>NC_088380.1:33302500-38302500 GCF_037993035.2 Macaca fascicularis | reverse complement strand
GTTCTATCACAAAGTAGGCACTCCATAAATCTTTGTAGAATTGAATTGTTGAAATAAACCATATTCATATGGAAGAACTAGGACTTTGCAAATTAGAAGAGCTGCCTTTATGAATTACACTGCTCAAACAGAGAGTGGTTTGGGAAAGAAGGGACTGCGGAACTAAACAGTCTCTTTTGCAACTGATAGTAAAATTAGAGGGAAAGCAAATGGCAAGAGAGCAGACAATCAAAATCAAATGGATGTGGACCATTTAGGTAATTGGGCCAAGGGATAGTAAATGCAGTTCAATTTAGGATAATGTTCAATAAATTGCTTTAAGAAATAACCTAGGGAATACAGGTTAAATGGAACAACCATGCAGGAGATTGATCTGCAAGTCACAATAAAGAAAATCATTGAAGCTAACCACCAGAGCATTACCAACATTAGTAAAAAGGCCATGGCTACCCTAACAGCAAAAATGCAAATAGCCCCTCTCAGACCCACAGAACAGCTGTCCTCATTCATGTGCTGCTTTCTGCTCTTCCTGTGCTAGTGAAAACTTAACCATTTTCCAAACAGTTCTCCAAACTTAATCTATTTCAAGATTATTACAGGCTTCCCCTAATTTCTCTCCAAATTTCCTTTCTCACTTGAAAAAGTTGACAGTTATATTCACAGATAAAATGGACATGTTACAAATGTTACTACCCATTTGTCAGATTCTTTGGTGGACCACCAGGGGTTGTACCTGTGGAATCAGTGTTCACAGCTGAAGGGCTTTCCCCTAAAGAAGGTGGGATATGGCACAAAGACAATAACAGCCCTACGGGTGAAACTAAAACTTAACTAAACTCACACTACCCCAGGAACAGAAACAGTTGGAAATGACTTGATTGGCATTTCTCTGTTTGAATTTAAAATGGATTCCTTTCATTATGAACAACAAACATTAGGATACTAGTTAATTTCCGTGGACATTCACTGAGCCATGTGCCAAGTACTGCACTGAATTCTGGGAATTTCTCAGGGAATAAGTTCCACTCCCTGCCTTCTGGAAGCCCACAGTTAATGAGAAAGACTACTATAACACAGTGTACAGGGCAAGAACAACTTCCGTTCTGTGTAAGGTGATCACGCACGTTCTCTGGACACCTAGTCAGGACATAAATTTGGAACAAGTTTTGAAAACCCCAGAAATTTTTTAAAAAGAAAATGTTTTATTAGTGTCTTTAAGTCCCACCTAAAGAAAAGACAGGGTGATGAACTCCAATCATTTTGCTAAACAAAAGTGGTCTGTTCTTGCCAGTAAGACAGCAGCTTAAGCAATAGTATTCCAGCCAACTTCCTTTCTCAGCTCAACCTGTCTCTTTTTGCCCCAGCCTTGGAGAAGTTTACTCATCCAAATTCCTAAATTTACCCACTCTGAATTCCTAAAAGGAACAGGGCTAACCCGACCAAGCTAATGAGGTGTCTGGATTTCAGTGGTTCAAGGAAAAACACTTTGAGGAGAGGCAGCATGGACATTGGAGTTCAGAGATGTGGAAATGTGGGTTTGGATCCTGCTCTGCACTTGATCAGCTGGTACATAGACTCTCTGGCCCTCAACCTCCTCATCCATATAATGGGAATAATAATGCTTGACTGTTGGGTGGTTCATTATACAAAATGGGGTAATAGATGCAACACAGTGCCTAGCATATAATCATCATGAACATTGAGACCCACTCCATGTCACTACTCCTGTCAGATGCTGGAAGAAATTACCTTCCTACATTCCATTCTTCTACTTAGCATGTGTCTGATGTGTGTGACAATGGAAATGGCCTCAGTTTGACACTGAACTCCAAGAAATACCTAAGTTGGTATCTTTTGAGTAAAAACGTGAAGGGTCTAGCTGGGTGTGGTGGCGGGCACCTGTAAGTCCACCTACTTGGGAGACTGAGGCAGAGAATTGCTTGAACCCAGGGGGCAGAGGCTGCAGTGAGCCGAGATCATGCCACTGCACTCCAGCTTGGGCAACAAGAGTGAAACTCCATCTCAAAAGAACAAACAAACAAACAACAACAACAACAAAAACACAGTAACTAGCAGGGTGTGGTGGCTCATGCCTGTAAACCCAGCACTTTGGGAGACCGAGGCAGGTGGATCATTTGAGGTCAGGAGTTCAAGACCAGCCTGGCCAACATAGTGAAACCTTGTCTTTACTAAAAATACAAAAATTAGCCAGGTGTGATGCAGGCACCTGTAGTCCCAGCTACTCGGGAGGCTGAGGCAGGAGAATTGCTTGAACCCAGGAGGTGAAGTTTGCAGTGAACCAAGATCACACCACTGCACTCCAGCCTGGATGACAGAGTAAGGCTCCATCTCAAAAACACAACAAAACAAAACAAATGAACAAAAAAACTATAAAACGTCTGTGATGGAGAAGTTACCTCTCCTTCCATTAAATAATTTGAGTCATTCTTCTCAAAACGGTCTTAGAATGGAAACTCTTGGTGTTTTATACTTGGTTTTGTCAAATATGAATGATACCCTAGCCACAGTGATAGAAGTGGAAATGGTGGAATTTGGCCACAGAGTAGAAATGAAGCGGGAAAAGGGAAAGGATAATACTATGATCATTCTTATTACACAGAAAGAATTTTACAGGAGAAAGGATGAATAACTAGCCAAAGACATACAGCATTTCAGAAGTAAAGCTGAAGTGTAATGTGCTTCAATTTCCAGCACTGTCTCTATTTTGTCTGAACCGGGCTTGCCTTTTTCAACTTCAGAGCCTTAACACCTAGTGTCTAACAACACCCAGGGCCTGCCACTCCCAGCAATACCTAGCAGCACTTAACCAAGGCAGGCACTCAATAAGTGCTTGTACATGAATAATCTTAAGAAAGCTCAAATTAAAATTATGCAGTAGCTCAGAATCCATCCTTTAACCAAAACCTAATAAAATATTTACACCAAAAGGGAGATACCCTGTTTCAAAGTAGGAAAAGATTAGATGTTTTGTTCCAAACTAGCAAGAAACATTCAAGTAAGTTCCTCTACTCCTACCCAATCATTATCTTACAATATTTTTTTCCTCATCATGTATTTTGCCTGAGACAATTTGCTATTCATTCTCAAAAGCCACTCTCCAAATAAAATAGATTTCATCATGACTCAAACTTACAACATAGTTTAGTAAAAAGACACCAGATAAACACTAGGAGAGCTAATACTCTGTTGCCAAACGACCAAACAGATGTGGTCCCTACCACTTCCTACCTCTCCAAAAGACGCGATTCATGGAGAATTATAGGAATATTCTCATTCTTGTTGAAAAGCTTGATTGATGTATTGGTGCTTGCAGCCAAACAATAACCAAGTCCATGTTTCAAATCACTGTAGATGACCAGAATCTGGGGCTCATCATGACTCTATACTTTGCTATAAGACTGGTGCCAAGAAAATTTCTTTCTAGCTCAGTAATCGTTCTTCCTTTCTGGATAAATTCTACATAGCTTTCCCTTTGCTCCTGCCTTGGGGTAACATTTCTTGCAGCAGCCATGTAAAATGACTTCTGTCTTTGGAAGATTTCTTAGAAAACACAGCGTCTCTGATCCTCACCCTTTGAAAATTTCCACTTTTTACCCAAACAATACCTTTCACAGAAGTCTCAGCACAGCATCAATGCCCCCAGGAAGGCCTTGCAGGTCCTTTCATCACTAGATAAGGTTAGGTTCTCCTGCCCTGTGTTCTTACAGTACTTTGTTTCCCCAATACAACATCTTCACACTTTATTTTTAATTTCTATTCAATTGTCTATCTTTCCAACTGGACTATAAGACTATGAGGAAACAGCAGGCCCTAGGTACCTGGTGATTGTTGAGTAAATGATGACTTCCAAATTTTATCAGGCCTTGTAGTTCCAATCTCATTCCTTCTTATGAGAGAGAGTGCAGAAGCCCCAGAACATGGCCACACAGCTAGAGATGTTTCCAGCTTCTCTTGTGGCTAGGCTCTGGCCAATTGGATGTGAGTTGAAGACATATTTGCAGCTTCCAGGTCGTGTCATTAAAAAGGAAGCTTCTTTTCCATTTGCTATTTCCCCCTTCCTAAAAGCTGCAAAGTAAACAAAACGGTGGTGAGCCAGCTTCAACAAGGGAGATGAGGACAGCAACCTAAGGCATGGCAGAACCACAAAACAAAAGAAATCTAGTTCCTGGGTAAACTTACGGAGCAGGGCCACCTCTCCACTCTGGACTGCTCATCTGTCTATAGACTGTTACATCAGAAAAACCTTTGTCACCAGCCACAGTGGCTCACACCTATAATCCCAGCACTTTGGGAAGCCAAGGCTGGCAGAACACTTGAGCCCAAGAGTTGGAGAAGAGCCTGACAAACATGACAAAACTCTGTCTCTACAAAAAAATACAAAAATTTGCTGGGTTTATTGTATGTGTCTGTAGTCCCAGCTACTCAGGAGACTGAGGTGGGAGGATGGCTTTAGCCCAGGAAGTGGAGGTTGCAGTGAGCCAAGATGGCAACACTGCACTCCAGCATTGGTGACAGAATGAGACCCTGCCTCAAAAAAAAAAAAAAAAAAAAAAAGAAAAAAGAAAAGAAAAAAGAAAAAACATACATTTGTCTTTTGTTTATGCTTCTGAGTTTGGGTCCTCTCTCATCTTTTTTTTTAAGGTATGAACTTAAACCCTACCTAACAACTTACATCAATTGCAAATTCCTCTAACTTAACTTTGCCTACAGAGGGGACATTTTTAAGTTTCCTATTCAAGTGTCCAAGCATTTATCATTACAACCACAATGTGAAACTTACACTTACAATTCATGTAGCTACTATCCAGCAGCAATAATGTAGTAGAATATAACCATGTTTACCAACTGCACTGCAGTAAATGGTTTGTTTTACTTAACTAATGGCTGCTGTTTTAATTTGGAATTGCATAAAAAATTTGTACTACATAGTACAAACTGGCAAAGTGACAAATTGTCATTCTTGACATCATTTTGGAGCATGAAGAGTCCTTATTGTAAATAGCATCTTCAACTAGGTCTAAACATTGTACAATATCAGTTGTCCATCCCTAAGAACTTGCGAGACTACAACTAGAAGCTGTACAATTTATTTTCATGGGGTACTTACGGGATCAGTCTTGGGCCTTCACACACTTCATACAAGTCACATCTTGTATATTTGGGTGTTTTAGAAAGTCAATATTTTGCTGTTAAAAATAATTAACCTCAGGGGACATTACAGACTTGGTCCCTCTCATCCATTTTCACAGTACTGAAACCCCGAAGTCAGACAGAATACTCGTAAGAGCTGGCAAGGATTGTCTCAGCTTTTAAAGCCACATTTAGCCTGTCATTGGCTATGAATTGGATTCAACCTTTACCATGACTAGTTTTCTATAGATGCAGTGATTTGTAGAGTTTTCTAGCTGGCCCAGATGGACCAAGTGAAAATAAACCAAATTCCCTTCCAAACATAAAAGCTGCTACTTATAAGCCCGTAGAGGAGACAGAGAGCCTCTCCTCTATGAATAAGCTTTTCTCGCTTTTCACCCATTTTATGCATCCAGTTAGACCCAGAATGGATACCATGTTCCCATTAAGACTCACCTACATGAATAACTACATCACTTCCTTTGGGATGACATTTGAAAGCAATTTCATCTTCCCAGTGAGGCCTACTTTACCCACACTATTTAAAATTCCAGGTCTCCCTGATATTTCCTATTCCTGTAGCATTATCTAATATACTCTACATTTCACTGATTTCTCTTGTCTATTATCTGTCTCCCCTACCAGAATTTAAGTTTCCTGAGGGAAGGGCAGTGTGTCTTTTTTGATTAGTGTTGTATTCCCAGTGCCTAGAACAGTTCCTGACACATGGGGAGGAGAGGATTTCAGGAAATACCTGTTGAGTCAATGAATGAAAGGAGGCTCTTTTTAAAACCTTTACTGAGTACCTTAGCAATACATATGCTGACTCTAGTGCTTGCTCCCACATTCTGATGATGCCAGCCACGGGAACTCTCAGCAAAAAAGTGCCTCACTTGCTTCGGGTTTTTTTGTTTTGCTTCATTCATAAGCAAAGGTCAAGGAATTGGTATGCAAGATGTCACTGCAGGCAATGGGAAGTCTCCACCAAAATGCCTTTAAACCAAAAATAGATTTGCTCTCCTACCATGGTTAAATAGTTTTGGCTTCTGTGATGGGTTGAATTTTGTCCCCAAAACACATTTGTTGAAGTCCTACCTTTTAATACTTCATAAGGTGACCTTTTCTGGAAGTGAGGTCTTGATGGAGGTGATCAAGGTAAAATGAAGCCATTAGGGTGGACCCTAATTCAATCTGATTGGTGTCCTTATAAAAAGTGGAAACATGAGGCCAGGTGCGGTGGCTCACGCCTATAATCCTAGCACTTTGAGAGGCCGAGGCAGGTGGATTGCCTGAGCTGAGGAGTTCGAGACCAGCCTGGGCAACACAGTGAAACCCCGTCTCTAGTAAAATACAAAATAAATCAGCTGGGTGTGGTGGCACGCGCCTGTAATCCCAGCAACTCAGGAGGCTGAGGCATGAGAATTGCTTGAACCCAGGAGTCAGAGGTTGCAGTGAGCCAAGATCACGCCACAGCACTCCAGCCTGGGTGACAGAGCAAGACTCTGTCTCTAAAAAAAAAAAAAAAAAGTGGAAACATGGACACAGAGACAGACAGACACAGAAGGAAGACAACTTGAAGATGCACCAGCAGAAGACAGCCATATGATTAGAACAATACATCTACAAGCCAAGAAACTCCAAGGATCGCCAGCAAGCACCAGAAGTTGGAAGAGGCAAGAAGGTCTCTCCTAGGCCGTCAGAGAGAGCATGGTTCTGACAACCCCCTGCCTCCACAACTGTGAGACAATAAATGCCTATTGTTTTAAGCCACCTAGTTTTGGGTACTGTGTTACAACAGCCCTGGGAAACAAAGCTCAAATTCTATGATTGGGACCATTTCTGTATCTCCAGTTTTGGCTACGAGTCAGCAGGCTCATGTGGTGCTTCTAATGTGTTTCCAAGATGGCCACTAGCGATTTCCAAGCCTCCATGCATCTTCATATCTAATGGGGAAGACAGAGATGACTTTTGGAAGACCACTTAAAGTCTGGGATTTGAGTGTCCTTCCTGATAGAGACTGATTTGAGTCACATGCCCAAATAACAAATCAGTGGCAGTGTTCAAGGGGATGGACTGAGCTGATTGCTTTAAGCCAATCAAAGTCAGCCCCTTGGGATGGGGGAGGAGTCGAGCACTGCAGCAGTAGCTGCTGGTGCCCACACACATCCTCGCTGCACTCAATTTGCTCACCCAAGCAACATGTTTGGCCCATGAACAGGACAAGCTAGAAGTTTCAGAACCAATGCCCTCTGAGGCAGTCCTCAGCTAATGCTTAACAGACATAAATATTTCAGCAATCTCACTCTTCAGCTGGGATAACTCTGAGGTATGTTCTACAGAGTATTCCAGAGTTTCCCCAGGGGCTCTGAGTTCCAGTTGCTCATAGAGGTTGGTTAACACACTAAGTCCGTTCAGACTGCTAGATCAAAATATCAAAGACTGGGTGGATTCTAAACAATAGAATTTTATTTTTCAAAGTTCTAGAGTTTGAGAAGACCAAGGCATGGGTGGATCCAGTGTCTCGCGAGGACCTGCTTCCTCATAGACAGCCGTCCTCTTGCTGTGTCCTCACATTCTGGGACCTCTTTTATAAGGGCACTAACCCCATTTATGAGGACTCCACCATCATGACCTAATCACCTCCCAAAGGCCTACCTCCTAACACCAACCCCTTGGGAGTTAGGATTTTCACATATGAATTTTGGAAGTACACAAATATTCAGACCATAGCACACACTCTTTATTGACTTTCTCCTCTCCCTGTCTCACTTTCCTAATCCCCACCAGTATTTCTGCCAAATAAACTACTTTTACTTGAATCCATGTGTCAGATTTGCTTCCAGAAGCATCCAGATCAGGACAAGACCAAGTAAGTTGCAAGGAAGGAAATTCAGAGTTCTGTTAGGAAAGAGAAAGGGTAAAACTAGAAAGTACTGTAAAATCAACCAATGAGTGTCCACTATAGTCAATTACTGTTCCCTCTTTCTCAGTTGGATAAGCCAACCATGTTTTTTTCCTACAGAATTGCCTAACAAGCCAGGAAACATACACATTGAGTTTCATTTCTGCTGTTCCTTCTCCTACCTGCTGAGTTTCCATTTGCAGGTTATTTCTCTTCAATATATCTCAAGTTCCTACTTAAGGAATAATGAGAATGATGACTCTTGTTCCTAAAATGTATGACCCCAGGAGAGCAGAGCACAGCATAAAGCAAGTCCACCTTAAACTTCTTTCCAAGTGAGTCTGTTGCTAAAAGTATCAGAAGGGCATAACACCATCATTCCCCATCACTTGGTTGCAGAGGACAGCATTAGAGGTTAGGGAAGACTGGAACAAAGATCCAAGTGAGTATTCTCCACTCTCTTGAAACCAGCTCCTTTTATTTTAATAAACTAACTTAAAAATATAATCTTTAACTATTCTGGAGGAGTTCAGAAATGGTTCCCTTCATGACGTCAATCTTGCTGAGCCCCCGGCCCAAGTGGCCTATGTTAAGCCTTTTCTGAACATTATGCCATTGTCCCTGGATGGCAGAAAAATAATCCTTGGGAAAATCCACCCTATGTCTCCAGCAAGTAAAGGCAATGTTTTGTAAGTGTTGCCGGATGCATCCTTCCATTTCTGCTTTGTTCTCTGAGTATAAGCAGATGTTAGGCATTCTTCTCATTATCTCAGGATACTGTATAATATTATTATGGGGTCAGGCTGTTAGAGGCAACAAACGCTATACAACAACTGCCTTAATTGAGGCTTAGAGCTGAATTGTAAGTATGTAACCTTACTTCAGGGTGTTTGCAAATGCTTTCTGGAAACAGTTAAAAAAGATGTTTTCAATTGTTCAAACAGTGTTCGCCCTGCCAAGATCAAGTAAAAACTTCTTAAGATATGGGCACAATAAACATATTTCTTAAGATTTCATATTTTTTTTCAGCCAGAAGCATAGCAAATCTGTGAGCCAGAAAGCCTCATGCATGCCACTTCCTGGACTATTCCAGGGGAAAACTAATGAAATGCTGCAAAAGTTGCACTCAGATCTACGGTGATCTCACAGCCACAGAATTCCACTCTATCTTTGAAGTTACTTTACTGGGATAATAATTGTCTGTCCATGAGTCTGGACTTGGCCACTAGCCTATCCCCAGGCATGGGGCTTTGGGTACATGCAACAACAGCTGATTCTCAGCAAGGAAGCTCCCAACATAGAAGGCTGTCCGTCAATCTTAGCAGAGACATTTGTCACTGCACACGTGAAGTTACTGGTCTTGTGCTCCTGCGGTGGATTATAGCTCTCAGACGTTTGGTGGAGGCATGGTATGATTCTGATGTACATGATAAAAGACAGAAAAACCTGGGTCATTTAAGATTGGTTCCAGGCATGAACTGTTAAATGGCAGTTTGGTTCTCCTTTACTGGATAGAGTAAAAGAAAACAGAAACTGAACACTTTGAAAAGTACATTCAGAACAGAATCCGAAGTGTAGAGGCATATTACCCAGGCTACGTGTTATGCAGGCCACTTTTTTCAAAGTCTGCTCCCAAAGAATTGACTCCAGTGGGTTTTTGGGCTTTTTAATGACTTGTTACCATGTGTATCAGAAAGGGGCAAGCTTAACATGTTTGTTTTGTTGCTTGTTGGTGACAATTATCAACCAGTTGGATGGGAAAATCCGGATGAATGAAGGAATTGTAAAATCTCAGTAAAACGGATCCTAGAATTCAGAATTTAGGATTCATTCTATCATTGTTGTCTTTCCAAGGAACTTAACAATGAAAAAAACTAGAGGCTGGGTTTAAGCAATTTATTACATTATAATTCCATATACTTTAGCAGGGAATAGGGAAGAGGTAAAGGCTAAATATAACTTATTATCTTATATTTGCTCAGTAGGATTTATAAACAACAATTTTTGCCATGGAAATATTCTTTACCTAATAAAACTACATTTCTTTGAAAAATAAATCCATAGCAAATGCTGTAAGTTCAGTTAGGTTTTTTCCCCCAACTTTATCCTCATACCCAATAATAAGTCTGGTTTAATAACATGTTTACTATATTAAATAAATGAGATTTAGCCATTACAGTTTCCCTTTATCTTCATTTCTCATGACCAAACTGATGCATATACACAGGATTTTAATGTGAAAGTACCTTTAGCAGGTAACAGGAGATACCCAGGACTTGATGCAGGCCACATTTTTTTCTCCACTACATCCTTTCCTGCCCTGCTAATATTATTTATATTTCTGAATTTATTTTTTTAAATTTACTTGAGGCAAAATTTCAACTTGGGACAAAATCTCCAAAAGAAGGAAAAAATGGCAAAGATGCTATGGCCGTGTAATAGAGTGATTATAAACATGGTCAGCTCTGGGTTCATAAACTTGGCTCTGTCACTTACTAACTGTGATATTATGCAAGTTACTTAGCTTCTCTGAGCCTTGGTATTCATATCTACTAAATAGGGGTCACATGATCTATGACTGAGTTACTGAAGGGCTTCAGTAACCCTTCACTGAGTTACTGAAGGGCTAGAGAGAGATCACTTGTGTATACACTTGCCACAGAACTGGCAACAGAGCGTTTTATTTAACGTGCTTACAGTGCTTCCTAGTTGCCAGGCACTATTATTAAGTTAAGAGAGCTCAAAATTGGGGTTTGAATCTCAGGTAGTTTGGCTCCAGAGCCTAGAACCTAAACCACTATGCTGAAAAGCCTGAATGTGCACTCAAATGGGGAATCACAAGTAGTGAAAGTTATTATTGCAATTGAAGTTGTATCAGTTAGCTATTGCTATGTAACAAAACATCCCAAAGCATAGTGGCTTAAAACAACAACAATTTACTATTTCTCATTAGTCTATGAGTCAGCTGGGTAGTTCTTCTGATGTGGGCCTTGCTCAGCTCCATCATGTCTTTGCTCACTTTTGTGTCTGGGGTCACCTGGCAGGGTGGCTGGAGGCTGACTCTTCTTGGATGGCCTCAAAGAACCTGAATCTTTTCCATGGGTCTTTCACAGTCTTTTAGCAGCTAGGCTGGTCATGTTTTTTAGGTTATGGCAAAGAAGCAATGGTGGCAAGAGGCTGAGTCCAGAGTGCGTGATTTGCACCACTTTTGTTAACATCCCACTTAGTGCAGGGGGCCCCTCACCAATGCTATCTTGTTTAAGAGGACTGATCCAATTCAGTGAATGTCTGAATTAGAAAATATTATTGAAGGAATAATTTTATAGGAATATATACTAAGGTGTAGCAAAATATGGTCCTGATAACTACTTTAAATATAATTTGTAATTAGTCTATTGTTTATATGCAACAGGATTAAACTGATGTCACTGGAAGAATCCTTTAAAAGTTTGTTCTTTCAAATAATCTCAATGTCTCTCCCTGAGTTCCATTTTTATATAGCATTTGCATAGAGTTCTGAGTGTCATGGTTATAGTTTGGTTGTTTGACATTTGTGTCTGTATGGTCTGATAAGAAAGCAAAAGTAAACATAAGCCCAGCTCATGTCTATTATCCTGAATTCCTTTTCAGTGGGATCTGAATTGAAGAGATTTTAGCTTAGTAAAAGGTACCTGATGATAATACACAGATGTAGTTCTGAATAAAGGAAAAACAAAGAAAGTAGTGAGAAGGGAGGAGAAAAGCAGGGAAAGGGAATGGAGAAAGAAAAAGATTAAGTAATCCAATACTGAGTGTTCAGAGCTTTCCATCCAATGGATGGAGTTGAGTCATCCATTCCAGGAAAATAAAACTTCTAATTCCAAATATATAGGAAACATTTTAGTCATTAATTTACATTTAAGTAACATTTATTGAGAACCTAATATTCACCAAGTATTGTGCTAAGCACTGAAACAAAACCAAGAGCAGGATTATCAGGCCCCTTGTCCTCCAAGAGCCCTCGCTAGTGGGGAATATAAACACATAAAGCAGTAATGACAATCCGCAATACGTCAGGTCACGCTGGCTGCTGTAACAAACCACCCCCCACCAGATCTCAGTGACTTAATGTAGTTAATGTTGATTTCTAGTGTACGTAACAAAATGATGCAGGCATTTCTGATCAGTTGGTAGGTTTTTGCCAAAAGGTAATCCAAGGACCTAGGTTCATTGCATCTTGTGGCTTCAACATCTTCCGCACTTGGTTTCCAAAGTTATATTAAGAACACAACCAATCTCAGGAATGGAAGAAGGGTTATTACCACAGATTCTACAAACATCAAAAAACACAAAATGAAGTAAAAATTTTGAATAGCCTTGTAGCTATTAAGTAAATTAAATATATTATTTAAACCCTTCTCACAAACAAAACTCCAGGCCCAGAGGGTTTCACTGGTGAATTCTATCAAATATTTATGGAATAAATAATTCCAGTCTTAGACAAACTCTTTTAGAAAATAGAGGGAAAGGGAATACTTCTCAACTCATTTTATGAGACCAGCCTAACCTTAGTATCAAAACTAAATAAAGACATTATAAAAAAAGAAAATTAAAAAATTTCATCAGGCATTATATTCATTCCAGCCAGCTGGAAGAAAAGTGCACATATAATTTTACATGAGAGGTTTTCTTATGGGTCAGGCTGTATGTGGAATACACTACATCCACTCGTATTCCTTTTGACAGAACTCTAGCAAAAGAGGTAGTTAGTCTAGTTGTGAGCCCTCAAGAAGAAAAGCAATGAGATCTGGTGAAGCTAACAATATAATGTGATAAACACTGTAAGAAAAATATATACAGAATGCAGCTCTAGCACAAAGAAAAGACTGTGACTGGAGGAATGAATGAATTAATGAATCAGCAGTTAACTACTGATTCAAGCCCCCTTAAAATTGCCTCTACCTAGCTCCAGATGAGATAGTAACCGTACCAGTAGAAATACTGATTTACAAATCACTAATGGGCTGTTTCAGTGTTAACTTGTGGCTAAAACATTGGGTGTGCATTTGCTTTCTGTGGGACTTGGCAGCCAGCCTGGCCTAGAATTAAATGTCACAGTTCCAGTTCCCCGTTCAGTTAGTGGTATTCTTCTGTAGTCATGTTGCCTACCAGCCCCCAAATTTGGCTTCCTTTTTGTTTCTTTGAGAGGGTGGGAACAGGAGGAAGTGGGGATCTCCAGAAATACATTCTAGTTGAATTTTATAACAAACACTGTGTGGTCTCCTTGTATATATAAAAAGTTGGTAGAATTTGTCTTAAAAGCTAGAAAACTGTCTCATTTAAATGTATGCCACATGCCTCCCTGCTTATTAATCCTCTTCTATTTTCTGTAAATCTGTTTTCCCTTATTTCCATTCTCTGTGCTACTATTTTTCTTGCCTCAGTTCCTGACCTACCACCATATATTCTGTTGCCCTCTGCTGAACAGAAGGGAAGAAATGCCTGCTAGCAGTTTCTGAGCATGGCTCAATCCAGATTGCCGTTCTCTGAAAATCAGAATTGTTGTTTCCTCCAAACACCAGCAGTACCATATCAAGAGAAAGTATATGATCATGGTAAAGAAACCTGGCTATTTAAATAAAATGAAGTTCAATGACATCTGCCATGTCCTTACATCTCCTTTATAATTTCCTCAGTCATCTGATTGCATCTGCAAAAGCATAATGAGTTAGAAGTTTTACCAGTTTTCCCCATTCACCACCACTGCCACTTTCACCCTAAACATCTCTCAGTCACAGCTTCCCTGAGATCTTGCAACCATTCCTACTATACAAGCAGAACTAAGCATCTTGAAGGGACAAGGCTGGTGGCAGAAGAATAACCTTCCAGCTTTCCCTTATGTTTTTTCCTGGTGGTGAATCTACCTTGCTTCATGAGACGCCTTGTGTTCAAAATCAACAGTTTAGTTTTAAACTTGTATTTTGTTGCTCCACGGAGCAAAAGAGGTAGGGAAAGTTAGTCTAGCTGTGTGCCCTCAAGAAGAAAAGATATGAGATCTGGTGAATCTCCATGGAGCAAAAAAATACAGTTTAAAACTAAACTGTCGATTTTGAACACAGGGCATTCAAATATTAGGTTCTTCTATTCAGCTAAAATGTAAGTTCCTTGGGGACAAGTCATGTCTACTGCTGATTTCACATTTCTATAGCCCTCCTCACTGCCTTGCACATAATAGGTACTCAATAAATATATGTTGGTTTGACTTAGGTGAAACAAGGACATAGTCACTAGTTACAAGGCAAACATTCCTAAGAAAGAAAACACTATATACCTTTCGCATCACTGAATACCTGCATGTGAATGGTGTTTCTTGTTAGGATGTTTGGATTAGGACTAACAGAGAGAAGACCCAGAAGTAAGTTCAATACTGAGAAGAGGTGGTGGAGAAAAAGGGAACCCTTCCCCAAGTGGGGGAAATGGAAAGTTGAAGAAGGTTGGGAGTGTTCTTTGCACTGATTGTAGGACTATGAGAGTTCAAAGAACAAATTGGTCCTTAACGGCTAGAGTGGCCAGAAAAGGCTTTGTGGGAGGAGGAAAAGGGAAGCTAAACCTCGAGGAAATGTGATCTGATTAGGTGGAAAAGTCAAAGACACTTTGCTGTTGTTGTTGTTGTTGTTGTTGTTGTTGTTGTTGTTGTTGTTGTTGGAACAGCATAGCCAAGCAAGACAAGGAAGAATGCTGGAGTTTTGATAAATCGAGATCTTGAAGAGAATGGAGTTGGCTTAGGCCAAAAATGTTGAAAAATTTTGGGAAATATTGTGGAACAGTTATCATGAGGTCTATTTACGGGGAGCTTTGAAAGACAGGCATGGGAATAGGAAGCCATTATAGATTTTCATGTTCTGGAAGGTCCTAATGAAAGTGTTATTTGGGGAATATTCCCAGACATAAGGAACTGTGACTTCACCTCTAATATTGCTCACTATTTTCATATGCAGTTTTCTTGTGAGAGCAAGTATAGTTTGATCTGTCAGGGTCCTGATCTTTGTAAGCTCAACCTGAGCCAGAGACCTTATTGACCTTTCTCTCCTCTTGACCTCCAGACTAACCTGTTCCACACAGTCCAGTGTAACTTTTAGAGCACTCCACAGCTTAGCCTACTTATTCATTATTTGTGCGGGTTTTTTTTTTTTCTCATTTTACAGTACCTGGGCAAGTAGATGAAGTCCAGGTTAAAAATTCTCATATAGCTATGAGAAGATTCCTTAGCTATTGACATACTAGTGCTGTCCAAAAACTGCACCAGCCACTGGGATAAAAGGACAGCTAACCTATCATAAGAATGTTAATCACAAAGAAGTGACATCTGGGGTTTCAGAAGGTAGATCCTCAGAAACTTTACCATTCTACCGAGGCCTCTTAGAACATCTGCTCTGGGAACTCACCCACCATGCTCTGAGGAAGCCTAAGTCAAAGGGCCCATTTGGAGAGGAACCAAGGACAGTGAACAGCCCCAGTGGAGCACAAACCTGCCAGCCATGTGAGAGCAATTTTGGAAGCATATTCTCCAGCCTCATTTGGGCCAACCTAGCTGACACTATGTGATGAGCAGAGACAAGCTTTCCTCACCAAGCTCAGCCCAAGCAATAGACTTATGAGTAAAAATTAGTGATTGTTGTTTTAAGTCACCAAGTCTCGTGGTAGTTTGATATATAGCAACACATAACCATAATATATGTGTGAAAATCAACTTTGTCTACCTTCACACAATTTATACACAAACCACTAACTACCCTGAAATTTCTGCCAATGTGCTTATTCTGGGTGAATGTGCATGCATGCATGCGTGCGTGCGTGTGTGCATCTGTGTGTCTGTGTGAGCATGGTGCCATAGGTTGCCACTGTATATCAGGTAAGATCGGCAAGCCTTTTGCAGACTTCCCTAAGGAGCCCATATGTCACAGTCCCAAGATTCACTCTATGCTAATTTATTAATCAGATAACAATCAGTGCCTCAGTGTGACACCTAAATGTCTTACTCCTGTTAAAAACCTATGCTTCTTTTAAAAAGTGAAGCCAATGAGAACTTCAGGCATGATGGCAATCTTTAGAGAAGATATGTTTCTTTTAGTTGAGAAATCTTAAATTTCAGGACATGAACAGTTTTCTTTTGAATCCATACTTAAAGCTGACTCGAGACCCTGGAGTTTAGGCCACATAACCATCACTTGTCAACTAAAAACTGACCCTTCTTATCTTATATACAGCTAAGGGTTGAGATTCCCTCATGGGAGGAGTAGGGGCAGGAATATGGGGCCGCAAAGGCGACAGGTAAGTTTGTGGCTATTTCTCCTTTAGACCAGTGCTTTGGTAACTTTAATGTGCATACGAATCACCTGAGAATGTTGTTAAAATACATATTCTTCTTCACTTGGTCAGAGATGCAGCCTGAGCTTTTATATTTCTAACTAAATCTTGGGTGGTGGCCAATGCCACTGGTCTGTGGGCCACACTTTAAACAGTAAGATTTTGACCATCATCACTAACAGCAGGCCTTCAGTGCCTCTTACATGTAACTCCCTCTAAAGACTGAGCCTGGAAAACTAGTCTCACCACCCCATCACCACCTTTTCTACCACCATCCTTTCAACTATCACTACCATCCCCATGACTACCACTCTCATCACCACCTATATCTACACCATCATCAACACCTCTACCACCACCTTTAACACCATCATCAGCACCACCAGACCACTACCACCTCTAAACTCAAAATTGCTCACTGTAGACCATCAGAATTACTTAAGCAATAGATTTGTTACTTTTTCAAATAGACTTTCTTGGCGTTCAAGAGATGATTCAACCAACGGATGTGAGCACTGAAATCAAAGACTTTGATCTCCAATCAAACACTAACGATTATAATAACTGAAGGTTGGCAGTTCATCAAGCAGTCATAATACTAGGGAGCACCAGCTCCTTCTGAAATATGGAGGCCCATTTGATCAAAACAGCTGAAGCACAGAATAGGATCCAAGAGCAAGACAAATCCTAATGAAAATACCCAGGCTACCAAGAGACATTTGCCAAAATAGCTGCCTTTACATATGCACATTTGGACCTGAAGATGACTTCATACGCTTGGAAGCGTTAAAAAAAAAATGTAACTAGGTGGGCTTAGCTTACAGCTGAAACAGGTAACTCCTCTGTTACCTAAAATTAGAAACAGAAAACTGGAATTTCCTTCTAATCATTCTTTCTTCTCTAAAAAGATCTGTGGGATAAGCTGCCAAATGTGCTTAACCTCTGTGTCCACCAAACTTGAATCCCTGGTGAATATAATTTTTATTTGAGAAACAAGAAATCCACCCAACCAGTAGCAGTATAAAGTTCAAAAACATCTGCACTGCTAGGTAAAGATGGTCTGTATACATAATGTGGGCAGCGACGATTTCCTTCACTAAGCTTCCGAAGTGGGAGAGGCTGGGAAGACAGCATCTCAGCCGGTAGATGTGAACCTTCTGGGGTTTCAGAAGTGATTACAACGAAGTTCTCTAATTGCTTGTGTGTTGTATTAAGTAGATCCCATTTGAGTCTAAAATCACATGCAATGTTTAAATGTTATTTCTGTAAACGATACAAAACTATAATTTTCCAGTGAAGAAAAAAAAGAGGCTGTCAAATAAGAGATATGAAATGAGATCGTTCCCCTTCTTTGTGAGACAGATGTTATTTTTGGCTCTTCTGTATAATGCATTCCATACTATACTCTCTTTTTAACCAAACACTAGGACTAGTACATGCTTGCACACAGTGCACCAAAGCCATTCTCAGGAAAACTTATTTTTATTAACACTGACAACTTTTTCGGTCCCCAGTGTAAAAACTTCAAGTTGTAGGCTACAAACAGTACCCAGGATGCCAAGGCAGGACTTTTTTTTCATCCAGCAAATATATTCCTGCCATAGAAATAAAGCTGTACATTCTCCCTCAGAACCTGCTCCGAGGTTTGGCAAATGATTTTTTTTCTCTTATCTATCTTGTAAAGCTCTTGTCCTTTTATGCTGATAGATTTTTATAAGATTTGAGTTTTCTTTTCTTTATCAGCCTCTGCAGAAAAATGTAATAAGAGAAGATAGTAAAGATGGCACAAACTTACACAGAAAAAAAAAAGACTCCATCACACCAACTGGCTAGTCAACTTGTATTTATCTCCAAAAAGTTTGATGCTGAGTAAATATCAGCTGCAACTAATTAGCTCCAGGCCAAAAAAAAAAAAAAATCCATATTGAACTGGGATGACAAGAATGCAACCAGAAATGAATAAAATGTCCTGGTTGGAAGCAGACGGAAGTTTTGCCAACCAGTATGTGCAGAGGGAGAAACAAATGGTTATTATTAGGCTGATTTAATTTTCAGTTCTTCCTCATGATGGAGAAGCTGATATTCGTTTAAATAATTTGACCTCTGCCAACTGCTACAGCTTTCTTGGTTTGCCGAGGTATTTCTTCTATTTTGTATTTTTTAAAGATGGCTTCTTGCCCTTCCATAGCCTGGGGCCATAGCAGGCTAAGATAAAAAGTTAGCAGCTATTCCTTGAAGAGAGGAAAGGCTGAACACATGGACTGCATCACTGCTGTCCTTAAAGTTTGACGCTCTTCACTGTGGCTGACACAACGTGTGAGGAAGGAGTTACAGTGGCAGCACTTGGGATTTAGTGAAGCCACAGGCGTCCCTGTTTCAAAGAACATGTGAAAGTCAGGAGATTTCTGAGACCACACTTGAATTGCTCTTTCCCACAAAGCACAAGTGGTGGTAGTAAGGACCCAACAGGCAGACATTCTCTCCCAAATCCACTGGGAGCATAGTCAGAAAGGAAACAGAGCGAATTAGCCAAGAGCTTCACTACTATTTCCCTTCAGTCTCCCCCACCTTGGGGTCCAGTTCCCACCCGTCTCAGTACAAGACTGAAGCAGGGTGGAGTGGGGTGCCAACCTCCTCCTCATTCCCTCCAGTACAACCCTGCCAGGAGGGGAGCCGATGGGCTTGCTGTGATCTTGGAAAGGCTCTGCTACTGCAAGCAAGCCAGCCTTTTTCACTGTGGGTCAGGCCCTCCCCATGTTCCTTCAGCCCATTTGAAGGTCATTTGAAGCTTCAGTGGACAGTTCCCAGACAGGCCCAAGCTTCCTTCCTCAAGCCCCTGCATTTCTCTGTGTGTAAGGTTTTTCTCCGGACCCAGGAGCACACTTGGTTTTCACAACCAGTGAGGCATGGAGGCTGGTGAATGAATACCTTGGTGTTCTTATTCCTTGATGGAAAACCTCAATCCTTGGTGTGTTCCACCCAGACCCTCAGAAGGCCTGCAAGAAGACTAACTGCGTAAGTGGCAACGCACCATTAATGTTCCTTTTATTTGTATTTCTCCCTTCTTTGTCTCTTCCCACTCCCTATCCTCTTGGGATGATCTCCCAAATAAACTAATGACACTGAAATCCTCATCTCAGAGTTGCTTCACAGGGGAATCTAAAGTAAAACACCTGCTCTAAGCAATTCCCTGTTACATAAAGTTACTCAGGATGAGAATCCGGTATCCAGATCACGCCCAACCACATGGTAAAATGTTCCTGGAGTATCAGCAATCTAGTGGCCTACTGAGGTCTCAGAGATCCTCTCTAACCACAGGGCTGATTTCCAAAGATTGGAAACATGTATTCATTAAACAAATATTTATCAAAGGCATTGTAAGTTGGCCTAAACAATTTTGCATGCACAACTATTATGTCCTTTTTGGTAGTTCTCAGTAGCAGGCCGTAGTTAGAAGGGGAAGGTTAGTTGTTCCCCCAACTTCTCTGCCTCCAGACTACTTATTACCTAGCCTTTTAGTGAAGCCTTATTTGGTTAAGCCACTGCATTTGTGCTTCTATTACATACTAAAATACAATCCCCCATACTGCACTATGTATCAGTGATTTCCCCCCAAGAGAACAGACCCGCTGAGAAAAGCACGTTGGAATCAGGGTAGGGGCACTCCTACATCCTCATTGTTTTATTCACAAACACTACAAAAAATAAAATTCTACGAAAGCCTCCTGACTAGTAGGACTGTTCCAAAGATGGAGGTGAGAAAGGTCTCTGTTTAAATTTAGTGTACAGATTTAAAGTAGTTGAAGACAGTGAATTTGATTATTTCTCACGCTCCTTTAAAACCCAGGAATTCTACATTCAGATCGTTTTAGCTAATTAGTTATCAGCACCTTGGAGATATAAGGTCACGAGACTATTAATTCAGATGGGGGAGGAAGTGGTAAGAATTTAAGTTCCCATCCTACATCAGTGGGATCAAAGTGGGAAGTGTTAGGTACTTCACTCGTACTAAAAGGGCTGGGAATGTGACCACATGCAACAGTGACCTTCACGAATGTTCCTAGGGCCTATTGTTTTATAGAGCAAGAAGTGGAGGTGAGACGCAACATGCCTAGGAAAAAAATAAAAGCAAGAGTGCCCACCTCACCTCAGCACGTGTGGCCACACTGGCAGGGCTTCACAGACTGAAGCAATGCACATTCCTCCCTTGGGCCTCCCCCACAAAAGAAATGGGGAGCTTTGGGAGGCTGAGGCTGGCAGATCATGAGGTCAGGAGATCGAGACCATCTTGGCTAACACAGTGAAACCCCCAACTCTACTAAAAATACAAAAAATTAGCCAGGTGTGGTGGCATGCACCTGCAGTCCCAGCTACTCGGGAGGCTGAGGCAGCAGAATCGCTTGAACCTGAGAAGTGGAGGTTTTAGTGAGCCGAGACTGTGCCACTGCACTCCAGCCTGGGCGACAGAGTGAGACTCCATCTCAAAAAAAAAAAAAAAAAGAAATGAGAAAGTCCATGGAATTCTTCTGTTTATAAGTACTGGATTTTTGATAATAGGTTCAGAAAGGGTCCAGATTGCTGAGATTTGTACACAATCTCTAGTGTGTACAGTTCCGCAGGCTGTATTCACATTTCCTAACGTGGCATGTGTAGCATTTAATAGAATAAACCAACAAATGCCACCTGCTACAAGCATATGAAATATGTTAAGTACAGGAGGCAGGGCCTCTGAGCAGGGATGTGAAGGATATCCACTGCGTTTCAGCATTAGTAACTGAGGTTGATGGGGTGGGGTTGGAAGGAGGAAGGATGGACACAGAGGGAAAGGCTGGAAGACAAAACCAGAATGCAAAGGCCTTCGCAAAAAAAAAAAAAAAAGGCTTTTGGTTTTACAGAGTAATTCCACTGTTACTTATTTTTAAATTTCTGCATTATTAATTCTTACTTTTATCTTTATTAATTCCATCACCCCACATTCTTTTATTTTTCTCAGATGTATTCCAGTGTCTTGATTTCAAAGATTAGTTCATTTATTTTTTGTCTTCCTTGTTTTTCCTGATAAATATAATTATGATAATAAATATTTCTCCAAGTACTGTCCTGGCCATATCATTGGTTCTAACATGGTGTACCTGCTAAATTGTTTCTTATTTCCTCTTTAACCCAAGTGTTACAAAGAAGTGATTTTTTTTTTAATTTCTAAGAGTATAGTTGACTTTTGTTGACATGTTGCCCATGTGATTTCTTTTTTAAAATTTGTTAACATATTATAATATGTGATCATTTTCTGAATGTTTAATGTGCTTTTGAAAAAAAATGGATGCTGTTTGTTGACTACATACGTATGCCAAATTTATCCATTGTGTATTCAAATCCCACACATCTGTATTTATCTTTTGTGTACTTGATTTATTAATTTTTAAAACATGTATGTTAAAGTTCATTGTGATAGTGGAGCTATCCATTTATCCTCATATTTTCTATGTGGTTTTGCTCTCTATATTTAGAAGCTATGTTGTCAGAGTAATGAAGGCTCATTTGATTGGCATAACCTTCTATCACTCTGAAACATTTTTCTTTGGCCTTCTTAATAATATCTGCCTTGAATTTCCTTTTGTCTGATAATAGTATTGCCAAATTTGTTCTATTTTGGTTAGCATTTTCCTTTTTATATGTTTTTCCATTCCTTTCATTTCAACCTCTGTATGGCTTCAGCCTACTTGGAGACAGCAGGACATGCTGTTCAGGGCAGTGTGACCCCTAGCCTGTCTACTGTGATTTGGGTAAGGAACAGAATGTGCTATTCCTCAGAGCAGGCATTCAGTCAGTCTCCTGATGTTGGGCTCATTGGTTCACCTGGTGTCACGGTCACCAAAGGCCCCATCTAGCCTCTGCTCACTGACTGTTCCTACCTAAAAGCAGACACATTGGTTGCAGATTGCTGGGCATGAAAGAAATAGAGGAGAGGGAGGGTGCAGATGGTCAGTGAACCTAGATTCTTCTACTGCAGAACACCAACTAATCACCCAGTCAGTTGCTCCAGGGGACTTCTTGCCAGACCTCTGGGAGCCACAAATTTCTGAACTAGAAGCATCCCTGGAGCCCTGCACACTTGTAGATGTTCTCTCCTGTATGAGTATTGGGTTGTGATTTCCTTCTTCAATCTGATCCCAACTATTTTCCAGCTTTCTGAAATTCATCAAATTTTTGGCCAACTGAGACTCCTTTATTGTTTTCCAACATGATTTTAAAGGCAGTATTTTTCTAATTTCTAGGGATTTGGGGTGAGAGGGAGAGGTTGTAAGGCTACCTATAATACTTGTTTTGTCTTTTCTATTATTTCTTTAGGCCAGATTGCCAAAAATGAGATTCTGGGGCAAAGCATATAAACATTTTTAGAGACCTTGACATATTGCCATATTCCTTTCTACAGGATTATAATAATTTACACCACTATCAGCAGTTCTCTCATTAGAAATTTTGCTCATTGTTTAGAACAGAAAGAGAAGTTATATTTCAAGTAGTCTAATGGTAAAAGGTTTTTTTGAACAGTTTTATAAAGGTATAATTGACGTACAACAAACTGTACCTATTTAAAGTATATGACTTGATAAGTTTTGACATATGTTTACACCTGTGAAATCCTCAGCACAACCAAGAGAGTTAACATATTCAATAATCCTACAAGTTTCCTTATATCCTTTTACAGTTCCTCCTTCCCACTCCTGCCTGCCTCACTCTGTCAATTTCTAGGTGACCATTGATTTAATTTATGTCACTGTTGAATAATTTGTACTTTCTAGAATTTTGTATAAATTAAATACTATAGTATATACACTATTTTTCTGGTCTTTCACTCAGCACGATTGTTTTGAAATTTATCCATGTTGTTCCATGTATCAATTGTTATTCCTGCTTATTGATGAGTAGTATTTTACTGTAAATTTATCTACTAACTCTTCTTTCTCTGACTTGGGTTCATTTCTTTTTTATTTAAAAATTTGTATTGTGGTAAAAAACACATAATATAAAATTTACCATCTTAAACATTTTTAAGTGTATAGCTCAGTATTGTTAAGTATATTTACATTGTTGTGAAATAGATCTCCAGAACTTCATCTTGCAAATGTGAAATTCTAAACCCATTAAAAAACAATCTCTCTTTTGTTCCCAGATCCTGGTGACCATCATTTTACCTTCTGTTTTTATAATCTGACTATTCTAGTGCCTCATATAAGTAGAATCATACAATATTTGCCCTTTTATGACTGGTTTATTTCACTTAGCACAGTGTCCTCAAGGTTCATCCATGTTGCAGCATGTGACAGGATTTCCTTCCTTTTTAAGACTGAATAATATTCTAATGTATGTGTGTGCCACATTCTGTTTATCCATTCATTTATCAATGGCTATTTAGGTTTCTTCATCTCTTGGCTATTGTGAATAATGTAGCTATAAACATGGCTGTGCAAATATCTCTTCAAGACTCTACTGTCATTTCCTTTGAATATATTCCCAGAAGTGGAATTGATGGATCATATGGTAATTATATTTTTAATTTTTTGAGGAACCTCTATACTGTTTTCCATAGTAGTTGCACCATGTTACAATCACACAAACAAGGCACAAGTGTTCCAGTTTCTCCATATCCTCACCAACACTTGTTAGTTTCTATTTTTTTTTGATAGTAGTCATATTGAGTGTGAGACAATATCTCACTATGGCTTATTTCTCTGATGATTAGTGATGTTGAGCATCTTTTCATATGCTCATTGGCTACTTACAAGTATCATCTTCCGAGAAATCTCTCTCCAAGTTCTTTGCCCAGAATGGGTAATTTCTTTTTAAGAATTTCAAACTTACAGAAAATTTGCCAGAATGAACAAAAAACACCCATATAACCTTTACCCAGATTGACCTACTATCCACATTTTGCTTGATTTGTTTTGTAATTTGTGTGCTCTCTTTACATATGTATTTTCCTTAACTCTTTGAGAGTAAGTTTCATGTACCCTTAAGTTTCACTCTCAAACACTCCAGCAATATCTTGTGAGTATAAGATCATTCTCCTATACAACTATTATACAGCCATCATCTTGGATTAATTATTTTTTATGATTCCATTTGACCTTCTTCATTGGATTTTTAGCTATAAATCTTTGGTTTATTATTTTAGTGGTTGCTTTAGGATATAGTGTACTTCTTTATCATAATCTACCTTCAAGTGATATTATACCATCTCAAGTACTGCATAAGAACCTTAACAATGACATACTTCCATGTTTCACTTTTGGCCTTTGAGCTACTGCTGTCACATTACCTTTACATATTTTATGTGTAATGGCATTATTATTTTTCACAATTTTCTTTAGAAAAGATTAACAATAAAGGAGAAATTCTTCCATATTTATTCATGTAATTACCACTGGTGCTCTTCACTCCCAGGTGTAGATCCATCTGGTATCACTTTCCATCTGAAAGACTTTAACAGTTCTTGTTGTGAAGTTCTGCTGGTAATGAATGCTTTCAGCTTCCATCTGAAGATGTCTATTTGTTTTTATTTTCTGCTGAGACCAACTCAGTCGGGGAGACCCTAACCCAGCAGTGCTAGAGGAATTAAAGACACACACACAGAAATATAGAGGTGTGGAGTGGAAAATCAGGGGTCTCACAGCCTTCAGAGTTGAGAGCCTCGAACAGAGATTTACCCACATATTTACTGACAGCAAGCCAGTGATAAGCATTGTTTCTATAGATTATAGATTAACTAAAAGTATTCCTTATAGGAAACAAAGGGATGGGCCAAAATAAAGGGATGGGTTTGGCTAGTTATCTGCAGCAGGAGCATGTCCTTAAGGCACAGATTGCTCATGCCATTGTTTGTGGTTTAAGAACACCTTTAAGCGATTTTCTGCCCTAGGTGGGCCAGGTGTTCCTTGCCCTCATTCTGGTAAACCCACAACCTTCCAGCATGGGCGTCATGGCCATCATGAACATGTCACAGTGTTGCAGAGATTTTGTTTATGGCCAGTTTTGGGAACAGTTTATGGCCAGATTTTGGAGGACAATTCCCAACAATTTTCAAAGGGCATTTTTACTAGGTATAGAATTCAAGGTTGACAGCTTTTTTTTCAGTACTTTAAAGATGTTCCACTGTCTTATCATTTGCATTGTTACTGATGATAAATCAGCTGTTATTCTTCTTTGTTCCTCTGTATTTAAGCCTCTTTTCTCTGGCTGCTCTTATGATTTTTCTCTTTATTGATGATTTTTGACAATGTAATTCTGATGTGCCTTTGTGTAATTTTTTTTCAAATTTATACTCTCGTAGTTCTGGAGGCTAGAACTACCAACATCAAGGGTGCTGGTGGGGCTAGGCTCCCGCTGAAACCTCTAGGGTATGATCCTTCCTTGCCTTGTCCAGCTTCTGGTGGCACTTGGTATTCCTTGACTTTGACAGCATAACTCCAACCTCTGCCACACTGCCATCTTCCCGTCTGTATCTGTGTTTTCACATGGTATTCTCCTCTCTTTGTGTTTCCCTTCTCTCTCATAAGGACACCAGTCATATTGTATTAAGGATTCACTTTACTCCAGGTTGGCCTCATCTTAATTTACGTTAGTTATATCGGCAAAGACCCTATTTCTAAATAAGGTCACATTCACAAGGGCCACAGGTTAGGGCTTCAACATATCCTTTTGTGAGGCACATTTCAACCCATAATATCTAAGAATACATTACCATATATCACAAAAGGGAGTTTTGTGGATGTGATTAGGTTAAGGATCTTGAGATGGGAAGAGTATCCAGCCTTATCTAGTGAAACCAGTGTAATCACAAGGGTCCTTCTAAGAGGGAGGCAAGAGGTCAGAGTCTGAAAAGGAGATGTGACAGTAGAAAAAGAAATTAGAGCAATGCAGACACAAGCCAAGGATGGCACGCAGCCTTGAAAGGCTAGGATAGGCAAAGGACAGATTCTCCTCTAGAGCCTATAAAAGGAATGTAGCTATGCTGAACTTACATGCTGACTAGCTTGTAAGAACCATATCAGCCTTCTGAACTTCAGAACTATATGATAATGAATTTGTGTTGTTTTAAGTCACTACATTTTTGGTATAGCAACAACAGGAAACTAATACATGTGGGTTTATAGTCTGTATCAAATATGGAAAATTTTCAGCCATTATTTCTTCAAATACTTTCTGTTCTTCTCTCTTTTCTCTTCTAATAATACTCCAATTTCATACATATGAGCCTCCAAGTTGTCCCATAGCTCACTGATCCTCTGCTTATTTTTTAAAATTCTTTTTTCTCTGTGTGTTTCACTTTTGGTAGTTTCTATTGCTATGTCTTCAAATTCACTAATCTTTTCTTCTGCAATGTCTAATTGCCATTAATCTCATGTAACATATTTTTCACCTTTGACATTATAGCTTTCACCTCTAGCAGTTTGATGTGAACTTTTTTTTTCTCTTTTTAATATCTTCCATGTCTCTACTTTATTTTTTAAACATGTGGAATATAGTTATAATGAATGTCCTTGTTTACCAATTCTAACATCTGTATAAATTATAGGTTGACTTTAATTTTTTTCCTCATTGTGGGTTATATTTTCCTGATTTTTGCAAGCCTGGTAATTTTTTATTGGATTGTAGTCATTATAAACTGCACCATGTTTGTTACTGGACATTTCTGTATTCCTATAAATATTTTAAGCTTTATTCTGAGATACAGTTAAACTACAAAGAAACAGTTTGGTCCTTTTTGTTCTTGCTTTCAAGTCTTGTTAGGCAGGACTAGAGCAGTGTTTAGCCTAGGGCTATTTCCCTCCACTGAGACAAGACTTTTCTAAGTAATCTACCCAATGCTGCATGAATTGTAAGGTTTTCCAGTCTGACTGGTGGGAAGAGGCATTATTCCAGGCCCAGTGTGAGTACCAGCTGTCATTCTTTCTAACTCTTTTGGGTGGTTATTTCCCTAGCCTCTGTTCATTTCCTCATATGCATGGGCTAATGTCCACTGTCTTGAAAACTGTTACAGTCATGAGTGCTTAATGATAATGGAAATACCTTCTGAGAAATGAGCCATCAGGTGACTTCATCATTGTGTAAACATCATAGTGTACTTACACAAACCTAGACAATATAGCCTACTACATACCTAGTCTATGTGGTATAACCTATTGCTCCTAGGCTACAAACCTGTACAGTATGTCACCGTACTAAAGACTTCAGGCAATTGTAACACAATGGTAAGTATTTATGTATCTAAACATATCTAACATAGAAAAGGTACTATAAAAACACTTTATAAAGATAAAAAAGGGCAAACCTGTTAGGACACTTACCATGAATGGAAATTGCATGACAAGAAGTTTCTCTGGTTTAGTCAGTGAGTGGTGAGTAAACGTGAAGGCCTCAGACACTACTGTACACTACCATCGACTTTAGAAACACTGTGCACCAAGGCTACACTAAGTTTATTTTTTAAATAGTTTTCATTTTTAATAATAAATTAACCTTGGCTTGTTGTAACTTTATTTCATAAACTTTTAAATTTTTTTAACTTCTTTTGTATTAACATGTAGCTTAAAACACAAACATTGTGCCAGGCATGGTGGCTCATGCCTGTAATCCCAGCACTTTGGGAGGTTGAGGTGGGTGGATCAGCTGAGTTCAGGAGTTTAAGACCAGCCTGACCAACATGGAGAAATCCTGTCTCCACTAAAAATACAAAATTAGCCAGGCATGGTGGCACATGCCTGCAATCCCAGCTACTCCGGAGGCTGAGGCAGGAGAATCACTTAAACCTGCGAGGCAGAGGTTGCAGGGAGCCGAGATTGTGCCATTGCACTCCAGCCTGGGTGATGAGTGAAATTCCATCTCAAAAAAAAAAAAAAGACCACAAATGTTGTATAGCTATACCAAAATATTTTCTTTCTTTATATTCTTATTTTATAAGCTTTATTTACTTTAAAATTTTGGTATTGTGTTTACTTTTTAAATTTTTTATTAAAAACTAAGACACAAACACACATTAGCCTAGGCCTACACAGGGTCAGGATTATCAATATAACAGTCTTCAAACTCCACATCTTGTCCCACTAGAAAGTCTTCAAGGACAATTAACATGCATGGAACTGTCATCTCCTATGATAACAATGCCTTCTTCTGGAACACCTTCTAAAGGACCGGCTGTTTTACAGTTAATGAGTATAATACAATAAACCAGTAACATAGTTTATTATCAAGTATTATGTATTCTACATAACTTTATGTGCTAGACTTTTATGCAACTGGTAGTGCAGTAAGTTTGTTTACATCAGCATCAACACAAACCTGTGAGTAATACATTGTACTATGACATTATGAATGATGTCACCAGGTCATCGGAATTTTTCAGCTCTATTATATTCTATGAGACCACCGTCATATATGTGGTCCATCATTGACTGAAATGTCATTATGTGGCTCACGACTGTATTTTATATATTATGTGTTTGTTTTAGGTAGAAGGATAAATCTAGTCTCTTTTTATACTATCTTGACAGAAGTAAAGCTAAACTTTTTTAGCATGAGAAGCTTTTTTTTCAAATAACTCCACTATTTGACACAGATAAAAAGCAAAGCTTCTGTGATTGAGAGTAAGGGAAGGGATTGCTAGCTTGAGGAGACCTGCCTATGTAGCTGTTTCTTTGACGCACTCAGTAATTCCTAAGGGTTCTCCCCTGATCCTTGGAGATTCACAGGGCCCAATTTGAAAACCACTATATCTAGTCAAATCCCTCCTTTTTGATATTTGATAAAACTGAGAACCAGAGTGGTTATATAACTTGCCCAAGGTCACACGGTTAAAACCTAGATTGTAAGATGAAAGGGAGTAATGACTGCACACAAGTAAAGACCTCAAGAATGGCAGCAATTATTACTAGGTCTGTCCTTGTATTTTAAATTTCTAAAAGTCTGTGATAGTAACAGGAGAAGAGAGAAAAACTGTGTTTTTATAGAAAGGATCTGGCAATAAAGGACTCAGTTACACCTTCCCTTATAAGCCAGGGTCATTTCCTGAGGCCCCATCTCCTGAGGAAGGTCCTCATGTTCCCAACTCAGCTCCCAGGCAAAACTTATATAAGTGCCTCAGGGCTGAAGACTAGAACCCAGGTTCCTGAATTACAGGCAAGTGTCTAATCCACTGCACCCCATCACCTCCCTTCATTGGTAAAATTCAAAAATCCAGTGAAACATCATTCTTTGCTAACCACCAAATATTGTAAAAAAATTCACCTGGAACTGTGTATTTGCAATTTTGGCAAAATTTCCTGGGAGCACAGAAAGAGGGTCTCAATCTCTCACTAAAACAGCACAGATTCCACATTGCCTGGAACTTCGTGTAGTGGAGTGTGGTGTGGTGGTGTTTAGGAAGCAAGCTAGAAAGAAGAGATTGATCAAATAGGAGTCTAGGCTCCCACTGAAAACCACAAAACAGGAAGGACATGGGTGCCAAGAGTGTCTAACTCAGATGCTGACACACTGGATGAGTCTGGATTTGCCACTCAAAGAATCTCAAACTCCTTGAATTAAGTAGTATTCATAGAACTTGTTCCTGCTTGCTTTCTAGAGAATCTGCGAGCTATAACCATATTTAAAAACAATTTGTAAATTACTAAGAGCTCCTTGGAGATAGGATGATATATAAATATATGTATTACTGTTATGTTAACCACACTTAAGTATGGCTAACCATACTTAAGAATGCTAACCATACTTAAATATTTACAATATTACTTTAAGAGAGATTATCTGCAAAATTCTTAGTGTCTTCTCCAATTAACTTTCCAAACTATAGAGAAGTTAATTACCCTGTGGTCTTGATATATTTCAATCTACTAGAGTTCAAAACTTGTTATACATTTAGAACTATTTTCATATCAGTGAGAACTGAAAGAATTTCAACATAACATCGCTATTCTTACACCATCACATCACAGCATGTCCTCAGAGGCAACACCAATAAGGAGAATTAAGTATCTTTCCTGAGGATTCAGTCTTATCATTTTGCCTAATTCTAGAAGAAAAAATTACCAATTAGTTTGATTCATATTTTTGATCCAATTGGTATATATATACACACACATATATGTGTATATACACACACACACACACACACACACACACACATATTTGCAAGTTCAGCCCTCAAAAGATGGTTCATTTTGCCTAAAGCTACCCTTTCAGATTAGGACAGCAAGATGTCATCAGATGAGTGGTAGCTTCGTGATTTGAACTGCAAGGCTGCTGTGCATGGCTGCAGAGGTAGAAATGAGTCCTTGAAAATTGCGCTGTGTACACCCTGCTGCACAATACATGGTTGCCTTTATTCTACTTTAATACTAGAAGAAAACAATGAATCAGGAAAGGGAATATGGAAATTGAGCACATATGGGAATATAAAGAAACCAGACAACAGAATGCCTCCAAAATATATGTCTATACAGAAACAAATCTGTTATATATTCTAAATTTGTGTATCTACATACCAAATAGATTACATTTACCTATATAAACATATTACATTTACCCATATTAATAATAAATATTTAACACAAACACATTATATGGGTAAATTTATTGAACCCCTAGTACTAGTCATATAATAGACAATCCATAAATATTTCAAATACATGAATGAAAATATACGTACTCTCATAGCTGCATGCTGTGGCAATTAAATTAAGATGAACTGCTGCTAATTTTCATCAGGTTGAACATGGACTTTTGTTAATTTTCATCCAGTCAGAAATGCCCGGCAGGTTCAGAAGACTCCAGAAGAACCCATAACCTAGAGTCACAAGCATAGGTGTGACCTAAGTGTTTTCTAACCAGGACAAATCAACTGAATTCCCTATGACATGTACCTGAAACTATTTAATTCTAAAAAGTCTGTTCCTGAAACTCAAAGACAATTGTTTTGCTTTGTCCCCATTATTACAGGTAAGATCACGTTCTAAGAATGGTCATTACGGAATGGAGGAATGAATTATTTGTCTAAGAATCAGAAGGAAGAACTGCTTTTCCCACCCAGCTTTGGAACTAACAAGCTGATGACAGTCCAGTCCCTTCTCTGCAGACCTTAACTGCTTAATCTGTAAACTACATAGTTGGATTTCACAATCCACAAGGTTCCTTCAAGCTATGCAGAAATTTATTTATTGTATAATAAATAATATTTATTATTTATTTAGATTTGACCCTGACTGTCAAATCAGTAAGGTTAATAAAATTAAAAATTGTGACCAAAAGAAAATATGTTAAAAAGAAGTGCTAACATACTTGCCAATTAAATTTTATATTTAGTTCTGAGCAATCAGGGAAAAGTGAGAAATGTAAGTTTCACTACTTTCATTTTTGGAAAGGGAGAAGCTTTCCTTTTTCTTGACGAATGACCTTCTGTGGTACTAATCCGTGCCCTAATTGAGAAGATAAAATGTGACCCCAGCTTCACAGGATCATTCCCAGGCAAGAAACACCCCTCATACTTCTAGGTAAAGACTAAACATTCAGATGGCGCCATTTTTCGTAGGTAGTGTAATGTCATCATGAGGTCACCGGGTACCACACAACTGAGGAAATCAGAACCCAGAGACATTAAGTAATATTTCAGAGGCCACCCAGGTAGCCATGAACTGCAGAGAGATTAAATACTCAAGAGTTCCTGACCTGGAGGTCAGCGCGTGGTTTTAGGTAACACGCCCCGGGACAGACGCGGCCCTCTGTGCATGTGCGCAGAGCTGAGTGTCCTTGGAATGTGACACGAGCTGCACAAAGCGCAAAAGAAGCTGAAAGGCAGCGATGCCCTGGGGTCTTCTGGGGCATGTGGGTGTTCCTTTCACTCCGCCCCATTCCTTTCACCACAGCTCAGTTTGAACTTGATGAATTAAGTGTGAAGTTTCCTTCCACTTCAGTGTGGAGCGCTCTTCCAGGCTGGGCGCCCGCGGTCCGGAAACATCAGCGCGTCTACAAGATGGCGCTGGGTGTGTGGAAGAGTCGCACTGGAGACGTTGAGCTAAGAAACCACAGCAGGTTAAGGACTGGGAAAACATCTGGCTCCAATGGAGACAGCGATGGCCTCCCACGAGCCCAGACACAACACAGGGCTGTCAGTTCCCCCTCTGAAGGCATTCTATCGCCCCCAGGAGGAGCCTCCAGGGACTGAGGTCACCAAAACACATATTAAGAATACATTTTGACAGCAATTTGTAGGAACAGGTCCCTCATTTCCTGGTCTGAGGAGAGTCTTGAGGCTCTTTGCTGCAAGAATGAATTCGGGGGCCCTTCCTCTGATGTCCTGAGGGGGAGTGTGGGGGGAGTCTGAGAAAGGTGATGGAACACATGTTCCAGAGAAAATCTGGGAATAGTACACCACCCAGAAGAGCGATTTTTGTTTTAAAAACACAAAATAACTTGCCAGTCAGTGCTCCCTACTCCCACCCAAGTCTTTTCCCTATTCACCAGCATGAACAAGACTTCCAATAAGCATCCAAAAATCATCACTTTACTTTTGCAATATCTGCACAGGGTTTTAGAAATGAAAGAATCCTGAGCTGGGCATGGTGGCTCACGTCTGTAATCCCAACTACTCCAAAGCTGAGGCAGGAGTATCGCCTGAACCCGACAGTTCAAGACTAGCCTGGGCAACATAGCAAGACCCTCCCCCGTTTCAAAAAAGCAAAGAAATCTTAAGAACCATTTATGCACTTTGGGAGCCCAAGGCTGGCAGATCACTTGAGGTCAGGAATTCCAGACCAGCCTGGCCAATTTGGTGAAACAGGGTCTCTACTAAAAATATAAAAATTAGCCAGGTATGGTGGTGTGTGCCCGTTATCCCAGCTACTTGGGAGGCTGAGGCAGGAGAATCGCTTGAACCCGGGAGGTGGAGGTTGCAGTGAGCAGAGACTGTGCCACTGCACTCCAGCCTGGGTGACAGAGGGCGACTCCATTTCAAAATAGCAAAGAACCATTTATGGCCAGTAGAGTAGCCAAATGATTATGCCACAGCTAGTTAGTGGAAACTCTGGGAATAGGCCTTAGCTAACCCAGCTCCTAACGAGGGCTCTTTCCTTTTATTCATCTTTTTTCAACAAACATTTATTGCATGCCTACAAAGGCAAGAGAAAACATGGCCAACCATGCAAGGCTTTGAAAACTTTTGGCTCAGAAGTGACACATATCCTTTCTGCTCACATTTTATTAGACAACCAAGCAAGTCATTGTCCATGCCCAATTTCAACAGGCAGGGATAGATTATCTTCCCATGGAAGAGGCAAAGTATTTGTGAACAGTAAGACAGTCCTCCACAAAAGCCCAGGGTCTAGGACAAGGGTTGGTTTCCCTATATTAGCTAAGAAGTTAGGAGCTCAGCAGACGAATCAGCCAATAAAAGGAGACAACCACAGTTCCTCATTCCTCAACCAAAACTAGAGACATCCAAGAGACATGGACACTGATGAGGAGCATAGGCTAGAAGCACTATTTGGAAGTTCTTTGGGGGAGAAAATAGTTTTTTCCATCCCTGGGAAGTCAAGGACATATATTCATGAGCTCCTTTTAACAAATGACCTAAAATTTTCCATATATACACAAATATTTGACCAGATGGGTCTCAGGTCCTGAAGATGAAACACATCACCAAGATGGCGTCTGTTCTTGGCTCCTTCCAGCATTCCAGACCCTGAAACCAGATGATCTTTTTAAAACAAAAATCTGGTTGTGTTTTCCACTCTTCTTCTACCTTCCCATGTACAACTTTCCATTGCTTAAAACATATCAATGGCTTTCTGTTGTTTTCACTCTGAAGCTTAAAATCCTAACTAATGGCTCCAGGCTCTCTCTGTTCCATGTACACAGACCTGCTTTTAGTTATTTAGGATCTCTATGCTTCTTCCTATCCACAGAGCCATTCCACATGCTATTCCTGCTATCTAGAATGCTTTTCCTTAACCCCTTCATCCAGGTAATTCCTTCTGTCTTTAGATCTTGGCTTATTGCTATTGCCTTAAGAAAGTTTTCCCTGACCTCACCAAGGCAATCTCTCTCGATTACTCATACATCAAGTATTTATTGAATACCTACTAAGTTCCAGGCATTGACCTAGTTGGTAGGAACATAAAGGCAATGAGACAATTGACATGCCAGGGAGGGACAAAAAATAAACAATAAAAATACCTTTGTCAGGTATGACAGGTGCTATGAACAAGAAATGAACAAAGTAAAGGGTGAAAGGGCCAAGCACTATTTTAGATAAAGTGGTCAAAGTTAGTGGTTTCTGAAGCTCCTCTGAAGTGGGTACCATGTAACTACACCCTAAATACAGAGAAAAACCAAGCTCTGCTACCTGTAAGAAAAATTTTCCTGATAGAGGGAATGACAATTCCCAATGCCCTGAAGACAGGGTGTTGGAAGAATAGCCAATGTATTATGACTTATTTCAGTACTTTGTAGTTTATCATAGCATTATCACTATATGATTTAAAAATTCATTTCTGTTACTTGATTAATGTTCATTGCTCCTCTAGACTATTACTTCAAAAGGCATAAAGGCAGGAGCTGTATCCACTTTTTGCTCATCATTGGACATTGAATCTCCTATGTTGTGCCTGGCACCTAGCACACAGTAGGTCCTTAATAAACATTTGTAGAATGGTGAAGAAATGATGGCTAAATCAATGAATGATAAAGCAGATCCCCAAATGACTACAATCTTAGGTGTTTTCTCTGCCCCACTCATATACATTCAGAACTCTCCTCTAAATGCCAAGAGCTGTTTTCCTGAAAATCTTGACCTGAATACTTTTCTTCTGATGAAGATAGCATGCCTGGTCAATGAATTCCAGAGGGTCAGTGCCCCCAAGAAATAGCGTGCTACCAGTGGCAGACAGGGAGTCAGAGGATAAATATGCCCCAGCATCCTTGTCCCTTAAATGGGATAACTCTAAGGCAGTGGTTTCTCAGTCCTTCACAAATGATTCCCCCAGGGGACATTTGACAATGTTCAGAGACCTTTTAGGTTGTCACAACAGGTGGGAGGAGGGGTGGGGAGGAGATGCGACTTGCATCTAATGGGTACAGTTCCAGATGCTACTAACCATCTGACAGCACAGAGGACAATCCCCTAAACCAATTATCCAGCCCCAGATATCAACAGTGCCAAGATTGTGAAACCCTGCTCTAAGGTATCTGTTCTACATGGTCTCCTTAAATTCCCTAGCAGAACCGAGGTCCAGTTGCCCATGGTGGTGACTGGTTTGATAACACATCATTTATTGGTTTCCTCCCTCCTCTTCCCTGTCTCACTTCCCAGGTGGTGTTTCCTAGGATCACCTACCAAATAAACGACTTTCCCTCAATTCCTCATTTCAGATTCTGCTTCGAGGGAAATCTAAACCACAAAATATCCCTCAAATCTTATATTTCTCAGCGACTAGTCTCTCCAACTCTTGGCCTGGCTGTGTAATAAACTACGGGACTGGCCTAGGAGACCCCAAGGAGTAAGCAGTTAACACTGGCATCTGAAACTGGCTCGTGAGCTACAGCTCTTAAGGAAAGGCTGTACCACCTGAAAAAGTGTCTGGTTTGGGGAAAAGAAGCTTACTTCCCACTGGTACCCTTGGAGAGTCATTCAATTTGGAATAGAGACAGGAGAAAGAATGGCAAGGTTGGAAATGGAAAACCTGTTCAAATCCCACCTCTGTTGCTAACTGGATCCTTTTTCCTGGTCAAGTCTCTAACTTGTTGTATACTCCATTTTCCCATATTTCAAATGAGTTTGTTGGGTTGGAAGATCGCTGAGGACTCTTGGAGGCCTACCATTCTAGAATTATAAGAAGAAAACACTCACCTTCCATGTCCCCTCCACCATAACCCAAGCATTGTCTTCTTTGTTCAAAGGCCTCTTCTCCTGGGGCCACCTGGGACTCCTCCACCCCCGAACTGACACACCTCCCACCATAGCACTTCATGGCAGGTCTCTCTTCTCTGTCTGCCTCTGTTAACACTTACATGATCCACATGCTTGCAGCTCGGTTCAACTCTTAAAAATCATCTCGTCTCTGGGCTTTCATTTCCTAGAGACAAAGGTATGAAGAAGTTGGCTCTCTTTCTCAAGATTGCAAAGTTGCAAAACCCAGCTCCAAGTCCATGACCTTCCCACCCACCACACTTGAACAGGTGGACAAATACACCTCAGCATGCACTGGCTATATACTGGGTATGGATTTCAAGTGCAAAGGAAAAAGAAAAAATTTAACTCTTTCTCCTATTTAACAAAAATAATTAAGAAATGGAATGTTCTGATTGAAAATTACCAAGCATATGATGTATAGATGATCAATTTTTGAAGAAGTGGAAACAATTAGAAATTAGAAAACAGAAGCCCACATCCTTTGAAACCCATCCTGCAGGTAAGTGAATACTTTCTTCATGGTGCCTAAGGCATTTTAGAATGGCAAAGATAACAAGAATACCTGGCATTGGTTTATCTCCATGTCATTTGCTGTTCCGGTTTATTTTCAAAGGTTTGTGTAGCAATCAAAAGAACTAGGCAATAATTTAAGTGAGGCTGAAAGCATCAGCCAAGGGTGTGGAATTTGGGAAAATAGATTATTGCTGTGCCTCTTCCTGATAAGAAAATAAGGATGATTGTTTGCCTTTTATTTGTTTTTGACAAAACAGAGTTTTTTAATAAGTGAACATACATCAAAGGTAAATATGGTTTTATAAAGAAGTTCTGAATATTTTATTATTAAAGTAACAAACTCATTTAACTAATTTAAAAATTCTAAAGTTATAAACAGTAAGTAAAACAAATAGCATGAAAATAAAATTATAATTGCCTTTAATTTCACACTTAGAGACCACCATTATTTGTTTCATGTATTGCTATCTAATATTTTCAGACTTTTTTTTTTTTGAGGCAGAGTCTCGCTCTGTCACCAGGGTGGAGTGCAGTGGCATCATCTCGGCTCACTGCAACCTCCACCTCCCAGGTTCAAGTGATTCTCCTGTCTCAGCCTCCTGAGTAGTTGGGACTACAGGCACACACCATCACACCCGGCTAATTCCTGTACTTTCAGTAGAGATGAGGTTTCACCATGTTGGCCAGGATGGTCTCCATCTCTTGACCTTGTGCTCTGCCCACCTCGGCCTCCCAAAGTGCTGGGATTACAGGCATGAGCCACCATGCCCGATCCAGACATTTTTAACAAAAATAAAATTCATATTGCCTAATATGTGTACAATTCTCATATCTTTCCATTTCACTTTTCACTGTGTCATGAACATTTAAGCATGGGTTCTGATTTTTTAACAATTGTGTAATATTCCATTTATCTATCAGTCAGTGAAAAACAGATTTAACCAAGCCCTCATTGCTGGGTACTTAGGTTGAATCCAATTTCTGTCTCCCACCAAAATCTCTGAATCTCCGCTAGACTCCAAAAAACAAAATCACTGGGTCGAAGGATATAAACATTATTTAAGGTTTAGAGAAGGTTTTAAAGCAATGAAGGCAAGGAAATATTTAGTACTTGTTTCATTTATTCCTAACTTGCCTAACGAAGATTAATGACCCTGGCCTTATCCACAGATTTGACTATAATTTTTCATTTTCACCTTGAGACCTGATTTTGGAATTATCTCTTTAGACACTGGCTCTTTAGGCAGAGTCTAGCATCAAAGTTTTTAGAGGATGATGTTTTCTGGGGTACTGGAAATATTCTACTTCTTTATCTGGATGGGGGTTACATAGATATATTCAGTTTGTGAAGATTCATTGAACTGTACACTTATGATTTATGCACTTTTCTGTATGTTTGCTTCACTTAATAAAAATTATGCTTACAAAAATAGTGCTTCATTAAATCATGAAATGTAAATTTCCTCAAGTAAGCCCTAAACAGCCATGAAGTCCTTGTGGTTTTGGAGATCAAATAATATGAGTATTTGAAACCACTAGATGTTTTACAAATAATTGTTATCATCATCATCTGAATGAAGTCATTCTTGCTAAATATATGATAAGGTAACACTCTCAGAAGGCATTTTTATTTTACAATCCAATTAATTCTGAAATTGGTGAGTTGACAGGTATGGAGAGGGAGTCTTTGGATAGGCAGTTTTTTCCCATGCATACTTCCTCTGATTCCCTCACCCAGGGAGTAAGGTACATGTAGCATGGGTAGTCAGGCCACTCAGACTCTAATTTTAGAATCTAGGATTCCCAATTAAAGATTACCCAGGACACACCATTCAGCAAGTTCATCAATATCCAGGCTCAGGTTCTCATCTAAGAAATGTGGCTTGGTTCTCTCTGGATAAGGCCAACACGTACAGCTGGGAGGGCTGTTCGCTGCACGAGGACACCTGGCTAAGGTATTTTAGGGGGATGATGTCCAGGGCTCGCCAAGTCATACATCCTGGCTGGGGATTAATCCACTCAGAAGAAGGGGGGCCTTTTAAAAATATAGACAAAGATGCCAAATGGAGCTCCCATGCTCCATCTCTCCCACTTTTAGGCCAAGCTCCATGGATTAACTAGGCTGATCCACCATGACAGTGGGCATTATTTAGGCAAGAAGTCATCATCAGGCAGGGTATGCTCCCACAACTGCACAACATGGGTTTGCCTTTAGTTCTAAAACAGACCCTGTCAGCCCTCTGCTCTGGATGAAATCCCCAGAAACTCCTGGGCTCCTGACACCTGTGATGGCTCATTCATTTGTGAAAGTGGCTGAGCTATGGTGCCCAATTATTTGGTCAACCACTAATCTAAATGTTGCTGTGAAGGTATTTGGTAGACATAATTAACATTTACAATCAATAGACTTTAAGTGAAGTAGATTACCCTTCATTATGATTGGACCTTATCTAATAAGTTGAAGGATTTAAGAGCAAAGACTCAAGTTCCTCAAAGAAGAAATTCTGACTCAAAACTTCAACATGGAAACCCTGCCTGAGATTCCAGCCTGCTGGCCTGCCCTACAGGTTTCAAAGTTGCTGGCCACCATGATATCATGAGCCAATTCCTTAATAAATCTCTTCTGTCTCTTTCTCTCTCTCCTTTTTTTTTTTTTTTTTTCCTAGATGGAGGAGTCTCGCTCTTGTTGCCCAGGCTAGAGTGCAGTGGCACGATCTCGGTTCACTGCAACGTCTACCTCCCAGGTTCAAGTGATTCTCCTGCCTCCTGAGTAGCTGGGATTACAGACACCCACCACCATGCCCAATTTTTGTACTTTTAGTAGAGACAGGTTTTCACCATGTTGGCCAGGCTGGTCTCGAATTCCTGACCTCAGGTGATCCATCTGCCTCAGCCTCCCAAAGTGATGGGATTACAGGTGTGAGCCACCATGGCCAGCCTCTCTCCTCTCTGTCTCTGTGTGTGTGTGTGTGTGTGTGTGTGTGTGTAGGTGTACATGGAGAGATACATATATATCCCACTATGTATACATATTATACCCTATCGATGTATATATACATAGATATCTTCTGGACTCTGTTCTCATCTGAGAACTGCAGCCCCTGCAGTGGAACAGAAGTTGATGAGAAGCTTCTGGATTCTCATGAGGCCTTGCACTGGAAGAAGCATCCAGGAACACAGTGGTTCAAGCCAATCCTAAAAAGCAAAAACCTACAAATGCAGAAATCCCATTTAGCCCTCATTTTAGAAGTCTTTGTAAAGCTTCTACTTACAAATACATGCTCATAGCAGACAATTTTAAGAAAATAATTAAACAGGATAAGATTTCAGGTGTCAGGATCTTAAAGTGACTTCAAGTTTTCATCATTTAGAATGGGCTTTTCCATGCATGATTTCACTTGGTCTGGCCGTACCTCTCATGGAATCCAATTCCATTAAATTCTGGACACGTGAAATAAATGGCATGAAACATGGGAAGAGCCAGGTTGTGTTCTACCACTGAAGCCCATATGACTGCAGAGGAATTTTTCTAGGTCCCTTGGGCATTCTGTTTTTTAAATAAACTATGTCATTCAACTGATATTAAAAGCAAAGTGAATGTCTAAAAGTAGTTCAAACAAGGACATCTCCCCTGGATTTTCATGAGCAGACCCCAAGTCTGAAATGACATATAATGTCTACTAAAAAAAAAAAAAAATCTACTTAGAAATTGCAATCAATCATTTTCTTTCCTCCCCTCCTTATTTTCCTTTATCTCTTTGGTAGATTAATCTGAAGAACTTGGCCCAATCACCTCTTTTCCTGTGTGCACACACCCTTTAGACACCTACAAGCAGATCACTATCACCCTGGGAATGATCATGGACTGAACACCATTTTCCCCTTCACCAGCTTTGCACTTTCTCATTTGGAAGCCTCTGGCTGTCAGTCAGTCTACATCTTGCTCATGTTTTTTTGTTTGTTTGTTTTGTTTTGTTTTGTTTTTTGGCACTATTTCCTTTCAGGTCTGCCTTTCTTCTGTCAGAATTCCTCTGACTAGGACATAGTTGCCTTCTAGCTTTTTCCACCTTCAGCAGGTAGTGTTCACTGGAAGGAAAAATTCTTAAGAAGTGTTGGTAGAGTAGCCCCAGTCATCTGCTATGTGTGCCAATGATGATGAAAATAAGGGGGAGAGGGGTAAGAGAAAGAAGAGGTGGAGAAAGTTGAGATGAAGCAAAGATACTTGCAAATTTCTTGCAGATAGGATCTGAGTCTTGCTCATCTTCAAATCCTTACCACTTAACATCTATGTGCCTAGCACATAGCAAGTGCTTACTCAATGGCTGGAGAATCAAATAATAGAAAAAAAGAATGAATAGACATGGAAAAGAACAAAGTCTGTAGGGAGGAAGACAGGGAGGGAAAGAAAAGAAGGAAGGAAGGAAGGAAGGAAGGAAGGAAGGAAGGAAGGAAGGAAGGAAGGAAGGAAGGAAGGAAGGAAGGAAGGAAGGAAGGAAGGAAAGGAGGGAGGGAGGGAGGGAGGCAGGGAGGGAGGTGGGCAGGGAGGGAGGGAGAGAGGGAAAGAAATAAAGAAGGAAGAAAATAGGTGACGATTCCTGGCAGTATAAGAAAACTAAATAAGGCTGGGCACGGTGGCCATGCCGGTAATCCCAACACTTTGGGAGGCCAATGTGGGTGGATCCCTTGAGCCCAGGGGTTCAAGACCAGCCTAGGTATTATGGTGAAACTCTGTCTCTACAAAAAATACAAAAATTAGCTGGGCGTGGTGGCACACGTCTGTAGTCCCAGCTACTAAGAAGGCTGAGGTGGGAGGATAGCTTGAGCCTGGAAAGCAAAGGTTGCAGTGAGCCGAGATTGCCCCACTGTACTCCAGCCTGGGCAACAGAGCCAGACCCTGATTTAGAAAATAATAATAAAATAAAAATAAAATAAAGAAAACTAAATAAGGTACTGTTTCTTGAATGATTGGTGGTTTGAATCTCAATTTTGGAACTCACTAGCTGGGTCACCTTGGGCAAGTTTGTTAAGCTTTCTAAGCCCCAGTTTCCTGATTAGTATAATGAGGACTATTATAGCACCTACCTCATTGGGTTGTCATGAGGATTAAAGGTGGTAATACGTGTATATAACGCTCCATAAATGTGAATTATTTTATTTTCTTTATCATCATCATATCATCATGGCAGAGTGAGGACACCATCTCACAATGTTACTACTCCCTATTGATCTTTAAACTGGGTCTCTTGTTCTAGAAATATCTTGATTTAGTAACCAGTGAAATATTAAGAAGCCTATTTTGAGGATGTTTGTTGGCTGTTACTCAGGAGGCGATTTAACATGTTAATTTTGTGTTCTGACAGTGCTTAAGGACATGGTGGAGTACATTAAGAACTGTTAAATTTTTATATTTTCATCAATGAATTTAACATTTCTTCTGAACGTTCAAAGTATCAACTAAGAATATGAAGGAAATACATCTTTCATCATTGTATTAATCACACTATAGTGAATTTTCACTCCCCGGGTTAACAGAGGAATGTTCCCTTACATCCCGCAATATTTCCAACAGCCCAAACCCACACAAGTTTGGCAGGGGCCCAGGGCTCACGGGTGCTCACTCACCTGACAAGCAATCACACTTCATTTGCAACAAGGAGGAATTCCCTTTCTGATGACAGATGCACTTTAGGGACACACCTGCTGGGTTGGGCACTGTCTCATGACCACTCAGGGGAACTGACCCAACAAGCTTTCCAAACAGGCAGGTAAACATCAGTCCCAGCCTATCCATCCACAGCCTCAAGAAAATGAATGCAGAGATCTCAGGGAGTTTTCCAGGGATGACAGGTGATAGGAAAGATTAGAAGGTGTAAGGGTCTATGTCTTAATCCCATGTTCATTCACTGTTTTCCCTCCCATTCACCCAACAGTAAATTAAATACTTGCTTAAAAAAAAATATGGGCTGAATCACCATCTAGTCATCCATTTGTTTTACAAAATCAGTACCCTCAGGCTATAATTTTTCATAGGTCTCTGCCCCTCTTCTTGCTTCTCCTATCCCATGGACCTAATCTAATCATATAACCTTTCACCCAGACCAGATTCAGCCATATGATTATTTTCTTTAAAGTAAAAGAAATGACCACCTGTGTCATGGTACACAAGGTTTACAGATCGCAGAAAACACACTGCTATTAATGTCTGATTTAAAAAAAAAAAAACCTTCTTCCTAAATCCTGGTTCTCCTTATCCAAGAGTCTCTTTCCTTAAAACTCCAGGAAAGAAGCTGTGAACGACAGCAGCTCATCTCAGTTGCACATAATAATTAAAATGACAGCATTTATATTTGACAAGTTAAACTCCTAAGCAAGGAACTCTAGTTTCATTTACGAGAGGCTTCTTTTTTTTTTTTTTTTTTTTTTTAAGCTACCCAATAAAGAGCACCATAACAAGAGAGAATTGCCCTTGGACATAGACGGACAAGAAAAGAACTTAAAGAGAAAGTCAGGTCCTCCAGAGGATATGCTGCTCACTTGAGGCCAAGACTTGGTCAGTTAACCAGGAACTCACCAGCTGGGAGTTCCCCTGAAATGTCCATCTTTCATCCAAGCTGGACAAGCTTGGATTCAGACTCACAGCACTACAGGCCAAGTCCCCAGACCTGTGAGTGCTGGGTGAACCTGAGCAGCTCATTCAAACTTGCTGTGGCCTTGTTCTCTCTATGAAATGGACAGACTGCCCACCTCATGGCACTGTTATGGGAACCAAATGATTTCATGTGTGAGAATATCTAGTAAACTGGCAAACAAGATAATTTTCAAGTAGAGCAATCAGAGAAGGCATCATGGCCAGGAGAGGAGTCAAACCAAAGGGGCAGGGTCTCACTAGGTAAAGAGCAAGAGAACAATATGGCAGGTAGTGACCATCACAAGAGCAAAGCCAATCAGGTGCGGGTGGTGAATGAGACTGATGGGGGACGACAGAAGGGCAGCGTGCTAGAGTCGTGAGAAATCGGCCTTTGGTCCTTCAGTTTGGATATCCACAAGGATCTTGGGATTAACATTTTACAAAGTAGTATTTTCCATAATAGTTTGATAAAATCTTAAACTATACAAAATGCCAATTTTCCATAAGACATTCACGTTCTTGCTCACTTTTATTGACAACAATTCTCCCAATAACTATGCACCCTCTAGGCAGTCCCTCATATCACTAAACCAGAGGTCCTCAGTGTGTGGTCCCTAGACCTTTAACATCAGTATCACCTGGTGTGACAGGCACAATAATGACCCTTGCCAAAAGATGTCCTCATCGTAATCCCTGGAATTTGTGAATATATTGTTACATGACAAGGAGGAATTAAGTTTGCAGATGACATTAAGGCTATTAGTAATTTTGCTTTAAAATAAAGATAGTATTCTGTATTATCCAGGTGAGCCCAGTGTAAAGATAAGGATTGTTAAATGAGGAAGAGGGAGGCAGACAGTCTGAACCAGAGAGACGGCATCTGAAAAAGACTCAGTCAGCCTTTGCTGGCTTTGAAGATGAAAAGGGGCCATGAGCCAAAGAATTCAGGCAGTGTCTAGAAGCCAGCAAATGTAAGGAAATGGATTCTCCCCTAGAGCCTCCAGAAAGGAATTCTGTCCAGCCAACACCTTGATTTTAGCCCGGTGAGACCCATTTTGGACTTTTGCCCTCCTCCGGACCTGTAGAATAATAAATTTGTGTTGTTTTAAACCACAGAGTTTGTGGTAATTTGTTTTAGCAGTAATTGAAAACTAATATACCTGGAAATCTGCTAAAAAGGTAAATTATCTGGCTGCACCCCAGACCCACTGAATCAGAAAATCTGAGGGTGGAGCCCAGCAGTCTGTCTTGAAACAAGCCCTCAGGGCGATTCTTATGCCTGCAAAAGTTTGAGAACCACTCACTAGACTAAGCAATCACAGTTATTCCCCTGAAGCAAACACATTCAGACACAGATGGCCAAGAAAACTCAACACTGACAGTTAATGACTTGATTAACCATGATAAAATCTACCAGGCCCATGTCCTGCCTTGACAAGCACACAGTAGGAAACCAACCAAGTCACTGGTGATTCAGACTCCTCTGGGCTTAGGGTCCTCACTGAGAACATCAGTGGTGAGTATGCCCTAGTCCCAAAACCTATTCTGGAAGCTCCTTTTTGAACTCCTATCTGATTCCAGCTAGACTTTTGGCAATGGGAGTCGTTTGCCTCTTTCTCACTAAACTTGAGTAGCAGGAGAAATGTGAGTAGGTGAGAGTCCAAGTAAATCAGAGATTTCTGATGGCCCATTCCAGAAAGGAGAGGCAGAATTGACTTTATAGACTCAGACATGGAGGGTAAGAGTTCTCATAGATCATAAACTGGTTCCCCTATCTCGCATGTGGGTCCTGCTCGCCCCCACCACTGCAGCATTGCCACCAAGTGGTGAGTCAGCCTCAGCTTGAGTCTCTCCAAGAATGAGGACCTCACTACCTCCAGTGGTAAACTGTTCCCTTTTGAGAGGGCTCCAATTATTAGACCTGAGGTCCCTTCATTGGGCATCTGGTTTTCTTTGGTGCTCATGCTTAATTTCCTTCTGGTCTCTGCTGACTTCTCTGAAGTCTCAGGTGCACACTCACATGCAAGACTGAAATACGACAAGGTTGCAGCCTCTACTACCACTACATGCACTCACTTGTTTTCTCAGCACTATTAGCCTCCACTGACCTCAAAGGGAAGCATGTGTATAAGCTGGGCAGGAGGTAGGCATGGGCCCTGTTAAAGGCAAAGTGCTTTAAAAGCCTTTGATGAAAGGCATTAAGGCTTGAAAGGGTTGTTTCTGAAATACTACACCTCCCTTTTAAGAACTCTTAAGATCTGGAGGGTGATACTCTCTCACCCCAGAAGAATTCAAGCATGAACGTTCTTAGAGCATCCAATTAGGAATCCAATTCCATCTCCCCAGATGCTCATTTCCACCAAAACTACCTAGTTGAATCTGCATTTTTGTTTTTTCCAAGGAAGAGACCAAGCTATGCTAAACAATTTCTCAGAGTTAAATAACCATTGGTGGTATTGACAAGTAAGATATAAAGCCCAATAGCTCCACTTAGCCATAAATAGAAAGAAAACTTACACATAGCCATAAATAGAAAGAAAACTCCAAGGCACTCTTTTAGTACATAATAATTTAGTAATCCAATTATTTTGTGCATCTACTATGTGCCAGGCACTAAGCTAAATACCAGAGAGCATGATGAAGAACTAGAAAGACATAGTAGCTACCCTCCTGGGGCCTAGAGATTTCTTTTAAACATCAACTTGGCTGTATTTATAGGCTCTTGTGGCTTCAAACATTTGTAAAATAATTTACGGAAATTTGTTTGTTGGATTGGAATGCACCTGGATCCCTAATTCAGATGGCTAAGTGATGTATGTGTTTTTAGAGAATGAAGCTGGAAATCCAAGACAAAATATTCCCTGGATTTTCAGACATTGCATATTAAACATATAAAATAATCTTATTCATTGATATATTGGGTTTTTTATGGAAACAACTGAACTGGTGTGCAAGAAGGGATTTTTTAATCGAATGCATGGGGGGGTTATTCTTTCTTACTCTATGTCTTGATGTTTATTTCATCCAGAGTTCAAACTTGGTGGCCAGTGTCACTTGGCTAGCAGCAGTGATTTGTGAGCCCACAGTATTCCCTGTAACCTCCACCAACCATGAGAAACTGGCTCCCTCATTCCACTTATTAGCAAAAAAGGATGAACTACCCACTGCTGTCATCATCACCACAAGAATAGTTTAGATTTTACCGAAAATTCAAGACCTTTATATATCTTCAACAAGAAAATGAAGAAAAGTTATGACTTGCATCATGTTACACCCTGAAGTGGAATCTAGGCTAAGAGAAATAATGGCTGAATCCCTCAATAAAACTGTCATGTAATGAAGACACTCAATAGCCCTGTGGGGAAGCCCACATGGAGAGAGGCCCGCATGGAGAGGAAGGAACTTGCCAGCCCTTGCCAGCCCCACCTTGCCAGCCATGTGAGTAAGCCACTTTGGCAGTGGATCCTACAGCTTCAGTCAAGCCTTCAGATGAGACCTCAGATATTGTGGAGCAAAGACAAGCAACCCAAATGTCCCTTCTCTGAATTCCTGACCCACAGACACTATAAGATAATAAGTGATCATTGTCATTTTAAGCTGCTAAGGCTTAATTTGTTAACATCATAATTACCACATACATATTACCACATACATCTATGTGAAAATAACTCTTTTTTAAGAAAAAATGATGAGATTCAGGATAGTGGTTACCTCCACTGAGGAAGCAAAAGCATAAGATGACACAAATAATTATTAAGTAATTGGTAAAGATCTATTCTTGGTTGAATGGTATGTTCACAAAGAAAGAAAGAAAAGAAAGAAAGAAAGAAAGAAAGAAAGAAAGAAAGAAAGAAAGAAAGAAAGAAAGAAAGAAAGAAAGAAAGAAAGAAAGAGAAAGAAAGAAAGAAAGAAAGAAAGAAAGAAAGAAAGAAAGAAAGAAAGAAAGAAAGAAAGAAAGAAAGACCAACCGACCTTGCCTGTTCCACTGATGATAGTGTGTCTAGAGCCAAGGGTTGCATTTAATGTAATTGGATTGTGTTAATCCAATTCTAAGCACACGACATCAAATAAATAGGGAGTTAGTTATTACCCGGTAAAATTTGAACATGTTCCCACGCTTTACCCAGCATATCTACTCCTGAGTGCAAACCTTAGAGAAGTTCTTGCACCAGAAGACAGGTACACTATTAACAGAAGTATTTTGTTGGAGTAAAAAAAAGTATTTTGTTGGAGTATTTTGTTGGATAAAAAAGACAGGTACACTATTAACAGAAGTATTTTGTTGGAGTAACAGAAGTATTTTGTTGGAGTATGTTGTTGGTTATTTAACTCTGAGAAATTGTTTAGCATAGCTTGGTCCGTTCCTTGAAAAAAACAAAAATGCAGATTCAACTAGGTAATTTTAGTGGAAATGAGCATCTGGGGAGATGGAATTGGATTCCTAATTGGATGCTCTAATGGTATATTTGGATATACCAAATATCCAGCAATTATAAAATGAATAAATGCATTGTGGTTATTCAAACAGTAGAACATTATACAGCAATACATGCTAATGATCAACATTGTGGATAAATCTCCACTGAACATCACAGACAACTATCTAGAGGTATGCAGCCCAACAGAACTTTCTACAATGATATAAATGTTCTAGAATATGAAGTTGACCAAAAGAAGCAAGATAAGTGATTCCACTTCTGTGAAGTTAAATACAGACAAAACTAAACAACAGATTGATTAGAGATGCAGATATGGCGTTAAAACTATTGTGAAAAGCAAATATATATACATGCAAAATTCATCATAGTGGCTAGAGGAGGCAAGAGGATTTAATAGGACCAGGGCACACACAGGGATATTCAATATTATTGGAAATATTGTCATTCTTCAGCAGGGTGGGGGTAGATACATGGATGTTCATACTTTTATTCTTAAACTGTACACCAATGTTGTCCACACTCTTTAATATGTACAAAAAGTATAAAACATTATGAGTACCAACCAACAAAAATGAAACATCACCATTATATGAAAGCATTTCTTGTCCTCTCAATGTCCCCAGAATCAGGTCTACAAGAAAACTCCCCATCCTAGGTTTCATCTTTCCCTCCTCTGTATGCAAAAACACATACTGACTAAATATTCTGTAGCTTTACAATAGCAACACCATACTAAACCTTCACACCAGCAGTTCTCCAGCTCAGACTTCTGGACTGTTTGTCAGTTCACTATTTAATACCACATGGTGCCGTGAACACAGTGTTGAATTGAACAGCAGCATCCATGATTCTGGGGGCTGCTGAATCACTCCCTAGGCAAATCATTTCATCCTCTTTTCTCAACTACTTCAGAAGAACCACTGGGGTTAACCACAGGTGCCCCATTTTCTAATGACTTTATGTTGGACTTTCTCATTTGGTTTCTTTTTGAAGCAAAGCTTCCACTGCTTTAAAAAGAAAAAAAAAAAAGAAAACACTTCAAAAACCTCTGGGCCAGATGATGACTAAGAATTTTCTTTCTGTAACATTTTAGAATTCTGTGTTTTGTGAAAGCTATGTTGCTGGGCCTGGAATATTATTAGATGGGTCAATTAAAAAGGACTTAAAACTAGATCACAAACTTGGCATCTTATAGGAAAAGTCTAAAAGTGTATTACCAAGAATAACAGATTATTCTAGAAGTCCTCTAGCAAAACAATTCAGATTTTCCTTCTTTGCTCGTACTTCAGAACCCACCTAGGAATCTGATGAGATTTCCGGCTAACACATTTAATCACTATTAAAGAGAAATCACGGAAGAGGGGCTGCGGTCAGGGGCATTTTCTGCAAGGGGCAGAATCAGAAGGTAACTTTCACAAGAGCTCCTGGTGGCCCACAGCGCCCTCCTCTGACTCTGCTAGTCCTCCTGTGTGTCTAAAACTCAGGGGAGGGTTGCCCAGTCTCTCGGCCATGCTGTCCCCAGGGTCTTTCTCCTCTGCCCTCCACTCATTCTACTTGGGTTTCTCTTGCACTCTGCTTGGTCAATTATATGTCAAGTGTTCTAGATCAAACATCATCATGAAATCCCTATCTCCTGAGCATGAAGAATTCCAGGCACCAGGCAGAGTTGCCTGCATGGCCACAACCTTCTGTCTATCTGTATATAAAGTCACCCTTGCCTGTGGTCACTGAGCCTGTTACACTCAGGACTGCCTGACAGGACAGCTTGAGAGATCCATCCTGTGGTCAAGATCTCAACATTACTGTCTTAAAGAATTAGTCGTTGAATCTTCATCACACTTTGGGGCGAAAGAAGCCCCACTTTGGGCTTTGCTCCCTGCCTCAACTCATTCTAATTTTCAAATAAAACATGCCAATTGCTGCTCTGAAGAATAATAGAAGAAAATAGTAATTTTAAAAATATATGTAGGCTTGATCAAACTGATCATACTAATGAGAAACTTAAGATTCAAAATCACAAAGAGTTCTGCAAGGTGCAATTCTGATGTGCACTCATGATGAGTGCACTACTGAAATTAAAGCTGTCATTCTTTTGTATCTTTTCCCTCCTGTACTTCATCTAGGGGATCTGAACTCCCAAGAGAATCACACAGCCACATGTCAATTTCCAGCTATTCATACTGAGTTTGAAATGAGAATATTTTTAAAGTATTGTCAGTAAAGGTAAGTAATATTCTCCTTGGGGGATAAAATCACCATAGGAGGATGTAAATTGTTTTGCATCAGCCAGCCCAGAAATAAGCAGTTTCTTCAAATTACACAAATAATTTCACTCCATTTGTTCCTATTGCAAAAAGCTTCATTTTTTTTTTTTTTTTAATGGGATGGCTACTAAACATACTGGCTTGTCCCACCCATTGTCTGGAAAATAATTCCCCCGAAATTTTAAAGACAAAATTGAGTGTAAGAGGCTCAAAGCAATCCTCTCTCTCTCACGGAAGTTATACTCAGGCCCTAAACTCCAGGATGCATGAACTCAGTGGCCAAAGAATTCAAGCTAATCCATCCCATTCTTGGCAGTTGGGTCTGGTGATCCAGATGCACATGCTGAGATTTGAAGGAAACGGGCACCATCCCATTAGAAAGCTGGGTCTATACAGAGTGGAAGACTTCCATTTATCATGTTACCTTTTTTAAAAAAGAAAAAAAAGCAACAAGCAGTATTTGATGTTTCTAATTATATGGAGAACTTCAGTCCGTTCTCCTTCACCCAGCATTCCACACTGTTAAAGCAGACCTTAGCCATCCAGCCTGATCTCCCACTGCCCCCGAGGCATTTTGCCAGGACTAAGATGTTTTTAACCTCTAACTCCAAGTGCATTTTGTGCATAACGCTGACCCTGAGAACCCTCAGAAATCCTCAAATTTAAGATTACCCAAGATGACTTTATCCATATAAACCCAAAGGGCAGAGAAGAAGCAGAACTGTCCCTCCCATCTACCAATATCTTCAGAATCCAAGGTAGACCATACTTGATTTGCAGATGTTCAATGAGTGGCCCAGTCTCATACACCTCCTTGATGGCTTTCAAATTTGTTGCTTCATATGCCAAACAATGAATAATCTATATCCACTTAATGAGTAGACAATCAATAAGTGGTGCCTATGATTATTACCTAATTTTTTTCTTTGCTATTTTAATCAGAAGCAGGGCTGATTAAAAATGATTTTGGACTCGGATGAGAGCCTCAAGATTCAAGTTCTCCAATACCCAGCATGGATATATGCCAAAGACATATCCAAAGGTATGAAATATAGATGGATATCAATATATTTATCAATAGATATCAATAGAAAGTTGCTATCTCTGTTCTTAGAAAATTATTAATTTTTATATTAAAATATTTTTCCCTTAATAAAACGTTAGTCGTAGGGGATAGTAGCCATTGACTTATTTGACAAAATAAGAAGTCTGGAAGTCCTATATCAGTCTTCAAAATTATTTGAAAATGCACTCACCTATGAAATTCAAAGTCTAGGAACCACTGACTGGAGATGGGAGACCTCACCAACTTCAGCACCACATGACGTCCTCTCTTGCCCTTTCTATTCATTCATTCATACCTTCATACCTTTCTTTTTTTAAACCATCATTTATGGAAGCACTGATTCAGTGCCTGGCACTATGCCAGAGACTGGAATTACAGGCGTGGAATATAGTTTTGGTCTTCAGGGAGCCCACAGTCTGGGAAGCGGTAGACAGGCCAATAGTTATTCTACAAAAAGTCACTGTTTTTATGTTCTAACCATGATAGATTCTAGAAAAGGAATGTCTGCTCCTCCAGAACTCAACCTCTCATCCTTTTAAAGGGCTCCTTCTATATACAAGGCATTTCTCACATTTTTTATATTCTAGAAGCCTTAAAAAAATAGAATTGGCCTTGACCTCTCTCCACCTCTGAGAGGTTCTCTTTGGATGCTCAATAAACAAGTGTTCCAGGCTCATTTTGACCTTTCAGTTGTTTCCTTCAGACCCAGTTAACATTCAATAAACCAAAACATGTCTTCCTTGGTGTTCCACGATTCACCCTGGCATATGTTAATTTTAATTGTGGTACATTGTTCCTAAAATATTTCTCTTATTATAAAACACATCATCTTTCCCAAAGGGGAAGGAAACAATTACAGGGTTATTTAAACAAGAAATACATGGCAGGTCATAATCACAAATTAAAGTCATAAAAAGAATCATAAAATTTAATGAAGACAAAAGGTAAAAACGATAAAAGCACTTCTTGTCCACACAGGAGGTAAGAAGTTCTTCCACTTCAATTTCCAACTCACACCCCGCACCCTGTGGCTCGTGAAATTTGTTTGTGACACTTCACTTTGACACTTTATAGCCCATGAGGAGTTAGTGCAGTGATATATTGGTAAGCTCGCTCTCTGAATTAAAAAGAAAGCTCTGATTTGTGGTATTTACCAATTTCTAAGGGGACAAATATTCTCACAATGAATAATTTCAAATGACCAACAGTTTAATGACCAACTCACAAAATTTCTGAATATTTAACTACCAGTTCTCATAAGCCCATGGGAGGTAGCTCCTGCACACCAGTGGATGACTGGAATTTGCGAGGCGACAGCTCCCATCCTAGATCTCCATTAGGAAGTAAGTAAGGACCAAGGGTTTTTAATGGGGCTAGGTAACTCCTTGAATTAGATGAAGGAAGCTAGCACATTAGCAGTGGTGTATTTATACATTACTGTGATGAATCCAGTCAAAGGCTTTGGGGCTAGAGTCAAGAAAAGATTGACGGTTCAAGGAGGAGATGGGGGAGGAGAGGATTGTCCAGACATTGGTGGGTATAGAGGGGCTGATTACAGCAAGCTGAAGGAGCAAAAGGGCATGTCGGGGGGCCTTAGGGAAGAGGGAAGGGGAGGGCCTGAGGGGAGAGCTGAGAGAAAGATGGCACCCAGAGAGGAGGCAGGTACAAAATTGACCCAATTCCCAACAGTACCTTCAACTGCTACATGTTTGCAGAACAGAGTCCCCTGAAAATTTCCACTTGATTTCCAAGGAAAATTGCCATAAATATTTTGTTTTCTGTCCTGTGGTTTGTCCCCCCAGGAATGTGATCACGAGAATGTGAACTCAAGTTGATAGCTCCTTGATACACATATGGAACAGCTTTGGGATGGGAAAAGACTTTTTTAAACTGAAAAACAAATCCCTGAAGAGCAACTTGGCTTTTGGTTAATAGATCTGATGATTTAAGGGGAATGAGAAGTGTGGCAAAAGGAGGTTTTTGGAAAACTAAGTGGCTCTTTCTTTAGAGCAGGGCTTTATCATTCTGTAGCCAGAGCACACACCTCCCATCCCTCTTATTTCCCTAGGCTCCAGGAGCTGGGCTCTGCTTCCCCAAAGGCCCTCTTCAGAAAAGCTAGACTCCTGATTTCTTCCCAAGTGACTGTGTCCAAAATATGCACACATATCTCTTAGTTTTTTTAAAGAGGTTTACTGAATAAGAACAGGAGCATTGCTAAAAACAGGCATTGAGAAGGTTGCAGAAAATATTTTTTAATTACAGAAATATGATATATATTGTTATATATTTATAATTATAGAAATATATATTATATATTAATTTCTGTATTTAAAAATATATAAACAGAAAGAGAGATTTTTTTTTTAATTATCCCTAGGAACCCTCATGTTCGCTCTTACGGCCTTCAACTGATTAGATGAGGTCCACCCACATTATCAAGAGTAATCTTCTTTACTTAAAGTGAAGTGATTGTATACATTAAGTACATCTACAAAAATACCTTCACAGCAACATCTGGACTGGTGTTTGACCTAACAACTGGAACTGGGCACCATAGCCAGAATGAGACATAAAATTAGCCACTCCAGGTAGAACCCTAGCTCACCCTCTCTGACCCAAGGCTGAAATTTCTTCTCCAACACTTCTGTAATCTTCCCTTGGGTCCTACCCCAGAGTCTGCAGTTAGTCATGTGGTCATTACCACTTTGGTCCACATCAAGTCTGTTCTCTGTGGCTTCTGGGAACCCACTATTATCCTTGGGTTACCTTCTTTCTGGTGGGTTCTATTGTGAACAATGGCTCTAGCCTCTTTTGAGGCTCAGTCTCTTCCATCTTTTGTCTTGAATTAATATTTGGGTCCACAGGACCAAATGCCATTACCAGAGTGCCCATCTATATCAAGTCAGCTCTCTGTAAGAACCCACAAGTATATGCTGCCTCCTTCAAAGGAAAGGTGTCTGTTACAGGTCAGTTATGGACTCTGGTCTGTGTCGTCCTTGCTCTGGGACCCAAAGATGTCTGCCACCTCTGGGGCCTTACCAAACACAGTGGCAGAGGGAACATGGGAAGCCCTGTACCAGCTCTTAAAGCTTCCACTTAAGAGTCATGCACTTCCACTCATACTGCACTGGCCAGAACATGCCACAGGGCCATACAAACCACAAGGCAGCCAGGAGCCACCACCCCACCATGTGCCTGGAAGTAGATCTGGAATATTTGGTGACCAGCACTGACTGTCACCACACGTTCTCTCAGCTTACCTGCACAGCTGAGGGGCATGCCTCAAGCCCAGTGAGCTGTCAGTCCTTCTTGAATCAGACCCCCAGCCCCCTTCTCCCACCTCCCAGGTCCTTGTGGGTCTCCATCAGGCACACTCACAACCTTCCTTCTCTGTTCGTTTCTGTTCCTTTGCCTTTCCCACCCTGCCCACCCTCAGAAATGACCTTCCAGAATCAATGCTGGAATTTTATCATGGAAACATGCATTGCACAAACAGTATTAATTTTTTTCTAGATTTTATTTTCTTTAAGTAATAACATTAATCTTTTAATTTAAAATTTGATTTATTAAATAGACTAGATTTGCCTCAGTCCACTAAAGAGAAAAAGGATGATTTCCACACAGGTTTTCCTGATCCATTACCCTGACTCCATGCTGCAAACCCATGCAAGACCAGGACCTATCTGCCCTCATACTTACCATGCTCCTGTATTTCTAAAAATATTAATAACAAGAGAGAATTCTTACGAGATAACATGTAAGCAAGACAATTTCTGTAATACAGAATAATCCCAATTTTTTGAAAAATACATATTCATATGTGCAACTTTTAATAAGTCTAAAAAGCACTTCAAAATATTAGAAGATTGTTTCTGGAATGTGGAAGGAGAATTGACTGATATTTTCTTTTTTTTTTCAAAATAGAACTGTATGTATATTCTTCTAATTAGGAAAACTTTTTTTTTTTTTTTGAGATTTTTTTGAGATAGAGTCTCGCTCTGTCGCCCAGGCTGGAGTGCAGTGGTGCAATCTCAGCTAATTGCAACCTCTGCCTTCTGGGTTCAAGCAGTTCTTCTGCCTCAGCCTCCTGAGTAGCTGGGATTACAGGCACATGCCACCATGCCTGGCTAAGGAAAACTAATTTTTTTAAAGGTTCTAAAGTCATGGATGGAGACTTTTCACCCTCTCATTACCTTTTAGTCACTTTTATAGACAAGAATATTTCCTTACGTGTAATTACACTCTTTTATGTGGTCACATAAATCTGTTTCACCCGCTTAGGGTAATTGAAGGGAGAAAAATGTCGGGGTTAGGGATGGGCTAAGAGATGTAAAGTGTTCACTTAGATTACGGGAACAAGCCTAGAAAATTAGCCAGGCTCATTGCCTCCATTCCCGTCTCCTCCTTTGGTTGCACAGAATCCACCCAGAGGAAGTTTTCTGCTCTTCTCCTCCCTGGGGGACCATCATCGTGCCTCTCCAAGCTTCAGTGGCACTGAGAGGTAGGGGCAGGCTAGAATGGAATAGACACAGCACAAACAATAAGCCCAGCTGAGAGAAGAAGCCTCCTCAGCGCCCAGGCGCTGTCACAGGTCAGCCACCCAAGGTCCCACCAGGGCTCCTGCATGTTCACAACTCTTGATTTATCCTGTCATGTGCGAGGCCTCAGGCTCAGTGGGGAGTGAGACTGTGCAGGGAGAGAATCCATCAGAGGTTTACCAAGGTCAGAAGGTACAGTGGACATTAATACAGCTACTATATGCTCTAGGATTTTTTTTTCTAAATTTAGCTAAGAATATAAGCCCTCGGGTTCTTCTCACTTTCTATGGCCCCAGAGAAGGAGCACGAGGAAAAACAACCAATACAAAAAAGTGGAGGACACAGCAGCTTATAATGAATAATAAAAGCTAACACTTACTGAACACTTAGTCTGTGTCAAACCCGTTCTACTTGCTATCCCAATACATCCCTCGGCAACCCCATGCAGCAAGGGTTATTATAACATGCATTTCTCAGATGAGGAAATGAACATGCTGCAAGCTCAAGTACAATAGGAAAGTGTAGTGGTTGTGGTTAAGCCATGGACACAGAGGCCAGACTGCAGGAAGGAATCTGAATACTGGTTCTGCCATTTATTAGGGTCTGGCTTTTGCATGTTATGTAATCTCCTCTGCCTCAGTTTCTTTTTCAGTAAATGGAGGCAATACTCCACCTTCCTTAGAGTTGATTTTTAGGACTAGACAAGTTATTCTATGTAAAGGGCTTTGCAAATCTGTCAAGTGTTAGTTCTTATTAAGTCATTTGCCTGAGGTCACAGTCAGGAAGTGGCGATGGTAAGATTAGAAGGCCCATGATCTAGCTCCAGAGTCCCCACACACTTCAAATCTACTTTCCTCTGGACATTGTGGCTGGTCTTGCTCCCAAAGAGCAGTCTCCCTTGGCTGGCCCTTGTTACATGACCTAAAGGCATCCTACTTGGAATGGAAGGGTGCCACTGGGCAGTCATTGAAGCAACATTATATTTTCAGCAATTCTGCTTTCAACACGCAATCTAAAATAGATAGGTAGCAAAGTTTTAAGTCTCTGGTGTATCACCCATGCACAGGAAGATGAGGGAACTGTCCATGTGGGGAAGGAAAGAAACACAGAATCAAACTGTGCTCACTCCCTCTCAAGCCAACCACACTCCTTGCCAGGGGCTGACTCCCCACTCCTGGGACCACTCTCCACTGGGTTTGGCTTGAGTGTCCAGCTACAGACACATGTCAATGGGTACAGCCTGGCCACCCCCATAACCTTGACATTGGCCTGTCAAGCAGCCTCAAGCAGCTACAAACATGTTAAATTCACAGACACCCAAGGTTTCAGGCCTCGCCTTGGATTGTGATGTATGTCCAAATTGGAAGCTTAGCTTAAGATAAAAAAGTCAACCCTTCCTGCTGACACCCAGCTGAATAAAGGAAGTGCAGGGCCTGTGAGCACTAGCCCAGACATGAACTTCCTTTTCTTTGCTCAGCCTGGTCCTAAACTCAGAGACCTAATTACTGCCATTCACATTCCAAGGGCCTTAACGTCAATGCTGCCTCAAGCAGCAGATGGAGCCAAACTATCTTCTCTGTGTGGTTTAATAAACCCCAAGGTGCAGTGGCGGAACTGGAGATTAAGCCCCTGATCCCTCAGCTGCCAGCTGGCTGACTTGGGCAAGGAAGTTCAGTTTCTTCCTCTGTAAAATGGGGATAAAACCCACTTCATAGTATTGCTGGGAAGAGTAAACCAGGACTTGGTACAGGTGAAAAGCCTCTCAGAATTTTCTAGTCCAGTCTCTATAGAAATAAGTTTTTGTATTAATCATGTTTCTTATTATCTATATTTTATGATGCTTTGATATCTTGGGGACCTTGCTGGCTGGGGGGAGACTGCCCCTCCCAGGATTAGCTAATTCCTACAGATACCAAACAACTTGTCTTTGAGCACACGTTTCTTGTGCAAACCAAGAAATCCAAAGTCCATATTCCCATCCATCTACTTTATCCAACTCTCACACACAAAGCCAATCTTTCACTGCCCTAAATCACCCCAGGGCCAGGTACCAGATAACTAGAAACCACCAAAACTATAGCTCAGAACCAGCCAATCCTAAATACTCTGCCTTGCCTGCCTTTCCTGCAGAAACCATGATAAAGGCTGTGCTCATGCTTTCTGCCTCCTGACCGACCCTGGTGCTTCCCCAGGTGGCTCTGTATGACAGAGTGTGTCTCCTCCTCCTGGAAACTGGAAATAATAAACTCTTCTTTCGACAGCATTGACCCGTCTGTGCTGTCACTCAGTCACCTCTATAAATTAAACCCCTGTACAATTGAAACACCCTTGCTATCTTAACTCTACTAAAACACAGGAAACAACTTCGGAAAATTTGCTGTTCAAACCAGGATCTAAATGATCTAAAAATGAGCAAAGGATTATTGTATTACATATTCTGGTTCCTTAATACCCTCAGAATCAAAGCTGCTGTTGGTCACTAACAGCTGTTTCACCAAAGAAGTGGCACAAATTGGGTCAGATAACAGAGCTGGAAATGTGTGAAGCTCCACACTAGATGCCTGCCCAAAGTATATAAGCCCCACTCTGTCTTCAAAAAACATATAAACTGATTGTGCAAATGACATTCAACTTCCCCAAATATGTATATGTATTATATTAAATATAATAATACATGAAAAATACCAAATGCATGTTATACACTATCAAAGTTCAGAGTAGAAAGAATGCACAAATAATGCAAATAAAATTCAATGAAGTGGCAAGAATAACAGTTAAAAGGAAATGAGAATTTTCTAGGGCCAAGCCCAACTCTGAGGGTCACATCAACCAGGAAGCCATCCCTTGAGATGCTCTCTCAAAACTTACTCCCTCCACACATGGGAAAACCCTCCATGGGGCACTTAGTGGCATGCAGCCACTTATCTCTCAGGCTGCTATTCCCTCCTTCTTGGAAGCTCTCTCTAGCCTGAGTACCAGCCCCTTAGTGGAGGTTTTTCCTTCAATGGGTCATGGTACTCAAAGCTATAGTTCCATGAGGCTTAGAGTATGTCTTCATTCCACTGTCAGTCTACTTCAACCCATCATCTAACAGCTGCCTAAGGACCCAGCTGACACACTCTTGAGGAAATATGTTCTGAGAATGCCATACCAGGCTAGAGGCTGGACTGTGTGACCATGCCTTGTCATTGATTGTTAGTACATGTTCAGAAATGTCACCAAGGAAATGGCTCCAGAAGTCAGCCACACCAACGAGAACAGGGCCGAACAGGCAATGCTCTGAAATTGACTTCTATACTGGGCCACAGACGGGATTCTCACTGAACACACAGGATGTGACTGGCTTTTCCTTAAGAACTGAAAAGTTATCGAAAGGATTCTCCATTTCCCATTAGATCCTAAAAATGTTTCCAATTTTTTTATTCACTTACTTGACACTCGGATTTGTTTGATGCTTGTTTAGTTGTCCAGTACAAGGTTTAGGACAGGTATGTCTGCATGGATGGGACCTCCTCGCAGACAGCACATACTTCATCTGTTACTCCCAGGGCAGCGTGTAGCGGAATGAGTGTGAGCGGAAGAATCAGAACTACTTGGTTGGTGGCTGATTCTGTTTCTCACCAGTGGTGCGACATTGAGAAAGTCACCTCAACCCCTCTGAGCTTCTTTCTCTATCAGTAAAATGGGAATCATGCCTACCCATAGGGTTGTTGAGGATTAAATAACATGAGTAAAATCCTTAGTACAGTGCCAGGCACATCGCAGGTGTCCAAAAATATTTTTTCTAGCATTGTACTAACAAATATTTTAAGTGCCTAATCTAAAAAGAAGTGTAATAATATTGCCTTGACCTCAAAGAAATGGTAAACTGCTATTATTAAGAGATAGGGTAATGACTATGTGGAAGTATGTTTGTCAGGATAGATTAGGTTATACTGCAGTAATAAACAATCTCAACATCTCAATAGCTTAAAACAATAAAGATTTGTTTCTTGCTCATATTATATGTCTATCATGCACAGGTCGGGGATTCTGCTCAACTTCATCCACATTTGGAGACACAGGCTAACAGAGACTCTATTACATAGAATGTAACTGATTATCTTGGAAGATGGCAGAAGAAATGGAGAATTGCACTCCCACTTATAAGTATGCTTCAGCACAACAACTCCACTTATATTTTGCTGGCCAGATAAAGCCACATGGCTATACATAATTTCAAAGAGACAAAAAAGTATAATCTTCCTGCATACCCAAAAGTAGAGTGAAACCAGAGATTGATGAAAGTACTTATGATAAAAGTACTTAAGGAGGTACAAAATGTGTAATAAGATCATAAAGAAAGGAAAGCCTAAGGTTGCCTCAAGCGTCCAGAAGAACCTCTTTCAGGAAAGTAACTTGTGATAAAATTTTAAAAATGAATAGTAACTTGTCAGGCAAAGGAACAGGAAGGTGTCCCAGGCAGAGGGACTCTAGCATATGCAAAGGCTTGCAGTCCTGATAAATTATAGCACTCTCTGTGAACAAGTTATTCAGTGCTAATCAGTGTTAATAGGAAAAGAAAATATATCAGGTGAGTTGGGAAGAGGTAGAAAATGAAGTTGGACCAGTGCTAGATCATGTCATGATAGAGTTCAGCTTTTATTAAGCAGGTGATGAGAGAGGGGAGTAAAAACACTGAAAGGTCACAAGTAAGAAAGCGACAGGGTCAGATTTATTTGGTCATCTATTTAGTGGACAAATATTTATTGAGGGCCCACTGATATGGTTTGGCTGTGTCACCACTCAAATCTCATCTTGAATTGTAATAATCCCCACGTGTCAAGGGTGGGGCCAGGTGGAGATAATTGAATCATGAGGGCAGTTTCCCCCATACTTTTCTCATATGTGAGTAAGTCTCACAAGATTTGATGGTTTTATAAATGGGAGTTGCCCTGCACAGGCTCTCTTGCCTGCCTCCACGTAAGACGTGACTTTGCTCCTCATTCACCTTCCGCCACGATTTTGAGGCCTCCCCAGCCATATGGAACTGTGAATCAATTAAACCTCTTTCCTTTATATATTACCCAGTCTTGGGTATGTCTTTATTAGCACTGTGAGAACAGAGTAATACACCTACTAAGAGCAAAGTACTGTTTTAGGAGTTGGAGATATATTGGTGAATAAAGACAAAGTTCCTGCCCTCATGGAGTTCAAATACTAATGTCAGGAAAGGCACTGTGGAAAAGTATGGAGAATGGGTTAGAAGAGATTGGTTGAGAGGAGAAGCAAAGAAATTAGGAAAGAAATTATTGCAATTGTATAGATGAGTAATAATACAGAACTAAACCACTCAGTGAGAGTGAAGAGGAAGGGACAGATAAAAGAGGCATTTGAAAGCATCAACAGAACTTGGAGAGAATTCAATGTGAGAGTAAAGAAACAAGAGAAGTTAAAAATGACTCCTTGTTTTTTCTGCCACTTACTGAGACTGATAACTCAGAAGGAAGAAGGGGGTAAGTAGAGATGACGCATTTTGTCATTGATGTAATTACTTGGAGGTAGTGTTTTTCCCACAGGAATTTTGATGTATCTGGAATTTAAGAGCTGGTTATGCCCGGAAAAAATTAACTTGGGAATAAACAGAGGGAGCAGAAACCATGGGAGAGATTCTAGGTTAATGGCAAGTATATGTCTCCTTTCCCTCCCAAGACCACACCAGCATGATATTAAGGTATTTAATAAGATGTGAACACACAATAACAAAAAGTAGATAGCAGTGAACAACACATTCAGAAGAAAGTGGCTGAGGGAAAACTGATTTTTAAATGAAAAGGCTCAATATAAAGTGCTTGCAGAGGAGCTGACCTGGCCCCCCAAAGAAACACTTAAGAAACTAAAATGCTCTTGGAAATTAAAAATGATAACTAATAAAACAATCAGTAGGAAAGAAGTACAGTGATGTTGAAGAAATCTTCTAGAAAGTGTAGCACAAGTCAGATGGAAAACAAGAACGGAAAGGTTAAAGACTTGGACAATCAATCCTGGAGATCCAACTGCAGGCTAACAGGAATTCTAGAAACAAAACAGGGTAAGAGGATGAAGGAACTTATCAAGAAATAATACCCCCCCCAAAATGTTCCAGAATTGCAGAACCAGTTTTCAGATTGAAAAAACCCTCCAAGTATGTACCCAGTGACCAAATTCTGACCTATATCAAAGCATGTAAGAGTGAAATTTCAAAACACCTAGATTAGGTTAAACACATAACCACAATCTCTTGGGGGGGGACAATGCAATTCATATACAAAGGAATGAAAATAATAATGATATCAGAAGGTGGATTATAGACCTAAATATAAAAGTAATAAAATAAGGATTCCAGAGGAAAACATAAAATATCTTTGTGACTTTGACATAACCAAAGATTTCTTAAACAGAGCACCAAATGCACTCAGTATCATAAAAATGAATAAACTGGACTTAGGTAAAATTAAATTCACCACTAACAAAGTGAATAAGCAAATCATAGCCTATGAGAGGATAGTCTCCACACATATATCAAAATGACTTGCATCCAGAATATATATGAAAAGTTCTTTCAAATTAATAAGAAAAACAAGTCAATATTTTTAGTGGGCAAAACACTTGAATAGGCACTTCACAAAAGAGGATAACTTCCCAGTAAACATATGAAAAGTGTTTAACATAATTACGCATTAGGAAAATGCAAATGACAACTTAAGTGAGACATCCCTACTCACCCACAAGAATGGCTAAAATTAAACAGGCTGGTGATACCACATGTTGGGAGGAAATGGAGCAACCAGAACTCTAATACATTGTGAAAAGTGGCTCATCTACTTTGAGAAACTGCCCAACTCTCTGATAGTATCTCTGACTCTAGCATATAGCAATTCCACTCCCAGGTACTTACTTGAGAGAAATGAGTGTGTCTTCCAAAAAACATGTACAAGGGTGTTCATAGCTGCTGTATTCATAGTAGCCAAAACCTGGAAACAACCCAAATGTCCATCAAGAGAAGAACAGATAAACTCTAGAATGGTACATGGTAAAAGAACAAATGAACAGCTAATACACACAATGATATGAATGAATCTCATAGGTACTTTATGGAGCAGAAGAAGCCAGGCACAAAAGAGTATGGCTCCATAGTTGAAGTTCAAGAACAGGTAAAGCTAATCTGTGGTGATAGAAGTCAGATAAGTGGTTATCTCTAGGATGGGGGTGGGGTGATATTGACAGGAAACAGGCACAAAGGAACCTTCTGGGTTGCTGATCTGAATGGGGTTACATGGGCAAATACATCTGTAAAAGTCCATCAAGTTATAATTTAATATTAATTGGTTTACAGTTTGACCTTTTTAAAAAGATTATGCCTTTTTTAAAAAAGAAAAATAAGAAAAAAACAAAGAGTTGCATTAGACTTGTTAAGTGCCACACTGGAACTTAAAACACCATGAAGGAATGCCTTGAAAATTCCAAGAAAAAAAATGGCTTTGATTCTCGAATATCAGACCCATCCAAACTTCCAATCAATTATGAAGGCAAATAAAAGACATTTTCATATGAACAGGACTCAAATAATTTTAACTCCCGTGCACCTTTTCTTTGGAAGCTTTCAGACGGTATTCTTTACCAAACTTGGGAATACCCTTGCCAATGGATTCTGAGAACAAGGGATCTGGCCAGAGTAAGAGAAGGGAGGGCTATGGTGAAAGGGACTGAGGAAAAGGGGAAGAACTGAAATATAAGCAGATATGAGCAACCATTTAGAAAAAACTACTGATAGGTTTGTGACAGATATTATGCAGCATTCAGAAAAAAAAAGAGGAATAATGAATAACTACCTTGAAGAATCCATGAGAATTAGAAGTGACTATTGATTGACTCCAGGAGACATAAAAAAGATACTGGAAAGTAAATATTATCATAGTCCTCTACTTGAATTTAAAGTGAATAGTATGAATATAGTTGTGATATTATAAATGCTGATATTTGGTTTAACAAAAATATAAGCATCTTGGGGTATCAGGGAGGGAAGTGCTGGGAGATCCAAGACAGTGAAATCCTCCTCTACATTAGAAGAATTTTGTTAATTTCAGAAGTTGTCTGAAATTGATAAATAAAAAATTCACAGTAGAAAATATTATATAAATAAAGAGACAAACTATCAAAAGAAACAACCAAAATAATTAAAAATCATTATCTCCACTGAGTGAGAATAGACACAGGATAGGAGTAGTTGGTGTAGGAGACTGGTTTTCACATTTTAAGTCTTTCAGGACTATATTTAATAGAGTTTTTTAAGAAACAGGAAAAAACATAGACAAGATTATACAGGGAGGGGAAGAATGAGAAGAGAAGAGAAGGATACTAAGAATTCTGAGGAACATCAACATTTAAAAGGGAAATGAAGAGAAGCCTGCAAAGAAGACCGCAAAGGTAACACCAAAGTAGTAGCAGGAGAAGCAGAGAAGAGCAATGCATGGAAACCAGGGAGGGGGTGTTTACTGAGTTCTTGTTTGCAGTGGACTCAAATGTGCGTGGAGACTTTAATTATAATTGAATTATAACACAAGCTTATATCCATCTATCCTTTACACAGGTAAGCCGAGACCTAAAGGTGGTTCTGGAATGATTCGATATTGGGCAGCTGGTAAGTACACACCTGGCCCTTGGAACATGGCTTGAGCCAACAAGGTCTCAGAAATTACTCACTGCATCACCCATTCACTGACCACCTGCACTATATCTGCCTTGCCACTCCTACCCTGTAGGCAGTGACCTTGGGCTCCTGTTTCAAGGGTACAGTTCTGGGACTCTACTTCCTGGCTTTCTGTGGCTTCCATTCAGATGTCCTAATGCTTACTTAATCCTGAGCCTCTGGCCTTTCTTTGCCTCTTGGACTGGATCTGACATTCTCTAGGTGGTTGTCCACGTGCCCTCCACCTGGTCCTAGGGTTGCTAACGTGTACTGCTCCCACCTCCTGTCATAAGTGACAGGAATAGTTCACGAAGCATATGTGGCTTCACCTTTCCTGAGAGAATACCAGTCCAACACTTGTAGGGCTTGTCAATTAGCAGTCTCTAATTAAACTGCTTTACAGCTAGATAACATGGCCATGGGTATGTTTATAAATAGGTTAATTGTCTAATTAGAAGTTAAAAACCCTTAGTTCTTTAGAATAGGAAGGAAGGTAATGAGATAGTTCATGACAGTACTTCCAGGCTGTTACTGAATGAACCAGAAAGTTCTGGAAGTACAGAAAGAGTGTCACTCAAGGAAAATGCCATCATATAAATGAAGATGAAGAACATGACCATATGGATGATCCAACCCAATAGATGATTTGAACAGACATGTAATTATCTTGGAGAAGCAGATAGTACTGGGAGAGTCATTGATGATCAAGGGAATCTGTTTAAATGTAGGTATGGTGGGATAGTACAATCATAATGGTATTTGTTGAGTGTTTGCTATGTGTTGGGTTGTAAATCCTTTACCTTTATTGGCTTACTTAATCCCAAAAAAACCCTGCGAGATCAGCAGTATTATTACTGTTCTTATTTTACAGAGGAGGAAACTGGAGCAAGGAGAGGATTTTGCTCCAAAGTCTAATGGCTAACAGAGCTGAGGTTTGAATCCAGGCAGTAGTCACCAGAGCTGCACTCACAAGCTCAAACTGTAGTGTGAGGAAGGTGGATCACATGCTTTGGAAGTATTTTAGGCTGGGAATTCTTCCAGTTTCTGTAAGAAAGATATGATAAAACCCATAACAGAGGATATGGGAGTTGACCAAGGAAGTGAAGCCATACACATGTTCCCAGCTTCTACAGAGGACCAAATCCCGATAGGAAATTCTTTACGTGTGTGGGTGCGCACGTGCGCGCGTGTGTGTATGTTTGTATGTGTGTGTAATTTTAAGTTCTGGGATACATGTGCAGTATATGCAATTTTGTTACATAGGTAAACATGTGCCATGGTGGTTTGCTGCACCTCTGATAGGAAATTATGTAGCCACACACACAGGTATAGACATGGCTACTGAGTAAGACTTATGAAAATCTAACTCTTAGTACAACTGTAAGCACCGAATGAATTTAGCAAAACTTTTCCACATCTCTGCAGACAGAGCCCTGGGTTTTTAGTACAGACAACCTGAAAGGTTACTTATCCCAATGTCAGGTGTAGCCTTGAGAAGTCCAATGATCCAACGTTCAGGAAGAAAATGTGTGAAATGTATCTCAACACATTGAGCCTGCCATTTAGGAGGCTTTGCATCCATTTTTAAGGAAAATTATTCATAACTACTCAAACCCAAGCATGCAAGTCTGTAGCTAAAAAATTCCAAGGGCAAAGGGCTCTCCAGGTGAAGCCAAATGTAACCTTTAGATAATTCTGAGTAACAATATCACAGAAAAAGAACTTCAAGTTTTGTTGCTATTGTTTAGTGTCAGCATGAAAGTTTTCACCCTGAATTGCTCTTAAATCCTGATTCATTTGAAAATCAATCCAAATGTCTTCCCACCAGCTCTTCTTCCTTCTGGTAAATTTTATTAAGCAATAAATTCACATCAAACATTATTTATTGGAAAACATCAGATGAAACCATTCAAATTTTACTATACAGTAGATACACCAAAGAAGTCAGCATTCCCCCCTCAAATTTTTTCATGAGGAGGGCCACTGAGATCTTTTCTCCTGAAGACATGACTCCTAGGAAGGGGTCTTGGCACCAACATGGAGGAGGATGCTTGCAGAGCTGGGACTTGGGCATTTTAAAAGCCACGTGGCTCTAGGCGTGCTCCAAGTGTTCCTAGCTCAAGTCTTATAGTTAAGTCCAGATTTCTCAGCTGAAGTCACTGAGCTGCAACCTTCCTTGCCAAAGGCCCAAAGCAGTAAGCAGAAGGTGCTTCCTGGCCCTGACTCAACTGGTGCAGAAGGACACTCTATTGATGGTGATGCAGAAGTAGCTCTGAGCCTTCTCTGAGTGCTCTGGAAAGCATTATCCTACCCAAAGGGGAGGAAAGTCTCTTTGAAAGCGTTTCTCCTAGCCTCTCAGAGATGAAGACAAAAATCATAATGGGAAGGACAATATCCCAAACATCACGGATATTATCTGGGTGTTCTGCTTGCAAAAACCTTTTTTCTTATAAAAGGAAAATGTGATCCCATCACTAACTGTCCCTAAAGCAAGTCATCTGCCCTTTCATGGTCTCAAGGGGCTCATCTGTAAAATGAAGAGATGAACTAAATGATGGTTGAGGTTCCATACTGTCTAGTAATAACATACTGGAGGTTCCATACTGTTCCATACTGTCAAATGTTGAGGTTCCACACTGTCAAAAGTGGTCACATACTGTCAATTTCATATGGCATGATGCACACACATGCACACTCACTGTGCGTACACCCTCACAAACATTTATTCATTCAATAACTATTGCTACTATACACCAAGCATTCTTCTAGGCACTGAAGATATAGCAGCAAACAAAGCAAAGCCCTGCTCACTTGGAGCTTATGTTCTAGGAGTGGTAAAAGCAAAAAAAAAAAAAAAAGCAAATTCACTAGTATGGCCAAGGGGGTGAAAGGGGAAAGGGAGAGAGTGAGAGAGAGAGACACCAAGTGGGGACAGTAGAAGGAGATAGAATCAGAAGGATCACCAGGGTCTGGCAAAGCCTTGCTTTTACTCTGAGATGGGAAGGCATTGGAGGGTTCTGAGCAACGTAATAGGATACACATGCTTAGAAAATGATCCTCACTGCTCTCTGTGGCAGACAGACTTGTAGGGACAAGAGTAGAAACAGGGAGACCAGTCAGGAGGCCATTGCAATCACCCAGATGAGGGATGACGGTGGCTTGGACCTAGTGGCAACGGTGGAACTGAAAGTCCTGGCTGTTCTGTATTCTGAAGGCAAAGTCAATAGGATTTGCTACTGGACAGCATGTGGAGCACGAGTGAAAGATGACACCAAGATTTTTCACTGGAATAAGTGGAAGGATGAAGTTCTCATTTACTGATCTGGTAAAGACTATGGAAGGAACATATTTGGAGCTGGGGGGAGATAGGAATCTGGATGTTTGATTTTAAGCATGAAATATTTGAACTGGCTTTTAGATACTTTATGAAAGTGTGATGTTAATACCACAGGCATCCAGAATCTTCTTTGGAGAAAAATTTTAAATATAATCCGTCGTAAAAACACTCATATCTTTTATTTGGGAACTCCCCAGAGAATACCTGTGACATGTGGTATGGTGGTAAACATTTAACAACATGTTCTTCAAGGAGGAAAAAAAATCCTGAATTAGTAGCATTTGCTGATTTCCATGCTGTCAATACTCCCACCATGGCTAACTTCAGGCTACCAGTGTGAAGTCACTGAGGGGAAGAGGTGCTGTCCCAAACCAGCTTGAGCAGCAGTTCCAGTATGTCCCACAGCGACCTCTCCCCAAGCCCCCCACTTTCCCCTCAACAGAGAAAGAGGGGGAATCAGGAACAATCCTAGAAGGGGGGGCAGTGTGTGTGACGACCTTAGTTGTTATCCTTTAGACACCTTTGCAGGATTTTGAAAAAACAGGTTGTATGAGAAAGCCTGAGCTGTTTCTATTATAAACAGCTGCTTATTGTAACAACTAGATCCAGGATCTGACATTAATTATTGCTAATATAAAACAAATTTACTCTCAAATTTCAGTGGGGGTAGAGCAGGACACAGGAGGATGGGATCTCTAGCGCTCCTGATGGTCCTCCAAGTCACTTTTGAAAAAAAGGAAAACCTCTGTATTTCTGTTGGGTTTCTGAGCCCCATGTTCCTTTCTAAATTAGTCGGGGAAGATTTGAATCACTTGCAAATCTGGAGTAAGAAAAACAATGCTTGCTTTAGGCTTTAACATGCCCCTAGAGAGAACTGTCTTCTCAGGTCAAGGAATGACATTAGGTTTGCCTTAGCAAAATCTGTTGTCCAGTCAGCAAATTAAGAATTCTTAGGAAAGTCTCTATTTCCTCCTCCACACTGGAAGAAGGGTTCTTAATCCTTTCTGCATTTTAGAATTAGATCACAAACTTGTTTAAGATATTCATACTGGGGCCCCACACCCAGAGACTCAAGTTCTGGAGTGATACCTGGGCATGGGTATGTTTGAAACACTTGCTGATTCTAATGCGTAGCCAGGGTTGAGAACCACTGCACCAGAAATTCAAATAATGTGGTTAGAATCAACCCAATCAATTTGGTGGTTGTTAAAGGAATACTCACATACACAGAAAGTGGCTCAGTGAAGAAGAAATAGCACAGGGCTAAAAATGAACAAGTCCAGGGTTCTAGTCCTACTTCTGCCATTTGGCATACATCGTCAGAAAAGCCATTGAACAATCTGGACATCAGAGGGTTAGAACAGATGGCCTCTGGGCTCATTCATCCCCCTGACATTCTGTGTCTACTAAAATAGGGGAGCTATGTCATAGGATTTTCATTTTGGCACCCAGTAAGGAAACCACCTGTAGGGCCTGAGGGTGTGTTTTCATAAGAATGGCAGCATGGCTGTTGTTGCTTGCAACTAACCAAAGAGCTGGTAAATATCTTGATAAGGAATGCCTCAGCAAAACAAGCCTGGGCCAAATGATTTGCCCAAAATAAAGCCTGTGTCTGGGATGGTCAGGTTGATACGCAATCCTAGCCTTTTCCAGCTCTCCCACCTGACTTCAGCTTCCTGATTCTCTCACCTCACAATAATGCAGCAGAACTAATGTTCTTTAAAACCCTGAGATTTCTCATGGTTCCTGACCAAACAATAAAGCAATCAAAGGTCAATTAAGAAATGTATTCTAAAATCAGCTGGGAGTGGTGGCTCACTCCTGTAATCCCAGCACTTTGGGAGGCTGAGGCAGGTGAATCACTTGAGGTCAAGGGTTCCAGGCCAGCCTGGCCAACATGATGAAACCCCGTCTCTACTAAAAATACAAAAATTAGCTGGACGTGGTGGTGCATGCTTGTAATCCCAGCTACTCAGGAGGCTGAGGCACAAGAATCACTTGAACCCGGGAGGCAGAGGTTGCAGTGAGCTAAGATCACACCACTGTACTCCAGCTTGGGCAACAGAGTGAGACTCTGTCTCAAAAAATAAATAAATAAAAAGTATTTTAAAATCAAATAATGCTTAACCGCCTGATCTTTTGAGTTATTAACAGTAGGGGTACCTACCAAGAAGACTGACAATTAGTGGTCAGTGGCATCAAAACTCTCATTATATTGTAAGTCTATATTTTCTTCCTGTCCAGGCCCCCAATTCCAAACAACCCCATCCTCTCCCTCTGACCCCCACCTCACTCTCTACTCACACACAGACACTGGATCAGGGATCCAAAGGAACAGAGATAACACAATGGAAAACAATACATCGTGGATGAAGAATGGATGGCGTGGGCTGGCGGTCCAAGGGAAAAAAAAGCCCAGAGAATGTCTGTCCTTCCAAAGAGAACACATTTACAGAAAAATCTTCCCAAAGAGCAAAGCCCAGACAAGCGTTCATCCTGATGGACCTCAAGGGGCAAGGCCACTAAAGGAGTCAGAACTGGCTGCAGAGGCAATCGCGGTCTCCGTGGATTGCACAAGAGACACTTCCAGCCCATCTCCCATCTCCAAGTGTGCCTCTGGGGGAAACTGGAGAGGAAGAAATGTGGAACTGCCAGTGACAGCAGAGGCTTTTGATTAAGGAAAACAAATGAAGTGGAAGCTTTGTCTTTCACATTCCCCAAAACAGTTTTCCAAAAGAATAATGTATATTTAAAAAAAAAAAAAAAAAGGAGTAGAAATGTTCAGTGCTTCAGCCTGGAAGGCCAGATGGGGAAGGCAAATAAATCGTGCTTTCAACAAGGGCAGTGCTGTCAAGCTAGACAGGGAATGGGATTCGCTATTGTCCTTATCTCTTCTCATTCAATGACATAAGTTACAAACTGTATGGAAATAGATGGTAGAATGAATCAATTACCTCCACTTGTTAACCCTTTTCCAAATACATACCATAGCTGGTTTAGCAAATTTGGTCTCTTGCCTATGCTGGTGCCATCTGATAAGCGCCTTCTTGTTCCTCAGGGTCCAGTTCAAATGCCCCCTCCTCTGTGAGGCCTCCCTGGACTCCCCCAGGTAGTGCCTACAGCCCCTTCTCCTTTGTTCCCATGGCCTTCATCCATACTCTCCATATTGTCATCTAGTTATGTCATCTTGTCATCTAGTTATATCATCTAGTTATCTTGTCATCTAGTTATGTCATCTTGTCATCTAGTTATGTATCTGTCTCAAGTAAACTGGAACTCCTGGAAGGTAAAAGCCAGATCTTGCTGATTTTCTCATCTATAGTACCTAAAAAAATGCCTACAAGGAAACAGGTGGATGGACAGATGCACAGATGCCAGAGGGAGCCAGAGGGGCCACTGTTCTGAAAAGGAATCTTTGTCAACAAGAGAGCTGCCCACCCATGAGACAGACTCCTATAGGCAGAGTCATCCCTTCTGGAAGCTTGGAAGGGCTGTCAGCAAGATCTCTGCCAGTCTCCTCTGTGTCTCTATTTATACCTCGGGGCCAGGAGACAGGATGAGGCTGTCTGAACTCAAGGATAATGATCAGCAAATAATAGCCCCTCCATTTATTCTTGGCAAAGATCCCCAGAGGTTAGGTTTCCTCTAGAAAGTAGCCACTGACAGAGGGAAATTCTACTTTTTAAATTCTGTTATTTTCAAAGAAATTGACAGAAGCTTTAAATATCTTCTTGGTAGTCTTTAAGTCTCCAAAACTCACCCATAAGCAAAAAGACTACAGGCACTGCAAAAGCTGCTGACTCAAAAAATCTCAGGAGGTTAATGGAAAGGAAACACCAAAACAAAAAGAAAAACTAAAGGGGTACAAGAGCATGGATTTTTTTTTTAATCAGGAGAGAGGATGTAAAATCATCAGCCTATTCAAGTATTTTATTTTTTGCAGGGATTTTGCTTTGTGTTTTAATTTCTAATTTTTGTGGGTATATAGGTGTATATATATTTATGGCGTACATGAGATGTTTTGATACAGGATTATAATGTCTAATAATCACATTATGAAAGATGAGGTATCCATTCCCTTAAGCATTTATCCTTGTGTTACAAACAATCCAATTATACTTTGTTATTTTTAAATGTGCAATTAAATTTTTGACTAGTCACCCTGTTGTGCTATCTAATACTAGGCCTTATTCAATTATTTTGTACCCATTAACCATCCTGCCCACCCCCACCAACTACCCTGCCCAGTCCCTGGTAACCATCCTTCTACTCTCTATCTCCATGGGTTCAATTATTTTGATTTTTAGATGCCACAAATAAGTGAGAACACGCGACATTTGTCTTTCTGTGCCTGACTTGTTCACTTAATATAATGATCTCCATTTCCATCCATGTTGTTGCAAATGACTGAATAGCCTTCTTTTTTATGGCTGAATAGTACTCCATTATGCATAAGCATATTTTCTTTATCCATTCACCTGTGGATGGACAGTTAGGTGGCTTCCAAATCTTGGCTATTATGAACAATGCTGCAACAAACATGGGAGTGCAAATCTCTCTTCAATATATTGATTTCCTTTCTTTGGGGTATGTAGACAGCAGTAGGTTTGCTGGATCATATGGTAGCTCTATTTTTGGTTTTTTGAGGAATCTCCAAACTGTTCTCCATAGTGGTTGTACTAATTTACATTCCCACCAACAGTGTATGCGGTTTCCCCTCTCTCCACATCCTCACCAGCATTTATTATTGCCTGTCTTTTGGATAAAAGCCGTTTTAAGTGGGGTGAGATGATGTCTCATTGCAGTTTTGATCTGGAGCCGGTTCTGACTCCTTTAGTGGCCTTGACCCTTGAGGTCCATCAGGATGAACCCTTGTCTGGGCTTTGCTCTTTGGTAAGATTTTTCTGTAAATGTGTTCTCTTTGGAAGGACAGACATTTTCTCGGGTTTTTTTTCCCTTGGACCGCCAGCCCACGCCATCTCATTTCTCTGATGATCAGTGATGTTCAGCACCTTTTCATATATCTGTTTGCTATTTGCATGTCTTTTGAGAAATGTCTATTCAAATCTTTTGCCAATTTTTTAATCAGATTATTAGATTTTTTTCTATAGAGTTGTTTGAGCTCCTTATATATCCTGGTTATTAATCCTTGTCAGACAGGTAGTTTGCAAACATTTTCTCCCATTCTGTGGGCTGTCTCTTCACTTTGTTGATTGTTTTCTTTGCAGTGCAGGGTTTTTTATTTTTTAACATGATATGATCCCTTTTGTTCATTTTTGCTTTGGTTCCCTGTGTTTTGGGGATATTACTCAAGAAATCTTTGCCCAGACCAATGTCCTGGTGAGTTTCCCCAATATTTCTTATAGTAGTTTCATAGTTTGAGGTCTTAGATTTAATTATTTAATCCATTTTATTTGATTTTTTTGTATATGGTGAGAGATAGGGGTCTAGTTTCATTCTTCTGCATATGGATATTACATTTTCCCAGCGCTATTTATTGAAGAAACTGTCTTTTCCCCAGTGTATGTTCTTCGCACCTTTGTGAAAAATGAGTTCACTGTAGGTGGGTGGATTTGTTTCAATGTTCTCTATTCTGTTTCTTCGGTCTATGTGTCTCTTTTAATGCCTGTACCATGCTGTTTTGGTTACTGTAGCTCTGTTCAAGTATTTTAATTCTGTGATGGGGCAAGTAAAAAAAAGTCTAGTAAATACTTGGGCTTATATTTAATGGATCTAAATATATACACATACACATACACACATACACACACACACACACACACACAGAGTATAAAGCAGCTATTAACCTAAATTGCTAAAACCTCAATATGCTCCCTTTTGGGAAAAGAAGCAAAAGCTCCAATAATTAAGAGCACATGTCAGACAGACCTGAATTGATTTGCACTCCACAGCCTGCTAACTGTGAGACCCTGAGCAAGTTACTCAACCTCTCTGAGCTTCAGTTTCTTTAGCGATAAAAGGGGTTGTTGTGAGGCTTACTGAGGTGCTGCATGTAAAAGATCTCAGCACAGTGCCAGGCACGGAGAAGACATTTAGTGGTGTCAGTGTTAGTAGTAGGAGTCTTCGAATTCATTATCATCATCCTCACCATAATAGGAAAGCAAATGGATAGCAGGAATTTACGAAGAAAGGAAAAAGTCCCAGTTGCATGAAGAATCTCCTTTCTTCTATAGCTTCATCTTCTGTTTATCAGATGTATTGGTCTTTCTTTCTATAGGATCCTCAATAATAAAGATCCAAGTGTGGTCACGGAATTTACCAGAAAGGGTAACACATTTGATCAAGCTTTTCAACCAAATGGTTGAGACAGGAAGGGTTTCTCTTTCAAGCATCAGTTACCGGTAAAAACCCCAAACTCTAGTAGGAGCTGAGTTCTACAAGGTTAAATTGTTCATTGGCTTCAGGAGGCCTGAGAGACTGCTTAATCACAAGTTCCTTTCCAGAAGTCACATCAGAGAGTTCCCACTTGTTATGTCTCCTACCGTCTGGAGGGATAGAATACACACCCCAAAAGGAGACCTTTTTTGGCATTAAAAATGAAGTGCCAACCTCAATCACGAGCCCCAGTTCATGGACTTAATAGAATCCCTTACAGTACTCTGCCACCAGAGAAAACATCCTCCTCAATTTTGTTATAGGTTTTCAAGGGCTAAAAATCACACATTTAAACAGAGTGTATAGTGTGTGTGTGTGTGTGTGCGTGTATGCAGACACACACACAGCAAAAGTGGGTATGAGGATTATAAGCCATGACCCACAACTGACTCTGCCTGTTAGGTCAAGGATACTCCCAACTTGCCCAAGTCAGTTCATCTATGCCAGGGAAAAAAAACAACAAGAAGAATGAAACCCAGCCAACCTACAAGTATTAGTACCAATCATCAAGAAGATGCAAATAAACCAAATGACACATTCTACAACCTTTGTTTTTATCTGACTTTAAAATGAATAATATAGGTTGACATGGGGTCAGTTGTTTTTGTTCTTTCCTTTCACAGTTAATCAATTTTTAGCACTTTGTGGGGAGGGGGGTAAATGACAATTACAATATAATTGCATTTCATAAGCACAGATCAACTGATGATTGCTGAATTATACTTGGTAAGAAAAAGGAGCCATTCTCAGGTGAAAAACATGTTGGATAAAAAGAGGGGATAATGGTAGATAATTGGGAGTTGGCTTCTGTCTCCATATTACACGTGTGAATGTATATATACATATAAACATGTTTATGTAGCAAAGGAACTCCAATATTATGTATGTCGAGGTATAACATTCATGTGTTAATATAAGAGTGGTCTATAATGTCTATGTACAAGGAGGTTGTGTTAGTCTGTTTGTGTTGCTACATAAATATCTGAAGCTGGGTAATTTGTAAACGAAGGTGGTTTATTTGGCTCACAGTTCTGCAGGCTGTACAAGCATGGCACTCCTATCTGCTTGGCTTCTGGCAAGGCCTCAGGAAGCTCACAACCATAGAAGCAGCAGAAAGGGAAGCCAGCATATCACATGGCGAGAGAGGGAGCAAGAGAGAAAGTGAGGAGGTGCCAGGCTCTTCTAAACAACCAGATCTCATGTGAACTCACAGAGAGCTCACTCATGACCTTGAGGATAGCACCAAGCCATTCATAAGGGATCCTCTCACAACACCCAGACACCTCCCACCAGGCACCATATTGGAAGTCACATTTCAACATACGATTTGAAGGGAACAAAACATCCAAACCATATCAGATGTATCCGTGTGGCCCTGTGCATGTCTGTGGGCACGGAGCAGTTCGTGTGTGTGAACGGTACACGCATGTACTCTTGGGAAGCTTCATCCTCACAAAAGAATTTGTCTCATGAGCCCTATGTGCTGCTGACATACAGCCTTGTTTTAAGAAACATGTTTTCCATTTATATGGTTTATTATCCCCTTGTTTCCTTTCTCAAGTAAAGAAATGCTAAACCTTCAGCTCCTTCCCCACTCCCCACCAGATCACCTGCCATTGCTGGGAAAGGGCAGTTCTTCTGACTCTTGCAGAACCATGACTCAAACCATCCTCCTCTGGAGACATCCAAAGGCAGCCCTGTCCCAGGCCTGCATGACTGTCTCTATGGATCCAAATCCTTTCTCCTGAGGGCCCTTCTCTGCCCTAGTAGAGGGGAGATTTTGGTGGGAAGTCTCATGCAGGCAGCCTCCATGGGACGTGTGACATCTGCATCCAATAATGCCTTGTAATAAAGTACCTCCTGCAGCCAGGGATCAAGTCACAGCCCCTGTATTCGTGGTGGAAGTCATCTGTCTCCCTACATTACTGAGTCTCTTAAGAGGATATGGATTTAAGGTCTGACTTTTCTATAAACATGGCCCCGCTGCCCTTGAGAAAATGTGGGGAATTCTGCATCTGGTGACGGATTTGTGTCCTCTATATGCCCACTCTCCTGAAGCCAGGGGTGCAGTCCGCGTTGTCCTGATTCTCCATCTCTCCTTAGCCTGCAGAAGCTCTCCTGAGCACAGGGCAGAATGTTCTCTCCACCCTCTGCTTCCTTGGTTTCTTGAGAGACAAGGGGAAGAATGACTTTCCCACTGACAGTGTCACTACCTCTTTCCCAGCCACACTGAGTAAACATCAGCAGGGTACACTCTAGTCATGCCCTAGGTGGTTGTTCTTAAACGTCTCCACTGTTCCAGCTGCACTCCTGAATTTCTCCTAGGGCCCTCCCTCACACACTCAATCTCCCACCTTCAGCCCAGAGGCACTCCCCATGCTCAGTGGAGACCCATCATCATGAATTCTCCTGAAATCTTCTCTACTCTCACCACACACATGCCAGTCTTTTGAGTCCTATGTCCCTAGAGGTGATGGGCAATGATATGTGGCTCAGTTAACGTAATTATCACCTGATGCATTTGCTTGCTAAAAGGTTATCTTTTATCAAGAATAAAACCCAGCCGGGCGTGGTGGCTCAAGCCTGTAATCCCAGCACTTTGGGAGGCCGAGACGGGCAGATCACGAGGTCGGGAGATCGAGACTATCCCGGCTAACACAGTGAAACCCCATCTCTACTAAAAAAAATACAAAAAACTAGCCGGGTGAGGTGGCGGGAGCCTGTAGTCCCAGCTACTTGGGAGGCTGAGGCAGGAGAATGGTGTAAACCCGGGAGGCGGAGCTTGCAGTGAGCTGAGATCCGGCCACTGCACTCCAGCCTGGGCGACAGAGCGAGACTCCATCTCAACAAAAAAAAAAAAACAAACAAAAAAAAGAATAAAACCCATACAAGGTAAAATTAGAGGTGAGGTTCTAAGAATTCAGTGTAGGCCAAAAAGGAGCCATTATAGGGTACAGTAATATTTCGGTTGTCTTATGCTATCCTGTGCAAAGGGTCACCAACTCCCTCCCCAACAAAGCAGGGGGGGATAGATGACCACAGGGACATGCTTCTCCAAAAAGGTTGAGTGTTCCTGATCCTCACCCCAACCCCTGACCCCGCTCAAAACCACACATGGAGCCTCTCTCACTCCCACATGGAGGGTGGCCTTCCTCACCCTGTGGTCAGGGAGTCCAGCAGACAAACAGCACTCCAGGGGCCAGCAAGCCTCATGTGCTTCCCCCAGGGCGCCACCAAGGAGTCAGGGTACAGGAACTTGGAGGCCAAGCAATCAAAAACACTTTTGGCAGCAATACAAGGGCCATCAGGAAGCTAATTTAGATCCCGCCTGGCTGAATAGGGTCTGGAAGGAACAGAGAATAAGAAAATTATGCAGTGAATTGTCAGAAGGCAGCAAAGACCTGAGGCCTTGGTCTTAATCATATTCCATGTAAAGAAGTTCTGGCATGGTGCATGCATGAGACCTGCCAAATCTTGAGTAATGGGAACAACAAGGGAGGAAAGAAAAGGAGGGCTGAGATCAACTGATGGGGAGAGGGAAGTCAGTGTCTAGGTGGTGCCAAACATCTGGGTAAACTGCAAAATGTTTAAGCCAATAACCAGCCATTTTGTCTGTAGAATAGAAAATGTCTAGGTCACATCATTGTGATTTTGTTTTATTTTGTTCTTCAGTGTTTGTGCAGATGTTTGAACTTTCCTTGAGGGCATAACCAGGTTTGTTTATTTTCAGGTGTCTCCAGCTTCCAGCACTTAATACATCTCGGGTCCCTAGTATGTACTCTACATATGTTTAAGGAAGGAAGAGAGGGAGGGGAAAGCCACGTACAGATTATGGCAAACTCTTATATGATGACCAAAAAATGTGTTATCTAAACGGGGACGACCTTGAGAGTCAAAGGGAGTGCTAATATTGGCCCAGGAAAATCAGGTCAAATGGTCACCCTTCTTAATGACCAATTATGTATGAAGGAAAGGAGGCATTAGAAAGGAAATTTCCTTGTTATTTTCTAAACACTGTAAGTTAGATAAGCTTAGAGTGCAGATGGAACGGCAAGAAGGTCAATGCGGCTAGAGCAGAGAGAAGAAGGTAGAGAGTGAGAAAATGAAGTAGAAGGGTCAACAGGAACTTGGACTTCATTCTAGGTGTGATGTGGAACCATTAGGGTGTCGGGGGTTAACTGGGTGAGTGACAAATTTGATTTACATTTTAAAAGATCTGTCTGGGCCGCACGTGGTGGCTCATGCCTGTAATCCCAGCACTTTGGAAGGCTCAGGCATGTGGATCACCTGAGGTCAGGAGTTCAAGATCAGCCTGACCAACATGGTGAAACCCCGTCTCCACTAAAAATACAAAAAAATTAGCTGGGCATGGTGGTGCACACCTGTAATCCCAGCTACTCAGGAGGCTGAGGCAGGAGAATTGCTTGAATCCGGGAGGCGGAGGTTGCAGTGAGCCGAGATCATCCCATTGCACTCCAGCCTGGGCAACAAGAATGAGACTCTGTCTCAAAAACAAATAAATATGTCTGGCTACAGTGTGGAGAATGAGTTGGAGGGACAAGGGTAGCATCAAACCATGTGGTTGTCCAAGTGAGAGAGGATGGTGACTTGGGCTGGTGGGTAGCAGGGAGAGTGTTGCAGAGGAGGTGGAACGAAGGGGATGGTTTCGCAATAATTGGTCTAGGTTGAGTTGCAGGTCTTTGCTCATGCAATGGACATAGGTGGTAAGGTAAAGAGAGGCATCGAGGATGAGTCCTAGGTTTAGAGCCTGAGCCACCAGCTGGGTAGAAGGTGGTATCTCTTACCTACCTGGGAAAACCATGGGAGGTTGATAAGCCGGGGAGGCCTTTACTGACCTTCTTCTAAAAAAGAATTGTAGAGTTGTAACACTATCTACCAGAGCTCTGCAGTATCATGCCTTGTGTCATGGGTTAAGCCATGTCCAAAGGAAAGTCCCTGAAAGTCAGGACAGAGACCAGAGTCACAGCTTGACTCTCATAGTCCAGATGTACTGCTTGCTGATGGCTCCACTGTTGTTTCTCCAAACCTTGGATCCTAAACCCTGTGTCATGTCTAAAGACTAGGACTCCTCTTTTGCTCCACCTTCCTATATTCCGGACTTTTGGCTGCCAGTCTCTGGCCATACTCTGCCTCTGTCCCTTGCCTGACACAGACCTTCATCTACTGCAGGCCTATGGAATCAAAGAAATCCAACCTTCACAAGCCTACCAGCTCCTTCCTGTTTACATTTTTCTCCACCTTCCCAAATGTGCAGCTTGTAACCTACCTTAGGCCCTCTCTTGACCTTTCTTAGGCTAGTTTGAATCTAGAGTTTCTTCTCATGGAACTCCTGTACCAAGGTTCTGTTGGAAGTTTGGTAAGCAGTCACACTGGTGACTGTTTTCTCTGCCAAACACATTCTCTTGGTTCCTCTGCTGCTCCTAAAGCTATTATTATCCACCCATAAGGTCTATGCCAGCCACTCCATTTACAATTTCAACCTCCATCTAGCCATCCAATCCCCTGAACCTTGCCCTTTTGTTTTCTAAATGACATTCTAACTACTATATCATATATTCATCTAGTATACTATTTCTTTATTTCTGCCTCCTCCAATAGAATTTAACTTCCAAGAAAGCAGGAATTTTTGCCTGTCTTGTTTTTTTGATCACTCCTCAAGGCCCGGAACAGTGTCTGACACATAATATTATTGAATGGATCAATTAATAGGAAATTCATTGGTAGTTAAGAATCTAGTCTGTGGTCTTAGTACTAGGTTTGAATTTCAGCTTCACCTTTTACTAGCTATGTGACTTAGAGCAAGTTTATTAACTTTTTATACCTCATTTCTATCTGTAAAAACAGAAAAAAATGGCAACTACTTCACAGGATTGTGGATGAGAAAATGCATGGAATGTGCTTAGCATAGTAGCTAGAATACAGAAAGTATTGTGTGGATGGCATCTATTACCTTCAACCTTGGTGGATGAATTAGACTTTGAAATAATCAAAACGCCACCTGGACCAAAAACTGGTAAATAAAGTGGTTGTAATATGAATGATTCTCTTTTGTGGTTCATAGACCAGCTTTACAAAAACAATTCTGGAAAGAAAAAAAAAAATAGCTACATTTATGTTTTAATCAATTCCAACATGGCCACCTGGACGGGCAACACCCACTTGGCAGCATAAATTGACATATTTGTTAAACCAATAGAGTCCCAGTAGTAGAGATAAAAAGCCCTTGGAAGTCCTCTGCTGGACCTCCTGTTTTACCAACTCACTTTGTTGCTTTTCTGCCAAGAAGAACCAAGTATTCTCTGAGTATCTGGGTCAAGAGCCTCTGGAGAGAGTGTCGAAGAGGCTTTACAGAGAGGATGTCTCAGAAAGTGATACCCTGAACCAGACCATGCAGTAACCTGAGTGTCATGAAGGTCTAGAAACCCAACCTGGGGAGCAGCAATCAGACACGGGACAGCTCATTTGCAGAACAGACTTTCTGGGGCCCGGAGGAGGAGGAAGGGCAGATTCACCCTGGATGGGCTGACCACCAGCCACCACATTAGACCTCTGCGGCCTTAATTCCTCTCCCCTCTCCTTTGACACTTCAGGGAAGAGAGGGTGAGGATAAAGCAAGGCCCAGAGTGACACATTCTACCCTACCACCCTGAAAAGATACAAAGTGCAGGATTCTTCCATTCTAGTTGTGCCCACTGTCCTTCTCCAGGGCCAAGAATATTCTTCAAACTGTATTAGAGGATCAAAAAGGGACTTGGAGACTGTCCTTCCTCATTTTAGAGGGAGGGAGATGAAGCCCAGAAAGAAGGGTGTAGGGTGGCCCACCCATATCCCCTCAACTCACCCAGAAGCCTCCTGCAGACAGTTCTCATACCCACCAACGACCTCCTGCACCCTCTGCCTGAGGGTGTCCTCTGGCCCCGCAAGCATGTTCAGCCTACGGGCAGAACAGGCCAGATGTGCCTGAGAGTTAATACCCCAGAAGTGACCCTCAATCTACCAGGGAGATAATTTCAGATCCATTCCACAGAGTTTCTTAGAGGGTCCCAGCAGGACTGAGTCACAGTTTTCTGCACAAGCAAATCTGCACAGTTACATCCCCTTCATCAGCCTTCCTCCCTTCCCTTGCCCACCTCCCCACTCCTTCACCAGTCTATCATTTGGCTATTGCCGCAACATGCTATATAACCAGGGGTATGCTGGAGCCAGCAGAGACCACACCCAAGAGTCAATTGTTTAAAAAGCCAATTTTATGAGCCTGTTAAGCACAGCTCCTATTAAAAATTAAATTCTATAAACTTACAAATTATATTTAAAACAAAGATACTCACTTATCACATCCTAATTATATTTTTCTGTTGTTTATGCTTTTTATGTTATTTACGTGTCTTGTGTTACGTAGGTCAAGCATCCCTAATCTGAAAATCCAAAATCCAAAATGTGCCAAGGTTCAAAACTTTTTGGAACTGGGAAGAGATGCTCCTCAGTACACAATGCTTCCATCATATACAATTCCACATTCTGTGACATCACATTGGTAGCCAGAAGTCAGCTATAGTGGGAATATTATCACCATTTACACCATAGAAATCAGCGTCAGGGCTTGAGATACTGCCGTGTTAGAAAGTGATGGACACAATATTAGTAACATAGACTAAACTTTGTGTCATGTTTATAACCCTTACATTATAAATACCACAATGTAATAGGAAAATATTTTCTCAGTTTGTAAAAACTGTTATCTGATTCTGCAAAGAAGTCACTCACGTGATTGACAAATACATCTTAGTTGTTTCATTTTCATCATACTTGTTAACAAAAATAGCAATGAACATTCATGTCAGCCAGGAGGTTCTGCTGATTTGGGCCAGGCTTGGCTGATCTGTGCTGGACTGGTCATGCATCTGTACTCAGCTGGTGGGTCTGTGCCAGCAGGGTCCCCTGGGAGTAAGAGCGTCTAGAATGGGCTCGCCACGGTTGACTGGTTCCCCTCTAGGTGGCCTCTCACATCCACTTGTCTCCCATCTCCCTCCATCAGGCCAGCCTGGGCATATTGTCAGGGAACTCTCTAAGTACCAAGAGAGGAATCAAAAATATACAAGTGCCAGCAACTACTCCCTCCATTTGGTGCAACAAGGAAATTGTAAAAACAATAAGATATTATCTGTCACTTGTTGAGGACTTACTACATACCAAGCACAGTGCTAAGCAGTTTAAATATTTAACAGGAGATTAATTCGGGAGTTTTCTGACCTAGTTCAGGCACCAAATTTTAAAATAATAGGGAGAAATACCTTCCTATTCCAAAGAGAACTGCTAAACCAGAGGCTGTAATCATGTTTGTTTCCTTGAACCCCTTTGGCAATTTAGTGAAGACTGGGGACCTCTTCTCAGGATAATTATTTTTAATGCACACAACAAAACACATAGGATTATAAAGGACATTAAATATGTTGAAGATCATTATTAAAATAATTTAATGTTGCAATATCATAATATGCAGACTTATTAGCACAATAAAAAGATCTAAGGAAGAATCTCACAACTACCATAACGTTAAAGTTGTGATGCGCATAAATAATAGTTTCTGCAACAAGTGATATGAAAATGTGTGTGACTTCTGTTGTTGACAAAGTCACAGGCACTGCTAATACTGTGGTTTATTCCCTACATTCATAATTAAAGGAAATGGTAAGATTCAGGGGAAGTTAGAAAAAGTAAACATGTAATTTATTTCCCATCCAAGCTCGCAGATCTCCTGAATTTTATGCAATCTCTGGGGTCTGTAAACACCAGACAGATTAAGTACCCTTATGCTAGAATATTGAGGTGAGGCTTGCTAACAGGTGACTCAAAACTGGTTTAAGAGATCCTTAGTATTTTCCTTCTCTTCCTAAACAATTCAGCCCTAACATCATTAGCTGGGGTAGAGCATGTTTAGTTCTGCAGTGGGGATGGAGGAATCCACAGGGGCTCAGAGTGGGGCATCAGATTTCATGCAGAGTGAGGAAGGTGGCCCTGTAGAAGAGCCGGTGGCACCAGATATATACAAGGGCACTGATGAAATCAATATATTAGGAATAATGGAAGCCAGGTTTCTCACTGTTGGAAAAGAGAATTACAAATACAGAAAGGGGGTGATACATCATAATTTGTGATCCTAATGTCTTTTTTTTTTTTTTTTTTTAGATGGAGTTTCGTTCTTACTGCCTAGGCTGGAGTGCAATGGCGCGATCTCAGCTCACCACAACCTCTGCCTCTCGGGTTCAAGCAATTCTCCTGCCTCAACTTCCCAGGTAGCTGGGATTACAGGCATGCACCACCATGCCTGACTAATTTTGTGTTTTTAGTAGAGGCAGGATTTCTCCATGTTGGTCATGCTGGTCTCAAAATCCTGACCTCAGGTGATCCACCTGCCTCAGACTCCCAAAGTGCTGGGATTACAGACGTAAGCCATACTGTACCTGGTCCCTAATGTCTTAAAATGGAGTCACTCATGTCAAGTAACATTGAGCCAACAGTAAAGCTACCCCCTTCAAAGTGATAAATATATACGTAATAGACTGAAGTGATAACACCTGCTGCTGCACAATACCACCCAAGACCTGCAGCGAACAAATAGGAAGTGAAAGGTGGCTGAGATCATGAGAACAGACCCATCTGGAAGGATCATAAAAGCAGCCAGGGGCGGAGGTGGCAGGCACCTGTAGTCCCAGCTACTTGGGAGGCTGAGGCAGGAGAATGGCGTAAACCCGGGAGGCGGAGCTTGCAGTGAGCTGAGATCCGGCCACTGCACTCCAGCCTGGGCGACAGAGCGAGACTCTGTCTCAAAAAAAAAAAAAAAAGCAGCCAGGACCCGGCTTTCTTCAAGACATCCTTGCAGGCTCTTCCTGTGAGAACACTGAGGCCTTCTCCTGACTGGAAGCTGCCAACAGAGGCTCTGCGATAGGGATGATAGTGTAGAGAGAGAGAAAAACAACAAAGCCACACCCATGTCCCCCTCCAATCCCCACCCATCTCACCTCACTCTCCCCCTATACCATGACTAGCATCCAAAAGGACCTCCAGACCCACTTGACTTGTCTGTTAGTGTGGTGGTCTCCCAAGCCATCGCTTTTCTTCATTATCCCCCTTTTACTACTGCCTGTGTGAGTATTAACTACATGATTGATGGGCCTCACAATGTACCATGAATTTGAGCATATATAATTGGCTACTGCGTCACTGTGAAACTTCACTGACTTCTATGAGAGTTAACACACCTAAGCAGCGCCAAACTAATTAATATAACAGGGAAAAAGCTCAATGAGCCCTGGGGTTGGATTAGAACTGGAGACTTGTGTGAACTCAAAGTTTTCAATAGAGAAGTTAACGCATGTGTATATACATATGTATATACACACACACACACATATACATCCCCTAGCTCTGACCATTGAATGAGCCCAAGAACAGCAACAGCTCACTAGCAACAAGCACACCTAGCACTCAAATATTGGCTCCTAAATACTACTTTCTACTAAAACAGACCAGGGCTCCTTGGAGAAATGGCTGATTCAAGGGCTGGAGTACAGAAAGTACAGATGAGCTTAGAGCCTCTTATTGTGCCAGAAAGGCAGGAAATGCTCATAAAATGATAGGGTTCATATTCACACAAAAGGAATACAGAAGCCAGCTTGAATGGGATCCCACTGGCCAAACCAGTGACAAACTGGAGCATCAAAATAATAAGAATTTAAATTCATTCAGTATAATAGGAAAACATGAGTCTGAACAGATATAAATAAATAGGTAAGTTGAATGTTTGATACAGAATGAGATGTTTATAGAGTTTCAAAATACCTCCCCATGAAATACATATCAATTACACAGGGAAAGAGTAGCTTTACAGTGGGAAAACCTAGAAGATACCAGCTTAATCAAGTAATCAAAGCTAACACCACCAGCAGTGGCATAAAGAGACATTTGCACCACTTGATAGGATGCAATGAAAAGAACATTACCTAACCTCTGTGATAATCACTGCCAAAAACGCATAATCTGAACATAACTGTGAGGAAACATCAGACAAATCTAAACTGAGGGATGTGCTACAAAATAATCAGCCTGTAAACTTCAAAGAGTCAAGGTGATAAAAATCAAAGAATGTTTCAGACTGAAGGATACCTACGAGACATGACATCTAAATACAGTAGGTGATTCTGCAATATATCCTTTGTGCTCCAAGGATGTTATTAGGACAATTTTGCAAAACTTGAATGGGGTAGTAAGGATGAGATGATAGCAAGGTGTCAATGTTAATTTCCTGATTTTGATGATTATATTGTGGTTACACAGGAAATATCCTATACTCCCTACAGTGTTCTAGGGTGATAGAATACAGGTTAGAAATTTACTCTCAGAAGGTACAGGGGGAAACAGTTCTTTGTACTGTTTTTCCTTTTTTTTTTTTTTTTTAAGTTTGGGATTGTTTCAAAGGCTGTTTCTGTGACCTATGGTCTATCACTTACTTTTAGCCAATAAATAAGGGGAAAAAATTTGAGGGAAAATTGGAGAATAAAGATTTCTCCAAAGAGAATTGTGAGCTGGTATTTAGAGAATCCTGCTCATTTCAGTTGAGAGCAGGGACGCATGTCCCCACCTGCACACAAGCCTAGAGAATGGGTGTATCTGCCTGAAAGAGAGAGTGACATTTTGCCCCCAAGCTCGATGCCCGTGAAGGAACAGAAACTCATACAACCACTTAGCACTGCAACCAGAGCAGGGCATATAAAGCTTTGAGCACAGCCTGCCTTCCAGAGTGGGGTGAACAGAGATACAAAATACCTCCCAGAACAGTGGGCACCGTGAAAGGCAGCTATACTTGGGTCACCTTGAAAGGATTCAATCCCAAAGAATTTTCTGGTGGGCAAAGTAACCCCAGCAGCAAGAAGCATGGGCTGCAGGATGGGGGGATGAGAAGCAGGGAGAGGAGAATTGTAAGTGGTCAGCAGGAGACTATACCCCACCCCCCAAGTCAGGGAACAGGGCAGTGGGCAGTGCCTGACATTCCTTTCAGGAAAGATGATATTCTAAGAACCTATGAAAGCGCCCCAAGAGAAAGAAAGCCCGCATTTGGCTATCTGAAACCCAGGGGGTACCAGCACCAGAGAACAAATGCTGTACCATCAGACCAAAACCACAGAGAACCCGCAGCAGCAGCACAGTCATGGGCAGAAGAGGAACAAAGGAGCAAGGAAGAGAAAGCGTAGAACAAAGCATGCCCTACCCTCGCCCATAGCAAGTCCCAAGCCTGGAAGTTTTGAGTTGGAAGAAAACTCCAAATTTTAATTCATATCAGTTTTTTTTAAAACCTTAAAGCATAACTAAAATGGCTGAAAGTCACCAGACACCTGTGGACTATGCCAGGAATAGGAAAAGAGCCTGTTTAAAAAGTCATGCTGAAGAAGAAGAATGTGACTTGCTGCTTTTCCCCACCCCCTCCGGCTCATTTGATGCCCTGGTTGCACATGCATTGTCCTGTTTATTCCTCACAACACCCTAGAAATTTGGCCCCCACCATGAGTCTCTTTCATTCAGACTCATGGTGCAAGGCTATCAGCTCCCAGTCACTGCACCCAGGGTGCTGGCCTTCCAGAACAAGGCATTGCTCCTCCCCCAGCTTCACTTGGGTGGTAAACAAGTGGAGGCCCAGAGGAAAGCCACTAGGTGGGCAGCAGAAACCAATAGAGGGTAATGCAAAGCACAGTTGCAGGGAATTTGTTTTGCTTGTCGTGGCTTCACAGGAAAACCACAGCTACAGGGAGGATTAGCAATCAGAGGAGGGTGGTTCTTCCGTGCAGAGGCATTGGCAGAGAACACACTGGGAAAGCGAAAAGCCCAACAAAGAAAATGCTCACACCAGGATGTTCAAAAACTAAGATTCTGTTCGTGCATCCATTGCGGTGGTCCTTAACCTTGGCTGCACGCACCTAGGACTTTTTAAAAATCCTCATGTGTGGGCCCCAACCTCAGTGATTGCAGGCACAGGGATTTTTTTTTTTCCAAGTTCCCTAGATGACTCAAATGTAGCCCAGGTAGAGAACCATAGCTTCATTCAAGGAACTTTGCTGCCTATCAGTTTGGGGACAAAATTTAAAAAAACAATAAAAGAAAAATATTCTATATCAATTACAAATATCAACTCCAGAATAGGTTTGACTGAGCATGAGCTTCAACCCTGAAAAGTAACTAGTATGAAATTTAAACACACTAATGAATATTTAAGCATAGTCTCATTTGCTAGATATAAGTATAGCTATACAGATATAGACACAGAGATAATAATGTAGCCATATACCTTGTGCTAGTGGTAAGATATGCAATTAAAAGTGTTTTTCCTGCAGTAGAGATGATCACCAGTCCATCTTATCCACACTTACTTGCCTGGTCCTCCTTGCAAAGAAACACACACTCGGGATTTAAGAAGTCACAGAAAAGAGCAAATCCATTCGACTCACCAGAAGATTGAAATGGCAGGGGCGGGGCTGGGGGTGTGGATGGGGTTGTTTCATGTAAACCCTTCTTGAGTCAAATGAATCCCCACCCTAACAGCATTTCCATCCACTCATTAACAACACTGTTTCAATAAATATAGAAAGCAAGCAAGCAGACAAGGATTCTTTCATTTACAAGACTTTCACATTATGTAACTCCGATGGCACTTTCAACTTCCATCCCTGTTTTCAGATTATTTTTAATATTTTCCCGTCACTCACATGAAAAGAAACAGATCTGATCCCTCTGCTTGGAAGTCAGGGTCCTTCACAATCTGTTTCCGTCCTAACTTTTACCCTTATTTCCCTCTCTCCATGCTTCTCTAGAACAAATTATCTTTCACTAAGCTAGGAAGTCCACTCACTATCCCAAAACTTTCTAAAGCCACCTTTTTCTCTTCCATATCTTTTTTCTTCATTAAAAAGTATTCATTCAGGCCAGGTGCGGTGGCTCACGCCTGTAATTCCAGCACTTTGGGAGGCCGAGGTGGGTGGATCACGGGGTCAAAAGATTGAAACCATCCTGGCCAACATGGTGAAACCCCCTCTACTAAAAATACAAAAATTAGCTGGGCGTGGTGGCACGTGCCTGTAGTCCCAGCTACTTGGGAGGCTGAGGCAGGAGAATCGGTTGAACCCAGGAGGTAGAGGTTGCAGTGAGCCAAGATCATGCCACTGCACTCCAGCCTGGCAACAGAGTAACACTCCATCTCAAAAAAAAAAAGTATCCATTCAAAAAGTATTTATTGGCTATTTTTCCTAGTTAGGACAATAATTAGTATTTAGTCCTCATTAAAACAATAATATATTTAAATAAACACATATAATTGTCTTTTCCACAAATAAAAAGAAAATGCCACCCATATCATCAAGTACCGTGATAGACCGATGACACCAATGGCTCCGATCTTTTATCCCTCTCTGGATCCTCAGGCTTTATAATGTGACTTGGCAGCTTCACCTATCAAAACGTAGGGTATCTATCCCCACTCTTTGACTCTCAGTTTGCAACTTGCTTTGGCCAGTGGGCAAGTTCGACAGAAGCCAAAGTGTAAAAGGAAGCACTCAAGTGTTTCTACTTTTGCTCGTCTGTGATTGCTACGTGAACGTGCCCAAGCTAGCCTACCGGAGGACAAGCAACACATGGCCCAGTGACTCTGCCCTACTCATCAGCCAGTCAACTGCCAGACTCATTTGAAGCCAGAAGAACCTCCAGCTGAGTCTATCCTAAGTCAGCCAATCCTGGCTACTATCAGGCATACTAATGGGCCCAATCAAGACCAGAAGATCTTCCTAGACAGGCCAACGTAAAGTGCCCTCCTGAGACCATAGCCTTAGTAAATACTCATTGCTTTCAGTCACTGCATTTCTGGGTGGTTTGTTACACAGTATTATTGTGGTAATAGATAAATGATACAAGTGTTAAAATAACTGTATAGCAATAATTTAGATGAGGTAAAAACAACTGGACAAAGACTAGATTACAAGGTCTAGTAGTAGGACAGAAACTATGTTGGGTGATTCACGACTGTGTCCCGTTTGCACAGCACAGGGACAGTCACAGGTGCTCAATAACATACGCTGCCGGATGAAGGAAACATCTGGTCATGACAGATCCTGGGCTGCAACAGTCCTCAGAATGGATCATTAAATCATTAACTTCCAAACTTTTACAAATATAACTGACCGACTGCTATCATTTACTTACCTTTTTTCTTTTCCAAGTCAAAATCCTTAGCCAGTACACATAAACCACACAAGGAAAAAAATGTTTCTGTAAATGGCTTCCCCAAACACTCAGATGGCTCCTTGCCCCCTCACAGAAAGCCATTTCTCTGCAGCTGCCAGGTTACTTCTGCAAGAGCTCAAGCCTAGCCAGTTACAGTAGCTGGTGTAAAAGCTAATCTTAGAAAACACACATCATTTCTCCAACCCGGTAATTAAGACCAGAAATCTGTAACCGAGACATTCATAAAACTGGGGTTTCCAAGTGCCAGCTTTCCCTTAGAGTTCTCCAGAATGGGTCAGACTGGGAGAAGCCTGCCCAAAACAATTTGATGGGCAGGAGAATGGGTTCTGGATGGGCAAAGGCCAGTGGGAACAGGCCCAATCCAGTACCTTTCAAAGTCTCCTCTCCTTCTAGCTTCATGCCTCAGTACTTCTCTGTCCACCTTTGACCACTATTCAAGTGCCAGAGCTAACCAACCATTAACAAATCTACAATAAAAGAATAAACTTCTGTGGGCAAGATTAGTAATGTGTTGGTATTTTGGAGCTCTGCCTTTATTAATGTCTCCACTGGCCAGTTGTAAACAAGAAGGCTTTTAACTTCTCAGAAGGACATTGCTATTTCCCCCATTTTATCTTTCACAGAAGGGACCAGTTTCAACCAACTTTTTCCAGTCCTGACACTTGGATTCAAGTCAGAGACAGTTATTAAACCCTAGCCACTGCTTATTACTGAGTCCTGATTTATTCAAGTGCTTATTTACACATAGGACCGGGAACGTACAGCCTCTCCTTTTCAAAATGCAAACTTTACTTCCGACTCCAGGCCTTGCAATTTATCTGGACGAAGTGCTGATATTGGCAGGGTACCCTTGAATACACTTTAGGAGTCTGTTTCTTTGATATAGCCAAGAGGGTAAAACTGCCATATCCACAGATGTCTTCAATTGCTGGGATATTCTCTTCCCACCGTGGAGACTTTTTCAATCTCTTTAATACTAGGGAGGAGCCAGGTTGCTATTTTGGGTTTAACTATGAAATATTTATTGGGCTCTAATTTACCAAGAGTTATTTGAAACTCCAGAGCCTTAGGAATTCGATTTTATTTTTTTACAATAAAAATGAGCCTAGAAACTGATCAAGTAACAGTAGGAGAAAGAGGAAAGGCCAATCTGATTTGAAAAGGATTGGCAGACCAAGAGACTTGGATTATAAACACCTAGAGGACAGGAAGGACAGCCTTTGAGTGTTGCAAATGCTTCTGTGGGTACAGAATGAGAATGCTACACAATACCTTACAGATCATATATTGCAAACTTTGCACTTTATATGAGGAAGCTGAGGTCCAGAGAGTGTAAGTGACCTACCTGAGATCACACAGCTAGTCAATAGCAGAATCAGAATTGATTTCTGTTTTCACTCTTTTGAAAGTTACAGGAAATGACCATGAACACCATCTGTAATGACAGGGCAGTATAAAGAACTTGGTGCTATAGCTACACATACATCAGAGGGAAGGGTCTCTGATCTTCCTGCCTCCACTCCGGGCCCAAGCTCAGCACACTCATGTCAGTAACATTTCCCATTGTACATAAGCTCTCAAAAGTGGAGAATCTATTGTTTAGAGAAAGCTTTCTAAAACTCAGAACTATTGACATTTTGGTGCAGGAAGTTCTTTGTTGGGGGATTCTTTTTTCACAGAATTCTTGGTTCCTACACACTAGGTGCCAGTAGCATCTAGTTGGTTCTCCAGACATTGCCAAATGTCCCCTGGGTTGCAAAATTACCCTAGTTTAGAACATTGATTGAAAGCAAAGTTCATCTGATACCAACTCAAGACTCTACATAAGCACCATTGAGCTGCATGATTATTTGTCATAACGGTGAGAAAGGTGGAAGACCTAGAGATTTAAAGAGAAATAATGGATATCTGTTTAATTCATTGTTGTATTCTCTAGCACCTAGCACATTCATTAGTACAAAAAAAGTTGCCCTCTATCTTCTTAGAAATTAACATAACTAAAACATCATTTATTACTAATAAGTGTTAATTTATTAATTCATAAAAGTTTGAATGCTTTGGGTTTGCAATCAAATAACTTTCTTTCATGTTTATTCTAGTATACAATAGGTATTCTTTCCCTAATGATCATTGTAGTCCTTCTTTTAAAAATTCACAGCCTGAAGAGTACACAAAGGACACAAATGTAGAATAAAAAGAACTCCCCCAAATAAAAAAGTTAATTTAAAAAAACAAACCTCATTCACATTTGATGCTTTACCAAATTTAAATTCATCCTGATGAATGCACAAACATCCCAAGGTGGATTCGCCTGGATTAGCACAATCAGATTGCTTTCCTAGCACCCAGCAGTGGCTAGTGGAGAAGAAAGTGCTTCGGTGAGGTAGGCAAGAGCAATAGGCCCTCAGTGCTCAGCAATCCCAGTTTCATTTCATGGCAAACTCTCATTCTGAAGCAATTCCAAAGGTCTAGGGAATGTAGCAATTTGTAATTTTGTTAAGGTACTAGGTTCCATTGTTCTCTACTTGCCGAAGATGTGTACAAAGTAGCTCTGACAAATTATTTGTTGTTGTTGTTGTTGTCTTTGAGACAGCCTTGCCCAGGCTAGAGTGCAGTGGTGCAATTTCAGCTCACTGCAACCTCTGCCTCCCGGGTTCAAGTGATTCTCGTGCCTCAAGCCTCCCAAGTAGCTGGGATTACAGGCATGCAACATAATGCCTAGCTGATTTTTGTATTTTTCGTAGAGACAGGGTTTCACCATGTTTGCCAGGCTGGTCTCAAACTCCTGGCCTCAAGTGATCTGCCCATCTTGGCCTCCCAAAGTGCTGGGATTACAGGCATGAACCACCATGACTGGCCTGACAAACGATCTTTTAAAATTTGTTTCTGTGTAAAACATAGCCATCAAATGAGGGATAAAACTTCAGGGGAAGTTGGAAAGGTAGTGAACTGTAGTTAATGAGCAAAATGAAGGTAAACACAGAAGCATTCAACTCAGTGGAAATGTGAATTAGGAGGAAACAAGAACTCATGCATACATTCTCTTATTCTTTATTCTCAAGTCTTGGAGGGGTCAGAAAGATCTGAAAAGTATAGTCTTCTGGGATGTCAAAATTCTATTGTAAACTCTTGTTTATTCAGAAACATATCCAGGAAGGCGTCTGCTGAGTGAGGGTCTAGAGCAAGGGAATTTTGAGCAGCCTGAGGCTACAGGCTTGGGGAGGAAAGTGGGAAGAAGTGGAAGCCAGGGAAGGTTCAGGGCTGCCTTTCCAGGTGGCTTTCATTTAATTTCACAGCGGGCTCCTGCCACACTGAGCTCACTCTGGGGTGGTAGGTATAAAAGAGCAGCCTAGGGTCAGAGCTGGACCTCAGGACCTCTGCCTCCTCTCAGACCTGTCGGAGTACATTGGCTATAGAAGGATGGTAAAATGTCAGGAAAACAGATCAGGCCCGGGGAGGCCCAGGGAGTGCCCTTCCGGGGGACTGCAGGAGGCTGAAAGATACCTGTTCTCCTGCAGAGTCACTGGCTGGGGGAATGGGTGTGTTTTCCGAGACTCACCAAGCTGCTCTCATTGTCTTCCCTGCTAGAGCCACCATCAATGCCCAAAGAACCCAGACCCAGTAATGCTTTCGGCTATGCAGTTTCCTGTCACATGGCCCTTCCCTAAAACCTGGCTGAAAAGACCAGCTGTATATCTTATTTCAAAGGGTGCCTGGGGGGTGGATCACCTGCTTGGCTACATTCCCAGCAGCCCCAAATCTCTGACTAACCATGACTCTGACTATCCAGCAGAAAGGTACTCACACTTGGTTCTACAACCATCCACTAAGCTGGAGAGAATCCTACAACCATCCTTCTTCAGAAAGAGTCTTTGTCCCATTATGTGCCAGGTGCTTTACACAGCTTTATTTAGACTTTGTAACAACCTTCCTCATAATAACATAGCAAAGTGCGTATTTACAAACGAGGAAACTAGGGTTTGGAGAAGTTAAGTAATTTGCCCAATGTTGCACAATCTGTAAGTGATCTGGCTGGAAGAGAATCCTGTGTTGTCTCTATGACAGCAAGGGATATCCAAAACCCAAGAAAGATACAATATTTAGGCCAAGTCCAAACAAGAGGCTCCTCTTCTGCCTGAGTTGTTACTTAGTCGCACCTGGCAAGCTTTGCCAAGGCTGTATCTCTTCATCCGCCCGCCATATTGACACTTGGGATTCTGTGGCATCCTGAGAGCATCCCTGCAAGTGCCTATGAGCACTCCTGCCCCTGAATCTGAACTTCCTGCTACATCCAGCCTAGGACCTTCTGAGATTCAGTGCAGCCAATCTCTCAAAGAAGTCAGTCCCCACATCCCAACCCAGGACCTCAGGTACAGAGACAGCAGGACACTTCTTGGAGTTGGAGACAAATGGCTAGTCTTGGTCTGACCACAGGTCCAGAGCTTCATTTACTAGTTTCCTGGGGCAATTACAACAAATTCACTAATTTAGTGACTTAAACCAACACAAATGTATTATCTCTCAATTCTGTAGGTTAGAAGTCTGACAAGGTTCCTGTTGGGCTAGAATCAAGGGGTCAGCAGAGGGGCGTTCCTTGCTGGAGGCTCTAGTAGAGAATCCATTTCCTTGACTTTCCAGCTCCTAGAGGCCACCTGCATTCCTTCCTCTTGGCCCCCTCCCTCTATCTCCAGAGGCAGTTACAGCAGGTTGAACCTTGCAGGCATCACTCTTTGTCCATAGTCCCATCTTCCTCCCACTGTCTTCTGCCTCCTTTTCCACTTTTCAGAACTCTTGTGATTCACGGGGTCCTCTCAGATAATCCAGCATGAACAACCCATCTCAAGGTCCTTAACTTAATCCATCTGCAAAACTCCTTTTGCCATGACAAGTAACGTAATCAGAGGTTCTAAGAATTAAGATGTGAACAACTTTGGAGGGGGTTCGGGGGCACACCCCATAAGGCCAAAAACTTTCCTCAGATCATTCTTGCACACAGAAGCACAGGCATTTTCCAGCTCTAGCCTGGAGCTGTCTTGGACTGTGAGCAAGCTGAGGGCAGGACCGCCCCTGTCTTCTTAACAAATGTCTGACACATGGCAGGCAGTCAGTGGGAAGTGACAAATGAATATGTGGCCAAGAAATGGGCCTCTCCCAACTGCCTTGAACTCAGTGACCTGAGATTACTCACATCTGCCTTCTGCCTGACGGTTTACTCTCAAATATAACCCTCCTGGTCACGAGTGTCCACTCTTTATACCCACCCTCAGCATAGAGCGTGAGCTGCCTTTACTCACCACATTGTTCCTTGGCCTTCAGCAGGTGGTGATGAGTTTGCAAGTATGGAGCTATTGCCATGGAAGACTCTGGAAAAGCCCAAGGGATGTGACTGTGCTGACCAACCCCCTCATGCCAGGAGTTGAAACCTACAGAAGTATCAGGTTGGTGCAAAAGTAATTGAGGTTTTTTTGTTTATTTTGAGACGGAGTCTCGCTCTGTCGCCCAGGCTGGAGTTCAGTGGCACAATCTTGACTCACTACAAGCTCTGCCTCCCAGGTTCACGCCATTCTCCTGCCTCAGCCTCCCAAGTAGTTGAGACTACAGGCACCCACCACTACGCCCGGCTAATTTTTTTGTATTTTTAGTACAGACAGGGTTTCACCGTGTTAGCCAGGATGGTCTCGATCTCCTGACCTTGTGATCCGCCACCTCAGCCTCCCAAAGTGCTGGGATTATAGGTGTAAGCCACCGCACCCGGCCGAGGTTTTTGCAATTGAAAGTAGATTTCCTTTGCAGAAACTGCAATTACTACTGCACCAACCTAATATCTCCCTACTCTGTGAAGCATTTGGGTGACTCTACATGTGGACGTTCTTAGAGTAAAATTCAAACTGTTCAAAATACAAAATAACTCTGGCTGACGGCTTTGTAAAGGGAGGTATATGATGCCCCTCAACATCTGGCTCCTGCCCACCTCTCTAGCATCCTCTGCAGCACATGCCCCTGCCTTCTGGTTTTAAGGCACAATGACATCACACCCTCACCTTCAACATTTGGTACAACCCTCTGGGGAGTTTACCCCAATTTTGAGATGAGCAAACTTAGAGTAGATAAAGAACTTGCTCAGCATCACAGAGCTCACACACGGGAGAGCCAAGTTTTAATCCAGCCTCTTAAAAATGAAATACTTTCTGCCTCACTACACAGCCTCCCAAAGAGTGCAATGACACAGTCCCAGGACCTTACCAGGTGACCAGAAGTGTCTACTAAACACAGGGCTGCCTGGGCCCAGCTAATGGGACGTTAATTCTGGCAGCCCTTTCCCTCCTATTTCCCGTTCTTTCTATGAACTTTGGGATCAAAAACTTTGTGATGAAAGTTATCATTTCTAAGACAGATTTTCCCTCTAGGTTTGCACGTACAGTAAAAGGGATTTAGGTTAGACAGTTGGAGAACTTGCCCACACATTAAGGATTGGCTTAAATAATTGGATTAAATTTCCCAAACATAAGAAGAATGAGACACTGGAGCAGGGTTATTGAATTGTCTTTCCTAAGAATATTTCACAATGCAGGCAGCAGACCCAGTAATTAACTAATGTTATTCACAGACTTCTCTAGAAATTAAAAAAAAAAGAAAAAAGAAAAAAAGAAGAGGAAGAAGAAAAAAGGCCGGGTCTTACTCTGTCGCCCAGGCTGGAGTGCGATGGTCACTGCAGCCTTGACCTCCTGGACTCAAGCAATCGTCTCCCCTCAGCCTGTCCAGTAGCTGGGAGTACAGGTGTGCACCACCATGCCTGGCATTTTTTATTTATTTTTATTTTTTGTAGAGACAGGGTCTTGCCATGTTGCCCACGACGGTCTCAAGCTCCTGGGCTCAGGCAATCCTCCCACCCTAACCTCCCAAAGTGCTGGGATTACAGGCATGACACACCACGCCCAGCCAGCCTGTGTCTTTTGCAATGACAGCACCATCATAGCACTTTGCAGACCCGAAAGCCCCGGGTGCCTGGAATGGAGGAGAGCAGAGGGAGTTCACACTGCCACCTTTCAGAGGGAACCAAATCCCAGAGTTCACTCTGGATTTGGCTCTCAAACTTTTATGGGCATCAGAGTCATCAGGAAGGCTGATGAAAACACAGATTGCGGGCCCCACCCCGAGTTTCTGATTCAGTAGGTCTGGGGTAGGATCTGAGAATTTGCATTTCTAACAAGTTTCCATGTGATGCTGATGCTGCTGGTCTAAACTTTAGTGGCCTCAGTCCCATCTAAACACTAGGATTTAGAAGGGATCTGGGTTTCCTCCCTTCCCATAGCCTGTGAAGTGCCCCCAGGGTTGCAGGACAGCCATGTGTTTTTAGAACATCGTCTCAAGATCTTGCTGGGGCTGTGATCTTTCACAAAAGAGGAGTTAGCCCTCTCTCCCCACCACAGCTCAGATTAAGTCTTTTCTTTTCTCTGAAAAGACACTAATCCTGAGCATTCGCCAAGGATGGGAGCCGTCTGCTGACTGAGCTGCCACCAGCTTGGCACCAATATTTGCTTAACCTCTGCTCAGCCGTCTTCTGAGCATTTTCTTGTCCCGCCCTTGGTGGGGCTCATGTTTTTCAAGTTCAGTCCTGAGAAGCCTCTTACTTACCAGTGTGAGGAATCCGGGTTTTCTTCCTGCACGTGCTCCTTCTGGATCCCCTACTTGGGCTGTTTGCCATCTCACAGCCTGGCCAGACTAGGGGATGGGGACGGCCCAAACCATCTGCCCCAGCAGGGAGGGGTAGTTTATCACTGACCGTTGGCACATGGTGATAATAAAAAGCATTTTGTTTTAATTTATTTTATTAGTATTTTTAAATGTAGCCTGCACCTGGGTCAGACAGCTCCTCCCCAACCCCACCTTGGTTCTCCAAGGCCACACAAGGTTACTATTCTAGAGGCCTTTAAGTTAAGTACCATTCCCAAAAGGGGCATAGCCACAGGGTCTCCTGGGAGCAGGATTCAGAGTCTAGAGAATACCCCCCAGTTGTCCTAAAAGACTTCAGGCTGCAGAAGGCTTCCTCCCACCACCTGCCCACTGCCTCCCAGTCTCCAAGCCCCAGCATCACTCTCCTGTGTGCTCACTGTTCCCTTCTCTACCCATTAATCAAAACCTGCCCAGCCTCCTCCCTCAACAGATCAATGATCCGTCAAAATCATTCTCCTTAAGGTCTTCGTGGAAGAGCAAGACTTCTCCCAGACCTTGCTGCACCTAAAAAATCAGGGCCCCTAGATTGTCTGTTTGCAAAAGATCATATTGCTAATGGTGGCAATGCAGCCATTTCAGGCCCCAAAAGTGGTCAATTTGGAACAGGTAGCTTCTGACCCCTCGGATCCCCCTCTGTAGGTGAACCCTGAATATTCTATGACACCAGCCTTCTTTTAATAACCAAACAAAATGGCCCAAGCCCCTGTATTAGGTCATTCTTGCATTGCTATAAATACCTGAGAGTCAGTAATTTATAAAGAAAAGTTTCAGGCTCACAGTGCTGCAAGCTGTACAGGAAGCATAGTGCTGGCATCTGCTTAGCTTCTAGGGAGGCCTCAGGGAGCTTTTACTTATGGCAGAAGGCAAAGTGGGAGCTTGCACATCACATGGTGAAACCAAGAGCAAGACAGAGACGGGTGGGGGCAGGTGCCACACACTATTAAATGGCCAGATCTTCTGTGAACTCAGAGCCAGAGCTCACTTATCACCAAGGGGATCGCCCAAGCCATTCATGAGGGATCCACCCCCATGATCCCAACACCTTCCACCAGGCCCCACCTCCAACATTAGGGATTACATTCAACAAAGGTGGGGACATCCAAACCATATCAGCCCCTATCCCATGGGAGTACAGTGTCCTCCTGGAGACTCCTGAGGGAAGGCAAGAGTGGGGAGACATATGGTCTCCTGGGACAGGAAATCTCTTAAAATTGAGTATTAGTTATCAGTGTTCTTCAAGTTGCTATTGTGGCCTCATCTCTTCCAACCTCTTTAGCTGGCTCTTTCCTTTCTCATCTTCTTCCAGTTCTCCAGCCTCTGAATCTCTGTTTCTCCCTTCTATCCCCAAATTGCTGAGGGAAAATGGAAATCTTCCGTACTTTATTATACAATGACGTTTAAGTCTGAACTCTCCCCTTTCCAGAGGCTTCAGGGCCTCTTTTACTCATCTGCTTCATAGGTTTTCCTTAACAAAGAACTAACATCCTTGGCATGAATTTCATGCTTCCAGTGCACAGTGGAACTGCAACAGTCATTTTTCGTTTGAAATAGCAATTTTTCCTTCCTTGCTACCTAGGCAATTTCCTCTTTTGCCTATAAGCCTTACTTTGATTCCTAAACCATAAGAAACTTCTCTTAGGGCCAGTTCATTTTTTTCAATTATTTATGCATATGCATATATATATGTACATATATATAATTTTCTTCCATAATGTAAAACCATTTCAAACATTACTGAAAAACAAAAAACATGATTCCATCACTCTAACAACCATTTGTATTTTCAAATGCTCCATTCTAGTCTCTGTCCACCCACATATATATTTTAAGGCATCTATGTTTTCCTCTTCTGCTTTTTGATTTTACATGACACAACAAACAACTTCCCATGTCTTCATTGCTATTGCTTTAATAGCTGTATAACACTCCATTGAATTATTGCCCCATAGTTTAGCTACCCATTCTCCATCACAAAAGCAGGGATCTTTGTCTCTCTTGTTCAGTGATGTACCCCAAACAGTGGGATACAGTGCCTGGCACACAATAGGACTTCAAAAAATATTTGTTAAATTGGCTGAATGAATGAGACACATAGATTGTTTCTAATTTCTCACTGCTATAGACAGGATGCAATACACATTTTTATAGATATAACTTTTTTGGCTTTTTTCCCTGATATAAATTCCCAGGACTAGATTAATAAAAACAGCAGCAGCAGCAATGATGATGATAGCTAACATATATGAGCAGATACGACATTCCAGGCTATGTGCTGAGCACTCTACAACCATTATATCTTTGACTCTTCATAGTATCCCTATGAGAAAAGTACTAATTATCCCCATTTTACAGATGAAGAAACAAAGAACTGGTTATTTGCCCAAGGTTACACAGTTTGTACAGGGCAGAGATGGCCTTTGAATTAAGGTTTATACCAGTCCAGATTCTAAGTTCTTTATGATTATTATTATTATTTTTTTTTTTTGAGATGGAATCTCACTGTGTCGCCCAGGATGGAATGCAATGGCACGATCTCTGCTCGCTGCCACCTCTGCCTCCCAGGTTCAAGTGATTCTCCCACCTCAGCCCCCCGAGTAGGTGGGATTACAGGTGCATGCCACCACACCCAGCTAACTTTTTGTATTTTTAGTAGAAATGGGGTTTCACCGTGTTAGCCAGGATGATCTCTATCTCCTGACCTTGTGATCTGCCCGCCTCAGCCTCCCAAAGTGCTGGGATTACAGGCATGAGCCACTGTGCCTGGCCTCTGGCTCTAAAATATTAATGGTTCCTGTTGTCCTCAAAGGAGCTCAATCTAGTACAAGCAAGTGAATCACTTGATACCCAAATTCTGATGGCCATCAGTGTAGGGACACAACCTGAGCACAGGCTGATGGCAGAGATAGCCTCAAACTCAGCTCCTGCCATACACAAAGCTCAGCCTGCCTCGTGTTGGCCTCCCAAGCCCCAGAAAGACACTCTTCTGATAAATAAAACCAGGCTTCCATGATCTGACCTAAAGTGCTCATCCTTGAAGAGAATACCTTTACACATGATATAGTAACCTTTAATTATTCATTGGAATAGAGGGCATCTAAATATCTCTTATTCTTGGCCTTTGATCAATGGTTTTATATTTATATTTGAGATGATCTCAAAACTTATAAGCATAAAATAAAACCATGTTGCAAAGTGCTGGAGCAAAAAAGGTCTTGAAAATAACCAAAGACCTTCCTCAGCCTTCCTTCCTTCCTCCCTTTCTTCATCCTACAATGAATATATCCAGACTTTGGGGTTGGGTACCAGTTGCATAAGACCCCAGGGTATCTGTGCATGCACATCAGCAGTAAAGTACTCCAGGAATTCCTAAAAATTACCTCCCTAGCATCTCATTTATGACCAAGGACACAAATAATGAGAATGGAAAACATCCTTGGCCAGGGAAGTCAGCTGTTTCTGTTCCCTGATTTTGAATCTGTGAGCAAAGCTTTGCTGTCTTGTCTGGAATCAGAAAGGTCAGTTTAAGGTTAAGCCTAAGTGAACGGTCCATCATGAAGTAAACACAGCACAACCCAGGGCTATGTGCAATGTTATTCTTTCACCTTCTTCCTGGAATTTCAGAGGTTGTACAAATGGAACACAAAAGTGAACAAAATAATGTAACAGTGCAAAACAATGTCAGTGGAGAAATGTTTACTTGAGGATTCAAAAAAGAAACAAAACATACTTTAACTATGAATGTGCCTATCTCTCCACCCAGCTCCCTAAATCCCTCTTTCCTCAAAAGAAAAAATTATCTTTTCTTTCTTTCTACAAGACTATATTGTTTCCAAAACCCTTTCTTTCTCCCTCTCTCTCCTAAATACACAAAGAGAAAAAACAGGACAATAGAAGTGGATGGGAAAGCTGAAAACTCAGCAAACTCAGTGCTTTTCAAACTTTTTTAAACCAAAAAATCTGATTATGGACAAAACCTCTTTGTAAGCTGTATTAGACAGCTATAGCTGTGTAACAAAACACAACAGCTCATGGCAGCATGTGTTCTTGTACTAACAGATCAACAGGTTGACTATAAGTGAATCTAGGCTGGACTCGGCTCTGTTTCAGGCTACAGGTTGCATTTAGGTCTGTTCTACACCCCTCCCCTTCTCCTTGGACCAGTGGCTCTCTATAGCATATTCTCACAGTAAACAGAAGAGTACGAGAGGTAGGCCAAACAATGCAAGTACATTTAAAGCCTCTATTCACATCACATCCTCCCACATTTCATTGGCCAAAGTTAGTCACATAGCCAAGCCCAAAGTCGGTAGAACAGGGGAGTTATGGTTTGCTCCAAGAGGAAGAAGGAAGGGAGTAATTTTTATTGCTGACCAATAATCCAATCTATCATAGAAACCAAATATATAACACAGAATAAGTGGCTTTTTGCTAGTTGAATGAGGGATGAGGCCCTCTAGACACATGCTCTTCCCCATCCCCAAATTCCCAATGAGTCCTCTGGCAACCTGGCAATCCCACAGGGCATCAAAGAACACAGAATGAAATGGAAGGCAACCTTCCCATTTTACAGATAAGAAAACTGAGGTGCAAATCATCCTAATAACTCATCCACCATCTGAAAAGCATCAGGTGTGAGGCCACAAGTAAGGAGATCCTTTCTATGCTTTTCCGAATGTAATGACAACTGGTCATTTTCCAGTCTCTAGTCATAGTTACAGGGATTATAATGGATAAAGAGTTTACAGTTTGTGTAAATTGCTTGCAGCTGGAGAAAATGTTCACAAACCAGGTAGCATAGTAAATAAAGAAAAGGAGGAAGTGAAGAATATCATTCTGACTACTGACTGAATCTCAAACTACTCATTTCACAGTAAATAAGTGAGAACTAACTACTTCAGTCCCTGCCACCCAACTGTGATTCCATGTAAGTTACAGCAGTGACTGACAAAATAGAAGAGAACACAGTTGAGTTAAATTCTAAATGCATATCTGATGAGGAAAATTGTCAAATGAAAGAGTAAGAATAGCATCAATCACAATTCTATTTGTGGATAAATGAAGGCTTCAGAAGCCAGAGAACCAGGAAAAGGGCAGAAACTGTCGCAAGGTGGCACTTTGTCAGCACTAGAGGCACTAGGGGAGCCCCCTGGTCTAAGGAGGTCAGTCACCAGGGAGACCTGAGAAGTCCAGCTGGATAATGTAGCAGGCAGATATTAGAAACAGAGAGTAGGGTCAACACTACGAAAGACAGCCACTTGAAGAGACACCAAAGTGTGACTAGGGGCATACCAGGGTCCCAAAGATGGCCAGATGTTTCAGCCTTACTCAGCCCATGATTCCAAAGTCAAGGATTGGTAGAAGAGAGGGTCTCTTTCAGTGGTTAGAGGTTAGAGGGGAAGACCAATGTACTCCAGCATCCAGGGATGAGATGAAATGGCGAGGCTATTCCCTGACTTGAGAGTGCCAAGGCCTTCCTTGTCCAGTTCCCTGGCGTGGCCCTCAGCTCAGATCTTGTCCCCCTTGCCTCTCCAGGCTTGAAATGTCAGAGTGAGTAGACAGCACAGGCCACTACAGGTGCTGAAGCTTTTAACCCGTCCAATCCACACGGGGACCCCTCAGCAGTGACTTGTGCTGTGCCACCAGAACTAAGCAGGAACCACATTTCCCAGAGTTCCTTCCTCTACGGTTCCAGATTAAAGCTGGCAACAAGAGAAATCTGTGAGAGGATTGGAAGGCAGAAGGGAAGCAGTAGCCATTCCACTCAGGAGGTTTAATTAGGGACCCAGCGCAGCGGCAGCTCACACGCATCTCAGACCTGCTGCCTCACCTTGACGGAGCAGGGCTCCAGGATCTCTGACTCCCTGGGTCTCCTCCAGCCCAGAGCCCTGAGCCAGGTGCATGTCCAGCCCTGTGATGAGAGGCATCGGCTTTTCCTGCAGGTCACTGTGTTACCACTGCAGGAGTCAGAGACATGGTACAGTTCATTCTTGCTCTCCTGCTTCCATCCAGCTTTCTGTCCCATCTGCAAGCCCTGCTGACCTGAAGAAATGTCAAACTCAACTCCAGATACAGAGGCAACAGCCTTGCCTAGACATTTTTACTACTTTTCATAATGGGTAAGTCTAATCCCTATGATTAATCCCCTATTCCATGTCATACAGAGTAGCTCTGATTTCCTGATCAAATGCTAATTGATATAACAAGTTACATGGCCTTAGCAAATGCAAAGACCTTCTATCTCTGCTTCCCGTGTGGTTCCTCTGATCAGAACACTGATGCTTCCTCCAGCCTTCTGCTTTCTTGATGGAACTTTTACCGCTAAACCACTGCCACCATCACCACCACTGCCACCAAATCATTATCATAATTACTACAACCACCCGACTGTCATGTTCACCCCCATCAAACCACCATCATTACCATCATTACCATCATCACTACCATTATTGCTATCACCACTATCATCACCACCACCACCACAGTCACCATTACAACTACCACCACCATCATCACCACCACCCCTATCACTATAGCCATCACCTGCCACCAAAATCAGCACTACCACCACATCAATACCCTCACCTCACCTCAACACCGCCATTACCATTATCATCATTCTCATTATCACCATCACTCCTGGTCATTCTCACCAGGCCACCGCTACCACACCATCACCCCTCCTTTATCTCTGTTCATCTTCACAGCAGTCTCACCCAGGTCAGATTATTCCTAGCTGACAAATGAGGAGAGGTTAAGTAACTTGTCAGCAATCAAGGATAGAGTTAAACCCAGGTCCAACCTCAAATTCCCTATTCTTTCACTACACTACACAGCCTCCAAAACTATGTTTGACAGAGCAAAGGGCAGTCAATGGTTAGTGGAAAAAAGGACTGAAAGCAGCAGAACTGTGCTGATCAAGAAAGGAGGGGCAGAAGAATAGTAGCTAGAAGGCATAAGGCAGGCAAAGAAGGTATGGATTCAGACAAGATCCCCCAGAGCAGAGGGGCAGAAGGCGGTTCCACATGGGTGGCAGTTCTGACCCAAAGCCTGTGTCTAGGATTCAGAGAGGAAGTGGCCTTGCTCCTGCAGACCTCAAGGCAAGCCCCACAGGAAAGCTCACCCACGCATGAAGGGCAGAAATCAGAGTCCGAGGGGCCAGTGAGTTAAAAGGGGTGAGTCAGAAACGACCAAGGGAGGCACCTGCAATGCCACTGAATGTCTTAGCCAGGGTGGTTTTCAGTCCTGGCTGCACAATAGAAGCAGCTGGAGAGTTAAATAATGTACTAATACCCAAGCCCCACACACAACACTTCTATGATTTTTGTAATGCTTCTCAATTCATTCGAATGTGCAGGAAGGGTTGAGAAGCAATGCTTTAACCCAACGAAACTCTGGAATCATGCTTTCCTTCCACCTGAGCCCTCAGAATTCCCTCACACTCCAGTACAAGCTAGCTGGCCTCTTAAACCAAGTGTCTCTGGGTGCTAGATGGTGGTAAAATAGAAGGGAGAAACGGATCCTTCCTAGGATAGGGAAAAGATCAGTCTAATTTTAGACCAAGGAATCTACCTTTTATTTTTGGGTCACAAAATTAGATAATTAATCTATAAGTTGAAACAATAAGAAAAAGAAGGTAAGCTGAAGGAGACTCTCACAGTTTGGGTAAGGGGCTATTCCTCTCCCCAGCCTGGAGGTGAACTTGCCTTATTTTCTACTATATTCATATACTTAATAGAACAAGAGAAATTATAAACAACAAGAGCCACTGTTAGCATTTGCTGAATACTTACTGTGTGCTGGGCACTGGGTTAAACTGTATAATTCTCAAGGTAACCCTATGTGGTGGATGTTAACATATTCCTCATTATACAGCTGAAGAAACAAAAGCGCGGGGAGGCTGAAGAACTTGCCCAAGCTCACACCAGCAGCAGAGCTGGAATATGCACAGATATATGCCTCTAGGGTCCACACTCCCAACTCCACACCACACAGCATCCCAATTGCCATGGGTTCTGGGATAAGTATTACTGTCCCTATTTTACAGGTGGGGAGACTGAGGCTGCTGCATCTCACTAGCACAGCCTGGATTTGGAACCTCCACAAGTAGAATATACCAGCAGAGGCTGAGCAGCAGTTTGGCCCACAGGCAGAGAGGTTGCTAAATGCCCAGTTCTTCCCCTCCACCACCCCACCCTTTATGCTCAGAGGCTACACAGAAATCACATGGCATGACCTTTCAAAATAACTGCATTTTAAAAAATCGACTCAAGACCCAACCCAGTATTGGTATATGAGCCGAGTCTGAAAATGACACGTAAATAGATGGAAAGGGCGAATCCAACCGCGCTGTAGGTTGGGCAAAACATCTCAAATTATTTGTTTCAAATATTTTGCAATTGGCAAGACCCAAACCACATTTTTCCAAGCATTCCCTTCTCCACCCCACCCCCACACTACCCAGTTTTACATTGTAAGCCCATGTGTATTTCCCAAAAAATGTAATCCATATGTCTCTGAGCCGTTTACACTTAACTCATCAAAATATTGTTTGCTAAGAGTTGTTTGCTGCCCATGAAGCCTTCTGAGACTGTCTGTGAGGCCTTCAAAAGCCCCTTTCTGCCTCTTTTCTTAGAAACAGGAAGCTGCATTTAGCCAAGGGCAAATGAAATTGAACATGTTGGCACTGGGAGGGAAGAGGTTCCAGGGCCAAAAAGTTTGTTCTTGTTCTCAACATGGCAGAATATCAAGGAAGGTCCCTCTGAGGTGGTATTTCAAGGCCCAGAAAACCTGCTCTCAGTGGAATACCAAGCTCGAGATTGAGTCCAGTTTTGTTTTCACCCCTCTTCACCATCCCTCTGTCTGCCATGGTCCCTATGATGGTTCAAGAAAGTCATAGAAAGCAAGCAACAAATCTGTGACCTGCTGGTGAGACCGATGATATCAACTGCTGTGGTGGAAGTATTACCGACTTTTCACCTCAGCAGCTAAGGTCTTGCAAGTTCTGCTTTTCTATCTGCCTTTTAAAAAAGCATGCATGTATATAGGCAACAAACCAAACACTTTTCAAAACAAACCATTCCATCTGATATGGTTTAACTCACCCATGTTTTTTGGCTTTAGCAAAAGGTTTTATTTTATTTTATTTTTTTTTAATTGCTTAAGTTCAGCTAACTTATGTCTCTTGGGAAAACTGATCTATGTAAATGTGATTTAACTAAAGGGGTTTGAGCCACTCACATGTGTTTTACATTTTCTAATCATCCTGAGCTCTGTACATGGTGAGCAGACTGAAAAATGATGGTGGTCTCATTTCAACATCAATTTTTATCCATTCTATCTCCCAAGAATGCCAAATGATGGCTGGAGAGAATCTCACTTCCTGTTTCCAGATGATCAGAAGCTGGTGTTTATGAAAAGTTGGAAGTGTGTGAAGTTGATTGCATGGCTAGAAGATCCAAAGGAAGATGGCAATTCTTTAAGATATCTACATTCATTAAATTGGCTAAAACTTTAGAAGATATTCCTTTTAAATATTATATTTCCCTGATTAAAGTAAGTTCAGCAAACATTTAAGATGCCTACTGTATTAGGCATTGTTGCATAACAAATTACCACAACCTTACCGGCTTAAAGTAATATACGTTTGTTATCTCAGTTTCCACAAGTCAGGAGTCCAGGAGTCCAGGCATGGCTGAAGCAGGTCCTCTACTCAGCTGTTCATATGTTACAGTTAAAGTGTTCATCTGGAGGCTTGACTATGGAAAAAATCCACTTCCAAGCTCATTTGGATTGTTGGTAGAATTCACTTCCTTGTGGCTATGTGGCTGAGCCACCTGTTTTCTCGCTACCCGGTGGCTGGGAACTGCTGTCAACTTCTAAAGGCCACCCTCAGGTCTTTGCCACATGGGCCCCTCCATAGGCCCCCTTAAAACACAGCTGCTTACTGCTTCAAAGCCAGCAGTGGACTGTCTTCCTTCAGGAAGGGCACAGTCCTCTTTTAAGGGCTTTTCCCTGATTAAGGTAGGGCCACCCAGTATAATCTCCTTTGTGAGTAACTCAAGATCAACTGATCTGGGACCTTAATTATAGCTGCAGAAGTCCTTCACCTTAACCATATAATGTAATCTAATCAGAGAGTGACAGCCATCATATTCACAGGTCCCATTCATATTTAAGAAGAAGAGATTTTCTAGGATATGGATGCCAGAGGGGTTGGGAGTGATCTTAGAATTCTGCATACCATACCTTCTATGTGCTAGGACATGGCAATACATTAGTTATGAATCCTACCTACGAGAAACTACCAGGCTTTAAGCCAGGAGTGGTAATATGTGCCTGTAGTTCCAGCTACTCCAGAGACTGAGGCAGGAGGAGCGCTTGAGCCTGAGAAATTGAGGCTGCAGTGAGCTATGATCATACCATTGCACTTCAGCCTGGGTGACAGAGTGACACCAAAAAAAAAGAAAAAGAGAGAGAGAAGGAAGGAAGGAAGGAAGGGAGAGGGAGAGGGAGAAGGAGAGGGAGAGGGAGAGAGAGAGAGAGAAGGAAAGAAAGAAAGAGAGAAAGAGGAAGAGAGAGAAAGGAAGGAAGGAAGGAAGGAAGGAAGGAAGGAAGGAAGGAAGGAAGGAAGGAAGGAAGGAAGGAAGGAAGGAAACAAAAAAAAAGAAAGCTCACTCACAGCCTAACAAGGGCAATGGATATGTGATAATAACTATTCCATGAGATATGTTCTACAACAGAAGTACATTTAATGTTCAGAAATAGCACAAAAGTAGTAACATAAACACTGATCTTTGTAACATAAATAGGAGTTTACCAGGGAGGCAAGCATGAGGAAGATGGAGGATGGGTTAAGTAGGATTGGCTCAAAACAGGTATAGTGTGATTAACAAATTACTAGTAATTTGATTTTGCTAAGATTTCAGCAAATGTGCTGAGCATTTTTATCTGCTGTATCTTGACTTGTCTTCTTCTTTAAAACAAAGAAAGAAAAGAAATCTAGTTGTCCTAAGGACCGGTCGACGGACCTCATGTATGTGTGTGAAAATGTTGTCCATGACTCATCCACTTACAATATGATGACAACGCTAAGGGGAAAGACGCATAGTCAGTCAATGCTTCAGGCCTATGAGAAAATGTGCTCCCAGTTTCCTTCTGAATGTGTGGACCTTTTACAATAAGAAGCTTTCCTTGAAATAATGTTTCATTCCAGAATGGTAGAAATGAGTCCATACCTACAGACATAACAACAGCAAAAGCTATGGCAATTGCAGAATTCCTGAGCATGAAGAACAGCAACCAAAGTTGGATGAAGCCAGGGAAATCACAGCGCCTGGGGTGACACATGCTGAGAGCTGCACCCCACAGGGTGGTGCTTTCGTAAGTTGCAACAAGATTCACTTTTGAAGCTTGAGGTCTTCTGACTCTTCTACCACAATATGTAAATACAAGCCAGAAAGCAAAAAGCCTCTAAAAATTACAGTAGCCTTCATGTCAACTCCAAAATACCTCTTGAGCCATAAGGAAGATGACAACATTGCAAATGAAAATGCAAGCATCTTGCACGCGGTTCAGCTCTGAGTGTTCCACTCCCACTGCCAACAGTCTGATGTGGGATTGTTTCTGGTTACTCAGACCTGCTCGAGTTAGTTTACCTCCCTGTGGCCTTCCTGACAAGCCATATGGATAGGAACTACAAAGTACTGGGAGACCCGGATACCAGTCTCAGTTCAATTCGTTCTTTCATTTATCCAGAATTGTTGGAGGACAAGTGAGTTCTCCACTTATTGGATAAATAAGTTTTCCAAACAACTGAAAATTTTGGCTAGCCACAAGATTTTTGCACTTTTATTGTTTAAATAGGAGAAATTCTCCTAAGATATGGAATATATTAAGAGCATCGTCCCTGGACCCTGAATGCCTGGGTCTGAATCTCAGCTCCAATGCATGCTTGCGGTGTGATGTTGGGCAAGGGACGGAACTTCTCTCCGCTTCCAGGGATAATGATAGTCCCTGCTTCAGAAAGTAGAAAGAGTAAATAAATTAACCACACAAAACAGAACAGTATCTAGCACATAAAAATTGTTTCAGTAAGTATTATTGTTATTACTGTAAACAGAATGACTAACAGAAAATATGAGGCTTTTCTTCTCAGAATCATCACTATAACCACTAAGCAAAATATTGTATATGTATATATGCATATTATTTACATATATAATATATATTTATAAGTATACAAACATTTTATGTATTTATGTATACACATACTTTATACAACCACACACTCACTAAATCTATATATATACATATATATTTATGCATCTATACATGCATATATATGTATACACACACACACACTCTCTCTAGATGTAAATATATAAAATCATGCCCTCATAACCCACTGGAATACATTAGGGAACTACATTTACCTTAAATGACCTCAGAAGTTTTAGCTTCTAGTTTTTCACGCTTTGTGTTTGCCTGTTTTAAACATTCTGGTCTCTTTCATTGGTGGAACTGCTAGCAGCCATGTCTGGCTATGTCTGACTTCTTCCTCCCCTGAGTTGTTCTTCTATTCTTCCATGACTGAGAAACCAGATTGCAAAGCTTGTTAGAATTGTGGCTAACATAAGAGCACAGAGTTCTGAATGAGAATCTCAGAGGCTCCTCTATGAATAAAACGGATGGGCTTTAATATTTGTACACCGGATCACCTGCTATGGCTGATCTGATCACCGTGTTTAGCTTGCTTTCTGATTCTTGAACCTGTTCTTAATCTGTGCTTTTCAGCTGTGCTCACAGGACCATCAGGCTGTGTGAGCAGATTTCAGGGGCTACCATGGTGTAGAAAGGGGTGGCCAAGGTGGAGTTTAATCTAGGAAGGCTCCAAGCCCTCCATTTTTGCTTCAACCAGAGAAGCTCTGAGATGTTTTATATACTGGGCTTCTGCATAGGATGCCATTGCAAAAAGGCTTCCGCTGCTACATTAATAAATAAAGTTGGCAACTACCGTTCTACAGAGTTATGTTTGCTAGATAAATGGCATCTGGACATACACTCTTTTATGTATGTTTGAAATATTTCAAATAAAAAATGAGAGTCACAAGCCAAACCAACACTAGGGATTAAACATAACAAAAATTCATATGTAATAAATGAGACTGGGCATCTACAGAAAACATTTCCAAATAAACCACCGTAACTATGATTTGTAAATTTTGTAATGATGTTAGGTTAACCCCACATCCCACCACAGAGCCACCACGTTAAAAGTCAATAAATGTAAAATAAGTGTAATTTTAAGAAGTCTAAAATGTTAATGATGGCTACAAATAGACGGGGCTTGAGTTACATGATTGGGAAAAGGGGAATTTTAAGAATGGTTTGTCAGGGTTTTTCCAGAACTCATGAAAAGAGATTCTAATAGTTGATACTAGGTTTCTATTCAGTAACATCCATACACTGGAAATGGACATATTAGCATGATGGAAACAATCTTCCAGTAACATTAAGCTCCCTCTTGTTCTAACTAACTCCATCTTACTAACTGTATCAGTTAGAATTGTTTTGTCTGCAAGAAACAAACAAAAACTCCCACAAAAACAGCAGTGGTTTAAACAAGACCAAAATTTATTTATTTAGTTAGTTATTTGTTTGTTTGTTTTTTGAGATGGAGTCTTGCTCTGTATCCCAGGCTGGAGTGCAGTGGCATGATCTCGGATCACTGCAACCTCCGCCTCCCAGATTCAAGCAATTCTCCTACCTCAGCCTCCCGAGTAGCTGGGATTACAGGTGTGTGGCACCACACTCAGCTAATTTTTGTATTTCTAGTAGAGACGGGGTTTCGCCATACTGGCCATGCTGGTCTTGAACTTCTGACCTCAAGTGATCCACCTGCCTCGACCTCCCAAAGTGCTGGGAATACAGGCATCCCAGCCAAGATCAAAATTTATATTTATCAGTTGAGAAGCCTGGAGGGAGGTAGTCCAGGTCTGCCATGGCACTCGATGGTGTCAGGGGCCCAGACCTGCTCTACTTTATTGCTCTGTTATGAGCATCTGCCATTCTCAAGGTCTCTTCTGGTCCAAAATGGCTGCCAGAGTTCCAGACATTGCAGCCACTTTCCAGACAACAGGGAACAGGAAGAAGAAGAGGAAATCCCTCTTCCTTCAAGGAGACTTTTAAGAAGTTTTACAGACCCCTTCTGCTTACCTCATATTGACAACAACTTAGTCACATGGCCACACAGAACTGCACAGAAGGCTGGGAACTGTAGTCTGTATTCCAGACAGTTCTGTGCCCAGCCAAAACTCAGGTACTCCAGTACTAACAAAGAAGGAAAAATAGATATTGAATGACAACAAAAGTCTCTACCATGCCAAATTATCTCCTTGACATCTCTTGGTATTGCTCCTGTGGTGTGTGCAACAGTGCAAGGGTGCAGTGTTAAGCTCTGAAGGCCCCAGATGGCAGCTCGGGGGAAAATACTATACAGCAAATTATTTTCCCTATTTCCACTTCCTGAGTGAACCCACTCACCAAGAATAGAGTGGTATCCCATTGTCTGCTTTTCTCCCAATTATATTCTTAAAAATTAATTTTCAAATCCATGTAAAGCCACAAACACTTGTTAGGTGCCTTTTATGATTTATACAATGGAATACTATTCAGCAATGAAATGTAGCAAATTATTAATATACAGAACTTCAATGAATCTTGAGAAAATTATGCTGAGTAAAAACAGCCAGAAAGAAAAACAGAGTACATGTTGTATGATTCCATTTATATAAAATTCCAGAAAAACACAAACTCATCTGTAGTGACAGGAAGCAGAATAGTGGTTGTTTGAGAACAATGGGAGGAAGGGGGGCGACTTGCAAAGGGACATGAGAAACTTTAGGGCTGATGAATGTGTTCATTATCTTGATTGCAGTGACGGTTTCATGGGTATAGACATATATCAAAACTCATCAAGCGGAAAACTTTAAACACATACAGTTGATCCTACATCATATATGCCTTGATAAAGCTGTAAAATACTTTTTTAAGAAAAACTTATTACGTGCCTGGTGCTATACTAGGCATGGGAGGCACAAGATAAAGGTATAAGGTCCTGTCCTCAAAGGTCTCACAGCCCAGTAAGTCATCCTGATTAATGAATTAGGCTTGTGAGTATAGATAGGGTAAATAGATCCTGAGTCCCAACACACTAAGAAGGCACTCAGCCTACAGACTGAGGGTCAGACTTTGTCCCATAAGTACTCCCAGCCCCCAAACCCAGCCTGAAACAGGCTTCAGTATTTGACAATGAGGAGCACCATGTATACATGCACCTACTTCTACTAAAGCTCTGGATACACATGGTGAACAATATGCTAATATCTTAAACATCCCATGGTAAATTGTATATTTTCCACTCTTAGAAATGGGATCCAATGACATGTTCTCTTCACTTTCCACATCTGTGTTGCAGAACCAGGAAGGACCCATGACAAAGAAGTAGTTGGCACAAATGAATCTTCTGATGGAACAGTCTGCTGAGGCAGCTACTTGGAATCTGCTGTTTCCGGTGACCAATACCACTCATGTTTGACATCTCTTGGTATTGCTCCTGTGGTGTGTGCAACAGTGCAAGGGTGCAGTGTTAAGCTCTGAAGGCCCCAGATGGCAGCTCGGGGGAAAATACTATACAGCAAATTGTTTTCTCTATTTCCTCCTCAATCTTGCCCCCCTAGTTCCTAGAGCTTATGAAGGTCCACAGAATGTATCCTTAGAACTGAAAGCTGTTGCTCCTACCTTTTCCACCTTGAGAAAAAAAAAATCATTAGTTGCAGTGCAAATAGTTTCATCACAAAAACGTAATAAAACTGATCAACTGAAAATCCTTGCGGAAGAAGAGATTTTTTTCTCATCTCCCTTAAGCCCTTCCCATGTTGGTCTGTGGAGCCTGAACATCACTGAGTAGGGAATGTCATACAGGATTGCATTAAGTGCTCCCCACAACCCAAAATACCTCCCCTTTAGCCTAATATAACATCTGACACCCTTGCATGAATCCTTTTAGTCTAAGACGCTGAGGCTGAATTGTCCTCTGAGAAAAGAAAGCAAAAACCCAACTGGCCTACATCACTAAGGAGACCTTGAAAGATTGATGTAAGATAGCCCCTGATGGAAGAGAATGGGCAGGGCCCACAGGGATGACCTGCAGAATCACTGTGGACCTGCTGGGGGGGTGACAAAGGACAATGGGAGAAGGAGGAGGTAGTGAAAATAAACTTTGGTTGTGCCAAATTTTCTGAAGAGCCAGCACTTCTTACTGTGAAAAACTGATCTGGAGCGAAGTGATGAATTATCCCATCCAAAATTACCAATTCTTTTCAAGCACTCCTTTCACTTTTATTCAATCCCCTAATAAAAGCAGACTTGCTGTCCTCATTAAGCCCAACGTATTGGCATCTGAAGTGTACTGATGTACTCATATGTTATTTCCCTAATTACACTGGAACTTGCAATGCCCAAGAACTCTGTTGATGAAAATAATCCTTCTGTAATATTTCCTTTTTGATTGGGCACCTCTGGGCATTAAAAACACATTTTCAATGAAAACTAGGAAGGGCTTTCTTAGTTCTTATCACATTAATCTTGTCATCTAAACTTTTCTACTGGAAAGCTAGCTTCTTCCATAAATCCTTTTCTCAAATTATTTTGGAAGTAACCTGAGATACTACATCAATGAGAAGGCCCAGAGCAGATGTGGGAGGAAAGAAAGAGGAATTAATGACAAGCTTCAGCATTTATTCTTTGACGACTAGCAGCTTAAACCCCCTAAATAGAACATGTGAATAATCAACTCACTCCTGAAGCTGAAGGGAATAGTTTTATCTGAAACAGAAGTCCCTCATTATAATACAGTTTTCATGATCAGATATTTCCAAAGGGGCAGAGAGGGAGGGGACAGGGAAACGTCAAAATATATCCATCCAAACCCAACATTGAAAAGCCCACAAAACACATTTGGCTACAAGTTGGAGTCAGTTCTAAATCCCAGTATGTCACACAGGCGTCTCACAGCATTCACCACAACACCCCTGTGACTGTCCCAAGCACATCCACATCTTGCCCTTGGACAAGTCACACCTTGTCTCTGAGTCTTGTTTCTCACCCATACAAAGGAAAGGTTTGCCTAAGGGACCTCTGCAGTCTGTCAAAATCCATCCTATAATGGATGTAGGATATATCCTACAGTGGAATTACACTGATGCTCTCCTGGTGGCCCTGCTATGTCTTAATTTTTTGGTGCCTTAAGTCCTTACAGCATGACACTTCTCAAGACTACCCAAGGAAGCACACCTTCAGTGTTTTGCAATACCACATGTTATGGTTTGGCTGTATCCCCACCCAAATCTCATCTTCCATTGTAGCTCCCACAATTCCCATGTGTCATGGGAGGGACCCAGTGGGAGGTGACTGAATCATGGGGGCAGGACTTTCCCGTGTTGTTCTCATGATAGTGAATAAGTCTCATGAGAGCTGATGATTTTATAAAGGGGAGTTCTCCTGCACAAGCTCTCTTGCCTGCTGCCATGTAAGATGTCCCTTTGCTCTTCCTTCATCTTCTGCCACAATTGTGAGGCCTCCCCAGCCATGTGGAACTGTGAGTCCATTAAATCTCTTTTCTTTATAAATTATCCAGTCTCGGGTATGTCTTTATTAGCAGCATGAGAACAGACCAATGCACCACATCCAAAATGCCAAGAGAGAACCTGTTTGGGTGCATATTCAGAGTGGTTCATGGAAAAGCTACCAATGGAGGCCTACTGCCTGCTGAATGGACCTTCTAAGCACTACCAATGCAGAATAGCCCAGAACTAAGGGAGATTTTGCCCCTCAGGAGACATCTAGCAAAATCTGGAGACAATTTTGGTTGTTACAACTTGGTGGGAAGGGGTTGCTCCTGGCATCTAGTGAGTAGAAACCACAGGTGCTGCTAAACATCCTACAATACACAGGACAGCCACCAATAACCAACAACCATTCTGCCCAAAACGTCAATAGTGCCGAAGTTGAGAAACCAGGCCTAAGTCCACAGACCCAGCAGTGTGGGGCAGCCAGCTCTTACCAGTGCATGAGAGTTAAATGTGTTCATCTCCTTCCAGTTCCACGTTCATGAGGTCACTCTGGCAAAAAGAAATCTGCCATGGTGGGAGGATTTGCACCACAGAAATCAGCAAATCAGCTCTACAAATCAAAGCAATTTTATGTCTGCGAGCAAGTTATTAAACATTTAACAACACATCGCTAATCCAAACTTCTGAAGTAACTCGGAAGCCCAAAGTTCTTTCAGCAAGAAGGCTATCATGTAGTGAGATGACTTTACCTATGGACAAGAAGTGGGACTTCCTAACATTACCACAACAACCATGACAAAAAGGAAGGACACAGAATGAGGGACATCGTGGGCAGGTATTGGAAGAGTCTCCTGTTCTTTGGTTCCATTTTCTTACTTATATATATGCACTGCCTTCTTCCAAAGAGCACTTGAGGGGACAATTAGGAAATACACAACAGGCTTGTTTACTAAACTGCTCAGAGGAAAAGCATAATGAAAAAATAATAACTCAATACATTTAATTTTGAAAAATTGACATACAAAAATAAAGATCAACACACAACAGGTGCCAAGCCCGAGGAGCAGGCAAGCTGATCCTTCCGCCCCTAGCCCAGCTGCCTGAAAGACACATTTCCTAGTGGGTCCTGGATGCTGGTAAAGCTGGACTCTACCAGACCCCCCACGAGGAACCGCAGGGCCCCCTCTTGCCTTCCAGGGCTCCGCACGGAGGATGGAATGCCCTACAGAAACTCAAGCCACATTGTAGGGAAACCCTTTTCCAGCTTGCTCTTTATTGCTGTCTTGATATTTGCCTCTGGTTGCTATGGCAAAATCTGGCATTGGAATTTTTCTGGGAACAAATAGGAAATAGTTGTGGGGGAAGTTCAAGATCCTACATACATTTAGGTTTGGTTATAAACACTCATAGTAAAATAAAGTGTTGACTCATTAAACCCAAAATAAACCAAAAAAGAATTTTTTAAAATCCTCTTTCAAAAACTCTTACTTTGTTGCAAAGGTGACCAGCTAGAAAGTTCTTTGCTCTTATGGACAAGATCGTCAGCAAAATGAACTAACAGGGTAGAGGACCGATCAGTTGGGAAACCGGTCACCCCATGCCAAGTCACACTCTGCCTTTAGCATGTTTCATTTCTGGAGCTGGAAGTGCTCACCCTACGCAGAAGAAATTTTCCATTTGCAGGAGTGGATTATTTTGTCCAGTCTCACTGAGGAATATGCCAGGACTGCAGCCATTTGAACTCTGGCACCAAGGGTCTGGAAAAGCTTAGGAGGACATGCAGGCCTGTGGCACACCTTGAACCCAGATGGACCAGGTGTCTCTTTGTTAGTGTCTAGTGATATAGTTTGGATGTGTGTCCCCACCCAGATCTCATGTTGAATTGTAATCCCTAATGCTGGAGGAGGGGCCTGGTGGGAGGTGTTTGGATCATGGGGGCAGATCCCTCATGGCTTGGTGCCATCTTCACAATAGTGAGTGAGATGTTATGAGACCTGCTCATTTAAAAGTCTGTAACACCTACCCCCATCCCCAATCTCCCTTGCTTGCTCCTGCTTTCAACTTGTGGCATGCCTGTTCTCCATTCCCCTTCCGCCATGATTAAAAGCTCCCTGAGGTTTCACCAGAAGCTGAGCAGATGCCAGCACTGTGCTTCCTGTATAGCCTGCAGAACTATGAGCCAATTTAACCTCTTTTCTTTATAAATTACCCAGTCTCAGGTATTTCTTTATAGCAACGTAAGAATAGTCTAATACATCTATCTTTCCCTAAGGCCACTATATCTGAAGAGTTCCTGCATCTCCACTTTTCACCTAAGCCCCAACTGTTCTCTCAGTTCACATCCACAGCTCACATCGCCTGACTTGTCTCCTAGGGCCAGCCACATATGTGGGAAGAAACATTGCCATCCATACACAGTGAATTGAAGAGGGCGAAAGTCCTCTCCACCCTGTATGGGCTAGCTGGTGTGATGTCCCTAGCATTCAAGGCTATCATCAAAATACAAAGTCTCTTAAGAGATGTATGGAGAGGTATCACATCATAGACTTTACCGAAGATTTCAAAGGGGAGATTCTTCAAGTGCCATCTGTCTCCAACCTATCTTTTTTCCATCCCATCTCCTAATGTTCCCCAAAAACCTAGCTCGGCTCCAGTCAAGTTCATACCTTACTATCTCTTGCATCTACCATAGATGCATCAGAAATAATGATAAAAATATGTTACTACATACAGCAATCTTTACTTACCAGAGTATCTCTAAAAGACAACATATTTGTTTGGAGTAAATACTTAGGTAAGCCATTTGGGAAGGAGAAGAGAGATCTCAAAGTTGTGTTCAAATAGCAAACAGTGGTCACTGAAGTATTATTTATAAAATAAGGGAGGAAAGAAAAAGCAACAGGTAAAAGGAGGCAGGGCCTGTGTGGGAGGGGACTAAAGAGATAACACGTGTAAGAACAACTATTTTTCTAGAAGTCACCACCACCTGACAGTGTTCCAATTTCTTTATACGAATCAACTCATTCAACTCTTACTACAGTCCGATGAAGTAGTTAGTAATATTATCCCCATTGCACAGGTGGGGAAACAAAGCCCCGAACCCTTCAGTAACTTGCCCAAGGTTACCTGGCTTGTGAATGGTGGAGATAGCAAGTGATGGTCGGACTCCAGACTGTACTTTCCTCAGTGGGGAAGCCTCTGCTTGCAGTTGAGGAAGGACTGCAAAGCAGTAGACTTAAAAGATCTTAACAAATATAAGAAGTCACCAACATAAGACACACCATTGTCTTATGTATTGTTACCAAAGGAAACGTGCTGCCAATTAGACTATGACACACCAACACAGCAAGACAGAGTCTGGTTTCCAAGATATCAAATACTCAACTAGGAAAAACGTACATATTGGAAATGATGAACACAGTATCAAAACGGAATATGAATCTGTTTGTTGTGGGGGTTACAGTGAAACCTCCATCATCTTCCCTTTGAAACTCCACAGTAAACTCCACATTTCTCACAAATGCTTTCGTGAGCATTGATTCTTGAGAGGAGGTGGTGGCAAGGAAGAACTCCTAGAAGTGCCATTTGTGTGTGTGCACGGGTGCCCACATGTGTGCAGAGGCAGAGCAAAGACAATTTTAGCAAATGCAAAATGTACTTACCCTATATTTAGTTACGCAAAGAAAATGTACCTTCATTATTTTCTATAATTGATCAAATCTTTCTCCAGAGTCCTTCACTTTACTAAGTAAAGAAGGAAAATTACATGTCATCTAGTCCAATAATTTTAAATGCCTTCTGGATATTTTGGTATTGCAGCACCTCGTCGCCTACCACGCTCCACTTTCCCATTTTTCTTCAAGATGACCCCTGGGGGAAGGGTCTGCTTCATGTTGGTAGGAAAGGGGAGGAAGGTCCTTGGCCCACATGATTCATATGTGCAGGTTCCTGGCCTGTCCTCCAGTTCATCTAGTTCCCACCCTAGAAGGTCTCAATACTGAAGTCTGTGGCTGATCAATGCCTGCTGTGTGCTCACCAGGGCCATGCTGACTCAGCTCCACTTAGGTCCTCACAGGAGCTGCATATCCTTCTGAGGTCTGGCTATGTCTCCCATTCCATCTCCCCCTGGGCAGTCCCCCCACTGGCAACCCCCTGATAAGCTCATCAGCTGGGACTACTTACTCATGGCACTCATGGCATGCTTGTTCAATGAGCTTCGGTGTGACTTCCAGTTCCTTCCAATCGCAGCTCCTTGCCAGCTGTCATGAGGCTGTCATATTAAAGAAGCTAATTGCCATCCTAGATATACCAGTGATCTCCTGAGGGGCTCACCTATTGGTAGCTACCTGTGCCCAGGAGACAACAGTCGCCTGAAGGGGAAACATAAACATTATACAATGTTGCAATTAGTGTTAATGGAATAAATAAAGATCAAGATCACCTACTGAGCACATTAGCATGCAGATAGCATGTTCTAGTCCTAGTGGATACTCAGTATATTTCCAGCTTAGTCCGTGATTTCAGACTGGAGTTCCATGAAGACAGAGACAATGCTTATCTTGTTCATCATTGTATTTACAGGCATAATGGGCACTGAATATTTGTCAGATGCATGTTAAAGTTTAAAAAGGGAAGAATAGCAAGTCATTTACATTAAAGGATAATGTTGTCTAGGCCAGTGGAGATTACTTAAGTGGAGATAACTTTATCCCCCAGAAGACATTTGGCAACCTCTGGAGACATTTTTGGTTGTCACAACCGGGGAGGGGAAGCTACTAGCATCCAGAGATGCTGCTCAACATTCCACTATGCATGTGACACCCCCCAAAAAGCAAAGAAATTTGGCCTAAAATGTCAATAGTGCTAGAACTGAGAAACTCTGATCTAAGGATTTGAGAGCTACAGATCACGGTGTGCTGGTAAATGTTAACAACAGGCTCTCTGGGTAAGGGAGGGACTCCTGATTCATAATGTTTACCAATTTACATGAAATAAATACTACAACCATGGTTGATTTCAAGCTCCAACAAGACATCATGAAACACACAGTTGGGAAAAGGGCATAGCAGAGCACACTGTTATATAATATTTCCACCCTGCAGTTAAAATAGACAGAAATAACCCCAACAGCATAGACAATAGTAACATATAGTAAAACAATTTGAAAGTAATGAATTTCGAGTATCATTATTACTTTGTTTTTAATGAAATTTATTTAAATGTAAGTTTAGGCCATTTCACTTTTATAATGGCTGTATTTAATAAGTGGCTCACAACATTCCTGAAATTTTAACATCGGCCCTTGTGAGTCCGTATGAGCAACATACCTAAGGGATAATGCAAATGGGAAGAGATAAGTTGAAGGGTTGAAGGGAGGCAAGAGGACAAGCTGCAAACATCAAACAGTGCCCTTGGCCCGTGTAGCAAGAGGAGGCTGAAGAGCAGGGGAGACATCCTGAAGCATGGAGCACCTTGTGAGATATGAGCATGGGAGCCGTTCAGAGGAGAAAAGGTGTTGGGATGTGTTACCTAATGGGTGACCCCAGTTGCTCTACTTTGAAACATTAAAAATCCAGCTTCCAGCTGGTTGTGGTGGCTCACACCTGTAATCCCAGCACTTTGAGAGGCTGATGCAGAAAATCACTTGAGGTCAGCAGTTCGATATCAGCCTGGGCAATGTAGCAAGACCCCACCCATCTCTACAAAATAAAAATTAAACAAATTAGTCAGTCACAGTGGTGTGTATCTATAGTTCCAGCGACTCAGGAGGCTGAGGCTGGAGGATCATTTGAGCCCAGGAGTTTGAGGCTTGCAGTGAGCTATGATTGTGCCACTGTACTCCAGCCTGGGTGACAGAGGGAGATCCTGTCTCAAAAAAAAAAAAAAAACTTACAAAATCCTCTCTCATATATCTATCTATAGATAGATTAGATAGGTAGATAGATAGATAATATAGATGGATAGATAATAGATAGATAGATAGATAGATAGATAGATGGACAGATAGATATGGATATAGGTGATATAGATACAGATGTAGATACAGATATATTAATAGATATACCCTAGTGGTTCTGAGTAACACCATATTAAAAGTAAAAGCAAATGAAAACAGCATTCCTCAGTGCCTCCCCTAACACAAAGTGAGAAGTGAATAGAATTTAAAGGAAGGGAAATGTATATACACTTTCCTATTTTCTTAAGAATAAAACATCGAGGACTGTCTCCCATAGTGTTCTATCACATTGTGCAGGCTTAATAAATAAAGAATTTAAACTACCTACCTTCCCCAAGGGAGACAGGCAAATGCACACTGGCATGAGAACGTACTGCTCACGTTGGAGGGCTTCTGTCTGCTCCCCCAGGAGAATCTGGCCCAGTAAAGGAAGCACTGCTTTCGTGTGTGCTTTAGACGTCTATCCAGAGCTGCCGTCCTCATGGCTGGAGAAGTGAACAGCAAGCAGAGCTGATCCTGCTAAACTGCAGCCACTTCCTGAGGTTTGGGATGAACACATCAAGGTCTCAAGACAGAGGGCCGGGACAGCATAGCTTCTCCCTCTGTAGACTAGGGCTGCTGAATGCAAGGAAGTCCATGTAGCCCCAGAGAGCCCAGCAGGTCTCCCCACAGTCCCACTCCTCCACTTCCGGTGACACCTACCATCTGCCCACCTCAATGGACCTGCTCTCTGTTCAACAAGTAGAGTGTTTGAATTCACATTTTCCTTTATAAAAATCCTCAGAAGGCCACATCTCAAAAAAATATCCACATATGAAAGTGGGATTTGGCAGAGAAAATAGAATGGGGAGGGTTATTCTTAGGCCCAGGAAAGGGGGGGCCCTAGTATTCCTCTGGTTGTGCCCTTCATATGGGGTGAAGAGTTCAGGGGCACAGAGATGTACCCACCTGGAGCCTGCAGCCTGCATCTCCTCTTTTGGACTATGTCTTGGGTACCAGAGACCCTGAATCCCCTGTCCAAGTGATCTTAATTCCACTTCCAGAGCTTTCTCCAGGCCTGTTTCTCTCCAAGGCAGGTCACACCACCAGTGCACACACCCCTAAGCTAAGGGGTGCTGTTTGTGGGGATACAGCTTGGATGTGTAGGCTAGGATGTCCACACACATATGTGTACCGCTCCCTTATATGGGACTGCCAGGGTGGGAAGAAATGAGGGACAGGCCACAGGCCATGGGCTAGGTGTTCACACCCTCTGAGCCACCACATTCCTGCATGGTGCTCCAAGACCCCACAGATTCTCAGTGCACAGCAGCCCTTGTGCACAAGTGTCTTTATCAAGGCAGGAGGATGGAGCATCTTTTATTTAACACTTTGCCAGCTTGATTTATCACTTTTAAATATTGAGGTATGGTATATGAGCCTCCGTTTTTACACTTGCAGGGCTCCACAAAAGTTAGGGAAGGACCTGGGGAAGGAAAAACGTTTAAGGGAGGGATGGGGGATTATCAGGATCGAAAAGGACCAAAATTGTTTCTTTGCTATGTGGTGCTTAAAACAGTGCCCAGAACATAGTAAGTATTCAAATCTTTGTTGAAACAGAAAAGTTGGAGGGGGGAGGGAGAGAGAAAAAGAGAATTCAAATCCTGTCTTTACCATTCCACTTGTGCATCCTTGGGCAAGTATTTCAACATCCCTGATCCTCAATGTCCTCATCTGGAAAAAGGAGAAGCCACGCTTATCACACAGAAGAACAAATTAGTGTTAACTGCTTACACTGTTCTCAATACCATCACCATTTTCATTAAATGCTCCCCCCTCAATCCCATTTAATTTATAAGATGTAATTTGAGTATCGATTTATTTCAAATAACCTCAGGGAGGCTATTTCTCCTGACATGCCCAATGCAGAGAGAGAAATATTTCATGATCAGCCCCACCAACATCCTCAAATGCCCCCCTACCACCATAGCAGGTACTGCTGGTGTCCGCCCATACCCCTAGGCACTCATCACTTCAGCACTCAGTAGTCTGACTTCCAGTTGCCAAACCAGCATTTCTTTGCATAAAGGCATCCCCAGACCTCCAGAGCCCACTTAGCCACTTGCATGGCAGGACTGCCTTCAACCAGTGATGGGCAGGAGTTGGTAGGAATACCCTGGCTCTCTTACTCCTAGAGTAAGATAACTCTGCCGTGCATGTTCTACACTGAATCCCAGCAGGATCATGTTCTAGTTACCCTTAGTGATAACTTGCTTGTAATAGACACTTTGGTTGCTACACAACGAGTATGCCTGAGTATGGCCATGCCGGTTACTACGGCCAGTATTCCTTCTAATTGCTCAGTGCTCATGCCTTATCACTTGTTAAATATTTTCCAAATCACCCCTTCACATTTAACCAACAAGTTGCTCCCCCAAGTGATTCTTAAGAAACGTGAATATTGTATAAAAGTAGATCCAATAGCAATTTCACCTAATAAACTACTATTTATTAGTCTCCCCCTTGTTTCTGTGATGTATGGCATTAAAAGGCAATAGTTAAACGAAGAAGAAATGGACAATAAAAGATCATTCAGTGCTTCCAGCAAACACCACAGATTTTTTGTTGCTGTTGGAAACCTTCCCACGTGTGTGAGTGAAATGCCATGACTACACACAGTGTATCAAATAGGCATCTGCTCTCAAGTGCTTTTGTACTTGGCAGTGACCTCAGGGCTTGACAAATATGTTGTCTCCGTGTTTTTATTTATTATCTCATAATCCTTTGGATGGTGACAAATTCTAAGATTATAACAAATATATTACGATACCAATATGAATGTAATGTAACAAAAAGATGACCTAGATCTATGGTAGGTGAATGCCAACCCAAACAGTGGCTAAACTGAGCAGCTGTTCGCAATTAGGTCCAATTAACAAGTTTTAAACACGGCATCACCGGGAACCTCTTTGAAGTGTGTTGCTCCATGAAGGTTTTGCTTGAAAGGGGTTTCCCAATGGGAACCAGTCAAAACCCTCAGCTGAACAGCTTCACTTCCTCTTTAGACTTCAGTGCCATGTAGAGTTCACACTTTTAATTCATCTTCCCCAGTTTTGTGTATAAATATTTCAGACATGTAAAGAAATGTCTGGAAAGGCATCTTTGCTGAAAAGGACATTGTGAAACCAGGAAGGAGGAAAGCAGGGGGCAGGGCTCCTGGGCTCTACTTGGCAATCTGTTGAAACGACGATCCTTACAGAAAAGGAAATTGCAAAACAACATCTAGGTATTCAATAGGCATATGAGAGCATCATCTACTCTGAAATAGAAGCTCCATGAGGGCAAGAACTTGGTCTGGCTCATCATCGTACCCCTAGTACCTACTAACTAGACTGGCACACAGCAGACCTACTATAGATGTTAGATGAATGAATGAATGGCTTTTTACTGAATGAATAAACAAATGCTTGAATGAACTAATAAAATAAATAAAGTATATACATACGCTTGGAAAACACAAGCTATTTTATAAAATCTAACTCACATGAGTACGTGTGACACAAAAGCACACAGAGGCACACATACAACACACACAAGCACACACAGAAAAAGCCAGAAATTTGTCTTGATTCTCCTAATAATTTTGCTGGTCCTGCCTATTTGGTGATCATTTGGGACTTACATTTCAGCTTCATTTTTTGTATCTGACAAAAAGAAGGGAAATGCAAGGTTGGACAGAATGCACCTAGAGTGGTGTCTGGCACATGGTAAGCACATAATAAATATTTGAGGACTAATGCATGAAAAAACTACATGGTTCTCCACCATCCCTGGCCAGAAGAGGCTCTGACATCTCTGCGTTTCACTCCTTGTGCATTTCCTAAGTCTTGTTCACTGGCTTTCCTGCAAGTCCCTCTCATTCGAGGACAACATGCCCAGCTCCAAAGGAGAGTTTTGGAAGAAGAGAGAGGGAGCCACCTTCCTTCCCTCCAGGCCTTGGGGAGACAGTGGAGTCAGTGGCTTTGTTGTAGGTGAAGTGAGATGCTTATTTAGGAGATGCTCCGCAGCCAGTGAGAGATCTGCCAGGAGGCAGGGCTTCAAAACCTGGGTTGCCTGGTACAATGCTGATTCCTGGGTTCCAGCCCTAAAAGGCTCACACTCAGTGGGTCTCGGGTATAACCCAAGAATCTGCACAATAACAACGACCCTGGTGATTCTGATGCAGACGATAAACTACTAGAGCCACTGGGCTAGAAGGAAAGCCTTCCAGAGGGAGAAAGATGTTCACCCCAGAGTGCCTACATCTGGTGGGTTGGTGCCATCCTGAGGCATCCTTCAGGGAAGTCCTCAAGCATTCTCTAAACATGACTTTAACTGACATTAAAAGAGAAAGAACACACATTCTTTCTTTTCTGTGATGGTAGGGGACACACACAATTCAGCAACCAAAAGGTTTCAGTTCCCCAAAAGCCTAAAAGCACACTAATAAAGAAAAGGCTCTGGAGTGCAACTGGGGAAGACAAGCACGCTTCCCAAGCAAAAGACCCACTTTTCCCTTAAGGGAAAATCCCAGGTTTGAAAGTATCACAGAAACAAAAAGAAAGATAACTAGAAAACAGGAGGTGGAAATGTTGATCCTAATGAAAAGCAAGGAAGCGGGGCAGAGACACCGACATCTGAATTGCCCGTGTGACAAAGTCTCAGGACAGAGGGAGGGCTGACACAGAGCTAGACTCCATTAAAGTGTTAGAATGACAAGTTCCTGCAACATGATAATTTAGAGACTTGTAATATATCTGTCCACACAATAGCTAATCTCAGAGTCAATGGTGTACTCCTTGAAGACAATCTGGAAACCTGGAAAATCCAAGACAAATGGTCTGTTAGCGTAAAGGATCTCAATGGTTTAAAGCCTCCATATATCATGGCTGCATGAAAGGATTCCTCTATAAACAGCGGAGCAAGACCACACTGCCTTATATCAAGACATTTTCAGCTTGTTTAAAAGGGGGCATTATTTTCCACTGGCAAATAGTTTCTTCACAATCTCTCTCTCTCTCTCTCTCTCTCTCTCTCTCTCTCTCACACACACACACACACACACACACACACACACACACACACCCTGCCTATCTGTGCACATGGAGGAAAACTGTTTTGACAGGTTTTTAAGTTATAAAGGCCTAAGCCTTTTTGTACTACTTTGGGAAGCTTAAAGCTACAGACTAGACCAGCTACAGCCCAGCCTGGTGAGACATCAGTCCCTGTGAGCTGGCCAGCATCACCTACTCCCTGCCCCCTGCCTTCCTGTCCTGCAACCAACAGTCTAATTGCTTTTGTACCTTTCTGAATAAACAAAAGTAGTTATTTTTTGTTTAATGTCATATATAGTTTATAAAATTAAGTGGTAAGTGTAGATAATAAGCATTTTATGTCAGCTATGTAATATATGAGCTTCAAGTCTATTTCTGTTGACTCTCAACCATCAGGCTCATGGCAAAGTCTTTATGACTATAGGATAGATAGGGGTGTATTAGCCACATATGTTGGAAGGAAGGGAAACAGGAGAAGGAATAACAGTCAGAACCGGCTGGCTTGTGCTGAGGTAATAACCATTCCCAAAATCTCAATGGCAAAAAAAAAAAAAAAAAGGCATCTTTCTCACTCTACTACATATCCATCTCAGGTCAGTGGGGGGTGAGATGGAGGGTGGGACCACTCCTTACTCCTCACTCCAAAACCCAGGCTGAGAAAGTGGCCACCAATTCCTACATTGCCAGGCATATGGCGGAGGGAAAGAAAGCTCTGCACAGCCTTGAACTGGCAATTAAATGCTTGATCTAATGGTGACACACAGCATCTCCACTCATATTTTATTGCCCTGAACTGGTCACATGGCCCAGTCACCAGTCACCCAATGACAAGGGGGCCAGGAAGTGAAATCCTACTCTGTGCCTGAAAGTCAAAGATCCAGAAAGATTTAGAGAACAGCACTAATGACCACTAAGAAGGGAGGATGGGAGAAGACCTACCAACTGACTATTGCTGACAAAGACACACTGAAAAATCCTACTACTGTCACTGACTGTACCCAGATCCTGACTCAACAGCATCTACCACTGCCTGTAAAACCTGCAAAGTAGAGGGCATGTCCCAAAAGATAATCCAGCTTTCATCCCAACATCTAAAGAAATAATCATGCACTTCTATTAAGATTGAATTTTGGCAACAGACAGGTGATAGGTGTTGCTTTGTAATTTTAAAAAATAAAGATTTTTTTGTTAACTATACAATATTTTCAAAATGTTTTCATTTCCCATGAAATAGGCATTCTCATATATTAATTTTAAGAACAAAGTTGGTTGGGCTTTTCTGAAATGTTATTGGCTAGGTGGCAAAGAACATTTAAAACATTCGTCACCCTTTGACTCGGAAATTCTACATCTAGAAATTAATCCTAAGAAAATAAGCAGAAATGCAAATAAAGGTTTATGTAAAAGCATATCGTCTTCCTTTTTTTTTTAAAGACAGGGTCTTGCTCTGTAGGCCAAGCTGCAGTGCTGTAGCCTGATGACAACTTGGCAGCCTCAACCTCCTAGGCTCAAGCGTAGCCCACTTCAGCCTCTCAAGTAGCTGGGACTACAGGTGCCTGCCACCACACATGGCTAATTTTTGTATTTTTTTGTAGAGATGGAGTTTTGCCATGTTGACCCAGGATACTCCCAAACTCCTGGGCTCCAATAATCCTCCTGCCTCAGACTTCCAAAGTACAGCAATTACAGGAGTGAGCCACCATCCCCAGCCTAAAATGTTTTTATGTTTTATAGATGTTTTCTGTAGCATTATTATTAATACTCCAAACAGGAAGTAACATAAATGTCTAATAAAAGGGAATGGGTCAAATAAATATGGCTACCTTCATACAACAGAATATTGCATATTGGTTTGGTGAAATGGCTCAGCAGGCTGATGTGATAATACAATGAAGTACTCTATTGCCATTAGGAATCACAATTATTAGGGTTATCTAGAAATATGGAAAGAACTACATGAAGTAATAATAACAAGACAAAGTAGAACTCAATAATATACATATTAAAATTCTATATGATATAAATCAGTTCTACATTAAATTCAGAAAAGATTAGGGCATATATCGATGTTCCAGAAATTTGTGTTTTTCTGATGATCTCGTATGTGTTCAGATGTTTTGTTAAACTCTTGTTCAGCTGATGAAAGAAGAACAAGGATGAAGAAATGAAAAGGGAGGGGAGGAGAAAAAGAAGAGAGAAAAACGGAAGAAGGGGAAAGTAGAAATAGAAAGTAGAAAGGGGACCAGAAAGACAGAAAGATTTAGAAAGTTTATTGTAGCAACTACCATAGCATCTCCATGCTGTCCATCCCAGGCAAAGTCCTGAGTAGGCTTTTCCTCCATGAGCTACAAAACAACAATGTGATTTTAGTTTACCAAAATGTAAGAATTTTTGCTGTTCATTAAATACATGGGAAGTATAGGAAAGATCTTCAATACCTCTACATCACATTCACAGATACATTTGCCACTTAGGAGAATTGAGCTTTGGCCTCTAAGCAGTGGCCTCTAAACCACCTGGGAGGTTCAATAAATACCCAGTGAACTGGCTGGGTGTTTCTGGGCTATGTGGTACCTGGTCTGACTAATTCCAATTGGTAGCGTAGACCAGGAAGGCTGAGTGACAAGACTGGGTCTGGGCTTAGTCAAACTTTGTGCAGCCCTCCTTGAGGGTGAAACAGAGGACCTAGAAGCTAGTATTAGAAATCTTCAAATAAACAAGAAACTTTTTCAACTCAGTAGGCTACCAACAATGAGATACCATCAAACACCCACCACAGTGGATAAAATTAAAAAGACTGACAATATTAAGCACTGCTGAGGATGTAAGCAACTGGGCCCCTCATACATTGCTGGTGAGAGTACAGAATGGTACAACCACTTTGGAAAACCGTTTGGCCCCTTTTAATGTAATTCCACTCCTAGGTTAATACTTGAAGAAAATGAATGCATATGTCCACAAAAAAAAGACTTGTTCAAGAATGTTCATGGTGACATCAGTCATAATAGTTCAGATTTGTTCCATGTCTCTTTTCTCTAAGATGAGTGACTTCCCAGGACATGGTTGAGTCCAGGAGCACCAAAGGGCAGAAGAAACTTGCCATGCCTATTGAAGTCTCACTCAGAACTGACACACAGTCACTTCCATCCTTCCTATTGATCAAAGCAAGACACATGGCAAAGCACTTACTGAGCATTTACTGCAAGCGTGGCTCTTCTCATGCATTTTAATCTTCATAACAATACAGTGAGAGGGGTACAATTATTATCCTCTTTTATAGATGATAAAACTGTAAATAATTTTTCCAGTCACAAGACTAGTAAATGGCAGGGATTTGAGTGCAGAGAATTACACTCCAAAGCCCCTTATACTGAACGTAGAGTTAGAAGATCCTAGATACAGAGTTTACTTATACAGCCATCACAAAAGTCTATGGAGTGAATTGGGACATAAATTTTTCAGTGGCTTGAACAAGTCACTTAACCTATTTGGCTTTCAATTTCTTATTGTGTAAAATCAGAGTTATACTAGATTGACCTCTAAGCTCAATTCCACTTATAGATTTAATGCCAAGATTCTGTGAACTCATTGGAACATTTACCATTAACCTGATAACAAATGTAAATGGATAATTTGCTAATCACTACAAGTGAGCCCCAACTACCCCGATTTCAATATAAGCAACCATATTCAGGGAAGTCACAATGAGATGATTAAGTCTATACAGAATAGATACTAATTTGAATCTCATTTAAAAAAATGAATTTTGCTTTTTGGTTAATCCTAAAAGCACTAGAAAAAAAGTAATTCATTGTCAAATTAAACAAATTCCTTTGTTAATGCAAGATTTTTGTTCATTTTTTTAATAACAAATTGCAGTTCCCATGGAAGCATGGTTATGCTGCTAGCACCTGAGTCTTATCCTCTACACTCTGTACCTTTCTCATGGGGAAAAAGTAGAGTGAGGTCGATGCCCAGGAGAACTGCAAATCCCTTTCCCATAAGAACAAGAGCAACTGCTGAAATTGTCTCACATCTACTGTTACTTAAAATAACCTCTGAACATTTTCTAAGAATTTTTTTACCAGTGTACTTCTCTAGTCTTTCCAAATGGACTTACAGACTTAGAAAACACAGATGATTTCTATTTGTTTGCATCTTTATGATCACTTGGTACTGTACTGTTTTGTAAAACTGGATGGATTGATGGGTGGATGGATGGATGGATGGATGGATGGATGGATGGATGGATGGACGCACAGATGCACAGATGCATGGATGGACAGAGGGATGGACGAGTGGGCTACCACACACACTGTACCTCTCTTAGGAATGCTCTTTCCAATTCACTTAGACTGTTTCACCTAATTAACTCCTATTCATATGTTGGCTCTCAGCTCAAGCATTGCTTCCTCCGAGAAGCTTTCTCTGATCTCCAGTCAAGATCAGATTCCTTCATTATGTCCTTACCTAGTGTAGTGTTCCTTTCTTCAGATCACTAAGCTACATGGGGTTATGTATTCATCAGTATGATTACACACAAGTTTAATGTTCATCTCTTCTAGGCCATAAATTCCATGAGAGTGGGATCACATATGGGCTTTAAAAATGAATGAACAAATAAATGAATAGGTGAATGAATGAACTGTGAGCTATGAGCCTGGAACTTGGATATAAAGATAATTCTACCATAATCATAAAGTTGTAGTATTTAAGAAAAGCAGGAAACTTCAAGGTCAAATGGCACTTACATAATAAAAGAATCTTAGAGCTTTGAGGGACCTTTGGTTCAATATCCTACACAATGTGGGAATATGCGCACTGAATATTTGACCTGTATGAACAAAGTGTATAATTTGTGTATGACTTGATTTTTGGAATAGGCATTTAATTCCTTGGGAAATGTCATTTGCTATGGTACCCTAAAACTCAGATGTTTCATTAAGTTCATATTAGTGTAAATTTTATTCTAAAGGATTATTTTATTCATGATTTTTCAATTAATCAATTTATAGGTCTACCTAACTCAATACAATGCAATAGGTGTGGGCGTGTGTGTGTATACACACACAGTATATAAACTAAATTATATGGAAATCATATATTCATCAATGAAATCATTTAAAGTGTACCAATTATGTCACTATTTAAACAAATGTTAAGATAAATTATTTCATAAAATGAATAATAGTTTAAACTTCAGACTATTTGACCTCTAATCTGTGTTTTGCAAGTCTAGATTTTTAATCCGAACTTTCTGAAAATGAGACCCACCTATATAGGCACCTACAGTTCTGGATTTTACAATGACGAGATTCCCCAGAAAAATGACTGTGGAGCATGTTATCATCATGTGTAATAGTTGAGGATTAAACTGGTTCTCTCTAGTATGTTCCAGAAGCCACATCCAGATGACCTTCAGATTCCTCCCTTCTTCTGCTTCCTTCTGAGCTGGGTACTGGTTGATTGTCAATTCCATCCTGATGCAGCCTCAACTCGCAGCCTGACCCTGCCAGCCGACTACCATGGTCTTTGCCTATTATGTGCCCATGTGGACACCTTGTATGGCACCTGGAGTATTCACAGAAAATTAGCTCATCAACTCTTCACCCAACACGATGCCAGACATACAATTTGTAATGGGAGAAAAAATAATAATGTGATCACACTATTAGCTTCTCCTCCCTCTTCCTCGCTAGCAGAACCCCGACTGTCTAGGCAGCATTGTACCCCAGTCCCAGAAGCTGATTCACGGTTAGTCTACAAGCCAGGCACATCAATCCTCCTTCCTTTCGCCAGTGATTGGTCTAGGACAGGTACATGAACCAGTTTTGACCAATGAGATGTGAAGGGAAGGCTACTAGGGGGATGCTAGGAAAGACTTTCCTATCTGATTAAAGAGAGGCCTAGGCTGGGTGCGGTGGCTCACGCCTGTAATCCCAGCGCTCTGGGAGGCCAAGGCAAGTGGATCACGAGGTCAGGAGATCAAGACCATCCTGGCTAACACGGTGAAACCCTGTCTCCACTAAAAATACAAAAAAATTAGCCGGGCATGGTGGCAGGCGCCAGTAGTCCCAGCTACTCCGGAAGCTGAGGCAGGAGAATGGCGCGAACCCAGGAGGCAGAGCTTGCAACGAGCTGAGAACACGCCACTGCACTCCAGCCTGGGTGACACAGCGAGACTCGGTCTCAAAAAAAAAAAAAAAGAGAGAGAGAGAGGGCTGGAAGATCTCTTTTCACTCCATTCCCTGCTTCCTTCTTGTTTGGGACATCGTACTGTAAGCACATGACTCTTGAGAGTTATGACATCCATCTTGCACTATGAAAAGAGGCATCACCAACACAGGGACATCAGCAGAATGTAAAGAGCAAGTGTCAGGTCTTTAATGACATCATCAAGCCACTACACTAACCCTGGGAACTGGTACATCCAGGTAAGTGAACTACAAATGTCTTTATGGCTTAAGCCGTTGTTAATCGAGCTCTGGGCTACTTATACCAAACACATTCCTAACACAAATAATAATACAACCAATATCTTATGTCAGCACGGCACTTCACATTCTTCGAAATACTTTTAAATCCATTACTTTATGTAATCCTGCAACAATCCTGGAAAGGGATGGTGCAACTATTATTATCCGCCATTTTTACAAATACAGAAACAGATTTAGAAAGAATCAATCTCATGTAAAAAAAAGTCAAAAGAACCAGACCTAGCACTGATTCAAGACTCTTTGCTTTAGTCCAGGAGTTGGCAAACTATGGTCCAAATGTGCAGCGATGAACTAAGAACATGTTTTGCATTTTTTAAATAGCTAAAAATAAATTAAAAGAGCACTATTTCATGACACATAAAAATGTCAAATTCAAATTTTAGTGTCCATAAGTAAAGATGTACTGGAATACAGCTATGCTCATTTGTTAACATGTTGTCTATGACTGCTGAAATTACAGCACTATTTGACCTCTAATCTGTGTTTTGCAAGTCTAAATTTTTAATCCGACCTTTCTGAAAATGAGACCCATCTATACAGGTGCTGCAATTACAGCACTAAAGCAGTCAGTAGCTGTTCATACTACCATATGGCCCACAAAGCCTAAAATAGCTACTATTTGCCCCTTTGCAGAAAAAGTTTGCCAACCTCTGCCTTAGTCCTATCACCCCCACTCATAAAAACTTATGCTCCAATAAAAAACTACGCAGAGTGGTTAGAACACCGTATTTTACACCCTAGCTTGGTGATCTGAGGTTTAGTTGCTATTTGTCATTTTTTTCCATTGTCTGACTATAACCTACTGACAGCTTCATAATCTCCAGACTACCCAGATAGGAGCAGCGAAATGGCTTGACTAACTGCTAATTAATCAGTCTGGCTTGAATTCTCCCTTCAGTAAACACTAGAACACATCTGTTTGAAACAATGTTTTGATGAAACAGTCCCTCAATCAAAAAGAAAAAAACTCACATCCCATGCATGCTCTGCTGCAGTTTTTCTTCTCTGAGATTTGCCATCATCTGAATGTAAATGAATCATGCTAAATCTGGTATCAAACCCACAAAAGACATCTAGGGAGATTATGAGCAACCATGTTACACAAACTAAGATTATGCAAACCATGTAGCAGATATAAAACAAGTCATTCCATATCTTAATCATTTTCTTGCTTTGATCTTTGTAACATAATATTTAATGAACACTACATTTCACTAGATGAGAAATATATATGTGAATATTTAATAGAGTACCTAGTACATATTTTGCACTTGTTAAAAATTAGTTGAACCTGAAATTCAATGAACCACGAGGAAGAATATTTTTAAACCACTTAATTGTCGAAAACAATAAAGTATGCATCTTTAGCACATAAATTCTAGGAGTCGGCAGTCTATGAAGATTTATCTCAAAATAAATTTTTTCTTGTTCTTGAGGCTTCGGTTTAAACCACTTCATAGAACCCCCAAAACATGCCTTAAAAGATACAATGCCAGCTTTATTCCGGAGCAGGCCAACATGGTTTCACCGGTTTATAAATCTCTGCATTGTTGTAAAACAGAAACAACATGCCAGTCTGCAAAGATTCTTTCACAAGTCTTAAATTTAAGTTATACTCACCCCACTATAGTCATCAAACAGAGGGCCTGAGTTCTCCATGATAGAGTTTTTTTCTAGGGGTTCAGAACTCCTGATCCCTGTCACCTGGAGAGCCCAATGTTTCAAGTTTATCTGCTGCCTCTGCTGCCTGGCTCTGTGGTCATTACCAGGCTCCCAGGGCTGGCCTAACAGCTCACGATAGAAGTACACAGGCAAAGAAACAAACAGCCGCGTGAATTCTAGCAGCATTCAAACCTTAAACAACCTGAGAAAAGTTGCTGAATCAAAAATGGAATCTAAAAAACTCAAACTCATATAAGTTGAATTTCTAGAATGGTGGTTACCAGGGGCCAGGGTGGGAGGGGTGGCAGGGGGAGGGAGGAAAAAGGTGGGAAAAGGGAGACGTTGGTCAAAGCACTCAAAGTTTTGGTTGGACCTAAGGAATAGGTTCTGGTGATCTATTACACAGCATGGTGACTACCATTAATAATAATGAGGTATTGTAGATTTCAAAATAGCTAAAAGAACTATTTTAAATGCTCCCATCACAAAGAAATGGTAAGTATCTGAGGTGATGGGCATGTTATTTAGCTTAATTTGATCAGTCTACAATGTATACATGTATCAAAACATCATGTTGTACCCCACAGATACATACAATTATCATTTGTCGATTAAAAGTAAAAAAAAAAAAAAATTTTTTTTAAGGAACAAACTCGGAGAAACAGCTCTCAAAACATTCTAGCAAAGAACATAAGGGCTACATCCAATTGGCCCAGCCTCCAAAAGAAAAGGAATTGTAAAATGTGCAAACTTATAAAAAAGTAATGGCTGAAAATGTTATTTCTTTCCTAGACAAAAGCTTTATTTCAATGATTACACATTCTCTGGGAGAATTGATAAGACACTGGTAATTGTGTTACCAGAGAAGTGAATGGCTTAAAGATGGCATGAGAGAAAGAATCACTTATCAACGAAAATACCTTTGCACCTTTTGAAAGGTATAATGTGCATATATAATCTCGTCAAGTAATTGCATTAAGTTTTTAAGATTACATATTACACACCCAACACATATCATGAGTAGACCAAAGTTACTAAAAGCACACAATGCAAGGTGTGACTTCCAATGAGAGTCTTCATTCTTTCATTCATTTAACAAGTAGTTATGTGCTAGATACTAAGGAGATGAACATTTAAAATGTGGTTCCTGCCCTTACAGAACATTTGGTCTAATGTAGCCATGGCTATGCATACAAGCAATTTCATACAATAAGTATGAACTGCAGTAGAACAGAGAAAGGATTCCCAATAAACATTGAGACATTTATTTCTTCAAACATACGTTACAGCCTCCTGGTAGTCACCTGGAGACACCAATCACTTAGTCCAGAAATGTTGTGATTGTTTAGCATTGAGAGTTCCTCTTCTGGAATCAGTTTAAAAGCTATATGAGTGATCTACTGCCATAACGATGCTGCATAACAACCACAAAATCCCACGGGTATACAATAAGCCTTCCTTGCTTATTCCAGACTGGTTGGAGAAGTAGTGCTTCTCCAACCAGTTGATCTTTACAGGCTCATTTACACGTCTGGGGATGAAGAGTGGAGGGGAAATCAGTTGGCTCTCAGTTCATCTAAACTGACCTTGCCTGTGACAAACGGAGCAACACTGCTCTGTTCCACACGACTCTCATCCTCCAGCAAGCTAGCCCAGGCATGTTCTCCTGGCAATGGCATAGCTTTGAAAGAGGAAGTGGAAACATGTTTACCTTGTGAGTCTTGGCTCAAAACTGGCACACTCTCACTACCATTGCATTCTACTGCCTAAGACAAGTCACAATGCCACTTCAGATTCAGACAAGGGGGAAATAGACACCATCACTTTAGCAAGAGGAACTGCAGAGTCACATAGCAAAGAGCATAGATACAGAGAAGGGTGAAGAACTGAGGCCATGATTGCAATTTACCACTGAGCCATGAACAGTCTCTAAATTATCTTCTCTTGGTTTTAACCCTCCTCTTTCACTAGAATTGATTTCAGATGTTTTGATCTTTGCTCAAAATTCAACCCACCCTCAAAACCCAGAGAACTGCCATCCCTGAATATAGAGATGCTGTCTCATGACTTGTTTTTGTCCCTCAGCAACTGCCAACACAGGGCCTTATGAAGGGAGATGCCTAAATGATATTTGTTGGATGGATGAACAATTGTGTTTGCAGGTTATAAAAGTGTTTCGAGTGATAGGTGCATATTAGGATATACAGATAGTCTTCTCAGATGACCACTTTGAAACAGATGCCACATTCTAATATGTTGGTGTCCCTGAGTTTGTATAAAAAATTGACCCATTAGATTTAGGTCACATTCCTACTATTCAAGATTGTAAAGCAGATGCTTATTACATTTATCTTAACTTTAGCTTTTGTTTTTTACTCAGATTTCTAAAATGTACCTCCCAATCTTTCACCCATTATTTTTCAAATAGTGAAGTCATTCTACAAATAGGTATTCCCTACTCTCATGCTGGGTATATTATCTGCTGACTTACCACTGGCTAGAGAGTGCCTCTGGAAAGGATAACAATGGCCTACCTTACAGGCCTCTTCTGGGAAGTTACATGATAAACTGCTCGAAGAAATGTCTGCAAATTTGCCTTGTGTAATATTAATTCTTTACATTTCTAGAGCTGCCTTTCTCTCAAAGAATTCCAAGTGCTTCACATATGGTCCCCCAGATCCTCTTAGAGTGTAAATTATGCCCCAGGAGTAAGTTAATTGCTTGCAGGGAGGCATTTAACTCTTTCAGGTCACTAGGGTTCCACTTACAGCATTGCAGGAGGGCAGTAATTTACCAAATAATACCCCAGTGACCGGAAAGTATTTGTGCAATATAAATTATTCCCAGGGAGTAACTTATGAACTCAGAAAACCTGGTTTATTATCTCATCTATTCACATAGATTCCCAGGGAGGGAGAGAAGGAGCAAGAAAAGAAAAATGGGTAGAAAAATAGGTGAGGCTACAAGTTTCCCAAGCTCCCACAGCTTGTCAGGGGCAGAGCTCCAACTTGAGTTGCCTGATCACTGGCATGCCTTCCTCTCAACTCGAGGCTGTGGGACTTGGGGGTGTCAACCTGAAGTTTCTGCTAATCAGGGCCAGGACTAGGATGAGGTGAGAGAGGTGCCTCAGTGGCTTCACCTGAGTCCTGGCCCTGCTGCTACATCAGTGAGATATGTATTAGCTTGAAACACTCAAGGGACCATAAAATCCACACTCGCATGCACTGCTTGCTTCTATTAAATCCATAAAAAATTGTTGAGGATTCATGAATTGATTGATTAGTGTTTCCACATGGAGGAAAAATGGAGAAGGCAATGGAGGAGGCGGTGTAAGAGTAAAGAGGAATGGGTGTCATGTTGCTCTGTTGCCATTCTTGGAAAGAGTCAAACAATTCATGTATTTTAGGTAAGAGCAGAAGAGACTAGACTGAAGTTTATTACGTAATTAATATATGGCATGGAGGTCTCTTGGAAAATTTTGGCTTAAAGATCCAAATACTGGCCAGAGGCAGCAGCTCATGTCTGTTATCCCAGCACTTTGGGAGACCAGGTGGAAAGACAGCTTGAGCCCAGGAGTTCCAGACCAGCCTAGGCAATATAGGGAGACTACATCTCTATTTTCTTTTTGCTCTTTTTTTTCTTTTTTTTTTTTTTTTTTTTTTTTGAGATGGAGTCTCACTCTGTCGCCCAGGCTGGAGTGCAGTGGCACGATCCCAGCTCACTGCAACCTCCACCTTCCTAGTTCAAGCAATTCCCCTGTCTCAGCCTCCCGAGTAGCTGGGATTAGAGCTGCACGCCATCACGTGTGGCTAATTGTTTTGTATTTTCAGTAGAGACGGGATTTCACCATGTCGGGCAGGCTGGTCTCAAACTCCTGACCTCAGGCAATCCACCCGCCTCGGCCTCCCAAGGTGCTGGGATTACAGGTATAAGCCACCACGTCCAGCCTATTTTCTTTACAAAAATAAATAAATAAATAAACAAAGGTCCAAATACTGAGTCCTTGTCAGAATCAACTGACCACTATGAATTCCCATTCTTTAGGAAGGTTCCAAAAGTGTACAACAGGAACTAGGTGGTCCACAAAAGAATTAGGATACTGGTATCTCGACTCCCCACTCAAATCTCTCTCTTCCGCCCAACCCCCACCTATCTCTGTGCCTTTGTGATGGCTGTCTAAAAGTCAATTACAAAAATATCATGGCCTCTTAAGGGGGAAAAAAATGTATTTAGTGCTCTGCTCTCTGCCTGGGAGTTTTGCTGTTCCAAAACGCAGCAATCAACTTCTTTTCAAAGTTCTGCTACCCATTCAACCTGACATTAACCTCTGCCCCCAATAGAGATCCCAGTTGATTTACCTGAATTTTGATTTACTTCTTGCCTCAATAAAATACACTAAATCACAATTTGAAAAGTGACAGAACACTCCCTATGTGCCCCCTTCCATACACATACACACACACACACACATAAAACCAGTGAAATAACTGTATAGCACACTTACTTGGATGGTAAGACTGTCAAAGAGTGGCATTGGGTAGCCACTTAACCACTCTCTGCCTCCATTTTCTCACCTTGTAAGATGAGGAGCTTGGACTAGAAGTCTCAGGTCCCTTCCAATTCTGGAGCTGATAAGTCTCATCAAAGTGATAACTTTAACCTATACTGGAGTCGGCAAATCATAGCCCTTGGGTCATATCTCGTCCACTGCCTGCTTTTGTATAGTCCATGAGCTAAGAATGGTTTTTACATTTAAAAATCAAAAAAGTATTACATGACATGGAAAAAAATTATATTATCATTTACATATCATTTGTGGGTGCTCTTGCAACACAAGGCTAGAGTTGAGAAGTTGCAACATAAACAGTATGCCTGCAAAGCCTAAAATATTTAGGGTCTTTACAGAAAACGTTTGCTAACCCCAGACCTAAGCCATCAGACCATTTGCATAGTAAGAAAGTCTGCTGCAACACTCTCACCTGACTGAAGTTTTATCTCTGGAAAAGAGGAATCTCACAAAGTAATTTCAAGAGCCAAAAACAAAATTAGTGGACAATTAGAAAATTTGACCCTTATGAAAGAAACTGCTGGAAATCACCGATAAATCTCCAACGTCAGGATTGATTTCTTACGAGAAATGATTTACTCCAAAGAATTTGTCACTTCCCACTACTTGCAAAAAGGCCATTACAGTGAATTTTTCCCCTTTCCTTTTTTTTTTCTTTTCACTTTTTTAAAGTGGTCTGAAGGCAAATCTATCTTTCCTTCATGAGTAATAGGATCATTCGTGAAAATGGCTGTTAAAAGCAAGCAAGCATGGAACAAATCGCGGTCCAATAAAGCAGTGACTTTGAAAAGGAAATTGCCCTGCTTAAGTGATGGATTCTGTTTCAGTCCTCACGACCCAAGTTATGAGGCAGTCCAGGGACCCGGGTCCTGGCCCTTATAGTCAAAGCAGCTGCAAAGCTCCACTGGGAACTGGCCAAGGACTCTGTGAATGGCCAAAAGCGAACCCACCCACCCCACCACTTCTACAGACTGCAAGCCTACAGGGCTACAGAGGCTTAGCAAGAATGTGGCAGCACCTAGCATCTAGTCTCCTCCAGCGACCCTTTCAGCCAGCCTGGAGTGTCCCCTCACCCCTGCCTTCTCTCTGCTTACTTACTCCAATCAAGGCCTACTTTGAGTTCCATAACCTTATAATACCCTGTATTATTTTTCATCATTTTATGGTTATGTTTTCTCTTCCCAAGGACTGTAAGATCCTTGAGCACAAATTGCACCGATCATTTAGACAACTTTCAGTTAGAGACAAGAAATCCTGGCGAAGAGGACGATAGCAATGAAACAGGAGATTGTGTTCGAACCTTTTTTCTCAAAGAGGAGATGGGAGGCTTGAACAATGTTTGCTCTCTCTGATTCTCAGGCAGGTTTCCTAGATAAAAAGCTGAGATCTGGGGACAATGTGAGAATCCTTAGCAGTATGCTGTTGTTGCTTTGTCAGAAGATGTTCTGCCTATTGAGAGCAGAGTTGGTGCTGCAAATTCTTCCCTTCTGGACTTCGCTGAGGAACAGCTTCAAATCAAACTGTTCCATTTCCTTCAGAATAGAGAAGATGGAGCCTCAAAGCTGTAGGGCTCCCTACTTTCAGCTTATGGGGGCGTGAGACTGCGACATCAGGCCATACCCTTGTTCCCAAGACACCAAATGTTTGCTTCCCATCTTAACTCTATTCAAGGCAGTCACTTCAGAAGGAACGTTTGCTGAATTCATCTGTATGCTGTAGCCATGTAAATAAATGTTCTTTCAAAATTAGAAATATTTGCTTTAATTCTAAATTAAATTTAACATTTTCCTTTATATTACTGTTTTAAGATACTTTGTATTTTGAAAGGAATTTAATGTTTTAGAAGAGTCTTAGTCCTAGAACCTATCAAAGCAGGGCTTCTTCATTTTGCTTTCAAAAAGAATCATAAGATGATTGTAACCACTGGGAAAACATAAAGCCAATTCATTAACCTGGAGGTATCTAAAAAATCAACCACTGAGCTCCACCCCTCAAGAGATTCTGATTTAATTGCCCTGAATGGGGCCTAGGTATGGGACTTTTTTTTTTTTTTTTTTTTTTTTTTTTTTGAGACAGAGTCTCACTCTGTCATCCAGGCTGGAGTACAGCGGTGCAATCACTACTCACTGTAATCTCCACCTCCCAAGTTCAAGCAATTCTCATGCCTCAGCCTCCCAAGTAGCTGAGATTACAGGTGCCCACCACCACAACCAGCTCATTTTTCTATTTGTAGTAGAGACTGGGTTTCGCCATGTTGGCCAGACTGACCTCAAACTCCTGACCCCAAGTGATCCACCCGCCTCAGCCTCCCAAAGTGCTGGGATTACAGGTGTGAGCCACCACGCCTAGCCTACAGGTCTGGGTATTTTTTGAAATCTCCCCAGTGTTTCTCTGGCCATGTGAAAATCAGACTCCAGGACATGAGTCTCATACATACTTCTGTTGGAGTATTTATCACTTTATACCATCAATACTCATGTGCATATCTCCCTCTCTGTAGTGATAGTTTCTGAAGGGCTGGGAGAGGACTGTCAAAACCCAAAGTGCCTACCATTAACCCAGATCCTTCTGAAGGACCATCTGCTGTGGAGGGAAGGTGGGGAGGAACTCTAGGAAGTATCTCAAGCAAAGGTGGCCAGGCTCTGTACTCCATGATGCCAACAACCTGGACACGGATGATTGGCCCAGGATAGGCACCTGCCCCCAGGTCTGCGGCTATACAGGGTGTTTTGCAACCTGTAAGGAGCCTGATACAAAGGCTCAGTCCAACTCTCACCCCTGGTGAATCCCCAGCGGGGCCAACTAGATCCTTTCACTAAAGGAGTTTAAATGTGAGATCAACTGAGAGCTGAGCAGTTGGTAGCAGGAGCAGAAGCCAAAGGACACCCAGGGAAAAACAGCGAGAGAGGAGCTGAATCACCTTGGCGGCTAAGCCTGTTAGTAGGAATCGGCAGATGCCTGCTGCTGAGGGGGCAGCGAGATAACCCAGCCACAGAGCTGTATCCTGAATGACCTTCCAGTTCCTGAACTTCAATCCAGTTTTCGTGAGGCCTGGCTGGGTGGCCTTTCCGGAAGGCTTTTCGGAGACACGTGGCTGAATGGTGGAGATTCCGGTCAGCCTTCCTTCCACAGTAAACTCCCATTACTTAGGGTAAACTCAGTGGTATCTGTTCCTTGCAAACCCCCCCACCCTGCCCCCCAAAAAAGTCCAATCAGCACAATGCCCAGGGTCTAGCACTTTGCCTGGCACACAGCAAGTGCTAAATATTTGCAGGTGCTTGGACGGCCTGATCATCCCCAGCAAAAAGCCTTCTGAAAATAAAGAAATCATTCCGAGTAAGAACATTGATGAGGTTCGTCTTCAAATTCCGAAAACAACGCTAAAAGGCAATAAAAAATTAAGCTTATTCTGCCCTCCAATTTCTGAATCTATCTACATTTCTACCATAAATCTATCAAAGAGCAAAATGTCATTTTCTGCAGAACTGCAAAGAGCATCCTAATTTCAGCTAAGGTATGTTTGGATGACTTGATTTTCACTTCGCTTAATCTTAAATCACAGCAACATTAGTAAGAACAATTTTCCTCCCACACTCGCTTCACTGACAAACCTGCAAAGTAGCTGATCTTTGACTTTTAAGAAGTTTAATAATACATGATCTTCCCCCCCACACTGCCACACGCATTTCCCCTGCCTATTGTCTGTATCAGCTACTTGAAGAACACATACTCCCAACAACCGGATGAGTCATAAAACAAGAGGTACATGGAAGTAAACTGAGCCTGTTTACACTTTCCCTGGCCCCAGCTAATAAAATAAAAGAGGTCCCACTGAATTCAGGTCCACTGGCTTCCGGAAAGCAGGTTTCTGCTTAGCAAAGACATGCCCTATTTAGTACATTATTTTAGAGGTAGAGCCAATTCCATGCCCCATGTGAATAAAATGTATTTACGGTTATAACCATGCACAGGGTGTGTAAGGACTTGCCCTCCTCCTGTCCTCTACAAAAGAAGGCTCAGGCAGCTTCTGGTGGTGAGCTAACCAACAAAAGCAATGCCTAGAAGGTCTCACCTCTCCCATCCACAGAGCTCTGGAATAGGGGCCGGACCTCTGGTCGCTGGAAACTCAGCACCCAAGGGGGTGCTTGCTGAAGTTTCCCATCTGCATTTTTGAAAATCTGGATAAAGGCAGGTTTAGCTCAACCTCCCCGGACCCGTTCCCGATAAAGTGATCTTATGCCTCTGGAATTGGGATTTTGAATGTATGTGCCTACCCCATGTCTGGTGTTAGATTACAACAGCATGAAAATGGAGCCTAGGACTGAGGAACCGGCCAGCCTCAGAAGCCTTCTTCATTGCCTGCCATGTAATACATGATATGCAAAGCCTCTGACTTCAGCCAGCAGATATTTGGAGACCGTGTTGGCCTTAGCATGGGGACTAAACTAATGTGTGTTTAGGTCAGAAAGCGAATCAGAAAAGCCACTGGAGGGCACGTCACGGAGTGAGAGCTCTATAAATTCATCCCCACTCGCAGCGTCTCCTGGCAAACACTCGGCTTCCCTCACCCGGCCGCTCCGCATCTCTCCTTCTCGGTGCTAGAACTCCAGCTGCCCGGCAGCTCCTTTTCTCGCCGCTGCCTCCTGCCCTGCGGAGAAGCGAGAGGACTAGACAACCGAGCGGGAAGGCCGGCCTTCGACAGGCGCGAGGAAAGCCCGGCGCGGCGCTGCACCGGCAAAGCGCCTCCCTCCCAGTGCGGCGCGCGGGGGCGAAGCCCGGCGCGGGCGCAGCGGTCAAGTTCGGATTGCCCCCTTCGGCTGGCCCGCGCAGAGCGGCACACATTCCTGCCGATTTTTGATCCACCCGGAGGAGAAGGCGCAAGCCCCGCGGCGTCTCCACGCTCTCAGCGCTCTCCCTGCAGCCCAGGGAGGGGCGCCTCGCGTAGCCCACTCGCACCCCGGACCCCCGCCTCGGGAACTCCAGCGCCTCCTTGCTGCTCGCCTCTCCTCCCCCACAGGCCGGCCCAGCCAACGCCTCCCGACCCCTCCCTCCCGGGGGCCCTGCGCCTCCCCTCCCCCACCCCGGCTCCCGGCCCCCCAGCCCCGGCTCTAGAAGACCAGCCTGCGCTCCTGGCGCCCTCATGTCTTCACGGGACTCCCCGCGCCGGTTGACGTGGTGTCTCATTCGGATCTCCAGGCAAGACCTCAGCTCCCGCGGCAGCATCAGACAAGCCCGTCTTGTGCTCCCAGGCAGTGCGCCCAGAGGAGGCGCAGAGCGCCGCAGCTGCAGCTGAGCAGCCCGCAGCGCCCCGGGCCCGCGCAGCCCCAGCCAAGAGCGCGGCGCGCGCAGCCCTGTCACCTCCCCCCCACCCAAAGCAGCGGCGGCTGCTCGGACCTCGGCTTCTGGGGGTGCGGGGGGCAGGCGAGAGAGTTGTCGGCAGCCCTCGCGCTGTTCGCGGCGGCCGCGGCTGGAGTCTTGGCTGCCGCCTCCAGGGCGCTCTTGCTGCCCCGCGCGACCCCAGGATTGCGAACTCTTGCCCCTGACCTGTTGGGCGGGGCTCCGCGCTCCAGCCATCAGCCCGGATGGGTCTCCTGGCTGGGACTTGGGGCACCTGGAGTTAATGTCCAACCTGGGGTCTGCGGAGACCCGATCCGAGGTAAGTGAGGGAGCGGGCCGGGGAGGAGGGAGCGGGTGGTGCCTGCGTAGCGGGCGGGTGCGGCTGGCTGAAGGGTGCCCTAGTCAGAGGGGTGCGTCTGAGAGTAGAAAGTGGAAAGACTAGAGGGAGGCTAAGCTATGCGAGGAGAGAGAAAAGTAGAACCGGAGAGAGGCCGGCCTTTCGGAGGAGCATGTTGCCCTTTCCACGTGGGCAAAGATCTCTGGAGCCCCAGATGCCCCTGGACCCCGAATGCCCAAGAGAGGCAGTTTCCTTCCCGGACTCGGCGAGGCGCTCTTCCGTCAGGTCACAGAACGATTCAGGGCTTGGGTCATCTTCGAACCCACCGCCGTCGAAAGTATCCTCTCTGGACGTGCAGAGATACTATCATTGCCAAGGGTACAACTTACTATTGAGCTTGTTTTGATCTGTTCCAAGGCAAAGCGCAGGCCCGGGGAGGGGCTGCTGCAAAGGTGTTGAGAACCTAAAAATGGAGGGCTCACCTCCTCCGGGTGAGGTCTGGCAAAGCTACATTCCTCACCCGGCTGCCTGCACGTTCCTAACGCCCTCCACCCCAACTACCCATCCCCGTCGAGGTTAGGAGAGGGGCTTTCTTGGCAGTACTGGAGTCAAATCTCAGTCTCGAACATATTCTTGAGGCTCCACTAGGCCACTGAGGTTATTATTTTAATGACTCCTTTTTCTCCTGTACTCTGTGTCGCCTTCCAATAACACCCCACCACCACTGCCACTACTTTACACCATCTCGAGGCTAATTCCGCGCTGGTGGTTTGTTTCCTGCCCCAACCAAGAAAAACCAACCCTCTTCGGGCTGGAAATGGACTTTCGCGGGTTCCCGCCAGCCTCCTGGCTCCCAGCTAGTTTCGGCTTTGGTAGAATCAGCCGCCAGGACTGATGTGCGCGCCTCCGGAGGCTTACCCATCCGTGAGCTCGCAACACTTTTGCTCATAGGCGGGGACAAAGGCAACTCTTCCGGCCCCTGCTGCGATGTTAGAACTAGCTCGACTCTTGCTCAGTATTTGGAATATATGCTTAGGTATTTCAAGGAAGAGATGTTTCTTCCAACCTCTCTCACGCACCCGGTCCCGCAAAGCCGTCAAAGTCGGCCTCGACCAAACTCTTACTGTTTCGCTGCGCCTTCGCTTTGGCAGGGAAGGTGGCGCCTTTTCAACAAGCAACAAGTGTCCGATCTCTGGGAAGTCCGCCGTGTCCCTAGCCCTCTCCTGCTAGCAATTCGGGTGCTCTCGGACCTGGAACTGGCATTTTAAACAGTCAGACCCCCTTCCCAGTTGGCCTGCGAGAAGTGTCCCAAATTCTTTTTCCCTCCCTCATCTTGGGCCCCGCAGTTATGGGGGATTAAGGGGAGACTAAGTCCTCTGTCAGTCAAGGACGCGAAGCATAGTTAAGAAAAGCAATAGATCTTCCAGCAATTTCTGTCTCTATCTCCCCACGCCAAAAAAAAAAAAAAAAAAAAAAAAAAACTCGAGTTTATAGCAAACCCGTCTCCCCGCCCCACCGCCTCCTCTTTCTCTCTCTGAGACCTGGATCTTGAAGGCAAAGCCCAAACAAACCTCCCAGCCTGCCAGGCACAAGAAGGTGCGGGGGCACTGACGGCGGGAGCGCTGCCTCCTGCGAAGCTGTCACGGTGACGCGGGGAAGGGGTGGGGGATGGTCTAAAAGCAGGTTGCCAAGAAACCCGCTCAGGTGAAGTGGGGAGAGGAAAACCAGCGAGAATCGAGGGGTGGGAGCCTGAAAAGCAGAGATGCCGGTAAGGACCTTCACAGGTCCCCGGGCTAATAGGATTTCGGGAGGCTTGTAGAGGGAGTGATGGTTCTCCGGTTTTATAACTAAAATGATAACAGCCTCCGGGCCGCGTGGGCGTGACACCGCTCAGACGGTTTCTGGTGCCCCCTGCTGCGGGGAACTCAGAAATGCCTCGCAGCGAGCGGCTGCTTCTGGGAGCACTTCTGTGGCTTTCCTGGGCGTCCTTGCCTCCCCAGGCCCGGGGACCCACCAGGTGCCGGCGCCCGCAGCCTGCTGCTTTTGCCCTGCCGGAGCGTGGTGGTCCCGGACCCAGAAGGGGACCAGCCTGCCAGGCACGAGAAACGGTGCGGGGTTACCTGGCAGAGCAGAGCCCCCATCACTTCAGGAGCAGAGCTTGGTTCTGGCACGTGGCGGCGCGTGAAGCAGTTCGCACCGCGGGCAAAGGCCCATGGTTGAGGAGAAACACGTCGGGCAGATGTAGATGTGTTCTGGGAAAGCGATAGAGAGACAAACTGAGAAGCCGAGGGGTGGAGTCCACACAGACTCTGAGAAACACGTCCTAGTAGACGCTGTGTGCCGAGTCCCCAGAACCTCCCCCGTTTTCCCCCGCCCAGCAAATACCGGGAACTAAAGAGCCGCTCGGACTGGAGCCGGTCCCGGCGGCGCTCAGAGGGAAGAATGCGCCCTCCCTGTCCGGGGGGAAGAGGGGGAGCTCGATCGGGGAGCTGGCGGCGCTTGGCCGAGGGCGGGAACCGCAGCCGGGAGCCTCCTCTGGCTAGGCGGGGAGTTTTCCACTGTGTAGTCTTTTGCCAACTTCGCCACACTTCTAATTGAGGATCTCCACGTCCAATTTAAAAAGCCCTCCGTCGGCCAAGCAGGAAAAAAGGGAAAACCCTCTTAAGACGGAAGGGAAATCTGGTGCCTCTGTGGCTTCCTGCTGGCGGGCACCGCGATTTGGAATGGCGCATTAACCCCGCGCCTCCATGCTCCTGCGGTCTGACCGCCAGCCGTTTCGCACGCACCCGGGAGCTGGCACCGGCGAGGGGATGGGGGCGGAGGGACGGCTCGCGTTCCTCAGGTCCTAGCTGCCAAAGTACCTTTCTGGGCTCATTTTGCACGGCCTGGTGCAGTTTTCCTGTGTTTGCGCGTCGCGACCCGGAACCTAGTTTTTCCGGAGTTTGCAAACCAGCCCACGAGGCAAGAGGCGCTGGGTGCTGCAGGTCACTAGGAGTTTCTAGTCCCTACACCCTCTCGAGCCCAACAGCTGTATAGCGAACAAACAGACGCTCAGGGGATGAAAAATGCATTCGTCTCTGCAGAGGTGGGAGGTGGCGGCCGAATTAAAGGCTTCCCCGGGTTGCCTACACCGGGACAGGGGCTGGGGTTCCGGGTAGAGATGAGGACTGGAACCCTGGAATGGAGACGGGGGTGCCTGTGAACTAATGGCTAGGAAAGGCACAGAGGTTTTTGCATTTACCTAGTTTCTACATTTCCCTCCCGCATGGGAAAAAAATAAAAATCGAGTTTTTCCTAAGAATCCGTTTTATGGAGCGGGTCGAGGGGAGAGGATAATCGACTGCATGAATTTCGCAGATTCCACTTGAGGAGTTTCTCTCTAGGTCACTAGTCCCCTGGAGACTGGAACCCTGGGATTAGGAAAGCACTGGATAACACTGTGCCCCAAGATGCCTCGGTTCTTTCCCGTCTCATTGGTTGGAACTCTCCCCCGAATTTACAGCCCCCTTTTCTCACCCACCCTCAGCTGCGTGGCCCTCCTTTGTAGAGGTGTGAGGATTGAGAAGCCAAACAGAGCCCACCTCGGACTGAAAAGAGCTGAACCCCCTACTCTGCGCCATACCACTGTCTAGGCCTTCCAATGCCAGAGCACCTCCAAAGCGTCGGAGACTGGGTACAGTCGTCCAGGCGTGATGGGGGCGCGGGGAACCAGCGACCCCTCTGGGAGGGGAAGGGATTACGGGCAGAATCTCATCTCTCAAAGGTGCAAAAATCCAATCAAGAAAGGGTTTTCGGGTATACTACGGAGGATTAAAACTTTCAAGACTGCAATGCAGTCTTTGCCTAACAGCAATGGTAACGCATTTATTGAGCTCTTACTACATGTTCCGCTAGCGCTTTTCATGCGTGATTTAATGTTCATAACCTTAAGAGGTGGGACGAATATTTTTAAATCGAATCAGTGCTTCGGGAAGTTAAGTAACTTAACCCAGATATCCCATACTGGCCAAAAGTCTCCAAGTCCCCGCTAACTTCTTGCTCTGGCAACAGAATACCTATTTAGATGGGGAAAATGAGGCGTGGGTGGCAGGCCGGGTGAGTGGTACCCCCGAGCCTATCCTCGAGTAGCCAGAAGCCCGGTCGGGACCCGAGGCAGGGGAGTGCGCTTGATTTTATTCCCAAAGAGAAAGACCGGTCACTGCTTGGGCAGAGGACTGGTTCCGGGGCCTATAGGAGCTACCGGGACAAGAAGGGGAGGTCTCTGGTTGGAGTGGAGGACGCAGGGTGGGAACTACCTGATTGCCCCCCAGGAATGGGGGATTTTGCGCACCAGTAGAGGGCACCGGACAGGAATCGTGGTGGGGGTTAACTGGAGGGACAGCAGCCCTGCTTGAAACTCTGGGTGACCCCTAAGACCGGGTGGTGAAGAAGGGCAACTGCAACCTGAACCAGGAGTGCGAGCTGCTCCTGGGGCGCACTGAGGAGGGAGAAGCGAACTGGGGACTTGCAAGGAGGGCAGGAGTGCCCGGGAAGCCGCTGGCCTGCAGCCGTGCCGGAGGAGGGCGGTGATGAGGTTGGAGAGGGGCGCAGGGACCCGCGGGGAGCCCAGGCTTAACGTGCTATTCTGCGGTTCTCTCCCCCACCTCCCGCCTGCCCGCGCAGGTGCCGCCGCCGGACGGGACTTTAAGATGAAGTTATGGGATGTCGTGGCTGTCTGCCTGGTGCTGCTCCACACCGCGTCCGCCTTCCCGCTGCCCGCCGGTAAGAGGCCTCCCGAGGCGCCCGCCGAAGACCGCTCCCTCGGCCGCCGCCGCGCGCCCTTCGCGCTGAGCAGTGACTGTAAGAACCGTTCCCTCCCCGCGGGGGGGCCGCCGGCGGACCCCCTCGCACCCCCACCCGCTGGCACGTACCCCAAGCCAGCCCGATGACTGTGTGGCCTACCGACCCGTGGGCAAGGGGTGCGGGTGCTGAAGCCCCCAGGGGTGCCTGGCTGCCCACTGTTTCCCACACGCCTTGCCTGAAAGTGACACGCGCTGGTTTGCCCAGCACAGAGGGGATGGAATTTTTATGCTGCTCCTTTAACATTCTGATGAACAAATATGCTCCCCACCAGCACCACCACCTCAGAAACGACACACACAGCTGTCCCCTTTTCTGTTTCCTCATCTATACACACTCCCAGTTTTTCTTTTATTCTAAAGCCCTTTATCTGTGTGACTGTGCCTGGCTGTGCTTAATTCTGAAAACTATTGCACTTTCATCCTAAACCGCGCCTGCAAGGCGAGAGGCCGACTTTTCACAAAAGCAAGCCAGAGGCAGAGAAAACACAGAAGGGCCTCCGTTTCCAGAACAAGCGTCTGGGTAATGTCAAATCTGTTCAGAAGAGTTCCTCTGTTCTGTAAAGTTCCGGTTCTAGAAAGACTTAACCATAAATAGTGCTGGCTGGGACTAGGGACAAAGACTGTAGCTCCCTCCACGTGTGACAATGCTAACTCTTGAGAAAAAAAAACCCAGGTTATTCTTATTAGAAAATAAGTCTGTGATTTACCTCTCAAAAGTTAACATGTTTTAGAAGCAAGTCAATTAGAGCATATCGGCTGTGATGTGATCTCCTTTTCCCTCCCTCCTCAGAAGCTTGTTGCATGAAGTGAGAGATGCTACATTACACGTGATAGAGGCTATTGCAGAGGCATAATGTCAACAAAGGTAGCAATAGAAAATTTCACACAACCCCAAAATAAAGCAGGAATGAGCTGTATGTAACTAGGATACCACCCTGGCTACTCTTCCCTCCCTAACCCCACCCCCAGAATTATCCCTCTAGTTACTTTGCGCTTGAAACTTACTATGGTCATAACCACAGTAGTAGTCCCGCAATAGTCAGCTGTGCGTTGAGTCCGCCAAAGCCAGTGGCCTTGGCTAGGAAACAACCCAGTAAATGCAATATGTTTATTTTATGCTTAATTATAGCAACAAAAGCACCTCTTCCACAAGTCCAAAGAAAGACAGAAAGTGGATTTTTTTAAAAGGCAAATTAAGACTTCAAAAGTAAGTTAGGGAGCATGGTTAATCCTTTGAAACTAAAGTACCTGTTCCAAGAGTGTCTATCAATTAGCTGTATAAACCTACTTTAGAGGCTTTTATTTCCATCACAAATTTAGTGTATATAAATGTTCCTCCAACAGAAACTTAAAAATGCCCCTTAGTGCCAGGTCTTCCAAAACTGGCTATTCATTCACTGAAACAGTCTAGACGAGAGGGACAGGGACATAATGGCAGATAATAGTTCTCTAACCCAGACATTGCCAAGAGAAAAACGACTGTGCCTGATTACAAAGCTGATTAATTCATGGAGGTTTAATTGCCTTATTAGTGCGCTGTTTAACTAGGTTCATTTAATTCTGGCTCGGGCTCCTGGCTCTGCTTTCAACTAACTCTGTGACTTTCGGGCAAGTTACTTTAGAGCTCAATGAATAGTCTGTAACTATACCATAAAGAGAGGCCTTTCTACTCCACAATGCCAGTGGCTATAAGATCTGCCCCTTGGCCTTTATGCTTGTCCTAAAGTCCTTTGGGAAGTCTCCTAAGAAGAGATTGGAGTCACCTAGGGAACTTTAAAGAATACTGATGCTAGGTCTCACCCCAGAAGATTCTGATTTACTTGGTTTGGGGTGCGGCCCAGGCACCTGAGTTTTTAGGTGTTCCCCAGATGAGTCTAACATGCAAGCAGACTTGAGCCACTACAGCTTGATAATACCCAAGAAAATCTTTGGCTCATATAAGGTACAAATAGTCACAAAGCAAGTGAGTTAGCACAGATTGCGGGGGCGAGGGCATGTTGTGGGGAAGAAGGATTGCTTCCCTTTTCCAAAATTGATACTATGCCATCAGTGAACAAGATTCTCACTACTCTATTTATATTTGAACAGCAGAACACACCCCATTGTGTTTTGTCTATGACAAGACCTAGTCGATCCTAGAGGAACCCTGAAAAAGAAACATTCCCAAAGAGAAACTGAGCTGCATTCTAAGCCAAATTGACTTCTTTCCAGGTATGTTTGATTCAGTAGCAAGCTGTCAGTGCAGGGAAGGCAAAATAATGACAGTATGCAGACTTTGAACACTGAACCAGTGTCAACACGCCCCTGTCACAGTGCTGACATTTATATCCTGCACTGTACATGGTGCAACTGGTTAAGGCTTATGTAGAAAAACATTAAGTCACCACATTTAATTTAAAAATAGAAAGTATCATAAATTCTGATTCCTCTAGTTCCATCCAAATACTTGTAACTTAATGATTGAGCAAAAGAGCTTTCATGCCACATTAACAGTCATCCTGTGCTTTTCACAGGAGGACCAGGATATATAGTTTGCACACTCACCTTTGAGATTGCATGTGTTCTGCTGGTTCCAATGTAAATAAAACATCCAGAATTCTATTCCTAGTATGACCTCAGTGTGAGATAACTGAATAGAATTCATAAGTGGCCAATGGGCTTGCCTAGAGGCTGGTTGTAAAGTAAATGGCCCAGGACTGCTTCCTGTAGCAACTTCTAGCCTGTCTAAACTCAAGGACTTGTGATTTGACTTTTGGGCTACCCAAGACTTTTCTCTTTGGCTGTCTTCGTTCGTTTATTTTGCTTTTTGCCAGTATTTTGCTTTTTGCCAGTTTCCAAAGGGCAATTAGAGCAGGCATGAGGAATCTGCAAGTTGAAACTTGCAAATGTCATAGCATTTTTAAGCTGAAAGGAAACCCCTCTAGTCCTGAAACCTAAAGAGGCAAAGCAACTCGTATATAATGTGCCACAGTTCCATGATCACAGGAGGCAGGTCTGAAGCTGGGAACAGTGTTTCCCCCAAACTACTGAAATGTACTTTATATGGGAAGGGGAGGATACTTTGTATAGGAGGAAGGTCTTGAACTAATGACTTAGACCATGGTGCACAAGGTTGTTTGAATTTATTGAAGGTTAGTTCATCATAGTCATATTCCCTATCTTAACTCTAAATGTATTTAATAAGTAAAAGCATAAAATGCATGTGGTTTTAAAAATTTGCATCTAAATGCACATATACATTCACCAAATAGTTACATGTGTGCCTGTCTATGCCAGGCACTGTCCTAAGTGCTAGGGATACCTTGATACACCTAATAAACAAAAGTCACTGCCCTCATGGAACATACCTTCTAGTAAATGTCCATGTGTGGTGGTTTGAAAAAATTAACGTGAAAGAACCTCAGTCCAGTAAGGTGTGCTGAATTTTTTGTGCGACTGGAGACCAACTAAAATGACATTGAGCATTGTTAAGTTGTAATCACAAGTAATTCCCAGTTTAGTATAATATAATGGGATTATATTCTACCAGTTTGAGAGCAGTTCACAAAATTTCCTATGGGAATAATTTTTTAAATTAAGCTATCAAGTTTTCAGGCTAGCCCACAAAAACCTATGTAAACCACAATATAACTGAACTGTCATTCACAATATTACTGACAGTCTCTGCCCTGGGGGCCATATCCTATAATCTGCAAAAGGAGGGCACAGAACAAATCAGGGAGGTTTCAGCAAGCAAGAGCTCAAGGTAACACATTCAGACCAGACTAGGATTTGGACCCCAGCCTTGCCACTTAACTGAGATATTGAGCTGTTACTTAACGTCCCTTAAGCTTCGGTTTTTTTCCCCTGTAAAACAGGCATAATAGTAAACCAGTCTCATGGGCTGATGTGAGGGTATTGCTTTGTAAAGCCTCTGCTCCATAAATAGGGATCATAGTTGTCATTTGCCACCCTCCTACTTACAATGGCCCCTCCTTGGGCACCCAGTGAATTCCCTTCTTCCGCTGCGACATCTGCCAGGATGCTGCTCTAAATAGTGGGATTTCAGCAGCACAACAGAGTACGGGGAGTGAAAGAAATGCAGGCCTTGTGGGCAGGCTATTTTGGGCCCTATTATTGGTTGGCCAGCACGTAGGCAGGCCAGGCTTGCCTGGGATTCTGCCCCTGGGTCAGCTGCCCCTGACTCTTCCCAGGTTTCACAGCTCCATCGCTTCCCCAGTTTCCAAGCCCACATATTTCCAGTGGAATTTTTCTCACCAAACTCCCATGGTTGTGTTAGGGAGACCTCTTCCCTCATGGGAAGGAGGGAGGCAAGGCAGGGTAGGATCTTTCTATGTAAGTGATAAGCGGGTTGTGAGTTGGAGGCTACCTGTATAGAGATGGAGCGTATCTTTGTAAATGATCCCAGCTGGATATTTAACTTAAGATGTTTCATACCCTAGCAAAAAAACTTAGTAAACTGTGAGACCACCTCTACAGATCTAAGCAAGCTTCTAGTGCAACAAACTGGGTAAATGTTAAGCTTTCAAACCTAATGTTATGAAATATAGAATTTAGAATAAACAAGCACCATGTATCTATTGTGTCTTATTGCTTAGGTACTGTATGACTGGACAATACTTTAACAAAGTAACTACCTAAGCTGGAAAGGCGCTCTGCCACTTGGGAAGGGTCTCTTGGAATCAAAAAATTGCACATCAGACTCTTGTAGGAGGCACTGATTCTTTACTTGAGATCTGAGACCAACATTCTCATTCTGGTCCCAGTCTGGAAACCTATTTCAAACTGTTGCTGTTTAGAGACATCTATTTAAGGCTTAAATTGATTTCGCCAGTCTTAGGATCTTAGGCTGACCCAGGGCGTAAGCAATGTACTCAACAGGTTCTTCTTCAACAGATATAAAAATTAAAGCTCCCTGATATTTTCCCCTGCTAACATCTCTTTGTTCTTTGTTTATTTAGCACTCGTGACCCATAGCACCTTTGTTTGATTAAAATACTTGTTTTTTAGTTAATCACTTGAGCTCAGTCAGGAAACAAATACTAAATATCTTTCATGTGCTGGGTGCCATGCAGTCTCAAAAAGGCTAAATTTGTAAATAAAGTTGCTGGTGATCTAGTTGTAAACTATTGCTAGGTGGATGGGCAGATGGCTGGATGGGTGAATAGAATGTCAGTCAGATAGATATGTCTATTGTGTAGGGTTTAGGTGAGCTGTACGCATGCGTGGTAAAAATTCCTAGCAGTGAGCTCACTGGGATTTGGGGATCATAGCAGGGATGACTTCAGGGAAGAGGGAGGATTTGACCTGGTACTTGAAAGATGGGTGTTGGGAAAGGAAGGGAAAAGGAAAGGGGGACCTTCCATACTAGAGAGTAGCATGGGAAAATTTGTGACCATGATGTGGGGTAGGGACAGTGGAACAAGGAGGAGGACAGACCAGTCTCCAAGTTCTAGAAAGAGGTACTAAGAAGTGGTGGGAAATTGAAGATGTCTTGATAGGTGATCGCAGATCATGTGACGCTATAAAATTCAGGAAAAGGTATTTGCTCTGTTTTTGATAGCAGTGAGGCACCCATGGGGCAGGCAGGTGACTGCAGAGGGGGGTATTGCTTCAAAGCTGTCTTGCAGCAGAAGTTACCTAAATACCCAGACTGCTTTTGAGTGGGGCCTATGCCATAAGCATGTCTTTCATTTTGAGGTATTGTGCTCTTATTTTTTAAAATGTTCTAGACATAGGCACAATTGAATCAAACTACTAGCCCCAAGTAAGTGAATAGCTGCAAATAAACACTTAATATAAAAATTAATGACCTAGCACCTTTCAACTATCCACATGATGAACATGAACACAGTTCTTGTCCTGAAATCAAGTAAGTCTGAGCTCTACAGTACAAGAGGAGATATTATTATCCCCATTGTACAGGTGAAGAAAGGAGACCTAGAGCGTTGTTCTAGGTTACAAACCTAGTAAGTGGTGAAACCAGAATTTAAACCTCAGCGTTTTGGTCCAAAAGCCAGTATTTCTTGACTTTACACAGACTGTGTGTGCATATTAGTGGATTAAGAAAATACAGACATTTGGCTTGCTTAAAAATGCACTCACTAACCCTGAAACACAGATTTTCAGGAAAATTAAGCAAGCAAAGAGAAAGGAAAAGCAGAGACTATCAAATTTCCTTTAGGCCCTTTTAAAATTTCCATTTGGGCTGTGGTAGGCTTAAGCCTATATTACTAATGACTACTTCAAAGTCCAGATCAGGATGTTTTAAGAAGAGAAACATGAATTTAACTAAGTATTCCTATAATACTGATGCCTTTTGCAATGAGAGAAGGCTCCCTAACTCTTTGCAACAAATGCTTGGTAGGCAGACAGCATTCGGGAAGCCTTGTGGGAGACTCTAGTTCTTAGATCACTCCCATTCTGCCCAGCGAGGGGATGGCATCCACATGGGAACCTAGCGTGACCGCACAAGTGCCAGAGCGACGGGCCTCAGTGGGAACAGGAGTATGCGTAAGTAGACTTAGGTCCCCACTGGGAAACAACTGGTTAGCTCAGTAGAGGCAAAACCCACTTTTGCATAACTTTAATAACATAATTGAAGCAGAAAAGCATGGTTTTAAAACAATATGTTTTTGCCTGAAATTTTTTTGCCTGCAAACCTGCAAATAAGAATGTTGAAAAACGATTACCTACTTTGAAGCTTTCTAAAATTTTTCATCATAGATTTAAATAGTTACACTAGATGTCATTTCTAGCCCTTTCAGGAACTGAATATATGCTTTAAATATTCTTTTGGCAAAACTTTGCACCTGTATATGTAGCTTATTCAGTTCATGGAAAACGATCAAACTAATCAGCCCAAATCAATTGGCTTTTTGGTCAGGAAAGGTCTGACTTCATTTTCAATTCAAATGTACATGTTAACATACACCCCATGACAACTGTCACACTTCTGGATCCCAATTGTAAGGTAAAGAGATGGATAGGTGAACAGTCAGACAAGCAGAGAAAGCACTGAGGCTTCCCAAGGGGCCTGACCAGGAGGAAATATGGAGCAGCTTGCTTCAGGATTTCTTGGTTTATTCACAAAGTTATCTCCCTTTGGAAGTGGTTGTAGTACAATGAACACCCATACATCCTTCAATAAGATTAACCTCTTTTTTAGCATTTTGCCTCGTTTTTTTCTGAACCATTTGAGAATTTGTTGCAAACATCAGAATGTTAAATATTTCAGTATGTACCTTCTAAGAACAAGGACAATATCTTAGATAGCCACAATTCAGTTATCAGTCTCAGGAAATTTAATATGGATATAATACTGTTATCCAATAGATAGTCCGTGTTCATATGTCCCCACTTGTAGCAATTATGTCCTTTATGTTTTGTTTTAAAAAAAAAAAAAAAAAAAACCCAGGACCATAAATTGCATTTGACTGTCTGGTATCTTTATACTTCTTTAATCTAAAATGATTCACGAGTCTTTTTTTCTACATGACATTGACATTTATGAAAACTCTGGGCTCTTTTGCCAGCTGTTTCCCAGACTGCCCTTCAGTTTGGATCTGTCTGATTATTTCCGCATGATTAGGTAAACATCCTTGGAATATCATATTCATGGCGCTGCGTCCTCACATCAGGAGGCACCCAATATCAGTTTGTCCCAAGGAGCCATTCATGCATGAATGCCTTTGTATGGCACCTGAAGGTGTTTATCCCCGGGACAGGCCCCACAATAGAATGGCGAGATGGGTGAGAAGCACACCATCTCTCAGTAAGGACAAAGGGGGATTGGAAAAGGGGACATGGGCAAGGAGAACCACAGCAGGAACATCCGCAGGCAGACCAGACGTTTTAGGACACAGCGCGTGTGGAAATTGAGGAAATGGACACGGATTCCCTTTCAACCACCCATAGGCACTGCAGACAGTCTTCATGTGCCCCCAGAGGGCCAAGTGCCTCAGTTTGAAGACACTGCTCTAAGCCATAGTGGACACAAAGATATCCCTCGTGGGCTCCGGGGTCCGCTGACATTTGCGTGTTTAGTTGTCAGGCATTTTGAGGAGCACAGAAGAGCTTGCACAGCCTCCCAAGACAGGCCTGTGGCTTCTGCCCACAACCCACCATGCCAGGGGCTTCAGGCCCTGCACAGAGGTCTCCCCTCTGTAGAATATGCTAGACTAAGTAGGGACCAGTGTCTGGATCCTCTGTTGGGCAATCTTGCTTTGTCTAGAGACCGCAGAGTTGGCTTTGCGCTGCTGCCTTCTGTGCAAATATTGCTGAAGGAAGGTCCCAGATGCAGCAACCATATTGGCCTACATGAGGCACCATTTGTGAAATACTTTCTGTGGACCAGGAACTGAGCTGAAATCTTTTCTTATGTTATCATATTAATTTTGACCTGAAGGTAAAGTTGTGACTAGCCCCATTTGAAAGACGGGGAAATTGAGACTTACAGGGTTAGCAACTTAGCCAGGGTCTGGACACAGGGCAGCCTGAGTCCAGCACTCACACTTGTCACCACTGCACAAGATCACTTCCTGACACCCAGATGTCACTCTTCTGACTGCATCAAAAAGTCATCAAGGAAAAAAAATCAGGGAATGGGTTTGGCAATAAAGTTGTTTTAGAATGATAACCATATCTCATTACCTGAAGAGTCTTTGAGATTCCCGTAAATTCACTTGCTGGGGGTAGAAATTCCCTCCTTGTATCTGACCACAGGAATCTACCAAACAAATTCAAATGATAAAGAAGATTTCTTTCATCTTCTCTTAGTCCCTCCTTCTTGTTCAAATCACTGAGACCCTTACAGGCCTTTTACCCACTGCTCAGTGGGTCCCCTGGGAAGAGCTGAGGGACGCTGAGGGCAGAATCCTGCAGGGTCCTGCAGCCTGTCAGGCTGGGGGCAGGGCTTCGCTGAAAGAAGAAAGGAGAGACTCCACCACCCCCACAACCCCCTGCCTCTGAGAACACCACAGGCATGATTTGCCCTAGTGGCTTTTTGTGCACTTAATTTTACTGGGTAACTTTCTCACCCTTCCCCATTAAGTTTTTTATAAGGGCAGTAGCAGAGCTCCTGGTGTGTGCTCATTAGCTTGGGGTGTTTATTACTGACTCTGAAGTGCTTTTAGCTCACACCAGGTGTTCACGGATTAGCTAACAAATGAACACCCTGTTGGGTGTTTTCCTGACTTAAAAGCTGAAGAACGGACACTTTCTACCCAGGGCCACCATGCGTATTACTGTAAAATTATTAGCATAACTATAATAAAAGCATGGACCACATACATAGAAACCAGAGCAAGGTGATCAGAACCTGAGTAACAAAGGAATTTACTGTCTGTCTCTCCCTGAGTGGGGTTTTCTGGCTGTTTATATTCATGGAGTAATTTTCAGTCCATTTGTTACAAATTTTCTTAGTTGAGTTGTAGGATAACAGTTTAGGATATAGTACAAGTAGTATGTGCAGTGTCATTCAAAGCGGGTGGAGATGGTAAATAAGACGACATTTTGATGGGCAAAGTGGCTTTTCAAAGTACAGCTCCTTTTTCTGTATTCTAAGGTGTTTTGCATTCTGGTTGGTCTTTTTCTTCTGCCTTGAGAGAATCCAGAAATGCTTTCTTAAAACAACAAAACACTGGTGTTTTTACAACGCAAATACTTTTCAAATAAACTGATGTCATGCCTTTCCGTCAACAAACCACTGGTCCTGAAGAGAATGCACTGGTAGCTCTGGAAATGGTCACAATGACTTAGTAACTTGCCTCAGCTGGTAATTGTTTTCAGGAAAATAGATGCTGTGGACACTCCTGAAAGTTAACCCAACAGCAGCCTATGATCAGGACGGTCTATCAAACACTAGATGAATTCCGTGTCCAAAATAGGAAAGCACGGAAGGTCATTACATAATGTAAGATGCATCAGCATTCAGTGCTTACTGATCTATGGGCCTTTTTAAAAAAGTAGTTCAAATAAGTGGCAAAGACATCACTTTGAAATAGGAGCAGATGACAAAACTTTACAGAAGTTTTTCAGAGAACTGGAACATTCTCATGAACTCACAGTTAGAGTCCATTCTCATGGGCTGCACATTTTAGAGGTTCCTGAAGGTCAAATAAGAACAAGAGTTGACAGCCCATAGGTCAGCTTCAAGGACAAGCTGACTGGCTCTCCTGATCTATTTTGTGCCACTTGCAGTGGGCAATTCTAGCCTTGGAGTCATAAGCCGGGCATGACCTAAGCATACTTGAAGCGGCAAAAACAGAAATGAATAAAACTGGGGTTCGAAGAAAATGGTTATTTGAGTGTTTGACTTTTGGGTGATGGGGACTGAAGGAGTTGTAGCGTGTGGCTGTAGTGTGTCCTCTCAGGGGTCAGGGGGCCCATCTGTATTTTTACAGATGGAAACTGACGTTTAAGAATGCCTCGCAGTAGAATCTGGATGCTTTCAGATGCAGATACAGGGTCCTTTCTACACATCTTCTACCTCTCTTAAATAGGGCACAGGAAGATGACTTGATGATTTAAGAGAAGATTGATGACGATCATTTCAAATGTAGCCGAGACATTGAGCCAAGAGGTAGAAGAAGTCGAGCACTGCAGAGTTCTGAAATACCACCTGTGGGGGTTCCTGGGGCCCCGAGGGTACTGGCTGAGCTGAACGCTGCTGGAGTGTCAGCCAGAGGTGGTCTTCTCCCTGGCAGAGGTGACTGAAAAACCCGTGTCTGGCCGCGTGTTCCAGCCAAGACTTAGACTCTCCACACTTTAGCACTGTGGAGCTGGAAAGGGCCCCAGAGAGCATTGAGTTGACCTCAGAAGGGTTAAGCGACTCTTCCAAGGTCACGCGGCTGGTCAGGGACTGACCCGGGACTGGAATCCGGGCCTCTGTTCTCTCCAGCTCTGCAGCAAGAGCCTGGTCATTTGGTGCCAGCGTGAGTTGGAGGAGCTTCCGGAGATGGGGCCTCTCTGTCTGGATCTGCTGCCTTGCTGGCTGCGGCTTTTCCGGTTTTAACTGGGAAATCGCCAGAGCTGCCTTAGCGTGATATGCAAGAACCAGGACATGGGAGAGATGCCCCTGAGTGGCATGGCTTTTCCTTTTTTGGAGACAATTTACTGTATTCTGTGGCCCATGGCAGCCTAACGTTAGGATCTACTTAGCGTTCATACTGAATTTTTCAACAGAAAGTGTGTTTCTCACCTCCTGTGCTGACTTTGGTAAATGTGTACAGGTGAAACCAGCGTGTCTTGCTCTTGTCTCAGAGGAAATTCCCATCTGCCACAAGACTTGAAGTGCTCAGTGATAGTAGAGTTTTTACTTTAAAATGAAAAGATAATAAGTTTGAACTTTGAAACTGAATCACCAAGTCCACATTTGTTAGTCCTGTGGCCTTCACCAAATATTTGTCTTCTCTGAGCCTCAGCTTCCCGAGCTGTAAAGTGGAGATAGTATTCAATTTAGCCTTGAAGGGAGGTTGTCAGGTTTAAAGTTAATGTTGTGTGAAAGTAGGCAGTATTCCACCTTTATATTGGTAATGTTTTTTAAGTGCTTCAAGGAAGCCCTTATCTAAGTTATAGCCTGATGAAATTTTGTAATGCAAGAAGTTTTAAGGTTAAACTCAGCCATGTAATTCTTGTAATGATATTCCAATATTAGTGAAAGAAAATCATGTTTGTATCATATAGAAAGAGAAAAATAACTTATTCCAAAACAATGACATTTGTTGGGACTCTTCTTGAGAAGTTATATCAATTTTCAGTTGATCTTTTCTTTTCATATATGTATGTGTGTGTCTCTGTGTGTAGATATATATGTGTGCATGCATGTGTATGCGTATGTGTTTATAGACAGAGAGAGATCTCTATATTTTTCAGACGCTTGGCCTGTAGAGCAATTTGCATCTTACCTGCAATATAGGTAGGCAAAGAATACCAGATTCAACGTCTCCCACCATTAGGGGGTTTTCCATTTTCCTCCTGTCTGAAGACAGCCTTTCATAGGAAGCTCTACATGTCAGGATGGCTGGCACTGCACCTCGACAGCCACAGGTGCAGCATCCTATGGCATCATCCTCAGCTTCCTGCCCCATCCCAAAACTGGGCCCTACCATCTGGCACTGGTTCCTGATGTATCTCTCACTTGTGTGGCCTTGGCTCAGGCAGCAGCTCACCCCTATGAGCCTCTTTAGCCCTCACCCTTCCAGGCACAGAAGCTGGACACTTTATAGTGAAGTGGCAAAGCTGTTCTCCCCACAGCAAGAAACCCCTGAGCCTTCTCTCTGGGGCCCCTGCATCAGCCAAGCCCGGCTCCTGCAGATCTCAAGCCTGGCCTTGGAAGACCTCTCCTCCTGGACAGGACCACTGTGGGTACTGAGGTCAAGCCCCCTCTCTCCTGGGTCCCTCTGAGCCTCAAAGACCTTCCCTCCACCCTCTGGATAAGGAGTTGTGTTCTCACCACTTTGTCCCTCATAGACAACTTTGTGCCACCTCCCTCTCCGGCCCACAGGTTGGGGACTTAGGATGACTTAGAATGAAAGTCAGCTTAGACTCCCTGCCTGGCCAAGCTGAGGAGGGGACAACCAGCTACAAGTATTAAAATGACCCTTTGATTAAAATATGGTTAACCTGTACTGGTTTTAGACAAATATGGCATTTTAGGAAAAGACTTTGTCCACTATTGCCAGCTTAACCAATGTAATGTTTTAGATTATGTAATTTTGAGTTCAGCTATTACAGGGAGGACTTGGAACCCTCAGCCTTGTTCCTATTAAAACTCAGTTGACTTTACAAAATAGTCACTATCTCAGTCCTTTGTTCCTGAGGTGGCATTACTATTTTTTCCCCCACAATCGAGGGCAGCAAAGTCCTTGCCATGAACTGTTTGTTCCCAGAGTGGTGCCCCAGTACAAGGTTTCATTTGTTTAAGTAACACTATTTATGCAAAGAACACATCAAAATTAAAATATTTTCAATAGAATAATACCAAAATATTTGGTTGCACTCTGAAGGATAGCTTAAATGCATTTGAGCATTTTGGATTTCCAAAAACTTTGTCTTTTAGATGGACATGTTTTCCAAGATATATCCTCCAAGCAGGTCTGGGAAATGAGCAAAGATATGACCTATTGTTTTTTTAATGATGCTCCTCTTTTGTGGTTTGCAAGTATCTCACAATTAAAGTTAATAAATGAGGGTCATTTGCGTATCTGACATTCTGCCAAGGCTTTTATAGGATGAAGACAGAGATGCACCAGTAAGTCTTAATTTAGGGAATGAATCCAAACTCAGACTCCTCTTCTTTTCCCTCAGCTCAGTGAATTCTTGGAAAATAGAGGCAGCTGTGGGCATCTCAGCTTATCACCAGGAGTTTCTTGTCTGGGCTGGGTGAGAGGCCTCTGCAGAAGAGTTGAGGACAGGCTCAGTGAGGCTGCCCAGCACCCTCTGCAGAGAAGTATGGCTCCTAATGTCCCCAAGTGCCTTGCATCAATAAATTGAGGCTGGCTCTAAGAATGAACTCATTTAGTCGGAACAGGCAGGCCTATTTGCCCTGTGGTTTGAAAAATACAATGTTGCCCTTTCCTGGCTTCCAGAATTCATATCCATGTAAATTTTTCAGCATAAATATTTGTTGTTTGTTCTATTTTTCATGAATATGAAGGAAAACCAAACTTCAGCTTAATAAGAGTTGCCTATGGCCTGAACTTGGGGCTTAAATAATATTTCCACATTAGCAACAAAGTGTGAAGGAGACTTTCCATCAAAGGAAGGAGTTTTCATTAGCCACACGCCAGGAAGCCTTTTGTTTAAAAAAATAAATTATAGACTTTATTTTTTAGAGCAGTTTTAGGTTCACAGCAAAATTGAAAGGAAGGCGGAGAGTTCCCATATACTCCCTACCCCTACACATGCATAGCCTCCTCCATTGTCAACATCTCCCACCAGAATGGTACATTTATTATAACTGATGAACCTACATTGACACATCAATATCTCTCAAAGTCCATAGTTGACATTGTGGTTCACTCTTGGTGCTGTACATACCACGGGTTTGGACAAATTTGCTATGACGTGTATTCACTCTTTACCTGAAATTCAAATCAGGCTTTCTGTATTTTACCTGGCAAACAAAGGCTGTGACAAAGCCATGCAGTCAAAATATCTTAAAAAAGGAGGAAAAATGTTTTTCAAGATCTTCCAAGCATTGAGGGCTAAGAAAAAACACTATAAGCGGTGCTTCAAATCCTTATTACTATAACTCTAGTAATACAAATTATGTAACATATAGATTAATGAGTCTCTAAACCAGCATAATTTTAACTTCTGTGACTCTAATGTTTTCCCATTAGCTTATATTAAAATTTTAGTAATGTTTTACCCTCATTTCTGATTAATCTTCAGTTAATTGTTAATTGAACTTAACTTTCTATATGCCCAGGTTCCTAAATTAATGTTAATGACCTATTTAGAATTCTTGAAAAGAGCCTATAATGTGAGTCCTTTTGTAAAACAGAGTCTCTTTTTTTTAAATTTGAAGACTCTTCTGTATTTTGATTAGTCACTCCTAATATATCTGTTTTATAAGTTCCAATTTATATAGAAGCATGTTTTTTTTTAAACTGGGCACATCTGTATTTATTTCCTCTTTACTAGCTTATTGTTGAAAGAAATCACCAATAGCTAAAACAGCTCATTTTTTTTTTTTTTTTTAAAGTCAATTGTTTCTGTCAAAGTGATTTAAAGTTGTTGTTTTGTTTTGTTTTCTTTTGAAAGAACACTTCCTAAAGGAAGTTCAGTGAGAAAGCAGTACAAAGGAAAGGACAAATTAAGAGCACTCTCGGCCGGGCACAGTGGCTCACACCTGTAATCCCAGCACTTTGGGAGGCTGAGGCGGATGAATCACCTGAGGTCAGGAGTTCAAGACCAGCCTGGCCAACATGGTGAAATCCCATTTCTACTAAACATACAAAAATTAGCCAGGTGTGGTGGTGGGCACCTGTAATTGCAGCTACGTGGGAGGCCAAGGCAGGAGAATCGCTTGAACCTAGGAATTGGAGGTTGCAGTGAGCCGAGACCATGCCATTGCACTCCAGCCTGGGCAACAAGAGCAAAACTCTGTCTCGAAAGAAAGAAAGAGAGAAAGAGAGAGAGAAAAGAAAGAGGGAAAGAGAGAGAGAAAAGAAAGAGGGAAAGAGGGAAAGAGAGAAAGAGAGAAAGAAAAGAGCGCTCTCCCGGGCCCCCTTAAAAAAGCATTACTCAGGGAGCAGAGAGCTTTGGGAGACCCAGGGGAGGTGGGCGCTGAGAATTAATGCTGCTGCGAAGCTGCAGAAAGCTGCGGAGGAAAGGCAGTTTGGAGCTCTCTGGTGGGCAATGACTGTGCCACTCATGGCAGAGTGGCTTTCCTGAGTAATGTGGGCTTATTTTGGAGCATTTCATTTCATAATGATGCAGTTTTCAGCTGAAGTCCCAGTGTCCCCTTGAAAAATTAAGAACTCTCTTTCCCCCTAGTAAAATGACCCGACTCATTCAGCCAGCAGTTACCATAGGCCTCCACAGCCTACTCAAGCACTGGAGATCCATCAGTGAATAAGCAGGACAGAGTTCCTGCCTCTTGGAGTTGACATTCTTTTAGAGAAGACAGACTATAAATAACAACCCTAAGAAATCAGTTAGATGGTGTGTTAGAATGTATCTAGAATTATGGTGGAGGGGGAGGCACAGGGCAGGGGTATCTGGATTAGGGGTTGGGGAGGAATCTTGTTTTAAACAGGGAGGTCAGGTGGGACTCATGGACAGTGACATTTGAGCAAAGACTTGAAGGAGATGTGGGAGTGGCCACAGGGTGGGAGACATGTAATCTGATATTCTTTGCCTACGTATATTGCAGGTAAAATACAAATTGCTCTATAGGCCAAGGGACCAGGTGGAGAGGGGACAGCCAGCACAAAGGCCCTGAGTTCCTGACTGTTTGAGCTGTAGTTCTCAAGGGATGGTGTTGCCCCTAGGGGACATTTGCAATATCCAGTCATGACCTTGATCTGTCATGACTAGGATGGGGGATGCTACAGGCCTTGTTTTAGTCCATTTTCTTACTGCTATGAAGAAATACCTGAGACTGGGTAATTTATAAAGGAAAGAGATTTAATGGACTTACAGTTCCACAAGGCTAGGGAGGCCTCACAGTCACGGCAGAAGGCAAAGGAGGAGCAAAGTCACATTTTGACATGGCGGCAGGCAAGAAAGCATGGGCAGGCAGGGGAACTGCACTTCATAAGACCATCAAATCTCATGAGACTTATTGACTAGTACCAGAATAGCACAGGAAAAACCTGCCCCCACGATTCAATTACCTCCCACCAGGCCCCCTCCCATGACATGTGGGGATTATGGGAGCTAAAATTCAAGATGAGATTTGGCTGGGGACACAACCAAACCATATCAGGCCTCTGCTGGGTGGAGGCCAGGGATGCTGCCAAACATCGTACAGTGCACAGGACAGTCTCCCACAATGAAGATGACCCAGCCCAAAAGGCCAGTGGTGCTGACACTAAGCCCCGTGTTTGGGGAATGGTAAGGAAGCCAGGGTAGCTAGATGGGAGGGAGGAAGAGGAGAAACAGGAAAGGAGGTCAGAGTTACGTAGTAAAGGCTGGAGGAGAGGGGCAGCCAGGTCAGGTAGGGCCTTTAGAGCCAGTGTGGATTTGGGCTTTTTCTCCAAGAGTAATGGAGAGCCACTGGAAGGTTTTGAGCAGAGGGGGTTATGTTCTGCGTTTACAGTATCTCTCTGGGGGCTGGGTAGACAATAGATCGCAGGTGGGTAAGGGTAGAATGAGGGAGCCCAGTTCAGGGGCCACTGCAGTTATCCAGGCAAGAGGTGACAGGACTTCAGCCAGTGTGGAAACAGCTCTGTGACTTCTGTGCACCCGATCCAGCCAATGCCAAATTTCAGAGAGCAACCGGGCATTCTATGGCTTCCAGTCACCAGTCTCTTCATTGTCATATATCGTATGTTTTACATATTACACACACACACACACACACACTACACACATACGTGGTTAAGTTGCCTTTGCTAGATTTTGTTCTATAGGAAGGGATACCTGATATTTTAACAATTAAATAGGTTAGGTTTATGACAAAACAATTTGACATGGGTTAGACATAATGTAATCTTTCTATGCTTTAACACAATCTTGGCAAAAATCATTTACTCTTGCTGACAGCTCTTCTGTGGTATATTTCTTTAAGCCACTTATAATCCTAAACATAATAAATGACCTGAAAAATGAGGTGAGGGAGACGTAAAAGGCCTAATACCTAAGAAATAGGTGTTTGAATTGTATTTCCCCTGTTTAGAAATTTATTACATTGTTCCATTAGTTACTTTTCTCTTCTTACTTGATCCGCCAAAGCAAACGCTGAAATCCGGCAGAAAGCACCGAGAAACTGCTGATTCATACTTTCACCAAAGGTCTCAGACATCTTAGTGTCCCCGCATCCTTCCTCCATGTGATCTCCCTAATGAGCCTCTTGTCCTGCTTGCAGCCAGACCGTGGGAGCCATGTGACAACCTGCAGCTGAGGCCGGACCTCACCCTTGGGGGCAGGGCTGCTTCTATCCACAAACAGCATCTCATTTCATTTATTGCTTTGATACATAAATGCCATTTTACTCTATCACTGGACTTTTTTGTTAAAGTCATGCTGTTCAAAGGAAGCAGTAAATTAGTCTCTTTGTTAGTAAAATGTAAATTGTTTTCCTGTTCCTTAATGATTTTTAAGGAAGTTTTAAACTGTAGTTGCATTCCTGAGCTCTTCATTTGTTCTGTCAGAATGGTTCTTGTCCCACTCAGCCATACAGAATCAAAGCAAGTTTCAGGGAAGAGCACTCAGTACTCCAGATAAAGGTAGCCATATTGGAAGAACTCACTTTTTTCACCCTGTAAGATGCTGTCTCTCAAAGTTTGGTGCGTGGATCTTTGACATTAGAATTCCTTGGGGCTTGTTAGAAGTGCAGATTCCTTGGCCCCTCCCCAGACCAACTGACTCATTGTCTTCAAGGGTAAGGCCAAGAATCTGCATTCTAGTCAATATCCAGGGTATTTTCCTGCACACTCACATTTGAGAACCACTACTCTAGGTTGTGTGACTAGGCAGGAAAAATGCCCCAGAGGATTGGCCAGCTCACAGCGAGCTCTGTATGGACTTGTTAAAAATGGTGGATGTTATTCAAATGAAAACTACGCTTCTAAGGATTTTTCTTCGAGGAAGTGTGTCACCACCATGGTAGTCTCCTCTTCCAACTAAATCATCTTTCTTCTGTGCATTTTTGCCTCTGTTCTTGGGGATTACAATGGTCCCGTAGCTTAATCAACTGATAGTTTTGCTGTGGGTCCAATTTTTGCTGACTTTAGGGGGGCACTTTGATCTTGAAGATGGCTTGAAACGATCATTTTGTCTCATGTGCCATTTTCTCTTTTCTTGTTGAACAGCAAATATGCCAGAGGATTATCCTGATCAGTTTGATGATGTCATGGATTTTATTCAAGCCACCATTAAAAGACTGAAAAGGTCACCAGATAAACAAATGGCAGTGCTTCCTAGAAGAGAGCGGAATCGGCAGGCTGCAGCTGCCAACCCAGAGAATTCCAAAGGAAAAGGTCGGAGAGGCCAGAGGGGCAAAAACCGGGGTTGTGTCTTAACTGCAATACATTTAAATGTCACTGACTTGGGTTTGGGCTACGAAACCAAGGAGGAACTGATTTTTAGGTACTGCAGCGGCTCTTGCGATGCAGCTGAGACAACATATGACAAAATATTAAAAAACTTATCCAGAAATAGAAGGCTGGTGAGTGACAAAGTAGGGCAGGCATGTTGCAGACCCACCGCCTTTGATGATGACCTGTCGTTTTTAGATGATAACCTGGTTTACCATATTCTAAGAAAGCATTCCGCTAAAAGGTGTGGATGTATCTGACTCCGGCTCCAGAGACTGCTGTGTATTGCATTCCTGCTACAATGCAAAGAAAGGGACCAAGGTTCCCAGGAAATGTTTGCCCAGAATGGAAGATGAGGACCAAGGAAGCGGAGGAGGAGGAGGAAGAAGAAGAAGAGGAGGAGGAAGGCAGCCATCATGGGAGCCTGGTAGAGGGAGATCGAGCTACAGACAACTGGACAGGAGAGAGAGAAAACAGCCCTCTGGATTCTCCAGGATGGCAGCCGATGTCACTAGAAGCTCAGGGCTGATGTTCCTGGTTGGCTGTTGCCACCGTTTCAGCTGATACGGTCCACTGTCACTGATCACCGGCGCGGCTGCGGATGCACTTGAACCAAACCAGTGTATCTCCTGTGATTTGTTTTCATGTGTCTGAAGACACCAGGGAAACAGGGATCCTGGTGTTGTTCCTTGTCATTACGTTTTACTGCTGAAAGTAAGAGGTTTATTTTTCTGTCACTCAGTGGAGACATACCCTGGAAAGGAGAGGGAAAAAAAAAAAAAGCAAAGATACAAGAGATAATCACCTTTGCATTTGAAAGTCGAGGCCCGAGGTTTACTACAACCAGCATTTTTGCCAACAGTTGGTGATGGATTTCCATCATCGTGTGTGGGGTGGGAAGAAGTTGGCTAGGAACCAAAAAGGCTGTGCTCATGATTAAACACAAACCTGAAGGTATTTCCTTTATGTCCTTGGAAACAGGAAACGAGTTATGGTTTTCGCCAGCATTCTTGTAGGAGAGAATTGGGGAAGGCCCCCAACTGCCCCCGGGCAGGGAGAGCACCTCGGGCCTGTTGGTTTACAGAGAGACAGATGTTACATACCCAGCTCCATTGATGCGTGGTCACCAGTGACTAGAGAAGCTACTCGATGCAATGCATCTGTTTCAGATACAGAAATATAGAGAAGATATTTATTGAGATTTAAGTTATTGTTATTTATTACCTTTCACTAATGAGTTTCTCTTTTTTCCCTTATTTATTAAAGTTTCTTTTCAAAGGTGCCAAAGTATATGTGCTCGCAAAATGTAAAGAAAGGTGACAAAAGGAAATTCGAATTGGGAACAAGGGTCCATGCTTTTCAAAGTATTAAAAAGTTTTTTGCTAGGCAAAAATCACTTACTTTACCTGTTTAAGAAAATGTCTCATTAATTTTCCCCAGATTTCAGCATTTTCCCCAATTTTTATTTGTGGAGCGTCTCAGGCAAGCCCCCTTTCCTGGAGCAGCGTGCAGAGACCACCGGCGCTTGATTTTATTTCTTCCTTGCTCCATCGCTGAACAGAAATGTTGTGGGCTCCACTTCCTGTTGTATTTAAGCTCTTAGTCCCCTCCATGTATACCTAGCTATACTATGCATAACCATATATAGAAAAGGTTCAGTTCCTTTTAACAGGTAGTCCTGGATTTAATGTTGACCTAAAAGTAATGTCAACAATGCTGTCAGGTAGCTACCATTTTACAGACTCCCTCCATCCCTGCTCACCCACAGCCCTCCCGAGAATATGCCGGCTGCCCAGTGCAGCATGGGAGACACAGGGGCCTTCCAGAGGTAGGGTCTACCAGGTCCTGTACAACTCCTGGGCTGTCACCGGGGGGTCAACAGCTGCTGCTGCTATATACCCAAACACCTGACAGTTCCCTGGGGAGCAGATGGCTGAGAAGGGTGCTGAGGAAGCCACATCTGGGCCAGCCACAGCCACACACAGAGCCTCATACTTAAGAGTGTGCTGCCTTTAAATGAAGGCGATCAGGGCCAGTGCAGCGGCTCACACCCATAATCCCAACACTTTGGAAAGCCAAGGTGGGAGGATGTCTTGAACCCAGGAGTTTGAGACCAGCTTGGGCAACATAGGGAGACCCTGTCTCTATGGAAACTTTAAAAATTAGCCAGGCGTGATGGTGCACGCCTGTGGTCCCAGCTACTCGGGGCTGAGGAAGGAGGATCACTTGAGTCCAGTAGGTCGAGGCTGCAGTGAGTTGTGATCATGCCACTGCACTCCAGCCTAAGTGACAGTGCAGTACCCGGTCTCAAAAAAAAAAAAAAAAAAAAAAAACAGAAAGAGGTTGGAATGGGAGGAAGCATCGGGTGGGAACAGCCACCCCCTCCATGCCCTAGATTGTGAATTTGTCAGGCAGCCAACACACGTATGACACACTAGGCCTTATATTAGAGCTTGTTGCACATTTCATAAAAGGGATTTTCATCAAGGAGATAATCTGTTACTACCTTAATGGCTATTAGTCATAAAACTATGACAGATTTAGCAATTAAATGAAATACTGGCCTCCATCAAATAATCATGTCAGTTTTACAAAGTAACAAGAAGCAGCAGTTACCAGATATCCCATCTCCTTCCCTGAAAATACCCAAATTCTTCACAGTTCTGCCCTTCTCTGTCTTTTCTGCTCCCCTTGCCTGCCTGGGAAATGGAGGAAAGGCCTTCTCTCTCACCTTCTCTTGGGATCTTGCTGAGAATTCAGACTGCTCAAAACAGTGACAAACTCCAGCCATCCAGTCATTCATGGAGTGCAATTTGGATGTGGCCCCAGGGGCATCTGTCCCATTCAGAGAACCCTGGCAGGTGCGATGGCCACTGTTCCCAGGCTTCAACCTCAGTGACTGCCCCACACCCACACCAGCTCCCCATGGAGAGTCCCTGCCCAAAAAAAGCTGTAGTATCCAATGGGTGTTGACAGCTTGTTCCTGGCATCACCTACACACCACAAGCAGGTTTTAATGGAAGCAAATTGCTCTACCAAATCCACAAAAGGGTAAAGTTTGTGATTTTTCTTTATCATTGCGATCGCCATCTGATACAGTAAGGAGCGCACTTGTTTGAAAGTTCTGACTTCTCTGATCTGTCTCGGTCGTTTGTGTTATACAACCAAAGTTCTCTACAGACTTTATTTTTGTACAATATCATTTTGTAACTTTTTACAAATAAAAACTCATTTCTATCGCTCTCTGTACTTCTGTACTTCCTTGCATGCCCTGGGCGAGGCAGCCATCCACAAGCCTTTATTAGGAATCACTGCCTTCTTACCACACAGCCCACTGGATGGTCAGTGGCCTTGCCCATCAACTCCCAGCAACCAATCACCACTCAGGAGGGAAAAAATTGCAAAGTTGTTCTTCATTCAGCAAACCCTTATGGTGTGCCTACACTGTGCCAGGCACTGTTCCTGGCACCAGGGCTCTAATGGTGACCAAAGCAAAAACCTCTGCCCTCCTGGAGTTATTTTATTTGGGGAGAGACAGACAACATTCAAAAAAGTAAACTATGTACCGAGCCATGTGTTGAGAAATGCTAAAAGAATACAAACAGGATCCTATAATATAGACACTAACAGGGGAGCTTGCTTTAATTAGAAATGACGTTAAGACTGAAGTTAAGAAACTGTGCCAAGAGATCAGGAGCGTCCCAGGCAGAGGATGCAGCTTGTATGAAACTGAGTCACGTCAGGCGACTTTGCACGGTGCTCTATGGCTCTTCTGCATAGCCCCAGCCCAGGCTGCCCCATGGACGGCATTTGTGCCCCACTAGCCTTTGCCTGAAATGCCCCCTCTTCCCAACGCACGCCATCCCTGCGTGGAGACTTAGTGGACTCACGGGTACAACTTGTGGGTTCAGGCATTCACAGTCCTTCTGCCAGGACTGGCTGGAAGAGGCTCCAGGGCGGTGCTGAGGCCAGCTGCATTTTCTCCAAGCCAAAATTCCAGTCCAAAGTCAGTGACTTGGAGTGGGAACACACGGTGGTAAAACTCCTGCTTACCTCCTCTCCCTTTTTAGAGCTATTTTCCCAAAGTGTGTCCGGGATTACTTACACAGTGAGATGCTCCTCAAATTTAAAAAAAAAAAAAAGGGAGGAGGACATGATGGTTCTCTGATCAAATAACTTCGGAAAATATTGAGTTAAATAGCATCAACCCATGCTTTAAAGTTTAATATATAATTGTAGAGCTTATCAGAGTCTTTATTGGGCCAATGATTGTTTCACAGTCCGGGGGGGGGTATCGTGTGCAGAATTCCCCATGTAGACATGACCATGGGTTCGTTGGTTTGTCTTCTTTCTCATCACACCTGGTGACCACCATGGAAACTATTTTGGGCCATTTTGCCTGTTTCTGTGAGCTTCATGGTGAGTCAGGAGCTGGACTAGAGATTAATAAGAGGCAGAAACTACTGGGCAGCTCCCTACTAGGAGGGCACCCCTCCCCAAACACACACACACACACACACACACACACACACACACACACACACGGTATTTGGACCCTGGTTTCTTGCTCAGCATGAATAACAAAACAATTAACCAGTGGTCAACTTTAGCAACTTCCTTCAACCAAGAAAAGGAGAATGTGCTGAGAGCTGGGAAGTCCCCAGCAGCCTGGGGGCGCCTGCACCGTGCTCTCCCTGTCCTTCTTGGGCTGGTGCTTTGCTGGTCTGCAAACTTGAGTGCGTGCCACCTCTCACTGCAATCCCCAGAGAGAAGGCCACACTTGCTGGCCTCCAGCTCTGAAATCCGCGATGCAGAGAAGGGTGGAAGACCACTGGGTGAGGAGCCTGGATACTGGTCCCGACGGCCTTATGTGGCTTGTGCCCACGAGATCATCTCAGGCCAGCTTTCTGCTGTGTTAAGGAGGTGCTCTGGGGGACCATGAGTGTGGAGTGAAGTAGGTTAAAGTAACTTTTAAAATATCAATCCACTCCCGGGATAGAGGTAGGAAATCAGAATTTCCTGAACCTAAGTCTCAAAAACAAAGATCTTCCCTTCGAACACAAGATCCTACTTGGGCCACGGCCGATGTACTATCAGACACCCGAATCCTTGGGAGGTGGAAGCCTGTCGCCTCCACTCATAGTCCACCCAAGGAGGGGGCACGGGTTTCAGCCGAGAGTCTCTGGCTTTTTTCCGTCAGGTAATGAAATGTCTGAGCCCCAAGGGACTTCTTGGGATACACATTTGTTAACAGAAGCGTTGCTAGAATCCCAGGCAATAGTTAACTCATCTTTAGTCTCAGCCTCACAACATCCTAAATGAAATTAAAACCAAATGCTGCCAAGTCATCCCTGAAAATAGTTGGGGAAACGAAGGGCAAGCACACATTTACTCATGTAAGACAAGGAATACACTGCCACGTCCCTGGCCACGGCAGCTGAGTGGGATGAAGATAGGACTGCAGATGCGGGGAGGAGTCCGTGATACCCCAAAAGCGAGACGTGCAGGGAGAGGTGTGGAGAGAGCGCTAGAATGCCTCAGAGAGAGCCGCAGGTGGGATGAAGAGCCGGAAGGAAAATGAATCAGAAACAGCTACAGATTAGTGTTGCCTAAGAAAATACAGGACACCTAGTTAAATCTGAATTTCAGATAAGCAGGCACAATTTCTTAGTACAAGCATGTTTCATGTAACATGTGGGACATGCGACATGTGGGACATGCGACATGTTGGACATGCGACATGTGGAACATACTCATGCTTGTTGTAACAAATAATACATATTTGTAATTTGTCTGAAGTTCAAATGTAAGTGGGCATGCTGTATTTTAATTTGCTAAATTTGGCGAAAGTTACGTTGGAGCTGGACCTTGCATATGTGTAGGAATCTGTCACGTCAGTCAGGTCAACACAGGCTGGGATGGACGATAGACAGACACTCCAAGCAGGAGGAACAGTGCGACCCAAAGCGTCAAAAGGGCAGGGCGGTGGGCTCAGAGTGGAATAAGCTATTAGACACGGCAAACGCAGTGCCTAGGGACCCAAACACGTTTTAAACATTTTTTAAATCAAAAGAAAAATAAATATAACAATCATGCATATACAATAATTAACCCAGTTTAGATTGCACTTGCCTATAGCAATGCAATTGTATATTTTAATGGAGAAGGGGCCCACAGAGACAATAATGCCTGGAGCCCATGAAGAGTCGTCATGCAGCCCTGGGTGCACTGCTAACAGCAAATTTTCTGTGTCCTCTGCTTCCAGTTTCCTTCTAGTTTTCTCTTTTTCATGAACTATTAAAGCCAACCTTGTCCTTAAAAAAAAATCCCAGCACTTTGGGAGGCTGAGGCAGATGGATCTCCTGAGGTCAGGAGTTCAAGACCAGCCTGGTCAACATGGTGAAACGTGGTCTCTACTAAAAATACAAAAATCAGCCAGGCATAGTGGCGCACGCCTGTAGTCCCAGCCACTCGTGGGGCTGAGGCACAAGAATCACTCGAACCCAGGAGGCGGAGGTTGCAATGAGCCTAGATTGTGCCACCGCCCTCCAGCCCCGGGAAAAACAACCCTTCTTTCCATTCTTCAAGTTAGATTGTTTTCTCAAGATATTTGCATTTACTGCCTACTTAGCGAAGCATAAACTTAAGGCCATGCCATTGATAGTCCAAGGCTCATTCATGATTTCTGAGAAGCGACAATAAGAATCAGTGGCCCAAGGGCATGACAACAGAGGGAAGAGCAGGTCAGGTGGAAGGTGGACGGGATGGGCAGACCGTGGGAGGGGTGGAGAGAAGACTTCTGCCTCCAGGAAACCAGAGAACCATAGAGCTGAGCAATGGCGAAGAAGGATGAAGTTTCAGAACATGTGGAATCGATTGTTTTAACTTGGGAAACTCTTCAAAGTGATACATGTAGGGGATTTTAACCCACTCCCTGCTCGCCTGCTCTGGGCCTGGGTCTCATTCATTCAATTAATTATTGAGCAGCTATCTCCTGCCAGGGGAGGATGTAAGATACAGAGACAACGCTGCAAGGGGCTTCCAGATTAGAGGGACAGAAATGGAGCATGAGAACGTGGGGGAGGGGCAGCAATGGAGGGTGTCATGGAGCTCCCTGGAGGGACAGAGAATCCCGCTGAGCCTGGGGAGCAGGGGAGGAGAGTGGGGTGGTCTGGGCGGGGTGATGCTATCAGTGACCACCTCCTGGAAGTGGCTGCCAATTAAAGTATGAGTAGGAATTTCCCAGAGAGGGCGTGAGGTGGGGGAGGGCATTCCAGGCTGAAGGGACACCGAGAGCTCAGCCGTGACACCCAGACACAGCCTGGGGTGCTGTTGGCTTGAGAAGCTGGAGGTGGGGAGAGGACAGAGCTCTGGATCGCAGGGTGGCTACGCTTAGAGAGGAGAGAGGCCTCTCGTGGGGAAAGGCAGCTGTGAGGTGGAGGAGCAGGGAGCTCTGCTCTGCCAGGCTCCAGGCTCCTTGGGAAAATGATCACTTTGGATCTTCACACCCACCCCTCCCTTTCAGACCCACTGCCTCTGCAGCCCCTCTGGAGCCCACACTTTTTTTTTTTTTTTTTTTTTTTTTTTTTTTGAGACAGAGTCTCGCTCTGTCGTCCAGGCTGGAGTGCAGTGGCCGGATCTCAGCTCACTGCAAGCTCTGCCTCCCGGGTTTACGCCATTCTCCTGCCTCAGCCTCCCGAGTAGCTGGGACTACAGGCGCCCGCCACTTCGCCCGGCTAGTTTTTTGTATTTTTTTAGTAAAGACGGGGTTTCACCGTGTTAGCCGGGCTGGTCTCGATCTCCTGGCCTCGTGATCCGCCCGTCTCGGCCTCCCAAAGCGCTGTGATTACAGGCTTGAGCCACCGCGCCCGGCCGAGCCCACACTTTCAAGGCCCTGTCTGCACTGATCTCATTCTCCCACAGACTCGCCTCCTGGGAACATTTGCTTCCCACAGGAGACTCAGTAGGACTGCAAGGCTTCCAGACTAGCATTTCCCAAGCTGCCCAGTGGAACCCTCGGAAGCATCCATGGAGACTGGGATTCCTTGATCTTAAACATGGGAGAAATGTTACATACTTCAGTCCCCTCTCACGCAGCAGCAGCAACATCACACATTCCATACGAAGCAAGGATCCGCGAAGGCCTGTGGAGGGAAGCCCCGTTTAATCTTGTCTAACACAACATTTCCCAATCTTAGTTGACCAAGGAGCACCTGTTGGCATCTAACAGAAGTGTTCTGCTAGACAAAATCTGGAAAATGCTATTCTAGAGCCAATGGAATGAATCTCTAATGGAAGAATTACACATATCAGAATTGTTTCTGGCCAGGCGGATCTTCCCAGCCCACCATTTGTGGAAAGGCACACTTGGCAAGAACAACTCAACAAATGGCCACTAAGTTCTCTTTCACACATCATTTCTTTCACACATCATTTCTTTCACACATCACACATCAGACTTGGCCAGTGAGCGTTAAACAGCCATGTCCACATTTCTTTTCTTTTTTTTTTTCTTAACATTTTTTAATTCTTCATTTTTGTGGATATACAGTAAGTGTATATATGTATAAGGTACGTGAGAGTCTTTGATACAGACACACAATGTGTAATAATCACATCATAGCTTATCCATCCCCTCAAGCATTTATCCTTTGTGTTACAAACATTCCAATTATACTCTTTCAGTTTTATTTTTAAATGTACAATTAAATTATTATTGACTATAATCACCCTATTGTGCTATCAAATACTAGGTCTTATTCATTCTTTCTAACTATTTTTCATGCCCATTAACCATCTCCACATCTCTCCCACCATGTTCTCATCTCCCCCTGAGCTTGAGCTGAGATGACCAACCCTCCTCCCTCAGCCTCACTCTCCACCATCCTCTACCCTCACTCCACCTGGCTGACCCTGCCATGGTGCAGTTGTGGTCACCATCAGTGCAGTTCACAATTAAAGATCTTGTCCACTTCTGGGCACATAGTAAGATTGTACGTTTCAGTTCCCTTGTGATTGACTGAGGTCGGTGACTGGCCAAAGAGCATGAGCAGAAGTGACCAGTGAAATGGACATTATGAGACCCTCCAGGGCCTCTTTTCCTCTGAGACAGCAGCTGGCAACATTCAAGATGGCGGCAGTTCTGTCTACTTCAAGTGCTGATGACAAACAGAGCCCCTCTGCCAACCCACAACAGGTGCAGCACAACGTGGTAACTGAGGAATTAACCTTTGTTATTTTGAGCCACTGAGATTTGGAGATTGTTTGTCACTGCAGCCTGTATTAGCCTATTCTGACAGGCACAAGCTTCTATTGTGAAGAGGTGCATTATGGGCCATGAAGAGGAGAGCAGTCCCGTAGAGATGTGGAAAAAAACAGAGAGAGGCCCAAAGCAATGGGGGAGCAGGAAGAAATAAAGCTGAAAAGGCAGCCAAGATCACGTAGAGTCTTTTGGGCCGTGGTAGCAATTTAGGATTTCATTCTGAATCAGACAGGGAGCCGTCAGAAGGTTTCAAGAAAAAGGGAGACAGGATCTGAGTGTGTTTTTAAAGGATTATTCTAGCTGCTTTATTGAGGACAGACTGTACAGGAGCAAAAGCAGAAGCATGGAGACCAGCTAGGAGGCCCAAGTGAGAATCCACGTGGATGATAACGGTAACTTGGACTGGGGTGTAGCGATGGCAGTGCTGACATGATGTGGTCAAAGATCAGGCATGAGGAGGACAGGAGAGAAGAAGAGAGAAGGCATCATCAGAACAGCACCGAGGCTGACGCCAGTGCAGTGACATCTCTACAAGGTGAAGTAGGGAGGGTTGGTGTCTCATCCTGGACGTTTTCTGCTGGGAAGGTAAGAAAACAGACGCTCTCTCCTGACATCCTAAGTCAGGGTAAGGCAGGAGCCAGTGCAGGGCAAGGATCTGAGGGAGCCTGCCAGCCCGAGGTCTGGAATGCCATTTAAAGTGCATGCCCGGTGCGTTGGCTCACATTCCAGGATGAATCTGCCACCACTCCCTCTGACAATGTTTAGCATGAAATAAAAAGTATGGCTTTCAAATGATACCACGAGGAAGATGCTTGAGCAAATATGGCCAAAGTTTCTCTGCAGAATGTTCTTGGAGGCTGGGATTCCATCCACCTCCAGCCTTCTTTTTCCATCCAGTCCTTCCCAGTCCTGCAGTAAGGTTTGATCAGACCACGGCATTGGCCTCCTCACAGAGTTACCTGATCTTGCTGCCAATGAAATCACTCAGACTGCCAATCAGAACCTCCACAATCCACTCCAAACAACTTTTCTCTAGTTCTTGTTTGGTTTTTGTCCCTGAAATCTTCCTTTTACACCTAAACTCAACTCTTCAGTCACTATGAATGTCCTACAGAATTTCAAAATACATGTTGAGCTTCTAATTTCTCACTGTTGTACCCTTGCCCCAGCCATTTCCTCTGCTGGAAATACTGTCGCTCATCTCTTCAGTGCTCCAAATACTCCTGTGGTGGTATTTATCACTCACTTAACTGTGATTCTATAGCCAAAGTGCTTTATGTGTGGGTCAGACTGATGACACGAGAACTTTTTCTTGTAGATTTTTTTAGATGTATAAATAAGTTATGCACTGATCTTATGATCTCTGCTAAGTTGAGGGCTCCTTGAGTGCAGGAGCCATGTCTGGCTCACCTCTAAATCCTGAAGAGCCCTGGGCACCTGCCTCACAGGTAGCAGATGCTCAAAAAGCATATGTATTTGTCAGGACTTTGGCTTACAGCAACAGTCTCCAGACTTTTTGGCACCAGGGACTGGTTTCATGGAAGACGATTTTTCCATGGACCAGTACTGGTCTGTGGCCTAACGGTTGGGGACCCCTGGCTTACAAGTAACAGTAACTCAACTCAAAGTGCCTGAGACAATGAAAGGAAATTGACTGGTTTGTGTAATGGAAAAGTCCTGGGGTGGACCTGGCTTCAGAAAAAGCTAGATGCCGATGATCAGTTGATGTTATGAAGAATAGTCACCTCTTCTTCACTGCCACTTTCCTGTTTGCCTCTGTTGTTGGCTTCATTCTCAGACTGTCTTTCCCCACATGGTAACAAAGAGGTGCAGTGGAAGCTACAGGCTTAGAACCCACTTTCTGGAAGAACTGAGTTTCTTATTTGACAATTCCAGCAAAAATCTTTTGGGAACTCTGATTGGTCAACTAAAGCCAAATGCCAATTTCTTGACCAATCACTATGAGGTAAGGGATAGATAGTTCTGTCCTAGGCACATGCCCACCTCTGGTGCCAACAGGTAGAATGACCTCACCCAAACTGCATGGACTAAGAACATGAAAGGTGAGATACTGAAAAGGAAATGTGAGTGCTGTGACCTAAAGAACGGATGAGGGATGCCAGGCAAGCAAGAACAACAGATGTCCCTAACAGAGTCCTTTTTCTGTGACGGCACACTACAGAAAAACAAATTGGCACCTCTTGTTACAGGTCGACCTTTACAACCATCTGCTCAAAGAAATTAATGTTCCCATTTTGGCCAACTTGTTTGGCCATAACAGCAAGTTCACATAACAATTCAAACAGAGCAGTAGGGAGTAGGTAGCATGGTTAGGCATAATTGGAAGAAATATGAATACTGGCACCTCAGTTTTATTTTACAAAGGAAAGCAGCATTGGATGAATGGGTGGATGGATGTCTGGATGGGTGATTGGAGAGATGGATGAATGAAGCAGTGTTCTATTTATTTAATTGTGCCATTATATTTAGATTAAAATCCTGTTACAGTGGACTGCATTATAAAAACAGTTCAAAAGAAGGCTCAATTAATAGGAAATCCTACTGCAGCAGCTTAATGAGGGTTTACTTTTTCATATAATTAAACATTTACTAACATACACGTGGTATATGTCACAGAAATAATTTTTGCAGGTAGATCTGCCACTGCATGTTAAAATTAGTGGGCAAATGTTTGAGGAGAAGAGGATATTTTCATAATCTCAAAATAGCTCCCCTAAGATACTTATTAATCACAAAGGGAAAAATCACAACTTTACTGTGGAGAAACCCAACAGGCACCACCTTAACCAAGTGATCGTTGCTAAGATCACCAGTAATAAGATATGTTGATATCATGTTCCCTGATATAATGATGCACTGAGAAGGGCACAACATCACTCCTGTGTTATTTTTACCCAAAATGCAAAACCTCAAACTAGCCTTGAGAAAATATCAGACAAACTCAAATTAAGAGACATTCTGCAAAATAACTGACCAGTACTGAAGTATATGAGAGACAAGACAAGACAAAAGAAATGTTCCTAGATTGGGGGAAACTACAGAAACATGACAATTAAATCAATGTGGAATCTTGGATTGGATCCCAGAGGAGGAAAATAACATGTCTTAATCCTTGGGCTACTCTAGCAAAATACAGTAGGTGACTTATAAACAACAAAAATGTATTTCTCACAGTTCTGGAGGCTGGGAAGTCTAAGATCATGGCATTGGAAGATTCAGTGTCCGGTGAGGACCCACTTTTTGGTTCACAGAATAGAATGGTGCCTTTTCACTGTGTCCTCCCTTAGTGGAAGGGGCAAGGCAGCTCCCTTGGGCCTCTTTTATAAGGGCACTAATCCCATTCATGAGGACTCTACCCTCATGATCTAACCACCTCCCAAAGGGCTCCCTCCTAATACCATCAATTTGGGGGCTAGGATTTTAACATATGAATTTGGGAGGACACAAACATTCAGACCATAGCAACCATTAGTGGGAAAATGGTGAAATCTCTCTCTCTCTTTTTTTTTAAATTTGAGATGGAGTCTTGCTGTGTAGCCCAGGCTGGAGTGCAGTGGCACAATCTCTGCTCACTGCAACCTCCGCCTCCCAAATTCAAGTGATTCTCCTGGCTCAGCCTCCTGAGTAGCTGGAATTACAGGTGCCCACCACCCTGCCCAGCTAATTTTTTGTATTTTTACTAGAGACAGGGTTTCACCATTTTGGCCAGGCTGGTCTCAAACTCCTGTCCTCAAGTGATCCACCTACCTCAGCTCCCAAAGTGCTAGGATTATAGGTGGGAGTCACTGTGCCTGGCCAAAAATGGTAAAATTGTAATTAAGTCTGAAGTTTAGTTAATAGCATTGATCCAAAGTTAATTTCCTGGTTGTATTCATTGTACCATCATTATGAAAGATATTAACGGAGGAAACTGTGTGAAAGGTATATGGAAACTCTTCTCTTACTGATTTTACAACTTTTCTGTCAGTCTAAAATTATTTCAAAATTAAAACTTAAAAAATAAAACCATTGTGTAGGTCCTTAGATAGTTATGAACCATTGTATTGCCACCACAAATCAAAGGTTCCTAGGATTTAGTGCCTAGATAGGTGTAGACAAATATTTTTGGAATTTAGAGGAAGGAGGGAGCTGTGCGTCCTTGGTACTTTTGATGTCTCTGGGAAGAACTTTGGGCCAAATGATGTGGCTACAGCTAGAACTTCAGCTAGTCCCCTACTCCATAGGGGATCCCAACTGAGCAAAGATACAGAAATGTGAATGACTGATCATGGCATGTTCTAAAAGCTGTCCAAACTTCTTTCCCAGTCAGTAAGAAGGACTCTGGACTCTGACCTGGTCTAGAATTCTGGAATTTCAGGCTTCTTGTGGAAGTAGAAAAGGCAAGAGACTGGTTGTGGGACCTGAAATATGGGGAAATAAAGACAGCATCTTGGAAGAAATAGGTTATGGAAGAATAAGTACTGGGTAAATATTTGTCTTCAGAAAGACACGAAAATATGAATGAAGTCTGAAACTAAAAGCCAGAGCACACATTAGGAGAGAGCTTTTAAGGGCACCAAGCTGATGTAGACCTTAATACCCTGGAGTGAATATTAATTTGGAGGTGTAATGAGTAATATAGGATCAGCTAAGAAGTTGTGCTTTTCTCAGTTGATAATGCCAAGCAGACCTCCTTCAACTTCAGTGTGCATACAAAGCGCCCAGGGATCTTGTTAAAATGCAGATTCTGTTTCAGCAAGTCTAGGATGGAGCCTCGGATTCTGCATTTCTAACAAGTTCCCAGATGATGCTTGTGCTGCTGTCCTTAAACCATTATTTGGGTAGTAAGGATGCAGTCCATTGGAGATGTTTGAACAGAGGGAAGACAGTGAAAGCAACAGAAGAACCCTCATCCAGGAATATGTTTAATAAGGTGGCACTGGTTCCAAATACCTTCCTGGCCTGAGCATGAGGCTAAATATTCAAGCACAGAGTTAACACTGAAGGCTGAATACTTTGTATGCAAAGCCCTATCAGTCAAGTAAAACTGGTTAGAAGAGCAGACAGTGGCTGCCCTCTGGGAACAGATAATCCAGAGGTGACACTGCCTTGTGTCTGTAACACCAAGTAAGGGTTCCCTGATCACAATCTCACTGCCAAAAATGCCTTTGACCTGGCCCATTTACACTGCAAGTTCATTCAAGCTGAGCTCTTCCCAGTTCTTTTTACCTGTTATCACATAGCAGGTCTCCTTTATTTCTAACTCAAACATCCCTGTTATTCAAAAAAAGATCTTCCAAGCTTCACACCAAGATACATTAAAATGCCAAAAAAATACTCATAACAAAATGTGTGCAAAATGCAGGAACTGCAAGGAAAGAAAAAAAGAGAAGACCGTTTGACCTCTCCTAATGACTAAGTCCCTCCTCCTCTAGAGGATGGATGTTAGTTCTTTCTCTCTCCACCAGACAAATCAGGAATGCCATTTCTAGAAATCCACTGGGAAGATATTTTCATTTTCTGTGGTATCTGGAAGGCAGGCCTTTTCCCTACATGATCAGATTCTATTCTCCCAAATGAGCAGAGTGGATTCTTTCTGCTGTACCATGTGATGACCAAGGCACAGCCTTTGCCCTCAAGATGCTCCCAGTCTACTGGGAAAGAATGCATGGCTGATTATTCAAATACAAGATAAAACTGAAGCAGATACCAAAGACCGAAGGAACCCCAAGGAGATAATGTCCTGTGGACTCCATCAACACTTCCAGTTAGAATCTTTGGGGAGTAGGAGTTGGAGTAGAAGTTGGAGAGATTCACCCTGAGTAAGGGAGTCTGGTGGCCCCCTCCTCAGTCCAGCCTCTGGTATAACACAGCCTTAGTGTCTGCCATCTCCCTATGGGTTGGCAACACCATGGCTGGTGGAGCTCCCCCACTTTTAGGTGGAAACTCTATGCTGGACCCCACAGACAATTCATTTCAGTGTCATAGGGCACACTGTCTTGTGATTCCCCATGGTTAGTGCCTTTTTCTTACAACTGACTGTTTATAAATCATGGCCATAAAATCCTCCAAACCCATGGTTTGTCTCCTGCGGCCCTTTGCTCTGAGTCTTACTGTTCACTGCCTACCCTGGCTTCAGGGCCATCCCTTGATCATGGATCACACACCATGGCAGCCACAGAACCTTGTCCACTCCTCCTCCCTCCTCTCCACTCTACCCCTTTCTGAGCAAGGAAGACAAGAGTCCCCCCATTTCCACCCCACCTGCCATCTCTATCTTCCTGGTATTTGCTTCACCCTCTGCTCATACTGTGTATTGCTTGGGGACACTTTTCTCCTTTCCTATCCAAATCCTAGTATTTCAGGCCTGTGTTCACTGACATAGCTTTGGAGATAAACTGTTAGAAGATTGTTTTCTACAAGCCCAAACTCATCCCTAGGTTTCTGATAGAGGTGCCAGCATCAAGACACAGACAATAACTTACTTTTGGGAAAATGTAATAATAAAGAAATTCAAACAAATTCTAAAGAGACAAAATTTGAGCTTTGTTACATTTCTCTCAAATTCTCATCTCCTTTTGTTGGTTTTTTTTTTAATTGTGGTGAAATTCACGTAACATACAATTAACCATTTTAAAGTGTGTGATTTAATGGCATCTAGTGCAATCACAATGTTGTGCAACCACCACTTCTCTCTAGTTTTAGAACTCTCATCATTGTAGAAAAACACGCCTAATCCAGTAATTATTCCCTAGTCCCTCTGCCCTCAATCTTCTGGTAAAAACAAATCTGTGGCTGGGCACAGTGGCTCATGCCTGTAATACCAACACTTTAGGAGGCTGAGGTGGGTGGATCATGAGGTCAGGAGTTTGAGACTAACCGGACCAACATGATGAAACCCCATGTCTACTAAAAATACAAAAATTAGCTGGGCATGGTGCTGCGTGCCTCTAATCCCAGCTACTTGGTAGGCTGAGGCAGGAGAATCACTTGAACCCAGGAGGTGGAGGTTGCAGTGAGCCGAGATGGCACCACTGCACTCCAGCCTGGGCAATAGAGTGAGACTCTGTCTCAAAAGAAAAAAAAAATCTGCTTTCTGTCTCTACAGATTTGCCTATTCTGCTGCTCACTGATGCATTCTCCATGGTGGATGTGACTCATTCAAGCTGCCCTGGGGACATGAAGGTGAAAATGGACAGCAGACAGTCCAGTCCCACGTCCAGGAGAGAAGGGAGGGTGACAGAGAATTCAGGGTCACCAGCACCCAAGTGATCACAGACACAAGAGTGAAAGAGATTCCAGAGATATCAGGAGAAGGAGAACAGGGGCCTGGAGACACAACCTGGGAAAGTGGAATCTTGACCAGCACTGTGCCTTTCACAATCCACTAAGACACTTACTGCTTGGTTCCCTTTTCTCAACACCTGACCTCACCAAAGCTAGTCAGAATTTAATTTGCCAGGTCAGAGGCCATCTTCCTCCCTCTCCACCCCCACACATGGTAACATCATCATTTGCTTTCTTTTCCTTTATACACAGAATACATTTTAAGGAATATGTAAATGCCTCCATTTCTTTGCCATCCTGAATATCTGGTTATTACCTTGAATTCATTATTTTCAATCTTTGGGGAATCTATGACCTCACAGAGAAAACTTTGTCTTCTCCTTAGAAAGAAGAAGGTTCTCCTGCAAATGGGGTTGGCTGGCAATGAGAGGAGAGAGAGTTCTCACAGGTGCAGGTCCGGACAGTGGCCTCCTGTATTAGTCTGTGCTCACACTGCTATAAAGACATACCTGGGAGGCCAAGGTGGATGGATGACCTGAGATCAGGAATTTGAGACCAGCCTGGCCAACATGGTGAAACCCCATCTCTACTAAAAATACAAAAATTAGCCAGGCATAGTAGCAGATGTCTGCAATCCCTGCTACCTCAGAGGCTGAGGTGGGAGAATCTCTTGAACCCAGGAGGTGGAGGTTGCAGTGAGCCATGAGCCATGATCATGCTACTGAACTCCAGCCTGGGCAACAGAGTGAGACCCTGTCAAAAAAAAGACATATCAAGACTGGGTAATTTTTCTAGAGAGGCCTCAGGAAACTTACAATCATGGCAGAAGGGAGAAAGAGAAGTAAGCACATCTTCACAAGGCAGCAGGAGAGAGAGAGAGAGCAAAAGGGGAGATCCTACACACTTTCAAACAACCAGATCTCATGAGAACTCACTATTAAGAGAAGAGCAAGTCAGAAATCTGCCCCAATGATCCAATCATCTCCCACCAGGTCCCTCTCCCAACATTGGGGATTACAATTCAACATGAGATTTAGGTGGGGACAGAGAGTCAAACCATATCACTTACCAAGGAACCAGAGCCTTGGCTTGGGGACTTCCTGCCTTTGGGCCCCAAGGGCATGGTCTACTCTGATGATCTCCACTAACCCTTCCCCCCACCCACTATTAGACATTAGAGATTCTTCTGAGCTGGCTCAATGTACAGAGGAAAAGAGCTTGCTATGCTAATGTGAGATTCCAGACCTTGTCATGGTGATTTGATTTCTCGCTGAAAATGAACTAATCTAACTCTTGCTTTCATCTCAGTCTTGGGAAGTTGAGGAGGATGGGTCTGCCCCGGACCTGCCCTTGATCTGTAGGCAAAACACAATGACAGAGCCTGCAGGTTGAGGCACAGTAGGTGGACCTGGTAAATCCCCCAGGGCATGACTTTCATCTGCCTGAGAAGTTGGTAGGCTCCGGCTTTCCTTTGTTTCCTCAGGAATGACTTAGGCTCTTCTTTTCTTCCAACTGGTTCATTCTACTTTGATCACCTGCCACCTCCTTCTGCAATCCCTCCTCCTTTCTTCAGAGTCTGCCATGAAATTGTAACTTAAATGTCAGTAACAAAAAAATTATTCTAAATTAATATTTTCTAGTTTAACATTTAGGGATGGCGTTTTCAGACTTTGACTTCTAGATTGTGGAAAGGGTGCTCATAAAATGATAGTATTCACAGCCCATTTGTGTGAGTTCCTTAAAGGACCATTTCTGAATAAATGTTGCAGAGTCACAGCTTGGAAAAACAAAAGCTTCTAAATGGCTTTGGGAATGAAACCGTTTTCAGATTGGCAATAAAATTAATTTATAAACATTGTCTCACTTTTTTCACCTTTCCCATTCAAATACAGAACTTGATATGTAATATGTGTAGAAATGTGCTGATGCTGCTGGGGGTTGGGGAGCTGTTGGGAGGTTGCCTGGCCCCTGCTCCCAGCCAGTCAATGAGTAAGTGTGCACACATGCACAAGCATGTATATACACACACACGAATGCACACGTACCCGAAAGAATGCAATGGGCAGAACAGATGGGGTTGTAGATTTGAAATTAGGAGACAGCCAATAAGACCTGCAGCTAAAAGAAAATCCACATCAGTTGCAAGCCTGCTTCCCTTTAAGTGTACCCCTGGGGTTCACTTTGCCTTTCTGACAAATCCCTGTACTTTTTCTACCCAATGGATGACCTTTCCTGACATCTTGCCAATGGGGTTGCTCCATGCTACTGTTGTCAACATAATGTTTATGGTGCCTTCTGTTTTATCTGTATCTCATAAGCACTACCCCATTTAATCCTAAACAAACCTAGGGGAAGGCAATTAGTCCCCACATTTTACAAAGGGAAACCCAAGGCTCAGCAAGGCGACAGAGTGAGACCCTGTCTCACTCTGGATAAATTATCCGGTCTCAGGTATGTCTTTTTCTTTTCTTTTCTTTCTTTCTTTTCTTTTCTTTTTTTTTTTTAAGACAGGGTCTCACTCTGTCTCCCATTTCTATGACCTGTCTGGGGTCACCCACCTGTAAGTGACAGAGCCAGAATTTCAACTCCAGGAAGTCTGACTCCAAAGTGCTTATACTTTCTTCCCATCACGTCCCTGTGACTTGAGGCAGTTTCATTTAACAGACGGCAGGACAGGTTACAGAAGTCACAGCCACAAATAAGCAGAGAAGCGAATGAAGCAGAACATAATTTTGCTCATAGCTATGGCTCCCTGACCAAGTATTTCTTACCTGAAGTGGAGTTGCCCAAGTTTTTATTTGTAAGAGGTGCAGAGCAGTATAGTGGGGAAAACAACCACTATATAACCAGCAACCAGAAATGCGGGGACTCAGTCAGGCTTTGGCACTTCTCAGTTGGGTTGACTTCATTTGTTACCCATGTTCTCTGTTGTTTCTCATCTGTAAGATGAGGATAAACAATACCTTCTTCTCAAGGCTGCCATGGAGGTCGCTGAAGCAATAGAAATGAAAATTACAAAATTTGGCCGGGTGCGGTGGCTCTTGCCTGTTATCCCAGCACTTTGGGAGGCCAAGGCGGGCAGATCACTTGAGGTCAGGAGTTCAAGACCAGCCTGGCCAACATGGTGAAATCCCATCTCTACTAAAAATACAAAAATTAGCCGGGTGTGATGGTGGGCATCTGTAATCCCAGTTACTCAGGAGGCTGAGGCAGAAGAATCATTTGAACCAGGGAGGCAGAGGTTGCAGTGAGCTGAGATCGAGTAACTGCACTCCAGCCTGGGCAACAGAGTGAGACTCTGTCTCAGAAAAAGAAAATTACAAAATTGTCCAGAAATCATGTCATGAGTAAGTATATATTTTTCTATGTATCCCTGCTAAAATAATATTTTATTCATTGAAGTTATTTCTTACCTCTGCTTTTTGACATAATGTTTGATTTCTCTTGGCCCCAGCTTCCCCATCTGTAAAATGTGGCCACTGGGCTCGTGGACTCCTATGCTTCTTTCCAGCTCTGCCATTCAGTAGATCAACGACCCTTCCTGACTCCTACTGTGCTTTCCAGCCAGGCCTTCGTGGCTAAGAAAGCCCAGGGATGGAACTCCCTCACACAGAGCCATGTCTCTTCTCGACCAGGAGAAAGCTGAAGATCAAAGAGCAAAGTTGTCCCTCAAGGATGTTCAAATGCAAAAAACGACAGAATTAAGTTCACAGAGGATTGATAACTTTATTCCTTCTACAATGTGTATTGACAAAGCCACATGGTGTGCTGGGAATAAGACCAGATTCAAGAAATAGTTCAGAGGAGGAGACAGATTTTAAAGAAATATTTACCAAGGTAATTATTTCACTGGAGATGTGATATGTTCTAGGAAGGAGTAAGACTGTTTACTGGGAGTTTACACAATGGCAGAGGGATGGTCCGTATGGGAATTTCCCAAGGAAAGGACACTTCAAGCTTGTTCTTGAAGGTTGATCTAGATTTGCAGGGCATGCAAGGGGGCTGAGGAGAGGATGAAGAAAGCTCTAGGTGGAAGGAACATCCAGTGCAAAAGTCTTTTAAAAGGAGAGTTTTTTTATGTATGTCAGTTGCTAAAAAATAAGCTGCTTTGCCTGGAACACTGGTAGTGAGGGGAATAGTAGCATGACATGAGGTTCTACATATAAATGGGGACAAATCATACAGGGGCATACAGGTCAAGATTAGGAATTTGACTCATAAGAGCACAGCATCAGGTAGCAGTGCAGCTGCAAACTTCCAGAGATGCCACTGGAGGGGTCTAAGTTAGAGAACATGTCCCATGTGATCGCCTAGAAAGACCATCATGGAAGCAGCCAGTCTGTTAGAGGCTGCAGGAGCGGGTGCAGTGAGCCCTAAGGCTGGGAACAGAGAAGTGGCCATGCAGACAAAGAAAAGTGGGGAGAGTTGAGAGATGCTTAAAATGGGGCATGCTAGGGATGCGGCACTGATTGGGTGTAGTGGGGAAGAAGAGGGAGGTAATTCACACATTATACATCATAACCACAGCATTGATTGGGTGTGGAGGGGAAGAAGAAGGAGGTAATTCACACTTTATACATCATAACTGTGGCATTGATTGGGTGTGGAGCGGAAGAAGAGAGAGGTAATTCACACATCATATATTATAACCAACCGGGGTTGCTGGTGCCATGAACCCCAATTTCCAGATGAACATCATCTCTGAAAGGCTGAGTGACTTGTCCAGGTTGAACAGCTAAAAAGAGGGATTCCCAGAACTCCTAACACTTAGGCCATAATTACTCCAGGTATGTCCTAAGTGATTCATCTTAAGTGCTATCATTACTTCATAGAAAACTCAATGAAGGGCCATGCATGGTGGCTCATGCCTGTAATCCCAGCACTTTGGGAGGCCGAGGCAGGTGGATCACGAGGTCAGGAGATCGAGACCATCCTGACTAACACAGTGAAACCCCTCTCTATTAAAAATACAAAAAAATTAGCTGGGCATGACAGCGTGCACCTGTAGTCCTAGCTGCTGGGGAGGCTGAGGCAGGAGAATGGCATGAACCTGGGAGGCAGAGCTTGCAGTGAGCTGAGATCGCACCACTGCACTCCAGCCTGGGTGACAGAGCAAGACTCCATCTCAAAAAAAAAAAAAAAGAAAACTCAATGAAGGTCTGATTTCACATGTATTGAATTCAACCACACCACATCCACAGCCATATGATGAGAGGGGACCAGAGTGAGTGACATCATGATCCAAACAGAGTCACTATTCAAACGTGCACTATGGACTCCTTACACAATCACCTAATTATAGTTCTGAGGAAGCGCCATACAATAATACACTGTACAGAAGCCAATGAATAATTGTCAGTGGGCCAGACAGTCCTTTTAATCGGAGTTGATATTTGGAAAATAATGTGTAGCAAGCTCCATGAGGTTTTTGTGGTGGGGCTTTTGGCCGAACAAGTCATACGTTATTCATGTCCAGCTTGTTCTTTGGACAGGCTCTTCCAAACTCCAGAACCAGCACAATTAAAAGTATGCTTTAGCACTTTCTCTCCCCATGTCCTGAAGAAAGGGAACAAGAAGGTCACAAAGTTCACATAAATATGTGCGTATCTGATAGGAAACAAGACATTCATGAACCAGTGCTCCTCTGACTGCACTAAGCCAGCATGATTTGCCAAGATGAACATAGATTTCTTTCCAAATATTCTGGTTCCAATGACTTTAGTTGAGTAATTTCCCCAAAGTCCCATCATTATACGAGTCAAAGTTTGGAAACTAAGTCTCCCCAAGCTCTGGGCCAGGTTCTTCCACAGCTCCATGCTGCCTGACAGCCAGTCTGAGCCTCACGTTCCTCATCTGCATGATGAGGACAGCCTGCCTCACAGGGTTGCTCTGGTGGTCACCACAGTGTCTCAAGACAGTTCTTACATGCAGTTTGGCTCATGGTGAGATCTCAATGCATGGCCAATGCAATGGCATTTGTGAAAACTTCAAACTGGAATTAAAATGAATATAAGATGTTATAAATAGTATATTCTGATTTATTCAGAATGGCTGAGACACATTTGAGGGTCACACGTACATTTGAACTATCATTTAACATAAAGCAACAGCCAATTTCCAAAGCTCTTAAACAATTCAATGACTGAAATTTTACTAGTTGTACTTGCTTCACTCTGCTCTCCCTGTATGACTCATTTTTTGTTCATGATTCCCCAAGTACTTCAAGATCTTGCTATACTTTGGGTCCTTGAAAGTGGTGTCATTGTGGAAAATGGCAGCGATCATGCCAAGGCTGTATTGATGAAAAAATGTCAAACTCTGTAAAATATTTTAAAAGGTTTATTCTGAGCCAAATATGAGTGAACAATGGCTCATGGCATAGCCCCAGGAGATCCTGAGAATATGTGCCCAAGCTGGTTGGGCTATAGTTTGGTTTTATGGGTTTTAGGAAGACAGAAGACATCAATCAATACACATGAGGTATACATTGGTTTGGTAAGGAAAAGCAGGACAACTGGAAGAGGACGCTTAGAGTTGTCTGATTCGCAATTGGTTGAAAGAGTTATTATCTAAAGACCTGGAATCAATAGAAAGGAGTGTCTGGGTTAAGATAAGGGGTTGTGCAAACTAAGGCTCTTATTATGCAGATGAAGTCTCCTGGGTGGTCACCCTTGGAGAATATAGATGGCAAATGTTTCCTACTTAGACCTTTAAAAGGTGCTAGATTCTCAGTTAATCTTTTCTGGATTCAAAGGGCCTGGAAAAGTAAAGACCTCGTTATGTTAACAGAGATTCTTTACAGATGCAAATTTTTCCCACAACAGCTTTCCCCCACAAAATTGCAGGGACATTTCAAAATATGGCAAAGAAACATATTTTGGGGTAAAATATTTTTATTTCCTTCTTTATCTGTCATGTGATATTATACTAGAGTCAGAGAGTCAGGATGGAATTTGATATCTTATTGCTACAAAGACTGTCTCGTCCATCTTGAGATCCCTGTTTTAGTGTCAGTGTTGGTCAGTTGTGCCTGAACTCCTTAAGGGAGAGGGTGTAAAGAGGCATGTCTGACCATTCCTTTCCTGTTATGACCTTAAGGGAGGAGACCACCCCTCATATTGTCTTATGCCCAATTTCTGCCTGCAAAGAAGGAAGTGAAAACTAAAAGGCAGAAATGAAATCCACAGGCAGACAGCTCAGCACCAGGGGCCTGGTTAAAGATTGACCCCTGACCTATTCAGTTATGTTATCTATAGATTCCAGACACTGTATGGAAGAACATTGTGAAAATCCCTGTCCTGTTCTGTGCCATTCTGATTATTTTCAATAGTTCCTAGTGGGGTAGGCTTACTTTATGCCTGACCCATGCTTCTTCGAGACAAAACACCACGCTCACACCACACACACACCACAAAACAAAGAACGGGTAAAAAGGGCACACACACACTTTTACAGTTTACATCAAACCAGAATCAAAACCAAAATCAGCGTATCCAGAAATCCAAGCCAGGTCAAAACCAAAACCAAAGTATCAAGCAATCCAAGTCAAGTCAAAAACAAAAACCAAAGTGCCAGTACAGGCACACTGTGGGTGATCAGGCCACACTTCCACTCAAATGGAGTGGGCAAGTTCCAAAGATTAGTCTTACCAAGTTTCAGATGTCTGGACTCCAAGTGCCAGTTCCTTCCCAGTGTTCAGCTACTGCATTGATCCTCCATGGGAGTCTGCCACGAGCTGCTTTGGTGAGGTGTTTCACTGGGGCAATTGTCTCGAAGAAGCATGGGTCAGGCACAAAGTAAGCCTATCCCACTAGGAACTATTGAAAATTTTCAAGAAAGGATTTAGGGGAGATTACGGTATTACTATGACACCAGGAAAACTTAGCACTTCATGTGAAATAGACTGGTCAGCATTAGAGGTAGGTTGGCCATCAGAAGGAAACCTGGACAGGTCCCTTGTTTCAAAGGTATAGCACAAGGTAACCTGTAAGCCAGGGCACCCAGACCAGTTCCCGTAAATAGACATTTGGTTACAGCTGGTTTTAGACACCTCCCACAGCGGTTGAGAGAACAGCAGCATAAGCGGCTGGCAGAGGTAAGGAAAGACCAGCAGAGAGAAAGAGAGGAAAGAGACAGACAGAAAAAGAGGCAGAGAGAGAGAGGAAAAGATACAGAGGAAGAGACAGAGAGACAAAGAGGGAGTCAAGGAGAGAGAGAGAAAGACAGAGGCAGAGAGAGTGAAAGAGACAGAGAGGCAAAGAGGGAGTCAAGGAGAGAGAGAGAAAGAGAGAGGCAGAGAGAGAGAAAGAGACAGAAGCAAAAGGAAAGTCAAAGAGAAAAAGAGAAAAACAAAGAGAGAAAGAAACAGATATACAATTAGTTAAGAAAAAAAAAGTGTACCCTATTCCTTTAAAAGCCATTGTAAATTTAAAACCTATAATTGATAATTAAAGGTATTTTCCATAACCCTGTAACACTTTAATACCACTTTGTTGTCAGTGTAAATAAGGGCATATCCCAAAAGCACTGAGACCTTCCTATCAAAAATCCTTAACCTGGTAACCCACAGATGGCCCAGATGCATTCAATCTGTAGTGGCAACTGCTTTACTAACAGAAGAAAGTAAAAAAAATAACTTTTAGAGGAAACCTCATTGTGAGCACACCTCACCAGTTCAAAAGTATCCTTGAAAAAAAAAAAAAAAAAAAGGATGATTTAACATTAACCACTGAAAATTCCCTTAATCCAGCAGGTTTTCTAACAGGGAATTTAAATCTTAATTACCATACAAAGGTCCAACCAGACCTAGGAGGAACTCCCCTCAGGACAGGAAGATCTATGGTTCCTTCCAGGTAATTGAAGGGAAAAAAAAAGCCATCTATACCAAATTCTAAGTCAATTGGACTAAACAAGGTCTTATTAATAGCAAAGGATAATTGAAATCCCAAACTTACAAGGTTTTCAACAAAAGTAAAGTTTGCTAAAAGTTAACAGTGTAACATGTATTATTGTAACTTCTAATCTTGTGGCCTTAGACAGTCTAGTCCACAGACATAAAAGAAGTTTGCTTTGGAAAAGAATGGTTATCATTGGAGAAAAAAGTGGGGGGGAGGTGAGACAGAATTTATGTAAAAAGAATGTTATATGGTAAATTCTCGTCCTGAAATAAATTAACTGGTTGTTTAAAGAAATAAATGTTTGTAATAACTCCGAAAGTTGAGGCAGGTTGAAGAATTGTCTGCAAAAGTCATGAAAGAGAAAAAAAAAGTTAAAAAAAAAAAGAATTTATGCAAGAAATATTGTATAATTTAAAAGTAACTAGGCCTCCGGAATATAAAACTATTAAAAAAAAAACAGTTTATGTGCAAGGTGTATAAAGAAAATAAAATATACCTTTGGTAAAAGAATTATAAGGAGACATAAGAATGTAAATTTTTACCTACATTAAAAGGTTAAATATATATGTATAGTTGAAGGTTTAAGCAAGCTTTAAAACATTAATTGTAAAGAAAATTCTGTGTGTAAACATATTAGCTAAAGTTAAAGGGGTATCATCCAGTTTTTCTGTGAACTGGACATTAAAGTAAAAACACAACAGGTGTTTCTCAAAGCACTAACCTACTCTTTAACAAAAATTATAAAAGGTTAAAAAGAGTCTATAAAAATCTTACCTTATGGTTTGACATTAAAAATTGGATAAATACATCTACAAGGTTTTCTTAAAATTAAGTTTAACATTAATAATACACTAATATAAAGGTGAAATTTAGCTTATCTGGTATAAAAAATCATACAAGAAGCATTATTAAATACAAAATGGCATTTGGCTTTCTTTGATCTAAAAACTAATAAAAATAGGTGCTAAAGGAAATTTCTCAGTAAGAAGGCACCAAAGACTATAAAGTCTGCTGTTGATGTTCCCACATTTAAAACAAAAATTCAATTTCTTAGAAATTATATACTTGGTTTATCTTCCACTTTCCTTTCCCTCAGAACTAAAAGTCTTTTAGCACAGGTTCCACCCCTAGAATTTCCAGTAAACCAGCACCAGCCTGAAGATCACCTTCTTATCAAAGGGTGGAAAGAAGAAAAACTCGAGCCAGCCTAGGAAGGACCCTGCCTTGTGCTGCTACCCCAAGAGACTGCTGTTCGTACAGCAGAAAAAGGATGGACTCATCACACCCAAGTCAAAGCGCCACCCTCTCCAGAGTTGTGGGCCACAGTCCCACGGGAAAACCCTACCAAACTAAAGCTAAGAAAAATTTAACTATTTCCTCTATTCTATTACTCTTCCTTCTTTCCTCACTCTATTGCTGACCATCTGGTTATTAACATAACCAAGTCAATTTTGCCTCAAACTATAGCATTTAATGCTTGCCTTGTTATACCCTGTGAGGACATGCCAAGTCAAAGACAGATCTCAACTTCAGAAAAGTATCTCTGTCCCTCCTGACTCTCCTCATACTGGGCATTAGCAAATTAGTGCCATTTAATGCAGGGAGATTTTGATAAAGACTCCAGTGCCAACCAGGAGTCTTGCCCCTCAATGTAGAGTTTTTATGTCGTAGTTGGTCCAACGGTCTGTGGACCACTAAAGACCAAGGATGAACTGCCCCAACCGTTTTTTGTAATTTCCTAAAATCATACATTCATTTTACTAGAGGATCATAGAAGTTAAAGACTTAAAACAAACTTTGGCAATTAAGACAGGATACCAAGATCCATTCCAATGGATCAAATATTCCATCCATTGGAGTGTATCAAATATTCCATCCAAACATTAAACAAAAGTAATTGGTATGCTTGTGCACATGGCAGGCCAGAGGCCCAGATTGTCCCCTTTCCACTAAGGTGGTCCCCCAGTTGACCAGGCCTGGGCTGCATGGTAGCTCTTTTCCAGGATTCTACAGCCTGGAGTAATAAGTCCTGCCAAGCTCTCTCTGCTATATCCCAAAGTCTGGCACCCTGCTAGTCAGCCCCTGAGGGCCATCCAGCTTCCATCTCCCCAACACTAAGTTCACTTCGTGTCTCTCACGACAGGGAGGAAACAGCATTCCTTGGAGACCTGAAGGGATGCAGTGAGCCTAAGAATTTTCAAGAGCTTATCAATCAGTTAGTCTATGTTCATCCCTGAGCGGGTGTGTGGTAGTATTGTGGTGGACCTTTACTGGGCACTCTGCCAAACAACTGGAGTGGCACTTGTACTTTAGTCCAATTGGCTATCCCTTTCACCCTGGCATTTCATCAACCAGAGGGAGGAAAACTAAAGACATCATAAAGCGAGAGATGCCCCTTCTGGGTCTTTTGACTCTCACGTCCATTTAGACGCAATTGGAGTCCCACAGTGAATACCAGATCAATTAAAACTTGAAATCAAATAGCTGCAGGATTTGAGTCAATATTTTGGTGGGTGACAGTTAATACAAATGTAAATTGAATAAACTACATCTATTACAACCGACAGCAACGAGCTTTTCATCAGTTGAAAGAAAAACTCCTGTCGGCCCCAGCCCTGGGGCTACCTGACCTGACAAAACCCTTTACACTCTATGTGTCAGAAAGAAAAAAAAATGGCAATTGGAGTTTTAACCCAGACTGTGAGGCCCTGGCCAAGGCCAGTGGCCTATCTCTCAAAACAACTGGACAGGGTTTCCAAAGGCTGGCCCCCATGTCTAAGGGCCCTGGCAGCAACAGCCCTGTTAGCACAAGAAGCAGATAAACTAATCCTTGGGCAAAACCTGAATATAAAGGCCCCCCATGCCATGGTAACTTTGATGAATACCAAACGACATCATTGGCTAACAAATGCTAGATTAACCAAGCACCAAAGCATGCTATGTGAAAACCCCCACATAACCACTGACGTTTGCAACATCCTAAACCCCACCACCTTGCTCCCGGTATCAGAGAGCCCAGTTGAACATAACTGTGTAGAGATATTGGACTCAGTTTATTCTAGCTGGCCCAACCTCTGAGACCATCCTTAAACATCAGTAGGCTATGAGTGGTATGTGGACAGGAGTAGCTTCACCAACCCCTGCAAAGTGACTCTGAAAAAGACAACAAGCCCTGCTCCAGTCACACCCGGAAGCTGATTGGTCCATGCATGGCCGAAGCATGAGAAAACTCATTGCGGGACTCATTTTCCTTAAAATTTGGACTTGTACGGTAAGGACTTTAACTGACCTTCCTCAGACTGAGGGCTCTTCCCAGTGTATACATCAAGGCACTGAGGTAGGACAAAAAGTTGCTACAGTCCTATTATTTTATGGTTATTATAAGTGTACCAGGACTCTAAAAAGAACTTGTTTGTATAATGTTATTCTATACAAGGTGTGTAGCCCAGGAAATGACCAACCTGATGTGTATTATGACCCATCTGAGCCTCCCATGATCACAGTTTTTGAAATAAGATTAAGGACTGAGGACTGGTGGGGGCTCATAAACGATACGAGTAAAGTGTTAGCCAAAATGAAAGAAAAAGGGGTGCCCAAACAAGTCACCTTGAAGTTTGATGCTTGTGCTGTCATTAATAGTAATAAGTTAGGAATAGGATGTGGTTCTTTTAATTAGGAAAGAGGCCTTATGGCAGAAAGTAAGTACATTTGTCATGAATTAGGACTGTGTGGAAATGAATGTGGATCCTGGTCTTGTGTCATTTAGGCTACTTGGATAAAAAATGAAAAGGATCCTGTCCACCTTCAGAAAGGGAAAAGTGGCCCTTCCTATACCAGTGGTCAGTGTAACCCTTTAGAACTAGTAGTAACCAATCCCCTGGATCCTCGCTGGAAAAAAAGGGGAGCTTGTAACCCGAGGAATTGATAGGTCTGGACTGGATCCTCGAGTAAATATCGTGGTTTGAGGAGGAGTTTATAAACACTCTCCTGAGTCAGTATTTCAAACCTTCTATGATGAACTGAATGTGCCAGTACCAGAAATTCCAGGAAAAACAAGAAATTTGTTTTTGCAATTAGCCGAGCACATAGCCCAGTCTCTCAGTGTCACTTCATATTATGTTTGGGGAGGAACTGTAATGGGAGATCAATGGCCATGGGAAGCCCGAGAATTAGTACCTACAGACCCAGTTCCTGATAAATTCTCGACTCAAAGGAATCATCCTGATAACTTCAAGGTTCTAAAAGCCTCAATCATTAGACAATACTGTATAGCAAGAGTGGGGAAGGACTTCACCCTTCCTGTGGGAAGACTCAGCTGCCTTGAGCAAAAACTGTATAGTAGTACCACAAAAACAGCCACCTAGTGGAGTTCAAACCATATTAAGAAAAATCCCTTGTAAGTTGGATTCCTAGGTATTTTATTCTCTTTGAAGCAATTGTGAATGGAAGTTCATTCATGATTTGGCTCTCTGTTTGTCTGTTACTGGTGTATAAGAATGCTTGTGATTTTTGCACATTAATTTTGTATCCTGAGACTTTGCTGAAGTTGCTTATCAGCTTAAGGAGATTTTGGGCTGAGACAATGGGGTTTTCTAAATATACAATCATGTCATCTGCAAAGAGGGACAATTTGACTTCTTCTTTTCCTAACTGAATACCCTTGATTTCTTTCTCTTGCCTGATTGCCCTAGCCAGAACTTCCAACACTATGTTGAATAGGAGTGGTGAGAGAGGGCATCCCTGTCTTGTGCCAGTTTTCAAAGGGAATTTTTCCAGTTTTTGCCCATTCAGTATATTGGCTGTGGGTTTGTCATAAATAGCTCTTATGATTTTGAGGTACGTTCCATCAATACTGAATTTATTGAGCGTTTTTAGCATGAAGGGCTGTTGAATTTTGTCAAAAGCCTTTTCTGCATCTCTTGAGATAATCATGTGGTTCTTGTCTTTGGTTCTGTTTATATGCTGGATTATGTTTATTGATTTGCGAATGTTGAACCAGCCTTGCGTCCCAGGGATGAAGCCCACTTGATCATGGTGGATAAGCTTTTTGATGTGCTGCTGAATCTGGTTTGCCAGTATTTTATTGAGGATTTTTGCATCGATGTTCATCAGGGATATTGGTCTAAAATTCTCTTTTTTTGTTGTGTCTCTGCCAGGCTTTGGTATCAGGATGATGTTGGCCTCATAAAATGAGTTAGGGAGGATTCCCTCTTTTTCTATTGATTGGAATAGGGATGTAAAGGACCTCTTCAAGGAGAACTACAAACCACTGCTCAGTGAAATAAAAGAGGACACAAACAAATGGAAGAACATACCATGCTCATGGATAGGAAGAATCAATATCGTGAAAATGGCCATACTGCCCAAGGTTATTTATAGATTCAATGCCATCCCCATCAAGCTACCAACGACTTTCTTCACAGAATTGGAAAAAACTGCTTTAAAGTTCATATAGAACCAAAAAAGAGCCTGCATCTCCAAGACAATCCTAAGTCAAAAGAACAAAGCTGGAGGCATCACGCTACCTGACTTCAAACTATACTACAAGGCTACAGTAACCAAAACAGCATGGTACTGGTACCAAAACAGAGATATAGACCAATGGAACAGAACAGAGTCCTCAGAAATAATACCACACATCTACAGCCATCTGATCTTTGACAAACCTGAGAGAAACAAGAAATGGGGAAAGGATTCCCTATTTAATAAATGGTGCTGGCAAAATTGGCTAGCCATAAGTAGAAAGCTGAAACTGGATCCTTTCCTTACTCCTTATATGAAAATTAATTCAAGATGGATTAGAGACTTAAATGTTAGACCTAATACCATAAAAACTCTAGAGGAAAACCTAGGTAGTACCATTCAGGACATAGGCATGGGCAAAGACTTCATGTCTAAAACACCAAAAGCAATGGCAGCAAAAGCCAAAATTGACAAATGGGATCTAATTAAACTAAAAAGCTTCTGCACAGCAAAAGAAACTACCATCAGAGTGAACAGGCAACCTACAGAATGGGAGAAAATTTTTGCAATCTACTCATCTGACAAAGGGCTAATATCCAGAACCCACAAGGAACTCAAACAAATTTACAAGAAAAAAACAAACAACCCCATCAAAAAGTGGGCAAAGGATATGAACAGACATTTCTCAAAAGAAGACATTCATACAGCCAACAGACACATGAAAAAATGCTCATCATCACTGGCCATCAGAGAAATGCAAATCAAAACCACAATGAGATACCATCTCACACCAGTTAGAATGGCGATCATTGAAAAGTCAGGAAACAACAGGTGCTGGAGAGGATGTGGAGAAATAGGAACACTTTTACACTGTTGGTGGGATTGTAAACTAGTTCAACCATTATGGAAAACAGTATGGCGATTCCTCAAGGACCTAGAACTAGAAGTACCATATGACCCAGCCATCCCATTACTGGCTATATAACCCAAAGGATTATAAATCATGCTGCTATAAAGACATATGCACACGTATGTTTATTGCGGCACTATTCACAATAGCAAAGACTTGGAATCAACCCAAATGTCCATCAGTAACAGACTGGATTAAGAAAATGTGGCACATATACACCATGGAATACTATGCAGCCATAAAAAAGGATGAGTTTGTGTCCTTTGTAGGGACATGGATGCAGCTGGAAACCATCATTCTTAGCAAACTATCACAAGAACAGAAAACCAAACACCGCATGTTCTCACTCATAGGTGGGAACTGAACAATGAGATCACTTGGACTCGGGAAGGGGGACATCACACACCGGGGCCTATCATGGGGAGGGGGGAGGGAGGAAGGATTGCATTGGGAGTTATACCTGATGTAAATGACGAGTTGATGGGTGCTGACGAGTTGATGGGTGCAGCACAGCAACATGGCACAAGTATACATATGTAACAAACCTGCACGTTATGCACATGTACCCTAGAATTTAAAATATAATAATAAATAAATAAATAAAAAATAAATAAATAAATAAAAAAGATTTAAATTAAAAAAAAAAAAAAAGAAATATCTATTTAGTAAATTCCCAAAGTTGCAAACCCTGTGGACCCCCCTGGAGTCCCACTGGGACTGGACAGCCCCCACTGGATTATACTGGATATGCGGGTGAGATCTTATGCCAAATTACCCGACCTGTGGGCAAGTAGTTGTGTTATTGACACTATTAAACCATCTTTCTTCCTACTGCCCATAAAGACAGGTGGACTCCGGGGCTTCCCTGTCTATGCTTCCCATGAAAAGAGAAGCATAGCTATAGGAAATTGGAAAGATGATGAATGGCCCCCTGAGAGAATTATACAATATTACAGGCCTGGTACTTGGGCACAAGATGGCTCGTGGGGATACCACACCCCCATTTACATGCTTAACCAAATCATATGGTTACAAGCTGTCTTAGAAATCATCACTAACAAAACCGGCAGAGCCTTGACTATTCTGGCCTGGCAAGAAACTCAGATGAGAAATGCTATCTATCAAAATAGATTGGCTCTCGACTACTTGCTAGCAGCTGAAGGAAGGGTCTGTAGAAAATTTAACCTTACTAATTGTTGTCTACACATAGATGATCAAGGGCAAGTAGTTGAAGACATAGTTAGAAATATGACAAAACTGGCACAAGAATTTGTCATGTGCCAAATGTGCAAGGGTAGCATGGATTTGATCCTAGGGCCATGTTTAGAAAATGGTTCCCAGCACTAGGAGGATTTAAAACTCTTATAATAGGAGTTATAATAGTAATAGGAACTTGCTTACTGCTCCCTTGTTTGCTACCTGTACTTCCTCAAACAATAAAAAGCTTCATCGCTACCTTAGTTCACCAAAATGCTTTAGCACAAGTGTACTATATGAATCACTATCCATCTGTCTTCCAAGAAGACATGGGTAGTGAGAATGAAAGTCAGAACTCCCACTATTGAGTGAGATTCTCAAAGTGGGGGAATAAGGGAGGAGACCACCCCTCATATTGTCTTATGCCCAATTTCTGCCTTCAAAGAAAGAAGTAAAAACTAAAAGGCAGAAATGAAATCCATAGGCAGACAGCCCAGTGCCGCACCCTGGGCCTGGTTGAAGATGGACTCCTGACCTAACCGGTTATGTTATCTATAGATTCCAGACATTGCATGGAAAAGCACTGTGAAAATTCCTGGCCTGTTCTGTTCCATTCTGATTACCGGTGCATGCAGCCCCCAGTAGTGTACCCGCTGCTTGCTCAATCTATCATGACCCTCTCAATGTGGACTCCCTTAGAGTTGTAAACCCTTAAAAGGGACAGGAATTGCTCACTCAGGGAACTTGGTTGTTGGAGATGTGAGTCTTACCGAAGCTCCCAGCCGAATAAAGCCCTTCCTTCTTTAACTCGGCGTCTGAGGGGTTTCGTCTGCAGCTTGTCCTGCTACAACCTGAACTGGTTTTTTCAGCTTTCTTTGGAATCCCCTTGGCCAGGAGGGGGACTTAGAATCTTATTTTTGGCTTACAGCAATTTCAGACCTCTCCTGGGTTTTGCTACATTTATTTGTGCCAGACACTGCAAGGCTCTTGCGTCAGTTCAAACCCCGAGATGGTGCCAACAAACAACATGAGGCAGTGCGGAGCAACACACGCTATGTTAATGAGCTCCTGGGTGCAGGCAGGCTGAGGCCTAAAATGGCGTCAGCACCAAATGAGGACGGGGCAGGGGTTTTATAGTCTCCTGTAAACAGGAAGTGTCTCAGTCTGATGTAACTGCTATTCGGTACCCGGACGGCCTCCCTCTCGATCTTCAGTGGGTATGCGTCTTCCGGCCAGCTCTCTTCCTGCTTCTGCTATCTTGCTGACACATGCTGCTGGCACAAGTGGCCTTGTGCCTTGGGACTGGGCCCGAGGAGGGAGAAGTTATTCATTCCCTTAAGCTTTCAGCCCCGGGGAGAATCTTTCAGACACTGCACTGGATGCTCTACAAAAAAATGGAGGGTGTGGTCATTCCCATTGCAGGGTTCACATTTCAGTGGGAGAGAGAGGCCTGTAAGCCCTGGTTAGGAGTTGAGGTATTAAGAGCTGTACAAGCAGAAAATTGAAGGAAAAGACAGAGGGAGTTCCTACCTTGACTTCAGAAGAAAAGCCTGCCTTTCCCTCAACTCCATCATCTGAGGAAGACCCATAGGTTAATGCTCCAGCCAGTGTGGCCAGAAGTGGGTTTGTCCAGGTAAGCATGAAGAGAGTGAGCTGCAGAGCAGTGGAAAGAGCTCTGACTCAGCCCCGCAAGCACTGGGTCATATTCCGTTCTGTGTCAGATGGACACAGGGCAGAGGCAGGGCCAGCCTCCTGGAGCTGACACACACCCGCCCAGCCCCTCTCCTTGCCTCAACCCACTCTCCTCGCCTCACCCCACTCTCCTCACTGGGTCACTTTCTTTCACCCTATCCTTAGCTCCTGCCACCCAGAAACTTTTCTCCAGATGGGAGGACTGGCAATCATCTCCTCTCCCTTGTGTAATCAAATATCTCACCCTGAAGATATTCTCAGACTCCCTGGCCTCCACTCAGCCCTCCCGGTTCACAGCGTGTGGTGCAGCCAGCCAGCCAGCCCACAGCCCCACTGGTTTCTAATTAAAACCCAACAAGTGTTTCTCTAGACACAGAACGAGTTCTTGGAGGAGAAACAATGGGTTCCTCTAAGGTTGGCCTTCAGGTCTCACATAGATAAGCTGTTCGTGAAGGAATCACAAACAGGCTGGTTTCCAAAAGTACAAATATATTTTATTATAACTATTAATTATTACTATTATCCATTTTAGCTGTCCTGCTACCTGAGGCTGACCACAAAGAACTTAAATATGTCTCTGGAATGGCATTCCATAGACAAAAAAAGAAATCCCATTATTTTAATGTGTGGGAGCTGCAAAAAATAAAAAACTAATATCCTGTCTCCCTTAGGTTGTAAAAATTTACATAATCCCCTCCACATTGATGCATTCAGCAGCATGCTATGGAAATGTAAACATTTCTGAAAATAAAACAGCTTTTATAATTAAAAGTTTGTAAAAACAAAACAAAACAAAAACCCCAACCCCAAAACCATCTGTGAGTGAACACATCCCCTGCCTTGGGGTCTATCCTGTATTTTCCTTCTCCTGAAGGCAGGAATCATCCAGTCCAGAGGTCACACGCAGACTTCATCCCCTAAAGGTGGGGATGATTTCAAAATATTGAACAATCCCTTTGGCCCAGGACAAGGTCTAATCAGAAAATGGATGTTGGACCTAGCACTAGAGCAGGGAGCCAGAGGCCCTGCAGTGCCAAATGAAACCTTTTTATAGACAGATTGTAAGGAAGTGCATCGGGGAGATGCTATTGGGGAATGGCCTGGAGCATAGGAGACACTAAGGGAGCTCAGGGAAACTAGTCACCAATCAGAACAGACATAATTCACCCCAGTACACACCCACTAAATATTGGCCCTGCTCAAAGGGACCAGACAAGAACCAAGGTGAGAGATACAAGCTGGCTGAAGAATTAGTGGTCTACTAAGAGAGCAGCTATGATTTGGTTTTAATCAATTGCTGCTAGACCTTCTGATTTTTCATGAGAAGTTAAAAATCTGTATTTCATTTGGCAAATAATGCACATTAAAAAAAAAATGCCATATGAACCAAAGGTTTGCCCATGGCCATGTTACAAACTGGTGAATAGTGCAAGATCAGTGATCAAGGGGTTCAGGGCCATCTGCATCCATGGCCACCACAAAAATATAAACCCATCAAGGTGTTCCAACAGCCCAAATTTCTTTTCTTTTTCTTTTTTTTTTTTTTTTTTGAGATGGAGTCTTGCTCTGTCACCCAGGCTGAAGTGCAGTGCTATGATCTTGGCTCACTGCAACCTCCACCTCTCAGGTTCAAATGATTCTCCTGCCTCAGCCTCCCAAGTAACTGGGACTACAGGCACATGCCACCATGCCCACCTAATTTTTCACATTTTTAGTGGAGACGGGGTTTCACTGTGTTAGCCAGGATGGTCTCGATCTCCTGACCTCGTGATCCACCTGCCTCAGCCTCCCAAAGTGCTGGGATTACAGGCGTGAGTCACCGCGCCTGGCCCCAAAAGCCCAAATTTCTTTCCACCCTCATAGCTCCTGCCATGGTTCAACTCCCTCATGTTTCACCTGATTTGCTACAGTAGACTCTAAACAAGTGCTCCCACAGCATCATGGATATACTGTTCTTTTAAACATACCCCTCCTATTGTAATGACTTGTCTACCTCACTCAGAGGCCTGTCTTGTTTATTGCTGTATCTGCAGGGCCTAGCATAGAGCTTGGCACCCAGTAGGCACAAAAAGAGAAAGAAGAGAGGAAGAAAAGTTTTATTCAGTTACTTTCAGTCCCTTTACTATCCTGTCAAACAGTGGCACCTAATGGTGGTATGTGGCACTGCAACCCAGCTTTATTTGACTTGGAACATGCTCACTTAACCAAAGGGGAAATAAATAAAAATGTAATATCTACAGATTTTGTATCATAGGAGAAAGCCCCACATCATAAGATGTAGCAAAGGCATCTGTAATGGTCATGGCCACCATATTAACTCTTTCTTTTCAACTCAAACTACTGAAGGGTTTTTTAAAAATTATAAAAACATAGCTCTAATTCTTAATAATTTTTTAGAAAATAGAATTTAAACTTTAGAAAGCAGATCTGTAGGCAAGATCTCCTATAACATTTTACTTCTGAAAAATCTGTGTGTTTTTTAGGTCTCAGGAGTAGCTCTTAAAAAGATATGGCCCTTGGCTGAGCACAGTGGCTCACGCCTGTAATCCCAGCACTTTGGGAGGCTGAGGCAGGTGGATCACCTGAGGTTGGGAGTTCGAGACCAGCCTGACCAACATTGAGAAACCCCATCTGTGCGAAAAATACAAAATTAGCCAGGCGTGATGGCGCATTCCTGTAATCCCAGCTACACGGAAGTCTGAGGCAGGAGAATTGCTTAACCCAGGAGGCAGAGGTTGCAGTGAGCTGAGATCATGCCATTGCACTCCAGCCTGGGCAACAAGAGCAAAATGCTGTCTCAAAAAATATATATATATGGCCTTTATTTCACAATAATATGAGAGGTGTATCTACTACTGCCAAACTGTATATGCTTTAAAATATTAAGATGGCAAATTTTATGTTATGTGTTTTTTAACATAATAGAAAATTGTTATATTATATTAAAATTATACATTCTGTAAAATTAATTTATATATAAATAAAATTAATATATAATTATATACATTAAAATATATTATTTAAACCAGAGAAATGGTCCTCAGCCACCCTTTGTCTTCAGAGCTCCTTGTAGCCTGTAATGAAGAAAGCTGGCACCAAAACAAGATAAAGTAGAACAAAGAAAAATTGAAATAAGACCCACATCCTTGGTCCTGGCATTCCATGGTCTAGTCTTCAGAACAGCTTTGGGGATAATTTGTTACTCTCTAGTTTTATGATCCCATTCTGCACGCATGTTCATTTATTCAGTAGGTATTGACTGAATGCCTACTCCTGAGGCTCTGAAGATATCATTAAAATATAATATCTGTCCTTGACTTACTCTAAATCCAGATTCTAGTAAATGTACTTCCAATATACTTAGAGTTTGAAGCAGAGTAGGTGCCTGCTAAGGCCCAGGCTCTCTATAATTCATCAGTCCTTAGCAACATTCCTATGCCTGGTCATGAGATCATCAACAGGCCATATGGGAACCCCAAGACTGCTTGTAGCTAGACATGCCCACCCTTTCTTATTCACTTCCAGGCATGAAAGCAGTGTCACCATATTAGCTTTTTCCTTGCCATGCCTTGCTGTGACTGCAAGAGGTTCTGGGCTTCCTTCGGGTAACAAAACAAAAGCTGAAAGCAAAATGAATGGTGGAGGCAGTGGGCATCCGTATATGCCAAGTGGGTAGCAAATAAACATAACCCACTCCCAAGACTTTTTTTACAAAAATGAGGCCTCTAGTTTCCGTGCCCCTGGAAATGTCTCATTCCCAGATGAATGGATCCTAGAGAAGGCATTCATTCATATATCCCTAGCATTCCCAGTGGCTTGGTAGGAGTCAGATTGAAGGATACTAGACCCAGAAAGTGCAGAGTAAGATTCTTCATGTTATAAATGAGGAAACTGAGACTCCAAGAGATTAGTACAATCTCACAAGCTCACAGCAAATTATTGGCCGAGCCTGGACCAGAACTCAGGTCTCCTGACTCCTAACATAATCTATGCCACACATAAGGTACCCTCATTAAGAGAATGAAGGCAGACTATTCAGCTATAGCTGGTCCAGTTTCAGGAAGGAGACTCTGGTCACATAAAAGTCTTAAAAGTTTTTCTTGGTCATTTTAATGTCTTTTTGGTAAATCTCCAGATTAAGGTAATAGTACAACCCCTATCCACTAATCAGCATCAGCAGCCACATGGTACTCTATGGATTTTATACAGAAAGGCAGGACAGTCTGCTAGGAAGACTGCCAACCTGGTGATTGGATGGTGTTCCAGTCCCGGTTCTAGTGCTGTAAGAGCTTGGACAGACAAGAGAGCAAAAACAGGAAAATGTCAGGACCAAGTTCAAGAGACCCGTCATAACTAAAGACCACAACCAAACTCCTTGATGAGGCCTACAAGCACCCTTCTCCAATGGCCAGGTTAAAGACCAGGACCCCAAACTTAAGTTCAGCTATGCAGTCAATGGGATAATGTTGTTACTGTTGGCTCCAGAACATATCTCTGTGCCTCAGTTTCTTCATAAGTGAAATGATTTACTGTGAAATTATATGGAGATGATTGTGAAAATCAAAAGATAAAGTGAAAGCTATTGTTAAATTATATCTAAGTTTAAGGTAGCACACTTTTTAAAATCAACATTACCGCTATTATCATACTGTATATTTTCCCTTAAAACTGAAAGTATGGGGGTGTTTCATCTTATAGGCAGAAAACCAGAGGATCAAGAGGTTGCAGTGGGGCCAAGAGTGTTTCAGTCTTCCTAGATTAGCCAAGATCTGGAAGGCACCTGAGGCACCAAGGACCCCAGATGCACTGAAGTTCAGAATCAGAAGAAACATGAATACTCTATATTGTCTTGAGCAGTATTTCACAGAGCAGTGTCCATGACCTCCTGTTTCAGAGTCACCCGGGACAATTGTTGCAAATGCAGATCCCTGGACCCTGTTCCAGGAACTCTCTGAAAGACTAGGGATGGGGCCCCAGATTCCATATTTCTAATCATTCCCCCCAGATGACTGATGCAGGCTAACATTTTAGAATTACTTTGCCTCATATTTAATCACCCTTTTATGTAGAGACTCTACACTGGAAGACTGAACCCATAGCGTGTCTTTTACTCAGAGAGCTTCCCTCCAGGCAACATTCTTTCAGCAACTTGTAAGACACCACAAGCCATCAGAATGGGCTGAATGGAGAAGGGTATCACTGATGGCATTTTGGATTTCGGAAAGGGGAAGAGTCCAACTCCCATTTCCCAAAGAAAGACTGCTTCAACAAATGGCTGAGCGAGAGGTTAGTAATGTAGCCATGACCACAACTATGTTCCACCCAGACAGATGCTGCCCCTGTGCATGACTTACACCCCAGTCATGGCTTTGCCTTTTGCAGGGTCTCTGGCCTGCATTCTTCTAAGACCAGATCACTTTCTCTGAGCCTGTATTTGAGGGTTAACAAGATATTTATGAACAATGCCCATGAAACACCGCCTTGGGAGCACAGAAACTCTTGGCTTCAGGGTCAGCTTAGCTGTACCTGCTAGGTCAAGTCCCAGTGCCTCGGTTTCTTTAGAAGCGAAACAGAAACTCTCTGACTGTCCTGTCTGAGAGGAGTGGCCAGGATAAAGAGGCAGGATTTGCAGAAAGCTAAGTGGTGCAGAGGAGAAATCTCAGCCCACATCAGATGCCCTTGTGCGAATTATGCAATCTGGGAATTAGGTGAAAATCAACATGCATTCTGCCTGCACACCCAGAGAATAGAACCAATGGGGAGCCAGCTGCCCCTTCTAATCCTACACAGGAACTTCCAGCATTTCAGCACTTGGACTTACACACTCTACTCCCTCAGCACAGCCCATGTCCCTGCACAGTCAGTGCCTTTAGTCTGGGGTGGCCACTGCCAACACTATACAGCAGGAGAGCATGGGGGAAGGAGGTGGCTTCAGTAATCACTGTGGGGACACACCAGATTTTGTATGCTGCCACCTAGGTGTTGGGGGCAAGCCCCTTCTCTTGCCTTCTGCACTTCCCTCTCAGGTAGTCCTGGGAGGTTTCTTCATTTGATATTTACTCTTTACAAAGCAGTCTTGAAATTGTTAGTGGTTTAAAAAGAGAACCAGGAGAGTGCATTCAAGAGTGATCTCTCTCTACTCAAAATCCTTAAAAATCTGAACTCTTTAGTGAGGCCTCTAAATATTTGCATTCTACAATGTCTATTTTTAAAAGAACAATCAGAATCTTAAATAGATGTCTCAGCTTAATGGAAAGACTCCAATATGACTAACAATGGCCGGGAAAATTATCAAGATAAAATGAAGAGACTGATCTCAGTTTCTCTGGACTGTCTTTGAAAAACCTATGGGTAGACAATCTAGGTCTACATTCAAGAGTCATTCAGAGATCAGCAGAAGGCAAACCAAACTGAGAAGACTTGGGGCTTAGTCTGGAACTGCTGGCCAATTCATTGTAGTGAGGTCAAATTTATGTTACAGTGGAGTGATTTACGTATATTTTATTGGCCCTTTGCATAACCATAATAACTGTCACTTGCTGAGCATTTACTGCATCTGGGCCATTGGTTAAGGTTTTTTTTTTTTTAGATTAATTATCTCATTTAATCTGGACAACAGCACCCAAGAGTTAAATATTCATATCTCAGCTTTATAGATGGGGACTGCATTGGTCAGCTCAGGGTGCCATAACAAAATACCACAGAGTGGAGGGCTTAAACAACACAAATTTATTTCCTCACAGTTCTGGAGACTAGAAATCCAAGAACAAGGGGTCAGTGGGTCTGATTTCTCCTGAGGCCTCTTTCCTTGGCTTGCGGATGGCCACGTTGCTACCATGTCTTTATATGGTTTTTCCTCAATGTGCATACCCACACCTGGTGTCTTTTCTTGTGTCCAAATTTCCTCTTCTTATAAAGACACTGGCTGGATTAGATGAGGGCCCACTAACAGTCTCATTTTAACAAAATCACCTCTTTAAAGGCTCCATCTCCAAATACAGTCACATTCTGAGGTATTGGGGTTAGGGCTTCAACATGTAAAATTGAAGGGGACACAACTCAGCCCTTTACAGAAACATTGAGGCTCAGAGCAGTGGAACAGCTTACCCAAGGTCACACAATACAGGGCAGAGCTGGGATCCTAGCCTAGGTCTGTCTCATTCCCAATCAGTGATCATAGGACACTGACCCCAAGTACAGTAGAGTTAACGGAGCTTTGGGCCAGTGTCAGTGACCTTGGTTATGGTCCCAGCTCTACTATTAACTAACAGTGCATCCTGGCAGAAGTGGCTGACCCTCAGGGCCCCCATTTTCTCATCTGTAAAACACAGGACTCAGACTAGATGATCTTCTGCATGCTCTCCAGGTCTAACAGTCTCTAATTATAGCTTTGTTCTTTCACATAATTCCACTGCTTTCTCTATATTTCATGATACATGCTTGGTCATAGCTATGACTTACAGGATGCTTAGTTCTTGACTTCCTTGGCATCCCATTTGCAACATTGTTCCTATAGGTAAAACAGAATCTGCTTGACAAGTGCCTTATTTGACACAGCACACATTATGACATAGTTTCCAAGGCATATTCCAAAGGTGAGAGACTACTTGTCAGACATCTCCAGAGATAAAAGGAATAACTTTTGCTTTTTGTGCTGTTGTCTTCTCATTATTTACAGCTCTGTGATGCTCAGTAAAGGAGAAGAACTGAAGGCTGACTGCATATAAATTAAAGGAATAACGTTGATTGTTGTTGACCATTTACGATGAAAAACATCTTGGAAGATGCAAGGAAATTCAGTCACAGCTAGGTGGGACCCCACATCTGGCCCTGAAGCAGATTCACAAGTCTCACCTCCAGCCCACACTGGCAGGCGAAAGAGAAAGTCAACATGTGTGATCCTTGTGAGGTTCAGCCAGCCTGGAGCTGGATAAGAGAGAGGACATGGCCCCTGGGGTAGAGCAGCAGGAGAAACGCTCAGGGCATAGGCTACAGGGCACAGGCTTCCAAAAGGAGCTGTAACTGTCGGTGGACACTCAGCAGGTAGGGTTGCAAATTTTTAAAGTGAATAAATAGATCTGCAACACGTTCTTCAGGACTCTGGTGTTTCAGCTCAAGCACACATTATGCTACAATGTATCATTTCTAAGAAATATCCTGAACAGGCCAGGCACAGTGGCTCACATCTGTAATCCCAGCACTTTGGAAGGCCGAGGCAGGTGGATCACCTGAGGTCAGGAGTTCGAAGCCAGCCTGGCCAATATGGTGAAACTTGTCTCTACTAAAAATACAAAAATCAGCAGGGTGTGGTGACACGCACCTGTAATCCCAGCTACTCAGGAGGCTGAGGCAGGAGAATCGCTTGAACCTGGGGAGGCAGAGGTTGCAGTGAGGTGAGATTGCAACACTGTACTCCAACCTGGGTGACAAAGTGAGACTCCATCTCAAAAAAAAAAAAAAAGAAATATCCTGAACCAGAATCTCTGAAATGCCTGCCTACTACTGCATTTGCAGGGTCCTCTGAAAAGACATGCAGTCATAAGAACATTTGTTTTATTGCTCACAGGTGCTTTTACACTGTGATCCTCAGAGCAACCCCCAGAGTCACTGGCCTCCAAAGAGATTATGTAACTTGCTGAACCTGGAATGTGAACCCAGGTCTCCTGACTCCAGAGTTTTTCTCTATACTATGTATCTCTGAATAACAAGACTAGTTTCCCCAAAGGAAAAAAAGCTTTCTAATTTTTCAAACAAAAGCAGGGGAAGAAAACAGTCTCTGTACTTGGGAGGCAAGATTACTGCTGGTCATTTGTCATGGTTGACTTGCTATTTTTCATAAACAAGAGGCAATCGAGTCAAAGGGAAAGACCATTTGGTACCCAACCAAGTGAACACAATACTTTGTAATACTGGGGAGAAACAAGGACAAAAAAAAAAAAAAAAAGATATCAAAATAGCCTATGAGAAATACAGAAGACAACTTTCCCATTGTTCTAAATTTGGAAAGATTTCAGATGCTGTCACCGTCAGCACCATAAGGACCATTGTATTGAACATGGCCAACAGTGAGGCCGACAGCAGCTAGAGCAGGGTCCCAGTTGGCTCCATGAGAAGCTGAATCAACCAGGACCAGAGCCACCCGCTCAAGACAACCTTAGCCAAGTCTTGGATAACCTACCTCCACATTGGATGGCAACCCCTCAAATGCAGAGAATCAAATTCTCCCTATTGGAGCATCTTCTCTGCTTCCACAGTGATTCTCAATAATGGTGCCAATGCAGACTTGAGCTTGTTTTCTAAGAATATGCCCTTCGCATACATTCATTGAAGTAGTAATCATAAATAATCTCAGGGGGCAACAACTATGTTAACATATAGTCATTTCATGGTTTGCAAAGCCCTTTCACATACACGCTCTCTTATTTGAAACATAAAACACCCTTCTGGACATAGGCTGCTTAGTATGTTAATACTGTCCTCATTACACAGATGAAGAAACTGAGGTTCACAGTTCATGTGACTTTACTCACAAAATTACTAAATATCAATGCAGAAACATGAACCCCAAACTTCTGACTTCATATTTCATGCTACTTCCAAGATATCAGCCATGCACTGAGTAAGACTCCTTGGTTAATGTAGCACGTTACTCCATCGTCTGTTTCTCTTTTGCCTGATGAACTTGACAGATCTGAGGAGCAGCACCAGATATCTGGTCACATCAGTTCTGTCAGGCAGATATGAGAGAGGCCAGTTGTTGTCAGCCACCCACGCTTCAAAGTTACTTTATAAAACAAACAAACAAACAAACAAACAAAACTGTCATCGGTAATTCAGCCATAGACATCGCAGAGTTTAGAAAAAAAAAAAAAAAAGTGGTGAGGAAGACTTACAGGCTTGTAGCCTCATGGAGACTTTGAATTAGAAAGCTACAATACTGGACGTCTGTCTGTCCTGAGGATGTGGGGTGGGCAGATTAGACTAAGTTTGGAAGCCACAGCAGCCTGGGTAACCACTGCCAGGCAAGCTGACCGAGGGGAAACGGGCAGCAACTTTACTGACTCAACAGAACCAAGGGAAAGAATATTACAATTGTTTCCTGTAGCTTTAATCTCTGGTTGACCCAAGTAGTTCATGACAGTCTTCCCATCCTACAGAATAAAATCTGTCCTCTCACCCCTAATCCATCAAGAAAAACAAAGTGAACACATGGCCTTAAGACAAGTTCTTAATCGGTTCATCCTCAGAAGATGGAACAGAAAGACACTCTGGACACTCAAAATGTAAGATGAATTAGCTGCATTAGAAATTGTATTCATTTTCTATTGCTGTGTAGCAAATTACTCCGAACGTAGTGGCTTACAACAGCAATCATAACTCAAGTCCATACCGAGGGAGAGAGGGGAGAATTGTAGACTTTGATGTTGAAACTTGAGGATCTTCTTGTGATTTTCTGTTTTTCTCAGACCTTCATGAACTGTGGGGATATGCAACCTTAAAGAGCTCCATCTGGATTCAAGTGTTCCTCGCATCGTGTTGTTAGATGTGTTAGTTTCCTAGGGCTTCCTTAACAAATTACGAGCAACTGGGTGGCTTAAAACAATAGCAGTTCATTCTCTCAGAGTTCTGGAGGCTAGAAGTCTGAAATCAAGGTGCTAGCAGAGCTAGGCAGGCTCTCTCCAAAAACTCTAGGAAAGAAGAATCCTTCCTTGATTCTCCCTAGCTTCCAGTGGTTGTAGGCAATTCTTGGAGCCCTTGACTTGCAGCAGTATCACTCGTTTCTGCCTTTATCTTTACACGGTCTTTTCCCCTTTGTGTGTGTTTCCTTCTGAGTCTCAGTGTCTTCACCTGTCCTTCTTATAAGGACCCCAGCCATTGGATTTAGGACCCACCTTAATCTAGTGTAACCTCATCTTAATTTAACTAATTGTATCTGCAAAGACCTTGCTTCCAAATAAGGTCACATTCTGAGGCTCTGGGTGGTGTCAAATCAAGTTTAGTCTAAAGCTGCCTCCCTAACATAAAGTTCAGCCTAAAGGTTTCTCTGTGCATTGTGAACTATAATTTAATATATATTTATATATATTCATATATATATATTTAAATATAAATATAACGGAGTCTGCACCACCACAGACTCCGTTAAAAAATTAGCCTGGCTAATTTTTGTATTTTTGGTAGAGATGGGGTTTCGCCATGTTGGTCAGGCTGGTCTTGAACTCCTGGCCTCAGGTGAGGCGCCCACCTCTGCCTCCCAAAGTGCTGGGATTACAGGCATGAGCCACCGCGCCCGGCCTTGAAACTCTTTTGTAAAATAAATTTATAAACAAAAATCTCCATTTTTAAGGATGTCTGCCTATTTACATTACAAACTCTTACATTCTTTTATATTTACATAAGAAATGGAGAAATCCCATCTCTATTAAAAAATACAAAATTAGCTGGGCGTGGTGGCACATGGCTGTAATCCTAGCTACTCAGGAGGCTGAGGCAGGAGAATTGCTTGAACCTGGGAGGCAGAGATTGCAGTGAGCCAAGATGGCTCCATTGCACTCCAGCCTGGGCCACAAGATCGAAACTTGGTCTCAAAAAAAAAAAAAAAAAAAAAAAAAAAAAAAAATTCATACCTTTGTTTAAGGTGCTTTCCTGCTTTTCACATCTTAAGTGAACTTTTACTTGAGCAGGTGTTTTCTCCCCTTGGTTTAAGGATAAAATATTTATGCCTAAAATCTTGGGTCTGTGCTTATGAATTGCAATTTTTTTGTTCCACCTAAGAGTTTTACCTATAGAAATGCAAATTTATTGCCTAGTTAACAATTCCTTAGGGCAATGAAACTGGTAATTGGAAGACTGATAGATCATACAAGGAAAATAAAAACTATTTAAAAGCCAGCAAATGAAAATCCTTTACAAGAGCCATAAGATCTGCTTCTGTGTGTTTGTATGTCTGTATGTGTTATGTATATGTGATATTTGGTGAATGAAACTAGTTTTTAAATTGTTGGCAAAATAGAAATGGTTTCAAAATTATCAGTTAAATATAATTTGATACTTCCTTGATTTGACTGTGAGCTTATGTCTTTGGTTTAGAGTCTCTGAATTCATGGGTCTGGACAGGTGGCCATAATGAGGTCTGGAGACTTGTTCTTAGAGCCTAGACTGGCAGCCACATGCCAGAATCAAGCCCAATATGGCCCCTTCTTCCTCTGCTTTTCCTGTTTTGCTTCCTGGCTATTTTGGGAGGGATTGGGTCCTCCAGGTAAAGTCTTCACAGCTCTGCCTTCTGTCCTGATGGACTCAGACAGGCCCTGATCTGCAGAGACCTCCTGGGTGCCATGTGGCCACTTGGGACCTAGAATGGCTGAGTGAAGCTACCCGTGTCAAAATTCTTTTCAGTAATTTAAAATCTTAGAGTCATGTTATGTTACATTAAGTTATATATAATCAAATAATGTCTGAATCACCTGTAAGTTAAGATACTGAAATATTATTATACATGAGTTATATACCTTGATAGGTTATTTTTATATGGTATAGAAAAGTTAAATATAGATATATTAATAAACAACAAATCGAAGATTTTTTTTTTTTTGAGATAGTTTTGCTCTTGTTGCCCAGGCTGGAGTGCAATGGCGCTATCTCGGCTCACTGCAACCTCTGCCTCCTGGGTTCAAGCGATTCTCCTGCCTCAGCCTTCCGAGTAGCTGGGTTTACAGGGATGGACCACCACAACTGACTAATTTTGTATTTTTAGTAGAGACAGGGTTTCTCCATGTTGGTCAGGCTGGTCTTGAACTCCTGACCTCAGGTGATCTGCCCACCTCAGCCTCCCAAAGTGCTGGGATTACAGGCATAAGCCACTGCGCCAGGCCTCGAAGAACTATTTTTCTACAAAATTTAAAAATTTTTAAATCACAAATACTGATACAAAACAGCTCAAAATTACTTTCTAGGGTTTTCACTAGAAATTACAGCTACTAAGAGTTAAAAACTACTAGATATGAGAGAAACAATTCTGTATACAGAATATGTAAGCAAAAGCAAAATACGCATTTCGTGAGGAAAGTTCTAAAGGCATAAAAATGTATGTTAAAAAATTTGCCTGGTTTAAAATTACTTAAAGTTTTCAAATTGAAGCAGTAAAAAAAGATAAAACGAGATAATATAGAAAGTTGGGGAAAATGTAAAATGGAAAGGTTTATGGAAATCTTGTGGTTAAAAGACGACAGATTTGATAAATTTATTTATGAGGTTTTATTAAAATTAGTTTTAGTATTAATACACTAATACATAAGTAAAAGTTGGTATTCTCTTTTAAACAAAAATTTTGTGTAGTATTAATAAGACACAGCAATATATTTTCATTCACCTTTTGAGTAAACTGCAAAAAGGAAAAAAAAGGAGAGAGTAAAGAAGAAGAAATGGATTCTGCCTCATGCTGTTTTAAGTCTTTTGTTTGTTTAGAAAACTGAGTCTCCTTTATTAAAGAGTACAGGTTTTTGTTTTTAAAAATCTTTTAATTATGACTTTGGTTAAACCAATGATATTGTTCGACAATGATCTGTGATCCTATTTTGGTCAAGTATTTTAAACTTTTGACATATTTGTCAAGCTTCCCAAAACCAAACTTTGGGCCTCAAAATTAAGTATTTATTTGACTTCTAACTTTGGGATGCTGCAGAAGGCCCCTGAGGCATCCAAAAGAGAGGTAAACAGGATTATCTGTCATGTTAAGTTACATGGGAAGCATTGTCAAATAAGAAATAATGATTAACCTTCTTCAGGTTATATTTTAATGAATGTCATATGTTCCAAAATTGTATGGGATTTCTAAAATTCTAATATGTCTGAGTATATGCTATCGATCATAACATGGTTAAGTTATTGTAGGCCACAAAAATAATCAAATTTCTTTGTCAATTTTGTTTTTAACTGACTGAAGTCATTTCCACAGTTAATTGCTTAATTTTGATGCAGTTTCTAAAAACTTCACAAGCATGCAAAATCCTAGATTATGATATCTTTAAGGAGGTTCACGAAAGGATAGAAAGGACCCTGAAAAGCACTCTTGAAAACAAGCTTTGATAACTTTAGAATGATATCTTTTGGACTGGGTAAGAATTCCTAGAACTTCAATGAAAAGATGTTTAATGAAAAGCAGTTTATAAAACTGCTAACCCAAGCAGAACAAAAATTAATTGAATACCAAGGAGATAATTTTGCCAGATTTTCATGCTAAATCAGCCAATCCTGAAAATGTTTAGATATAAGTTTTGAATGAACTCCATGGTCTAAGTCAAGTTACTCATCATAACCCATCGGTTATCAGTGCTATGCACCTAAATTGGAGAAAGAACTGGTATTCAGGAAGACATAGGTCCAATGTTAAGCATGGACTCATGGAGAACCAGAATGACTGCCGTGTCCTTCCTGATTCCTTAAAGATTTTGTCATTAAAAATTCTGCATTCCATGACTCATCATGGAAAAGGTAAAGTAATCCAAATTAAATATATATATCCGTGTGATTATTTCTAAATTGTCAAAATAGTTTATGACCAGTGTTTGGTTTGCCAAACCCACATTCCTGGGAAGACAATCAAAACTTCAGGTATACTTTGCTACCTTATTGTCAAACCTATATTCCTGGGAAGACATTCAAACCTTTAGGTACATTCTGTTCCCTGATGGGCCATTTAAACATTTATAGAGGGATTTCATTCAACTGTCATTTTCAATGCATGTTTTCTGGTTTTATGAAAGCTTTCCCATGCAAGAGGGCTGATGTTATACACTAGCTCATTATGCAACAGTGTACTTTCACCAGGTAAAGAAAGCTTTTCATGCTTCGCTGACTGAAGACAATCAACACCTTCACAATCTAGAATCCAAAGACTGGATCTTCTGAGAACATCAGAGAAAGACTGCCCTTGCCATCCACATAGTAGCAAAACTTCAGGACCTTGAACCTTAGGTTCACAATCTCACAAGTCAGAGGGGTCCCTCTACACTCTTGGAACTACACCCACTGGAATCCTTAAAGTAATGCTAACCAGGGAAGTTTCTCCCCAGAAGAAGATGGCAACCTTTATGTAGACAGCTTTTCCCCAAGATCACAGATCAAGATTTCTCTACTATCGTAAGACTCCTATCTTTACGTTTTCCCCTCTTGCTGTACCCAATATCCTCAAATTGAGTCTAATTTATGGATTCTCTCCACAGAAAAATGTACGAATATAAGCAAAGCATTCTGCATAAAATTTGAGGGAGTTCACAGACACCCTGCCTAGCTTAAGAATCCCCATGCTAGAGATCGCTCAGATCTTTGGTAACTCAGGGTCATATGACCTTCCCAGTATCAAGTCCAACGGGACAGGAGGCAAGTACCTGAGGATGTCATAGTGGCTTAGAACTTGCTATGCCCTGCCAGGAATAGCACAGATAATCCTGCTTCCTCCTTGAGCCATCACAGTTAGCTGTGAATAAATCCCCACAGAGAAGAGGTAATGCAGCCTGGATGCAGACCAACCTTCAGTACTAATGATCCTCCTTTCCATCTGCGAGGCAGCACTTCTCACACCTCATTCTTTTCCCATTCCTTCTTCATCCTTGCCTGTTTCATTCCCTCCCTCTGCCAAAGACTGAATAAGCCTCTTTTTAAACCCTTTCTCGGGGCTAGGGTCTAGGTATACAAATGTGAATAGAACATGGCTCCTCTAATTTATTAAACAAACTTACTGAATATTTACTGAACCCAATGCTCTTCAGTTTTTACAATCTACATCGTAGTGAGGAAACATGCATGTACATGCATGGGCACACACTACTGGCCCACAAGTCATTTGTGCATATACAATCATAATGCAACATAAAAGGAGGCTATAATTGAGAGATACGTAAGTAACTATCGAATCACAAACTGTCTGCTTGGGAAGGTGAAATTTATTCCTATTTCCAAAATCAAATAGGAATTTTCCAAGCAGACAAGGGTGGAAGAAGGGACAACATGTGCAAAGCCATTCACGTGCCAAAGAACATAGTAGCTTCTGGGTTCAGTGTGGCTGGGCCTCAGAAGCATGTGCCAGATCAGCAGGAGTTAAGAGCATGAAAGACAGGGAAAGGCCGAATCCTGGATGTCCTCAACTGCCACATAAATGAATGAGAACTATTGACATAGAGCCTCTGGAAGGCTCTAGGCAAAAGAATGAAATGACAGATTTTGACTTTAGAAGACCAACTCTGATGACAGAATGAAAGATGGGTTAGATGAAGACCTAATGAAAAACAGGAAGATCAGTTGGGTAGGAGGCTCCTGAGTGGTGCTGGTGAAGGCTAAAAGAGGGTCTAAATTCTAAAGGGGTGGTAGGGAAAGAGAGGAAGGGCAAATATGAGAGATTCAGAAGACAGTATGTGAAGAAATTGGTAAATAATTAAATGGGCAGGAGTAGGGAGTGAGGGAAGAGTTATTAGGATGACTGCCAGTTCCTTCTTTGAGCAACTAGAAACGAAGGTGACCAAATACAAGGTTGTATGGGGGAAGATAATGAGGCCTGAGGGACATGGGGAGTGTGAGGGCCTATAAGATAAACAGCTGTTGATGCCCATTCTGGTGACAGGATTGCAGGTCAAATGAACATACCCTATTTGTCCAGTCCTGGTTCTAAGCTCCTCCCTTACCGAATTTGAAATTGAAATCCGTATGTGCATGCTGCCAATCTTCCGTGAAAAAAATAATTATTTATAAAACTCTAGAGTGAGACAGATCCCCTCAAACATGAAAAGGCCCACTTGTGTTGTGGGTAACGATGAGAAAATAATCTTCGTGCGAAATTTGCCTTTCTCTCCCCTTACATCATAGCTGACTCCGCCAAGACCACTATGATCAAGTTTTTATTCCTCCCCCAACCCTCCACTGCAACTTTTGGCTGTACAAGACGAATACTTCCATATGGTGCAATGTTTATGTTAAGATGGGGGAAAATGTGAGATGCTTTCAGTAAATTTTATCCAAGAAGTAATAAATTTATACTTTCTAAGCAGCTGGAACAAAATATTGGTCTGTAATTGATTTTGAATGAAGTGTTTTTCAAAAGGAATAGAAAACTTGGGACCATTTGTTAATCACTGATGTTTAGAGATCTTGGGTGCTGTCATGTGGCCCTCCCTGGCTGTGACCTCAGACATATGATTTGACATGTTCAATCTCTTTTGCCTCATCTGGAAAATGGGTTTAGCAATTTTACCTACTCATAGGGTTTTTGTGAGGATTAAATCAGCTAACACAAGTAAAGGGCTTGGGATAGTACTCATTATATAGCAGACACTCAGTAGATGTTAGTTCTTTTCTTTTTACCTATTACCTATAAGCTGAGTCACAAGAGAAGGGGAACAGGATGAGGATGGGGGTAGGAAGGAAGGACCCAGAAAGTGTATGAGAATGAAGTTTTTAAGGATTTATCTATAAAACAACGCCCACTGCCACCTCAGAATCTGCAGAGACAAGGGAGCTGTGTGAGTACAAGTGGTTTTAAAGTATTTTTTGGGAAGCACGTGTGGGTACATGAAGCCTGTAAAACCAGGAGTTTTCTGATATACTTTTGGGATCATCATGCATTTTTATAATTATTGAATTCACTAGAACAGATGAGAGCAGGAGGGGAGAAGGCAAGTCCTAAAAAACCTGTCTAGAGGTGACTAACATGCAAAAACTACCCAATGTCTGTGTGAAACCAATGCACAGAATTTTATTCTATTGATGCATTATTATTTTGGACAAACTGCCAACTTTTGTTGTAGCTTTTTAGTCACAAAAGCACAATGATTTTTTAGAATTTTTAATGTCTTCTATTTATATAGTCTTTAAATTTACAAAGCATTTCTATACCTTTCTAATTTAGTACTGATAAAAATCAAGCAAAGTAAATATTAGCCCTATTTTAAAACAACAAATATTTTATGTACATTTATTGTGTACCAGGTACTGTACTAAATGCTCTGTGAGGCATGTCCCATTTAGTTCTTCTGACAAACCTGCAAAGTAGGTACTATTTCATCATCTGAGGCTAGAAAAGTAAATAACTCTCTTAAGATGACCCAGCAGTAAAGAGCAAAGCCAGGACTTGAATCCACATGAGTCTGACTTCAAAGCCCACTCCTAACTCCTGACCACTGTATTCTGCTGTTGAAGGATAATGAGATACATATTCTTTCCTAGTACGGCAATGCATTTGGTTTGAACTCAGCCTAATTATTTACAGTCATGTAAACAACTGTTGTGAAATTATACAGAAACATTAAACTTTTTGATCTCTATTTCTATATTATGATCCTAGAATTGCTAAAGACAGATGCACATCTCAATGTACATTTTCCTCTCTATGGTTATGAGAATCTGGACAAGACCAATAATTGTTGAATAAAGTTTCCAAATACCTAAAGTACTTGGTAATAGACTAAGAATCTGTTTCTTGTTTATCTGTCATCAGTTTAATAGTTGCAGGTAAGAAAATTTAAGCACAATTTTAGTGAAGCCTAGCTACCAAACTTTTGACCAGTTCAATAATGCAAAGGACAAAACCTATTCATAAAAATGAATTTTTAATTTCAAGAGCATAAAAAAAAAAAACCCTCAAACCTGTCCCACACCCCTCCCACTCATGCAAACAGCTTTCAAATGAGATTCTTCAAATTTTACGTTTTTTCCATTCTGGTTCATTCTTTGCTTCCTCATCATCAGATTCAACTTGGGCAAACATGGTTTTGGGCTGAGTCCTAAAAGAAAAGTTAGAGAGGGAAAAATTTAGTCAGAAAGTATTTGTTACATTAGATTTTGCTTCCTTCGTCGAGTGGGAGCAAAAGTGGGGAATAAATTACAACTCAATTATTAAATATAAATCATTAAACTTCTGCCAAAGAAAAAGATAATGGAAATTTAATTATGTTCAGGAAAAGAGCCAAAGATTCTTTTAAAGGTTTACCCACTGTGGCAGACTGTACACACTATCCTTTCCTTAAATAAAATGAAAATGGGCCGGGCGCGATGGCTCACGCCTGTAATCCCAGCACTTTGGGAGGCCAAGGCAGGTGGAACACGAGGTCAGGAGATTGAGACCATCCTGGCTAACACGGTGAAGTTCCGTCTCTACTAAAAATACAAAAAATTAGCCAGGTGTGGTAGTGGGCGCCTGTAGTCCCAGCTACTCAGGAGGCTGAGGCAGGAGAATGGTGTGAACCCAAGAGGTGAGCTTCCAGTGAGCCAAGATTCCGCCACTGCACTCCAGCCTGGGCAATAGAACGAGACTCCATCTCAAATAAATAAATAAATAAATAAATAAATAAATAAATAAATAAATAAATAAAAATGCATCAAATTCAGTGGAACGTCACACATCCTAACCACCCTCCACCTGACCCAGGGTAACTGGGACTGTATGGAAGAACAAACTATAGTCACCAAGCAAGAATCCACACGATCTTTAGTAAGACCATTTATTAAACTCTCTGGGTTGTCCCTAGACTTCAATAGTCCAAATATGTGTTTATAGTACACATAAATGGGAAAACCTGAGTTAGTTTTCTTATCTAATGAATTTCAGCCTGCAAAAATAAAAACCAAAGCAAACAAATGAATATCCCCTGCATTCCCACACTCAGCCCAGTGTATGGAAATACCAAGCATTTTAGCACACATCACTGGTACATGGCTGTAATACTGCCACATAGTACATCAAGCAATCTGCACAGACTTTCTGTGCTTTGTAAACATACCTGGTTCAATGACATCCCTTTTCACACTACTCACATAAGAAATACCTCCAAGAAAATGTCAAGCGGTTATAATGTCTGCCCCTTTCGGTCACGCTACTCTGATTCTATTCTTAAAAACAACTCTATCACATTATGAAGAAACATTAAAACACATCTGCAGGTTATATATTTCAGCTTGTATTTTCATTTAAAATTCAATTGTTATATCCACATAATTCCAGAATGGTAAAAATAATGACAACTGTAATTCCTTTGATTGGCAAGAAAACCGGGATAAACCTTGTATTACCTCTTGCTGTTTTTTTATTATCCTGGGGAAGAAGCATAAACCATCCACAACTCATGCTGATGTTGTCTGACATAAGTCATATACTAGAACTGCTCTTGCATAAGTTGGTCATTATTCCTGTCTCTCCAGTTACCTCACACAACTACCTAGAGCCCAAGCTGTCCCCATACACAACCCAGTTGGTTAAACTTCTTGTTGTCACTTTAAGACACTGTTACGATATCTATACACAGGTCACAGCTCTTACATTTCAAAAAGCAGCTACAGGTTTTGATAGGCCATGAGTTGCTGAATTCCTAACTGGCTTTCTAACATGCTACAACAAGGCAATTGGTGCTTGTTACATATTTCATGTTCTGGTAAAGATGCTGACCAGTTAGGTATGGACAAATCTGTTCAAGAACAAATTTGTCCAGGTTAAAAAATCCTTTGAATTAGATAATTTAACTTCTCAGGGGGAAAAAAGGAACATGGTCTTCCAAGGATATCTGGCAGTGCTTCGTAAGACACCAGCTCGTCAATGATAGTTGTAATGAGATTTAACTACTAAGAAATTGCAATGCTGGTTTCTTGGATTTAAAAAAGGAAATTAAATGGCAAATTACAGGAAGAAATGTAAAGTCTGAAAAGGCAATTTCATTTAAGGGGTTATTCTCTGTATTAGACTGTTTGCACGCTGCTAACAAAGACATATCCAAGACTGGGTAATTTATAAAAGAAAGAGGTTTAATGGACTCACAGTTCCACCTGCCTGGGGAGGCCTCACAATCATGGTGTAAGGCAAATGAGGAGTAAAGTTATGTCTTACACGGCAGCAGACAAGAGAGTGTGTGCAGGGGAACTGCCCTTTGTAAAACCATCAGATCTTGTGAGATTCACTATCACAACAGCATGGGAAAGACCAGCTCCCATGATTCAATTACCTCCCACTAGGTCCTTCCCACAATGTGGGAATTATGGGAGCTACAATTCAAGATGAGATTTGGGTGGCGACACAGCCAAACTATATCACTCTTTTTTTAGAGACAGGGTCTTTCTCTGTCACCTAGGCTGGAGTGCAGTGGCATAATCATAGCTCACTGTAACTGAATTCCTGGGCTCAAGTGATCCTCCTGCCTCAGCCTCCCCAGTAGCCAGGACTGCAGGTGTGCACCACCATGTCTGATTACTTTTTTTTATTGTTTTGTAGAGACATGGTCTTGCTCATGTTGCCCAGGCTGGTCTCAAGCAATCTGCCCACCCTGGCCTCCCAAAGTGCTGTGATTACAGGCATGAGTCACCACGCCCAGCCAAGATAATAGTCTTTTTAATACTCCACCTATTTCCAAAAGTATCTGTAGCAGGTTGATGGCTAACATTAAAGGACACAGAATCAACGAAACTACATAACAACAGCTAGAAAGAGGCATGAGAGGATGTTTTGGTGGGATGGAAATGTTCTATAATCTTGACTGAAATGGTGATTACACAGGTGTATGCATTTGTCAAAACTTGAAATGGGTACATTTTGTATTTTATTGTATGTAAATTGTACCTCAATAAAGTTGATTTGTAAAGAAACTAAAAACAAATTGGTAGAAAATAAAGAACCAAGGAATGAAAGGGTAATTGAGCATTAAACTTAGCACTGAATTTCCTAGCAGCCATGAAAAAAGAATAAAAAAGGACAGATATTTGTTTTTCAAAGGAGATATTGCATTTTTTTTTCACCTAGCATTGAACTCAATTAATTCATTGAGTGAACGTTTGCATCAGGGCCACTTCAACTGTCATTTCCAATCACTAGATCACAACAGTTTCCTTGGTCCCCACTAGGAATTAAAATGTAGGGAGTATTAAGCTGTTTGGAAGGTAAGACAGCTAAACATCATACTCCTTCTTGCAAAACTCCATGACATTTAATTTCTACTTTTGAACTAATCATAATGCTGCCAGCAAAATGGCCACATTATGTGTATGCATAATATTTTTTTTCTTCTAGAAAAAACAAACAAACAAACAAACAAAACGGGATATATGTGCAGAATGTGCAGGTTTGTTACATCAGTATACATGTGCTATGGTGGTTTACTGTATGACCTGTCCTCTAAGTTCCTTTCCCTTACTCCACAACCTCCAAAAGGCCCTGGTGTGTGGTGTCCCCCTCTCTGCGTTCATGTGTTCTCAATGTTCAACTCCCACTTATGAGTGAAAACATGAGGCGTTTGGTTTTCTGTTCCTGTGTTAGTTTGCTGAGGATGATGGCTTCCAGCTTCATCTATGTCCCTGCAAAGAACAGATCTCATTCCTTTTTATGACTGCAGAGTATTCCATATGGAATACTATACTTCTTTGTCCAGTCTATCACTGATGGGCATTTGGGTTAGTTCCATGTCTTTATTACTATAAACAGTACTGCAATAAACATACGTGTACATGTCTCTTTAGAGTAGGATGATTTATATTCCTTACCTAGTAATGGGATTGCTGGGTCAAATGGTATTTCTGGTTCCAGATCCTTAAGGAATTGCCATACTGTCTACCTCAATGGTTGAACTAATTTACATTCCCACCAACAGTGTAAAATGTTCTTATTTCTCCACAGCCTTGCCAGCATCTATTGTTTCCTGACTTTTTAATCGCCATTCTCACTGGCATGAGGTGGTATCTCATTGCGGTTTTGATATGCATTTCTCTGGTGATTAGCGATGTTCAACTTTTTTTCGTGTTTGTTGGCCACATCAATGTCTTCTTTTTAGAAGTGTCTGTTCAGATCCTTTGCCCACTTTTTATGGGTTTTTTTCTTGTAAATATGTTTAAGTTCCTTGTAAATTCTGGATATTAGACCTTTGTCAGATGGGTAGATTGCAAAAATTTTCTCCCATTCTGTAGGTTGCCTGTTAACTCTGATTATAGTTTCTTTTGCTGTGCAGAAGCTCTTTAAGTTTAATTAGATCCCATTTGTCAATTTTGGCTTTTGCTGCAATAGCTTTTGGCATTTTTGTCATGAAGTCTTTGCCCATGCCTATATCCTAGGAATGGTATTGCCTGGGTTTTCTTCTAGCGTTTTTATGGTTTGAAATTTTACATTTAAGTCGAATCTGTCTTGAGTTAATTCCTGTATAAGGTATAAGGAAGGGGTCCAGTTTCAGCTTTCTGCATATGGCCAGCCAGTTTTCCCAACACCATTTACTGAATAGGAGATCGTTTCCCCATTGCTTGTTTTTTCAGGTTTGTCGAAGATCAGATGGTTGTAGATGTGTATGTTTCTGAGGCCTCTGTTCTGCTCCATTGGTCTATATGTCTGTTTTGGTACCAGTACCATGCTGTTTTGGTTACTGTAACCTTGTAGTACATTTAAAGTCAGGTAGCATGATGCCTCTAGCTTTGTTCTTTTTGCTTAGGATTGTCTTGGCTATATGGGTTCTTCTTTGATTCCATATGAAATTTAAAATAGTTTTTTCTAATTCTGTGAAGAATGTCAATGGTAGCTGGATTGGAATAGCATTGACTCTATAAATTAATTTGGGCAGTATGGCCATTTTCACAATATTGATTCTTCCTATCCATGAGGAATGATTTGTTTGTGTCCTCTCTTATTTCCTTGAGCAGTGGTTTCTAGTTCTCCTTGAAGAGGTTCTTCACATCCCTTGCTAGCTGTATTCCTAGGTATTTTATTCTCTTTGTAGCGAATGTGAATGGGAGTTTATTCACAATTTGGCTCTCTGCTTGTCTATTGTTGGTGTAAAGGATTGCTTGTGATTTTTGCACAATGATTTTGTATCCTGAGACTTTGCTGAAGTTGCTTATCAGTTCAAGAAGTTTTTGGGTTGAAATGATGAGGTTTTCTAAACATAAAATCGTGTTATCTGCAAATAGAGACAACTTATTTCCTCTCTTCCTGTCTAAATACTTTTCTCTTGCCTGATTGCCCTGGCCAGAACTTCCAGTACTATGTTGAATAGGAGTGGTGAGAGAGGGCATCCTTGTCTTGTATCAGTTTTCAAAGGTAATGCTTTCAGCTTTTGCCCATTCAATGTAATATTGGCTGTGGGTTTGTCATAAATAGCTCTTATTATTTTGAGATACGTTCCATCAACATCTAGTTTATTGACAGTTTTTAAAATGAAGGGGTGTTGAATTTTATCTAAGGCCTTTTCTGCACCCATTGAGATAAGCAAAGTGTTCTTATTTCTCCACAGCCTCCTGGCATTTATTTTTCCTGATTTTTTAATAATCGTCATTCTGACTGGCATGAGATGGTATCTCATGGTTTTATTTGCATTTCTCTGATGATTAGTGATGTTGATCAATTATGTTTTTCACATGTTTGTTGGCAGTGTAAATGTCTTCTTTTGAGAAGTGTCTGTTGATATCTTTTGCCCACTTTTTGATGGGGTTGTTTTTTTTCTTGTAAGTATGTTTTTGGTTTTTGTCTTTGGATCTGTTTATGTGATGGATAATGTTTACTAATTTATGTATGTTGAACCAGCTTTGCATCCCAGGGATGAAGCTGACTTGATGATGGTGGATACGTTTTTTTGATGTGCTGCTGGGTTCGGTTTGGCAGTATTTTATTGAGGATTTTTGCATCAATGTTCATCAGGGACATTGGCCTGAAGTTTTCTTTTGTGTGTGTGTGTCTCTTCTTGGTTTTGGTATCAGGATGATGCTGGCTTCACAAAATGAGTTAGGGAGGAGTCCCTCCTTTTCAATTGTTTGGAATAGTTTCAGAAGGAATGGTACCAGTTTCTCTTTGTACTTCTGGCAGAATTTGGCTGTGAATCATCTGGTTGTGGGCTTTTTCTAGTTGACAGGCTATTAATTACTGCCTCAATTTCAGAACTTGTTACTGGTCTATTCAGGGATTCGACTTTTTCCTGGGTTAGTCTTGGGAGGGTGTATATGTCCAAGAATTCGTCTATTTCTTCTAGATTTTCTAGTTTATTTGCTTAGAGTTGTTCAAATACAGATTATCTGATGATAGTCTGTATTTCTGTGGGGTCAGTGGTGATATCCCTTTTATTATTTTTTATTGTGTCTATTTGATTCTTCTCTCTCCTTAATAGTCTAGCTAGCAGTCTATTTTGTTAATGTTTTCAAAAAATCAGCTCTGGGATTTGTTGACTTTTTGGAGGGTTTTTCATGTCTCTATCTCCTTCAATTCTTCTCTTAGTTATTTCTTGTTTTCTGCTAGCTTTTGGATTAGTTTGCTCTTGCCGCTCTAGCTCTTTTAATTGTGATGTTAGGGTGTCGATTTGAGATCTTTCTAGCTTTCTAATGTGGGCATTTAGTGCTATAAATGTCCCTCTTAATACTGCTTTAGCTGTGTTCTAGAGATTCTGGAAAATTGTCTCTTTGTTCTTATTGGTTTCAAAGAACTTCTTTATTTCTGCCTCAATTTCATGCTCTACCCAGGAGTCATTAAGGAGCAGGCTGTTCAATTTCCATGAAATTTGTGGTTTTGAGTGAGTTTCTTAATTGTGAGCTCTAATTTGACTGCACTGAGGTCTGAGAGGCTGTTATTATTTCAGTTCTTTCGCATTTGCTGAGGAGTGCTTTACTTCCAATTATGTGGTCAATTTTAGAATAAGTGCCATGTGGAACTGGGAAGAATGTATATTCTGCTGATTTGGGGTAGAGAGTTCTGTAGACGTCTACTAGGTCCATTTGATCGAGAGCTGAGTTCAAGTCCTGAATTTCCTTGTTAATTTTCTGCCTCATTGATCTCTCTAATACTGACAGTGGGGTGTTAAAGTCTCCCACTATTAATGTGTGGGAGTCTAAGTCTCTTCATAGGCCCCTAAGAACTTGTTTTATGAATCTGGGTGCTCCTATATTGGGTACATATATATTCAGAATAGTTAGCTCTTCTTGTTGAATTGTTCCCTTTACCATTATGCAATGCCCTTCTTTGTCTTTTTTGATCTTTGTTGGTTTCAAGTCTGTTTTGTCAGAGACTAGGACTGCAACCCCTGCTTTTTTTGTTTTCCATTTACTTGGTAGATTTTCCTCCATCCCTTTATTTTGAGCCTGTGTGTGTCTCTGCACATGAGATGGGTCTCCTGAATACAGCACACCAATGGGTCTTGACTCCTTATCCAATTTGCCAGTCTGTGTCTATCTTTTAATTGGGACATTTAGCCCATTTACATTTAAGGTTAGTAATTTTATTATGTGTGAATTCAATCCTGTCATCATGGTGCTATTTGGTTACTTTGCACACTAGATGCAGTTTCTTTGTAGTGTCAGTGGTTTTTATATTTTGGTGTGTTTTTGCAGTGGCTGGTATTCATTTTTCCTTTCCATATTTAGTGCTTCTTTCAAGAGCTCTTGCAGTGCAGGCTTCATGGTAACAAAATCCCTCAGCATTTGCTTGTCTGGAAAGAATTTTATTTCTCCTTCACTTATGAAGCTTAGTTTGGCTGGATATGAAATTCTGGGTTGAAAATTCTTCCCTTCAAGAATGTTGGATATTGGCCTGCAATCTCTTCTGGCTTGTAGAGCTTCTGCTGAGAGGTCTGCTGTTGGTCTGATGGGCTTCCCTTTGTAGGTGACTTGGCCTTTCTCTCTGGCTGCCCTTAACAGTTTGACCTTGGAAAATCTAATGATTAAGTGTCTTAGGGTTGATCTTCCCATGGAATATCTTAGTGGTGTTCTCTGTATTTCCTGAATTTGCACGTTGGCCTGTCTTGCTAGGTTGGGGAAGTTCTCCTGGATAATATCCTGAAGTGTGTTTTCCAGCTTGTTTCCATTCTCCCCATCTCCCTCTGGTACTCCAATCAATTGTAGGTTCTTTTTTTTTTTTTTTTTATGAAGTCCCATATTTCTTGGAGGCTTTGTTCATTCCTTTTCATTCTTCTTTCTCTATTCTTGTCTGCATGTCTTATTTCGGTAAGGTGGTCTTCAAACCCTGATATCCTTTCTTCCGTTTGGTCGATTTGGCTGTTGATACTTGTGTATGCTTCACAAAGTTCCTGTGCTGTGTTTTTCAGCTCCATCAGGTCGTTTATGTTCCTCTCTAAACTGGTTATTCTAGTTAGCAATTCCTCCTCCGACCTTTTATCAAGCTTCTTAGCTTCTTTGCATTAGGTAAGGGCATGCTCCTTTAGTTCATCATAGTTTTTTATTACCCATTTTCTGAAGCCTACCTCTGTCAGTTTGTCCATCTGATCCTCCATCCAGTTCTGTGCCCTTGATGGAGAGATGACACAATAATTTGGAGGAGAAGAGGCACTCTGGCCTTTTGGGTTTTCAGCATTTTTTTGTTGATTCTTTCTCATTTTCATGAGTTTGTCTAGTTTCGGTCTTTGAGGCTACTGATCCTTGGATGGGGTTTTTGTGGGGCCTTTTTATTGTTGTTGATGCTGTTGTTGTCACCTTCTACTTGTTTTTCTTTCAATAATCAGGGCCCTCTTCTCTAGGGCTGCTGCAGTTTGCTGGGGGTTCACTTCAGGCCCCATTCATCTGATTCGCTCCCGTGCCTGGAGATGTCACTCAAGGGGGCTGGAGGGCAGCCAAGGTGGGTGCCTGCTCCTTCTTCTAGGACCTCTAACCTCGAGGGGCACCAACCTGATGCCAGTAGGTTTTGCTCTTGTATAGTGTGTCTAACGATCTCTGTTGGAGGGTCTCACCCAGTTGGGTGGCATGGGGAGCAGGACCCATTTAACGAAGCACTTTGTCCCTTGGTGGAGCGGGTGTGTTTCGCTGGAGGGAAACCCACTCGTCTGGGCTACCCGGATTCCTCAGAACTACCAGGGGAAGCGGCTAAGTTTGCTGGTCTGCAGAGACTAAGGCCACCCCTCCCACTAGGGGCTCAGGCCCAGGGAGATCCCAATTCTGTCCCTGAGACTCTGGCTGGAGTTACTGGAGATCCTGCAGGGAAGCCATGCCCACTGAGGAAGAATGGGTCAGGGTTAGACCTGAAGAGGCACTCTGGCCACAGACTGCCACAGCTGGTGTGTTGGGCTGTGGGGACAAGTCTTGGGACCAAGCCGTCCAGCCTTCCTGACTCCAGCAGGGGAAAAGTGCAGCCTGGAGTTATAGAAATGGGTGCTGCCCTTCCCCCACCCAGAGAGCTTAGAGTGTTAGGCAGTTGCTAGTCCCAGTGCTAGCTGCTGCCCCTCCCCGAAGGAGCCAATAGAGAGCAGGCAGCCACAGAAAGTGCTGGTAACCCCTTCCCCTGGGAGTTCGGTAGGCTTAAGCAGATTCCAGCTGAGAGGCTGTAAGAATCTGCACATCTGCACATTCTGGGGTTGGGATGCTAGGCCCCGGTGGCCTGGGTCTGCAAGTAGGATCTTCTGATCTGTGGGTTGCACAGTTCCATGGGAAAAGCAGTTTCCCCAGCTGGATAGCGTGCTCACTCACCGCCTCCCTTAGCTGAGGGGAGAGAGTTCCCCTTCCCTGTGTGGCTCTCAGGTGGGTCATTGCACCACATTGCCCTTCCTTCTGTGGGACACACCAGCCTTCTAGTCAATTTTGATGAGAGAACCTAGATACCTTGGTTGCTGGTGAAGGATTCACATGCTTGTTACGGTTTTTTTTCCGATGGGAACCTCTGAACACCACTGCTTCTAGTTGGCCATCTTGGCCCTGCCCGTAATATTTCATGTGATATTTCAAGTCATGACATCTAACTTGAAAGCTGTAATGGTCCCTTTTCCCCAGATTGCCAAAACCAAGGCAATAAACTCTACATTTTCCTGGCAATTTTCCCAATGCTTGTTTACCACCTGTTTCTTCATTCTGTTGGTCAGGTAGGGGAATAATTGAGTGTAAGAACTCGGCTCCCATCAACACCTGGTGTTGGCAAGTGTATAAACTGGACCACATCAAAATTAAAAACTTCTGTGCTTCAAAGGACACAACTGACAGAGTGGAAAGGCAGAATGGGAGAAAATATTTGCAAATCATATAACCTGACAAAGGATTAATATCCAGAATATATAAAGAACTCCAACAACAACAACAACAAATTTTTTAAATGGGCAAAGAACTTGAATAGGCATTTCTCCAAAGATATACAAATAGCCAAAAAGTGCATGAAAAGATGCTCAATATCATTAATGATTAGGGAACTGCAGACCTCAACCACAATGAGATACCACCTCACCACAAGAATGGCTACTGTTGAGAAAAAAAACAAAACAGATAATAACAAGTATTGGCCAGGATGCAGAGAAACTGGAACCCTTGCATGCTATAGATAGTAATGTAAAATGGCACAGACACTACGGAAAACAGTGTGGTGGTTCCTCAAAAAATTAAAAATAGAATTGCCATGTGATCCAGCAATTCCATTTCTGGGTATATACCCTCCAAAACTGAAAACATAATCTTACAGAGATATTTGCACAGTTATGCTCATAGCAGCATTATTCACAACAGCCAAAGAGTAGAAGCAACTCAACTATACACTGATAAGATATGGTATATACATAAATGGAATATCATTCATCCTGAAAAAGGAAGGAAATTCTGGTAACATGCTGTAATACAGATGAGCCCTGAAGACAGTACACTAAGTGAAATTGGCCAGTCACAAAAAGACAAAAACTGTTTGATTCCACTTACATGAGGTATAGAGTAGTCAAATCCAGAGTTAAAAAGTAGAATGGTGGTTACCAGAAACTGGGTGGAGGGTGAAATGGAGAGTTGTTTAATGCAGGGGTCCCCAACCCCGAGACTACCGTTGGTCCATGTCCTGTTAGGAACCAGGCTGCCCAGCATGAGTTGAGCAGTGGGCAAGTGAGCTAATATTACCACCTGAGCGCCACCTTCTGTAAGATCAGTGACGGCATTAGATTCTCACAGGAGCATGAACCCTATTGTGAACTGCACATGTGAGGGATCTAGGTGGCGTGCTCCTTATAAGAAGCTAATGCCTGATGATCTGAGGTGGGACAGTTTCATCCCAAAACCATATCCTACCACTTCTCATTCCATGGAAAAATTGTCTTCCACGAAACTAGTCCCTGGTGCCAAAAAGGTTGGAGACAGCTGGTTTCATGGATATAGAGTTTTAGTTTGGCAAGATGAAGAGTTCTGGAGAGTTTGCACAACACTATGAATGTACTTAACACTAATGAACTATATACTTAGACATGGTTAAGATGGTAAGTTTTATCTCATGTTTATTCTACCAAAATTAGACTTTTTTAATTAAAAAAAAAAAAAAAAAGAAGAACTAGGCTCATGGGCTTGGGAGTAAGGAAGAACAAACCCCCTTCCTGGGACAAAAAGGAGGTGCCTTGGAGAGGGCGTCAGCCTCCAATCTAGAGCAGTGCCTAGGGTACTGCTTCTCAAACCGTCTGTGGTGGAGGGCCAGTCTTTGTTTTCTAATTTCCAGGACCCTGCAGACAAATATTATATTTCTAGAAACATAAAATTTACAGACTACAAAATACAAATCTAGGTTTTTAATAGATTCAACAGATATATCAAATTGCTATAAAATGTCCAAAGTGTTACTCTGAATTCTACATTTACTTCATCAGCACTGGTTGGTGGACCATAGTGAGCAGTACCTTTTGAGAGCTCCATCCCTCCCCTAGCTTGGCAAAGAAGGGAGGAAAACAGAGCTTTAAAACAAGGCTCTGGAGTAAGAATCTGTGTTTTTAACAAACTTTTACATATGAGGAGCTTCCTCCAACTGGGGAAAATATTTCTCATGTCTGGAAAAGTTGGTCCTGTATGATGCTACTGAATAGTAGGAATAAAATTTGGGGTTGCACTCTCAGGCCCAACCTTAAAGGAGTGGTCTTTGATTTTGGGGAGTTAGGCATGGGGAAGTGAAGCAAAGTATGGCCCGCAGAAGAAATTTTCTCTCATTCCAATCCATTCTGCCATCAAAACCAACATTCTTACAGCATAGTTCAGAACCTTTAATGAGAGCTGTGTGTTGTTTGCTGAATAAAGACTAGGTTCTTCAAGAAAAGATTATTCAACTTTAACACACTGAACATCTCTACCAAGCCTAAGGAAGACCAGTGTTTTGTAGGAGCACAGTGAAAGAATCATAGCTTTAAACATTCTAGCTATTCTTTTTAGCAATTTTTATCTTTGAATTTATTTCCAGCAGTTATTCTTTTGAAAAAGTTTAGAAATCCACATATGAGAAATACTTTAAAAATTCAATTCAGAACTATCTAGGACATTTTACATGGATTTCTTTAGTCACCACTTTATCAAAACAATGAGGAACAGATGATTAGGCAACTTCTAGCAATGTTAGGACGACAACCAGGAGATTTCTTCCCTGGGGGATGGCCTAATTTGCCCTTGGCACAGAAAACTACTATAAAAATAAATCAACATCATCAAGCAAAAGTAAAATGACAGATACAAAGAGATAAAATGTTAATGGATTTGAAAACACTTAAAAGCTGATCCACAAATTCCTGCTTTTAAAGCTAACAGGAGAAGAAAAGGCTGGAGGGGCGGAGCAAGATGGCCGAATAGCAACAGCTCCAGTCTCCAACTCCCAGCGCGAGCGACACAGAAGACCGGTGATTTCTGCATTTTCAACTGAGGTACTGGGTTAATCTCACTAGGGAGTGCCGGACAATCGGTGCTGGTCAGCTGCTGCAGCCTGACCAGCGAGAGCTGAAGCAGGGCAAGGCATCGCCTCACCGGGGAAGCGCAAGGGGGAAGGGAATCCCTTTTCCTAGCCAGGGGAACTGAGACACACAACACCTGGAAAATCGGGTAACTCCCACCCCAATACTGCGCTTTAAGCAAACAGGCACACCAGGAGATTATATCCCACACCTGGCCGGGAGGGTCCCACACCCACGGAGCCTCCCTCATTGCTAGCACAGCAGACTGCGATCTCCCGGCAAGGCAGTAGCGAGGCCGGGGGAGGGGCGCCCGCCATTGCTCAGGCTTAAGTAGGTAAACAAAGCTGCTTGGAAGCTCGAACTCGGTGGAGCTCACAGCAGCTCAAGGAAGCCTGCCTGTCTCTGTAGACTCCACCTCTGGGGACAGGGCAATAACAAACACAGCCGAAACCTCTGCAGACGCAAACGACTGTCTGACAACGTTGAAGAGAGCAGTGGATCTCCCAACACGGAGGTTGAGATCTGAGAAGGGACACACTGCCTGCTCAAGTGGGTCCCTGACCCCGGAGTAGCCTAACTGGGAGACATCCCCCACTAGGGGCAGTCTGACACCCCACACCTCACAGGGTGGAGTACACCCCTGAGAGGAAGCCTCCAAAGCAAGAATCAGACAGGTACACTCCCTGTTCAGCAATATTCTATCTTCTGCAGCCTCTGCTGCTGACACCCAGGCAAACACGGTCTGGAGTGGACCTCAAGCAATCTCCAACAGACCTACAGCTGAGGGTCCTGACTGTTAGAAGGAAAACTATCAAACAGGAAGGACACCTACACCAAAACCCCATCAGTACGTCACCAACATCATCAAAGACCAGAGGCAGATAAAACCACAAAGATGGGGAAAAAGCAGGGCAGAAAAGCTGGAAATTCAAAAAATAAGAGCGCATCTCCCCCGGCAAAGGAGCGCAGCTCATCGCCAGCAACGGATCAAAGCTGGACGGAGAATGACTTTGACGAGATGAGAGAAGAAGGCTTCAGTCCATCAAACTTCTCAGAGCTAAAGGAGGAATTACGTACCCAGCGCAAAGAAACTAAAAATCTTGAAAAAAAAGTGGAAGAATTGATGGCTAGAGTAATTAATGCAGAGAAGGTCATAAACGAAATGAAAGAGATGAAAACCATGACACGAGAAATACGTGACAAATGTACAAGCTTCAGTAACCGACTCGATCAACTGGAAGAAAGAGTATCAGCGATTGAGGATCAAATGAATGAAATGAAGCGAGAAGAGAAACCAAAAGAAAAAAGAAGAAAAAGAAATGAACAAAGCCTGCAAGAAGTATGGGATTATGTAAAAAGACCAAATCTACGTCTGATTGGGGTGCCTGAAAGTGAGGGGGAAAATGGAACCAAGTTGGAAAACACTCTTCAGGATATCATCCAGGAGAACTTCCCCAACCTAGTAGGGCAGGCCAACATTCAAATCCAGGAAATACAGAGAACGCCACAAAGATACTCCTCGAAAGAGCAACTCCCAGACACATAATTGCCAGATTCACCAAAGTTGAAATGAAGGAAAAAATCTTAAGGGCAGCCTGAGAGAAAGGTCGGGTTACCCACAAAGGGAAGCCCATCAGACTAACAGCAGATCTCTCGGCAGAAACTCTCCAAGCCAGAAGAGAGTGGGGGCCAATATTCAACATTCTTAAAGAAAAGAATTTTCAACCCAGAATTTCATATCCAGCCAAACTAAGTTTCATAAGTGAAGGAGAAATAAAATCCTTTACAGATAAGCAAATGCTTAGAGATTTTGTCACCACTAAGCCTGCCTTACAAGAGACCCTGAAGGAAGCACTAAACATGGAAAGGAACAACCGGTACCAGCCATTGCAAAAACATGCCAAAATGTAAAGACCATCGAGGCTAGGAAGAAACTGCATCAACTAACGAGCAAAATAACCACTTAATATCATAATGGCAGGATCAAGTTCACACATAATAATCTTAACCTTAAATGTAAATGGACTAAATGCTCCAATTAAAAGACACAGACTGGAAAACTGGATAAAGAGTCAAGACCCATCAGTCTGCTGTATTCAGGAGACCCATCTCACACGCAGAGACATTCATAGGCTCAAAATAAAGGGATGGAGGAAGATTTACCAAGCAAATGGAGAACAAAAAAAAGCAGGGGTTGCAATACTAGTCTCTGATAAAACAGACTTTAAACTATCAAAGATCAGAAGCAACAAAGAAGGCCATTACATAATGGTAAAAGGATCAATTCAACAGGAAGAGCTAACTATCCTAAATATATATGCACCCAATACAGGAGCACCCAGATTCATCAAGCAAGTCCTTAGAGACTTACAAAGAGACTTAGACTCCCATACAATAATAATGGGAGACTTCAACACTCCACTGTCAACATTAGACAGATCAATGAGACAGAAAGTTAACAAGGATATCCAGGAATTGAACTCATCTCTGCAGCAAGCAGACCTAATAGACATCTAGAGAACTCTCCACCCCAAATCAACAGAATATACATTCTTCTCAGCACCACATCGCACTTATTCCAAAATTGACCACATAATTGGAAGTAAAGCACTCCTCAGCAAATGTACAAGAACAGAAATTATAACAAACTGTCTCTCAGACCACAGTGCAATCAAACTAGAACTCAGGACTAAGAAACTCAATCAAAACCGCTCAACTACATGGAAACTGAACAACCTGCTCCTGAATGACTACTGGGTACATAACGAAATGAAGGCAGAAATAAAGATGTTATTTGAAACCGATGAGAACAAAGATACAACATACCAGAATCTCTGGGACACATTTAAAGCAGTGTGTAGAGGGAAATTTATAGCACTAAATGCCCACAAGAGAAAGCAGGAAAGATCTAAAATTGACACCCTAACATCACAATTAAAAGAACTAGAGAAGCAAGAGCAAACGCATTCAAAAGCTAGCAGAAGGCAAGAAATAACTAAGATCAGAGCAGAACTGAAGGAGACAGAGACACAAAAAAACCCTCCAAAAAATCAATGAATCCAGGAGTTGGTTTTTTGAAAAGATCAACAAAATTGACAGACCGCTAGCAAGACTAATAAAGAAGAAAAGAGAGAAGAATCAAATAGACACAATCAAAAATGATAAAGGGGATATCACCACCGACCCCACAGAAATACAAACTACCATCAGAGAATACTATAAACACCTCTACGCAAATAAACTAGAAAATCTAGAAGAAATGAATAATTTCCTGGACACTTACACTCTTCCAAGACTAAACCAGGAAGAAGTTGAATCCCTGAATAGACCAATAGCAGGCTCTGAAATTGAGGCAATAATTAATAGCCTACCAACCAAAAAAAGTCCAGGACCAGATGGATTCACAGCTGAATTCTACCAGAGGTACAAGGAGGAGCTGGCACCATTCCTTCTGAAACTATTCCAATCAATAGAAAAAGAGGGAATCCTCCCTAACTCATTTTATGAAGCCAACATCATCCTGATACCAAAGCCTGGCAGAGACACAACAAAAAAACAGAATTTTAGACCAATATCCCTGATGAACATCGATGCAAAAATCCTCAATAAAATACTGGCAAACCGGATTCAGCAGCACATCAAAAAGCTTATCCACCATGATCAAGTGGGCTTCATCCCTGGGATGCAAGGCTGGTTCAACATTCGCAAATCAATAAACATAATCCAGCATATAAACAGACCCAAAGTCAAGAACCACATGATTATCTCAATAGATGCAGAAAAGGCTTTTGACAAAATTCAACAGCCCTTCATGCTAAAAACGCTCAATAAATTCGGTATTGATGGAAAGTACCTCAAAATAATAAGAGTTATTTATGACAAACCCACAGCCAATATCATACTGAATGGGCAAAAACTGGAAAAATTCCCTTTGAAAACTGGCACAAGACAGGGATGCCCTCTCTCACCACTCCTATTCAACATAGTGTTGGAAGTTCTGGCTAGGGCAATCAGGCAAGAGAAAGAAATCAAGGGTATTCAGTTAGGAAAAGAAGAAGTCAAATTGTCCCTGTTTGCAGATGACATGATTGTATATTTAGAAAATCCCATCGTCTCAGCCCAAAATCTCCTTAAGCTGATAAGCAACTTCAGCAAAGTCTCAGGATACAAAATTAATGTGCAAAAATCACAAGCATTCTTAAACACCAGTAACAGACAAACAGAGAGCCAAATCATGAATGAACTTCCATTCAGAATTGCTTCAAAGAGAATGAAATACCTAGGAATGTAACTTACAAGAGATGTAAAGGACCTCTTCAAGGAGAACTACAAACCACTGCTCAGTGAAATAAAAGAGGACACAAACAAATGGAAGAACATACCATGCTCATGGATAGGAAGAATCAATATCGTGAAAATGGCCATACTGCCCAAGGTTATTTATAGATTCAATGCCATCCCCATCAAGCTACCAACGACTTTCTTCACAGAATTGGAAAAAACTGCTTTAAAGTTCATATGGAACCAAAAAAGAGCCCGCATCTCCAAGACAATCCTAAGTCAAAAGAACAAAGCTGGAGGCATCACGCTACCTGACTTCAAACTATACTACAAGGCTACAGTAACCAAAACAGCATGGTACTGGTACCAAAACAGAGATACAGACCAATGGAACAGAACAGAGTCCTCAGAAATAATACCACACATCTACAGCCATCTGATTTTTGACAAACCTGAGAGAAACAAGAAATGGGGAAAGGATTCCCTATTTAATAAATGGTGCTGGCAAAATTGGCTAGCCATAAGTAGAAAGCTGAAACTGGATCCTTTCCTTACTCCTTATACGAAAATTAATTCAAGATGGATTAGAGACTTAAATGTTAGACCTAATACCATAAAAACCCTAGAGGAAAACCTAGGTAGTACCATTCAGGACATAGGCATGGGCAAAGACTTCATGTCTAAAACACCAAAAGCAATGGCAGCAAAAGCCAAAATTGACAAATGGGATCTCATTAAACTAAAGAGCTTCTGCACAGCAAAAGAAACTACCATCAGAGTGAACAGGCAACCTACAGAATGGGAGAAAATTTTTGCAATTTGCTCATCTGACAAAGGGCTAATATCCAGAACCTACAAAGAACTCAAACAAATTCACAAGAAAAAAACAAACAACCCCATCAAAAAGTGGGCAAAGGATATGAACAGACATTTCTCAAAAGAAGACATTCATACAGCCAACAGACACATGAAAAAATGCTCATCATCACTGGCCATCAGAGAAATGCAAATCAAAACCACAATGAGATACCATCTCACACCAGTTAGAATGGCGATCATTAAAAAGTCAGGAAACAACAGGTGCTGGAGAGGATGTGGAGAAATAGGAACACTTTTACACTGTTGGTGGGATTGTAAACTAGTTCAACCATTATGGAAAACAGTATGGCGATTCCTCAAGGATCTAGAACTAGATGTACCATATGACCCAGCCATTCCATTACTGGGTATATACCCAAAGGATTATAAATCATGCTGCTGTAAAGACACATGCACACGTATGTTTATTGCGGCACTATTCACAATAGCAAAGACTTGCAATCAACCCAAATGTCCATCAGTGACAGACTGGATTAAGAAAATGTGGTACATATACACCATGGAATACTATGCAGCCATCAAAAAGGATGAGTTTGTGTCCTTTGTAGGGACATGGATGCAGCTGGAAACCATCATTCTTAGCAAACTATCACAAGAACAGAAAACCAAACACCGCATGTTCTCACTCATAGGTGGGAACTGAACAATGAGATCACTTGGACTCGGGAAGGGGAACATCACACACTGGGGCCTATCATGGGGAGGGGGGAGGGGGGAGGGATTGCATTGGGAATTATAACTGATGTAAATGACGAGTTGATGGGTGCTGACGAGTTGATGGGTGCAGCACAGCAACATGGCACAAGTATACATATGTAACAAACCTGCACGTTATGCACATGTACCCTAGAACTTAAAGTATAATAATAATAAATAAATAAATAAATAAAATAAAAAATAAAAACCTTAAAAAAAATAAAGCTAACAGGAAACAAATAAAAACAATAACAACCAACGAACCCTCTATTTTATATTGTCACTGGCCACAAAAATAGATTCCTTTCTGGGATGCTTGAAGAAATGCAATTTGTACATTGAAGTTAAGAAATATTCTGTTGGAATGAGAACACATGGACACAGGGACGGGAACATCACACACCGCGGACAGCTGGGGTATGGGGGGCTGGGGGAGGGATAGCATTAGGAGAAATACCTACTGTAGATGATGGGTTGATGGGTACAGCAAACCACCACGGCACGTGTATACCTATGTAACAAACCTGCACATTCTGCACATGTATCCAAGAACTTAAAGTGTATGTGTATATATATATATATATATATAAAAAGAAATATTCTGTTGGGTGCTTCCACAAGGAAAGGTGGAACACAACAAATCAAATAGACACTAAAGACATGACAGCAACATAAGAAATACACAAACAAATTGCAAGAAATATATTCCACCACTTCCACAAAGCAATTCTGTCACCTACCCATTCTTTGTCTTCTAACAATTCCTTCAGAATTTTATACGTCATTTCTCAAGAGACAAGAAATTATCAACTCAAGCTTACTGCCTCATGGCAGATTATCTCCCTTGCCCAAAACAAAAGCCTATAAAGGGACTGACTCGAAGGAAAAGTATGTAAGGGGAACATTCCATTCAGCCAAATATATAATCACTGTGGGTGTGCAACAGGTTAATGGGGATCTAGCAAGCCTCACTGGAGAACCAGTGAAGTATCTACCTTAACGAAGTCAGCTTTACCCAGACTATTGCATATACTGGTTTATGGCCCACACTTACCCATGTTTCTGATGATAAATTTAAAAACCTAAACTTACAGAGGGCTGATGCGAACCTTGCATTTTCCAGTTTGAGTAACTCATTTGGGGAAGAGTAAGCATTTTCCATTTGATTATAAATGTCAACTTGTTTACTAGAGTTACCAAGAAAAGGAGAGCAGATTAGACATCAGCATGGTCATTGCTGCCAATCATTAAATAAGCAATCAAGGGAAGGCTAAAAGGTTTTTTGTTTTATTTTACTTTAGCTTCAGTAACTCTGCATTTGCTAATAGTTAATATGATTTCATAAAGCAAACAGAAAAGCTTAAGCAATGTCTTTCTCAAATCCATAAATTCTGGATAGCTGATACTTTGTACTGATTAATTTTCCCCTTGATACTTTTTGAAAAACTGATTGTCAAGATTATTTTTACAAAGTGAGTCTTTTCCAGCAACTGCATGCTGCAGAAAAATAACAGAAACTCAACAGAAGCGGAGTCCCACCTTCAGTGCTTCCATCCAGAGGAATTTTGTGTAGAGCAGCCAGTAATGAATAGAATCCCTGTGCAATCTTCCAAAAGGGCATTTTTGGGGTACATTGTTTGTATGAGAGATTCAAAGTATTAGCAGGACTGTCCTTTCTCTTCTGACTAAGCTTTGACCTATGTCTTCTACACGGCCCTGCTCTAGCACTCAGGCCAGAATGAAGTCGTCAAAATGTTTTCAGCTGCAGTGGAAAGTCCACAGGTCAAATCTTTTTAATTATGGATGTTCCTCTGATATGATTCATTCAAAAAGCATAAAGTGAGCTCCAGGGTAATACAGCAATATGAGGCGAAATCACTTGCATTACTTAGTCATCAGTACATGAGTATAAACCACAAGCTTTTTTGGCTCAGGGCCCATTGTTTATTATGAAGGAAAACCTCAAAGCCAAAGTCAATTATAGCCATGACTTTCAATCTGACACACTTGTTAACCCTGTTAGAATGAATACGGCCCAGATGAACTCTGACCCAATCATCACAATTGCAGAATTATTAAGATTAAATAAAAGCCTTGACCAAAAAATTCCACTTGAAATGGTTCCTTTTTTTTGGTGAAGAGCTAATCGAAGTTGTTTTTGTTGTTGTTGTTGTTTTTTAAATATTAGGCACACATAAGAGGCAACAAGATGTTTCTAGATAAAGAATTTGCTATTTTCTTCATGAAATGAACATATAATATTTTAGAAAATAAACACATCTTAGGCTCATAAATAGGGTATACTGACTCATTATGCTATGTGTGAGAGTTCAAAGACTGTGTGAAGACGGAAAAAAGAACGTACATGAGACCTATGGAAACTGTGAAAATAGGAAAAAAAGAGAGAGGAAAAGAGAAACAGAATTCTACAAAATTGCCATTAGCTACCTTATCACCAAATGGATAAACAAGTTACAAAGATAAAATCTTTGAAGAACACGCAGGCTTAAGACAGCCCAGGTATCACCAAAGCACTCTTTAAGTTCCCATTTATAAGATATATAACTGTGTGCCACAATTTCTATTAAAAAACATGCACGAAAGCTGTGCATTGGTGTAGCCCTGCCCAACTTCACGGATCAGGAAAACAGCCTCAGTGAAGGTAACTCACCAGGGGTGGCGGAGCTGGAGCTAAATCTCAGGACTTCTGATTCTTAGTCCAGTGTTGCCTCTGTTACACCATATCACACCATAATCTTTTAGCTTCACTATTACTCAAGTTTTCTAGTAACTACTACCAGTTGCTTTATGATGAAAAGCAGTACACTGCACTTAGTTACAGTTATAGGCTTGATTCTGAAGCCAGAATGCTTGCATTCAAATCCCAATTTTGCCACCTGCTACCTCTGTGGCTTTGGTCAAATTATAAGTCTCAGTCTCCTTATCTGTAAAATGGGGACAATAATAACACTTGCCTCATAGGGCTGCTGTGAGGATTAAATTAATAATACATACAAAGTTTTAAAACAAGCTTGGCAGAGTATAAGTAAAATAAAAGTATCATTATTATTATATATCTTACTTTGGATATCAGGTGTTCCTCACTTCATATAATAGATGTATTTCCCAAAAGCTGTATTAGAATATATTTGCTAAATTAATTTATATGTTAAACACAACATAGCAGCTTGCTATTTTTTAAAGGAAATAATTTTGTTATGCAAATAATATTTCTTCACTATGAATTTCTATAATTGAGATAATCTAGTCAGTAAATTTGAATTTTCTTAAGGGAGAATAATTTGTTGCTTGTTTTTCATAATTACTCTTGTACTATTACCAAACATTAGTGTGCAAAACAATCACCCAGGGCACCTCTTAATATGCAGATTCCCACCCCCAATCCCACAAAAAGCCCTCTTGAGTTGGTTTAGGATGGAGTCCAGAAATCTGCATTTTTATTTTTATTTTTATTTTATTATTATTATTATTTTTTTTAGATGGAGTCTCGCTCTGTCACCCAGGCTGGAGTGCAGTGGCGCAATCTCGGCTCACTGCAAGCTCCGCCTCCCGGGTTTACGCCATTCTCCCGCCTCAGCCTCCGGAGTAGCTGGGACTACAGGCGCCCGCCACCTCGCCCAGCTAGTTTTTTGTATTTTTAGTCGAGACGGGGTTTCACCGTGTTAGCCAGGATGGTCTCGATCTCCTGACCTTGTGATCCGCCCACCTCGGCCTCCCAAAGTGCTGGGATTACAGGCGTGAGCCACCACGCCCGGCCCAGAAATCTGCATTTTTAAACACCCCCCGCCCTGCAAAAAAAAACAAAAACAAAAAACAAAAAACTACGTACATCACTCTGATGCAGGCAGTTCACAAAACCACTTTCAGAAACACTGGCTTCCACACAGGAAGACAATGGAGAGTGACAATTAGTCACCTAAATATAACTCTGGAAAAAATATATTTTCTCTGTGCATTTATGATTCTTCCTGACACAAATAACAAATAAACCTTTACTTGCTCACAGAGTGGCTTCTTTAAATATTGCCTACAACTCAACATGACTTTAAATGGATCCTTTATAGGTGCGAATGATATTTTCACACATACATACACACACACATTCACATATCCAGTATCAGACAAGATATGCACACTGAAAATTAAATTGACTAAACCAGCAAAAATGGCAGCCTATCTAGCAAGAAAAGTGACGTGGCTGACAGAGCTGTCATTCTGTCAGGCTGGTGGCCAGGGTCCAGGCTCCCACACACATCTATCCCTGTCTTATGTGTAAGCTAATAGCATTCTGGATCTACATCCTGCCCATTTCCCAGCCAGCTCCTTTCCTCTCCTTCCAGCAGCATCTTCTAACAAGAAACTGAAACTGAATCTGCCTATGTGTAGCTGAACAAGAGTCCTCTGTGATCCTACTGTGTTTGAAAATTTTCATAGCTATTACACTGCTAGGGCCAGGAATGAAACTTAAATAATCAATAAAAGTAAACTCTTCAAAGACGCTTTGTTATCATCACCAGTGGATATAGGTGAGTATACGTCATGCGTAGGCAGGCACATTTGTGGAATGTCTAATTGTGCCTTTCTGTGATAAAGCGAGATACAGTAAATAAATCTTCATTTCATCACTGACAGATGTCAATTGCAGTGAAGAAAAAAAACAACCAGACACACATTATCAATTACAATGACCTTTATGAAAAGATCCTTTTAAATATTAGCTTCCTTTCAAATACTTTGCTACTTGGCAGTAAACAGTATACTCTAGCAGGTGAATACAGGAGAAATAGTACTGAAATCCTAGCTAACCAATTACATGCCACAGCCAGCCAGTGCCATGAACTTAGTATGCAACAAATGCAAGATGACAAAATTGGGTGGAAGCAAAGAGATGACAGCAAAATGCAGCAGCAGAAAGGAGTGTATTAGGATGACAGTGCAGTCCTCTGGAAAGCTCATTAGGTTAGGCATTAAGAGAACTAATGTCTAGCTAGTTTCAGTCATTGTTAATTGCAGATCTCTAAGCTGCAGCCTCCTCACAAGTAAAGTGAGGATATGACAATACCTGATCTACCTACCATGCAGAGCTGCTATTATTCTAGCACAAATTCATTTGTAAACATAACGGAATCACCTCTAATGCAGAAAAATATCTTTAAATATTTTGAAAGTGAACAAAAACACGTTCAGCTTCAATTAATTCCTATTTAAAGTAAGTTGAAAATCTGAATGAATCATTGTCCAAAAAATATTAATTACCAAGCAGCCTCAGAAGAGTCAGAAAACTCTGAATAGACTATTTGCCAGGAGGGGATGGAAAAGAGAGAAAAATTAAGGAATTACTACTCACCCTCCACTCCACAAAAGTGTTCGCATTTTACAGGTGAATTCTATCAAATCTTTATAAAATAGATAAGTTCAAATGTATTCAAAACAGTTTGAAGGTACATATAGAAAAGAAAAATAAACAAAATTTTTAGGAAGCCAGTCTAACACCTTAGAAAGAATAAACTACAATCACATTATGGTCGTATCAAAGATGCCAGGATGGCTCAGTGTTAGGAAATCTAGTAATATAATTCATCCCATTCATAGATTGAAGTAGAAAAATTCTATGATCACTTCCACAGAGATGAAGGAATTCAGTAACGGCCTCTTGTGTTCGCTGCATGGGATACTCTTCTCCTAGGTATCTGCATGGCTCACTCCCTCATTTCACTCAGGTCAAAGGTAACTTTCGTAGAGGTTCTGCCCTGACCACTGTATCTAAAATAGTGCCTTTTCTCCCCGATCACTCTATGTCCCCCTTTTATCCCTCTTTTATCTATGTCCCCCTTTTATACTATTACCATCTAATATTTATATATTTATTTAATGTCTATCTCTATTAGCATATAAGCTCCACAAAATGGTTGTATCCTACAACTTAGAACAGTATCTAACACCTAGTTGGTGTTCAGTAAATCTCTGTTGCATTAATAAAAAAAGAATTGGATTCTTTCTTAACATCTTGTGTTTTCAAACATTATCACGTTTTATGTGGAAATACCATTAGACTGAATAATGTAACTGCTGATATTTGATTTTTTTCACCTACAAAAAGGAAAATTTTGTAAGGTTTAACGTAATAGAATCATTCCTGTTAAAGTTCAAATTGAAAAAAGGATGTGCACTATCACTGATGTTATTTGAAATTGTTCTGGAAGTAGTCAATGCAATTAGATAAAAAGAAATAGTAGGTATAAAAATTGGAAAGAAGGAGGTAAACTTACTACTTGCATATAATTTTATAACTGTACACCCCAAGCTAAGTGAATAAAAAATTATTTAAAACATACGTAAGAAAATATAATAAACAGCTTGATACAGAACTAATATATATAAATAACACACACATAGGTAGCTGCACAGTATTTCCATATACAAATAAGTTATAAATTTAGTGTAAGAAAAGACTCTATTTACAACAGCACAAAAAGATAAAATAAGTAGAAATAAACTTAAAAGGAAATGTGACAGGTCTATATGAAGAAAACTTAAAAGTACTACTGAGGGATATAGTGATGTGACTAGAAAGACAACTCTGTTCTCGGTTTGAAAGAATCAGTATTATAAATTCTGTCTAAATTAAGATATACATATAACTCAAGTCCACATCATTAATTTTTGAGGGGAAGGTTACTAGATAATAAAGTCATGGAGAACTGCAAGAATAGATAGACACAGTCTCATAAGGATAATGAGAACAGGCAGCCCTACTAATAATGAAGACTGTTTGGTATTGATACTTGCAGAGCCAGACCAATTGACAGCACAGAACAGAGAACCCAGAAATTGATTAAAATTCGTAAGTACATTAGGTATAATAAAGGTATCATTTCAATTTAATGAGGAAAATTAAAATGTACAATAAAAAATGCTACAGCAAGTGGTTAAACCAACTTGAAATAAGTAAATTAAAACTCTACTATGGTAGGTTGAAAAATGGTCCCCTTAAAGATATCCACGTTCAATCCTTGGAACCTGTGAATGTTCTCTCATTTGGAAAAAGGGTCGGTATCTTGAGATGAGGAGATAATCCTGGATTATCTTGGGTTGGCTCTAAATACTACATAAGTATCCTTACAAGAGAGTAAAGGAGAAGACCAACACAAAGGAGAAGGCAATGTAAAGAGTAGGCAACACTAAAGGGATGTGGCTATGAACTAAGGCATCAGGCAATCCTCTAGAAGCTAGAAGAGGCATAGAATGAATTTTCCCCTGGAGTCTCTGTAGAAAGTACAATCCTGCCAACATTGATTTCTGACTTCTGGCCTCTAGAACTGTGACAGAATCAATTTCTATTTTTTAAGACACCAAATTTGTGGTAATGAATATAATGACTTCACTCATTTCACTAAAATAATTCCAGGTGAATTGAAGATTTAACTCTAAAAAAAAAAAAATCCATAAAAGTATTAAGTGGGAATCTGAGAGAATTTCAAGACTAATCTTGGATGGGAGATGCCTTCCTAAATAAAAACCCAAAAGTGCACCCCCCACCCCATTTCTAAATCTCACCACACTAAAATAAATTTTTTACATGAGAAAAACACCATAAACAAAGTAAAATAAAAAATAACTGGGAAAAATACTTGCCATACATGATATACAAAGGTTAACCTCCTTAATATAAATAACACAAATCAGTAAGAAAAAGACAAATAGGCAAATGAGCCCCCTTTCTACAGCCCCTCGAGAAAAGATGCTAAAAAATTATTAAAAGGCCGGTGAAAACCACAAATTATACATTTTCACCTATCAGTTTGGCAAAGATAAAAATTTCTAGTAGTTTTGCACTTGTGGGCAAATATGTATATCCAAAGATACTAATTTCAGTATCGTTTATGAAAGAAAAAGGCTGAAAACAATGTAACTTGTCATTCAAGAGGGTACAGTTTTTATAAAAGCATAATATAGCCATACAATTGAATAGTTACATAAAGTAAAAAGAATGAGCTAAATATGTCTGGATGGAGCTGGCCCGATCTTGCAATGTACACTAAGTAAAAAACAAAACCACAAATCAGTGTGTAAAACACGCTATATACCTGCATTTTTAACAAACAATGTATCTACACGTATCTCTCTCTCTGGGAGGATATATAATAACTTGCAGCAGTTGGTATCTCCAAGTAGTAGAATGAAGGAACTGGGGTTAAGTGAAAGAAAGGCTTTCAAATTTCCATTGTGTACCTTTAGTACCACTGGATTTTTTGTTTGTTTGTTTTTACCGTGTGTATGTACTACTTTAGATCTCAGACATGAAAACCACATACTAAATTGAAGTTACTCCTTTATCAAAATAACTCATTATTAGATGTCAGAACAATAACCTGAAAATTCTAAGGCCAGGTTCCTGGTCTGGATTCCAGCAATGACTTGTTATCCAGCAGGTTTTAAAAGCTATCTTCTGGATGTTTCATTTTCTCCAGTGGTAAGTTAGGTCTTTGACACCTTCTAATTATACATTGCTAATATTGCTATATTATACATTGCTAATATCAACGAATAATCAGCAAACAGTATTTATATCAATATTTTTGAAGACATCTCAATGATTTGTGTGTAAACATAGACACACATATTTGGAGCAGTTAGCCATCGAAATAACGTACACCATGTTTAACAAAATTTAAACTATAACTGTTTTCTTAACAAATCTTTAGTATGTTTCTAAACAAGGTTTCTGAAGTATAAAAACAATCCCTAATAATGGAAAATACCTCATTAAAAACAGAAGTGTCAACACAGACATAATCTATAAATTTATCTGACTGCCGATGATGTGTTGACATGGATTAGTTTATACACACATAAGTACTATTCAAATGAAGGCTAAAGCATGCATTTCGCTGGCCAGCCTTGATATGACCTCTTAGTTGTTGTGATATTATACAATTCACTGTTCAGAGATGTTCCATCTGTATTGCTTATTAATATAAATTGGGAACAACCACCATTGACATTACATAGTCTGTTCTGCTACAGTACATATAGCAGAGGACACAGTGCTTCCCCTCGACTGCCTCAAATCCTTTTAGCATCAGAGATGTTCCATCTGTATTGTTCATTAATATAAATCGTGAACAACCACCATTGACATCACATAGTCTGTTCTGCTACAGTACATATAGCAGAGGACACAGTGCTTCCCCTCGACTGCCTCAAATCCTTTTAGCATTACTGGGCAATGTGCTTTCACTCGCAGCAGGAGCATCTACCTCTAAAACGCTGGAGAGCTGACAGTGCCTGAAGTGTCTTTCCCAACCCCATCTCCAACCATCACCAATGACCAACAAATAAGGGAGTATAAATACTCCAGCTGCCATGTCCCTGACCAGGACAACTCTGACCACAGTCTCCAGGGTTACCCTGCAGGATTAAGGCAAAGTGACCCTCCCTGAGACTTGGCACACTTGACGGCTTCATGACACATCTCTACTCCCTACTGATGTTCTCTGGGAACATATCCTAATAATTCATCTTTATATAAATCTTTATCTCAGGGCCTGCTTCTAAGGAATGCGTGCTAAGATGATGTGTTTTTATTTGAAGCAATGTAGCTCCTAATAATGAGTAGATAGGGGACTGGGAGCAGTATAAAGGTGGAGTCAGTTAATAAAAGACTTTTTCCAGCATGTTAATGTTTTAAAAAGTAATCAGCATCCAGTTTTCTCACAATTAAAGACAAAACTTTAGGAATACATAAAGACATCAAGAAAAAAACTTGAATATACCTCCAACAATACAAAAATACATGTCTGTAAGTCTACTCACTATAGCATTGTTAGTACTTACAAAATACTGAAACAACCTAAATATCCATACATAGAAGAATGGTTGAATTAACTATGATAAATTCATACAATGGAGTACGATGCAACTATGAAAATCAATGAGAGTGAGCTCTATGGACTGATGTAGTGTTTTCTAGGGCATACTTCTATGTGAAAAAGAAGCAAAGCCAACAAAAGCAAATTAATATGACTTAATTTATATCAAGTCTTACACCAGAATATATATAAATTTTTAAGTCAATCATACCTCAATAAAGATGGGGGATGAAAAGCAGCTAAAATACTAAACTGATCAATTCAAATTTCAAAAATGGCATAACAAAAAAAGTTGCTGACATATTTATAAATAGTATTCTCAAAGTTCATTTAAAGTTAAATTTCATACTAAAATGTTAATGAAGAAACATTTAGATAACCAACTACTTTGTGGATAATCACAGATTAGCAATAATTTTGTGATAAAAGTTGGTTGTGGGTAGTATTTATACATTGAAAATGGTGACATTTTACTCTATACATGTGTTCATATGTTGTAACTACACTTCACCAAAGATTTTCAAATGGAACTTAGACCAAAAAAAGAAAAAAAGATGATTTAAATTATGCTATCCTTCATGTAGGAAATATGGGGATGTAAGAAGATACTTACATATCTGCTCAAGAAATACACGAAACATACACCAGGAACTAAAGAGATTATTTAGCTACAAGGGTGGATAGGAAAGGGACTGAAAAAAGGGGGACTGGGAATTGGAAAAGGGGAGCAGGAATGAAGAGGAAGAGACATTTCTCTAAGTAAATCTCTTTTAAAGCTCTGACTCCTAGAACCAGAGTAATATTTCACACACTCCAAAAAAATAAACAGGATGTGAAGGAAACCCAAAAAAGCGATATAAACACTAATAAATGAACCTAACTGCATTTCAAATGACTAACATAGCCACAATCACTGGGGTGGTGAAGAAAATATACTTTAAGGCTAAAGATGAGAAGAACTGTAAACAAACTATGCCATGTAGATAGGAAAAGTGATTCTTACAGGGATATGGGTTAGCAATTCTAAAACTAGTTAATGTATATGCCAGAACTAAACAAATCAGAGCCGGGTTTCTCATTAATGGAGAAAGAAGTTACAAATACAGAAAGGGGAAAAGTCAGGGAACCTGTGATACAGGACTGAAATCAGAAACATTAATTAAAACTCATGGTTTTAAAAAATATAACTACAGATTATATGATACATTCAGAAACACAGATGTGTGTAGATGGGTAGCTTAGTATGCATACACGTATTTCCTAGCTTTGTCACCAGAGAGGACCTAGAAGCAATGGCAGTCTAGTAGCAAGGAGCACATCCAGCACACACACAGCCCTTGGTTTCTAACCACCATTCTCCAACAAAAGGAGCCACGGCTCTTTAGAGAAGTGGTCGATTCCAGAATGTGGGTAAGAAAAACAAAGATAAATCTGTAACATCTTGTGGTGCCAGAAAGTAAGGAAGTACTAAAAAGATATATAGGGGCTTGAGAAAGATGACAGGAGCCATTCTGAAGGAGCTTCTATTGGCCAAAGCTGGAACAATTTGAGCAACAAACTAAATGATAGTATTGGATTTTAACTCACAGAATAAAGTAAGAGACCATACCAATATTTTAAAAATACTTGAAAAATAAATAAATGTGGAAGAAGGAACAACTGTTTCTCTAGGTAGTATTCCAATTAATAAACACAGAAGGAGAGAGGGAAACAGAAAACCACCATTAAGCAAACACCATAGTAATTACTGTTATAGGCAAATTCATTCATGGATGATAAAATCAGACAGCAAAATTGAGGAGAAACAGGATTTGCATAGTCTTAAAATATCACTTCCAAGAAGTGATCAACTGAAAATAGAATGAAATAGAAATAGAATGAAAGCAACTTTACAGTGGAGAAACTTGGCAGATACAACCTTCAGCAAGTGGCCAAAGTTAGCATCACCAGTAATAAGACATCCACTGAGAAGGACACAACATCTCTCTTGTGTTATTTTTGCCAAACATGCATGGTCTCATTCCAAATATAAGAAAATATCAAGCAAACCCCAAATGAGGGAAAGTCTACACAATAACTGACCAGTATTCATTAAAGCATCAAAATCATGAAAGACAGGAAACGTAACTGTTATGATAGGAGGAGACTAAGTGCGATGTGGAATCCTGGAACAGAGAAGGAACACGAGTGAAAAACTGGCAAAAACTAACTGAGGTCTATAGTCTTAGTTAATAGTTTTTTGTTTGTTTGTTTTGAGGCAGGGTCTCACTCTGTCACCCAAGCTAGAACGCAGTGGTATGATCCTGGCTCACTGAAACCTCCGCCTCCTGGGTTCAAGCAATTCTCCTGCCTCAGCCTCCCGAGTAGCTGTGATTACAGGCGCACGCCACCACACCTGGCTAATTTTTGTATTTTAGTAGAGATGTGCTGCCAGGCTGGTCTTGAACCCCTGACCTCAAGTGACCTGTCTGCCTCAGCCTCCCAAAGTGCCAGGATTACAAGCATGAGCTAATGCACCTGGCCTAGTTAATAGTATTATACTAATGTTAGTTTTATAGTTTTGATAATTAATTGCACTAAGATTATGTAAAGTATTAAATTAGGAGGAAGCTGGGTGAACAGTATGTATGTACTCTCTGTACTATTTCTGCAACTTTCCTAAAAATCTAAAATTAAATCAAAAAGTTTAAAAATTTAGAAATTGAAAATTCTGGTCAGGTGCAGAGGCTCATGCCCATAATCCCAGCACTTTGGGAGTCTGAGGTTGGAGGACTACTTGAGACCGGAAGTTCAAGACCAGCCTGGGCAACATAGTGAGACCCTGTCTCTATAAAAAATTAAAACATTAGTTGGGTGTGGCGGTGCATGCTTGTCATGCTAGCTACCCAGGAGGGTGAGGAAGGAGAATCCTTTGAGCTCAGGAGTTTGAGGTTACAGTGAGCTATGATCATGCCACTGCACTCCAGCATGGGCAACCAGAGCAAGATCCTGACTCTAAATAAATAAGTAAAAATAAAAACGGAAAATTCTATAATAGTACCTATCTTTAATGTAAACGTAGCTGGTTTGGTGGCTTTAAGAACTGCTATCTATTCATCCGTGCTAAGCTATCTGAGGGAATACGAGCAGGCAGGATCTACTCTGCAGTGTTACTTACATATACAGCTCTATAAATAAAAGTGAGTTCATAATATCAGACCTACAAACTGCTTCATTTGCTTTTAACCCTCCTCAACTAACATAATGCACATAAGCAGTGATTTGTTTGTTGTTTTAATCATAGGCAGGATGGGCTTCACATAATGGTTTACACCATGCTACAACTCTGATGGAACAGGGCCTAGTTTTAAAATTCATGATTTTAGAGTTTTATGATACAAACAAATGCCTAGGCTTAAGGACCATGAGTATCTGGCCTATTTTTCATATCTAAGTATGAAATAAGAAATAGACAAGTTAGAACTCAAAAACAACATTGTTATGTTCTCCCCAATTCATTAAACATAACAATTTTCCTATTTTAATAAGCTATATTCTCACTTGGAATATGCTGGAGAAACCCAATATGGGTTGTCTTCTGCTGCTTTGGCATGACGCAAAATGGCTTCCCGAGGATTACTGTCATCGGTCTTGTCCAAAGCAATGTTCTTCACAATATAGGAAGAGAGAGTGCCCCCGTGGGTTCCAACTCGGCCACCACGACCTGTCGCAAAAGAAAAAAAATCAAATTAGAAACTGAATGAGCATGAGGATACACAGGTATATCTGTGTACACTGTACTTATCTGAGCACAAATCTCAAGAGTACTTGAGTATCATCCTTTCAGCTTACATTTATGACAATCAGAACCAAAGAGATCACCAAACCTCAACTTCCCCATAACACTTTTAAATAGGAAGAGATTTTTTTGTTATGTCTCAGTTGCTTAAACTTACAGAATCGTACCAACATAGAAAAAATTACAGACAATTTGCCATATATGTGCTTAAAAAAGTTCCTCTGGCATCAACATTTAGAATTCAATTAATAAAAATAACCAATATTCATTAGATGCTATTTAAATGAACATTATCTTAGGGCTTGGCATCTTCCAAATACCTTACAGGTACTTTGCTGAGTATTACAAGAGAAAACAAGTAAGCTGAACATACTGATTCATGTTGCTCTGCTGTACTATAATCTCCCTAAGAAATAGGAACCTCTTTAAGGGCAGGGATTTGTTCCCCACTGGATCTCTAGCAGCTAGTATAGTGACTGGTACTCAGAAAGATGTAGGACATTTTAGGAAGATAAACATATGAAAAGCCAAATAACACTAAAAGATTCATTTCATAAAACAAGATAAGAAGAAACTAAATAAGGCAGGAAATAATTAACTGTGAGATAATTTGTATGGCCAGTAACTATTATGGCACTTAGAAGAAGACAGCACTTCAGGCTCAGGCGGTTGAACAGGTCTTTATGAAAGAGATGGATCCAATTTGTGAAAGTTCAGGAGGTAAACAAGGTTATTTTCAACAAGCAGAATGGGTTAAGTACAAAAAATACATTGCTTCAGTGGGTATTTGGGGACAAGACTGAACCAACAGTAATCTCAGAAGATCAGAGCAGGAAAGAAGTAAGGTGTAAAGCTACAGGGGTAGATTTGATTTGGACTGTATAGAACCTTGAATCTCTGGAAAGACAGTTGGACAGCGGGAAGCTTATGAAGGTTTGGAGGCTGTAGCAACATGAAAAGCTAACGGAGTTGGGGATTAAAGCTGTGTATAAGACAAATAGAAGTGAGGTGGGAGAGAGGGAGTGACTTGAGACTAAGGTGCCTAGTTAGAAGGGTTCACAATAATCCAAGAAAGAATATTATTTGGAAACTTCAGTTAGGATGGTGTTAGAAAAAAAATGAAAAAAAAATTACAATAGATATGCAAAATGTTTTCTATGCTGAAGGAGCAGACCAAATAGAAACTACATAGATGATAACAGAAAATGAAATTCTAACGAAGGTATGTGCTATACTATTAGCCAGTGCTGCTTGGCTTTCTTCTGGTACCTACTTCTTAAAAATGCTAAAGACTTTTATCCATCTTCTAGTGATATCAACACAAATCTAAATGATGGCCACTTTCTGCCTTGTGTGAAACCTAATCCAGCCTGGATTCTGGTAAAAGTGCCCAGTGTTGTATATTAAGCCAATATTGAGAGCAGTGGTTTTAACACTGGGTTCCAAGTTCCACTGAGCCCCCAAGTTCCACTGAGGCCAGCTAGGAAAACTCAAGCTGCAGACCAAGCAGAAAGGGCCCCAGTCTTCCTCCCTATTTCAGCATAGCAGCTCAATTTTTATCCGCTTTATACATCTAGATTCTGCATCAGTTCTTCTGCAGCTAAAAAGAAAACATTTTAAAAAAACACTAGTAAAATCTCTCTGAAGACAAAGAAGCATCCAGGCCCAAAAGACTGTCCCAATTTTATATCAATTACCCCACCCTGCCTCTGAACTCCCTCTGCAGGTCACTAGCTGGATCACAGTCACCTGGGCCTGCTACAGGAGGTTCGGGTTTATGCGACTTCAGGGGATCCAGTCTGTCCTTCTCCAGCTGTTTCCTTGTACTCCGTTGGCGGGGCTCACGGAACATAGGCAAGGCATGAGCTACAAGAAGTCACATTTGAAAAATTTCATTATAAGAATAATCTTTCCATCCAAAAACATAGCTAAAAAGCATGACTAACTGAAAGATGAAATGGAAGTCACAATGACAGCCTTCATCTAATAATAAAAGACAGTCTTACTGTAACCAATTAGCCAATTTTGCTTGAGACCAGACTCATTGCTCACCTCTCCTGGCAGCTAACAGCACTCAGGAAATTCTGTTAAATATTGTCACGGAAACATCGGTGAGGTTCCCCATCTCCCAAACCATGGGTAGCAGTTAAAACTTCATTACTGCGGTTTTGAAAAGAAACACATATTGGGACTGCCTCTTATTTTTTTCTTACAGGACCCAAATGTAAATAATGCCAATAGCTTGCTGTCAGTCCTGAAGTCTCCTCAGATGTCTCATAAACACTGGAATCACTTTACACGTTTCTGAAATGTGACCACCTCTCAGGAGGAGTTGACAACACTGAGTAACCGGAAGGGAGGAACACTTACCCCACTAAAACTGGGATAAAGGTTGCCATGAATGCAACGGGTGCCTAAATCTCTTGGCGTGGGGACTTAATGGGGCCTTATCCCTCCTGCTATATGGTAGCAAAATAAGAAAATAAGAACCAAAGCAATATGTGTTCAATTGCTGTTGCTGTTTACTCAATGTCAAAATTAAATTTCAGAATATAAAAGATTGTAAGAATTTAAAAGGAAAACAGTATAATATTCTAGGGGAAAAGGAAAGAGTTATTAGGGAAGTATTAAATAACTCTTTTTCTTGCCCCCAAAAAGTACCAGCACAATTTCTTTTGACTCTTACATGCAGATTAAACCCCTTTTAAAAGAAACTTTTCCCAGGGGACCAGGGGAAGGAAGGGAAAGGTTAAAGGGAATTTATAATATCAATAAAATGTCTATGACACCTCAAACCTTCTACCTTCTACCTATACTGCCAACTAGGGCCGGACCATATCACTCACCAGTAAAACATGCCTGCCTTGAGTCAGGGGAGCTGAGAAACACAGCCACCGGTCACTCAGTTGGGCAACACAACACAACAGTATTTTTAGGAGGTGGAAAAATAGCTTTTCACTTCAAACGACTGGAGGAATTTAAGTAGGCCGCATGTAATTACATGAGCTAGACTGGTTATGACAGTGACTTTAACACTTCTACTCTTGCAAAAAGTATCATGGGATCTCTTTACTGGTCATAAGCTCCAAGGGACTTGGTCTCATATGAGACCCACCACCAGTGAGAAAACCCGGCAGTACAGCGCCCCCTGGGCTCCAGACTGAGTCACTGATAAAGTCCACAGGGCCATCCGCTAACGATAATCGCTGTAGTATCCATTCTTTCTTTCCTAGCTGTCACCTGTTGCAGGTTTGAGATTGTGGCTCTGGGAACACATATCTACCAGATTAATGAGGTTGTGTGACATATCTGAGAGAAACCACTCTGCCCTAGTAACCTTTCTACTCATACCCCAGGTAGTTAATTTTATATACAAATTACTGCGGATCAGTCTAGCACATGGTCATAGAATTTCAGAGGAAGCTGGAACAGACCCTTCCTCTAGTTGCCGTACTCTCCTGATTAAAAGTTAAGTTGTTCAACATCACATTGCCAGTCAGTGGTGGAACTGGACAAACCCAGGCCTCCTGATTCCAAGACCAGCACTCTTTCTTGTTTACACTTAGAACAGACTGTTACTCTTGAAAAAACTGCTATAATGTATTGGGCTCACATAGGCTTTTTCCTTTTGGGTTGAAAGCTGCAGAAATAACCCTGTCTCTGTGATGAGTCACAAAAGCCAAAGAGGTTAGCTGTTACATGACTCCTAGTCCTATCCAGATGAATGGGCAATTTTGTAATATATGCCTGAATTCTGAGGGCTTTCTCTGTCTCTAAAGCTATGCAATCAAAACCACATGAGAGCAGAAGAGAGATGCATGATTGAGAGGCATGTTAACGACTTACGGGTGATGATGTAGTCCTGAGTTAGAGTCTCAGCTTGTTTTGCCTTCCGCTGGGTTTTAACCACACATAATTTTGCTCCCCTGAGGGGTGTAAAAGCAAATTGTTTTCTTTACTTGGTCTTAGAAACAGAAAATTTCATGTTGAAAACATGAGATACTTTCAGGAACATACTCTGTGCATGTACTTCATCTACACAAGTCCTTGACCTTCTGAGGGATGGCAACAGATGGGTTCTCAGTGATAAAAGCTTAAATTTATGGAAAAGCAAGTCTGTCAGTCAGTGGTTATTACCAAGCAAGAGGGTTGGAGAGGTAACAGGGCAACAGGACACAAGTTTACAAAGCCTACAGGAATAATGTGAAATTTTAAGATCTTAATAAAATTACCCAACCTTTTAACTCTAAAGGTCATAGGGTTAAAATTTTAGTTTATGTCTCGGATGAAAGCAACCTGGGTGGTCTACACCCCAAATGGCATATGTCCACTTTTCAAATACAAGCGTACAAGTGTCTGGAACTGAGTTGGCTTGGCAGTGTTGCCAAGGGGCTACGGCCTAAGAATGTGTGGGATTAACCAAAAATGTGCTTAGAACATTGCACTTCTCCTTAGTAGTAGAGCGTTATCCTTTTCAAGAGAAGTAAATACAAATAAGTAAATTTCTTAAAGCAAAGCTTCCACAGAAAGTGCCTTCTAAATGGGTGCTATCAAATGAGGCTCATCATTTTCTCAAGTGAAGCAGACTCGAATCCGAAGTACATTAGCATTTTTAATTTCTTTTTCAAAAAAACAAATAAAATCCTATTTGTTTTCAAATACCATAAATATACTTTATTGTATAAGGCCAGGATTCCAACTCTAGTCCAGGAAGCTCTGAAGGAAGACGGGGCTGTCTGCTTCTATTCAGAGCAAAATTATGGCCAATGAATATTCATCAATAGAGGGTGGCTTTCCTTTCCTCAAAGGAGGTGGGACCTTAAAACAAGTTTATATGGGACCCCAGTGATTTTCACATGTGAATTTTAATGCTAGTTAACCAAGTCTTACTCTAAAGAAAGAGCTAATCAGTCACTGTACTTTAAGAGAGAGAAACAAAACCATTTTTTTTGGGTGATGACACATATCCGTCTTTGTGCCTAAGCAAAATGGAAATAACTGAGGAACTGACTGAACCTCTAGTTACATTTTCAGACTTTTGAAATACAGTGGTATACTTAAGTCTGAAACTTGGGTGGGCATGGGGGTGGAAGGGAAACGTATCTGTGCTGTCCTTTTCTGCGGGCAGAGAATAATCTTGCCAAACACCCAAACCAGTAACTGCTAGAAGCCAAAAAAGAAAGAAGCGAAATGGACAAGCTGATTCCATTTCCTGTAAGTGGTTAGTTCCCTGCTTTGTTAATCTCTTACATGTATCGCTGCTAATGCCTCTGTCCAGGGTGGTATGCAAAGTAGGCAGAACATTTTTCCCCCTTGCACTCAACATTTCAGCTAAACAACTGCAAATCCCCAGGAAACTTTCGCTTTGAATTCAGTGTGGATCAAGGGCGATATTCAAATCCTTTTTAAAGCACAATATCAGGAGTTTGAGGCTTTACTTTGTGCCAGCTGCATTTTCTAAATGGGTGGATCTCCATCAAAGTGGGAAATGAATAAAAGCGGGGGGTGGGAGGGAAATCCCTCCCCCCCAGTTGTTGTCATCCATCTAAAACAGGCAATACTTATGAAATACCTCTGACTCTTGTTGGGGTCGTAATAGACTTTAGCCAATCCATTTCCAGTTCCAACCATGATCTGGTTCAGCTTTGGATGCCACAGGCAGCGAACAACACTCTGCAAAGGAAAGGTGCAGTGGCTGACTAAAGAGGCCAGATAAAAATGGAAACAATCCTGCTAGTACTTTGATGACTAGTCTACTATATCAAATATCATCCTGATGGTTTACCTCTAACTTTTATACATTTTCTTTTAAACCATAAAGTTGTGTTCCTGAAGTTAAGTTCCATTCCATCACTTATTATCTGGGTGATACTCCATAAAAATAAAAAAGATGTTCTCTTCCTGACATTATCTCCCTTTCTGAACAGCCTTGAAACCGCAAAATTAGGTTTCCCAGGTCCATTACCACGTGAGGCTGGCATCATGAAATGCTAGATCCACATAACTCAGTTACACTTACCACTGAAGTGGATTTCATGCTGTTACACACATACAATATGTCCCTCTTGACGGCAGATTGAGACCAGGTGGTTATTGTTTTTAGTTCACAAAGATCCAAATCTCATAAAGCTTTTTCAAAAACAATATACATTTGTAGGCACTTAATAATGTCTCCCTATCTATGAGATAAAACAGCAGGATAACAGCAGAAGTAAAACAGATACAAAATATGAAGACTTGACATTAACCTGAATGAAAAGCAGTTTAAGAGAAGGTTCACTGGAAGTTATGATCCTATGAATTCATTACTGGTGAGGAAAATAAGTGGTGCTCTGGGACTGAAAAGAACCACAAGTTCTCAGTGAGAACTATACCCTGTTTTTAATTTTTGTCTGTGGCAAGAGGGCAGAGGTGGGAGGGATAGCGTGGATAGAATTAAACAGAAAAAAGATGAAGCTAATGTTGGTAAACAGAAACCCCATGTACTAGGTTCTATAGAACTCACTCTGATAGAACAAGATATGAGTGGAAGCATTAAATCAATGATTATTAATAATCTATCACTTGCCAAACTATATATAGGGACTAAAGGGGAAAAGGGTACGATTAGATATTAGCATTTTATAGTTCTAGTGGTAAAATGAAAATCATGACTACTGTCTCCTAAATCTACTTTGGGCTGAATTTCTTTGGTTCCTTGTCTCTAATCATTCCACTCTTTTGTTAAGATAGAATATCTTGAAATCTCTGAGATCCTTTTCGATAGAATATTAACTCCCAGCTGGGCATGGTGGCATGTGCCTGTAGTCCCAGCTACTCAGGAGGCCGAGGCACGAAGATCGCTTGAGCCTAGGAGTTTGAGGCTTCAGTGAGCTATGATTGTGCCACTGCATTCCAGCCTGGGTGACAGAGTGCAAAGGGAGGGAGGGAGGGAGGGAGGGAAGGTAAAAATTCAGACTCCCATGTGAATGGTAAAAAAAATATGCAAAAAAATAGGTAAATGGCTACAAACCCTTACCTGATATTCCAGAGGAATTAAGGAGAAAGCTGAAAAGAGTCTACAAGACATTTATTTAATTCATATCTGATTTAACAGACTTACTCTAGAAGAGTGGTTCTTAATCTATGTACCACTGAAGAGGACTGGGATATTGTACAGAGAAAATCAAATCAGAATGGCTGTTTTCCCCATTAGTTGGGGGGAAAATTAAGTTAAAAGGGCAGGTTTTCACAGTTTAGGCTTTCTTTCCACAATTTTTCTCAAATCTATGGTACCTGCTACTCAGGTTAGCAAGTGCTAAAAGATGATAAAACAAATATAATAGTGAGTAAATATTAACAGAAAAACTTGAAAAAATAAGATATATTTAATTTGATAGTTTGGGTATTCTGGGGAGGGGGGTTGTTGTTGCTTTGTACCTATGCTTGTAAAACCTACTTTATAATACATACATTAAAAAGTCACATTTTCTCCTAATAAAATTGCTCCTGGTTGGGAAGATGGAATTAAGTTTCTCAACAGCTCATGGTCTACAAAGTGCAGCTTCTAGGTGCTCCACCACTGAGACTAATTTGAGATAAACCACTGGAAATTCCCAGATGGTCAAGCCAGGTATATGGAAACATGAGGAGAGTCACAAACATAACTTCATGAAGTCATGTTTATGAAACCCTATCTAGAAGAAATCCATCCGAGTCAAGACTCATCTCTTTTAGTCTTTGCTTAAATGTCGTTGCTATTCAGACCACTCAATTTAAAACGGTGCCCCAGAACTCCCCTTACTCTGCTTTTCTTTTTTTTATAGTATGTATCACCTTTTAATATAATATATAACTTATTTATTAATGATGCTGATTGCCCTCCCCACTAGAACACATGTTTCATGGGCAAAGATCTCAGTTAGTTTTGTTTGGCAACATATCCCAAGTGCCTAGATTAGTGTCTGGTGCTCAACAAATGTTCACCGAAGGATGAATTAAAAGCTACAGTTCACCCATGCCTAAATGGATTGCTCTGCTAGGTAAAGCTGGAGACAATTTCCTAATTAAAATCATTACTCCATGAGGAATAATTTGATTTCCTCATATCATTATTATACTCAGGTATCCTACAAATGTAGCAGGGTTAGATTCCTCCTAATGTGGTCCTAGAGAGAGAGAATGTACATGAATCACAGAGCAATGAAAGGGGCTGTCAAAGGCTTTCAGAAATCTCAGCCACCCATAAATGGCCCAGGACAATATTAAGGGCATAGTATTAGAGTTATTTCTCTTTCTTGGTTCTCTAGAGGTCCAGCTAAGCAGTCTAAGATTACTAGTTCTCAAATATGTTTTCAAGTGAGCAGGATACAGAATTGGAAAAGATCCACAATGTAGGCCTGATAAATTCCAAGACATCCAGCCAAACAGGCAGTTTCCAGGGGCAGCAGGTTACTGTTACTCTCTCCCTCTTCACTGAGGGTGTAAATGTTAGAGAGAAGCAACTGCATAAGCCAACAGACCAAGGTCTGATTGCTTTCCAGGGAGTCCAAGGACACCTCACCTCTATTCCTGTCCACATCCTGTACCCTCCAGAGCCTTTACACACACATATAGCTGGTTAATATACATTCTTAGGGAGAAGCATATTTACCCTCCTTTCACACCAAAACAGGGAGAGGCAAGTAAGACCCCTTAAACTAAACAGTCATTCCAGAGCCCCATGCACTGTGGCAATGAGAAACCAAAGCAGCCAATGAGAGGCCTGTGAGCAATCTAACTTAGGCAGAGGATACTTAAGGCTCAATTACCCTAATACCAGTTATTAATCAACTACTACAAGGATTCTAAAACACGAAATGAAGAAACAAAATTTAAAGTCAAAGGTGGGTGGGCCTTTTTTGTTTATTAATATTTATTGTGTGTGTTTAGCTAACCTTTGTAAACTTTGCAGCTAATGCGGCTCCACACTTTATCCTGTCAAGGAAATGCATCTTATAGCAGAGAGCTGGCTACCTGCCAAACCAAACAATCCCTGAGACTGCGGCAGGGCTGGGAAGCAAGCTGAGCTGCCACGCTGCTAACTTGTCAAACATACATACCGGGCTTTGCTTAACAACAATGCGACACGTGCCTGCTAGAAGCCTAAGGAACCATCATCAGAAGACAGATGAGCTATAAATACTTAGAAAGAGTAAAATCCCTCTATCAACCAACCACCCCAAACTTTCTTCATCCTGTTCTTGAAGAAGTGCTTCTTTACTGGGAGTGTGACATACTCAGACCTATGGATTTACTGAGAAATATAGCAAATAAAGCATAGAGAGCACATTTGAATCAAAGGGCCAGAGAACCAGTCAGGACCATCAAGACATGAGATCTACGGAATCAAAGAGAAAGTCCTCACATTGTATCATGAGACTCAAATGGCAAAAGGCCACTGCAGTGCAAAGAACTAGGTTCTGAAATTAGTCTGCATATTTTAATAAACTGATTTGCTTAATTAAATTGACAAAGTGTTTTATTCTTACACTAATCTACTTCAATTCCCAAAACATGTGGGTTCACTAATGGCTTCCTCTAGCTGTCGAAGTTGAACTATACATTTCAGCACAAAATTAAGCTTATTCTTTTAAACCAAAGCCCATTTTCATTTTAACACTTTAATTTGGTAGTGGAGGGTAACCATAAATTTGCCCAAAAATAAGAGACAAGAATTGGAATAGGAGACCATACGCATGACTAGAAGGAGTTACAAGACCTTAATGTGCTCAATGGAGAGACTTTTTTCTTCCCTGCAGAGAGCAAAGAAAAAAGAGAGGGGTAGGCTGGGGAGAAAGACAGCACGATGTCAAGCTAGCAGTGTCAAAATTCCAAATTAGGAATTTTGAAATTATCCCTTAGCAAAAGTGAAAAGGCCACGAAAATTTCCAAATAATTTATTTCTGTGGTTTTTTTGTTTACTTTTAGAGAAACCAGGGAAGCAAATAAGGGGAGGAGGAAAAGGAAACCAAAGAGAGAAATGATTTACATTTTAGGACATGGTAGAAAGGGAACTATTAGGTACTGGAACTTTGTATTATTTTATATAATTGAGTCCTCACAACTACTACAAAATTAATAATCTCATCCCATCTCACAGATGAAGAAACTGAGGTTGTAGAGAGTGGTAACTTTCCCAAGGTCACATAATAACTTGCACATAGAGGAGCTTGGTCAGTAAGCAGATTTCTCCAACTTCACTGTTTACTCCCTTACTACTTAACCATGCAAAGTTCTATTTGGAAAGATGGGGAGGAAAGGAGGTAGCAGACATTTAATCATATCCAAACTCACCTAACCCAGCAGAAACCTTAGCAAGTTTGTATTAAAAAGCAGGAATTACTAAAATCATTTACAAAAAAAAAAGCCCACTAGTTCCCAGTTCACAAATGTTACTATAAAAGAAATCATGCCTGCATAACATCTTAGGGATCTGCAATGCACATATCTAAACACCGCCCTTATTCTACATGCTAAAAGAAAGCCAACAGCCTTCATAATTTTATACCTTAAACATGATTATGTTGAAACCTCATTTCCGGATCCTCCACAGCTGCTGACCCATAATGTAAACCAAACTCCATCTGGTTTTTTCACATTTGGTTTTTGTCATATAGTACAAGAATGGATAAGGTAAGGCCGTGATTCCCTGAACAAGCATTTTTCACAATTTTCAAATGAAAAGCCTGACACCTGACCGTGAAGGAGACTGTCACACAATTTTGCAGACTTGTATAGAGGCAGTCTTAGAGTTACAGACATCCTCGGGACTATCCAACACATTTGAATGGGGGTGTGTGTGTGTGTGTGTGTGCAGATTCCAGACACTAAGAAAGCAGATCAAGATGTGAACCCAAAACAAATAAAAAGAAAACAGATAAGATCAAAAAAATACTGGAGAAAGAACTTTCTTCAGATTTCCACAAGCCCAAGATTTTCTTCACAGAGAAAGAAAAACTATTTCTATATTAAAATATTGGGCCAGGGAAGTGTAAGAGTAAAATGGGAATTGTTTCAACTTTTCCAGGCTATTTTTCCTGTCTTTGTTCCCTCCATTCTCTCCCAAAGCCTTGCTTTGCTCAGACTTGGGATGGCTTTGCCGCATGCATGGGCCACAAGACTTGGCTTCATCCCTCTAAAGTTCAGGAAGCAAATATGGTGAGTAAGCCCCAGTCTCCAATAACTAAGAGTCATCAGCACCACCTGATTTCTACAGACATCCCCTCAATGGAAAAGTTTAAAGGCAGACATTTTCTCTACACATCTTGCTAAGTGAGCATATGCCTCTCCTTTACCCCTCCTTTACATTCCCCCAGTTCCAAGGAAGTTCTACCATGGGCCAGACTTGGGGCAACTGTCTGTTTTTTTTTATTTTTTTTCCCCAGAAATCTTCTCAATCTTCTCCCTTCCCTATCCTGAAAAATTCTCTAATAGGCCAGACAGGAGTGCAATGGTGAAAAGAAAAAATGCCATAGTATTTTCATAAATGTGGGGGCTGCTGCAGAAAAACCAAGTAAGAGAAAGTGTTGCTTTGCACCTGTCATACATATTTGATACAGATGCATAGATTATGTGTTTTAAAAACTGGCATCTAATTATCAAATTAATTCCCATCAAACTCGTGAAAAATGCTTTTACTAAAAGTAACTCATTTACAGTCTGTGCGATAAAATAAAGATAACCATTAAAACAGCAAAAATCTGGAACCTAGTAGTCATCCTTGGCACTAAATGAATCCCATCTGTATCTGATAATAAACCTGCCTAAAGAATTTCATCACGAGAAAAAGTTCTCAGAGAAAATGGAAGGTCTCTTGAGAAAGAAAATTAAATACAATGTTGTTCATCTAATTCAAAACAGTAAAGGTCGGCTCCAACCCTGTTACTTGAGAAGAATTTGTGAAGGCAAAGAAGGCACAAGTAATGACTGAAGAAAGTCTGGTAATTATTCTTACTAATGACAGCCTGTGAGCAGGAAACAAACAGGAGACTGAGAACAGGAGTCCACAGGGTGAGTGACCCAGGTGGGTGGTCATCCTACAAGGCAAATGACCCCAGAGGTCCCACCCCAGGGGATCCACTTAGATGCAGCAGAGCTTCCCACTAGTGGGCACAGAATGGGATACCAAGATATGGTAGGTGTGTCAAGATATGGAGCTCATGCCTAAGAGGAGCCTCAGGCGCTGGGGCCTCAGGCTAGTCATTTCTACAGAAGAGGAGCCTTATCTGTTTATATGAGATATTATCACTTAAGACCCACACTGTAAACCAAACTCCACCTGGTTTTTCTATGTTTGGTCTACATAGACCCGGGCTCCTTTACATTTCTTCATTTATCAACAGAAATAGGCATAAAGATAATGACCACCAATCCTGTGTTTATATATACAAAACAGTAATGCATGAAACTTATTAAATCTCTAACTGCTAGATAAAAAAACATATGTAATCAGATCTTGGAAATCATTATGTATGTAAAACCAAGAAAACACAGGAAAAGCTGAATCTTCCTGTATAGACAAACTACACAGGGTATGTAAAATATTATTTATCTTACTATAGTACAGGTAAAGGTGTTTTAAATATTATACTTTTATTTAGTCCTTTGGGGGTGTCACAACCCATCCTCCTACAAGACCATTATCTATCATTTCCAAAAAGGAAAAATACTATCCTGGGATACATTTTAATTATAGACCTTGTTCTTCCCCACACTATACATACTTGTGAAAGTTTGGCCAGAATTCTGATACGACAGCTGGAAAACTTGTTACCAAAGATCATTCATCAGATTCAGGCTGAGGGAGAAAAACTGTCAGAAAATCCTACAAGACATAAAGTCCTTTACTTGGTCCCTCAGTGGGATGTGATATGGTGCTAGGGTTAGACAGTCGAGCTCTAGTCATTACTGTATTATTTGTTTACACATTATGAAAAGTATCATTCTGAACATTTTTAAACATCTACAAATCAAGTTCTCTTTTTTTACATTTTATAGAGGAAGTATGTTTCTCCCTAGTGAATAATAAGTATTACCTAATAAGTAAATATAATAATATAATAATAAAATTAATAAGTATTACCTAGTGGCTGATTCCTTATCTAGCTTTGCCATTCATGGCAATCATGTCTACACAAGTTTAAATACCTACTAAATAAATGTAAATACTTATTAAATAAAATATCAAACTCTTGTGTAGAGAAGGGGGGAAAAAAGTTCCTGTTTAAGCAAAAGGGATACCCTGACTATTTCCATTGTTTTGAAGGACTACAAACAGAAGCAGAAAAACCTTCATTTGCAAATGCTGGCACTACTAAGGAGTGGATTTTTAAAATATAGCTTGTTATGGGGTTAAATGATACCAGGAAATGGATAAACTATTAAACTGGATAAGCCCTCCTTTTGGTCCTCATTCTTTTGCTCACAAAGTCTAAGATAGCACGTGATTGGCCCTTCATCTCACATTGTAACTTCCCAAATGAGATCATTGTTAAATAGGTGGTCATAGGAAAGGACGCTTCACTGCAGGGTTTGAATCTGGATTCCTACAGTAAACATTATTTCAAAGAAGAGAACATTGAATAGAGAATCTAAAAAACTGCACCTGAATCAAGAATGTGCTAGTTACAAAAAATTTATAAAGTTAATTGAGGCCAGGCATGACAGCTCACTCAGCACCTTGGGAGGCTGAGTTGGGTAGATCAACTGAGATCGGGAGTTCGAGACCAGCCTGGCCAACATGGTGAAACCCTGTCTCTACTAAGAAAAAAAAAAAATTAGCTGGGCGTGGTGATGCATGCTTGTAATCCCAGCTACTTGAGAGGCTGAGGCACAAGAATCACTTGAACCCAGGAGGTGGAGGTTGCAGTGAGCTGAGATCACACCACTGCACTCCAGCCCAGGCAACAGAGCAAGACTATGTTTCAAAAAACAAAATAAAATAAAATAAATTAAAAAAAAAAGAGATAATAAAGATGAGAAAAACAAAGTGATAAGTACTATATCACATCAGTATCTGTCCCGTATTCTAATGAACAGTAGTGATTAGACTTCTGATAAAGTGTCAAATTCAAAGAAATAACTTTTGCTTCAAAGCACAGAGTACAGGTTACAAAATACATCCAGGAAACATATCATATTCATTAATAGTGTAAGAACCAAAACAAATTATATTCAGTGGAGTTTAAATTACCAATATTTTAAGCATCTGCAGTAAATCTGTGTTTCCTCTAATGAACCCAAAACCTGGTTATTTGTAGTAAATCCGAAAAAAGGATCATCTAAAGTTTTAAAGAAGTAGACAATTAAAATAAATGTATACTTCTTTCATCAATTCTAAAAGAAAATGTGGCCGGGCATGGTGGCTCTCGCCTATAATCCCAACACTCTGGGAGGCTGAGGCGGGTGGATCACAAGGTCAGGAGGAGTTCAAGACCAGCCTGGCCAAGATGGTGAAACTCCATCTCTACTAAAACTACAAAAATTAGCCAGGCATGGTGGCAGGTGCCTGTAATTCCCAGCTACTCGGGAGGCTGAGGCAGGAGAATCGCTTGAACCCAGGGAACAGAAGTTGCAGTGAGCCGAGATCATGCCACTGCACTCCAGCCTGGGCAACAGAGTGAGACTCTGTCTCAAAGAAAAGAAAAAAAGAAAATACATGCACTGAAATTCCAAATTGATTTTTAGAAACTATTAACCAAAAAATAAAAACTTGAGAAGGTGGTAAGGAATAGGACATTACAGTTAGTCCCAACAAGAATGTAACAGAAAAAAATGTAATAAAAGGTAAAGCAAAATTAATAAATACATCTTCACTGAGCATCTACTATGTGTCATGTATTATGTGAATAAACATTAGTAATATGATGATGCCCTCACCACCCACATGACACCATTAGCCCTGAGGAGACCCTTACTTCAATTTGGTCACTGGAGAATTTAGAAATGGCTGAGAAGAGAGTATCAAAGACAACAGAAGTGTGGAGAAAACAAGATCCACAAGGAAATGTTAACAAACAAAAAAGAACAAAAGACTAAGTTTGGTTCCCTCAGACAAAGACAAGACTGAACAGTAACTTTATAATCTTCAAGGAAACAGAGGATGTTAACCAGCTGTTCTCCAACTCCATGAGGACCAGAGCAAAGGATGTAGGCTCTAAACATGAGAATGTGAGGCTAAAAGTAAAGAAAAAAAATGATCTGATGGTGAGGGATTTCATACACAGAAATGAACTCTTTAGGGAAGTTGTAAAATCTGTTAAGTCTAATTTTTATACAGGAGAGTTATGTCCTAGTGTGTAGGTAGGCAAGAGGAATGAGCTCTGGAAAATAATACTGAGAAACTGAGCCAAGTATGCTTAATACCAATGGCAGCTAATTAAGCAAAAGCCAGTAGCTCTTCCTTGTGGCATAGCTATGTCAAGGGAACATACCACCCAAGTAAGAGAGGTGACTCATTCTAGGATCAATGACATTATTTTATTTCCTACCATATGAATGTCCCTCCAAACGTGTAGCTAACTTAGAAGCTTCCTCCTAGGCACATCTGCTATAATCCGTACTGCTTCATTTTGTTTTTTCCATCACCATTGTAGACAGTAGAAACATAACTCCATTCAGTCTCTCCCTCTGAATGTTGTTTAAAAACCAGGGCAGAAGGCATAGGGTACCTATCTGAGGACTCTGAAAAGTAAACAGTAGTAGGTGGATTTGGGAAGAAGTCCAAAATTCAATGTATCACTCAAGCAGAAGTGAGTTACCATTTCCCCAACTCTAGTCTCCACCAATAATAATAATAAAAAAATAAAAAAATAAAAATCTGTGACAAACAAAACATCAACATTTTAAATAAAGACAGGATCAGTCCAACTGAGTTTTCCTTTTGCCTTAGGCTGTAATATAGCTTGGCACAGCACTGTTACTGATCCCATTTTTATTTAAAAATTTGGTATTTTATTCACCACAGATTTCTTGCGTTTTTTATATTGTTGCATTAAAATGTTATTTATCTTGATTACTAAGTGTTTTAGCGCCCCTCTAAACTTTGTGATTGAGGAAGGCATCTCACTTGCCTCACCCTAATCCTGGTCCTGTCTGTGGAAATATTGTCTTCCACAAAACCAGTCCCTGGTGCCAAAAAAGTTGGGGACTGCTGATTTATATGACATTCTCGAAACCATAACACAACAATGTTGGAGAACAGATCAGTGAATGCCAGGGCTTAGGAGTTGGAGGTGGAAGAAGGGGTGAGTGTGTAAACTATAGAGGGATAGCAAAAAGGAGTTTTTAGGGGGTGTTCTGTATACTGATTGTGTTGATAGTGATTACATGAATCTATACATGCGTTAAAAATTACAGAACTGTGTGCTTTCTTAAAAAGGTCAATTTTACAGTATCATAATTTTTTAAAATAATAAAAAGGAATCAGCACTAAACTAGTTCCCATCATCTTCCCTACCTGAAAACATGTTAGATTTTATGTCATAGATATTAACAGTTAAACCACCATGAAATCTGAGGTATCTTTTCTCTTTACTCTCGTGTGCCTACAGATAAACGTTCAACTGTATTCTTCAAATATGAAGAACAACTGTTCTGGAACCTTCATAATATAGATACCACTAGGTGAATTTAGAGATGGCTGAGAAGAGTATCAAAGAACTAATTTAAGTAATTTAATCAAGTCTTATTGATGCTGGCTTAGTAGGTAAGTCCAGCTGAATTCAAGTTTCCATTTAAATGTGTATGCTGCTTGCTTTAGGAAACTCCCCAAAAAGGGTTTAAGTTTTTCAAGGTGGTCTTGTAGTCCAAATTATGAAGGCAGCAAAAAGGCAATGTTGTTTTTCACCATATTCCACTGGCATCTCTTTTCTCCAGTGATTAAAGAAAATACTCCTAGAGATAGTAGTACTAAGTGACCACTGCACTTCTTGACAGTCAAACACTGTCCTAATAAGCCATGCTGGAAGTTGGCTTTTGATCCTGGAAAAAAGATAGGGCCAGAGAAAGAAACATGTACTGGCAAATTTACACTAAAACTCCATCATTTTCTACTTACTCTCAGTTTTCCTATCAAATATTCATACATCTTGGAGGACCAAGAAACAATCAGTGTTCTGAGACTCCACCTTTCTGTTCTCAGTGAGCAAGTGCTCCACACACTTATGTTAATTAGGCATACCGTCCTATCACTTGGCTGTGGCCAAATATACATATTTTATTAAATACGAATATGTTACTCAGGCTCCCTCTAGGATATGCATTGTTTAATCCTCCTTTAAAAAGTGAATTATAGTAGTATTTCATTAAGCTGGTATCACGTTATTCAAAATAATACACATAATTCAAAGCAAATGCTATTCCCTAGTCAACCAGCTGCCTGATTGCTCTATAATAAAAATCAGATAATGGAAAGCTAGTTAATTCAAAGCCCATTTTTTCCATTTCCTTGTGTTTCACATTAAAGAGGTTTCACTATATTTTAGAAGGCAGATAAATGCCAAATGTAGTCTTTCAAGTTTATTTTCAGTTAGCATTTGCAGTGCTGATAGCTCAAGTTCTCCCTGTATAACGCTACTCCTTGTATGACTCTGGGCAGAGACAATGCTTGACTCCTTTATTTCTAGAAACTTATAAGGAGGTGCAATTCTGCCTGAGTTGGGACTTTATATCAGTAAAATAGATGATTATTCTATTCCCAGTAAGAAATGAAAGAAGAGATGAGTTCCTCAACTCCTTCAGAGTCAAACTTTCACAGGTATAGTATCATCAATTTGTTTGAAGTGAATTCCCAGATCAGCTATATCCACATTCAAATGTAAGAACAAAGATACATTCCAAAGCCAATTCTGAGGACTTCTGGAATATCCATTAATTTGAATTATCTTTCTGCTTCCCTCCCTAAGTACAAATAATGGAGACTGACTGTAGTCTGAATGGCCAGTATGTCCCTTACACATTATAAATTAAGATAAGTAGCTAGGTTCATAAAGGGTCTATTATTTCATGGCTCTTTTTATCCATTTAGTCTTCCTCTTCAATCTCTCTGAATTTAAAACATCAATATTCTCTCTTAATAATAACACAAAAACTTTATTTGTGAAATGAAAAGTGTTAACACATTCATTTCCAGAATATACACTCTTTAAATTTATGTTATGCATAATTATGTTACATGTATAACATGTGTAATTATACATCACATACAAAATGTGATGTATAACATTTACAGCACGCCAGGCCTTTTCAATCAACTTGAAAGTGTTAGCACTTTCATTTCCAGAATATATGCTTTCTCAAACTATAGAGTTAGCCTCTTGAAAACAATGATGATCATAATATTTCAAACTGACAGAAGACACCAAATACTTCATATTTTGAGTTTTTGTTTTTAGAGAACATGGATGAGGCATGCATATTACACATTTCATTTCTCGCAGGAAAGGGATATTCTGAAAAACAAGCCATGATAGAAGGAAGTAAAAATGTAAGATTATCCTTGTTCTTTACTATCTAAAAAAATGTCTTAAAGAAAAACACATACTATCCAGAAATCAAAAATGAGGTTTTTTTCTTCCTTAAAAGACCTTTACTATCATATTTCTTATGTTAATATTACGATTTTCAATCAACTTTAATTAATTAATGTATTTATTTATTTATTTATTTATTTATTTTTTAAGATGGAGTCTCACCCTGTTGCCCAGGGTGGAGTGCAGTGGCACCATCTCGGCTCACCACAACCTCCACCTCCCAGGTTCAAGCTATTCTCCTTCCTCAGCCTACTGAGTAGCTGGGATTACAGGCTCCCACCACCACACCCGGCTGATTTTTGTAGTTTTAGTAGAGACAAGGTTTCATCATGTTGGCCAGGCTGGTCTTGAACTCCTGACCTAAGCTGATCCACCTGCCTTGGCCTCCCAAAATGCTGGGATTACAGGCATAAGTCACCATGCCAGGCCTTTTAAATCAACTTTAAAATGTCCAAGGCATATTAGTTGAAAATATCAAAGCATATTTCCTTTTCTGTCACTTCAGAGGCTATATGCTAGGTTATGCTAGATGTTATAGCAGTGTTTTCAAAAATAAAGGTTTAGTTTTTTAATTGTTTCTTATCCTCATTTTGTTCAGCCATTATTTACAAAAATAGAGGACTCTCACCAAAGTACCTAGGCAAACAAACAAATTAGAAAAGAAGTTAGGCTCAGGTATAAAATTTCTGGCTTTTTTCCTTTCCTCCTTTTCCCTCTTTACCCTTGGGAATGCCTGCTATCTCTGAAATTATTGCGAAAAGCAAATGAGGTACAGAGACCATGAAACAGTATCAGGTTAAAACAACCTGATTAACCATGCTTAAGTTAAAAAATATAAATGGGGCCGGGCGCAGTGGCTCAAGCCTGTAATCCCAGCACTTTGGGTGGCCGAGACGGGCGGATCACGAGGTCAGGAGATCGAGACCATCCTGGCTAACACGGTGAAACCCCGTCTCTACTAAAAAAAAAATACAAAAAACTAGCCGGGCGAGGTGGCGGGCGCCTGTAGTCCCAGCTACTCGGGAGGCTGAGGCAGGAGAATGGCGTAAACCCAGGAGGCGGAGCTTGCAGTGAGCTGAGATCTGGCCAGTGCACCCCAGCCTGGGCGACAGAGCGAGACTCTGTCTCAAAAAAAAAAAAAAAAAAAAAAAATATATATATATATATATAAATGGTAATATACTGGTATAATTGCATAAACCATGTCCCTTGGTTTATACTAGTTAAAAAGAAAATTCTATTAGTCATTTCACAATAAATTATCATTTGATGAAAAACTACCGAGCTAATAATATTGTTATTTCAGAGCATTTCCCTAAATACTGGCTCTTAAGAAAAGCTTAAAATCTAATAATTTCATCTAAATAAAATTAATTTTAAAAACTGACATGTCATCGCCAAGTTGTATTTTATCCATTCTTTCTTTCCTATGCTTTTATTATATAAAACAGAGTAATGAAAGCCCTTTACGTAATACATAAAAAGCATAACATACTGTCTTACGAAAAAAAAAAAAAACAGAAGTGAATTTGTAAACTCAAGATTCAAGTTATATTCTGGAATTCATCTTAGAAAAGAGGCCAAGCATACTATTCAAATCACAAAGAATTAGATAATAAATGAGAGGGGGGAGAGAGAGTGTGTGTGAGAGTGTGAGAGTGTGTGTGTGTGTGTGTATTAGTCCATTCTCACACTGCTAATAAAGATATACCCTAGACTGAGTAATTTATAGAAGAAAGTGGTTTAATTGACTCACAGTTCCACATGGCTGGGGAGGCCTTACAATCATGATGGAAGGTGAAGGAGGGGCAAAGCCACGTCTTACATGGCAGCAGGCAAGAGAGCAGGTGCAGGGGAACTCCCCTTTATAAAACCATCAGATCTCAAGAGACTTACTCACTATCACAAGAACAGCACAGAAAAGACATGCCCCCATGATTCAATTACATCCCACCAGGTCTTTCCCACAACACATGAGGAGCTACCATTCAAGATGAGATTTGGGTGAGGACACAAACTATTTCAGTGTATAATTTGAGGAAATGCAATTAGACTACAAGGGAAATGTCTAAAAATTTTAGCAGAGTTGTAAAATGTGTGCAAACATTGTATGGTGAAACAGCAAATGTTAAAGAAACATACACCGTCTCGCAGCAAACAGACTTGAGAATCTCTACACTGAACACAGAAAGGAAATTTTTCAGAGAATATGACAATGCAGAGAACAGAATTAGAACAAGTTTTGGGTTTTTAAAAAACTTTGTTTCAAAAATAATTATAGAAAAGGCCCTTGCTGCATTTTTAAAAAGCTATGTTTTTGTGAAGATAGTTTTTAGTTAATATGAATAATTGCAAAGATCGTTAACATCTTCTGACTGAAAACAATGTTTAGCTCCATATACATATACTGAGCCTGGTGTTCTAGAATATAAGCATGCAGGGGTTTATTCTGTTTTAGAAGAGAGCGTGGGAAGAGCGTAACCAATTATAGGTGTTCAGTAAATCTAGGACAGACATAATACCACCGTTGTCTGTGCCTTAGTCAAACAAGTACACTACTAACTGCTGATATTAAGAATCTGACATGCTGCCTTTTATGCAAATTAAAACACACAGCTAAGTTCCTTACTACCGTGGAGTGTGGTATTTCCAACACAAAATTATAAAAGAGGTGTTTTTTGGCTCTTCAAGCAAAATGTTCACCTTTTATTCATTCAAAAAAATATATTTATTTATTTTTTACATTCCAAGAAGACGTAAAACTTGAGACAATAGGTCAAAGGCACTGTTAAAAGCCCTTTTATTTAACAAGCATTCCAATATATAAACAGAAAAATGATACTATTTGATGTTAACAATAACAATAAGCCCTCACCCTCACTAAATCAACAATTTAATAGGACTCCTCAAGGGGTGTGGTTTTGTTCCTATTTGAAGTTCTCTCTTCATCCATCTATTAAAATAGATCTCATAATTTGTCTTCTGACTTTTCTAAGATGATTCAATATTGTATGTTCTATTTATTTAATGAAACTTCTCCTTTCTTAGCTTCTTTTCATTTGCTCGTCTCTTAAATGATGATGTTTCTTACGGCTCATTTTTCTATCCTTTATTCCCTTACCTTAACCAAACTCATCAGCAATCAACATTTCAACTATGCACTATAAATGTTTTTACCTGTTCACTCTGATGGTAGTTTCTTTTAAAAGAAACTACCATCAGAGTGAACAGGCAACCTACAGAATGGGAGAAAATTTTTGCAATCTACTCATCTGACAAAGGGCTAATATCCAGAACCTACAAAGAACTCAAACAAATTCACAAGAAAAAAACAAACAACCCCATCAAAAAGTGGGCAAAGGATATGAACAGACATTTCTCAAAAGAAGACATTCATACAGCCAACAGACACATGAAAAAATGCTCATCGTCACTGGCCATCAGAGAAATGCAAATCAAAACCACAATGAGATACCATCTCACACCAGTTAGAATGGCGATCATTAAAAAGTCAGGAAACAACAGGTGCTGGAGAGGATGTGGAGAAATAGGAACACTTTTACACTGTTGGTGGGATTGTAAACTAGTTCAACCATTATGGAAAACAGTATGGCGATTCCTCAAGGATCTAGAACTAGATGTACCATATGACCCAGCCATCCCATTACTGGGTATATACCCAAAAGATTATAAATTATGCTGCTATAAAGACACATGCACACGTATGTTTATTGCAGCACTATTCACAATAGCAAAGACTTGGAATCAACCCAAATGTCCATCAGTGATAGATTGGATTAAGAAAATGTGGCACATATACACCATGGAATACTATGCAGCCATCAAAAAGGATGAGTTTGTGTCCTTTGTAGGGACATGGATGCAGCTGGAAACCATCATTCTTAGCAAACTATCACAAGAACAGAAAACCAAACACCGCATGTTCTCACTCATAGGTGGGAACTGAACAATGAGATCACTTGGACTCAGGAAGGGGAACATCACACACCGGGGCCTATCATGGGGAGGGGGGAGGGGGGAGGGATTGCATTGGGAGTTATACCTGATGTAAATGACGAGTTGATGGGTGCAGCACACCAACATGGCACAAGTATACATATGTAACAAACCTGCACATTATGCACATGTACCCTACAACTTAAAGTATAATAATAATAAATAAATTTTTAAAAAAAATGTTTTTACCAAACCTGTCTTCTTTCTCTTATGCACCAAACTTATTAAACCATCTGCATACTGAGTATCTCTACACAGAAGTCCTATAGGTATTTCAAGCTCAACATATCAAGAACAGAATTCACTTTCTTCCAAAATCTGCTTTATTTTATCTCTATGTATTTTTATGTCAATGAACATTCACCCAGTCTCCCAAATTATAAATTTCTGGCTTCATCTACACAGACTCACCAAATCTTATAAAACTAAACTTTATATTTCAACAAGAATTAATCATTTCAAAACTTAGATCTGAATGTGTCTTCCTTTGCTTTTAAAAAAAAAAAAAAAAGACACAACATAGTCATTTTCTTATTGTATACAAGACCAGTTTTACCTGACTCTAGATCTCTCTCTCCTGCCTCACTCTCCAAAGACACACCTATGATCTACAATATGCCTTACTTGCACTTCCCAAGTATATCTCTCACTCATTCAATGAATATTAAGAGCTATCTATGTGCCAGGCACTGTTCAAAGCACCAAGGATACTGCAGTGAACAAAAAGTTTCTGCCCTGTGTGACTTACATCCTGGTAGAAGACAGACAAAACCAAACAAACATACAATATATGAGGGGCGGTGGTAAGTACTATGGAGAAAAAGATCTACCCCCAAAGTAACACAGAGAACAAAAATGTATCACACTATGAGACACTGATTTTTCCAGCAAACAGCATGTTCTTCCTATAAACTACAGAAGCCCAGCATGTCCTTAAAAGTGCAATCATATTGTCTACATTCCTTAATTTATTTACAGTTCAACTTAAGCTACAATTTAAAAATACATCAAGTGTGATACTGAAATGTACAGTCATTTAGAGGCATAGTAGAACACTGCTTATATCTGGAACAAACGATTACAATAATTTTACTTTCTGAGATGAAAGTTGATAGATTCGATTGTTTTCTTTGATTCTAGTGTTTTAGTTGGCTCCTAATACACCCAGAAAAAGCAACGTGAATGCTGGCACATTTCAAATTATGTCATGAGATTAGAATCTATTAAACATAAGTACTCATGTAGAATTAATCTCATTGTTATTTCACTTTGCCTATAATACTCTAACTATACTGTGGTTTTACATTCAGAACCTGCAAATTAAGACTTCATAATAATACTAGAACATTAGAGACAGGAGTTTTTTGCTGGTGATTTAAAAACAGTTGTTCAATTGTCTGAGTCACTTAAGTGCATAATATGTCTCAACTGTCTACCAAGATCTGAAACAACTGGAAAAATCTACATAACAACACTGTTTAAGATACAGGACATTATTAAAAGATTTGACAATGAGCCAAAGAAAATGTACACAGACATTAATTGGCCTGTTTCATACTGAGAAAATTACAATGATTTGCCTTACCACGTAAATAATAATATACAGTTTAAAGGAAGTCAAATTTTCCTCTGGGAATTTTCATTCTTATTGTATAACATGTGGCTCCAGTCTCAGTCTCAGGACATGAACAAATGAATGAATGAACAAGTGAATGCTGGTGTTTTAGTGTTCATATAAATCTGTGAAGAAAAGTAATGTTTTTTCTTTCAAGTGTAGAAGTTAAATCTGAAATGTTTTAAATTTCCAAATAACTAAATAGCAATTAAGTTCAGTGCAAGCTGAGTCTGACTTTAATGACTACAACCCACACAAGCAGAGTTCTGTCAAAGTTTTCATGGTTTCAAGAACAATGTTAAACTTCGTCACTTCTTAACCTTTCACTTCCGTCGACAATCCCTAGATCCTCACAAACATGCCCATTGTGGGATGCTCCTTTCTGTATCCTACATGATGATCATCTTCTTCCCTCCTCAATTTGGTTGGTAGAGTGGGGAAAACATCTCAGGCCCAGCTGAAATTCCTACTAAAGTGCAGGCCCATAGGAAATACGGGTTGTGGAAAGGGATAGGGTAGATCAGCAGTCCACCACATACTGATAACTCCTATGCTAGAGTGAAAAGCAGTTATCACCGTGCTCTCAGGGCCAGGGCTTATGTTCTACTTAACAAACAAAACCAAAAGATGGGTAAGAGGAAAACTTTATGTATTCTCAAGGCTGAGGAGAAAAGAATATACATACCGCATCTGTGATGTCTATTTCATACACCCTTTGGAAAGTCCTACGCTCAAAGAAAACAAGTTTGCCGCTGCCACATCCTCTTTGAACAGATGTACCAGTGACTATGAGCTTATCATCTGGACTGAAACAGCAATCAGTCCTACAGAAAAAAAGAGTTTATGAGTATAAGCTTATGATCTCCACAACAATCCAGCAATAATTAGTGAATTAAATAAAATATAAACATTGCTGTAATAAGAGCTAACTCCTATATAGGGCTTATGAGTCAAGCACTTGCATTAATTTGTTTAATCATCACAATAATCCTATGTGATAGTTATTACCCACATTTTACTGATGAGGAAACTGAAGAAAATAATTTAATTACACCTTGTACATGGCAACACAAGTAAGTAGTGCAGCTGGGATTCAAACTTAGGCAGTCTGACTCCGGAATCTGTACTTTTCAACTTCTACGTTGTAATGTTTTTTAATGTAAAGGGAGTGTAAAAAAATCAATATAGACATTAAGAGTGTCTACAGACAGATACATGACTAATGTCTAAGTAAAATGATTACTTTGGCCATTTTTTTAAAAACTATTTTTACTAACACCACTACCATCACCCTCAAATAATTTGAGTTACGTCAAGTTGAGCACCATGAAATGAGCCACAGGTTGCACTGCTGGAACCTAATTGATGGCTATGATTCCAAGGCTCTTGTTGTTAGCAGTCTGGCCATCTGTTTGCAACTAATCTAAGACATGACCCAAACAAGTTATATAGTTAGCATTACTTGCAGCAGGTATAAAAGCTCAAAAAATTATCATCAGTTATAAACTCATGTTTGTTTGTTTTAACATAAAATGCCATGGGCAGCAGACCATGTTAGAGTTAGTACCACATTATCATACAGTTTCCTTCACTTGATACTTCCATTATCTTCATGCTCTTCTCTGTTGATCATTATTTCATTTCTACCAAAATAGAACAATTTGCCTAGGTACCAACTATAGGACTCAAAGGTCAAGTTTTACCTCAGCTGCTTCAAGAAAATCTTTAAAAGTTTCAGGTGCCAGTTTAGTAGATTGGAGATAACAGTGTTCAGCAAGACAGTCTGAACAAGTGAAGCACGCTGAATTACTGATTTGAATGATTTAAAAAATGAGAAAATGAGCTGTACCATAAATGCTCAGTAAATATTAAACACTACTTTGATGGTATTAGAGCTCAGTGTTTTTTTTTTCTTTTTTTTTTTTGAGATGGAGTCTCGCTCTGTCCCCCAGGCTGGAGAGCAGTGGTGCAATCTTGGCTCACTGCAAGCTCCGCCTCCTGGGTTCATGCCATTCTCCTGCCTCAGCCTCCCGAGTAGCTGGGACTACAGGTGCCTGCCACGAGGCCTGGCTAATTTTTTGTATTTTTAGTAGAGACGGGGTATCACCATTGTTAGCCAGGATGGTCTCGATATCCTGACCTCATGATTTGCCCGCCTTGGCCTCCCAAAGTGCTGGGATTACAGGCGTGAGCCATGGCACCCGGCTGACTGGAGCTCAAATTTTTAAAAACCACAAATTTTAAAAGGCCTACCTTGCCATTTATACAATATTAAAAGAACTGAATCTCTTAAAATATATTTTACTACCCCGACTTATGCGTGCATACAATACACACAAACACATGAATAAATCAAATACATAATTTTAACTTCAAAAAAGTGAAGTCTGAAGAATGTGTTTTTTATATATATATTTTTTTATATATATATATATATATATATTTCAAAAAACAGATTTTGATCACTCAAGTCTCTTTTCCAGAAGATCTAAAAGACATACGATATAAATTAACATTAAGGTAAAAGTACTTCTTTTCCATTCTTCTATGCCGATCAAATATTTAAAATATGCTACTTACATTGGGAACATGGTGGGAAGACCCGAGGCTGAAAAAAGTGGCTTGTTAAATTGTCGGATGTCCCATAATTTTAATGAATCGTCACCTGACAGAGGAATGAGGGGAAAAAAAGACAGAAAAGTGAATTGTGCAAAAAGAACTCGCTCCCAGTTTAGTGTCTGCTACACTTAATGTACAACTATAAGGAAGAAAGGGAAGGGGAAGGGGAGAAAGAGGGAAGAAAGAAAGGCAGAAAGAAGCTAGATTCACACAAGCATGTTTTACTTTTTTAACTGTTCAGAGAGCTTGAAAACAGCAGTCGCAAGAACAGTTGAAAGCTATTTGATAATGAATTGGGCTTCCAGAAATTACTTTCCAGATAGATGCAAGCTAGAAGGAACCCTGGAGAATCTACTCTAAAGTATGATATTAGAGCAGATGGTAGTTCCCCTGTGGTGTATTTGAGCATACATTACTTCTTGAGAAGATTTTAATTTAACAGCTATCAGGACTGAAAATAGTTCAATTCACAACAGATTCCTTTTCCCACTGGTGAGTAAAGCTATCCATTAACATTAATAAGGGTGAGCCATGTGATTCCCTTCCCTCCAGTGTAATTCTACCTATAGCTATCATTCTTCACTTTGCTGGGGAGTACAGCTTTACCAAGCCGTTTAAAGAATAATGAATATTTTTAAGGAATCACTTTTCGTGCTCGTTTTGGCAGCACATATACTAAGACTGGAACGATACAGAGAAGATTAGCATAGCTCCTGCACAAGCATGACGTGTAAATTTGTGAAGCATTCCATATTTATTTAAAAAATAAATTCTAAAAAATCCCTTTTTAATATTTCTATAAGGCTAATTCCTGAACAGAACAAAAGCCAAACTCATATAAATAATGTTTTTGCTGTTCTTGCTCCCCAGTGCCCACAGCTGAGACCTGCCTCAATCCCTTGGGTCCAATAAGGAATGAGAATCAGGTGCAAGTGAGGAGAATAAAGAGTTCAGTAAAAATCCCCATTTTTACAGTGAAGCTTCCTCTGAAACCCAACTTTTGGCAGGTGCACTAATCCATAACTGGCTGGACGCAGGACCTGCTTGTACTGGGAGAACTTTGTAAGGCTCACCTTTGGAATGTTACTTTATTGCTTTTAGTCTTTTTTTTTTTTTTTTTTTTTTTTGAGATGGAGTCTTGCTCTGTCACTCAGGCTGGAGTGCAGTGGCATGACCTCAGCTCACTGTAACCTCAGCCTCCAGGTTCAAGCGATTCTCCTGCCTCAGCCTCCCGAGTAGCTGGGACTACAGACATGCGCCACTACATCCAGCTAATTTTTGCATTTTTAGTAGAGACACGGTTTCATCATGTTGTCCAGGCTTGTCTCAAACTCCTGGCCTCAAGTGATCCACCTGCCTCGGCCTCCCAAAGTGCTGGGATTACAGGTGTGGGCCACTGCACCCGGTCTGCTTTTAGTCTTTAAAAAAAGGTTACACATCCCCACAATCTTCAAATAATAAGAAAACATTAACCTGTATTAATTCCATCTAATCCAGAGGTTATGCAGCTAGCAGAAGCACCTTGTAACACCCTGAGGACTCTGCTGAATAGACTTCCACCTGCCATACTGTATACATCCAGGAAGGAAAATGATGGAATACAGTATACATGTGGTATTGACCAATTAAGTTATCCAAAAGCGTGTGTGTGTGTGTGTGTGTGTGTGTGATGGAAGGGAAAGGTAAGAAGTGTGTGTGTGTGTGTGTGATGGAAGGGAAAGGTAAGAAGTGTGTGTGTGTGTGTGTGTGTGATGGAAGGGAAAGGTAAGAATTGTGTGTGTGTGTGTGTGTGTGTGTGTGTGTGTGTGTGTGTGTGATGGAAGGGAAAGGTAAGAATTGTGTGTGTGTGTGTGTGTGTGTGTGTGTGTGTGTGTGTGTGTGTGATGGAAGGGAAAGGTAAGAATTATCACCAAAACGGCTTTGACTGAAATAGAGTTACTTTTATACTTCTAAGGGAGTAATTATCGACTGGGTAATTACTCAGTTGAGTAATTATGGGCTCACCTATTTTATCACCTGTGAAGAATTTTCAAGCTACAGTCTCCCTTTTTCCCCTCTTCTCCCCTAACTCCACCTCAGAGACTTGGATATACCATCCCAAAGATGCAAGAGTGGATGTAAGAATTCCTAAGTGGAGCATTCACCATTTGAAAACTTTCCCAGGGGATTCAGATACACTCTTGGGATGAGAACCATTGTTTTAAAAAAAGAATATACAGAATTTTAATTGGGAGTCATCTCTGAACTCAAGTAGCAGGTTAGAATTGATGGACCAAAATACATATTTTGTACATATCCACATTTGCCATGTGTATCACAGAGAATTACATGTATATGTACTTTGATTTTTTTAAGTTATGCAAATGAGAGTAGTTTAGATATAATAGTAAAGTTTCCCTAAAGAGAATCTGAATGAGTTCCCAAGGGTAAAAGGACAGGGACTAGTTAAATTGAGGGGAAAGCTGTGCCACTTCTCTTGCCTCTCTCTTCACTTCCACTATCCTTTACACTGGGTTGTAAAGTCTTTCAGGAAAAGGATTCTGTCTATGATGTTTACAGATTATACCCAGCACCTAGCATAATGTTAGCTCATAGTAGATGTTCAATATACAGTAGTCGAGTGACTGAATAAATAGCTAAATATAGCACTGTTAGATTCACCTGCCTAAAATGTAGCTCCTCCCTTGGCCTACAGAATAAAGGCTATATAAGGGCCTCTGTAGCATAGTTGCCACCTACTTACCATGCTATTAGTATTTCTTTTCTTTATGTGATATTTAAGACCCTCTGTAACATGGCTCCAGCCTACTTACCATGCTATTTTTCTCTTCCCACAAATGGGTCTATAGGAAAATCTTCAGCTATGTCCCATACTCTCCCATAATGCTGCCTTCACTATTCTCCATCTCCTTCTATCAATACACAACCTATCTATGTGATAAAGATTTAGCAAAAAATTAGGAAGCTGTACCCAAGCATATGCATATGGATAAGTAAACTTACAATATGACCATATAGAACCATTTTTGAAAATCTCATCTAGATATAGACTTTTTAAAAAAAACTAAACTGGGTTAGTATTTGAACTGGGGAAGGAAAAAAAAAAAGCAATGGTCAAGCAACAAATAGAAGACTTTGAAGTAACAGATACAGAATTATAAAATGGTATAGAAAGAATCTAGGTGATCATCTATAAACTTCCCAAGGTAGAAGCAAAGATCATTTTTGTGGAGGCTTCAAACTCTTATGGAATTTGAATCTAAATGAAAAACTTAGGCAAAAAATAAGTAAATATTTAAACATTTTACTTGGTAATTTTTAATACAAACAATGTTGCAAAGTTGGAAATGTATTTTAATGAAGAAATCAGACTGGCAAAGGTGCATTAACAAAAATCACAGCAAGCTTTACTAAGCACTAGGGTATTATTGTCATATTTGTTAAAGATGGTCGTTTTATATGGAGAAATACATCAAAAAGAAAGTTTTTAACCTACCTCCACGAGAGGCAAGGACATTACCATCATAGGAAAAAGTCACGCAAGAAGTGTCTGTGCCCGAGTCATGAGCCTGTTTATAGTGGAACTTAGGATGAACCTATTCACAAAGACAAGGAAAGTGTTAACATCTCACCTGAATTCAGAAGAGAACACTTTTGTGGCAAGAACATTTCACTTTATCATGATGAAAATGATACACACCTATAAGCAAAGTACTAATTTCATGTGATTATAACTTGCTTTAAAAAAAAAAAACCTAATGGCTTTTCAAAATATCCATTTGCTTTAACAAAGAACAGAGAAGGTAAGTCCTAATAGTAGATATTTTTCCAGATTGCCCTAGCAAGCTCTGTACAAGACAAGACTACAATAACTTCTTCATATTATGCTTATAAAGTTATTGGGTCAATTTCCTGTATTTATCTGAAAGAGCAAATATAAATCAAAATTACAAATTAGCACATTATTTATTTACCCCAAAATATTTATTGTATTCCTAGGATATGCCATACACTCTGCACATGGTTGAAGGTCTTGAACTATCCTTAATGTGCCTGTGGAATGAATAATGATAATAGTAACAGCAGCTAACCCTTATACAATGCTTATCATATCCTAAGCACTATATGTCTTCCTATCTTGCCTATTTAGTCCTCACAATCACTCTGTAAGTTAGGTTCTATTATTACCATCTCCATTTTATAGTTTGAGAAACTGAGGTACAGAAACTTAAAAACCTTGTCCAAGGCCACACAGTTTGTAAGTAGTAGACCTGGGGGTTTGAACCCAGAAAGACTATTCTTAAATACTGAATTACAATCCTTCTCTTACTGATCTATCTTAATAGTATTTTTATTTCTAATGTTGTTTCTACACAGTTAATGACTTGTAATTCTACTATACCAATCTTGCCACTCAGTTATGACTCAGCAACCAGTACAAGGTACTAGAAGTCAATTACGTCAAAAAGCATGGTCTACATGAACAAAGACATTTGGTCCATTAAAAACTTTGTCCCCTACATAGCTGTCATTAGTAACCTCTATAATAGCTGTGTGTGCGTGCGTGTGTGTGTACCTGCGTATGCACACACACATGCCATGCTGGCTAATTACACAATGGTTCTGGGCCATTACCAACTTTCTTAGGGTAATTCCATAGCGAAAGACAGGGGCACTGCTGGTAATGACACGATGTGAGTCCCTCCTGGGAGCCACAGGTATGGTAAAGCAAGTGAGCTCATCTTCATTGTTCTAGTAGCAACCCTTAATGAAGAATGAGTCACAAAACAGAGCTTGTGCACTTTGCCCTCCAAATAATATCCCTGACACCCAGTCCCTGGGCTTACACCTAAAAAAATCCAGTAATGAGGAGTACACCACCTTATAAAAGCAGGCCAGTTCATTTAAAAAAATAATAATAATCTGCATATACTAAGTGAAAACTGGCTTCTCAGTTCTTCCTCTGGGTAACAGTCTTAGAATTTTATATTAGCGATCATGCTTCCATCTTTCATAAACACAAATAATTCATTGATTCAATTTTTTTTTATTGGACATCAACTGTATGTATTGCAGACATTCAGTTAAGCAGAGAAAACACAAATGAGCTGAGATAAACACAGCTTCTCAAAGACTGGGCAGTCCCCAGAAAGGATACAGATCAACACAGAGAGTGACAAGTGCTACAAATGGGGAAATACAGAGTAATATGTAAGTACTGAGGAGAAGGTCCTAACCCAAACTTGACAATGAGGGAGAAAAGCAGTAAAGCAGAGACCTAACAGATAAAGTAAAAGTTAGCAGTTGCAGGAGCAGGAGGTGAGGGCAAGAAAGAGTATTTCAGTCAGAGGGTACTGCAGTGTGGTAAGCCGAATTTTTACTCTTGTGACCTCTGCACCCTAGTGTGATGTCCATGAATACCCTATATGGTCAAAGGAGCTTGGCAGGTGTAATTATGGTTACTAGTCAGCTGACCTTAAAATACCTTGGATTGCAGGTGGGGTTGAAGCAGTTGCATGAGCTACAGTGCCGACAAGAAAGTCACAGAAATGTGATGGAAGAGGAAGTCAGAGAAATTTGAGACATGAGAAGTGTTTAACATGTCAGTATTGGCTTAAAGATGAAGGAGACCACATGTCAAGGAAACAGGGATCTGAATCCTGCCAACAACCATTGAGCTTGAAAGAGGACCCTGAGCTTAGACTGAGAGTCACATACCAAGGCAATACTCTGATTTTAGCCTGGTGAAACCCTGAGAAGAAAATCCAGCCACACTGTGCCAGACTTCTTACCTACAGGAATTGTGAGAAACCAAAGGCATGGTGGGGAAATGATATGAACAGGCCCCAGATATCAAGGCCGTAGAAGCCATGGGATATGGTTTGGATCTGTGTCCCCACCCAAATCTCCTGTCAAATTTTAATTCCCAATGTTGGAGGTGGGACTTGGTGGGAGGTGACTAGATCACAGAGATGGCTGCTTATGAATGGTTCAGCACCAGTCCCTTTGGTACTGTCCTCATGATAGTGAGTTCTCATAAGATTTAAAAGTGTGTGGCACCTCCCTCCCTCTTCACTTGTTCCTGCTCCTGCCATGTGAGATGCCTCACTCCCCCTTTGCCTTCCACCAAGACTGTAACTTTCCTGAGGCATCCCCACAAGCCAAGCCGATGCCAGCATCATGCTTCCTGTATAGCCTGCAGAAACATGAGCCAATTAAACCTCTTTTCTTTATAGACTATGCAGCCTCAAGTATTTCTTTATATCGATGGGAGAACAGACCAATATACCATATTAAGAAGCTCAGATTTTATCCTGAAGGCAAAAGGAAGCTGCAAAAGGAGTTTAGGCAGTTTACCCACCAACTTATCATTTACATTAGGTATTTTCCTAATGCTATCCCTCCCCCAGTCCCGCACCCCACAACAGGCCCCAGTGTGCGATGTTCCCTGCGCTGTGTCCAAGTGTTCTCATTGTTCAGTTCCCACCTATGAGTGAAAACATGCAGAGTTTGGTTTTCTGTCCTTGTGAGTTTGCTGAGAATGATGGTTTCCAACTTCATTTTTTTATGTCTGCATCTTTTTTATGTCTGCATAGTACTCCACGGTGTATATGTGCCACATTTTCTTAATTCAGTCTGTCACTGACGGACATTTGGGTTGGTTCCAAGTTTTTGCTATTATGAATAGTGCCGCAATAAACATACGTGAGCATGTGTCTTTATAGCAGCATGATGTACAATCCTTTAGGTACATACTCAGTAATGGAACTGCTGGGTCAAATGGTATTTCTAGTTCTAGGCCCTTGAGGAATCACCACACTGTCTACCACAATGGTTAAACTAGTTTAAACTTCCACCAACAGTGTAAAAGTGTTCCTGTTTCTCCACATCCTCTCTAGCATCTGTTGTTTCCTGACTTTTTAATGATCGCCACTCTAACTGGTGTGAGATGGTATCTCATTGTTGTTTTGATTTGCATTTCTCTGATGACCAGTGAAGATGAGCATTTTTTCATGTGTCTGTTGGCTGCATAAATGTCTTCTTTTGAGAAGTGTCTGTGTTCATATCCTTTGCCCTTTTGATTGGGTTGTTTTTATCTTGTAAATCTGTTTGAGTTATTTGTAGATTCTGGATATTAGCCCTTCGTCAGATGGGTAGATTTTCTCCCATTCTGTAGGTGGCCTGTTCACTCTGATGGTAGTTTCTTTTGCTGTGCAGAAGCTCTTTAGTTTAATTAGATCCCATTTGCCTACTTTGGCTTTTGTTGCCGTTGCTTTCAGTATTTTAGTCATGAAGTCCTTGCCCATGCCTATGTCCTGAATGGTATTGCCTAGGTTTTCTTCTATGGTTTTAAGTCTAACATTTAAGTCTTTAATTCATCTTGAATTAATTTTTGTACAAGGTGAAAGGAAAGAATCCAGTTTCAGCTTTCTACATATGGCTAGTCAGTTTTCCCAGCACCACTTATTAAATAGGAAATCCTTTCCCCATTTCTTGTTCTTGTCAGGTTTGTCAAAGATCAGATGGTTATAGATGTGTTATTTCTGAGGCCTCTGTTCTGTTCCATTGGTCTATGTATCTGTTTTGGTACCAGTACCATGCTCTTTTGGTTACTGCAGCCTTGTAGTATAGTTTGAAGTCAGGTAGCATGATGCCACCAGCTTTGTTCTTTTTGCTTAGGATTGTGTTGGTAATGCAGGCTTTTTGGTTCCATATGAACTTTAGTTTTTTCCAATTCTGTGAAGAAAGTCATTGTTAACTTGATGGGGATGGCACTGAATCTATAAATTACTTTGGGCAGTATGGCCGTTTTCACAATATTGATTATTCCTATCCATGACCATGGAATGTTCCTCCATTTGTTTGTGTCCTCTTTTATTTTGTCGAGCAGTGGTTTGTAGTTCTCCTTAAAGAGGTCCTTCACAACCCTTGTAAGTTGTATTCCTAGGTATTTTATTCTCTTTGTAGCAATTGTGAATGGGAGTTCACTCATGATTTGGCTCTCTGTTTGTCTGTTATTGGTGTATAGGAATGCTTGTGATTTTTGCACATTGATTTTGTATCCTGAGACTTTGCTGAAGTTGCTTATCAGCTTAACAAGATTTGGGGCTCAGACGATGGGGTTTTCTAAATATACAGTCATGTCATCTGCAAACAGGGACAATGTGACTTCGTCTTTTCCTTACTGAATATCCTTTATTTCTTTCTCTTGCCTGATTGCCCTGGCCCAGAACTTCCAACAGTATGTTGAATAGGGGTGGTAAGAGAGGGTATCCTTGTCTTCTGCTGGTTTTCAAAGGGAATGCTTCCAGTTTTTGCCTATTCAGTATGATACTGGCTGTGGGTTTGTCATAAATAGCGCTTATTATTTTGAGACATGTTCCATCAATGCCTGGTTTACGGAGAATTTTTTGCATGAAGGGCTGTTGAATTTCATTGAAGGCCTTTCCTGCATCTATTGAGATAATCATGTAGTGTTTGTCTTTGGTTCTGTTTATGTGAGGGATTACATTTATTTATTTACGTATGTTAAACCAGCCTTGCATCCCAGGGATGAAGCCGACTTGATCATGGTGGATAAGCTTTTTGATGTGCTGCTGGATTCAGTATGCCAGTATTTTACTTAGGATTTTTGCATCAATGTTCATTAGGGATATTGGTCTAAAATTCCTTTGTTGTTGTTGTTGTTGTTGTTGTTGTGTCTGTGCCAGGCTTTGGTATCAGGATGACGCTGGCCTCATAAAATGAGTTAGGGAGGATTCCCCCTTTTTCCATTGATTGTAATTGTTTCAGAAGGGATGGTACCAGCTCCTCTTTGTACCTCTGGTAGAATTTGGCTGTGAATCCATCAGGTCCAGGACTTTTTTGGTAGGTAGGTTATTAATGATTGCCTCAATTTCAGAGCCTGTTATTGGTCTGTTCAGAAAATCAACTTCTTCCTGGTTTAGTCTTCTGGGGGGTTGTATGTGTCCAGGAATTTATCCATTTCTTCTAGATTTTCTAGTTTATTTGCATAGAGGTGTTTACAGTATTCTCTGATGGTAGTCTGTATTTCTGTGGGATTGGTGGTGATATCCCCTTTATCATCTTTTATTGCATCTAATTCCTCTCTTTTCCTCTTTAATAGTCTCGATAGTTGTCTATAAATTTGTTGATCTTTTCAAAAAACCAGCTCCTGGATTCATTATATTTTTTAGGTTTTTTTGTGTCTCTATCTCCTTCAGTTCTGCTCTGATCTTAGTAATTTCTTGCCTTCTGCTGGCTTTTGAATTTGTTTGCTCTTGCTTCTCTAGTTCTTTAAATTGTGATGTTAGGGTGTCCATTTTAGACCTTTCCTGCTTTATCTTTTGGGCATTAAGTGCTATAAATTTCCCTCTACACACTGCTTTAAATGTGTCCCAGAGATTCTGGTACATTTGTATCTTTGTTCTCATTGGTTTCAAATAACATCTTTATTTCTGCCTTCATTTCGTTATGTACCCAGTAGTCATTCAGGAGCAGGTTTTTCAGTTTCCATGTAGTTGTGCAGTTTTGAGTGAGTTTCTTAATCCTGAGTTCTAATTTGATTGCACTGTGGTCTGAGAGACAGTTTGTTGTGATTTCTGTTCTTTTATATTTGTTGAAGAATGCTTTACTTCCAACTATGTGGTCAATTTTGGAATAAGTGTGATGTGGTGCTGAGAAGAATGTACATTCTATTGATTTGGGGTGGAGAGTTCTGAACATATCTATTAGCTCTGCTTGGTGCAGAGCTGAGTTCAAGTCCTGGATATCCTTGTTAACCTTCTGTCTCATTGATCTGTCTAATGTTGACAGTGGGATGTTAAAGTCTCCCATTATTATTGTGCGGGAGTCTAAGTCTCTGTAGGTCTCTAAGGGCTTGCTTTACGAATCTGGGTGCTCCTGTATAGGGTGCATACAATTTAGGATAGTTAGTTCTTCTTGTTGAATTGATCCCTTTACCATCATGCAATGGCTTTGTCTCTTTTCATCTTTGTTGGTTTAAAGTCTGTTTTATCAGAGACTAGGATTGCAACCCCTGCTTTTTTTTTTTTTTTCCCATTTGCTTGGTAGATCTTCCTCCATCCCTTTATTTTGAGCCTATGTGTGTCTCTGCACGTGACATGGGTTTCCTGAATACAGCACACTGATGGGTCTTGACTGTTTATCCAATTTGCCAGTCTGTGTCTTTTAATTGGGGCATTTAGCCCATTTACACTAAATGTTAATATTGTTATGTGTGAATTTGATTCTGTCATTATGACGTTAGCTGGCTATTTTGTCCATTAATTGATGCAGTTTCTTCATAGCATCAATAGTCTTTATAATTTGGCATGTTTTCGCAATGGCTGGTACAAGTTGTTTCTTTTCATGTTTAGTATTCCTTCAGGAACTCTTTTAAGGCAGGCCTTGTTGTGACAAAACCTCTCAGCATTTGCTTGTCTGTAAAGGATTTTATTTCTCCTTTGCTTATGAAGCTTAGTTTGACTGGATATGAAATTCTGGGTTGAAAATTCTTTTCTTTAAGAATGTTGACTAGTGGTCCCCACTCTCTTCTGGCTTGTAGAGTTTCTGCCGAGACATCGTTGTTAGTCTGATGGGTTTCCCTTTGTGGTTAACCCAATCTTTCTTTCTGGCTGCCCTTAACATTTTTTTCCTTCATTTCAACCTTGGTGAATCTGACAATTATGTGTCTTGGGGTTGCTCTTCTCAAGGAGTATCTTTGTGGCGGTCTCTGTATTTCCTGAATTTGAATGCTGGCCTGCCTTACTAGGTTGGGGAAGTTCTCCTGGATAATATCCCGAAGACAGTTTTCCAACTAGGTTCTATTCTCCCCATCACTTTCAGGTACACCAACCAAATGTAGATGTGGTCTTTTCACATAGTCCCATATTTCTTGGAAGCTTTGTTCATTTCTTTTTACTCTTTTTTCTCTAACCTTGTCTTCTCGCTTTATTTCATTAATGTGATCTTCAATCACTGATACCCTTTCTTCCACTTGATCGAATTAGCTACTGAAGCTTGTGCATGCATCACGAACTTCTCGTGCCATGGTTTTCAGCTCCATCAGGTCATTTAAGGTCTTCTCTACATTGTGTATTCTAGTTAGTCATTCGTCTAACCTTCTTTTTTCAAGGTTTTTAGCTTCCTTGCAATGGGTTCAAACATGCTCCTTTAGCTCAGAGATGTTTGTTATTACCAACCTTCTGAAGCCTACTTCTGTCAACTCATCAAAGTCATTCTCCATTAAGCTTTGTTTCATTGCTGGCAAGGAGCTGTGATCTTTGGAGGAGAAGAGGCACTCTGGTTTTTAGAATTTTCAGCTTTTCCGCTCTGGTTTCTCCCCATCTTTGTGGTTTTATCTACCTTAGGTCTTTGATGTTGGTGACCTATAGATGGGGTTTTGGTGTGGATGTCCGTTTTGTTGATGTTGATGCTATTCCTTTCTGTTTGTTAGTTTTCCTTCTAACAGTCAGGTCCCTCAGCTACACGTCTGTTGGAGTGTGCTAGAGGTCCACTCCAGACCCTGTTTGCCTGAGTATCACCAGCGGAGGCTGCAGAACAGCAAATATTGCGGCCTGATCCTTCCTCTGGAAGCTTCGTCCCAGAGGAGCACCCACCTATATGTGGTGTCTGTTGGCCCCTACTGGGAGATGTCTCCCAGTTAGGCTACACAGGGGTTAGGAAACAACTTGAGGAGGCAGTCTGTCCGTTCTCAGAGCTCAAACGCCATGCTGGGAGAACCACTGCTCTCTTCAGAGCTCTCACACAGGGACGTTTAAGTATGCAGAAGTTTTCTGCTGCCTTTTGTTCAGCTATGCCCTGCCCACAGAGGTGGAGTCTATAGAAGCAGTAGGCCTTGCTGAGCTGTGGTGGGCTCTGCCCAGTTCAAGCTCCCTGGCAGCTCTGTTTACCTACTCAAGCCTCAGCAATGGTGGATGCCCCTCCCCCAGCCATGCTGCTGCCTTGCAGTTTGATCTCAGACTGCTGCACTAGCAGTGAGCAAGGCTCCGTGGGCGTGGGACCCACCAAGCCAGGCAGGAGACAGAATCTCCATGTCTACCAGTTGCTAAGACCTTGGGAAAAGCACAGTATTAGGGCAGCAGTGTCCCATTTTTCCAGGTACAGTCTGTCACGACTTCCCTTGGCTAGGAAACGGAATTTCCCTGACCCCTTGTGGTTCCCGGGTGAGGCGATACCCCGTTCTGCTTCAGCTCGCCCTTCGTGGGCTGCATCCACTGTCCAACCAGTCCCAATGAGATGAACCAGGTGCCTCAGCTGGAAATGCAGAAATCACCTTCTGCGTCAGTCACACTCGGAACTGTAGACCAGAGCTGTTCCTATTTGGCTATCTTAGAAATCTAAATTTGCTTATTTTAAATGATCATTCTGAACACATGTGAACAGACTGAAAATATTCTGTTCCTAGAAAAAATGAAACTCTGCTATCAACCTCAATAAGGAAAATTTGCCACTTGCTTATATCCCATCAAGTTACCAACTACTAAACTCTAAATGAAACTTTTGGAAGATCTTATAAACAGTGGTAGCAATTTACCCAAAAGTCCTGTACTTCATTTGGCCTCTCAATGAATTTAGCTTTTTATTTGTTTGTTTTAAAAGTTTTGTTTGTTTTTAATGTTAATCAATACGTACAAATATCCAAATAGAAGAAAGACCTATCACTTCATGAGTGATAAGACAGTTTAGTACAGTAAAAAGGGCATTGGGCCAGGAACCAGGAGGCACAAAATCTAGATTCAGTTCAAGCAAAAACTAGCACTGTGACCTGGGACAAATTACTTAGCTTGTCTGGTTCACACTTCTATCTTCCATAAAATAAAGAGATTGAAGTAAATGATTTCCGGGGTCATTTACAGCTCTATGACCCTTAGGGAAAAGACAAAACAGGCAAATGCATAATACTTTATCATTCAATTAACTGATCAATTTATACTTTATTAATTAGACAAAATCTTGAATGTCAATATTTGAAAATATAAGTGCACACATGCATATAGATGTGTACACATACATATAGCAGTAAGCAAAGTGAGATAAAGAACCTTAAAAGGTGTAGAATCCAGTAGATTCACATCACACAAACTTCAGTGTGAGCCCAGAGCATGCAGACAGTTCCATTTGATAGTCTTAACTGTGATACTTGTTCCAGAGAAGAAAAGTGATGGTATTGTGAATCTGATGCTCCCTAAATTGGTCTTCCTTCCCTGTGCTTTTCACTAACCTGAGTGGGATTCTAAGGTTTAAAGACATATAGCTTTCCAGTTCTCAAGTAAAGAAAAAGTGATCCGTGTCTGAAATTTAAAAAAAAAAAAAAAAATTCTGCTAGATCTAACAAGTAATAGTGTAGATACAATATAATGAACGGAATGGGAATATGGGATTTTGACTACAGGTGATTTCGTCTTACTGTAGTATGAGGGGACTTCAATAAATATTCATCTGCTACATGTTTATGTCTCCTCATTTAGGATTCCCTTTAAAGGAACATTATATTGGAGATGCAATGTTTTGAAACTTTTAGAATTCATTATTTATAATGCAGAAAGAGTGAATATATGCTACAAAACAAGCCCCATCCAGTCTTTCTGACCTCCAACATATTCCATTACCCCTTTAAAGTAATAAGTGGCTGGTTATTAATAATTAAGATCCCAAGGGAGAGGGAGAGATGCACTCAAAATAATCTAATTCATTTTCTCTTTTAAAGGACCTAATAAAACAAAGAGGCACAGTGTCTTTAGTTGATTGAGATGAAGACCTCCCAAATTTTATATCAAAAAGTGCTCTTCAATTGTTAACTTTACCTTAACCAGAAACAAAAGTATATTCCAATGAGGAAAAAGAGACAAAGGTGACCTAAAATTTGCATCAAACATCAACACTTGGACAGTCCATTATGAAAAATATCCTCACACTTTGAAAACAATGTCAACCTAACTGAAAAACACTTCAGGCATAATGTCGGGAATCTAAAACTGCAACTTGTCCTTTAACTGCTGTTATAATCATCCTAAGCAAAGAATATTGTTCTTTAGGAAGTTGAAACTGATAATTAACTACCTTATATAGGCTTACTCTTTATTTTTTTGAGACGGAGTTTCGCTCTTCTTGCCCAGGCTGGAGTGCAATGGCACAATCTCGTAGGCCTCTTATTCTTAGGTGTACCTTATACTATGATTTGGAGAATATCAAGACTCAAATATTCACCAAGATGGAAAACGCAAGCACAAAAGCCTAGAGTTTTGAAGGCTCTGTCTGGGATCATACAACACAAATTCCCAATTGGAAAAATTGTCCCTATACCTCTTTTCTCAGCAGATGGTCATGGAGCCTCTGGCAGTACAAAATGCATTACATTATAAAGAATATCATTCAATTTCTGGAGCAATCCTCCTGCCTCAGCCTCCCATGTACTGGGACTACAGGCACAAGCCACCCTGCCTTGCTGGTTTTTATACTTTTATTTTGTAGAGCTGGGGCAGGGAGGGTGGGAGTTCTCACTTTGTTGCCCAGCTGGTCATGAACTCCTGGGCTCAAGCAATCTTCCTGCCTAGGCTCTAACTGGCAACAACTTTTTAAGCTGGGCCCAAGACTCACTTATAACAACTACTCAATGGGTCCTGGTTGTCTTCTGTGGCTATGCTGACTAAATCTAGTTTTTCTTCTCTGACGCAGTCTGCCCAATTCTCAAGAGAAAACTTTGTTTCCCATAAAGTCTTTTTTTTTTTCCTTTTCGGAGACAGGGTGTCCTTCTGTCACCCAGGTTGGAGTGCAGTGACATAATCGTGGCTCACTCCAGCCTCAACCTCCCAGGCTCAAGCAATCCTCCTGCCTCAGCCTCCCAAGTACTGGGACTACAGGCACAAGCCACCATGCCTGGCTGGTTTTCATACTTTTATTTTGTAGAGCTGGGGCCGGGGGTGGTCTCACTTTGTTGCCCAGCTGGTCATAAACTCCTAGGCTCAAGCGATCTTCCCGACTAGGCATTGCAGTGTTGGGGGAGCTTTGGGCAAGATAACTGACTAGATGCAGCCGGGTGGAACAGCTGCCACCAAAGAACCAGGATGACTGGCACGCTCCTAGCAGATCTTCAGAGGGAAGACACTGCAAGTAGATGGAAGAAAGACACAGAAGCTGGGCTGAAGGGGGAGGAAGCTGGGAACCTGTGCAGGGTTACAGCATACTGGACTCATTTCCAGCCCCCAGTGACTCCTGGGGAGCAGGTGAAGTGAAATGGCAAGGAGCAACCCATTCTTGCCATAGGCCTTTGGAATCCCAGCAGGAGGAGACCCTTCAACCACCATGGACACTTAATTGGCAGGCAGAGCTGCTTAGAAAAGTAGTAGGGGCAGCACGCCAGCCAATAGAGAGTTTGGTGTGGGAGCATCTGTAGTAGAGCACCAGCAGGGATGCCCATACCCCTAGGATTGACTTGCTTCCACAGAAGACTTTAGCTGTAGGAAAACTGTTTGACATGAACACCGTAGGGGCAATCTTGCCCACCAGATGGGGCTGGTCTGACCTGAGTACCCCTAAGTCAGCTGGCCTCTCCCAGGGCCCCAGCCTGGCTGGGTCTGCTTGCAGTGCAGCCTCGGGAACCCTGGGGTCCTGTATCATATAGCTCCTGCACTGGCAGACCATGCCTGACCAGTGAAGAGCTCCAGTAGGGCAGCCCCTGTGGCCATGCACCAGCCTGCCCATTCCCTCCCCTCACTGCAGCTTCCCCCAGGCCTAAGGCAACCACCTACATCACTCTGCTGGTGTGTGTCTGCATGAGTGGATTTTGCCTTCCCTGCCCAATCAGTGTTTACCTGTAACCTGTCCTGACACTGTTGTCGGTAAGAGCACACACCACCTCCTCACCCCCACTGTACCACCATTGCAGTCAGAGCCTTGGTGGGCACAGAGCCCACCAGCCCCACCCCCACCAGTACCCCATCCCAGTGCCAACACTGCTGCCAGAGTGAAAACAGAGATGGAGAATAATGGACTCTCCCCTACCCTGAGCAGCCAACCCCTGGCTGCATGAACATGCACAGAGGGTGCACACAAACCTGTGCTTGCCAGCGTCCTCACTCCATGCTGATACCACCAACAGTGTGACCACAAACACACTCGCCAGTGTGAGCCCTCATGCCCCTGAGCTGTGCTTCCTCCACTGCTGCTGGGAATGCCTGCGCAGAGGCAGGCAACCTAGTACCTGCTAGCACTGCAGCCAGTGAGCATGCACTCCTTCACCCCTTCACCCCTTCACCCCTTCACCCCTCCAGCCCACCGCATTGCTGCTACTGTTGCTGTCAGCACATGTGAACAAGGATGGATCCCCCTACAAAATGCTTTGGCTGGTACTACCCATCCAAGTGTAACAAACAGAAATCTGGGGACATCTCAGCCCCCACCCCAGCACAATGGGTTCCTAATCTCAAGGAGCCAGAAAACAAAGTTGGGTTGTGATACAAGTTCCCCAGAGTTCGAGCATGCAGTCCAGGAGTCGGGAGCTGAGCCTTAGTCCCCTAAAATCTTCCAGAAATGAAGCTAGTTGATTGAACCCACATTATACCAAAATCAAATCCTCAAGTCATCAAATTGGATAAAAGAAAAAAGAAATCCCAAGTACAGCAACTCCAAAGACTGAAGGAACATCAGCCCACAAAAATGAGAAAGAACCAGTGCAAGAACTCTTGACAACTCTAAAAGTCAGAGTGCCTTCTTTCCTCCAAACAACTGAACTATCTCTCCAGCAAGGATTCTGAACCAGGCTGAGATGGCTGAAATGACAGAAATAGAATTCAGAATATGGATAGGAGCAAAGATCACTGTGTGCAGAACTACATTGAAATCCAATCCAAATAAGCTAAGAATCACAACAAAATGATACAGGAACTGACAGACAAAATACTACAAGAATTTCACAATGTAATCACAAGTATTAATAGCAGAATAGACCAAAATGAGGAAAGAATTTCAGAGCTGGAAGACTGGCTTGCTGAAATAAGACAGTCAGGCAAGAATAGAGAAAAAAGAATGAAAACGAACATATAAAACCTCTGAGAAATATGAGGTTATGTAAAGAGACCAAATCTACAACTAACTGGCGTACCTGAAAGAGATGGGGAGAATGGAAACAACTCGGAAAACATACTTCAGGATATAACCCACGAGAACTTTGCCAAACTAGCTAGAGAGGCCAACATTCAAATTCAGGAAATGCAGAGAACCCCAGTAAGATACTTCATGAGAAGATCATCCCAAGACACATAATAATCAGATTCTCCAAGGTTGAAATGAAAGAAAAAATGTTAAAGGCAGCTAGAGAGAAAAGTCAGGTCACCTACAAAGGGAAGCCCATCAAACTAAGAGTGGACCTCTCAGCAGAAACCCTACAAGCCAGAAGAGACTGGGAGCTGATATTCAATGTTCTTAAAGGAAAGAAATTCCAACCCAGAATTTCATATCCAGCCAAACTAGTTTTCATAAGCAAAGGAGAAATAAGATCCTTTTCAGACAAGCAAATACTGAAGGAATTCATTACCACCAGCCCTGCCTTATAAGCAGTCCTGAAGCAAGTACTAAATATGGAAAGGAAAGACGGTTAACAGCCACTACAAAAACACACTTACGTACATAGACCAGTGACACTGTAAAGAAACCACACAAACAAGTCTGCATAATATTAGGCCAACTAACACCATGATGACAGGATTAAATCCTAACTCTGATACTAACCTTGAATGTAAATACTAATCTTGAATGTAAACAGACAAAACGCCCCAATTAAAAGGCACAGAGTGGCAAGCTGGATAAAGAACCAAGACCAAATGGTATGTTGTCTTCAAGAGACTCATGACAGCCACAGGTTCAAAATAAACGGATGGAGAAAAATCTACCAAGCAAATGGAAAACAGAAAAAAGCAGGAGTTGCAATCCTAATTTCAGACAAAACAGATTTTAAAACAACAAAGATCAAAAAAGACAAAGAAGTACATTACCTAACAGTAATAGGTTCATTTCAACAAGAAGACCTCGCTATCCTAAATACATATGTACCCAACACAGGGGCACCCAGATTCACAAAGCAAGTTCTTAGAGGCCTTCAAAGAGACTTAGACTCCCACATATTAGTAATGGAAGACTTCAACAACTCTGACAGTACTAGACAGATCAAGGCAGAAAATTAACAAAGACATTCAGGACATGAATTCAGCACTGGATCAAATGGACCTGATAGACATCTATAGAACTCTCCACCCAAAACAACAGAACACACATTCTTCTCATCACCACATGGCACATACTCCAAAACTGACCACATAATTGGATATAGAACACTCCTCAGCAAAAGCAAAATAACTGAAATAAAAACAACCACTCTCTTGGACCACTGCATAAAATTAGGGATCAAGACCAAGAAAACCACTCAAAAAGCCATATGGTAACATGGAAACATAATAACCTGTTCATGAATGACTTCGGAGTAAATAATAACATTAAGGCAGAAATCAAGAAGTTCTTTGAAACTAATGAGAACAAAGATACAACATACCAGAATCTCTGGAACACAGCTAAGGCCATGTTAAGAAGGAAATTTATAGCACTAAAAGGCCACATTAAAAAGTTAGTTAGAAAGATCTCAACTTTACAACCTAACATTACAACTAAAAGAACTAGAGAAGCAAAAGCAAAACAACCCCAAGCTAGCAGAAGACAAAAAATAACCAGTATCAGTGCTGAAATGAAGGAGACTGAGACACAAAAAAACATTCAAAAGATCAGTGAATCCAAGCATTGGTTTTTTGAAAAAAATTAATAGACCACTAGCTAGATTAACAAAGAAGAAAAGAGCTAAGACCCGAATAAACACAATTAGAAACAACAAAGGGGTTATTATCACTGACTCCACAGAAATACAAAGAACCATCAGAGAATATTACGAATACTTCTATGCACAAAAACTAGAAAATATATATATAGAAGAAATGAATAAATTCCTGGACATATACAACCTACCAAAACTAAACCAGGAAGAAAGTGAATCCCTGAACAGACTAATAACAAGCTCTGAAATAAATCGGTAATAAAGAGCCAACTAGACAAACCAAGCCCAGGACCAGAAGGATTCACAGCTTAATTTTTCCAGATGTACAAGAACAGCTGGTACCATTCCTACTAAACATACTCAAAAAAAATTGAGGAGGAGGGACTCTTTCCTAACTCATTGCATGAGGCCAGTATCATCTTGATACCAAAATATGGCAGAGACACAACAAAAAAAGAAAACTTCAGGCCAATATCCTTGATGAACATCGATGCAAAAATCCACAACAAAATATTGGTAAACCGAAACCAGGATCACATCAAAAAGCTTATCCACCACAATCAAGCAGGCTTCATCCCCTGGATGCCAGGTTGATTTACCATATGCAAATCAATAAATGTCATTCATGACATAAATAGAACTAAACACAAAACCACATGATTATCTCAATAGATGCAAAAAAGGCTTTTGATAAAATTTAACATCCCTTCATGTTAAAAACTCTCAATAAACTAGGTATTAAAGAAACATACCTCAAAATAATCAGAGCCATCTATGACAAACCCATAGCCAACATTATAATGAATGGGCAAAAGCTGGATGCATTGAGCTTAAAATCAGAAACAAGACAAGAATGCCATCTCACATTACTCCTATTCAACATAGTATTGGAAGTCCTGGCCAGGGGAATCAGCCAAGAGAAAGAAAGAAAGGGCATCCAAATAGGAAGAGAAAAAGTCAGTTTTATCCTTGTTTGCAGACAACATGATTCTATATCTAGAAAACCTCACAGTCTCAGCCCCAAACCTCCTTAACCTAATAAACAACTTCAGCAAAGCCTCAGGATACAAAACCAACATACAAAAATCACTAGCATTCCTATACACAAAAAACAGCCAAGCCAAGATGCAATCCCATTCACAATATCCACAAAAAGAATCAAATACCTAGGAATACAGCTAACCAGAGAGGTGAAAGATCTCTACAACAAAAACTACAAAAACTGCTCAAAGAAATCAGAGACGATACAAACAAACGGAAAAACATTCCATGCTCATGGATAGGAAGAGTCAGTATCATGACTCTTGGCCATACTTTGTACATAGTATGGCCATACTACTGGCCATACAGTATCATGGCCATACTGCCCAAAGTAATTTATAGATTCAATGCTATTCCTATCAAACTACTAATGATATTCTTCTCAGAAGTAGAAAAAACTATTTTAAAACTATTTCAACATTATTTGAAACAATTTTAAACTATTCATATAGAACCAAAAAAGAGCACAAATAGCCAAGGCAATCCTAAGCAAAAAGAACAAAGTTGGATGCATCACGCTACCCAACTCACACTATACTACAGGGTGACAGTAATCAAAATAGCATGGTACTGGTACAAGAACAGACACATAGACCAATGTAACAGAACAGAGAACCCAGAAACAAGGCCACACTCCTACAACCATCCGATCTTTGACAAACTTGACAAAAACAAGCAATGGGTAAATAATTTCCTATTTAATAAATAGTGCTACGAGAACTGGCTAGCCATATGCAGAAAACTGAACTGGACCTGTTCCTTACACCATATACAAAAATCAACACAAGATGGACTGAAGACTTAAATGTAAAACCCAAAACTATAAAAATCCTAGAAGAAAACCTAGGCAACACAATTCAGGATATAGACACAGGCAGAGATTTCATGACAAACGTGCCAAAAGCAATCACGACAGAAGCAAAAATTGACAAACGGGATCTAATTAAACTAAAGAGCTCCTGCACGGCAACAGAAACTATCATCAGAGTAAACAGACAACCTGCAGAATGGGAGAAAAATTTTGCAATCTATGCATCTGACAAAAGTCTAATACCTAGCATCTATAAGGAACTTAAACAAATTTTCAAGAAAAAAACAATGCCATTCAAAAGAATGCCAAGGACATGAACAGAAACTTCTCAAAAGAAGACATACGTGCAGCCAACAAACACATGGAAAAAAAAAAAAAAAAGCTCAACATCACTGATTATTAGAGAAATGCAAATCAAAACCACAATGAGATACCATGTCTCGCCAGTCAGAATGGCTACAATGAAAAAGTCAAAAAACAGCCGACGCTGGCAAGGTTGTGGAGAAAAAGAAATGCTTTTACATTGTTGGTGAAAATGGAAATTAGTTCAACCATTGTGGAAGGCGGTGTGGCAATTCCTCGAAGACTTACAGGAAGAAATACCATTTGACCCATCAATCCCATTACTGGGTACATATCCAAAGGAATATTAATCATTCTATTATAAAGACACATGCATGCATATGCTCATTCCAGCACTATTCACAATAGCAAAGACATGGAATCAACCTAAATGCCCATCAATGATAGACTGGATAAAGAAAATGTGGTACATACACGCCATGGAATACTATGCAGCCATAAAAATGAAGAAGATAATGTCCTTTTACAGGGACATGGATGGAGGTGGAGGCCATTATCCTTAGCAAACTAATGCAGGAACAGAAAACCAAATACTGCATATTCTCGTAAGTGGGAGCTAAATGATGAGAACACATGGACACATGGGGAAGGGGGGAAAAACACACACTGGGGCCTGTTGTAGGGGGGTATGGGTGAAGGAAGAGAATCAGGAAGAATAGCTAATGAACACTGGACTTAGTATCTGTGTGATGGGATGATCTGTGCAGCCAATAACCATGGCACATATTTACCTATGTAACAAACCTGCACATCCTGCACATGTACCCCTGAACTTCAAATAAAAGTTGGAAAGAAAAAAAGGAGGGGGGGGGGAAGAAAAGTCAAAAAATAACAGGTGCTCGTGAACTTGCAGAGAAAAAGGAATGCTTATACACCATTGGTGGGAGTGTAAATTAGTTCAACCACTGTGGAAAGCAGTAGCCAATTCTTCAAATGGCTAAAAACAGAACCACCATTTGACCCAGCAATCCCATTACTGGGTATACACCCAAAGGAATAGACATGGTTCTATTATAAAAACACATGCATATGTATGTTCACTGCAGCACTGTTCCCAATAGCAAAAACATGGAATAAGCCTAAAAGCTCATCAATGGTAGACTGGATAAAGAAAATGTGGTATATACACACTATGGAATACTACACAAGCTTAAAAAAGAATGAGATCATGTCCTTTGTAGGAACATGGATGGAGATGGAGGCCGTTATGCTTAGCAAACTAACACAGGAACAGAAAACCAAATACAGCATGTTCTCACTTGTAAGTGGGAGCTAAATGATGAGAACACATGAACACACAGACGGGAACAACACACACTGGGGCCTACAGGAGGGTGGAGGGTGGGGGGAGGGAAAGGATCAGGAAAAATAACTAATGGGTACTAGGCTTAATACCTGGGTGAAAAAAATAATCTGTACAACAAACCCCCCATGATAAGAAGTTTATCTATATAACAAACCTGCACACGTAGCCCTGAACCTAAAATAAAAGTCAGAAGATGAAGGAATGGCCTGCCCCTTCACACCTGTGGGTATTTCTCGTCAGGTGGGACGAGAGACTCAGAAAAGAAATAAGACACAGAGACAAAGTATAGAGAAAGAACAGTGGGCCCAGGAGACCGGCGCTCAGCATACGGAGGACCTGCACCGGCACCGGTCTCTGTTTCCTCAGTATTTATTGATTACTATTTTCACTATCTCGGCAAGGGGAATGCAGCAGGAGAACAGGGTAATAGTGTGGAGAAGGTCAGCAGGAAAACACGTGAGCAAAGGAATCTGCGTCACAAATAAGTTCAAGGGAAGGTACTGGATGTGCATGTAGGCCAGATTTATGCTTCTCTCCACCCAAACATCTCAGAGTAGCAAAGAGTAACAGAGCAGCATTGCCACCAGCATATCTCTCCTCCAGCCATAGGGCGGTTTTCTCCTATGTCAGAATAGAACAACGTACAATCAGGTTTTACACCGAGACATTCGTTCCCAGGGACATGCAGGAGACAGAGGCCTTCCTCTTATCTCAACCGCAAGAGGCCTTCCTCTTTTACTAATCCTCCTCAGCACAGACGCTTTACAGGTGTCGGGCTGGGGGACGGTCAGGTCTTTCCCTTCCCATGAGGCTAAATCTCAGGCTGTCTCAGTGTGGGGGAACCTTGGACAATACCCAGGCTTTCTTGGGCACAGGTCCCTGCGGCTTTCTGCAGTGCACTGTGCCCCTGGTTAATGGAGAATGGAGAATGGCGATGACTTTTACCAAGCATACTGCCTGTAAACATATTGTTAACAAGGCACATCCTGCACAGTCCTAGATCCCTTAAACCTTGATTCCATATAGCACATGTTTCTGTGAGCACAGGGTTGGGGCTAAAATTACAGATTAACAGCATCTCAAGGCAAAACAATTGTTGAAAATACAGATCAAAATGGAATTTCTTATGTCTCCCTTTTCTACATAGACACAGTAACAGTCTGATCTTTCTTTTCCCCACAGGAAACCCCCTCCCCCGCCCCCCATAAAAAAAAAACAAAAAAAAACAAAAAAAAAACGGCAAAGTATTGCAATTACAGGTGTGAGTCACCACGCCTGTTCCACAAAGTCCTAAATAAGCCACCTCTGGAAATTGTCAATAATCTTTACATTTTACCAAAAGTCAGTCAGTTTATATCCAGTAGCTGCCTAGATACCAATGTCTGCCTATTACTCTAGTGTATCTATCAATGCAGGAGAAAAACAGTCTTCAAAATGGTCAAAATGCCTCTCCTAAGAAAAAGAAACAGTGGAAAAACTATTTCAAATGTAAGAATTTAAATGAATTACTATCTGAAAATAGAGAAAATATTAATAGAAAGATTACTAGTCCTAGGGCTAGGACTACTTGACCTAAAATTTTAGCTTACTACATTTAAGTTTGATCCTGGCCAAGCTCCTTGACTTTTCCAGTTCTCAGTTTATTAATCTTTAAAATAATATGCCTTGCAACCTCCCACCCCTGCCCTTCTCCCCCACTCACAAAAAGACTGAGTTACAGTTAATCTGCTATTTCCCTGCCTTATGTCAATACTACAGGCTTATTAAGTCTATCACGTGTACCTCTTCTCAGAAAGTCCTAAAATGCAACTATGCTGCAAAACACAAATTCCAATAGTAAGATGAGCCAAATGCTAGGCTACCTAACAAACTGGATGTACCAACATTTGACTGTCCTCTCATACCTATCCCTATGACCTCTCAATAGAATTTTTTTTTTTTTTCCTCATTAGGAATCTATTTTCAAGCTTAGTGGTAACCAAACAATTCTAATAATTCTGTTTTCAATCACGCGTTAGGGTTAGTAACTCTACCAGGATTTAAAATATTCCAATATGCCAAGATTTAAAAAATAAAATAAATCTAGGTCTAGACTGAATATAACTTTCTCCTGTTTCTCTGATTTTAGAGACCTGTGGGAAGGATAAGGCAGATACAAGTATGGAACTGTCATATAAAGGTGCTTTGCAAATCCATATAAATTCAACTAATATTTACATGCCTGTCCCAGGCACTGGTGATACAGCAGGGAACAAAATAGACTCCATTCCATGAAGGTTTCATTTCAGTGAGGGAAAATGGATAATAAAATATCTCTAATAGATTTTGTGACATTCAAATTAATATACTATATGCAAGTATGGTATAAAGATGAAGAGCATAGACTGTAGAGCCAGACTGCTGGGATCAAATCTTGGCTCTTCCACTTACAAGTAATCACAATTACTTGTGATTCCAAGGTCACATCTATATGATCTTGGGCTAATCTTCCCATGCCTGTTCTTCAATTATTAAATGATAATAGTAATAGTACCCACTTCATAAGCTGCTGGGAAAATTTAATGAGTTAATGAAAATATGGCACACCCCTTTACAATATAATTTTGCTGTTCTTTTTAATCAAGATGTGGCGTCTGTTTCTCTATACTTTGTATCTTGGTATGGACATGTGACTTGCTTTGGCTTATGGGAAATGTAGCCTCTCACACCTCCCATTGTGAAAAGCATAAATGACTGACACTCTCACTGCCTCTGTCACTAAGTATACTTCGCAAGGCCTGAGTGTGGGAGATAAATGGAATTCCAGTTAGCTTGGCCAAAACTTAGCATCATACTGCAGTTCAAGACCCTTTCAGCACATCCTCCCTCCTTTTTACTTTTCTTTCAATATAACATTTTTATTGAGACATAATTCACATACCATGCACTTTGCCCACTTAAATTACGTAGCTCAATGTTTTCAGTATATTCTAGGAGTTGCGTAGCCACCACCACAATCAATTTTAGAACCTTTGCATTACCCTAAAAGGAAACGCCATACACATGAACAATCCCTCCTCTTTTTTCCTTAATATTTCAGTCCTAAGCAACCACTAATTTAGTTTCTGTGTAGATCTGCCTAAACTGAACACTTCATATAAATGAAATAATAAAATATGCTATCTTTTGTGACTGGCTTCTTTCATTTAGCATAATGTTTTTGAGGTTCGTCCATGTTGCAGTATGTATCAGCACTTCATTTCTTTTTATTACCAAATAATATTTCACTGTATGGATGTACCACATTTTATTTATCCATTCATCAGTTGATGGACATTCAATATTCCATTCTTTCCTCTCTCCTTCACAAACACATGGTCTACATCATGGTCTGACTCTCTCCAGCCTTCTCTGGCTCCCTCCCCAATTTCCCTTCGAGATGCTCCCCAATAAATCTCATACATTTAATCCTGTCTTAGTATCTGCTTCTTAGAGGAACCAGACTAACACAAGTGGTACCAGCAGTGGTCTGACAATACAGGTGGTAAGAGGAGAATCTGTGACTGCCTCACTCATTGCCCAGGAGGATAGCTTCAGTCCAGGAGTTCGAGGCTGCAGTGAGCCATTACTGCACCACTGCACTCCGGCCTGGGCTACAGAGCAAGACCCCTTGACTCTGTAAGAAAACAAAATGTTTTTAAAAAGAAAAAAATAATTATGTTCCAGGTCAAAATGTTTTTCCCCTTCCCTCCCTCCTTCCTTCCTTTCTTTTAAAGAAATAATTTAAAAACAAGACAGTGGAATCTGACAAAGGCTTCTGAAAAGTCCATTCAGCATCCCCATAATGTAAAAGTGAAATAATGAAGTTTTTGGAATCTACATTTACAATGTCAACCACATTTACTGAGAACCTATGATACACACAACACTGAGATATATAAATAAAGAGAAAACACAGAATTTTCTTGAAATAATTTGCAAGTTGGGAAAGGGGGAAAACATGTATGACCTCATATTCTTTCATAAAACATTTATTGCACCAACTATAAACCAGGCATTTTGGAGGACACCAAAATGGCTAAGAATGCTCTATGCCATTAATGGGGAAGCTCACAAATGAAAGAAAGAGAGTATGCATTTATGACCAGGGTGGAATCTTCCAGGAGGGTTCTCTACTTTCAGTCCAAGTTCACTATTGCAACCACTGGGATTTCAGAAAACAGCTATGACTTAGCATTTATTTTTTATCTGTGTTTGGCAAAGAGATAACCCAGCCTTCATTCATAACTGGTCTATGTTGTAATTATATGCCTGTTTGGTCATCTCAAACCAGGTGACCACAGTGTGTGACTACCTAGGACTCTTAACTGATGACCAGCTGGAAGCTGCAGCTGTGGGAGAAAGCTCAGCCACTGAGATGTGTGAGTCACAGGCAGAATATGATGCCACTGCTCTGGAATCTTCTGGCTCCCTGTGTGCTTGCAACTTGAAATTGAAGGTGTTTACTTTAGTCTATAAAACAAACCCCTTATGGCTAATGCACAAGTTACCTTCACATTAATCTTTCTTCTTATAAACCCTAACTGAAACCAGTTGGTATATCACTTAGGCACTCTATATTTATGCTTCAGAAATCTGAATGCAAAAAAAACCATTTTAAGCCCTACAGAAGACCCATGCTTTTGGAATTTCGAGAAGGCATGAAATGAAACATCCTGTGTTTCTTGGACTTTAAGACCCTAATTTATAATCCTGAGACATCATACAGAATCATTTAAAAAGGCAGATATTATCTGATTAGATTATTTAAATATCTGGTATATTTTACTGTTCTGATGTTAAGAAAAATATAATTTTTACTGAGAAAAATTAATACAACTAACACAATTTCATATGCTATTCAGTAGGTCTCCAAATGAGGGTATCACCTAAATCACCAAGAGGAATGATTTAAAAAGAAAGTCCTTCCAGAGAGAAAGCCCAAAAGCAAGGGTTCCCAGAGAATTGTTTTGCTTTGTTTGGGTTTTTTTGTAACATCATCATATTAGCGGGCTACAGCCAAGTAAGCCTGGGAAACTAGAGTTTATTTGCACACCATGGGCTTGTCTTGAAGATTCACAATAAACATCAGTATATTAAAAGCCAGTCTTTCAAGTAGTAGTCCTAGAATAAATCAACCTCCTTAACATTTCTAAAGCTTATTTGACTATAGAACCATTTTTTTTCAGATCGTACAGACTAGCATGGATTGAACTAACATTCTCTGGACCTTAACTGGAGAAACATATATCTAGAGCAAGGGCTAGCAAACTTTTTCTAGAAAGGGGCTTATAATACGTATTTTAGGCTTTGAGGACCATACAGACTGTTTACTTTTCCTGTTGTAGCATGAAAGCAGCCATAGCTAACACATAAACAAATGGATAAGGCTATGCAATCCAATAAAACTTGATTTATAAAAAAGAGGACAGGCTGAATTTGGCCCACAATTAGCTCACCTTTATCCAGAAAAAACTAAAACCTTAGGAAAAGGACCTCTATTTGTCAAATCACTGTTAGCTAAGTTAAAGGCCTCCTGTGATTCAATAACAATTTTAAATGGCAACACTAAGGGTAGTGGCAATAATAATAATGATAATAACAACAGCAACAGCTATAGTTACTGAACATGTTGCTATTCAGTGCAGTAAAACATATATTTTCTAATTTCATCATTAAAAGAAAGCCTCCTGGGGTATGTGTAATTATTATCTCATTTCACAAACAAGAAAACTGACGCTAAGTGAAATAATTTACCCAAAGAAATACAAATAGAAATTGTCAGAGCAAAATTTCAAACACTGATTCTAACTATAAAACCTATATTCTTCACCAAAACACTCCTTTATAATACGCTGCCATACCTCTTCTTTTGGATGTGTATGGCAGGTTGTTATAGTAATAGCCCTCAATGAATGACACCTCCTTGTATCCCCAGGGAGGACAGTGCAAGGAGTGAGATGGGCAGCATAAAATAACTTTTTTTCTCCTTCAAATTATATAATGCATTCTTTTTGCACTATTTTAGATTTTGCAAAAAAGTCTAGTACAAATTCAATCTAAGGCAGAAGTAGTAGTGTTTCATCCATAGAGAGGCAATAAAAATCACCTACCAGTCACTTGTTACCTCCCTCTAGACCCAATCATAGTGGCTGGTACATGATAATAATAGCAAACATTTATTGGGCACTTACTATGGGCTAGATATTGTCCTAAGTGCATGGAATCTAATAACCCTTTGAATCTTCTCAACTGTCCTATGAGATAAGTACTATTATTATCTCCACTTTCCAGGGAGAGTATGGGGGGCAGAAAGGTAAGGTTAGTTGCCCTAAGACATGTGACCAGTAAGTGGCAGAGCCAAGATTCGAACCCAAGCAGTCTGTCCCAGGGCCTGCACACTTAACGACCACTATACATGGTACATAGTACTCATGGTTCCTCTGACTTCAGGCTACCTCTGCTCCGACCCTCATCTGCAACTAAAGTGAGCCTAGACTCTGTTTGTGCAGCAGCCTTGTTCTTCCCTTGCTAGGCCAATCCTGTTACCAACCACCAACGGAATTTGAAGGTAAAAAGAAGGGAAGTGAAGCAAGAGTCACGTGTAGAATAGTGGGTTCCATTAGTACTACCCCAGTTTCTGAAAACAGATAAAATTATCATCCATTGCTAGACTCAATCTCAGGCCATAGCTAAACTGAGCCCATAAGCACAGGCTGATTAGCCTTTATTCAAGAAGATCACACGAAGAGTCCTTAAAGTAATTTAAAACTTGGCAAATGGCACAGTTACTAACTGGCAATAACCAAAACACACTCGCTGCTGTAGATCTCCTTAGTTGCCCTTTATATGATATCACCTTTTCTTCTCTATCTTTAACTCCTAAGTTTGGGGTAACAGGGGTTGGGGGTCTTAGGCTGTCTATATCACATAAGAAACACAAGTGTGAACACAAGTGCAGATCCCAATTCAGCTTTTAATTGAAGAGGAACTTGAAAGTCACCATGCCAACACCGGAAGCACAGCGCCGTGGAATGACCTGCCTAGACAGGAGGGAAAGCCCGGCGGTGCCCCCCTTTGAAGTCCAGCTGCCTAAGATTCACTGGCAGCCGACCTTCAAAGAGAGCCGATGCTTCCTTCCCTCAGCCTGGCTGCCAAGCTTCCCGGGCAGCTGGGCAGATTTAGCCACTCTCTGCCCAGCTGTCTGTGAACCCTGGCAGCCAGTTCAAGTGAGGGATAGAGAGGTGGTAAGGAAGGGAGGGTGAGGAAGGAGGGGAGAGGGTGGCGGGCCCAGTGGCGCCAGGGAAAAGAGGATGCTGGGTTTCCTTGGAGCCGACCTTATCAAAGTCAGTCAAAAAGACAAAGCTTCCAAAGGGAGTACAATCCAACTATACTACAAAGCAACTTTCCAGAGACCAGGGAGATTTCAAATACACTTTCCTTCAAAAGCTGAGTGAATCTGAAAGCACTCTTCTAAAGATAACCCAATTTCTAGAGAAAATAGTCCTATCTCTACATAGGAATGTGAGAAACAAAGCCAAGGTGAAGCATCAAAATGTACAATTTTTTGCTGATTTTTATTTTCCAGCAGCATGAATTTATACTTCTTAGAAACTTTTGGGGGTTGTTTGCTGATTTTGTTGTGGCAACCCTTCTGTTCCCCTGGCAGCCAATTGCTGAAACAACTTATCTGTTTCTGCGCCTGTGCAGCAGATGCTTGGATGAGACTGGCTTATTTAACATAAACATTACCAATGTGCTGTTATGTTTATCCTGTTGAACCACATGCTTGGAGTAGGGAATAGTGAGTGTTATCAGCTGCAGGTGCAAAGGGGATGCAGAGCAGTTCTGTAAGTGACAACAAACTCTCAAAAGAAGTATAATCAATAACAAGACTTTAAATTTGGTAAGGTAGGAGACAAAGTGATGAGAATATAGGTGAATGGAAAGAAGAACTGAAGAGGTAAAAAAGGAAATCATCAGATTTTCATTGTAGATGAAGTCCTCTGGCAGCTATATGGCAATGAAGGAAAGGGAGATCAGAAGCCAGGGAGAAAAAGGATCATACATCTTAGGAAATCCTTTCTCTGTTTAGTACAATTTGACTAGAAAAGGAATGCATGGATGAGCTGGTACACGATGACAATATGAACAAAAGACCTAAATATTCACACAGACCTACCTTATTAAGTCACTAGCTACAAATTTATCTTCCCTATTCTTCAGATTTCCTTGAAACTATATGACACAGCAGCCAGCACTAAGTTCAGTGATATTAAAGACATACAATCCAAAACCTATTATCTAAATTTAAAAGTATAATGCTGATCTTATAGAAGAAGAACCAATAAATATTTGCTAAAATTCATTCATTCTACAAACATTTATGAGCCCTTGGTATGTGCAAGGCACTATGCCAGGTGTGGCAGATGTCAAGATCGGTTAAATGACTCCTTACCCACAATGAGATCTGTCTAGAAAGGGAGGCAAACATTAAAAGCAAATATCTACAATAAATTATACAAAAAAATGGCAATATCCATAAACTGTATAGTAAAAACAGCAAGAAAAGTCAACTTTATCATGGTAGTATAATGGTGATAGGTTCAAAAGGAATAGAAGATGGGAAGAGAAGTCAGGTAAAGCCTGGTGAGGATGCTGGATCACGGTCTTTGAAAGTTAAGCAGGAGATCTCTAGCGATACAAGGAAATACTACTCCACTAGCACATCGAATAGAAAAAAGTCTTAGAAGTGTGAAATAGCACCTTACTTTTGGATCTACAGGTAGGACTCAATAACAGACCAGGAGCAGATAAAACTGGAGAGCCAGAGGTCAAACCATTAGTGGCCTCATATGCCCTTCTATAGTGTTTAAATTTTTACCTTGTGGGTAGTGTTGATTTTCTGAAGGTATTTAAGGACAGAGGAGTAATACTGTCATAAGAGTATTTTAAAAGATCACCCTGCAGTGGTGGGAAAGATGAATTGGAAAAAGGAAGACTGAAGGCAGGGAGGAGGAGTCAAGAAACATCTGCAGTGTTCTAGGTGAGGGCTTGAGCTGTGTCATTAATGGAGGAGTAGGTAAGACAGCAATTTAAATTGCAGTCGGTGACTTTGGCATGGGCAGTTCCAGGTAATTTGTGAAGTGGATGTTGCAAATATAGTCTACTCTGGGTAGAAACCTGGCAATAAAAAAAGGAAGGGTTGGAGAAGGCTTTTGTTAAATAAAATAAATAAAAAGCAGAAACTTGAGCATATTTTCTAGGAGCCAATAGGGATGAAAAGGACAAAAATACAGGAAACGGAGTAACTGATAGAATTAGGTCTCAAAGGAAGCAGGAAGGACATAATCAGGCACACAGGTGGAAGGATTAGTGGGGAACTACAAGAGAAAGACTTCTTCCTTGGAGACCGCAGGGAAGGAGGCCGAGAGACCATGGCAGTATATGCACAGAGATACATACAAGGACACAAAGTCTACCAGAAGTTCGGCCTATTGTCCCTATTTTTCCAAGTAAATGAGAGGAGATAATTGAGTAGGAAATCAGGTTGTACCGTAAACCAGAGAAGAGTTGGGAAGTTTGAAAACACCCAATGAGACGAATGACAAGAGTTAACTGGACATAGAAAAAAGGAGATGCCAAGGCCAGGAAGGCCCAGATGAAAATAAAAATCATATATCTGGAATGGCACTACCCTGCAAAACTGTGGGCTTCTTTTCAGGTCAGACTTAAGAGCCAGAGCAAGCAAGCACGGAAATCGTATTACTGGGATTGTAGAGTAGAAAACAGAAAATAAAGCACAGTTTAAAATCTTGGTAAAATACATATTACAGAAATCAAATAATCCTTTGCCTTTTCTCCAAGTACTATGTTCTGGAGTTAACTGGTTTAAATTTGCATTTTTGGCTCAAAAGTCAAAACCGCGGTCAGTATAATGCAACTTTAACTTAGTAGCTCTATTACAAAACTAAAACGATTTTCCCTTTTTAAACTCACTTTGTTAAAGAAAATGCCCCATGATAACAAAAAATGAGTATAAATATTTTGTTTATTATGAGGATTGTATTGTTTCAAAAAAGCAAGAGTTCCAATTTACTCACTTAAGAAAATCAATTTTAAGCAAATGTTTACTGGTTGCCTTCTGGGTCCCTGGCATTGTGCTGTGCTTGTGGGAACGGATATAAAACACAATCTCTGCCTTCAAGAAGATTACACTGTAATTCATATTCTCCGTATTTTAATAACACTTTTTCCTTGTTAAAATAACACTTTTTCCTACATCCTACTGATGTAGCCCTTTCAACAAAAACCATCAAAACAATCATTAACCAAGTAGTAACTGTCAGAGAAAAACAAGAAATAAAATTGTATTTTCATTTATCTTTTTTTAACACTCCCAACTATACTTGTGATCCTTTATTTCTAATTTGAGTAAGAGAGACGGTGGAAGAAATGATCAGGAATTTACAACAATTTACAGGCATTTAAAAAATTCAGGATTTCCAGCTTTTCCTAATAAACAAAAAATCTAACACCCCTCATTTCCACATTGCAACAACAGGCTGATGGAGGAAAGAGACTGCCTTAACGTAACATGACAAAAGAAACTGTCTTAATCTGAAATAAAGATGTTGTAACTCATTTATTAGTAAATCATTAAATACAAGCACAGGGATGCACTGAAACCATTTTAATTGAGGCAGGTCAGATCATTTCCTCCTTTGGGTGGACAAATGTGTTTTGGGAATGAAAACAAATCAGTCTTAGGGATCTAAAGTTGAAATCTAAAATTTAAAAAAAAAAATCTCTTTGAAGTATTTAGTATTTACCTTTATCCTGGAAAACATTTTCTTATCTGTAAAACTGTGCTACCTCCACAAGCTCAGAATCTTCTCTTAAACTCTCCTGCTCACCTGAGTTTTAAAGGAAAAACACTGAAGCTTTGCTGTTTACCAATATGTCATGTTCTGAAAGGCTATTCATAAGTGCAATTTGTTTCTAATGAAACTGTCTTTGCAAAAATTATAACTGAGGAAATTATGGCAGTGAAAGAGATTAGACCTAACTGACTTCTTGTGTCTAACCTTTAAGTTCTCCTTGCTCATTCCTGGGCGTAGGCTGAACTAACCTTGGGAAGGAATTCAGTTTATGGTTTGACTCTGAAACAAAATAGATAATAGCCTTTTTCAGAAAAAAGCCCCTTCTTGCCTGGGGACCATTCTGCCTTTGCAGGACTAACAAATTAGTTACGAGATTAGAAATTACAGTTTAAGGGTCATGCAACCTCTGGCTGCAAGAGTCTGAACCTTCCCAAATTGCTCCTAGGGATAAAATCACTATTAATTACTATGAATAACATCACTATTGCAAAACCTAAGATCAGTGCTTGAGATATTTTACAGAGCCTGCACTTGATGGATCAGTCAACACTACCCAGACTGGTAATCTGGCTCAGCCAGTTCTGCGATCCCACCTAGGAACATAAGACAGCAAGAAAAACCTCACTTCAATCCTCTGTGATTCTATCTCCAACCTGACCAATCAGCACTCCACATTTACATTTATCTTATGTTTAAAAACTCCGATCCCCGAATGTTCGAAGAGACTGATTTGAGTAATAATAAAACTCCGGTCTCACACACAGCTGGCTCTGCATGAATTATTCTTTCTCCATTGTAATTCCTCTGTCTTGATAAACTGGCTCTCTCTAGGCAGTCCTTCAAACTATCTGCTAGTGGCAGGCACTGCTTTGGCTCAGGGCCACAGGCCAGATACTACATTTCGATATATGGCAAAAACTATCTGCCACTGACAGAGGGTCAGGAAGCCCTCCTATACCCTATCCCTTCACAGAGACAAAGAAAGCATTTGCTCTGACCCAAGACCCCCTACAGACACAAAGCAACATTCAGCTGCCATCAAGACAAGGGGCAGTAAACCCTCCTATGTTCTAGAGCCATACTGTCCAATGTTTTAGCTACTTGCCACATATATTGAGATCACTAAAAATGGCTACTGTGATTAAGAAACTAAATTTTAATTTTAACTAAGTTACATTTAAATACAGTTGTCCCTTACTATCTGTGGGGACTGGTTACAGAACTTCCTGTGGATAACAAAATCTGAGGATGCACAAGTCCCATATATAAAACGGTGTAGTATTTGCATGTAACCTATGTACATTCTTCTATACACTTTAAAACATCTCCAGATTTATAATCCTAATACAATGTAAATGTTATATAAATAGTTGTTACACTGTATTTTTTAATTTGTGGGGTTTTTAAATTGTTGTATTATATTTTTTCTGAATATTTTCAATCTATGGTTGGTTGAATCTGCAGATGCAGAACCTGAAAATATGTTGAGCCAACTGTAGTTACATATATGGGACAACACAGATCTACATGCTTCAATTAAAAAGCAAAGGTTGTTACATGAGATTTTAAAAAGCAAGAGTCAACCATAGACATCTCTAAAAAACTTACTGAATATTAGTTTAAAAGTAAAAGAACAGAAAAAGATTTACCGGGCAAATACAAATCAAAAGAAACCTGGAGAAGCTATATATCAGACAAAGTAGACGCTCTAAAGAATAAGAAATGTTACCAGGAGTCAAGGTATGTAACATAATGATATAAGGGTCAATTCAGCAAAAAGATATAATGCTAAATGTGTATGTACCCAATAACAGAGATTTAAAATACAGAAAAAAAAATTAACTGAAAGGAGAAATAGACACATCCACAACTATAGATGAGATTTCAATATTCCTCTCAGTAATTGATAAAATAAGACATAAAATCAGTAAAGATATAGGCCAACATGATCAACACTATCAAGCAACTTGACCTCACTGATATTGATAGGATACTCTATCCCCAAACAGAATACATATTCTTGCTAAGTATAAATGAAATATTTATTGAGATAAACTGTATTTTGGATCAACAAACAAATCATTATAAATTTAAAAGTTTAAAATAATAGGAATTATATTCCAGACTACAATGGGATTAAAATAGAACTCAATTAGCAATTGATTTCTATCAATTAACAGATTAATTAACAATCAACAGATTAATATTAGAAATCCAAAATATTTGGAAATTATACTGCACATTTCTAAATATTCCATAGTTCAAAAATCACAAAAGTAGAAAATATTTTGACATAAATATTTACTCACTGAAAACGTAAACATAAGATATCAAACTTTTGGAAGCTGTTATGAACTGAATGCTTGTGCCACCCAAAATTCATATGTTGAAGTTCTAACACCCAATGTTTTAGCACTGGAGGCGAGGCCTTTTGGAGGTAATTAGATTTACATGAGTTCCTGAGGATGGGCCACTATGATGGAATTAGTGTCCATATAAGAAGAGGAAGACAGAGCCTGTCCCTGCCTACTCCACTCCATCTCTTTCAGTCACATGAGGATGCAGACAGCAAGCCCTCTGCAAGCTAGAAGAGGGCCTCTACTAGGCACCAAATCTGGGGGCACCTGGATCTTGAACTTCCCAGTCTCCAGAACTGTGAAAAATAAATATCTGTTATCTACCCAGTCTACAGTATTTTGTTATGGCAGACTGAGCTAAGACACAAAGCAGTGTTTAGAGAAGAATTTAAGGCATTTAATGTATACATTCGAAAAGATATTTCAAATAAAATTCCTATGCTTCCACTTTAAGAAATTAGAAAATAATGGGCAAATAAGAAGGAAGAAAGTAACAAACAGTAGAAAAAAAGAAAAAAACAAAAAAAAAAAAAAAACAGAAAAACAGGTACAAAATCCATTGGTAACTGAAATTAAAAACACCATTTTCAAGAGTATCAAAAACATGGAATAAAAATCTATATCAAATTATGACTTCCACAGTTAATAACAAAGAAGTTAAAACAAAAATGTCAGTGCTACTAGTTCATTGCAGTATGTTGCTAGGAAGTATTAATCCATTTTCTGACTCTAGAAGTATCTATCTTAAAATCTATATATAGTATACGCCACTGGGGAAGTAGAACATGTTTTCTTTTTCCCTCAATAAATTAAATAATCACATTCTTGTAAATCATTTTCTAAGAATTGGTTGAAGGGAAAACGATAGAATGAATTGTGTACAGATCATTGAGACTCCTCCGACAGACAGAAAATATGATTAGTACTAAAGAGAACCTTCTAGCATAGAGATCAGGGATTAATTTGCATTTCTAGCATGGAGATCAGGGATTAATTTGCATTTGCCCAAATGCAAACTGCCTAGGCCCCTTCTTCAGGCCCTCCCTTTAATTAAATGGTCTTCTAATGGGACTTCAGACAAGCATTGAAAATAAAACTTCAAATGTTTAATTTTGTATTAAAATAATACAAAACAGAAACCACAACTGGCAAATGGTTAGGTAAGGGGAGGATGTTAGCCCATCATTCCTGTCAAAAATCTGGACTTTCGACCATTTTGGGGTTTCTGTATTATTCATTAACTCATTCATTCTCTAAACAGTTGGAGCACCTAAGTACTTTTGAAGCTGTAGCTAAACAGATGGCACTTATTTAGGGGACCTCGCAGTGGAGTGCAGGAGTACTATATGGGCTTTCATACAGGCAGATTGGGAGGAGGAAGTAACTAATTCTGCCTAGGGGACAGCAATGCCCTTACAGAGGTGATAATATTTAAGGGCAGTTTTGAAAGATAACTAGAAGGTTGCCAGGCAAGGAAAGGGGCAACACATATTCTAGACAGAGGGGACATTATTTTCTAAGGCAAGGAGTGGGAAACTGCATACTGTGTTCAGAAATGACAACCAATTGCTTGGTAGCCTAATACTCATGCTGCTGTTTCTCAACATTATATATGACTACAGGTTTGTCAATAATGGAATTTCCACTAAAAAGGTATCTTTTGTGAATATGTGTCTTTTTTAACTAGCATCTACAGCTGACCTTTGAACAGCACAGGTTTGAACTCCAGGGTCTACTTATATGCAGATTTTGCCCCACCTGTGCCACCCCTGAGAAAGCAAGACCAACTTCTCTCCTCTTCCTCCCTGTCAAACTACTCAATGATGATGAGGATGCAAGACCTTTATAGTGATCCACTTCCACTTAATAAATATGTTTTTTCTTCCTTATGATTTTCTTAATAACATTTTTCTTTAGCTTACTTTACTGTAAGAAGATAGTACATAATACATATAACATACAAATTATGTGTTAATTGACTTTATTGGTAAGGCATCTGGTTAACAATAGGTTACTAGAGGTTAATTTCTGCAAGTCAAAAGTTACACATGTATTTTTTATTATGTAGGAGTCAAAAGTATGGAGGAGGGGAAGTACATGGTATGGTTGGAAACATTATACATAGACTTGTTTGGTTAGAATATAGAAATGTAAAAGGCAAGGCACAGAAGACTTACTGGAGTCAGATTATCAAGGGTCTTAATGACAGGGCACAACTTGTACAATCCTACCAGATGGTCCTGCTCCAGTGGCAAAGACTAAAGGATTTGAACTGCAATATACATCTGATGCCCAGGGTGACATCGGCTGAATGGTTCTCAACCTTTTTCATTATCAAGACAAGTTTAGTGTCAAACTCTCCAAATCATGATGTATAAATGACGTGGAGAGGGAACTATCCAGAGATAAAAGACTCTCATTACCCTTTTGAAATTCATAGTAAGTAGCAGTTCACTCCTTTAATACTATGCCTCTATAAAAATGAAGGCCGGGGTGGCTGGCAAGATGGCTGAATAAGAAAAGCTCCGGACAGCAGCTCCCAGTGAGATCAATGCAGAAGGTCGGTGATTTCTGCATTTCCAGCTGAGGTACCTAGCTCATCTCACTGGGACTGGTTAGACAGTGGGTACAGCCCACGAAAGCGAGCAGGAGCAGGGTGGGGTGTTGCCTCACTCAGGAAGCGCAAGGGATCACAAAACTACCTCCCTTGGCCAAGGGAAGCCATGAGGGACCCTGCCGTGAGGAATGGTGCACTCCAACCCAGAGACTACGCATTTCCCATGGTCTTCACAACCTACAGACCAGAAGATTCCCTCAGACGCCTACAACACCAGAGCCCTAAGTTTCAAGCACATAACTGGGTGGCCATTTGGGCAGACACCAAGCTAGCTGCAGAAGTTTCTTTTCATATCCCGGTGGCACCTGGAATGCCAGCGAGACAGAATCGTTCACTCCCTGGGAAAGGGGGCTGAAGCCAGGGAACAAAGTGGTCTAGCTCAGCGGATCCCACCCCCGCGGAGCTCAGCAAGCTAAGATCCAATGGCTTTAAATTTTCCCACCCCCGTGGAGATCAGCAAACTAAGATCCACTGGCTTGAAATTTTCCCACCCCCATGGAGATCAGCAAGCTAAGATCCACTGGCTTGAAATTCTCACTGCCAGCACAGCAGTCTGAAGTTGACCTGGGACACTCCAGCTTGGTTAGGGGAGAGGCACCCTCCACTACTGAGGCTTGAGGAGGTGGTTTTCCCCTCACAATTTAAGCAAAGCCACTGGGAAGATCGAACTGGGCAGAGCCCACCACAGCTCAGCACAGCAGCTGTAGCCAGTCTGCCTCTCTAGATTCCTCCTCTCTGGGCAGGTCATCTCTGAAAGAAAGGCAGCAGCCCCAGTTAGGGGCTTATAGATAAAACTGCCATCTCCCTGGGACAGAGCACCTGGGGGAAGAGGCAGCTGTGGGCACAGTTTCAGCAGACTTAAAAGTTCCTGCCTGCCAGCTCTGAAGAGAGCAGCAGATTTCCCAGCACAGCATGCAAGCTCTGCTAAGGGACAGACTGTCTCCTCATGTGGGTCCCTGACCCCCATGTCTCCTGACTGAGAGACACCTCCCAGTAGGGATCAACAGACACCTCATACAGGAGAGCGTCAGCTGGCATCTGACAAGTGCCCCCCTGGGATGAAGCTTCCAGAGGAAGGAACAGGCAGCAATCTTTGATGTCCTGCAGCCTCCTCTGGTGATACCCAGGCAAACAGGGTCTGGAGTGGACCTCCAGCGAACCTGCAGAAGAGGGGACTCACTACTAGAAGGAAAACTAACAAACAGAAAGGAAGAGCATCAACATCAACAAAAAGGACATCTGCACAAAAACTCCATCTGAAGGTCACCAGCATCAAAACCAAAGGTAGATAAATGCTCGAAGATAGATTAAAAAAAAAAAGGAAAAAAAAGAAAAAGAAAAAAAAACAGGGCAAAAAGGCTGAAAACCCCAAAAACCAGAACGTCTCTTCTCTTCTCAAGGATCACAACTCCTCGCCACCAAGGGAACAAAACTGGATGGAGAATGAGTCTGACAAGCTGACAGAAGTAGGCTTCAGAAGGTGGGTAGTAATGAACTTCTCTGAGCTAAAACATATTCTAACCCAATGCAAGGAAACTAAGAACCTTGAAAAAAGGTAAGAGGAATTGCTAACAAGAATAACCAGTTTAGAGAAGAACATAAATGACCTGATGGAGCTGAAAAACACAGCACAAGGACTTCGTGAAGCATACACAAGTATCAATAGCTGAATCAATCAAGTAGAAGAAAGGATGTCAGAGACTGAAAATCAACTTAATGAAATAAAGCATGAAAACAAGATTACAGAAAAAAGAATGAAAAGAAATGAACAGAGCCTCCAAGAAATATGGGACTACGTGAAAAGACCAAATCTACGTTTGATGGTGTACCTGAAAGTGATGGGGAGAATGGAACCAAATTGGAAGACACTCTTCAGGATGTTATCCAGGAGAACTTTCCCAACCTAGCAAGAGAGGCCAACATTCAAATTCAGGAAATACAGAGAACATCACAAAGATACTCCTCCAGAAGAGCAAACCCATGACACATAATCATTAGATTCACCAAGGTCAAAATGAAAGAAAAAATGTTAAGTGCAGCAAGAGAAGAAAGGTTGGGTTACCCACAAAGGGAAGTCCATCAGAGTAACAGTGGATCTCTCTGCAGAAACACTACAAGTCAAAAGAAAGTGGGGGCCACTATTCAATATTCTTAAAGAATTTTCAACCCAGAATTTCATAACTAGCCAAAATAAGCTTCATAAGTGAAGGAGAAATAAAATACTTTACAGATAAGCAAATGCTGAGAGATGCTGTCACCACCTGCCCTGCCTTACAACAGGTCCTGAAGGAAGACTAAATACAGAAAGAAAAAACCAGTACTGGCCACTGCAAAAACATACCAAATTGTAAAGGCCATCAAAACCATGAAGAAACTGCATCAATTAATGGGCAAAATAACCAGCTAGCATCATAATGACAGGATCAAATTCACACATAACAATATTAACCTTAAATGTAAACAGGCTAATGCCCCAATTAAAAGACACACACTGGCAAATTGGATAAACAGTCAAGACCCATCAGTGTGCTATATTCAGGAGACCCATCTCATGTGCAAAGACACATACAGGCTCAAAATAAAGGGACAGATAAATATTTACCAAGCAAATGGAAAGCAAAAAAAAGCAGGGGCTGCAATCCTAGTCTCTGATAAAACAGACTTTAAACCAACAAAGACCAAAAGAAACAAAGAAGGCCATTACAATATGGTAAAGGGGGCCGGGCGCGGTGGCTCAAGCCTGTAATCCAGCACTTTGGGAGGCCAAGACAGGCGGATCATGAGGTCAGGAGACCGAGACCATTCTGGCTAACACAGTGAAACCCCGTCTCTACTAAAAAATACAAAAAACTAGCCAGGCGAGGTGGTGGGCGCCTGTAGTACCAGCTACTTGGGAAGCTGAGGCAGGAGAATGGCATAAACCCGGGAGGCGGAGCTTGCAGTGAGCTGAGATCCGGCCAATGCACTCCAGCCTGGGTGACAGAGCGAGACTCTGTCTCAAAAACAAAACAAAACAAAACAAAACCAAAAAATATGGTAAAGGGATCGATCAATGCAAGAAGAAGAGCTAACTATCCTAAATATATATGCACCCAATACAGGAGCACCCAGATTTCTAAAGCCAGTTCTTAGAGACCAACAAAGAGACTCAGACTCCCACACAGTAACAGTGGGAAATATTAACACCCCACTGTCAATATTACACAGATCAATGAGATAGAAAATTAACAAGGATATCCAGGACTTGAACTCAGCTCTGGACCAAGCGGACCTAATAGACATCTACAGAACTCTCCACCCCAGAATATACATTCTTCTCAGCACCACACTGCACTTATTCTAAAATTGACCACATAATTGGAAGTAAAACACTCCTCAGCAAACGCAAAAGAACGGAAATCTCAGAGCTAAAGGAGCTAAAGGAGGAACTACGTAACCAGCGCAAAGAACCTAAAAACCTTGAAAAAAGAATGGATGAATGGATAACTAGAATAATTAATGCAGAGAAGACCTTAAAAGAACTGATAGAGATGAAAACCATAACACAAGAACTACGTGACAAATGCACAAGCTTCAGTAACCGACTCGATCAACTGGAAGAAAGAGTATCAGTGATTGAAGATCAAATGAATGAAATGCTGCGAGAAGAGAAGTGTAGAGAAAAAAGAGTAAAAAGAAATGAACAAAGCCTCCAAGAAATATGGGATTATGTGAAAAGACCAAATCTACATCTGATTGGTGTGCCTGAAAGTGATGGGGAAAATGGAACCAAGTTGGAAAACACTCTGCAGGATATCATCCAGGAGAACTTCCCCAACCTAGCAAGGCAGGCTAACATTGAACTTCAGGAAATACAGAGAACGCCACAAAGATACTCCTCGAGAAGAGCAACGCCAAGACACATAATTGTCAGGTACACCAAAGTTGAAATGAAGGAAAAAATGGTAAGGGCAGCCAGAGAGAAAGGTCGGGTTACACATAAAGGGAAGCCCATCAGATTAACAGCAGATCTCTCAGCAGAAACTCTACAAGCCAGAAGAGAGTGGGGGCCAATATTCAACATTCTTAAAAAAAAGAATTTTCAACCCAGAATTTCATATCCAGCCAAACTAAGTTTCATAAGTGAAGGAGAAATAAAATCCTTTACAGACAAGCAAATGCTTAGAGATTTTGTCACCACCAGGCCTGCCCTACAAGAGATCCTGAAGGAAGCACTAAACATGGAAAAGAACAACCAGTACCAGCCATTGCAAAAACATGTCAAAATGTTAAGTCCATCGATGCTAGGAAGAAACTGCATCAACTAGTGAGCAAAATAACCAGCTAATATCATAATGACAGGATCAAATTCACACATAGCAATATTAACCTTAAATGTAAATGGACTAAATGGTCCAATTAAAAGACACAGACTGGCAAATTGGATAAAGAGTCAAGACCCATCAGTGTGCTGTATTCAGGAGACCCATGTCACGTGCAGAGACACACATAGGCTCAAAATAAAGGGATGGAGGAAGATCTACCGAACAAATGGAAAACAAAAAAAAAGCAAGGACTGCAATCCTAGTCTCTGATAAAACACACATTAAAGCTCAAAGATCAAAAGAGACAAAGAAGGCCATTACATAATGGTAAAGGGATCAATTCAACAGGAAGAGCTAACTATCCTAAATATATATGCACCCAATACAGGAGCACCCAGATTCATAAAGTAAGCCCTTAGAGACTTACAGAGACTTAGACTCCCATACAATAATAATGGGAGACTTTAACACCCCACTGTCAACATTAGACATATCAACGAGACAGAAAGTTAACAAGGATATCCAGGAACTGAACTCAGCTCTGCACCAAGCAGACCTAACAGACATCTACAGAACTCTCCACCCCAAATCAACAGAATATACATTCTTCTCAGCACCACATCACACTTATTCCAAAATTGACCACATAGTTGGAAGTAAAGCACTCCTCAGCAAATGTAAAAGAACAGAAATCACAACAAATTGTCTCTCAGACCACAGTGCAATCAAACTAGAACTCAGGATGAAGAAACTCAATCAAAACCGCTCAACTACATGGAAACTGAACAATCTGCTCCTGAATGACTACTGGATACATAACGAAATGAAGGCAGAAATAAAGATGTTCTTTGAAAACAATGAGAACAAAGATACAACACACTAGAATCTCTGGGACACATTAAATCTCTGGAACACATAAAGCAGTGTGTAAAGGGAAATTTATAGCACTAAATGCCCACAAGAGAAAGCAGGAAAGATCTAAAATTGACACTCTAACATCACAATTAAAAGAACTACAGAAGCAAGAGCAAACACTTTCAAAAGCTAGCAGAAGGCAAGAAATAACTAAGATTAGAGCAGAACTGAAGGAGATAGAGACACAAAAACCATGGAATACCATGCAGCCATAAAGAAGGATGAGTTCGTGTCCTTTGTAGGAACATGGATGCAGCTGGAAACCATCATTATCAGCAAACTATCGCAAGAACAGAAAACCAAATACCGCATGTTCTCACTCATAGGTGGGAAATGAATAATGAGATCACTTAGACACAGGAAGGGGATCATCACATACCAGGTCCTATTGTGGGGAGGGGGAGGGGGGAGGGATAGCATTAGGAGATATACCTAATATAAGTGACGAGTTAATGGGTGCAGCACACCAACATGGCACATGTATACATATGTAACAAACCTGCGTGTTGTGCACGTGTACCGTAGAACTTACAGTATAATAACAACAAAAAAAAAATCACTCAAAACCACGCAACTACATGGAAATTGAACAAACAGTGCCTGAATGACTACTGAGTGAATAACGAAATGAAGGCAGAAGTAAACAAGTTCTTTGAAACCAATGAGAACAAAGACACAATGTACCACAGTGTCTGGGACACAACCAAAGCAGCGTTTAGAGGGAAATTTATAGCGCTAAATGCCCACATGAGAAAGCAGGAAAGATCTAAAATTGACACCCTAACATCACAATTAAAAGAACTAGAGAAGCAAGAGCAAACAAACTCAAAAGCTACCAGAGGACCAGAAATAACTAAGAACAGAGCAGAACTGAAGGAGACAGAGACATGAAAAACCCTTCAAAAAAAAAAAAAAAAAATCAATGAATCCAGGAGCTGGTTTTTTGAAAAGATTAACAAAATAGATAGACCACTAGCTAGACTAATAAAGAAGAAAAGAGAGAAGAATCAAAGAGACACAATAAAAAATGAGAAAGGTGATATCACCACCGGTCCCACAGAAATACAAACTACCATCAGAGAATACTATAAACACCTCTACGCAAATAAACTAGAAAATCTAGAAGAAATGGCCAAATTCCTGGACACATACACCCTCTAACAACTAAACCAGGAAGAAGTCAAATCCCTGAACACACCAATAACAAGTCCTGAAATTGAGGTAGTAATTAATAGCCTACTAACCAAAAAATGTCCAGGACCAGATGGATTCACAGCCGAATTCTACCAGAGGTACAAAGAGGAGCTGGTACCATTCCTTCTAAAACTATTCCAAACAATAGAAAAAGAGGGACTCCTCCCTAATTCATTTTATGAGGACAGCACCATCCTGATACCAAAACCTGGCAGAGAAACAACAAAAAAAGGAATTTCAGGCCAATATCCCTGATGAACATCAAAGCGAAAATCCTTAATAAAATACTGGCAAACTGAACCCAGCAGCACATCAAAAAGCTTATCCACCACGATCAAGTCAGCTTCATCCCTGAGATGCAACGCTGGTTCAAGATACATAGATCAATGAATGTAATCCATCACATAAACAGAATCAATGACAAAAAACACACAATTATTTCAGTAGATGCAGAAAAGGCCTTCAACAAAATTCAACACCCCTTCATGCTAAAAACTCTCAACAAACTAGGTATTGATGAAATGTATCTCAAAATAATAAGAGTTATTTATGACAAACTCACAGCCAATATCATACTGAATGAGAAAAAGATGGAAGTATTTCCTTTAAAAACCGGCACAAGACAAGGATGCCCTCTCTCACCACTCCTATTCAACGTATTATTGGAAGTTCTGGCCATGGCAATCAGGCAAGAGAAATAAATAAAGGGTACTGAAATAGAAAGAGGGGAAGTCAAATTGTCTCTGTTTGCAGATGACAGATTGTATATTTTAAAAACCCCATCGTCTCAGCCCCAAGTCTCCTTAAGCTGATAAGCAACTTCAGCAAGTCTCAGGATACAAAATCTATGTGAAAAAATCACAAGCATTCCTATACACCAATAAAGAACAGAGAGCCAAATCATGAGCGAATTCCCATTCACAAATGCTATAAAGAGAATAAAATACCTAGGAATCCAACTTACAAGGTATGTGAAGGACCTCTTCAAGGAGAACTACAAACCACTGCTCAATGAAATAAGAGAGGACATAAACAAATGGAAAAGCATTCCACGCTTATGGACAGGAAGAATCAATATGAAAATGGCCATACTGCCCAAGGTAATTTATAGATTCAATGCTATCCCCATAAAGCTACCATTGACTTTCTTCACAGAATTAGAGAAAACTACTTTAAATTTTATATGGAGCCAAAAAAAAGAGCCCACATAGCCAAGATGATCCTAAGCAAAAAGAACAAAGCTGGAGGCATCACGCTACCTGACTTCAAACTATACTACAATGCTACAGTAACCAAAACAGCATGGTACTGGTACCAAAACAAATATATAGACCAATAGCACAGAACAGAGGCCTCAGAGATAATGCCACACACATCTACAACCATCTGATCTTTGACAAGCCTGACAAAAACAAGAAATGGGGAAAGGATTCCCTATTTAATAAATGGTGTTGGGAAAACTAGTTAGCCATATGCAGAAAATTGAAATGGGACCCCTTCTTTACACCTTATACAAAAATTATCTCAAGATGGATTAAAGACTTGTAAGACCTAAAACCATAAAAACTCTGGAAGAAAACTTGAGCAATACCATTCAGGACACAGGCATGGGCAAAGACTTCATGACTAAAACACCAAAAGCCAAAATTGACAAATGGGATCTAATTAAACTAAAGAACTTCTGCACAGCGAAATAAACTATCATCACAGTGAACAGGCACTCTACAGAATGGGAGAAAATTTTTGCAATCTATCCATCTGACAAAGGGCTACTATCCAGAATCTACAAAGAACTTAAAGAAATTTACAAGAAAAAAACAACCCCATCAAAAAGTGGGCAAAGGATATGAACAGACACTTCTCAAAAAAAGACATTTATGCGGCCAACAAACATGAAAAAAGCCTCGTCATCACTGGTCATTAGAGAAATGCAAATCAAAACCAGTAAGATACCATCTCACGCCAGTCAGAATGGTGATCCTTAAAAAGTCAGGAAACAACAGATGCTGGAGAGGATGTGGAGAAATAGGAACACTTTTATAGTGTTGGGAGTGTAAATTAGTTCAACTACTGTGGAAAACAGGGTGGCAATTCCTCAAGGATCTAGAACCAAAAATACCATTTGACCCAGCAATCCCATTACTGGGTATATACCCAAAGGATTATAAATCATTCTACTATAAAGACACATGCACACATACGTTTACTGCAGCACTATTCACAATAGCCAAAACTTGGAACCAACCCAAATGCCCATCAATGACAGACTAGATAAAGAAAATGTGGCACATATACATCACGGAATACTATGCAGCCATAAAAAAGATGAATTCATGTCCTTTGCAGGGACATGGATGAAGCTGGAGACCATTATTCTCAGCAAAGTAACACAGGAACAGAAAACCAAACACCGCATGTTCTCACTCTTAAGTGGGAGCTGAACAATGAGAACACATGGACAGAGGGAGGGAAACATCACACACTGGGGCCTGTTGCGGGGTGGGGAGGGTAGGGAAGGGACAGCATTAGGAGAAATACCTAATGTAGATGACGGGTTGATGGGTGCAGCAAACCCTCATGGCATGTGTATACCTACGCAACATACCTGCACATTCTACACATGTATCCCAGAACTTAAAGTATTAAAGAAAAAAAAAAAAAAAAGGAAGCCCATTCTGTAGATTGAAGTTCTGAAAGGAAGTTTTGTTGAATGAAATGTTGCGTTTCAAGGCAGAATTTTAAAAAAGAGTGGGTGGATGGGTAGCAGACAGAGTTATAAAGGACAGCTTCTTTTCCTCCTCAAAATAGGGATCAGAGCACAGGAGGGAGAGCATGTAAAGGAGCAAATATATGCATGGTTTTCCCCTTAAATGTCTCCTCTCCCCTCCATACCCACTGCCCCAAGAGCTCAAGAATGCAAAGGGCTTCAATTACCTACCATGCAAATAATCCCTAAATTAAAATCTCATTCTATTTCATACCTTGCTCTCAAACAAAGCCTTTTATGTTAATGACACTGAGTATCTCCACTCACATGTACTACATCTCCTCCAACCAATATTCCTAGAGCTAAACTCATACATTTTTACTTCCAAAGCATCTCCCAGTCTTATTTCCTACTTTTTTTTTTTTTTTTTTTTTTTGAGACGGAGTCTCACTCTGTCGCCCAGACTGGAGTGCAGTGGTGCGATCTCCACTCACTGCAAGCTCCGCCTCCCAGGTTCACGCCATTCTCCTGCCTTAGCCTCCCGTGTAGCTGGGACTACAGGCGCCCGCCACAGCACCCGGCTAATTTTTGTATTTTTAGTAGAGAGGGGGTTTCACCGTGTTAGCCAGGATGGTCTCGATCTCCTGACCTCGTGATCCGCCCGTCTCGGCCTCCCAAAGTGCTGGGATTACAGGCGTGAGCCACCACGCCCGGCCATTTCCTACTTTTTCATTAATCTCCAATACTTTTCTCAGTCACTAAGCATCATCTCTGACTCTTACCAAGTAGTCCTTGACATCATCTGTCTCTCATATCCAATACTTTCTTTTTCTTTCTAAGACAGAGCCTTGTTCTGTCGCCCAGGCTGGAGTGCAGTGGCGCAATCTCGGCTAACTGCAAGCTCCACCTCCTGGGTTCACACCATTCTCCCGCCTCGGCCTCCCTGGGACTACAGGCACCTACCACCATGCCTGGCTAATTTTGTTTATTTTCAGTAGAGATGGGGTTTTACCGTGTTAGCCAGGACGGTCTCGATCTCCTGACCTCGTGATCCGCCCACCTCAGCCTCCCAAAGTGCTGGGATTACAGTTGTGAGCCACCGTGCCCAGCCCAATACTTTCTTTCAGTAACTAATAACAATGTTCTACAAACCCCTGATCTACCAATAAATGATGATAATAATATAATAAGTAATAACATCCTGAATGTATATGAGCTTCACAGTTTACAAAGCGCTTATATGTGTACCATAACTTTTCATGCTTATGACAATCCAGTGAGACAATCAGAAAAGATACTTGTATCACATCTATAGTCCAGAGGCAAACCACAAAAGATCAGAAAGCTTAACTCACCTGCCCAAGATCACAATTCCCAATTCCCATGATTCTTCCCCCTCCCTTCATCTCAATTGTTATGATAATCTGAATTAAGGAAGGGGCAATCCCCTTGCTCTCATCCCACCTATCTTGTATGCCTCACCAAATTAATATTCCTAAAACTTTTTGTTGAACATGTTACTTCTAAATGTACAGACCTTCAAGAAAACAAGTAAATAAATAAAAGCAGGCACTATGATACTCATAGTCTTCCATAGTCTGGTCCCAACCTATATTTCTGGTCTTAATTCCTACTCTCCCAGTGAAAAGCCTTTACTCTAGATACAGCTGAATGGTCACTATCTCTTGGAAAGACTTCCATCTTCCACTTTATATCTTTATCTAAGCTATCCTTTACTTTGAGAACCTTCCTCTCTCCTCTCTGTTTGCCTTATACATCTTAGTCCAGGCACCTTTTCCTACATGAATCTTTTCTAGTGTACACACAGCACCCTTTTCAATATCTTATTTTGGTTTGATTTTACAAAGTTGGGCACAGAAAGATGCCCTTAGGTGGCTTATCATTCAGAATTAACACTATTTAGCTTTACGTCATTCCTAAACAATATCTAAAGATCATTTTGAAACTCATTGAGTCCATTGACAATGTTATTAATGAAAAATTAATGTCTTAAATAAGAAGCAAAATTGAATAGGATCAATGGATGTTAAAAGAGATGAAAGTAAAAAAACGGTAGAGAAAATTCTTGCTCCAAATGAACATTTTTATAAATGGAATATGATCTTCACATTTGAAAACTCAAGCTACTTTTCCTTCCTTAAAGACAGCAAACTTAATTTAGCTATAATTCAAAATCCTATGAACAACAAACTACAAAGAAGTGGGAAGTACTCAACTTGACAGTGTTGTTTTATTTAAAGCCAAAGATACGTCCCCGACCACAATTTTTACCCATAAACTCCAGATGGCACAAGATTAGTAAAGACCATGTTTGTTGGTGTTTTATTTTACAGTGACTTCTAACAATTGAACTACCAAGAGATTACCACTAAAAGAATAGTTCTCTGTCTCTGGAAAGTAAAACTATTTTTAAAAAGTTATTAAGTAGTTCAAGTCAATATTGAGATAATCATAATGATCATCACTCTTTACGGTGGACTGGCTTCAATGAAAACAGTAGGATATTTGGCATAAAAACAGAAGGAAGGCTGACATGTCTTTCAGGAACAGAAACCAAGGGCTTAGAGCTGGAGACACAGCAGAGACAAGACAGGCAAAAATCTCTGCTTTCATAGAGCTCAGAGGGTATCTTGAAGCATCCTACAATTTGGAAGTAAAATACATTAAAATATCTTGCAAATTTATCTGCATTATCTTCACATTAGATTTAACATATACAAAATGGCTGAGTCTCACCCTATATAAGACTTCTTTCCAACACAGATAAAGAACATGCCTACAAAATAATAATAAAATACCATATAACACCTAATATGGTTTGACTCTGTGTCCACACCCAAATCTCATCTCAAATTGTAATCCCTAAGTGTCGAGGGAGGAAAGATTATGGGGGCAGTTTCCCCCATGCTGTTCTTGTGATAGGGATTTCTCTTGAGATCTGATGGTTTTATAAATGGTAGTTTTTCCTGCGCCCTGACACTCTCTCTCTTGCCTGCTGCCATGTAAAACACTCAGTGCTATACTGGCTTCAGGTCTGACCAAGCACAGTCCCAGTGGTGGTGGCCACAAGCATCTTGTGCCATTCCTCCTCTAGCTCCAGGCAGCTCAGCACAGAGAGACTCTGTCTGTTTAGGAGAAACAAACAGAGTAAGTTTGGGAGTAAGGAAAGAGAACAAAAGTCTCTGCCTGATAATCCAGAGAATTCCTTCAGATCTTATCCAAGATCACCAATGAGTATGAGAGAGCCACCACATTAGAGGGTTTGGGGTGCCCCTAATGAAAATATGACTACAGTGATCAAAAACAGAGATAACAATACCCAAGTCCCTTCAAATGCCTGAAAAGCCTTCCTAAGAATGGTGGGTAAAAACAAGCCAAAACTATACGACTACAATAAATACCTAACTCTTCAATTCCCAGACACCAAAAAAAAATCTCCAATGCTGGAGACAGAGATATGTAACCTTTCAGATGGAGAATTCAAAATAGCTGTTTTGAGGAAACTCAAATTCAAGATAACACAGGGAAGGAATTCAGAATTCAATCACATAAATTTAACAATCAGACTGAAATAATTTAAAATAGTTACATAGAAATTCTGGAGCTGAAAAATGCAACTGACATGCTGAAGAAGGCATCATGGTCTCTTAACAGCAGAACTGATCAAGGAGAAGAAAGAATTAGTGAGCTTGAAGACAGACTATTTGAAAATATTCAGTCAGAGGGAAAAAAGGAATAAAAAAGAATGAAGCATACCTAGAAGATCTAGAAAACAGCCTCAACAGGGCAAATCTAAGAGTTATTGGCCTTAAAGAGGAGGTTAAAAAAAAATAGAGATGGGAGTAAAAACCTTATTCAAAGGGGTAATTACAGAGAACTTCTCAACCCTGGAGAAATATATCAATATTCAAGTATAAGAAGGTTATACAACAACAAGCAGATTTAACCTAAAAAAAGAGTAGCAGAAGACACATAATAATCAAACTCCCAAAGGTCACGGATAAAGAAAGGATCCTGAAAGGAGCAAGAGAAAAGAAATAAATAATATACAACAGGGCTCCAATATGCCTGGTAGCAGACTTTTCAGTGGAAACTCTACAAGCCAGGAGAGAGTATCATGACATTTAAAGAGCTGAAGGAAGAACACTTTTACCCTAGAATAGTATGGATGTGAAAATATCCTTCAAATATGAAAGAAAAATAAATAAATTCCTAGACAAACAAAGCTAAGGAATTTCATCAACACTAGACCTGTCCTACAAGAAATGCTAAAGGATTCTTCAATCTAAAAGAAAAGGATATTAATGAGCAAAAAAGAAATCATCAAAATGTATGAAATCATCTAAAGGTACTGGTAATAGTAAGTACGCAAAAAACATACAATATTAAAACACTGGCGTGTAAAGTACTAAAAGATGAGCCAATTAAACATAATAAAAACAATTCTTCAAGACATAATACAAAAAAATATAAACAGTAAAAACAAAAAAAAAAGTGGAGGGATGAAGTTAAATTGTAGAGTTTATTGGTCTTCCCTTTGCTTATCTGTTAGTTTATTTATGAGATCAGTGTTAAGTTGCCACCAGTTTAAACAATGCGTTGTAAATGTCACAGTATTTGCAAGCCTCACGGTAACCTTAAATCAAAAAACATAGAATGGAAACACAAAAAATAAAAAGGAAAAAATTAAAACATATCACCAGACAAAATCACCTTCGCTAAAAGAAAGAAAGAAGGAAAGAAGGAAGAGAAGACCACATACACACACAAAAAATTTAAAAATGGCAGGAGTAGGTCCTTACTTATCAATAACATTCAATGTAAACGGACTAAACTCTCCAATCAAAAGATACAGACTGGCTGAATGGATGAGAAAACATGACCCAATGACCTGTTGCTTTCAAGAAACACACTTCATCCACAAAGACACACAGAGAATGAAAATAAAGGATGGAAAAAGACATTCCATGCCAATTGAAACCAAAAAGCAGCAAGAATAGATATGTTTATATCCAACAAAATAGATTTCACAACAAAAATTATAAGAGACAAAGAAAGTCATTACATAAATGACAAAGGGGTCAGTTCAGCAAGAGGATATAACAATTGTAAATATATATGCACCCAACATTGGAGCACCCAGATATATACAGCAAACATTACTGGAGCTAAAGAGAGAAAGAAACCCAACACAATAATAGTTGGAAACTTCAAAACCCCACTTTCAGCACTGGTCAGATCTTCCAGACAGATTTTCAATAAAGAAACATCTGACTTAATCTGCACTATAGACCAAAAGGACCTAATAGATATCTACAGAACATTTTGTCCAATGGCTGCAGAACAGATAAACTTTTTGTTAGCACAAGAAAGACCATATGTTAGGTCACAAAACAAGTCTTAAAACATTCAAAAACCTGAAATAATATCACACATCTTTCTGACCACAATGGAATAAATCTAGAAATCAGTAACAAGGGGAATTTGGAAATGATACAAATACATGGAAATTGAAATGAAACAATATAACATGCTACTGAATGATCAGTGAGTCAACAAAGGGATTAAGAAGGAAACTAAAAAATTTCTTGAAAAAAATCATAACAGAAATATTACATGCCAAATCCTATGGGATACAGCAAAAGCAGTACCAAGAGGAACGTTTATAGCTATAAGCACTTACAGCAAAAAAGAAAATATCAAATAAATGACCTAATGATACACCTTAAAGAGCAAACTGAACCCAAAATTAGTAGAAAAGAAATAATAAAGACCAGAGCAGAAATACATAAAATTGAAATGAATACAAAAGATCAATGAAATGAAAAGTTGGTTTTTAAACAGATAAACAAAATTGACCAACCTTTAGCCAGACTAATTAACAAAAAAAGACAGTTGACTCAAATTAATAAAATTAGAAATTAAAAAGGAGATATTACAACCAATACTACAGAAATTCAAAGGATTATTAGCGGCTATTATGAGTAATTATATGATAATAAATTGAAAAATCTAGAAGAAATTGATAAATTCCTAAATACGTAACCCTTACCAAGACTGCACCAGGAAGAAATCCCAAATCTCAACAGAACAATAACAAACAAAAAGATGAAGCCATAATAAAGTTTCCCAGCAAAGAAAAGTCTGAGACCTGCTGGTTTCACTGCTGAATTCTACCAAACATTTAAAGAGCTACTAATACCAATCCTACCAAACAATTCCAAATAATAGAGAGGAGAATACTTCCAAACTCATTCTACAAGGCTAGTATTACCCTGATACCAAAACCAGACAAAGACACATCAAAAGAAGAAAATGATGGGCCAATATCACTGATGAATGTTGATGCAAAAATCCTCCAGCAAATACCAGCAAATGAATTCAACAACACACTAAAAAGATCATTCATCAAGACTGAGTGGGATTTATCCCAGAGATGCAAGGATAGTTTAACACATGCAAATCAATGTGACATATTATACCAACAGAATGGAGGACAAAAAAAATCATCATTTCAATTGGTGCTGAAAAAGCATTTGATAAAATTCAACATCCCCTCATGATATGAGCCCTCCAAAAACTGGGTATAGAAGGAATATGCCTCAACATAATAAAAGCCATATATACAGACCCACAGCTAGTATCATACTGATTAGGGGAAAACTGAAAGCCTTTCCTCTAAGATGTAGAACACAACAAGGATGTTCACTTTCACCACTGTTATTCAATATAATACTGGAAGTCTAACTAGAGCAATCAGACAAGTGAAAAAATATAAAACATCCAAATTGGAAAGACAGAAGTCAAATATATTCTTGTTTGCTTGCAGATGATATAACCTTATATTTGGAAAAACCTAAAAGACTCCATCAAAAACCTATTAGAGCTGATAAACAAATTCAGTAAACTTGAAAGATACAAAATCAACATATAGAAGTTGGTAGCATTACTATATGTTACCACCAAACAATGTGAAAAAGAAATCTACAAAGTAATTTCATTTACAAGAGCTAAAAATAAAAACTAAGTACCTAGGAATTAACCAAAAGAAGTGAAAGATTTCTCTAATGAAAACTATAAAACACTGATGAAAGATAATAAATGGAAAGATACTCTATGTTCATGGATTACAAGAATCAATATTGTTAAAATGCCTGTACTATTCAAAGCAATATACAGATTCAATGCAATCCTCCAAATACCAATGACATTCTTCCAAAAATAGAAAAAAAAATACTAAAACTTATATGGAACCACAAAAAAACTTAGAATAGCCAAAGCTATCCTAAGCAAAAAGAAGAAAACTGGAGAAATCACATTATCTGACTTCAAATTACATTACAGAGCTATAGTAACCAAAGTAGCAAGGTACTGGCATAAAAACAGCCACACAGACCAATAAAATGGAATAGTGAATCTCCAAATAAATCCATGCACCTACAGTGAACTCATTTCTGACAAAGGTACCAAGAGTATACACTTGGGAAAGGTAGTCTCTTCAATAAATGGTGCTGGAAAAACCAGATATCCATATGCAGAAGAATGAAACTAGACCCCATCTCTTCGCATATACAACAACAAAATAAAAATCAATTAAAGACTTAAGTCTAAGATCTCAAATTGTAAAACTACTACAAGAAAACATTAGGGAAACTCTCCAGGACATTGGTCTGAGCAAAGTTTCTTGAGCAATACCCTACAAGCATCGGCAACCAAAGCAAAAATAGACAAATGAGATCACATGAAGGTAAAAAGCTTCTGCAAAGCAAAGAAAACAATCAACAAAATGAAGAGACAACCCACATAATGGGAGAAAATATTTGCAAACTACCCATCTGACAAGGTTTAAATAACCAGAATAGGTAAGAAGCGCAAACAATTGTATTGGAAAAAAACTAATAGTCTGACATAAAAATGGGCAAAATACTTGAATAGACATTTCTCAAAAGAAGACATACAAATGAGAAACAAATATATGAAAAGGTGTTCAACATCACTGATCATCAGAGAAATGCAAAACTACAATGAGATATTATCTCACTCCAGTTAAAATGGCTTTTATCCAAAAGACAGTAAATAAATGCTAGTGAGGATGTGAAGAAAAAAGAATACTCATATACTGTTGGTGGGAATGTTAATCAGTACAACCACTACGTAGAACAGTTTGGAGCTTTCGCCAAACTGATGTAACACAAAGAAAGGACACATGTTTTGTTTTTAACACATGTATCCTTTTAACACTTTTTGTTTGTAACACAAAGAAAGGATACATGTTTGAGGTGATGGATATCCCATTTACCTTGATGTGATTATTATGCATTATATGTCTGTATCAAAGTATCTCATGTAGTCCATAAATATGTACCTACTATGTACCCATGAAAATTTAAAACATTTTTGAAATATGTAATGTCAAATATAAATATTCTTATTTTCTAAACTTAAAGAATGTAATTACTATCTTCAGTCAATAAGAAGATGAAGAGATGGAAGAAAAAAGGAAAGAACAAACTTACTACGCATTTAGAAAGAAAAAATAGAGTTAATATAGAAAGGAGCAGAAGAGCAGACAAGGTACTATGCATGAGGGTGAGGGATGGTATCAGAGGGCTAAGAGAGTTAAAAGGCAAAATGAATCATCACCAGTTAGTTGATCTCAAAAGAAACACTTGTTAAACTTGCATAAGTGTAAGAAGTTTATACTATTAAAGGATACCCACTCTAAGCAAACAGGTACCAAAGGATACCCACTCTAAGTAAACAGGTACCACACTTCCAGCAATCAACCTTTCAATTCCTAAAGGTGTATGTAAATCAAATCCTGTATTATTTTTTAAAGTTACTACATTTAAAACTTTTAAAGTAACATTTAATTACAACCCCAAACCCATCAATTATCTTTGGCCACAGAACAGACCTTTCTAAAATAGTTGTATACAAAACATGCTACTACAGAAAAATAATCAGTATGCAAAAGTAAGTGTTTCAGTCACCAGTGCCTATAGCAGAGAAATGAGCCTAATGTTTATACTTACAGGAACTAGGCAATATTAGGCCAGGAGAGGCTGGAGGAGAAAATCTAAGTATGTGAGGCCAGGCGCGGTGGCTCACGCTTGCAATCCCAGCACTTCTGGAGGCCGAGGCAAATGGATCACCAGAGGTCAGGTGTTCAAGACCAGCCTGGTCAACATGGAGAAACCCCATCTCTACTGAAAATACACAAATTAGCAGAGCATGGTGGCACATGTCTGTAATCCCAGCTACTCAGGAGGCTGAGGCAGGATAATCACTTGAATCCATGAGGTAGAGGCTGCAGTGAGCCGAGATCACACCATTGCACTCCAGCCGGGGTGACAGAGGGAGAGTCTATCTCAAAAAAATAAAAATAAAAAAAAGTATGTGGCCAGACGTGGTGGCTCATGCCTCTAATCCCAGCACTTGGGGAGGTTGAGGTGGGCAGATCACCTGAGGTCAGGAGTTCCAGACAAGCCTCATCAACATGGCAGAACCCTGTCTCTACTAAAAATTAGCCAGGCATGGTAGCACAGGAGTAGTAACCCCAGCTACTCAGGAGACTGAGGCATGAGAATCGCTTGAACTCGGAAGGGGTGGGTTGCAGTTGCAGTGAGCCAACATCACGCCACTGCACTCCACCCTGGGTAACAGAGTGAAATGGTGTCTGGGGGGCGGGAAAAGCATGCTGTGAATAAGGGAAATAAAAGAGAAAAGGCTAAAGGTCATTGGTATGTAGTGATCATAGAACTCAGGAAAAACAGCTCCAAAGACCCACAGCAGTTTTCTTGTAATGAAGAGCACTGGGAAGCAAGTGAATTGATGATTATGCTAACTCAGTGAGGCAGGCTGTAGCCTACAGACATTCTCTTTTTCTACCATCATCTGGTTAACCTATAGAGAATTTAAGGATGCTACCCAAACCTTAATTTTGTTCAAGTGAAGATAAACTTCTGTATTTTTTTTAACTGTCTCATATTGCTAGCTTAGATCACTGATAGAAAGAAACGGTCCAATTCTTCAAGGAGACAGAACAGAAAAGTGCCAAACTTGTTTCTTTAATTTTCTCCTTTAAATGACTGGTGATTTTTCATTTCATACAGAATTTCCAAATTTGGAAGGACAATTTAAAATTTACTGAAGTTAAGAATAAATGCTGCTTTAAGATCAAAAGGTAAGCTAATACAGAGAGCAAGTATCTGTTCAGAGTTTAAACCCAAAGTATGACCCACTTTTAAGACTTTATAGCCTAGAGGAGAAAGTCTTTAGATCTAAATGTCAGCATGTTCTTTTAAAATTATTATTGTGATTATTTTTAACTCCATCATTCTCTCAATGAAAAAAACCACACACAATATAGCCTATTTATTAAAAACTAGTGAATACCACATCAGAAAGAGTAACACATATCTATAGAAGAATTATCATGGAAATAAAAAATGTATCAGCACTGACAGCAGCCGTCAGGAATGTTCGCTCCCATAGTCTAAATAGCATTAAAAATGGAAACAACAGGTTTTTCAATGTTAGATACGTGGAATAGGTATTTGAGGAATTTTTAAAGAATTTTTTGCTCCTAATAAAGACACATCAGTGAAATGCTCATTTTTCAAGGCTATACTATTACAATCATGGTAACTCTCTGTAAGCAGTGTATTAAAAAAAAAAAAAACTTTAAAATATAGACTTCAGAGACATAGAAGAATCACTTGCAAATGTCCATAGGGGCTTAAAGAAAACTACGATACAGTGGTTGAAAGCAATGTCTTTGAAATCAGACACACCTGGGTTTCTTGGCTGTAATATTTCTACTTGTAAAATAGGCAAGTTACTTAACCTCTTTAAGCCTTAGTTTTCTCATCTGCAAAGTGAGAAGAATAACAACACCACTTTCAGTGAGCTGTGGTCAAAATTAAATGAAATAATAAATTTAAAGTGCTCAAATGACTTCTGGTACTGGCAAATGATCAACAAATAACAGCTATTGTTTTATTTTAATATGATACAGGCAATTTAAAAGTAAATGACTATTGAGAAACAGTTGCCAAACTATTAATTCTCAGAATATGCTAACCAGAAGTCAAGGATATATTTTCAATCAACAGAACAAACCACTTAGTCATTATCACCATCAAAGAGTGTCATAGAAACCAAGCCAAAAGAGTCACTGCCCTCAAGGAGCTTATAATCCTAAACAGATGACACTGGCACCAACTAACATGTAAAAGGCCAGAGCCATTGACAGAATTGTACAACAAACTTAGAGCAGAAAGAGCTTAAGAGTCAAAAAAAAAAAAAAAAGAAGAAGAAGAAGAGATTAAGATTTAGAAACTTCATGCATAAATAAGGTTCACAGATCAGAGTTCCTGGATCCACAAGTGAGACAGGAAAAGTATTTAGAGAGTAATTTGTAAACTTCTTCCTGTCTTACCAGCATCTTCAGTGAGAATTCTGTCTTTCCTTTTATAGACTGCTAACTGACTACAATAAAACTTTGAGGTAAGTTTTGATGAGTCTTCAGAGATGGATAATGATCTCCATATCCACCGGGAAAGAATCAAAAACTGCTTCACTGCACTAAGTCTTAATCATATGATCAGAATGTGTAAAACTGTCAGGAAATTTTTCAGGTTTTTCCATCATATTGTTACAATTCTTTAAGAAAAAATACTCAAATAGGCAACCAGGGAAAGAACTTCAAAGCTCTGACACAATGATGCTACTGTTCGTTATTTAAATAAATACTCACTCTGGGTTTGTTTTTATGTTCTCCATTTCTTCTAACTGTTCTGATTTATTCAGCCCTTGGGCAGCCAGTGAATAGCCTACTTTTGCTCCTCAGGCTTAAAAAATCTATTTAATCAAGTTAGATACATTTTTGTTTCCTTTTAAGTACCATGTATATTAAATTATTCTAGAAATACCTAAAGATAATTAAAGCTAATATTTTAGTCTTGCTTTTGAAAACAATAAACCTTTCTCCTTCTGAAGTCTGGGGTGTCAGTTATTACTTTTCCTTGTAAGCAAATCAGCCAAAAACTCAGACAGTGTATAGATCGCAATAACTGTCAATAACAGAGTTAATTCAGTAATATACCAATTAACAAAATCTGATCTCTGATCTCAGATCGATGTGAACTTTCTTCTATAAAATACATACTAGAGAGGTTCACTAAAAGGAATGGTATTGCTAACATGAAGGGAGTTTGAGAACTTGGCATATTAACATCAACCAGAAAATAAACATACATAAACTTCTAAGCTGATATGAGAATCAAAATAACTGCAATACTGAGATACAGAACTTACTACTCTTTATGTGGTGTCCTCCAGTACTGCTTGCCAAGCACTGCTCTTTATGTGTAGGTAGGCGCATGTGCGTGTGTGTATGTATTTGGTCCTCCTGACAAGTCCAAAGGTAGGTACTGCTATTACCCCCATTTTATAACTGTAAAAACTCAATCAGCTAATAAGCAGCAGAGCCTGAATTTTAATCTAGGCATACTTCCAAAGTCCACACTATTAACCATGGCACTATAATGACTTAACTAAATTCATTAGCTCAATATAATACATATAAAAGCAAGTTAAAACTTGAAGTGCTGAAAAATATACGTATCTCAATAACAACTGTTACAACATAAATTCGTTTTAATGGAATAATATCTAAACTTTTTGTATAGGGATACAGATCAGATGGCATTCTCAACTGCAGTATAAAGTGAAATTATGCAAAGAATGGAAAGTAGATCCCAAAATTGCTGAAGAGGCTATATAATCAGGCTAAGAAAATATATGAGAATACAGAAGGCTTGGCACAGCCCGGATCCCGGCCAGATTTCAGACTCAGAATCAGGCTGGAGGACACCACTGACACTCCAGAATGCTGGATGTGACACCATCAGTGGCAGTGTAACCCCTGAAAACTGGATGTTGCCACTACTCCTGCTGCCTCACAGGAATATATTCTCTCCTTTCACTGCTCCTGAATCAAAGCCCAGAGTACGTGAAATTGATTGGCCAAATTTAGGTTGCATACCTGCATTCTCACAATACAAAGGGGCCAGGAAACTGAGCATTTGCCATTCTTGGCTTTTGGTGTGAGAACTGTGCTCCACTTCGAAGAATTATGTACTCTACAATCCATTTAGTGGCATCAGGAGATATGATTGTCTTCTAGATGGTGACTCTCAAAAGCTGAGTCACTTATATACATATATATGCTCCCTGTGCATGTTCTTAAGCTGTTAGTAATCCTCAGGAATGTTAAAGACCAAAAGTTTACCCCTTCATTTATTAAACAGACCTTCTTGATGTCCTAAAATTGTGTCTTTCAAAATTTTCAAAATCTATTAATTTTGGCATTTTCAAGTTAGCATGTGGGTATGTGAGACAGGAGGGCTTATGTGAGCTGACTTAACCCTGTTATGCTGACACCAATAAGGGTATTTCAAAAACATGTTTAAGATGAAATACTATTTAAAAATCTTATTTTATTTTGAGACAGAGTCTCCCTCTGTAGCCCAGGTGATCTTGGCTCACTGCAACCTTCACCTCTCAAGTTCAAGCTATTCTCCTGCCTCAGCCTCCCAGTAGCTGGGATTACAGGTGCCTGCCACCGTGCCTGGCTAATTTTTGTATTTTTAGTAGAGAAAGGGTTTCACCATGTTGGCCAGGTTGGTCTCGAACTCCTGAACTCAAGTGATCCCTCGCTTCAGCCTCCCAAAGTGCCAGAATTAGAGACATGAGCTACCACGCCCGGCCTAAAATTCTTTATTTTAGAACAATTTTAGACATACCAAAAAGTTGTTAAAAATATTACAGTGAGGTCCCATATCACAGCTTCCCCTAATGTTAACATCCACCATGATCATTATATAGTTATCACAAAAAAAAAAAAAAACAGAAGAGTAACACTGATAGAATTCTATTAGCTAATCTACAGACCTTGTTCCAATTTCACCAGTTTTCCTACTAATGTGCTTTTTTTCTAGTCCACAGCAAATACAGGATCTCACATTACATTTAGTTATCACATTTCCAATCTAGGATAGCTCATGATTTTGATATGTGAAAACTAGTGGCCAGTTATTTTACAGACTATCTCTCAAGTTGGGTTTGTCCGGTGTTTTTTCTTAGGTTAAGGCTACACATTTTTGTAAGAATCTAACAGAAGTGTTGTTATGCCTTCATATGCATCATATCAAGATTTATATGATGTCAATATGTCTTATTATTACAGATGATATTATCTTTAATGTCTTTGTTAAGGTGGTATCTGGCAGGTTTCTTCAGTGTAAAGTTACTAATTCTCCCTTTGTAGCTGATAAATATCTTGTGAGGAAATACCCTGAAACTATGTAAATATTCTGCTTCTCATCATAGCTTTGCTCAACTAATTTCAGCATCTATTAATGATTCCTGATTACAGTAAGTATTACTACTGTATCTGCCTCATGGTGATTTTCTATTATTCATTCTACATTTATCAACTGGAATTATACTGTAAGGAAGAGTTGTTTCTATCTACTTATTAAATTATTTCTATTAGTATGGATTTACGATATTTAACTTATTCTATGGGTTACAGTTCACAGACTTGCCCTAGATTCAGTCATAGGGAGCTCCTTCCAGTTAGCTCCTGTGTCCTTCTGACATGCCCCCATCGTTTTGTTAAACAAATTATCCCAACTTGACTAATATCATTGTATTAGTCCATTCTTGTGCGGCTAATAAAGACACACCAGAGACTGGGTAATTTATAAAGGAAAGAGGTTTAATTGACTTACAGTTCCAGGGGGCTAGGGAGGCCCCAGGAAATTTGCAATCAAGGCAGACGGAAGCAGCAGCAAACACACCCTTCCTACATGGCAGCAGCAAGAAGTGCAGTGTGAAGAGGGGGAAAAGCCCCTTATAAACCCACCAGATCTCGTGAAAACTCACTATCACAAGAACAGCATGAGGATAACCACCCCTATGGTTAAATTATCTCCCACCAGGTCCCTCCCATGACACAAGGAGATCATGTGAACTAGAATTCAAGATGAGATTTGGGTGGGGACACAGCCAAACCGTATCAATCACTGAGAAAATATATTCCAGAGTGAGCTCAATCAGGATAACTTAATTCCTTTGTCAATTATCTTTACTATACAAATGAATCATTTGCAATTTTTTTCCTTTTCAGTTTAATTTTACTGAAATTTTTCTCACTGAGATTCAATTGTCCATTTAACTTCTATACCAAATATTTATCTGTTTTTAAAAATTCATTGGGAATTTTCTTTTGTGACCACAGTTCTACCAAATCCAATTCTGCAGAGTGAAATACTGCAGATGTAAATTTTAAGAAAAATTTTTGCAGCTGGAGGTAGAATTTTAGAGGTCCTTTAGCCCAATCTACTCATTTAACAGAGCAGAAAACTGAGGCAAGGAGAGGTCAAGCACTTTACCTTAAACAGCTAGTTTTGAAGCAGCAGTGGCACAAAAGTTAGTACAGTGCTCTTCTTCTACACTACAGTGCAGGGTCCTCTCCTAACCCTTATCAAAATTAGTCCACACACATACTGAGAAATGCATCTCTACTGAGGATAACTGTACCATTTCACTAAGGATATGCATCCAGAAAGAAGTTTGATCTAAAGTTGAGTAAGGCAGGAAGAAAGCTAGTTAAACATGGGCCAGAGGTCCTAAGCAAAATAGTAATATAGGTAAAAGAGGCACAGGGTCAAGGCATGAAAAGACAAGGGAACTGTGGAGGAAAAAATTAGACCTCAGTGAGGTTCTGCAAACAGAAATCCAGCCTCAAGTCAAAAAAATTTGGGCATTTTTTAAACTAGGATCTAGGGAAAGAGGCATGGACACAAGCCCCCAAAATTAGTAAATTAATTCGTTTACTTATTCAACCGAGTTGGATATGGACCTAAGAATTTTGTGACTCAGCACATCCTAAACAATTCATTACAGCCTTCCCTGTCCCCCAGCTTCCATGGGTAAATCTCCCTACCTTGACAGGTAGAATGGCTCTCCAATTACTTATTCTCATAAACAACTCGTCCTACATTCCTTACATACAAACATTTACCAAGTTGTGTATGTGTCCTATATCCTAATATCACTTTAGTACATTCTCTGTTCTGCATTCTCACTCCACGTACTTGGTTGAGGTTCTCATCATCTCTCACTTAAGACTGGACTCACCCGGTATTTCTGAACTGACCTCCTGCCTACTGCCTTATTTCCTCGAATCTGTCTTCCTTACAGAACAAAGTCATTTCTAAAAAATGTAAGTCTAATCACAGACTTCCCTCTCCATATCACACCACTCCAATGCCACCAAAAGAGGTAAGGTTAGAGATGTGTGAGGTAAGGTTAGAGAAGAATTTGAAAAAGTATATTCAATCTATCCACTGTTTTTGTAACATACAAAGTACAGAAAAAAGCTTAATAAAGTCTTCTTAGATAATTAGGAAACACAAAATATGTACTCGTTTGTTTGTTTTTTTGAGATGGAGTCTCGCACTGTCACCCAGGCCTGAGTGCAGTGGCGCGATCCCAGCTCACTTGTAAGCTCCGCCTCCTGAGTTCACACCATTCTCCTGGCTCAGCCTCCCAAGTAGCTGGGACTACAGGTGCCTGCCACCATGCCTGGCTAATTTTGCATATTTTTAGTAGAGATGGGGTTTCACCGTGTTAGCCAGGATGGTCTCTATCTCCTGACCTCGTGATCCTCCCGCCTCGGCCTCCCAAAGTGCTGGGATTACAGGCGTGAGCCACCGTGCCCGGCCATATGTACTAGTTTTTAAAATATTGAAAAATACTCTCCTGTAGAATAACATAGAATCACTTGGTCCAAGTCTATCTTTATAAATGGGGAACTCCACACAAACTGGTGGTCACTATCAAACTTGAACATACACACAGCCCTATATGTTTCAGGTTTATGTAAGACGAGTACTGTGTAGCACGTAGATTTAGGAATATAGTAGGGAATGCTTTTTCTTTGGCTTACTATATCTTGTTTAACAAAAGTATTCTTAATTTATCAATATAAAAATAATACCTATCATGGATTTTGCTGTTAACTTCAAACTACTAGTCAGTGAAATGTCTAAAATATATTTTCCTCTTTGAGACACATATTTAATGTGTGGGAAGACATTCAAGCTCCATTCAAGTATCTCTAGTATTTCCACATGTTTTAACTCACAGCATTTAGAAAGCTTGCTCTGCTAATAAATGGTTTATAGGCAAACCTCCTAGGTTTAAAAATAAAAATAGTAAAATGTCATCTGGCTACTAGATCTAGTGAATGACAAAAAATTCTATTTAAGTTATGGCCATTTAAACTTAGCAAAATGTTTTAATTTTACCCCATTTCTATAATCTTGATTTACTATCTCAGTAATAAAATATATAACGCATATAGTATAAATTATTTCCCTCAATGTATATGGGCTTGACATGTTATTTTCCTTAAGGGGAACAGATATAAAATTTAGAAGTACTTCTAATCTAGTCAATTTAAGAGATAGTATTTGGAAATACAGTGAAGGGGAAAAACTTCTGGTAGTCACTCCTTGCCTAATTACAGCCATGGGTCACTAAACAATGAGAATAAGTTCTGAGAAATGTGTTCATTAGATGATTTCCTCATTATGTGAACATCACAGAGTGTACTTATACAAACACAGATGGTAAGGCGTATATGGAATAGCCTATTGCTCCTAGGCTACAAATCTGTACAGAATATTACTATACTGACTACTACAGGCAACTGTAACACCATGGTCAATATTTGTGTATCTAAACACATGTACACACAGAAAAGGTACAGTAAAAACATGATATAAAAAGTAAAAAATGGTATCCCTGTATAGGGCACTTACCATGAATGGTACTTGCTGGACTAGAAGTTGCTGTAGGTGAGTGACTAAGTAGTTAGTGAATGTGAAGGTCTAGGACATTACTGTACACTATTGTACACTTTATAAACACAGGAAGCTCAGGCTATATTAAAATTATTAAAGTGTTTTTCTTTCTTCAATAATAAATTAACTGTAGCGTACTGTAACTTTTTTTTTTTTTTTTTTTTTGAGACGGAGTCTCGCTCTGTCGCCCAGGCTGGAGTGCAGTGGCGCTATCTCGGCTCACTGCAAGCTCCGCCTCCCAGTTTTACGCCATTCTCCTGCCTCAGCCTCCCGAGTAGCTGGGACTACAGGCGCCCGCCACCTCGCCCGGCTAATTTTTTTGTATTTTTAGTAGAGACGGGGTTTCATTGTGTTAGCCAGGATGGTCTCGATCTCCTGACCTCGTGATCCGCCCGTCTCAGCCTCCCAAAGTGCTGGGATTACAGGCTTGAGCCACCGCGCCCAGCCCTGTAACTTTTTGAGTATATAAACTTTTAAATTTTTAAAACTTTTGACTCTTGTAATAACACATAAAACACATATTATATAGCTATACAAAATATTTTCTTTCTTTATATCCTTATTCTGTAAACGTTTTTCTATTAAAAATTTTTAACTTTTAAAACTCTTTTGTTAAAAACTAAGAGACAAACGCACATGTTAGCCTAGACCTACACAGGGTCAGGATCATCAATATGAGTGTCTTCCACCATAATATATTGTCCCACTGAAAGGTATTCAGAGGTAATAACAGACATGGAATTGTCATCTCCTATGATAACAATGCCTTCTTCTGGAATATTTCCTGAAGAACCTGAGGATGTTTTACAGTCAACTACTTTTTTAAATAAGTAGTAGACTCTAAAATACACTAAAAGTATAGTATAGTAAATACATAAACCAGTAAGTCATTTATTATCAAGTATTTTGTACCATGCATAACTGTATCTGCTCTAGTGGCAGCATAATAGGCTTGTTTATACCAGCATCACCACAAACACATGAGTAACACATTGTGCTGTAATGTTAAGATGGCTACGACATCACCAAGTGATATAAATTTTTCAGTTACATAATAATCTTACAGGAGCACCACTGCATACACAGACTGTCATTAACTGAAATGTTGTTATGTGGTACACGACTGTACTTGAGTCTAAACTGACCTCTCTTCTTCAACTTGTATTCCATTTTGATCCTTATTAACTGTAATAGGGGGACCAGGACATTATCTTTGCAGTATGTCCCCTCTGCCTCTACTGGCTCTCCTCCCCACTCACCCGGCTCTGCTGGTACTCTGTGGGAGCACAGATAAGAAGTAGGATTTTTCTATATGAGCCAGATCCTCCAACAGACAATTTCGCCTGTGATAATATATATTCCCTGGAACATGTATTTGGAACAACCTGTAGAGGAGAATGAGCCCTCTAGAGTCACTCCCTTGCTGATGGCCCTTCACTTAGGCTGGATGAATGGGATCCCACACACTGAGAAACCCTAGAGATGTTGGTTAAAAGTACAGACCCTGGAGCCAGACTGCCTAGAGTCAAATCCCAGACCTACCTGCCTCTTACTGTACGTCCTTAGGTAAATTACTGAATCTTAGTTAACTCATTCTTAAAATAGGGATAAAAATACTAATCTCAAATAACTCTAAAATGAGCAAGTACCTTGAAAGCATTAATAACAATTCCTGGTACACAGTGGGTAGACAATGTTAGCAGTTATTAAAATAATTATTATTACTACTATCACTACTGTTGTTATCACCACTATTGTTACTAACAATGAGGTAAATAGCAGTGAGAAGGAGGTGAATTATCTGGTCAGGCTTTATATGTCAAATTACAATAAAGCTAACTGCCTTCATTGGGCAAACTCTGTTGATTTCGTTCTATAACATATTAACAAGACTATGAAAGTTGGCAAGATGGCTAACTAGAGACGCCTGGCATTTGTCCCCCCAGACCAAAAAGGACCAAGGCCACAAAGAAACAACTAAGATTTGATTTGAGTGTTGAAGGGAGAGTGCTGGAGTGCAGCAAGGGAGTGAAAATGCATCTGTAATGACAGGAGGGCAGCATGGAAGCACATAGCCTCTATAACCCCATCTCCCCAACCTGGATGAGACCTGCCTGGCGTCGGAAGGAACTTTCCATCATGGGAAAAAGGTAAGCAGAAAATCACCACCAACCCCCATTGCCACCACAAATGCCTACAGTCCTTACAACAGAAGAATCCCATGGTCCTTGCAAGCTCTCAGCTCCATTTGGAGAAATGCCGGGAATTCACGCAGTTTCACTGCTCCAGATTAGGAGCACAAGGTGCACCCTCTCCCCTGTGAGACAAGCTACTGCAGCACAGTGCCATCTTGTGACCTGAGGCACCTCCGGAATGCTCCTTGCTCACGGAGCCAGTAGCCACTGCACTTCTCCAGCACTGGGGTTTCATATTCATTATGCCAAGTCCATACATTATATATGAATGCCACAACCCCAGCTGTACAGAGTATGGGCCCAGGATTGGCTGTGACTATGGTCCTACACAGCAGGTAACCAACTCCTGGGGCCACACTCCCAATTGGACTAAAAGCCTACCAGTCCTGCCTAGGACAAATCCATCCACTGCATGACCTCTGCCATGTGGGAGAGGCCTACAAGTCTGCAAGCAGCTGACATAGCCCTGGGCCAGCGGAGTGGCTAAGTGCCCACACTCAGGGATCCGGAAACAGCCCCACAGTTCCCTCTTCCCTCCCCAGACATGACCTGCCCAACTCCCCTACATCCTCAACAAGCGCCTGAGAAACAATGCTGCAGGCCACCCCTGGTGGAAATATTGCAGACTGATGAAACAGCCATGAGCCTAAATACATGGCTGAGAAACAGTCCTATGAGCCGTCCCCAGCAGACATGCCTTAGTCTAGCCAAGCAACCACAAGCATGCCTGTGTTCCTGGCTAGAGTAACATCCCTGTGGCCACAACCCCAGTGAGCCAGACTCCAAGCTGCTTGACCCACTGTGTGCATGAACAAATGCCCAACCTAAGAGACAGTCCAGTGAGCCCAACCCTGGCAAAGCTGCACTACTGTCACCACAAACTCTCTCAGCCTAGGCCACTGAGAAACTCTCAAATGCCCCCAGTATGGATTACAGTTGAAGAAATTTTATGAAGACTACACTACTGTGTCCACCTAGAACCAAAGCCAATGCACTCCATCAAATCAACAACTCAAGATCTACTCATATGAGTAAGTCTTTCCTTATGACACCTAGTGAATAAAATTGGAAGAGGCGACTGGTCCACCAGATTGATAGAAATTAACACAGAGACACAAGAACAATGAAAAAGCAAGGAAACATGTCACTTCCAAAGGAAAACATAATTCTCCAGTAACAGACCACAATCATAAGGAAATACATGAAATGCCAGAAGAAGAATTCAAAATAATAATCTTAAGGAAACTGAGTGAGATACAAGAGAATACAGATAAACAATTCAACAAAATCAGGAAAACAACTTATGATATAAGTAATAAATTTAACAGAGGTAGATTATCACAAAAAAGAACTAAAAAGAAATCCTAGAGCTGAGAATTAAATGAAGGAAATAGAAAATATAATTGAGAGCTTCAACAACAGACTATACCAAATGGAGAAAAAAAATGTGTGAACTCCAAGACAGATCTTTGAAATAACACAAGCAGTGGCAAAAATGAATTGAAAAGGAAAGTCTAAAGGATTTATGAGACACCATTAAGCAAGCAAATATTCACACTGTGGGCATTCCAGAAGGAAAAAAGAAGGGTAAAGGTGAGGAAATCATATTTAATGAAATAATAGCAGAAAATTTCCCAAGTCTTGGGAGAGAGATGGGCATTTAGGTCCAGGGAGATCAAAGAAACCCAAATAGATTCAATCCAAATAGGTCCTCTCTGGAGCCCAACCTAGTCAAATTGTTGTAAGTAAAAGACAAAGAATTCCAAAAGCATTCAAGAGAAAAGACTCAAGTCATAAATAAGGGAATCTCCATTAGGCTAACACAGATATCTCAGCAGAAAGCTTACAGGCCAGGAGAGAATGGGATGATATATTCAAAGTACTGAAAGCGAGGGTGGGGAAACCCTGCTAGCTAAAAGTATTATACTCCACAAAGCTATCCTCCGGAAATGAAGGAGAAATAAAATCTTCCAATAGAGAAGCAAAAACTAAAGGAATTTATCACCACTAGTTCAGTCTTGTAAGACATGTTCAAGGGAGTCTTACATCTGGAAGTGAAAAGATAATAACTACCATCATGAAAACATGTATAACTATAAAACTCACTGGTAGAGCTGATACAAAAGGAAGAAGAGAAAATAATCAATCCTTATCACTACAGAAAACCACCTAACCATAAAAATAATAAGTAAGGGAATAAGGAACAAAAGATATGCAAAATAACCAGAAAATCAATAAAATGAAAGGAGTAAGTCCTCAACTATCAATAATCTTGAATGTAAGTGGATTAAATTCCCTCATTTAAAACATATACACTATCTGAACGAATGAAAAATCAAGACCCAAACATATTCTCCCTACAAGAATCTCACCTCAGCTGTAAATACACACTTAGACTGAAAGATATTTCATGCAAATGAAAATCAAGTGAGCAGGAGTAGCTACGCTTATGTCAGGAGACAAAAAAGTACATTATATAATAACAAAAAGATCAATTCAGCAAGAGAATATAACAACTGTAAATACATTTGCATCCAACACAGGAGCACCCAGATATATAAAGCAAACACTATTAGATCTAAAGGGAGAAATGGACTTCAATACATAGTGGGGAACACTTCAATACATAGTGGGAAACTTCAACACCCCACTCTCAGCACTAGACAGGTCATGTAGGCAGAAAAATCAACAAAGGAACACAAATTTAAACTGCACCACAGGCCAGAAATGGAGGCTTATGCCTCTAAACCCAACACTTTGAGAGGCCAAGGCAGAGGATCAGTTGAGGCCAGGAATTTGAGACAACCCTGGGCAACATAGTGAAACCCCGTCTCCACAAAAAATAAAAAATAAGCTGGCTGTGGTGTCATGTGCCTATAGTCCTAACTACTAAGGAGGCTGAGGAAGGAGGACTGCTTGAGCCCAGGAATTTGAGGCTGCAGTGAACTATGATCACGCCACTGCACTCCAGCCAAGGTGACAGAGTGAGACCTTGTTTATACACAAACTGTACCATAGACCTAAAAGACATTTATAGAATATTTCACCTAACAATTTCATTCTTTTCAGCCGCACATGGAACTCTCTCCAGGATTGACCATATGTTAGGACACAAAACAAGTCTCAATAAATTTTTAAAAATCGAGATATGAGGTATCTTATCTTGCCACAATGAAATAAAACTAGACATAACAAGAGGAACATTCAAAACTATACAAATACATGGAAACTAAACAAAATGCCTCTAAACAACCAATAGGTTAAACTTGAAATTAAGAATGAAATTTTAAAATTTCTTGAAACAAATGGAAATAGAAACATAATGTACCAAAGCTTATGGCACACAGTAAAAGCAGTATTAAGAGGCAAGTTTATAGTAATAAATGCCTATGCCAAAAAAATAGAAAGACTTCAAATAAAAAAAACTAACAATTCACCTCAAAGAACTAGAAAATGAAGAGACCAAAAAAAAAAAAAAAAACCAAACCCCAAATTAGTAAAATAAATAAACAGTATCAGAGCATAAATAAACAAAATTGAGACTGAGGCCTGGCGTGGTAGCTCATGCCTGTAATCCTAGCACTTTGGGAGGCCAAGGCAGGAGGATCATTTGAGCTCCCAAGTTTGAGACCAACCTGGGTAACATGGTGAAACTTCATCTCTACAAAAAAATCAAAAATTAGCCAGGCGTGGTGGCACATGCCTGTAGTCCCAGCTACTCAAGTGGCAGAGGCAGGATGATCACCTGAGCCCAGGAAGCTGAGACTACAATAAGCCAAGATCCAGCCACCGCACTCCAGCCTGGACAACACAGTGAGACCCTGTCTCCAAAAAAAAAAAAAAAAAAAAGACTAAAATAATACAAAAGATCAAACAAAAAGTTAGCTCTTTGAAAAGATAAACAAAATCAACAAACCATTAGTAAAACTTGGAAAGAAAGAAAAAAAAAAGAGACTCAAATTTGAAAAAATCGTAAACAGAAGAGGATATGTCACAATGGACACAATAGAAATACAAAGGATCATTAGAGAGTACTATGAACAACAATATGCCAATAAATTTGAAATTTTAGAGGAAATGAATAAATTCCTGGACACATACAATCTATAAAGACTGAACCCGGAAGAAAAATAAAATCTGAATAGACCAATTACAAGTCATGAGAGAGAATCAGTAGTAAAGTCTTCCAATAACAAAAAAGTCCAGGACCAGATGGCTTTACTGCTGAATTCTACCAAACCTTTAAAGAAGAATTAATACCAATTTTTTCCAAACTATCCCAGAAAATAAAAGAGGAGGGAATTCTTCCTAATTCATTCTATAAGGCCAGCATAACCCTGATACCAAAACTAGATAAGGATACAACAACAACAAGCAGAAAACTACAGCCAGTATCCCTGATGAACACTGTTGCAAAAATCCTCACCAAAATACTAACAAGCCGAGTTCTAACAACACATCAGTAAGAGGATACATCATAATCAAGTGGGGTTTATCTCAGGAATGCAAGGATGTCTTAACATATGCAAATCAATAAACATCACACATATCCACAGAAAGAAGGACAAAAACCGTAAGATGTAGAAATAGCTTTTGATAAAATTCAACATCCCTTCATGATAAAAACTCTTAATAAATTAAGTATAGAAGGAATGTACCTAAACATAATAATGGCCAAATATGACAAACCCACAACTGACATCTTACTGTACAAGAAAAAGCTTTCAGCTAAGAACTGGAACAAGACAAAGATACCCAATCTCAGTACTCTTATTCAATATACTAATGGAAGTCCTAACCAGAGCAATTAGGCAGCAGATATATAAAAGGCATCCAAATTGGAAAGGGAGAAGTCAAAATGTCCCTGTTTGCAGATGACATGATCTTAATATATGGAAAAACCTAAAGACTTTACTACCAAAAAAACAAAACAAAACAAAAAAAAACCCTTAGAATTGATAACAGAATTCAGTAAATTTGTAGGGTACAAAATTAAATCAGTAGCATTTTTATACATGAATAATGAACTACTCATCCAACAGGGGATTAACATCCAGAATATACAAAGAACTCAACAGAAAAACCAACAAATAAAAACAAATCCAATTAAAATATGGGCAGGCTGGGCACAGTGGCTCACGCCTGTAATTCCAGCACTTCGGGAGGCTGAGGCAGGCAGATCACCTGAGGTCAGGAGTTCGAGACCAGCCTGGCCAACAAGGTGAAACCACATCTCTACTAAAAATACAAAAAAAACTAGCCAGGCATGGTGGCGGGCACCTGTAATCCCAACTACTCAGGAGGCTGAGGCAGGAGAATTGCTTGAACCCAGGAGGTGAAGGTCGTAGTAAGCTGAGATCACACCGCTGCACTCCAGCCTAAGTGACAGAGCGAGACTCCGTTTCAAGAAAACAATAAAAATAAAAACAACAACAAAAAATGTGGGCAAATGATCTGAACAGATAGAAAATGACATACATATGGTCGACATGTATATGAAAAAATATCACCACCACTAATCATCAGGGAAATGCAAATCAAAACTATAAAAAGATAACATCTCATTCCAGTTAGAATAACTATTATCAAAAAGAAAAAAGTAATAATAAATGCTGACAAGGATGTGGAGAAAAGGGAACTTATACACTACTGGTGGGACTGCAAATTTGTATAACCATTATGGAGAACAGTTCCTCAAAAACTACAAATGGAACTACCAGATGATACAGCAAGGCTCCTACTAAGTATACATTTTCTGGGGCTCAGAAAACAATATCCCAAAATGAAAGTATCAGAAGCAGCCTTGAAGCAAACATTTTTCTCTTTCTCCCACCCTCCTGTCTCTCTGTCCCATTCTCCCCAGAGGCTAGCCATAGAAACTAGAATCCCTGGCCCCCAAGGTGGATCATAGAAACCAGAACCCCTATTCCTCAAAGCTAGTCATAAATCCTATAAATAGTACTCCAATCTTACCTCTGGTTTTCATTGGAAAAACTGACCACAAAGGAATTATCTGACCTGTGTTGCTTGTCTGTAGGTTGTAACAGTCCTGTTCTAGAGAAGGTCTTGTCCCATACCCGGAAGGAAGGAATGTATACTCAGAGAACCCAAAAAGAATCTAGACAGACGGCCCTCCTGAGTTTCCCCAGTCTATTAGTATTAGATCACCCGTTTTTGTCCAATCATATTTCTACATGACTGTCCATACTTTGTTGAACCTTTTCCCTGTATCTTTTGATAATTTCCCCTGTATCTTTTGATCTTCATTCCAAAGTCTTCTGTGTATATACAATGAATAAATCTGTATGCCTTTTCTCTAATTAATCTGCGTTTTGAGAGTTGATTTTTCAGCAAAACATCAGGGAACCAAGGGAAAGCTCTCCCTTATCCCCTACAGTATCTAAAGGAAGGAAAATCAGTAGGTCAAAAAGATACCTGCACTCCCATGTTTATTGCTGCCCTGTATCACAATAGCCAAGATACAGAATCAACCTAGGTGTCCAATAATAAATAGATGAAGAAAATGTGATATAGATGCACTATGGAATACTATTCGGTCATAAAAGAGAATTAAATCCTGCCATTCACAGTAACATGGATGGAAGTGGAAGATAAGTGAAATAAGCTGCAAACAGAAAGTTAAACACCCCATGTTCTCATTCATGTGAGAGAAAAATAGTTGATCTCATAGAAGTAAAAAGTGAAACAGAATACTAGAGGCTGAAAAGAGTAGAGGGAAGGGAGGGTTAGGAAGAGATTTGTTAACAGATGCACAAAATTGGAGCTAGATAGGAGAAATAAGTTCTAGTGTTCTGTCCCACAGCAGAATGACTACAGTTAACAATAAATATTATATACTTTCAAATAGCTGGAATGAGGATATTGAAAATTCCCAACACAAAGAAATAATAAATGTTTGAGATGATGGATGTTACTTACCATGATTTGATCACTATACATCATATGTATCAAATATATCAATATAACAGTGAAGTGACGGAAAGGATGAAGTCATCACTATGTATGCCATGGATATGTACAATTATTACTTGTCAATTAAAAAATTAATTTTAAAACGGCCATGAATATGAATAACTGAATAAATAAATGTACACTTAACTGACCTTCAACCAAGTACCAGGGACTGTGCTGTGTACTTACACAAAGGTTATCTTATTTGAACTTTATAACTAGGTAAAGATTAAGTTTATTGTTCAGATGAGGAAACTGAAGTTTGTGATGCAAAATACTATTTTTATCATACCAGAACCACCCCTGGAGAACCTGAAGATCATAAAAAGATAAGCCATATTGTGCTAATCTGGAATATTCATAATAGCTGCTATTAACTTGATCTCTATGAAACAGTATAAAAGTTCCAAATAATTTAAACCAGATAACTTTTAGAACACAATCTACTTGTCTATTTAATATTATCAGTTTTATATTCTAAGTGTTAACTGTGCATACATTGATTTTCACAACAAAGATTTATATTATTTGGAAGTAGTATCTGTACCTTTTCTTTAAAATTCTGAAAGCGTCCAGTTTACTACTTAGTAAATAACGGATTTTATATGTTTGAGGATAATAATGAAAACTGCAATCACCAATATTTAGAACACATACTCTGAATTCCAGGAATTCAGTTATAAAGGACTCTGGGAATAATATGCAACCCCTTTAATAGTACAGTGAAGGAAAGGATGAATTCAGCTGTATCAAGACAAATTTTAGATGTTAGTTAAAGGAAATGACACTAAATAGCAGTGAATCTCATAGTGAGAAAGGTATATTTTTGAAATTTCCTTCAATTCTTTCAGTTCGACCAAGCAGAAAGTCTTGATTTAGCATTGATTGGTCTTTAATACCTCCATAACTTTTGCCTATATCCCTTTTTAACATAGAAAAATCTAAGACACAGAAAACTGGTAGATAACAGTATCTAGCTAGTATCTGGCTAATGATTGTTTTATTTTCAGAATTTGCTATGCTCTTTTTAGAGTCACATTGCTTTTTTACATTTTCGATAGTGTTAGAATGTTTCTTTTTTAAATGGGGGAATGAGGAATGATTACTTAAGAGGTATGGGGTGTTTTTATGGGGTGATGAAACTTTTGAAACTAGAGAATTGGTGGTTGCAACATTGTGAATACACTAAATACCAATGATTGTTTGCTTTAAATGATTAATGTCTAAAGTTAATCTCAAATTTTTTAATTATTTGGAATAAATAAATCCATTTCTAACAATTTAAAAAACAATGTGATGTATACATATGAAAAAAATTATAAAAGTATGCAAATAAGTGAATTTGGGGAAATAGACTTACCTCGAGAAATTGGACTGGAATGGTATAGATGAGATGTCTAGAGGTAGACTGTAAGAAGCTGATGGGTAGAGCCTTGCAAACTAATTTTGGTAGCTTTTCAAGATACCAACAATCTGGTAAATTTTAGCCTCAGGTGATTTCTAGTGGCATACCAGATGTCTTCAAGGGCTTAGGCAAAAATCCTGAGGCAAATAAAACATCTTCCATATCCATCTGCTTTCTGTCCTACATCTCTGCAGCCCCTCTTCCTCTCCATCACCATTCAAGTGTACCCTGTGTTCATGATGACCTCTGCTCATTCAACACCCTAAATCATTTTTTCTGTTTTCAATTCTTTAGTCCAACTTCTGTTTTCAAAGTGTAGGCTTTAGCTATGTTTGAAAAGGGTTAATATTAGCCTTGCCTATCTCACAAGGCTTCTGAAAAGATCAAATTATATTTGAGGCATGCTTTAGAAGTGGTTTTCAAATTCTGAATTCTTACTCATTAGTGGGTCCTAATATCAATGTAATAGGTTATGATCAGTACTTTAAATATGGAACAAATCGGGATACAAAAAAATGGAGTGCACACTGCAATAGGAATTGCTATGGTTAACTCCTTTTTCAGTTTCATATATGCCTGTGTGTCTGTGCAAAGATATGTGTATAGTCAGTCACAATATAAAATGCTAATTTTCTGCGATTAAAAAAATACAGCTTTATAAGACAAGTATAATAGGTCTTTTCTGCTATATTTTCAAATAGAAAGCATATAAAAACTGTTTTTCAGAATAAAACAGGGTTACTACCTGACAAATGCAGTGATTGGCTCCTTAGCCACCTGCCCCATGAGCATCAATGCAGCATCAGTGTTTACTACCCAGGTTAAAACCTTGATGGCAAAAAACAACAAAGCAGCAAAAAAACAAAACAAACAAAAACCGACTACTCAGTGAAAACACCACTCAATGAGAATAGTCCTTTCTGTAATTAACTATAAAAAAATTGGGGAAGTAACTTTAAAATTATATCTGAATTAATATTTGATCCTTGCATAACTTTGTAGGCTAAAGCTGAAAGCCATAAAAACTGATAAAGAACAAAACTGGTAAACATTGTGTTCACGGCAGCATATATACTATAATTGGAATGATACAGAGAAGATTACCATGGCCCCTGCGCAAGGATGACATGCAAATTTGTGAAGCATTCCACATTTTTAAGATAGTTTTGTATCATTTTGCGGACTATTACCGGTTTAAATCTCTGCTTAAACACACACACACACAAACCTGGTAAATATTTTAAAATATTCTAAAAGGTTGAGGTTTAACAGAATCTTGCAAAGCTCTTTATTTTGGAACTAACATATTATAATAAACATTTCTGAACAGTTTTAAGAAATTTGATAAATTACTATGGCTTGGGTAATTAGTAGAAGAAAAAACAAAACAAAACAAAACAAAACAGGAGGACTCACTGCAGCACCAAGAGCTCTGGAGTGCAAATCATTACTGGTTGCATCACTTCTCCAGTTGCAATGAATCAAAGAGTAGGTTAAAAGAGAATGCACACAGACCAGAGAACTGTTTCACAGTTTTGGCTCAGACTTTACTTTGTGTATATAAAAAGCCCTACTAGTGGCTCTATTAAGTGAACATTTAACATTTACTATTTTGTTTATAATAGTTAAAACAGTAATGTTTGGCCTTGTCTGCTTGCAAAATAAATCACAGCTGTCCTGATGCTGAGAAACATGGCTCAGGAAATATCTCTACTAGAGAGAAGCATCCCTTATATAGGCTTTTTAGAGACTATGGTCATCCTGCAGAGAGTCTGACCATTTTAGATGACATAGCCCTATCTAGATAACCATAGAGGACTAATTGTGCTTTGTAACATGCCAAAAGTTTTTTTGTTTTTTGTTTGTGTTTGTTTGTTTAAGAATTAGGGAGCATTTACTCCACATTGCCAAATGATACCAGATAATAATAAAAATAAAATTAACTGATCAAAATTAGCTAGAATAACACAAATTCAAAACATTCTTCCCCTATTTCATGCAACCCAAATTCTTCACTCTCAAAGAGCCCATTAACCATTAAAGAATAAGGCACCATGACAAGGAATGAGCAAATGTGTTTTATGAAATCATTTTCCAAATTAAATTATCTATTGCCCAGCTCTTTTTTTTTAAAGGCATAATTTAAAACACTGTAAAAAATGAGCCTACATTATCCATTTGCTAGCTCTGGCTTCAAAAAATCTTCAGAATCCAAACATTACCTTCACCACTAAAACCCTTGTCCAGGAATTTACCTTTATGCCTAAAATAGCCCCTCATCTGTCATCCTGCTTCCACCATTCTCTCCCTGTAGTTATTCTCCATGCAGAACAGCCAGAATGATTCTTTTAAAAATGTAACTTGAATAATGCCAATCTTCTCCTAACATCCATGTAATGGCTTCTCATTACCCTCAGAAGAGTATCCAGACTCTACATAGCCAAAACAGCCCTATTTGATCTGATATATCCACCCACCTCAACCTTTTCCCACTTCCTCCTTCACTTTTCCCTATGTGAAGGCTGAAGCTGGTGGATCACTTGAGGTCAGGAGTTCGAGACCAGCCTGGCCAACATGATGAAACCCCATCTCTACTAAAACTATGAAAATTAGCCAGGCTTGGTGGTGGGCACCTGGTAATCCCAGCTCCTTGGGAGGCTGAGGCAGGAGAATCACTTGAACCCCAGAGGCGGAGGTTGCAGTGAGCCGAAATTAAGTCACTACACTCCAGCCTGGGCAACACAGCAGGACTCAGTCTCAAAACAAACAAACAAACAAACAAATAAAATCTTACTTTTTTAAATAAATTTTTTTAAATAATTTTTTTTTAATTTTGACCTTTATATTTTGACTACATTCACGTCACTAAATAGTGACAAAGTGAAATTACATCCTTCTCTTGAATCTGCTTATTCAATATAATGAAAATATAAGATTATATTAACTGCTTGCTTATATTTACACATTTGACTCTATAACAGCATCTCTTATGGATATATTTTAAACTGAAGTTTTTGGTTCATGATTGATTTCCATTTTTTCTGTCCTAAATATCAATACACATCCATAAATATTCATATGTTTTCTATTCTGCCATGTTTAGCAAAAAATTTTAATTCTTCCAACTTTATCTGTGAGCTCCAATGTTTTCAGAACACTTTTAAAAATCTTTATAAGTAAATACTTATGTTAATTCAATTTTTCTTCTGGCTTTCTCAAGCAACTTTGATCAATATGTAATCAGATTAATCTACAAAGTTTTATACATAATGTTTTCATCAGTTACATTTTTCCCTTCTATATGTTAATATCTATGCATCTAGGCAGTGTATATGTTTTACCTTTTAAGTATACTGCACAAGGTCTATATTTTAAAATTAGACTATGAAAGCCAGGATTTCCGAGGATACAATTTAAGTATCTACAGTGCAGGTAAATAAAGCTCTTGAGATTTAATTCAACAAATACTTATCAAGTCCCTGCTACGCATGGTTTACATACCAACAGATCCAAAGGTAAGGAAGAAAAAATTCTCACCCCCAAAGAGCTCGTAACAGTGACATATAAACTTTTGTGTCCTTAGCCAACTTAGGCAAGGCACAGATTGCCTACTTCACCCATTCCCATATTCCAGTGGCAAGAGAACTCAGGACTAAAAGTTCCACTGTACATGAAATATTGAAAAAAATTATAATCCATTTTAATAAGAATATAGATCACCCACTTTTTAAACATCTTTATCAAATTATAATTTAAGACCATAAAATTCACCCATTTTAAGTGTGCAACTGAATGATTTTTAGTTAATTTACAGAGTTGTACAACCATCACCACAATCTTGTTTTAGAATATTCCCAACAGGGTCATTTATTTTTGAACCATATACCAGTGAAATTTTGGAGCGCATATACTAGAGTCAGAGTTCCTGGCTCCAAAACTTACTAGATGCATGACCTTGGGTGAGTTGTTAAACCCTTCACTGCTGTACTTCAGTTTTCTCACCTAAAATACGTAGTTAATGGTAGTACTTAATTCACAATATTGTTCTGAGGGTTAAACGAATTAAAACATATACAAAGCACTTGAAACGGTCCCTGGAACAAAGTAAGTGTTCAGTAAGTATCACTTATTGTTAAAACTATATGCTTTAAAATCTAATTATTGGAAAACAACAGGCTAAAAATACTACTGATGCAAATAGGTAGTATTTAGCCTATCTATTTATAGCCTACATCTGACGGCTAAAGCAAACAAACAACTTATACAATGCACTTATTTGATAGTAAGTTTAAGGAACAATAATTTAAAATTTAAAAACAACAATAAAGCAATTGAAAACCAAACCCATTTAACATAAAACCTATAATGCTCTGATAGCATTCACTCATTTATTCAACAAATATTTATTAATATGTCATGCTCATCTTGGACACAGAGAAACAGCAAATAAGACAAAAAGTCCCTGGCCATATTAATCTTAAAGAGAAACAAAATAAACAACCAGGCAAACTAAAAATAAAACAAAATATTTTCAGGGTTAATATCCCTAGATATGTAATCTTCTAGTCCCTAACAGAGCATCATAGAGGGAATGGCATGTGATTGGGCCTTCTTCAATGGATGTTGGATAGTGGATGGTGGCTATTTCTACCAGCAGCGGGGGGCTTGTGGGAGAGGCATATAGGATGGAGTGTTTAGTATAGGAGAAGGCACCAAGGCAGTAAATCAGACGGTAATCATAAGGGAACAAAGTATAATCTAGTCTGAGTAAAAAGTTTTTTTATTTAGGCTGGGTGCAGTGGCTCCCATCTGTAATCTCAGCGCTTTGGGAAGCTGAGGTGGGTAGATCACTTGAGGTCAGGAGTTTGAGACCAGCCTGGTCAACATGGCGAAAACCCATCTCTACAAAAATTAGCTGGGCATGGTGGAGAGCGACTGTAGTCCCAGCTACTCTGCAGGCTGAGGTGGGAGAATCACTTGAATCTGGGAGGTAGAGGCTGCAGTAAGCCAAGATTGCACTACTGCACTCCAGCCTGGGTGAGTGAGACCCTGTGTTTAAAAAAAAAAAAAAAACAAAAAAAAACAAAAAAACAAGTGTTTTGATTTATGGAGAAAGTTATGAAAAATACTCAAAGGGTGGAAAAAAGTATAAACTGAAAGGCTGGAAGTGTCAGTCTGAGAAAATTTGAACTTTATTCAGCATATGACAAGTACTGAAGTAGTAAGTATTGCGTTTAACGTGATTTAAACCAGGGCTAGGTTTATCAGAACACAGACAGAGAAAGGTGAGGATATCCAGCATCACAAGTTAAAGATGATGAAGGTATGAAGTAGAATGAAAGTGAGAGATGAAATTGAGGGAGTGGATGTGAGAAACACTAAAACACAGAACTGATAAGACTGACAACTGGTTACAGGAGGTAAAGAATATTCTGAAGTTCTAAATGGAAAAATAATAAAAATAGCAAAGTCAAAAGAAAGAATGAGTTCTAAAAGAAACAGGTTGTGTTTTGGGTATATTGAGCTCAAGTTCTGGCATATAATCCTGGTGAGTTGTTCCACATGTAGCTGAACGTATGTCTGGAATGAATAATGCTTAGGACAGAGTTAAGAAGATTTGGTGAGCAGTCACTGAAAGTAATATTACTGAACTTAAAATATTTCATCACCTCAACAGAAAAATGAGAAAGACAACATCCCTTTGCACTAATACAGAATCTAAGGTCTTACATTTAAGCAACTGTCTTACCAACATCCCAAATTACATGGTCCTATTATTCTTGTGTCACGTGTTTCCTATTGTATTCCCTGTGAGTAAAATCTTCTCTATATTCCTGGTGTCCTGAAATTTCATGACGCATGGCTTGGTGTGCGTCTTTTTCATTCTTTCCAGATGAGTCCTTCCTCTCTGGAAAGTCATGTTTTTCAGTTCTGAGACCTCTTTATTTTTAGTAACTCTTTCTTACCTAATTCCATCCTTCCTCTCCTGTATTTTCATTAGAACTTTCTAGTCAAATACTAGACCCTGAATTGACACTGCAAGTTTCCTATCTTCTTTCTATCACTGTCTTTTATTCTACTTTCTAGGTTTCCTCGACTATATTTATATATACTCTCCAGGAGATTTTAATATTCCTAGGGATTCCTTCCCTTATACTCCAATCAAATATTTATTTTGCAAGAGATCTTCCTTAATCTCTTAACATTCAGATTTTTTGGTAGCAATCTGCTTTAGTTTTTTGGTTGTACTAGTCTCTATTTCCTCTCTGAGAATATCAATTATAGGGGTTTTTTCCTTGAAAATTTCTTCAGTTTTCTACATTATCTCTCTCTCCTCTGACTTACTTATTCTGTTTAGTATAAGTTTCTGTATTTCATGTTAGAGGATTTCCCCAAATGTCTGGTGATCCCATGTCTACCATTAATTACGGAAGAGAAAAGCACTAAAAGCCAAATTAGAAACTCTACGTTAGGGGTCAAATTCTTTTTCTGTAAGGGACCACCTAGTAAGTATCTTTGGCTTTGAGGATCATATCCTCTGTTGCAGCTACTCAACTCTGCTAATATGATACAAAAGCAGTCACAGATAATATACAAATGAATGAGCAAGGCTGTTACAATAAAATGTATGGACACTGAAATTTGAATTTCATGTAATTTTCATGTGTCACAAAATATTTTTATTTTGATTTTCTGAATCCATTATGATAGGCTGAGTAACACTCCCAAAGATTTCCACATTTGAGTCCCTGGAACCTGTTAATATATTACCTTATGTGGCAAAGGGAAATTAAGGTTTCAGACTGATTTAATGTTGCTAATCAGCTGACCTTAAAATAGGGAGATTATCCTAGATTATCTTGAGTAGGCAAGATGTAATCACAAGGGTCTTTAAAAAGTGGCAGAGGAAAGGAGAACAGAAGGTCGCAGTGTTATGACGTAAGAAGGACTCAACAACGTTGCTGGCCTTGATGATGAAGGAAGCGTGCCAGGAGCCAAGATATAAGGGTGGCCTCTAGAAACTGGAAAAGCAAAGAAACATTCTCCCTGGAGCCTCCTGAAAGGAACAATGTCCTGCTAACACCTTGATTTTAGTCCAATGAGACTTTAGCCTATAGAATTGTAAGATAATACATTTCTGTTATTTTAGCCACTAAATTTGTGGTAGTTTGTTGCAGCAGCCATAGAAAAATAATATAACCATCTAAAAATGTAAAAACCATTCTTAGCTTGCCATACAAAAACAGGTAGTGGGCTAGATTTGGTACATGGCCTTAGTTTTTCTGACCCTTAATACAGACTCTTAAGCCAGACTGCCTGGGATTGAACCTCAGTTATACCACATACTAACTGTAGTTTTTAGTAGGCAAGTCAATTTCTTTGTTTCTGGGTTTGTTTGTTTGTTTGTTTGTTTGAATCAGTAAAACGATAATGACAGCATTTATATCACAGAGTTGCTGTGTGGATTAAATAAAATATTACAAGTGCTTAAAATATTGTCTGGCTCACAGTAAGTACTCAGTAAGTACAATAATAATAATAACAACAACAAAAACAACAATAACAACAACAAAGGGGGAGAAGGAGAGGACAAACAACTCTACATGAAGATTTTCTTTGCCTGGAATATAGGGTCTCTTCATTAGGCCCACTTGATGTGATGGTAAAAGGAGAGCAGTGATTTGGCTGCACAGCGCAGAGGGAATTATAAGACAAATCGGTTTGCCTTTTACAGGCTTCTCCAATCACGGCTAAGGTTTCAGCTTTCTCTAGGTGGTTAAGTCACATACCATTTATGCATCTGGCTTACAGCTTACAAATGAATCTTGATATCTCTTTTCTGCCATCATCTCCTCTCTAATTCTCTTCATCCATTCGGGTTTATGCTTTAAAACGGGCCTTTCCTGTCACTTTAGTGAGGTTTCAGGAGGAAGCATGGTTGAACAAATGTGTTTAACCTGCCATGTTTTAACTGGAAGTCTTAAATTATTATATATTCATAGTCTTAAAAAATAAGGATAATAATCATCCATATTTTTCAAAAACCTTTTACCCTAACTTTTTCAAAAGCCAGTATTTTTTCATTTAGTAAATGTTGCTTCTAACAGCATGTGTGACAAAAGCATTTACAGGAGCATTTTATAAGAGCATTATTTACAAGAGCATTATTAAAACTTTATATAACTCTATGAAAATAATTGAAAAATTTGAATTTAAGTTTAGTGCCTGCAAGTAATTTGCAGTTTTGATGGTTATTTTTGTGTTCTGAATCAATGATATACTTTTTTGGAAATGTAACCACTGAAAAATAGGCATGTGAAAGCACTATAGAATAGTTAATATGTCATACGTGTTCTGTCGAATATTTGTAAAAAGGTCATTATAATTCATGTATCTACTCAGGCATAACTAAAACGTGGGTCCACAGCATTGTTACTTATTGATGGTAGTTATATTTGCATACAATGAATGAGTGGTTGGAGCAAAGCACCTACACTCTTTATCTTCCTAAACCAAACCTTTAGTCACCAAGAAATCCGTCAAACTTGGATTCGTAAGATGTTCACAGCCAGAGTTAAATAGTATCTTTAGGTCTAACTTTACCATTCTATAAAAACTGTAAGTAGCCTAGGAGTTAAAAAGAAAAAAGAGGAAGACCAGCAGTTATTAAGAACCTGTTATGTGCATGTCCTATCTGAATGTTTTACATATATTACCTAATATAATCCTCAAAATAACATGACATGGGGGGATCATGCCCTCATTTTGTAAATAAAGAAAATGAGAAGAACAGGAGCTTAGGAAAGTCAGGACTCACAGACACGAAATCTGAAGTAAAATATAATGTAATTGTATATATCAGGTGTCATCTATAAAATGTGCTATAGAACTATGCAGTAGACATTTAGCTGTCAATATATACATAGATATTCTTCTAGATTCCCAGCATTAGGTCTATTGAAGGGACAAAACTTTGAATTTCTAGCATTGCTCTTTATATTTCACACAGAGATAGATGATCTTTTTTCTCAAAAGAAGATACCAGAAACATTCTCTAAATCATTTGGTATTAAAAAAATTGTTTAAAAAATAAAATACAGTGTTTTTTTCCCCTACAACTACTCTCTCTCTCCTTATAGTGAATACTGTGCTACTTCAACTTGAAAACCTATTACTAGGTAAAAGTTGTGAATTATTGTTAAATGATTAGTCTTTGCAGAAAGAAAGGAGAAGACATCGAGATGAGGTCATTAATCTGGGCTGCAAGCACAGTCTTAGCCATTCGAGGTCATGTTTAACTTATACAAGTCTTTGATGATATCACTATCAGGGAAATAAAGGATACTTATCAACTATAGAATAATCAGAATTTAAAAAGCTCTCCATACATCATTCCCAAGATTCATAGCTAAAATGGTATGTCAAAGAAGTTTTTTTTTTGAAAAAAAGGCTGAAATCAAAATATTCTCAAATGAAAATTTTGAAATGAAATGAGTTCTTCAAGCATCTTCACAGTTGCAGATGGCAGTAAATAATGAATAACTATGTAATAAAATGTTTTCCAAATCAAAGTCATATGACTTTAAAATTATGCAACAGATGACAACTTTATCACAAACAAGACTGGAAGCATTATATGCTAAAAATATTTCAATGCATTATTTTTTTTTAATCTCCAAAATCTTGAATACCAACAGCTTAACACTCAGTTTAGGGAGTTTAGATTGCTCTAATAGGTAATAATGAAAATATAAAGAAAATATTAAGAGCACGCTGTCATAAAATTCTTCCTTCTTGCTAATAATCTGGCTTAATACACAAACATAGAGAACCTCCATAAAAGTAAATACTGCTAGACGGGCGGATCACGAGGTCAGAAGATCAAGACCATCCTGGCTAACACGGTGAAACCCCGTCTCTACTAAAAAATACAAAAAACTAGCCGGGTGTGGTGGTGGGCACCTATAGTCCCAGCTACTCGGGAGGCTGAGGCAGGAGAATGGCATGACCCCGGGAGGCGGAGCTTGCAGTGAGCTGAGATCTGGCCACTGCACTCCAGCCTGGGTGACAGAGTGAGACTCCGTCTCAAAAAAAAAAAAAAAAAAAAGTAAATACTGCTTTCATTTTTAGTGGTTATGACAGCTTCATAAGAATATCCCAAAAGCAACAAAAAGATGCAATTACCAGCCATTAAAAACATATCGCTATAGAAAGTAGTTAACAAAAAGTATGAGAATTTGTCTTAAATTAGTTTACTTGAGGTATGAGAGAAGAATGTTCAAAGCTGCATTACGAAAATTTAACAAAAAAAAAAAAACTACTAAATTTTTTAATTGTGAAAATTATTGTTAATGTAAGGCACAGCAGATGGTGTCCAACAGTGAGGAGTGACTTCTAAGAGACTTTAACTTGAGGGCATCCAGGGACTCAAGTGCCACCTCTCCCACAAAACATTATCTTTATTCTGCTTTACTTTTCTTTCATTATATCAAATTAGCTTGCTGGTGATTCTAAAGAGAAGATTCAAGACTGTTTTGGGAAGTAAGAATCTCAAAAGATCCTTTAGTGTCATTTTTATATGCAGAATAGCTCACTATTTCTGCTTTGTTTAGTAAACAATGAACATTATTACTCTGTAACCCCCATTAATCCTGTTGCTCATCCAAACTGTGCACCTTTCAGAGGCCCTATGACTCCCCACCTGACCTCTGCCGTCCCTAACTCTTCTACATGATGGGCATTATACAAAGCAGCACCTGGTCATAAATTACCTCACAGATCATTCCCTGAATTTTTTACAAACTACTTATAGGTTTAAATTTCTTTTGTCTTATTCTCAGTGAGGTGACAGTTCCTCAAAAATACCAGTTGAAATGTTCCAGATGTGAAGAGATACAGATATACAGATATGGAGAAAACCACAAAAGGATACCGATCAGGTAATTTACAAGCATTAAGGGATAGAGAATGGGACAATGACAGAGGAGAGGAGTGGTATAGAATAAAATAATAATAAACCAAAAAACCAACATTTTTTGAAAAGCACATATTTCATGTAGGTAAAATTACAGGATCCCATTTAAATAAAGACATTTTGAAAAAAAGCAAAGAAATCAAGCTATATCTACTATTTTATGCTTTCAGATTTAAAAAGCAAGCTTCAAATTCTCTCTACATAAAAACAAAACTCTTTTTTTTTTTTTATTTTTTTGAGACGGAGTCTTGCTCTGTCATCCAGGCTGGAGTGCAGTGGCGCAATCTCGGTTCACTGCAACCTCCACCTCCCAGATTCAAGCGATTCTCCGGCCTCAGCCTCCCACGTAGCTGGGACTACAGGCACCCACCGCCACACATGGCTAATCTTTTTTGTATTTTTAGTGGAAACGGGGTTTCACCATGTTGGCCAGGCTGGTCTCGAACTCCTGACCTTGTGATCCGCCTACCTCGGCTTCCCAAACTGTTGGGATTACAGGCGTGGGGCACTGCGCCCAATCTATACATCTGTAAATACATGTATTAATAAGAAGAAGGGCGTAGAAGGACATAAAGTAATCTTTTAACATGGGTTATCTGGCAGCAACTGGAGACATTTAAAGATTTGCTGTGTGCTGGATATTTCTCTCTTCTTCATATTTGTTGTCTTATTTGCCAGAAGTTGATTTCCTGATATGATTACTGTCTTTGTCTCAGATTCCTCTGTTCCACTTTCTGGCATGGCTGAAAATGGGGGCACTGAACAGCTAACTGAGCTGGGGAAATCTTGCGGCTTTCTTGGTAAGGCATTGTGCTGTGTGGTGATTTTCCCAAAAAGAACAGCCCAAGAATCTGGGCAAGGGCTTGCAGGCCAAAAGGGCAATAGGAGGCCATCAGATAGAGGGGAGGTCAAGTTGCTAGTGGTGCCTATTGCAAAATCAAACAACCTCAAATATTATTCCCTTCCATCACCTGTATCTAGGGAGAGCAACACTCCATGAATAAAATGAATCCCAATTTTCCTGACAAAAACTTAGCCTACAATCAGTAATTGCAAGATAAGAAAATACAGTATGTAATTTTAGTCAAGAGTCTAGTATATTGTAGATTCCTGATAGATATTAAAACACAGAAACAGTGCTTTGTGCAAAGTCAAAGAATAAATCTGACAGGCATTTTGATATGAAGAGAAGTTATTAGGTATTCATGAGACTACACATGCTGAATTATTTGAAAACCCAGAAATTATAAAGAGACATGAACATAGTTTTTAAAAATTTGCCTGTTATTAGCAAATCCAAAATCAGTCACATATACAGATTAATATATTTATATATCATTAAGAATATACCAAAAACTACCTCAATATCTTTCTCCTCTCCCCCTACCCCAAAACTCGTACACATACCCAACTCTATCTCATTGTGTATTCATATAACTAGGATAGTTTTTTAATGCTACTATTCATTAAATGTGTTCTTAGAACTAAACTGACCATCTCATTTTATGTTACTATTTTAGAATACATACATCCATTTATTCATTCCACAAATAGTTACTGAAGGTCTGGTATATAGTAGGCACTGTCCTTGCTCTGGGAATACGGCAGGGAGTAGAACAGACAGCAGTCCTTTCCCTCATGCAGCCAATATCCTACTAGAACAGCCAATAAAGAGGGCCAGGTGCAGCGGCTCACGCCTGTCATACCAGCACTTGGGGAGCCCAAGGTGGGAAGACTGCTTAAGTCCAGGAGTTCAAGACCAGCCTGGGCAACATAGTGAGACCTCCATCTCTATAAAAAAGAAAATTAGCTGGGCATAGTGGCGCACACCCGTGGTCTCAACTACTCGAGAGGCCGAAGCAGCAGGATCAACTGAGCCTGGGAGGTCAAGGCCACAGTTAGTTGTAATCATGCCACTGCACTCTAGCCTGAGTAACAAGAGAGAGAACTTGTCTCAAAAGTTTAAAAGAAAAAAAAAGTGAAACATACAGTATAGCAGGTCAGACAACTATCAGCACCATGGAAGAAAATAAAAGGCGTAGAGAGTACCACGGCAGGGAGAAGGCTGCAATTTTAAATATGGTGTAGTCAGGGAAGGTCTTACTGAGAAGAAATTTCAGTCCTCTGAACTGAAAGGGGGGAGAGAAAATGCCATATGAATAGAGTGTTGTAGAATGGCCAGGGGTGGTGGCTCACACCTGTAATCCCAGCACTTTGGGAGGCCGAGGCAGGTGGATCACGAGGTCAGGAGTTTGAGACCAGCCTGGCCAATATGGTGAAACCCCATCTCTACTAAAAATACAAAAATTAGCCAGGTGTGGTGGCGTATGCCTGTAGTCCCAGCTACTCTGTAGGCTGAGGCAGAAGAACCACTTGAATCCGGGAGGCAGAGGTAACAGTGAGCCAAGACTGCACCACTGCACTCCAGTCTGGGGGACAGAGCAAGACTCTGTCTTAAAAAAAAAAAAAGAGTGTTGCAGACTGACAGGTTTAACATGTGCAAAATCAGAGTGCATGCCGTTACCACTCCAATGTCATCTCCCACTATTCTGTCCCCCTCTCTCACATCATGCCAAGGCAACAGATGACTTGCTGTTGCTCAAATTATGCCGGTGAATGGGAAGCAGAGAACCAAGGAGGCAGTGCAGATCCACAGAAGCTTCTCTGAAGAGGACTTCTTCTCAAATGAAAGGCTGACCATCATCATATGAATAAAAGGAATCTTGGGCAAACACCACTCCTCTTGAGGAGCAATGTCCAGTGAACTTTCTGCAATGATGGAAATGGTCTATATTGTCCATTAAGTAGCCACTGATCACATGATACTACTGGGTACCCAAAAAGTGGCCAAAACTGAAATTCTAATTATATTTTATTTTAATTAAAACTAAAGTAGTCAAATGTGGCTAGTGGCTAGCGTACTGACCAATATAATTCTAGAGTAAAGGTAGGTCTTGACAACACAGAAATATATCATTAATGGAGATACCTTACTTCTAAAGAAATACGTTTTGTTTAATTTACTAAAGTTTGTTTAATTTACTAAACAAACTTACAAATTTACTAATTTGTTTAATTTACTAAAGTTCAAGTTCGTCTAATGAAAATTCCAGGATTAAATATGGCAATTATGAATGTTTTACTTAATCATCTCAAAATACAGATTAACCATTATCTGTCATATAATTATTTAACTACTGCATGGAAAAACTATTGTTATTGGGCATTCTCACTTCAGCTTTAGTATTTCCCTGTGGATGGTTTTTTTTCTTGCTGAAAAAAAAGTTAAGAAATTTTTTAAAAATCCACGTTGGGTGCAGTGGTTCACACCTGTAAACCCAGCACGTTAGGAGGCCAAGGTGGGTGGATCCCTGAGGTCAGGAGTTTGAGACCAGCCTGGACAACATGGTGGAACACCGTTTCTACTAAAACTACAAAAACTAACTGGGTGTGGTGGTACACACCTGTATGTAATCCCAGCTACTCAGGAGGCTGAGGCATGAGAATTGTCTGAACCCGGGAGGCAGAGGTTGCAGTGAGCTAAGGTCGTTCCACTGCACTCCAGCCTAGGTGACAGAGCAAGACTCTGTCTTTAAAAAAAAAAAAAAAGAAAGAAAGAAAGAAAGGAATTTTTAAAAAATCTGTTTTCAAATCAAGCTGTGTTTCCTGCTGGCAAGTTTTTTTTTTCACCTTGATTTGTTTCCAGCTGACACACATTTGTATCCAAATGTAAAAAATATGAATAAAATATAACAAATGAGATATAATAAACTTACATTCATTTATTAAATACATTCTAACAAAACAATCAAAGACTGTAATTAGCTGATTGGCTTTAAGAGGTATTTTTTAGAAAGTGGCGTTCCAATGGTCTTTTTTTCTACAAAACTGAAAATAGGAGATACTCCTTATTTTAAGATACACAAGACAAATCTTTAAAAACTATATTCAACTTCATAAAAATACATGGGTTCTAAGAGAAAGTCACATATATATATACACTATACAAAAAACACTACTATTAAAGCTACACAAGAAAATTGCATGTTTTATAATTTCTGTGTTTAAGTCAACAGCACCCAGAGATGATGAAAACCAGTTACTAAAAAATTTACTGCTTGGTTAAAACTCAGTTTACAATTCAAAGAAGTTTTTAAGATCTCTATGCTGTTACGAAGCTTTATGAGGTTTACAGTAGAGATGAAAACAGAAATAAAAAGATCTGACAAACAGAAAATGTCAAAGATATTTTCAGCATTATCAGTATGGATTCTTTTCCCGTCTATCATCACTTTTTAATCTTCTTCCAACACATCTACCTGAAAAAACAACTGTGTTTCCTGGGATCCCCTTCAAAATGTAAATGTTTGATAGACAAAGGTGGAATATAAGCATATATATTTAACTAGAATGAAAACTCCATGAGGACAGGAATTTTTGATAAGTATTATCAGTGCCTACAGTAGTGCCTACAGTATGTACTAAACATTTACTGACTAATCTGGCCAGAAACTTTTATAAAATAAAGATATCCAAAATGTGTTTGTGTAGAATTTTATTCTAACACTGGTGTCTAGACTCATTCCATTTAACAAACATCTTTGTTTTACCACCCACACATAAAACAAGAAGCTTTTTACAGGTTATTGGTAATTGACAGAATTAGCCAAGGGCTTTCGTGTTCATTATTTATATGGATTCTATCATTCCTTCCAATTCCAAACTTTATTTATTCTACTAATAGTCTGAAACTGTAAAGAAAAAACCTGCAACCTATCTAAATGAAATGTCATAGAAGAGTAAAATATTACTTAAATTACTAGAAAAATAACTACAAAACAACTGATGGCTCATCTTGGACTTTTCACATTTTTCTTAAATCTTTTAAAGGGTATTTTCTAGTTCTCTGCTTAGTCTTGCTTTATACTACTATTAAACACTTCACTTTCAAAATCAAATAAACTGAGATGCCATATAATAAGATGCACTATGGTTTTTAAATTTTATACCAAAAGAGTACATTTATTTTAAAAACAAACTATGTGCTGAAAAATACAGAGTTGAAATGTCTGCTGAAATGCTGTATACTATACTACAAAAATCTCGATGTTTGATCACCTAACATTGAAGTTTAAATTAGGTCTATATGCAGGAAATTCAACTTCATAATATTTTAACACGTTTGTCTTTGTAAGGTGGCCATCTTCTAAGGAAAGATTTAAGGTGGCCATGTTCTAAGGAAAGATTTAACTTACAGTCAAATTTCGGTCCCAGATCTGTATGCTTCCATTCTGGCAGGCAGCTGCTATGAGGTTTCCATCTCTACTATATGTGCATGTAGTGGGAATGACTTTTTTGCCCTGCATCGTCCGAGGTTTAAACACACTTTTTTGCTTCTTTGGATTTTCAACTTCCCACGTCCTCACAGTCCTAAAAAGGATCAGGAGATTTTCATTTATTAAAAGATAAAGGGGGGGGGGGCGGTTAAAATAGAAAAGAGTCCATAAAGACTGCTTCACCATTTTGGCACATAAATCTCATAATTATTTTAAAATAAAATAAGACATGCACTGTAAAAGATTCTCTATTTATAAATGAGGTTACTCACAGAAATAAAGTAAACCATCTGAATCATGTTGTCATCAAATTGAACAGAGAGAGGCAAATTCTACTTCCAATCGATCAGAGTTATTAATTCTGTCCCTCTAAAGCAGTAAGTGGCCTCCAAATTATTCTGACTTTACCCCCGATCAGCCAAACTGTTGAATGTCTGCCCCCTATATAGGCACGTATTCGTAAATCACTTACATGTGTTAATGCACTGTTTTTAACATACACCAGAAAACACACTGAAAAATAAGTTATTAAAAGAATAATACCCCTCTCTAGAGCCCAAGCGAAGATCTCATTCCTCTAGGGGAGAAGTAGAAATACACCTGTCTGTTTCTGAGCTTTTGCCAAGCAACAAGCAACAATAGCCTAGTCCTGGAGCAGAGGTGTAGAATACCCTTGTACTCACAGTCCTAAGTGAAGGAGCACTGTCAGTAAGGGAGGGTAGAACAAACGCCACATGACCCAGAGGGGGAATTTCAAAAGCTTAAAATACAGAAAAATAAAGATAAGGTAAGTTTCTTGCCAGAAACTATACAAGCCAAACCACTATGGAACAACATCCTTAAAGTTCTAAAAGAAAAAATTAATTGTCAATCTAATATTCTATAGCCAGTCAAAATATATTTTAAAAATAAGGTGAACTCAAGACTTTTTCAGATTGACAAAAGCTGAGGCAATTCACTACCATCAAACATCTACTAAAATAAATGTTAAAAGACATAGGTAGAATAAATATGACAAAAGTGGAAATCTGAATCTACACAAAGAATATTACAAATGTAAAATGCATTTTTAAAAATGTTTAGATCTCTTTAAAAAATAAATTGATGTAAAGCAAAAATAGTAAAAAACAATGCACTAATGTACTTTGAGTTTTATAACCATATCCAAGTAAAATGTATGACAATAATTGCAAAGGTTGGGAGGAGGAAGGAAAATATGTTGTTTGATACTATACTTGAAATAGCACAATATTATTTGATATGTTAAAGATGTACATTACAAACTCTAAAGCAATTGCTATCATATTTTTAAATCAATACATAATAATGAAGATAAAATGAAAACAAATTAATTTTATCAAAAACAAGATCAGAAATCAAAGCAATGTGATAAGTATAAAACAAAAAGCAATATGGCAGATGTATATTCAACCTCATTGATAATAAAATTAATTTGAAATGGTCCAAAAATTCTAATTGAAAGACAAAGATTAGAAGCTTTTTAGTTTCACACAATCGCTTTTGCCTATTTTTGTTTTTATTGCCTGTGCCTTCGGTTCATATATAAAAAATCTAAGCCCAGACGAATGTCAGAAAGGTTTTTGCCTGTTTTACAGTCGTTTTACAGTTTCAGGTCTTAAACATTTAAGTCTTTAATCCATCTTGAGTTGATTTTTGTATATGGTATGAAATAAGGGTCTAATTTCATTCTTCCACATGTGGATATCCAGTTTCTTCAACACCATTTATTGATGAGACTGTGTGTTCTTGGCACCTTTGTTAAAAATCAATTGACTGTAAGTACCTGGGTTTATTTCTAGACTATATCCTGTTCCACTAGTTGATGTGTCTGTTTTTATGCCAGTACCGTACACCATACTGTTTGGATTACAATAGCTTTTATTTTGAAATCAGGGAGTGTGATGTGATGTCTCCAGCTTTGTTCCTTTTGTTTATCACTGCTTTGGCGATTTGGGATCTTTTGTGGTTTCATTTGAATTTTAGGGGTTTTTTCTTCTATTTCTGTGGAAAATGAGATTGGAATTTTGATAGGGATTGCACTGAATTTGTAGATCACTTTGGATTGTTTCGACATTTTAGCAATATTAATTTTTCTAATCCATGAACATGGAATACCTTTCCATTTATTTGTCTTTTTTTCTCTCTTTTTTTTTTTTTAGACAGAGTCTCGCTCTATCACCCAGGCTGGAGTGCCATGGTGCAATCTCGGCTCACTGCAACTCCACCTCCTGGATTCAAGCAATTCTCCTGCCTCAGCCTCCTGAGTAGCTGGGATTACAGGCACATGCCACCACGCCCGGCTAATTTTTGTATTTTTAGTAGAGACAGGGTTTCACCATGTTGGTCAGGCTGGTCTCAAACTCCTGACCTTGTGATCCATCCACCTCAGCCTCCCAAAGTGCTGGGATTATAGGCGTGAGCCACCACACCTGGCCTATTTGTGTCTCTTTTCAATTTTTTCATCAATGTTTGATAGTTTTCTTTTTTTCTGAGACAGAGTCTCACTCGGTCACCCAGGCTGGGGTGCAGTGGTGAAATCTCCACTGACTACAGCCTCCGCCTCCCGGGTGCGAGTGATTCTCCCACATTCAAATGATTTTCCCATCTCAGCTTCCCAAGTAGCTGGGATTACAGGCACCTGCCACCACGCCTGGCTAATTTTTATATTTCTAGTAGAGACAGGCTTTCACCATGTTGTAGGCTGGTCTCAAACTCCTGACCTCAAGTGATCTGCCTGCCTTGGCCTCCCAAAGTGCTGGGATTACAGGTAGGAACCACCATGCCTGGTCAACACTTTTCAATGTTTGATCTTTCAACTCCTTAAAGTTATTCCTAAGTATTTTTTAACGTTCTTGTAAATAAAATTATTTTCTTAATTTCTTTTTTTATATATATACTTCAAGTTCTAGGGTACATGTGCAGAATGTGCAGTTTTGTTACATAGGTATACACATGCCATGCTGGTTTGGTATCAACCCATCACCTACATTAGGTATTTCTCCTAATGTTATCCCTCCCCTAGCCCCCCAACCCCCTACAGGCCCTGGTGTGTGATGTTCCCCTACGTCCATGTATTCTCATTGTTCAGTTCCCACTTATGAGTGAGAACATGCAGTGTTTGGTTTTCTGTTCCTGTGTTACTTTGCTGAGAATGATGGTTTCCAGCATCATCCATGTCCCTGCAAGGGACATGAATTCATCCTTTTTTATGGCTCCATGGTATTCCATGGTGTATATGTGCCACATTTTCTTTATCCAGTCTATTACTGATGGACATTTGGGTTGGTTCCAAGTCTTTGCTATTGTGAATAGTGCCACAATAAACACACGTGTGCGTATGTCTTTTTTAGATAGATTGTTGGCAGTGTGGAAGAAGAAAATCTGACCAGACCAACAACAAGTAAGGAAACTAAATCAGTAATAAGAAGTTAACCGCCCAAAAAAAAAAAAACCAGGACCTGATGACTTCACTGATAAATTCTACCAAAGAGTTACAGAAGAATTAATACCAATTCTTCTCAAACTCTTCCAAAAAAGTTGAAAGAGAAAGGGAATAATTCTAACCCCATTTTATAAGGCTAGCATTGCCCTGATACCAAGCCAGACAAGGATACTATAAAAAAGAAGGCTACAGAACAATATCCCTAGTGAACACAGATGAAAAAATCATCACAAAAATGTTAGCAAACCAAATCTAACAATTATTAAGAAGATAATTCACCACAATCAAGTGGGATTTATCCCTGGGATGCAAGGATGGTTCAACATATGTAAACCAATAAATGTGATTACCACAGTAACAAAATTAAGAACAGAAATCACATGATATCTCAATAGATGCAGAAAAAGCATTTGATAAAATTCAACATTGTTCATGATAAAAACTCTCAACAAAATAGGTGTAGAAGGAATGTACGTCAACACATTAAAGGCCATGTATGATAAGCCCACAGCTAACATCATACTCAGCAGTGCAGAGGTGATAGCTTTTTCTCTAAAATCAAAATCAAGAAAAGGATGTCCACTTTGACAATTTCTACTCAACATAGTACTCGAGTCAATTAGGAAAGAAAAAGAAATAAAAGTCATCCAAATAGGAACGAAGTGAAATTGTCTCTGTTTGTTGATGACATTATCTTACATACAGAAAACTCTAAAGACTCTACCAAAAAAACTGTTTGAGCAGAGAAACAAATTCAGGAAAGTTGTCAGTTACAAAATGTTTGCTATTTCATGAAACTTTACAACTGCTTTCCAGAGTGGCTGTACCCTTTTACATTTGTACCTGTAATACCGAGTTTTACTTTCTTTGCCTCCTCAATAGTTTTAATTGTCTTTTTTATTATAACCATTCTAGTAGGCATGGAAAATGTCATTGTGATTTTTATTTGCATTTTCTTAGTAACTAAGGATGGCAAGCATCTTTTCGTGTGCTTATTGGGCATCTCCATTATCTTTCTTTAGTAAAATATGTACTCAAATATTTTGCCCATTTAAAAAATTGGGTTCTCATTTTATTGAATTCTAGATGTTCTTTAAATATTCTGGATATCAGTACCTTAACAGATACATTATTTGCAAATATTTTCCTCAACTCTTTGGCTTATCTTTCTTTTCACTTTCTTGATGGTGTCTTTTGAAGTGCATAAACTTTTAACTTTGATGAAGTCCAACTTATCTTTTTTTTTCCCTCTTTCATCATGTATGCTTTTGGTGTTGCATCTAAGAACTCACTGCCTAACCCAAGGTTAAAAATATTTTCTCCTATGTTTTCTTTAGGACTGTCTTTACTTTAAATCTATAACTTATTTTGAGTTAATTTTTATATGGTAAAGTATGGTAAAGTAAGGTTCCAAATACATCTTTTTTTTTTTTGAGATGGAGTCTTGCTCAGTGACCCAGGCTGGAGTACAGTAGTGCAATCTCGGCTCACTGCAAACTCCGCCTCCCGGGTTCAAGCAATTCTCCTGTGTCAGCCTCCTGAGTAGCTAGGATAACAGGCACGCACCACCATGCCTGGCAATTTTTTTGTATTTTTAGTAGAGATGGGGTTTTGCCAGGCTGGTCTCGAACTCCTGACTTCAGGTGATCCACCCACCTTTGCCTTCAAAAGTGCTGAGATTACAGGTGTGAGTCACCATACCTGGGCCCCAAATTCACCATTTTACATATGGATAACCACTTATCTCAGCATCATTTGTTGAAAGGACTACTCTTTTTACATTGTTTTGGAATCTTGGTGGAAAATCAATTGGCCACAAATATAAGGGTGTGGTTATTTATTTAGCAATGATTCCTAAGTCTAACTCTAGATTTCATAAGGCCGTTTTATTTTTCCAAACCCTTTGATTGAATGAATATTCTGTGTATGTTCCACAGCCATATAACTTAAGTAACTGTAAGTAGAAAATATGAGCACCAAATAAATTTCTCCTAAATGCAATTGTATTCGTAGTGCAATTACTGTGTACCTGCATAAAAATTGTGTCCAAAGTGTTTATATAAATTACTGTGGGTTTTATATAGAAGTTAGAACATTTTCCCATTTCTGTGAACTTTAATATCTTAATACTTGGGCATTTTTGAAAAGAAGGTCTTCCTTGTTAGATTCATTCTGCCAAGCAAGCCTGCAAGTTTTAGACTTTTATATCACTCAAGTTGCTTATGTAGTCCTTCAAGAAAAATTAAACCAAGATCTCTAAAGTGATTTCCATGCAAAATTAATGCTTCCCTTTACCTCTGCCAAACTCTGTGATGCATTTATGCAGCAGATGCCAGAAAGTTTAGAATTTGTAACTGGAAAGAATTCAAAATTTTAAGACAGAAAGCATTTGTGCCTGGAGCAATGTAATGATCCCACCTGTGTCGTTTTCATGTCTTCTGGATGTTTTCATTGTGTGTCCAGAAAGGCCCAGGCAGATCCTTCTTCTATTTTTAAATCTTTTTTATGAAACACAGTTTTAATTTTACAAGACCAGATCTCACTCCAAGTTTCAAAATATGTGTTCTTCAGCATAAAATGTTTTGACAGATATCTAATGGCCTAGCACTTTAGCATCCATTTTTTAGGCATAGATTCAGAGAATTGGAGCCATAAAATCATAGTGTAATTAGTCACTATCAAATGCTGGATAAATTTGTACTTCTAGGTGAACTGTTTTCTTTCCCTGTCCCTTATTGTGAAAATTGTCTCAATCTGTTAATATACCACTGAAATAAATGGAAATATCTGTTGGACTTACTAGCTTTGATATTTCATTTATGGTCTAAGAAGCATAGCAGGAAAGATGTGGTATTTATTGAGTGCCTACTATGTTCTCCAAGTATTAGCCTAGATATGTTTATATCCCTAATCTCATTTAATCCTCACAAACCCTTATTGTTGGTATTATGATCCCATTTTTAGAAATGAAGAACTTTAAATAAGCCAAATAATGATGCTTTATGCCTCTGTGTGGCCTTTCATATCATAATTCTAAAATATCATCTGGTATTTGTGACATTCAGTTATTTAAAAAACTATCATAATTTATATTCACCATTGCAGAGTTGAGGGTAGAACGAAAAGACAAATGTGGTATTCAACTTTTTGCACTTATTATTTTTGGGAAACATAGCAAACACACATAAGAGCCAAGTAAGCGATACAGAATACACTCAATAGGGTGAAGGCTGTATAATTCTCAGATACAAATAGTGCTAGAACAACTGGATATCCATATACAAAAAAAATCAACTTTGAGTCATACTTCATACTACATACATATAAAAGCTAATTTAAATAGTTCATAGATCTAGTTGTAAAACTTAAAATTGTGAAGGACAATGTCTACCACCCTGGGTAAGGCAAAGATTTATTAAATACAATCCCTAAAAACATTGGTAAATTAGACTGTCTTAATCATTTTGAGTTGCTATAACAAATATCTGTGGCTGGATAATTTGTAAAGAAAATAGGTTTATTTAGCTCATAGTTCTGCAGGCTAGGAAGTAAAAGAAGCATGGTTCCAGTATCTGCTTAGCTCCTGGTGAAGGCCTCATGACGTGCATAGTGAAAAGCAAAAAAGGAGCAGGCAAGCGCAAAGAGATCATATGGCGAAAGCAGCAGCAAGGTAGACAAACCAAGAAAACCAGAGTCTTTCCGAAAACCCACGCTTTTGTTAACTCGTAACCAGAATATCTAAAAAGCTCTGAAAATTCAACAAGAAAAATAAATCAATATTTAAAATGGGCAAAAGATTTTCACAGACACTTCATCAAGTTAGAGAAACATATGATAAATAGTATATGGAAAGATCCTTAACATAACTAGTCATTTCAGAAATGCAAATTAAAATCACAATACACTATTACTACAAACCTGTAAGAATGGCTTTTAAACAAAAAAAGCTAACGATACCTAGTGCTGATCAGGATATGGAGCAACTGGAATGTGCATACATTGCTTGTGGGAATACAAAATGAAACTGCAAATTTGGAAAACAGTTTCTTATAAAGTTAAATATATACTTCCCATATAACCAGCAACGTCATTTCTAAGTGTTATCTAAGAGAAATGCAAATTTATTTTTTAAAAAACAATAAAAAGCTATACATGAATCATTACAGCAGCTTTGTTCACAATTGCCCCAAACTGGAAACAACTCCAATTCTTCATTTTGTTAATGCATTAAAAAAAGTGGTACATCCATAGAGTGAAATTTTATTCACCAATAAAAAGTAATAGAGTAAAGCTGTTGACACATATAACAACTCAAATACATTATGCTTAAAGAAGCAACACTCAGGGGCGGAGCAAGATGGCCGAATAGGAACAGCTCCAGTCTCCAACTACCAGTGCCAGCGACACAGAAGACCGGTGATTTCTGCATTTTCAACTGAGGTACTGGGTTCATCTCACTAGGGAGTGCCGGACAATCGGTGCTGGTCAGCCCCTGCAGCCCGACCAGCCAGAGCTGAAGCAGGGCGAGGCACTGCCTCACCTGGGAAGCGCAAGGGGGAAGGGAATCCCTTTTCCTAGCCAGGGGAACTGAGACACACAACACCTGGAAAATCAGGTAACTCCCACCCCAATACTGCGCTTAAAGCAAACGGGCACACCAGGAGATTATATCCCACACCTGGCCGGGAGGGTCCCATGCCCACGGAGCCTCCCTCATTGCTAGCACAGCAGTCTACGAACTAACTGCAAAGCAGCAGTGAGGCTGGGGGAGGGGCGCCCACCATTGCTGAGGCTTAAGTAGGTAAACAAAGCCGCTGGGAAGCTCAAACTGGGTGGAGCTCACAGCAGCTCAAGGAAACCTGCCTGTCTCTGTAGACGCCACCTCTGGGGACAGGGCGCAGTAAACAACAAAAGCAGCAGACACCTCTGCAGACGCAAACGACTCTGTCTGACAGCTTTGAAAAGTGCAGTGGATCTCCCAACACGGAGGTTGAGATCTGAGAAGGGACAGACTACCTGTTCAAGTGGGTCCCTGTCCCCTGAGTAGCCTAACTGGGAGACATCCCCCACTAGGGGAAGTCTGACACCCCACACCTCACAGGGTGGAGTACACCCGAGAGGAAGCTTCCAAAGCAAGAATCAGACAGGTACACTCGCTGTTCAGCAATATTCTATCTTCTGCAGCCTCTGCTGCTGATACCCAGACAAACAGGCTCTGGAGTGGACCTCAAGCAATCTCCAACAGACCTACAGGTGAGGGTCCTGACTGTTAGAAGGAAAACTATCAAACAGGAAGGACACCTACACCAAAAGTCCATCAGTACGTCACCATCATCAAAGACCAGAGGCAGATAAAACCACAAAAATGGGGAAAAAGCAGGGCAGAAAAGCTGGAAATTCAAAAAGTAAGAGGGCATCTCCCCCAGCAAAGGAGCGCAGCTCATCGCCAGCAAGGGATCAAAGCTGGACGGAGAATGACTTTCACGAGATGAGAGAAGAAGGCTTCAGTCCATCAAACTTCTCAGAGCTAAAGGAGGAATTACGTACCCAGCGCAAAGAAACTAAAAATCTTGAAAAAAAAAGTAGAAGAATTGATAGCTAGAGTAATTAATGCAGTGAAGGTCATAAACGAAATGAAAGAGATGAAAACCGTGACACGAGAAATACATGACAAATGCACAAGCTTCAGTAACCGACTCGATCAACTGGAAGAAAGAGTATCAGCGATTGAGGATCAAATGAATGAAATGAAGCGAGAAGAGAAACCAAAAGAAAAAAGAAGAAAAAGAAATGAACAAAGCCTGCAAGAAGTATGGGATTATGTAAAAAGACCAAATCTACGTCTGATTGGGGTGCCTGAAAGTGAGGGGGAAAATGGAACCAAGTTGGAAAACACTCTTCAGGATATCATCCAGGAGAACTTCCCCAACCTAGTAGGGCAGGCCAACATTCAAATTCAGGAAATACAGAGAACACCACAAAGATACTCCTCAAGAAGAGCAACTCCAAGACACATAATTGCCAGATTCACCAAAGTTGAAATGAAGGAAAAAATCTTAAGGGCAGCCAGAGAGAAAGGTCGGGTTACCCACAAAGTGAAGCCCATCAGACTAACAGCAGATCTCTCGGCAGAAACTCTCCAAGCCAGAAGAGAGTGGGGGCCAACATTCAACATACTTAAAGAAAAGAATTTTCAACCCAGAATTTCATATCCAGTCAAACTAAGTTTCATAAGTGAAGGAGAAATAAAATCCTTTACAGATAAGCAAATGCTTAGAGATTTTGTCACCACTAGGCCTGCCTTACAAGAGACCCTGAAGGAAGCACTAAACATGGAAAGGAACAACTGGTACCAGCCATTGAAAAACATGCCAAAATGTAAAGACCATCAAGGCTAGGAAGAAACTGCATCAACTAACGAGCAAAATAACCACTTAATATCATAATGGCAGGATCAAGTTCACACATAACAATATTAACCTTAAATGTAAATGGACTAAATGCTCCAATTAAAAGACACACACTGGAAAACTGGATAAAGAGTCAAGATCCATCAGTCTGCTGTATTCAGGAGACCCATCTCACATGCAGAGACATACATAGGCTCAAAATAAAGGGATGGAGGAAGATTTACCAAGCAAATGGAGAACAAAAAAAAAGCAGGGGTTGCAATACTAGTCTCTGATAAAATAGACTTTAAAACATCAAAGATCAAAAGAGACAAAGAAGGCCATTACATAATGGTAAAGGGATCAATTCAACAGGAAGAGCTAACTATCCTAAATATATATGCACCCAATACAGGAGCACCCAGATTCATCAAGCAAGTCCTTAGAGACTTACAAAGAGACTTAGACTCCCATACAATAATAATGGGAGACTTCAACACTCCACTGTCAACATTAGACAGATCAACGAGACAGGAAGTTAACAAGGATATCCAGGAATTGAACTCAGCTCTGCACCAAGCAGACCTAACAGACATCTAGAGAACTCTCCACCCCAAATCAACAAAATACACATTCTTCTCAGCACCACATCGCACTTATTCCAAAATTGACCACATAGTTGGAAGTAAAGCACTCCTCAGCAAATGTACAAGAACAGAAATTATAACAAACTGTCTCTCAGACCACAGTGCAATCAAACTAGAACTCAGGACTAAGAAACTCAATCAAAACCGCTCAACTACATGGAAACTGAACAACCTGCTCCTGAATGACTACTGGGTACATAACGAAATGAAAGCAGAAATAAAGATGTTCTTTAAAACAAATGAGAACAAATATACAACATACCAGAATCTCTGGGACACATTTAAAGCAGTGTGTAGAGGGAAATGTATAGCACTAAATGTCCACAAGAGAAAGCAGGAAAGATCTAAAATTGACACTCTAACATCACAATTAAAAGAACTAGAGTAGCAAGAGCAAACATATTCAAAAGCTAGCAGAAGGCAAGAAATAACTAAGATCAGAGCAGAACTGAAAGAGATAAGGACACAAAAAACCCTCCAAAAAAATCAATGAATCCAGGAGTTGGTTTTTTGAAAAGATCAACAAAATTGACAGACCGCTAGCAAGACTAATAAAGAAGAAAAGAGAGAAGAATCAAATAGACGCAATTAAAAATGATAAAGGGGATATCACCACCGACCCCACAGAAATACAAACTACCATCAGAGAATACTATAAACACCTCTACGCAAATAAACTAGAATATCTAGAAGAAATGGATAATTTTCTGGACACTTACACTCTTCCAAGACTAAACCAGGAAGAAGTTGAATCCCTGAATAGACCAATAGCAGGCTCTGAAATTGAGGCAATAATTAATAGCCTACCAACCAAAAAAAGTCCAGGACCAGATGGATTCACAGCTGAATTCCACCAGAGGTACAAGGAGGAGCTGGTACCATTCCTTCTGAAACTATTCCAATCAATAGAAAAAGAGAGAATCCTCCCTAACTCATTTTATGAGGCCAACATCATCCTGATACCAAAGCCTAGCAGAGACACAACAAAAAAACAGAATTTTAGACCAATATCCCTGATGAACATCGATGCAAAAATCCTCAATAAAATACTGGCAAACCAGATTCAGCAGCACATCAAAAAGCTTATCCACCATGATCAAGTGGGCTTCATCCCTGGGATGCAAGGCTGGTTCAACATTCGCAAATCAATCAACATAATCCAGCATATAAACAGAACCAAAGACAAGAACCACATGATTATCTCCATAGATGCAGAAAAGGCTTTTCACAAAATTCAACAGCCCTTCATGCTAAAAACGCTCAATAAATTCGGTATTGATGGAACGTACCTCAAAATCATAAGAGCTATTTATGACAAACCCGCAGCCAATATCATACTGAATGGGCAAAAACTGGAAAAATTCCCTTTGAAAACTGGCACAAGACAGGGATGCCCTCTCTCACCACTCCTATTCAACATAGTGTTGGAAGTTCTGGCTAGGGCAATCAGGCAAGAGAAAGAAATCAAGGGTATTCAGTTAGGAAAAGAAGAAGTCAAATTGTCCCTATTTCCAGATGACATGATTGTATATTTAGAAAACCCCATTGTCTCAGCCCAAAATCTCCTTAAGCTGACAAGCAACTTCAGCAAAGTCTCAGGATACAAAAATTAATGTGCAAAAATCACAAGCATTCTTATACACCAGTAACAGACAAACAGAGAGCCAAATCATGAACGAACTTCCATTCACAATTGCTTCAAAGAGAATCAAATACCTAGGAATCCAACTTACAAGGGATGTAAAGGACCTCTTCAAGGAGAACTACAAACCACTGCTCAGTGAAATAAAAGAGGACACAAACAAATGGAACAACATACCATGCTCATGGATAGGAAGAATCAATATCGTGAAAATGGCCATACTGCCCAAGGTTATTTATAGATTCAATGCCATCCCCATCAAGCTACCAATGAGTTTCTTCACAGAATTGGAAAAAACTGCTTTAAAGTTCATATGGAACCAAAAAAGAGCCCGCATCTCCAAGACAATCCTAAGTCAAAAGAACAAAGCTGGAGGCATCACGCTACCTGACTTCAAACTATACTACAAGGCTACAGTAACCAAAACAGCATGGTACTGGTACCAAAACAGAGATATAGACCAATGGAACAGAACAGAGTCCTCAGAAATAATACCACACATCTACAGCCATCTGATCTTTGACAAACCTGAGAGAAACAAGAAATGGGGAAAGGATTCCGTATTTAATAAATGGTGCTGGCAAAATTGGCTAGCCATAAGTAGAAAGCTGAAACTGGATCCTTTCCTTACTCCTTATACGAAAATTAATTCAAGATGGATTAGAGACTTAAATGTTAGACCTAATACCATAAAAATCCTAGAAGAAAACCTAGGTAGTATCATTCAGGACATAGGCATGGGCAAAGACTTCATGTCTAAAACACCAAAAGCAACGGCAGCAAAAGCCAAAATGGACAAATGGGATCTCATTAAACTAAAGAGCTTCTGCACAGCAAAAGAAACTACCATCAGAGTGAACAGGCAACCTACAGAATGGGAGAAAATTTTTGCAGTCTATTCATCTGACAAAGGGCTAATATCCAGAACCTACAAAGAACTCAAACAAATTTACAAGAAAAAAACAAACAACCCCATCAAAAAGTGGGCAAAGGATATGAACAGGCATTTCTCAAAAGAAGACATTCATACAGCCAACAGACACATGAAAAAATGCTCATCATCACTGGCCATCAGAGAAATGCAAATCAAAACCATAATGAGATACCATCTCACACCAGTTAGAATAGCAATCATTAAAAAGTCAGGAAACAACAGGTGCTGGAGAGGACGTGGAGAAACAGGAATGCTTTTACACTGTTGGTGGGAATGTAAACTAGTTCAACCATTATGGAAAACAGTATGGCGATTCCTCAAGGATCTAGAACTAGATGTACCATATGACCCAGCCATCCCATTACTGGGTATATACCCAAAGGATTATAAATCATGCTGCTGTAAAGACACATGCACACATATGTTTATTGCGGCACTATTCACAATAGCAAAGACTTGGAATCAACCCAAATGTCCAGCAGTGACAGACTGGATTAAGAAAATGTGGCACATATACACCATGGAATACTATGCAGCCATCAAAAAGGATGAGTTTGTGTCCTTTGTAGGGACATGGATGCAGCTGGAAACCATCATTCTTAGCAAACTATCACAAGAACAGAAAACCAAACACCGCATGTTCTCACTCATAGGTGGGAACTGAACAATGAGATCACCTGGACTCGGGAAGGGGGACATCACACACCGGGGCCTATCATGGGGAGGGGGGAGGGGGGAGGGATTGCATTGGGAGTTATACCTGATGTAAATGACGAGTTGATGGGTCTGACGAGTTGATGGGTGCAGCACACCAACATGGCACAAGTATACATATGTAACAAACCTGCACGTTATGCACATGTACCCTAGAACTTAAAGTATAATAATAATAATAAATTTTTAAAAAAATAAATAAAATAAGAGACATAACTACAAATAATACAGACATTGAAGATACAATAAAATGATTATGATGAAAAAAAAAAAAGAAGCCACACTCAAAAGGCTACATATGATAATTCCAGTTATATTAATATTCTGAACGAGTCATAACTACAGGGATAAAGAATAGGCCAAGAGTTGCCAAAGGTTAAAGGTGGGGATGGAAGGGTTTCTATAAAAGGGCATCACAAGGGAACTTTTTGGAGAGACACAACCATTCATTTGTCAAATCACATAGACCTACACATGTAAAAAGGCAAATTTTAAGTATGTTAGACTCCAATCAACGTAACATAATTATATATACAATATATATATATATGTGATTAATATCAATAAAACTACTACTCTCTCATTAAGAGAAATTTAGACTTAGTTACTCCAGAGCTAGTCTGGTGGTTCCAGAGTCAAGAACCAGGGTCCCTTATATTCTATTGCTCTGACAAAATGCTGTTTGTGCACAGCCATCATATCCACATTACCGGCAGAGGAAACAGTAAAAAGGAAGGGGTGAAAAGGGTCTGTAACTTTGGACCTTCTTTGGGAGACTTCTTCAAAGTTTCATACTACCCTTTCATTACACCTCATTGGTCAAAACACAGTTGCCACATTTAATCACACCTAACTGCAAGAAAAGCTAGAAAATAAAAAGGAAATGTATATTGGAGTATGCAGCTAGTAATATCTATTACAATTCTGTTGGTTTCTAGATGCCAAGGTGTCTTATAATACTGGGGTTTTGTCCCCTTGCTCTTCAGTAGGTTGCTTTATATCTTGGAGTTACAAAGTGCCTCTCTATTATTCCTGTATACTGTTTCCCCAGCCCTTTTATGAGCCTAAATTTTGGTAGTTATTAGCTTGTAAAATTTGGTTAGCGCAGTCTTAACATTATGTCAGGCACTGGGTTTGATAGCTCTGAAAACTGATTTTTACTAACGTTAAGCAATTAAGTCCCCAAATAAAGCAGAGAAGAAAGCTTGCAGAAGTAATTTATAAACAAAATCCCTAAAATTTCATTTGGAATATATCATAAATATTTGACAACTTCAAAGAAAGCACTGCCTATTCAAAATCTACACATTTAACATTCAGTTGCACCTCAATGTACATAGATTAGACCTCAGTAAAGTTGATTTCTAAATTGCTTTGACAGAAAGTAAAATTATTTCCTTCATTCATGCAACATTTATTGAGGACCTAGTATTTATGTTCCTACTATATTCAAGAAATGGTAAAGGCCCTAGGCACACACAGATTAAATAAAACAAAACAAAAACAAAATCCTTGCTCTCAAAGAGTTCTTCTTGTAAAAGAAATAAATGTTAATATGTGTAATTATAATTTACGTGACCTGGATAAAGTGAGTTCTCTAGTTTTGTACTTTTTCAAAATTGCTTAGGCTATTCCAAGTTGTTTACATTTGCAGATGAATTTTAGAACCAGCTTATCCAATTTCTATCCCCAAACATTCAGCTGAAATTTAACTGGGATTACATTAAATCTAAACATCAACGGGAAGAACTGAAATGTTAATAGTATTGACTTCTGATCCATGAATACAGTACATATTCTCATTTATATAGATCTTTTAGTTCTCTCAGAAATGTATTATGGTTTTCAGTGTATAAATACTACACACATACATTGTCAGATTTCATATTTTATATGCTGTTAATGACTGGTATTATTTTCACAATTTTAATAACAATTGTTTGTTGCTAGACAATAGAAATAAAATGGGCTCATAATTATTGAACTTGTATCCTGTGACCTTGCTAAACTCACTTATTAGTTCTAATAGCATTTCTGTAGATTCACAAGGATGCCCTCTCTCACCACTCCTATACAACATACTGTTGGAAGTTCTGGCCAGGGCAATCAGGCAAGAGAAAGAAATAAAGGGTATTCGGTTAGGAAAAAAGGAATCGGCCGGGCGCGGTGGCTCAAGCCTGTAATCCCAGCACTTTGGGAGGCCGAGACGGGCGGATCACGAGGTCAGGAGATCGAGACCATCCTGGCTAACACGGTGAAACCTCGTCTCTATTAAGAAATACAAAAAACTAGCCAGGCGAGGTGGCGGGCGCCTGTAGTCCCAGCTACTCGGGAGGCTGAGGCCGGAGAATGGCGTAAACCCGGGAGGCGGAGCTTGCAGTGAGCTGAGATCCGGCCACTGCACTCCAGCCTGGGTGACAGAGCGAGACTCCGTCTCAAAAAAAAAAAAAAGGAATCAAATTGTCCGCTTGCAGATAACATGATTGTATATTTAGAAAACCCCATCGTCTCAGCCCAAACTCTCCTTAAGCTGATAAGCAACTTCAGCAAAGACTCAGGATACAAAATCAATGTGCAAAAATCACAAGCATTCCTACACACCAATAACAGAGAGCCAAATCATGAGTGAACTTGCATTCACAACTGCTAAAAAGAGAATAAAATACCTAGGAATACAACTTACAAGGGATGTGAAGGACCTCTTCAAGGAGAACTACAAACCACTGCTCAACGAAATATAAAGAGGACACAAACAAATGGAAGAACATTCCATGCTCATGGATAGGAAGAATCAATATTATGAAAACGGCCATACTGCCCAAAGTAATTTATAGATTCAGTGCCATCCCCATCAAGCTACCAATGAATTTCTTCACAGAACTGGAAAAAACTAAAGTTTATTTGGAACCAAAAAAGAGCCCGCATTGCCAACACACTCCTAAGCAAAAAGAACAAAGCTGGAGGCATCACACTACCTGACGTCAAACTACACTACAAGGCTACAGTAACCAAAACAGCATGGTACTGGTACCAAAACAGAGATATAGACCAATGGAACAGAAAACAGGCCTCAGAAATAACACCACACATCCACAACCATCTCATCTTTGACAAACCTTACAAAAACAAGAAATGGGGAAAGGACTCCCTATTTAATAAATCGTGTTGGGAAAACTGGCTAGCCGTATGTGGAAAAGCTGAAACTGGATCCCTTCCTTACTCCTTATGCAAAAATTAATTCAAGATGGATTAAAGACTTAAATGTTAGACCTAAAACCATAACAACCCTAGAAGAAAACCTAGGCAATACCATTCGGGACATAGGCATGGACAAGGACTTCATGATTAAAACACCAAAAGCAACGGCAACAAAAGCCAAAATAGACAAATGGTATCTAATTAAACTAAAGAGCTTCCACACGGCAAAAGAAACTACCATCAGAGTGAACACGCAACCTACAGAACAGGAAAAACTTTTTGCAATCTATTCATCCGACAAAGCGCTAATATCCAGAATCTACAAACAAGTTAAACAAATTCACAAGAAAAAAACAAACAACCCCATCAAAAAGTAGGGAAAGGATATGCACAGAGATACTTCTCAAAAGAAAACATTTATGCAGCCAACAGACACATGAAAAAATGCTCATCATCACTGGCCATCAGAGAAATGCAAATCAAAACCACAATGAAATACCATCTTACACCAGTTAGAATGGCAGTCATTAAAAAGTCAGGAAACAACAGAGGATGTGGAGAAATAGGAACACTTTTACACTGTTGGTGGGAGTGTAAACTAGTTCAACCATTGTGGAAGACAGTGTGACAATTCCTCAAGGATCTAGAACTAGAAATACCATTTGACCCAGTGATCCTATTACTGGGTATATACCCAAAGGATTATAAATCATGCTGCTGTAAAGACACATGCACACGTATGTTTATGGTGGCACTATTCACAATAGTAAGGACTTGGAATTAACCCAAATGTCCATCAATGATAGACTGGATTAAGAAAATGTGGCACATATACACCATGGAATACTATGCAGCCATAAAAAAAGATGAGTTCACGTCCTTTGCAGGGGCATGGATGCAGCTGGAAACCATCATTCTGAGCAAACTATCACAAGGACAGAGAACCAAACACCCCGTGTTCTCACTCATAGGTGGGAACTGAACATTGAGAACACTTGGACACAGGGCAGGGAAAATCACACCCCAGGGCCTGTCGTGGGGTAGGGTGCAGGGGGAGGGATAGCATTAGGAGAAATACGTAATATAAATGACGAGTTCATGGGTGCAGCAAACCAACATGGCACATGTATACCTATTTAACAAACCTGCACGTTGTGCACATGTACCCTAGAACTTAAAGAGAGAGAGAGAGAGTGTGTGTGTGTGTGTGTGTGTAGAGAGACAGACAGACAGACAGACAGACAGACAGGGTCTTGCTCTATTGCCGAGGCTGGAGTACAGTGGTGTGATCATAGCTCACCATAACCTGAACTTCTAGGTTCAAGAAATTCTCCCACCTCATCCACCCAAGTAGCTAGGGCTATGGGCACATGGGAACATGCCTGGCTAATTTCTGTTATTTTTTGTAGAGGTAAGGTCTCACTACATGTTACCCAGACTAGTCTGGAACTCTTTGCCTCAAGCAATCCTCCTGCCTTGGTCTGCCAAAGCACTGGGATTACAGGGGCAAGCCACTGTTACTGGCCGAAATTTTCTATATAGATGATTATGTGGTCTCTTTAATAAAGACAATTTTATTTCTTCCTTGCAATCAGTAAGCTTTTCATTTATCTGTCTTATTGCACTAGCTGGCAATTCCAGTATATAGAAATAATGAGAGCTAACATCATTGCTTCTTTCTCAGGCACGGGGGAAAGTATTCAGCCTTTTTCCATTAAGTATATTGCAGAATGAACATCCCTAATCCAAATATCCAAAATCCAAAGTGCTCCAAAACTTGAAATTTTTTGAGCACTGACATGACACCACAAGGGAAAATTCCATACCTGATTTCACGTGCTGGGTCACAATCAAAATGCATGTACACAACACACAGTTCATTCAGTCTGCCATTGTTTGTTGTTGTTACTGTGTAACAGTTGATAAACGTATTCTGGAGATGCGACTGTGCTGTGCAGTTAACCCGAACACATTTTTTTTTAATTGTATTAATGATATGTCATATTTTTCAGTTAAGTACTTATGTATGAAGTACTTATGTATGAATAAGTACAAGAAAATGCTTATCGATGACATATAAATTCAGAGTCAGGAATGATGGTGATGCCAAAACACTATAGTTCTCCACATGTGTAACTGAGACAATGACACTTTTGCTTTCTAATGGTTCAATGTACACACACAGTTTCATGCACAAATTTTTTAAAATATTATATAAAATTACCTTCAGGCTATATGTATAATGTATTATGAAACATAAACGAATTCTGTACTCAGACTTGGGTCCCATTCTCAAGACATCTCATTACACATATGCAAATATTCCACAATGTGACTCCCAAACCCAACACACTTCTGAGCCCAGGCATTTTGCATAATGGATACGCGACCTGAACCTGTAGGTTTTTCATAGATGCCCTTTATCAGAATTAAGAAATTCCATTCTATTCCTAGTTTGCTAAGAGTTTTTATCATGAATGAATGCTGGATTTTTTTCAAATGCTTATTTTACATCAATTGAGATGATGACACAGCTTTTCTCTTTTTTAAGTCTGTGCATTATATATTGTCTGATTTTCAATCCTTTCAATCCTCCTTTGCACTCTTGGTTTAAATATGACTTAATCATGATGTATTATCCTTTCAATAAACTGTTAGTTTGAATTTGCTGATGTTTCGTTAAGGATTTTTGTTTCAGTTCATTGGGGATATCAGTCTATAGTTTCCTTTTTCTGAAGTGACTTTGTGTTAGGCATCAGGGTAATGTTGGCCTTATAAAATAAGTTGGAGTGTGTTTCTTCTTTTAGTTTCTGGAAGAGTTTGTATAGAATTGGAATTTTTTTTTTTTTAAGTAGAATTCAACAGTGAAGCCATCTAGAGTTTTCATAGTGGAAAGGTTTTTAATTATATATTCAGTCTTTTACACAGGACAAGAATATCTCAGTTATTTGTGTCTTATGAATGAAAGAATTTGTCTTTCAAGGAAATTTGTCCATTTCATCTAAGTTATCCAATATATTTGTGCAAAATTGTTCATAAAATTTCCGATTATCTTTCAATGTCATTAAACTCTACAGTGATGTCACCTCCTTCATTCATGATATCACTGTCTGATACTGCCTGCAATTCTTTTTGAGACTGAGCAGGCTAGAATACAGCCGCATGATCTCGGCTCACTGCAACCTCTGCCTCCCAGGTTTGGGCGATTCTCCTGCCTCAGCCTCCCAAGTAGCGGGGATTCAGGCACAAGCCACTATGCCTGGCTAATTTTTGTATTTTTAGTAGAGATGGCATTTCACCATATTGGCAAGACTGATCTCAAATTCCTGAGCTCAAGTGATCCGCCCAACTTGGCCTCCCAAAGTGCAATTACAGGGGTGAGCCATCACACCTGGCCTCCTTTTTAAATTATCAATACAGCTAGAGAGACATTTATCAATTTGATTTGTCTTCTCAAATAACCAATTTTTTTCTTTCTTTTTTAATTTCAATTTTATTCATCTGCTCTTTCCTTATTATTATTTTCTTCCTTCCACCTACTAAGTTAATTCTTTCTCTCTCTCTCTCTCTCTCTCTGATTTTTGTTCTGTTTTAGTTTTTTGGGTCTCCAGTTTCTTAAGGTTGAATCCTGCATACCTGATTTGGGGCCCTTGTGTTTATCCAGAAGTCTGAAATCAAGGTGTCTGCAGGGTCACACTTCCTCTAGAGGAATTGGGTAAAATCCCCGTAGCCTCTTCAAGCTTCCAGTGGCTGGCACCATTCCTTGGCCTCCTTGGCTTATGATCACATCACTCTGATCTCTGCCTTCATCTTTATGTTGCTTTTCCCCCTTTGTGTCTTCTCATTTTCTGTCCTTTAATGAAGGCACTTGTCGGATTTAAGGCCTATCTGGATAATCCAGGATGATCTCATCTCAAGATCCCTAATAATTAAATTTACAAAGACTTTTTTCAAAAAAGGAAACATTCACAGGTTCCAGGAATTTGATGTGAACATAGCTTTTTGGGGGACCACCATTCAACCCACTATACACAAGAGAGATGAACCTCAAAACACACTCTCCCAACTAAAAGAGGCTAGACACAAGAGATGACATACCACATGATTCTATTGATCTGAAACGTCCATAAAAGGCAAATATATAGATAGCAGATCAGTACTTGCATAGGGCTGGTGGTAAAAATAGGGAATGATTAAACACTGTCTCTTTTTGAGGTGACAGAAATACTATAAATTAAATGATCACAATGGTTGTACAAGTCTGTAAATATATTAAAAATCATTGAATTGCCCCATCCTTTTCTATTTTCAGCTGTAATCAGTATAGCTGAAAATTCCATTAAATTCCTAGAAAAGACCATCAGTAATTAAACATTTCTGAGGGAAAGTTCAGCAAACCTAAGATAAGGAAGTTGAGCAAATGGAATTTGAAGAGATTCCTAATTTAAAATATATACCAATATTCTTCTCAGACAAAACTTACACTCTGCTCTTATAAACCAAATACCGCTAAAGTCTTTATGAAGCACTTGTAAAATATTTTATTTCATTAAATCAAGCAGCAAGAAGTCAGGCACGATGGCTCATGTCTGTAATCCCTGCACTCTGTGAGGCCAAGGCAGGCGGATCACTTGAGTCCAGGTACTCATGACCAGCCTGGGCAACACGGCGAAACCCTGTCTACACACAAATACAAAAATTAGCTGGGTGTGGTGGCCAGCTACTTGGGAGGCTGAGGCAGAAGAATCACTTGAACCCAGGAGGCAGAGGCTGCAGTGAGCCGGGATCGCACCACTGCACTCCAGCCTGGACAACAGAAAGAGACCCTGCCTCCAAAAATAAAAAATAAAAATAAAAAAAATTAAGTTGCAAGAAAAATCAGTTTCATAGCTGATTAAGAAGGAAAGAATGCTACATTTCATAGAGTTCTAGTCCAAGTGACCTCCTCAACCACTGCAGGTAAAACAATACTCAATGCTTTCAACCAACATTAAATTAAAATCCTGTACCAGATGTCAAACATTCACCAACTTAAAAGTTGGTCTACAAATAGGATATACAGATATACATAAACATATATAGTATGTATACAAACATATACATATTACATTGTGTTCACATATTTATATATATTAAATATACCATGTATTCGTGTGTGTGTGTGTAGGTATATATGTATGTATGTATTCACCTCTATATCTCAATCAGTGATCTAGCTGGGCACAGTGGCTCACACCTATAACCCCAGCTACTTGGGAGGCTGAGGCAGGAGCATCACTTGAGGCCAGGAGTTCCAGACCAGCCTGAACAACACAGCAAGACATTATCTTAAAAAAATAATAATAGGCTGGGCACAGTGGCTCATATCTGTAATCCCAGCACTTTGGGAAGCCAAGGCGGGCAAATCACGAGGTCAGGAGTTCGAGACTACCCTGGCCAACATGGTGAAACCCCGTCTCTACTGAAAATACAAAAATGAGCCAAGCATGGTGGCGGGCGCCTGTAATCCCAGCTACCCGGGAGGCTGAGGTTGCAATGAGCTGAGATTGTGCCACTGCACTCTAGCCTGGGCGACAAAACAAGACTCCGTCTCAAAATAAATGAATAAATAAATAAAAATAAAAACTAGCCAGGTGTGGTAATGTGTCCCTGTAGTCCCAGCTACTTGGGAGGCTGAGGCAGGAGGATCACTTGAGCCCAGGAGCTCAAGACTGCAGTGAGCTATGATGGCACTGCTGCACTCCAGCATAGGTGACAGAGTGACTCCCATCTCTAAAAATAAAAATAAAAAATAAGTGACCTTAAATATAGTAGGGAGAGTGGGGGGAAAAAAGAAAGTTAAGGTGGATGGAGCAAGGAAAATGAGCGAAGGGGAGGGCAGGGAAGGGAACTCAGATGTATGTTCTATGATGTTGAGGTGATTGGGTTCTTTTTTTCCCTCTAACCTCTTCTAATTTAGCCTGTCATGAAGTTCACAAAAAATATAGCACCATGTTCTAAGATAACACCCTTAGGTGTAGATGCTAAGAACTATTCTGCTCAGAGTTATAGCAAAGATGCTTCATATTTTTTTCAAAATAATCTATAGAGAAATTCATACACTTTCCAAATGCCAAATTAACATCTTTCAGTTACCCATTTTGACTTCCTTTCTTTTCTTAATATCTAGCACAGTTTTGTAGAAATAATAGGCTTTGACAAATTAAAATCCTATACCAGATGTATACTATATATGTCTTAGTATCTATCTATCTATTGATCTTTAATACGACCCTATTCTTAAGTTCTCCTGAAATGTCCCTCAAAATAATCTGCTTCAATTAACTTTGGTTAAGTCATAAACACTGTTCCTTGGCCCTGAAGAAACATGGATGAATGGAATAGGGCTTTTGCCAACATGGTAAAACCCTGTCTCTACTAAAAATACAAAAATGAGCTGGTGTGGTGGTGTGCACCTGTAATCCCAGCTACTCGGGAGACTGAGGCACGAGAATCACTTGAACCCAGGAGGTGAAGCTTGCAGCGAGCTGAGATTATGCCACTGCCCTCCAGCCTGGTAGACAGAGTGAGGCTCAGTCTCAAAAAAAAAAAAAAGAATAGGGCTTTTGCCTTCCCAGAAATCACAGACTGGCTGATGAAAATGTTTTATAAGTATAAGCCACAGGACTACAATTCAACAAACATAAATTAAATACTTTCCACAAACCAGGTACCTTGGTGAATACATGGAGATACGAAAGTGTCTGTTCTCCAAGAATGCATAACCTGATGGGGAAGAGGGAAAAACATGCCATTGTCTCATGAGGCAGTCACCCAAAAAAAGAGGTATTTCACTGGGAAAGATCTAGGAAGGATTCTATAGAGGTGTGACTTTTGGGGAGAGCTGAGATTCTGTGGGTGAAATTTACAGACTGGAGATGGGGATAAAAGTGGAAAGGGTTGTGGGAGTGGGGAGTGCATCCTAGAAATTGGTATAAAAGATGCAAAGATGGGGGGGGCTTGAAAATGCAGAGTCTATATAGGAAAAAAAAAAAAGTAGTTTGCTTTGACAAGAGGATGAAGTACACAGTGGGCACAAGTAGAAGATGAGGTTGTAAAAACACGGGCAAGTGCCAGATTGGAAAGGGTATCCTGTGAGATGTATTGAGATTACAGGTTTTATACTCTAAGAGACTGTGAAGCCACTAAACAGAAGAGTGACCTAGGTTACACAATCAGACTTGTGTTTTAGAAAATCACTTGGATGGCAGTAGGGGAGACTGGAGGGGACAAGTCTGTAGGTTGGACAGTCCAAATGAAAGATAATAAAGTTCTGTTCTAACGCAAAGGAATGGGGAAAGTGAAGAGAAAACATTACTTTGAGGTGGGCTAGAGTCATGGTACCATTCAGTGAAGCAGAGCTGTGGAAGATATGGCATAAGATAGAAGGTAATAATTTTGGTAGAAGTGGCAATAACAGGTTAAGATTCAGAGAGCTGTGTGACATCCAGGTGGAGAATCTTGTTGTATAGGGTCTGGATGAAAGAAATAAAATAAGGAATCATTAGAATGTAGACAAAGATATGAAACCATGGGAACTGCAAAAGGCAGACCCTCATGGAACAGATACTGAAAGAATAGGCAGCAAAAAGGAAAAGGAGTTAGGCAGGAAATAAGAAAGGGATACAAGGACAGGGAAGTGTTAGGAAGCCAAAAGAGAATACTTTTAAAAAGAAGGTGTCTGCATGTTCTCACTAAAAAGTGGGAGCTGAACAATGAGAACACATGGACACAGGGAGGCAAACATCACACACTGGGGCCTGTCAGGGGGTGGGAGGCTAGGGGAGGGAAAGCATTAGGAGAAATACCTAATGTAGGTGACGAGTTGATGGGTGCAGCAAACCACCATGGCACATGTATACCTATGTAACAAAACTGCACATTCTGCACATGTACCCCCGAACTTAAAGCATAATAATGAAAAAAAGGCGTGATCATGAGTGTCAAATTCCAAAGAGATGTTAAGTAAAAAGAAGACTGAAAGGCCTTCACAGGATTTAATAGACAAGAGCTCACAGATGACTTCTGCAAGAGCAATGTCAGTAGAATGATAAGGGAAGAAGTCAGAAAGCTATGGCATTAGGATTGGGAAATGATGAGGGAGAGTTATAGCAGGCAAAGAATGTTCAAGCATAAAATACTATTTAAGTACAAAACAGAATCAATAAAACCTGGTCAAGACAAAGAAGAATGGAATTGAGGATGCCAGGCTGGGGAGAGAAGGTAACATTCGATTTGGCTCCTAAATGATATGAAGGGTTGTAAGGTAGATTTGAAGGAAGGAGTTTATGGCAAAAGGAAAACCAAGAGTAAAAGGCCTTGAAAGGGATCTTGAAAGGAATGGTAAATAATCTGATATCTGATATAGTTACAACTCGAGGGGTAGAAGTGGGAGGAGGGGCACACCTACCTGGAGATGATGATGGAAATAGGTTAGTACTAGATTGGGAAAGACCTTGCAAGCCATTAGGGATTATGCACAGTACTCTGTAAACCTTGGAAAGGCAACAGATAACACAAGTAAGGGGTTTGAGCTTATAACAGGCAGGGCAGGAACCCAAGCAATGTGCCCCAAAGTCAGCCTAGAATGATGCTCCAGTAACAGAGCCTGACCCACGGCTACAGAGTACGGGTCTAAAAAGGAATGAAGACAGTGTCCCAGACAAAGGTACTGGATCGAGAGCAGAATGATGGTATTTTTCACATAAACAGAGAATTGGAGAAGACAGAAAGACACTAAAAAATGAAATGAAAATAGTAAAGATCTAGTGTTTCCAACAGTACAAATTTCTGACCAGTAGAAAACGAAAAGGAAGAAGTCACTGATAGAACTCCACTGGATTCTCAAGACGGCACTGAGAACAAAGAGAATTCTGTAATTCTCCAACTGCATTTCTATGTTGTACTTGATTGAGGAGTGGAAAACTCACAATGAATCCATCTGGGAACAAAAAATAAGTCACTAGCTCTATTCCACTAATTAATTACTCCTAAACAGGTATCAAGATAAAAACTTGTATGTGGATTTGGCCTTAAAATGTGGACAAAGAGGCTGGGCGTGGTGGCTCACACCTGTAATCCCAGCACTTTGGGAGGCTGAGGCGGGCGTTTGAGGTCAGGAGTTTGAGACCAGCCTGGCCAACATAATGAAACCCTGTCTCTACTAAAAATGCAAAACATTGGCTTGGCGTGCTGGTGTGCACCTGTAATCCCAGCTACTCAGGAGGCTGAAGCAGGAGAATCACTTGAACCCGGAGGCAGAGGTTGCAGTGAGCCGAGATTGCTCCATTGCACTCCAGTCTAGGCAATAGAGTGAAACTCCGTCTCAAAAAAAAAAAAAAAAAAAGTGGGCAAAGATCCAGTAACTCTGCAACTACAGATGACTGTTTTTTATTTATGTTAAGAAGTAATGCCACGTTACTACCTTCTGACAGGAGCAAAGTAGAGCTGGAGGTGGAGTATGGGATATCTGGGAACAGAGGAAAGAGATTATGGTGGTCAGCACAGGACAAAGTGGACAGAACAAATCTTACAGAAATCTGCTTCTATCCACCCCTTTACTGTGAGTGCTACCAGGGCTCACTAGGGCTTCTGGAACAACTTCTTCTTGGGTATCTGCAGGTGCTTATGGCTTCTCAACAAACTGCAAAAGTTTAACATAATTACAGCTATTATTCTTTATTTTTAATGTCTCTGAAGTATAATACATATATAAATTTTTCACTCGACCAAGTTTAAAAGCACCAGACTCTACATCTGCAAAACAGATTTGAAAGATAAAATTTTATATGCCAAAGAGTGATTCAGTGCAAATTTGAAAATGAGATATTCATCTTTTGAAAGGGAACTGATCATTCCTCCTGACTGAAAAGTTAAACAATACTTAATCAAGTTATAGAGTTAAGTAATGAAGTCAATATTACCTTAGAAGTTTACACTAAAAATAATGAATCTTTCGATATCTCTAACAAATTAATCTACAACTCTGGTACATGGAGAATTATTCCCAGAAATCGTGAAATGCCAAAATGTGTTTGATAATGAATTCAGAATACCGGACTAAGAATCTGAATAAGATTCTTGTAAGACTCATAATCATGATAGCCAACATTTAAGTACACATAATGAAGCGTGCACTATTCTAAAAGCACTTTATCATTTAATCCTCACAACTCTCTGAAGAAGGTACTACTATTATTTCTGTATTATAGAGACAAAAGGTATAAAAGCATTAAGTTATAATTAATGTAAACATTCAGTTGAGTGAAATAATCAACTAACAGACCTAATGCGCTATCATGGCACATTACTGTCTACCTCACATTTCATAGTACTGTCTATATGAATCCATGAAAACAAGTAAGGTCATAACAATTTTGGATTTGCATGCTATCAATATTGTTGGTTCAAGTAGTACTTTCACTTGAGGAAGAATACTGCAAATTTTCCATATCTATAAAAGTAATTCAAAATAAAGTTGAATATTATTTGCATTTTGCATCTTTTAGCGATAATTACTCCGAAAGTCTTGCTAATGTGAAGTATGTTAAAGAAATGTAGTCCTTTCTCTTTAACAAAACGAATACCAACTTTTCTCCCAATTAAGATAATCAATGAGAAAACACTTCCAAAGGACGCAAGTATAAGGGATCCCACCTACTATGGCTGCTTGTCTCCATCTCCGATCATCCCTTATGCTTTCTCCCCCCCATATCTGTGACACATTTGTTCATAAGCCAGGCATGTTTCCCTCAATAAGCTCTGATCTATTCTTTTTTTTTTTTTTTTTTTTTTTTTTTTGAGACAGTGTCTTGCTCTGTCGCCCAGGCTGGAGTGCAGTGGCACAATCTCGGCTCACTGCAAGCTCCACCTCCCAGGTTCACACCATTCTCCTGCCTCAGCCTTCTGAGTAGCTGACACTACTGGCGCCCACCACCACGCCTGGCTAATTTTTTGTATTTTTAGTAGAGATGGGGTTTCACGGTGTTAGCCAGGATGGTCTCGATCGCCTGAACTCGTGATCCACCCACCTCGGCCTCCCCAAGTGATGGGATTACAGGTGTGAACCCACCGTGCTCGTCAATTCTTTTAAACAACTCTAGGGGGACAAATTTTCTATGTGTAAGGGAGGAAGAATAGCATGTAGGAGAAAAATCACCAACAGCTAAGGCACAGAGTTCAAACGAAAATATAAACAAAGTAGATCCAGAAGAGCTTTTAAAACTTTGCACAGAGGCTATGAACTACTAGGATCAACAGAGCGAGTGGAACCACCTAAGTAGCATTTTGCCCTCAGAAACAGGCTATTTGAGAAAAAGCAATAGTGGGGACATCCTAAAGAAGTGCTACGCATAAGGACAGCCCATGCTGAAACAAGATGAAACTTGGCATACTCTACACATGCTTTCCAGTTACTTAAGACCTTTAGGATTACACCAACAATCACAGAGATGCTCATTGCTTATAGCTCCACCATTAGGTACAATAATATGAATAAAAGCTAAACATGTATTAGGTCTGTATTATACCAGCACTACGTTAAGGGCTTCACACATGTTATCTCATCTAAGCTCACCATTTTACCATGGTTACCTTGATTATCCCCATTTGAGAGATGACGTGAGAAGTTATATAATCTACCCATGGTGACAGTAGTAGCAGAGTTAGGATTCTAATCCAGGTCAACCTGGTTGCAGAGCATACCCTTCTACTTTAACATCTAAAGGATAACTGTGTGTGAGTCTATGGTTGTATAATCATTATATAAAATTGGGCCAGATGCTGCTAAGCAAGCAAAGCATTCTTATGTTATATTGCTGATATAGGGAAACCTGATATGGGGACTTTGAAAAGTATTACTACAATATTGTTAGTCCAGTTTCCAGAGGCTGTAATCAATACATGTCTCCCTGAAATATTAAAAGGCTTGCTTTCATAGTTTGGTTTTCACCTATCCTTATAGTTAACTAGTCTAAATGAAATGGACAGCACAACACTTAAATTTACTCTAGAAACGAGGACCAGAATGCAACAGTAAAAACGACCCATTCTAAAAATGACCCATTCTATAACTTAAAATGATCCTTACTATACCTAGTAACTATTAGCTACTAATTAATAATGTAACAAATAAAAACTGTAAAGTAGTGAGACCATCAAATGTCAAACATATGAGTAAGGCAGGTACTACTAAAGATTTTTTTTTTTAAGTTTTCAAACATTTCCCCCAAACCCAGGAAATGTCTGAAGTACTATGAGAGCTAGGATTTCGAATTTAGTGAAATCTCCTCTGACTTAGGCCTTGTGAAGGGACACGCCCACTAATATTCAGCAGCCAGTCAAAGCAACACAGCGGTCCCCATGTAAAACACTTGGGATTTATCAGACGAAATTCTGATAGCCTTGTCTCTTTGTGTATAGTTTTGTGCACTAGGGGTTAGGGGAAGAAGGGTCTGTGAGGTACCCAAAATCATATTATGTGTACTTTTTACAGAGAAGGTCTATAGTTTCCCCTTAGATCATCAAAGAAATCTAACAAACATTAAAACACAGCTCTAAACTTTACTCCTACCCAGAGAGCTGATTTTATATTTAGACTGCGTTGCTTTGATCTCCTCTTAGGATGGCTTTTCATTTTTAGGTTCTGCTTGGACTTGTGTTAAAGAGTGCAACAAAAAATAACGACATGAATAACAGTATAGAAAAACGATTGAGGGTGAGGACAATGAAGTCATTTTGCCTGTTTTTAACTCCTCTCTCCTAACTTGTGATACTGAACAAGTCACTTGACCTCTCAGAGCCTCAGCCTCCTAATGGGAAAATAATACTTACTTTATAGTTATTTTAAAGAATTGAATGAGAAATATACGCAAAACATTTAGCACAGTGTCTTGCCCATAGTAAATGTCCAACTGTGTTTATTGTTCAGGACACTGTCTACATCCACCAGTGTTCTCTGTATGAAGGTCCCTGGGAAAAGTGTTTCTTTCTCACTCCGTTGAAAAGAAAAGTCTATTTTCCCCTCTTGGAGATCCTGAGGCTCTTTCAACTGAATATGTCTCCATTTTTGTCGTAGTCACTAGACAGCTTGGAGATGAATCTATAACCCTAACTTCTCACACTGAGCAGCAAGACCTTCTCCTAATAATTCTTTGTGAACTAACTTTATTCCTTTACCCTAACCTTCCCATGGCCCTGAATGTTTCATATATTGTTGTATTACATTTATTGTTTTATTGTTCTTGGAATGAGGTAAGGTGTGTGGAAACAAGCAATCAAATTAACAAATCAAAAGAAAAAATAGTGCTGTTTTGAACTGATAATAATTTGTGTTGAAAAAAATAAAGTTACTTTGCTAATTCATAGATGTATTGGCTACACAGGGGAAAAACTTAACTCTCTGGACTTCTAAAAATAAGATCTGCCCTAGACCAGTTTAGTCTCTCAAAGGAAATCTGAGCCAAGAGACATCAGTCAAAAAAACAAAACAAATCTGGTATGATAATGAGAACTTAACATGAAGAGTGATGAAGCAATCAGAGAATATAGCAACACGCTATTCCTTTGAGGTAGGTGCTTATATGTTCTGAAAGTTAAGTAACATCTCGAATTCAATGAGGGGCATTTCACAGTAGTGGGTTTAACTTCTACTCCTGGGAAAAACGAAGTTTCCATCTTTCACTGTATCAGACCCAGAGCAATGGTAGGTAATATTCAGGCTGATTTGAAGGCCTCTTTATTTTCTGACCCAGATAAATGGAAATATGCCATAGCTGTCGTGTGTTAAGCAGATGGGACACCAAAGGGGTTGAGCTGTTGGCCAAAGACAAAGGAAAAAAACTACAAAATGTAAGCCAAAGCTTTCCATAGCTGCTTGGCAATACAGCTTCCAAATAAACTATCTTAATTTGATTCACATGCAGAGAGTAGAAAATTAAAAACAGAACAGTGAATAAAAATTAAGTGAATTCATTAAATAGATAAAATTATAAAGCAACATATATTGATATCAGGAATATCTGAGTTTCTATGGACAGTATAGTTCCATATTTATACTAAGTTATATATTGTCTTGGGCACACAACAGATAAGATATAAATTTTTGAGAAGCAAATGTTTTTACAAGAAGAGTATGACCTCTAATGAATCAATAAGATAGAATAGAACCCAATAATTTTTAAGTATATTAATCTAAAAGTCCTAGGACAGTAAAATTAAAATGGAGTGCTAAGGAAATACAAAAGAGAAGAAATTGAAGACAAGGTGGAAATGATCTAAAGAAAAACAACATAAAATGTTTGGGGATGTCTTGTTTATAAAAGTTGCTTATCACAAAAATTCCATTGTGGGTGCCCAGTCTACTGAAAACTGAAAGAAAGTATCACATTGGAATATTCACAATAACAGAATAGATTTTTAAAAATACACTGAGATTCAATTTTTTTTCAAACAATAATTAAATCTGTATTTTAAATGTCTAACTATTCATTGTCAGATTTTTTTTTTTTTTTTTTTGAGACAGAGTCTCACTCTGCACTAGGCTGGAGTGCAATGACGCAATCTCGGCTCACTGCAACCTCCGCCTCCCAAGTTCAAGTGATTCTCCTGCCTCAGCCTCTCAAGTAGCTGGGACTACAGGCACCCACCACCATGCCCAGCTAATTTTTGTATTTTTAGTAGAGATGGGGTTTCACCATGTTGGCCAGGATGGTCTCGTGATCCACCCGCCTCAGCCTCCCAAAGTGCTGGGATTATAGGCATGAGCCACCACGCCTGGCCAGAATTGGATTTTGTGTCTTTTTTCTTTTCATTACTCTTCCAGAAGTGAATACATTAAAAATTTCCTTTCTTCCTTCTCTCCCTACATCTTCCTTCCATTCAGTCAAAAAGTATTTACAGACCCAGGGGTATCCCAAGCACTGCTCTAAGTGCTGGAGATAAGGTGCTAAACAAAACAGACAAAAATCCACATCCTTCTGAAGCTATTAGTCTGGTTACATGCATTGATTCATTCGCTTGCTCCTTCATTTCAATATTTCTCTTAATTGTGTGCCTTCAAAGAACAGAGAGTTTGAAGAAACACTTACCACAGGAATTAGAGAAACAGAATAGCAACATTAAGATTAAAATTACACAGGAAAATTAAAATCTCAAATAAGTTATTTAAACGAGAACACAACATGTGGAAGAGATACTGGTCAGGTTTAGGTCAGTGCCCACCTGTTGAAATGTATCTAGGCTAAATGTATAACTTTTTCTGTGTTTCTGTATGTTTGAGTGTATTACATGCCCTTCCTATAAAACTTGTCATATCACATTATATTTTACACTGTACATTTTTCTCTCCCACATTACACCATGAACTCTCTGAGAACAGAGTCTAATTAGCTGTGCCTTACAAATAAGCTCAAATAATGTTATTGAATCAATGGCATTTAATTATAGGAAGAAAATTACCCAAAATATTGTGTCTTAATCATTAAATAAGAAAAACAACACAAATTTGCTTTGATTTTCACTATAACTGAGAAACATTAGGTACACAGCCAATAAAACAGTTAAGTGTGTTATTAAAATTTCATAAATAGGAAGCAATTCCAGCTGAATAGTCAACTACCGAACAAAAGATGGCTTCCACATGTTGACTACACTACTACTCTGCAACTTTCTAACATCCACTACTAGTGGGTTTGTTACACTTAGAGCTACAAAATAAAATGGTAATGCCCTAGTACAGAGTCCAAGAAAAGGCAAAGAAAAATTCCTAAAACGGTTGATCTGTTTATAGTTATTCAAATCATTAACTTCATTCTTCCTCTCCACTCTGCCTATATTCATGAACCATCCTTAATGATACAGCCATTATTTCCACCTCTCCACACCTCTTCCCTTCTCTGCCGACACTTCTTTCACATTTTCCATGCAGCCTTATTTTCTGTCTCTGCCACTTTACTGAAACTAAATTCTGAGAGAGACCACAATGACTGCTTCGCTGCCAAATACAACAGTTATGCACATCCTTCACCTATCTATTCCTTGAAGCCTTTTCCTCCTCTGATGCTCAGTTTTCCTGTCCCTTCTACATCTGACTTTTGTCTTTAAAAAGCTAGTTTGTGTTCCTCAGTGTTCTGAGGTAAATGTACCAATCCCTCTGGCTTCAAACACCACCTATACAATGTCTCTCAGGTCTAAGTTTTACTATCCATGTATCTATCGATCGCCTGGGCTGCAATTCTACATTTCCAACTAACAGCCAGATGTGGTTTTCCTGCAGGCAGCTAAAACTTAACATGCCAAAAATAGAATGTAGTATCTTTCCCCTCGTACCGGCTCTTCTCCTACCTTCCCTGTCTCACTTGGGGACAGTCAGCATTAACATAACTGTTCAAGGAAGTGGTCTCATTCATCCTTGACTCCTTCTTCTCCATCCCTACAATGCACATGCAGCCTTCCCTCTAGAATATCATTTTGCCTCACAGGCGTTTCTCTCTCCTCCTCCATTCTCAATTAAAACATTATCTCCCTGGGAAAGTCTTCCCTGACCTCTTCTAAATCTCCAATTATTATTTTATATGTATATATGTGTGATTTAACTATTTTTTTGACCGATTGGCTGGCAGGGTATCACTTGTCACCCAAGCTGGAGTGCATTTAATCAGCTCACTACAACCTCAAACTCCTAGGCTCAAGTAATCCTCCCACCTCAGCCTCCTGAGTAGCTAGGACTGTAGGCATGTGCCACCATGCCTGGCTTATTCTTTTTTTTATTTTTTGTAAAGAAGGCGTCTCACTCTGTTGCCTAGGCTGGTCTCAAACTCCTGGCCTCAAGCAATATTATTATTTTATCATCATCATCATCCTATACATTTTATCCTGTCAGCTTCAAAGGATTGCTTGTAACTATAATTATTACTTCATTAGTATTTTTCTCCCTGACTAGATTGGGAGCTATCCTGCTCACTAACATCCCTTAGAACCTGGCTCAGGGTATAACACAGAGTTAAGGGCCAATAACTCATGACTGAATGAATATCTGATCAGACGATAAGGGCTGATGAATCCCATTTTGAAGTATGCCACACATTTGTCCCTTCTTTTCCACCAACTTGCCACAAGTATCCAATCCTTTATTCCTGTTGTGTAGACTCCAGAACTAATCTTGTGACTGAGTTGAACTCCCTATCTTTAGCCTAGCTCTTCTTTACCCTGTCATAAAAATGATATTTTTATTACAAAAAAAATACAAATAAATATGATGATGTCCCTCTCCTGAGGAAGTCTCTGAGGGTGTAGAACACAGGAAAAAAAAAAAAAGACTACCAAATATTTACAGTACAGTACCCAAGGAGCTTCCTAAAATGATCATAAATCTACACTAAAGTTTCTAGGATCTGGTCTAGCTACTTTGGGTTCTTCATTTTAGATACACTGGAGGCTAAGCAGCGTTCTTTGATAGATAGGACTGGAAGGAAGCGCTATCGATTAATTAAAAATTAAAAAGAGCCTAGTTGTTCTAACGTCCTAAGTGCAAATAAAGTTTAGAGACTAAACAGCTTGAAAAATTAATTGGTTCTTCTAATTATTAATTTTTTCATTACTAAATAAAATACTAGTATATAACAAAATCAGAGGAAAGGTCCCAAATTACATACAATGGACAGAAAAAGAAATATCTCTGAGGCTATGACATTCTGGAATTTGACCTGAATGATAAGGATGTATTGTCTTGCCTTAGAGCACACCAGGAAGTAGAACAAACAAGTGAAACCTCCTAGTGTGGGAACGAGCTCAGTGTGAAAAATGGGGATAAGCTGTGGCTGGAGCATAGTGTAATATGAGATAAGGTCAGTGAGGTAGGAAGGAGCCAGATGGAAGAGAATCTTGCAACCTGGATTCTATTCTAAATGGATAAACCACTGGGTTTTAGGGAGGGAGGGAGGGAGGGAGGGAGGGAGGGAGGAAGTAAGGAGGGAGGGAGGGAGGGAGGGAGCGATGAAGGAAGGAAGGAAGGAAGGAAGGAAGGAAGGAAGGAAGGAAGGAAGGAAGGAAGGAAGGAAGGAAAGCAGGAAGGAAGGAAGGCAGGCAGGCAGGCAGGCAGGGAGGGAGGGAAGGAAGGAAATCTGTTTTTTATACTGGTAACACTTCTGACACAAAATGTGTGTGTTTTTCCATACCAACAAACAATTATCCAGCAGATACCAACCGGGCATCCTACAATTCAATTTAATTCTGACACTATCTAACTGGAGTTAACGTCAGACCCAAGGTTAGGACTCAATCTCACAAGACAGCCCCCACTTTAGATGCCAGCTGCAAGTTTGGTTTGCTGGTATTTCTAACCAACTTGGCTACAACCCCCTTCTCAGGTTTGGTAATTTGCTATAAGGGCTCACAGAACTCAGGGAAACACCTGACTTACATTTACCAGTTTATTATAAAGGATACAGATGAACACTCAGATTGAAGAGCGGTATGTAGGGTAAGGTCTGGAAGTTCCTGAGTACGAGAGCTTCCGTCTCTCTGGAGTTGGGTAGGTTCCTGGCATGTGGTTGTATTTACCAAACTGGAAGCTCTCCCAACCCCATAGTTTTGAAATTTTTTTATGGAGACTTCATCACACAGACATAATAAATTATTAACTCAATTTCCATCTTCACTCCTCTCCCTGGAGGATGGGGGTAGAGCTTAAAGTTCCAAATGCCTAATTATAGCTTGGTTTATCTGGTGACCAGCCCCATGCTGAAGCCATCCGGAAGTCAACCAAGAGTCACCTCATTAGCACAAAAGATGCTTCTATCACCCAGAAAATTCCAAGGATTCAGGAGCTCTGTAGAAGGTGCGCCATCATCCCATCACCCAGGAAATTACAAGGGTTTTAGGAGCTCAGTGTCACAAACTGGGGACTGAAACCAAACACATATTATTTTATTATGTCACAGCAAGAAAGAGCATAATCTGATTTATGTTATAAATTCCAACTAAAGAAGTGATTCATTCAATCTTTATACATTTGACAAATATTTAATGAGTATCCACTCTGTACCAGATAGTGTTCTGGGCACTGTGGACACAGAGACGAGTAAAACGCCCTTGCCCTCGCAGAGCTTTCATTCTAGGAGAGTCTGGGAAGGCAAAAAGAAAGCAAACAGTCCAGTTAAGATACTACTGCAGAGTCCACATGAGGGATTATAATGGTTTCTAATGTATTGGACAACATGGGTCATTGTGGAACGGGAGAAAAATGGACAAGTGTTATATTTTAGATGTACAACAGATAGACTTGCTAAGGGATTTAACAGGAAAGGTAAAGAAAAATCAAGAATGACTCTCACATCTCTGGTCTAGACAATTATTAATACATGGATGGGTGTAGTGTTATTTACAGAAATAAGGAAAAACAGGAGAGCTACCAGTTTGGAGACAAAAACTAAGAGTTTTATTTTAGTCATATAGCTTAATGTATCTGGTTAGACATCCAAAGAGGAGTTAAACAGCAGGCTATTGGATCTGTAAGTCTGGAGGTCAGTGGAGCGGGCAGAACTAGAGATGTAAAGGATTGAGGCACAGAAATGGGATTTAAACCATGGGACTTAGGAAGAGAGTACAAACAAGGGCAGAGTCCAGAATCAAATCCTGACATATGCTAACTTTCAAAGGTTGACAAGAAGAGGAGAAGGAAACAAAGGAAACTGAGAAGTGATGACTAAGGTAAGGAAAAGACAAAGAAACGTGCATCACGGTAGCAAGCCATGGAGGGGGTATGCTGCTAGGATGTCCTTTCAAGAAACAACTTGCCATTAAGCTGTATTAAGAGTACAGTTAACTGACAACCTTCATCTGTTAACAGCCTTAGGATCTGCTTTGTTTTTGTATCAAGGACAAATACTTCCCTAGCCAATAAGAGAGCACACTGTGGGTAGTATGACCTGACCTGACCATGTTAGTCTACCTAACACGCGTTTCCTCTAATAAGCAACCTTTGCTCCAAAGGTCCCAGTGGGTTGTCAGATACTTTGTTAGATCTGCATTATGGTCTTCCCTACCTAATCCTGCTTCCACTCCTCTCAACTTCTGTAGGTGTTGGATATTGGTCTGAATGCTTGACCAATCTTGCTTTGCTCCTCTTTTTCTTTCAAGGACAATCCCCTCCCCTCAAAATCTTGCCAGCCTATCTCCATCTCAGCTCTTGCAGCCTGGGAGACCACATTAGTAACAAAAGTCAAGAGGAAAGAATGCTTCAAGAAGGAAACGGTCCAGTGTGGTGAGGGTTGCTGAGAAGTCAGGAAAGGAGAGAGAACTAACGAGTGAATTTGGCAAAATGAAAGTAATTTCAGTGGAACAATGTGAATCAAAGCTTAACTGAAATGGGCTCTGAGGTGAATGACAGACAAGAAATGAGGCAGAGACTACAGACAACTAACTCACTTTGGAACTTTTGCTGTGGGAGAACAACAACAAAAAAGAGGCAGTAACTGAGGGAGAATTAGGGTGAACAGGGGCCTTCTGTTATTCTTACTGTTTAATGAGAGCTACTGACGGATATTAATAAGTTGATTGAAATGAGCCAGTAAAGAAGAATGACGATTTAGAGAACTGTAGGAGTAAAGCCTTTAACGCAAGATGGGAAACCTGAACTTTCAAAGCAGAAGAAAAAAATCACAGGAGAGAAAAACCCACAGGTTAGCTTATATAACTTCCAGCTTTAACAAGTGCTGTTAAAGAACAGTACAAGAATTTCAAAAAGTATAACAGAGAAACTTCACTTAGACTGAGGATCCCTGAGGGAGTCAAGTTAGTCAGAAGAGTGAAAATAAGAGCATTCCAGGAAGAAGAAACGACAGGTGCTAAAGCTAAGAGATGGAAAAGAGTTTAAATTATTGGAAGACAAGAAAATCAGTTGCTGTGATGAATTAAAGAGAGCCAGAACAAGATTATGCAAGATCATGTGGGAAGTAATAAACATTTCGGATTTTAGCCCAAAGCCTAGAGGTTTTAAGTTGGGGAGTTACATGACTTGATTTGTGATTTTTAGAAAATATCACTATGTTTGCAGTGGGAGGAAAACAAGTGAAAGATCTGTTGAGAACTGATAGTGATTTGAACTTAGGCAGTTGAATGCATTTATTCCCTCATTCAAATAATATTTAATAGTGAGTAAGGTGCACTGATTCAACATGTATTTTTAGAGGTAGAATTTACAAAACTGGTGAAAGTGGGGTTAAAGAAAGGAAGGTGAGGGTGGGAAGGGGGTGGATGATAGGAGGTTGGCTTGGTGGGTATAATGTATGTTTCTCCTCTGATGGATACACTGAAGGCCCTGACTTCAACATAATACAATATATCAATGTAGCAAAATTGCACTGTGCCGTATGAATAGATAAAAAGAAAAAGAAGAAGCTATGAAGGATATATTCTAGGACTCTGGCTCATTCAACTAAGCAGAACTGCTTATAATACTCAGCAGAAGTACACCAACTCCCCAGGGGCCCCACAGACCATACAGATCCAGCAGCTTCTTTTCTTGGTGGTATACCAAGGCTTTCCCAGTCCCACCTCAACAGTCACATCATCAAATGAATTGCACAACACAGGCTTACACAGTGTATTTCTCCTACAATGTTCAACTACCTCGTTTTGTGCCTGAGGGAAGGAACTGCCTACTGAAATTGGAATCTGGCCATGCATATTAATGCTGCTCTCTTGCCCTTTATATATAATTTTACACATGTTTTAGAAACAGAACATAATTCCTCAGCTCAGCAATTTATTTATGGGCAGTTTCTGAAGCTGTTATCACTGGCTTCTCCTTCTGGCCTTCACAGGAATTAGAAATCCTTACTTACTGCAGTGGGTCCTTACTCCTGTTATCTAAGACAATCATTCAACTCCATAAACCAGATCTTAATACCACTCAGCCTTTTGTTTTTCTGACTCCAGATGACTCCAGACATCATTCTTTTTGCTCCTATATTAGAAATATGCTTTACATAGAGGCACAACAAATGAGCCCCTAAAATCCCTGCAATAAAATGTCAGAAAAGGTGTAGAAAAGAATTTGAGTAAATTAAGCCCACTTAAAATACCACGAGGAAGGGAGAAGGGATGTTACCAATTTTCAAAGTTACAACCAAAAATACAAGGCATCTATCTATCTATATTTTCATTCAACATCAATGAGTGCTGCATGCTAAATCAAAGGTAACCTTTAACCCTAATACACTCCAGTGGATTTTAAGAGTAACTCTCTTCCAATGTAAACCCCTGGGGTAACTTAATTATTCAGTAGGAAGTGGCTTAATATACTTAACTTAAACAAATGAACACATGGACTTAAAATAATCCTCCGGAAGTTATCAAATTTATTCCAACATCTAGGCAACAACAGACTCTTTGACTGACTGTTACATATTGTGGCACTTTCCTAAAAGATCCTTTTGGATCCAAACACTTACTAGAGAATACAAGACTAGTCTATTCTTGGCCAATTATAGATTATTACCTATCTGCCTCCTCCTCCTATGTTCCGTAACAATGCATCTTTTGGAATAGATTCCAATTTGTATTTGAATCTTGTTAGAGAAAAGAATATATGATAAAGTTCATCCAATAGGCAGCACTATTTTGGTTTTGAGGTGACTTTTAATATGCAATTTGAAATGCTGCTTTTTGCCTAGGGCCATATTCAAAATCAAGCATTCAAATCCACAAACATTTTCAAGCACTACCTACTTGCCAGCCACTATGTGGAACACTAAGAATAAAAAGATGAGTAACACAAGCTGCCAGTCCTAAAAAATTTCATACAAACTTGATGAACTCAAGAATTCAGTATCTTGTCAGGGCACAGAGATGTACACAAAATCATCTATGAAAACCTTATATGTGCTACTATAGCTATTAAACTAGGGCAAGAAAATAATTTTGCTGGGAAAGGCTTCATAGAGGAGGGACTATTTGAGAAACATCTGGAAGGAAGACTGGGTGTTCACTAAGTACAGAAATGGGTAAAGAACATTCTAAGTGGGAGGAACAACTTGTGCTTAGAAACAAAGGGTACGAACATGTTACTAAAACCAAAAGACATTTCTTCAGAAATGTCTTTACTTGGCTTTACTTGGCCTCATAGCAGCCTTTGATCTTGATAACCATTCTCAGATCCTTGACACATTCTCTTAGTTCTGTGACAGTCCTCTCTTAGTTTTCCTTCTATTTCTCGGTTCACCTTAGCACTCTGTGGACTCCTCTTTGTCTCTTAAATATTGTCATTTCCTCAGCATTCAGTCTTGGGCCCTTTTCTCAAAGTGAAAAGCTCCCTGCCTGGTTAATCACATCCCCTTTCCATGATTTCAATTATCAAATACTTATGACTCTCAAAGCTGTATCTCCAGAACAGATATTTCCTGAGTTTCAGAGGCAAAAAACTAGCTATCTTCTGGCACTTTTCAAAAGTTTCTCATGTACTTCAAACTTGACACTTTGAAAATTAAATTGTCTTCCTCCCAAAGCCCCTTCCTGCTATGATACCCCTCCACCTCAGTGAATCATCAGCTAGTTGTCCCAAGCAAAAAACCTGAATATCATCCTTGATTCCTCTATCTCCATTATACTCACCATTGAGTCAGACCCCATGTCCTGTCAATTTTGCCTTTCACTAGAATTCATCTACTTATCTTTATCCCAACTGCTAGTGCCCTAATTTATGGTCCCATTGCCTTTAGTATAAATTACTGCAATGCCCTCCTAATTGGCCTCCCTGCCTCTAGTCTTGCTTCCTTTCAGTCTACCCTCCACAATAATATGTCTTATAGCACCTTGCATAACCTGGTTTCTAATCATACTCTGAACTCATCTCTTGCTATTAGTCCCTACTTCTTCTGTATTTCCAGCCATAATTACACAGTTATCTTGCCTTTAGGTCTTTCTACATACATTTTTCATGCATCAAGTGCTATTTCTGTTCCTTTTCTACAATTCCCACTTCATCCTTTAGGCCTAAAATTATGTATCACTTCTTCAGGGGAACACTGATCCCTCAATTGCTTCCTCTTACGTGTTCCTATCATTAGAATTTCTATTCCACTGTATTTTACCTTGCTGTTTACTAGCCAGTATCTTCCCAGACTGTAAGCTCACAAAAGCCCTAGGCAAGGTGCCTATGCATATTTTGAATGCTCAAAAGCAATCTGTGGTATGACTAAACAAATGAGGAAATAAGTCTTAACACACTTCATCAAAACATTGAGCACATGAGACTGAAAAAGGAGAACAAGATGACAAGGGACATCTTGTGGTTTCCCCAATAAGATCAATAGAACAAATAATATATGAAATGCTATTATCAAAGGACATCAAAACAACAAAAGCAATTATTTGCAAGAGGGCAATTTAATTCAACAAACACCTAAGGGTAGCAAACAACCATAAAAATAAGTTATTTTTGTGTTTGATTCACTAATTTTGCAAAAATATCATTCAGGACAATTTTCTGAGAAAGCAGCAAGTGACTTCCCAACACCTCCAAGGAAACATATTCTAAGACCAATCATTATGTAGAAGTTAGACACTGATGCATTAATAAACTACCCCAAACACAGTAGCTTAAAACAATAAACATTTCTTGCTCTTAACTCTACAAGTCAGCTAGAACTTTCATTTTGGCTATGCCTTCTCATAATTCTGCAACAGCCTGACAGGTTGACATAATTCTCATAATTATGCTTTCTCAGAATTCTGAAATAGCCTGACAAGTTGGCTAAGACTGGCTTATCCAGAATGGCCTCCCTCATGTATATATTGCGGCTGGCTAGCTTTTGGATGGGGTGACCAGTGAGAACACATCCAGCAGGCTAGCTCAACCCAATTCTCATGTAGGTTAGGCAGGGTGCTCCATGAGCAGAGGTGCACACAGCTCTTAGGGCTTAGCTTTATAATTGACATACCATCACTTTTGCCACTTCTATCAGCCAAAGCAAGTTATAAGGCCAGTCCAGATTCAAGAAGTAAGGAAACAGACTCTACCTCTATAGTTACATTGCAAAGGGCACAGATAGAGGGGGGAAATAAAGTCATTTTTACAATCAGTATCCCACTCACTGCTTGGTACCTACCTGACCCTACGCATGCATCTATCTTGAGCAGTACAATTCTGTGTAAGATATTCATAATGATGATTCTCATACAGCAGAAAGTTCCGTAACACTCAGTGTATTATAAAGAGAGAAGAATATTGTAAAAAGCATGTCATGATCAGAACAAAGGTTAAGATTTGCACTCAATAAATAACTTTATTGTGGTGCCTTGCCACTGATTTCAGAGAATAGTGATTGTAGTATAGCGCATTCTGTTTATTCACTGTGAGTGTTCTCAACAAGACCTGAAAAAGTTAATAGGACAGTCGATTGAATTACTGGTGAAAGGATTCAATTAAAATAAACAAGCGCTAAACCAAAGTCAGATTTTTTAAATATATTTTTTAAACTTGCATTTATAAAACTTAAAGGACCAGGTCAGAGACCTTCTCAACAGCTGCCACTTCCCAAACACCACACCTACCAAACACTTCCCACATACCTATTACAGAGATAAAACTCTCTTTAAAAATTCACTGAATCACTCACTACACCACTGTACCATAAGAAGGAGCCAGGTGAGTGGATGGGTGGGTAGGGCTAAATGAGGAGGTCCTAAGGCAAATACGCATAAACCTGGCAACCTACTGAAAAGAAAATTAGATGAAAACTTTTATATATGCAAACTAGTATCAATGAGGTATTTTTCAGCAACCACAAAAACTGTGTTGGACTTGAATAGGTAAATAGAAATCAGACCAAATAACAGATAAGCTTAAAAGCATGCAGATCTTCAAATCCAAGTGATATTACTGGGTGCACTTGATCATTAGACTATGTGGCCTAGTTTTGCTGGATGACCCTCTAATTTCTGAAAAGTGCTACAGGATCCTCCTGACAACGACCTCTCCTAACTCCAACATGGGAACTCTTAGCATTTCCGATGTGGATTTTAGAGACAAAGATAGAACACTGCAATCTGCCAAGGCTGAAAAGGGTATCACTTTCAAAGGTTAAAAAAATCTCCCCCCTCTCCTTTTTTTCATGATGACTACCCAATTACACAAGCCAGGCATGATAACCGGGAGCAGTAAAAGAAGTCTTCTGTAGCCATGCTCAAAACTCATGTCCAAACTCAGTGAAAAGACCCATGAGACACAGTAACACAATGCATCTTTGGGGGTCTGCACATTGAGTAGTTAATCTAACATGGAAAAAAAAAAGTTAACATAAAAACAAAAAACTCAAAACCAGATTATATTGTTAGCATTTCTTATCAGAAGCTATTTTGTTATTTTTAAATAGTTTAGGTTTTCATTTCTTTTAATTTTACATAAGAGCATCAAGTTATACAAGAGATTTATTCTTAAAATTCTGTAGGCAGAACAAAATTTTGTAAAGTGAAACCCATTCTTCCTCTGAGAGCTATTATAAAATCCACCATGTGTATCTATATATAAGCATGCTCCTGAGACCATGGATTTAGGTTATATTTTTGTGTACCACAATAAAAGTTGTGGTGTGATGACTATGTGTGTGATCATACTCATTTTCCACGAGCCCAGTTGAACCAGACTCCAGGTATCTTTTATCAGTATCGAGCAATGGCACTGTTTCAGCCCTCATTTATTTACAAATAATAACTAATATCTTGATTTCTATATCTGGGGAGAAAATTGAGAAAACAGCTTATTACAAGGAATAGTCACAGTAACAACTACTGTACTATTATTAATTTTGGAGACCTCAGGTTCTGACATCACTTCCCAAGATGAGTCAGAGAAGTCTGATAGTCATTTTCCTCAGACATATCTTTCTCCCAGAAATCTAATAACAATCTTAGGATGATTCTGACAGTTCTCCTCTGAACTAAATCCCTGGTGAACTATACAGCATATCTCCACATTAACAGAATCTTTGGTCCAAGTGCAAATTTCAAAAAATATTCCCTTTACCTCTTACTCTCAACCCTTGGATTAAACCAGGCAAAACTAGGCCTTATGTATTAGCCTTGCAGCTTTCTAATTGCTAATTAACTAGTCATTCAAACAATCAAGTGGCACAGCTAGCAAGGATCTTGAGTTTGCTCCACGAAATAAATAAGCATGATCTGTAAAAAATGCCAATCACTTGTATGCAAAAATGCGGTGTTTCTAAGACTGAGAAAAATTGCAAAGTTTATTTGAAAAGTAAACATCGTTTCTATTATAATTACTATATAAATAGTTGTTTGTACCATGAAGGAAAAGTATTCTAAGCAAAGAAAAAATACAATTAAGTTCATTGTATTTGTCCCAATTTGGGGGTTAAAGAAAAAAAACATTTATCTCAAATTTTCAAAACAAAAAAAAGAGGTAGATTCAACAAGCTCCTATTAAATAACACTGGGTAATTAATGATATACTATCATATCTAATTAAATCATACAGTGATGATAAGCTACTACTTACCACAGGAGGAAAATAAAACTTCAGTAACATACTAAACATACTACTAACAAGTATTTAATGCATATAACATTTAATTACATAATTTCATTAACATGAAGGATCAGTGGTACTAAACTATTATTTGTTTCAACTTCAATGCATCATTTTAAAATTCAGAGTAAATTAGTGGTAGCTACAGACTGAAGTAAAGGGAAAATGGCGTGTGACTGCTAAGGAATACAGGGTTTCATTTTGGAGGAATGAAAATATTCTAAAAACTAGATGATGGTTGCACAACTCTGTGAGTATACTAAAAACTACTGAATTGTATACTTGAAAGGGTAAATTTTATGGTATGTGAATTGTGTCTCAATGAAGTTGTTATAAAAAGCAAGTAATACTAACATTTTTATTAATTACATGAATTCCTAAAAAGCAAGTACTGATTCCGTATCTAACATGCTGAACACATTCAAGTCTTCTATTTATAAACTGCCTTCTCTATTATTTTCTAAAATATTATATCCTGATTATCTCTAATATTATCTCTAATAATCTAAATATCCACAGGCTTCTAACAACTTTTCAAAACATAGAAATGACACTAAACGATTGAAGATTTTGACATCTTGATGAACCTATTTAAAAAAAATGTTTAAATTCCAGTGGGCCACATAATATAAAGACACCTGTTTTCCTGGGAATTAACAGTTGCAAATACAGACAACATAAGTAATTTCACACATCAAGTTGATGTGTAATAAAATAAATCTACTCAAGGTTCTTCTTTCATCAAGATAACAGACTCTGACGATAAATGACTACAGCTCGTCTTGTTAAGATCAAAAGGGAATGACTTTTGCAGCAAAATATGTCTACCAGCTAAACTATTTCACCAGCTCAGTTACTAATGACACAAAAGCAGTCTTACATTAAGCAGCAAAAAAGAAGAAAGAGAAGATATCAAAAAGGGATTTTTAAAAGACCTTAAAAGGAGTTTGTCAAGATTGCCAAATGCTTTGTAATGTTTATTTAGACTTTAGAATTTTATGTATCCAAGAGGAGTATCTCTGAATTGTGCTGACAACATAATAAATTTTTCATTAACTGTAAGCTCTCTGCAGAGCTTACAGTATTTCCAACCCACAGAAACTAGAGTAATATTAACAGTTCCTTCTTATTCCCACCTTATAATACCAAAGTCAGTTTGCCACTATTGAAACACCCAGAAAGAACAAGATCTGTAAGATCTTCATCTTTTGTTGTTATATACAATGTCATGTAAAGCGGTTCAGTTTATTATCATGGTATTTCTAAAAGGCTATGTAATAATTTATTTTGTATTTAAATCTTAGCTACATAAGTAACTACAAATGTTTATGTGTAAAAACATGAGGTGTACTTAAGGTGCCTTTGAAACAAAATAACTAGAAAAATATCAATTAACATCAATAGAAAAACTCTTTTCAAAACCATAATCCAGAAGTACTCAAATGAAAAAAGTTTTTTTAAAAAAGGCTGTAAGTGAAAACTGTAACTAACAGTATAAATGGATAACTTCATTCTTTTTGATATCATAAATTTTATTGGCTCCTATACAATTGTCATACCAAGGGGAGTCTCACAATTTCATCTTAGGAAAGGAAGTAAAAAGGTTTTTCTATTTGCAGTCTAAAGAGCTAAGTTGCCTGTAAAAAGATCTAACTTGTCCACATTTGATGGATAAGAGAATTAAACCTCAAAGTCATTAATTAACTTGCAAGACCTAAGTATTCTAATGTTTCTAGAATGTCAGTTTACTTTTTTTTTCTTTTGAGACACAGTCTCACTCTGTCAGCCAGGCTGGAGTACAGTGATGTCATCTTGGCTCACAGCAACCTCTGCCTCTCAGTTTAAGCGAATTTTGTGCCTTAGCCTCCCAAGTAGCTGGGATTACAGGCAAGTGCCACCATACCCAGCTAATTTTATATTTTTTAATATAAAATTTTATATTTTTAATAGAGACGGGGTTTTGCCATGTTGACCAGGCCGGTCTCAAAAACCTGGCCTCAAGTGATCCACCTGCCTTGGCCTCCCTAAGTGCTGGGATAACAGGCATGAGCCACTGCGCCCACCCTAGTATGTCATTTTAAAACACAAAGAAAATTTTTCACTTAATGACATAAAATTTTAATATGCATTTGGTGTCACCTCCTCATATGCAGACCCCAGGACCATGAGACAGCATCACGGAACACCTCATATGCCTCTTTTTCCATTGCCACTATTTCCTTCAGCCTTAATTCTCTAAATCCACAAGTTCTTTCTTCCTTTTCCACAATAACACATGAAACAATATTTACATAAATAGCAGAAGCACTTACAATTGCAGATGCTATCTTTAGGTTAAATCAACAGAGAACCTTTTTAATTTACTACTAAAAAAGCAGTAAGTCAAAATATGAACTATAATAAAAGGGATTCTACCCACCAGAGGATTAAGCTTTGCCAATACAATGAGATCTATTTTATAAAAATAACCCTCATTACGACATGGCCTGTTGCCAAGACCCTCCTACATCAGATCCTGTCCTTGCTGGGGATGAAACAAGCTTTAGCACCATGCCAACAAAACAGCTGCCAAAAATGAATTCTTCCTGATTCTAGAGAACTATCACTCCATTTCCCCACCAAGGTGGCTAACCTTATTTGTTGTTAACATGTGTTTTGGCTACATAGCTTAAATATTTTATGTAATAAACAGTTGTTTTAACATAGTGTATGCCACCTCTGTGGTATCGATGAGGAAGACTTTATTTCTAAAAGAATTCAAAAATATGAATTTATAGATTGACCAAAATAATCTTATCCCTTAGTTTTCTATATTAGTTAGATCGATCCATTTTTCCAGCACTTTGAGAGAGAGGATAGAGGATACCGAGAAGTACAAATTGTCCCGTCTTCATGGCACTTCAAGTATTTTTTAAAGAGATGTCTTTTTTCCTGTAATACCAGTGAAACGAGACATGGCAAGTCTGTAATAGCCAATCATAGCCATCTTCTTAGTAGACTTCCCCTGACAGTATGTATAATAGACTGCTTTTCATGGAATTAAAAGAATGCAGTTGATTCGGTAATAATGATATATACATGTGCCTGCCAGTCATAGGTGTATTACATGGCTGGCTCAGCCAAACTTTGACTTGTATTTTTTTCTTCCAGATTGGCTTCTTGGTGGTGTGTGCCTATAGTCCTAGCTTCTCAAGAGGCTAGAGAAGGAGGACAGCTTGAGCCCAGGAGTTCAAGGCTGCAGTGGGCTATTATTGCACTAGTGCAATCTGTCTGGGTAACACAGCAAGACTCTATCTCTCTTAAAAAAAAAAAAAAAAAAAAAAAAAGATCTGCTTCTGCAAGCCCTGTTCATGCAATAAAATAAATAACGAAGAGCTAGTAGGATATCCAGGGAAGGCCCAGTGAAGACCCAGTGATTTCCAATGTCACAAAGCTTCTAGCTTCTAACAAAGAGGCCTAGTCTCTTTTTTATAAAGAACTATTAAAGCATATCAGATAGGTTCATTTATAATTTGGAATAGGCAGTTGCGTAACTTGAAGAAATTATGGTAGGAATTAGCAATAATTAGTAAATATTAATTTATGTTTGGTCAGCAGAGTGCATGTAATTTAAAGATTTGAAATGCAGAAAAGTAAGAAGGAAAAGTGTCAACTATAGACATACAGCTTACCAGGCAGACTCTCATATTTGACTTTAAACTGAGAGTTCTGGAGAATAATGCCCTGTAGCTCGTAAGATACATCCTAACAGAAGGAGCTGAACTAGATGAAGAGAAAACACATGGACCAACAGGTCAGAGAAATAACTTTAAATAAAGTAAAAAAGAAAATAATTCATTGAAAGTGCAAAATCTATTAACCATTTTGAAAAATATCTGGCCCTGACCTGCTTCCCCAAACAATACAACATTAGCAATTTATAATATTTACATTTAAAAAAATGTAGTGTCTATCTCTCTCTCCTGAATTACAGAAACTCATAATTCAGGCTAAATGGAAACAATTACTAGCTTTTCTTGGTTTTAAGTTCTCTATCGCTAGTTTGCTTAAGTTGGCTAATTAAAATATCAAAATTTTATTCTGCTATCTAGAAGAAATTATTCTAAAAAACATTAAAAATCTAAAAGTTATTAGCATAATCAATAAATACAATAAAACAAAGCTCATGAGTCAAAAAAAGAAACTAAAACAGGTGACATTTTTAAATATAAGAAAAACAATGAGTTTATGTTATTAAGGGACAGAAAGAGTCAATTCATAATTTCCTAAGGCTTTCAAAAAACTTTTTTTTAACTGAGTTTTGCTCTTGTTGCCCAGGCTGGAGTGCAATGGCGTGATCTCAGGTCACCACAACCTCTGCCTCCTGGGTTCAAGTGATTGATTCTCTTTCCTCAGCCTCCCAAGTAGCTGGGATTACAGGCGTGTGCTACCACCCCAGCTAATTTTTATATTTTTAGTAGAGACGGGGCTTCAGAATGTTGGTCAGGCTGGTCTTGAACTCCTGACCTCAGGTGGTTCACCCGCCTCATCCTCCCAAAGTGCTAGGATTACAGGCATGACCCACTGCACCCAGCCTCAAAAAGCTTTATACTCCTACTGACTAACACATTTCTGGCAATCAACACCCAAATAAATCAGTATTTCTATAAAACTTTACAGAAATATGCTCTGGATTAGTATTTGTGTTAAGTGAGATGAAGGAGGAGGAGAATGGGTAAAGGAAAAAGCACAAGAGAGGAAAAATGGGGGAAGAAGACAGAAAGGAGGTAGAAGAGAGAGAGTGGAAGAGTAGAGAAGCGGTCTAAGAATAAGATATGATAAATTATGCCAGGCCAAATTATAAGAAAAGTTCAATACATCTTGCTTAGTGATGAGGATAGTGTAGGATAAGAATACACAGAATCGGCCAGGTACGGTGACTCGCGCCTGTAATCCCAGTACTTAGGGAGGTCAAAGAGGGTAGATCACGAGGTCAGGAGTTTGATACCAGCCTGACCAACATAATGAAACCCTGTCTCTACTAAAAATACAAAAATTAGCTGGACGTGGTGGCGGGCACCAGTAATCCCAGTTACTCGGGAGGCTGAGGCAGGACAATCACTTGAACCTGAAAGGCAGAGGTTACAGTGAGCCAAGATCATGCCAGTGCACTCTCCAGCCTGGGCGAGACAGCTAGACTCCATTTCAAAAAAAGAAAAAGAAAAAAAAAAACAAAGAATATACTGAATTACAACAGTAAGGATCAGGGGAAGATAAATTAATAATCCAGCTATGGGAAAGAGGTAAGGATGGGAGTAAGTAAGAAAAGGACAACAAAACTAGGCTTACTAACTTGAAAATGAGATCGCTGTGGAGCCACCCAGCTGCTTTCTCTATAGAGGAATTAAAAATGTATCTATATAAATAATATAGGCCGGGCGCGGTGGCTCAAGCCTGTAATCTCAGCACTTTGGGAGGCCGAGGCGGGTGGATCACGAGGTCAGGAGATCGAGACTATCCTGGCTAACATGGTGAAACCCCGTCTCTACTAAAAATACAAAAAACTAGCCGGGCATGGTGGCGGGCGCCTGTAGTCTCAGCTACTTGGGAGGCTGAGGCGGGAGAATGGCGTGAACCCGGGAGGCGGAGCTTGCAGTGAGCCGAGATCACGCCACTGCACTCCAGCCTGGGAGATACAGCGAGACTCTGTCTCAAAAAAAAAAAAAAATAATAATAATAATAATAATAATAATATAGATGGCTGGCAGATAATGCAGAACAGAGAAATAAACTTTTGTCAAGAATTGGGTATTTATGAATCAAAGAAAAAAAAATGGTTTAAAGAATCAACGTGGGCTGGGTGCAATGGTTCATGCCTCTAATCCCAGCATCTTAGGAGGCTGAGGTGGGTGGACTGTTTGAGCCCAGGAGTTCAAGACCAGCCTGGGCAACATGGCAAAACCCCATCTCTAAAAAAAAAAAAAAAAAATTTAATTAACTAGGAAGGTGGTGTGCACCTATAGCCCTAGCTACTTGATAGGCCCAAGTGGGAGAATCACTTGAGCTTGGGAGGTCAAGGCTGCAGTGAACCGTAATTCTGCCATTGCATTCCACCCTGGGCAACCAGAGCAAAATCCTGTCTCAAAAAAAAAAAAAAAGTTAAATACACTGTGTTCAAAACAAAACATTCAGGACAAACTACACGCAATTCAGGATCTTCAAAACATAAATATCAAACTATGTCAGAAAATCTAGACAGATTAGATCATATCAGTATTCCTAAACACAGAATGGCAGATATCTCTGTTGAAGGTACATTTAGAAGGGCTTTCCTTGTATCTAAAAACAAATGAAATTCTTATAGAATTTTAACTACTACTGAAACCGGAATAGCCAAGGTGGTTGGCATATTTAGAGTAAAAGAGTGGTCATGCTAGTTCTTATAGAAAGTGTAATAAGCCAATATTAGTTTCACAATACATTCCTTTCACATACATTTCATAATACTTAATAAATATACATAATACACTTCAAAATAAATCTGAAGAGGAAAACTAAATTAGATGCTCATACAATACAGAATATAAATAATTTATTTTTTATTATATAGTCAACTCTGGCAAGGTAGATTACCTGATGTACGGATTAGCCATGAAATATATGTTGATTTAATAAGATATTTAGAATTACCATGAACCGGAGTTAGATGTCCTTATTAGAAGATACCTAACACGTGAAACTAATTACCAAAAACTCAGCACTGACTCTGCTACAATGTTGAACAACTCTCACCACTAAGACTGTAGTACCTCCCACCCCTTGCCAACAGTGTGTCCCAAAATAATTACTTGAGATTCCCATACAAAAAGCAAGTGAGGAAGAGAAGAAAAAAGGAAGGCTCTTGCAACTGCTGATCTTGTGAGAGAGTCATATGAGTTAATACAAAGTGCTTATAAGAGTTCACCTGGCACACAGCAAGTGCTTGGTAACACTGGCTACTACCCTCATACAAAAACAGTGTCTCAAGTCCTAGTCTCCACAAAGACTCTAGGAAAAATAGATAGCCCATATTTGGCAAACTTATGGTTAATCTATTCAGGGTTCCGGTCTTGCCGATGGTCTTCAGAACCCATCAGCATTAATTACAATAGCTACTTGGCTGGTCATTAACATCAGTGATTTTGCTAATCTTTTTTTTTTTTTTTTTTTTAAAGAACTTCACAGATTTCAAGCACTAACTTTGCTGTTTTGAAACAACAGGTAACCATGCTGGCTAGCCACATATTCCATTCCATATTCAAGTACCACCAGATATAGTTAATTCAATTTACCTGATCTTTTATTTTAGAAGTTACGCAGGTCTAAAATCAAAATCTCAGTGACTTCATCTCTCACATACAATTTTAAAACATACATTTTACATCGCTACAAATATTTACATCTCTAACATACATTTTAAAAAGAAAAGAAAATATTAAACCCAGTGAAATCCCTCCATATTACTCCTTCTTCCTTAATGCTAATTTGGATAAAACACAATTGGCAGTTGGCTCCCAACCTCCACAACAGGCTCAACCTAGTTATTTAATCAATTTTATTACATAACCCTATGTTTAAAGTCATCTCATATTTTATACAACTGAATATTTGGGGCTCCTTTTATAGTGTTATAGAAGGGTTTTACTGTAATTGACACATGACATTCTTATGTTTAAATTCCGCATTGTTCCTGCTCTCCAAGACCAACCAGTCCACCCTTCCCTATTTTCCTCTAATTGCTACTGCAATTTCCCACAGTCCCAAGGCACCTGCCTTGTTAAAAGGAATGTTAACAGCTGCCTAAAATTATAAGATGAATTGAAAAAATCATTAAAAAGAGATAGTACTCTATTGAAAAATGTGGAGATGAATAAAGCATTTGGTATTTCAAACATCATTAATAAGTCTGCTTAAGATCAATTACCTCTAAAACAAAATATGGCTTGTGAGTGAAGATAACATATGTTTATTATAGAAATTAAATATTTCAATTATCAGAGCTAGAAGAGAAACCAAGTAATTTTAAAACTTTTTTTCAAAATCAATAAATTAGCTTTTTCAAAGATGAATATTATATAGTACTATAAATGTTTAACTGTACATAGCACATATTTATGCATACCCACAAACCATTCTTGCAAACACGCTTACAAGCAAGAACCCTAATAATTCAACCAACTACAGAACATAACACTAACACTCAAAGATCAAGCTCCTCCCCAGGAATATCAACTAATTTATTTATTTATCGTACATAGCACATTTAAGTCAAACAAATCCTTGTCACCATGGACACTCCCCTCAGTCAGTGGTTTCTTGCCCACCATTCTCTGTGAAATCAATATCCCGCACAAGAGTGCTACTCTCCTCGCTCCGGGCCCATGACACTTCGGGGTAGCTACAGTGAACTGTATCTGGCATCTGGTTCTTACCTCAGGGTCATTAGACTAAGATCGCCCACACGTTCCCCTTAAATAAGACATCTCGATGGATCACGGGTCTATCACCCTATTAACCAGTCACAGGAGCTCTCCATGCATTTGGTATTTTTTATCTCGGGTATGCACGCAACCCCATTGCAGAAAGCTAGCCCCGCCACACCGTATGTCGCAGGATCTGTCTTTGATTCCTAGTACATACCATTGTTGATCGCACCTACGTTCAATATTCCGGGTCTGCATCTAAATAGAGACAATAATCATACGCTTTTTGTTTAAAAAAAAAAAAAAAAAAAGAAGGGAAGAAAATCCAAAATATGGAACAAGTTGCATATGTAACGTATTTAACAATATTATTTACAATACAGAAAGTGGGTAACAATGGCTTAGTTAATCATAATACTTAAAACTGAACACTGGCTGGGTGCAATAGCTCACACCTGTAATCCCAGCACTTTGAGAAGCTGAGGTTGGTGGATCACCTGAGGTCAGGAATTGGAGACCAGCCTGGCCAACACAGTGAAACTCCATCTCTACTAAAAACATAAAAATTAGCCAAGCGTGTTGGCATGTGCCTGTAGTCCCAGCTACTCGGGACGCTGAGGCAAGAGAATTGCTTGAACCCAGGAGGCAGAGATTGCAGTGAGCCGAGATCACGCCACCGTACTACAGCCTGGGCGACAGAGCCAGACTCCATCTCAAAAACAAAACAAAACAAAAAAACTGAACATTATACCACAAGTAAGAACTATATCACAGCAAGGAAAGGGGCTTCTGGCATAAGGTTAAGGGGAAAAAGGTGAAGTTTTATGTAAACTATACTTATAGCATGCTCAAGTACATGTAAAAACATTCTAAGGTATTTCCTCCTCTCAAAACATTCTAGTTCTGAACTATTAAAGCATGGGAATCAGGGGTGAAAGCTTGCCTCATTAAACTGCCCAAGATTTCTGTAATGTTTTAATACTGCTTTTAGATATAAGGAAATACAAAGGGAACCAGAAAAAAAACATAGACTTATTACCTCATAACCTTGAGAAATTCATTCATCAATCTATGTATTTGAGAACTTCATCTCTTTTAATGTTTATATTATGAGAATGTTGTGTTGAAGCGGGGATAAAATAGAATTCATTTAATGCTTATAAATCATAAATAATAAACATCATTAATAAGTGTTTTAAGAGTCTAGGAAAAAAGACTGCTTCATATCACTACATTATACTAATCATGCTGTGAACTGGTTGGGCTTTTCCTGTCAATTTTTTCTGTGATTTTTTCAATGCATTTGTTGCCTACAATTCTAGCAGCTGCCATTAGGTAGTGCCTTCTCATGGGAGCTAAGGCCTAAATAAAGAGAAGAGGTAAGGTACACAACACAATTCTATAAACAGTAGAACATGTTATCAATAATCATAATAAAATGTAGCTAACTATTCACTCTAAGAGATGGCTGGCTACATAAGAAATATAATTTAAAGAAATGTAAATAATTCCCTAATACATATTTAAACCATATATTTAACCTTCATTTTTTCCATTAAGTTCCTGTAAAAATCTGCAACTAAGACAACAGAGGCACACACCTGTAGTCCCAACAATTGAGAGGCTGAGGCAGGAAGGTCATGTGAGCCCAGGAGTTTGAGGCTGTAGTGTACTATGATTACACCTGTGAATAACCACTGCACTCCAGCCTGGGCAACATAGCGATACTCTATTTAAAATGTGTGTGTGTGTGCATGCGTGTGTCTGTGTACGTTAGCCTAAAAGGTAACAACCTACCGTTTATTCTGTTCACTGCTTCTGCTTATTTCTGCCTTGCTTTGACCACTTTAAGACTTCTGGGATTTAGAGCTGGGTATGAAATCTTACTGGTGCCTGGAATTATTTTCCTTTAGCTACTTTCCTGGACTTCCATTCATTTTTCAACCTCAATCTAAAACATTATTTCCATTGTGAAGCCTCCCCGGATCATCCAAGCAACATCTTCCTCCAAATCTCTCACAGAACTTGAGTCAGGCAGACCTAGGTATAATGCTTATTTAGCCCTCTGTAAGACAGTAGGCCAGGACATACACATACATTTTATGAGCCAGCAATGCTGGCCTATGACCAAGATTACATCAGCCTATAAAGTCAGCCAGTTCTTTATAGGCCAAGACCTAGTAGAGACAGGCTCACAATTTTCCACAATAGCTCTTAACAGATACATGACTTAGTAGCTGTCTTTGGTAATGCTGGTTAAGTACAAAAAAACCTGCGTATACTTAAAAAAAAAAAAAAAAAAAAAAAAAAAGGAGTATTGCACTAAACCAATGGCAAAGTTTGCAACAAATTAATTAACCAAATGGATCAACTGTCTCTGTGGAAGGCTGTTGTTAAAGCAATATGTTCATAATCCCTCTAAAAGAGATGTTTATAAACCTTTCAATAACACTAACAGTAATAACAGCAACTAACTTTTATGTAGTGCTACCGTGTGATGACACTATTCTTAGCACTTGAAGTACATAAACTCAATTAATGCTTGCACAATCTCATTTTATAGAAGACAAAATAGAGGCATGGAGACATTAAATAACTTGGCAAAAGTCTCACACTTAGTAAATGGCAGAGCCTAGATTCAAACTTAGATATTCTGGCTCCAGAGCCTATCCTCAGAACTACTACATTATACTCCCTTGCAGCTAAAAGAAATACAGAATGCTTTCAAAACCTGGAGAAAAGACACAATAATGAACTTGTGACTGCATACTATATTCAATAAAGGTAGTGATTTGCATATAGAAGATACATTTTACACAGACTCAGCACATGTACGAGCACACACACGCACATGCAGACACATACACACCTGAAACAAAAACTTCAGGAAACAGTACTGCTTGTGACATACACTGACAATTTCTACTCTATTTTATTTTGTAGAAAATGTTGGTCATGACGCCAAAAAAAAATCTTAACATTCAGTTTGAAAAAGCACTGCAATACCACATGATTAGCTTTAGTACACAACTATTCATTCTGAAGGAAGATGCAGTGAACAGGATACAGATGGTTGTGGACTTAAGATAACAAAGGCCAGAGAAGGAATGTGGTATAATGGAGCCAGACGTGAGTTCCAGTCCCTAACTTCACCCCTAAATAAATGTGTAACGTAGCAAGTTACTCCCTTCTTTGAACCAATGCCTTGAAGATTAAGTTAGGGTATACAAAGCTCCCAGTCCACAACACTCATAAAGAAAGGGCTATTTTCTTCTCCCACACCAACTATCAAGTTTACTCTGTTGGCTTAAAGTCGTTTTTATTAAAGCAGGGGCTGAGGTTATTCTGAAGTCAGAAAAGATCCAGAAATTGACAATAGGACTTACTGAAGATTCAAGTACCCTCTTATCTGCAGGGAACTTTCGCAGGCAAGTCTGAACTAACTTGCACGCTGAAAAGTTTCCTACAGGAAAACTCTGCTCTTGCACTATGGAATCTGTGTCTCCTGACAATTAGGACTTCCTGTTACTCTGAAGAAACAATCCAGAATGAGCCACTTCCATCCCACTGCTATAACTTAGCATTATGAGTGTCCAATGATCACAGGAGACAGGAAAGCACCCTGGAGAGTAAGGACCACGTTGTTTTTATCTCTGCATTCAGCTCAAGGCTGGTGCCAAATGTAGCAAATGACCCAAAATAGTAGACATTAAAAAAAATGTCGAGTTTAACTGAAGAAAAATTTTCAACTCTGGCAAGTGGAGAAAGGGCACTCCAAATGCAAACCTGTATCTATCATCTGTTTCACTTGTGTAGGACCCCTTTTTTGCCTCTTCTTCCTGCATTCAAACAGAAGATAACCATTCCTGGTAATTACTTTTATGCCACCCACTGTTTTCACTCCTCTTTGCTAATCAAAGTCCTTCCTAATGAAAATTTACCACTGGCTTCCTTCTTTATAGTTTAAACATTCTTCTTAACATAGATAACTGGGGCCGGGCGCGGTGGCTCAAGCCTGTAATCCCAGCACTTTGGGAGGCCGAGACGGGCGGATCACGAGGTCAGGAGTTCGAGACCATCCTGGCTAACACGGTGAAACCCCGTCTCTACTAAAAAATACAAAAAACTAGCCGGGCGAGGTGGCGGGCGCCTGTAGTCCCAGCTACTGGAGAGGCTGAGGCAGGAGAATGGCGTAAAAACCCGGGAGGCAGAGCTTGCAGTGAGCTGAGATCCGGCCACTGCACTCCAGCCTGGGCGACACAGCGAGACTCCGTCTCAAAAAAAAAAAACATAGATAACTGGTATTTCTTTAAAGATCAGGAATAAATTAATGTAGTCTAAGTCTTATTTTACAGATAAAGACACTGGTTCAAAAAGGACAAATATGTTGCCTAAGCTTAGACAAGAAGTAGATGATAGATGTTGACTAGATTTATGTTTCAAGCTTTGTACGATAGTAATAGCAAACTTGGCCTTTTGTATTTAAAATGCATCTGGTTGAAGGAAACAACAGAATAAATGGAAGTAAATATATTAAGTATCTACTATGTGCCAAGTACTGTGCCCTCTATACATCAACACATTTAAAGCTTCAACAAACCTACAAAGTTGTACAAATATTTATCTTACAAATTATCTGGTTGACATAAAAAAAAAATATGGAGCTCAGTCGGCTGGGTGTAGTGGCTCAAGTCTGTAATCCCAACACTTTGGGAGGCCAAAGCGGGCGGAATACCTGAGGTCAAGAGTTCAAGACCAGCCTGGCCAACATGGTGAAACCCTGTCTCTACTGAAAATACAAAAATTAGCCAGGTGCGGTGGTGGGCACCTGTAATCCCAGCTACTTGGGAGGCTGAGGCAGGTGAATCACTTCAACCCAGGAGGCAGAGTTTGCAGTGAGCCGAGATCGCACCACTGCACCCTAGCCTGGGCGACAGAGTGACACTCCATCTCAAAAAAAAAAAAAAAAAGATGAAACAATAAAAAATAGTACCTTTTTTTTTTTTTTTTTTAGATAGAGCCTCACTCTGTCACCCAGGCTGGAGTGCAATGGCACGGTCTCAGCTCACCGCAACCTCCATCTCCAGGGTTCGAGCGATTCTCCTGCCTCAGCCTCCCGAGTAGCTAGGACTACAGGCATGTGCCACCACAAGCAGCTAATTTTTTGTATTTTTAGTAGAGACAGGGTTTCACCATGTTGGCCAGGCTGGTCTTGAACTCCTGACCTCGTGATCCACCTGCCTCAGCCTCCCAAAGTGCTGGGATTACAGGTGTGAGCCACCATGCCCAGACAAAATAATAACTTTTTCAAGACACAGACAGCACAATAAGATATAAATAGTAATAACAAAAAGCTAAAAAGCTAGGGGACTATGTTAAGGCACAGTCTTCACTAGTTTTTGTTTTTTGTTTTTTGGTTTTTTTGAGACAAAGTTCTACTCTTGTTGCCCAGATTGGAGTGCAATGGTGCAATCTCGGCTCACCGCAACCTCTGCCTCCCGGGTTCAAGCGATTCTCCTGGCTTGGCCTCCCAAGCAGCCGGAGTCTGACTACAGGTATGTGCCACCATGCCCAGCTAATATTTTGTATTTTTAGTAGCGTCGGGATTTCTCCATGTTGGTCAGGCTGGTCTTGAACTCCCAACCTCAGGTGATCCACCTGCCTCAGCCTCCCAAAGTGCTGGGATTACAGGCGTGAGCCACCACACCCAGCCAGTCTTCACTAGTTTTCTTTTGCTTGTTGATTTGTTTATGCAAATAATGTTAACCTGCTATCACCTTAAAATAATGGGTTGTAAGATAGTATCTGCAAGCCTCATGGTAACCTCAAACCAAAAAACCACACAATAGATACACGAAAAATAAAAAGCTAAATCATATCACCAGAGAAAATCACCTTCACTAAGAGATAGACAGGAAGGAAAGAAAGGAAGGAAGAGAAGACCACACAATAACCAGAAAACAAGTAACACAATCGTAGGAACAAGTCCTTACTTATCAATAACAACACTGTATGTAAGTGGACTACACTCTCCAATCAAAAGACATAGAGTGGTTCAACAGATAAAAGAACAAGACTCACTGATCTGCTGGCTACAGGAAACACACCTCCCCTATAAAGACACATGTAGACTGAAAATAAAGGGGTGCAAAAGATATTCCATGCCAATGGAAACCAAAAAAGGGCAGGAGTAGCTATACTTTGTTGACAGAAAAGCAACAAAGAAACATCAGACCTAATTTGCACTACAGACCAAATGGATCTAATAGATATCTACAGAACATTTCATCCAACAGCTATAGAATACACATTCTTTTCCTCAGCATATGCATCATTCTCAAGAACAGATCATATGTTAGGTCACAAAACAAGTCTTAAAACATTCGGAAAAACTGAAATAGTACCAAGTATCTTCTCTGCCCACAATGAAGTAAAACTAGAAATTAATAACAAGAATAATTTTGGAAACTATACAAATACATGGAAATTGATACATTATATCAACAGAATGAAGGACAAAAACCGTATGATCATTTCAATTGATGATGAAAAAGCATCAATTTGATAAAATTCAACATCTCTGCCCAGACAGAGTGGCTCACACCTGTAATCCCAGCACTCTGGGAGGCCATGGCAGATGGATGCCTTGAGGTCACGAGTTCAAGACCAGCCTGGTCAACATGGCAAAACCCCATCTCTACTTGAAAAAAAAAAAGCAAATATTAGCTGGGCATGGTGACACATGCCTGTAATTCCAGCTACTCGGACGGTTGAGGCACAAGAATCACTTGAACCTGGGAGGTGGAGGTTGCAGTGAGCCAAGATGGTGCCACTGCAGTCTCCCTGGGTGACGCAGTGAGGCTCTGTCTCCAAAAAAAACAGCAAAAAAAAAAAAAAAAAAAAATTTCCACATATCTTCTTGATAAAAACCCTCAAAAAACTGAAGATAGAAGGAACATACCTCAACATAATAAAGGCCATACAGCTAGTATCATACTGAATAGGAGAAAGCTGAAAGCCTTTCCTCCAAAATCTAGAACACAACAAGGATATCCACTTTCACCACTGTTATTCAACACAGTACTCAAAGTCCTAGCTAGAATGATCAGATAAAAGAAACATATAAAAGGCATCCAAATTGTAAACAAAGAAGTAAAATTATCCTTGTTTGCAGATGATGATATAATCTTATGTTTGGAAGTCTAAAGACTCCACCAAAAAACTATTAGAACTGATAAACAACTTCAGTAAACCTGCAGAATACAAAATCAACATAAAAAAAAGTAGCATTTCTATTTGCCAACAATGACCAATCTAAAAAAGAAATTTTTAAAAAAACTCATTTACAGTAGCCACACATAAAATTAAATACCTAGGAATTAATTTAATCAAAGTAAAAGATCTCTACATTGAAAACTATAAAAAACTGATTAAAGAAATTGAAGAGGACACCAAAAAAATGGAAAAATATTCTATGTTCCTGGATTAGAAGAATTGATATTGTTAAAATGTCCATACTATCCAGAGCAATCTACAGATTCAATGTAATCCCTATCAAAATACCAATGACATTCTTCACAGAAATAAATAGAAAAAACTATCCTAAAATTTACATGGAACCACAAAAGACTCAGAATAGTCAAAGCTATCCTAAGCAAAAAGAAGAAAACTGGAAGAATCACATTACCTGACTTCAAATTATAACCAGAGCAATAGTAACCAAAACAGCATGGTACTGGCATAAAAACAGATACATAGACCAATAAAACAGAATAGGGAATCCAGAAATAAATCCACACACCTACAGTGAACTAATATTTTACAAAGGTGCCAAGAACATACACTGAGGAAAAGACAGTCTCTTCAATAAACAGACTGGGAAAACTGGATATCCAAATGCAGAAGAATGAAACTAGCCCCTATCTCTTGCCATATACAAGAATCAAATCAAAATGGATTAAAGAATTAAATGTTGGCCGGGCGCGGTGGCTCAAGCCTGTAATCCCAGCACTTTGGGAGGCCGAGGCGGGCGGATCACAAGGTCAGGAGATCGAGACCACAGTGAAACCCCGTCTCTACTAAAAATACAAAAAATTAGCCGGGCGCGGTGGCGGGCGCCTGTAGTCCTAGCTACTCAGGAGGCTGAGGCAGGAGAATGGCGTGAACCCGGGAGGCGGAGCTTGCAGTGAGCCGAGATCGCGCCACTGCACTCCAGCCTGGGCAACAGCGTGAGACTCCGTCTCAAAAAAAAAAAAAAAAAAAAAAAAAGAATTAAATGTTACAGCTCGAACTATGAAAATACTACAAGAAAACATTAGGGAAACTCTCCAGGTCACCGGTCTGAGCAAAGATTTCTTGAGTAATACCCCACAAGCACAGGCAACCAAAGCAAAAATGAAGAAATAGAATCGTATCAAGTTAAAAAGCTTGTGCACAGCAAAGGAAACAATAAACAAAGTGAAGAGATAACCCACAGAATGGAAGAAAATACTTGCAAACGACCCATCTGACAAGGGATTAATAACAAAAATATATAAGGAGCTGAAACAACTCTATAGGAAAAAAAATCTCTAATAATCTGATTTTAAAATGGGCAAAAGATCTGAGTAAACATTTCTCAGAAGAAGACATACAAATTGTAAACAGACATATGAAAAGGTGCTCAGCATCACTAATCACCAGACAGACAAAAATAGAAACAATGAGATATCATCTCATCCCAGTTAAAATGGTTTTTATCCAAAAGGCAGTAACAAATGCTGGCAAGGATATGGAGAAAAAGGAATCCTCATACTAATGTTGGGAATGTAAATTCATAAAACCACTACGGAGAACAGTCTGGAGGTTCCTCAAAAAGCTTAAAATATAGACACCATATGATTCAGCAACCCCACTGCTGGGTATAAACCCAAAAGAAAGGAAATCAGAATATCAAACAGCTTTCTGCACTCCCAGGTTTGTTGCAGCTCTGTTCATAATAACCAAAATTTGGACGCAAACTAAGTGTCCATCAACAGATGAATGGATAAAGAAAATATGGTACTCATACACAATGGAGTACTATTCAGCCATAAGAAAGAATGAGATTCAGTCATTTGTAACAACAAGGATGGAGCTGGGGTTAATTATGTTAAATTAAATAATCCAGGCAAAGAAAGACAAACTTTACATGTTCTCACTTATTTGTGAGATCCAAAAATCAAAATAATTGAGCCCATGGAGACAGAATAGAAGGATAGTTACTAGAGGTTAGGAAGAATAGTTGGGGGATTAGGGAAGAGGTAGGGATGATTAATGGGTACCAAAAAATTTGAATGAATAAATGAATAAGGCCTAGCATTTGATAGCACAACAGGGTGACTACTGTCAATAATAATTTAATTATTATTAAATAATAATACATTTAAGAATAACTAAAAAAGCATAACTGAATTGTTTGTAGCATAAGGGATAAATGCTTGAGGCAACAGATATCCCATGTTCCATGATGTGATTATTACACATTGTGTATCTGTATGAAAACATTTCATGTACCCTATAAATATATACACTTACTACGTACCCACAAAAAATAAACTTTAAAAATAAAAACATAATAGAAAAACAGGGATTTAGAAATAGGATACAAATAAATTTGCCATCTAGTAAGTCACAGAAACTTAGAAATTAAAAGGACAGTTTTAAAAAGAAAAATCACTTATTAAAATATGCAAGTCTTTGCAGAAAAGTCAGAGTCAAAACAAAGAGATATTTTAACTTTATGAACTTCAAGAACTGCAAAGTCCACAATATGGAAATACCTTTATTTCCATCCCTGCAACTAAATTCAATTCATGAATTTTCATAGAAACAGCAGTGTCCTTCATATACTACTATTTGATAAATGGCCAGCAGGGTCACCACACACAAGAATACTGGTGCATCACACATACAGAGATTTATTTAATCATGTGTGAATTTAAACATGCAGTGGATTGGTTGTACTTGATGCTACCTTGCCTGACCTAGAAATCCCTAGAAGAAATTCAACCCATCCTCTATCAAATCCTCTCTTAATATAGGGATACCAGTAAACAAGCATACTCTTCAACTCTTTGGAGACTTCTACATTCTTCCTTAAAAATAAATGCATACTCTTTGGTGGGTTTTTTTTTGTTTTTTTTTTTTTGAGACAGAGTCTCACTCTGTCGCTCAGGCTGGAGTGCAGTAGCATGGTCTCAGCTCACTGCAACTCTGCCTCCCAGGTTCAAGCGATTCTCCTGCCTCAGTCTCCTGAGGAGCTGAGACTACAGGGTGTGCCACCACGCCCGGCTAATTTTTGTGTTTTTAATAGAGACAGGGGTTTCACTATGTTGGCCAGGCTGGTCTTGAACTCCCGACCTCAGGTAATCCTCCCGCCTCAGCCTCCCAAAGTCCCGGGATTACAGGCATGAGCCACCACACCTGGTCTAAATTCATAAATATATATTTTTAAATCAAATTGACTTAACACTTCAAGATGTACTTATGATAATATTAACAATATTTTTCACACTGATTTCAGGCTAAAAAAGAAAATACTGATTTGCACCTTCTACAGTATATAATCCCTATATAGGTCATTGTTCAGCATTGATGTTCATGTAGCCAAAAGAAGTTACTGACTAAAAGTGGTGAAAAGTGTATAATATATTAAAACATAACAAACTTGAACTTTATCAAATTTTCCTCCAACATTTTTGAAGGTGTAGACATCTTACCCTTGTTATATATGGCAATACAGAACACGTGAGCAACATTCTGTGTAAAAATTACATAAAACTTACAGCAAGGTTAATGTGACATTAAATGTTTTTTCATTCCTAGACATACGAGGTCAAGCTTTATATATTAAACATATGATAAAAATATGTCTAAGTAAGCTGAAAGTAGTAGAAAAATATAAATTAAACAAAGGCCATCCAAACATAACAGAAGCAACCATGTATATAAAATTTAAAGGCTTAATTATAAATAACTCTTCCCTGATCAATACATTTAACTCCTCCAGTAATATTTTATTATCTTATATTGGATATAAAATAAAAATCAGTAATAATTCTGCATCTACTTTATTAATAATGCTGAAAAATCACATTATACTTTTTTGAGACATTATAAATCAGACTTTTTAGTGGGCTTAATTATGTCACCAGTAAACACAATAATGCAAATAAAGTCAAAGCTATTAACTTTTTAAGTGTTGGTAACGATTTAAACAGTTATTAAAAAGTACCCTTGGCTGGGCATGGTGGCTTATACCTGTAATGTCAGCACTTTGTGAGGCCAAGGCGGGTGGATCACCAGAGGTCAGGAGTTCTAGACCAGCCTGGCCAACATGGTGAAACCCTGTCTCTACTAAAAATACAAAAAAATTAGCCGGGCATGGTGGTGCATGCCTGTAATCCCAGCTACTCAGGAGAAAATGCTTGAAGCCGGGAGACGGAGGTGGCAGTGAACAGAGATCGACCACTACACTCCAGCCTGGGAGACAGAGTGAGACTCTTGTCTCAAAAAAAAAAAAAAATTAAATTAAATAAATAAAAATTAAAAGCACCCTTATGGCTTTAAAATGAAAAATTATGAGATTATGTTAAAGAATAACTTAGATTTAAAAAATCAAAGAATTAAATTAGTTGCAAGCTATATCAGACATTGCAGGAACGTAATCTAAACAGCATATTTTCCATTTCTATGAGGGTATCAAAAAATCATACACTATGCCAACTGCTTATGCCTTCCTCTGCACCATTTCTAAACAGTTAGGACCACCACTACCCTATCTCCACTGTATTAGAAGCAGAAAACTGAAGGAAAGACTGAGGTATTTCTACAGAATTGTCATACCAACAGCTGCAAGAAGTAACAATTTAAAAGACAGAAATTCAAAAAATAAAAATAGCAGTTAATAACTCAAAAGCTATAAACAGGTCTACATTGTCAAGACATATTATACCACAATGAAATATATTATAAATTAGAGATGTTACATTATATTCAAAACACTCATGAATAATGTAGGAAACTAGTATACTTTTTGTTTCCCCCCAAAACACTTAAAATACAGAAGAAAAAACTTTCAGTTACAGAAAAGTTTACTTTTCTGAGATTCATTTATGTGAATCATTGTTCTTTATAGAATTTTATAATTATGTTTACATTATTATAAAAATCAAATACCTGCCTAGCAGCCTTCCAGCAAAAGCTTATGATCTCCAACATGCCCCACACCTGCTCATATAACAGATGCTCATCAAGATGTAAGAGAAACCCTCACATCCAAATGAATCCAAGGCTAGTTTTATATACGAATGCCAACTATACTCAAGGCTTTACACATTTAATTCAGGTTAGAATCTTGGAAATCAAGTATCCCATTTTACAGGAATCTAAAACTTAGCAGTGAATTTCTTGGTCAAAAAGCTACTGGTGGAGCACCCAAGTTCCTCTGGTTCTCACTACAAAGTCACACTCTTTCCATTATGCCATGCCAGAATTTATCAAAAACTTTAATTTTATAATTCATCTTTACAAGCTATAACCAATTTTTAAAATATTTATAATTTACTGAAGCCTATCATCAAAAGCATTTACTACTGACAATCTTTATTTCTCCAAGTGTATTCCTAAGAACACTACACCTCAAGTATAACACGTCATTAACTATGGGGAGAGAGGGTAATTTGTATCAAAATGTCTGGAAAATGTTTGTTTCTTTTGTTAATATAGCTCTCAGGATGTTCAATGTACTTACTCTTTGGCACTGTGCCTCTCCAAGTGGAAGATTAAAGAACTCTTTCTCCATGGATATCCTATAGTTACAAGCAGTCTGAGGCATGGACTTAGGAAATCCTGTTACGTATAATCCAATGCAGACAATCTCTGACCACTGGGTTCTCAGAATCTAAACCAGCACTGATATGCAGAAACTTAAAATACACTGAAAAGATATCCCCAAAAAACCTGATTAAGGCCAGGCATGGTGGCTCACTCCTGTAATCCCAGCACTTTGGGAGGCTGAGGCAGGCAGATCCCTCGAGGTCAGGAGTTCGAGACCAGCCTGACCAACATGGTGAAACCCCGTCTCCACTAAAAATACAAAAAAAGATTAGCCAGGTGTGGTGGTGGGCACCTGTAATCCCAGCTACTCAGGAGGCTGAGGTGGGAGAATCGCCTGAACCCAGGAGGCGGAGGTTGTAGTGAGCTGAGATCACTCCACTACACTCCAGCCTGGGAGACAGAGCGAGACTCCATCTCCAAATAAACAAACTTGATTACATAGAGTGCAACTAACTATAATCTTTATGACCCCTTTTTCTCTATCTCAAATTCAACTTTTAAAGGAAAAAAAGGTGAGGTTGGGGGGATGACATCCAAATAAGCCAATATTAAGAAATTCTCCCAACATTTTATTTTGAAAAGCTTCAAAGCTACAAAAAAGTGTAAATAGTACAATAAATGTGTCCTTTTCAACAAACACCATATATCATAACACTTCATCATTATCTGTATTCTCAATCTCTCTCTCTCTGTCTCTCTCTCTATATATATATGCACATACACACCACCACAAACACTTTATTTTTGCTATACCATTTAAAAGAAAGTTGCATATTTCATAATATTTCACAACTATTGATGAGCTGGTATCTTATAAGAACAAAAAACATTTTTCTTCATAACCAGGATTCTACATAACATGATTCAGTAATATTATATCAGTTTACAAATGATGCATAACCAACCATTCCCAAAATTCAATAGCTTAACATATATCATATATCATTGCTTACACGTCAACCAGCCAGCTAGGTAGTTCTGTCCTAGCTGGGTTAACTTATATGTCTGTGGTGAATTTTGCTAATCTAGGCTAAGCTCTCTGACAAGTTTGGGGGTTGGCTGGATATAAGATGGTCTAGGATGGCCTGAGCTGAAACAACTGACCTTTCTTCTACCAACTCTTTCACCCTCCAGGATAGCCAGGGCTAGATCAGACAGCAAATGTCACAGTTCCCAAGGGAGTATAAGCATGCAAGAACTCTTAAAATGCCTGTGTTCCAAAAGGACACACCATAACTTCTGCCACATTCTGTTGACAAGCTCAGATTTGTGGGGTGAAGAAATAGAGATGGCCCCGTAAACGGAGTAGTTGCTAAGTCACATTGCAAAAGGCATGGATATAAGCAAAGATGAAGAATTGTGGCCATATTTGCAATTAATTAGTCATATCACCTAATAATAAAAATTTCCCCAATGAAAATGTATCTTTATTCCTGTGTTCTGGTCTTTTCTTCCTTTCTTTCCTTCTTTTCTTGGGAGAAAAGAAGATGAGATGAAGGTTCACAAATTACAAGATATGTGTAATGCCTGCCATGATTCCTTAATCTAGAGCAGTTCCTTACACTCAGTTGCTCAAAAGAAACTAAAGTGGGCCAGGTCACACTGGCTCACGCCTATAATCCCAGCACTTTGAGAGGCCAAGGTGGGCGGATCACGAGGTCAGGAGTTTGAGGCCAGCCTGACCAACATGTGGTGAAACACCGTCTTTACTAAAAATGCAAAAAATTAGCCAGGTGTGGTGGCACACGCCTGTAATCCCAGCTACTCAGGAGGCTGAGGCAGGAGAATTGCTTGAACCCAGGAGGCAGAGGTTGTAGTGAGCCAAGATCAGGCCACTGCACTCCAGCCTGGGTGACAGAGCAGGACTCTGTCTCAAAAAAAAAAAAAAAAAAGAAGAAGAAAGAAAGAAAGAAGAAGAAAGAAGAAAAGAAGAAAGGAGGAGGAGGAGGAGGAGGAGGAGGAGGAGATGGAGATGGAGATGGAGACGGAGATGGAGACAGAGACGGAGACGAAGACGAAGACGAAGACGAAGAAGAAACTGAAGTGACTAGATTTTATGTCTCTAAATATTCATTTCACAGTATATAAAATAAATCCAATATGAAATTATATCTTTTACTTAGAGGTAAAATCATCTAATCATGGTTGACTATGTATTTTTTCATGCTCTAGATGGTATATCATTGAGGGCCTAAATTAGTATTTCTCTATATTCTTCAGTAAGTTCATCTCCTAATTCCCTACTTTTTCATAAAAAGAATTTATACCAATACACATATTTCAAACTTCCATGTGACACTTTCCCTAATTCTCCCAAGAAGTAATGTTAGCAACCCTTCCTCTATGCTCCCAGTATCTATGTGTTGCTATTGTCAGTGAAAGTTTTTAATACTGCATGTTCAGCCTAACTTTCCTCACCATTGCATCCTGGAGTAAAAGTTATACTCAATTTGATTTTTTTTTAAAGTATCTGGTTCTTACTTCTACCAACTATTGGGAATTCTAAACCTCAAAGACTTATTCAGTACTTGGGGGTCATTTTTCACAAATGCTTACAAATGGATCCTATGGCTATTTTGTGACATCTGCCAGTTCCTCCTCTTTTATTTCACCCTAGATCCACTTTCTCCATGCCCACCTTTTTAAAAAAAATTAGAATGGGCCTGCCACTGCCCCACTATTCTTCCATATTTCCTCTCTGACTATGGAAAAAAAACATAATTTTCCTGCTTTTTCCTCCTTGTTAACCTATTAAATGCACAGAAAAACATTTCACAATGAGTTACTATGGAAAATAGGATTAGATAAAAATAGCAAACATTGAGGAGGTAAAACTTCACAAAAGTACTTTTTTAAGTATTGGGAAGTTATTCAAAACTTTTTCTAAAATGCAAATAGTTGAAAGTTTTCTTCAAAGCTCCTCCCTGTCTCTGTCAAAAACACAATTCCCCACAGCTGAAAGTTTTACTGATTATTCATCAGTTAATAGGAAAAAAAAATCATTCATTAAGTCCTTTACTGGTTTACTTTTCCTTTCATTTCAAAAGTAATCAATTCTTCCATTAGGACTATACAAAGTGGAAGGCACAGTGAAAATGGGTTAAGTCACTCAGAGTGAAGGGACTATTCTGCCACAAAGAAGGTGGACAAACATAAGCACTTCAGTTTCCCTTTTTGAAAAGTGAGGCAATTAACTCTGTGGTAGTTAAGACTCTTGTCTAAAATTTCTATGTTTCTTACTTACACACAGAAGGTGTTTAATAATAATCTGCTGAATTAAGGATTGTATTACTACACCAATAGATGGGGAAAGCATGTGAAAGCTGAGTTTTATAAACCTTCATCAATATTTGGTCTCTAATAAATTATTAAGTAGATTTTTAAAAAAATATATCAAAACACGTAACAAGTAGATTCACAAAGAGTGAGAAAATCATGACAAAAGGCATCATGAAACACATTTCTACTCCAAGTTCTAGACAGCAGAAACTGTTTTTGAAAATGCAACTTAAAATTATGTAAAAGAATACATTTTAAAATTATGGGAAATAAGTCAATTCTAACTATTTTAGATGTTACAAAAGAATGACATTAGGCCAGTGGCAGAGGCTCATGCCACTGCCAGCACTTTGGGAGGCTGAGGCAGGTGGATCACAAGGTCAAGAGATCAAGACCACGCCGGCCAACGTGGTAAAACCCCATCTCTACTAAAAATACAAAAATTAGCTGGGCATGGTGGTGTGCGTCTGTAATCCCAGCTACTCAGGAGACTGAGGCAGAAGAATGGCTTGAACCTGGGAAGCGAAGACTGCAGTAAGTGGAGATTGTGCCACTGCACTCCAGTCTGGCAAACAGAGTGAGACTCCATCTCAAAAAAAAGAACAACGTTAGTAGAAAATGAATGATATATAACAGCAGGATAGGTCTAACTTTTAAGATTTGTGAGAAGGCAGATATTCTTAACTGTGGAAAGGCAAGGAAATTCACAGCTTTGCAGCCAAACATCAAGCATTCTTACAATCATTCAACAAATGTATTTGTTCTGGGTCCTGAGTGTTTAAAATATTTCACCGTGTTTTATCCCGAGGTTGTAGATTATAATCAACCGTCAGTTATTTGCCAATTATAAATCTCATCAATACTCCATGTAGGCTTAAATTTTAAATGGCAAAAGAAAATAAGAAGGATTCTAAATTCTGGTAACAACTTAACATAAAGCAGTCAAAAAAATAAAGAATTGTTGCTACCACTCACTGTTCATAATCAAACACTGAGTAGATCAAAAGTCACAAACTTTTTTCAACTGAAATCAACACCACCACCACAAAAATGTGTAGGTGAATCTGCCTTCCATTTCATGTGATCACTAAAAGACAGAATTTTGGGACCTTAGGGCAAACATAATCTGGTGAAAGGGGGTAATTCTAGATGCCTATTATTCCTGTGTTGTAATATTTATCCTTATTGGGGAAATAATGGACAAGGTTTAGTGATTTACTAATGTCTCTCAGCAATAGGCAGACTAGCCAAAGGCATACAAAGTAGAATGGTAAGATGTCTCAAACAAGGGACCCTGAACATTCCATTATTGGGCACATTTCTGTGCACAGGTTTGTAGATGTGTGCAAGTCTTAAGTTCCTCTAACACTTCCCCCTCTATATTAGTTTGCTAGGGCTGCCACAACAAAGTGTCACAGACTGGGTAGCTGAAACAACAGTAATTTATTGTCTCACAGTACTGGGGGCTAGAAGTCCAAGTTCAAGGTGTCAGCAGGTTTGATTTCTGAAGCCTTTTTCCTTGTTTTGCTGATAGATGGATACTTTCTCACTATGTCCTCACATGGTCTTTTTCTCTGTGGCTGTGCATCCCTGGTGTCTGTTTGTCTTCTTATAAGGATACCAGTCATATTGGATTAGGGCCCACATTCACAGCCTCACACTCTTTAAAGACCTTAACCCTAAATACAGCCAATTCAACCCATAACACCCTCTCCTCCCCGAAATGTTACGGCAACAGCTCATAAAAATCACAGTGTATAACAAGAATAGCAGTGGGAAAATTAGAGATGGCAGAAGTATCAAAAATCTTATTACATCAAAGATGTGAATATGACAATTAGCTGGATATGGAGGCGAAAGCAGTTGTAACAGATCTGAACCAACCTGGAAATATAAATTCCTGAGTAGGTAATAGAAAAACCCTTCAAATAATGAAAGCATCTGATTCACTCACCAGTACCAATGGGCTGAGCTCTGTGCTGAGTTGGAACTGGCTTAGTACAAATTCTACACTATGGACTCAGATTATACCAGCACCATTTATGTTCTCACTTGGTACACTATTACAATTCAAATTAGAAAATAGTTCCTCATCAGATCATAGAAATCCACAAGTAGAAATTACTTCCTTTGGATAAGTAAGCATTTTTTATCTTCATTATCATCTGGTTTTCATTAACATTTACTTCCAAATAAAATGCAGTACGTTCTATTAATACTTCATCATTAATTTTCATTCCGGTAAACTTAAGAAAACCAAAAAGACTGCCATCTTGCCCTCTTCCTCTTCATTTCATTCCTACACTGGCCTCATCTCAGGTTTATGTTTTATACTGAAAACTCCTGGAATTAAAAAGGTAAAGCACTAGCATCTCCGACTCACACTCAGAAAAGATGTTCACAGTTTAACTTACTATACATGAGGCCAGAACAAAACAATGAGTGCTAGCTTGGCCTTCACTGGAATAGTTTTTCACAAATGCCATCTGACTCCTCCCTCCAACTGTATCTAAACCAATTCACAGTATGTGCTGTTTACATGAATGTCTCGTACTGACCTAGTCAGAGCTCTCCATCCACTACAATACCAGCAACAGCCATAGCCTTGAAAACATTCATCATGTGTATAAAGCAGTAAGTGCATAACACTGCGATGACACAGGAGGTGTTGAGATGAATAAACTTCTATCCAGAGGCTATCTACACCATGGTCATAGTATTCAAAATACATAGCTTCCAGTTGCCCAAAATGAGAGGCAGGAGGAGAGGATAGAAAGAATGAGAAAAAGAAGAAGATATTACCATTATGAATACAACAGAGCCTGCTAAAATAGTCCTAATTTAAAACCTAAATAGCCGTCAATAAAGTCTTCCAAGGGAGTGAGGAGTTTATAAAATGTGCAGTTGATGTTTCTCTCTGTCAGGCTAACCAACAAGAAGAGAATAAGATAAAGCAATGAAAAGCAGAGTCACGCTCTGATATGTAAGATACTCTAAGAAATATAGAGCGAATTTTGCACAAAGGCCCTCACTGAACTAATTCCTGAATCAAAAGAGTATTTCTTAATCCAAAATGAACTTTATAGTATTAGACCTACAAATTCTGATGATGCCTGATCAGATGCTAGTTGTTCTTAACAATCCATGCAGTTTTCCAGTATGAAGGAAAGTAACAAATATACCATGGTTATTCTTATTTCTTTCTGAAAGCTATTTAGCATATTTTATAGTGTCATGTGATAAAATATTCATTTGACAATCACACTGAAGTATAATCAAAAGTATTAGCAATTTTACTTTGTTTATCCTGTTAATCCAGAGTTTGCTCAATAATAAAATTAAACCATTTAATAAAACCAATGATAAAATTAAAAGCTTTTTACCCTAATGTCTTAGGATTAAAAAAAAAAAAAAACCATGATTCTGGGTACTAACTGCCTATTTTAAACAATGGAAGCTTTTGATCTCCAAGGATAATATATGTACTCCTCCTAACCTTTTAGAGTAGATAGTGGCAATTATTTTTAAATATTACTAGCTCAATTCAAGTCATATTCTTTCTTGGACTGAGAAAGACCTGCAAGTACATTTTAATCAAACTACTATTCATCAGATTATATTTACAAGCCCACAGATCCCCTTCCTGTGCTCCTTTGCCTCTCCTTCCTACTTCCTATGTTTACATGTCCAGGTCTACTCACCTTTCCTTTATAGGAACACTCAACCCAGATGCAATACGAGTACACTTTCTTATATAATGGATATTTTCCCAAAATGTTTGTCATATACAGCATTTTCTTCCCAACTGCTTCTGCTTACTACTAAAATTTCTTCTAGATTTATTAAATATACCTTTTCCAAAAAATATCTGAGAAACTAAACTTAAAAACAAAGCAAACTTTGAAAAACAATTCTGTATTCCCCAGGTTTGGATTTTAATTCAAATTTTTAGATGACCTTGGAGGTTCCATGAGGTTATTTATGGCTGTGGTTATAAAATCCAACTTCTGGAGAAATGGGAAACTTGGACATGAGGGCCAGATAACAGAAAATGAAGGAAATATTCTTCATTTTAAGAGGCTAGTATCTCTGTTCCAAAATCCAATAAAAGTATTACAAAAAGAATTTTAAAGTCCTCTAGAGAGGAAAAAAAAATTTTTTTGTCAACATAAGATTGAAATCGTAAATAAAATACAAAATTCCTAAATAGAGCAGAATTTTGTTTTAAGTGAAAAACTGTGGTTTACTACAGGAATGTTAAGACTAGTTTAACATCAGAAAATATATTAATAAATTTCTGCACATTAACAGACCAAAAGAAATACAACAGCAAGATTACATCAAATATTAGGAAAAACCATTTGATGAAGTTCAACATCTATGATAAAATTAGAAATATAGGTTGAGTGCTCCTAATCCAAAAATCCAAAATCCTCCAAAATCTGTAACTTTCTGAGTGCTTTCTGAGGCATTATTTATTTCAGATTTTCAGTTTAGGGATACTCAACCAGTAATACAAATATTCCAAAATCTGAAAAAATCTGAAATCCAAACTATTTCTGGTTCCCAGCATTTCAGGTAACATTTATTCAACCCGTAGAATGAAATTTCTTTATTTTAATAATGTTATGTACCAAATCCAACAAACTTTAAGAAAAAAATATTTCAAAACAAAAGCCATATATTAGGATTGGAAGAGAAGTGACGAAACTGCTTTTTATTTGGTGACTATTTTCAATTTCATCTGCTCTCTTCAGCAAGAAGGAATATACATCTAGCTTACCTAAAAGAAATATCAGATTGCTAAGAAACCATGGGAACACAATAAAACCCAGTCCTACTTATACTGATGAGATCTTGGAGATGAATAAGATAATCCTCATCACAGTCAAACAATATGGTAGCACCATCACTGTGGTGCCCTACAAGAGAACTTCAAGGCAAAGGAAATTTGTCCTTCCAAAGGGGAGAATACTGCAACATGTTTCTATAAAGTAAGTTCTTGTATCCATTACTTATATAAAAGAGATCTGTAACTTCTGCTTTTATCTGTAACCCAATCATCATCACGTTTGTGACAACGACTCATAAAGTGTACAAACCACTCAGTGGGTTCACATTCTGGCTCATGTTATCCCAGTAACACTTAGAATCATGTGTCCTTGGGTAAAATATAATCAGTTTCTTCATTTAGAATATGTAGTAACATTACCGCCTACTGAAAGAAAACATAATATGGCCGGGCGCGGTGGCTCAAGCCTGTAATCCCAGCACTTTGGGAGGCCGAGACGGGCGGATCACGAGGTCAGGAGATCGAGACCATCCTGGCTGACACGGTGAAACCCCGTCTCTACTTTAAAAATACAAAAAACTAGCCGGGCGTGGTGGCGGGCGCCTGTAGTCCCAGCTACTCGGGAGGCTGAGGCAGGAGAATGGCGTGAACCCGGGAGGCGGAGCTTGCAGTGAGCTGAGATCTGGCCACTGCACTCCAGCCTGGGTGGCAGAGCGAGGCTCCATCTCAAAAAAAAAAAAAAAGAAAACATAATATAAAGTGCTTCAGACGTATAATGTGAATTACACAGTGCTGGCACATATTAAGTTTTCAATAAATGTTAACTGTTATGAGCTAGAATCCCAATGTTACCTCACTGGAAAATGTTAAAACCTGTAAAGAGACCATTTCGATTGACTTTGACTTTCCAATAATATTATGGTACTTCCAGAGAGGAGCAAGAGTCAATTTTTTAAATTTTAATTTAATTTTAAAAATACAGTACCGATTTAGTACTCTTCAATGGCTTGGCTTGTCATTACTTTAACATTTTAGCACTTTATATTTTAGCCCACAACACCTTATTTGAGTGGCCCTGTCCTCTTTTCCAAACTCATTTCCTATCACTCTCACTTTTCCTACCAATCTATGAAATGTCAACTACTTTTCTTTCCCTCAAACATGCCATATTGCAATTCACATTTCAAGGCCATTAAATATAATATCATTTTGTCCAGGAAAGTTATTTCCCTGTGGCTGCCTCCTTTGCATAATTTAAGTCTCAACTTAAAAAAAAAAAAAAAAAAAAAAAAAGGCCGGGCGCGGTGGCTCAAGCCTGTAATCCCAGCACTTTGGGAGGCCGAGATGGGCGGATCACGAGGTCAGGAGATCGAGACCATCCTGGCTAACCCGGTGAAACCCCGTCTCTACTAAAAAATACAAAAAACTAGCTGGGCGAGGTGGCGGGCACCTGTAGTCCCCGCTACTCGGGAGGCTGACGCAGGAGAATGGCGTGAACCCGGGAGGTGGAGCTTGCAGTGAGCCGAGATCGCGCCACCGCACTCCAGCCTGGGTGACAGAGTGAGACTCCCTCTCAAAAAAAAAAAAAAAAAGTCAATTCCTAGGAGGTTTTCTCTGACTCCTCTACATGCAGTAGACCCCTCTCTCCTATTCTTTATCCTTTTGCTTTAACTTTACTCTTAACACTTACTACTAGAGAAACAATCTTATTTATTACTAGCTGTACTTTATCTATCTCCCAGCACTCATCTACCCTAGAATATAAGCCCTATGAAGGCAGAAACTTAGATCACATAGTGAGCACACAGTATCTGCTGAGTGAAATAGGCAACTGGGCTGATATTCCACAGCTTAACTTATAACTAATTACTACCCTCTGAGTAGAGAAAAAAAAATCAATCAAACAGCAAACCATCTGAATTTATTACTGGTAGATTTCTCTAAATAATTGTAAAGAATATATATAATGGGAGTCTACAATTAAAGATCCCTGATCCTCACACAGAACTATGGCTGAAGAAAGCCTGACTTGTGGCCAGGCGCAATGGCTCATGCCTGTAATCCCAGCACTTTGGGAGGCTGAGGCGGGCAGATCACCTGAGGTCAGGAGTTCGAGAGCAGCCCAGACTCTACTAAAAATACAAAAATTAGCCAGGCATGGTGGTGGGCGCCTGTAATCCCAGCTACTCAGGAGGCTGAGGCAGGAGAATCGCTTCAACCCGGGAGGCGGAGGTTGCAGAGAGTCCAGACTGTGCCTCTGCACTCCAGCCTGGGTGACAGAGACAGACTTTGTCTCAAAAAAAAAAAAAAAAAAAAGCCTGATTTGTACAGTATGGGGGGTAAAAACTGATATGCATTTTCAAAGATACAATATACTACTAAGTCAATGATTTGGACAGGGAACTAAAGAATTATCTTTTAAAGGAATGAGGTAGTGCCGCAATAAACATATGTGTGCATGTGTCTTTATAGCAGCATGATTAATAATCCTTTGGGTATATACCCAGTAATGGGATGGCTGGGTCAAATGGTATTTCTAGTTCTAGATCCTTGAGGAATCGCCACACTGTTTTCCACAATGGTTGAACTAGTTTACAGTCCCACCAACAGTGTAAAAGTGTTCCTATTTCTCCACATCCTCTCCAGCACCTGCTGTTTCCTGACATTTTAATGATCGCTATTCTAACTGGTGTGAGATGGTATCTCATTGTGGTTTTGATTTGCATTTCTCTGATGGCAAGTGATGATGAGCATTTTTTCATGTGTCTGTTGGCTGCATAAATGTCTTCTTTTGAGAAGTATGTTTATTATGGCACTTTTCACAACAGCAAAGACTTGGAACCAACCCAAATGTCCATCAATGACAGACTGGATTAAGAAAATGTGGCACATATACACCATGGAATACTATGCAGCCATAAAAAAGGATGAGTTCATGTCCTTTGTAGGGACATGGATGCAGCTGGAAACCATCATTCTCAGGAAACTATCCCAAGTACAGAAAACCAAATACCACATGTTCTCACTCATAGGTGGGAATTGAATAATGAGAACACTTGGACACAGGAAGGGGAACATCACACACCAGGGTCTGTTGTGGGGTGGGAGGAGAAGGGAGGCATAGCATTAGGAGATATACCTAATGTAAATGATGAGTTAATGGGTGCAGCACACCAATATGGCACATGTATACATATGTAACAAACCTGCACATTGTGCGCATGTACCCTAGAACTTAAAGTATAATAATAATAAAAATTTTTAAAAAAACGGAATGGGATAAACTACATTTTATACCCAGTAAAAGATGTCACACCTGTGGAACTTTAAACTGTTGTTTAGAGGATTAATACAGTTAAATAGGTTTCCTTATACCCTATTCAAAACCTTTTAAAAATGGATCTTTAAGATGGCGAATAGGAGGCAGGACTAGCTTGCAGCTCCAGCTCAGAGAGGCAGAGCAGTGTGTAGAGACTCACATCATCAACAGTGTTCATGAACAGTACTGCGCAGAACTTCAGGCTGGTACTCGATGCGTCCACAAAGAGTCCTGTGATATGATTCATCTTCAGGTCCTGCAGCCCTGGATAGCAGCACCAAGAACTTCCACAGGAACATACCAGGAAAGCTGCAGACCAGAGAATCCACAGACCCTTTGAGGTAACTGGATCACCACTGCAGGCTCCCTGAGATGCCAAAAAACTGTGAGTCTGCCTGCTTTCTCAACAGGGAGGTTCGTGGTCTGGGGCAAGTTCTCAGCCCTGGTCACCAGCTGCCTGGAAATAGACTCGATGCAGTTGAGGGCGCATGGCAGGAATGAGACTGGCCCTTAGGACTGGGGGCTGAGTGGGAGTGGAAAGAAGTCTGTGATTGCAAGCTTACGCCCACTTCCCTGGTGACCTGTATAACTCAACAGAGGCAGCCATAATCTCCCTGGGAATATAACTCCATTGGACTAGGAACTACAACCCCATCCCCCACAGCAGCCACAGCAAGCCCCATGCCCAAGGAGAGGCTGAGCACAGACACACCTATCCCTTCCCCCACCTGCTGGTCATTCTCTACTTGCCCAGGAAACCAAAGACAAAGGTCATAATCTGTTGAAAGCTCTATGGCCCTGCCCACTGCCCGAAAAACCTGTACTTGACCAGGTATCCCTACAATAAGGTGGCGGCGGCGGCGGCGGCGGTGGTGGTGGTGGTGGTGGTTGTGGTTGTCACTCTTGTTGTTTTAAGTAGAGGCAGGGATTCACCATGTTGGTCAGGCTAGTGTTGAACTCCTGACCTCAAGTGATATGCCCATCTCAGAGTCCCAAAGTGCTGGGATTACAAGAATAAGCCACTGTGCCCAGCCCTAGGGCAAGTCCACATCCTCTCTATAGGACCACAGCTGATGAACTCTTGAAAGCAACCTCCTGGCTGGAAGCCAACCAACACAAAATCAGTACACTAAACAAAAACACAACCAACGATGCTCACAGAGTCCACTTCACTCCCCTGCTACCTCTACCGGTTCAGGTGCAGATATCCAGGGCTGCAAGACCTGAAGATGAATCACATCACAGGACTCTTTGCGGACACACCCCAGTACCAGCCTGAGGCTCAGTAGCTCCACTGGACGGCTAGACTCAGAAGAACAAAACAGTCACTTCAGTTCAGCTCTCAGGGAGCCTCATTCCTAGGGGAAGGGGGAGAACAACACATCAAGGGCACAACCCATGGGACACAAGAATCTGAACAGCCACCCTCGAATCCCAGATCTTCCCTCTGACATAATTTACCCAAATTCGGAACCAGAAAAACAATTCTGGTAATATGACAAAACAAGGGTCTTTAACACCCCCAAAAGATCATACCAGCTCACCAGCAACAGATCTAAATGAAAATGAAATCTCTGAATTGCCAGAAAAAGAATTTAGAAGGTCGATTATTAAGCGAATCACGGAATCACCAGAGAAAGGTGAATTTCAACTTAAAGAAATCAAAAACATGATACAGGATAGGAAAGGAAAATTCTTCAGTGAAATAGATAGCATAAGCAAAAACCAATCACAACTTCTAGAAGTCAAGGATACACTTAGAGAAATGCAAAATGCAGCCGGGCGCAGTGGCTCAAGCCTGTAATCCCAGCACTTTGGGAGGCCAAGACGGGCGGATCACGAGGTCAGGAGATCAAGACCATCCTGGCTAACATGGTGAAATCCTGTCTCTACTAAAAAAATACAGAAAACTAGCCAGGCGAGGTGGTGGGCGCCTGTAGTCCCAGCTACTCGGGAGCCTGAGGCAGGAGAATGGCCTAAACTCGGGAGGTGGAGCTTGCAGTGAGCTGAGATTCGGCCACTGCACTCCAGCCTGGGCGACAGAGCAAGACTCCATCTCAAAAAAAGAAAAAAAAAAAAAGAAATGCAAAATGCACTGGAAAGTTTCAGCAACAGAATTGAACAAGCAGAAGAAAGAACTTCAGAGCTCGAAGACAAGGCTTTTGAATTAACCCAGTTTGTCAAGGACAAAGGAGAAAGAATTTTTTAAAATGAACAGAGCCCCAAGAAGTCTGGGATTATGTTAACAAACCTAAAAATAATTGGTGTTCCTAAGGAAGAAGAGAAAACTAAAACTCTGGAAAACATATTTGAGGCAATAATTAAGGAGAACTTCCCTGGCCTTGCTAGAGATCTAGATATCCAAAAACAAGAAGCTCAAAGAACACCTGGGAAATTCATCACAAAAAGATCATTACCTAGGCACACAGTCATCAGGTTATCAAAAGTCAAGACAATAAAAAGAATATTCAGAGTTGTGAGGCAAAAGCACCACGTAGCCTATAAAGGAAAACCTATTGGATTAAGAGCAGATTTCTCAGCAGAAATCCCTCAAGCTTGGAGAAACTAGGGTCCTATTTTTAGCCTCCTCAAACAAAACAATTTTCAGCTAAGAATTTTGTATCCAGTGAAACTAAGCTTCATAAATGAAGGAAAGGTACAATCTTTTCTATATAAAAAAAATGCTGAGAGAATTTGCCACTCTCAGGCCAACACTGTAAGAACTGCTAAAAGGAGCTCTAAATCTTGACACAAATCCTCAGAACACACCAAAATAGAGCCTCCTTAAAGCATAAATCTCACAGGACCTGTATAACAAATAGCACAATGGAAAAAAAAAAAAAAAAGGTATTCATGCAACAAACAGCATGATGAATAGAACAGTACCTCACATCTCAATAATAACATTGAATGTAAATGGCCTAACTGCTCCACTTAAACGTACAGAATGGCAGAATGGATAAGAATTCAACAACCAAGTCTTTGCTATTGTGAATAGTGCCGCAATAAACATACGTGTGCATGTGTCTTTATAGCTTGGAATCAACCCAAATGTCCATCAGTGACAGATTGGATTAAGAAAATGTGGCACATATACACCATGGAATACTATGCAGCCATCAAAAAGGATGAGTTTGTGTCCTTTGTAGGGACATGGATGCAGCTGGAAACCATCATTCTTAGCAAACTATCACAAGAACAGAAAACCAAACACCGCATGTTCTCACTCATAGGTGGGAACTGAACAATGAGATCACTCGGACTCAGGAAGGGGAACATCACACACCGGGGCCTATCATGGGGAGGGGGGAGGGGGGAGGGGGGAGGGATTGCATTGGGAGTTATACCTGATGTAAATGACGAGTTGATGGGTGCAGCACAGCAACAAGGCACAAGTATACATATGTAACAAACCTGCACGTTATGCACATGTACCCTACAACTTAAAGTATAATAATAATAAATAAATTAAAAAAAAAAAAAAAAAAAAGAAAAAAAAAGAATTCAACAACCAAGTTTCTGCTGTCTTCAGGAGACTCACCTAACACGTAAGGACTCAACATAAATTTAAGGTAAAGGGGTAAAAAGGCATTCCATGGAAATGGATGCCAAAAGCAAGCAAGAGTAACTATTCTTATATCAGACCAAAAAAAAAAAAAAAAAAACTTTAAAGCAACAGCAGCTTAAAAAGACAAAGAAGGACATTATATAATGATAAAAAGACTAATCCAACAGGGAAAAATCACAATTCTAAATATACATATACGTCTAACACTGGAGCTCCCAAATTTATAAAACAATTCTACTAGGCCTAAGAAATGAGATAGATGGCAACACAATAATAGTGGGGGACTTCAATACTCCACTGACAGCACTAGTCATCAAGGCAGAAAGGCAACAAAGAAATAATGAACTTAAACTATACAAGAAATGGATTTAGATATTTACAGAACATTCTACCCAACAAATGCAGAATATATTCTATTCGTCAGTACATGGAACATTCTCCAAGACAGACCATATGATATGCCACAAAACAAGTCTCAACAAATTTAAGAAAATCGAAATTATATCTAGTACTCTCTCAGACCACAGTGGAATAAAATTGGGAATCAATTCCAAAAGGAACCTGAAAACCATGCAAATACATGAAAATGAATAACCTACTCCTGAATGATCCCTGGGTCAACAACGAAATCAAGATGAAAATTCAAAATTTCTTTGAACTGAACAATGGTGACACAACCTATCAAAACCTCTGGGATACAGCAAAAGCAGTGCTAAGAGGAAAGTTCATAGCATTAAATGCCTACATGAAAAAGTCTGAAAGAGTACAAACAGACAATCTCAGGTCATGCCTCATGGAATTAGAGAAATAAGAACAATTCAAACCCAGCAGAAGAAATAACGAAGATCAGAGCATAACTCAATGAAACTGAAATTAAAAAAAAAATACAAAAGATAAATGAAACAAAAAGCTAGTTTTTTGAAAAGATAAATAAAATTGACAGACCATTAGCAAGATTAACAAGGAAGAGAGAAAATTCAAATAAGCACAATTAGAAATAAAACGGGAGATATTACTACTGATACCACAAAAATACAAAAGATTATTCAAGGTTACTATGAACATCTTTATGCACATGAACTAGAAAACCTAGAGGAGATGGATAAATTCCTTGAAATATACAAAGCTCCCAGATTAAAGATAAAAAAATTCTGAATGGACCAATAATAAGCAGCAAGACTGAGGTGCTAATAAAAAAAAAAATGCCAATGGAAAAAAGTCTAGGACAGAAGAATTCACAGCTAAATTCTATCAGACATTCAAAGAACTGGTACCAATACCATTGACACTGTTCTACAGGTTAGAGAAAGAGGGAATCTTCCCTAAATCGTTCTATGAAGCCAGTATCACCCTAATACCCAAAACAGGGAAGGACATAACAAAAAAAGAAAACTACAGACCAATATCCCTGAGATGCAAAAATCCTAAACAAAATACTAGTGAACTGAACTCAACAGCATATCAAAAAGATAATCCACCATGATCAAGTGGGTTTCATACCAGGGATGGTTTAACATCCGCAAGTCAATAAATGTGATACATCACATAAACAGAATTAAAAATAAAAATCACATGATCGTCTGAAGAGATGCAGAAAAAGCATTTGACAAAACACAGCACCCTTTTATGATTAAAACCCTCAGAAAAACTGGCATAGAAGGGACATACATTAACATAAAAAAAGCCATCTATGACAATCCCACAGCTAACATTATAATTAATGGGGAAAAGTTGAAAGCATTCCTCCAAGAATTGAAACAAGACAAGGATTCCCACTTTCCCCACTTCTATTCAACATAGTACTGGAAGTCCTAACCAGAGCAATCAGACAAGAGAAAGAAATCAAGGGCATCCAAATTCGTAAAGAGGAAGTCAAACTGTCACTGTTTGCTGATGATATCATCATATACCTAGAAAACCCTAAAGACTCATCCAAAAAGCTCCTAGAACTGGTAAATGAATTCGGCGAAGTTTCAGGATACAAAATTAATGTACACACATCAGTAGCTCTGCTATACACCAATAGCAACCACACTCAGAATCAAATCAAGAACTCAACCACTTGCACAATAGCTGCCAAAAAAATAAAATAAAATAAAATACTTAGGGATTTACCTAACCAAGGACATGAAAGACCTCTACAAGGAAAATTACAAAACACTACTGAAAAAAATCTCAGATGACACAAATTGAAACACATTCCAGGCTCACGGATGCGTAGAATCAATATTGTACAAATGACCATACTGCCAAAAGCAATCTATAAATTCAACTCAATTCTTATCAAAAGACCACCTCATTCTTCACAGAACCAGAAAAAACAACCCTAAAATTCATAAGGAACCAAAAAAGAGCCCACATAGCCAAAGCAAGACTAAGCAAAAAGAATAAATCTGGAGGCGTCACATTATCTGACTTCAAAGTATACTATAAGACCATAGTCACCAAAACAGTGTGGTACTGGTATAAAAATTGGCACACAGATCGTGGAACAGAATACAGAACCCAGAAATAAAATCAAATACTTACAGCCAACTGATCTTTGACAAAGCAAACAAAAACATAAGTGGGGAAAAGACACCCTATTCAATAAATGGTGCTGGGATAATTGGCAAGCCACATGTGGAAGAATGAAACTGGACCCTCGTCTCACATCTTACACAAAAATCAACTCAAAATGGATCAAATACTTAAATCTAAGACCTGAAACCGTAAAGAGTCTAGAACATAAAAAAAAAAAAAAAAAAAAAAACCCTTCTAGACACTGGCTTAGGCAAAGACTTCATGACCAAGAACCCAAAAGCAAATGCAACAGAAACGAAGATAAATAATTGGGACTTAATTAAACTTAAAAACCTTCTGCACAGCAAAAGAAATAATCAGCAAAGTTAACAGACAACCCACAGAGTGGGAGAAAATCTTTATCATCTAGGCATCCGACAAAGGACTAATATCTAGAATCTACAAGGAAGTCAAATACATCAGCAAGAAAAAAAAAAATCCATCAAAAAGTAGACTAAGAACATTAATAGACAATTCTTTTTTTTTTTTTTTTTTTTTTTTTTTTTTTTTTTTTTGAGACAGAGTCTTGCTCTGTCACCTAGGCTGGAGTGCAGTGGCATCATCTTGGCTCACTGCAACCTCCGCCTCCTAGGTTCAAGCGATTCTCCTACCTCAGCCTCACAGGTAGTTGGGACTATAGGCACGTGCCACCATGCCTGGCTAGTTTTTTGTATTTTTTGTAGAGACAGCATTTCACCGTGTTAGGTAGGATGGTCTCAATCTCGTGACCTCACGATCTGCCCGTCTCAGCCTCCCAAAATGCTGGGATTACAGCCGTGAGCCAACACGCCTGGCCAGAATAGACAATTCTTAAAAGAAGATACACAAATGGCCAAAAAGCATATGGAAAAATGCTCAACATCACTAATGATCAGGGAAATGCAAATCAAAACCACAATGCGATACCACCTCACTCCTGCAATAACGGCCATAATAAAAAAAATCAAAAAATAATAGATGTTGGCAGGGATGCAGTGAAAATGCAATGCTTACAATCTTCACACTGCTGGTGAGAATGTAAACTAGCACAACCAAAGTGTGAAGATTACTTAAAGAACTAAAAGTAGATCTACCGTTTGATCCAGCAATCCCACTGCTAGGTGTCTACCCGGAGGAAAAGAAGTCATTATACAAAAAAGACACTTGAACACGCATGTTTATAGGGTCACAATTTGCAATTGCAAAAACATGGAGCCAGCCCAAATGCCCATCAATCAATGAGTGGATAAAGAACATGTGGTGGGGTGTGTGTGTGTATAGGTATATATATGTGTGTGTGTATATGTGTGTATATATACCTATACACACACATATATACACACACACACACATACATACACCATGGAATACTACTCAGCCTCAAAAAGGAACAAAATAATTGCATTCGTAGCAACCTGGATGGAATTGCAGACTATTATTCTAAGTGAAGTAACTCAGGAATGGAAAACCAAACATTATATGTTCTCACTCACATGTGGGAGCTAAGCAACGAGAACATAAAGGCATAAGAATGACACACTGGACTTTGAGGACTTGGGGGAAAGGGTAGCGAGTAGCGAGAAGACTACCCATTGAGTATACTGTAAACTGGTCAGATGATGGGTGCACCAAAATCCTAGAAATAATCACTGAAGAACTTATTCATGTAACCAAATACTACCTGTTCCCCAAAAACTTACTGAAATTAAAAATTTTAAAAACTTATTTTTAAGTTTGTTGCGTATCACTGGTCTTGAAATATAAGATTCAAAGCTTCTCAAATTATTTGACCACAGAATGCCTTTTGTCAGACTTCTGATTTACACAGCCTGGAAATCAATTTGGGAAAGGCTACTATAGTGCTCATAAAAGTTAAAACATTATCAACTATGAGAGCCCACCATTCATACTGATCCATTAATAGTTTTGAGAACAATGTTTTTTTCCCAACTGCTCTATTCAACTTAAGTTTTAACCAGAATAGCCCGAGTCCTCTGTGGTCCTGTAGTGTATTTGTTTTCTTCTAACATTAATATCAATTATTCATTTTCTTATCTTAAGACACTATATAAAGTCTCTGCTGCATAAGTCTCTAAGTAGTTGTGGGCATCGCTGTCTTGTTTCCTATTTAAATGCAAGTAGCTTCAGTACTTCAATATTTAATACAATATTTACTTTAAATTTTAGTCACTAATTTTTATCAGATTTGGGTGATTTCTTCCTATCTGCATTTTACTTAGAACTTTTACCGGGAAAGACTAAATTTTATCAAATGTCCACTTTTATCAGATTTAGGTAATTTCTTCCTATCTGCATTTTACTTAGAACTTTTACTGGGAAAGACTAAATTTTATCAAATGAATCACATGATTTTCACCTTTCATTTGTTCAGTAATGAAGTACACTGAAATATCCTGGTGGTAAAATATCCTTATATCCTAGAATAAACCTTACCTAGTCATGCTATATTATTAATTTAGATTGCTGATGAAGTTCATTCCCTAATGCTGAAATAAGAAACGTAACTTTAAACAAACATACCTTAACTATTTGGAAAGGTAATTATGCAGGTAAAAAGACTAAGGTAGGAAAAGAAATTAACACTACATAATCTGATTTACCAGAAATTTTAATCAAATGTATTTATTTTATTTTAGTCACATTCTTATTTGTATAGATTGACAAATTTCCATTTCTTTTAGATCAAGTTAATTTTTTTAATTCCTCTATGAAAGTGAAATTATGTCATCTGTCTTCCAAAGATATATTTCAGAAAACATAAAGAATATGAACAGCAACTGTGAATATTAAGGCAAATTTAAGTATCAGAAAGTTGAAAGATGAACAACAAAACCTAAAAATAAAAAAGTTCTTATTTAATTAATGATTTACCTAAATAATACCACTTATATTTTTTTAACTTACAAGATTTTTTATTGCAATTTTCTCTGTAATCATACAACGTGCATTCTTGTGAACTACTTTTAATACAATAATGAATCATACAATGTAACAATACAGGGAAAAGTTGCTCAAATATTCCCTATAATATTCTTGAGTCATGGATAAGCAGATATAAATGCAAAAGAATCTTAACCATTTAATCACTGGCAAGGATGTTGAGAAAAAGGGAACCCTCATACACTGTTGGTGAAAATGTGAATTAGTAAAACCATTATGAACAGTTTGGAGTTTCCTCAAAAACCTAAAAACAGAGCTACCATATGACTTAGCGAACCCACTGCAGGGTACATATCCAAAACAAAGGAAATCAGTACATCAAAACGATATGTGTGCTCCTATGTTGGTTGCAGCACTGTTTGCAATAGCCAAAATTCGGAAGCAAACTAAGCGTCCATCAACAGATGAACGGATAAAGAAAATGTGGTACATACATGCAGTGGAGTACTATTCAGCCATGAAAAAAGAATGAGATCCAGTAACTTACAACAACATTAATGGAGCTGGAGATCATTACGTTAAATGAAATAAGCCAGACATGCAGACAACCATTGCATGTTCTCACTTATTTGTGAGATCCAAAAATCAAAACAATGGAACTCATGAACACAGAGAGAAGAAGGATGGTTACCAGAGGCTGGAGAGGGTAGCAAGGTATGGGAATGAGGTAAGGATGGTTAATGGGTAAAAAAAAAAAAAAAAAAGAAAGAAAGAAAATATATACACACACATATATATATATATATCATGAATATGGCCTAATATTTGATAGCACAACAGAGTGACTATAGTCAACAATAATATAACTGTACATTTTAAAATAACTAAAAGAGGCCAGGCACAGTGGCTCATGTCTGTAATCCCAGCACTTTGGGAGGCGAAAGTGGGTGGATCACCTGAGTTCAGGAGTTCGTGACCAGCCTGCACAACATGGTAAAACCCCATCTCTAGTAAAAATATAAAAATTAGCTGGGCATGGTGGCAAGCACCTGTAATCCCAGCTACTTAGGAAGCTAAGGCAGGAGAATCACTTGAACCCAGGAGGTGGAGGTTGCAGTGAGCCAAGATCGTGCACTCTAGCCAGGGCGACAAGAGTGAAACTCCGTCTCAAAAAAATAACATAACATAACATAACATAACATAACATAACATAACATAACATAACAAAATAACTAAAAGAGTTTAATTGGATTGTTCGTAACACAAAGGATAAATGCTTGAGAAGACAGATACCCATTTTACATGATGTGATTATTATGCATTGCATGGCTGTATCAAAATATCTCACATACCCCATAAATACATATACCTACTGTGTACTCACAAAAATTAAAATAAAAAAATTTTAGGGTCTGGTGTCGTAGCTCATGCCTATAATCCCAGCACTTTGGGAGGCCGAGGCAGGCAGATCACCTGAGGTCAGGAGTTTGAGACCAGCCTGGCCAACATGGTGAATCCCCATCTCTACTAAAAATACAGAATTAGCCTGGTGTGGTGGCACACGCCTGTAATTCCAGCTACTTGGGAGGCTGAGGTAGAAGAATCATTTGAACCTAGGAGATGGAGGTTACAGTGAGCTGAGATCACGCCATTGCACTCCAGCCTAAGCAACAAGAACAAAACTCCATCTCAAAAAAAAAATAATATTTAATAACCGAGAAAATTTCATTAATTTGCTTCAATGTGATGCTGGTATTATGAACTGAAATTACACCAAATTTAATCAATTTCCTTGATTATTCCTTTCAAAATCAATCTGAGCCAATAAGCTTATGTTAGCTATTAGACTCAGATGGAAATAAGTCTTTATTATAAAAATAGTCACAACTTCAAAGCCCTTTGAGTCCACTTAATAGCATCAATCTGATCCAATCTTAAAAAACTCTACAGGAATTTATACCACTCTCGCTTTCACAGTGTCCATTTTTGTTTAATCAACTACTACACTATCAGATAAAATCAAAGTAAAGAACAAGAATATACAGGCTGGGCACAGTGGGCAGGCGGATCATTTGAGGTCAGGAGTTCGAGACCAATCTGACCAATATGGTGAAACACCATCTCTACTAAAACACAAAAATTAGCCAGGTGTGGCGGTGGGCACCTGTAATCCCAGCTACTTGAGAGACTGAGGCAGGAGAATCACTTGAACCCAGGAGGTGGAGGTTGCAGTGAGCCAAGACTGTACCACTGCACTCCAGCCTGGGCAACAGAGCAAGACTCCCTCTAAAAAAAAGAATATATAAAGTCAGAATTCCTAATATTCCACTTACTACTTTACCGCCAAGATTGTAACAATACAAATGTTAAATATCTAAAGATATGAATGTATTAGATGAATTATCAACAATACTCACGCATCATTTGAGCAAGTCATAAACTCTCCCTTTATTTTGGGATGCCATGAGCCAGTATGAAGCATTGCTGTATGACCCTTAAAAATAAAGACAAAGGGGAAAAAAAAGATGTTTTAAAAAGGTAAAAAATAAACTGACTAGAAACTGACATGTCATTTTTAAATGTAAAAATTTTTAGTTCCCCCAAAAGTGTACCATTTTAATTATAAACCTATATTATTTTATCCCAATTTTCTCTCATAACATGCTTTGTTTATTTTGCTTTAGCTCTTTGTGTACCACCCCGTGCCCACCTCAGGAATTAACTCAGTGCTTGTATGTAACAGGTGCTTAATAAGGTGGGAAATGGAGAGGAAAATGACATCCTTTCTTTAGGGGGAGAAAAAAAAGAAAGGTAAAGCCATAATAAGAAAGACAGGTCTTAACCTCAGGAATTAACTCAGTGCTTGTATGTAACAGGTGCTTAATAAGGTGGGAAATGGAGAGGAAAATGACATCCTTTCTTTAGGGGGAGAAAAAAAAGAAAGGTAAAGCCATAATAAGAAAGACAGGTCTTCTTCAAAGATCATAACTCCTTTCTTCAGTGGAAGACAATCAAGAATAGAAAGTATTTACAAATAAGCAAGGTGAAGGCAAGAAATTGGGAGGGAAATCCGTATTTCCTAAAAATGTGTCAACAACCTTGATTCTACAATGCCTCTGTAAAAATATGTATGTGAGAAAAGGAAGAGTATATTTTAAGTGATTGGGGAAAATTAGCCCCACTAAGTATAGAGAATATAAAAATACTATAATTAAAACAATGTGATGCTGGTATATATAAACTGACATATACACCCAATCAACTAGAGTACATAGCAAACATAAACACACACATACACACAAATGCCTAATTCCCTCTTAGGCAGCAAACTCAGCTAGAGTGGTCTCATACAGCAAGACAGATTTACGTGGGACAGAAAAGAGCCTGGTCCTTTTTAGTATAATAACTGCAGTATCTCTTACTCTGACACAGCTCAAAATAAAACTATGATTAAAGAAGTAAAATGGACACATTTAAATGACTTACAAGAAAAATAACAGTAACTCTCTGGAAAGATACATGGGCCTGGAGATCATCTTCAGCCAAAGTTGTCTACAATGCCTCAAACAGTATCTGGCCAAGGCCTGCCATTCTGTTCATGTTTACAGAATACAAATGAGGGGAGGTGGAGACTCTTAGCCATGTTAGAGGCATGAATTGAACCAATACCTGGAAGGACGAGATGGCAAGTCTGAGATCTCATTTTCCACCCCTGAACTCAACGCTTGCACATCCAACTATCTACTTGACATTTCTATCTGTATATCATAGGCATCTGGAACACAATAGGTACAAGGGAAAATCTTGATTCTTTCTGCTCACTTTATTTTCTATCAGTTTCTTTCCTAGTAGCTCAAGCTAAAAACGTGGAAGTTGTTCTTAAATATTCCCATAACCATAGCCCTAAAACCTTCTATCTACACAGATTCAATTCACCAGCTATTCCTGTCAATTCTATCCAAAATACATTCTATTTCTATTCACTTTCTAAAACCTATTCACTTTTCTCTTTTTCATCACTATCACTTATTCTCTCACAACATTCTCTCATGCTTCTACATCAGTTAATATGTACTGTAACAGGTTTGTTATTAATCTCTCTGCTTTTTCCTTTTTTTTTTTTTTTTTTTGTTTTCTTGAGACAGGGTCTCACTCTGTCACCCAGGCTGGGGTGCAGTGGTGTTTGCACAGCTTACTGTAGCCTTGGCCTCCTGGGCTGAAGTGATCCTCCTGTCTCAGCCTCCCAAGTGACTGGGATTACAGCAATGAGCCAAAATTCATGCCTGGCTAATTTTTGCATTTTTTGTAGAGAGGGGGTCTCACCATGTTGCCCAGGCTGGTTTTGAACTCCTGGGATCAAGTGATCCGCTCACCTCGCCTTCCAAAGTGCTGGGATTATAGGAGTGAGCCACTGCGCTCACCTCTGCTTTCATTTTACCTCATGTGCTCTACATAGCAATCAGCATAATCCTTTAAAAATATAGTTCTAATGCAGGAACAGAACACCAAACACTGCATGTTCTCACTTTTAAGTGGGAGCTGAACAATGAGAAGATGAGAACACATGGACACATTGTCAGAGGAACAACATGAACTGGGGCCTCTCGGGGGCGCAGGGTGGAGGGAGGGAGAATATCAGGAAGAACAGCTAATGGATGCTGGGGTTAATACCTAGGTGACGGGTTGATCTGTGCAGCAAATCACCATGGCACACATTTACCTATATAACAAACCTGCATATCCTGCACATGTACGCTAGAACTTAAAATAAAAGTTAATGGAAATAAAATACATATATATATGTGTGTGTGCGTGTGTGTGTGTGTGTATATATATAGTTCTAAATATGCCATAATGTCGGCAGTGGCTCATAACTATAATCCCAGCACTCTGGGAGGCTGAGGCAGAACAATCACTTAAGGTCCGCAGTTTGAGATCAGCCTGGGCAACAGAGTGAGATCCTGTCTCAACAAAAAATAAAAATAAAAACTTAGCTGAGTGTAGGGTAGACATCTATAGTTCCAGTTATTAGGGGACTAAAGTGGGAGGATCACTCGAACCCAGGAGTTGGAGGTTACAGTGAGCTATAACTGCACCAGTGCACTCCAGCCTAGGTGACAGGGTCAGACACCATCTCAAAATAAATAAACTGATCAATTTAAATAAATTAAAATGCCACTTCACTGCATATAACCTTTTGCTGGCTTTATAACCTTTTATGCAGTGTGATGGTTAATACTGAGTGTCAACTTGATTGGATTGAAGGATACAAAGTATTGATCCTCAGTGTGTCTGTGGGGGTGTTGCCAACAGAGATTAACATTTGGGTCAGTGGGCTGGGAAAGGCAGACCCACCCTTAATCTGGGTGGGCACAATCTAATCAGCTGCCAGTTCGGTTAGAATATAAGCAGGCAGAAAAATGTGACATGAGAGACTGGCCTAGCCTCCCAGCCTACATCTTTCTCCCATGCTGGATGCTTCCTGCCCCCGAACATCAGACTCCAAGTTCTTCAGCTTTGGCACACAGACTAGCTTCCTTGCTCCTCAGCATGCAGATGGCCTATTGTGGGACTTTGCAATCATGCCAGCTAATACTTGATAAACTTCCCTATATGTATATTCCATTAGTTCTGTCCCTCTAGGGAACTCTAATATACACAGTCCACAACGAATTTTATTTTCTGGCTCCACATTCCTTGCAACTTCACTTATTTTGTGTTCCCTCATGACCAACACGTACCAGCCACTTCCTTCCTTTCAGTTCCTCCAATACGCTCAGCTCTGCTCCATATCAGGCCCTTCTTATATGCTTTCCCATATGCTGGAAAGCTCTTTTTTCCACTTTCCCATGACTGGCTCCTTCTCATTATTTCAATCTCAGTTTACATGCCACTTGCTCAAATAAGTATTCCCTGGTCCTCTATGTAGGTAAACATGACCCATGAGATTGTTCTTTACCTTAGTACCTGTGCGTTTCCTTAATAATAGACATCATAGTTTGTGGTTCTTTATTCATTTTTTGACTTTTGGAACAGTGTTAGCATTTTACATATTCACACAAAAAAATAAGGATGGGACAACCAAAAACTGAATATAAACAGGAACAAATCAACCTTACATTTAAAATGAGTAACACATATACTGAAAGAATAAACAGAAAACTATCTACCCTATAAGTGAGTTGATGGCTCCCAAAAAGATATGTCCATATTCTAATCCCAAGAACATGTAAACATGACCTTATTTTGGGAAAGGTATTTGCAGATATAATTAAGAATCTCGGCTGGGTGCGGTGCCTCATGCCAGTAATCCCAGCTCTTTGGGAGGCCAAGATAGGCAGATTGCTTGAGCTCAGGAGTTCGAGACCAGCCTGGGCAACATGGCAAAACCCCATCTCTACAAAAAAAAAAAAAAGAAAAACAATTATCCAGGCATGGTGGCACACAATGGTAGTCACAGCTACTCGAAAGGCTGTCACAGCTACTCGAAAGGCTGAGAGGGGAGGTTCTCTTGGGCCCAAGAGGTTGAGGCTGCAGTGAGCCATTATCACACCACTGCACTTCAGCATGAGCAAGACAGCAAGACCCTGTATCAAAAACAGAAACAAAAAAATCTAGACATGATTCTGTGCAGGCTCTAAATCCAATGTCCTTATAAGAGACAGAAGACAGAGATAAATCTAAATGTCCTTATAAGAGATAGAAGACGACTGGGCATGGTGGCTCACACCTGTAATCTCAACACTTTGGGAGGCCAAGGCAGGCAGATCACTTGAGCTCAGTTAGAGACCAGCCTAGGCAACATGGCTAAATCCCATCTCTACAAAAAATACAAAAATTAGCCAGGTGTGGTGGCAGGTGCCTGTAGTCCCAGTTATTTGGGAGGCTGAGGTGGAGGATGGCTTGAGCCCAGGAGATGGAGACTGCAGTGAGCCGAGATCACACCACTACACACCAATCTGGGCAACACAATGAGACCCTGTCTCAAGAAAAAAAATTAAAATAAAATTTAAAAAAGAGAAGAGAAGACACAAAGAGAAGGCTATGTGAAGACAGAGGCAGAGAACGGAGTTATACAAGCCAAGGAATACCCCAAGTCATCAGAAGCTGAAATGGGCAAGAAAGGTCATTCTTGCCTACAGCCATTGGAAAGACCCTGATCTTGCCAACAACTTGATTTCAGCCTTCTGGCCTCTGTAATAGTAAAAGAATAAATTTCTGTTGTTTTAAGCCACAAAGTTTGTAGTAATTAGTTAAAATAGCCCTAGGAACCTAGTACATATTCTCAGTCTAAGACCAAAAGAACTGTAAATAAATATTGAATTCTAATTAATACTTTTGTTTCTTTTTTGCAATGGTATACATTAGCAATTCTGAAACTGCCTCCAATATAATGAAGAACTAAGCCAAGAAGGAAATGTGTTGGGGATAATTAGAGTAAGGGTTAGCCCTGTTGGAGAAGATAGTTACAAAAGTGAAAAGGGGGAAGACTAGAAAGAACTCTCTGATGTTAAATAGAAATTAGGGGTAGCAATGTGAACTCATGATTTTTTACTAGGTAGATTAAATTGTTATATATGTATATATGTGTTAGTTATTCTCTAGTTCTGTATGTTAAGAATGTCTAGAAGTAATATACTCCAGCAAAACTAACACAGAGATCCTGGTCTCTAACAATCACGTCCCCCTAAATGGAACCAGGGCTTCTTGCAAAAATTATTGATTACAGAGATGGGATAGGAAAGGAGCAAGATGAACGTGGAATATTTTGTTGTATTAAAAAAAAAAAAAAAGAAAGTACTACAAAGATGATGGACACATGTTAAAAGGATAAAGCACATGTTGAAGAGCCTTCTGCTGGCTAAATCTGCAATAGTTAGGGCATCAAGATAAATAATGATAGTAACTAATTATAAACCATTGACTAAGACAAGAATCATTGAGTGTATACTAATATAATAAATATACAAAGAAAGCTCTTCCTTTTAGTGGAATGCTACTGATAAACATAAAATGAATGATAGAGTTAAAAGATCAGCATTTTGCAATCAGTAATAACTGATTCAGGAAAGAATCAATAGATGCTAAAACCGTAGAGGAAAGTTTGAAAATGATTATTTACAAAGTCTCAACATCTCCCTGCAAATTACTTAATAATTGCAATGAGAACACAGTAACTTTATAGTGGAAAAACCTGGTAGACACCACCTGAAACAAGTGATCTAGGTGAACATCACCAACGCAAGGACAAACTGAAACTGACATCACATACTTCCTGATATGACGAAGAAATGAAGACACAATATTATTTCTGTCACAGTCCTTCTAAAAGTGCATAACCTGATTCAAACTATGAGGTAAAATCAAATTCTACATTTTATCAAATCACTGACCTGCAGTCTTCATAAAACGTCAAGGAAAAATAAAGACCAAATAATGCAGAGAAGCCATTACCAATTAAAGGAGACAACAGATACGATGATTATACACAATGTGTGATCTTGATCAGAGCCTGGAACTGGTGAAAAAATCATTAGAGAGACTGTTGAGATAATCAGTGAAGCATGAATATGGAATGTGATTTAGATAATAGTATTTTATCAGTGTTAAATTCATGGCTATCCACCAGGCATGGTAACTTGTGCCTGGTAGTCCCAGCTACTAGGGAGGCTGAGGCAGAAGGATTGCTTGAGCCCAGGGATTCTAATCCAGCCTGGGCATCAAAGCAAGACCCTGTCTCTTAAAAAAGAAAATTATGATTATGTATGAAAATGTAATGTTATTAGGAAAACCTCACTGAAGAATTTAGGAGTAAAAGAGCATGACATTTACAACTTACTTTCAAAAGTTGAAAATTAAACACATATATATGTGATTTATATGTATATGCATATACATATATATATATGAGAGTGTATATACAGGCGGGATAGGAAGGTGGGTTAGTCTGTATTAGTGGAGTGAGGAATGGAGGAGGGAAAAGGAAGGAAGGGGTAAGGTGAAAATAAAGCAATGAGACAAAATGTTAGCAATTGGTAAACCTGAAAAAGAAGTATAAAGAAGCTTTATACCCCTTTTAACTTACAGCTATTCTGTAAGTTTAAAATTATACCAAAATAAATAATTTTATTAAGTTTTTTTAGGGGGGGTGTTTGTTTGTTTACAGATGAGAGTCTCACTATGTTGCTAAGGCTCAAGTGCAGTGGTGCGACCACCACAGCTCACTGCAGCCTCAACCTCCTGAATTCAAGAGATCCACCCACCTCAGCCTCCCAAGTAGCTGGGACTACAAGGCAAGCACCACTACACCCAGCTGATTTTTTATTTGTTGTAGAGATGTGGTTTCTGCTATGCTGCACAGGCTAGAAACTAAACGCTTTTTAAAAAAAATATTCTGGCTGCTCAGTGAAGGCCTGTTTAAACAAACAAACAAACAAAAAGAATCTATAGGGCTGCTCAGTGAAGGAAAGCCTGTTGAAAAAGAAAAAAAAACAAAAAAGAATCTATAGGTCCAACTGGGAAGATGTTAATATGAGGCATGCAAAGATCGACAGTAAGTTTGACTAGGCAGCAGCACTAAGTGTTGACAAGTGAGTACACATTCTTTACAAGTGCACACAAAATATGCACTAAAATCATATTCTAAGTCACAAAACACACTTCATCAGATATTTCAAAAATTAAAATTATTCAAAATATGTTTCCAAGGGCTGGGTGTGATGGCTCATGCCTATAATCTCAGTACTTTGAGAGGCTGCCAAGGTGGGAGGGTCACTTGAGGCCAGAAATTTTTTGTTGTTTTTAATTTTTTTTTAAGTATGTTTCTAGATCATAAGAGAATTAAATTAGAAGCCAATAAGAAAAGTCTCAAATACTTGTATATTTAAACATCACACTAATAACCCATGGGTCAAAAAGGTAATCCCAAGTGAACTGAATAAAAATGAAAATATAACATCTCAACGTTGTAGGACACAGTGAAAGAAATGCTTAGAGCATTTCTATTAGAAAATAAGAAAAGTCTCAAATTAATAATTAAAGCATCCATCTTAAAATACTAGAAAAAGAAGGCAAGTAGAAGGAAATAAATCAATAAAGTTGATAAACTTTTAGCCAGAACAAGAAAAGGAAAGAGAGAAGACACAAATTACCAACCAATTCAGGGAAAATTAGGAGATATATCACTACTGACCCCAAAGAAATATTACTATTATAATAATCTTATGCACATAAATTCGGTAACTTAGAGGAAGGAATAGTTCGAATAGTCCTATATCCACTAAATATACTGAATTCATAGTTAAAAGCTTTCAAAAACAGAAAAGAAAACCCCAGCCCAGTTGGCTATACTGGCAAACGCTACCAAACATTTAAGGAAGACATAACACCACTTTTTCACAATAGTTTCCCCAAAAGAGAATTGAACGGTACACTTCCAAATTCATTTTACGAAGCTAGAATTACTCTGATACCAAAATCAAGTACAATATGAAATAAGAAAGCTACAAAGCAACATCCCTCATCAACATAAAAGCTAAGATCTTTGAAAAAATATTAAACTAGTATGTAAAAGGAATAGTACATTGCAACCAAGAAAGCTTTGTTCCAAGAATACAAGTCTGGTTTAACAATCAAAATCAATGTAATTAACCACATTAACAGAATAAGATAAAAAACTCAGAAAAGGCATTCGACAAAACTCAACATCCATTCATGATAAAAACTCTCAGTCAATCAGTGATAGAAAAGAACTTACTCAACTTGATAAAGCATATTGTCTTAGTCAGCTAGGGTTGCTATAACAAAAGACCACAGACTGGGTGGCTTAACCACCATATATTTATTTCTCATAATTCTGGAAGTTGGTGAGGGATCTCTTCCCGGCTTGCAGATGGGCCACCTTCTCCTGTATCTTCATACGGTCAGGAGAGTGGAGGCTCTGAAGGGCACTAATCGCATCATAGAGAATCCACCCTCATGACCTCACCTACACTAATTATTTCCCAAAGGCCCCCACCTCCTAATACTATAACATTGCAGGTGATGGCTTCAATATATAAATTTTTGAGGGATACAAACATTCAGTCCATAATAGGTACATACAAAAAACCTACAGTTTAACAACATATTTAATGGTAAAAGATCAAATAGTGTCTCTAAAAGTCAGGTTTTAAGCAAAGATACCTAACCCACCACATTCACATTCAACGTCAATCTGGAAGTCCTAGTAAGTACAATAAGGCTGGAAAAAAAAATAAAAGGCATTCGGATTGTAAAACATTCATTCCAAGACACAATGACCATTTATGTAGAAAATCCCACGGAATCTATTAAAAAATCTTTTCAAAAAAAGCAATAGAATTTCTATGCACTACCAATGAACAGTTAGAAACCAAAAACTATTTTAAACAGTCCTATTTGTAATAACTCAAAAAAACAAAATGCTTAGGTATAAATCTAATATAATCAGGATCCCTATGTTGATATACTATAAAATGTATGTGAAAGAAACAGAAGGCCTAAATAAGTGGGGAGATATACTGTGCTGATAAATCAGAAACCTCAAAACAGTGAAAACGTCAATTCTCCAAATTGATCTTTAGACTCAAAATAATTCCAAAGAAAATTCCAACAGGGTGATCTTGTGGAAGCAGAGAGACTAGAATGATAGTTACCAGTGTCTAAGAAGTGTAGGGGAGGGGAGAAGATAAAGAGAAGTCAGTTGATAGGTTCAAACACACAGTTAGAAAGAATAAGTTCTCATGTTTGACAGCACAGTAGGGTGACTACAATTAATGACAATGTCTCGTGTATTCTAAAATAGCTAGACGGGAAAACTAGAAATCTTCCCAACACATAGAAACAATAAATGTTCAAGGTGATGGATACCTCAAATATTTAAACTTGATTACATATTCTCTACATATAATATCACATGTACCCCATAAATATGTACAAAAAGAATGTATCCACAAAATAATTCTAACAAGATTATTTGTAGATATAGACAGGGTGATTCTAAAATTTACATGAAAAAGTAAAGAAATTAGAATAGTCAAAACCATTTTTAAAAAGAAAAAAAAGTTGGAAAACACCCTACCAAATTTAAATTTACGTTTGCTAATATGTAAGAAATATTTAAAAGCTGTAGTAGTAGGATGACTGGTCAAGCCCTGGGTGTGGGACAGAGTGTGTGTGTGTGTGTGTGTGTGTGTGTGTGTGTGGTGCGTCCCCAAGGGCAGGAAGGTGGCAAAGGGAGGTGAATCCGAGTGGGAGGAGGGAAGGGAAAGGCGGGAGGAGAAAAAGGTGGGAGGACGACCAGGAAGGAGGGTGGTGGCTCAGTCAGGACCCAGCGGGGCAGCGAAATGAGGCGGGTGACCCTGTTCCTGAACGGCAGCCCCAAGAACGGAAAGGTGGTTGCTATATATGGAACTTTATCTGATTTGCTTTCTGTGGCTAGCAGTAAACTCGGCATAAAAGACGCCAGTGTGTATAATGAGAAAGGTGGACTGATTGATGATATTGCTTTGATCAGGGATGATGATGTTTTATTTGTGTGAGAAGAAGAGCCATTTATTGATCTTCAGACAGATTCTAAGCCTCCGGAAGGATTGTTAGGATTCCACACAGACTGGCTAACATTAAATGTAGGAGGGCGGTACTTTACAACTACATGGAGCACTTTAGTGAATAAAGAACCTGACAGTATGCTGGCCCACATGCTTAAGGACAGAGGTGTCTGGGGAAATAAGCAAGATCATAGAGGAGCTTTCTTAATTGACCGAAGTCCTGAGTACTTTGAACCCATTTTGAACTACCTGCATCATGGACAGCTCATTGTAAATGATGGCATTAATTTATTGGGTGTGTTAGAAGAAGCAAGATTTTTTGGTATTGACTCATTGATTGAACACCTAGAAGTGGCAATAAAGAATTCTCAACCACCGGAGGATCATTCACCAATATCCCGAAAGGAATTTGTCCAATTTCTGCTAGCAACTCCAACCAAGTCAGAACTGCGATGCCAGAGTTTGAACTTCAGTGGTTCTGATCTTTCTCGTTGGGACCTTGGATATATTAACCTCAAAATGGTCAATTTATGCTGCTGCAGTCTTGCACATGCAAATCTTTGCTGTGCAAATCTTGAATGAGCTGATCTCTCCGGATCAGTGCTTGACTGTGCAAATCTCCAGGAAGTCAAGATGCTCTGTTCTAATGAAGAGGGAACATCTCTGAAACTGTAATTTTGAGGATCCTTCTGGTCTTAAAGCCAATTTAGAAGGTGCTAATCTGATAGGTGTGGATATGGAAGGAAGTCAGATGACAGGAATTAACCTGAGAGCAGCTACCTCAGGAACTGATTTAGAGAACTGTGATCTGTCTGGGTGTGATCATCTCCAAGAAGCCAACTTGAGAGGGTCCAACGTGAAGGAAGCTATATTTGAAGAGATGCTGACACCACTATACATGTCACAAAATGTCAGACGAGAATTTCAGGGGCTGAAGGAAGATGTACAAGATGAAAACGCTTTCCTTATCACTTTTCTTTCTCCACCCACTCAGTTGTCTAGAAGTAACACTGCAAGGAAATTTTTAAAAAACATTTAGAGGATTAGGCTTGTTTCTTAGTGGTGCGTAAGGGAAAAAAATGATTTTCCATATTCTGATTTTTAACAGAAAAGCACTCATTAATAGGTGTAGGGAAACTAGATATTGCTGCCTTCTGAACGGGGTAGGGGGGTTTACCTGGTTTTATGACCAGGAATAGTATTTATTATATTTGCTTTTAAATAGGCATGATGTGGAAATACCATCTTGGTTTGAGATGCATTTGAGCATTTTAATTTATGGAAAGCACTATATATGCAATTTTATTTATTGAATACCTAGAAGCAGTATGGATATTTAAATTGTTAAAACTTTATGAAAACTTTGAAAAGTTCAGGTTTATAAATAGCTTTAGTGATGCCTCCCCTCTTTAAATACCTGCCACACTATATGAATATGGTGAGATCAGACTCCCTAAGACTCCTTTCAGGTTCATTTTTATAATGTTTACTTTTTAGAACAAAACAGTGGCTAAATTAAAGTAATATCCAGTTCTTACTGATTGAGACAGAGTGGAAAGAAAGACATCATTGTACATCACTGTCATTCCAAAGGTACAGTGGAACTCTGGATGGAGGAAGAACTTACCTATCACTACAACACTATCTATAAATGAGCATTTCTCAAAATTTCATTCTAGGCAAGTTCCACTCAACACCAGACCAAGCAATTCCATTCACACTATTAGCCTAGTTTTCCCATACAATCGGCACAAGCATAGGAATATACTTCAAAACCAAAAAACCAAGGTACATCATTAATATTCATTTAATTCAAATACCAAATAATTTACCAAATGGTATTTTGGTATTTACCAAATACCAAACAAATAAAAAAATTTGTGCAACCAAAGTACTAAAAAATAAAATGATTTAAATCCAAAGGATTTCCAAGGGTCCCATTAATCTCTTTTGAAAGGGTCCCATTAATCTCTTTTGAAAGTAGAAATTTGTCAGCCTACGCTTAAGAAAAAAAAATTTAAAAAAAGAGAGAAAAAGAAAATACCTATTATCAAGGGCAAACAACTTCAGGGCAAAGAAATAGCTCATTGTACTCCCTCACAGTTCTCAGTATAGAACTGTGGCCAAAGGCCAGATTGCATGCAGAAGGAAAGGGAAGGGAAGAGGGAAGGGAAGGGAAAAGGGAGGGAGGGAAAAGGGAGGGAGGAGGGAGGATGAAGGGAAGATGGAGGGAGGGGGTGAGAGGGAGGGAGGGAAAGAAGGAGGCAGGGAGGAAGGAAAAAAGAGGAGTGAAAGAAAAGAAAGAAAATAATTTCTAGTCACTAGTGGTTAACAGGGATCTGGTCTGATTTTGCCCCATTAGATATGTGCCTCTGAGCCAGGAAACCAGTTCATGATTTGCAATAAAAGAAACATTCCAATAATCCAAGACATGCCCAGATTTTGAGGACTTAGATTTTAAACTACCTTGTCTTCCCCAATCTTGTACACTACACCGTACTCTCATTCTCCTCCACTGATAACTAAGCTCCATCTCCACTGACATCTCTGCCTAGTCTCTTAATCCAATGCACAGCCTGCTTATGTCAGTTCCTAGTTTACCAGCTTCCTCTCCTCATTCCCAGACTCAAGAATTCTACAGACGGCTGCTACTCAATTCCAACCTTAGAACCATACTTCTTGTACTTTGTCTAAACAGCAGCCCAACAACTCCCTCAACCCATGCAGGTCTTAAAAGGCAGACCCCAGAAAGCAGCTCTTTTACTGATATTTATTGCTTAGAGTTGAAATATCACCTTGGAATAGAAAGGTTATTTTTTAATAAAAGAAAATTACCCCTATTGCAGAAGACATTAGCGTGTCCGGAATTGGTTCCTTCCGGTGGGTTCTTGGTCTTGCTGACTTCAAGCATGAAGTCATGGACCCTCAGCAGTGAGTGTTACAATTCTCAAAGATGGTGTGTCCAGAGTTTGTTCCTTCAGATGTTCAGATGTGTCCAGAGTTTTTTCCTTCTAGTGGGTTCGTGGTCTCGCTGACTTCAGGAATGAAGCCGCAGACCTTCGCAGTGACTGTCTCTTAAAGGTGGCGCATCCGGAGTTGTTTCTTCTTTCCGGTGGGTTCGTGGTCTCCCTGACTTCAGGAGTGAAGCCGCAGACCTTGCAGACCTTCGCAGTGAGTGTTACAGCTCTTTATAAAGGTAATGCAGACCCAAAGAGTGAGCAGCAGCAAGATTTATTGTGAAGAGCCAAAGAACAAAGCATCCACATCGTGGAGGTGGAACCTAGCGGGTTGCCACTGCAAGCTCGGGTATCCAGCTTCTATTCCCTTATTTGGCCCCACCCACATCCTGCTGATTGGTCCGTTTTACAGAGTGCTGATTGGTCCATTTTACAGAGTGCTAACTGGTGCGTTTACAAACCTTTAGCTAGACACAAGCCCTGATTGTTGCATTTACAATCCTTTAGCTAGACAGAAAAGTTCTCCAAGTCCCCAACCCAACCCAGAAAGTCCAGCTGATTTCACCTCCCATTAGGATAAAAGGACATGTGGTCACCTTCGCTGTTAAGTACCCAGAAAAAGAACACAGATAGTAGATTAAATGGAAAAAATCTACAAGACTGTGAATGTTGTTTCTTATTTGTAAAGACAGGAGCATGACAAAGGCAATGGGAATGTTAAGTGCCCTTGTGTTAAAACAGTGACCAAAATTAGTCATAACAAAATGAAGTTCAACTAAGGATTCTTAAATGGATCTAAACAGATTCAGTACCATGACTAACATTAGTGGAAAAACTTTTAAAGAGACACCTATTAAAGAACAGTTAGTGACTAAACACTTTTTCATCAAATAAACTACTTTTTCTCTCTTCTTCCCTTATCTAAACATAGGCACTCCTGAAAAATATCTCTTCCTTTATTTAACAGCCTTAACTAGAAATAGCCTAGAAAAAAGAATTAAGCAAGTATTTATTTCTCATAATATGCTATACTTTGAGAGAGGACATTAATTATCCATGACCAACATTGGTTTCCGGTTTCCTCAAAACACACACACACACACACACACACACACACACAGAGAGAGAGAGAGACAGAGAGAGAGAGAGACAGAGAGACAGAGACAGAGATTGCTGATAATCTGCCTGTACTCTTGTGGCTGCCCCAATGACAAGAGTTATAAAAACAGCTCCCTTTGTAACAGTGCCATCTGTAGTTACTGAATGATTTGGGGCTCCATGACCCACAAAATAAAAGTACTCATGCCTTTGGCATGATGAGCTAACAAAGCCTACCCCTAAGAAGAGACGAAATGCAGCGGAAAACAGCAGGGAATATACTGGGAACTGAGATCCAAAAGTTCTTAACTAGATTCCAATCACCAGCTTTCAGGAATTATCAGATCTTCTGAAATGGTCAAAAAAAATTTGTGTGAATACATTTCGCTGGGGAGAATATTCATACCTTAAATGCAGGAATTTGCACACATTTTTTCTAAAGCATCAGATCACATTTTAGGCTTTGTGGGTCACATGCTCTCTGCTGCAACTACTCTGCTCTACCACTGCAATTCAAAGGGAGCCACAGGGAATAGTAAATTAATGGATGTGTCTATGTTCCAATAAAACTTTTATTTACAAAAACAGGGTGGTGGCTGGATTTGCCCTAAGGCCATGGTTTGCCAACCCCAACACATTCTTAGTCATTTGCTTGCATAAACCAAGGATTCTAACGTCCAAGTCTAATTCCTGAGTAATTTTAATATCCATTTGAATACCTCAAAAACAAATTCAATCTTCCTTGGCCTACTCAATTCTGATGACTTGTTACAAGATATTTCAGCAGTGCCAACTATGGCTAATTCTGCCACTACCATGAATGGTCATAATATGTTTCTAAAATCCTGAACTCTCAATATTTACTGATTTAACAAATATTTATCACCAAATATGTTTCAGGCTCTAGATATTCCACTTACTGGCCACACAACCTCCTATCTTGCAGTTTTTTGAATTTTTAAATTTTCAATATCCTAAACTTTAACCACTCTCTCAGCAGAATCTTGAGTGTCCTTTTGTTGAATCTACAATGAAGTGCTTTTATTCCAAAATAACCTCCCCCTGTTCTCCCCTGCAGTCACTGTAGTCCATCCAAATACCTAGGCTCCTGAATAAGACTCAAGAATAGGATATGAACATGCAGAATGATTGTTTCTACAAATTTACATTTCGTAGCCCACAATACTTCCATAATTCTTCCAGTAATGTTTCTCTTACAACCATCAAAAGCTATTCTACGTCTTTACAATTCTACTGAAGGCCCTATCCCAGTATCTCCCAATACAAAACTAGGAAATGACTCTGCTAATAGATGGTGGCATTATTCATTTCCTATCTCAGGGTACCACTTATAAATATAGCTGCATATGAGCTCATTCTTATCCCTTCCATTTCCAGTGCAAAAGTACTCCGGCCGGGTGCAGTGGCTCACACCTGTAATCCCAGCACTTTGGGAGGCCGAGGCAGGTGGATCATTTGAGGTCAGGAGTTTGAGACCAGCCTGATCAACATGATGAAACCCTGTCTCTAATAAAAATCCAAAAATTAGCCAGGTATGGTGGTGGGCGCCTGTAATCCCAGCTACTTGGGAGGCTGAAGCAGGAGAATCACTCAAACCCAGGAGGCAGAGGTTGCAGTGAGCAGAGATCGCGCCACTGCGCGACAGAGTGAGACTCCATCTCAAAAAAAAAAAAGTATTTTCTCCTCCTACCCAAAAGCTAACTCCTGCTCTTTGTTTGATCACAATCCCTAACAATTCCTCAAGGACTTTCATCATTCCTTAATATGTTTGGTTTTTATAGAACTGCATTAGTTTTCCATTGCTCTGTAACAAATTACTAAAAACCTAGCGACTGAGTACACCTCTGATTTATTACCTAACAGCTGCGTAGGTCAGAAGCCTGGCACAATGTAGCTAGATTCTCTGCTCAGGATCTCACAGACTGAAATCAGGATGTTAGTAGGACTGTACTACTTTCTAGAGGTTCTGGGAAAGAATCTGCTTCCAAGTTTATTCTGGTTGCTGGCAGAATACAAGTTCCTTGTGGTTGTAGAACTGTGATCTCTATTTGCTTGCTGCCTGTCAGCTGGGGCTACTCTTAGCTTTCTAGACACTATGTGCAATCTCCACTAGAAGCAACATGAGAAAGATTCTCCTTTGCTGACCTTGAAGACAGAGGGATCTACGTGGCAAGGAATGCACTAGGAATGCTGACCTGGTAGAGTGCAGTCTTACTGACATCCTGATTTCAGTCTGTGAGACCCTCAGCAGAGAAATGTAGCCACATTGTGCCAGACTTCTGACCTAAACAGCTGTTAGGTAATAAATTGGGGGTGTACTAAGTCCCTGGTTTTTGGTAATTTGTTATAGAGCAACAGAAAATTAATGTGATTCTGTAAAAAACAAACATATTGAGTAATGATAAAAGCCATGCCCACAAATCTTTGCAGAACAACCTGTTTTTTATCTATAGCTGTTGTTTAACTGGTTAAGGAGCAATACTCTTAAGCTTCCTAGACATCACCTGGTTTGGCTAAGAAGATCTATGAGGCGCACCCTTAATTTCTTGGAAGAGTCCAATGTGACTGAATACTCTCTCACCTTTTGATCTTTCTGAAGTTATTATACAGCCACATCTCTGGCTTTCTCCACACCATGTTTTCAGAAGTTATTGCTGTATGTTAGCATCCTTTGTCATCTCGATAGGCTAAAAATTAACTAAATCATCTAGTCTTGGTTCCCTTTTAACAAAACTTCCCTTGGTTTTCTCATATTTCACTATAAGAAGCAAGAAGAAACCAGGCAGCAACTTCAACATTTTGCTTAGAAATCTCCTTGCCTATATATTCAAATTCATCACTCACAAGTTCTGATTTCATCTTCAAAACCAGCAGCAGAGAATCTGGCCGGGCGCGGTGGCTCAAGCCTGTAATCCCAGCACTTTGGGAGGCCGAGACGGGCGGATCACGAGGTCAGGAGTTCGAGACCATCCTGGCTAACACGGTGAAACCCCGTCTCTACTAAAAAATACAAAAAACTAGCCGGGCGAGGTGGTGGGCGCCTGTAGTCCCAGCTACTCGGGAGGCTGAGGCAGGAGAATGGCGTAAAAAAAACCCGGGAGGCGGAGCTTGCAGTGAGCTGAGATCCGGCCACTGCACTCCACCCTGGGCGACATAGCGAGACTCCGTCTCAAAAAAAAAAAAAAAAACCAGCAGCAGAGAATCTCCCTGACATCAAGTCCCTCTTACACTTAGAATACCTTTTGCCAGGAAGAGCCCAACTGCTTTTAAGTGCTCACCTGATGAGGCTGGATCCACTGAAGGCAATCTTCCTTTCTTAAAGTCCATTGTGTCTATAACGTAACCATAGGAGTGACTAGCCCATTATACTTATAGTTCACAACTACATTCAAGGAGAAGTGCCGGGACTCTTAGGAGCCATCTTAGAATTCATACTACAACAAGAGCTTTGGGTGTAGCAATTCTGAAACTACTTTCCATGTACTGTAACACTGAACAAATGAGTAAATATAATTATGATGTTAAAAGCCACGTTCTTCACTGTTGGAGAAGTGAATTACGAATATGGAACGGGAAAAGGCTAGAAAGTTGTATTAGAATTAGATGTATCCAAATGAACTCATAATTTTTTACATATTTTAACTTTTAGATTGGTTTATCTCCCTCCTAGCTTTGTCTTTTGAGGCTAGAAGCAATGGCACCCAACAGCAATGAATATATCCAGAGTACCAAATCTTAATTTCTAAATTGACTTCCCTGTTGAATGAAGCCACGGATCACTAGAAAAATAGGTAGGATCAAGTCAGGGAAAATATAAGATGGCCCTGGAACATCTTGCTGTGCCAAAATGTAAGAAAGTACTCCAAAAATGATGGAGACACGTCAAAAGGGTAGAAGCCAATGTTAAGAAGTTTCTATTAGATAAAAGCTTTGGTAAATATTTAGAATATGGAAAGAAATAAAATGTACTTCAAATCATTCAATTTTTTAGTTATATCTATTATTAAAACCTTAAGTTAACAGTTTTCTTTTACTTAAGAAAACAAAAATAAACCCAAAACAGTTATTTTAATAAAAATTAAATATTTTAAGTTCTTAAGAAAAAGTATTCACCAGTAAAAAGACATGACTAATATATTTCATCTCCAAATAATAAGTGCCATTTTTTTGGAATGGCTGGGTATCAGAATGACTACATGTACTATTCAAAAATAAATAAAACATTTGAAAACTCTTCTAACTTCCATGACTAAGGTCTGCTAATGGAGATATCTCCCACTAAAATGTCCAAGCATTCTAAGGTATCCTGAACCTGCCTTCTCCACCTTAGTTATGTAATTTAAAAATAAATGGCAGAGAATTGCTTTCATGTTGAAAAGAAAAAGCGTTGAAGACAATCCTGGAGAAAGGCACTTAACAATATCAGCTCTAGATGAATTGATAAAAGAAAGCTTATGGGGGACTTCAAGATGGCTAACTAGAAGCACCAGACACTCACCTCCTCTATAAAGAAAAGCTTAATGAGTAGGTAATCACACTTCAAATACAGCATCAAAGAGAGAATGCTGGAATTCAGCAGAGAAATGAGAGGCACTGAAGAAGAAGAAAGCAAGGCACACAGCCCAGCCAGAACCAGCTGGGAGTCCTATGGGGCTCCTCAGTGTGGGGAAAAGGTGAATAAAAGATCCCCAGCATCCAGATTCTCCCTGTAGATAACCTGCAATCCTAGCCATAGCACAGCCCCTTAACCCTGACAAGTTGAGACTGGTATAAACAAGCTTCTAAAGAGGAAGCTCACAATAGGTTCCACACACACGTGGAAACCCAAGCACCTGCAGCATGGCACGAATTTGAGAGCCCAGCCCCCACCAGTATGCTTTCTGTTCTGGGGCCAAACAGTACCTGCATCTCAACATCCCTGGAGGCCCAATGACATCCCCTCATATCCACTGGGAGGGTTGTAGCACATGACCCCAGTTAGACCCAGCACAGCAGCAATATCCCCAGCACTCTAGATCACACAGCATCCAGTACACTGAAGAAAGGACAACAGAGAGCTCTGTGGATGCTGCCTCTAGGACAAAGGGAGCCAAAGTGCACACTCCCTAGAACTCAAACCCACCTGCCTCAGGTCATTGCCACTGAGAGTAATCTTGCCCACCCACCGCCCCCAGCAGCAAGGCCCCAGCACACTAGCACATGCCCTGAGGGCAGGCTCTCCCTGCCTGCTGCTGCAGCCAGGGACCAGAGCCTAAGAATCACCTGCTTGGGGCAGGTACCACAGACAGCAACCCTGCTACCCACAACAGTAGGACTGTGGTACATGTGCCTTGAGGACAGGCTCACCCCAGCCAATGCAGCCAATGCCACAGGGAATAGGGGAAGTGGAGACAAAGCATGTGCTCTGCAGAGATTGAGATGTATCTGCCTGAGATGGCTGCCACTGGCATCAATCTCCCTCACCACCACTGTCACGGCACCTTCCCCTTAGCAGAGCTGTTCATGTCCACGTGCCCTGAGGATAGGCTCTCCCTGCCTACTACTGCTGCTGCAACCACCACCCAAGGACACTACCCAGGACATGGGGATCACCCAGCCCTGCCCAACACAGCCTGCATCTGTGCACAACATCAGAGGCCTTAAGGATAGTCTCACAAGGCCTGGCACCAGCAACCCCAGTGCTCTCTATCACACTGCTCAGGGTCCTGTGGATTCCCCTGCACCATCAGTCACCTCAGGCACACGCACATAAAGAGACCAAACAGCCCCAGAATGCCTGCCGCACCCCAGCACGCCATCTGAAGGCCTAGGAATTGCCCCCATCCCACCTACCACAGCCTATACCCATTTGGAACAACAGGGGGACCTGATGACAGCCCCAAAATGCCTGACACTGTCACCCCCTGAGTGCCCTACCACACCACCCTAGACCTGACAATGTCACCCCAACCAAGTGCCCTACCACACCATCCTACCACATAGCCTAGGGATTGCTATGCCCCACTGGTCACTCCAAGCAGGAGTGTGTACTACCAGACAGCCTAACAACAGACCCAGAAAACCTATTGTCAGTGCCTAAGCATGCCGTCTAAAGGCCTGGGGGATCACCCTGCCCAGTCTACCACTGCTTGTATCTATCTACACCTTCTAGGGGCCGGAGGACAAGGTTGCTCAGCCTGCCACCACCACCAAACCTGGCACCCACCCATGTGCACCACCTGGGAGTCTGAAGACCAGGCTGCGCAGTCTGTCGCAGCCACCACTAACATCAGTCTGTGCTACCTGGAAGCCCAGGTGTTGCCCTGCCACTTATACTGCCATCACCAACACCATGCACAATGCTCGGGGGCCCAAGGACTGGCCCACCCACTCAACTCACCACTGCCGCTACTGGCACCTGAAAAAGCCACCTGGAGGCCCAAATGTCAGCCTGTCTGAACCTACTAACACCAGTGCCCATGTATTGTGTGCAAGGGCCCAAGAACAGGGACATTCAGCCCACCATTGCCACCACTGGGGCCAGAAGACTGGCCCGCCTAGCATTGCTAAGCCTAATAAATCCTCACCACAGCCTCCACTAACAAATTCACCTAAGCCTCTGAGGAAAACACAGACACCACTGACAGGGTTTAAAGCCAGAGAAGTCATATGGAGACTACACTACTACAAATATCCAGAATCAATGCTGAAGTGCCCTATCCAACCAACACCATAGATACATCTACAGGAAAAAGTATTCCTCTATGAAAGCCAATCCAAAAAACTGGAAGAAGTAACTGTTACACGAGTTGCACAGATAACAATATAAGAACACAAGAAACATGAAAAAGCAAGGAAAAGTGACACCTCCAAGGGAACACAATAATTCTCCATTACCAGATTCCTATGAAAAGAAAATATGAAATGTCTGAAAAACAATTCGAAATCGTAACCTAAAAGAAGCTCAGTGATATACAAGAGAACACAGATAAACAATGCAAAGAAACCAGAAAAAACAATTTGGGATATGAATGAGAATTCACAAAAGATAAATAAATTATAAAAATAAACAAAATCTTAGAAGAATTCAATAAATGAAATAAAAAATACAATTGAAAGCTTCAACAAGAGACTAGATCAAGCACAAGAAAGAATTTCAGAACTTGAAGACAGGTCTTTCCAAACAGCCCAATTAGACAAAAAAAAAAGGAAAGAACAAAAAAGAATAAAGAAAGCCTATATAATGTATGGGACACCATAAAGCAACCAAATATTTGAATTTTGGATGTTCCAGGAGGTGAAGAGATCAATGGCATAGAAAACCTATTTAATACAATAATCATTGAAAACTTCTCAAGTCTAACAGGAGACTTAGACATCCAGATACAAGAAGGTAGGAGATTCCATATAGATACAACCCAAAAAGGTCTTTTTAGTGGCACATTATAGTCAGATTGTAAAAAGTCAAAGAGAAAATTCTAATAATAGCACCAAAAAAAAAAAAAAAGTCTAGTCACATATAAGACCACACCCATCAGACTTAACAGTGGATTCCTCAGCACAAGCCTTATAGGCCAGAAGAGAATGAAATGATATTGTCAAAGAGCTGAAAGGAAAAAAAAAAAAAAATGCCACCCAATACTAGCACACTCAGCAGTTATAATGAAGGAGAAATAAAGTATTTCTCAGGCAAACAAAAGCAGGGAATTCATCACCACTAGGCCAGGCCTACAAGAAATGTTCAAAAGAGTCCTACACCTGGAGGCAAAAGAATGACAACTATGGGCTGGGTGCGGTGGCTCACGCCTATAATCCCAGCACTTTGGGAGGCCGAGGCAGGCAGAACACGAGATCAGGAGTTCAAGACCAGCCTGGCCAAAATGGTGAAACTCTGTCCCTACTAAAAATACAAAAATTAGCCAGGTGTGGTGGCAGGCGCCAGTAATCCCAGTTACTTGGGAGGCTGAGGCAGAAGAATCACTTGAACCTGGGAGGCGGAGGTTGCGGTGAGCCAAAATCGCACCACTGCACTCCAGCCTGAGTGACAGAGCGAGACTCTGTCTCAAAAATAAAATGAAATAAAATAAATAACAACTATGAAAATACATGAAAATATAAAAACCACTAAAACGGCAAACACACAAAAAGACTCAAATGTTGCCACCACAGAAAACCACCAAACCACAATCATAAACAATGAAAAAGAAAGAAATAAAGGATCTATAAAAGAACCAAAAAACAATTAATAAGATGATAAGAAAAAGTCCTCACATATCAATAATAACCTTAAATGTAAACAGATTAAAGTTTTTACTAAAAGATACAAACTGGCTTAGTGAATTGAAAAAAAAAAAACCCATAAGCCAACTGTATGCTGCCTCAAGAAACTCAACTTAACCAAGAAAGAGCAGGAGAAACTATACTTCTATCAGATAAAACAGACTTTACATCAAAAACTGTAAAAAGAGACAAAGAAGGCCAATAACTAATGATAAAAAGATTATTTCAGCAAAAGGGTATAATAATTCTAAGTATGTACGCATCCAACACCAGAACACCCAGATACATAAAGCAAGTATCAGATCTAAAAGGAGAAACACATTTCAATATAATAATAGTTGGGTACTTCAACACCCAACTATTAGCACTAGAATGATCATCTAGACAGAAAATCAACAAGGAAACACTGGATTTAAACTAACTTTAGATTGGGTACAGTGGCTCAAGCCTGTAATTAATCTCAGCATTTTGGGTGGCCAAGGCAGGAGTATCACTTGAACCCAGGAATCTGAGACCAGCCTGGGCATTATAGCAAGATCCTTCTCTACTAAAAACAAAAAACGAAAAAAAATTAGGCCAGGCACAGTGACTCATGCCTGTAATCCCAGCACTTTGGGAGGCTGAGGCTGGCAGATCATTTGAGTTCAGGAGTTTGGATCAGCCTGGCCAACATGCTGAAACCCTGACTCTACTAAAAATACAAAAATTAGCCAGGTAAGTGGCACATGCCTGTAAGCCCAGCTACTTATGAGGCAGAGGTGGGAGAATCACTTGAACCCCAGAGGCAGTGGTTGCAATGAGCCAAGATCACACCACTGCACTCAGTCTGGGTGACAGAGTGAGACCCTGTCTCAAAAAAAAAAAAAAAAAAAATTAGCTGGACATAGTGGTATGTGCCTGTGGTCCCAGCTACTTAGGAGGCTGAGGTGGCAGGCCTGCTTAAGCCCAGAAGGTTGAGGTTGCAGTGAGCAGTGATAGCACCACTGCACTGCAGCCTGGGCAAGAGAGTAAGACCCCGTTTTTGTTTTTAATTAATTAAACAAACTGCACATTAGATAAAATGCACCTAACAAACATTTGCACAACATTTCATCCAATAGTGGTAGAACACACATTCTTCTCATCAGTACATGGAACATCTTCCAGGAGAGATCAAATGTTAGGACACAAAACAAGTCTCAACAAATGTTTGAAAACTGAAATTATATCAAGTATCTTTTCTGACCACAGTAGAATAAAACTAGAAATCAGCAACAAGAGGAACTTTGGAAACTGTAAAAATACACAGAAATTAAACAACTTGCTCCTGAATGACTACTGGATCTATGAAGAAATTATGAAGGAAATAAAAAAATTTCTTGAAACAAATGAAAATAAGAATACAAAATACCAAAACCTGTGGGACACAGCAAAAACAGTGCTAAAAGGTAAGATTATAGAAATAAATGCCTACATCAAAAAGGGAGAGACTTTAACAAACTAATCATCTACCTCAGGGAACTAGACAAGCAAAAACAAACCAAACCTAAAATCAGTGGAAGGAAAGACAATAATGATCAGAGAAGAATTAAATGAAATAGAGATTTTTTTTTAAAAACGCAAAAGATCAATGAAATGAAAAGTTGGGTTTTTTTGTTTTTTGTTTTGTTTTGTTTTGTTTGTTTGTTTGTTTTGAGATGCAGTCTCGCTCTGTCACCCAGGCTGGAGTGCAGTGGTGCAATCCTGGCTCACTGCAATCCCCACCTCCCTGGTTCAAGCGATTCTCCTGCCTCAGCCTCCTGAGTAGCTGGGATTACAGGCACACGTCAAGGCGCCCAGGTAATTTTTGTATGTTTAGTAGAGATGAGCTTTCACCATGTTGGTCAGGCTCATCTGAACTCATGACCTCGTGACCTGCCTGCCTTCGCCTCCCAAAGTGCTGGGATTACAGGCATGAGCTTAAAAAATTCATCTTATCTTTAAAAAGATACAGAAAATTTATAAACTGTTAGCTAAACTAACCAAGAAAAAAGAGAGAAGACCCAAATAAACAAAATCAGAAAAGAAAAAGGAGATGTTACAACTGACATGACAGAAATGTAAAAGATCCTCAGAGACAATTATGAACAACTATATACTAGCAAACTGGTAAACCTAGAGGATATGGATAAATTCCTGGCCACATACAATCTACCAACATTGAACCAGAAATAAATAGAAAAAGACCAATAATGAGTAACAAGATTGAAAAAAGTCCCCCAACAACAACAAAAAAACAGGCCCGGGACTGGGTGGCTTCACTGCCAAATTTTAACAAACTCACAAAGAACTAATACCAATTCTTCTCAAACTATTCCAAAGAATAATCAGAGGAGGGAATTTTTCCTAATTCATTCTATGTGGCATTATCCTGACACTAAAACCAGATATGGAGACAACAAAAGAAGAAAACTACAAGCCGATATCCCTGATGAACATAGACGTAAAAAATGCTTAACAAAATGCTAGCAAACTAAATCAAACAGCACATCAGAAAGATAATGTACCATGGTCAAGTGGGATTTTTTTCCCAGGGAGGCAAGAATGGTTCAGCATATGAAAATCAATAAACATGCTATGTCATATCAACAAAAAAAGCACTTGATAGAATTCAATATCCATTCATTATAAAAACTCTCAACAAACTAGGCACAGAAGGCACACATCTCCACATAATAAAGGCCGTAAATGACAAACCCATAGCTAACGTTATACTGGGGAAAAGCTCAAAGTCTTTCCTCTAAAAACTGGAACTAGACAAGGATGTCCACTTTTACCATTCCTATTCACCACAGTACTGGAAGACCTAGCAATCAGACAAGAGAAAAAATAAATGCATCCAAATTGAAAATAAAAGGAAGTCAAATTGTCCCTCTTTGCATATGGCATTATCTTATATTTAGAAAAACCTAAAGACTTTACCAAAATACTCTTTGATATGATAAACAAATTCAGTCAAGCTGCAAGATATAAAATCATACAAAATCAGTAGCACTTCTATACACCAACAACATATTAGTTGAAAAATCAAGGAATCAATCCCATTTACAATAGCCACAAAAATCTTAAAATACCTAGAAATAAACTTTGCCAAGGAGGTGAAAAACCTCTACAAGAAAAACTAATAGGCCAGACACAGTAGCTTACGCCTGTAATCCCAACACTTTGGGAGGCCAAGGTGGGTGGATCACTTGAAGTCAGGAGTTCGAGACCAGCCTGGCCAACGTGGTGAAACCTCGTCTCTACTAAAAATATGAAAAGGGGCCAGGCATGGTGGCGCGCACCTGTAATCCCAGCTACTTGGGAGGCTGAGGCAGGAGAATTGCTTGAACCCTGGAGGTGAGGTTGCAGTGGGCCGAGATGGTACCAAAGAACTCCAGCCTGGGCGACAGAGCAAGACTCTGTATTAAATAACAATAATAATAATAATAATGAAATTTTTTTTAAAAAACTATAAAAGAAACTGAAGAGGACATAAACAAATGGAAAGACATCTCATGCGCAGGGGTTGGAAGGATACTGTTAAAATGACCATACTACTCAAAGTAATCTACAGATTTCAATACAATCTCTATCAAAATACCAATGACATTTTTCACAGAAAAAGAAAAAAAAATGCTAAAATTCATATGGATCCAAAAAGCAGCCTGATAGCCAAAGTAATCCTAAGCAAAAAGAACAAAGGTGAAGGCATTGCACTACCTGACCTCAAAATATACTACAGAACCCAAAACAGCCTGGTACTGGTATAAAAACAGACACACAGACCATTGAGAACCCAGAAATAAATCCATACATTTACAGTGAACTCATTTTCTACAAAGGTGCCAAAAACATATATTGGAGAAACAATACCCTCTTCAATAAATGGAGCTAGGAAAACTAATTTCCTTGCAGAAAAAAAACTAGATCCTTATCTCTCACCATATACAAAAATCAACTCAAAATGGATTAAAGACTTAAACATAAGACTCCAAACTACAAAACGACTTGAAGAAAACACAGGGGAAACACTCTATGATACTGGTCTTGACAAAGACTTTATGGTGAAGACTCCCCAAAAGCACAGGCAACAGAACAGAAATAGGCCAATAGAACTGCATTAAACTACAAGTTTCTGCACAACAAAGGAAACAATCGACAAAGAGACAACCCATAGAATGGGAGAATATATTGCAAACTATTCATCAAATATGGGATTAATATCCAGAATATATAAGAATATCTAGTGACAGCCAAAAAAATACAATCCTATTAAAAAGTGGGCAAAAGATATGAATAAACGTTTCTCAAAGAAGCCATAGAAATGTCCCACAGGTATATGAAAAAAATGCTCAACATCACTAATCATTAGGGAAATGCAAATCAAAACTACAATACACTATTACTCCAGTAAGAATAGCAATTATCAAAAAGATAAAAAATAACAGATTCTGTCAAGGATGGGAGGAAAAGGAAGTCTTATCCACTGTTGGAGGGAATGTAAATTAGTACAGCCAATATTAAAAACGACCATAAGATTCAAAAACTCCACTACTGGATATTTATCCAAAGGAAGGGAAATCAGTATATCAAAGGGATACCTGCACCTCCATGTTTATTACAGCACTATTCACAATAGCAAAGATATGGAGTCAACCTAAGTGTCCATCAACAGATGAACAGATAAAAGAAAATGTGAAGGGGGAGAGAGAGAGAGAGAGAGAGATGCACATGCACACAATGGGACACTATTCAGCCACAAAAAATGAATAAAATCATGTCATTTGGAGCAACATGGATGGAATTGGAGGTCATTAAGTGACATAAACCAGATACAGAAACACAAACATCACATGTTATCACTCATATGTAAAAGGTTTACAAAAAAAACTCCTGGATGTAAAGACTAGAATGATAGTTACCAGAGGCAGAGAAGGGTGTGTGTGATGAAGAGAGGTTAAGGGGTATAAAAATACAGTTACATAGAAAAAAAAATGTTCTAAACTTTGATAGCCAAATAGGGTGACTATAATTAAGAACAATATATTGTCTATTTAAAAATAGCTGTAAGAAAGGACTTGAAATGTTCCCAACACATAGAAATGATAAATGCTCAAGCTTATGGATGTCCTATATAACCTGACTTGATCATTACATATTCTATGCACATAACAAAATATTACATGTATGCCATAAATGAGTGCAAATATTATATATCAACAAAATAAATAAAAACCCTCCAACTTGAGGGGGACAAAAAGAAAGCTTAATAATGAAGTTTTAAGGTTATTACCATGAGCATTCATTTATTAGTAACCTACTAAAACATTTTTTAGTTTAACTCAATACTGATTTGTTATAGAACTTTGTTATATAAGAATATTACATTGGCTTAATAGTCACACATTTGTGGGTTCTAGGCCTAAGAACCCCATATGAATCTCAGGCAAAGGGTATGCCTAAGAATTTAAAGAGCAAAGGAAAATTCTGGCTGATGATAAATGAATTTTAGATGACATTATAACTACAGTTTTTAAAGTATATTTTATTTGCATGGTTTAAAGGTTGGAATAACTGCCTATCCTTTTCCTACTCTGCTAACCACCTAAACCAGAAGAACTAATGTCCCATTTTCCCAGACAAAATAACCAATAAATCCTACCAACTCCATCCAGACCAGTGATCTTCATATTTTAAAGAAGCAACAGAACTTGATTTGTAAAGGATTTCTTGTGGCAAATTCTAATACATAAAACAGACAAAACTGGAACTTCTCTGACTGAAGGAGAAGGTCCCCTATCCCTCACTCCCATACACCCCCCACTGCAGCCCGAGAGACTTGCACATAATCCCAAAACTGTAAAACATGCAAAATGTGACTCCAAGCAATAATTGACACAAACATTATGGGGTGATCAGAAAATGTTTTTTAGATACATAAAGAAAAAAAGACATACAGAAATTGAAATATGAATAGTGATTATATTTGAGTAATAAAATTATGAATGATTCTTTGAAATTTTTCAATACTTTCTATAGTACAAAATGAATTACTGTTAGATATCCATTAAACATTATTTATAAAAGGTAAAATGAAAAACCTTTAGCCAGACTAACTAGGAAAAAAGGAGAAGACCCAAATGAATAAAAACCGATAAAAAAGGAAACAAGATAGCAGATACTGCAGAAATTCAAAGGTTAATTAGAGGCTACTACAAGCAACTATACGCCAATAAATTGCAAAACCTAGAAGAAATGGAGATAGATATATATCATATATATCCAGACATATATAACTGACCAAGATTGAACCATGAAGAAATCCAAAACCTGAACACACAATAACAAGTAATGAGATCTAAGCTGTAATAAAAAGTCTCCCAACCAAGAAAAGCCCAGGATCTGATGACTTCATCGCCAAATATTACCAAACATTTAAAGAATACTACTCCTACTCAAATTATTCCAAAAAATAGAGGAGAAATGAATACCTCCAAACTCACTATACAAGGCAAGTACTACCTTGCTTGATACTAAAACCAGACATCACATCAAAAAAAAAAAACACACACACACACACACTTCAGCCTGGGTAACAGAGCAAGACTCTGACGAAGGGAGGGAGGGAGGAAGAAAGAAAAGGGAAAAAAAAAGAAAAGAAAATTACAGGCCAATATCCCTATAAACAATGATGTAAAAGTCCTCAACAAAATACTAGCAAACCGAATTCAGCAATTCATTAAAAAGATCATCATCACCAAGTAGGATTTATCCCAGGAATGCCAGGATGGTTCAACATATGCAAATCAATCAATGTGATACACCATATCAACAGAATCAAGGACAAAAACCATATAATCATTTCAATTGATGCTGAAAAATCATTTGATAAAATTCAACATCCCTTCATAATAAAAACCCTTAAAAAAATGGGTATAGAAGAAATATAACTCAACACAATAAAAGCCATATATGACAGACCCACAGCTAATATACTGAATGTGGGAAAACTGAAAGCCTTTGCTCTAAGATTCAGAACAAGACAAGGATGCTCATTTTTTTTGCCACTGTTATTCAACACAGTACTAGAAGTTCTAGCAAGAACAATCAGACAAGAGAAAAATATAAAGGGCATCCAAACTGTAAAGGAAGAAGTCAAATTATTCTTGTTTGCAGAGTATATAATCTTATATTTGGAAAAACCTAAACACTCCACAAAAAAAATGATTAGAACTGATAAGCTCAGTGAGGTTGTAATATACAAAAATCAGTAGCGTAATAGCAAACAATCTTAAAAAGAAATCAAGAAAGTAACTCATTTATAACTGCTACAAAAGAAATACCTAGAAATAAATTTAACCAATAAAGTAAAAGATTTTGGCCAGGTGTGGTGGCTCACACCTGTAATACCAGCACTTTGGGAGGCCGAGGCAGGCAGATCTCAAGGTCAGGAGTTCGAGGCCAGCCTGGCCAACATGGTGAAACCCCGTCTCTACTAAAAATACAAAAAATAATTAGCCGGGCATGGTGGCACATGCCTGTAATCCCAGCTACTCAGGAGGCTGAGGCAGGAGAATTGCTTGAACCTGGGAGGCTGAGGTTGCAGTGAGCCAAGATCACACCACTGCACTCCAGCCTGGGCAACAGAATGAGACTCCATCTCAAAAGAAAAAAAAAAAAAGTGAAAGATTTCTACAATGAAAACTATAAAACACTGATGAAAAAAAAACTGAAAAGGACACCAAAAAGATGAAAAGATATTCCATGTTCTTGGATAGGAAGAATCAATATTGTTAAAACGTTCATACTACCTAAAGCAAACTACAGATTCAATGCAATTGTTATCAAAGTATCAACGGCCAGGTGCAGTGGCTCACGTCTGTAATCCCAGCACTTTGGGAGGCTGAGGTGGGTGGATCACCTGAGGTCAGGAGTTCGAGACCAGCCTGGTCAATATGGAGAAACCCCCATCTCTACTAAAAATACAAAAATTAGCTGAGTGTGGTGGTGCATGCCTGTAATCCCAGCTACTTGGAAGGCTGAAGCATGAAAACGGCTTGAACCCAGGAGGCAGAAGTTGCACTGAGCCAAGATGACGCCGCTGCACTCCAACTTGGGTGACAGGGAGAGACTGTCTCAAAAAAGAAAAAAATCAACAATTCTTCTATTTCTTCAACATTTCTATTTCTTCACAGAAATAGAAAGAACTATACTAAATTTTATATGGAATGACAAAAGATCCAGAATAGCCAACGCTATCCTAAGCAAAATGGAGAAAACTGGAAGAATCACATTACCTGACTTCAAATTATACTACAGAGCTATAGTAACCATAACAGCATGATACTGACATAAAAACAGACACATAGACCAATGAAACAGAATAGAGAATTCAGAAATAAATCCATACATCCATGGTGAACTCATTTTCAACAAGGGTGCCGAGAGCATACATTGGGGAAACAACAGTTCTTCAATAAATGGTGTTGGGAAAACTGGTATCGATACGCAGAAGAATGAAACCAGACCCCTATCTTTTGGAATATACAAAAATCAAATCAAAATGGATTAAAGACTTAGGTCTAAGACCTAAAACTATGAAACTACTAAAAGAAAACATTGGGGAAACTCTCTAAGACATTGGTCTGGGCAAAGATTTTTTGAGTGATACCCTACAAGCACAGACAACCAAAGCAAAAATAGACAGATGGGATCATATCAAGTTAAAAAGCTTTTGCACAGCAAAGGAAACAATGAACAAAGTAAAGAGACAACCCACTGAATGGGAGAAAATATTTGCAAACTACTCATTTGACAAGGGATTAATAACCAGAATATATAAGGAGCTCAAACAACTCTATAGAAAAAGAAATCTAAAAATCCAGTTTTTAAAAGGGCAATATATTTGAGTAGACATTTCTCAAAAGAAGACATACGAATGGCAAACAGGTATATGAAAAGGTGCTCAACATCATAGATCATCAGAGAAATGCAAATCAAAACTACAATAAGGCCGGGCACAGTGGCTCATGCCTGTAATCGCAGCACTCTGGGAGGCCAAGGCGGGGGGATCATATGAGGTCAGGAGTTCGAAGCCAGCCTGGCCAACATGGTGAAACCCTGTCTCTACTAAAAATACAAAAAGTAATTAGCCAGGCATGGTGGCGGGCACCTGTAATCCTGGAAACTCAGGGGGCTGAGGCAGGAGAATCACTTGAACCCAGGAGGCAGAGGTTCCAAACTCACACCACTGCACTCCAGGCCTGGGCAACAGAGTGAGACTCCGTCTCAAAAAAAAAAAAAAAAAAAAAAAACCTACAATGATATATCATCTCACACCAGTTTAAAAAGTTTTTATTCAAAAGACGGAATAACAAATGCTGGCAAGAATGTGAAGAAAAGGTAACCCTCGTACACTGTTGTTAGGAACGTAAATTAGTACAATCACTATGGAGAAGTGTATGGCAGATCCTCAAAAAACTACAGATAGAACTACCATATAATCCAGCAATCCCACACTAGGTATATACTCAAAAGAAAAGAAATCAGTATATTGAAGAGATATCTGCACTCCCATATTTACTGCAGCACTATTCACAATAGCCAAGATTTGGAAGCAACCTAAGTGTCCATCCACAGAAAAATGGATAAAGAAAATGTGGTACATATAGACAATGGAGAACTAGTCAGCCATAAAAAAGAATGAAATCCTGTCATTTGCAACAATATGGACAGAACTGAAGGTCATTATGTTAAGTGAAATAAGCCAGGCAAATAAAGACAAATTTCTCAGGTACTCACTCATATAAAAATTAAAACAACTGAACTCACAAAGATGTAAAGTAGAATGATAGCTACCAGAGGCTGGGAAAGGTAGTGGGGGGATGGGGGAGTGGAGATGGTTTCTTTTTTTTTTTTCCTTTTTTAAGACGGGGTCTTGCTGTTGTCTCCCAGGCTGGAGTGAAATGGCGTGATTTCGGCTCACCGCAAACTCTGCATCCCAGGTTCGAGCGATTCTCCTGCCTCAGCCTCCCTCCCGAGTAGCTGGAATTACAGGCACCTGCCACCACACCCAGCTAATTTTTGTATTTTTAGTACAGATGGGGTTTCACCATGTTGGCCAGGCTGGTCTTGAACTCCTAACCTCAGGTGACTCACCCGCCTTGGCCTCCCAAAGTGCTAGGATTACAGGTGTGAGCTACCGCGCCTGGCCGGGGATGGTTTCCATAGGTAGAAAATATAGTTAGATGGAATGAATAAGATATAGTATTTGATAGTGCAACAGGGTGACAACATTCAATGATAATTTATTGTACATGTCAAAATACCTTAGAGTATAATTGGGTTTTTAGTAACACAAAGGATAAATGCTTGATGTGATGGATAACCCATTTATCCTGATGTGATTATTAATGCATTGCATGCCTGTGTCAAAATAACTGATGGGCTGGGCATGGTGGCTCACACCTATAATCCCAGCACTTTGGGAGGCCAAGGTAAGAGGATAGCTTGAACCCAGGAGTTCGAGACCAGCATGGGCAACATATTGAGACGTCGCCTCCATGCATACACAAAATTTTTTTTTTAATTCGTTTGGAATGATGGTGCATACCAATTGTCCCAGCTACTCGGGAGGCTAAGGTGGGAGAACAGCTTGAGCATAGGAGGAGCAGGACACTGCACTGTAGCCTGGGCAAAAGGGCAAGCCCCTGTCTCAAAAGACAACACTTCATGTACACCATAAAATATACACCTACTGGGCTGGGCACAGTGGTTCATGCCTGTAATCCTAGCACTTCGGGAGGCTGAGGTGGGCAGATCACGAGGTCAGAAATTTAAGACCAGCCTGACCAACATGGTGAAACCCCATCTCTACTAAAAACACAAAACTTAGCCAGGCATGGTGGAGTGCACCTGTAATCACCAGCTACTCAGGAGGCTGAGGCAGGAGAATAGCTTGCACCCGGGAAGCAGAGGTTGCAGTGAGCTGAGATCGCACCACTGCACTCCAGCCTGGGTGACAGACTGAGACTCCATCTCAAAAAAACAAAAACAAACAAACAAACAAACAACAACAAAACCCACAAAAATTAAAAACAAAAAATTGTTTAAGGTATGAGTGTAAATACTTGCCCTATAATGCACTGGGTCATAGACCAGTATGTATTTCTATACCCCTACAAGTACTCTTTTTTACAAAATTTATTATTATACAGTAGCATAATATATAGTTTTGTTGTTTTAATTGTGGATGCCTATTTTGGTTTCAGATTTCTTACCATGTCAATATACCAGGTCCATCTCATTCTTTTTCAAGCACAACATGTATATATTAAGTATATTAACCCTGTATTACTTTTCCCTGTTTGTAGTCTGCCTTTTAATTTTGATAACTTCTATGCTTGGACAGTTATCTTCCTTAAACTAGACAGCAGATAAACATTTATCTAAAATTTCATATAGTTTTCTTATGTTGTTTTTCATGTATTGATATTATTTTGTTGCAGAAGATAGGTAAAGTATCTTTTTTTCACTCTTATTTTAGGTTCCAGAGTATATGTGCAGGTTTGTCATACAGGTAAATTGCATGTCACATGGCTTTGGCATACAGATTATTTCATCGCCCAGGTAAGCAGCATAGTACCAAATAGTATGGTATATATACACCATGGAACACTATGCAGCCATGAAGAAAGAATGAGACCACGTCCTCCACAGCAACATGGATGTATCCTAAGGACATTATCCTATACAAACTAACACAGTAACAGAAAACCAAACACTGCATGTTCTCACCTATAAGTGGGTATAAGTGGAACCTGTAAGTATTCTTTCAAAATACATACATATAGGCCAGGCGCGGTGGCTCACGCCTGTAATGCCAACACTTTGGGTGGCTGAGACAGGCGGATCACAAGGTCAAGAGATCGAGACCATCCTAGCCAACATGGTGAAACCCCCTCTACTAAAATACAAAAAATTAGCCAGGCGTGGTGGTGTTTTATTGTACATTTCAATAAAAGTAGTCCCAGCTACTTGGGAGGCTGTAGTCCCACCTACTTGGGAGGCTGAGGCAGGGGAATCACTTGAACCCAGGAGGCAGAGGTTGCAGTAAGCCGAGATTATGCCACTGCACTCCAGCCTGGTGACAGAACTAGATACTTTCTCAAAAAAAAAAAAAAATATATATATATATATATATTTCATATATATACACATAAACATATAAAATGATATAAAGAATACAGATACAAATTTAATAATATAACAATTTAACAATATAATTAGGAGGGCCTGTTTATATATGAAGTATATTTTATCATGATAGATTAGATATAGTATTAATAAATTGCTTCCTTTAACACCCTATTTACTGAATGTTCCAGTAAACCACGATTACTAATTACTCCTGGAATCAGAAAAGAGGTTAAAAAGATTTTATAACAGTATCCTATGAAATGTACTACTTTCAAGTAATAGTAGTTGAATTACCAAAACCCATCATTCAAGCCAATGACTACAATTAAGATATCAGTAACACTTCCTAGACAAATAAACAGTCAATTAATTATATTTACATCTGAGAAATGGAGAAAGTACATATAAGCCATGATTTCAAAGTCAAAAGAGAGAATATTTGGCAAGGAGGGGTGAGTTATAGCAGTTTTTTGTATGCTGGTAATTAATTTTAATTTCCTACATTTTTATGTAGATTTCTGCTATTCTTGTCCTACTTTTCTAGTCATCTTTCTATATGGATGACTACATAAGTCTAAGAATGCCAAAAGAGACAGACACAGAACCAGTCGGATTCCTTTCTTCTTGAAGCTTCTGCACAGCAAAAGACACTTTAACAGACAACGTAGAGAATGGGAGAAAATTTTTATAAACAATGAATGTGACAAAGATCTAATGTCCAACACCGATAAGGAACTTAAACAAATTTACAAGAAAAAAAAATCTCATTAGAAAGTGGGCAAAGAACATAAAGAGACACTTAAAAAGAAGACATACATGCAGCCAACAAGCATATGAAAAAAAGCTCAATATCACTGATCATTAGAGAAATGCAAATCAAAACCACAATGGCATACCATCTCACACCAGTCAGAATGGTTACTATTAAAAAGTCAAGGCCGGGCATGGTGGCTCACGCCTGTAACCCCGGCACTTTAGGAGGCCAACACAGGTAGATCACATGAGGTCAGGAATTCGAGACCAGCCTGGACAACCTGGCAAAACCCTGTCTCTACTAAAAACACAAAAATTAGCTGAGCGTGGTGGCGGGCACCTGTAATCCCAGCTACTCAGGATGTTGAGACAGGAGAATCGCTTGAACCCGGGAGGCGGAGGTTTTACTGAGCCGAGATCATGCCACTGCACTCTCCAGCTTGGGTGACAGAGCTGGACTCTGTCTCAAAAAAAAAAAAAAAAAATTATATTTGAACTTTGTTTGAATCGCTAACACATACTGGGCATTCAATAACAAAAGAAAGGACATGAGATTGTGATCCTTATTAGGGTTTGAGAGGCACTTCACTAGGGTTCAACATAGAGCAGTCTGAAACATACTATAATAATTTGATCCAATGGTTCATCTACAGCACCTAAAAAGATTCCAGCAGATTCTCATTATTCAGTGTAGTTACGGTCTATAAAGTTCCATGAACACTGAACTAGTAAATAAAAAGTTAGGTTTCAGCAAGCCACTGGTCACATTTTTGTAAACTTACCAACACCTAATTTTGTTGTATGTGTGCTTATTTAATATATATTGTTGGCTAGGCGCAGTGGCTAACGCCTGTAATCCCAGTACTTTGGGAAGCCACGGCAGGTGGATCATTTGAGGTCAGGAGTTTGAGACCAGCCTGGCCAACATGGTGAAACCCCGTCTCTACTAAAAAAACAAAAAAAAAGAAAAAAAATTAGCCAGTCATGGTGGCACATGCCTGTAGTCTTAGCTACTCAGGAGGCTAAGGCAGGAGAATCGTTTGAACCCAGGAGGCAGAGGTTGCAGTGAGCCAAGACTACACCACTGCACTCCAGCCTGAGCAACAGAGTGAGACTCTTATCTCCAAAAAAAAAAAAAAAAATTAAATAAATAAATTAATAATACATATTGTTGATTCATTAACATTGAACTCACACCCAATGGCACTACAGCATTCACGCCTGAATGAAGTTTATTTAATGCATGTATTTTCTCTGTAAGGCACATCACAGACTTCTCGGACTTATGAATGCTAAGCAGCACTTCAGCACTATGCTTGGGGGCTAATTTAAATGGCAAAACAACCAACAAACTGTACAAAAATAGGAAAAGCATGGCATTAAATAGACAACAAAAAGGATACCTGGCTATTGTATGAGAGCTAAAAAAGAAGGCAGAATATCACCCTGTTCAAACTCAAATTCTTTATCACTCTGTGCAAGCACATGACTATGAAAGTGCTATGAGTACTGATTTGGGGATTACAAAAAATAGTAGGTCAGTTCACAAATACAAAAGCTGCAAACAAAGAGGATCGACTGTATTTTCATAGACAATCTAATCTCACAGAAGATTTCAATTCAGACAAAAATCATGAGAATTACTGTATTAGAAAAGGGCACTAGATAGGGGGAAAAGAATAAAAATCAGAATTAAAGGCTCAAAATTCTGCATCAACCATATTCAGTTACACTTTAATATGTTTGTGACAGACTACATTATTGTTCCCAAACCATCACCCCTCCCTATATCTACAACCTTTCCCCAAGACAATGCAGTTCCTCCTGCTAGAGATCAGGTATATTTATCTATACTATTAATGTTAGCCATGGACAAGGTATGTGTTTTGGCTGACTGAATGTTAGTGGACATGATATAAGCAATGGCTTAAAATGTACTTCCTGAACTGGAGTTTCCTTGTGATTCTATCACTGTGACAAAAACACATCCTCATGTAGTCCACTGATCCAAGGGGGAACAAACACACAGAAAACATACCTAGACTCTATCTGTAGCCTGGAGCCTCACCAAGCCAAGAACAGTCAACTCACAGAAATGTTAGCAAAAATAAATGTTTTTCGTACCTTAAGTTTTATAAAATTATTGACCTATAGTTAAATGATATATAATATAGATTTTAAAATATCATTATCCCATTAAAAATATTTACATTAAAAAGTGAGATCACTTTCTTTCCTTTTTTTTTCTGAAATTAAGACACAGGGTGTCTCAGTGTTGCCCAAGCTGGAGTTCAGTGGCTAGTGGCTATTCACAAGCACGATCGTCGCACACTACAACCTCAAACTCCTGGGATCAAGCAATCCTCCTGCCTCAGCTTTCCAAGGAGCTGGAACTACAGATGTGTACCACAGCATGTCAGCTGTCTCTCCCCTTCTTGACCTAAAGCCTAGCACAAAAATTAACTGAAGAGAATGTCCAAAGATGCCTGAATCAGTATTTCCCATCCTATATAATTTGTTTGATTTTGCCATTCACCCATAAAATGGCGGGATCTACCTCCCCTCCCTGCAAATTTGAGCTGGCCCTCTGATCCTAAGATTTGAAGCCAGATATTAAGCTACTTAATTAATATTCATGTTTGTCCTCCATGCAACCTAGCAATCAAGTAAGAAGTCAAAACCTACTGATACGGTTTGGATGTGTCCCCACCCAAATCTCACCTTGCATTGCAATAATTCCCATGTGTCAAGGGCAGGGCCAGGTGCAGATAAATGAATCATGGGGATGGTTCCCCCCATACTGTTCTCATGGTAGTGAATAAGTCTCATGAGATCTGATGGTTTTATAAATGGGAGTTCCCCTGCACGTGCTCTCTCTTGCCTGCTGCTATGTGAGACATGATTTTGGACCTCCTCGCCTTCCACCATAATTGTGAGGCCTCCCCAGCCATGCAGAACTGTGAGTCAATTCAACCTCTTTCCTTTATAAATTACCCAGTCTCAGATATGTCTTTATCTGCAGTGTGAGAACAGACTAATACAATAAATTGGTAACAGTAGAGTGGGGTGCTGCTGTAAAGATACCCTAAATGTGGAAGCAACTTTGCAACTGGGTAACAAGGAGAGGCTGGAACAGTTTGGAAGGCTCAGAAGAGGACAGGAAAATGTGGGAAAGTTTGGAACTTCCTAGAGAATTGTTGAATGGCTTTGACCAAAATGTTAATAGTGATACAGACAAGGAGGTCCAGGCTGAGGTGGTCTCAGATGGAGATGAGGAATTTGTTGGGAAATGGAGTAAAGTCACTCTCACTATGCAAAGACACTGGAGGCATTGTGCCCCTGTATTAGAAAAGGGCACAAGATGGGGGAAAAGAGTGAAAATCAGAATTTTTTTCTAGAGTTCCCTAGAGATCTGTGGAACTTTGAACTTGAGAGAGATGATTTAAGGTATCTGGCAGAAGAAATTTCTAAACTGCAAAGCATTCAAGAAGAAGCACAGAATAGTTGAGAAAATTTGTAGCCTGTTGATGCAACAGAAAAGAAAAACCCATTTTCTGAGGAGATTGGGTTGTAGAAATTTGCCTAAGTAATGAGGAGCCAAATGTTAATCACCAAGACAATGGGGCAAACGTCTCCAGGGCATGTTAGAGATCTTCACAGCAGACCCTCCCATCACAGGCCTGGAGGCCTAGAAGGAAAAAATGGTTTTGTGGGTCCAGGATCCCCTGCTGTGTACAGCCTAAGAACTTGGTGCCCTGCATCCCAGCTGCTCCTGCCATAGGTAAAAGGGTCCCTTGTACACCTCAGGCCATGGCTTCAGAGGGTGCAAGTCTCAAGACTTGGCAGGTTCCAGGTGGTGTAGAGCCTGAAGATGCACAGAAGTCAAGAATTAAGGTTCGGGAACCTCCGCCTAGATTTCAGAAGATGTATGGAGACGTCTGGAAATCCAGGTAGAAGTTTGCTGCAGGGGCGGGGCCCTCACGGAGAACCTCTGGTAAGACGGTGTCAAAGGGAAATATGGGGTTGGAGCCCTCACACAGAGTCCCCACTGGGGTACTGCCAAGTAGAGCTCTGAGACAAGGGCCGCCATCCTCCAGACCCCAGAATGGTAGATCCACTGACAGCTTGCACTGTGTGCCTGGAAAAGCTGCAGACACTCGATGCAGTCAGAAAGGGGGCTGTACCCTGCAAAGCCACAGGGGCTGGGCTGCCCAAGACCATGGGAACCCACTTCTTGCATCACCCAGATGTGACACATAGAGTCAAAGGAGGTCATTTTGGAGCTTTAAGATTTGCCTGCTGGATTTTGGACTTGCATGGGGCCTGCAGCCCTTTTGCTTTGGCTACTTTCACCCATTTGGAATGGGTGTATTTACCCAATGCTTGTATTCCTGTGTATCTAGAAAGTAACTAACTTGCTTTTGATTTTACAGGCTCATAGGTGGGAGGGACTTGCCTTGTCTCAGATGAGACTTTGGACTATGGACTTTTGAGTTAATGCTGAAAGAAGAGTTTGGGGGACTTTGGGGAAGGCATGATTGGTTTTGAAATTTGAGGACATGAGATTTGGGAGGGGCCAGGGCAGAATGATATGGTTTGGTTGTGTTCCCACCCAAATCTCATCTTGAACTGTAATAATTCCCATGTGTCAAGGGCGGGGCCAGGTGGAGATAATTGAATCATGGAGGCAGTTTCTCCCACGCTATTCTCATGGTAGTGAATAAGTCTCATGAGATCTGATAGTTTTATAAATGGGAGTTCCCCTGCAAATGCTCTCTCCTGCCTGCCACCATTTAAGATACGACTTTGCACCTCCTCGCCTTCCTCCATGATCGTGAGGCCTCTCCAGCCATGTAGAACTGTTAGTCAATTAACCTCTTTCCTTTATAAATTATCCAGTATCAAACAGGTCATTATTAGCAGCATGAGAACAGAATAATACACCTACTAAGACACTGTAAAAAGACCCAAACTAGACATGTGGCAAGAGAAAAAGAGAGAGAGAGAGAAAGGGAGAGCCAGCAAGAAGGGAAGGGGTGGGGTAGAAGTAAGGAAGAGGCAAAGACAGAGAGAGATGCCATGGAGCAGGACATCAACTGCAAACCATCTGGGCCCATTTTGTATCTTATAGCCATCCTAGTGCTCCAGCTGATACTGTATGAAGCAGAACTTCCCAGCCAATCCACACAATGTGAGAACAAATAAATTGCAATTGTTTTATGACACTAACTTTTGGGGTGAATTATTACATGATAACTCAAATAGTTGTTAATAAATGTGCGCTGAATTAATTTAATTCATTAAAATATTCTGTTTAATGCTTACCTTGGTGTTGGCCATGTCCACAATATACTGGTCTCCTTTTATACATTCCATTACCTCAAAACCATCTCTGTCAATCACCTTGGCCTGAGAGCTTCCAGATACAACAAGAATCATGTCTCCTGTGTTACTATACTGTAATGACTTGATCTGGTGGCTGCACAAAAAGAAAAGGAAAATTGGTAAGATACTGAGCACAATGTTTATAATTTTACTACAGTAAGTATTGCCAGAAAAAAAAATGTTACACAAATGCACAAATTGATAATTTCACAAAATCAGGAACATCAACCTCAAATGCATTCTAAATACCCACTGGCAGCCGAGCGAGGTGGCTCACGCCTATAATCCCAACACTTTGGGAGGCTGAGGCAGATGGATCACCTGAGGTCAGGAGTTCAAAACCAGCCTGCCCAACATGGTGAAACCCTGTCTCTAACAAAAATACAAAAAATTAGCTGGGCATGGTAGCAGGTGCCTGTAATCCCAGCTACTTGGGAGGTAAAGCCACAAGAATTGCTTAAACCTGGGAGGCAGAAGTTGCAGTGAGCTGAGATTGCATCACTGCACTCCAGCCTGGGCAACAAGAGCAAAACTCTGTCACACACACACAGAAAAAAAAAAAAAACACAACCAACCAACCAACCACTGGCTATTCTGGTAGTTCTCTCTTCCCACTCTCCACTGCAATCTATTAAAAATCTCTCTAATTACCTTGTATCTCCAACCCAACCAACTCTCCCTCTTTCAGCTGTTGAATCTTCTGGCTCTTTCTCAGAAGAAACAAGAACTGCCTCAACTTCCTCTCATTATCCTTATAAACTTATCTTTACTTGAACTTTCTTCCTCCTCCTCTTTCATTACAATGGTAGAAATGAACCTCTTCCAGCCCATGGCAAATCACACTTATATCCTGGATCTCATCTCTCCCAGTCTCCTCAGGAACTTCTACCGACTATCTTCTCTCTCTCCTCCCCTTCACAGCTAAGCTGTTTGAACAAGTTTTCAAGCCTCTTCATCCCCTCCTTTAATTCTCTAGCACTACAATATCTTTCCACCCTCACCACTCCACTAAAACTCATGTTGCCATTGTGGCTGTAGTGAAAACAGTGGTGTGCTACCCAGAACTCCCCCTTCAGAAGTGAAGTGCTCATTCTCCTAGCTTCTGGGATTTTGCCTACTGATGGCTAATAGCTGAACCCTCAGGAATTTCCCTGAGTTGCAATTCCCTTACCAAAGGTTACACTATTATACCACCCCAAAACAGCCCACATTCAATGACTGACCAATATACAGTAGAACAGTCTATTCCTGGAATATCTCAGAGGGGTTATTCTACCTTCAGATCTCCCTGTGGAACAGTTGTTGCTGCTATGGCAACTACATGGCAATTCAATTTCCCCATCTTCCTAATGCTGTTTCCCTTGTACCCTCTCTCATGGGGATTGACCCCAGAAACACTCCCCAATATAAACTTCTGTCATGCAAACACAGACATTTCAAAGTGTGTTTTTGGGAAACCTGATCTGGGAGAGTTGATACCAAAAGTGGTCCTATGAAGTTTTGACTCCCAATGAGAATTTGATGCTGTATCAATCAAAAACCGGCTAGCAATGAGAAACCCATTACTGGTGGCACATAGTCCCTAACATGCCACAGCAGGGCAACCACAATTGCTGAAACTTTTGTTGGTGAAAGAGAAGCCACGGCAGGTGCTATATTTCAGGCATTTGTGAAGTACACAGAAGTAATTAAAAGGACTAGGAATTGGATAGCTGTTGCTAGGAGCAGTCAATGCAACGGAGAAAAACAATGAAAGGGTGAGAGTGATAAATCACCAATTAAAGACTATAATGTGAAATCCAGAGAGTCCTTTGGCAGCATATAAAAACGGGGTTATTGGTCTCTGTCAGATAAGCGGTATGCAGTCATTGATCTCATGAAGCATTTTTTCTGCCCCTATTAAGGAGGACTAAGAGCAGCTGACAGTCACATCCAACTAACAACAGCATACATTTACATGCATGAATCAAGGCTATTATTAATTTTCCAGCCTTTAGAGTCCCAAGGCATATGAACAATCCAAAGAAATTCATGTTGATCCATGGTCTAAATATCACATTAATTCAATCAGGTAAGCAAGAAGGAGCGCACACACTGGTAAGATACAACCTTCCCAGAAAATGAGAGATAAACCCTATAAAAGAACAGGAGATTAAGACAAGGAGATGAGGAGAAGATGCATGTAGATAGACATATGAAAGGGGACAAGTATGAAGCTTTTTGGGTCACAAGTTAATCCCAGAAAGCATCAACCTCAAAAAAGGCAATGAATAACCATGCAAAGTGACTTGGTCAGTTTGGCTGACATCATCCACCCCACTGTTAATAGGCTTGTAAATGAAATCGTCATGGTGGCATCAACAGAAGTTATAGATGAGCCCAACAGCAACTCTTAACTTGACCTAACTGTTGTTGCTGCTGAAGATCCAACCTGCCAACTATGGTGAGCCTTTCCTCACAAAATCAATACTAAGCTAATAAACAAGTAAAATATATTATATGAAAAAATGGTAGTAAGTTTGTGGGGGAAATAAAGCTAGGAAGGTAAGAGGACAGGGATAAATATTTTAAATAAGGAGGTCAAGAAATAAGTGAGTAGCTAGAATTACAGAATCACTTAAAGGCAAAATAAAGATGTTTTCAGAAAAAGTAAAACTAACAGAATTTGTCAACAGTTGACTTGCTTTAAAAGAGATACTACACAGAATTCTCCAGGTAGAAAGAAAATGATCCCCAATAAAAGTACAGAGTATGGCACAAAGAATAACAAAAAGGGAGAATATACAAGTAAATGAACAAATAAGTTATGAATACTGACTGCATGAAATAACAATACCATCTGAACGGTTTAAAATGCATATACCAATATGTAAAAGTAAAGAGGACCCTTGAACAACACAGGTTTGTACTGCACGGGTCCACTTCTACACTGATTTTTCTCAACCACATACAGATCAAAAATACAGTATTCTGCCAGGAACAGTGGCTCGTGCTCATAATCCCAGTTATGCAATGAGCTATGATCGCATCACTACACTCCAGCCTATGTAACAGAGCAAGACCCAATCTCTAAAAAAAAGAAGAAAAGGCGGGGCACAGTGACTCATGCCACAGTTTGGGAGGCCGAGGTAGGTGGATCACGAGGTCAAAATCAATACAATCCTGACTAATGTGGTGAAACCCCGTCTCTACTAAAAATACAAAAAATTAGCCAGGTGTGCTGGCATGCACCTGTAGTCCCAGCTACTTGGGAGGCTGAGGCAGGAGAATTGCTTGATCCTGGGAGGCAGAGGTTGCAATGAGTCAAGATTGCTCCACTGCACTCCAGCCTGGCTGACAGAGCGAGACTCCGTCTCAGAAAAAAAAAAAAAAAAAGACGACGAAGAAAAAAGAAACAATAAAACATCATATATAGTATTCACTACAGTATTCACAGGATGCAAAACTTGCATATACAAAAGGCTGGCTTTTCCCACAGGTGGATTCCTCAGGACCAACGGCAGGGCTTGGGTATGCACAAATTTGAATACAGACAGGGATCCTTGCCTATACCAAGGGGACAACTATATGTGAGAACAGCAGCAAAACGGCAGGAGGGAGTAAATGCAGTTACGTGTAGTTAATAATCCAAAGTCTTTGTATTGACTGGGAAGTACTAATTTTAACAGACTTTGTTAAGTTGTAATCTTTAGGCTAACGACTAAAAGAATAGTAAAAGACAATAAACTAACAAACTGACAGAGAAGAGAAAACATAATATTAAAAATTAATGCAGACCGGGCCTGGTAGCTCATATTGTAATCCCAGCACTTTGGGAGGCTGAGGTAGGCGGATCACCTGAGGTCAGGAATTTGAGACCAGCCTGACAAACATGGAGAAACCCCATCTCCACTAAAAAAGCAAAAAAAACTAGCTGGGCATGGTGGCGCATGCCTGTAATCCCAGCTACTCGGGAGGCTGAGGCAGGAGAATCGCTTGAACCTGGGAGGGCGGAGGTTGTGGTGAGCCAGATCACGCCACTGCACTCCAGCCTGGGCAATAAGAGTGAAACTCCATCTAATAAAAAAAAAAAAAATCAAGGAATGAGGATGGGGGCCAAGGCTCACATCTGTAATCCCAGCATTGTGGGAGGCCAAGGCAGGTGGGACACTTGAGGCCAGCCTGGTCAATATAGCGAAACCCTGTCTCTACTAAAAATACAAAAAATTAGCCAGGCGTGGTAGCGCACACTTGTAATCCCAGCTACTCAGAAGGCTTAGGCATGAGAATCACTGGAATCTGGGAGGTGGAGGTTGCAATGAGCTGAGATCATGCCACTGCACTCCAGCCTGGGCAATAGAGTAAGATTCTGTCTCAAAAACTAAAAATAAAAAATAATAAAATAGGCCGAGCGCAGTGGCTCAAGTCTGTAATCCCAGCACTTTGGGAGGCCGAGGCGGGCGGATCACGAGGTCAGGAGCTCAAGACCATCCTGGCTAACATGGTGAAACCCTGTCTCTACTAAAAATACAAAAAAATTAGCCGGGCATGGTGGCGCATGCCTGTAGTCCCAGCTACTCGGGAGGCTGAGGCAGGAGAATGGTGTGAACCCGGGAGGCGGAGCTTGCAGTGAGCCCAGACTGCACCACTGCACTCCAGCCTGGGTGACAGAGCGAGACTCCATCTCAAAATAATAATAATAATAATAATAATAATAATAATATGAAGGAACATTACTCGAGATAAAAAGGAACTTTCACCATTATCCTCAGCAAACAAATGCAGAAACAGAAAACCAAACGCTGCATGTTCTCACTTATAAGTGGGAGCTGAATGATGGGAACACACGGACATGTGGGGGAACAACACATGTAGGGGAACAACACACACTGGGGCCTGGGTGGCAGGGGGAGAGCATCAGGAAGAATAGTTAATGGATGCTGGGCTTAATACCTAGGTGATGGGATAATCGGTGCAGCAAACCACTATGGCACACATTTACCTACATAACAAACCTGCACATCCAGCACATGTAGCCGCAGAACTTAAAATAAAAGTTGAAGATTTTTTTTTTAAATTCATAATAACAAATGGGGAAATCTACCAGGCAGATACAATAATTCTAAGTGTGCTCGTGCCTAGTGACATTCCTCCAAATACATAAAGCAAAAAATTACAAAACTAAAAGGAGAAACAGGCAAATCTACAATCACACTGGGAGATTTTAACATCTCTTTTCCAGTAACTGATACTACCAGCCAATTTTTTTTTTTTTTTTTTTTTTTTTTTTTGAGACGGAGTCTCGCTCTGTCACCCAGGCTGGAGTGCAGTGGCCAGATCTCAGCTCACTGCAAGCTCCGCCTCCCGGGTTCACGCCATTCTCCTGCCTCAGCCTCCCGAGTAGCTGGGACTACAGGCGCCTGCCACCTCGCCCGGCTAAGTTTTTGTATTTTTAGTAGAGACGGGGTTTCACTGTGTTAGCCAGGATGGTCTCGATCTGACCTCGTGATCCGCCCGTCTTGGCCTCCCAAAGTGCTGGGATTACAGGCTTGAGCCACCGCGCCCGGCCACTACCAGCCAATTTTTAAAGATCAATAAGGATAGAGAAGATTAGAACAACACAATAAACTTAATTTACCTATGTTGGATGCACAACAAAAAATGCATTCAAGTATACAAATAATGTTTAAAAAACTGACATATGCAAATCTGTAAATCAAGTCTCAATAAATGTCAAAAACCTAAAATCATATAGAATATGTTCTCTAATCCTAGTGGAATCGTTACAAATAAATTTTCAAAAATAATCTGAAAACCGCTGAATGTTTGAAAATAAAGCAAGATACCTACAAGTAATCCTCAGATCAAAGGAAAAAAAACACAATAGAAATTAGAAAATGTTAACTGAATGATAATGAAAACACAATGAATTAGAACTTGTGACATGTACCTAAAGCTATTTAATAGAAAATTTACGGAGTTGAGTACATATATTACAAAAAACTGTTTTAATCAATGATCTAAACATATGTTTCCAAAAGCTAGAAACAGCAAACTATATCTATCTCTCATGAACACAGATACAAAATACTCCAAACAAAATATTAGCAAATAGAATCCAGCAATATATATAAAAGGAAAAGATATCACAATCATGTAAAATGTATTCCAGGAAAGCAAGACAGATTTAATATTCAAGTCAATTCATGTGACTTTCTAAAAATCCAGCATAAAGGAGGAAAAGTAATTCAGGCATCTGATAAAACATATCAAAAGACAACAATAAGAATATAAGGCCAGGCGCGGTGGCTCACGCCTATAATCCCAGCACTTTGGGAGGCAGAGGCGGGCAGATCACCTGAGGTCAGGAGCTCGAGACCAGCCTAGCTAACATGGTGAAACCCTGTTTCTACTAAAAATACAGAAAATCAGCTGGGCGTGATGGCACACACCTGTAACCCCAGCTACTTGGGAGGCTGAGGCAGGAGAATCGCTTGAACCCAGGAGGCGGAGGGTACAGTGAGCCGAGATCATGCCATTGCACTCCAGCTTGGGGAACAAAAGGGAAACTCAGTCTCCAAAAAAAAAAAAAAAGAAAAAGAAAAGAAAAAAAGGATATGAATAGACCAAGTTAGAGAGTAGGAGAAAATATTTGTAATGCAAAAGATTATTGCTGTGTGTGTATGGGTATCTCCTAAAATACATTAATTACAAAAAAAAAAAAGAATAAAAAGACCAACAACCCACTAAAAGTGTAAAAACATAGATACTTCACAAAATATATTCAAGTGCTCTACAAAAACATTAAAAGGTGCTTCACATCATTAATTATTTGTGAAATGCAAAAACAAAAAAACACAAGGTATCATGTTATACTCACCCACTAAAATGGTTAAATCAAGATACTGACAATATCAAATACTGTCAAGAATGTGGAGCAATTAGAATTCTCATACACAACTGGTAAAGTGTAAGATAAAAAAATAGGTTGGAGAACTGTTTGGCAGTTTCATATAAAGGTAAACACGTACCTATCCTATGACTCAGTAGTTCTATTCCTAGGTAGGTTCATAGCACACAAAAAGGCTCATACGAAAATGTTCAAAGCAGCCTTATTCATTATGCCCAAAAGCTGAAAACAATAATCTAAATTGTACACTAGGCCAGACACAATGGCTGACACCTGTAATCCCAGTCCTTTGGATACGGGCGGATCACTTGAGGCAAGGAGTTTGAGATTAACCTGGCCAAAGTGGCAAAACCCTGTCTCTACTGAAAGTACAAAAAAATTAACCACGCATGGAGAGGAGTGTCTGTAATCCCAGCTACTATGGAGGCTGAGGCAAGAGAACTTCTTGAATCCGGGAGGCGGAGGTTGCAGTGAGCCAAGATCGTGCCACTGCACTCCAGACTGGGCAACAGAGTGAGACTCTGTCTCAATCAATCAATTGTACACTTTACACGTTGTATATATAATTTGTACATTTGGTATATTCATGCAATGAAATACATGGGTAAACATCATAAACATTTTATTGAGTAAAACAAAAAAGATACACACTATAGATGATATAATCCCAATTACATAAAGTCAAAAAATAGGAAAATATTATGGCACTAAAAATTTTACAGTACTTGCCTCTACGGGAAGGAGGGACATGGAACGAAAAGGAATCAAGAGAACTTTCTGAGGAGATGGGTATATTTGTTTTCAGTGATACTTAAGCAAGTGTATGCAAATATCAAAGCATTCAAGTCAAGCCCTGAAGAATGGCAAAATCGGCCGGGCGCGGTGGCTCAAGCCTGTAATCCCAGCACTTTGGGAGGCCGAGACGGGCGAATCACGAGGTGAAGAGATCGAGACCATCCTGGCTAACCCGGTGAAATCCCGTCTCTACTAAAAAATACAAAAAACTAGCCGGGCGAGGTGGCGGGCGCCTGTAGTCCCAGCTACTCGGGAGGCTGAGGCAGGAGAATGGCGGTAAACCCGGGAGGCGGAGCTTGCAGTGAGCTGAGATCCGGCCACTACACTCCAGCCTGGGCGAGACTCCGTCTCAAAAACAAAAAAACAAAAAAACAAAAACAAGAATGGCAAGATCTTGCATATAAATTGTACTTCAATAAAATTTGTATTTAAACTTGGGATATTCACTAATAATTTCTTAAAACCTCCTGGCAAATTAGGAAGTAAAGGCAAAGTTTTTAATTTGATAAAGAGTATCATTTTAAAAAAACTGTAACAAATATCTTCCTTAATGTTGACATGTTAAAAACATTTCCTCTGACATCAGGAGCAAGATAAGAAAACCTATTTTCAACACTTCTATTCAACATATAATAGAGATCCTTGACAGTGCAATATGACAAGAAAAAGGCCACTTGATTTATGACAAAAGTGATAGAAGTCTTTTCAATGAATGATGCTGAGTCAATTTGACATTGTAAATAACAAATCTTTGTCCTTATTTTACAACACACATAAAAATCAATTCCAGGTACACTGTAGGCATTAATTATTAACTTTTAAAAGTAATATATCTAAACTTCTGGAAGATAAAATTGACAACACGGGGTTAAAGAAAAATCTTCTTAAACAGAAAACAAAAAAATTCTAACCATAAAAAAAAGAACGCAAATGTTACCTTCATCAAAATTAGGAACTTCTATTCATCAAAAGACATCACAAACAGTGAAAAAAAAAAGCCAAAAATTGTGAGTGAATATGTGCCTCCTATTTAACCAATGAAAGTCCCCAGATCCACCATATTTTTAAAATCTATTAAATGGTATTAAAAAAAAAAAAAGGCAACCACCAGAAAAATGACCAAAAGATTTATCCATTTGAGAAAGGATATCCAAATACCCAATAATGTTATAAGAAGTTATCTAATCTCATCATCCATCAGAAAAAATTCAAAATAAAGCTACAATGAAATACTACTATATATCCACCAAAATGACTAAAATTTAAAAGGCTGACAACACAAAGTGTTGGCAAAGATGTAAGGTAACTTCTGTGGACTATGGGTAGGAGGGTAGATTGGTACAATCATTTTCAAAATCTATTAGAAACACCTGCTAATGGGCGGGTGCCGTGGCTCACACCTGTAATTCCACCACTTTGGGAAGAAGAAGCAGGTGAATCACTTGAGTTCATGAGTTTGAGGACAGCCTGGCCCACATGGCAAAACCCTAAAACCTAAAAACACAAAAATTAGCCATGCGTGGTGGCTCATGCCAGTAGTCCCAGCTACTCAGAAGGCTGAGGCAGAAGAACTGAACCCAGGAGACAGAGGTTGCAGTGAGCTGAGATCGTGCCACTGCACTCCAGCCTGGGAAACAGAGTGAGACTCAGTCTCAAAAAAAAAACAAACAAACAAAAAAATACTTGCTAAAGCAGAATATATGCATAATCAATGACCTTGCAATTCCACTACCAAGTATATACCCAACAGAAAAGCAAATATATGTTCCAAATGACATCTACAAGAATGTTCACAGAAAAACTACTCATAATCACCCCAAACTGGAAATAAGTCAAATGTCCATAGGCAGAAAATAGCTAAGTAGATGTATATTCATACAGTAGCACACTGTATAGCAATTGAAATGTACAAATTTTTGCTATAAACAGTATGGATATATTTTACAAATATAATCAAGTGAAAGAAGCCAGACAAAAAAAAAATATGCTGTATTCACCCATTTAAGTAATATTTAAATATAGGCAAAAGTAATCTATGGTGCAAGTAGTCAAGATGACAAGGTTGTGGGTAATATCTGGTAAACAGGTTTCTGACACTGGTAACACTCTACTTCTATTTGGGTAGCAATTACAGGGATGTATTCATTTTATGATTAGTCCTCAAGCTATAGCCTTAGTAGTATCATAATTTTCTAAATATTATATTTTAATTTAAACATTATAAAAATTAGAGACATCTGAAGCAATTTTATATTAAGGCCCTTAATTCATCAGTAAGGATATCAAATGGGTACACTACTGTACTTTACAGTATAATTTAATTCTTGAAGGCTGGAAAATTCTCAGAATAAACTAGTAAGTACATGTAAAATGTTTTGTGGTTTAAATTGTTTGAGGGGTTAGGGGTTTTTTTTGGTGTTTTTTTTTTTTTTTTTTTGCTTACATGGGCATCCTTCAGTTTTTAATAATGTAAAAAATTCTATTTACCCATTGCCAATGCGTATACATTAATCTGCGGCAATTTTATACAACAAAAGGTGAACTTCTATGCATTAAACAGTAATTTAACAAAAAATGTACAGGAAGAAGAACGTTCATTACAAATACAGGAAACATAAATATTACCAAATATTGGCAAGCACCAAAATGTTCAGAAATAGAAGTCTCTTACAATTATAGCTCTCTCAAGCAAAAAAATAGCAGAGAAAAACTTAATTTACCTTAGGGACTATTTATTTACTTAGAGATTTCTTAAAAGGTCAAATGGGGTCACACAGAGTACTAAGAAGGGCTGTTCATTCAGGCCTCACTAAGAACTCTTCTTCATTCACTAGCTATATAGTAATATGACAACTGCTCCTACAACCCAAAGAGGAACTACAGCAACTACTCTTTAGCATCTGTTGCTCCCAACTCTGCTTTGCAATTATATGACTCAAGTATTCTGTCTCTGTTAACTATTACTTCTGTTACTCCCAATTAAATTCCCTCTAATTCTCCCACTCTGCCTATTTAAGCATTCTGCTGCCTCATGGCTTCAATTCCATCAGAGTTATGCATTCTGTTTTCTCTGTACATTTTTGCTCTGCTTCCATTGCTAATTTGCTAGTAAAGTGTTGTACATTCAAAGTTCCAAAGAAATAGAGTATCTAAGACGTCGCCAATCATCCAAAAAACAGTGTAGGAGGCCACAGTTAAGAGAAGCAAGACCATTAGCTTTCTTTATAGGCTCGAGAACAACAGGATGCTGTGGTCCTGTATCAACAGGATGCTTTTCGGGTAGATCCTACTGCCACCCTAGCTATGGGCACATGTCAGAGTCCCATGTAATAAAGGAGACAAAAGGAAACCCATCACAAGTATAAACTAAGAAAAGTACTCCAAGGTTTCTAAGAATGGAGCTGTATAACTCACTCTGCCCCATTTGTTACTTCTCCACGGCACTTACCACTATCTATTATATATATTTTGTTTATAGTCAGTCTTCCCTCATTAGAATGAAAGTTCCGTGAGGATAGGACTATACAGTCATCCCTCAGTATCCATGGGGGACTAGTTCCAGGATCTCCTGAGGATAACAAAGAACACTCAAGTCCCTGATATAAAATGACATAGTATTTGCACATCACCTTTGCACATCCTCCCATATACTTCATATCAACTCTAGATCACTCATAATACCTAAAGTAAATGTCATGCAAATAGTTACTGTACTATATCATGTAAGGAATAATGACAAGAAAAAAGTCTGTACATGTTCAGTACAGATGCAATTTTTTTTCCAATATTTCCAATCCTTAGTTGGTTTAATAAACAGATGTAGAACCCAGGAATAAGTTCTGGTGTCCTATTGCATAGTAGGATGAGTATAGTTAACAATAATGTATTATATACTTGAAAACATCCAGAAGAGTACCAATTGTGAATTTTCTCCCTACAAAGAAATAATTACGCAAATTACCGATTTGATCATTACACATTGAGTGCATGTATTGAAATATCATACTGTACCCCATATATATGTACAATTATTATGTGTCAATAAAAATTTAATGTCAATATGTGAAATAAAATTAAAAAATAAAACTTTTTAAAGCAGTAATTATCTCTATGTGGTAGGAATATATACAATCTGAAATAAAAAATATGTTTGTAATTGTTAGGACAAAATAGATTATAGATTATTTTAAGTTTGGAAACTATAAATTATAAAATTCTCACAGAACCTGAAAAATTATTAGTATTTAAATATTTAAAAATCTGTCCTTGGAGAGAAAGCAAGCTATCACATTTACATCAACAAGTGCAACATATGAGCCTATTACCATCTGCTACAGACTGCATGTTTGTGTTCCCTCAAAATTCATATGATAGGCTGGGCGCGGTGGCTCATGCCTGTAATCCCAGCACTTTGGGAGGCTGAGGCAGGTGGATCATGAGGTCAGGAGATCGAGGCCATCCTGGCTGACATGGTAAAACCCTGTCTCTACTAAAAATACAAAAAATTAGCCGGGTGTGGTGGTGGGCATCTGTAGTCCCAGCTACTCAGGAGGCTGAGGCAGGAGAATGGCATGAACCCAGGAGGCGGAGCTTGCAGTGAGCTGAGATTGTGCTACTGTACTCTAGCCTGGGCGACAGAGTGAGACTCCGTCTCAAAAAAAAAAAAAAAAATTCATATGATAAAGCCCTAACCCCCAAAGTGAGGATATTGGGAGGCGTGGCCCTTAGGAGAGAATTAGATATAGATGAGATCATGAGAACAGAGCCCCTATGGTGGCATTAGTTCCTTTATAAGAAGAGACACTAGAGCTGCTTTTCTCCCTACCATGTGAGGATACTGAGAGAAGATAGCCATTTCCAATCTAGGAAGCAGGCCCTCTTTAAGAAACATAATTTGCCAGCACTTTGATCTTGCACTTCCAGACTCCAGAACTGTGAGAAATATCTATTGTTTTCTGTTTTGTTTTGTTTCTTTCAGACAGAGTCTCACTGTGTCATCCAGGCTGGAGTGCAGTGGTGCAATCATGGCTCACTGCAACTTCTGCCTCCCGAATTCAAACAATTCTCCCACCTCAGCCTCCCAAGTAGCTGGGACTACAGGCGTGCACCACCATGCCTGGCTAATTTTTATAGAGACAAAGTTTTGCCATGTTGCCCAGGCTGGTCTCAAACTCCTGAGCTCAAGTGATCCACCTGCCTCAGCCTCCCAAAGTGCTAGGAATACAGGCATAAGCCACCACGCCTGGTCAAATCTACTGTTTAAGCTACCCAATTTATGGTATTCTGTTTTAGCAGCTGAAGCAGACTAAGATACCATCTTATATGCTACAGACCAGCACTATCCGACAGAACTTTCTATGACAAGGAAATATTTCATATCTGTGCTATCCATTATGGTAGCCACTAGCCACATGTATCCATCAAGTATTTGAAATACAGCTAGTGCAACTAAAGAATTTTTTTTTTTTTTTTTTTTTTTTTTTGAGATGGAGTCTCACTCTGTCGCCCAGGCTGGAGTGCAGTGGCGTGATCTTGGTTCACTGCAAGCTCTGCCTCCCAGGTTCACACCATTCCCCTGCCTTAGCCTCCTGAGTAGCTGGGACTATAGATGCCTGCCACCACGCCCAGCTAATTTTTTGTATTTTTAGTAGAGATGAGGTTTCACCGACTTAGCCAGGATGGTCTCTATCTCCTGATCTCGTGATCCACCCACTTCAGCCTCCCAAAGTGCTGGGATGACAGGAGTGAGCCACCACACCCGGCTAATTTTTTATTTTATTTTATCTTATTTAAATAACCACATGTGGCTAGCGGCTAATGTATTGAACACTGCAGCTGTAGATAACATGAAATAAATATAAAGCAGTCTCAACTTTAGAAAAACAGAAGACTCTTACTGCCTCATAATGTAGATGCAAAATGAAATACTAAGTTAAGTAAAATGTTCTTTAAAGAACAAAAACAAAAGAAAACCTAATGAAAGCTATAAGAGTCCACTGGATAATAATGCTACCAGTACTAAGAAAGTACAGCCCCTAAAAGTGATGTGCAGTCACAAATATAAAAATGACTATTCAAGTGAACTCCTGAGGTAAAAATTTGTTATTCACCATGCTCCAAAATGGTCTATAATATTCTTCAGAGATGGCATGGTAAACTACGATACAAGGGTAATATTAACAGTATGCTGTCACAGGTGCCATTCTCTTAAAAAAGAAATCCCAAAATAAACACAAACCGAAAGGAAATAATTAAACACATTAGAGATTATTAGAAAAATCCATAAGGAATTCTGGTAGAGAAACAACTTAATAATCAAAACCCCAAATATAAAATTTGTCTATCAAAAATGAAAATGTTGACAGTTTCTTGCCAAAAAAAAGTTTAGAAATTTTTTTAATATAAATAAATAAATAAGAACATCTTTTTAAACAAAATCTTAGGCTGTTGAGTCCCATTTACTTTCTACACCTCTAATTCCAAAGCTGAGAAAAAAATGGATACATCAGAAAAAAAAATTAACTCATGACAATTTGTCTTTTGGACACAGAATATAAAGGAAAAATAAAACTTATGCCTATCTGGCCAGACCTCAATAGAATTTTTCCTCCTAGCTGGTTCCTAAATCCAAATCAGATACTTATCAATAAAACTGCTTTTCTGCACAGCTACCACTAGCTAGAAACTCTTCTCCAAATGTATACTGACCATTTCTTCTAAAATGTTGAAATTCTAGCTGATAGTTTTTTAAAAACCATTCTTAATGTACTGATTCCAGAGTACTGATTCCAATGGCCAAGAAAATTCAAAAAGATTTGACTGGTCTCTGAGATTAGAATGTGTGACAATATGAAGCATTTCACTACAATGCCCAAGATTAAAGTGTCAAAGCAGATGAGGAAATGAAGCTTTCAAAACAGATGCCCATGAGAAAGGAGCCCAGAAAAGCAAAAGGGGCAACAGCCCAGGACCTTCCAAAAAAGAAAACTGGCTCTGGCCCCATGGTATCCTTCCTGAAATACTGGGAAAGAATGAAGTCCTTAGCAAAATTCTGACCAGGATCCCAAATTTAAACGTAAGCTTGTAAGGAAAACACCTATGGACTTGTGTTTAAATTCGTCTATCTAAGATAAAAAATTACAAGTTTGACCAAATGTGCCAGTTGTCCACTTATTGTCTCTCAGCTCCGAATTCACCCTTTCCAGTCTGCTCTGCAGAAATGAACTCGGACCCTTTAAACATTTTTCCTTTGCTAGTTGGCACGATGTTAGATTTACACTGTAAGAGGAGATTTTCCTCTTCTTTCCAAGAGTCTTGTATGTTCCTCTTTGCAGGTTCCTGTACTGCAACACAGCTTCTCCAGTGTCCAGATCCAGCACCTGTGCAATTCGCTCCATTGTCAGGCTCCTGAAGTGCATAGCAGTCAGCAGCACCCAGTATCTTCCACCAGTACCTCCACAAGGCAGTATTATAGAAGAGTGACTCTGATGAGACAGATTTCTACCGCAGCAACTTCTCTTCATTCAGTGAGCCACAGCCATGCCCCCTCAAACAGGGTCTGGATCTTAATCCTAGAGGCCTTGGACGTTGTATCTCAACCCCAGGGGTTGATGTTCCTTTTATCTGTTATTCTTATATTCCTTAGAGTTCTCTTTACTTTTTACTAGCCAATCCTCATTACTCCAAAACCTTGTTATAGCTAGCAATTCTTTGTATTAATCTTTCCTTGTTCAAATTATATGTGATTTCTCTATTCTAATCAAACACTGACTGATAGATCGAATTTCAGGCAATTAATCAGAAACTGAGAAAACTATAGGGAATTATGTCTAATTTGTTATTTTATATCTTAGCAAACACATGAGATCTGATAATCAGAAAGTTCAGAGTGCTAACCAAAGTCTTTAAAGAAAGAATGGAATGAATCAGTTCACAGGATATATCCTTGTTAATGCTACTCCCATTTGGGGGAAGTGTAATTTTCTCCAGTAACCATGAAAAATAAGAGATCACTTTGTTTCTTCTGGTGATTTATTTTTATTTTAAAAGGGAAATGAAAATCTAAAAAAACAGAAAAGTTTAAGAAGAGAAAGTAGAAAGAGTTAAAGGCTCCATATCTCTGGCCAACTAATCAACCAAACTGTTCTATCTACATTTGGTGGGAAACCCAAAATTTCAGTGATCCCACACTAATATTCACATTGTTTTCTGCTATATAGGAACACTTTTAACATTTTCCCTCTGTCTCATTGTTTGTCATGTACTCTCTGTAGACTACTTTGCCAACATTAAAATGAAATGTTCACCATCAAGCTCATCATTCCTGCCTCACTTCACTCTGAAATCTGCTAGACACAGAGTTAAAAGGACAGGATTAAGAGTCATTAGACACAGTACTAAGGAGAATTAAAGGGCCTGTTCAAGGGGCATAACATCTGCTCCTCAAATTCCTGCCTAAACAACTAAGATTCCGATCAAAGAGAAGAGAAGGAAAGTCAATTTGACCAGTAAACCGGAGTCACGAGGAAGTGAATGTTCTCTTAGGGAGTAACTCTGACACCAGAGAAAGGCTTAGTGACATTGCACAATTGTTTCTGTGAAGTTATTCATGGGGCAAGTGGGAGTATATGAGTGTAAGTGGAAGGGAGTGGGAAGGTGAAGACTGAGGATCCTTTTAAGTAGTTTTTGCTCAGCTAGCAAAACAAGCTGGGACATGCAAGACAGATAAACACAGCTGTTTGGGGCTGTCACTTGGGGCTCAGGAGCCAAGGTGTCTTGCTGTAGTGAAAAGTGCACCGGAATGTGAGTCAGGAGTTCAGGGATCCAAGTCCTCATTCTGCTGCTAACTAGCTGTGTGATCATGAGCAAGTCTACTGGCTTCACTAGACTCATTCTCTCTTTTTTTTTCTTTTTTCTTTTTTTTTTTCTTTTGATACAGAGTCTCGCTCTGTCGCCCAGGCTGGAGTGCAGTGGCACAATCTCAGCTCACTGTAACCTCCACCTCCTGGGTTCAAGCAAATCTCCTGCTTCAGCCTCCCAAGTAGCTGGGATTATAGGCGCGTACCACCACACCCAGCTAATTTTTGTATTTTTAGTAGAGACAGGGTTTCACCATGTTGGTCAGGCTGATCTCAAACTCCTGACCTCGTGTTCCGCCCACCTCAGCCTCCCAAAGTGCTGTGATTACAGGCGTGAGCCACCGGGCCCGGCCTCAGTCTCCTTATTTCATGGAAAATGAGGAGACAAGACTAGATGGCAGCACTATACAGAGATGCTCCTGAACCACAGAGTTCACATACTAGTTAATATAACTTTGCTGAGTCCTGGTTTCCTCCACTGAAAAAAAACATGAGAAATAATACTTTTTATAAAATTGGGTGAGGATTAAAAATAATATACATAAAGACACCTAGTACAGTAACTGAAACAAGTAATTATTATTATTACCCCTTTATTTCCAAGGTCTAAGATTATTTGAGGGGTATAAAATCTCGGTAGCCAAATGCAATGTTATTTCAAATGCACTACAAGTTAGTATATGTCTAGCACATGTCTTAACTATTGCTAACCAAAATACTCAAGACTCAGAAATTAAGGACTTGTAAATGTCACCCAAAAATGCAAAAATATATTTTGTCAATATAAGGTTGATTCTTCAGAGGGTGCAAAAAAAGAATATAAATAAGGAATCCTTAAGAATTTGGAAATAGGAAATATAGAAGACTTCTAAGGAAAAAGAGCTAAGGACTTCAATAGACTTCCCTATTCCAAATGCCAAAAGAAATAACCTAGAAAAATATAAAATCGGGATAAATGAAAGTACCACTGAAAACTGGAAATTATCCAGAAATTTCTATTAGGAAAAGATCAGAATGATTAGGAAAGCACCTCCCAGAAAGACTGCAACAGCTTCATGTGAAACTACCCAGCAACCATGAAGTCCAGGGACGGTTCGCTCTCAAAGCAGCAAGGATGCCCTTATGGAAGCAGTTGTCACAAAAATTAGGCAGCAGGCCCAAAAAATAATGTGGAAGAGATAATATAGGGTAAATAAAACAAAGATATATAGTCATAAACCTACTATCTTTCCTAAAAACACAGCATACAGGCCGGGCGCGGTGGCTCACGCCTGTAATCCCAGCACTTTGGGAGGCTGAGGCGGACGGATCACGAGGTCAGGAGATTGAGACCATCCTGGCTAACACGATGAAACCCCATCTCCACTAAAAATACAAAAATTTAGCCGGGTGTGGTGGCGAGCACCTGTAGTCCCAGCTACTGGGGAGGCTGAGGCAGGAGAACAGCGTGAACCTGGGAGGCGGAGCCTGCAGTGAGCCAAGATCACGCCACCGCACTCCAGCCTGGGTGACAGAGCAAGACTCAGTCTCAAAAAAACAACAAAAACACAGCATCCATCACATAGAGGAGAGACCCACACACATACACACACACGGATTACTCTCAGCCCTAGCTCCCTCAAACTTCCTAAGATCACAGGCACATTCCACTGGCCACAAGCAGTGAGTTTAAGAAGGTAAGGAGATACAAGAAGAATCTTTTCAGCCTGTATCTCACCAGGCAGAGAGAGTAAATAAGAAGAGTAAAATAATAAGGGGTTGTGAAGAGCTTTTACAATAGGGTCAGCAAACTTTATGTGAAGGGCCAGATAAATATTTTAAGCTTTGCAAGCCATATATGATCTCTGTATCATATTCTTCTTTATTGTTCTGGGGTTTGTTTCACAACTCTTTAAAATTGTAAAAATCATTCTTAGTTCAAGTGCCATACAAAAACAAGCCATGGACTAGAGTTCGGCCACTGGCCACAGTCTGTACTGTTTTAAGATATAAAAGACAAAGAATATAGCGGTGGAATTTTTTTAAAGGAAAAAGAACATATTATCAGACTGTTATTTTGTGCCAAAAAAATTTCAAGAAAACATGTGTCATCATTATATACAAAGCTGTAATAAATAAACTTGTTCCTGGTTATTTCCACATATGTGGATACATCTGTCAGAGGAATTCCTAAAAGTGGATTACTTGGTCAAAGGGTATATGCATTTGTAATAGAAGAGAATGCCAAATTGCCCTCTATAAGATGGTGCCAATTTACACTCCCACCATGCCTGATAGCACTTGTTTCTCCAAATCTTGCCATCATAGTTTACAGTTCACATCAGAATAAGATACACTGGCTGGGTGCGGTGGCTCACGGCTGTAATCCCAGCACTTTGGGAGGCCAAGGTGGGTGGATCACTTGAGGTCAGCAATTGAACACCAATCTGGCCAACATGGTGAAACTCCATCTCTACTAAAAATCCAAAAATTAGCCAGGCATGGTGGTGCATGCCTGAATTCCCAGCTACTTGGAAGGCTGAGGCATGAGAATCGCTTGAACCCAGGAGGTGAAGGTTGCAGTGTGACAAGATCGCGCCACTGCACTGCAGCCCAGATGTCAGAGCGAGACTCTGTCTCAAAAAAAAAGAAAGGCATTATCAAATTGTTATGCAGAAAAAAAAAGTCTGATCATTTATACACTGACCTTAGCCTTCTCACATTGAATAGTATATGTTCTCTTCACTTTTGCCAATCTTATAGGTAATAAATAGTACCTCTCACTGGCACTTTAATGTTTCCTTCTTTATTAATGAAGCTGAATATCTTTATGTTTATTGACTATTTGTATTTCTTGAAGCTGAATATCTTTATGTTTATTGACTATTTGTATTTCTTCTGCTGTTACCTATTAATTCATTTCCTTTGGCTAGTATTAGTTTTCAAATACCCCTTGCTTTATTTACAGAAACTGTATTATGGATAGTAGCCCAGTGCTTTCAATCTGTGTTACAATTTTTTGTTTATAATTTGTCTTACAATTTTGTTTTTGATGTCCTTTGTTTTCTTAAGTGTAAAATATCTTTTTAAATTGTAAAAGTAATTCATACTGTTTTGTTACGTCACATAAAAATATAAAATGAAAGTTCACCAATACCCCCACATAATACACTTCCATTTCTAGGACATAACCTCTCAAAGTTTCCCTAGTAACTAAAAAATACAAATACATAAATTACATATTACAAAAGTGGATTTCTTTTTAAAACTAATTTCTATTTAACAAATATTTATGGAACTCTTTCTATCTAAGCCACAGACTGGAATATTTGTGACATACACATCTTATAAAGAACTTTATCAACCAATCCAAGAAAAGCAACCCAGTTTTTAAAATGGGCAAAAATTTTTGAACAGTTGTTTCATCAAAGAGAGAGAGAGAGAGAGAAAAAGAAAAGAAAAGAAAAATAGGAAAGGTGACAGTCTGAAATAGTAGTCTGATTTTTCAGAGGTAAAATGCAATGTTACAATACTAAGAAAAACTCAGAAATGGGAAGTAATACTTGAAAGAGATGAGAGATATCAAATTAAGAATCTGTGCACTGAAATTCCTTCATATCAAATAAATACTAGGTGAGTTATGATCTACCGAATGCTTTACTACATGCCAGGCACTGTGCCATATACTTTATGATGTATACACTATTTCATTTAATCATCAATCAGAACACCAAAAAACTGGTTTTATTAATTCTATTTTACAGGCAAGGAAAACAAGGGTCAAAGTGATTAAAATGACATGCCTAAAGTCATACAGCAAACGAACAAGCCAAGACATAATTCAAATTCAGACTTTTATGAGTCAGAATCCATGCTCATATCCACTATGCACATTAAGTCTATAGTTATACTTAGTTGTAGAATTAAATTTTACATAAACTAATATGCCATAAAAAAGAAAGGAGGAAAAATACTTCAGTGAAAATCTAAGAGAGTAATCTTCCCCTCATCCCACTAAAACTGATAGTTATGGCACAAACTCAGTTAAATTAGCAGAGAAGACAGTGTATAACACCTAATGACTAGAGCACTGACTCATCCATTCTGATTTCCAGTAACAGAAATTTTTAAATTTCAGAATCTAGGATTGACACAGAAATGCAAAACAGTAGGTATCTGTCTTTTCTTTTTTTATTTATTTGAACTCGGAAACTCTTTAATCAAGTAACTGTTCATACAGAGCAAGAACTACAAGTACCATTTGAATAGATGAAAATCTGCTCACTGGGAATCACTTTTAATATAAAATGAATGGAAATCATAAGATGCAATAAAACTCACTAATCAATCATCTTGAGAATACATATTTTTGTTTTTTAAAAAAGCTAACAGATCAGCCTTAAGCCTGTAACTCAAGGTGTCACCTACAGTGCAGAGCCAGTGATTTCAAAAACTGTTCCTTACTTGCCCTGAACTGAGAGGGTTTAAGCCAAAGATTTCAGATATTCCAGAAAAAGAAATCCTTATGCTTCCTTTCTTTTCAAAAAGGTGGGTACGTCTTGCTGAAAATAGTCTTCTGCTCTGTTTCTCAACAGAAAATTACCGAAAAAAAATATGAAACACTATTATTGTAGGACTTATTTAATGAATAATAAGTTCCAAGTATATCCCAAACACTGTTTTAGGTGCTGGAATAGAAGTAAACAAATGTGAAAAACACATCATTTCTGATCGTTGTAAAGCGCTATAAAAGAAATAAATCAGGTTAATGGGTAGAGTGGGTGGCAGTGGAGCTACTTTTGACAGGATGGTGAGGAAAGGTCTCTCTGAGGAGCTGACATTTGAGCTGAGACATGACCCAAGAGAAGATCACTGGATCTTAATAAGATAAAATTTTTAAATTATGTAACTTGATGACAGTTATAGAGGGAAGCAAAAACCAGGAAATTAAGTAAAAGGCTATTATAGATAGTTTACATAATTTTACCATGAAAATGTCAAAGAGAAGGAAAAATATATTCAGGTAAATAATGCGTATCAAATAATAAACTGTGCTTTCCCACATACCTCTTCACATCATATTAAAGCTTTCTGTTGATGCACATGGATAACAACTCCACAACAAGCCAACAACATCTTCTCCACTTAATAAACCACAAAAAAAAAGCCCAACACCACCAGGACTATCCTGACATCCATAAGAATGACTTCTGATCGCATTAACCCACTACATTTACAACTGAAGCCATCTTTTTTTTTTTCTGTCTTTTTTGAGAGAGTCTCACTCTGTCACACAGGCTGGAGCGCAGTGGTGCAATCTCGGCTCACTGCAACCTCCGCCTCCTGGGTTCAAGTGATTCTCCTGCCTCAGTCTCCCGAGTAACTGGGATTACAGGCATGCGCCATCACATCTGGCTAAATTTTGGATTTTTAGTAGAGACCGGGTTTCATCATGTTGACCAGGCTGGTCTCCAACTCCTGATCTCAAGTGATCCACCCGCCTTGGCCTCCCAAAGTGCTGGGATTACAGGTGTGGGCCTACACCCGGCCAACTGAGGGTATCTTTTTTTTTTGAGACAAAGTCTCCCTCTGTCACCCAGGCTGGAGTGCAGTGGCGCAATCTCGGCTCATTGCGACCTCTGTCTCCTGGGTTCAAGCAATTCTCCTGCCTTGGCCGGGCGCGGTGGCTCAAGCCTGTAATCCCAGCACTTTGGGAGGCCGAGACGGGCAGATCATGAGGTCAGGAGATCGAGACCATCCTGGCTAACACGGTGAAACCCCGTCTCTACTAAAAAATCCAAAAAACTAGCCGGGCGAGGTGGTGGGCGCCTGTAGTCCCAGCTACTCGGGAGGCTGAGGCAGGAGAATGGTGTAAACCCGGGAGGCGGAGCTTGCAGTGAGCTGAGGTCTGGCCACTGCACTCCAGCCTGGGCGACAGAGCGAGACTCCGTCTCAAAAAAAAAAAAAAAAAAGAAAAAAAAAATTCTCCTGCCTCAGCCTCTTGTGTACCTCCAAAAATATTTTATGTGTATATAAGCAAGTACTATATGCTATTTTTTCCAAGTTTTTATTAAACTATATACTATCCTATAGTATGCTTTCTTCATTTAATACATTTTAAAGATTGTCTTAAAATTTAATCTTTTCTTGATGCCTTAGCTCAGTGTTTCGCAAATTCAAGTAATAAACACCTTCCTTTTATGGGAAAATATGTTTAGAGATCACTTTGCGATGATATAAATTATTTTTATTATAACGTTACTTAAGTATGAGTATATAAGTAGACTCCTTGTGCTTACCAAGCTACATAAATATCTAAAACTGAAAAATAAAAAATAAATTCGAATTTGGCTGGGCGCAGTGGCTCACACCTGTAATCCCAGTACTTTGGGAGGCCAAGGCAGGCGGATCACGAGGTCAGGAGTTCAAGAGCAGCCTGACCAACATGGTGAAACCCCATCTCTACTAAAAATACAAAAATTAACTGGACGTGGTGGCAGGTGCCTGCAAGCCCACCTACTCGGGAGGTTGAGGCAGGAGAATTGCTTGAAACAGGAAGGTGGAGGTTGCAGTGAGCCAAGATTGCAACACAGGACTCCAGCCTGGGAAACAAGAGTGAAACTCCATCTCAAAAAAAAACAATTTAACAGTAAATACTAATCACTTCACATGCACAGAAACAACTATCATCAAAAAGAAAGTAACAAATGTTGACAAGAATGTAGAAAAACTGGAACCTTTATATATTGCTAGTGGGAATGTAAAATGGTACAGCCATTTTGGAAAAGAGTTTGTAGGTTTATTAATATGTTAATCATAAATTTACCATATGACCTAGCAATTACAAACCTAAGTATCTGCCTAAGAGAGATGGAAGCATGAGAACACAGAGTACCTAGCTATTTTTTAAATGAGTGGAAGATAAGAAATTCTTAACTTGGGCTACCTAAATGATCCAAAAACTCTTAATATTGTATAAAAACTTTTATTCTATCTATATCTTTTTTTGCATAGAAGGTATATCCAAGGGGTCTGTGATCTCAAAGATTCTGATTTTTGAACCTACTCATATAATTATGAATCTACTACTGAAAATCTGAGGCAACAGAGAAAGTGAAAGGGAACTGACTAGCAGACTAGTTTAGAGAAAATACAGTACTAATTTTCAGTAAATGGGACCAGAGAAAGTAATCTTTGTGGGTAATATAGGAATAATACAGATCAGTGACCAAAAGATGTGGGGGAATTTAGCTGAGTTATAGGCATGGGTGGATTCTCACTTGGGTGAAAAATATAATTGAAAAGGTTAACAGATCAATGTCGGGCCAGGGCACGGTGGCTCACGCCTGTAATCCCAGCACTTTGGGAGGCCGAGGCAGGCAGATCACCTGAGGTCAGGAGTTCAAGACCAGCCTGGCCAATATGCTGAAACCCCATCTCTATTAAAAATACAAAAAATTAGTCGGGCATGGTGGCATGTGCCTGTAATCCCAGTTCCTCAGGAGGCTGAGACAGGAGAATCGCTTTAACCTGGAAGGTGGAGGTTGCAGTGAGTCAAGATTGTGCCATTGCACTCCAGCTTGGGCAACATGAGAGAGACTTCATCTCAAAAAAATAAATAAATAAAAATAAAAATCAGTGTCAAAATAAAGAAAGGCTTCTAATGGCATACGAGAGTCTGACTCTCCCATATTCAGTTATCAACTGAATGAGAATTTACTGTACATTCACCAAATTTGCAATTGGCAAAACACAAGCAGCGATCATTAACATACACATTGGGTGTTACAATCAGAAACTAGAACAACGATCCAACAAAATAAGGAGAATAAAATTGAAGGGGAAAATAAATATACAAATACTTATGTTTCACTTTTTTTCTTTTTTCTTTTTTTTTTTTTTTTGTTGTTGTTGTTGAGATAGTGTCTCACTCTGTTGCCAGGCTGGAGTGCAATGGCGCCATCTCAGCTCACTGCAACCTCTGCCTTGCGGGTTCAAGCAATTCTCCTGCCTCAGCCTCCTAAGTAGCTGGGACAACAGGCGCGTGCCACCACACCCAGCTAATTTCTGTATTTTTAGTAGAGACGGGGTTTCACCATGTTGGCCAGGATGGTCTTGATCTCTTCACCTCATGACCCACCGACCTCGGCCTCCCAAAGTGTGGGGATTGCAGCCGTGAGCCACCGCGCCCAGCCTCATATTTTTCTTCATTTAAAAATCTATTTTAAACTTTAGTGAGTTTTTGGTAGTAGCATTCCTGTTTTTGAACTTAAGCCACATATTTTTATGTCTAGACCTTGTTACCTACCATAGTAATTTGTGTGTGCTGGATTTGGCCACTTAAAGGTAGGCTCAAGATATGCACTATCCAATACAGCAACTACCTAGCCACGTGTAGATATTTACACTTTAATTAAAATTCAACTTTAAGAAATTTCAGTTCCTTAGAATTAGTAAACACATTTCAAGTATTCAGTAACCCCATGTGACAAGTGACTACCATATTGGATGATACAGATATATAATATCTCCATTACCACTGAAAGTTATATTGGACAGCAGCACTCTTAAACGACTGGAATCATCAAGTGATGACCCTTGGAATACTCAATCAAACAGAAATTACAGCTAGAAAATGATTTTATTTTCTTTCTTAACCAAAGATCGAAGGCATCAAATCAGACTTTACTGTCTTTTCTTGAAAAAAGTAGGCCAGGGGCAATGGCTCACATCTGTAATCCCAGCACTTTGGGAGGCCAAGACGGGCAGATCACCTGAGGTCGGGAGCTCAAGACCAGCCTGACCAACATGGAGAAATTCCGACTCTACTAAAAATACAAAATTAGCCAGGCGTGGTGGTGCATGTCTGTAATCCCGGCTACTCAGGAGGCTGAGGCAGGAGAATCGCTTGAATCTGGGAGGTGGAGGTTGCAGTGAGCCAATATCGCGCCATTGCACTCCAGCCTGGGCAACAAGAGCGAAACTCTGTCTCAAAAAAAAAACAAAAAGAAAAAGAACATGTATACACTCACACTAACACACACACAGACACAGACAGAAACACACACACACACACACACACACATATATACACATACAGATAAATTTAACAAAGACCATTTGTGACCTGTAAAGCCTAAAATGCTATCTGGCCCTTTATAAAAAAAAAAAACTTTGTCAACCCCTTGAACAATAAGTGTTTTCTTATAAATGAGTTCTATCTTTTAATTTGAATATCAAAATAAAAGACATTAAGAAAAACGCTGGGCCAGGTGCGGTGGCTCACGCCTGTAATTCCATCACTTTGGGAGGCCGAGGCAGGCGGATAACAAGGTTGAGAGATCGAAACCATCCTGGCTAACATGATGAAAACCCGTCTCTGTTAAAAATACAAAAAAAATTAGCCGGGCGTGGTGGCGGACGCCTGGAGTCCCAGCTACGCAGGAGGCTGAGGCAGGAGAATGGCGCGAACCAGGGAGGTGGAGCTTACAGTGAGCCGAGATAACGCCACTGCACTCCAACCTGGGTGACAGACCGAGACTCTGTTTCAAAAAAAAAAAAAAAAAGAAAAATTCTGTAATGCTGAATTTAAATTGGAACACAGGTACAATTAACAATTCTTAAATTGCTTTACATGTATACTGAGGCTGAATAAGTAAGTAAATGGATAGTGGAAGCTAGGTGTCTCACCATTGGAAAGTCATGATACAGAAAAGCAAGAAGGTTAGAATAAATCAATATAGTACTGGATTAGAATTAGAAACATCAGTATGAACTCATGTTCAGGTTAACATGGATGTAGAGAGATGCAAAAACAGTTAGAAACATACTATATACACAGGTTAGTATAATATATATGTATATATTTCCTAGCTGTGTCAGCTGAGTCAGCCTAAGAGCAGTGACATCCCAGGAGCAATGAGCATATTAAGAACCTAGATCTTCTAGAGTCAGAAATACCATTTGACTCAGCAATCCCATTACTGGGTATATACCCAAAGGATTACAAATCATTCAACTATAAAGACACAAGCACACATATGTTTATTGCAGTACTGTTCACAATAGCAAAGACTTGGAACCAACCCAAATGCCCATCAATGATAGACTGGATAAAGAAAATGTGGCACATATAAACCATGGAATACTATGCATCCATAAAAAAAGATGAGTTCATGTCCTTTGCAGGGACATGGATGCAGCTGGAAACCATCATTCTCAGCAAACTTTCGCAAGAACAGAAAACCAAACACATGTTCCCACTCATAAATGGGAGTTGAACAATGGGAACACATGGACACAGGGAGGGGAACATCACACACCAGGGCCTTTCGGGGGGTGGGGGGCTGGGGGAGGGATAGCATTAGGAGAAACACCTATGTGGATGATGGGTTGATGGGTAGAGCAAACCACCATGGCACGTGTATACCTATGTAACAAACCTGCACATTCTGTACATGTATCCCAGAACTTAAAAGTATAGTAAAAATAATAATAATAATAAAGAATGAACCTAGATCTTACTTGCTAATATACTTCTCCTGGGGAAAAGAACTGATTCTAGAAGGGGGCGGAGCAAGATGGCCGAATAGGAACAGCTCCAGTCTCCAACTCCCAGCGCGAGCCACACAGAAGACAGGTGATTTCTGCATTTTCAACTGAGGTACTGGGTTCATCTCACTGGAGAGTGCCAGACGATAGGTGCTGGTCAGCTGCTGCAGCCCGACCAGCGAGAACTGAAGCAGGGCGAGGTATCGCCTCACCTGGGAAGCGCAAGGGGGAAGGGAATCCCTTTTCCTAGCCAGGGGAACTGAGACACACAACACCTGGAAAAGCGGGTAACTCCCACCCCAATACAGCGCTTTAAGCAAACAGGCACACCAGGAGATCATATCCCACACCTGGCCGGGAGGATCCCACGCCCACGGAGCCTCCCTCATTCCTAGCACAGCAGTCTGTGATCTACCTGCAAGGCAGCAGGAGGAGGCTGGGGGAGGGGCGCCCACCATTGCTCAGGCTTAAGTAGGTAAACAAAGCTGCTGGGAAGCTCCAACTGGGTGGAGCTCACAGCAGCTCAAGGAAACCTGCCTGTCTCTGTAGACTCCACCTCTGGGGACAGGGCACAGTAAACAATAACAAACACAGCAGAAGCCTCTACAGACGCAAATGACTCTGTCTGACAGCTTTGAAGAGAGCAGTGGATCTCCCAACACGGAGGTTGAGATCTGAGAAGGGACAGACTCCCTGCTCAAATGGGTCCTCACCCCTGAGTAGCCTAACTGGGAGACATCCCCTCCTAGGGGCAGTCTGACACCCCACACCTCACAGGGTGGAGTACACCCCTGAGAGGAAGCTTCCAAAGCAAGAATCAGACAGGTACACTCGCTGTTCAGCAATATTCTATCTTCTGCAGCCTCTGCTGCTGATACCCAGGCAAACAGGGTCTGGAGTGGACCTCAAGCAATCTCCAGCAGACCTACAGCTGAGGGTCCTGACTGTTAGAAGGAAAACTATCAAACAGGAAGGACACCTATACCAAAACCCCATCAGTACATCACCATCATCAAAGACCAGAGGCAGATAAAACCACAAACATGGGGAAAAAGCAGGGCAGAAAAGCTGGAAATTGAAAAAATAAGAGTGCATCTCCCCCGGCAAAGGAGCGCAGCTCATCGCCAGCAACGGATCAAAGCTGGACAGAGAATGACTTTCACGAGATGAGAGAAGAAGGCTTCAGTCCATCAAATTTCTCAGAGCTAAAGGAGGAATTACATACCCAGCGTAAAGAAACTAAAAATCTTGAAAAAAAAAAGTGGAAGAATTGATGGCTAGAGTAATTAATGCAGAGAAGGTCATAAACGAAATGAAAGAGATGAAAACCATGACACAAGAAATACGTGACAAATGCACAAGCTTCAGTAACCGACTCGATCAACTGGAAGAAAGAGTATCAGCGATTGAGGATCAAATGAATGAAATGAAGCGAGAAGAGAAACCAAAAGAAAAAAGAAGAAAAAGAAATGAACAAAGCCTGCAAGAAGTATGGGATTATGTAAAAAGACCAAATCTACGTCTGATTGGGGTGCCTGAAAGTGAGGGGGAAAATGGAACCAAGTTGGAAAACACTCTTCAGGATATCATCCAGGAGAACTTCCCCAACCTACTAGGGCAGGCCAACATTCAAATCCAGGAAATACAGAGAACGCCACAAAGATACTCCTCGAGAAGAGCAACTCCAAGACACATAATTGCCAGATTCACCAAAGTTGAAATGAAGGAAAAAATCTTAAGGGCAGCCAGAGAGAAAGGTCGGGTTACCCACAAAGGGAAGCCCATCAGACTAACAGCAGATCTCTCGGCAGAAACTCTACAAGCCAGAAGAGAGTGGGGGCCAATATTCAACATTCTTAAAAAAAAGAATTTTCAACCCAGAATTTCATATCCAGCCAAACTAAGTTTCATAAGTGAAGGAGAAATAAAATCCTTTACAGATAAGCAAATGCTTAGAGATTTTGTCACCACTAGGCCTGCCTTACAAGAGACCCTGAAGGAAGCACTAAACATGGAAAGGAACAACCGGTACCAGCTATTGCAAAAACATGCCAAAATGTAAAGACCATCAAGGCTAGGAAGAAACTGCATCAACTAACGAGCAAAATAACCTGTTAATATCATAATGGCAGGATCAAGTTCACACATAACAATATTAACCTTAAATGTAAATGGACTAAATGTTCCAATTAAAAGACACACACTGGAAAACTGGATAAAGAGTCAAGACCCATCAGTCTGCTGTATTCAGGAGACCCATCTCACATGCAGAGACATACATAGGCTCAAAATAAAGGGATGGAGGAAGATTTACCAAGCAAATGGAGAACAAAAAAAAGCGGGGGTTGCAATACTAGTCTCTGATAAAACAGACTTTAAACCATCAAAGATCAAAAGAGACAAAGAAGGCCATTACATAATGGTAAAGGGATCAATTCAACAGGAAGAGCTAACTATCCTAAATATATATGCACCCAATACAGGAGCACCCAGATTCATAAAGCAAGTCCTTAGAGACTTACAAAGAGACTTAGACTCCCACACAATAATAATGGGAGACTTCAACACTCCACTGTCAACATTAGACAGATCAATGAGACAGAAAGTTAACAAGGATATCCAGGAATTGAACTCATCTCTGCAGCAAGCAGACCTAATAGACATCTAGAGAACTCTCCACCCCAAATCAACAGAATATACATTCTTCTCAGCACCACATCGTACTTACTCCAAAATTGACCACGTAATTGGAAGTAAAGCACTCCTCAGCAAATGTACAAGAACAGAAATTATAACAAACTGTCTCTCAGACCACAGTGCAATCAAACTAGAACTCAGGACTAAGAAACTCAATCAAAACCGCTCAACTACATGGAAACTGAACAACCTGCTCCTGAATGACTACTGGGTACATAACGAAATGAAGGCAGAAATAAAGATGTTCTTTGAAACCAATGAGAACAAAGATACAACATACCAGAATCTCTGGGACACATTTAAAGCAGTGTGTAGAGGGAAATTTATAGCACTAAATGCCCACAAGAGAAAGCAGGAAAGATCTAAAATTGACACTCTAACATCGCAATTAAAAGAACTAGAGAAGCAAGAGCAAACACATTCGAAAGCTAGCAGAAGGCAAGAAATAACTAAGATCAGAGCAGAACTGAAGGAGATAGAGACACAAAAAACCCTCCAAAAAATCAATGAATCCAGGAGTTGGTTTTTTGAAAAGATCAACAAAATTGACAGACCGCTAGCAAGACTAATAAAGAAGAAAAGAGAGAAGAATCAAATAGACGCAATAAAAAATGATAAAGGGGATATCACCACCGACCCCACAGAAATACAAACTACCATCAGAGAATACTATAAACACCTCCACGCAAATAAACTGGAAAATCTAGAAGAAATGGATAATTTCCTGGACACTTACACTCTTCCAAGACTAAACCAGGAAGAAGTTGAATCCCTGAATAGACCAATAGCAGGCTCTGAAATTGAGGCAATAATTAATAGCCTACCAACCAAAAAAAGTCCAGGACCAGATGGATTCACAGCTGAATTCTACCAGAGGTACAAGGAGGAGTTGGTACCATTCCTTCTGAAACTATTCCAATCAATAGAAAAAGAGGGAATCCTCCCTAACTCATTTCATGAGGCCAATATCATCCTGATACCAAAGCCTGGCAGAGACACAACAAAAAAACAGAATTTTAGACCAATATCCCTGATGAACATCGATGCAAAAATCCTCAATAAAATACTGGCAAACCGGATTCAGCAACACATCAAAAAGCTTATCCACCATGATCAAGTGGGCTTCATCCCTGGGATGCAAGGCTGGTTCAACATTCGCAAATCAATAAACATAATCCAGCATATAAACAGAACCAAAGACAAGAACCACATGATTATCTCAATAGATGCAGAAAAGGCTTTTGACAAAATTCAACAGCCCTTCATGCTAAAAACACTCAATAAATTCGGTATTGATGGAACGTACCTCAAAATCATAAGAGCTATTTATGACAAACCCGCAGCCAATATCATACTGAATGGGCAAAAACTGGAAAAATTCCCTTTGAAAACTGGCACAAGACAGGGATGCCCTCTCTCACCACTCCTATTCAACATAGTGTTGGACGTTCTGGCTAGGGCAATCAGGCAAGAGAAAGAAATCAAGGGTATTCAGTTAGGAAAAGAAGAAGTCAAATTGTCCCTCTTTGCAGATGACATGATTGTATATTTAGAAAACCCCATTGTCTCAGCCCAAAATCTCCTTAAGCTGATAAGCAACTTCAGCAAAGTCTCAGGATACAAAATTAATGTGCAAAAATCACAAGCATTCTTATACACCAGTAACAGACAAACAGAGAGCCAAATCAGGAATGAAATTCCATTCACAATTGCTTCAAAGAGAATCAAATACCTAGGAATCCAACTTACAAGGGATGTAAAGGACCTCTTCAAGGAGAACTACAAACCACCGCTCACTGAAATAAAAGAGGACACAAACAAATGGAAGAACATACCATGCTCATGGATAGGAAGAATCAAAATCGTGAAAATGGCCATACTGCCCAAGGTAATTTATAGATTCAATGCCATCCCCATCAAGCTACCAATGAGTTTCTTCACAGAATTGGAAAAAACTGCTTTAAAGTTCACATGGAACCAAAAAAGAGCCCGCATCTCCAAGACAATCCTAAGTCAAAAGAACAAAGCTGGAGGCATCACGCTACCTGACTTCAAACTATACTACAAGGCTACAGTAACCAAAACAGCATGGTACTGGTACCAAAACAGAGATATAGACCAATGGAACAGAACCGAGTCCTCAGAAATAATACCACACATCTACAGCCATCTGATCTTTGACAAACCTGAGAGAAACAAGAAATGGGGAAAGGATTCCCTATTTAATAAATGGTGCTGGGAAAATTGGCTAGCCATAAGTAGAAAGCTGAAACTGGATCCTTTCCTTACTCCTTATACGAAAATTAATTCAAGATGGATAAGAGACTTAAATGTTAGACCTAATACCATAAAAATCCTAGAAGAAAACCTAGGCAGTACCATTCAGGACATAGGCATGGGCAAAGACTTCATGTCTAAAACACCAAAAGCAACGGCAGCAAAAGCCAAAATTGACAAATGGGATCTCATTAAACTAAAGAGCTTCTGCACAGCAAAAGAAACTACCATCAGAGTGAACAGGCAACCTACAGAATGGGAGAAAATTTTTGCAATCTACTCATCTGACAAAGGGCTAATATCCAGAACCTACAAAGAACTCAAACAAATTCACAAGAAAAAAACAAACAACCCCATCAAAAAGTGGGCAAAGGATATGAACAGACATTTCTCAAAAGAAGACATTCATACAGCCAACAGACACATGAAAAAATGCTCATCATCACTGGCCATCAGAGAAATGCAAATCAAAACCACAATGAGATACCATCTCACACCAGTTAGAATGGCGATCATTAAAAAGTCAGGAAACAACAGGTGCTGGAGAGGATGTGGAGAAATAGGAACACTTTTACACTGTTGGTGGGATTGTAAACTAGTTCAACCATTATGGAAAACAGTATGGCGATTCCTCAAGGATCTAGAACTAGATGTACCATATGACCCAGCCATCCCATTACTGGGTATATACCCAAAGGATTATAAATTATGCTGCTATAAAGACACATGCACACGTAGGTTTATTGCAGCACTATTCACAATAGCAAAGACTTGGAATCAACCCAAATGTCCATCAGTGACAGATTGGATTAAGAAAATGTGGCACATATACACCATGGAATACTATGCAGCCATAAAAAAGGATGAGTTTGTGTCCTTTGTAGGGACATGGATGCAGCTGGAAACCATCATTCTTAGCAAACTATCACAAGAACAGAAAACCAAACACCGCATGTTCTCACTCATAGGTGGGAACTGAACAATGAGATCACTTGGACTCAGGAAGGGGAACATCACACACCTGGGCCTATCATGAGGAGGGGGGAGGGGGGAGGGATTGCATTGGGAGTTATACCTGATGTAAATGACGAGTTGATGGGTGCAGCACACCAACATGGCACAAGTATACATATGTAACAAACCTGCACGTTATGCACATGTACCCTACAACTTAAAGTATAATAATAATAAATAAATTTAAAAAAAAAAAAAAAAAAAGAACTGATTCTAGAACCGGGGCAGGGAAAATACAAGCATCTATAGCCTGCAGCATTTTTTTTTTTTTTTTTGAGACAATTTCACTCTTGTTGCCCAGGCTAGAGTGCAATGGCGCGATCTCAGCTCACTGCAACCTCCACCTTCCGGGTTCAAGTGATTCTCCTGTCTCAGCCTCCCAAGTAGCTGGGATTACAGGTGCCCACCAACATGCCCGGCTAAATTCTGTATTTTTAGTAGAGACGGGGTTTCACCATGTTGGCCAGGCTGGTCTTGAACTCCTGACCTCAGGTGATCCGCCCACCTCGGCCTCCCAAAGTGCTGGGATTACAGGCGTAAGCCACCGCGCCCGGCCTGGAGCATCTTGTAGTATCGAAACTTAAGGGAAGTATTTCCAAAAACAAAAGAAAGGATGCATGTCAAAGGGACACAAGACCAACCTAAAAGAGCTCCCAATCACCACAGTTTAAACAAGCTGAGCAACAAAATAAATACACAAGAATACCAAAAAGTTTCTTTAAATACCACTCACTCCAGGAAGTGGAGCGGAATTTTTCCACTGCCTCTAGTTGGAGCAGTACTCAGTGGCTTGCAGCCAAAGAACAGTATATGGAAAGGAAAGCAAAAAGTAACTTTACCATGAAGAACCTAAAAAAACATAATAGAAGTACCCCGATATGATGTAACAAGAAAGTCACTTCACCTCTATGATATTCTTCCCAAAGACTCATAATCTCAATCTAACCATGAGAAAAGCATCAGACAAAAGCAAACTGAGAGACATTCTACAAAATACCTGATCAATACCCCTCAAAACTGTCACGGTCATGAAAAACAATGAAAGACTGAGAAACTGTCAGGGACTGAACAAATATAAGGACCAAAGGTAATGTGGTATCTTGGAATCATTAGTGAAAAAAAGAGTGAAATCCAAATAAAGTTTGGAGATTAATTAATAGTAACTAATGTTAGTTTCTTAATTGTGACAAATGGACCATGGTAAGATAAAATGTTAATCATAAAACTGTATGAAGTGTATGCATAAACTCTGTACTATCTTTGTAGCTTATCTATAAATTTTAAAGCATTCTGAAACTTAAAAGTTTACTAATATTTTGAAATTGAAACAGAAATATCAATGTGACCTTGTAATTTAAACATAGACACATATATGCATGAATACACATGCATCTGTATTTTCTACCTGTTTGCATCAAAAGGTCACAAGCAATGACATCCCAACATCAATGAGCATGCCTAGCAACCAGATTTGGTCTCTAAATATAATTCCTTCAAAAAGAAAGGAGGGCTACTTGGGGAAATACTGATTCCAGGACTTGGAAATGAATGTAACAGGAAGCCTACATCATATTGTGCCAGAAACCAATTAAGTTTTAAAGACTAATAAGGTCATGTCAAAATTATACAGCAATCAAGGACTCCTACTAGACAAATCTAGGACAATTTAAACATCAAAAAGAATAATGACTGCAATTGACTGAAACATGAAAATTTGAAAATCATAAATACTGATACTCAAAAAAGAAACAGAAATCATCACCAACAACAGAAACAACTCATTTATCACCACCAGCCCTTAAGCTAAAAATGGGCCATTAAAGAAAAATAACTAAGCTTTTATCCTGCCTCTTCAGTAGTAACTGTATTTCAGGGTAACCAAATAACACCAGAAAATGAGGGAAAGTTTTTCTTTAAGAAGATGCCAGGAAATAAATGCAGATGAAATAACAGAATAAGAAAATCACCAATTTGTAGCCCTCAATGACATAACTGATTCAGGAAGAAGTCATCAATGGACACTAAGCTCATTAAGTGAAAGAATGATGAGTATCTGGATAGTTACATAGTACCAATCCATCTCTCCACAAAGTTCTTGTCTATCTCAAGCATAAAATATTAACTTTACAATGAAGGAATCAGATGTCACTACCTTAATCCAGGGATCTACCTTAATTTCTAGTCACTAACAGTGAAACAACTAGACAATACATGCCATCTGAAGTGATACAATATAATTATGATAAAGCCTTTGATATTCCATAGGAAATACTGGAGAGGAGATAAAGAAACAAGTTAAATCGGCCGGGCGTGGTGGCTCAAGCCTGTAATCCCAGCACTTTGGGAGGCCGAGACGGACGGATCACGAGGTCAGGAGTTCGAGACCATCCTGGCTAACATGGTGAAACCCCGCCTCCATTAAAAAATACAAAAAACTAGCCAGGCGAGGTGGTGGGCGCCTGTAGTCCCAGCTACTCGGGAGGCTGAGGCAGGAGAATGGCGTAAACCCAGGAGGCGGAGCTTGCAGTGAGCTGAGATCCAGCCACTGCACTCCAGCCTGGGCGACAGAGCCAGACTCCGTCTCAGGAAAAAAAAAAAAAGAAACAAGTTAAATCAGGAGTCCCCAAAGCCCAGACCATGGACTGGTATCAGTCCGTGGCCTATTAGGAACCAGGTGCACGGCAGGTGTTGGGGGTGGTGAGCGAGCATTACCACCTGAGCTCCAGCTCTTGTCAGATAAACAATGGCATTCGAGGCCAGGCGCGGTGGCTCAAGCCTGTAATCCCAGCACTTTGGGAGGCCGAGATGGGCGGATCACGAGGTCAGGAGATCGAGACCATCCTGGCTAACATGGTGAAACCCCGTCTCTACTAAGAAATACAAAAAATAGCCGGGCGAGGTGGCAGCGCCTGTAGTCCCAGCTACTCGGGAGGCTGAGGCCGGAGAATGGCGTGAACCCGGGAGGCAGAGCTTGCAGTGAGCTGAGATCCGGCCACTGCACTCCAGCCTGGGCTACAGAGCGAGACTCCGTCTCAAAAAAAAAAAAAAAAAAAAAAAACAAAAAACAATGGCATTCAATTCTCACAGGCGTGTGAACCCTACTGTGAACTGCGCATGCGAGGGATTTCTAGGTTGCACAATCCTTATTAGAATCTAATGCCTGATGATCTGAGGTAGACCAGTTTTATCCGGAAACCACGCCACCACCCCGACCTCCACGCTACCCCCAGTCCATGGAAAAATTGTATTCCGCAAAACCAGGCACTGGTGCAAAAAAGGTTGGGGACCGCTGAGTTAAATGATACCATAAGAAAGCAATATGCCAAAAGATCAGATACAGTCAAAAACAGAAAAGAGAGTGGCTTATGGGCCAGGCCAGGCACGGTGGCTCATGTCTGTAATCCCAGCACTGTGGGAAGACGAGGCAGGTGGATTACTTGAGATCAGGAGTTTGAGACCACCCTGGACTACACGGTGAAACCCCATCTCTACCAAAAAAATACAAAACTTAGCCAGTCATGGTGGTGCACACCAACAGTTCCAGCTATTTGGGAGGCTGAGGTAGGAGGATGTCTTGAGCCCAGGAGGCAGAGGTTGCAGTGAGCCAAGATCTCGCCACTGCACTCCAGCCTGGGCAACAGAGCCAGACCCCGTCTCAAAAAAAGAAAAAAAAAAAGGAAAGACTGACTCATTGTAGCAACATGGAAGGCCCTTTCTAACAAAATGCTAGCTGCCATACCTAAACAGTACAAAATGGATTGGCACCTGGATAATGGCTTATGTTAACTTCTCATTTCTCAGGATTAATTGGAATGTTTTAAAACAAAGTATTTTTTCATTTTTTAAATTTTTTTGTTTTGAGATGGAGTCTTGCTCTGTCACCCAGGATGGAGTGCAGTGGCGCAATCTTGGGTCACTGCAGCCTCCACCTCCTGGGTTCAAGCGATTCTCCTGCCTCAGCCTCCCAAGTAGCTGGGATTACAGGCATGAGCCACCATGTCTGGCTAGTTTTTATATTTTTGGTAGACATGGGGTTTCACCATGTTGGACAGGCTGGTCTCAAAACTCCTGACCTCAGGTGATCCGCCCACCTTGGCCTCCCAAAGTGCTGGGATTACAGGCGTGAGATACCACGCCCAATCTTTTGTAGTTTTTTTGAAACGGAGTCTCTCTCTGTTGCTGGGCTGGAGTGCCATGGCACAATCTCAGCTCACTGCAACTTCCACCTCACAGGCTAAAGCAATTCTCCTGCCTCAGCCTCCCGAGTAGCTGCATTACAGGCATGCACCACCACGCCCAGCTAATTTTTGTAATTTTAGTAGAGACAGGGTTTTGCCATGTTGTCCGTTCTGGTCTTGAAATCCAGGCTTCAGGTGATCCGCCTGCCTCAGCTTTCTAAAGTTCTGGAATTACAAGCGTGAGCCACCGCACCCAACCTCAAACATTGGTTTATGAAACAAAAGAAATGTGAGGCTCATTTTACTTCATTTAAATTATGAAGGCAGTATATTTTGATACAAGTCATTGTAGATGGGATTCCAAAGCCAAAAGCACTGTCTTCCAATGTGAAGATATTAAGTAAATATGAAGATATTAAGTAAGCAAATACATACCACTCACAGGGCTGAAGGGATCGAAATGCCTTAAAAGAAGCATCCATTCCAGCAAAATCCCAAAACTTAACATCATAGTCATATCCTCCTGTCACCAAACGGGCACCTGAGGGATCCAGACCCAAAGCAGACACCTGGTTTTAAAAAAATAAAATAAAATTACTGGAGCAAAATGACATATGGTCATTTATAACCCCCATTTCTGTTCTTTAATCCCACCCCCTATGTTACAGGCCTTGAAAGCACAAACCACCAACTATTGTTACTTCTGAAAAGTGGGAATGGATGGTGCCTTCTATATTATTAGACTTTGTTACTATATTAATTCTTTTGCAATAAAGAAAAACACTTTATTTGACAATTTTGTCCCAAATCATCAACCATGTACTCAGAATAGCTATCACTGCAATTCCATAAGATAAACTAAGTTGCCTTAGTGTACAAGTAGAAATCTTACAAATAATTACAATAATTCAGCATTTTCAATATACAATCTAAGGGAAACTTTTAAGATAGTTTAACCATAACCAAATGAAGACCATATGAATCTTAAATTACCAAAATGAGTAACACCAAGGGAGCTTTAAGGAATCTATTTAACAAAGTAGAACAAAGCAGAATTATCTGTTCCTTATGGTCAAATGGCTCGGTATATTCACCTTAAACAATTACTTGTAAAGCTGAATGTTTAAGTGACTAATCACATTATAATAGTACTTATATTGGTTCCATAAAATATTTGCTTTCCGCCGGGCACGGTGGCTCATGCCTGTAATCCCAGCACTTTGGGAGGCCAAGGCAGGGAGATCACTTGAGGTCAGGAGTTTAAGACTAGCCTGGCCAACATACAGAAACCCCATCTTTACTAAAAATACAAAAATTAACCGGGTGTGGAGGCACGTACCTGTAGTTCCAGCTACTATTCCAGAACTTGATGCAAAAAAAATCACTGGAACTCGGGAGGTAGAGGTTGCAGTAAGCCAAGATCGTGCCACTGCATTCCACCATGGGTGACAGAGCAAGACTCTGTCTCAAAAAAAAAAAAAAAAATTTGCAGGTCAGGCACCGTAGCTAACCCCTGTAATCCCAGCACTTTGGGATGTTGAGGCAGGCAGACCACCTGAGGTTGAGAGTTCGAGATCAGCCTGACCAACATGGAGAAACCCCACCTCTACTAAAAATACAAAATTAGCTAGGCATGGTGGCGCATGCCTGTAATCTCAGCTACTAGAGAGGCTGAGGTAGGAGAATTGCTTGAACTCAGGAGGCAGAGGTTGTAATGAGCTGAGATCGCGGCACTGCACTCCAACTGGGCAACAAGAGCAAAACCCTGTCTCAAAAAAAAGAAAATTGCTTTCCCTGTGAACTTTCTTAGGTCTAATTACACGTCAATATCCAATGTGTAACTCATTGTTCCTGAGATATATGTAGCTTTCTCTCAAAGCAGAAAGTCCCTAGACCTACTGCCCTCTCAGAAGAAAAGAACTGCATTAGGAATATTTAATGTGATTACCATACATTGGATGCAGTAATGTTTTTTGTTTTGTTTTGTTTTGAGACAGAATCTCACTCTGTCATCCAGGCTGGAGCGCAGTGGTGCAATCTCGGCTCACTGCAGCTTCTGTCTCCTGGGATCAAGCAATTCTCCTGCCTCAGCCTCCTAAGTAGCTGGGATGACAGGCACGCGCCACCACACCCAGCTAATTTCTGTATTTTTTAGTAGAGATGGGGTTTCACTTGTTGACCAGGCTGGTCTCAAACTCCTGACACCTCAGGTGATCTGCCCACCTCAGCCTTGCAAAGTGCTGGGATAAGAGGTGTGAGCCACGGCACCTGGCCAAAGTTTTATATAAAGGAAGCTTCTATAAATCAGTTCTCCTAATAAATAGACTTGAAATGTAATTAATATAATTATAATTAAATAAGTCAGATACTGACAAAATAACTTACGTTCATTTCAATTAGCACTTGTAAACACTGATTTCATAATATAAGGTAAACTTACTATGGTTAAAATTAGACATGAACTCCAAAGATGTTAAAGAAAATATACAAGTGAAAACAAAGTCAATTTTTTATGCCCGAACAATAATGTCTTAAAACAAAAAACAATCAAAATCAAAAATAAATGAGTAGTAGTTTTAAAAACCTAGGAAGTGGCTTCTCCTACCACCACCTACAAATTCACTTGCCTCTATGTGCATTATGCTATCTTTCTTCCCTCCTGTTGCAATTTAAAAGTTATTTATTCTCCTAATAAGGCTAACCCCACCAGTGTTCATCTCACTACAACACAATATGAAATTACAACTTCATCTGTGGTTCCTGTATTCTGTACCTGTCCTGTCCTCAAGAGTATAAGCATCATATGGACAGAGACCTTGTCTGTGCCCAGCACTGGACCTGGCACAAAATACAAACTCTACGAAATATTTGTTTAAAAGAAAGGAGAACTAAAAATTGTAAAACCTTATGTAGGCCGGGCGCGGTGGCTCACGCCTGTAATCCCAGCACTTTGGGAGGCCGAGGCAGGCGGATCACAAGGTCAGGAGATCGAGACCACGGTGAAACCCCGTCTCTACTAAAAATACAAAAAATGAGCCGGGCGCAGTGGCGGGCGCCTGTAGTCCTAGCTACTCAGGAGGCTGGGGCAGGAGAATGGCGTGAACCCAGGAGGCGGAGCTTGCAGTGAGCCAGGATCGCGCCACTGCACTCCAGCTTGGGCGACAGAGCAAGACTCCGTCTCAAAAAAAAAAAAAAAAAAAAAACCTTATGTAAAACAAACCTGTAGTCTGACAAATATGAGATAAATTCCTTTTTATCAAGGAAGAACAGAATAAATTGCAAACTTGACTGTTCTCCTAGCTAAGAAGAAAGATGACAAATTCTAAAGCAAAGTTACAAAATGAGGCTTTCAATGCAGCCATTCACTGAAGTATCAGGATCTCTGCTGCTGACTGTATACATGATTCATCATTTACCAAAAGGATATGAAGGAGGTAATTAGAAAGATAGAAAACAAAGCTCAGAGGCTGGGCACAGTGGCTCAAGCCTGTAATCCCAGCACTTTGGGAGGCCGAGGTAGGCGGATTACCTGAGGTCAGGAGTTCAAGACCAGCCTGGCCAACATGGCGAAACCCCATCTCTACTAAAAATACAAAAATTACCTGCTGTTGTGGCAGGCACCAGTAATCCCAGGTACTTGGGAGGCTGAGGCAGGAGAATCGCTTGCCCCTGGGAGGTGGAGGCTGCAGTGAGCCAAGATGGCACCACTGCACTCCAGCCTGAGTGACAGAGAGAGACTTTGTCTCAAAAAAAAAAAAAGTGTCTTGTTCCAACTTGAGAATGAGGACAAATTTTCAGTTTTAACATTTAAATTAAAAGAATTAATGTGTATTATCCTCTCCTTCCTTCAAAAAGCTTTAGACTTTATCATCACATTCACTGGGAAGGGTTCAGTTGACTATTATGCCACAGTAACTATATTCACTAAATGAATATACATGTTTCTTCAGTGGCAAGGAGAAAAAGAGCACAAAAACGGTTATAAATTTAGAGATATAAAAAATAAACATAATGATAACTCTCCTGAGAGTACATCAGACATCATTAAGAGACCAATTTGAACAAACTGACTCTAAAAAGATGTATGGGAAAACTGGGGAAATTTGAACACTAATGAGATATTATATTAATTATTGAAAAAAAGATATAATAAAGATGGTATTATGTAGGAAAGAGTGCATGTGTGCACATTCAGAAAGAGGGAGGCAGAGACAGCCCAATATTATCTCTTAGAGATTCATACTGAAATAAATATTTACAGATGAAATCATATGAAGTCAGGTATTCGCTTTTAAATAATCCTGTAAGGTGGGGACAGGCAGGACTAAAATGTAAAGTATATAGGAAAAAAATAACATTGGCCTTATGGACATTTTTAAAATAACTCGCTTAAAAGAAAAAAGATCAGATAGAAAAGTCACCTTCTAATTCAACATTTATTTAAAAATAAATTTACTTGCATGTAGGACAAAGGCAGGATTGCCCAAAAAAAAAAAAGAGTTAACCCAAGAGTATAATTAGACACTCTAATTGATTTTCAATGTGTAAAACATACTGCAGTATTTTTTAAGTTATGTTTCTCTACAAGATAAAACTTGATTTACAAAAAAAAGGAATATTTAAATCAAACTTGTGAAATTCATGACCCATCTCTCAGTTGTAAAATTCTCCAGACTAGATGACAGAAAAGCTTCCTTTTAATTACTCAGTCTACAATGTTTTCCTTATTTACTTAAAAACACAAAAAGTAGAATTCCATCATAATTTCAGAATAAAAATATAAAAAACACGATTTAAGAAAAAATATATTAAGAATCAGATGGAAATTACTTCTTACAGCAGCAATTTCCACATAGTTTCGTTTCAAGACTCTTTACACTCTTAAAAAATTTATTGAGGACTCCAGGCCAGGCGCGTTGGCTCACGCCCGTAATCTCGGCACTTTGGGAGGCCGAGGCAGGTGCATCATGAGGTCAGGAGATCAAGACCATGCTGGCTAACACGGTGAAACCCCGTCTCTACTAAAAATACAAAAAAATTAGCCAGGTGTGGTGGCGGGCATCTGTAGTCCCAGCTACTCGGGAGGCTATAGAAGAAAGGCGTGAACCCAAGAGGCAGAGCTTGCAGTAAGCTGAGATCGCACCACTACACTCCAGTCTGGGTGACAGAGCGAGACTCTGTCTCAAAAAAAAAAAAAAAAAAAAAATCTATTGAGGACTCCAAAGAGGTTTTGTTTATGTGAGTTATATGTATCACTATTTCCACTAGAAATTAAAACTAAGAGATTTTTACATCATTTCTATTTCATTTAAAATAACAACAAACCCATTAAACATAAATATTTTTATGAAAACAGTATTTTCAAAAGAAAAAACTGTAAGAATGACCCAGTTTATATCATTTCTGGGTCTACCTCTATTAATTGGGTTTCCCTCTTATTATGGGATGTATTTTCTTAGTTCTTTACATGTTAGGCAATTAGAAAAAAGTAGTTTCATTGAAAAGGGAAGGATAATTTTTTTCGTTTCATATGAACGTTTCACTCATTTAACTACCACTTTTTAGTGGTTTTGCAATAAGATACAATGATTTCACCTTACATCTCAAATATTTTATATTATTCATCTTTATATATTTTAGAATACTCAAACATCAGTAAATATAACAATATAGGCCGGGCGTGGTGGCTCAAGCCTGTAATCCCAGCACTTTGGGAGGCCGAGACGGGTGGATCACGAGGTCAGGAGATCGAGACCATCCTGGCTAACACGGTGAAACCCCGTCTCTACTAAAAAATGCAAAAAACTAGCCGGGCGAGGTGGCGGGCGCCTGTAGTCCTAGCTACTCAGGAGGCTGAGGCAGGAGAATGGCGTAAATCCGGGAGGCGGAGCTTGCAGTGAGCTGAGATCGCGCCACTGCACTCCAGCCCGGGCGACAGAGTGAGACTCTGTCTCAAAAATATATATATATATATATATATATATATATATATATATAACAATATAAACATGCAAACTGTAAACTAAGTATTAATGAATACTTAGAGCCATATGGTAACTACTTAAAGTTCATTTCTTATCTTAACATTCATCTGAAAAATGAACAAACTCATGCCTTTTACTGATACAGAAGTAAAGCAAAAGGTAGTGAGAAATTTTCCCACACCATAAAAAGCAAAATTGTGTTTGAGTTTCATTTCTTTCTTCCACTTACAATGTTCCTATATTTAAAAAAAAGAGGTTTTTAAAGCCAACAATAACAGTGACAATAAGTGTTTCTACTTTAACTAAAAGGAAATGGCTATTTTGACTGAACATAAAAGTAATCTATTTTTCCTTAATGTCTATAGCTTTTATGTCATCAGTTGATTGTATAATTAGCCTTAATACAAATGTATCTTATCAGTTCACTATTCCATGACAGCCCTGTAATTTGAGAGGGAAAAAACTAGATTTTTAAACTTACTGTTTTAGTGCCATGCTTCAGCGTTATCTCATGCGAGTCAGGAATCTTGTGAACAGGATTCTGAAACAAGAAAACCCCATGACATTAACGGTAAAATAACATATTTGTGGGGAACTACATACCACATTCACAGGAAATACAATTTTTTTTAAATTGTATCACTGGCTTTTAAACACAAAGCTTAAAAAAAACCAGCAAAAAAGTGTGAGGGCATCTTTTTTCTACACTTCTAGATACACTACAATGGATCTCTGATGATAAATTGATTTTAAATACCTAAAAGGATAAACCTAAGAAACTCATTAGGTTCTATACAATTATCTCTTATTGTCAATATAAATTGAAATTTTAATTTAATCCAAATGTAAAAATAAATCAGTAGTTGTTAATAGTATAATTCATAAAGAAAAATTAGAAATTTACTTTTCCTTCAAACCACAGCTTATCAAGAGGAGCGAAAAGGTCAATATCAGACTGGGCACAGTGACTCACGCCTGTAATCCCAGCACTTTGGAAGCCAAGGCGGGCAGATCACCTGAGGTCAGGAGTTCGAGACCAGCCTGACCAACATTGTGAATCCCTGTTTCTACTAAAAATTAGCTGGGCACGGTGGCACATGCCTGTAGTCCCAGCTACTCAAGAAGCTGAGGCAGGAGAATTACTTGAACCCCGAAGGCGGAGGTTGCAGTGAGCCGAGATCGCACACTGCACTCCAGCCTGGGCAACAGAGTAAGATTCCATCTCAAAAAAAAAAAAAAAAAAAAAAAACAGGTCTATATCAAAATATCTGGAAAAACTTAAAAGATTATCCATTTGTTTTAAGTGTACTCTGATATTTTAGGTAAACAAACCATGTAACTTTGGCATAAATTTCAAAATTCTGTATTATAAAAATCAAACAGAATCTAACAAACTTAACGGAAAGAATAGACTAAATCATCATTATTCACTGCAACTGGCATTTTTAAATGCCCTAACAATTATGAGTGCTGATAAATTTTAAAACACTGATGCCAAGGTAATAAACAATAGAATACAACCATATTTTACATTAAAATTTGGTTATGTCTTACTAAAATACAATTCTTTATTTTTCTGTCTTACTATGCCTACAGAAAAATCTCACAAAGAGCAAACCACCACAAACTGAAAGAAATTAATAAAGGCTATTTTATTAATTTCTGCTTACCATACTTTAATATCAAAATTATTTTAAGCATACTGTAACCTATGTATAAAATAATACTTACAGATTTTCCTAAAAAATAATCAATAAGGTCAACATCGAAAATTTTTAAAGTTCTCTATTTACCTATTCTGGGACATACCTTAAAGTGTTAAGTACTTAATTTCTAACAAACAACAAAACTTTCACAGGGTAACTATATACCTTTTAACCCTTCAAAGTTAAAAAGAAAATTGTTCAAAAATGGTAAAAATAAGAAACTCCAAGTCATTCACTGATTCATTGGTTCGATAAGCATTTACTGAAGTGAGATTATACCAGTCGTTAGGTGGCAGCAGACATGGTCTCTTCTCATCCCTTCCACACAAGAAGCATATGGTCTAACAGGGAGATATCAATGACTCTACTTCAGTATAATGAATGCTATGATAGACAGCAGTACGGGCAGAATAACTGAGCGACAGTAAAGAGGAATGCATAAATCAGACATAAGAGGTTACAGTGATCATTTAAATCAGAGGTTTCATTGTTTATTCAAGTCTCATTACTCAAGAGCAGGCTAATCCTACTATAATTATATGTCCATTACAAATTTAAGAATCATCTTACCACCTACTTAATTAAACATGTGACCTAACAGTTCTTTCTTTTATATCTTCAGTCTTTACCCTGCTATAGCTCTTTCTCTTCAACATATAAACAAAGTATTAGTACTTCCCATATTAAAAAAAAAAACAAGGCCGGGCGCGGTGGCTCAAGCCTGTAATCCCAGCACTTTGGGAGGCCGAGACGGGCGGATCACAAGGTCAGGAGATCGAGACCATCCTGGCTAATCCGGTGAAACCCCATCTCTACTAAAAAATACAAAAAACTAGCCGGGCGAGGTGGCGGGCGCCTGTAGTCCCAGCTACTCGGGAGGCTGAGGCAGGAGAATGACGTAAACCCGGGAGGCGGAGCTTGCAGTGAGCTGAGATCCGGCCACTGCACTCCAGCCTGGGCGACAGAGTGAGACTCCGTCTCAAAAAAAAAAAAAAACAAAAAAAAAAAACAAAAACTAAAAGACTACTGACTTCCCCTAAAATTTATTGCTCAATCGTTACTTTTTCCTCTGCAATCCAGCTTTTTCAAACTATGGCTTCACTTAGTGTCCCCGCTTTCTTTCACCCTCTACCTCAGCTTTGGCATTTATCATTTTATTCCTGATTCTTAGCACAGTTCTTGGCACATAAGAGGCTCTCAGTACATAGTTCTAAATGAACAAACAAGTCACTATAAATCTCTCTGCACACTTTACAGAACTTAATCTATATATGTGAACTTTCAACAGCATGGTAACTATTTATCTCCTCCATCTTGAAACTGTCCTTTGCTGGGAGGAAACAGCCTGCAGAAAAAGCCAGAAACGCTAGTTTTTTAAACTAGCAATGCCGGCCGGGCGCGGTGGCTCAAGCCTGTAATCCCAGCACTTTGGGAGGCCGAGACGGGCGGATCACGAGGTCAGGAGATCGAGACCATCCTGGCTAACACGGTGAAAGCCCGTCTCTACTAAAAAAATACAAAAAAAACTAGCCGGGCGAGGTGGCGGGTGCCTGTAGTCCCAGCTACTCAGGAGGCTGAGGCAGAAGAATGGCGTGAACCCGGGAGGCGGAGCTTGCAGTGAGCTGAGATCGGGCCACTGCACTCCAGCCTGGGCGACAGAGCGAGACTCCGTCTCAAAAAAAAAAAAAAAAAAACTAGCAATGCCATTAATTAACCATGTGATGATTTGAGCAAAGTTATGACTCAGTTTCTTCATTTGCAAACTACGAATAATAGCACCTGCCCCACAGGTTACAGTGAAGTACGTGGTTTCAAACTCCTAACACAGTTTGGCACATGGTAGAGCTCAATAAATGACAGTCACTATTTATTCCAAGGCTTACCTACTATATTGGTCAAGTCATCTTAAGTGTTTTTCCAGGCTTCTTTTCCTCTTTACCTGGCTAATTTCTACTCATCCTTCAAATCTCAATTCAGTTGTGACCAGCTCTCAAAGCACTTCTCAACATTTCAAACTCTGGGTTAAATGACCCTCTTATGCATTTCTATGACATTTCCTTACTTCAATCACAGAACTTATCACAATACATTGTAATTTTTTACCTATCTCCCCCACCACCACCCCCTTACCAAACTGCAAAATATAAGCTTCTCAAAGACTACATCTATTTATCATCTCTGGATCCACTATGCACAAAAAAGCTGGTATATGGCAGACATACGTATACACACAGAGAGGTTTTAGAAATGAATAAATCACCCACTGTCTACCTTGTTCATCACACAAGATTGTAATTTTTAATTAACTCTCAAATTTTAGAGTAATGATTATGTCCACAAAGAAAAGCAGGTGCTATCACATCAGGCCAGTCTGGTGAGAGGCAAGAAATAACTGAAGGTTTTCAAAAGCTGAAAACCTTTTAAGACCAAATTATTATATCCCAGACTAAAAGCAGATTGAAGATTGCAACAATACAGAAATAAAGGTAGTTTTGTTTTAGATTGTCAAGACACAGTTGGGGAATTTGCAGTTTATTTCAAGACAAAGACATTACTGTATTGTTTAGTATATTGTGGAAAGTGCTGCACATATCTCTTTCTTTTTTTTTTTTTGAGACGGAGTCTCACTCTGTCGCCCAGGCTGGAGTGCAGTGGCGTGATCTGGGCTCACTGCAAGCTCCGCCTCCCGGGTTCACGCCATTCTCCTGCCTCAGCCTCCCGAGTAGCTGGGACTACAGGCGCCCACAACCGCGCCCGGCTAATTTTTTGTATTTTTAGTAGAGACGGGGTTTCACCGTGGTCTCGATCTCCTGACCTTGTGATCCGCCCGCCTCGGCCTCCCAAAGTGCTGGGATTACAGGCGTGAGCCACCGTGCCCGGCCCACATATCTCTTTCAGAGATATCAATATTCGAACACAAATTCCAAAACAATTTAAAGGTCAAATTCTGGACTATTTCTACACTGAATAATCTGAATCACTACTCCCTTTGCAGCTGGCCACATTTGAACACAATGAAAACATCTATAAGTGCTAAATATTCTTGCAAGAACCAAGATAATACTTGAAATGTTCTACTTACAGAAGAATCTATCATAGTTTATACCTCATTTCATAACTAATTACTTTTTCATCACTCAGCAAACAGAAATACTGTCACCAAAAAGATAGGATGAAAATTATTTCATTTATTTCAATGCAGAATGTGCCTATATATAGACAATTTCTAACATTTAAAAAAAATTTACAAGAACACACAACTTAGTATTTATATTAGGAGTGAATTAAACATTTAAATAAATGTTTACATTTAAAATCAAAGTTTTACTGGAAGTCATGCATGGCATAACTCATAAAAATCCCATATAATTGGCACAGCTAAATCATCTAAAATAGTAGCAATCCATCTTTTGGTAGCGTATCACTTGATGGTGACTGTTCTTTTTCCAGAACTTTTACTAATGACTTTTTTAAATACAGCTTAGTGTGAAATTTGCTGTAACAGTAAAATATTTTCAAGATTTTCCTGCCAAGGAACATCATAAACTATTTGACTTCAATGGAGTAATTTATTACCAGAATTCAAAACAAGAGCTACAGTCCTAATGGAAGAGAGGAAAATACACCATTTTTTGTTTTGGCTTAATTCTGAAAACGAACCAAAGGATTATTTCCCAGGCTCTGCAGTCTACCCCCAATAACAACGATGGCAAATATATCTAAAATAATATAAGCATTTCTATCTGATGAGCATTTCTACCCGAACATCCTTACAGAGATTTCAGATGACTTACAAATCAGAAACAACCCTTTTAGGCTAAGGTCACATACAACTATAAGCCATAATAAAACCTCTACCCAAAAACAAAGATCTGCCACAAAGTTGCTGGGTGCTGGGGGAAGACAGTAAGGACTGCCAAAAAGAAGCTTGAAAATGAGTGCCATTTTCTCGCAGAAATCATTTAAGTACAATTACCAGTGCAGGCAACCAGAATTAAAGTCTATTCTAGTGCAACTATGGAGATCTAATAACACTAACTTAACATTAATTCATTTCTTCATTGATATGGTTCGGCTGTGTCCCCACCCAAAATCTCATCTTGAATTGTAATCCCTGCATTCCCAGGACCAGGTGGAGGTACTTGGATCATGGGAGCAGTTTCCCCATGCTGTTCTCCTGAGAGTGAGTGAGTCTCACAAGATCTGATGGTTTTATAGCATTTGATATTTCTCCTGCTTGCATGTCGCACTCTGTATTGCCACCTGTGAAGAAGGTGCCTGTTTCTCCTTTGCCTTCTGCCATGATTATAAGCATCCTGAGGCCTCCCCAGAAATGTGAAACTGTGAGTCAATTAAATCTCTTTCCTTTATAAATTATCCAGTCTTGTGTATTTCTTCATAGCAGTGTGAGAATGAACTAATACCTTCATTTACTCACTAATTAAACATTCACTTAACAAACATTTATTATTTAATTACATACCACACACTGGGTACCACAGTTAGATTAATGATAAAAGAACTACTAACAAAGACTCTGCTTACACAGAACTGTCAGTCCAGAAAAGCAAAATAAGACAGGTAAACAAATGGGCAAATGAAAATGTTTCAGTTGCTGTAACAGGAGTATACACAGGGTTCAGTGCTCAATTCCATTCTACCTAAGAAAGTAGGTGGTTAGAAAAGAGATTTCTGGTATCTTTCAAAAAACAGAGGTTCTCTAGATGAATATGAAGAACATCTAGGAGAGAATAATACAAATCTTGACACTTTCTGAACTTCAAATATTTTTCCCTCACTAGAGTTTGAATTGCTAGGCAGAAAATAGAGCAAGGGTGTATGTGTTATATATATATACAGCACTATGTCATTTTATATAAGGGATTTCAGCATCCTTGGATTTGGGGATCAGCAGGAGAGTCCTGGAGCCAATTCCTCTCAAAGGGCCAACTGTATATGTATAAAAGCCAGAGAGTTACAAACCAGGTTGTATACAATTCCAAAAAACAGAAGTTTAAGCTCTGAGTCACAGAAAGTAATTTCATAAAGTCTGAGATTTTAGGCCAAGCACGGTGGCTCACGACTGTAATCCCAGTACGTTGGGAGGCCAAGGTAGGCAGATCACTTCAGGACAGGAGTTCGAGACCAGTCTGACCAACATGGTGAAATCCCATCTCTACTAAAAATACAAAAATTAGGCCGGGCGCGGTGGCTCAAGCCTGTAATCCCAGCACTTTGGGAGGCCGAGACGGACGGATCACGAGGTCAGGAGATCGAGACCATCCTGGCTAACACGGTGAAACCCCGTCTCTACTAAAAAATACAAAAAATTAGCCGGGCAAGGTGGCGGGCGCCTGTAGTCCCAGCTACTCGGGAGGCTGAGGCAGGAGAATGGCATAAACCCGGGAGGCGGAGCTTGCAGTGAGCTGAGATCGCGCCACTGTACTCCAGCCTGGGTGACAGAGCGAGACTCCGCCTCAAAAAAAATAAAATAAAATAAAAATACAAAAATTAGCCAGGTGTGGTAGCACATGCCTGTAATTCCAACTACATGGGAGGCTGAGGCACATGAATCGCTTGAACCCAGGAGGTGAGGGTTGCAATGAGCCAAGATCGTGCCACTGCACTCCAGCCCAGGTGACTCAGACTCTGTCTCAACAACAACAGTAACAACAACAAAAATCTGAGATTTTAAAATATTGCCAAGGTGTTCTGGGCATCAAAAGCAATAATCAATACAGTAAAAAGACAATCTACAAAGAAGTGGGAGAAAATTTGTGCAAATCATATATATAGGGGATTAATATCTAGATTACATTTTTTTTTAAATTTCTACAGCTCAACAACAGAAAAAAACAAACTACTTCATTTTAAAATGAGCAAAAGGCCGGCCGCAGTGGCTCACGCCTACAATCCCAGCACTTTCGGAGGCCAAGGTGGGCAGATCACAAGGTCAGGAGATCGAGGCCATCCTGGCCAACATGGTGAAATCCCATCTCTACTAAAATACAAAAAAAGTTAGCCAGAAAGGCCGGGCGCGGTGGCTCAAAGGCCGGGCGCAGTGGTTCATGCCTGTAATCCTAGGACTTTGGGAGGCTGAGGCGGGCAGATCACAAGGTCAGGAGATGGAGACCATCCTGGCTAACACAGGGAAACCCCACCTCTAGTAAAAAAAAAAAAAAAAAAAAAAAAAAATTAGCCAGGCGTGGTGGCACACGCCTGTAGTCCCAGCTATTTGGGAGGCTGAGACAGGAGAATCGCTTGAACCTGGGAGGCGAAGGTTACAGTGAGCCGAGATCACACCACTGCCCTCCAGCCAGGGCCACAGAGCAAGACTCCATCTCAAAAATAAGAATAAAATGAACAAAAGACTTGAATAGGCATTTCTCCAAAGAAGGTAAACAAATGGCCAATAAGCACATGAAAAGATGTTCAGCATCACTAATAATTAAGGAAATGCAAATTAAAAGCACAATGAAATATCACTTCACACTCACTAGGATCAAAAAACTTTTACTATCAAATAAACAGAAAATAACAAGTGTTGGTAAGGAGGTAAAGAAACTGGAATCCTTGTGCAATGTTGGTAGGAATGTAAAATGGTATAGCTACTATGGAAAACAGCTTGGTAGTTCCTCAGAAAATTAAAAATATAATTACTATATGATCCAGCAATTCCAATTCTGGGTATATACCCAAAAGAATTGAAAGCAGAGTCTTGAAGAGCTATTTGTACATCCATGTTCACAGTAGTATTCACAACAACCAAGAGGTGAGAAGCAACCCAAGTATCCACTGATGGATGAATTAATCAACAAAATGTGACATAAACATAAAACAGAATATTTTTCAGTCTTAGAAAGAAAATTCTGACACATGCTACAACACAGAGGAACCTTAAAGACATTATGTTAAGCAAAATAAATAGGTTACAAAAAGACAAATACTATATGGTTCCACTTGTATGCACCAGAGCAGTCCGATTAATAGAGATAGAAAGCAGAATGGTTGCTGCCAGGGGCTGGGGGCAGGAGGAAACTGGAAGTTGCTATTTAATGGATATAGAGTTTCAGTGAGCAAGATGAAAAAGTTCCGGGGACTGGTTGTACAATAATGTGAATATATGTAACAATACTGAATTATACACTTAAAAATGGTTAAGACGGTAAATTTTGTGTTATGTATTTTTAGCACTATACTATTAATAATTTAAAAATCAAAAAAAATGTTTTTTAAATCATCATGGCTGTGGTGTGGAGACTGGACTAGAAAATTACCAGTATAAGGTAAATGCCAGTGTAAGCACAAGGAAGTCTATTAAAATATTCTTGCAATAGTCCAGAGAGGACCTGAATTGATACAATACAGTGGGAATGGAAAAAAGAAAAAAAAAAAAGAATTATATAAGAGATCTTAAGGACTTAAGAGGTGAAAAATAAAGATAGCTCTGTTACTCTCCACCCAAAGCCCTGACATCACTCTTATAATTAACTATTCAATAAACATTTATTGAGTACTGATTATGCCTAGCACTGACGGTATTCTGGTTATCAAGAAAGAAGGGTCCTGCCTTCATGAATCTTGCAATCCAATGACAGAACTTTAAAAATATACGGCGAGGCGCAGGGGCTCATGCCTGTAATCCCAACACTTTGGGAGGCCAAGGCAGCCTGATCACCTAAGGTCAGGAGTTCCAGACCAGCCTAGACAACATGGTGAAACTCCACCACTAGTAAAAATACAAAAATTAGCCAGGCATGGTGGCAAAAGCCTGTAGTCCCAGCTACCCAGGAGGTTGAGGCAGGAGGATGGCTTGAATCCGGGAGGCAGAGGTTGCAGTCAACCGAGATTGTGCCACTGCACTCCAGCCTGGACGATAGAAAAAAAAAAAAAGAAATGTATACACAGGCTGGGAACGGTGGCTCGTGTCAGTAATCCCAGCAGTTGGGAGGCTGAGGCAGGTGGATCACTTTAAGTCAGGATTTTGAGACCAGCCCGGCCAACATGGTGAAACCCCATCACTACTAAAGATACAAAAATTAGCTGGGTGTGGTGGTGCAGGCTTGTAATCCCAGCTATTTGGGAGCCCGAGGTGGGAGAATCGCTTAAACCCAGGAAGTGGAGGTTGCAGTGAGCCAAGATCATGCCACTGCACTCCAGCCTGGGCAACAGAGCGAGACTCCGTGTCAAAAAAAAAAATAGAAAAGAAAAAATTTATACACAAAGTATTAATTAATTACAACAGTAAAAACTTCATTAGTACAGGGTGATTTTAATCACTATGGAAAATGTATTCAATACACTAGTCTTTCATTTTCTTTACCATTATTCAGCCATCTACCCTCATGTCCAATTCTGGAATTAAGTGACACCCAGTGCTGCTTTGATTCTAAAACCACAAACCAAGCTATCCAAATCTTTAACTACAACAGTTCTCTCTTCAGATCACACTCAGTCACACTGTTTTTTACCTCATTAGTAAACCACTTTACTTTCATCTTATCACTCCCTTTCTCTGACCTTACATCCTAATAAAGATATTTTATAAAAAGGTATATTGGAACTAGGTTTACCTCTAAGAGATATATTAGTTAGGACATTGGAATGTTCACAAATAAAACTTAAAACCAGGCTGGGTGCAGTGGCTCACGCCATTTAAGATAATATCAAAAAACATTAAAACTTAGAAATAATTTTTTTAAATATGTGCAAGACCTGTACACTTAACACTATGTTACTGAGAAAAATTAAGAGAACTTAAAATAAATGGAAAGATACATAATGTTTATGGTTTGGAAAACTTAATATTGTTAGGAAAGTAAGTCTCTTAAAACTAATCCATAGATTCAATATAATCTCAACCAAAATCTCAGCAGGCAGTTCTGTACAAATTTGCAAGCTAATTCAAAAACGTATATGTCAATTTGAAGGCTTAGAGTAACCAAAACAGTTTTCAAAACAAACAAGTCAGAAAACTGTATACTACATGATTTCATGTATAGCGCTATAGTAACTAAGACAGTAACTGAGCTATAGTAACTGAGACATTGTGATAGTAGAGTAAGAATGACTATGCATATCAATGAAATAAAGAAATCAGAAATTAACCACACATATATAAATTTGTTTTCAAGAAAAGTGCCAAGATAATCTAAATGAGAAGACCTTTTAAACAAATGATACTCAAATAACTAGGTATCAATCTGGAAAAAATAAAAAAAGGAATGCCAATCCTTTCCTCACACCATACACAAAAATTAACTTGAAACAGCTAATAGACTGAAACATAAAAACTAAACCTATAAAACAATGAGAAAATATAGAAAAAATTTTTGCAATCGTTGGTAAGCAAAGATTTCTTAGAATACAAAAAATACACACCAAAAAGAAAAAAAAACAGACAAATTGTATTTTATCAAAATTTAAAATTTCTATCCTCAAAAGACATGATCAGGAAAATAAAAGGCAGACTCGGACTGGAAAAAGATATTTACAATACATTTATGTGACAAAATACTTCTATCCAAAATATTTAAGCTCAAAAATAAACTCAAAACTCTAAAACTCAATAAAAAAGCAACCTAATTTTTCAAATGGACAAAAGATTTGAACAGACACTTCACAAATGATGTACACATTAGCCAGGTATAGTGATGCACATTGCAGTCCCAGCTGCTCAGGAGCCTAAGGCAGAAGGAATTGCTAATCAACACAGTGAGACTTCATCACAAGAAAAGATGTTTAATGTCAGTCAACAAGCAAATGCAAACCAAAGCCATAATTTAACAGCACTACACACTTACAAGAATAGCTAACATTAAAATTACCAACAATACCAAGTGTTGGCAAGAATTCTCCAATTTTGCAGGTGAGAGTGTAAAATGGTATAATCACTCTAAAAAACAGTTTGCTAGTTTCTTATAAATATACACTTACCACATGATCTAGCAATTTTGCTTCCAAGAGAAATAAAAACATATATCTACAAAAAGACCTGTACAAGAATGATCATAGTAGCTTTATACAGAATAGCCAAAAACTGAGAACAAGCTATGCGTCTATCAAAAGATGAATAATCTGTGGTAGATTCATAAACAGATTACTATTTAGCAATAAAAATGCACAAAGCACTAGCATATGAGACAAGATGGGCAAGTCTCAAAAGCATTATGCTGTGCAAAGTCAAACCCAAAAGAGTTTAAAGAGTGTTTCCAGGCCGGGCGCGGTGGCTCAAGCCTGTAATCCCAGCACTTTGGGAGGCCGAGATGGGCAGATCACGAGGTCAGGAGATCGAGACCATCCTGGCTAACACGGTGAAACCCCGTCTCTACTAAGAAATACAAAAAAACTAGCCGGGCGAGGTGGCGGGCGCCTGTAGTCCCAGCTACTCGGGAGGCTGAGGCCGGAGAATGGCGTGAACCCGGGAGGCGGAGCTTGCAGTGAGCTGAGATCCGGCCACTGCACTCCAGCCTGGGCTACAGAGTGAGACTCCGTCTCAAAAAAAAAAAAAAAAAAAAAAAGAGTGTTTCCATTTATATAAAATTCTAGAATCATGGAATACTATGCAGCCATAAAAAAGGATGAGTTTGCGTCCTTTGTAGGGACATGGATGCAGCTGGAAACCATCATTCTTAGCAAACTATCACAAGAACAGAAAACCAAACACCACATGTTCTCACTCATAGGTGGGAACTGAACAATGAGATCACTTGGACTCAGGAAGGGGAACATCACACACAGGGGCCTATCATGGGGAGGGGGGAGGGGGGAAGGATTGCATTGGGAGTTATACCTGATGTAAATGATGAGTTGATGGGTGCAGCACACCAACATGGCACAAGTATACATATGTAACAAACCTGCACGTTATGCACATGTACCCTACAACTTAAAGTATAATAATAATAAATAAATTTAAAAAAAAAAAAAAGAATTAAAAAAAAAAAAAATTCTAGAATGGGCTAAATTAACCTATAGTGACAGAAAGCAGATTTGCCTGGGATTAGGGGTAAATAAATGGAGGGAAAAATGGATTGACAGCAAGGTGCCTTGAAAGAAACATTTTTGGAAATGTTCTAAATCTTGATTGTAGTGGTGATTACTCAGATGCTTACATTTATTAAAATTTCACAAACTATACTCATAAATTGGTTGCATTTTACTGTGTGTAAACTATACCTCAATAAAACTAATTTTTACTTTTTTTGCTGATATCTGCAGGAAACCTAAACTGGTATTTTTTTAAATGAAAAAACAACAACGACAACAAAACAGAAGCCTGATAGAATTAGTTTTGGCTGTAACAGAAAACCCAAAATAAAGTCAGGACTGACACATGTCTAAGACAATCAGGACCACAGCTTGTTGCCCTCATAAATTCAAGAAGTCTAGGTGATCGTCCAAAAGGCTGCTGTGGTTTCCAGACAGCAGGAAAAAAAAAAAAAGCAAAAAGCAGGATACATCTCTTCCCATTAATTTTCCTCTCAAAAATTGTCCATATTCTTGCACTTACACTTCACTGTCCAGAACTAAGCCACAGAGCCATACCTAGCAACAGGAGAAGCCAGGAAATGTATCTTTTTTTTTCTTTGAGACGGAGCTTCACTCTTGTTGCCCAGACTGGAGTGCAGTGGCATGATCTCAGCTCATTAAAACCTCCCCCTCCCAGGTTCAAGCAACTCTCCGGCCCCAGTCTCCTGAGTACCTGGGATTACAGGCGCGCACCACCACGCCCAGCTGTTCTTTGTATCTTTAGCAGAGACAGAGTTTCATCAGGTTGGCCAGGCTGGTCTCAAACTCCTGACCTCAAGTGATCCACCCGCCTCAGCCTCCCAAAGTGCAGGGATTACTGGTGTGAGCCACCATGCCCAACTGGGAAATGTATCTTTTATCCTGAACAGTTACATACTGAGAATCCTATTAGGAATAAAAAGAGAGTGTACGTGTGCGTGTATATGTACATGTGTATATGCATGTGTGTATACATGTACGTGTATGTACATATACACATATATGTCTGTAAGACTATGTCTATGTGTGCATATGTATATTAATCAATGAAATGACCTGTTTCTTTTTAAAGAGTTCAAAAATCTAGATAAAGCTGAGCGTGGTGGCTCATGCCTGTAATTCTAACACTTTTGGAGACCAAGGCAGGAATATCACTTGAGCCAATCAGTTTGAGACAAACCTGGGCAATACAGCAAAACCCCATCTCTAAATAAAATTTAAAAATTAGCTGGGCATGGTTGTGCACACCTGTATTCCCAGCTACTCAGGAGGTTGAGGTGGGATCATTAGAGCCTGGAAGGTCAAGGCTACAGTGAGCCGTGACTGTACTTCAGCCTGGCAAGAGAGACCCCATCTCAAAAAAAAAAAAAAAAGAACCTAGATTAGGCTTTAGGTGGATATGTTAATTAGTCTCCAAAAATGGCATCGAGAAACCGTATCTCTCAATATTCACACCCTTGTTGTCTTCTTCCATGCAGAATCATTAAGTAAGAAGTCTGGATACACTGTTGGAAAGACTAGAGAGAGAGAAGGTGCTTTCCCTGAGTTTCAATGAGCCAGCCTTCCAGCTGTCCCACCATGGCACTAGCTATGTAAGCAAGGCCATGGTGAATGTGCTACATGCTAACTGCAGCTGCACAAGAGATTCAAAGTAAGACCAGAAGAAGCAGCTAACCTCCAGTCAACTTACAGTCATGTGAAAAATTATAATGGCTATTCTTTTAAGTCACTAAGTTTAAGGTGGTTTGTTACATAGAAGTAGATAACCAAAACAGTAGAGATGTTTTGATTTGGCAAAAAAACAAACTGTGAAGTAATCTCATATAATCTGAATTACCGCTTAAAGTTAAAATAATTACACTTTGTCATTAAATATAATAAAGATGCTTCTCATTTTACTTTATCTCTCTATAATTCTGACACAATTGACCACACATTTTTTCCTAACACAATCTTCCTTTTGGTTTCCATGACACTTATTACCCTGATTTACCTGCTACCTCCTTCTTGGCCACCTGTGCAGGATCTTCCTTCTCTACCTGCCCCTCGGGGTTCTGACCTAGGCTTTCTGCTCATCTTGTTCATTCTCAGAGCTTCAATAGCCATCTATACGCTGATGATTCTAAAATCTATAATCCCAGGCTAGATGTCTCTCAAGAACAAACCTGTATTTCTAGCAGTCATCAGGATGCTTTGCCTGGATGTCTCTGAAATACCTCAACTTAATTGTCCAAAACTGAATTTACAATCATCCCTATCACTCAGCCTCCAAATTCTGCTCATCCTGTTTTCTATCTCAGCAACCACTGTCACTATCTACCAGCTTCAAAACTAATAATCTTGATGAGTCCCTCTCACCACACAAATATAATCAATTACCAAGTTATTTCCATTCTTCCTAAAAAAATATTTAAAATTATGCCATTACTAAGCTCAAAAATCAATACAATTATAGACAAACTAAGGCTTAGAGAAAAAAAACATAAAAGGAAAAGCCTTTACAATTGCCCATAGGTCCTCCTGTTAGCATTCTGATGTCAGTCACCTCCTCCTTTTCTCCCTCTTGTTCATTCTGTTCCAGCCATACTCGCCTAAGAGCTTTTTTCATGAACGTGCCAGCCACATTCCTGCCTTAGGGCCTTTGCACTGGCTGTTCCTTATGTCTGCACTGTTCTCCCAGATATCTACATGGTCAACTTCCTAATCTCTTTCAAGTCTTCTCAAAGGAGGCCTACCTTGATCACCCTATTTTAAATTACAACCTGTCTCCCAATTAGCACTTCTGATCCATGTTATCATGCTCTACATGTTCCCTTTCCCTATAGCACTTACAGCTTTCTATTGTTTATATGTATCTTTTTTGTTGTTTTTTTAACACAGGGTCTCACTCTGTCACCCAAGCTGGAGGGCAGAGGCACGATCATGGCTCACTCACTGCAGTCTCAACTGCCCCAGACTTAGATGATCTTTCCACCTCAGCCTCTTGAGTAGCTGAGACCACAGATCTGCATGACCACACACAGCTAATTTTTATATTTTTTGTAGATACAGGGTTTTGCCATGTTGCACAGGCTATTCTTGAACCCTGGGCTCAAGTGAGCCCCACGCACCTTGGCCTCCCAAAGTACTGGGATTACAGGCGTGAGCCACCGTACCCAGCCTTTATTTATTATCTATTTCTCCCTATTAGAAAGCAAGTTCCATAAAAGCAAGATTTTTTTTGTCTGTTTTGTTCTCTGATGTATCTAGGCACCTAGAACCACGTTCAGCTTATAGTAGGCAAATATAAAAAAATATTTTTTTGACAAAAAGCTATAAAAAATTACAAATTAAATATAACTATAAAACAAATAAAGCGTTAATTCACACCAACACAAAGGTAATTTGATGAGTGATATTCTGTTGAAACTACACTGTTGGTTGGGCATGGTGGCTCATGCCTGTAATCCCAGTACTTTGGGAGGTGAGGCAGAAGGACCGCTTGAGTCCAGGAGTCCGTGTCCAGCTTGGACAACAGAGCAAGACCCCATCTCTACAAAAACAAAATTTAAAAAATTAGCCAGGCATGGTGGTGCACACTTGTAGTTACAGCTACTCAACAAGCAGAGGTGGGAGGATCACTTGAGCCTGGGAGCTTGAGGCTGCAGTGAGCCATGATCACGCCACTATATTCCAGCCTGGGCAACAGAGCAAGACCCTGTCCCTCAAAAAAAAAAAAAAAAATAGAAAAAAACTAAATTGTCACTTGCAAAGTGCAGTACTGATGGCTCCATCTGGCATGTCTTTTGGTCAATAAGATCCACCTAGTAGCCTTTGTAATTACATTTAGTATTACTGTATGCTACCTAGGCAATTCTAAGAACTGCTAACCACACAGAGCCATTTGTAAGAACACTTTAATTCCAAAAACAGACAAGCAGCAATATATTTATAAATAGATAAATTTTTTTTGGTTTTGGGTTTTTTTGGGGTTTTTTTTTTTTTTGGTTTCTTTTTTTGTTTTTTTTGAGACGGAGTCGCCCTCTGCTGCCAAGGCTGGAATACAGTGGCGTGATCTCGGCTCACTGCAACCTCTGCTTCCCGTGTTCAAGCGATTCTCCTGCCTCAGCCTCCCGAGTAGCTGGGATTACAGGCATGCATCACCTCACCCAGCTAACTTTTGTATTTTTAGTAGAGGCAGGGTTTCACCATGTTGGCCAGGCTGGTCTTGAACTCCTGACCTCAGGTGATCTGCCCGCCTTGGCCTCCCAAAGTGCTGGGATTATAGGCATGAGCCACCATGCCTTAAACAGGCTGGGTGTGGTAGTTCACACCTGTAATCCCAGCACTTTGGGAGGCGGAGGCGGGCGGATCACGAGGTCAGGAGTTCAAGAACACCCTGGCCAATAGTGAAATCCCATCTCTACTAAAAATACAAAAAAATTAGCCAGGCGTGGTGGCGGGCGCCTGTAATCCTAGCTACCTGGGAGGCTGAGGCAGGCAAATCACTTGAACCTAAGAGGCAGAGGTTGCAATGAGCTGAGATAGTGCCACTGCACGCCAGCCCAGGCGACAGTGCAAGACTCCATCTCAAAAAACAAACAAACATTTAAACAATCTAAGCAGCAGCAAATCAAATTTATGTTTCAATTTATAATTCTGTCATGATTTTAAAAAAGCAATGATGACTGCCAATGAAACTATGCGAGTTGAAAATCCTATATTAGCCACTCTTCTTTTCTTTTTCTTCCCTTGTGTTTTCTTTTTCTTCCTTTTTTTTTTTTTTTAATGTTTTTGTTTACTATACTGGCCATGAACACTCTACCATGGTAACTCTTCTTCTTATTTGCTTCCTAAGTCAAAAGTCCTGGAATCTAGACAGGACTCTACAATTAACTCCACTTGTAACCTTCAGTAAGTTGTTTAACCGCACCAAACCTCAGCTTTCTCAATTATAAAAGTGAAAAGAGGTTAGTTACCAAGAATTTCATGACACAATTTACTCTGAATTTATTCACATCTGGAACTGTGAACACTATCTTGTCACTGAGAAGTCCTCCCCTCACTTCCATCCTCTTCACTTCTTTCCACATTGCTCTCTACAATATTATTCTTTGCAGGTCATTTTTCATCAAAAACCTTCCATGGCTCTCCATCGCCTTGGTAGCAATCAAAAACTTTTCACAACATTCCCACATTTTGTTTTAGGAAGTTTTCTACATTTGGCCAGGTCCAGGGGCTCACGCATATAATCCCAGCAGTTTGGGAGGCTGAGGCAGGCAGATCAATTTGAGCTCAGGAGTTGGAGACCAGCCTGAGCAACATGGCAAAACCCCGTTTTTACAAAAAAATACCAAAAAAAAATTAGCCAAGGCCTGGGCACAGTGGCTCATGCCTATAATCCCAACACTTTGAGAGGCTGAGGAGGCAGGCGGATCACCTGAGGTTGGGAGTTCAAGACAAGCCCGGCCAACATCATGAAACTCTGTCTCTACTAAAAATACAAAAATTAGCTGGGCGCGGTGGCAGGTGCCTGTAATACCAGCTACTTGGGAGGCTGAGGCAGGAGAATCACTGGAACCCCAGGGGCGGAGGCCACAGTAAGCCAAGATTGCGCCACTGCATTCCAGCCTGGGAGACAGAGTGAGATTCTGTCTCAAAAAAAAAAAAGAAAAGAAGAAGAAGAAGAAACACTTTAAGGTAAAATGAAACATGAATTAAACAGCAAAGAGGTGGGGGTTTTATACAGGAAAACATAAGGAAGTGAAATAGGAAATGAGAAATGAAAGTGAATGACTTTTACAAAGGAGCATTACTTTATAGAAATCATGGTGGCTCACACCTGTAATCCCAGCACTTTGGGAGGCCAAGGCGGGCAGATCCCTTGACGCCAGGAGTCTGAGACCAGTCTGGCCAACATGGTGAAACCCTGTCTCTACCAAAAGTACAAGTATTAGCCAGGCGAGGTGGCAGGTGCCTGTAATCACAGCTACCCAGGAGGCTGAGGCAGGAGAACTTCTTGAACCTAGAAGGCAGAGGTTGAAGCAAGTCAAGCCAAGGTCACATCACTGCACTCCAGCCTGAGTGACAAAGAGACTCCATTTCAAAAGAAAAAAAAAAGAAGAAAAATTACTGATGATAGTAAATATCCTTGGGTAACAGAAAAAAAGTTTTTAGAAAGTACTAGGTATGCACAGATTTTTGAAAACTGAACAAGAGTTCTGTGAATATAGAAGAAGGCATATGGCTATAAGAAATGATAAATGATACAAAGGAGAACATCCTAACTTTATTTCATGACTGTAAGAGAAGTAGTCAATTAAAAAGGAGATTACCATCCTGGCTAACACGGTGAAACCCCGTCTCTACTAAAAAATAGAAAAAATTAGCCAGGCGTGGTGGCAGGCGCCTGTAGTCCCAGCTACTCAGGAGGCTGAGGCAGGAGAATGGCGTGAACCCGGGAGGCAGAGCTTGCAGTGAGCCGAGATCGTGCCACTGCACTCCAGCCTGGGCGACGGAGCAAGACTCTGTCTCAAAAAAAAAAAAGAGAAAAAAAAAAAGGAGATTCAAATTTTCACTGAAGAGGGGGCATAAAAAGATTACACTAAAATATCTTAAAATAAAATTTAAATTTTTAGGTCAAAGTTTAATCCTGAATAAAATTCAATTCATAATTCAAAATTTAAGTCATAACAAATCTCAGAATATAGTAAATGTTAGAATCTACAAAGAATGAATCAAGTATTATTTTATAGAAACGTCTTCAATTTTTTCAAAGGCTCTTAAATCCTATGATATTCAAATCATGTATCATTCTTGTCAATTTTCTCTTTTCCAGTCAGGAACTAACTGCTCTAGTTCAACCAGTTCCTCACTTTACAATGCTTTGAGTGGAATGGAGAACTTCTTTAACATCATTTCCACTTACTTAATGGCACAGATGTATTACATTTGCAAGTTTTGCAATTTGCTATTTATACACTAAATTGACAGATGTTTACCAGAGTTTAATGCTGAATACCTGGACATTAAAATAACTTGTGTTGGGCACAGTGGTTCACGTCTATAAGCCTAGCACTTTGAGAGGCCAAGGCAAGAGGATCACTTGAGCCAAGGAGCTCAAGTCCAGCCTGGGCAACATAGCAAGACTCCATCTCTACAAAGAATAAAATAATTAGCTCAGCATGGTGGTGCATGCCTGCAGTCTCAGCTACTCAGAAGGCTGAGACAGGAGAATCACTTGAGCCCAGGAATTTGAGGTCACAGTGAGCTAGGATTGTGCCACTGCACTCCAGGCTGGGCAACAGAGCAAGATGTTGTCTCTTTAAAAAAAAAAAAAAAAAAAAACAGAGCAGGGACGGTGGTGGCCGGGTATGGTGACTCATACCTGTAACCCCTGAGCCCAGGAGTTCGAGACCAGCCTGGGCAACATGAGGAAATCCCATCTCTCCAAAACACAGAAAAATTAGCCGGGCATGGTGGCGCCCACCTGTAGTCCTAGCTACTAGGGAAGCTGAGATGGGAGGACTGCTTGAGCCTGGAAGATCAAGGCTGCAGTGAGTCGTGAGCATGCCACTGCACTCTAGTCTGAGTGACAGAGTAAGACCCTGTCTCAAAAAAAGAAAAAAACAAAAACTTGTAAATAAAGAGACTATAATCAAAGTCAGATAAAAACTACCCCCATATTTGTCACTGCACTTAAAGTATGCTTTGGATTATCTGCATAACTTAGTCCATCTTCCTCAAAGTATCCTCATTTTGATCCATACTAGCAGTGTCCATTCACACAGCAGATGCACAAAATATTTGTTGAGCAAAATAAAAACCATTGCTCAGAGGCAGAAACCCTTGAGAGGATATAAAAGCTTACCTGGAAAGGGAGCTTTAAAAAGACTGCACCCTTTTGACATAACTGTGGAGGACCAACCTAGAAATGTGTAAGTGGAGTATCAGCTTCTCCGTTTCTCTTTTTTTTTTTTTTTTTTTGAGACGGAGTCTCGCTCTGCCGCCCAGGCTGGAGTGCAGTGACTGGATCTCAGCTCACTGCAAGCTCCGCCTCCCGGGTTCACGCCATTCTCCTGCCTCAGCCTCCCGAGTAGCTGGGACTACAGGCGCCCGCCACCTCGCCCGGCTAGTTTTTCGTATTTTTCAGTAGACACGGGGTTTCACCGTGTTAGCCAGGATGGTCTTGATCTCCTGACCTCGCGATCCGCCCATCTCGGCCTCCCAAAGTGCTGGGATTACAGGCTTGAGCCACCGCGCCCGGCCAGCTTCTCCGTTTCTAAAGAATAACTGTGGCTGGGCACAGTGGCTCACGCCTGTAATCCCAGCACTTTAGGAGGCCAAGGCTGGCAGATCACTTGAGGAGTTTGAGACCAGCCTGGCCAACATGGCAAAACCCTGACTCTAAGACCAGCCCAGCCAAATTGGCAAAACCCTGACTCTATTAAAATTAAAAAAATTAGCCAGGCATGGTGGCACATGCCTTTAATCCCAGTTACTCAGGAAGCTGAGGCACGAAAATCGCTTAAGCCTAGGAGGTGGGGCTTGCAGTGAGCCAAGATCATCCCATTGCACTCCAGCCTGGGCAACAGAGGGAAACTCTGTCTGTAAAAAAAAATAAATAATAATTGTGACCAGATCAGAAGCTAACCTTGATTCAATGAAACGTTTAGGAAGAAAGTAGCCATGCCCATAGCCAAGGATGGCCATTCCATTCATTCAACAAATATTTCTTGAGTACCTACTATGTGCTAGGTATCTGTCAAGCCACTAAGGATACAGCAGTTAAAAAAAAAAAGACTGTCCTCATGGAACTTACATTTTTACGTGAAGAAACACAATAAACTAATACACAAAAATGTCAGATAATGATAAGTACCATAAAGCAGTGACAGGAAAAGAGGTGGGATGGGGAGCAGGGGGACCTACATAAGATGGACAGAGAAGGTAACACTTGAGCACAGATCCAAGCAAAATAAGGGAGCCATGTGAAGTTCTGGGTATTATTCCATGTGGAAGAAAGAGTAAATAGAAAGTTTCCATGTGGGAATAAGAATAGAGGTCTTCAGAGAAAATCAGAAAGATCAGTGTGGCTAGAGAGGAGTGAGCAAGCCAGGGAGTAGGAGGTGATAAAGTCAGTGTGATTTGCAGAGGCCAAGGCAAAGAATCTGAAGTGATAGGAAGAAACCGGAGGTTTAGAGCAGAGAAGTGACAAGATCTAATATATATTTTCTTTTTTCTTTTTTTTTTTTTTTGAGACAGAGTTTCGCTCCTGTTGCCCAGGCTAGAGTGCGATGGCGCAATCAAGGCTCATCGCAACCTCCGCCTCCTGAGTTCAAGTGATTCTCCTGCCTCAGCCTCCCAAATAGCTGGGATTACAAACATGCACTATCATGCCTGGCTAATTTTGTATTTTTAGTAGAGATGGGGTTTCTCCATGTTGGCCAGGCTGGTCTCGAACTCCCGACCTCAAGTGATCCAGCTGCCTCAGCCTCTCAAAGTGCTGAGATGACAGACATGAGCCACTGCGCCCGGCAAGATCTGATATATATTTTCAAAAGTTTGGATTACACTAATGATCACAGAAATAAACCTTATGTGACTTTATAAACTTCAATATTAAATTATGAGGAAGCTATCCTTAAAATTCCCACATACGAATCTTTTTTTTTTTGAGACACAGTCTCGCTCTGTTGCCAGGCTGGAGTGCAACGGCACAATCTCAGCTCACCGCAACCTCCACCTCCCTGGTACAAGCGATTCTCCTGCCTCAACCTCCAAAGTAGGTGGGATTACAGGCACACGCCACCATGTCCAGCTATTTTTTGTATTTTTAGTAGAGACAGGGATTCACCATGTTGGCCAGGATGGTCTCGATCTCCTGACCTCATGATCCGCCCACCTTGGCCTCCCAAAGTGCTGGGATTACAGGTGTGAGCCACGGCGCCCGTCCAGGAATCTGTTACTTATCTAAAAAGCTCAAGATAAAATTTTAAATACATTTAAGAGAATTTTTCTGCATTCTTCTTCAGAGAAAAAAAGTAATTATTCCAACACTAATCTGAATCTCAAACTCACTAGAAGACATTATTTATAAAAGATTCTTTTTTTTCCTTCCACTATAGACAGGCAAGGGGAAAAACTGGATGCTTGCCAAAGAGCTTCGATTGCCCCCTGGTGCCCATTTTAAAGAATGAAGATCTTCACACATTAGCAGTTTCAAAACACTAAGGAAGATATTCACTGGATTTTGGAATACAGCTTCTAGCATCCTCTGCTGACAGAACCTTGCAGGTGCAATTAAATTACTCTGTTTTAAAGGACATTAATTCTACTTTGAAGTTAAAATCATTACGTTTTCTCACACCACTTTTTAAACACTTTTCTTCTTTAATTGAAGTCAACTTCAATTAAATTAAAATTGGTCATTGATCAAATATTGGTATTGATGATGAAAACAATGATAAAACCCAGCAATTCTGAGTGCCTAGTATGAGTCCTGTGTTGCGTGTTTACATGAATCATTTTATTCTCACATCAACTCCTGAGAACTAAAAGATAGTTTTCTCCCGCTTTGAATTCTTCAGCCTCTCCCCATGTATCAGGGAAAGAGACTGACTGATACAGGTGGCTGGCAATGACCAAGGCCAAGGGGATGAGATGCCTCAGACCACAAGACAAAGCAGCACAGAGGTGGCCCAAACTTGGACTCTCCACCACAGAACGTGCCAGCCAGGGAGTCAGACAGAGTTCACGGAAAACAGGTGCTCACAACTAGAAAGTTGCTGTTACATCCAGCCCTTAGTTACAGTCATAAAACTCCAACTTTCCATTTTCTGTAGTAATGGGAAACAGGATAGCAAAGATAATTAAAATCCTCAGTAATCCTAAAGTTTCCATTTAATTATGAGTTATAACCTCCTTCATCCCTAAAAAACAAAAATTAGAATCATGAACAAGTTAATAGAAATGATTAAAAATGGGTTTTCTGTGGTTTTTGTTTTTTGTTTTTTGTTTTGAGATGGAGTCTCCCTCTTGTCGCCCAGGCTAGAGTGCAATGGCACGATCTCGGCTCACTGCAACCTCCATCTCCCGGTTCAAGCAATTCTCCTGCCTCAGCCTCCCGAGTAGCTGGGATTACAGGCATGCTCCACCACGCCTAGATAATTTTTGCATTTTTAGTAGAGACAGGGTTTCACCATGTTGGCCAGGCTGGTCTCGAACTCCTGACCTCAGACGATATGCCCACCTCGGCCTCCCAAAGTGCTGGGATTACAGGCATGAGCCACAGCATGTGGCCAAAAGATGATTTTTCACATCTTTTCTCTGATACTTCCCACTTGAATATTTTTTTACTTAGGTCTAAGAAAAATAATCATAATCCTTCAAATTCTACTGAAAAGAACAATTTTATTACCATTATAGATAAGCAAATTGGAATAAAATAAGTAATAAAAAAAATTTATCAAAAGAAATTATAATTAATATTTTTAATACAGTGCCTTTAGCAGTGAAACTAAATCCAACTACTAACTAGTAACTGAAGTAAAATACATAAAAGAAACAAAAAAATTAATTACAGTTGGGACTCTAGTAATTTTGCTCCCAATTCTAGAGCTATCAAAAAGTCTTTTTTGTTTTTTCAAATCAAGACGGAGTCTTAATCTGTAGCCCAGGCGGGAGTACAGAGGCATATCAGCTCACTGCAACCTCTGCCTCCCAGGTTCAAGCGATTTTCATGTCTCATCCTCCCGAGTAGCTGGAATTACAGGTGCATGCCAACACACCTGGCTAATTTTTGTATTTTTAGTAGAGATAGGGTTTGGCCATGTTGGCCAGGCTGGTCTTGAACTCATGACCTCAAGTGATCCACCCACCCTGGCCTCCCAAAGTGCTAGAATTACACGTGTAAGACACTGCATCTGGCCAAAAAAATAAATAAATAAATAAATCATTTTTAAACAAGTATTGTAATTAGGGGGGGCACAAGGAACTATAGGGATGACAGAAATGTTCTGTACCTTATTTGGGATGGTGGTTACACACAATACATGTAACTGTCAAAACTCACCAAACTGAATAAGATCTGTGCACATTCTTATATTAAATTATACTTTAAAAGCAGGGTGTGGTGGCTCACACCTATTATCCAGCACTTTGGGAGACTGAGACAGGAAAGTTGCTTGAGGCCAGGAGTTGGAGACCAGCCTGGGCAACACAGTAAGACCTTATCTCCACAAAATAAAAAATAAAAATAAAAAACAAATAGTTACGCCTTAATAAAAACAATCACACTTTTTAGAAAGTATTGTGTGACTGTTTTAAGGAAAGAAACTACAACTTTTTCTGACTCATTTGCCAGGTAGGTTCATAAGCTATCAAAATAAAGTAAAAATAAAGTTTTAATCTATAAATTTAATTAATTAAGTAATCTCTATCTTGAGGCAGCTCTTAAAATTATTAAACTATAATGTATCTAAATTGTAAGGTTAGGGCAAGGCATGTACAATGGTTCTTATGGAAATAGATGTTTATTTACATTTCTATGCTCATATTTCCTTTGTTCACACTTCTATACCTACTTCCGTTTTCCATACAGAAACTAAGGGCTATGTGTCATAAAGAAAAAACACATTTGAATGTCACAAGCTTTTCATTTATAAAAACCAAAAATGTTCAATTCCATCTGACAAATATTTACTCTGTCATACCATTTATAAGGTATTGCATTAGAAGATACAGGACTTTTTAAAAACTACCATACCTTTTATACAAAAGTTCCTGTACTTGAGGTCTTAAGTGGAAAAGAAAGGTAAGGGAGTTAGGACAAGCACACAAGTAATGATTTAACAACAAGAAGCCAGAAACCAAGCCTGGGAAGTAGCGCATGCAGCTAGCATCTGGAGAGGTTGCTTAGAGGAAATTATACTTCAAATGGTCCCTAAAGGGTGCACAGAATTTTAACAAGCAGAAACTGGAGGAATGAGAAAGTAGCATTAAAGTTTTGATCAGTACTCAAGTCAAAACTAGCAGACTCAGGCCAGGCACAGTGGCTCACAACTATCATCCCAGCACCTTGGGAGGCCAAGGCAGGCCAATTTCTTAAGCCCAGGAGTTCAAGACCAGCCTTGGCAATATGGGAAGACCTTGTCTCTAAAAAAGAAAAAGAAAAAAAAAAAAAAAACCTAATGAACTCTAAGCTGGATGGACTCACATTCACCTGTAGTCCTAGCTACTTAGGAGGCTTAGGCAGAAGCACTACTTGAACCCAAGAATTTTAGACCAGCCTGCACATCATAGCAAAACCCTATTCCTTTAAAAAAAAAAAAAAAAAAAAAAACACCAGTGGACCCCTTTGTCAGAGAAAATGAATAGGCAAAATAGGGATTGGTGAAGTCTGAAACACTTATGCATCAGGTTTTCTATATATTTGCCTATTGTGATGAAAGATTTGTCATGTCTTTGAAAAAATATTCTGAATTACTGATAGAGCTACTGCTAACTGAGGAATGAATTATAATAGTTGTAAAAAATAATGGGAAAGAGTGAGCAACTAAAACATTCTCTTAAAAAAAAGCCAGTTTCTCGGCCAGGCGTGGTGGCTCACGCCTGTAATCCCAGCACTTCGGGAGGCCGAGCTGGGTGGATCACCTGATGTCAGGAGTTCGTGACCAGCCTGGCCAACATGATAAAACCCTGTCTCTACTAAAAATACAAAAATTAGCTGGGCATCGTGGCACACACCTGTAATCCGAGTTACTCGGGAAGCTGAGGTGGAAGAATTGCTTGAACCCAGGAGTCAGAGGGTGCAGTGAGCCAAGATCGCACCACTGCACTCCAGCCTGGGCAATAAGAGCGAAACTCCACCTCAAAAAAAAAAAACAAAAAAAGCCACTTTCTCACATTTGTTAGTGGGAGCAAGGAAAAAGGCAGTTTCTATACCTTCATTTCCCTTATGAGTGATTCAATGATCCTCGATATAAACAAACCTGACAGATACACAATCAAACTTGACTAAAATCTCAGCTGAGGTTAGTTTTTTGGAATTGTCCCTTAATAAAATAAACCAAAAAGATTACATCTCATTTCTGAAGAGAAACAGTAGAATAACTACACAGCAGAACCAGACAGACACAAAAGAATTCAAATTAAATTTAGCCAGGCATGGTGGCTCACGCCTGTAATCCCAGCACTTTGGGAGGCCAAGGCGGGTGGATCACCTGAGGACAGGAGTTCAAGAGCAGCCTTATCAACATGGTGAAACCCCGTCTCTACTAAAAATACAAAAATTAGCTAGGCATGTGGCTGGCACCTGTAATCCCAGCTACTCAGGAGGCTCAGGCAGGAGAATCGCTCGAACCCAGGAGGCAGAGGTCGCAGTGAGCCAAGATCACACACCATTGCACTCCAGCCTGGGCAACAAGATGAAACTCCATCTAAAAAATAATAATAAGGCCGGGCGCGGTGGCTCAAGCCTGTAATCCCAGCACTTTGGGAGGCCGAGACGGGCGGATCACGAGGTCAGGAGATCGAGAGACGATCCCGGCTAACACGGTGAAACCCCATCTCTACTAAAAAATACAAAAAAACAGCCGGGCGAGGTAGCAGCGCCTGTAGTCCCAGCTACTCGGGAGGCTGAGGCAGGAGAATGGCGTAAACCCGGGAGGCGGAGCTTGCAGTGAGCTGAGATCCGGCCACTGCACTCCAGCCTGGGTGACAGAGCAAGACTCCGTCTCAAAAAAATAATAATAATAATAATAATAATAATAAAAATGAAATTCATGCATGTTAATACTATGACCAAATCTTAAGAGTTTAAAGATTGCGTTAGTACCAATAAACTTTACATTTTTTATTCTTTTGGAGAAAGGTAGCTAATGTTCACGAGTACAAAACAAAATCAAATAAGCACGCATGCTATATATGTATTACATATAACACACACACACACAATATTAAAGAACCACTCACAATGTCTAAAAAGACCCAAAAAAATCCAAAGTAAATAAATAATTTGTCATTGCTATAACTGAAAGCAACAAATACTGAATATAGATAATCACTGCTCTCAGTTGCTAGTTGCCCCTTACTATCCATTCTTTGTATTGGAAGCATCAAATTTTAGGTAGACTCCTGGCCTCCAAAAAAGAAAAACTACTACACTTCTCAAGTTAAACAAAGATACAAAGTTCAAAATGAGGAGGCTTCTTTATCCTTATCCCTCTACCTTCTTTTTTTTATTTTTTGAGCCAACTGTCTTGCTCTGTCGCCCAGGCTGGAGTGCACTGGCATGATCTCGGCTCACTGAAACCTCCACCTCCTGGGTTCAAGTGATTCTCCTGCCTCAGTCTCCTGAGTAGCTGGGATTACAAGGGCGTGCCACCACACCTGGCTAATTTTTTTATATTTTTAGTAGAGATGGGGTTTCACCATGTTGGCCAGGCTAGTCTCAAACTCCTGACCTCAGGTGATCCACCCACCTCAGCCTTCCAAAGTGCTGGGATTACCAGCGTGAGCCACTGCTTGGCCTTGTCCCTCTACCTTCTTGCTGACAAATATGCAAAATTAATGGTTACAGCTACAGCATCTAACTTGAAGCCTGTATACTAAAGATGGCAGGAAAAAAGACAGAAGCAGACAAGATCTGCGATATCCTGGACCTGAAAACTAGTTCTATTCCATTTAATTCCTGATTCATTAATGTGAGGGAGAGAAAAGACAACTATCTTGTTTAAGTCACTGTTGTTTTGCATTTTCTGTCACTGGCAGCCAAATTAATAATACACTAAGTAATATACATTTAAAACAGGCTCCAGGATCAATTCCACAGGCTTCTAAGTATGGGAGGCAGCACCATACTGTAAAAGCATGGTTAGGCTGGGCACAGTGGCTCACCTGCCTGTGGCTCACACCTTTAGTCTTAGCACTTAGGGAGGCCAAGGCAGAAGGACATCTCGTAAGGCCAGAAGTTTGAAACAAGCCTAGGCAACGTGGCGAGACCCCATTTCTACAAGAACAGACAAAAAGTGTAAAAGAAAAAAAAAAAAAAGCACAGATAGCCTACGTGTGCATAACAACTCTTGTCACTTAATAGCTAGATTTAAGTAGGCAAATAAATAAATTGGACTAATTATTTTACCTCTGTAGGAAAAAATTGAGAAATATTTACCAATTATTTAGCGGTTCTGACTTATTTCCATTTTTTTTAAGATGGAATCTCACTGTCACCCAGCCTGGAGTACAATGGTACGATTTCAGCTTATTGCAACCGCTGCCTCCCAGGCTCAGGTGATCCTCCCGCCTTAGCCTCCTGTGTAACTGGGACCACAGGTGCTCACCACTACACTCGGCTATTTTTTGTATTTCTGGTAGAGATGGTGTCTCGCCATGTTGATCAGGCTGGTCTTGAACTCCTGAGGTCAGGTGATCAGCCCCCCCTTGACCTCCCCAAGTGCTGAGATTACAGGTGTAAGCACTAAACCACCCTGACTTACTTAAATTTTATGTCTTGAAAAGCTTTATACTATTCTTTATATTCAGGCCCATCTCTCCCTAACTTTATTCCTTTTGAGACAGAGTCTCACTCTGTCTCCAGGCTGGAGTACAGTGGAGAGATCACAGCTGGCTCACTGCAATCTCAAATTCCTGGACTACACCTAATTATTTGTTGTTATTCCTGTTGTGAAAAAGTTATCTTATGGCGGCTCATGCCTGTAATCCCAGCACTTTGGGAGGCTGAGGTGGACGGATCACGAGGTCAGGAGATCGATACCATCCTGGCTAACACGGTGAAACCCTGTGTCTACTAAAAATACAAAAATTAGCCCGGCGTGGTGGCGGGCGCCTATAGTCCCGGCTACTCAGGAGGCTGAGGCAGAAGAACGGCGTGAACCTGGGAGGCGGAGCTTGCAATGAGCCAAGATCACCTCACTGCACTCCAGCCTGGGCGACAGAGCGAGACTCCGTCTCTTAAAAAATAAATAAATTTTAAAAAGTTATCTTTCACATTTAACACTTTAAACTGAACATTATTAAATGAATCTAACAGTTTTGATTAATTCTTTTTGTTTCAGGTAGAGTCATATAAACTACACCAATATTCCCACCTCTTCCTTATAATGCAGTCTTGATCATTTTAACCGGCAAAAATGTCTAGGATAATATTAAATAATAATGTGATTGTTACCTCTATTGCTCCTTAATTATGTACAACACTGACTGTTAGTATGAAGCATGAATTACTTCAAATGATATGAAAGTTTCCTTTTAGTTTAAGTTTTGTATTAGAAATCATGTTAAATTTGTTTTTCAATTCCTCCTTTGCTATCTATTGAAATAAATGACCTTAATGATAACAGCTGACACTGAACACTTTAAATACCAGCTACTATTCTAAGGGTTCTATACACATTAATTCACTCATTTAATTCATCCACACAATCAGAGTGGATAATTTTATCAGTCCCATTTTATAGAGGAGGAAAGACAGACACAGAGGTTAAATAATGTGCCCAAAAATCACACAGCTTTAAAGTGAAGGAGCCCCATCTGGCTCCAGAACTCACTCTCTTAACCACTATCCTATATTGCCTCTCTGTATCTGTATTTTGCTACTTTTTCTACTATAGTAGTCCAGTCAAGAATGGAAGCTGGGAGACTTTAGTGGCTACTGACACTGAAGTGATACAGGATTAGACTAAAGTGGTAGTAATGGAGACAGAGAAGTGGAGAGATCTGGTAATATACCTTCAAGATAGAGCTAGTAAGACTTAATGGATGACAGATTGGATGTGAGGTATGAGGGAAAGAGAGGAATAGTGACAACTAGGTTTTTTGGCCTACCCATAGCCAGGTATTTAAGACTCTTGTTTCTCATGCTTTATATTAATTAACTTTATTTGTTTTCCTTGGTTTTCCAGTTTCCCTTCCTTCTTCCTAATCTATGCATTTCACTTCATTAAATCCTTTTTTGTTTTTGAGACAGAGTCTCACTCTGTCACTCAAGCTGGAGTACAGTGGTGCAACCATGGCTCACTGCAGCCTTCACCTCCCAGGCTCAAGTGATCCTCCCACCTAATTCTCCTGGAACTACAGGTGCACACGACCACACTTGGCTTTTTTATTTTTTGTGGAGATGCGGGTCTTACTACATTGGCAAGGATGGTCTCAAACTCCTGGGCTCAAGTGATCCTCTTGCCTGAAGCTCCTAAAGTGCTGAGATTACAGGCATGAGCCACTGTGACCAGTCCATTAAATCCTTTTTGAGATGAGGTAAAATAAAAATAAACTTATTTACTAGTACTTAAGACTCATTCTGTATTCATGTCCAATATTGTTTTCTTTGGGTTTTTTAATCTGTTCTAGATTTTTGAATTGAGGTCATAAAATGAAGGACAATAACTGTTTATAACACCAATAATTGTTTCTGATTATGGGCACAGCTATGATCAATGTGGAAACTGGAAACATATAAAAAAGTATGAGGGAGGGCTGGGCACAGCGACTCACACCTGTAAATCCCAGCTACTTGGGAGGCTGAGGCAGGAGAATTGCTTGAACCCGGGAGGCGGAGGTTGCAGTGAGCCGAAATCGTGCCATTGCACTCCAGCCTGGGCAACAAGAGTGAGGGTCCGTCTCAAAAAAAAAAAAAAAAAAAAGTATAAGGTAAAAAAACATATTATCCTCAATCCCACAATCTAGAAGCAAGCAATGGGAGTACTTTGTTCCACACATATCTATCGTTTAAATTACTGAAATCATACTGTCTATTCAGTTTTACATCCTTTCCTAGTGCTACTAAAAACCCTTATTAAACATGTTTAGTGACTGCATAACATTCTACATGACCACAACACAATTTATTTGTCCTTCTCCCTATTACTAAGTATTTATATTCTTTCTAATTATTCTAATATTTTACATATGTTGGTATTTTCAAACATGTTCAGACTTGGAACTCTTTCATCAAGAGAAGGTTCTGAGGAAGCTTAACATAAAAATGGAGCTGACCTGGCCAAAAACTGATAGGAGGGACCCCATCCCACCATACCACACCCCCAGCAGTAATCCCAACACATTCAGAAAACCACAATTCTAAGGAGGGACTCCATCCCACCATACCACACCCCCAGCAGTAATCCCAACACATTCAGAAAACCACAATTCTAAGTATTAATGTGACAATTATTTTTGTGCATAAAGCTTTGTCCAAATCTTGCATTACTTCCTCTGGATAGAATCCTAGAAAGGCTATTGAGTTTAAAGGAAATGAACGTTTTCGAGGCTCTTGATACTAAATAATAGAGTTTCAATAATAAAAACAATAACTTACAGAAGGAACATGATTGAAAAATAAATTAAACTTGATTTAAAAAACAAACAAACAAAAAAAAACCGCTGTCAGAGCTACAGGCTCAGTTTCCAGAATATCTACATGTTCATGGCCCTTCTGAGAATATGATTATGATTTAATAGGTATAGTTAATTCAGGCACTACAAGGATATAAAAATGAACGAGATTCAAAAAAACCAGCAGCTTATGGCCTCTGCCATGTCATCTTCAGAAGAAATTAAACACTAATGCTTCAGAGATACTAACATGCACCTATTATAGAAAAAATATTTTTTCATAAAATACTGATCAAAATATATTAACTGAGCTATATGAAAGGGTATATGAAACCTTTAAAGTGGCTTCACTATCATAAAAAAGCAATAATTTCATTCCCTTTTTTTTTTTTAAGAAGAAATATTTTATAAGCAATATCCCATATAGTTAGGTATCCATGATACATGATACAGATCATAATCTGCAGAGGTACCCTAACGTAGTTACCCTATGACCCCAACTGTGATTAAGTAAACAGCACAACTAGACTGGGAGGAAATCCATTAGAATTACCTGTGGAGCCTTTGGTTATAAATAATACAAATTGCAGGAGTTAAGGCAAGTTCCACTACAGTTATACTGAATCAATCTCCAGAGTACAAGACCTAAGCATGCATATTTTTTAACTGCACCAAAGCTGATTATTACATTCAGATTAAGAAACACTAGGATAGCTGGGTGCAATGGTTCACACTTGTAACCCAACACTTTGGGAGACTGAAGTGGAAGGATCACTTGAGGCCAAGAGTTCAAGGTCACACAAACAAGAGAGCAAGACCCCACTCCACAAAAAATATAAAAAGTCGCCAGATGTGGTTGTATGCACCTGTAGTCCTAGCTACTCAGGAGGCTGAGACAGGAGCATCACTTGAGCCCGAGAGGTTGAAGCTGCAGTGAGCTATGATTACACCACTTGAATGAAAGTCAAAAAGATTCACTGCACTCCAGCCTGTTTGAAAGAATAGACCCCATCTTAAAATGAAAAATATTAATTTGTTTAAAAAGTTAACACTAGGTTAAAGGTTCTTTTTAAAAATATTACCCCATTAATTTCAACAATATTTGCTAAACTATCTAGCCACTCAACTATGTGAAATTGGTTGCTTTCCTGTTAAACAGACTGTGAAAAAAGCCACAGCGATTACGAACAACAAAAAACTCAAATCAGATTCAGAAATCGCCAGGTGGAGTCCTGCCCTGCTGTGGTGGTGGTTTTCCCTCATTTAGGGAATTAGTACTATTAGTTGCAATGTGACTTGTGTTACAGATAGTTTAATCTTGCTGCAGTGGGGAAAGGAGATTAAAAGAGAAGATCCTTGAGGCAAAGAGACCAGCTAAGTGGCTACAGCAAAAGTTCAAGTAAGACAAAGTAAAAGCCTAAGTTTTATCTTAGATGTGCTGAATTTAGAATATTGTTGGAGTTTAAAGATGAACATAATTCATGAGGGGTTAGAAAGATGGATTGGGGACTGGGCACAGTGGCTCACGCCTGTAATCCCAGCACTTTGGGAGGTGGAAGCAGGCAGGTCACTTGAGGCCAGGAGTTCAAGACCAGCCTGGCCAACATAGCTAAATCCCATCTCTAATAAAAATACAAAAAATTAGCCGGGCGTGGTGGCGCACACCTGTAATTCCAGCTACTCAGGAGGCTGAGGCACGAGAATGGCTAGAGGCCAGGAGGCAGACGTTGGAGTGAGTCAAGATCGTGCCACTGCACTCCAGGCTGGGTGACAGAGTGAGACCCTGACTCAGGGAAAAAAAAAAAAAAAAAAAAGGAAAGGGGAGGGAAGGGAAGGGAAGGAGAGGGGAGGGGAGGGGAGGGGAGGATTTTACATGCTCTTACATGAAGTATATCTCATGAAGAGAGATTAGTGACTACTGGAGGCTGGGAAGGTTCGGGGGCTGGGAGAGATGAAGAGAGACTGATTAACAGGTACCAATATAGTCAGATAAAGAGAATAAGACCTAGTATTCAAAAGATCAGTAGGGTGACCATAGTTAACAATAATCTTATTGTATATTTTAAAACAGCTAGAACAGAATAATTTGAATGTTCCTAGCATAAGAAAGAGATAAATATTTAAGCTGATGGATATCCTGGATATTCCAATTACCCTGTTTTAATCTGTACACATTTTATGAATATATCACAATATATATCAGATATATCCCAAAAATACATACATTATCAATATTTTAGAAACTAAAAATAAAACTATCATAATCCAGCAACCCCACTAATGAGTATATATCCAAAGGAAAGGAAATTCACATTTGATACCTGCACTCCCCTTTTCACTGCAGCACTATTCACAATGACCAAGATACGGAATCAACCTACATGTCCATCAATAAATGAATGGATTTAAAAATTTAATACACACACACACACACACACACACACACACACACACACACACACAAATACTATTTGGCCAAATTTAGAAAGTATAAAATCATGTCACATGCAGTAACAAAGATGAGTTTACAGGACATTGTGTTAAATGAAATGAGCCAGGCACAGAAAGATTAATACCACATGTTCTCATTCAGATGAAGCTAAATAAACTGATCTCATAAAAGTGAAGAAAATAGTAGAAACAGAAACGAAAGGGTGAAAAGGGTATGAAAAAGAGGGGTATACGGAGAGTTTGGTTAACAGACACAAAATTACAGCCAGATAGAATAAGTCCTAGTGTTCTATAGCATTGTAAAGTAACTATAGTTAACAATTATTTACTCTATATTTTCAAAGAGCTAAAAGTGAGGATTTTGAATATTGCCAATACAAAGAAATGATCAGTGTTTTAGGCAATGGATATGCTAATCACCCTGATTTGATCATTACACTCTGTATACAAGTGTGGAGGATCACACTCTACCCCAGAAATATGTACAATTATGTCAATTAAAAATAATCTGTCATTTAAAAATAATATTTAAAAATGTAATCTTAAAAAATAATATTTAAAAATGACTCATGTCTGTAATACCAACACTTTGGAAAGCCAAGGTGGGAGGATGGCTTGAGCCCAGGTGAGACCAGCATGGGCTAGATGGTGAGACCCCACCTCTACAAAAATTTAAAAAAAAAAAAAAAAATTGGCCCAGGCAAGATGGCTCACTCCTGTAATCCTAGCACTTCAGGAGGCCAAGGTAGGTGGATTACCTGAGGTCAGGAGTTCAAGACCAGCCTGGCCAACATGGTGAAACTCCATCTCTACTAAAAATACAAAAAATTTGCTGGGTGCAGTGGCATGTGCCTGTAATTCCTGCTACTCAGGAGGCTGAAGCAGGAGAATCACTTGAACCAAGGAGGAGGAGGTTGCAGTGAGCCAAGATTGCACCACTGCACTCCAGCCTGGGTGACGGAGCAAGACTCCATCTCAAAAAAAAAAAAATTAATCTTCGGCCGGGCAGTGACCCATGCCTGTAATTCCAGCACTTTCGGAGGCCAAGACAGGAGGATCGCTTGAGCCCAGGAGTTTGAGACAAGCCTGGAAAACGTAGTAAGACCTCATCTCTACTTAAAAAAAAAAAAAAAAATAGCTAGGTGTGGAGGCACATGCCTGTAATCCCAGCTACTCGGGAGGCTGAGGTGGGAGGATTGCTTAAGCCCAAGAAGTCAAGGCTGTAGTGAGCTTTGATTGCACCACTCTACTCGAGCCTGGGTGACAGAGAGACCCTGTCTCAAAAAAAAAAAAAAAAACTGTAATCCTCTACAAAGCTTACTCAAATTCCACATCCTCCAGAAAGCATTTAATCATACTTCCTGGATCTGATCTCATCCTCCTCATCTTTCTACTTTCTCCTAGTAAGAAAACTCAGCCATGCACTAATCAGGTGCAATTTCACAACCATAGCTGTATTTATATACATTTGGGTCTTCGCTGTAGCAACTTTTTTCTGGCTTGCAATATGCTTCTTTCTTCCTTTCTGTTTATCAACCAGTAGTCAGCCTTGCAAACCTTATTAGCTCACACAATCATAAACAAAATACCACAGACTGGGTGACTTAAAACAATAGAAATGTATTTGCTGACAGGTCTGGAGGCTAGAGGTCCATAATCAAAGTGTGGACAAATGTGGTTTCTGGTGAGACCTCTCTTCCTGGCTTGCGGACGACCACTTTCTGCTATGTCCTCACAAAGCCATTCCTCCTTTCCCATGGGGGAGGAGGAGTTAGTGCACGCTTTCTGGTGTCTCTTTTTATAAAGATACTAATTCTATCAGATCAGGGCCTTATGACTTCATTTATCCTTAATTATTTCCTTAGAGGCCCCATCTCCAAATACAGCCTCACTGGGGGTTAGGGCTTCAACATGAATTTTAGAGAGACACATTCAGTCCATTACAAAACCCACTGTCACATTCATAGCTAAATCTAAATATTACCTACTCAGTGAACTACCAAACTCATGTTTCCATAGTAGTTAATGTTTCCATAGCACTTTAGGAACTAGATATGTTTGTTTTTCACCGTCCATTTATGCTTAAAATGTTGAACGAGGGCTCCAATATACATTCAATACGTTAAACTTTGTTCATTTGTCTTCTCCAAATCTGTCTCCTTACTGTCTTAACAATCTCTCAATCTCTGATTGACTGTATATTGTCCATTTCTCCTTGTAATTTTGTCAATTTTTGCTTTATACACTTTCAATATATTGTTAAATGCATAGAGGTTGAGGACTGCCAATTTTTCCTTCAAAATAAACTGTTCCTTTTACCATTAAGGAATGTCACTTTTATCATTAATTCATATTATGACTTAAAGATTTGAATACCAATTTTATAACATTAATCAGCTATCTTTTGGGTATTTTCCTGCTATATTCTACTGCTTGACATCCAACCTTTCTGTGTAATTATAATTCAGGTATAACATGCATATATACCTAAATTTTTTTAACCCAATCTGAGAATTTTTGTATTTTAAGTGGCAAGTTTAGTCCATTTACATCTATTAATACTGATATATTTATATTCATACCTACCATCTTATTTCATAATCTCTATTAACGAAGATTATCTTCCTCTACCTCTTCTTTCTCCTTTCCTGTCTTTTATTGCAATAGGTGAATTTTCTTCAATGGCATATCGAGAGAATTAACAGTGGAAGTAACACAGACAATAAGAGGGTACACCTTTTCTGTGGAGAACTTAAAAACGATAATAAAATCAAGTAAAGATAAGCCTGCCTTTTATTATCACCTTGTGATGGCAATTATAAACAATGTCAGCTTAGATACTACTTAATGTTCTTTTTGCTATGATTCCTGTTGAGTTTCAATAACATATATGTGAACTTCAATTAACATGCTTTTATTACTTATCTTTTAATAAACACGTTATTCTGGCCAGGTGCAACAGCTCACACCTGTAATCCCAGCACTTTGGGAGGCTGAGGCAGGTGGATCACCTAAGGTCAGGAGTTCAAGACCAGCTGGGTCAACATGGTGAAACCCTATCACTATTAAAAACACAAAAAATTAGTCAGGCGTGGTGGCAGATGCCTGTAATCCCAGCTACTCAGGAAGCTGAGGCAGGAGAATCACTTGAACCCGGGAGATGGAGGTTGCAGTGAGCCGAGATCACACCACTGCATTCCAGTCTGGGCAACAGAATGACACTCCATCTCAAAAATAAATAAATAAATAAAATAAATAAATAAATAACCACTGTATTCTACATGAAGTTAATTTGGAGAACTCCCAGTTATCTGCACCACACACATGCACAAACACACTCAGCTACTCAGGTCTCTACATACTGTTTTCCATGGTTCAGAATCATTCAAGCTCACTTCAACAGTAATTTCCTATGTCCAATCCCTGTTGTACTAAATTTCTGCATTTAAATACTAGATTCAAAATAAACAAAGATTATAAAGACAAAGAAACAAAATGCTAAGCAAATCCAATTGTTTTCTATGGATGCCAAAAGAAAAAACAAGAGACATGGTTGGCAAAAGAATTTAAAAGGGTAAATGTTTGAATACCTCAGTTGTTTTCACCAAAAGCATTCTAAAGCAATGGGTCATTAAATGGCAATGTTTGACATCATGTAGCCATTTTCTCTGATTTTTAGAGAAAAAAAATTTAGAAGTTTTTACCAAATATAAAATGAATTTTCTGTAAAGACACTTTCATGAAAAAAAAATTTTTTTTGAGACAGAGTCTTGCTCCGTTGCCAGGCTGCAGTGCAGTGGCGCAATCGCAACTCACTGCAGTCTGCCTCGCGGGTTCAAGCAATTCCCCTGCCTCAGCCTCCTGTCACCATGCCTGGCTAATGTTTTTGTTTGTTTGTTTGTTTGTTTGTTTTTGTGAGATGGAGTCTTGCTCTGTCACCCAGGCTGGACTGCAGTGGTGCCATCTCAGCTCACTGCAAGCTCCACCTCCCAGGTTCATGCCATTCTCCTGCCTCAGCTTCTCGAGTAGCTGGGACTACAGGCGCCCGCCACCACACCCAGCTAATTTTTTGTATTTTTAGTAGAGACAGGGTTTCACCATGTTGGCCAGGCTAGTCTGGAACTCCTGATCTCAAGTGATCAGCACTCCTCAGCCTCCCAAAGTACTGGGATTACAGGCGTGAGCCACAGTGCCCAGCCAAAATATTTCAACCTACAGAGATATTTAAAAGCCACTAGAATTGATAAAAGAAAAAAATATACAATCAACATTGCAATTTCTGGAACTTATTGTAAAACAAAAATTTTAATGAAACTGCCAAATTTATTCTTATTTTATTCTTGTTTCTTAATTTTACATATGCACACACATGAATGCACGTGCAAGTGTGAGTATATATACTATAGATCTGTTGTTTCATGTGAAAGAAAAATGTACAAAATTGAAATCAGAAGCTTTATTTGATCAACTACAGACAGACATAGATTGACAAATTCGCTACACTATGTACTGAGGAGGAATATGCAAAGACTACCGATTTTGACAGTCATTGACAGATTTACAAAAGCTGTTGCTTTTCTGATTTTTTTTTCATTTCATAATTATTACTAAAAATAATTCATCACATAAAGAAGGGAGGTGTTAAAAAATTACCTACCCCAGGTGTCAAATACAAAAGTACACCATTTCCTTTAGCATTCTTTCCTTTTAGTATTTTGAAGATTATACCTTTTTTTTTTTTTTTTTTTTTTTTTGAGACCAAATCTCACTCTGTCACCCAGGCTGGAGAGCAGTGGTGCAATCTCGGCTCACTGCAACCTCCGCCTCCCAGGTTCAAGTGATTCTCCTGCCTCAGCCTCCCGAGTAGCTGGGATTACAGGCATGTGCCATACCAGGCCCAGCTAATTCTGTATTTTTAGTCGAGACATGGTTTCTCCATGTTGTTCAGGCTGGTCTCGAACTCCTGACCTCAGGTGATACGCCTGCCTCAGCCTCCCAAAATGCTGGGATTACAGGTGTGAGCCACCACACCGAGCCACATATGTAGATTTAACAAAATTTTTTATCCATTTATTTCTTTTTAACACATTGCTTTCAGCTCTCCATTTATTATTTTTTAGTTGTTTTCTTCCTCCTGAAGTTCTTTCAATACAGGCTGTCAGTAATAAACTCCACAGTTATTTTCCTCAGGTTTTTTGCGGAGGGCGGCGGGGGGTGTAGTTTGAGACAGGGACTCACTCTGTCACCCAAGCTGGAGTGTCATCCGTCGACCTCACTGCAACCTCTGCCTCCTGGGCCCAAATTATCCTCCCACCTCAGCCTCCTGAGTAGCTGGGACCACAGATGCACGCCGTAACACTCGTCTAATTTTTGCATTTTTGTAGAAACAGAGTTTCGCCATGTTGCCCAAGCTGGTCTTCAATTCCTGAGCTTAAGCGATCCGTCCACCTCGGCCTCCCAAAGTGCTAGGATTAGGTGTAAGCCGCTGTACCCGGCCTTTTTCCTCGGTTTGGGTTTTTTGTTTGTTTGTTTTTTGGAGACGAGTCTGTCTCCCAGGCTGGAGTGCAAAGGCACAATCTCGGCTCATTGCAACCTCTGCCTCCCAGGTTCAAGCGATTCTCCAGCCTCAGCCTTCCAAGTAACTGGGATTACAGGTTTAAGCCTTTCCTCAGTTTTTAAAATGGCTCTTACTCATGAACAACAGTTTAGCAGGACTGATCTCTACAGTACTTTAAAGCTATTACTCCACTGAATTTTTAAATTACCACTAAAATACTTACTTCCTCTTCCTCCTCCTCCTCTTCTTCTTCCTCTGCTTCTTCTTCTTCATTAAGAGGTGGAGGTAAAGCACCGAGGATATCTTCGTCCATAAAATTAACTGGTTTTCCTACCATTTTAGGGGGTAAAGGAGGGCCAATTAACTCATCATCAGAAGAGTCAGAACTCTCTTCACTTTCACTGCTGCTTGTATCCCTGAAAACACAGAAACAGAAACTCTTTGCCTCTGCTGCAATAAAGAGCACACTTTGGAAATAGTACTTGTTTCTCAGGAAACTTTTCCTCTCCTATTAACAACATTTGGGTATTTTTTAATTTTTTCAAATTTGTAGTTCAAACATTAAATGTTTAATGCAAATATTATTTTATCTTAAGAAAGTTTAAAAAAAAACTGTCTTATGCAAAGTCAAAAATAAAGGGTCACAGCAATTTTACGTTAAAGGGCCATTAGACCATTAGCACTCATAAAGAGACAGGTGAGACTGAGTGCAATGGCTCACACCTGTAACGCCAGCACGTTCAGGGACCTAGGCAGGTGAACTGCTTATGCCCAAGAGTTTGAGACTAGCCTGGGAAACATCGCAAGACCTTGTTTCTACAAAAAATAAAAATGAGCCAGGTGTGGTGGCATGTGCTTGTGGTACCAGCTACTCAGGAGGCTAAGGTGGCAGGATCACTTGAGCTCAGGAGGTCAAGGCTACAGTGAGCCATGACTGCATCACTGTACTCCAGCCAGAACAACAGTGAGACCCTGTCTCAAAATATAGATATATAATAAAAATTTAATTTAAAAAATTTTAAAAGAGACAGGTGAACAAGGAAATACAGAAGAAAAACTACAAAATAGTAATGGACAAAAACCACTGAGATGGCCAGTGCCTCAATTAACTATATTTGAATCCAATCCCTGATTGCCACAGTAGCAAATAATGCCAGTCATGTAAGGAAGTTACTCCCAAAATGTTTCAATATAATTTCCGAAATACAAGTTATTTCTCACGGCTAGTCCAAGTTTGCCACTTTGCCAAACATTAAATGTAGCGTCCTTGCATTCTAAAAACACCATACTCTAACCAGGGGTATCCAAGGGACAGAATACAGTCATGGGTTCTTAATTTGTTTCTGGTTGGGCCAGTGAAGCCATTTCCTCATCCCTCTTTTCTACTTATCACTAGAGACAGAAACTAAAAACCATGGCTTCAGGATGCTAAAAGTCTAAAAGAAATCAACAACAGTATAAGGCAGGTTGGACAGGCTTGAGAGTCTAGAGCATATCATACTGATTCCCAAGTGGTTTCCTATCCACCATACCTGAGGACTATTATACATTCTCATTAAGGTCTCTAGCAAACACCTGTAAGTATAGCCCTCACCATCCACCACCCCTCCACCTGCCTCCAGAGTTGAGAACTCAGCATTCTTAATTGTATCAATTAATCTTTCAAATATTTGATAAGATTAAAAGTGTCACTGCCTTCTAATGAAGTATCTCTGGTATGTAAGCTCCAGGAAAGCACCAATTTCCATTTTGTTCTAGCATCTAACATATTTCCAGCATCTAAAAAATGCTTCACCTATAAGAGGCGCTCAATATCTACTGAAGGAAAAACTTGAGATTTTTCTTTTTGTTTTCATCTAGGTTAAACAGTGAAAAGAATATATTCTCACATTCAGGTTACCCTTAAACAGAGATATATGAACTAGCAAACCTCCATGAAGATCTGAGTTTCTAGATTTGAGCCACTGCCTAGCTCAAATCTCCACTCCAAGGCCTTCTTTCTAATTCAACAGGTTAAGTTTAGTTCACAACAAGGTCTTTGCACTTGGGAGTTCCGTTGGCTGACTTATCCTTCCCATAGATTGTTACACAGCCTCTTTCTCATTTTTGGAGTTTCCTCAAATGTCTCCTCCTCAAAGAAGCCTAAGGGCACACCCCTTTTAAACCTTCAGGCACACCACCACTTCCCATTACCTGAAGTACCTTTATCTTCATTACATGCCTGCTAAGTTATTTTATTTGGTTATTTAGTTGTTTGTTATCCATCCCTTCAAATACTCCCACAACACTGAGAGCTCCATGAGAACAAAGGTCTCATCTGACTTGCTAACTGCTGTATCTCAGTGCCTAAAATACTGTGTAATCCACAGAAGACGCTCAATAAGTAATAGCTAAATGACTAAATAAATTTATATTAAGCTATTCACACTCCAAAATTTCCCCCTTATGATTAACACACAAGTTTCCAGCTATACTGTTTTAAAACAGATTTTTTTTTTTTTTGAGACAGAGTCTCACTCTAGAGTGCCAGAGCATGATCTTGGCTCACTCCTCAGCCCAGGTTCAAGTGATTCTCTTGCCTCAGCCTCCCAAGTAGCTGGAATTACAGGCATGAGCCACCACGCCCAGCTAATATTTGTATTTTTAGTAGAGACGGGGTTTCATCATGTTGGCCAGGCTGGTCTCAAACTCCTGACCTCATGATCCACCAGCTTGACCTCCCAAAGTGCTGGGATTACAGGCATGAGCCACCTTGCCCAGCCCTCAAGTATCTTTTCTAACCACAACAAAACAAAACCAAAATCAGGCCAGGCGCAGTGTCTCATGCCTATAATCCCAGCACTTTTCAAGGTAGAGTGAGCGAATTGCTTGAGCTCAGAAGTTCAAGACTAGCCTGGGCAACATTGTGAAAGACTGTCTCTACAAAAAATACAAAAATTAGCCAGGCATGGTGGCACACACCTGTAGTCCCAGTTACTTAAGGAGATGAGGTGGGAGGATCGCTTGAGTCTGGGAGGTGAAGGTTGCGGTGAGTTAAGAATGTGCCACTGCACTCCAGCCTGGGTGACAGAGTGAAACCCTGTCTCAAAAGAAAAATTAAAAAATCAATAACAAGAGGAACCTTGGAAATTGTACAAATACATGAAAATAAAACAACAGGCTCCCAAATGACCAAACGGTCAATAAAAAAAAAATTTTTTTTAATTTCTTGAAACAAAAGAAAATGGAAACAAAACATATCAGAACCTGTGGAAAACAAAGAAAACAGTACTAAGAAGAACATTTATAACAATAAACAACTACATAAAAAATAGAAATACATCAAATAAACAACCTAATGATGTACCTCAAAGAACTAGAAAAGCAAGAATAAAGCAAACCAAAAATTATTAGAAGAAATAAAAAAAATCAGAGCAGAACTACAAATGACATTGACACTAAAAAAAAGAATAACACCAGGTGCGGTGGCTCACGCCTGTAATCTGAGCACTTTGGGAGGCCAAGGTGGGTGGATCACAAGGTCAGGAGTTCAAGACCAGCCTGGCCAACATGGTGAAACCCAGTCTGTACTAAAAATACAAAAATTAGCTGGGTGTGGTGGTGGGCACCTGTAATCTCAGCTACTTGGGAGGCTGAGGCAGGGAACTGCTTGAACCCGGGAGGTGCAGGTAGCAGTGAGCCGAGATGGCGCCACTGCACTCCAGCCTGGGCAACACAGCGAGACTCCATCCCAAACAACAAAACAAAGAATTGAAAAAATCACTGAAACAAGCGTTGATTTTTTGACAAGATAAACAAAATCAATGTGTTAGGCCACTGCTGCATTGTCGAAAAGAAGTAACTGGGATGCCAGGCGTGGTGGCTCACATCTGTAATCCCAGCACTTTGGGAGGCCAAGGCAAGCAGATCATGAGGTCAGGAGCTGGAGACCACCCTGACCAACACGGTGAAACCCCATCTCTACTAAAATACAAAAAAAATTAGCAGGGCATGGTGACCCACACCTGTAATCCCAGCTACTTGGGAGGCTGAGGCAGGAAAATCACTTGAACCCAGGAAGTGGAGGTTGCAGTGAGCCCAGATCAAGCCACTATACTCCAGCCTGGTCAAACAGTAAGACTCCATCTCAAAAAAGTAATAACTGGAGGCCGGGCCCAGTAGCTGACACCTGTTATCCCAGGACTTTGGGAGAATGAGGCAGACAGATCATGTCAGGAGTTTGAGACCAGCCTGGACAACATAGTAAAACCATGCCTCTACTAAAAATACAAGAATTAGCCAGCAGTAGTAGTGCACCTCTGTAGTCCCAGCTACTCAGGAGGCTCACGCCTATAGCCCCAGCACTTTGGGAGGCCAAAGCGGGCGGATCACCTGAGGTCGGGAGTTTGAGACCACCCTGGCCAACATGGCAAAACCCCACCTCTACTAAAAACACAAAAATTAGCCAGGCGTGCTGGTGCATGCCTGTAATCCCAGCTATTTGGGAGGCTGAGGCAGGAGAATCATTTGAACCCAGGAGGTGGAGGTTACAGTCAGCCAAGATTACGCCACCACACTGCAGCGCGCGACAGAGCAAGACTCCGTCTCAGAAAAATTAAAAAAAAAAAAAAAAAACTCTACGAACACCTAAAAACTGATAGTTTAATAGAAGTCTTTCGTGAAAATCAGGCACCTGGAAGATGATTTGGAGCAATCTCTGACCACATTTGATCTTGAGGATGTTGGTTCAATATCTTCATTTTGCCTTAATTCTTTCTCTCTGCTCATTTCTTCCTCTTTTTCTCTTGCTTCTGAAAAGATTAAAAAAAGATTAACAAAAAAATCCAACCATTACAATTCAAAATTTGCTAGTATTAGAAAGGCTAAAAATTAACATAGCCACAAAGACATAACTTAGAGTGCTAGCAGTAACAGCAAAAAATTATCAACCACAGCTACTGTGGAAAACAATATGGTGGTTCCTCAAAAAGTTAAACGTAGAATTATCACGTGATCCAGCAATTCCACTTCTAGTAAATATCCAAAGAAACTGAAAGCAGGGTCTAAAAAAGATACTTGTATACCCATGTTCATAGGAACATCACAAGAGCTAAAATGTAGAAGCAACCAAAGTATCCATCTATAGACAAACGGATTAGCAAAATGTGGTATATCCACACAATGAAATATTATTTACCCAAAAAGGAAGGAGACTCTGCAATATGCTACAACTTCGATAAACCTTGAGGACACTATGCTAAGTGAGATAGACTACTCACAGAAAGACAAAAAGACAAATATCGTATGACGTTACTCACATGAGGTAATCTAGAGTAGTCAATGTCAGAGACAAAAAGTAGAATGGTGGTTAACAAAGGCTAGAAGGAGGGGCACTGAATAATTGTTTAATACGTATACAGTTTCAGTCCTACAAGACGAACAATGTTATAGATGGTGGTGATGGCTGCACAACACTATGTACTTAAATATTATGATGGTACATTTTATGTGTATTTTATCACAATTTTTAAAATTAGAAAAAAAAATTTATCAACCTAAATGGCCAATGTGGTAAAAGAATTGAACGAAATTACTGCATAGCAATATAATACTAACTGCAGACAATAAAAATAGTGATAGAAAACAGAAATCTGGGAAAACATTTTAACAGATATGCTAAGCAAAATTAGCATAATGTGGATGGTGATATATTTTTTAAAACGTATTCGAAGGTGAGATTTTAGGTGATTAACTTTCTAATGTTTTAAAACATAAATTTAGCACTTCTTGGCCAGGCGCAGTGGCTCACACTTGTAATCCCAGCACTTTGGGAGGCCGAGGCGGGCGGATCACCTGAGGTCAGGAGTTCCAGACCAGCCTGACTAACATGGAGAAACCCCGTCCCTACTAAAAAGAAAAAATTAGCCCGGCCTGGTAGCACATGCCTTTAATCCCAGCTACTCAGGAGGCTGAGGCAGGAGAATCGCTTGAACCTGGGAGGCGGAGGTTGTGGTGAGCTGAGATTGCGCCATCACACTCCAGCTTGGGCAACACAAGCAAAACACTTTCTCAAAAAAAAAAAAAAAAAAACAAAAATGTAGCACTTCTTTTCTGAATTTTCTACACTAGAATTTTGGTCAGAGACTAGCTATCAAAATCATAATAAAATGTATACTAGCTGGACGCGGTGGCTCATGCCTGTAATCCCAGCACTTTGGGAGGCGGAGACGGGTGGATCGCGAGGTCAGGAGATCAAGACCATCCTGGCTAACACGGTGAAACCCCATCACTAGTAAAAATACAAAAAAATTAGCCGGGTGTAGTGGCGGGTGCCTGTAGTCCCACCTACTCGGGAGGCTGACGCAGGACAATGGCATGAACCCGAGAGGCAGAGCTTGCAGTGAGCCAGATTGTGCCACTGCCCTCCAGCCTGGGCGACTGAGACTCCGTCTCCAAAAAAAAAAAAAAAAGAAAAAAATTTATACCATAGGCTGCTCTGTCTACAGAGTAGCCATTCTTTTATTTCTTTACTTTCCTAATAAACTTGCTTTCACTATATTTAAAAAAAAACAAAAATCTACTACATTAATTTTCCAGAGTTGTTTACTCTAGAAAGACAAAAAAAAATTTTAAATATTAACTTTTTTCCCTCTGATAATCTCACTCTACAATTGTGGGGGCACTAGGAAGAAAAAGGATTATGTATGAATAGTTTGGTACTCAATTGCCACCATCCTCAATAACCTGAGATAATATTTAACATTTTTTTCCTTCACTTAATAATGAAATACAATATAACTCAAGTTAAGCAGCAGCAAAGGACACTTATCAAGTGGAATGTTGTATTCTATAGGGTCTTTAGTTGCTGGGACATGGAAGATGAGGAAGAGAGTTACCCAGCAAACATCAACAAGGAACTACAAAGTCTTTCATGTCAAATATGGAAGACAAAACCCTCCAGGAAGAAGTAAGGCAAACATTACGGCTCTAGATCATGTTGTCTTTTTTGTGTCTTCTGGGCTGAGGTGGGTCAAGAGTCAACAATTCTGCACTCTGATAGTAGAGACTGGAAAAAAAATTAAAAAGCATAGTGTCCAGAATTAAGAATGGGCCTGCCAGGCGCAGTGGCTCACGCCTATAATTCCAGCACTTTCGGAGGCTGAGGCGGACGGATCACGAGGTCACAAGATCGAGACCATCCTGGCTAACACAGGGAAACCTCATCTCTACAAAAAATAAAAAAAAATTAGCCAGACGTGGTGGCGGGCACCTGTAGTCCCAGCTACTCGGGAGTCTGAGGCAGGAGAATGGCGTGAACCCAGGAGGCGGAGCTTGCAGTGAGCAGCGATTGCACCACTGCACTCCAGCCTGGGCAACAGAGCGAGACTCCGTCTCAAAAAAAAAAAAAAAGAATGTGCTGAAGCCGGGCGTGGTGGTTCACACCCATAATCCTAGCACTTTGGGAGGCTGAGGCGGGTGGATTGCCTCAGCTCAGGAGTTCAAGACCAGTCGGGACAATATGGTGAAATCCTGTCTCTAGTAAAATACAAAAAGTTAGCCGGGCATAGCAGCGTGCACCCGTAGTCCCAGCTACTCGGGATGCTGAGGCAGGAGAATTGCTTGAACCCAGAAGGCAGAGGTTGCAGTGAGCCGAGATCATACCACCACAATCCAGCCTGGGCCACAGAGTGAGACTCCGTCCCCAAGAGAAAAAAAAAAACAGAATAAGCCTGCTTAGCTCCTAGCTCACCCTGTTTTTTCAGCCAATCCCTCCAGACCTCTGGGGATGGCAGCAGCGTTTGTACTCTAGGCTCATCTTCTCCCTCAGGTCTTACAGTCAATTATATTACTAATGAGGAAAAGATATTGAGGCTGCCTACTCAGCTGCCATTTCCCTCTTTTTTACTTTCTTTTTTTTTTTTTTAAATAGAGACGAGGTCTCACTATGTTGCCCAGGCTGGTCTTGAAATCCTGGGCTCAAGCAATCCTCCCGCCTCAAGATTTACAGACGTAAGCCACCACACCATGCCAGTCCTCCCTCTTTTTCCCTTAGTTTTTCTTTTTGTTTTTGTTTCTGTTTTGAGACGGAGTCTCAATCTGTCACTCAGCATGAGTGCAGAGGCACAATCTCGGCTCACTGCAACCTTCCACCTCCTAGGTTCAAGCAATTCTTCCGCCTAAGCCTCCCGAGCAGCTGGGATTATAGATGCCAGCCACCATGACCACCTAATTTTTGTGTTTTTAGTAGAGACAGGGTTTCACCATGTTGGCCAGGCTGGTCTCAAACTCCTGGCCTCAAGCAATCCACCTGCCTCAGCCTCACAAAGTTTACTAGGATTATAGATGTGAGCCACTGCCTCCAGCCTAGTATAACACTTCTAAAAAAAAAAAAAAGTCTGTATTTCAGCTGGGCGCAGTGGCTCACACCTGTAATCCCAACACTTTGGGAGACTGAGGAGGGAAGATCACGAGGTCAGGAGTTCGCCCAGCATGGTGAAACCCCACCTCTATTAAAAATACAAAAAATTAGCCAGGCATGATGGTGCATGCCTGCAATCCCAGCTACTCAGGAGGCTGAGGCAGAAGAATTGCTTGAACCCAGGAGCTTGCAGTGAGCCAAGATCGCGCCACTGCACTCTAGCCTGGGCGACAGGGCAAGACTCTGTCTCAAGAAAAAGAAAAAAAAAAATCTGTTTCATATGTCCTGCACATACTTATAGCTTTCAAGAACATAAAAAACATTTAAAAAAGAATTTGTACCATTATCATTTCCAGACCCTTCACAGCACGTATTTTATTGGGGTTTTATAGTAATCCATCCTTTCCACTAGTGCATTTAGCAACCAAGACAGCTCATAATCCCATATACAGACAACCTTGCTATTAAAAAGGTCAAAGTCTTAGCTTCGGCCGGGCGCGGTGGCTCAAGCCTGTAATCCCAGCACTTTGGGAGGCCGAGACGGGTGGATCACGAGGTCAGGAGATCGAGACCATCCTGGCTAACCCGGTGAAACCCCGTCTCTAGTAAAAAAAATACAAAAAAATAGCCGGGCGAGGTGGCGAGCGTCTGTAGTCCCAGCTACTCGGGAGGCTGAGGCAGGAGAATGGCGTAAACCCGGGAGGCGGAGCTTGCAGTGAGCTGAGATCTGGCCACTGCACTCCAGGCTGGGTGACAGAGCGAGACTCCGTCTCAAAAAAAAAAAACAAAGTCTTAGCTTCCTCAAGCGTACTATCAATACACAGGGAAAGACTCCAATACCAAGCATGAGATAAATAATGCCCATATGAGAATTTCCAACTTTTAAAGAAAAATAAGTCAAACTGTCTTATGGTAGGAAACTAGGGTTCCCGCAACCCCTCTCTTCAATTTCATAATTTGCTAGGACAGCTCACAGGGAATCATTTTTAATTCCACAGTCTAAATGTAATCTAATTGCCAAGTCTAGAAGAACACGAAAAAAAACAACTCTTATGAATAACTTCCCATATAATGATGAATACTACTTCCATAAATTATCCCAATAGTATTTTCTATTGCTAAAGCTAAATAGATCTTTCAAAGAGATCATCAATTTAGATTCATATATTTAGATCAGAGGTATAAATTGCCATCCAAGGATGTAATACTAAATCAAGAAAGTTCAATAATTTATCCACAAAAATCAAAGGAGACTATAGTCTTGAGACAATTTTTCAAAAATTTAAAAATTCAATAACTCCCCAAGTTCCGCTTAGATAAAATGTATACATGCTTTACTAAGAAAAATTACAGGAATTTAATATTTATAAAGTTCTTTGTTGTTTATAAGCTACTGTACCCAACATCTTAATCTCTTCAAGAAACTTCCAAAGTAGATGATACACACACAACAGGGTTATGAAAGATCAGAAATTGGAAAAACCCATCCAATGTTACTTATCTTGTAGATTGTGGGGCTGGGCCTCAAACCTAGGTTCCCCAATTCCAAATCCCAAGCTCTTTCCAACAGATTGTAACCGTTTTTTCTTAAGACGGAGTTTTGCTGTCGTCGCCCAGGCTGGAGTGCAATGGCACGATCTAGGCTCACTGCAACCTCCACCTCCCAGGTTCAAGCGATTCTCCTGCCTCAGCCCCCCAGTAGCTGGGACTACAGATGCCCGCCACCACACCCGGCTAATTTTTGTATTTTTAGTAGAGACAGGGTTTCATCACATTGGCCAGGCTGATCTCAAACTACTGATCTCAGGTGATCCACCCACCTCAGGCTCCCAAAGTGCTGGGATTACAGGCATGAGCCACTATGCCCAGCCCAGATTGTGCCATTTCAAAATATTCTCCAAAGCAGCAAGATTTCATTTTTTAACAAGACAGTATTACAAGTCTAAATTCAATTCAATCTTCTCGAAATATTACTCAGAAACTACTTTACAAAGCAAAGTACTAGGGACTATAAAACTTACATACCCATAAATATATACATCTATGTACCCACAAAAATTGAAAATAAAAAGATTAAAAATAAAAAGCTTCACTTTGGGAGGTTGAAGCAGGCAGATCACTTGACTTCAGGAGTTAAGACCAGCCTGGCCGACATGGTGATACTCTGTCTCTACTAAAAATACAAAACTTAGCCGGGTGGTGGTGGCACGTGCCTATAATCCCAGCTACTGGGGAGGCTGAGGCAGAAGAATTGCTTGTACCAGGAGGCAGAGGTTGCAGTGAGCCTAGATTGCACCATTGCCCTCCAGCCTGGGCGACCTAAAAAAATAAGTAAATAAAAACAAAAAGCTGCCGGGCGCGGTGGCTCAAGCCTGTAATCCCAGCACTTTGGGAGGCCGAGACGGGCGGATCACTAGGTCAGGAGATCGAGACCATCCTGGCTAACACGGTGAAACCCCGTCTCTACTAAAAAATACAAAAAACTAGCTGGGCGAGGTGGCGGGCGCCTGTAGTCCCAGCTACTCAGGAGGCTGAGACAGGAGAATGGCCCGAACCCGGGAGGCGGAGCTTGCAGTGAGCTGAGATCCGGCCACTGCACTCCAGCCTGGGCGACAGAGCGAGACTCCGTCTCAAAAAAAAAAAAAAGCTTACATAGCCAAATAAGACAATTCTGTTCAAAACATGTTGTATTATACACTTAAAATGGTAAATACAAGGTACCTACACTGTGATAGTACAAACATTCACTAAATTGTTTAAAACATTTGTAAATGCCTCAGATAGCATGTCTTTGTCTATCATTTGAGGATATTAAAATTGTTTTTTGATGTGATGATATTGCGGTATAATATTAAATATATTTGGCCAGGCGTGGTGGCTCATGCCTATAATCCCAGCATTTTGGGAGGCTGAGGCGGGCAGATCACGAGGGCAGGAGATCAAGACCATCCTGGCTAACAGGGTAAAACCCCTTCTCTACAAAAAATACAAAAAAAAACAAAAAAAATTAGCCGGGCATGGTGGTGGGCGCCTGTAGTCCCAGCTACTCAGGATGCTGAGGCAGGAGAATGGCTTGAACCTGGGAGGCAGAGCTTGCAGTGAGCCGAGATCGCACCACTGCACTCCAGTCTGGGTGACAGAGCGAGACTCCGTCTCAAAAAAAAAAAAAAAAAAAAAGAAATATATTTTGTCTTTGTTTCAGGTTCCTGCCACAGAGCTTCTGAAACCCTTGGAATTTCCTGAGTGATAGGAGCTCTCTTTTGTTATTCACTAGAAGCCCCTTTGGATCCCACCTAAGTTTATGCTATTGAAGTGACTTAGTGTGGGACCCCTAGGCCTCAGCATGGGACTGCTGCTCACTAAAAAAACTGACGGGTTAGATAATTGGAACTTTCATCCCCACCCACCAATCTCTGGGGAAGCTGGAAATTAAGATCTATAGAAAAAATTTTTGTTTTTCTTTTGAGACAGGCTCTCGCTTTTTTACTCAGGCTGTGATGCAGTGGCATGATCATAGCTCACCGCAGCCTCAACCTCTGGGCTCAAGTGACCCTCTCACCTCAGCCTCCCAAGTAGCTGGGACTACAGGTGTGCGCTACCATGCCCAGCTAATTTTTTAAAACTTTTTTGAACAGGATCTCACTGTGTTAGCCCAGGTTTGTCTCAAACTCCTGGGCTCAAGTCATCCTCTTACTTTGGCCCCCAAAGTGCTGGGATTATAGATGTGAGCCACTGAGCCCAGCCTAGACACTCTTGAACCACTAGATGTGATTAGCTTCAGGGTAGCTGAACACAGGGGGATGCTGGGGAGTTGGTGCACCCAGAGAGGGCACAGAAGCTCTGCACCTCTCCCACTCCATACCTTGCCCAATGCATTACTTCATCTGCCTGTTCATCTGTATCCTTTATAACACCCTTTATAATAAACTGTTAAAACTAAGTAAAGTGTTTCCCTGTGAGCCATCCTAGCTAATTATCAAACCAAAAAGAGGAGTCATGGGAACCCTGATTTATAGACAGTAGATTAGAAGCACTGGTCACAACCTGTGACTTGAGATTAGTGTCTGAGTGAAGGCAGTCTTTTTTTTTTTTTTTTTTTTGAGACGGAGTCTCGCTCTGTCGCCCAGGCTGGAGTGCAGTGGCGCGATCTCAGCTCACTGCAAGCTCCGCCTCCCGGGTTCACGCCATTCTCCTGCCTCAGCCTCCCGAGTAGCTGGGACTACAGGCGCCCGCCACCACGCCCGGCTAGTTTTTTGTATTTTTAGTAGAGACGGGGTTTCACCGTGTTAGCCAGGATGGTCTCGATCTCCTGACCTCGTGATCCGCCCACCTCGGCCTCCCAAAGTGCTGGGATTACAGGCTTGAGCCACCGCGCCCGGCCAAGTGAAGGCAGTCTTGTGGTAGTCTCCAGGCAGACAGTGTCAGAATTAAAGTGAGTTACCGAATACCCAGTTGGAAAACTGGTTGATGTGTGGGGGAAAACTCCTATATATCTGGTGTCAGAAATAAAGTACTGGTTCACACCTGTAATCCTAGCACTTTGGGAGGCCAAGACAAGTGGATCACTTGAGCCCAGGAATTCAAGACTTGCCTGGACAACATGGTGAAATCTTTTTTTTTTCTTCTTTCTTTTTTTGAGACAGTCTCGCTCTGTCACCCAGGCTGGAGTGCAGAGGGGCGATCTTGGCTCACTACAAGCTCCACCTCCCAGGTTCTTGCCATTCTCCTGCTTCAGCTAATTTTTTTTTTTTTTTTTTTTTTTTTTTTGTATTTTTAGTAGAGACGGCGTTTTACCATGTTAGCCAGGATGGCCTCGCTCTCCTGACCTCGTGATCCACCCGTCCAGGCCTCCTAAAGTGCTGGGATTACAGGTGTGAGCCACTGTGCCCGGCCAACATGGTGAAATCTACCTCAACTAAAAATACAAAAAATTAGTGGGGTGTGGTAGCACCAACCTACAGTCCCAGCTATTTGGGAGGCTGAGGTGGGAGGATTACCTGAGCCCAGGAAGTTGAGTCTGCAATGAGCCAAGGTCATGCACTGCACACCAGCCTGAGCAACAGCAATGAGACCCTGTCTCAAATCAAAAAAAAAAGGAGTGAAGTACTGAGAGGAGTGTGAGAGGGTAGGAAACAGCTTGGTCTTTCCTATCTCTTACAGGTATCTTGGTTAAGCTTTTTTTAAAACAATCCTTACCATTTTAAAATACATACAAAAATACTTATGAGTAAAATGATGTCCAAGATTTGCTTCAAAATCATCTGAAAGGGGAAACAGAAGTAACACTAGCCATGAACTGTTACAGTAGTTAAATCTGATTGACAGGTACATGGTAGTTCATGACTATACTTCCATGTTTGAAATTTCACATAATAATGAGGGGTTGGCAGGGCGCGGTGGCTCAAGCCTGTAATCCCAGCACTTTGGGAGGCCGAGACGGGCGGATCACGAGGTCAGGAGATCGAGACCATCCTGGCTAACACGGTGAAACCCCGTCTCTACTAAAAATACAAAAAACTAGCCGGGCGTGGTGGCGGGCGCCTGTAGTCCCAGCTACTCGGGAGGCTGAGGCAGGAGAATGGCGTGAACCCGGGAGGCGGAGCTTGCAGTGAGCTGAGATCCGGCCACTGCACTCCAGCCTGGGTGACAGAGCGAGACTCCGTCTCAAAATAAATAAATAAATAAATAATGAGGGGTTTTTCTGGGTGCAGCAGCTCACACCTGTAATCCCAACACTTTGGGAGGCCGAGGCGTGTGGATCACAAGGTCATGAGATCGAGACTATCCTGGCTAACACGGTGAAACCCCATCTCTACTAAAAATACAAAAACAAAATTAGCCAGGGGTGTTGGTGGGCACCTGTTGGTAGTCCCAGCTACTCTAGAGGATGAGGCAGGACAATGGCGTGAACCCAGAAGGCAGAGCTTGCAGTGAGCCAAGATCGCACTACTGCACTCCAGCCAGGGCAACAGAGCGAGACTCCGTCTCAAAATAATAATAATAATGGGTTTTGGCCTGGCACGGTGGTTCACGCCTGTAATCCCGGCACTTTCAGAGGTCGAGGCAGGCGGATCACTTGAGGTCACAAGTTCGAGACCAGCCTGGCCAACATGGCGAAATCATGTCTCCACTACAAATACAAAAAAATTAGCCGAGCGTGGTGATGGTCACCTGTAATCCCAGCTACTCAGGAGGCTGAGGCAAGAGAATCACTTGAACCCAAGAGGCAGAGGTCGCAGTGAGCCGAGATCGTGCCACTGCACTCCAGCCTGGGCAACAGAGCAGGACACCATCTCAAATAAAACAAGTAATGAATAGTTCTTTCAAAAAATAGTACATGTAGATAGCTTTCTTTTCACCACAAAAAAAGTTTTCTTCCAAAGACTGAAAATATTTTCTGTCAGGCACACTGCCAAATACTGGATATTGCTGCTGTACAATACTTTATTTTAGTTATTTTATTTTATATTTTATTATATATTTTATTTTATCTTAGTTTATTTTGAGATAGAGCTTTGCTCTTGTGGCTTATTTTTTTATTTCATCTTATTTTATCTTATCTTATCTTATTTTATTTTACTTTGAGATGGAGTTTTGCTCTTGTTGCCCATGCTGGAGTGCAATGGTGCAATCTCAGCTCACCACAACCTTTGCCTCCTAGGTTCAAGCGATCCTCCTGCCTCAGCCTCCCTAGAAGCTGGGATTACAGGTGCCCACCACCACACCTCGCTAATTTTTCTATTTGCAGTCAAGACGGGGTTTCACCATGTTGGCCAGGCTAGTCTTGAACTCCTGACCTTAGGTGATTCGCCTGCCTCAGCCTCCCAAAGTGCTGGAATTACAGGTGTGAGCCACTACACCCAGCCCATTGTTGGTTTTAAAATGATAAATTGGGCCGGGTGCGGTGGCTCACACCTGTAATCCCAGCACTTTGGGAGGCAGGCAGATCACAAGGTCAGGAGATGAGACCATCCTGGCCAACATGGTGAAACCCCATCTCTACTAAAAATACAAAAATTAGCTGGTCATGGTGGCACACACCTGTAGTCCCAGCTACTCAGGAGGCTGAGGCAGGAAAATCGCTTGAACCGGGGAGGTGGAAGTTGCAGTGAGCTGAGATCGCACCCCTGCACTCTGCCTGGTGATAGGGCGAGACTCCATCTCAAAGAAAAAAAAAAAAAAAAGGCAGGGGTGCAGTGGCTCCGCCTGTAATCCCAGCACTTTGGGAGGCCGAGGCAGGCAGATCACAAAGTCAGGAGTTCGAAATCAGCCTGGCCAACACAGTGAAACCCTGTCTCTACTAAAAATACAAAAAATTAGCCAGGCGTGGTGGCATGTGACTATAGTCCCAGCTACTCAGGAGGCAGAGGCAGGAGAATCGCTTGAACCCAGGAGGTGGAGGCGGCAGTGAGCCAAGATCCCACCAATGTACTCCAGCCTGGGCAACAGAGAGAGACTCCATCTCAACAACAAAAAAAAATCCAACAATGACAAGTAGTATAACAACACTTTTTTTTTCTCTGAGATGGAATTTCACTCTTATACCCCAGGCTGGAGTGCAATGGCAGGATCTTAGCTCACTGCAACCTCCACCTCCCGACTTCAAGCAAAGCGACTGCCTCAACCTCATGAGTAGCTCAGATTACAGGCCCCAGCACCATGCCCAGCTAATTACTGTATTTTTGTAGAGATGGGGTTTCACCATGTTGGCCAGGCTGCTCTCAAACTCAGGTGATCCGCCCACCTCGGCCTCCCTAAGTGTTGGGATTACGTGTGTGAGTCACCGCGCCCAATCACATTCTTTTTTCTTTTTTAATATACTTGCATGAGGTATACATAGTACTTAAACCAATAAAAGGATAAATATCTGAACTTCTTACCCAGTGTTTTGCGACTTCTTTCCACAGCTGTTCTTCGAGTTTGTTCAAACATTGCTTCCAAGTCAAATGTGCGAGCTTTTTTACCTAAAACATGAACAAATGGCAGACTGCGATTGCCTTGCAATAAGTTGGCCAAACTTCAGGTGATCAATACTGATCAATAAACACTCAGTTTGTCTGTTTATAACATAGCTCCAATATAACCATAAAATATCACAGAAGGAGTTTGAGTCACAGATAACTTTTGATGACAATCCCTTCACTAAGTACTATTAATCAGTTAACTTTCCCATCCTCCTCTAATTTACCTAGATCCCTACCCTAAGAAACAACACTAATACAGGAGGCAGAATGGAGAATGTCCCAAAAGTTACCCTTTGCAGATGTAATTAAGGTTATGGACTTTTAAATAGGGAGACTATCCTAGTTGGCCCTTAAAGGCAAAGATGCAGAACAGCTACGGCAGAAAAAGTCAGAGAGATCCAATGTTTGAGAAGGATTTGAGGCATTGTAGTTGGCTTGAAGATGAAAGGGGCAACATGAGAAGTAATGCAGGTACTTTAAGGAGCTAAGAGGAAAACAGAAATCTCAGCCCTATAACAAGGAACTGTATGAGCATGGAAACATTCTCCTCCTCCCTCAGTAACTAATTTTCCCCTATGTGGCACAAACATGTGGACACCTTTCTCACTTCTGAGTAAAGGAATGAGGTACTAAAATGAAGGATTTATACCGGGTAGGGTGGCTCATGCCTATAATCACTTTGAGAGGCTCAAGTGGGAGGATCGCTTGAGCTAGGGAGATCGATCAGCCTGGGCAACATGGTGAAACCTCGTCTCTACCAAAAGTATAAAAAATTAGCCAGGTGTGGTGGCACACATCTGTGATCCCAGTTACTCAGGAGACCAAGGTGGGAGGATGGCTTCAGCCTGGGAGGTGGAGGCTGCAGTGAGCCAAGATCGCACTAGTACACTGCAGCCTGGGTGACAGAGCAAGACGCCATCTCAAAAAATAAAAAAAAGAATAGAAAAGGCCGGGCACGGTGGCTCACGCCTGTAATCCCAGCACTTTGGGAGGCCGAGGCGGGCGGATCACGAGGTCAGATCAAGACCATCCTGGCAAAAACGGTGAAACCCCGTCTCTACTAAAAATACAAAAATATTAGTGGCGGGCGCCTGTAGTCCCAGCTGAGGCAGGAGAATGGCATGAACCCGGGAGGCGGAGCTTGCAGTGAGCCGAGATCGCGCCACTGCACTCCAGCCTGGGCGACTGAGCCAGACTCAGTCTCCAAAAAAAAAAAAAGAATAGAAAAACTACAGAACTAGTAGGTGTGAACACAACCCAAGGTCAACATGTGTAAGTCTATTATTTAATCATTATCATAGAATTAATACAGGCTGGTCAAAAGACAACAAGACCACCTTGAGGAAAGGTTCAGGGAAGTTAGAATCCCAATGTTTGGATGAACAGCATTTACAATTTTAAAATGCAAAACAAAGAGAAAACACTTTTCATGTATCAGTCTAGTAAAGTTTTGTTTTCGTTTTTTAAATAATTTTCTTTTTAAACAATACCTACTCTGTGTTGGTAGGGATATGGTAAAAATGGCATTCTTAAATTCTGTTAACTTTGGTATAACCTGAAAACAAGCTTTTTGATGGGTATTACGGCAATAAGCAGCAAGCAGCTTTAAAAGACACATACCCAATTTTTCAGCTTTTTAAATATTTATACTTCTGTATAAACTAGGCTCTCTTTTAGAAATCTACCCTACAGAATTACATATTTTTAAAAATCCTCGTACAAATGCTATTATTTACAAAAAATGTTCATTTTAGCATTATTGGTGACTTAAAATTAGAAACATCTTTTCTCTTCCTCTCTCTCCAGGACTCTCATAACTGTCTTCTGAGTTGCTTCTAACGGATACGCAGAATAGAAGACAAATGGGAGAAGAGTATTGACAAACTGAAAGGTATGCACCCGAGCTACAGGAATTCCGAGTTGACAGCTCGATCTCCCCTCCCACTCTGCGGTTCTTCAAACCTCTGCAAAAGGAAAAGGAGCTCTGCCTGGAGCAATCACTTACCGAACCCAGTGAAGCCCATGGTGACCGCAAGCTGTGGGTCCGGTCCCGACGCGTCTGAGCCTGTCGCTGGAGCAAGAGGAAAAGAGAGGAGGCCTAGTTAGTGCGGCGCCCCGGCGCCCCCGACACGGCCCACCACGCCCGGACTCGCCTAATGAAACCCACCTTCGCTGGGCCCAGAGCGCTCCATCGCTGGCCGAACACCGCAAAATGGGCCACAGTCACAGCCTAAGCAACTGCAGAGGAACTTGCCACTAACCCGCGGCAAATCCCGGAGGAAGTACCGCCTCCAAACGACAGCGGCGCCGCCGAAGCCAAGAGCGGCACCTTCCGCAAAGGGACCGCGGCTCTCTGCGCGGCGCCGCCCTACCGGACAGGCGGGAAAGCGCCGCGCAACTCAGACCACTGGAGGGGAGAAGTGGTATCTGGAGTTTCCATAACATAACATCCTTTCCTTTTTTTTTTTTCTTTTTTTTTTTGAGCCAGAGTCTCTGTCGCCCAGGCTGGAGTGCAGTGACACGATTTCAGCTCACTGCAACCTCTGCCTCCCGGGATCAAGCGATTCTCCTGCCTCAACCTCCTGAGTAGCTGGGATTACAGATGCCCGCCGGCTAATTTTGTTTTTTTTGTTTTGGTTTTTTCGTTTTTGTTTTCAGACGGAGTCTCTGTCGCCCAGGCTGGAGTACAATGGCGTGATCTCGGCGCACTGCAACCTCTGCCTCCTGGGTTCAAGTGATTCTCCTGTCTCTGCCTCCCAAGTAGCTGGGATTACAGGCGTCCACCACCACATGCAGCTAATTTTTTGCATCTTTAGTAGAGAGGAGGTTTCACCATTTTGGCCAGGCTGGTTTCGAACTCCTGACCTCAAGTGATCCGCCTACTTTGGCCTCCCAAAGTGCTGGGATTACAGGAGACACCCTTTGCTTTTGTTTTTGTTTTGTTTGTTTGAGGTGGAGTCTCACTCTGTTACCCAGGCTGGAGGGCAATGGCCGACCTCGGCTCACCCGGGTTCAAGCTCTTCTCCTGCCTCAGTCTCCTGAGTAGCTAGGATTACAGGCGCCTGCCACCACACCCGGCTAATTTTTGTGTATTTAGTAGAGGCGAGGTTTTGCTATGTTGGCCAGGCTGGTCTTGAACTCCTGACCTCACGTGATCCGCGCACCTCTTCCTCCCGAAGTGCTAAGATTACAGGCCTGAGCCACTGTGCCCCAACTTTTTTTTTTGGCCAAGTCTCCCTCTGTTGCCTTGGCTGGAGTTCAGTGGCGTGATCTCAGCTCACTGCAACCTCCTCTGCCTCCTGGGCTCAAGCAATTCTCTTGCCTCAGCCTCCCGAGCAACTGGGACTACAGGTGTGCGCCATCACGCCTGGCTATTGAGTATTTGAGACTACAGGCACCTGCCACCATGCCCAGCTAATTTTTTGTATTTTTAGTAGAGACAGCGTTTCACCATGTTGGCCAGGATGGTCTCAATCTCCTGACCTTGTGATCTGCCCACCTCGGCCTCCCAAAGTTCTGGGATTAAAGGCGTGAGCCACTGCACCTGGCCTGTCAGGCTGAAGTTTACAAGGCTAATCATGTGCTCAGGATTGTCCTTCTTAAACAGAATGTGGGAGTTCAACACTTCAATGTTCAGAAGGTGGAGAAGAATCTCTTTCTCTCTTTTTGAGACAGAATCTGACTCTGTCACCCAGGCTGGAATACAGTGGCACAATCTCGGCTCAGTGAACCTCCATCTCCTGGGTTCAAGCGATTCTTGTGCCTCAGCCTCCTGAGTAGCTGGGATTACAGGTGCCTGCCACCACACCCGACTAATTTTTCTTTTTTGAGACGGAGTCTCACTGCATCGCCCAGACTGGAGTGCAGTAGCACGATCTCAGCTCACTCCAACCTCCGCCTCCTGGGTTCAAGCAATTCTCCTGCCTCAGCCTCACGAGCAGCTGGGATTACAGGCCCTGCCACCACACCCAGCTAATTTTTGCATTTTTAGTGGAGAAAGAGTTTCACCATGTTGGCCAGGCTGTTCTCAAACTCCTGACCTCAAGTGATCCACCCGCCTCAGCCTCCCAAAAGTGCTGGGATTACAGATGTGGGCCACTGCACTCAGCCTATGGAAGAGTATCTTATACCAAACCTTGTACCTTTGGCGCTAAACTGGATATGAAGTGAGCATTTGATCAGCCAAGTCCGCTGCTCCATATTTTGTCACTATAATCCACAATGACACATGGCTTCTTAGTTTTCTTTCCATCTGTTGTCTACTTCAATCGCCGTATCATTGTGGAATATTGGTAACATTGTGACCACCTTGTTGTCACACCATTTCAGTGCCATAAGTTCACCACGGAACTTACAACATCACACATAGGAATGCTATGTTTTCTAGGATTTGACATTTTCAGCGATCTAGAATTACTATATTTTGTAAATGGAAATTCCACTACTAAAAACAGAATGCTATAAATAGAATAATGTATGTTTCCAAAGTCAATATAATAGAGTGATGTAAAAATAATAAAATAATAGACATAAACTTTGGGTGTTAGGTTGGGACCATAATCTGTGAGTTATATTGGGGTAAAGGCTGCAGCAGCAAGCACCAACAGTGAGTATTCTCAGGGAAAATGGGAAGTGGGTTAACAATGGGTAAATCTGCGGGTGCCTGTAGTGAATTCTTTTTTTTTTTTTTTTTTTTTGAGACAGAGTGTCGCTCTTGTTGCCCAGGCTGGACTGCAATGGCGCAATCTTAGCTCACTGCAACCTCTCCCTCCCAGGTTCAAGTGATTCTCCTGCCTCAGCCTCCTGAGTAGCTTGGATTACAGGCATGCGCCACCAGATCCAGCTAATTTTTTTTTTTTTTTTTTTTTTTTAGTAGAGATGGGGTTTCCCCATGCTGGTCAGGCTGGTGTCTAACTCCTGACCTCAGGCGATCCGCCAGCCTTAGCCTCCCAAAGTAGCTGGGATTACAGGCGTGGGCCACCACGCCTGGCCAAATTCTTATAATTTTATATTGTCTTAGCATTTATTTTGAATATAAGTTGGACTTTCTCATATCAGAAGCAGGGTTCAGTCACCCTTGACACAGTTTGCAGTTCTACACCTCCTCCCCGTTCCTCAATGTGATCAATCCAGGTATCTATTATATAAAACTTCCTCCTGGTGCCCACCTCCCCATAGGATAACTACATACAGCCTACCTCACCAGCCCTGCTGACCCTGACGTCCTACATGGACTGTGCAGATATGCTACAGTGACTACCTCGATCACAGCATGACTTCCAACAACAGGGGTGTCCAATCTTTTGGCTTCCCTGGGCCACAATGGAAGAAGAAGAATTGTCTTGGGCAACACATTAAATACACTAACAATAGCTGAGAGCTTAAAAAAAAAAATCACAAATCTCACAATGTTTTAAGAAAGTTAACAAATTTGTGTTGGGCTACATTCAAAGCCATTCTGAGCTGACGAGCTTGTCCTCAAATTTGTGCATGATTGCTTTAAATCCACCAATTAAAGTGTGGGAATTCCTCTTGGGAAATCTATTTGGAAAACACCATGAAACCAATGAATGCGTTGGCTCATGAGTCCCTCTTTCTCTTTCCCTGACTGCATTCCTTGACCTCCAGGTGTGCCAGATGCCCTCCGGGCCTGTAAGTAATAAAATCTTTACTTACATCTGTGTTTCTCCTAATTATTGAAGAAGCATGCTCTATCTTTAAATGCCTAAATTAAAATAGTGCCTTAACATAAATCAAGGCAGTAGGATTCAAAATGTTGTAGTCGTCACTCTATTTTTCAGTTACATACGCATTGTAAGCAAAATCAGTTTCCCTTAAGCGTATCCTTAATAAAGCCATAAACAGTATTCATTTAATTAAAACCTGACCCTTAAATAGTCTTTTTAACACTCAGTATGACAAAAGGAGAAGTAATCATGAAGTATGTTTCTTTTGTTTGTTTGTTTGTTTTTTGAGACCGAGTCTCGCTCTGTCACCCAGGCTGGAGTGTAGTGGTGCGATCTCAGCTCACTGCAAGCTCCACCTACTGGGTTCAAGCTATTCTCCTGCCTCAGCCTCCCAAGTAGCTGGGACTACAGGCACCCGCCACAGGGCCCGGCTAATTTTTTGTATTTTTAGTAGAGATGGGGTTTCACCATGGTCTCGATCTCCTGACCTCATGATCTGCCCGCCCTGGCCTCCCAAAGTGCTGGGATTACAGGCGTGAGCCACCGCGCCCAGCCATCATAAAGTATGGTTTTAAAAAAATTTCTTACAGATAGGGTCTCACTATGTTATCCAGACTGGAGTGCAGTGGCTATTTACAAGTTCAGTCATGAAGCACTTTAGCCTCAAACTCCTGGACTCAAGCGATCTTCCCCTGCCTCAGCTTCCTGAATAGATGGGACCACAGGCACATGCCACCATGCCCAGCTAATGCATATCTAAGTACGATGGTCATCTAAAAGAAAACCACTTGTAATTGAGTTGTTAGCTTTTTTTCATGAAACATTATTTTTACTTGAAAGAATGACTCACAAAGTACAGTTGTTCAGATTTAAGTATTTGGCAAACATTTTCTCAAAAATAAATGAAATGAGTTTATCACTTTAAGAAAAGCAAGTCAGGCGTGGTGGCTCACACCGGTAATCCCATCACTTTGGTAAGCCGGGGTGGGAGGATAACCTGAGGCCAGGAGTTCGAGACCAGCCTGGCCAACATGGCGAAACCCCATCTCTACTAAAAATACAGAAAATTAGCAAGCCAGGCATAGCTGGGCATGGTGGCTCATGTCTGTAACCCCAGGGCTTTGGGAGGCCGAGGCAGGTGAATCACCTGAGGTCAGGCATTCAAGACCAGCCTGACCAACATGGCGAAACCCCCATCTCTACTAAAAATACAAAAAAAAAAAAAAATTAGCTGGGCTTGGTGACATGCGCCTGTAATCCCAGCTACTCGGGAGGCTGAGGCAGAATTGCTTGAACCTGAGAGGCGGAGGTTGCAGTGAACAGAGATCATACCACTGCACTCCAGCCTGGGCAACAAGAGCAAAACTCCATCTTAAAAAAAAGAAAAAAAGAAAGAAAATTAGCCTGTAATTCCAGCTACTTGGCAGGCTGAAGCAGGAGAATCACTTGAACCTGGGAGGCAGAGGTTGCAATGAGCTGAAATCGCACCATTACACCCCAGCCTAGGTGACAAGAGCAAAACTCTATTTAAAAAAAAAAACAAAAAACAAAAAAAAACACTGACGGCCGGGCGCGGTGGCTCAAGCCTGTAATCCCAGCACTTTGGGAGGCCGAGACGGGCGGATCACGAGGTCAGGAGATCGAGACCATCCTGGCTAACACGGTGAAACCCCGTCTCTACTAAAAAAATACAAAAAACTGGCCAGGAGAGGTGGCGGGCGCCTGTAGTCCCACCTACTCGGGAGGCTGAGGCAGGAGAATGGCGTGAACCCAGGAGGCGGAGCTTGCAGTGAGCTGAGATCCGGCCACTGCACTCCAGCCTGGTTGACAGAGCCAGACTCCGTCTCAAAAAAAAAAAAAAAAAACTGACTATACTTGTTGCCAATTATTAAAATACTTGTACTTTTCCTAAATACGTAACTGAGGCCAGCTTTTCTTTCCTTTTTTTTTTTTTTTTTTTTTTTTTTTGAGATGGAGTTTCGCTCTTGTAGTCCAGGCTGGAGTGCAATGGCACGATCTCGGCTCACTGCAACCTCTGCCTCCCGGGTTCAAGTGATTCTCCTGGCTTAGCCTCCTGAGTAGCTGGGATTACAGGCTTGCACCACCATGCCCAGCTAATTTGTGTATTTTTAGTACAGACGGAGTTTTACCATGTTGGCCAGGTTGGCCAGGCTACCCTCGAACTTCTGACCTCAGGTGATCCATCGGCCTCGGCCTCCCAAAGTGCTGGGATTACAGGCGTGAGCCACGGTGTCCAGTGAGGCCAGCTTTTCTTTCTTTCTTTTTTTTTTTTTTGTCTGAGACAGAGTCTTGCTCTGTCGCCCAGGCTGGAGTACGGTGGCGCGATCTTGGCTCACTGCAAGCTCCGCCTCCCAGGTTCACACCATTCTCCTGCCTCAGCCTCCCGAGTAGCTGGGACTACAGGCGCCTGCCACCACACCCGGCTAATTTTTTGTATTTTTTTTAGTAGAGACAGGGTTTCACCGTGTTAGCCAGGATGGTCTTGATCTCCTGACCTCGTGATCTGCCCGCCTCAGCCTCCCAAAGTGCTGGGATTACAGGCATGAGCCACTGCACCCGGCCAAGGCCAGCTTTTTAAATATATTATACTTCAATTAAATAAGTCACAAAATGTTGACATGCTAGACAAAGTAATAGACATAAAAAACCAGGTTTGCTCATTCTGCTTACCAGCAGAACTTAACAAAATCCTTTGCCAGCAGAATTTCACAAAGCCCAACTCAATGACTGAGTGTAGACCTCTAGAAGAATGCCCTGGAAACAATAAGCAGGTTAGAGCACAGGTTCCCACATCTCTTGCTTGAATCAATGCATTTTTTTAAAAAAGGTAAGTTCAGTGTTCCCACCCCTTGCCTCTTCCACTATATAAGATAGTGTCCCACAGGATTCATGGTTGTGCCTCTGTAATCTAATCTATAACCAGATGTACTCTTACACCCAAACTTGGATGAGATTTTGCTGTAATGTAATTTATGACTTTTTTTTTTTTTTTTTTTGAGACAGAGTCTCACTTTTTATCACCCAGACTAGAATGCAGTGGCATAGTCATGGTTCACTGCAACCCGGAACTCCTGGGCTAAAGTGATCCTCCTGCCTCAGCCTACCAAGTAGCTGGGACTACAGGTCCACATCCAGCAAATTAAAAAAAAAAAAATTTTTTTTTTGATTTTGCTTTTAGAGATGGGGGTCTCATTACATTGCCCAGGTTGGTTTTGAATGCCTGGCCTCAAGAGATCCTCATGCATAGGCCTCCCAAAGTGCTAGAATTACAGGTGTGAGTCACTATACCCAGTTTATTAGCATGTTTAATGTAATTTCTGAGCACATGCAGAACTTCCAACCCCTGATATGTAAGCTGTGGGCTAAAACACTACTTTGGAACAGTCTAACAGAAACTCTCTGAAAGGTTGCAATTCTGACTCTGAATTAAACTGACTTTAATTCTTTAAAAGTGGGTTATTTTTCTTTAGTTGACAGCAGATAGAGATACGAGAATTCAGCTATCCATTACTGATCAAGACACTAAAGACATTTGCAAAAATATGAAATAATCGCATTCTTCTCCCTGTTTTAGTTTTAGAAACTATAGTGATTTCTCATTTTTAAAAAGTGTTATATTAACATGTATTAAGCTTGTTATGCTTTTTTTTTTTTTTTTCTCTTTTTGTGATGGAGTCTTACTCTGTTGCCCAAGCTGGAGTGTAGTGGCATGATCTTGGGTCACTGCAACCTCTGCCTCCCAGGTTCAAGCGATTCTCCTGCCTCAGCCTCCTGAACAGCTGAGACTACAGGCGCATGCCACCATGCCCAGGTAATCTTTGTATTTTAGTACAGACGGGGTTTCACCATATTGGCCAGGCTGAACTCGTGATTCACGTGCCTTGGCCTCCCAAAGCACTGGGTGCTGGGATTACAGGCGTGAGCCACTGCGCCTGGCCTTGTTAGGCTTTTAAATACATTGTTAAACATTTTAATTTTCAGTTTATGAGTTATTCACAAATTTTTTTTTTTTTTTTTTTGAGACGGAGTCTCGCTCAGTCGCCCAGGCTGGAGTGCAGCGGCGCGATCTCGGCTCACTGCAAGCTCCGCCTCCGGGGTTTACGCCGTTCTCCTACCTCAGCCTCCCGAGTAGCTGGGACTACAGGCGCCCGCCACCACGCCCGGCTTTTTTTTTTTTTTTTTTTTGGCATTTTTAGTAGAGACGGGGTTTCACCGTGTTAGCCAGGATGGTCTCGATCTCCAGACCTCGTGATCCACCCGCCTCGGCCTCCCAAAGTGCTGGGATTACAGGCGTGAGCCACCGCGCCCCGCCGAGTTATTCACAAATATTAATACATGCAACCAATATGTAACGAAAACTCTCTGGAATCCTGAATAATTTTTAAGGGTATCAAGGGGGTCCTAAGACCAAAAAAAATCATAATTACATGTTCTAGGGAAGAGGTCAGCAAACTTTTCCTGTAAAGTGCCAGAGTCCGTATTTTAGGCTTTGCAGTCTTGTGTAAACTACTTGGTTTAGCAGTTGTAGTGGGAAAGCAGCCACAGGCAATATGCCAATGAATTTAGTGAGATTACACTTTGGGGAGCTTTGTTGCTATGCAGGAATATCACACCAACATTGTTCAATCTTCCAATTTGTGGAGTTGAAAACTTTCAATTGTGTATTTTGTCTCAAATTAAAAACAAACTCGGTGCCAGGCCACCACTTTTCAATCTATGGTATACCAAATAAACTGATAGCTAGAGATCCAACTGCCTATTTATATAACAATAATTTAAAAATCTAGTTTTTCTTGGTATATTGTCTATGTCAAATTTTAAGTGTAGCTTGGTAACATCATAGAACTTACAATTTTCAGAAATATAGTCAAGTGTTTGAGGGAGTAAAAATGTAATTCAAATGGCAAAAGACCAATTTAGAGTAATTCAGTTATTGATTTGTTAAATTCTAAAGAACGTAACTGGAAGCTTTCTTAGGTGAGATTCTAAATAAGGACAGCTTTCTAAAAAGTGCTTTGATTTACCCACTCAGGTTGCCTTCTGTAGTAAATGAAGCCTCTTTTACCCCACTGCTTTCTCCTATCCTTCTGCTACAGTACATACCTACCCAAATAGAAAAATTATAGTGAAGTCCTTTGTCTCTGCTTGAAGCACCTTAAGGACAGGAAACATTTTGTTAGTTTGATAGTCCCAGCACCAGGCACAAGGCAAGTATTCAGTTTCTTAGGATTGTATGATATCTTGGGTTCCTATCTCATACAAGTTCCTGTACTAGTGCTGAGAATGAAAAGATGAAGTGGGTCTCTCTGCCACGATAAAAAGCCCGGCAGCGGTCCACCGGCACTCAGCTCCTCCTGAAACACGTATTTTATACTAAGGGGCCACAAAGTCAAAAGACAGCGACATGCAAATGAAAAAGCCTGATGAATTCTAATTTACACTGAAGCCCGTGAAGAATATAGTGAGATATTGGTCCATATCCCTCTCTGTGACAGGGAGCTACCAATTCTTTACTCTCATAACAGCAGTTACTTGGAGTCGCGCACTCATATAGCTGCAGTTAGGGCGTTCCGACGCGGGAAGTTCCAAGACTCAGGTAGAGCACGCGCTTAAACCAACGGAACCAGACCAGTCTCCTAGGCCAGACACACGACCTAGCTCCCACCTAGCGTATCCCTCCTCCCTCCTCCCTCCTTCCTCCCCACCCCACCCAAACCCCATCCCGCCCCTCTCCTTCCCAGTTCCCTCCCCTTTACCCTTCCCTTCCGTTCCTTCCCTCCGTCCCTTCCCTAAATAACTTACTCTACTTTTACCCTTCCACACCTCAAAACCCTCAACCCCCTGCAAAGCATCGGCAGACTCTTCGCTCCACCCCCAAACTCTAGCTCTCTCCCAACAGCTTCCTCTTCCCAGGCCAGAATGACGTCTTCCAGTCCCCCACCATATGAGCCGGAAGTGCGTCATGTCGAGGCGCCAAGGCGCTCGTTTGGCGCGCGCGCCCTAGGCGGCGGATCTAAGCTGAGTTCTTGGATCTTTTCTTGTTTCTCCCTGGCTTTTGACTTTTTCTGGACCCTGGTGTCTACGATTTCCGAGATGCCGTCTTCTTTGCTGGGCGCAGTGATGCCGGCCTCTACATCGGCCGCAGCCCTGCAGGAAGCTCTGGAAAATGCTGGACGGCTCATCGACCGTCAGTTGCAAGAGGACCGCATGTACCCGGACCTTTCCGAGTTGCTTATGGTGTCTGCCCCAAGTGAGTGATAGTGACCCTGCTTTCTCAGCCTAAAGGACTCGCGCCTGACTTCCTAATTTGCTACTTATCCCCAGCGTTAGTCCCGGCGAGGATATCCTGAGATTTATGGCACTGTTGGCTGCATTTTTGGAGAACAGCAAGCAGCTTATTTTCAGGTTTTTTCCTTTCCTCACTTTCTTGATTGTAGATACTTGAGAGGGCAAGAGCGAAGAGCAAGCTCCCAGTTGAAGCAGAAAGAGGCAAAGACCCCAACCTTAATGAGCTTCTCGCCGCACTCAAGTGTTTATGGCTAAGGCCATATGAGAAGCATCTTCAGATCCAAGTTCTAAATTTGTTCATTTCTCCTGTTAGTATTTGAGTAGATCGTAGGAGCAAACGACATTAATTTGGAAATGTAGCATGTTATCTTAAAGATACGCTTTGCTTTATTTTTATTTATTTATTTATTTATTTATTTATTTATTATTTATTGAGACGGAGCTTCCCTCTTCTCCCCGGGCTGGAATGCTATGGCGTGATCTCGGCTCATTGCAACCTCCGCCTCCCGTGTTCAAGCAATTCTCCTACCTCAGCCTCGCGAGTAGCTGGGATTACAGGCGCCCGCCACCACGCCCGGCTAATTTTTGTGTTTTTTTTTAGTAGAGACGAGGTTTCACCATGTTGGCCAGGCTGGTCACGAACTTCTGACCTCAAGTGATCCGCCTGCCTCGGCCTCCCAAAGTGCTGGGATTACAGGCGTGAGCCACTGCCCCCGGCCAAGAAACGCTTTATTGTGTGTAGAGATGTGTATTATGAAATGCTGGAGGATCTTAAAAGACCTACCAGTGGAATAAAGGAAGAGAACAGGAAAATCAGCCGTGCTCATGTACAGGGAGGGTAAGGCAGAATATGTGTTGACAATAGAGGTGACTGGAAAGTGTTTAACAGTTTTAAATTATGACTAGCTCCCACAGCTTATGGAATTACATCAGTTGCTAGAAAAAGATGGAATTTGGAGAAAACCAGAGAAGTGTGAGAAAGAAAAGAGATTGTTGGTGAGCAAGAACCGAAATAATCTGAATAGGATAATTTGTGCAGTGTAAACCGAGAACACTTCTGATTATTATTATTATTATTTTTTTGAGACCGAGTCTGGCTCTTTTGCCCATGCTGGAGTGCAGTGGCGCGATCTCTGCTCACTGCAAGCTCTGCCTCCCGGGTTCACCCCGTTCTCCTGCCTCAGCCTCCTGAGTATCTGGGACTACAGGCGTCGGCCACCACGCCCGACTAATTTTTTGCATTTTTTAGTAGAGACGGGGTTTCATCCTGTTAGCCAGGATGGTCTCCATCTCCTGACCTCGTGATCCGCCCACCTCGGCCTCCCAAAGTGCTGGGATTACAGGCGTGAGCCACCACGCCTGGTCTACTTCTGATTATTTATTTATTTATTTTTATTTATTTTTTATTTTTTGAGACGGAGTCTCGCTGTGTCACCCAGGCTGGAGTGCAGTGGCCCAATCTCGGCTCACTGCAAGCTCCGCCTCCCGGGTTTACGCCATTCTCCTGCCTCAGCCTCCGAGTAGCTGGGACTACAGGCGCCCGCCACCACGCCCGGCTAGTTTTTTGTATTTTTAGTAGAGACGGGGTTTCACCATGTTAGCCAGGATGGTCTCGATCTCCTGACTTCGTGATCCACCCGCCTCGGCCTCCCAAAGTACTGGGATTACAGGCTTGAGCCACCGCGCCCGGCCTTACTTCTGATTATTTATAAACATCATTGATAGCTTTGTAATCAAAGAAATGATAGAAACAACGATAGTATTTTCTCCCTACAGCTACTTACCAATGAGCGTGTCTTATAATACCTCATTGGCCTGTTAGCAACTATCATCTTGAACAGCGTTACTCACTTTGGCCTCCTTAGGTGTAAAAATATATAAAAACAGTGCATACTTTCTGGTCCTCCTCTTACATATCTCATGTCTTTTTTTTTTTTTTTTTTTTTTTTTGAGACGGAGTCTTGCTCTGTCGCCCAGGCTGGAGTGCAATGGCCGGATCTCAGCTCACTGCAAGCTCCGCCTCCCGGGTTTACGCCATTCTCCTGCCTCAGCCTCCCGAGTAGCTGGGATTACAGGCACCTGCCACCTCGCCCGGCTAGTTTTTTGTATTTTTTTTAGTAGAGACGGGGTTTCACCGTGTTAGCCAGGATGGTCTCGATCTCCTGACCTCGTGATCCGCCCGTCTCGGCCTCCCAAAGTGCTGGGATTACAGGCTTGAGCCACCGCGCCCGGCCAATTTTTTTATTTTTAATTTTCGTGGGTACATGGTAGGTGTGTGTGTGTATACATATATATGTATTTTTTTTCCCAAGACGGAGTCTTGCTCTGTCACCCAGGCTGGAGTGCAATGGCATGATCTTGGCTCACTGCAGCCTCTGCCCCCCAGGTTTAAGCAGTTCTCCTGCCTTAGCCTCCCGAGTAGCTGGGATTACAGGCGCCTGCTACTGTGCCTGGCTAATATTTTTGTATTTTTAGTGGAGATGGGGTTTCACCATGTTGGCCAGGCTGGTCTTGAACTCCTGACCTCGTGATCGGCCTGCCTCTGCCTCCCAAAGTGCTGAAATTACAGGCGTGAACCACCGCGCCCGGCGGTGTATATATTTATGTGGTGCATGAGATGTTTTGATACGGGCATGCAATGTGAAATAATTATGTAATGGAAAATGGGGTATCCATCCTCTCAAGCATGTATCTTTTGTGTTACAAACAATACAATTACATGCTTTCATTTTATTCATTTCTTTCTTTATTATGATTTTTTTTTTTTTTTGAGACGGAGTCTTGCTCTGTTGCCCAGGCTGGACTGCAGTGGCCGGATCTCTGCTCACTGCAAGCTCCGCCTCCCGGGTTTACGCCATTCTCCTGCCTCAGCCTCCCGAGCAGCTGGGACTACAGGCGCCCGCCACCTCGCCCGGCTAGATTTTTGTATTTTTTTTTTTAGTAGAGACGGGGTTTCACCGTGTTAGCCAGGATGGTCTCGATCTCCTGACCTCGTGATTCGCCCGTCTCGGCCTCCCAAAGTGCTGGGATTACAGGCTTGAGCCACCGCGCCCGGCCTATTATGATTTTTGAGATAGTCTTGCCCTGTCAGTCAGGCTGGGCAATGGCCCAATCTCGGTTCACTGCAACTTCCGCTTCCCAGGTTCAAGCAATTCTCCTGCCTCAGCCTCCCAAGTAGCTGGAATTACAGGCGCACACCACCACACTGGCTAATTTTTTGTGTCTTTAGTAGAGACGGGGTTTCACCATGTTGGCCAGGGTAGTCTTGAACTCCTGACCTCGTGATCCTCCTGCCTCAGCCTCCCAAAGTGCCAGGATTACAGGCTTGAGCCACTGCACCCAGCCACTTTTATTTTAAAATAACACTAAATTATCAAATTTAAACATTCCTTTGTTATAGAGCAAGTTTTTGTGAGATACAACTTTCCCTTCAGGCCTGAAACCAGTAACTGTTCCTACCTTAACAATGGAATATTTCAGGCCTACTTTGTGTCGGGTCAAAACTAGTATATTCTCTCTGTACCTTTGGAACCAGCACACGAAATTTTTTTGTGGCACTCAGTCCTTTTGTATGCCCAGTTGATAAACAGTATTTTATTATAAATGCTTCATTTTCTTTTTGTAGATAATCCCACTGTTTCTGGCATGTCAGATATGGATTATCCTTTACAAGGACCTGGTTTGCTGTCCGTACCCAACCTTCCAGAAATCAGTTCCATCCGAAGAGTTCCTCTCCCACCTGAACTTGTTGAGCAGTTTGGACGTATCCTATTACTTTGTATTTATTTTAAAAATGTTAAAATTGGTATTTTTCATTGTTATAATTCTTGTTCTATGTTTAATTAATGTGTTGTATATCAATTCATTTAAGGGTTTTATTTAAAATATGTTTAAGTATATGGGTTCTTTGTTGTATTAAAGAGTGGACACATAGTGATTTTTTACATAAATATTAAGTCAAAAGCTATTGAAACAAGTTAAAGAAAAATAAGATTCAACTCTGTCTGCCTTACATCCACACTGCCTCAGATATGCAGTGTAATTGCATGATGGGTGTGTTCCCTCCTATCAGCAGAGCTTGGCTCACAATTGACAGTGATATATTCATGTGGAACTATGAGGATGGGTATGTATTTAAGGCTGGTTTGCTTTAAGGGTGATTGGAATTTATATAAACTTTACTGTAGCTAGTGTTCTCATTAGAAGCTGCTTGGTTTATCTTTCATTCATCTAGCCTTTGGGTCAGTGCTTCTCAGTATGCTTCTCAGTATCCATCATCTGGGGATGTTCAAATGTGCATTCTGTTTTAGTAGTCCTGAGTGAGGCTCCAGAGTCTGCATTTGTAACAAACTGCCAGCTGCTGCTGCTGGTGTAGGTGGCATTCTTGAGTAGCAGGAGCCCAGGTCCCAAGCTTTTAGCCTGTAGTAAAAATAGATGTTGGCAATTCGTTGAGAGATGATTGGACATTTTTAAAGACTTCTGTTTTCCTTACATTTCTATGGAGTAGGCATCTGATATTTATTTATTTTGTTGTCATTTTGTGAATTTGACCTGTGTGTAAATTACATGTATAGAAATGATTCTGAGTGAAAGCCTGAGGTACTTTTGCTTAAATATAGCATATTGGTCTGGTGATCTTCCTGTTGACTTTTTAGAGATAGATTTTGTTTTACTTCCAGTTGTCCATTATATTATCCTTAGATGAGGTGTGGGATAAACATAGGAAAGCCCATATAATTAAGGTGTTACTTTTGCTCTTAAGTAATTAATGATCTTTCTAGGAACACCTGTGCATTAAAAAAAACACTGTATCGACCAGGCATGGTAACTCATGCCTGTAATCCCAGCACTTTGGGAGGCCGAGGCGGGTGGATCACCTGAGGTCAGGGGTCCGAGACCAGCCTGGCCAACATGGAGAAACCCTGTCTCTACTAAAAATACAAAAGTTAGCTGAGTGTGGTGGCACATGCCTGTAGTCCCAGCCACTAGGGAGGCTGAGGCAGGAGAATTGCTTGAACCGGGGAGACCTCGGAGGTTGCAGTGAGCTGAGATAGTGCCACTGCACTCCAGCCTGGGCGACAGAGCGAGACTCCATCTCAAAAACAGCAACAAAACACTGTATTTTTTTTTTTTTTTTTTTTGAGACGGAGTCTCGCTGTGTCGCCCAGGCTGGAGTGCAGTGGCCGGATCTCAGCTCACTGCAAGCTCTGCCTCCCGGGTTTTTACGCCATTCTCCTGCCTCAGCCTCCCGAGTAGCCGGGACTACAGGCGCCCGCCACCTCGCCCGGCTAGTTTTTTGTATTTTTTAGTAGAGACGGGGTTTCACCGTGTTAGCCAGGATGGTCTCGAACTCCTGACCTTGTGATCCGCCCGTCTCGGCCTCCCAAAGTGCTGGGATTACAGGCTTGAGCCACCGCGCCCGGCCCAAAACACTGTATTATTGAAACAAAATTGAAGCTAAATGACAGCTTAATACCTATAGCTTAAATGAAACAATTTTTTTTCTATTAGAAGTTTGATAGCAATTTTTCTTGTTGAAATGTAATAGTTGTAATAGCAGTGATGTGTGGTTGTGATTATTTTTCATGTACCCTGAATGTTCCCCACTTTGTTATGTTACCATAACATTTTTTTTTTTTTTTTTTTTTTTGAGACGGAGTCTCGCTCTGTCGCCCAGCCAGGCTGGACTGCAGTGGCGTGATCTCCACTCACTGCAAGCTTCGCCTCCCGGGTTCACGCCATTCTCCTGCCTCAGCCTCCCAAGTAGCTGGGACTACAGGTGCCCACCACCACACCCGGCTAATTTTTTGTATTTTTAGTAGAGATGGTGTTTCACCGTGTTAGCAAGGATGGTCTCGATCTCCTGACCTCGTGATCCGCCTGCCTCAGCCTCCCAAAATGCTGGGATTACAGATGTGAACCACCGCCCCCAGCCAACATATTTATTTTTATGCTAAATAATAAAACCTTTTTGTTTAGGTATGTATCTTTTCAAGAGAAGTCAATGCAAAAATATTACAGAGCAGATACATGTGAGAATAATTATTTTCTTTAAAACATGTTTTCGGCTGTGCGTGGTGGCTCACGCCTGTAATCCCAGCACTTTAGGAGGTCAAGGCGGGTGGATCACCTGTGGTCGGGAGTTCGAGACCAGCCTGACCAACATGGAGAAACCCCATCTCTACTAAAAACACAAAATTAGCTGGGCATGGTGGCACATGCCTATAATCGCAGCTACTCGAGAGGCTGAGGCAGGAGAATCACTTGAACCTGGGAGGCAGAGGTTATGGTGAGCTGAGATTGTGCCATTGCACTCCAGCCTGGGCAATAAGAGCAAAAACTCCATCTCAAAAAAAAAAACATGTTTTCACTTTAATGAAATTTTTTACATTTCCATTAACATCCAACGTGTTTATTTAACACATACATATTGATCTTATGTATCTGACACTCTTGTTGTGGTAGGAAGAGTACTGAATGAGATGAATGTGGTTCTGCCCTCATGGAACAAACAGTCCTACCTTACTGTGTGTCTTAGTCTGAGCTGCTAAAACAGAATACCATAGTCTATGATCAGCAGAAATTTATTTCTCATGGTTCTGGAAGCTGGAAGTCCAAGATCAAGGTCTGGTGAAAGCCCACTTCCGTGTTCATAGACGGCTATCTTTTCACTCTGTCCTCTCATGGCAGAGGGGTAGGGGAGTTCTTTGGGTCCTCTTTTATAAGGGCACTAATCCCATTCATGAGGTATACCCTCATGACCTAATAACCTTTCAAAGGTCCCACCTACAAATACTGTCACATTAAGAGTTAGGATTTAACCTGCATTTTAGGAGGACACAGATATTTGATCCATAGCAGTGTGTGTTCATTTAAAGAAAAATTATTTGAAGAATGAACTTATTTAAAAAAATGAAGGCACAAGTAATAGGTCCATAAATTCAATTTTGTAAAATTTATACTTAAATATTCAATTGGCTTTCTATTATAAATCCTAATTCCATCTGGATGATAAAAATGTAATCTTGGTTATTTCATTGTTCTCTAACCCCCAGCTATCTCAGCATTGGATCATAGTTTCAAGAGGCTGTGCCAATTATCAAAGGGCCCTGTGGGATGGCATGATGTAGGAGGATGGGGAATCCTAGTCCACATAAGTTGCCATTTGGCTATTTTGTTCCTGTGTGGATGGCCTTTTCAGGGTGACTAGAAGCTTTCTTGAAAGTCTGGATCATATTTTTTTCGTGGTATTTTTTCTGCTTCATGTGAGCTTCTTAGATCTTTAGTTTGATGTCTTCTACTATTTTTAGAATTTTTTTCAGCTATTATCCTTATTTTTCTCTCTTTCTCTTTTACTTTCTGTTCAGCCGTTGCCTTTTTTTTTTTTTTTCCCAAGATGGAGTCTCGCCCTGTCACCCAGGCTGGAGTGCAGTGGACTGTCTTGGTTCACTGCAACCTTCGCCTCCTGAGTTCAAATACTTCTTGCCTCAGCCTCTGGAGTAGCTGGGACTACAGGTGCGGGCCACCACACCTGGCTAATTTTTGTATTGTTATTAGAGATGGTGTTTCACTATATTGACCAGGGCTGGTCTTGAACTCCTGACCTCCAGTGTTTAAAATTCTTTGGCCTCCCAAAGTGCTGGGATTTTAGGAATGAGCCACTGCACCTGGCCCAGCCATTATCTTGAAATATTCTGATACATTCTCTTCTGAGATTTCAGCTGTACTTTTGTTACATACCTCATTTTGGATGCTCCATTCTGTTTTTTGTTTTTCCACTTTCTGTCTCTGTCTTTTTTTTTTTTTTTTTTTTTTTTTGGTGGACAGGGTCTTAAGGTGCTGGGATTACAGGTGTGAGCCACTGTGCCTGGACTCCCTTTTTTTTTCCTCTTTGGAGACAGGATCTCCGTTGCCAAGGCTGGAGTGCAGTGGCATGATCTCAGCTCACTGCAGCCTCGACCTCCTGGGTTCAAGTGATTCTTCTGCCTCACCCTCCCGAGTAGCTGGGATTATAGGCATGCACCACCACACCTGGCTAATTTTTGTATTTTTAGTAGAGACAGAGTTTCACTGGGTTGGCCAGGCTGGTCTTGAATTTCTGACCTCAGGTGATCTGCCCACCTCAGCCTCCCAAAGTGCTGGGATTGCAAGCGTGAGCCACCGCTCCTGGTCTTCACTGGCTTTTTTTGGAGACTGAGTCTCACTCTGTTGCCCAGGCTGGAGTGCAGTGGCAAGATCTCAGCTGACTGCAACCTCCGCCTCTCTGGTTCAAGCGACTCCCCTGCCTCAGCCTCCTGAGTAGCTGGGAATACAAGCATGCGCCACCATGGCCGGCTAATTTTTTTTGTATTTTAGTAGAGATGGGGTTTCACCATGTTGACCAGGATGGTCTCAATCTCCTAACCTTGTGATATGCCCACCCCGGCTTCCCAAAGTGCTGGGATTACAGGTGTGAGCCATCATGCCTGGCCAGTCTTTTCATTATATTCTGTGTCTAAATTTATTTCACTAATAAAGAGAATTCAGGAGTTCAACACCAGCCTGGGCAATATGGCCAAACCTTGTCTACAGAAAATACAAAAATTAGCCAGGTGTGAAGTGGAGATTGCAGTGAGCCAAGATGGTGCCACTTCACTTCAGCCTTGGTGACAGAGCTGGACCTTGTCTCAAAAATAATAGTAATAATAAAGAGCACTGTAAGATAACACTTTGTTTTCTGTTTTTCTTTTCTTTTCTTTTTTGAGACAGGCTCTCACTTTGTCAGCGAGGCTGGAGTGCAGTGGCATGATCACTACTCACTGCAGCCTCAGCCTCACAGGCCTATGAGATCCTCCCACCTCAGTGGCCTCACACTGCCATGCCTGGCTAATTTTTTGTTTCTTTTTTGTAGAGACAGAGTCTCACTGTGTTGCCCAGGCTGATCTTGAACTTCTGGGCTCAGGCAATCCTCTTGCCTCAGATTCCCAAAGTACTGGGATTAAAGACGTGAGCCACCACATCTGGCCTGTTTGCTTTATATATGTAACATGTTTTTCTTCATTTGTTCACAGAGGAGACCTTGCCTATTTTGATGGACTTAGTGAGACTATTCTTGCTGTGGGGCTTGTGAAACCAAAAGCTGGTAAGAAATAAAGCTATAAGGAAGAGATTGTGTTTGTATATGTAAACTCCAAATGGTATAGACCTGAACAACAACACACCTTTTTTTTTTTTTTATTGAGATGGAATCTCGCTCCATCGAGTAGGCTGGAGTGTAGTAGTGCAATCTTGGCTCACTGCAACCTCCATCTCCCGGGTTCAAGCAGTTCTACTGCCTCAGCCTCCCGAGTGCGTTTGCTTGTTTGTTTTGTAACAGAGTCTCACTCTGTCACCCAGGCTAGAGTACAGGGGAGCCACCTCAGTGCTCACTGCAACTTCTGCCTCCTGGGTTTAAGTGATTCTCCTGCCTAAGGCTCCTGAGTAGCTGAAATTACAGGCATGCGCCACCATTCCCGGCTCATTTTTGTATTTTTAGTTGCATGTGGTTTGGCCATGTTGGCCAGGCTGGTCTGAAACACCTGGCCTCAAGCGATCCACCCACCTTGGCCTCTCAGAGTCCTGCGATTACAGGTGTGAGCCACTGCGCAGCCAAATGTACCTTTTTATAGGAGGAAATAATAGACAAAAATCACTTTTTTCAAGGCCTAAGTAAAATTTTTTAAGATTATGTCCATTTTGCAATTATAGATATTCAGTGAAGTAAAAACAGACTTTTTTTTTTTTTTTTTTGAGATGGAGTCTCCTCTGTTGCCCAGCCTGGAGTGCAATGGCACCATCTTGGCTCACCGTAACCCCAGCCTCCTGGATTCAAGCAATTCTTCTGCCTCAGCCTCCTGAGTAGCTGGGATTACAGGCACCCACCAAGCACGCCTGGCTAATTTTTGTGTTTTTAGTAGAGACAGGGTTTCACCATGTTGGTCAGGCTGGTCTCAAACTCCTGACCTCAAGTGATCTGCCCGTCTCTGCCTCTCAAAGTGCTAAGATTACAGGCGTGAGCCCCCATGCCCTACCCAAACTGACGTTTTATGCACTATTTATTTACTTGCATTGAAAATATATTTTCAGGCCAGGTGTGGTAGCTCACACCTGTAATCCCAGCACTTTGTGAGGCTGAGGCGAGCAGATCACTTGAGTCTGAGACTTCAAGACCAGCCTGGGCAACATGGTGATACCCTGTCTCTACAAAAAACAGAAACATTAGCCGGGCGTGGTAGTGCATGCCTGTAGTCCCAGCTATTCATGAGGCTGAAGCGGGAGGATCGCTTGAGTGTAGGAGGACAAGGCTGCAGTAAGCCTTCATTGTGTCACTGCACTCCAGCCTGGGCAGCAGAGCAAGACCCTGTCTCAAAAAAAAAAAAAAGGAAAAAAAGAGGCCGGGCACGGTCGTTCACTCCTGTAATCCCAGCACTTTGGGAGGCTGAGGGGGGCAGATCACCTGATGTCGGGAGTTCAAGAGAAGCCTGACCACATGGTGAAACCCTGTCTCTACTAAAAGTACAAAATAAGCGAGGTGTGGTGCCACATGCCTGTAATCCCAGCTACTCAGGAGGCTGAGGCAGGAGAATCGTTTGAACCCGTGACGCGGAGGTTGCAGTGAGCCGAGATTGAGCCACTGCACTCCAGCCTAGGCAACAAGAGCGAAACTCTTGTCTCAAAAAAAAAAAAAAAAGGCAAAGCAAATGTATTTCCTTTACATAGAATCTAAAAGAGATGCATAAGTGTGTAAATATTGCTCTATACCGTTATCAAGGTTGTAATCTTTTGTAGATAACTATAGGTCTAAGTTTTATTTTCTAAAATTTTCTAGGTTTTATTTACATTTCAAAATGAAACCTATAATATATATTTTAATCATGGTAAAATACACATAATACAAACTTTGCCATCCTAACTGTTTTTCAGCCAACACTTCAGTGGTATTAAGTCCAATCACGTTATTGTGTGACCTTTACCACCATCTGTATCTAGAACTCTATGTATCTTATAAAACGGAAACTGTGCCTATTAACTAAAAACTCCTGTTCCTCCTTCCCTTAGCAGTTGGTAGTAACCGTTCCACTTTTTGTCTGTAAGAATTTGACTATTCTAGGTTTCTTGATATAAATGGAATCATATGGTACTATATTTGTCATTTTGTGACTGGCCTATTTGATTTAACCTATGTCCTCAAGGTTCATCTGTGTTATAGCATGCATCAGAACTTTCTTCCTTTTTTTTTTTTTTTCTGGAGATGGACTCTCACTTTGTCGCCTAGGCTGGGTTGCAGTGGCATGATCTCGGCTCACTGTAACCCCTGCCTCCCGGGTTCAAGCAATTCTCCTGCCTTAGCCTCTCAAGTAGCTGGGACTACAGGCACGTGCCACCACACTTGGCTAATTTTTTGTTTTTAGTAGAGATGGGGTTTCACCATGTTGGCCAGGCTGGTCTCGAACTCCTGACCTCAGGTGATCTGCCTGCCTCAGCCTCCCAAACTGCTGGAATTACAGGCGTGAGCCACCGTGCTCGGCCAACTTTCTTACTTTTTAAAGTTCAGTAGTATTCCATTGTGTATGTGTGTGTGTGTGTGTATATATATATGGCATTTTTTAAAATCCATCAATCAATGGACACTTGGATTTTGTTTTCACCTTTTAGTTATTGTGAAAAATGCTGCTATGAACACGGATATACAAATATACATCTTTGTATTTTAATACATTTAAACTATTTTGTAATATAACACTTTTTAAACAGCATTAAATACTGAAGTGAATGTTTTCTAAGGTGGTTCTTTTCCACTGCTGTTCACTTTTTTTCCTCTTCATTACCTTGATGACATCCAAAATTTACTTATTTAAATGATCGTACATAGTAATATTTAATTAGTAGCTCATTTTAATGGTAATAAAAGCTTACTCTGTTAGTGCTTAAATGCTGAAAGTTTTCCTGCTCTTTGTACTTTATCTTAGGCATCTTTCAACCTCATGTACGACACCTCCTGGTTTTGGCGACCCCTGTAGACATAGTAATTCTTGGACTGAGCTATGCTAATTTGCAAACAGGTATGGCAACCCACATGTTGTTTTTTAAAATAATATTTTGGCCAATTGATATTACAATTAAAAGCTAATCTGGGTGAAATGTTGAATTCCATTGACTCAAATTAATGATTATTGGTGCCAAATCTTCAGGCTCTTTTCCATAAGTTAATGTTGGGTTAGTTTTTTTGTTTTGTTTTGTTTTTTGAGACAGATTTTCGCTGTTGTTGCCCAGGCTGCAGTGCAATGGTGTGATCTCAGCTCACCACATCCTCTGCCTCCTGGGTTCAAGTGATTCTCCTGCCTCAGTCTTCTGAGTTGCTGGGATTACAGGCATGCACCACCACACCCAGCTAATTTTGTTTGTTTTTGATACAGAGTCTCACACTGGGCTAGAGTGTAGTGGTGCAATCTTGGCTTAGTGCAACCTCCGCCTCCCAGATTCAAGCGATTCTCCTGCCTCAGCCTCCCAAGTAGCTGGGATTACAGGCGCCTGCTACCACACCCAGCTAATTATTTTGTAGTTTTAGTAGAGACAGGGTTTTACTGTGTTGGCCAGGCTGTTCTCAAACTCCTGACCTCGTGATCTGCCTGCTTTGGCCTCCCAGTGTGCTGGGATTACAGGCGTGAGCCACTGCGTCCAACCTAATTTAGTATTTTTAGTAGAGACGGTGTCTTCATGTTGGTCAGGCTGGTTGCAAACTGCCGACCTCAGGTGATCCACGCACCTCGGCCTCCCAAAGTGCTGGGATTACAGGCATGAGCCATGGCACCGGCTGGGTTAGTTTCTTGTTTATTGTTTTACTATATAATAAACACACAGACAGACACACACACACACACACACACACACAGAAGGTTCTGTTTCACTTGAATTATCAAATTGTATCAGACTTAGTAATTTTAAAATGTATATTATAGAAGCTGTTGACTGTGTTGTCAATAAGAATTAAGTAAACATATCGATTCTGACAATAATGCAAAGATTTTTAAAAACTGTAGAGTAGCTAATAAACTGATTTATGTATTCTTTCTTAAAATAAATAGGTTCTGGAGTTCTTAATGATAGTATGTCTGGTGGAATGCAGTTGCTTCCAGATCCTTTATATTCTCTTCCTACTGATAATACTTACCTTTTAACAATAACTTCCACTGATAATGGCAGAATTTTCTTGGCTGGAAAGGATGGCTGTTTATATGAAGTAGCCTACCAGGTAAGTCTGATATTCGTAAACGTTTTTTCTCTCTCTTGATGAAGTAGGGAAAAGTAAGCTTTTATTTTGTTTTCTAGTTATGTAAGGACATTAATATATTTTTATGACAAATATTCAAGCATCCAGGTGAAGCTGTAGTCCCCATGACTACACCATGCCTACAAAACTCAGTCCTCTCCTTAGAGGTAAAAGTCATTATTAATTCTAAGTATGTCCTTGTGGAACATAAAGCAGACATCACTGTATGTGTCTCTATAGATATCTATGCACATATGTTTGGGAGTGTATACGCATACACAAATACCTAATGTACTTTTGCAAATATATGTTTTCACTTGGATTATTGATCTAATTCATAATTGCTTTCTTTTTCTTTTTCTTTTTCTTTTTTTTAATGTGATGGAGTCTACTCTGTCACCCAGGTCTATCACCGAGGCTGGAATGCAGTGGCTCAATCTTGGCTCACCGCAACCTCCATCCCCTGGGTTCAAGCAGTTCTCCTGCCTCAGCCTCCTGATAGCTGGGATTACAGGCGTGCACTACCACCACATCCAGCTAATTTTTGTGTTTTTAGTAGAGGCAGGGTTTCATCATATTGGCTAGACTGATCTTGAACTCCTGACCTCAAATGATCCTTGTGCCTTGGCCTCCCAAAGTGCTAGGATTTATAGGTGTGAGCCACTGTACGCAGCCCATAAGTGGCTTTTTATTTAACAGTATGTCTTGAAATTCTTTCCTTGTCAGTATTTGGTTGATATTTTAAATTATGGACTAAACTCTGTAGTTAATTTTCAATAATGTGTCTCGTTTTGTTTATTGTAACTGGTATTAGTGATTATAACTGATATTTCATGAAGATTTGAAGGTTTTTATAAATATGGATATACAGTAGTTATTGTAAGGGAGTTACATACTTTTATAAGTCTTCTTTCTATTTTTTTCTTTAAGGCTGAAGCAGGGTGGTTTAGCCAAAGATGTAGGAAAATAAACCACTCAAAGAGCTCACTTTCTTTCCTTGTTCCTTCTTTGCTACAATTCACATTCTCAGAAGATGGTAAGTAGAAAACAATAAATTTGGCAAGTAAAACTAATTTCTAACATATTGTTCCCTCAACATTTTCTTCAGAAATTATCATTCTTAATTGAAACAATTCGTTATGTTAAGTAGCATTTGGTATATATTCATAAGGTCTTTTAAAGGGTAAGAAGAGATTATAACAGAGAAAGTGTGGATTTTATTCTCAAGTTTACTTATTTCCTATAAATGTAGCATCAAAGAACTTGTGTCTAAAACAGCTGTACATACTTAAACCAAAATATCTGTATGTGTGTGAGAGAGACAGACATTCAGACAGCTAATACATTGCTTGGTCTAGAACAAATTTCCAATATAAAAATAATATATCTTAGCTTTTAATGAACTGAGAGATTCAAACAGGTGAAATAATTTTTAAAATGCTTTGGCAACATAAGATCAGTATGCCCAAATATTAATATGACTAAATTTTTAAATTATTTTCTTTCACACAATCAGTTAGGCCAGACTGGAAGTTTCTTAACATAAAGGACCAGGTATAATTATTCTACGTATTTCTAGCATGTAGTAAACATTCATTAAATTTTATTGAATGAAGAAATAACTTAGAACTTGTTTTCGATTTGGCTTAAAATTCATTTAGAGGACAAAATAACTTATTTTCTATGCTCGTAACCCAGTCACAGTATTTAGCATATGTTTTTTTCATGTGTTGTCTGACTAAAATGCTTTTTGGACTGAATCTTGTGCAAACATCCTTGGATTTAACTTCAAAGCAAGGGAGTAGAAAGCCCCTGAATACAAAGTTCTGATTCAACAGTTTGTTGTAAGTGGCTAATGTATTTGCTTTGTTAATCCTTGGCTTTGCTTTTTTCTCTTTTTTTTTTTTTTTTTTTGTCTTACTTTTAGATCCTATTCTTCAAATTGCAATTGATAATTCTAGAAATATTTTATATACACGATCTGAGAAAGGAGTAATACAGGTTAGTATTAATATTATACCATTAAGAGTAATATAAATCCTTTTTTTTTTTTTTTTTTTTTTTTTTGAGACGGAGTCTCGCTCTGTCGCCCAGCCCAGGCTGGAGTGCAGTGGCACGATCTCGGCTCACTGCAAGCTCCGCCTCCCGGGTTCACGCCATTCTCCTGCCTCAGCCTCCCGAGTAGCTGGGACTACAGGCGCCCACAACCGCGCCTGGCTAATTTTTTGTATTTTTAGTAGAGACGGGGTTTCACCGTGGTCTCGATCTCCTGACCTTGTGATCCGCCCGCCTGGGCCTCCCAGTGAGCTGAGATTGCGCCTTTGCTCTCCGGCCTGGGCAGCAGAGCAAGACTTCATCTCAAAAAAAAAAGCCCAACTCACTTCTCAGAAGGGGCCCCTTTCTATGAAATTTCAAATCTGAATGTTTTCATGTTTGTTTTAAATACCAATATTAAAGGATCCCTTAAAAGGAAAAGTTTATTAATATGTGTATAGTATGTAATCATGTTTAAGTGAGAATGATTTGTATTCACAGGTGTATGATTTGGGACAAGACGGACAAGGAATGAGCAGAGTTGCCTCCGTGTCACAGAATGCCATTGTCTCTGCTGCTGGTAACATTGCTAGGTAACATGTAATTTATTATTAAGCATTAAGCAGGCATAATTATACTATTTGTGTGTAGCATTCTAAAAGTATATTATTCCCTAACCAAAATGTCTCTAAAAGATAAGGAATGTTGAAGAGATGACACTCTTATGTTTTGAATGGAACTGTTAGAGACTCTTTTATTTTATTTATTTATTTTTTTGAGACAGGATCTCACTCTGTCACCCAGGCTGGAGTGCAGTGGCACAATCTTGGCTCACTGCAACCTCCACCTCCTGGGTTCAACTGATTCTCCTGCCATAGCCTCCCTAGTAGCTGGGATTACAGGTCCTTGCCACCACGCCTGGCTAATTTTTATATGTATATATTTTTTGAGACAGAGTTTCACTCTTGTTGCCCAGGCTGGAGTGCAGTGGCGCTATCTCGGCTCACCGCAACTTCTGCTTTGTGCTTTCAAGCGATTTTCCAGCCTCAGCCTCCCGCTAGCTGGGATTACAGACATGCACCACCAAGCCCAGCTAATTTTGTATTTTTAGTAGAAGCAGGGTTTCGCCATGTTGGCCAGGCTGGTCTCGATCTCCTGACCTCGTGATCTACCCTCCTCGCCCTCCCAAAGTGCTGGGATTACAGGCGTGAGCCACCGCGCCCAGCCTAATTTTTCTGTTTTAATTAGAGATTGGGTTTCGCCATGTTGGCCAGGCTGGTCTCTAACTCCTGACCTAAGGTAATCCACCCACCACGCCTCCCAAAGTGTGGAGATTACAGGCAAGGGCTTTTTTTTTTTTTTTTTGAGATGAGTTTCGCTCTTGTTGCCCAGGCTAGAGTGCAATGGTGCAATCTCGCCTCACTGCAACCTCTGCCTCCTGAGTAGCGGCTAATTTTGTATTTTTAGTAGAGACGGGGTTTCTCCATGTTGGTCAGGCTGGTCTTGAACTCCCGACCTCAGGTGATCCACCCGCCTCGGCCTCCCAAAGTGCTGAGATTACAGGCATGAGCCACTGCACCCCACCTGCAAACACTATTTTTGTAACTAAGGCCTCAAATTTTCAACTTTTGTTGTCATTGTGCCTAGGTTATTGCTACAATCGAAGTGAAATAAATCAACTTTTTGTTTTTTTCAGGCAAGGTTTCACTCTGTTGCCCAGACTGGAGTGCAGTGACGCAATCGTAGTCTGCTGTAACCTCAGTTTCCTGGGCTGACGTGATCCTCATGCCTGAGCTTCCTAAGTAGCTATGACTATAGGCGTGCACCACCATGCCCACCTAATTTTATTTTTAGTAGACCTGGGGTCTTGCTACCTTGCTCAGGCTAAATTTTTGTGGGTTTTTTTTTTTTTGAGACGGAGTCTCGCTCTGTTGCCCAGGCTGGAGTGCAGTGGCCAGATCTCAACTCACTGCAAGGTCCGCCTCCCAGGTTCACGTCATTCTCCTGCCTCAGCCTCCCGAGTAGCTGGGACTACAGGCGCCCGCCACCTCACCCGGCTAGTTTTTTGTATTTTTTAGTAGAGACGGGGTTTCACCATGTTAGCCAGGATGGTCTCGATCTCCTGACCTCGTGATCCACCCGTCTCGGCCTCCCAAAGTGCTGGGATTACAGGCTTGAGCCACCGCGCCCGGCCTCTGTTTTGTTTTATTCTTCAGTGACAAGAAAAAATTCTGAAGGCAGACAATTGAAAACACTGTTTTCCCTCTAACTTTTTTCTGGAATGTTTTTCAAATCCACAAAAAAAAAAAAAAAATTAAAAGAACAATGTGGCAAAACAAATAACTTTTTTTTTTTTGAGACGGAATCTCGCTCTGTCACGTCACCCAGGTTGCAGTGCATTGGTTCAGTCTCAGTTCACTGCAACCTCTGCCTGCTAGGTTCAAGCAGTGCTCCTGCCTCACCCTCCCAAGCAACTGGGACTGTAGGCATACACCACCATGCCTGGCTAATTTTTTGTATTTTCAGTAGAGACAGGGTTTCACCATGCTGGCCATGCTGGTCTGGAACTCCTGACCTCGTGATTCCCCACCTCGGCCTCCCAAAGTGTTGTGATTACAGGCGTGAGCCACTGCATCCAGCAAAACTAATACACTCTATCTCAATTGTTAACATTTTGCCTCTTTGTTGCCTGTCTTTTCTTTTTTTTTTTTTTTTTTTTTTTTGAGAAAGAGAAGAGTCTCGCTCTGTCGCCCAGGCTGGAGTGCAGTGGTGCATGGCGCGATCTCAGCTCACTGCAAGCTCCACCCCTCCAGTTCACGCCATTCTCCTGCCTCAGCCTCCCAAGTAGCTGGGACTACAGGTGCCCACCACCACACCCGGCTAGTTTTTTGTAGTTTTAGTAGAGATGGGGTTTCACCGTGTTAGCCAGGATAGTCTCGATCTCCTGACCTCGTGATCCACTCGCCTCAGCCTCCTGAAGTGCTGGGATTACAGCCACTGCACCCTGCCCTGCCTGTCTGTCTTATGAGCCATTTGAAAGTACATTGTAGACATTATGACTCTTTTTTTTTGGAAATGGAGTCTCACTCTGATACCCAGGCTGGAGTGCAGTGGTGTGATCTTGGCTTACTGCAGCCTCCTCTTCCTCCCAGGCTCAAGCCATCCTCACATCTCAGCCTCTTAAGTAGCTGGGACCACAGACGTGCGCCACCACGCCTGACAAATTTTTTGTATTTTTGGTATAGATGGGGTTTCACCATTGTTGCCCAGGCTGGTCTTGAATCCCTGAGGTCAAGCAATCTGCGAGTGTCAGCCTCTCAAAGTGCTGGGATTACAGGCATGAGCCACTGACATGCCTTTAGTCTCTTACATAATAATGGTATACTTAATCCATATTAAAATTGCCCAGTAGTCCCCAAAATCTTTTTTTCCTTTTTTTTTTCTTTAAACTCTGCTGCTGGCCTGGCGCGGTGGCTCAAGCCTATAATCCCAGCACTTTGGGAGGCCGAGACGGGCGGATCACGAGGTCAGGAGATCGAGACCATCCTGGCTAACACGGTGAAACCCCGTCTCTACTAAAAAATACCAAAAAAAAATTAGCTGGGCGTGGTGGCGGGCGCCTGTAGTCCCAGCTACTCGGGAGGCTGAGGCAGGAGAATGGCGTGAACCCGGGAGGCGGAGCTTGCAGTGAGCCAAGATCCGGCCACTGCACTCCAGCCCGGGCCACAGAGCGAGGCTCCATCTCAAATAAAAAAAAACAAAAAAACTCTGCTGCCCAGGATTGAGTGCAGTGGTGCAATCATGGCTAACTGCAGCCTTGACCTCCCTAGGCTCAGGTGATCCTCCAACTTTAGCCTCCCAAGTAGCTGGGACCATAGGCGTGCATACCTCCACTTGGCTAATTTTTGTATTTTTTGTAGAGAGGGGATCTCACCATGTTGCCCTGGCTGGTCTCGAACTCCTGGGCTCAAGCAACGTGCCTGCCTCAGCCTATCACAGTGCTGGGATTACAGGTGTGAGCCACCATGCCCCCAAAATCTTTTTTTTTTTTTTTTTGAGGTGGAGTCTTGCTCTGCCGCCCAGGCTGGAATGTCGTGGCACGATGTCAGCTCACTGCAACCTCCACCTCCTGGGTTCAAGCAATTCTCCTGCCTCGCCCTCCCAAGTACCTGGGACTACAGGCACGAGCCACCACACCTGAGTAATTTTTGTATTTTTAGTAGAGACGGGGTTTCACCATGTTGGCCAGGCTGGTCTTGAACTCCTGACCTGATATGATCCACCCACTTCAGCTTCCCAAAGCGGCAATCCGTGGCTCACGGATTATAGGTGTGAGCCACCACAACCGGATTCAAAATCTTTTATAGTTGTTTTTCTTTCCATTTTTCTCAAATTACAATCAGAATTTATGAATTGGATTGGTTGGTTTGGGCTCTTTAATATAAAACAGGCCCGTGACCACCTTTCTTTTTTTGGAATATTGACATTTGGAAGGGAGGGGCAGGAGAATTATACAATTTTCTGAATTTATCGTTTTTTGTAATTAGATTCTCAGTAATACATTTTATATACATACATTTTACATACGATGTTTATATATATTTGTATATGTATATGTATTTATATTTTTTCTTTTTTTTTCTTTTGATACAGAGGTTTGCTCTGTCACCCAGCCTGGAGTGCCATGGCGCTATCTTGGCTCACTGCAACCTCTGCATCCGAGTTCAAGTGATTCTCGTGCCTCAGCCACCCAAGTAGCTGGGACTCTAGGCATGCGCCACTATTCCTGGCTAATTTTTTTATATATATATATATATTTTTTTTTTTTTTTTTGAGACGGAGTCTCGCTCTGTCGCCCAGGCTGGAGTGCAGTGGCCGGATCTCAGCTCACTGCAAGCTCCGTCTCCCGGGTTCGGGCCATTCTCCTGTCTCAGCCTCCTGAGTAGCTGGGACTACAGGCGCCCGCCACCTCGCCCGGCTAGTTTTTTGTATTTTTTAGTAGAGACGGGGTTTCACCGTGTTAGCCAGGATGGTCTCGATCTCCTGACCTAGTGATCCGCCCGTCTCGGCCTCCCAAAGTGCTGGGATTACAGGCTTGAGCCACCGTGCCCGGCCATTTTTATATATTTTTTAGTAAAGATGTTGACCAGGCTGGTCTGGAACTCCTGGCCTCAAGTGGTCTGACTGCCTCAGCCTCTCCAAGTGCTGAGAAATGTCTTACTACAATGTGAAATGGCAATTCACATTGTAATGAATTCACATAGGCAGTGTGAAATGTCTTACTACATTATATCAGGAGACACATAATAGCAGTTTTCTCACTGTTGAAAACTTCTTTGAGGTGCTGTTAACTAAATGTCTACATTATAAAGTTTCATTTCCTCCCTTTTTTTTTTTTTTTTTCCCTTGAGATAGAGTCTGGGCTTGTTGCCCAGGCTGGACTGCAGTGGCGTGATCTCAGCTCATTTCAACCTCCACCTTGGGTTCAAGTGATTCTCCTGCCTCAGGCTCCTGAATAGCTGGGATTACAAGCATGCGCTACACCTGCCTTATTTTTTTGTATTTTGAGTAGAGACGGGGGTTCACCATGTTGACCAGGCCGGTCTTGAACTCTTGACCTCAGGTGATCCGCCCACCTCGGCTTCCCAAAATGCTGGAATTACAGGTGTGAGTCACTGCACCCGCGCTTTCTCCCTTTTTAATTAGTAGTAATGATACTTTGACACTCTGAGAATACTGCTCCCCACCAACCATTCACCCAATGGTTTTAGTCGTTTTTTGTGATCTTTGTTTGAAAATAGGGTTACTCTTAACAATATAAGTGTAAAAAGTACACATTCAAGAGTTTTTCCAGTTCTTGCTGTTCTTGTATTACTTTCCTAAAAAGCTAGTCTTAAATTAGTTAGCATATTTAGAAAATGTGGAAACATGTGGTCGGGCACAGTGGCTCACGCCTGTAATCCCAGCACTTTGGGAGGCCAAGGCAGGCGGATCACACTCACACGAGGTCAGGAGTTCGAGACCAGCCTGGCCAACATGATGAAATCCCGTCTCTACTACAAAACAATACAAAAATTAGCTGGGCATGCTGGCACAAGCCTGTAATCCCAGCTACTCAGGAGACTGAGGCAGGAGAATTCCTTGAACCTGGGAGGCGGAGATTGCAGTGAGCCGAGCTCCTACCACTGTACTTCAGCCTGGGTGACAGAGTAAGACTCCATCTCAAAAAAAAAAAAAAAGAAAATATGGAAATATGTAAACATTCTGATAGGAAATGTTTCTTATAATTTAGCAGACACATTTTAAAAATACACTTTGTTTTCTCCTTTCTTTTAGGACCATCGATCGTTCTGTTTTTAAACCAATTGTCCAAATAGCAGTGATTGAAAATTCTGAATCACTGGACTGCCAGTTATTGGCTGTCACACATGCAGGTATGTTGTTTTATTTACATATCTGTGTTACTGTTACAGCTTCTGAAAATTCTTAGATTTGGAAATTTATGATTAGAAATATATTTTTACTTTCATATCTGCTTTAAAGCCATATAAATAATTTGTAAAATAAAGGATTTTGAAAACTGGGAGACTTTTCTGTTTCTTCATTTTATAGATATAAAACCAAGCCTAGGCCAGGTATGGTGGCTCACACTTGTAATCCTAGCACTTTGGGAGGTCAAGGTGGGCAGATTGCCTGAGCCCAGGAGTTCAAGACTAACCTGAGCAACATAGTGAAACCCTGTAACCCCGTCTCTACTAAAAATACAGAAATTAGCTAGGTGTAGTGGCACGGCCTTGTAGTACAGCTCCTTGGGAGGCTGTGGCGGGAAGATCGCGTGAGCCCAGGAGTTTGAAGCTGCAGTGAGCTGAGATTATGCTACTATACTTCATCCTGGGCAATAGAGCAAGACCCTGTCTCAAAAAACCAGTAAAAAAGCAAAACAAAAGCCAAGCACAGTGGCTTGGCACAGTGGCTCACATTTTGTAACAAAGCCTGAACTGGAACACAAGATTTCTTGGTTTGTCTTTGCAAGTTCTTTCTAATGAAATGTATTAATTCACCTCTCAATTTTGAGTGACATTTTCTTAGATATATATTTCAGCTGATAGTCTATATGGTAATTTAAGATTAGTCAGGGGGCTGGGCGCAGTGGCTCACACCTGTAATCCCAGCACTTTGGGAGGCCAAGGCAGGTAGATTCTGAGGTCAGGAGATCGAGACCATCCTGGCTAACATGGTGAAACCCTGTCTCTACTAAAAATACAAAAAATTAGCCGATGTGGTGGCGGGCATCTGTAGTCCCAGCTACTCGGGAGGCTGAGGCAGAATGGCGTGAACCCAGGAGGCGGAGCTTACAGTGAGCTGAGATCACGCCTCTACACTCCATCCTGGGCGACAGAGCAAGACTCTGTCTCAAAAATAAAATAAAAATAAAAATAATTAGATGGGTGTGGTGGCACATGCCTGTAGTCCCAGCTACCTAGGAGGCTGAGGCAGGAGAATTGCTTGAATCCGGGAGGCGGAGGCTGCAGTAAGCCGAGATGGCGCCTCTGCACTCCAGCCTGCTAGACTCCATCCCCCAAAAAAAAATTAGTCCAGAAAGTTATGTATGGTTTTAGCAGAGTTTTGCATTGCTATATGTAATTGCTTCAATAACACATTTGCCTCAGGTCCTTATTTTCTATTACTGATGCATAATTTTACCCCATCTTCAGGTGTAAGGTTATATTTCAGCACTTGTCCATTCAGACAGCCATTAGCACGGCCTAATACACTGACGCTGATTCACGTCCGCTTACCTCCTGGATTCTCAGCATCTTCAACCGTAGAAAAGCCTTCAAAAGTACATAGAGCACTTTATAGTAAAGGTAAGTTCTGAAATACTATCAGATTTAAGATGAGATTCTTAAAATTGTTAAAATTATATGACGTTTTGAGGCATTTGAAAATACCTATGACAACAGTAGAAACTGGGGACTACTAGAAGGGTTGGGGAAGTAGGGGAGCAAGGGTTGAAAAACTGACTGTTGGGTCTTATGCCTAGTACCTGAGTGATGGAATCAGTTGTACCCTAAACCTTAGCACCACGCAATATACGCAAGTAACAAATCTGCACATGTACCTGCTGAATCTAAAATAAAATTTGAAATTGTAGTGAAATTCAAAAGTTGAAATTGAAAGTATAGTTTTCACTCCTACATTTAGGTTTTTGATCTGTTTTGTGGTAATTTTTATACGTTGTATGAGGTAGGATCTGACTTCATCCGTCTGCATGTGGATATCTAGCTGTCTGAGCACCATTTGTTGAAGACTATTATTTCCCCATTGAATTGTCTTCATCTTACTTTCTCACGTGAATTACCCGTTAATGTATGGGTTCTGGATTCTCAGTTCTATTCTATTGGTCTATATTATCCATCTTTATGTCAGTAGTACAGTCTTGATTACTGTTGCTTTGTAATAAGTTTTGAAATTGGCAAGTGTGACTATTCCAACTTTGATCTTTTTTTTTTTTTTTTTTTTTTTTTTTTTGAGATGGTCTGGCTCTGTTGCCCAGGCTGGAGTGCAGTAGCACAATCTCTGCTCACTGCAACCTCTGCTTCCCATGCTCATGCCGTCCTCTCACTTCAGCCTCCTGAGTAGCTGAGAGAAGCTACAGGCGTGTGCCACCACACCTGGCTAATTTTTATATTTTTTGTAGAGACAGGCTTTTGCCATGTTGCCTAGGCTGGTCTCAAACTCCTGAGCTCAAGTGATCTGTCTGCATCAGCCTCCTAAAGTGCTGGGATTACAGGCATGAGCCACTGTGCACCTGGCCTGATTTTTTTTTTTAAAGATGATTTTGGCTATTCTCAGTCTCTTGAATTTTCATATGAATTTTAGAATCACCTTGTTAATTTCTGCAAAAAAAGTGAGGTGGGGCCGGGTACAGTGGCTCATGCCTGTAATCCCAACACTTTGGGAGGCAAAGGCAGGTAGATCACTTGAGGTCAGTTGGAGACCAGCCTGGCCAACATGGCGAAACCCCGTCTCTACTAAAAATACAAAAATTAGCTGGGTGTCGGGGGTCATGCCTGTAGTCACAGCTACTTGTGGGCTGAGGCAAGAGACTTGCTCGAACTATGGAGGTGAAGGTTACAGTGAGCCAAGATCCACTCTAGCCTGGGGGACAGAGCAAGAGTCCATCTCAAAAAAAAAAAAAAGTGAGATTGGATTGTGATAGCTAAATCGGTGTATCAGTTTGGGGCATGTTGCCATCTTAACTATATTTAGTCTTCAAATCCATGAATACGGAATATTTTTCCAAGTCATTTGGGGGTGGGGAGGAAGGTTCTCACTCTTTTACCCAGGCTGGAATGCAGTGGCAGGATCTTGGGTCACCATAGCTTCAACCTTCCGGGCTCAGGTGATCCTCCTTGCTCAACCTCCTGAGTAGTTGGGACTACAGTCGTGTGCCACCACTCCTGGCTAATTTTTGTATTTTTTGTAGAGATGGTGTTTCACCATGTTTCCCAGGCTGGTCTTTAACTCCTGGGCTCAAGCAATCCTGCCACCTCTGCCTCCCAAAGTGCTAGGATTATAGGTGTGAAGCCACTGTGTTGGTGAGTTTTGTTGAGATAATTGCTTTTTTTTTTTTTTTTTTGAGACAGTGTCTACTGACACCCAAGTGGGAGTGCAGTGTGCAGTCATGCCTCATTACAACCTCTACCTCCCCGGCTCAGGCAATCCTCCTGCCTCAGTTTTTGTTGAAATAAGGTCTTACTTTATTGCCCAGGCTGGTCTCCAACTCATGGGCTCAAGTGATTAGCCTGCCTCAGCCTCCTAAACTGCTGGGATTACAGGCATAAGCCACAGCACCTGGCCCAGATGATTGCTTCTATAGTACACTTATCTCTGCCATTCCTCTGGCACCTTCATCATTTTTATTCATGGTGTGTTTGAATTAACCAGTATATAAACTGTATTTCGTTGAATATTAGCTTCTATTACATTGTGAATTGTCAGTCACAGCATTTTTTATATACTAAATATATTTTTATAAAATTAATAATTAAATTGATAAGCCCATTGACTGCAAGATATACCCTAAGTTCAGAAATGCTAAAATGTGAAAAAAAAAATATGTTTACCTGAGAGAAATACAGTTTAAAATTGAGAACACTTAAGGAGTCTACCCTAAAAATAATTATATAGTCTTTCATGGAATTATTTTATTTTGTAACTTGTTTCTTTATAAAGATTGATGTTGTGTGTGTATATCTTATATGTGCTAATTTTAAGTTGGCATAAAAGTACTTGTGGTTTTGTAAAAAAATTTTTTTTTTTGAGACGGAGTCTTGCTCTGTCACCCAGGCTGGAGTGCAGTGGCACAATCTCAGCTTACTGCAACCTCTACCTCCTGGGTTCACACCATTCTCCTGCCTCAGCCTCCCAAATAGCTGGGATTACAGAGGCCCACTGCCACACTCAGCTAATTTTTGAATTTTAGTAGAGACAGGGTTTTACCATGCTGGTCAGGCTAGTCTCGGACTCCTGACCTCGTGATCTGCCCACCTCATCCTCCAAAAGTGCTGGGATTACAGGCATGAGCCACCATGCCCAGCCCGGTTTTATAATTTTAATTGCCAAACCGCAATTACTTTTGCACCAACCTAACAATAGTTATTAAGGTTATTGAGGATGCATATTATTTGACATGATGTAATAATATTTTATATATTAAACTTTTAGGTATTCTATTGATGGCAGCCTCAGAAAATGAGGATAATGATATTTTATGGTGTGTCAACCATGATACTTTCCCTTTCCAAAAGCCAATGATGGAAACCCAGGTAAGTTGTCCTGACAATTCTGAAAAAACTATTATATAATTTTAAGTGAAGGATAATATGGTAAGAAACTTTTTATCTTCTGATTTATTGCTGTTTACTTCTAATAACATATGATTAGAAATTATAATGTAAAGAAATTATCCTGTCAATTATTTGTTTTTCCTCTGTCAGGTTAGAAGTTCCTGTGGTAATCACAAAAAGACATCTTTAAAGAAAACATTGGACCCTTGTAGAATATTTTCCATAATGTACCAGAAAATACATGTATCTTTTTTTTTTTCTGAAAACATGTCAGGTTCATATGAAATGATCTTTGTCTCATTTAAATATGTTGCTTGTTTAGTTATTTAAATATGAGGCCATCCATTATAGTTGTGACTTAGAATTTTATTCTAACAATCTCTTTGTAATTTTGTCTTTTTCTTTTTTTTTAATTACGGAAACTTTCAAACATAAAGTTTGAAGAATCAGTTGAACCTCACATAAGAGAACTGAGTTGCCAACATCTTTCTTATTGTATTTCGTTTTTCTTTCTGACATAAACAAAGGGACACCCACAAACACACAGTTTTGTTTTAAACACAAAAATCACCACATACATCATGAAGTGGATGTGGTCTTCCTAGGTGAGGGCCGAGGCTGCTGTGAACCCACGGACTGCCCCCTGCCCCCAGCTGCCCATCCTAGTCCCCAGTTTGTAAGGAGGTGAGGGGAGGCTACCTGTCTCCATCCCCTTGGTGTCCTCTGCTCACTCCTGCCTGTCCTCCTAAATAGTCCTGCATAGCCGACTGAGGCTGCTGATCAAACCAGATAAACCAGCCCCTAGTGGGGTGTGAATGTCTGGTACTGTGTCTTTGAAGCTACCTCTTCACAGGCATTTTGCTTCTAGTTTTCGCAGAAAACTAGTGGTTTTCTGGTAGTTCTTAAATTTGAACCCTTCCAGATGGGACTGGCAAAAGGTGTGTGTAAGTGGGAGGAGGAAAAGCAGAACTCCCAGGGATGGGAGTATTGTCTGCATGATCTCTACCAAATTTCTGACAAGGTTCAAAGAGCTGGGGTAGGAGCAGGAGGGAGATAAGGAGTACCCTTCTTCTTCTTTCCTTTATTCTTTGAGCTTTACTGAGCATGTACTACCAGCCTTGTGCTGTGATAAACTGTGAGGATTCAGAACTTAATAAGATATAAACCCTGTCCTGGTTGGGATTTTGTGCTGGTGGGGGATAATGATTTTAATCCTGTCTCTACTTCCTCAAAACTGTGGAGCAGAGGACACGTTTTTGGCTGTTTATTCCTCTATAATCGTTATAATCATATCTGCCACTATGGAGTTATGAGACTAAATGAGCTCATGTGTGTAAAGCACTCAGAACAATGCCTGGCACTCCTTGGAAGCACCATTCCATAAATGTTAGCTTTTTTTTTTTTTTTTAAACTCTTAAAAAAGACAGTGTCTCACCCTGTTGCCCAGGCCCAAGCAGTCCTCCCACCTCAGCCTTCCAAGTAGCTGGGACTACAGGTGTGCATTACCACATACAGCCAATTTTTAAATTTTTTGTAAGCTAGGTGTGGTGGCTCATGCCTGTAATCCCAGCGTAATGTCGAGGTGGGTGGATCACAAGGTCAGGAGATCGAGACCATCCTGGCTAAAATGGTGAAACCTCTACTGAAAATACAAAAAATTAGCTGGGTGTGGTGGCGGCGCCTGTACTCCCAGCTACTCGGGAGGCTGAGGCAGAAGAATGGCGTGAACCCGGGAGGCGGAGCTTGCAGTGAGCTGAGATCGCGCCACTGTACTCCAACCTGGGTGACAGAGTGAGACTCTGTCTCACAAAAAAAAAAAAAAAATTTTTTTTTTGTAGAGACGGGGTCTGACTATATTGCCCAGACTGGTCTTGAACTCCTGGGCTCAAGCGATCCTCCCACCTTGGCTTCCCAAAGTGCTGGGATTACAGATGTGTTCACCTAACTTTTTTTTTTTTTTTTTAGAACAAATACTACATGTCATATAATTTGATTTAATATTTGAGTTTTTCTTAAACAAAGGTGAACTTTTGTTTTTAACAAAAAAAACTCATCAAGAATAGTGTATGAGCTTTGATCAAATCCTAGTTACCAAAAAGACATTGGAACAGCAGGGTAAATTTTATATTGGCTAGGTATTACACTATATTAGGGAATTGATAACTTTTTTTTTTTTTTTTGACACAGGGTTTCACTCTGTTGCCCAGGCTGGAGTGCAGTGGCACAATCAGAGCTCACTGCAACTGCTTCCCAGGCTCAGGGAATCCTCCCACCTCAGCACCCAACCGCCGCCCACCCCCCCCAAAAATAGCTGGGACTACAGGCACATGCCACCACGCCTGTCTGATTTTTTTGTATTTTTAGTAGAAACGGGGTTTTGCCATGTAACCCCTGCTGGTCTTGAATTCCTAAGCTTAAGGGATCCCCCTGCCTTGGTCTCCCAATGTGTTGGGATTACAGGCGTGAGCCGCCTCGTCCAGCCAATAACATTTTTAAATGTTGTTATATGGTTTGTAAGAAAACATTCTTATTTTTAGGAGATACATATAAAAGTATTTAAGAGTGATAAATGATGTCTATACTTTCAAATAGTACAATAAAACAAAAATATACAGGAAGAGAGAGAATGTAGACATGGCAAACTGCTAACAGTTGTTGAATCTAGGTATTGGGCATGTGGACTTTTGCTGTATTTTCAACATTTTTGGCTGCTTGAAATTTTTTATTATAAAGTATTTTAAAGGATTAAAATACTTTTTTTTTTTATTGTGAGACAGGGTCTTGCTCTGGAGTGGAGTGCAGTGGCATGATAGCTCACTACAGCCTCAAACTCCTGGGTTCAAGCAGTCCTCCTACCTCAGACTTCTGAGTTGCTAGGAATACAGGCACATGCCACCACACTGAGGTAGTTTTTTATTTTTTGTAGAGATGGGATTTCGTTATGTTGTCTAGGCTGGTAAAATACTTTTTTTTTTTTTTTTTTTTTTTTTTTTTTTTTGAGACGGAGTCTTGCTCTGTCACCCAGGCTGGAGTGCTGTGGCCGGATCTCAGCTCACTGGAAGCTCCGCCTCCCAGGTTTACGCCATTCTCCTGCCTCAGCCTCCCAAGTAGCTGGGACTACTACAGGCACCTGCCACCTCGCCTGGCTAGTTTTTTGTATTTTTTTAGTAGAGATGGGGTTTCACTGTGTGAGCCAGGATGGTCTCGATCTCCTGACCTTGTGATCCGCCCGTCTCGGCCTCCCAAAGTGCTGGGATTACAGGCTTGAGCCACCGCGCCCGGCCTTTTTTTTTTTTTTTTTTAATTTGGCAACAGAGTCTTACTCTGTCACCCAGGCTGGAGTGCAGTGGCATGATCTCAGGTCACTGCAACCTCCATCTCCCAGGCTCAACAAATTCTCCTGCCTCAGCCTGCTGAGTAGCTGGGATTGATTACAAGCCTGTGCCACCACGCCTAGCTAATTTTTCTATTTTTAGTAGAGACGGGGTTTCACCACGTTGCCCAGGCTGGTCTCAAACTCCTGACCTCAGGTAATCTGCCCGCTCCACCTCACAAAGTGCTGGGATTATAGGTGTGAGCCACCCCACCCAGCCAGTAAAATACAGCTGGTAATATACTTTTTAAAGGAAAGATAGTATCTTAGCAGATTTAATCAATCCTGGAAACATGGTAGATGGTAGTTATTGGATTGAGAGAATTATAATCTTATTAAAGAGTATTTACAGTTTATCTTGAGAAAAGTTTGCCCTTGTCTTCTAGTACAAACAGATTTATGTATTAGTGTAGAAAATGCCTGCTTATGGTGTACGCAGTGGCTCACGCCTGTAATCCTAGCACTTTGGGAGGCCAAGGCAGGTGGATCACCTGAGGTCAGGAGTTTGAGACTAGCCTGGCCAACATGGCAAAACCCGGTCTCTAATAACAATACAAAAATTAGCCGGGCGTGCTGTTGTGCGTCTGTAATCCCACATACTTGGAAGGCTGAGGCAGGAGAATCACTTGAACCTGGGAAGCAGACGCTACAGTGGGCTCTGATTACGCCACTGCACTCCAGCCTCGGCGACAGGGTGAGACTCCGTCTCAGGAAAAAAAAAAGATAATGCCTGATTAGCACTTTGAGAGGCCAAGATGGGCAGACTGCAGGAGCCCAGGAGTTTGAGAACATCCTGGGCAACACGGTAAAACCCTGTTTATACAAAACATAGAAAAATTAGGCGGGCATGGTAGCATTCTCCTGTAGTCCCAGCTACTTGGGAGGTTGAGGTAGAAGAATCAGCTGAACCCAAGGAGGTCGAGGTTGCAGTGAGCTGTGATCATGCCACCGCACTCCAGCTTGGGTGACAGAGTAAGATACTGTCTCAGGAAAAAAAAAAAAAAAACAAAACCCAGAGGCCAGGTGCGGTGGCTCATGCCTGTAATCCCAGCACTTTGGGAGGCCGAGGTGGGCGGATCACCTGAGGTCAAGAGTTCGAGACCAGCCAGACCAACATGGAGAAACCCTGTCTCTGCTAAAAATACAAAATTAGCTGGCGTGGTGGCATATGGCTGTAATCCCAGCTACTGGGGTGGCTGAGGCAGGAGAATCACTTGAACCCGGGAGGCGGAGGTTGCAGTGAGCCAGGATCACACCACTGCACTCCAGCCTAGACAACTTCGTCTCAAAAAAAATAAAAGAAAAACCCCAGAAAAATACCTGATTAAAAAAAAGATAGTAGAAAATTACGTAATACTTTTGAAAATATTCATGTTAATGTACTATTTGTTAAATTTACTTATTTATTTATTAACTCTGTAGTTTTTTCTTTTGCATTGTGTAACTTCAATATGATGTGTAAAACATTTATTTCTTTTATGTAGATGACAACCCGTGTTGATGGTCATTCCTGGGCTCTTTCTGCGATAGATGAATTGAAAGTAGATAAAATAATTACACCCTTAAACAAGGATCATATTCCAATAACTGATTCACCAGTTGTTGTACAGCAGCACATGTTACCTCCGAAGAAATTTGTTCTCCTCTCAGCACAGGTATGTACGTATTCTGTTAAGGTAGTGACAAAAATAAGCAATATATAATATTTTTGTCAAGTACTCTGAAGTAGTGGCTTAATGGAATCATATCATTTTCTTTTTTTTTTTTTCTTTTTTTTTTTTTTTTTTTTTTGAGACGGGATCTCGCTCATCACCCAGGCTGGAGTGCAGTGGTGTGATCTCAGCTCACTGCAGCCTCTCTGCCTCCCCGGATCAAGTGATTCTCCTGCCACAGCCTCCTGAGTAGCTGGGATTACAGGCGCACGCCACCACACCTGGCTAATTTTTGTATTTTTAGTAGAGACGGGGTTTCACCATGTTGGCCAGGCTGGTCTCAAACTCCTGATCTCAGGTGGTCCACCTGTCTTGGCATCCCAAAGTTCTGGTATTACAGTCGTGAGCCACTGCACCCAGCCTTCCTGGTTTGTTATTTGACGTTGTTTATTGAGATTTTTCCCAGCACACAAGCTTGTAAGTAATCAAAATTATCAGTTATTTGATATTTTATTTTATTTATTTTATTTTATTTTAGACAGGATCTTACTCTCACCCTGGCTGGAGTGTGGTACACAGTCTTGGCTTACTGCAACCTGTGCCTCCCAGGCTCAAGGAATCCTCCCACATCAGCCTCCTGGGTAGCTGGGATTACAGGCTTTTGCCACCACACCCGGTTAATTTTCGTATTTTCTGTAGAGACAGGATCTCACTAAAGCCCAGGCTGGTCTCAAACTCCTGAGCTCAAGCTATCCACCCACCTCATCCTCCCACAGTGCTGAGATTATAGGCGAGAGCTAATCTACCCAGCCATCATTTGAAATATGTCATAGTTGAAAAGCTTCCTCTCACTAAGGTTTATAAAAGAATCCACTCGTAGTTCCTTTTGTTTATTGATTGGTGCAAAAACAATTGAGGTTTTTGCCATTGATTGTAATGGCATTACAACCGAATACTCAATTGCTTTTGTACCAACCTAATACTATGATGCTTTTGTACCAACCTAATTGGTACAAAAAACCTCAATTGCTTTTGTACCAACCTAATACTATGATGGTTTTATTTTATTCTTTAAGTCGTTTGATCTATTTGGAATTTACTCTGGTATAAGGTATGACTATGTTTTTAGCTTTTTTTTTTTGTCTAAATTGATACAAATAGTAGCAACCTGATTAATTAATAATCTAATTGTAATTCTCTGGTTTCAGGGGCAGCTTTGCAGGGGCAATTGCATTAAGTTTTCTTCATAGATACATAGATCTACTGGAGGTTGAGTTGAGATGTAGATGATCCTTTTGACCAGTTGTACTTTTTATATCACGTCAGCCAGTCCTCCTGCCTCAGCCCCCTGATGCGCTGGAAATACAAGTGTGGGCCACCATACCCAGCCTACTTTGTATTGTTGAAGGGTTTTTGTTTGTTTGTTTCATTTATTTTATCAAATAAGGTAGCAGGGTCCATTGCCATCAGCCAATCTTGGTAAATCTCTTTTTCATGTTCTTTCTTCAAATTTCTTAGGGGAGCCTTATGTTTCATAAACTTAGACCTGTAGATCAACTGAGGCATCTACTTGTGAGTAATGTGGGTGGAGATGGAGAAGAGATTGAAAGATTCTTTAAATTACATCAGGTAATTATATATACTTTTTAAAAATGTGATGCTATTTTAATCAAACAGTGGGAGTCATAGTTTATGTATATTGGGACTGGAATACTGTAATAAATAGATTTTTTTTTTGAGATTGAGTTTTGCTCTTGTTGTCCAGGCTGGAGTGCCATGGCGCGATCTTGGCTCACCGCAACCTCCGCCTCCCAGGTTCAAGCGATTCTCCTGCCTCAGCCTCCCTAGTAACTGGGATTACAGGCATGTGCCAGCACGCCCGGCTAATTTTGTATTTTTAGTAGAGACGGGGTTTCTCCCTGTTGGTCAGGCTGGTCTTGAACTCCCGACCTCATGTGATCCACCAGCCTTGGCCTCCCAAAGTGCTGGGATTACAGGCATGAGCCACTACGCCCGGCCATAAATAGATGATCTTAACAATATTCCTTTCTTTGCCTCAGTCACTGTATGTGAACTGACATTTGAAAGCAGGATTAATGTAAGTCTTGTAGTGAGCTTTCAGATTTTTATTCTCTGTTGTTGATAATTTTTTCTTTTTTTTGGAGACATAGTCTCACTCTGTCTCCCAGGCTGGTGCAGTGGAGCGATCTCAGCTCACTGCAAGCTCCGCCTCCCAGGTTCACACCATTCTCCTGCCTCAGCCTCCCAAGTAGCTGGGACTACAGGCGCCTGCCATGATGCCTGGCTAATTTTTTGTATTTTTAGTAGAGATGAGTTTTCACTGTGTTAGCCAGGATGATCTCGATTTCCTGACCTCAGGATCCGACTGCCTCGGCCTCCCAAAGTGCTGGGATTACAGGCATGAGCCACCATGCCCAGCCTGTTATTGATAAATTCTTATTGAAGTCTACTAGTAAGTTTCTTGTTCAGGTTATATGATAAATGCCTTTTCATTAAAAGCACAAGACATTTAGGGACAAGTTCTTTTTTGTTTGTTTGTTTTGGCTTAATGACCTGAGGAAGAAACTTGAGGCAACAGTGTAGAGATCTTAGTATTTCAGAGCCATAACTGGAATTGATATGGTTAAAATTGGGATAGTTCAAAGTTAAGTATACAGACCCTGGATTCAAAGCACCTGTGTTAAAAATCCCAGCTCCACCACTGAGGTATATTACTTGACTTCTCTGGGCTTCAGTTTCCTTATACATTATAATAGTATGTGTTATGAGGATTAATATATGCTAAACTCTTAAAATAGTACCTGACACATGGTAGGTATTCAAAGTTACCACTTATTGTTATTTTCTAGAAAGTAGAAAGACCACAGGAAGAAAATTGGAGACATAAGGTGGAAACTAACTCAGAATCTAGGTAAAAAGGAAAAGAGAGCATTCTGTAATCCTAGTGCTTTTGATGAACTTAAAATAAAACCAGTAGTGTTTACTTGTCTTTTTAACACTAACTGATTTCATTTAGTCAGCAAGTATTTATTGAACGCCTGCTCTGTGCTAGATACAGACTTTAATATTGCATCTAGCAGTACACAAATCATTTTAAAAGTTTATATTTAATATAAGGCCAATATTCCTCTTTTTACAGGAAGACCAGGCTTGTGCTACTTGCCTTATTCTTGCTTGCTCCACTGCTGCCTGTGACAGAGAAGTATCTGCCTGGGCTACTCGGGCTTTCTTTAGGTATATGAAAGGTTTTTTGTTTATTTGTTTTTTTTTTTTTACCGGGCCACTTTTTAAAATGATCTTATTATCAATGTGATAAATTAAAGCCTTGCCAAACAGTTGAGTGACTATGTAGGCAAATTACCAAAATTCATTTGCAAAAGCTGAAATCTGGAGAGATTATAATGGTAATAGAAGCAACTAAATTAGCATAGTTTATGCATTATTACTTTAACTCTGGATTCTGTTCTGTAACTTCTTGTCTACTTTCTATACTTTGTTCTACCTCAGTTACTGTCTCATCTATCTTTTTTACTTCCCCAAACACTATGCCAATTCTGCTTAATATGTATCATTAGTATTGAAGGCTTCTGAATTATTTTAAGGAAACTTGGTACCAAAGAGATATTTCTATTTAGAAAATATTTAAGAATTTGAAATGTGATTTTGTTAGGAATGTTTTTTGAAATACTATCTAACCATAACCTAGTGCGAAAATTATAATGCCATTTACTCACAAAGTAAATTCTATGCATTGCATATCTTTTTCTTAGAAGTTATCGGAGTCCCTTATAATTCTTCCTGGTAGCGATTTCAAGTCCATATTTACTGAATAAATATTATAAGTCTTATGCATATATTTTACTGTCAGCACAATACGTTAAAGTCTGTAATGTTTAAAGCATTTATTTTGAAGCTAAGCAGGAAAAGGAACAATTCCAGTTTTTAAGATGGATAGTTTGTTTTACTGAATAAATTCAACCTCTTGTCATAAAAATAGGTATGGTGGTGAAGCACAGATGAGATTTCCAACCACTCTTCCGCCTCCAAGTAATGTTGGTCCCATCTTGGGGTCTCCTGTCTATTCTAGTGAGTATGAAACATTGAAATGAAATTGTTTCTAATCGTTTGAATCTTAGAACCTTTATAGCAATTTTTGTCAATAAACCTTTTTGTTATGTTTTATTTACTGCTACTGTATAATTGATGAATATATCTGTAGATTCTGATTCTTAAAAGTGATCTATTAATATTGAATCCTTAACATAAGGAAGCAAAATAAGATGTAACCAATCATATTTACGTAACTCATTTGGTGTATATTCAGAGGGAAACAGATGAATGATTTAATAGTAATTAACTCCCACATCAGTGTTTTCCAAGGTGGGAGTTGTTAGAAACTTACTAGGAGATGAGTCCCTAATTCTTGCATATATCATGGACAATGTAAGTCCTTTTTATGCTTATAAGTAGCTTCTGTGGCCAGGCGCAATGGCTCACACCTGTAATCCCAGCACTTTGGGAGGCCGAAGTGGGCGGATCACCTGAGATTGGGAGTTTGAGACCAGCCTGACCAATATGGTGAAACCCTCTCTCTACTAAAAGTACAAAAATTAGCCGGCCTGTGGTGGCGTGAGCCTGTAATCCCAGCTACTCAGGAGGCTCAGACGGGAGGATCACTTGAACCCAGGAGGCAGAGGTTGCAGCAAGCCGAGATAATGGCACTGCACTCCAGCCTGGGCCACAGAAAGAGACCCTGCCTCAAAAAAAGAAAAAAGAAATACCTTCTGTATCTAATTTTGATCACATTCAAAAGATTGAGATGTTCTTTTCTAAATCTTTATATTCTTCTTTCCCTTTTTAGGTTCTCCTGTTCCTAGTGGTAGTCCCTATCCAAATCCATCCTTTTTGGGAACACCATCTCAGGGTACCTCTTTTCTTTGTTTTGGATTGCTTCTACTGCTCATTTTGAAGTGCTGACATTATGAGTTATCCTTAATGCTTAGTGTGAAAAAGATGAACTTGCCTTATTCCCTTGAAAATAAATATATGCTCTCCAACCAAGTTTTAGCATTTGGATGTGAATGCCTTTATTTAGGAAGAACTCCTCTTATAATATGCCTGGAAAGCCCATTATTTGGGTTCCAGGATTAAATTGGACCCTAAAATCTGTGTAATTAGTTCTGTTTCACTGTCAGCATTACAAGCAGTTATTGCAAGTTTGTTTCCTTTTCATTCTGCATTGTGAACACTGGCAAGTCTACCTGGGAGTATCCATGCACGTATAAATCTCTCTTCTTATTAAGGAAAACCAAATTAAATGTCTATGTATTTCATTATTTTTGTAAATACCTTTGTGTCTAGATACACAAACTTGGATTATTGAGAATTCTGAATTTTATGGGTTCTGTTTTAAGATATTTGTTTTTCTTATGTGTGTACAAGGTATACAGCCTCCTGCCATGTCAACTCCAGTGTGTGCTCTGGGAAACCCAGCAACTCAGGCCACAAATATGAGTTGTGTGACTGGACCAGAGATTGTGTATTCTGGAAAACACAATGGTATTTGCATTTACTTTTCTCGGATCATGGGGTAAGTTTGTCATGAAATAATGAACTATTGCTCACCTTGCCCTATCTTGAGTAGTTAATTTTTTTTTTTTTTTTTGAGACGGAGTCTTGCTCTGTCGCCCAGGCTGGAGTGCTGTGGCGCAATCTCGGCTCATTGCAAGCTCTGGTTCCCGGGTTCACACCATTCTCCTGCCTCAGCCTCCCAAGAAGCTGAGACTACAGGTGCCTGCCACCACGCCCAGCTAATTTTTTGTATTTTTTAGTAGAGACGGGGTTTCACCATGTTAGCCAGGATGGTCTCGATCCCCTGACCTCATGATCCACCCACCTCGGCCTCCCAAAGTGCTGGGATTACAGGTGTGAGCCACTGTGCCCAGCCTAGTTAAATATTTTTAACTCTGAATTTGGGATGTCATTTATTCCTATTAAATTTTATTTTTAGCTCACTTTTCGTCAATAAAACTTTTCTATTATTCAGTTTTTATTATCTAACTATACTCATTGCTGTGTTTTATTTCTCTCACTCTCTCATGATCCGTGTTTGTGTGTGTGTAGCGTCAAAATACAGTTGTTCCTCAACACGGGTTAGGGGATGCCAACCACCCTTCCTCAGCCTTCATGTAGTCAGAAATTCATGTACAACTTTCAACTTTCTTAATTACTAATAGCCTACTGTCTAGCAGCCTCACTGATAAGTAATCAATTAACACGTATTTTGTATGTTTTTTGTGTTTTCTTTTTTTAACTTTTGCATGATGTAGGAGTGTGGGGGAGTCTAGTAAAAACCAGAAAACCTCCTAGACAAATTCTAAAACAGATGTGACACTGATATTTTGTGTTATATGTATTATACACTATACTCTTACCATAAAGTAAGCTAGAGAAAAAAATTAAGAAAATCATAAGGAAGAGAAAATATATTTACTATTCATTAAGTGGCAATGGATCGTCATAAAAGTCTTCATCCTTGCCTTCACGCTGAGTAGGCTGAGGAGTAGAAAGAGGAAGGGTTGGTTTTGATGTATTGGGGTAGCATAGGTGGGAAAAAATCTGTATATGTGGACCCACACAATTCAAGCCCATATTGTTCAAAGGTCAACTGTATGTCTATATACATATTAATGTACAATGTTACAAACTTCCCCATAACTCAGTGACATGTGTCTACAGTTCAACAGGGCAGTTCTGTCTTGCTGGGCTAACTCAAGGATAGGCAATCAGTTGTGAAGTTAAAGATAGAGCTCTGCTTATCTTGGCTAGACTCTCACATGTTCAAGGTTATGTTTTCCAGCTGGTCTAGAATGGCCTAAGCTGAAACAGCTTAGTGGTTCTCCACATGGTTTCTCATCCTCCAGCAGGCCAGCCAAGGATTATTTAGTTGGTGGTGGCAGGGTTCCTTGAGAAAGAGTAGACACTTGCAAAACCTTTATCCTAGGCTCAGAACTGGTTTACCACTCACTTTTCCACATTACTCGACCAGAGAAGTCACAGGGCCAACCCAGATTTAAAAGGTGGGAAATAGACCACTTTTAGGGGAGAGACATCAAAATCATACTGCAAAGGGGATAGATATAGGGAGGGATAAAGAAATGTGGTTGTTCTTGCAATCAGTCTGTCATATTATCTTAGCTATCGTGCCTAATATATATTTCTCTCAGATTTGAGATGTATGATTTCATTCATCTCATTTGCTTAAAAGTATGAAACAGAACAGAGCCCCTTTATACATTTCCTGTTTATAATTTATTATACAGAGCCTTTTGATTTTTCTTAAGTAATATTTCATTATCTGAAAAACTTAGGTACATCAGGTATGAAAATTTTCTAGTATTCCATTCTTCTAGATAGCTTAGTAAAATGTTAAATGAAACCACTGCAAGTTTTAAAAACTGAATAAAGCCATTAAGTTCCTAGAGAGAGAAATTTATTGTAATTCTTTTTATTTATTTACAGCATAATCATTAAAACATTTTTTGTTCCAGAAACATTTGGGATGCAAGCTTAGTTGTGGAGAGAATATTCAAGAGTGGCAACAGAGAGATCACTGCAGTAAGTCTGTATAATATTACTCTGTTATTTTTGTGTAACCAGTTGATGGTATAAATGGTTAGATTGTTTCGCATTTGTTGATATTACACAAATAAGATGGCAAAGGTTATTCTTTTTTTTTTTTTTTTTTTTTGAGTCAGGGTCATGCTCTGTCACCCAGGCTGGAGTGCAGTGGCCCAATCTCAGCTTACTGCAACCTCTGCCCTCTGGGGTCAAGTGATCCTCCCACCTCAGCCTCCTGAGTAGCTGGGATTACAGGCGTGCGCCACCATGCCTGGGTAATTTTTGTATTTTTTGTAGAGATAGGATTTCACCATGTTGCCCAGGCCAGTCTCGAACTCCTAGACTCAAGCGAACCACCTGCCTTGCTTCCCAAAATGCTAAGATTATAGGCAGGGGGCCCCAGCGCCTGGCAGATTATTCTTTTATGTACATGTTTGCGTTCTTGGACAGAAAACTGCTTACCTTCAGGTTTAAATCTCATCTCTAACATTGATTGTCTGAATATCAGTAAATTACTTAACATTTCAGAGCCTGATACCTCATGGTAAAAGAAGGGGAGTAGTATATCTCCCTCATAAGGTGTCATGAGGGATAAGTCCAGAAACTTAATATTGTTCAAAATTTACTATGTAATACTTTGACATATATATGAACAAAAACTCCATGGACCCAGCACTAATTTCCATGAATTGGCATACTTTACAGACTGCTTTTTGCTCTTGTTGCCCAAGCTGGAGTGCAGTGGCGGAGTTTCTCTCTTGTTGCCCAAGCTGGTGTGCAACGGCACAATCTCGGCCCACTGTAATCTCCGCCTTCTGAGTTCAAGCGATTCTCCTGCCTCAGCCTCCCGAGTAGCTGGGATTACAGGTGCGCGCCACCATGTCCAGCTGATTTTTTGTATTTTTAGTAGAAACAGGGTTTTACCATGTTAGCCAGGCTGGTTTCGAACACCTGACCTCAAATGATCTGCCCGCATTGGCCTCCCAAAGTGCAGAGATTACAGGCGTGAGCCACTGTGCCCAGCCCAAATATATTTTTTAATTGTGAGGCTCTTAAAGTTCATGAGTTGGGCACAGAGGCCCGTGCCTGTAACCCCAGTGCTTTGGAAGGCTTGAGCCCAGGAGTTCAGGACCGGCCAGGGCAACATGGCCAGATCCCTTTTCTACAAAACAAAATAAGATTAAAATTAGTCAGATGTAGTGGCATGTGCCAGTAGTTGCAGCTAATTAGGAAGCTGAGACAGGAGGATCACTTGAACTTAGGAGGTCAAGGCTGCAGTAAGATATGATCCGCACCACTACACTCCAAGGCAACAACAAGACCCTCTCTCTCAAAAAAAAGAAAAAAAGTTCAAGTTTCTAAGAATAAGAATGTATTTGCCTAACACAGTATGTGATTCCATTTATATGAAGTTTAAAAACTTGCAAAATTAATCTATGTTGATAGGACTAAGAAAAGTAGTTACCTCAGAGGTGGGATGACTCATGGCTACAAAGGAACATGGGAAACTTTCTTTGGTGTTGGAGATTTTCTGTATTGTGGTCTAGATAATGACTATACAGAAATATATAAAAGTAATCAAGATATTTTCTTAATATTTGTATTTTACTGTAAATTATGCATCAGTGTTACTGGCAGGAGAGGAAGTATGTAAGCATTATTTGGATCAACAGGTGTGAATTGATGCAAGAAATAACTTTATTTATAATTTATAGAGATAGTCATTTCAAAATTAAAATTGTTTATATTATAACTCTACAGAGGGTGTGTTTTTAAACTTTTGAAAATTCTTTCATTTTTACAGATTGAAAGTAGTGTTCCCTGCCAACTGCTAGAGTCAGTGCTACAAGAACTAAAGGGTTTGCAGGAATTTCTAGACAGAAATTCCCAGTTTGCAGGAGGACCATTAGGAAATCCAAAGTAAGAATATATAAGGTTTATTAATTCATCTTTTTCTTTTCGTTGTATTTTTTGTTGAGATAATTTGCATACTATAAAGTTGGTCCTTTTAAAGTGTCTAGTTTAGTATTTTTAGTGTATCTATAAGGTTATGCAACCATCACCACTGTCTAATTCCAGAACATTTTCATCACACCAAGAAGAAACTGTGCCCATGACCAGCCATTTATTATTCATGGACCTTCCCCCAGTCCCTGGCAACCACTAATCTTTCTGTCTCCACAGATCTGCCTTTTCTGAATATTTATATAAATTGGAATATTTATATAAATGGAATATTTATATAAATATTTATATAAATGGAATATTTATAGTATACAATGTAATATATAAATATATGAATATACTTATGTAAATGGAATATTTCTATAAATTTTATATTTACATAAATGGAATATTTATACAAATGTTATATTTATATAAATGGAATATTTATACAAATGTTATTTTTAAAATGGAATGTTTCTATATTTTTTTAATGGAATATTTCTATATTTATAAAAATGGAATATTTGTAGAAATATTTATATAAATGGAATATTTATAGAAACATTTCTATAAATGGAAGTATGCAACAGATAACCTTTGGTGTCTATTTCTTTCCCTAAGCATGTTTTCCGGGTTTGACTGTTGTAGCATGTATTACTACTTTGTCTCATTTCTCAGTGTATCAGTTGATAGATATTTGTGTTATTTCACCTTTTTGGCTAATAAGAGTGCTGATATGAGCATTTCTGTACAAGTTTTTGTGTGGACATGTGTTTACATGGACTCTTGCTCTGTCGCCTAGGCTGGAGTACAAAGGCTTCATCTTGGCTCACTGCAACCTCCACCTCCCAGCTTGAAGCAATTCTGCCTCAGCCTCCAAGTAGCTTAGATTACAGATGTGCACCACTATGCCCGGCTAGTTCTTCTTTGTATTTTTAGCAGAGACAAGGTTTCACCATGTTGACCAGGCTGGTCTCGAACTCCTGACCTTGTGATCCACTGGCCTCAGCCTCCCAAAGTGTTGGGATTACAGGTGTGAGCCACAGCGTGTAACCAAGAATGGACATTTGGAGTTTTTATGAGACAGCGTTATCACTCTTGTCGCCCAGGCTGGAGTGCTGTGGTGCAACCTCGGCTCACTGCAGCCTTCCCTTCCTGGGTTCAAGCGATTCTCCTGCCTCAGCCTCCTGAGTAACTGGGATTATAGGCGCCTGCCACCATGCCCAGCTAATTTTTGTATTTTTAGTAGAGATGGAGTTTCACTGTGTTGGCCAGGCTGGTCTGTTTTTTTTTTTTTTTTTTTTTTTTTTTTTTTTTGAGACGGAGCCTCGCTCTGTGGCCCGGGCTGGAGTGCAGTGGCCGGATCTCAGCTCACTGCAAGCTCCGCCTCCCGGGTTTACGCCATTCTCCTGCCTCAGCCTCCCGAGTAGCTGGGACTACAGGCGCCCACCACCTCGCCTGGCTAGTTTTTTGCATTTTTTAGTAGAGACGGGGTTTCACCGTGTCAGCCAGGATGGTCTAGATTTCCTGACCTCGTGATCCGCCCGTCTCGGCCTCCCAAAGTGCTGGGATTACAGGCTTGAGCCACCGCGCCCAGCCTAGGCTGGTCTTAAACTCCTGACCTCAGGTAATCCACCATGCCCAGCAAGAATGGATTTTTTCTTGTCTTGTCTTTTCTTTTTTTTTTTTTTTTTTTTTTTGAGATGGAGTCTCGCTATGTCACCCAGCCTGGAGTGCAGTGGTGTGGTCTCGACTTACTGTAAGCTCCGCCTCCTGGGTTCACGCCATTCTCTTGCCTTAGCCTCCTGAGTAGCTGGGACTACAGGCGCCTGCCACCACATCTGGCACATTTTTTGTATTTTTAGTAGAGACGGGGTTTCACCATGTTAGCCAGGATGGGCTCCATCTCCTGACCTCGTGATCTGCCCACCTCGGCCTCCCGAAGTGCTGGGATTACAGGCGTGAGCCACCATGCGCGGCCAAGAATGGATATTTTTAAGCCTCTAAAATAATACGGACTTTTTGTTGAAAAAATAATAATCACATTGCATTCGGGGAGTCACATCACTCCTTACAATTGTTAACGGGTTATTAGAGTATAATCTTTTTAAAGCATATATAGACTGGGCAGAGTGGCTCACATCTATAATCCCAACACTTTGGAAAGCCAAGGCAGGAGGATTGCTTGAAGCCGGGAGTGTGAGACCAGCCTGGGCAATATAGGTGACCTTGTCACTACAAAAACATATAAATAGGCCGGGCGCAGTGGCTCATGTCTGTAATCCCAGCACTTTGGGAGGCTGAGGCGGGCGGATCATCTGAGGTCAGAAGTTCGAGACCAGCCTGACCAACATGAAGAAACCCCATCTCTGCTAAAATACAAAACTAGCCGGGCGTGGTGACACATGCTTGTAATTCCTGCTAGGAGGGAGGCTGAGGCAGGAGAATTTCGCTTAAACCTGGGAGGCGGAGGTTGCGATGAGCCAAGATAGTGCCATTGCACTCCAACCTGTGCAACAAGAGCGAAACTCTGTCTCAAAAAGAAAAAACAAAAACAAATAATAAAGCATACATAAATATACACTTCTTTAAAAGCAAAAATAGAGTCTAAGTACACTTTTATGTAACATTGTTCATACTGTGTGTGTGTGTGTGTGTGTGTGTGTGTGTGTGTGTATATATATGGTTGGTTTTTTTTTTTTTTGGTTCCCCCCCCGCCGAGACAGAGTCTTGCTCTATCGCCCAGGCTGGAGTGCAGTGGTGCGATCTCAGCTCACTGCAGCCTCTGCCTCCCAGGTTTAAGCAATTCTCCTGCCTCAGCCTTCCGAGTAGCTGGGATTACATGCGTGTACCACCATGCCTGGCTAATTTTTATATTTTTAGTAGAGATGGGGTTTCACCATGTTGGCCAGGATGGTCTCCATCTCTTGACCTCATGATCCGCCTGCCTCAGGCTCCCAAAGTGCTGGGATTATAGGGGTGAGCCACCACACCCGGCCTGTCTTTATCTTTTAAGTAGGAGAACTTACCTCCTTCCCATTTTATTGGGATTAGTTAAATGTGGTTTATTGTTTTGGTTTGGTTTTTTTGGAGACAGTCTTGCTCTGTCGCCCAGGCTGCAGTGTAGTGGTGCAATCTCAGCTCATTGCAACATCCACCTCCCTGACTCAAGCGATTCTCCTGCCTCAGCCTTCCAAGTAGCTCAGATTACAGCCCCACACCACTATGCCTGGCTAATTTTTGTATTTGTAGTAGAGACAGGGTTTTGCCATGTTGGCCAGGCTGATCTTGAACTCTTGACCTCAGATAATCCACCTGCTTCAGCTTCCCAGAGTGCTGGTATTACAGGTGTGAGCCACTGCGTCTGACCTAGTTAAATGTTTGATTTTTTTCTCTCCATCCTGAATTTGTGCTTTTTGTTTATTTTCTTCCCTTTGCCATTTCCTTATTGTATTGGATTGATCGGGCCTCTCTCTACTTAAACACCAATTAAGAAGTTCTATATATGATACTTCTTCCTCTATTAGTTTTAAATTCTAACAGACATACATCTCAGTCACCATTAATAATTTAACAAAATCTATTATTTCCTTTCCTTGCCTTCTGCCATAGCTCTCCCTCCAAATTATCTGGAATTTTACTTGTCAGATGTTTTTAGTTTGTTTGGGTTTTTTTCCAACATTGTGGTCTTTTGTTAATTGAATTTTACCATTACATCTACAATTATATGTAAATTTTCTAATCTACTTCTGATTTCTCTTAATTACTCATTTCTCTTTAGTTTTTAGCAGGATGTTTTTGAATTTTGATGTTTCTTGAATTTTCACATATGCAATTCTGTCATCTGCAGATAGAGATAGTTTCATCTTTTCCATCTTTTCTTTTCTAGCTCTACTTGCTTTCTCCTGTCTGCACAAGGTAATCTCTCTCTGTCTCTCTTTTTTTTGAGACGAGACGGAGTTTCACTCTTATTGCCCAGGCTGGACTGCGATGGTGTGATCCTCGGCTCGCTGCAACCTCCGCCTCCTGGGTTCAAGCAATTCTCCTGCCTCCGCCTCCCGAGTAGCTGGGATTACAGACATGAGCCACCACGCCCAGCTAATTTTGTATTTTTAGTAGAGACGGGGTTTCTCCATGTTGGTCAGGCTGATCTCAATCTCCCAACCTCAGGTTATCCACCCGCCTCGGCCTCCCAAAGTGCTGGGATTACAAGCGTGTGCCACGGTGCCCAGCCACTAATCTCTCTCTGCCTTTTCTCTCTCTCTGTTTTTTTTTTCTTTTTCAGGCAATCTTGCTCTGTCACTGAGGCTGGAGTGCAGTGGTGTGATCATTGTTCCCTGAAACTTCAAACTCAGCCACCTGAGTAGTTGGGGCTACAGGCGTGTGCTGCCACAACTGGCTGATTTTTTCTTATTTTTCTCAGAGATAGGGTCTCACTGTGTTGCTCAGGCTGGTCTCAAACTCTTGGCCTCAAGTGATGCTCCCTCCTTAGCCTCCCAAAGTGCTGGGATTACAGGCATGACCCACTGCATCCTCCCTTACTGAGGTGTTTTTTGGTTTTGTTTTTTGAGATGGGTCTCACTCTGTTGCCCAGGCTGGAGTGCAGTGGCACGATCATGGCTCACCACAACTTTGACCTCCCAGCTTCAAGTGATCCTCCCACCTCAGCCTCCTGAGTAGCTGGGACTACAGGCACATGCCACCATGCTCAGCTAATTTTTTTATTGCATATTTTGTAGAGACAAGGTCTGACTGTATTGCCCATGTTGATCTTGCACTCCTGGGCTTAGGCGATCCTCCTGTCTTGGCCTCAAAAAATGCTGGGATTATAGGCATGAGCCATCTGCACTCAGCCCTTATTGAATATGTTTAATATATTCATATATTTAACATATTGAATATGCTTAACATATTCAGTAAGTGAGTTTGTCAAATGTATTTACTGCATTTTACAGAGATGATCACATCATTTTCCTTCTTTAACAATAGAATTATATCAATAATTAATCAATTATATGTCCTAATTTCGACCAGTCCCTGGATTTCTGTAACATTAGTTTCATTGAGTATGGAAATTTTTTAAACAGATTTTTGAGATCTACTTTACATACCACTAAATTTACTCATTTTGAATATTCAGTTTGGTGACTTTTAGTAAATTCATAGAATTGTGCAACCATTACCACAGTCCAATTTTAGCACACTTCCATTATCTAGGAGACATACCTCATGTCAATTAGCAGTCACTTTCCATTCCCATTTCTTAGTCCCACACACTTACTGATCTGTTCTATTTCTGTAGATGTGCCTATTCTTGACATGTCATATAAACAGAATCATACTGTGTGGTCTTGGAGTCTGGCTTCTTTCGCTTAGTGTGTTTTTGGGGCTTATGTTTGAGATTTATGTTGTAGTATGTATTCATGTTTTGTTCGTTTTTATTGCCCAGTTAATGTGGAATTTTAAGATCATAGACCATTTCTCATATCTTCATATACATTTTGCACCATTTTCTTGCCAAAGTTTAGTGTTGTAGATGAAAAAGTACATTACCTGTATGATTCTCTTTCCTTTGTAAGTGACTTAGTGTTGACTTTGAAATTTTTTTGTGCTTTTTTCTTTTTATTACCAAAATTCAAAAATCACAACATGATGTCTTTAGGTATATCTTCTTTACAGCTCTCAGTGAGCCTTTAGAATGAACGTCTTGGCTTTAATCAGTTTTTTTTCTCCTGTTTTTTATGTATCGTGGTACACATTGAGTATCCCTTATCTGAACTATTTGGAACCAGAAGTGTTTTGGCTTTCACGGTTTTTTGAATTTTTAAGTATTTGCATTATACTTAGGTTGAGCATCCCTATTCCGAAAATGTGAAATCCAGAATGCTCCAATGAGCATTTCCTTTGAGCATCATGCTGATGTGCAAAACGTTTTAGATTTGGGGGTATTTCAGATGTTAGATTTTTTTTATTAGGGATACTCAATCTATATTTCTTCTGTCCCATTCTCTTTGGAGAATCATATTACTCTCTTGTATCTAGCTTGTTTCTTCTCTTCCGTAATTTCCTTCCTTTCTCTCCTTTACCCCCTCTTTTTGCTTGATCTTTTTTTTCTACAGATTAGGAAAATTTATAGCTGATGTTCTCAGTCATTTAATTGATTTAATCTCAGTCATTTTAAGTAGCATCTGTTTAGTCTGTCTCATAAATTTTTTTGGCCATCAAATTTTTAATTCCAAGAATTCTTTCTTATTTGTCAATTTTTTTTTTTTTTTTTTGGCAACCAGCCCTTCTGGTGATGGTTGCCCTACCTTATGAATTATTTTTAAAAATTATACATATTAAATGTTTGAATTGTACTGTGTAAGTATGTGTTATATCTCAATAAAGCTGTTATAAATACACACATTCTGCAATTTCTGTTTCAGTACTACTGCTAAAGTGCAGCAGAGGCTGATAGGATTCATGCGTCCTGAAAACGGAAATCCCCAGCAAATGCAACAGGAGCTTCAGAGGAAGTTTCATGGTAAATTACTGCTTCTCATCAGTTAAGCGTACATGACCTCAGTAAAATTTTATTACTTGAATAGAAAACAGTGGACTTTTCTTGGTAAAATGTACTTTGTACACAAATATTTGTAATTAAAATGTCAGTGTAATTGGGTCTGGGGTGGTGGCTCACACCTGTAATACCACCACTTTGGAAGGCTGAGTTGGGAGAATCACCTGTTCCTGGGTGCAGAGGTTTCAGTGAGCTGAGATCATGCCATTGCACTCCAGCCTGGGTGACAGAGTGAGACCCCGCCTCAAAACTAAAAATAAAAAAAGTGTGATTGAGAAAGTAGGATAATATGGATATTGTATATTTCCCTCTTTTAGCATATACATTTTTGTTCCTTCCTGCACCAGAAAACATGATACACATATATTTCATTACGATTTTTTTTTATTATGGTGAAATATGTATATACCATAAAATTTACCATTGTTACTTTTTATTTATTTATGTTTTTGAGGTAGAATTTCACTCTTGCTTCCCAGGCTGGAGTGCAATGGCGCGATCTTGGCTCACTGCAACCTCCGCTTCCGGGTTCAAGCAATTCTTCTGCCTCAGCCTCCCGAGTAGCTGGGATTAGAGGCATGTGCCACCACACTGGGCTAATTTTGTATTTTCAGTAGGGATGGGGTTTCTCCATGTGGGTCAGGCTGGTCTCAAACTTCCAACCTCTGGTGATCCACCCACCTTGGCCTCCCAAAGTGCTAGGATTACAGATGTGAGCCACTGCACCCGGCCCCACTTTTACTTTTTTTTTTTTTTTTTTTGAGACAGAGTCTCACTCTGTCGCCCAGGTTGGAGTGCAGTGGCGCAATCTTGGCTTAGTGCAAGCTCCGCCTCCCAGGTTCACTCCATTCTCCTGCCTCAGCCTTCTGAGTAGCTGGGACTACAGGTGCCTACCACCACGCTCAGCTAATTTTTTTTTTTTTTTTTTTTTTGTATTTTTTAGTAGAGACGGGGTTTCACCGTGTTAAGCAGGATGATCTCAATCTCCTGACCTCGTGATCCGCCCGCCTCAGCCTCCCAAAGTGCTGGGATTACAGGCATAAGCCACTGCGCCTGGCCTGTTTTTACTATTTTTAAGTGTACAGTTCAGTGGCATTCAGGATATTGATTTTATGTCCCCATTACCAATATCCATCTCCAGAACTTTTGTCATCTTCCCCAAAATGTCACTCTGGGCTGGGCACGGTGGCTCTCGCCTGTAATCCCAGCACTTTGGGAGGCCACGGCAGGTGGATCACCAGAGGTCCGGAGTTCAAGACCAGCCTGGCCAACATGGTGAAACCCCGTCACTATCAAAAATACAAAAATCAGCCAGGCGTGGTGGCAGGCTCCTGTAATCTCAGCTACTCTGGAGGCTGAGGCAGGAGAATCGCTTGAACCCAGCAGGTGGAGGTTGCAATGAGCTGAATTTGTGCCATTGCACTCTGGCCTGGGCAACAAGAACAAGACTCTGTCTTAGAAAACAAAGTAAAAAACACCAAAACTCACTCTGTCCCCATGAAATAATAACCCCCCATTTTTTTCCCCTATCCCAGGTCTCTGGCAACCACCAATCTACTTTCTGTCTCTGAATTTTACCACTCTGGGTACCCTATTAGAATGAAACCAAGCTTTTCATTTTGTGACAGGCTTATGTCACTTAGCTTACTGTCCTCAAGGTTCATCCATGTTGTAACATGTGTCAGAACTTCCTTCCTTTTTAAGATTGAGTAATTTCTATTGTGTGTATGTGCATATGTGCACACATACTACACTTCCTTTATCCATTCATTTGTTCATGGATGCTGAGTTACTTCCGTTTTTTGGCTATTGTGAACAATGCTGCCATTAACATGGGTGAACAAATAGGAATTAAAGTCTCTGCTTTCAGTTCTTTTGGGTATATACCCAGAAGTGGAATTGCTATATCGTATAGTAATTCTATTACTAATTTTTTGATGAACCGCCATACTGTTTCATAGCAGCTACTGCATTTTATGTTTATGTTTATCTTTATTTCTTTTTGATACGGAGTTTCACTCTTGTCGCCCAGGCTGGAGTGCAATGGTGCAATCTTGGCTCACTGCAGCCTCCACCTCCCAGGTTCAAGCAATTCTGCCTCAGCCTCCCGAGTAGCTGCGGTTACAGGCTACCACACCCAGCTAATTTTTGTATTTTTAGTATAGAGAGGGTTTCGCCATGTTGGCCAGGCTGGTCTTGAACTCCTGACCTCAGGTGATCCACCCACCTCGGCCTCCCAAAGTGCTAGGATTACAGGTGTGAGCCACTGCGCCTGGCCAGCTACAGCATTTTATACTTCTAGTAGCAATGCACAAAGGTCCCAATTTCTTCACATCTTTGCCAACATTTGTCATTTTTCTGTCCTTTTATATATAGCCATCCTAATGAACATGGAATGGCATCTCATTGGGATTTCGATTTGCGTTTCCCTAATGATTAGTAATATGCCTTTTTATAGAGCTAAAAATATGAGTCAAATATTTCGTTGTGCTTTTTTTTTTTTTTGAGACGGAGTCTCGCTCTGTCGCCCAGGCTGGAGTGCAGTGGCCGGATCTCAGCTCACTGCAAGCTCCGCCTCCCGGGTTCACGCCATTCTCCTGCCTCAGCCTCCCGAGTAGCTGGGACTACAGGCACCCGCCACCTCGCCCGGCTAGTTTTTTGTAGTTTTAGTAGAGACGGGGTTTCACTGTGTTCACCAGGATGGTCTCGATCTCCTGACCTCGTGATCCACCCATCTCGGCCTCCCAAAGTGCTGGGATTACAGGCTTGAGCCACCGCGCCCGGCTTCGTTGTGCTTTTTATCAATTATAACAAGGAAAGAATAAGGCAACTGAAAAGTTCTTATAATCTTCAGTTATTCCAGATACAAGTTAGAAGAATAATAAGTTATTGCATGAACTTTTTGTGCCATTTAATTTTTTTTAAGTTCTTTTGCCTTCCATTGTTAGGGTCAGCGTTACTTTTTCTGGCCATGATAGAACTTTCTGGTTTGTTTGTTTGTTTTGAGACGGAGTCTCGCTTCTTCACCGAGGCTGAAGTGCGGTGGCGCAATCTTGGCTCACCGCAACCTCTGCTTCCCAGGTTCAAGCGATTCTCCTGCCTCAGCCTCTCAAGTAGCTGGGATCACGGGCGTGTGCCACCATGCCTATCTAGATTTTGTGTTTTTAGTAGAGACGGGGTTTTGCCACTTTGGCCAGGCCGGTCTTGAACTCATGACCTCAGGTGATCCACCCAACTCGGCCTCCCAAAATGCTGCGATTACTTGCGTGAGCCACCACGCCTGGCCAATAGAACTTTCTCAACACTCAACCATTTACTTTTGTGCCAAGCTAGTTTCTTCCCTACTCAGGACCCTAGGTTTCTATTCATCATTTTGTAAATTCTTTTTTTTTTTTTTTTTTTTAAGACAGAGTCTTGCTCTGTAGCCCGGGCTGGAGTGCAGTGGCCAGATCTCAGCTCACTGCAAGTTCCGCCTCCCGGGTTTACGCCATTCTCCTGCCTCAGCCTCCGGAGTAGCTGGGACTACAGGCGCCCGCCACCTCGCCCGGCTAGTTTTTTGTATTTTTAGTAGAGACGGGGTTTCACGGTGTTAGCCAGGATGGTCTCGATCTCCTGACCTCGTGATCCGCCCGTCTCGGCCTCCCAAAGTGCTGGGATTACAGGCTTGAGCCACCGCGCCCGGCCTTATAAATTCTTTTTTACTGTCTTTTAAATTTTTTCTCTCTCTTTTCTTTTTTTTGAGATGGAGTCTCACTCTGTCGCCCAGGCTCCACCTCCCAGGTTCACGCCATTCTCCTGCCTCAGCCTCCCAAGTAGCTGGGACTACAGGCGCCTGCCACCACACCCAGCTAATTTTTTGTATTTTTAGTAGAGACAGGGTTTTACTCTTTTAGCCAGGATGGTCTTGATCCACTGACCTTGTGATCCACCCGCCTCGGCCTCCCAAAGTGCTGGGATTACAGGCGTGAGCCACTGTGCCCAGCCTTAAATTTTTTCTCTTTTTTAAAAAATGTTGAAATTGTTTGCCTCTCCTCCAATTTTGTTTCTGTTCTGTTCTGTTTTGTTTTGTTTCGAGACAGAGTCTTGCTCTATTGCCCAGGCTGGAGTACAATGGTGCCATCTTGGCTCACTGCAACCTCCACCTCCTGCGTTCAAGCAATAATCGTGGCTCAGCCACCTGAGTAAGTCGGATTACAGGCATATGCCACCACGCCTGGCTAATTTTTGGATTTTTAGTAGAGGTGGGGTTCTGCCATGTTGGCCAAGCTGGTCTCAAACTCATGGCCTCAAGTGATCCGCCCACCTCGGCTTTACAAAGTGCTGGGATTACCAGCCATGAGCCACTGTGCCCAGCCACCATTTTGCACATTTTTTTCCTGAGCGGCTAATGATATTTCAGTATGGCTTTGAGATTACATTACTAAACATTGGTGAGGATTTGTACAAATAGGAGCATTTGAATTGCTGGCAGTTTATACTGAAACAACTGCTTTGGAGAGCAATTTGATCATATCTGGTAAAAGCTAAACATATATTCTGAAAGCTGATAGCTTCACTTCTAGGTATATATCCTTAAAGGAGTTTTTTTCAAACTTTTTCCCACAGTAAGAAATATATCTTACATGGCCAGGTGTAGCGGCTCACGCCTTTAATCCTAGCACTTTGGGAGGCCAAGGCAGGCAGATCATTTGAGGTCAGGAGTTTGAGACCAGCCTGGCCAACATGGTGAAACCCTGTCTCTACAAAAAAATACCAAAATTAGGCCGGGCGCGGTGGCTCAAGCCTGTAATCCCAGCACTTTGGGAGGCCGAGACGGGTGGATCACGAGGTCAGGAGATCGAGACCATCCTGGCTAACACAGTGAAACCCCGTCTCTACTAAAAAATACAAAAAAACTAGCCGGGCGAGGTGGCGGGCGCCTGTAGTCCCAGCTACTTGGGAGGCTGAGGCAGGAGAATGGCCTGAACCCGGGAGGCGGAGCTTGCAGTGAGCTGAGACCGGCCACTGCACTCCAGCAAGGGGGACAGAGTGAGACTCCGTCTCAAAAAAAAAAAAAAAAAAAAAAATACCAAAATTAGGTGGGCGTGGTGGTGGGTGCCTGTAATCCCAGCTACTCGGGAAGCTGAGGCAGGTGAATCACTTGAACCCAGGAGGCAGAGGTTGCAGTGAGCTGAGATTGTACCACTGCACTCCAGCCTGGGCAACAGAGCAAGACTCCATCTTAGGGGAAAAAAGAAAAGAAATATATCTTACATTATGACTCAGATGTTTAAAAGCATACATACAAACTAAAATAGATTTTCCTGAAGTATTTCTACTTGTTTTATACTCTGATATTTCTTTCTTTTTTGAATTCTTTTCTACTTTCTATATTTTGAGGGGTGAGCGAAAAGCTATCATCACTGACTAAACTGATTTCATGACTCGCCAATGCATGTTGATCTAGGGTTTGAGAAACTCAGTCCTAGACTAACTTTACTGTGCTTTCTAGGAGATGTTCTTTAAGAATATTTATTGCATCATTGTTTTATTTTCAAAATACTAGAAACAGTGTAATGTCCTCCAAGTGAAAAATGGGCCAAATTGTGGTATACTTACATGATGGAACACTCAGTAGTGAAAATAAATGTACTAGATTTATATTTATCAGTGTAGATAGCCTGCGAACATATAACTGAGTAGAAAAAGCAATGGTGTATTTGTTAAAAATACAGCAATTTTTTTTTTTTTGAGATGGAGTCTTGCTCTGTTGCCCAGGCTGGAGTGCAGTGGCGCAATCTCGGCTCACTGCAAGCTCCGCCTCCCGGGTTCACGCCATTCTCCTGCCTCAGCCTCCCAAGGAGATGGGACTGCAGGCGCCCGCCATCCTCCCCGGCTAATTATTTATATTTTTAGTAGAGACGGGGTTTCACCATGTTAGCCAGGATGGTCTCGATCTCCTGACCGCGTGATCCACCTGCCTCGGCCTCCGAAAGTGCTGGGAGTACAGGCATGAGCCTCTGCCAGGCCATGCAGCAATATTTTCATGGTTTATGTTTACCTACACAAACACAGAAGCATATGTATATACAGACACAGAGAGAAGATAAAAACATAAATACTACTGATTATCATAGTTGCCTCTAATGGGGGCTGGGAGGAAAACAATGGGGATTTCAACCTTAACTATGGTTTTTATTTGAAATAAAGCATCTTAACCTATGTTATTTTATAATAATTTATTAGTTTTGTTTTCTCATTAGAGGCTCAACTAAGTGAAAAGATTTCACTTCAGGCAATTCAGCAGCTGGTTCGAAAATCATATCAGGCTCTGGCTTTATGGAAACTTCTTTGTGAACATCAATTCACTGTCATTGTGGCAGAACTTCAGAAGGTAAGTTTTTAAAAATTTTTTATGATTGTACCATTAATACTATGTTTGGATTTTTTTGGATGAGTATTTTGGCTTTGGAGGAGATTATTTTGGGAAGCATTTACATTAATAATCAAGTTAGTATGTTACAGGAAGATTGCACAAAAGCTTACTAACTTGGGGGACCTATTTTTTTCAAAGCCACAAGTTTTTACTTGTGGTTATGTGAATGAAATCATACTTTACAAAACATATTTTTTTTTGTTTGTTTGTTTTTTTGTTTTTTTTTGTTTTTTTTTTTTTTTGAGACGGAGTCTCGCTCTGTCACCCAGGCTGGAGTACAGTGGCCGGATCTCAGCTCACTGCAAGCTCCGCCTCCCGGGTTTACGCCATTCTCCTGCCTCAGCCTCCCGAGTAGCTGGGACTACAGGCGCCCGCCACCACGCCCGGCTAATTTTTTTTTTTTGTATTTTTAGTAGAGACGGGGTTTCACCGTGTTAGCCCGGATGGTCTTGAACTCCTGACCTCGTGATCCGCCCGTCTCGGCCTCCCAAAGTGCTGGGATTATAGGCTTGAGCCACCGCGCCCGGCCACAAAACATATTTTTTAAAACAGTGGACTATAACCTTTATTTGAGCTACAGGTTCTTCTGAGAATCTGATAAAAGCTATCTCTCACTACCCTTAAAGAAATGCACATCAACATGGACACACAGACTTTTGCATATAATTTCAAAGGACCCAACAACCTAAATTAAATACTCTTGACTGGGCACCGTGCCTCACGCCTGCGATCCCAGCACTTTGGGAGGCTGAGGCAGGAGGATCACTTAAGCCTAGGAGTTCAGCACTATCCTGGACAAGATGTCAGGACCCATCTCTACTAAAAATAAAAACATAAATTAGTCGTGTGGTGGCACATGCCTGTAGTCCCAGCTACTTGGGAAGCTGAAGTGGGAGGAGCACTTGAGCCTGGGAGGTTGAGGCACCAGTTAGCTGTGATTGTGCCACTGCGTCCTAGCCTGGGTGACAGAGTGAACCCTGTCTCTCTCTCACACACACACACAAACCACTCCTACTTCATTTTATGTATGTATTTTTGTTGTTGTTGTTATTTTAGAGATGGAGTCTCACTCTGTCGCCCAGGCCAAAGTGCAGTTGTACGATCTCGGCTCACTGCAACCTCCGCCTCCCGGGTTCTAGCAATTCTGCCTCAGCCTCCCAAGTAGCTGGGATTACAGGTGCACGCCACCCATGCCCAGCTAATTTTTTGTATTTTAGTAGAGACTGGGTTTCACTGTGTTGCCCAGGCTGATCTCGAACTCCTGAGCTCAGGTAATCCACCCGCCTCGGCGTCCCAAAATGCTAGGATTACAGGCGTGACCTACCGTGCCCGGCAACTGCTGTTAGAATATATAGAGGAAATTTATTCCTACCTTTTATTTGTGAGCATTTCTGAACGTATACAGAAGTAGAACAAAAACTGTAACTCCTACATACATTTGACTCATTCAGCATTTTCAAGATATTGTGTTTCTTAAAAAAAATAGTTCCTTGAATAACAACAATGTCATTATCACAGTTACCAGTTTTTCTTGAGACAGTGTCTTGCTCTGTCTGGAATGCAGTAGCACGATCACAACTCACTGCACCCTTGACCTCCCTGGGCTCCAGTGATTCTCCTACTTTAGCCTCCCGAGTAGCTGATACTATAGGCACACACCACTATGCCTAGCTAAATTTTGTTTTTTTTTTTTATTTTGTAGAGATGGGTTTTCACCGTATCTCCTAGGTTGGATAGTTACCAATATTAACTATCAATATTTGATAGCAAAATCTGTCTGAAAAATGTCTTTTTACAGATTGGTTCATTCAAATGAGGATCTAAACAGTTTAGTTGGTTTGCTCGTGGAATTTATTGTTTATCTTTCATCTGTTTCAATCTGAAGCAGTCTTTCCTTCTTTTTCTTTTCCTTGCTGTTGCCTTGTAGAAATCCAATCATCAATCCAGTAGCATGTCCAGCATTGTAAGGACATTCTAAGGCCTTTTTTTTTTTAACCCTCTTCGTAGTAAACTTCTTCCTCTATCTCCTGCATTTTCTATAAAATGAAAGTTTATTATATAGGCTTGATTCGGTTCAGCTCCTTTTTTGAGGAAGAATAGAATACTTCATAGGTAGTGGTTTGTTCATCAGACTGTTAGAAGACACAAAAGGTTTCATTATCCTTTTAGTGATACTGAGATGGATTGCTGGATTCAAGTAGTAAGCCTAATACTGCCATTGTGGAATTCTCCATCAGACTTTAATTATCCATTGATAATCATTGCTGGAATTTATTATTTCATTTAGGATTACAAAAGGGGAATATTTATTTGCTCATTTTTTATTTTTTTGAGACAGCGTCTCGTTCTGTCACCCAGGCTGGAGTGCTGTGGAGTGATCTCAGATCACTGCAACCTCCACCTCCTGGGTATAAGCAATTATCCTGCCTCAGCTTCCCGAATAGCTGGGACTACAGGCATGTGCCACCATGTCTGACTGATTTTTGTATTTTTAGTAGAGACAGGGTTTCACCATGTTGGCCAGGCTGGTGTTGAACTCCCGACCTCAGGTCATCCACTCACCTTGGCCTATCAAAGTGCTGGGATTACAGGCATGAGCCACTGTGCCCGGCCAAAAGGATATTTTAAATCTGTGATTCCTTCCCCAGTTACTAGCTGCAATTCTGTAAAAAAAAAAATTTTCCTGTCCTATATGGATATTTCATTACTCTGAAATGCTTAATTTTTGACTCTTGTATACCATTTTTCAACGTTAGAAGGCAATCTCCTAATTCTTTCTACTAGTGTCTAATGAATAGATACAGTTTTTTTCTTTTTAAAAATTCAAGCTAATATATTTAATTATGAAACTGTTAGCGTTTTCATACCAAGTAGAATAATTTTGAGTTTTATTGAGTGATAAATATATTGTAGGTAGGTTTTTATCCTGGGTATGTTTTTGTGATCCATCTTCAAAGCTCTCTTCCTTACATCACCAATTGTGTGCTCAATTAATGCAAATTAAAGATTTGTTCAAGAATTTTAGGCCGGGCGCGGTGGCTCAAGCCTGTAATCCCAGCACTTTGGGAGGCCGAGATGGGCGGATCACGAGGTCAGGAGATTGAGACCATCCTGGCTAACACGGTGAAACCCTGTCTCTACTAAGAAATACAAAAAATAGCTGGCTGAGGCCGGAGAATGGCATGAACCCGGGAGGCGGAGCTTGCAGTGAGCTGAGATCCGGCCACTGCACTCCAGCCTGGGCTACAGAGCGAGACTCCGTCTCAAAAAAAAAAAAAAAAAAAGAATTTTAACACAGTTTCGATATTTCCTTGAATTTAGGAAAAAGAGATAGCAGTCACATCACTAACAGAATCTTTTACTATAGTATAAATCAATACTTTAGAGCTTCATTTGGACAAGCACATTTGTTCACAATACAGATTAAACTCCAATATTATAAGGTCTAGAATAATGGAATTCTAACAGTATTTAGGAAGAAGTAAAATGTAAGCCCAAGATTTTCAAATGTAGCCAAGTGATTGTTTTTTCCATTTTATAACCAAAGCGAGGAGATCTGGCTCTAGTTTTGGCTCTACTTAAGCTTTACTTTTCTCATTTGGAAAGTGAGAGTTTTGGACTAGATCTACTGTACGTTCTTTTCCAACTCTGTATGATTTTATGTAAGTTTGCAAAAATTTGTTTCTACTAATTAGTATATTTTCACTTTTCAATTACAGAGTCTATCAATGTTTAGGTTATTTTAAGTTATTACAATAATTTCATTATGTTTAGTAATATGGTATTTTTATAATTGTGATAGAAAAGTTTTATGCTCCTAGGAACTTCAAGAGCAGCTGAAGATCACAACCTTTAAAGATCTTGTAATTAGGGACAAAGAACTCACAGGGGCATTAATTGCTTCTCTTATCAACTGCTACATCAGAGATAATGCCGCTGTTGATGGCATTAGTTTACATTTGCAGGATATCTGCCCACTTCTGTATAGCACTGATGATGCCATTTGTTCCAAGGTATGATACTTTATTATCTATTTCATTGTTAGTTATAAGAGGTATCATGTATGATGAACCATCTTGTTTCACTTAATATAGGACCTCAGTCAGTTAGATCTCAACCTCTCCTAGCCTCAGGATCCTCATCTAAGAAAGGGGTTGGAATATGTGGCTTCTTAAAACCTGTGTATACTCTTTTAAGCTTAGCTTTTCTTTTTAAAAATATTTTTGTTTATTTATTTGACACAGGTTTTCACTCTGTTGCTTAGGCTGTAGTGCAGTGCTGTGATCATAGCTCACAGCAGTGTGTAAGTCCTAGACTCAAGCAGTCCTCTCACGTAGCTGGGGACTACAGGTGTGCAGCACTGCACCCAGCCAAATTTTTTCTTTTTCATAGAGACGTGTTCCGATTTGTTGTACAGGCTAGTCTTGAACTCTTGGCTTCAAGCGGATCCTCCTGCCTCAGCCTCCCATAGTGCTGGGATTGTAAGTGTGAGCCACTATGCCCGGCCCTCCTTTAAGTTTTTCATGAAGAATCTTCTATTTTTTTTATATATTTTTATTTATTTATTTATTTTTTTATAAGACGGAGTCTTGCCCTGTCGCCCAGGCTGGAGTGCAGTGGCACGATCTCAGCTCATTGCAACCTCCACCTCCCAGGTTCAAGTGATTCTCCTGCCTTGGCCTCCCAAATAGCTAGGATTACAGGTGTGCACCACCACACCCGGCTAATTTTTTATATTTTTGGTAGAGACACGGTTTCACCATGTTGTCTAGGGTGGTCTTGAACTCCTGACCTCCGCCTGCCTCGGCCTCGCAAAGTGTTGGGATTATAGACATGAGCCTCTGCTCCTGGCCCATAAAGAATCTTTGATAGTGTTTTTAGGCCATATTAAAAAGTCAAGGGTGAGAAATTAAGAAAAATCACTAAATTTACAAATTAAGAAAATTTAGGGAATAATTTATCTCCTTAGAAGTTAAGAAAAAGTACTAAAACTTCAAGTAAATCTTTTGGTGAATTAGAGTTAATGGGGGCATTTTTATTGATCCTTTCCTACAGGTGGAAAAAATAAATAAATGAGTGTCGCATGGACTGCCTGCTGCCCAATAATGTATTGACTAGGCAAGATAATTACCAGACAAAAGCTCTCTTGCTTAACATATTTGTGAGAGGAATTAAGAATAGCTAGGAATTTTTGGTCAAAAACTTTTCTGCCTAAAATTAAGAAGTAAGTTTGTAGAGTTGTTTTCATTTTTAATGGTAATAATCATATATAAATTTAGACATAGACTAAAACTTAGTTGACAGCATCATCTGTCTGCTTGGTTTTATATATTTTTAAGTTCTTGCTATCTCCTCTTCTAGGCAAATGAGCTTCTCCAGCGTTCCCGACAAGTTCAAAATAAGACTGAAAAAGAAAGAATGTTAAGGGAATCATTAAAGGAATATCAAAAAATTAGCAATCAAGTGGACCTTTCCAATGTTTGTGCTCAGTATAGACAAGGTGAGAAATAAAATGTTTCTTGTATCTTTTACTCAACTCAGAAGATAAATGATGGTGTATGAATGAAGCGAGCTAATGATGAAAAGCCACTTTCCAGACGCAAATCTTCTTTCAACATCAGAGGCCGAGTGAAAGGACATAGGAATGTCGTATCATTGTGTTGCAATATTTGATGACTACACTGACCTGCAGAAGCTGTAATGGTCTTTTTATCTTTTGAAATGTATAAGTTTTGTTTGTTTGTTTGTTTTTTGAGATGGAGTCTCTCTCTGTCAGCCAGGCTGGAGTACAGTGGCACGATCTCAGCTCCCTGCAGCCTCCGCCTCCCAGGTTGCAACAATTCTCCTGCCTCAGCCTCCCTGGTAGCTGAGATTACAGGCACGCGCCACCATGCCCAGCTAGTTTTTATTTATTTATTTATTTTTTACTTTTTTTTTTTTTGAGATGGAGTCTCTCTCTGTCGCCGAGGCTGAAGTGCAGTGGCATGATCTCAGCTCACTGCAAGCTCTGTCTCCCAGGTTCACGCCATTCTCCTGCCTTAGCCTCCCAAGTAGCTGGGACTACAGGTGCCTGCCACCATGCCTGGCTAGTTTTTTGTATTTTTAGTAGAGACAGGGTTTCACCGTGTTAGCCAGGATGGTCTCAATCTCCTGACCTCATGATCCGCCCACCTCAGCCTCCCAAAGTGCTGGGATTACAGGCGTGAGCCACCGCGCCCAGCCAATACCCAGCTAATTTTTGTATTTTTAGTAGAGATAGGGTTTCACCATGTTGGCCCGGCTGGTCTAGAACTCCTGACCTCAGGTGATACACCCATCTCAGCCTCTCAAAGTGCTAGGATTAAAGACGTGAGCCACTGTGCCTGGCTGAAATATGTAACTTTTTAGCATTAGAATTTCAGTTCTTGTCCATTTCAATTACTGTATGTTTTAGATTGCTCTGGATTACATTTATTTTTCAGGTATTTAAGATTTTTTTAGTTTTAAGGTATAATCTGCTTACTTTTTAAATAATTACTTTAAATCAAATCTAAGATAATGTAAAGGCCCTGTTTGCACAGATATTATATTTAATCTCAAAGTATTTTTCCCCCCTCCTGTAGGGAACTAAAACTTTCCTTTTTGTTGTTTGAAATGTGATCTTTTTTTTTCCCAATGAAGAAATATATATAAGTTTTGATTTTTGGTTTTTGGTTTTTTTTTTTTTTTTTGAGACAGAGTCTCACTGTGTCGCCCAGGCTGGAGTGCAGTGGTGCAATCTCGGCTCACTGCAACCTCTGCCTCCCCGGTTCAAGTGATTCTCCTGCCTCAGCCTTTTGAGTAGCTGGGATTACAGGCATGTGCCACCATGCCCGGCTAATTTTTGTATTTTTAGTAGAGGCGGGGTTTCACCATGTTGGTCAGCCTGGTCTCGAACTCCTGACCTCGTGATCTGCCCGCCTCAGCCTCGCAAAGTGCTGGGATTACACACCCGGCCCCCAATGAAGAAATATATTTAACAGATGCATTTTAGGCATGTTAAGACTTTTTTCTTCTGAAGACCTATCAGAAATATTTTATGTTAGCAGGGTCACTATTGTACAGTAGAGACATAACCTTGACCATTATTTTTATGTGCCAGCTAAGGAAAAATGTATCCAACTTAGTAGTAAGTGATAGGCCTTCATTCTTTTCTTTCCCATCAGTGAGATTTTATGAGGGTGTGGTGGAACTTTCTCTTACGGCTGCAGAGAAAAAAGATCCTCAAGGTCTTGGACTTCATTTCTATAAACATGGAGAACCAGAAGAAGATATAGTTGGACTTCAGGCCTTCCAAGAAAGGTGCATTCCATTACCTTAGCAGATTGTCATATTTATGGATACAGACTTTTCTTTGCGTAAAGTTTTTTGTTTTTTGATTTATATATATTTTTTGAGACAGAGTCTTGCCCTGTCATCTGGGCTGGGGTGCAGTGGTGTGATCTTGGCTCACTGCAATCTCTGACTCCCAAGTTCAAGGTATTCTCGTGCCTCAGCCTCCCATGTAGCTGGGATTACAGGTGCGCACCACCATGCCTGGCTAATTATGTATTTTTAGTAGAGACAGGGTTTCACCATTTTGACCAGGCTGGTCTTCAACTCCTAACCTCAATTGATCCACCCACCTCAGTCTTGCAGAGTGCTAGGATTACAGCCATCAGCCACCGTGTCTGGCCTCCTTGTGTAAAGGTTTAATTGACAATATTAGGGAAATAATATTTCAAGTGTAACCCTTATAATATTGAATTATCCTTTTGCTTTTACTTGAAAGTGACTTGTTTTATCAAAGGCCTGAATATTAATAGGTTAAGGTTATAGGTTATAACTCTTTTTTTTTTTTTTTTTTTTTTTGAGTCACCCAGGCTGGGGTATAGTGGCACGATCTTAGCTCACTGCAACCTCCTCCTCCTGGGTTCAAGCGATTTTCCGGCCTCAGTCTTCTGAGTAGCTGGGATTACAGGCACACACCACCATGCCCAGCTAGTTTTTGTATTTTTAGTGGAGACAGGGTTTCACCATGTTGGCCATGCTTGTTTCAAACTCCTGACCTCAAGTGATCCACCTGCCTCAGCCTGCCAAAGTGTTGGGATTATGGGCGTGAGCCACCGCGCCCTGCTCATAGGTTATAATTCTTAACCTAGAGGTAAAATGTATTCTGATGAGAATTCTTAAATGCTTATGAGTGTTTTTTAACTTACCTCTGTGATTCTTCTGAGACTTACTAATGTGTTTTTAAATGGGATTACTTGTTTGAAAACAAAACTAGCTATTTTTTTCCTCCAATTTTTTGGTTCTGGATGATGATTAGTATTTCATTTTATTTTATTCATGTATTTTTTTTTTGAGACAGAATTTTCACTCTTGTTGCCTAGGATAGAGTGCAGTGGCACAATCTCAGCTCACTGCAACCTCCACCTCCTGGATTCAGGCGATTCTCCTCCCTCAGTCTCCCTGGTAGCTGGGATCACAGGCACACGCCACCACGCCCAGCTAAGTTTTTTGCGTTTTTAGTATAGAGAGGGTTTCTCCATGTTGGGCAGGCTGGTCTCTTACTCCTGACCTCAGATGATCTGCCCACCTTGGCCTCCCAAAGTTCTGGGATTACAGGCGTGATCTGGCCTAGTATTTCATTTTAAAGGATAATTTTTATGTATTCCCAAATTTGTTGAGACTTAAAAGAGAAATGTATGTCCTTAAAAGAAATATAAGCCGGGCACAGTGGCTCACAACTGTAATCCCAGCACTTTGGGAGGCTGAGGTGGGCAGATCATGAGGTTAGGAGTTTGAGACCAGCCTGACCATCATAGTGAAACCCTGTCTCTACTAAAAATACAAAAATTAGCCAGGCATGGTGGTGCACACCTGTGATCCTGGCAACTTGGGAGGCTGAGGCAGGAGAATTGCTTGAATCCAGGAGGCAGAGGTTGCAGTGAGCTGAGACTGCACCACAGAACTCCAGCCTGGGTGTCAGAGCAAGGCTCCGTCTCGGAAAAAAAAAAGAAATATATATAACCTTTCTATAACATATATATGGAGGGTGTTTTGTTTTGTTTTGTTTTTGTTTTTGAGACAAAGCCTCCCTCTGTCTCCTGGGCTGGAGTTCAGTGGCAGCATCATAGCTCACTGTAGCCTTGACCTTTTGGGCTCAAGTGATCCAGTGATCTTCCCACCTCAGCCTCCTGAGTAGCTGGGACTACAGGCACATGTCACCACACTCGGCTAATTTTTTTTATCTCTTTAATTTCTGTAGAGACAGGGCCTCACTATAAGCCCAGGCTGGTCTTTAACTCCTGGGCTCAAGCAATCCTTCCTTCTCAGCCTCCCAAAGTGCTGAGATTACAGGTGTCAGCCACCACATCTGGCGAAAACATATTTTTTTATTACTATATTTAATGACTTTACCCTTTTATGTTTAACCAAACACTTCTCAAACTCACTGAAAAAGTATATGGTTTCTGTTACTTTAAATGCCAAATATGTACATATATTCTGCCAAATAGTCTTGAAATCCTTGTATATACTTAAATTAGGTAAGGTAAATCAATGGCTTTCTTTTTTTGTTGTTTGTTTTGTTTTTGGGGGGTTTTGTTTTTTGTTTTTGAGACAGGGCCTCATTCTGTTGCCTGGGTTGGAGTGCAGTGGCATAATAGCTCACTTGCAGCCTTACATTTCTGGGCTCAAGCGATCCTCCTGCCTCTGCCTCTCAAGTAGCTGGGATTACAAGTGCATACCACCATGCTTGGTTAATTTTTTGTTTTGGTTTGGTTTTTTTGTTTTTTGTTTTTTTGTTTTTTGAGACAGGGTCTTGCTGTCGCCCAGGATGGAGTGCAGTGGCATGATCTCAGCTCACCTCAACCTCTGCCTCCCAGGTTCAAGCAATTCTTGTGCCTCAGTCTCCTGAATAACTGGCACTACAGGCGTGCACCCCTACGCCCGGCTAATTTTTGTATTTTTAGCAGATACGGGGTTTCACCATGTTGGCCAGACTGGTCTTGAACTCCTGACCTCTGGCAATCCCCCTGCCTTCGTCTCCCAGAGTGCTAGGATTACAGTTGTGAGCCACTGTGCCTGGTCAATTTTTTGTATTTTTTGTAGAGACATGGTCTCACTCTGTTGCCCTGGCTAGTCTTGAACTCCCAGCCTCAAGCCCTCCTCCTACCTTGACCGCCCTATGGCTGGCATTACAGGCGTGAGTCACCACACTTGCCATCATTTGCTTTCTAGTTAAATAATGTAATTGTTCCTTTTCCATTCTCCTTCAGATTAAACAGTTACAAGTGCATTACAGACACACTTCAAGAACTGGTAAATCAAAGTAAGGCCGCTCCTCAGTCTCCCAGTGTACCCAAAAAACCTGGTCCTCCAGTATTGTCATCTGATCCAAATATGCTGAGTAATGAAGAAGCAGGACATCATGTAAGGGACATAGTATATTTTCATTCTGAGAATACACTGTTTAGAAGTTCTGCATGGTAATGGTGGCACAGTCATCTTGGGGAAAGGTAGTAGTTCTTAGAAGTTATCATGTAAGGATTCTTGATTTCTTACTGGAGTTTATAGGTCTAAAGGGTTGTGATGCCCAGAAACAGAGCCTTTAACTGCTAATTTTTACTATTTTCTTTATTTTAGTTTGAACAAATGCTTAAATTGTCACAGCGATCCAAGGATGAGCTCTTTAGTATTGCTCTTTATAATTGGCTAATACAAGCTGACCTTGCAGATAAGCTGCTACAGGTAAATCTTTTTTTTATTGCAGTTGTGTTAATTATTCTTAAGGAGCATAACTCAATGATTTGAGCACGTACATAGATGTAAAAAATTCAGTTTCTCATCCCATGTCTACTATTAGATGTTAGTATAAAGCTGAGTAATGCAGTATCTTTTCCTAAGGGGCAAAGTAGGCTACTGCTCCAATTTTCTTGTTATTTCGAAGCTGATTGGGATAGTTTATATTGCGGGGTAGAAATCACTGGGTTATGAATTATGAGTCCTGTAGGTCATCTGAACTCTGCCGTTAAGTCACTATGTGACTTCAGATACGTCCTTTTACCTACCCTAAGTCTCAGTGTTCCTCAGTCTATTTAATGAATACATAGCATTTGATAATTTCAATAATGCCTTTGAGCTCAGTGTCTAGGAATCGATAGCTGTGTTATCAAAGTTTATTTTAAAATGTGTAATTTTGTAGTAAATTTCCTTTTTTTTTTTTTTTGAAATGGAGTCTGACTCTGTCGCCCAGGCTGGAGTGCAGTGGCACGATCTTGGCTCACTGCAACTTCCGCCTCCTGGGTTCAAGCGATCCTCCTGCCTCAGCCTCCCAAGTAGCTGGGATTACAGGTGCCCACCACCACGCACGGCTAATTTTTATATCTTGTTTCACCATGTTGGCCAGGCTGGTCTCAAACTCCTGAGCTCAGGTGATCTGCCTGCCTTAGCCTCCCAAGATGCTGGGATTGCTGGCATGAACCACCGTGCCCAGCCAAATTTCCTTTTCTTTTTTGAGGCAGGGTCTCAATCTGTAGCTTAGGCTGGAGTGCAGTGCAATGGCATGATAATGGCTCACTGTAGCCTCGACCTCCCTAGACTTAGGTGATTCTCCCACCTCAACCTCTTGAGTAACTAGAACTATGGGCCCGCACCACCACACCCAGCTAATTTTTTTGTAGAGACATGGTTTTGCCATATATTGCCCAGGCTGGTCTTGAACTCCTGAGCTCGTGTGATCTGCCCACCTCGGCCTCCCAAAGTGCTAGGATTACAGACATGAGCCGCCATGCCCAGCCTACTAAACTATTGTTATCAACCTAATAGAATTATTTTGGGAACTCTTATGCTAACTGTGGTAAAACAAAAATTGTTTATAATAAGAAAATTTGTCCTCTCTTTTGTTATTGTTGGATTATAATTTTGCTTATTTTCATAAAACAAGGCAAAGTTGTAGTTGACTTAAAAATATTGTATTTTCCTTATCAGGAACATTATCTGTAGGTGGTTAGAAAATTTTTCTGAATAACTATATAATTTCTAGGTTGCTTCTCCATTTCTGGAGCCCCATCTAGTCCGAATGGCCAAAGTTGATCAAAACAGAGTTCGTTATATGGATTTACTCTGGCGGTATTACGAGAAGAATAGAAGTTTCAGTAATGCTGCTCGTGTACTGTCCAGACTGGCTGACATGCATAGGTATGGCATAATATTTTCATTGTGAAGAATGATTGAAAACTGAGCTATATGTACTTACCTTCAGTTATCCTTAATTTTAGAAGAATCTAAGTTTTAATATACTGACCTAAATTTTTTAAATAGGATGTTATTTTTTAGACATAAAGTATTTCTTTGTGTGTTGTCTAAAATTGTGGATCTTTCTTATTAGAAATCTAAAATAGATTTTTTTTTAATCTAATGCTTTTTTTCAAGTTTCAGATGGCCTTTTATGTGCATTTGGTATGAAACAGTACATACTAATTGACATATTTGTATCTTCAATCCTTAAGAAATTGTGTAACTAAAAATAAGCGTTTTCGCTTCTAGCACAGAAATTTCACTTCAGCAGCGATTGGAGTATATTGCTCGAGCCATTCTTAGTGCGAAAAGTTCCACTGCCATTTCATCAATAGCTGCCGATGGTGAATTCCTTCATGAATTAGAAGAAAAAATGGAGGTAAGCGCTAAAGATCTTAAGCTGTGTCCACGTTGAGTACTAGCCACATAGTTTTTCCACATTCCATTCTTCCCTTGGTAAGTAATAGGTCTGTAGAAGTCATTATTATTCTAGTTGCTTTTGCCTGTTTATTTTTATGTTTAGATACAAATCTTAAAGAGATTTCTAAGGATACACTTGGGTCATAAAAACATTGCTATAATTTAGAAGTTTTCTCTTTGGCATTTCTAAAGGTTTTTCCCAGCTGGGTGCAGTGGCTCACGCCTGTAATCCCAGCACTTTGGGAGGCCGAGGCAGCCAGATCATGAGGTCAGGAGTTCGAGACCAGCCTGGCCAACATGGCAAAACCTTGTCTGTACTTTAAAAAAATGCAAAAATTAGCCAGGGGTGGTGGCACACACCTGTAGTCCCAGCTACTCAGGAGGGTGAGGCAAAAGAATCACTTGAACCCAGGAAGCGGAGGTTGCGGTGAGCTGAGATTGCACCACTGCATTCCAATGTGGGAGACAGAGTGAGACTCTGTCTCAGAAAATAATAATAATAAAAAAAAAGGTTTTTCCCAACTGTTTCAACAGCAAGTGGATTACATCACATTCATCATTTATTCTGGAAGCAAATAAGTAGATGTATGAAGTAGAGTAGGCTAAAAATTCCCTAACTAAGAGAATAAAAAACATATCATCATCCAAACACGAAAGTTTGTTTCTTATTCACAAAAATCCAGGGTTAGTCTTCCTGATTGGCAGCCGGCTTTCCTTCATGTGGTTGATTTAGGAACCCAAGTTCTATTTTCTGGCACTACCATTCCCTAGGGCCTTTTGCTTTATCTTCAGCAGAGGGAGGAAGGAAAAGAAGAACACATTCACTCTCTTAAAAGCTACAGCCCTGACATGACACACTTTACTTCTACTTACATTCCTTTCAAGAGAACTTGGTTTTATGGCCATACCTCCCTTCCAAAGGAGGCTAAGCTGTATGGCCATACCTCCCTTGCAAAGGAGGCTGAGTCTAACCATTTGGCTACAGTCTTGGAAGGTATGAATATTGGTGGGCAGCAAGGGATTTGCCACAGTACACTTCCTGTGAAATCTGTTATGTTTAGTTGATGTCTGTTATGATGATGTTAGCCTATTATGATGGAAATCTTCATTTATACATTATTTTAGCAAACTTAGAAAGTCAGATAGTAGGAGCCACTCTTTCAAATGTATGTTGATTTATCATAAATAAATTAAGACATCCTATTTTCTGCCCAAACTAGGTTGCTAGGATCCAACTTCAGATACAAGAGACACTACAAAGGCAGTATTCCCATCATTCTTCTGTACAGGATGCAGTGTCTCAGCTGGATTCTGAGCTGATGGACATAACTAAGGTAATAAAAAAGCAAGTTTTTATAGTCGTCACCTAATAATGAGAAATTTTTGTTTTTTATTTGCTTTTTGTTTCATGGGGAAAATTACCTTATCTCCACAAATAAGATAAGGCATCTTTGGCAGCTTGTCAGTAGGCTGACAGATCACCACTGTTTCATCTGACTCCTAGAAAAGTCTAAGCTACTCTTTCCAGGCCAGTAGCTACAAAGAACCTATCAACCTCACGAGAGCTGTGTTAAAACCAGCTTACTTCCAGCCTGGGCAACATGGCGAAACCTCATCTCTACAAAAAAACACCAAAAAAGGCTCGGCACTGTGGCTCACACCTGTAATCCAGCACTTTGGGTGGTTGAGGCGGGCAGATCACCTGAGGTCAGGAGTTTGAGACCACCTGGTCAACATGGGGGAAGTCCATCTCTACTAAAAATACAAAAATTAGCCAGGCGTGGTGGCATGTACCTGTAATCCCAGCTACTTGGGAGGCTGAGGCAGGAGAATCACTTGAACCCGGGAGGCGGAGGTTGTAGTGAGCTGAGATCGCACCACTGCAGTCCAGAAGCCTGGGCGACAGAGCAAGACTCGGTTGAAAAAAAAAAATTAGCTTGTTGTGGTGGTATGCAGTTGTAGTTACAGCTACTCAGGAGACTGAGGTGGGAGGATTGATTGAGCCCAGGAGGCCCAGGTTGTTGTGAGTCTTGATGGTGCTACTGCATTCCACCCTGAGTGACAGAGTGAGACCCTGTCTCAAAAAGAAAAAAAGTAAAAAATAAAAATCATCTTATTTATGGCCTCACTTCTTGCCGTGGAAAAACTAACTTATCTTTGCTGAACTCTCTAAACCTCTTTCTCGCTCTGTAATTTTCTGAGCAGTTCCTTCCTCTTCATTTATTCTTAGACATAGTTCCAGGTACCCTGAAACACCTTGAGATTTGTCAGTATTCCTGTGATTCTTCAACCCATTGTTTATACAACACTAATTCCAAAATACCGTTGCAGGGGGTTTGTGGGGAAGGTGGAGATGGCTAATGGGTACAAAAACAAAATAGAAAGAATGAATAAGACCTATTTGATAGCACAGTAGGGTGACTATAGTCAATAATAACTGTATATTTTAAAGTAGAAAATGTAATTGGATTATTTGTAACTCAAAGGATAAATGCTTGAGGAATAGATACCCCATTCTCCATGACATGCTTATTTCTCATTGCATGATTGTATCAGAACATCTCATGTACCCCATAAATACATACACCTACTGTGTACCCATAGAAATTTGAAAAAGTGGCTTTTAAAATTTTTAAATAAATAAATAGAATGTCGTTGCAACATCTTCTTCTCAGCCAAGAAAAAGCTCTACATGCTAAAATCTGTTTGAATGTATTTACCATACCCTTACCTTTTTTTTTTTTTTTTTTTTTTTTGAAACAGAGTCTTGCTGTATTGCCAGGCTGGAGTGCAAAGGCGTGATCTCGGCTGACTTCAACCTCCAACTGCCTTAGCCTCCTGAGTAGCTGGTACTACAGCCTTGCGTCACCACACCCAGCTAATTATTTTTTTTGTATTTTAGTAAAGACCGGGTTTCACCATGATGGCCAGGATGGTCTCAATCTCCTGACCTCATGATCCGCCCGCCTCAGCCTCCCAAAGTGCTGGGATTACAGGTGTGAGTCACCATGCCTGGCCCATACCCTTACCTTTTTAAATATGGAGTTATAACCAGCTATATACATCATCACATCTTTATATCATATTTCAGAAACTTTACATAAAATCTTTGGATATTTTTTAATTTTCAAGGAGTGCTTCACTGTTAATCTCTAAATGTTGACCTCTAGTTGGATGTTTAATTTTGGGATTTTCTCTCACAGCTTTATGGGGAATTTGCTGACCCATTTAAACTTGCAGAGTGTAAACTTGCAATAATTCATTGTGCCGGTTATTCAGACCCTATATTGGTGCAGACACTTTGGCAAGATATCATAGAGAAAGGTAAGTGTTCAGTTATAGGTATGTTAGCATTATGTAGTGACTTGGTGGAGGAATGCAAGCTGCTAGTAACTAATATAATGCAAGCTGCTAGTGGCTCATGAAAATTGTACATACCTAAGGAGAGAGTAAGTGGAAGTCACATGGGTATGGTGGAGGATGATCGTACAGAGAATGACCCAAGTGAATATCTGGGAGAATACTCAGTGAAAAGATTGTTTAATTTATATTATTTGTGCTGCCTTATAAAGGATACTGAGACACTCACCTCAGAATCTAATAACCAAGTATAACCTATTAAGACGTGAGAGTATCTCAGACATAACAGAAACACCAAATCTGTTAATCATATTAATGTGACTGTGTGTTCTAAAGTATTTTGAACCTTGAAAGAATTAAATAGCCAATGTAAACATTTCACATTAAAAATAATTTGGGTTTCAAATGATATGTCTTTTTGTTACAGAACTGAATGACAGTGTGACATTGAGCTCCTCGGATAGAATGCATGCTCTTAGTCTCAAGATTGTTCTGCTTGGCAAAATTTATGCTGGCACACCACGCTTCTTTCCTTTAGGTAAGCTGTGATCTTAGGTGCAGTCATGTATTTTTCTGTTCTGATGGTTTTCTTCATTGATATGGACAAATAATGATCTTTTGAGTAAAATAAAGAGTTTCTTTGTTGCTATTTAGTTCAGCAGTTTAATTCTACTTATCTGGAAAGATTTCCAAAGAATGGCAGAATTTGTTAATGAAGAGTTGAGTATGAAACTTTCTGTGACTAACTTTCCAAGTTTATATATCTATCTTAGGATTGTGCTGACTGACAAACTATGATTATATTGTTGGTAACCCTATACAAGTTTCTGAAGAGAAAAGAAAAACTTGGTTGATGTTATTGTGCATAGGTAATCTGTGATTGATTCAACTGTTCTTTTTTATGTTGAGGACATGTTTTTCTTTAAAATAGCAAATAATTATGTTAAAACTTAGTGTTTGAATCCCTTTCTTAACGAGATATGGTGGCTATAATTTTTATATAAGGTAGCTAATTATGAGCTATTTACCAACCTGCAAGTGTTCTCCTCAGTGATAAAACAATAGAAGCAACATAAATACATCCATAAAGTAGAATATTAAGTACTTTTGTGTTATTTGAAAATATTGAGAGATATGAAAATCCTCACAATATAACTTTTTTTTTCTTTTTTGAGACAGAGGCTTACTCTGTCACCCAGGCTGGAGTGGAGTGATGCCATCTCGGTTCACTGCAGCTTCCACCTTCTGGGTTCAAGCAGTTCTCCTGCCCAGCCTCCCAAGTAGCTGGGATTACAGGCGCCTGCCACCATGCCTGGCTAATTTTTTGTGTTTTTATTAGAGATGGGGTTTCCCCAGGTTGTCCAGGCTGGTCTCAAACTCCTGGCCTCAGGTGATCCGCTTGCCTTGGCCTCCCAAGGTGCTGGGATTACAGGCATTTACCACTATGCCCAGCCTGATTGTTTTTTCAAATGAGCATTCAAACTTATTTACAGACCATCTCTGACTTAGGGTCTATTCCCTCCAGACATAGTCAGAAATAAAATAATTTTATTCATACCCTTACTTCTTGTGGGTATAATATTGAAACGGTTCCCTTTCCCTACCATTTTATTGATCCTAAAAATAAAGAGAAATAAAAGAGCAAATACATACTTTATGTAAATGTTTATAAGTGTGTGAAACTGATACTTTTGATAGTTGTTTTAGAAAACACTGCATTGTGGGTGGGCATGGTGGCTCACAGGTGTAATCCTAGCACTTTGGGAGGCCGAAGTGGACGGATCGCTGGAGCCCAGGAGTTCAAGACCAGCCTGGGCGACATGGCAAAACCCTCTCTCTACAAAGAAAATACGAAAATTATCCAGGCATGGTGGCATGCACCTGTGGTTCCAGCTACTTGGGAGACTAGGGTGGGAGGATCACTTGAGCCTGGGAGGTGAAAATTGCAATGAGCTGAGAACGCACCACTGCACTCCAACCTCAGTGACACAGTGAGACCCCATTTCAATAAATAAATAACACTGTATTGTACATAGTTCTTTTTGAGGAATTTTCCTTTTAATTCAGAAGTAATCATGTGGGCTTTGCATGGTGGCTCACACCTGTAATCTCAACACTTTGGAGAGGCAAAGGCAGGATGATTGCTTGAAGCCAGGAGTTTGAGACCAGCCTGGGCATACCAAGACCCCGTCTCTACAGAAAAAATTAAGATTAGCTAGGCATGGTAACACGTGCCTATAGTCCTAGCTAATCAGGCTGAGGCAGGAGGATTTCTATGTTTATTTATATATATTTATATATATATATATATATATATATATATATTTCTTTTGATAGAGAGGGGATCTCATGATATTGCCCAAGTCAGTCTTGAATTAGCCACGCCTAGCTAATTTTTTTGTATTTTTAATAGAGACAGAGTTTCACCATGTTGGCCAGGCTGGTACTCCTGACTGAAGGTGATCTGCCCACCTTGACCTCCCAAAGTTCTGGGATTACAAGCGTGAACCACCACGCCTGGCCATAAGTATAAATTTGGTTGTTACTGTTTATGATAAGACAGGCAGTTAAAAGTAAGAATGAGGCCACAGTTAGAACTATCAAATAAATCTAGGGGTGGGGCATTAAAAAACACATTTAATATTTCTGAAATCAGGATGCAGTTTCCCTTTTCTGAAAAGCTGTTAAATTGAGGAAACATATTTTTTCTTTTTTTTTTTTTATTATACTTTAAGTTCTAGGGTACATGTGCATAACGTGCAGGTTTGTTACTTATGTATACTTGTGCGAGGAAACATATTTTTTAAAAGTACTGATACTAAAAAAAAATTATCAGCGAAGTCCTCTTCATTATTGGGATTGTGAATGGTCTCTGTTTTCTTCTTGTATCTTTCTGAATTTTCTAAGTTCTGTAATTTTAATTTTAGGACATTTTCATCATCCCAAAAATAAACTCTGTACTCATTAGTTGTCACTTCCCATTCCTTCACACCCTCCAGCCCTAGGCAGCCACTAATCTACTTTAGATTTGCCTATTCTGGTATATATCTTACTTTTATTAAAAAAAAATTTTTTTTCCTTTTAAGCTGAGAGTGATGGTGCATACTTGTAGTCCCAGCTTACTTGGGAAGGTGAGGTGGGAGGATTGAGCTCAGGAGTTCAAGGTCAAGGCTATCATACACTGTAGTTGCTCCTATGAATAGCCACTATTTCTAGTCTGGGCAACATAGCAAAAAAAAAACCCCGCCCCAAAAAATTGCAATTGGATTTCAGAAGATATCCCCCTAGAAACTACTCAGTTATGAATAAGACCTACCTTTTAGTATCAAGAGCTAAAAATCCAAATTTCCAACCTTTTTTTTTTCTTCCCAGATTTTATTGTACAGTTTTTAGAACAGCAGGTTTGTTCTTTGAACTGGGATGTGGGCTTCGTAATACAGACAATGAATGAAATTGGAGTACCATTACCTAGACTACTAGAAGTTTATGATCAGTTGTTCAAATCACGGGTAAGGAAAATATTAAATAACATAAAATTATTTTCTTTAAAGTAACTTTGTAGATATAGAGTGGGGTATTTTGATTGTATTTTTGTATCTCATCACTTAGTCTAATTACACTTGGTTGAGTCTTGGAAATTATGCTTTAGACTTTTTAAACTGATAATGAGAGTTGCTTTCCTGTATATCATGATTAAAATGAAATATTATTTCTGAATATTAATAAACATATATGCTTTACTCTTGGTGGAAGAGGCTAAACTAAGGTGTGGGCTAAACTCATTACATTAAGAATCATCATTTGCTTTAAAAGAACAAGATTACATTGTATTTATTTACTATAACCTCATCTAAAATGTCAAAAAGATCCTTCTCACCCTGCTGAGCCTTATCAGACTATATGTTTTGTAATTTTTATGCTAAGGATAAAAGATCCAAATAAAAACTTTTCAAAGTAGATTGTGTCTTTTATAGTAGCATCATACAGTGTTTACAACATTAGCCTGTGATGGAGATGAGCAGGTAACTGTAGTATCTCCATCTTATATTGCAAAAAGACAAGAGCAGAGATGTTAAATAACCTGCTCAAGTCACATAGCTAGTAACTGGTGAAGCCAGACCTAGAATTAAGTTTCTGTTACTGCTAGTTTAGTCTCTTTATTATGTCAGACTAAATCTGCATAGGTTCAAAGTGAAAGTGGTGTCACAACCCATAGAAAGAAAGATTTTTCTCTTACCTCAGATTCCTAAGCAGGACATTTACATGCTGTGCAAAGTAGATTGGTATATCAAATATTCGTCCTAAGTAATATCATAGTGTTGTTAATTAATAAGTTTTTAATGTTGTTTGAAATATTAACTATAATCAGATATATAATTTAGTAGCCATGTAATATTAAATGCTTTTTAATAGCAATAAGTTTTGCATGGACCCTGATGTCTACTTTAGTATAAATGATTTAAAGAATCAATTGACACAACTTGCCTCACATTTCATTACGTATATTTCTTCATAGGATCCATTCTGGAATAGAATGAAGAAGCCACTGCACCTTTTGGATTGTATACATGTATTATTGACAAGATATGTTGAGAATCCCAGCCAAGTTTTAAATTGTGAAAGGTACCTATGAATTAAATATTGGACTAGCAAAAGCTTTTAAATGCTTCTAATAAATACCTGGGTAAGAAATTTGAAGAGAAGATGGTAAGATATGGGAATTGTAAAGAAGTACAGGGAATTTAAACTCTTGTGTATATTAGCAATAACTGTTTGAATGATATTGATCACCATGTATGAAAAATAGGAGTTTTTTCCATTTTCAGTCCTTGTCCTAAATTCTTTCTACAGCTGAACATAAATAATTTATTCGTTTCTTCTGCTTTAGATTAGTGACCTAGGACCAAAACATTTCAATTATGTCTTTGCGATATTATTGGCCTTTTAAGGGATATTCTTTTGAAAAAGTATTAGCAGGAATCATCTCTTACTGCTTTCTTCTCATTGTAAAAATCTTCAAATGGAACCCACCTACCCACTAAGTTTTCTTTTTTACTTTATTTCTTATTCACTTAATCACATGGTCTTTCCTCTTCTGTGAGAATTAAAGTTGCCAGAAGTTGGTGGGGAAGGAGTCCTTTAGGAGGAAATATTTGTAAATGTATAATTAATCATGTGTCTTTTTCTTTATAGGAGAAGATTTACAAATCTCTGCCTGGATGCTGTTTGTGGTTACCTTGTTGAGCTCCAGTCTATGAGCTCGTCAGTAGCAGTACAAGCCATCACTGGGAATTTTAAATCTCTTCAGGCTAAATTAGAACGGCTTCATTAATTACTGTGATATACTTTCATCCATTTTGTGATCTGTAAAATAAAAACTCAGCTGGGTCCAGATATCAGGTGTTCTAAATCTAAATGTAAGAACAATCTTAATGGAAGTATGTTTTTAATAAGTGGCTAACATCTACAAATAGTACCTTTTCTAAATGAATTCTTTTTTATTACTCTTTTGTTTTTTAGTAATTGAGTGAAAAAACAACCGAAATGAGATTATTTACTATTTTAACGTAAGGATTAAAAAAATTTAGACGCTGTTATTTTGAATTGTACTGCGGGCAGAAATTTCGAATTTATATTATTCATTTTCAAGTTAGTCCAAGGATATTGGCATTAAAACTCCACTAGGCGGCTGGGCACGGTGACTTACGCCTGTAATCCCAGCACTTTGGGAGGCCAAGGTGGGTGAATCACAAGGTCAAGAGTTTGAGACCAGCCTGGCCAACATGGTGAAAGCCCATCTCTACTAAAAATGCAAAAAAATTAGCCAGGCGTGGTGGCAGGTGCCTGTAATCCCAGCTACTCGGGAGGCTGAGGCAGGCGAATCACTTGAACCCAGGAGGCGGAGGTTGCACTGAGCCGAAATCTTGCCATTGCACTCCAGCCCAGGCAACAGTGCGAGACTGTCTCAAAAAATAAAAAACCTCCAAAGAGGCTAAGCAGATCCATTGCCATAATAGTGGATTCTAAAACTGTCCTTAAATAGGCAAATAACTGACTTTTTCAAAACTTTTTTTAGGTGTTGGGTTCACCCTTGAAAGAACTGTCCTCCAACAACTAGTTTTGTCAGTTAAAGCCCTTGAGGATTGATATATATACCTGGTTGGTTGAGCAGGTGATAAAACTTGTAACTAATGTTGTGTCGTGAAAAGCTACACAGGGAGGTACTATTTTCCCTTAGTGTCTACTTGGCTCCTTGGCCTTGTGACTACTGATTCCATTAGAGTAGTGGTTCTCAAAGTATGTGCTCCAAACCAGAAGCATCAGCATCACTTAGGAATTTGTTAGAAATGCAGATTCTCGAGCCCCAACCCAGACCTACTGAATCAAAAACGTGGGGGATGAGGCTGCGCTTTCTGTGTTTTAACAAGTTCTCCAGGAGATTTTGGTGCATGTCAAATTTGAAAGCCACTGCAGTAAAGGATACTGCTGCCTTCTATAGTTTATGGATTGAACTCCCTACGTGGCTCCTCCTTCCCCATTCTCTGTGAATAACCACACACACGAGTTTTGCCCAAGGCACACTGTATATAGCAAAACTGTTAGTATTGTACTTTTAAATTATTCTTTAACAAAATAGAGTAACCAAACCAAGTGCTTCAAAGTAATAGCAACAAGAGAGAAGAGTGGGAATAACCAGAGCTAACAAAACACTCTATTCTTTTTTTTTTTTTTTTTTTTTTTTTTTGGAGATAGAATCTCACCCTGTAGCCCACCCTGGAGTGCAGTGGTGCAATCCTGGCTCACTGCAGCCTCTGCCTCCCAGGTTCAAAGCAATTCGCCTGCCTCAGCCTCCCGAGTAGCTGGGATTGCAGGCATGCACCACCACACCCAGCTAGTTTTTGTATTCTTAGTAGAGATGGGTTTCACCATGTTGGCCAGGCTGGTCTTGAACTCCTGATCTCAAGTGATCCGCCCACCTCAACCTCCCAAAGTGTTGGGATTACAGGCATAAGCCACCGTGCCTGGCCTATTCCCTTCTTGTTTTATGCTACCACAAATAATTACCTTCTGTTTATTGTAAGCGGTACATGTCTAACAATTTTTAGGATACATTTTGAATGTATTTTTCCTTCCATTTTTGTCTTTTCCCAAGACCATAGGGTTGCCTTCTCTACATTTGTTCTCTTAGAATTCAGCTCCCTTTTCCCTATAATCTTCTAGTGTAGAATATTTAATAGAATGCCAGAATATCACTCAGTACTACTACCTCTTTTTTTTTTTTGAGACGGAGTCTCACTCTGTCACCCAGGCTGGAGTGCAGTGGCCAGATCTCAGCTCACTGCAAGCTCCACCTCCCGGGTTTACGTCATTCTCCTGCCACAGCGTCCCGAGTAGCTGGGACTACAGGCACCCGCCACCTTGCCCGGCTAGTTTTTTGTATTTTTTAGTAGAGACAGGGTTTCACCATGTTAGCCAGGATGGTCTCGATCTCCTGACCTCGTGATCCGCCTGTCTCGGCCTCCCAAAGTGCTGGGATTACAGGCTTGAGCCACCACGCCCGGCCTCAACTTGTTAATTTCTTAAGTTTAGCTTTTTTTGAATATGTAAAGTGAATGTACGTGATACATTAATTTTATAAATTTAAAATTCTGTTATGTCTACTTAGAATGAAGGCCTTGTCTGAATGCTGTAATTTAGGTGTGACTCCGGTTCTGCTAGAGATAAGAACTTCATTTTTGTTTTAAGCACATTTACATACTAGCAATATGTTAAATATACTCCGCTCACAACACTGAAAGTACGTGTTTTAAAAGGGCTGTAGGCTTCCATGGCTAGATGGTCTGTTAGAGTCAGAAATCTGAACACTGTCCTTGTATTCACACAGCATGCTTTGAGAGGTTTTGGGAATTCCAGCCGCACAACAGATGCTTGCAATACCTTTTGGTGGGTAAGATTCCTAAAAGAGAAGAAATTAGATCCCCTCATTTTTACCCTCTGGAACAGTGTTTCTAAAACTTTCACATTCAGAACAATCAGCTGGATAGCCTGTTATGACAGATTCTTGAGTTCCATCTGCAGTGACATGCTGATCCTGGCAGTCAGTGAATCAGAATTGGAGTAGCATTTATCCACTGTATTAGTATACTTTGTACTTGGTGTTTGTTCAACACATTGCTTTTTAAATTTTTTTTGTTTTTTGAAGACATGGGCTTGCCCTGGAGTGCAGTGGCATGATCTTGATTCACTGCAGACTCGAGCTCCTGGGCTTAACTCAGACCTCCCACCTCATCCTCTTAAATAGCTGGGACTACAGGCACATGTCACTACACCCTGCTAGTGTGTGTGTGTGTGTGTGTGTGTGTGTGTGAGAGAGAGAGAGAGAGACAGAGAGAGAGAGACAGAGTTTCGCTCTTGTTGCCCAGGCTGGAGTGCAATGGCACGATCTTGGCTCACCACAACCTCCACTTCCTGGATTCAAGCAAATCTCCTGCCTCAGCCTCCTGAGTAGCTGAGATTACAGGCATGCGCCACCATGCCTGGCTAATTTTTTTTTTTTTTGTATTTTTAGTAGAGACGGGGTTTCTCCATGTTGGTCAGGCTGGTCTCGAACTCCCAACCTCAGGTGATCCACCCACCTCGGCCTCCCAAAGTGTTGGGATTACAGGCCTGAGCCACCACGCCCAGGCCCCCTCCCGCCCCCCGTCCCACCTTTTTTTTTTTGGTAGCCAAAAGGTCTCACTCTCTTGCCCAGGCTGCTCTCAAAACTCCTGGCCTTAAGAGATTCCCCTGCCTCAGTCTCCCAGAGTGCTGGGGTTACAGGCATGAGCCACCACGCCTGTTCATTATTTCTTTACAGTGACTATTATATATAGGCAATGTATAATTGGTAGAACATAGTCTATGAAGCAGTGCGTTAATTGTGGGCAGTGAAGAATCATTGAAGTTGTAAAATTTGTATTTTAAGTAGATCATTGTAGTATGGCAAAATGGTTAGGAAAGAGACAGCTGTTTTGACTAACTGTTCACGGTATTAGATACTGACTGTGATGTACATACACGTTCAGTGTTTTTTTAGGCGTACCTGACTTACTCATTGAACACTTACCCACTAATCTCAAAAGTATTCCTCAGGATAGTCTCCACTGCTATCATTTTTCCTCCTATTCATGAGATAGAAAAATTATGACCATGGTACAGAGTTGTATCAAGGAAATGAAGAACTAGAACACTGAATTGAAAGGTTTTAAAAGGGTTCATAATTTCTTTTCATTTTCTATTAATGTCTTCATTTAAATTCTCTTAATAATAAAACCCTTTTTTCTAATATTTTAAGTCCTCCATTAAATCATTGAAACTCTTCTGAGCTTCATTTTCCTCATATATAAATGAGATTGAAGCCAAATAATAAAACTTTTAAAAATAAATCAAGGGCCAGGTGCAGTGGCTTACACCTGTAATCCCAGAACTTGGCCGGGCGCGGTGGCTCAAGCCTGTAATCCCAGCACTTTGGGAGGCCGAGACGGGCGGATCACGAGGTCAGGAGATCGAGACCATCCTGGCTAACACGGTGAAACCCCGTCTCTACTAAAAAATACAAAAAAAACTAGCCGGGCGAGGTGGCGGGCGCCTGTAGTCCCAGCTACTCGGGAGGCTGAGGCAGGAGAATGGCAGGAACCCGGGAGGCGGAGCTTGCAGTGAGCTGAGATCTGGCCACTGCACTCCAGCCTGGGCGACAGAGCGAGACTCCGTCTCAAAAAAAAAAAAAAAAAATCCCAGAACTTTGGGAGGCCGAGGCAGGTAGATCACCTGAGGTCAGGAGTTTGAGACCAGCCTGACCAACATGGTGAAACCCCGTCTCTACTAAAAAGACAAAAAAGTTCGCTGGGCGTGGTGGTGGGCGCCTGTAGTCCCAGCTACTTGGGAGACTGATGCATGAGAATCACTTGAACCTTGGGAGACGGAGGTGCAGTGAGCTGAGATCCCACACCAGGCTGAGATCTGCACTCCAGCCTGGGCGACAGAGCAAGACTTGGTCTCAAAAACAAAACAAAATCAATTTACCATGTGGGATCTGGGATCCCCATATATATTTTCAACCCACATTTGAAATGACCCCCTAAAGCACTTCTGTCAAAACAACCAAACCCGAACTCATCCCTGTCTCTGCCCTCTGCCCACTCTTGTTCTTCCTTGTTTTCTACATCTTTATTATCGTCTCAAATCAAAATATGAAAATCATTCAATTTTCTTCCCTTCAAAACCAGTTTTTAAGCAAGTCTACTGATATACCCTGTATCTGCCCAATTGTCTCATTACTTTAGGCTTTCAGGGTTGATTAAAGTTACCCTGTTTGACTTGGATGCTTAAAACAGGTCAAAATGGTCTTCCTGCCTCTACTTTGACCCCTCCTTCATCTCTGTTTCCACACCAAGGACAGAGTGATCTTTTTAAAATCTAAATTTAGCCCTTGAGACGAAGCTTGAGCTTGAGGCATGCAGGGCTGGAGACACTGCAGACCTTCAACCCAGAGCAGTGTGAGGTGGTGAGCAGAAAAATGGAAAGGAAACAATAGAATAAAAAAGCTGGGGCTGGGCACGGTGGCTCACGCCTGTAATCCAGCACTTTGGGAGGCCGAGGCGGGCAGATGACCTGAGGTTGGGAATTCGAGACCAGTCTGATCAACATGGAGAAACCCTTTCTCTACTAAAAATACAAAAATGAGCTGGGTGTGGTGGCACATGCCTGTAATCCCAGCTACTCAGGAGGCTGAGGCAGGAGAATCGCTTGAACTTGGGAGACGGAGGTTGTGGTGAGCTGAAATGGCGCCACTACTCCAGCCTGGGCAACATGAGTGAAACTCCATCTCCAAAAAAAAAGTTGAGGCAGAGCCTGAAGAATTTGTAGTGGAAAAAGCACTGGGTCAATGTGCAGTGAATGGCAAGGTAGAGCATTTCCTGATGTGGAAGGGATTTATAGGTGCTGAAAGTACTTGGGAACCTGAAGAAACTAGCTTGTCCAGAGTTACTTGAAACATTTAATTCTCAAAAAAGCTGTTAAAAAGATGGTACAAGAAGAAAATATTTACCTGACAATTGGATGACATTAAAATCAAAGAAGGAGTTCCAAGGCGTCTGTGAGTCCGCGGAGTATACGCCATGAGCAAAGCTCACTCTCCCGAGTTGAAAAAATTTATGGACAAGAAGTTATCATTGAAATTAAATGGTGGCAGACATGTCCAAGGAATATTGCGGGGATTTGATCCCTTTATGAACCTTGTGATAGATGAATGTGTGGAGATGGCAACTAGTGGGCAACAGAACAATATTGGAATGGTGGTAATACGAGGAAATAGTATCATCATGTTAGAAGCCTTGGAACGAGTATAAATAATGGCTGTTCAGCAGAGAAACCCATGTCCTCTCTCCATAGGGAAATTAGGTCATATACATTTTCATATTAGACTTTTTGTTAAATAAACTTTTGTAATAGTCAAAAAATAAAAAAAATAAAAATAAAATCAAAGAAGGAAAGAGATGCTGCAGACAAACCAAGAGACTTGATCCTGAAAAAAATAATTGGCTGTGCAGACAGCAGTGGAGAATTGATACTCATGAAATGGAAAATTCAGATAAAGCAGACTTGGTGTTAGCAAAAGAAGAAAATATGAAATGTATATAAAACTGGGCTCTTGCTTTTTGCTTTACTAATGTGAAGAAATAATTGCATTCTAATAAAAATCAAGTTTGATATGTTCATTTTGAAAGTAGTTCGGGTTATGGCTGGGCACTGTGGCTCACGTCTGTAATCCCAGCACTTCGGGAGGCCAAGGTGGATCACCTGAGGTGGGGAGTTCAAGACCAGTCTGACCAACATGGAGAAACCCCATCTCTACTAAAAATACAAAATTAGCCAGGTGTGGTGGCGCATGCCTGTAATCCCAGCTACTTGGGAGGCTGAGGCAGGAGAATTGCTTGAACCCAGGAGGCGGAAGTTGCGGTGAGGCAAGATTGTGCCATTGCACTCCAACCTGGGCAACAAGAGCGAAACTTGGTCTGAAAAAAAAAAGGAAGAAAGAAAGTAGTTTGGGTTAATGACCCACCTCATCAACATGGTGAAACCCTGTCTCTACTAAACAATACAAAAATTAGGCCAGGCACAGTGGCTCACGCCTGTAATCCCAGCACTTTGGAAGACTGAAGTGGGCAGATCACCTGAGGTCAGGAGTTCAAGACCAGCCTGGCCAACATAGTGAAACCTCGTCTCTACTGAAAAATATAAAATTAGCCAGGTGTGAGGGCAGGCGCCTGTAATCCCAGCTACTCAGGAGGCTGAGGCAGGAGAATCGCTTGAACAAAGGAAGCAGAATTTACAGTGACCCAAGATGATGCCACTGCACTCCAGCCCGGTGACACAGCGAGACTCCGTCTTGGGAAGGAAAAAAAAAATTAGCTGGGCATGGTAGCACATACCTATAATCCAGTTACTTGGGAGGCTGGCGCAAGAGAATAGCTTGAACCCAAGAGGCAGTGGTTACCGTGAGCTGAGATCATGCCACTGCACTCCAGTCTGGGCGACAGATTGAGACCCTGACTCAAAAAAAAATAAATAAAAGTAGTTTGGGGCGAGTCATTGGGATTTTGTTTTGTTTGCATCAATAGCACTGGTTGCCTTCAACAAATGAAAGCTTTCTGTGGTTGCTTCCCTTATCAGAAAAGAATATTTGGTACGATGGTATATTATTTCCTCGGCATTAGAGAACAGCTTTTCTAAATGTCGGGGGAAATTTCCATAGTCATTACTCAATTAGAACTTGTTATATACTTAAGAACCATTGTGGTTTGTGTGTGTGTGTGTATACATAAGATGGATATATAAACATTTTTTTTTTTTTCTTTTTTTTTGAGACAAACTCTTGCTCTTGTCCCCTAGGCTGGAGTGCAGTGGTGCGATCTCGGCTCACTGCAACCTCCGCCTCAGCTCCCTGTTGCTGGGATTACAGGCGCCCACCACAACACCTGGCTAATTTTTGTATTTTTAGTAGAGACGGGGTTTCACCATGTTAGCCAAGCTGGTCTTGAACTGCTGACCTCAGGTGATCCGCCTACCTCGGCCTCCCAAAGTGCTGGGATTACAGGCATGAGCCACCGTGCCCGGCCTTTTTTTGTTGTTTTGAACCGTTCACCAAAACAAAAAATCATGAGTAAGCCCATATTTCTGAGATGCCATCATTTAGAGGATTCTAAGAAATAAATCACTTCATGTTAAATTGAAAATTTTCCTGAAGTCATGACATTAAATAGATAATTCTTTAATTAATTGCATAATTTAAATTGGATATTTTTATTTATTTATTTATTTTGAGATGGAGTCTCGCTGTTTTCACCCAGGCTGGAGTGCAGTGGCATGATCCTGGCTCACTGTAATCTCCACCTCCTAGGTTCAAGTGATTCTCCTGCCTCAGCCTCCTGAGTAGCGGGAACTACAGGCATGTGCCACCACACCCGGCTAATTTTTGTATTTTTAGTAGAGACGGGGTTTCACCATGTTGACCAGGCTGGTCTTAAACTGTTGACCTCCGGTGATCCTCCCACCTCAGCCTCCCAAAGTGCTTTGATTACAGGCATGAGCCACCGTGCCCAGCTGAACTGGATATTTTAAAAGCACCTGATATGGTTTGGCTGTGTCCCCACTCAAATCTCATCTTGAATTCCCATGTGTTGTGGGAGGGACCCAGTGGGAGGTAATTGAATCATGGGGGCAAGTCTTTCCTGTGCTGTTCTCATAATAGTAAATAAATCTCCTGAGATCCAATGGTTTTATAAAGAGAAGTTCCCCTGCACAAACTCCTTCTTTGCTGCCATCCATGTAAGGCGTGACTTGTTCCTCCTTGCCTTCCACCATGATTAAGAGGCCTCCCCAGCCACATGTAACTGTAAGTCCATTAGACCTTTTTCCTGTATAAATTACCCCGTCTCGGGTATTCTTTTTTATTTAATTTTTTTTTTTTTTTTTTGAGATGCTCTGTCCCCCAGAGTATGATCTTGGCTCACTGCACCCTCTGCCTCCCGGGTTCAAGCAATTATCCTGCCTCAGCCTCCTGAGTAGTTGGCACTACAGGCCCCCACCAGCACGCCCGGCTAATTTTTGTATCTTTAGTAGAGACAGGGGAGGGGGTTTCACCATGTTAGCCAGGCTGGTCTCAAACTCCTGACCTTGTGATCCATCTGCCTTGGCCTCCCAAAGTGCTGGGATTACAGGCGTGAGCCAGGGTATGTCTTAGCAGCAGCATTAAAATGGACTAATATAGTAAGTTAGTACCAGTAGAGTGGGGCGTTGCTGAAAAGATATCTGAAAATGTGGAAGCACCTTTGGAACTGGGTAACAGGCAGAGTTTGGAACAGTTTGGAGGGCTCAGAAGAAGACAGATACCCTAAATCATCTCTCTCAAGTTCAAGGTTCCACAAATTTCAAGGGCAGGGGCAAAATGCCACCAGTCTCCTCACTAAAACATAACAAGAGTAATCTTTGTCATCTTTGCTCCAGTTCCCAAAAAGTTCCTCATTTACATCTGAGACTAGGTCAGTCTGGACCTTATTGTCCATATTGCTGTCATTATTTTGGGCAAAGCCATTCAACACGTCTCTAAGTAGCTCCTAACTTTCCCATATTTTCTGAGGAGAAATTCAAGCTGGCTGCAGAAATTTGGATAACTAACGAGGAGATGAATGTTTTTTGTTTTTTTTGTTTGTTTGTTTGTTTTTTTTTTTTTGAGATGGAGTCTCGCTGTGTCTCCCAGGCTGGAGTGCAGTGGCGTGATCTCGGCTCACTGCAAGCTCCGCCTCCCGGGTTCACACCATTCTCCCGCCTCAGCCTCCCAAGTAGCTGAGACTACAGGCGCCCGCCACCACGCCCGGCTAGTTTTTTGTATTTTTAGTAGAGACGGGGTTTCACCATGTTAGCCAGGATAGTCTCGATCTCCTGACCTCGTGATCCACCCGCCTCGGCCTCCCAAAGTGCTGGGATTACAGGCTTGAGCCACCGCGCCCGGCTGAGGAGATGAATGTTAATCACATGTCTCCAGGGCATGTCAGAGGGCTTCACGGCAGCCCCTCCCATCACAGGCCCAGAGGCCTAGGAGGAAAAAAATTGTTTCATGGGCCCAGCCCAGGGTTCCCATGCTGTATGCAGTCTAGGGAGTTGGTGCCCTGCGTCCCGGCCGCTCCACCCATGGTGAAGAGGGGCCAAAGTACACCATGGGCTGTGGCTTCAGAGGGTACAAGCCCCAAGCCTTGGTAGCTTCCACATGCTGTTGAGCCTGCAGGTGCACAGAAGTCAAGAATTGAAGTTTGGAAACCTTTGCCTAGATTTCAGAAGTTGTATGGAAATGCCTGGATGCCCAGGCAGAAGTTTGCTGTGGGGGCGGGGCCCTCATGGAGACTCTCTGCTAGGTACAGTGCAGAAGGGAAATGTGGAGTCACAGCCCCCACATAAAGTCCCTACTGGAGCACTGCCTAGTGGAGCTGTGAGAAGAGGGCCACTGTCCTCCAGACCTCAGAATGGTAGATCCACTGACAGCTTGCACTGTGCACCTGGTAAAGCCGTAGACACTCAATGCCAGCCCATGAAGGCAGCCAGGAGGGAAGCTGTACCTTGCAGAGCCACAGGTGAAGCTGTTCAAGACCATGGGAACTCACCTCTTGCATCAATGTTACCTGGATGTGAGACATGAAGTCAAAGGAGATAATTTTGGAGCTTTAAGATTTGACTGCCTGTTCAGGCGTGGTGGCTCATGCCTGTAATCCCAGCACTTTGGGAGGCAGAGGTGGGTGGATCACTTGAGGTCAGGAGTTTGAGACCACAGTGGCCAGCATGGTGAAACCCTTTCTCTACTAAAAATACAAAAAATTAACTGGGCGTGGTGGTGGGTGCCTCTAACCCCAGCTGCTTGGGAGGTTGAGGCAGCAGAATCGCTTGAACCTGGCAGGTGGAAGTTGCAGTGAGCCAAGATCGCCCACTGCATTCTAGGCAGAGTGAGACTGTTTCAAAAAAAAAAAAAAAAAAGATTTGACTGCCCTGCTTGATTTTGACTGGATGGGGCCTGTAGTACCTTTGTTTTGGCCAGTTTCTCCCATTTGGGATCTGTATTTACCCAATGCTTGTACCCCCATTGTATCTAGGAAGTAAGTAACTTGCTTTTGATTTTACAGGCTCATAGGTGGAAGGGACTTACCTTGTCTCAGGCAAGACTTTGGACTGTGGACTTTTGAGTTAATGCTGAAATGAGTCAAGACTTTGGGGGACTGTTGGGAAGGCATGATTGGTTTTGAAATGTGAGGACATAAGATTTGGGAGGAGCCAGAGGTGGAATGATATGGTTTGGCTGTATCCCCACCCAAATCTCATCTTGAATTCCCATGTGTTGTGGGAGGGCCCCAGTGTGAGGTAATTGAATCATAGGGGCAAGTCTTTCCTGTGCTGTTCTTGTGATAGTAAATAAGTCTCATGAGATGTGATGGTTTTATAAAGAGGAGCTCCCCTGCACAAGCTCTCTCTTTGCCTTCTGCCATCCTTGTATGATGTGACTTGCTCCTCCTTGCCATCCACCATGATTGCGAGGCCTCCCCAGCCACTTGGAACTGCAAGTCCATTAAACCTCTTTCTTTTGTAAATTGCCCCATCTCGGGTATGTCTTTATCGCAGTGTGAGTATGGACTAATACAGCACTTAGTCAGAATCTATATCTATACATGTAGTCATAAACATAACGGTTTGTTTACAAAATTCCTGAAAGGAAAAACTGTATCACTGCCAACAACCTCCCCACCCAGAAGAGGAAACTAGACAAAGCCTGGTGTGTTTTAAACAAGACTAAAATGTACATGTAAAGATTCATCTGGTGAACCTTTTCTTTACAAAAAGTTGAAATCCCTGTGCTATGTTGATTCAATGGTCATGATTCATGGAATATCTGAGGCTCGGTTCATGGAAACCTAATCAGATGGTTAGAGATGGTTGTAGTTTAGGACCTGGAAGAACAAGACTTTTATCTTAAACTATTGATCTGGATGTTTTTTCTTTATCCCTGCTCATTCCTTACAGTCTTTTCAATATTCGTTTTACTGGTTCACCAGAAGCCAGGAAAAATAAGTTTGTAATAGTCAGAGTGTTATTCCAATTGTATATTGTTTATTGTGAATACTGGTGAACAGTGGTCAAGAAGTAGTTTTATATTCCTTTTATTTTTTATTTTTTATTTTTATTTTTTGAGACAGAATCTCGCTCTGTCGCCCAGGCTGGAGTACAATGGCACGATCTCAGCTCACTGCAAGCTCTGCCTCCTGGTTCACGCCATTCTCCTGCCTCAGCCTCCCAAGTAACTGGGATTACAGGCACCCGCCACCACACCCAGCTAATTTTTTGTATTTTCAGTAGAGACAGGGTTTCACCATGTTAGCCAGGATGGTCTCGATCTCCTGACCTTGTGATCCACCTGCCTCGGCCTCCCAAAGTGCTGGGATTACAGGCATGAGCCACTGTGCCCCACCTATATTCCTTTTAAAAATGTAGCCAGGTATGGTGTCTCATGCCTGTAATCCCAGCACTTTGGGAGGCCAAGGTGGGTGAATCATTAGGTCAGGAGTTCGAGACCAGCTTGACCAAAATGATGAAACCCGTCTCTACTAAAAAACACAAAAATTAGCCAGCCGTGGTGGTGGGCACCTGTAATCCCAGCTACTCGGGAGGCTGAGGCAGGAGAATCGCTTGAACCTGGGAGGCGGAGTTTGCACTGAGCCGAGATCGTGCCACTGCACTCCAGCTTGGGTGACAGAGCGAGACTCTGTCTTAAAAAAAAAATGTAACTTGAAATATACTCCTACCTTTTTCCTCAAGAAATTACAGATTCCTAGTGTGGCTTATAAGCACTGTATTGTAGTTGAGCAAAAATAAAAATAATAAAAGTCTCATGTTAGTTTTAGCAAAAGAATAAATTATTGGCCCTCAAAACTAAAATGTCCACGTATAGGCAACTTCCACCTGACTACATCCCCAGCCTCAATATTTTCAGGGCTTTCTCTAGCTCAGTTCCTCTCTTTTCATATCACTCTCCTCTTGCAAGTTGTCTACCCATGACTCCTGGAAGAGTGTGGGCAGTGTTACATCCTGTTAGCTGTAACCTGGAGATACAGTTAACAGAAAAGTCCTAGGAAGGGCTCTGATCAATGAGTCCAGCTTGAGTCATGGACTAGTCTTGGGGCATAGTGGTACAAGATCATCATGCAAACCATATGAAAAGGGAAAGAAATGCTTTCCTAAAGGATTGGATGCTGGGCATACATACAATCTCAGCTATGCACATCAGATGTAGTAGGCACCTCAGTCCACCTGCATTGCATACCATTCATTTACTGTGCTTTGATGAAAACTATAAGCTTACAGATCCAGGAAACTCAATGAACCCAGAGCAGAATAGACAAAAACACTACAGACACATCATAATCAAACTCTTGGCAACCTAGGAATAAAAGGGAACTTAGCCTGATAAACGACACCTGTGGAAAACATTCAGCTAAAATCACACTTCATGGTGAAAGAGTAAATGTCTCAAATATGCTAAAAAGGAATGTCTCTGTTCACCACTTCTATTCAATATGGTATTGAAGGTCCTGACCAGTACAATACGGCAAACAAGAAAGGTAATGTAAGACATACGGTTTAGAAAAGCTTAAGTAAATGTGTCTTTTTTTTTTTCTTTTTTTGAGATGGAGTATCGCTCTATCACCCAGGCTGGAGTACAGTGGCATGATCTCGGCTCACTGCAACCTCTGCCTCCTGGGTTCAAGCGATTCTCCTGCCTCAGCCTCCTGAGTAGCTGGGACTACAGGTGCATGCCACCATGCCCAGCTGGTTTTTTGTATTTTGAGTAGAGACAGGGTTTCACCATGTTAGCCAGGATGGTCTCGAACTCCTGACGTCATGATCTGGCTGCCTCGGCCTCTCAAAGTGCTGGGATTACAGACGTGAGCCACTGCGCCCAGCCAGTAAATGTGTCTTCATTGACAGACTTGATTGTCTATGTAGAAAATCCTATAGAATATACAGAAAATACTAGAACCAGTAACCAGAACTACTAGGACAAAGTTTAGCAATGTCACAGGATATAAGGTCAATGTACAAAAATCAATTATAATTCTATATACCAGCAACAATTAATAAAAATTTATAAAGTAATGATTTAAAGTGGCATCAAGGTCCAGGCATGATGGCTCACTCCTGTAATCCCAGCATGTTGGGAGACTGAGGTGGGTAGATCACCTGAGGTCAGGAGTTGGAGACCAGGCTGGCCAACAGGGTGAAACCCCATCTCTACTAAAAATACAAAATTAGCCAGGCGTGGTGGCGCGCCTGTAATTCCAACTACTCAAAAGGCTGAGGAGAATCACTTGAAACTGGGAGGCAGAGGTTTCAGTGAGCCGAGATCGGGCCATTGCACTCCAGCCTGGGCAACAGGAGCAAAACTCTGTCTCAAGAAATGTGTGTGTGTATATATATATATATTTTTTTCATAAAAAATAAAGTAGCATGAAGGCCAGGTACAGTTGTTTATGCCTGTAACCCCAGCACTTTGGGAGGCTAAGGTGAAAGGATTGTTTGAGCTCAGGAGTGCGAGACCAGCTTGGGCAATATAGGAGACCCCATCTCTACAAAATTTTTAAAAAGTTACCTGGATGTGGTGGCATGCACCTGTACTTCCAACTACCTGCAAGGCTGAGGTGGGAGGATCAACACTTGAGCTCAGGAAGCAGAGATTGCAGTGATCCACGATCATGCCACTGCACTCCAGACCGGGCAAGAGTAAGACCCTGTCTCAAAATAAATAAATAAATATTAAGTATCATAAGGCTGGGCACGGTGGCTCACATCTGTAATCCCAGCACTTTGGGAGGCTGAGGCAGGTGGATCACCTGAGGTCAGAAATTCGAGAACAGCCTGGCCAACATGGTGAAACCCCATCTCTACTAAAAACACAAAAATTAGCTGGACGTGGTGGTGTGCGCCTGTAATCCCAGCTACTAGGGAGACTGAGGCAGGAGAATCAGGAGAATCACTTGAACCCGGGAGGCGGAGGTTGCAGTGAGCCGAGATCGTGCCATTGCACTCCAGCCTGGGCGACAGAGCGAGACTACATCTCAAAATAAAAATAAAAATAAGTATCATTTAAAAATGGGCCGGGCGCGGTGGCTCAAGCCTGTAATCCCAGCACTTTGGGAGGCCGAGACAGACGGATCACGAGGTCAGGAGATCGAGACCATCCTGGCCAACACGGTGAAACCCCGTCTCTACTAAAAAATACAAAAACAACTAGCCAGGCATGGTGGTAGGCGCCTGTAGTCCCAGCTACTCGGGAGGCTGAGGCCGGAGAATGGCGTGAACCCGGGAGGCGGAGCTTGCAGTGAGCTGAGATCCGGCCACTGCGCTCCAGCCTGGGCAACAGAGCGAGACTCGGTCTCAAAAAAAAAAAAAAAAAAAAAAAATCATAGCCGGGCACGGTGGCTTACTCCTGTAATCCTAGCACTTTGGGATGCCAAGGAGTGTGAATCGCGAGGTCAGGAGTTCAAGACCAACCTGGCCAAGATGGTGAAACCTTGCCTCTACTAAAAATACAAAACATTAGCCGGGCACGGTGGCAGGCGCCTGTAATTCCAGCTACTCGGGAGGCTGAGGCAGAGAATTACTTGAACCCGGGAAGCAGATGTTGCAGTGAACCGAGATCGCACCATTGCACTCTAGCCTGGGCGACCGAGCAAGACTCCATCTCAAAAAAAAAAAAAAAAAAATCATACAATGAGCCACCTGCAGTGGCTCACGGCTGTAATCCCAGCACCTTGTGAGGCAAAGGTGGGTGGATAGCTTGAGTCCAGGAGTTTGAGACCAGCCTGGGCAACATGGTAAAACCCTGTCTCTCTAAAAAATTCAAAAAAAATTACTAGGAGTGGTGGCACATGCCTATAGTCCCAGCTACTCAGGAGGCTGAGGTGGGAGGATTGCTTGATCCCAGAAGGTGGAGGTTGTAGTGAGCGGAGATTTGAGCCACTGCACTCCAGCCTGGGCCACAGACCAAGACTCCGTCTTAGAAATAAAAAATAAAAATAATAAATAAATACAATGGAAATAACTGAATTCTGAGGTGGCAGGGGCCAAGTGGTGGCACTCAACTGTCAAAGGCAAGGTGGGCATAGCTACCACAATGGACAGCAGAGGCAAAGCAGCAATCAGAATAGTCTGACTTGTGTAGAGCTCTGGCATTGGCTAATTAATCACGGTGTTCCTAGAAGTGAAATTGATAGGAAGCCTACTGCATTCCTACTAAATTTATACAAGCAGGAAATGTCTAGGTTGAATAGACAAAACACTGATTTGAATGATAAAAACAGAGAATCACAGCTTCTCAATCAATTTCCAGACTTGAGCCAATTGACAACCCAGGGCTCCTTGAATAAAGGGGAGGCCAGGTCCCTTTGAGGAAGGTCCCCACTACATTACCAACAATTTTTTTTTTTTTTTTTTTTTGCTATAGAGTCTTGTTCTGCCGCCCAGGCTGGAGTGCAATAGTACAATCTCAGCTCACTGCAACCTCCGCCTCCTGGATTCAAGCGATTCTCCTGCCTCAGCCTCCCGAGTAGCTGAGATTACAGGTGTGTGCCACTACACCCAGCTAATTTTTGTATTTTTAGTAGAAGCGGGGTTTCACCATGTTGGCCAGGCTGGTCTTGAACTCCTGACATCAGGTGATCTGCCTGCCTCTGCCTCCCGAAGTGCTGGGATCACAGATGTGAGTCACCACGTCCAGCCCATTACCAACAATTTATGCAGTGAATCTTTCTCCCATCCTTCCCCAAAGAGACCTCTGGGCTTTTACTAGGGTAACTGCATCAGAGAAAGGAAATGATCAGACATTTCGGGGAATACTGGACACTGGCTCTGCGCTGACGTTGATTCCAGGGGACCCAAAACATCATTGTGGTCCTCCAGTTAAAGTAGGGGCTTGTGGAGGTCAGGTAATTAATGGAGTTTTAGCTCAGGTCTGACTTACAGTGGGTCCAGTTGCCCCTGGACTCATCCTGTGGTCATTTCCCCAGTGCAAGAATACATCATTGGCATAGATATACTTAGCAGCTGGCAGAACTCCCACATTGGCTGCCTGACTGGTAGGGTGAGGGCTATTAAGCAGGAAGGACAAATGGAAACCATTAGAGCTGCCTCTACCTAGAGAAATAGTAAATCAAAAACAGTATCTCTCCCCTGGAAGGAATGCGGAGATTAGTGCCACCACCAAGGACTTGAAAGATGGAGGCGTGGTGATTTCCACCACATCCCTGTTCCACTCTCCCATTTGGCCTGTGCAGAAGACAGATGGATCTTGGAGAATGACAGTGAATTATCGTAAGCTTAACCAAGTGGTGACTCCAGTTGCAGCTGCTGTACCAGATGTGGTTTCATTGCTTGAGCAAATTAACACATCTTCTGGTACCTGGTATGCAGCCATTGATTTGGCAAATGCCTTTTTCTTAATTCCTGTCCATAAGGCCCACCAGAAGCAATTTGCCTTTAGCTGGCAAGGCCACAATATACCTTTACTGTCCTACCTCAGGGGTATATCAATGCTCCAGCTTTGATTCAAAGAGACCTTGATCACTTTTTGCTTTTGCAAAATATCACACTGGTCCATTACATTGATGATGTTATGCTGATTGGATCCAGTGAGCAAGAAGCAGCAAACACACGGGACTTATTAGTGAGACATTTGCATGCCAGAGGATGGGAAATAAAGCCAAGAAAAATTCAGGGACCTTCTACCTCAGTAAAATTTCTAGGGGTCCAGTGGTGTGGGGCCTGTCAAGATATTCCTTCTAAGGTGAAGGATAAGTTGCTGCATTTGGCCCCTCCTACAACCAAGAAAGAGGCACAACGACTGGTGGGACTATTTGGATTTTGGAGGCAACACATTACTCATTTGGGTGTGTTACTCTGGCCCATTTATCGAGTGACCGGAAAGGCTGCCAGTTTTGAGTGGGATCCAGAACAGGAGAAGGCTCTGCAGCAGGTCCAGGCTGCTGTGCAAGCTGCTCTGCCACTTGGGCCATATGACCCAGCAGATCCAATAGTGCTTGAGGGGTCAGTGTCAGATAGGGATGCTGTTTGGAGCCTTTGGCGGGCCCCCAGAAGTGAATCACAGTGGAGGCCTCTAGGATTTTGGAGCAAGGCCCTGCCATCTTCTTCAGATAACTACTCTCCTTTTGAGAGACAGCTCTTGGCCTGTTACTGGGCTTTGGTGGAAACTGAACATTTGACTATGGGTCATCAACTCACCATGCGACCTGAACTGCCTATCATGAACTGGGTGCTTTCCAACCTATCTAGTTATAAAATGGGTCGTGCAACCAACAGCATTCCATCATCAAATGGAAATGGTATATACGTGATAGGGCTCAAGCACGTCCTGAAGGCACAAGTAAGTTACACAAGGAAGTGGCTCAAATGCTCATGGTCTCCACTCCTGCCACCCTGCCTTCTCTTTCCAGCCTGCACCAATGGCGTCATGGGGAGTTCCCTATGATCAGTTGTCAGAGAAAGAGAAGACTAGTGCCTGGCTCACAGATGGTTCTGCACAATATGCAGGCACCATCTGAAAGTGGACAGCTGCAGCACTCCAGCCCCTTTGTAGGACATCCCTGAAGGACAATGGTAAAGGGATATCTTCCCAGTGGGCAGCACTTCAAGCAGTGCACCTGGTTGTGCACTTTGCATGGAAGGAGAAATGGCCAGATGTGTGATTATATACTGACTCATGGGCTGTAGCCAATGGTTTGGCTGGTCAGGGACATAGAAGAAGCATGATTGGAAAATTGATGACAAAGAAATTTGGGGAAGAGGTATGTGGATGGACCTCTCTGAGTGGGCAAAAACTGTGAAGATATTTGTATCCTGTGTGAGTACTTACCAACAGGTGACCTCAACAGAGGATAATTTTTTTTTTTGAGACGGAGTCTTGCTCGGTTGTCCAGGCTGGAGTGCAGTGGCACAATCTCGGCTTGCTGCAACCTCTGCCTCCTGGGTTCAAGCAATTCTCCTGTCTCAGGGTCCTGAGTAGCTGGGACTACAGGTGCCTGCCACCATGCCTGGCTACTTTTTGTGTTTGCAGTAGAAATGGGGTTTCACCTTGTTGGTCAGGCTGGTCTTGAACTCCTGACCTTAGGTGATCCACCTGCCTCGGCCTCCCAAAGTGCTGGGATTTCAGGCATGAACCAGCACACTCGGCCAGAGGAGAATTTTAATAATCAAGTGGATAGGGTAACCCGTTCTGTGGACACCACTCAGCCTCTTTTCCCAGCCACCCCTGTCATCACCCAATGGGCCCATGAACAAAAGGTGGCAGGGATGGTGGTCACACCTGGGCTCAGCAACGTGGACTTCCACTCACCAAGGCTGACCTGGCTACGGCCACTACTGAGTGCCCAGTTTGCCAGCAGCAGAGACCAACACTGAGCCCTCTACATGGCACCATTCCTTGGGGTGATCAGCAAGCTACCTGGTGGCAGGTTGATTGTATTGGACTTCTTTCCTCATGGAAAGGGCAGAGGTTTGTCCTCACTGGAATAGACACTTTCTCCGGATATGGGTTTGCCTATTCTGCACATAATGCTTCTGCCAAGACTATCATCTGTGGACTCGTGGAATGCCTTATCCACCGTCATGGTATTTCACACAACATTGCCTCTGACCAAGGCACTCACTTTACAGCTAAAGAAGTGCAGCAGTGGGCTCATGCTCATGGAATTCACTGTTTTTACCATGTTCCCCATCATCCTGAAGCAGCTGGATTGACAAAACCATGGAATGGCCTGTTGAAGTCACAATTACAATGCCAACTAGGTGACAATACTTAGCACGGCTGGGGCAATGTTCTCCATAAAGCCATGTATGCTCTGAATCAGCATCCAATATATGGTACTGCTTCTCCCACAGCTAGGATACACAGGTCCAAGAATTAAGGGGTTAAGAGTGGAAGTGGTACCACTCACCATCACCCCTAGTGATCCACTAGCAAAATTTTTGCTTCCTTTTCCCATGATATTACATTCTGATGGCCTAGAGGTCTTAGTTCCAGAGGGAAGAACGCTGTAACCAGGATACACAACAATTATTCCATTAAACTGGAAGTTAAGATTGCCCCCTGGACACTTTGGGCTCCTCCTACCTTTAAGTCAACAGGCTAAGAAGGGAGTTACAGTGTTGGCTGTGGTGATTGACCCGGACTATCAAGATGAAATCAGTCTACTACTTCACAATGGAGGGAAGGAAGAGAATGCATGAAATACAGGAGATCCATTAGGATGTCTCTTAGTATTACCATGTCCTGTGATTAAGGTCAATGGGAAACTACAACAGCCCAATCCAGGCAGGACTACAAATGGCCCAGACCCCTCAGGGATGAAGGTTTGGGTCACTCCACCAGGAAAAAACCCACAACCTGCTGAGGTGCTTGCTGAAAGCAGAGGGAATACAGAATGGCTAGTAGAATAAGGTAGTCATGAATACCAGTTACGACGAAGTGACCAGCTGCAGAAACGGGGACTGTAATTGTCCTGAGTATTTCCTTCTCTTTTGCTGAAAACATGTTTGTGCATGTATATACTTGTACTAAGAAAATATCTTTATTTCATTTCCTTTTCCTTTATCTTGTGACATAAGATTTATTGCCTTCATATCAGCATTTAAATATTGTTAACTTTATGTAACAGTATTTGGGGATTGGTACGCTTCCTGTTGTACGAAGGATAGTTGTATTGTGTTAGGCATAATTGTGACCTTACTATTGTCTTTATTTGAAGACCATGTATGATCTCAGGAGATGTGTATCGGTTCAAGTTGACTAGGAGTGGACTTGTGATGGTTAATACTGAGTGTCAATTTGTTCAGATTGAAAGATACAAAATACTGATCCTGGGTGTATCTGCGAGGGTGTTGCCAAAAGAGATTAACATTTGAGTCAGTGGGCTAGGGAAAGCAGATTCACCCTTAATCTGGTGGGCACAATCTAATCAGCTGCCAGCAAATATGAACCAGGCAGAAAAACAAGAAAAGGAGAGACTGGCCTAGCCTCCCAGCCTACATCTTTCTCCCATGCTGGATGCTTCCTGCCCTTGAACATTCAACTCCAAGTTCTTCAGTTTTGGGACTTGGATTGGCTTTCCTTGCTCCTCAGCTTGCAGACAGCCTATTGTCAGACCTTGTGATCATGTAAGTTAATACTTAATAAACTCCCCTATATATATCTATATCTATCTATATCTATCTATCTATCTATCTATCTATCTATCTATCTATCTATCTATCTATATCTCCTATTAGTTCTGTCCCTCTAGAGAAGCCTGACTAATACAAATGGATAAAGAAAATGTGTTGCATATATGCACAGTAGAATACTATTCAGCCGGAGAGGATGTAGATAAATAGGAACACTTTTACACTGTTGGTGGGACTGTAAACTAGTTCAACCATTGTGGAAGACAGTGTGGCAATTCCTCAAGGATCTAAAACTAGACATACCATTTGACCCAGCCATTCCATTACTGGGTATATACCCAAAGGATTATAAATCATGCTGCTATAAAGACACATGCACAAATATGTTTATTGAGGCACTATTCGCAATAGCAAAGACTCGGAACCAACCCAAATGTCCATCAATGATAGACTGGATTAAGAAAATGTCACACATATACACCATGGAATACTATGCAGCCATAAAAAAGGATGAGTTCATGTCCTTTGTAGGGACATGGATGAAGCTGGAAACCATTATTCTCAGCAAACCATCGCAAGGACAAAAAACCAAACACCGCATGTTCTCATTCATAGGTGGGAATTGAACAATGAGAACACGTGGACACAGGAAGGGGAACATCACACACTAGGGCCTGTCGTGGGGAGTGAGGAGAGGGGATGGATAGCTTAGGAGATATACCTCATGTAAATGATGAGTTAATGGGAGCAGCACACCAATATGGCACATGTATACATATGTAACAAACCTGCATGTTGTGCGCATGTACCCTAGAACTTAAAGTATAATAAAAAAAAATTTAAAAAAAGCATGAATGAAATAGCAAAAAAAAAAAAAAAAAATACTATTCAGCCACAAAAAAGAACAAAATCTTGTCATTTGCAACAACATTGATGGAACTGGAAGACACCATGTTAAGTGAAATAAGCTGGGCACAGAAAGACAAATATCACATATTCTCATTCATATGTGGAAGCTAAAAAAAGTCAATCTCATGGTGATAAAGAGTGGAATGGTGGTTGCCAGAGGCTTGGAAGGGTAGTGAGAAGGCAGGGATAAAGTGGGGATGATTAATGGCACAAAAAAACAGTTGTATGTAATGAATAAGATCAGTATTTGGAACCAAAATAGGATGACTATAGTTAACAACAATTTATTGTAAATTTCAAAATAACTAAAACAGTGGAAATGGACTACTCTTTTTTATTTTTTATTTTTTTTGAGACAGGGTCTCACTCTGTCGCCAGGCTGGAGTGCAGTGACGTGATCTCAGCTCACTGCAACCTTCACCTCCTGGGTTCAAGTGATTCTCCTGCCTCAGCCTACCGAGTAGCTGGGATTACAGGCGTGTGCCACCATGCCCAGCTAATATTTGTATTTTTACTAGAAACAGGGTTTCACCATGTTGGCCAGGATGGTCTCGATCTCTTGACCTTGTGATACATCTGCCTCGGCCTCTCAAAGTGCTTGGATTACGGGTGTGAGCCCCCACACCCAGCCAAATTGGACTATTCTTAACACAAATAAGTGACAAATCCTTGAGCTGATGGTTACCTTGATTACCCTAATTTAGTCATTATACATTTTGTGCCTGTATCAAAACATCATAAGCACCCCATAAATACATACATTATTACTTACTCATAACAATTATAAATCATTATTTTTAAGACAAACAGTTGAATAAATCAAAAGACCAGAGAGAATTAGGTGAGAGCTGTTGTACCCACGTGGCCTAATTGTTTATTTTGTGCACATGGGTCTCAATTTTCGCAGAGGATTTACTTAGATACAGCATGTAGTATTAGCAATAGCACAGACCTTTTAAAAATTTAATCAATGGATACTAAATGATTTTTTTTAGGTTAAAATCTGTTAAGTTACCAGTAAGAAGGTATTGATGGCAAAGTCAGTTACACCATTATCCTGCGAAGTAAACAAGGTAGCATTAAGGGGGATAAAAGTCTCATTGTGATATGGAGCCTTGTTCTAACATCTTGGGAAAAGCTCTTCACAGTGTGAAAACATTAACTTCTCTGGGTTTGTAATTTGGATGTCTTTGGTCATGACATTGGACAGTTTGGTGAACTTTTTGTGTGGCACACACATTAAGCACGAGGCTTGTTCCTTAAAATTCATCTAATGTTAGCTTATAGGACTTTAGGAACAGAGCAGCTTTCATTCTGAGGGTGAAAGCTGCAGCCAAATATTGGAGAAATTAGGAGGCTTCAGGATCTACTCCAGTCTACAGGTAGATAACAAGAACTTGGAAGTAAGGCACAGGGCTACTATATAACAAAATATGTATTGTAGTTTCTCTTTAGAAACATAAATTTTTCTCTCTATATTGAGCATACATGAATCTCAGATTTAAAAATTTCTTAAGGTGAGGAAGCCAAACAAAGGAGACTTGAGATTTTACTTATAATGTTCTTGGGCCTGCCGGGAAGTGACTGTTTTTATTCGCTCACTATAAGGCTGGGAATTCTTGAAGCTAGGCATTTCATGTACATTTTTAAGACATTTCAGTCAAAGCCTTCGTAGTAAAACCAATGTTCCAATTGTATCCTCCTTATATAGAGAGCAGATTTTTATTGAACTTATGTAAATAAAAGTAAGAATACAGCCAGGTGCAGTGGCTCACACCTGTAATCCCAGAACTTTGGGAGGCCAAGGCGGGCAGATTGCCTGTGGCTGGGAGTTCGAGGCAGCCTGGCCTACATGGTGAAACCTGTCTCTATCAAAAATACAAAAATTAGCCAGGCGTGGTGGCACATATATGTAATCCCAGCTACTTGGTAGGCTGAGGCAGGAGAATCACTTGAACCTGGGAGGTGGAGGTTGCAGTGAGCTGAGATTGCACCACTGCACTCCAGAGACAGACTGAGACTCCATCTCAAAAAAAAAAAAAAAAGAAAAGAAAAAGAAAAAGAAAATAGACTGGGCGTGGTGGCTCACGCCTGTAATCTCCACACTTCGGGAGGCAGAGGCAGGTGGATCATCTGAGGTCATGAGTTCAAGACCAGCCTGACGAACGTGGTGAAACCCCGTCTCTACTGAAAATACAGACAATAGCTGGGCCTGATGATGCGTGCCTGTAATCTCAGCTACTTGGGAAGCTGAGTCAGGATAATTGCTTGAACCCAGGAGGCAGAGGTTACAGTGAGCTGAGATGGTGCCACTGCACTCCAGCCTAGATAACAGAGGGAGACTCCATCTCCAAAATAATAATAATAATAATAAAGTAAAACTAAGAATAAGAATACTCACATAGGCCGGGCGCGGTGGCTCAAGCCTGTAATCCCAGCACTTTGGGAGGCCGAGACGGGCGGATCACGAGGTCAGGAGTTCGAGACCATCCTGGCTAACACGGTGAAACCCCGTCTCTACTAAAAAATACAAAAAACTAGCTGGGAGAGGTGGCGGGCGCCTGTAGTCCCGGCTACTCGGGAGGCTGAGGCAGGAGAATGGCGTAAAAACCTGGGAGGCAGAGCTTGCAGTGAGCTGAGATCCGGCCACTGCACTCCAGCCTGGGCGACACAGCGAGACTCTGTCTCAAAAAAAAAAAAAAAAAAAAAAAAAAAAATACTCACATATAGTTTCTAACTTTTGGAGGAATCAAGGAGGGAGAGAAAGCAAATGCTTCCCTCTTTGTCCAAAAACGACACTTTATGAAATTGCTGTCAACTATAGATCACTTATGAGAGAAAAATTGCTTAAATCTGGAAAACAAAACATTAAGAGCCAACAACATCTTAAATAAAAGCCATAAAAACATTGTATTTATTAACTACTTAAATTTCATGTAATTGATGTCTTGTTTTGCTTTTTGCTTGATTCATAAAGCCCATCAGTTTCTTTTTTTCTTTTATTTTTTGAGACAGGTTTTCACTCCAATGCCCATGCTGGAGAGCAGTGGTGGGATCATGGCTCACTGCAGCCTCAGCTTTCCAGGCTCAGGTGATTCTCCCATCTCAGCCTTCTGAGTAGCTGGTACTAGAGACTCACACCATCACGCCTAGCTAATTTTTTGTATTTTTTGGAGAGATGAGGTTTTACCATGTTACCCAGGCTGGTCTCGAGCTCCTGGGCTTTGGCAATCTGCCTGCCTTGGCCTCCCAAAGTCCTGGGATTACAAGCGTGAGCCACCACTCTTGGCCAAACCCATCAGTTTCTTTATTAGAGTTCTGGAAATTTTTATTTAGTTAATTGATCTTAAAGTTATCAGAAATCTGTGTTTAAGAGTACTTGTTAGGCAGGGCGTGGTGGCTCATGCCTGTGATCCCAGCAATTTGGGAGGCCAAAGTAGGCAGATCACCTGAGGTCAGGAGTTCGAGACCTGCTTGGTCAACACGGTGAAACCCTGTCTCTACTAAAAATACAAAAATTAGCTGGGTGTGGTGGTGCACACCTGTAATCCCAGCTACTCAGGGAGGCTGAGGCAGGAGAATTGCTTGAACCCGGGAGGTGGAGGTTGTAGTGAGCCAAGATCATGCCATTGTACTCCGGCCTGGGTGACAGGGTGACGCTCCATCTCAAAAAAAAAAAGGAAGAAAGAAAAGAAAAGAAAACCCAGTATCATGACTGACAGTGTCATATCAGGACCATTAGACTTAAAAAAAAATTTTTTTTTTTTTGAAACGGAGTTTCGTTCTTGTCGCCCAGGCTGGAGTGCAATGGAATGATTTTGGCTTGCTGCCACCTCCTCCTCCTGGGTTCAAGTGATTCTCTTGCCTTAGCCTCCTGAGTAGCTGGGATTACAGGCATGCACCACCATGCTTGGGTAATTTTTATATTTTTAGTAGAGATGGAGTTTCATGTTGGCCAGGCTGGTCTCAAACTTCCAACCTCAGGTGATCTACCTGCCTTGGCCTCCCAAAGTGCTGGGATTACAGGCGTGAGTCACCACTCACAGCCTATACATTTTATTTTATTATTTTTTGAGACGGAATTTCACTCTCATCACCCAGGCTGGAATGCAAGGGCATGATCTTGGCTCACTGCAACCTTTGCCTCCCAGGTTTAAGTGATTCTCCTGTCTCAGCCTCCCAAGTAGCTGGGATTACAGGCACCAGCCACCACACCCGGCTAATTTTAATATTTTTAATGGAGACAGGGTCTTACCATGTTGACCAGGCTTGTCTCGAACTCCTGACCTCAAGTGATCCGCCCATCTCAGCCTCCCAAAGTGCTGGGATTACAGGTGTGAGCCACCGCATCTGACCAAATTTTATATAATCTTTAGAATACTCATATTAATAACATATCCATATAAATATAACTTAAGAAAAGTTTCAACACAATAATCAAAATTATGACTAATAACATATTAACTTTTTATGTTTATATAATTTTTGGAACATTTATACTGATACTATACCCATAACGCAACTGAAAGAATGCCTAGTATCATTTGTCATTTCACAATGCCTCCTATACAAATTGCCAAATAACCCAAATCATTTACTATCTCTGTAAGATGAAAGACATATTCTTTGAGGCTTCCCAGGATCCCAACTAGAAATCCCAATGTTAATTTTAGGCCAAAAAGACTTACGCTTCGGATCCTGGGGAAATTGGCCAATAATGTCAAAAGTTTCAAAACATTTTATTAAAACAGAATCACAGTAAAATAATAATAAAAAGACTTCAAAAGCAATACAGAAAGTTACATGGATATAAAAACCTAACCCTTTAAAAGCTCAGTTTTCCAACTAATAAAAACTCAATAAAGAGAATACATGAATTATCTTGATAAAATGTAAAGTCTTGCTGAAATGGAAGGATCATTTAAGGCCAGGAGTTCAAAACCAGCCTGTGCGACAGAGCAAGACCCCATCTCAAAAAGCTAAACTAAACTAAGATCTTTGTTTTGTCTTTTTAAAGCCCAGTTACCAGAAAAGTAAAGGAAAATTGCTTCTCTTTAGGGGAAGCATGTTTACATAATCTGGAAGTTAAACTTGATGAAAATGGTATTTGAATTTAAGTAGACACAGGAAGAATGTGACCAGAGTCTTGAATGTACACTATATTATAAAGGAATATAAACAAAAAATCTAGTACCTTGAATAGAAACATAGCTGGCTCTCAGTAAAAGCATGGGGAGTTTCCTGGTTACATGGAACAATTCAGACACATCAAGAAAAGCCAAGACTAGAGAATCAAGTTATACTGTAGGAAAATATTGCCTTTGTACACCTTCAAGACAAACATATCAGCATCAGGCCATAACAGCAGAGCTGGAACCAGAGAAAAAAAGTTATAGGAGCTGATGAAACAGTTGAAGGTTGGAGTTATCACTCCAGCCAAGCAAAAAGATATACCTTTTCAAGGAGAGAAATAACAGAGGCCATGATGTATGCTCTGCACATCTCATACAGTGAAATACAGCAAAAGCTGAACTTCTTAGATATAAATCCGAGAAGCTTCAAACAAAATTACCTTAAGAAATGGGGCCAGGTATGGTGACTTAAGCCTGTAATTCCAGCACTTTGGGAGGCTGAGGTGGGAGGATTTCTTGAGGCTCAAGACCAGACTGGGAGTCCCAGAAAACCTTGCTTGCCTTAATGTTTGAAAAGATCATTCCATTTCTTATTAATTTCTTGAAAGCAAAGAATACTCTATAAATCCTTTCAGGGAATATTGGGAGTTTAGACGACTGTTTTAGCTGATGGCAACCACTCTAGTGGTATTTAATTAGCTGTCTTGCAGCCACCACCAAGAATGTTTGTTTTGGCTCTTGGAAGATTTTCAGAAACAAGCAAGGGGAAGGAGTCAAAACAAATACAAATAAACCAAGATAAGAGTTTTTGCCAACATTTTAATTCAGTCGTGCAGATCAAATGAAATATTAAACTAGGCATGCAAACCAGAGAAGACATGCCTCACAGACAGAATGAAAATTCTGTAGTAACGAAGAGTCCTCCATTTAGGAAGATGCTTGTCTTTATACCAGAAATGACATACACACAAAAGCCTTTTATAGTCCCAGAAGGTACACACGATCTTTTATTAAGATTGCCTTATCCACACCAGATCCCAAATAAAGTAAAAAAGCTTCTACTTGAAGGAGGGAAGCTCAACCTGAGAGAAGACTCACCAAGCCAGAAAACGCAAACTGTGGAAGTGGAGAGCTCAAAGAGTTCAAGTGAGTACTGCAAACTGGTTCCAAGCATAGCTGATTCCTTTCAATAGTGAACTTTTCTTCAGATCTCACTTCTGACACCACATACGTCAATCTAAACAGCAAACAGAGAGAGACTTTCCAAAAGAAAACGATGTTTATTTGAAAATACAGCACTGCAATGGAAATACGCATGCCATGGTAAAAACTATGTGTATATTCAGGAAGGTAAAGGAAGACAATGGTTTCTGAAGGAAAAAAAATGAGAATTACATAATTGTTTTAAAATAATTATACCTGGCTACGAAGATCAATAACAAGGGTAACACCAGTCTGAAGTTGCACAGGCAGTTGCTGGGCAGATGTCCTTTCAGAAGCATTTTTTGTTAATGATTGCGGTGGCCTTTGTGTGAGTTGCAGAGTCTTTCTTGTTATCAGGCATGTAAATGTGAGAAGCCTCTCTTCATGGTCTTCCTCAGCTCTATTTGTCAGGGTTTTCTTAACATTAGTGACTCTATTTTGACTAAAACAACTTTCTTTCTTTCTTTCTTTCTTTCTTTCTTTCTTTCTTTCTTTCTTTCTTTCTTTCTTTCTTTCTTTCTTTCTTTTATTCTTTCTTTCTTTCTTTTTCCTTCCTTCCTTCCTTCCTTCCTTCCTTCCTTCCTTCCTTCCTTCCTTCCTTCCTTCCTTCCTTCCTTCCTTCCTTCTCTTTTATTTTTTATTTACTTTTTATTTTTTTCAGATGGACTCTTGCTCTGTCACCCAGGCTGGAGTGCCATGGCATGATCCTGGCTCACTGCAACCTCCGTCCCCTGGGTTCAAGCAATTATCCTGACTCACCCTCCTTAGTATCTGGGATTACAGGCACCTGCCACCACGCCAGGCTAATTTTTGTATTTTTAGTACAGACGGGGTTTCGCCATGTTGGCCAGGCTTGTCTTGAACTCCTGACCTCAAGTGATCCACCCACCTCGGCCTCCCAAAGTGCTGGGATTACAGGTGTGAGCCACCACGCCCGGTCAGACTATGACAACTTTCACAATGGTATTTTGTTATAGTAACCTGAACACACCAAATAAGAATATAGATTATATATTTATAATTATGTAAATACATACTTAAATATTTATAATTAAAGAAAGGTTAATTACAAGCACTCTCTTCCCCTCTAGCATTAGGGCATATAATCCCTCCTACCACTATCACTGTTTTTTTTTTTTGGAGATAGAGTCTTGCTCTGTCACCTAGGCTGGAGTTTAATGGCGCAATCTTGGCTCGCTGCATCCTCTGCCTTCCGGGTTCAAGCGATTCTCCTGCCTCAGCCTCCGAAGTAGTTGGAACTACAGGCATGCACCACTACGCCAGGCTAATTTTTTTTTTCTTTGAGATGGAGTCTTGCTCTGTTGCCCAGGCTGGAGTGTAGTGGTGCTATCTTGGCTCACTGCAACCTCCACCTCCTGGGTTCAAGCGATTCTCCTGTCTCAGCCTCCCGAGTAGATGGGATTACAGGTGTGTGCCATCACGCCTGGCTAATTTTTGTATTTTTAGTAAAGATGGGGGTTTCATCATATTGGCCAGGCTGGTCTCAAACTCCTGACCTCAAGTGATCTGTCCACCTCGGCCTACCAAAGTGCTGGGATTACAGGTGTGAGCCACTGCACCCAGCCCATTATCACTATTGATCCACTTTGTAGGTTGATTAGAATGAGAGAAAGAAAATCTGCAAGATAGAACTGTTATAAGAAAGAGACTTAAGTACCACCACCACCAACAGCAAAATGGAACTACCATTATTTGTCAACATAAAGACTTCCCTTCTAACACATTGGGGTAGAGGCTCATAAGGAATGCTCAATTATAGGAAAAAAACCTTACACTTTCTTTGTAAGATGTGTAAATTTTCCATCAACTCACTTACCACAAAGGAAGCCAGCCTGAAGACAAAGGGCAGAGTGAAGAGAATTAAAGAAAAATTGAACGACGGTCCTGCCCAATCAAACTTGCATGAAACCTGCTGAACCTCTGCATCAATGAGCCAATCAGCTAGAATTACAGGTGCCCGCCACCACACCCAGCTAATTTTTGTATTTTTAGTAGAAATGGGGTTTCATCATGTTGTCAAGGCTGGTCTCGAACTCGTGACCTCAAGTGATCCATACACCTCAGCGTCCCAAAGTGCTGGGATTACAGGTATGAGCCACCATGCCGGGCCCAGAATGTATATTTTAACAAGATTCCCAGGTGATCCACATGCACATTAAGGTTTGAGAAATACCATTGTATTAGGCTGTTCTTGCATTGCTATAAAGAAATACCCGAGACTGGGTAATTTACAGGAAAATAAGTTCACTTGTCTCATGGTTCTACAGGATGTATAGGAAGCATAGCACTAATATCTGCTTCTGGCGGGGGCCTCAGGAAGCTTTTACTCATGGCAGAAGGCAAAGTGGGAGTGCGTAAGTCACATGGCAAAAGCAGGAACACAGGCATGGGGGAGGTGACACACTTTTTTTTTTTTTTTAGAGCGTTTTGCTTTGTCACACAGGCTGGAGTGCAGTGGCATGATCTCAGCTCATTGCAGCCTCTGCCTCCCAGATTCAAACGATTCTCACGCCTCAGCCTCCCGAGGTGCCACACACTTTTAAACAACCAGATCTCATGAGAACTCACTGACTATCATGAGGACAGCACCAAGGAATTGTGCCAAATCATTCACAAGAAATCCACCCTCATGATCCAATCACCTCCCACCAGGCCCCACATCCAACACTGGGAATTACAATTCAACATGAGATTTAGGTAGGAACAAATATCCAGACTATATGTACTGTTTTCTTTGGGTTTGTACAGCATGTTCTTTATTCATTGCTAGTAAAATACTCATCTGTCTCCCACTAAACCTGTGATATTCTTGAAAGCAGGAAATCTGTATTATTACTTTTTGTCAACCACCGCTAGTTGTCCACCAAAACCATTTTCTCAGTCTTTCCAGGTACACTGCTAATCTACATTTCCCAGGCTTCCTTGCAGTTAGGTGTGATCATGTGACTAAGTTATCTCCAGTGGAATGTAAGCAGAAATACTGTGTACTATTTCTGGGCCCAGGTCTTAAAGACTGTAGGCAAGCTCACTGTTTTTTCCTTTCTCTTTGACTGGAATCTTAGTTTACAGGGTCTCAGTTGCACTAGCTACATTTCACATGCTCAATAGCACTTTTGGCTAATGGTTACCATATTAGAGCAGACATAGAACATTTTCTTCGTTACAGAAATTTATATTGGATAGGAGCACTCTAGGGAGAATATCTACAATCTGTCAGATACCCCAGAATCATTACAATAAATCACCTCTGTTACTTAGGCTAATCAGATTTGATTTTACTATATGCTTTCAAAAGGAATGCAGTTATTGTATATGTGGCACTATAACTATACCTACTAAACACTAAATCTGACGGGGCAATTCTCAGGCTTATTTCTATTTGACCTCTATCAGTTTTTTTACCTGGTCAACTACTCTCTTGGATCTCTTCTACCCCTGACACTCTCTCATAAGAATTGGTATGCTGGCGGGCCGCAGTGGCTCACACCGGTAATCCCAGCACTTTGGGAGACCAAGGCGGGTGAATCACGACGTCAGGAGTTCAAGACCAGCCTGGCCAACACAGTGAAACCCCGTCTCTACTAAAAATACAAAAATTAGCCAGGCGTGGTGGTGGGCTCCTGTAATCCCAGCTATTTGGGAGGCTGAGGCAGGAGAATCACTTGAACCCAGGAGGCAGACGTTGCAGTGAGCAGAGACTGTGCAACTGCACTCCACCCTGGGCAACAATGTGAGACTCTGTCTCAAAAAAAAAGAAAAAAAGAATTGGTATCATCCATAAAATCTCTTAGCAATATATACTAAAGAGAGATGGCCCTTAAAAAGTGCAGAGCAGCGTGAAGGGGAGACTGATGCTTATTTTACACATTCTGTGTTCCCAAGCCTCCCATCGAGCTTCTGAACCATGCATCTAAATTGTTCACTAGATAGGTCGAGAGGTATCGCAAAATGGATGTGCTTCAAAATGAAACAATTCCTCATTCAAAACCTAGCTTAGTTTTGAACCTTCCCATTGCCCAGATAGAGAAAATGGACCTGCGCATACTGTGATCATGGTATTTATGACTGCACTGTAACTTGTGTGCGTGACTCTCTTTTGAAGAGGGACAACATTGTCTTCCCCTCTTTATATCTAGCATAGTGTCTGACACACATAACTGCTGAATGATTTTTATTTTAGCAAATCGTAGTCATTTCCATACATTATTTTTTACAGCAAACATTGCCGGATACATTTCCATACGTTTTTAAATAGAGGAGGAGGAAGTGGAGGGAAAAAAAGGAAAATAAATAAATAAGTTGATTGTGAGCAATCAACTCCAGAATCACACCAATAATTCTAGGTCTAATGGCCACACAGCAAAATCAGCCTCAGTTATCCCATTGTTTTCATATCTTAAGACCTAAAAATGGGAACACAGATTTGTGGGAATAGGTTAGGATTTCTCAGTTTCCAAATTTTTCTGTGTGAGACTTTTTTTTTTTTTTTTTTTTTTTTTTTTTGAGACGGAGTCTCGCTCTGTAGCCCAGGCTGGAGTGCAGTGGCCGGATCTCAGCTCACTGCAAGCTCCGCCTCCCGGGTTCACGCCATTCTCCGGCCTCAGCCTCCCGAGTAGCTGGGACTACAGGCGCTGCCACCTCGCCCGGCTATTTTTTGTATTTCTTAGTAGAGACGGGGTTTCACCGTGTTAGCCAGGATGGTCTCGATCTCCTGACCTCGTGATCCGCCCATCTCGGCCTCCCAAAGTGCTGGGATTACAGGCTTGAGCCACCGCGCCCGGCCTCTGTGTGAGACTTTTATGCTAACTCTAGCATGGCTTATGTAAAATGTTCGTGATTTGGGGGTGGATCTAAACCACCTCAGATCTATAACCTCTGAGATAAGCGGGGCTGAGCTGCCAGAATGTCAGCTGTCACTTATCCCACCCAGAAACACAGGGGTAATTGTGGTTCTGATGCAGCCAGAAGTCCTCCTACCCTGTAACTCTTATCTGCTAAAATAAACCAACCTAGGAGCTAGCTATCCAATGCAGAGGGCAGAACCATTTTCCGTGCAGAACATACTTGGCCTAGCCAAGGCTGACAAGGTCCTGCCTTCAAAAACAGGCCAGTCGCAGAAAAGAGTGATGATGGGCGCAGGTGGAGGAGGACAGCAGACCACTGCCTGAGGCCTTCACATTTAAGCTACACAAAAATGCTTTTCCAGGTGAGCAGAGCTCTCGGGCTGCCCGCTTGTGACCCCAAATCCTGTCAGTCACGAGAACAGGGGTGAAGGAGGTGAAAACAGTGCGGAAAATAAGTCCTTAGGACAGTGAGTTCGGAAAATGCCTTCTTCAGTGTTCCAAGGTGCCCACGTGAACTGGGGAGGGCAGAGCAAAACCTCCTTATTTTCGGGTCTGTGCAGGGTCCCCGCTAGGAAGGGGCAGCCCTTGAGTTCCGTGTTGGTCGGTTATTAAGCGACTCCCCCGCGAAGCCCCGCCCAATGCCTGTGCGCTCAAACGAGGAGCGTCCGAGGAACGCGTAAGAGAAGTGAACTGAGGGGGCCGGGCGGCCGCTGAGGAGGGGAGCGCGCGGGAGCAGGGGCGAGGAGCGCGGAGGCGGGCGCGGCTACCAGCTTAGAGGGCCCGGGCGGGGGCCTGAGAGCAGGGCTGGAGGGGCGGAGGACCGAGGAGGCCCGCCAGCGTTCCCGGCCGGCTCCGAGCAGGCGCCGTGGCAGCGCCCGCGCCTCCTGCCCGCCCTCCGCCGTCGCCAGGACGCAGGCCCGCGTCGGGGACGGCAGTAGGGCCCGCCGCCGTCGGCCTGGCGTCTCCACCCCGCTCAGTCTGCCTTGCCGCGCCTTCCCGCGTCGGACCGGCCGGGCCCTGCCCCTGGCGGAGGTAACTGCCCGCGGATTCCTTACCCCGGGACCCTGGCCTCCTCTTACGCTCCCCGGACCCGGGCGTCCTTGGTATCCCCTCATCCACCCTTCTGTCGGGCAGGTCGGCGACCTCCCTCCCGGGCCGTCTCCAGCCGCATCCGGCCCTGGTACATCCCCACTACCCAGTCGGGGCCCCGTCCTCGCTCTGGGCCTACCCCAGCCTCCCGGCGTCGCTTGCTGACGGAGCGCGGGAGCCCCGAGGGGCCGGGGTCGCCTGGCCGGCGTGGGTGGTGCCAGGCTCGGGCCACACCTCGGCCCCGGAGCCCCCCAGCCTCTTGAGCAGGATCCGGAGGAATAGAATGTCAATTTTCCTCACTGTTAGCAATTTTAAGATTGACTAATGAGGCTGGGTGCTTTGGCTCACGCCTGTAATCCCAGCACTTTGGGAGGCCGAGGCGGGCGGATCACAAGGTCAGGACCATCCTGGCTAACACGGTGAAACCCCGTCTCTACTAAAAATACAAAAAATTAGCCGGGCGTGGTGGCGGGCGCCTGTAGTCCCATCTACTTGGGAGGCTGAGGCAGGAGAATGGCGTGAACCCAGGACGTGGAGCTTGCAGTGAGCCGAGATGGTGCCACTGCACTCCAGCCTGGGCTACAGAGCAAGACTCCGTCTCAGAAAAAAAAAAAAAAAGAAGATTGACTAATGGATTTGGGGTATGTCAGTGCATAAAGTTCCCAGTCTTTTTTCACTCAATAATTTTAGCAGCACTGATACTATTGACTGGATTTGTTATTTCATTAGGAGCTGCAAATGATGCTTTTCTAATGCCGGTGTTCCTCTTGCATTTGGTTAACCCTTTTGAAAGAATTTATTTTATTTGTAATTGTATTTATTTATTTTTGAGCCGAAGTCTTCGCTATGTTGCCCACGCTGGAGTGCAGTGGCTCTCACAGGCACAATCACAGCTCACTGCAGCCCGGAACTCTCCTGTCCTCAAGCGATCTTCCCATCTCGGCCTTCGTGCTGGCTGATAGCTAGCATCTTGATAGATCTTTGTGTGCTGTCTCAGAGTAGTTTTTCTTTTAAAGCTATTTTATTAAAAAACAAACAAACAAAAAAACCCCATCTATTTTGCCTGAGCACAGTGGATCACGCCTGTAATCCCAGCACTTTGGGAGGCTGAATCGGGTGCATCACCCTTGGTCAGGGGTTCGAGACCAGCGTGGCCAACATGGTGAAACCCCGTTTCTACTAAAAATACAAAAAAATTAGCCTGGTGTGGTGCTGCATGCCTGTAATCCCAGCTACTCGGGAGGCTGAGGCAAGAGAATCGCTTGAACCAGGGAGGCGGACGTTGCAGTGAGCCGAGATTGCGCCACAGCACTCCAGCCTGGGAGATAAGAGCAAAACTCCAACTCAGAAATAAAATAAAGTATAAATCAAAACTTTATGAAAATTTTCAGTTAAGATCTTCAGTGGTCCATACGCAGTAGATTATGCCTGTTATCCCAGCACTTTGGGAGGCTAGAGTGGGTGGATCACTTGAGGTCAGGAGTTCGAAACCAACCTGGCCAACATGTTGAAACCCCATCTCTACTTAAAAAAAAAAAAAAAAAAAATTACAAAAATTAGCCAGGCGTGGCCGGGCGTGGTGGCTCACGCCTGTAATCCCAGCACTTTGGGAGGCCTAGACGGGTGAATCACGAGGTCAGGAAATCAAGACCATCCTGGCTAACACGGTGAAACCCCCTCTACTAAAAATACAAAAAATTAGTCGGGCGTAATGGCGAGCGCCTGTAGTCCCAGCTACTTGGGAAGCTGAGGAAGGAGAATGGCGTGAACCCGGGAGGCGGAGCTTGCAGTGAGCCGAGATAGCGCCACTGCACTCTAGCCTGGAGGACAGAGCGAAACTCCGTCTCAGACAAACAAACAAACGAACAAAAAAATTAGCCAAGGGCGGTGGCACACGCTTGTAGTCCCAGCTACTTGGGAGGCTAATGCAGGAGCATCACTTGAACCCGGGAGGTGGAGGTTGCAGTGAGCTGAGATCGCACCACTGCACTCCAGCTGGGGCAACAGAGCGAAACTCTCTCAAAACAAACAAACCAAAAAACCAAAACCAAAACAAACAAACAAAAAAAACAAACAAAAAAAAAAACCAGTGAAGGATCATTTATGATTATTACTATTATTGTTTACAGAATCTTGGGACTGTTTAACTTAATTGGCCATTGATATCTTAACAAACATGGAGATAAGATTAGAAATTTTGACATCAACAAGTATTAAGCAGAAAAAACCATGGCCACGTGTCTCCTGGTTGGGAAAGGTAGGTTTTTCTTTATTCAAGTAGTACCAGTTTTATATATGTTGCATGTGTGTTTTGCCTGTAATATAGGAGTGTTCTATGATCTTAAGTAAATAAAACATCATCTACTGGAGGAGGATCTACAGGAGGATCACCTACCTGCACACTGAACAGGGTTTTGTGTGTGTTTTGTCTTTATAATAATGAGCAAGTTAGTTTTTCCAGAATGTTAAGTGGTTTGTTTAGAAGATTTTTACTTAAACTTTCTTATTCATATTATGTTTAAGTCAAGTTTAAGTTTGAGATGGCATCATATATCAAAATGGAAAATTTAATGTCCTGAGCTTTCCTTTACCAGAAGTTAGTGGAGTGTTTCCTCCTATTGTGGTTTTCATGATTGTGCTATGAAGTGTTCTTGGAACTAGGATGGAAGAAATGGGCCACAGTACGTTAGTAATCCAGGAATGCCATTCATAATATGTGGCATAGATTCCTCACTTAGGGAAAATAGGCAACCCTACTGTATTTGTAATGATCATTGAAATTAAGTGTTACATTTCCTCTGAGAAACTATACCACTAACTCCCCTAGAACAGGAATTCTTAAACTTTACAATGTATCAGAATTATCTGCAGAGGTGGTTAAAACACAGATTGCTGGGCCCCACTCCCAAAGTTTTCAGTTAATTAGGTCTGCGGTAGGGTTGGATATTTTGTATTTTGTATTTTTTTGTTGTTGTTGTTGTTGAGATGGAGTCTGGCTTTGCTGCCCAGGCTGGAGTGTAATGACACCTTCTCGCCTCACTGCAACTTCAGCCTCCCAGGTTCAAGTGATTGTCCTGCCTCAGCCTCCCGAGTAGCGGGATTACAGACGCGTGCCACCACGCTCAGCTAATTTTTGTATTTTTAGTAGAGATGGGATTTCACCATGTTGTTCAGGCTGATCTTGAACTCCTCACTTCTGAGGTGTTGCTGATGCTGCTGGCTCAGTTATGCTTTGAAAATCACTGCCTTAGAATATATGAAAACAGTTAATTCAAAACAGCCTACTTTTTCTAGATATTAAAAGATGAGCAGAGTCATGGATTTATGAATTTCAGAAGCTATATCTATTTTAATCTAAGTAAATAATTTAAAAACTTGCTCATACTACTGTTTTTTTTTTTTGAGGCAGAGTCTTGCTCTGTCACCCAGGCTGGAGTGCAGTGGCACAGTCTTGGCTCACTACAAGCTCTGCCTCCCGGGTTCACACCATTCTCCTGCCTCAGCCTCCTGAGTAGCTGGGACTACAGGTGCCCACTACCACGCCCGGCTAATTTTTTGTATTTTTAGTGGAGATGGGGTTTCACCATGTTAGCCAGGATGGTCTTGATCTCCTGACCTCATGATCCACCTGCCTCAGCCTCCCAAAGTGCTGGGATTACAGGCGTGAGCAACCATGCCCGGCCCATACTGCTGTTAAAATTGATGAGAGTCAGGTGCAGTGGTATGCACCTGTGGTCCCAGCTACTCAGGAGGCTAAGGCGAGAGGATCGCTTGAGCCCAGGAGTTCTGGGCTGCAGCGTGCCATACCGATTAGGTGTCTGCGCTAAATTCTGTATCAATATGATGACCTCCCAGGATCAAGGGGCTGGGGTAACCACCAGGTTGCCTAAGAATGGTGAACTGGTCCAGATCAGAAATGGACAAGGTCAAAACTCTCCTGCTTATTAGTAGTGGGATAGTGCCTGTAAATATCTGCTGCACTCCAGGCTGGGCAACAACAACAAAAAAAGATTAAAAAATAGATAAACCAGTTTTGGCTAGCAGAATTAGAAGACACTCCTATAATTTTAAACTGCAAAGAAATTGAAATACAACTATTAGGTCACCTTACCTATTAATTCTAATGTGGTATCTTAAAACAGAATTCAAAATGTTCAGGTTACTATAGCGTATTAAGCTGAATGTTCATTTTATGATTTGTGGTCAAATGGATAATCTTTCTTAAATGTTGCTTTGGTTTCTGGATAATTTATTTAGGCAGTAAGTTGAATTAATTTCGGACACCTCTTGAGTCCTTCACATGTTTCTTCTCTTAGGAAAAAGAAGCTGTTTTTCTTTTGGATGATAAATTCATAAATGAAATTAATTTGCTATCAGGAAAGATAAAGAAGAAAATTCCTAGTCTGCAGCCTTTCTTGAAGGATGTTATTGTCCTAACAACGTCCATTAATGGTTAAGTAGTACTGATATTTTCAAATGACTAAAACTGTATTTTTTAATAACTTAGGGTGATATTAAAGAAAATATTAGATTATAAGTATTGCATTTCATTTTTGGAAACAGATGCCTGGCTGGCTGGGGTACTAACTACAGGAGAGCTTTTCCTTTGGAACAAAGATCAAGATTGTTTGAAAACTATACTAATAACTGAAAAGCCTAAGGAAATGATCAAAGCTACAGTCGGTGGGAAATTTTTTTATTTGTTTAAATTCATTTAACTAGGAAAAATAGGAGAACATGATGAAACATTTTTCTGTTGTTGTCTTGAAAATGTGTTTCTGTATATGTGCATATGTATATCTGTAGGAATATATATTTCCATGTATGTGTATATATATGTATGTATTTTTGGTCATGTTTATCTGTGATACTGAGATTCAACTTGAAGAAGAAAATTCTGGCATGCCTAATATTTCTGTGATAATAATAGGTTTCTAATATCACATAAGTACTTGATAAATGTTGCTATTTTTTGTACTTTTTTCTTTTTTAGAGACAGGATCTTGTTCTGTCACATAGGCTGAAGTATAGTGGCATGATCATAGCTGCAGCTTTGACCTCTTGGGCTCAAGCGATCCGTCTCCTTAAGCCTCCCAAAGTGCTGGGATTACAGGCATGAGCTGCTGTGCCTGGGTTGTATTTTTAATTTTTTGCTAGTGCCTTAGTTTTGACATCCTGAATGGTAACATTATTTCGTTTTTTATTGTAAGAATACATAAATTATGTACTTTGTTGGGGGGAATTTAGACCTCAGAGGTTTAATTACATTTTTTGTTATTTTTTTTAGCAAGCTCTTTGAGACCTTATTTGTATGTATCTGGAAATGGGAGAAGAATTCTGCTCATAACACCTGGATGCATATTTCTTTGGGAATATTTGGAATTAAAGAGTATCTTATCTTCTAAGAGCCTTTCATTGGTGGGTCGGTGGTCCCAGGTCATACCTGAAGAAGCAGTTCTCTTGCCTTCCATTGAAGATAAAGAAGCTGTAGTGAATGCTGTTTTTATAAAAAATGAGGTAAAATCAGTCTCAGACTCTTATCTGTGAAGCAGATTAGCAGAATGCATAATAGTATAACTGTATATCTTTAGTCACCATAAATTTTCATAGTAATTGTGCAATTCTTATATGGAAAAGATATTTTTATGTTTCTTGGGTCACATTTTTAAAAAGTGTTTATTAAAAGTAGTTTTAACTTAGAACTCCTTTTCTCTATCCTTGATTTAAAGATATAGCTTGTTATGCCAGGCGCGTTGGCTCACGCCTGTAATCCCAGCACTTTGGGAGGCGGAGGCGGGTGGATCACCTGAGGTCGAGAGTTCAAGACCAGCCTGACCAACATGGAGAAACCCCGTCTCTACTAAAAATACAAAATTAGCCAGGTGTGGTGGCACACGCCTGTAATCCCAGCTACTTGGGAGGCTGAGGCAGGAGAATCGCTTGAACCCAGGAGATGGAGGTTGCGGTGAGCCGAGATCATGCCATTACACTCCAGCCTGGGCAACAAGAGTGAAACTCTGTCTCAAAAAAAAAAAAAAAAAAAAAAAAAATATATATATATATATATATATGTATATATATATTCTTGTTTGGTAATTTAACAAGCTAGAATTGATACTAAATATGCCATTTAATTGGGAAATAAAAGATTCATGAACTTGAAAAACCAAAACACATTTAAAATAGCTGCTTGGTATTCTTTGTATGTATGGACGAGCATTTTATTATCCAAACCACTATTGTTAGAAATTGCATTTTAAAGTTTTATTGTCCCCCCTCCCCATTCTCAGGGTGGTGCACTAATTTAAATAGTATAAAAGTATAAAAAGAGAAAAATAAACATGTAAGAATAGTTTCAGTTATAGTCACAATAAATGTCAATATTTCCTTGAGAGCATAAACTACAACCTCATATTTGAGACCTGCCTCTGGCTCAGAAAAAAATTACTTAGTCTTTAGCTTAATGTTAAGAATAAAAAATATAAGCAAGATCTCAATATTTTTTACTAGTTTATGATGAGGAATATATATATATATTTAGTATCTTGATTTATTTTCACATTAATTTTATACTAAAGTATCTTAAATTTGTCTACAGTTATTTGGAGACTGCTGCCTGTGTTCATTTACTTTTTATTCTGGGGAATGCCTGAAGTTAACATTTCTAGCAATTCGGTGGCATGAGAATGTATTTATATCCATAAGGTGAGGTAAATGTTTTTTTCTTATTTCCTTACTGATTTTTTTTTTCTTTTGAAGGCAGGGTCTTGCTCTGTCAACCAGACTGGGGAGGCAGTGGCACAATCATAGCTCAGCCTCCTGAGTACCTGTGACTATAGGTGTATGCCACCATGCCTGGCTCATTTTTTTTTTTTTTTTTTAACGGACAAGGTCTTGCAATCCTGGACTCAAGCAATCATCTTGCCTTGGCCTCCCAAAGTGCTGGGATTACAGGCATGAGCCATCATACCCGGCCCCATGTTTTCTATCCCTTTTTAAACAATTATTATCTTTTGATCCATATACATGTAATAAAATTTGTAAATGTTATTGTGAGTTTTGATTTCTGAGGCTTTGCAAATCATTTCTTCCTCTCTTATTTCTAAATGTTTAATCCAGAAAGTTTATCTTGTTTTTGTCTTGTTTCTCTTCTTTGAGAACTTGTAAAAGATAAGACAAGCTATGGTTTTACTTGTCTAAGACTATAAAAGTAACTATTTTGGAAAAGAATTCAATTGAAATTTAAAAGGGACATAACTATTTTGATTTGCTGTTATACCTTTAAATGCTTAAGTGTTATTTTATTTAAAAATAGTTTTATTCTGAAAAGCCTAATAGAAAATATGCTTTTTTTTTTTTTTTTTTTTTTTTTTTTGAGACGGAGTCTCGCTCTGTCACCCAGGCTGGAGTACAATGGTGTGATCTCGGCTCACTGTAACCTCTGCCTCTCGGGTTCAAGCGATTCTCCTGCCTCAGCCTCCCAAGTAGCTGGGACTAAGGTGCCCACCACTATGCCTGGCTAACTTTTTGTATTTTTATTAGAGATGGGGTTTCACCATATTGGCCAGGCTGGTCTCGAACTCCTGACCTACTTTTTAAATTCCTGTAAAAATGTTTGGTATTATGTTGAAATATGTTTATCCAAACTTTTAGTGGAAGCAGGTATAATATATTTGGGGATGCATATAAAAACATGGCTGTACTAACGGAACTCTGATATTCAATTTATTTAGCTAATCTGCAGCTGTTCTTTTGTGCACAGACTTCTGAAAGGTCTCTGATATAGTTTGGATGTTCATCCCCTCCAAATCTCGTGTTGAAAATAATCCTTAATGTTGCAATGTTGGAGGTGGGGCCTGGTGGGAGATGTTGGGGTCAAGGGGGCAGATCCCTCATGAATGACTTGGTGTTCTGCTTAACAGTAATGAGTTCTTGCGCTGAGTTCACGGGAGATCTGGTTGTTTAAAAGAGCCTGGAATCTCCTCCTTCTCTCCCGTACTCCCTCTCTTGGGAAAATGCTGCTCACTCTTTCCTTTCTGCCATGGTTATAAGCTTCCTGAAGCCCTCACAAGAATCCGAGGAGATGCCTAAGCCATGTTTGCACAGTCTGGAGAACCGTGAGCCCAAGTAAACCCCTTTTCTTTCTTTCTTTCTTTTTTTTTTTGATATGGAGTCTCATTCTGTCGCCCAGGTTGGAGTGCAGTGGCACGATCTTGGCTCACTGCAACCTCCGCTTCCCAGGTTCAAGCAGTTCTCCTGCCTTAGCCTCCTGAATAGCTTGGATTACAGGTGCGCGCCACCATGCCCAGCTAATTTTGTGTTTTTAGCAGAGACACGGTTTCACCATGTTGGCCAGGCTGGTCTCAGATTCCTGGCTTCAAGTGATCCACCTGTCTCCGCCACCCAAAGTGCTGGGATTACAGGCGTGAGCTACCATGCCCAGCCAACCCCTTTTCTTTATAAATTACTCAGTCTCAGGCATTCCTTTACAGCAACACAATGGATTAACATAGTCTCTAAAATATTCCCTAAGTACATGTGCACATGTAGGAATTTGGATGAATCCTTTAATTTTTGTAATGAACTCTATATAAATTTAAAAGTTACTATACATTTTGTTTTCAATTATTTCATTTTTTTTTAGATCATTGCCATACCATGTTCATTGGGCTCAACAAGACTGTCATCTCTGCAGTCTAATTCCTAAATGTGAATCAGTAAAGTCAAGAGGAGCTCTACTTTCTGCCTTTTCAAGAGATGGCCTTACCCTGGCAGTAACTCTTAATCAGAAAGACCCCAAGGTCAGTAAATATCTGTCTTAGAAAGTAATCTACAAAAGAAGGAGATTATTCGAGTTTTGAGATTTTTCTTTTTCTAAATACTCCTTTATATTCCCTTTTTTTTTTTTTTTTTTTTTGAGACAGGGTCTCCGTCTGTTGCCTAGGCTGGAGTACAGTGGTGCGATCATGGCTTGCTGCAGCCTTGACCTCCCAGGCTGAAGTGATCCTCTCACCTTAGCCTTCCAAGTAGCTGGGGCCACAGGCTTATACCACCATGGCTGGCTAATTTTTGTATTTTTTTGGTAGAGATGAGGTTTTGCCATATTGCCCAGGCTGGTCTTGAATTCCTAAGCTCGAGCAATTCTCCCACCTCAGCCTCCCAAAGTGCTGGGATTACAGGTGTGAGCCATTGTGCCCAGCCTACTTTATATTCTTTAAGTTGGTGGTGTTTAATCCAACTTGACATTGTGGATTGGTAAAGTTCTTTAAATTAGATGCCGTAACTCTCAAAACTTGGCTCTCAGAAATGAAAAAAGAATAAGGGAAAAAGAGGAAAGAAGAGCACTGCGGTAACTAATGTTCTTAAGGTGGAACATAAAAGAGCAAAGGCTACCAGGGGTCAATATTGCCTTGCCAGTTGAGAAATTCTCCCTAGATAGTTTATTAATATAGTAATAGATCTCTATGTCGCCAGAATTATAAGTAATGGTTACAGTAAAATAATTTTAATAGTTTTCTTGTCTTTTTTTCCTTTCTAGGCAACTCAGGTATTATTTATAAACACACTGAATTTTGTTACTCTCTGTGGTAGCCTTAAAGGATGTAGTAACAAGAGTCGCGTGGTTCCAGCTGCACTTATTAGGTAAGAACTCTTTTGTCTGTCTTTTTTTTCTTTTTTTCTTTTAAAAGAGATGGGTCTCTGTCAGGTGTGATAGCTCATTCCTTTAATTCTAGCACTTTGGGAAACCAAGGTGGGAGGATCACTTGAGCTCAGGGGTTTGAGACCAGCTTGGGCAACATAATGAGACCTTGTCTCTACTGAAAAATAGAAAGAAATTAGCTGAGCATGGTAGTGGACACCTGTAGTCCCAGCTACTTGGGAGGCTGAGATAGGGGGTATCACCTGAGCCTGGGTAATAGAGGCTGCAGTGAACTATGATCTCACCACTGCACTCCGGTCTGAGTCTGAGCAACAGAACAAGATCCTGTCTCAAAGGAAAAAAAAAAAAAGACTGGGCACAGTGGCTCACGCCTGTAATCACAGCACTTTGGGAGGCTGAGGCTGGGTGTGGTGGCTCACACCTGTAATCACAACACTCTGGGAGGCCGAGGTGGGTGGATCACCTGAGGTCAGGAGTTCAAGGCCAGCCTGGCCAAAATGGTGAAACCCCATCTCTACTAAAAAAAAATATTAAAAAAAATTAGCCAGGTGTGGTGGCATGCACCTGTAGTCCCAGCTACTTGGGAGGCTGAGGCACGAGAATGGCTTGAACGACAGAGGGAGACTGTCTCAAAAAAAAAAAAAAAAAGTGGTCTTACTTGTTGCCCAAGCTGGAGTGTAGTGGTGTGATCATAGCTCGCTGCAGCATTGAACTCCTGGGCTCAAGCAGTCCTTTCTTCCTCAGCCTTCTGAGTAGCTGGGACTACAGGTGTGTGTCACTGTATGTGGCTAACTTTTTAAAGTTTTTTGTAGAGACAGGGTCTTGCTATGTTGACCACGCTGGTCTTTAGCTCCTGGCCTTAAGTGATCCTCCCACCTTGGCCTCCTAAAGTGCTGGGATTACAGGCCTGAGCCATCATGCCCAGCCTAAAAGTTGCTTTATATAAGGAATGCCTTAAATACTTTAAGGAAGGGTCTGGTGGGGTAGTAGATAACATACTTTCTTTTCTCTTTCATTTATTTTTGTGTCTTCCTGGGAGAAATTTAATCATGAGTAAGTAGAGAAATGTTGGGATGAATTGGAGAGGCTGAAATGAAAAAGGCTTGTTTGGAAAGACCATTATTTAGTCAGGGAGCCTGGGGGGTTTATAGTCTTTAAAAATTAAAACAATTAAAAAATATATATATTTAATGGGTACAGGTGCATATTTCTTTTCTTTTCTTTTTTTTTAATTAATTAATTTATTAATTATTATGATTATACTTTAAGTTCTAGGGTACATGTGCATAACGTGCAGGTTTGTTACATATGTATACTTGTGCCATATTGGTGTGCTGCACCCATCAACTCGTCAGCACCCATCAACTCGTCATTTACATCAGGTATAACTCCCAATGCAATCCCTCCCCCCTCCTCTTTTTTTTTTTTTTTGAGATGGAGTCTCGCTCTGTCACCCAGGCTGGAGTGCAGTGGCACGATCTTGGCTCATTGCAAGCTCTGCCTCCTGGGTTCATGCCATTCTCCTGCCTCAGCCTCCCCAGTAGCTGGGACTAAAGGCTCCCGCCACCATGCCTAGATAATTTTTTTGTATTTTTTTAGTAGAGACAGGGTCTCACCGTTTTAGCCAGGGTGGTCTTGATCTCCTGACCTCGTGATCCACCTGCCTTGGCCTCCAAAAGTGCTGGGATTACAGGCGTGAGCCACCGCGCCAGGCCTCAGGTGCATATTTCTTACATACACATGTTGTGTAGTGGTGAAGTCTGGACTTTCAGTGTTAATAGTGAACATTGTACCCAATAGGTAATTTTTCAACCCTCACTCCCCTCCCGTCATTTGTAGTCTCCAGTACCTGTTATTCTACTCTGTATGTCCATGTGGACCCATTGTTTAGTCCCAACTTACAAGTTATAATATGTAGTATTTGATGCCGGTCGTGGTGGCTCACACCTGTAATCCCAACGCTTTGGGAGGCTGAGGTGGCTGGATCATGAGGTCAGGAGATCGAGACCATCCTGGCTAACACGATGAGACCCCATCTCTACTAAAAATCCTCTGTTGTTAGATGGTTTTGTTGATTCCCTATCTTTGCTATTGTGAATAGTAATGTGATAAATATATGAGTGCAAGTATCTTTTTGATATAATGATTTCTTTCCTTTGGTTATATAACCAGTAGTGGGATTACTGGATTGAATGGTAGTTCCTATTTTGGTTCTTTGAGAAATGTCTGTAGCATAATGATTGTACTAATTTACATTCCCACCAAACTTGTTTGTTCCCTTTTCTCATGTTCCCATGTTCCCTTTCCTCTGCATACTTGCAACATGTTGTTTTTTGACTTTTTAGTAATAGCCATTCTGACTGGTATGTTATCTCATTGTGGTTTTAATTTGCATTTCTCTGATGATTAGTGATGTTGAGCATTTTTTCTTTTTTCTTTTTTTTTTTTTTTTGAGACGGAGTCTCGCTCTGTCACCCAGGCTGGAGTGCAGTGGCCAGATCTCAGCTCACTGCAAGCTCCGCCTCCCGGGTTTACGCCATTCTCCTGCCTCAGCCTCCCGAGTAGCTGGGACTACAGGCGCCTGCCACCTCGCCCGGCTAAGTTTTTGTATTTTTAGTAGAGACGGGGTTTCACCGTGTTAGCCAGGATGGTCTCGATCTCCTGACCTTGTGATCCGCCCGTCTCGGCCTCCCAAAGTGCTGGGATTACAGGCTTGAGCCACCGCGCCCGGCCAAGCATTTTTTCGTATGTTTATTGGCTGGTTGTATGTCTTTTGAGAAATGTCTGTTCATGCTCTTTGCCCAGTTTTTAATGAGGTTTTTTTTTTTTTTTTTTTTTTTTTTGCTTGTCGAGTTGTCTTAGTTTTTCATAGATCCTAGATATTAGCCCTTTGTCAGATGCATAGTTTGCAAATATTTTCTCCCATTCTGTAGGTTGTCTTTTTACTTCAATTGTGTCTTTTGCTGTGCAGAAGTTTTTTAAGTTAGTTAATTCTCATTTGTCTATTTTTGTTGTATTTGCGTGTGAGGATGCGGCCTTAAATTCTTAGCCTGGCCCAATGTTCAGAAGGGTTTTTCCTAGGTTTTCTAGGATTTTTATAGTTTCAGGCCTTATGTGTAGGTCTTTAATCCATCTTGAGTTAATTTTTGTATATGATGAGAGGTATGGGTCCAGTTTCATTCTTCTGCACATCTATCCAATTTTCCCAGCACTATTTTTATTGAATAGGGTGTCCTTTCCCCAGTGTATATTTTTATCGACTTTGCTGAAGATCAGTTGGTTGTAGGAATGTGACTTTGTTTCTGGGTTCTGTATTCTGTTACTTTTATCTGTGTGCTGTTTTTATACCAGTACCATGCTGTTTTGGCTACTATAGCCTTGCAGTATAGTTTGAAATTAGTAGACTGGGCATGGTGGCTCACGCCTGTAGTCCCAGCACTTTGGGAGGCCGAGGTGGGTGGATCACCTGAGGGTGGGAGTTGGAGACCCTGACCAACATGGAGAAATCCTGTCTCTACTAAACTGGATTTTGTAAAATTAGCTGGGCGTGGTGGCACATGCCTGTAATCCTAGCTACTCGGGAGGCTGAGGCAAGAGAATCGCTTGAACCCAGGAGGCGGAGGTTGTGGTGAGCCGAGAGATTGCAACATTGTACTCCAGCCTGGGCAACAAGAGTGAAACTCTGTCTCAAAAAAAACAAAAAAAAAGTCCTGGGGGCAGTGGCTCATGCCTATAATCCCAGCACTTTGGGAGGCAGAGGCGGGCAGATCATGAGTTCAGGAGTTCAAGACCAGCCTGACCAACATGGTGAAACCCCGTCTCTAGTAAAAATACAAAAATTAGCTGGCGTGGTGGCGGGCGCCTGTAATTCCAACTACTCAGGAGGCTGAGGCAGGAGAATTGCTTGAACCCAGGAGACAGAGGTTGCAATGAGCTGAAATCGCACCACTGCTTTCCAGCCCAGGTGACAGAGCGGGACTCCGTCGCCAAAAAAAAAAAAAAAAAATTGAAATTAAGTAATATGATGCCTGCAGCTTTGTTCTTTTGTTTTTGGTTCCATATGAGTTTTAGGATTGTTCTTTCTAATTATGTGAAAAATGGCACTGGTAATTTGATAGAGATTGCACTGAATCTGTAGATTTATTTGGGCAGTATGTTCATTTTAATGATACTGGCCTTTTAATCCATAAGCATGAGATGGTTTTTCATTTGTTTGTGTCATCTATGATTTCTTTTATCAGTGTTTTATAGTTCTCCTCATAGAGATCTTTTACCTTCTTGATTAAATATATTGCTAGGTATTTTATTTTTTGTAGCTAATGTTAATGGGATTGCCTTCTTGATTCAGTCATTGGCTACATAGTTACTGGTGTATTTTATACTGATTTCTGTATATTCATTTTGTTATATAAAGAATCCTGAAATCTTACTATGTTAATTTATCAAATCTAAGAGTTTTTGTGGAGTCTTTAGGGTTTTCTAGATTTAAGATTATATTGTCAGTGAACAGTGATAATTTGGATACCATGTATTTTTTTACCTTGCCTGATTGCTCTGACTAGGACTTCTAGCATTATGTTGAATAAGTGTGGTAAAAGTAGGCATCCTTGTCTTGTTCCAGTTCTAAACATTATAGTTGATACAACAGAAATACGACGACTATTAAGACTATTATGAAATAATACGCTCACAAACTACAAAACCTAGAGGAAATCGATGAGTTTCTTTTATAGGTGACTGGACTCTTTTCTTTTGCTAATTTTAAAATTCTTTCTTTCCCTTTGACTTAACACATTCTGAATATAATATCCTCTGGTGGAGTCCTTTTTGCTGTATATTTGCGTGGGGATCACTGGGCCTTCTGTATCTGGATGTCTAACTCTCTTGCTAGACTTAGGAAGTTTTCATTTATTATTCTTTTAAATAGGTTTTCGTCTCTTTTTGATCTCTCTTACCCCTGAGGCATACTGATAACTTATAAGTTCACTCTCTTTATGCATATGTTGTGTAGTGGTGAAGTCTGGGCGTTTAGTGTTAATAGTGAACATTGTACCCAATAAGTAATTTTTCAGCCCTCACTCCACTCCCGTCTTTTGTAGTCTCTAATGCCTGTTATTTGGAATAAGTGCAATGTTGTGCTGAGAAGAATGTATATTCTGTTGATTTGGGGTGGAGAGTTCTGTAGATGTCTATTAGCCTGCTTGGTGCAGAGCTGAGTTCAATTTCTGGATAACCTTGTTAACTTTCTGTCTCATTGATCTGTCTAATGTTGACAGTGGGGTGTTCAAATCTCCCATTATTACTGTGTGGGAGTCTAAGTCTCTTCGTAGGTCTCTAAAGACTTGCTTTATGAATCTGGGTGCTCCTGTATTGGGTGCATATATGTTTAGGATAGTTAGCTCTTCTTGTTGAATTGATCCCTTTACTATTATGTAATGGCCTTCTTTGTCTCTTTTGATCTTTGATGGTTTAAAGTCTGTTTTATCAGAGACTAGGATTGCAACCCCTGCTTTTTTTTGTTTTCCATTTGCTTGGTAGATCTTCCTCCATCCCTTTATTTTGAGCCTATGTGTGTCTCTGCACATGACATGGGTCTCCTGAATACAGCACACTGATGGGTCTTGACTGTTTATCCAATTTACCAGTCTGTGTTTTTTAATTGAAGCATTTAGCCTGTTTACATTTAAGGTTAATATTGTTATATATGAATTTGATCCTGTCATTATGATGTTAGTTGGTTATTTTGCTCATTAGTTGATGCAGTTTCTTCCTAGCATCAATGGTCTTTACAATTTGGCATGTTTTTGCAATGGCTGGTACTGGTTGTTCCTTCCCATGTTTAGTGCTTCCTTCAGGAGCTCTTGTAAGGCAGGCCTGGTGGTGACAGAATCTCTCAGCATTTGCTTGTCTGTAAAGGATTTTATTTCTCCTTCACTTATGAAGCTTAGTTTGGCTGGATATGAAGTTCTGGGTTGAAAATTCTTTTCTTTAAGAATGTTGAATATTGTCTCCCACTCTATTCTGGCTTGTAGAGTTTCTGCCGAGAGATCCACTGTTAGTCTGATGGGCTTCCCTTTGTGGGTAACCCAACCTTTCTCTCTGGCTGCCCTTAACATTTTTTTCCTTCATTTCAGCTTTGGTGAATCTGACAATTATGTGTCTTGGAGTTGCTTTTCTCGTGTAGTATCTTTGTGGTGTCCTCTGTATTTCCTGAATTTGAATGTTGGCCTGCCTCGCTAGGTTGGGCAAGTCCTCCTGGATAATATCCTAAAGAGTGTTTTCCAACTTGGTTCCATTCTCCCCGTCACTTTCAGGTACACCATTCAGACGTAGACTTGGTCTTTTCACATAGTCCCATATTTCTTGGCGGCTTTGTTCATTTCTTTTTACTCTTTTTTCTCTAAACTTCTCTTCTCGCTTCATTTCATTCATTTGATCTTCAATCACTGATACCCTTTCTTCCAGTTGATCAAATCGGCTACTGAAGCTTGTGCATACATCACGTAGTTCTCGTGCCATGGTTTTCAGCTCCATCAGGTCATTTAAGATCTTATCTTCTCTGGTTATTCTAGTTAGCCATTTGTCTAATCTTTTTCCAAGGTTTTTAGCTTCTTTGTGATGGGTTCAAACATCCTCCTTTAGCTCGGAGAAGTTTGATCGTCTGAAGCCTTATTCTCTCAACTCGTCAAAGTCATTCTCCATCCAACTTTGTTCCATTGCTGGCGAGGAGCTGCATTTGTTTGGAGGTGAAGAGGCACTCGATTTTTAGAATTTTCAGCTTTTCTGCTCTGGTTTCTCCCCATCTTTGTGGTTTTATCTACCTTTGGTCTTGGTGATGGTGATGTACAAATGGGGTTTTGGTGTGGATGTCCTTTCTGTTTGTTAGTTTTCCTTCTATCAATCAGGACCCTCAGCTGCAGGTTTGTTGGAGTTTTCTCGAGGTCCACTACAGACCCTGTTTGCCAGGGCATCACCAGCGGAGGCTGCAGAACAGCGAATATTGCAGAACAGCAAGTGTTGCTGCCTGATCGTTCCTCTGGAAGCTTCGTCTCAGAGGGACACCTGGCCGTGTGAGGTGTCAGTTGGTTCCTACTGGGAGGTGTCTCCCAGTTAGGCTACTCGGGGGTTAGGGACCCGATTGAGGAGGCAGTCTGTCCGTTCTCAGATCTCAAACTCCGTGCTGGGAGAACAACTACTCTCTTCAAAGCTGTCAGACAGGGACATTTAAGTCTGCAGAAGTTTCTGCTGCCTTTGTTCAGCTATGCCCTGCTCCCGTAGGTGCAGTCTGCAGAGGCAGGCAGGCCTCCTTGAGCTGCGGTGGGCTCCACCCAGTTCAAGCTTCCTGGCCGTTTGATTTACCTACTCAAGCCTCAGCAATGGCAGGTGCCCCTCCCCCAGCCTTGCTGCTGCCTTGCAGTTGATCTCAGACTGTTGTGCTAGCAATGAGCGAGGTTCCGTGGGCATGGGACCCTCCGAGCGATGCGCGGGGTATAATCTCCTGGTGTGCCATTTACTAAGACCGTTGGAAAGGAAAAGTGCAGTATTAGGGTGGGAGTGACCTGATTTTCCAGGTGCTGTCTGTCACAGCTTCCCTTGGCTAGGAAAGGGAATTCCCTGACCCCTTGTGCTTCCCAGGTGAGGCGATGCCTCGCCCTGCTTTGGCTCACGCTTGGTGGGCTGCACCCACTGTCCTGCACGCACTGTCCGGCAAGCCCCAGTGAGATGAACCCGGTATCTCAGTTGGAAATGCAGAAATCACCCGTCTTCTGCGTCACTCACACTGAGAGCTGCAGACTGGAGCTGTTCCTATTCAGCCATCTTAGAACCTCTGGGGGAATTATTTTTGATTGGCATCTATTGCTGGACAGTTTTTGTAGTCCTTTGGTGGTGTCATATTTTCTTGCTTTTCTTATGTTTTCTGTGTCCTTCCATTCATGTCTGTACATCTGGTACAGCAGTTGCTTGTTTTAATTTTTTGAAAATGCATTTATAGAGGAGAATTTTTTCCTGAAGATGTATGTTGTTGATTGAGTAGGATACTTTGGCTTTGATTTTGCATACTTGTGGTAATGTAATCTTTGTATGACTTCTTCAGTAGTACACAGGGTTGGTGGCATCTGTGATTTCCTCAGTGGCTTAAGGTATAGTTATTAGGTGAGGTTATGGTGAAGTTTTGCTAGGGACTTGGACAACAACTGAGCCAGTCTTCAGGCCCTAGTAGTGGCAGCAGTGGGGTGAGTGTGCCTGTTTTTAGGCCCTAGACCACCTTATACTGGCCCTGGTATTGGTGGGTCCTGAAGGCTGATTCTTGGGCCTCCAGGTGGCATGCTTAGAAGCTAGTAGTGGGAGTGGTGGTCTAGGTGTGTGGGCAGTTTCCCAGGCCTCTGAGTATCTGGCATGGTATGGGCGATGGCAGTAGTAGTGGTGAAGCAACCCACTAGGACCCAAGTTGTCCATGTTGGAGTTACTGGAAGTTGTGATGGTTTGGGGGGACTAGTCTCTAGTGACATAGCTGCTCTGTGGCAGGTCAGTGGGTATTGTCCTTAGTGTGCTTAGGAGAGCTTGGTCTGCCCTGTTCTTCCCTGAGCTGGGTGGTGCCTGCAGCCACCTCAGCCCCAACTCAGCCCAAGGGTGGGACGTAACCCAGCTGTAAACACTCAAAATGGTACCTTGGGCCTGGGACCAGAGAGGGTGGTATCCCTCCCAGGCAAGCAGTGTAGGGAAGAAGCCGTGAGGAGTGCAGCCTGCTCACATCTCGGTCTCAACAGCAGCCCATAGCAGGGTGATAGGGAGCCTCCCAGGAGTGCCTGAGAGCGCCTGGTCTCCCCTCTTCCTCCCTGAAGCAGTGCAGCAGCAGCCAAGTCTGTAGATCCCTGGTATCTAGGCTTTCTGAGGCTGCTCTAGGCTTGGATGCCTGTGGGATTCCATGTGCTTTCCCTTTTCGGAGCAATGTCTCTGAGCAATCTTTAGGCAGCTCCATATGTGAGGCCCAAGGCCCTAGTGGGTTGAGGGTTTCTCCCACTCAGAGATTATGAAAGCCTGTTTTGGGGTGTGAAGCCCTGTGGATTTTTGTCTTACTGTTTCCCTGTCTTCAGGAGCCTTTCCCCACTCTTAGTAAGCTAATTTTTGTATTTTTACTAGAGACGGGGTTTCACCATGTTGGTCAGGCTGGTCTTGAACTCCTGACCTCAGGGGATCTGCCTGCCTCGGCCTCCCAAAGTGCTAGGATTACAGGCTTGAGCCACCGCGCCTGGCCAAATATTTTCATTTTTAATTGCTTATGAATTTCTAATTGGAATATTGTTGAGATAGATGTTTTGAACAAACTTCTTTGTTCTAGGAAGTAAAATTCATGAAATATGTATGGCAATTGTCTACTACCAGTCATTCTTTCACCCTCAGTTTTTGAACTTTCACACCTCTGCTTGGTATAGCCCATTTTAAATCGTCACAAACATTGTAAAGTATCTTTTCTAAACATGTTGTTTTTTATTTATTACAGGTCCTACTGGGTAGGTGATATCAGCTGGACGCATGATAGTCTTTTTCTGGCTTGTATGTTAAAACGTGGCTCTCTGGTTTTATTGACCTGCCAAGGTGAATTGTTAACATTAATTACATTTGGTTGCTCTATAGAATTTGGGCCAGCAGAATTTATTCCTCTTCATCCACTAATAACATATAGGTGAGACATTTGAATTGTGTTAATTTGTTTATAGATTTTTTTTCTGTTTTGTATTACTTTTACTGTGTATTTAAAAAAATTTCATCTTTCAAATTGTCTTACTTTTTCTTTGAGTCTGTCATCTCGATATCTGTTTCTTATTTATAGTTTTCTTGTATTTCTTTTTGTGGTTAATCCTGGTGAAAATTTGACATCGTGAGTATGTAAGTATAAGTTATTTAAGTATTTAATAACACTAAAAATTATCTTTGATATAAAAGTTAATAAAAGTATGATATAGCGTTTATTGTTATAAAAGAATAGCACTTAGAAAATTAATAACTCAAAATTAACTTTACATATGAATTTTCCCAAAGGGGAAAATTTATTGGAAATGGATAGAAAACTGTAGGATTTGGCCGTATTTTAATTTTTGTTGTTTTTAAAATTTTTTTATTGATACGCAATATTTTACATATTTATGGGATACATGTGATATTTTGTTACATGCATAGCATGTGTCATATAATTTTTACTTGTGAGATGAAGTAGCAATTTGGCTTTGGAGTCACATCAAGATTCACATACTGGTTCTTTTACTTATTAGTTGTATGACTTTGGGTTAGTTATTCTTTTTTTTTTTAATTTTCAAATTTTTGTTCTCATTTTTATTTATTTTTTTCTTGAGATGGAGTTTCGCTCGTTGCCCAGGCTGTAGTGCAGTGGTGTGATCTCAGCTCACTGCAACACCCCCTCCCGGGTTCAAGTGATTCTTCTGCCTCAGCCTCCCAAGTAGCTGGGATTACAGGCATGTGCCACCACGCCTGGCTAATTTTGTATTTTTAGTTACAAGAAGGGGTTTCACCATGTTGGTCAGGCTGGTCTCGAACTCCTGACCTCAGGTGATCCACCTGCCTTGGCCTCCCAAAGTGCTAGAAGTACAGGTGTGAGCCACCGCACTCGACCAATTTTTTTATTTTTAAAAATTTCTTTTGATCTCCAATCCTGCAGAAGGGTTATTCTTTTTTTTTTTTTTTTTTTTAAATTTATTTATTATTATTATACTTTAAGTTGTAGGGTACATGTGCATAACGTGCAGGTTTGTTACATATGTATACTTGTGCCATGTTGGTGTGCTGCACCCATCAACTTGTCATTTACATCAGGTATAACTCCCAATGCAATCCCTCCCCCCTCCCCCCTCCCCATGACAGGCCCCTGTGTGTGATGTTCCCCTTCCTGAGTCCAAGTGATCTCATTGTTCAGTTCCCACCTATGAGTGAGAACATGCGGTGTTTGGTTTTCTGTTCTTGTGATAGATTGCTAAGAATGATGGTTTCCAGCTGCATCCATGTCCCTACAAAGGACACAAACTCATCCTTTTTGATGGCTGCATAGTATTCCATGGTGTATATGTGCCAGAAGGGTTATTCTTTAAGCCTGTTTCTTTTACTGTGAAATGAGTGTGACACTAATTGTGTCTTAGGGTTTAGAGAATGAAGTAAGATAATACATAATTGTAAATCAGCACAGGCTGGCATAAAATTAGTGCTGAGTAAATATTTGTTATTATTGATGTTGATTATATGTGGCTAGACACATATGCATAACTATTTATAAGACAGAAAAGTTGGAAAAGACCTTTGAAATTAATCTGTTCCTTTTGCTTTGTAGAAAGGAAACTGAGGTAGGGTGCTTCCTTGATTATATCTAGCAAAAAAATGACATTTAATTTAATTTAATTTTTTTTTTTGAGATGGAGTCTTGCTCTGTCACCCAGGCTGGAGTGCAGTGATGTGATCTTGGTTGACTGCAACCTCTGCCTCCTGGGTTCAAGAAATTCTTCTGCCTCAGCCTCCTGAGTAGCTGGGATTACAGGCGTGCCACCACGCCCAGATAATTTTTGTATTTTTATTAGAGACGGGGTTTCACCATATTGGTCAGGCTGGTCTTAAACTCCTGACCTCGTGATCCGCCCGCCTCGGCCTCCCAAAAATGACAATTTTTAGCAGTTGGTAATGCTAATGGAAAAATGTGTCACTTCCTGCAGTGAAAGTATTTTTTCTTTACTTGTGGTCTAATTCATAATTCATTAGAATTTTCTCATATTCTCCTTTAAAATTAATATTTGGGGCCTTCCAAAACTGATTGCTTTTTTTCTGATTATGAAAGTATAGTATTCATTATTTATTTTAGCACTCAAAAATCAAATTTACAAAACTAAATAATGTGGAAAATTAAATACTTGTAATCCTATACTTCAAATGTAACAATTATTAACATTTTAGTATGTTGTCCCCCAGATTTTAAAAATATTCATATAACAATGATAATAGCAATATTTGTTTCTTTTTTAAAGACTAAATTATGTGATATCTCCTGTTTACTATTTTTCATTTTTGATTTAACAGTATATCCTTTATATCTTTCCATGTTAGGCATTATTTTTAATGGTTCTACAGATGTCTGTGGTGTGTATGTCCTGTAATTACCAATTTTCTATTGTTGCCATTTGACTAATAAAAAAAAATCTGTATTTGAATAGCTGCCTAACCAGAAAAATATTACAATATACTTTGATGTTTTGTTCCTTTTATAGTTGTAAAGCCCCAACTTTAATAAGGAGTGATATTAAGTAATCAGAATCAGGTACATCATAATAACAATAATGTATGTTTAAGTTAAGTGGAAACTCAAATTTAAATAGGTAAAATTTTACTCACCACCATTCTCTCCAAATCTTCTCAACTTTTTTCTTTCTCCTCTTTAATAAAAAGTATACTGATAGCTCATAATTTTATTTGTGTAAGTATATTTAAATATATGGTAAGAGGAAAGTTAACTATTTAACTCTCTTTAATAGTAAAATTATTTTCTGAAATAGGTTGTATGTAGATTAAATATGAAATAGAATAAATGCTACCATTTAGGAAAATTTTAAAACATACGAACCTATATATTATTTTGTCTTAATCACTGTGTTATATTTTCCTGAAAGATATATATACACATTTAATATTTTTTGTGTTTCACCTGCTTGCTTTTTCATTGTTCTGTAACTTTTTGTTTTTTTTTTTTGAAAAACGTTACTTTCCTTAAGATCTTTCTCTTACTGATTCTTGTATTTTGATGTTTGTTTACTAGACCACAGCAGTTTACGTTTCAAGATTCAAATAATTCTGTTGATTCATCAGCTTCTGATAGTGACCCTATGAGACAGAGATTTTCTATAAAAGCACACTCACAGTTACCCTACCTCGTTATATCTGATGGATATATGGTCACAACCCTTCGATTTCTTGATAGCTTGTCTCCGTCAGTGCACATGAGATCACTTCTACTTGATTCAACCCAAAGGCTTGAGAAAATATATCAAAGTGTGATCTTGTCTAAGGTACAGGGCTTTTTTATATCATTGGGAAAAGTTGCCTTTTTCTTTTCAAATTTAAAACTTTACTGACAATAATGTCCTTGAATTGTATACAGTTGTCTATAGAACTTTTAATTGCTTATAATAGAATTACAGATAACGTTTTGCTCTTGGAAATCTTTCATCTTTTCTTGTTTAGCCAGAAGGCAAAGGACTGAATTTGCGATCACTGAATTCCTTAAGGTCTAGCCTGTTAAAACACCAAAGAAATGAAAGTTCAGCCGATTTCACTGTCCCCAAATTCTTGCAGGCAGAAGAAACAATAAATTTAAATGAAAATACAGCAGATTTTCAGGTACTTAGTAGCAGTATTTTATTTGCTTGGAACAATTATGACTTTATTCCAAGAAACATATTTTGTTTTTCTCTTGTTAAAGGGAAGAGAAATATAAGAACACCGAAGTGATTCTATTGATAAGGTATTAAATGGTATTAAGTATTGTTTTTTTCCCCTCATGTTTTAGGATTTTGAAGCAGAAGAAACTAACAAAGACAGACACTTTCCAGACAACTTATTTCCTTTTTGGAACAAAAGAGATGATGGGCTGTGTAGTACTATGAAGGAAGGAAGATTGGAATTTGCATCTATGTTTGATACGATACATGCAAAGGATGCTAGTGAGGAGACAGACAGAACCATTACAGAACTGCATTCTATCCAGAAAAGTCTACTTGCTGCGTGGACTATAGGAATTTCAAAAACTGTGACAGAAAAAAATTTAATGTTAAATTACATAGTAGTTTGTATCACTCATTTTTTTTACATTCTTCAATTTATAAAATGTCCTTTTCCCAAACTTGATCTTTTTTTAAGCAAAAGCTCAAGACATAATGCATGGATACTTTGTATCTTTCAACTTTTTCATCAGTGTTTATCAATCCATTATTGGGATACAAGATACAAACAAGATGTGGGGCATTTGATAAAGCTGACCTCAAATACTATAAAACTTTTGCTGACTCAGCAACAAAAGGGTCAGTTATTCTCAGAGACACTTTTAGCCTGTTTTTATTTACTCAGAATGGTAGCTGACAATTTAAATGGTGTATACAGTCTTCAGCCTGAAGTTATTTCAGCATCAGCTGATGGAAGTAAAATAACAGCTCAAGATTCATTGATGGTACCTATTTTTCAAATGTTTCGAGATAGTGGTTCTCAGGAAAACTGGTCTTGGAACTCATTTTTCAAGATTCATCCTCAAGTAGTAAATCTTGTGCAACAGCCAGGACACAGGTATAATCACTTATTTTAATAAATACTGGGATACTATTAGTTTGGATGTTTTTACTTTTTTAGAAACTGAGCTACAATTCCTATATTGTAAAATTCATCATTTTAAAATGTACTATTCAGTGTTTGTTAGTATATTTATAAGGTTGTGAAACTATTAGCACTAATTCAGAACGTTTTTATCACCCCAGAAGGAAACCTTTTTTTTTTTTTTTTTGAGACGGAGTCTCACTCTGTCGCCCAGGCTGGAGTGCAGTGGCCGGATCTCAGCTCACTGCAAGCTCCGCCTCCCGGGTTCACGCCATTCTCCTGCCTCAGCCTCCCGAGTAGCTGGGACTACAGGCGCCCGCCGCCTTGCCCGGCTAGTTTTTTATATTTTTTAGTAGAGACGGGGTTTCACCGTGTTAGCCAGGATGGTCTCGATCTCCTGACCTCGTGATCCGCCTGTCTCGGCCTCCCAAAGTGCTGGGATTACAGGCTTGAGCCACCGCGCCCGGCCAGAAGGAAACCTTGTATCTGTTAGCACTCAGCATTACAGATTTTATTTTTTAAAATATTTAAGTACATGCTTCAAAACATCGTGTTAAATATGTCATGTTATATGTGATAAATGTATACACTTTTAGTTTGCCAAAAAAAATTGCAGGATTTATGCCAAATGTTGTGCAATACGTATTTTCTTAGTCTCGGAAAACCCATGATGTTGAAAGATTTTGGTTTAGTTAAGTACTGTTAAAAAATGACCTCTCTCTTTTTTTTTTTTTTTTTGAGATGGAGTCTTGCTTTTGTCCCCCAGGCTGGAGTGCGATGGTGCAATCTCAGCTCACTGCAAACTCCGCCTCCTGGGTTCAAGTGATTCTCCTGCCTCAGCCTCCTGAGTAGCTGGGATTACAGGCGCCTGCCACCACGCTTGGCTAATTTTTGTATTTTTAGTAGAGACGGGATTTCACCATGTTGGCCAGGCTGATCTAGAACTCCTGACCTCAGGTGATCCGCCCACCTCAGCCTCCCAAAGTGCTGGGATTACAGGCGTGAGCCACTGCGCCTGGCCAAAATGACCTCTTAAAAAAGTTAGGCTGGGCGCAGTGGCTCATGCCTGTAATCCAGCACTTTGGGAGGCTGAGGCAGGTGGATCACTTGACCCCATGACTAGCCTGGGCAACATGATGAAACTCCACAACTAAAAAATTAGCCAGGCCTGTTGGCATGTGTAATCCCAGCTACCCAGGAGGCTGAGGCGAGAGGATTGCTTAAGTCCAGGAGGTGGTGGTTGAGCAGATATCACGCCACTGCATTCTGGTGTGGGCGACAGAAGGAGACCCTGCCTGAAAAGAAAAAAAAAACAAACAAAAAACAGTGTGGTGCACCTGTGGTCCCAGCTGCCTGGGAGGCTGAGTTGGGAAGATTGCTTGAGCCCAGGAGGTTGAGGCTACAGTAAGCTGTTATGGAGCCACTGCAATTCAGCCTGGTCAACAGAGCAAGACCCTGTTTCCTAGGCTGGAGTGCAGTGGCACATACCTGTAATCTCACCTGCTCTGGAGGCTGAGGTAGGACGATCACTTGGGCCCAGGAGTTTGAGATCAGTCTGGGCAACATAGCAAGACCCTGTGTCTTTAAAAAAAAAAAAAAAAAAAAAAAAAAAGATTGCTTAAAATATTTATGAAGATTTTATATAAGGCATTATTTGATCATTTTATTTTGCATTATATTTAAATGTGATCAGTTTGTTTGTATGTTATACTGATGAAGAATACAGGCAAAAAAAAAAAAAAAAAGGCTCAAAAGGAGGCTAAACTCATCATTAGCCTGAAATTTGCTTTTGATAATTACCTGATTTTATTTGCAGATTGTGTATTCTCTGGAGAATACTGTACAAAAAAACTTTATGGTATCAAGCACAATTAAATCGAAGAGTTCCTGAAGCTGATAGTCAGTTAACTGAAAAGATGACACATGAAGCATCTACTGTCAAGTCCCTGTTATGTCATTTGCAGGCTAACCTACAGAGTACTGGAGATTGCTTGAATCAAACCTTAGAACTTAAATCTATCAATGGTGAGTATTTTATGAATATTTTCTAACTCCATGAATAAATGACATAGTTAACCAGACTTTGAATTTCTAATTGGTTGTAATGATTTGTTTTTCAAAATAATTCCTGACTGAGTGCCATTGACTGAATTTTAAAACAAAGTAAATTTTTATGAAGTAATATAATTAACTATGACTAATCGTTGGTTAAAAACTTTCTAGGGGAAGAGTGTTTCTTATTAGGATCATATGAAAAGTCTGTTCAGCTGTGGAAAAAAGCTCTACAAGAAATCGGAGAGAAAGGTAGGAGAGTGTTAAAAAATATGTGCCATAATATTAGCAGGACACGTTTTAGCTTGCTATAGACCTTAACAGTAATTCTGAATTCCAAAACATATGTGCCATTATATTAGCAGGACATGTTTTAGCTTGCCATAGACCTTAAAAATAATTCTAAATTTCAGAGTGCTTATGATATCCTAATGCCAAATAGAATACATGTTGTAGGCAACCTGACACTCATGAATACTTATTTAAAATTATTATTAACCTTGGAATTGGTAACACTAAGAACCTTTTCAGTGATCTATAGGTAAGTCTCCTTCTGTCCTTTCTTTGATTTGTGGTAAAGCCTGTGGTTGATTGTTGATGGGAAAAATGAGATTTAGATCCTAAACAAAATAATGTGGGTCTTTTTTTTGTCAGTTACAGAGACTACAAGTATCTAAATGGGAAACTATAGGTCATATATTTCACCACCTACTTACAGACTTAGAGAAAGATAGAGTGAGGGCTTTTTGCCTTTAAGTAATTTAACTTTAAGAATTGTGTGTCAGTTAAACATATCGTTCCATTAATTGTGGGCTTCATGGAGTTTTTGATAAGGATATGGGGTGTGGATGTTAGAAACTGGTTATAGCTTTTATGATATAGAGCTGAGGATATGGCTGAGATGACAGAGGTTCTCAGCTGGTGACCCTGGAACCCTGACTGCACCTCCTACATGGTCAGGTTTGGCCTATTATTACATTTATTTTCTGACTGCTGTGACTTTGTATGTTTCATTAATTCATCTACTTAACCAGTATTTGTTGAGTGCCTGCTATGTGCCTAGCACCGTATTAGGCACTAGGATAACTGAAATAAATTAACTTTACCCTCAAGTTGCCCATAGTCACTTTTCTCATTATGTTTTATGGTAGACATTTAGGGAGCACAGAAGAACACCTCAATACAATCAAGATGGAGTGCAAGCATCAGTCTGGGGAAAGCCTCTTGGAGTTGACATTTAAAATTGAGTAGATATTGGCCAATTAAGGTCATAGAAATGACATAACAGAGGATATAGTATTCCAAAACCAGAAAGGCTTGAGAAACCCTGGCAATTTGTTAAACTTCAGGTAGTTTAGTAGGACTAGATTACGTGATATATGTATATGTGATATTGGTGAGAGGATCATAAGAGCTAAGTTGAGAGGCAGATGGACAACAGGTGATGAAGGAGGGTCTTTAATGGAGTGCTAAGGAATTAAGATTTTATCTTGAAGACAATGGAATCAGTTAAGACACTTTAGGTAGGAAAAGGACTTGTACAAATAAGGATAGGCCATTTAGAAAGATCACTTTGGTCAGTTGTGGAAGGTCATTTGCAGGACTATAATGTAGGGATGTGGGTTTTACTTGGAAGCAAGAAAATCAGTCAGGTGAGGAGGCTTGAAACCAAAGCAATGTCAAGGGTAATGGAGAACAGAGGTTACATTTGACAGTTATTTAATAGGCTTGATCAGTCTACTTGTGATTGAGTAGACTTGGAGAAAGAAGGCTAGTGTAGTTCTCTGACTTTGGGATTGTCCATCTGGATGAAGAAGAGCAGCATTCACTGAGATGTGAAATTCTGGATGAAGAAAAGTTTTTGTAATGAATTCCATTGTGGACATTTTGTTTAATTTCATTTACAACTACATCCATTAGGAATGGCTTCTAGTAATGGAGATTAAAAGTAGCAGTGGCTTCAACAAAGAGTGGCTTTCCTTTGTGAAAGGAGGTCAGAAGTTGCAGTTTGGGGCTGATTTGGTGTTTCCATGGTATCACCAAGGCCCCAGGCTCCTTTAGTTTTTCTACTGTATCATCTTTAGTGCATTGCTTCCAATCTTAGGGCCATTACATAGGCTAAGATGGTTCTTGGACCTTCAGCTATCACATCCATATTCTAGGCAGCAAATAGGATAAAGGTTGGTAGAGCTAGAAAGGTTGCATTTCCTAGCTAATTTACCTTTCTTTAAGCAGCTTTTCTGGAAATCGTATACAATATTATCTCTTGAATGAGAACATAGTCACATTTTTACATGGCCACATCTAGGGAGAAATTGTAATCTTGGCGCATTATATTCCCAAATAAAATTGGAATTATTTTACTCAAAAAGAATGGTAGGCAACCAGCAGTTTCAGTCTTCAGATATGTAAAGGCAGTTGTCAGGCCTGCTCCTATCTTATTGGATAACTGGTTTTTCTGCTTCAGGTAGTCTCTTTGGACATCCCTTTGATATACATATGGTTCCTTGGAGTTTTTGTGGCATGTTCCCTTCTGTTTCATACTGTGTATACTTGAGATAAAAGTTATTAGTAGACCTTAATGCTAAGATGATAAGAATTTGCAGCTTTCTTTGAGTAAAATCTAAGTCATCCTAGGGTGTGATGAAAAAAAATAAATTGTTTAGAATTTAAAATGAAAAAGAACAAAGTATGACTCACCTGTTAAAAAAATCATTTATTGAAGTGTGAAACAGATACAGAAAGGTTTACATATCATGAGTGTACAACTTGATGAATTTTCACAAACTACACACTCCTGTCAATTGAGCACTACACTAAGGGCATTCCTTTGCTTACATACTTTTAAGGTAAGCTTAATTCTTGTTTCAGGAGGAAGAAGGACATATTTTCTTCAGATACGCTATTATCTTTCTCTTTTATACTGCCACCTCTATAGCTATAATTTAAATGATGCTCAAGGATTGTGTGATCAGCTAGCAAGAGAAATCCTGAGATGGTCCCAACTACCTGTAAAAGAAAATAAAGATTTTTCAGGTATGTTTTTTTTTTATTTTATTTTTAAAAAGAGACAGGGTTTCCTTATGTTGTCAGGCTGGCTTCAAACCCCTGAGCTCAAGTAATCCTCCCACCTCAGCTGCCTCAAGTGGCTAGGACTACAGAATTCATTATATTTACTCGTTAGTTTGTATTTATAGTGTAGACATGAAATTGCTTATACATAAAAGTTGGTTGTTCTACCTCTCTGGTGATTAAGTATATTATGTTGGATTTTGGACTCTCAGTTTCCCAATAGCAGGGACTATGTTGAGGTTTTTTGTTTGTTTGTTTTTAAATCTTAGAATCCCCAGGATTTAGCAGTATAGTAATTGCCTGCTGAGCTGATAGTATAATTGCTTTCTTATAACCATATTTGTTAGACATAGTATTAGGTACCCAAGTGTTTTTCCATAGTATGTTAACTGTTGCTTATAGCGGTTTAGTGAAATCATAAAAATCATTTTCCGAGATATTTTGAGTCTTCTAAAAAATCTGGGCTGAGCGCAGTGGCTCACCCCTGTAATCCCAGCACTTTGGGAGGCCGAGGCGGATGGATCACGAGGTCAGGAGATTGAGACCATCCTGGCTAACATGGTGAAACCCCGTCTCTACTAAAAATGCAAAAAAATTAGCTGGGCGTGGTGGTGGGTGCCTGTAGTCCCAGCTACTCGGGAGGCTGAGGCAGGAGAATGGCGTGAAGCTGGGAAGTGGAGCTTGCAGTGAACCGAGATGGTGCCACTGCACTCCAGCCTGGGCAACAGAGTGAGACTCCATCTCAAAAACAAAAAAAATAAATAAAAAATCTGTTTACGAGATTGCAGAGTATCTGGATTGACTTTTTCAAAGAGGTGTATTTAAATCAGGCCATAACCAGAGAGAAAGATATATATGAATGAACATGTAATATATTTATAATGGTTATAGGGTGGTAGGCTGCTAGATGTATACTGTATATATGAATGTGTCTGAAAGGCCCAATGTATTCGAAATTTCTAGAGTTGATACCGATTTCATTCTTGATTGTTTCAGCCACTGTTTAAAAATGTCTTATTTTGTGAGGTTTTTTTTTTTTTTTTTTTTTTTTTTTTTTTTTGAGACATGGTCTTATTCTGTTGCCGAGGCTGGAGTGTGGTTGAGTGATCTTAGCTTACCTGACCTCTGCCGCCTGGGCTCAAGCCATCCTCCCACCTCAGCCTCGTGAGTAGCTGGGACTACAGGCATGTGCCACCACGCCTGGCTAATTTTGGTATTTTTTTGTAGAGATGGGAAGCTCACCCTGTTGCTCAGGCTGATCTTGACTTCCTGGGCTCAAGCAATCTGCCCACCTTGGCCTCCCAAAGTGTTGGGATTATAGGTGTGAGCCACTGTGCTTGGCTTACTTTCTGATTTTTATCTTTTTAAATTTTTGTGTTCATTAAGGCAGTAATACATGTTCATATTAGGTGATTTTGAAAATACGGAAAAGTAGAAAGGAAACAAAATCACTTATAAGTTTAGTTTTTTTGTCTAGGACCTTTTGATATATGTATATGTATATATTACCACAGCTGGATAATCTTATAAATTTAATATTATGATGAATATTTTCCAGTGCCAATAAACTTAAAAAAAATCTATTGAACCTTTTTCCCATTGTACATTTTGTTGCCATGTATTTACAATTTTAAATAATGCTGCAGTGTACCTAAATATTTGTGAGCACTACTAATAATTTCTTTCTTTCTTTTTTTTTCTTTTTTTTTAGACGGAGTCTCACTCTGTCGCCCAGGCTAGAGTGCAGTGGCACGATCTTGGCTCACTGCAAGCTCCGCCTCCTGGGTTCATGCCATTCTCCTGCCTCAGCCTCCCGAGTAGCTGGGACTACAGGCGCCTGCCACCATGCCTGGCTAATTTTTTGTATTTTTAGTAGAGACGCTAATTTTTTGTATTTTTAGTAGAGTCGGGGTTGCACCGTGTTAACCAGGATGGTCTCGATTTCCTGACCTCGTGATCCACCCACCTCGGCCTCCCAAAGTGCTGGGATTACAGGCATGAGCCACTGCGCCCAGCCTGCTAATAATTTCTTTAAGATAAATTCCGAGAAATGAGTCTGCTGGGAAATGAGGTAGCTGGAACCACAGGTATGTGCCTCATGCCTGGCTAATTTTTTTTTTCTTTTTTTTTTGAGATGGAGTCTTGCTTTGTCGCCTAGGCTGGAGTGCATTGGCATGATCTTGGCTCACTGCAACCTCTGCCTCCTGGGTTTAAGTGATTCTCCTGCGTCAGCCTCCTGAGTAGCTGGGATTACAGGCATGCACCACCATGCCTGACTGATTTTTGTATTTTTAGTAGAGACGGAGTTTCACCATGTTGGTCAAGCTGGTCTCGAACTCCTGAGCTCCTGATCCACCTGCCTTGGCCTCTCAAAGTGCCGGGATTACAGGCGTGAACCACCGTGCTGGGCCATGCCTGGCTAATTTTTAAAAATTATTTTATTATTTATAGAGATGAGGCTTGATATGTTGCCCAGGCTGGTCTTGAACTCCTGGGTTCAAGTGATCTTCACACCTCAGCCTCTCAAAATGCTGGGGTTATTGGTGTGAGCCACTGTACCCAGGGTGAAAGACTTCTATATATGACTTTTTAAATGACTGGATAGTCTTTATATTTATTTGTTTATATTTGCAATATTGTCCTTACATGATTTAACTTTCATGATAAGTTGAACCTGTAGTAATTCATTAAAAAAAATTTTTGAGATGAAGTTTCACTCTTGTTGCTCAGGCTAGAGTGCAGTGGCACGATCTCAGCTCACTGCAACCTTCGCCTCCCAGGTTCAAGTAGTTTTCCTGCCTCAGCCTCCTGAGTAGCTGGGATTACAGGTGCCTGTCACCATGCCCAGCTAATTTTTGTATTTTTAGTAGAGACGGGGTTTCACCACGTTGGCCATGCTGTTCTTGAACTCCCAACCTCAGGTGATCCACCCACCTCAGCCTCCCAAAGTGCTGGGATTACAAGCATGAGCCACTGCGCCCAGCCCATTTGTCTTAATTTTTAATGATGATTGCTTAAAATATATTAAGCATATACTTTTGGGTTGGGGACCCCAAAACTACCCCCCAGATTTGATGGTTCACTAGGAGAACTCACAAGACTTAGCATATAGTTGTACTCATAGCTATGATTTATTACAGTGAAAGGAAACAGCAAAATCAGCAAAGGGAAAAGGTACGTGGTATGAAGTTTGGAGAAAACCGGGAATAAGCTTCTGTGAATCCTCTCCCAGTAGATTCACACAGGATGTCCCTAGTTTCCTCAGTGACAAGTTGTGACAACACATGTGAGATGTAGTCTACCCGGGAAGTTCATTAGAACCTCAGTGCTTAGGGTTTTTAATTGGGGGGCTGGTCACATAGATCCCTTCTGCCTTAGTACAAACCAAAATTCTACACTCTCAGAGGGAAAAGAGATGTTCAGCATAAACCACGTTGTTTATACAAACAGTTTAGGTTCAGTGAGCTCCTCTTATCAGTTAGGATGGTGGAAATCCTCCCAGAATCCAAGTTCCCAGATACCAGCCAAGGACCAACCATTACAAGCAAGCATTTCAAGCAGTTGTGCATGCTATGGTAGTTCCTTTCTGCACACCTACCTTATTAGATACTTGTCTATAGTTATTTAACTTTTATTAAATAGGGCTTCTTTTTTTTATTTTATTTTTTATTTTTTTTGAGACAGAGTCTTGCTCTTGTCGCCAGGCTGGAGTGCAGTGGCACGATCTCGGCTCATTGCAACCTCTGCCTCCTGGGTTCAAGCGATTCTCCTGCCTCAGCCTCCTGAGTAGCTGGGATTACAGGCTCCTGCCACCACACCTGGCTAATTTTTTTTGTATTTTTAGTAGAGACAGGGTTTCGCCGTGTTGGCCAGGCTGGTATCGAACTCCTGACCTCAGGTGATCCTCCCCCATCGGCCTCCCAAAGTGCTGGGATTACAGGTGTGAGCCACTGCACCCAGCCGGGTTTCAGTTATTAATGTTATCACTGCACCCTGTACAGAATTACACTTTATTTTTATTTTTTTTTATTTATTTGAGATGGAGTCTCGCTCTGTCGCCTAGGCTGTAGTGCAGTGGCGCAGTCTCGGCTCACTGCAACTTCCGCCTCTCGGGTTAAAGTGATTCTCCTGCCTCAGCCTCACTAGTAGCTGGGATTACAAGCGTGCACCACCACGCCTAGCTAATTTTTTGTATTTTTAGTAGAGATGGGGTTTCACCATGTTGGCCAGGCTGGTCTCGTAACTCCTGACCTCAGGTGATCCACCTGCCTTGGCCTCCCAAAGTGCTGGGATTACAGGCGTGAGCCACTGCGCCTGGTCGAGTTTTACACTTTCAAAGTTTTTTTTTTTTTGTTTTTGTTTTTTTGTTTTTTTTGAGACAGAGTCTTGCTCTGTCACCCAGGCTGGAGTGCAGTGGTGCGATCTCAGCTCACTGCAACCTCTGCCTCCCAGGTTCAAGCAATTCTCCTGCCTCAGCCTCCCGAGTAGCTGGGATTACAGGCACCCACCACCACGCCCGGCTAATTTTTTGTATTTTTAGTGGAGACGGGGTTTTACCGTGTAAGCCAGGATGGTCTCGATCTCCTGACCTTGTGAGCCACCCGCCTCAGCCTCCCAAAGTGCTGGGATTACAGGCGTGAGCCACCGCGCCCGGCCCTCAAAGTTTTTTAATTTCTGAATTCATACAGCTTTATTCTGTGACAATAACTTTTATATTAACTTTTATTTACTCATCAATAAATCACTCTCTGTTTAAGAGGCTGATTCCTGAGTTTTGCATAAGGTTTGAATGATTAAGATTACTGAAAATCTTACCTTTGTATAATTCCTCCATAAGTTTTACCCATGAGAAAAAATTTTTTACCCATGTATCTCTAACTTGAATGTGAAGAAATAGTATGTTTTTTTTCCCCCAAATATTACAGTGACCAAATGAAGACTACTGCTTGAAGGCTAATGAAATTTTCTCAATTCCTTTTGTTTAAAAAAAGAAACCAGGTAACATTAACAATTTTTTAAATTAACAATATTCCTTTGAGTGCCTACTATATGAGAGGAGAAGTGCTCGGTGCTGGGACATACAGTGAACAAAATAGAAATCCATACACATATAAAATGTAATTTCCCATGAATATGTGCCAGATCACTTCTGGAAAAGAAAGATACCTTTCTATTGTTGGGGCCATACACTTCATACCAACTAATGTTAGTATTTAGTAGTTTTGAACTAATTTATTTTCAAATTTGTGAATGCCAGCTTATATTATGATGGAGATTCTCAAGTGGAAATGATGCTTGTCCTCTAATCTTGCTAGTGCACATTGGAGTTACACCAGAAATTTTGATGTGACTCTTCTGCCCACCTGCTATCTAGCCATCTCCCTTCACCCCACACATTTGTCTGTGTGTGTGTTTGAGATAGGGCCTCACTCTGTCACCTAGGCTGGAGTGCAGTGGCATGATCACAGCTCACTGCAGCTTCAACTTCCCAGGCTCAAGTGATCATCCTGCCTCAGCCTCCTGAGTAGCTGGGACCATAGGTACATGCCACCACACCTGGCTAATTTTTGTATTTTTTGCAGAGACGGGGTTTTTCCATGTTGCCCAGGCTGGTATCAAACTCCTGGACAGACTCAAGTGATCCTCCAACCTGGGCCTCCCAAAGTACTGGGATTACAGGCATGAGCCTCTGTGCCTGGCCCACCCCACATGTTCTTTTTGATACTGCCTGCCCCCAAAATCTTACACTAGTGAGCTACTATTACTAATGGGAGTATATTAAGATTCTCAGATCTAATGGTACAGACAAAAGCATTAAGAATCTTGGGTCGGGCATGGTGGTTCACACCTGTAATCCCAGGATTTTGGGAGGCTGAGGCAGACTGATTACTTGAGCTCAGGAGTTCAAGACCAGCCTGTCCAACGTGGAGAAACACCATCTCAACCAAAAAAATACAAAAAAAATTAGCTAGTCATGGTGGCGTGTACCTGTAGTCCCAGCTACTCAGGAGGCTGAGGCGGGAAGATGGCCTAAAACTTGGAGGCAGAGGTTGCAGTGAGCTGAGATTGTGCCAATACACTCTAGCTTGGGTGACAGAGCAAGATTCTGTCTCAAAGAGAGAAAAAAAATCTGTTTCAGTGCTCTTTAGATTATTTCTATAGTAAACCCTGCCCCCTTTATCTTAAAAAAAAAAAAAAAAAAAAAGGAAAGGGAAGGAAAAACGGAAAATAAATAATGAAAGTCAAAACTTGCAAGGCTGTCATGTCTGGGTCATTTTATATAGATACCGCCATTTAAAAAATAAAATTTAAAGTTGTGAACAGTTCTTAGGTGTATGTACACATAATTACTAACTACAGTTGACTATTGAACATCACAGGGGTTAGGAGCACCGACACCCCCATGCTGTCAAAAATTTGTGTATAACTTGACTCCCGAAAAACTTAACCATTAATAGCCTACTGTTGACTAGAAGCCTTACTGATAACATAGTTGATTAACACATATTTTGTATGTTGTATATATTATATACTGTATTCTTAGAATAAAGTAAGCTAGAGAAAGGAAAGTTGTATTAAGAAAATCCTAAGAGGCTAGGTGCAGTGGCTCATGCCTGTAATCCCAGCACTTTGGGAGACCGAGTCAGGCAGATCACCTGAGGTCAAGAGTTCGAGACCAACCTGACCAACATGGAGAAACCCAGTCTCTACTAAAAATACAAAATTAGCTGGACATGGTGGCACACATGCCTGTAATCCCAGCTACTTGGGAGGCTGAGGCAGGAGAATCGCTTGAACCCGGGAAGTGAGGTTGCAGTGAGCTGAGATCGTGCCATTTCACTCCAGCCTGGGCAATAAGAGCGAAACTCTGTCTCAAAAAAAAAAAAAAAAAAAAAAAGAAAAGAAAAAATCATAAGGGAAAATACATTTCCAGTATTGTACTGTATTTATTGATACCACCAGTTTATGTTATCTGTTTCCAAGATTAATTGTCTGAAATGGTGGACAACCATAGCTGCAGACCTCAATCCATGGTATGTCTCAAGCAATTCAACTTTTACTTGTAATGTCATGAATTTTTTCTGCTTATTCAGAACACTTCCAGGATCTCTTGTGGCACTTCTTGTAGGTCTCATGGTGTTATTCAAGGTTTATGGTATAACACTAAATGTGATGAGAACTACACGAGAATTTTGAGGTACTTTTTATTGCCATATGCACTTTACTAGAGAGATGAACTGCTTTGCAGAGATGATTAGCATCACATAGTATTTTCAGCAAATACTTCCAACACTTGAGCTCTTCAAAGTAGTAACAGGAGGTAGCTACAAAATTAATATAGTAGTAGTACAGTAGGAACTACAATGAATTTTATGCAGTTATTTAATACTTTATGTGTGTTTACATTTCTCTTGACTGTGAACAGTGCCATATATGGCCTGTAAGTGTTTGTGTAAATTTTGATAATTTTTTTTGTTTTGAGTCAGAATATCTAGCTCTGTTGCTCAGGCTGGAGTGCACTGGCACGATCTCAGCTTACTGCAGCCTCCACCTGCTAGACTCAAGCAATCTTCCTACCTCAGCACCCTGAGTAGCTGGGACCATAGGTGCGCACCACCATGCCCAGCTAATTTTTTTTAATTCTATTTTTTTGTAGAGGTGGGATTTCACCGTGTTGCCCAGGCTGGTCTCAAACTCCTGAGCTCAAGAGAGCAGCCTACCTTGGCCTCCCAAAGTGCTGGGATTATAGGTGTGAGCCACTGTACCCAGCCAATTTTGATAAATTTTAACTTTTTATAGTTTATATGTATTTTATGGTACTAAATGATAAAATATCTACATATTTTTTTGTATTCATAACATACCTTTTTCTTTTTTTTTTAAATTTTTTGATGTTTCTAGGTTATGTGGTGTGCCTACAAATTTTTTCAAATTGTCACAAATCTCCAAAACATTTTCTAGTATATTTATGGAAAAAAAATCTGTATATATAAGTGGATTTGTGCAGTTCAAACCCGTGAAGTTCAAGGGTCAGCTGTAATTGTTTTTGGTTTTATTGTCTTTAAGAAGTATGGTACCTGTTATAATTCAGCTTGTATTGGCCATGGGTGCTCATCTCAGAAAAAAACGTATTACAATTTTCTTTTTGTATAATATTGGGAACTTAAATATTACTACTTTTGGTAGTTGATCACAGTCTTCTTAGGTCATTGCTGTATTCCTTAGGTGCTGCGAAGTCTCATTTTGAGTGTGGAATGGCGGGTGGTGTTCATCCTGAGGCAGCAGTGAGAGTCATCCAGTCCATGGCTCGTTTCATGGCTGCCTATTTCACCAATCAGCAGCTTTGCATTTTGCCACCTCATCATGTAAATGTTCTTCCCCCACTTCATATTAAAACAGGTAATATAGTAAACAAATCCTTTTAAAACTCTTTTTGCATTGCACATAATAGAATATTGAAAACATTATACAGAGGCCATTACTCTATGGAAATGATACTGTTCTAGCATAGTATCTGAAACACAGGAGGCGATTTATGACTATTTGTGAATGAATAGAATCTGAGAAAAGCAATGGCTTAGATTTGTTTTTATTGAATATGGATTTTAAAAAAATCACAAAATTGGGGCAAGTTGATCTTTATAAAGTTTTTGTTTTTAAATTTTAATTAATTATTTTTTTTTAGAGATGGGATTTTGCTATGTTGCTCAGGCTGGTTTTGAGCTCCTGGCCTCAGATGATCTTTTTTGTTGAGACTGAGTTTCGCTCTTGTTGCCCAGGCTGGAGTACAATGGCGTGATCTCAGCTAACTGCAGCCTCCACCTCCTGGGTTCAAGCAATTTTCCTGCCTCAGCCTCCCAAGTAGCTGGGATTACAGGCATGTGCCACCACGCTGAGCTAATTTTTTATATTTAGTAGAGACGGGGTTTCACCATGTTAGTCAGGCTGGTCTCGAACTCCTGACCTCAGGTGATCAAACTGCCTTGGCCTCCCTGCAGGGATTATAGGCGTGCACCACCGTGCCTGGCCAAATGATCTTAACCACCTCAGCCTCCCACGTCGCAGGGACTATAGGTGTATACCCCTGTGCCCAGCTAAAGTTTCAATTTTTAAAGTGAAAGAGCTGCCACCTTCATTTATGTCAAAATGTAGAAATTCAATAAATATTGAGCTTGCTAATTCAATATTTAAGTTTATTTGGATGATTTACTTTTATGATTTTATTTGGACCATTTACTTTTTAAATTTAATACTTTCATTAGTATGGTCAAAATGCATCTAATCCTGTGCTAGATAACTGCCCTGCTCTCAGTATAAACATGTACACAAATTTCTATGATATTCATTTATTCTGATTTTTATTAAGTGCCTGCTGTTTGCCACACAGTATTCTTGGTGCTGCAAATATACTAGCTTGTGCAACATGAAATTGATAATACTAAAACATTTGCAGTTTCTTTCTTCCTTTTTTTTTTTTTGATTATACACATTTTTATTGTGAGTTTTATCTGTTGATAGAGAAACATTTACAAAGGAGTAAATGTTATGTTACTTCTCATGGTATGTAAGTTAGAAGCTGGGCAGCAAACATGGTTACCAAGAGTCATCTGGTTCTTCATGAGAAAAGCCTGTTAAACTTTCGACTTTGTCACTAGATTGCAGTGTGTCCACTAGGGAGCCTTCCTGGACCATCTTTTTTGAGCTCTTACCTGCCGACTCCTGGTCTTGCTCCTGCTGGATTATTTTGATGTATTTCTCTAAAGGATTTTCACTGTGAGCAGATTTGTCTTTCATTTCTTGATTACTCATTTCTAATTCATTTGCCATTTCTAATTCATTTTCCATTTCAATCTTCAGTGATTCTTCAGTCATCCTCCTTTCCTGATACAGTTTTTCTAGTTCTCTTCGTTCCCTTTCTAAAATTTCTTGTAGGTTACTCTGCCTTCTTTCTTCTCTCTGCTTTCGTTCTTTCACTTGCTGTTCCCATATTTTTTCTTCTTCCTTTTGTTCTTCAGTTTGTTTCTGATCTACATTTGGGTGCTGATATGAGAGGGGAACAGCAGCTGCAGCAGCACCCATATGAAGCATATCCCCGGCAGGAGAGGGCTCATCCATTTCAAACTGCCTTGGCATGTTCCCTGCATATTCAAAAGATGATTCAAATTCCTCATTATCCTTAAAAGCTAGCTTGTCCACATCTGAAAATTCACTTTTGTCTTGAAGTTCATTTTGTCTCTGATAATGACCAGCTTTCTGCCTCGGAGGGCTGGAGAAGGGAGGGATGGAGAAGTTGTGCCTAGACTCAGTGGGTGATGACAGGGGTATTCTGTCAGTACAAGGACTGGGGGAAGCAATGTGTGATCTGCCCAGACCTTCCAGATATATTTCACTTTCAAGGCTTCTTTTTGCTTCTGGAAGGGATGTGGAGGAGAGGCGTCTGGAGGAAGTGCCCCCACGTAGCCTTGAGGCTGCACTGCCTGTCAGTGCTTCCAAGATGTCATTCCTTTCTTCTTTAAGTGTGCCCACTTGAGGCTGCTCAGAGACCACTCTGTCCTCTGCAAAAATATGTCTTTCCGGGGAACTGGAAGTAATGTTTTTGAAGGCTTCCAGCAAGTGCAGAGATGGTGGGCTCTTTGCTGGTAGTGGGCCTGTGGCAGAGTTTTTAATGTCTCTCCGATGGTAACTTCTGAAAGCCTTTTCCAGGCGTTCGGCCTCTTGCTGAAGCTCTTTGACCCTTGCATTAGTATTGGTGACAAACTCAAGGTCAGAATCAGGGGAACTACCCTCCATCCCTGTATTTGGATAATTTGTGATCCTTGATGCAACCATACCTGCTAGAACTTTTTCCTGTTTAAAAGGATTGTTCAAGAAGTCCCCACTTATCTCACCATTGTGAAGCACCATGTTGTCATTTATTAATCCATTGGCAGAATGATGGATCACAGACTGCTTTGGATTGCGGTACACTTCATTCTCTAGGGCTGTCTGAGTTTGCTTCAGTTGCAATTTTAAATCGGCAACCTGAATAGTTAACCTCTTTACGGAAGCTTTGTAACCTAGTATCTGGGTCTTCAGCTGTGCAGTATGCTCAATTTCATCTTGCAGTTGTTTGTGCAGAGCTTGCCTGCGGCTTTCGAACTCCTCATGCTCAACCACTATTGCCTTTTCTGCTTTCTGTAGTTGTTTCTGAAAGACCACAAGTTCAGGAGCTGGCTGAGCTAGGCGGTTTAGGAGACGCAAGTTTTCATTTCTACTCTCTTCCAGTTGTTGTTTAAGTAATTTATTTTGTGCCAGAAGCTCCAGTCTCTCTTCTTTTAGTAGAGAATAATCACTCATCACTTTAACCTTTTCATTCAGCATATGGTTTTGTTTTGTTATTGCCAAAGACTGGGCTTTGACAGACTCTAACTCAAGCTCAAGTTCTTTTATGCGATTTACAGATTGATTGAGTTCCTCCTTTTTTGAATTAAAAGCTATGAGCTCCTCTTGCAAATGAACTGCTTTTTCTTTATTCTTCCTTTCATCTTCAGTCAGTCGATTAGTTCTAATGATGTAGTCGTCCTTTAGTTCAAGTTGATACTTTAGAAGTTCATTCTTGAGCTTTTGGTCATAGGCCTTCTCAAAACTCTTTATATTCTGCTCCTGTCTCCTAAGTGCCTCAGTCATGCTTTTATGTTTTTCTTCCTGGAGCTTCTGGTTCAGTTCAAAAGCTTCAACTCTTTGCTTCAGCTCTGCTTCTCTTCCTCTTAGCAAATCCATATCTTTTAGTAAAAGTTGCCTTTGAGCATAAATCTCTTTTGTTTCAATCTCTTGGTGCTTTTGAATTCTCTCAAGGGTACTCTTTTCCCGAATAACGAGGGCTTCAGATTTTGCTTGACAAGCTTTCTCAAAATCATTCTGGAACATGGCTAATTCCTTCTCATACTTTTTTTTCGCTTCCATTTTAATTTTTGCTATCTCAGTATCTTTAAAAAACTTCAATTTTTGGCATATTTCTGCCCGAAGTTGCTCTTCTATTTCTCTCTTATATTCATTTAGCTTTATTTCTAAAGACTCGAACTTGACACGCTGAGGGTAAGCATCTGCAAACTGATCATCAATAAGCTGAAGCTTCTCAGCCAGAGAATCTCTGCTAAATGTCAAACTTGTCTGAGTTTCCCTATTACAACTCTCTTTAGCTTGATGATATTCTGCCAATTCTTTTAAAAAATACATAAGAAAACCTTTTTGGTTTTCTTTATCAGATCCTGAAACCAGTGATTTGTAGAGACTGGAAGTAGGGTTGATTTTAATGAGTTGTAATAGATCCTGCATAGTAAATACCTTTTCTTTTGCCAAACCACTTTCTGGAAAGAAAACAGAAAGTGAATATTCATAGCCACATCTTTGTAAGTGATCTGCCACTAAAGAGTTAGAGGCACCTATTAAGAGGGAGCTCCCTTGCACTGAAATGGACCGAGTTTGCAGTTCTCCACTCAATACAGGCTGCATCAGCTCATGAATTAGCTGGTTGCGAAGTTGTATCTTGAGCGTGTCCAGTATACCCCGATCCTTAAATGTCTGGTATAGCTTTTTGCGCAGTTCATCTTGACTCAACACATCAGCCACGGGGAGCATGTTCGACTGAGCCATTATCAACCGTCAGCTTCCTCTGGAGCCCACCTCGCTCGCCCCACCGTGGCCGAGTTTAGTGCCCAGCCGGGGATGGGCCAAGACGAGGGGGATTCCCTGCCCTCCAGAGCTCTGTCTCTGTCCCGGGGGATGGGGAGGAACAAGGGTGCTGAACGCTTTCTGCTTTGCACTCCCAACTAGGTTTTCTAGCAAACACGCGAGCTTCCTTTCTTCGCGGTTCTGAGGCATGAGTGAGGACCGTGACCCAGGCGCGACTCAAAGGCGGCTGGAGGGCGGGGACTCGGAGACTAGGGACGGAAGGCGGCAAGGCAGGACCGCCTCACATCCCGGCCTTCATCTCCCGGCGACCGGCTAAGTTACAGCCTTCCGGTCTGGAGAGCTACGGCGCATGCGCATTGTTTTCTTTTTTTTTTTCATCTGTGGAACAGATTTATCCTAACTGCCATGAACAAAATGATAAAGTACTTATTCTTTTATGGGGTTTACGTCTAATATGTTGAGACAAAATTAAATATATAAACCAGATATATCAAATGGTTATAACTGTTATGGAGAGAATTAAAATAGAGCAATAGAGCATGACTGAGTGGCAATTTTAGATTGGAAATTTCAGGAGCTGCTCTCTGAGGAGGTGAAAGTTAAGCTTAACTCTTTTTCTTTTTTTTTTTTTTTTTTGAGACGGAGTCTCACTGTGTCGCCCAGGCTGGAGTGCAGTGGCGCGATCTCGGCTCACTGCAAGCTCCGCCTCCCAGGTTCACGCCATTCTCCTACCTCAGCTTCCCGAGTAGCTGGTACTACAGGCGCCCGCCACCTCGCCCGGCTAATTTTTTGTATTTTTAGTAGAGACGGGGTTTCACAGTGTTAGCCAGGGTGGTCTCAATCTCCTGACCTCGTGATCTGCCTGCCTTGAACTCCCAAAGTGCTGGGATTACAGGCGTGAGCCACCGCTCAGGCCTCTAAGCCTAACTCTTAATAACAAAAAAGAATTGGATATATCAAGGCACAGGGCATTCTAACCTGAGTTTGTGTAGAAGCCCCAGGGCAAGAACAAGGTTGATGTGTTTGAGAAATGGAAAGATCTGTGTGGCTGTAAACTGGAGGAGGAGGGCTGGGCATGTTGGCTCATGCCTGTAATCCCAGCACTTTGGGAAGCCAGGCCTATTGCTTGAGTCCAGGAGTTTGAGATCAGCCTGGGCAACATTGTGAAACCCTGCCTCTACCAGACATACAAAAATTAGCCCGGCATGGTGACATGTACTTGAGATTCCCAGTCACTTGGGAGGCTGAGGCAGAAGGATTGCTTGAGCCGGGATGGCAGAGGTTGCAGTGAGATCACACAATTACACTACAGCTTGGGTGACAGATCAAGACTGTCTCAAACAAAACAGAACAAAACAAAACCAAAACAACAACAAAAAAACCCCCAAAGCAAACAAAAAAAACTAGAGGAGGAAGTGGAGAGTGATATGAGTTGCATTCAGTAAAAGGGCCAGATGGTGTAAGCCATGTTAAGAAATCTTAATTTTATTTTAAGTATCATGGGAATCTGTTGGAGGGCTTTAAGCAAGAGTAGACATGAACAGATACACATGTATGTACAAGGCACACCTAGGTTAGAGTAATACTAGTTAAAATATAATTAGAAGTTTAATAAGGACGGCAACAAGTGGTCAGCAAATATAATCAGTCATAGAACCATGAATTTTGAACTATGTGTTCAAACTCCTATGTTCTGTCAATGTTTCAGGATGCATATACATTTCATGTTAATTTTTCTAATCAGAATTTTTCTAGGGATTTGAGTTGCTTATTTGGTGTGATATTTTAAAAAGTAGCGAAACTTTTTACTGTGTGAAAGTAGTAAAATTTTCAGAAAATTAAATTATTCAAGTTATTTTAATAGTATATTACCTTGCTAGTAGTGAATAAAAATAGGAAAAATTTAGCCAGTATCCTGGCTCCTTTGCTTATGCAAAATCAGACATCCAAGTGGTTGAAAACTTTTTTGGTTTTCCAGGTGTGTTTGTCAGAGAGCTAAAATGTTAGTTCTTGCTGTAGACATAGCCTGTGTAGGTCATGTGAGAAACTAACCATTTCAAGGAACAGAGAAGCTCATGAATACTATTTATGACTTTTACTTTGAGAGAATGAGTAAAAATCCCATCAACATATATTTTTAAATAACATTTCTTTTATCGTATTTTTAAGTTGCTTTATCAAGTTACTTCAATTAGGGAAAGGGACAGAAGGCCAGGGGGAATATTATCCTTTTGTATTAAATCACAGGCCGGATAGCAATCTTATTATTTAGTCAGAATTACTGAAAATCACACTTTTCTACTTCGTAATCAACACTAATATTGACACTTAATATCCTTCATTGTTACCTCAACTTAGTTTTTTATTGCATAACACTGTGGGTAACACAAAATCGGATAAAATGTAGTCTCTGCCTTCTGCATTTCATAATCTAGTATGAGAAATAAGCATGTATTTCTTAGTATCCCACAGTAATAAACTACACATTGTGACCCATGTCACGGTAATAAATTGTACATTGTGTACCAATAGTATAGTAGATATAAATGTTTTTTGTATGTATTTGCGTATTACCTGACACAAAAGTTTCATTAAACAGTATTTACCTTTATTGTCTATACTTTCTATTCTGTTTTTTTCTCTCTTTTGTTTCATTTTAAAAATAATGCTGGCATTTGTTTCATGACCCACGAATGAGGCACATTTGTCAGTGTTAAAAGCGTTCTAGGGCATGTTGAGTATTACTTTAGCCCATTTTGTATGTATCTTCCTGGTGTTTTTTTGTAGAAAATACTGATTGAAGAGATAAATATACCTATGTAAGGAATCATGAGTTTGGATGTAATTGTAATAATCCATTTTTTAAAATTTACTCACAGAGCAGTCCTTTCGACTTATTCCTCTGCAACACTCTAAGGTGGCCAGCGTCGTTAGAGATCAAAATCTCTCTAATGTGTGGACAGTTGAATATGCACTTGAATTACTATTTATTGGTGGCCTGGTTCCAGAGGCTGTGTGGTTGGCATATAAACTTGGAGACTGGAAGACATCTGCTTCAATTGGTGTGGCTTTCCAGCTGTTCTGTAAACGTGATAGCAATTTCATGAGGTATGGAATTTTAGGCAATTTTAAGATATAGTATGATTGAACTATGTATTTTATATTTCTCTTTTTGCTGGTATTTACATTTTATGTGGAATCCTTAGTTCAGCATTGTTCAATGGAACATTCTTTAGTAATGGAAATGTGTTGTCCAGTATGGTAGCCACTCACCACAAGTAACTATTGAAATGCAGCTAGTGAGACCAAGGAATTAGATTTTCAATTTAATTTTAGTTAATTTAAATTTAAATAGCCACATGTAGTTAGTGGTTACTGTATTGAACAGTTCAGTGGCTTACTTATTTGTGTTAAAACTTTTATTAATAGCCAGGTGCGATGATTCGTGCCTGTGGTCCCAACTACTTGGAAGGCTCATGTGGGAAGATCACTTGAGCTCAGGAGGTCAAGGCCGCAGTAAGCTGTGATCATGTCATTACACCTTAGCCTGGGCAACAGAGTGAGATCCTGTCTCGAAACAAACAAAAACCATTTATTTAGTACACTTATGTGTTAGTAAAGCCCGTATTTAGGGTAGCAATTAGAAATAAGAATGGGGGAATATATTAGGATCATAATCGTGGAGGGTCTTAATACAATATTTCCTTGAATATATCTTTTTTACATGTATGATAGATAAAAAAGTAAATTCCATTATTTCTGAAACTTTCATGTTTAGTCCTTGATGTGTGAAACCTTTCCTTTTTTTCAAAATTTGGATTCATTTCCCTTAATTTAATGTCATTTCAGATCCGAGAAAAAGAGTCTGAATCTACCACTACATATGACTCCAGCACAGATTTTTCAGGAAAAATTGCAGTGTTTTTTAGGTCAACCAGCCTCTTTGGAAGCAAAAAATGAATTGGACTCACAATACAAACAGTTTACAGGTGTGTTATGTATGTATGGTCTGACTCGTGTCAGATTAATATAAACCTTATGATACCTTAAAAAGCTTATACATGTCTACAAATGTATTAACACTTTGAAATAAACTTATCAAAAATGAAAGCATGATATTTATTTTTATTTTATTATTACTATTTTTTGAGATGGAGTCTCACTCTGTCACCCAGGCAGGAGTGCAGTGGCGTGATCTTGGCTCACTGCAACCTCTGCCTCCCGGGTTCAAGCAATTCTCCTGCTTCAGCTTCCCGAGTAGCTGAGATTACAGGTGTGGACCACCACGTCTGGCTAATTTTTGTATTTTTAGTAGACACACGGTTTCACCATGTTGGCCAGGCTGGTCTCGAACTCCTGACCTCAGGTGATCTGCCCGCCTTGGCCTCCCAAAGTGTTGGGATTACAGGCGTTAGCCACTGCGCCCGGCCAGAAAATGAAAGTATGATATTTATACTTAACCATGGGAATACCCAAAACTGATGCCAGCTCACGATACAAGGGTTGATAACTGAAAGATTTTCTGATTTTCCATACATAACTTTTTTTTTTTTTTTTTTTAATACTAAAGTAGCTTTCTTGATGCTGCAGTGTTACAGCTCTCTGACTCCTGCACAGCAAGGCCACCCCAGAGACTATGTTTGAGAGTAGCCTTCCTACATGCCTTTATACTAATTATATTTCGCTTCATTTATATCATTTTCTTTTGGAGCTGTAGAATCTCAAACCTGGAAGGGTACTTAGGAGTGATTTATTTCAACTCTCACCTAGTGCATAAATTATAGATTTTTTTTTTATTTGAAAAGTTCAAAATGGTATTAATTAAAAATGATAGAATATTACATGTATTACATAGATTCACACAGGAATCCTATAAAATTTATCTGTTTTACCGTTGGAGAAATTTAGATAAAAAGTAATGAAATCAGTCATTTAATGTCATATATTTAATGTAAAACCAGGACAACTGTGAGGCCCTTCTGTTTTTATTGGTGCTTTGCTCCAGTAAGGAGTGAAACTTCTAACTCTAGATTCCTAAAACTTACAATGTTTCTGTTTTGAGAGAACCTATAATACTTGGAAATCTGACTATAAACTTTTCTTTGATAATTTTCTGTGCAGTTCTTTTGTTTTAATTAATGAAAAGATGTTACTATTTGAAAGTTGGATTTTAAAGAAGGGACTAAGACATCCCCAGTCTGAACTATGAGTTTTGGCAATATGTTATTTTATTTATTTATTTATTTATTTATTTATTTATTATTATTATTATTATTATACTTTAAGTTCTAGGGTACATATGCATAACATGCAGGTTTGTTACATATGCATACTTGTGCCATGTTGGTGTGCTGCACCCATCAACTCGACAGCACCCATCAACTCGTCATTTACATCAGGTATAACTCCAAATGTAATCCCTCCCCCCTCCCCGCTCCCCATGATAGGCCCCGGTGTGTGATGTTCCCCTTCCCGAGTCCAGGTGATCTCATTGTTCAGTTCCCACCTATGAGTGAGAACATGCGGTGTTTGGTTTTCTGTTCTTGTGATAGTTTGCTAAGAATGATGGTTTCCAGCTGCATCCATGTCCCTACAAAGGACACAAACTCATCCTTTTTTATGGCTGCATAGTATTCCATGGTGTATATGTGCCAGATTTTCTTAATCCAGTCTGTTACTGATAGACATTTGGGTTGATTCCAAGTCTTTGCTATTGTGAATAGTGCCAGAATAAACATACATGTGCACGTGTCTTTATAGCAGCATGATTTATAATCCTTTGGGTATATACCCAGTAATGGAATGGCTGGGTCATATGGTACATCTAGTTCTAGATCCTTGAGGAATCGCCATACTGTTTTCCATAATGGTTGAACTAGTTTACAATCCCACCAACAGTGTAAAAGTGTTCCTATTTCTCCACATCCTCTCCAGCACCTGTTGTTTCCTGACTTTTTAATGATCGCCATTCTAACTGGTGTGAGATGGTATCTCATTGTGGTTTTGATTTGCATTTCTCTGATGGCCAGTGATGATGAGCATTTTTTCATGTGTCTGTTGGCTGTATGAATGTCTTCTTTTGAGAAATGTCTGTTCATATCCTTTGCCCACTTTTTGATGGGGTTGTTTGTTTTTTTCTTTTAATTTGTTTGAGTTCTTTGTAGGTTCTGGATATTAGCCCTTTGTCAGATGAGTAGATTGCAAAAATTTTCTCCCATTCTGTAGGTTGCCTGTTCACTCTGATGGTAGTTTCTTTTGCTGTGCAGAAGCTCTTTAGTTTAATGAGATCCCATTTGTCAATTTTGGCTTTTGCTGCCGTTGCTTTTGGTGTTTTAGACATGAAGTCTTTGCCCATGCCTATGTCCTGAATGGTACTACCTAGGTTTTCCTCTAGGGTTTTTATGGTATTAGGTCTAACATTTAAGTCTCTAATCCATCTTGAATTAATTTTCGTATAAGGAGTAAGGAAAGGATCCAGTTTCAGCTTTCTACTTATGGCTAGCCAATTTTCCCAGCACCATTTATTAAATAGGGAATCCTTTCCCCATTTCTTGTTTCTCTCAGGTTTGTCAAAGATCAGATGGCTGTAGATGTGTGGTATTATTCCTGAGGACTCGGTTCTGTTCCATTGGTCTATATCTCTGTTTTGGTACCAGTACCATGCTGTTTTGGTTACTGTAGCCTTGTAGTATAGTTTGAAGTCAGGTAGCGTGATGCCTCCAGCTTTGTTCTTTTGACTTAGGATTGTCTTGGAGATGCGGGCTCTTTTTTGGTTCCATATGAACTTTAAAGCAGTTTTTTCCAATTCTGTGAAGAAACTCATTGGTAGCTTGATGGGGATGGCATTGAATCTATAAATAACATTGGGCAGTATGGCCATTTTCACGATATTGATTCTTCCTATCCATGAGCATGGTATGTTGTTCCATTTGTTTGTGTCCTCTTTTATTTCACTGAGCAGTGGTTTGTAGTTCTCCTTGAAGAGGTCCTTTACATCCCTTGTAAGTTGGATTCCTAGGTATTTTATTCTCTTTGAAGCAATTGTGAATGGAAGTTCATTCATGATTTGGCTCTCTGTCTGTTACTGGTGTATAAGAATGCTTGTGATTTTTGCACATTAATTTTGTATCCTGAGACTTTGCTGAAGTTGCTTATCAGCTTAAGGAGATTTTGGGCTGAGACAATGGGGTTTTCTAAATATACAATCATGTCATCTGCAAAGAGGGACAATTTGACTTCTTCTTTTCCTAACTGAATACCCTTGATTCTTTCTCTTGCCTGATTGCCCTAGCCAGAACTTCCAACACTATGTTGAATAGGAGTGGTGAGAGAGGGCATCCCTGTCTTGTGCCAGTTTTCAAAGGGAATTTTTCCAGTTTTTGCCCATTCAGTATGATATTGGCTGCGGGTTTGTCATAAATAGCTCTTATGATTTTGAGGTACGTTCCATCAATACTGAATTTGTTGAGCGTTTTTAGCATGAAGGGCTGTTGAATTTTGTAAAAGCCTTTTCTGCATCTATGAGATAACCATGTGGTTCTTGTCTTTGGTTCTGTTTATATGCTGGATTATGTTTATTGATTTGCGAATGTTGAACCAGCCTTGCATCCCAGGGATGAAGCCCACTTGATCATGGTGGATAAGCTTTTTGATGTGCTGCTGAATCCGGTTTGCCAGTATTTTATTGAGGATTTTTGCATCGATGTTCATCAGGGATATTGGTCTAAAATTCTGTTTTTTTGTTGTGTCTCTGCCAGGCTTTGGTATCAGGATGATGTTGGCCTCATAAAATGAGTTAGGGAGGATTCCCACTTTTTCTATTGATTGGAATAGTTTCAGAAGGAATGGTACCAGCTCCTCCTTGTACCTCTGGTAGAATTCAGCTGTGAATCCATCTGGTCCTGGACTTTTATTGGTTGGTAGGCTATTAATTATTGCCTCAATTTCAGAGCCTGCTATTGGTCTATTCAGGGATTCAACTTCTTCCTAGTTTAGTCTTGGAAGAGTTTAAGTGTCCAGGAAATTATCCATTTCTTCTAGATTTTCTAGTTTATTTGCGTAGAGGTGTTTATAGTATTCTCTGATGGTAGTTTGTATTTCTGTGGGGTCGGTGGTGATATCCCCTTTATCATTTTTTATTGCGTCTATTTGATTCTTCTCTCTTTTCTTCTTTATTAGTCTTGCTAGCGGTCTGTCAATTTTGTTGATCTTTTCAAAAAACCAACTCCTGGATTCATTGATTTTTTGGAGGGGTTTTGTGTCTCTATCTCCTTCAGTTCTGCTCTGATCTTAGTTATTTCTTGCCTTCTGCTAGCTTTTGAATGTGTTTGCTCTTGCTTCTCTAGTTCTTTTAACTGTGATGTTAGAGTGTCAATTTTAGATCTTTCCTGCTTTCTCTTGGCATTTCGTGCTATAAATTTCCCTCTACACACTGCTTTAAATGTGTCCTAGAGATTCTGGTATGTTGTATCTTTGTTCTCATTGGTTTCAAAGAACATCTTTATTTCTGCCTTCATTTTGTTATGTACCCAGTAGTCATTCAGGAGTGGGTTGTTCAGTTTCCATGTAGTTAGGCGGTTTTGATTGAGTTTCTTAGTCCTGAGTTCTAGTTTGATTGCACTGTGGTCTGAGAGACAGTTTGTTATAATTTCTGTTCTTGTACATTTGCTGAGGAGTGCTTTACTTCCAATTATGTGGTCAATTTTGGAATAAGTGCGATGTGGTGCTGAGAAGAATGTATATTCTGTTGATTTGGGGTGGAGAGTTCTCTAGATGTCTATTAGGTCTGCTTGCTGCAGAGATGAGTTCAATTCCTGGATATCCTTGTTAACTTTCTGTTTCGTTGATCTGTCTAATGTTGACAGTGGAGTGTTGAAGTCTCCCATTATTATTGTATGGGAGTCTAAGTCTCTTTGTAAGTCTCTAAGGACTTGCTTGATGAATCTGGGTGCTCCTGTATTGGGTGCATATATATTTAGGATAGTTAGCTCTTCCTGTTGAATTGATCCCTTTACCATTAGGTAATGGCCTTCTTTGTCTCTTTTGATCTTTGATGGTTTAAAGTCTGTTTTATCAGAGACTAGGATTGCAACCCCTGCTTTTTTTTTGTTCTCCATTTGCTTGGTAAATCTTCCTCCATCCCTTTATTTTGAGCCTATGTATGTCTCTGCATGTGAGATGGGTCTCCTGAATACAGCAGACTGATGGGTCTTGACCCTTTATCCAGTTTGCCAGTCTGTGTCTTTTAATTGGAGCATTTAGTCCATTTACATTTAAGGTTAATATTGTTATGTGTGAACTTGATCCTACCATTATGATATTAAATGGTTATTTTGCTCGTTAGTTGATGCGGTTTCTTCCTAGCCTCGATGGTCTTTACATTTTGGCATGTTTTTGCAATGGCTGGTACCGGTTGTTCCTTTCCATGTTTAGTGCTTCCTTCAGGGTCTCTTGTAAGGCAGGTCTAGTGGTGACAAAATCTCTAAGCATTTGCTTATCTGTAAAGGATTTTATTTCTCCTTCACTTATGAAACTTAGTTTGGCTGGATATGAAATTCTGGGTTGAAAATTCTTTTCTTTAAGAATGTTGAATATTGGCCCCCACTCTCTTCTGGCTTGTAGAGTTTCTGCCGAGAGATCTGCTGTTAGTCTGATGGGCTTCCCTTTGTGGGTAACCCGACCTTTCTCTCTGGCTGCCCTTAAGATTTTCTCCTTCATTTCAACTTTGGTGAATCTGGCAATTATGTGTCTTGGAGTTGCTCTTCTCGAGGAGTATCTTTGTGGTGTTCTGTGTATTTCCTGAATTTGAATGTTGGCCTGCCCTACTAGGTTGGGGGAAGTTCTCCTGGATGATATCCTGAAGAGTGTTTTCCAACTTGGTTCCATTTTCCCCCTCACTTTCAGGCACCCCAATCAGACGTAGATTTGGTCTTTTTACATAATCCCATACTTCTTGCAGGCTTTGTTCATTTCTTTTTCTTCTTTTTTCTTTTGGTTTCTCTTCTCGCTTCATTTCGTTCATTCATTTGATCCTCAATCACTGATACTCTTTTTTTTTTTTTTTTTTTTTTTTTTTTTTTTTTTTTTTTGAGACGGAGTCTCGCTCTGTCGCCCAGGCTGGAGTGCAGTGGCCGGATCTCAGCTCACTGCAAGCTCCGCCTCCCGGGTTCACGCCATTCTCCTGCCTCAGCCTCCCGAGTAGCTGGGACTACAGGCGCCCGCCACCTCGCCCGGCTAGTTTTTTTTTTTTGTATTTTGTAGTAGAGACGGGGTTTCACCGTGTTAGCCAGGATGGTCTTGATCTCCTGACCTCATGATCCGCCCGTCTCGGCCTCCCAAAGTGCTGGGATTACAGGCTTGAGCCACCGCGCCCAGCCAATCGCTGATACTCTTTCTTCCAGTTGATCGAGTCGGTTACTGAAGCTTGTGCATTTGTCACGTATTTCTCGTGTCATGGTTTTCATCTCTTTCATTTCGTTTATGACCTTCTCTGCATTAATTACTCTAGCTATCAATTCTTCCACTTTGTTTCCAAGATTTTTAGTTTCTTTGCGCTGGGTACGTAATTCCTCCTTTAGCTCTGAGAAGTTTGATGGACTGAAGCCTTCTTCTCTCATCTCGTCAACGTCATTCTCCGTCCAGCTTTGATCCGTTGCTGGCGATGAACTGTGCTCCTTTGCCAGGGGAGACGTGCTCTTATTTTTTGAATTTCCAGCTTTTCTGCCCTGCTTTTTCCCCATCTTTGTGCTTTTATCTGCCTCTGTTCCTTGATGATGGTGACGTACTGATGGGGTTTTGGTGTGGGTGTCCTTCCTGTTTCATAGTTTTCCTTCTAACAGTCAGGGCCCTCAGCTATAGGTCTGTTGGAGATTGCTTGAGATCCACTCCAGACCCTGTTTGCCTGGGTATCAGCAGCAGAGGCTGCAGAAGATAGAATATTGCTGAACAGCGAGTGTACCTGTCTGATTCTTGCTTTGGAGGCTTCCTCTCAGGGGTGTACTCCACCCTGTGAGGTGTGGGGTGTCAGACTGCCCCTAGTGGGGGATGTCTCCCAGTTAGGCTACTCAGGGGTCAGGGACCCACTTGAGCAGGGCGTCTGTCCCTTCTCAGATCTCAACCTCCGTGTTGGGAGATCCACTGCTCTCTTGAAAGCTGTCAGACAGAGTCGTTTGCGTCTGCAGAGGTTTCTGCTGCTTTTGTTGTTGTTTAGCTGTGCCCTGTCCCCAGAGCTGGAGTCTACAGAGACAGGCAGGTTTCCTTGAGGTGCCGTGAGCTCCACCCAGTTCGAGCTTCCCAGCAGCTTTGTTTACCTACTTAAGCCTCAGCAATGGTGGGCGCCCCTCCCCCAGCCTGGCTGCTGCCTTGCGGTTAGATCGCAGACTGCTGTGCTAGCAATGAGGGAGGCTCCGTGGGCATGGGACCCTCCCGGCCAGGTGTGGGATATAATCTCCTGGTGTGCCCGTTTGCTTTAAGCGCAGTATTGGGGTGGGAGTTACCCAATTTTCCAGGTGTTGTGTGTCTCAGTTCCCTTGGCTAGGAAAAGGAATTCCCTTCCCCCTTGCGCTTCCCAGGTGAGGCGATGCCTCGCCCTGCTTCAGCTCTCGCTGGTCGGGCTGCAGCAGCTGACCAGCACCGATTGTCCGGCACTCCCTAATGAGATGAACCCAGTACCTCAGTTGAAAATGCAGAAATCACCGGTCTTCTGTGTCGCTCGCGCTGGGAGTTGGAGACTGGAGCTGTTCCTATTCAGCCATCTTGCTCCGCCCCTCAATATGTTGTTTTAAATGATCTGAAAACTCTTCCACAATAAATACATAGATAAAATGTGTTTCTAGATAAAATACAAAAAATACCACTTAAAGGCCAGGCTTTAAAGAAAGTAAGGGGAATTGCCAGAGGTCAGAAACAAAAAGCAAATAAAAACTCAAAGCGTTCCATTTCTTTCTCTTTAGCTGCTCTTGAATGAATTCCATTCCATTAAAGAGAAATAGAAACAGGCCCATTCAAACATCTGTACATGAAGCCAGGCTCAGTGGCTCACGCCTGTAATCTCAATGCTTTGGGAGGCTAAGGCCAGTAGATCACTTGAGCCCAGGAGTTCGAGACCAGCTTGGGCAATATGACAAAACCCTGTCTCTACAGAAAATACAAAAATTAGCCAGGCATGATGGTACACGCCTGTAGTTCCCAGCTACTTGGGAAGCTAACTAAGGTGGGAGAATCACTTGAGCCTAGGAGGTCAAGTCTGCAGTGAGCCATGATTGTGTCACTGCACTCCAACCTGGGTGACATAGTGAGATCCTTGTGTCAAAAAATGAAACAAAACAAATATCCATACATGAATGTTTATAGCAATTTTTTCATAATAGCCAAAATTTGGAAACACCTCAAATGTTTGTCAACTGGTGGATGGATAAGCAAATTCAAATATATCTTTGAAATGGAATAACAAATAATGAAGAGGAACAAATTACTGATAACATGTGACAACATAGATGAATCACAGAACCGTCATGGTAAGAAGTCCTGAAAGAAGTCAGAAACGAAGACTACATACCATATGATTCCATTTCTGTGGCATTCTATAAAAAACAAAACTATAGGAGCAGAAAACAGATCGGGGTTGCCTGAGAGTAAAAGGGGAATTGACTACAAAGAAGCATAAGATAACTTTTTGGAGTGATGGAAATGTTATTACAAGCCAGTATAGATTTGTTTAATTTTATTGAACTGTATACTTTAAAAAGGATGAATATAGAATGTAAATTATGTCTCAACCTGATTTGAAACCAAAAACTTCAATAGATGGTTAAAGTTACTAGACCAATTTAGGAGCAGATTTGTGAACTGGAAAAGATGAATCTGAGCTATATTTATGTATCTATATATCTATAAAATATATAAAGAAATAAAGATAAATATATACAAAATAGATAGGGACATAGATTTGAAAAATATGAAAGAGAAGCTTTGTAGAACACACAGAACAGAAAGACAACGTATATTTAATTGAAATCCCAGTATGTCCACACCAAATGCTGGATAGTGGCTACCTAAGTTAAATATAGCAAAAATGTTCCTATCAGACAAGGATGAGAAGTCAGCACATAAGTGTTTGACATACTCTATACTTTCATATATTCTGTATTTTACAGTATGCTTAAAATATGTCATAGTAGAAAAATCCCTGAGTTTCCAGTCCTACCACCACATCTCCCTGCATTTTGCCTTCTGGGACATGCCCACATATGTATAGATATTCGCATAGTTGAAGCCATAATATATGCATGACTTTTTTGTGTTTTCCTGTTTCTTTTATAAGTCATTTTTATTAATTTATTGTTACAAAAGTACTATCATGTACTATTAAGAAAAGGAAAAATGGCCAGGCACGGTGGCTCATGCCTGTAATCCCAGGACTTTGGGAGGCTGGATGGATCACCTGAGATCAGGGGTTCGAGACCAGCCTGGCCAACATGGTGAAACCTCATCTCTACTAAAAATACGAAAGTTAGCCTGCATGGTGGGTGCCTGTAATCGCAGCTACTCAGGAGGCTTAGGTGGGAGAATTGGTAGAACCTGGGAGGCAGAGGTTGCAGTGAGCCGAGATCCTGCCACTGCACTTCACACTCCAGCCTGGGTGACAGAGTGACTCCAGCCTGGGTGACAGAGTGAGACTCCATCTCAAAAAAATAAATAAATAAATAAAAGGAAAAAGTTACTCTCACATAATCTTGTATATTATTTTGGTGTCTTTCTTGACATTCTTTTCCCATTAATATTTTTCAATTATTTTTGACTCAGAACTACATCCTAAGAATATTTTTATTGTATAGTTGTTTCTATAATATCTTGTATAAAAATGTCTCACGTTCTTATCTATAAAGTAACAAGATAGTTTGTAATTTCTGTCTGTAAGTTTGGATGTTTGTCAACCAATATGTTCATTCTTGACAATGAATGTTTTTAGATTTGAAATTTTTTGCTACAAAATGGATAAGAAGTTTAATACAAACTTTAACTATTTTACCAAATTTTTGTATTTAATAGATCCCATTGAAGAGGAAGATGCAAATCTGCTATTTGGTTCAGTACAAGAAGTACTGAAAGCATCAGTTATGGCTGATGCAGATATTCTTTCGGAGACATTTCAACTTCTGATAGACTCTGCCAAGGACTTCAGTAAAAGACTGTGGGGCTTAGTGCCATTTGGCTTGTATCTTCCAGCTCCTCCCTTGTACTGTCCCCAGCCAGCTATTCTTAGTGAAGTAAGCTTATAGCATTAACTTTTTCATTAATTTAAAGTTGATTTTGTCGAGTTTTTAAAATAATTAACTTGATAATAATCATCAGGTTAAAAATTCAAGCTCTAAAGACAAACTTAGATCCCAGCTTTGCTGTTCACTAATTGTATAATCTTAGGGAGTGTACCAAACTACTGTTTAAGTTTCCTTATCTGTAAAATGCAGATGATAATACTACCTCTCATGGCATTTTTGTGAGGATTGAGATATCCTGTAAAATCTGCTAGCTCAGGACCTGGGACATATAGTAATTATTCAATAAATGTTAAAATTATTGTAACAATAGGGTGGGTGTGGTGGCTTATGCCTGTGATCCCAGCACTTTGGGAGGCAGAGGCAGGCAGATCACCTGAGGTCTGGAGTTTGAGACCAGCCTGACCAACATGGAGAAGCCCCGTCTCTACTAATTAGCCAGGCATGATGGTACACGCCTGTAGTTCCCAGCTACTTGGGAAGCTAACTAAGGTGGGAGAATCACTTGAGCCTAGGATTTTGTATTTTAAATACAAAATTAACTGGATGTGGTGGCGCATGCCTGTAAACTCAGCTACTTGGGAGGCTGAGGCAGGAGAATCGCTTGAACCCAGGAGTCAGAGGCTGCAGTGAGCTGAGATTATGCCATTGCACTCCAGCCTGGGCAACAAGAACGAAACTCCATCTCAAAAATTTTAACAATATAGCACAATCTTAATATCCAGACTTTTAAAAATTAGGCATTTGTTTAGGGTAACAAATGAAATAATGAGTGTCAGAATTAGAAGCCATACATTATTTCAGTCTCTTATTTATCTCTTTGTGTTTGCCTTTTTTGAAAGACTCGGCTGAGCATAGTGGCTCATACCTGTAATCCCAGAACTTGGGAGGCCAAGGCGGGAAGATTGCTTGAGTCAAGGAGTTTGAGACCAGCCTAGGCAACATGGTGAAACCCTGTCTCTATAAAATATACAAAAATTAGCTGGGCATCATGACACGCACCTGTAGTCTCAGCTACTCAGTAGGCTGAGGTGGGAGGATGACTTGAGCCCAGGAGGCCGAGGTTGCAGTGAGTTGAAATCGCACCACTGCACTCCAGCCTGGGTGACAGAGCAAAACTCTCTCTCAAAAAAGAAAAGAAAGAACTTATTTTTGACTTTGGTTTAAAAGGTTTTTTTTTTTTTTTTCCTGCACTATTCAATTGATAGTTCTATATTATAAATACTATATTCCTCTCAGAAACTTTTTCTCTGCTCTTATTAAAAAATCATCACATTATAATTAGCTGGTTTTAAGATTTAAAATGTTATTGTAAATTACATTTAGATTTTTAAGTATTTGATTAACACTTTGAAGTAGTTCTGGGTATTATTTTTTTACTACCTCCTGTTTCAATATTGGCAACTTCTACCTCTAGTTTTTAATTTCTCATTTGTTCTGTTTGGTTATATTTCAATAGTCTAAAACATTTTACTTGTTGATTTTACAAATGGAAGGAATAAAAAGTCCATGGCATTTCTCAATAATTCATCTTTCCTCTTGCATCTGAGTCTTTAGTAATTGGTTTAGAAATGTGAAATGACATTTAAAGTTTTTTGGATAGTCTATGCAGATAATAGTTCGAGTAGTTTGAGTGGTTACTATCTTTAGTAGTGCTTCATTTTACTCTTTTTTATTAAAGCAATTCTCCTTGGTAAGATTTCTTCTAAATGTCACTATGTATCAGTTAGAACCCCTTGTGTTGCAAGTAATAGAACACTTGGTCAAAATGGTTTAAACAATAAAGGCATTTATTGGCTCACATAATGAAGAAGCCTAGTGGTAGGGCAGGTTTCTGATTTAGTTATGTTACCAAAGACTTGGGCTCTGTCTTTCGCTCTAGTTTGTTTTTTGAGGTGTCATCTTCACCTGAAGACTAGCTCCCCTTGTGGGAGCAGGATGGCCGCTAACGGCTTCTAACGATGCCTTGTCCATGTCCATGGGCACAGGGATTGAGACAAAGAAAAGTGGCAAAATTATTTCTGTCCCAGCATTCCAAGCAGGAGGATTGAGATTCACTCTTATTGAGACTGGCTTAGGTCACATGCCTGTCCTTCAAACAGTCACTCTGGCTAGGCTTAACACAGGGTACTGCTTGGCCCGTGAATAGAGCCTTCTTTGAGGTGGGATGAGCTTTCCCTCAATCGTATGAGCCGTGTAGGAGATGGGCAGATACTCAAAAACTGAGTACTGTAAAGAAGTGGGCAGGGAAGAAGGATGTTGGGGAAGCAGATGTTTACAATGCTCACATTATCTCGTTATCTGGGAAAATAATCTTTAGCTACTGGTTTGAATAGCATTTATTCAACAAACATTTATTGGTTCCTACTATGTATCAGACTTGAGTGCATACACTGTGGCCATACGTAGACAAATGGCAAGGCCCTTCCTTCCTCTTGGGAGTTCTGAGTACAGTGAGATACAGGTATAAATTGATATGTAATTAATTGGTGAAAGCTACAGTAGAAGTGTGAACAAAGTGCTCTTGTAGCACAGAGGGATGGGCTTCACAGAGGAAGTGACATTGAAATATAAGTAGGATTCTTCTCAGCAGAGGAAGAGAAAAGGGATTCTGCTTAGATGGACCGCTCTAACATTCCACCAATGGAGTCTGGAGTGGCGGGCTTTAACTGTTCTAGGGTAAGACTGGGAACAAGGGTCAGCTTATCCCTTTACATTGAGGGGAGATAAACTTTTCTTGATTCTAGAAATAGCCATAGTTGAAATCTCAGAGCCTGTGCCTCAGAATTTCCTTTATAAATCTCCAGGAACATTCTAGTTTGAGAAGCAGTGAGCATCATTAGCCTATCATTTTTTTTTTATTTTTTTTGAGACAGGGTGCTACTGTGTGGCCCAGGTTTGAGTACAGTGATGCAATCTTGGCTCACTTCAGCCTTCAACTCCTGAGCTTAAGCAATCCTCCTGCTTCGGCCTTCCAAAGTGCTGGAATTACAGACGTGAGCCACTGTGCCCAGCCTCATCAGCCTATCTTTATTTTTACTTTACCATTCTAAATTTTCTCATTACTGGCCACTAAAATGGATTGTTTTATTTTCCTCAGGAAGATGGTGATGATCTTCTTTTAAAAGCTGAAAAAAATAATCGCCAGAAGGTATCTGGAATCCTTCAGCGTGTTCTCCTGCTTTTCCGGGCGGCTCGATGTTCTTTTCCTGTGGCACAGTGGTATATCTTGCAGTTGAGGTGGGCAAGAAAAGTCATGCAGAAGGTATGGAAATATCTTAAGTCATTTACGTGCTGTGTTAACTGAAATATACTAATATTTATATTATTGTTTTTATAATTGTTACATTTTCCCAAGGAGTCGTGCCCTATAAATCCATAAATTTCAGGTTTATTCATAAACAAACTAAACAGACCAGATTCTTCCTGTTGAAAGGTAAGGACTCTGAACTGGGTCTGTAGCTTAGCTCCACCCTGTCTGGCAAAAGATAGTGTAATCTAGTCCGTGAATTCCACGGAATTACAGTTACTTTTTTCCAACTCCCCCATCATTTCATTAAAGATTGAAACTCAGTCCAGGGCTTTCTTCCAGTTTTCCTTGAGGTGTTGTCTGCGTTCTGTGGGGGCTTCTGTGGGTTCAGAGAATGGAAAGTTATAGTTCATTCTCGTCTGTTTCCATCCAGTAGCCTCCACTAGTCAGGGTCTCCCCCTTGCTATTTTCTGAGATGTGCAATTCAGTTTGATTCCCAGGTGTTCATCCCCTCCTATACTGACTTTAGCTGAGCTGTCACTTCATTCTTATCAGATTTCCAGCCAGCTAGGACACCTGGTAGGTCTCTTTATCCAGCTCTAAGTCCTTTATATGCCTGCTGTTTCTCTCGAAAATGTGGAAATAAATTTCATCATCTCCAAATGTGTTTAATTCAGCCTAAAAACAATATAATTATTTTTAGTAGGAACCTTTGGAGAGACTTTGAGAAGTTATCTAAAAGTATTTTTGAAAATTACCCTTTTTTAGAGAAAAAGAAAGTTTGTGAAATTTGGATATAGTTTCTATAAAAATATAAATTAAAACTGTACTCATTTTATATTTTGGCATCACAATGGAAACTGAAAGTAGGTAGTGGTTGGTTGCCAGGGGTTAGGGAGAGGAGGAAGTGGACAGTGACTGCTTTTGTTTTTCTTTTTGGGGTGATGAAAATGACCTGGAATTGGCCGGGTGTGGTGGCTCACACCTGTAATCCCAGCACTTTGGGAGCCCGAGGCGGGTGGATCACAAGGTCGAGAGATCAAGACCATCCTGGCCCACATGGTGAAACCCTGTCTCTACTAAAAATACAAAAATTAGCCAGGCGTGGTGGTGGGCATCTGTAATCCCAGCTACTTGGGAGGCTGAGGCAGGAGAATCGCTTGAACTAGGGAGGCAGAGGTTGCAGTGAGCCGAGATCGTGCCACTGCACTCCAGCCCTGGTGACCAGAGTGAGACTCTGTCTCAAAAAAAAAAAAGAGGGCCGGGTGTGGTGGCTCATGCCTGTAATCCCAGCGCTTTGGGAGGCCGAGGTGAGTGGATCACAGGTCAGGAGATTGAGACCATCCTGGCTAGCGTGGTGAAACCCCGTCTCTACTAAAAATACAAAAAATTAGCTGGGTGTGGTGGTGGGCACCTGTAGTCCCAGCTACTCGGGAGGCTGAGGCAGGAGAATGGCGTGAACCCAGGAGGCGGAGCTTGCAGTGCCACCACACTCTAGCCTGGGTGGCAGAGCGAGACTCTGTCTCAAAAAAAAAAAAAGAGAATGACCTGGAATTAGACAGTGTTGATGGTTGCCTAACTTTGTGAGTATACTAAAAACCACTAATTGTACACTTTTAAAAGATGACTGTGATGTTATGTGAGTTATAGCTCAATTAAAAAATGGTGCTGAAACAAAGATTCTGAACCATATTACTTTTCTCCCTAACAAATTAACACAAATTTAGCAGCTTAAAATAGCACCCATTTAATATCCCACAGGTTCTGTGCGTCAGAACCACCACAGGGTGGTTCAGCTAGGTCTCTGCTTAGAGTCTCACAAGGCCAATCAAGGTGGCAGCGGGGCTACATTCCTTTCTAGAGGTGCTAGGGGAACATCTGTTTGCAGGCGCATTCAGATTGTTTGAGAATTCAGTTGCATGTGGCTGTAGAACTGAGGTCCCCCATTTCTTTGCTGGCTCATGCTCGCTCTCTCTCTCTCTCTACCTCTTAGTACCATCCTGGTAGTAAATGCCATTAATGTATTTGACAAGAAGTCTGTCATTAGCATGCTTCCCTAGAGATTTGATTAGATTGTGTCTTTCTGGAAGTGACTAGCAGGAGAAAATCAATTGCAAGCCTTCTGTTAATGCTTCTTTCCCAGGTTTAAGTCTCTTAGAGCCCTTTCCTGAAACGTGGAGATAAATTTTATCATCTCCAAATATATTTAAATCAGACTGTTATCTGTAGAAGCTCCCTCTCTTTTTATTCTTGATTAAAAAAAAAAAAAAAAACTAGGTAATTTTTCCTGCACCATATTCTACATTTATCTGATCATTTCTTCATTTAATGTCGTTTACCTTGTTTCTCTTTCTTTTTTTTCCCCCCTGTAACCCGGTCATTAATCTGTGCTCATTGAGGCAGAGAGGTTTAAATAGATTGAGGTTCAAATTTTCTTTTTTTTTTTTTTCTTTTTTGAGACAGCATCTCACTCTGTTGCCCAGGCTGGGTGCAGTGGCATGGTCTTGGCTCACTGCAACCTCCGGCCCCCGGGTTTAAGCGATTCTCCTGCCTCAGCCTCCTGAGTAACTGGGACTACAGGCGCCTGCCACCTCGCCCAACTAATTTTTGTGTTTTTAGTAGAGATGAGGTTTCACCATGTTGGCTGGGCTGGTCTCAAACTTCTGACCTCAAGTGATCTGCCCACCTCAGCCTCCCTAAAGTGCTGGGATTACAGGCATGATCCACCGCACTTCGCCGCAAATTTTTTTAGAAATGAATCTTTCATAAGTATTGTGCGCTTCTCTGTTGCACGTGGCACATGTGTTTGCTTATTTTACTTTTAGGGATGGGGAGATAGAGTTTGGATCATGTCACACCCTCTATCACGTATCCCCGTCAACCCATCAGCTTTTTACTCTGTTAGCGTTTACTAATGATCCTTGCCTAGAGTCATTATTAGGGGTTGCCAAATGGTGTCTTTCTAATTCTGCCATTTATAGATTAGTTTTGTTAAAAGTTATGTATGTAGGCATAAACTTTTTGTATTTGTTTTAGTTACTGTACACAGCTTTATTTGGGATAAGGTTAAGATTCTTATATTTCTTTATTTTCTTTGCTATGCCAGTGAGGAAAGCCAGGGACAAATAGCATTAAATTCTTCTTATACAGGCAAAATTGTGACAAGAGCGTGCAAATGATTTACTTAGAACCTTTTTTTTTTTTTTTTTTTGAGATAACAAGCTAGTGACTTTCCTGAATTAAATTTGTAAGTTTCTGAAAATGTAGCTGATTTCATGTGCTGTGTTTTCCGTGTGGTTCATCTTACCTGCCTGATTCTTTTATAGTTTCTTTAAAAGTGATTTATAGTGCTGGTAATTAACATATTTGCTTATTCTTTACTTTTAGATTCGAATGAAAGGATCCCTTCCTTCACTGAGTCCTTTTCCTCAGTCATTACTTAATTACTGTAAAGGAGGTATCGTATTCTTTAGACCTGGAGCAGCTGGAGACCATAAACTTGATGAAGTTTCCATTAGAGCAATAGGTTTGTCCAAATGAACTACTTGCTTAGACATTAGGCCTAAGTATGAATAATGGTATGAATTTTTCATTTGATTTGGGAAAGTATTGACTCTTCAAAGTACAGTATGCTCTATGATATTTTACTTTGTGTTCACAAGTAAATATTGTACTTTAACAGCTATGTGTATACATATATGATATATATGATAGTAAGTCAGAAATTTATTATATAAACAAACTGTGATACCTGTTACCTTATGTCATGCTTCATTATTAAACTAAATTTTTTTGTTTGTTTTGTTTTTGTTTGTTTTTTGAGATAGAGTCTTGCGCTGTTGCCCAGGCTGGAGTGCAGTGGCACGATCTTGGCTCACTGCAAGCTCCGCCTCCCAGGTTCACGCCATTCTCCTGCCTCAGCCTTCCGAGTAGCTGGGACTACAGGTGCCCGTCACCACGCCCGGCTAATTTTTTGTATTTTTAGTAGAGGTGGGGTTTCACTGTGTTAGCTAGGATGGTCTTGATCTCCTGACCTCGTGATCTGCCCACCTCGGCCTCCCAAAGTGCTGGGATTACAGGTGTGAGCCACCGCGCCCGGCCTTTTTTTTTTTAAAAAAAAAAAACAGAATCTGGCTCTGTTGCCCGGTCTGGAGTGCAGTGGTATGATCTCAACTCACTGCAACACACCTCCTGGGCTCAACCCATCCTCCTGCCTCAGCCTCCTGAGTAGCTGGGATGACAAGTGCACACCACCACGCCCAGCTAATTTTTGTATTTTTAATAGAGGCAGGGTTTTGCCATGTTGCCCAGGCTGATCTTGAATTCTTCAGCTCAAGCAGTCTACCTGCCTTGGCCTCCCAAAGTGTTGGGATTGCAGGCATGGGTCATTGTGCCTGACCTAAATTAATTTCTTAATTCATGGTCTATGTCCAGTTATTTGTGTAACAAGTTTAAAAAGAAATAAAACTTTAGATATCATTTCACTCTTTTCTCCTTAATCATTCCTTAATCCTAATCAGTTCTATTTATATTAAGCCCTGATCTTATCTTTAGACTTTGATTAAAATGTTTACTTTAAAGCCGGGCACAGTGGTGTAATCCCAGGTACTTGGGAGGCTGAGGTGGGAGGTTGCTTGAGCCTGGGAGTTTGAGGCTCTTGTGTGCAATGATTGTACCTGTGAATAGCCACTGCACTCCAGCCTGGGCAACATAGTGAGACCCTGTCCCGAAAAAAAAAAAAAAAAGTTTATTCTTTTTTTTTTTTTTTGACATGGAGTCTAGCTCTGTCGCCCAGGCTGGAGTGCAGTGGCGCGATCTCCACTCACTGCAAGCTCTGCCTCCCGGGTTCACGCCATTCTCCTGCCTCAGCCTCCCGAGTAGCTGAGACTACAGGCGCCCGCCACCATGACCGGCAATTTTTTTGTATTTTTTTAGTAGAGATGGAATTTCACCATGTTAGCCAGGATGGTCTTGATCTCCTGACCTTGTGATCCGCCCACCTCAGCCTCCCAAAGTACTGGGATTATAGGCGTGAGTGAAAAAAAAGTTTATTCTTAACTCACTCACCCTTAGTATAATCTTACATGTCCTGGGGCTCAGATTGTCTGTTTTTCCAACTGAAATGGCATTGAAATGCTTCTTGATTGCTTCTCTCACCTGTCATGAGCTTAGTTTCATAGACTCTTCATTCACCGTTACAAAAGAGCCAGGCAGGTGTCATTTGGAAAAGTATATACAATCTCATTTCATTTCTTAAAAATCCAGGTCTGTAAGAAGTGAGTTAAATTCACAACAATCCCAGTTAAAAGATATTTGCTCATAAATAGGGACATAGTCCTTTGAAGTGACTTAAAGATTTGAACATATATTTTTAATATTTTCATTTTGATCCTGAGTTTTATTTAATTATTCTTTTGTTTGATTTGGTCTCTTGATCGTTGAGAAGTGATTCGTCTAGATTAAAAAGGTTCCTTTCGGGCTGGGGGCGGGGGCTCACACCTGTAATCCCAGCACTTTTGGAGGACAAGTCGGTCGGATCACAACATCAGGAGTTCGAGACCAGCCTGGCCAGCATGGTAAAACCCTGTCTCTACTAAAAGATAAAAAAAATTAGCCAGACGTGGTGGTGTGTACCTGTAATCCTAGCTAATTGGGAAGCTGAGGCAGGAGAATCACTTGAACCTGGGAGATGGAGGTTGAAGTGAGCCAAGATTGCACCATTGCGCTCCAGCCTGGGCAACAGGACGAGACTCCGTCTCAAAAAAAAAAAAAAAGATTCCTTTCTGGCCAGGTGCAGTGGCTTATGCCTGTAATCTCAGTACTTTGGGAGGCCAAGGCAGGAGGATTCCTTGTGTCCAGGATTTCTAGGCTGCAGTGAGCTATGATCTTGCTACTGATTTCCAGCCTGGGCGGCAGAGCGAGACCCTGTTTCTTTTTAAAAAAAAAAAAAAAAAAAAAAAAAAAGGCTGGGTGCTGTGGCTCAAGCCTGTAATCCCAGGACTTTGGGAGGCCAAGACGGGCGGATCATGAGGTCAGGAGATCGAGACCATCCTGGGTAACACGGTGAAACCCCGTCTCTACTAAAAAATACAAAAAACTAGCCGGGCGAGGTGGCAGGCACCTGTAGTCCCAGCTACTCGGGAGGCTGAGGCAGGAGAATGGTGTAAACCTGGGAGGCAGAGCTTGCAGTCAGCTGAGATCTGGCCATTGCACTCCAGCCTGGGCGACAGAGCAAGACTCCGTCTCAAAAAAAAAAAAAATTAAATTAAATTAAAAAATAAAAAATAAAACGAGGTTTGTTGCCTAGTTTGTTACCTAAAACAGTAGATTTTAACTTTGAATTTTATTATTTATTTTTGAGATGGAGTCTCATTCTGTCACTCCGCCTGGAGTGCAGTGGCATAATCTCGGCTCACTGTAACCTCCACCTCCTGCATTCAAGTGATTCAGCCTTCCGAGTACCTGGGGCTACAGATGCCCGCTCCTGCGCCTGGCTGATTTTTGTATTTTTAGTAGACATGGGGTTTTGCCATGTTGACTAGGCCAGTCTTGAACTCCTGACCTCAGGTAATCCACCTGCCTCAGCCTCCGAAAGTGCTGGGATTACAGGTGTGAGCTACCATGCCTGGCCCAGGATTTCACACTGTTTTGAAGATTTTTTTTTATTACGGAAAATTTAAACCAAAGTAGAGATTTATAAGCACTCGAGTACCTCTCACCCACTTACAACAATTGTCAATGCCTCAAAGAAGATCTGAGTATATCATAAGTATGATAAGTAGTTCAGTATATGTAGTGAACAGATGAGGTTTTGTTGTTGTTGTTGTTGTTGTTGTTGTTGTTGTTGTTTGAGACGGAATCTTGCTCTGTCGCCCAGGCTGGAGTTCAATGGCATGGCACAATCTCAGCTCACCACAACCTCTGCCTCTGGGTTCAAGCAGTTCTCCTGGCTCAGTCTCCTGAGTAGTTGGGATTACAGATGCGGGCCACCACACCCAGCTAATTTTTGTATTTTTTAGTAGGGTGGAGTTTCACCATGTTGGTCAGGCTGGTCTTGAATTCCTGACCTCGTGATCCGCCCGCCTCGGCCTCCAAAAGTGCTGGGATTACAGGCATGAGCCACCGTGCCTGGCCCCGATGAGGTAGTTTTTAAAACCATAATTCTATTATCATGACTGACAAAACGGACAATAAATCTTTAATATCATATATAGTCAGGCCTGCTTAGTGATAGGGATATGTCCTAAGAAATGTGTCATTAGACAATTTTGTTGTGTGATCATAGGGTATACTTAGACAAAAATAGCCTAGTACACACTGAGGCTATGTGATATGGCCTTCTGCTTCTAGGCTGCAAACCTGTACAAAAGGATTGCTTGAGCCTGGGAGTTCAAGGATATTGTGTGCAATGATTGAACCTGTGAATAGCCACTGCACTCCAGCCTAGGCAACATAGTGAGACCCTGTCTCTAAAAAGAAGTGTTGCCATATTGAATACTGCAGTACTGAATACAGAATGTGACTACACTGAATACTGTAGGCAGTTTTAACACAATGGTAAGTATTTATATATATAAACATATCTAAACATTGAAAAGGTACAGTAAAAATACAGTATAAAAGATTTTAAAAAATGGTAAGTGTGGGGCACTTACCATGAATGGAGCTTACAGGACTGGAAGTTTTTGCCCCAGGGGAGTCACTGAGTGGGTGGCGAGTTGATTTGAAGGCCTCGGACATTACACTACTGTAGACTTTATAAACACTGTACACTTAGGCTATACTAAATTTATTAAAAGTATTTTTTCCTCCATAATAAATTAACCATAGCTTATTGTAATGTTTTTATTTTATGAACTTAAAAAAATTAAAACCTTTTTGACTCTTGTAATCACACTTGGCTTAAGAGACATACAGTGGCATAATCATAGTTCACTGCAACCTCAAAGTCCTGAGCTCAAAGGATTCTCCAACCTCAGCCCCTGAGTACTGGGACTACAGGCATGAGCCACTGTACCAGCTAATTTATTTTTTAGTTTTTGTAGAGATGGAGTCTCTGTTACCCAGACTGGAGTGCAGTCGTGCCATCTTGGCTCACTGCAGCCTCTGCCTCCTGGGTTCAGGCATTTTTCCTGCCTCAGCCTCCTGAGTAGCTGGCACAACAGGCGTGTACCACCATACCTGATTAATTTTTGTATTTTTAGTAGAGATGGAGTTTCACCACATTGCCCAGGCTGGTCTTGCCCTCCTGAGCTCAAGCAATCCGCCTGCCTCTGCCTCCCAAAGTGCTGGGTTTACAGGTGTGAGCAACTGCGCCTGGCCTAATTTTTTTTATTTATAAAATGGAGACATGGTCTTACTATGTTGCCCAGGCTGGTCTCAAACTCCTGGCCTCAATCGATCCTCCCACCTCAGCTTGCCAGAGTGCTAGGATTACAGGTGTGAGCTACTGCGCTTGGCCAAGATTTTTTCTATTGAAAAATTTGAAGTTTATTTTTTACTCTTTAAATTTTTTTTTTTCTTTAAACTAAGACACAACATATACATTAGTCTAGGCCTACATAGGGTCAGGATCATCAATATCTCTGTCCTTCACCTCCTGTTCTCCTGAAAGGTCTTCAGGGGCAATACCATGCTTGGAGCTGTCATCTCTTACAACAATGCCTTCTTCTGGAATAACTCCTGAAGGACCTGCCTGAGGCTGTTTTACAGTTATTTTTTTTAATAAGTAGGAGTATACTCTAAAATAACGATAAAAAACGTGGTATAGTAAATACATAAACCAGTTACAGTTGTTTATTATTATCAAGTATTATGTACTGTATATAATTGTATGAGCTAGATTTTATATGACTGGCAGTGCAGTAGGTGTGTTTACACAATTGTCACCATAAACACCTGAGTAATGTATGGACTATGATGTCATGATGTCTCTAGGTCACAGAAATTTTTCAGCTCCATTATAATCTTATGGGCACACCATGGTATATGCAGTCTGTCGTTAACCTGAATGCCATTATGTGGCATCTGACTATATTATCTATCCCATGTTTAAATTTACTTGATAATCTCAAATATGTCTTTTCTATAGTTTTTTAAAAAATCTCTATCCAATCAAGGTCCGCCACACATTGCATTTTGGTTGATATATAAATCTTTCTCTTTTTATGGTGTGATCACAGCTCTCTGCAGCCTTGACCTCCCAGGTTCAAGTGATCCTTCTACCTCAGCCTCCTGAGTAGCTGGGACTACAGGTGTACACCACCAGGCCTGGTTAATTTTTTTTTTTTTTTCATTTTTTCATAAAGACAGGGCTTCACTTTGTTGCCCAAGCTGGTCTCAAACTCCTGGGCTCAAGCAATCCTTCCATGACCTCCCAAAGTGCTGGGATTACAGGCAAGAGCTACCATGCCTGGCCTATAAGTCTGTCTTAATCTATAAAAGTTTCCTTGCGCCCATTCTTTTTCATGCCCTTTATTTATTGCGGAAACTAGATCATTTGTCTGGTAGAACCTGTTCTATTCTGGTTTCAGTTGATTACATCTTTTTGGTATTCAAACATTTCTGACCGTGATTTAAAGTAAATGCAGATTTTACAGCAAGGTTATACATGCACACACCCATATGAAGTTGGAATGAAAATTTAATGAACTACCTTTACTCTTACTGTGTGCAGTGCACTCTTCTTTTCTTTTCTTTTTCTTTTTTTTTTTTGGACGTAGAGTCTCAGCCTGTCACCCAGGCTGGAGTGCAATGGTGTGATCTTGGCTCACTGCAATCTCCACCTCCCTGGTTCAAGTGATTCTCCTGCCTCAGCCTTCCAAGTAGCTGGGATTACAGGTGCACACCACCACGCCCAGCTAATTTAGGTTGACCAGGCTGGTCTCGAACTCCTGACCTCAGGTGATACACCCACCTCGTCCTCCCAAAGTGCTGGGATTACAGGCGTGAGCCACTGCGCCCGGCCGCAATGCACTCTTGATATATTCTATTGTATTCTATTTTTAAAAGATGATTGAGACTCACTGTATTCATTTTATAGCCTAGCAATTAATAATAGGTTGTAATCGACACTCTGAAAAACACAGATAAGGAGTGTTTTTAGATGAGTCGCTGTTTAGTATGCTGCTGCACTGTATCTTGCTAGTTCTTGGCCTTAGTTCTATCCCAGCTTGCGTGTGAAATATGAAATAATGAAACACATCTGTTAGTAATGATGCCTTTCTCAAAAGATTGGGCCATGCTCCCCTGGCAGAATCTATGAGAATCTGATGTGTGGGGTGGGCTGTAGTGTGAAAATGCTCACTGGAGACCCCAATAGTCTCCCTGGGGCCGTGTACCCACCATCCTCTCTCACTATTGGGATGAATAGAATGTGTAGAAGACCTGCTTTCTCCTCACTTTCTATAATGTCAAACTGTTCTTTTTGACTTTGTAATATTTATTTTAAAAACATACTAAATAACTCCCTAAAGAAAATGAACATACTGACTACTAATATAAAAGTCAGTTTATTGTAAAAATAAGGCTCATTTAAAAAATTAAGGCATAGGCTGGGTGCGGTGGCTTATACCTGTAATCCAAGGCAGGTGGATTACCTGAAGTCAGGAGTTGGAGACCAGCCTGGCCACATGGTGAAACCCTGTCTCTACTAAAAATACAAAATTAGCCAGGTATGGTGGCACATGCCTGTAGTCCCAGCTATTTTGGAGTCTGAGACTGGAGAATTGCTTGAACCTGGGAGGTGGAGGCTGCAAAGAGCCAAGATCATGCCACTGCACTCCAGCCTGGGCAAGACAGAGCAAGACTCCATCTCAAAAATAATAATAATAAGTAAAAAATAAATAAAAATAAATAAGGCATAAATGAATGACTGTTAAATTTTAGAGTATTATCTTTCTTTCTCCAGAGGAAAAGTTCCTGTATTTTTCTTTTTCCAGAGACGGTCTTGCTGTTGTGCTGCTAGAAACAAGCAGGTGCAAGTGTCTTTTTCATATAATGATTTCTTTTCCTCTGGGTAGATACCCAGTAGTGGGAATGTTTGGATCAAATGGTGGATCTACTTTTAGTTTTTTAAGGAATCTTCACACTGTTTTCCATAGTGGTTGTACTAGTTTACGTTTTCACCAGCAGTGTAAAAGTGTTTCCTTTTCACCACGTCCATACCAACATGGAGGCTGGTCTCAAACTCCTCGGCTCAAACGATCCTCCCACTTGAGGTTTCCAAGTAGCTGGGAGACAAAGTCTTGCTCTGTCTACAAAGCCTACATCACACCATTGAAAAGGTCCTATTAACCATAGAACAGTAGGGTAGAGAGATGGTTTTCACTTAATTGGTCACATGTTAACTATAATAGAAATTTAAGATTAGCAGAAGAGTGAAAACTAGTTTTGATAGCTGGATTGTGAGCCCGTGCATTGTTTATAGTATGGAACACTGTATCGGCAATAAGAAGACTCAGTATATGAAAAGCACATGAAAAGATATCTAAGATATAGTAGGTGAAAAAAAAGCTAGTTGCAAAGCAGCAAACATAGTATGATTTTATATATCTTTGTGTACTTGTATTGCTTCTAATAAATTATTTACTATTAGAAATTGTTTTTAGTATTAAAAATGTTTAAACATAAATAAATATCAATAAGTGACTTTTAAGTCAGTCTCCATGATTTTTAGTTAAGGATTTTTATATACATTTACAATGTATGTGTTCATTTTATAATTAATGAAATAAAGACCTTTACTTTGAAAAAAATGACCAGCAGAGGTGGAGTTGTTATAATATTAATGTACATACTCATATAATTTTCTTTCATATCTGTGTTCCTGCTTTAGGTTGCTTCAGGGAACTTTGTGCTCTGTGTTGGATGCTGCATGTCCGTGATAAGTTATCCCTTAGTTGCAGGCAATATCAGAAAGCAAGAGAAAATGTAAAGGGAGAAAAGGTATTTACCAGGGCAAAAATAAGAAAAATGAACACACATTACTTGGGAAATTATTGTTTAAAAGAAGATTTTATTGTTTGCAGCAAAACTTTCTTTTGAACTCATTCTGGTCTACCATCTAAACTAAAAAAGAAATGAATGTTTTTCAATATCCTTTTAGGACCTTGAAGTGGAGTTTGATTCTTGTATGATTGAGCACTGTCTTAGTGCAGTGGAATGGGCTTATAGAATGCTGCCTTTCTCTCGGTTCTTTAATATGGAAGAACTTATTCAGGATATAATTTTGAGCCTTATTGGAGAACTGCCACCAATCAGAAAGGTAATGTGCTTGTAGGTGAAAGTAAACTACATCAGAATCAGGGACTTTAAAAGATTTTTATTTAATTTTAATTAAGGACGATATTGCCTTTCTTTGGCTTATTTCACTTAGCATAATATCTTCTGGGTTCAGAAAGATAAATACTGTAGGATCTCATTTATGTGTGGAATATAAAAATTTTAAACTCACAGAAGCAGAGAGTGAAATGGTGGTTGCCAGAGGTTGGGGATGTAGTGGAAATGGGGAGATCTTGGTCAAAGGGTACAACCTTTCAGTTATAAGATGAATTAAGTTCTAGGGATCCAATGTACAATGCAGTGACTATAGTTAATCGTAGTGTATTGTTTACCTGAAATTTGATAAGGGAGGATATTACAATAGTAACTGTGTGTATTGATGGATGTGCTAATTAATTTGACTGTGGAAATCAGCACAGAATGTATACGTATATTAAATCATCACATCGTACACCTTGAATATAACGTTTTGTCAATTACGTGTTTTAAAATAAAAAAGTAAGTTGATACAAAACTCCTATTAGCAGACTCATGCTCAGGGAGAGGCTGTGATCTGACCTCAAAAGATTAGTAAGAAATATGCATTTATATTTTTAGTTAAAATAAAATATTTGTGGAATGGAAGAAAAAAGAATGTTGTTTCTCATAAAACTTAAAAAATTTTTTTCTGAAGGTAGCAGAAATTTTCGTGAAAGCATTTCCCTATCCTGAGGATGTGAGGGTTCCTTTAAGAGACAAATATCACTCTCTTCACCAGAGACTCAGACACTGTGTTGTGAAAGGTATTATTTGTTGTTTCTCAGATAGCTAATAGATAAATTGCGGAAGATTCCCTTTTTGTTTTGAAAATATTTATTTACTGTTGCTTATGTGTCTATGTATTTCTGCCTCTTCCTCAAGATAGGAGTATGGGGTAGAAACATTTCTCCATTGCAGAAAGACTAATCTCTTGCTTTGGAACCAGATGGAGCTGACTGTGGCTCATGGCTCTGTCAGTCAGTAACTGTGTGACTTTAGGCAAGTTGCTCAGTCTCTCTGAGCCTCATATCTTTATTTGTAAAGTGGGAATAGTATTACCTGCTTTATGATGTGTATTCAGAGAGGATTAAATAACATAATATAAAATGAGCATATAGTACTTTCTATATTGCAAGTATTTGTTGAAAACAAGTAACTTTCCTTTCCCTTTATGGTTATTTATGCTTCTAATTTTGTTCTTCAAAATTAGAATACACACATTTCTTATTGGGGTAAAACACATATAATATAAAATTTACCATTTTAATCATTTAAAATATACAATTCATTGACATTAAGTACATTTACAACGTTGTGGAATTTTTAAAGAATTAAAATTACCCTGCTTTTTAGAACTATAATTGAGTATTTAAGTCCAGGTATGTCCAGTGATTTTGTATTATTCTGTTAGTATATTGTATTTGTGATTTGTCTTTTTCTTAATACTTTTTTTGACATCCTTTAAAATATTCTGTTTATGTATTAAATAATGTTTTAAAATTTTTCTATAGATAGCCTTGAAAACGTTCCCTTGCTATTGTTTCCTATTACTTGTAGTAAGAAAAATGTTCTTGATTTTTTTGACTAGAATTATACTCATTTTCTCTTATTCTCTACTATGTGAGAATGGAAAAAACATTGGTTATTCTTTTTATTAAATATAATTATCCTTTTGAGTTTTAAAACAGTTAAATCACTTAAAGTTTTTTTTTCCAGGGCATACTGTTTCTTCTGAGGTCTAGGTTCTATCTCTTTTATTGTGTTCTTTAATGGACCTTCTTTAGCTTCTGCAGCTCTACTTTAAAATACCTTTCCAGTAAATACTGAAGAAAACACGACCTATAAGAATGTGGAAATAAGTCATGAGTTAGGTTTCTTGTCCCCAGGAGGGACCAGAGTTGGGTCTCCGTATGTCTCAAATTGAAACATTTTAATGAACACTAAGACTTTTTATTCTTTTCTTTCCAGGTCCCCAGACTGAGGAAATGATGTCTGTTGTCATGCATTCTATCCAGAAAGTGAGGGTGAAAGCTCTAAAACGTGTACAGAGAAATATAGGCTCTTTTGAATTGAATATATGGGAACCAATTGAAGAAGAGAAACCAGATGAGGCTCCAGGTTTTGACAGATTTTCCCTGGGGACTAGTTTGAGCAGAAGTACACTCACAGAACTTGGGAATTCTATGGTTCACAGTGATGCAGATACGGCAGATACATTCTCTGAAGCTTTGTCGGTTGAAGAAAAAAGTAGGATAAATATCTGTCAAAGGTACAATTGAGATCTTTTAATAACAGGCATTCACTTCCTTTGAAAAGTAGCTTTCAGGCATCTGATGAGCTGATTTCTGGTCCCAGCAACCCTCACAGATTGCACTATTAATAATATGAATGATAAGTGCCACCCCCTCCACTCATAAGAATATTAGGAGTATAAAATGAGACTGTACATTCGAAAATTTACTTTAAGTATTATTGATATATGAAATAATTTTGCCATCTGAAATTATAAAATCAGAGGAGTAGATGAAATTCTACGCTTCACTGGAGGACTTTCAGTTTTTTAAAGTTATCTTTAGACTTAAATAGTTTTGGGTTACTGAGTTAGCCATATTATTTTTAAGGAAAATTTTTCCTTAAATTTCCTTAATATTTTTAAGGGAAATATTTCAGGGAAGGAAATTGCCTCAAGCAGAAGGGATGGGATGCTTTCAGCCCAAGTGGCCAATACCTGTTCTCTTACTGAGGGAACTAAGGATCTGTGTTCTGCCCTAAGAACCACGCTAAGAAGAAACATTTAAAAGGAATTGTGGTTGGGCAGTTAAGGTATCTGCCTAACTGGTTTCATAGCAGCTAAAAGTGTTTAGAAAAAGTTCCTAATTTTGTGTGGTAAAACAAAAAAGGACAGTCTTGCTTGTTACACATGGTATTAGGGGAGCTGAGCGGGCAGATGCAAGAAAAGAAATCCTAAATTTTGTTGTGTATCAGTGGCTTGGAGTTTTTGTTGACTTTGTATTCCTAAAATCTGACCCATTAGAGGACTATTTTTTTTTTTACCCACAGAAAAATCATTCATGTTCTTTTATAGTGAAATTTCTGTGGACACATTTTAATCTCTTCTAATACAAATTTTCCCTTTTGATATTAATTTTTTTTGATCTCGTAGAAATGTTCCACTCTTGAAAACACTTAGAAATCATTTAGTCCCACTCCCTCATTTGAAATATATGTAATCAAGGCACACAAAATATACATGACTTAATCATTGGAGAGAATTTTTCATGTCAATTCTAATATCAGTTTTAGTGATTAAATGATCTTTAATTCTGTCTTATTTTATTTTTTTTTTTGCTGTAGAAATGCCCCAAATCACATGGAATTAACATCGATTGGTAAGCTCACTGATAAAAAGAAAATGTGTAATCAGAAGGAAAATCCTACAAAGAAAGAAGATCATGAAAAGTTATCACAAAATACACTTCCTGTAATAGGTGTTTGGGAATTTGAACGTGACGATGATGAATATATTAAATTCCTTGATCTCTTTTTGAGTTACATTCTTGAAAGAGACCTACCTTATTCCAGGGATGCTGGAATTCCATTTCTAACCAGTTTTTCTGGAACGCTTAGAGAACATGAACTTAATTCTTTACTTTTTGATGTACATACAACATTAAAACGACGTCAGAGCAAAACTAAAAGCCAGAATGTGTTTAGAGCTGGTTCTTGCTTTGTTGTTGCTCCTGAGTCCTATGAATCAGAAAAATCATCCTCTTTAAATGATGAATATGGCATGCATTTAGAAAACCAGGAACTTTCATCATCGGTACTGGTTAATCAAGGGATCAAACCTTTTTTAGAATATCCTTTGAATGAAGTCAATAAGAATGAACGAATGAGTGGATTATTTGGTTTAAAACAAAAGTCAATTTACAAAATACAAGATGACACTAGAGAAAAATGTCTAATCCAGAGATCATCAAACAACATTTTTTGGACTCCCAAGTCCATTAAAACTAGAAGATGTATTTTCAAAGCTATTCAGTGCAATGATATTAACCCTCAAGAAGATCTTCCTTTAGCACTAAACACATTTGGCAGTATAGGAAGACTGCTGGAATGGATGATAAGGTGGTCTAATAGAAGACTACTCTGTGATTCTGGTATAACTGAGTCGTCCTCTGAGTACAGTCCAGTAATTCGTGTAAAGACCTCTACAGCTGCCATTCTTACATCATTATGGCTTTTGGAACAACCCTATTTTGCTACATATAAGGCAAAAAATGCCATTATTCAGGTAAGCATATCAATTGTTCATTACATACAAACGAGAATTCTCATTTTAGATTAAAACTATGTTTACATTTCCCATCTATTAAAGAATCATTAAATAATAGAAAATTAATAACAATGTTGATTATAATCAGTATCTCCTATTTTTTTCTTCTAGTGGTTCCTTTAATTCTTAACAATAGTTAAAGTGAACGTGCTTTTCAGAGAGGCTGTGAGGTTTTGAAGTTTTGTGTGTATTTATAAAAAAGAAAAAGGGGAAGGAGATAATTTTAGTGATATTACAAGTGGTATTACAGTTATATTATTTCTCTCTTCGGTTTCAGGTTTTGGTTCAGATGAAGGACTAGGTAGCTCTCTAGTTTTAATTACTGATGTCTCATCAAGTCCATTAGTGGATTGTTTTTCTTATACTCTCAGGCCAGAAGAGGTTGAAGAATCAAACCCAGAAAGGCAGATGGGAGTCAGTAGAGGAGTTAGTGTTTAATTAACTATTCTTTCTTCCCTAGTCAATGGCAAGTGCCTTTATTCCAAAGTAGTTTATTCTAGGCTGAAGGATGTGAATGCGCGCATGTGTGTGTGTGTGTGTGTGTGTGTGTGTGTGTGTGTGTGTGTGTATGTGAATTTGTTTTATTTTTTACTTATTTATTTTTTGAGACAGAGTCTTGCTTTTTTTTTTTTTTTTTTTTTTTTTTTTTGAGATGGAGTCTCACTCTGTCACCCAGGCTGGAGTGTAGTAGCATGATCTCAGCTCACTGCAACCTCTGCCTCCTGAATTCAAGCAATTCTCCTGCCTCAGCCTTGCGAGTAGCTGGGACTACCGGTGCGCGCCACCACGCCTGACTAATTTTTGTATTTTTTAGTAGAGACGGGGTTTCACCGTATTCGCCAGGCTGGTCTTGAACTCCTGACCTCGTGATCCACCTGCCTCGGCCTCCCAAAGTGCTGGGATTACAGGTGTGAGCCACTGCGCCTGGTCCAGAGTCTTGCTTTATCACCTAGGCTGGAGTGCAGTTTTAGGATTAGAGCTGCCTGTAGCCTTGACTTTCTGGGCTCACGTGATCCTTCCCCCTGAATCTCCCAAGCAGCTGGGACCACAGGCTCATGCGACTATGCCTGTCTAATTTTTAAATTTTTTAGAATTTCCCTTTGTTACCCAAACTGGTCTCAAACTCCTGGGCTCAAGTGATCTTCCTAACTCAGCCTCTCAAAATGTTGGGATTATAGGCGTGAGCCACCACACCAGTCCTCTTTTTTTTCCTTGAGATTGGTTTCTGTTATCATAAGGTATACAGTTTATATGATACTGTGATATTTGTCATCCTTGAAATTTGTATTTCTAGGTAATGTATATGGAAATTTTAATTGAGACAAAAGGGATACGTACCTTGTGTTTTTAGCTGCATGTATTTTTGTTTACTATGTCATTTTGAAATAACTACTGAATGTCTTTATGATATAGCAAAGGGAATGAAATGAGAATATTATAATTTTTTTGCCACTGTTTCGTGGCCTGAAAACAATGACAATATCCCTTGCAAATGTGTAAGGCTGATTTCTCTTGAATACTATTTAGGTAGTCAGATTTGCTTTTCCAGTTAGAATAAAGACTTGATCATTGCTTCAGCAACAAATATTGAGTTGTGGAAATGCAGTAAATATTTGATAAATGAATAAGAGGATTATTCAGAATTCCTGTAGAAAGAATGAATAATTTTAAAATATGGTGAAAAATAAAGGGTTCAATAAATACTAAATACTGTAAATGGTTTGCTTTAGATGGTAGAGAATCGTGACACTCGGTGTCAGGTTGGACCCAGTATTGAAAGGGAGAGCAAATCAGATGCTGGCAGTTCAGTTGCAGTAGCAACTCCAGGTGGAACAGAGGAAAGAAATGGTCAGAATAAATCTTGTCAAAATATCTTGAAGTAAGTTGCTGATTATACTCTTCTTTTCAATATAAGACACCTGGTTTGATGGCCTTTGGGCTTAAAGGGAAGAATCAAACCCTTGAAAGTTAAAGGAATGAGCATTTTTTGAAGTAGAGGAACAGGCAGTAAGCTTTCTGAGGTGCTTTAACAATTCATTGCAAATTGTATTTTTTCCCTCTTGGTCTAGCTTATATTTTCTGAGACAGCAATTAATTCATCCTGAGAGATTCCTTTATCAATTTATTTCCCATATCAGAAGTTGAACTAATCCTTTCATCCATTTTTATATATGAAGCAATGCTAGGAGTAACATAGCTTTGAATCCCAAGGCAAAAGCCATTATAGCATGAATAGTCCTTTGTGAGAATGATAATTTTAGATAAGTTGAAATTATTCCAATCATTTGAATAAATAAAAACTAGGATGTGTAGTTATTTACTGAACAATCTTTTTTTTTTTTTTTTTTGAGACGGAGTTTCACTCTCGTTGCCCAGGCTGGAGTGCAATGGCACAATCTTGGCTCACCGCAACCTCCGCCTCCCAGGTTCAAGCAATTCTCCTGCCTCAGCCTCCCTAGTAACTGGGATTATAGGCATGTGCCACCACTCCCAGTTAATTTTGGTAGAGACGGGGTTTCTCCAATTTGGTCAGGCTGGTCTCGAACTCCCGACCTCAGGTGATCCACCCGCCTCGGCCTCCCAAAGTGCTGGCATTACAGGCATGAGCCACGGAACCTGGCCTACTGAACAATCTTTAACTGAGCTTCTATGTATCAGAATTTTTTTAAGAAAGATTTTATAAATATTTGTTTTTAAAAAACTGAATTAAGTCAAGATTGCGCCATTGCACTCCAGCCTGGGCGGGAGAGCGAGACTCCATCTCAAAAAAAAACAAAAACAAAAACTGAATTATAATGTAAAGTAGCTCTTTATCTCCAAGAGTAGTTGTAATTTTAGTTGCTGCATTTTTTTCAGTAGAATGCCAACTGAAGCAAAAAATCCTGATATAAAAGAAATCAATGTTGAGATTATTTCCGTCATTCATAATACTAAAAAAGAATTTATAGATATTGATGAGAATCTTTTAGAAGTACAAGCATTTACAAAAGAGGAAATGGATATGCACATATCAGACTATGAAGGTCAGTTTATTTAGATAATCTATTTTTTTGGCTTTATTAATTTGAAATTGGTAAATAATATTATCTGAGATAACTTATTTAGTCTTCCACGTAAGTGTGTTTACAGGAGCCTAAAATGAAAAATTAAGAGAATTAAATATTTATGAAACATTGAACATATTAACTCTAATTTTGGTTTTGATAAAACCAAGAAGATCTAAGGTATTTTTATGTTGATGCTCTTTTACAATTGTTGGGCCTGTTGTGCTGCTTATGTAATAATTATGGTCTCTTAATTTCTGTGAAGCAACTCTACAAACCTCTCCCCAGCAGTCTTCCTTAAAACACAAACTCTCAGAGCACTACATAGAGTTAAACATACTGAATAATAAGGCCTCTCAAGGCTTATCTGGAATTTACCTGATGAAGATGGAATAGACTCCAGGTGTTTTCAAAGACTGTCTTTATAAAAAGGATAGAAAATATTTCTGTCATTATATTGTTTCTGGTAATATTCCCTGAGCCCCCTAAAAAGTCAATAGTTTAATTTTTTTAATGATCAGTTTTCTCTTCATCTTTCCTTATTGCTAGAAGACATTAAAGAATCTGTTGGAGGTTTCAGAAGTCCCAATCTTGGCATTTGCATGATGACTTTACCACAGCAGTTAGAAGAAGTAAGTCAATAAATAGTGGATACAATTATTCATCTTTCATTTTGTGTAGTGTTTAAATTATACATGTTTTTATTCATTGTTATTAAATATATCAAAGCAAGGCTAGCTCTTAAAAATGCACTATAGGTTGTAGAATATAGCCATGCTGTGTGGCATTTTTCTTTCCCTGAAATTCTAGTACAGTATAGTAACATGTCCAATAATTTCAGGCAATGAAATTTTCATGCCATAAACTGCTTCAGCAAATTTATTTAATCAAGAGTAGCAAACGTGTCCTTTATTTAAAAAGTATGGGGCCGGGCGCGGTGGCTCAAGCCTGTAATCCCAGCACTTTGGGAGGCCGAGACGGGCGGATCACGAGGTCAGGAGATCGAGACCATCCTGGCTAACACGGTGAAACCCCGTCTCTACTAAAAAAAATACAAAAAACTAGCCGGGCGAGGTGGCGGGCGCCTGTAGTCCCAGCTACTCGGGAGGCTGAGGCAGGAGAATGGCGTGAACCCGGGAGGCGGAGCTTGCAGTGAGCTGAGATCCGGCCACTGCACTCCAGCCTGGGCGACAGAGCGAGACTCCGTCTCAAAAAAAAAAAAAAAAAAAGTATGGAAGTATGGCCAAGCATGGCAACTGATACCTGTAGTCCCTGCACTTTGGGAGGCTGAGGCGGGGGGATTGCTTGAGCCCAGGAGTTTTGGACCAGCCTGCTCAAGAGAACAAGACTCCATCTCTACGAAAAATTAAAAAATAGCCAGGCATGGTGGCATGTGCCTGTAGTAGTCTCAGCTACTTGGAAGGCTGAGGTGGGAGGATCATTTGACTTCAGGAGTTTGAGGCTGTAGTGAGCTCTATTGTGCTAGTACATTCCAGCCTGGGCAACAGAGTGAGACCCTGTCTTTAAAAAAAAAAAATTAAAAAGTATATTTCAGCTGTACTTTTTATACATATATATGCTTTTGGTATTATTTTTCTCAAAACTCTATACATTGAATTTCCAGGGGGAACATAGACATTTCCAATTATTGTAACAGTTCTGTTTTTTGTTTTTTGTTTTTTGTTTTTGAGATGAGGGTCTTGCTCTTTTGCCCAAGCTGGAGTGCAGTGGCACAATCGTGGCTCACTGCAGCCTGGAATTCCTGGAATAAAGTCATCCTCTTGCCTCAGCCTCCCAAGTAGCTGGGTCCTACTATAGGTGCGCACCACTATGCCCAGCTAATTTTTTTAAAAACATTTTTTTGTAGAGACTGGGCTTTGCTATGTTGCTTAGGCTGGTCCTGAACTCCTAGCCTCAGCCTCTCAAAGTGCTGAAATTACAGGTGTGAGCCACTGTGCCCTATCTGTTGTAACAGTTCTTTATTATTATTATTTTTATGTTTGAGACAGTCTTGCTCTGTTGCCCAGGCTGAAGTGTAGTGGTGTGATCTTGGCTAACTGCAGCTTCAGCCTCCCAGGTTTAAGCAATTCTGCCTCAGCCTCCCAAGTAGCTGGGACTACAGGCATGCGGCACCGTGCCTGACTAATTTTTTGTAATTTTTGTAGAGATAGAGTTTCACCATGTTGGCCAGGCTGATCTTGACCTCCTGACCTCAAGTGATCCACCTGCCTTGTAACAATTCTTTTAAAATGGACTCATTTTTCCTGGTTTTATAGTTGTTTTTGCAGGGAAATGAATAATCATGTAGTGTTATATGTATATAATTTACAGTGTGTTAGTCTATTGACACAGTCTTGTCTTTGTAACTTAGCATGCTCAATAGCCCAGTGTGGCAGACTGGAGGCAGTTCACACAGTATAAAGATTTGGTCAGAGCAAGACTGGGAGTACATTTTACTGTGTGATTTCTCACTTGCTTGTAGACTGTTGTTACTCTGGTTAAGCAGCTAATATGAGACTGAAAATACTCAAGACAGTAATACCTACTTGTTTTACCTGTTTTCTTTTTGCATACTATCAATTTTAAAAGGAGTTCACAGAAGAGGTTCAGTGTCAAAGGGAAGAACCACTGGAGACAAATACGGAGGAAAAATCGACTGAACAGAAAGGGTAAGGGGGAAAAAAGTATGACAGTGATTGTCTCTGGTTACTTCAGTGAAGCTTTCAGCTTTTTTCCTTCATAATTTACAATACATGATTTAGGGTGGTATTGTGTTTCTACTGAAACTGTAACTTCAGCTTATAGTTATGGTAAAATGATTTTTGGTAAATGTTATACTTCTATGTATTGATAGAGCAAAATAAATAATGATCTCTAAAATGCCTTTTGTTCTCTCATCACTATCAGCCTTATCAAAATAAAGCTGTAAATGGGCCAAAGCTTATTTAGCTGCTAATTAGGGAACCACTTTTCATACTTATTCCATATTTATTGAATCAAATAAAGAACCATTATGAATTATTTTATGTATGTATAAAATCTTTCACTGTCGTGGTGATTACTATACACTATTCATTAGGGCTATGATGTACACTTACACTGCCGGCTAGCTTATTGCTTCAGGGAGAGCTGAAGGCAGTTTTCATGTGTTGCAGTTTGGACATATTTCTAAATCTTTAGAATTTTAGAAGTTCTAGAATTTTAGAATTCCCTTAGATAAGAAAGGCAACATGGCCGGGTGCGGTGGCTCATGCCTGTAATCTCAGCATTTTGGGAGGCCGAGGTGGGTGGATCATGAGATCAAGAGATCGAGACCGTCCTGGCTAACACGGTGAAACCCTGTCTCTACTAAAAATATAAAAAACTAGCCGGACGTGGTGGCGGGTGCCTATAGTTCCAGCTACTCGGGAGGCTGAGGCAGGAAAATGGCATGAACCGGGGAGGCGGAGCTTGCAGTGAGCCAAGATCGTGCCACTGCACTCCTGCCTGAGCGACAGAGCAAGACTCCGTTTCAAAAAAAAAAAAAAAAGGCAACATAATTAGATTTTCTTTTTCTTTTCAGTATACAAATTTTGTTAGGTTTTCTGTGGACAGTTACAAAGAATATATTTAATACTATGTGCCTTTACAAGTAATTTAGATACTTCTATTCATAAAAACTATTCCTTAGGAAAATTACCCAAGAAAAGAGAGAGATAAGACAAATACTAAACTTTACAGTTTCTTTTTTCTTGTTGTTGTTGTTGTTGTTGTTGTTTTCGGAAACAGGGTCTTGCTCTGTTGCCCAGGGTAGAGTGCAGTGGTGCAATCTTGGCTCACTGCAACCTCCACCTCCCAGGATCAAGCCATCCTCCTGCCCCAGCCTCCTGAGTAGCTGGGACTGCAGGTGCGCACCACCATGCCTAGTTAATTTTTTTGTATTTCTCGTAAAGATGGGATTCACCATGTCACCTAGGCCGGTCTCAAACTCCTGAGCTCAGGAGATCCATCTGCCTCGGCCTCCCACAGTGCTGGGATCACAGGCGTGAGCCACCATGCCCAGCCTCTTTACAGTTTCAAATGTGTCAGTGGGCTCTAGTGTTCTGAGCAAAGTGTCTGCCTCTTCTATAGGTGAAATTTGGGTCTTAGCTAACCTCATGTCCCCTCATTTTGGGTTCTGTTGTTTTCATTGCTGAGCAGTCAGCAGTATTTAAGTGGTGTTTTAAGTCATCCAGACATTTTTTTTTTGCTTTTGCTTAGGTCTGTTACTAATTGCTATGGAGACAAATGTAAACAGATTGTGATTATGAGCTAAACATTATAGAAGATTAGAGGATGTTTAGACTCTTAGATGGCTGAGCACAGATCACTCGTACCTTAGATAATGCAAAGAATATCTTGCTTCCTAATCACCTATTAATTTTTATTGATAGTATGATCGAAGCCTTTTCACATCCTGAGCATACCACACCTCAATCAACGCAAGTAGATACAAGTTCGGACATTTCTAGGTAAGAAGTTTTGCCTACTGTACCATTTAAAAATAGTTGTGTTTTACAAATCAGAGTGAAAATATGCCAACTGTACCATTTTTGAAACAATTGTTGCATTTTGACTAAAAACTAAGAAAATAAAAGCAACATAAAACACTGAAAGAGCAGCATAAGCATGCATATCTGACATCTTTACTGAGTTTCCACTAGCGATTGTATTTTAAAGTTATACAGGAACTATGTTAGAACAGTCTTTTCTGAAAAAAAGTAGTGATATATTATTGAAAGATGAAGTTGTTGCTCATTTTCAGCTTCTAAGTGATTTCTCACAGTGTTTGAAATGCTTTTAATTCTCTCATAGAACAGATTCATCCAGTTCTTTTGAACAGAGTGCTTAGTGTTTAGAAGTCTTGCAGAAATAGGAAGAAAATATAGCACAGCTTTACCTCAGAAAAAAATTTTCATAGTTAGAATCAATCTCCTTGAGACCTGTTGAAAGCAAAGCCCAATAAAGTTGTTTTAAAATGGGCAAATCTGTTTGTGCAAGGAGACCTTCACAAAATATTGTTGTGTCTGCATGAGTGCTCACACCCATATCCGGCCCTTTCGTTGCACTCAGTTTAAAGAGCTTCTGAGCCTGGGCTGGGCTGTGCACATCCAGCTGTACCTACAACTCAATTTACCCCTACACCTGCCCCTACTGTCCCAAGGCCTTCTTGAGTGCCAGTGACTTGTGCAAGCATGAATGCACCCACCCTGTGCTCAAGGGGACCTCTACAGCCCTAGAGCCCCTTGTGGCTTTACTAGGAATGCCTGAAGAGGAGCCAGCCTGAAACCCATGCCCTCTTCCATTACACTTCAGGAACCCAGTCCCCACAGGGTGCCTCCTAAACCTTCTTTGTCTCCAGTTCACTCTTTAGATTCCAGATCCCTGTCACTGGGCAACTAACTCGCTCGTCACCCAGCTAAGAAAGCTGGGGACAGTGGAGGCTGGTAGCAGCTGTGAGAAACATGATTCTCAAGGAGCAACACTCAAAGCTTTCACTTTGGCAAAAAAAGAAAAGGCAGATCAATTGTAATGCCAATTTTTTTTTTTTTTTTTGAGACGGAGTCTCACTCTGTTGCCCAGGTTGGAGTGCCGTGGCCGGATCTCAGCTCACTGCAAGCTCCGCCTCCCAGGTTCACGCCATTCTCCTGCCTCAGCCTCCCGAGTAGCTGGGACTACAGGCGCCAGCCACCTCGCCTGGCTAGTTTTTTTTTTGTATTTTTTAGTAGAGACGGGGTTTCACTGTGTTAGCCAGGATGGTCTCGATCTCCTGACCTCGTGATCCATCCGTCTCGGCCTCCCAAAGTGCTGGGATTACAGGCTTGAGCCACCGCGCCCGGCCTGTAATGCCTATTTTTTTGTGAATTTGCCAAATAAAGCTTTTTATTGGGTGTGTTAGATGCTCAGTAAAAGGCAAATAGAATTGCCAGATGGGAATGAGTGTAAACCTAAATAAGTCTATATGAAATTTAATATGTTCTTTTATTTTTTGGAAATAATGATCTATTTGAATCTAATAATTGCCTGCTCTGTTGCTTAGTTTATAAAATGTAGAAAACTTTGAGTATCTGCTATGTTTGAGATAGTCATTTTGTTATGAGTCATTTGTTTGAGATAGTCAATTCCCCAACAGTCATTTTGTTAAAAAAAAAAACAAAAAAAAAAACAGCTAAACACCTTGCTTTGATCCTTAATTTTTGTTTGTAAATAAGCATTTTTATTAGGGTTTATAATACATTTAAACTCTGAGGTTTGCTTGGAAATGAAATGTTCACAGTACTGTTGTTTCACATTTAATGATAATAAACAGTAGTTTTCTCTACTGATCCTAGAATTAAATTTTTTAATCCTATTTTTTCCCTAGTTTTCTTAACTCTATGCTGGTTCATTAATTTTAGTCAAAAACATATTTCTAAACAAAATTACAAATTATGAAGTCTGTACAGTTAGTCAGAATGATTCCACAGGTCTCAAATTTAGATGTCCACAGGGACCAGGCAAGTAAAATACATGTCAGCTCTTGGGTTTGCAACACCCTGTGAAGGAGCTCATCACTGACTAGACAGTCCCTTAATAAAGATGAAAATTGAGCTGATGACGAATGTGTCTGGGGGCTGACGGGCATTAGAGAGAAAGGCTTTAGGGTTTAAATTTCTAGAAAACTACCAGAATAACCTTTAAATTGGAAGACAAAAGTGGGATCAGAATATTCAGATCATAGACATTCAGTTTGTTTTTTGTCAATTAATGCATGTTTTTTATTTAAATGCTTTCCACATAGTGCACAGATTTCTACATATAAAGACAAATCTTCCTCAGTTCCACCTCTGATATCATCAAATGGAGTCAGTGTTGCTTCACAACCACCTGTTCCAACACCTCAGAAGACCCAGAGAAATGAATGCAGGGCTCAGTTATCAGATTGTTCAGAGTCCGTTAGGCAGATGCTCCAAGATGAAATGTTTAAATTAGTTCAGGTAAGCACATCTCTATAAAAGTAAATCTACACATAGTGTACATGTAGGGTTTTAAAATATTAACAGATTTCCAGAAATTGACAAGTTAAAATTATATCACAAGCATTTCTCTGCTTTGGGTACTTTTCATTCAAATGTTTGTAACTGATTGGGCTCAGTGGCTCACATTTGTAATCCCAGCACTTTGGGAGGTCAAGGTAGGAGGATTGCTTGAGGCCAGGAGTTTGAAACCAGCTTGGGCAACATAGTGAGACCGCCAACTCTACTAGGAAAAAAAAAGTTCATAACTCTAGGGCCTAGAGGTCTAGGCTAAGCTACCTACTTCTCACAATGACTTCTTTTTACTGAGCTCTTTGGGATGCAGCTGCTTACAAAAGTGAGGTGGGGAGTAATCAAACCAGATCAGTGGGCTCCTACTCAGAAGTATCCAAGGCTTATTTTCCAGCTGACACTATCTCATATTTCTTATCCATATTTCTTGTACTTGAGTTGAAACTGTCAGCTGCATTTCAAATTACCGTTCACTTTGACTTTCATCATACCTGGCTATCCTTTTTTTCTGTTTACCAACAATGGTTAATTATTTACCTTTTTAGAAACATTAGTTTCCCTCAGATCTAAACCTCTGCTCATTTTTCCTGCATTCACTTCCATATCCTTTTATGTGATGTAATATATACCATCATATTGATGATTATCGGCACTGAGGCAGGAGAATGGCGTGAACCTGGGAGGTGGAGCTTGCAGTGAGCTGAGATCCGGCCACGGCACTCCAACCTGGGCAACAGAGTGAAACTCCGTCTCAAAAAAAAAAAAAAAAAATTTATTTTTTGAGACAGAGTCTCACTCTGTCACCCAGGCTGGAGTGCAGTTGCGCGATCTCGGCTCACTGCAACCTCTGCCTCCCAGGTTCAAGCGTCTCCTGCCTCAGCCTCCTGAGTAGCTGGGATTATAGGCATGTGCCACCTTGCCTGGCTAATTTTTATATTTTTAGTAGAGATGGAGTTTCATCATGTTGGCGGGGCTGGTCTTAAACTCCTGACCTCAGGTGATCTGCCCGCCTCGGCCTCCCAAAGTGCTAGGATTACAGATGTGAGCTACTGCACCGGCTGTACTAATTTTCTCTTTGAACTTATGGGGCTTGATGAGAGTAGTTGTTCAGCATGTCCCCCTGTCCCATGAAACTTACTGAAACTGATTTTATTCTTATTCTCCCTAGTCCCTTCTTTTCTTTTTCTGTTTAGTAGCACCACCTATTCTACCAGTTTAATGTTTTAGAGCCATCTCTCAAACTGTTAGATGGATTACTTGGGGACTTTACTGGTCACTGTCCTATATATTTAACAAGTTCTCCAGATAATTCTGATGCACACAAAAGATTAAGAATCACTATCTTCAAAAGTCATCTTTGCCGTCTTTCACAACCCTTACCCAGTGTTTTACTATGCCCTCTTGAATTTTTTGCCGATACTATATGTCAGTATAGTCACTTGCTATTTCTATGGCAGTGGGTAACCTTAGATTCTTAGTTTCATACTTTCATTGTCATCTATTTGCATTTTCTAGGATACTTTCTTCAGGTATTATTTTAATAATATTAGTCACCTGTTTAAAAATCTTCAGTAAACTTCAGGAATTTGTATAATATATGATATCAATCTTGTTTTAAAAATATAAAGAAGACAGGCTCTTTATATTTTTAAATTTTATAAGAGGTGGCTCACACCTGTAATCCTAGTGCTTTGGGTGGCTGAGGTGGGAGGATTGCTTGAGGCTAGGAGTTTGAGACCAGCCTGGGCAACATAGCAAGACCTCATCTCTACAAAACAAACAAACAAACAAACAAACAAAACACCCAAAAAGCAAACCATTATCCAGGCATGGTAGCACATGCCTATAGTCTCAGCTACTCGGCAGGCTGAGGTGGGAGGATGCTTTGAGCCCAGGAATTTGAGGTTACAGTGGGCTGTGATCAGTCCACTGCACTCCAGCCTGGGTACCATGGTGAGACCTTGTCTTTTAGATAGAACAGATAGAATGAATAGATAGATAGATAGATAGATAGATAGATAGATAGATAGATAGTAAGCAAGAGAAAGGAAATATACTAAAATGTCAATGCTTATTATTTTTGAGGGTAGGATTATGAATAATATTTATTTTATTTTTAAAATTTCTGGTTTTTCCTGTATTTGCTTTAAAATAATTAAAAGAAAACTGCATTTTTAAAAACCTGCACTGTTTCCCTATTGGTTTGTTCTATCAAATGCAAATTTTTCTGTTGGCCTTCAAAAACTTCACTTTGAAGTCTTTACCTTCCCTCCTTTCCTGCCTTACTTTCACAAGTCTAGTGGTTCTCAAAGTATGATGCCTGGACGAGTAGTGTCAGCATCACTTAGACCTTGGAAATACAAATTCTCAGGCCCCGATCCTAGACCCGTTGAATCAGAAACTTGGGATAGGGATCAGCAGAGTGGTTCAAGTCCTCCAGGTAATTCTGGTGCATGCCAAAGTTTGAGAACTTCCGCACTAGCCTATCTTTTCATTATCCCTGCTGTAAATCTCCTGTTCCTGCTAAGCCAATGTCTGTGCTAGTGCTTCCCAAGATTTTCTGGACATTGAAATAACCTGGTCGTCTTAATGAATACAGATGCTGGTTCCCATCCCCAGACATTGCGATGTTATTGATAGGGGGTGACCTGGTCATCGGGACTTATAGATATTTCTCAGGTGATTGTAATGTGCAGCATAGTTTGGGGACAACTGGTGTCTGACTTTTCTTTCACCTAATCAGCCTTTCCAAGGGAATTCCTTGCTCTTCACCTGTGTACTGCTTTCTGCTCATTCCTGAAAACTGTTCAAAATATACTTATTCTGGGAATCTGTCTTTTTTTTTTTTTTTTTTAGAGACAGAATCTCACTCTGTCACCAGGCTGGAGTGCAGTGGCACGATCTCGGCTCACTGCAACCTTACCTCCCTGGTTCAAGCGATTCCCCTGCCTCAGCTTCCTGAGTAGCTGGGACTATAGGTGCGTGCCACCACACCCAGCTAATTTTTGTATTTTTAGTAGAGATGGGGTTTCATCATGTTGGCCAGGATGGTCTCAATCTCTTGACCTTGTGATCCACCCTCTGCAGCCTCCCAAAGTGCTGAGATTACAGGCGTGAGCCACTGCGCCTGGCCTATTCTGGGAATCTGTCTTTATCCCACTCCTTTGATCCCTGGGATGTTTATGGAAACCGAATACTGTAAACTGTTTACAAATAGTTCCAAGTTTCATTTGCAAGTGAGTATTCATATGCCTGGTTGACAGGAAGTTATCATTTTTTTCCTCTCCCTTTAAAAAAAAAAAAAAATTCCCTGACTATGCCTCCTGCTCAGCATTCATGATTCTCATAGATACTAAGACAAAGGTGTGACTATTATAGAGTACTCATATGATTATGTTGATTCCTTAGTTTTTTGTTATATTTTAAGATATTGCTTCAATTTTTGTTTTATTCAAGCTGCAACAGATCAACTTCATGAGCCTAATGCAAATAGTAGGATCATCCTTTGCTAATCTCCCAGATATACAACAACTTGTACAGCAGTCTCAGTCTGTGCATTTAGGGGGAAGCCAAGAATCAAATCTAAGAGGATGTGGTGATGTTGAAGACAGCAACAAAAATCTTAAGGAGAGATTTTTTGTTAAGCCACAGTCAATGGGAGAGAACACCAGAGAGCCTCACAAGAACAGCCCACACTGCCATGAAAGAACTATCCCATCTGGTCAAAATAGTACTGGAAATGTACAGGTAATGTATGTAAAAATACCTTTAATGGCTGGACATGGTGGCTCATGTCCCAGCACTATGGCAGGCCGCACCTGAGGTTGGGAGTTCGAGAGCAGCCTGGCCAACATGGTGAAACCCTAGCTCTACTAAAAATACAAAAGTTAGCCAGGTGTGGTGGTGCATGCCTGTAATCCCAGTTATTCAGGAGGCTGAGGCAGGAGAATTGCTTGAACTCATGAGGTGGAGGTTGCAGTGAGCCGAAATCATGTCACTACACTCCAGCCTGGGTGACAGAGCGAGACTCTGTCTCAGAAAATAATAATAATAATAATAATGTCCTGAGTAGTTCAATAGTCGTCGTGTTTTTTGTTTTTGTTGAGTAAATACTTTTTTTTTTTTAAGCAGTTACTACATTCTACCCGCTGCAAAACATACTGAATGCCATTTACGAAGTAAGGAATTTCTAATATATTCTAAACTTACATAATATCTTTTTTCTCTTCCAGAATGTTCTACATGGGAGCATTCCTTTATGTCAATTAAATGGCCAGCCCCAGAAAAGAGGACCAATTCCATCATCTCAAAATTTACCATCCACTTCGTTTTATCCGGCTCCTGCTGGAAATACTCACCTCTGCCTTTTGTCCACACCTTCTGTTGTTCAGAAGGCACCTAGACTTATCCCACATGCAAAAACATTTAGTCTTGGTGATGGCTTTCCTTTGCTTCAGTTTAAGCCTAAACAAGAATTCAAGCCCCTTTTCTTACATGCAGGAAGTATTCCACAAGTTCCCTTCAGGCCTCTGCCACAACCAAGAGAGGCTTGGGGATTATCTGACTCCTTCCAACCTGCTCTGCCACAGAGAGTAGCACAAACTCCTCCAGCATCCCATTTGAATGTAAGCCAGTATAATACTGAAGCCAAAAAGAAAGAAGTTAAGCAGAAGACATGGGCAGAAACTGTAATTACAGAAATTCCTAAGCATGTAAACTTGGATCAATATGTTGGACAAGAAAATCTGACACCTCCACAGGACTCTTCAGTGTTTATAAAACCAGAAAAACTATTTGATGTTAAGCCAGGGCCCCTTGAGATATCTCCTCACCATTCCTTTGGACTTCCGTTACTATACTTGCCACTTAAACCTCCTAATATGTTTCCATCAACCTCAAGAGCATCTATTACAGTTCCCTCAACACCTATCCAACCTATAGCAGAAGAAAGAAAATACCCAAGATTGTCATTACTTCATCCACATTTGTCCCCAGAAAATATGGTAATGAATTTTTGTATAGTAATGCAAAAGCAGTGTCCTGCATTTTTTTCATACCATAAGTACCGTATGGTCAGTGAAAAGCTCTTTTACATAAAAAAAAATGCTTGTTATAGAAAATAGCATGTAAAAATTAGGTTTAAAATAATGATTGTAGCTGGGCATGGTGGCTCATGCCTATAATCCCAATACTTTGGGAGGCCAAGATGGGAGGATCCCTTGATCCCAGGAGTTTGAGACCAGCCTGGGTAGCATAGGGAGAAGCTGTCTCTGTTTTTAAAAAATTGTGTATTTTAAAGGTTTTAGGTCTTTCTATCAATACTGGAGTTTACTAGACTCTTTCGTAGATATTTCTGCTGCTCTAGAAAGAAATAAGCAGTAAAATTACCAGGTACTTTGTGTAAGATTTAAACACGCGGAAAAAAAAGGCAAAAAAATTACCAGATGCTTTTGTTTATGTGCGCGTAGAGAGGAGAGCAAGTGAACACTCATATTGTTTGAGGTTCCTAGCAATTATTGTATGATCTTCAAATCTTTGACAGGTTAAATTTGTTAAATAGACCCAGATTTATATGTGTGGGTCTAGATATATGTGGGTCACATTTAATATATGTGATTAGTAGCACATATATTAAAATGGTAGTTTTATAGACCCACCAAGTCCTCTTTAAAAGTATAACTTTTGATTTATGAAATTAAAATGGTTTAGGCTCTAGTTTTGAGGAGAGCAGTACTATCTTAGGGAGATAATTGAGTAATACATTCTCAGGTGTACTTTTATGATTTGAAGATGGTACTGGGAAAACAAACGGTTATTCCTTAGAAAAAATACTTAACCATGCTTCCTTTTCTTCTGAAGATAACATGAACCGAAGAAGAACTCCAAGTTTTTACCATTCAATTCCCAAGGCTTCAGGGATTTTCAGCATATTGCTGGTCTTTTCCATCTGTGGTCTTTGTGCCTCTGCATCTTCCCTGTTGCAAATAATTTTAAGTTAAATGCTGGACATTATATAATTTCATTTCTAAGACGAAAGGTTTTTTTTTTTTGGTTTTTTGTTTGTTTTTTTTAATATGAGATAGAGCCTCACCCTGTCACCAGGCTGGAGTGTAATGGCGTAATCTCAGCTCACTGCAACCTCTGCCTCCCGGATTCAAGTGATTCTCCTGCCTCAGCCTCCCAAGTAGCTGGGATTACAGGCATGCACCACCATGGCTGGCTAATTTTTTGTATCTTTAGTAGAGACAGGGTTCCACCATGTTGGCCAGGCTGTTCTCGAACTCCTGACCTTGTGATCCGCCCACCTCGACCTCCCAAAGTGCTGGGATTACAGGCGTGAGCCACCGCGCCTGACCAGAGGAAAGATTTTTAATATGGGAATGAAATTAGGAAGGTGAGAACTTCTAGCTTAATTTCTGAAATAGGATGACCCATTTGAAACTTTCAGCACTTTAAATCACTTTTTCTCTAAGATACGTATACTCATATTGCCAGTTTAAATCAATTTGTTATATTTAATTTGTTCTGTTGCACAGTTTAAAGAAATGCATTTTTCCTCAGTCTTTTGTTAAAATATTACATAATTGAGTTTGCAGTTTGTCATTCTTATGCTTTGTTTCTTTCTTGTAGTGCAAAAAAACACAACTTATCCCACTTGAAAACCTCATTGCGTTTAAACAAAGCCAACAGAAACTAACACATAATTTATTTGAACAAGGTGATGCTGGACACCTTCAACTTCTAAAGGTCAAAATAGAACCACCTGAAGTAAGACAAGGAAAGGACAGTAAAAAAAGGCAAGATTTAAGTGAAATTTTATTTAATAATATCATATATCAGCAAGTTCATTATTATTTAAAATCACACCGTAATCTGGTTCAGTCTCCTAGGCTATACACAATTGCACATTCAGTTTTCAAGTGTCATGTATCTGAACATATTTTATGTGAGAAAAATTCCTATTTTGTGAGACAAATACTATAATATTTTCCCATCGTATTAAGGAATTCTTTCCTACCATTCGTAGACTGGAGGATTCTTTTACAGTGTCTATAGTAGAAGGAACAGTCATCATTTGCTTCTCAAATACTTGGTACAATATCCCATATGCAGTAGTCCTCCCTTATTCCCAGGAATACATGCCAAGACCTTCAGTGGATACCTGAAACTGCAGATAATACTGAACCCTATTATATATTTTGTTTTTTTCTATACATACATACCAATGATAAAGTTTAAGTTATAGATTAGGCACAGTAAGCAATGCACAATAACTAGTAATAAAATATAACAATTATAACTATATTGTAAGGCAAGTTATGTGAATGTGATCTCTTTCCCTCTGTCTCTCAAAATACCTTATTGCACTGAACTCATCTATTTTCGAACCATGGTTGAACTCTGATAAATTGAAACCTTGGAAAGTGAAACCATGGATAAGGGGGGACTACTGTATCCTCCAATACTTTGAACCAATCATCTTACCATATTCTTCAGACTCTTACAGTGAGCAGGAGGGTAGGTGATATAAATTGTTTCAGGGCACTAAGAAATGTGTATGTGAAAAGCAAGGCTGTAACTTCTAGTGAAGAGCATTTACTGTAGTGTTTTACCATGTGTATTGATTGGCAGATTATTACTAAGTCTGGAAAATACTTTAAAATTTTCACATTTATCAGACTGTAAAATCTGTTACTAGTGCTGTCTTTCCAGAAATGGTCTTCTTGTTTCCATCTATTCCCTCTTCCAATTTAGTCTTCCCCTTAGCGTTTTGAGACCTCTTTCCTCCTTGCTGTGATTTTGCTGAGGTGACTAAGTGTGCTTAATGTCTTCAAATAGACTAATGGAGGTATCTGATAGGGTTTCTGGCACCGACTGCAAATCCACAGAAAAGAGAGTTTAATAATTATCTAAGATGTGTAACCCTGTCCTTAGATTCCAGTGACTAACATAGAATAGTCAGTTCAGTATTAGAGGTTCTAGAAATAAATTTCATATTTGGTATTTTGCTTGTATTTGCAGAATGTCTTGTTAATTTAATTAAATGCTATTGAAAAGAATTTATGAACATAATTTTGTTAACTGTATCCCTATATAGCATGATAAATGAAAAGCAAATGTTGCTATAATTGTAAAAGTATGTTTTATGCTATTATGTTTAACAGGCAAAGGAGAAGAGCTGAGAAAGAGCTGCAAGAAAAAAAATCTGAGAAATTGAGGAGAAAACCAAATGTGACTTTTCGACCAGAGAATTCCATAATTAATAACGATAATTCAGAAATCATTAAGAAACCCAAGGTATAGAAAAAATGCTATTGATTCTTCCTGGTGTGCATGTACACTGAGTTTGGTATGTCTTTGTGGTTTATCTAGTCTGATCGCTGGGAGCTTCTGATTGTGATTAGGAGGATCTTTATATCATTCAGTATATCAGTCCCTGCTGCCTCCCTCCACAGAGCAGTAGACATAGAGTTCTGAATGTGAAAAGCAACTTGATGGTACATCAAAAACTGCAGTTTAGAGCATCTGCCTGCGTGGCTTTTTTTATATTTGAAATCACCCTTTGCTTATTTCTATGACATCTTAACATATATGTTATGTTATTTGGGCTTCTCCTAATACAGTTTCACCCTTCTCTGAGATTCCTCTAGGACTTCCCAAACAGGTTTGTTGTGTAAACTCTATTTTAAGTCAAATCTTTTTTAAAAATTTAATTTATTATTATTTTTTAGAGATAGGGTCTTGCTCTGTTGCCCAGGCTGTAGTGCAGTGGCACAAATATAGCTCACTGCAGCCCCTACCTCCTGGGCTTGGGCAGTCCTTCTGCTTCAGCCTCCCAAGTAGCTGGGACTACAGATGTGTGCCACCATGCCCAGCTAATTAAAAAATATTTTTTTGAAAGGTGGGACCTTGCTGTGTTGCCCAGGCTGGTCTCCGACTCCTGACCTCAAGTGATCCTTCTACCTCAGCCTCCTAAAACACTCGGATTATAGGTGTTAGCCATCATGCCCAGTGTTAAGTCAGGTCTTTTTAAATATACCTCTGTATTTGGTGACTGTCTAACTATTTTTGCAACAACAGATTAAATAAAGAGAAATGTATTAATAGTTTTGTTTACATTGATTTTTTTTTTTTTTTTTTTTTTTGAGACAGAGTCTGGCTCTGTCACCCAGGCTGGAGTGCAGTGGCCGCATCTCAGCTCACTGCAAGCTCCGCCTCCCGGGTCTACGCCATTCTCCTGCCTCAGCCTCCTGAGTAGCTGGGACTACAGGCGCCCGCCACCTCACCCGGCTAGTTTTTTGTATTTTTTTAGTAGAGACGGGGTTTCACCATATTAGCCAGGCTGGTCTCGATCTCCTGACCTTGTGATCCGCCCGTCTCGGCCTCCCAAAGTGCTGGGATTACAGGCTTGAGCCACCGCGCCCGGCCTGTTTACATTGATTTTTAAAAGGCATGCTTTTTCAGTCAGTCCTCAAGAGCATGTCTAGAGGCACTTAGTACAACTGTTTGTTGAGTCCATGAAAGATTTTTGACAGGATGGTGTACTATTTGAGTATTATCAAAGCTACTCTGTAGGAGAGAGTTGCACATGGTAACCTAGGAACCTTACATTAAATTGGTAATGCTTTTTTATTATTTGGCTTATAAATTTTCTTAACTCATTTGTAGAGTTACTTCGATAGAGTAAATAATTTGATGGAATAATTATGCCTAGAATGATGGAAATTGAACCTATACATGAGAATTCAATCTTCATAGCTATTGAGTATTTTTTTACAAAATAATACATGTCTTTGAGTTAATCATAGATTAATCCTGTGGGAATTCATTTAGGAACAAGAAGAACATTGTGGTTCCCATTCTTTGGATGACTTCGACATTCCTTTTGGTATGTATGTGTATGATTAATGTAATGTCTAAGTTTAGAGTTAAAATTAGCTTTTTAGAAATATGTACAATATGAAAATGAGGCTACCTACATTTCTGCCCAGCTGACTACAAATTCAAGGGTTCCTATACTCTACCCCCCTCAACTCAGGTTTGGTAATTGACTAGAAAACCCACAGAAATTGGGAAAGCACTTTACTTATGATTACAATTTTATTATAAAGGATACAACTCAGGAACAGCCAAATAGAAGAGATGCACAGGGCAAGGCAGTGGTGGGGTTGGGCAGCACAGGGCTTCCATGCCCTCTCTGAGATGGCCAGTCTCCTAGCACATCCATGTATTCACCAACCTGGAATCGCTCTTAACCTGTTTGCTTCAGGATTTTTATTGACTTTTCAGTACTTAGGTATAATTGATTAAATCACTGGCCATTGTGATTGAGCTCAATCTCCAGCCCCTTCTCTTTCCCAGATGTGGCAGTAGGATGGGTGAATTGGGGGCTGATCATTCTAACCCTCTCATCATGTGGTTGGTTCCTCTGGTGATTGGCCCTATGCTAAAGCCATCTAGGGGCTTGTGAAGAGACACCTCTAGCATATACTTAGGTGTGATCAAAAGGGGCTTGTTAGAAATAACAGACACTCCTATCAGGAAATCCCAAGATTCTGAGGACCTGTGTGCAAGAAACTGGGTCTTTGTAGACCAAATATGTATTTTTCATTATACCACAATGCTCCATAATTGATACTGTCTTATTCTACCTAGTCTTCCTGGGTGATCTCCCAGAGAAATCCACATGTAAACACAAACTCTCACAGTAGACTTTGGATTTTGGTTCTCTTTCCTCTTGAGTTTTTCTACTTACGTAGAAATTACCTCAGATACACTATGTGAATTCTGAATTCATTATTTCTACTCTGCCCTGACTGTTTTTTCCTCCTACATTCTCTTTCTCCATTTGTGTTGATATCAGCCTAAGCCAGAAACATGTGATTATGAATTCTGTCTTCCCTTTTATCCAGTCAATAACCGATTCTTACCTATTTTGCTTCCTTTGTAATTCTTAAATTTATCCTGTTTTCCCATCCCTCACCATTACTAGGTATATCCACTCAAACCTATTTTCCACACACTGGCTAGATTGTTTTCCTAGAATATGAATCTGACCATATCATTTCTCTGCTTAACAGCTTCTACTGGATCTTCATTCCCAGAAGAATATCTAGGTTTCTAAGCTGGACATGCAGAGTCCTCAACAGTTTTGATTTTGATTCTACCATGTCTTTGAAATTCAACTTACGTAACACTTCATTCAGAAAGCCCATTTTAGGCTGGGCACGGTGGCCCAGGCCTGTAATCCAGCACTTGTGGGAGGCTGAGGCGGGTGGATCACTTGAGGTCAGGAGTTTGAGACCAGCCTGGCCAAAATGGCTTAAACCCTGTCTCTACATAGGCATGGTGGTGGGCACCTGTAATCCCAGCTACTTGGGAGGCTGAGGCAGGAGAGTCACTTGAACCCGGGAGGCAGAGGTTGCTGTGAGCTGAGATCACGCCACTGCACTCCAGCCTGGGCAACAGAGCCAGACTCCGTCTCAAAAAAAAATTTTAATAACATCCTGATACCCCATATTTTACTTCCATTGAGTTAGGTACTGTGCTGCTGGGCTCCTGGTAATATGTTAGCTTCTCAATGATTACTTCCAATGTTTTGTTATATTTAAGAAATGCTACAAGATGATAATACTTCAGCTGGATTGCATTTCATGGCCTCTGTGAAAAAGAAAGCTATAGGAAGTCAAGATGCAAGTACAAATACAGTCCCAGGTAAATGCTGTTTTTCTTTTTAAAAAATTCGTATATTTTGATATAATTGAGTTATCTAGACTTTTCCTTTAAGGCAGTGATTTAAAGGGAATTTTAAATTATGTGATATGATTTACTCCCCCTAGGTTTTTCTCTCCAATCTTGGTATATACTTTAGAAATCAAATTTATAACTTAGTAAAACATAATAGAGACTTTTCTTCAAAATTACCATAGATTACATCCTAAGTCAGTAAAAATAATGCTTTGAATTTGGATTCTCTATGTTATTAATTACCTTCACTGGAATTGCATGTCCAAGGTTGGGAGGCCTGGGACTGTGGCTAGTGAAGGTGAGCTAGGAAGGACTGGATTGGGTTCGGTGAGGGAGGGGTGTGTAACTGTGTCCAGGAGTAGAGGAAATAAGTGTTGGAGGACCTATTATTTGGAATGTTTCCTGACAAATTTCCACTTTAATATTGTTTATCATTATGAATAGCATATTGAATAGTGCTCTACCCATTGTATCATAGTAATTCTTTTTTATGACTTTTAGTAAACAGTTTCTTTTACCCATGTACAGAACCTTGTACGTGCTTTTTAGCCTCTCTAACTTTATGTCTTAAAAATGTAATTATTTTAGAATATTTAGGTAATTTAGCAATCTATGAAGAAGATGAAAATTAACCATAATCTCACCACTTAGCAATAATGGTTTGATATTGTTTTTTCTTTCAGTCTTTTGTGCATTTTACATAGTTAGATACAGTATATAGCATAGGTGTCCTCCCTTAGTATCTAAACTCTCATTGTCCAGATATTATGGCTGTCTTCTCTAGCTTTTCCATGAGCGTTTAGTTTAATCCTCCTGGGTCCCAATGTTGTTTTTTTCCAAGTACCTTGGGATGCTCTTAAATTAGAGTGTATCTTTAATATATTATTTATTTTGTTATTTGCATCATAGTATGTTTGCTGCAGTGTTGAAGGCAATTCATCTCTAATGCATTCAGTATTATTGCATATTGAATGCTAACTAATGAATTAAATGAATATTAATTAAAAAGTGATATTTAAAATGCTTTATATGTAGTAATCCTTGATGAGTTGTTATTTAAGTATTTAAGAGTTGTTTAATGATGTTTGGGAAAATTAGATGGACTAGGATAGCTTTTTATTTCCATTTGAAATACTGTCATAAAGTCTCCTGGAATTGGAAAATTCACTATCTAGCACATTTGCAGGAGTGGATTAGATTTGCGTTACAAGGGATACCTGTATTTTGTATCCTGTTCATTTCACTTTGATTTATATGTATGGCAAACATGTCCCTGTGTCATCAGAGAAGTACTTCATAAGCATATTCCTTCTTCCAGCTGTACATTAGTTTCCAGTTTTTTTTCTCCTACAAATTAGGCTTCAATGAATATCTTCCTGCATAAGAGACTTTTTTGGTTATTACTATGACTTAGCTAACCTTTTTAACTTTGCCAATCTGATAGGTCAAAAAAAGTCATTATAGGCCGAGCACAGTGGCCCACGCCTGTAATCCCAGCACTTTGGGAGGCCGAGGCAGGCGGATCACGAGGTCAGGAGATCGACCATCCTGGCTAACACGGTGACACCCCATCTCTACTAAAAATACAAAAACAAAACTAGCTGGGCGTGGTGGCATGCACCTGTGGTCCCAGCTACTCGGGAGGCTGAGGTGGGAGAATGGCATGAACCCAGGAGGTGGAGCTTGCAGTGAGCCGAGATCGCGCCACTGCCTGGGTGACAGAGTGAGACTCTGTCTCAAAAAAGAAAAAGAAAAACAAAAGTCATTATTTAAATTTGTATTTCTTTCTGAATGAAGTTGAGCATGTGTAAATGTTTTTGATATAAATGATGAGTCTGCATTTGAGAAACTTTTTTTTTTCTTTTTTTTTTTTTGAGACAGAGTCTTGCTCTGTTGCCCAGGCTGGAGGCTGGAGTACAGTAGTGCAATCTTGTCTCAAGATTGCCTCCGCCGCCCAGGTTCAAGCAGTTCTCCTACCTCAGTCTCCCAAATAGCCAAGGTCTCCTGACAGGTGACTTCCACTGTGCCTGGTTAATTTTTGTATTTTTAGTACAGACAGGGTTTCACCATGTTGGCCAAGCTGGTCTCAAACTCCTGACCTCAAGTGATTTGCCCTCCTTGGCCTCCCAAAGTGCTAGGATTACAGGTTTGAACCACCACATTGGAACTGAGAAGCATTCTTAAATGTTCATTATCTGAGCATATCTTTGAGAAAGCCTTGGAGGTACATTGCTTTTGTTAAGTAGTTTATCGAAGTTGGCAGCTATTTCCTGAGTCTGCTGTTCATCTAGGTGAGGGCCCATGATATAAATAATAATAAAATTTGAAATTACATTAATTATTTAAAATTACATTGTTAAGCTGTCACTCTATGTTTCTACCTATCACCTTCTATGCATTAGATCTAATTCTCTGTATTCATATATTTTAATTTTTTCTTGTGTTTGTGAAATTTTTTTGTTTTCTCTCTTTGTCTTAAATTTTTTAATGTACTACAAGAGAAGTAAGCTACTTCTCAAGAAGTTGTTTCTGAATGTGGTACCAAGCAGCAAATCATTTCTTGCACATCATGTGTGATTTCTTTTTTTTTTCTAAGAGCAGTATGACTTATTAAAGATATATCTGACTGGGCGCGGTGGCTCAAGCCTGTAATCCCAGCACTTTGGGAGGCCGAGATGGGCAGATCATGAGGTCAGGAGATCGAGACTATCCTGGCTAACACGGTGAAACCCCGTCTCTACTAAAAAAATACGAAAAATCTAGCCGGGCATGGTGGCAGGCACCTGTAGTCCCAGCTACTCAGGAGGCTGAGGCAGGAGAATGGCATAAACCCGGGAGGTGGAGCTTTCAGAGAGCTGAGATCCGGGCACTGCACTCCAGCCTGGGTGACAGAGCGAGACTCCATCTCAAAAAAAAAAAAAAAAAAAAAAAAAAGATATATCTGCATGATGCCAAAGCTAGTCACTGTCCCCCATAAAAAAGCAGTTAAACCAATCAATTAAGAGAGAATGATTTCAGTATTTTTATTTTTCTTTTTTTTGTAGTTTTAAGTGGTTTAAATTCAAGCTTTGGTAATAAGTACTCAGTACGAGTTACATTTGAAAATAGGGCTTTATTGAAAAAAACAATGCTAGAAAATAAGGCTAGAGGCCTAGAACAAAAGGCACAGAGTTAAACTGTCTGATGATCTCCTGTGACAGGCCTGTTTATTTTACTGTTAAATAAGAAGCAGTTAACATTTGTGAAATTTAGATGTTAAAACACTTTAAGTGGTAAAATTTAATTATAAGCTCTGTGAATATACTATATACCACTGAATGATACCCTTTTAAAGAATGTGAATTAGCTGGGCACGGTGGCTCACACCTGTAATTCCAGCACTTTGGGAGGCTCAGGCGGGCAGATCACGAGGTCAGGAGATCGAGACCATCCTGGCTAACACAGTGAAATCCTATCTCTACTAAAAATACAAAAAAATTAGCCGGGCATGGTGGCAGGTGCCTGTAGTCCCAGCTACTTGGGAGGCGAAGGCAGGAGAATGACCCCGGGAGGCGGAGGTTGCAGTGAGCCGAGATCACGTCACTGCACTCCAGCCTGGGCGACATAGCGAGACTGTCTCAAAAAAAAAAAAGAGAATGTGAATTATGTTTCAATAAAGCTGTCAATAAAAATAAGCAAATAACAAGAAACTATTCAAGGTAAAAAAAAATTAGTTATAGGTTAATCTCCTAAAATCTGGTTTTTTTGAAACTTCCCTAAAGTAACCAAACTTGACTTAATATATCTGATCTAGAAATAGGAAATTTTAGCATTTTCTTGATGTAATTTAGTTACTTTACTGTTCTTGTGAATCATTCATATGAGAAAAACAATAGTCAGCTTGCATTCAATTATGAATTACTCTAAATTACCCTTAGAATAGAATTTGGTTTAATTATTTATATGCATGTCACTTCTACTTAGATTTCAAGAAGTATAATTTATGTTGTTTGTTGCTAACTTGTTCATACAAAGTTGATGATTTGGAGCAGTTTACAGCGTTTTTCTTAAAGTTCCTGATTATTTCTTTTTTAATTTGCAGAACATGAGCCTTTGAATGCTCCTCAGCTCTTGGTCCCAGATGTATATCTAAATCTGAAGCTTTCCACTGAAATGTCAGAGAAACCTTTGTCACCCTCAACACCTCATACAGTAGCAAACTTGGTTTGTGTTTTATTCAGAAATTTTAATAATACCTTTGCGCTAAAATGTATTATGGTCATGTAGACATTATTCAATTGTGTAGATGAAATGAGGCTAAAAATCTCATCTAGGTAGTTTTGTAGTAAAGGTTCAAAAATTAATTTAAGCATTATGCCAAAAATATTGTAAACTAAGATCAATAATACATACTTCCTGCTCCTTTTCCTAAGTTGGGCACATTCAGGCCCTTCTTTCCTTGTTATTAATAAGAATTAAGAATTAAGCCTTTTTTTGGGGGGACAGAGTGACCATATAGAGTAAAAAGAATGTAACCCTCTTTGATTTTATGTGTTTTGGCTCAGGTTGGACATACTTATATAAATGTGATTGACATTGAAGCTGATGATCTACAGGAATTACCTGTGAGAGAAGAGCCTTCAAATGATAATGTTATCAAACAGCAAAGCGATCATCCAGCAGTTCCATCGTCTGCAGAGTTACATTATATGGCAGCTTCAGTTACTAATGCTGTTCCCCCGCGTAATTTTAAGAGTCAAGGTAATTTTTTCCTACTTTTAAAACAAAAATGATTTGAAAAGTTATTTAATATAGCATTGTTATCCCTACTCACATCTCTTAGCTCTCCTCCTAAAACCCACTGTATTTTTGGATGTTTATATTCACAGAAATGTTCTGTTAATCTTCTCATTACCTTATTTAGAAGTTTAGAATCAGTCTTTGAATGCTTTTCATATTCTTAATAGAATCAGCCAGTTCCTCTATGGATTTATTTTCCAAACCTGCAGAAGTAGCTCCAGCTTGTCTGGATGGAAAAAGCTTGAGAGCAGGCATTACAGAAGTGAAGGAGCCTAGTGTCACCTCACCTACACCATCAGACATACAGCAGAACGAAGGTAAACAGCCAAGAGGTATAGCATGACCCTCTTCTGAATTACTGTTATATTGGAAACAAGCACCAAAATTTGATAATTGCAAAAGAAACCAGAAAAAGGGTTGTCCCTTGCTGAGGAGCATGGGGGCAAATAGGTAAATGAAATAGAGACATGATTCCAAAGCTGGGACCCATGGATACTTTGTAAAAAGTCACAGATCTGTTTATGCATATGTCTTTTCTCAATTAATAAGGCTAACAATAAATATTCTGTGTGAGTTCATGAGTGTTTTGATGTTAAAAAGCAATTTTCATATTGTACAAGGTGGGAAATCATCAAATAGCACACCGAAAATAAACAGGCATGGTAGCCAACAGTACTTTTTTCCCCAACTTTTATTTCAAATTCGGGACACATGTACAGGTTTGTTACCTAGGTATATTGCATGATGCTAAGGTTTAGGGCATGATTGGACCCATCACCCAGGTAGTGAGCATAGTACCCAATAGGTCGTTTTTCATCCCTTACCTTCCTCCCTCCCTCTCTGTGTTATAGTCCTCAGTGTCTGTTGTTTCCATCTTTATGGCCAGGTGTACGCAATTCAATAGTACTTATAAATATTCAGTTTTATAGTCAGGTTGCATTATGGTAACTTTTTACAAGATTTAGAAGACTATATATATTTAAATTTTTAAATAAAATACATATATATGTGTGTATTATTGTTGTGTTTTAGAGACAGAGTCTTGCTGAATTGTTCAGACTGGGGTATGGTGGTGCGATCATAGTTCACTGTAGCCTCGAACTCCTGGGCTCAAGGGATCCTCCTGCCTCAGCCTCCCAAGTAGCTAGAATTACAGGCACACACCACCATGCCTAGCTAATTTAAAAATTTTTTTTATAGAGACAGGGTCTCACTATGTTGCCCAGGTTGGTCTTAAACTCCTGGTCTGAAGTGATCCTTCTGCCTCAGCCTCCCAAAGTACTGGGATTACAGGCATGAGCCATCACACCAGCCTAGAAGAATATCCCTCCACAACATGAAGCTACTACATCCTGTGACTGGTTAGGTTAATCCAATATGCAATCAGACTTCCTGCAACAGAGACCTGAGTCTCCCCTAGGTTCCACAGTGGTTGTGAGGTATGCACATAGTCAGCCCTGTGGTTGCAAGATGCTTGGGCACAGAGTCTAGCTCTGCCTGATTATTGTATAATGACAGTGGGCACTCAGGAGACATGAGGAGCAAGGAAGGGATGGGTTAGGATGTGTTAGGGCATGTGTATTACAGCTGCATATACAAACAAGTACCAGCATTTCAGATTTTAAAGCCTTCATCTTCTCTCTCCTGTCATGGGGCTGCTAAGGTATATGGGTGGTGAATGGAGGATGTATGAAGCTAGCAATGTTTCAGACGGGGGAAGTATGTGGGAAAGTGAACAGAGCCTGGCTTTTAGATTCAAATAGAACAGACCTGGATTTGAATCCCAGCTCTGTCACTTAATAGCTTAGATACGTTTTACAAATCAATTAACTTTCTTTGATCCTCACTTGTATGTAGGACACACCTCAGAGGGTTGTCATGAAGTACATCTAGCCAAGTGTTTGTGGCTGCTTAGGTACTCTGTTAATTTCCCTTCATTTTCATGCCAATCAACTTTTGAAGTTCTGGCAGACAGGAAGTAGACTTTTCTCTCTGTGACCCCTGAGTATCTTAGGCCAGCATTTCAAATGACTATAAGCTACAGATTAATTTCATTTATCAATGAGACTGGGTTTATAATCAACCTTTTGGAGGTTCCTTACAGGGGGAGAAGGCCTGGTTGCAAAAATTTATCAGTGGACCCTGGTACTCTAATTACAGAGAAGAACTTTAAAAGGAAAAGTTTTATATTTTGAAATTAAATTCTGTCGTTTTACATAATATACTTTATTATTATTATTATTTTTTTTGAGATAGAGTCTCACTGTGTCACCCAGGCTGGAGTGCAGTGGTACAATCTCGGCTCACTGCAACCTCTGCCTCCCAGGTTCAAGTGACTCTCATGCCTCAGCCTCCTGAATAGCTGGTACTACAGGCATGTGCCACTACACTCAACTAGTTTTTATATTTTTAGTAGAGGTAAGGTTTTGCCATGTTGGTCAGGCTGGTCTTGAACTCCTGACCTCATGATCCACCCACCTAAGCCTCCCAAAGTGCTGAGATTACAGGTGTGAGCCACCGCGCCTGGCCCATAATATGCTTTAGAAACTCAGAATATAGTCACACATTAGAGTTGACTGGGATTTACATTACAGGAAAAGGTGAGGAGAAGGGAGGGACAAGGTCACTAGATGCATACAACAAAAAGCTAAACAAACAATAAATTTCTGTTTTAGTGAGACCTGCTCATTATTTTTTGAATGACAGTAGCATCTTATTTTGGAAGTCATCTCCTACTAGGAATATCATCAATAATAGCAAGCAGAGTTTTGCTGGGCCTAGAAAGAGCATTGCAGGGTCAGTGGAACTCAGTGTTTAACATTCTTGGATGGGTGATTTCTCTATGAGTCAGTGGAAGCGGAACAGGTTCTCCAGAGAAAGGGAAGCTAGTTTCATTATATATTGAGGACGTTCTGGGTTTTGAGCGTGTACTTCTCTTTTGCTGTATTTTCCACTTGTAAGTTTGTATGCATCACATTCTTTCCTGAGAGTCACTAAAGCTGATGCTTCAGGCTGCTAAGAAACAGGGATAGATAGATGTAAAGTACTGTGAGAGTCAAGCTAAAAAGGGTAGGGCAGAACAGGTAGGGAAATACTATATAACTGCCATTGCCAATGTTGCCATTTACTATTGTCTTATCATGGGAAAGTTCAACTTAGACTGGGACTGAAATATAATAAGCACTATTTATATTTTTTTAGTAGTTCACATTTTTTCAAAGTACTTTGCCACATAATTTGATCTTCACAAAACGCATAAGTTAGGTAGGGCAGGCATCATAATCTTCATTTGACTGACTCTTCATTCAATAAACATGAAGTTAAAGACCATATACCAGGGCTAAAGAAGAGAGAAACACCAGGCTCTCAGTCTGCGGGCATGCCTACAGGGGGAAGGAAAGACAGACATATAAAGAGATGATTATGATACTGCTTGGTAAGTTCTGCAGTGACGGGATGAATGAGATTCTTGGGTAAGACAGCATGGAATCCATCTCGGGGGATGATTGGGGCTATTTGGAGGAGAGACACCTAAATGGAATCTTAAAGGAAAGTAGGTTTTAGTGAGAGAATGGGCCTTCAGACAGACAGAATAGATTTTGCAGTAAGTTAATGGAACTTTTTTAGTTTGAGAAAATTTAAGTTGGGCTGGGTGTGGTGGCTCATGCCTATAATCCCAGCACTTTGGGAGGCTAAGGTGGGTGGATTGCTTGAGCTCAGGAGTTTGAGACCGGCCTTGGCAACATAGCGAGACCCTGTCTCTACAAGAAATAGAAAAATTAGCCAGGTGTTGTGGCACACACCTGTAGTCCCAGTTACTCGAGAGGCTGAGGCAGGAGGATCGCTTGAGTCCAGGAGGCAGAGGTTGCAATAAACCAAGATCTCATCACTGTACTCCAGCCTGGGTGCTAGAGTGAGACCATGTCTCAAAGAAAAGAAAAGAAAATTAAAGTTCATTATGCCTGGAGTCAAACTGAGTAGTATTTTGTTTGTTTGTTTAAAGAAATAGCAAGAGATGAATTTCAGCTGGAGAGGTAGACAATGGAAAGATTATGTGTGCCATTGTCTGTCATATGGAGGCATTTGGACTTTTAAGGTGAAGGCATTGGAGACACACTGAAGAGTTTTGGACAGAAAAGGAACGTGATTTCTGTTTTTAAAAGATCTCTCTGGACCTGGTGTGGAAGATGGACTAGATAGGATAGAGATAAATTACAGATAACGATATGATTTGGGGTCTATTTATTGTGAAAACTTCAGCCAAGTAGTGGTATTAAGAATGTAGGCATTTAGCAGGTTGAATCATCAGTACTTGTCACTTTGGATCTAAGGGAAAGAAAGGAGCCTCGAGTGACTTTCTGGTGTCTGGTTTGGGAAACTGAATGGTGGTGCTGTTTGCTGAGCTGCGGAACAAGGAAGAGGGAGCCATTTGGAGGGGCAGAAGCAATGAATTCATTTTTATGTGCTTATGGGACAACCTAACTGATATGTTCAGGATATGAAGAGCTGGAGCTAAAAAAGACTGCCATATGGATTTGGGAGTCATCTTTCATCAATGACATAACTCAGAGAAAGTGGGAAGAGTGAGTAGAGAAGTGAGTTCAGGCTGGCAGCCCAGGAAGTACCGACGGGTAAAAGGAATGGATGGCAGCAGCAGAAGTATGAGCAATACAGGCAGGAGGAGACCCAGACATCAGAAGAAGAGTGCATTTAAAAAAGGTGGTGCAGACCAGGTGCAGGGGCTCACGCCTGTAATCCAGCACTTCCTGAGACTGAGGTGGGAGGATTGCTTGAGCCCAGGAGTTCGAGACCAGCCTGGGTGACAGAGCGAGGCTCTTAAAAAAAAAGAAAAAGGAGGTGTTGCAAATTTGGGAGAAGAATCAACTGAATTTAAGAAGAAGAAGAGTCATTGGCTTTGATTTTGGTTTTAGGAGGTTTAACATTTGCCTGAGATCCCATATAAAGTCAGTAATAGCCAATATTGGGGCCAGCTTTTAATGTGTGATGTTTTTGGTTTTCAAGTAGAATTTGAAAAAGTCATTAAAAATATTAAATTTGCTTTTTGATGAAGTATATGTTTGTAGCAAGGAATGAAAGTAATATTCAGACTTTCCTTGTGTGTGGAACTTTGTTGTAGTAATTTATGTATTCTTATCCCAGAAGTCAAGAAGCTGAAAAGGAATTTTTAGGTGTATTTAATTAAAACTGATTTGGAAAGTAGTGTTGTGTTGGTTTAAAATGAAGTCATCAAAAAATGAGATCATCAGTAATACCTCTTCTTTAATTATAATCAATTCTGCTTTTACTCTCATTAATATTTAGATCTGCCAAAACCAGAGTTCCGATTCAAAGGACAGAGCACGAAGTCAGACTCTGCAGAAGATTATCTGTTGTGGAAACGGCTGCAAGGTGTCTCTGCAGCTTGCCCTGCACCAAGCTTTGCAGCTCACCGACTAGAGCATCTTACTGCTAAGCTTCAGAAAATTGACAAGCAGTTGCTAGCAATACAGAACATTGCTGAAAACATAGAGCAGGATTTCCCCAAACCTGAAATGCTAGATCTACATTGTGATAAGGTAGACTGCCTTTATTTTTAGTTTTTTGTTTGCAACTGAATTATTAGATTTGTAGTGTGATATACCTTTGGATACTTGATTTTTCAAAATGATGAGAAATTTATTTTCTTTAAGCTAGAGTTTGTCAACCTCAGCACTATCGACATTTGAGCCAGATAATTCTTTGTTGTGGGGGACTGTGCCATGTGTTGTAGGATATTTGGCAGCATCCCTGGTGTTTACCCACTGGTTTCCAGTGGCACTGCTCCCTAGTTGTAACAGTCAAAAATGTCTCCAGATAATGCCAAATGTTCCCTGGGAGCCAAAATCACCCTCAACTGAGAACCATTACCTTTAAGAAGTAAACCCATGTATAAGGCTATTATCATAAAATGAGTTGGAAAATATTACCCTCTCTTCTATATTTTGGAAAATTTTTTATAGGATTGGTGCTATTTCTTCCTTAAATGTTTGGTAGAATTCAGTGAAGCCATCTTCACTGAAGATGCTTAAAGTTTTGTTTGTTGGGACATTTTAAAGTATAAATTTAGTTTCTTCTGTAGATATAGGGCTATTCACCTGATCTGCTCTAAATAAAGCTTTTTCTAGAGTCCTCCCACACAAAAATGAAGTAAACCCATGCTTCCTATCAAGAAAAGAAATATGTGAATTACAAAACTAGAATGTGATTTTAAAGGAACCCCGCTTATAATTATCATTTTCTTCTGAAAGATTTTTATACTTTTACAAATATTATTGTCCTTCTATTTGGAGTTTTTGTGAGTTTCTTTTAAATATTTTGTGTAAGAGAGTTAGTAGTCAGTTCCTTAGAAATTTTTCATATCTTTTTTTCTTTTTATTCTTGAGTCATAGTCTTGCTCTGTTATCCAGGCTGGAGTGCAGTGATGCGATCATGACTCACTGCAGCCTCGATCTCCCAGGTTCAAGCAATCCTCCCATCTCAGCCTCCTGAGTACCTGGGACTATAGGTGTATACCACCACTCCCAGCTAAGTTTTTAATATTTTTTTGTGGAGATGAGCTCTCCCTATGTTGCTCAAACTAGCCTCGAATTCTTGGCCTCAAGCAGTCTTGCCTTGGCCTCCGAAAGTGCTGGGATTATAGATGTGAGCCACCATACCAGCCTAGTTTTCTATATCTTTAAAAGGTAGACATACAAAATAAATTAATGTTTATATATAATGACAGTTAAATAAAATAGGAAGTCTCAAAAATTATTTTGCACATTTTGTCCTTTTTTTTTTTAAAGGAAGAACAATTTATATCAAAAGGATTAGAGAACAAATATTATGTTACAAATAATTGGTTAAATGAGACCATGGTTGGGTACTTGAGGCCAAGAGTTTGAGATCAGCCCAGGCAACATAGTGACACCTCATCTCCATAAAAATAATAATAAGTCAGGCATGGTGGTGTGCACCTTTAGTCCTAGCTACTTGGGAGGCTGAGGTGGGAGAATCACTTGGGCCCAGGAGTTCAAGGCTGCAGTAAGCTATCATTGTGCCACTGCACTGTAGCCTTGGTGTCAGAGCAAGGCCCTGCCGCTAAAAAAAAAAAAAAAAAAAAAGAAAAGTTAAATGTCTTAAAGTCTAATATTGGGAAATGCAAAATAGTCTGCAGGATAAGAACTCCATTATTGACTTACCTTACAAATATTCCAGTTTGCTAGTGTGTTGACATTTAAAAAATGTATTTATTAGGTTTATAGTACACCTTTAATCCAAACATTTAACACATTTAAAAATTAAGATGAAGGGGGGCGGAGCAAGATGGCCAAATAGGAACAGCTCCAGTCTCCAACTCCCAGCGCGAGCGACACAGAAGACCGGTGATTTCTGCATTTTCAACTGAGGTACTGGGTTCATCTCACTAGGGAGTGCCAGACAATCGGTGCTGGTCAGCTGCTGCAGCCCGACCAGCGAGAGCTGAAGCAGGGCGAGGCATCGCCTCACCTAGGAAGCGCAAGGGGAAAGGGAATCCCTTTTCCTAGCCAGGGGAACTGAGACACACAACACCTGGAAAATCGGGTAACTCCCACCCCAATACTGCGCTTTAAGCAAACAGGCACACCAGGAGATTATATCCCACACCTGGCCGGGAAGGTCCCACGCCCACGGAGCCTCCCTCATTGCTAGCACAGCAGTCTGCGATCTAACCAAAGGCAGCAGCGAGGCTAGGGGAGGGGCGCCCGCCATTGCTGAGGCTTAAGTAGGTAAACAAAGCCGCTGGGAAGCTCAAACTGGGTGGAGCTCACAGCAGCTCAAGGAAACCTGCCTATCTCTGTAGATACCACCTCTGGGGATAGGGCGCAGTAAACAACAAAAGCAGCAGAAACTTCTGCAGACGCAAACGACTCTGTCTGACAGCTTTGAAAAGAGCAGTGGATCTCCCAACACGGATGTTGAGATCTGAGAAGGGACAGACGCCCTGCTCAAGTGGGTCCCTGACCCCTGAGTAGCCTAACTGGGAAACATCCCCCACTAGGGCAGTCTGACACCCCACACCTCACAGGGTGGAGTACACCCCTGAGAGGAAGCCTCCAAAGCAAGAATCAGACAGGTACACTCGCTGTTCAGCAATATTCTGTCTTCAGCCCCTGCTGCTGACACCCAGGCAAACAGGGTCTGAGGTGGACCTCAAGCAATCTCCAACAGACCTACATCTGAGGGTCCTGACTGTTAGAAGGAAAACTATCAAACAGGAAGGACACCTACACCAAAACCCCATCAGTACGTCACCATCATCATCAAAGACCAGAAGCAGATAAAACCACAAACATGGGGAAAAAGCAGGGCAGAAAAGCTGGAAATTCAAAAAATAAGAGCGCGTCTCCCCTGGCAAAGGAGCGCAGCTCATCGCCAGCAACGGATCAAAGCTTGATGGAGAATGACTTTGACGAGATGAGAGAAGAAGGCTTCAGTCCATCAAACTTCTCAGAGCTAAAGGAGGAATTACGTACCCAGCGCAAAGAAACTAAAAATCTTGAAAAAAAAGTGGAAGAATTGATGGCTAGAGTAATTAATGCAGAGAAGGTCATAAACGAAATGAAAGAGATGAAAACCATGACACGAGAAATATGTGACAAATGCATAAGCTTCAGTAACCGACTCGATCAACTGGAAGAAAGAGTATCAGCGATTGAGGATCAAATGAATGAAATGAAACGAGAAGAGAAACCAAAAGAAAAAAGAAGAAAAAGAAATGAACAAAGCCTGCAAGAAGTATGGGATTATGTAAAAAGACCAAATCTACGTCTGATTGGGGTGCCTGAAAGTGAGGGGGAAAATGGAACCAAGTTGGAAAACACTCTTCAGGATATCATCCAGGAGAACTTCCCCAACCTAGTAGGGCAGGCCAACATTCAAATCCAGGAAATACAGAGAACGCCACAAAGATACTCCTCGAGAAGAGCAACTCCAAGACACATAATTGCCAGATTCACCAAAGTTGAAATGAAGGAAAAAATCTTAAGGGCAGCCAGAGAGAAAGGTCGGGTTACCCACAAAGGGAAGCCCATCAGACTAACAGCAGATCTCTTGGCAGAAACTCTCCAAGCCAGAAGAGAGTGGGGGCCAATATTCAACATTCTTAAAGAAAAGAATTTTCAACCCAGAATTTCATATCCAGCCAAACTAAGTTTCATAAGTGAAGGAGAAATAAAATCCTTTACAGATAAGCAAATGCTTAGAGATTTTGTCACCACTAGGCCTGCCTTACAAGAGACCCTGAAGGAAGCACTAAACATGGAAAGGAACAACTGGTACCAGCCATTGCAAAAACATGCCAAAATGTAAAGACCATTTAGGCTAGGAAGAAACTGCATCAAATAACGAACAAAATAACCAGTTAATATCATAATGGCAGGATCAAGTTCACACATAACAATATTAACCTTAAATGTAAATGGACTAAATGCTCCAATTAAAAGACACAGACTGGCAAACTGGATAAAGAGTCAAGATCCATCAGTCTGCTGTATTGAGGAGACCCATCTCACATGCAGAGACATACATAGGCTCAAAATAAAGGGATGGAGGAAGATTTACCAAGCAAATGGAAAACAAAAAAAAGCAGGGGTTGCAATCCTAGTCTCTGATAAAACAGACTTTAAACCATCAAAGATCAAAAGAGACAAAGAAGGCCATTACCTAATGGTAAAAGGATCAATTCAACAGGAAGAGCTAACTATCCTAAATATATATGCACCCAATACAGGAGCACCCAGATTCATAAAGCAAGTCCTTAGAGACTTACAAAGAGACTTAGACTCCCATACAATAATAATGGGAGACTTCAACACTCCACTGTCAACATTAGACAGATCAACAAGACAGAAAGTTAACAAGGATATCCAGGAATTGAACTCATCTCTGCAGCAAGCAGACCTAATAGACATCTATAGAACTCTCCACCCCAAATCAACAAAATATACATTCTTCTCAGCACCACATTGCACTTATTCCAAAATTGACCACATAATTGGAAGTAAAGCACTCCTCAGCAAATGTACAAGAACAGAAATTATAACAAACTGTCTCTCAGACCACAGTGCAATCAAACTAGAACTCAGGACTAAGAAACTCAATCAAAACCGCTCAACTACATGGAAACTGAACAACCTGCTCCTGAATGACTACTGGGTACATAACGAAATGAAGGCAGAAATAAAGATGTTCTTTGAAACCAATGAGAACAAAGATACAACATACCAGAATCTCTGGGACACATTTAAAGCAGTGTGTAGAGGGAAATTTATAGCACGAAATGCCAAGAGAAAGCAGGAAAGATCTAAAATTGACACTCTAACATCACAGTTAAAAGAACTAGAGAAGCAAGAGCAAACGCATTCAAAAGCTAGCAGAAGGCAAGAAATAACTAAGATCAGAGCAGAACTGAAGGAGATAGAGACACAAAACCCCTCCAAAAAATCAATGAATCCAGGAGTTGGTTTTTTGAAAAGATCAACAAAATTGACAGACCGCTAGCAAGACTAATAAAGAAGAAAAGAGAGAAGAATCAAATAGACGCAATAAAAAATGATAAAGGGGATATCACCACCAACCCCACAGAAATACAAACTACCATCAGAGAATACTATAAACACCTCTACGCAAATAAACTAGAAAATCTAGAAGAAATGGATAATTTCCTGGACACTTACACTCTTCCAAGACTAAACCAGGAAGAAGTTGAATCCCTGAATAGACCAATAGCAGGCTCTGAAATTGAGGCAATAATTAATAGCCTACCAACCAAAAAAAGTCCAGGACCAGATGGATTCACAGCTGAATTCTACCAGAGGTACAAGGAGGAGCTGGTACCATTCCTTCTGAAACTATTCCAATCAATAGAAAAAGAGGGAATCCTCCCTAACTCATTTTATGAGGCCAACATCATCCTGATACCAAAGCCTGGCAGAGACACAACAAAAAAAACAGAATTTTAGACCAATATCCCTGATGAACATCGATGCAAAAATCCTCAATAAAATACTGGCAAACCGGATTCAGCAGCACATCAAAAAGCTTATCCACCATGATCAAGTGGGCTTCATCCCTGGGATGCAAGGCTGGTTCAACATTCGCAAATCAATAAACATAATCCAGCATATAAACAGAACCAAAGACAAGAACCACATGATTATCTCAAGAGATGCAGAAAAGGCTTTTGACAAAATTCAACAGCCCTTCATGCTAAAAACGCTCAATAAATTCGGTATTGATGGAACGTACCTCAAAATAATAAGAGCTATTTATGACAAACCCGCAGCCAATATCATACTGAATGGGCAAAAACTGGAAAAATTCCCTTTGAAAACTGGCACAAGACAGGGATGCCCTCTCTCACCACTCCTATTCAACATAGTGTTGGAAGTTCTGGCTAGGGCAATCAGGCAAGAGAAAGAAATCAAGGGTATTCAGTTAGGAAAAGAAGAAGTCAAATTGTCCCTCTTTGCAGATGACATGATTGTATATTTAGAAAACCCCATTGTCTCAGCCCAAAATCTCCTTAAGCTGATAAGCAACTTCAGCAAAGTCTCAGGATACAAAATTAATGTGCAAAAATCACAAGCATTCTTATACACCAGTAACAGACAGAGAGCCAAATCATGAATGAACTTCCATTCACAATTGCTTCAAAGAGAATAAAATACCTAGGAATCCAACTTACAAGGGATGTAAAGGACCTCTTCAAGGAGAACTACAAACCACTGCTCAGTGAAATAAAAGAGGACACAAACAAATGGAACAACATACCATGCTCATGGATAGGAAGAATCAATATCGTGAAAATGGCCATACTGCCCAAGGTTATTATAGATTCAATGCCATCCCCATCAAGCTACCAATGAGTTTCTTCACAGAATTGGAAAAAACTGCTTTAAAGTTCATATGGAACCAAAAAAGAGCCCGCATCTCCAAGACAATCCTAAGTCAAAAGAACAAAGCTGGAGGCATCACGCTACCTGACTTCAAACTATACTACAAGGCTACAGTAACCAAAACAGCATGGTACTGGTACCAAAACAGAGATATAGACCAATGGAACAGAACCGAGTCCTCAGAAATAATACCACACATCTACAGCCATCTGATCTTTGACAAACCTGAGAGAAACAAGAAATGGGGAAAGGATTCCCTATTTAATAAATGGTGCTGGGAAAATTGGCTAGCCATAAGTAGAAAGCTGAAACTGGATCCTTTCCTTACTCCTTATACGAAAATTAATTCAAGATGGATTAGAGACTTAAATGTTAGACCTAATACCATAAAAACCCTAGAGGAAAACCTAGGTAGTACCATTCAGGACATAGGCATGGGCAAAGACTTCATGTCTAAAACACCAAAAGCAACGGCAGCAAAAGCCAAAATTGACAAATGGGATCTCATTAAACTAAAGAGCTTCTGCACAGCAAAAGAAACTACCATCAGAGTGAACAGGCAACCTACAGAATGGGAGAAAATTTTTGCAATCTACTCATCTGACAAAGGGCTAATATCCAGAACCTACAAAGAACTCAAACAAATTAAAAGAAAAAAACAAACAACCCCATCAAAAAGTGGGCAAAGGATATGAACAGACATTTCTCAAAAGAAGACATTCATACAGCCAACAGACACATGAAAAAATGCTCATCATCACTGGCCATCAGAGAAATGCAAATCAAAACCACAATGAGATACCATCTCACACCAGTTAGAATGGCGATCATTAAAAAGTCAGGAAACAACAGGTGCTGGAGAGGATGTGGAGAAATAGGAACACTTTTACACTGTTGGTGGGATTGTAAACTAGTTCAACCATTATGGAAAACAGTATGGCGATTCCTCAAGGATCTAGAACTAGAAGTACCATATGACTCAGCCATCCCATTACTGGGTATATACCCAAAGGATTATAAATCATGCTGCTATAAAGACACATGGACACGTATGTTTATTGCGGCACTATTCACAATAGCAAAGACTTGGAATCAACCCAGATGTCCATCAGTGACAGACTGAATTAAGAAAATGTGGCACATATACACCATGGAATACTATGTAGCCATAAAAAAGGATGAGTTTGTGTCCTTTGTAGGGACATGGATGCAGCTGGAAACCATCATTCTTAGCAAACTATCGCAAGAACAGAAAACCAAACACCGCATGTTCTCACTCATAGGTGGGAACTGAACAATGAGATCACTTGGACTCGGGAAGGGAAACATCACACACTGGGGCCTATCATGGGGAGGGGGGAGGGGGGAGGGGGGAAGGATTGCATTGGGAGTTATACCTGATGTAAATGACGAGTTGATAGGTGCTGACGAGTTGATAGGTGCTGACGAGTTGATGGGTGCAGCACAGCACCATGGCACAAGTATACATATGTAACAAACCTGCACGTTATGCACATGTACCCTAGAACTTAAAGTATAATAATAATAAAAAAAATTAAGATTAAGCATATGTGAAACTATACTGAAAGGATATGAGGCAGGACTACGACTAAGTAAAAATATTAATACTAAGTAATGATATTATGATGCTTATTTGGTTGTTTTCCTCTTTTTGGGGAGTAGATTTGGGGTCTCACCATGTTACCCAGGCCAGTCTCTAACTCCAAATGATCCTCCCACCTCAGCCTCCCAAAGTACTGGGATTACAGATGTGAGCCATTGCACCTGGCCTGCTTTCTGTTTTTTTTTAAAACGCAGATTTAGATCTTCACATCTAAATAAATGTTCAGCATCAAAGCAGTTGTTGGAACTCTTTACTTCAAAGAATCTCTTTTGAAATTGCCTTCTGAGCTAGTTTAGTATTCATTATCTACAGCCAGATACTTGATTTATACCCAAATCTAGTCTTTTTTTTTTTTTTTTTTTTTTTTGAGACGGAGTCTTGCTCTGTCGCCCAGGCTGGAGTGCAGTGGCCGGATCTCGGTTCACTGCAAGCTCCGCCTCCCGGGTTTACGCCATTCTCCTCCCTCAGCCTCCGGAGTAGCTGGGACTACAGGCACCCGCCACTTGGCCCGTCTAGTTTTTTGTATTTTTTTTTAGTAGAGACGGGGTTTCACCGGGTTAGCCAGGATGGTCTCGATCTCCTGACCTCGTGATACGCCTGTCTTGGCCTCCCAAAGTGCTGGGATTACAGGCTTGAGCCACCGCGCCCGGCCCAAATCTAGTCTTGATCCTGGTTTGCTCACTCTCAGAAGAGTTCATGAATCATTAATTCCTTCAACCAACATTTATTGAGCATCTACTGCATATTAGGCCCTGTGCTAAATTCCAGGAATAGAAAGATAAATAAGGCATAGTACCTACTCTTAAGGAGTGTAAAATCTAATAAAAGAAGATAGATGTATATACCAATAAATACATACATACTGGGTCTAATGAGGCACATAGATATGCCTGGCATGCTGTGGCATCAAAGAAGGCTTTGTAGAGGTGACTCGAGCTGGTAATGAATTGGTATTCATCAGCTAATTAAGGAAAGACTGGCAAAATATTGTGAGCAAAGGAGAAAGGTACCAAATGGCATAGAGTGTTTGGGGAGCTGTATGAGCATTACTTAGAGGTAGAAGTTAGTGGGATTGGACTTTAAGACATTTGGCAGTAGAGGTAGGAGAGGGGAGACAAGGAGGAACAGAAAACATTTACCATGTCAAGCCATTGGGATTTTATCCTATAAGCAGGTAGTGGGAAACCACTGAAGTATTTTAAACAGTGAAGGGAGATGATCAGATATGCAGACAGTAATGTGGAGGGTAGACTGGAAAGGATAAGTCTGGGAACAAGGAGACCACATGGGTTACAGTGGTTCCACATCTGACTGCCCATTAGAATCATCTAGGAAACTTGTTAAGAATGCAAATTCCTGGGCCCCATTTCCCTGAAATTCTGATTTTAAGTAGGTCTGGTTAGAGCCCAGGAATCTGTGTTATTAACAAGCTTCACAAATGATTCTTATGCTGCTAGCTCTATATCAGGTCCACTGATAAGTGTTTGAGATCCACTAAATATCTATGGCAGGAAATAACAATGTGCCTGAATTTGAGCGGTAAGAATGGAGGGAAGGCATTAATAGGACTTAGAGATTGATAAGCTGTGGGAAGGTGAAGAAGACAACAGAGATTCACAGTGGTGTCCAAATTCCAGCCTGGGTGAATGGTGGAGCCATTTTCCAAACTAAGGAAGTGGAAGAGGGGTGTGTGTGTGTGTGTGTGTGTGTGTGTGTGTGTGAGAGAGATGTGTGTGTTGGGGGAGGGAGGCACAATGATTTCTATCAGGGACATGACAAATTTGAGGTGCTATGAGATAAGTAGGCAGTTCCTCAGAAGCAGCTGAGGAGCTACAACTGGGCTGAAGTTACAGATTTTGGAGTAATCAGTTAGGAGGAAGTTCAGTAATCAGTTAGGAGGAAGTTCAAATCATGATAGCATAGGCAGTCCTCAGGGAGAGCACATAGAGGAGAAAAGAAGAGGGCAAAGAATCTTGTAGAAACACTACCTTGTAAGGATGAGGATTCCACAAGACTTGAGAACAGTCTGAAGTCATAAGAGACTCAGGAGAAAGCCAGCCAAAGCAGGAGTTGCAGGAGGGAATTTCCACATATCTTAATGTTTAATGGACTCCTGTGCATGTCAAGATCACTCAGATGCTTTTTCAGAGTATACATTCTATCCCTGCTGAATCTGTTGGGGAGGTGGAGATGGCATGGCATGGCGTTTTGAAAAGGCTCTCAAAAATTCTGATAGGGCTCCTCTCTCAAGTCTTTTAAGACTTGAAGGTAGGGACAATGTCTTTTGCTACACAGGGTGGGCATTTAATAAATATTTGTTTAATGGTTGTCTTTGCTATCTTAGTTTTGATTCTGGCACTAATAAAATCACATTTACATACTAAAGATTCACCACTAGAACAGTTATTTATAATTGTGGCACAAGGTTGGGAGACAATTTCAAAGGAAGAGTTCCAAAAGCATTTTTTCAAAGCCCCTAAGTACAGTAGTCCCCTCTTATTTGCAGTTTTGTTTTCTGAGGTTTCTGTTACCCTTTGTACAGTATAAGAAGATGTTTTGAGAGACAGAAAGAAATCACATTCACATAACTTTGTTTACAGTATATTGTTATAATCATTCAATCTTATTCTTAGCAATTATTAATCTCTTACTGTGCCTAATTGATGAAGTAAACTTTATCATAGGTATGTATGCATAGGAAAAAACATAGTATACAGTCGGCGCTCTATATCCATGGGTTCTGCATCTGACAGTTCAACCAAGTGTGGATTGAAAATATTTAATAAAAACAAAAAGGATGGTTGCAGCTGTACTGAACATGTACAGAGTTTTTTCTTGTCATTCCTAAACATATGTCATAACAACTATTAATATTTAACATTTACATTGTATTAGATATTGTAAGTAATCTAGAGATTATTTAAAGTATATGGGAGAATATGTATAGGTTATATGCAAATACTGCACCATTTTATATAAGGGACTTGAGTGTCTGTGGATTTTGACGTCAGGAGCCAATCCCTCATGGATACTAAGGGACAGCTATAAATAAGGTTCGGTACTACCCACCGTTTCAGGCATCCGCTGGGGGTCTTGGAACATATCTCCCAGGGAAAAAGAGGGTATTTAGTCTTCTAAAATGACCACTTTGAAGGAAATAATGTTAATTTTGTATACACACACACACACACACACACAATTTATTTATTTATTTAATTTATTTTTGAGATGGAGTCTCACTGTGTCATCCAGGCTGGAGTGCAGTGGCGCAATCTTGGCTCACTGCAACCTCTGCCTCCCAGGTTGAAGCAATTCTCCTGCCTTAGCCTCCTGAGTAGCTGGGATTACAGGCACCTGCCACCATGTCCACCTAATTTTTATATTTTTAGTAGAGACGGGGTTTTGCCATGTTGGCTAGGCTGGTCTCAAACTCCTGACCTCGAGTGATCTGCCTGCTTCACCCTCCCAAAGTGCTGGGATTACAGATGTGAGCCACTGGACCCAGCAGGTTTGGTATATTTTTTAAAAATACTCTCACATTGTTATAATGTACACATAAATACAAACATCTTCACTTGCCTAAGAAAACAGCTTAGAGTCCTGGAAGAGGCCCAGGGATACTCTAGTAAGTAGTCTTGAAGACCTGGATTGACCATGTCATGCCACTAAAAAAGTCATTGAATCTCTCTGGGCTTTGTTCTCTCCTTTTTAATATGAGTTTGTCTAGATGGTAATTAAGGTTCTTCATTCTAAAATTTTATGATACAATTTTCCTGAGCCTCTTAAAAGTTTATAACTCAGTTAAGCTACAAATAAGTAAAAATTTCCTCTGCTTTATTGATCCCTACCATTTAGCTTATATTGGATTTAATCCCATTTCTTTTACTTTTACATTAATCCAAGTGTTTAAAACTTACATAAACTTGTTTGTTATTTTGAAATTATCAAAGTATTACCATTGTTTTGTCTTGTGTGTTTTTTCTACAGATTGGACCAGTGGATCACATTGAATTCTCTTCTGGCCCTGAATTCAAAAAAACATTAGCCTCAAAAACCATTAGCATTTCTGAAGAAGGTTTGTAGGGGCTGACAGGGACTGGCTGAAGTCTTGCTTTAGTTGACTGAAAGAATAAACATTGCTTTGTGGAGTGCCAGAAGTAGGAATAGTTTTCATATATGAGCTTAAGTCATCAGCTTCCCAATTTTTAGATAAGGATTTTTTTTTTGTAATGTGATTAGCTTCCACCTCAAAGCCTTTTTTTTTTTGGAGAAGGCAGTAACCTCCTCTGGATTTCATACCATGGGGCAAGTGTGGCCTGGAGCTCAGTTTTTGTGGATTCCAAGCCATTGGCCTCATAGTGCTGAGGATTGCACAGAACTTTGTGCTGAGGTTGCTGTTTGTCTGTGATCATCAGCTGAGCTGGAATTTGAGGTTCTGGTAAAATGGCCAGGCAGTGGTGAGGTATTAAGTTTTTTCATTTTTTATTGAAAGAATGAATTTGTTTTTACTTTCTACTGTGTGTGTAGTTTATACCTGTGTTCTCTTCTCATTCAGTCTTGTCAGTCTTTTCAAAAACCAGTGTTTGTTAATTCTGTTTGTTTCTCAGTTTCCTTTTTCGTTAATCTTTATTATTCTATTTTGGGGGGATTAACTTGTTGGCTTTTTTCTAACTTTATTTTTTCTTGTTTTCTAATATGTGTAATTGAGGCTGAATATGTTCCTGCATGGACCTACTTATCATCATCTGGTGTTGTTCAGGTCTACATAGTTTGTAGTTCACATTATGATTTGTTTAGCTTGTAAAAGGAGTTTTTAGCTTCTAAATATTAAGGATTCTAATATATAGGGCTATGTTTTTGTGGTCGATTTCCATTTTCATTGTATTTTGATTAGCTGATGTGTATGATGATATCAATTCTTAGAAATTTGTTAAAATTTCTCTTATGGCTGAGGATAGTCAGTTTTTATGTTATGTTCCACATTTATCTGAAGAGACCAAACATTTGCTGTTGGTTGTATGTATTGTATGTGTATATATCTCCCTTTGGTCAAGCTTCTAAATTGTATTGTCCAGATTTTTTATATTTTTTCTGATTCTTTAGTCAGCTTGATCCATTAATTTCTCAGAAGGTTGCATTAAAAATTACCCATAATGATTATGGAATTATTTATCCTTGTAAATCTGTTACATTCATCTTAAGGCTATAAGGTGAAAATAGTTCAGGATTGTTATATTTCTTGTTGGATTTTGTCTCTTTTATCACTAAGTAATTATTCCCAATAATCCTTTTTGACTTATAGTCGATTTTGTTTAATATGAACATTACTACCCCTGTGTTCTGGTATAACTTTTTGATATGTTTTTTTTTTAAATTTTATGTAAAATTTCTATGCTATTTTAATAGAAGACAGAATCATACAATTAACTTTCATATACTCAACAACAAACTTTAATCATTATCAACTCATGGCCAATCCATTTTTTACCTAAACACCTACCCACACCCACCCACTCTTCCCACCTTTTTCTTGATTATTTTGAAGTGAAACCCAGACAGCACGTTATTTTATGTATAAATATTTTATATGTATCTCTAAAAGATCAGGTCCATTTTTAAAACATAAGCACAATAATATTGACACTCCTTTAAAAAATTCTTAATATACTTATATATCTAATCAGGGTTCAAATGTTGCCAATTGTCTTGTTTCAAAAAATAGCTTTTTAGGCCGGGTATGGTTTCTCACACCTGTAATCCCAGCACTTTGGGAGGCTGAGGCAGGCGGATCACAAGATCAGGAATTTAAAACCAGCCTGGCCAATATGGTGAAACCCTGTCTCTACTAAAAATACAAAAATTAGCCTGGTGTGGTGGTGGGCGCCTATAGTCCCAGCTACTCAGGAGGCTGAGGCAGGAGAATTGCTTGAAGACCAGGAGGTGGAGGTTGCAGTGAGCCAAGATCATGCCACTGCACTCCAGCCTGGGCGACAGAGCGAGACTCCGTCTCAAAAAAAAAAAAAAAAAAAAAAAAAGCTTTTTAATTATTACAGTTGGAACCCAGGTAAGATCTGTATGTGGCCATTGGTTGATGGCTTGTAAGTCTCTTTACTTCTGGGTTCCTTCTCTCCTTTTTCTTCCTTGAAGTTTTCTTTGTTGAAGAAACAAGATATTTGTTCTGAAGTGTTTTTCAGAGACTGAATTTTGCTAATTGAGTCTCTGTGATGTCATTTAATGTGTCGTTTTCTCCTCTGTATTTCTTGTAAATTGGATATCCCTTTACTTTCAGGCTGTTTGATTGTGTTGTAGTTGTGTCCAGCATCTACCTAGATGTCATTCCTTTAAATAATTAGACAGTCTTTTTTAACTAGCAAGCATAATCAGTATTCATTTATTGTATTTACTGATATATTTGTGCTTATTTCTAATATCTTATTTCATGGGTTTTTTTTGCCCTTTTTTTCCTTTACTTTTTGTTCCTCTTTTTTGCCTTTTATTGGATTGAGTTTTCTATATTCTCTCTTTCCTACTGTATTGGTTCAGAAATTATACATTTCATTTTTAATTTTTAGTGGTTATTCTTGAATTTTTAACATTCATAGTTGAGTTAAAGTTTAAGGTGAAGTTGGACATGGTGGTGCATACCTGTAGTCCCAGCTATTCGGGAGGCTGAGGTGGGAGGATCACTCGAGCCCAAGAATTAAAGATTGTAGTATGCTATCATCACACCTATGAATAGCCACTGTACTCCAACCTGGACAACATAGTGAGACACCATCTCTTAAAATTTTTTTCTTTTTAAATTAAGGTGAATATATCTACCTCCCAAACAATATAAGGACTTTAGACCTTTTTAGCACTGATTTGTTCCCTCCATCTTCTCTGATACTGTTTTTTTTGTTTGTTTGTTTGTTTGTTTTTGAGAGTCTCGCACTGTGGCCCAGGTTGGAGAGTGCAGTGGTGTGATCTCAGCTCACTACAACCACCGCCTCCCAGGTTCAAGCAATTTTCCTGCCTCAGCCTCCCGAGTAGCTGGGACTACAGGTGCACACCACCACGCCTGGCTAATTTTTTCTATTTTCAGTAGAGATGGGGCTTCACCATGTTGGCCAGGATAATCTCAATCTCTTGACCTTGTGATCCGCCCGTCTCGGCCTCCCAAAGTGTTGGGATTATAGGTGTGAGCCACCAACCCAGCATCTGATACTGTTTTCAAATATTTGTAGATCTACTCTGTTTTTAACCCTCCCGTTTAGTTCCCCTTGCCTTTTATTTTTTAAGTCAGTGCTTAGCTAGGATTTCTCCACATTTGTCATTTTCTTTGCCAACAATTACTTCATTTTAAAATTTCTGATTTAAATAATGTAAATATGTAGGCAACAAATGTAGAAAACCAAAACAAGTTTCATGACACCTTTTATTGCCTGACATGCTCTCTGATATTTTCTCTTCTCTGCTATTGTTGCCCACAGTTGCTTCTTGCATCCACTTCTTTTTTTTGTTTGTTTTTTGAGATGGAGTCTCACTCTGTCAGAGTGCAGTGGCACGATCTTGGCTCACTGCAGCCTCTGCCTCCCGGGTTCAAGCAAAACTCTGTCTCGGCCTCCCGAGTAGCTGGGACTACAGGCCCCTGCCACCATGACTGGCTAATTTTTTGTATTTTTAGTAGACACGGAGTTTCCCCGTGTTAGCCAGGATGGTCTCAATCTCCTGATCTTGTGATCCACCTGCCTTGGCCTCCCAAAGTGCTGGGATTACAGGTGTGAGCCACCAGGCCCAGCCATATTTCTTTTATTTACCTTCTATTGGAGTAGGAATGATTCTTTAGTATTAAGATTTAACTTTGGGTACTTTTCACCGATAATATTTTGAAGTACTGCTTCCTCCCCATTTTTTCTTTTCTTTCTAAAACACCTGTTAGAGGTGTGTTGGACCTTCTCACTCTGTTACTTATATCTTTTTTTTTTTTTTAATGAGACAGAGTTTTGCTCTTGTTGTCTAGGCTGGAGTGCAATGACATGATCTCAGCTCACCGCAACCCCCACCTCGCGGGTTCAAGTGGTTCTCCTGCCTCAGCCTTCTGAGTAGCTGCGATTACGGGCATGTGCCACCACCCCTGGCAAATTTTTTGTATTTGTAGAGACAGGGTTTCTCCATTTTGGTCAGGCCAGTCTCGAACTCCTGACCTCAGGTGATCCGCCCACCTCGGCCTCCCAAAATGCTGGGATTACAGGTGTGAGCCACCACGCCTGGCCGCCTTATCTCTTTTAACCTCTTCTGCATAATTTCCTCCCTTTATCAGTGGTGCACTCAGGATGATTTCCTCAGATCTGTCTTTTAGTTTACTAATTCTCTTCTTTGCTGTGTCTTTGCTGTTTTAGCTATTTGTTATGATTTTAATTTTGGTGGCTATATTTAATATCTAGAAGTTGTATTTATTTCTTTTTCAGATCTATCTGCTCTTTGGATGTCCTGTCCTGTTTTTTTTTATTGCTGTTCCTATGCTTTATCTGTTTAATAATTTTAGTCATGTTTTATGACTAACCTTTTCTGATTGTTGTATTTCATATGTGCACATTATCAATTATTGAATCTGCATACTGACTCTCTTTCATGATTGGTTGTTCCTTTGTGTGATTTGTAATTTTTTATCATGGGCTTATCATTAGTAGAAGTTCTGCTAGATTATATGTATTTGTCTTTGGAGTAGTTTTGCATTTGCTTTTTGCTATCATTGAACAATGTAGGAAAAAATTGGAACAAATTTTAGTATACATTTCTTCACTTGGGGTTGCTGTACTGTATTGATGGTAGAAATTCAGACCCTGTTCATGCTTGTGGCAAGTCAGGGATTTTGATTTCTCAAAGGTGACTTTTATTTTTCTCTCAGCTACTATCCATGCATATAGAAAACTTATTTGCTGTTTCACCAGGGGAGAGATTTTCTTATTCCTATTTTATGGACAAAGCTGTCCTTCAATGCTCTAAGATAAATGAAGGTAGCTCAGTTTTTCCCTCATTGCAGTCTGCAGAAACCACATCTTCTATTCCTCAGTAGACTATCCTAGCATCATTGCCCACTTATTGCTCCAGCTTTGAGTTCCTTTTTCTTTTCTGGCACCAGGAGATTTCTCTGTTTAGAAAGATTGGTTGTATATTAAATATATTTTTTTTGTAATTTAGCGTGTCTGTGTTTTTATGGAAGGGCATAGGCCTGTGTACTTCAGCTCAGTCTGCCACGTTTAATGAAGTTGATAATAAATTTTATGGTTTATTTACTGTGGGAGAGCTTTAACTTCAAATTTTTTATTAAATTCATTATACAGTAGAAAGCTATTAGCATAATATGTGGTAAACTTCTAATATCTATGTTGCTAGTTGGAAGTATTAGCAATTGTTGTCTTTTCCATGTGATCTTTTTTTCTCTACTATTTTAATTGTAATATATACTCTGGATTAGTGCGTTTTTTGACACATATGGATGAAGAAGATCAAAGTGACAAAAAGGAGACTTCAGAACCTGAATTTTCAATAACAGAAAATTATTCTGGTCAGAAAACCCATGTGTTTCCTACTGCCGATTCAGCTGTCAGCCTTTCCAGTGATCAGAATACTACTTCTTCTGGTATTGTTCTTCACTTTTTCATTTACACATACTCTTATTCTCCATTATAATGTTACTGAATGTGATTTACTGGGAATACAGTTATGAAAGGTTTGTGAAGTCATTTTGTAATATTTATTTTAGGGGAAGGAAAGTTAAAACTTGCTATTCACATGAAGAACTATGACACCTTGTCACCTTCATAAGACATAATGCAATCATGTATCATATCTTGGTATAACTTAATATGAAATATATAGCAACTGGAATTACTATAATAGTTGACATTTACAAAAATTGAAAAATTAAAACTCTTCCAATTAAAAGAACTTTGAATTTTAATTTGAAAACAAAATAGTATCTATCATTTCTTGCACCTCTACCATGTGCATCACTGTTTTATATGCGTAGATTCTGGTTTAAGCCTGACCTATGAGGTGTAGACACTATTATTATCCCCATTTTACAGTTGAGGAGATTGAGATTTAGAAGGATTTAGTGCCACTTTTTGTTTCATTTCATTTGGAGGTAGCAATTAAAACTGCTATTCTTTAGTCCTAATGAATACATTTTATCCTATGAATAATAGGACATAGTAAATACATCTGTTCAATCACTGACAGTGGCTTGGAAATATGTTTTTTTCTCTCAGATATTGATGGTCAATTAAAATGATTTTACTGAGTGTTTAGTGTATGTTCTATTACCATTATTAAAGTGATATAAACAGTAAAAATGCTATTTTGAATGACATTACTGTTACTTAAAGAAAAGCTATTAGTAAGCTGACTTTAAATCTTGTAATGATTTTCTCAGTTCTTTCTAGATGCCATGTATGTTTTAGTCATCAACATATGGGGATAATAATTTCCACTTCACAGAGTTGTGAAGACTGAATATCATATATAAAGCATCTCAGAATCTTGTTTTATTTTCTTGGTCACTGATAGCTTTTCTCTTCTCTTCTCTGGGGTAGGATTGACAAATGAGGTTAAACAGGATTTGTATGCCTAGATGGTAGAGGGTTCCAATTATATCTGAGAAGTTTACACTCCATTTTATACTTGGGAATCATGGGAGAATTCTAGGCAGAGAAGTAAAATGAGGAGGTTTTGAGGAAAAATAGAACGGAGGCATAGAGACCACTGAGGAGGCTACAAAAATCTGACCTGGTAAATAATGAGGGCCTGGCTAGTGTTGTGGGAAAGAAATAGAAGAAACGAGACATTTTGAATTAGTAACTGATGGTACTCAGTGACTAGGTGGGTAAAAGAGGAGGAGAGGGGGAACATGGTTGTTTAGTGTTGCCAGAGTCTAAGGCAAAGGTATAACTAGGTCTGATGTCAAAGTCTAGACTCCAACCTTTTGGCTTCCCTGCGCCACATTGGAAGAAGAAGAATTGTCTTGGGCCACACGTAAAATACCCTAATGCTAACAATAGCTGATGAGCTAAAAAAAAAAAAAGTCCATGCATAAATCTCATAATGTTTTAAGAACGTTTACTTGGTAGTAAACAGGTACTGTGGCCGTGGGTTAGTGATCCTGGGTTACTAATAGGAGAAAGGGCAACTTGTTACTTAGCAAACACTTCAACCTTTAACCCAAGAGGTCACCATCTTCACTAATCTCATCTACTTCCCCATATGCAGCCCAGTCAGTATTGGAAGAGAATCCTTTAAGCTTTTTTTTCATGAATAGGCCAGTAGGGGCCTCTCAAATACTGAGAGAAAGTGTCTCTTTAATGGACCCTCTCTTTCCTAAGTACATAGGATTAATATCTTTTTCTACCTAGCAAAAAGCTATTAAGGGTAGTACTGTTACTATTACACTAACCTTAGATTTATGTGAGGTATTTCTTAGTTAAATTGAATTAGTCACCCTTAAGAACCCACAGATGCCCAGATTCTGAGAACAAAAATAAAATGCTTGATTTGGAGGTTAATAAATTAAATAGAACAATGTACTTTCAAGAAAACAGGTATTTCATATCAAAACCATGTGAATGTATAAGTCTTAAGGACAGATTTGGTTTATCTCAAGATAATAAAATCTTAAGGAATATTTTTTGAGAAGAGATGTCAGAACACTTTTCCCAAATTAATTCAGTTCTGTTTTTGGAATTAAACATATAGAAGATTGAATAGATTAAGTATTTTTCTTTGAAAATATATAGTTAATAATGGACAAGACTTAAAAATTATATTTTGGGCCGGGCATGGTGGCTCAAGTCTGTAATCCCAGCACTTTGGGAGGCCGAGACGGGCGGATCACAAGGTCAGGAGATTGAGACCATCCTGGCTAACATGGTGAAACCCCGTCTCTACTAAAAAAATACAAAAAAACTAGCCCGGCGAGGTGGTGGGCACCTGTAGACCCAGCTACTCAGGAGGCTGAGGCAGGAGAGTGGCGTGAACCCGGGAGGTGGAGCTTGCAGTGACCTGAGATCCGGCCACTGTACTCCAGCCTGGGCAACAGAGCGAGACTCCGTCTCAAAACAAAGCAAAACAAAACAACAACAAAAAATTATATTTTGGGTTACATTCTTACAAGTAAATTGCTCCTTGGATTTAAATAAGATATTTTCTGAAATATATTACTTTCAGATCACCAGAGGTTTGTTTTTTGTTTGTATATATTTTATAAAGTAAATTGCACTCCAGTACTCTAAACTGTGTACTAAGCAAAGAAGGGTTGTGCCTTCTGACATATATTATACTGAGTACTCAGGATAGAAAAGTAATAATCTTATACCAGCTGGGTGCGATGGCCCATGCCTGTAATCCCAGCACTTTGGGAGGCCAAGGCAGGTGAATCATTTGAGCTCAGTGGTTGGAGACCAGCCTGGGCAACACAGCAAGACCCCATATCTACAAAAAATACAAAAATTAGCCTGCATTGCAGCACACACCTGTAATCCCAGCCATTCAGGACGTTAAGGTGGGAGGTTCGCTTGAGCCTGGAGGCAGAGGTTGTAGTGTGCCATGACCTGCGCTTAGCCTGGGTGACAGAGTGAGACATGGTCTTAAAAAACATGTAGACAGTGTTCACTATCAGATAGCATATTCAAGAGGAGGATAAATATGCTGCAAATATATATCTATAAACCAATTTGGAGGTTTAAAAGTATTTTAATTTAATTTCTGGTTATATAATTTCTAAATTAGGTTAACAATTGAAAGCAAAAAAAAAAATGACCCAAAATTTTTATTAATAATGATTTTTTTTTTAGGTATGAATAGCAATGATGAATTATTTGAGAGGTAAATATCTTAAGAGTTAATTCATGATTTTCTTTAAAGTTGGGTGTGTGTAGATAGTGGAAATTTTGTTGTTCATATGTGTGTGAATTTTTACATTATACATCTTTGTGGTTTAAAGGAATATAAGTTTTCATTGGGTATGGAATATTTTTAAGAAATTGAGGATTGTTATATCCCTTACTGTTTTAGCACAAGTAATTAGAATTCAATAGACTATACTACATTTTCTTATATAAATATAGATCAAATTTAAACAGGCAGAATCTATAGAGGTTTTCTTCTGGGCCATATGTTTCCTTTTTAAAGAAAATCTACCAAGTCATTACTTTTTGTTGATTAGTCTTTTTCGCTGAGAGATACTAGAATTGCAGAAATAGAAGGAGCAGTAGATATATGTTTATCATTTTGTGTTCATTTGTTACATGTTTATTTTTGCTTAATGTAATTAAGTTGTAGATACTGATTTATATTTCTTAAATTACATTTGCAAATGAAGTGCTTCAGTAGATCCACTCCAGATGACTGGATTGACTGATATTGCAGACATTATTGATGACCTTATAACTAAAGACGGAGTTTCCAGTGAAGAGCTGGGCTTAACAGAACAAGCTAAGCGCACCTCCAGGTAATCATTGAATAATTCATTTTTAACCTGTTTAAAATGCTTCTCATTCAAGAATGTTCAAAACTTGTCATATTTTAATGTGATTTTTATGAAAAAAATCTGAAGCATAGAATAGATTTTTTTCTTCATGTTTTGTTATGTATATGTGTCAGTCTTCCCTTTTCCCTAACAGTTTATAGTATATAACTGTATCCTGTGAGTTTTCCCAAGAATCACTGTAAGTACAACATACATTTAATCCTATCTCTTACTAGAAGTAATTAATGATTTAGTTCATAGCACTTTATCCTAAAATTAACCCTTAGAATACATTTTAAATAGCTTTTCTGATGTATCATGCAAATAGAAAACAAAAAAGATCAGGCACTACTGTTTTTATATCAGATAAAACAGACTTTAAACCAACAGCAGTAAAAAAGGACAAAGAAGGGTTTTACATAATGATAAAGAGTTCAATTCAACAAAAAGACTTAACTATCCTAAATATATAAGCATTCAACATTGGAGCACCTAGATTCATAAAATAAGTACTTACAGACCTATGAAACTATTTAGGCAACCACATAGTAATAGTGGGGGACTTTAACACCTCACTGACAAAGTTAGACCTATCATCAAAGCAGAAAACTAACAAATTCTAGAATTAAATTAGACACTTAATCAATTGAACCTAATAGACATCTGCAGAATGCTCCACCCATCAACCCCAGAATATACATTCTTTTCATCTGCACATGGAATATACTGCAAGATCGACCAAATGCTTGGCTGTAAAGCAAGTCTCAATAAATTAAAAAAAAAAAAAAAAAAACCTGAAATCTGACTGATATGGTTTGGCCATGTCCCCATCCAAATCTCATCTTGAATTGTAGTTCCCATAATTCCCATGTGTCATGGGAGGGATCAGGTGGAGATAATTGAATTATGGGGACAGTTTGCCCTATCCTGTTCTCATGATAGTGAGTTCTCACAATAACTGATGGTATTATAAGGGGCTTCCTCCTTCAGTGGGCACTCATTCTTCTCCTTCCTACCATCATGTGAAGAAGGCCATGTTTGCTTCCCTTTCTGCCATGATTGTAAGTTTCCTGAGGCCTCCCCAGCCATGCTGAACTGTGAGTTAATTACACCTCTTTCCTTTATACCTTTATAAATTATTCAGTCTCAGGTATGTCTTATTTAGCAGTGTAAGAACAGACTAATATAGTAAATTGGTACCACAGAGAGTGGAGTGCTTCTGCAAAGATACCTGAAAATGTGGAAGCGACTTTGGAACTGGGTAACAGGCAGAGGTTGGAACAGTTTGTAGGGCTCAGAAGAAGACAGGAAGATGTGGGAAAGTTTGGAACTTCATAGAGACTTGTTGGGTGGCTTTGACCAAAAGCCTGATAGCAATATGGACAGTAAGGTCCAGGCAGAGGTGGTCTCAGATGAAGAAGAGGAACTTGTTGGGAACTGGAGGAGGTGATTCTTATTATCTTTTAGCAAAGAGACTGGTGACATTTTGCCCCTGCCCTAGAGATTTGTGGAACTTTGAACTTGAGAGAGATTATTTAGGGTATCTGGTGGAAGAAATTTCTAAGTGGCAAAGCATTCAAGAGGAAGCAGAGCATGAAAGTTTGGAAAATTTGCAGCCTGACAGTGCAGTATAAAAGAAACACCCATTTTCTGGGGAGAAATTCAAGCTCACTGCAGAAATTTGCATAAATAATGAGAAGCCAAATATTAGTCACCAAGACCATGGGGAAAATATCTCCAGGGCATGTTAGAGACCTTCATGGCAGCCCCTCCCATCACAGGCCTAGAGGCCTAGGAGGGAAAAATGATGTCCTGGGCCAGGCCCAGGCCCTCCCTGCTGTGTGCAGCCTAGGGACTTGGTGCCCTGCATCCTATCCTCTCTAGCTGTGGGTAGAAGGCGCCAAGATACAGCTCGGGCTGTGGCTTCAGAGGGTGCAAGCCCCAAACCTTGGCAGCCTCCATGTGGTGTTGAGCTTGTGGGTGAACAGAAGTCAAGAATTGAGGTTTGGGAACCTCCTCGTAGATTTCAGAGGATGTATGGAAATCCCAGACTGAAGTTTGCTGCAAGGGCAGAGCTCTCATGGAGAACCTCTACTAGGTCAGTGCAGAAGGGAAATGTGGGGTTGGAGCCCCCACACAGATTCCCTTCTGGGGCACTGCCTAGTGGAGCTGTGAGAAGAGGGCCACCATCCTCAGACCCCAGAATGGTAGATTTACCAACAGCTTGCACCATGTGCCTGGAAAAGTCACAGATAATGCCAGTTGTGGAAGCAGCTGGGGCAGAGGGCTGTACCCTGCAAAGCCTGCAAAGCCACAGGGACAGGAGCTGTGGACAGGACCTGTCCAAGACCATGGGAACCCACCTCTTGTATCAGCATGACCTGAATGTGAGACATGGAGTCAAAGAAGATCATTTTAGAACTTTAAGGTTTAATGACTGCCCTATTGGATTTTGGACTTGCATGAGGCTGATAGCCCCTTTGTTTTGGCTAATTTCTCCTATTTGGACTGGGTGTTTTTACCCAATGCCTGTACCTCCATTGTATCTAGGAAGTAACTAACTTGCTTTTGATTTTACAGGCTCATAGGCAGAAGGGATTTGCCTTGTCTCAAATGAGACTTTGGACTTGGACTTTGGAGTTAATGCTAGAATGAGTTAAGACTTTGAGGGACTGTTGGAAGGACATGATTGTGTTTTGAATTATGAAGACATGAGATTTGGAAGGGGCCAGGGCAGAATGATATGGTCTGGTTGTTTCCCCATCCACATCTCATCTTGGATTGTAGTTCCCATAATCCCCACATGTTGGTAAAGATAATTGAATCATGGAGGTAGTTTGCTCTGTCCTGTCCTCGTGATAGTAAAAACACTATTTCACGAGTTCTGATGGGTTTTTTGTTGGTTTTTTCTTTTTTTTTTTTGAGATGGAGTCTCGTTCTGTTGCCAGGCTAGAGTGCAGTGGTGCGATCTCAGCTCACTGCAACCTCCGACTCCCTGGTTCAAGCGATTCCTGCCTCAGCCTCCTGAGTAGCTGGGATTACAGGCATGTGCCACCACGCCCAGCTAATTTTTATATTTTTAATAGAGACAGGGTTTCACCATATTGGCCAGGATGGTCTCAATATCCTGACCTTGTGATCTGCCCCCCGTCGACTTCCCAAAGTGCTGGGATTACAGGTGTGATGCAGCAAAAGCAACATTGAGAGGAAAATTTAGAGGCTGGGCACGGTGTCTCACACCTGTAATCCCAGCACTTTGGGAGGCTGAGGCGGGTGGATCACCTGAGGTTGGGAGTTGGAGACCAGCCTGACCAACATGGAGAAACCTCATCTCTACTAAAAATATAAAACTAGCTGGGCATGGTGGCACATGCCTGTAATCCCAGCTACTCGGGAGGCTGAGGCAGGAGAATCACTTGAACCTAGGAGGCAGGGGTTGTGGTGAGCCAAGATCGTGCCATTGCACTCCAGCCTGGGCAACGAGAGCAAAATTCTTTCTCAAAAAAAAAAAAAAAAAAAAAAAAAAGTGGAAAGTTTATAGCACTAACCACCTGCATCAAAAAGTTCGAATGATTTCAAATTAGTGATCTAACATCACACCTAGAGGAAACAGAAAATCAAGAACAAGTTAACCCCAGAGCTAGCAAAATAAGTAACTAAAATCAGAGCAGAAGTGAACAAAATTGAGAACCAAATATCCATACAAAGAATCAATAAAACCAAAAGTTGGTTATTAGAAAGGATAAACTAGATTGATAGACCACTAGCTACATTAACAAAGAAAAAAAGAGGGAAGATCCAAATAAGCGCAATCAGGAAACAACAAAGGTAACATTACAATTGATCCCACAGAAATACAAAAGATCCTGAGACTATTATGAACACCTGTATGCACAAAGTAGAAAATCTAGAGGAAATGGGTAAATTCCTGGAAACACAACCTCCCAACATTGAATCAGGAAGAAATTTGAAACCCTGAACAGACCAATATGAAGTTCTGAAATGGAATCAGTAGTAAAAAACCCACCAACCAATAAAAGCCCCAGACTGGATGGATTGACAGCCAAATTCTGCCAGACATAAAAGAAGAGCTGATAGGAATTCTACTGAAACTCTTTAAAAAATCAAGGAGGACAGACTCTTCCCCAGTCATTCTATGAAGGTGGCATCACCCTGATACCAAAACCTGGCAAAGACACAGGGAAAAAGGAAAACTGTAGGCCAATATCCCTGATGAATATAGAAGCAAAAATCTTCAACAAAATACAGCAAACCGAAAGCAGCACATCAAATTGTGGTGATTGTTAATTCACCACAATCAAATAGGCCTCATTTCTAGGATGCAAGATTGGTTCAACATACACAAATCAATAAATGTGATTAATAGCCATTCATGACACACCCACAGCCAACATCTTACTGAATGGGCAAAAGCTGGAAGCATTCACCTTAAGAACTGGTACAAGACAAGGATGCTCAATCTTACCATTTCTATATAACATAGTACTGGAAGTCCTAGCCAGGGCAATCAAGTAAGAGAAATAAATGCAAGGCATCGAAATAGGAAAATAAGAATTCAGATTACCTCTTTTCCATGACAGTATGATTCTATACCTAGAAAACCTAAAGACTCCTCCAAAAGCCTCCTAGAACTGATAAATGACTTCAGTAAAGTTTCAGGATACAAAATCAATATACAAAAATCAGTAGCGTTTCTATGGAGAACCAAAGCAAGAATGCAGTCCCATTTACAACAGACACACACACACACACCTCTTAGAGCTCTAAGACCAAGTTATATCAGTGTTTATTTGAGCTCGGGGAAGAAAGTCAGTAAAAGAAGGCAATCACAGCAGTTCTTGTATTTGTAAGTGAAGGGCAAGGAATTAGATGTAACTAGAGTTTGTGCATTAGAAGGAAAGAGTGGGACTAGCTGAGTATGGAGACCAGAGGGAATCACTGAGTTCAACCTATTGACAAGCAGTAGGGGGTGATCAGAAGGGGCTTTTTTTCTTTTCATTTTGCTTCAGGAGAAAAACGATTTAATATCTACCAACTTCCCCATCCCCCAAGTAGCTGCATTCTGCGATTTCAACTTTTCTTCCAATTCTTACTCCTGTTTTCTCCGCTTATAAAAGGAAAGTTATCAAAAACAAAGGAAGGTTATCAAAAACAAAATACATTGGCAAAGTACTCATCACTTCTTCGACTTATATTTTTATTGCCATGAAACTATTTCCTGTGTTCTTCTATCCAGACAGACATTCACTGCAGTCTATAAAGTGAAAGATGTAAGCAAGGATATATAACTGTTTCAGTGAACAGATTTGATGAAATGCCTTCTGTTTTAGTACTTTAAGTTTATCACATTTTGTTGACTTCTGACATTCCATTTTTCCTAGATTGGAGGAAAGATCTGTTTATGTAGTTTTTAAATGTGCCAGTGCCTGCACGTTAAGTTTTTTAAAAATAAAATTGTATAAAACATATAATGTATTGGTCTTTTGGGGGGAATTAGATGCATCATCACTGTATTACACTGTATCACAACTGTATTACAGCTTCATCAACATTAACTGGTTTGCTTTCGTGATGTTTCTGAGGAATTGGTTCTTTTTGCAGAGGTTCAAGAGAAAGGGCTTTTGAGAAGTTCTCTAGTTCCTTTTGTATATTTACAAATGCTTTATTCACATTGTTAACTTTTCATCATTCATAATGTATATTTTAAGATTAGTGGGCTGGGTGCGGTGGCTCACGCCTATAATCCCAGCACTTTGGGAGGCTGAGGCAGGTGGATTACCTGAGGTCAAGAATTCGAGATCAGCCTGGGCAACATGGTGAAACCTCATCCCTACTAAAAATACAAAATTAGCCAGGCGTAGTGGCACATGCCTGTAATCCCAGCTACTCGGGAAGCTGAGGCAGGAGAATCGCTTGAACCTGGGAGGCGGAGAATGCAGTGAGCCGAGATCGCGCCATTGCACTCCAGCCTGGGCAACAAGAGTAAATCTCCATCTCACCAAAAAAAAAAAAAAGAAAACAGGTTAGTGGTAACTGGCTTTGCTTTGTTTTTAGCCTTAAAGTTGTTGTGTCTGGCAATGTGAAATACGTTCCTGGACTTCTGCCCCCTTAATTTGTTCTTGGCCATTGTCTTTGATGTGTATATGCAGGTTCTTTTTTTTTTTTTTTTAAATTAATTTCCGTAGGTTTTGGGGGAACAGGTGGTATTTGGTTACATGAGTAAGTTCTTCAGTGGTAATTTGTGAGATTTGGTGCACCCATCAACCTCAACAGTATATACTGTACCCAATTTGTAGTCTTTATTCCTCACCCACCTCCCACCCTTTCTCCCAAGTCCCTGAAGTCCATTGTATCATTCTTAGGCCTTTGTCTCCTCCTAGCTTATGAGTGAGAGCATATGACATTTGGTTTTCCATTCCTGAGTTATTTCACTTAGAATAATGGTCTCCAATTCTATCCAGGTTGCTGCGAATGCCATTATTTCATTCCTTTTGGTGGCTGAATAGTATGACATGGTGTATATGTGTACCACAATTTCTTTATCCACTCATTGCTTGATGGGCATTTGGGCTGGTTCCATATTTTTGCAATTGTGAATTGTGCTGCTATAAACGTGTGTGTAAGTATCTTTTTCATATAATGACTTCTTTTCCTCTGGGTAGATATCCAGTAGTGGGATTGCTGGATCAAATGGTAGTTCTACTTTTAGTTCTTTAAGGAACATCCACACTGTTTTCCATAGTGGTTGTATTAGTTTACATTCGCACCAGCAGTGTAGGAGTGTTCCCTTTTAACCGCATCGCTGCCAACATCTATTGTTTTTTGATGTTTTAATTATGTTCATTCTTACAGAAGTAAGATGGTATCGCATTGTGGTTTTTATTTGCATTTCCCTGATCATTAGTGATGTTGAGCATTTTTTCACATGATTGTTGGCCATTTGTATATCTTCTTTTGTGAATTGTCTCTTCATGCCTTAACTCTATTGTTTTGATGGGATTTTTTTTTCTTGCTTATTTATTTGAGTTCTTTGTATATTCTGGGTATTAGTTCTTTGTCAGATGTATAGATTGTGAAGATTTTCTCTCACCCTGTGAGTTGTCTGTTTACTTTGCTGATTGTTTCTTTTGCTGTGCAGAAACTTTTTAGTTTAAGTTCCACCTATTTTTTTCTTTTTTTTTTTTTTGAGACAGAGTCTTGCTCTGTTGCCCAGACTGGAGTGCAGTGGCTGGATCTCAGCTCACTGCAAGCTCCGCCTCCCTGGTCTACGCCATTCTCCTGCCTCAGCCTCTCGAGTAGCTGGGACTAGTTACACACCTGTAGTTGGGACTACAGGTGTGTAACGAGCCGCCACCTCGCCCGGCTAGTTTTTTGTATTTTTTTGGTAGAGACGGGGTTTCACCATGTTAGCCAGGCTGGTCTCGATCTCCTGACCTTGTGATCCGCTCGTCTCGGCCTCCCAAAGTGCTGGGATTACAGGCGTGAGCCACCGTGCCCGGCCAGTTCCACCTATTTATCATTGTTTTTGTTGCATTTGCTTTTAGATTCTTGGTCATGAAGCCTTTGCGTAAGCCACTGTCTAGAAGGATTTTTCCTGTGTTATCTTCTAGAATTTTTATGGTTTCAGGTCTTAGATTTAAGTCCTTGATACATCTTGAGTTGATTTTTGTATAAGGTGAGAGATGAGGATCCAGTTTTATTCTTCTACATGTGGCTTGCCAATTATCCCAGCACCATTTGTTGAATAGAGTGTCCTTCCCCCTTTATGTTTTTGTTTGCTTTGTCGAAGATCAGTTGGCTATAAGTATTTGGGTTTATTTCTGGGTTCTCTATTCTGTTCCATTGGTCTGCGTGCCTATTTTTATACCAGTACCGTGCTGTTTTGGTGACTATGGCCTTATAGTTTGAAGTCATAATGTGATGCCTCCAGATTTATTCTTTTTGCTTTGTCTTGCTTTGGCTATACAGGCTCTTTTTTTGGTTCCATATGAATTTTAGGATTGTCTTTTCTAGTTCTGTGAAGAATGATGATGGGGTTTTTTTTGTTGTTGTTGTTTTGTTTTTGTTTTTGTTTTTGTTTTTTTACAGAGTCTCACTTTGTTGCCCAGGCTGGAGTGCAGTGGCACAATCTCAGCTCACTGCAACCTCTGCCTCCTGGGTTCAAGCAATTTTTCTGCCTCAGCCTCCCTAGTAGCTGGGATTACAGGTCCGCACCACCACACCCGGCTAATTTGTTCATTTTTAATAGAGATGGGATTTTGCCATGTTGGCCAGGCTGATCTTGAACTCCTGACCTTAGGTGATCCACCCGCCTCAGCCTCCCAAAGTGCTGGGATTACAGGTGTGAGCCACTGCACCTGGCCCTTATGGTGGTATTTTGATAGGAATTGCATTGAATTTGTAGATTGCTTTTGGCAATATGGTCATTTTCACAATATTGATTCTACCCATCAATGAGCATGGGATGCATTTCCATTTGTTTTGTTATCTATGATTTCTTTCAGCAGTAATACATGCATGCAGGTCCTTAAGTGCCAGGTGGCACCATCTGCATGCAGCACAGGGCTTTAAGATGGAAATTAGAGCCAGTTAGAAGATTTATTTCAGTAGTTTAGAGATGAGGTGATCAGAATGAAGAGTGTAGGGTAATAGGTGTAAGTAAACATTTGGAGGCTATCAGGTGGTAAGAATGACAGCTTTTCTACTTGGGTGACTGAGTTGATGGTGATTTCTTTAGCAGGATAAAGAATGCAGGGGCAACACAGGGAAAACCAATCTCTACCAAAAATATAAAAATTAGCCAGCCTCATAACCCAATCTCAAAATAAATTTTTTTTAAATAAAAATATCTTTTAAATCCTGCATTCTGTTAATTTTGCTTCCTTCCCTGAGAAGGACATAATATATCTTTTGTTTGTTTATTTGTTTTTTGAGACAGGGTCTCAGTCTGTCACCCAGGCTGGGGTGCAGTGGCACAATCATGGCTTACTGCAGCCTCAACCTCCCCAGGCTTAGGTGATTCTCCCACCTTAGCCTGCAAGTAGTTGGGACTACAGGTGTGTGCCACTGCATCCAGCTAGTTTTTACAGTTTTGGTAGAGACTAGGTTTCAAAAACACAAATAAGTAATTAAATAAATTAATTTAATTAAATAATGGCTGGGCTCAGTGGCTCACTCCTGTAATCCCAGCATTTTGGGAGGCTGAGGTGGGCGGATCACCTGAGATCAGGAGTTCGAGACCAGCCTGGCTAACATGGTGAAAACCCGTTTCTACTAAAAATACAAAAAGCTGGGCATGGTGCTGCGAGTCTGTAATCTCAGCTACTCAGGAGTCTGAGGCAGGAGAATCGCTTAAGCCTGGGAGGCAGAGGTTGCAGTGAGCAGAGATCGTGCCATTGCACTCCAGCCTGGGCAACAAGAACGAAACTCCATCTCAAAAAAATAAATAAAAAAGAGAATACAGTTTTAGATATAAGGTGGCAGAAAAACATCGAGTGGTAATATTCAGTGGTATATTAGTTTTAAGTCCTCTGCAAAGCAGATGGGATTTTGATGAGCAAGAGATTTATTTGGAGAAATGCCTGTGAAGGAAAAAGGGAGGATGCCATAAAATTGGGGAAAACTATCAGACTGCAGTGTTGATGTAGATTTGACCCTGTGCTGGGGGTCCCCAAGATCACCCCCAGGTTCAGAAATCACCTAGGAGGATGCACAGAACTCAGCAAATAGTCATTTTCATGGCTATAATTTATCCTAACAGGAGGCAAAAGGTACATGGAGTAAATTCCAGGGGAAATCAGGCACAAACTTCCAAGAGTCTTTTCCCAGTGGAGTCGCACAGAATGCACTTAAATCCTCCAGTAACAAGTTGTGACAACATGTGTAAAATGTCTACCAGGCAAGCCCATTAGAAACTCCATGCCTGGGGTTTTACTGGGGGGATACTGCCTGCCATGTGTAAAGATTCCAGAGTCTCTAAAGGAAAGCAGATATTCAGAATAAAATGTATTGTTTGTATTTGTGACTAGTCTTCTGTTTAGGAGGGTGTCTTCTTCAATCACTGGGTGATGCATCTGTCCAAGTCCCCATCTTTTAAAACAGAAACTTTTTAAAATTTTACTTTTTGGAGACGGAGGTTTGCTATTTTGCCCAAACTGGGCTTGAACTCATGATTGTCCCACTTCAGCCTCCCAAGTAGCTGGGATGACAGGTGCATGCCACTGCACCTGGCCCCAAATCCCCATTTTGCACCACCCATTTTCTCAGACCACTCCTAGTACATGTATGTTAGTTCAGATCCTCCAAGAAGCTAAGGTCGGTTTAGCTGCAGAAGAGATTTACTGGGGAAAATGCTTGTGAGAGGATAGCAGAATGCAGGGAAGAAGTAAGGAGAAGCATCAGACTACGATGCAGCTCTCAGTCCTCCCTGTAAAGGAGAGGGAAAGAGGGTAGGGGAGACAGAGTCTCAGTGCACTGTGTAGTTTTAAGAATGTTTCAACTGGGTCAATGGTAAGACCTCAGGCCAAGTCACCCACAGAGTCACCTGTGTCTTGCAGGAATGGGCCTTTCACAGTATCCCTGCCATGCTTAGTCCATTAATTTGGGCCAGACCATGGAAAGTGTGACATGAACCTAAGCATGGGAGTAGATCCAGAAGGGCAGGTGTTGGAAGTCACCTCTGTGTTGCAATTGTTTTGTTTTTTTGAGACAGTCTTCCTTTGTCACCCAGGCTGGAATGCAGTGGCAAGATCACTGCTCACTGCAGCTTCGACCTCCCAGGCTCAAGTGATCCTCCCACCCACCTCAGTCTCCTGAGTAGCTGGGACTACAGGCATGTGCCATTCAACCTGGCAAATTTTTTTTTCTTTTTTATAGAGATGGCATCTCATCATCTTGCCCAGGCTGGCCTTGAGCTGCTGGGCTAAAGCAGTCCACCTGCCTTGGCCTCCCAGAGTTCTGGGATTACAGGTGTGAGCCACTGAGCCCAGCCCTGTATTAGAAGTTTTGAAGTTGATAGAAATAGTGCAGGGAATAAGTTATATTAATAGATAAAGAAGTGAAAACCTCCCCATTTTACATGATGTGATTATTATGCATTGCATACCTGTATCAAAATATCTCATGTACCTTATATACATCTACTATGTACCCACAAAATTAAAAAGTTAAAAAAAAAAGTCAAAAGGAGAACCTTTAAGACATTAGTTTTGAAGCAGTGAGCAGACAAGAAAGGAGCCAATGCAGGAGGCTATATAGTTTTCTGAGAGTTAGGAAAAGATCCAGTAAGATAGAGTTTAAAGAAGAAGGGAAAAGAGTTTAAGGCAAATGTTGTAAAGAAGTTGTTAGCTTTCTGAGTCCCTTTTCAGTGGAGTTCAGGTAACAAATTGGAGTGAGTTGACTAGAGAACATAAGTATATACTGCTTTTGAAGATGGGGCAAAATATTTCCAGATAAATAGTGTTTAGTCATGATATATCTTATCTGCATAACAAATTTAAAAGCAAATGATGTCTTACTTGTTAAATTTCTCAGAATTCAGCATTCTTCTGGCAGACATTCACAAAGAACTGACAAGGAAAGAAGAGAGATTCAAGCCTGGATGAAAAGAAAACGAAAAGAAAGAATGGCAAAGTACTTAAATGAGCTGGCAGAAAAGAGAGGGCAAGAACATGATCCTTTCTGTCCCAGAAGCAATCCAGTAAGTCTGCAGTGTCAAGGGCAATGGAATTATAGAATATGTGTAATTACTTTCCTGGCAAAATTTTAAGAAAAAGATTAACATAATTTGGATACATTTTTAATTTGGCATATAGAAAAGTAAATGTTTTACTTAAGTCAGGAAAAGTTAATTACCTTAAAACGTTACAGGATATTGTGCTAACCAAGTTATACTGAATTATCTTAAATATTTTTTTGTCCCCCAGGCTAATGATGGCTGTAGCATTTTAACAAGAGGAAGAGGTTGAGTAATTGGGTGACCAATTGGAGTTGTTCCTTTAATTTTCAGTGAGAGTCATTGACAGTTGAAACAACTGACTATGTGTATTAAAGCCATTTTAAAAACTCACTTTTCTATGCCTGTTCCCTTACTTAGTTTATAAAATTTACTTGCTTAGAAAACTTTGAGGCTCAGCATGGTGGCTCATGCTTATAATCCCAGCACTTTGGGAGACCAAAGTGAGAGGATCACTTTTGACCAAGAGTTGAGAGCATCCTGGGCAACAACATCGTGAGACCTCGTTTCTACCAAAAAAAAAAAAAAAAAAAAAGAAATTAGCCAGGTTGGTAGCACACACTTGTAGTCCCAGCTACTCTAGAGGCTGAGGCAGGAGGATCATTTGAGCCCAGAAGTTTGAGACTGTATTGAGCTATGATCACACCACTGCACTCCAGCCTGGGAGACAAAGGGTGACCCTGTGTCTACAAATAAAGCAAAAGCTAACAAATAAAAAGCCCCTTAATTTTCTGTTAATAAGTTACCTACAAAAAATACAAAAAAAAATTGTCATGTATCAACAGAACAATGTCACTTCTGTGTGTGTGGTTTTTGTTTTTTTAACTGTCTTTAAAACTGTCAGCATTTATTTACTGAGCCCTAAATACAGACATCACCATAGCCAGGTCAGGTATATTTTTTTTCAGATGGTAAAACAAAGCACTGTTACTTTGATAGTCACATTACTATGAAAATTACATTTAGATTACAGTTTATCTTTTACTTTGTAATCTGAAATAAAATATAATATCCCTTCATTTTTTCAGCATCATTAGGATAACAAATTATTTTGGTGAATTTTCCAGATAAACTGTTCCATTAAAACACCAAATGGTGCAACAGTAGGTGAACTATTGTTTAAAGTGCAATTTACTTACCTGTCTCTGAAAAGAGTATATTGGTGTTAACATAACATTTTCTTGATAGCCCAGGAGACATGGTAGTGGCCTTCAGGGCTACTGAGGTACATGAACAGAATCTTAAAGTGTGTACATGTGTATTTGAGAGAAGAATGTGTGTGTGTGTGTGTGTGTGTGTGCGCGTTCCCCCACCCTAATGTAGAATGGGTTCTGACATTACCTTCTCGCTGTCAGGGAAGTAAATACCCAAGATGGTTAGAATTGTGTCCAAATTTAGAATAAATTGGCCAGGAATAGTGGCTCATATCTGTAATCCCAGCACTTTGGGAGTCCGAGATAGGAGGATCACCTGAGGCCAGGAGTTCAAGACCAGCCTAGGCAACATAGTAAGACCTCGTCTCTAAAAAAAAAAAAATAAAAAGTAAGAAAATGAAAATTAGCCAGATGTAGTGGCACACACCTGTAGTCCTAACTACTCGAGGTGAGAAGATCACTTACGTCCAGGAGTTGGAGATTAAAGTGAGTTGTGATCATGCCACTGCACTCCTGCCTGGGCAACAGAGTGAGCTCTTGTCTCAAAATAAGTAAACTCTAAGGGTTTAAGAACTGCTTGGTTCATAGATTTTGTGGTCTCATTCAAGATTGCAGACATTTTTTGTTTTGTTTTTTAACTTCTATTTGGGTAAGTTTGGATGGGATTAGTGAGGTATTAATGTAATTAAAATTTTCATTTGAATTTCTATTAGAAATCAACAAGACCTTTAATTTGTTAGTGACTACTTCTCTACAGGACCTTGAAAAAGTGCGTTTACTTCTGAGTGTCCATTTTTATATACATAATTGTGTGTGAAAAGAACCTCACATGTAACTCACACCAATAGTTCTTAATGTTCTGGAATAATATGTATGTGTCTGACATTTGTTGTTTGCCTTCTGGTGTATAACTTGAAGAGTTTACAAGTCACAGTCAATTCACTGTAGTAGGTTTCTGATAAACATTTTAAAACATAAAAATAATGATTTTAAATGTCTAATTTCAGCTTTATTAACAGGCTCTTGGTGAGGTTAGTTACAAGATTGAGTACAAAGCATAGGTGCTTCCACCTAAAATGTTCCTACTTCACATTTTTTGTGCAGCCAAATAAGATTCTCTCCTAATTAACTCAATAAAATATATTAACTGAACTAGGAAAATAGATTTTGCATTCCATTTATTAAATTTTTCTTTATTTTGAAATGGAGTCTTGCTCCGTCGCCCAGGCTGGAGTGCAGTGGTGCGATCTCAGTTCACTGCAGCCTCTGCCTCCTGGGTAGCTGAGATTGCAGGTGTATGCCACATACCCGGCTAATTTTTGTATTTTTAGTAGAGACGAGGTTTCACCATGTTGGCCAAGCTGGTCACGAACTCCTGACCTCAGGTGATCCGCCCGCCACCGCCTCCCTAACTTGGTTTTTACTTTCATTACATGATGTTTTAATTTAACTTTTTTATGTTTTGTGCTACAGTAGGAAGCTTCATCAAACACCACAGTGTTTTGTACTGTTTCCTCAATAACAGAATTATGTCTAATGGTTTAATTATTTGGATTGAACAATAATGAACCAACTGGATATTTCTTATGCAGCTTTACATGACTTCAAGGGAAATAAGGCTGAGACAAAAGATGAAGCATGAAAAAGACAGGTGAGTTTGGTAGCTGTAACCCTGTGTATTCTCTCTGACTTCCTTACTACCTGAGGCATAGGTTAATGCCTTAGGAATTCAGTTTTCACAATAGTCTCTTTTTTGTCAATAAACAGAAAATTATGGAAGATATCACTGCAAGGAAAATAATGAGACTCACTAGCCTTTTTTCAAATTTGCTTTCAAATATTACGTGTTTCATTCAGTTTTTAAGACTTTTATTTCTGCTGTTCTCCCTTTCCCAACCCAGATATTTACATGCATTTGGGAAATACTCCAGAGACCATAACTACAAGTACTTTTAATGATACTACCTAATAATCATTTTCAGAAACCTGACGAATAGAAGGATGTGAGAAGCGTTGAAGAAAGAAAATGCTAAGTGAAATTAGCCAGGCATGGTGGCCCCGTGCCTGTAATCCCAGCTACTTGGGAGGCTGAGGCAGGAGAATCGCTTGAACCCAGGAGGCGGAGGTTGCAGTGAGCCGAGATCGTGCCATTGCAATCCAGCCTGGGTGACAAGAGTGAAACTCCGTCTCAAAAAAAAAAAAGAAGAGAAAAGAAAATGCTAGGTGATCTTCGAACACTATATTCCCTCTGGATAGATGAACTGAAAGCGACTCTTAGTAAATGATGCTTAATTCTTTGTCTACAGATTGCTGCTCTCTGAACACTACAGTCGTCGAATCTCACAAGCATACAGTCTGATGAATGAACTATTATCTGAGTCAGTACAGCTACCAGCTGTACCACAGAAACCATTGCCTAACAAACCCAGCCCTACTCACTCTTCCAGATATCAACACTGCCCTTCTTCAAGAGGGTAAGACAAGGTTTGACATGCCATTTGGCAAGATAATGTCAGGCCTGATAAGAAGAAATGTAGCACTTTTGTGACCTAAGTTCAGTGCATTTGCATTTACCCTGGAGTTGTGATGATAAAGTGAAGGAAAAAAAGTAGTCTCATAATCATGAGGTCTTTATACATTGATATAATCACCAAGGAAAAAGGCAGAAATTGTGTTATATTTCTCACTAAGCTTACAGAGCATTTAGGTATTCCAGAAGTATGAAATTTAATATGTGTGCAGTCCTGTTTTATTTAGTTGTTGTTAATATTTGCCTCTGTAATTTGCCTCCTAACTGCTCATCCTATTTTTCCATTTGTCGTCTCTCTTGCAGAAACAGCCAGTCCCCAGCTGCTTACCACTTCCCTTTCTGCTACCCACCCCAGACCTGCCCAGTTATGCTCATTGAACTGTAGCTAGTATTATGTATTTTACTTTAATCACCTACAGAGGGGTTATATGTGAGTTCATTAGGCAGTAATTAATTAAACATAGAATGCTGAAGAAAACTACCCAAGTATAAAATTTCTTACGCATGGTCAACAAACATGCAAAGTTCTATTGATATCTGTTGGTGATCATAAGGTGAACATGAATTGGAGTACAGTGTTGTTAAGCATCACCACCTTTGACAAAATGAATTATTAGAATTATAAACATAATCACATAATTTAAGAGCCTAGAGGAGATACTACCAACACAAACCCAGATGTAATCAGATCATTTGTGTGTGTACTGTGGAGTTTACTTCAAATACCAAAGAATCCCATTGAGACTTTTCTAGAATAAAGCAGGGATTAAATACATATATAACTGCCCACTATATGGATAATTTGAAATGGGGAGTGAGATAACCACAAAAAAATTTTGTGAAAAAAATGAAGTTTGAGGTATAAGATACAAAGAATAATTTGTTGAGAGTTATATGTTAAGTGTATCACTGAGGTACAGAATAGGCAGTATCAAGTGAATATAATCTGAGCTATATTTTGGTCCATTTTTTTTCTTTAAAGTAACAGAGTTTTGCTCTGTCACCCAGGCTGGAGTGCAGTGGCATTCACAGGTGCAATCATGGCACACCACAGCTTGACCCTCTGGGTTCCAGTGATCCTCCTGTCTCACCCTCCCCAGGAGCTGGGGCTGTAGGCCTGTGCTGCTGTGCCCAGCTTAATTTAGGCTTTTTGAAATATTAAAGTTTATCACTGATATGAGATTCTAGGAATATAATAATTATGTGATTTCTACTATAGAGAGAATCAACACGGTTACAGTTTTCTAATAAATCGACCTGGAAAAGTCAAATATATGTCCAAACCAAGTTACATCCATAAGAGAAAGTCTTTTGGGCAACCTCAAGGCTCACCTTGGCCACATGGTAAGACTTAAAGCTTTTTTGTAAATTGTCTGATTTGGACCTATTCCTTCTTGTCTCCAAAGTTGTGTTTTCATTAGTAAAAGGTATAAGTCTTAGTAAAGAGGAGTTCTGATTTGAACAGAATGCAAAGCATTGATAAAGACTTAGCTGTAATTTTTTTTTTTTTTTCTGCTTTGAAGTAAGGCCCTAGGAATTTTTCTAAGTGAATGGCTTTGTTTTTTTTTTTGAGGCGGAGTCTCGCTCTCTCGCCCAGGCTGGAGTGCAGTGGTGAGATCTCGGCTCACTGCAAGCTTCGCCTCCCGGGTTCACGCCATTCTCCTGCCTCAGCCTCCCAAGTAGCTGGGACTACAGGCGCCTACCACCATGCCTGGCTAATTTTTTGTATATTTTAGTAGAGATGGGTTTCACTGTGTTAACCAGGATGGTCTTGATCTCCTGACCTGGTGATCCACCTGCCTCTGCCTCCCAAAGTGCTGGGTTTACAGGCGTGAGCCACCACGCCCGGCCTTGAATGACTTTTTTTTAATTTTTCATTTTTTTGAGACGGAGTTTTGCTTTTGTTTCCCAGGCTGGAGTGCCAGTAGTATGACCTCGGCTTACTACAACCTCCGCCTCCTGTGTTCAAGCGATTTTCCTGCCTCAGCCTCCCAAATAGCTGGGATTATAGGTATGCACCACCATGCCTGGCTAATTTTGTATTTTTAGGAGAGACGGGGTTTCTCCATGTTGGTCAGGCTGGTCTCAAACTCCTGACCTTGGGTGATCCGCCTGCCTTGGCCTCCCAAAGTGCTGAGATTACAGGCGTGAGCCGCTGCAGCTGGCCGAATGGCTTTTTTATAATAGCATTTGAAGACTCAGGGTATTAGATATAACTTTTTTGGGAGTCTGTTTCTTTTGTATATCTGGCTAAAGATGTAGGCATTTGAACAAATCAAGTTCTGATAGATTGCAGGATGAATACATCACAGAAGAGAAATGCTAAGAAGCTCAGATTGAAATAATGTCATGTTTTTATCCTTTGAAAATTTTCCACATTTCAAGGTATATCCATTATTTACTAACCTTTCTTTAGTTAATTGTGCCATATTTGAGTTTTGATTACTAAAGTAAAACAGTTATTTGTAATATGTTTATATATTGAGAATGTATTATAATAGCTGACATGTAATATAAATGTATACATTTACAAATACAAAATAAGCCCAGTGCGGTGGCTCATGCCTGTAATCCCAGCACTTTGGGAGGCCGAGGCAGGCAGATCACAAGGTCAAGAGACTGAGAACATCCTGGCCAACATGGTGAAACCCTGTCTCTACTAAAAATACTAAAATTAGCTGGGCATGGTGGTGTGCGCCTGTAGTCCTGGCTACTCTGGAGGCTGAAGCAGGAGAATCGCTTGAACCTAAGAGGCGGAGGTTGCAGTGAGCTGAGATCGCGCCACTGCACTCCAGCCTGGTGACAGAGCGAGACTCTGTCTCAAAAAAAAAAAAAAAAAGGTAAAATAACAACTAATTATGTGGCAGGTTCTGTTTATGTTCTTTAATTACAACCCTGTGAGATAGGTGCTATTATGTTCCCACTTTAAAGACGAGGAAACCAAGGCAGAGAGAAAGCTCAAATAATTGCCCAAGATCATACAACTAGGAAGTGGTAGAGCCAAGATTTAATCCTAGGGTTGGGTCTAGAGCCTACACACATAGAACCAACACTTCAATATGCTGCCTCAATTTAGAACATTGAAATTTCCATAAATCCCAATTCTTTAGATGAAACTCTTCGTGATTTGGTTAGCTCTTGGCTTTTTTTTTTTTTTTTTTTTTTTTTGAGACAGAGTCTGTCACCCAGTCTGGAGTGCTGTGCCATAATCTTGACTCATGGAACCTTTGCCTCCTAGGCTCAACAGCCGTCTCCCACCTCAACCTCCCAAGTAGCTGTGATTATAGGTGTATGCTACCATTCTCAGCTAATTTTTGTTTATTTGTTCGTTTTTTGTAGAGATAGGGGGGTCTCGCTGTGTTGCCCAGGCTGGTCTTGAACTCCTGAGCTCAAGCATCTACCCACCTCAGCCTCCCGAAGTGCCAGGATTACAGGTGTGAGCTATCATGCCTGACCAGCTCTTGGCTTTTTTGATTGACAAATTACAGTAAGAAAATACTGCTCTTTTAAAACTGAAATTTCAAAATAGTGAACCATACTTTTTTAAAAATATATTATTTTACACCTGATATATTTGCCAGAATTAAACACATATCTAAAATTGTCAAGGTTTTAAGAACATCTGATGGTTTCTTAACATCTGATGAAAAAGTCTTGAATTATACAGAAATATGTCTTCCTGTTATATATGTTCAATTTCAAATCTTTGTTTTTACCTTGTGCTTTGACAGTTGCTAGGGCCTTAGCCTGTCTTTCCGTTAATCTCACCTGCCCTTGCTGGATTATGCTGAGGAGGTGCTCCTGCTACTCCTGGTCTCAGGAACCCTCAGCAACACTCATACCCACGCAGAAACGTCTAGACCCTCTGCTTGGCCTTCAGGCATCCTCTGTGTGTTCTCCTGCTTCCTTGACCTCCTTTCCCCATAGAACCTGTGCTGCTCAGCAGCTTGTTTTCCAACCACATGACGTGATTTGTGCTCCCTTATACCTTGAATGTCTCACTTCTGTGTGTCTGAAGACATTCCTAATCTTAATTATTTAGTTTGTCCAATCTGATATAATCAATTTGAAATTCTACATTCTCATTTCTAAATTGAGGCTTATATTTAATCTGCATGGTTGCTATGAGAATTAGAGATAATGGTGGCCAAAGTAGTTATTTTTCTGTTCTTTGAACCCTTAGTCACATGTTTATGTCCCTCTTGAAGCACTACAACAGGCGTCCTGTTATTGTTACCTGTAAACTTCATGCCCCATACTAGAATACTTTGCAGCAGTATTCCCTTATTCATCTTCATATTACCCCTCACATTGAATAAATGAAATACTCAAACATTGAACAAATAGATAACTGGAAAAAATAGTTATTGAGCTTTTTGCCTAAGCATAGCTATTTATAAACAAATTATTGTTCAAGGATATTAATAGGCAGGTATTACAGTATTTATACCACGTCAGAGAATAATACCATATGCCTGGCTATTGTCCTGTCTTTTAATGCAAAGATAAAAGAGGCAGCTTGAGTGCTTGTGGATATTCTGATTCTCTGCCTCAGTAGAGCAGGCTGTGGCTCCCCTTGTTCTTGTGGCCTCTGTCACACCCAGACCCAACCATTTCACCTGGCTACATTCAGAAGTTTCAGGTCCCCCAGTGTTTGGGAGAATGAAGGGAAACCCAGGCAAGACTGATTCCAGACCTTTTCCTAGTCAGTGATACAGATAACCTGAACTCACACAGGTCAAGTTCAGTCACTGCACATGGTGGGGGGGTGAGGCTCCATCAAGATTTTCAAATGCACTGCAGTTCATTTATAAATGAAGAGTTTTTCTTAATGTACTTGGGAGTTTGACTGTATGTTGCTTTCTATCTTGTGAAGCAGTATGTAGTTTTTGGCTAATTTCTTCAGCCCTGCTTCCATACTGTTAGGAGTTTGTTTGTTTGTTTTGACACAGGAACTCACTCTGTCACCCAGATGGAAGTGCAGTGGTGTGATCATGGCTCACTGCAACCTTGACCTCCCTGGCTCAGATGATCCTCCCACTTCAGCCTTTTTTTGTTTCTGTTTTTTTTTGTTTGTTTGTTTTTTTGAGGCAGAGTCTTGCTCTGTCACCCAGACTGGAGTGCAGTGGTGTGATCTCAGCTCACTGCAACCTCTGCCCTCTAGGTTCAAGCAGTTCTCCTGCCTCAGCCTTCGGAGTAACGGGGACTACAGGCTCACACCACCATGCCCAACTAATTTTTGTATTTTTTAGTAGAGACAGGGTTTCACCATGTTGGCCAGGCTGGTCACAAACTCCTGGCCTCAAGTGATCTGCCAGCTTTGGCCTCCCAAAATGATGGGATTACAGGCATGAGCCACCGTGCCTAGTGGTGTGTTAGACACCTCAGCCTCTTGAATGGCTGGGACTACTGGTGAGCACCACCACACCCAGGTAATTTTTAATTTTTTTCGTAGAGACGGAGTCTTGCCATGTTGTCCAGGCTGTTCTCAAACTCCTGGGCTCAAGCAGTCTTCCCACGTTGGCCTCCCAAAGTGCAAGAATTACAGGCATAAGCCACCATGCCTGGCCAGGAGTAGTTTGTGTTATTGTTGCTTGTTTTATGTTTAGTTCTGTCAACTACAGTACAAAGATTACGTGATTAGTAACCGAGAAGCATCTTAGGCATAAAGAAGTAAAAGTCAGCTGGGCATGGTGGCTCACGCCTGTAATCCCAGCACTTTGGGAGGCTGAGGCAGGCGGATCACGAGGTCAGATGATCGAGACCATCCTGGCCAACATAGTGAAACCCCATCTCTACTAAAAATACAAAAAAGTTGCCAGGCCCACGCACCAGCAGTCCTAGCTGCTTGGGAGGCCGAGGCAGGGGAATTGCTTGACCCTGGGAGGCGGAGGTTGCAGTGAGCAGAGATTGCACCACTGTACTCCAGCTTGGTGACAGAGCGAGACTCCATCTCAAAAAAAAAAAAAAAGAAATAAAAGTCTAAGTTTTAAAATCCCCTGAACTTAGGTTTATATCCCAGCTCTGCTGCTGATTTTTGCCCTCAGATAAGTTATCTGAAACCTACCTCATAGAGTTGTTGAGGATTATATTAATAAGAGAACATATTGTATAACATGGAAGTAAATGATTGTTATTAATCTTTGAGTTTAAGAAACTAATCATTCTGTTGATAAAATTTAACTTGGCATTTTGTCTAGGTGTTTACTGCTAAGAGGTGTATTATGTTCCTAGCTTTTCCAGTTGCCAGAAACGTCAAAACACATGTGCCATTTGAAACAAGAGTATGGCTGTGCTTGAAGGATACCAGGTGTCAAAGCAGAGTGTTCCCTTTCTTTGTCTGCACTTATGTTTTGTCGCCTTGGTTCAAACCAGCCACCATTTATTGGGCCCCTACTGTGAATAGGTCTTGGTGAGCAGATTCAGAGCTGATCAGGAGAAGATGTCTGTCCTCAAATAACTCACTATATATAAAAATAATGAATGCCTATGGAAGGTTAATAATGTTTGTCTATACAGGAACTGCCACTTTCACCATACAGAAAAAAGCTGGTGGAGCCAAAGCATCAGTAAGAAAGGCTATGCAGTCTCCAGTTACCTTCCGAAAAGGTAAGGGATAAAGAAGATAAAGTTCTCAGACTTAATACTAAATTTTCTTTTTTTTTTTTTGAGACAGAGTCTCACTCTGTTGCCCAGGCTGGAGTGCAATGGCGCGATCTCGGCTCCTGGGTTCAAGCGATTCTCCTGCCTCAGCCTCCCCAGTAGCTGGGATTACAGGTGCCCACCACCGCACCCAGTTAATTTTTGTATTTTTCGTAGAGATGGGGTTTTGCCATGTTGGCCAGGCTGGTCTTGAACTCCTGACCTCAGGTGATCTACCCATCTTGGCCTCCCAAAGTCCTGTGACTATGCCTGGGCTTTAGCATGAGCCACTGTGCCTGGCCCTTAATACTAAATTTTTAAAAATTATAAATCACTCAATTTCAAATCTAGATTTCAGAATGGATGGTGTGACTCTGTGCTGCAGTGGTTCAGAGAGGAAGTTTTGGAGTAGCTTTATGGAATCAAGTTAACCACTTACTCTGTAACCTTACACAAATTTCTAACCCATTTATGTATCCTTAATTTTCTCACCTGGAAAATACAGATTATAATAGTGAGGATATATGTAACTACCTTGGTAGGTGAACAGGGTAACTATTATCCGTATCTTACTATGAGAACAGACATAGAGAAGTTAAATGACCTGTTCAGATCTCCTTAAAACAATAACAATAGTAGCTAACAGGTATAGAGCATTTACTGTATGCCAGGCATTATGTTCACACCTCATGTGCATTATCTCACTTGATCCTCATATTAAACCCAATGAAATCTGTGCAGTTATCCCCTATTGAAAGAACAGAACTAAATTTGGTAGGGGTAATTATTTTTTAAAAACCCACTGATTTGGCTGGGCGCGGTAGCTCATGCCTGTAATCTTAGCACTTTGGGAGGCCAAGGCGGGTGGATCATGAGGTCAAGAAATCGAGACCATCCTGGCCAACATGGTGAAATCCCGTCTGTACTAAAAATACAGAAATTAGCTGGGCGTGGTGGCATGCACCTGTAGTCCCAGCTACTCAGGAGGCTGAGGCAGAAGAATCGCTTGAACCCAGCAGGTGGAGGTTGCAGTGAGCCGAGATTGCACCACTGCACTCCAGCCTGGCAACAGAGTGAGACTCTGTCTCAAAACAAAACAAAGCAAACCCCACTAATTTATATGTACTGTGAAAAATGATGAGAAATACGAAGTAATTAGCCTAGGCTTGGTATTATGCCTCTTTCTCTACTACTAGCTCATTACTTTGCAGATCCGTCGTTCAGTTTACCCCATCTCTTTTTACCTATGTCTAATCCATTATTTAACTCATTTATCAACTTTTGAATGTCTATGGCTGTATTTTCTAGACGATGTATTTGATACTTTTCCTACTCTTTTCCCCATGTACGCATTAAAACCCAAGTTTCTGGTCATTTGGATCAATTTGAATCCTCAAAGCATCATTTCCTGTGCTTGTGTATTAGTCTGTTCTCACGCTGCTAATACATACCCAGGACTGGGTAATTTAAAAGGGAGGTTTAATGGACTCACAGTTTCACATGGCTATGGAGGCCTCACAATCATGGTAAAAGGCAAAGGAGAAGCAAAGTCAAGTCTTACATGGTGGCAGGCAAGAGAGCATATTCAGGGAAACTCCCCTTTATAAAACCATCAGATCTCATGAGAACTCACTATCACAAGAACAGCAGCATGAAGGTAACTGCCCCCATGATTCAGTTACCTCCCACCTGGCCACAGCACATGGGAATTATGGGAACTACAATTCAAGATGAGTTTTGGTTGGGGACACAGCCAAACTTTATCAGCTTCTAAATCCCATGCTAGCTTTTCTCTTTTTCAAAGTCTTTCCTTTTTATCCATTATGAATTATTTTCTAGTTTAGAGTACTCAATAGCTTTTTATTCTTTTCAAAGCAAATATCTAGCAATGTCTAGTTCAACAGATAAAATGTTCCCCAAATACAATGTTACCTCTCAAAACAGTTGAAATTACTCGTACCATTATATTGTTTTGTTTTTGAAAGTCCCAGAGATCCAGGGTTTTGTGTTCTTGAGGTCATTATAATGTAACATGAGGCCTTGCCCATAGAAAGCTGTACATACTTGTTTCATTGTTCAATGGTAACCCTGCCTCTGAAAGTTAGAAATGTGTATGACTCCAAGTTTCTAGCTTAAGTGCTTAGATAGACTGTGACCCACAAATTGACACAAGTAGAGCAAGAAAAGAAGCAGGATTTTCTTTGGGAATGGTGGAGGTAATAGGTTTAGTTTTATCATCCAGTTTCAGATTTCTCAGGCTAGACTCTGTAGACACTGTTTGGTGTTATGTTATAAAGAAACTGAGTGTCAGTGCCCATCATCCTAGAGAAAGAGTACTTCCTTTCTGAGGGAAGCCAGTGTACTTGGCAGCCTGGTTTCTGCTGTGGGGTGTCGTCTTGATCTATAACTTACCTTTCACTCTAGAAAGCTTTCACTGTTCAATGGGGCAGGACAGTTTACCTCAAAAAGACTTATGCATGCTCAGTTTCACAGAAATTTTCTCATATTTTATATATATATATATATATTTTTTTTTTTTTTTTGAGACGGAGTCTCGCTCTGTCGCCCAGGCTGGAGTGCAGTGGCCGGATCTCAGCTCACTGCAAGCTCCGCCTCCCGGGTTTACGCCATTCTCCTGCCTCAGCCTCCCAAGTAGCTGGGACTATAGGCGCCCGCCACCTCGCCTGGCTAGTTTTTTGTATTTTTTAGTAGAGACGGGTTTCACTGTGTTAGCCGGGATGGTCTTGATCTCCTGACCTTGTGATCCGCCCGTCTCGGCCTCCCAATCATATTATATTTTTATCTCAAATTGGATATCCCAGATAAACCTTAGAAAAATGCATTATGATCTGAAAGGAAGGAAATTACAAAACCATCTCTAGGTAAAGCAAGGTGAGAGAAACCCAGTGATAGCCTCTCAAGGTTTGTAATACCCCATAGGTGAAGATTTATCCTAAAATGCAAGACTCTTAACTGTAATTTTAGTAGACTAGGTAGTGGTTTGATTTTGTCATTCTTTCTAGCTGGCAATAATCATGTTCATTTGACAAAGCAAAAGTGTCAATGTCTAGATACCAAATTAATTGTAGCCAAGATGGGGTTGGGATTAGTTGATGTTTGTAGTCTTTGCTGATCTCTAGTCATATCATGAATACTTGAAGGATACTTCAGCACCCCACCTCCACTTGTTCCCATCTGCTTTGAAGTGGAAGCCTACTCTTGTGGTTGTGTTACTTAACCACTCATTGGTTTCTCTTTCAGTCTCACTTTTTCTGTTTTAACGACTGTTTTCCTTTTTACCACAGTATTTGTTCTCATATGCATTCCTGTCATCTGCTTGTAGATTTTTTTCCTTTATAAGGTTTTTCATAATTTGTTCCTTATTAATATTTACTGAAATATTTACTGAAATAATTATTTACTGAATAATATTTACTGAAAAATAATTTACTGAATTATTTTAACATGGGACTTCCAGTGACATTTCAAAATACTCTCTGATGTCTTTAAGTAGCAGAAAAAATGTCAAACCTTTTCAACTAGAGCATAGCTCTCACATTGGATATTACAGTGGCAGGTGCTACCAAATGATGTTAGCTTTGTTTCTTTTTCAGACTCTTGGGGCTAGTCAAAAGAAAAATCCCTAAGCTGTCTATACCACTGCTCCCTTCCCTTTGGCACTAATCCAGGAAGAAGCTTTTGGAAAGCTGCCACCTTGTGGATGCAAATTAATAGATCTATTCATATTTTACTTATAGATATGAAGATGATCTTAAAGGGCCCTCTAGGTATTATTATTCCTTCACCCTAAAGAATAGAAAGTAGGCTAGGCGTGGTGGCTCACGCCTGTAATCCTGGCACTTTGAGAGGCCGAGGCAGGCAGATCATGAGGTCAGGAGATCGAGACTATCCTGGTTAACACGGTGAAACCCCATCTCTACTAAAAATACAAAAAAAAAAAAAAAATTAGCTGGGCATGGTGGCAGGCACCTGTAGTCCCAGCTACTCAGGAGGCTGAGGCAGGAGAATGACGTGAACCCATGAAGCAGAGCTTGCAGTGAGATCGCGCCACTGCACTCCAGCCTGGGTGACAGAGTGAGACTCTGTCTCAAAACAAAAAAAAGAGTAGAAAGTTAATATAATATATTATATTAGCCCAGGTTCTAGGGTGGATCATCTCCATCATCTTGGGCAAATTGCATAACCTCTCTAAGCCTAACTTTCCTCATTTGCAAAATGGGCATAATAATGCTTTCTCCATAGAACTGTCAGGAAGAGTATTCACTCAGCAACTGCCCATTGAGCTCCTACAACATACCAGGCACTGTTACTCATGAACAACACAGAAAGCAGCACATCAGTAAGGGAGAATGAGGCTGGCTAGTTGGAACTACTCTAGCAAGGGTGGTTGAAGGTCTCTTTGAGAAGGTAAAACTCTTACTCCAGCTCTTAGTATGAAGCAAATTAAAAATTAAATAAAAATTTAGAAAAAGAGAAGGTGATGTTGAAGTGAAGATCTTGAATGATGAAAAGGAGATTGTTAGGTAAAGATAAGGCAAAACAGTTTCAGGCAGAAGTTCAAAGTTCTGGTAAGAGTGTTATATAAAGATAAGGCAGAACAGAAAGTTCAGAGCCCTGGTACAGAAACAAAGTTGGTATGGCAGAAAAGATCAATATGGAAAAGTGACGAGAGATATGGTGGAAGAGATGGGCTAGATACTGTAGGCTAAGGCAAGGAGTTTGGATTTTACTTGAGATCCAGTGAGACTCCATTTTAGGCAATTAAGCAGAGAGATAATATAATTTATGTTTTGGAACATGTGGAAAAAAAGAAGACGGCATACAAGGATAGATTGCTTGGGCTAGGATTTTAACAGTGGAGATGGGGGAAACTGTTTGATTTGGATATATTTTGAAGATAGACAAAATTAGGACTTGCTGATGATTGGACATGTATAAGAAAGAAGGATGAGGCAGGGCACAGTGGCTCACGACTGTAATCCCAGCAGGTTGGGAGGCTGAGGCAGGCAGATCACTTGAGGCCAGGAGTTCCAGACCAGCCTGGCCAACATGGTGAAACCCCATCTCTACTAAAGATACCAAAATTAGCTGGGCATGATGGCACATGCCTGTAATCCCAGCTACTCGGGAGGCTGAAACAGGAGAATCACTTGAATCCGGGAGGCGGAGGTTGCAGCGAGCTGAAATCGCACCACTACACTGCAGCCTGGGGACAGAGTGAGATTCCGTCTCAAAAAAAAAAAAAAAAAAGAAAGATAAACTACTGGATTTTAACCTGAGTGTCTCCTGGGATGGGGCAGTTTAGGGGTAAAAATTAACAGTGTGGTTTTGGACCTGTTAAAGTTCAGATGTTTGTTGCACATCCAAGCAAAGATTTTAAGAAGGGGCAGTTAGCTTTATGAGACTGGAGGTACAGGTTTTAGAGAGTTATCAGCATGTAGGTAATATTTAAAGCCATGGAACTCAATGAAGTTAGCTAGGGAAAGCAGAGGTGTGTTAGAAAATCCAAAGACCAGGCATGAATGTCTGGTAAGTTCAAGGGACTGAATGTAAAAGTGCTTATTAGCCCATACTAAATGCCAAAGTGTGTGCTGTGATTGTTTTGGGGGCTTTATATACCCTCAGCTTCAAGTACATAAGGTTGGTAGAGTTACAAAAGACAAAGAGGGCCCAAACTTCAGCACTGTCTTACCTCTTCTTCCTGCTTCAGGGAGCCACGTGACTGCTTGTTTGGGATCTATATTTACTTCCCATTTGCCCCATGTCTTGGGTGTTTCTTCATGAAATCACCTTGAAGGGTAGAACATGCTGTGACACTGGCTTTGGAACATTGTGTTAGGTGAGGTAGGCTCCTCTAGGGCTTTGTGCGGAGAAACCTTATTGGTTTGTGGGTTTACTAAGCTGCTTCTGGGCATTAGCTGGAATGAAAGTTTCTTTTCAACAAATACTGATACATGCAGTAAGAAGAAAGAGGGTCATAATGTGTTGTCACCACATTCACTGTGATGCCTTTGCCCAAAGGCAGATTGTAAGCATTAAGCCTGGGTGAAGATGCCCAAAGCATTGCTTCTAAGAAGTTTTCACGGCCGGGCGCGGTGGCTCACGCCTGTAATCCCAGCACTTTGGGAGGCCGAGGCGGGTGGATCATGAGGTCAGCAGATCAAGACCATCCTGGCTAACACGGTGAAACCTCGTCTCTACTAAAAATATAAAAAAATTAGCCGGACATGGTGGCGGGCGCCTGTAGTCCTAGCTATTGGGCAAGCTGAGGCAGGAGAATGGCGTGAACCTGGGAGGCGTGGCTTGCAGTGAGCTGAGATCGCGCCACTGCACTCCTGCCTGGGAGACAGAGCAAGACTCCATCTCAAAAAAAAAAAAAAAAGAAGTTTTCACAAGACTATCCGTAAAAGACAGGGAAGGCACAGGTTTCAGAGTTCACCCAACTTTGATGTGAAGACCTCTCCACAGTTCTGTTATATCTGTGGCCTCTCCTCACTAAATTTTCTTGTCTTAGAGATTAATTACTAATAGTTTTCAAATCCAAAGAAGGCTGGAATTCATTTTCCATCTCGTACACTGACAGGACACGAATTGTTCGAACCCTAAAGTGAACCATATCCAGACCTTATGATTTGAATATTATTTAAAATGTGACTACCTTTGCTTTGATGATAAAAGTCACAATTAACAAATGAGTCAATCAATCAATCAATCCCAATGTATGCTTTGTTCTTACCCCTTAAAAGGCTCTAATGCTCCGTGTCGTAGTCAGCAGCATACAAAAAAACATGGAAATGCTGGACTTGCACCTCAGACCAAGCAGGTGTGTGTGGAGTATGAGAGAGAGGAGACTGTGGTGAGTCCCTGGACGATACCTTCAGAAATCCGTAAGATTCTTCATGACAGCCACAATTCCCTTCTACAAGTAAGCATTGTTCTAGATTTTGTTTGTCTAGTGATTGCTCTATGTTCTTCAGGTTTTTTGTTTGTTTTTTAGTTTGTTTTTTGTGGGATGTGGAAATACTGAAAGGTTGTTAGGTCAGTTTGAAATCGTGATGCAAAGCATCTTCCCTTTTGGCTTAGTACTCCAGCATTTATCTTTCAGAATTCTCTGTGACTGTATTTTTTAACTAAAAAATGACCAAAATATAAGAACATAAAATTGTACTACAAGTATCAACATCCATTCTTCCCTGTCTTTGAATCCAGTGCCAGCATCTTGTTGTGTGAGATGATGTTCAGCTCTTGTCCATCTGGATGTGCTGGGCAATCACAGCCCTATTTCCTGGCACATTTCCTTCAGCCCTTTGATGGATGAGCAACTCTAGAATTTTTGAAAGCTTATTTCCTATTTCCTGGCACATTTCCTTCAGCCCTTTGATGGATGAACAACTCTAGAATTTTTGAAAGCTTAGTTCACATTCCAGGTTTTTTTGTTTTTGTTTTTCTGTTTGTTTTTAGGGGCTAGGACCACAACTGACTGTCTTTTCAATTCAATAGGACTTGTCTCCAACTGAAGAGGAAGAGCCAGAGCATCCTTTTGGGGTGGGCGGCATGGACAGCGTGTCTGAGAGCACTGGCAGCATCCTCAGCAAGCTGGACTGGAATGCCATCGAAGACATGGTGGCCAGCGTGGAGGACCAGGGCCTGTCTGTCCACTGGGCCCTGGACCTGTAAGACCTGGATATCATTCTGTTTCCATACACAGGCCAGCACCTCAGTAATGTGGTTCTGAAAGATTAACAGGTTTAAGGGACAGAAGCAATGAAAGAAGCAATGTGAATTTTCCATCTGCTATCATATTGTTACCTGGATTAGCCATTTCAAGAGGAAAAATAAACATTTCTCAATAACTTTGCCTTCATGGGGAAAAGGTTGACTATTGATATATTATATGTTTTTGTATTTGATGCATCATTAAGCATAATTTTTAAAATGATAAGTACCTTTCAAGCCAAGTTTGCATAACCTACTTTCAATAAAACATTCTATCTTGCCTCCTCCTTTATTACCCTCTGAGTTTTGAGAAACAACCATATATAGATTAATCTAGTAGGGAAAAAAATTCTTTTCTTTGAGAAGAAAATCACAGTCTCACCTGAGAACTCAATTATGAACCCTATTTTAAAACACCTATGCAGGGTTTAGCCTAGGAGTGAAAAGAAAGACCAACTACATTTTACCAACCATGAATTTCTAAATAAGCCAAGTTTCATGGAGGCCAGGAGATCTTCTGTCTTCTGCCCTGCAGCCTGAAGCCTTGGAGGAAGAAACAGGCGTGGATGCTTTGGGCAGGAAAGTAGGGGAATATGACTCCATGCTCTAGAAGGCTTATCTTAAATTTGTAGTAACCATGGTACAGAGACCTGGTTAGTTTTTGGTATTGAGCTCCAACAGTGTTATAGTTTTAAGAGATAATTTTTATGAGAATTGACTCAGAACCAGGATCCTTCAACTACTTCATCAATGTTTGGTATAATATCAAAGCACACTATTATCTGAAAAAGCAATTAAATACCCCTTTTTTCCAAATATCTACCTGTGTGAAGCCAGATTTTACAACATATGCAGCAAGTTGAATGCAGAAGCAGGTATGGTAATTCAGCTGCCTTCTATTAATTTGTTGAACTATAAAACAGTGCCACTCTCCTTACTAAATTGTTTTAGAAAATAACTTTATATGCTAACATTATTAATTGTCATTTAATTGTCATTGTCATTTAAAATATTACAATGTTTTCTGTTTCTTTTTTGTGTATTCTATGGGTATTGATACATGATAGTTGTACATTTTTAATGGGGTGCATGTGATATTTTAATACATGCATACAATGTTTAGCAATGAAATCAGGGTAATTGGGATATTCATCACCTCAAACATTTATCATTATTTGTGTTAGAAACATTCCAAACCTTTTCTTCTAGCTATTTATCCATTGTTGGATACTTATATCAATTTTATATCTTAGCTGTTGTGAATAGAGCTGCAATAAATGTGGGAGTGCAGATATCTCTTTGATATACTGATTTTCTTTCTTTTGGATATATACCCAGCCATGGGATTGCTGGATCATATGGTAGTTCTATTTTTAATTATTTGAGGAACCTCCATACTGTTTTCCATAGCTGCTATACTAATTTGCATTCCCACCAAGGCTGTATGAGCATTCCCCTTTATCTGTATGCCCACAAGCATTTATTTTCCATCTTTTCTATAGTAGTCATTTTAACCGGGGTGCAATGATACCTCATTATGATATTGACTTGCATTTTTCTGATGATAGTAGTATCGAGCATTTTTTCATATACCTGTTGGCCATTTGTACGTCATTTTTAAGAAATGTCCATTCAGATATTTTGTCCATTTTGTAGTAGGATTCTTTTTTGTTACTAAATTCTTTATATAAGTTCTTTATATATTGCGGTTATTAATCCTTTGTTGGAGGGGTAGCTGGCAAATATTTTCTCCCATTCTTTAGGTTGTCTTTTCACTTGTTAATTGTTTTCTTTGCTGTGCAGAAGCTTTTCAGCTTGATGTAATTCTATTTGTCAATTTTTGCTTTCATTGCCTGTGCTTTTGAGGTTTTACTCAGAAAAAAATCTCTGCCTAGACGAGTGTCCTGAAACACTTCCCAAATGTTTTTTTCAAGCAGTTTCATAGTTTCAGTTCTCACATTTAAGTCTAATCTATTTTGGTTTTATATATGATTTATACGGATGTAGTTTCATTCTTCTACAATGGACATCTAGTTTTCTTGGCAGCATTTATTGAAGAGGAGGGTATCCTTTCCCCATTGTATGTTCTTGATGTCTTTGCCAAAAATGAGCTGACTGTAAATGCATGGATTTATTGATAGTTCTTTTTTTTTTCTTTGAGACAGGATCTCACTTTGTTCTCCAGGCTGGAGTGCAGTGGTGTGATGTTGGCTCACTGCAGCCTTGACCTCCCAGGCTCAAGCGATCCTCCTACCTCGACCACCCAAGTAGCTGGGACTAGGTGCATGCCACCATGCCTGGCTAATTTTTTGTGATTTTCATAGAGACAGTGTTTCATGTTGCCCGGGCTCCTCTGGAACTCCTGAGTTCCAGTGATCCTCCCACCTTGGCCTCCCAAAATGCTTGGATTAGAGGGATGGGCCACCGCACCCAACCTATTGATGGGTTCTTTATTCTGTTCTATTGGTCTATGTGTTTTTATGCCAGTTCCGTGCTGTCTTTGTTATTATAACTGTGTAATAATAACACATGGAGAGATGGAATTTCACTCTTGTCGCCCAAGCTGGAGTGCAATGGCACAATCTCGGCTCACTGCAACCTCCGCCTCCCGGGTTTAAGTGATTCTTCTGCCTCAGTCTCCTGAGTAGCTGGGACTACAGGCACCTGCCACCATGCTTAGCTAGTGTGTGTGTGTGTGTGTGTGTGTGTGTGTGTGTGTGTGTGTGTGTGTGTTAGTAGAGATGGGGTTTCACAATGTTGACCAGGGTGGTCTCAAACTCCTTACCTCAGGTGATCTGCCTGCCTTGGCCTCCCAAAGTGCTGGGATTACAGGCATGAGCTACCACACTCGGCTGAATTATGGTGTATTATTATTATTATTTTTTAGACAGAGTCTCACTTTGTCACCCAGGCTGGAGTCCAGTGGCGCAATCTTGGCTTACTACAACCTCTTCCTCCCGGGTTCAAGCGATTCGTGTGCCTCAGCCACCTGAGTAGCTGGGACTAAAGGCACGTGCCATCATGCCCGGCTACTTTTCTGTATTTTTAGTAGAGATGGGGTTTCAGCTTGTTGACCAGGCTGGTCTCTTAACTCCTGACCTCAGGTGATCAGTCCCCCTAGACCTCCCAAACTGCTGGAATTACAGGCATGAGCCACCGCACCTATCCTGGAGCATAGTTAGAACCCAATGCAGAGACTCTAAGAACCATGGTAAAACTATAGGAGCTGATAACCAGAATAACCAGTTTAGAGAGGAACAAAACTGACCTGATAGAGCTGAAAAACACAAGAAATTTACTGTGCAGTCGCAAGTATCAGTAACAGAATAGGCCAAGTGGAGAAAAGAATCTCAGCTTGAAGACTATCTTTCTGAAATAAAACAGGCAGACAAGAATAAAGAAAAGAGAGTGAAAAGGAACTAATAAAACTCTGAGAAATATGAGATTATGTAAAAAGACATCCTGTGACTGGGGTACCTGAAAGAGATGGGGAGAATGGAACCAAGTTGGAAAACACACTTCAGGATATCATCCAGGAGAACTTCCCCAACCTAGCAAGACAGGCCAACATTCAAATTCAGGAAATCCAGAGAACCCCAGTAAGATACTTTACAAGAAAACCCCAAAACATACCATCATCACATTTGCCAAGGTCAAAATGAAAGAAGAAGTGTTAAGGGCAGCCAGAGAGGCCAGGTCACCTAAAAAAAGTAAGCCTATCAGACTAACAGCACATCTCTTAGTGGAAACCCCACAAGCCAGAAGAGATTGGGGGCCAATATTCAACATTCTTAAAGAAAAGAGTTACCAACCCAGAATTTCATATTCGACCAAACTAAGCTTCATAAATGAAAGAGAAATACGCTCCTTTTCAGACAAGCAAATGCTGAGCAAATACATCTCCACCAAGCCTGCCTTGCAAGAGCTCCTGAAGGAAGTACTAGATGTGGAAAGGAAAAACCATTAACAGCCACTTTAAAAGCACACTGAAGTATACACATCAGTGACACTATGAAGGAACCACATAAAAAGTCTGCAAAATAACCAGTTAGCATCATGATGACAGGATCAGATTCACACATAAAAATATTAACCTTAAATGTAAATGGGCTTAATGCCCCAATTAAAAGACATAAAATGGCAAACTGGATAGAGTCAAGCCCCATCAGTATTCTGTCTTCAAAAGACACATGTCATCCAAAAACACACATATGCTCAAAATAAAGGGAGGGAGGAAAAACGGAAAACAGAAAAAAGCTGGGGTCACAATCCTGGTTTCTGACAAAACAGACTTTAAACCAACAAAGATAAAAAAAGAAGGCCATTACATAGTGGTAAAGGGTTCAATTCATCAAGAGCTAACTATCCTAAATATATGTGCACCCAATATAGGAGCACTCAAATTCATAAAGCAAGTTCTTAGAGACCTTCAAAGAGACTTAGATTCCCACACAGTAATAGTGGACACTTTAACACCCCACTGACAATATTAGATCACCAAGACAGAAAATTAACAAAGATATTCAGGACCTGAACTCAGCTCTGGATCAAGTGGACCTGATAGATATCTACAGAACTCTCCATTCCAAAACAACAGAATATACATTATTCTCATCACATGGCACTCTAAAATTGATCACGTAATTGGAAGTAAAACACCCCTCAGCAAATGCGAAAGAACTGAAATCAAACTGCTCAGACCACAGCACAATCAAGTTAGAACTCAAGAAACTCACTCAAAACCACACAACTACATGGAAATTGAACAACTTGCACCTGAATGACTCTTGAGTAAATGAAATTAAGGCAGAAACCAAGAAGTTGTTTGAAACTAGTGAGAACAAAGAGACAATGTACCAGAATCTCTGGGACACAGCTAAAGCAGTGTTAACGGGGAAGTTTATAGCACTAAATCCCCACAACAAAAAGATCTCAAAGCAACAACCTAACATCACAACTAAACTAGAGTCCAGGCATGGTGGCTCATGCCTGTGATCCCAGCACTTTGGGAGGCCGAGGTGGGTGGAATGGTTGAGCTCAGTAGTTTGAGACCAGCCTGGTTAACATGGTGAAACCCTGCCTCTACTAAAATTACAAAAATTAGCCGGGCATGGTGGTGCATGCCTGTAATTCCAGCTACTTGGGAGGCTGAGGCAGGAGAATTGCTTGAACCTGAGAGATGAAGGTTTCAGTGAACCAAGATTGCACCACTACACTCCAGCCTGGGCAACAGAGCGAGACTCCATCTCAAAAAACAAACAAAAGCTAGAGAACCAATGGCAGACAAATCCCAAAGCTAGCAGGAGACAAGGAATAACCAAGATCAGAGCAGAACTGAAGGAAATAGAGACATGAAAAAAACCCTTCAAAAATTAATCCAGTTTTTTTTAAATTAATAGACTGCTAGCTAGAATAATAAGAAAAGAGAGAACCAAATAGACACAATGAGAAATGATAAAGGTGATATCACCACTGATCCCACAGAAATACAAACAACCATAGAGAATACTATAAACACCTCTATGCACATAAATTAGAAAATCTTGAAGAAATAGATAAATTCCTGGACATATACACCCTCCCAAGACGGAACCAGGAAGAAATTGAATTCCTGAATAGATCAAGAACAATTTCTGAAATTGAGTCACTTATAAATAGCCTACCAACCAAAATAAGCCCAGGACCAGACGGATTTACAGCTGAATTTTAAAAGAGGTACAAAGAAGAGCTAGTACCATTTTTACTGAAACTATTTCAAGCAATTGAAAAGGAGCAACTCCTCCCTCATTTTATAAGGCCAGCATCATCCTAATTCCAAAACCTGGCAGAGATACAACAAAAAAAGAAAACTTCAGGCCAATATCCCTGATGAACATTGATGCAAAAATTCTCAATAATACTAATAGTGGCAAACCAAATCCAGCAGCACATCAAAAAGCTTATCCACCATGATCAAGTTGGCTTCCTCCCCAGGATGCCAGGTTGATTCAACATATGCAAATCAATAAATGTAATTCACATAAACAGAATGAAAGACAAACCACATTATTATCTTGACACAGAAAAGGCCTTTGATAAAATTCAACATCCCTTTATGTTAAAAACTCTCAATAAGCTAGGTATTGAAGGAACATACCTCTAAATAATAAGAGCCATGTATGACAAACCCACAGCCAGTATCATACGGAATGGGCAAAAGCTGGAAGCATTCCCCTTGAAAACTGGCGTAAGACAAGGATACCCTCTCACCCCTCATATTCAACATAGTATTGGAAATTCTGACCCAAATCACAGGGTCCTGAGGCGACATTCATCCTCCTCAGTTTACGAAAACATGACGGGATTAAGATATTAAAGTAAAGACAGGCATAGGAAATCACAAGGATATTCATTGGGGAAGTGATAAGTGTCCATGAAATCTTCACAATTTATGTTCAGAGATTATAGTAAAGACAGACGTAAGAAATTATAAAAGTTTTAATTTTGGGAACTAATAAATGTCCATGAAACCTTCACAATTTATGTTTTTCCGCCACGGCTTCAGCTGGTCCTTCCATTTGGGGTCCCTGACTTCCTGCAACATGCCTGGGTAATTTTTGTATTTTTAGTAGAGAGAGGGTTTCACCATCTTGGTCAGGCTGGTCTGAACTCCTGATCTCGTGATCCGCCTGCCTCAGTCTCCCAAAGTGCTGAGATTACAGGCGTGAGCCACCATGCCTGGGCTTCTGTGAGTAGGTTTTAAAGTACCCAAATACTATTGTATTGGAGTCTGTCTCTTCCTTTAGATCTAGTAATATTTGTTTTATATATCTGGGTGCTTCAGTATTGGGTGCATATATATTTAGAAATGCAGGATTCTATTGATGAATTAATTGCTTTGTCATTATATTATGATCTTCATTGTCTTTTTACTGTTGTTGTTTTACTGTCTTATCTTTTAAATAGGACATTTAATCCACTCACAGTTAGGGTTATTATTGAGATGTGAGGACTCATTCCTGAAATGAATCCTCTCCATTTTTGTTTGTGGGAGAGAGACTTTATTTCTCTTTCGTTTATGAAAGCTTCCTTGGCTGAGTATAGAATTCTTGTTTGGCAGGTTTTTGTTTTATTTTCCTCTCAGCACTTTGAATATATCATCCCATTCTCTCCTGGCCTGTGAAGTTTCTGCTGAGAAATCCTCTGTTACTCTGATGAAACTTCCCTTGTATGTGACTAGACACTGCTCTCTGCCTTTAACTTTTGACAGTTTGACCATAATGTGACAGGCAGAAGACCTTTTTGGGTTGTTATCTATTTGTGGGTATCTGAACTTCCTTTATCTGGATGTCTAAATGTCTTGCTATACTTGGAAAGTTTTCAGTCATTATTTTGGTAAAAGGTTTTTTATGCCATTGATCTTCTCTTCACCTTCTGGAACAAACAAATCCATATATTTGGTTGCTTTATGCTGTCCCATGTGTCATGTAGACTTTGCATTCTTTTTTATGAGGTTTTTTTTGTTTTGTTTTTGGGGTTTTTTGTTATTGTTGTTTGAGAACATTCCATGCGCTGTTGAGAAGATTGTCTATTCTGCAGCAGTTGGATGAAATGCACATATATTTATTGTTTTTTTTTGTTTTGTTTTGCTTTTTAATTTTTTAAAAAATGAGATGGGGTCTTGCTATGTTGACCAGACTGGTCTCGAACTCCTGGCCTCAAGTGATTCTTCCACCTCTGCCTCTTAAAGTGCTGGAATAATAGGTGTGAGCCACCATGCCTGGCCGTGTTTTTATATCTTTTTGGTTAAATGATCCCTTTATCATTATATAATGACTTTCTTGGTTTCTTTCTTTTTTTCTCCACACTGTTTTCCATAGTGGCTGTACGAGTTTATATTCCAACCAGCAGTGTAGAAGTGTTCCCTGTTCACCGCATCCATGCCAACATCCATTGTTTTGATTTTTTTTTTTAAATTATTATGGCCATTCTTGCAGGAGTAAAGTGGTATCACATTGTGGTTCTGATTTGCATTTCCCTGATCATTAGTGATGTTGAGCATTTTTTCATATGTTTGTTGGCCATTTGTATATCTTCTTTTGAGAATTGTCTATTCATTTCCTTAGCCCACTTTTTGATGGAATTGTTTGCTTTTTTCTTGCTGATTTGTTTGAGTTCATTGTAGATTCTGGATATTAGTTCTTTGTCAGACACATAGATTGTGAAGATTTTTCTCCCACTCTGTGGGTTATCTGTTTACTCTGCTGACTGTTCCTTTTACCATGCAAAAGCTCTTCAGTTTAATTAAGACCCAGCAATTTATCTTTGTTTTTACTGTATTTGCTTTTAGGTTCTTGGTCATGAAATCCTTTCCTAAGCCAATCTCTAGAAGGGGTTTTCCAATGTTATCTTCTAGAATTTTTATATTTTCAGGTCTTATATTTAAGTCCTTCATCCATCTTGAGTTGATTTTTGTATAAGGTTAGAGATGAGGATCCAGTTTCATTTTCCTACATGTGACTAGCCAATTATCCCAGCACCGTTTGTGGAAAGGTTGAAAACCGTTATGTTTTTGTTTGCTTTGTCAAAGATCACTTGGCTGTAAGTATTTGGGTTTTTTTCTGGTTTCTCTATTCTGGTCTATTGGTCTATGTGCCTTTTTAAAAATACCAGTATCATGCTGTTTTGATCGCTATGGCCTTATAGTTTGAAATCAGGTAATGTGATACCTCTAGATTTGTTTATTTTGCTTAGTCTTGCTTTGGCTATGCGGGCTCTTGTTTCCATATGAATTTTAGAATTTTTTTTTCTAATTCTGTGAAGAATGATGGTGGTATTTTGATGGGAACTGCGTTGAATTTGTAGATTGCTTTTGGCAGTATGGTCATCTTTACAATATTATTCTATCCATCCTTGAGCATGAGATGTGTTTCCATTTGTTTGTGTCATCTATGATTTCCTTCAGCATTGTTTTGCAGTTTCCCTTGTAGAGGTCTTTCATCTCCTGGGTTAGGTATATTCCTAAGTATTTTATTTTTTGCAGCTATTGTGAAAGGGGTTGAGTTCTTGATTTGTTTCTCAGTTTGGTTGCTGTTGGTGTATAGCAGAACTACTGATTTGTGTACATTAATTTTGTATCCAGAAACTTTGCTGAATTATTTTATTAGCTCTAGGAGTTTTTTGGAGGAATCATTAAGGTTTTCTGGGTAAACAATTATATCATCAGCAAACAGAGACAGTTTGACTTCCTCTTTACTGATTTGGATGCCCTTGATTCATTTCTCTTATCTGGTTGCTCTGGCTAGCATTTCCAGTACTGTGTTGAAGAGGAGTGGTGATAGTGGGCATCCTTGTTCCAGTTTTCAGGGGGAATGCTTTCACTTTTCCCCATTCAGTATTATGTTGGCTGTGGGTTTGTCAAAGATGTCTTTTATTACATTGAGGTATGTCCCTTGTATGCCGATATTGCTGAGAGCTTTAATCATAAAGGGATGCTGGATTTTGTCGAATGCTTTTCCTGCATCTGTTGAAATGATTATGTGATTTTTGTTTTTAATTATGTATATGTGGTGTATCACATTTATTGACTTGAGTATATTAAACCACCCCTGCATTCCCGTTATGAAACCCACTTGATCAAGGTGGATTGTCTTTTTGATATGTTGTTGGATTCTGTTAGCTAGTATTTTGTTAAGGATTTTAGCATCTATATTCATCAGGGATATTGGTCTGTAGTTTTCTTTTTTGGTGATGTCCTTTCTTGGTTTTGGTATTAGGGTGATACTGGCTTCATAGCATGACTTAGGAGGGTTCCCTCTTTCTCTGTCTTGTGGAATAGTGTCAATAGGATTAATGCCAATTCTTCTTTGAATGTTTGGTAGAATTCTGCTGTGAATCCATCTGGTCCTGGACTTTTTTTTTGTTGATAATTTTTAAATTACCATTTCAATCTTGCTGCTTATTATTGGTCTGTTCAGGATATCTAATTCTTCCTGATATAAGGTAGGAGGGTTGTATCTTTCCAGGAATTTATGCATTTCTTCTAGGTTTTCTAGTTTATGTGCATTGAAGTGTTCATAGTAGCCTTGAATGATCTTTTGTATTTCTGTGGTATCAGTTGTAATATCTCCTGTTTCATTTCTTATTGAACTTATTTGCATTTTCTCTCTTCTTTTCTTAGTTAATCTTGCTTATGGTCTATCAATTTTATTTATCTTTTCAATGAACCAGGTTTTTGTTTCATTTATTGTTTGTATTGTTTTTTGTTTTAATTTCACTTAGTTCTGCTTTGATCTTGGTTATTTCCTTTCTCCTGCTAGGTTTGGGTTTGGTTTATTCTTGTTTCTCTAACTCCTTGAGGTGTTACCTTAGATTGTCTGTGCTCTTTCAGACAATTTGATGTAGGCCTTTAGGGCTATGAACTTTCCTCTCAGCACTGCCTTTGCTGTATCCCAGAGGTTTTGATAGGTTTTGTCAGTATGTCATTCAGTTCGAAGAATTCTTTAATTTCAATCTTCATTTCATTTTTGACCCAATGATCATTCAGGAGCAGGTTATTTAATTTCAAACTGGTCACCTTCCATCCCACCCCCTCACCCCCGCCCCAGAGCACTATCCTACCTGCAAATGATCAAAGTTAGTTTTAGAACCACATGAGTAAACAAGCTATTTAGATAAACTACTCTACATTCCTGTTAATTACCCTTGCTATGGCTCAAAGAGGATTAGGCTGCCTTCAGCCCTAACTCTATCCTGAAGCTTTTGCAAAAACCTTTTGGCCTTCCAAGAAGGTTTGTGTTTTATTTTATAATTTTCCCCACCATTCTGATTGAACACCTACATCTCTCCCTTTTCTGTTTTCTGCATCAGGTCTTATGGATTGGAGAGTGCAGATGTATGCAGCAACAGGTTTGTCATGAGTGGCAGTCATTGCTCTTTTTCTGGCTTTGCATCCTAGAATTAGTAAGTAGCATAAGACAATCATGAGTATAATTAGCAACATTTTTTCTAGTCAAAGAGTGACCCCCAGGGGTGGGGATCTAAACAGGAGAGATGATCTTGCACACCCTTCCATATGGCTGTTTGTTGGGTGTGTAGATCTACAGTGTGAAGGGATTCTAAAATTTTAGTTTTAAGTTGCTTTACATCTGCTGTTAAATTATCATGAAAGGTTCCCCAGAGGTGTTGTTTCACCTCATCCCAACTGTGCATTGATTGATTCCATGGTAGAGAAGTGACTCAGATATGCTTATGCTCCCAGTTGCAGTTTAACTGCTGTTGGAATGCCAGTGCATCTTGTCGCTCCCCACATATTTCAAAGCAGCCTCAAGGGCTTGCAGACATGCAAGAATTTTTTGATCTATACCCTGCTATAAGAGAAGTTCGTTAGACACATTTTTGGCCAGGTTATCTACAAAGGCAACTGTTTGTACTGACTCAGTAATAGATGCCACAGCAATGCTAGCAGTTGCTAGGATGACTATGGCTGAGACTATAAAGGACATAAATGTAGCTATGAGTCTTTTGTGTCTGACCTGGGACAGGGCATGGTCTAAGGTGGCAAGGGCAGAGGATCCTTGCCAATCACATGTCAAATTGACTGGTATGAATGCCTCAGATTGTCTCCTTAATACCATGACACTAGTAATATTTAGATCAGATATATTGTAATTAGTGATACATGAGGCAAACCAAGCCTGTCCCTGCACCTGGGTCACAAATGTGGAGTTTTGGGGTGAAATAGAAATATTGGTTCCCATAAAGAAAACATGGATGGGTAGTGCAAATCAGCTGTAACTGATCAGTATGATGGTTATACTATTGTTGTTACTGGAATTATGATATGCTCCATGCCAGGTGTCAAGGGAGGTGCCAAGATGTCCCAGGTGCCATAAAGTGTCTTGGGGCGGCATGGACTTTACTTGGGGTCTGGGATATTCCATCCCCCCATTGACCCAAATCATAGGCGAATGGGACATGGCTATGAAACTGTGATTGATGCCTTGACAGATGAGGACATCAGTAAGGCTGCCCTGCATATGGCTGTGGGGACTCCAGTCTAAGATGTTATCATTGCCTAACTGGAGGCTGTGGGCTTGTGCCCCGTGACAGACCTCCCAGCTAAAGTGAAATCCATTACTTTCCCAGTTTTGCCCTTTAGCACAGGAAGGAATGTTTGGGAAAGCGGCATTGATTGCATTACCTGGTTTAAGGCTACCTGCAACTAAGGCTGTTAAGACATTTTCTTTGCCATGATGTGGCCATAATTGTGTTTGGGCAGATACACAGTAAGTGTTAGAACCTTTTTAACTTACACACAGTGGGAAGATGGTGGAGTGATATGTAGTGTTATCTGGCACCTTAGTCCAATGTGTGTCATTACTTAGGGACCCCACTGGGTGTAAATCTATCCCTCCTAGCCAAGCAGTTATGTTATTATAGGCTGGGAAGAGGGTGTCTGCCCAGGTGACAGGGCGAAAGAAAGGTAGGTCTAAGATATGAGCCAGTAGAGTGTAGCAGGTACAGATTGCAGACAAAGGGAGAGCATAGAAAGGATCAATACCCTACGTGAGTTGCAATGTACAACAGAGAGCATAGCAAGGAACAAATTATCTGAAGTAAATGGTGTCTGTGTCCGGAGCAGAATTTGTTCAGTCTCCTGAGTTATTCTCTTCAGCATCCCCCAGGTGACGTCTGGGGCTTGTGTCATCCACGGAAGCCTCATCGTCTGGGGCTGCAGATCCTGCAGGGTCAGCTCCTTCATCTCTGATACCAGGTTGGGTCCTAGCCATGCCGTGGTATGGTTTAATGCATCATGCTGGAATCCAAAGAGGACCTGAGGGGGTGTGGACACAGGCATACCCTCTTCCCCACATTAACAATTCATTTGGACCACACCATTCGTTACTGTTTACATCTTTCCATAAAACTGCAGGTTTTATGTCTTGAGAGGTTTTAGCAAAGTGTTTTTCTACTGCTGATTGAAATTTGTCATCTAAATTTAGGAAATTAAGGGTAAATAAGGCTTGTGCCAATAGTGTTGGAGGGTCTTTACTTATACTTCCCCTTTCTGGCTGTTTTCTGAGCATATTTTTAAGGGTGGAGTGGGCACGTTCTACTATGGCTTGTCCTTGGGGGTTATATGGGTTGCCTGTGGAATGTTGGATATTCCACGTGTGACAAAATTGTTGAAATTGTGAGCTGGCATAAGTTGGACCATTTTCGGTTTTAATTTTTTAATTTTTGTGGGCTGCCCCATAAATGCAAAACTTAAAAGATGTTTAATGACATACTGAGGGGTGTTTGCACTAATTAGATGAGTGTTGGTATCAACAGATACATGTACATATCTAAGTTTTCCAAATGCAGGGACACGTGTAACATCTGTTTGCCATAACTGATGAAGTTCTAATCCTCTAGGGTTAACACCTGTGGAAGAAGGCCAGTGAGCTGGCAATCTGGGCATTGTAGGATAATTTGTTTAGCCAGCCTCTGGGTAAGTTCAAATTGTTTAGATAAGTTTCTCCAATTTTGGTGGAAAAATTGATGTGACTGGGTGGCTTGGTCAAGCAGTGATGTCATAACTTGTAGGTCTTGTTCATTGCCATAAGCCACTGGGCCAGGCAGAAAGCTGTGGGCTTGAATGTGTGTGATAAAAATAGGATGTGTACATTGATCTAGCAATTGCTGAAGTCGAAGAAGAAGAGCACACAGGGTGGGCTTGAGAGTGGACTTAATTAAGGCTGTTTCAGGGTTCTGCAATAAATAGTGTAAGCCAAGTCATTTACAATATTTATGGGCTGAGTGGAAAAAGTCTCCTGATATTGGAAAAAGGCCAATATCAGGGCCCCAATCTCAGCTCTCTGAGTACTAGTAAACCCAGATCAAGTGATTGAATTATGTGGTCTCCACCAGACTGCCGCTTTTCCATGTTTACCAGAACCATCAGTAAACAGTGTTAAAGCATTAGGTATGGGGGAGTGAACTATTTTTGTGGGCAAGATTACCAGGGTATGAGATAAGAAATAAAGGAGTTTATCAGCAGGAAGTATGTGCCCTATTTGTCCTGTGTAATCAGAGAAAGCTATTTGCAGATCGATAGATACTGGCAATACTGCTTCAAATTGCTTCTTACTTAAAGGAATCCTGATGGCATCAGGGTCATAACCTTGTAACTGATTGCATCGTTTGTGGCCTGAATAGATGATTTTAGTAAGTAACTGACTATAGGAAGATAGCGTTTTAGTCCCGGTATGTCAGCAAAAAACCCATTCTAGGAAGCGTAGCCCGGGGCCACCTGTCCTATTAACCCTGTAGAGGAGTGTTTGGTAAGAAAGATGAACAATTAGATTGAATAGCGTCAATGCAATCTAGCTGCCTCTGAGAGATGGCTTGTTCTATTTCCTCGATTTCCCTTTTTGCTGCAGGGGTTAAATATCTGGTAGAATCCAGGGCTGGATTGCCTTTTAAGATAGAAAACAGGTTTTGTAGTTTATCAGTAGGAATCCCCAAAGTGGAGTGGAGCCAGCTAATATCGCACAGTAATTTCTGATAATCATTTAAGGTGTGTAAGTTGCTAGTATTTAATTTAACCTTCTGAGGTCTTACTGACAAGAAAGTTAGTATGTACCCAAGATATTTCCAAGGAGAGGACATTTGTACTTTTTCAGGTACAATGATTAAATCTCTTAGCTGTGTATTCTTTACGACAGAGGACTATAAATTTAAAAGTATTGACTCCGTTGGGGCTGCTAGTAGAAAATCATCCATAAAATGAATAATCTTGCAATCAGGAATTTCTTTTCTACTAGGGAGCAAGGCTTGATTTACATGATACTGACACATGGTAGGACTATTTATCATTCCATGAGGAAGCACTTTCCAATGAAATTGACAAGCTGGCTTTTCTTTATTGATAGCTGGTATTATAAATGCGAATTTTTCTCTGTCCTGTTCTGCTAGGGGAATCATATGAAAACAATCTTTTAAGTCAATAATGATTATAGGCCAATCTTGAGGAATTGCCGTGGGGGAAGGGAGTCCCTGCTGAAGGGGTCCCATAGGTTGCAAATTGGCATTAATAGCACGTAGGTCATGCAAAAGTCTTCATTTCCCAGACTTTTTGGGAATGACAAAAATGGGTGAATTCCAAGGGCTGTTAGATAATTCAACATGCCCAGCTTTCAGTTACTCCTCAACTAATTCATGGGCCCTCTGTAATTTCTCTCCCTTCAGAGGCCACTGTTCTACCCAAATCGGATCTTGAGAGAGCCAGGTCAGGGGTAGGGGAGGAATAATAACAGTGGCCATTGTTAGAAAGGAGTCTGCAGAGTAACCCCCCATTGGGCTAATAGGTCCCATCCCCAAAGATTAACAGGGATGGGCATGATTAGAGGTTGTATAACTACCTTTCTTCCTTCTGAATCACAGCATGTTAGGGGGTGTGTGCTCTGCCTGGCCGTGTGTGCCTCCATGGTGCTGACAATTTTCTGTTTCTTAGTGACCCAAAGCCAAGTTTCTGACAAATTTTGATCACTAATGATTGAAATGTCCACCCCTGTGTCCAATAAGCCAGTAAAATTCTTATTTCCAATTTTTTCATGGGTCCCTGATCAGTGATTAATTGATTCCAATATACTGCTGTGTCTCCTGTGCTCCCAAAACTTCCCTTTCCCCTTTCCTTTCCATAGGCATTGGGGACCCAGTGTGATAAAATCAGTAACTGAGCTATCTTTGACCCAGGGGGAAGAATATGCAGACCTTTACAGTCCATCATAACCAATATCTCCCCCTGATAATCACTATCAATTACCGCGGTGAGCACAATAATTCCTTTACTGGATAGGCTAGACCACCCCAGGACTAATCCCAGAGGCAGCGGACCCCAGATCCCAGTTGCAACCCTTTTAAGGTCTTTTCCTTCTTTTAGCACTAATTCGTTGGGGCAGAGTAAGTCCAGTTCCCAGTGGTGGCTGCTCTGAGAGAGAGGACTGTGGGCTTCCCATCTGACCGAGGAAAGCTGCTGGCATTGCCCCAGCTGGGAGTGGGGCCTGGGGCTGGCCCCTCATGAAATTGCCTGACTGGTTTTTTATGGGGTTGGTGTTTTTTATCAAATTTAGACCTGCAATGTTTTGCCCAATGTTTCCCCTTCCTACATCGGGGACATATAGAAGGGGGTTCTTTCCCTGAGTTACTGTGGTCTCTAATATGGGGGCATTCCCTCTTTATATGACCTGGCTCTCCACATAGAAAACAATTTGGGTTTCTTTCCCTTTTCACTTTAGGAGGCCTTAATGCCATAGTCAATATTTTGGCTTTGTGTGTCTCGGTTCCTACCAGCTGACATGCTCATATAAGCTCCCCGACTGTGGCTGCCTTTCCTCTGATTGCCTGCGGGCAAACCACATTAAGTTTCAAAAGTCAATTGCAACAATAAGATATCAGCAGCTTGGGTGTGACTAATTTGTCTCTTAATTGCCTGGATTAACCAATTGATAAACTCAACAAATGGCTCCCGAGGCCCTTGTCAAACATTTACGAAAGATCCCTGTTGAACTCCGCTTTTGGGAATTCGGTCCCAAGCCCTGAGAGCACACACAGACACTTGAGCATAGGCCTGGGGATCAAAATCTAGTTGTTGTACATTGGCATGAGGACCCCTCCCCTGGAGCATATCAGTTGTTATGTCTTACCCGGCTGCCTGATTCTGCTTGGCTTGTTCGCACCACTCATTGTATTCTGCCTTCCAGAGGAGGTATTGGCTAGGCTCCAAAGTTGTTTTAGCTAGCATTGACCAGTCCCATGGGGTCATACGGAAGTGGCCTTTCAAGGCCTCAATCATTCCTTTCATAAATGGGCTAGCGGCTCCATTTTCTTTAATGCTTTTTCTTAGCTCTTTATAAGCGTTAAAAGAAACGAGTTTATGTACCTGATTGCTATGTCGGTCTTGCATTACTGGGCAGGCTAAAAGCTCCCCCTCTAATGCTGCTTGCTTAAGACAAGGCCCCATAGCTGGAATGTGTTTCTTGTCTTTTTTCCTACTTATTGGAGGAGGGGGCTCAGGCAAAACCTCCATTTCCTCTTTGTTATTTTGGCCTGGTGATAGTGGGGCTGAGGGAAAAGGAGGCAGCAAGGCAGGTGATATTTCCTCCTCCTTCCCCTTTTTAGGCTTTTCTGTGTCTAATGGGACCAAAGCCATCCTTACTAGAGCCCATAGTGTTAAAGATGATGCTGGGACCTGTTGCCCTTGTGCATAATGCTGTTTAAGATTTCTCCCTACTTGTTCCCCGAGTTCTACATGTAGCATGCCTTCTTTCGGGAGCCATGGATTATGGTTTACTACAGTTTGCATTAGGTCTCTTAACTGAGCCTGGGAAACTGAGGCTCCACTAGCTTTAAGCAGCTGTTTCAACACTTTTATATACTGTTTCTGATGAGCTGATAACTGTTGTCCCATGATGAAACCTCAGCCTGAATAATATCCCCTGAACTTGGAGATCCCAAGTGGGCACCAATGACTTACTGATTACTCACTGACCACATGGTCCTTTTCACTTTTGTTTTCGAGGGGTCTGTCGTGCTTCCTTCACAGTGTTGGTCTCAGCGGGGTCACCACCTGTGGGGGTCTGTCCTGCAGACCCCGACTCAACGATGGATGAATATGTACACGGACACAGATATTATGCTTGTCACAGCTGAGGGTTCAGGCCACTTACAGACTCTAAGAAGGGTGCTGTCACCTGCGGCCCTGACTCTCTGGCCCTCCCAGCATTTATTCATTACATATTAAATGACAAAGTCTCAGGTAAACACCATTAGAGGGTAATCAACCTGGTCGCCTTCCTCCAATCCCCTCCCTACAGAGCACTATGCTGCCTGTAGATGATCAAAGGTTAGTTTTAGAACCACACGAGTAAACAAGCTATTTAGATAAACTACTCTACATTCCTATGTTAATTATCCTTGCTATAGCTCAAAGAGGATTAGGCTGCCTTCAGCCCTAACTCTATCCTGAAGTTTTTGCAAAAACCTTTTGGCCTTCCAAGAAGGTTTGTGTTTTATTTTATAATTTTCCCTACCATCTTGATTGAACCCCTAGAGATTTCCAGTTTTATTCCACTGTGGTCTGAGAGAGTGCTTCATATAATTTCAATTTTCTTAAATTTATTGAGGCTCGTTTTGTGGCCTATCATATGGTCTATCTTGGAGAAAGTTCCATGCACTGTTGAATAGAATGTTTATTCTGCGATTGTTGCATGGAATGTTCTGTATGTATCTCTAAGTCCATTTGTTCCAGGGTATAGTTTAAATCCATTGTTTCTTTGTTAACTGTCTTGATGACCTGTCTAGTGCTGTCAGTGGAGTATTGAAGTCCCCACTATTATTGTGTTGCTGTCTATCTCATTTCTTCGGTCTATTAGTAATTATTTTATAAATTTGGGAGCTCCAGTGTTAGGTGCATATATGTTTAGGATTGTGATATTTTCCTGTTGGACATGTCCTTTTATCATTATATAATGTCCCTCTTTGTCCTTTTAAACTGCTGTTGCTTTTTTTTTTCCTATTAATCATGCCACATTATTTTTAATTATGTACAAAGATTTAACATGTCACCCAAGGACCATTTCACCCACTGCTCTATTTGGCCCCCAGTCTTTTGTCTCTCTCTTCAGCAATAGTGAGACAGATACCATTTCCTCGGGGAAGAGAAATCCATGGTTTGTTGCCCTTGCCAATTACAAAAATGTTGGAAAGTTGAGTGGCAAAGCTGGTGCCATTGACATCTTTCACGTGAACCATGTCAAAAGATGCAGGGTGCCTCTCTCTGTTGGTGATCATACCAATTCTTCCCAGGATAGCACCTCCAGTCACCACACATAGGTTACCAGTGTACCAGTGTCAAACTTGATGAAACCAGTAATCTTGCCAGTCTCCAAATCAATCTGAATGGTATCATTTACCTTGATGAGGGGATCAGGGTAGTGGATGCTGCGAGCATCACGAGTCACCAGATGAGGGATTTCTTTTGTGCCCGCAAAGATTTTTCTCACTTTGCCCCATTTGTACTTAGCTTCCTCAGGTGTAATATGATGTACAGCAAAGTGACCCTTGGTGTCATAGGTCAGATGGAAATTATCTCCTATCTTGTCAATGCTGATGATATCCATGAATCCAGCAGTGTAGGTTATATCAGTTCGGAACTTGCCATCAACCTTAATGAACCCCTGCATGCAAATCTTTACTTCATCTCCTGTCAGGGCATTCTTAAGTCTGTTCCTTAGGAAAATGATGAGGGGGAGACACTCTCTCAACTTGTGATGGCTGGTGGATGGACAAGGAGCAAACACACTGGTCAATTTATCCAGCATCCAATGTTTTGGAGCTGCTACCCACTTCAGATGCTTCTTGGGACCACAAGCCATGGCTGCATTAGGCAAGGAAAGAGGACCTCTCTCTTCCAGTGTGCGTAGAAATTCTAAACTGCTGTTACTTTAAAGTTGGTTTTGTCTGATATAAGAATAGCTATTCCTTCTTACTTCTGGTGTCCATTTGCATGAAATGTCTTTTTCCATCCCTTTACCTTAAGTTTATATGAGTCCTTATGTGTTAGATGAATCTCTTGAAGGTAGCAGGTGGTTGGTTGGTGAATTCTTATCCATTCTGCCATTCTGTATCTTTTTTTTTTTTTTTAGATGGAGTCTCGCTCTGTTGCCCAGGCTGGAGTGCAATGGCATGATCTCAGTTCACTGCAACCTCCGCCTCCCGGGTTCAAGCAATTCTCCTGCCTCAGCCTCCTGAGTAGCTGGGATTACAGGTGTGTGCCACTACAACTGGCTAATTTTTGTATTTTAGTAGAGATGGGGTTTCACTAATTTGGTCAGGCTGGTCTCAAACGCCTGACCTCGTAACCCGCCCAACTCAGCCTCCCAAAGTGCTGGGATTACAGGTGTGAGCCACTACACCTGGCCCATTCTGTTTCTTTTAAGTGGAGCATTTAGGCCATTTACATTCACTGTTAGTATTGCAATGTGAGATACTATTCCCTTCATTGTGTTATTTGCTGCTTGTATACCTTGGGTTTTTTTTTTGTTTTTTAAGTTGTATTTTTGTTTTGTAGGTCCTGTGAGATTTATGCTTTTAAGAGGTTCTGTTTTGATCTGTTTGCCGGATTTGTTTCAACATTTAGAGCTCCTTTTAGCTATTCTTTTTATATATATATAATTATATACATGTATATAATTATATACATATATATATAATTATTGTTATTATACTTTAAGTTCTAGGGTACATGTGCACAATGTGCAGATTTGTTACATATGTATACATGTGCCATGTTGGTGTGCTGTACCCATTAACTCTTCATTTACAATAGGTATATCTCCTAATGCTATCCCTACCTCTTCCCAACCCCATGATAGGTCCTGGGGTGTGTTGTTCCCCATCCCGTGTCCAAGTGTTCTCATTGTTCAGTTCCCCCTATGAGTGAGAACATGCAGTGTTTGGTTTTCTGTCCTTGCAATAGTTTGCTGAGAATGATGGTTTCCAGCTTCATCCATGTCCCTACAAAGGACATGAACTCATCCTTTTTTATGGCTGCATAGTATTCCATGGTGTATATGTGCCACATTTTCTTAATCCAGTCTATCATTGATGGACATTTGGGTTGGTTCCAAGTCTGCTATTGTGAATAGTGCCGCAATAAACATATGTGTGCATGTGTCTTTATAGCAGCATGATTTATAATCCTTTGGGTATATACCCAGTAATGTGATGGCTGGGTCAAATGGTATTTCTAGTTCCAGATCCTTGAGGAATCACCACACTGTCTTCCACAATGGTTGAACTAGTTTACAGTCCCACCAACAGTGTAAAATTGTTCCTGTTTCTCCACATCCTCTCCAGCACCTGTTGTTTCCTGACTTTTTAATGATCGCCATTCTAACTGGTGTGAAATGGTATCTCATTGTGGTTTTGATTTGCATTTCTCTAATGGCCAGTGATGATGAACATTTTTTCATGTTGGCTGCATAAATGTCTTCTTTTGAGAAGTGTCTGTTCATATCCTTTGCCCACTTTTTGATGGGGTTGTTTGATTTTTTTTCTTATAAATTTGTTTAAGTTCTTTGTAGATTCTGGATATTAGCCCTTTGTCAGATGGGTAGATTGCAAAAATTTTCTCCCATTCTGTAGGTTGACTGTTCACTCTGATGGTAGTTTCTTTTGCTGTGCAGAAGCTCTTTAGTTTAATTAGATCCCATTTGTCAATTCTGGCTTTTGTTGCCGTTGCTTTTGGTGTTTTAGACATGAAGTCCTTGCCCATGCCTATGTCCTGAATGGTATTGTCTAGGTTTTCTTCTAGGGTTGTTATGGTTTTAGGTCTAACATTTAAGTATTTAATCCATCTTGAATTAATTTTTGTATAAGGTGTAAGGAAGGGATCCAGTTTCTTAGCTGTTCTTGTAATGGTAGCTTGGTAGTGGTGAATTCTCTCAGCATTTGCTTGCCTGGAAAAGACTATCTTTCCGTCATATATGAAGCTCAGTTTCATTGGATACAGAATTCTTGGCTGCTAATTGTTTTGTTTGAGGAGGCTGAAAATAGGCCCCAATCCTGTCTAGCTTGCAGAATTTCTGCTGAGAAATCTGCTGTTAATCTGACAGGTTTTCCTTTATAGGTTACCTGGTGCTTTTTTCTCACAGCTCTTAAGATTCTTTCCTTCATCTTTTTTTTTTTTTTTTTTTGTTAGAACAACTCAGCAAAATAAAATTCCTGTTTATTGTTGGACAACATTGTTTCACACATACATCAAACAGGACAAAAAAAATAAACAGCAACTTCATAGACAAAAAAGGAAAAAAAAGAAACCTTTTATCTTTGGCCTTTTTAACCATCTCATACAAACCAACTACTTATAGTACAGCTAAGTACATACACAAAAAAGTTACTGGAATGCTCGGAATAAGATTGTTTTTCTGTTGTCGTTTTTGCTTTTTTTACAAGGTTTTTTTTCTCCTTTGAGATTATAATGAACATGGTCACACCACAAGTAAAGTCAGAAGTAGGACAGAGAACGGCCACTCGGAAGGCTGGTTTGGTCATCCGAGATCATTAAAAATGGCTGACCCTAACAATATGTACAAAAATATAAAATGTAAATAAAAAATACAAACAAATTTCCTTTTTAAAGTACTTATAAGAAAAAAAGCAGGGCCTTGGAAGTTTTGGTTCTTTTTTCCTCCCCTGTTGCAAATTCTCATGGTTTGGGTGGGGTGGTGGAGAGCGCGTGTCATCTGCGGGTGGCACTGCCCACGGTGGGCGGGCGGGCGGGCCTCTCTACTCGAAGGTGACCACGTTTAGATTCTGAGACGGGAAGTGGAGGGTGAATAGGTCACGGTGGCCTTTTTTAGTTTAACTTTTCCTTTTTTGCTGTCTAGTCATCCTCGTCGGTCTTCTGCTGCTTGGTATCAACATTGTCATCCTCATGATCTTCAGCTGCCCGCTTGCCCGTAGCTGACTCAGCTTCCTCATCTTCATCTCCATCCTCTTCCTCACCATCACCTTCTTCTTCCTCCTCCTCTTCCTCCCCACCTTCTTCTTCTTCTTCATCTACCTCATTGTCAGCCTCTTGCTCCCCATTTTCCTCATTAGCATTCCCGTTAGCAGGGGCGTCTCTTCCATTTTCTGCCTCTTCCACAACTTCCTTCTTCTCCTTTAAGTCCTTGGTGGTGATTTCGGAGCTGGTGTCTAAGGCTGCGTCTGACATGGTGGGGCACGCCGGTGATCCGATGCAGGGGATTTAAAAAGAAAGCGAGAGTTCAGGGACTCTGGCGATAAAGCTGCCGGAGTCCGCGGCGGCGGAGGAAGCGCGCGGCGGAGGCGGCTGCGGCGAGCAAGGAGGCGGACGAGGAACAATGCAAAGATGGCTTTTCAGAGCAGCCAGTGGGGGGGCTTTCCTTCATCTTAAATTTAGATAACCTGATGGCAGTGTGCCTAGGTGATGATCTTTTGCGATGAATTTCCCAGGTGTTCTTTGTGCTTCTTGTGTTTGAATATCTAGGTCTCTAGCAAGGCCAGGGAAATTTTCCTCAATTATTCCCTCAAATATGTTTTCCAAACTTTTAGATTTATCTTCTTCCTCAGGAATGCTGATTATTCTTAGGTGAATGGATTCGTTTAACATAATCGTAGACTTCTTAGAGGCTTTGTTCACATTTCTTATTCTTTTTTGTTTGCCTTTGTTGGATTGGGTTACTTTGAAGACATTATCTTCGAACTCTGAATTCTTTCTTCTACTTACTCGATTCTATAGTTGAGACTTTCCAGAGCATTTTGCATTTCTATAAGTGTTTCTATTGTTTCCCTGAAGTTTTGATTATTTTTTATTTATGCTATCTATTTCATTGAATGTTTCTCCCTTTACTTCTTCTATAATTTTTTTGGTTTCCTTACATTGGGCTTTGCCTTTCTCAGGTGCCTCCCTGATTGGCTCAATACCTAAACTTCTGAATTCTTTTTCAGGTAAATCAGGGATTCCTTCTTGGTTTGTGTCCATTGCTGGTGAGCTGGTGTGATTTTCTGGGTGTGTTAACGAACCTTGTTATGTCATAGTACCGGTTGGTTTTCTGATTCCTTCTCATTTGGGTAGGCTCTGTCAGAGGGAAGGTCTAGGGCTGAAGGCTGTTGTTCAGATTTTTTTGTCCCACAGGTAGTTCCCTTGATGTAGTACTCTTCCCCTTTTCCTATGGATGTGGCTTCCTGAGAGCTGAGCTGAAGTGATTGTTCTCTCTCTTCTGGATCTAGCCACCCAGCAAGTCTACCAGGCTCCAGGCTGGTACTGGGGGTTGTCTGCACAGAGTCCTGTGATGTGAACTGTCTGTGGGTCTCTCAGCCAGGGATACCAGCACAATATTTGGGGTATCTCCTGGGTCCTGCAGGAGTAATCTGCTTCCTTCAGAGAGTCTGTGGGTCCCCTTGGGTTTCCTGATTTAGTTCTGCAGTTGTTCTGGAGCAAAAATTAATAATCCGAGCCTCCACATGCTTCTCTGTCCATCTGAGTCGGAGCTGCAATCTAGTGCTAGGGCCCGTCTGCCACGATCTGACAACTCCGCCCTTTGTTTCTTTGTAAAGTTTTTGACTTAGTGTCTATTTTATCTAAGTATAGCTACTCCTGCTTTTTTCTTTTTTTTTTTTTGGGTTTCCACGTACATGGAATTTCTCTTTCCATCCCTTCACTTTCAGTCTGTATGTCATTATAGGTGAAGTAAGTTTCTTATAGGTAACATATAGTTATGTTGTAGAAGTTATGAAGAAATTATTTTAGGCAGGTAGAGAGGAAAAACGGTCCTTGGGAAGTTTTCATTTTTTATTAAGGAGATTGTCCTTTCCTAATGGTGTCTTCCTGGTTGAAAATTAGTTGACTGTATATACTTGGGTTTACATCTGGGCTCTCTGTTTTCTTCCATTGGTCTTTGTGTGTGTTTTTATGTCACTCTCACATTGTTTTGAATTATTCTGGCTTTATAATGGATCTTGGGATCGGGTAGTATGATGCCTCCAGCTTTGTTGTTTTGCTTAGATTTGCCTTGGCTATTTGGAGTCTTTTGTGGTTCCATACAAAAATTTTTTATTTTTTTTTCTATTTGAAAAATGTCATTGGAATTTTGACAGATTGCATTGAATGTGTAGTCATCCATTTTTGAGTGGTATTTTTGCTTGATGTAAATTTTGAGGTTGACAAGTTTTTATTTCAGTATTTGGAAGATGCTGTTACATTGTCTTCTTTTTCCCATTGTTTCTAATTGGAAAGTCAGCCATTACCTCTGTTATTTCGCTACATTTAATACATTGCATGTTACATTCTTTTTTTCTTTTTTTCTTTTGTTTTGAGATGGAGTTTCACTCTTGATGGCCAGGCTGGAGTGCAATGGCGTGATCTTGGCTCACTGCAACCTCCGCCTCCCAGGTACCAGCAATTCTCCTGCCTCAGCCTCCCAAGTAGCTCGGATTACAGGCATGCACCACCATGCCCTGCTCATTTTTTTATATTTAGTAGAGACGGGCTTTCACCATGTTAGGCTGGTCGCAAACTTCTGACCTCAGGTGATCCACCTGCTTCAGCCTCCCAAAGTGCTGGGATTACAGTCATCTGCTGCTGCGCCCTGCCAATGTCACTTTCTTCTGAGTATTTTGAGTATTTTCTATCTTTGATCTTCAGCAGTTTGACTATGATGTGTATAGGTTTGATTTCCTTTTGATGTATTCTTGTAGGAGTTCCCTAAGCTTCTTGGATTTGTAGGTTGATGTTTTTCATGAAATATGGGAAAATTTCAGGCACTATTTATTCACAAAAATTTTTTTTCTGCCCTATTGTCTCTCTGTTCTCCTTAAAACCACATTTTCAGGCCGGGCACAGCAGCTCACACCTGTAATCCCAGCACTTTGGGAGGCCGAGGTGGGTGGATCACTTGAGGTCAGGAGTTTGAGACCAGCCTGGCCAACATGGTGAAACCCCATCTCTACTAAAAATACAAAAATTAGCCAGCTTTGGTGGTGCACGCCTGTAGTCCCAGCTAACCCGGAGGCTGAAGGATGAGAATCACTTGAACTCGGGAGGTGGAGTTAGCGGTGAGCCAAGATCGTACCACTGTACTCCAGCCTGGGCGACAGAGAGAGAGACTGTCTTAAAACAAACAAAACCATACATTTTCCTTTAATTCTTTAAACACTTTCGTTTCTTTGGACATATTTAAAATAGCTGCTTCAAAGTCTTTGGGGCATCTCAAGGTTAGTTTTTATTGACTTTTTTCTCTGGACTCTGGGGCATAGTTTCCTTTCTTTGCATGTCTAGTGGTTATTTATTTATTTATGAGACAGGATCTAGCTCTGTTTTCCAGGCTAGTCTTGAACTCTTAACTTCAAGTGATCCTTATAAATAGCTGGGATTACAGGCATGGGCCATCACACCCAGCTTGTAATTTTTTTATTGTATTCTTTATATAGTGGGTGAATTGTGATAGATTCTGAATTCTGTTTTATTGTTCTGAAAAGTTGATAGTTTTTATTCATGTAGGCAGTTCAAAGATAATCATCTTGACTATGTGGTAAGTGCCAGGTTTATTCTGAGTCTAATTTAGTAGAACATAACCTCCAAAATTTCCCCCTGTGGATCGTATGGGTTTAGTTTTAGGCTTTGTGGGCCTTACTCTAGGGCACAGTTCTTCATTCTCAGGGGGCCTTTTCTGGTGTCTAAGCTGGATGTCTGGAGTATCAGGTTTTGGTGCTCCACTCTAGCTGGGCTGGGACTCCAGCATCCTCCAGCACTTCTTAGCTTCTAGTATCTCTGTTCTCTTTCAACGTAGTAGCTACTGCTTTCTGGCAAATTGCATATAGTGTTGCACTGTACATAAGCCCTTGGCAAAGACCTCACAGGGAACTCTCACATGGGCTTTTGCAAGATAATGTCAAGCCTGACAAGAAAAAAATGGATCTCTTTTAAGATCCAGTTTCAGTGTATCTGCATCTACCCTGCTTTGAGTTATTATGACAAAGTGATGGAAAAAAAAACCCAAATAATGAGCTAGTCTTTGTACAGCTTTTTCCCTCTGGATCTTGTAGATTCCAGCCATTGTGACTGCCCAGAACTCTGATCTCTCCCCGCTCAGCTCAGTGGGAACACTGTGGTCTGCCTGGACGCCACTCACTGTGCTAGAGTCAGGGGAATGTCCTTAAGCAGACAGCCAGGAATTCATGCGACTTACCTCAGGAACTTCCCTTCTATTGGGGGGTGACTGTCTTGTGCTGCATTTTGTCCAATGTCTAAAAGAAATTGCCTTACATGTATTTTGTCCAATTTTATGGTTAAGGTAGATAAGCTAGTCAGGTTGTAGTTACTCTGTTATAACTGGAAGTGGAAGTCTTAATCTCTGAACTTTATATACATACGACAAACCTGAAAATAATGAAGGAGGGCAAAGAGTATCAGCAGAAAGCTGACAATCCTAGGAGGTACCTAGCCTCTAGCTTGAATATCCGCTCATCTTCAAGACACGAAGATCATCTGCCAGCTTTGCTCAAACTATCTGAATACAGAGGAAACATCCAATGAGTGCTTTTTAGATGCAATGCTTATAAAGCATAAACATAGTATATATTTAGTAAATATTTGATAAACTAGTGATAAGACATTATAACTTATACCATTTTCCATTTCTCAGCAATTCAAATAATCACCATGTACTGCACTTTATGTCTTGTTTGGCTTTTCTGTAGGAAAACTTTGGACCTTATTGAGAAGAGGAAAACACTTAATAATTGGGCAGACGTCCTAGTGGCAGCCCACCAGAGCTCTACTGCCTTCAGACACTGTTCACACTTTCACCATTCACGTGTGTTCAGCATCTGAACTTGGCCCTGTGGCATAAAGACCCTGATGAAAGCTAATGTTTCTGTTTTCATGAAAATATTGAATCTACGGAACACCTTAGAGAAAAAAAGCCTTTTAGGTAAGATTGGTTTGGAAATTGGGAATGACCCAGCTTGTGCCTATATATATGTGGGCCTGCAATCAACTTCTGTGGTAGGAGTTGCCTACCTGAAGGGAAACTTTTTACGTAGGATTAAAAAAAATGATACTAATTTAAAAACAAATATTTTAAATATGTTCAAAGCTAGTGAAAGTAAAAATAAACTAATTAATATTACCCCAGTATTAAGAATTTAGCACACCTACAACCATCTGATCTTCAACAAACCTGACAAAAATAAGCAATGGGGAAAGGACCCCCTATTTAATCAATGGTGCTGGGAGAACTGGCTAGCTGTATGCGGAAAATTGAAACTGAACCCTTTCCTTACACCTTATACAAAAATTAGCTCAAGATGGATTAAAGACTTAAATGTAAAACCCAAAACTACAAAATCCCTAGAAGAAAACCTAGGCAATACTATTTGGGACATAGGCACAGGCGAAGATTTTATAATGAAAATACCAAAAGCACTTGCAACACAAGCAAAAGTTGGCGAACGGGATCTAATTGAACTGAAGAGCCTCTACATAGCAAAAGAAACTACCACCAGAGCAAATAGACAACTTACAGAATGGGAGAACATTTTTGCAATCTGTCCATCTGACAAAGGTCTAATATCCAGAGTCTACAAATAACTTAAACAAATTTACAAGAAAAAACCCCATTAAAATGTGGGCAAAGGACATGAACAGACACATCTCAAAAGAAGACATACATACGGCCAACAAACATATGAAAAGAAGCTCAACATCGCTGATCATTAGAGAAATCCAAGTCAAAACCACAATGAGATACCATCTCACACCAGTCAGAATGGCGATAATTAAAATGTAAACAAAAACAAAAAAATGCAGATGCTGGCAAGGTTGTGGAGAAGAAGGAACACGTTTACACTGTTGGTGGGAGTGTAAATTAGTTTAACCATTGTGGAAGACAGTGTGGTAATTCCTCAAAGATCTAGAAGCAGAAATACCATTTGACCCAGCAATACCATTACTGGGTATATGTATCCAAAGTAATATAAATCATTCTATTATAAAGATACATGGATGTGTATGTTCACTGCAGCACTATTCACAATAGCAAAGACACAGAATCAATCCAAATGTCCATCAATGATAGATGGGACAAATAAAATACTGTATATATATATACCATGAAATACTATGCAGCCATAAAAAGAACAAGATCTTGTCATTTGCATGGATATGCATGGAGCTGGAGGCCGTTATCCTTAGCAAACTAAGGCAGTAACAGAAAGCCAAACACTGCATATTCTCACTTATAAGTGTTAGTTGAATGATGCGAACACATGGACACATGGAGGGAAAAACACACACTGGGGCCTGTTGAGGAGTGGAGGGAGAGCATCAGGAAGAATAGCTAATGGATGCTGGGCTTAATATCTAGGTGATGGGATGATCTGTACAGCAAACCACCACTCCCCACGTTTACCTATGTAACAAACTTGCACATCCTGCACATGTACCCCTTAAAAGCTGAAGATAAAAAATTGTTTTTTAACGGTTTCTACCTGTAATCTCACTTTGGGAGGCTGATGCAGGAGGATCGCTTGAGCCCAGGAGTTTGAGACCAGCCTGGGCAACAAAGGGAGATCCCATCTCTACAAAAAATTAAAAATTGCTGGGCACGGCAGCTTACACCTGTAATCCCAGCATTTGGGGAGGCCAAGGTGGGAGGATCGCTTGAGTCCGGGAGATCAAGATCAGCTTAGGCAATATAGTGAGGCCCTGTTTCTACAAAAAAAATTTAAAAATCAGCCAGGTGTGTTGGTACGTGCCTGTAGTCTCAGCTACCTGGGAGGCTGAGGTGGGAGGATCACTTGAGCCTGCGAGGTCAAGGCTGCAGTGAGCCATGATCATGCCACTGCATCCCAGCCTGGGTAACAGAGAGAGACCCTGGCTCAAAAAAAAAAAAAAAAAAAAAAAGGACACACAATTTTCTTGATACAGTATATTGGGTCTTACGACCCAAGTGAAAGGATAATAAATTTTAAAAATATATAAATCAATGCAAATAAAGAGAATTGGAAAGTAGACAATTCTAGATGAAAGATTTCAACAAATTTTCAGAAGACAGAAAGCAAAAGCAGCAGCAACAGATGTAACGGGGTGGAGAAAGCCATGATGTAATTTGTGCAAAAGAGGATAGTGATGAAAAGTGAACTTGAGACTCAGAGCTGACAAGCACAAAAAGGGGCATACCAGCTTTTTGAACAGGGGTGTGCAGCTGTTCTACATATGGTTGTCTCATGGTTTATTAGTCCATATGTAGAACAGCTGCAACTCTTCATCTCTGGAAACTTCTGCAAAGAATTCCTAGCACTTATACCCCAAGCAAGGGTCCAACTTCTCATCTGATTCACCTTAGAGCAGAGGTCTGCAAAGTGGCTCAGTCCCTCTTCTTACAAATAAGGTTTTATTGAAATGCATTCTGTCTATTCGTTTATGTATTATCTATGGTAGAATTGCAAAGTTGCAACATAGACCTTATGGCCTGCAAAGCCTAAAATATTTTCTGGCCCTTTACAGAAAAAGTTTGCTGACCACTGCCCAGAGTCAAGCCTACCAGAGGAGCTTCACCTACACACTCATAGCTTCAATAAATGTTTTAGTATCTTTCCCTAAACCTAAATAGACCATTAGGCATCCTAGATGCATGGAGAAAATCCTCATTATGAAAGGGAAAATCCAAATTAAATAGGCAAAATAATAGAGAAAATAACTCATGAAGAAATAAAAGAAATGGTTTTTAAAACTAATTGGTATGCTCAATGACAAAGGGAGCTCTATTCTCACATTTCTATAAGGTTATTTCTTTGGAAAAAGAATTTATGTTTCTGATTGGTGAGTGGCAAGAGTTCAACATTGCCAGGTACGGTGGCTCACGCCTGTAATCCCAGTACTTTGGGAGGTTGAGATGAGTGGATCACTTGGGGTCAGGAGTTTGAGACCAGCCTGGCCAACTTGGTGAAACCCTCTCTCTACCAAAAATACAAAAGTTAGCCAGGCAGAGTGGCATGTGCCTGTAATCCCAGCTATTCGGGAGGCTAAGGCACGAGAATCACTTGAATCTGGGAGGCAAAGATTGCATTGAGCAGAGATCGTGCCTGGGCAACAGAGTGAGACCTTGTCTCAAAAAACAAAAACAAAAGAAAAAAAAAAAGAGTTTGACATCAATTGCTCCTCCCAGCCCAGCTCTTCTTTTTCTTTTTCTTTTTTTTTTTGAGACAGGGTCTTGTTCTGTCGCCCAGGCTAGAGTGCAGTGGTGTGATCATTGCCCACTGCAGCCTCTACCTCTTGTTTCAAGTTATCCTCCTGCCTTGGCCTCCTGAGTAGCTGGGACCACAGGTAAACACCAACATAACACCAACATGCCTGGCTAATTTTTGTATATATTTTTTTTTTTGTAGTGATGGGAGTTTTACTATGTTGCCTCGGCTGGTTTCTAACTCCTTGGCTCAAGCAATTCTCCCATCTAAGCCTCCCAAAGTGCTGGGATTACAGGTGTGAGCCACCGTGCCCAGCCTGTTTCCATATCTTAAGTAAATGCAATACATATAGTAAAAACCAAGTGTATGTGACTCTATTCTTTCCCAACATTTGGGGCTTGACAAGTGAGGGGTAAGCAATTTTTCTTTCAGTAGTCTGGCTAAGTAGGTAAGTATCTGCCTTGCCAAATATTGACCCAGCAGATGCCTTGCAAGGTCTAGATTCCAGGAAGATGGCAGCAAGCTTGATTGTGATTGCAGGTCCAGGTTACAATGCGTTCTGTATTCTGACTCTACTGACAATAAAGCTGTTAATGTTACCTCCATCTGCCTGGCTCCAGTTTATAATTTGAAACAGATCTCTAAGGAATAAGGCATGTGATTTCTCAGCCTACTTAATCCTGAACACATGATGATATGTTTGTTGGCTGTGACTTGAGCTCAGGCCCCCAAATGGCAAGTGAGAATTCTACTTTCTTTCTTTTTTTTTTTTTTGAGATGGAGTCTTGCTCTGTCACCAGGCTGGAGTGCAGTGGTGTGATCTCAGCTGACTGCAACCTCTGCATCCCAGATTCAAGCAATTCCCCTGCCTCAGCCTCCCGAGTAGCTGGGACTACAGGCACACACCATCATGCCCGGCTAACTTTTTGATATTTTAGTAGAGACGGGGTTTCACCATGTTGGCCAGGATGGTCTCGATCTCCTGACTTCATGATCCACCCGCCTGGGCCTCCCAAAGTGCTGGGATTATGGGCGTGAGCCACCACACCTGGCTGAGAATTCTGCTTTCTAATCTAACAAACAGATATGAGAAGGTGGTATATTCATTCATAAAATAAGTTGCTGTATGAGGGAGCAATCAGAGAACAAGAAAAAACCTTCAAAATTTTAAATATAGTTGTTATGAATTTAACATTAGAGTTAAAAGATAATGTTGGAAAACTCTCAAAGAAGACAGAGCCAAAAAGGAAAGAAAGAAAAAAAAAAGAGCAAAAAACATAGCTGAGAAAGTCTAAAAGGAACAATATCTACAGATTTAAGAGGACAAATAAACTAAAGGGGAGAAAATTAGTAAAGAAAATTCTCCAGAGCTAAGGATACAGATTAAATAAGCCTACAACATGCCCTGCAAAATGAATTTTATTAATTTTATCAAAACAATAGAGATGTTTGTTGTCCTGGCTGGTTTTGAACTCTTGGCTTCAAGCAATCCTCCCACCTCGGCCTCACAAAGGGCTAGGATAACAGCTGTGAGCCATGGTGCCCAGCTGCAAAATGAGTTTTTAAAAAAAGATTCACATTAAGGGACATCATTGTGAAATTTTAGAATACTAGAAATACAAAAAATATCCTAAAGGCTTCTAGAGAGAGGAAACACAGATCGTATCAAAAAGAACAAAAATCAGAATTGTATCAGTCCACTTAACAGCAACAGCACAGGCTAGGAGATTCTGAGAAGCTTTCAAAGGGAAACTTTTCAACTTAGAATTCTAGACCTGGCTATCAATCATGAGAAAAAAGATGTTTTCACACATCCAATAATTCGAAAAGTTTGTCGCCATGAACCTATTCTTAGGAAGCTATGGCAGGATATGCTCAAGCAAACGGAGAATTTTAAGCTAAAAGGAGAAAGGTATGGATTCCAGAGATGGACTCTGGATCCAGCCAGAAAAGGGGAAGGAAAAGTCTGGAACAACCTTGCAGCAGCCCTGGAAAATGAATCCACATTGATGCAAAACTAATGGGGAGGAGGGGCTGGGATAGAGGAAGAGGGTGGGGGAAGACTCCAAAGAGTGAATGATATAAAGGAACATTCCAAACGAGTTAAAGTACATAAGAAAACATATACAAGAACATGTATTTATAGTACACTAAGTGTTGGCTCTGATTCAACAATATTTACATAGTTTTACATTACATAAATGCTCATTAAATATGATATCCATATTGGGAGGAGAGGGGAAGGACATGAGAGCCAAGTCCTTATCTATCATAAAAAAATCAACAGATCATAATATAATTCAATATGTAAGGTCTAGTGTTAACAAATTGTTAACAGTAGATTCTTTAGAAATATAAATGACCCAAAGAAAGAGCAAAGAATTTTAAGTGGTTGCCTCTACAAAGGCCTGGATGGAGAGAGGTGGAATAAGGCATTCTTTCTTTAATCAGCAAAATCATACTGTTAAATAACATAAACTTTATTGAGTTAAAACCTTTCTTCATTAATTGTCTTGAAATTACTTTGAATTGTACAAATGGCAGAATGTTGACTTTTCAGTTGACTTTTTACAGTTATGCAGGAATCCACCTAGACTACTTTTCTCCTTTCTGGATGATGTAATATATTTAGATTTTTCACTTAAAATCATGGTTATTCCCTCATGGGCCATTCTCCAGAAGAACGAGGAGTAAGTCATGTTATCTCCTATGTGGATGCAATCCAGGAAAGCTTGCTTCACTCATCTAATTTTACTAAGGAAGTTCACACTTGTTATCTCCTTATTACAATTTAAATTATAATAACCAAAGATATGTGACTAATTTAACTTTCCAAACAAATGAGGCCACTACCCTCCCTCCACTACTACCACCCCCCAGCCCAAGTTATCATCATCTCTCACATGGAACACTATGACCCTGCTCCAATCATTCTATAGATTGTAGTCAGTGATCTTTTAGAAACACAAATTGAATTCTGCAAATACAAATCCCTATTCCAGCCCCAGTATCTTAATCTCTTTAATGGCGCTCTGTTGTTCATAGGACATCCTTAACACGGCCTACAAAAGCATGAATTGGCCTCTTTTTCATTGGCTTCATCATTCTTCTCTCATTTGTTCTCTGCCATTCATAGGAACTGTGAAGCTTCTGAGGGCCAAGTGCTGCTTTATCCAGGGACTTTGTAAGTGCCTGGCCATCTGTTTGGGACACTCTCCCTGCTTCCCCCTCCCTTCAACTCTTTCCCCTTCATACTTTAAAGCTCAACCACCATGTCCCTAAGGAATAAAATGTGGGAGCAATTTTATTTTATTTTTATTTTTATTTTTTAGATAGGCTGGAGTGCAGTGGTACATCACAGCTCACTGCAGACTCAACCTCTCTGGCTCCAGTGATCTTCCTACCTCAGCATCTCGAGTAGATGGGACCACAGGCGCGTATCACCATGCCCAGCTAATTTTTGTATCTTTTTGTAGAGACAGAGATTTGCCATGTTGCTTAGGCTGGTCTTGAACTCCTGAGATCAAGTGATCTGCCCGTCGTGGCCTCTCAAAGTGTTGGGATTATAGGCATGAGCCACTGCACCCAGCCTGCAATTTAAAACAAAAATCATTTTCTATTTCTCAATAGTTCAGACATTATTTGGTATCTATTATGTCTATTGCATGTCCTGTTTTTTGTTTTTTGTTTTTTTTTGAGACGGAGTCTTGCTCTGTCTCCCAGGCTGGAGTGCAGTGGTGCGATCTCGGCTCACTGCAAGCTTCGCCTCCCAGGTTCACGCCATTCTCCTGCCTCAGCCTCCCAAGTAGCTGGGACTACAGGCCCCCACCACCATGCCCCGCTAATTTTTAAAATATTTTTAGTAGAGACGGGGTTTCACCATGTCAGCCAGGATGGTCTCGATCTCCTGACCTTGTGATCCACTGCCTCAGCCTCCCAAAGGGTTGAGATTACAGGCGTGAGCCACCGCGCCCTGCCTGCATGTCCTGCTTTATCTGAGAATGTTTCACTTGGAGAAGGAAGCCTTTCTGATCTCCCTCAACCATCCAGACTATGTCAGTGCTACATACTCTCCCGGCTTCTATTACTTTTCCTTTCAAGCACACATCTCAATTGTTATTAAATTGTGTACTTTATGGTCACTTCCTGTCTCCACTACTGGAATGCAAGTTTACTGCCAATGGGTCCAGCACAGCTTATAGTAGGCACTCAGCAAATACTTGTCAAATGATGGAATCTGCAAAAACTAAAGATAATAAACCAGTGTCAATACCAAAGAAAGAATAAACCAATGTTTTAGCTCACAGGAAAGGAGTATAGAATGTAGCCTGTGATTCCTTGATCTCCTCAATGCACCTCTTCACTTTACTAATTCATTCCCAAGGTCACGCTCTGTACCTTGCACCCAGAACTGCTCTCGGAAATCTCTTACATCCCTTTCTCTGACCATATCATCCGATTATTCCATACCTGCTGCTCGCACTCATACTTGCTCTCCCACTTCATGGAGACTTCTGAACCTTGATTCTTCCATTTTCTCTGAATCTAGTTCTTCAACTATACCCCCGGCAATCCCCGCATCTTGGCTTGATACCATACTCAATTCTTTGTTGGGAGTTGAGTACCACTGGAGAAAAACAATACAATCATGCAGTTTGGCATCACCACAATTCTCTACATTGTAGCCAATTACTGATCTTTCTGAACTACCCTTAGTATTATGTTACCCCATTTAAAGCCCTTCCAAATTCTTGAATGTGACATTTTAAACGCTTTATTATTTGCTTCCCTTGCCAGCTTCCCCTCTCAGAATTTCAGTGCTCTATATAGTCATAGTTTAGCCGTTGGTAGCCTCCAAGATCCTCCCCTTGCTCTGTGCTGCTCCTATTCTACAGCTTATATGCTGTTGACTCTGAGTCCCCACCCTGGCTTCCCTACTCAAGTGTCATGCTTGTGTATATTCCCACCTCTGGACATCACCTGAATGTCCCACAGGCACTATCAACATATTTAAAATTGAACCTGGTAACTTAAGCCAGAGAAACCTAATAGCTATCCTTGTCCTGATGTTTTTATTTCCTAAATGCATTTGCAAATCACTCCAATCTTCATCCCTACTGCCATCATCATCCCAGTTCAGTCTCCATTTCTGAGACTATTGCATTAGTGTCCTCTTCTTGACACCCTTGTCTTTCCTCTATGTAGCAGAGTGAGCGTTCACCAACCCCTTGAGTCCTTCAATTGCCTACACATTAAAATGATCAAATTATATCACTATATTACTAAAGTTATCAAAATTGCATACTTACGTCTCCTCTCTATAGCTTCATCTTTTGACGTACTACACGCACACCAGTTCCTCTACTCACTATGCTGCTCCCGCTTTCAGAATTCCACCCCCCATCTCCCCACTTAACCCAACATTCTGATTCTCTCTCTCTAATCTATCTACACGAAACATAAGTATAGACTTCTTTAAATAAGATTCCACAAAATAAGCTAAGTGATTTTGCTTACATTTCATTTCACACGTTTCAGAAACCCATGGCTTCAGACTACGACTATGTCTTTTGACTTCAAAGTTAATACTCTTTTTCACTAACCTAAGTTTTAGTTTTCTATGTCACGCCAGGTGACGTAGAAAATAATTAAAACACAATAAAATATTATATTTTCCCTTCTCTACTTTCCCTTCTCTACCTAACAGGATGGTAGGCATCACAAACTCTGAGAACACAAAAAGTGGATCTTTTGAAAAGGCATAGAAAAAAAAATCAGTGAAATGTAGTCATTAAGTAGCCTACATTCAGATCTTAACAGGAGACTGAATAATAACTTCCCAAGATTAAATCTTCCTTATGGGAGACAAGAACCCAGTTTTGCTTTTGACTCTAGCAACAAGTAGGTATGCAGCTTGGTGATATCAATTCACCTCTTTGAGCCTTAATTTCACCTTCTTAACCTGTACTCAGTCCATAGATTCATTAGATAGCCCAAAGATGGAAATGGGATGGGCATGACCATGAGCCCCTTGAAATTTTATACACAATTCTAAATATGAACTCACTCTATTTTCTAAGGAGAGATTTCTCAGCTTTCATTATATTCTGAAAGGGTTAGTAAATTCCAAAGTGATTAAAAACATTTAGATTAACTTATTTCTCATTTCTCATATGACTGTATAAATACTTTTAAAACTATGGAATTGGAGATCCATTACTGGTTTACATTTTATAACATACTTAGACCATAATGACGGACCTTTTTCTGTTCTTTGCTTCAGGATCTAAATCTAATAAGGTTAAGGCTAAATTATAATTCTAGGCATGTTATAATCAAGAAAAACTTACTCTGCTATTTCTTAGCAGATGAAAGGTCAATGTAAAGGGTGAGGCTACTATGTTTGATGAAGTAACGCTAACTTCATTTCAAGTTCTATGTGACTGAGATTTAAACAATGACTGAAAAAAGTCACAAAAGGGCAAAATTCCATTCAACAAAAACGCTCTATCATTAAAAAAAAACAAAAAACAAAAAACAAAACATAGCCTGTAGTCCACTTATTTCAAGCAGTATGTATTACAAAATTACTGACCAACAAAAGGAACTCTGATTATACGGCATCCTCCAGCACCTAGCTCAACTCCATTTCCTTACTTTAAGTCTCCAACTGCCTGCATGGTTATTTGCCAACTCAAAATCAAAGGATTAAACAATGCTTATCACCATCTTCCTGAAAAGTGTACCTATCTCCGTACTTCATTATCTCTGTAGTGGTACTCTGTTCTAGTTATGTAGGCTCAAGCTACTTATGCATTTGAAAGAGGTCTAGTATCTCTCAAGCCTACAATAACTTCAGGTAAGAAAAATGATTAAAAATCAGAAAACAACTAGACTCTCCATTTAGAATCAACTACTTTCCTTTTTTTTTTTTTTTTTGAGATGGAGTCTTGCTGTCGCCAGGCTGGAGTGCAATGGCGAGATCTCGGCTCACTGCAACCTCCACCTCCCAGGTTCAAGTGATTCTCCTGCCTCAGCCTCCCAAGTAGCTGGGACTACAGGTATACGCCACCATGCCCAACTAATTTTTGTAGTTTTAGTAGAGACAGGGTTTCACCATGTTGGCCAGGCTGGTCTTCAACTCCTGGCCTCGTGATCCGCCCGCCTAGGCCTCCCAAAGTGCTGGGATTACAGGCGTGAGCCACCGTGCCCAGCCCCTAGAATCTACTTTCTTAAGAACTCAAGGAAAAATATTTGTGCTTTCAATAAAAAAAAATTTGCAAGGAATAAAAAGACATGAGAAAACCTACAGAATAGGACCTAAACAATATGACATTTATGAGAAAATAAAAAATTTAAACACTTACTGGATATTTGACGTCAAGGGAGAATATTTAAAGATAACCTATTTATGGGGTGGGGTGCAGTGGCTCACGCCTGTAATCCCAGCACTTTGGGAGGCCGAGTTGGGTAGATTACAAGGTCAGGAGATCGAGACCATCCTGGCTAACATGGTGAAACCCCATCTCAACTAAAAATACAAAAAATTAGCTGGGCATGGTGGCGGCCGCCTGTAGATGCAGCTACTTGGGAAGCTGAGGCAGGAGAATGGCGTGAACCTGGGAGGTGGCGCTCGCAGTGAGCCGAGATTGGGCCACTGCACTCCAGCCTGGGTCACAGAGCAAGACTCCGTCTCAAAAAAAACAAAAAAACCAAAAAAACAAAAAACCTATTTATGGATAAAATAAAATGATGCCTGAGACTTGTTTCAAAAAGATAAGAGTGGAAAGAGGTGCATGGGGTACAGCTCAAATAAGTTTGGTCAGAAATTCAGAATCACTGAAACTGAGCAATGGGTAAATGAAGGTTCTCTTAAAAAAAGTAAAAATGATTTACAAAATTCTTATGAGAAGAAAAATAATTGTGTATACTGTACCACTCTCAGCAGTGAAGCCATATACAATTGGGGTCTTAAATAGGAAGGGTGGGTTGGTGGTACTCACATCATCATGCAAAACGCACAGGAACTTTATTACCACTTAGTCAACAGAGTACCAAACTGAGTTTGTTTGGTCAGTGACTTTCTATTACACCAAATCTGCATGTAATTGTTCCTCGGCTAGCACCAATAGGACGAAGAGTGTATTTTAGAAAAAAATTCAAGTGAAAAATTAGTATAATCAATTCGTAATAAATGATGCCTAGGACAGAAATTAGCTATAGGACTAAACAAAACTTTGGTTTTAAAATGAACAAGGCAAACAGCAAAAGGTTGAAACACATAGGATTTTTATGGGGCAAAAATTACTATCAAGTGTTTCAAATTACATTATTTCAAGTGGGTAATCTGATGAGTTTTATATTTTGCAAAAGTAATCTTATTCCAATTATCCACATCCACGGTCCTGAAGATGCAGACCACCTTGACACAGGTATTGACAAGGATGAACTTTTCTGTGCAACTAAAAGTGGTGTGTAGGGGAGGGAGAACCACATACCTCCCTGGTCAATTTCTTCCTAAATAAAAATATGGTAAATTTAATTGCTGATCATGAAATCTGTATTGAACAAACATTAGCTTGACTTACCTGTCTTCATGAGACAGACTATGGTCATCAAAAATCGCCTGTGTGCTTCAGTTACCTGAATAATTCAAATACTCAATATATCAACAGAGTAAGCTATATATTTCTCTCTAAAAACTCAGCATTTCTTCCATTAGAGATTACTACAGCTAGAAAATTCTAGCGATCACTGAATTTTCTGCCATGTGTATTTTGGTATGAATATATTTTGAAAACTAGCCATTCTTAATATAACAATTTCAATAAGGCTAAAATTTCATATTAATGTACTTAAAAAGTGAAGAGATACTTGAAAATTTTTATATCACATATAACCTATCTTTTCAGGTCAATATAACAAGATTAATCTATAGTAATTAATCAACACACTATAGAGTAAGACTGAACTTTCTAAATACTTAATAGAACTTTGTAAGTCCCCAATATACTTAGAGTTTGATTTTGTGCATTTGACTAAGCTTTAACTTATTTTAGTATTAAGACCTAAAAATTAATCTTGAACAATCTTCAACTTTCTGAAAATTTTGGTTTGTATATTTAAGAGTTAAGGCCTATTATCAACATTTGGCATCTATTAATGCATAAAATTAATAGCATAGAATATACAAAAATTCCCCAAACTGATTCCTAGAATTCCTGAATTTTTTTTTTTTCTTTTTTTGAGACGGAGTTTCGCTCGTTGCCCAGGCTGGAGTGCAATGGCGTGATCTCGGCTCACTGCAACCTCTGCCTCCCAGGTTCAAGCAATTCTCCTGCCTCAGCCTCCCCAGTAGCTGGGATTACAGGTACGCACCACCATGCCTGGCTAATTTTGTGTTTTTAGTAGAGATGGGGTTTCTCCATGTTGGTCAGGCTGGTCTTGAACTCCTGACCTCAGGTGATCTGCCCTCCTCGGCCTCCCAAAGTGCTGGGATTACAGGTGTGAGCCACTGCGCCTTGCCTAAAATTCCTAAATTTCTAATGAATGGCAAACACAGAATTCCATCTATGGCCAACTGAGGCAACACAAGACTTACTACTGTGTACCTACTTCCTAAAAATTACTCGAATTCCCAAGTATGTATACCACAAGGATCCTTTAGGAACTGGTTTACTTCAATAAGATCTCCCTTAATGTCTGATGCTCAATTAGTGAGACACAATTACTTCAATTCCAGATTTAAATCCCTATCACGACATTACTAAATTACCAAATCCTTCTAAGCCTGCTATCCTTATCTACAAAATGAGGATAAAATATATAACTAGAGTTTTTGTGAGAATTAAATGACAGCACGCATCGCTGTCAGGTAAATAGCATTCAAAACTGGCTTTTTACTCACATTTATATTCTTAGTACTCTCTCTGGGCTGGATTTTATTCTTGTATTTTCTCTAACCAGTATTTTACTCTTTTCGATATATTATTTTCAGAAGTGACCTCAAATCCTTTGTTGATATACATAAACTCCAAGAAGAACAAACCAACCAACCCAATCTAGTTTTGTTCCAGAGTTCACAGTATAAGGAAAAGAGAAACATGTAAGTAAGGGGAAGAAAATGAAGAGTGAGAGAACATTTCTGTGAAGAAAGCATTTGAAAGAATTCCACATAGGAAATAGATCCTGAAAAGTTATTTTCATAGTGGTTTAATAGGTGTCACAAAAAAGTATTTTGTGGCAATGTCATTCTTCCTCAAAAATTGAATACCTTCATTTATTTGCCAATTTCATAAAACAGCATTCTGGAGGTCAATTTTTTCAGTGATTTAAAAATGAGTAAAACATTTTTTAAAAGATTTAAACTTGAAACAGACCTCATTCCACTGTAAATTTTAGGCATTACTATTCCTGAGTGTCAACTATACACATCAAATGATTAAACACCTCCCTCCTGATCTAGTCAAGATATCTGCAGTAAGCAATGTGTAAATGACAACTGTTCCCAAAAAACTTATGATAAAGCTTTTAGAATAGAAAATGAATAAACATCTCAACAAGTAAAATTACTCTTTTCAGCATTAAAAAATAATTTGTGAAAAATGTAGTGAGTGTAATTATGAAGTGGCATACTCATCTCAACTTTAGTTCTAAAATAACACGACATCATTTTAACTAAGAGAAATGCTGGTTTTCCAAATAGCAGGTTACCTTTTACCCGAGGTTTAAAGAATAAGTATCAGCATCATGACATCACTAGAAAGAAATTGAAGCATACAAGGAATAAACTATAGTTTCTTTTTATATCAAAATGTACTCTTGAAAATGTGTTTGGCACAGTGCTAAATCATATATAGTTAATACTAAATATTGCAGGATACAATAAAACCCTGGAGTTAATTGTTTACACCCTCTTATGGGAATGAAAATAATAGATAGATACCAATTATTCAGAAGTCAGCCTATACAAACTGTATAAACAATATTTTATGTTTTGCTTTGAAAACCAGTGATATAATAAATTTTACATAAAAGACTGTAAAATAATATAAATGGATTTAAACAGATTTTTACAATAAGAAATTCAAATGGAAACAGACAAGTAACAAAGAGAAGTAAAAAAATTTATTGCAGTATTCGCTCCACCAGATTACCTGGGGATCCCTTTTCTTGTATTGTTTTCAGGGTGACCTAATACATCAAAATCTACATTTACAAAAACTCCTTCTGCAGATAGGTCATAGATACTGCATGCTTTTTTTTTTTTTTTCAACAGAATAAATTATATATCCAGGAGATTCTGCCATTTTACAGCCTGGAAAAAACAACGCTTCCCTGGAAACTGGGCTAAGCTAAAGAAAGCCATCCGCTGCTAGGTTAAACTCCAAGAACACTTTATTAAGAACATTAACAGACTAATTTCCAACATTCACTTGTTTATTTTTTTTAAACAGAAAGTTTTTTTCCAAGATATAAACAATTTTTGTTAAACTATAATACAGTGGGAGTAAAAATGAACTGAGAATCTGTTTCTGCTGCACAACAGCGAAGGGAGCTCCCACAAAAATGTTTGCCCAACATTTCCTTCTTTTGTTCCTGCATCCCAGGTTCCACTTACTCTTCATAAAACTGATTTTTTTTTTTTTTTTTTTGCCAGAATGTTGGTATTTCAAGTTTTTCTGCCTTTTAAAAAAATTCCTGTAAATTTGGCTGCATGTACAAATTCATTAGCTGGAAGTCCCATCCTTGGCGGCATACAGGGATCGTAAAGTCTGAACAACTTTATTAGTCAGCTTATTAGCACTCGTTAGAGCAATTTTTTTGTAAATAATGTCTGACTCTTTAATAGTGTCTACCCAAGGCACCAGTTTGCGGCCATCACGGCGCTTAGCCTCAGTCCAGGAGCCACTGTAGGAGCCTGCCATCCACTGAACACTGAAGCCATTGCTGGTTTTCTGTACTACTCTTGCAATTTGTGGTCGATCTTTGTACTTTGGACAGCAAATAGCGATGACATCCATGACGTCAACACTTTCATTCATCTGTGCTGCCAACTCCGTAGAGTCTGAATTTCGTTTTGACCTTCTCAATGACTAAAACATTGGGAGGGGGGAAAAAAGACCAAGTGTTACACAAAAGAATTTTAGTGAAATTATTGTTTTTATTGCTTTTAATCCCTTGACGCCGGGAGTTGGGATTTCCCGGCACACTTCCATTGCCGGCAATGAGACGCACCGTGACCGCCAGCGCCAAGGGGTTAACATATACTTGTAAAACCATATAACTCTTAATTTGTACCCGTGTCTTTACTCTTATTGATATATAAAATTATATATACATATGAACCATAAAGCTACATAAAACTTAGCAACAATAAAAATAACACACATTAATACAATTCAAAGAAAAATTAACCCTTTATGCTGGATAAATCTCATTTCTGTTTTTTTTTTATTGTCTTTTATGTTAAACTTTCTACAAAAGGATGTATAAATGGGTAAGTAGAGAATCTCTATCTACAAAATGTTTTCTCTCTTAAGTATTACATTACTTGGTTGTACATTTAATAGACTGACATATATAAGCACATAAAAATCATTTTACGTAATACGCTGCGAAATACGTTGACTCCTCCTCCGCCTCACCCCTGAAGTGCCTCCTCCTCTATCCTCCCCATCACTTTCATCATCTTCTGTCTCTGCTGCTGTATTATTTTTAGGGCTGCCTCCTCCAAGCAGTGAGGTAATTGCTTTGTTCCGAGCATTTGTGCTAGCTGACACCTCCCCTTCTTCTTCTTCTTCATCAGGGTCCAGATGTTCCATGAGAAGTTTGAACTATAAAAAATAGATATTATTTCAGAATTTTAAGTAAATATTTCAAGCAAGATTGTTAAATTCCTAAATGTTTTCTATGGCAGTAGTTTGCTGTGTGTGAAACAGATGTGAGCCATCATCTAAGTTAGGGGCTGGTAAACATTTTCTGTAAACAGCCAGGTGGTCAATATTTTTCATTTTGAAGGCCATATAGTCTGTCACAACTACACAACTCTGCCACTGTAGTATGAAAGCAGTTACAGACAAATAAATGAGTGGGCATGAATGTTTTCAGTAAAACTTTATTTGCAAAAATAGGCAATGGGTTAGATACAAAAACAGCCAGAGTTTTCAGACCCTTGGTCCAAGACATCAAGCAACCAGGTGACAATTACTGACAGACATTTTCTAGTTATCTCCCCTCTTTGCTCTCTGCTAAGAGGATATAAGAGAAAGCAGAGAATGTTGAAAAATTTTAAATGAGAACTAAAATATTTTTAAATTTTAATGTATGTAAGGTTTGCAAAGTCAATGAATAATATGAAAGCCACCGTGTAGATTATATTCTTAGCTCAAAAATTCTTATTTCTATGTTCAGCTACTTGCTTTAAAGTAGATTTTAAAAATTTTTTTAAGAAAAATAGAAATGGAGTTTTGCCATGTTGGCCAAACTGGTGTCAAACCTCTGGCCTCGAGTGATCTGCCCACCTCAGCCTCCCAAAGTACTTGGGAGCCACTGCACCTGAACTAAGTAGATTAAAATATAAAACTTTATTTTTATTTTTTAGGACAGTCTTCTAATTTAAAAAACATTTTAAACAACTTTTATATTGTGGTAAAATAGAAATAACATAAAATTTGCCAGCTTAACCTTTTTTTTTTCTTTTTAAATTCAGACAGGGTCTCACTTTGTCACTCAGGCTGAAGTGCAGCGGCGTGATCATGGCTCACTATAGCCTACACTTCCCAGGCTGAGGTGGTCCTCCCACCTCAGCCTCCCCAGTAGTTGGCACTACAGGTGCGCACCACCATGTCTGGCTAATGTTTGTATTTTTTGTAGAGAGAGGGTCTCGCTCTGTTGCTCAGGCTGGCTTGGACTTCTTGGACTCAAGCAAACCTCCGACAATAGGCCTCCCAAAGTGCTAAGATTACAGGTGTAAGCCAGCATGCCTAGCCTACCAGTTTAACCATTTTAAATGTATAATTCATTGGCATGTTGTACAACTATCACCACTATCCATTTCCAGAGCTGTTTCTTTCTTTGTTTTTTTAAATCACTGGACATCACAGCTCTGTCCTCATTAAACAATAACTCCCTGTTCTTTCCTTCCCTGGTCCTTGGTAACCTCTAGTCTATTCTCTGTCTCTATTTTAAAAGCACATTTTATATACATACACTTGCATACTTGTTAAGTGAGAATGTATGCAAATATATATTGGCATTACTCATATAAGAACATATGAAAAAGTAATAATATTGGTTGTCAGAAAAGAAAGGAACAGAATGGCCAAACAGGGTAAGAGGATGACTGTTTGCAGTTTTACCTTTTATGACATATAAGTCATGTATTTTTCTGATTTAAAAACATAGCCCTCTGTATCCCCGGATTCCGCACCTGCAGATTCAACCCACAGCGGATCAAAAACTATTTGGAAAATGCCACAACAAAAATAACAGCACTGGCCGGGTGTGGTGGCTCATGCCTCTAATCCCACTACTTTGGGAGGCTGGCGGATCACCTGAGGTCAGGAGTTTGAGACCAGCCTGGCCAACATGGCGAAACCCTATCTCTACTAAAAATACAAAAATTAGCCAGGCGTGGTGGCGCATGTCTGTAATCCCAGCTACTTGGGAGGCTGAGGCAGGAGACTCGCTTGAACCCGGGAGGCGGAGGTTATGGTGAGCCGAGATCACGCCATTGCACTCCAGCCTGGGCAACAAGAGTGAAACTCCGTCTCAAAACAAAACAAAACAAAAAAAAAAACAGCATTACAATAAAAAATAATACAACTTAAAAAAAATGTGGTATAACAACTATGTACATAGCATTTACATTGCTTTAGGTATTATAAGTAATCTAGAAATGATTTAAAGTATATGGGAGGATGTACATATATGCAAATACTATATTTTTTAAATAATTTTTTTGAGACAGGGTTTCACTCCCGTCACCCAGGATTGGGTGTAATGGTGCAATCTCAGGTCACTGTAACCACTGCCTCTCAGGCTCAAGCACTTCTCCTGCCTCAGCCTCCTGAGTAGCTGGGACTACAGGTGCACACCACTGCCCCCAGCTATTTTTTTGTATTTTTTGTAGATATGGGGATATGCCATGTTGCCCAGGCTGGTCTCAAACTCTGACCTGCCATGGCCTCCCAAAGTGTTGGAATGACAGGTGTGAGCCACCTCACGCAGCCTACTATGCCACTTTTTATCAGGCCCTTGAATATCGGAGGATTTGGGTATCCATGGGGGGACTGGAACCAATTTCCTGTGGAAACCAGGGGACAACTACAAAACACACACACGGGTTTTCCTATTATCTTTCATTTTCACTAAAATAAAACTATTCGTGGGCTGTTGTTTCCTAAGAAAAAATAATTAGGATGCCATAGGTGCAATGGGAAAGACAAGCTTAAAGTAACTCATTAAAACCACATAGAGAAAAATTATCTTGACAGTTCATGAAGCTTACATTCAATGTAAAGGAGATAGTTATCTCCCCACCAGCCCCCCACATTTACTTGTCAAAAAAGCCCTTATGAGAAGTAAAAACTTTTGGTTTACTACTCACATCTAGATACTGCTTTACTATACTCCTCTTCACCTCTTCTGTGATTTTGGAATTAGCCATGTCACTCCGCAGGAAGTCCAGTGTTTGTTTTGGATGAAAATGAACTCCTGTTTTTCGGTTTATCGCTTTATCATACACTTTTGCAGATTCAGATGGAGAGTACTTCTGAATTTTACTGTTTTGGGAAAACAAAACCAAAAACTTTAAAACTATGGATGCAACATATTTGGAGAAATCCAATTATAGGTAGGAAGCATCATACTAATGAAATTAGTTTCTCATGTCTATTTTTAATACTATTGTGATCCTAGGACAGCTTCAATACAATTACTTAATATCACCTAACTGGTTTACCTCTTTCTACTAGTTGCTGCCCCACCCCCAACCTATCCATTCTCTATACAGTGGCCAGAATGATTGTTTATAAACTTGTTTCAGGTTATTAACAACTCTGCTTAAAAATCTTTCCAACTCCTTAGCATTGCCTAATTAGCTTTACAAAGTTTTAAACTATTTTGCATGTTGCCAACATTTAACATCAAAATATTCCTTATAAGGCCAGGAGCAGTGGCTCATGCCTATAATCTCAGAGTTTTGGGAGGCCAGTGTGGGAGGATCACTTTGAGACCAGGAGTTCAAGAGTACCATGGGCAACACAACTAGACATCATCTCTACAAGTAAAAAGTAAAAAAAATTAGCTGGGTGTGGTGGCATGCATCTGTACTCCCAGCTACTCAGGTGGCTGAAGTAGGAGGACTACTCGAGCCAGGAGTTCATGATTGCATAACTGCATTCCAGCCTGGGCATCAGAGCGAGACCCTGTTTCAAACAAATACAGAGATATTCCTCTAAAAAATCTGGATTTCTGGTGTCTCCTGAAAAAGTGGGAGCTCTGGCCACATTATGCCCACCCTCTCCTTTGGTAACAAGCTTATGGAAACTTGAGACAGGTCCACTTAAATGACATCTCTTTCATCATGAAACACTCTTTCCAGTTGGCCACTGACCAGGTGGCCTATTAACATTTGACTTTGTGATTCCTAATCTTGGATTTCAATGAATGTAAAAAATGACCAAAATTCCATGGGTATAGGCAGGAAGAGATCTCTTTAATGACTAATGGTGGGTAAAACCACAGGATATTTATAATAACTGTACCTTTTCTCTCTCTTACTTTATAGAGTACTTTAAAGACTATTTGAGTTCTATTGGAGCTCAGTTTAGTTGGTTTACATCTGTTACTTCAGAGTTCTTTAAAAACTTAAACTTGTAATCTATTTTAAGGTTAGCCTGATTCTTTTTAAGGAAATCAACAAAATAAGCCCTTCAATTTGTAATGCATTATCACCAAGTACAGGAATATGTTTTTTACCCTTTAATAAAATAATAAATTATGGCATATTACACAACAGAATACTATACAGCAATAGAAGAGAATAAACTCCTTTATAAAAAGGAACATTTCTAACATTAAACATGCAAACAAAACTGGGTTTCATATTTATCATTATTATTTTTTTAGACGGAGTCTCGCTCTGTTGCCCAGGCTGGACTGCAGTGGCATAATCTCAGCTTACCGCAATCTCCGCCTCCCGGGTTTAAGCGATTCTCCTGCCTCAGCCTCCCGAGTAGCTGGGATCACAGGTGTGTACCACCATGCTCACTTAATTTTTCCATTTTTAATAGAGATGGGGGTTTCACCATGTTGGCCAAGCTGGTCTCGAACTCCTGACCTCAGGGGATCTGCCCACCTCGGCCTCCCAAAATGCTGGGATTATAGGCATGAGCCACTGCGCCCAGCCCAAATATTTATTATTTGAACAGAGTGAAGTTTTTTTTCTCACTGCTTATGTAATCTTACCTATCAGAAAATCCACAAAGATTCTTCAAATGTTGTTTTAACATTAGAAGCAATAAAATACCCTGGGACACATTGGCAAATTCAATTAAAGGAGCTGAATTTTCTGGCAAACATTTCATCACTGAATTTATATCGTCTTCTGAATCTGAATCTGAATCTGAATCTACACGTTTCCGTGACTTCCGAGGCCTGGAAACTTCTTCTTCACTGTCGCTTGACTCATTTTCCTTACTAGGTGATGATTTTCTCTCTTTCCTTTTGTCCTTTACCATAGACTGAAAGAAAAAATTGTTTGATAAACAATAAAAACAAAATGCCACTAGTAGATATAAGTATTCTCCATTCAACAGCTTGAAAAAGCTTCCTTAAATGAGTATTTTATAAACCTCTTGACTTGATATCAACAACTGGTATGCAATGTTAGGGGATAGTTTCTAAAACTAAATAAAATTATATACAATATCCACCCCCTCCCCCACAACCACTCCTTCAAAAAAATCCTTGTGAAATATCATTCAAAGGGAAACAATTTTCTTCTAAGGATAGTAATAAAAGATAGTTATAAAAGTATCAATTAGGTACATAGGTAAGCCATTATAGAGGAAAAGCAGTAATTATAATTTAACTGAGGAGAATAAAGTAATCTTGGACATCCCGAGCTTCTATCAAACTCTCCTTTTCAAGAACATTTCAGCAAGATAATACGCAATTTTCTCTGAAGACTTAAATCCTGTTTCTTTGTACTTTATGAAAATGTTAGTTCTTAGAAACAAAGTCAACTGGATTTAAGCAGGTTGTGTGGTGTGTGTGTAGGGGGCACATTATAACAACATTTATTCAAAACTGGAAGAAACATTTACAAAGACAGCCATACCAACCAGTAAGTAGGTAAAATAAGAGAACATGAGGGCTAAAGCTCCTGGGAAATTATTAACTTCTCAAACTTAAATGTGCACATTAACATCTGTGGATTTTGTTGAAGATGCAGATTCTGTTTCAGCAAATCTGGGTGGGGCCTGAGGTTCTAGAGCTTTAATAAGCTCTCAGGTGAAACCACTGCTGCTGGTGTGTGGTCTACACTTCAAGTAGTAAGGGTTTAGACACCTTTGTAATTCCAGCCCTTAGGAGGCATCTAAAATAATCTGTCTGATTTACTAGTCTGACAAGGCTGAGTTTTGAGCAATACAATTTTACCAAATGAGATCTACTTGGATCATTAGATACATGAGAATATTTAATTTGCAAAGAATTTACTGAGTGCTTACTATGTGCCTAGTGCTACACCAGGTACTTTTATAATTAAATAAATTACATTCCTCCTAAAAGTCATGACAGAAATGACGGAAGGTTCAACAAGAAATTTAGTAAAGATTTTGGGCACACATATGCCAACTCTATTACAGTGCTGTAGTTGAGCGATAAAATCAATGGTGTCATAAATTTTTGGTATAAGTGTAAATAAGCTATATATTTTCATGTGTAATGTGATTACAGCATTACAAGATTTACAGAATAATGTTTTAAAATGGGGCTTAAATGAATGTATGAATGGACATAAAACACTTAAGGTCAGTGCTTAAAGTGAGAGAAATAAATGCGATGGCTTATCAACAGAACAATCCATATATGTATTTTAGATGTTTCTAAATAGAAGTAAAGTGGCAACGTACATCCTCTCCCAAGACAAGTACTGCCCAGATTTCATTAAGTTCACTTAGAAAGATTTTATATACTCATGAAGAGAATAAAAAGAATGAGAAACAAAACAGTGAAAACAGCATGTCTGCACTTTGACAGATGGATTAAGAATAGTAATGTGTGTAACTTACCTCCTTGAATGACTGCAGTAGGTTACTACCAGAAACTGAGAGTGTAATGTCTATATGATGCATTATAAACAACGGCTCTTCCTGTGTCTGGTATGGAAAACAGGCTAGATTGTCTGCTATATACAAGAGCATAGTCACGTCTGTTTTCTGTAAATTTTAAGAAAAAGCACATATGTTTAGCGGATAATCTAGAAACCCATCCAAAAAAGCTTTTTTAGAAAAAATACAGGGCACTTTCACCTCACTTAATGTTAGAGAGAGAGATAAGCAGACACACACATGGGGAGAGTGGGCAGAGACACAGAGAGACAGAGAGACAGCAGGAGGGAGAGAAATATAGAGGAGGAAAAAGGGAGAGGGAGAGAGGTGTAAGAAAAAGGGAGAAGGGGGAACATAAATAGAATTTTATAAAATAATCTTAGGCCCATTTTTTATTTTATAATGACTTACACTATGCTATCTCAAGAGGTGAAATTTTTTATTGCATCCATGTGAAATTCCTTGAGGTTTTCTTAGAGTATATGGAATCTTTATGATAAATCCATACCATATCAGAAAGTATACATGAAAGTTAAATCATTGTGCTACTAAGAGTTTCACCTATATGGAGATCAGTTACACACAGTTACTATTCTGCCCTCAAAATAACTACTAATTATAGTACTAATACATAGGTTAGAAGAAAAAACCTAAATCCACGTACTCATAAACATTTGTCAGTTTCCTGTGTATATGTAATTCAGAATATCAGAGTTGTTTTGACAATGCTATCAGTTTCACACTATAAGTACTCTGAGGTAGGCAAAATTTAAGAGGATTATTGTTATTTGCTTGCTTTAAAAAAAGTAATAGAGAATTCAAGCATTTCATGATCATAAACAGAAGGGCATATTAATATTCAAATTTCTTTTAAATATTTATAGCTCAAGGAAAAAAAAAAGCTCACAACTAAAAAGCACTCCCTCCTACCATCTACCCTCCCCTGCCATGGAAACAACATAAAACCCAACAGCAGCAGCAACAAGATCCCATAGCACAGATGGAATAACCTTGCTATTAATATTCGTAAGAGTATCACTCTCACTCTATTTTTACTTTACGGTATGTATCAACACCCATGTTACAGACGAAAAAATGTAGACATAAAACCCTACCTCATCTATTAGTTTAACATTATAATTTATATATATATTTTCAAAACTCATATATATTTTATTTTTATATATTTATATTTATATAAATATTTTCTTCAACATCCATAAAAGCCCTGTATTTCTCTTTCCTTTCAAAGTTCTTCAAAGAATAGTTTAGACTGCTCCTCCCATGTCTTCTCCACTATTTTTTTTCAAAGGAGACATGATATCGGTCACTGCCATCTTGAACTCCTGGGCTCAAGCAATCGCTTTGCCTAGGTCTCACAAGTAACTAGGTAGCTAGGAGTATAGGTGCATGCCACAAGGCCTGGCTGAGTTTTATTTTTTAATTTTTGTAGAGACAGGGTCTCTGGTATGGAACTCCTGGGCTCAAGCAATCATCTGGCTTGGGTGCTGGGATTACAAGCATGAGTCATCTCACCTGGCCCTCCCTCTTCAATTACAATCTGCTTTTGTCCCTCACTGCTTGACTGTTTTTGTCCATGAAGTTCACCATTCTACTCTATTTTTCACTTCTACTCTCCTTGCCTTCACAGTAGCATCTGACTATCATCCACACTTTCCTTCACGATATCTACTTCCTAAGTTTTCTCTTCCTAGCTCTTTGACTACTCCCTTTTTATGTACTACTCAAGCCAACTCCTTTGCATCTGACTTTGACAACAATCCTATTCTTTCAGGTGCTCAAGATAAAAATACTCCAGTTGTCCACTTACTATTCTTTTCACACAGTCTCATTTAATTCTTTCCTCAAATTTCTTTTCTACTATCCATTCTTTTTTTTTTTTTTTTTAATTGAGATGGAGTCTTGTTCTGTTGCCCAGGCTGGAGTGCAGTGGTGTGATCTCAGCTCACTGCCACTCTCTGCCCCCCAGGTTCAAGTGATTCTCATGCCCTGGCTTCCAAGTAGCTGGGACTACAGGTGCGCGCCATCACACCTGGCTAATTTTTTTTGTACTTTTAGTAGTGACGGCGTTTTGCCGTGTTGGCCAGGCTGTTTTCGAACTCCTGACCTCAGGTGATCCGCCCGCCTTGGCCTCCCAAAATGTTGGGATTACAGGTGTAAGCCACCGCACCCGATCTCTACTATCCATTCTTTTTCTCCCCTACTGTTGTCACAATAGGTTAATTTCTTATTACCTCCAGTGTGACCACAATGCTAAAAAATTTCATCTTCCTAAACTGCTCTTTGGCAACTGTCCTCATTATTTTATTCGCACACTTCCAATGTTGTTTTTTTTTTTTTTTTTGCCATCTACAGGATCCTCTATATACTATTCCTCATTATGACCTTTCTACCCCAGTCAAATAACAAACTATTCATTATTAACCACACATTCTTATCTTTTACATTTTTGGCCCCTACTGGAACATCTTCCTTCCCTGGTTTATATAGCAGATCCCTCTCATTCTATCCCTCTGGGCCTTCAGGCATTTGTTCTTTCTCTGACATTCTTTGTTGGAGGTACTTAGAAGAAAGCATTGCATTGTGAGAGCTGGGTTTCCAGTTTAGCATTTCAAATGCTGAGATGACAGTACATCTAGTCAATGACATAAAGCAGGCAGTGAAACCACATAGGAATGAAGTTCTTTTGGAGAGAAACAAGGACTGGAACAATATTATCAATACAAACCATCAGGGCACTCAGGATACACTAACCATAATCACTATTAATTTTGTGTCCTATCCCCACAACTGGAGGGAAAATCCTTTCAGGGCAAAAGCACTACGTTATATCATCTGGCACTCCTGGTATAGTGTCCTATACACAATGCAAACTTAATACTGATGATATGATGATAATATTGATGATAAATTTCACACAGTACTTAAAAAGAAGAGGTCTAGTAAGATATCTACACTATGGTAATTATAATTTTGCTTTATTGCAAAAATCTGCTGTCAGGCTAACAAGTAATTAAAGTATTTCTTTTGTTATTTTCTTTTGCTTTTTTTTTTGTTTTTTTTTTTTTGAGACGGAGTCTCGCTCTGTCGGCCAGGCTGGAGTGCAGAGGCGTGATCTTGGCTCACTGCAACCTCTGCCTCTCGAGTTCAAGCAATTCTTCTGCCTTAGCCTCCTGAGTAGCTGGGATTACAGGCGTGTGCCACCACGCCCGGCTGATTTTCATATTTTTAGTAGAGACGGGGTTTCACCATGTTGGTCAGGCTGGTCTCGAACTCCTGACCTTGTGATCCACCTGCCTTGGCCTCCCAAAGTGCTGGGATTACAGGCGTGAGTCACCATGCCTGGCCTCTTTTGTTCTTTTAAAAGTTGCTATACACATAGACTCATGTGCGCTCTGTGTGGCCAGAAACCATATCTGTCTTTACTATTTTATGCTCGTTAAACTTCTTAGCACAATGGCTGGTACATAGCAGATGCTGAATAAATATTGTGTAAAATAAATAAATTAAAAGGTAAACTTAAAAGAATATTCAGTTTTCTTGGCCTATGGTCCTGGCCAACGCAACTAGTGCAACAGCCAGAAGTGTCAAAATTGTAATTATGGTAATCCCCCCTTATTGTTGTTTTGCTTTCCACAGTTTCAGTTACCCTTGGTCAACCATAGTCCAAAAATAGGTGAGTAAACTACAACAAGGTATTTTGAGAGAGAGAGAGAAAAGCAAGATCCCATTTACATAACTTTTATTACAGTATACTGTTATAATTGCTCTATTTTATTATCATTGTTAATCTCTTACTGTGACTAATTTAGAAATTAAAACTTTAACATAGGTTTGTAGGTACTGGAAAAACTAGTAGTGTCATGTGCCACATAACCATGTTTCAGTCAATGACAAACCATATATATAATGACGGTCCCATAAGATTACCCTATCATATTTTTACTGTACCTTTTCTATGTTTAGATATGTTTATACACACGAATACTTATGATTGTGTTAGTTATCTACAGTATTCAGTACAGTAACATGCTGTACAGGTTTGTAGCCTAGGAACAATATAGCTTAGGTAGGCTACAACATCTAGGTTTGTGTATAAGATATTCACCCCACAAAGAAATTGCCTAACTATGCATTTCTCCAAATGTATCCTTGTCATTAAGTGATGCATGACTGCATATATAAGATTTAGTACTATCCATGGTTTCATGCATCCACTGGGGGTCATGAAATGTATCTTTAAGGATAAGGGAGGACTACTATACACAAAAGTGGACTACTATACACAAAACTGACTTCCCTTCATTAAGGAAAGTCAAGTTGAACAACTAGGGATCTCAACAACCAAAAACCTATAACAGTTATTCTCTAACAATATTTGAGGTAATCGATTCCCAATGTGATTAGTTTAGTGATGGTGCTTATTTAAAGATATGCTTACAGAATCTGTTATCAAAGTTTATGGGATATTCAGTATGGAGGCAAAGTTATACATTATTCCTTATTATACTTATTTTTATACAAAATTTCCCTTCAATTCTGACTGTGTACTTTGTAAATAACTTAGAAGATTTAGAAAACATTTGATGAAGTTACTATCATATACTAATAAAATGGTAATATTTTAAAAATGGTGACTACTTTATCCATAAAATTTCTAGAGCATTTATTTTCTTAAAATAATAAGTTTTTGTGCTTACTGCTGTGTCATCAAAGAGGTTGAGTAAAGAAATAAGAAAGGCTCGTCTGTGTTGGCGGTTTCCACGGATCATGGAGTAAAGGTGTGAACACAAAGCGCTAGAGGACTCGTCTTGTCTGAAACCCCTTACAGGATCTTTTAGGCATGTGTTGATTGCCTGTTGTACCTGGTAAGACATCTTCATACCAGCCACTGCTTTCATCTGAAATCAATACAAGTCTCATTTTTGTCAAGGAAATTAAAAGACACAACTTAAAAATATACTTAGAGCATTACATCCTGAGGCTAGCTTCATTATTTGGTTTTCTTAATTAAAATAATACGAATCACAGAATGAAGTGCTAGAAGGAACATCAGAGATTATCTCTTACAATTCCCTCATTTCAAAGAAGAAAAAAAAAAATGAGGCCCAGGAGAGTTATTGCAGCCAAGTTCACACAGTAGGATATAAAATCTAGGTTTCCGGATTTTTAGTCTGGTGTGCTTGGTACTGTCACCTCTAGCCCAATCTTAACTTTAAACTAGAAAAAACACCTTGGGAGACTAACTTAGTTGCATGTTTAGAAGATAGGTACTAAGTAAGACATTTTATCCCAATTATGAATGTGGGCAGGGTATTTATCAAAGACATGCTTTACTCAAGAAAAATGCTTAAATTTAGGTTATAAAATGTTAAAATACATACATGAATGAATCCAGCATATTTTTTGTCTATTTCCACAAGTTGCTGATCAGCCTTGTTCCGCATAGCAGGTTCTGGGTCTGTGCCCATAGCAATTAAATATGGCACACACTGGAAATAAAAAAAAATTATGAGATATCACGGTAGTAAAAACTCTCTATTTAGACATACGTCAAAACTTTCTGTATATCTGAGATATATGAATTTAACCTTATAGGCTTTCCTATAAAGGCTATGATTCAGTGTTCTTTTTAAAGTGACAAATCTTTGAGATTCAGCTTAAATCCAGAAAGCACTGGAGCACCAGCAAAAATACTAATGTGGTAAAATTTAAACAATTTCATTGTAAATTTAAGGTTCTTTAAACATAAAGCATTCCCACACTAAGAATATCTATTTAAGATTATGATATAGACTACAAATGTATAATCCAGTAGTTTTTAAAGCTTGATTAGATTTGCCTTGTAAAGATAATATAGGGCAAACAGTAATTTGCTTTCCATACTCAAAGCTAGGAAAATATAATTGTTTTTCAAAGTGATTTCAGATGTGGCTTTGAGGATCAGATAGTTGGTAACAGTCATATTCACTGTACTTCTAGAGTCAAAAAACAGTACTACTATGTTAAGCGAGTCTGAATCAAAAAGCAATGTGAAGGCCAGAAAAACAACAAACTTTTAACTTTAAAATACAGACATGGCACTAAATGAAAGAAATGATCATGTTAAATCTCAAATCAGGAAAGAAAAAAGGCTGTAAGGTGGGTGCGGTGGCTCATGCCTGTAATCCCAGCACTTTGCGACGCTGAGGCAGGCAGATGACTTGAGCTCAGAAGTTTGAGACCAGCCTGGCCAATATGGTAAAACCCCATCTCTACAAAAACGCAAAAATTAGCCAGGTGGTGGCGTGCACCTGTAGTCTCAGCTACTTGGGAGGCTGAGGTGGGAAGACTGCTTGAGTCCAGGAGGCAGAGGCTGCAGTGAGCCAAGACTGCGTCATTGCACTCCAGCCAGGAAAAAAAAAAAAAAAAAAAAAAAAAAAAAAAAAAAAAAAAGAAAAAAGGCCAGAGAGAACGCCCTTGGTTAACTAGCAGAATCTGCAAATGGACTATATATTAGATAATATTGTATCAATGTTAAACTTCCTAAATTTAATGATTATAATATGGTTTTGTAAGAGAATGCCCTTGTTCTTAGAAAATATATGCTGAAGTGTTTAGTGGTAAAGAATTATAATTACCTGAAACTTCCTACCAAATGATTCAGAAAAAAGCAGATGTATAAAAGGGAGAGAGAGAAAGCAATTGTGGCAAAATGTCAACAAATGGTGAATATAGGTGAAGAGTATAAAGGAATTCATACAATACTTTTGTAATTTCTTTGTGTGAATTTTGTTTTTTTTTTTTTTGAGATAGAGTCTCCCTCTGTTGGCCAGGCTGGAGTGCAATGGCACGGTCTTCGCTCACTGCAACCTCCGCTTCCTGGGTTCAAGAAATTTTCCTGCCTCAGCCTCCCATGTAGCTGGGACTACAGGCATGCGCAACCACAACTGGCTAATTTTTGTGTTTTTAGTAGAGACGGGGTTTTGCCATGTTGGCTATGCTGGTTTTGAACTCCTGACCCAAGTGATCCGCCCACCTCCGCCTCCTAAAGTGCTGGGATTACACGTGGGAGACACTGCACCTGACTCCTTTGTGTGAAATTTTAAAAAAAGTTTAAAAAGCATATAAAATAAGCACCCAACAATGAGCCCTCGGTAGTTCAAAAAGGTCACAGTCTCAATGTACTACTGTTACATTATAATGTATGATTCTTTATGATAATAACCTGGAGTCATGAAGAACAGGATAAGTATTTGTTAACATGTTTTGTTTCAGGACATAGGGAAGACCACAGTATGTTTAAATATATCATATTTTCAAAAAGTTCCATGAGAAATACCCAAAATAAAAATCTTGAAGGGTATAGACTCTGCTTATTTAATACATACACTTTTGTAGCCTATGGCGCTCTCTTGACCATCAGATGGTATATACTACTACATCAGCATTGGCTGCCAATCTTCAGTAATACTAATGTCTTTTATCACATCGTTTTGTCCTCATATCAATGCTATGAGGTGTCAGGTAGTTGGTGCTATCCCCAACTTAAAGATGAAGGAATTGGGATTACATAATTTACTTTTCTGTGGACTAAGACCCTGTTGAACAGATTATACTTTTAAACCCAGTGAACTCTCTTCACATAGATTGTTGGATCTTAGGGACAAAAGTAAGTATGAATTAAAACAAATATCCCTACTTAGAAAAATAATTTGAGTATATGTTCTGCCAATAGAAATTACAAGTTGGTTTATAACAGAGACAATATTATGAATATATGGGTATTTTGCAGTAGTCATAACCCAAGAGATTATCTAAAACTTCTAGATTCTTAAGAGTTTAGTACAAAGAAGAGTAAGAGGAACAAAGAACTACTTATTCTCTATAATCACAATGTATCAAATGACAACTAATCTGGCCCTTTTATTAAGTTGCTGCTGCCATAAAACACGCTTACCTGAACTGGATGAATAAGACCTTGATTTAGAGTCAATGCAATGACATTTAGGGCAAAGTGGCGTACACTTGACTGGGTGTGAAAAAATGCCTCAAGCACCTGTTTGAGATAAAGCTGCATGATGGAACTACTCATCCCTGAGGAAACATCACCCATTTCTTTCAAGTCTTCCTGTTTTGCAACTTTCTTCCCTACAAAAGAAAGCAAAGGATAAACACATATTAAGAGCACCTATACTAACTTTACTAAATATTTCAAAATTAGGCCATAAGCAAAATCACAAAACGTTATAGCTAGTGTTCTGGCTCAATGGTTCTGTGTGTGTGTGTGTGTGTGTGTGTGTGTGTGTGTGTGTGTGTGTGCGTGTGTGTGTGTGTGTGTGTGTGTGTGTGTGTGTGTGTCTGCGTCTGTGTCAGAGGCCCCTTTGAGAACCCAATGAGAAGTATAATCTCTCTCCTCCCTCAAAATGTTAATGTTTACACACATATACAATTTAAAAACTATTTTAGAGAATTTAAGAATATGCTAAAGCCCAGTTATAGACCTCAGCATAAGGACTGCTATTTAACTGAATTTCTTTGTCTAACGTATCAGGAAATTTAGATATTTAGATCAAAGGAGATAAAGCCATTATAATATAACCATAGCTATGAAATTTAAAAATATATTTTCACTTACAGTCTCTATCTGCCTGCTGCATACGTGTATCTTCTTCTTGTAGGTAGGTCTGAAGGTTTTTTAACACTTGTATTTTTAAATTGACTGAGGAGTTCTTATCAGATAAAATATTATTATATAGATTCTTCACTTCTTGCTCGAACATTAGACTTGGATGCTGAATAAAGGCAAATCCTATGGGAGAGGGGAAAATCTCATCATATATTCATATTAAAATTAAAATTTAATAAATATGTTAATAAATTATATAAATGGCTCCTTATTTCAAAAAGTTAAAACTTAAAATGACTGGAAGAATATGCTGGTGGCCTTACCTAGAGAAGCATTAGAGCAGGTACTTCTTTCCCCATGAATTAAAAACAAGAAATTGCATTTCAAAGGAGAATTTCACACAAGAGGAAACCTTGAGGAGGGAGCAGGGCCTAGTGGCTAGGGGAGTGGATTAGGAGTCAGGAGTCTTGGGTTCTATTCCTGGCTCCACCACTGACTTGTAGTGTGACCTTGGGTGAGTCACATAATCTCTCTGTGCCTCAATTCTCCATCTGTAAAATGGGGATAATAATATTTACCACCCACCTACCTCACAGGGATGTTTTCAGGATTTAAGAAGTAATGTCTGCAAACATTTTTCAGATCCCCAGTAGAAGGTACTACATTGACATTATTTTTTTTAAAAAATTAAAATATATTCATTTGATGAAACAATATAATAAACCAGAGCAAAAAATATCTTCCACTTCTTTCTCATATGGCATTATAATAAAGCTACAATGCTGAATCCTATAACCACGGGTTAATAAGTAGCAATATATCATCCATGTTTATAATGTTTATTTGAGGAAAAAAATGAAGATCTCTCATGACAGCAAGTATTATTGATAACAAACAACAAACTAAACTCAAAGCATAGAGTGATCAGATAACTAGCCCAAGGTCACTCAGGATAACTATGGCCCAGGCAAGATGTTTTTTATTAACTGGTCTAGAGGCAATATTTTCTGAATAGTGCTGCTTAAGTTAAAACTTCATCTTTTTGTACTCTGAAATACTTGTAACACTATTAGTTTTGCCACTCCATATAAATTATGTCCAGACTGAATATTTAAAGGTACACACTGGCTTGAAGTTAATATTGCACCAATTTAACTCCTTAGTAAATGATGTCTGAATTTTTACTCTATGTGCTACAAGTAATTTTCAAAAAGGGATAGAGGAGGAATACAATGATAAGGTTTCAATTTATTTACAGATATCATAAACATGATTTAATAAGTAACTTAGAATCTTTTCTTACTCATCTTTGTTCAAAAGACTAATATAAATAACTACTCATACATATTAAAGTATGAACCTTAATCATAATACTAAAATAAAATTTCCAAATAAGTTATTAATCTCATTGGGTAGCTTTACGTGTATAGTCGTTGCTTGGTATCCATGGGGGATTGGCTCCAGAACCTCCCAGGGATACCAAAATCCGTGGTTTCTCAAGTCTCTGACATAAAATGGGGTAGCATTTGCATATAACCTATTCACATCCTCCCGTATACTTTAAATCATCTCTAGATTATTTATATCTAACACAATGTAAATGCTATGTAAATTGCTGTTGTACTGTTTAGAGAATAATGACAAAAAAATCTGTACATATTTAGTATAGGTGTAATTGTTTTTTCTCAGTATTTTTGATTCTTGGTTAAATCCACAGATGTGAAACCCATGGATATGGAAGGCCAACCGTATCCGTACAAAAAAAAACAACAACAAAAACCAAAAACCTGGACAGACTGTTCTTGTATTTTTTTGAAGTGCATTCAATTCAGGTACTTTAATGCCATTCGTTTCCTATTTCCTCATATTCTAATTCCTTCATAGATATAAGCCATACAGACCTGCCTAACAATTGCAAAACATGTTTTTATTACATCAGTGCTTCCTGGAAAAATAATATAAAACACGTATATATCCAAATTGTTCCTCCTGGGTTGCTAACTTTTTGCTTTTATATAAATAAGTCAGTGTAGACTGATCATTGTTTTAACTAGATATGGCAGCTTCCTGTAGTGACAAAGCCTTGCAATGAAAAAGAATAATTACAAAAATGCAAAGAGCACAGAATTCTTCTACATTATTTTTCTTTATCAAATGGCTTTAATGAATGTTCTTCAGATACCCTATGGAGGAGGGGTAGAAGAAAGTATTGTTATCTCTATTTTACTAATGAAGAAACTGATAAAAAGACAAGTGGCTCGCTCAAGTTTACCCAGGAAGTCAATGGCCATAACAAGAATGGAACCCAGTTGTTTTAATCCCCAGATCTACATTCTATACACCAAATCCTACTGCTAATAGAAACATATTAAAATAAACCAACAATTTAGATTCACAATATTTAAAAATGTGCTCTATCCCTCTCAAATAGCTACAATTTATAAAGAAATTTAGACTTACCTAGACCAATGATAGCTTTTGTTTGTACTTCTTCATCTGAATGTTTTGTAAAATACATCAATAGTTCAAGTACTTTATCTTTTATGTTAACCTAAGGGAAGGAAAACACATTAAAGTATTCATGAAGAGTAACTTAGATTAATTTTCAACTATAAAGGAAAAAAATACCTAAAGACAATGAGAATTTCTGTATGTGAACTTTATTAAAAAAAAAAAGTAACCAATTCCATTTATTTTAGAACAGTGGCATTCAAAGTATCAGTGTGTGACAAAGCAGCTTGTTTCGGAATGTGAATCAGTGTGTTCCCTTCATTGAAAAAAATTTTTTAAAAAAATCAGCTGTTGATGTCAACAGTGTGCCTACTGTTACAAAGCTGATATAACTTGTCAGAGAAATTTCATTATCTGGTTACACACCAGTAACAAAAAGTTCATGGATTAGCAGTCAGTCCGAGGACCATGCTTTGAGTAGCACTGTTTTCAGAATTTTCATTAAACCAGACTAATATTGCCTTCATCCTGGGTCATTACTGTTATTCTCAGATTACAGTGCCATATAGTTCTGTGTTTTATAGCATTTTAAGTATTACTATCTTTACCTTGCTGTTGCCTTTAAAATCTTCCAGATCAAAATCAAAATGCCGACATAGTGCTCCAACAGTGAAAAGGGATCTAAGAAGTGCTGGTTTGTTTGTTAGAAGTGAAGTGTTATTTGGGTCCTCTTGGTGTTGACTTTTTAATTTTGAAATGGCACCTAATAAAGATAAGTAATATTTATAATATTTATCTTTGAATTACTCAGTTCAAGTAATTACTACTAATGAATTACGATTTTTTTTTTTTTTGAGATGGAGTCTCACTCTGTCACCCAGGCTGGACTGCAGTGACGTGATCTTAGCTCACTGCAACCTCCGCCTCCCGGGTTCAAGTGATTCTCCTGCCTCAGCTTCCCAAGTAGCTGGGATTACAGTTGTGTGCCACCATGCCTGGGACATTTTTGGATTTTTAGTAGAGAGACGGGGTTTCACCATGTTGGCCAGGCTGATCTCGAACTCTGACCTGAGGTGATCCATCCGCCTCGGCCTCCCAAAGTGCTGGAATTACAGGTGTGAGCCACTGTGCCCGGCCAATTAATTTTTACTAATGGTTCTAAATATTAAATATGTCTAGAATTATGAGGGCGCTCTTTTAGAGTCTAAACTAATTAATGTAAGAAAATTTAAATTTTACTTTTCACAGTGTGCAAAAAATTTACCAACCTTTACTTATCAGGAGATAAATTTCTGAAGTAATCACAGTGGGTTCTTAAGGGAATACAAAAGACACCAGACAATATTGTTTCTGAGAGGACCACAGTGGATAATCACACCTCATAGTTTCCTTGATTCTAGCCTTTTATCAAATGCATTTAAAATGAGCTGACACACTGCAGGACCTAGCAGAAAAATTTTAAAACCCTGGTACTGAACTTACCATAGTATCTATTGAAACAAGCCCACACAAATTTAAAATTTTGTGTCACTTTATTTACAACAGCCCCAAGACAGCTGACACAATGTTGCACTACCTAAAAGATATAGAAAATGTTTGTTTAGATAAAAGTTAAAAATATACTATTTTTAAAACTTAGCTTTTTACAAATATTTGCTTTAAAAATAATATTAATAAAATATATTATAACTTTACACTAATGAATAAAGAAATGGTAAACTGAGTGCTTACAGTCATGCCATATTTGATGATGAGCTTCATCAGATCTTCTTCAATAGTGGCAAGGAAAGTTTCACTTGGATGCTCCATCAGTGGTACAACTAGCTCTAGGATTTTTGCAACATTGCAGATAACCATGAAATCATTTTGTGTCTATAAGAATAAAAATAATGCTTTATGAATATCCAAAACCTTAAAAGAAACTATATACAGTTTTATGTATTTGTGGGCAGAAATAGGGCATTTTGCACGTAAAGGTCCAGTTAAAAAAAAAAAAGTCTATTAGAGTTTTTTTTTCAAGATATGGAAGAAGAAGCACCAGCATGTCAGGAATATGGACCAACAACTAACTTACCAAAATGTGACCTTGGGGTCACTTAATCACAATGTTAAAGTTATATTTTTTTTCCTAAAATGTAACACAAGTCAATTCTAAACAAGGGTATTTACGTATTGACAGCATTATACAAAGACTGGTACAGTTTTTACGATTAGTATTTTCCGAGCTGTGTATGTTAACCCAGTAGTTCTCAATCAGGAATAAGCTTCTTCCCCTGTATCCTGACACAGGAGTACTTGGCAGTGTCTGGAGACATTTTTGGTTGTCACAATGGGAGCCACTACTGGCATCTAGTGGCTACAGGCCAGGGATGCTGCTAAACAACCTGTAATGCACATAAGAATCCTTGACAACAAAGAATAATCTAGTCCTGTCAATAGTGCTGAGGTTGAGAAACCCTGTGTTAAAATTTTCTGATAGATAAAATCCCAGAACTACGCAAAAGGCTTCTTTTTAAGAAACAGTGTCTTGCTCAATTGCCCAGGTTGGAGTGCAGTGGCACAATCATAGCTCAATGCAATCCTGAATTCCTGAGCTTGAGCAATTTTCCTGACAGTCTCTCGAGTAGCTAGAACTACAGGTGTGTAACACTACACCCAGTTAATTTTTAAATTTTCTTTTTTTCTTTTTTTTGAGACGGAGTCTTGCTCTGTTGCCCAGGCTGGAGTGCAGTGGCGCGATCTTGGCTCACTGCAACCCCTGCCTCCCGGGTTCAAGCAACTCCCTGCCTCAGCCACCCAAGTAGCTAAGATGACAGGTGCCCACCACCATGCCTGGCTAATTTTTGTATTTTTAGTAGAGATGGGGTTTCACCATCTTGGCCAGGCTGGTCTGGGACTCCTGACCTCGTCATCCACCTGCCTTGGCCTCCCAAAGTGCTGGGATTACAGGTGTGAGCCACTGCACCTGGCCTTAATTTTCATTTTTGTAGAGACAGGGTCTCACTATGTTGCCCAGGCTGGTTGTGAATTCCTGGCCTCAAGTGATCCTCCTGCCTTGGCCACCCAAAGCACTGGGATTACAGGTGTGAGCCACCATGCTCAGCCTAGGACTTTTTTAAATTTAAATGTGTATTTCTTTGATTAGAAAAAGTAATAAGCATGTTTAAAAAAATAGGTAGAGACTTTTTAAAAAAAACCAAAAGGTAGAAAAGGATTTACAATAAAAAGTCTTGTTTCTATCTATCCTCCAGCCACCCAGTTCATTTCCCCAAAGGCAATCAGTTATGTGTGCGTGTGTGTGTGTGTTTGTGTGTGTGTTTGTGTAGTAAGGCTTTCAATGCATGTTTTTAATCTAGTTTTTTTTTTTTTTTTGCTTTTCTTTTTTTTTTTAGACAAGAGTCTCACTCTGTCGTCCAGGCTGGAGTGCAGTGGTGTGATCTTGGCTCACTGCAACCTCTGCCTCCTGGGTTCAAGTGATTCTCCTGCCTCAGCCTCCAGAGTAGCTGGAGGTATGGAGGGAGAAGCATCAGCATGTCAGGAATATGGACCGACAACTAGCCCGCCACCACGCCCGGTTAAGTTTTGTATTTTTAGTAGAGATGGGGTTTCACCATATTGGCCAGGCTGGTCTTAAACTCCTCACTTTGTGATCTGCCTGCCTCAGCCTCCCAAAGTGCTGGGATTACAAGTGTGAGCCATCATGTCCAGCCTTAATCTAGTTTTTAAGCTACTAATCCTCATTGTTAGTAATGGATTACCGGCATTCATTTTGGACTTTTTGTTGAGACAGCACCTCGTCTTGTTGTCCAGGCGGGAGGCAGTGGCGCAATCTCGGTTCACTGCAACCTCCGCCCCCCAGGTTCAAGCGATTCTCCTGCTTTAGTTTTCAGAGTAGTTGGGACTACAGGTGCGCACCACCATGCTTGGCTAATTTTTGTATTTTTAGTAGAGACAGGGTTTCACCATGCTGGCCAGGCTGGTCTTGAACTCCTGACCTCGTGATCTGCCCACCTCAGCCTCCCAAAGTGCTGGGATTACAGGCGTGAGCCACCGCGCCCAGCCCATTTTGGACTTTTTGAGCTAATTAACACACTAGTTAAAAACATTCCCACCACTTGGCTTGTAGGAGTATTAATTAAAAAAAAAAAAAAAAAAGAAATTCCCACATCATATTCATCCTTCCTTTTAAGATCCCCACAGGATTAAAAAGAAAACATAAATTCTTTTTAAGTAACAGAAATCCTGCTGTTTCCTGTAATGAGTTAAAGTGGGTCTAGGGATAGAAGAATTTTTGTTGGGTAAGATAAATTCATTTGAGAACCAGTGCCAGCATTTTACCTGAAAAAAAAAAAAATGTAGTGGCTGGGCACAGTGGCTCATGCCTATAATCCCAGCTCTTTGGGAGGCCAAGGTGCACAGATTACTTGAGGCCAGGAGTTCAAGACCACCCTGGTCAGCATGGCAAAACCCTGTCTCTACTGAAAATACAAAAATTAGCTGGGTGTGGTGGTGCACACCTGTAAAATCCCAGCTACTCGGGTGGCTGAGGCATGAGAATCGCTTGAACCTGGGAGGCGAAGGTTGCAGTGAGCCAAAATTGCAGGATTGTACTCCAGCCTGGGCAACAGAGCAAGACTGTGTGGTTAAAAACAAAACAAAAAACAAAAAACAGTAGGCCGGGCGTGGTGGCTCATGCCTGTAATCCCTGCACTTTGGGAGGCCAAGGCGGGGTAGATCAACAAGGTCTGCAGTTCAAGACCAGTCGGGCCAACATAGTGAAACCCCATCTCTACTAAAAATACAAAAAATTAGCCAGGTGTGGTGGTGTGCACCTGTAATCCCGGCTACTTGGGAGACTGAGGAAGGAGAATCGCTTGAAGCCAGGAGGTGGAGGTTGCAGTGAGCCAAGACTGCGCATTGCACTCCAGCCTGGGTGACAGTGTGAGCCTCAATCTCAAAAAAAGTAGCATTTTCTGAACCTTCCCTTAACATACTGGCCTGGAAAATCAAGTAAAAGAAATACCTTAAATTCCAGAAGAAAAATTTAAAGAAAGACGGAAACTATTAAGTAAAAGAGCAACAGAATAGAACAGGGAAAAGTATTTGTAATAAATATACTATAAGATGGCTTAATATCTAAAATATTAAAATTATTTAAAGAGTTCTCCTAAAAAAAGGCCTACAATTCAAAGGTAAAATGGACAAATGATATGAAAATGATATAAATAGTGAATTAACAGAAAAGCAAGCCCAACTGGTCAGTACCATGAAAAGATGCTCAACCTTCTTTGCAGTCAGGGAAGGAAACTGAAGCAATAATGAATTATTCCTTTCCACCTGTTAGACTGGCAAAGAGTACTAAAATAATGACAATGATTGTCACATACAGCTTTCCAAAAGGTTGTATAAAACCCATCCACCGCAAAATGGCAAGATCAATTAAAAATGAAAACCAAAATAACCTTGTTTCAACCTAGCAAGTCCACTCCTCAGCAACTGTTCCAACAAAATAAAGGCATCAGTACTTAAAGGTATTTAAATTGGAATGTTTATTTAAACATTGTTTGTAGTGGTGATCAAAAGGAAATATGTAAACACCTGCCAAATAGGGAAATGATTAAATAAATCATAGGACATCCATAAAATGGATAATATACAGCCATCTAAAACAAGGAATTAGATATATACCAGGTAATATGAGATTACCAAATATGCCTAACAAATATCTATATAATATGATTCAATTTTTACAAAACCATCATTTATATATACCTGTGTGTTCACAACTATAAAAGTATGTTAAGGACACTATAAGACGTTTATTCTGAAGGGAAGATGAATAAAGATGGAGATAGGACATAAAAACAAAAACAAAAAACACAAAACGTTAAAAAAAAAAGTTTACCATGTATGAGATACTCTTATTTATATAAAACTTAATATTTGTGTACATACATACATAAAAGATGTACAAGACATTTTAAAAGTGATTTTGTTTTAAAAAATTACTGGTTCAAAATCATGCAAGGACAATTTATAATATAAATAATAAATAACAGGTTTCCTTATAGTCCAGATTCTACTGGTAGACATGGGGCTGAATTCTAGCTTTGGGACTGGTTAGCTATGTGACACTGGGCCAGTTATTGATATTCTTTAAGTTTTAGTTTCCTTATCTGTAAAACTGAGATCATAATAGTACTTACTTCACAAAGTAAATGAGACAAAATATATGTAAAATTTTCACAGTGCTTGGTACTTTGCTAAAAAATTATTAGCTATTATTATTAGCCACAATATTAACCAATTTATTTCTGGATCTAACAGAAACCCTAAAGATAGAATTAGTGTCTCAGAAGTAAATGCATGTTGTTTTTAGGTATTTATTATCCTTTACTACTCTCCTCAGTTCTTAAAGTTTTCTCAGGAAGTCCTGAGGTTTTCACCTAGAGCTTACAATTTAGATCATCAAAAAAACTGACCATAGCAGCAAAACAAATGTAGTAAAGTTAAAATTAGCTCCTTAGGAACATTAGGATCATAGCATGTGAGAAGCCTTTTATATTTGTTAAGTTTTAAGAGTATTTAAAAATTTTGCATTTTTAGCAGTTACTTATACTCTTTAAGCTTCAGTTTCCTTATCTGTAAAATAGAGATAATAGTACCTACTTCATAAAGTAAATGAGATTATATATGTAAACCACGTAACTCACTATGCTGTCATATATACTTTAAAATCTTTATTTGCTAGATAATTTTACTTAAGCAATGTCTTACTACTCACACCGTATTTTAGAAAAACATAGAGTATGTTTTTTTTTTTTTTTTTTTTTTTTGAGACGGAGTCTCGCTCTGTCTCCCAGGCTGGAGTGCAGTGGCGCGATCTCGGCTCACTGCAAGCTCCGCCTCCCGGGTTCACACCATTCTCCTGCCTCAGCCTCCCGAGTAGCTGGGACTACAGGCGCCCACAACCGCGCCCGGCTAATTTTTTGTATTTTTAGTAGAGACGGGGTTTCACCGTGGTCTCGATCTCCTGACCTTGTGATCCGCCCGCCTCGGCCTCCCAAAGTGCTGGGATTACAGGCGTGAGCCACCGCGCCCGGCCTAGAGTATGTTAATACCAACAGCCTAACATCTCTGGTATGACATTATAGATTTTCCATATTTAATATTGTTCTATTATAAAAATAAAATATATTTATAAAATATAAATAAATTAAAAAAGACTGTATGAAAAATATAAAGCATAACAACAACTTCCTTAGGTGCCATAAATGGACCTCTGTTAGAGGCTATTGGCTCTCAATTTTGGAGAATGACCGAGGTTGACTGTTGTTCCTCAATAATGTGCATTAGATGGGAAGTAATGTTAGTCTTTGTGTGCTTCGAGCAATGTTATCGATTTTTATATTTATTATATTATAAACGACAGACATGTTCAGGACCCAAAAGATAGTAAATTTCTCAAAGACAGGAACTCTGCTTCATTCATTCTGAGATCTTAACAATAGCTATAACATTTAGTAAGCATTTACTGAGGGTTTGGCTTGAGAAGTTTACAGCAAAATGGAACCTGAACTTTATTTATAATATGTCAGACCTGATGTTTATAGATCACTTGCTACAAATAGAACATATATCTAAGTAAATGACACAGTTGATCTGTCAGTGAGAATGTGGTTGACGCATGTGAATTCTAAATTTAAAGCACTTAATGTTTTATGTAAGACACAAGAATAAGACAGCTCTATACTTACACTACATTTAGTGGTAAGGTATGGTTGCATAGTCATTGCATGTTTAACCATGAGCTGGGGTCTTATTTTGCTGAATAAGAACAAAGTGGTTATGCAAGCTACCAATCTTCCAGAATTCACACCTTTATTGTCAGAATCTGGAAAAACAAACAGAGAAATAAGACACTAAAATATGACAAGGTAGTGGAAATTATACAGAATATTATTTAAATTAGTTAATATTATCCCCTAAATAGGTCCAGTATAGTCCTCAATATAATGAATTAGTAGTTCTTATGACACTAGACTTTCTCCATCTCATTTTTTCTTTGGTATAGAAATCACATACTCTCAAGATAAAGAACAAGAGGCCATGCTCTCTATAAAAGGCAAGTTTTATACTAATGGAAATTGGGAAGTTTAGGGATGGGCTTTTGGGAATACATGTGGTATTGGTTATATCTAAAATCAATGGGCTGGGTGTGATGGCTCACACCTGTAATCCCAGCACTTTGGGAGGCCATCACAGGAAAAAGGCTTGAGTCTAGGAATTTAGATCAGCTTCGACAACACGGGAAAACCCCAGCTCTACAGAAAAATAAAAAATTTAGCCTGGTGTACTGATGTGCACTTGTAGTCTCAGTTACTCGGGAGGCCGAGGTGGGAGGATTGCTTCAGCCCAGGAGTTCTAGGTTGCAGTGAGCTATGATTACACCACTACAACCCAGCCTGGGTGACAGAGTGAGACCCTGTCTTTAAAATAAAAATAAAAATAAAAAAGGAAGTGAATGTGGGGAAAAAAAGCTAGCAATTTAGCTGAGGTGAAACTGTTTAAGGGTACTGGGAAAAAAAGAGATGATGCTGTGGTAGAAGAATGTTAAAAAATGGGAGCAACAAACAGAAATTGGAAAAATGCTGTAAGACAGCTCTAAACAAAATGCTGTTCAGGTGGGAAGAAAATGTTGCTAATTAGGAAATACACTGGTTCTTAGGAAACAAATTTTTAGAGGAAATTAGCAACTTTTTAACATTAAGGGACATCAGTATCACCCCTAAATTCCAGGATGGGGAAAAATAAAAAATCGGAACAAGGAGATAAAAAAAAAGAGGTACACATGGAAAAAAAAAAAGACTGCATAAAAAATATAAAGCATATCAACAATTTCCATAGGTGCCATAAATGGACAGCTGTTAGAGGCTACTGGCTCCCAATTTTGGAGAACAACTGAAGCTGATGTTGTTCCTCATTAATGTGTGTTAGATGGGAAGTAATGCTAGTCTTTGTGTGCTTCAAGCATGGGTATCTATCTAACTATCCATCCATCTATCTATATATTTGTTTGAGACGGAGTCTCGCTCTGTTGCCCAGGCTGGAGTGTAGCGGCGCGATCTTGGCTCACTGCAAGCTCCGCCTCCTGGGTTCATGCCATTCTCCTGCCTCAGCCTCCCAAGTAGCTGGGACTACAGGCGCCCACCACCATGCCAGGCTAATTTTTTTGTATTTTCAGTAGAGACGGGGTTTCACCGTGTTAGCCAGGATGGTCTCGATCTCCTGACCTCATGATCCACCCACCTTGGCCTCCCGAAGTGTTGGGATTACAGGGGTGAGCCACCGTGCCTGGACCAATTTTTATATTTCTTAAGTAATCATTTATTTATAATTGATTAAAAATTTCAGATTTGTGATTGGTAAATAACATGAGAGGGAATATAAAATATTAAGTACTTAATTTGTGATTTTAAACATTTTAATAAATTTATAGCTCAAGATTAAGCAAACTTTATGTAACAAATATAAATAATAAATATTAGGAATGTAATACAAATCTTTAAAAAACATTTTTTATAATAGCTAAAACAATTTCATTTTGAGAGATAATTTTATATGACTTAGAAGATACCAGCTTTGTGATGAGTATCATTAGCTAGATACATATTAGCCCCTGGATTTTTACTCCTATTCAATGACATCTAAAATTATAATATGCTATTAAAAGATACGTGGAAGAGGTGAGGCCCACGCTTTTATTACAATGCTCTAGATAATCTTAGTCAATCATAACAATATAATCTAGGATACAACATCAAACAGATATCTATAAAACAAAAATGTATTTCATTTAAAAGTGAAGTAATCATTAGCCAAGCAGAGCCAGAGGGAAAAATGAGAAATGTGCTCAAAATATTTAAAAATATCTTATAAAATCAACTAAAGATCAATATATATATAAAATGTCTTACCAGCTAGAGATTCCTCATATTTAAGAATGTGCTCAACTAGGTTATCAACAAGTTGAGTACAAGCTTTCTTCACAGGTTTATATGAGGAATCCTCTTCGGACTTCAACAACTATACATATATATATACAAAAAAAAAATCCCGGTATAATTATTCACTAGGCAATAATAAGATAAACACATTAAAAGTGTCCATAAGTAATATACTTTTCAATTTGTCATTAACAATTTAGTACTCAAAGTGCAAATTAATAAAACAAAAATATATATGTTTAAAAATATAAACCAGTAATTTACCAATACTTTCAATTTTACTACAAAGTACTTAAATTGCTGTGTAAGACCTAAGGTAAGATGTGAAAGATGCAGAAAAGATGAACTTCCCTTTCTCCCTATTCCAATCAAAAACATAGTATCACACAATACTAGCTGAATTATTTTAAATAATTAATAACTGCATCTGAATTGCATCTTAAAAGGCAATTATAAAACATAAGGGTAGATTTCTGCATTATCCTTTGCAAAATCACAAACAATGCTAGAAAAGTGTTATGAATAATGAGATGAGGATAGAGATCATTCTAAATATAGCTAAAAAGTAAAACCAATCTAATCTTTCATAATCAAAGGTCAACAGAAGAGTCATAAGGTATATATGTTTCGCTAAGAAAAGCTAGCTAATATAATTCTGAGGATACTGAAGGAATCTAAATGTGTATTTGATTTCTGTGAAGAGTTCCACTGCTGTTAAATATAACTTTCTCTGCAATAATGGAAATGTTCTATATCCTTGCTGTCCAATATGGTTTCCAAGAGTCACATGCAGCTATTAAGCACTTGCAATGTACCTACTGTGATTGAGGAATTAAAATAAAATAAAATAAAATAAAAATTGAAATTAACATTTAAAAAAATGCATGTGGCTTATAGCTGGGCACAAGCTTGGGCAGCACAAGCTGAAACTTTCCCTATAAGATACATAAATGATTAAAACAACTGACAGCAACCAGAGTAACATAACACACACACTGCCCCTTTTCCTCCAATTTAAAGAAATAAAGCAGACAGCTTCAATGTACTAGGTTTCAACTATGAACTGCAAATTCTTCCTGCCCCATTCTCCAATTTCCTTAAAGCAGCTATTAATATCACATTCTAGTTTGATCTTTTCTGAGACAGGGTCTCATTGTCACTCAGGCTGGAGTGCAGTGGCACAATCAAAGCTCACTGCAGCCTTGACCTCCCGAGCTCAGTCTCCCATACAGCTGGGACCACAGGCGTGAGAAAACACGCCCGGGCTTATTTTTGTATAGTTTATAGAGATGGAGTTCTCTAAGTTGCCCAAGCTGGTCTTAAAACTCTTGGGCTCAAGTGATCCACCTCCCTCAGTCTCCCAAAGTGCTGGGATTATAGGCATGAGCTACCACGCCCGGCTTAGCTTGGTCTTTTATTTAATGGCAGGAGTAGAAAACTACCCTCTCTCATCCGTGGTATTCCTTTTTCATTTCCAAGGCTTCAGGTACACACAAAAGAATTAACCATAAATTTTGATTCATGACACACCATTGCCACTTGTATATGCCCTTTTAATTTACTAATAAATAATGGCATAATTTGAATCCAAATCAAGAACAAGAATAATTTTAATATCTCATATCTCCCAATGTGCTCCTTCCCTTATCCCATTTTCCTGTTTCACATGTAAGGTAACCGCTATCAGAAAATTTATCATCTCCTTGTTTTTAAAAAAAGTATAAGCTGTATGCTATTTATAGTTTTCTTTGATTTTCCACTTTCTAAAAAGGTAGTATACTTGATGTAGTCTTCTGAGATTTGCTTTTTTCACTCAACATTATGCCACTATGATCTAGGTTGTTGCATACAGCTGTATTTTACTGATTTTTCACTGCTGTACAACACCCCACTGTCTGCCTATATCTTAATTCATTTATCCACTCTTTTGTAGATAGGTTAATCCCAATTTTAGTACAACTAAGCATTCTTGTATATGCCTCCTGATGCAAATATGCAAGATTCTTTTGTGTGTATATATACTTGAAGTCGAACTGCTGGGTCATTGGATATATGCATTGTTCAATTTCACAAGATAATGCTTTTATGAGATAATTTTATGAAATTGTTGTTTTTCAAAGTGGCTGTAATATTTTCTCAATTATCATCTGTATTAAGAGATACTATCTGATCCCTCTTTTCCATCACTTGTGATGGTCTGACTTCTCTATTTTTGTCAATAAAATGGTATAGAAAGTGGTATTGATTTGTATTTCTTACTTTACTAATGGGGTTGAACACACTATAGGCCCTATATGCTATTTTCTCCATGAAATGCCTATTAATGAACTTTACCTATTTTTCTACTGGGACTCTTGACTTATAATGGTTTTGTAGGAGAGGAGTTCTTATGTATTTATTCTTGATATTAATTGTTGATTACATATGTGCCAAATATCTTTTCCCATTTTGTGACTTGTATTTTCACTTCAATCTTTTAAGGTTAATGGTTTTTGTGACTTGTTTAAGACATCCTTTCCTACCCAGAGACCAAAAATATATTCAGGCTGGGCATGGTGGTGCATGCTTGTAGTCCCAGCTACTCAAGAGGCTGAGGTAGAAGGATCACTTGGGCCTAGGAGTTTGAGTCCAGCCTGGGCAACACAGCAAGACCACGCCATTAAAAAAAAAAAAAAAAAATATATATATATATATATATATATATTTATATATATTTTATTTTGTGTTTATACAAAATAAAATATGTACTCAGCAATAAATATAAAATATAAAAATAAAAATATGTAACTCCATTACATATATATAATTAAAAAAATTTTTTCTCCTATATTTTATTCTAAAATTTTAAAGTTCTCCTTTAATCTATATGGAGTTGATTTTCCAGTTGAAGTAGGTTTCTCTTTTTTTTTTTTTAATTCTTATGGACAGTCAAATAGCCCAACTCCATTTACTAAACAGTCTATCTTGTCTCCATCATCTGCAGTGCCACCTCCGTTTTATAGCAAGCATATTCTATTTGTGTAAGCCTGTTTTCTGGGCTCTCTATCCTGTTCCATTGTTCTATTTAGTACTGATCTACTTATTACTGCTGTTAATTATGTAATGTATCTTTGAAAATAAGTCCCGATATTTTGTAAGGCAAGTCAGTGTTCCAGCTTTTGCAGAAATTATTTTTATCTTTTCTCTGCTTTTCCATATACATTTCACAATCACCTTGATATATTTTATTCATGATTTTGAAGAAAGCTCACAGTTTCCCATTTTGCATTATTTTCATTTTAGGTTTTATAGTTTTATCTGTCAGATTAAGGAATTTACATTTTATCCTCATTTATTACAAGTAATCATTCAAGGATATTGAATTTTATCAAAATTTTTTCTTGCCCACTCTGAAATGATTTCTTCTACTTTAATGTTAACCTACACACATATTAGCCATGCACTCATAATATAAAAGAACTAATCAAAGTGCATAAAATTTTTTTAAAGTATAATTTAGTTTGCTCATTTAAAAAATACCTTTTAAAGGTACCAACATTCCCAGTGATATAGGTACATTTTTACACCATCTTAATATTTTATTATGAAAAACTTCAGCCATACAAAAGAGTTGAAAAAAGTTTTATCATGAACACTCTCTAACCACCATCATCTAGATTCTACCATTAAAAACATTTTTTGTGAGACAGGGTCTCACTCTATTCCCCAGAAGAAAGTGCAGTTGCATAATCACAGTTCACTGCACCCTAAAAATCCCAGGCTCAAGTGATCCTCCTGCCTCTGCCTCCCAAGTAGCTGGATCTACAGGCACAGGCCACAACGCTCAGCTAATTTTATTTATTTATGTTTTTTAGAGATGGGGTCTCAGTATGTTGTCCAGGCTGGTCTAAAACTCCAGGCTTCAAATGATCCTCCTGCCTCAACCTTCTGAGAGGCTGGGATTCCGGGTGCAAGCTACTGAGCCTGGCTCCAGGATCCTGCCTTTAAGACTTTATTCTGCTGGGATGAACACACACACACACGTGTATACATGTATGCATATGCATACACACACACCTATATCCATTTTACTTCCAACACATTTCAAAGTAAACTGGAGACTTCAGTATACTACCCATTTTTTCCTTGAGATAAAACGTACATGCAATAAAATGCACAAATTTTTAGTGTATATTTGCTCAGTTTTGTCAAATGCATTTACCATTGTAATTCAAGTTCACCAAGATACAGAACAGTTGTTCTCAATCTTTAACTTATATCTGAATCATCTGGAGAGAGACTGTTAAAATACAGAATTATGGGCTCTACCCTCAGAGTTACTGATGAATTAAGTCTGGAGTAGGGCCTGAGAATTTGCATTTCTAATAAATCCCCAGGTAATGCTGGTAACTTTTAGAACCACTGATAGGGACGACTACTATCATCCCTGAAATTTCCCTCATGTCCTTTCCCAGTCAATCCCCAGCTCCCTGCAGCCACTCTTCTGATTTTTTCCAGTATAGATTAGCTTTACCTCTCCTAGAATTTTGTATAAATGGAATTATAGTATGTACTCTTCTATGTAAGGCTTCTTTTACTCTGCACAATGTTTTCATTATTTATCTATGTTGCTGTATGTTTTGATAGTCTGTTCCTTTTTGATGTGGAATACTATTAAATTGTATGGAATCATCATAGTTTATCCATTCACTGGTTGATAGAGATAAAATATTTCATTGTAAACTCAGAAAGATCTTGCTCTGGATTACAAAGGACAGGAACAGATGAAACATGGGTAACCCTTAACTGTTTTTCATTGCCTGTATTTTCCTTCCAAACTAAAAAAGGGTCAGTCTCAGATTATAAGTAAGTAAAATGAATGGCATTGTAAAATCTATTTTTGTGTACCCATCACAGGGCTATGGATGTGTTTTTTGAAGAAGACTGTCATGAAGAGCTACTCAATTTATGGTAGTGGTTTAAACTAACTGGAGTACATTTTAGAAACAAAAAAAATGTGAGGACCTTCATGACAGAAGTTATTCTTCCACATCCTACTGAAAAATGCCAAAAAACTATGAATTGTTAAAGGTTATAAAGGAATGATAGCGCCATACATTTAAAAATGATACACTGGCCGGGCACGGTGGCTTGCACCTGTAATCTCAGCACTTTGGGAGGCCAAGGCGGGCAGATCACCTGAGGTCAGGAGTTCAAGACCAGCCTGGTCAACATGGTGAAACCCTGTCTCTACTAATACAAAAAAAGTAGCTGGGCGTGGTGGTGGGTGCCTGTAATTCCAGCTACTCAGGAGGCTGAGGCAAGAGAATTGCTTAAACCCAGGAGGCGGAGGTTGCAGTGAGCAGAGATCACACCACTGCATTCCACCCTGGGCGACAAGACTGAAACTCTGCCTCAAAAACAAAAACAAAAACAAAAAAGATATACTAAGCTTGAGTAATACAGTGACATCCTGTCTCAAAAAAAAAAAAAAAAAAAAAAAAAGCAAAAGAGGCTAAACATGGTAGGGCATGCCTGTGGTTCCAGCTAAATGGGAGGCTGAGGACAAAGGACTGCTTGAGCCAGGGACGTTGAGGTCACAGTGGGCCATGATGGTGCCACTGCACTCCAGCCTGCATGACAGAGCAAGACTCTGTCTCCAAAAAAAAAAAAAAAAAAAAGATATACTAACATAATTATTTAGACAAGGAACAGAGTTTAGTACATGTGGGAATTTGAAGCTATTTCAGTAGTACTTCAAGTTTCCCTAGAAAAACATATTCAATAATTGGGGAGAGTCAATGATCTACAAAAAACAATCAAGAACAACAAAACCCCCAAAACCCAATCCAAAAATAAAAATTAGAAATATCTGAAATTGGACTGAATGCAATGCATGTAATGTGCTCATGTAAAAATAGTAAGCATGTCAATTATTCTAGACTCAAGAATTTGTAATAACTACAGCAGTCCATTCTTTATATCCTTCCTAGCTTCTCTTAACATTTATGCATACGTTATAATTGCTCAGAGGAGTTATGTTTCTATCATATATATGTGTGTGTGTGTGTGTGTGTGTGTGTGTATATATATATTTGAGTTTGCTTTCTTTCACTAAAGCAAACTCTGCTAGTATAAGGAAATATATCACAAAGTTACAGTATCATTGGTAAACTAAGTTGTTGGCAGAAACTAAAGTAGGAAAGCAAAGAACAGGGAGCATCAATAGGATGGATAAACTAACTAACTAAATAAATGGGACTAGAGAATAAAGATACAAAGAATGTACAAGTAAAACTATCATTGCTAAGAGATTATAAAAATGGTCATGTCCCTTCTGCTTCTAATTTGCTAATACAGGAGGATATTATTTTAGATTCTTTTTAGTAATCCTAAATAGTGACATTTCTGATAGTTACACTGAATTCTTACTTGATCATTTATAATAACTATCAAATGAAATATATGATTTAGAGCCTTTTAGAAATCATGATGTACCTTTTGGGATGGCTGACATAAACTTGACTAAGGTGGTCATAAGGCTCTGTGATATAGAGCTAATTATTTGATTTAGGAAAGAAATGATGCCAAATATATCATGTAAAAATATGAAATGAAAAATGATTTAAGAAGACAGTCTAAGATTTACACATTGAAAACACCACGAAGGTTTTTTAAAACAGATATCTTAAGAAAGTAATGTACTACTTTTACCACCACACCAAAATGGCTAAAGTTTTTTAAAAAAGACTGACAATAACGAGAATTGGTGAGGATGTGGAGCAGCTGGAACTTTCACACACTGATAGTGGAAATGAAAAATGGTTTAGTAATTTTGGAAAAACATTTTGGCAGTTTCTCACTCACCATATGACCCTGTAATCACATTCCTAGGAATTTACCCAAGATAAATGAAAACATACAACTGCATAAAACCTTACACACCAATATTCACAGCAGCATTATTCATAACACCCCCAAACTGGAAAGAACCCAAAAGTCCACAAAATGGTGAATAATGAAATTATGATATATCCATGCCATTGAAACTACTCAGCAATAAAAAGGTATATTAATATATTAGCAACAAGAATGAATCAACATTCTAAGTTTAAAAAGTCAAACACAAGATTGCATACTGTATGATTCCATTGATATGAACTTCTAAAAAGGTACAACTATAGTGACAAAAAGTAGATCAATACTTTTCTAGGGCCAGGAAGAGAGGATCAACTGCAAAAAGGCATGAGGAAGTTTTTTAGGGTAATATCCTGTATGTTCATTGTGTTGGAGGTTACATGACTGTATATCATCACTTAAATTCATCGAAGATCAATCACTGAAAATGGGACAACTAGACATGTGCTTCCTGCTGTGATGCAATAATATTCACCACCACCTATGAGGTATTTGTCTCCCAGATTAAAAATTGAACTTTAATCATATTAAGCCTCTAGATTTCACTAAGAGTTTACTTGAAAACTGGTGGATGGAGGAACAACTTAAATGACACCAGAAAAAAAGTGACCTATTAAATCCAGAATGTGGGAGATTCTACAGAAAAACATACAAGCGGCATGAGAAAAGGGAGATAAGGGGCAAACTATTATAAGAGACTTAAGAGTATATCAACCAAAGCAACTGCAAACCAACTATAAAAATACATTTTTGAGACAGGAAAATATGAACACTGAATAGGTATTAGTTATGGAATAATGCATTACTATTTTGATATAAATGATAATATTCTTTTTTTTTTTTTTTTAAAGTCATTATCTGCTACAGATAGATAGATGCTAAAGTATCTATGAGTGAGATAATATAAAGTTTGGCATTTGTTTTAAAAGTATTACAGGCTGGGCATGGTGGCTCATGTCTGTAATCTCAGCACTTGGGGAGGCCGAGGTGGGTAGATCACCTGAGGTCAGGAGTTTGAGACCAGCCTGGCCAACACGCGAAACTTCATCTCTACTAAAAATACAAAAATTAGCTGGGTGTGGTGGCAAGTGCCTGTACCCCAGCTACTTGGGAGGCTGAGGTAGGAGAATCCCTTGAACTTGGGAGGCGGAGGTTGCAGTGAGCCGGCTGAGATGGTGCCACTGCACTCCAGTTTGGGCGACAGAGTGAGATTCCGTCTCCCCAAAAAAAAAAAAAGAAAAAAAGGATTACGGAAAACAAAAGAAGAAAGAAAGAAAAGGAGAAAACCAGATAGGGGAAGGATAGCTATAACAAGACTGGGAAAATGCTGACAATTTTTGAAGCGGGTGATGGATATTTCTGCCTATGTGAAATTTTTTAAAATAAAAAATTTAACAACTCACAGGGAGACAAACATTTCCTTTTATGAAACTTAAAAAAAACCACTAGTTGTGGTTTGACTCTGTACTACTAAAGGAAATTCTATGCATAACATACTAAATCATGTAATTATATTTTTAATGCAATATATTGATACATTTATAAATCTTGCATCTATTAGGTACAGAGATTAAAGAAAAAAATTATCTGGAAAGAAAGTAAGATAGAATTTTAGTTAATGATTCAGAAAACTTACTTCTATGATAGGCAACTGAAGGCCAGGTGCAGTGTGGCTCATGCCTATAATCCCAGCACTTTGGGAGGCCGAGGCAGGCAGATCACCTGAGGTCAGGAGTTTGAGACCAGCGTGGCCAACATGGTGAAACCCCGTCTCTACTAAAAATACAAAAATTAGCCGGGCGTGGTGGCGGACACCTGTAATCCTAGCTACTCTGGAGTCTGAGGCAGGAGAACTGCTTGAACCCAGGAGGTGGAGGTTGAAGTGAACCAAGATTATGCCACTGCACTCCAGCCTGGGTGACAGTGAGAGAGCGAGACTCCATCTCAAAAAACAAACAAACAAACAAACAAACAAACAAACAAAAAAACTAGGCAGCTGAATTAGAGAAATTAACAAAATCATCCAGCCTAACACATTGAAATAAATTTTCCCTATCAAAAGAACTCAAAAGGTTCTTTTAAATCATAGTCAAACAAAACAAAACAAAACAAAATAACCTATTAAATTTTATGTTACCAGGAGTCAAAAGAACACTCACATTTTGAAGGAGTTGCTCAAACCAGTCATATCCAGTATCTCTGCATGCTGCAACCTAAGGGGTGATGAAAAGTATCAAAGTTAGAAATATATTTAAAAATCTGAATAACATACACTTTTGTTATGCTTTAGCCTGAAACATGTTTCAATTCTCTCAATTCAAAAGTTTATTTTTAAATGAAACTATTTTTTCGGTAACACAACCATTTACCAATGTTATAGAACTTTATTCTAAAAATACCTTGGAAAACATTGAAGAAATTAGTTAAATATATTGAAGTTTAATATGGCACTAAATGTTTAAAGTGGCACAAGTTTAAAATGGCACAATAACTTGAACTACAGTCTGTGAGAAAAATCTGTAATATCTTAAACATTAAGAACAAAAATATTTGTTTCTTATTACCCTTCTAGATGGCACATTTTAAAGACATCAATAGAAATTTAGAAGATGATGTAATTGAATATACAGAATTTCTTTTCTTTTCTTTTTTTTTTTTTTTTTTGAGGTATCTTGCTATTATATTGCCCAGGCTGGAGTGTAGCGCCTATTCACAGGCATGATTACAGTATACTGCAGCTTTGAACTCCTGGTTCAAGGATCTCCTGATCCCCCGTCTCAGACTCCTGGGCAGCTGGGATTATAGGCATATGCCACTGTGACTGGCAAAAATTTCTTATATTAAAAACACAAAATGTATAGCTTATGCATAATAAAAAAATTTAGCTAATCTATATTCATAATTTCTGAAAAAAGTAGGCATTACTATCTTTGCAGATTATTACCCTTGGGCGATTGTATCTGTTCTTCCATTTCTCCTTTCCCTCCCTGTTTTTAATTGCTGGAGGAATAGGAAAATCTCAGTATCAGTGTTTACATCAATTAATGCCAAGAAGTAGGGCTATATGGAAACGTCAACGACATGTTACTTGCATCCCTTGAGCATCTCCAGAAATATAAAGTAAAGGCAGCAGTACGAAATGTCAAGATTAATGAAATATCTCATTATTGTCTCTTCCTTCATAAGACACGTAGGCCTCAATTAGGTCTGGATCAACAGTGACCACACCCTTGTTCCAGTCCTTCTTACCACATCGGTAATGTTTAAAATTTTCCTTGTCATTGCTTCTTTGTCATTGTGTGGAGTTGGAGTAAACCAGAGTTTCTGGAATGTTTCATTTACTAATTTCTAGAAGAAAGAGAAATTTCAAATTAACTAATTATAACAAATATGGCAATTTCACAATTCCAAATTATCATTAGGCCCAACACAAAGCTATAAATAACTAATCAAAACAGAAATTGCCAGGAATTTCTGGTATTAATTTCCTCAGTTTTTTCTAAAACTACCAATTTCTCAAAACTATAAAATTTTTCAATTTGGTAAAGATTTTAAACAATACGAATGGGTGATACTATCCCTAGCCTGGAACTTCTTCATACTATACACTCAAATGTTTATGATCAAACTAAAAAATATATTTACTGCTTTTGGAGAAGAAGTTGTTACAGTGTTTGCTAAACTTAAAAAAAGGAACAATTATATATATTATTACATATAAATGTAAATTTACTAATGAATTTAGGACTAAAATTTTTATGTATATATAACAGCTGTACACATTTATGAAGTATATTTGACCTTTTGATACAAGCATACAATGTATAATGATCAAATCAGGGTAACTGGGGTATCCATCACCTCAAGCATTTATCATTTCTTTGTGTTAGGAACATTCCATTTCCACTCTTCTAGTTATTTTGAAATGTATAATAAATTATTGTTAACTATAGTCACCCTATTGTGCTACTGAACACCAAATTTTATTCCTTCTAGGTGTATTTTTGATAACCGTGAACCAACCCCTCTTTATTCAACCCCTCACAACCCTTCCCTCCCTCTGCTAACCATCATTCTATTCTTTATCACTATGAGACAAATTTTTTTAAAGTTTCCACATATGAGTGAAAATATGTGCTATTTTCTGTGTCTGGCTTATTTCACTTAACATAATGAAACAAAGTATCTAATAATTTAGAAAAGTAAAAACATAACATTTGAAAATTAAAATAATCCATGAGAAACCTTTGAATATAATGCAATCTCTATAATAACAATCAATAAATCAATTAACACACACATGCACATTTTTTGAGATGGAGTCTCACTCTGTTGCCCAGGCAGGAGTGCAGCAGCAAGATTATAGCTCACTGCAGCCTTGAATTCCTGGGCTCAAGTAATCTTCCTGTGTCAGTCTCTAGTGTAGCTGGAACTACAAGCATGCTCTACTATGTTTGGTGAAATTTTTAAAAATTATTTTCATTATTTTATTTTTTATAGAAATAGGATTCTTACTATGTTGCCCAGGCTGATCTTCAACTCCTGGCCTCAAGCCATTCTCCTGCCTTGGCCTCCCAAAGTGCTGGGATTATAGGCATGAGCTACTATGGCCAGTCTTAAATAGATATTACCATTGTGGAACTGGTTGGTTAAGATCAGATTATAATAATTAAAATAAAAATCTAGAAACAAAAAAGTATTAAAGTATTTTTCTTAAGTTTATAAACTCACTGTAAAGTTTTTGGATATATTTAAAATCAACATTTAGGTGCAATAAACATTTAACTTATTTTAAACATTAATGAAAAATAAATTTAAAAGTCAACATTACCTTAATGCCCTCTTCATCATTGACTCTGCGAATCATTTTTACACACATTTCTGTGATTTTTGGAAATGTTGGCTGTTCAATACAAATGTCTCTGAGAATCTTTATTACTCTTTTCCTGACACTGATACCAGTATCCTAAAAACAGAAAGGTATTTTTAAGTGTCAGAAAAATTGAGATGCCTTGTGTGTGAAATTAGAAAATACGTATCCACACGCAGTATGTTCGCTATTTGTTAACATGATAAACACATTTGACATATTTGCTCTTTACATGCTTTCTTACTGCTACTATAAATGTGTTATTATATTGTCTTTACTTTTAAAGTATGATATCTAATATATAGAAACATATTTTATAGTTAAGCCCTGGACACAAGACTAGAAGTATACGCTTGTAAAAATTAAATTACAAAACAAACATAAGCTTTAATATAGTGTCTGGCACTTAAACAGCACACGAAGTATCACTTATAAAGTGACTTCATAAAAATGTTTAACCTGAATCTAATCAAACCTTTGGCATTATCTTATGGTTATTTCTTTTTTTTTTTTGAGACGGAGTTTTGCTCTTGTCGCCCAGGCTGGGGTACAATGGTGCGATCTCAGCTCACTGCAACCTCTGCCTCCCAGGCTCAAGTGATTCTCCTGCCTCAGCCTCCCAGGTAGCTGGGATTACAGGCGCATACCACCATGCCTACCTAATTTTTGTATTTTTAGTAGAAACAGTGTTTCACCATGTTGGCCAGGCTGGTCTCAAACTCCTGATCTTTGATGATACACCTGCCTCAGCCTCCCAAAGAGCTGGGATTACAGGCATGAGGCACTGCGCCTGGCCTATCTTATGGTTTGTAAGAGATACAAAACACAAGTTAAATTAAACAAAGCATGGGAAAGTAACAAAGGATCAGGCCTTTTTAACCAGTCAATGTCATATGGGAAGTATGTAAAAAAGAAAAAAAAAAAAGAATATAGTCTTCAATTTTAAGACATGACCCCCAAATGCAACATATTACCTTTGACTGAATTCTGATTCTTAAAAAAGGAGAATGAAAAAACATTTTTAGGACATTGGAGGATCTAAGAACTAGTATTCAGATGATAATAGAGAGTGTTAATTTGGGTGAGATAATGGTTTTGTTTATATAGCACAGTATCATTTTTTTGGTGATTCAAACTGAAGTGTTCACAAGAAAAGCAGTAAAAAATATTTGACTTAAAATAATTTAGCAGAAAGTACAGATGAAGTATGGAGGTAGGTACAAGGGTGTTCACTGTACTATTTTTCCTTAACAAACTTTCATATTTAGAGTTTTAAAAATAAAAAGCATCAGACATGTAGTGTGCAAAATTATTAATCTCCATTATGTGATTTTAGCAATTCCCAAAATATTTTAGGATATTTTACTAGGGTTACCAATACCAGAGTTCATTAGATATTTGGGAATCCTGTGATGGAAGCCCTAAGAAGGAAAAAAAATTTTCCAGCCTTTCTCTAAATTATTTGTTTCTTAACCAAGATTTATGCCTAGTTGAAGCTAAAAATTACTCTATACTTCTGTCACACAATGTTCTGATACTAGGCCAAGGGTGACAAAATAAACTCTTGTCATTGAGATAATACTTGATTTTGTGCACTAGTACATCTATGTTGAGTAAGTCAATATGCCTGCAGTGAGTAGTGTGGAGATTCCACAGATATCTCCTAATGCCAATGTTTCCTTTTATTTTTCAGAAAGATGCTTCAGAGCCAGAGAATTCCATGATGTATGCAGAACTTCTTAAGTTTGCTCTTAAACCTCAAAGAACTTTTGGGCTTAACTTGTAGGTATCTGAGCTCATCATTACTCAGCTTTAAGGAAACAAGAAGATGCACATAAGGCATCCAAAAATATTGTCAGATACCAACGTTCTGTACTTGTCTCTCACTGAAATAATTCTTCTTGTTTATATATATACATACATATATATATACATAAAATCACTCTAGATTCTTGTTCAAAAACATTTAACTATCCCATGTGGTTCCTATCATCTACTCATTGTAAACTGGTGTAATTAAAAAGAAATAGCAACTGAAAAAAGGAATCCAATTATTACCAATGATTTGTTTTATGATACTGCAAGGGCTATTCTTGAAAATATGCACTTGTTTAGAAAGTGGCAATAATTCATAAATTAGACAATATAAATATATAATTGGTACATTTATTTTTCTAGCTTAACACTTTAAAACAAAACATGATACTTGAACGGCAAAATTATATTCATGAATCATTATAAAAATGACAAACATACCAATATTCTTTCAATCAGCATATCATAATACTGTTCAGCAAGCTGAGGTCGACAAAGGACAAATCGACCTAGTAATTCTACTGCTGCTTCTCGGACACTAGTCGAATTATCCATCAATCGTCCATGAACACCTCGTTGCATATCAAGCTAAAGAAAAATGAAGAAAAAAAAGCAATTTATACCTAAATAGAGTGAATATTCCAATTTGAATAGAAAAGAAAGAATCATTTTTGCTCTTTACCCTTGCTAGAATACTGGGGTCTACAGCAACAACCTCAGACAAACACTTCATGGCTTTTGTTCGAACAGCAATTGCATTTTCACCAAGAACTCGTAAGATCTGCCAAGCAAACATTGACATTTTCGTAAATTTTAGAATACATAAAATATAATTTAAAATAGCATGAAAACATGCAAAAGAAAACAAATCTATTATTTACCTCTCTTTATTCTGTATATAAATGAGTAAAGGATCTTTTCTACTGATTGAAAGTGTAACTTAAAGATCAGTACAGGTGTTAAGTATGCAGTCCATACTTTGGAGCCTTTCCTTTATCCAATTAAACCTGTTTTTTAATTGTTATGCTTCATTTGCAGAACCTGTAGCCCCACTAAAACCTTGCTATGTGTAACTTGAATCAAAGATATTTAGTGTCATTTAAATCATAATTTGGTAGTTGAATATTTTGGATCTTATTTTATTATTTTATTTTATTTTTTTGGGATGGAGTCTCGCTCCGTTGCCCAGGCTGGAGTGCAGTGGCGTGATCTTGGCTCCCTGCAACCTCTGTATCCCGGGTTCAAGCGATTCTCCTGCCTCAGACTCCTGAGTAGCTGGGATTACAGGCACGTGCCACCACGGCAGCTAATTTTTTGTATTTTTAGTAGAGACAGGGTTTCACTGTGTTAGCCAGGAAGGTCTTGATCTCCTGACCTCATGATCTGCCTGCCTTGGCTTCCCAAAGTGCTGGGATTTAGTTAAATGTTTTTATAATGTCACTTACTCTACTGACACCATATGTGTGTGCATTCATACAAATATATATGTATCAGTTTATTTGTAAAACAAGAATATGTAAAAGGGATGTAGAACAAGGACTTTTGTTTTGAGATGGAGTTTCCCTCTTGTTGCCTAGGTTGGAATGCAATGGCATGATCTCGGCTCACTGCAACTTCCACCTTCCAGGGTCAAGCGATTCTCCAGCCTCAGCCTCCTGAGTAGCTGGAATTACAGATGCGTGCCACCACGCCCAGTTAATTTTTGTATTTTTAGTAGAGACGGGGTTTCATCATGTTTGTCAGGTTGGTCTCGAACTCCTGACCTCAGGTGATCCACCTGCCTTGGCTTCCCAAAGTGTTGGGATTACAGGCCTGAGCCACTGCACCTGGTTGGACATTTTAATACAAAACCTTAAAACAAACACTACATCTATGATCTTTTGAGTACTGTACTCAACAATGAATGACATTATATACTACTCACAAGCATCCGGAATCAGAAAAATCAACATCACTGTATAAGGAATTCTTGTCCAGTTTACCTGTGTCAAATAAATATCAAAGCTCTGGGCAAACGGCCTCATGGAGGCCAAGTATCGAACAATCAAGCAAGCATCATCGTAGTCCACAGTATCAGAGTTCATCCTGCAACAAAAAGTCATTAAAAATTTATTTTTCTTTTTTGTAACTTAGGTATCTAGATATCAAGGAGATAAATGTAAACTGTTTTCTCCTTGGATCTTACTTTAATGTGCTAAACTGAGAAGGTGTGGTTTTGATAATGCTTCTAAGAAACTTTTTTCGGTTTTCAGCTCGATGCATAATTTGGCCAGTTGTCTCAATTTCCTTTGCATGATGTGTTCCTTCAGATGATTCTTCATCTTTTTGTGATTTCATTGCTTTTTCTGTTTCCAGAGTCGTGTCTCGAAACCACTGGGCTATATAAAATTTACGAGAAAACTGGAAAGAAATTAGACAGACTTGAGCTTGATGAAATTAGCAACAAGATTTCCAAGTTAAGTAATAAAGTTGGAGTGCTCACATTACAGGAATACAAATATTAAAGTTTACTTTATAACAACTCCCATGTGATAAAAACAGATTTTTTTTTTTATTTTTTTATTTTTTTATTTTTTATTTTTGAGACGGAGTCTCGCTCTGTAGCCCAGGCTGGAGTGCAGTGGCCGGATCTCGGCTCACTGCAAGCTCCGCCTCCCGGGTTCACGCCATTCTCCGGCCTCAGCCTCCCGAGTAGCTGGGACTACAGGCGCTGCCACCTCGCCCGGCTATTTTTTGTATTTCTTAGTAGAGACGGGGTTTCACCGTGTTAGCCAGGATGGTCTCGATCTCCTGACCTCGTGATCCGCCCATCTCGGCCTCCCAAAGTGCTGGGATTACAGGCTTGAGCCACCGCGCCCGGCCATAAAAACAGATTTTAAGAAAGCCAGAAAATTTAGAATATCCTAAATGTTAGAAAACTTATTATTTCACTATGTTCCAATACTTAATGATGTCAAGATAATTTGATAAACACAAGTGTATTAAATATAGAATACTATTATCAACTACTTAATCAAGAACAATATCATGACAAAATTAGATGATGGGTCAACTAGGAAAGTTTCTATCAACTGGATAAAATGCTGAAGGTAGAAGAATTCATCTGTTTTCAAATGTTAGTTCTCCAAGAAACACACAAGACAACTGTCACTGAAATAGTTTAACACTGAGACACACCTGTAAATCTGTTCATTTGAATACAAACTGAAAACCTGCAGTATCTGGCTGAATAGCTTAGTGGTATCCCATTTCTTTCAATTACATATCCCATCAGTTAAAAAATAAAATCAAATACCTCTATGTATAATGTTCTCAAATAACAGTTTATAAATTTTGTACATGAACCTCTTATACTAACATTTTGGTTATATTACGTAACATACATGAAATAAAAGTAAAATTATATTTAAAAAATATATAAAAATCCAATAGTTTATTTTTACAGGCTTATAGATCATCTCATGTACCACTTGGCCCATACTTACTCTGAGAACCAATGACCTAGCCTAGTCTCAAAGATCACTTATGGAGAGACTTCCAAATATTTCTCTTGTCACACAATTTTAGGACAGTACAGTATCCTTAACCAGAATTCCATATAAGACAAATCAACCCAAAGCATTCTTTTCTGTTTAGATTATCAAGTATCCCTTTGTTTTGAAGATAAATATTCCAAACAACTTAAGTTTTCCTCTTCATCATCCTACCTCCCAATTTTCTTAAACCCAATTTAAATAAACATTTAATATCTCCAAAAAAGGGGAAAACAATCCTACCACTAGTGAAGGATCAGTCTCAGTGTTTTCATCCAAGTAATCAAGCAAGGCTTTTTGTAATTGTTGGATTTCATCTTCCCCTCCTGAAACCTATAGAATAAACCAAATAAGAACAAAAAAAGGTATTACTGGTGTGCTTTTATAAATCATCTAATTGTAAACACAAATCTCAGGGAAAAACTGGTATTAAAAATGAAAATACAACCACAGTTAACTAAAAGGAAACAGAAAAATAGTATTTCTGAAAAATATTATATATTGGTAGCTGAAGTTTGCCTTTTTTGTTTTACTTTTTTTGAGATGGAGTTTCACTCTGTTGCCCAGGCTGGAGTCCAGTGGCACTATCTTGGCTCACTGCAACCTCTGCCTCCTGGGTTAATACAATTCTTCTGCCTCAGACTCCCTAGTAGCTGTGACTACAGGCATGGTCCACAATGACTGGCTAATTTTTGTATTTTTAGTAGAAACAGGGTTTCACCATGTTGACCAAGCTGGTCTTGAACTCCTGATCTCAAATAATCCACCCTCCTGAGATTATAGGTTTAAGCCACTGCACCCAGTCTTTATTTTTATGAACTACATGTCATTTTTTTAAAAAAAGAGCTCATAGGTAGTTGACATAAAAATGATCAGAAAAATGTGTTAAATCTTCAGAGGTAGGAAGAATTTGCTTTTGGAAATACGCGTTGAGAGTCATGAAAATTTACAAATGATCCTTCCCCTTGAGTTGCACAATGTATAATCAATATAGCCATACATGGCAATAAGAGGTTCCAGGCCCACTTTAAGAAATACAGTAAGTCATCCAGTAACTAGATCTTCGTTTCTACATTACAATTCACCAATAAAAGGAACCAAGATTCCTAGGAGAAACAGCTGATCCCAGTGCTAGGGTAGGGAAGGTAAAAGATCTGCCTGAAACACCTTTTTGTTCTAGAAAGCAAGCCCTCAAATTATGATGGGAACATATCAAAAGGACATAAAAGCCAGCTTCAAAGGGTTCTCATTGATCAAATCTAGGATGATTTGAGCATTAAAATAATGACAGCAACAAATTATAATTTACCAGAGTAGGTACTGTAGTATTATATTAGATGTTAATATTATATTAATGATAATTTTTTGCTTTTGATAATTGTACTATAGATATTTAAGTGAGAGCTCTTGTTTACAGAAATATACACTAAGCAGTGGCTCCCAAGCTTCAGCATTCACTCATTAGAATCACCTGGAGGGCTTGTTAAACCAAGAGTTTTTGATTCAGTAGGTCCAGGGAGGGTCCTAAGAATTTGTATTTTTGTTAGAAATGTACTTGTTAGTTCCCAGGTGATTTTAATATTGGTGCTACTTGTCAAGGGGATCACACTTTGAAAATCACTGCATTAGAGAATTCAGGGGTAAAGAGGGAATCACGTCTGCAACTTCCAAGTGGTTCAAAACAAAATTTTAAATAAATGCATATACAGACACATATACATCTATATTTTGAAAGATGATAAAGCAAATTTTGTAAATTGTCAATAATTGAGGAATTTGCAAGAAGTTTTTACGGGAGTTCTTTGTAGTATTCCTACAATTTTTCTCTAAGGTTGAAATTATTTCAAAACATGAACTATAGCAAAAAAAAAATAGAGGCATTTCTACCAACATGGATATGATTATGAGCATAAAAAAAGACTAGAAAAAAATGAAAACAGAAGTTGTATACAGTAGGATTAGAAATCATTTCCTCACCAGTTTTCTCACATAACTTTATTACTACCACCTTATCCACATTAAAAAAAAAAAAAAAGCAATAAAACACTTTTTCCCCCCATATGAAAACTCTCTAATAAAGTATAAAAAAGCTCTCCTCACATCTCCTTGGTATCAGAAGATACATAACATTCAAAAGTACAAAACAATCTTATTGGGTATGCTAAATCACCATTCAGTAAATTAAAAACTTAAATAAAATTTATGTTAAATCAAATATAAAACACCATTATACATTATTAAGAGTACTTCACAAAAAGAAAGTAAATGATTTATATGAACCATTCAGAAGTCCCTGTTAGACTAAACAATTCGTTCTCGGGTCTTAAAATTTCTCACTGGGGCTTTGAAAAGTCCACTTTTAGAAGTAAAAATCTTACTTTGAATCCACAAAATGAAATGCAAAAGTAATGGAAGGACATCCAAAGAAAATAACTATTATTTATTCCCACAATTTTAATCCTGTATCTTAGTACCTGTTTTAAAATGCGTTCTATAGATCCTTGATCCATTTTGCTTGTAACAGCATCTTTCCTCAGCCGTGCAGCAACGGTTCCAAGGTAATCAAGAGATGCCACTCTTAAAGCCATCTCTGTTGACTTGTTACTGAACTGATGAACCTAAATATCAAAATAGTTTTTGATTTAATAATTTATAACAATATATTTTAAATAGCAATTTATCATATAAATTCCCAATCTAAATTGTATAATTTAAAATTTAAACTTTTTTTTCCCCCTGTGATACTGTCCCATAAAGTCATTTTTGCCTTTTGATTTTCTGGAATCTGAACATTTTCATGTGACTAAAAAAATTACAGATTAAACTTCCTTAAGAACAACATAACTCTTTAAATATGTAGGCTCAACTGTATATTTGCACAAAATGTGGTATTACTGAATACAAATTTCTAAGGGTGGAATTCTGATGCCTATAAAAAGTTATTATAGTTTCAGAATAGTATTAACATATTTTCCCATCCACAAAAGGTCCCAGAAGCTTTGTAACAATGTGTATTGTGCAAGTTCAAATGTAGTTTAAAAATAAAGAGAGTCACAGTATTTCTTTGCATTTACCTACTGCATTACATGAGGATTACAAAATGCCATGTATTTGTATAAATACTCTTAAAGATGATAAGGAGTCTACATTAATCATTTTCATGCTTTGAAATGAGTAACTTATGACTCACTGTTGAGATACTTTTAACAATATAACATTCCCCCCCACAAAAAAAATTGTTAAAGCACTGTTTTCTTATCTTATGTAATGAAATGAAAGCACCAAACTTCACAACATTTGAAAATTTTCTACAAGGTACTGACAATATTGTGTACAGTTATGCACATGCAAAAAGAGATGCAATGTTCATATTTCCTTACACATTTTTAAAGAATTCATCATCTGTGAATCAGAGTACATCCTCATTATGTTGTCTTCTAGTAATCTAATAATCTTTAAATGCTATACTCTTACCAACAGTCTCCCTAACAAACTAAGGAGTAGTTCAGCAGCTGGCCATTCAGGCTTATTGACTGTTGAAAGAAGGTCTTGAACAAAATTTTCAAACAGTGGTCTGTAATCTTCTTCACCTTGCTTACTACCACATCTGTTCAAAAACAATGAAAAGGATGTCAATTTAGGTGACAACATGTCAGTCATCTGTCTACCAACATGACTGAAATTGTTAGCTAAGTTTTCTTTTCTCTATGTTTAGTAACAAGATATATAAAAGTACATTAAATAAAATATGGCTTTAAATGAGTCTATTTCACAAACTCCACTTTCTGCTTAATTAAAGGGAATTCATTAACCAAAACTAATATTACTTTCTTGCAAGTGAAACACATTTAAAAAAAAATGACCACTGTTTTTCTACCTACAAGATTACCACAAATTCTTCTTTTTTTTTTTTTTTGAGATGGAGTCTTGCTCTCACCCAAGCTGGAGTGCAGTGGTGTGATCTCGGCTTACAGCCACCCTCCATCTTCCAGGTTCCAGTGATTCTCCTGCCTCAGCCTCCCAAGTAGCTGGGACTACAGGTGTGCACCACCATGTCTCACTAATTTTTAAATTTTTTGTATTTTTAGTAGAGATGGGGTTTCACCATGTTGGTCAGGCTGGTCTCGAACTCCTGACCTTGTAATCCGCCTGCCTCGGCCTCCCAAAGTGCTGGGATTACAGGCGTGAGCCACGGCACCCAGCCAAGATCACCATAAATTCTTATGGAGGCTAGGCTGGGTGCGGTGGCTCACGCCTGTAATCCCAGCACTTTGGGAGGTCAGGGCGGGTGGATCACCAGAGGTCGGGAGTTTGAGACCAGCCTGACCAACGTGGGGAAACCCCGTCTCTACAAAAAATACAAAAATTAGCGGGGCATGGTGGTGCATGCCTGTAATCCCACCTACTTGGGAGGCTGAGGCAGGAGAATCGCTTGAACCTGGAAGGTGGAGGTTGAGATGAGCCGAGATCGCACCATTGCACACCAGCCTGGGCACCAAGAGCGAAACTCCGTCTCATTAAAAGAAAAAAAAAAAAATTCTGATGGAGGCTAAATAACATCTCTTCACAAACTTTCCTATTCAGGTACCATAGGAAAATTCTCCAAAATTTACTGAAGACAAATTACAGAATTTTAATCTAGTACTTTAATTTCTGGAGTCTAACAGATAAGCAAATTCACAAAATTTTAGATTTTTTCCCCCCGTAGTCCCATACCAATTTCAGATTTTTAATACTCCAATTGCCTCATTTTAAAGATGAAGAAACCAAGGGTCAGGAAGATGTATTCAAGGTTCAGATTATGGCAGGAAAATGGATTCATCTTTTTTTAAAAAATGAACTATTCTCTACACTGTGGAAAGAAAAACCAGATTTATATTAACGTTACTCACTTTTTAAGGAAGATGGAGAGGAAGTTTTGGGCTGTTCGCATAGCTGTTTCATAAGAGTTGGTAATGACAACATCCTGGTCAACCTAGAATTAAAAAAAATGAGTTTATAAAGATACAATAATCAATAAGTTAGCCCTGTTGCTATTGTCATGTTACTGCTGAAGAGGGGTAATACATTTAAATACTAAAATGCTTAAAATATTCTATTATATATAAAGACAGAAGCCAAAATTAGCACACTAAGCATATTTTAAAACTTTATAGAAACAAATAAAAATACAGATAGAGTGTTATTAAAATATGTAACAGTAACAAATGCGGTTAACAAATTTAATATCAATAGTTGTTTCTGGTCAGAACAGAAAGAAATGGATTGAAAATACAAAAAGAATTTAGAAAACATCTATCAACCTCAAAGTTTAAGAAACACATAATCCATACAATCAAAAAAAAAAAAATTCAACGCCTTCATCAGAAATTTAAAGATTAGGATATAAATAGTCAATTCATAGTTATAAAAATCCAACAGACAAATAACTACAGGAAAAGGGGCTCAAGCTCACTAATAGCCAGGAAAATGCAAAATAACATGAGTATTTCTCAATGACCATAATTTTAAGTAAGAAGTAGGGCTATAAACTGAAACACCCCTTTAGTAAGCAAATTGACAACTTCCAGTAAAGTTAATGCATGTATACTATCTTAATTCTACTTCTAAGTATATCTAGAGAAACTTTTGCTCTAAGTTGTGATTCTATGATATGGTGTTTTTAATTCAAGTAAAAAAACAATCTAGTATGAGTTGTATGTATTAAAAGTGATGCTGAGTGAAAAAAATTAGCTGTAAATATGTCATCACTGTCCTTTACGTAAATTTTAAAAATGAAATACTTGTATATCGAATTTACATAAAAATAATTAAAAGAAAGAAACAAACATATTCATCATACTTGTCACCACTGGTTAGGAAAGGAAGACTAGAGACAAACAATGGGATTGGGATGGGAGAAATAAAGAGGATCTGAACTTTTCAGGTAATATTTGACTTTCTTTCTTTCGTTCATTCATTTTTAGACAGGGTCTCATTCTGTCACCTAGGCCGGAGTGCAGTGGCACAATCTTGGCTCACTGAGTCTCGATCTCTCAAGGCTCGATCGACCCTCCCGTTTCAGCCTCCTGAGTAGCTGGGATGACAGGTGCATACCACCACGACCAGCTAATTTATGTATTTTTTGTAGAGACAGGGTTTTGTCATGTTGCCCAAGCTGGTCTTGAACTCCTGGCCTCAAGCAATCTGCCCGCCCTGACCTCGCAAAGTGCTGGGATTATGGGCATGAGCCAAAGTGCCTGTCCAGTTATTAATAATTATTATATATTTATCATTATTCCCCAAAAGATACACACATATGCTTGGCTCTAACAGTAGATAAACAAAATTATTTGTTTCTCTTAAACTTTTGTTGAGGTAAAAGTATACACTTGGAAAAATTCTAAACATCTCCAAAAGCTATAAAACCAAAAGCAAATCTTCAGCATGAGCTACCTATTAGGGAGGGAATAAACTCATTTTCCACATGAATTTAATGTTATTATAATCCTATGTTATGCATTTATATACGGGTTCAGTATCCCTAATCTGAAAATCTGAAATGCAAAATGCCCTAATGAATATTTCCTTTGAGTATCATTTTGGTACTCAAAAAGTTTCAGATTTTGGAGCATTTCCGATTCCAGATTTTTGGATCAGGGATACTCAACATGCACATATATTACATAGTGTCTTATTCAGTTTCACATTTAATATCTCACTGACCCTTACAACCTGGTATAGTAGTTTTGATAAGTATTATCACCCCCATTTTACAGCTGAAGAATGAACTCAGACAGATTAAAATGATTTATATGTTTTATGACTGGTAGATAGACCCAGAACTCAACTCTTCCAACACCACGTCTAGTGCTCTAAAAGAACCTTAAAGCCCAGCCATGAACCTCTACTTAAGAACACCAGTTTGGGCCAGGTACAGTGGCTCACGCCTCTAACCCCAGTACTTTGGGAGGCTGAGGAGGGTGGACCACGAGGTCAGGAGTTCGAGACCAGCCTGACCAACATGGTGAAACCTTGTCTCTACTAAAAATACAAAAATTAGCTGGGCGTGGTGGTATGTGCCTGTAATCCCAGCTACTCAGGAGGCTGGGGCAGGAGAATAACTTGAACCTGGGAGGCAGAAGTTGCAGTGAGCTGAGATGGTGCCACTGCACTCCAGCCTAGGTGACAGAGCAGGACTCCATCTCAAAAAGACAGAAGGAAAAAAAAAAGAATTTCCGTTTTATGAGAATGACAGAGAATACAGATGTTTCCTTCAATAACGTACAGTTGTAAACCTTTAATAGATTCCTTACTTTTTTATTTGAATCTTCTTCTGCATTAGAGTCCTTCTCTGATGATGGTAAGTGTACCACACACTGAATAAGTTGTAAAACCAGTGCTGTAACCATCTGAATATACATAGGTTCTCCATCCATATCACTACTGTTTAACCTTTAATGAAGAAAAAAAACTTGTATGGAGTATCAAGATACTCTCATTTAGATGTCATCTATTATCTGAAAGTTTCACGATACTTTGTTTGCCAATATTTCTAGGCATGATTTTAGCGTTTATAATAGTGTTCTTATGTGTAATTATTTGTCATAAGTTAGCAAAAACATCAAGTAAATGCCTAGGCATGCTCAGATAATTAAAACAGTCAAAGGAAAAACACAGTATTAACAAAAACTTCTATGCTTTACCTACACTGCAGATAAAAATTCATAATAAAATACTAAACATTTCTCAAAATGATTTCGAAAATGATAAAAGTCTTCAAAGTTTCCAAATGCCCATATATTTTGCTACTCATCTGCTGAATCTGTTATTCATTTGGTATTAAAATCTGCTAGAGCTTTTGATCATCTGTGCTAGTGTTGGTAGTATAGATTATAAAAAATCAATGTCCACATCTTTTGTTCTACAGATATTGTAAAAATCTAAGCATTCTTTTATATGTTGATAGTTTTTCTTCAGGTTTAACAGACAATAAATGTTTATCAGTATACAATTAGTCCAAAAAACAATTAAGATAAAATAATTATTTTAGAGAGGAAGTCTTCAAAGCAATCTTAAAAATAATCCTATATGCCACGTCAACACTTTTAATCACTCAGGAATATTAAGATAATTCCGGTGATTATCTATGATGGCAAAGACAATAATGCTGACCATAGCAGTGGATAACATTCCTTATTAACAGTGTGCTTAGTGATTAAAGAGCATTTAATCTCCATGATTATTCTCCATACTGCCATTAGAGTAATCTTTGTTTTTTTTTGAGACAAAAAAATCTTATAAAATCCTCTTTGAACTGATCTGATTCTTTTGAGCCATATTTGCAATAGCACTGACTAGTGGTTTGTAGTAAGGAATGATTTTGCTCTCCAGTGCCTGGAGATAATTTTGGTTGCCACAAGTGGAAGGAGGAAGGGTGTCTATTGGCATCTAATGGGTAGAGATCAGGGACGCTGCTAAGCATCCTACATTGCACTAGACAGCTAAGAATAACAAAATGTTATATGGCCTAAAATGTTAACAGTGCCAATTATGAAAGACCCTTCCACAGATCTTTTACCTTTGAGAATCAGTGAACTTTTCTAAGCCCCCTAAATATGCCATGTTATTTCACACATCTAAGCTATTCTTCATGTTGTTCTGATGTAACTGCCTAGTTTTTAATTATTAAAGTATAAATCAGACAGAATGAAGAATAAATGTACGACAGTTCAATATAATAGGGGTTCTTCATTATACTTGACCTCTGTTGTAATTAATTACCTGAAGTTCCTTAAACTCCTCTTGCTTGTTGGTAATCTTGCAAGTGAAGTAAAAATTTCTTCCAAAATTAACTGCCTATGCTTTTCATATCTTGAGAATACCTGTTTAGTAATTATAAGATTCCAAGTTAAACTTATAATTAATAGAAAACAAACCAAAAAATAATATCATGCGGTTAAAAAAATTACCTGCCATTTAGAATGAAAATGTTTTCAGTATCTAAGGTAAGTTGCTCAATTTTCCTATCATTAATTATAGCATTCTTATAGAAGTCAAAGAGTACACTAGTTTCATTTAAAGGACTATGATATCTTAGCTATAGACAGACAAGATTTAAATGATTTTAAACAATTCTAACTTTATTATAAATATCAAGGAATTATTAGCTGAAATATTTGCAAATATTCAGAAGCGTTCTAAATGTGACAGAAACAGAATAACTCAAAAAATTAACAAAACAGAAAAATAAATCCTCAATTCATAAAGTCTAATAAGACTTAGTAAAACAGTCCTTAGATTGAAATGAATGTACTGAAAACCAGGTATCATCATTACTTTTTGGAAGTTTGGATTAAATGACATCAATATTGTTTTATTTGTGGGTAACTAAAAATACAAATTGATTATACTTACTGCAGTGACTAACTTAATGGCACACAACTGTAGTTCACTGACATTTTCCACAAAAAATGGTGTTATTCCCATAGATGAAACCTGTTTAAAAGAGTAAGTAGTATACAACATTAGTTGATTTCAGTAACATTCTATCTTACTTAATTCCAATACATTCATAAGCTTACTGGAAAACACTAAGAAGGCATTTTTTCTTCCTGCCACCGAATCAGCATCTATTCTTTTCTCTGTTCCTCTTCATCCTCAAAGCACATTAGCACATACAGGAGGTACATTGTTTCATAGCTATCAGTACTCTAATCTCTACTTTTTGAGTTTATAAATGTCACAGGAATATAAAGAAATAACAAACATTTAATATCTGCATGAAAATATAACCTATCTTTCAAATAATTTAGAGTCTGGAATTTACACTACATTTATCTGTCTCCTGATAAAATGTCTTTTTATAACTCCTGAAGTTTTATTTCTTCAATTTAGATATAACATACTCTTAATAGGAAAAATTACTGATAATATAGTGCTGGTCTTATTATTGAGTGTGCTAGGTTATACTGGACTCAATCATTTAGTTTAGAAATATACGAAATGCTTACCAAAAAAACTTACCTGAAGAATTGTTGTGTCTGTAAGAAGTTGTATCTCTAGCAATTCTGATAAGCTGCTAACAATGTCACAAACTTTGTTATAAAGCATTACTATTACTCTCTGCTTATGGGTAGAACATTTAGCCCGTTTTGCTTTTGAACTTAATAAGCCTCCTAAAATGAAACAAATTCAAGACAAGGAAAACATCAAGTTTTAATAATTTTTAATAAACAGTACTCAAACTGTTTTTGAATTAAGAGAACACAATTTTTAAACTACATAAAAACAGAATCTGGAAGATAAAGCTTTTTATTTATTAAAATAGAAAATTACTCTCTAGAGATATTCTATTAGAAACATTCTTGCAACAGATAATCTTCAGGGGCTATTAAATCCTTGTATCTAAAATATTATTTTATCTTGATTTCTACTTTTCTCCATTGGAGCAGGATAGTAAGATTATATTTCCCTTTAAATTAATTTTCAATTATACAACAAATCATCAAGTTCATTATTCAGGAACCCAAGTTTGACCTTACTCCCTTCAAATGTATACATTTCATTGTTAATTTATAAAGGTTAAGAACAAAAGGAGTATTTATCTTGAATCAATCCATTTTGTAGACAACTGCTTTTCTGGGTAAATTAGGGGGAAATGATAAATGAAACCAGAAGGCAGCATTTTCTGAGATTTTCCCTGACAAGTAGAAATAACTTCTATTATATATAAGTAGTTCCTAAAGAAATTATGATTGAACAAGTACTATATTCTAGTCAAATCCATAATCAAAATCAGTGTTTATTACAACTTATATGATTCAAAAATTTTAGTGCCATTTTAAGTCCTATTTTGACTCATCTAACATGGCAAAAATTTACAATAATTTTGATATTATACGAACTAACCTCCATGAGGATCTAATCTGTAAACAGGATCATACTGAGGATAAAGTGTATTCTGTAAATGAAATTTAGTGTACTGTATAACTCTTTCAATTACATCCTCAATGTACACAGCTTTTGGCATGTTAGGGGATGTCATAATGTTGATAGTTGTAAGACAAGCATCTGCTGATTTTGTAACTCTCTCCATAATAAGGTCTCTCCATAACCTTTCTTCTTCTTCAGTATCGTTATTCTGTAAAACAGTACATTGTTAATGAAATGGAAATAAACACATTTATAGGTTTAAAATATACATTAAAATTATGATTTATTTGATTTTCACTGGTGGAAAACAGTGTTATGATGTGTGTTAATTCTTTAAAGAATATCCAGAATGAGGTACAAATATAAATACTACTTTGAGCACGATTTGTGTTTCAATGTTTTCAAACTTTATATACTCTACCTCATTTCACCACTAGATGACACCCTACTGACAAAGTTATAATTATCTTTATCCTTTGTGTGCTTTATCTATCTATCACTTTAACTGTATATAAATTAATTTTGTGTTTTGGGTATAAACATTATGATAGTTTAAAAACTTTATAAATTCTGCTTGCTGCTGTGATAACAAAGCAAAAGTTAATGACAAAGGGTAAAGCCTTACTTAGTACTAAAATGTTACTGACAATCATTCCTAACACCTGCTTTTCAACAACACTGCTTCTGAAACTGAGATTAAAAAGTAGTAATATGCAGACTAATGAAGACATTTTTTAAAACAGATAATTTAAGAACTGAGAGAAGACCTTATTTTAATCTACACATCAGTAACTTGACATTGCAATTAGGAGTAATCTCACTGTTAAAGTAAAAATCCTTCCATCACATCTTTAGTTATGAAATATAAACTATATTATAGGACTACTTCCAAATATATCCTATTCAAAGCTTATACACTGGGAAAATGAACAAAAACACAATATATAATATGTAAAGCAGACAGGGCTTTCTGTTCAGTAATGCCTAAAAACTCACAAAGGAAAGATAAAATAGCTTGTCTTTGATGCAGACATTGCTGTTTGTTTGGAAGAATCAGTTAAGGAGGTTCATGATTCATGCCAAACGTTAAGGCTATCTACAAAATATTAAATACTGTTACAGTTTTTTAGGAATGAAAGTAATTTCCTTAAGACTGAGTCAGCCAGCTCTCCAGAACTCTAGATTTCTGATGATGATTACCACAATTTCTTGGTGAAGTATCTAAGTAACTTGTAGACTAACAATGGAGTAGATTGTTACTTTAGGTTTCTCTAAGCCCTTTGTTTCTATGATGCAAAAAGTAGTTTAAAGAGAGGGCACTTAAAAATATAAATACACTTAATAATCCAGAAAACTACCATCTGAGATTATTTTTCTATATATTTTATTCCAGGAGTGTCCAATCTTTTGGCTTCCCTGGGCTACACTGGAAGAACTGTCTTGGGCTACATATAAAATACACTAACAATTACGATAGCTGATGAGCTTAAAAAGAAATTGCAAAAAATCCTCATAATGTTTCAAGAAAGTTTACAAATTTGTGTTGGGCTGCATTCAAATCTGTCCTGGGCCACATGGGCCAGTGGGCCACAGGTTGGACAAACTTGTTTTACTCCATGGAGATAAGATTTCCTAGCAATCCTGTGGCTTTTGCAAACACCAAGAGCATTTCCCTCATAAGACAAAATGAAATCTAGTGTTTGTATTAAATATATATACTACATATGTATACATGAGAAGCATATATATCAAAAGTGTTCAACATGGTTATTGCTAGATTAGAATATAGCTTTTTTGGTGCTTTTTGTTTTGGAAATTTTCTGCAATAAATATGTTACTTTTATAATCAGGCCTTTAAAAATAAAGAAAATTTGGCCAGGTGTAGTGCCTCACATCTGTGGTCCCAGAGCTTTGGGAGGACAAGGCAGGAGGATCGTTTGAAGCCAGCAGTTTGGGACTAGTCTGAGCAACAGAGTGAGACCTTGCCTCTACAAAATATTTTAAATAATTAGCCAGGCATTGTGGTGCATGCCTGTAGTCCTAGTAGCTTGGGAGGCTGAGGTGGAAGGATCACCTGAGCCCAGTAGTTCGAGACTACAATGAGCTATGACTGCAGCACGGCACTCCAGCCCAGGAGACAAAGCAAGACCCTGGCTCTATTAGGAACAAAAAAAAAAAAATAAATAAAAAAAAAAAAAAGAAAATTTATCAACTCAGAACTTATTAAATGCCTATAAGCATTAGTGTTTGCATTCATTAATGTCAGAGATATCAAGATCAATTTGAATGCACATATAATTTACAGTCCACTACAATGCTAGGAAGGCAAATCCCAGGAAATTTACTTCACTCAATAAACCATTGCAACCATGTTGCTACTGCTTTTGATATAAACATATTAAAATATAGTAACAGTGGCAGTTAACATTTACTGAGAAGTTAAAGTATGCCAGACACTGTTATAAGTACTTTACATGAATTAATTCTTTTATCCTTTTAACAACCCTTTGAGGTAGGTATAAAAATGGTATATAAGGAGTAATGCATATTAATTAAAAATTAGTATACATTCAGAAATCATGATAAAGTTTCTAACTATATTATTTCTTCAGGAAAGGTCAACAAAAAGAATTACTACCTATCATCTCATAAATCAAAAACAAAATTTAAACATTCATACAATTACATAAGGAAGAGCATAAACTAAAGAACGGTCCCTGAAACTGACAAAAATTTTCATGTCTTGACTGTTCTTTATGGCAAAGCTGTGAATTGACAATGTGTAACGTTAATTCTGAATTACTAAAAGTTTTATTAGCAATGCTAATGAATGTAACTAGTAATTCATGGTAACATGTTCAAATTAACGAAATGTGAAATTTCCCCTGCACATGAAAGTCATTTGTGAAAAAATTCACATTAGTCCCTCCCTAATGCACAGATGATAGATTCCAAGACCTCGAGTGCATGCCTAAAACTACGGATAGTATCAAACCCGATATACACTATGTTTTTTCCTACACATACATACCTAAGATAAAATTTAATTTATAAATTAGGCATGGGAAGAGATTAATGACATTAATAAAAAATAGAACAATAGACTGTAATAAAAATCATTCACCTACTTTCAGCTCACAGTTGACTGTAGGTAACTGAGACCATGAAAAATGAAACAATAGAGAAGTGGGGGACTACTACAGATCTTAATAACATTAAGGGTAAAATTAACAGTATGGATCTTAAACTTACATGATTTAACAAAGTGGAAAGCTTTGACCCATCCTGAATATTCTTCTCCAAGATATTTAGGACTTTCACAGTTTTGTCAGTTGAAAGCTAAAATAGCAAGATAAATTCTTTTATCAATCACTGGTAAAAGTTATATACTATTCAAGAAACAATTTGTACAATTATTCCCTTTGAGCTATGGAGGAAATAGCATTGTTACCCTCTTAAAGAGTAAGAAAACTTTCCCACTTAGAACTTCTACTCACGACCCTAAATGACTAAAGCAAATGTCAAAGAAAAATGTAATGTATTTCTGCATTTAAATAATCTAAATATTTGAGAAAACGAAAAAAAAAAAAACTCCGAAAAAAATTAAAGTCCATGCCCTCTTTCAATGCAGGACTGTGATTCTCTTTAGAATAATTTGCAGAATACTTCTTTTATTCTTTTGTAAAAAACAAAAAAATTCATTTAGACTCTCACAGGTCAATGAGTTTTCTTTTTACTATTTACATAAATTTTATAATTTACCCTGAAAACCTTAAATTAATTTCAAATATTTCTATGAAGTAAATTTATACATTTTATTTTGGTGAGATACCTTATCCATTATACCCATTGCTTTTATTTTAGCGGATTCACTGCCAAGTTCATTAAGCTGATGTTTTCCTAATAGCAGTTCCTGAGGAATTTCATCATCATCACCTGCAAAATCAAACCAAATAAACACAAACTTTAGGTAAATGAAATAGCTCCAAATGTCAAGCTTAACTTTCTAATAAAATTTTTAGACACACAAACTAAACAAATAACAACCTAAGAGGCCTCTATATATAAACCTCAAGTAAACCCGAAATGAAAAAGGACAGAAATTGAAGTCAGATTTATGACAAAAATGGGAACATGAGATAGGTATCTTATCTTTACTACTTTAGATACACTCTTGACTCTTTTCAACCACACACTCTGCCTCAGGACGTTGACCTGATCGGACTACATCAAGAGTCTCCCATGCCCTCTGGCTTTTGTTTGGGTTTGGCCAGTAGGGTGCCCTGTTAGATTAAAGAGTGTAAGGTCAAGTATTTGTATCTCTTACTCTTTGCTTACAAGGTCTCCTCAGGCTGGCTCTGTCCCCTGACCAAAAGGTATTGCTTCTTTCAAGGCAGCCTACTCTACAACTTTTTTTCTTGCAGAATGAGTTCTGGTGACTTTTCTGTAGCCTCACTCTTTTGGTTTAAGACTGTTAACCTTGGGTTCTGGTACTATTTTGCCTCCATCTTTTTAACTGGTCTCTTTGTAAATAACTCCTCCTCATATTATCCTAATTTGAGAGTGCCCTTTGTCCTTTTGGGACCCTAAATGATACAGAAGACAATTTCTCAGCATACAATTGCAAAGTTTTAAAAAAGATGAAACTGACATTCTAAATAATCAGCAAACAAAATGATAGGCAAGTAATTCTCACAAAACAACTTATTTTACCAGCTGAAGGTGGCATAAGATTGTTAAGAATAGCTCTATACATTGTAAGCAGTGTTTTTATAAACATATTTTAATATTTATAGATGTAATCTTTATGTCATTGTAAAAGTAATATATGAATATAACATTAATCCTACTGTATTCTAATTGGTTTACTATTTTGGTTTCCATATTAGAATCTGTATTCCCTAAAGCCAGGTGTTCGGGTTTTACTTATTTTTGCATCTCTAGCACTTAACATACTACTGGCATACAGTAAGTATTCAATAAATATTGGTCATTAGAATAAATGAACAGAAGAATAGATGCTTATTTCTGCATATTTGCTCCTATCAGTACCTTCATTATCCAGGGTCTATTCAAGCCTCCTCACCTGCATAAAGACTTTCTTAATTACTCTAACTTATTCAGGATTCTTTAGATACTATTCAGACTTGATTAATTTATACTTGAGATTCATACTAAAGTTTTTAATTTCTTGGTAACAGACTAGATTTGACTTCACAACTAGATTTCGTTTCTTGATAGCACAGAGCACGCCTCTGTATCCTCTGGAGTAACTGACAGAAAGTTAGACACTTAGAGTATGGGTAAATGTATTTTAAGTTGACTTTACCAAATGCAGTAAAATCCATATCTTCCAAATTATCCAAAATATTCTCTATCGAGGCTGTGAATCTCTTAAAAGTTGAAGAGTCCATCATTTCTGCAAGAGAGAAAAATACATTCATTATTCTCACATTCCAAGTAGACATGTGAAGCTGAAGAATATGAATAAAGACAAATTAAATAAACTAAAGTGTTACCTTCAGGTGTTAGTTTTGGTTCATATGCTTTCCTTTTCTTCTGTTTTTCTTTTTTCTTCATTTTCCTAGCAACTAAAATGAACAAAAAGAAGTACTGAAATGCAGGAATGACAACTTAAAATAATTCCATTTTTGTTTCTAGTTTTTTTCCTGAATGTTAAAGACTTAAACAATAATCACTGCTCATAGAAACTAAGTATTTTTGTCTTAATTGAAAATTAGTTGTTAATTAACTCATAAAAAGATATAAAATATTCTTCAAAGTTAAAGCCCTAAATTTAAATTGGTTTATGTAAGAAATCCGTTGACACTGATGAATTACCCTCACTAAGGCTGGGAGGAGGAGAATAATCTTCCATGTCAGAATCTGATGGACTTCGGTTTCGATAACGACCACCACCTGAACTCCTTCTTCCTTCATGAGAGTGGCCACTTCTCCTATGATCCCCAGAGCTTCTTCTGTCACGCTCTTCATATTCCCAAGCTTTATCATCATCTTTTTTATGTCGTTTCCTAGAGGCTAGAAGCAAATCCCCATGACAAATAATTTACCTCATTTAAAAAGATGATTAAAACTTGTACTTTACAAATGAACCACATGGGGAAAAAAATCTTCATTCCATAGGGTCTAGGAAATTCAGAGTGATTTTGTCTACCCAGAAGTTTAAGTTATGATATAGAAAGAGTATCACTAATTTTAGCACAATCTACCCAGATTTTAAGATCTTTACACGAACTCAGTATTTATTCCTAATAAATACAGATAGAAAGGTTCTTAAAATTAAACTATGGTGTTCATTTCAATGACATTTATTCAGCAAGTCAGTAAGGGTTATACCTAAACTTGAAGATTAATTGAGGCTGTAAAACAAACTATGTTTAGGAATTGGATGAAAAACAGAACCACCTTAAAGCACGTAGATTACTGATGGGGAGCAGGGTTTGGAGAAGTCAAATTTGAGAAAGTGTTACAGAATATGGGTAACCATGTACACCATCAATTAATAGCTAAGTTAAACCCACAACTCAGTGATAAATTCCATAAGCCCTGGTGACCTAACATGACAAGCCTACAGAGATAGAATAAACCTGTACAGTTGTAAATACTCACATAATGAATTCAGTTCTCCAACAAAAGGCTTGCTTAAACCCAAGAAAAGTTTCTAAGCTTATGTATGCTTCATAAGCATGATTATATATGTTACCTTCAATCTTTTCCCCATCATTTTAGCATTCTGCTAAAATCACCCGTACTGACAGGAGCCTTTAGGCAGACCTGGCAAACAGATTTCATCTGACACATCAACTCTCATCAACTGGCAATAGCTGCCTAGAATATTATGTTGAAAATAACTCTGAGCTCTGAGAACGCATCATAGTTCAGCAAGAAAGACTGATTAGAAATGTCTGCAGTAAGAGCTGGGGGGCACTATAAGTGACAAATATTTACCATGTCTGTTCTAGGATGTAGTAGGTACCACCAAGTTAAAACCAGCGTAGAGAAGTGATGTGTCCTACCTTGAGATCATATACTGGTTGTTGTTGTGACCACTTGCTGCTGACAATGATAAACTTTCCAGTCTGTTATTTGACTAGCAACTGCTCTTTTCTGAATCCCTAACTATGATAAATACACAAATACTTAAGACAAATGTTTTGCTTAAGTCCCCTACTTGGCTTAGATGTAAGGATGCCAACCTCTGGCCCAGGCGCTCTATGCTTGTGCCAGTGTCTTCATGTGTGGGTAATAAATGTCTACACTCTGGCTAATCTTATTCTTAAATGCTACCCTATCTATTCCTGTTCAAGAATCTAGTTTGGTTTCTGGTTCTGGACTCTTCTAGCCAATCTAGGGACAACATGGCAGGAAAAGGTCATTATGTTTCCTCTTCTTTATGGTCACAGGCTTGGAGAGCAAAAAGGTTCATATAAACCACAAATGTAAATGGATATAAATATCTGGGATTTTCTTCATAATTAGGTATGAATTTGGTTATGAGGTATGTGAAGAGTGATAGGACTGTTCCTCTTTTATGATTACAGTATGCTCTAGTATATTCCTTTAGTGACAACTTGTTTCATACACTAATATAAGTAGGCTGTGTGTATGTATTTGTGAGAGAGAAACATGTCATTTCTATATAGAATTCCTCAGATTTTTTTTCACAAGTACTGAAATGCCTAAATTTCAGTACTTAGGGATGGCAACTAATAAGCAAACTACTTCAGAAAGCACTATTTTCTCACAGAGGCAGAGAAGGGGTCTTGCTATGTTGCTCAGGCTGGTCTCAAACAATCCTCCCACCTCGGCCTCCCAAAGTGTTGGGATTACAGGCATGAGTTACCGCACCAGAAATTAGTATTTTACAACCTCAAATATGACCTGCTTTAGTCTTTGTACATTTTAATTAATTTCATAAATCCATTTCAAGCATTCAATCCTATGAGTAGAAAATGCTTGAAAAATCTTATAGTGGTTTGTAATTACATAGAATATGCTGTATTGGTGGTAACTATCCACAGATCTTGTAAATCTTTAGTTCACATTCATCAAATTTTAGACAATTTAGATAAAAATGGGGTGACATTAAAAAAAAAAAACAACTTCCATAACACATTGTGTTATAATGAGGTTATCAGAATACCAACTCATTGTGGCTAGTTTATTCTTTCTCCATTTCTCTCATTACCTTGGAATAAGCAGGGGAGGGGAAAGGACTCAAAAGAGAGGTATGTAAAATATGATTTGGGTGTTCTCTCTCCTCTTTCCAAATTTCACCTATGTACCTCTTGAGTTTCTTACATCGCCCCTCTCTCCATTTCCCCCAGGTACCCAGTGACCTTATATTTGTGCTATGGCCATCCAAATCTGTGTAGCCCAACTTTCAAAGTTATCCTTCGACATTTTCCCCTAACCTTCAACAAAACTATTTCCTTGGTTTTAGATTTTGAGAAACAATTTGATTAAACTGTTAAGTTTCAAAAAGTCTCTCTCTTTCTCGAAGCAGCATAATGCTTGCAACTTAATGGTCTCATAATAGTTTCACATTTTGTATTGTGCTATATTTTCACTACACTGTTTCTGTTGTGGTATAACAATTGGTTGTTTATGTGAACAACCATTTGGACTTCTTTCACCACTCAAATCAGTGGCTCCAGTGTCCACTTTTCTATAGTTACTCGTATAGAAATAAGTGAAGAAAAACAGGAAGCTACTCTTGACATCTCTTTAAAAATCTAGAGAAACTTTCCTTTCTTCTAGCAGTGGGTGAAGCTCAGGTTCTTTAAAATAAATATTACCTTTCAATATAGTTGGGCATAGATATAACAGGATCCATGGCTTTACAACGAAGTACATGCCTCCATAAGACGAGACAAAAGCTTTCATGATAGAAAGCAAGGGGAAATGAATGGTGGCTGCATTGGTGACAAACATGAGGGATGTGTGGCTCTACTCTCCACTATTTTATATTTCATGGAGATTTCTGATTATGTTATCCTTTCCACTTAACTGTGAGACAGCTTCAGAAATCTTTGCAATTGAGTAATGGAGGCAGCCACTATCCGTCAACTGGATTTGAAATGTTATTTGAAATCAAACTGGAATTCAGGGACTCCTCCTTCTTGGCTATTCTAGATATGGGTGATATGTTTATTAGAGGGAAAGAGGCAGAGTGGTAAGGCATGTATATTAAAGGGAGTGAGTTCCTGGGCCCCATGTTTCTTTTATCTTCTCACCTTCCAGAGCTAACCACATCCCCATATGACCAAAATGTCTGATCGTAATAAAAAAAATTAACTTTAGCCATTTTAATATACTGTGTGTCAATACATTTCATAATACAAATTATAACAATTATACATGATTAACTGTTGATTAAGTTTGCTATATATTTTATTTCACTTTTAAAACCTTTTTCAGATTTGTTCAGTATTCATAGTCTACTGCTCATAGCTCAAGAGCTCACAATTAAAAAAAAATCAGTAAATTAACATTAAAAACTTTGGAGGAGGTGAAGGGCTTCCATCAGCAATATACATTTAAAAATGACGGCATGCATCTGTCCTTCCTGCCCTTGCTTGTCACACCTCAATCTATGGACACTAGGTGGAAAAGGTAGAACACTGGTGGTCTTCCCACTTCTTTTGGTCATTATGACTAAGTCAGTTGGCACACAAGTGAAGATCTCCCATAGTCTGTTTCCACTGAATGCCGTTTAAGTCAAACAAGGTTGCTGACCCCTCTTGGCTAGGCTCAATTCTCTTGCTCCAGAAGAAGGAAGATAGGGATAAAAGAGAAGAACTTTTTCAGTGGACCAGTAGGAAGACAGGCGAGGTATAGCAAGTCTAGTGCAAAGACAGGTGATCACAGTGTTGTAGAGAGGTAGCTGTGTAGTGAAGAAGCCAGCTCTGGAAAACAGTGAAACAAGGGAGGAATTCCAGGACACAGCTGGGCAAAAAGGAGAAGCCAGGTCCAAACCACAGAGATAATCTGCAATGTGGCTAATCCATTCATAATTTAGTGATAGTATGGTTTTAAATATTTCTTCATCTGGCTATCTCCTACGTGTCCTTCAAGACTCAACTCAAGTGTCACCTCTTCCAGTAAGCATTCCCTGAGCCCCCACTCTGATTTTGATGCCAATCCAATGTGTTCCCATAGCACCCTGGATTAACTATTATCACTGTACTTTTATCAGCATACTGCAATTATTTATTTACATATTTCCCCCATTAGACTGAAGGCTCTTTGAAGACAGGGGCCATATCTTATTTGTATTTTTACTCTCAGTGTCTAGCATATAATAGGAGCTCAATATATGTTTGCTGAATGCATACAGACACATACCTACCTGTGTTTTAAACTTAATTGTAGCTCATTTAATATTTTTTCTTGGTGCCAACTGATCTCATCTTTCACGCATTTTTAAAGTGTAGAGAAAAAAACCTACTATACTGCGTTATTAAGAATTAAGGTGACTGTGCTCTTGCTAAACCCCCAAATTATAAATGAGAAAAACACATCAACCTGCTTTTAAACTCTAAAATAATAACAAAGAGTTCTGTGATACTTACATTCAAAAGCTTCATCACTATCATTATCTTCATCTGAACTGATTTCAGCATATTTTGGCTTTTCATTAACTGTGCTACGCTTGCGTTTGTTCATTTTCACACGTTCACAAAGTGGCATGGTGGACTCAATTTCTGCCAGGAGTTCAGGGGGTAATTCTTTTAACACTGATTGATCTATACTACCTATTAATGAAAGGTAAACAAAAAAAAAAAAAATGTAAATCTGAAGATAAAAGGAAAATTTTAACTAAATTAGCACAATAAAAATATTAGTATTTATGGTTTCTAAGTCACCAGTTTATTTTAATAGAACACAACTATAATACTCTTAACCCTAAAGTGACAATATAGTTAATATATATGTATGTGTACATATATACATATAATTATGTAACAACTTTAAAAACATGACACCACCATAAAAACGAAGGGTAATTATATAATAAATTTTTGATATAATGCCTTCAATTTGTCTGCATTGACTTAAAACTTTCTGAAACTAGAGATTCACTGACATTTGCAAACGGATTTGCGGTAAGAGGTACACTTCACATTCTTGGTAATACATAAATTTTGTTTTCTGTAGGTCTGCAGTAGTTTGAATCTAATGTTACCCCTCAATACAAGTGAGAAGTGCTGGAAGACACTTACCACTCCTCCTCCTTTTCTATGATCTTGGCAGTTGTGTATGGTGGCTGAGACAAGAGCTTTACATATGCTTTTACCTATCACTGTCTATTTGAAGGCATGGTAATGCCTTTAGCATTATGGAGAACTTCTTCAAACAGACAAATCAATATATACAATTTAACTGAAGACAAGAGAAACATGTAACATAGGATAAATAGATGACAAATATTTTAAAATATAAATGTCTGTAACTGAAAAGTACATTTCAAGTACTTTTAGAAAATTCAAGTTCATATCTTCCCACGAAAGAGTCAAGACAATAAAAAATAAGACAATAAGAGCCATTATACTACTTAATCCTACATACATACACACAAACACACACAAATAGTTCTTACGAAGAAATAAACTGTGACTATCTTCCTGACAGTTTAAAAAATAAAGTAGAAGTAGAAAAAGCTACTTATTCAGGATTATTTGTCCTTAATGATTACTAAAGATGGCAATTTTAGCTTCCTTTACTTACTTTGAGTGGAAGTATAAAAAGAAAAATCTTACCTGATAAATTTTATGAATTGGGAGCAAAGAGTACCTTTGTGGTTTACAGCAGGAAATATTAGTAACTTACAATCAACATTAATACTATCCTTTATAACATGCAAATGATAATAGCGCTTATGTAAAGAATAAAAATTAATTGACAGAAAAGTAAATAGCTATCAAGAAGACTAAGACAATACAATCAAATAACTCAAGATGGAGATATAAAACATTAATCTTAATGGAAGAATAACCTTTTAATTCTTTCAAAACTTTTATTCAGTATCACAAAGGAGTTATTTCAGTAACTTTCAGGCTTCTGTTCTTCTAAGGACATGCACAGCAATAATTTTACCCAACAAACATGCAATACTCATGACTGGTAATATCCCAGACTTCAATTGCTAAGAATTCTAACTAATGTTGAGTTTAACTTCTGTGTCATTTTGAAATCAGGTAATATTTCTCTGTATTGGCTTTCTTAATTTAACTAGTTAAGTTTTATCAGTGAGGGTCTTTTTTTTTTTTTTTTTTTTTTTAGAATACTGGTAGAAGTAAAAGAAGTCAACTTTAGCTTTGCATTGCGTATCTTCAGCCCCAAACTGAACACATTTTGCAACTCATTTAAAAGTCTTTGAATGAATATCTCTACTTCAGTATGTGTCTTTTTGATGGAACATCATGTTTTAGAGTATACATCTTCTCTTTTCCACATGACCTACATAATATTAAGTACATATATGGATGGTCAATAGATGCTTCTTGATTGCCTAACTCTGTGGTTCACAATTTCTCATGTTCACTTACAGATATACTTGCTGGATAGTTCCTGAGTTGCTATATTTGAGAGACAAATGAGTACATTTCCAAAATTTTTAAGAATGGATTTTTTTTTTGCAGTATTTGAAACATTATGATCTTTATGGTTTTATAAATACAGATAACCCAAAGTATTTGACCTTTCATCCATCACGGAATTTTTTTTTTTTTAAAGCAAACGTTACCTAAGTGATTGTTCTGCTTAGATTACGTTCACATCACAGACATACTGACTTGATACTAATATACCAGAAGATTTTCCTGCAGATAAACACACAATAATCAAAGGTTAAAATATGTACTAGTTCTTGTGCTCTCTCTGCAATGGATTATTATGTTCCCAGAGCAAGGACTCTGCTCTTTTTCTTTTTAAAAAAATTCCTCACAATAGCCAAACACAGACAACCTGTGCCTTATATCCGATAAAGCAAGTATCAACATTTATTAACAGTAGTTTACCCTTTCTTATTCCTTACATTAACAAGAATACTATTAAGACCTCTAGTATTCTCCAGATCATTTTAACTTCTATAAAACTTTGAAAGTTTAAACAACATAATTCAAAGGTCAAAAGTTTTATTTCTGAAGATGACCCAACTTTAAAGAAAAAAAATCCAGGAATCAATGTCTCTACATGTATCATCCTCCAAAAGTGAACCCTGTTTCATTTTGAACAGAATTGTCTATTCCACAGGTTTCACACATTTTCTGAATTAACCACATCCTTTCTTCTATTTCATGAAGCACTTTATAAATGGACTCTGCCAGGTCCCTTGATTACAAAGATAACAAATAAAATGCATGACTTTCCCATATTCAGGCCTGGGATCTTTAATATGACATCAAGGATCTGGATAACCCAGCCATTTGGAGGCTGAGATGGGAGGATTGTTTGAACTCAGGAGTCCTAGGCTGCAGTGAGCTATATTAGCACCACTGCACTCCAGCCTGGGCAAGAGAATGAGACTCTGTCTTTAAAAAAACAAAAGGATCCTGATTTGGATAACTCAGTTTAAAAAAAATGGATAAATAGCAAGTACTTAAAATTATCTGTATGACATACTTGGTTATGTTATTTCCCCTGAATTAGTTAATAATCCATTAAATACAAACATAGAGTCTTGCTATCTCTTAACATACGATGATGTATTTTAGGGATTGATGATTTTAGGGATTATTGTTGCTTGCCAAGTTATTTGTTCCTAAAAACTTCAGACTACTAGTGCTTTATGATTGTCTCTCCCCTAATTTCTTTTGTCCTGCTTTATTCTTTAAATCAGATGTCTGAATTCCCATAAAACTTTATGTTATTGGCTTGATGAATAATGTCATTTAGTCACAATTTTGTGAGATACCAAGTTTTCAGCTTCTGTACATATGTTCCATTAAATACAATGCACTCTATACTCTGGCTCTAATATGGCTAAAGAATACATTTACTCCTAGATAAGCTACATTTAAGTAATCTTTGATTTCTATTATAAATCACACAAATCAGCACTTGCCAGATTATTAAAACCAGAAATCATCAAAAGATTTAAAGTCCCAAACATTGATTTGATAACAAAGTGTTTTGTTTTCTCTTTAAAACAGGAAAACAACTCTGAGATAGAAACAAATCACCTAAACTAATAAAATCTTTGGGGCTGAAGCTTTGGTCAATGGAAACAAGTCATGTTCAGAAAAATAACTAAGAGCCTTACATAAACCTCCAAATATTATAAATCCTAAAAAACAAAAAAAAGTCTTGGGCAGGCACAATGTAACAGTTCAGTGACAATTCTTCCATTAATCTACCCATATAACACAGAAGCACCAAATGGATCTTCAACTTCAATTAGAGGTAAGCGGGGGCAAAAAAAAAAAAAAATTTCAATACTGCATATAAATGACAATTTACTACTCATTATGTAAGTAACAACTTACTACTCATTACTGAAAAGTAGGGGGCAGGGATCAAATGATTCTTTCCTTGATATGTATACACGGTGAGAAAAATAAATTGTGGCAGTAATATCTTTAAATCTACACGGAATATAAAGTGCAGATACATAAAAAGATTTGTTTTTAAAAATTGCTTTCTTCATTTAGATAAATTCAATTCAATTAGAAACTGAATGACTGTACATTCCTTTATATAAAAAAACAGACCGATTAGCTTTTACTATAACAACATTCATTTTGGTTTTTATAACTGTATAAAGCAGGAGGGAAATTGGTTTCTTTATTTTAAAAGTGAATGAATCAAGCTTTGAAAGGTTAAGACTTATTCAAGGTTTTGATATCAGTTCTCTTTGTACTATAATTTATAATAAGTTTAAAGGAGAATTTTTAAAAATTGACACATCAGAAGCCAGAAAATGCTAATATTTTTATAGGCAAGACAGAGAGATCCATATTAAAAAACCCATTTTATTGGTATTATAATACTAGTAGGTATTCATACTCTTTAATTTCACATCAGGCCCTTGTAAAGAAGGGTTTCATTAATTTTTTTTAAGGATATAAGAGGGAATTCAGTATGTCAAAGATAATTTCTTCATAAACAGACACAGGTTCTTTCAGAATTAGTATTTGCTAGCTCCTTAGCTGTCAATTATACACCTATTTCTACAGATACAAGAACCCTATAGAAACTACGTTTTTGGGCTGGCTTAAGAGATGGAATGGAAAGGAGAGAGAACAGCTCCAGCAAACTTTAATTTTTATAAAAAGGTTTCTACGTAACGCATTTCTTTTAAGCAATATTTGTATGAACAATCTATTAAGCATAATTTGGAACAAAAATTTCTACAACTGGAAATCATGAGGACAAATTTTCAAAATACTGCTCTAAAGTCACAAGAGCTAGATATGGATTATGCCAACTTCTGTAATAAACTTTCTCTAAACATTTCCTAAAGATATCACTGATATGAATGTCTTTATAAAAACTGAAAATTCGAGTTTTTTAGAAAGGTATTTTATAAAACTGTGCAAATGAAGCAAAATAAATTCCCACTGCAGCATCATTAAATATTATTCAATATTACAATCTACCTTAAAGAAAACACACTGAAAATCCTCAATTTAGGAATGAATAAACTATGCTATAAATTCACTCTCAGAAACAATACTTTAAAACTTGCAGAAGCTGAGGATCCTAAACACAATCTAACTAGACTGGTTCAGTGCTAAGTAAAAGGCAACCAGCTGATGACAGTGATCAGCATTTAGTAGTGTAACTGTAACAGTAGATAACTGAAGTGACATAACTGTCGCTAGTAAGGCCTACAATCATTAGCTCATCAAGTGAGCAATATAGGCTAATCACTATTGACTATTAAAGCCGCCAGATACATTCCCAGTGAAGACTACTTTCAGAAACTGCTTTACTCTTCAGTTTAAAGGATGATGTCAAATAACAAATAATACGGATATTTCTCGAAAGCACTGAGTCCACATAATGGAGAATGATATACTAGTTGGAAAGAAGAAGGGGGAGAGCGAAGGAAAAATGGTTTCCTTAGACATAAAGCTATTTTGAGACACTCTGGAATTAAAAAAAAAAAAACAAACCCAAAACAAAATCAAATGTTTGTAATTACTGATACTAAGCTGTTAATAACAGTGAAGGCACATGTTAGTTGATGATTATGCCAATCTTCTTTTTTTTTTTTTGAGATAAGAGTCTTGCTCTGTCACCCAGGCTGGAGTGCAGTGGCACAATCTCAGCTCACTATAACCTCCTCCTCCTGGTTTGAAGCGATTCTCCTGCTTCAGCCTCCTGAGTAGCTGGAACTACCAAGTGCCTGCCACCGGGCCCAACTAATTTTTGTATTTTTAGTAGAGGTGGGGTTTCACCATGTTGGCCAGGCTGGTCTTAACTCCTGACCTCAAATGATCCACCTACCTTGGCCTCCCAAAATGCTGGGAGATTATGCCAATCTTAAAGGATCTCATTACTTTATTATTTTAATTTAGAGACACTATACATTAGGGTAATATTCTAATAAAATTTTTAACAATAAAATATTTTTTGGCATGTAACATACTGATCGAAGTATATTTTAGTAGAAGATATTTGAAGAACTTAAAAAGAATTCTACAAAGGGTTACGTTGCCTGACTGCCCCCTCCACCCCTCCCACACAAGGAATAAACAAGGTGATGGAAAGATAGGGAAGTTGACAAAGCAGGATAAGAATGGGAATAATATTAATCCCATGTTGTAACTGCTGTAGATCAAAATAAGTGTGATAGAAAAACTAAACACATAATACTATAAGCAGGTTTTCTTTGGATCTTAACAAAAAATCTAGGTAGTTGACAGGGTGAAGAAAGTTACTACAATATTTAGGAAGCAGGATTCGACAAATAAGTAGCTCTTGAGCTAGGGTGTATTGATGGGAACATAAAAGATGACTATCTAATTTTAATCTGTACACAAAAGCTTTTCCTGAAAATGGTGACAACATTGTCTCCATTCAATAGCCATTAAGTATAATTTTATTATGTATGAAGTATTTTGTTAGGTACCAGGGATATAGACATATTGCCACAGAAATCAAATCAAATGTAACAATGCCACTTTACATTTAACATGCTCATACAAAAGACAAAAATAAGTAATCTAAAATAGGAGTAATAAATCTGTACCTCTATCACACACTCAAAATTTATCAGCTTAAAATGTATCCTAAAGAATATTTTCTATATGAACAACTGGTAAAATATTTAAAAGATGGAAATTTATGGCTTTTCAATTTTGGCCCTAGGAACCAACCATAAAAGTATCCCAGCAATATTCAGACTAATTCCTTTACTCAGAAAATCATCAACACATCAAAATGTGATTTTCTGTGAATCTCCAAAGAAAACCCCAATATGTACTACAAAGGGTAAGTAATCTACAACTGTGCTTCATGTACATGCAATTAAAAAAATCCACAATTAACCAACTCTGCTATTTAAACTGAGTAGCAAAAATCTAAAATAAAACCAAAATTAGAACATTACTAAAAAAAAAAAAAAAAGATACGGATCCTAAGACATAAATAAATTAATCCAAAAGATAGCTACATGGCATCCTGAAATGAATTTAAGCACTGACACAGTATTTTTTGATGAAAAGGACTGTTATTGTAATTGCAGTTACATTAATATATGTGTATATATACATAAACATGCACATGTACACATACATACACATCACTCAGACACCCAGATAGCTTACTTACATACTAACATGACCATATCAGGTATATACATCTGCATTAAAAGTATACTATCAGAAATGCATTTTGGTGCTAAAAACTTATTCATAGGCCATATTACTGCATGTGAAAAAACCAGGTGAAATAATACAGCAATTACTAACTAAAAGCTATATTCACTTCTGGATGTTCTTTAAGGAGTTGTAAAAGACTCTTTGTTAGAACAGAGTTTAGAAAGCAAGGCTAGGGTAAGCTGAGAGGGGAGGGAGAGAAAGATGGTCCAGATCAAAGGAACAAGAGGGTACCACTTTCCATCTTTCACCTGACTCTTCTAAAATTGTATAGCCATACTCTTTAGTTTATAAATATAAGCTACTCCCAAACTTTCGCTAAAAAATTTTAAAGAAAATCTTTACCTAAAAGAAAACAAATCTAGTGTTAACTCCCGCATTCTACAACCTCTTTCATATTAACAAGTAACTCTGAAAAGACACATTCCAGTTAAATTAAAAAGGCTACTTATTGAGGCTGATGTCTTAATTGATTTTTGGTCTAATTGCTATAATCTAAAAATTAAAAGCTTCACTCAAAGAACACAAATATTAGTAACTCAGAAGGCAATATTTTTTCATTTTTGTAAGGCAAAATCAAATAAATTAACAGTGAAGAAATGAATGCTGACGAAGACCAAGCAAGAATAACAACAGATGAGCCACAAGTCATTCTTTGAATAGAGTTCTTTATAATATGTTTTCAAAGAGTTTTCTTGGTAGACAAGTTACAACAGCATGTTATGAAAACAATAACCACACACTTTTCATATCTGCTAATGCACTGCAGTGCTATGCAATACAACTTTCTGTGATGATGCAAATGTTCTGTTTTGTCCAATACGGTAGCCAATAGCCACGTATGACAACTGATGAAATGAACTTTCAATTTTAGTTAATTTAAATTTAAATAGCCAAAAAAGGTAATGGCTACCATCTCAGCCAATGCAATTCCAGATTTCATATACTTGGTTACATATAAGTTTAAATCTAAATTCTTAATAATTCTCTTTCACAGAAGGAAAACTCAAAATCAAATAAACTCTCAGTTCTATCGCCTTCACTACACCTCAATATATTTAGACTGCATGGACATGGTGGCTCACGCCTGTAATCCCAGCACTTTGGGAGGCTGAGACAAAAGGATCGCTTGAGGCCAGGAGTTCGAAAGCAGCCTGGTCAACAAAGCAAGAAGACCTCATCTCTATTTAAAAATAAAAAAAGTTATTTTAAATACTTGTGTACAAACGGATACAAAAGTATATCTTCTGCACAAATGGTCATTATTTTTTGGCACTTAAGACATTCTTATCCCTTTGGAAATAATCTTACTCAAGTAACCAGAGAATTTAACTCAGAAACCATGCAAAAATAACACCAGTCCCCCTGCCTCCCACAAACTTACAATTTAACCAAATTTAAAAAGTAAGTACCGTTCCCTATTACCTTTGCATAAACAAGGACAAAAAGATATGTTTTAAAAATATAAAACATATTTAACTAACCATCTCCCCAACAAAATGAAAAATAACCTTTTATATAACTTTCTAAACTATACAAACTATTCATCGATAATTAGCTCAAACACAGGTCTGTAAGAATATAGTATTGTAAGACTATAGAGAGTTTTTAAAGACAGCTATTTTAATACAACATTCACTTGATTAACATAAGAAATAACGAATATAAGAAATAATTAAACAGCCAAATAACTTATCTCTGTGTAACCAAATAGCAGTAAGATTCATAACTACCTTGAGTAGTGGGTGGGAAGAAAAAAACTGTGGGGAAAAAAAATTCATTGGAAACCTTTATCTATACTTCTGAAAAAAATTTACTGTTGTTTGACATAGATGTTATATTTTCACGTAGTAGCTTTCTAATTTTTGTAAATTTCCTTTTTAATACTTAGTAACCTTAGCACTTAAAATCGATTATATTATAAATGACATCAGTATTCTTACCTTTATTTGACTTTGATGGTTTATTCTTGATAGGTTTAAGGGAACTTCTTGATTTGTCCTCTCTATCTTTAATAAGTTTCTGAACATCATCCAAAGACAGTTTTTGTAGAACAACTACAGGCTTAGCTCCTTTATTTAGATCTTCAACTAATCCTATTTTTTCTACTTTGTCTTTCTGCTCTCCTTTCATTTCCATTTTCTTTGTTTCCTGAGTAACATTGCCATCTTTATCCCTCTTGATTTTCGGAATGACAAAATTTTTCAATGCACCAGACCTGCCCCCCAACAAATAACTTGGAAATTCTGCCTTATTGTCAGGGTGTGCTTTATTAGTGTCTACTTTACTCTTGTTACCCTCTGTCCTTTTGTCATCTTTACTATTTGGTGATTTAAAACCAGGTTTATCAGATCTTGATTTATTAGAATCTCCTTGTTTAACACGAGGACTGTCAGGTCTTGATTTTTGTTCCCCAGAAGATGGTCTTTCCCTTGGGTCCCCTGATTCATGCCTGTGTTTTCGTTCTAGTTTATCAGTTTTTGAACTATCAGATTTAATGCCATGTTCATTTCTACTAGAGGATCTCAATGTTTCTGGTCTTCGAACCCTAGACTGATCTCCTCGATGTCGCTCTGATTCACCCCTGTCATCTGATTTTTGTTTATTATCATGGTCACGTCTTAGTGACTCAGAAATAGATCGCCCATCAGGTCTCTGCTTTAAGGCTTCAGCTCGTTCTGATTTTAACCGAGGTGAGTCAGATTTAGTATCTTGTTTATGTTTAGACACTTCAGGTTTTTTCTCCGTAGATGGCTTTCCAGAATCCCTCCTATTGTCATGCCTGTGTTTTGGTGTTTCAGGTCGCCCTTCATTTTTTTGCTTTGGAGTTTCAGGGCGGCTTTCACCTTTTTGCTTTGGAGTTTCAGGCCTTCCATCACCCTTCTGTTTTGGGGTTTCAGGACGCCCTTCACTCTTTTGTTTTGGAGTCTCAGGCCGGCTTTCACCCTTTTGCTTTGGGGTTTCAGGCCTTGATTTTGTTGTTTCTGATCTGCCATTATTTTGTTTGTTGTCATTTGGTTTTGTGTCAGACAGTCTATTTTCATTTTGTTTAGGCTCAACTACGGTGCTCTCGTTTTGTTTGCATTCAGTTGTTCTGCTCTCATTCTGTTTAAGTTCTTCTGTTTGGGTCTCAACTTTAGTTTCTAACTTATTTTCAGTTGATTTTGTCTCCACCAATCGGTTTTCATTTGGTTTAGATTCTGACAATCTGCTTTCACTTTGTTTCATTTCACTCTTTGAAAGCTCAGGATCAGACTTTTTTTTAGGTGTCTCAGGATGGTTTTCTGGTGTAGATTTAAGACTTCCAATAACATCTTCCTGAAGAACAGAAATAGGTGCATCATTACATTGTTTGATTTCTTCAGGCTTTTTTATGGAGTCTGAATCCTGAGTTACAGAAGCCTGAGAGTCCACTCTTCCTGCCTGATGAAGATCAATGCTAACCATTAATGCTGGCCTTGACCCATTTCCCGTAGAACCCGTCTCCTGAGAAGCTGGTCTATTACCTCCTGTAGCACCCCCAGCCTCCTGTGGGTAAGAATCTTGTTTTCTTTTTTTCAAAGGCTTATCTGAAATTTAAAGATAAATATTTGATATCAGTAATAGACATGTATTCTTATCTTATTAAAAACCCTATGGATGTTTTTTATCTTTTTTAAGGTTATGTTTTAAAAATGGAGTAAATGCAAATGCACATATGCATACATAAAATAGTAAGCATGAATGACACAATACTTTGAAAACCAAGGTTTGAAGAAATATGCTTGAGAGATTTCAATAAATACAGTAAAAAGAATTTAACTGCATACTCTTTAAGGATATAAATAAGTGTAAGAATATAAAATGAATAGAACTTATAATGTACCAAATACAAACATATATTTATGTTCATAGATGTTAAAGATAAATCAGATTCTTTCCCTAAGAATAAAACAACCAGTTATAAATCATAGTCTCACTCAGGTTAATTTTAACTGTTAGCGAAAAACTATAAAGAGCTCCAAATCTGCCAACATACCAAACAGGAAATATAAGCTTTTACTGTATCTAAGATAAGTATGGAAAAAAAGAAATAAAATAGATACCATGCCATTGGAAAAAAATGAGTTTAAAAAATGAATTTAGTAATCTGTCATTTAACTTTAATCAATAATTCAAATTCTTTAAAGTGTTAAAAGAGTGAAAGGAGTTTAAAAGCTAACCACAATGTTAGATAGAAGTAAATTTAAAATAAGGAAGCAACAGATATCAAAGGAATAGAAAATTTAAAATCAAGAAGCAACAGGTATAAATTAGAATCCTGTCTTAAGCAACTTCCACTGAAGAAAACTGTTCCTACTCTTCAACATAAAGTTATAATGTTCTAGGGGTCTATTCTGGTCTCGGAAAGAAATAATTTACAGTATTATTAAACGTAAAGACACACACACAAACACAAATTCACCATTGCAATAAAATGTGAAGGTATTTTTAACATCTATATATTTCTGTGTATGATTCCATTTCTGACTTATGAGGGTGCTAGGTCATTTTCTGTAAATTAAATCTCCAGTTAGGTCTTGGGAATGGTTACATTATAGTACCTTGAGGTTTGGCTTCCTTTTGTTTATTTGCTGAGCTTGAGTATGTTTTAAAAATCACTCTTAGTTATTTTAATAAGACAATCTCTAGATTCTCTTGTAATATTCACTAATGTGAATATAAGGAAGATGGTATCACAAGATTAAAAGTCAAACTGACAACTGAAAAATGGCTCCTTATTGTTAAGAGAACCAAGTTGCGATTTTTTTTCCTAATGGTAATGCTTCTTTTATATAGCAAAGTTCCAGTTTTCTTTTTAAAGTGGGAAGTAGCAGTTCTTGCCAGTTTAAAATCTAATCAAATGTAACTGCAATTTAATTAAGATATTTGTTAGTTATATTTTGTAAAACTAAGTCCTTCTGCTCCTTCAGTTATCCAGTCAAATCTAACACCACACATGCTCCATTTGTAAACCACCACCATAACAATTCTAAAGTATATTATCATTAGATTGTTTCCACCAGCTAAAACTAACATGGTAAGAATTTATAGGAAGCTTTCTACGTCAATACCTTAAAAAAGAAATCAGAATACTAAATTTATGTTTATCGAATCCTCTTTTAGAATCTTCTGCCATTCAAAAATCATCTTTATGTTTTGTCATAGGGCAAACCAATTGATATCTCATGAATAAGATGCTTTATCAATTTATACTTATCCCTCAAACTTTTATAAGAATCTAGAAATTCAAACAGTATAACCTAAGATTTCTATATTTTTGATGAAATATGCTTGTAAAAGTAACTAAAATGGTAGCCTAATCATACTTAAGATGTACAACGACATAGGTCTCTGGTATCTGAAGATTTAAGATATCTATGGCTCACTCTTTTATGCAGTGTCTTCAGAAAAACATTAGCATAACTTAGAGGGCTGACTTTTTTTTTTTTTTTTTGAGACGGAGTCTCGCTCTGTCACCCAGGCTGGAGTGCAGTGGCGCGATCTCAGCTCACTGCAAGCTCCGCCTCCCGGGTTCCCGCCATTCTCCTGCCTCAGCCTCCTGAGTAGCTGGGACTACAGGCGCCCGCCACCGCGCCCGGCTAATTTTTTGTATTTTTAGTAGAGACGGGGTTTCACCGTGGTCTCGATCTCCTGACCTTGTGATCCGCCCGTCTCGGCCTCCCAAAGTGCTGGGATTACAGGCGTGAGCCACCGCGCCCGGCCTAGGGCTGACTTTTAAAGGATTACAAAATACTCAAGAGTTTGTATACTATTAACCTCAATCCAATTTATCTTAAGACATTAAAATGAAAATTTAGCAAATACAATAACAAATATCTTAATTTCAAAGAAATGATATATTTTTATTTAAACTGAATCCTATGATTATTTATAACAAAAAATGTATGAAAGTATTTGCACACAAGTAATTAAGATTGGGAAACATCTTACCATTTTTTTCCACTATATATAAAATGCTGTTAAATACAAAATTTTAATCATTCAACTACTGAAAAGTACTTTACTCCTGTGAAACCTGGAAAATTTTCATTATTGTGGCAAGGATTCTTAGATATGTTAAGAGGATGTATGTTCTGATTCACTTGGTCTGATTCAATTCCACCATGAGCTTACTCCTTATAAAGCGGCTCTGAATCTGTACAGGTCACTTTTGTTCAACCACTTTTGTTATGAGTCTTCATTACATAATAACCACCTAATAATCATGGAAAGCCATCTCTATGAAGAATCATTCTGGTATTTAGGAAGTGATTACCTGTAAGCCCTCTTCAGCACTAGGAACCATAAGATTAGCTATTAGAATACATATATTCCTAAAGAAAATGCATACAAAAGGATTATCGTAATCTCAAAACCAACACTTGTCATCCAGATGCTGATATCCTCAAAATAAGATCCAGCCCTTACAGAAATTCTAAACTCAATTATGCTTACAAGAAAAACAAACTATACCAGTTACTTAAATCTACAAGTGATATATGAAAACACTTAAAGCAGAAAGCACAATAATTGTGTATACATGGTGGCCAATTAAGTACAATGAAAACACACCACCCCTCAACCACAATACAAGCTGATTGGCTAATTGTCCTATTCCTTGTACCAAATCCCAGTCTCTTACTCCAAATGACAGTAGGTAATAACTGACTTTTAACAAGGGCTATAGTGCAAGAATATTGTAACATTATATAAACATTAGTGAAGCTGAGCCATTCCTTATACTTGCTAACATGGAAAGTGGACCTTAGGAAAAGATGAAATAGGCAAAGATGAACAAAGGAACCCCCTCTTTGACAAAGGAAAGCAGAAATTTTCAGCACATGAAAAAGGTATTAATATCTAATGATAGGTCATCCCAGAAGCAAAGAAAGATGAATAGCCTTTTAAAATTAATTTATGTAATTAGAGACACTAAAGGTATGAGCAAAAAGATTGAGACAACGGTCCTTTTGGAATATTATAAAATATTAGGTTACAAAGTTGCCTTATCAGTGTATATATAGAATTGCTCAAAGAAGAGAGAACAGGACAAAGGGACATAAATACCTAACAGCTAGAAAAACGTCCTTCTTATGCAGAACAAGGGTATAATAGGGTCTGCCACAGCCTAGGTAAAACAATGAATTCCACAAATATTCTACATTTGTTGAATTTTCTAATCTTATTTATAAGGTATAGTGTTTTTGATTCCTGGTTATTGAGTGGAATATTTCTCTCACAGTAAATGAATATATTGGCAAACAAACTTATACCCTAAAGTAAAACTAGTAGGCCAAATAGTCCTGCCTGTTCCGTATCACCAGTAACACAACAGTTGTAAAAAAGTCCTCAGTGCCAAATGTTTGAATACATTAAATGTTGATTTTAACATTTAGTCTTTAATAAGCAAAAATAATGGTAACTAGGGACAAATTAATTTCAAGGAAGTATTTCATCTCTTAAGGACTCTAAAACCACCACTTCAGAAGAATTTTGCTTTTATTTATGACCTCACCTATACCCTTGGATCAATATATACACCTTTAATCATCGCAAAATCTCAGGGTAACTTCTTATATCACAAATACTATCCCATCACGCAATGCAGAAACTGAATGCAATATGCCAAGTTCAAATCAAAAGGGTTAGGTGGCATCTAAGTTCCAAAAGTTTCCAAATACAGTCATGTATTGCTTAAGAACAGGATACATTCTGCGAAATGCATTGTTAGGCGATTTCCCTGTTATGTGAGTATCATATAGTATATTCACATAAACCTAGATGATATAGCCTACTATGTACCTAGGCTATGTGGTATAGCTTATTGCTACCAGGCTATAAACCTGTACAGCATGTTACTATATTGAATACTGTAGGCAACTGTAACATAATGGTAAGTATTTGTGTATCTAAAACATATCTAAACATAGAAAAGGTAAATATACAATATTATATTCTTATGGGACCACCGCTGTATTTAAAGTCTAGTGTGAAATGAAACATCATTATGTGATACATGACTATAAATCCACGAAATAAGAGGAAAGTGGCTTTCAGAAAACAAGTTAGAAACGACAACAATAATATGAAATCAGCAAAACCTACTTTAATCCTCAGGATATCACCACATACCTGTATTTTCACCAAAATTGAATGTCAACTCTGCTCATTCAACTTTTCAGTTATCTGTAACTATGTCATCATAGATTACAGAAAAAACTATTTAAATAATTGAAAATAAAATATACAAGTTTCTACAAGAACAGTATGTTGTATCTGTTGACTTTGTTCTTTTTTTCCAAAGGAAAGTTAGTAGTATAAAAGAAGTTTGCTAATATACAATTAGAACTATACATGACCCTTATTTTAATTCCATTTTTATAAGTAGAAACTTTGGATTCAACAAATATGATACATAAAAAAAGGTCACCATTCCTCTTCTGTTTTTGTTACTATCAACAACTATTAAAATTCACTTAAAAAGTACATTCTTTTTCAAGAACACATTTTTCCATAATAAAGATTTAAGGTCATGCAAAAATTCAGTTATCAGGGCAACTAACTTTTCTTGGTCAGGGAACTGTAATATTGTATGTTTCTTGCAAAACTGACTATCCTAAGATTCAGGAATTTTGAACAGGTTAATAAGAAAAGCTGAGTAATATTACTTTTTTCATTTGACATGCATACACTTTTATAAAAGGTTAGAGGAAGAGATGTAATTTGGAACCTATGTATTTATTTCCTGAACCTCACACGGCAAACTAAAGAGAAAAGGTACAAGCAACATTTCATCCTTAGTATCAAAACTTTACTAGTTTAAAAAAAAATTCCAGAAGTCCTACCCAGAGCAATCAGGCAAGATAAAGGAATATTAGGCATCCAAATAGACAGTCAAATGATCTCTGTTCACTGATGAAATGATCTCATACTTAGAAAACCCAAAAAATTCCTCCAAAAGACTCACAGACCTGATAACTTCAGGGAAGTTTTAGGATACAAAATAAATGTACCAAAATCAGTAGCATGTCTATACACCAATAACATTCAAGCTGAGAACCAAATCAAAAACTCAATCTCATTTACAATAGCCACACACACAAAATAAAATACCTAGGAATACATTTAAACAAGGAGGTGCAAGAGCTTTACAAGGACAACTACAAAACACTGATAAAAGAAATCATAGACAACACAAACAAATCAAAAAACATTCTATGTTCATGGATAGGAAGAATCAATATTATTAAAAATGACTATACTGCTCAAAGTAATCTACAGATTCAACACTATTCCTATCAAACTACCAAAGTAATTTTTCAAAGAATTAGAAAAACTATCCTAACATTTATATAAAACCAAAAAAGAACCTGAATAGCCAAAGCAATCCTAAGCAAAAAGAACAAAGCTGGTGGCATCATATTAGGAAACTTCAAACTACACTACAAGACTATAGTAAGCAAAACAGCATGGTACTGGTATAAAAACAGGCACACAGATCAATGGAACAGAATAGAGAACCCAGAAATAAAGTCACATACCTAAAAACAACTGATCTCCAAGAAAGTTGACAAAAATAAACAACAGAAAAAGAACACTCTATTTAATAAATGGTGCTGGGAAAACTGGCTAGCCATATGCAGAAGAATGAAATGGGACTCCTGCCTCTCACCTATACAAAAATTAACTCAAGATGAATTAAACACGTAACTCTAAGACCTCAAGTGATAAAAATCCTAGAAGAAAACCTGCAAAAAACTCTTTTGGGACATTGTCCTAATTAAAGAATTTATGACTAAGACCTAAAAAGCAAATACGACACAAAGAAAAATTGACAAATGGGGCTTAATTAAACTAAAGAGCTTCTGTACAGCAAAAGAAACCATAACAGAGTAAACAGGCAACCTAGAGAATGAGAGAAAATATTTACAAACTATGCACCCAACAACAGTCTAATACCGAGAATCTATAAGGAACTCAAACAAATCTACGAGAAAAAAACAACCCACTAAAAAGTGGGCAAAAGACATGAACAGACACTTCTCAAAAGAAGACGTACACACAGCCACCAAATATTTAAAAAAAATGCTCAACATCATTAATCATCAGAGAAATGTCAATTAAACTACAATGAGATGCAATCTTAGACTAGTCAGAATGGCTATTATTAAAAAGTCAAAAAATAACAGAGGTTGCAGAGAAAAGGGAATACTTACACACTGTTGGTGGGAATGTAAATTAGTTTAACCCTTATGAAAAACAGTATGGAGATTTCTCAAAGAACTAAAAATAGAACTACCATCTGACCTAGTAATCCCACTACTGGGTTTCTATCCATAATAGTTTCTATCCAACTATTTTATAAAAAAGACACCTGAACTCATATGTTTATCACAGCACTATTTACAATAGCAAAGTTACAGAATCAACCTAAGCGTCCATCAGGAGTGGACTGGATAAAATGTGGTATATATATACCACGGTACACAATCATAAACAAGAGTGAAATCATGTCCTCTGCAGCAACACGGATGCAGTTTGAGGTCATTAGCTACCCTAAGTGAAATAATGCAGACAGAAAATGAAACACTACAGGTTCTCACTAATAAGAATTCAACAATGGGAATTCAACAACGGGTACACACGGACATAAAGTTGGAAACAACAGATACAGGGGACTCAAAAATGGAGGAAAGAGGGAGTGAGCCAAGGTTGAAAAACTATCTAATGGGTACTATGATCACTATTTGGGTGATGGGTTCATTAGAAGCCCAAACCCCACCATCACACAATATACCCATGTAACAAACCTGTACATGTATCCCCTGAATCTATATTTTTTTAAAAAAAAAAAGACAAAGAAAAAAATCCCAGCTCCCTAGCCAGTAAAATGAAGACTTCTAGCAATCTCTTTATTTGCATCTATTTCTGATTTACATATGTTGCAAACATTGTAGTATAACAATTACTAAATACAGTCCATTTTTTTCAATAACATTAAAATGAGCCATCATGACAGGCAGGAGATATAATATTAATCTTCAGCGTGTTTCTTAGCATAGAAACACAATTATCTAGTCATAATCCTGTCAAACACTGAACACATCATATATAAAAATCAGCTCTACCCAATATCAAGAAGTTTTATCATTACCAAGAAATAAAATATAAGAACTGAAAACCTAGAATATTTTAATCATAAAATTAAATCATAAAGTATGCTTTTGGTCTGATCAAATGTGTATATGCATTTATATAGCAATCAAATTCATCAATTATACTGCTAATTTCAACCACTGATTCATCAGTCTCTTAAAACATGAAAGAAATTTTGTACACAGTGTATACCAAATTACTAAGAACTTACTAGGGATTTATTTTTATTTGATTATGAAGCACAAGGAAACCTCATAAATTCATAGACCAGGTATATCTTGAAACTCCATCCTAACATACTAGTCAGATAAAAGGGAACACTTCACTGTAATTACCACTAAAAGACCCTTAATTTCTAAGGTTTGCTATTTAATATTAACTTTCCATGATTTGTTTACTAAAAAAATTGACATTATTAAGCCAGTAGGATCATAAACCAAGTGAAGTATCTAACTGCCTAATAAGCATACACATAAGCTTTTCTTAAATATACCTGTTCAAAATAATTCTATAGTACTTAACCTTGTTTCAGCAGAAAAAAATTTGAAGATGCACAACAATATTAACATAACTTGTGAAGTATACATGTCATATAGAAATGCTAATGTTCATTTTAGCAGAAAAGCACAAATAAGTAAAATCATACAGTGTATAATGAGCAACAGACCTGCAGTTAGAGAATTACCAAATCTCATATAGTTGTTTCAGACAATAAATGAAATTGTTACAAATTTAACTTCTGTGTTATGAGTATTAGGAATAAAAATATATACTTGAGTAGACATAAATTATACAAAATATGAGAAAAAAAGTAATATGAAAAGAATTTTTGACACTATAATTACATATTTGCCCAGATGATGAAGTGGTAATAATGAATTATTTTACCTTTATCTTGAACTTCTTTTGAGAAGCGCTCCCTTTCAATAGCTGATTCTCTCTCTATTCGCTCAATTTCAGCCAATGCATCCAATTCCACTTCATCATATATAGGTCCCTGTTGTGATACCTGTTGCTGATTCTGTACCACAGAAGTCTGGGGTTGTTTTGTAGCAACTGAAGTGTTCTGTTGTAAAACAGGCACTTGATTTGCTGGAAGGAATGCTGTTTGTTCTTGCTGCGACAAACATTGAGCAGCATTTAGTGGGCGGTTTACATCCTGTGGAGTAATGGGTGTTTTTGAAGTCTGTCCCGGGTACTGCACATTAAAAGGAATATCATTTTCTGAAACATTGCTATTTTCCACACCAGAAATCATATCCTCTTGCTGGTCCATGTCTGAAGACCTTACACGAGAAAGTCTTAATGTAAGTTTAGTAGAGTCCTTGGATGGAGAACTAATTATATCATACATTGCCGCTTTCTCACTCTGCTCTTTTTCATCCTTGCCTAACTTCATTTTCTTTTGCTTCTTTTGTTTTCTTTCTGGAGAATCTAGCAAGATATCTGGTGGAACATCTCGAGGTGATGAACAAGGTAGAGACTGAGATTGTAGGATTAAAGGCGGTCTTGAGCCTAGAAAAATAATTCAATAGAAATAATAGTTGTGCGGGTTTCACATTTTCTTACAATGTGATAGAAATATTAAGTGACAACATAGTAATGCTAGAAAAAATAAGAAATTATATGATTCAAGCTACTTATTCACAAAAGATGAAAAGAAAGCTTAAAGACTTGTCCCACACAGTTGTTTAGCTTGCTAGTAGATAATCTAAAACCTAGGTTTGAATCTAAGTATGAGTATTCAATTTTTCAGACCAGTATTATTTCTGATTTTTGTGCCTATAATGTATAAATATTTAGTTTTATAAGGGTAAAAAGTTCATTGCTTCTAACGATGATACAACACAAATATTTTGGGCATGACCATCTCTGTTCTTTCATGGACTATCTAGGAAAACGGATATATCCTGATTAAAGAAAGAATAAGTATGCTTTTGTTAAATTACACAAAAATAACAATTTAATCCTAGAGATCATCTCACATGACTACTACTGGGATGATAACAAAAAGCAAGCGGTCAATTTACAATTACTAAAGCCTTTACTTACTTCAAAAACTGGTGGTAAAGTATTGATTTATACTTTTATGCGGTCTTCTCTTTCTCCCTTAACATCATTCACATACTTGCTTCAGCTTGCTAATCCTCTTTTTATTAGAAAAATAAATAAGTTCAGTAAATTTCAAGGCCCAATAAAATATACTGAGCCCAGAGTCCATTAAATCAACCAATGTTATATGAAACAGGAAAGTGTTAAAAATAATCAGATGGAAAAAATATCCTAGTTAATAAGCCTTCAGACAAAAATTCTCCTTCAGACATGAAGGAAAAAGTACACTGATATGCTTCAGAGATAATAGTATAACTGCATCTTAATAATGTATACATTTCTTATCATTAAACTATAAAATATTTAAAAACTTGTAGGAAATTGTAAAAATTGGTCAAGATAAAAGTTTTTTTTTTACAGACAGAACTTAAACCTAGAATTGCCTTAAATTAAGCTTTCACCGCTTTTATACTTTTTCCATGATACATAAATCTGGACTTTCAATTAGCAAGGTTAATGTATTTTAAATGTTATATATAAACATACAACTTTATTGAATCAAGTGTGATAAAGATGATATGGGAGCAATTAACTATAAATGTTAGTCTGAAGTCGTATCAATCATTCGTTTTTCCCTTTAGACTCAGCTTATATTAGACATTAAAAAGAAATGAACCTAACATTTTGTGTTGTAAAAGGTGCTTTACATATCAGTTCACTTGATTTTTACAACATTCTTGAGTATTATCATTAAAATTTTTCAGAAATGGAACATGAAGCCTACAGAGGTTAACAAATTTGCCCAAGGTTATGTTGTTAACAAACTTGAAGATTTAAAACAAGATTTGTCTTAAGTCTGAATTGTAATATGCCATTATGTCTTTGTATTTAAATCCTATGTGGCAAATTAAATACATTTTAGAACAAACTTCAAATTCTAACAATTAATCTAAAAATCAAGATAGACTGACTTACCCTTCAAAACTAGTTGGAAAACAATTTCATGACAGAAGTTCAAGCTTTTGATGAATAATATATTAGTGAGGTTATTTGCTTTAAAGTTTTCCATTTCTATCTAAAGTTTATCTACTATTTATCTATCTAATCTCAAGAGTCAGAAGAAAAAAAGCTAGTTATCTAGATCAATCACCTATCTCCCTGTTCTCTTTCCCTGGCAATCTAAATAACTTCTCACCTTGACAACATTTGTGGGATATGTATCTAACCTACAAATAGTTACTCTGGAAGTTTTTCTCCCTTTCAGAATCTGGGTTTTTATCCCCGAAAATTCATACAATTTACAGAATTTAAATGGCTCATAACAGCTCAACTTTTACCCTATGAAAAATGTCCTTGACAGAAAACCAAACACCACATGTTCTCACTCATAAGTGGGAGTTGAACAATGAAAACACATGGACCCAGGGAGGGGAACATCACATAACAGGGCCTGTTGGGGGGAAGGGGGAAAGAAGAGGGAGAGCATTAGGACAAATACCTAACGCAGGTGAGGCTTAAAACCTAGATGACAAGCCTGGTGTGGTGGCTCACGCCTGTAATCCCAGCACTTTGGGAGGCCAAGGCAGGTGCATCACGAGGTCAAGAGTTCAAGACCAGCCTGACCAACATGGTGAAACCCCATCTCTACTAAAAATACAAAAAAAATTACCCGGGCATGTTGGCATGCGCCTGTAATCCCAGCTACTTAGGAGGCTGAGGCAGGAGAATCGCTTGAACCCAGGAGGCGGAGGTTGCAGTGAGCTAAGATCACGCCACTGCACCCCAGCCTGGGTGACAGAGCGAGACTCTGTCTCAAGAGAAAGAAAGAAAAAAAACCTAGATGATGGGTTGACAGGTGCAGCAAATCACCACGGCACATGTATACCTATGTAGCAAACCTGCACGTTCTGCACATATATCCCAGAACTTAAAGTAAAATAAAATTTAAAAAAATTTTTGAAAAAAAAAAAAAAGAAAAATGTCCTTAATAAACAGTAGGAATGCAATCAGTGAAAAAAAGATCTTTACCACATCAGGCAGATACGAGGTAAAATATCTTTATGCTTTAGATGGCTATAATTAGAAATTCCCATGACTTGAGAGAATATATTACCAGCTATGTTAAAATTAATTATAAGCTAATTTTAAAAAGTAGAATACAGTATTCTCTTCCAACAAACTGATAATTAAAACTATTTGACTACAATTTTAAGTATTTTAAAAACTGGCTCAAACCTGGACTTAAATTCACAATTTTGTGAATCTGTTACAGATAGAAGACCATGCAAAGTTCTTTGAGAATTCAAAGGTAAACTAAAATTCATGTACATAAAGTAGTGTAAGTTCTTAGAAAAAATATAAACTAATAGCTTGAGGAGATTAGGGGAGGGCCCATGGAAGATTACCCATTTAACTTAGACCTGGAATAACAGAATTTTAAAAGGCAGAGATAAAAGTAGATGTGAGAGATTTAAGAATGTAACATAGAACAGGTTAGATTTGATAAATGACTAAATAGTTGAGAAGAGACTTTGTGATAAAACTTAAAATTTTTAAGGTACAATGATTCAGGATTGGAACAGCATTAAGAGAGATGGGATGACAGAAAGAACAGTGAAAAGCATTTCAAACATGAATTTGAAATATCCGCTAGGTATGAAGGAAGTTTTGTCTGGCAATGAAGAATTACAACTTGGGAGACAAGACTGGAGCCAAAGATTGATTTAGGAGTTTTACGCATAAAAGTAATCAATGATGTTAATGAAACTTAATAAAATGGCTGGGGAAAAAAGTATAATGGGTGATAGAAGGTCTAATAATAGAAATCTTGAGAATAATGAGAAGAGCTAATGAAGAAAAAAAGTATCAATGAAAGAAGTAGGAGAAAAACAGATGGGCTCATATGAAGTAAGTCCTTTTGGAGGAAAGAGGAAGGCTGATCAAAAATTTCAAATGTTAAAGAGAAGAAGGTTGTGGTTTGAAAAGACCACTGGATTTATGATACTGGATATACCTGAGAATACTATCAATAGATTACTGGGTAAGTGGAAGATGAATGAATCAATGAATAGGGACAGATTTAAATCCCATGATCTAGACCTGCTTGTACAGGTTTATTTTTTTCCTACAATGAAAAAAAGATACAGAGTAACTTTTTAATATCTGCTTTAGGAAGTTTGAGTTCTTTATTCAACTTGAAATATAAAATATACAGAAGGAAATTTTAGTTACAGTAGTACCTTTAGGAGTTCCTTCACTTCCAGCAGGGGAGCATACTGGCTGTGGAGATCTCAAGGGAAAAGATGCAGCATTCCTCATTGTTGAAGAATCTCCATCCTAAAAATAGAGTATACAATTTATCTTTTGAATGACAGGAGAGGCTTTATAGAAATCTTAAAGAGAACCAATAAGAGACATAAATTACTGACAGGTAAAGTGTTGGAATTCAAAAGCATAATTCTTCTGCACTTTCCTGTTTTCTTCTTGGTATATCTTAGAAGAATTGAAATTGTATCCAAAAGAATCAACAGCCTAAGCATGGCAATGAATAAGAAAATTTGTATTACTAGTATGCTCCATTTTTGTTTGCTTTTTTCTACCAAAGGAGCTATGAGTACTCTACCAGCTGGTAAATGTCTTGAGGGCAGAGTTTATTGTCATCTGTATTATCCTTAGACACATGCAGCTTACATAAAATACAACAAATCAATAACAAGGCAAATTTCCAGAATATGGAATATTTTAATAACATCAAGACAACATTAAATTTCAGACACAAAAGTCTGTACAAGTATTAGAGGGAAAAGGAGTCAAGTACTAATAAATAAAGGGTCATTATCTTAAAAAAAAATTTAGTGTGAGCAGTATTAACCTAAAACTGAAGTATTTCATTAAGAACCTAAACCTCGAGGCCAGGGGTCAGCCAACTATTTTTTTTTTTTTTTTTCCAGGGAGTCTCTGTCGCCCAGGCTGGAGTGCAGTGGCCTGATCTCCACTCACTAAAAGCTCCGCCTCCCGGGTTCACGCCATTTTCCTGCCTCAGCCTCCTGAGTAGCTGGGACTACAGGTGCCTGCCACCACGCGCAGCTAATTTTTTTCTGTTTTTAGTAGAGACGGAGCTTCACTGTGTTAGCCAGGATGGTCTCCATCTCCTGACCTTGTGATCCACCTGCCTCGGCCTCCCAAAGTGCTGGGATTACAGGCGTGAGCCACCGTGCCCAGCCAGCCAACTTTTTTACATAAAGGAACAGAGAATAAATATTTCAGACTCTGTGGGCCACACACAGTCTCTGTCACATACTTTTTTTTTTTTTTAAATAACTCTTTATAAACGTAAAAACCATTCTCACTTTGTGGTTCAGGCTACTGGTCACACTTGACCAATCCTACTCTAGACTAAGCTCTGTATGTGCAGGAGCCATGTTGTACTCAGTAGCTAGTATAATGATATACGGTAGGTATCATTCAAATTTTGAAATGGAAATAATAGGTTATATGACAAATACTAGAACTATTTTATCACCTTAATGATAATATATTACATACGTCACTACTTAGCCTGTGCACCATGTGTAGGTAGTCCTCACTTGAACCATGTCTAGGATTATCAGCATGATGATTAGCTGAATTGCCAGACAACGGACCAGAAACTTTATTATCATGTATGTTTCTCAAACCACCTGCAACAATGGGACTTGATACCGACGCTGAAATTAATAAGAATAAAAAAAAAGGTTTATTAAAAAATTCTTAACATTCTTGGAGAATAGTAATTATTCACAAATATTTTAAGCATATAGAAATTACAGAGAATAATATAACAGATACTCATGTACTACTTAGTTTGATCAAATCTTAATACTCTGCCAGATTCCGATCTGTTTTTGAAAAGAACTAAAACATTACAAATATAGTTGAAGATCTCCATTTATCCGTTCTCTCCTCTATTCCTTTCCTTTTACTCCTTAGAGGTAACCACTATTTTGACTTGGGTTTATTCTGCCTATGTGTTATCTTTATACCTTTGCTATGCATGAATATATTCCTAAGTAATTCACTGTGTTTTTACATTATAATTTTATATAGGTGATATATGTATCTATCCTTATATAACTTGTTTTTCCATTTAATATTATGTTGAGATTATATATTATATATATTTTTTATATATACAGTTTTAAATTCTTTTATTTATTTTAGACAGCTCTGTTGCCCAGGCTGGAGTTCACTGGCATGATCATAGCTCACTGTAAGCTCAAACTCCTGGGTTCAAGTGATCCTCTTGCCTTAGCCTTCTGAGTAGCTAGGACTACAGAAACCTGCCACCACACCTGGCTTTTTCTTTTTTTTGGTAGAGATAGGGTCTTGCCATGTTGCCCAGGCTGGTCTTAAACTCCTGGCTTCAAATGATCCTTCTGCCTTATCCTCCCAAAGCACTGGGATTACACGCAGATGTGAGCCACTGTGCCTGGCCTAAATTCATTTCTTTTGTACAGTACTCATTTCACACAGTACTCTGCTGTATGATGTACACTATTTATTTGTTCTTTCTTACGTGGATGTTCAAATTGCTTAAAATGCTTGCTGCCATAAACAATGCTACAATGTATGTTCTTGTACATGAGGACTCTTTTTATAAATGTGTAAGAGCTCTGGGTGCTAATACCTAGCAGTAAAATTGCTGGGTATGCATATTTTTAAACCTTACCAAATAACAGATTACTTATGACCATTTGTATTCATTGGTAGCATATGAGAGTTCCCACTGTTGTATATCCTTGCCAATAATTTTCATCATTCTAAGGGTAGGAAACATTTCTAATAGTCACTTGTATCTTCTAAAAGCCTTACAGTTTTGGTTTTTCAGTTAGGTATTTCACCCATGTAAAACTCATTTTTAAGTGTGAGACAGGGATCCAATGTTACTTGTTTCCATATGAATAACTAGCTGTCTCTGCATCATTAATTAAAGAAATCATTCTTTCCCCCATTAAGATACGATGTGATAGGGACCAAGTTTCCATTTGTCCATGGGTATGTTCCTAAGCTCTTCATCATGTTCCACTTCACTATGTGTTATTTTTCCATGCCTGCACAAATCTTGACTGCTGTTAGACTGAGCTGCTACACTTCATTCCTTATTATTTTGTCTATTCTTGAACTTCTACTATATGAATTTTTAGAAGCAGGTTGAATTTCACAAAAACCTTTCTTGAGATTTTTTATCAGTGTTATACTGAATTTACAGATATGGGTATAATAATCTTTACCCTACTGAGTCTTCCTATCCATGAAGATGGCACAACTCTTCATTTTCTTAAGTTTTCTTCTATCTCTTTCAAAAGTTTTGTAATTTGCTCCACAAAAGTCTTTTAAATCTTTCATTAAATTTATCCTAGGTATCTTGTGGTGTTCCTTTAAATTGTTAATGATATAAAAAAAGATTATAATTATACCTGCTTATTTCTGGTACACAAAAATGCAATTAATTTCATTATAATGATGTTGTATCCAGTAACTAAGTGGAATGCTTTTATTAATTCTAGTATCTTGTCTGCAGCTTATCTCAGATTTTCTATGAAGACAATTATATCACCTGAAAATGACACTTTTTTCTTCCTTACTAATAATTATACATAGTTTTAACGCTTTTCTTCCTGTATTGGCTGGGACACCCACTAAATAAATGTGATTATAGGTATTCATGTCCTGTTCCTGAATTGAAACAAAATGTTTCTAATTTTTTTCTACCACTAGGTAAGATTAAATCAATCTCTTCTCTTTTTTTTTTCCCCCATACAGATGGGGTATTGCTGTATAGCACAGGTTAGACTCAAACTCCCGGGCTTAAGCGATCCCCCTGCCTCGGCCACTTGAGTAGCTGGGACTACAGGTGTGTACCGTCACACTCAGCTTAATGTATTTTTTCTTTTTTTTTTCAAGACGGAGTCTTGCTCGGTTGCCCAGGCTGAAGTGCAGTGGGCGATCTCAGCTCACTGCAAGCTCCGCCTCCCAGGTTCACGCCATTCTCCTGCCTCAGCCTCCCAAGTAGCTGGGACTACAGGCGCCCGCCACTACGCCTGGCTAATTTTTTTTGTCTTTTTAGTAGACACGGGGTTTCACCATGTCAGCCAGGATGGTCTTGATCTGCTGAAATCGTGATCCACCAGTCTTGGCCTCCCAAAGTGCTTAATGTATTCTTATTCAGTGAAAAGTTTTATTTTATTTTTATTTTTATTTTTTTTGAGACGGAGTCTCGCTCTGTAGCCCAGGCTGGAGTGCGGTGGCCGGATCTCAGCTCACTGCAAGCTCCGCCTCCCGGGTTCACGCCATTCTCCGGCCTCAGCCTCCCGAGTAGCTGGGACTACAGGCGCCCGCCACCTCGCCCGGCTAGTTTTTTGTATTTCTTAGTAGAGACGGGGTTTCACCGTGTTAGCCAGGATGGTCTCGATCTCCTGACCTCGTGATCCACCCGTCTCGGCCTCCCAAAGTGCTGGGATTACAGGCCAGTGAAAAGTTTTAAATGACATGTATGGAAATTGAATCTTTCTGAATGCTCTTTTGAGACCTATTAAAAGGCTCACAGGACCCCCCAGCCCGATAATCTGAATTACACTGTCTTCTACTAACCAATTCATATATATATCCAATTTCGTCACATTGGTTGATAACACTGCTTATTTTATTTTAATTTAATTTTATTTTTTGAGACAGTGTCTCACTCTGTTGCTCAGGCTAGAGCGCAGTGGCGTGATCTCAGCTCGCTGCAACCTCTGCCTCCCAGGCTCAAGCCATCCTCCCACCTCAGCCTCCAAGTAGCTGGGACTACAGGCACACACCACCATGCCTGGCTAATTTTCTGTAGAGAGAGATGGAGTTTCACCATGTTGCTCAGGCTGGTCCTCAGCTGCAAGCAACCTGCCCGTTCTGGCCTCTGAAAGTGCTAGGATTATAGGAGTAAGCAACCATGCCTGGCCTGGTTTCTTAATATTTGTTTAAAAATGTTGTTTCACCTTAAGGCTTAAGGATCACTTAAGCCCAGGAGTTTGAGTCTAGCCTGTGCAATACAGCAAGACCCCATCTGTATGGAAAAAAAAAAAGAGAAGAGATTGATTTAATCTTACCTAGTGGTAGAAAAAATTAGAAACATTTTATTTCAATTCAGGAACAGGACATGAATGTTCACGTATGATGACTGATTTATAATTTTGCTTTCTCATACTCCCCTCACTTCACCTGGTTTTGGTATCCAGATTGTAATTTAACTTTATAAAAAGAGTTGAGAAAGTGTTGCTGTTTTTCTTTTTTCTGGAATGGATTAAGATTAGAATATATCTTCATTCGATGTTTGATAGAACTTGTTAAAACAGTCTGAGTATGTTTTTATCTCTTTCCCTTTCTTTCAAGGGAGGTAGATTTTGGACTACTGAGTGAGGTATATGAATTTTAAATTATATGATAGATATTGTCAAACAAATGGTTCTCTAAAAAAGTTGCACCAATTTATATCACTATGAAGACTGAAATGTTTATCAATTTGATATAAAATTTTATTTCATCTTAATTTTGAATGCATCCCTTTATGAGCTAAGGTGACCACAATTTCATATATTTATTAAATCTTTCTGTATCGACTTGGCTATTCATTTCCAGTAAATTGCCTGTTTACTTCTTTCGTTTCTGTCTTCTTACAGATCTGTATGAGATTTCAGTATAAAAAAAATCAATACTTTGTGTTTACAATAAATGCATATTTCCCCATATTTGTTTTATATTTATGTAATTTATATATTTATGTTCTCTTATACACAAATTTATAATTAATCTTTTTTTTTTTTTCATTTCTACAATCCAGGTTTTCGGTCTGCTTAGAAATAACGCCTTCTCAACTCTTAGAATACCAAAACTTTGCCCAAATGTTTTTCTTATAATTTTATGACTTAAAAAATATAAACAGCTTATTAATCTAGAACACTTTTGCTTTCGGTGATCCAGGAATCCAGCCAAAATTGCAAAATACCTAGACAATCACCAACATCATTTATTAAACAATCCATTCTTATATGCTGATTTTAAAATGTAATCTTTAGAATGATAGAATTTTTAAACATCATTTTTCCAATGACTGTGTAAAAACCGATAAAATGAGATTCACTGAATGTTACACCCTTTAAGTAAAAGATTAATGGGAAATTGCATATTTACATGATATCAAAGTATCATCCCACAGATTATTTATGAATTGCAAAGGGAAAAATATGTACTTTTACAATAAAGAGAGGTTCACCACCTAAACACCACTGATATACTGAGACCATTTTATGATAATGATAAGATACAATGTAAAGTGCACAACATTGCTTATCAAGTACTCTTGCCAAAAATGTGTAACTAGAAACTAGTAAAACCTTAAAGCTAACTTCTACTTGATAGGAAATACAGAAAACAAATTAAGCAACACCAGCAGAAAAGAGTGGAGTTTAGAATATGAAATATTCTACAACGAAAGTGGCCAAACTCTTCAAAAACCAAAAATTAGTGTCATGGGGGGAAAAAGGTATCAGACTGCTTTAGATTAAAAGAGCCTCCATAAGAGATGCAAAAATCAAATGCAATGTGTGAAAAGCTAGATTTGAACATGCTTTGAAAAGATATTAAAGTCATATTTAGGACAAGTGGATTGGTAAAAGTCAAATATATTCTGGATATTAGATGATACCACAGAACTGACCTTAAGTTTTTTACAATTATTACCTTTGGTTTTTATATAGGAGCATATCCTTCTTAGCAGATATACTTAAGGACAAAGTGGCAGGATACCTGTTGGTGAAGGGGTTCATTGTGCTAATCTTAGAACTTTCTGCAGTTAAATTTTTGTAATATAAAGTTGAAAAAAAAAAATGCAACCTTTCTCAATAGTCTAAATTGTCCTATTTCTGCATTCTCTCTGTCCTACTGACCTATCCACTTGTTCCCTGCCAGACTAATTTTTTCCCTTTTCAAAGAAAATTATGTTTTATTATTGACAGATAATAGAGGCATAGATTTCTGGGATACACGTGGTAATTAAATACATTCATATAATTTGTAAAGATTGCATCAGTGTAATTGAGATATCCACCACCTTAAATATTTGTCTTTTCTGTATGGGAAAAACATTCAAATTATCTTCTTCCAGCTATTTTGAAATATAGATTGCTGTCAACTAGTCACCCTACTGAGCCATCCAACACTAAATGTTATTTCTCCTATCAAACAGTATATTTGTCCCCATTAATCAAGCTCTTTTCATCGCCTCCCTCCTCTACCCTTCCCAGCCTCTGGTAACTTCCAATCTATTCTCTATCTTCTTAAGATCCACTTTAATTGCCACATATGAGTGAGAACATATAATATTTGTCTGTGCTTTGCTTATTTCACTTAACATAATGACCTCCAGTTCCCTCTATGTTGCTCAAAATGACAGGACTTTACTCTTTTTTATGGCTAATATTCCATTGTGTATACATATACCTTTTCTTTATTTATTCATCCACTGATGGACACTTGTTTGATTCCATATTTTGGCTATTTTGTGAATAGTACTGCAATAAACATGGGCTTGCATCCCTTCAGTATACTGATTCCCCTTCTTTTGGATATATACCTACTAATGGAATTGCTGGATCATACAGTAGCTCTATTTTTAGTATTTTGAGAAACTGCCCTACAGTGTTCCAAAGGCTGTACTAATTTACATTCCCACCAACAGTATATGAGGCTTCCCTTTTCTCCACATCTTCACCAGTATTCACTATTACCTATATTTTTGAAAAAGGCCATTTTAATTAAGGCAAGATAATATCTCACTGTGCTTTTTATTTGTATTTCTCTGATGATGAGTGATGTTCGGCATTTTTTGCTGTATCTGCTGGCCATTTGTATGTCTTCATTTGAGAATGTTTACTCACACCTTTTGGCTATCTTTTAATTTGTTTTTGTTATTATTGTTTTGGTAATGAGGTCCTTATATATTATTGATATTCTAGTTATTAATCACTTGTCAAACAGTTTGCAAATATTTTCTCCCATTCTGTGGGCTGTCTCTTCACTTCGTTGATTGTTTCTTTTGCTGTACAGAAGCTTTTTAGCTTGATGTAATCCCATTTGTCTATTTCTTCCTTTGGTTGCCTGTGCTTTGAAATCTTAAACAAAGGGTATTTTGCACAGACCAACATCCTGGAGTGTTTCTTCAATGTTTTCTTCTAGTAGTTTCATAGTTTCATGTCTCAGATTTAAGTATTTAATCCATTTTGAGTTTACTTTTCACAGCATTATTTATCGAAGAGACTGTCCTTTCCTCCTTTTATGTTCTTGGTGCCTTTGTCAAAAGTAAGTTGTCTGTAAATATCTGTATTCTCTCTGGGATTGGTATGTGTGTTTTTATGCTAGCAACAAGCCGATTTGGTGACTATAATGTATTTGGTTACTTTGTAATGTATTTTTAAGTCAGGTAGTGACTTTGTTCTTTTTCCTCAGGATTGCTTTGGCAATTTGGGGTCTTTTTTGGTTCCATGTAAATTTTTTCTATTTATGTGAAGAATGTCATTGGTATTTTGATAGGGATTACACTGAATATGCAAACTGTTTTGGGTAGTACTGACTAAATTTTTTTATTTAGAATAACTTTAATATCTGGGTGAGGCTAATCCCCGACTAGGGTTTTTATTTCTTTATCTGAGCGTTTCTAAGAAATGACACAATACTGAATAGGTCCTCAAACTATATTAAATAGCTAAGTTGATTTTTGTTAAAAAACAACACATTTCTTAGAGTTAAAATTTACACTCTTTTTTATGCACATTCATGTGTATATGGACATTTACACAAGAAACAGATGTGCTCTTCTGACATTTTTCCTCTAATTAATTACATGTAAAATGTCCCTCAGATTTTTGTGTACCAGAGTATAGCAGTATATTACAAATATTAAGCATCTACATATACACATAGATATGTATGTATGGCACTCACACTCAATTCAGTAATTTTCTAAGTGTCTATTTCTTTTCGAGACAGACCTCAATTTGTCACCCAGGCTGGACTGCAATGGTGTGATCATGGCTCACTGTAGCCTTGACCTTCTGGGTTCAAGCAATCCTTTCACTCCAGCCTCCTGAGTAGCTGGGACTACAAGTAACTGCCACCATGCCTGGTTAATTTTTTTTTTTTTTTTTTTTGTAGAGACAGGGTTCCACTGTGTTGCCCAGGCTGGTCTTGAGCTCCTGGGCTCAACTGATTCTTCTGCCCCAGCCTCCTACAGTGCTGGGATTACAGGCGAGTACCACCGCACCTGGTTGTGTCTATTTCAAATGTGTCAAATTTGCTTCCCAGTTTCTCCTTGAGTTCGTGCGTAAAAAAAGCTCAACCTAATATTTCATTATCTGGTTTTGGGAAACCAGAGTTAGCTGTTTTGATGGATGACAAAGTTAAAAGTTTATAAATAACTTTATTAATGAATAAAGTTTCAACTTCATGCATAATAAACAAGAACACACATGTAGAAATTAGTGACTGAAAGCAAATTTTTAAAATTTGCTGTTAATTAAGGAGGACAGAAATAAAGATGTTTTGTATTATCCTTTGCACTTTTCTGCTTTAAAAAATTTCTTTAAAACATATAAATTTATACTAATAATAAATCAATTATTTAATAACCATGAAATATATCTCAAGGCAATATAACCTTAAAAAGACATCATAATATTAACGTTATGACATTAAGAACTAATAATCAAGTGAGAATTGGTAATTTAATCTCAAATTTTTGCATCTAAGATTAATTTTCCTCTACTGTACTACAGTAAATTTTTACAGTATAGTAAGTTTTTCATAGTAGTCATCCCTCAGTATCCATGAGGGATTGGTTCCAGTATCTTCTGTGAATACCAAAATCTGCAAATGCTCAAAAGTTCCTCATATAAAATGCACAATACCTGCATATAGCCCTATGCACTATATAGTACTTTAAATCATCTCTAGATTACTTACAATGCCTATACAATGTAAGTGCTATGTAAACAGTTGCTATACTGTATTGTTTATGTAATAATGACAAGAAAACATGCCTGTACATGTTCTGTACAGACTCAATTTTTTTTTTCCAAATATTTTCACTCAGCATTTGGTTGAATCCATGATGCAGAACCCATGTATGTGAAAGGCTGACTGTATCTACTTTACCAATTAAAATGTAAATGTCCCTTGGCTTAGTGCTAATGTAAGAAGAAGGAGCAATTTTAAAAAATGCAATTCTTCTTAATTTCATACCTAAATATACTTAGTTATATAATAACTGAATCCAAAAAGCCAAAATGACACTGCTCCTTTCACCTCCTTCCTAAAATGACAAATTTTCAAATGGTAAGTGTAACATGTTTTAATGATTTAAACCATATCTTTAAAAAGGTTCACTGACAAGTAAGTATACAGTATAGTATTTTAGTTTGTGTTTAATAATTATATTTTGAAAAACAAATTTGCTTGGAATTAAAGCACTTGGACATTCCCAGTAAAGTTACAAACAATTTTCTTACCTTGCTGCATCTGTGGATGTGTTGTGTAACTTGAAGGATGGGAATATGGCATGTATCCTGCAGGGCTTTGTGGGGCGTATGGACTAGGCACTGGGCTATTTTGCTGTGGCATAAATCTGTTCCCAGAGCTTGTCTGTGGTGGCACAAACCGGCTAAAACCCAAAATCCGAATAAAAAATATAAGGAAATAAAATAAACATGCTATTCCTTGAAATTTGACTGTCACAAAGTCCTCTGAACTCTAGTTTATATATGTACAATCTATGCAAATAGAAGAATCTTGCAAAATAGTCAAATAATATACAAAAATTGTTCGCAATTCATAATCAAAGAGTTACAATAAAAAAGTTTTTAAAAGCAGGTAATTTGTTTACTTATATAAAAGTACCAATCTGTTTAAGGTACTTAAAGCCATGTTCCCTAAATCTTACCTCAAACACATTAGTTATTTTAACATTCTTTTGTCTGTATGAAATTACATTACTAAGATGGTAGCTACTTCAATTAGCATATTAGACTATTTCCATATACAACATTTTAAGGCAAATGCACAAGTGAATTACTATTTAAGTATTTCAACTATTTAAACTCTAAATAATCCACCATTACCTAAATGTATGAACCATATATTCACCAGCATATTCACCACAGAAGACATTTAATAAATGATATATACACATATTACCTGGAGGGGCTATGTGAGATAGTGGTTTGTTGATAATTGGAAGATGCAGGACTACTGTGCATGGAATTCTGAGAAAGTTTATACTGAGACATCATCATTCCTATGCAAAACACAAAAATATAGAATGTTATTTTCTTCTAGCAGTAAAGTGTCCTTTAAATAACTGAAATCAGTTATTCTTTCACAAACATGCCAGAGATTTTTTTTGATCAATGTTTTCATTTCAAAGAGCAAAATATAGACACTGTAAAACTGTAAATTTCAAGAACAATTTTATTACAGCACCATTTTCCATAAAACTAATTCAGGACTAGAAACAGAGATTATAATATTTTTAAAAATTTTACTTGCTTACTCAATATTCTATTATTTAGTCTTAGAATTCAAAAGATTTTTTAAAAAGTTGTCTTATCTAACCTCGCACCTAACACAATACACTTCCTTCTACAACAGGACTCAGAGTAGTTTTTATTACATGAAAATTTTATCATATACACCTTTCATGCTTGGGAACTTAATTTCAAAAAGCTATTTGTATTATGGTTCAGACACAGGTTTTGAAAAGTACTTTACTTATGGGTCAAAAGTTTGAATTCCTGCAATTTCCATCTGAATGTCTTTTGAAGCAAAACAGAATGTACCTATTCCTTCTTTCACAATAACTCCTTGTCACATAGTAGGGATTAACAGAATATTTGATTAAAAAATAAAAACTTGAGAACAGCATTCTGGTTCTTACATTTATTTTCAAGCCAGACATTATTTCTCAAATATTATGCAAATGGCATTTCATTATACAGGAGACACAGAAAAATTCACTTATTTAGATATTTCAGAATCAGATAAAAATCTATAAATAACACCCTGAATTTTCTTATGATTTCTATAGCCAAACTCTTTTTTGGAAGCTGCAAACATCAAATTATATTTCCAAATTTCATTTCCTGCTGTTGTTACAAAAAGTGCCTTTCACTAGAAACATTCATACAGAAGTTCATTTGCTAAGAGTACTACAAAAGGGATTGTAGCTGAAAGAAATTAGGTTTCAAAATCACCTCTCAGTCTACCATTGAAGGGTGTTTTCTTAAGTATGTAGTCTAAATTTCAACTTCTGACTTTTCTTTTCCAACTCAAACTCAGCAAAAAATTGTTTTGCTCCATAGCTTAATAGCTTAATTACTATAATTATTGTTGCTGGAGGTTTTTTTTCTTTTTCTTTTTCTTTTGGAGGGAGATGAATACTCAATGAGACAGGAGTTAAAAAGCTTTTCCCCCATGAATTAACAGTCATCACTGGGACAAACTGGAATTACTAGTTTGAAAGCAATGGCTTTCTAAATAAAAGGGATAAATGAAATTCTTACAGTCCTTTTCAATTAGCTCTAAGTTCCAAAGAACTATGATTAAAGTGATTTGCATTTTATTAAATTTTCTCCACATGCATGACTCATATTTAAACTTACCAACCCCCAAATCAACTTTTTAAATTTCTATTTTATTTCTATTTTTTATTTTTTAATGAGACAGGATCTCTCTGTGTTGCCCAGGTTGGTCTCGAACTCCTGGGCTCAAGCAATCCTCCTACCTTGGCCTCCCAAGTGCCGGGATTACAGGTGTGAGCCACCACGCCCAGCCAGCTTTTAAAATTTCAAAGCCATTTATCACCAGGAAAATGCTTTAATTAAAAAAAAAAAAAATGCAACTAATCGTTAATTTTAAATGCTAGTTTATGCTTTTACAATGTAGGGTATATAGAAATCAATGTTTTGGACTAAAAAACAAGTGTATGTAGTATAAAACACAAAATATGTGACTGAGAGGTGAATACTCAAAGTTTTTATTAGAGTGATTTACTACCCAAATACTCAAAAATGTAAGCTGCAAAAATGTAGTATTAGTAACCTTAGATCCATTTATCCAATACTAGATTTACTCACATTCTCATGTAACTAATACTCCCACTCTATTAGTCTTTCTTCCAATCAACTCTTTCCATAATTTCTTTCAATTCCAACATTTTTCCAGAAAGTATTCATAACTCTAGCTTCCTCCATTATTTATATCTGTCTCCTACTACTGCAATCTAACTTATTAGTTCTGGTGAAGACAGAGCACTGTCCTGCATACCTACCTTCAACTTGCTAAAAGGCAAGTCAGTCAGAAGCATCCCCATTATGCATTTTGAGGAATCGACAGTAACTATGCAATTGCTTTCAAAATACCATTCAAACAACACAAATACACAGAATCAGCAAAGTAACATTATTTAAAGGAAACGGAATAGGAAGCATCATGGAAGTGCTGCCAACAAAGTAAACCAGAATGAATTGGGCAAAATTATTTTATTTTTTTTCTTTTTTTTGAAGACAGGATCTTGCTCTGTTGCTCAGGCTGGAGTGCAGTGGTGCAATCTCAGCTCACTGCAGCCTTGACCTCCTGAGTTCAAGCGATCCTCCCACTTCAGCCTCCCAAGTAGCTGGGACTACAGGTGCACGCCATAACAGCTAGCTAATTGTTGTATTTTTTTGTAGAGACAGGCTGGTCTTGAACTCCTGGCCTGAGGCAATCCACCTGCCTCAGCTTCCCAAAGTGCTGGGATTACAGGTGTGAGTCACCATGCCCAGCAAATACAGTTATTTAATTAACAAAGTTGAACTTTCTGAAGTTGTCTAAGCTATTCCCTCCCTGACTATTTTAATCTTGAGAGCCAAACAGGCACTTGGGCTTGTCAAATTCGGTAAACTTGAACAGAACAATGCTCTTAACCTAAAGGTACTCCGTGACTACATAAAAATTATGTCTGTGTTGGATGTAATATTTTTATTATTTTATAATACTATGAATCAATTTGTCTTTAAAAATACTTAACCAATTTTTCTGTTGCTAAGGCAACAGGAGTATTAAATCAATTACTAGAAAACCATGAATACAGAATCACAATCAGTATTAAAACTCTATATACCTGCTACAATGTACATGTTCAAAAGCTTTGCAAATATTTGATTAATGAAAGACTTATTTCAAATTAATTCTGATTTTCCAAAACAAAAAAAAATTTTTAAGCTGAGTAAACTGATATATTCCAAAATATGTAACAAAATACACTTAAAACTTTATCTAATTCTCAAGGAATTTAGTTACATATTAAACTACAAGAATCTTATCAATTTAGTTTCCTTCTTGTTCTTGGCTTGACTGAAGGCATAAACATGGCATTCCTGATAGGCCAGCTTGTTAAAGAAGACACCTGGATTTAAATATGTATAAAACAAGTTCTGATATGGGAATTCAGTTATTAAGAAACTCACCACTTTGTACATATCTGTTCTGCATGCTTTTCTCCCTGAAAACATTAGGACTCCTTGCCAGGACGGCCTGCAACAAGACTGGTATGTCACCTTCTGGGTCATCACTGCCAAGGTTATCTTTCAACTCTCTGGCATTGAGAAAATAAATATCAAAAATTAAAATGGTGACTGATTCTTAAGAAGACTTATCGTATAAAAGTAAATCACACTGGTATGGCCAACGATATGAATTTTCTCTTTTTTTTTTTGAGACGAAGTATTGCTCTTGTCCCCCAGGCTGGAGTGCAATGGTGCAATCTCGGCTCACTGCAACCTCCACCTCCCAGGTTCAAGTGATTCTCTTGCCTCAGCCTCCTGAGTAGCTGGGATTACAGGTGCCTGCCACCACGTCCAACTAATTTTTGTATTTTTGTATTTTTAGTAGAGATGGGGTTTCACCATGTTGGCCAGGCTGGTCTTTAACTCCTGACCTCGGGTGATCTGCCCACCTCAGTCTCCCTCAGTGCTGGGATTACAGGCATGAGCCACCACAACCGGCCCAACAGTTATGAATTTTCAAATATGCTATCCCTGGGAGAAATATAATTATCAAAAATAACAGAGAGGGATTCTTCTAAGGACACTCTTTTTTCTTCATTTTACTTTACACAGTCGGGGAAAAAAGCCCAAAACACTATGTTATTGAACTAAGAGTTTAATAATTTCCAAGTAGTTTTAGAATAGAAAAGAAATATATTCTATTCTAAACTACTCAAAATAATGGAAGGGTAGCGAAGTGACAGTTATACAAAAAGTTGATATTTGTTATTGGAATATATTTTCTTACATCTGAATATGAGTGACTCTGACTTTCTGGGAATGTCTTACAAATAAGATATTGTTGCCACACTGATTAAGACAAGAGCCAGAGGTTATGTAATTTTTCCATCTTATATTGTTTTCTCAAATAATGTCATGGTGGGGGGAAAGCAGAAACCAAACAGCAAATTTCAATACCTTCACAGCAGCAATTTTCAATAAACTTTAATGTAAGTAGCAAATTAAATTCACAACCATGGAGATGATGATAAAACTAAGCATAGGCAGTGTTTTAATTTTACATTATACATGTCAATGTTCTACTCATTGGATCTAACCATGAAGACCTATAAAGATGTTGTCCAATGATAAGACTCACTACATTTCTAGGGCAATCTTAAGGGAGCTCTCCATAAAATAAGTCCTTATTTTATGTGTGCTATTTCCTTTACATCTTTAAATATTTGGTGAAAACTACTGAATAAGTATGTACAAGCATAAGAAGTGATTTAGAGGCTGGGCGTGGTGGCTCACGCCTGTAATCCTAGCACTTTGGGAGGCTGAAGTGGGTGGATCACCTGAAGTCAGGAATTTGAGACCAGCTGGGCCAGTATGGTGAAAACCTGTCTCTACTTAAAATACAAAAATTAGCCAAGCGTGGTGCCGGGGGCCTGTAATCCCAGCTACTCAGGAGGCTGAGGCAGGAGAATGGCGTGAACCCAGGAGGTGGAGGTTGAGTGAGCCAAGACCGTACCATTGCATTCCAGCCTGGGGGACAGAGCAAGACTCTGTCTCAAAAAAAAAAAAAAAAAAAAAAGGTGATTTAAATATTGCTGAATTTTGGGAGTGACAAAATATTAGTAGTAGTATACTTCTTTCTGATTTTAACCAATCATTTCTCAGCTTCTCTATTAGAAAATCCATTTAGTAAGCATCTCACCTTAGCGTCATCAGCTTTAAAAATGTCCCCAAAGTATGTACTGCATCTAATGCAGACACCTGTCCATTATAATGTGTTTATCCTCATTCCCCTACATGATGAATCTTTAAATTAAAAAAAAAAAAAAAAAGAATGTGAGGTTACATGAGTAACATTGTGTGGTGGGATATGAAGGGATAAGAATGAGAAATTTTACTTTTTACACATTTTTGTGTTGTTGTTATAAATATGATTTGGTTTTGTAGCGAAAAAAATATTTTTTTTTTCCCCAGTGCAGTGGCGTGATCTTGGCTCACTGCAACCTCTTCCTCCCGGGTTCAAGTGATTCTCCTGCCTCAGCCTCCCGAGTAGCTGGAACTAAGGCATGCGCCACAATGCCCAGCTAATTTTTGTATTTTTAGTAGAGACAGGGTTTCACCATGTTGGCCAGGATGGTCTCAATCTCTTGATCTTGTGATCTGCCTGCCTGGGCCTCCCAAAGTGCTGGGATTAAAAGTGTGAGCCACCGCCCCTGGCCGAAAAATAAATTTTAAAAGGTATACCTGTGCAAAAAATTGTAAATATGCTATATAATTTAAATCAATTTTATTTTAAAAAGTTTACTGTGTGAAAATACATACCTATAATTAGATGGTAGAGTAAATTCTAGGAAAACTTAGTCCCAAACTCTATAACAGCCTTTCATGGAGTTAGCCCTTGAATTCTTATATACTTCTCCTGAAAAGCATGTAAGCCTACTCCAAAAAGAGCTAGTAGCATAGTCTATTAGAGTCTGTGAATTTTAACTACTCCAGCAATATCAGGAAAAAGGGATATAGTTTCTTTTTTTTTTTTTTTTTGAGACAGGGTCTCGCTCTTTCGCTCAGGTTAGAGTGCAGTGGCTCGATCTCGGCTCACTGCAAGCTCCGCCGCTCTGGTTCCCGCCATACTCCTGCCTCAGTCTCCTGAGTAGCTGGGACTACAGACGGCCGTCACCACGCCCAGCTAATTTTTTTTTTTTTTTTTGGTATTTTAGTAGAGACGGGGTTTCACTGTGTTAGCCAGGATGGTGTTGCTCTCCTGACCTTGTGATCCGCCTGCCTCGGCCTCCCAAAGTGCTGGGATTACAGGCGTGAGCCACCGCGCCCAGCCAGGGATATAGTTTCATGACCAGATCTCTGCAAAGACGATTGATCCCCCAAGATAAGTTCAAAAGAGCTGAAAAAATATCCATAGAGCTACATGGGTCAGAGTTATCTAAAAATTGCCTATTTAAATCTCATTCATCTATTATCGCAATAAGACTATATTCTCCCTTGGATACTGATATATTTTAAAAATAAACTATGCATCTAAAAATTTTTGAAATAAAACCAGGAATATGGATTCTCTTGGGCCAAAACTTTTTACTTATATTAGATATAAAATTGATCATACTTACATGTGATCTGTTGATACCTGGTTGAGGCTATGGACAAGCTGTGAAACCAAATTGTCATCCCTACAAGCCAAAAGGCAGTTCACCTCTTCTGCTATTCGTGCATTAAAGAGAAGGCTCTTTGTAGTTGTAGCAGGTAAAGGAGATGGAAGAGGCAGCTGGTTCAGGACTATTTGGAATAAAATCAGATTATTAGAAATTGAGTGACTGTAAGAAGTCTCTTTAGTGTTTATCTGTATTTTGGGATTAAACGTAAGTTATAAATATCAATGTGACAAATTATTAAAAAGCATTCCTCCTCTTCCTAACACACCTCAATCAACCCTACAAAACTCCCAAAACATCACTTGGACCATAATAGATTATACTAGTCTCTAGGAATAAAATTCAGCTCCCTTATATTCATCCTTGCTTTTCATTTCTTAAACAAATGACTAGCGAAAAGGGCATGGTTACAAACTAACTTCCAATGTAGCAATTCATTAATTTCATTTGTTCTTTTTTATAAGATTTATCAGAATCACTAGTACGCTCATACAAATAAATCAAATAACAGTATCTGACTCTTCATAAAACACAAGTAACATTTTTTAAAAGCTTAAGAATATACAAATAAATACTTCACTTTAGCAAGAAAGCATTCATAGCATAGAATTCTGTAAGAATATTAAAATATTCTTCTAAATTCCAAATTCCTAATTATCTCCTCTTTATTCTCTAATAGCAAACAAAAGAACATAAATGTTTTATAGTAGCTTAAACTCAGCTGTTTAATCTCTGTTCACCTAACAGAAATTTGTTCATTTATCTAAAAGTTAAGAAAGCTAACTAAAATGTCAGGTGTCTGTTTCTGGCTTAATTTCTAATCACCTATACAGTATAATTATTATGGTGCTCAGCCCCAATAGGTACGAACAGGATTTTCATTAATAAAAACACAGAAAATAAATTATTACCTAATAAACAGGGCTTCTTGCAAAGACAAAATATTGAGGTATAGCAAAGATCATGGGGAGAAAAACCAAAAAGAAATTCCTTATAGTATATCTGATTTTGTACTCCTGAAGTATTTATGCCTTACCTACAACAAAGTGATAATACCAGTTTCAAAAAGTTTTCTTACCTAATGCTAACCCAATCACCTACAGCACTTCCCTGTTAATTTAGACCTCATAAACTAGTTATGCTAGTTTCCTACGCTCAAAGCTATATAGGCTGTTATCTATTTTACCCCACTAAAACCAACTGGAAATTCACAAAACAAAACAAAAGCCAGAAAAATTGTATTTGGAGGATACTGAACATGGACAAAAACATTTCTTGAAGATACTTTCTCCTAGCTCCCTTATTATGAAGTTCCAAATCTTGCACAATGCTATACAAAGAAAAGTATGCCATTCTCTCACTTTCTACCCTTCCCTCTCATATCTTTTTCCTTTTATTTATTCAGGTAGGACGACACAGTAACTAAAATTGTAGGGAGCTTTTTACTCAAGGACTAAGAATTATAGTTACAAATGCCTAACGAAAGAATAAATCTCTGAAAAATTGAGTTACATTAAATAAATCTCAAAAGACTGGCAATGTTCTTTAAAATTCTTAAGTCCTTAGAGTAAAACAGGCTGCTGATATCCCCAACAAACTCCAACAGATTACTGAACATGACAACCAAATTAAACATCACTAAGAAGTTAGATAAATTAGGCTGTCAATTGTTTTTTCTTTAAAGGGCAGTTTCAGTTGCTTTTTCTGTAAATGTGTTTTAAAGAACCTATAATAATTTTTAGAACAGTCACTGTAAAAATTATTAACACACAGTAGAACTTAAGTTAGATAAATTAACCAAACTTACGGTCTGTGAGACTAGCAATCCCCGCAAGAGTAGTAATGGGGACATGGGGCATATCCCCATTCATCCTGAATTTCTGGAATGGTGTTGCCTATAAAAGTACTCAGTTCAGGTGCCAGCTGTCATTACTTCCCATTTCCCAAACACTGCAACACACAAAACAGACAATTATTTGTAGAAATATGTCAGATATATTACTACCAGGAAAATGCTTAGTCACTATAAAAAAAATTTCTGCTTTTGTTTGTTCAACCTATATAATAATCATTTTTATATACCACTTACTATATGTTAAGCAATTGCAAAGTGCTTTGCACACATTAACTCAGTCCTCACAACAACCCAGTACAACAGCTACTATTGTTTTTTGCATTTTACTAAGAGGAAATTAATTTACTGTGAGTTTAAAGTAACTAGTGGAGCAAGAATTAGAACCAAAGCAATATGGTTCCAGAGTTTGTTTCTTAACTGCTAGGCTGGATGGCTAGATAGGAATACTTGATCAACCTCGACAAGCACTGTAATTCATTTCCACAATATAAGCACATTAAACATTTAACTTCATAATCTAGCTTCAACTTGCCTTTCTAGCTGTGTCTTTTATCACTATCCTACATAAACCACCCTCCCCAACCAACCTGATCTAATCAGATTCTCCCAAATCTCCCTTGTGTATTCCCATCTTTATACACTTCCTTAAGACATTCTTCCTACCTAGGAAGCCCATTCCTACTTTGGTCCAAATCCTATAATTCTTCAAGATCCAAAGCATGTTCCCACTATTTCATGAAACCTCAAATTCACCCAAATGAGTATCTTAACCTACTCTGAACTTATGACATTTATTGCCCAATATTATTTTGGTAAATAATTATATATTCCTTTGTGACATCTTTTGAAACTTGTCTTGTTTCAATCTTGCATGGTTACTTACTGTTCATGTACTTAGCTTGTCTTTCCAACTATCACTACATGTTTCTTATAAGTCACATAACCAATGTGCAACCACAGAAAGGCAAAGACGTGTTAACATTTTTAATGTTCCCCATACAAATTACTTAACTGACTTTAATGTTTAGTATTTACCATGATGGAATTCTCTCTATATATACACACAGAAAAATATATGAAGACATTCTGTAAAACTGAACACTTTGTTATTCTGTTCAAAGCCCCCACATTTTCACATTTTTCTCTTCTTATTTTCAACATATGGCTTGTAAAACATTTATCTTTCCTTTAACAGTGCTTGGTAAACCCTTTTTTGTAAGCAGATAATATTTTACCAATGTATACATTAATGGAAGGTACACTTTCATTAAGTTACTTTTACTTTATAAATTAATCAGCAAATGGAACTCTACACCAAACTAAGCCATAGAGCTAAGATTGAAAACTGAATTGTAGCTTCCAGTTTAAAAAGCTTAAATATTTATCTTTTAAAGGCTGTATTTGCTAGTCAGTTACTTTTAAGAGAACCTCTTAAGTTTTTGTGTTGTAAACGTCAAACATTCAAATGACATAATACTAGTAATTTCCCTTACTTATATGTCTGAATGCAACATTGCAAATAAGAATTTTTTTAATGTATAATTATACAGGTAGTTAAAATTAAGAATTTCCTTTGCCCCAAACATGATTATTATAAATATCAGACCTATTGATCAAAGGTACATTAAACAGGTACAATAAATATAAGATCTATTGAACAAAGGCACATTAAACAGGTACACACACACACACACACACACACACACACACACACACACACAGAGAACTTAACAAGAGTTATAAAGTAAGCATCCATAGAACCACCATCCAAAAGGCTAGCATTCTGGTTCCTTCTAGGGGTATTAACTATCTTGTCCTTGTGGTAATCACTTCCTCTTTTTTCTTTACATTTAAAGACCTTTATATGTACATTCTTTACCAATTGCCAGGTAAGGGAAAAAAACGTTACTTTCCTTTGTTGAATGACTGACAAAATTTCTAGTAGAAGCCCACTGAAAGGAAAAGGCACAGGAAATAATATAGGAAAGCTATAATCACTACTAGCTATTCTATATTTGTCCATTTGCTACACTGTGGACTCTACTCTTTGAAATTATTAATTTGATTCTTTAACAATTACTAAAGAAATTTAATGCAACATTGCATAGTTAGCAGTCACATGAAGCACTTTAAAAAGTTGGCTGGAATTTAAAATTTCCTGATAAAAGTCACCAAAACACAATGAATTTTTCATAAATTTATGCTAATAAGGAAGTTCCAACTTATGCTTAGTAATTAATGGAAATAAATCATTGAATGAAAATGACTTACAGATCACAAAAATATCGTTATTCATATACAACTCACTGTTGTACATGTACACTGCCATATTCAAGCAGATTAAGTAACAAATGACTGTATTTAATTATTTAACTCAGAGGCTAGGAACCTAAAAAGAGTAATATGCTAGAGGATTCTACTGTGGGCTACCTGACTGTTTTCTGAAGCCCCAGGTGAGTAACAAATAGAGCAGATCCAACCCCAGGCTAGGATTTTTAGCCTAAAAATGACTATGTATTTAGTTACCCATATATGAACTAGAAGATTAATAAGCCTAACCACAAGATTGTGCTTTTCACAGTGATATAAAAAAGCACTGAATACTGATGTTAACTAAATACTGGGAGTAAAGGGGAAAGGGCGGGAGAGCAACAATACTTACTTGGTTTAAAGTGCTTTAATTACATGCTGATAGATGATTACTGACAAAAACATTTGATCTTCACTGCTGAACTATAGCTAATACCACTGGAATCCAAGATTTTGAAGAACAGCAGAGGAATTTGGTAGAAATGAGGTCACAATTTTAGCTAAAGTCACAGCTTTTAATAAATGTAAGTAATCTGTGTAAATATTGCTACTTTATGTTGGAAGGTGACCAGGGTCCATCAAGAAATAGTGTTCCTAGGATTCTAAACATGAACAAACACACCCTAACTAACTAGCTATGACATTTTTGGCTCTGGATTGAATAATGTTTTGGACTGCTTAGCTCTGTGAAAGTATACTGTTTTTTGTAAAACTGAAGCTGACATGTGTCCAGAATGAAATGGCAACCAAACTGTAAAGAAGATTTTAATGAGGGCTTTAAAACTGTCACTTAAGGTAGTGCTTTACAATCTGTGACTGGTTACCGATTAGTAGATTATAAAATAAATTTAGTGGGTTGAACACTGAAAGGAATGGAGGGAATAGAAATATAAGGGTATACTGCACAGTGCTTTGTGAGTCCAGGTAAAATGTCTTTTAAATTGTGGGTCACCAGGCAAAGCCATCTGAGAGCTGCTGATGTGAAAAAATGGAAGAGTGAGGAAAGTAGCTCACCTCATAAGTGGTGATGAGAATAAAATAAAATAATGCACATGTATCATCTGACATACCACCTGGCACATAGTAAGTGATCCAGAAAGTTAACAGCATTACTAAATAGATTTGGGAGAACAGAGGAAGAACAGGAGTCTTTTCGAATCAAATAGAGTGAAAGGCATCTTTTCAATACAAATAATTCCTACTTCTGAAAGATCTATTATAAATAATTATTTGGCATTCCAGTATATATTTCACCACAGTATTACAAGTCATAGTCTTGGGCCTGCTCACCTACAATTACTTAAATCATAAGGTAGGAGAAATAAATACTGGAGACAGAAAGCAGAAAAAAATCTAACTGTTGTAATACTAAGAACTAAATCAAACAAAATACATTGAGTGAGAAATCATTTATAAACTAAATTTAAGAATGGCTTGAGGTTTAATTAAAAGAATGCTTAATTAGAGTAAGATACTATAGTAAATTATCAATTTAGCCCATTCTAATGAGTCTGAAGGGAACTTTTAAGCATTTGCTAAGATTTTTAAAGACTCCAGTTCATTTAATTTCACTACCAAATTTACAACTTCCTCAAGCAAACAAAAGAAATGCAAATAAAACAGTATCAGTAGGGATTATAATAATATTAAAATTGGGACAGATTTGGAATAGAAGGCATTCTTATTATCTGATGGTAGATAAATTTTCTGGAGGGCCACTTTGCACCCTATAAACAAAGCCTTAAAAACATGCAAATTTTTTCTCAACAATTTCACTTTTAGAAATATATCCTAAAGAAATAATCATATACATGCTGAAAAACATACACATGTAGATACTCCCACAACATTTTTACTACATTTAGTTGGCGGGCGCCTGTAGTCCCAGCTACTCGGGAGGCTGAGGCAGGAGAATGGCGTAAACCCGGGAGGTGGAGTTTGCAGTGAGCTGAGATCCGGCCACTACACTCCAGCCCGGGTAACAGAGCGAGACTCCGTCTCAAAAAAAAAAAAAAAAAAAAAAAAAAAAACACTTACTATGTAATAAAAATGGTTATAAACACTTTAATATACTTTCATTTAATCCTCATATGAACCTGAGGTGCTAATATTACAGTTCTATTTGATGAAGAATGTGATGTACAGAGAAGATAAATAATTTGCCTAAGGTCATACAACTGGAGTCAAACCCAGGCTATCTGGTACATGGACACTTAAACTAACAACTAAAATGTATAACAATATTATTAGTATAACAAATGATGGTACATCCATGAGAGATTACTATGCATACACAATCAATATACTCAAAATATATAGCCAAGAAAGAAAGAGATTAATTAGGCTGTGTGTTTGAATCCAAGCTTCCCCACTTACTACAAAACCTTGGACAATGTATTTAATTTCTGCACCTCAGTTTCCTCATCTCTAAGAGGTAGGTAATTATTATTAAATTTTGCTGTGAGGATGAAATAATATGTGTAAAGTTCTTAGAATTGTGCTGGGCATGTAGTAAATGTTCGTTAAATGTAAGCTGTTATTTATTATATATTCTTCTGCATCTTGCTTTTGCCATGTATATTATCTTGGAAATCTTTCATTTATGCAGATCTGTCTCATTCTTTTTTAAATATTATTTTACAGGTTGACTGAAACATCCAGTTTAAAAGACTGTTAGTCAGTATACTGTACCATGTGACAGTGAAGTATGGTGACTCTGGCTTTATGGAGTTAGGCTCCTTACTTTATAACCACATTTAGTATGTGATTCACACTTCTATGGCACTGCAATTACTCTTAACTTTCTTCTTGATCTGAACTATTGAGCAGAAAGCAAAATTCACTTTGAGGAAAATCAGTTTTGGATACAAGATTACAATGAGTAAGTAAACACCATGATATTTTTTATGCTAAGTTCATAACCTTTCTTCTCAAAATTTGCACAATGACATTTTAACAAATAAATCTTACCAAGCACAAACCCCTTATTTCCTCCATCTTTGAATACACTAATAATGAGCTAAATACATGATGGATGTTAAGATATGATTTTGGTAACTTTTCCCATAACAACTATTCAATCTGTCTTAGTAATTTAATAATTGAAATTGCTTTAAACTCTACTTTGTGTTGTTTTCCAGAAAAATCTGCTTCATCTTGTCTTTACATAACTAAAGTATTTTCCTTTTACTATGCTTAATAGTTAACAGTTTAAAATGCCATATCAGGTTATATAACAGTTTCATTCAACCCTGTAAGTACCCCCTGAGTTATAAGCGGCACCCCAACACAACATACTATTTCTAAAATATTTAGTCCTTCATGACGCATCCAATTAATGTTTATCTCTTATGTTACTGTGTCAGACACTATGCTAGGTAAGCAAAGTACAATGGTTAACAAGACGGAAACATCCTCTGCCCTTTAAAATTTGAGTTTGGCCACAAGAATGTGGTAAAGGGAATACATATTTCAGAGGCAGAAAAGAGAAAGAATCATTGAATTAAAGCCTGAACCAACTTTACAGTGATGATTCTGTATTTTAATCTCTCCACAAATTGGCACTAAAATAAAAAAGAATGACAAAGATTCTTAAAATTCAAGAAAAGATATTAAAGATATATTGCTAATCAAAAATGTCAATGTGCACATCATAAGCTCACCAACCAAGCTAAATACTTTTCCTTAAAACATTTTCATAAAAATGATGGTCTATGCATGAAAAAAAAGAATATTATTAAACCTTTAACAATGATTAGGGGTCGGGTATATTCTGAGATGTTGGGGAATTGTTATTTTGGTGGTATTTTTATCTGTATCCTTGGACTTTTATTATGATTAGAATATTACTTTATGATTCAGGAAAACAGTAATATAAACTATGATAAAATAAAAGAATTAGTAAGTCTCCTGTTGCTGCTACATGTACATAGATTTCTCTGAGTATTTAAATAATTACCTATGTTAAGCATCTTCTATGAAGTACACTGAGCTAGGTGCTAAAGACTAATATAACATGCAAGGTATATTCATAAACACTTTAGAGCATATGGCCAGAAAGGTCAATTGGAGCCTGCAAGGGAGTTTCTTATATAATGTTGATATCTTTTTCCACATCCTTAAGCTTTCAGTTAAGACTAATTTAATAGTGATAAGGAAGATAGGGTGGGGGAGGAAGAGACAGAGACAGAGGATGGAAGCAGAAAGTTCTGTTAGAATACTGCAGTACTTACATGTAACCATGGTGTGATTTTGGACTTGTTCAGATTAAAATGCCAGTGTAATATCTAGTTGGAGATGTCTAAAGCAGGAAGTTGGAAATTCACAATGTGACAAAAGTGGTCTGAACTATAGCTATAGTTATGGAAGTGATTTACTGAGGGTTGATAAGTTACATTATAATAGATCAGATAGGCAAGAAATAAAGTAACGCTGTGGGGGAAATTTTTTTGGCACTTGTTATGTGTCAGATATTTATACATCCCTTTTCTTAATCATTCCAATATCAAAGGACTATAAAGATTATTACTATTTCACAGATGCAAAAATTAAGTTTCAGGGCCTAAAAACTCTGTCTATAGCTAAACAGGCAGCACGCAGCAGAAATAGGATTTGAATTCAGGTGTTGCTAACCAAATCTTATATTCTTATGTTTGTCTAAAGGACATAAAACTGAGAAACATCTACACTGCTATGGAAAAAAGATAAACCTACAGCAAACAGTAAAAGTTCTTCAGAGAAGATAAGTGTCTGTTCAAGGTCTCTGAGCTGGTAATTCACTAGCCAAGACTAGAATATAAGTGTTTGATCTCCAGTTCAGCATTCTTTATACTATACTGTCACCTTGTGTGATTATAACACTATTTTGAATAAACTGAAATTTCATATACGTGGAATATTTAACTAATTAATACCTTCTTTGCTAATGTTAACTTTTTTGGTGGTGGGAGAAAGGCTTAAAACTAAGTACATATATATACACACACAGATATATGTGTGTATATATACACACACACTGTTTTTGAGCAGGAAAAATTTAATATATAGAATTATTAAGTAGTAAAAAATGGTTAACTGGATGGTATAAAAAGGATTCTACAAAATACAGGAATGGCAAATACAGGAAGCAGCTACCATCCATGGAGTTAAGGGGGGAAAATACCTGAGGAAAATAAGAATTTGGAAAAGCATACTCATCTCACAAGGCTGAGATTCAGACCTTGTTATAGTGTGGCTGCAGCCCAGCCTGTTGGGTAACAGAAAAGTTTGCTCGAGTCCTGGTGGGCCAGGAAACTAAGGGTAGATCTGTTAACATACTATGCTAAGAACTAAGGTCAGACCTTAGAATTGTCCCGCCACCACTTGGAGGGATGACTGAAAGCTTTAGTAAGAGAGGAGCAAGATTTCTGGGGGCAAGAATGAAAAGGTTCTCCTTGCCCTTTGCTCAGCCTTCTCACATTAAACAATTTTTTAAAAAGTTTAAATTAGTATATTTTTATTGTCCTAGTTTATATTACATTTAACATTATAAACCACCTAAAATCCTTTTAGAAAATAGGTGGGATATAAATGCTAAATAGCTACACAGGTTAAGTAAATAAATAAATCTATGTGGTACTACTTACTATTTTAAATAGGTCAGTGAGTCCCTAGAGAGTGGCACCTCTCCAGCAGAATCCTTTCACTTCAGTCAAGCCACCTTCAGATTCCTTTTCCCTGCCTGCTATTTAAGAACAGATTTTTCACATGCTATTTAAGATACTTCTGAAAGGATCTTCCTCAAATTCTAGTTCAAAAACAAAAAGTTCCCAATAAGTTGCACTGTAAAAATTCTCATTTTCTTTAAAACATTTCTGCTTTTCTAAAGTTCCAAATTACTTCCAATAAATTTTTAAAATGTAAAATAAAGCAAAGTTCTAAAACTCTCTTGAGACACTTGCTTTGCTTCTGGAACACTGAGTTCTCTGCAGCCACCATGCTGGATACCAATAATGTATATGTGTGTCCCAACAGTGTAGCTATATCACATAATATATTTATAACATGTATTAGAAGGATATATTTACACTGCTGAGTACTATTATGCAGAGAAAGAAAAGTTACCACTAAGTAAATAAGGTTGAGATGTAGGGTTTCTCAAAAGCAGTTTATAAAATATGTTCACGTTTGCTGAGAAATAAAACAATGAGTAAAACTATATACTTCTATGAACTGACTTCAATAAAACTTCATATAACTTTAAATAGTCCCAGTTTGTTATACAGTTAAATGGATTTGCAGAGGCCTGTAGTTAGTTACACAAAGTTTAATTGTACCAAACTATACAAAACTACAAACTACCTCAGGAAAAATATAGTCCTGTGTCCTGGAATTTGATTATTATAAATTTATTTTTACATAGAGGCTACAGAGGAAATTTCCAAGCGCATCTATGAATTGTTCGGATTCCTAGTCCACCCCCAACACACCAAAACAAAATTTATTCCTCATCTTCTTTTACACTGCAAAATAGCCTGTCTCCAAGTCCCTTATATAGGTTGAAACTGTTATAAGACTGTTTCATATACAATCGTATTAGAAATGCAAAATCAAACAATGACTGTTTATTTCCAAATGAGGTTTAGGTTTTAAAGAACTATAAAATTAAGATCTAGATCTCAACTTTTGACCAAAACATATGTGATATACAATTAATTTAGTCTGCAATATAAAAGCCTTTTATGTGAAAATTACTGAATAGTCCACAAGAGGGCACACTTTCAACTAATGTAAATAAGTGGAAAAATTAAAAATTCAGTTTTTTTTTTTTTTTTTTTTTTTTACTAGCACATCAAAGATTGGCCAGATTCTTCTGATTATTCAACAATATTAGAAAGCAAAAGATCCCGAAGTGTGTGGGTTTTTTTTGTTTAAATACCGAAATGGAAACTTTTTTGAGATATATGTGAAATATAAGAAAAACTTGTGAACAAGACTTCTATATTAATATTAAAATTAAATTATAAAAGTATGCAATAGTCTTTGCCATTTTGGTTCTGTTAGCCATTTGGAATTTGGCTGCCTTAAGAATCTTTTCAAGAAACTCTGGCTACTTTGATTTTTGATCCTCAATTCTTCAAGACAATCTAGTATGAGAACACGGAATATGTTTCAGATACTTTAGGAAACTCTCCCAATTAATAGGTAAGATCATTAATAAAGCACATGAAAGAGCAATCAAGAAAGGGTATACATGGAAGAGGTGCAAACAATCGTGGAGCACTTATGCATAATCTGCATACTGATCTCTATCCTGCTCTAACTCATTCAAAAATACCATTTCAGCAATTCTCCTCTCTCCTGTATCATCCATTTTTCCACATATTGAATAATCCCAATCAGCATAAAACATATATATGCAAATAATTCTCCCTACTCGCAATTAAAAGAAAACCCAAAAAACCCCACCCTTTATCTTGACCCCTATGATCTCCCTCCAACAATGGCTTAATTTTTCTGTTCCCTTTCACAGCAAAATTACCTCAGTTGTTTATATTCATCCCTAATTCTTCTACTTTCTCTTGGAACCCATAATCATATGTGTTTTTATTCTCCATTCCACCAAATATCTAGCCACAGTTAGCAATGGCACTAAAATTGCTAGATTCAGTGGGCAAGCCTCTCACCCCAAATGATGTGACCTAGTAATCAACAAAGTTGATCACTCTCTCCTCCTTGAATAATTCTTTACTTGTTTTCCAGAACAACATATTCTCCTAGTTCTGCTGACTAACCTGGCCACTCCAGAATCCTCTTCTGGTTCCTTTCATCTTCCTCTCCATACTCTACTGTTGACCTCATTCAGTGGCATGATTTTAAAACAGTGCTTCTGTGCTTATGGCTCCCAAATTTGTATTTCTAAATCTGACTTCTTCCCCATATACTAGACTCATATCCAACTATCTAATCAATATCTCTGCTTTAGTACAAATTTATTCCCCCTCCCCAAACTGTTCTGATTCTAGGGTTTTTTTTTTTTTTATAGTTACATATGGATTTTAGAATCATCTTGTTAATTTCTACAAAGCTGCTTGGAATATGATAGATATAGCATTTAATCTATGTAACAATTTGGGTAGAACTGATAACCATATTGAGCATTATGATCTACAAATGATGTATATGTCTCCACTAATTTAGATATTCTTTAATTTCGCTCAGCAATGTTTACTAGTTTTCAGTCTATGGTGCTTTCACATACTTTTTCAGATTTATTCCTAAGTAGTTCACATTTTTGATGTTATTATAATTGACAAATTTTTGATTTCCAATTGTTAATTGCTAGGATGCAGAAATACAATAGAATATTGTATATTAATTCTGTATCCTGAAAACTTACTAACCTTACTTATTAATTCTGGGGTCTTTTTTGTACAGTTGGCCTTCCGTATTCACAGGTTCCACATCCATGGATTCAACCAATTGTGGACTGAAAATATGTGAGAAAAAACAATATGACAATAAAAAACACAACAAAAATTTAAAAGTACAGTATAACAACTATATAGTTTTCTGTAATAGAAGGTTTTGCTTTTTTTTTTTGTTTTGTTTTGTTTTTTTTTACTAAGGATTACTATGGAAACTTTTTTGTTAGGTACAAAATACTACAGTCTCACAGTGAGGTTGGCAATAATTAAAACTTCTTTTTGGCCAGGCACAGTGGCTCACGTCTGTAATCCCAGCACTTTGGGTGGCTGAGGCGGGAGGATCACGAGGTCAGAGAGAGACCATCCTGGCTAACACGGTGAAACCCCGTCTCTACTAAAAATACAAAAAATTAGCCGGGCGTGGTGACGGGCACCTGTAGTACCAGCTACTCAGGAGGCTGAGGCAGGAGAATGGCATGAACCCGGGAGGCGGAGCTTGCAGTGAGCTGAGATGGCGCCACTGCACTCCAGCCTGGGTGACAGAGTGAGACTCCACCTCAAAAAAACAAACAAAAACAAAACAAAACAACAAACAAAACAAAACAAAAAAACCTTCTTTTTTTCAGTCCTACTACTGCTAAACCATGTTTCTCTCGGGCTGTATTTCTGCAATTGGTTTCAAAAACTCAGAAAACAGTTCAAAAGAACTACATATAACCACTAAATAATATAACTAATGAATGTGAAAAAAGATACTGGAATAGCTTTTTAGGGAGGATAATTTTTTTTTTTTTTTTTTTAAGACAAAGTCTCACTCTGTCACCCAGGCTGAAGTGCAGTGGTGCGATCTGGGCTCACTACAGCCTCTGCCTCCAGGGTTCAAGTGATTCTTGCGCCTCAGCCCCTCAAGTAGTTGGGCTACAGGTGTGCGCCGCCACCATGCCCAGCTAATTTTTTTATTTTTAGTAAAGACGGGGCTTCATCATCTTGGTCAGACTGGTCTCAAACTCCTGACCTCAAGTGATCCGCCTGCTTTGGCCTCCCAAAGTGCTGGGATTACAGGCGTGAGCCACTGAATCCGGCCTTTTTTTTTTTTTTTAAGACAGAGTCTCACTCCATCACCCAGGCTGGCGTGCAGTGGCATGATCTCAGCTTACTGAAACCTCTGACTCACGGGTTCAAGTGATTCTTGTGCCTCAGCCTCCCGAGTAGCTGGGATTAAGGCATGCACCACCCCACCCGGCTAATTTTGGTATTTTTAGTAGAGATGGGCTTTCACCATGTTGGCCAGGCTGGCTTCAAACTCATGACCTGAGGTGATCCACCCCTCATCCACCTCCCAAAGAGCTGTGCTTATAGGCATGAGCCACTGCGCCTGGCCAGCGAAGATAAATTTTTAAAAAGTCAACTTAAACCAATAAAAAAGAGCTTTTTACTAAGGATCTAAGTTTATAAACTATTTTAAGTAGTTCGATTTACAGAAAAAGAAGCTATCAATGGAGAAAAGTGACTTGTAACTCATTACCTACAGTAACCTTTCTAGGCTTTCCATTGGACCTCTGCATTATATGACAGGTATACAAATTAAGTATGATATAAATTAGGGATGTATTTTTTTCTAAATTAATATACTCATGGTCAATGAACCAATCACAACATGCAAGTTTTGATAACATGAAATACTAGATCCTTTCTGCACATAAAATTTTAAAAATTTAGTTCTGTAATACCAACTGTTCGTTAGAAAAATAAATTTTTAAATTTTAAGTAAGATTTTTGATTTAATAACAGAGTTCCACAAAAGTAAACTTACTATGAAACACAGATTATTAAAAAGAAAATGTAATAGTCATATATCCCAGGGTAGAAGGCTAATGGAAACAGAAATCAAATGACCATGTGTTATAGCGTAATTTCTCAGGTAATGATTTCAAACAGCAAAAGAACTGAACAGACTCTTTAATTAAACCTGAAACTCTCCAAACAGCATTTTTGGTGGGTTTTTTGTTTGTTTGTTTTGTTTCTGGGTTTTGAAACTCTTGGGATATTAACTCAATAGGGGTCCAGAATATGTGATAGCTGATTGATTTTTAAAGTACCTAAAGAAGTTAATTAGGAAGAAAAGCTTTATCTTATGTTACAGGGGACTTTTATTGTTGTTTAAGAAATTGAAGTAAAATTGGGAGGTATAGAAAAGAGGGATACAGAAAGATCGGTTTCTAAAATTATGTTTTAACACAATTAATTATGACACATAAACACAGAAGCAAAACTAGACTTAAAAAGGAAACACAACACTTTCAATTAGAATACTGAATTGCCTGAACTTGAAGGAGTAGTTTAACCTCTCTTTATCTAAGTTTTCTTATCACTGGGAGATGAAACTTACTAAGTGATTAATTTCTTTCTTTTTGATTATCTGATTTCCAGATTTTCTTTTAAAAAGTAAACCTTTATGCTTTCACTATCATGCACTTAATACCTAACACCTACAATAGGGACCGTCAGTGGTTGTTGAGGATACAGTGGTAAACCAAAGAGACATACCCTCACAGACTGTAAGAGTCCAGTAGGGATGATGCACTGAATAATCACTACGAAACATATAATTACATATTTGTGATAAACTCCCTAACAGTAATGACATTTCATGACACTAACATAGTGCTTAATATATGCCTAGCATTGTTATCTAAGGGATTTACATATTTTAATTCATTTAATTCTTATCTTATGAATTAGGTACTACTTTTATATTCATTTTAAGATAATTAATAACAGAGGCACATAAAGATTAAGTAACTTGCCCAAGTCTGATTCCAGAATCCCCACTCTTAACATTCCAGAGTCCTAGCTGTTTTTCATATGAAAAACAAAACAAAACAAAACAAAAACTGTTGCAAGAGAAGAAAAAAAGGTTAATTAAACTTATGTTCGGGGAGGGAGGAAATGCCTGATGAGGGAATTCTCATAAGTAAGAGTTAAATAGGCAAAGGGGGAAGAAGAAATGAGGATCTTAGCACGTTCAAGTCTCTGAAGAAGGACAGAAACTAGCTAAGGAAAGCAGATTATCTAGTACATAGTGATGGACTGACACAAGACTAGGGAGAAAAGGTACATACAAATTAGTTCATTCCTCACCTGACAGACAAGCTGAAGGCACTCTCAATTTGATTTATTTTGGCTCATGCTACTTCAAAAAATAATCTACTGGTTACTCCCACACATATCTTAGTTAATAAGCATGGCACACTTAAAAGTTGCTTAGTTTTGAATCCATTTCTCTCTTAAATACATGTAATAAAATATGTATACTCCTTAAAAATATTAACCTGAAATTACAATAACTATGTTTACAGAATTAGTCAGAGCTTTAAGGCCTTGGAAAGAACAATAGTTTTTCACAAATAAAGTATGAAAACAATTGCCTCAGAATAAACTTTAAAGGAAAAATCTAAATGCTAAGTAAAAGGGCAATTGTATATTCTTGGGTGTTTATGAGATGAAAACTATGTTCATGCAAAAACCTGCAAATGAATGTTCACAGCTGCTTTATTTGTGCTATGGCTTGACTGCGTCCCCTAAAGTTCATTTGTTGGAAACTTAATCCCCAATACAACAGTGTTGAGAGATGGGACCTTTAAAAGGTGATTAGTTCACAAGGACTCTTTTGCCTTCATAAATGGATTAATGTTGTTGTCTCAGGAGTGAGTTCCTGATAAAAAGAAGAGTTCTGTCCCCTTCTATTTCTCCCCACTAATGTCTTGTGCTCTCTTGCTCCTCCACTTTCCATTATGGGATGAAACAGCAAGAAGGTCCTCCCCAGATGTGGGCCCCTCAACCTTGAACTTGCCAGACTCCAGAATTGTAAGAAATAAATCTCTGTTTTTATAAACTACCCAGTCTCAGATATTCTGTTAGAGCAGCACAAAATGGACTAAGACAATTTCATAATAGCCAAAAGCTGGAAACAAATGTCCTTCAATGCAGACATGGTTAAACCAACCACAGTAGATCCATACTACGGAATGCTAGAACAATAAAAGGAAAAAAATTATTGGTAAAAACATCAACTTGGATGATATAAAGGAAATTACACCAAGTAGAAAAAATACCAATCTCAAAAGCCTACAAACTACATGATTCCATTTTTGTAACATTCTTGAAATAATAACATCATAGAGATGGTGAAAAGATTAGTGGTTGCCAGGGACTGAAAACTCCCAAGTGGGCCAGGCACAGTGGCTCAAGCCTGGAATACCAACTTTGGGAGGCCGAGGTAGATGGATAGCTTGAGCCCAAGAGTTCAAAAACAGTCTGGGCAATATGGCAAAAGCCCATTTCTACAAAAAATACAAAAATTAGTCAAGTGTGGTAGTATGCACCTGTAGTTCCAGCTATTTGGGAGGCTGAGGTGTAAGGATCACTTGAGCCACGGAGGTTGAGGGTGCAGTGAGCTGTGACTGCACCACTGCACTCCAGTCTGGGTGACAGAGCAAGACCCTGTGAAAAAACAAAAACAAAAAAACAAGAGTGCAGGTGTAGTTATGAAGAGATAGCACCCAAAGTAGTGCTTACAGTGATAGAATAGTAAGTTGAGTGTGGTACTGTTATACATAACTACATGTACACACAACTGTACACACACACCCCTGCCGTACACGCACACAACAGTACATATCCACCTGGTTAAATCTGAACAAGTTCCTGGATTGTATCAACGTCAGTTTCCTGGTTTTGAAACTGTAATATACTTATATAAAATTTTATTATTGTGAGAAGCTGGGTGACGACTTCCTTGTACATTTTTCCCCAACTTCCTATGGATCTACATTATTTCAAAATTTAAAAATTTAAAAAACAGTAATACTCTGTGCATTCTGGACAGTACATAGTTCATTAGTATAGATTTTTTATCACTTAACAAAGTTTAATGTTCAAATTAGTTGATTTAGAAACTTTGCAGAACAATTTTCTTTGGGTTTTAAATGTTTTCACATTTTTCGGTGGAAGAGATAACTTTTACTTTTGATATAATTTCAAACTTAAAAAATTACACAGTCAAGAAACTACCATAATCTTTAACCAGATTCACCAATTGTTTATATTTTGCTCCATCTGCTTAAACAATCACAAACTCTTTCCTCCTGTTTCCCTTCCTCACTCGTGGTGTGGTGGTGGTGGTCAGGGGTGTGCGTGCGTGCGTGCGTGCATGCGTGCGTGCGTGTGTGTGTGTGTGGTGTGTCTCCCTTGAACCATTTAAGAGGTGACAACATCAAAGTTCATTCCCCTAAATACTTCAATACGTACTGGCCTAAAACTACAGTCTCTCAACCTTTCTCCTGGAACCAGTGGGCCAGGCTGGACATGGTCTTTTGGAGATGACAGAGGCACAAAAATACGAGCCCAATCCTGCCAGTGCCACTCAAGCCTTTGGTCATGTCATGCCCACTAATACCAAAGTGAGTCCTATGACCAAATCCAAAGCAGGGGGCAACGAAATATAATCTGCCCCTTTAGGAGTAGGTGGTAAATGGTATAGTCACATGGCAAAGAACTGATGCTATTAATGCAATCTATTACACCCGCTGAACCCAAGGTTTTCAAGGATGGGAGCTGGTATTTAATAAGTGCTTCAGGTAATTTTGATGCATACATATGACTAAAAATAAACAGGGGAAAGATTCCGGGCAAAGGATACATTTTGATATCGAAAATAAATAAAAATGGCACACAGAAACAGACATTGTTCTCCAAACTCCAAGAGTTGGTCCTAAAATAAGGCTTTAGTCTCCTTGTTAGCAACGAAAAGAAGAAAGTATTATGTATGTAAAATAAAAGTGAATTAGTAGTTTTTCCAAAGTACAGCTTTTCCAAGATGCAGAAATCAGAGAGTAACTTCACTAGTAAGTCCTCAGAAAGACGCTGGATGACATAATGGAGAAGGTCCTTAATAGTGTTCCTAAAAAAATTAAAGATCTGTTTTAGGCGACTTCTCCTTTTCCTCTCTTTTCTTGGGGGGCGGGGGAAATCACATCCTAAAAGTACAATCCAGTAAACGCAAAGTTAACAGGAGGTCAAAATCATGCAATCCATGCACACAGATCTCCAATGGTATGGTTTAACTTAAAAGTAAAATTTGAAATATTCACAGGAATGCAGAGAATGCCAACCTTTAGTCAGTGCTCCATTAATACATTTCTCAAAATTGAGTGTTAGAAAAATTTAGAATGTCAAGAGTATATGGCTGAATATCATTAAGAGCAGAAGTACATGTTTTATCAATTAAGGCAAGGAACAAATGAGAAGGTGATTTTATGAAGTTTAAGAAGCTTACCCAAAATACATTCCACTTCTAGACAGAAGCCTCAGGCAGGTCAGAATTGTTTTTAAAATAAGTCTGACTTTGCTCTAATACATAAATGAATGAGAGGATCACGATTCCAAATTTACAAACCAGTGCTACTAACTATAGATAAATGCTATCTATAGTTTCCGAAGCTGAAAGCCAAAAAATTGATAAAACTTCTGGGCAATATTTTATAATGCCTGTTTAATATACCACAAATTCTCCTTTATAGAAAGAAAAGGCTGTATGTGAACAAATTGATTAGCCTCCCTAATGGTAGGCAATACATAGCCTATATTATGAGGTACAGAGGGGAAAAAAGGAAATTAAATCTACTATGTGCCAGGCACTGTGCTAGTTGTTTTAGTTTTTTTTCCCCATTTAATCTTCAATATAATCCAATGAATAAGTCTTGTTACCACCATTTTAAAGATAGGAACTCTGGGCAGTTCGCTTGTTTTTGTCCCATTATTAAGATGAGGTTAATCAGACTTACTTGTTAGGTTAAGATAAACTTGACAGTAATCATAAAATGGTTATCCACAAGGAAGATAAAATGGGATGGTAGTGAGAATTCTGGGCATATCCTCCTAATAGTAACTTTGGCCTCGGAGACACACACAGTTATGTGTCACATAATGACAGGGACAAACGTTCTGAGAAATGTACCATTAGGCAATTTCATCACTGTGCAAACATGATAGAATGTACCTACACACACCTAGATGTATAGCCTACTACACACCTATTGCTACTGGTATAGCCTATTGCTCCTAGGCTACAAACCTAAACAGCATGTTACTGTACTGTATACGTAGCCATTTATAACACAATAGTAAGTATTTGTGTATCTAAACATAGAAAAGGTACAGTAAAAATACGGTATTAAAATCCTATAGGACCTCAGTCATTATGGTCTGTTGTTGACCAAATGTCATCATATGGTACATGACTGTGTATGTTACCTATACTCAAAAATCAATATTATTGATTAGTGGATGAAAAAGCAAATCCTAAAACTCAACACAAACAGCAACAAACAAACTCAACTATAGATCAAATAATACCATAATCACACACAAAAATTTTTCAAGTAACTGCGATGACAGTACTATAACTATACAATTACTGAGTAGTTTATTGAAATATAAAACCCCACAACCCCCCTGCAAATAAGTCCACTGGGAGCCCATAAATGTCACCTTATTTGGAAAAAGGGTCTTTGCCAATGTAATAAAGGATCTCAAGATGAGATCATCTTGGATTTAGGGTGGTCCCTAAATCTAATGACACACACCCTTATATAAGATAGAAGAAAGAGACAGACATACTAAGGGAGCCACAGGAGGATAGAGTCAGAGACCGGGGTTTTACGTAGCCACAAGATAAAGAATCCCTGGAGCCACTACAATAGCTGGAAGAGGCAAGGAAGGACTCTTTCCTAGAGCCTTTGGAAGGTGAATCGGCACACTGACATTTTGGTTTGGCCTTCTGGCCCCTTGAACTGTGAGACAATAAATCTGTTGTTTTAAGCCACCAGCTTTATGGTATTATAAGTTGTTATAGCAGCCCTAGGAAACGAATATACTGGAATATATCCTAAGAACAAAAAGAACTGAAAAGAAACCTTGGATATTGTGTGTTCTGTGTTGGCACTGGGATTGATACAGCAATTCTAATACAATATGGTACCTTAGAAGCAAAATGAAGAGAGCCCCCAATACCAGAGGAGTCATCAACTGGTCACTGAATACTAAAGTCTGAGAACTGACCACTAGACTTGATGCAAGTTACTGGTGACTTAGAGAAGACCCATTTTGAAAATGGTGGGACAGAAGAGCAGAAACCTGTTTAGGGTAGGTTTAACAAAGAATGGGAGGACAAATGTGATGTCAGGTACTTGTGAAAGCTTTTCTGATTGCCTTGATGAGGAAGAGATGTTGGAGGTTTTCAGGAGAGGAAAAAGAATAAAACAATCATCTAGGAGAGTGAACGGCTCAAAGAAGTATGGTACAGTTGCTGGGTAACATTAAGAGCCCACTGCCTTTAAAGTGAGACCAGTCATTATGTTTTTTGAATTCTTCTCCAGTACCACTTAGCTGCGAGGGTGAGATTTAACCAAAGCTGTGGTTTTGCCAAAACAGAGAGGAGCGAAGGAACTGAAGGTATTTGTATGCAAGGGAATGATTAAATGACCTTTGAATTTAAGCTATAAGGAGGAAAAGAGGGACACTGAAGAGAAGAAAAACAGTATTGCAACATTCAACGCACGTAGTGAGTGAGTCCTATCCTGCAACTCATTCTTTGGTTTCTGTGACTCAATCTTCTTTCTTGTACCTTAGATTGACTCTACTGACTCCACTTTCTCTAATGGTTCATTATCTTTGATAACTTCTTAACTCTAGCTACTCAGGTCTACCTATAGCTCTTCAAAAATTGAATTATTTCCGTGGCCTCTGAAAGTTCTTTATTGCCTCATTATGTGGGAATTCATTCATGATTCTTTTTTGGCACTACAAATTCTTATAGTACCAATGTGTGAATGTGTCAACATGACAATCATTTCCCCTTAAAATGTTACTGCTCAAATATTTCTAAAATGAAAAATCACTATCTGTAATCTTAGATCTTCTACCATTGCTCCCATTCATTAGTAATCCGAACGGTAAAGTTGACCTGCTGTAAATCAAGGACTGTCTATGTTGCTATTTTATCATTACACCTAGACAAAATCTATCTATCCTCTATTCCTCTATCATTTCACTTACCATCCTTCAAGTTCCAATTCTTCCTGGAAACCATCCTCTACCTATCATTTTACTTCACAATCTTTTCCTTTAATGAATTCCTGTATTAGACCACACAAAGTCAGCATCCAGCCATGCATAATTACATTCTTTCTAATCATTTCATTGGCACCTTAAGTACAGAATCTTGTCTAATTAATTTTTTAAAATTAATTTTTGAAATCTCTCCATAATACCTAGCACAATGCTGGTCATATGGTTACCAGGTTGAAATGAAACACAAAACTGCTAGAGAATGTATTAGATGAAAAACACAACGCCTTATACAATCAAACACTAGGTTAAAGAGTATGAAATCAGGATGCTGAGCAAGTTCATGTAGTTAAAATGATGACACCAGGTGGTCATATGCAAACATATATCAAGTGATCTTAATACCATGATCTTTACATGTTAAGCTTACATTAGCCACGTCACACCTGTTTTTTATTAGAAAGAGAACCTCATTTTAACAGAGACCTATCAGTTAATTCTAGAAACTGCTCCCTGCAATACTCTTATTAAGAAAAATAAGAGTTGAAGTTTTACATGGACTGAAAGTGTAAAATCCTTGGGAAAATTGAGAATAAAATGCAAAATAGTTCCACAAAAAGCTAGCAACATGAGTAAGTTTTTACTTATATAAATGTGGTATAGTTGATAAAGGAGCAAGGAAGATTAAATAATAAAAGCCAACTGATATCTTACTGCTACCAAATTAAATGGAATTGGGTAATTTTCACTATTGGTGTCTGAAATCATACAGAAAAATCTAATTAACTAATTAGATTTAGTTAATTAAATTAAAAAATTAAATTCTTTATCAAAAATTACCATTACATTGACATTAAAAACAAACTTCTTACACATGTTATGGATTCTAACTTAAGATCCTTTTTCTTTCCTGAAATCAGATCAAATTTTCATCCACCCAAGACTAAAGTCCAGAAATAAAAAATGTCTCTAGAACTATATCTCATCAGATGTCAGCAAATAATAGATGAGTAAGTTTTGAATAACTGCTATATAAACATATCAAATTAAGTATTATTTCTATAGACACTTTTGACCAAATAGAATCACAGAATTTTAAAGGCAGAAGAAAATTTAGAATTAAGAGTTCAAATTGGAAAAATACCATTCTACTGTGTAATGGGGAAACTGGGAGTTTATTATAAGTAACCATGAAACTCATAACAGAATTCAATATGACACTGCATTTAGCTAGAATTTCACTAAATGCTGACATATGTCAATACTAATGTTAATAATTAATAATGTTAATTAACATAGAATAAATTCTAGCTAAATGTTAATTGATATAGAAAACACACCAGAACTGATACCATAGTTTAGAAATATCATAAAATAGAATTATTAAGTATAAAATTTACTAAGTATAAAAATTAGGATTTTAAAAACAGTACATTTTAAAAAAACAGTATGTTTTTAAAAACTTATCTACTCTAAACTTTATTAAAGGGAGAGTTTTTCTACTACTATACTGGAATAAAAATTTAACTATACAAGTAGATTGTGATAAATTAAGAAGCATATTATAATCCCTATAGTAACCTCCAAGGAAATAACTCTAAAAAGTTGTTTTTAAAAAAATCAAGAGAGCTGCATGCAGTAGTGTACAACTGTGTGCTCCAATGTACTCCTATATGCCTGTACTCCTAGCTACTCACAAGGCTGAAGGGAAAGGATCACTTGAGCCAAGAGTTTGAGTCTGTAGTATGCTATGATGGCAGTTGTGAACAGCCACTACACTTGAGCCTGGGCAACAGAATGAGACTCTGTTCTTTAAAAAAAAAAAAAAACCAAAAAACAAATCAACAGAAGAATTTAAATAGTACACTAAAAGAATATTTAACACAAAAGAAGGCAGTAAAGGAAGAATGGCAGAAATAAATTCACTCATATCAAAAATCACATTAAATGGGAATAGACTAAATATGACAATCAAAAGCCAAAAAACTATCATATTGGTTCAAATAACAAGATCCAATTATATACTTCTACAAAAGACACTCTTTGATTCAAAGATACAAGTAGATTGAAAGTAAAATAATAGGAAATATACTCCATACAAACAGAAACAATAAAAAAGCTGGAGTGGCTATTAACAGCAGATGAAACAGACTTGAAGATAAATAGTAACAAAGAAAAACAGGGATATTTCATAATGATAGAGTCAGTACATCAGGAAGATACAGCATTTATACATGTGTTCATACCTAACAACGAAGCTGCCAAATATATGAAGCACAAACCAACAGAACTGAATGATAAATATAACTAGAGAGAAAATTAACAAGGATGTAAAAAACTTCAGCAACACTATCAACCAAAATAACCTAACTTAAGTTTACAGAACACTCAAAGACCACAGAATACTCAATGCCTTCTAAGCACACAAGAACGTTCTCCAAAATTGATCACATGCTGGGCCAAGAAATAAATCTCACTAAATTTACAACAAATCATATAAAGGGTGTTCCCTGACAACAAAAGAATAAAATTAAAATCCATAACTGAAAGAAATCTGAGAAAATCAATGGGTCAGAGAAGAAATCATGAGAGAAATTAAATACTTAAAACTGCAGGAAAATGAAAACACAACATATCAAACTTCATTGGATACAGCTAAAGCAGTTTTGTAGGAATATTTACAGCTTGAAATGCCTATATTAGAAAGGTCTCAAATCAGTATCTATTGCTTTCATATCTTAAGAAACTAGAAAAAGTGCAAACAAAATCAAAAACAGGAAGAAGAAAAAAAATAAAGATTAAAGTAAAAATAAACAGAAAACAACAACAACAAAAAACAGAGAAATACCAATGAATTCAAAAATTAGTTCTTAAAAAAAAATCAACAAAATTGACAATCCCTTAAATAGAATGACCAGGAAAGTAAGAGAGAAGAACAGACACAAATTACCAAAATCAGAAATGAAGGAGGGGAAATCATCACCAATCCTTTAGAAATTAAGAGGGAAGGCCAGGTGCGATGGCTTACGCCTATAATCCCAACACTTTCCAGGCCAAGGCGGGTAGATCATTTGAGTCTAGGAGTTTGAGAGAAATCTGGGCAACAAGGAGAAACCCCATCTCTACAGAAAATACAAAAATTAGTCGGGCATGGTGGCACGCACCTGTGGTTTTAGTTACTCAGGAGGGTTAGGTGGGAAGATCACTTGAGCCTAGGAGGCAGAGGCTGCAGTGAGCCAAGATCATACCACTGCACTCCAGCCTGGGTGACAGAGTGAGACTCCTTTTCAAAAAAATAAAAAAAAAGAATTAAAAGGGAATATGAACTTTAAGCCAACAAATTACACAACTTATATTAAAAAAGAAAAAAAGAAATTCTTCAAAAGACAAATTACCAGAACAGACTCAACAAGAAATAGAAACTCTGAATAGATCCCTAACAAATAAGAAAATTGAACTATTTAAAAACCTTCACACTAAGAAAAGCCTGGGCACAGATGATCTTCACCAATGAATGTTATGAAATATGTAAGAAAGAATAGCAAACTTTTATAAACTGTTTTATAAACTAGAGGAGAATATTTCCCAACTGAGTCTGGTATCACCAAAGACAGAGACAATGCAAAAAAAACAAAAAAAAACAAAAAAACAAAAAAACAACTACAGACCAATATCCCTCATGAACACACATACAAAAATTATTTTTTAAAAACTGGCAAACCAAATTCAGCAACATATAAAAATGACTATACATTAGGACCAAATGGGATTTATCCTGTGAATGCAAGGGTGGTTAACTATCTAAAAATAAATTAATGTAAAACATCTTATTAATAGAAATAACAACTAAAGCTACATGATCATTTCGAAAGACACGGAAAAACACTTGACAAAATCCAACAATCATTCATTATTTTTTAAAACTCTCAAAAATTAGAAATAAAAAGGCTCTTTTTCAACCTAATAAAGAGTGTCAATGACAAGTCTACAGCTAACTTCCCTATCAGGACAAAAACAAAGATGCCTGTTCTTATTCCTTCCACTGAATATTGTCCTGTAGGTTTTAGTACAGTAAAACACCAAAAAGTAACACATCTTAAAAAGAAAAAAACTTAAAAAGATATTAAATGCATTCAGATTAGACACGAAGAAATGAAACTGCATTATCAGATGACACTGTCCAGTATGTAGAAAATCCTAAGAAGCCACTAACAAACAACTAGAATAATAAAAAAAAAGCTCAGCTAGATCACAAGATAGAAACTCAATATACGAAAATCAGTTGTAGTTCTACTTTCTAGCAAAAATGCAAAAATAAAATTAAGAAAACAATTCCATTCAAACTAGGACCATGAAGAGTATTTGGGAATAAATTTTTAAAAAGAAGTACAAGATTTGTATTGCACACTGTTATAAGACATTGCTGAGTCAAAAAGATCTTTAACATTCCATGCTCATAAATTAGAAAATTCAAAATTGTTAATATGGTAATCCTCTTCAAATTGATCTATAGATTCAACATAATCTTTTTCAAAATCCCAGCTGTTTTTTTTTTTTTGTGTGTGTAGAAATAAGCGGATCCTAACTTTATAGGAAAATACAAAGGATCTAGAATAGCCAAAATAATTTGGGGAAGAAAAAAGTTGGAGAACTTATACTACCCAATTTCAAAACTTACTATGAAGCTACAGTAATCAAGATTGTATGGTATTAATGTAAGGACAGGTATACGGATTGATCAACGAAGAGAATTTAGAGTCCAGAAAGAAATCTTTGTATTTATGTTAGATTTCTCACAAAGATGCCCAGAAAATTCAATGGAATAAGAGACAGTCTTGTCAACAAATAATTTTTAGATAACTAGACATCTACATGCAAAATAAAATAAAACAGACTATTATCTTATACCATACACAAAAATTAATTCAAATGGATCAAATGCCTAAACGTATGAGCTTAAACTATAAACCATCTAAAGGAAAATATAGGAGAAAACATTTGCGACCTTGGGTCAGGCAGAGTTCTTAGATGACAAAAACAAGGCAGAGTTCTTAGATAACAAAAACATGAGCCATAACAGATAAAACTGATAAACTGGATTTCATTAAAGTTAACAACTTTCATAGTTCAAATGATATCAATAAGAAAATGAAAAGACAAGCCATAGACTGGGAGAAATTATTGCCAAATCACAAATCTGATGAAGCTCTTGTATTCAGAATTTAAATGAACTCTCACTAGTGAACAAGAAGATAATGCAACTTTTAAAATGGGCAAAGAACTTACTTAGACACTTCGCCAAAGAACACATACATATGAATGGCTTAAAAACATACAAAAAAAAAGTGCTCAATATCATTAGTCATTAGGTATACTCTCATTGAAACCACGATACCATGACACATCCATTAAATTGCCGTAATATTATAAAAAAGACAGACAATATTAAGTGTTGGTGAAGATGTGGAGAAACTTGAACCCTTACACACTGCTGGTAGAAATGTAAAATGATACAGCCACATTGGAATACAGTTTGGCTGTTTCTTAAAAAGTTAATTTATCATATGGTCCAGCAATTCCATTCTTAGGAATGTATCCAAGATAAATAAAAACGTATGTGCACACAAAGATTTCTCCATGAATGCTCAAAAAAGTATTATTCATAAAAGTAAAAAGCTGGAAATTATATAAGTATCTACCAACTAGTGCATAGACAACATATTGCAATATAATGAACTACCATTCAGCAATAAAAAAGAACAAAATACTGATACATGCCATGTCATAAATGAACCTCAAAACACGCAAAGTGAAAAAAGCCAGATGCAAAAGACTACATACAGTATAATTCTTTTTAGATGAAATGTCCAGAAAAATTTATAGAAACAAAAAGCAGATCAGTAGTTGCCAGAACTGGAGAGGGTTGTGGGAGTTGGGAACTCACTACAAATAGGCTTGAGGAAAATTTGGGGACTGATGAAAAGGTTCTAAAACTGGAAACCATCAAATTGTATACTTAAACAGGTGAAGTTTATATTAAATGGATCATACCTCAATAAAGTTGTAAAGTAAAATCGCATCTAGAGATATTAATTTCCTTTATCTAGCTCTAAACATTTTGCCTTAGGTCATTATTTTTTTCCTTAAGAAATTTTTTTAGTTGGTAAAAAAATTTATTGTACATACTGATCACATACAGTACTAACAATTTCTGGGAATGCAAAAACACTGTGATTTGGTTGTATTGATCAGCTCTAACTTGCACTTGACTAAAATTTCTTGAGAAGAACAGGCAAAGCAATCATGTTTTTAAGCAAGCTCACAAACTGTCACCTGCATGTCGTTAAAGACTATTTCACTTACCCTAGGATGACAGTGACATTCAATATAATTACTCTGTTTTGAAAAGATTCACTGATATATTAAAGTAGGAAAGCATCTTACAAGTAATCTAGTTCAATCCCTTTGTTTTACAGGTAAGAAAAAGATGAAATTACGTGTTCAAGATCACACATTCAAAGTTAGTAGCAAAGCTTCCCAGTCTCCTGACTTTCCTGCTCTTTTTGTACATCGAGTATGGTTTTATTGAAAGAAGAAAGTGGTAGGAAAAAAAAAAAAAATCACTGTGGCCGGGTGTGGCGGCTCATGGCTGTAATCCCAGCACTTCAGGAGGCCAAGGCAGGTGGACCACTTGAAGCCAGGATTTCCAGACTAGCCTGGCCAACATGGCGAAACCCATCTCAACTAAAAATACAAAAAAATTAGCTGGACATGGTGGCACACATCTCTAATTTGAGCTACTCGGGAGGCTGAGGCACAAGAATCATTTGAACCGACGAGGTGGAGGTTGCAGTGAGCTGAGAGCACGCCACAATACTCCAGCCTGGGTGACAGAGAGACAGACTCTGTCTCCAAAAATATATGTAAATAAAATAAATAATCACAAGGAAAATACCCAGGCAACAGCTAACAGCTGATTAATTTTTCATCCCATCAACATATCTCTTGTAACCTCAACTTGTTGGTTCCTTTTTATTTTACAAAAAGGGAGGGAAACTTTATAAAGCCTTTGACGTATTTATTATTTCATTTAATACTCAAAACATTCCCATGAAGTAAGAATTACCTAATACTAATAACTGGAGAAACTGAGGTTCAAAATAGTTAACTTGCCCTGCTTAGAAAGTTTGTAAACAATTAAGCCAGAATTTAAGAAGTTAAATGTATCTGCCTTCCATGCTCTTTTTATTTCATTGTTCTTTCAGGTAGTTTAAGCAGTGGTCTCCAAAACAATTCCTTTCAGTAAATATTGTTTGTGTTTACACTTTCAATAAATATGTTTACTGTAAAGGTCATAACATAGACATTTTAAAAGGATGAGATAAAAATAAGTACATCTCAAAGTTCTAATTTCTTTTCCACAATGAGCTAAATTATCTTGCACACTGCCCAGTCACATTCTACTACATCTTTCCCATCCTACTACAACTCTGGAAATCATTATTCTAAATACTGCTGTTTTTTCAGAATTGAGTATCATCCCTTCTTTGCAATATTATTTTATTCTTGACACTTTACCCTCACTTAAAAGCTTTAATTCCTACACATTTCTAATTCCATTAATTCTTATGTTAAACTTGAGTTTTGTTATTCTTATTTTCTTCTACTTATAGGCTCTTGAAATTGGAAATACATCTACTTTAAGTCTCAAATAGTTCCATCAATAAGATGGAGCTCATCAAATAAGAATGCTGGACATTCTTATTTAAAATTAGAGATTTTTTAAATGAAAGGAAGAATTATACAAATGACTGAAAACGAAAGTATTCTGATACACTGAAAGTTTTCTGTCAAAAGGTTTATAGTATTTAGAAAGAAAAACTCAGGGGGAAAAGGAGATATTTCTATTATATTAAAATTGGCTTGTTTAAAAAAAATTTTGAGGCAGGGTCTTGCTCTGTCACCCAGGTTGGAGTGCAGTTATGTGATCTCAGCTCACTGCAATCTCAACTCCTGGGCTCAAGCAATCCTCCCACCTCAGCTTCCCAAGTAGCTGGGAATAAAGGCACGCGCCACCACGCCTGGCTAATTTTTTGTATTTTTGTAGCGTGGGGTTTCGCCATGTTGCCCAGGCTGGTCTCGAACTCCTAAACTAAAGTAATCTGCCCTCCTCGGCCTCCCAAAGTGCTGAGATTACAGGTATGAGCCACGACGGCCAGCCTAAAATTGGCTTTTTAATATAAACGGCAAGTAATCTCTGAGCCTCACTAAGAAGTGAAATTTGTTCTTTGAGTTAAATAAAAATTCTTGAGACAGTTGTTGATCAGTTTTTATGAAATCAGTTTAGGTTGCAGCATATGTTTCATTAGATTTCAACAAACTTACATCATGCTTCATTAGAAATATGCTGTAAAATATTTCTATCTATCTTAACATGCTTAAATAGATCTGGCTTTGGACTCCCTTTTACCAATATGAGGTATAATTCAATATAAAGTAAAATCTTGCTTCTCAAATTTGGCTTTTGGTGTCCAATTCCTTTCAGATGTTACAATCTTTCCCCTACCTAATCAAACTTGTTCTCTTACAAATCAACACATAGCCACGTTATCCCCAAACAGTGTTTCTTCAGACTATAAAACCTACAAAACACCTACTGCACTAAGGAGGCTCCCTAATAATTGTTTCTTAATTGTTTATCTATGATTTTATTCCCCCACAACTAATTCTCACCTCCTGGGAGTAATATTGCCCTCACTGAAATTAGATATGCTAAATTATTTTTCACAAAACTTTACATTAGAAAGTTACAGGAGCCTATTTAAAAAAATAACTTGATAAACTGATGATAAAGAAAACAAAGCTTATTTCTATTGCTTAAGAAATTTCAAAAAGTTCCTCTTCCTGAAATGAATTCCTATAGGATTTTTAAAGCATAGAACAAAACGAAAGCAAAGTCGGAAATGGCAGAACGGGAGTTTGTCAAGACAGACACGCAAAGGAGGATTGGAAACTGCAACAAAATTAGTGATTATTGTAATAATTGGTGCTAACTTCACTCAAGACCATAAATTGTAGATACGGAAAACCCAAGACAACCACATCTAATGAAAGAGAGAAAGGGGGAATGGAAGAAATCACTGAGGAAATTCTTAAAGTCCAAACCAATGATTTTCAGACTGCCTCTCTGTTAGTGGCCTAACCATCTGACTCCAACAATGTTATTCTACTTGTAGAATAAATAGGAAACAACATTGTTTACAATATAGTACTCATCTATTTCAGATAATTTTTATTTGGGTTATTACTGTACATGCAATTACTTATCAGACATCTCCACACAGATTTTCATGGGCAACATCAATCATAAAAGAGGTCTCCAAACCGATCATCCTGTTCTATCTACTCTACCTTTAAAACCACTGCTGGGATCAGGCGCGGTGTCTCACACCTGTAATCCCAGCACTTTGGGAGCCTGCAGTGAGCGGATGACCTGAGGTCAGGAGTTCGAGACCAGTCTGGCCAACATGGTGAAATCCCGTCTCTACTAAAAAAAATACAAAAAATTATCTGGGCATGGTGGCACTCAGCTGTAATCCCAGCTACTCAGAGGCTGAGGCAGGAGAATCACTTGAACCCAGGAGAAGGTGGCCGCAGTGAGCCAAGATCACGCCACTGCACTTCAGCCTGGATGACAGAGGGAGACTCCATCTCAAAAAACAAAACAAAACAAACAAAAAAACACTGCTGGAGTTATTCTTCTAAAGCTTGATTTGTTTAGGCAATCTCATATTACCTCTACATCTAATGTGCATTTCTATTTCTGCATTTGGACTACACTGTAGTTATTTATAAAATGATGGGTTTCACATTTAGCTTATGAACTGCTTGATGACAAAGACATTATCGCTTATTTTTATATTCTCAGTGCTTACCACGATGCCAGGAAGTTTTACACAATGAATGTGTGGTTTGGCTCTGTGTGTCCACCCAAATCTCATCTTGAATTGTAATCCCCACGTGTTGACGAAGGGACCTGGTGAGAGGTGCCTGGATCATGGGGGTGGTTTCCCCATGCTGCTCTCGTGATAGTGAATGAGTTCTCATGAGATCTGATGATTTAAAAGTGTTTGGTCATTCCCCCCTTGCTCTCTCCTGCTACCATGTAAGATGTGCCTTGCTTCCCCTTCACCTTCTGCCATGATTGTAAGTTTCCTGAGGCCTCCCCAGCCATGCAGAACTGTGAGTCAATTAAACCTCTTTTCTTCATAAATTACCCAGTCTCAGGTAGTTCTTCAGAGCAGTGTGAAAATAAATACAATGAATAAATGCCATGCTGAACTCAACTGCTGGCCTGCTAAACACTTGACCACACACAAACATAATGCAGTTAAGTTGACTTTTGAGAAGCTTTTTCTAATTTTCTGTCAAAATAGAATTACCTGATCAAGAAAAGCTCTTTTCCTTAAGTTATCTGTGTTTAGAATTCATAATGCCTGAGATACATATATGTACTAATATTAAAGTAGAGGTTGCTACTGAAATACCCAATGACCACAAAGTCACTCCAAAGGAGTGAAAGAAAGAATGGATATTGATACGGTTTGGCTGTGTCCCCACCCAAATCTTATGCTGAGTTGTGATCATCAGTGTTGAAGGACAGGCCTAGTGGGAGGTGACTGGATCACAAGGTTGGACTTCTCCATTGCTGTTCTCGTGAGAGTTCTCACAAGATCTGGTAGTTTAAAAGTATGTAGCACCTCCTACTTTGCTCTTTCTCCTGCCACCCATTTGAAGATGTGCCTGCTTCCCCTTTGCATTCCGCCATGATTGTAAATTTCCTGAGGCCTTCCTAGCCATGCCAACTGTACAGCCTGCAAAATTTTGAGTCAATTAAACCTCTTCTCTTCATAATTTACCCAGTCTCAGGTAGTTCTTCATAGCAATGTGAGAACAAACTAATACAGATATAAAACAAGGAAAAGAAGTGGCAATCTGGAGACTGCCCAAAGCAGCAACTTCACTTGATTACGGGTACTTGGGAATACAGGTCATGTGACCAGATCTTTAAGTGTTAGCAGCAACTTCACTTGAGATTACAGGTACTATAGAATGCAGGTCATGTGACCAGATCTTTAAGTGTTCAAGAGAAGCTAGAAATCAGCTCTTCCCTCTTCTTCTCCTTTTTTTTTTTTTTTTTTTTTTTGAGGCAGAGTCTCACTCTGTCGCCTAGACTGGAGTGCAGTGGTGCGATCTCAGCTCACCTGTGACCTCCATCTCCTAGAATCAAGTGACTCTCCTGCCTCAGCCTCTGGAGTAGCTGGGATTAATTACAGGTGTGTGCCACCATGCCCAGCTCATTTTTGTATTTTTAGTAAAGACGGAGTTTTGCCATGTTGACCAGGCTGATCTCAAACTCCCGACCTCAGGTGATCCACCCACCTCGGCCTCCCAAAGTGCTGGGATTACAGGTATGAGCAACCGCACCTGGCCCCCTCTTCTTCTTTTTTTAAATTTAATATGGTTTCTTGATTTTAAATCACTCACTTTTTTTTTTTTTTTTTTTTTAAAAAACACTGCATAGGTCAGGGAAAACAAGTCTGCAGAATGGATTTGGCCTGTAGGGCAACAGTGTGTGACCTCTGAAAAGAATGCAACATTTTTAGCTGCTAAGGACAGACTATTTAGCTTGGTTCAAAAAATTGAAATAATGTTTTGACTTTTTTTTTTTTTTTGAGACAGTCTCGCTCTTTTGCCTAGGCTGGAGTGCAGTGGTGCAATCTCGGCTCACTGCAAGCTCCACCTCCTGGGTTCATGCCATTCTCCTGCCTCAGTTGGGACTACAGGTGCCAGCCACTACACCCAGCTAATTTTTTTTGTATTTTTAGTAGAGGCAGGGCTTCACTGTGTTAGCCAGGATGGTCTTGATCTCCTGACCTCATGATCGGCCTGCCTCGGCCTCCCAAAGTGCTGGGATTACAGGTGTGAGCCACTGTGCCCAGCCTGACTTTTAAAATTTACTCCTTGCTTCCTACTGTGGGTTCATTTCTACACAACTCCTTCTCTCTCTCAATATGATGCAACTATACTGGCTTTCTTTTAGTCCCAGAGATTCTTCTTTCTGCTTCACTGTCTTTATATGCCTTTAACCTGAAAAGCCACTCACTTCTTCATGTGTAAACCACTCCTCCCAAAAACCCTCGAACTAGCTAATTCCTACCCTGGTCGCTGTCTCAAGAAAGTATCTGATGATCTTTCCTAAACTAGATTAAGTACTCTGTTAAACACACTCTCAAGTGCTCTACCCAACAGTACTTGTCATAACTATAATGAAATAAATATTTCTGTAACCAGTTGTTTAATAAAATCCCTCCCTGGATTTAAAGTACTAAAAGGGCAGAAAATGAGTATATCTTGTTCACTACTATAGTCCAATCAAGCATGGCATATGATGCGCATTAATAAGTATTTAAAGGAAGGAATAAAAGCTTATTCTTACTATCACAGAAAAAGGAATGATTTAAAAGAAAAATTCTGAACTCTTTCTCTGAGACCAAAGGGGAGATTTTTACCCTAAAGAAAAAAGAAGCATATTTTTATTTGAACTTATGTTTATCTCTCTTTATTCAGTTTGTTAACTACTCTATTAAATACCTCTATCTTCCTACTGTGTCTACTAGATATTTTAGTATTGAAAATGCTATATTAAATCTCCCACTATGTAACTATATTTTGTCAAGTTAAACTTACATTTCAAATATTTCTCTTGCCTTTTATATTTAGCTATTTATTTGGTTTATAAAAAATTTTAGCTGTAACCCAGTTTTTTCCTTTGTCTTTCATTACTTTAGTATTTTTAACTTAAACTACTTTGTCTCGCATTAATATTGCCATTCTTTTTTTCTTTCTTTTTTTTTTTTTTAATAAGCCATTTCTTGGTCGGGCACAGTGGCTCATGCTTTTAATCCCAACACTCTGGGAGGCTGAGGCAGGAGGAATGCTTAAGCATAGGAGTCTGAGACTAGCCTGGGCAACATGGCTAGACCTCATTTCTACTTAAAATCTAAAAAATTAGCCAGGTATAGTGGCACATGCCTGAGATCCCAGCAACTAGTGAGGCTCAGGTGAGAAGAACACTTCAACCCAGGAAACTGAGGCTGCAGTGAGCTATAATCTTGCCACTGCACTCCAGCCCAGGCAACAGAGCGAGACCCTGTCTCAAAAACAAACAAACCCCAAACACAACTTTTCTTTTCTCAAATCTTTTTGCTTTTTTAACTTTCTTTCAAAACCCTTGGAGTAAGTCTTTAAATTTCATCTCCTTTACCACTTTATTCTCCCTTGGTGATTTCCACGTCTCAAGGATTTTAAACACTGTATATGCTAATGACTCCAGCCTGGACCTCTTTCCTGAACTCCAGACTGGTATATCCAACTGCCTATTTCGTATCTCCATTTGAATGTCTAACAACCATCTCAAACTTACTTCCAAAATAAATTCTTTATCCTGTTCTTCATGCTTCTTCTATAATACTCCTAATTTTGATTAAAGACAACTCATTCATCCAGTTCCTTTGGCCAAAAATCTTGTTATTATCCTTGACTCCTACCTTTTTTACACAATTTTTGGATTGTGAGCCTCTACCTTCAAAATATACCCAAAATTCGACCATTTCCAAGCCACCATGCTCCCTTCCTAGCCTCTTAATTGGTCTTTTTCACTCTTGCACTCCTTGGCAGTTAAACATAGCAACCAGAGATTCTATTAAAATACAGGTTGGATCATGTCACTATTTTTGAAATCTTTCAATGACTTTTTCAGAGCAAAGGCAAAATCCTTATAATGATCTACAAGTTTTGAATATGAATAATAACATTTTAAACCAAAAATCCACCTTGATATTCTTTTCTCCTCTCAGTAAAATATATGCCTGTATCTTATTTGAGAAAACAATACATATAATATGTAAGTGTTATACAAATTGGTGAGAATATAACATTAGGTGAAATGGAGCAGAGGATTCTTTCTTTTCTCAGATCTCATACACTTACAACTCTTGAACTCAAGTCGTGATACAAAAGCAGATGATAGCATACTGTTAATCAAAAAGCAAATATTAGAGGGAGAATATACATATTTATAGGAAAAAGTGTTTATAGTTCTAATGTCAACAAAACCAACTTCTCCTTTCAAATCAAACCAATAAACATTTTGTTTCAGCTTCAGGAAAAATCGACTCCAATTATAGGTGCTCTGATTCTAATAATTGTTTAAATTTGTTCCCGGTAAAAAAAAATACAAAAAACCATTTGCCCTATTACCAATTGTTTTCACTTGAATTTACACAATCTAAAATAATTGGTTTAATACAATGTGGCAGATTAAAAACAACCACATCATTAGTACTCATTGCACGCCTATACCAAAATATCTCACATACCCCATAAATACATATACTATGTACCCACAAAAATAAAAAATATAAACCACTAATTATTTGCTAGTCCTCATACTGAGGTAATGGCTAATTCCTTTCCTTTTGAATCTGGGCTGACCTTTGTGACATGCATGGTGAATAAAATGCAGCAGAAATGACCTTCTGAGATTCCCAAGGCTAGGTGGTAAGAAACCTTACAGCTTTAAAACAAACATGTTGACAATACTTTTTGGGAACCCTGATCCACTATGTTAAATGTCACATGACCATGAAAAAGTCATGCTGATGACGCTGTATGTAGATGCTATACATGATGTCTCAGTTGAACCCAGGCTTCTGGCTGTCTCTACTAAGGCAGCACTTATATGGGTATAGTCATCTGGAACTATTATAGCTAGCCCATCTACCAGCTGAATACCTCCAAGTAACCTCCATCCCTACCACATGAACAAAGCCAAGCCCTGCCTAAATTCCTGACCCACAAAATTGTGAGACATAGGAAAATGGCTGTTATTTTAAAACCACACTAAGTACTGGGAGTAGTTTGTTACACAGCAACAGATAACTGGAACAGTCAGTAACATTTTTTTTTGTTTGTTTTTAAATCAAAATGGCAACAAAGAAGTTTTCAAAGGTACATTTACAGTGTGCAAAAGTGGTAAAGAATTCACGGAATGAGCCAAAGGAATTAAGTCAGGAAATATGTTTATTCTCATATTCAGGAAGGTATTGCCGTGGTAATGGAGAAACTACTGACGTGACTGAGTCATCAATGAATTAGACGTGAGAATGGGTATGAAAACGAGAAGAAAATATTCATAAATGATACCTAGCTAAATGAGCATAGCAGGAGGTTAAAACAAATCTATGACTTAGAAGTTTGGGAGATAGGGTATGGAATGTTATGTTCTTGGTCTAGTTGGACAGAAATAAGTAAGAATGGAAACCAGGAAATGTGAGTAGAATATAGGCAAATGAACAGACAATGGACCATAAGTTATACAGGATGGATATATGTTCTCTTAGCTCAGCCTCAAGAAGAAACAGCCTTCTAACAATATGCAATAGCGGCAAAAACAGGTTTTTAATTATAATTCTGCCACGCACTAGTTGAATGACTTTAAGTTATTTACTTAGTCTCTCTGAAGGTTTCTCATATAAAGTGAGGATAATATGCCTCCCTCACAGAGTTATTTTAAAAATTAATGAATTGGCCGGGTGCGGTGGCTCACACCTTTAATCCCAGAATTTTGGGAGGCTGAGGTAGGTGGATCACCTGAGGTCAGGAGTTCGAAACCAACTTGACCAACATGGTGAAACCCTGTCTCTGCTAAAAATACAAAATTAGCCAGTGTGGTGGTGCATGCCTGTAATCCCAGCTACTCGGGAGGCTGAGGCAGGAGAATCGCTTGAACCCGGGAGGCAGAGGTTGCAGTGAGCCAAGATTGCGCCACTGCACTCCAGCCTGGGCAACAAGAATGAAACTCCATCTCAAAAAAAACACAAAAAACAAAAAACAAAAAAATTAATGAATTAATGTATGTAAATTAAGTGTAAAAGACAATAGATATTAAGTTTGGAGATATGATATACTAGAAAAAAGTGTGTTTTAAAGTATTACTATCAATACTATTAATAGGTAGCATCACTCATTTGAGTACCTTCTATATGCCAGGCATTCTGCTAGATTACTTTAAACATTAATCTTCAGCAGATTCTTGTCACAGACATTGACCTCCCCACTTCATACTTATGAAATAACTGCATAAGTGGACAAAGTAACTGCTTAGTAGCATCGTAAAATATTTTCCTTTAAAAATACAATTATTGTTTCTTAACCCGATGACAGTAGGATAAAAGATATATAAAATTTTACTGACAAAGATACTGGTATAATGGACGTAAGTAGTCAAAGAAAAAGGACTTTAATAGAGGCCCCCAGGAATTATTATAGAAAATAAAAGCAAAATGGAAACATCTAAGGTGGGGATAGAACAAGGAAATCTTAAAAGGGAATGTGAGATGAGAGTCTGAGGAAAAAATCTATTTCTTGTATTAGCTAGACTGGAGATTTTCTGTCACTGTTGATAGTAAGAGCAGTTAGTGTCAGCTATGTACATTACTAGCTGCTTTACATTCATATCATCATTTAATTTTCAAGGCAATCATGCAAAGCAGTTATCATTCATTTCATTAAAAATTTAGTGAGCACCTACTAGGTGCCAGACATTGTGGATACACCTACACACAAGATAATAAAGTGTTCTTGACCAAACCAGCTGGCAAACTATTATAGAAATGGAAACCTTTTCAAAGAAGTTACAGTAATTTGCCTAAGTTCACACAGCTAATAAAGACCAGAATCAGAATACGAATTCAGATCTTACTCTAAAAGCCTATGTTCTCAACCACTACACTTACTGACACAATAAAAAAAAAAAATTCCGTAATGCTGACAAGCTACAAAACTATTTGAACTGATAAAAAATTTTCTCAAGAAACATTCAATAACACACTAAACATTTTCTTAATCATCCATAGTTAATAATTTATTAGTTATATTTAAATTTATTTCAATAATATTCCATGCTTACTGTAGTTGTAATATTTAAAGATTAAAAATCTGGGTATTAGTTCAAGAGGAAAACAGCTATTATCCAAAGTTAAGAGCTATATTCATTGAGTTCTATGTTATCTGATCTAGTCTGATTAATCATTTAAGCAATCATGTTAACAAATAAGAAAACTCTAGAGATAATAATAACAGATCTTAGGGGAAAGCAAAAATGTGAGTGAACAAATTATAACAATGTCATCTATAGGACAATTAGTAGAATACAGATAACTTGGAACTTGCAAATATAATCCTTAACCACTTTAAAGAAGGAATTCATTCACTCAAAACTGCATCTTGCTCTATCCATTTATAAGACTGGAAATTGCCAGGACTCAATTTGCAATTTTTATATCATATTATATATGAACTTCCTACAAATAGCAGTGAACATTTTCACAGCCTCAGGGTGTTAATTGGGCCTTAACACTTACTATTATCCCCTTAAGAGTCTCATTTATATCAATCAGTTGGTATCTAATACAGACATTACACAGAAAGCCAAAACAGGTTAATCAAGACTACTTCTTTGCCTGCAGAAAAAGCTTATTCTGGATGTAAAATTTTTAAAGTAAGAGTATTTATAGGAATAACTAAATTCTAAAGTAAATAACCAAAGACCACATAACGTTTCAGGCCACAGAAAAAAGAATGAATATAAAAGCAAGAAATTGGTCAATTTCCATAAAGGACCTTAATAAGTATTTTTAATAATAGCTAACTAACTAACATTCAAAGATTACTCCAGTTATCAGATCAAGAGCTATCAAGATAATGTACTCAACTTATTCATGAAAAGAAAAAATAAATATATATCTCAGAGAATAACATTATTGAACTTGAGAAGCCAGCCATATATATTATTTTTGTTGTTGTTGTTTGTTTGTGTTTTTTGTTTTGAGATAGAGTCTCGCTCTGTCATCCAGGCTGGAGTGCAGTGGTGCAATCTCGGCTCACTGTAACCTTTGCCTCCTGGGTTCAAGTGATTCTCCTGCCTGAGTCTTCTGAGTAGCTGCGACTACAGGCGTGTGCCACCACGTCCAGCTAATTTTTGCATTTTTAGTAGAGACAGGGTTTCACCATGTTGGCCAGGATGGTCTCGATCTCTTGACCTTGTGATCTGCCCGTCTCCGCCTCTCAAAGTTCTGGGATTACAGGTGTGAGGCACCAGCCCTGGCCAAGAAGCCAGCTTTAATTGGTTTAGTTACAACAACTCTTTTCTTTAAAATGTATTTTTCTTTAACTTTGTTTACAGAGATATTACTGGAAAGGACCTAAAAGTACTTAAAGGTGGTAGAAAAGTAGTATGTAGTTCAAATCAGTCACCCTTTAACATTCCCTTTATCAAAGGTAAGGAAAGGTAAACTAATTTCCCAAGGGTTTGCTTTTCAGCATTTATCTTCTCAACAAAATTGCAATGGTACATAAAATCGCCAAGTCTAGGCATAACAACCCTAACAATTTAAATGTTTTATAAGTCATAATAAGTACATGAACGTCAGAGTTCATCACTGCACAACTTCATAAAATGAGTAAGAAAGTCAAATCCAGGACTTTCTAGAACAAAACCTGTGCTTTGTGCAGTAATATCAAATATCACCAATAGACAGCCAGAGTGAATTTCAGAGAAGTAAGTATCCAGTACACTTGACACTTCCTACATTTCATATTAAGTTAAAAGTATAATACTTGACAATGGCCGAAAGAAAATTGACCCCCCCCCCCGTTTTGTTTTTTTACATGGCTCTTAAGGACTCAAAATACTTTTTCTATGAATATGCTACTCAAGTGGGTAACCTCAGATGAGATTTCACCTATATGAATAGCACGATTTTTCTTATTGAAAAATCGAACCAACAGGTTTAGGGAAAGAGTATAAAAATTATGATAAAAATCCAATTTTTAAGAAACGGGTCAAAATTCAAGGTCATTATACAAAAAATAAGGGGGTGGAAAATGGGCAGTGATAGAAACTGGTAACGTATTTTTAAGAAAAACATTGAGGGGGCCAGGTGCTGTGGCTCATGCCTGTAATCCCAGCACTTTCAGAGGCCGAGGCGGACAGATCGCCTGAGGTCAGGAGTTCAAGACCAGCCTGGCCAACATGGTTTAACCCTGCCCCTACTAAAATAACAAAAATTAACCAGGCGTGGTGGTGGGAGCCTATAATCCCAGCTACTCAGGAGGCTGGGACAGGAGAACCACCTGAATCCGGGAGGCAGAGGTTGCAGTGAGCTGAGATCACGCCACTGCACTCCAGCCTGGGTGACAGAGCAAGACTTCGTTTCAAAAAAAAAAACAAAAAAAAAACAAAAAAAAAAAACCCAAAAACAAAAAAAAACACATTGAGGAAAATGTATTTCAACAATAAAAAGTTAATAATTTCTTGCCCCCCCATTTTATTTTTGAATTATCACTTATCGAAACTCAATATAGTTAATGTTTTTAAGCATCAATTAATTCTGTGCTGGTCCCATTCATTTTGGAAAGCTGGCATTTTCATTAAAATAGCTTTATAAAATATAGGATTTTACTCCCGTGGCAAATGAATTCTCTTTTCTCTAACTGAAGGCAAACTAAAATCCTGCCTACTTTTTTTGTAAGCTTCAAAACTGGGAAAGTGGTGACAATATGAACTTATCTCAACAAATTTCCAAGTCCTAAATCATCACTTGTGATTTTGTCCTGGCAAGAACATAAATTAAAGAAAAAGTATGCCAAGAACAATAATTAATATTTTTATGGTGAAGGCAGGCATAGAATTATAAGACAACAGTTCCAAGTGAAGACAGTACTTTTTATTTTGCCTTAGTGTGAGTAGTATAACAGACTATGTCACCAGACTAATAGTTCTATATATACTAGTTCTAATGATAATTTTACTAGTTTTAAGATTTCATCCTAGATTTTTATATCCACTCTATTTCAAAATAGTCATCAAACCACAATCAATATCTACTCACGGAAATATCAGTAATGGTTTTTATTTTTTCAGGAGATGAAATTTTCCTTTTCAAGAACATATAATGCACTTTAGGTCCAGGGTAAAAATGTGGTGTAGGATGAATTTTTCTTGGTGAATGTGGAGGAATGGGGAAGACACTTAAAAATTAGCTAAGAAAACTGGGGTATATTATTTGATATTGAGGAGAGAATAAGGTAATCTGAAAATTTTTTTAAAGATAGGTAAACCTAACCCATGGTAAAATGTAATTTATAGTATGGTCCTGAATGACAAGATCAAAATAGCAAAAGCAAAAGATAATTACAGCAGCCAAAGCAGAGAATAAGAATGTAGAAGAAAGTGACAACTATAGTAGCAATAGAGAGGAGAGAATGAGAGAGTAAGTCCAGGCAGTCTTTGGAAAAAAAAAAAATTAAGGAACAAAGAAGATATGTAAAGAAGATATGTAAGGTGCCAGACACCGGTTAAAGATGCCACGTAGGGAGGCTGAGGCAGGAGAATGGCGTAGACCCGGGAGGTGGAGCTTGCAGTGAGCTGAGATCCGGCCACTGCACTCCAGCCTGGGCAACAGAGTGAGACTCCGTCTCCAAAAAAAAAAAAAAAAAAAGATGCCACGTAAAGTATACAAGGTGGTCCAGCTATTGAGAGGAGGAACACAGTAGTTAGTGGTGGGTAATCACAGCAGCAGACAACATTTTTCTTTGCTGAAAGATATTTATAAAACGATTCCATTTTAATAGCAACTAGTAGCAAAGAACATAATACGCCACGTACATTCTTTGAAATAGGTATGAACAAAAAGTGGAAGTCTGATAATATTCATTTCAGAACATTGTTTCTTGTTCTATATTAGTGCTTTCTTATCAAAAATAGTAACAGTCATTAGATTCCCAAGTTCGACCTATTAAAAAATTAAAGCATCAACTTTAAACTTACAGTCAAATATCAAAAGTTGAGAGTCACATTTGTCCTAAAGCAATATGCTCATTACTCATTCAAGGTCTACCTGTATGATTTCACCATATCTGAGTATCATCAGTGTACTATTACTTACGTTTTTCTTTAAAATGGCTATTTGATGAAATACACAAATTGATAGGATGCTTGTAACAAGTGCTTCTCAAGTGACACAAATCTAAATGCACTGCAAGTTCTGTCATCATCAATTTATGCTTTCTTAGTCTCTGAAAACACATACATTTGTGTCACTTGAGAAGGCTTTTCTTTTTTTAATCCCATGAAATCAGAAGTATAACATGTAGTTATATTTTTTTGATATTCATATCGCCTTACAAAAAAGCTGCCTACAGTAATAGCTTAAAAAATGAGTATTTCTATCCTGAAAATGGTAAAATAGTATTACCGCTAAAAATACAAAAGAAACTTCAGTGAGTCTCAAATGTTACAACCCATTTTAGAAATCACAGGATAAAAAAGAATACCTGACAACAAGTTTAAAAGATATTTTAAAAGGCATCCAAGATAGTTCTATTAAAGTCTGTATTTAGCTTACTGAGTCATCTGGTATTGATAGCTGCAGATACCTATTTGTGTACTTAAATTCTAATCCTGTGAACACCGCAATTAATAAGAATCTCTATGTTCAATATCAGAGGTTTTCCATCATGCATATGGATCAATTTGCTACGTTAGAAAAAAAGTTGAGGATTATTTGCTTATTTTTAAATGAAAATATCTTGTTTCTCAGTCAGGCATCTGGCACACAAAAACTTTGCCTACAAAACTGAAAGCTCCTTTTCTATTGCAATATTGCAATAAGCACTGTAACCATCACAGGATGTGTTCAAAATCATGCTTTTTAAGTAAGGATTAAAATAAAGTTCACAGAAGCACATGGTAAAGAGAAAAAAAGTAATACTGGGTGCAGTGGTACATGCCTGCAGTCCCAGTCACTAGGGAGGATGAGGTGGAAGGATCACTCAAGTCCAGGAGTTCAAGGCCAGCCTGGGCAGTTTCATGAGACCTTATCTCTTAAAACAAAGAGAGGTAGGAGAGAAATAAAGATAATGGGAGACATGCTATATCAGCATAATAATGTCAACTGAAATACATGGAAGGGCAGTCTTTCATTCTGAAGATACACCTTTCCTACTTTACCTTTTGGTATTAAAATGTCCTCTCTTTTATTAAAATAATTTTTTGGGGGAATAATTTTTACAAAATTGTCCTTAGCAGCATAAAAAACTGGTTATCCTGTATTAAAATGTAAATGATTGGTAAAATTCACTTAAAAAACAAAATGGTGTAAAAATTGAGGGCACTTCTGTGGTTTTAGTGAAACAACTGATATTAACCTGGCATGTCCAATTCAAAAACCCAAAGGGATACTTTATTTTAGTCAGGTGCTTAATTAATTGTATTGTTAAAAAGTTTCGCTGGGTGCAGTGGCTCAAGCCTGTAATCCCAGCACTTTGGGAGGCCGAGACGGGCGGATCATGAGGTCAGGAGATCGAGACCATCCTGGCTAACACGGTGAAACCCCGTCTCTACTAAAAAAATACAAAAAACTAGCCGGGCGAGGTGGCGAACGCCTGTAGTCCCAGCTACTCGGGAGGCTGAGGCAGGAGAATGGCGTGAACCCGGGAGGCGGAGCTTGCAGTGAGCTGAGATCGCGCCACTGCACTCCAGCCTGGGCAACAGAGCCAGACTCCGTCTCAAAAAAAAAAAAAAAAAGTTTCAGAAAAAAAATTGTCGGTTTCTTTCAAACTAAAGCAATGAGTTAGTAAATAACTGTGAAAATTGGGGTTATCTTCTGCCTAACTTATGAATAAGAAAAACAAACTCAAACACCTACATGAACTTATAATAAAGAAGAAATTTGCCAAAAGGCAATTACCTACTTTTATTAGGAAACCTCAAATTTGGGTAAAATATAATGAGAAAACAAATTTCACTAACTTTCCCTTTCTTCAAGAAATAGCTTTTTGGAGAAAGGACAACTACCACAAATGAAATGACAAACATGGTTCATTCCCAACTGAGTGATGCTGTTCCTCATGTATTTTTCCACTGGAGATAATGATGAATTAAAGAAATGGACTTCAGATGTATTTCCTTTTAGTTTGTGTTCTATCAATGATAATAAATGATAAAATATAATTTCACTGACTTATAAGCTAACAGCTGGGTTATTAGGCAGTTTGATACAAATGCCTAAGACTTCCTGGTATGTTTAGGATCACTTCCACAAAAGATGAAGTCACTTGTAGCATCACTGTTCCACAAAAGATGAACTCAGTTTTGGAGATACTTGGGCATGTGTTACAATGTATCACTATGATAAAATTTATAACATCTTTATATGTCAAAACAAAGGTCAGAGATTACTTAAACATGAAAGCTATCTTTTGACTATAATTGAACAAAAGTTAAAACTACTAAGCTAATAAACCTGCTTCAAACATGTAAAGCTTTAAACATTTTAAATATTAAAATGTAACTCTCTCCCCTTCGTTCTATAGTTATGATATAGCTTTGGTGTTTGTTCATAAGAGTACGATTTTGAGAACAAAACTCCAATCAGGAATTACAGGGTCATAACAGACTGCTGAACCTGTACTGACCTGAGAACTTCATCTAGTAAGAGATTTTGGTTTACAATTTACCTAATTCAATAAAAAGAAGTGTGCAGGAAGGGTTGGTACAGGGATCAAGTCAACTGAAGAATCTGGTTAACTGACTTTGTTTATAACTAGATTTAAAATAAACATCCTAAAATTAAATACAATTTAAAATGTTTTCTGTTGTTTGTGATTCTATTAAAATTTTTAATATTAGAAATTAATTGTAGTGCCCTATCTTAGAGACATAAACGTTACTAAAGTTTATATAGATTTCATCAATCTATTATATGTAGACATTTCAAATGTGTTTAAGATAAACTATAATATAAGACATTTTGGACATTTGTTTAGAAATACGTTAGAATTTATACCTTTGAGTAATGTCTAACTAATTAAGTGCCCAAGAATAAAAGAATGATTATATACAGGGCTAATAGACTTCATTCTGAAAAACAGTATGTAATGCTATTTTTTAATGTAAATAATATAAATTTTAAGAAAAAAATTAAAATCTGAGAAAAAACTTTTTAAAAATCTAAACAAAAGTTTTAGGTTAAAATAGTATTTAAATGTAGTTATCATTAAATTTAAATGGCAAAGCAAAATCTCAAAACTCTACAAGCTCTCCAAGTGATAGCCTCTGTAACTCTGGGCAAATCACTAAACTTCTCTCAAAATCAGTTTGCATTTATTATATAGTTTTGAAAGTAATAAATAAAAATGGATTATGTGAGAAATAGTCAATATATAAGAGGAAAGCCACTGTTTGTCACTAAAAGTGATTCAGGTTGAGTGTCAATGCTTGGAACCAGAAGTGTTTCAAATTTCGGATTTTCAAATTTTGGGACATCTACATATACATAATGAGGTATCTTGTAGATGGGAACCAAGTCTAAACACAAAATTCATGTATGTTTCATATACGCCCCATACACAAATCCCAGAGTTAATTTTATACAATACTTATAATACTTTTGTGCGTTAAAGTTTTGACTGCAACCTGTCATGAGGTCAGGTGTGGAATTTTCTACTTGTGGCACCGTGTAGGCACTCAAAAAGTTTTGTATTTTGGATCATTTTGGATTTCAGATTTTTGGATTAGGGATACTTGGCCTGTAACACTTTTTAAGTACAACTTAATAAGCAGAATTATGGCAACAATGGCCATTATCCATACGTTTAAAGACTACACATATTTCTTTACTTTTTGTGTACTTAAATTCTAATCCTGTGAACACCACAATTAATAAGAATCTCTGTGTTCAATATCAGAGGTTTTTCATCATGCATATGGATCAATTTGGTATGTTAGAAAAAAAGTTGAGGATTATTTGTTTATTTTTAAACGAAAATATCTTGTTTCTCAGTCAGGCATCTGGCACACAAAAACTTTGCCATAGGTAAAGACTACACATATTTCTTGAGATGAATTACAATATGTGACAGAGACATTTACTGTTCACCAACCAACCATGTGCTTCCCACATGTCCCAGACACTTTCCAGCAGGGTAAGGTAACTAGTTCTGGTTACTAGGCTGTGAGTGACTGAATGACCTGGGTGTCATTTCATGGCTGAAATATTTAACAGCCAACAGAAGACCCTCTAGCGCTTTATTTCCATGTGGTGGTCACCGTGGAGGCCTAATGTTCCAGGTGTACAGATATACGCTGTCAGAAATTCCATCAGTGTGATTTCTTGAGCTACTGTATGGAGTAGATCTATTCCCTGACAAACTATTGGATAGGTAATGTGAGCAAGAATAAACCCTAGTTGTATTAAATAACTGAGATTATATCATATTCTAATACAGAGTTTATTAATAATAGATTATACAAATAATTTATTCTGGTCCATTTACTTAGTAAGTTTGCCTGCAAAGAGAAGAACCCCAGGATAAACCAGCTGCTATACAGTGAATGCTATTTTGTCTTAACAATTTCCCATAATAGAGAAAAGCACAAACATGTAATAAATACAATTGTATTCAACCTCTAATATACTACCATATGCAAAAATAGATTAAGAAAACCAGGCTGGGCACAGTGGCTCACACCTGAAATTCCAGCACTTTGGGAGGCTGAGGCAGAAGGACTGCTTGAGCCCAGGAGTTCAAGACCAGAAAAATTGGGAGTTTCTCTACAGAAAAATTAGTCAGCTGTGCTGGCATACGTCTGTAGTCCCAACTATTCAGGCGGCTGAGATGGGTGGATGGCTTGAGCCCAGGGAGTAGAAGATGCAGTAAGCTGTAATCATGCCACTGCATGTCAGCCTGGGAGACAGAACAAGACAGTCTGTCTCAAAAAAAAAAAAAAAAAAAAGAAAGAGAAAAAGAAGGAAATAAGAAAACTAGGCACTTTTATAAAAATACATATTTACATAATAAGATGTACTTACAATGCAAACCACATTTGCTTTATCACTTTACACGTACTTTTTTTGTGTGTGCTGAACCTCTGGAGTTGTTGCATTATGGCACTTTACCCTACGTAAAAGGACATTCTCCTATACAACAATAAATTATCAGACTTTAATATTGTTATTATTATCTAGAATACAATCCATATTCAAATTTCTCCAATTATTCCAATAATTTCCTCTAAAAAGATTATCTGGAATCAATCAATCAAATCAGGTTGCATTTGGTTATCATGTCTCTTTTAGTCTCCTTTAACGTTGAACAATTCCACAACCTATATTTTTAATATTTCAAGATAGACATTGTTGAAGACATTTTAATGCCAATTGTTTTTCACAGTGTTCCTCAATTTGGATTGCTTTATTTCCCCCCATGACTAAATTCAGGTTGAAAGACACTGTTTCTATAATAAAAACAATAACAGAAAGTAAACCATAACAAATACTTGGCTAAAGGAAACATCAGAGAAAACAGTGAAGAAAAGGTTTTAAAAATCAACAATACGATGGGCGCGGTGGCTCACGTCTGTAATCCCAGTACTTTGGAAGGCCGAGGCAGGTGGATCACCTGAGGTCAGGAGTTTGAGACCAGCCTGACTAACATGGAGAAACCCCGTCTCTACTAAAAACACAAAATTAGCTGGGGGTAGTGGCGCATGCCCGTAATCCCAGCTACTTGGGAGGCAGAGGCAGGAGAATTGCTTGAATCTGGGAGGCGGAGGTTGCAGAGAGCCGAGATCGCGCCAGTGTACTCCAGCCTGGGCAACAAGAACGAAACTCCGTCTCAAAAAAAAAAAAAAAAAAAAGGCCAGTGTGGTGGCTAACACCTGTAATCTCAACACTTTGGGAGGCCGAAGCGGGCGGATCACAAGGTCAAGAGATCGAGACCATCCTGGCTAACACAGTGAAACCCCGTCTCTACTAAAAATACAAAAAATTTAGCCGGGCGTGGTGGTGGGCGCCTGCAGTCCCAGCTACTGGGGAGGCTGAGGCAGAAGAATGGCGTAAACCTGGGAGGTGGAGCTTGCAGTGAGCGGAGACCACACCACTGCACTCCAGCCTGGGCGACAGAGTGAGAATCTGTCTCAAAAAATAAAAAAATAAAAATCAGTCATACATGTTCTCTAGGACAAGCTCTAGCCATTCTTACTTTGAATCTATATGCTGATGATTCTAAAACTTGATCTCTCCGTAAACCTGAGTCTTATGTAACCAACTGACTGCTGGACATCTTCAACCGGCTCTCCTACAGACAATTCAATATCACCACGTTCAAAACTCATCTCAGCCACTAAAGTTGCTGCTATTCTCCCTCTTCCCTATATTCCTTCTCCAACTTATGTGTCAGCACTTCATCCAATCTCTAAAGCCTCGTCAAGATGCTTCCATATGCCTTACTCCACATCAAATAAGGCACCAAGCCTATCAATTTTATCTATTTCTTAAATCCATTCTCTTTTATCCTACTATACTCCATCTGTTGTAAGATCTTAGGATTTATTCTTTTCTAGATTCTTGCAATAACCTAATTGGGTTCCCATCTTCTAGTGCTACTGTCTGTACAGTTAGCTTCCTCATTGTATCAGACTATTTAAAACACGAATTTGATCAAATGACTCCCCTCTTAAAAGTCTTCAAATGGCTCTCTTCAAGTACAGAAAAAGGTCAGACTCTTTGCATTACCTACAAGGTTTTGTAACATTCACTGCTTATCTACAGCTCTACTCACTTCCAGATTTATACTAGCTCCTTCTTCAATACATTGCTTTCCTAATTTCAGTTACTGGATATCAGCTTTATAATTTTTTGCTAATTTTTCTCTGTGGTAAAAGACATTTTAAAGGGGTAGAAAGGCAACGACATTTGAGGTTCACTAAATTTGCCTAGCAAACTTCACAATTAATAATATGATCAGGAAATATTTGCTGAGCCTCTATATTATGTGCAAGATGTTATATTGAGTATTGTGAGAATACAAGAGGCGTTAGACATGTACTCTGCCCTAGGAAGAGTTTCTAGTATAGAATATATATTTTTTTATAAGCACACACATAATCTATAGTACAATGTAGAAAATAACAAGGGTCATAAACATGATTCAAGTAAGATCAGAAGAGGGACAAATTATTTCTAAATAGGAAAGGCCAGAAGGAAATCAGGGAATGTTTCCTAGAGGAAGTGGCAGTTTTCAGCCTTAAAGAGTATGAAAGATTTGGGCATGGGAGTGAAGGAAATAATCACTGCTACTGCCAACTCACTTTCTCTAAGGTAACTATTCCAAATTAGTTTTCTGCCCCTGCACATGAGAAATAAAAACACATTCCCTTAGTAATAATGACTCATTAAAACTGATTCTCAAGGGGAGAAAGGTAATAAGTGGGATGCCATCTCAGAATGTGATGACTGTCACTTAGGAAAAACCTCTCCAGATGCTATGACCTCCCTACTACATCCTCCATAAGGGAAATTGCTATCAAGGGGATACCTTACTAACTGACCAATTTCTAGCAGGTTTCTACAGATTTCTGCAGTCTTCATTCATACAATGCTAGTCTAGATATATTTTTTGAAATGATCTTTTCTCTTCTTAATTCAACTGAGGATTTCTAAAAGATAAGATAAAAGACATGGAATAAAATAACCCCAAACTTAACAGATATTAGAAAAAGGGCAGACATGCTTACTCATTACAGAATTCCTACCCTAAAACACAATTCACTATGCAGGCTTCTCCCATAAATATACCCATTTTAACTCTTGGCTACAATCTCTCTCGCTAGTTTTGTTAACACTCTCCCTTCTAGAAGGATTGGGTCAGTGTGCAAGCTTAGATAATCATTTAGCAATAGATCACCAGTACTGAAACACAATAGTATCAGCTCCTATATCTCTCTTTACCTTCTTACTCCACCACTAAAAAAAAGGTAAGATAAAACATAATTTATAGAGTAAAGAGGTACAAATTGCTAAAGCAATATTTTCATTGAGGTATACTCTCCACAGCTGGAAATACTTAAGCTGAAAAGAGACCAGCTTCACAGGCTACTGTAATAATCTAGGTATGAAGTGAACTAGGATAAATACAGGAAGAACAATAAAGGTATATGGAAAAGATGTGCAAATTGGACCCAACAACTGAAGATGACATGGGAGCAAAGACAGAGAAACAGTTAAAACATGACAAATTCTGAGCCTAAGGTGCCCATGATGATAGTGCTGCTTATTGCCCCATTATTTACTAGATCCTTTTCAAAATATCTTTGGGTAGGGATTCAAGAGGTAGGGTTTACTACAAGTGCAATTGTGCAGTCTAAAGGAAGAAATGAAGGAAAATGATGGGAGGACCAATCATGTTCTAGAAAAACAAAGGAAGTATTATTCCCTTTTTCAACCTTTGAAAGCCTTGGTTATACTTTTTCATTTATTTTTTTAAACAATATAAGAAGTCACCTTCCAGACCTTACTTATCTATACACACACATGTTATTTCAAAACTGAAGATGATACTAATCATACTGTTCTTTTTTTTTTTTTTTTTCAGACAGAGACTCACTCTGGAATGCAGTGGCGCGATCTCTGCTCACTGCAACCTCCGCCTCCCAGGTTCAAGTGATTCTCCTGTCTCAGCCTCCTGAGTAGCTGGGACTACAGGCGTATACCACTACGCCCAGTTAATTTTTGTATTTTTACTACAGACGGGGTTTCACCACATTGGCCAGGATGGTCTCAATCTATTGACCTTGTGATCTGCCCACCTCGGCCTCCCAAAATGCTGGGATCACAGGCGTGAGCCACCGTGCATGGCCCATACTGTTCTTTTTTTTCCTTTAATAATACATTGTTTGTTAAAAATTTATTCAGGACATAGAGTCCCAGTTCCTTTTAAATAATAGACGTATAACATGTACTATATGCCCATTTGACCTTTTCTCTATTTATAATATTCTTTTAGGTAGGTGGGGTTTTATTGTTGTTGGTTATTTCGTTCTTTTTTTTTCCTAGCTTTTATTATTTTTGCGATTACCAATAATACTGCAAATGAACATCCTGGCAAATAAATTTTCATGCCCTCCAAGATTTCTATAGGCTTGATTCCTAAAAGTGGGGTTAATGAGAAATGTGCAATTTAAAATTTTGATTCAAACAGTAGTGCAAAATTACCCTCCAAAAACACCGTAGCAAGTCCTCTCCTGAATTTCATCAATCTTGGAACAAAATAAGATTCAAAGATCTTATATTAGTTTCCCGAATATACTAAACTCTAATCCTTTTTATTCATGTCCAATGTGAAGCTTTTACCTAACCACTATGACATGAAATTAACCTATTTTAGAAAGAGCTAACTAGCATTCTTCAAACGACTAGACCAATTCTCAACAGAAGGTACTTGCTCACCAATCCCATGTGAGGGCGTTTCTAGTACTCATTCTTGAGGGTTGCAACTGGCAGTAATGAGTGGCACACAAAATCACAGGGCAGTCCAGCACAAGAAGTGTCTTGTCCAAAATGCCAACAGCTCTCACCCAACATGTGGCTGGGAAATACTAAACTAGATAATAAGGGTATGCTGTTTGGTTTCAGTTTTAAGTCTGGAAAGACAGTCAACAAGGTTCAAGTGGAGACACATCATTTCAGAGGAAGATATACATAAAATAATAGCTCTGTGAAGTATTTACAATATTAAATGTTACATTCATGTAACATGGTATATGTTATATGTTCCTTTACCTTGTTCCTTAGGTAAGACTTCAAGTTTCTATAGAACCTGCACCTGACCAATTACTTCTGAAAGTCTCTGCTGAAACTTTTTACTACCGTGGCTTACTGGTACAGACCATTTCTCTTTTTGCTTTCCAAGATCTAATGCACATGACTGGCAGTGGCTGTGCTATTTTGGATACAATTTTGGACACTGAAGAGAAGAAACTGAAACCACAACTTACAGGTTTCTTTTAATGCCGAAAGTTCTCCAGTCATTTCTGAAATAATATCTTTAAGTCCTTCTATTTCTTAAAATCATAATTTCCTTGTGGTCCCAATTCTATATTCCCTGTATGATAACAAGATATTGTATCACATACAGGTGAATTCAATAAATTTTGAATAAGTGGTTGACTTTAGTACTAGGAAAGTTAAAACCAAATCTCAAGACTTGTTTCTAATTTAGGAAAATTCTATAGAATTAGTCCAAAGAGGGCTAAAAACAAACAAAAAAGCATGAACATCCATAATATGCAAAATGTGGTTCACTTACTTGAAGTCAGAGGGCTATCATATGTAAAGTCAACTTTGATTATTTGCTTTTTTTAAGTTAAAAAAGACTTAAAGAATGTTTAAGCAAACACTAAAGCACTCTGTAATCTCATCTCTTTATCCTCAAAAAAGTTTTTTTCCCAAAAGATTGTCTTTCAGCATGTAAGCATGTTACATAGTGACAGATGGAGTGTGTATATTTTTGTATTCGATTGCCATTAAATATTTATGAATCTTTGTGTTAACCGCATTACCTTTCAAAAGGATGCATACTACTACCAGAAATGAACAAATATATTGGTTTTGCTGTGCCTTGTCAGCATTGGTTGTTAGCTCTAAAATACTTCTTTTTGGGAAAGACAGATACCTACTTGGCTACATTTTTTTTTAACTACTGTGTAAAGCCATTTACTATTTTACTAAAGCTGTATTTGATTTATTCTTTCCAGTTGTTCATTTACCATTTTTCACTTGTATGAATTATTCTTTGCCCATCTTGATGATTTTCATTTAAATTGTAAAGTATTTATCTAGTTATTATTACCTTTCAGACCTTTTCCTCAGTGGCATTTCTGAGAAGACTAAGGTTTTTAAATTTGTAGTGTAAAGGTAACATATGCACATTATAAATATTTGGGACTGTAGATAAAAGGAGAAAGTGCCTGTTATAATCCTGTATCCCTAACGCAACTACTGTATGCTCTGATATTTTCTTCTGGTTCTTCTAAGTAAATACATTTTAGTTTCAGTCATATTACTCCCACAATGTTTTACTTTCTTTACTTAAGGTGGGAAAATGCATATAATACTCCTGAAGCTATAACTTTAGTTCCTTTTAGAGCTTTAATCTTCACTTGGAGTCTTAAACTTATAATTAAATATTATCTTATTTCTAGTGTCTACATAACTTTTATTTTTCTTCTTTCTGCTTATCTGAATTTTCCATAATGAACATGTATTACAGTCTTGCAGGGGTGTTGTGAAGATTAAGTAAGAAAAAATATATGGGACTCACCTAACAAAATATCTTATACAATTACAAGACCAAGAACAAAGCAGTTCTTTTTGAATAAAGACATCACAACAACTAAGTCTATACAGGAAATTTAGCAGTCTAGAACCTTGCTGAGCATAACATCACCTTTGGGTTTGTTAGAAATGCAGACTCTCAGACCCTACTCCAGATCTACTGGTTCACAATCGCCATTTAACAAGATGTGGAATAAGAATCTCAGAGCATTGCCTTTAAAACTTGGCTATATATTCACCTGGAAAAACCAAACAAGTATGATGGGCTCAGAAGTGGAATCCACATTCTACTAGTCACCACCTGCGCAAAGAAATACACCTGTGCAAAGACAGCACTACACTGAAAAATTCAGTCAAGACTGAGGTTACACTGTAGTGTATCTTCAGGGGCTGGGAGGAAGAAACTCGTATTTCTCGTGGATCTGTTTTCCCACATCAAGACAGTGCTTAACAACAATTCCCCTTGAGGAACATATAGATTAAAGTTCTAGAAAATATTAAAAATCTAGCATTCTTCAATTTGGTGCCCTTTTCTCCAATATTCAGATTTAGAAATCACTAAGTATTAATTATATCTTCTGCTGAAGATTTAATAAGATAACTAGACTTTGACAAAATGAAAGCTTAGATTGCAACAAAGTCAAGTAAATTGTTTTACTTGATCAAGGTAGTTAGAACAGTCTACACATTTGATTAAATTGTCACTTCACTTCGTTTTGCAAAGATTGTTTCATTAACGACCTTAAGCAATAAGTAAAACAAAATCTGTCCTGTTAGCAGAAATAACTTCTAAAAGGCATTAGTAGTTTGATAGAAAAAAGGACATATCATTCTTAATGAAAAGACTAATAAAGGCAACAAAATGATTTTAACAAGATGATAAATTATGTAATCCCAGCAACCAAGATTATACTTACCACAAAATACATTCTTGTTAAAATTAATGTTAAAACAGAGTCCCAAAATAATTGTAATATTATTCGTGTCACTGTCACTATTTAAAATTGTTGTGGGAGGTCTAAAAATGAAGAATTCCTTTATGCATCTTATGTATATTCATTACACGTTATATACTACATATTACATATTAGCTATATTAGACAATGATTATATATTTCATTCCCAGAAATGGTAGGGTTTTATTTTCGGGTTGCTCTCATCCACTGATTTATCATGGTGTATTGATGTTTTGGATACTACTGCTTGAAATGACATTTTAATATGTAGTAAGCCATGTCTGTTTTTCCTTCCCCATTAACTTAGTTTTCAGAATTTTCTTTGACTTTATTTTTTGGATAAATTTCAGAAATATTGCACTTACCTAACATCTCACTGAAATTTTCATTGAAAATAAATTAAACCAATAAATAATTTATGAATAGGCATCTTCAGAATATTTTCTCTATCTTAAAGTTTTAAAGTTTTTGGTACATGTCACACACATTCCTCATTAAGACTGGTTCAAGAAGGAGAAGTGCAAGGAAAAACTGCACAGGGGAAACTGCCTCACTTACACATGTAAAACTAAATTTAAGAAGGTAGTATATTCCATATTCAAAAGACCAATTCTGATCTTACAAGCAAACAGTAGTGTTTTCTGCTCAATCCCAAGTCCTAAATCATCAAATAACAATCCTCCATTAGTGGATCTCACTCAAACAGGAAAAAACTCCTGCATCAGAACCAACACAGAAACGAGAAATATATAGGAAGAGGTGAACTGATTCCATGAACACACACATTACAGTAATATTATTTCTTAGTAAATTATTCAAATTCATTGCTTATTACCCCTTTCCAACTAACTGTTGACAAGCTACATATTTCTGTTCTTGACTAATATTTTTTTGGCCAATTTACCCTCCATGCATTAAAAGTTGTAAAACAGACAAACAAACCTCAGCTTGCTTCCTGTACTTGTTTTTGTTGAATTTTTTCACTTTTGCATCACTGGAATTCTCATACTAATTCCATACTAAATGCACTGTGGTAGGCAGCCTTTAAGACAGTCTTCAATTACGCCATCCACCTTGTGTAATTCCCTCCTATTGTGTGTTTCCTTCTAACAAATATAGAATATGGCAAAAGTGTTGGCATGTCACTTCTGAGATTGGGTTACAAAAAGACTGGCTTCTCTTGTGGTACCCTCTCTTAGTCACTTTAAGGGAAGTCAGCTGCCATGTTGTGAGCTGCTTTAAAGTGAGACCCAGGTGGCAAGAAACTGAAGTATCCAGTCAACAGCTATAGGCAACCTATGGCTCACCAAGAGTCAAGTGATTAAGCTTGGAATAGATTCTCTGGCAGTCAAACCTTGTGATGACTGCAGCCTCCACTGACCCTAACTGTAAGAAGACTATAGCCTCCTGAGATACCATGAGTAAAAGGGCATTCAACTAAGCTGTACCCATATTTCTGGCCTATAGGAATAGTAAGATAATAAATATTCATTGCTCCAAACTGCTAAATTTTGGTGTAATTTGTTCCATGGCAATATATAACTAACAGTTTTTTTGTTTGTTTTTGAGAGGGAGTCTTGCTCTTATCACCCAGGCTGCAGTGCAATGGCACAAACCGCCTCCTGGTTTCAAGCAATTCTCCTGCCTCAGTCTCCCGAGTAGCTGGGATTACAGGCACACGCCACCACACCTGGTTAATTTTTTGAATTTTTAGTAGAGATGGGGTTTCACCATGCTGGCCAGGCTGGGCTCAAACTCCTGAGCTTGTGATCAGCCCACCTTGGCCTCCCAAAGTGCTGGGATTAGAGGTGTGAGCCAACGTGCCCAGCCCAGTTTTTAAGAATTCTTAAGAATCACTTTAGGCCGGGCGCGGTGGCTCAAGCCTGTAATCCCAGCACTTTGGGAGGCTGAGACGGGCGGATCACAAGGTCAGGAGATCGAGACCATCCTGGCTAACACGGTGAAACCCCGTCTCTACTAAAAAATATAAAAAACTAGCCGGGTGAGGTGGCGGGCGCCTGTAGTCCCAGCTACTCAGGAGGCTGAGGCAGGAGAATGGCGCGAACCCGGGAGGCGGAGCTTGCAGTGAGCTGAGATCCGGCCACTGCACTCCAGCCTGGGTGACAGAGCGAGACTCCGTCTCAAAAAAAAAAAAAAAAAAAAAAAAGAATCACTTTATTTACAGTACGCTACATATTTAACAAAATTCATCTTGTAGAAACATCCTATTTACGAGCACTTCTATTTATATTACCTCAACTGAACCTCATAAACAATCCTATACAGCATGTGGTTTGTGTAACAGCACATATAATTCTGGCCTACACTCTACTTTAGGACTCTAGAATTTAATATATTCCTTTCTATATTCAAATTCTTAAAAACCTGTTTATTCCTATAAATCTGTCTGCTTATTTATGATCACATCTTTCACTGAATAGGTTCTTTCCTCCATTCTTACATTTTTTTCCCTAAAGGATAAGGATGTCAGAAAACATCTTAGAAAATACTAGCGGCAGTCTTTGGATGGTGCAGTATCTCCTCAAATATTAATATTTCTTAAAGAATGCAGCCTTGAGAAATAATGTTCATAAACTAAGAAGTAGCCTAAAATTACAAAGCAAATGACAGTAATTCAGAGAAGACAACGTTTAACGTTCTCCACCATTTATCTACAAGTCTATTTTTAGCTTGTTTATATGAATTCATTCAGCCCAAACATTTAGTGAGCACCTACCAAGTGCCAGAAATCATACTTGATACTGACAATAACTGAGATGAGTTAGATAAAGCCTACCACTGACCCCTCCCTGATCTATAAAGAGTTCCCAGGCTAGAGGAAGTTGATAATTACAATATGATAATAATAATAGGTATTACTAATACATTAAAGGTGAAAAAGAGGGACAAAATAGTAAGAGCCACCTACAACTAACCCACAGCCAACATTACACTGAATGAGCAAAAGCTGGGAGCATTCCCCTTGAGAACTGGAACAAGACAAGGACGCCCTCTCTCACTATTCCTATTCAACATAGTACTGGAAGCCCTAGCCAGAGCAATCAGGCAAGATAAAGAAATAAAAGGCATCTGAATAGGAAGAGAGGAAGTCAAACTATCTTTCCTCATAGATGATAATGATTCTATTCCTAGAAAACCCCACAGTCTCTACTCAAGAACTCCTAGATCTGAAAAACAACGTCAGCACAGTTTCAGGACACAAAACGAATGTGCAAAAATAAACAGTATTTCTATAAACCAATAACATCCAAGCTGAGAGTCAAATCAAGAATGTAATCCCATTAGCAATAGCCACAAAGGAATAAGATACTTAGGAATACAGTTAACCAGGGATGTGAAAGATCTCTACAACAAGAATTAGAAAACACTGCTGAAAGAAATCGGTTTCCAAAAACAGATGGAAAAACATTCTGTGATCATGGATAGAATCAATATTGTTAAAATGGCTATACTGCCCAAAGCAATTTACAGATTCATTGCTATTCTTATCAAACTACCAGTGACAGTTTTCACAGAACTAGGAAAAAAAAAAAAAACTTCTAAAATTCACATGGAACCAAAAAAGAGTCCGAATAGCCAAAGAAATCCTAAGTAAAAAGAACAAAGCCAGAGGCATCACACCATCCAACTTCAAACTATACTAAAAGGCTACACTAACCAAAACAGCACAGTACTGGTACAAAAACTGATACACAGACAAATGGAACAGGTTAGAGAGCCCGGAAATAAAGCCACACACCTAAAACATCTAATCTCTGACAAAGCTGAAAATAACAAGCAATGGGGAAAGGACTCTCTATTCAATAATAACTGGCTAACCATATGCACAAGATTGAAACTGGACCTCTTCCTTTCACCACATGCAAAAATCAACCCAAGATGGATTAAAGACTAAAATTTAAAATTTAAACTATAAAAACCCTAGAAGAAAACCTAGGAAAAACTCTTCTGGACATCAGCCCTGGCAAAGATTTCATGATGAAGACTTCAAAAGCAATTGCAACAAAAACAAAAATTGGCAAGTTGGAGCTAATTAAACTAAGGTTCGGTACAGCAAAAGAAACTATCAACATAGTGAACAGACAACCTACAGAACGGAAGAAAATATGTGCAAACACTGCATCCAACAAAGGTCTAATATCCAGAATCTGTAAGGAACCTAAACAAAGTAACAAGCAGAAAACAACTCTATTAAAAAATAAAAAAAAAACTAGCAAAGGACTTGAACAGACACTTCTCAAAAGAAAACATACATACCACCAATAAGCATATCAAAAAATGTTCAACATCACTAATCATTAGCGAAATGCAAATCAAAACCACAATGAGATACCACTGCACACCAGTCAGAATGGTTAGTCTAAAAAGTCAAAAAAATAACAGATGTTAGTGAGGCAATAGAGAAAAAGGAATGCTTATACACTGCTGGTGGGAATGTAAACTAGTTCAGCCACTGTGGAAAACAGTTCAGCAATATCTCAAAGAACTTAGAATGGGCCAGGTGTGGTGACTCACCCCTGTAATCCCAGCCCTTTGGGAGGCAGAGGCAGGTTGATCACTTGAGGTCAGGAGTTCGAGACCAGCCTGACCAACATGGTGAAACCCCATCTCTACTAAAAATACAAAATTAGTTGGGTGTGGTGGCACACGCCTGTAATCCCTGCTATTTGGGAGGTTGAAGCAGGACAATCACTTGAACCCAGGAGTTAGAGGTTGCAGTGAGCCAAGATCGCACCATTGCACTCCAGCTTGGGCAACAAGAACAAATCTCCAACTCAAAAAAAAAAAAAAAAAAAAAAAAGGACTCAGAACAACCATGCAACCCAGCAATCCCACTGCTGAATATACACCCAAAGGAATATAAATCATTGTACCATAAAGACACATGGATGTGTATGTTCACTACAGCACTATTCACAATAGCAAAGACATGGAATCAACCTAGATGCCCACCAACAGTAGACTGGATAAAGAAAATATGGTACATATACACCATGGAATACTATGTAGCCATAAAAAAAGGATGAAACCACATCCTTTGCAGCAACATGGAGGCAGCTGGAGGCCATTATCTTAAGCAAATACAGGAACAAAAAAATGAAATACTGCATGTTATCTCTTGTAAGTGGGAGCTAAACATAGAGTACAGATGGACACAAAGAAGGAAACAAGAGACACCAAAGCCTATTTGAGTGTGGGAGAAGGGTGCAGATCAAAAACCACCTGTCAGGTACTATGCTTATTACCTGGGTCACAAAATAATCTTTACAACAAACCCCCTGTGACTCGCAATTTACCCATATAACAAACCTGCACATGTACCCCCTGGAATCTAAAATAAAGGCTGGGGAAAAAAGGAGTGGAGGTAGAAAAGGGAACAATAAATTCTGCCTAAAAGAGACAAGGAAGGCATCAAAGAAAAGATGGAATTACGCTGGAACTTGAAGAATGAACAGAAACTTACTAGGCTCCCTGCCAAGTGGTATTCCAAGGCAAAGGAAAAAAAAATCATGCAATGTAAATGAAATTGGTATGGATTCCCTCCAGAAGACTTACAGCTAAAGCTAATGAATCAGCCTCTCACAACTTCATTTCTTTATTAAAAAAAAAAAACAAAAAAACAAAAAACCCGAGCATATGCTGGCTGGGTGCTGTGCTTGGTACTAGAATTAGAATTAAAGAAATAAACATATTAAGTCCCTGACCTCAAGGAGGTCAGGAGTCTAACTAAACTTAAGGAGAGCACACATTCATTCTAATTATGCTGACTTTGAATTGCTCGTGGGACTTCCTTCTCTCATCCCTTGAGCAAGTCACATTCTTTGTAAGCATCAGTTTCCTAATTTGTAAAGTGGAGATAATATTATAGCTAGACAGTCCCCCTTGGTAACGTGGGGGGATTGGCTCCAGGATCGCTGCAGATACGAAATTCATGGATGCTAAAGTCTCTAATTTAAAATGGTGTAGCATTTGCGTATAAAATGCACATCTTCCTGTATACTTTACATCATCAATAGAATACTTATAATACCAAATACAATGTAAATGCTAGTTTTTATACTGCACTTTAAAATTTTTTGTATTGTTTTTATATTGGTTTCTTTTCCTGAATATTTCCAATCTGTGCTTGGTTGAATCTGCAAATGTGTGACTCCCAAATATGAAGGTCTGATTATACCTTAAGAACTGTAGTGAAGATTAAATAATGCCAATCAAATATTCAAAATAGTGAGCTCATGATAAATATTGGCCATCATTGCTATCAATATAATAATAATCATCATTATCACTAAGAATAAGGCAATTAAAGGCTTTAGTGAAGATTTTTTCTATTTTCTAAATCATAAGGAAGGAACAGAAAAGACTGTTTAACTCCTTCTAGATTCTATAAACAAACTGTAAGAAGTGATAATTTGATTATCGACTCAGGCATTAAGTACCCCTAGTCTATCATAAAGTCCAAGAACAGTATACTGAAAACAACACCTGATCCATCAGCAGGCAAATCTCTATACAACACAGGACTGATTTTTGAGTACTAGCAGGTTTTTAACTCTGTGTATATACATGTACTTAAGAAGTAATAGTCACCAACTCAAGCAGAAAAGCTTCAATAATTCACTTTGGGGCTAAAATACAAAAGAGGCAAGCATGTCTCTAACACCAAATTTAGAAAGCAATCCTTTGGAGGCAGTCAGTTATTTTAAACCTATTTAAAACTTCACTTTTGAAAGGGCATAACAGCCAAAGTTCTGAATGCTTTAAGCTGAATTTCCTTTTACAAAATCCTACTGCTCACCAGGTCAACAAACCAAACTCAATACAACAGTCTGCACCGAATATGAGATTCTCAAAGAAAGGTATAAAATAAAGTCAGCAAATGATATAAAAATTCCACAGAGATGCAATTAAAGATACAATACATATTAATTTTTAAGTACATAAGACAATCACATTACATTTTTTTTTTTAATGCAGGCAAGACTTAATGCAAAACACGAGTCTTCAACATAGAGAAAACTTAAGAGTTATTAAGTTTTCTTCAACATTGACCCATCCGTCTCTTTAAACTGTAACTTTTTGTCCTAAAACTATTTAAGGGGTTCTCCCATGACTGTCTCTTTCACTGAATCTACTTGCTTCTGAACCCAAAATCAGATTTCGTGAGTTTCAAGACCCCATTTCCCAAAGTGAGAATCAAAGACATTCTGGAAATCACAATTGGGAAATACAGCAGCATTACAACAAAGGGCAAATGTTTTGTTTGATTTCCCAAAGAAAAGACTTGAGAGTTTTCTGAAATAAAATCAAAATCCAGTTTTAAAATTCTGCTTTAAATCTTATTTAATACAATTTAAAAATCCAAGGAATATTATTTATTATATAATCCACCTAGAATAAGTTCAAATGTAGTGGATAAGCAATATAGTACACCAATTAAAAGTTCATGACTAAATTAAAAAGAAAAGTTTAAGACTAAGTTTTAGAATCAGAAAAACAGGCCAGGTGGGGTGGCTCACGCCTGTACCCAGCACTTTGGGAGGCTGAGGTGGGCGGATCACCTGAGGTCGAGAGTTTGAGACCAGCCTGACCAACATGGAGAAACTCCATCTCTGCTAAAAATACAAAACTGGCTGGGCGTGATGGTGCATGTCTGTAATCCCAGCTATTCAGGAGGCTGAGGCAGGAGAATCACTTGAACCTGGGAGGCAGAGATTGCAGTGAGCAGAGATCGTGCCATTGCACTCCAGCCTGGGCAACAAGAGCGAAACTTCATCTCAAAAAAAAAAAAAAAAAAAAAAAAAAAAAAAAAAGATTCAGAAAAACATAGGTTTGATTTCTTCTTCCTCTTGTTTCAAGCTGTGTAAGCTCAGGCAAATTATTTAACTTCCTAAGCCTCAATTGTCTCAAAAATATCTATCTCATGGGTTTCTTCAAGAGTATTAAATATGACGATAAGACATAAGGCATTTGATGAATTTTTTTTTTTAAGGCAGGATTACACTACCCTTCTCGATATCTATTTTAATACCTAAAGGTCAGTGATAGGAACAATATTAATGATAATAGAGGATACAACTTATTAAACAAGCATACTTTCAACACTTCATTTATTTATCCTTATTGATCAACAAAATACATAAGCTAGTTAGATTTTTACTCTTTATTTCTCTAACTGCTAGTAAGTTTGGGCATCTTTTTATATGCATATTTGACATTTTAGGTTTGATTCTGACATTAAAAAACTCAGAAGCTGGAACTTGAGGAATAATACTGTAATCTGTTACCATTTTTTCCTCTCTTGTTCCTAATCAATAAGTTTATTTAAATCATTATATTATCTCTATAACAAAATTCAAATTATTAATCTTACTTTATTTTGTTTCTTCCCTCCCTGCTTTTTTTTTTCCCCCCCTGTATGACTCAAGCTTTCCAGATGCACTACTGAAAATCACTTACTGACTAGTGGAGTAAAGGCTTCAGAAATTACTGACCAATAGAATTTATTTTGCATCCCTATATACACATTGTTAGCAGGCATTTATTTATTTCTGCAACAAATATTGAAGATGCCTCACTATAGGTAAAGTTTATTGCTTTAACTACTGAACCACAGTCCTCAAATTTTTAATCCTATGCTACAGACAGAGGAGTAAATGAAAATGTTGACATAGTTTTTAGTGGACATAGTTTTTCTTCTGAGTTGTCTAATCTTACTTTTTATATGTGCACAACTTTGTTTAAGTCACAAAAAAAGCAGGGAGGAGCAAATAAGAAATTTCTTTCCTATAACACTGTTGACATGTATTTGGAAAACTGGAGGAGGGCACGATGAACCAAACTGAAGAACATAAACTGTCAAAGAAGAGCATGAGTTAGAATTAATAAGTTCAGCAAGGTTGCAGGATACAAGATTAATGTGTAAAAATCAACTGCACTTCCATACCCTAGCAGTGAACAACCTGGAAAGTAAAATTAAGAGAGCAATTCCAGGCCAGGCGCAGTGGCTCACGCTTGTGATCCCAGCATTTTGGGAGGCCGAGGCAGGTGGATCACGAAGTCAGGAGTTCAACACCAGTCTGGCCAACATAGTGAAACCCCATCTCTACTTAAAAAAAAAAAAATTAGCCAGGTGTGCTGGTGTATGCCTGTAATTCCAGCTACTCGGGAGGCTAAGGCAGGAGAATCACTGGAACCTGGGAGGCGGAGGTTGCAGTGAGCCAAGATCGTGCCATTGCACTCCAGTCCAGGCGACAGTGCAAGACTCTGTCTCAAAAAAAAAAGGAAAAGAGAAAAAAAAAAAAGGCAATTCCATTTACAAAAGTATTAAAAAGAATACGGCCGGGCGCGGTGGCTCAAGCCTGTAATCCCAGCACTTTGGGAGGCCGAGACGGGCGGATCACAAGGTCAGGAGATCGAGACCATCCTGGCTAACACGGTGAAACCCCGTCTCTACTAAAAAATAAAAAAAACTAGCCGGGCGAAGTGGCGGGCGCCTGTAGTCCCAGCTACTTGGGAGGCTGAGACAGGAGAATGGCGTGAACCCGGGAGGCGGAGCTTGCAGTGAGCTGAGATCCGGCCACTGCACTCCAGCCTGGGCGACAGAGCATGACTCCGTCTCAAAAAAAAAAAAAAAAAAAAAAAAAAAGAATACAATGCATACGAACAAATTTAACAAAAGAAATGCAATATTTTTACATTTAAATCTATAAAACACTGGCCAGGCGTGGTGGGTCAAGCCTGTAATCCCAGCACTTTGGGAGGCTAAGGCAAGCGGATCACTTGAGGCCAGGAGTTCGAGACCAGCCTGGCCAAAATGGTGAAACCCTGCCTCTACTAAAAATACCAAAACTAGCCAGGCATGGTGGCACAGGACTGTAATCCCAGCTACTCAAAGGCTGAAGAACAATAATCGCTTGAACCAGGGAGGCGGAGGTTACAGTGAGCCAAGATCATGCCACTGCTCTCCAGCTTGGGCAATAGAGTGAGTTGTCTCAAAACAAACAAACAAAACACTAAAGGACATTAGGGCATTAAAAACATGGAATGTTTTCCCATGCCCTTGGATTGTTAAGACTTAATATTATTGTAAAGGCAATACTACCCAAACTCATCTATAGATTTAATACAACCCCTATCAAAATTGCAGCTGCTTATTTTGCAGAAAATGACAAACATCCTAAACTTCATATGAAAATGAGAGATCCAGAATAGTCAAAACAATCTTGAAAAAGAACAAAGTTGGAGAACTCACACATCCCACTTTCAAACCTTACTACAAAGCCACAGTAATCAAGACAGTGTAGTACTGGCATAAGGATAGACATATGGACTGATGGAATAAAATTGAGAGCCAAAAATAAACTCTTAAATTTGCATTCAACTGATTTTTGAAAGGGATGCCAAGACCATTCAATGGGAAAGGATAGTCTTTTCAACAAACAGTAATGGACAATTGGATAGACACATGCATAATAATGAAGCTGGATCCCTACCTCATACCTTACGCAAAAAATTGACACAAAATGGATCAGAGTATTAAATGTAAGTGCTAAAAGTAAACATAGGTGTAATTTTTCCTGTCCTTGGATTAGGCGATGGTTTCTTATGACACCCAAAGCATAAAAAACCAAAGGAAAACAACAGAGATCTTTAAAATTAAAAATGTATGTGCTTTAAAGGACACTATCAAGAAAGTGAAAAGACAATCCACAGAATGGGAGCAAATATTTGCAAATCACATATCTGATAAGGAACTTGTATCTAGAATATGTCTAACAACTTACAATTCAACAATAAAAAGGCAGATAACCCAGTTTAAAAATGGGCAAAAGATTTGGATGAATGTTGCTCCAAAGAAGATACATAAATGACCAATAAGCACATAAAAGGGTATTTAATATCATCAGTCATTAGGAAAATGCAAAGCAAAGCCACACAGAGATACCACTTCACACCCTCTAGGACCAATACAATCAGACAGACAATAACAAGTGTTGTGAGGATGTAAAGACAGTCTAACCTTCATACATTGCTACTACAAATGTAAAATCATGCGCATCTTTGGAAAACAGTCTGACAGCTCCTCAGAGTTAAACATAGTTACCATATGACCTAAAAATTTTACTCCTATGTACCTACTTGGAAGAAGTAAAAACATATTCTTACAGAAACTTCCAAATGAATGTTTATAACAGCATTATTCATAATAGCCAAAAGTTGAAAACAATCCATGCGTCCATCAAGTGTCAAAGCAAAAGTAAAATGTGGTATATCCATACAATGGAGTATATTCAGTCCTAAAAAGAAATGAAGTACTGATACATGCTGCAACATAGATGAGCAAGTAAAAGAAGCCAGACACAAAAGGGCACATTATTTGATTCCACTTATACGAATACAGAAATCCATAGCAACAGAAGGTAAATTAATGTTTGCCAAGGACTGACTGGAGGCAACAGGGTGTGACCACTAATGGAAATGTTTTTTGGGGGGGTGATGAAAATGCTCTGAAACTAGAAAGTAATGATGAATGTATAACTTTGTGAATATACTAAAAATCTCTCAGTTTTACACTTTAAAAGGGTGAATTTTAGTTTGTAAGAGTGTGAGGTATTTTTCAAACCTCTTCAAACCAGTCCAGAAGAGCTACACCAGTTATCAGCAAACACTTGCTACAAGCCTGTTGCAGATAAGACACCAAGCACCACAGGCAGATTGTGTCCTCTAAGAGTTTATAATCTGATTGAGAAGACAAATAAGGTGAAAATAAAACAAACTTTAGCTTGATATACAGTAAGAAAATGTGACAAGTTAACATATAATTCCTATAACTCCTACACACAGTGTACCGCTAGAAGAGGAAAAGATCACGTGAACTGGGGCAGGAGAAAAGGTGGAAAGAATTTTAAGCTTGAAAATAATCCACAGGATAGAGACATGCCACCTCCCCCCAGTGGGGGGAAAAACATAAGATCATGATAGAAAGAAAGTATGATTTGGATAGAAGGACAAAAAAGGAGGTAAATGTTTTCATTAAAAGGTGCGAGGTAGGAAAATACAAAACAAGTCATCAAAACAGAATTATCAAAGTGCATAGGATATATTTATATATATGAATGTATTGTATGTATACATGTATTTTTATATACATGTATTTTTGAAAGTACATACAGACAGTATAGTACAATACCGTTGAAGACATAATTAACTTTAGATATTAGGCAAAAGTTAAATCAAACTTCTCATATAAGTACAGTTATTTTTTGGGATACTTCACTTTATCTGGGGTATATAGCTAAGTTGTATTAGTAAGGAATACTTATCATACTTCAATATCAGATGAACTTGAGCTAATTTGATTACTTTTTCTTTGCTTCTTATCAAATACCTTTCTTCCTAATAATCCATTAGAAATGTCACAAATTAGCAGATTTTCATTTGGAAATATATTTGAGAAGGATATATTTTCCATCAAATCAGTAGAAAGGCAGCTATGAACTAATAAAGAAGAAATATTTGCTGAGGACTTAGTATAAACATAGTCATGGTTTATATTTTTAAGTAGTGTATTTCTAACATATACAAGATTCAATATGACTTTTGAGCAAACTTTTAAAATATAAGGCACCTTTTGGAACAGATAGGTCAGTCGGTTCACAATTTCTAATTTTACTTGAAGTACTGCTGCTAGGTTGTACTGAATTTTTTCTACCAAATTCATTTATACTATCTCCTACCCTAACTTCTTTCCTCAATTCTATGTCCTCTCTAGTATCCAGCAACTCCTCCTCCATTCTTCAGAACTAAACACATCTCACCATTCTATCATCTTTAAAAAAAAAATCTAATTCACTAACTCTGTTCACATGATTCCTTGCTCCTTTATGCCTCACAGATGATGTTTTTATAGAATACAAAAAAGAGAGGGATCTTTTAGGTAGCCATGTAAAATTCGGGAGGGAGACTCAAAAGAAAGTCCACATCGAATATCTAATATTCATTGCTGAGTACATTGCAGTTATTCAATTAATTCTTACTGAATGATTGAGAAGTCTAAGGGAACACAGCTAAAAGAGAAACTTAAAAACATCTTTCGTCTCCAAAAAAGGATTACAGTTTGAAAAAAATACCTAGGTGATTTTGATATGCTACCTCTTAAGCCAAAAAACAAAATGAAGTACATTTGTTTAAGTATACTTAGAACCTTGGAAAGTACTAATTTTCATTTTGGCAGTATGTCACCTGGTCAGTTATTTTGGATACATCAGTTTTACTGCTTTATAACTGTTCCTGCATATAACAATTCTGAAAAGCTACTGCCATTTTAAGATTTATTTTAAAAGCAGCCCTTTAATTATATTTGTAAAGATAATCCCCTCATGAACAAAGTAACATAGTTCTCACTACAAGATTTCATTACAGTATATGTATGGATTTAGTATAAAACTAACTGAAGGGGCAGTCTTCAGATGAGGCTGGATAAACAAATACACCAGAAAGGCCCTAAGAGAGCTTTGCACAATAGAAAATAGTTATTAAAGAACATTCATTATGTTATTCTAAGCTCACAATGATATAGTCAATATACTGGAAAACAAAGCCTTAAAAAGAAATAGTATTATGTTCTAGTACTTTAATCAAGTAAGATTATAATCTACCATGCTACTTTTAACCCTGATTTAACACTGGAGAGATCTTCTAGGCCAGCTGTAAAAGTAATTTCCAAATAATCATTAGTACAATTTGACCAAGCCACTAAATTTTTCAATATCCATTCCTTCTAAAGTGTGAAAGGTGATACAGGCTTTGGTAGACTATATTTTTACTCACAGGCAGCCAAAATTGAATTAACTTATATTCTACTCTCATATGCCCATAATTATGAAACTTGGGAATCAAGGATATATCTTTGACTGTTTTCATTCTCTCTTACCCAATCTACCTACATAGAATCACTAAACTATAACCAGACTAACTCCTTAGTATTTGTTATGGGTTTCCTTTGCTACACTCTCCCTACCTTAATTGAGGACCTCAACTCCTACTGGCCTCCTGAGCCTCCCTTTTCCTGCCTACTATCCAAAAATTTTTTTACATATGCATAAAATGTACTCCATTACTGAATAACTTCCTGGTTTCTTGTCTTTAAAATAAAACACAGAATTCTTAGTAAGGCATATCCATTCCTTCATAATCTGTAGCCTGCCCCTCTCTGTAGTTTCAAACCTTTTTGGCATGCCCCTTTTCCAGCCTATGTTCTAATAATCTAAGCCATCATCAGTTCCCAAAAATCAAATTGTTGGCCCAGATTCTCCAGTATGACTAACAGCCTTCTACTAACCATCACACCTAGGAGGGCTCCTGACTTACTGCCTCACTAGTCTAAATTAGGTGACCACCCCTACCACCAGTGCTCCAACTGCACCTTATCTTGATCATAGCACTTAGATATTGTAACATAATCTCTGTTTACCTGTCTATAAACCATATAAAATGGGTGGGCTGAAGTCTTTTATTTCACCATCTGCAATGCCTAATAGTTTCAGAGAAAAGACATAGGAATCACTCAGTGTTTGACGAACAAGCGAACGAGTATGAGATCATGACCATGTTCACATCACACTGGGTATTTCATATTTCAAACATTAAGACTAAGTAATGGGTCTTACCTAGACACTGACTTTTCTTTTCACTACGTGCCAATCTACAATATCCTTACCACTTTATTTCTGCAGAAAGCACTTTCTTGCTTTGTTCTGACTAGTCCATGAAATCTCAAAAGCTGAGAACCTCTTCGTTCACAGTTGAAGACATGGACTTGGGTTAAGAATTGGCCTAAACATCACTTGGCTAATAGCAGTTTAGATCCCATGCTAATTTTACTACATAATACCTCGAAATGATATACACAGTTTGAAAAGTCACAATTGTTTATCATCAAGAGGTTAAAAAATATAGTAAAGGGACCATAAGCACAATAGTGGGAAAAGGGAGCACTTAAATGACTTAATTATATTCATAGGAAGTGTGTATTCTATATGAAAAATACAATGAATCTACTGAATTAAGATGTGAATGAAAATAAAGATTATAGCAGAATAAAAGCAGTTTTGGAAATATATATTAAGGGCCATAAAAATGTTCAAATCTTTTGGCCCAACTTCCATTTACAGCATTACTTCCACTTAAGAGATTCTACTCTAAGCGAATAAAGCCCCTACAGGCGGAAAATCCTGTACATATAAGGATGTTCACTGACTCATTATTTATATAGAAAAAAAGTAAAAGCAAAAAGTATGCAAGAATAGAATGACTAAATTATGGTTCATCCACTGACAAAATACTGGGCAACATTTTAAAGATTTACAAACACGGCCGGGCGCAGTTGCTCAAGCCTGTAATCCCAGCATTTTGGGAGGCCAAGACGGGCGGATCACGAGGTCAGGAGATCGAGACCATTCTGGCTAACACGGTGAAACCCCGACTCTACTAAAATAATACAAAAACTAGCCGGGCGAGGTGGCGGGTGCCTGTAGTCCCGGCTACTCGGGAGGCTGAGGCAGGAGAATGGCGTAAACCCGGGAGGCGGAGCTTGCAGTGAGCTGAGATCCAGCCACTGCACTCCAGCCTGGGCGACAGAGCGAGACTCCGTCTCAAAAAAAAAAAAAAGAATTACAAAACACTATATAGAAAACCAGGAAAATCTTCATGATCCAATGTTAAAAGAGGAATAAATTTATAGCATGAATGTATGTATTTAACCATAATTACATTCATTATACAATATTTTTATGTAAAAGCTTAATAGGAAACTTAGTAGGAAAAACATAAAATTTGATACTTTTCCCATTTCCCAAATAGCATGTAGTTTGTTTTCTCACATTGGTTCTACAATTGAAAAAAAATTAAAAAGTCTTCAACTTTGAAGCTCTTGAAAATTTTTAAGTTCTAAATTCCACAGTTTAAACTTAACATATCAGAAAACTATATGCAGTTTTGGTTTCCAAGAAAACTAAAGGAATGGATTGTTACTGGATTATAAAATTTTTATGAGACACACTAAAACTGTGGTGTTTATCTTCCAGTTTAAAATATCAGAATCATAAGAACCATATGATAATCAGAGTAGATGGCAATGTGGCTCAACAGCTAGGTAACTAATTATTAGAGATTCAGATATTGAACTTCATCCTGGGACAGTTATAAGCTTATTGCAAATTATATGCGATTTTAAGGTCTAGTTTTTAGACACCCGCATATGAACACTGAGGACAGTGCAGTGGCACCCTGACACATACTAAGAAACATGAGTAACTGGAAAGATTGAAGAACTGTAAGAAAAACCTCTTTCCCAACAACACCTCCCAGTTCTTAATATGAGTATCTGGATTACGCAGATCACTTTAGCCCCAAGCCTACAACTGCTTCTTTAGCAGTGAACATGGGGGTCCAGAAATAGAGCCAGAGTGGAAATAAAAGTAGAAGGAACTCAAAACACTTCTGTATATAGATCTTTCTCTTATTCAATTAAACAAACCTTATTGTCCAGATAAAAATAGTTAACTAAATTACACCAATTCTTTGCTGTCAATGTTGTCCACCATTTCTGGGTTTCATGTTTTCTTTCCTCTGTAAAACTTGCTCAGTATTTAGCAAGTCCCACCCATCTTCTGTCACTCTAATTAGTCCTATATCCCCACATTGAAATATATTCAAATTCATTTATTCAACAATTGTTTGTTGAGTTCTTACTATGTGCAAGCCACCAAAGGGATCCAATGACTACCAAACTGGGTCTCCCTTCAGTCTTTGTAAACTGCCTTTAGATTGATTCTATTCTTTCCAAAATATGGTACTTAGCACTAAAGCAAAATATAGCACATAGTTTCTTTAGTTATAAACTCTAGATATAACGAAGAAATGCTTGCTTTGTTTTTCAAAGCAGCATTACATTTTTAAATGTCCTTTACAAAAGATGCGCTCAGGATTATTTAAACTAATAATTTCAAGCAGACCCTTTGGCTCAAACTGTGGGCTAGAGGGGTAATTTCTTATTTTAAGGAAGAAATATCATAAGATTATACAAAACCATGAACATTAATTTCCAAACTCAGAAACAAGTAATACTGTTACAACATATCTAATTCCTGTCATTAAAAATATGTGCATGCCTAGCACCTGAATGCTATCATATCCCACAGCATTTCTTTAGTTTTCTGTTGTTTGCAATAAAAGTGAAAATGTTATTTAAGTAAACTTGTTTCCACAGTATAGGATAGTCAATTCAAAAGCCTTTCCTTTAACTTTCCTTATACATTCCCATTTTCTCCTCTACCATGCTCCAAAACACATAAACACAAAGTCTTGAAATGAATATACACCTCCATGAAATGCAGTATTCTAAAAGCAAGAATGGAAAGATAAAAAACGAGTTCAAGTCTTCCAGCTGATAAACTGGGCTGTAAGTCAAAAGCCCTAAATTTTAAACATAACAGAACACAGTAACATTTAGGCTATATAGTGTCACTGTTACTAAAGATTACACCTTAATTTTAAATACCAGAGCCCAAGCATAGAAGCAAAGAGTATCCAATAGTAAATACATATTACTTTCACAATTACCTCTAAATCTTTCTTAAAATACTAGAAGTTATTAAATCTGACAAAACTGTATGTTCAGGCCCACTCACAGAATCAAAACATTGGGGGAAGGGTAGATTCAAGTGATATTCAGGAAGTGTTACAAATGTCAGAACTGGGTGAACAACTGAACTGGAAGTATGGTAAAGAAGTGTCAAGGATTATCCGAATTTCTACTTTACGCAAATGAGTTGATAGTGAAAACATTAACCTACTTCATGTATTTTTTAAGAATAGTTTTCTTTCTCTGGGTGACAGGTCAGAGTAAGGAAGAATTAAGGAATGAGTTCAGACTTACATACTTTGGAATTTCTGTTATTTGTGGGACATCAGGAGGTACCTGGTAGACAGCTGAATCTGGCTCAGAAGAGAAATACATTCTGAGATAGATTTGTGAGTCGTCATTATACAGGTGGCATGTAACAAATCATGTGAATAAATAAGATCAACAGGAAGGGAGAAGAGAAATAAGTTTGAAGCACCTCCTGGAGAATACAAATACTTAAAGAGGTAGATAGAGGACCAAGACCTAGCAAAAGACTTAACAAATGGGAGGTCAAAGACATAAGGAAACAAGAAGAAGAGAATATCCCAGAGATGAAGCTGTTTCAAAAAGGAAGGGGTTGGGGGAAAGGTGGTCGAATAAAATGTCCAGAAAATGATTCTTTTCTCATTATCTGTCCCCAAGTTTCATAAAAGAGCACTGCTTTTCTAACTTTAATCATTGGAAGAGAGGCTGTGACTGTTATTCACTATAATCTATGCTCTATCTTTAGTACAAACTTACAAACACTAAACCTAAAGCAAATGTAAGCTCAAGTTTTTGGTGTTATTGCACTATCTCTCATTTTTTATTCTAGTTTCTACGTGCTATATGTTCAAAATGCAAGATGCTACCTATTTTAATTATGATGAAAAAGAGAGTAGGTCTGTTTCACCTGCCGGGTAGAGCATTAAACAGCATTTACTAATATAAATAAATGCCATATAATGATGTCAATTAGACTAGATTTGGGGGTGAGCGGTAAAAACAGGCAAGTAAAATTTGGGAGGCGAGGGGTAAAAACGAGCAACTAAAATGTTCAATAAGGCAGCTGCCAAAATCTGAGAGAAATATCTACAACTGTTCAAAGTACTACTTTTTTATAATACTCTTTCATAAGAGCATCACCAAAGTTAACAATTTTAAACTTCAGTCATTGACAAACTCCTGATACATAGAACATGAATGAATCTCAGAAGATTTCTGCTAAATTAAAAAAAAGACATAAAGGGCTATATATAATTCCATTTTTATGTTCTAGAAAAGGAAAAACTATAGAGACAGAAACCAGATCTAGTTGCCTTGGGCTGCAGTAGGGGCAGGAAACTGATTACAAAGGGACACATGGGAACTTCTGGGGTAACGGAAATACTTTGATTGTGGTGGTGGTATTAAGATGGTGTATGTTTGTCAAAAGTCATCAAACTGTACACCTAAAAGACTGAGTTTTACTGTATAAACTATACCTCAACACACCTGACATATTAAAAAAAAAATTCAGTCATCAGATCAGTATTTTAACTGAATAGCATTTTTCTCCCCAATGACCTCTGAACGTTTTATTGGCCTCCTGCTCCCCAAAGGGTACCCTGCTTCTGCTGGCTTAATGTCTCAGAACTCTGGTGTCACTGGTCTCAGACACCACTCTGCCGTCCACTATCCAGCGGGTGGTGGTCTTTTGGATAGTTTGCATCAAGTTGCTGCTGTCCAGGGCATCACCAAGATTGAAGTCCTTGCCTTCTTCAAGCAGGCAGTGGTAGGTGGCACTCTCAGCCTCCAGCTTGACCTCAGTGTTCAGCAGGGCCTCGTACTCCTGCGTCTGGTGCTGCCCCTCTGCCTGGGTCTGTGCCAGCCCTGACTCCAGGTGCAGCAGGATTCTGTTGAGCTGCTCTATCTGCAGGACATAGCAGGTCTCCACCTCCCTCGGGCTGTTCTCCAGAAGCTGGCCTTCAGATTTCTCATCGAATCCAGGTGGATCTCCAATAACGACCATATGTCTCAGCTCCGTGAGTGTCATCTCAGCAGCTCCAACCTCCACGGGCTGAGTGGTGACCACTATGGTGCTCTTCTCAATCTGCTGAGACCAGTACTTATCTAGCTCCTCTTGGTTCTTCTGAGCTAGCTCGTCGTTTTGGGCCTGGATGTCTGCCATGATCTTGGCGAGGTCCTGAGATTTGGGGGCATCTACCTTCATGGTCAATCTAGAGCTGGCAAGCTAGGCTTGTAGGCCTTTTACTTCCTCTTTGTGGTTCTCCTTCATGAAGAGCAGCTCCTCCCTGAGAGCCTCGATGTCTGTCTCCAGCTATGGCCAAGTGACACTGGTGTCACCAATGACCTTGCAGAGCCCATGGATGTCGTTCTCTATAGACTGGCACATGGCCAGCTCTGTCTCGTACTTGACTCGAAAGCAAGATGGGCATTGTCAATCTGCAGAACAATGCAGGCATTGTCCACAGTATTTGTAAAGATCCGAGCCCTCAGATCCTCGATGGTCTTGAAATAATGGGCCCCAGTCTCTGACCTGGGGTCCCTTCTTATCCAGGTGCTCCCAGATGTTGCTCTCCAGTCTCTGGTTCTTGGTCTCCAGGCTCCTCACTCTGTCCAGGTAGGAGGCCAGATTCAGGCTTTGGAGGGTCTCTTTGTTCTGGATGCCTCCCATTCCTGCCAGACTCCGGGCCATCCACTTGGCCAGGCCCCTGGACCCCAAGCTGCTGCGCAAGCTGGTGGAGCAGGACACGGAGATCTGGGAACCAGAGCCCCTGGCACCTGCATAGACGCTGGCTGCACTGCTGACCGGTCAGGCGCCATAGTTGGGTGGCTGGACGGAGCCCAGGAACCAGTAGTTGATGGAGAAGGTGGAGCGAGTGGTGAAGCTCATGCTGTCCGGGGAGGAGAGCGAGAGGACAGGACTCAGGCTTTGCTGACCCTGAATAGCATTTTTTACGTGCTGTAACGTATTTCTCATTAGTTAACTTATCTGATTATATATAATACTTAAATTGGCAAAGAAAATAAAAACTAAAATAAATCCAAAGATTAAAACAAGAAAGTATTTAGATACTTCACCTCTTGCAATACTCCAGTATCTTACTGGATACTGAACTGAACAAATCAGTTCAGAAAATCAGAACAGAACAGAACAAAAAACTCTTCCTGTACTTCACGATCCTCCCTAACAGCTTAAAAAGGAATGCTGCTTTAAATTTTTCTTCATGTTTATAAAGTTATGTACATATTGTTAGGGATATATGTAAATAAAATATTCCTACCCCCAAAGCAAGAAGCTCTCAAGGACACAGCTCTACCTAAGAAAATTATATTTTGAAATTAAGAGAAATATACTTGCCATTCACTAATCTTAGATTTAAAAACATACCTTTAAGAAACACCATATGACTCAATTCTAACTAAACAACAAATATATATTGAATACCTAAAACAGGAGCACCACTGTGATGATGTTATAGACATACAGATGAAGATAATACAAAATCTCTTTGCTTTCACAGAGCTGACGGTTTAGTATGGCTGACAAATATAGGAACAAATTATTTTATCAAGAGATACAAGTAAAAAACTGTACAAATGCTATGAAATGGAATGATCAGGGAAACTTTTGCAAAGGCAGTGCTTTTTCTCCTTAGAAAAAATTTCTGGTCCTTGAGCTGAAATTCTGAAAAGTAATGTATGTCTATAGAAGAAAAGTGGGGAAAATACACAAATAGATATTTTCATGGCTAATGTCAATGCTTTTCCACCAGTAATCTATTTTGAACTTATGCAGATCTCAGAATTTGAGGCCTCTGAAACTGCTCTGGGTTTCATCAGAGAAAGTAACACATTACAAGACCATCCACACTAACAACAAATACCTATATTAGCCACAGTATGTAAAAATTTGCTTTGGGGGAGATGAAATGGACACTGATAGTTAAAGGAAGAGATACATAGGAAAAGGGAAAGAGAAAATAGTAAAAAGATTAGTAGAGTTAAATAAAAGCGTATGTCACGTGTGTCTTTCAGGATAACTTGAAGGTAAGCTTATGGAATAAATATTAGTTTCCGAATTCTTTTTTTAAAGGGGAAAGAATCAGTAGTTTTCAGGTCATGACATTTCAACTTTCAATCTTAGAGCTTTCTGAGGTATAAGCAGAATCCTAGGAAGACATTTTTTTCATGTACATCAATTTCAAAAAATAGTATTAATAAAAAATAAATAAATAATAAATGATGTTATGCCCAACTTAACACCATGTAAAATTTCAACTTGGTCATTACCATAAAAAACACCAAATTACATAGAGCATACACTCAGATGATCAATGTCTTTAGCTGGAAACTGGCAACCCACAATCTGATTCAAATAGACAACTAAAGGCAGGTTTTAAAATACTGAAAGGGTTGACAAGTAGCAGTGTTCAGAAAACTCTGTAATGTATTTCCTTGCCAGGATTAAAGGACATTTGTGCTTTACAAATACCAAATTAAGTATCATAAATATCAATAATAAAGACTAATATTTTAAAAGTAAATTATATCCAGAATTTAATAATTTATTCGTGTTTTAGACATTGTTAGTTTTAATGTATCTAGAATAGTATTTTTCAATAGTGCTCATATAAAAATAACCATGCATTTCATCTGCATAAGTGACCCAAATATGTTAATTCTAACAAAAGGAAATCCAGCATTTTAAAATTATGTCACAGCTTCTGAATTTCTCAGGATAAAAGTACATATATAATTATTTTAATAAATTAATATTGCTAATTTCTGAAGAAGTTTTTCTTTTCTGCCAAACAGCAAATACGTACAAAAGACAACTCTAAAGGAATTTGGTATATCCACGTTAAGAGATATGTTACACATGTAAGATGGCAAAGCAATTTACCTGCATGAATTATTTTGAAAATTTAATGCATTCTTGGGAATCTTTTTAATGCTTAACATTATTATTAAAAGTAACAAGAGTCACAATAAAATCATAAAAATACAGTTAATGTATAAATTAGCATGACTGATCATTTTTTAAAATTTCAGTATTTTTATAGTCTGAGAATAGCTTTTGCCAAATTTCCTAAAGCTACCTATTCCACAGATGCCTACATTCAATATATTCCACAGTACATGTATTTAAAAATCAATATCCTATTTATATGCATATTTGAATACACAAACATTTTGTGTACTATACATAAAGTAACAAGGTGGTTAAAAAAAAAAAGACTATAATCAAATAATGAATCAGCTATAACTGACCAAAACATTTTAGAATTACTCTTGTAAGCCCCACAAGAAAAACAGTGTCACTAACTTCATAACCAAGACTACCCTTTCACCAAAAATTGTGTTATAAATTTTGAAGAGCCAGGGTGGTAGAATGTAAAGAATAGAGGTTTTAGAATTAGATATATTTTAGCTGGAATCCTACTTCTAACACTTGCTAGATTTGCTACCCTGAACAAGTTTCTTAAACATGATGAACCTCAATTTCCTCTGTAAAAAGAGAACAGTATCACTCACTTCACTGAGTAGTTGGGTGGTTCAAATCATGACACACAGTATCGTGGTTAAGGCTTACGGGTAAAGTATAAACTCTGAAATCCTTTCTCCACTTTCTTTAACTTACTAGTTGTGTGACCTTGGGCTAGTCACGTAATCATTCCATATCTCAGTTTTCTCATACAACTAACTTCAACTTCATATTCAACTTTTCAATACCTTGAGGAACTAAAAACTTTTTCCCTGGCACAGTTTCTGGCACATGGAAACATTCAATAATATTACATATTACAAACATAAAGCGCTCAACATAGAGCCAGACACACAAAAAAAACCCTTACTAAATCTTAGTTTCCTAAACTAAGTTTCAAGTGATGCTGTACAGTATCTAAAACTCAAATTCACTCCAGAAAATAAAGATTTGTCATAAAGATGAGAAAAAGACTATTTCAAATGCGTTAAAGGAATTCCTATAAGGTTGTATGTAATGGCAACAGTTCTGGAATAAGTGCACAACCTCCCAAGTTGAAGACTGTAACGATCAACATTCTCTGGCTATAAAAATACTGAAACTGTACAAAATGATCAGTCATACTAATTTACAGATTCAGCTACTATCCTACAATTGGTCATATACATTTCTATGAATGAAATGACTCTAAAGCTGAATTTTGTCTTTCTAACAACAGATGCTTTGACAACTTCAACTCAATATAAAATACTTAAACGAACTAAAAGCTTTAGACTGCTTACCAAAAATTGTTTTAAATATAAGATGGTAAAGAGTTACTGATTTTTAAAAGTATTATATATACAGAATATATAGCCTGAATTCAATTTCAGCTTCTTTGCCTGAAATACACAATTATAAAATGACTGGCAAGTATCAAATCAACCAACGCCCAAAGGATAATATTAAAATTTCACTGAAACTAGATATATAGAATCCTGAATCCATAAGAACAAATGTAAATCAGACTGATCATTTACTAATTATAGGACCATGGGCAGTTTTCTAAACCTTTCCAGCCTCAGTTTCCTCATCTGTAAATTGTAGATAATTATTGTTTCTACTTTTGGGCTTGTTAAAAGATTAAATGAGATATTATGGGGACAGACTTAACTCCTGGCAAATAGTAAGTCCTCAAAATCTTATGTGACAAAATCTTAGCTGGCAATGCTACATCAAGAAATGATCTCTCCTAATGATACAACTTTGGGAATAGAAAAAAAATATGTCTTAAAACATAATGCAATTTGACAAAACTCAATTCAATAAAATTGACTCCAGATTTACACCAAAAAAAAAAAAAATTACACACATCTAAAATTACTTTTATTAATTTATTTGGGTGACATATTCTACGCACATAAAATACTCTTTAAAATTACAATGATGGCCTTAAGAGACATGGAGTTTAAAATTCTTTTTAAATCAACCAGAAACACTAAAATCCCACTCTATTTTCATACCAGGAATATACAACCAAGAAACAGGTATCATCTCTCTAAAAGAAGAGGAAAATGCACTTTGAACTTAGATAATTGAAAAAGTCACAAATGGTATCAGTGTCAGCGCTGAGCAATACCTAGCTTCAAGACCAGAGCTCACACATTTCTTAAAGCAACGTAATCTAAGAAAACACTAGTGTCAGGGAATCCCTTATTCTCCTGCTGACTTACTACATGAATCTATACAAATCATATGGTCTATTACGTGTCAAGTATTTTCATCATTAAACGGAAATCATGCTGGTCACTTCTCTCACAGGGATATCAGAATATTTTTAAATGAACTCAGATCATCTTGAAAAAGGACTAGTTTTAAAATACAAAGAATTATTATAAATGACAACTGCTGAAAAAAGAAAAAACTGTGCCTAAAAAGTCCATCTTAAAATAATTTTTAAAGGCTATATAAGACCATAAATTACCACCAAACCTAACCTAGTATGCTCAGGATATTAAAATAAGCATGTTCAACTGAACAGTTAATTGTCAGGCTTCTATAAAGGTTCCTAGTTAGTTATTTCCCATTCATTTTTATGGCAAGCAAATGTGATAAACAGAATTAAAGTTACATTTCTCTAAAAGGAATTATTGTTTACCTCAGACTCCCTAATCACTTCACATAAAACTGAAATCTTAATTTAAAATTTTAGAATTTCTTCCAAATTATGCTTTTCCTAATAAGCACCAGAAAGGAGGATTAAATGAAATTAAATAAAACTCAAACTCCTGGTTTTTATTTACTCTTACATTATCAATTACTACATCTTATTTTGAGAAAGTAAAAATATCACAATGGGGTATATCAAACATGTAACACAGATATGTTCAAATATTTCTATGACAGTTTGATGATGGATTGGTACCAAAAAATTAAACCTGCAATTAGTTGAAGAAGCCTTAGAAAATACATTTTTCAGTGGGGTAGTCTGGCTGCAAGTAAAGAAAATTTTGTATTGGTATAGCTTTGCTCATATTTTTGAAATTTAATAATGATTACTATGAAGAACCAAGTTTACTGCCACAGTAAAAACTTTCCCTTTTCATCCCTAAAAAGAATCCCAAGTAGACAGTTTTTCTTTTTTCAAGTAATGTGTAACTTTTGCTTAAAAGCAGAAAATATTATAATGATCTCTACAACAGGTTCAAAAATGTTCTCAAATAACTTCAGTAAACAAGTTGTTGAATGACTTTAAAAAGGAAGCATCCTATATACATTTCTCAAACATTGAAAATTATCTATTTAATGTTCAACTGTAATTTACTTTCATTATTTACTTGAAATCTCTTTTCAAGTAAAAAATGTTATTGACAACTCTTCCGAGTCAAGAGAAACAATAAGCGACACTGTTGAAATTTTCTTTAGGTGTATTAGAAAATATTTCTCCAAATAATATAATTAGGATTATAAGATTACTGGAACACTTCTGATTTTTCCTTTCACCGAATTTTAATTTTTTTTTTTTTTTAATGGAAATAGATGATTAGCCACTGGTGAATATTCCAACCAACAGAGGGGAAGCAGAACAGACTACACTCCTTAAGGAAACAAACTATTCTCTCCAACTAGGTTATCAGAGATTTAAAGTTCAAGTTTAAATTTTACAATTTGATTTTTACACAATGTTTTCTCCTTTAAAAATGACGTATTTAATTGGTTTGGACCAAACAAAACATTTTTTTAAATTTAAAGAAACGTTTACGCTATCATAATGAAAGCTATCACACAACCTATGTTACTCACAAATTACTAAATATGTAGAATTGGGAAAATAAGTTGGGAAGAACTAATTCACTATAACTTAATTGCAAAGTCTCAAGAAAAAAAGAATCAATCACATAAACCCATCTCTAACACACTTACTCAAACATCTGCATAAGACAACCTCCAAAAATAAGTTGCTTCAGTTCATGAAAACTAAGCAAGCAGAACTCCTCTTTCCATTATCTTTAGTAAACATATGTTTATCCCTTGATATACATCTTAGTATTTTAATTAAATAAAAGTTGTAGAGACAATCACAGGAATATATGAGGGCCTTTGAAACATTTATAATGAAGCCCTTAACACCCCCATCCCCAAAAAAGCAAACCCTCTGCTTTCTTAAGATGTGAAGTGTTCCTTCCGTCTGCTTTCCCTCCCTGGCATGCCCCCCACTCGTACACCCCCCACCCGCAGTAGGCCTGAGGCCCCGTAGCAAACAGTGTCTAACAGGAGCAGGCAGCACAAAGACAGGAATGGGAGATTAGTGGGAGGGAGGGAGGCCGGGATTGGGGCTCAGCAGGAGCTTCAGGCTTTTTAAAATTCAAACTGCTCCCTGACCAATACAAATCACGGACACGCTACTGACTACTACACGGATTTATAGCATTAAAAACATGCCTAGTACGTGACAGCTATATTAACTTCATTCTTTTAAACGTTTATCCGTACGTTTGCAGGAAATGTGAAACAATTTATTGTAAGCAGGACACTAAACTCAAAAATAACCTCCACAAAATAACTTATTCTACAGTGACAATAATTTAATGACACAAAAAATTTGAACCAATGTAACATACACTAGTAAAACAAGGGATTTCGCCAAGCAGGGCTGCTTCATTTTAACCAACGAAAGTTTTCCTTCAGCGAACATGAAACAAAGTATCAAAACGTGTAACCCAGGTACATTTTTCTAGCAATTTGCCTGACTGAGGAATTTTAAATTGGTGTTTCCCCCTTATACCAACCTACGTTACGAATGCCTCCATAAACAAGCTCGAAACACTTAACTTACTCATGAACTAGAACTTGTCAAGTTAGAACTGATATTTTTCTCCAGCATTTACAGATACATTTGACCTATTAAAATGACACCTCTCTCATTACACAGTCAAACATCATGGCACAAACAGCCAATGACAATCCTGGGACCTCAAGAAGAACTGCCCTGACATGAAAGGATGGCACCTTCTACAATTTTTTAACCTCCCAAGGATTTTAAGTATAACTTAATTTCTTCTTTTTTTGAAAAAGAAAATAAAATAAAATTGGTTTTACCCGTATCTCAGTACAATTCTCAGAACACTTAGAATTCTTTGTATGCTCCTACACTTTTTGGTCAGGAAGTACCTGAGGTTATGTATAGTCGTTTAAAACTGCCCTTACATAACGCATACAAATAGAAAGTGGCAGAGTAAACCTGTCAAGTACTTTATACTTGTCTTTGAATAAAAAGTCCATGTGCGACAACACACTGTCAAACAACAAGATAAAAGCTCTTGGGGAGGGGGAGATGTGCAGTGTCTGCCACAGTGTGGTTTTCTGTATTAAATATTCATGTGGACGATTTAATTCTTTAAAAAAGAAAATGAGTCTTTATGAACTTTCCAACGTCCAAACAAGTTTTAGAAAGAGAAAGAATTACCACTGGATCCGCGTCTGAGTATTTACGTTTGTCTCACTAACTGAAACTACTTCCTCCCTTCATGGGGTCACAGGGGGAAGAAGGGGGGTTGTTTGTTTCACTGGGACGTTCCCCACTCCCGGACCGGGAAAGTTGTAAATATGGGGACGATCAGGGCACATTTGCTGTTAGTTGTATTGTTTCCGCCTGCTCACTAGCTACGGCTCCTCTCCCGGGCGAGGCCTGTCACCGACCAGCAGTCGCTCCGCTCAGCCCGGAGCTCTCCTAATCCCCGAGCTCAAGTAGATTCCGCTGGCCCGCGGCCTGCACTCTCCGCCGGGCCTACGCCTCCCCGGCCGCCCAGCAGGAGCCCAGTCCCCGCCACCGGAGCCGGCCGGGAGAGGGTACAAAACCACCGCCACCCAAGGCGGCTGCCACCAGAGAGGAGCGAACTCTAGACTCGCCTGTGGAAGAGACCTGGGGCCGCTAAGGAAACGGCGGGGAGGGGAGCGAGGAGGAGAGACGCTGAGGACCTGGCGCCGCCGCCGCCGCCGCCGAAATAAAGAGCAGGAATTTACCTGGGCGAATCGGCGTCTGAATCCAAGGGGAGGCCGAGGCCGCTGTGGCGAGAGACTATAATCCGGGCCGGGAGGGGGGGTGGCTACGGCTCCTCTTCCGTCTCCTCAGTGCGGGGAACATGTAGAGCCGGGGGGAGACCAGCCGAGAAGACAAATCGTTGCTTCTTCTTCCTCCTCCTCCTCCTTCTCCCACATAGAAACACTCACAAACACCCGACCAGGGGCCCGAGCTACCGGGGGGGCATCGCCGCGGGCCCGGGAACCAATCCTCCTGTCGGCGGGGGCGTCCCTCCCTGCGGCTTGGTGGTGTCGGGTGAGTCGGTACCGACGGAGGGAGGGGGGGGAGGGCGGGGGGAAGGAGCCCTGTGTGTGTGTCTCTCTCGTTCCGTCTCTCCCTCTCAGAACAAAATGCCGACCGGAAGTGCAGCTGCAGGAATGACTCCCTCCGCCGGCGCCAAACACTAACAACCACCCCCTCTTCCCCACTCCACTTCCGCCACCGCCGCCGCCGCCGCCGCCACTTGGGCTCGCGTCTTCGGCCGCGCCGCGCCGCGCTGCGCCTCGCCTCGCGGCACCCGGGCCCAGCCGGGGCCAGCAGCCGGGCGGCGGCAGCTCTCCTCTACGCCCTTCCCCTCAGGGCGGCTGTGGATGTTGCCAGTATTGTCGATGCTTCAGAGCGACGTTTTCCCTGCGACACAGGCGGGCCGGCTCTCCTCTGTCTTTATTTTCCTGGAGGCCGACGGGAGCGGGGCCGGAGTTCGGTGGTGGTCGTGAGCGTGGGGAGCACTGAAGCCCGGACGGGCTTGCAGGTCGCCGACGGCGGCCGCTGGAGGCCGCGCTGGCTGTCCCAGGTCGTCGTTAGCTTTAGGGAGCCGATCTCCGGGCGGCCCCACAGAGGACGCCCGCGATTCGACGGCGATGATGCCCGTTTTAAATGGTGTCCCTGCAGCTGGGTGGATGGATGGATCGTACACCTTTCCTTTTGAGAGCCGGGACCTTACGCCCGACTGCGTATTGTTTCTGCGGAGTAAGAACGCAACCCTTGGAGGTGAAGACGATTCTCGGCTGGATTGAATTGGAATCGTGTTTGTGATGCGTTTATTTCTGGAAACAGGGGATCTCCGCTGCCCTTGCTTTTTGTCAGCAGAGGATTGGGTTCTTCTCCAACCGTCGGGATGAAGGCCTGTAGGCGACGCTGCGCGAGCGAGAAGGTGGCCCGCGGCAGCCCCGGCGCCCCCCTCTAGGTGTGGGTGGAGCCGACCGCGCGGGGAGAACTGCCGGCCCCGACTCAGCCACCGGCGACTGCGGGCGACCCGCGGGCCTGCGGCCAGCTAATTTCAAACATCGTTTTCCTCTTTAGGTTTGGAACACTGAGGCGCTGGACAAGGCTGGAATACAAAATGTGATTATACGTACAGTACTATGCTTGTTGTAGTTTTTAAATTGTAAAACAAGAAGTGACTCCATCGTTCCACAGTTCTCTATTAAGTTTTTGTAAATTAAAAGGGGGCTATTTTCGGTAAAAAGTGCAGTAGGTAAGCGGATTTTTATTCAACCGGGACGAAATTCTTGTTATATGAATTGTATTGTGTATTTGTGTGTGTACCAGTGCGCTAAAGTAAGTAGGAAAACTTGCTTAGATTATTCCTTTTGTCTGGGGCGGGGGGGCCAAGATCCTGTCACTCCTTTTCTTTAGGCCCTGCGAATGGCTTCCCTGCTTGAGGGGAGTGAGCCAAATCCTTGACCGCGGCTGAAGTCCCCGCGCGCCTTTGGGGGTGGGGGCGGGCCTGCCCTCGTCGTTCCCTCTGCCAGGCTCTTCCCTGAGCGTCCATAGGGCTTGCTCCTTCACCTTCAGGATTTTGCCCAAGTGTCACTCAGTGCTTCCGCGGCCACTTTTAAACTGAGCCCTAGCCCCCTTCTCATTTTATCCTTTGGACAGTCTACATATCCATACTTGTTTATCTTCTCTCTCCTTCCCCAGGGGAATGTAAGCTCTAAGAGGACAAGAGGTTGTGTTTTTCTGCACTGGTGTTACGGCCAGCGCCTAGAATGCCACACTGTAGATGCGTAGTGTGTGGTTAATGAATGAATGACGATTATAAGGGCCTTGACACTCCCCCATTTCTGTCTTTAATGTGTACTTATATGCTACAGAGAGCTTTATAAAATATTTTTTAAAAGTTTATTACAGAATTCTATAAAAAGACATTGCTTCTAAACATTGGAAAGCCCTCCACAACACCAGAAACCCACAAACGCGGGATAAAATTTGTTTTTAGGCTTCTGTAAATGGGCATGTCCGAGGATAGTGCATCAAATGATCATATCCATACTGGGCCGATTATCTTTGCTCTCCTGAGTCTCAAACTGCATTCTTCATCTTGTCGTCCTCTGTCTTGCAAAATACATTAAAAGTGAGAATTTCGTTGGCTCAGACCAAATCCAGCACTATTGGAAAAGTTCATTCAGCAAGTATTTATCGGGCACAAATGGGTACCAGGCACGGTAATTCAAAAGGTGTGTGTTTCTGAGGCTAGGAGGCCTTACATAAAGGATCACATATGGCTACTTTGGTTGCTACTCAATGATGCTGTCAAGCAAAGCAAATGCTAGTGAGATTTGTTTTTAGTTTTCTTCTGAAGAAAAGATTCAGTGAAAGCTGAGGTCAGGCTTAGTGTGGATATTTTAATTCACCATTTAGTTTGCTGTTTGCTTACACTTAGGGTAGCATTAGATATACTTAATCATGATTTTTGAGTATATAAAACGTGGGAAATTTTATTTCCTAGTGGCTGGAAAAATAGGCTTTTTAAATTAAAATAGGTAAATATATCAGTAAGCTAGAAGCTATGCAGTAAGGCTTTGGCTATGGTATTACAAATTTTCCTATTTCATGTATTGAATTTTTGGACAAGAAAAGATAGCCTTGATAGATATTTTATAACCATTAATACAATTAATTAAACATTGTTTAGTAAATCCAATAGTCTGTTCATTACTGTTTTTCCCATTAATCTTCAGAATAGCTTTAAGTTAATACAGATGGCTCAGAATGTGTTTTTCACTCAGTTTCAAAATACTATTATTTCAGTTCACTAATAGAAGCACATTTATCTTCCTGTCTGCTTTCTTAAATGTTACTGGTAAACTAGTAATTTTGCATGTCCAGGTAACTGCAGCTGCTACGGTCAATTTACTTTGGAAAGTCTTGGCATTACTGTGCCACTTAATGTAAAATTTTAAAGTTTTTTTAGTTTTTTCCCCTTCTTATTGAGGACTTATTAGGTGCTAATTAGCTTTATGCTAGGCATCTCATACATGGTAGTGAATGAAAGCACAACACTGCCTCTGAGGGCTTTAACTTGTATATAGTTTGTACCATTTTTTTTCCAGATTACAGAATCAAAAAAATTGTTTCAATGTATATCATAGTATTTCACTATTAAATCAAATGGTATTTTGCTTGCATAAATTTAAGTATCCAAGTAGAGATCTTACATAGAATCTGTTAATCTAATATTAGTGTTTTCTTCATTTCATTGTCTTGGGTTTTTTTTTTTTCCTTAATAATTATTTCTCCCAATATCATCCATTTGTTTCGCTGTTACATTTTTAAGTCTTTTATGTTCCAAATCAGGTGACTTACATCCTTGACTTGTCCATTGAGGACAGTCCAATAACCCTTTATTCTGACTTTAAATTGCCTCCTTGCTTCAAGAACTGAGTTACATGACTCAGTTTTCTTTGCTAGGAATATTCCTGGATAGTCTCATATGTATTCTTGATCAATGAATTGCAGAAGATTTGATTAAAAATTTTAAATGGATTTCAAGTATAAACTATCTGTACCAAATGTCATCTCCAGGAATTTCTACAACTGAAAAATTACAAATTGTTATTTTTATTGAAGAATATTTATCTTTAAGATAAATGCAATTTGCTATAAAATGATAGAAATGAAAAATTTTAGAAAATCATTTTCTTTTCACTATTTTATGCCTGCCAGTTATCCTTTGTTAGTGATAAAATTGTCTCTTATGGGAACAAATTTGTTAAAGGTAGAAAAAAAAACTGGTAGTGTATGTATGTTTTATAGATTACTTTAGACGCTACCAAAATTATTTCACATTTAGAATAATTAAATTGCTTTTAGGGTGATGGATGACTTAAACTGGTGAAGAGTTAATTAAGGATATTGATTTTTAGGGCAGAGCTACAAAATTATCAAATCACTTAATACTGTAAATATGTTCCTGTTTCAGGTTTTCAAAGTAAATATCTTAATCAAATTTGGAAATAGTATTTATGGAGTTTATTCAACATAGTTTATCTATTTTGTTAAAATTATAGAAATGAATAGTTCTTTTCCCATGGATACCTTTTTTCATCTTGGCCTATTCTAGTCCTTTAAGAACAAGCTTTGTCCTTTCATTAATACTTCTCACCTATAATTACCATTTTTCTCTAAACTTATAGATTTTATTATCCATGCCATCTATTTATAATCCTATGACACCCCTGTATTGTTTATTATTTATTTGTTTATTTATTTTTTGAGATGGAGTCTCACTCCGTCTCCCAGACTGGAGTGCAGTGGCGCGATCCCGGCTCACTGCAAGCTCTGCCTCCCAGGTTCACGCCATGCTCCTGCCTCAGCCTCCCTAGTAGCTGGGACTATAGGCACCCACCACCATGCCCGGCTAATTTTTTGTACTTTTAGTAAAGACGGGGTTTCACCGTGTTAGCCAGGATGGTCTAGGTCTCCTGACCTCGTGATCTGCCCGCTTTGGCCGCCCAAAATGCTGGGATTACAGGCGTGAGCCACCGTGCCTGGCCTTATTGTTTATGTTTTTATGTATCTATGCCTTATGTTCCTAAATCAAAGTGACCAGTTCCATGTTATACTACAAGTTTCACTGTGTAATGCATAGAGAATTACACAGAGGGAAGGGCCTCAAAAAATGCACTTCTGAAATATTTAATGTAAAATTATTTAAGACTATAAAGTTTCATGAAAGCCTAATCTTCCTGGAACCTACACATACTCTGCATGTGAACCAGAGTTAAACTAGTCAAGTATTTTAATGCTGAACTAATCTGGAAAAACATCATTTAAAAAATGACTGTTTATGAAGAAAGAATACAAAATCTATTAAACTTAAAGCATCTAAAATAAGTATGAAGAGAGACTTATGGTGCTCATTTTAACAGCATTCTTGAGTAGGTTAGCTTGTAGTCAAATTTGTCTGTGGATTATAGTACCACTATGGATCATGAAATTAATTTATTGCATTATGACTAGCATTTTTAATTTAAGATATAGAAAAGAATAGAAAATAGAAGAGTACATCACAGATGGTAAAGATATGTGTTTTTAAGTAAACATTTATTCATGTGTATGTGTGCTAGGTTACCTTGTAAAATATATTCCCTATTGTGGGTTACAGGCCAAAAATTGTGTTCATTTTTGTTTTTAAAAGTCTACTCTTCAGATTTTCCTTAGAAAATGGGGAAAAAAGGAATGTTAGAAAGATCTGACTGCCTATGAACTAGTGAAGGATTATTAGAAGAAGTACTAGGATATTTTAGAGATCTGATACTAGTTTCAGAAAGGTAATCTTAAGGCAAAGGGTAGGAAATAAAGTATGCTGTTAGTAGAAATGTCAAATATGGTTAAAGTTGTGAGGAGGAATTATTTTCCTAGTGGACCTACATTTGTTGTGTGTAGATCTGTGACAATTATTGATCTGTTTTAGCACATTTTCCAATCTAAAATGTCCAGTACAGCACAATAATAAACATGGGGCAAAATATATGTTTGTTTCTATTTCTTCCCACCTTCCCTTCAATCTTAAAACAAGTGTTTATTAATAAGTCAAAGCAAAGCAGATTTCTATCTTTCACAGAGTAATTATCATAGGAACAAATGTACTCTCTGAAAATGGTGGAAACTCCTTTCTCCCTCCAAAAAACCAAACCTTTAATAAGTGTTTACTCTCTAGCCAAAGTAAATAATTTCTTAAATAGGTAACTCTCATTTGCCATCCAACTCATTCTATATACTTAAGATTCTATGTACTTAAATAAATGTACTTACACTTGTGTACAGGATTTAAAAGGGGGAAACTTAGGAAGAAAGGAATTGTGTATAGAATTTAAAAAGGAGGCATTACATTGCATAAGTAGAATGAAAAGTATCTAACCAGAAAGCAAATAAGATGAGGATTATATTATACGGAAATATTTTAATATAATTTAAATATTTCATTACTCTTTCACCTTATTTGCTATTTGGAGATTTCAGTATTGTGATGTTGGCAAGTCTATTTAAAAGGGCATTAATAAAAATTTTGTTTTTCAGGCATGTGATGCGAAGTCCCTTTCCATTATACATAAGTAAGGCCTAGGTTGATTAAAACCTTAGCTAAACACAAAATTTGCTAGAGAATCAACATATAAGAAGCTCTAACTCCAAGCTTATTCACCCCAAGTATTTCATCAATGTAATACATACCCTATTGAACTAAGAAAGGAATTATATTACTAACCAGCAGAGGGAGCCAAGTCAATCATGAAAGGTAGGAGTATAAAGGAACATCATATGACCTCCTGTTTTGAATTTAACTATATGGCCCCTGCTCACTTTTTGGGTTTACCAAAAAAACAGTCATAAGGAGAGAAAGGTGACCAATGTATCAAATAAGGATAGAGTGACAATTATGACTCAGAATTACCTTGCAGGAAATAAATTGGAAGAAAAATCAAATGTGGAAATATACAAGTGAAATGTCTCAGTATTATAACCCAAGATGGAAAAACCATGGAAAACAGTACCTTAGTGCCATGATGAATTGCTAGCCAAATGTAACAGTGAATATTTCCCAATAATTCCATTTTCACTTAAAGTTGAAATTAGGCCATAAATAGACACATTTTAAAACTATAAAGTTGGTACAAATATCTAGATTGTACATCAAATTTATGTGCATTTAATCTAAGAAACAAGGGATAAAATTTAATAAAAATTATTATAGCGAAGTAATAAGGACAATATTTTTCAGTTTAAAATTAGAGAACAGAATTGTTTCCACTACTGTTTATTAACACAACAAATAAAGTAATATCTGTTTTGTGAGAGATGTTTGGAGGAATCTAGTAGCTAAGTGATTATGTCAGTTTATTTAATTTTGTCTAAGAACTTTAAAATGCCTGATAGAATGGGTGCATATTGAATGAATAGATGTGATCTCTTTATTATTTGAAGTAAAACTATAAGAGCTGAGCGTTAGCTAACTGCATCAAAATAAAAAATGTAAAGACCCAAACATGTTTAGTTAAATAACCAAATGAATTAGCTAGTCTAGCCCCTTACTCATTTCAAGGTTTGTGGAAACATACCATATATACTTTTATTCATGTGTTTATTCCTTCCAAAAATATACTTCTTAAGCACTATCTCCATAGGACATGGAACATATCTTCATTATTAAGTAGACAAACTTCTTAAATTTTGTTGAAAAATTTAATTTCATTGATATATGAACAGTCATACAAATTCAATATGCAACCAGTAATTTCAAGAAAGTGATTCATAGAAGCGAATCATTTATGGGACTAGACTGCCTTTGTAGGACTAACAAATCAGGCACAAGAATAGAAATTATAGTTTAATTTCTAGTCATGCAGCTGGAGGCCACGACCCTCCTGAAACTGCTTCTAAGATCAGTGCTTAAGATATTCTGCAGACCCTGCACTTGATGGATCAGCTGGCACCACCCAGATCAATAAACTGGCTCATCTGATCTTGTGGCCCTCCACCCAGGAACTGAGAGCAAGAGGACAGCTTCAATTCCCTATGATTTCATCTCTAACCCAACCAATCAGCACTCTTGATTCACTTGCCTTCCCCCACCCACCAAATTATCCTCAAAAACTGATCCCCAAATGGTCGAGGAGACTGATTTGAGTTATAATAAAGCTCCAATCTCCAGCCAAAAAAAAAGCAAATTATTTGATTTTGAGTACTAGAAAGTAGACTGTAAACTTCTTGAAGGGTATATTCTTTTATAATGCTATATTATCCTGGCATTTTATATATTGGCATCTGGCGTCAAGTCAGTTAATCACAGTGATGATATCCAAGATGTACAGCTCATCAGTCCTAGAGACTTTTTTTTGTTTAAGACAGAGTCTTACTATGTCACCCAGGCTGGAGTGCAGTTGCACGATCTCCCCTGCCTTGGCCTGGGAAAATGCTGGGATTACAGGCCTGAGCAAAGGCGTCTGGCCTAGAGACATTGTAATACCAAAGAAACCTCAATGCAACCAGTGTTAGTTACTACTTCTAATTATTTGTTTCCTTTACACACGAGTTGTGATGAATGTGGGCTATTAGAACTGGATAAACAGCCTAAGCTTTTAAATGTTTTCACCCATGAAAAACAGCTATTATGAACTTTAAAAAATTAAATTAATGAAGTGGCAATAGCTTTACCATGAACTATTCCTTTTTGATAAGCATAATAATGGGTTAACTCATGTCAAAGTCCAATAAAAACTAGTAACTTTGTCACCAAAGTCAACATTTCAGAATCTATGATATATAGTATAGGTATTCCTGTTTTATCTAGTTTTCATTTAACAATCTAAAAGATTCTGGCCGGCACAGTGGCTCACGCCTGTAATCCCAGCACTTTGGGAGGCCGAGGCAGGCACATCATGAGGTCAGGAGATCGAGACCATCCTGGCTAACACAGTGAAACCCCGTCTCTAATAAAAATATAAAAAATTTAGCCGGGTGTGGTGGTGGGTGCCTGTAGTACCAGCTACTAGGGAGGCTGAGGCAGGAGAATGGCGTGAACCCAGAAGGTGGAGCTCGCAGTGAGCCGAGATCACTCCACTGCACTCCAGCCTGGGCAACAGAGAGAGACTCCATCTCAAAAAAAAAAAAAAAAAAAAAAAAAGGAAGATTCTGACTAACAATAAACTCAATAAACTCAAAAACCAAACAAAGGCTGGTGAGAAAATAGCTCATGTCTTATTCCAGAGTAAGGAATGGTGACAGATTAGGAAAAGCATCAAAAAAGTGACCTCCAGTGAACAAAATCAGGAGGTTTGAGTAAATAATTTCCTTTTGCTAAAAAACTAAATATAAAAGTTTAGTCAGGAATTGGTACCTATACATGAATACTGCTTTTAACATTTTTCGTTAGACATTTGAAATATTTTATTTTCTCTTTTAAAAAGCACCAAAACCAAAATTTAATAGTAATATTTCTGATTTATCAGCTTCTTTCCATCTTACACTGTTGAATTCTGTACTGCTTTTAAAGCACCTATAATTAACTCTACAAAAACTGTACAATTAACACTCAGCATTGCCTTCTTCCTAATTCTAACATCAACATTCATCAGCTTTCTCCAATACAGTCAGATGATTCCTTATAATCATATCTAGCCAAATGATGTAACTTTTGCTTGATGTATGGGAAAATAGCTTACATTATGAATTTAGAAGAGCTATAGTAGTATTTGACAATATAGATGGAAAAGTATTTTTAATTTAAAGAACATATTGCACATCTTTCAGAATTTCTGTAAAAACTTTTGAATGTCCATTTTGTCTAGGAGCTTAGAAATGATCATGCTTAAGTTTAATTTTGTGTTTACATTAAATCTTTTGGATTATCATTCTGTACACAATATTGCTATAAAACATCATAGTTGTGAAATCTGGCTCTTTAAGCGATGCTTACCAGAAAACTGGTTTGAAAACTATTCTGACTACAATGTAGCTATTATATTCACTGATAGGAGTTTAGTATGCCTCTGAATATAAGTAAGTCTCTAATTCCCTATTTTTTTTTGAATATTGCTATATTCTAAGAGTATCAGAGTATGAGCTTCTTAAAGGAATTTTGAATTAGCATATACACATTGACAGATAACATTCTTAGGTGGGGCGTGGTGGCTCATACCTATAATTTCAGCACTTTGGGAGGCCGAGGTGGGTAGATCACTTGAGGTCACGAGTTTGAGACCAGCCTGGGCAACAAGGTGAAACCCCATCTCTACTAACAATACAATAATTAGCCAAGTGTGGTGGAGCATGCCTATAATCCCAGCTACTTGGGAGGCTGAGGAATGAGAATTGCTTGAACCTGGGAGGCAGATATTATCCCACACTCAACAAATAAATATGAAAGAACTTTATATACAGGATAATATCATGATAAAATTTGCATTTTAGAATAGCTCTACAATTAACAATAAAAAAAAGTACCTATAACATTACCCCACAAAAGGGATAAGGTGTGGTGAACTTGGAAATTTCATACAATTTAGAAACATGTATTGAGCTGTAAAAATGTTCATATTCATTGACATAATACTTTCTCATCCGGACTCTTGAGGTGGCTATATATTGCTTTTGTAATTTCAATTAAAACAGAAGCTTGGGCAACTGACTGAAGGATGGGATGTAAGAGAGGGTGGAGAAAGGTGAATCAAAGAGAAAGTTAATGTAATCAGTCAAGTGATTTAATAATTTATTTTTAGTAGCAAATTCTCCTTGACAATAATACTTTCAACTTAATAATACTTTCAACCCACATCTAGAAAGCTTACAGCAAACTTTCCAAGTAGTTTGTCTGTTCTCGCCCTGAGGTGCAACTCCAATGCAACCCATGCTTGCTAACCATTCTTGCTGCTTCACTTTCATGACTCCTTCTTAACATGTTTGTCTTACTACCAATCTTCTCATAATATCTATCCACTCACCATTGGTTCCTACCATCACCACACATTTTGGTTCCTTTAAATCAAGATTAATATAGTCTTGATTGTTCATGTCACCTAGTGGCAAGATAGAAACTAGCATGACAGGGTGGAAGTGAAGATTATGCCATATTTCAGAGGTTTGCATGTTTTCCAGTAGTGAATCACAACTATCAGAAATCCATATGTATGTGGGCCACATACATTTTAAATTACAATAGTAGAATTATAACCTATTAGCTATTCAAAAGTATTTAGTTTTTGGCTGAGGACAGTGGCTCATGCCTGTAATACCAGCAATTTGGAAGGCTGAGGTGGGAGGATTGCTTGAGTCCAGCAGTTCAAGACCAGACTGGGCAACATAGTGAGACCCCCATCTCTAAAATCAATTTTTTTTTTTAATTGGCCAGGTGTGGTGGTGTGAACCTTTTGTCCTAGCTACTTGAGAGGCTGAAGTGGGAGGATCGCTTGAGCCTGGGAGGTAGAGGCTGCAGTGAGTCATGATGGCACCACTGCAGTCCAGCCTGGGTGACAGAGTGAGAGCATATCTCAACAACCAGAAAAAGTATTTAGTTTTACAGTATTACAAAGTAGTGTCACATTAGTTTAATGAGTTTTATTTATAAAAAGATGTAAAATTATGGGCCAAGTACTAGCCTTCAAGTAATTTTGAAGTCAGCGAGAATACTGGTATATAACAGATCAAACTTTGTTCAAGAACCAAAGGCTATTGTTCAACCAATGGTGCTGAGACAACTGGGTAGCCACATGCAAAAGACTAGGATCCTTACCTCACACCATTTTGCAAAAATTAGCTCAAAATGGATCAATGACCTAAATGTAAGAGAAAAACTATAAAACTCTCAGAAAAAAACATAAGGATAAATTTGTATAACCTTGGATTTGACAGGATTCTTAGCTGACACCAAAAACACAAGCCCCCAGAAGCAAACAAACAAAAACACCATAAATTGGACTTCATCAAGATTGAAAACCTTAGTGGTTCAAGAGACACCATCAAGAAAGTAAAAAAAATCCACAGAATAGGAAAGATATTTGCAAATCATGTATCTGATAAGGGATCTATGTCTATAATATATAACAAACTCTTAAACGCAATAAAAACCCCACTTAAAATGGGCAATGAATCTAAATAGACATTTCTCCAAAGAAGAAATGCGAATTGCCAATAAGTACAAGAAAAGATGCTTAACATCACCAGAGAAAAGCAAATAAAGAAACTACAAGGCTTTCATTCTTCACTTACAAGGTTTGGTTCTATGATAGCCAGAATTAAAAAGTCAGACAACAACAATTATTGGCAAAGATATAGAGGAAAACTGCAATCCTTATGCATTCTGATAGGAGTGTAAAATGGTGCGCCACTTTGGAAAACAGTCTGGCAGGTCCTCAAGTGATTAAACATCTAGTTACTATATGACCCAGCAATTCTATTTCTAGGTGTATACTCAAGAGAAATGAAAACGTATGTCCACACATAAACTTGTACACATTTGTTTATAGAAGCATTATTCAGAATCACCAAAAGGTGGGAACAACCCAAATGTCCATCAACTGACAAATGCATAAACAAAATATGGCATCCATATAATGGTATATTATGTGGCCATATAAAAGAATGAAGTACTGATACATGCTGCAACGTGAGTGGATCCTGAAATCATTATGTTAAGTGAAGGAAGCTAGTCACAAAAGACCATATGCTATATAATTGCATTCAAATGAATGGAATATGGAAATCTATGCAGACAGAAAGTAGATTACTGGCTGTTTAAAGCTGAGGGTGGGAGCATGGGTGGGCAGGGGAATAGCTAAAGGGCATAGAGTTTCTTTCTGAGGTAATGAAAATGCTCTAAAATTGACTGTAGTGATGATTGCACATATCTGTGAATACACTTAAAAACCACTGAATTGTACACTTTAAATGGGTGAATTGTATGGTATGTGAATTCTATTTCAATGAAACTTAAAAAAAAAAAAAAAAAGGCAGGGGGAACTGAATATAGACAGGGCCCATTTCAATTCCCAGTCCAGGTTTACATTATTGAAAGTGGTCCTTAGATTTTATTTCCATAGTTTCAGGAAAGAAAATATACATTAAAAGAGTTGGAAGACTCTAATGTTGCAAGAATTTGACTACAGAGCCAGAAATTTCAGAATAGCAATATATGATGTATATATTCATTAAAAAAAATCCTAGAGGTTCTGTGGGTTTGCTTTCAGCTCAATCAATTCCTCTTGAAGTAGAGCCATGTTGACAAGGCAGATGCTTACAAAATTCAAACACATCTCTCTAAAGTCAGCTGCAGAAACTTAAAGCATAATTCATGCTAATGAAAACTAGTGAATGTTTTTTGAAATTCCGATTTTATTTCTACCAAATAGCTCAGCTGTTCTTCAAATTCTGTGATTCCATTTAGCACAGGACAGTTCTGATACGGGACATGAATGCACACTCCAAGTAACATCTACCCACTCCCCAGGTACTGGTATTGATATTAATAACTATAGTTCCTTCACAGACTCATCCATTCTCTTATTTTTTTCTCTACAGTCTCAAGTTCAGTGCATTCAGATATCTTGCTTGCAACATCAAACAGAAAATATAATCATGTTAGCTATTTGGGCTCAGACAAAGAAGGATCCCTTTAATTACCAAAAGTTTTATATCTGAGATAGCATCATTGTAGCTTTCTTCAACAAGCTTCCACAATCTTGTCACCTTATTGCATTAAAATAAACTAAATTCATTGCATTTACAATAACAGTAACAACAAAATACGTAGAATAATTCTTACAAGAGGCCTGGCATCGTGGTTCTCACCTGTAATCCCAGCACTTTGGGAGGCCGAGGCAGGTGGATCACTTGAGGTCAGCGTTCTAGACCAGCCTGGCCAACATGGTGAAACCCTGTCTCTACTAAAAATACAAAAATTAGCTGGGCGTAGTGGCACACGTCTGTAATCCCAGCTACTCAGGAGGCTGAGGCATGATAATTGCTTGAATCCAGGAGGCAGTGAGCTGAGATTGCTCCATCTTAAAAAAAAAAAAAAAAAAAAAAAATTGATTTTAACAAGAAATATGTGATATCTATATAAAGAAATGAATAAAACTTTATACCGAGAGCTATAAAAATTAAAAGAGAACTTCTCAATTTCTAGGGTTTTTTCTTAGCAATTGAAAAAAGATTCTAAACTTCATATGGAATAATAGGTGGAAACAGACAAATATTTTGTTTGTTTGTTTTAGAGACAAGGTCTTGCTCTGTTGCCCATGCTGAAGTGCAGTGGCATGATCATAGCTCACTGCAACCTTGAAATCTTGAGCTCAAGCAATCTTCCTGCCGCTGCCTCCTGAATAGCTTGGACTACAGGTACATAACGCCACCCCTGGATAGTTGTTTTTTTTTTGGTGGATACAGGTCTTACTGTGTTGCCCAAGCTTGTCTTGAACTCCTGGCCTCAAGCAGTCCTCCTGCCTCAGCCTCCCAAAGTGCTAGGATTACAGGCATGAGCCACAATGCCCAGCCAACAAAGATATTTTTAAAAAGAAGAGTTTTGGTGGAGTGTATTCGCCTCTCTAAATATTGAAATACATTGTAAAACTAAAATGGTTGCAATGTATTTGCCATAGAAATGTAGAGATAGTTGGAAGAAACTTCAGTATGTCATAAGCCAAGGATGAATGACAGCCTATTTAACAAATGATATTGGGAAATGGCTTTTTGTGAATCCAGTTTTGTTCAAGCCAGGAATCTAGAGGTCTTCCTTAATACCTCTCTCCCTTGTCCCCTGACCAGTACCCCAACCATTCAATCAATCACCAAATCTTACTCATTTTGTTTTGTAAATATCCATAAAATCTGCCTACTTCTGTCTCCAGCAACACCAACTTAGTCATCAATTATTATTCATAGCCAGAAATGGCTACCATCATTTCTTGCCTGTGTTACTATAATAGCTTACAGGCTTCTGCCATCCACAAAGACACTCATCCCCCCAACTCTTTCTTCTGCTTCCATAGTGATCTTTTCCAAACATAAATTTGATCATGTAAGCCTGCTGTTAAAATCTTTAAATAGTTCTCATTACTCTTAAGATAAAGATTAAAATTCTTAATAAGTCACAAGGCTCTGCATGGTGTATCCTTGCCTGCTTCCCCAGTCTCGTCTCTCAGTTATCTCCACCTTGCAGTCCAACGCCAGCCACTCTGCCCCTCTTTCTAATACTTTAAATGGTATCATGCTCCCTGCTGCCAAGGAACCCACATTTCCTTTCATTTTGGGCACTTATCTCAGTTTATAGTTGTACATTATTGGTGTGATTATTTGATTTATATCTGTCTTCACTCCCTAAACTGTAAATTCCACTAGAGCAAGGACTATGTTTGGTTTATCAGCACATAATAGAATATGTACTTAATAAATATCCACTGAATGAATCATTGAACAAATAAATGAATGCAAAACTGCAATCTCACATTACATCCACTAAAGTGAAGTGCAGATGAAATTCTAAATTTTAAATGTAAAAGCAAAATTAATCCATCATTAAAAATTATAGGTTATTCAGGTAAGTTGATAAAACTCGGATGTGAACAGACTTAAAATATTTTGGAGGGACTCATAGGAAAATGATGTACTACTTCTAATTGCACAGAAATAAAAACTTAAATGTCTACCAATTGAATGCTTGTTTTTAAATATATATATGTTTTAAATGATATTAGATTATAGGAGAAAAAGTACATATGGTATAGAAAATCAGGAAAAAAATACATCGTAGTGCCAATTTTGTTATTTAAAAAATCGATTAGAAAGAAATACACCAAAATGTTCTCTCTGAAAGATGGGTTTGAAAGTAATTAATTTCTCTTCCTCATACTTTCTTTTATCCAAACTTTTTATAGTTGATCAAGAACAACCAACTAAAAGATACACACTTTCAATATTATTAAAGAATTACTCTGAAATATTGCTAAGTCCAGACAGATCATTTCATCAAACTTTTATGGAATGGCATTTTCCCATGCTTTATAAGCTATTCAGAAGTTAAACATCGTTAAAAATTATCCAATTCATTTTATTAGCCTAATAGAATTCTGAGACTAAAATGTAACCAAAAAATTATTAAAATGAAAACTAAAGAAAATCTTCAATTAAATACTAAAAATTTCAATTCAACAGTAACTTAAGGAATATACCATAATAATTAAGTTCATAACATAATTGCGAACATGTGAACCCATTACGATAATATAAATACATCATATCAGTCAGTGAAATCAGGAAACACATACGATCATTTCAACAGATGCCCAAAAGGTGTTCAACATTCATCTCATATAAAATCTCCCGGCCGGGCTCGGTAGCTCACGCCTGTAATCCCAGCACTTTGGGAGGCCAAGGCGGGCGGATCACGAGGTCAGGAGATCGAGACCATCCTGGCTAACATGGTGAAACCCCGTCTCTACTTAAAAAAAAAAAAAAAAAAAAAAAAACAAAAACACGGCGGGAGTGGTGACGGGCACCTGTAGAGGCCGAAGCAGGAGAAAGGCGTGAGCCCGGGAGGCGGAGCTTGCAGTGAGCCAAGATCGCGCCGTTGCACTCCAGCCTGGGCGACAGAACTAGACTCCGTCTCAAAAAAAAAAAAAAAAAAAAAAAAAATTATCATAAAGAAAGATGGTGGGATGGAAAATTATTCAATAAATGGTGCTGTGAAAACTGACTGAACATTTGGGAAAACCTATTTAGTGTCTCATCATCTACCAAATCCTAAGCACTTTAAAGAGTTAAGAGTTAAAAATCAGCAGTACACATCTAGAAGAAAATATAAGAGATTTATATAAAATTGTTTAATGACTAAGGATTTCAAAGCTTTAAAAAATATGAAAAAAAATTTATAAAGAGAAAATATAAATTAAGTTATAATCACAATTATAGACCAAATAATCCAGCATTTCTTGAATTAATTATCAAATATAATCTAAATTCTAACTGGAAAATTGATCCTAGTGGGATAAAATATGCAGACTTTTATAAGAAGTAATAACTGGAGACTTTCTTCACTTGTTCCTTAGTTTGTGTAGGACTTAATATATTAAATACATTAATATATTTTACACTTAAAAAAAAATCCATTCCCCTAACTATTCTTGTAGTTTCAGCAGCAACATAGTGCTTGGCTAGGCACTCTATAAATGTGTTTTGAATGAATGACACTCCCCTCCCCACAAAATGTTCATATTTCATTAAAAATGTAAGGTTTCTGGTTTTTATTTTCCTCTCATATACTATCAGGGCAAGAAATAACCTACAGATTGGAATAAAACATAGGGATAAAACCCGTGGACTGTAAAATGAGATAGGCCTTACTGACATTACACTTTTTGGAAAATCACTGACATTTTTACAAACAAATTGACAACACAATATTGTGTGTACCAAATCTACTTTAAGATGATTTAACTAGACCAAGTCACTATACCACTATTTCCCAAATTATCTCACAGAACATTAGTGTTGAAAAATGATCCAGAAATAAAGAATTCTTTGGCCATATTCTTCCATTTGAAGATTTATCATGCATATCAACATATTAACGTTCCTCAATGGAACGTTCCTCAATGAAAAAATCTGTTAAATTTTGTTTAGCCTATTTTTTATCATGAAATCCTGTTATCACATAACCTCTATTAATATCCTATGGAAATGCCTTTCTGTGGAAACTCACATTACCTAATTTCAAACTGAACTGATAATTAATTGTTCAAATGTTTTGGTTATAGAATTAATAGACATTGTTCAAAATTTGTTTTCTAACTAAACCCAAATAGGTCCACATTCTCTACATAGTCTCTGAGTTTACATTCTTTGAGTTTTTGTTATGCACAGAAGTTTCTATTTATTTATTTATTTATTTTGAGATGGACTCTTGCTGTTTCGCCCAGGCTGGAGTCAAGTGGTGTGATCTCGGCTCACTGGAACCTCAGTCTTCCAGGTTCAAGCAATTCTCTTGCCTCAGCCTCCTGATTAGCTGGGATTACAGGTGCCCGCCACCACACCTGGCTAATGTTTGAATTTTTAGTAGAGATGGGGTTCCACCGTGTTGGCCAGGCTGGTCTCGGACTCCTGACATCAGGTGGTCCACCGCCTTGGCCTCCCAAAGTGTTAGGATTGCAGGCCTCAGCCACCGCGCCCGGCCAGAAGTTCCTATTTTATAAGTCAACATATTTAACAGTTACCTTTATCTTTTCAATACTTTTAACAATTTAAACCTTTAAGTTTTAAAGGTAACGTGCAAAATAAGTAATTTATATGGGTAAAATCAACAAGATTTTTAAAAAACATGAAGTGGCAGGATTTATATGGAAGAAGAAATACAATATTGCAGGAATAGGTCAAATAGAAGCAAATTTTACACCTAAAATATTATATTATTTTTATGTGTAAGCTTTACTATTGTTAATTTGAAATTTCATTTCTATGTAAAATAGAGAATTTCATGGAAAACAAATATTGAAAATGTAGATTTAAATAAGTAATTGATATGACTTGAGATGGTAATCACGAGTATTAGCACTTAATCAGAAACCTACTTGTGCTAGAAGGGTAGACATCCTACTGTAAAATGAGTTGTCTCTGAGTAATTTTAAGTTATTATGTTAACTTAATTTTAATGTTATTAAATCATAATGAGTGTTTTAGTTTATTTTTATTTTTCTCTTTTTTTACTATTTGCATTTTCTAACTTCTCTGTAATAAATATAAATCACATTGATAATAAGGAAAAAATTACAAGTTTTCATTTAAAAAATCATTTATGTAGAAAGCTAAAACAGAAAGGTTGCAAACATTTCAGGCAAAAAGAGCAGGGCTGGTTATAGACCAAATTGTGAAAAAGGCAGTTTACCTCCAGCACTCTCCCTTTCTCCACTCGGTTACTTCCTTCTTCCTCCAGTTACTGTGTGCCTTCATGACTAACCTAACTACTTACCAGCCCCACTCCCTCTTCCCACCACCATCTCAGTTTGGCCCCTCAGGCATAAAACATTCAATGCTCTCTTCCCCAATCTGACACTTCCTCTTCTGCTAATTGCCAATTGATAAATGAACTTAGAACAATTATAAGCAGAATTAAAGTTCCTTCCTATTAGTTTGCTACTCTTGACATAAGAAACCAATATAAACTAGCATCAAATATAGATTGACATGAATCACACACACACCCACACATACACATGCACACACACTATCAATAGACCTTACAGAATAATCTGGATGAAAAGGAAGAAAGATCTGGACAGTATTAGAACAGTATTATTGCTCTTAATCACCTTTGATGAAGCCTTCACCAGTTCCCCAGTGAGAAGTAATTGAGGTTAACATGGAAACCACACTCTGTATTACTTGTACTTTGCATATTTATATATACACAATATTAACTATTTTTTTAATCATAGAGTTTACTATGGAGTTCAGTAATTCCCAATTAAATCATTGTATTTTATTACAAAAGTTGAAGTTAAAAGAACCCCTTCAGGCACTATTAAAGATAAGGTAAATCCAAGGATTGTGATACCCTGGGATGGCACCTCACATGGATATTTGCCTTTTTATATATGTTGCCTACTCCAAAACCAGTACTCCTGGATTAGACACGTCACTTTTACTGGGTGTTAGGCTACCTGAAAGTATCAGATAAGAGTACCGAGAGGAGGACCTGAAAATTTTACCTTTTCACTTACTCAGAGATACTTGGGAGATAATGCACATAATGGTTAAGAATGTGGATGTCACTTAACTTTCTAAATCCCAGTTCCCTCACCTATAAATTAGAAATTATAGTTGTGGATCAGGAGTGGTGGCCTCATGCCTATAATCCCAGCACTTTGTGGGGACCAAGGTGGGAAGATTGCTTGAGGCCAGGAGTTCAAGATGAGCCTGGGCAATATAGTCAGATCCTGTCTCTAAAAAACAAACAAACAAACAAACAAAAACAAAAAAAACTAGCTGGGCTTGGTGGCACATACCTGTAGTCTTAGCTACTTGGGAGGCTGAGGTGGGAGGATTGCTTGAGTCCAGGAGTTCAAGAATATGATCTTGCCACTGCATTCCACCCTGGGCAACAGAAAGACCCCATCTCTAAAAAGATAAATGAATAAAATAAACATTTTTAAAAGGAAATTATAGTTGTGGCTAACTCATATGACTAAGGGTAAGAATTAAAGGAGATAATTCTTGTAAAGTTTTACCACAGCACCTGGCACATAATTAATTCTAAATAAATATTTGTTATTATTGGGAAATTTCAATTCTGACTCTGATAGTAGGCACATTACCCAAAATAATCCAGTGTGCACAGTTTCAAAACGCTACCTCATAGGACTGATGTAAATATTTTGCAATGATAAACAATAGTTTTATTTTATTTTATTTTTTTAAGAGACAGGGTCTTGCTCTGTTGCCCAGGCTGGAGTGCAGTGGTGCGATCATGGCTCACTGCAGCCTCAGTCTCCTGTGTTCAAGGAATCCCCCTGCCTCAGCCTCCCAAGTAGGTGGGACCACAGGCAGGTTCCACCAGGCCCGGCTTATTTTTAAAAAATTGTTTTTGTAGAGATAGGATCTCACTGTATTACCAATAGTATTTTTAAAAATCCTTAAATACCAATTGAACATTTAAAAAAATGTTTTCCCTCTTTAATTTGTGCCTTCCTCCAAAACATAAAGATTACTAGTCAACTTTTCACAAAATTTTCTGAAACTTTCCATGTTACCCATATTAGAATCTAAGAAACATCATTGGCTTTACTAAGAAATGAATATGCTGTGACTAAGGCGTTATAACATTGTACCTATTTCACTGATGAATAAACTATTTGAAAATAATTGGCCTAAGTCACAGAGAATTTATGAGAAAGCAAAAATAGGCTGTGCGAGACCTAATTCACCATCATGTGAAACAAAAAGCCCAGGCTCTGTACGGTGATTTACACCCAAGTTATCACAGAAGTAGTACATATGCTATAGCATTATAGGTAATTGCTTATTATATGTGCTATCAAAAATGAAGACTAATATTCTTAAGCCCTTAGCTGCTTTAAGAAAAAGAATTTTAAAAATATTTTTCTCATCTTTAATTCCACATTGGTTAAAAGCCAAAGACAAAATGGCATAATCACTACAGTGAGAAAGCAGCCTGAATCCCAAAGTCAACCTTTTCATTTTGGTTCTACCACAAACTAGTAAGGTGACCATTTTAAGTGTTATCTTTCTGGTTAAATGGTTTCAACTGAAAGTGAGGGAGGTGACCTAAGTAACTAGCAAAGTCCTTTACTTTAGAAGCAGCATGGGACTGCAGAAAAAGCATGGATTTAGGAGTCCCATCTGGGCTCACATGCTCTAACTTCGACTAGTTCTGTTATCTTTGAGCAAATTGATTTCCCGAAATAAAATGTCCTTCGGTTTTCCAGTGAAAAGTAAATGAGTAAAAAAGTAAATCACACGTGTAATCCCAGCCCTTTGGGATGCTAAGGCAGGCAGATCACCTGAGTTCAGGAGTTCGAGACCAGCCTGACCAACATGGTAAAACCCCATCTCTACTAAAAATACAAAAATTAGGCGGGCATGGTGGTGCGCGCCCATAATCCCAGCTACTCGGAAGGCTGAAGCAGGAGAATCCCTTGATCCTCGGGGGTCGAGGTTGCAGTCGGCCGAGATCACGCCACTGCACTCCAGCCTGGGTGACAAGAGTGCGACTCTGTCTCAAAAAACAAACAAAAAGTAAATGAGATAAGGCATGTAAAGTCCCAGCTCAACTACTGCCTCTGCAGGTGGCTCCCCGGCGGCACCAGGGCTTCCTGTGCCTGTGCCGTGCATTAGGGAAGAAGGGCGAGGGGCTGTAGATTACAGTCAAGCGAAGACAATCTCGTTATTTAAAGACCTGGCTCGCCCTAATACAGACTTTTTCTTTTAATGTAAGTAATGAAAAAGGAGGGAAAATATTTAAAAAGAAATCGTATGCGTATTGAGATACTCAAACTACAACGAATCTGTTTTTTTACATAATTGGTACAAATTAAGTGGAGTTCAACCATTACTTTTCTAAATATGAATACTGTGAGAAATAAAACGTGTTCATTTCTCCCTCGCAAACCTACATTTCTCCTGTGTTCTTTGTAAAAACCTCAGCTTTCCATCTGAGCTGGCTTCAACTATAATGACCCGAAATCTGGGCACCTCGATTCTTTTTTTCTGTTTATGTTAAACATTGAACATTATAAAAAATTAAATTACATTTAGCTGAACTTAATTACACACTTAATGAGTGACCCTCATTGAAAACAATACATTGGCCGGCCGCGGTGGCTCACGCCTGTAATCCAACACTTTGGGAGGCCGACGCGGGCAGATCGTCTGAGGTCCGGAGCTCGAGACCAGCATGGCCAACATGGTGAAATCCCGTCTCTACTAAAAATACAAACATGAGCCGGGCGTGGTGGCGTGTGCCTGTATCCCACCTACTTGGGAAGCTGAGACAGGAGAATCGCTTGAACCTGGGAGGCAGAGGTTGGAGTCTTGGTGCTGTTACAGAATTACCTAATTATTAAGTAGTGTGAAAGAAACAGTGAGCCTCCTACCTGCGAGGGATACTTCGGATTAAGCGAAGCTTGTCCAACTGACGGCCCGCGGGCCCATGCAGCCCAGGACGACTTTGGATGTGGCCCAACACAAGTTCGTAAATTTTCTTAAAACATTATGAGTTGGGTTTTTTTTTTTTTTTTTTTTTTTTTTTGCGATTTTTTTTTAAACCTCATCCGCTATCCTTAGTGTATTTCAAGTGTTGCCCAAGACAATTCTTCTAACGTGGCCCAGGGAAGCCAAAAGATTGGACACTCCTGGATTAAACCATTCTCCGAAGTGAGTGCCTATTGGAGAGAGAAAGAGAAGCTCAAGTTCAAAATTCTACCTCAGATTCACTTATATTATTACACATATTTGTTTATTGTAATTTGTTGTGTTGATTGGATTGGGAACATTGAAGTTCTTTTATTGAATTTGGGACTAAATAAGTTACATTTCTAAGAAAATCCCCCCTACTCCTGGAAAGTGGAACAGTCCACTGGCGTTCCTTGGGGTCTCAGATCAGTTCAACTGGTGGTTAGGCAGGTGGCTCCGCACTTAGCTCTGGCTGCACCAGGAGCTGCATGTGCCTATCCCTTACAGTACAGCGAAGGCAATCTTATTAAAGAAATGGCTCACCCTAACAGATTTTTTTTTTTAATCGAAATAATGAAAAAAGGAGAGAAAATATTTAGAGAGAAATTGTATTAGTATTGAGGTAAACTACAACGAATCCATTTTATTTTTACTTTTTACATAATTGATGATGTAAATTGAATGGAGTGCGGTGATTACTTTTCTAAATATAAAGATCGTGAAAAATAAAATGTGAAGTTTATTTTTCCAATGAAGATAGCGTTGTATTTTTCTAATTTTAATTATAGTACATGATAATTGTTTAAAAAAGCAAAACAGTATACAAAGGTAGAAAAGGAGAAAATAAAATCACCTGAAATCTCACCACTTTGAGATAATCACTGCTAAAATTTTGCTGAGCAATTTTCTAATCATCTTATAATGCATAGACACACACATATACATATAATTTTACATAGCTGGATAATTCTGTATACATAGTGTTTTATATGCTGCTTTCTAATGAAGTAGCATGTTGTACATATTTTCTTATGTCATTAAATATAGGTCGACATTATTTTTTCTATGACTGGGTAGTATGATCGAACATAAAGTTATTTAATCCCTGTTAAAGGATAATTTGATTATTTCCCATTTATTTAGTAGCAAGTAAGTGGGACTATAGAGAACATTCTTGTATATACAAATCTGAGTAGTTGCAGAGTTATCTTCTAAGGATAAATTTCTAGAAGTGGAATTGCTGGATGAAAAAATGTATCTACTGTATTGAAACTTTTGGTATATATTTTTGAATTGTCCTCCAGAAACATGATATCAATGTACAATCCCAAGTACAAGAGAATGTCCATTTCTTTCTTTCTCATCTATATTATTTTATTGTGAAAAACTCAGAATATAATAATTTTATGAGAATATTTTAAAACTGTAAGGCACCCTATAAACATCTGATGAAATAGGGATTGACAGCTGTATTTCTGAAGCATTATATTTCTCATGGGGTATATTAGCCAGGCCTATTTTTTTATTATTATACTTTAAGTTCTAAGGTACATGTGCAAATGTGCAGGTTTGATACATAGGAATACATGTGCCATGTTGGCTTCTTGCACCCATCAACTCATCATTTACATTAGGTATTTCTCCTAATGCTATCCCTCCCCTAGCCCTCCACCCCACAACAGGCCCCGGTGTGATGTTCCCTTCCCTGTGTCCAGGTGATCTCATTGTTCAGTTCCCACCTATGAGTGAGAACATGCAGTGTTTGGTTCTCTGTCCTTGTGATAGTTTGCTCAGAATGATGGTTTCCAGCTTAATCCATGTCCCTGCAAAGGACATGAAATCATCCCTTTTACAGCTGCATAGTATTCCATGGTGTATGTGTGCCACATTTTCTTAATCCAGTCTATCATTGATGGACATTTGGGTTGGTTCCAAGTCTTTGCTATTGTGAATAGTGCCGCAATAAACATACATGTGCATGATTTATAATCCTTTGGGTATATATCCAGTAATGGGTTTGCTGGGTCAAATGGTAATTCTAGTTCCAGATCCTTGAGGAATTGCCACACAGTCTTCCACAATGGTTGAACTAATTTACACCCCCACCAACAGTGTAAAAGTGTTCGTATTTCTCCCCATCCTCTCCAGCATCTGTTGTTTCCTGACTTTTTAATGATTGCCATTCTAACTGGTGTGAGATGGTATCTCATTGTGGTTTTGATTTGCATTTCTCTGACCAGTGATGATGAGCATTTTTTCATGTCTTTGGTTGCATGGATGTCTTCTTTTGAAAAGTGTCTGTTCATATCCTTTGCCCACTTTTTGATGGGATTGTTTTTTCTTGTAAATTTGTTTGAGTTCTTTGTAGATTCTGGATATTAGCCCTTTGTCAGATGGGTAGATTGCAAAAATTTTCTCCCATTCTGTAGGTTGCCTATTCACTCTGATGGTAGTTTCTTTTGCCGTGCAGAAGCTCTTTAGTTTAATTAGGTCCCATTTGTCTATTTTGGCTTTTGTTGCCATTGCTTTTGGTGTTTTAGTCATGAAGTTCTTGCCCATGCCTATGTCCTGAATGGTACTGCCTAGGTTTTCTTCTAGGGTAATTTATGGTTTTAGGTCTAACATTTAAGTCTTCAATCCATCTTGAATTAATTTTTGTATAAGGTGTAAGGAAGGGATCCAGTTTCAGCTTTCTACATATGGCTAGCCAGTTTTCCCAGCACCATTTATTAAATAGGGAATCCTTTCACCATTTCTTGTTTTTGTCAGGTTTGTCAAAGATCAGATGGTTATAGATGTGTGGTGTTATTTCTGAGGCCTCTGTTCTGTTCCATTAGTCTATATATCTGTTTTGGTACCAATACCATGCTGTTTTGGTTATTGTAGCCTTGTAGTATAGTTTGAACTCAGGTAGCGTGGTGCCTTCAGCTCTGTTCTTTTTGCTTAGGATTGTCTTGGTAATGTGGGCTCTTTTTTGGTTCCATATAAACTTAAAGTAGTTTTTTCCAACTCAGTGAAGAAAGTCATTGGTAGCTTGATGGGAATGGCATTGAATCTATAAATTACCTTGGGCAGTGTGGCCATTTTCACAATATTGATTCTTCCTATCCATGAGCATGGAATATTTTTCCATTCGTTCGTGTCCTCTTATTTCATGGAGCAGCGGTTTGTAGTTCTCCTTGAAGAGGTCCTTCACATCCCTTGTAAAGTTGGATTCCTAGGTATTTTATTCTCTTTGAAGCAATTGTGAATGGGATTTCACTCATGATTTGGCTCTCTGTTTGTCTGTTATTGGTGTATAGGAATGCTGGTGATTTTTGCACATTAATTTTGTATCCTGACACTTTGCTGAATTTGTTTATCAGCTTAAGGAGATTTTGGGCTGAGATGATGGGGTTTTCTAAAGATACAATCATGTCATCTGCAAACAGGGACAATTTGACTTGCTCATTACCTAATTGAATACCCTTTATTTCTTTCTCTTGCCTGATTGCCCTGGCCAGAACTTCCAACACTATGTGGAATAGGAGTGGTGGGAGAGGCCATCCCTGTCTTGTGCCAGTTTTCAAAGGGAATTTTTCCAATTTTTGCCCATTCAGTATGATATTGGCTGTGGGTTTGTCATAAATAGCTCTTATTATTTTGAGATATGTTTCATCAATACCTAGTTTATTGAGAGATTTTAGCATGAAGGGGTGTTGAATTTTGTCAAAGGCCTTTTCTGCATCTATTGAGATAATCATGTGGTTTTTGTTTTTCGTTCTGTTTATATGCTGGATTACGTTTATTGATTTGCATATATTGAACCAGCCTTGCATCCCAGGGATGAAGCCAACTTGATCATGGTGGATAAGCTTTTTGATGTGCTGCTGGATTCGTTTTGCCAGTATTTTATTGAGGATTTTTGCATCGATGTTCATCAGGGATATTGGTCTAAAATTCTCTTTTTTTGTTGTGTCTCTGCCAGGCTTTGGCATTAGGATGATGTTGGCCTCATAAAATGAGTTAGGGAGGATTCCCACTTTTTCTATTGATTGGAATAGTTTCAGAAGGAATGGTACCAGCTCCTCTTTGTACCTCTGGTAGAATTTGGCTGTGAATCCATCTGGTCCTGGACTTTTTTTGGTTGGTAGGCTATTAATTATTGCCTCAATTTCAGAGCCTGTTATTGGTCTACTCAGAGATTCAACTTCCTGGTTTAGTCTTGGGAGGGTGTTTGTGTCCAGGAATTTATCCATTTCTTCTAGATTTTGTAGTTTATTTGTGTAGATGTGTTTATATTATTCTCTGATGGTAGTTTGTGTTTCTGTGGGATCAGCGGTGATATCCCCTTTATCATTTTTTATTGTGTCTATTTGATTCTTCTCTCTTTTCTTCTTTATTAGTCTTTCTAGTGGTCTATCAATTTTGTTGATCTTTTCAAAAAACCAGCTTCTAGATTCGTTGATTTTTTGAAGGGTTTTGTGTCTCTATCTCTTTTGGTTCTGCCCTCATCTTTGTTATTTCTTGCCTTCTGCTAGCTTTTGAATTTGTTTGCTCTTGCTTCTCTAGTTCTTTTAATTGTGATGTTAGGGTGTTGATTTTAGATCTTTCCTGCTTTCTCTTGTGGACATGTAGTGCTATAAATTTCCCTCTACACACTGCTTTAAATGTGTCCCAGATACTCTGGTATGTTGTGTTTTTGTTCTCATTGGTTTCAGAGAACATCTTCATTTCTGCCTTCATTTTGTTAGGTACCCAATAGTCATTCAGGAGCAAGTTGTTCTGTTTCCTTGTAGTCGTGTGGTTTTGAGTCAGTTTCTTAATCCTGAGTTCTAATGTGATTGCACTGTGGTCTGAAAGACAGTTTGTTGTGATTTCTGTTCTTTTACGTTTGCTGAGGAGTGCTTTACTTCCAATTACGTGGTCAATATTAGAATAAGTGAGATGTGGTGCTGAGAAGAATGTACATTTTGTTGATCTGGGGTGGAGAGTTCTATAGATGTCTGTTATGTCTGCTTGTTGCAGAGCTGAGTTCAGGTCCTGGATAATCTTGTTAACCTTCTGTCTGGTTGATCTGTCTAATATTGACAGAGGGGTGTTAAAGTCTCCCATTATTATTGTATGGAAGTCTAAGTCTCTTTGTAGGTATCTAAAGACTTGTTTTATGAATCTGGGTGCTCCTGTATTTGGTGCATGTATATTTAGGATAGTTAACTCTTGTTGTTGAATTGATCCCTTTACTATTATGTAATGGCCTACTTTGTCTCTTTTGATCTTTGTTGGTTTAAAGTCTGTTTTATCAGAGACTAGGATTGCAACCCCTGCTTTTGTTTGCTTTCCATTTGCTTGGTAGTTCTTCCTCCATCCCTTTATTTTGAGGCTATGTGCATCTTTGCACATGAGATGGGTCTCCTGAATACAGCAAACTGATGGGTCTTGACTTTTTATCCAATTTGCCAGTCTGTGTCTTTTAATTGGGGCATTTAGCCCATTTACATGTAAGGTTAATATTTTTATGTGTGAATTGGATCCTGTCATTATGATGTTGGCTGGTTATTTTGCCCGTTAATTGATGCAGTTCTTCATAGCATCAATGGTCTTTACAATTTGGCCTGTTTTTGCAGTGGCTGGTGCCAGTTGTTTCTTTCCATGTTTAGTGCTTCCTTCAGGAACTCTTGTAAGGCAGGCCTGGTGGTGACAAATTCTCTCAGTATTTGCTTGTCTGTGAAGGATTTTATTTCTCCTTCACTTATGAAGCTTAGTTTGGCTGGATATGAAATTCTGGGTTTAAAATTCTTTTCTTTAAGAATGTTGAATATTGGCCCCCACTCTCTTCTGGCTTGTAGGGTTTCTGCTGAGAGATCCGCTGTTAGTCTGATGGGCTTTCCTTTGTGGATAACTCAACCTTTCTGTCTGGCTGCCCTTAACACTTTTTCCTTCATTTCAACCTTGGTGAATCTGACAATTATGTGTCTTGGGGTTGCTCTTCTTGAGGAGTATCTTTGTGGTGTTCTCTGTATTTGCTGAATTTGAATGTTGGCCTAAGAAACCTTGCTAGGTTGGGGAAATTCTCCTGGATAATATCCTGAAGAGTGTTTTCCAACCTGGTTCCTTTCTCCCCATCACTTTCAGGTACACCAATCAAAGTTAGATTTGGTCTTTCACATAGTCCCATATTTCTTGGAGGCTTTATTTGTTTCTTTTTACCCTTTTTCCTCTTACCTTGTTTTCTTGCTTTATTTCATTAATTTGATCTTCAATCACTGATACCCTTTCTTCCACTTGATCGAATTGGCTATTGAAGCTTGTGCATGCATCACAAAGTTCTTGTGCCATGGTTTTCAGCTCCATTGGGTCATTTAAGGTCTTCTCTACTCTGTTTTTTTCTAGTTAGCCATCAGTCTAATCTTTTTGTAAGATTTTTAGCTTCCTGCAATGGGTTCGAACATCCTCCTTTAATTTGGAGAAGTTTGTTATTACCGACCTTCTGAAACCTATTTCTGTCAACTTGTCAAAGTCATTCTCTGTCCAGCTTTGTTCCATTGCTGGTGAAGAGCTGCGATCCTTTGGAGGAGAAGAGGCACTCTGATTTTTAGAATTTTCAGCTTTTTGGCTCTGGTTTCTCCCCATCTCTGTGGTTTTATCTACCTTTGGTCTTTGATATTGGTGACCTACAGATGGGGTTTTGGTGTAGATGTCCTTTTTGTTAATGTTGACGCTATTCCTTTCTATTTGTTAGTTTTCCTCCTAACAGTCAGGTCCCTCAGCTGCAGGTCTGTTAGCGTTTGCTGGGGGTCCTCTCCAGACCTCTTTGCTTGGGTATCACCAGGGGAGGCTGCAGAACAGCAAATATTGCTGCCTGATCCTTCCTCTGGAAGCTTCATCCCAGAGGGGCAGCTGCCTATATGAGGTGTCTGTTGGCCCCTACTGGGAGGTGTCTCCCAGTTAGGCTAAACGGGGATCAGGGACCCACTTGAGGAGGCGTCTGTCCATTCTCCAAGCTCAAACACGGTGCTGGGAGAACCACTGTTCTCTTCAGAGCTGTCAGACAGGGACGTTTAAGTCTGCAGAAGTTGTCTGCTGCCTTTTGTTCAGCTATGCCCTGCCCACAGAGGTGGAGTCTAGAGGCACTAGGCCTTGTTGAGCTGCCGTGGGCTCTGCCCAGTTCAAGCTTCCCTGCCACTTTGTTTACCTACTCAAGCCTCAGCAATGGTGGATGCCCCTCCCCCACCCAGGCTGCCATCTTGCAGATCGATTTCAGACTGCTGTGCTAGCAGTGAGCAAGGCTCCATGGGCGTGGGAGCTGCCAAGCCAGGCACGGGAGAGAATCACCTTGTCTGGTAGTTGCTAAGACCTTGGGAACAACACAGTATTTGGGCGGAAGTGTCCCATTTTTCCAGGTAGACTGCCACGGCTTCCCTTGGCTAGGAAAGGGAAATCAGCCAACCCCTTGTGCTTCCTGGGTGAGGCAACACCCCACCCTGCTTTGGCTCACCCTCTGTGGGCTGCACCCACTGTCCAACCAGTCCTAATGAGATGAACCAGGTACCTCAGTTGGAAATGTAGAAATCACTTCTCTTCTGTGTTGATCGCACTGGGAGCTGCAGACCAGAGCTTTTCCTAGTCAGCCATCTTGGAATGCCCCCCAAGAATGTCCATTTGTAACACACAACGTCATTGTTACCAATCCTTTCCAGCTTTGATGAGCCAAAACATTTTTCTTTGTTTTCTTTATTATTAAGTTGAATATCTTTTTTCTTTCTTTCTTTTTTATTTTTTTATTTTTTATTTATTTATTTTTTATTATACTTTAAGTTCTAGGGTACATGTGCATAACGTGCAGGTTTGTTACATATGTATACTTGTGCCATGTTGGTGTGCTGCACCCATCAACTCGTCAGCACCCATCAACTCGTCATTTACATCAGGTATAACTCCCAATGCCATCCCTCCCCCCTCCCTCCTCCCCCCTCCCCATGATAGGCCCTGGTGTGTGATGTTCCCCTTCCCGAGTCCAAGTGATCTCATTGTTCAGTTTCCACCTATGAGTGAGAACATGTGGTGTTTGGTTTTCTGTTCTTGCGATAGTTTGCTGAGAATGATGGTTTCCAGCTGCATCCATGTCCCTACAAAGGACACAAACTCATCCTTTTTTATGGCTGCATAGTATTCCATGGTGTATATGTGCCACATTTTCTTAATCCAGTCTGTCACTGATGGACATTTGGGTTGATTCCAAGTCTTTGCTATTGTGAATAGTGCTGCAATAAACATACGTGTGCATGTGTCTTTATAGCAGCATGACTTAATAATCCTTTGGGTATACACCCAGTAATGGGATGGCTGGGTCATATGGTACTTCTAGTTCCAGATCCTTGAGGAATCGCCATACTGTTTTCCATAATGGTTGAACTAGTTTACAATCCCATCAACAGTGTAAAAGTGTTCCTATTTCTCCACATCCTCTCCAGCACCTGTTATTTCCTGACTTTTTAATGATCGCCATTCTAACTGGTGTGAGATGGTATCTCATTGTGGTTTTGATTTGCATTTCTCTGATGGCCAGTGATGATGAGCATTTTTTCATGTGTCTGTTGGCTGTATGAATGTCCTCTTTTGAGAAATGTCTGTTCATATCCTTTGCACACTTTTTGATGGGGTTGTTTGTTTTTTGCTTGTAAATTTGTTTGAGTTCTTTGTAGGTTCTGGATATTAGCCCTTTGTCAGATGAGTAGATTGTAAAAATTTTCTCCCATTCTGTAGGTTGCCTGTTCACTCTGATGGTAGTTTCTTTTGCTGTGCAGAAGCTCTTTAGTTTAATGAGATCCCATTTGTTAATTTTGGCTTTTGTTGCCGTTGCTTTTGGTGTTTTAGACATGAAATCCTTGCCCATGCCTATGTCCTGAATGGTATTACCTAGGTTTTCTTCTAGGGTTTTTATGGTATTAGGTCTAACATTTAAGTCTCTAATCCATCTTGAATTAATTTTTGTATAAGGTGTAAGGAAGGGATCCAGTTTCAGCTTTCTACTTACAGCTAGCCAATTTTCCCAGCACCATTTATTAAATAGGGAATCCTTTCCCCATTTCTTGTTTTTCTCAGGTTTATCAAAGATCAGATGGCTGTAGATGTGTGGTATTATTATTTCTGAGGCCTCTGTTCTGTTCCATTGGTCTATATCTCTGTTTCGGTACCAGTACCATGCTGTTTTGGTTACTGTAGCCTTGTAGTACAGTTTGAAGTCAGGTAGCGTGATGCCTCCAGCTTTGTTCTTTTGACTTAGGATTGTCTTGGCGATGCGGGCTCTTTTTTGGTTCCATATGAACTTTAAAGCAGTTTTTTCCAATTCTGTGAAGAAACTCATTGGTAGCTTGATGGGGATGGCATTGAATCTATAAATTACCTTGGGCAGTATGGCCATTTTCACGATATTGATTCTTCCTATCCATGAGCATGGTATGTTCTTCCATTTGTTTATGTCCTGTTTTATTTCACTGAGCAGTGGTTTGTAGTTCTCCTTGAAGAGGTCCTTTACATCCCTTGTAAGCTGGATTCCTAGGTATTTTATTCTCTTTGAAGCAATTGTGAATGGAAGTTCATTCATGATTTGGCTCTCTGTTTGTCTGTTACTGGTGTATAAGAATGCTTGTGATTTTTGCACATTAATTTTGTATCCTGAGACTTTGCTGAAGTTTCTTATCAGCTTAAGGAGATTTTGGGCTGAGACAATGGGGTTTTCTAAATATACAATCATGTCATCTGCAAACAGGGACAATTTGAGTTCTTCTTTTCTTAACTGAATACCCTTTATTTCTTTCTCTTGCCTGATTGCCCTAGCCAGAACTTCCAACACTCTGTGGAAATAGGAGTGGTGAGAGAGGGCATCCCTGTCTTGTGCCAGTTTTCAAAGGGAATTTTTCCAGTTTTTGCCCAGTATGATATTGGCTGTGGGTTTGTCATAAATAGCTCTTATTATTTTGAGATACGTTCCATCAATACCGAATTTATTGAGAGTTTTTAGCATGAAGGGCTGTTGAATTTTGTCAAAGGTCTTTTCTGCATCTATTGAGATAATCATGTGGTTTTTGTCTTTCATTCTGTTTATATGCTGGATTACGTTTATTGATTTGCGTATGTTGAACCAGCCTTGCATCCCAGGGATGAAGCCAACTTGATCATGGTGGATAAGCTTTTTGATGGGCTGCTGAATCCGGTTTGCCAGTATTTTATTGAGGATTTTTGCATCAATGTTCATCAGGGATATTGGTCTAAAATTCTGTTTTTTTGTTGTGTCTCTTCCAGGCTTTGGTATCAGGATGATGTTGGCCTCATAAAATGAGTTAGGGAGGATTCCCACTTTTTCTATTGATTGGAATAGTTTCAGAAGGAATGGTACCAGCTCCTCCTTGTACCTCTGGTAGAATTTGGCTGTGAATCCATCTGGTCCTGGACTTTTTTTGGTTGGTAGGCTATTAATTATTGCCTCAATTTCAGAGCCTGCTATTGGTCTATTCAGAGATTCAGCTTCTTCCTGGTTTAGTCTTGGGAGAGTGTAAGTGTCCAGGAAATTATCCATTTCTTCTAGATTTTCTAGTTTATTTGCATAGAGGTGTTTATAGTATTCTCTGATGGTAGTTTGTATTTCTGTGGGGTCGGTGGTGATATCCCCTTTATCATTTTTTATTGCGTCTATTTGATTCTTCTCTCTTTTCTTCTTTATTAGTCTTGCTAGCGGTCTATCAATTTTGTTGATCTTTTCAAAAAACCAACTCCTGGATTCATTGATTTTTTGGAGCGTTTTTTGTGTCTCTATATCCTTCAGTTCTGCTCTGATCTTAGTTATTTCTTGCCTTCTGCTAGCTTTTGAATGTGTTTGCTCTTGCTTCTCTAGTTCTTTTAATTGTGATGTTAGAGTGTCAATTTTAGATCTTTTCAGCTTTTTCTTGTGGACATGTAGTGCTATAAATTTCCCTCTACACACTGCTTTAAATGTGTCCCAGAGACTCTGGTATGTTGTGTTTTTGTTCTCATTGGTTTCAGAAACATCTTTACTTCTGCCTTCATTTCGTTGTGTACCCAGTAGTCATTCAGGAGCAGGTTATTCAGTTTCCATGTAGTTAAGCGGTTTTGATTGAGTTTCTTAGTCCTGAGTTCTAGTTTGATTGCACTGTCGTCTGAGAGACAGTTTGTTATAATTTCTGTTCTTTTGCATTTGCTGAGGAGTGCTTTACTTCCAACTATGTGGTCAATTTTGGAATAAGTGTGATGTGGTGCTGAGAATAATGTATTTTCTGTTGATTTGGGGTAGAGAGTTCTGTAGATGTCTATTAGGTCTGCTTGCTGCAGAGATGAGTTCAATTCCTGGATATCCTTGTTAACTTTCTGTCTCGTTGATCTGTCTAATGTTGACAGTGGAGTGTTGTAGTCTCCCATTATTATTGTATGGGAGTCTAAGTCTCTTTGTAAGTCTCTAAGGACTTGCTTTATGAATCTGGGTGCTCCTGTATTGGGTGCATATATATTTAGGACAGTTAGCTCTTCCTGTTGAATTGATCCCTTTACCATTATGTAATGGCCTTCTTTGTCTCTTTTGATCTTTGATGGTTTAAAGTCTGTTTTATCAGAGACTAGTATTGCAACCCCTGCTTTTCTTTGTTCTCCATTTGCTTCGTAGACCTTCCTCCATCCCTTTATTTTGAGCCTGTGTATGTCTCTGCGTGTGAGATGGGTCTCCTGAATACAGCAAACTGATGGGTCTTGACTCTTTATCCAGTTTGCCAGTCTGTGTCTTTTAATTGGAGCATTTAGTCCATTTACATTTAAGGTTAATATTGTTATGTGTGAACTTGATCCTGCCATTATGATATTAACTGGTTATTTTGCTCGTTAGTTGATGCAGTTTCTTCCTAGCCTCGATGGTCTTTACCTTTTGGCATGTTTTTGCAATGGCTGGTGCCAGTTGTTCCTTTCCATGTTTAGTGCCTCCTTTAGGGTCTCTTGTAAGGCAGGCCTGGTGGTAACAAAATCTCTAAGCATTTGCTTATCTGTAAAGAATTTTATTTCTCCTTCACTTATGAAACTTAGTTTGGCTGGATATGAAATTCTGGGTTGAAAATTCTTTTCTTTAAGAATGTTGAATATTAGCCCCCACTCTCTTCTGTCTTGTAGAGTTTCTGCTGAGAGATCTGCTGTTAGTCTGATGGGCTTCCCTTTGTGGGTAACCTGACCTTTCTCTCTGGCTGCCCTTAAGATTTTTTCCTTCATTTCAACTTTGGTGAATCTGGCAATTATGTGTCTTGGAGTTGCTCTTCTCAAGGAGTATCTTTGTGGCATTCTCTGTATTTCCTGAATTTAAATATTGGCCTGCCCTACTAGGTTGGGGAAGTTCTCCTGGATGATGTACTGAAGAGTGTTTTCCAACTTGGTTCCATTTTCCCCCTCACTTTCAGGCACCCCAATCAGACGTAGATTTGGTCTTTTTACATAATCCCATACTTCTTGCAGGCTTTGTTCATTTCTTTTTCTTCTTTTTTCTTTAGATTTCTCTTCTCACTTCATTTCATTCATTTGATCTCAATCGCTGATACTCTTTCTTCCAGTTGATCGAGTCGGTAACTGAAGCTTGTGCATTTGTCACGTATTTCTCGTGTCATGGTTTTCATCTCTGTCCGTTCGTTTATGGCTTTCTCTGCATTAATTATCCTGGTTATCAATTCTTCCACTCTTTTTTCAAGATTTTTAGTTTCTTTGTGCTGGGTACGTAATTCCTCCTTTAGCTCTGAGAAGTTTGATGGACTGAAGACTTCTTCTCTCATCTCGTCAAAGTCATTCTCCTTCCAGCTTTGATCCGCTGCTGGCGATGAGCTGCATTCCTTTGGAGGGGGAGATGTGCTCTTATTTTTTGAATTTCCAGCTTTTCTGCCCTGCTTTTTCCCCATCTTTGTTGTTTTATCTGCCTCTGGTCTTTGATGCTGGTGACGTACTGATGGGGTTTTGGTGTGGGTGTCCTTCCTGTTTGATAGTTTTCCTTCTAACAGTCAGGACCCTCAGCTGTAGGTCTGTTGGAGGTTGCTTGAGGTCCACTCCAGACCCTGTTTGTCTGGGTGTCAGCACAGAGGCTGCAGAAGATAGAATACTGCTGAACAGCGAGTGTACCTGTCTGATTCTTACTTTGGAAGCTTCCTCTCAGGGGTGTACTCCACCGTGTGAGGTGTGGGGTGTCGGTCTGCCCCTAGTGGAGGATGTCTCCCAGTTAGGCTACTCTGGGGTCAGGGACCCCCTTGAGCAGGCAGTCTGTCCGTTCTCAGATCTCAGCCTCCATGTTGGGAGATCCACTGCTCTCTTCAAAGCTGTCAGACAGAGTCGCTTATGTCTGCAGAGGTTTCTGCTGCTTTTTGTTGTTGTTGTTGTTGTTGTTTAGCTGTGCCCTATCCCCAGAGGTGGAGTCTACAGAGACTGGCAGGCCTCCTTGAGCTGCTGTGAGCTCCACCCAGTTCGATCTTCCTAGGGCTTTGTTTACCTACTTAAGCCTCAGCAATGGCAGGCACCCCTCCTCCAGCCTGGCTGCTGCCTTGCGGTTAGATCGCAGACTGCTGTGCTAGCAATGAGGAAGGCTCCGTGGGCGTGGGACTCTCCTGGCCAGGTGTGGGATATAATCTCCTGGTGTGCCTGTTTGCTTAAAGTGCAGTATTGGGGTGAGAGTTACCCGATTTTCCAGGTGTTGTGTGTCTCAGTTCTGCTGGCTAGGAAAAGGGATTCCCTTCCCCCTTGTGCTTCCCAGGTGAGGTGATGCCTCGCCCTGCTTCAGCTCTCGCTGGTCGTGCTGCAACAGCTGACCAGCACTGATTGTCCGGCACTCCCCAGTGAGATGAACCCAGTACCTCAGCTGATAATGCAGAAATCACCTGTCTTCTGTGTCGCTCACGCTGGGAGCTGGAGACTGGAGCTGTTCCTATTCGGCCATCTTACTCCGCCCCTGAATATCTTTTCTTACACTTACTGTCCATTTGCATTTCATCTTCTGATTTTGTTCACGTCATTTACATTTTTTTCTATTGTGGCAGCCATCTATCTCTTAATTGTTTATAAGAACAATTTGCATGTTAAGAATATTAACCTTTTGTTTATAATAACAAACAATAAATAACATTATTATTAATAAACATATTTTCCCAATTTATTATCTGCCTTTTAATTTTTCTTATTGTGTATTTTGTACATATATTCATTTAAAGTGAACAAATCTATCTTTTTTATAAACCTTACTACTTAAGTATGGAATTGTATTTTAAAGTATAAGAGTACAAAGAATTATAAAGTAGGTTGTCAGCTCCACTATTTTCTGAGGTTTGTCAGTAATACATTTGATTTACTTATCACTTCCCCTTCCAAAAGCAGTTTTACAAAAGTAAAATGTAAAGTACAGTTTTACGAAAGTAAAATGTAAAGTACAGCCTAGCAATACTGTAACCAGAAAGTAACCCTAATTCAAACCTAATCTAAGAGTTTGCACACATACAATAAGAGACAATTCATTTTCCCATTATTCTATTTTTCCAGATACCAAGAACTTTCACACAGATTCTAGACTGCCCAAGGAAGGCATTCTACCTTGAAGCCTAGAATACCAGAAAAGAACATCAGGCTCTAGAACCTTTCCTGACAAATGTTATATTCTAATAAGTATTACCAAGTATGTGACTTATTGCCTTAGGATGATAATAGTCACTATCAACTATCACTGTTTTAGATAAAACCTCCATGAACATTGTTTTATGAAAAGATTTTTATTCTTTTAAATTGTCTTTTTTTTGCAAAAGTAGGATTATTGAATCAAAGGATATAAACATTTATATAACTCTTGTTACCTAGCACCATATTGTTCTCCAAATGAGCAATATCACTAACACTGTTTCTATATTTATTCCATCTCAGCTTTATTAATTTTGAATGTTATTAGTAATGATTTTTGGTCAGGTATGGTGGCTCACACCTGTAATCCCAACACTTTGGGAGGCCAAGGTGGGCAGATTGCTTGAGCCCAGGAGTTTGAGACCAACCTGGACAACATGGCAAAACCCCATCTCTACAAAAAAATGCAATTATTAGCCAGGTGTGGTGATGTGCATCTGTAGTCCCAGCTACTGGGAGGCTGAGGTGGGAGGATTGCTTGAGCCCAGGAGGTGGAGACTGCAGTGAGCCATGATCTCGACACTGCACTCCTGCCCAGGTGACAGAGTGAGCTCCTGTCTCAATTAAAATAATAATAATAAAAAGTATTATTATTGTTGTTATGAGCTTGCTAAGCATAGAAGGGACAATTGTTGTACTTTTAATACTTTCAAAAAAAATTTTCACATGCGTTAGGTTGCCTGGGTTTTGGGGTATATTTTGTATTAATTAAAAAAATTAATCATAATAAAATTTGCTCCATATTTCTAGATATTTTTTAAAGGTAGGAACAACTAGAACAATCCCACGTTTTAAAATAAAGAAAATATACATTTTTTTTAGCAGAAAAATAAGTAAAAATATAAAATAATACATTGTGTCCTAGATCCTTAGATTCACTTTCCGTTAATCTCTGAAGGCATTTCACATGTAATCAAATTTAAAATTGGGCCAAAAGTATACTTTCTTCCCACACTGCAGTTAGAATGATCTTTTTAAAATACAATCTTAAAATGGTTTTCATAAAAGTCCCAAATTCTTAACATTACTGTTCAGCCCTTCCATGATCTGACATCTGTCTCCTCCTCCAGTGAGGGTCCTGCATACAGCCCTCACTCTTAATGCTGGTCTTCTCTTAGTTCAGATAATCTCTTGTCTTTAGTACCCAGTATGGTGTTTCCTCTGCCTTAAGGGTTTTTCTACACCCACCTCACCCAACAGGTCTTCATTTATCAGGGATCTCTTGGAACATCACTTATTTTTAACTAGGTGGCCGGGAAAGAATTTCTAAAATATGGCAATTACACAGAGATCATGTTAGGAAGAATAATACAGCAACACATGACTAGGTCTCTCCCAGGAGTCTCAGGTAAATCAGGGGTCTTGAAACTTAGCTCCACAATGTCTACTTCTTGCTATAATAATGTCTGTCTTACCTGCATCACAGGTCATGAGGATCAAAAGAGGTAATATATCTGGAAACAAGCTGAAATTGAAAGCAGTACCCAGTTACCATTTTTCTTGATGTTTTGCTTGTTGTGAGAACAATAATAAATGTTTGACTTCAATTAATTGACAAATATTACCTAAGTTGACGAACAAATCTAATCAGTTGTTCATTTAATTTATGGACTATTCTACTCTTTAGAGGCTGTTAGCTTATCTGTACTATACATTAAATTGGCCAGAAAAATACATTTTCTTGAATTAATACAATTTTCCTCAAGGTTAGCAATTGTATTTAAAAATATCTTTTAATGGGACCATGGCATCCTTCAATAAAAGTAGTTAAATGAATATATATGAGAAGAAGGATCTATTAAGACTAATTTTCTGGTTATTAATAGATATTGATTAGTTGTTAGATACTCACTACAACATATACTTGTAAAAAAGAGATTCAATTGATCAATTGATTCAATTGATAGAGAAGGGACGTAAGGGAAGTGGGGTGAGCCAAAGGCAGGAGGATAGGTTTTTGTGGAGGAGATGGAAGAAAGACGACAAATTTCATTTACTTTTCAGTTTGTCTTTGGGCTATTCTGGGACCAAAGGTCATATTGATGAGCATCATTTTTCTATACTCTCATGGAATATTTTTCTTATTTTACTTTGCAATTGCTTTAATTGTATGCAAGTGGAGAGTTATTGTAACTATTTTGCAGTTCAAAATAAAACAAGCTTCTAATGGGCGTTCATCTTGAGAATCTATAAAAACTTATGATAGCTATGCATTATACCTATGACTCCAAAAATTTCAAAGTATTTCTCGTATTTATTTATTTATTTGACAAACGTTTATTGAACACCTGACAAATATTTATTGGGGAACCATTTTAAATGCTAAGGATGCCGTGGTGAACAACAGTTTATATTCTAGTAGGTAGAAACAGCCAATACATAAAAGAATAAATAAATATCAAATATAGAATTGCAGTAAGTGCTGTGAAGAAAAATAAAGAGGATGGTTAATGATGGCGGTTGGTGTCAGGGCAAGGCCTGTTTGTGGGGATAGCATTTGAGGAGAGACATGAATGAAATAAAGAGTGAGCCATGTGAATGTCTGGGCAAAAGTTTCCAAACAGAGGAAAAACAAGGGTTAGGTCAAGGTGGGTTGGAGCTTTGCATGTTGTAGAATAGCAAGAAGGCTGTTTTGCTTCTGGAAGAATGAAGTTTCTTGAAAAGCAAATCAAACAGAAAATCCCTTTCTTTGGAACTTACATTATACCAGGGGGAGGGAGACAAATAAAACGAATCAACCATCACATAAATACATGTCTGGTGGTGATAAGGTCTACGAAAGAAAGAGCAGATCAGGAGAAGGAGTAGGGGAGAAAAAGGAGAGCTATTTTAGGTAGACTGGTGAGAGAAGGCTCCTTAGAGGAGATAACATTCATCAGAATTCTCAATGAAAAATGAGGGTCAGTGAACCATGCAGATATGTAGGGAAGAGTGTCACAGGCAGTGAGTGCGAAGGCTCTGAGATGCTTAAGAGATGCAAGGTGTCTGTGAAATTAGCTAGGAGAAAAGCGGTAAGAGATGAGGTCAGATTTGTAGCCAAGGGAAGAACTACTTGGGGCTTGTATGTCTTTAGATTTATTCTCAGTGAAATGGGATGCCAGTAGATAGTTTTGAGCTTTGATATGACTAACATTTTAGAAAAATCATTCTTTCTGCTGTGTTTAGGGGACAACGGTGGAAACCAGGAGCTGTGAAGAAAAATAAAGAGGATGGTTAGGAAGTTAACTGTGGTAGCCCAGGTGAGAGGCAAAGGCCTTTGGAGTAGCAGAGGTGTAGTAGAAAGGGGTAAGCATTTGGATATGTTTTGAATGTAGAACTGACAGAATTTTAAAAATGGATTAGCTGTGGGATATAAGAAAATAAGTACCAATTGGAAAGCATTTGCAAAAATTCAGACAGGATTGTGCAGTATTTATAAATGCAATTATTTGAAATGCTTACATCTTAATTATTCAAAGATGTTATTAACACGAATATAGATTTGATGAATTCATTTAAGTAAGTTCTTTTAAATGTGAAGATCTGATTGAAAGGAAAAGGCAAAAAATAATTGTCTTGTTTTGGCTTTTATTTGGCATCTGGCCATATGAGTAACACTTATAATTAAACCATTTGGCAACAAATTCACCAACTACTTGTTAGGCTGGGCACTATACTAAGAACTGAGGACACAGATCAATAAAGTTCAATCTGGAGTCATGTTTAATTATTTTTTTGGTAGGTACTCTTACAATAATATCCATGCTAGTGTCAGAAACATAGAATCATATAACATTACAGTATTTTTCCTTTTTTAGATACAGGGGAAGGGGTGAGGAGGGTGGGTCTCACCAAGTTCCCTAGGCTGGAGAATAGTGACTGTTACACAGGCAGGCTCATAGTGCACTATGGCCTTGGATTTCCTGGGCTCAAATGATCCTCCAGCCTCAGCCTCCCAAGCAGCTGGGACTACAGGATGCACCACTGTGCCCGACTACACAGTATATTTTTTTAGAAATAAAAGTGTTCCCTATTGTAATGCTGTTGTGGGGTAACAGCACTTATTGCTGTTGTTGTGGGGCTGCGTTATAGGGTGTCTTAGTTGTTACAACCTTTATTTATAAATTATTTTAATTTTCATGAGATAGAGTTTGACTCCTTGTATTACTATAAAATCTATGTTAGGTAATAATGAACTATGATAAAGGAGTTTTGGTGTACATTTAATTCAAGTTAATGATGCTTGATTTAGGTGTTTTCTTCAGTGACCAGATATGTATACTATTCTAAAGAATCCATTACTAGGCAGGGGCGGGGGCTCACACCTGTAATCCCAGCACTTTGGGAGGCCAAGGCAGGTGGATCACCTGAGATCAGGAATTTGAGACCAGCCTGGCCAACATGGTGAAACCCCGTCTCTACTAAAAATACAAAAAATTAACCGGGCGTGGTGGCGCACGCCTGTAATCTCAGCCTCTCAGGAGGCTGAGGCAGGATAATTGATTGAACCTGGGAGGTGGAGGTTGCAGTGAGCCGAGATCACACCTTTGCACTCCATCCTGGGCAACAAAAGCAAAACTCTGTCTCAAAAAACAAAAACAAAAAAACACCAAACAAACAAACAAAAAGAATTGTATGTATGATACCTCAGTGAATACCTACCTGTTAGTGCCACTTAGCTAATTGTTATGATAAATTCAAGTCTAATTTTAGTTTATTTTACCAAATTACAGATGAGAGTTAACATATTTTTAATGAATTGATTTTTAAAAAATTAAACTGTCCTTTATTCTTGTTGGCCTGTACTAATCAATGAACAATTTTTTTTTAATGCTGATTCAGGGATGAAAAGATGGAGTTACGCTTATAATGTATGCCTGTTATGCTTCTGAATCATATTTTGTGCATTATTTTTACATATATTTTTAAACAAATTAATACTAGGGGAGTGACCATTGACTTTTTCATAAGACTTGTGCAATTCTTTTCTTTTTTTAAAGCAGATCTGGAATTATTTTGTTATTCTGATAGAATTACTGTAAATTCTTGCCTACCCAGCATCCATTTTTAACAACTCTGAATCTTCAAGAACAAGTCTGGACTCATAATTAAATGAAATAAATATTGCAGAGAAAGGCTTCAGACACTTCAGTTTGAGGTTAAGAAAGGCAGAGGCCCTCTGTATTATGATGGTTGTGTTAACCAAAACAAAACAATGCCTTAATTAGTTAATACTATTCATAAAAATAATCTTGCTAACTTTTGTTTGTTAAATCCACGAAGCAGGGAATAAGTGAAAGGAACTGGAAAACAGAAGAAGAAAGAGGAGTGGTTAGTAAAGGAAGTGGTATAATTGCAGAAGTAGCAGAGGTTAGAAATGGTAGAAATGATGAGAAGCTGCAGGCATGAGTGGCAGCAGAGACCCTTGAGGAGTAGATGGGAAAGTGGTCAGCTCTGCAGCCAACCTGCTCTGGAGCTTGTAAAAGCATAGGACAGCCCCCTGGTGAGTCTATTAGCAAAAGAGAATTGCCACCCAGGTAGACAGTGTAGTAAGTTTCTTTTAAGCTAACATGAAAGAGACCTTCTTCTGTTGTTGTTCTGTTGCTGAGAAATGCTACATAATAAACAGTTTTAATATTTCATGAAAAATTATTTATGCCACACTTTTTGGTGAAAGAAAACATCTGTAAATGCCTCTCTTATCTGTTGAAATGCTATTTCAAGAAGTAAAAGGCATCCAAATTGGAAAAGAGGAAGTCAAATTGTCCCTCTTTGCAGATGATATGATCTTATATTTAAAAAAATCTAAAAACTCCACCAAGTAACTCTTAGATCTGATAAACAAATTCACTAAAGTTGCAGGATACAAAATCAACATACAAAAATCAGTGACATTTCTATACACCTATATTAAAGTAGGTGAAAAATAAATCAAGAAGGCAATTCCATTTGCAATAGCTATAAGAAAATTCTAGAAATAAGTTTAACCAAGGAGGTGAATGACCTCTGTAAGGAAAGCTACAAAATACTGATGAAAGAAATTGAAGAGGACACAAACAAATGGAAAAATATCCCATGCTCATGGATTGGAAGAATTAACATTGTTAAAATGACCGTACTACCCAGAGCAATCTACAGATTCAATACAATCCCTGTGGAGATACCAACAACATTCTTCACAGAAATAGAAAAAACAATCCTAAAGTTTGTACTGAACCAAAAAAGACCCCAAATAGCCAAAGCAATCCTGAGCAAAAAACAAAGCTGGAGGCATCACACTACCTGACTTCAAAATATATTACAAGGTTATAATAACCAAAACAGCATGGTATTGTCATAAAAACAGACACATAGACCAATGGAAGAGAATAGAAAACTCAGAAATAAATCCATATATTTACTGCCAGCTGATTTAAAAAAGTTTTTGATTTTTTTTTTTTGTTTGTTTGTTTTTAGAGATGGAGTCTTTCTCTGTCACCCAGGTTGAACTGCAGTGGCACAGTCATAGCTCACTGCAGCCTTGAACTCCTGGGCTCAAGCGATCCTCCCACTTCAGCCTTCCAAGTAACTGGGATTACAGGTCTGAGCCACCAAGCCTGGTTTACAGCCAACTAATTTTTGACAAAGGCACCCAGAACATCATTTAATGAAAGAGAAGTCTTTTTAATAAATGGTATTGGGAAAACTCTATATCCATATGCATAAAAATGAAACTAGACCCCTTTCACTATATATAAAAATCAACTCAAAATAGATCAAAGACTTTAATATAGGACCTGAAACTATAAAATGACTGGAAGAAAACATAGGAGAAACACTCCAAGACATTGATCTAGGCAAAGATTTTATGGCAAAGACCTCAAAGGCAGAGGCAACAAAAGCAAAGACAGACAAATGGACTGATATGGTTTGGGTCTGTGTCCCCACCCAAATCTCAGGTCAAATTGTAATCCTCAACGTTGGAGGTGGAGCCTGGTGGGAGGTGACTGGATTATAGGGGCGATTTCCCTTTTGGTGCTGTTCTCATGATAGTGAGTGAGTTGTCACAGATCTGGTGGTTTAAAAGTGTATAGTTCTTACCACCTCTCCCTCTTCCTCCTGCTTCGGCCATGTAAGACACTACTCCTGCTTTGCCTTCTGCTGTGAGTAAAAGTTTCCTGAGACCTCTCCAGAAGCCACTATGAATCGTGTATATCCTGCAGAACCATGAGCCAATTAAACCTCCTTTCTTTATAAATTGCCCAGCCTCAGGTATTTCTTTATTGCAGGGTGAGGATGAACTAATATGGTGACTGTATTAAACCAAAAAGCATTTGCACAGCAAATAAAACAATCAACACAGTGAAGAGACAACCTGTTGAATAGGAAAAAATATTTGCAAGCTGCTCATTTGACAAGGGAATAATATCCAGTATATACAAGAAACTTAACTGCAAAAAAAAAAAAAAAAAACCCAAAAAACAACAAAAAAACTCCCAAATAACCCCATTAAAAATTGGGCAAAGGATATGAATACATATTTCTCAAGACATACAAATGACCAACAGCTATATGAAAAAATGTTCAACATTACTAATCATCAGGGAAATATAAATCAACAAAACCACAGAGATATTGTATCCCAGTTAGAATGCTTCTAACAAAAAGACAGATGCTGGTGAGGATATGGAGAAAAAGGAATTCATACAGTGTTGGTAATGTAAATTAGTATAGCCATTATGGAAAACAGCACGAAGCTTTCTCAAAAAACTAAAAATAGAACTACCATATGATCCAGCAATCCCACTACTGGGTATTTATCCAAAGAAAAGTAGATCAGTATATCAAAGGGGTACCTACACCCCCATGTTCATTTCAGCATTAAGGAAATGAAGTCTCAGAGAAGTTAAGTGCTTGGCCTCAGTGTCACCCAGGCAGGAAAAAACAGAACTGAGAATTTATGTGTGATTGCTTTATTCCAAAGACTAAACTTTTGACCAGTTTATTACACAATGTTAGGTCAGCAGAGATTGAAAGTTGCAAATCAGTGTGCTCCTCATTCTCTCATTTCCCATCCCAGGATTTGGGCAAATATTAATAAATGTGATTGAGCAAGGTCTGTGAAGTCTGAATCCCAGGAATCCCTAAAATATATCTCCCACTTTCTTGCTAGTGTCTGACCAGATTTTGGGATCCTAATTAATGCCTGGTTTGATAAGCTTCTTTAAAACATCTGAACCTAGCCAGGCAAGTTCAAGTGCAACAGGATTTTTTCAAGAAGCATCAGTCTAGAAACTGAGCAGTTGTGGTCTCAATTCTGAACCACCAATCTTCTCTTACTTGAGTCTTGCAGGGAATTATTGTGAAGTTTGAATCTTGTCTCTGCCACCTACTAACTGTGAGAACTAACGTAATTATTTACATTTCTGAGACCGCTATTTGCCCCATCTGAAAACTAGTGTATAAATACCTTCCACAAAGTGATAAAAGGATTAAAGTGAGATCATGAATTTGAAAGTGGCTGGTATGATAAATGCTAAGTAAAAAAATTCAAATGAAATAAAGTGGATTAAGTGAAATAAAATGGTCTCCTTGTTTCCAACTTCCAACTGTCTCTTTAACCTCTCTCTGCCAACATCTGCTCTGACTTACCATGATTGCTCCTGGTTCTAGACTTCTGGCACCACCTGTCAATTCTTTTTCCCTCTGGCAAGCTCTGGCAGGCACTACCTTCCTAGGCAACAAGAGGGAGGGCCTGGACTCAAGAAGAGAGTCCCCTGAGTCCTGACCAGAACTTATGTCTTCAAAACGTATTTATGGCATATTTAATTGTTGTATTGCCTTCAAAAGCACAATGTACTTCCATTATTTTTCCAATTAAAATTTTAATAAACACTCAGTAAGAAAAATCAGAAAATTTCAGAAACTTTAGAAGGAAAAAACCCACCATAATCTAATAACATCTCAATAAACAATGTTAACATCTGGATATATACTTTTAAGTGTTTTTCATTGATATATCTTGAGAAAGGGAGCCTGGTTCCTTTTAAAGATTTCATTCTGAATCAGAAATTCAGCTACTTAAAAAAGTGAATCATCTCAAATTAGCATTTGACATTGAGGACCTATTATAGACTGAACACTTGACAGTTGTCTAGAGAATTAAAAGTAGAAATATCAGTGTGTCTCCTCAACAACATATAGTAGAAGTGCAGGCAGGGGCACACTATTAAAAGTTAGACGTAAATATAAGTGCTAGATAGGAATAAATACAAAAGTAGAAGAAATTTCATATGTCACCTAATAAAAAATTCCCAAATGAATGATATCTATAATGAGTACTATGAGTTCAAATCTGCCAAGATCTTGTGGCTCTTAGCAAGGAGAACAACTATAAAGAGATGAAATTTTTGGTAAGAAAATGAGAAGCATATGTGTCTTGAGTTAGGTTGGGAGTAATATCTGAAGGGTGGGCTTTTCCAAATGAGAATAAACAGGGTCAAATGTAACATAGATGCCAGAGAATTTGTTGATTTGAAAAAGACTTGTAAAGAATTTTACCTATACTAGAACATGTTTTTTTCTATATCAATATTTCAATCTTATTCTCTTGGGTCACAAATGAACAAAAGGAGCTAGCTGAAGGAAGACTGGGGAAACTTGACAAAGGCAGCTTTTCATTCACTTACTGGATTTTTATTGAGCACCTATATGTGCCAGGCACCTAGAGAGCAGGCCACCATGTATATATACACATAGACTATGATACAATTGTGCAATGCACAATCAATACAACTGTCTGTGATGACCCTGCAATAAAGATACAACAGTGAACAGGTTCCTCACATTTGGGGAAAGCAGGAGGTGGGGGAGTCTAGTAATAAATAAGGACAAAATAAGGCAATTTCAGGGAGCAGTAATTGCTATGAAGAAAATAAAATAGCACAATGAGATAGAAAGTGACATTGGGGGCAGGATCATAAAGAATGACTAGGGAAAGTCTCTTTAAATAAGGAGGAAACCACACGAGGATTTGACAAATGTGTAGTTCAGGTAGAGGAAAAAGGAAGGGCAAAGTTCCTGCATTGGAATGATTATGCATTCATTCCAGTATGTCAGTGTTCTAATGTGCAAGTGGTGAACATCGAGGTGGTAGAGCTAGACAGGGGCTAGATTATATAAACTATGGTGAAAACGTCTGGATTTTATTCTAAAGGAAATATTGACTCTTTAATAGCATACAGTAGAAAAGAGTCAGGTGCTTCATGTTGGCATGAAGATCTGGGTGAACAAAAATCCTAGCTGAGGTCTGGCTACAACAGTTTTTTAACTTTGAAGAAGCGTGGTTAGAAATCTTGAAGCCAGCAATAAGCTGGGAACAAATAAAGTATGGAAGCCTTGGCATTGGTTAGTTCTAATAATGATTTGGTAGTGTACAAGACTGGTGAAACAGGTATCTGGTTATACTTATGTGTTTACATTTCTTTTCATCTCGCTTTAGATAAAACAATTTTTAAAGAACATCTTTATTATCTTAGCTCTCTTACCATTTTGGCAAACATCAGCAGGTCTGTTTATTACCAGAGTTCTCTATTTCTCTAACTTCCTTTTTCATGTGTGCAGACCTAAAGCTGCCCTACCACATCCCATTCCTCATTCCCTGACTTCATCAGGAAGTGCAGAAGAATGTGAGCTGCATGCTTGGCCATCAGAATGTTCCTGGGGTCCTGATTTTCCTCTTAGCTTAATAGCTTATGTCCTGGACCAGTGGAAATATAATATGAGATACATATGCTCTTTTTAAATTTTCTAGTAGCCACATTAAAAATGTAAAAAGAATTAGGTGCAATAAATTTTAGGAATATATTTTATTTAACCCAATGTATCTAAAATGCTATCATTTCAACATGTAATCAAAATTTAAAATTTTAATGAGACATTTTATATTCTTTTAAAATAATGTCCTCTAAATCCATTGTATGTTTTACACTTACAATACATCTCAATTCAAACAAGACGCATTTCAAGTTCTCACTAGCCACATGTGACTGGAGACTACCATATTGAACAGGGAAGTTCAAAATCTTAGCCCCATTGACTTTTGAGACCTGGCAATCCCAATCTACCTTGTTCTGTAGTGACTGTGCTGCAAGTACCTTGTCTAGACTCTGACATGACTTCCCATTTCTAGACAACTGTTCACTTTGAACTTTAACTCCTGAATTGCTGATTCCAGAAATGGACATTTTGCTTGGCTCTCTCCATACCTACTCCCTGTCTGACTAATGTTGTCCTGCTACATATTTGGCATGACATCAAGTAATTATTCAGGCTTTTCTGCATTAGAAGAGAGTTCTATTTTATAGAAAAAATATCATCGAGTGGAAGAACATGCTGAATTCTTTGTGGATCCTTTAAATTTACCTATGGGAATCTCAACTATTTGGAAAATAGTACTATTATCTGGTTCCCAGATCCACTTATGGCTACTTCCTGCTTGCTGACATAGTACACAGAAGAAAATAACTTTCAAACATCAGATCCTAAATATTATCTTAGTCTTTCTCTTTAGTGAAAAATTCCTAATTTGTTTCCCCAAGCCAATGGATGTTTCAATGTTTCAAGTAGAATGGGGCCAATGTCATGCACTCAGAAAGGCAGAGAAAAATTTAATAATTTTCAAAATATACCTAACCCTGTCCTCCCCAGTTAACTTGGGAACCTTAATAGTCTTTTAACTTTTCTATTTTACCTTTGAGGGCAAACCTCTGTGGTTGCAAGTGTGTGCTTGCAGGCCAAATTCAACCTTGAAGATGTGTTTTGTTGGCTCACACAGTGTCTAAAATTTTTCTGAAACAACATTTAGAAATTGGGAGCTTTCATGTAAACATTCAGCTTTCTAGCTTCTTTTAAAAAATTGGGGCCGGGCGCGGTGGCTCAAGCCTGTAATCTCAGGACTTTGGGAGGCCGAGACGGGCGGATCACGAGGTCAGGAGATCGAGATCATCCTGGCTAACACGGTGAAACCCTGTCTCTGCTGAAAAACACACACAAAAAAACTAGCTGGGCGAAGTGGCAGGCGCCTATGGTCCCAGCTACTCGGGAGGCTGAGGCAGGAGAATGGCGTGAACCCGGGAGGCGGAGCTTGCAGTGAGCAGAGATTGCGCCACTGCACTCCAGCCTGGGCGACAGAGCGAGACTCCGTCTCACAAAAAAAAAAAAAAAAAAAAAAAAAAAAAAAAAAAAATTGGAAGACTTGTCCACACTGGGCAACTTCCTGCCTAGTACTTTTTGGCTGAGCTGGACTTGAGAAGGACCATGCTCTTGCTATTTTGACGAGGTCAATTACCCCCGCCCGTTTCTTTCATGTGATGGATAAGTCTGTTCTCATCTGGGCACTTGGATCTGCAATATCTGTAACCCATCATACATGTCTGCCCTTTGTCTTCTACCAATCTCTGGGGGACAGGGGTCTCTTATTTTTGAGAGGCCTTCTTTTTAGCTCCTGAATCTTCTAAAGATTCAGGTGGGGCAGAATAATGGAGGTAAGCTGATTAAGTATTCAAGTACCTGTTAAGTCTCAGGTGAAACACAACCAAATTCATTGATGGTCATCAGTTTTAGGGGAATTCTTGGCTAGTGATCTGGGAAACTCCCTTTCCTTACGAGATCCTGGAAATAATAGATCATTTTATAAACCATTGAATGGAAAGTTCAGATGTCAGTAAGAAATACTTTTCAGCAAAGTCTCTTTATTCTCTACTCAAAATAATATTGATAAATAATGAAATGTCACTTATACTAATTACTCAAACCACTGGTAGTGTAGTGTCTTTCCTAAATATTTGAATGATTTCAAAGGTCCAAACAGGAAGTAGAGATCCCCTGCCCTCTATTCCACTCCAGCTATCTTTCTTAAGGAAGGGAAAATAAAAAGGGGTTTATCTGGGTGGAATGCAATATCCAGAAATTGGTCATTGTTTCCATTCCTTAATAGGTCTGATCTCCTTTAATACTCAAGGTGATGGACAGTGATGATCGCTGATTAATACTTTTACTTTCTCACATGGGGGTATTAAAAGCCAGTTTTTAGCAGAGATTTTCTATCAGAGATAACTCAGTGTAAGCCAAAAACATTAGTAGTCTATGGACTTTGTTATTGCTATCAATTACATAAGTGATTTCATTAGAAGGGGAAGCCTCACTGTGCCTGATCAAAGTTTAGAAGTTTGTATGTTCACTGACAAGGAAGCGTTGTAACATGGCAAATGGCCAAGAGAGTCCCCAGCTGTCCCACTTCTTCAGGATGATTTAAGGATCTGACTTATCCTACCTCAAAGTCTCCTTTACCTCCAACCAACTCTATACAAAATAAGTCACCTTAAGCCTGTGGCTCTCAATCCTTAATGAGGGAGCTTATTACGATGCAGATTCCTGGGTCCTACCTTTAGAGACCCCAGTTTCACCAGTTCTGGGATGGGACTGAGGATTCTGCATTTTTAAGAAGCCCTTGCAGGTAACTCTGATGCAAGTGATATGTATATATATATTGAAAAATCACTGCCTAAGGACATTCTAGCATCTTGATTTTAAAATCATACTAAGGATATAACTCTAACATCCTCTCCTGAAAACACATTCTAATGTCGATGGTGGGATTTGGGAGGAAATCGTATGTGTTAAAAGCTGACACATCATAAAGATGGGAACAAGGTACATAAAATGGGGACTTTTTGCAAACCTAATTCTTTATAATTTCATAAAGCTTCTTGTATAGTAATAAAATTTTAGAATAGCTATACAGCATAAGACAGAATAAATGATGAAAGAGAAAAACATTTATCTTCTAAAGGGGTCTTTTTTTTTTTTTGAGACAGGTCTCACTCTGTCACTCTGTCACCTAGACTGGAGTGCAGTGGCACAATATTGGCTCACTGCAACCTCTGCCTCCCAGGCTCAAGTGATTCTCCTGCTTCAGCCTCCTGAGTAGCTGGGATTACAGGCATGCGCCACTACCACCTGGCTAATTTTTTTTTTTTTTTTTTTTTTTTGTATTTTTAGTAGAGATGGGGTTTCACCATGTTGGCCAGGCTGGTCTCAAACTCCTGGCCTCAAATGATCTACTTACCTCAGCCTCCCAAAGTGCTGGGATTACAGACATGAGCCACTGCACCTGGCCTTTTTTTTTTTTTCTGTAGAGACAGATCTTGCCATGTTGCCCAGGCTGGTCTCGAACTCCTGAGCTCAAGCGATCAGCGCCCCCCTCGGCCTCCCAAAATGCTGGGATTACAGGTGTCAGCCACTATGCTCATCCCAAAAGGGATATCACTAAAAGGCGTTAGATAGTGCTTGAAGTTGAATGGAATGGGGAAACTATCAACTTTTACTTTTCTGAAAATTAGTTAACAAGATTTTCTACAGGTAACAGATTATCCAATCATTAATTACATAATCCACAAAGACATCCAAATATCTCAGAAAACAAGTAATCTGCAAGTAGATGGTTCCAGATGACCCAGGTACCCTCTTCTCTGCCTTCGTCAGACTGTTGGCTTATTGTTCTAGACTTATCACCTCACAGTGACAAGATTGTTGCATCCTTATATATTCAAAGCAGAAAGAAGGGATTATTTTACTTTGAGTAAGACCCTCCTAGAAATCTACTCAGCAGACTTCCCCTTATATCTCATTGGTCAAAATTAGGCAAAACTAAGTCACATTAGCCATTAACAAAGCAGGATGAAATTACACTCTTCATTTAGACCAATTATGGTTCATTTCCTCATCTGGAGGGAAAACCCACCTTCTCTGAAATGCTACTGCTAGAAATAATTCAAGGTTCCTTAAATTGTTATATAAACAATGAAAAATTAGGGAAATGTTAGGCAACCAACCATATCTACCTCAGTTTTGAAATTATCCTTTGGATTTTAGTGGTTGCAGAATCCTGGGAATGCATTGAGAATGGGGTGGTAGGTTGAGTAAGTGAAAGCTTCTAGGAATGGTGGTAGGGTAGGGTAGAGTGGGACTGGGTACATGGGAGAGATAACTTGGAGGAAGAGCTGGCCTCTTTTGGTATTTTGTTCAGTCACACCTGAGTTGAGGATGCCTTAGTAAGAACTTAAAGCGTTTGTAAAGCTCATATTATCACAAGGAATAATAAAATACAACTGACAGAAAGCTTGTTACATCTTCTAATGATCTTTTGGTTATTTCTGGAACCTATCTGTAAGATTGCTTATGGCAATAACTCAGTATCTTACTGCTTCTATTGAATACAAAACAAAGTATAATTTCACCTTCTTACAACTCACTTACATGAAAGATACAGTAAATAATACTGTATAGTGTTTGATTTTTATCATCAGTCCTGGAGATCACACAGATATTCAGATATGCTAGAAAAAGAAATGTCAACAAACATAATGCATTTGTTTATTTTGTGTTTTGCTTTGTTCCAAAAATATTTGAAGTAGCTCAAAAGAATGCATCTAATATAAACAGAGTCAGAAGTGGAAATGTCAACCTAACACCTAAGGCATACAAATTTGCTTTTGTTTAATTATACATAATGCAAAATGATGAAAAATAAATTTAACCCTTTCTGTGACTAATGTTAGACTTTTAAAGATTATTATTTCGAAATTAAAATCTAAGTTATTGCAATTGAGAAGTTTTTGTTTTCAACTATGTCCTCACTAAAATTGTTTAAAACGAAGGAATTTGTTCTTTTGTAACAGTTTCAAAACATGAAACTTGAACATTGATTTACATGTCAACACACTTAATGATTGCTTAAATTTTTACTTCATGAAAATTGAATTTCTATTTCAGAAGTAGAGTTTATATTTAATAGTTATTGACGTTTTAAACATTTAAAAACAATTGATATGAACAATATTGAAGAAATGGGTATCCACTGACATTTTATGAGGAAGTTAAATTTTATTGAAGTGAATTGGAAATTGCTGTTGTTTCAAAATAATTAATGCAATGCAATGCTCTTCAACTTTAATAAAGATTCATCCTTTCTTGAAATATGAAGGGAATTGACAACAACATGTAATATTGTCTTTTTAAATTAAAGCCTTAAACTTTGGAAAATAAATCCTGCAAAGTGGCATAATAATAGATATTCTCTTGATTTTTTTTCAGTTAAGCAATTAGAAAATAGCAAAGATTTTAATCTCCTTTTCTCTCAAAAATGAAAAACATTCCACCTGTGTTAATGGCATAAAAAATTTAACCTTAAACATTTGTAATAGAATATAAAATTCTTCATACCAGACTTTATAATAGAAAATAAGCTTAATCTAAATTATTTTTTTGTTTTGCCAATTAGGAATATACATGTATACATACATGTCTATGTGTGTGTATATCTGTGAATGATCTGAGAAACTTTTCACAGTCACTTAAAATATAATTTTTTTTGAGACGGAGTCTCCTTCTGTTGCCCAGGCTGGAGTGCAGTGATGAGATCTTGGCTCACTGCAACCTCTGTCTCCCGGGTTCAAGTGATTCTCCTGCCGTGGCCTCCCAAGTAGCTGGGATTATAGGCACATGCCACCACACCCGGCTAATTTTTGTATTTTTAGTAGAGACGAGATTTCACCATGTTGATCAGGCTGGTCTCAAACTCCTGATCTTGTGATCTGCCCGCCTCGGCCTCCCCAAGTGTTGGGATTACAGGCGTGAGCCACCGCGCCTGGCCAAAATATAATTTTTAAGAACTGAAAGGTGAGTTAATTGAAATAGTTATCTGACTTAGTCCTCATTTATTCAAGAGTTTTTGAATTATTTAGGTTAATGATGGCAAAACCAAAAGCACATAAATCAAATAGTATAAAAAGTTAACCTAAGGGGATTGAGTTAAAAAGGAGCATTCTAATCCAGTCTGGGCAAATGAAGGTTAGATTCAGCAGTGATTGTTGAGAGTTAAATGTTAGTGAGAAATGCACTAAAGTGTACCGTCTTCTTTTTTTTCTTCAAAATTGGCTTTTATGTGTATCACATTTATCATTACACAGTAGTGTTATCAAAATACAACAGTTTTATAAGAAGTTATATATGTATATTTTTTATGTGTGTGTGTGTGTGTGTGTATATATATATATATATATTTTTTTTTTTTTTTTTTTTTTTTGAGGCAGAGTCTCACTCTGTTGCCCAGGCTGGAGTGCAGTGGTACGATATCGGCTCACTGTAACCTCACCTCCTGGGTTCAAGCGATTCCCCTGCCTCAGCTTCCTAAGCAGCTGGAACTACAGGCACCTGCCACCACACCCAGCTAATTTTTGTATTTTTGGTAGAGACAGGGTTTTACTGTGTTGGCCAGGCTGGTCTCGAACTCCTGACCTCAAGTGATCCACCTGCCTTGGCCTCCCAAAGTGCTGGAATTACAAGTGTGAGCCACCATGCCCAGCCCAGAAGTTATATTTTTGAAAAGAGAAAAAAACCTGAAAACTTTATGATCTAACGTGACTCTCAGGTAAATATACCTTCGGTAAAAATACCATTGTGATTGACACAACATAGTAGACAGTGAATAAAAACTTATTGAAAATGAGGCCAGGTGCAATGGCTTATACCTGTAATCCCAGCACTTTGGGAGGCCAAGGCAGGCAGATTGCCTGAGTCCAGGAGTTTGAGACTAGCCTGGGCAGCATGGCAAAACCCTGTCTCCACTAAAAATACAAAAATTAGCAGGGTGTGGTGGCATAGGCCTGTAGTCCCAGGTACTCGGGAGGCTGAGGCATGACAGTTGCTTGAACTTGGGAGGCAGAGGATGCAGTGGGCTGAGCTCTTGCCACTGCACTCCAGCCTGGGTGACAGACTGAGACTCTGTCTCAAAATAAATAAATACATACATACATACATACTTATTGGAAATGAGTGAATAAGGTGATTTAATTGGGGCAGCAGAGCAGAGCCATATGCAGATTCAGTTCTTCTGGGTTATGGATATACACGTTGAACATTGTTGATGATAGCAGTATTTCTATTACCAACGAACAGCTATTTTTTATTAGTTATTTGACAGTGCTACACTTTAAGGAAATGAGGAAAAACACTTGGGAAACAGAGTGTATTAGTCCGTTTTCACACTGCTGTTAAAAACTACCTGAAACTGGGTAATTTGTGAAGAAAAGAGGTTTAATTGATTCACAGTTCCATATGGCTGGGAAGGCCTCAGGAAACTTACAGTCATGGTGGAAGGCAAAGGGGAAGCAAGGCACGTCTTCCTATGGTGAAGCAAGAGAGAGAGAGAGAAGAGGAAAGCACCACATACTTACCAAACAACCAGTTTTTGTGAGAACTCATTATCATGAGAACAGCAAGGGGAAAGTCCGTCCCCATGATTCAATCACCTCCCACCCGGCCCCTCCTCTGACATGTGGGGATTACAATTCGAGATGAGATTTGGGTGGAGAGACCAAACCAAACTATATCACGAGCTTGTTGAAGAGGGGTTTGCCCAGCATGCCAGAAGTAACAGTTTTATTATTATTCTATCTAATGTTTGACATGATTAAATCAGACATATAGCAAAGGCTAGTTATACATGAAGTTTAATATTATAATCACACTAATTTTATGACAAAGCCTATCTGATATACATGTAATAGTAGCCATAATTGTACTGTGCCACTTGGTCTTTAGGCAACAGGAATAACATGATCAGAAAAATAGATGTATGAATTAGTATTCATTTTATACAAGTGGGCAAGGGTTAATGGAGATAAATGGGGAAGGCTATAGGAGATAAATGGACAAGAAAGCAGTTGGGGTCAGTGAGGAAAGATTGAACAGTTCAGGAAGTTACTCTCAGTGTACCAGGAAGGCTTCTCAGCATCTGGAGTGCTACATGTCACTGCCTTCTGCTACAGGCATTGCCTGTGGCCTGGTGTTCTACAAAATTCTGGCTAATGGGCTTGTTCACAAACCCAGGAACTCAGACAGCAAAGACATGGGATGCAGGATAAGTTATGTATCTTCCCTAGTGAGCAAAAACTTGATGGACAGCTTGGTTCTCAAGTTCCTGACTGAGGATAGTGATGAACAAATAAAGCAGGAAGGGCAGTGACTACTATCTCACTTTCTCATGAAAAAGGACTGGGAAATCTCAAAAATCTCCTTTCCTCTCCTCTCAGAGTTACGTTACACTTAAAGGAGAGATGTTTGGTTAAGTGAAAGGCTGTCCACCTGCTCACAAATCTCTGAATCCTCCAGGGAGAGAGAAAGAGACCCCAAGGATGGTAAGGACAGAGGTGTAGCTTTTGGGAAAGCACTGAAATATCTGATGGTGTAAATATGCTAACACTCCTGGGAGGTAGAAATGAAGGCTATCATTCATGTTTCACTTATTCATTCAGACAGCATTTATTGAGCACCTAGTATTTTCTTCAAGCCATTCTATAAATAGAATGCAATTCTAATCAAAATGTCATTGGGATTTTTTCATGGAACTTGACTCCAGGGTTAATTTTGGACATACGCCCTAACGCAGAGACCTACTTCCAGCCTCTTTAGGCCTTTTCAACTCCATCAACAGAGGCTAGAAGGAAGCTGTTACATAGTTGGAGGAAGATCTGGCCTCCCCTGATCAGCTTGCCTTCATCAGCTGAGGGTCAAATGAGAGCCCCATAGACTTGTAGAAAGACTTCTCTCCTGGCAGGAGTCAAGAATCATCCAAGTACTTTGGATCTAATTGCTGTTATCAGGACCAAGAGGGGACTCCTTGAGCCTGAGGAAGACTCTGCCTTCCTAGATGTCTTTGCCTCCTTCTGTAGGATCAACAGGAATTCCTGGAACACCACTATTCCTTGTTCCTCAACGCTTACAGCCTTACCACTAGTCTCTGCCTTCAGCCCACTAGAATTAGTCTGAGATTAAATCTGCAAATAGCACAATACTCTCTTTCCCATTCATTTCCCATTCTAATTTCTACGCGGTGCATATCTCCTATTTTATTCGTTTTTCCCACCACTCCCTAATTTCCAAGACCTTTAACACTGTGTCCTTTGCAACTCATGATCCAGCATCAATAAACTGTTCTATATCTTCAACCCTCTCTAAAGGTTCCCCTCACTTGCTCTAATTGAAACCTAGCTCTCTCCTGAGCCTACTCCTACACTATCAAGTGGTTAGATATTTCTTCTTCCATACAATTGGGGCCAGGTGGGAGTATGTGTCCTCCTTGCTCCTTGTCACCACTTTCAGAGCCTTCTCACTTCCTTCTCCCTAAAAAAAATACTCAGATGTGAGGCTCAGGTCATCAGACTACATCATACACTGTCTCCATTATTGCTTCTGTCTACTGGCCCCCTGGGTTACTGTCCTTCATTTCTTTTCTTTTCTTTTTTTTTTATTCAGCCTTATTAGGAATAATTGGCAAATAAAAATGTATATTCAAAGTGTGCAATATGATGTTTTCAGACACATATACATTATAAAATTATTACCACAATCAAGCGAATTAACATATCCATCACTTCACATATTTGTAGTTTTGTATGTTGAGAATACTCAATATCTACTCTCTTAGCAAATTTCAAGTATACAATACATTACTACTAACTATAGTTACAGTGTTGTACATTAGATCTCCAGAAATTGCCGATCTTATAACTTCAAGTTTGTACCCTTTTGACCAACATCTCCTCATTTTCCCCTCCCTTGTCCTTCATTTCTTGGTTTTATTTCCTGACCCACTGTTTACTACTCCTGTCTTAATTCTTGGTAATGTTAATAAACACACGGGAGATCCTTCCAAAAACCTGGTCATTTAGTTCCTTGGATATCTCTTCTCCAATAATCTTGTCTTCCACCATACCTTAGCTCATCATTCTCATAATTATATCCTAGATCTTCTCATTGCCAATAATTGCAACAGGTTCATAATCTCAATTTGCTGCATACTATTCTCTGATCACCACTTTTCTTTCTTTTCCTTCCTTCCTTCCTTCCTTCCTTCCTTCCTTCCTTCCTTCCTTCCTTCCTCCCCTCCTTCTTTCCCTCCTTTCCTTCCCTCTCTCCCTTCCTCTTTCTTTCTTTCTTTCTTTCTTTCTTTCTTTCTTTCTTTCTTTCTTTCTTTCTTTCTTTCTTTCTTTCTTTCTTTCTCTCTTTCTTTCTTTTTCTCTCTTTCTTTCTTTTTCTCTTTCTTTCTTTTTTCTTTCTTTCTTTCTTTCTTCTCTTTCCTTTTCCTTCCTTCCTTCCTTCTTTCCTTCCTTCCTTCTTTCCTCTCTCCCTCCCTTCCCCCCTTCCTCCCTCCCTTCTTTCTTCCCTCCCTCCCTCCCTCCCTCCCTTCCTTCCTTCCTTCCTCTTGTTCTTTCTCTCTCCTTCTTTCTTTCTTTTCTTTCTTTCTTCTTTCTTTCTTTTCTTTTTTACTCTCTTTTTTTTTCTTTCTCTCTCCTTTCTCCTCTCTTTCCCTCTTTCTTTTTTTCCTTCTGACAAGCTCTTTCTCTCTTGCTCAGGCTTGAGTGCAGTGTCCTGATCACGGCTCACTGCAGACTCAACCTCCTGGGCTCATTGGATCCTCTCGCCTCAGCCTCCCAAGTAGCTGGAATTACCACAATGCCCAGCTAATTTTTGTATTTTTTGTGGACACAGAGCTTTGCCATGTTGCTTAGGCTGATCTCAAACTACTGGGCTCAAGCAGTCCACCTGTCTCAGCCTCCCAAAGTGCTGGGACTACAGGCATAAGCCATGGGCAACAAGTACTTTTCTAACTTGTCTGTCTATATTGTGACTCTAACAAGCCTTGGATCTGGCTAGAACCTACAGTCTACTGATCCTACCTATTTTTTTTTTTTTTTTTTTTTTTTTTTAGCTATCTCACCTCTTCCTGTTGACTACTTTTCCCTCCTTCCTCAGTTTAAATTCAATAGTCAAACACTATAATCACTCACTTTATTTCATCCTCAAATCCTTTGCCTTTCTCTCTTACCTCATCATATTGCCTTGGCAACACCACAACCCTGATTAATTCAGCTATTGCCTGGTGAATGTCTGCATCTGCATAACTAAACATAGCTGGGAAAGAACACATAGTTGTGCTTATTGGTATCAATGTAAATTAATGTTCATTATCCTCATGTGGGCCCTCAATGACTTTTGAGAATTGTCCTGTATTCTTCTAGTCCATTTACTTTCCCACTCTCTTAAATGACAGTTTCGCACCTTCTCTTATCTCCTCAAACCTCCAACATCTCCTCTGAAGTGATCTCACTGAAAGGAGTGTTATTTTTAGATGAACAATCTGGGTGCCTGTTACAGGCCAATCTCAATCTTTCTTGTTTACTAAAGTACAGCTCTAGCAAGTATTCCCTCTCTTTCCTACTGCTATGGTTTGAATGTTTGTCTCCTCAAAAACTCATATTGAAATCTAACGCCATTGTAACAGTACATAGAGGTGGAACATTTAAAAGGTGACAGGGCCACAAGGGCCCCACTCTCACAGGTGGACGTAGTGCTGTAACAAAAGGGCAAGTTTGACAATAACAGTGGGAGACTTCAATACTCTACTGACAGCACTAGACAGTTCATCAAGACAGAAAGTCAACAAAGAAACAGTGGACTCAAACTATATGCTAGAACAAATGGACTTAACAGACATTTATAGAACATTCTGACCAATAACTGCAGAATATACATTCTTCTCATCAGTACATGGAACATTCTCCAAGATAGACTATACGATAGGCTACAAAACAAGTCTCAATAAATTTAAGAAAGTGAAAATCATATCAAGTATTTTCTCAGACCACAATGAACTAAAACTGGAAATTAACTCCAAAATGAACCTTCAAAACTACACAAGTACATGGAAATTAAATAATCTGCTCTTGAATGGTCTTTGGGTTGACAATGAAATCAAGGTGGAAATTTAAAAATTCTGTGAAATGAATGATAATAGTGATACACTTACCAAAACCTCTGGAATACATCAAAAGCCGTGCTAAGAGGGGAGTTATAGCATTAAATACCTACATCGAAAAGTCTGAAAGAGCAGAAATAGACAACCTAATGTCAACCTAAATTACCTAGCTCTCAAGGAACTAGAGAAACATGAACTAATCCCAAATCCAGCAGAAAAAATAAATAACAAAGATCAGAACAGAACCAAATGAAATTAAAACAAAAAATTCAAAAGATAAATGAAACAAAAGCTGATTCTTTGAAAAGATAAACAAAATTGATAGATAATTAGTGAGATTAATCAAGAAAAGAAGAGAAAGAAGAGAGAAGATCCAAATAAGCTCAATTAGAAATGAAATGGGAGCTCTTACAACTGATACCACAGAAATACAAGATCATTCAAGGATACTATAAACACCTTTATGCATATAAACTAGAAAATATACAGGAGATGAATAAATTCCTGGAAATATACAATCCTTCTAGATTATATCAGGAAGAAATAGAAACTCTGAACACACCAATAACAAGCAGTGAGATTGAATCAGTAATAAAAAAAATTGCCTACAAAAAAGTCTAGGACCGATGGGGTTGCAGCTGAATACTATCAGACATTCAAAGAAGAATTGGTACCAATCCTAATGAAACTATTTCAAAAGATAGGGAAAGAGGGACTACTTCTTAAATCATTCTATGAAGCCAGTATTACCCTAATACTAAAACCAGGAAAGGACATAACAAAAAAGAAGAATGACAGACCAATATCCTTGATGAACATAGATGCGAAAATTCTCAACAAAATACTAGCTAACTGAACCCAACAGCATATGAAAAAGATAATACATCATGATCAAGTGTGTTACATACCAGGGATGCAGGGATGGTTTAGCATATGCAAATCAGTAAATGTGATACATTACGTGAACAGAATTAAAAACGAAATCATATAATCATCTCAATAGATGCAGAAAAAGCATTTGACAAAATCCAGCATCGCTTTGTGATAAAAACCCTCAACAAAATTGGCATAAAAGGTTCATATCTCAAAGTAATGAAAGCCTTCTATGACAAACCCACAGCCAGCATCATACTGAAGGGGGGGAAAAGTTGAAAGCATTCCCCTGAGAACTGGAACAAGACAAAGATAACCACTTTCACCACTTCTATTCAACACAGTATTGGGAATCCTAGCCAAAGCAATTAGACAAGAGAAAGAAATCAAGGGCATCCAAATTGGAAAAGAAGTCAAACTGTTGCTGTTCCCCAATTATATGATCATAAACTTAGAAAACCCTAAAGACTCATCCAAAAAGCTCCCAGATCTGGTAAATGAATTCAGTAAAGTTTCAGGATAGAAAATCAATGTACATAAATCAGTAGCTCTGCTATACACCAAGAATGACCAAACTGAGAATCAAATCAAGAACTCAATCCCTTTTATAAAAGCTGCAAACAACAACAACAACAACAACAACAACAACAACAACTTAGGAATATACTTAACTGGTGAGGTGAAAGATCTCTACAAGGAAAACTACAAAACTGCTGAAAGAAATCATAGATGACCCAAACAAATAGAAACACATCCCATGTTCATGGATGGGTAGAATCAACATTGTAAATATGACCATACTGCCAAAAGCAATCTACAAATTCAATACAATTCCCATCAAAATACTACCACCATTCTTCACAGAAAAAGAAGAAACACTCCTACAATCCATGTGGAACGAAAAAAGTGCCCACATAGCCAAAGCAAGACTAAGCAAAAAGAACAAATCTGGGAGCATGTCATTACCAAAACAACATGGTACTAGTATAGAAATAGTCACATAGACCAATGAAACAGAATAGAGAACCCAGAAATAAAACCAAATACTTACATCCAATTGATCTTTCACAAAGCATACAAAAACATAAAGTCGGGGAAGGATACCCTGTTTTAACCAATGGTCCTGGGATAACTGGAAAGCCACATGCAGAAGAATGAAACTGGATCCTCATCTCCCACCTTATACAAAAATTAACTCAAGATGTATCAAATACTTAAATCTAAGATCTGAAACCACAAAAATTCTGGAAGATAACATCAGAAAAATTCTTCCAGACATTGGCTTAGGCAAAGAATTCATGACTAAGAACCCCAAAGCAAATGCAACAATAACAAAAATAAATAAATGAGATGCAATGAAATTAAAAACTTCTGCACAACAAAATAAATTGTCAGCAGAATAAACAGGCAACCCGCAGAATGGGAGAAAATATTCTCAAACTATGCATCTGACAAAGAACTAATATCGAAAATCTACAAGAAACTCAAAGAAATCAGCAAGAAAAAACAAATAGTCTCATCAAAAAGTGCACAAAGGACATGAACAGACAATTCTCAAAAGAAAATATACAGCCAACAAACATGAAAAAATGCTCAACATCACTAGTCATCAAGGAAATACAAATCAAAACTACAATGAGATACTACCTTACTCCTGCAAGAATGGCCGTCATTTAAAAGATCAAAAAATAAAAGATGTGGACATGGATATGGTGAACAGGAACACTTTTACACTGCTGGTGGGAATGTAAACTAGTACAACCACTATGGAAAACAGTATGGAGATTCCTTGTAGAACTACCATTTGATCCAGGAATCCCACTGCTGAGCATCTACCCAGAGGAAAAGAAGTCATTATATGAAATAGACACATGCACACCCATGTTGATAGCAGCACAATTTGCAATTGCAAAAATATGGAACCAACCTAAATGTGGTATGTATACACCATGGAATACTAATCAGCCACAAAATGGAATAAAATGATGGCATTTGCAGCAACTTGGATGGAATTGGAGGCCATTATTCTAGGTGAAGTAACTCAGGAATGGAAAACCAATTATCATTTGTTCTCACTTATAAGCTTAGCTTATAACCTAAGCTATGAGGATACAGAGGTATAAGAATGATCGAATGGACTTTGGGGACTCGTCGGGGAGGGTGAAAGGGGGTGAGAAAAAGAGGCTACATATCAGGCACAGTGTACACTGCTTAGGTGATGGGTGAAGCAAAATCTCAGAAATCACCACTAAAGAACTTACGCACGTAACCAAAAACCACCTGTACCCCCAAAACTTTTGAAGTAAAATAAAAAATTTAAACAGTGTGTTTGGACCCCTCTTGTTCTTTCTCGCCCTCTTTCCATCTTCCACCATGGAATGATGCTGCAAGGAGGCCCTTGCCAGATGCTGGTATCTTGATATTGGACTTCCAAACCTCCAGAACTGTGAGCCAATGAATTCTGTTTATTATAAATTACTCAGTCTCAGGTATTATGTTATAGCAGCACAAAAAATGAACTAAGACACCTACATTATCAATTTTTCCTCTCTCCATGATCATTTTCATAAGCTTACAAACTTGTTTCTTCTTCCATCTTTACTTCAATATGGAAACATTTATTGATTTGCATCTACTAGTGCTAGAGGCATAAAAAGGAAAAAGAATCATTGCATACTACCCCTATAGGATACAGGAAAACTTCTCTAACATAGATTCTCTAAGGACTAAAGACTTTAGGTATAATGAATTATAATACTTTAATATTATCTCTGATTTTCCATAATACTAGCCTTCGATTGACCAGGTTACATCTATAATAGAGGCTATTTTGCTCAGAGTAGAACATTTTATAAGGCTTTTCACACTTTTTATCACAAGAAATGACAAATTTGAGCTTAATTATATATTCTTACATATAGTACCTGGCTATTTTCCTCACAAAAAAACAGATAAGAATCTTCTTCTTAAATTAAGGTTAGGGTAATAATAATTGCTACAATTTATTGAATATCAATAAATTTATTGAATGCCAGATTCTGGGCTTAATGTTTTCATACATTTGTTCACTTAATCCTGACAGCAATCCTGTGAGACAGGATTTTCTCTTAATTTACAGGTAAAAAAGTGAGAAACAGAGAATTTTTTATTTTAAATAAAATCCCTCTCCACGAGCTTTATATAATTTTTATTTTAATTAGAATAACATACAAATTCTGGTTTGAATACTCAAAGACAAAAAAAGCATGCATGCAGATGGTCTGAACTAAATAAATCATGTGCACTTCAGAATGCACGCCATCTTATGACAGTGAATGTGTCAATGGTTACAGTGGATTTACTGTGTGAGTGGTTTCTGCATGACACTGGAGACCGAGAGCAATGACAGGGCAATTTCACCAACAGACAACTGGTACCTCTAGAGTGCATATGGATAGAGGGCATGGATGAGAAAGCAGGAAGGAATGCTCACTTATTGTTAGATACAGTATGCTTTAAAAATTATGTAGTTTAGATTTCTTACTATCAATTTTATATTTTTCAACTTAAAGAACGGTTGAAAGGATAGTGCAATGAACAACCATGTATTACTCACACAGATTCAAAAATTGTTACCGTTTTGACATAATTGTTTCTCTCTGTATATTTATAGATTTATAGTTTTTCCTTTGACTGGTCCTTTTTTTTTTTTGAGATGGAGTCTCACTACGTCACCCAGGCTGAAGTGCAGTGGGGCAATCTCAGCTCACCGCAACCTCTGCCTCCTTGGTTCAAGTGACTCTCCTGCCTCAGCCTCTTGCATAGCTGGGATTACAGGTGTGTGCCACCATACCAGGCTAATTTTTTGTATTTTTAGTAGAGATAGGGTGTCACCATGTTGGCCAGGCTGGTCTCGAGCTCCTGACCTCAGGTGATCTGCCCACTTTGGCCTCCCAAAGTGCTGGGATTACAAGTGTGAGCCACTGTGCCTGGCCGGCCAGTCCATTTTAAAAATTAGTTCCAGACATATTAATGCTTCTGCATGTATCTATCAAGAACAAGGACATTCTACATAATAACAATCCAATTATGACACTTAAATTTAAAACAAATCCATTATTATTGTCTAATATACAGTCAATTTTCAAATTCTACCAATTGTCCCAGTAATATCCCATGTATATGGTTCATTTTCGCCTCTGATTCAGGATCCAATCACAGATCTTCTCTTGCATTTAGTTATCAAGTCTCGTTAGTCTTCTCTAATCTGGAACACTTGCTCATCCATTTTTGTTTGTCATGACATAGATTTCATAGAAGAGTCTAGGCCAATTGTTTTCTAGGCTGTCCTTCAATCTCAATTAACATGTTTTTTTGTTTTTTTTCTTATGGTTAGATTCACATTAAACATTTTTGGCAGGAGTACTATATAGATGATGTTGAGATTAGTTTTAACAGATATTAGTTTATCTTGATAATGTATTAATATAAATTTTTTCATTTCAGTAAACCACATGTACATTTCAAATATTTATTTTCTTTGCTTATAATGTAATTTTATACAAACTGTTAAATATGAGATGAAATGTTATACTGTACTAATTGTCATAAGAAATTTTTTGATTAGTAGATTACATATTTTTATAGACAAATTTTAAAATTAAGAATGATGTAACCTAAAATGTGTGAATGTAATTGGTTTAAAATAGTTGTGTATTTACAGTTTACAGGGCTAATAAATGTACTATATTATTTTTGTCTACGTGATAATGAAGTTCTAGTAATATGAACCCTTTTCAGTAAGTCTTAATAAGGTTTTGCCAGAAAGTGTAATAAAACTAACAAGGTGTTTTGTGATAATTGCCAATATTGTTAGTTATTAAAACAGGTATTAGAGAAAATCTCCTGAAATAGGCCATTTGTTTACAATCTTTATTTATGATTTTTAAATGCATGCTTTAAAATAATAATGGCTGCTGTTTATTATGTGACAGATCTTTCACAAGTATCTCCTGTAGTTAACACAACAACTTTAGGAGGCAGGAATAATTATTAACATTTATAAATCAGAAACAAAGGAGCTTTTAACCATTTATTAAAACCCTCTGGCTTTATAAGTCTACAAAAATGCTATATTTTATTGCCATGTTTGATTCTGTAGTATATTGTAAACTCCAGGTGAGTGTGTGTGTGCGCGCGTGCGCTTCTCTTACGAAAAAAGAGAATAAACTTAAATTTACATCTTTGTAAAACTAGTTTGTGCTGTTTTCACCTGGCAGAGTCTTTTATGTTCTGGATAGAACTCTGAAGATAGTCTTTTTTTTTTTTTTTTTTTGAGACGGAGTCTCGCTCTGTCGCCCAGGCTGGAGTGCAGTGGCCGGATCTCAGCTCACTGCAAGCTCCGCCTCCCGGGTTCACGCCATTCTCCTGCCTCAGCCTCCCGAGTAGCGGGGACTACAGGCGCCTACCACCTCGTCCGGCTACTTTTTTGTGTTTTTTTTAGTAGAGACGGGGTTTCACCGGGTTAGCCAGGATGGTCTCGATCTCCTGACCTCGTGATCCGCCCGTCTCGGCCTCCTAAAGTGCAGGGATTACAGGCTTGAGCCACCGCGCCCGGCCGGATAGTCTTATTTTTCCTATGTATTATTTTATTTTTTAAATAAAAAGTATTAATTTGGCGTAATATAAAAAATTATACTAACAGCCAAGATGCCTATGAAAGGAAACTGCTGTTTATATTTTCTTCCTTAATTACTGTTACGTTTGCTTTGGCTAAATAGCTACTTTGGCAGATTATCATTTTTTTAATGTTACATTTTTCCATGTAAAAAGTGATGTATATGTAAATTTAAACAAGTGAAAACTTAATTTTAACTTCCCCTAAATTTTAAGTCCACTTCTGAAATGAACATTGTAATGATCAACTATATTTCTTTAGTTTAGCGTATAAATATCTTCAAAATAACCAATGGTTAAATTAATAATATTAAAGTAGACATTTAGAGTAGGAAATCCAAACAGTAAACTCTCTTATCATTAGTGCTTAGTTGTCAAAAGGCTCTCAGAAGGATGCCTTTATAATAGGAATAATTTTTAGTTCAAATCATTACCCAGTATCTGATTTTAATTTCTGCATGTTCCCAGGTCTAACTTTTCTGTGCCTGATGTGTTAGAGCATCCAGGCTTGTAGAATGAAAAAAAAAAAAAAAAAAAAAAAAGTGGATTATGTGAATAAGGTTTTCTTGAATATCGTTGCTAGACAGGATTTCGCCAAATGTCTGGCTAAGCAGTCTGACAGATGCAGGTCTGCAGAGGAAAGGACTTCTGGACATACACACATGCTCAAGGGATCACAGAGGAAACCAGGGTTGAACATGTAAGTGCTATGATTTGACTCACTTATTTAATGTGATGATTTAAAACTGTGATAAGAGGCAGGCAAAATGTAGTGTTAAATTCAAAGCAAAGTGTGGTGATCTGCCGTGTTTTCAACTTGTTGCTAGTGTGGTGATCTGCCTTGTTTTCAACTTGTTGCTGTCTGATGAAAACACTTTTCTACAAGCAAGATGAAGAGCAGATGGTGCTAATAAGGCCAATTAAGTGCTAAGCTTCTGGAAATGTTTTTGTTGAGTGACATCTTAAGACTGGTTTCAGCTAACACGCATCTTAAGCCATGTGTTTGTTAAGTGCAATAGTATTAATACTTATAGTCACTAGATTTTCATTTTCAAGAATACAGACTCAGACAAGACAAATAAAAATCCTTTGCCCTAATTCCAAAGACAATATGTAAAGTCCAGTGATAAGATTTGAACCCTCTGACTACTTGGTAAGGCTCAGTGTAGGTCAGTGGTGTCCAGTAACTAGTGCATGAAGAAAATTTCTCTAATCTGCAGTGAAAAGGGAAATATACCAGAAAAAAACAAAGGAATAGATTTTTGCGGTGCCTTTTCCCACTTAACTTTTACTTTTTTCCTGGTAGTTTGGAAGCTATTCCTTTATTGATTTTTATCTACATATTATATTATATTTACATCACAGGTAAACAAAACTGAATTAATCATAACACATTGTTAACATTTGTTCATAGATAATCTGTATTATTTACTTTTGCTTTTATCTTATTTTGAAAATTTATATTCACTTACTGCCCAACAAAAGTTATGATGAATACCCACTCAAGCCAAGAATTAAAAAGTACCAATAATTTATATCTACCTATAAATTCTTCCTTTATTTCATCTCTGATATGGTTTGGCTGTGTCCCCCCTCAAATCTCATCTTGAATTGTACTCCCATAATTCCCGTGTGTTGTGGGAGGGATCCAGTGGGAGATAATTGAATCATTGGTGTGGTTTCCCCCATACTGTTTTGTGATAGTGAATAAGTCTCATGAGATCCGATAATTTTATAAGAGTTTTCCCTTTTCGCTTGGCTCTTATTCTCTCTTGCCTGCCGCCACATGAGACGTGGCTTTCACCTTCTCCCATGATTGTGAGGTCTTCCCAGCCACGTAGAACTGTGAATCCATTAAACCTCTGTTTCTTTATAAATTACCCAGTCTTGGGTACATCTTTATCAGCAGCATGAAAACGAACTAATACAATCTCCCTGGCTGCCTCTCCTCCACCAAACCCCCTAGGTAACTATTATCTTGAAGTCTATATTTATCATTCTTTACTTTTAAAAAGTATACAAATATATTTTATAATTATATTTAAAAACATTGAAAATAATTTTATCACAAATGTATGCATAATTAAATGTTACATGTTTTAGTTTTGCATTTTCTTGGACTTTATACAGAAAGAGAGCTTTATAGAAAGGAAATCATATAAAAGGAGCAACATATTTTATAAAGAGGGCATTAAAAGGGACTTACTTTTTTCTGTTCAACATTATGTTACTAATATTAATACAGGCTGTACAGGGAGCTGAGGTTCATTCATTTTCATTGCTATAAGAATAAACTATAACGTATTTACCCCTGGACATCTGAGTTGTTTCTAGTGTTTTGCTATTACAGACATTGCTGCTATGAACATTCTAACACATATTTCTTGCAGCATAGATAGAATTTACCTGAAATATACTCAGGAGTAGAAGTGCTGCATTGTAAGATAAGCATGTTTAATTCTATAAGATTATACCAAATTGTTTTCTAGAGTGGTTCTACAGTTTCATAAAATACTGCCAGATTGTTTTTCAAGTGGTCGTATTGAGTTACCTTCCCACCAGCATTGAATAAGAGATCTCGCTGACTCACATTTTCTCCTATACACTTAACTTTGTATTTTCTAGAACTATTTAATAAAATAAGAACTTTAGCACTCTAACCATCCACAATGTATCTTTTACATTGCCTTCACTGTAGTTTTCCATTTTTGTTTCTCAACATAAACAGATGGCATTAAATTTTTTGGTCAATAGTTAATTAGCTTTACCAGAAAATGATACCAACTTCTTTGCTTATCATTTCTCCTTGCATCCCCTCTTTTCTTCTTGATTGATTTTTCTTCTTTCTCAGTGTGTCCTTTAATAGTTTTCTCAGTGGAGGTTTGCAGGTAGTACATTATCTGTGTTGCATGTGTTGCAGTTATCTGTTGCTGCATAACAACCTGCTCAACACTTAGTGGCTTGAAACAACAACGTTTTGCTCACAAATCTGTAGCTTGGGCTTGGTGGGGAGGGTTTATCTCTGCTCCATATAGTGTTAGCTAGGGTAGCTTAACTGAGTGATGAGGGAACTGAGTCCAGAATGGTTTACTCATGTGGCTGGCCAGTTGGCACTAGCAGTCAGCTGGGAGCTCAGATGGGGCTTAAGTCTGGGGGCCTGGATTCCACTTCATATTGGTCTCTCCATGGCCAACTCACAGCATGATGTCTGTATTTCAAGGGCAAACATCTCAAGAGAGAATTAGGTGGCAAATGATTGCCTTTTATGACGTGTTCTCAGAAGTCACATAGCACTACTTCTACTGCACTCTTCTAACCAAGGAAGAGTCACAAAGGCCCACCCAGTTTTAAGGGGAGGGACCATAGATTCCCCCTATTAATGGGGTTGGAAACAGTTATAGGGCAAGAAACGTTATTGCAGCTATTAAAAATGCAATATAAGGATTCATGCTTTTTATTTATTTATTTTAATTCTGGGAAATTCTCAGTTACTTTCTCTAGTCTGTATTTCTAGAGCTTCTATTAGTGTGTAAAGGAAATTCTCAATCCATCCACTCACATATCTTAATTTCTCTTATATTTTCATCCCTTTATTTACCTGTGCTGTGTTCTGAGTCGATTCTCCAATATTTTTCCATTTAAAAGAAAATACAGTGGCTATGTTTTTTTTTTTTAACTTCTGGAATATCTGATTGGTTCTTTTTAAATTATCCATCTATTTATTTCGACTTCTTTCTATTTTTGTTTCATTTTTTCTTTTATTGGTGCTATTCCTTCCATTATCACTTTGAAGATATCAAACACTGATTGTGCTATTATTTCAGTTTCTTAGGAAGTGAATTATTCAATTTGTTAAGTTTGTGGTTGTTCTTTCACAGTAACAGTTTTCCTTGCAGTTTTGATTTTTTTCCATCATTACGGGTCTTATTTTCCCTCTTTTGCTGAGTTAATCTTTCTCTAACAGTTTTGGCATTGACACCACCTCTCACCTATCCTAGGTTTTCTAGTTTAGAGCATGGTTTTCTGTTGGTAAACCAGGGCTCTCTTTCCTCAGGAATAACAAAAATCTACCTCTGAGCAGGCCTTGGCCTGGTCCCTAAATTTTTGGCTCCAGCTGTTATAACTTCTGACTGTAGTTCTGAAGTGTTAGGTTTCATAAAGTATGTCTGGCTAACATCCTCAGAAATAAGTAGGGCATTTTTAATTCTCATTTACTTATACCATTTGAATTGCCTGAAGTCACTGCTTGTTTCCAATGCTAGAACCCAGTAGCCCCAAAGCTTCAGAACCTGCTTATTTCCATTCCAGTTTGAAGATTTTACATAATGTTTCGTTTCTTTAACCTTTGCTTAAACTAGAGATAGGGTATTATTACCCTATCTGTTGTGTGGCTATCATTCATTTATGAAAGCGCTTTAATACTGCCCATAAATTGTACATAGTCCCGTTCAAGATGCTGAGAATGATACAATAAAACAGACATGTTCCTTCTCCTTCTGGAAATGAAAGTCTACTTGTAAGCTTTCCATTTGCTGCATACCCCAGAGTATATCCACATGCTCTGGTACTGAAGATCAAGTACCATGTCTAAATCATACCCTAAATGTCATATTGAATAATGTGCTGTGGCTGTATTTACTTCATCACACTTTTTCTTCCTTATCATCATGAAACTACAAAGCACCATAAAACAGAGTTATAACGAAGACTAAGAATTAGTCCCTGCCCTCAAGTAACTCATAATCCAATGAACTCTTCTCCAGCTCAGACCCCACTCAGTAATCCAAAAGCTCAGCACTTGGATTCATCTTCCTTTGGAGCTTGGCAAGTTTCTATTCTTCTAAGAGTATAATGCTTATTCTAAGCTGTTTATCAAAATGCTTCTTCCCAATACAGTATTCTACCGAGATAATTTTAGTGCCTCTATGGTGTTTTAGCATGCCTTATAGATTGGAAATACTACAAACCTGCTCTAACGAAAGGACAATAGGATTTTAATAAGTAGAAGAACAGTGGGAGCATTTCAGGAAGGGGGAATCACATAAGTAAAAGTATAGATAAAAAATATCTTAAGAGTATACTAGTTTTTATAATTAATCATTATTTTTTCATCTAAAAAGGTTTTGCAGGCAAATATTAAGAACATTAGGTTCAGTCAGAAAGCTAGTTATTAATTTTAATCTATTACTACAACTTTATCATATTGAGCTATACTTCCAAAGTTTTCGTTAGAAGTATTAGTTTGCTAGGGCTATTGTAACAGAGTACTACAAACTGGTGGTTTAAACAACATAAATTTATTGTCTCACAGTTCCAGAGGTTAGAAGTTCAAAATCAAGGCGCTAGCAAGGTTTAGGGTTAGGTTCCTTCTGAGGACTGTGAAGGAAGGATCTCTTGCAGGCCTTTTTCCTTGGCTTGTAGATGGCCCTCTTCATGTACAGTCCTGTGTTACATAACAACATCTGGGTCAGTGATGGACCGACCACATATATGACAGTGGCTCCATAACATTATCATACCATATTTTTTACTGTACCTTTTCTATGTTTAGATATACAAATACATAGTATTGCCTACAATATTCAGTACAGTAATATGCTGTTCAGGTTTGTAGCCTAGGAGCAACAGGCTGTACCATATAGCCTAGATGTGTAGTAGGTTATACTCTCAGATTTGTGCAAATGTACTCTATTATGTTTGCACGTTGATGAAATTGCCTAATGACACATTTTTTAGAAAGTGTCCCTGTTGTTAAGTGACACATGACTGTATACGTGGCATTCTCCCCATACGTATGTGTGCATTTCCAAATTTCCTTTTTTAATGAAGACATCAGTTACATTGGATTAGGGCCCGCCCTAATGGCTTCATCACCTCTGCAAAGACCTATCTCCAAATAAGGTCATTCTGATGTACTAGGACTTCAATATACAAATTCTGGGGAGACACAATTCAACGCACAACAATAGAGAATTTCCTTTTTTGCGTACTAGTATCAAGGTTAACAGTGAGCCACTTGGAAATGTTCAAAGAGTAGTTGGCTCAAATCCTTTCCCAGAAAGGAAAGTTAGGGAAGGTGGGGAAAGGAGTAATTAGAAAAAAGAAGTTAAATGGTGAACATCTATATTTTTTGCCCACCCAGAATGTTTTATCCTTTTTTGGTAATATCACCTTGATTGTGCTCAGATGTGTTAGTTTGCTAGGGCTGTTGTAAATCACCTTGATTTTGTCATATTGAATGATGTGCTGTGGCTGTATTTTCTTCATCATACATTTTCTTCCTTATATCATAAAACTACAAAGCTTGTGCTCCATGTGGTTTAAGTAGGGTCTGAAATAGAATATTCCAGGCTCCTATGCTGAGTTATTAGAGCAGAGATTACTACATGACCTTAGATGAGCCAATGTTAACATCTGGAAACATTATATGGGACTTTTGTTGGAGCTCTTGAGAGAGTTGTATGCTGTGTCTCCTGGACTTGCTGGTGGTTAACTCTACCACCTCTTGCAGAAAGCCTAGGTCAACATGGGGTCAAGTACAACTGAAGGATGGAGAGAGGCAGAATTATAACAACTTCATTTTGAGTTCTTACATTCATGCCTACAATTCACCCTTTGAACTTCCAACTTACATGAGCTGATAGATTTCCTTTTGGGGTTAGGTCAGGCTCCTGTTATTTGTAACGAAATGATCATTCAGATTTTGAAGAAAGATAATAGGAAATAGGCAGTTACAGAAGTGAGCTAATTTGTTATATGCTTCAAGTGAGTGCACAATTAAAAAGAGGGTTCTAAGTCTTCCTAAGATGAATTAATGTATTGTCTCTCTTCATTTTCTCTTTCATTGATTGCTTAAGAACCTTGTTTTTGGCCGGGCATGATGGCTCACGCCTGTAATCTCAGCACTCTCGGAAGCCGAGGTGGGTGGATCACCTGAGGTTGGGAGTTGAAAACCAGCCTGACCAACATGGAGAAACCCCGTCTCTACTAAAAATACAACATTAGCCAGGCAAGGTGGTGCATGCCTGTAATCCCAGCTACTTGGGAGGCTGAGGCAGGAGAATCACTTAAACCTGGGAGGCGGAGGTTGTGGTGAGCCAAGGATCACGCCATTGCACTTCAGGCTGGGCAACAAGAGTGAGACTCCATCTGAAAAAACAAAACAAAACAAAAAAACCCCAAAAAACCTTGCTTTAAAATCTTTTCTGATTAGAGAGGTTTGTATTTTGTTACTCTCTAAGTGTGCTTTCATGTACAGTTGGCCCACTGTTTTCTTGGGTTCTGCATCCGTGAATTCAACCAACCAGGGATTGAAATTACTTGAAGAAAAAAATGGATGGTTGTGTCTGTTTTGCATGTGTACAAATTTTTTTTTCTCGTCTTTATTTCCTAAATAATGCAATATAATACTATTTACATAGCATTTAAGTTGTCTTATGTATAAGTAATCAAGAGGTGATTTAAAATATACAGGAGGATGTGCATATGTTTTATGCAAATCCTGTGCCATATTATATAAGAACCTTGAATGTCTGTGAATTTTGGTGTCCACAATGGGTTCTGAAACCAATCACCAATGGATAATGAGGAATAGCTCTACTTATCCCTTCTTCCTTTCTCAAAGTAATCAAATGAGAAGAAAAACATTCATATTGTCTGTAAGTGACTGGGACTAAGCATCATTGATGAGCATTAACTCATGTGTAGCTATTAAATATTTTATTATTGAAACATATTTCTAATAAAGTTATTATTTTATTATTGGTAGCCCCTGTGCATGTGTGCTCAGAAATTTCTTATTTACTGGTGAAAGTGTACTAATGTGTGGGTATTTATCAACTTATGTACAGGATATAGTTTAAAAATTTGTATAAAAGATTAGTTGATAATTAATGATCTATAAAATGGTAACATACTGAAGGCAGCAAACAAAAATCTTTTTGACCTGTAAGGCAGCTAAACATCTATGGAGAAAGGCAGTATAATGTGTGTGGATAAGAACTTGCCTCCTGGGCCCAGACTGTCAGGGTTTAAATCCCAGCTCTGCCACTTATAAGTTTGTCCTTGTGCAAGTTACTTGACTTCTTCGTATATGAATAATACAATGATATCTGGAAAATCTCCAACATTTGCAAATGAAATAACAAACTTCTAAATAGTCCATAGCTTAATGTTAGGGCTGATGGAGGCTTTGGCCATTTGAAGTATCAGATAAAGGAAGTAGCATTTATATGTGTGGGACATTCTAAAGTCATGCTTTAAATGTTTGTATATAAATCTTTGTATGTATAATAAATTTAAACAAAAAAATTTGTTTTACATATTTATATTTTAAAAGTTCATATTTTTGATGCTATCGTAAATTGCATTTTTATTTGAATTTCTAATAGCTTATTAAAACTATATTATGAAATTATATTTCTTTATATTGACTTTATATTGACTCTTTTATGAAGAGCTTTACACAAATAAATTTGATAATCAAGATAAAGTGGACACACTTTAAAAAACATATGAATATCAAATGTCACTCAAGAAGAAATAGATCACCTGAATAATCATATATTGATGATTAAATTTGTAGATAAAGACCTGTCTACAGAGAATATTCCAGGTACAGATGACTTCATTAGTTAATTTTATCAAACATTTAAAAAAGAAATATCAATTCACATATACTCTTCCAGAAAGGAAGAGGAAAAACAATTTAAAATTTACTTTATAAGGCCAGTATTACACTGATATCACAGCTAAAAAAATGTTGCAAGAAAAAAAACTGCAGACCAGTATCCCTCAGGAACACAGGCATAAAAATTCTTAACAAAATGTTAGTAAATTATAAATAAAAAGATTTATATATTATAACCAAGTGAAATTTATCCCAGGAATAAAATGTCGGGTTAGCATTTGAAAAAAATCAATCAATGTAACTTACCATGGTAACGAATCAAAAAAGAAAATCATATGATTATCTCAATAGAGGCAAAAAACCATTTGATAAAATTCAACATCCAATTATGGTAAAACAAAACAAAGTAAAAGTCTCATAAAACTAAGAATAGAAGAAAACTTTCTCACCTTGATAAAGGGCATCTACAAAAAACCCTACGGCTAACATCATACTTTGTGAAAAAGTGAAGGCATTCCCTCTAAACTAGGAACAAAGCTAGAACGTCTATGCTCATTACTTGTATTTAACATTGTCCTGAATGATTTTGTCAGTGCAATAAGGCAAGAAAAGAAATAAAAGGCGTACAGTTTGAAGAGGAAAACTCAAAACTCCTTATTCTCAGATGACATGATTTTCTATGAAGAAAATCCTAAGTAATCTCAAGAAAGCAACTAGAACTAATAAATGAATTTGGCAGGGTTGGGAATACAAAGCCAATATTAAAAAATCTATTATATTTCTTTATACTTTAACAAACTATTAGAAATTCAAATAAAAATGCCATTTATAGTAGCATCAAAAACTGAAAATTTAAAATATAAAAATATAAAAATTCAATTTTTATATTTAATAGTAAAAAGATGTGCAAGTCTTGTAGACTGAAAACTACAAAATATTGCTGAGAAGCCAAGTGCAGTGCCACATACCTATAATCCTAGCACTTTGCAGGGCTGAGGTGGGAGGATTATTCGAGTCCAGGAACTCAAGACCAGTCTGGGCCACTTGAGACCCATCTCTACAAAAAATTAAAAATCAGTCAGGTGTGGTGGCACTTGCCTGTAGTCCCAGCTACTCCAGAGACTGAGGTGGGAAGATAGCTTGAGTTCAGAACATCAAGGCTGCAGTGAGCCACGGACACACCAAATTCATGCAATTCCAATCAAAATATCAATAGACTTTTTTCTGGTAGAAATTGGTGGGCTGATTCTACAATTTACATGGAAATATGAAGGCTCTAGAATAGCCAAAACAACTTTGAAAAAGAACAAAATTGGCAACCTTACAAAACTGGATGTCAAGAATGATTACAAAGTGCGAATTATCAAGTCAGTATGCTATTGATATAACGGTAGACACATACATCAATGGAATGAAATAGAGAATTTGGAAATTGACTCAGATATACATGATCAATTGATTTTGACAAAGTTGCTAAGGCAATGCAATGGGGAAAGGACAATCTTTTCATTAATAACGATAAAACAAACGGACAGCATTATAAAGCAAAAAAAAAAAAAAAAAAAAAAAAGAATCTTACCTCTTACCTCACACATACAAAAATTTACTTTAGATGGATTACAGTCTTAAATCCAAGAGCTAAAACTATAAAACTTCTAGAAGAAACATTATATGAAATCTTAGAAACATTAGATTTGGCAAATATTTCTTTAAAAGGACACAAAATAACAAATGTAAAAGAAAAAATCTAACGTTGGACTTTATCAAAATTAGTAAGTTTCCCTATTTAAAAGACACTGTAATGAAAATGAAAATTCAAGCCACAAACTGGAAGAAAATATTTGCAAAATGTATATCTGACAAAGAACTTTTGTTTAGTATATGTGAACTCTTACATCTTAATAAGACTAACAATCCAATAAAAAATGGGCAAAAAACTTGAAGAGATTTCACCAAAGAAAATATATTGATAACAAATAAGCACAGGGAAAGATGCTCAACATCATTGGTAACTGGGAAGTGCAAATTAACATGACAATGAAATACACCCACTAGAATATACCCGCTTTAATTCAAAAGACTGACTTAGTCTGTATTCTGTTGCTATAACTGAATACTTGAGACTGGGTAATTTACACAGAAAATGAATTTATTTCTTACACTTCTGGAGGCTGAGAAGTCCAAGGTTAAGGAGGCATGTCTGGTGAGGTCCTTCTTGCTGGTGGGGACTCTGGGGAGTCCCAGGGTGAGGCGGTATAGGGCATTGCATGGCAAGGGGACTGAGCATCTTAGCTTAGGTCTCTCCTTCTCCTCTTATGAAGCCACTAATGTCCCATTCTCATGACCTCATCTAATCCTAATTACTCCCTAAAAGTCCCACCTCTCAAATAGCATAGTCAGACTTTCCACCCTCTTAATACTTTTACAATGAGGATTAAGTTTCAACATGAGCTTCAGAGGGGACAAACATTTAAACCATAGAACTGATCATACCAACTGTTAGCAAGGAGGTAGAGCAACACAAACTCTGATGTACTGATGGTGGGAATGTAACACGTATAACCACTTTGGAAACTTGCTAGTTTCTTGGTGTATTCATACGTCCAAACATATCAAATGACACACTTCAATAGGTTCTCTTTGTTATATGTCAACTATACCTCAATAAAGCTGTAAAATGTATTTTTGAAAGATTATTTTGCTGGTATTTATATTCTCTAACTCCTAAAAAGCTTGAAAAACAAAAGTGTTACCTTTGCATTCCCCTCCTCCATCTTTTACTAAAACAACAGTAACAACAACAACCCCCAAATTTGAATAAAACAGGTAAGAAAACAAAAACCCAATTTATTCTATTTCAAAAATTTATTTTATAAATCATGTCTGCTTATGCCAATATTATTTTAGATGCAACAAATTAAGTTATTAGGCATTGTTATTTTGTACTTAACCATGCTATGAAATCACTTAAATCTTGTACTGTTAAAATTTTTAGCTTTTTATGACATGTTAGAATGTTTAGACAGGCCCTTCTAGAGTATAATCTAGTACTGGGAACACTCTTTGCACACACGTTAGCTGCTAGTGGTTCGTTAGTCAAAAGAGTGGTTAAAGGGAGAAAAACAATACAAAAATTACATGTTTTAAAATTAAAGCTTGTATTTTATGCGTTCATTCCCCAAATGTTCAGTGGAGTCTATTTCTTTCCTTTGAGTTTTAGCCCCTGATCAGAGTTTTACACTTTGTTTTAATAAGACACAATCTCATTTGCATTATCTTCAATTTCATGGTTTCCATTTTATGAACATGGAGATAGAATATAAGACATTGCAGAGCAGTCTGAATGGAGACTCTTTCTGGATTTTTGCAGTTAAATTTTTTTTTTTTTTTTTTTTTTTTTACAATTGCTTCACCTCCATGTAATTTGCGAATATTTTTAAGCAACTCACTTTTTAAGCATTTTGAAGCATTTGACTTAGTTTCCATCGAATTAAAGCTTAATGTTTCTGCATTCATATTTCTCATTTTATGTAATATTTAAGTAAATTCTGCAGTTGTAAGAACTCCTATAACTGGCATCAACAGACCTGGGCATAAACAATTGACTCTTGGTTAGCTTAAAACTCAAATACAGGAGAGGAAGCTCCCAGGTCTATCCTGGAACATTCAGAGTCTTGTGATTAAACTATTGTTTACAGAACTCATTTGAAACACATTAATTTTATACTCTATGTATTTTGTATAAAAAGTAAAGTAAAAAAGGTAGTATAATCACAAAAAACAAAGGATGGCAGTAATTCTGAAGTAAAATTGCACAGAATAATAAGACAAAGCAGCATGTGAAAAAGTGATTTATTTGAGTTAAAATTGTGTAAGAAATAAGTATTACTTTGGTGAAATATTAAGTACATCAACATATTAAAATAATGTATATAATCCCAAGGGAAATAATAATCAATATTGCAGACCTTATAGTACTAGTTCTAAATTAATACAGAAACAATAATTTTCATGCATTGCAAAAACAATCATAACTTCACTGTATTTCAGTTAAGTAATCACAAAGATATGCTTTTTATATTATTTATCAATTCTTCCAGTTTATCCAACTGTAGATCCTCTGCACCAAATTATGGGTGCATTTGGATATTTTCTACTATTATAGATGATATGGCGGTTTTATCTTTGAAATGTCTGTGAAATTATAGAAAAGAAAAATAACATCTTGCAACAACAGCTAATTTATAATTTTTATCAATCACTGAGGAGATTCCCAGGAAATATAATGATGCAGTTAGACTAAGAGCTTACAGTATTGCATATGAATGCAGACGGGAAGTAACCACTCACAGACATTTCTTGGTAGACTGCCTATCCCCTTAAACGTGCAAAACTGGTAAAATGTGTATTTATCTGGCATTATAATTTCCATAGCTAGACTAGTGAGCAATAAAATCCACACTGACTCTGTGAATATTGTTATCACTCTGAGACTTTGTTGCACAGTTACTAATTCTAATAGTATGGAGTGTGTTCACATAAAGAGATAAAGCAAGGTAAGTGAAATCCTTTTACACATATACTAACTGGTATTCTAGGAGCCGCCCAATAAATGCTACTCAAAAATAGAAGGAAAGGCTGGGTGTGGTGGCTCACGCCTGTAATCCCAGCACTTTGGGAGTCCCAGACGGGTGGATCATGACGTCAGGAGTCTGAGACCAGTCTGGCCAACATAGTGAAACCTTGTCTCTATTTAAAAAAAAAATTACAAAAATTAGCCGGGTATGGTGACATGCACTTGTAGTCCCAGCTACTCGGGAGCCTGAGGCAGGAGAATTTCTTGAACCCAGAAGGCAGAGGTTGTAGTGAGCAGAGACCACGCCATTGCACTCCAGCCTGGGTGACAGAGCGAGACTGTCTCAAAAAAAAAAAAAAAAAGAAAAGAAAAAAAAAAGGAAGGAAAACAGAAAACTTCAGCAAATTGTCTTTATATATTTTTTAATTTTCTACCTATCTGTATCCTTAATACCAAGTAGATAAAGCATTAGTACAGTGGAATTTTTATACTCTAGATGCATTACTTTTAAAAAATGCTTTGTACCTTTTTTATTGTGGTAGAGTATATATAACAGAAGTCACCACTGTAACCATTTTTAAGTGTAAAATTCAGTGGCTTTCAGTGCCTTTACAATGTTGTGCAATCATCACTGTCCATTTCCAGAGCTTTTTCATCATCCCAAACAGAAACTCTGTATTCATTGAAACAATAACTTCCCATTCCCTCCTGTCTCCAGTCTCTGGTAACCTTTATTATACTGTCTTTATAAATTTGCTTATTTTAGGTACTTCATATGAGTTGAAGGGTTACCTGAACCTGTAAAAGGTCACTTAACCATCTGGTAAGCTAGATGCTTTGGGGTAAAGAGGTATGTGATAAAACCACTATGTCTTGTGGTCCTGTGCCCACTGACTTACTACTTTTGCCATAAAATGAGACCCTCATTAGAGGTAATGTTGTGTCAGTTGCTATGCTGATAGACATTCTATAAGCCTCTGAAACTGTTCCCCAACCCCTTGACCAAGATAGTGAATCACAAATAATACCACAGCCCAGAGAAAATGGTAGCCCCATCAATACTTAAAGAATTCAGTGGTCGAGATCCCCATCATATCTGTGCTCAATACACCTGTTTAGTCACTGCAAAAACATTTTAGATCAAAAGCATTTCAGGCCACCACTACAATCATAATGAACATTACCCCTGTTGAGTGCCTTAGCTACTGCATAACCCAGTACTTCACTTTTCACATGCACCTCATCTCAATCTCCCACAATTGAGAGCTCAGGAGTTGCAGAGGAGTTTTACTGCAGTTTGTGAGTGATCCAGTCCCCAAATCTCATCCCAAGGGCTTGCTTTCTAGGGCCACTACTGATACCAGTTGTCTTAGTTTAGTGTCTCAGATCATGTTTCCTAGGAAACAGGCTCTGAGGTGGATATTTACATGCAGGAGGTTTATGGGGGAGTCTTCTCAAGTAAAGCACCTGTATGGGAGTGAGGAAAGCAAGACTGAGCAGAGGGAGAAGTTGAACTGTGATGTAGTTGCCATTTATTGGGCTTGGTGCATCCCATGTGTATTAGTCCATTTGCGTTGCTATTAAGAAACATCTGGGACTGGGTAATTTATAATGATGAGGTTTATTTGGCTCATGGTTCTGCAGGCTGTACATGAACCATGGTGCTAACACCTGCTTCTGGTGAGGGCCTCAGGAAGCTCGCAGTCATTCCGGAAGGCAAAGAGGAGCCAGCGTGTCACATGATGAGAGAGAGAGCAAGAGAGATGCCAGGCTCTTTTAAATAACCAGCTCTTGCATGAACTCATTGAGTAAGAACTCACTCTTTACCACGAGGACAGCACCAAGCCATTCATGAGGAATCCACCTACATAACCGAAACACCTGCTACCAGACTCGACCTCCAACATTGGGGATCACATTTCAACATGAAATTTGGAGAGGACAAAACATCCAAACCGTATCACCATGGAACTATGTGGAGTTGAATTTGTTCTTCAGAGAGATCTTAAACAGAGACACGGTAGTTGGGATCCTTTACCCCTAAACCTACTGGTCACTGGGTTAGGCCATGGGGAGAGTGAAGCAGCTCCCTTTGGCTAGGGTAGTGCTCTGAAAGGGACTTAGCAGGCAACATTCCCAGTGGCCAAGGGAATGAGTACCGTGGGCTTGAAGCAGGGATCTGGTTGGTGCACCATGCATTTACTACATTTAGATTCCTCTGAAATTAGAGTTGAGACAAATGCTTTGCTGCAGATACTTTATTTAAGCAGTCATTGCAGGGAACAAGACAGGGAAGTGAAAAAGGATGAAAGAAACCTAGTGCAAAGTTTCAGTGTGTTGCTGCTTTGGGAAACTAATGCTCAATTCTGTGAGATCTTCTGAAGAGTCTTAGGAAATATATCATAGAAGTTTCCAGCTGGGGAGAGAAGCATTTATTGATTGGCTTCCATTGGTCAAGGGGGCTATATGGGCATTAGACATCCCTGTGCTTCCAGGTCTCTGATGTGTGAGTGTTGAGAATGCCAAGAAAAGGTGCTGTCAAATTACATCTGCATGAAGCTTGTAGACACCTGCATGGAATAGGTTGCCTAAGAGCAGAGTGGATTTGAAAGTGTCCACAAAAGGTATCTAGTGCTTCTGAAAATATCTGACAGAATTTAAAATGTAAACTCTTTATGATCCACATATTCACTTACAGGAATTTATATGGTGGAAATTTGTGCATATAGGTGCAAATATCTATGTGAATTAGATAGGCTATGGGACCAATTGCCTAGGTTTAAGGCCAGGCTCTGCTGCTATAAGTAAGATACCTATAAATTATGTCACCTGTCACATAGAGTTGCCAACAGTATTAGACTTAAAATATGCCACATGATCTGAATAGTGCCTTGCACACATTATGGTCTCAATACATTTCAATATTACTTTTACAAGAATATTTATTACAGCTACTGTTTATAGTAACAAAAGACTAGAAATAGCATACGTATCCATCAGTCAAATAGAATGTAAATAAATTATAGTGTGACCACATGGAGGAAATTATCATATGCATCATATCTTGCAAAGTGAATAAAGCAAAGCAAAGTGGAGAAACTATGTCTAGTATGCTTCCATTTATGCAAAATGCACATATAAGTTTATTTGTGATAGAGATTATTAGTGCTTACTGATATCTGGCTCTCCCCTCCCACCTGGCACACAGAAGATGACTCTACAGTTAAGTGGACCATGTGATTAAGCCCTGTGCAACTTTCCAGCTCTTTCTTCACCCAAAGCCATATGTTGAGATGACAGCCTCACAAAGTGATACAGCTTAAGCATGTAATTTGATGCAGAAACAAACCTTCATTGTATTCAACCACTGAGATTTTGGGTTAAATTTGCTGCTAAGTATAACCTAGCCTATCTTGACTAATATAATATTCTTCCGGGAAGATGATACAGAAAAATTAAAATGCCGGTTGCTGCAGAGAGGAGAACTGGAGACTATCAGGGGTTGGAGGGAGACTGAGGCTGACCTCTACATCCTTTCATGTTACTTGAATTTTTAAACTACAACTTTTTAAAAAAATTAAATACAGTTTGGGTCTGACAGGAACCATCAATTTTCCTTAAAACATAAGAAAAGCTGCAACCCTCATCTCCTTCAAAACAAAAACAAAAGCTAAAACATCCTTTCCCCATCTGAAAAAGACTAAACCTCAGAAATCATTCAGCCTGGTCCTGTCATTTCCTCCAAGAATGTTCACTAACTTAAATAGAGATGCAGAAAAACAACATTTTAGGAAAGGAAGAAAGTTAAGCTGGTGAGGGGTGGGGTGTGATATGTAACAGTGGATGGGGAGAAAGTGACAGGAGTGTTGCACTGGAGGTCTCAAAGCAGTTGAAGAGTTTTTGCAGTGGTGCCCATGGAAGTAATCTGGAAAAATAATTGCTGATGATCAGGGAATGGGATACTTGAAGAAAAGAATTACTAGTTATGACAGGGTCCAGAAGTGGGCAGCTGAGTTAGGGTAAAAGTAAAAGACAGTCTGATTCTGATATTTTAATACAAGTACTATGAAATTTGATTTTGTTTTATATCTCATTGTGCTAATAACATTCTGAGTGATTGCAATACATATGCCATATTTCCTAATATAGATGGTCATGACGAAATAAATCTTTATCATTTCACCTGAAAGAGCTTTTGTAAAGGAATTTCTGATTTTTCTACAAATTTCATCTGCAAAGGATGGTATGACATATTGCCAATCAATAGTGACCTAGCCAGATATTTGCAAGGCAGCTATGACAAAAGTGGATGGCAGTTTCACAATAAGGACGAATAATGCGGAAGACGAAAGATAACCTTGACAGATAACTCAGTTAAGAGGGAAATTGCAAAGTATTTAAAGATTCTGATTCATACCAATAGGCCATTCTATGGGATTATATCTAAAATAATAAAAAACATTTATATAGATGATTTCCTTGAGCCACAGACAATTTTCTTGATGACTGGAGAACTATGGCATTTTGGAAAATAGATGAAGGGTTTTATTAACAAGAAATAATACAACCATTCTCAATAACACTAGGAAATGTTGTGGGAGAAATTAATCAATCAAAGCAGTTATTTGGCAACTACTGTATGCCTTGACAATGGAATGGATGCTGTTTTGGGAGCTACATGATATTTGTAAAAACAAATATCATGTTTTATTTTGTTTTGAGATGGGGTCTTGCTCTGTTGCCCAGGCTGGAGTCAACTGGTGCAATCTTGGCTCACTGTAACCTCCGCCTCCCAGGTTCAAGTGATTCTCCTGCCTCAGCCTCCCTAGTAGCTGGGACTACAGGTGTGTGCCACTATGCCCGGCTAATTTTTGTATTTTTAGTACAGATGGGGTTTCACCATATTGGCCAGGCTGGTCTGAAACTCTTGACTTCAAGTGATCGGCCTGCCTCGGCCTCCCAAAGCGCTGGGATTACAGGCATGAGCCACTGGGCCCGGCCGAGGAGCTACATGATATTTGATCTTAAGGTACTTTTGGTTCATTTGGCCAGGTGTGGAATGATAAAATATTCCCCAAAAGAATGATGAAAATAAGATGGTAATAAGTGATAAATTGTGAGGTAAAGAATAAAAGTAGTATAGAAATTCAGAGAAAGGTGAGCCCAGGAGAGTTGAAATATATGGTAAAGGCTCAATGGAAGTCACTCTCAGCTGGGTTTTGAATTAGAAGACCTGGAATAAAATCTGGTGCTACCATCTACAGCCTTTGTGACCTTGAATAAGTTTATTTAAATTGCTTCATGTCCTAATTTGTAAAGTAAGAATGATAATAGCTTCCTTGCAGTGTTGTGAAGAGCATGCCAGTCCTTGTCCTGTTTGCGATGCCAGATGCATTTCTTGCATTTTCTATGTCCCAGTGGTATGGGGGTGGTGAGCAGCTGCATTTCCCAGGAGCTATGGACTGAATTGTGTCCTCTCCAAATTCACATGTTGAAACCCTACTCTCCAGTGTGACTGTATCTAGAGATGGGGTCTTCAGGAGATAATTAAGGTTAAATCAGGTCATAAGTGTAGGGCTATAGCCTTATAAGATGAGGAAGAGAAAGAGATGTCCCTCTCTCTCTCCAACATGTGAGGACACAGCAAGAAGGTGGCCATCTATAAGCCAGGAAGAAACCTACCTTTGCCAGAAACCTACCATACTGACCTCTTGATTTGGAACTTCCCAGCCTCCAGAACTGTGAAAAATAAATGTCTATTGTTTAAGCCACCTAGTCCTTGATATTTTGTTATTGCAGCATGAACTGGCTAAGATACCAGGTTCCTGTGTCATGCCAATGGCAAGTACAGAGAAGACTGGAAAGGGAGAAGAAGAGAAAAGCCAGGTATTTATTTTCTTCTCTTTCCCTGCAGCATCTTCAGGAGCAGTTATGCCTCTTTTATGACTTCAGTTGCCTCGTCTTTAGGCTGACTGTGGTTCTGACCCTGAATTCCAGTAACACCACCCCCTATTTTTGTTCTTCCAGCTTAGGGGAGCCAGAAACCTCCTGCTGTTGCTAATCTCTATGTTGTTTCCAGTTTCACTTTCAGCCTTTCCATCTCCTGTGTTACCAATTTCCAGTATTAAATTCCCTCTATTGTAAATAAGTAAATATATTTTCTGTTTTCCAGTTGAATTTTGACTAAGACAGAGTAAATTTTAAAATGTAATATTGTGAAGCTATAATGTGCCATACAAATAATAACTATCCATACACTCAGTGGTCATACTGGACATTTCTATCTTTGCTCATCCTGCCCACAAGGCCTGCTTAGTCATTTTTGTGATCTGTCTTCTCTGATCTAATTGTTTATGCCAGAAGACCCACAAAGGGCCCATCACAGGTCACGTTGCTGACTCTATCCTAGTCCCTCTCTCAGAAACTTGAATTAGGAAACACAAAGGGACATAAAATTTTTTTTTTCGAGAGAGGTCTCACTTTGTTGCCCTGGCTGGAGTGCAGTGGCACGATCATAGTTCACTGAAGCCTGGGTACAAGTGATTCTTTTGCCTCAGCCTCTGGAGTAGCTAGGACTACATGTGTGCACCACCACACATGACTAATTTTTAAAACATTTTTAGTAGAGACAGGGTCTCGCTTTGTAGTCCGGGCTGGTCTTGAACTCCTAGACTCAAGTAATCCTTCTGCTTTGGCCTCCCAAAGTGTTGGGATTACAGACATGAGCCATTTTGCCTGGCCACAAAGGACCATTTTAGTTGGTGGTGCTCACTGGAGCTGAGAAGCCAAGCTATGAAGTCATACCAGATGACCATGTTCTGATAAGTAGAAGAATCCAGTCACAAGAGAGAGGACCAAGGACCAAGTCACATGGCTCCTGAGAAGTAGAGAATGTAGCCTTGGTTTCAAGTAACTCAGGAATGGAAAACCAAGCATTGTATGTTCTCACTGATATGTGGGAGCTAAGCCATGAGGACGCAAAGACATAAGAATGGTACAATGGACTTTGGGGACTTGCGGGGAAGAGTGAGAGGGAGGTGAGGATAAAAGACTACACATATGGTGCAGTGTATACTGCTTAGGTGATGGGTGCACCAAAATCTCACAAATCAGCACTAAAGAACTTACTCATGTAACCAAATACTACCCGTACCCCAATAACTTATGGAAAAATTTTAAAAAGAAGCAAAAACAAATAGCTTTCTATTCCTCAGTACCACTTTTGCACAAGGCTTGCTATTCTTATCCTCATATTTCATGAGATTCTTTATATGCCTTCCATATCTGTCTCTTTGTTGAAGCTAGCTTGGGTGTCTGTGATTTTGAGCCCTGACTAGAACACTATGTGTGTCCGTGTACACACACACACACACACACACACACACACACACACACCCATTTTCTGAGTTTGAGCTGTTCTGAAAAATATTCAGCTTGTGACTGGGCAAAGAAAGTTATATGGAATTGTGTTTGGGATAAACAACAGGAACAAAAGTCCATGAATTGGAGATGAAACTCTAGAATATCTCTGGCTGCTCTGCTTATTTTAACTAAAGTTTATCAAGATGCCTTAAAGGTTTAGGCAAAAATATTTGTAAGTTAAATATAGTTGGCATTTTATAGCCTTTACCCTATACAGTTAGCTAATAATGTTGGTGTTCACTGAAACTGGCTTTAAAATAATTACAACATTTAAAACAGAGCAGCAGGGATCATTACATTAAAATGTATTAAAAACCATCAAGATCAAGGTAATGGTAGATTGAAGAAAAGAAAAAAAATATATTAAAAACTGGATTTATAAGTGGTACCTTTCTCCATGGCCTCAAGGTAATGCCACCAGGTTTCAGCAAAAATCGGGTCAGGAAGAAAATACAGTAGGTAAGGGCTCTCTCTGAAAACTCTTCTATTTGTAATTTACTGAAAACAAACTTTTGAAACTCACTTAGAGCACCTAATAGATCATAATTACCATACACAACAGTTCTTTTGTGTTCCAGTTTGTCTTGCTATTAGGTATTCATTCTCTACCCAACAAAGAGTCCTGCTACTGAGATAACACCATTCCTGTGTTGATTCACTGGCTACATTCTAAAGAAGGTTGTGTATCATTTTGTTATTGTAATGTAAAATATAACAGAGAAAGGACTTGGATGGAAATGAGAAATGTGCTGTCAGAGGAAAGTCCAGCTTGCAAAGTTTTAACAGATACTGGTCAGCTTCACCAGTATCTGAAATTTGTCTGGAAGTTGCTGTTGCTTTATTAAAAAGAAAAATTTCCGGATACCATATTTGTATACTCTAGTGGGTTTTAGCTGATTATACAAATCTATTTTTTGTCAAAAGGCAACAAATATCTTCATGAACTTTTTGATCACATAGTCAGGTATTTTTTAATATCTTTAAGTATGTAATTTGAGCTGTCATTGACTTTAGAGATCATACAATCCATGTGAAAAAGCACAAGAGTTTCTTCCCATTCCAAATATTAGATTATATTAAGATACTTAATAATTTTTTATATGTTATGCATATTTAACTGCTATTGTGAAATGGTCGAGTATTCTTTTTAAAAATTTTTATTTAGAAAATGTTTTTTAGAGACAAGGTCTTGCTCTGTCACCCACGCTGGAGTGCACTGGTGTGATCATGGTTCACTACATATCTCAAACTCCTGGGCTTGAGCAATCCTCCTGCCTCAGCCTCCCGAGTAGGTAGGACTACAGGTGTGTGCCACTACACCTGACTAATTTTTTAAACTTTATTTGTAGAAGCAGGAGTCTTGCTATGTTGCCCAGGTTGGTCTCAGATTCCTAGGCTCAAGCCTCCTTCCTTGGCCTCCCATGGTGCTGGGATTACAGAAGTGAGCTACTGCACCTGGCCTGAATATTCATGCTGGGGCAGAGAACGTTATCTTTTATGTGTTATCAGAAATGATCAGCAGTTATTATTAGAGACAAGACTCATTCCAGATTTCTAGACCGGTTTCTTTGTCTTTTTACAGAATCATACTTCTATAAAAGGTCATTTATAGAAGCAACTTTTATGAAATCTGATTTTGATTAATTTATTAATATTTTAGCTTTCTATTGAATGTTTAAATAATAAAATGTAAAATTAATACCAGAAGAGTTTTCTTAAAATGCTGTTTTACGTATTTTATAGATAAATGTTTTAAAAATAAAACATAATTTTTAAAAATTGGTCCTCTCGAACCCTGTAACCATGAGAACTGTACTAACATTTATTGCTTTGCTATTTATTGTTGTCAAGATCTGTCTTTTAAGTTCTGTCACTCTAGCAAGGTTATTTTCATTGCACTGGATCCCCTGAGCATTCTGTATTTTGGGATCTGGCTCTTCTTTCAAATAGAAGTATGTGAGTCTTTGTAGCAGCTGCTGCACTGAGAAGACCTGCTGGTCAACTGTGTTTTATTTCTCTATTTGGCTGCCTGGCATCTCTGGCCTGCCTTGACCTGCAGCACCCATGTCTCCACTAGTTCCTGCCAAACCCTATACTGCATCCCAAGGCCAATCTCTTGAAATTGGTTGAGGCAAAAGCAGCGAGGCAGTCTGCCCATGTCTTGGTGTTCTTCTCCACCCCCATCCCTAGGCTGCCCTATTTCCCTGTGCATTCTGTTTTGCTCATACTCTAGTTCTTTGTATTGTTTGGACCCATTGCTATCTTCTAACCCCCAGCTTTTTGATTCCCTGCTTTTGCTAAAGTCAGTTTGGCTCATACTCAATTTGAGTCTTCTGAATGTCAGTCTTAACTTACCACCTCGGACATGAGGTTTTGATACCACCCCTGACTTTGTTTTGTGCATGAATAACAGACCAGTGAGCTGATTCTAGTTTCTCTTGCTGACCACGGAATTGGCTTTTTCTCCAGGGCAAAGCCTTTCCTGCTTCATTGTATTCTCCCTTCTTAATTTACTCTCTGCTGCTCTTGAATCAGGTATGTGGCATATCCAAGATTCCTTAATGTCCACTGTGCCTGCTGGCTTCCTGCTCTCCTTCTTTGCCAACCAACATTGCCTCCTGGCCCTTGGTCTTCTCCAGTGACTCTTTGAGCCCCTCAAGTACCAAAAATAACAATAGGAGTTTGACAGCTTTTGACTACATTTGAATCACTTCTTTCTCCAGATCTTCAGGTTCTATAATCGATCAAAGCCTAAACTTCTAGCATGGCAGGCTACAACAAGCCAGCAAAAGAAGGAAATAGTGCCATCAACACTCATCAAAGTCTTCAGGGATAAATATAAAGAGTGACACCTGCACATCAATTTCTAAATTATTTTTTAACACTCAAGAATGTTTCAGGAAACCTGCAACAAAAAGTCTAAATTAATAAATGATGTGTTTTATTTTATCTTAAACCTTACATAAGTATAAAATGCAAAAATGATCTGCTTCTGGGAAACATCTTTTTCTAGGATTACTTTTATATTGTAACATTTCAAAGTCAAATGAAAACTAAGATTTTAGAGAGTGAATTTCTCAACTTCATGTTTAATAAAGATTGCATCTGTAAATGATCCCCCTGTATTATGTGTATGACATAATGGTGATATTGCTGCAGGGTGACTGTTTGGATCTTGCTCCAAGAGGTCCTGGTAGCCATATACTAGAACCCCTAGGAGTAAGGAGCTTGGGGGGCTGTGGTAGCTTGCAGATACTATTAGAGTCACTAAGATGCAGTGAAGCTTAATATCCAAGTGATTCAGGAGACCATATGTTATGAGTGTCTAGCCCGGTATGTTGGATGTGACCAATTAGCACTTGGCCTAAATTTCTGCTTCCTAGTGTGATGTCTTGTGTTCCAGAGGCTCAAAAGTTTTTTTAAAAAACCATTTTTCAGACTCATTTGCAGCTAGTGCTCTCAATATTTATTAAGGGCTTCTAAAAAGATGCATTTATATGAGTTTTGGAAATGAAATGTGAGGTGGAATTTACTTTCTATTATTTTTGGCTATTTTCTGCTGGCAAGAATAGTTATAGAGTTTTTCTGCAGCTGTGCTCCAGGATCCACTCTCCAGTTTCATGGATGTTGAAAGACACTTGTAGGGCAAAAGTGACAGCCACATGTTCCAATGTCTTGACACCTGCTTGAGGGCATTGAGTGGCAGTGGCAGGGGTTTCTTGATTTCAATCTTCTTACTTCCCTGTATTCCTATTATTTCCCATGTCACTAAATGAGAGAAATATAACCAAAAGTAGAAGGTGGAAGTGTTGGCATATCAGTTCTGAGCCTAAACCTTAAGAGGACTTGTTTCCACTCACCCTTCTGACGTCACCATGAGATGACTATACAGTACTCCAGTGAACATGCTGGTCCCAGCAGGTAGATGAGAAACACATGAAGCAGAGCTTCCTGCCTCAGTCCAGCTGCTCCCAGCAAGCCCAGCTTAGATTAGCCAACTGCAGGCACAAAGCTAAATATGTACTTATTGTTGTAGGCCAGTGAAATTTTGTCGTTGTTTGTTAAGCATCATTGCTGCAGTCATAGTTGATACCACAGTAATAGTGGTTTATTATTGAACTCAGTCATTCTAATAACAACTTTTTGTTTTCCCTCATTTGTGATTGTGACAAATGTAATTGCTCCCCTGGCAGATGGCTTTATAGTGTTCTGGCAATCATTCTGGAAGTCCAGCCTAAAGCTTGTTGCTCCAGTGTATCAGATAGTTTTTAAGTGTCTAATTTCATTTCTACTTAAAATAACTAGATTTACTTCAGACCCATTAGGGCGGCTGCTGTTAAAAAAACAAAAACAAAACAAAACAGAAAATAAGTGTTGGTGAGGATGTGGAGAAATTGGAAACCTTGTTCACTGTCATGGAAATATAAAATGGTGCAGCTATTGTGAAAAACAGTATGTGTGGCAATTCCTCAAAAATGAAAAATAGAATTACCATATGATCCATCAATTTCACTTCTGGGTTTATAGCCAATAGCATTGAAAGCAGAGAAGTCCATCAATAGATGGATGGCTAAACAAAGTGTGATATATACATACAATGGAGTATTATTCAGCCTTAAAAAGGAAGGCAATTCCTTCACATGCTACAACATGAATGAACATTGAGGGCATTATGTTAAGTGAAATAAACCAGTCACAAAAGAGCAAGTATTGTAGTGTTCCACTTACATGAGGTACCTAGAGTTGTCAAATTCATAGACAGAAAGTAGAATGATGGTTGCCAGGGGCTGGGGGAAGGGAGGGTGGGGAAATATTGTATAACAGAAACAGAGTTTTCATTTTGCAAAATGAAAACAGTTCTGGAGATGGATGGTGGCGATGTCTATATGATCATGTGAATGTGCTTAATGTCACTGAACTATACACTTAAAAACTGTTATGATGATAAATTTTGTTATGTGTATTTTACCACAGTTAAAAATAATTTTTTAAAAGAATCTAGAGAATTTTTGTTTTCTGCATTAAAAACTGAATTACCATCAAGGATCATGGGAAGGACGATACCAATCATTCAGAATGAGTCCTCTCACTGGGCCTCTGCATTTGATCTCCTGAGTGACATTCCACTTCTCACCCAGTACAGGATGCCTAATTAAGGTTGCAGGGGTGTCCTTCTTTTTAAATATGAAGGGACTTTTCCCGCTAATCTGAGTGAGGAATAGAAATCAGAGAAGTCAGTCTTAACAGTCTCTCCTATCCACAGAATTGTTTTCCTTGGTAGGTCCTTCTCGGGTGAGTGATACTTACTGGGAACTCCACCTAGTAATTCTCAGGGATGACTGGTACCCCTCCCCACCTCTGCCAAATCTCCCTGTGTGATGGCTGTGTGGTGTCTCAGCTTAACTAAGTTAAACTGCATTTTCCAGAATTCTGTTTGTAGTGCAGTACCAGATGGAGTGGGCTATAAGAGATACACTCTTGTGAGAGGTGGAAAATGAAGGGAACTAGTAGCCATTTGGTAGCATATACAATCCTCCCAGTTATTCAGTCAAACACCAATCTCGGTGCTGCTGTGAAGGGCTTTTGCAAATGTAGTTAAAGTCCTTCATCAGTTGACTTTAAGTTACCCTGGGTGGGTCTGACCTTAGCAGTTGGAAGGCCTTAAAAGAGGGCATAGGGCTTCTTTGGGGACAGAGAGAAAAAAAAGGAGGAAGGAGAGAAGATGGGGGAGAGGGTGCATGTCTGTGCCCAAGGGTTCTGGCCTGCTTATAATCTTCCCTTCCTGACCACCTGTGAACAAGCTCCTGGCTGTGCCCTCAGGCTTTCTGCTTGTTTGTGATCTTCTTTTCATAACTGCTTGCCCCACAGACTTTGGACTTACTTGGCCCACACACACACACACACACACGAGGAGATGTATTTATCTTCTATTAGTCTGCTTTACTGGTTGAACTCGGACTGATACATCCTGCAAGATGATCAGGAAACAGCAGCCCTTTCTGAGTAGCTTCTGCCTTGCTCGTCTTCGCCAGATGCACGCAGGCTGTATGATGTTGAAGATAAAGGCAGCTCTCCAAGAATATAATGGTGAGGGAGAACCAGGGACTGCGACTTTAAAACTTTCCTTTTCCTTTGTATACAAGGGGCTGGAGGCATCACAGGCTTGGCCTTCAGATGGAAGGTACTACACACAAATGCTCCCTGTGTGCCAAGCCCTTCTTCATTCTCTCTCTTCTTACTCCAATCCTTGGTCCTGTTTCACAGCCCCCTCTTTGAAGACCTGAAGCTGGTGTTCATTATTTCCTGCACCCCACCACAGGAGGGAGCAGTTCAGACACTTCCATCGCTTACTCTGTTGTACAAATTCCAGGCCTCAGGTTTCAGAGGGATACTCACAGATGCTCTACCATCTACCCAGGCTTGAACTGTGAAGAGGATGAAACAGTATCTGCTCATCTCAATAGAGAAGATAGAAGTTCTCTGATTCCATTTGAGGCTCCTCACCTGTGAGAACAGTAGGTGATGTCTTCACTAGTTACCTAAGAAGCAAACAGATCTCATCTAGAAAACACAAGCAACATGGCCAGGTCTCGTAGGACCACAGCACATTTCTCCTGTTCATAGACTCCTCTTGACCCTGTTTACATTACAAAGCTCGCCCTAAAGGGTGGTTCTAAGACTTTTGAAAAGGTTGGCACAGATTCCATTTAATTTCTTTCTGATGCCCAGATTACTCCCCGAGTTGAAGTGTGGATGAAAATAGTTCCTTTTATCCTATTGCTTCTACTCAGAGTGATGTAGATTTGAACTGCATCTTGGTTCAGGAAGTTCCCCAAGCCCCTGGAACTTGTCATGTATGTGAATCTGTAGGCAGATTCTGGCTACCCTCTACCCTCTGGCTCATTTGGGGATCAGGATACTAGGGTGTAGGGCCAAGCCTACTGTTTCTCCATTATGACAATGTAATAGCCTGAGTAAGGCACCAGCGCAAAATGGTGCATCCTCTCCCTATGCAAAAAAGGGTGTTAGTGTAGGCTGCATTTACAGAAATGCACTCTCTGGTGCCAACTCCCACTTCGTGTCCATGCATCCTCCTTACCCAGGCTTGCCTCAGAAGTATCCAACGTAAAGACTTAGGCCAGATTACCAGACAGACAACATGTAGTACAGGCGAGTAGTGGCCACCCTAGTCCTCAGAGTTTTCAGACTCTAGACTTCCACTTGCCAATATCTGCTGGAGGGATCTTTCCTCCACCCCCCACCTACAACTGTGGAAAACCATATTGCCCAATTAAGAGTTAACTTTCTGCTCTCTCACTCCAGTAAGCCCTCAGTTGTTGCCTTGTTTTTTTTTTGTTTTTTGTTTTTTGTTTTTTTTTAGATAGGGTCTTCCTCTATCACCCAAGCCAGACTACAGTGGTGCAATCTCAGCTCACTGTAACCTCAGCCTCCTGAGCTCAAGTGATTCTCTCACCTCAGCCTCCCGAGTAGCTGGGAATACAAGTGCGTGCCACAACACCGGACTAATTTTTGTATTTTTCGTAAAGATGGAGTTTCACCATGTTGGCCAGGCTGGTCTTGAACTCCGGGGCTCAAGTGATCCACCTGCTTTGGCTATCCAAAGTGCTGGGATTACAGGCATGAGCCACCATATCTGGCCAATTGTTGACTCTTGTAGAAATGTACAAAATGTATGCATTTTATGTATAAATATCCCAACTCCCTCACCTCACAGCTCGGGTAATTCTGAGACATACATTTTGCACTATTTGTAAGGATTCCTACATGGGAAATAGAGCACCAGCTCCCACTGTGGCAGATCACCTAATAGCACTCCTGTTGGTTGCTTTCTCTTTCTGTCTTTATAGATCACGTTCTCACTTCTTTACCTTTGTTATTTTTGTTTCCCTAATAAAACTACTTGCACTAATATCCTTGTCTTGAGTCTGCTTTTGGAAAAACTCCAACGAAGCCACAAATATGTGCTTTGTTTCTTAGGTCTTCTTTTGAGTTCCTGGAACTACAGCCATAGTATCTGCCTCTCCAACTGAAAGGCTGAAAGGCTGTATCTGCTCAGGTGAGGGTATTACACACAACACATAACAAGACCAGGAAGTTCATAGAGCCTTCCTGGCAGGGCTCCATGCTGCATGTGAGGCCATGTATCTTTGCCTCTCCTCTTGCACAGGAGAAAAGCAATACCACCTCTTCTGTTTTCCTCCAAGTCGCTGGGATCTGGGATTTGAGTTTCAGAGCTACACTATGAAGCCTGAAAATGGACCTGGATTTCCATCCAGTTATTTCCAGCAGAAAAAGTCAAGTTGTCTTAGTGTGATAAACTGAGATGGGTGTGGGGTAGATAGTGGGAGCAAAGAGCAAATGTGGGGAAAAGCAAAGCAAATGAATTGGAGATAATTGCTATATGGGAAACATAAGACTTTACGTTTACTTTTATCCAGTGCTTGTGCTGGTTACACAATGTGTGATGGGTCAGCCTGGGTTAAAGGCACAGTTGGAGATAAATCTTAAATTGCCTTGATTTTCGTACAGAAAAATTATGTCACTAAAGTTGGTAAGATTCTTTTTGGACCCGAAACCTACTTCTTTCCTCTTCTCATATTAAAACTGAATACATTAAAAGGAAAAAGTTGATGCAGTGAAGGTTGGCTTGAGGAGTCACTTCAGGCTCTACCTTTTGCTATTCCCATCAACCTTTGTTCTCTTTGGTTTCTGTCTTTGTTTCTGTACCTACATTATCCCTGCATCCCTGAGAGAACTGAAAACTCACCCTAGCCTTGAAGAACTCATAATCTAGTTAGAGTAGGCAGCTATATAAACAGATTCAAACGGTAGATAGTAAGTGCTAAATAAGGCCATAACTTAAGTGCTATTTAAACACAAGACAAAGCAGCTAATTCTACTGTGGGCATGGAAGATGGATGAATGAAAAGGCGCTGAAAAATGAAGAGGAGATTTTCAAGCTGAGAGGTGCAGCAAGGACATTTCAGGCAGAAGGGCTACCATATCTACTCTATTTGTGATTCTTGAGATCTTATTTTTAGGTAAATAAATCTTGTGAGTGTGAACTTGAAAAAACTTCAAATGAGTTCCTTGAGAGCTCTTGGGGAAAGAGAATCCATATGGGAAGTTAGTATTTTGGCAACATAATTTTTTTTTTTCAGAACCATCTCTGATGTGCAGCTTCTGAAATTTTCACATTTGTTTCTTATGAATTAAGAACTTTCATGGATAAGCTACATAATTTGAAAGTACTACCCACAGGAAACATTAATGAAGGTCAAGCACACGTACAAAGTTGCTTGATGTGTATACTACTTTTTGATTGAAGGGAAAGAATGCCTAGAGTTCAGATTTCAAAAGCAATTATGAAACACGTTTGGGCAAGGTATGAATTCAGGTCCTGACTTTTCATCTAAAAAACAAAAACAAAAAGATTTCCTATGAAGTCTTTGATTCTCTGAAAGCACTGCTATAGTATGAAGATTTTGGAGAATTTTGACTAGGGAGTAACAAGTTTACTTTTGCTAAACATAGATTGGAGATCTTTTTCTTTACTGATGGAAGAGTTTTTAAAATTTAGTGATATGGTTTGGCTGTGTCCTCACCCAAATCTCATCCTGAATTTTCATGTATTTTTAGAGGGACCCAGTAGGAGGTAATTGAATTATGGGGCAGGTCTTTCCTGTGCTGTTCTTATGATAGTGAATAAATCTCACCAGAGCTGATGGTTTTAAAAAGGGGAGTTTCCCTGCACAAGGTCTCTTCTCTTGTCTGCTGTCATGTGAGACGTGCCTTTCACCTTCCGCCTTGATCGTGAAGCCTCCCCAGTCACGTGGAATTTTAAGTCCATTAAAACCTCTTTTTCTTCCCAATCTTGGATATGTCTTCATCAGAAATGTGAAAACGGACTAATACATTTAGGGATACTTTTCATTCCACTTATTGTTGATATGAAACACTTTTCACTTGGACATTTGTACTCAGGAGATTGGATACTGTGAAGGAAAATACTAATGAATATGCAACTTTCTCCAGCTCTACCATTTATTAGGAGTCTGTGGTTTGTGTTAGGTTCTGAGCTATTGTCGTTGGTAAGGTCTAGTAACAGCATTGCTTCTCCATGATATTAGGAGTCCTTTCCTGTTACTGTATTATTACCAGCACTTGGGTTCTAACTCTTGGTTGATAATGGCTGCTTCAGCTACAACCAATGATCAATTTATTTTAAAACAAATTAAGCTTCAGCTTCAGGATCCTTCACTTGCATGGGTTTTTTTCACGTGATGTGTATGCTGGAGGAGCTGCAGACTTTTCTGGGATTTGACTGCAGGAGTTCTTAACCACTTTTTTGTTCCATGGATGCTTTTGGCACTCTGGTGAAGTCTACAGACTCCTTCTCAGAATAATGTTCTTACACATTTAAAGTAAAATGCATGCAATTACAGAAAAAAAATCAATTATATTAAAAACCAAGTATCAAAAATTTTTGAAAATTTGTGATATAGAAATATATGCACTCCTTTATTAATGCATTAAATAACAAAATCTAATGATTGCAAGGCTCTTGTATTGGTTCGAACCTGGAGACCACGCCAACAGATGACGCGAGGTGGTGTGGAGCAATATGCTGTTTTAATAAGCACCTGGGTGCAGACGGGGCTGAGGCCTAAAATGGCGTCAGCCCCAAATGAGGACTGAGCAGGGGTTTTACAGTCCTCTGTAAACAGTAAGTGTGCCAGTCTGACGTGACTGCTACGTAGCACCCGGACGGCATCCCTCTCGATCTTCAGTGGGTATGTGTCTTCCGGCCATCTCTCTTCCTGCTTCTGCTATCTTGCTGACCACAGGCTACTGGCGCTAGTGGCCTTGCGCTTTGGGACTGGGCCTGAGGAGGGAGAAGATATTCATTCCCTTAAGCTTTCAGGCCCTGGGGAGAATCTTTCAATTATGAACTTAATAACTACCATAATTTTGAAGTAGAAGTGAACATTAATGATATCTGGCATGTTTACATTAATTATAACATCATAGGAAAATATCTAGTTTCTATTTGTGAAAAGTCATGGGTAAAGCAAATACTAGTGGTTAATTAGAGTTTTTATTTGGTCTCCTACTTTCTTTAATTTATGTTGTTATTCTTTATTTTATTTATTTATTTCTTTATTTTCAGGCGGCGTCTCGCTCTGTCCCCTAGGCTGGAGTGCAGTGGCATGATCTCGGCTCACTGCGAGCTCCGCCTCCCAGGTTGACACCATTCTCCCACCTCAGCCTCCCGAGTAGCTGGGACTACAGGTGCCCGCCACCACGCCTGGCTAACTTTTTGTATTTTTAGTAGACAGACGGGGTTTCGCAGTGTTAGTCAGGATGGTCTCGATCTCCTGACCTCGTGATCCGCCCGCCTCAGCCTCCCAAAGTGTTGGGATTACAGGCCTGCGCCACCGTGCCCAGCATTCTTATTCTTTTTTTAAAATACAACTGTGAAAGTTGGGATAACTTCTTTCTGTTTCTTGGATTAGGTTTTCTTCTGGTTTGAGCTTTTCGTGTCTGATTCTTCAATGTTTTCTTCCTTCTTCCCTCCCTCCCTCTCTTTAGTTTTCATTGTTCTTTTTTTTAAACGTGCCAAATTAAGTTTTCCTGATTGTTCATTCTGTTCTTTTTCATGTTTGGCTCTATCTAGGCATACATTCAGTTGACTTCAATATACTACAAGTGATTTCTTGCTTTATCTGAGACCACTTTTCCCACTGAATTGTAAAGTGAGGCAAGGGACTCTGTTCTCTATCTTCTGTTCTACAGCCTGAGGAAATATACGCTATGGTGTGAATGGGTGTGTAGTGGAGGTGTTGTCTTTGTTCTTGATTTTGTTAAATGCCAATTTTCAATCTGCTTGTTTATAGAGTATACACTATTCCAGTGGGGGCATACTATGTATAGCATTGAAGGCTTCACTTCTGTTAAAGAAAAACTTGCTATTCACTTATTTTATCCTCTTCTTTTCCAGTTTCCATTACAACTTAGTGAAAAGAATGATTAACACACACAAAAAGGAAAAAAAGATAAAAGAAGACAAGAAAGACAAGGGTGGTTGCTCAGTTTGCTTTTCTCCAGACTTGAGGTTAGTGAGAATTTTCAGGATTCATTAATAATGTCTGGATGGTGGAGGTGGTATTATAAGCTGAACTAGTTGTTCGTCTGTTGGGCTTCAGAATCTCCTATTTCTTGCTTTGGACACCTGTTTTTGAACATTAGTTTAAACATATTTTCTTGTTTGATAAATTGTCAGCAAAATATGTGGATCATTTTGTTAGGTAAAGTAGAAGAGAAGTTTTTCGAAGGAGTTTCAATCTTACCTCTTCCCACAAGACTGAGTCTCAGTTTTTAAAGTTCTAAAATGGAGTTACCGGATGTGGTGGCACATGCCTATAATCCCGGCTACTTGGGAGGCTGAAGCATGAGAATAGAGAATCGCTTGAATCTGGGAGGTGGAGGCTGCAGTGAGCTGAGATTGTGCCCCTGCTCTCCTGCCTGGGTGACAGTTAGACCCTGCCTCAAATAATAATAATAATAATAATAATAATAATAATAATAAGGTAAGATAAAATGGACCTAAGTATACCTAACTGAAGAGTTGTAGTTATGATAAAATGGATTTATATTTGTGAGGTATCTAGCACAGTATTTGATGCAAAGAAGGTTGATGAAATTCATTTAATTTAAAGAAAATGAATAGAGTAGTAGCTTTATATATGCTATAAAATATGAAAAACATGCATCATTTCCAACCCTGTCCCTCAAGATATATTCATATTTCTAACACTTAGAAATATTAAAACTTTTATTGCAAATGAAGGGCACATGATCAAACATCTAGAGCAAGTATTATGCTTATACCATTAATTTAAAATTGACTCCTAATATATGATCTTTTTAGGTGCATTGGGAGAATCAAGGGAAATAACAGTAATCCGTGAGAAACATGTCAATACATTTGCAGTTACTTCTTGACTATTCTCATGGGGATTTTCTCAATACTTGATTATTAGCACCTTCCAGTTGATGTCCAGAAAGCAGGGAAAGAGTCTGCTACTTGGTATTGTCCAGATTAGTTGTTTTTTTAATTAGTGAAATCCAGACTAGATGCTGATTCCCAAGAAAACCCTCCAATTTAGGAGATTCCGTAAACAGACCATTTATTCCATACTGATCTGTAAGTAGAAATCTGTGCTGCCTCTTCCACGAGCCTTCTGGAAGAATGACACATTTGCCTTTATTAAATGGAGAATGAAAGGAGATTGGGAAAAATTTGTAAAACTACTTGCTCAAAGAATCAAATATATGTGTTTGTATACATTTGATAAAAATAAAAAAATATATTTAAAGAGAGACATTGCGGACTTTTCCTCCCATACTTTCTGTCTCCCTTGTTTGCTTCCCTTGTATAATTGTACATTTATTAGGAGGAAGGAATTCATTTGATCCATCTTTCTACTCTCCTTTCCACTCCCATCCCTAGCACAGTGACTGGAACATGGTAGGTGTGTAAGTATTTTTTAAACAAATATGTGCATTTAATGTGTGGGCTGAATAAACAGCTCTGATTTATAGCCATCATGTATTAAGCTTGTCAGATTTAAAATCATATTTTTCATTTTTCCGAGGAACTATGCATGTAATCAGAGGACTTTACTAGTTGTTATCTAATGCTACCAGAGAAATTACTATCACAACTCTTCCAAGCTTCCTTATAGTTAGGGTATTCTTTTGCCATATACTACTGGGTAGACTAGATTCTGGAAGCCATTTGGAGAGAATATTGTGGATGTAGGCCGCATTTTCCCCCCAGGTATTGATAGTATTCATAGTATGCTTAGTAGAGATTCCTCAGATTTTTATATCTTTGTCCTGATAATCACCTTCTATCAAAAAGCAAATGTCTCTTTTTTACTGGCGTATGTATGTTAAACAACACAGATGACCAATAACATTAGAGCTAAACAGTCAAGAAAAAGTCATGACTTGTATCCTTTTGGGTGTTCACCTTTTTGGTTGATCGGTGGCTTACGTCAGTCAAGGCAATTGCATTCTCCAAAATTAACAGGTGTGTGCTTACATATTGTGTTTTAATATACGTCCTTTCACAATTAGGGGCGTTATTTACTTAGGATTAAAAGAGATCTAGGTGCTGAACGTGCTTTACACTTCCCATTCTCCGTACCCTTGCTTACGATCCTTCTACAGTGCATGCCATCGGTTGTTCCCATGTATCTATGGAGGCCACTTCTACAGCCAATGTCAAATACACTCATTTCTCATACATTACTTTTCATTATAGTACCATTTATCTTACACAGGGTTTACAATGAAAAATATGCAAACGTATTTAGAATAAAGAAGGGTCGAGACAAGTGGGTAGGAAGCCAACCATGTAAAGGTAGACCAGCACGTAGTACTTTGAAAAAAACAAATCAATCATAAGAATTCTGATGATATGGTATGGGAATATATCTTTAGAATTCAGCAAATGCCTCACTTGTGATTATCTTTCATGTTTTAATATTCTGCATTTATTAGGCAGGTTGGGGATGGGGATACGGGCTGTATTTTATGGTACCTTGCAGATTAGTCCTGAAAATTGTTATGGGCTCACACATCTATAGCACAAAAGAAAACTAGAAAGGGCAAACAAAATGAAAGATTTTAAATTAACTTGGCAATGGTTGCCAGCCAGGTGGATGCCACTCTTCTTCAAGCGACTAGACCTCACTCTCATTAGCTACATTAATCCATTAATTAATACAAGGAATTTTGTTGAGCACTTAATTTGCTACAATAACTATGCTAGTTGTTGGACATGGTCCTAACATTATCCTGATATTGGGAATCTGTGAAAAGGGTTAATGGGAAAGATATAGTATATAAAAATTTTTAAATTGTGGCTTGGGATATTAAAACAAATATGAACGACTAATGCAATCTCTCCAGTTTTATAATATAACTAGTTTTATTAGAAACTTTTTTTGAATTGTCAAAATGGTTCTGAAATATCTTTAATTATCTGAAATATCTTGCTATTATTACTATATAAAGGTAGTCATGTTTTTTGTGGGAACCCTTTGAAAATAATTTAACTGCTTTTAAAAGTATGTAATGAATTGAAGTTATTCTTAAATGATCTGATTCACTTCTTCAATAAATTTAGTAAGATAATTCAAGCCCTTCCACTCCCTTCTCCTGACACTTTTAAAATAACTCACTTTTATTTTAATTACTCTTGGGGGTCTCCTGCTATGAAACAATGGTAGAATTTCATTTTTTGCTCATGAGAAAGATAGGTCTGTGGTTATTAATAATTATTCAGTATGAACAACCATGACTTTCATAGTAAATACAGAGACAAATCTCATCTTTACATTAGCAGGAGTACGAAGAGGCAAATTAACCTTCATGAAATACTGCCTTTGAAGAAGAAAAATTAGGATAATAGAAGAAAGACTGATGAAATTTGACCAGTTTCCAGGACAGAAGAGATGACCTATTTGGGGTTGTTGGAATTATTACTAATTATGGAGAGGCATTTATATGTATGCAGACTGCATAGAAAATATGCAAGATAATATACTTTCACATCTGTATAGAATTATGTGGTGGTTTAAAATACGTCCACAAGTTCTCTGCAACCGCTCCCTTCAAGGAATGGAAACCAAATTCCCACTCCTTGACTGTGGGCTGAACTTAGTGATTTGCTTCTAATGAACAGAATAAAGTAGAAGTAATGGCCTGCGACTTAGAAGACAAGGTCATAAAAGGTCCTGCAGCATTATCTTCATTTTCTTCCTTGGATTGCTTGTTTTGGTGGGGGAGCAGCATGGTATGGGTGGGGGAGCAGGGTGGTGTGGGTGGGGGAGCAGGGTGGTGTAGGTGGGGGGAACCAGCTGCCATGTTGTTAGGACATGCAGGCAACCCTGTGGAGAAATACAAACAGTGAGGAGCTGAGGCCTTCTGCCAAATACAAGTGAGGAACTGACTCATTCTGACAACATTATTATTGATGAGCCATCTTGGAAGTGGATCCTCCAGCCCCACTTAAGCCTTCAGATGACTGTAGCCCTGGCTAATATCTTGATTGCAACCACACAAGACACTCTGAACCAGAATCATCAAGCTAATCTGATTTCAAAATCCTGGCGCAAAGAAATCATAAGATAATAAATGTTTATTGTTTTAAGCCACTAAGTTTTTTGGGGTTGGGGAGTAATTTGTTACATAGAAGAGCTAAATAATACAAACTCTATAATAGGATTTGTTTTTAAGAAACAAATAATTTCAGCTGTTTTAATCTAAAAGACGTATAATATAAGGAGTTGGAAGGACTAGAAAAATGTTATTTAGGCTACTTTTGCAGAATAATACCACTATACTGTCCTGCAAGGGGAGCTGCTACATCTGCCATTATTAGGAAGATGAAAAATTGGAAAGTTGTGCTGGAATTTCTGACTTCAATGAACTCTGCCAAATGAATCAGGAAGCCTCTGCCACTATTGCTGCTGCAATAATACCCACAAAGTTCCTACCTGGATACAGGAATGTGGCTGCAGAACAAAGCAACAGGAAAAATTCCTCTGCCTTACTTCTACCTTCCAAGTCGCATGAAAATATATCTGGTTGGCAAAATACCGACCCCATCCACAAAAAAAAAAAAAAAAAAAAAAAAAAAAAAAAAAATTCTTCGAGGACCCTAGCTGTGAGGAAACCTGGGAAATGTCATTTGTAGCTTTCTAACCTCTGCAGTACAGGAAGGCATACCCTGTTAGATCTTGTATAGTTTTGCATTTCTGTGAATATTCTTGAGCTTTATTCTTCAACACAAGTAAGTTTCTTGGACACAGTTTGATTCTTTTGGGTCTTTTAGGATTTGCTAAGTTTAGTCTAGGATTCATTATTTTCCACTCCTGAGGCAAGAGCATTCCAAGTATTCTACCCAATGCCCTGTAGCCTATGAAGTTTTCTAGTCCGGTTGGTGGGCACTATTTCAATCCCTGTGTGGGTGCCAGGCACTGTTCCCTCTAATCCTTTCACATGGTTCTTTCTTTGGCCTAAGGTATTTTCCTCACACACATGGGATGATCATTACTCTGCTGAATATGTAGTTGGGAGCCTCTGCAGATGTCTGGGGTTCTTTCTGTGTGCAGCTCTCTCCTCTCTGGTATACTTTAATGTGATTTCTGACACCTTAGTCTCCCTGAGATGAACTCTTAGTTCTGTCTCCTTAATTCAGGAAACCCATCTGGCTACACCTAAGGTTTCCTTCCCTGTACTGCAGCCTGGAAACTCTCAAGCCAGTAAGCGGGGGCAATCATGGGGCTTACCTCATTTCTTTCCTGTTTCTCGGGGATCACTGTCCTTCATTGCTTGATGTCTAGTGTCTTCCAAACTGTTTGTTCAAATACGTTGTGTCTTTTTTTTTTTTGGTTGTTACCAATGAGAGGATAAATCTGGCCCTTATTACTCCATTTCAGCCCCTTATTATTTTTGGTTCTTTTTTTTTTTTTTACTATAAGTTCTAGGGTACATGTGCACAACATGCAGGTTTGTTACATATGTATACTTGTGCCATGTTGGTGTGCTGCACCCATTAACTCGTCATTTACATTAGGTATATCTCTTAATGCTATCCCTCCCCCCTCCCCCTCCCCACAATAGGACCCAGTGTATGATATTCCCCTTCCTGTGTCCAAGTGATCTCATTGTTCAATTCCCCCCTATGAGTGAGAACATGCAGTATTTGGTTTTCTGTTCTTGCGATAGTTTGCTGAGAATGATGGTTTCCAGCTGCATCCATGTCCCTACAAAGGACATGAACGCATCCTTTTTTATGGCTGCATAGTATTCCATGGTATATATGTGCCACATTTTCTTAATCCGGTCTGTCACTGATGGACATTTGGGTTGATTCCAAGTCTTTGCTATTGTGAATAGTGCCACAATAAACATATGTGTGCATGTGTCTTTATAGCAGCATGACTTAATAATCCTTTGGGTATATCCCCAGTAATGGGATGGCTGGGTCAAATGGTATTTCTAGTTCTAGATCCTTGAGGAATCGCCACACTGTTTTCCACAGTGGTTGAACTAGTTTACAGTCCCACCAACAGTATAGAAGTGTTCCTATTTCTCCACATCCTCTCCCGCACCTGTTGTTTCCTGATTTTTTAATGATTGCCATTCTAACTGGTGTGAGATGGTATCTCATTGTGGTTTTGATTTGCATTTCTCTGATGACCAGTGATGATGAGCATTTTTTCATGTGTCTGTTGGCTGTATGAATGTCTTCTTTTGAGAAGTGTCTGTTCATATCCTTTGCCCACTTTTTGATGGGGTTGTTTGCTTTTTTCTTGTAAATTTGTTTGAGTTCTTTATAGGTTCTGGATATTAGCCCTTTGTCAGATGAGTAGATTGCAAAAATTTTCTCCCATTCTGTAGGTTGCCTGTTCACTCTGTTGGTAGTTTCTTTTGCTGTGCAGAAGCTCTTTTGTTTAATTAGATCCCATATGTCAATTTTGGCTTTTGTTGCCATTGCTTTTGGTGTTTTAGACATGAAGTCCTTGCCCATGCCTATGTCCTGAATGGTATTACCTAGGTTTTCTTCTAGAGTTTTTATGGTTTTAGGTGTAACATTTAAGTCTGTAATCCACCTTGAATTAATTTTTGTATAAGGAGTAAGGAAAGGATCCAGTTTCAGCTTTCTACTTACAGCTAGCCAATTTTCCCAGCACCATTTATTAAATAGGGAATCATTTCCCCATTTCTTGTTTTTCTCAGGTTTGTCAAAGATCAGATGGCTGTAGATGTGTGGTATTATTTCTGAGGACTCTGTTCTGTTCCATTGGTTGATATCTCTGTTTTGGTACCAGTACCATGCTGTTTTGGTTACTGTAGCCTTGTAGTACAGTTTGAAGTCAGGTAGTGTGATGCCTCCAGCTTTGTTCTTTTGGCTTAGGATTGTCTTGGCAATGCAGGGTCTTTTTTGGTTCCATATGAACTTTAAAGCAGTTTTTTCTAATTCTGTGAAGAAAGTCATTGGTAGCTTAATTGGGATGGCATTGAATCTATAAATTACCTTGGGCAGTATGGCCATTTTCACAATATTGATTCTTCCTATCCATGAGCATGGTATGTTATTCCATTTGTTTGTGTCCTCTTTTATTTCACTGAGCAGTGGTTTGTAGTTCTCCTTGAAGAGGTCCTTTACATCCCTTGTAAGTTGGATTCCTAGGTATTTTATTCTCTTTGAAGCTATTGTGAACGGGAATTCATTCATGATTTGGCTCTCTGTTTGTCTGCTACTGGTGTATAAGAATGCTTGTGATTTTTTGCACGTTGATTTTTGTATCCTGAGACTTTGCTGAAGTTTCTTATCAGCTTAAGGAGATTTTGGCCTGAGACAATGGGGTTTTCTATATATATAATCATGTCATCTGTGAACAGGGACAATTTGATTTCATCTTTTCCTAACTGAATACCCTTGATTTCTTTCTCTTGCCTGATTGCCCTAGCCAGAACTTCCAACACTATGTTGAATAGGAGTGGTGAGAGAGGGCATCCCTGTCTTGTGCTAGTTTTCAAAGGGAATGCTTCCAGTTTTTGCCTATTCAGTATAATATTGGCTGTGGGTTTGTCATAAATAGCTCTTATGATTTTGAGATACGTTCCATCAATATCGAATTTATTGAGAGTTTTTAGCATGAAGGGCTGTTGAATTTTGTTGAAGGCCTTTTCTGCAGCTATTGAAATAATCATGTAGTTTTTGTCTTTGGTTCTGTTTATATGCTGGATTACGTTTATTGATTTGCGCATGTTGAACCAGCCTTGCATCCCAGAGATGAAGCCCACTTGATCATGGTAGATAAGCTTTTTCATGTGCTGCTGGATTCAATTTGCCAGTATTTTATTGAGGATTTTTGCATTGATGTTCATCAGGGATATTGGTCTAAAATTCTCTTTTTTTTTGTTGTTGTATCTCTGTCAGGCTTTGGTATCAGGATGATGTTGGCCTCGTAAAATGAGTTAGGGAGGATTCCCTCTTTTCCTCTTTTTCTATTGATTGGAATAGTTTCAGAAGGAATAGTACCAACTCCTCCTTGTACCTCTGGTAGAATTCGGCTGTGAATCCATCTGGTCCTGGACTTTTTTTGGTTGGTAGGCTATTAATTATTGCCTCAATTTCAGAGCCTGCTATTGATCCATTCAGGGATTCAATTTCTTCCTGGTTTAGTCTTGGGAGAGTGTGAGTTCCAGGAAATTATCCATTTCTTCTAGGTTTTCTAGTTTTTTTGTGTGGAAGTGTTTATAGTATTCTCTGATGGTAGTTTGTATTTCTGTGGGGTTGGTGGTGATATCCCCATTATCATTTTTTATTGTGTGTATTTGATTCTTCTCTGTTTTCTTCTTTATTAGCCCTGCTAGTGGTCTATCAATTTTGTTGATCTTTTCAAAAAACCAGCTCCTGGATTCATTGATTTTTTTGGAGGGTTTTTTGTGTCTCTATCTCCTTCAGTTCTGCTCTTAGTTATTTCTTGCCTTCTGCTAGCTTTTGAATGTGTTTGCTCTTGCTTCTCTATTTCTTTTAATTGTGATGTTAAGGTGTCAATTTTAGATCTTTCCTGCTTTCTCTTGTGGGCATTTAGTACTATAAATTTCCCGCTACACACTGCTTTAAATGTGTCCCAGAGATTCTAATATGTTGTATCTTTGTTCCCATTGGTTTCAAAGAACATCTTTATTTCTGCCTTCATTTCCTTATGTACCCAGTAGTCATTCAGGAGCAGGTTGTTCAGTTTCCATGTAGTTGAGTGGTTTTGATTGAGTTTCTTAGTCCTGAGTTCTAGTTTAACTGCACTGTGGTCTGAGAGACAGTTTGTTATAATTTCTGTTCTTTTGCATTTGCTGAGGAGTACTTTACTTCCAACTATGTGGTCAATTTTGGAATAAGTGTGATGTGGTGCTGAGAAGAATGTATATTCTGTTGATTTGGGGTGGAGAGTTCTGTAGATGTCTATTAGGTCTCCTTGGTGCAGAGTTGAGTTCAATTCCTAATTATCCTTGTTAATTTTCTGCCTCATTGATCTGTCTAATGTTGACAGTGGGGTGTTATAGTCTCCCATTATTATTGTATGGGAGTCTAAGTCTCTTTGTAAGTCTCTAAGGACTTGCTTTATGAATCTGGGTGCTCCTGTATTGGGTGCATATATATTTAGGATAGTTAGCTCTTCCTGATGAATTGATCCCTTTACCATTATGTAATGGCCTTCTTTGTCTCTTTTGATCTTTGATGGTTTAAAGTCTGTTTTATCAGAGACTAGGATTGCAACCTCTGCTTTTTTTTGTTTTCCATTTGCTTGGTAGATCTTCCTCCATCCGTTTATTTTGAGCCTATGTGTGTCTCTGCATGGGAGATGGGTCTCCTGAATACAGCAAACTGATGGGTCTTGACTCTTTATCCAATTTGCCAGTCTGTGTCTTTTAATTGGACCATTTAGTCCATTTACATTTAAGGTTAATACTGTTATGTGTGAACTTGATCCTGTCATTATGATATTAGCTGGTTATTTTGCTCATTAGTTGATGCAGCTTCTTCCTAGCATCGATGGACTTTACATTTTGACATGTTTTTGCAATGGCTGGTACCTGTTGTTCCTTTCTATATTTAGTGCTTCCTTCAGGATCTCTTGTAGGGCAGGTCTGGTGGTGACAAAATCTCTAAGCATTTGCTTGTCTGTAAAGGATTTTATTTCTCTTTCACTTATGAAACTTAATTTGGCTGGATATGAAATTCTGGGTTGAAAATTCTTTTCTTTAAGAATGTTGAATATTGGCCCCCACTCTCTTCTGGCTTGTAGAGTTTCTGCCGAGAGATCTGCTGTTAGTCTGATGGGCTTCCCTTTGTGTGTAACCTGACCTTTCTCTCTGGCTGCCCTTAACATTTTTTCCTTCATTTCAACTTTGGTGAATCTGACAATTACGTGTCTTGGAGTTGCTCTTCTCGAGGAATATCTTTGTGGTGTTCTCTGTATTTCCTGAATTTGGATGTTGGCCTGCCTTCCTGGGTTGGGGAAGTTCTCCTGGATGATATCCTGCAGAGTGTTTTCCAACTTGGTTCCATTTTCCCCATCACTTTCAGGCACACCAATCAGATGTAGATTTGGTCTTTTCACATAATCCCATACTTCTTGGAGGCTTTGTTCATTTCTTTTTACTCTTTTTTTCTCCACACTTCTCTTCTCGCTTCATTTCATTCATTTGATCTTCAGTTGCCGATACTCTTTCTTCCAGTTGATCGAGTCAGTTACTGAAGCTTGTGCATTTGTCACATAGTTCTTGTGTTATGGTTTTCATCTCTATCAGTTCTTTTAAGGTCTTCTTTGCATTGATTATTCTAGTTATCCATTCATCCATTCTTTTTTCAAGGTTTTTAGTTTCTTTGCGCTGGTTACACTCCTTTAGCTCTGAGAAGTTTGATTGACTGAAGCCTTCTTCTCTCAACTTGTCAAAGTCATTCTCCGTCCAGCTTTGTTCTGTTGCTGGCGATGAGCTGCGTTCCTTTGGAGGGGGAGATGTGCTCTGATTTTTTGAATTTCCAGCTTTTCTGCACTGCTTTTTCCCCATCTTTGTGGTTTTATCTGCCTTTGGTCTTTGATGCTGGTGACGTACTGATGGGGTTTTGGTGTGGGTGTCCTTTCTGTTTGTTAGTTTTCCTTCTAACAGTCAGGACCCTCAACTATAGCTCTGTTGGAGTTTGCTTGAGGTCCACTCCAGACCCTGTTTGCCTGGGTATCAGCAGCGGAGGCTGCAGAAGATAGAATATTGCTGCACAGCGACTGTTGCTGTCTGATTCTTGCTCTGGAAGCTTCGTCTCAGGGGGGTACCCCGCTAAGTGAGGTGTGAGGTGTTGGTCTGCACCTAGTGGGGGTTGTCTCCCAGTTAGGCTACTCAGGGGTCAGGGACCCACTTGAGCAGGCAGTCTGTCCGTTCTCAGATCTCAACCTCCATGCTGGGAGATCCACTGCTCTCTTCAAAGCTATCAGACAGGGGCATTTACCTCTGCCGAGGTTTCTGCTGCTTTTTGTTTAACTATGCCCTGTCCCCAGAGGAGGAGTCTACAGAGACAGGCCAGCCTCCTTGAGCTGTGGTGAGCTCCACCCAATTCGAGCTTCCCGGTGGCTTTGTTTACCCACTTAATCCTCAGCAATGGTGGGTGCCCCTCCCCCAGCCTCCCTGCCACCTTGCAGTTAGATCTCAGACTGTTGTGCTAGCAATGAGGGAGGCTTCGTGGGCATGGGACCCTCTGGGCCAGGTGTGGGATATAATCTCCTGGTGTGCCATTTGCTAAGACCCTTGGTAAAGTGCAGTATTAGGGTGGGAGTTACACGATTTTCCAGGTGTTGTGTGTCTCAGTTTCCCTTGGCTAGGAAAAGGGATTCCCTTCCCCCTTGCGCTTCCCAGGTGAGGCGATGCCTCACCCTGCTTCAGCTCTCTCTAGTTGGGCTGCACCAGCTGACCAGCACTGATTTCCTGGCACTCCCCAGTGAGATGAACCTGGTACCTCAGTTGAAAATGCAGAAATCACCCATCTTCTGTGTCACTCATGCTGGGAGCTGGAGGCCGGAGCTGTTCCTATTTGGCCATCTTGAGCATGCCCTGTTTTTGTTTTTTTTTAAATCAGAGCCTGTATCACATCTTGTAGAAAAGCATTTCACCTAACATGATATTATTTCCTTGGTGACACCATAACTGAGTCTTCAGTAAGCCATGTTTTTTTTTTAAATTTTTTTATTTTTATTTTTTTTATTTTTTAGATGGGGTCTTGCTCTGTCACCCAGGCTGGAGTGCAGTGGCATGATCTGGGCTCACTGCAACCTCTGCCTCCTGGGTTCAAGTGATTCTCCTGCCTCAGCCTCCTGAGTAGCTGGGATTACAGGTGCCCACCACTATGCCCTGCTAATTTTTGTATTTTTAGTAGAGACAGGGTTTCACCATGCTGTCCAGGCTGGTTTCAAACTCCTGATCTCAGGTGATCCACCTGCCTCAGCCTCCCAAAGTGCTGGGATTACAGGTGTGAGCCACCATGCCTGGTCTAGTAAGCAATTTTTACTGCTTTAGAAGGCTGAGTAATTCTGGGTGATGGTATACATAATGGTTACCATATTTATAATATGCTTTATTTTTCTCTACATTTTGTTCCTCAGTCAGTAGTTGAATGAACAAGACATTTAGTAAGTCTGCAGATGGCAGTACTGGCAGAAATCTGACAGATAGGAAGGATAACTAAAACTCAGAATACATCTCTACTCCATTGGGGCAATCTCTGCCTTGCTACAAGGGAGGATTTTCTATATATATATGTAAGAGAGGATTTTCTATACAGCTGCCCACCAGGTACTAGTTTATGGTACTATGTCATGGAGTCATTGCTGGCTTCTGCTGTTGGCCGATTGAGCACTCAGCAACAGAAGTATTCAGATCAGCCTTGGTGAGGGAAAGTTCATCCCTTCCACCATGGCAACCTGTTCACGTGCCCATTGAGTAAATACTGGGGTAGCTGGGGAAAGAGTCTGACTGACATCTCCAGAACACTTTTACTTGTTTACCAGGTTTTGGAGAGTTTCATCTGTAGTGGTTGACTTTTGGTTAGCATTCACAACAGACACAACTAATTTTGCACTTTGAGCCGATTCCAAGAGGTTATCTGTCTGTTACATATTGCTGTATAACAAATCATCCCAAAATTAATGGCTTAAGATAACATTTATTTTGCTCATGAATCTGCTATTTAGGCTGGTCTCACAGAGACAGCACATCTCTGTTTTGCTTAGTGTCACTTGGGATGACTTGAAGGCCAGGGATTGGATTATTCTGAAGATTTGCTCACTCACATATCTGGAGGTTGATGCTGATATAGGCTTGGTCTTCAATTGGTGCTGTGGCTAGAACATCTACGTGTAGCTTTTCTATGTGGCTGTTTGGCTTTCTTGCAGCATGGTTACTAGGTTTCAAAGTGAGCATCCCAAGAGGATCAGAACAAAGTTGTATGGCTTTTCATGACTTAGTCTTTAAAGTCACATTGTTACAGCTTGAGGGTAGTTGTCCAGGTTCTTGGAGTTTTGAACAAAGAATTGGACAAAATACACAAGCAAGGCAGCCAAAGCAGAGATTTATTTTAAACTAAAGTACACTCCACAGGGTGGGGACAGGCTCCAGAAAGCAGCTTGGCACTGGTTACAGAATTTTCTGGGGTTTATATACCGTCTAGAGGTTTCCCATTGGTTCACTCTAGTGACACATGACCAGTCTGAAGGGTTAAAGAGTAGGCCTGCAACCAGTCTGATTGGTTGTGAGAGAGGACCAGTCAAAGGTATTTTCATTTTCCAACTGCCCTGCAGCAACTGCCACACAGTAAAAGGAGGGGTTGAAAAGGGAGTAGCCTCAGCGTGAGTCGGCCTTATGTTCCCTGCCTCCTGACCCTATTCTGCCTCAACATGACATGACTTCAGGCATGTCATATACCTGCCCAACCATATACCTGCCCACAATCAAAGAGGGGAACATAGACCTCATCTCTCACGAGAGGAGTGTCCATGTCACACTGTAAGGAGCACATGTCAGATGGGATATGCTGGTGTGACAATCTTTGAAAAATGCAATCTGCCCCACCGTTACATAGCTCTTCCCCAAGTGCCCTCATTATGAATTTTCCACTCTTGTGTCTTCTAAGACCTTGACCATCTAACCCAATTGGTAGCCCCTGCCCATGAATGGATGCTAATCTATACTGTTGGGCATTTCCATTTACAAGCAAAGAGGATAAGCACGTGTACTGCTAAAAGTTCTGCTCACTGAGAGCATTTATCTGCCTCATTGTCCTTCATAGCCCATGTAAGTGGCACTGTAATGTGAGGCAGCCCACTTATAGAAGGTGTCAACATATTATGCAGAATAATCTGAAAACCTTTCATTAATTCTTTTAAATTTCCCAGGCAATTGTCAGGTGATTACATGTAAGGTGAGGAGGATATGGCAGTGCATCAGGAGTAGGAACCCTCAGAACGTAAGCCACATGTTTATGAAAAATGCTGGTGTCCTTAGAACCTGCTTGAGCCTACACTTCTTTTTCCTTGAGGGTGGAATGCAGCTGCACACAATGCTAGGGTTTTCTGTATTATATAACAATTCAGCTCATGATGGGAAGAGCAGGTTGCATAGTCATTTGAAATTCCATGGTTTGGCCAGGCAAGGCTCACGCCTGTAATCCCAGCACTTTGGGAGGCTGAGGCAGGCAGATCACCTGAGGTCAGGAATTTGAGACCAGCCTGGCCAACATGGCAAAATCCCATCTCTGTTAAGTACAAAAAAATTAGCTGGATGTGGTGGTGCACACCTGTAATCCCAGCTACTTGGGAGACTGGGGCACGAGAATTGCTTGAACCCAAGAGATGGAGGTTGCAGCAAGCTGAGATTGTGCCACCACACTCCAGCCTGGGCAACAGAATGAATGAGACTTCATCTCAAAACAAAACGGAAAACAAGAAACAAACAAACCAAAAAACAAAAACAAAAACAACAACAACAACAACAAAAAACAAAGAAATCCAATGGTTAGATAGCATAGTAGGCTGGATAATGGCTCCCAAGTTTATCCATATCTGAATTTCTAGGATCTGTGGATGTCACTTTATATGGCAAAAAGGACAATGCATATATGACAAATTTAAGGATCTTGAGATGTGGCTGTTACCCTGTGTTATTTGGGTGGACCCAATGTAACTATAGTATTCCTTATAGGAAGGTTACAAGAAGAGTTGAAGTCAGAGGAAGAGGTGATGTGATGATGGCAGCAGCAATTAGATGGATGCATTTGAAGAAAGGGGAAGGGGATAGAAGGTAAGGGCCACAGCCACTAGAAGCTGAAAAAGGCAAGGGAATGGATTCTCTCCTCAGAGCTTCCAGAAGGAACCAGTCCACCTGCTGTCACCTGATTTTAGCTCAGTGAAACTGATTTCAGACTTCTGATTTCCAGGATAGTAAGGGAGTAACTTTGTATTGTTTTAAGCCACTGTAAGATTATGGCCACATAACTCCAACTTCTGCCCTCCTCCTTACTTTATCTTCCCTGTGTGTATTTCTCCTCTTCTGTCTATCAAATCTCCACCTGCCTCCCTCTTATGAGGACATGTGTGATTGAATTTAGGGCCCACCAAGATAATCCAAGATAATCTTCCCATCTCAAGATCTTGAACTTAATCACATCTGTATAGACCTTTTTCCTTATAGGGTAACATTTACAGCTTCCAGGATTAGGACTTAATATCTTTGGGCGGCCATTATTTAGTCTACTACAGCCACTAAGTGCGTGGTAATTTGTTACAGCAGCAATTAATTCAGGTAGGTATTAAGTCTCTACTAGGGCACAGTAGCAAGCCCAAAACTATGGCTCAGAAAAGAAAAATACTTTTTTTTTCTTTTTCTTTTTAAGGAGAGCAGGGCTTTCCTGTGAAATTCTAGGAGCCTGAGCAGTGAATCTTTGAATATAGTTTTTCAGATTGGCCACAGACATTTCAAACTTTATTGGACATGCGAAGTCATAAGGGACACTTGTAAGCTGAGTTCAGCTGGAGAGCTTCTTTTCCTCTTGGCTCCATTCGAAGCAGGTTGCCTTAAGGATCACTTAGTAAATGGACAGGAACTGCACACTTAAATGTGGTATACATTGTCTCTAAATCCCAAGAGGTGCATTAAGCACTGTGCCTCTTGGTGGAAAGGGATGCAAAGTGCAGCAGCTGTTCAAGGAGATATTCTGACATGTTCCAGTCTACTAGACTCTCAGAAACCTCACTGAAATAGCAGGTCCCTGAATTTATCTGCTCATGTGCACCTTATAAAGGCATTCCAGTCCTATTAACCATTTGCTATATATTCCTTCAAGCTCGTTTATTTTCATTTACATATACACAGATATTCTGCATTTACTTACTTCTCACCCAGCTGCTCTTCATTTTTTTTTCATTGTAATATATACAGTGATGGGTTAATCAATTCTGACGTACACATTCTCAACACCCACCCACAGAATCCCCTGAGAATTTAATGAAAGAGAAATATTCTGGAATGAGAATACACAATATGCTGATAACAGGCATCCCTTTTCAAGCTCAGTTAAACCAGATGCAAAAAGAATTTGTTATTAAATGTGATGGGTGTGGCTTGCCTTTTTTGTGTTGATGGGGACATTGCAGGTGGGTCTGACTATTTGATTCCTCTATTTTGGAGCCAGATGTGTTCACAAATCCAAGTGGCACACATTTGCTATGTGCATGTTTGCATGAATAAATTCCTCCCTCATTAAAATCCAAGGATTGGAATACTCAAAGCAGTAACCTCTTTCTTCATTTTAGAGGCATGACTAGGTGATGTTGAGTATTAACTCTTCAAAGTATAATTTCTAGGAGAACTATATATTTTCTCAGCTATTCTGGTTTTATTATTTGCCTCCAAGCCTTGTTATTTACAAACCCATCCACATAGATGAATTTTGATCCCTCTGAAAGCTTAGTTCTTTGAAAACAATGGAAAAATAAAAGAACGTTCAATAAAATTTCTACCTTTTGTAGGAAAAATACCCAGTTTAGATAAAATTGATGTACATGTCTGCACAAATCTTAAGGCTCAATGGAATCCCTTAGAAGCAGGGAACTTAAAGAATACAAGGGAAAATATTTCATTTTATAGATAGTACAACTGAAGTTCATAAGGACTCTGGAGAGCTGAGACTAGAATTCCAAGATAGTTTTCTTTGCCTCTCCAGGGAATCAGAGAATTAATCAGAGAATTAAAACAAAATCCTTGATAGTAATCATGTTCATTTCATTAATATTATAGATAAAATCTAACAAAAATAAAATGAAAAATGTCACTAACAAAATCAAGGATTTGTCCTTAATTCACATAATGATCAAGAGAAATAAAATTTTTCTGACACCAAAAGTTAGGGGGACACAATTGGCTCTGCTCAATTACAAATGGAATTAAAATGGCAAATGTTAGGAATAGTGGTCCTCAAGGAAGCAAATTTTCCTTTATTTGTGATCATTGCTATTCAACATAGTGGACAACTTCTAGCATTTTCCAGAACATTCCTAATGTTGCTCATGGCAGTGGGGGGAAGTATTTTATTATAAGTATGAAAAATTTAACACCCTAAGTAAATAAGCAGGCCTTTTGTTATAGCTAGGTAGTCCTTATCATGCATCATGTTTATAAATATCTAAACTGGATTGGGTACAATTTTCAAGCTGTCTGTTTAAAGGAAATCAAGCAATATAGTAAGTTTGGCAGACATTGCAGTGTCTACCCTGTATCAATGTCCTCCTTCTTTCTCACCAGCAGATCCCTGATTATGCTTGGAATGGTGCTATGGGCTGAGTTGTGTCCCTGCACTATTCTTATGTTGAAGTACCCACCCCCAGTACCTCAGATCGTGACTGTATTTGGAGGCAGGGTGATTTGGTTTGGCTGTGTCCCTACCCAAATCTCATCTTGAATTGTAACTCCCACAATTCCCATATGTTGTGGGAGTGATCCAGTGGGAGGAAACCGAATCATGGGGGGCAGGTCTTTCCTGTGCTGTTCTTGTGATAGTGAATAAGTCTCCTGAGATTTGATGGTTTTATAAAAAGAGTTTCCCTGCACAAGCTCTCTTCTCTTGTCTATCGCCAAGTGAGATGTGCCTTTCACCTTCCTCCATGATTCTGAGGCCTCCCCAGCCACATGGAACTGTGAGTCCATTAAACCTCTTTCTTTTCTATATTGTCCAGTCTCGGGTATATCTTTATCAGCAGCATGCAAACAGACTAATACACAGGGTCTTTAAAGTGGTAATTTTGGGTAAATGAGGTCACTCGTGTGGGCTCTCATCCAATATCACTGGTGTCCTTGTAAGAAAAGGTGATTAAGACACTGATACACACAGAGGAAAGGCCATGTGAAGATACAGAGAGAAAACTGGCCATCTACAAGTCAAGGAGAGAGGCCTGAGAAGAAACCAATCCCACCTGCACTTTGATCTCAGACTTCTAGGCTCCAGAATTGTGAGAAAACAAATGTCTGTTGCTTAAGCCGCCCAGCCTGTGGTACTTTGTTATGGCAGCCCTAGCAAACTAATGCAAGGGATAAACAAAAAACTTTTTTATTTTCCAGTTTCCTTGTTATGGGGGGTGGCCGTGTCTCAACATTCTGGTCAAGGAGATATGAAAGTGGAAGCTCCTCTGTGGACCATTTAATAACATGCTCTAAATGACGTCAGGTTTAGCTACCAGGTGTGTTTTTTGCCCTTTGCCCTTTCCTTTCTTCTGGCCTGGAAGATGACTATGATGCTGGCAGTAAGGCAGCCCACCTGAGACCACAGAGCAACAGCAGCCAAGGATAGCCAAGTAGAAAAACAAAAGGTCTGGGACCTGATGACCTCATAGAGCCACTGTGCTAACCTGGAACCATCTAACTCCAGAAATCTTTCACGTAAAAAAAACAAAATGCTTCATTTGTTCAGCCACTGTTATTTTTTTAATCTTTTTTTCCTCTTCAGGTTTCTATTACTGAATAGAATGCAATTCCTAAAGAAACCCTAGATAGATATTTAGCAGTGTTTTTTAACCTCCTGAAAGAGAACTGTGCTATATTGGGTATAGATGAAAAATCTAATCGGAAGCCACATGGAACAGAAAATTTCTTTACTTAGAACCATCTGCTTAGCTAGACAGTTACCACTTTCTCATTTGTGAACAAATTTCAAATTAAATAGTTAAATTAGACATAGACTTTAAAAAATGTGGGCAATGATATCTACATATCTATGAATACACTGATTCAATATTATTCAACAAAATTTCATAATTTGGTAGCCAGCACATTTAAATGAGAAGAAGTCCTTTGCTGTAAATCATGGGAGTGGATTTCAGAGCAGAATCATGGGATTTCTTTCCTTGTAAATTATCATATGTAGTCTAGCCTGTTGCCTGACCTTTATAACCCATTAATTAGCCTGTGTGGTTTGTGGAACAACTATAGGTCCGCAAACTGTTTGTTACCAGTTAGCAAAAAGATAGGAGATAAGGAATTTGTGCCTGAGTGTAATTCAACTATATCACTAAGCATGCTGTTTAGTTCAGCTTACTTTTTTTTTGGCAAGACTTCTCAATGAAGGAAGCAGTGTGTTGGTTTACATTCTGGTGCAATCTTATTTCATTGCAGATTGGCACTTTGAATGGCAATGAAATAGACAACTTGATTAGGTATAATCAGCTAGTCATTGTGGGAGATCTGACTGCCGATGTCTGCCCTCTGCAACTCACCAGCCTGTGAGTCCAATTAAAATCATATTTATATTAGATCCAGACTGTGAAGACTTTGAGTCTCAACTATCTGCACAAGAACTTGGCCATGCTTCTGACAGTCCCTAGAAAATTGTCTCATATTTGTTCAGGAGAAATTCACTCAAATTCTCTCACTCTGATCTGTTAGCTAAGTCATCCTAAAACAGCCTTCCTGCTGAAGTTTGGTGATGAAAGTGAAGTACTTTATTATTTAGGATCCATTTGGCTGCAAGTAACAGAACACCCACCCAACAGTATCTTTAGCAATGAATACTCTTAATTCTCTTATGTAACAGAATGTCTGGAGAAAGCAGTTGTAAGTTTGAAACTGGCTCAGCAATTTTCTGTAGCTCAGGCTCTTTATAGCCTAAGGATATCCAATACTGTTAATTCATTGGCTTTGGTCTGGTGGGTGGCACAAATTCGTTGACACTCTTCCCATTGAGAAACATGGTTTTTCCCCTCTCCTCTTGAATCTGGGCTGCTTCTGTAACTTGTTTTGACAAACAGTGTGCTGGAGGTGACACTATAACTGCAGAGGCTGGGCCTTAAGAGATCTGCAGCTTCTGATATTACACACTTGGAATGCTTTCTCCTGAGCCTGACCGCCATGCTGTGAGGAAACCTGAGCCACTATACATGTAGGACCACATAGAGAACTGAAGCCCCTGACCAACATCTGAGCTCCCAGCCAGCAGCCTCTATCAACTGCCAGCCATCTGAGTGATGTTATTTTGTATCTCCCAGCTATCCCAACACTGTGGTTGACACCACACAGAGCAGAAAAACCACCCAGTCTATCCACAGAATCATGAGAAATAATAAATTATTATTGTTTTAAGCCATTATGTGGTTTGTTATGCAGCAATAGATAACAAAAAACACTTGGGAATAGACAACTGCCTATTCTTCCAATGTAAGTGGTAACTTATAGCAGTCAAAGAATAATTCTGATCTAATTAATTTTGCTGAATTATGCCTTCAAAAAAGTAGATGGGACAGGAATTGAAAAATATGTAAGCATTGTATGTCAGAGTTTTCTATTTCTGAGATGGGAAATGTGTGTGTGTGTGTGTACACATTTGATCTAAATATAGTTCTCCATAATTGTCTTGGGTTTTGTGGTTCCCAAACTTTTTCCCTTGACCCATCACATGAAGCTGGCTGGAATAGTCCTGAAGCCCCTCTATGTAACTGTGAGGCAACTAAATGTTTTAGTGGAAAAGCATAGTTCCTAGGCCAGAACCTGGAGCCTAAGACTTTGAATTTTCAGCCTCATTTCACCACACAACTTTGCTTCTCAAAGAGATTTCTGTTTTCTGATGATGGTTTTTATTGTGGTTGTTGCAGTAGGCTTCTCAGGAGTAACTCTGGCTACATGTGTCCAACCATCTCTTTTCCTCTGTCCAGTATCTATATGCAGTCCTGACCTTCATCTAGCTGCTTCCAAAATAACGCATTCTGAAGTCAAATAAATCTAATTCATAAATTTTGCAAGATCTGTATTCAATCACATTATTATTCATACCAGTAAAAGAAAATGAGGGCTATAACCCGAACTTTTTCTAACTGGAATACTGCTTCTATTAATCTGGAGATTTTAGCACCTTTTGATTTTCTCCATGCACGTATTCTGAATAGAATCTTCCAGATGTAGTATTACTATTGTTTTACTTGTTCACACCAATTCTTATGCATCTAATCCTTTTAATAGAGAGAGAAACAAAAAATGGGTTGACTATCATATGAATGAGACTCAGTTTTCTACCTTTCCATTTCCTTTTTGAGAAAATTTGACAACATGCATAGAGACATACAATTCTTGTGTTTTGATGAAAGGCAGTTTCTGGCTTCTACTGGCTGATTTTAATCCTATTACAAAAATTGGAAATTTGGATTTCATGTGTTAGCAAAACTGATTATTCCTGAAAGCATTTGAAAAACTAGTTAGGGTGGGGTGGGGGTGGTGGAATCAAACAAATGGGTTGGAGTATATGGATCCTGAAACAGGGCTTGAGAAATCCTCTTTCTTCACACAAGACCAAATGTGTATTTACTGAAAACAACACATGGAGAGGATGGGGAGCTAGAACTTGCTTTGTTAAGCTAAAGCTTGGGAAATATTGTAATTGAAGATCCACCTGGTGTGTTCAAAGCAGATTATAAAAGCCTGCTGAGTAGCAACTGATTTCTCTTCTCTGGAGATTGGCCTGTACGTAGGAACATGGCTGTGTTGGCTCAATGGCACCCAAATTAAACCACAATTTTAGTGTCACCCATGAAATTTCTCTCTCACTCATTCTCTCTCCCTCCTTCCTTTCCTATCATCCCCCACCCCTAATACACATGAAAAATTTTAGTGGATATTTTGATATGTTAAAGAATGGCCCCAAATATGTTCCTATTCTAATTCCCAAAACATTTACATGGCAAAAAGTACTTTGCAGATGTAAATAAGTTAAAGATCTTGACATGGGAGGATTATCCTGGATTATCTGGGTGGGTCCTAAATATAACTGGAAATGTCCTTGTAAGAGAGAGTCAGAGGGAGATTTGATACAGACAAAAGGAGAGAAAGCAATGTTGCCACAGAGGCAGAGACTGGGGGGATGCAGCTACAAGCCAAGGAATGCTGGCAGCCACCAAAAACTGGAAGAATTGAGGAATGGATTCTTCCCAGGAGTCACCAGAGGATGTGCTGCCCCACTGATACCTTGATTTTGGCCCAGTGAAACTAATGTTGGACTTCTGGCCTCCCAAACTGTGAGAGAATACATTTCTGTTGTGTTAAGCCCCCAAGTTTGTGCTAATTTATTACTGCAAGAATAGGAAATGAATACAGATATACTGTGACAATAGGAAATGAATACAGATATATGGTAGAATGATATCTTAGATATCAGAATTTAAAGCAAGATTACATATAGATACCTTGACTCCTGAAAATCACTTAAGAATGTCCCACACTGGAGAACAATATGGCACTGTCTTCCCCAGCACTGGAATAGAGTGTTGCTTCTTCAGCTGAGATGCCAGATGAAGTAGTTGGCTTGTGTTTAGAGGCCATGTTGTAGAAAAAAATTCTTATCTTTAAACATGAGATTCCCCCACAGAAGTAGCTGAGAACAGTCCTACTGGGGGAACTGCAGATTTGTATCTCCTATTTCACATTCACTCAAGGCATATGCTCATTGAGTTGGAAGGATGGGCAGCATTGCTCACATGAGTCGGATTGTCCTTTTATGCTATCTCCCAAGTCAGTAAGGATATATTTGCTTAAGGTAAATAATAGTTCCTAACTGGTATATAGACTCACCATGTGCTAGACCCTTTTCTAATTTCTTATGTTAACTCATTTAATGCCCTGTAGGCTGAGGTGCAGAGTGGTGAAGTAGGTTGGCTAAGATCACAGAATGGTAGAGCTGGGATTTGAATCCAGGCTTGCTGACACCAGAATCTTTGCTCTTAACCGCTACACTCTACTCTCTTAGTAAGTTAGCTAAAGAGATGATATTATTTTGCCATGTACAAAGATGTTAGCAGTGTTCTTCTTCGGATGTTCGGATTACTAGTGATTATTTTTTGTTTTAAAACATGTTTGTATTTTCTATTATTTTACTTTATTCAGTTGATACAGTCTATTCCATTACTATTTCTTCAACACAGAGCATACATTGCTTTTATAATCCAAAAACAAAACCCAACAAAGTTAATATACTTTCATTTTGGAAAAAAATAGGATTCAAAATTGAAGCCGGGCTCAGTGGCTTATACCTGTAATCCCAGGACTTTGGGAGGCCGAGGAGGGCTGATCATCTGAGGTCAGGAGTTCGAGACCAGCCTGGTCAACATGGCAAAACCCCATCTCTACTGAAAATATCAAAAAACAAAACCAAAAACAAAAAAAAATACCAAAAACAAAATCATAGCCGGGCGTGGTGGCGCACACCTGTAGTCCCAGCTACTCGGGAGGCTGAGGCAGGAGAATCACTTGAACTTGTGAGGTGGAGTGAGCCAAGATAGTGCCACTGCACTCCAGGCTGGGACACAGAGCAAGACTCTGTCTGAAAAAAAAAATGTATCTTTGTTAGGTACATCTATCCGTCTGTCTGTCTATCTATCTATCTATCTATCTATCTATCTATCTATCTATCTATCTACATATAGGTATGATAGCTAAAACTAAAAGAGACTATCTAAAAGAGATTAACTTATTGTATTATTCCATTTGGTAATATTGCAGAGTAGGAGGAGTTTCTAGAACATGGACAGATTATTGCAAGACACAAATCAATACAGAGATGTAATTGTTGTTTTCTACACTTGTCCCATCTGGCGTTGGTATCAAAATATAGCAGCCATTTTTGGCTCTAGCTTTTGATACCAGTGTGGGAACTCTGGAATTTCTTGATAACAGTCTTTGTCATTTAGCATCGTAAGTTATCAGATGTATAAACAAAACTCACTTATGTAAATAAAAAAGACCAATCCCTTTATATATTGAAAAAGTTTGATATGGTGTTAAGTGAAAAAATTGGGACACAAGTGGTTAAAAACAACACAATCTCTATTATAATGAAGAAAAAAATTGTATATTCCATGGTTTTGTTTCCATGAAGGGGTGATGGATACAAGTTATTTTCTTCTTCATGCTTTTAGGAGTACTACTACTAGTACAAACTTCTAAAAATATAAATACTCTGTATTTTCTGAAATTTCTACAGTGAGAATGCATTTTTCTTTTAAATATTTTTGTAGAGACAGGGTCTTGTGATGTTGCCCAGGCTGGCCTTGAACTCCTAGCCTCAGGTGATCCTCCTGCCTTGACCTCCCAAAGTGTTGGGGTTACAGACATGAGCCACCACACCCAGCCTTTATTCTTTATATAAAGAATAAAAGGTAAAATAGCCTTCCAATGCAAGATTATAAATATTAGAAAATCCCAAATTTTAAAGCCTTTTTTTCCCATAAGGCTTCCTTGGGTGGCTGCCTAATTAAGATGTGGCTCCCAATTTCAAAATCTGTGAATCTCTTAAGGATATGCTTCCCCAAGAGGAAGTCTCCTCGTTTCATATGGGCTTTTCCATCTGCTTTCCATTCAGCTTGAAATGAAGTTCTTTGAAAATCTTTCTCTTCTTTGCTTTCAACTTGAAGACATTCTGCTATTTTCTAAACATTTAGTTTCATAATTTAGTCTGATGCTATTAAATTAATTCATACTTTATTCCCAGATTATTTTTCAAGCAACCTCTGTGGATATCAAGGATAATCCATTCTGTGCTCCCTTTACTTAGTGCTACCCACTTCTTTAAATTGCCTATTTTAATTTATCTTTAATATAATGCATTTGAAATAATTTCTTTTCCCTTTCTAACCACAGAACATTTTCTCGGCTTCAGTAAAATCGCCGCAATTTTATACAATCTTCGATAACTCTCTTACTAGAAAAGCCATATAGTTAAGCTTCAGCCACAGCTTAAAGCTGCCATAAAGCTTTGTCTCTACCAGTTAAATAACCAGACTGTAGCACACTTGATGGGATTCTTCAGGCCTTCTAGATGACTGACTGGTGTGGCTGCATAGTTGGCAGCCACTCAGTGACTCATAGAGATGGAAAAAAAGAAATGAATTGGCATTGGTAGCCAGTTTGGTCACAAGGCACACAGGGGAGATCCAAGAAAGATCCTGTAGTTTTAAAATCACCTGCATTATTACTGTACACCCCACTTGTCTCACCGATTGTTTGAAAAATAGAAACTCCTTTTTCTGGCTTTTTTGTCCAGACAACCTGGCAGTCTACACTGGTATCATCCCTCTTTTCACAACCTCTTTTTGTAGGAGTTGGTCTCCTCTTTGCTGTAATGAAAATCTGGCTCTGTCCTAAAGATGCCAATGCCCTTGCAGCCATTCTGGGTTTATTTTCCCACTCCCCATATATGTCAACTTTGTGAAGAAGAGTGGTGTAGTTACTACACTGTTGCTGCTCTGCCCGGGTTCCCTTTACCCTCCAGTGCACCCATCCCAGCCCCTTGCTGCTCTAAGTGTTGGCCACTGGCTACTCACAACTGCCCCTTTAAGAATTTTTGCCCTGCATCAGTTGTTCTCAAAGTGTGGTCCTGGGACCAGCAGCAGAGCATCACCTGGGAATTTGTTATAAATGCAGATTCTCAGGCCCTACCTACTGACTCAGAAACTTGGGACTGAGGTCCAGCCGTCTGTGTGCCTGATGCACAGTAATGTTAGACAACAATTGCCCTCGGGTGAATGGAAACCTAAACCAGAAAAACCTGGGCTGATAAATTTTCCTGTCAGGAAGCTACCTGCAGCCAGTGGTTGGTCAATTCAGGGGTTACAAAGGGCTGCTCTCTCCATCCCTTGAAAAGGGATGACTTTCTGATGCCATTAAGGCTTTGGAACTCCTGGTGGGATCAGGCTGGGGCTAGAATGGAGCTAAACTCATATCTTGTCCAGACTCCTCCCCTGCCCTATGCTGCACCCCCATTCCCTTAAGGGGTGTTACGGGTTGAAGTCCTAATCCCCAGTGCCCCAGAATGTGACCTCATTTGAAAATAGGGTCCTTGCCAATAGAATTAATTAAAATGAGGTCATACTGGAGAAAGGTGGGTTCCTAATACAATATAACTGGTGTCCATATAAGGTAAAGACACAGGGGCACAGAGGGAGTGCCACGTGAAAATGGAGGCAGAGATTGGAGTGAGGTAGCTACAAGTCGTGGAACACCAAGGATTGTTGGCCATCACTGGAAGCTAGGAAAGGGGCACGGAACAGATTCTCCCTCAGAGCCCCCAGAAGGAACCTGTCCTGTAGACGTCTTCATTTTAGACTTCTAGCTTCTAGAACTGTGGGACAATGAAGTTCTCTTGTTTCAAGCCACCCAGTTTATGGTACTTTGTTATGGCAGCTCTGGTAAATGAATAGAAGGGATTTCACTGGTCTCACTCCCTCGCTGACCCTTTCGTCCAAGAATCCCTGATTCAGGCTCTACTTCTAGGGAACCTGACCTAGGACAATGGACGTTTTTCTCGTTCCTCACTCTGGGACTTCTACTCTCTTGTACCATTCTGTTTCTTTGAGTGTGGAGCTATTCAGTTACACTGTAGTCTCTCTGGATCTGTGACTATTGTAACAGTTTTATTAAACTATAATAACTGAACCCAGTGGGCAGCACTGGGGAAATTTCTACCAACTGCTTTTAAACACACCCAGTTATATTTCCCTGACTCTGTCCTGATGCCATCTTGGACTTCCATAACTTTGCTAGTCACATGTGATTAACAGCAAAGTCTCATTTTGGGGTACTGAAAAGTCCCGTCAGTATAGGTACATCTTGTTTTATTGTGCTTCATTTTATTGTGCCTCTCAGGGATTGTGTTTTTTACAAATTGAAGGTTTGAGGCAAACCTGCATCAAGCAAGCACATCCACAAGTGCTATCTTTCCAATAGCTTGTGTTCACTTTGTGTCTTTGTGTTACATTTTGGTACTTCTCGCCCTATTTCATACTTTTTCATTATTATTATATCTGTTATGATGGTCTCTGATCAGTGATCTTTGATGTTACCACTGTAATCGTTTTGAGGTGCCATGAACGGTACCATGAACCATACCTGTATAAGACGGTATGATGAACTTAATCGGTAAATGTGTGTGTTTTGACTACTCCACTAACCAATCGTTTCCCCATCTCTCTTCCTCTCCTCCAGCTTCCCTGTTCCCTGAGACACGACAATATTGGAATTAGTTCAATTAATAACCTTATAATGGCCTCTAAGTGTTCAAGTGGAAGGAAGTGCCACATGTCTCTCACTTTAAATCAAAAGCTGGAAATGATTAAACTTAGTGATGAAGGCATATTGAAAGCTGAGGTCGGCAAAAAGCTAGGCCTCTTATGCCAAAGTAACTACTTTGTGAATGCAAAGGGAAAGTTCTTGTGGGAAATAAAAAGTGCTGCTCCAGTGGACAAAGGAATGATGAGAAAATGAAGCAGCTTTTTTGTTGATATGGAGAAAGTTTGAGGGTTCTGGAAAGAAGATTTCTTCCATCACTCTCTTTGCTGCCTTGGGCTCATTCAAGGCAGGGGAGGAAGGGAAACCAGCTACAACCTTCCCTTCAACTAAAGCCTAATCCAGAGCAAGGCCCTAACTCTCTTCAATTCTATGATGGCTGAGAAAGGTGAGAAAGCTGCAGAAGAAAACTTTGAAGCTAGCAGAATTTGGCTCATGAGGTTCAAGGAAAGAAGCCATCTTCATAACCTAAAAGTGCAGGGTGAAGCAGCAAATGCTGATCTAAAAGCTATAGCAAGTTATCCAGAAGATCTAGCTAAGATTGTTGATGAAGGTGGTTACACTTAATAACAGATTTTTAACAGCTTCTATTGGAAGAAGATGCCATCTAGGACCTACATAGCTAGAGAGGAGAAGTCAGTGCCTGGCTTCAAATCTTCAAAGGACAGGCTGACTCTTCTGTTAGAGGTTAATGCAGCTGTTGACTTTAAGTTGCAGCTAATACTCATTTACCATTCTGAAAATCCTAGGACTCCTAAGAATTGTGCTTAATCTACACTGCCTGTGCTCTATAAATGAAACAACAAAGCCTGGATGACAGCACGTCTGTTTACAGCATGATTTACTAAATATTTTAAGCCCACTGTTGAGACTTACTGCTCAGACAAAAAGATTCCTTTTAAAATATTGCTGCTCATTAACAATGCACCTAGTCACCCAAAAGCTGTGATGGAAATGTACAAGGAGATTTATTCTGTTTTCATGACTGCTAACATATCCATTCTGCAGCCCATGGATCAAGCAGTAATTTCAACTTTCAAGTTTTATTTTTAAGAAATACATCTTGTAAGGCTATAGTTGCCAGTAATAATGGTTCCTCTGATGGATCTGAGCAAAGTAAATTGAAAATCTTATGGAAAGAATTCACCATTCTAGATGCCATTAAAATTTTGGTTCATGGGATGAGATCAAAATATCAACATTAACAGGAGTTTGGAAGAAGTTGATTCCAATTCTCAAGGATGACTTTGAGGGGTCAAGACTTTAGTGGAGGAAGTAACTACAGATGTGGTGAAAATAGCAGGAGAACTAGAATTAGAATAGTGCCTATGTGACTGACTTGTTGCAATCTCATGATAAAACTTGAACAGATGAGGAGTTGCTTCCTGTGGATGAGCAAAGACAGTTGTTTCTTGAGATGGAATCTACTCCTGGTGAACGTGCTGTGAACACTGTTGAAATGACAGTGAAAGATTTGGGATATTATGTAAACCAAGGTGATAAAGCAGTGGCAGGATTTGGGAAGACTAATTCCAATTTTGAAAGAGGTTATACTCTGGGAAAAATACTATCAAACAGCATTACATGCTATAGAGAAATCTTCTGTGAAAGAGTTGATCAATGTGGCAGATTTCATTGTTGTTGTGTTTTAAGAAGTTGCCACAGCCACTCCCACCTTCAGCAACCATGACTCTGATCATTCAGCCATCATCAACATCAAGGCAAGACCCTCCACCAGCAAAAAGATTATCACTTGCTGCAGGCTCAGATTGTAGCATTTTTTTAGCAATAGAAAATTTTAAAGTTAAGATATGTACCCTTTTAAACATAATGCTATTGCACATATAGTAGGCTAAAGTATAGTATAAACGTAACTTTTATATGCACTGGAAAACCAAAAAATTCATGTGACTTGCTTTATTGTGGTGGTCTGGAACTGAACCTACAGTATCACTTAGGTATGCCTACATTTGCGTCTCTCATTCAGTTCAGAGCTGCCCCCCTCTCCCTTCATGGGATGGCACTGAAATTCTGCAGGATGGCACTACAGAAGTGAGGTAAAGTCTTTTCTTGTCCTCTACCTATTTCTTCTGTCACTCTCTTCGCTGCCTTGGGCTCATTCAAGGCAGGGGTGGAAGGGATTTGAGATTTTACCAACCTCAGCACTTTTTGCATTTTGGACTTTATTGTGGGGGATTGTCTTATGCATTATCGGATGTTTAGCAGCCTGGGTTTTACTCCTAGATGCTAGTAGCAGGCCCTACCTTCACCTTATTTCTCACTGTAACAACCAAAAGTGTTGTTGCAAATGTCCCTGGGGGTGAGCACTTTCTTACTTGACTGGAGCACTTTCTTACTTACATGGCCGTCAGTGTCCTCTATGAAGGCAGATGTCTTTTAAAAAATGATTTATACATAATAATTGTACATATTTATGGAGAACATGATGTTTCAATACATGTATAAACCGTGCAATGACCAAATCAGGGTCATTAACATATCACCTTAACCATTTCAATACATGCATAAATTGTACAATGACAAATCAGGGTCATTAACATATCACCTTAACCATTTATCATTTCTTTGTGGTGAAAATATTTAAAAATGTCTCTTTTAGCTATTTTGTAATATACAGTACGTTATTGTGAACTCCAGTCACTCTCCTAGTAGAATCCAGAACTTATTCTTCCTATCTAACTGTAGCTTTGAACTCACTGACCACTGACTCACCATTCTCCCCTCCCCCTACCCTTCCTATCTTCTGGTATTTGCCATTCTATTCTATACTTCTTTGAGAACCACTTTTTATAGATCCCACATATGAGTGAGATCATGCAGTACTTGTCTTCCTGTGCAAGTCATATGTCTTATTGCTGGTTGTTTCTTTTGTGGAGAGCTTCTGTATGTTCTTCAGAGATGCTCCCACCACTCAGCAGACCTCCTACCTCACATTGTTCACCAGGGAAGGCCCTCTCCAGCTGATCTCTTACACCACTCCTCTGAGGGACACCTTCAACCCTGTTTTGCTGGCAGCGCCTTTCCCCAGCAGGCAGTTCTCCCAGGAGTCTTTTTGAGAAATCTCATTCCTTGCTACTTGGGCAGGGACAACTTGGCTCAGAATAAATACATACCCTCCTGGCTTCAGAATAAATACATACCCTGCAGCCTTCTCTTCTTCCCATGCCATTGCAGATAACAGTTTCAGGCCACCAGTCACCCTCACATTTCTCCAAGTAAGTATGAGGCATTAGCCTTTGTCATTTTCCAACCCTAAGGGACAGGCATGAATATTTCCCAAGAATTTTCACCAAATTTTGCTTAGGCGCCATTTTCATTTTCCATTGCTGAGTAACAAATTACCACAAGCCTAGCAGCTTAAAACAACACAAATGTATTATCTCACAGTTTTTATGGGTCAGGAGTCCTGGTAGGAGTTAGCTGAGTCCTCTGCAAAGGGTCTCACCATATTGAAATCAAGCTGTTAGCGGGAACTGTGATTTGCACCTAAGACTTTGGGTCCTTTTTCAAGCTTATTGCTTGTTGGTAGAATTCATTTCCTTGCAGCTATAGGACTAAGGTCCTTGTTTTCTTGCTAGCTGTCAATTGGGAACTGCTGTCAGCTTCTAGAGGTCACTCATTATTTCTTGTCCCATGGACCCCATAGACAGCTTACAGCATGACTTTCTGCTTTCTTGTAGAACAGCGAGAGAGCATCTGAGACCATTAGACGTCCTTATAAGAGCTTACCTCACTAGGTCAGGCCCAACTCATGATAAGCTTCCCTTTGATGAACTTGACTAGGACTTTAATTATATCTGCAAATATCTCTTTCATCATTTAATGTAATATAATCATGGGAGTGATGGACCTCATAGCTATAGGTCTCACCTGCACTCAAGGGAAGGAGATTATACAAGGGCGTGGGATCCTTGGAGTGGGGCATCATCTTAGAATTCTGCTGATCACAGGCCTCAGGAGACTACTGGGCCAAGAGAGCCCTCTCATTTGGGTTGAGGGTAGTGACCATCAACCTCCTCTGGAAAGGTGAGGGGAAGTGCCATTATGCTTTTTTTCCAGAATGACAATTTTCTTTAAAGCATTTTTCTCTGAAAAAATATTTCATCTTTTCTTTTATAGCCTAGAGATGGGCAATAGACTAAAGGGTGCAGGACTGATTTTTGCCCACCTCTTGGTAAGTCCTGGATATAACTGACACTACCTCTCTTTTGAATTTGCAAACATTTATACCCATTATCCATAGATTGGGGTCTCAGCTGAAACTATGAGACAGCAGGAAATACCATTTAACATTCTGTTAAATTATTATTTCCTGACCTCCTGGTCACAGCACTTATCAAAATCTACAACATGTGGTTCAAAGTTGCCCTCTCCTCTCCAGTTAGGTGCTAGTAGAGAAAGTCACACAGATGAATAGATAATTTCTATCATGACCTCACAGCCACCAGTCGCAGATGGGCCCTCAGCACTGCCTGCACAGTCTTCCCGATTCTCTGGACTGCTCGCTCTTTCACTTCCCACAATGACTGTTTCAGGTCTCCACTCCTCCCACACTTCCAACTTCCCCTTCCTTACACTGTATGCCTTGAGTACCTAATGCATGCTGAGGTATACAACACTGTGCTAAGGATTCAAAGACTTGTGACAGCAGTTCCCTCCCTTAAGAATCTCACATTCTTTTGGGGGAAGACTGACATATTAGCAAATAATTATAACATAAGATGAAAAGGGCAATGGCAGAGATCTATGCATAGGACATTATCAGAACATAGAGGGAGGTCGCTAACCCAACAGCAGGAGTGAGGGAGAGAATTAGAGAAGACTTCCCAGAGGGATGTGATATATGAGCTGCTTTTTACAGGTGAATCGTATTGGGTTGGATCATGTATATTATCACTGTATGAGACAAATTCAGGTTAGTGTGAGTATATATACTCCTGTACACTCTAAATGCTGTGGTAGAGGTGGCATAATTCTTTCAGAAGCAATCAATGATCTCCAAGTTGTAGATGGCTCTATGGCTTTCACGTTAATGATTTCTGACTTTTTGCTCCATCCGGAAATCCAATGTCATGGTAGAGTATACGTGCATGAGACCTCTCTTATGAGACTTCAAACTTTCTCTCACTGCATGAATTCTGCCTGATTTCAGGTGCAAGCTGACAGCCAATCACCTGCTGCCTATGCACACATCTCTCATCTCCAGCCCTGGGATTCCTTGTTGATTCCTCCAGAGCACTCAACTCTGAGTTCATGCCCACTTAAGGGCAACTTGGAGGTGTGGAAGCGCCTCTACCCTAGGAGACTAACAGAGGCTAGGAGCCAGTGAATAAATTCTGCCCTTTTTTCCTCATAATGAGATGCAGCTGATATGACTTCTTGGGGACAAAATTCTGCTGATGGGGCAATCAATATCAGTCGGCAGTGGTGAGTTCTATCATGCTTCCTGGCATTGCCTCCCCTTACCTTCCTGTCCTGCTCTCCTTTCCTTTACTCCTGCCCCCCGGCGGCTCAATTCCTAGCAAAATAGCATCACATAACCTTCTGCCTTAGGCTCTGTTTTCTGAGGAATCCAAACTAAGACAATAAATATTTTTAATCAAGATATGGTTAAATGAGTGGGCTCTAAGGTCAGATAAATGAGGCTTTGGTTTTAGCAAGTTAGTTACTTAATCTCTTCATGCTTCAGTTTTATGCTCCGTAAACCTGTATTACAGACTTACAGACACATATGGGTCTGTATTAAGTGAGATTTATATAGTGCCACACATACTACACATTCAACTGTTAGTTGTTATTATTTGTGTCCATGTCAAGCTGAAGCAAACAGCCCTGACCATTAAGATAGTAATGGTGGTAGCTTAATTTAAGCAGCACTTTTTCCTTTTCTGAGGGTCTCATGTTATCACATTCAGTCTTTACTAACCCTACGAACTAGAGAGATGGACCTTGAACCTTGATTTAGTACCTGCTTCTAGAAACTTTGGTTTGCAGAGTGTGGACAGCTTAGTGAGAAGAAAGGCAGGGTTAAGTGTCTGGTAACTGGCTGCGCATGCAGCAGCTCCTTTGGGTGTTACTGTGGAAAGGGGATGGATCCAGCTGCCTTTGACTTGTTCCTGGCCCCTTGCTCTTGTTGATTTCTGTGCTCACCACTCCTGGGCATTTGTTCCCCCTTCCAAGCTCTTTCATGGTGTCCCCAGATGATGCCCAATATACTGGGCTGCCCATGGAGGGTAACTGATGAGGACACAGTGGCATTGCTCTTAGGGTTCCTCCAGAGGGAAGAATTTCTAGTTACACCTCTCTGCACAAACTTGGAGTATTTGAATTAGGAAAATAAATCACTTTTAAAAAGGATCGTGGAATGCTTTCGACTTTCATTTTTAAGTGAAGCTAAATAACAAGGACTGATGGAAGGCATTAAAGGGAATTCCCTGTGGTGTTGATTTGTTGGGCTTTGGAATTTCCCTGCTTCTGGAATTAACCCAATGTAAACCTTTAAGTGATTTTCTGTTTGTGGAATTCTGTCACAGCTCACGTTGGCCTCTCAAACTGAAGCTTTCCTCAGATGAAACATTCAGGGAGATATAACTAAAGAAAATAAACAGTTGACTGGAATTACTATAGTATGCTTGTAAAGAAAAGGACAAGTTTTTTAAATAGTGTGTATTAAAACTTAAGTTTCCTAAAACAGCTTTTCCAAGATAATGAAACATCACTTGCAAAGTAGTGACTGAAGATACACGGACATACTTGAGTTCTTTTTTTGTTTCATGCTGAATAATTCTATAAAGTTCAAGGCCAAATTTTCTTCACTTAGCTTAATTGTCAGTTAGATGAATGGAAAATAGCATATTACTAATTCCAAACTGTTTTGCTTTGCTATAGTCAAAATTCATGCAGTGGGTAAAAAAGAAGGTCAGGCTATCATCTGATAATTTTTTCTTTTTATTATTCATATTTTGCTATAATTGCTAACATTTAGCAAACAGTCCAACTAAATTACAAAGAAAATACACAGATGACATTTTTTTCTCCATAAAAAGAATATATCAAGTCCACTATAATTACAGAGAAGAAGAAAAGCATACTTGTATGGTTAATTTTTGTGTTTTCTGTGAAGAAATACCATATATGATGAAAACCTTTGTAAATAAATTTAAGTTGTTTCTGCCTCAGTCTAAACTATCTTCTTAAATCTGATGGCCCAGTTTTGAATTACTCTTCTCAAAAACCAATCAGCTCCTATTATTCTCAAGCCATCTGGGAATTTTCCTAAAGCCATCAGGGAATCTGGTAGTTTTATTTGTGTGTTTGGTTTTATATGTAGCAAGTACCATCCTGCTGTTCAAAATGTACCTCATAGTTATCTTAGGGGATTGGTGTTCCATGGATCTGCTATAATAAAATAAGCTCAGAGCTGTTTCATGGTATGAACACACTTTACAAAAACCCACTCTACTATGTGGCACAGATGCTTGGGAATTGCCTTCCCTTTGAAAGGAAGTTGTTTTGGAAGTGAGTGTTGTCTGCCTAGGCAGCTTCAGTCTTGTTGGGCCCTGGGACCATGGTTGAGTTAGGCCTTACAAGAAGACAAAATAGGCAACTGCCTCTCTAATATGAAGCGTGTGTGTGTGTGTCTGTGTGTTTGTTGTATGAACCTCAATTTTTCACTGGCCAAATGGAGGCAATTGCACCTACTATGTTCAGTTTTTGAGGGGAGTTAAAATGAGGCAATTTTAAAAAGATGCTTTTACATATTTTAAAGATGAGAATGGTAGAAAGATGGATAGTGATCATGAGGATTATGTTAGTGGTCTTCACTATCTGCATGTATTTATTCACTGCCTTACTTTTCTTTAAAATGGGGATAATGATATTGACCTACTTCACAAGGTTGATGAGAAAAACATCTAATTACTGTTGGTAAAGCACTTTGAAAACAGTGACTGCTTTCTATGAAAATGCTAAATAATAGCTTCCTGATGCTGTTGAAAGGATTAATTAGGGAATGTTTGCTTGGAACCTTGATCTTCAAATAAAAGGTGTTTCTCCTGTTGCTATTTTTAACTATTATTTTATGCTATAATTTATTGGTTAATAAGTGTCATGTTTGACTGTTTTTTTTCTTTTACTGCTTCCAGATGAAAGTTTGATAATTTTTCTTTGAGAGATCATACGAATCTTATACTGTAAAGTATTTCATTCAATGTCATCCAACTAAATCGACCTTTGCTTATTTCATGCTGTTACTCACAGCTTCCTAGATGTTCTCAATCAAGCTTCTCTTTTATGGTCTGCCTGAAATACTATCCTTAGTGATGGATTTAGAATCCCTAACTTCTCTTCTAGTTCCCTGGCCATTTTTCATTCCAATTACAAAAATTTTTTTTTTTTTTAAAAAAAAAAAGCTTTGGAAAAAATTAGGACTTGCTTATAAATGAAAGTTGTCACTTCCATTTTCCATATTTAAGTTTGTAGATACACAAACTTATTCCCTTATGTCTCTTGGCGGAAAAAGGGACTGTCTTTGGAAGACTCTTATCCCAAAGGGGATTTGATGAAGTTTCATTTTCATTTCTTTTAATGGATATAATTGCCCCAAATCATTTTGCAGTTTCCAATACATGTTGAGTAATAACTGTGTCAGTCAAAGAAACCTAGGTGATTTCAGAAGCTGAAGAATTCATCTAAAGGCAGCTCAGAGTACCTGTGGGGGAAGCTGCAGGTTGAGAACAATACCTGGATCATGCTACAGAAGTGTCTTCTCTGGACACCGATGCTAGAGCTTGTGCTGTGATATTCCTGACATTGGTGTGCCAGGGTGTATTAGGCTTCTGTAGAGGGACAGAACTAGTAGGATATATATATATAAAAGGGAGTTTATTAAGTATTAAATTACAAGATCACAAAGTCCCACAATAGGCTGTCTGTAAGTTGAGGAGCAAGGAGAGCCAGTGTAAGTCCCAAAACTGAAGAACTTGGAGTCCAGTGTTCAAGGACAGGAAGTATCCAGGATGGGAGAAAGATGTAGGCTGGGAGGCTAGGCCAGTCTCTCCTTTTCACGTTTTTTTGCCTGCTTTATATTCACAGGCAGCTGATTAGATTGTGCCCACCAGGTTATGGATGGATCTGCCTTCCCCAGCCCACTGACTCAAATGTTAATCTCCTTTGGCAATGCCCTCACAGACACACCCAGGATCAATACTTTGTATCCTTTAATCCAGTTGACACTCAGTATTAATGGTCACACGTGGCCACCATAAATCCTGTCACTGTTGCCTCTGAAAATCAGATGTTCCTGCTGCCACCACTAACACGTATCTCCACAATAAACGTGGGCAGTCCCTCCTCTTTTAAAGTCTGAGGGGATGCATCTGATGAATGAAGGCTGCTGAAGTGCCTATGTCCAGCCATCGGAAGGCTGAGACATCCAGAGCCTAGCATGTTCAGCTTTATAGTGGGAAATGGCCTCTGCCCCAGGAGTGTGGATGAGACTCAAGAGGGGTGTTCTTCAAACATCCCTCAAGCACCACCAAGTTTAAGATGCTGAAAGGCCAGAAAGAATAGCAAATGTCCATCCATGACAATGACAGAACCAGAGTCTATAAATATGCGCAAATGATCCCCTATATTTCCTCCTGGAATAAATATTTAGGTGTTTTTAATGTTAAAGTCAAGTGTCTTTTTGACTTTTTCTGCTTAGAAAAATTAAATTCTGCCGGGTTCGGTGGCTCACTCCTGTAATCCCAGCACTTTGGGAGGCTGAGGTGGGTGGATCACCTGAGGTCAGGAGTTCGAGACCACCCTGGCCAACATGGTGAAACCCCATTGCTACTAAAAATATAAAAATTGGCCAGGTGTGGTGGCACGTACCTGTAATTCCAGCTACTTGGGAGGCTGAGGCAGGAGAATCGCTTGAACCCAGGAGACAGAGGTTGCAGTGAGCTGAGATCATGCCATTGCACTCTAGCCTGGGTGACAGAGCGAGAATCTGTCAAAAAAAAAAAAAAAAGAAAGAAAAAAGAAAAATTAATTTCTGCTTGGAATAAAAAATTCTATTATTAATCTCAATGGCTCTTTAATGAGTGTCTTCACATATTTTTTTCTACACATTTTCTATAAAACATCTCCTTTTAATATAGCATTAAAAATCCCCTTCATTGCATATTTGAAAAATCATTATGGGAAAAGACAGTAGGGAAGAACAATGGATACCTTTATTATTCTCTACGTCATTTGTGCTTGCTTTTTATTCCTTCAGTTCATATCAGCAAAAGATAGCAATTGGTGCCCAGGCTACACCAGAATTTTAACCAGCTTCAGATTAACTGATTGCATCACTGGTTTTCATTCCCACTGGCTTTTTCTCTAAATCTAATTGCTGATTTTATGGTTTTTGACATTGCTGATGATGAAAGCTTTTTTTTTTCCTTTTCTTTTTTTCCAGGTACAGTGCCTGGCTCTACCAAAACCATGACAATATGTTGGTGACTTTTGCAGACCAATAATGTTATTTGTAATGTTTATCAACACCAGTCCTTGAGGCAATTTCTTCAAATTTCAGTTTCCAGAGTTCTCATTTAAAACAGATTTTGAATGCCTTCAATGTCAAGATTCCCAATATTTTAAAATAAAGGTACTAGACAAAGTAACCATATGAACTGCCATCAAAAATGGATTACTCTCTTCTAGGTTCCTTCCTTTGCCTGCCTGCTTCCTCTCCTCTCCTCTCCTCTCCTCCCCTCCCCTCCCCTCCCCTCCGCTCCCCTCCCCTCTCCTCTCCTCTCTTTGGAGATGGGGTCTCCCTCTGTTGCCTAGGCTGGAGTGCAGTGGCTCAATCTCTGCTCACTGCAACCTCCACCTCCCAAGTTCAAGCAATTCTCCTGCCTCAGCCCCTTGAGTAGCTGGGATTACAGGCCCACGCCACCATATCTGGCTATTTGTTTTTGTATTTTCACTAGAGACGGAGTTTCAGCATGTTGGTCAGGCTGGTCTCGAACACCTGACCTTGTGATCTGCCCGCTTTGGCTTCCCAAAGTGCTGAGATTACAGGTGTGAGCCACTGCGCCTGGCTGCTTTTTTTTTTTTTTTAATTGTTGGGATCTCGTTCTGTTGCCCAGGCTGGAGTGCAGTGGTGAGATATTAGCTTACTGCAGCGTCCACTTCCTGGGCTCAAGTGATCCTCTGCCTCAGCCTCCTGAGTAGCTGGAACTATAGGCATTCGCCACCATACCCAGCTTATTTTTTAATTTTTTGTAGACACGATGTCTCACTATGTTGCCCAGGCTGGTCTTGAATTCCTGGCCTTAAGCAATTCTCTTGCCTTGGCCTCCCAAAGTGCTAGGATTATAGGCATGAGCTACCACGCCCAGCCCCAGTTTGCTTATTTGCTGTTCACCTCTCCTAGAAGATTTGTTTTAATCTAATAGTGGGGATAAAGGAAGCTTTCAAATTCTTCCTAACATTTTTTTGTTCGCATTTGACAGTTCATCTTTACTCCGTAGTATTTGTTAGATAGTATATCCAGACAAGCTCTGTTGAACTCTCCTCACAAAACAAGTATAACTTGCAAAACTGAAAAGCCTAATTTGGTTGAGGTGTAAATATTAAAAATAGTTTTTCTCCAATTGCTGCCCTAGTTGTGCTGGATAGAATATTCCTTTTCTTTCTCTTAACTATATCTGAAGGAGATTTCGTAGGTTTTTGATCACTCTAAGTTAAAAAAGCAAAACAAAATAAAACAATCTAGTCCTCTACAAAGTTTCAATGTCTCATCCAATTTAACACTCACCTCTTCTACTCATTTTGACCCAAAGGACTTGAAGTTGCGGGAGCGGCAGGTCTACTCTCACATTCTCTGTTCCCATTATCTTCTCCCCCTTCACTTCAAACTCTTCTGGTGCTAGTGAGGGGGAAATACGGGCAGACATCACTTTGTTCAGCTGGGCACATGACTGATGCTCTGTTGAAAGTTGAAGGCCTCTATGTGGCCAGTGCCCAGAGGCTGGTTCTCTTGGTCCAGGAGGAAGGGTGCATGTGTGTTTCTTGGTGGGCTCTTTAGAAGCCTCTGTATATTCTGTGACTCAAATGTCCACTTTTGGTGCAATTTCACTTGTCTTGGGTACCAGAGGCTCTCATGGGGAGAGGAAGGAAGAGCCACAGAACTCCTTGTTGGAGGATCTCAACCATTTCTTTAAATTATCCTTTCCGAGTTGTCTGCTTATGTGGATTGGGGGAAAGGAGAGAAATGGGGTGGAGATAATGTGTTTGCAGAAGTCTTTCAGCCTTCTCTCAAGACCCCAAGGAGATGTCTTGCCTCTAGTTGTATTCATCTGTCTTTAGTATGTAGGGTATTTAACATCCTTAGTTTGGGGTCCTAACTGCTAAATCCATTGCAATGGGAAAAGTCCTACTCAATATCATGTTATTTAAGTGTCTTGAGTTGGGTTCCTCAAAAGTAGATCCTGAGACAAGGAGTTTGAAAAGTGATTCCAGGAAACATAGTGGGTAAATGAGGCAAGGAGGGGAGGAGAGCCAGTAAAGGGTGTATTGGGGAGAGCATTAGCACAGAGGACAATTGGGACCCAGTCCCTCTGGGAGCCCGCCGAAAGACTGTATAATGCATGTCAGAATTATCCTATTACAATGTCACAAGGGGAGAGAAAAGTTGACAATGTATTGACTCCCATTCTTCATTGGCTTTGGGTCTAGGGCATTCGCTCCCTGGCATTTCTGGCCTGCCTCTCCTGTGGAGACAAGCAGAGGGTCTTCACATAGGGGGGCCATCAGTGAGTGTAGAAGGAACCACTGAAGCTGCCCGTGATTTCCAGGGTAAGCTGAGAGCCTGTCCCAGTGGACGGAGAGCATGTGCTACAGAAGGACAAAAGACAGGATGACAGGGTCCTCTGTTACGTTGTTTTCTCTTTCAAGTTCACTTGGTGTTTCTTACCCTCAGCCCACTGGTTACAAGCACGGGCTCTGGAGTCAAACTCTCTCTCTGAATCCTGGCCCTGTACTTGAGTCCATTAGCTCTGCGTGATCATGGGAAAATGACTGAACTTCTGTCATTTGTTCTTCATCTGTATCATGGGGATAGTAATAGCACCTCCCTGTAAGGGTTAGTGTAAAGACTAGTCAGTGTAAAAAGCTAGGATTGTGCCTGGCATGTAGTGAGTACTCAATAAATATTAGCTGTGGTTACTATAGTGAACAGGGAAGCATTATTGAACTAGAAGTTTTTGCCTTTTAGAAACTTTTATTTTAAAAATAGCAATTATATTCTAGATTGGGTTCTCAACCTTTTATTCTGCCTTTTTACTGTTCACATTCAAAAGTGACGGTTCTCATTCACTAAACATTGTTAAATGCATGTGCTTCCCCGCTCCCTCCTGCAACCCTTTCCCTCTAGAATCCTTGTTTGCCTTCCATTGTCTTACCAGCCCTGATTGTCTCCAGCAAGGATAAAGCATGAGGGAACGCTTCAGATTGTGTGTTAAATATTGTTGGAAATGTCAAGTACAAGTAGTAATGTCACAGAGTGACAGAGTGATAATCTCTTCTTGGTCATGTACTCAAGCACCAATTCAGTTTGGCTCAACTCAAAATATTTATTGAGAACCTGCTGTTCTCCCTGATCTGTCTTAGGCACTTGGGACATAACAGAGACAAAAGGACAGAAAAAAATGCCGGCAATGTTTTGTTAACCTTAGCCCTTTTAGATGGAACAAATGAATTTTAAAAATTGTAATCATCGGGGCCGGGTGTGGTGGCTCATGCCTGTAATCCCAGCACTTTGGGAGGCCGAGGTGGGTGGATCACGAGGTCAGGAGATCAAGACCATCCTGGCCAACACAGTGAAACCCCATCTCTACTAAAAATACAAAAAATTAGCCGGGCGTGGTGGCAGGTACCTGTAGTCCCAGCTACTCGGGAGGCTGAGGCAGGAGAATGGTGTGAACCCAGGAGGTGGAGCTTGCAGTGAGTAGAGATTGTGCCACTGCACTCCAGCCTGGGCGACTGAGCGAGACTCTTGTCTCAAAAAAAAAAAAAAAAAAAAAAATTGTAATCATCCTTCTGATGTGGTGAGATGAGGGATGCTCCACCTCGCTTTTCACTGGTACTCACTATGTACAACTCACATGATTCAGTGCCTAGGTAAGGAACCTTGAGTACTTAACAGAATAAATTGAAGCAATTCCAGGCCATTGAGTGAAAGCTCAGTTTGAAAATGTTTAGCTTGCAGATCAATAACTCATAAGAAAGAAACAGCTCCGAAAAAGTAACAGTCTGTGATCTATGAGAGCATTGTGGCCTGGGAGGACGTAATGGACATGTAGGAGGTACGTTGGGTTATTTTGACTGGGAAGACTTCACAGGATTCTTGAAGTAGCTCTACTGGGCCTCTCTGGGCTTCTAGAACCATCATGTTCAAATGGGAGCCATGTATCTATGATGAATACATACATAATGTTTTAAAAGACATGTGAAATGGACTGTTGGTTATTGGTAATACATTTTAATTTTGGAACAGATACATGCTGGTTTGGTCAAAAACACAAAATTCTTTCCAGGAGAATGTGTTATAATGGGCTCTAGCTATTGATTCAATAATTATTTATCCCTACTGCATCAGAATATATATTCTGTCTGTCTCCATACACTTATAGGCATATATGTATATGCATGAATCTGTATATAGAGAGAGTACATACGAAATTGGTGGTAGATATTTAATACAGTGAATTTCCTAAACATGCAGCACATACTGTTTACGCTGCTTTTATGGTAGTCATTTCTGCCTTGTGTTTTCTTACCTTGTAGAGTTACATCATTCTTCTTGTTTGGATTTTGGTTCCCCATCTAGTCTCTGAGCTTTTCTGGGCTGGACTGTATAGCAGGCTGTGTCTCTCCCCACTCTACCCCTTAGCAGTGATTAGCAGAGAACTACTACTAAGCATCAAACGGGCAGACATTTAGCTGAGAGCAGGGTTACAATTCTCTAAAAGCCGCTGCCTGTCCTTCATTTTTCTAAGGTAGTGTGTTGACACGACGGGACACTGATAGAAATACGTTAGAGGAAAGTACACTATGTCATAAGGCAGTCAGGGATTCCTGAACTTTAAGGTGCCTGCAGATCATCTGAGGATCTCGGTAAAGGGCAGATTCTGCCTCACTGGGTCTCGGGCAGGGCCGGTGAATCTGTATGTAACAAATTCCCCCGTGAAGCCATGGACTAAACTCGGCAGGAGCAAGTGTGTATATAAGGGCAGCATCGGAAATCAGACCTTTCGAAGGTAAAGGACTCAGGACGCACCCCTGCCCCGACCCTGGCTGCCCATCCCAAGCTGGGCCACCTGGGATGGCACCTGGCTGGCCCCTGAGAACCATGCCCCGGCCCCTCTCCCTTCCCCCATTGCCCCGGAACCTGTAGGCTGAGCCAGAGTCGGAGCGCAGCCAGGTGAGGTGGGACGTCTCCACCCGCTCCCCCTGAGACCTGGCAGACCGGTTTTACCTGTCCTGGTCCGGAGGAGGCTCCCGACTCCGCTGCAGACAATCCCTCCTCCTCCCCGCCACCATTCTAGTCGACTACTCTCTTCGTTTTGCTACCTGACACTCCCAAAGCCGCAGAAAGCAAATCCCCAGCACAGCAGCTGGTCGAGCACGGGCTCCAGCGACGTGTGTGAAACTGTTCAACTCAAAACACAAACACCAGCCACTGACATGTTTTAAGAAACGCTACAGTTGGATGACTGCGGAACCAAAACAGACCAAATGGGAGGCAAGAAGGGAAAGCAATTGGCCCAGTTCGGTTGTAGCAGCGGCTCGTGTTACACTCCCTTTGCCAGTTAGCGTCGTGGGCGTTTGTTGCTGTGTTAATTACAGTTCCTCCCGGAGTCGGAGGCGAGAACAGCCCTTGTGGAACCGTTTCAAGTGGAACGTTCCACCAGGAAGAAAACAACTGCCTTCCTCCCCAGCTGGGGAGGGATTCCGCCAGCCGCACTCGGGCAGCCCTGCGGTGCACGCGCACACCTGCAAGCCGGGCACCCTTGTGCCCCTGCAGCGCGGCTGGAACCGGGACGCCGGGCTGGGGGCCGTGCCCAGGGGCCAGCGGGCTGGACGAAATAAAGCCTTGTTGGCTCCCCATGGGGGACATGCCTGGCAGAGCAGGGAGAGCGCACTTTTCAGGTTTCCTGATTGCTTTCTCTAGAGTTCCTGGGAGCCCCGGGGAAGCAGCGGGGCGTGAGGGGGAAGCCGCGGGGAGCAGGGAGGAAGCTTGTTTTATCTTCGGATGGGCTGGATGAGAATGGGCACCAGGGATTCAGAACCAATCAGGGACAAACTCGAGACGGCGCAGCAGGGCGGAAAGTCCATGGTTGGACTTGATCTGGTTCTATATCCTGCCTCTGCCTCTCATCAAGTATGTGACTTTGGGCAAGTTGTTCCCAAGTTGCCTCATACACCTATGTGGCATTGACTGTGTTACCGGGACCCTTCTAAACATTTGATCCTCGCAACAGCTTTATAAAGAAGTACTTTTAAAATTGCCATTTCACAGATGGAAGAGCTGAGTCCTAGAGATGTAAATGAATGTGCCCACAGTCACACGAGTTGATCAGTGGTAGGGCCAGGATTGGAAACAAAGTGGTCTAGTTCCAAAGTCCATGCTGTAAGCACAGCACTAAACTGCACGTTAAATGATAATGTGTATGTAAAGCACCTGGAGAATAGCAGGGAGGTTGGTGGTTTTTATTGTTTCCATTGTTACAGACACATAAACATCAAACTAATCTGAGCTAGCAAGGAAAGTGGCAGAGCTGTGAGGGTCCAGGTGATTAAGGAAAATCCATCAAAGGCAGCTGGACAGGAAATGAGAAATAGGAATGTGGATCTCAGCTCTAACTCCACCAATGTAGTCATGCCACCATGTAAGATGTATCCACAACCTAGAGGTGGTTAAAGATCCTAGAAAATCAATTAGGCCAAGCCACAGGGCGAGGATGACTCAGCAAGAAGGGTATGAGTCTGTGAGTCTACACCAGTCTCCTGTCACCAACCTGCTCTCTATCAGCTACTTAGTCCAAAAATTCTGAACTGTTAGTTTTTCTACTATTTCAAAAAATACATTTGTCTGCAGTGCTGTTTGGGCCTCTTAAGAGTAAAATTCTTGGAATCAACTCAAAAACTACAATCTAAAAACCAGTGTGCACTTGAAACTCCCATTTATGCACACTTATGGGCTGATACAGACACCTAAGATAATATATGGGAAGTGCTTTAGAATGAAAGCGCTGGGTAATGATATTTTAAAAGGATACCATACATGTTTTGATTGGAATAATAATCTTCCTGAGAAAATTTTGTCACCAATGTGTGACTTTTGTTCACAGTTTCATGTCCTTCTTGATAAAGCTATTTTCAGAATAGCACAGGGACAGGGTAGAAAAGGATCAGCCCCCAAACAGGTGAGAGTGGTACGGTTTCTGCCTATGAAGAATTGACATGGAGATGGAAGGCAGGTATTTGGGTTCTACAGAGAGCTGCCTACTTATTTTTCACCAGGGCAATGCCCATTCATCAGGATAATTCAGGGCTAGCTGTGAATTTATGCACATGAAATTAGCTTCCTATTGCTGCTGTAACAGATACCACAAATCTGGTGGCTTAAAACAACCACATTTCTCATCTTACACTTCAGTATGGTAGAAATCTGACACAAATGTGTCTCGCTGGGTGGTAATGAATGTGTCAGGCTGCAGGACTGTGCCCCTTTCTGCAGGCTCCGGGGCAAATCCATTTCCTTTCTTCTCCAGCTTCCAGAGGCTTCCAGATTCTTCGGCTTATGGGCCCTTCCTCCATCTTTGAAGCCAGCAAGGCAGGGGCAGGCATTGTATCACTCCTGAGGCTCTCTTATGCTTCCCTCATCTACTTTTAAGGACCCTTATGATTATGTTGGGCCCTCCCCGAGATTGCAGTATAACCTCTCTATTTTAAAATCCTCTGATTAGCAAACTTAATTCCATTTGCAACCTTAATTCCCCTTTGCAATGTAATGTAATAGATTCACAGGCTCTGAGAAACAGGATGTACACATCTTTGGGGGCCATTGTTCTGCCTGCCTCACACCCCAATTGCTTTGGCAACAGGCATAGCCTTAATTCACAAACATATGCTCAGCACTTATTCTCTGAAAGACACTTACTCTGTGAAAGAAACTATTAGAAGGGACTTCTGGGTCATGCAGACCTGTGTTTGAATCCTAGCTCTGTCATTTACTAGTTATGTCATTTTAGGAGAGTTATTTAACCTTTCCAATCTACAATCTCCTCATCTGTATAATGGGAGTAATAATAGTACCTACCTTACTGAATTGTTGTTTGCATTAAATGAAATAATGCTGGAAAACACTTAATGTAGTGCCTGGCATGTGATCAATACTCAATGAGTGTTTTGGTTATTATTAAGTATGACGGGTTTTGCGTTGTGTCTGGCCCTGAGGAGCCTGGGGAGGAAGGCATACTCACACACGTAGTCGTGGAGTAAGATGACACACAGAAATAGATAGGAAAAAATTATAAGAAAAGTATCACACTGAAGTGCTAAATGGGTAAGTGCTGTTGAAAGAAGTAGGAAAAGATATCTCAACAATCAAGAAAGATCAGGAATGGAGGAGGCACTATTGATGGGAACTAGAAGACAGGTTGAATTTAGAAAGGCAGAGGGGAAATGTTGGGCACATGAGCATCTACGTGACATATTAAAAGGAGGCCATAAATAAGAAGATCTACTTATTCTTTTGTGGATGGAAAGTTTGTGTAGGGGGTTTGTTCATTCATGTATTTCCACTTTTCCCCAGAATGTTTAGGGGAAGAGTAGGCTGTCAGACTAGAAGGGACCAGACTGATAGAGGCCTAGAATACTAGGTCGTATAGTTAAAAGTTTTTCCATTGATAATGGGGAGCCATGGAAGGTTTTTAGAGCAGAGGTAGGTTCATATTAAAAGCAGTGTTTAGAAAGATTACTCCAGGAGTAGTAGATGTAGATGAATCAGTGATGAAAAAGCCTGGAAACATGAGGCCTGTTAGGGGATATTTTCAGTGGTCTGGATAATAATGACCAGAGGAGATGTAGTAACCATCAGCCTGGGGAAAGGAGATGGATCAAGAGACACAAGAAAGCAAGAGCAAAGGACCTTGGTGATATTTTAGATTTGCAGGGAGAGGGAAAGGATGAAAAATTCCTGGAAGGTTAGTGATGACAATAATAGAAATCAGAAAGGAGTTCTATTTGCATTTTCCTGTGTTTGTTTAAAATGTTGGCAGGACATCCAGGTGGCATGTGTCCAGTAGCCCATTGGAAACGTGGAACTGGAATGCGAGGGAGCGGTCATAGTTGAATAATTAGGTTTGAAAGTCATCAGTGGAGAGGTGGCAGCTGTGACCTTCACCTCTGCCCTGCAGCCTTCCATATGATCAAACTCGTGTGAGTGCCTGCACTGGTGGATTCCCAGCAGTGTCCCTCCTTTTTCATCCCATGTTTTCTGGTCCACTCCTTCTTACAGACTGACTTGTGTCCCAAGTTGAAATCCTATCTCTCAGTATCTTGGAATATGACTGTATTTGGGGATGAGGCCTTTAAAGAGATGTTAATAATTAAGGTTAAGTAATTAAGCCCTAATCCAATATGACTGGTGTCCTTATAAGAAGAAGAAATTAGGACGCAGACACACACAGAGGAAAGGCCAAGTGAAGACACAGGGAGAATCTGGCCACCTGCAAGCCAAGGAGAGGGGCCTCGGAAGAAACCAACCCCATCTCAGGCTTCTAGCCTCTAGAATTGTGAGAGAGTAAGTTTCTGTTGTTTACACCGCCCAGTGTATGGTATTTGTTAGGCAGTCCTAGCGAGCTAACACACTCCTCCAGGGACCTGTATCCTTGGATCACCACCCCATTGGAGCAGAGGGCACTCCATGCTGCAAGCTTATTCCATTGCTTACATTTTACCAGGTCTGTCTCCCACCCCTCATTATCTGGATCTGTTCTGGGTGGTAGTTAGTCATCTTCAGAAATGTGATACTGTGGACGGAAGCATAAGGTTATCCTCCCCCAATAACAGTGCTCTGTATCTCAGGAGGCTCCCTGTGGTGGGGACTCTGGTGTCCAGAGCAGGGCTTGTGGGAGAGGGAGTTGGTCAAAGATGCCTTTCTGAGCACCCGGCTCACAGCTGTTCGAGAACTGTTCTGCCACCTGTTCTTAAGACTGTCTCTGGCAGTGGATTCCTCCATGTGCTTCTCTCTGAAAGCATGCTCAGAACAGAAAGAAATGTGTTCCTCCTCATTAGCAACACAGAAAAAAAATGATGTTTTATTGCACTTATAATTCATACTTCTCTCTTTCTCTTTGCATTTAGTAATGATTCTGAATTTCAGTTGGATCCTGTTTTTCAGGACATAAAATAAAGTGCCATGAAGTTTGAAGACCAAGTCAGTGCTCAAAGTAGCCCTCACAAGAAACAAATAGAATGATGTATTCTCACCACCACCCACAAAGAGCTTATCTATGAAAGGGTGAAATAGTTAGTGCTTGGAAATTCCCTATTAGCTCAACCGGTCAGATTCCAAGTCTTATCTTTTACAGACTTATGTGACAGTGAAATATTCAGACAGGGACCGTGAACTTGGTGACTACTGTGTTCCTTAGGACTGGCCTTTATGATGGATTGAGGCAGTTATTATCAGGAAGATGCTGATGAACTGTTCTCCATCTTCACAGGAGACAGAATGAGAGCAAGTGGGTGGAAGATGTGGCAAAAAGTCTTGTTAGAAAGAGCCTGCTGGTAGGGGCCATTTTAGGATCTGACTAGGTTGTTCTCTAGCTCCCTCCTCTGGGAGCCTGCGGTACTACCCAGCGTTCCATTGTCCGTCCTTTTACTATGCAGATTATTTTTTTACGTGCCTGTTCCTTCCAATAGACTGGGAACTCCCAAAGGGAGTTCTCTATTTTTGTCTCTATCTTGTCTCTATCGGTCTTTCTGCCTCAGTATGTAGCTCGCATCAGGTGAGTCCGCAGTGGATGGGGAATGAAATTAATCTATGGGATAGCTCATTGTCCCTTGAAAACTTTCTAGTATCCTGGAGACTGTATCAGAGAGAGAGAGAGAGAGAGAGAGAGAGAGAGAGAGAAAGAGAGAGGATCATGAATAAACGACTCTTGGAAATGACTCTCTGATGGTTCTGTGCAAGATTTTCTTATTCTGGATATTGAAGAACTCTGTAAATACTGTGTTGAATATCTATCATCTATCATATGTCGATGATTTAGGCATAATTATTGGCTGATTGACTAACGAAGGACTGGGAAACACAGGTAGTTGCCAGAGGGAGAGGTGTTGCATCCTCTCTAGAGATTTTTAGGGCAAGAGTTATATTTCTGAGATGGGATGTGGACAAAATACTAAATGCAAATTTTCCCTGGGACTTAAAGGTGATTGGAACCATGCATGTAGGCTGAATGGATGAATGGACAGTAGAGCTGCCATTTATTGACTTCTGCTATGTGTCAGGGGCTTTGTACATGCTCTCTCATTTAATTCTCACATACATACTTCTCGAGATGAATATTATTTTACCCTATTTTACAGATGGGGAAACTGAGGTGTAGAGAGGTTTATTTATTCATTTAGTCAACCATATTCATTAAGTTTGTGCTATATACTAGCCCAGCCTACATGCTAGGCTCTGGGGATACAAAAATGGCAAGACACATGTAGTCCTTGGCCACATGGAACTTACAATCTAGCATGAAAGAGAAACATAAAAGAGGTAAGAGGGATAGTTTAATAGGGTGCTGTTAAAGGTTGTCCTCTTCCCATTAGGAGCACACAGCATAGTGATACATTAAGCAATAGACAGACTATTACAATGCCCTTGGTTGTAAAGTGCACATCACAGCTACATTACAAGGTAGCTTTACAATGTAAGGTTATAAATGTTCCATAAGAGTAAGTATTTGGTGCTATAAGAGCACACAGGAGACAGGCAGGCAGGCTTCTTGGAAGAAGTGACATTCATTGAAACCTGAAAGGTGAGTAGGTTGCATCAGTTTAAAGAAAAAAAAAAAGGGAGGTGGGGCAGGAAAAGTGTTCCAGGCAGAAGGAACAGAATGAGCAAGGTCCAGAAGTGAGAACTAGAATGACCCCTGGAATATAGATGTGGGGTGAGAAATGAGACTGAAGAGGTAAGTAGGGGTCTGAACCTATGGGTTATAAAAAGCTTAGTTCAGAGGATGTTTAGACTGGGTGCAGTGAGTCATGCTTGTAATCCCAGCACTTTGGGAGGCTGAGGCACAAGGATCACTTGAGCCCAGGAGTTCAAGACCAGCCTGGACAACATGGTGAAATGCCATCTCTCCAAAAAAAAAAAAAAAATAGCTGGGTGTGGTGGCACATGCCTGTGGTCCCAGCTACTTGGGAGGCTGAGGTTGGCAGGATGGCTTTAGCCCAGGGGGTTGAGGCTGCAGTGAACTGTGTTTGCGCCACTGTACTCCAGCCTGGGTGACAGAGTGAGACCCTGTCTCAAAAAAAATAAATAAGATAAAATAAAATAAAATAAAAAGTGTATACTTGATCTCAAGGCAACCAGGAAGAGGATGAAGATAGTGATGAACAAAGTAAGAGGAGGTTCAATGACTTTTGCAAGGTCTCATAGCCAGAAAGTGGTACACCTGGAATTTGATCCGAGGTTCAGGCTAACTCTAAAGCTCATCCCATGGCTACTGGCCCGTGCTACCAAGAACCATCCTAAGATGTGGAGAAGGAGAGGTGGAGGCTCACTGGCCTACTCACTTTTTCTGCCAATTCCTCCTGGGCTTTCTGTTTTCTATTGCCCTGGGCCTCCAGCAGCACTGGAAGAGGGTGTGTCCCCAGCCTCTTCTTCCTGGGTGGGTGATGCTGGTGCCAAAGAGCCGTTTGTGACAGCACCCCTGCCTCCCGGCCACTCCCACACCCTTTACCTGGGGCTGACATTTCTGTTCACTATAGATCTGTGCCAAGAAACTGCCTGGCTGCCTCCAAGTGGTGGGGGAGCTGCTGTCTCCACCTGCATCTGGGAGCCTTCTACGGCCTTCCGGGAACAGGAACCAGGTTCCCATCTGGTAAGAGGAGCAGGTGTTGGGTAGGGAAGAGAAGAGGCTTGCATTCTCTTCCCTGCCATTTGTGTTCTTGCTGGGTGAATTTGAGGTGCATATGCTTGTGTTTTGTTTTGCATTGTTTTCCCATATACCTCCTCAGCGCAGGGCTGCCGTCGTGCCAATGTTTAACTCAATCTATATGCCGTTATTTCATAGTTTGGAACCCCAAAATGTTAAAACTCTTTCATAGTAAACAAAACATTTTCAATAATTGCTCAAGAGAATTTGGAAAAATAAGCTTGTTCATTCCATCTTTCTATTTTCAGTAGGACGGTTGTCTCTGTTCATGTTTTTCTCTTCGTATAATGTAGTGGCTAAGGGCGCAGTCTCTCCCAGACTTCTGGAGTTCATATGCTAACTCAAACACTTTCTAGCTGGGCGACACTGGACTTATTACTTAACATTTCTGTGCCTCTGTGTCCTTTATTGTGAGAAAGAGATGATAACAATATCTATCTAATAATCATAGTATGAGTACAAGGATTAAATGAGTTAATACAGGTAATGCCTATAGAATGATGACTGGCTCTTAGTAGGTGCTTCCTAAGTGGCAGGCTTCTGCTAGTATTCATGATTTAGCATGGGTAATTTTTAATTTTTATTTTTTGAATTCTAGCTGTCAGCTCCAAGCGGACTTTTAGAAAATGTTTTGAAGGCAGCAGCGAGCAGCGGTGCTGCCCTTCAGCCTCAGCACTCTGTCCTTGTGAAGTCCATCTCCATACAAAGAGATGAGTATGCGGGGGAGGGCTCTCCTGAGAATCAATGGAGGAAGATCCAATTCTGCTTTGTTCAAGTTTTTGGAGGCGTTCAGAAATATTTGCAAAGGATAGAATAATATCCTGTATGTTAGCATGTGTTACATCCATCATCTCCAACAACCTTCTGGGGCAGCATAGTAGCTCACAGCCCCATGATAAATTGTTTTTTTTAATGCAGGTAATGTATACCATAGGAGTAAAAATTCCAGTTTTTGCTAAGTCACAGGTTAGTGTATCTGTGGTGAGTGCTTCTACTGCTATGTGACTGGCTTTCTTTTGCAACCAAGTGAATGTCTATTGTTTTGAAGTAAGTTTTCTTTTCATGGTCCGTTCATTCTATAGCTCTGAACATGTAGGTGACTTTTATTTTCTTCTGAAACAGCTTCAACCAGAAGGTGCATGCACTAGTGGAAGGAGAAGGCTGCTTTTTGATTCTCCTAGACAGAGGCTGTGATAAGCAAGGTCTGGACAGTCTGCGCTGCCTGGGAATGTGCAGGTGACTATGGAGACAGCGTGGAAGGACAAGAATGGGCATATGGTCCTCATTGGCACAGCATAACAAAGTAATTAAAAATGTCTTAAAATGCAGAAACCCCCCAAACTGTAAAGTATATCATGGTAGATGTCAAATTAGCATTTTCTGTCTCTTTTTAACAATGCCATAATCTCATTAATCTACAGAAGGAACTAAACGCATGGATTCCAACCAGTTGGCTGGACATATGTTGCACATTGGACTGGCCATTTGGCTGGATCAGATTAAAGTGGAGAAATTGCATATTTTTTGGGCACTGAACATAAATCTGGGCCTGCTTATTACTTTTTGAGCTTCCTTTTTAGAGTGATAGATATGTAAGTGCCAAAAATTCAGCACCAACTTGAGTTTTAAAAAAAAAAAAAGCTTATAAAGAAGCTCCATGGAGAAAAGGGACAAAGGATTGGAGATGGAGACCACATGTAAGGCTGGCTTCAGACCGCTGAGCTATATTTACTAGCAGCATTCACAAGGTCACACGTTTGAACTGTCAAATCTGCAGGATTGGCGCACTTATGGGCAAGGTGGATCCATTGCTTAAATATTTTATTTTGAATGATACCATATACTATTAAGCCTTTTAGCACAGTGCTATGTTTTAAAATTCTTTTCTTTGCAAATGTAAAAATTAAAAATCTTTCAAATTTTTTGAAAGCAAAATGAAGGTATATTGTTTGAATGAATGTACACACTAATGTTTCCTGAGTATTTGGTATGTGCTTAGAGCATTATCCTAAACACTGGAGGATTACAAATTTGAATGTGACCCTGTAAGGTGCTTGTGGTTAGGGCAAGTTCACTACCAGCTCTAATACTGACCAGAGGATGACATCTTTAGAAATGTGCAGAGTGCAATGGGGATTCAGGGAAGGCCAGGTCATATTTGTGTGTGTGTTTGATGAGAGGAATGGGTGGAGTGAGGTGAGAAAAACCTTCATGAAGAAGGTAGCATTTGAAAAGATGAGGATAGAATTCTCACAGGCAGAGATGGAAACAGGAGGATGATTTGACATCTCTGGAGTCAAGGGGGAAAGATAGGAAGTCACAGGGAGACATGTGAAGGAGACACTGGAGGAGGAGTTTGCAAAGGCGGATATTGGGTACCATTTGGTGGACAGGTGTCAATGGCAGATCAAGGAGTATGAAGGGCTGTAGGGGCTACTGAAGGCTTCTAAGCAGAGAAATGACAAAAATTGGACCTGTGCTTTCGGGCAGATGATAAGGCATGGTGTAATGTATGAGATGGGCTGGCGAGAACATCAGTTAGGAGATGAGGTTGGTAAACCTGGCAAGAGAGGATGAAGTCCTCATCTAAGGACAGGCTGCGAAAAACAGAGGTTGTACAGCCAGAGGGACTATGGAAACAGAAGCCACAGGACCTGGTCACTGAGGATCAGGATCAGAGGAGCTCAAAAATGATCATCGTAAATAATAATAATCATTATGCATTTGTAGACAGGCCAGTTACTATAAAGTTAACTGATTGATAGAATGCTCAATAAACACAGTTTTGCTCTATCAAAGATGCCTTTTTAAAGGCAAAGTCTTTTAGTCCTTTCAACTACGGTACACTATGTCAGGAGCAGAATGGGTGTGGGTGAGATGGGGACCAGGGCTAATGTTCTGTTTTAAGTTGTCCAACACTGCACCCCAGAGGTTAGTCACTCCTGTTAGCTCGTTAGATGTAGAAACCTGACATGAGGACCAGAAGCTGGAACTATCTCTTGGTCTTAATAACGCTGCCCCCATTTTTCCATGACAAGCCTTAATGTGTTCACAAGGTCTTAGCACCAACTTATTTCATCAGTTTTCCAAGAATTTCTGCCAAGGTGGTGGATGGGATGAAGAAATGTGTTTGTAAGAATTTTAAGTACTGCAGTTCCAATAGCCCAGCAATATCTCTATACAGAACTGAAAAATTAAAGGATGCTGCTGGTGGGTGTGTGCTCAAGGTGGTGGAGGAAGGGGGCTTCCCTGTAAATAGGGTGATCTTTTGACCTATGCCCTAAATCCAGGGTTCAAGTATAAGTAAGTCTCAGTCTTAGGGAAGATAGCCATTTTATTTCATTCATTCTTCCTTTCATGGCAGTAGCATTTTGTAAATGGAAATGAGACCTCAGAGACTCTTGGCCTAGAAATTATAAATTAGAAGTCTTTATATGAAGACTTCTCTGCATTTAACTAAATAACAATCTTTGGGGATTTAGCAGTATTTGGAGTAATAAACCCATTGCACGGAACAGTTAAATATTAATATGTGGACTTTAGCCTACATTTGTTGTAATCATAATGAGATTCTAGTAATATATGAAAACATTCAGAAATAATTAATTTGGAAGTAATATTTGCTAGCATTTTCTTTTCTTGATATTGTGACTCTGAGGCAGGCAAATATGAATTAAAATGTGTTTCCTGAGTTCAAGTGATGGTATTAAATTAACATGAACCTTTTGGGTTTTTCTTTCTATCAGGGGAGAGACTGCTGAGGAGAAATAGCTCCCTCTTTTTTTTTTTTTTGAGACAGGGTTTCGTTGTCTTGCCCAGTCTGGAGTAAAGTGGCATGAACACGACTCACTACAGCCTCCAACTCCTGGGCTCAAGTGATCCTCCCAACCCAGCCTTCTGAGTAGCTGGGACTACAGGCATGTGCCACCACACCAGGCTAATTTTAAAATGGTTTTTATAGAGATGAGGTCTCAGTATGTTGCCCAGGCTGGTCTTGAACTCCTAGCCTCAAGTCATCCTCCCATCTTGACTTCCCAAAGCATTGGGATTACAGGCATGAGCCACTGCACCCAGCCTGAAACAACTTCTAAATTGTGGTCTATATAGAAGAAGTTACATTGTTAGCAGAGTACGTTTCTGGTGCCCTGTCACTGCCTGCCTTGTTCATCCAGGTGTGGCTACCTTGACTCATGACTAATGACTATGTTGGAAATACTCAACAAAGCAGTGAGACCTGTTCCCAGTCCTGGTGAATCTTTTAGAGATTCCCCCAGGAACTCCCTGACTCTTTGCGGGGCAAAAACAGCTTATGGAGAGTAGAGGAATTACAACATGTTATACATACCTTGGAATTTAACTTCACACTACCTGGTTCACACAGATCTGACCACTTCCTTGCAGGGAGGAATCTCCATTAATTATAGGGTAGTGAAGGGGTGTGTGTGTGTGTGTGGGTGGGTGGGTGTGGTGTGTGTGTAACTAGTATATTTTTATGAAAAGTGAGGCAATTCCATTTCATGTTTTTTGGGTTTAATTGATTACAATAAACAATGGAGAGGCCTGGTGCGGTGGCTCATTCCTGTAATCCCAGCACTTTGGGAGGCCGAGGTGGGCAGATCACCTGAGGTCAGGAGTTCGAGATCAGCCTGGCCAAAATGGCAAAACCCCGTCTCTACTAAAAATACAAAAAAATTATCCGGGCGTGGTGGTGGGCACCTGTAATCCCAGCTACTCGGGAGGCTGAGGCAGGAGAATCACTTGAATCCAGGAGGTGGAGGTTGCAGTGAGCTGAGATTGAGCCACTGCATTCCAACCAGTGACAGTGTGAGACTCCGTCTTAAAAATAAACAAACAAACAATGGAAATGTTATCTTTTTTGATGCTGTGTTGATGCTGTGGCTGTCCTCTTTAAAGGTCTTGCTTCTTTCCTGTAACAGGAATATCATTTATTTAGTGACAGCTTGGAAAACTTTAATGCCTTTGGGATTTTTTTTTTTAAAGAACTGCCTTCATACATTCTCTCCCTATGAAAAGAAGAGAAACTTATGAACTCATTTTGTAGATGAAGAAGTCTAATTAACTGAGGCATTACATTAGTTCATGACCATGGGGTCATGGTGACGTAAGTGGCAGAAAGAACCCAGCCTGGACGCTCTAGAGTGAGATCCAAATCTGGGTGCTGGCTTTCTGCCTTTCCTGCTGGAGTCACCTTGGGTAGGTCTTCAAGGACCCTGAGCCTCAGTTGGCTTGTATGTAAAATGGAGATACAATAGATAAGAAAGGCATGTAGAGACCTAGAACAGTGTCTGGTACCCAGTTTAATGCTCAGTAAATATTAGTAGTCATTAACATCATTATTATCAGTAACTGAAGTCTGCTCCAAGTGCCCATGCTTGGACGGAATCTCGCTGGCTCTGTTCAGGATGGGGATGCTTGGTCGCGGATTTGAGTGACATGCTTTAACTTTTAGCCTCATCCTTGCCTTCTTATTCCAGTCTCCTTCTAGCTTCATGTGCCTTCAGTCTTTTGAAAGCTTGTTTTAACTGCCCATAGATCAGAGCAACCTGTGCCGATATGCTTGGACTTAAAGAACATTTGCTGCCCCTCAGACAAACCTTCATTTGGAGAATTGTACAACCTTGAGCCAGAAAGCATTACAGGCTTTGAAGCCAGACAGCCTGGGTTTGAATCTTAGTTTCACTCCTTATGCTCTAATGAAGCTCTAGCCCACGGAGCCCCATAGCATAGTGATTTCAGGCTACAGTGCTGGGGTAAGACTGTGTCAAAATCTTTAATCCCTAGATAAATTACTTCATCTTCCTAAGCCTCAGTTTCCTCATCTATAAAATGAGCATACTGATTCCTACCTCACAAGGTTTTTGTGAAGACTGAAATGACAAAAGCCGTGGAGCATTGTTCCTGCCTTAAATGTTAGCTATTATTATCATCATCACAGGAACCTTGGCTCTGCCATATCGTAGCTGTTTGTGACCTTGGACAAGTTACTCAACCCTCCCCAAGTCTCAGTTTCCTCATCTGGAAAATGGAGTTAATAATAATCCTTACTTCATAGGATTCGTATGAGTACTAAATGGTATTATATGAAGTGTTCAGCTCAGAATTATTGTAAACACCCTGAAAATATTTGTTACTGTTGTTACTATTACAATCTGACCTTAGAAAAGTTATTTAACCTGGTCCTTGCCTAAAAAACTCAATTTTTTAACCTGTAAAATTGAAATAATTGTATCTGTCTCACAAAGATGGGAGAAATAAATGTAATCATGTACATAAAGGACCTGATACGTAGTAGGTTTTTGGTGAAAGGGGCTGTTATTATTTCCACAAATTAGCCTTCCTGCAGGAGAGCTGTCACTGGCTAACAGCCTTCATGGCCAGCTTCATGCCTTTCATTTTCTGCCCAGGTTGAACCACATTCCCCACAGAATTGACATCTTTCCAGACTGGATAATGTTCCAGGTATCACCATGCAACCCAACCCCTGCCTGGTTGCAAGCCTGTGTAATTGCTCTGCACACAGACATCGCTCCCAGGGCCCCAGTGGTGGCCTGGCCTGTGAGGCCTCTGTATTTGATTTCTGGAGGTCAACAAACAAACACTTGAATTCAATAAGCATGTTAGTCGTGGCAAGTTCAGGTTGCTGTAATTAGCTTCTGTCTGGCCTGCTGTAAGCCTGTGCTTCTTACTGCCTGTGTAGCCAGAAAACACTGGTCTCAGAGCTCTGAGGGTGCTAGAGCCGAAAACACTTGACATTGATGCTTTAGGACAGATGCTGGTAAGGCCTCCTCCTGGGGTGGTGGTGGAGAGCATGGGGCCCTTCATTTTTCAGGCTGTAGAGAGTTACTGAGCAAGCTATTAGGCTTGGCAATCCGGATACAAAGACAGGCTAGACACAGTCCCTGATAGCAAGGAACTATGACGGGGGCAGGAACAGGGATGGATGCAGAGGCCAGGAGGCCAGCAATGATTACATCTCCCTCAGTGGCTCCAGGACTGAAGCCACATCAAGTTCAGACTGTTCTTTGGGACTGGCTGGGAACAGGTATTCCTCTTCAGATATGCCACATTGTTAGAATATGCTTCTGGTGCCCTGTTACTGCCTGCCCTTCTTTATCCAGGTGTGGCCACCTGTTGGACCCTTGACTGGTTCACCTGCGAGGTGTCCAGTGCCCCCTTTGGTCCTTCTCCCTGCACAGGCCCAGCTCCTCTCTTGCCTCAGAAATTCTGAGCTCCCTGGGCCTCAGCTCAGCTCCCCTTTCTTTCCCTTTCCTGGGAAAGTATCACCTGTTACGCTAAATGACAGTCTGCATATCTGCATATCCTGCAATCTGCCAAACTGGTGATGCATTTAATCATCATGGTTAATAATAATGGTGATAACAATACCATGCTTTGGTAAAGCCCTTTTGATCTTTCAGAGCAATTGTATTTACTCCCTTTTTTTTTTTTTTTCAGAATCTGCCACGTATGTATATTCATCATCTTCACGTGCATTCACTGAGAACTTATCATGTGTGTCAGCCCTGCAGGTACAAAGAAGCCTAATATACAATGTCTGCCCACCCATCCTCCACCCTTCGAGGGCAAGCAGTGTGGAAAGTCAAAATAACATAAGCTTTGTAACTCTCCCTGCTCACTACTAGTTCTATGACCTTTGGGATATTACTTAACCTCAGTTTCCATGTCTGTCATACAGGAATAATAATGTACTTCTTTCTTAGCATCTTTATGTACAGGAATCCCACATATAATCCCACGAAATGTCAGCATTGAATTAGGCACCCAGAATGTTCTAGGGACTTTGTAACCATAATCTCTTACACCTTACCACAGCTCTGCAAGCTTTAACTGCTTCCATTGTACAGGTGGGGAAATGGAGGCACAGAGACCTTCTCCAGGTCACGAAACTATTATGTGGAAAAGCTGGGATTCAAATCCAGATCTGGTCTAGATACTCTGTTATTTGCAGTACAGCCTCACTGGAGCTTATTATATGCAAAACCCAAAGCAGTGGTACAGACAGCAAGAGCTAGAGAACTCTGAGAAGCAAGCCCAAGAGATGAGGGCATGGTTATTCTGAACATGTTCTCAGTTCCACCCTATTTTTAATTTTATAAACTGTGACTTTAAAAAAGAAAACAACTTATGTATAGTATTCCCGAATAATATGCTTTTGTATGAATGATTGCATGTAGTCAGTCAGTGCTAATGTGAGGCATTTGTATTCAAAATTTTGCTTAAATAAGAGGGGAACATTTTATTTAAAAAGAAGCATTTCGGTGATAGCAAGGCCAAATACACCGTATGCGACTTTGTGACTCAGTTTTGCATTAGTGCCCTCTGGTGGTAAGTCCTGGAACTCATTCATGTCTTTCAGAGTGTTAAGTAGAACTGAAGAGGAAAAAACCCTGAATTTACTCAAGATCTTTCTGACATTTCTTGCCAAAATATTAACCAGTAAATGTTGGAATCCTTTTTTTCCACATAAAATATCTTTATAAAGGTCTAAAACTGTAAGAAATAGGTGACTTTTATACAAACATTGCCTAATCCTTTTGGATTTTATACAAAAATTGGCTTTAATCCTTTTGGGTGGGAAATATTTTGAAATCAAATATTTTATGTTATGTGAATTAATGTCAAGGAAAGAAAGATTACCTAAAGATTTTTCCTTGCTGTCTTTTCCACAGAGTCATTTTAGAGAATGATGTATCAGAATAAACTTTTAATTTATTTGTGTCTTTTTCTCCATAAAATACGCTCAGCAAAAGAAAGGACATCAAAATTGGGGTTTGCCTGAGATTGTCTGGAGACATTCTTGCAAGGTCTTTGGTTGAGGGCTGAATATCACACTTTCCCTTGGATGCTCAGGGATCTAAGAGAGGAGTGGAAAGTAAATAGTATGTTTCTGAGGAGATTATCATTGACATTTCCATATTTTCCCTCAGTTTCTCAAATGTGTCATCTAATTCTGCAGCCCACAGAGTATCCTGAATGATGTTCTTCCAAAAGGGTTTATCTGAGTAGGTGCTATGGGCCAGCCTGCTTCATCTTCATGACAATCCTTCGAGGTATGATTTTAGCCACATTTTTCTACAAGAAGAGGACTCTGAGAATTTAAGGTAACTTGTCATCCAGCTGTTCCGTGGCAGAACTGGGATTCAACCTTGAGTCTCTGACCTTGCAGTTAAAGGCCTTGACTTCTTGCTGTGGATGACAGCTCGAAGTCAAATGCTCGGTCATGTTCACGATCAGCTTGAATCTCAAACAGAAATGAAGAGATGGGCTGTCTTACATTCCCTCAAGTGAGAGTCGCAGTGGGGTTAATGTGTTTATGTGAAAAAGGATTCTTTGCTGACATGTGGCAATGTCACTCTACAAAGCCATGGGAAACACAGCTCTGCTTTCCCCCTACCAGTAAGTTAACATTGGCACTGGTGGCCTGTACTTATGGCAGTGAGATTTGCATACAGCCACATCTGTCCAGCCTGGCACAGAGCCCTTAAACAACAGGAGCCCATCCTCTGGCACAAGTTGGGATTCCCAAGGAGGAGACTGTCCTCAAACCACTAGACCCAACCCAAACTTGCACCTCACTGGGTATTGCCCTTGGCCCCTGACTTCTTACTCATTTGCTGATTATGTGCTAGCCTGTCCCTAAGATTTGGTACATTTTGCTACTTTTCTGATTAATGACGTTAGCTCCCAGTGGAAATTCAGCCTCCCTTACTTGGAGAAAGTACTTTGTAAAAAAAAATTGCAAAACCAAGTTTTTCACTCACTGATACACTGTTCTTAGGAGGGTAAGTAGACTCTGGAGGGCACTTTCTTAGGGAAGGGATGAGGTGCTCAGGCTCTGTGGGGAAGAAAGGCATGTAGAGGTGGCAGCTGCAGATGGCCTGAGGGATGGAGAATTTTGCCTCTTCCGGTTTCTGGTCAACCCAGCTTCTTGAAAGACTGAATTGAAGGGTATGGGTGTTGAAGTGGGGTGAATGGGATAGAAATAGCTCTCTGAGCAGCTGTAGCTGCTGCATTGGTACCATCAGGACCATACTGTTCTTTTCATTTGGAATCCTGAAAATGGTGCATATATAAAGACCTTGAGGGCTTAGCAGGTGTTGGGGAAGCCACCACATTACTGATCCTTCAAGAGACCAAGACATAAAAACAGTGCCTCTTATTTCTGGCCTTTTGGCTACTGTTACTTCTGTGTCATCATCTCTATTATCCTCACTTCTAGCCATACCAGTCTTATCACTGTTTCTTGGATGGGCCTCAGGGCCTTTGCACTGGCTCTTCTCTCTGCTTGGACCACTCTTCCTCAAGATAGCCACATGCCTCACTCCCTTACCTCCTGCACTCTGCTCAAAAGTCACGTTCACAGGGAGTCCTAACTTGACCACCCTAATTTAAATTGCACTTCCGATTTCACTTACTTTGCTTTTCCCCTCCATAGTGATCACCTCTTAACATACTACAAAATTTTCTTAATTTTTAATGTTTATTCTTATCTCCTGTTTCACCCTCCTTGCATCCCTGAATGTAAACTCTATGAGAATAGTGAGGTATTTTTTTTGATCCTTTTTGTTCAATAACAAACACTCAGTCCCTAGAATAATGCCTTACAGGAGTGCTCTATAAGCATTTGTTGAATGAATGAATGAATGAATGAACTGTAATACAAGGGGCAAAGGATCTGGCATCCTTTGATTGCTGGCAAAAGTTGAATGAAGCAGTTAAGAGTATGGGTTTGCAGTCAGATCCAGGTTCAAATCTACACCTTTCCGTGTACTACTTGTGTGACTTTGATGAAATTATCTTCTCCAGGCCTGAGGATGAAATGTACGTGAGAATGCATGAAGCTTACCACATGGTTAATATTAAAGAGTGATAACTCATATTATCATTGATGGAGGTGGATGAAAGAAATGGAGTAACATGCTTTTAAAACAGTCTCCCCTCCATTGTCATTTGAACCACCTTAGATGAAAATAATTGAGGAAAACATCCAAAATTTCTAGTTAATTAAAAAATATCAGGAGGTCTTAGTAGATTCCAGATTTTTCCTTCAATGAAATGAGTTATTAAATAAAAGGCCTCCATAAGTACGTGTCTTGTCGTTGGGCTCTATCTTTGAGCGGTGGATCTGCCTCCCAGGAAGGTAAGCAGACACCAGTGAGGCATCTGGTGCCTGGGATGCAGCGAGTGGAGCCAAGCAGAGAATTATCGGATCCGTTTGCCTGGAATTTCTGCATTTGCTGCCCCAAACATCTGGAGCCAGGCTACCCAGTACAGATAGAAAATAGCAAAATGCAAATTCTCTGGGTTCAGCTGAGGCAGACAGAGTCTGTGAAGGCGGATGAAAGGTGAGCCAAAACAAGAGCCCAGGCAGGTGGCGGGGCAGCGTTTTATCTAGAGCCTACGGCCCGGGTAAGGACAGGAGATGAGAGAAGGGACCTTAGAGCTACTTGGGCCACCTTCATGTTTGTACGAATCTTCCTCCTTAACAGCCTGAAAGGGGGTCTGCTGGGCTCACGGCAACCTCCCTCTCCTCTTCCTGATCCCATGCCTACTCCATTGCTTTGCTTCTTCTGGATCCTGCTTTCCCCTCTCCCTTAAGAAGGAGATCCTGAAATAGAGCCTGAGTCGATGATTCAGGTGCAAGTGCTTTATTAAAGAAAGGATCGCAGAAGAAATCCACAGGATCTCCTTCTGGGAGAATCCAATCCAAGACAAGACAGACAACCCAAACAACTGCTTCAATTGCTACAACCCTGGAAAGGACTCTGATTGGCTAGCTAAGGGTCACATGCCCAAACGGGCCTTTGATTGGCAGCTGTTGCTTCCTTCCTACTCCCTCCCACACACCCAAGAGCTCCAGCCTGTTATGGGATGGGCATACTACCAGGCACCTGGTGAGCAGTCCTTGCCCTAGGGGTTTACTTATACTTAAGGGGAGATAATCGTTAGTCAAATCACCCCACATACTGATCTTTACACACTGTGGAGAGTGCCGAGAAGGACAAGCACAGGGTGCAGTCAGGGGGAGGGGCCCGGAACAGGAAGTGCCATGCTGGCTGTTGCTGTGTGGAGTGGGCTGTAAAGAGAGAAAGAGTGAAAGCCACAGCAGGGGAGCTGGTCAGAGATGGCAGTGGCTTCATCAGAGTGGTGGCCCTGGAGTTGGAGACAGGTGGGAAAAACTCAAGAGCCCTCTAAGGACCTAGCCCATGGCAGTCCATCGCCACCAAGTCCCTCTCACCGCTGTAGGTTTAAAGAAACCCAAAAAACAAAACTACATTGCAACTGCACAGCTACACCAGGAAACCTAAGGGGGAACAAAAGAAAACTGAGTGGTGCCCTCTAGGCTGAAGATTTGACCTATTATTTACTAACCTTTCTCTTCCTCTTCCTTATTTTCAACAAACGCATCCATCTCCAGCCATCCATTTTGAATTAATTTCTAAACAGAGAAAGCTTTCTTTCTCAGCTTCATTTAAATGTCCACCATGGTATTTACCCATATTTTCATGATTTTTATTTCTTTTTGGGGTGGATATCTAAGAGATAATCTGATCCTTGTTCCTGAGTCAGTAGGTGACAGAGAGAAGCTGTTTTCTTTGTGTGTGTGTATGTGAAATTATTCACATATGAGGAAAAGATAGCTCAAACACAGAAGCTCTTTCATTGTCTCTCCACAATGTAGTGTGGCCCCAAGTGACTATTTTGTGGAGACATGGTAATTTGGGGTGGCTAAATCATTACCCCGAGGTGTGTCAGATGCTGCCAAGACCTCCTTCATTCATGTGGCCAAGACTGTGGGCTTCCTGGCTGGGGAGGCAGAGGCTCTGCTCTTCTGCTGCTAACCGTGGGGTCAACAAGCCCTGATCCACACTTCCTCTGGGCAACATCAATGGATTTGTGTGGGGCTGCTGAACATATTGAGCCAGACTTGTTTCTAAGAGATAGAAGGAACTAGAGCACTGGGAAAGTCCCAAGTAACTCTTAGCCCCCAGCCACCTGCTGTGGCTGAAGATGAGGTCTTCAAGAATCCAACTGGCAGCTTCAAGAATCCAACTGACTGGTGCACATTGTTCTCATTGGCCAGATCATTCTTCCATGTAGCACTTCACTAAGCTCATTAACAAATATTTACGAATGACATTACTTTTTGGGGTCATGTATATTTCAGTCTTCAGAATCCATCAGACACTCAAATCCCTTGGCAGTTCTAGTTCTCTCCCCTAGACATGCCTCTGCCCCCTACTACTCAGTTCCTTTTATTTCTACCATTTGTTTTTATTTTCTATTTCATTTCTTTACTTTTTAGACACAGGGTCTCTGTCACCCAGGTTGGAGTGCAGTGGCATGATCATAGCTCACTGTAGCCTCAAACTCTTATACTCAAGTGATCCTCCTGCCTCAGCCTCCTGAGTAGCTGAGACTACAGGTGTGTTCCACCACATCTGGCTAACTTTTGTATTTTTTTGTCAAGATGGGGGTCTTGCTATGTTGCCCAGGCTGGTTTCAAACTCCTGACCTCAAGCTGTCCTCCAGCCATGGCCTCCCAAATTGCTGGCTACCATTATAGGCTACCATGCCTGGCCCTTATTTTTTTTAAAAAATGATCTTCCCCTTTCTATGTAATTCCTATTCTACCTGTATTATTCTTTTTTTCCTGTATAATGCTTGTCTCTTGCTCTTTTTCTCCTCTCTCTTTCATTTTAACCATTCTTCCGTCTACTGCTACTGCATATGAATCAGATTTGCCCTCCAAATACCATGTGTATCACCATCAGTTCAGTGGCAGAGGCTGCTCTTGCACTGGCTTGGAAGATGACAGTTCCCAAAGTATTCCCCATAGAAGCTGATCAGTCTGACCCAGCTAATGCTACCACTTAAAATAATCTTGGCTCAGGGCCCATGAGACTCACCAGTCATTATGTGGTATTGGAAAGTAAAACTGATTTGGCAGCCTCATTAGATTATAATCAGCTCGAATCTTCCCTTCCGGCTTCTCTGAGCATCACATGTGTCCCCAGGAACAGCAGGGGAGAGAAAACTACCTCTCCTCCCCAGCTTTCTGTATTTCTCCTAAGGTTCTTAGTTCAAATTAAATCTTTACTCCGTGAGAGCAGAGAATGACTCATTGGCCACCATGACTAGCACCTTAAGTGGGCTTCTAATTTGTTTTAGACGCTGCTAGTGACCCCTAGGATAGCATCTACAATTTCAAGAGTTTCAGAGTACTGATTGTATGCCCCAATAGATGCTGGGCTGAGAAGTTGGGACCACATTCAGTAACAAGAGTGATAATAGCTACCACTTCCTGGTTGCTTAGACACTTCTGTATTAACTCGTTTAATCCTCAGATCAATCCTATGGGGTATGTACTATCTTATCTTATTTTAGGAGGTGGACACTGAAGCACAGAGAGGTTAAGTAACTTGCCTAAAGTAACAGAGTTAATAAGTGGCAGAACCAGGATAGAAGCTCCAGGAGACTGGCTCCAGAATCTGTGCTATTAATAGTTCCTTGCATCGTAATCTGTAGGTTATGGGAACTACAGAAGGTTGGTATGTAAGCATGGCACGAAGACAATGATACTTAGGAAGAGTCATTTGGAAGCAGAGAGATAGAATAATTGATGGGAAAGTCAAGGAATCCAGTAACAGAGTCTCTGGTAATACTCCTGATATGTGAATTAGGGTGGAAACTGAATATGGAAAGCTATAGACATGAGAGATGACGTGAAGGAAACATTTGGACTAATCTGGTACATAGAGGGGGAGAGCATGGTGGGAGCATTCTACCTGAGAGAATGGTGGGACCAGGGTCAGAAGGAGGGGTGGCAGAAAAGTGCCTCTGACTTGTGTGTGACCCTGAGATTTTAGGCTGATAAGGTTTCAAAGACTATGGCTCCCCCACACTTCCTTACCCAACACTCTGTCCCCAGAAGGAGGGATGCTGCTGTGGATTAGTTACACTCCATGGGGCCAGCATGCTTGAAGGCTAGAGGATGGGGCTTTTGCTGGGAGAAGCAGAGAGGTTGGAAAGAAACACCTTGTATCCCTCGTCTTCTCCATGTGTACTTGCTTAGTATTTTCCTTCGCATGTGCTAGATCATGGAACGTCTGGTCCAGGGCACTTCTGGGCCTGATTATCCCCCAACTTCCTTGGATGTCCTTTTGGCTGGGGCAAGGGGCAAGAAGCATGGAAAGGTATCTTAGGGGACACACATGCTCACATTTTCATACATCCTCATACTTCCTCTTCTGGAGGCAAAACAGCAAGATGTTCCTATCAGGAACATGGTCGGGGCTGGGAGTAATGAGCTGGGTAACAGGATATTCCACCTGCCTTCACTCTAGCTCTGGTGCTCAGAGGAAAAGGGGACCTCCTGAGCTCCCCAGGTTGGAGCTAAAAGTTTGAGACTGAAACTCCAGCCTGTGCTGACCATGCATTTTCCCTTAAGTCATGTGCTTCTCTGTGCCTGGAGCAGGGGTCATCAATGGGGTGAGATTTAGGGACCCAGAATCCACCTTTCTCAACCATGATAATATTTCATTTGTCTACCCAAACTTAAATTCCCTTCTCTAGTTCTTTAGTGTCCTAATCTGCTTGTGTTTTCTCATTTCAAGAAGATACTCAGCAGTGATAAATATCGTTGAAGTATTTGGTGCACAAAGCTAAAAGGGGCTGTAAAAATAAAGACATCCCCTCCCTCATGTATTTTGGTGCCTGATAAAATGATGATATCTGAAGCCCTGGTTGTGAAGAGCTCTCATTTCCAATAAACAAATAAAAACCAAGGGCTATATGAATATTAATAATTTGGAGATGTAGGTGGAGGTATTGCTATTCTTGAACAACATATGTTCACACTTCATCACTTTAATTAACGAAGTTCCTTTTCTTGTAATTTCAGCAGGAGGTATCCCAGGGTAAGAGAACAAGACCTGGATTTATGTGACTAGGATTTTTTATTTCATCACTGAATCCAAATAGCATTTTCCTAGTGTGAAAACAGATGGCAGAGACTTTATCTGTGGTCAAAAGCATTATGTCTGAGAGTGAACCTTTTTTTGGCAGGCGGATTTGAATACATTCAGGAAGTGATTTAAGACATGATATGTCTCCTAGAACCAAATCCATAGCAGGTACTTTTATTAACAAAATTTATACACTTAAACACAGTGACTCAGAGAAGCTAATTTTCGTTTTGGCAAATCATGATTTTTTTTTTTGCTGTCGACTATATATGTGGAGATTAGAAGTATCTCACAAAACTCAGCCTGTGAGGCAGCGTTCGCATGTTTCTCACGCCCTCGCTGAAGAATTTCTTCTGATTTGGTTTTTAAGACCTCTGTGTGTTTGACAGAAATTACCTGGGGGGAAGCAATCAAATCTTGGCTTGCTGTTTACCTTAGTAGATACCAAATTATAATTTTGGTATCTTCAACAATGAAAAGTTTAAATAAGACACTGTCCTTAAATGACGTTTGAAACCATAAATTACTTTGCAAGCATAAGGAGGTATTATTATTTATACAACACACAACTTTTATACAAAGCCAAATTTCTCCTACACTCTCAATGGAAATTAGAAAATTAGGTTAGCCCTTCCTTGATTCCAGAGTGTAATTGGATAACTGTGGTTTTGGAACCAAAATGGGGTACCTGCAGGGAAGTTTCTGAGAGCCAGATACAGATGTGGAAAATAGCTGGAAGGCATAATGTGTTTATAGTGACTTCCTGTCGTAGTCTACTTTTGGGTCAATTTCCTTCTCATAGTCCATCAGTGAACTTTTTGGATTGTGATTTCTTGAATATTTCTTCTTCATTTCTTTTTACCTCCACCAATACATTCACAAATTCATATAATGAAGAAGGATTAGATGACACGGTGCCAGAGCTGGGTGAGAGTTCTGAAGTGGACAAGGTAGAGGCGACGTGCACCAATAAAATCTTTGCTTGGCCACGTAGGGCCCTGCAGGTCTCCATAGACCTAGGGGGTATCAAGCTTTACTGTGATGAGAATCTCTTGGTTAGCAGTCAGTCGGCTTGTAAACAAAAAAACGAACAAAATTCTGAACTAATAATCAGGGATGGAGGCTAGGAATCTGTATTTTTCACAATCATTCCAGGAAATTCAGACGCAGCTGGTTGAAGGGCCGTAGTTTAGGAAACACTGCATAGCATCCCAACTCCTTGGCAACCTAGTGCTCAAAAAAATTCATATCAGTTATTAGAGTCCCTACTTTTCATTGTATAAAAATCACGTAGTTCTATCTCAGCAAATGCAAATGAACAAATGGATGTGGCATGTCCACTGCAGAAGGCTTAAATGTTTCTGATTCTTTCTTCTCCAAGGTTGGGAGATGCAAAGTGAGGGTAGATGGTCTCAGAGATGTGACATGGTCACTGTGACCAAAGAAAGCAGTGTGAGAATGTATACCTAGGCTTTCAATACCCTGCACTTGAATTGTTTTGTCTGTGTTGACTTCTAAGTCAATAAAAAACAACTGGAATCAGCCAATTAGTAAATAAACACAGAATCAGGAAAAGTACAGAGGATGATGACATGAGGCAGCAGGGATCTAGCTCATTGTGCAGGAGCAAGATAGAGTGACAACTCAAAAAGCTGTGAGTTATCATGCTCCAGGAGCTATGTGAGCACAAGAAGATTCTCAGACTCAAGATGCTGTTGTGTGGCTTTAATAAATGCATTTAGGTCCTTATTATTCTGGTGGTCCACATGTAAAAGATATGAATGGCGCACAGTGCAGACAGCAAAGAAATGTGTTTTGTGACCTGCAAAACAAAGAAAATGGAGCTGTGGCTCTCAGAGCTTTTAGGTAATTTGGCAAATGTTTCTTGTGTACTTACTGTGTGCTCAGCATTGAGCCCAGGGCTATGATAGGCATGACACATGTTCTGTGTTGTACACCAGCCAGACAGCTGCCCTGCATTTCTCAGAGCCAAGCTGAAGCTGGCTTTCAGTTTCTCAGTGTAGCAGCCCGATATAAGCAGCTTTCTAGTGTTCCGGGCGTTCATGCTCTTTTAAGGGGCCAACTCTATCCCTCAACCTGGAGAGCTTAAAATGCCAACTAATTGCTGCAGATCACTGATTTCCAATTCAACACTTGAAAAAACTTACTGAAGACCATTGACATACTTGAGAGATGTGCCTAACCCCGCGAATGAATAGTGCGTGGGAGATAGCATCAGGGAAATGAACCAGATGTGGGCTCTGGAGTCCCTATAACTGATTTCAGACTATAATTTTTGTCACTTCCTTTTCCCTCTGAGCCATAGTTGTCTCCTCTCCAAAAGACAGATCATTCTACTTACCTAATCAGGTTTACATAATCATTAATAAAGTGCTGGCCCGTCATAGGGACTTAGGAAATAGAAAATGCTCCTTTCTGCTCCTTGGCCTCATATCCTGGGCCTTCCTAAAATATAATCTCATTTTTGGTTAAACCTCTAAGTCAAGCCTATAGTACATTTTGGTTTACACTTTCCTAGAGGGCAAACTGCTTGGGGAGAAGCCCTGTGTCAAAGTTCACTGCAAACTGAGAAAATATTTGAGTTCTAAAAAACAGAACTCATCATATTCCCAGGGGCTTGTCATAGCCCCTGAATTCCTTCCAGGAAGCAGAGCCTGACACAAGGGTTTGTGTGCAAGTAGGTTATTTTCGGAAGTGATTTCAGGGAACTGGAGTAGGGGACTGGGAAGGAGGAAACAAAGGAAGAAGGGAAACCAATACCTACAAAGTTGTGTTATCAAGTTTGGTTGCAGTCGTGGGAAACTGGAGCCTGATCCTCCTGGGACTCTCTGACAGCCATGAAGAATGAATCTCATGATTGCCTACTCAAGGGACACAATGGGGACAGGCATCCACAAGCTCCCACCCTCGGCTGGTCAAGGATCAACTGATCAACTCCAGGTGTTAACTCCCTCACACTGCCAGGTTCACACAAGTGCTGGGTGATTTGCATAGGTGTTCCAGGCCAGGCGTCTGAGAAGCCCCTGGCAATCACGCAGTAGAAGTGAGGTGTACTCAGGAAAACTGGAGTAACATGTGAGGTCCAGAGAACATGAAATGGACATAAGCCACATCCAGCACCGGGCTCTGTCAGCAGAAAAGTGAGCAAGTCTGCTTCTCCTTTCAAACCTTTTACAAAAGTAGCCACTGGAATATTCTTCAATTGCTTCCATGTGGCTTTGGGAAGCCTCACTGTTCTCTTGGTTTTCTGAACTCTAATTGCATGAACAGGCTCAGTAACTTGGCACCGCATGACATATCTCTTCCTTGTCCTTCAATGTGTTTCTATGTTTTAATTGTGTCCCCCTTCCCCAGGAAAGATATCAGTTTCTTTGGGTAGCTGGGGGTGGAGTCTTTAAATTCCTTTTTATCCTATCAACCCCTAACAGTACTCTGCAAAACCTGTTGACTTGAGCTCACTTGGTAGATGATAAATCCTTTCTCTCTATGCACAATTATCTTTTCAAAGCCCCGTGGAGTCTTCCTACTCCCTAACTATATTGAGACCCTCACCAATTAATGGGGCTTGGAAAGCAGTATTTTTAATGAGGGGCAGGGAGCAGGGAGCACAATGCCGGTGCCTCAGGGTGTTGTAAGGTTTTCAGCAGCGGTTCATTCCACGCTCTTTGTATTTGGTTTCATTCCGATTGCTTCACAGCCAGTAGCACTCAGAAGGGACATATATTTAGACTAAACTCTAAGTCTCTTATTGAAACTTTCTGTATATAATGAAACACAAATGCGCTGGTCCTTTCTCTGCCTAACCTTTTCCCTTTCTACCAAAGCCCTTGCCAGCTGTAGATACTGTGTGGTTATGAGTGGTGACTAGGATGTGCAATAGGTCAACAGGGGACTAGTATTTGCCAAATTCTTTTATTATTTATTTATTTATTTATTTATTTATTTATTTATTTATTTTTGAGACAGGGTCTCACTCTATCGCCCAGGCTGGAGTGCAATGACATGATCTTGGCTCACTGCAACCTCCGCCTCCAGGGTTCAAGTGATTCTTGTGCCTCAGCCTCCCAAGCAGCTGGGACTACAGGGGCCTGCCACCACGCCCAGCTAAATTTTTGTATTTTTAGTAGAGACGGGGTTTCACCATGTTGGCTAGGCTGGTCTCGAACTCCTGACCTCAAGTGATCTGCCTGTCTCAGCCTCCCAAAGTGCTGGGATTACAGGCATGAGCCACCATGCCTGGCCCCGAATTCTTTCAGGTGACAAAGTATCCAGGTTACCTTCAGTATGTCTTACTGTGAACCTGGAGCCACTTCTATAGAGTTACTCCTGGCTGCCACGTTCAGGGGGGCAGCTTGGGTACTGTACGACTCCCAGGAGGCATTCACATCACAGCCAGTATGAATGTGCTTCCTGGAGGAGTGCAGTGAGTAAGCTGCGTGGCCACAAATAGTGGCCCTATCTGAGGCCCTAACTGGCCCTATCCCAGTTCTCCTGAATCACAGTCTCTAGCAGGGGGACCTAGGAATCTGTATCTTCACAAATCTCACAGGTTCCTATTAACACTAAAGTTTGAAAACCACTGCTTAGGGATAGGTTTTGAGAAAAAGATACATCAGAAGAAAAGAAATGTGGGAAATTATCTCAGCATCGATGCCATCCCTGGCTCCTTTGCTTCCCAGACTTAAATGTACATAGTGGGCTTCATGGATAACTCAGTGAATCATTGCCATTCAGAATATGATGGCCCTGCTAGTGATCTGGTCATCTTTTCATTTCTTTCCAAGCAGGCCTCTCTTGTTTTATTTTCTGAGAGCTTTTATATTAAAAAATGTTAAGAGAGAAGTTCTGATCAGAGCACTCCATATTGAGTGGTGGCTCCCATTGGGTAGCATCTAAAGCAGAATTATCTCCTTGGCAACTGGTCTTACTCATTTCTGTTTACTTGTATGTGGCTCTCTTTGGCCTGGGTCCTCATCTTCAATTCAATGAACATTAGCTATGGCATCTTAAGAAAGGACTACCTGTGACTGCTTTTCTCTGAAGGGAGCTATGGGCATGGCCAGCACACACCATCCCAGATACCGTGTCCCATAATAATAAGAGCTAATATGTGTTGCGCCAGGCATTTTTTCTAAGTACCTCAAAAACAACTCTTTGTAATGGATGTTTTGTTATCTTCATTTTAGAGATTAAAAAATTGAGGCATAGAGCTTGACCAATAGTTCAGAAATGGTCCCACAACTGGAACCCACACAAGCTCCAAGCTGCTGTTCTTTATGACCACTGGGGTCATGGCAAAAGATCAGTGTGTGGGGTGTGTGTGTGGGGGTGGGGGCAAAAGATTGTGTGCGTGTGCATGCATGTGCATGTGTGTGCAAATGTGTATGTGTGTATGTGTGCTAGGGGTAGGACAGGGATAAGAGGGAGAGTGCAAGGCACAACTTAGGTCAGAAAGGCAAGAACATGCAGAGGACTTCATTGGTGCATGTTGGGAGAAGGAGTTGGGAGACAAAGATGGATGCCATAAAGCCTCAAGACAGAGCTGAGATTGCCTTGAGGGCCAGACAGGATTCTAGCAAGAGATTCTGGGGAGTTGTTCTTACTCCTTTGCTGACTTCTTATAAAGGACTAGAAATGGCATCTGACTGTCCATGGTTCCTTTGAAAAATAATGCCACATTAAACACCTTCCTATGGAGCCATAACCTCTGTTCTAGCCAATACCCTCCATGGCCTGGCTCTGCTTGATGGACAAGCCCTAAGAATTTAGGGTTAAACAGGAGCGGATATGAGTGTGTTTAAGGAAAGAAAACGGAGAGGGTTGTACTCACATTGCCAAGGAGCATAAAGTTTGCAGTAGGAGTGGAGGACTGGAAGACTACCCTACCCTGAAGGCCATGGTTAGGATCCAAGCCTAGAGCCACTACTAAGCCTACAATCCAATCTCCACTAAAGATGGAGGCAATTATTGCAGTAATTCAGGAGGGGAGCTGTTGAATTACTAAAATAATTATCTCCACTTTCTTTCTTTTCTTTTTTGTGTTTAGAGAGAGAGTTGGTCTGCCTCCTTCAATGTGTGCCATATTACCAGGCTTGTGCTGCCTCCCAAGTCCTTAGATTTTTTTGAGCAAGACACAATAGTCAGTGAAATATCCTTTACCTGGGCCTGTATGGGCCTTGGCAAGATCTCTGGGGATTCTGAAACTGAACTTTTTCACCTTCCTTAGCTAGTTTTCTTTCAATCAATGGTTTAGAAACTAACAAGGGGCCGGGTGTGGTGGCTCATGTCTGTAGTCCCAGAATTTTGGTAGGCCAAGGCAGGCAGATCACCTGAGGTCAGGAACTCAAGACCGGCCTGGGCAACATGGTGAAACCCCATCTCTACTAACAATACAAAAATTAGCCAGGCGTGGTGGCACATGCCTGTAATCCCAGCTCCTGGGGAGGCTGAGGCAGGAGAACCACTTGAACCTCAGGAGGTAGAGGTTGCAGTGAGCCAAGATTGCACCATTGCACTCCAGCCTGGGCGACAGAGCAAGACTCTGAAAAAAAAAAAAAAAAAAAAAAAAAAAGAAACTAACAAGGGATACTTGGTTTGAGGAGAAGAAAATGGCTATTTAGTGTCTCATGTTATTCCCAAGTCACAACTGGTTTCTGTTGACTAGAAATGATTTGGCATAGTCCTGACTGGAGGCAGGGGGGGTGAACAGGATGACCTTTGATATCCGAAATTCTGAGCAGGCAGGTGGGCTGTGCAAGGTGTAGATTCTCTCCAATACTTGGCACACTGTGTGAATTGGATTCTTAAATAATCCAAATAGAGTTTGGTGCTCAGAGCAGACTTTGAAGGAGGGGGCCATAGTTCTCTGGGTCAGTTGTTCCTCTGGGAAATACTCACAAAGATGTTCTCTGTCTTAGGCAGAATGATTACTCCAGAGACCTTAGGAGTTTCAAGACAGCTGAATGCAAGATAAGAAAGGATATCTTGGAGAAGATAGACTGTTCATCCCCACTGGGACTCTTGGGTATAGCACATTATTGACTTCAAGGCAAGAGGCCATGAAAGTGCCTTTCCTTAAGACAGTAAACTCTCTGTTTTCTGAAGTGAATGGAAAAAAGGGATGTTTTTGTTCCTTATATCAGTTTCCAGAAATGAGTATATTGCACAGTGTGCTTCAAACTGTGATGCTACCAAATATAATTTACTGTTACTTAGATGATTCAGAAGCCCCTCTGGGATCCTGTCAACAGACAGAAAAAAAGGCTTTCTTGTTATAACATATTCTAAACCAATCATGAAATCAATTGGAAGTTATAATTTACATATAACTGTCAAGGGATTATACCAGTTACATGGGGAATATAAAGAGATATAAGCTGTGGACACATTGATTGCAAACAGAGTTACATCTACATGGGTTCTTTGTTGGAGCTTAAAACTAGAACTCAGTATTTGGCACTTGTCATGGGTTTAGTAGATCTGCCCCACTTCACTTGCCTTCTACTATGCCTTCCTGCACTGCCAAGGCTGGAGAACCAAACACCACATTTCCTGCACACCCCTGCCCTCAGGATTCTGGATGTGATTGAAATCCAGCCATTATGTTGCACTGGTGCAAGACGAGGAAGGCAGAAATCAGGCAGAGGCCATGCTTTTGCTGTGTCTGCTTTTTCTTTTGGAATTGCTTGTGAAGGCATTTGCATTTTCTATGGCAGTGTTAGCAGAAGTTTGTGGGTGTCAAGAGGTGAGTCACAGAGATCTCCTTCTGCAAGCAAGGATTAAAGCATCCCTGCTATGACGTGGAGACAGTTTCTGTCCATGAAAACTTCCACATTGGGGTGGCTTCCTGACTTTGGCAGTCTATGGTTTAGGACGTGGTGGTTTCCTAATCTTGGGTGACCCAAGAGCTTCCTTGGTGACCCAATTCTGTGACGTGACATTGGGAGCCACTTCTGAAATTTCAAACTTAGTCTGTTTTCTTGGCTCTCCCAATAATTCAGTGAGCTTTTTAATGCTCTATAATCCCTTCATGCTTAAACTTGCTAGAATGGCTTAAGTTCTCTGCAATAGGACCCTGACTATGACTGTTACTGGTGCCAGGAGGGTTACAGACAAGAGGGTTACAGACAACATACTCTAAAGAAACTGGAAACCTGGATTTGTGTTTTCTGACCTGATTGGATTTGAAAGGAACAATGATTAGGTTAGCATTAGAACACGGAATGCTTGCAGTGCTTGACATGCAGTGGCAAAATAGTTACTTAAAATATCACTCACTGGTCACTTGGAATGAAATGCCCAGTGAAGAAAAGGCTTTAGTGGACTGAGTGCCTGCTAATCATTATGGAGAAAATGAGGAAAACAAGGACTAGATTTGGATGGCTGTCTCTGCCTACACTGGAGAGCTTTAAGAAAGAAAACTATATGCTAAGGATTTTAAAGTTTTTAGTATGAGGTATGATCTGAGGACCGAGGAACTTCTATGACTTTCTAGAATAATCAATTATTTCATGTAGCCATAGGACTAATGCATTCTATCATCACATGCAGTTTGATCCTGTGGGTTGAAAGATGGTCTGAACTCACAGCATCACTAGGTCACTTACATGAAAGTTTGGGTATTGATTGGGAAAAGGTGAGACCCTGAGAAGTGAAATGGAGCCATTTGGGTGAGTTAACTGAACCTGAGTATACAAGTCCTCCAAAGTCCATCGAACTTCCGTTGTCAGTAGACACATATTCTCCTCCTCTGTGTGATGAGGCTGGTCTATCCTTCCTTAGAGACTCTGGAATGGTCTTGCTGAAGTGGTTTCCATGCAAGGGGCTGCCAGATTTCTTCCTGTTCTCATCTCCCACCATTCATTGCTCTAGACCTATAATTAGAGTCAAATCCCAGCACACCCCAAAAGGACAATGCCTATCTTAAGAAGCAAAAGTTTACACACTCAAAGAACTGCAAGATTTTGCCCATTTTATATCAGCAAAAACCTGGCGAATAGGTGTGGGAGTGGATTAGAAGAATCTAGGCCACAGAGGAAGACGCAAACCTTTAAATCTGGCTTGATTTACTGGTATAAGTTCATTGTTCTCGTTGATACAGATGGGAATGGTTGTAACTTAGTCTGCCTGATTGACTGGAAACAGGACCCTGTGGTGGCAAGTGGAAACTGAGATGTCAAAAATTCATGGTATAGCATATGGGGAGGGATCCAAACATTTAGGAGGAAGAACTATTGGAATGGATGGTTCATGTATGACCCAGTTACACGCCAAGGATGCTCATTTCACCAAGGCATTGAGAATACAATTGTGAGAAACAAATTCTTGAAAAGTATTGCAGTGAAGTCCTCTGTAGGCCAGGAGTGAAGATAGAAAATGCTGCTATTGAAATGGGCATTTTGATATTAATGGGTGTGTTGAGATGCTGGAGTGGCAGAAGCCAAGTAGCAATTCTTGAATGCCAGAAGCATGGTGGAAGCAGCTACTGGCAGCAGGATCGGAGTGGCAAGTTGATCTTTGTTGTAAGTTAATTGGTCGTTGAGTTTCTAGGAATGAGTAGATGGCCAGTCTATCAGGATCAATTTAATTAAAAAAATACTGTAGATCTGGAAAACATAGGCCCAACTTCACTCAATTTCTAGACTAAGCGGTTTATAAATCTATGGCCATTGAATGAAGAGGAAGCCAGGATCCTGAGATCTTACTAAGAGAATGTGCTGTAAATCTTCCTCCTAACCTTCCTCAAAGAAACTTGTAGCAATTTAACAACTTAACTCTGCATAGGGAAAAGGGAAAAACCAAGACCTTTGAGGGCTTATTGAATTCTAATTTTTATTAACATTAATCCCCTGAGACCAAACATGTCATTGTGTTTCTCTAGAGGTTCCGAGTAGAATTCCTGTCTGATTTTTATCTCTCAGTGATGTGATCCTAGAGGGTTTGTGAAGCCATCTTGTGATTATTTTCTGAACTTCTGAATGCATAGTTGGAGCACACATTTCAGCACCTGGAGAATGGTTTTGAGGAGTAAAGGTTATTAACTGTCAAGGGTCCAGTGGAAGCTGCAACTACCTCACCTGTCAAAATAGTGACACCATCCCCTCCAAGAAAAAATACTACAACTTCAAGGAAATAACAGAGAAAGGCAGGGATGATGATTCTTCTCATATATATATTAAACTCACATATTTGGTCTTTACAGAAAAACTATGGGTCTTGGAGATTGACAATAGATTACTGTAAACTTTCTCAGATGGTGACTCCAATTTTGCTGTTTCACATGTGAAATTAATATATAGTTTCTGGAACCTGGTATAGAGCCGTAAATTTGGCAAATACTGTTTTTCCTGTTCTAGTTAGTACAGATACCAGAATCAGTTGTCTTTTACTTCACAGAAATGTAGTACATTATCCCTATCTTATCTCTGAGCTGTGTCAGCTGTCAGGTTCTCAGTCACATTTTAGTTTGCAGGGACATTGATCATCACACCATGCTGTAGAACATCATGCTGGTTCACTACATTAATGACATCATTCTGTTGGGCCTGGTGAAAGAAGCAGTATATGCTCTTGGTAAGATGTGTACATGACGGAGGATATTTAAAAAATCATGGGAACATAGGAACCATCACCTGTAAAGTTGATAGAAGGCCAGTGGCCTGGAGCATTTTGGGATACCCCATCCAAAGTGAAAGACTAGGGTGAAACCCCGTCTCTACTAAAAATACACAAATTAGCTGGGCATGGTGGTGCGCACCTGTAGTCCCAACTACTTAGGAGGCTGAGGCAGCTGAATTGCTTGAACCCAGGAGGCAGAGGTTGCAGTAAGCTGAGATCGCGCCACTGCACTCCAACCTGGTGACAGAGAGAGACTCCCCCGCTCCCCCCGCCAAAAAAAAAAAAAAAAAGACTAGTTGCTGCACCTTCCACTGTACAAGCCTGGCAGATCTCTTTTGGCTTTTGGAGACAGTATATATACCACATTTGGATGTGCTGCTTGGACCCATTTACTGAGCTACCTGTATGGCTACCAACTTTGAGCAGGGCCCAGAGTATTAAAAGGCTTTTCAGATGGTCCAGACTGCAGAGCAAGAGCAAGCAGTGCTACCACTTGGCCCTAATAACCCAGCTGATCTAATAGTGGCTGAAGTGTCTGTATCAGATGTGGATGGTGCATGGAACCTGTAGCAAACCCCTCTAGGAGAATTACAGCGTAGTTCCTTGGGGTTGTGGAGCAAAGCCATGCCCTATTTGTCAGTTGACTGTTCTCCCTTTGAGAAACAGTCCTGGTTTGCTTTTCATGAGCTGGGTGTTAGTTGGTTAACTATGCTATAAGAATGGGTCTTCTCATTCTTCATTTTTCACTGTTACATGGTCTTGAAGACACAGTGCATTGTACGAGCCGGGAGAGGAGGCTCACGGTGTTAGGGCATCACCTGCTGCATCACCCTCTCCCTCAATCAACACCTATAGATTCCTTGGAGGGCCCAATGAACACGTTATCTGAAAAAGAAAAAAAAAGTCAAGCCTGGTTTGTGGATGCACCTGCGTGACATTCTTGTGTCAGTTGGAAGTCAACTGATGTAGCATTATAGCACCACTTGAAGTGATCTTGAAGTGGGGAAAAGAAAACCTCTCAATGGGCAGAACTTGTCAATGTTGCCTAAACATAAAGATGTTCAGAGGTCCAGGTCAACACAGATTCATTGGTAATAGCTAATGGGCACTGGATTAGCTGGTAATCAGAAATGTGGAAGGCAAAAGATTGGAATATTGGTGTCAAGAAAGAGTGCAGAAGACATATGGGACTAGAACTTACAGGATGGGCACAGAATATGAGGATATGTGTGACTTATATGTTTGTTCACAATAACCATGTACTGATGAGAAATTGCTGAAAAATAAATTGGACACATTGACCTGTTTTGTGAATGTCTGTAAACCTCTTTCCCCAGTCTGACGGGTTGTTTCCTCACAATTAGATTCAGGGGATGCACTTTTGGCAGGAATACCACCCAACCAATGTTGTGTCTTTCTCAATGGAAAACATCAGGATGCCCATGATGCCATTTTGTCTCATTGGATTGGAATTTGAGATTGCCATTGAACATTTTGGACAAATTGTGTTGATGAACCAACAGGCAAAAGAGGGGTCACTACTCTGTCAGCAGGGTGATTAATCCCAATTATCAAGGGGAAATAGGATTGCTGTTATATAACAGTACTAAGAAAGAGTATTTTTGGAACCCAAGGGATCTTGTGGGGCACCTCAAAGTAATGTCATGCCCACTGGTAAAAGATACCTTATATTAGTATTGTATATTTAATTTACATATGTAATATCAACTTTTAATGGCAGACTACTGAAATCTAGTATAATCAGGATTACCGGGGCTCAGAGCCACTAGGAATGAAGATTTGGGTGACTCCACCAGATAAGTAGCCCGGCCCAGCTATGCTGCTGACTGAGGCAAAAGTAACTTATAATGGGTTGTGGAGGAAAAAAATTATAAGTGCTAACTACAGCCTTGTGACAATAACTAGAACTATCATAAACATCAATATTTTCTTCCTTTCTCTGTTGTGTATATTTTGGATATATTAACCATTTTCCTCTTGTCGTTTCCCTCATCCTCATAATTTTATAAATGGCTTACTGTTGTTGGTTAACTTTATGAGGTAATTTATATCTTATAGAATATCATATGAATGGATTTATGGTGGGGTTGTGACTGAGCTAGAGAAGAAATGAATATCACCCAAAGATAGATGCAGAGAGTTAGAGGACTTTGGGTCTCTCCTTTTGAAGGGAAGTGAGTGCTTTTTTGTTAGTACAAGGGACAGTTAGGAACTTTGAACACAGGCAGAAAGTAAGCATGTATGTTGAAAAGCTAGAGGAACAGTCTATGGAATTTATGGTGGATTGGTGCTCAATATCCACTCAAGCTTTCTTCTAGAGAATTTTCTTCAACTACGAAAGTTTGAAAGTAAAAAAATTGCTTTTCCCAGACTCTCTTGCAGCTAAAGTTTTGAATGCCATTTAAGTCGAGCCAGTTAAACATATTTTTGCAAGATCTGGACAGCAGAAGTGAGGTGGAGGCTGTACTTTTGCTGCTCTGGCTTTTTTTTTTTTTTCTGGAAAGCACAGTCATAGAGGGATTTTTTTTTTTTTCGGCATTAACATAGATACCAGTGTCTGATAACTGAGTTGATGAGCACTAAGAGGCTGGCCATGGGCATTCCTTCTGCTGATGTGTGTCATGGCAAGTAGGTGCGACTTCCTGATATGGCAGCTTTTGCATTGTTGCAGCTTCCCCATCATAGTGGGGGTAGTACGATTCCAGAGCTAGCTGCTTCCTGATCACACCACACAAGAGGTAGAAGCTCCAAGGTAACCGTTTGTACCCTGTGGCTTTTGTTCCTGAAAGCATGGCTTGGAGGCTATTTCTTTAACTTTCTCAATGATTCAGTAAGCCATTTAATATCCTATAGTAAATATTTTTCCTGTTTAAACTAGCTACAGTGGATTCAGTTCTTTGCAAGTAAACTCTGATCAATGTAGAGCTTTAGGGACCCAATGGCCTATGCCAATATTTTATATGAGAAGCAAACAGGGTTCAAGTATGGCTTCTCCACTGTTGATCATGGTTATACTCTCATTATTATGGAGAGAAATCTGTCAATAATTATATGTCAGTTTATATCTTTTATTGTTCTTTCATCAGCCTTTGATAGGAAACAGTTATGGCATGAAGAGCATGACACTGAAAACTGTCGAGACACTGAGGAGTTAATGACAGTGCTTCTCAAACTCACCTCCATGTTAGAATTGTCAGGGGAGCTTTAAAAATTCCTAATTTTGGGGCAGTCTCCAGAACAATTAAGCCAGACTTTCTGGGTCTGGGCCCCAGGATTCAGTGTTTTGAAAGATTCCCAAGGAATTTCGATGCACAGCCAAGGTTGGAGAACCACTGCCATCTGGGAAGAGAGAGAGGTGAACTCTCCGGTTATGTATGAATTGCAGTTGGGGAGAAATAACATACTAGTAAGGTGTAATTTACTATTTTACAGTGAGAAATTAGAAATTGGGCTAAAATCAGCACTGTGTTGGCAGAGCTGAGTTCCTTTCTGGAGACTCTACGGGAGAATCTGTTTTCTTGCCTTTTCTGATTTCTAGAGGCTTCCTGCCATCGTCAAAGCCAGCAAAGGCTAGTTGAGTCTTTCTGGCAATGCCATCTCTCTGATTCTGACTTTCCTGCCTCCCTCTTCCACTTTTAAGGACCCTGTGATTACTCTGGGCCCACTGGGAAAACCCCAGATAATGTCCCATTTCAAAATCAGTTGATTAACCACTTAATTTCACTTTCACCTTGAATCCCCTCTGGCCATGTAACCTAACATATGTATAGGTTCCAGGGGTTAGGATGTGATATGTTTGGGGGGTCATTATTCTACTTATCCTAAGATAATAAAGGACAAGGACACTGGGGAAGAGGTACCCCGGTGGATTCCTCCCGCACAGTTTTTTAATCAGAAGTGGCAATTGGAAGGTCCATAGCACTCAAAAATCATTATGCTATTAATTCAGATGTGATAGGAAGCCTGGTACATAGTATATTCATACTTCTGTAAGAAGTAGGGTTAGCCAAGCAAGAAGAGATTGCTAAGAAATTGGATAAATTTGTGATTTGTGCCTTGCCACTGTCACCTATTTGCAAAGACACATTTTAATGATTGGAAACTTCTTTGCAGTCACCCAGATGCCTGGTTACAGATGACGGGAGAATGCAAACATGCAAACCCTCCAGTTTGCTGATCTGTAGCCTCATAGTAGGGACCAGGAGGGGTCTACCACACATAGGTGGTCCTACTAGCTAATTGTTTTTCTTTTTTAAAGAGTGATTCAATATTAACCATTCTAAATTGAAAATTATTCTTTTGGCAGATGTCCTCCAAAATGGATTGCCTCATATCTAGTACCCGCCTGCTGCAGGCTTCTTCATCTAGTTCCTCTGGGGGCACATTGTGCAGTTAATTCATCCAGGCAGATTCACTGGGAAGCTGTTGCTCGTGAGGGTATTTCTGAGACTTTTTTTTGTGACCTTGCTGAATGACTGGTAAGACCCGATTTAAGTATTTTCCATTCCAGGAGTATCAGAGCCATGACCCATGATATAGAATGCCGCAAGCTTAGCCTTCATTTGTTGCCATGCTAGAGCAGACTCTGTTTCTCCAGGAACTTCCTGGTTTTGCTCACGGGGGACCCTGCAGATACTCCCTTTGCCACTTGCTGATCTGACCTCAAAAGCATCTGGATCTCCCTTTAACCAGCATCTCAGGCTCCCTACACAATGAGTTCTTGACTGGAAACTAGTAATCTATATTTCCCTGGGGCCACACTAAAGGGGGATGAGGGGCGGAGTTGAGTTGCAATAACAAGACCAAAGTTGGGTATCTCTGGCTCACTGGCTGTCTCTGTCCAGACTCTCAGGCTTTTCAACCTCCCCTCTCTGTGTTCCACCCTGCAGTCCTCCTGATGATTCCAGAGGCTCCTGCTGTTTCCTTCTGTCCAATCCCCAGGTTGGCCTCCTGGGCCCTGGCTCCCAGGTTGCTGCTCAGGCTGCCTCGATACTTCTCTCCAGCTAAATTTCAGTCACAATGGGCTTTTCTCAGTCTCAACTTTCTATTTTTATTTATTTTGCCCCTGTTGCTGCTGATTCTTTATTCTAACTTATAATAGTATTGTATGTGTTCTTGTTGAAAAGCTCTTCAAATTCTCCATGGACCAATACAGGACACAAATAAGCACACAAGAATATTAATGTCCTTCTCTCCAGCAAAAGATTGGTGATGAATGTCATCAGTTTATTTTAATCCAGCACATTGAAAGGGCAGGAGTGTTGGTGCAGATTTCACTCATTTCACTATGGCAATCAAGGGAGGTCTTTGTTGCTGACCAGGAAAGGAAAGTTTTACCCAATCAGGCATACTTTCCAGATATTCCAGATAGGTAAATGGTCCATGAAACCATAAAACCAGAAATGAATCTCAGGGATGAAGAGTGGAAAAAAAATCATCACCTGAGTCTTCCATTTTTGTAAAGAAAAGAAAATAAATAGAGCTAACTGTATTTCCACAGTTGGAAAATGTTTTGTGACATAAATAAAAAGTATAACAATTTTAGCTCAATCGGAGGCATTAACAATCAGATAAAATGGTCATTTTGGATTATGCATCCAGGGTAGAAGTGATCCTGCTGGAAACTTGTAAGACTTGTCTGCCTGATTGTTGGTCTCTCTTTTTCTTCTTCTCTTTCTTTCCCTCCTCACCTCTTACAGTGCATTCTTTCTCATATCTTTTCCTCCCTTTGCCTACTACTGGGTGGAGTTTCCATGTGGGCCCCACTGTTGTGCTAAGAATAGCACTAGCTGCTATTTATCAAGCCTTTACCACTTGCCAGGCACTGTGCAGAGCACCCTAGATACATTACCTCACTTATTCCACCCAACAGCCCTCCAGAAGGATGGGCATATTTGTGTAATGAACCCGGTCTGACATGGTGTTTAATTGCTTTATTATTTTATTTGTCAGCACTCCAAATAATAAAGTTTATTGGTAGTCTTAACTTTTTCATGCTTGACTTAAAATATATTGTAAATATCATGTTGGCCACTTGAAAACAACTAGCGGGCAGATTATGGGGAATTGGAGTTATGCTTTATTATTATTATTATTATTTATCCTTTCCCTGAGCAGTAATTACTGGTGGTAAATGAAAGTTCTGGGACCTGTTGTTTCATACTGAAATTTAACTCCTTCCTTCCCCAAAGTAAAATAGATACTGGTGAGATGGAGCCAGGATGGGTAAGGGCATAAGATGTAGGAAGGTGTTAAGTTTTGAACTCAACTTCTCCTTATCGGCTCAATATTAAGCATCATTTTCAATGCATAATTACATGAGAAAATGAAAGTGCCAAGTCTCTACACTGTACATTCCCCAGGCAAGAACTTCCAGGTTGTCTCTGGAAGATCCAACCTTTTCAGTGGGAAATCAGGAGAGGAAGGTTGGTCAGTGGAGGCTGGGGTTTCTGTTTTGGCTTTTCTTCCTTCTGGAGTGTACATTACCTCCACTTTGCTCACGATCCTAGTGAACTCACCTGTGTACAGAGTCCTCTAGAGTTCTTCTGCTTCCCAGGGTAAAGCCCTGAAGATTGCTTTCGAAGTCAGAATCTTTAGGGCTCCTGGGACTGGCATATGGTCCACCGCCAGGCAGCCCGGTTTCCACATGGGGGCACAGAGCCAACTTATTCAGGCACTGAGGGAGCACAGCCTTGCATCAGAGGCTAATGATCTTTCATCACGTGCTCTGACAATGAGGCTGGAACACCCATAGTTGAAACTGATGCAACAGGATGGAAGGGGCTGGGAGCACTGGGAGTTAAGTTACCCTTGTGAAAGGGAAGACAGAAAGGAAGGTTAAAAACATTATCCTGAGGCACTGAATTTAAATTACTACCTGCATATTTACCTGAGAACATCCCACTCTTTTCAGATGACCTAAAGAGAGTATAATTAAGTAGAGGAAAGTGGTGAGGGATGTTAGAGATTCATCAGAATATTAGCTTTTCCTAGTTGTAGTAACATGAACATGGTCTTGACAGCAGTTTTGTTATTACTATTGTCATTAATTTTTGAAGGAAGACTTCACTGTTTTTTCAAAAAATGAAACAAATTACTGGAGTGGGCTGAATAATGGCCCCTGAAGATACCAGATTCGAATCCCTTGGAACCTGTAAATGTTATGACATACTGAAAAAGTGTCTTTGCAGGTGTAATGAAGAATCTCCAGGTGGAGAGATGATCCTGAATTATCCAGTGGGCCCTACCTGTCATCACAGTGCGATCCTTCTAAGTAGGAAGCAGAAGATCTGACACACGCAGGAGAGGGGAAGGCAATGTGACCGTGGAGGCAGAGAGGGGAGTGATGTGGCCAAAAGCCAAGGATTGTCAGCAGCCGCCAGTGGCTGAAGGGGCAATGAACAGATTCTCCTTTGGAGCCTCTGGAGGGAGAATGGCCCTGCTAACACCTTGATTTTGGCCCAGTGATACTGATTTTGGACTTCTGGCCTCTAGAACTGTGAGGGAATACATTTCTGTTGCTTTAGGCCATTGAATTTATGATGATTTGTTACAGCAGCCACAGGAAATGAATGCATGGATCTAACTTGAACCTAGTGAGTTAGATTACTTCAGGGAAACACAATAAATAGTTAACAGGGCTTGTCAGGGGAGTGAGAGTGAGATGAAAGTGTGAAGGCAACTTCTATGGTTTACTTTTATATTTCCCTATTTTTCAAATCTTTTACAAGAAAATGAATTCATATACTATTTTAAAAAACATATAAAATATGAGCAAAAGGATTTATGGTATCTCTTTAAAATAATTTAGAACAAGTAATGACTGCAGAACATTAAAGGGTTTTTCTAGCATGCTTCCAAGACACAGTCTTGATTATTTGAGATTGACATGAAGATGGCCCAGACTGTGCCACAACACAGCACTTGACACCAAATGTTAGACTGTAATGGACCGTGTGAGTCTTACCCAGTATGGCCATTTTATTATCAAATATCTATTTATTTCAGATTTCAAGCACGAATACAAGCTTCTCCTTTCTTTCCTTCCTTTCTCTTTTTCTCCTTTCTACAGCAAGTTCAAGACTGTGCTAGGTATGACCTGGGATAGAAAGAGCATATACTCAGCTTCAAGAAAATTGGATACTGGCTTGGGAGATAAGATAAATGAAAAGGAAGCAGATGATCTGTTATAGAGGAGATAACACCGTAAACCCAACATGTATGTGATTAAGTTCTAAAAGTGTAAACCAATAGGGAGTGCCGTGAGGTGTTACTACGGGTGCAGATTGCAATAGATCTGACCATACAAGTGTAAATAAAACCCTATTGAATGCCTCCTCTCCCTCACCAATTGTTCTGAGTGGTTGCTTCAAGATTTTTTCCCCATCATTCTCAAATTGTTACTGTGAGATTAACTGGCAAACATTTATCCTTAGCATAAGAAGTGTGAATGGAATCCTACCAAGTGATTTTGGCAATAGTTCCCATTCCTGCTGCAAACAGTGATGTGCTCAGGCTTAAGCTGTAACATGTCCACACTCACCTGTCACTTGGGAATGCCTCTGTTGGAATGCAACATGCCCACTTATCACACAGCCAGCATGAGAGGCGGAGTGGAGTTTAACCAAGCAGTCTGCCCCCAAAGTCTGCAGACATAGCCACTGCCTTCAGGAAAGGGAAGGGAAACTAACCCTGTTGAGTATCTACTATGTGCTAGGCACTCTGTTAAGCACTTTTACACACATCATTTAATCCTCGTGACCATATTTAGAAATAGCTATCATTTCCCAGTTCTGTATATGAGGAAGAAAAGGTAGGCTCAGAGAGGGTAGGTAAGTTGTCTAAGGTCACATAGCTGGTACATAGTAGTAGAGCTAGGGTGAAAACCCAAGACTTTCTGAATCCAAAGCACATGTCTGTTCCATCATTTCGGTAATAAGAGTAAGTGTCTTTCAAACGTAGTGGTGAGAGATGAATAAAAAGCGGTCCTTGGTAATCCTGGGGCATCTATACCCTCTGCCTCCCTGGCTCCACATCAAGCCTGTGTTTGCCAGCACTTACACCCCCGCATTTCCCTCCAATCCCTGTCATCTCCCTTGTGGAGTCCTCTCCTCCTGTCCTACTCCTTGGTCTCCTTTTTCACCCATCCTTCAGCCATTTAATGGTCTCATCTTTAATTCCTGTTTATAACTCCATGAGCTCCTCGATCACTCTCTACTGAGATGTCCTTTTTGGCACTGGAACTTGTATTAAAGTGGTTTTGTAATGAGTATTTCTGTTTCTTTTGTCCTACTCTGAATTTCCTGAGGGCAGGGACTACATCTCTTATTCTTCTCTGTTTCCCTCAGGTTCTGTGGTTATGCGTTGGCAATTAGCAATTCTTTCTTTCCTTTTTTTTTTTTTTTAATACAGGATCTTGCTGTATTGCCCAGGCTGGAGTGCCTTGGCACGATCTTGGCTCACTGCAGCCTCCACCTCTTGGGTTCAAGTGATCCTCCCCACTCAGTCTCTTGAGTAGCTGCTGGGACTACAGGCATGTGCTACCACACCTGGCTAATTTTTTGTATTTTTTGGTAGAGACAGGGTTTCATCATGTTGGTCAGACTGGTCTCAAACTCTCGAGATCCAGTGATTGGCCTGCCTCGGCTCCCAGAGAGCTGGGATTACAGGCATGAACCACCATGCCTAGGCTAGCAATTATTTCTTGACTCAAATTGCCTTCTGATTGCTCACAGAAGTCCGCTGCAACTTCTTCTCCCCAGCTTATTCCTTTTATGCCACTTCACTCCTAATTCCCACCCTTCACTGTCCATGACTGTGTCCTGAGCTCAGAGATGACTCAGTGAATAAAACCTTCCACCATGATGGCAATGCTCTGTATCCACGCTGTCCAATGTGGTAGCCACTAGCCACATGTGGGTTTTGAGCACTTGAAACATGGCTAGTGTGGCTGAAGAACTGACCTTTTAGTTGCATGTTAAATATAATCAACCTATTAATTTAGGTAATTGATTTAAATAACATAGTTATATTAATTTACATTTTAATAGCTCCTGCCATATTGGATCACACTGCTGTCCAAACATGGAAAAAACAAGCTCCTCAATCTGAAGCCCAAACTTGAGCACAGGCTTTTGCAAAATTCTGCAGAAGTATATTCTTAAGTTTACAGAAATGAAGTCTGATGGAAAGCTGTACAATTCATTTCCAAGCGGGTCGTGGCTCCTGTTTGTTCTCAAGTTCTCTTGAGCAAGTCATCATGCAGTCAGTCCGTGGACTCACGTGTAGATACCACCTGTTGTCTATAGGGTGGCAGCTCCATTAAAATAACATTCACATCTATAGGGGAACATGGGGGAGATGCCTAAGTGGTCTGTTATTGAATTGCCCTAAAATCCCTCCAAAGACATTGAGATGCTAACTGGAAAAAATTCCTTCTTTTTTCCCCCTCTTCATTTCTGTCAAATTTAATTTTCTTGTTTTCTTCTCCTGAAACTCTAGTAGCTATCAAGAATGTATCGCTGGAAGCCAAATCTGTCATTTTGTCTTCGGCAGTTGAAGAACTTTCTTTTTTTTTTTGAGACGGAGTCTCGCTCTGTCACCCGGGCTGGAGTGCAGTGGCCAGATCTCAGCTCACTGCAAGCTCCGCCTCCCGGGTTCACGCCATTCTCCTGCCTCAGCCTCCCGAGTAGCTGGGACTACAGGCGCCCGCCACCTCGCCCGGCTAGCTTTTTGTATTTTTTAGTAGAGACGGGGTTTCACCGTGTTAGCCAGGATGGTCTCGATCTCCTGACCTTGTGATCCGCCCATCTCAGCCTCCCAAAGTGCTGGGATTACAGGCTTGAGCCACCGCGCCCGGCTATTCTGCTCTATTCTTTCACTAAAAAATGCTAATTGGGACCCTCTAAACTGACAGCCTACAGTTTGAAAAACACTGACCTAGGCCGGGTGCGGTGGCTCACGCCTGTAATCCCAGCACTTTGGGAGGCCGAGGCAGGCGGATCATGAGGTCAGGAGATCAAGACCATCCTGGCTAACACAGTGAAACCCTGTCTCTACTAAAAATACAAAAAAATTAGCCGGGTGTGGTGGCGGGCGCGTAGTCCCAGCTACTCAGGAGGCTGAGGCAGGAGAATGGCGTGAACCTGGGAGGCGAAGGTTGCAGTGAGCCGAGATCGCGCCACTGCACTCTAGCCTGGGCAACAGAGCGAGACTCCGTTTCAAAAAAAAAAAAAAAAAAAGAAAAGAAAAACACTGGCCTAGGAGATTATACCACAGTATATTTCAGATGAAGTTCTTGGTTTGCAGTGCTTGACCAGACATAATTTCCATGGTTAAAACAGTCTAAGGGGGAAAACACCTGCTTTGGATTTGGAGAGAGACTCAAACTGCGATTTTACCTTGAGTAAATTACTTATTTTCTGAACCTCAACATTTTCATGTGTAAAATGAAGAGAATTATGTCTATTCACAGGATCATTGTGAGGTACCTGCTACGCAACAGCCTTCCTCCCTCCCTCTCTCCCTCCCTCCTCCCCTTCCTTTTTTCCTTCTTTCCTTCCTCTCTCTCACTCTCTTTTTAGAGACAAGGTCTCGCTTTGTGGCCCAGGTTGGAGTACAGTGTTACGATCATAGCTCACTGTGGCTTCAAACTCCTTGGCTCAGGCAGTCCTGCCTTGGCCTCCCGAGTTGCTGGGTTTATAGGTGTGAGCCACTGTGCCAGCCCAGGCTATATTTCCCTTCTGTACTTGAAGGTTTTTATATTATATGTGGTAGGAGAACTTTATAATCACTGAAGGGGGGCATTTCTAATGTGGAAGGGGGATTAAGTTCTAAAACCAGCAACTGGGAATCTTTAAGAATAGAGTAATCCCGCTTGTGTAGTTCAGCTACATCGATGCTCAAAAGCAGCGTGCTGGATGAACTGCCTCGCAGAGGTGTGGGGAGAGGAAGATACATGAGTTTACGGCGTTTCTTTCACTGGGATGCCTCTGTCTGACCCTCGGACCCTCTAAGCATGACTTATTTCTTGTGGGGCCCTCTTCCTGACTTGCAGACAGCGGCCTTCTCACTGTGTCCTCACATGGCCTTTGCCTGGTGTGTGCTTGTGGAAAGAGAGATCTCTCTCTCTTTCCTTGTGCTTGGAAAGCCACCAATCCTATTGGATTTGGACCTCATCTTTGTGACCTCATTTAACCCTGTAAGCCCCATCTCCAAATATAGTCACATTGGGGGTTAGGGCTTTGACATATGAATGTTGGTGAAAGGTGGGAGGACACAATTCAGTCCATAGCACCCTATATTACACAGATATTAAAGTGTACCTCCCTGGAGGGAGCGGCTTTATCGACATTGCTCATTACAGTGGGCATCACATAAATACCTGCTAAATAAATGAAAGGAGGAATTGTGTTTTCTCTGTACATTCTAGTGTTAATGTGGGCACATTTATGACCCCATTATAATAACACCCGAAACAAGCACCTTTTATCAAGCACGTATATATGTCAGTGACTTCACCTTTCTTTCTGATCTAATCCTCAACAATCCTGGAAATCAGGAATAGTTTTCATCATGACAGGAATCAGAGGAGGCACGGAGAGGTTAAGAAACTTGCCCAAGGTCACACAGCTCATAGGTAAAGCCAGGATTAGGGTCCTGCTCTGTCAACTCTGACTTCCATTTCTTTTTAGAGTCTAGACCAGTGGTTCTAAAACTTGGGTGTGCCTCAGAATCCCCTGGTCGGCTTGTTAAGACAGACGACTGGGCCGGGTGAGGTGGCATGCACCTGTAGTCCCAGCTACTTGGGAGGCTTTGGCAGGAGGATCACTTGAGCCTCAGGACTTCCAGGCTGTAGTGCGCTATGATTGTGCCCGAGAATAACTACGGCACTCCAGCCAGGGCACCACAGCAAGATCCATCTCTAAAAAACTCCTCCAAACCAAAAAATAGATTGCTGGGGTCTACCCTCTGAGTTTATGATTCAGTATGTCTAGCGTGGTCTCTGAGAATGTGCATTTCTAAGTTCCCAGGGAATGCTGATACTGGTTGTGGAACCACATTTTGAGAGTCAGTGCTGTGACCACAGATCATGAGTTCCTTTTCCTTCAGACTTCCGAACTGTTTCCTGGCTCTCCAGCCTTCCTTGAGCCCCTCAGCGGGGAGTCTGCTGTAAGCGTTCCTGTTTGCACGCGGTCTGGTCTGCGCTGCTCTGGGCCATCGGGGCCTAGAGAAAGGTCTTGGCCGCAGGGTGGCAGCAGCGGCCCAGGCACAGAGAGTTTGTCCCCGCGCTCAGGACAGTTCATAAGCGCACCATCAACTGGGTTCCCACCGGCCAGGGCCGATTGACTCTCCGTCCCCGTTTGGCAGGGCAGGGAGGAGGCCAGTGGGAGGGGGCCTGGCAGAAGGGGAGGTCGCTGGCACACGGAGAGGCGGTTTTGTTCTCTGGGAGACTCTGGGAGAGGAAGCTGGGTGGTCTCCTCAGAACATCGGATTGTGCCCTTCACAAAACCGCCACGCAGCGCGGGGCCGCTGGGAGAGCCCGCGGGACAAAAGGCCTGTGCGGAGGCGAGCAGGCGCTGCCGGGCCGCCCCGGGCGCAGAGGCCCGGGCCCCTCCGTGAAGAGGCCTGGCAGTGTCTCATGATGCCGGTTTCCAGGGGTGACGACCTCCGCAAAGCGTCCCCCCCGGGCAATGTAGGTCTGTGGCCTCCTCGGGGAGTTCATTCCAGCTCACAGCAGGCCCAGATGGCGCCGGGAACCATTCTCCCTTCCTCTAGCGTCACCCCGTGCCTCTTCCTCCCTACTGAGCCGAGGTTGTTCTGAACATCTTAAGAATCTCCCTGAGTGCCAGGAACTGTGCTGAGAATTTTATATGTAGTTATTATCTATTTAATTCTCATTACACCATAATAAAGAAGGTATTATGATACCCATTTACGATGGGGAAGTTGAAGTTTCACCTATCATATGCGAAGGGCAGTTGACCATTTAAGGAGCGTTTTAACTCTAGCAACCCCTCCAATACACAGACACTTGATATGAAAGTTGGTTTGGAGATGGTAGGTTTCATACAATCCCCAAATCTACAGATGAGGATGCGGAGGTGCAGGGAGTGGACCAGCCAGGGGCTCTAAACTGCTTAAGAATTCAGGTGTAGGCCGGGCGCAGTGGCTCAAGCCTGTAATCCCAGCACTTTGGGAGGCCGAGACGGGTGGATCACGAGGTCAGGAGATCGAGACCATCCTGGCTAACACGGTGAAACCCCGTCTCTACTAAAAAATAGAAAAAACTAGCCGGGTGAGGTGGCGGGCGCCTGTAGTCCCAGCTACTTGGGAGGCTGAGGCAGGAGAATGGCGTGAACCCAGGAGGCAGAGCTTGCAGTGAGCTGAGATCCAGCCACTGCACTCCAGCCTGGGCCACTGAGGGAGACTCCGTCTCAAAAAAAAAAAAAAAAAAAAAAAAGAATTCAGGTGTAACAGGTGTGGATTCAACCCACCCCTGTGTAGAAGTTTGAGTTCAACCACCACTCTAAAGCAGACCTTTAAGTTTTAGGAAGCATAAAGCTATTTTTAGTCTAGCCATGTGAGTCTTCTAACATGCCTGCTGACTTTCTCATGTTTGTTTTCCACTTCTTTAGCTAACAGCTCCTCATGGGCTTAAATGAAAGAAGGCCTCACTGAGGCACCAGAGTGCCAAGGGCAGGGGAATTTGGTTATAGCGTTCAGAGGCTTGTGTTGCAGACAAAAATCTTTGCGTGCTGAGTTCTCCCCAGGGGAGGCCAGTCATCAGTTCATTGTGCAGGGTTGAGTTGACTTCCAAATGGTCTTTATTTTCCCCTGTGACAGCTATGTCTGGAAGCTCCTGGCTGGCTGCTTCCAGGACTTATGATCCTCTGAAGTTAAAGAGTTGGAAAAGAAGTAAAAAAGTTGTCATCTGACACCATCTTCCAGGACACTCACTACCGTCTTTACATGATTTTGCATATGCCATTATTGGAAAGAGTTTATGATTTGATTTTGTTCCCCTTCTGCAGTGTCAGTTGGGTCCTGCTTTTTCACATCCTTCAGACTTGGCTTAAAAAGGGGGTTTTTGTGGGAATGATTCCCATTCATGGAGGCTGGAGTTCCCTGAAGAGACTGAAAAATGCCTCATTCTCAACTTTCAGAGACTGGAAGATGATCAAGTTTGAATAGCACAATATGAAAAAAATATGGGTGCTTTTCTAATAGATGACCCCCAAATGAAAAAAAAAATGTGTCCGTCTTTGGAGAACAATATGTGAATGCCAAATTTTTCAGCTCTGTAATGGATTACAGAAAATATTTTACGTTGGGGTAGTGGGGAGGGTAGAAGTAAGGAGTGAGAGAAGGAAAGAAGAAAATAGGAGAGTGAAGAAAACAAAAGCAGATGTCAGTCTTAAATATCTCAACTATGGATAACTGAGGTATTGCTTAATTTATTCAAGACAGTTTTGTGAAATCCTAAAGGTGATTCATCAAGGTTTTTAACTGTGGCCACAAGATTTACAAGCACATAAGTGATAATGTCACCAGAGCAATTAATAGTAGGAAATGTTAGATCTAAATTGCTTTTTAAAGCATGTTTTTGCTTTCAGAGAGAAATTCAAAATGGGGGTGATGATTTTATAATGAAGATGCCCCCACTCCAAGCAACCTCTTTCACCTATAATATCAGTTTCATTGAAGCAAATATAAATTGTTCTGAGTTCCACATTTCACGTGTCTAGAGGGTTGCCAGATTAACACATAAAATTACAGCATGCCCCATGCAGTATTTTGCATACTGATACCACCACATTGTTATTTAATACTTATACTAAAACATTGTTATTTACCTGAAATTCAGATTTAACTGGGTGTCTTGTATTTTATCTGACAACCCTACTTACATGAGGAATTCAGCATGCTGTGAATGTTTCAAAATTGAAGGTTGAGGCAGCAGTTTTGTGGGCACGATGAGGCCTGACCTGCAGGGAAATGTTACCATGCCACCTTCTGAGTACCTGTCTGTAGCTGCAAAACATGTAAGTGACAGAATGGGGAGATGAGAATCCAGAAGAGGAGATGGGAGAGAAGAGAGGTGAGACACAAGGGAGACAAAACAGGATACCCAGAAAGGAAGGGGGTCCTCTGGGGAGGCTATTGAAGAAGCAGGGTGAACAGAGGGAAAAGTGACATGGGGGCACTGAGGAATTTTAAACCTGGCTTGATGGCTTTCACAGATTGCTCCCTCTTCGCACTGCAGACTTGGAATTCGATGTTACCCAAGTGAGATCTCTAAGAGGAAGTGCCCCAGCACCCTTTGGGGCTCCCCGCGAAAGCGACCAAGGTGAGCTCCGGACTCCCCCTGGTGGCCACTATGAGGCTCGCTCCCCGGACGCCGCCTCGCGGATCCCATAGATTTCTCATCTCCCGCTTTCCCTCTCAGACGCTGCCCATCACCTCCCTCGCTCCCTCTTCCTTCTTACTTTGTCAGCGTATTCATTCGGAGCCCGCCCTTGGCGTGACACGTCCAGACTACTCTGGCCCCAGGACGCGGCCACACAGAGCTGGCCATTGTTGCTCCAGTTCTGGGACCACCCGGGTGGGAGAAGGGGAAGCGCGGCTGCTGCGGAGGCCGCTTGACTGATGGCAGCCTGGGGTCTTCGGGGCCTTCGGGCCCGCGGCCACCCGGAAGGAGGGCGTGCTCCCGGCCCTGCCCGGCCCGCAGGCAGCCGCAGCCCCGCAGCCCCGCAGCCCCTGCAGCGGGGATCCAGCCTCCCCGCCACGCTTCCTCCAGGCCCCTTCAGCTAACAGAACTAACACTTCTGTTCTCAGCACGGTGTAGATGATGAGTCAAGGATTTTACTTTTTTTTTTTTCTATGCCTTTACTTATAGGTGTAGTGAGGTAAAATGAGATTTTTTTCTCTTGAAAAGGAGAATCTTGCTTGGGTGGGACAGTGGTGGTGCCAGGATGAATGTGGATACAGGAGGACATAGACCCCTAACTTCTGAGGGTAGGATTTAAACGTTTTGTTAAATGTGATTACTTATAAGAAACATTAAAAAAAAGTCAGCCTGAGGCTGGGTGCAGTGGCTCACTCCTGTAATCCCAGCACTTTGGGAGGCTGAGGCAGAAGGATCGCTTGAGGCCAGGAGTTTGAGACCAGCCTGAGCAACATAGCGAGATCCTGTCTCTACAAAAAACAAAAATAAAAATTAGCCTGGGCGTGGCGGTGTGAGCCTATGGTCCTAGATACTCGGGAGGCTGAGGATCGCTTGAGCCCAGGAATTCGAGGCTGCTGTGAGCCATAATCACAGAGTGAGACCTTGTATCGTAAAAAACAAAAAACAACAACAAAAAAATGTGAACCTGAATATTTTTTATAGCTCCGTTTGTGAGCACATCTGTGACTACCACTTGTAGGGATCTAAGGCCCGCTTCTCCACCCTCTTTGTCATACTCTGGATGAGGGGCACTTCCCTTAACCATAAGGGCCTCTCCACAGACCTCTCACAGCCCGATGACCTGTTTCTCAGGTCTGCACTGTGGAGGTGGCCGAAACCTAGCGTGGGCTGCAGAAGGGAAGAAAATGGTCCTGGCAGAAGGGCGCACTTCCTAGCAGTGGATTGATTTTATGTGGCACTTCCCAGAACATCTCGCAGGGGGAAAATATTGATCCGCTCAGGGTGGCCAGGCTTGGTTCCCTCAGTCTGTGAGCAGCCTTTCTTTTCCCAAACTGGTCATGTAAATACCATATATGCCTTCACAAAAGTTAGGATGTATGATTCAAACATAGCAATTTGTAAATTTTTTTTTTTTAGTCGTAAGATCTGTTACAGAAACCGATGGAAATTAAGAATTTTACCCCCAGAAAAAGGCAAATCACAAAACTTTCCCCACAACTTCAAGGGCGATGAACCTATTGAACTCTTCATGTGGATGGCCTAGGGGTCCATGGATCCAATTTAAGAGCCTTTCCTCTAGGTGGCTGCCACCTGCAGGTAGAGAGGGTCAGATTATAGTCTCCAGATACTACTTCAATCTGGGGATTTCATGATATTGCCTGCCAATTTTTTACTAAAAAGCATGATGAAAAGTAGTCATCCATAAGTTGTTCTTAATGAATAGAGCAGTTCACTAGTACAATGACTGTTTCTGGGCATCCCTTGAGATCTTAGTTAGCTCTTTTCACAAATGGTGGTAATAATCACAGAGATAAATCTACCTAATTTGAACGTCAGACAGAAAGTTACTTTTTTGGAGGGCCCGTGGTGGCATCACACTTTTCTAATCCCAACATGGAAATGATTCAATTCATGTGAGAAATCTGAATCTGACATGGACAAGGAAGCACGGTCTGCTACAGCAAAGTGCTCCGCTCACCTCCTCCTGTTTCCAGCTCCAGTTCTTGGAGTTGAGCAGGAGAGCATGTCCTTACTTATTTTCTTGTGGCTGGCTCCCCCAGCTGGCTCTGCCAAGATTTTACCTTGCTGCACGGGATCCTTCCAGAGACTGCCCTGAGCTTACTGTAATATTTCCATGAATGGAAAATGTATTTTCCTTTGAGGAGAAGAATAACAACAACATGCAAAGATGTTAATGTAAAACTATTTTTTTTCTTTATTCAAAATACATCTACAAAGTAATGCTTCCCAGTCCACACTGAATGCATGTGTATGCAGAGCTTGTGATGGCTTGGTGAGAGGATGGGCTCCCTACAGGATCTTTCCATAAGAAATGGTTAGTATGTAAAAAAATTGTATAACAGAATTAAGTTGATATGATTAAGTCTTTGCTCTACTAGTATCTTAAGATGACAGCCACATACATTAACATTTGTAGTGTATTTCCCAAATAGAGCCTCGACATTAAATGGTTACTCCATCACAGCCTAATGTTAACTTTTATACACAGAATGCTTGGGGTCTATATAAAAATATCTCTAATTGTATATCAGAGGATGTATGTCTAGATTTTCAGTCTGTTAGCATAATTAAGTCCATTCTTCACCATTTTCAGCCAGAAACTCAAACACAGCTGCTACTGCCTGACAGCTCCCACTCAGCGTCTTTGACTGGATATTCCTTAGGGGGTAAAAATTAATCTCTAAACCTGGGAGCTGCCTTGCCTGAAACTAATGCCCCTGCTGTTTTTTCTCATAACCTCATTGACAGTGTGTTCATACTGATTCATCTTCTACCATTTTTCTTATGGACACAAACAAAACAAAAGCAAACCCCACTCCAGCTGAAAGTTTTGAATGATTTGATAAGTGGGATTCCAAAACAGAAATATTTTGTTTCTCTTGTTCTAAGGACTTTTGATTAAAGAAAAGCACTTTCAAATAAAAAATACCCACTCAACTCATGGACTTCTATTAGACAGCTCATTCGTTTGACTTCCTTCAAATATATAAGTGGTCTTTATGTTTTGGTAGGCAGACTTCATGGGGGAATGATTTTGGACTCAAGAGAAGAAGTGTTTCAGGTGAAAAAAAAAAAGCCAAAAAAAGAACCTCTTTTTTATTCTTCCTTAAAGAAGACCTGTACTCTTGGTGTTTTCAAATCCTTTGTTTATAATGTTGCCTGTGCTCAACTCTTTCCTAGCTCTTTAGTGTTCCATAGTGTGCCCACAAGCACCCTTGCTAGCTGCTACCTTCTCTTCTGTTTGAGGAGTGGCGGGAGACATTCTTCCCAGAGTAAGAAGGGAATACTTCCCCCATTGGGATGAACTGGGCAAAGGGTTTTACGAATAATCCCAGTCCTGGAATGGCCTCCTGCCTGGCGACTTGCATAACCTGCACTTTGCACACAGGACCTGGTGACCACCACACATAGCCATCCCGTCCTTAGAAATTTTCACTCCCATTAAAGTGTCCTTTCTGAAAGCCCTGTGCTCCATGGATGGTACGGGGTGTTCTGAGGGGAAATAGAGGGCAGGCGCTTTCATGACATGACAGGATGTCTGGGCTGGAAGAGACCACGAAGACATCTAGGGAAGTCCCTCATTTTATAGATGAGGACACTGAGGCCTAGAGGTGAGATGGGATTTACTCAAGGCCACATGGAAACTGCCTCTGTCTGTCCTCACAGCTGTGCTAGATGTATATGTGCACCTCGCTACTAATGAAATCAGTATACCAGTCAGAAGAGAAAGGGACAAAATCTTACTGTTCAACTGATAACCGGTTGTAATTCAAGTTGTTAACATTTTGAAACTAAAACTCAATTGTATTCTGAAAGATTTTCAAATCTCAAAAGTTGATTATAAAATGTTTTTAGCCTACTATTTGTTTAACTTATATAAAAAAAATCACATTTATAGGATTGTGTGCCACATAAACTTGTAAGATCTGATCCAGAATATTTTTGATCTTGGTACCTTATTAGGTAAGACTAACATGAAATGATGTAAAAATTTCAATTGTGGGATGAAAATTATACACTTTGGCCACCCAAAATCCTCCCTTGTTTTTTGGAGGACTACTTTCCAATCTTATCAGAAGGGAGGAAAGGGGATTAAGGGGCTTGCTGGAGAGAATGAGCTGTAATGAGATGGAAAGATTTTATAATGGTTTTTAACACCTGGTGCTCAAGAAAGCGTTTCTTTATGTTAGTCTACATCTTGGTTTCACTGTCGATGGGTTTCTCAGTTTCATTGTCCTGTGCAATCAATTGATATGGTTTCTTCATTTCATTCTCTTCAATCACTGAGTTACCCATTTCAACATCTCTGTTCTTCAGTTCATGTCGAGACAAATGCTCCACAATCCCGGCTCCCAGGGAGTCTCCCAGTACGTTGGTGGTGGTCCGGAGGCGATCCCTGCGGGCAGGGTGGGGAGGAGGGAAAAATGAGGCTCCCGTGACCGTCACAAGATTTCAACTTACATTAGGAACTGGCCAGCGAAGCACCTCTTAAAATTCAGTTCGCTGTGTCTACCAACTGCAAGATTACATAATAGACACATAATGTTCATAATAGGAGCAATTAAAAGTTATAAGGCCATATAGATGATGAATATTCAGTTATTAGTCTGACTGGAGTGAGAGTCCTAACAGTGGGGAATGAGCCTTCTATTTCAGCTATTCTCAAAATAATACTAAGATATCATTTGTCCCTCTCAGTCTCATTTTCTCATGAATGTATAGTGGAGTTTTGCAAAGACTACATGATGTGTGATGTCACAACTCACTGAAGCAGTTGTGAAACTGCAGAAACAGTTAGGAAACTCCAACTGTCTTGCATTAAGCCAGACATTAAGGAAACTTGCAAAATATAAAATAGTACCATTCTTTTCACTAAATGTTGGGGTCGAGGCCGGGTGCGGTGGCTCAAGCCGGTAATCCCAGTACTTTGGGAGGGGGAGGCAGGTGGATCACCTGAGGTCAGGAGTTCAAGACCAGCCTGGCCAACATGGTGAAGCCCGTCTCTACTAAAAATACAAAAATTAGCCAGGTGTGGTGGTGTGCACCTGTAATCCCAGCTGCTCAGGAGGCTGAGGCAGGAGAATCACTTGAACCCAGGAGGCGGAGTTTGCAGTGAGTCAAGACTGTGCCATTGCACTCCAGCCTGGGCAACAAGAATGGAACTTCATCTCAAAACAAGTAAATAAACAAATAAAATAAATTTTGGGCTCAAAAATGTTTATTTTTTACAAAAAAATGCTATTTACGTTAGCATATGTAACCTTTTTAAGGATGATAAATTCATTTTATTTATTCATTTTATGAATTTATTATTGTCACCTTTAAATAAAACGTGTTCTAAATTAACAAATGGAAATTTATGTTTGTCTAATATGATAAATATGAATAGATACAACCCATATAGATGAAATGCTATTTCAGTGCTCAATAACTTTGAAGTGTAAAGATCAAAGACTGTGGAGAACTGTAGCGTTATACGAGAGTGCTCATGTTAACTGATGTTGACTGTGGGCCAGACAGTAGGCTGCATACTTTCTAGGCATCATTGCACTGAAGCCTACAGTACCCCTCGGAGGTAGCAGACACAGGCACCCTCATTTTACAGAGGTAGAACTGAGGGTGGTTGGGTAATCTGCCCGGTCTCACAGAAGGTCAGGACACAAACACAGGTCCCCGTAAGTGAATCCTCTCTGCCCGTTCTGGGGCTTCACACACACTGTCAAGCTCTTTTCATGGTCTCAGTTCCAGTGAACACACGTTGTGCTAACTCCAGCACCTACTGTGTTCTAGGCATCTGCTTTGGGCATCCTGGGGAAAGATTTTCAAAAGTGGAAGTAAACTTTCAAGAGAAAAGGCACAGAGAATGCCAGTTGGAAGAGCAAGGAAAGGGGGCACAGGGATGGGCCTGTAGAGGTTAGAGTTTGAGAGTGTGGAGGGTACATTTCTTGGAACTTTTCCCAGATCCAAAACTCAATTCCACTTAATGACACTAGCTCTCTTCCCAGTGTCGGCATGGCTCAGCCTCACCCTGTTGGGCTAGGATGGGAAAATCATTCCCACCGGAATGGGAAGCACACAGAGGCAGGGCCTGAGCTGGCATGTGGGGCCTGCAGCTTTGTTCCAGCTGCTGTGGCGTTGTGTTGTGCAACTCAGAAACAGCCTTGCTGATTTATGTTGCCTTTGCAGACAGCGGGTTTCCCAATTCCTGAATGGCTTTATGGAGTGAGATCTGTGGCAGCCAGATGTGCCCCTCAGGCTGATAGGGGAGTGAGTGCACATGTCGTCTGGGGCTCGGTCTCCAGATAAGGACCAGGGGTCAGACAATGAGGACAATTTAACTATGGGCCGAGTGGCCCCTCTCCTCAGAGTTCTTTCTGTAGCTGTGCCAGGCTGCCTGGTGCCCTAGAGTGACAGAGGTGGGCCCTGTGACAGTGAGTCAGAATGCAGGCCAAGCATACTCACAGGAACCAGTCCACTGCGATGATGAGCGTGATGTCGTCAGTGGGCAGGCCGACAGATGTCAGCACAATGACCATGGTGACCAGGCCTGCCTGAGGAATTCCAGCTGCCCCAATACTGGCAGCCGTGGCTGTGATGCTGTTAACAGAAGTACCAGAACAGAAAACACTTTTACAAAGCTCCCCAGGTAGAGCATATAGGCTGCAAAATACGCACGGTGCCAATGCCTGACTTGCCATGTAACACAAGAGGATGTGCTTCAGGAAAAAAGTAAATGAGATTTTTTTTTTTTTTTTTTTTGAAACAGAGTCTCACTCTGTGGCCCAGGCTGGAGTGCAGTGGTGCAAACTAGGCTCACTGAAACCTCTTCCTCCTGGATTCAAGCAATGCTTGTGTCTTAGCCTCTGAGTAGCTGAGAATACAGGTGCATGCCCCCACACCTGACTAATTTTCTTGTTTTTAGTAGAACGGGCTTTCACCATGTTAGCCAGGTTAGTCTCAAACTCCCGACCTCAAGTGATCCACCCACCTTGGCCTCCCAAACTGCTGGGATTACAGGCATGAACCGTCATGCCCAGCCTGTAAATGAGATTAAAAAAAAAATTGAACTAATCATCATGCTAACTAATATTTATCATATGCTTACTATGTGTCTTCTGATATACTAATCGTGGCTTATCTCATTTGGTCCTCATACAATGACCCTTGTGAAGTTGGACCTATTATTCTAGTTGTTTTAAAATAAACTGGCAGCTATACACTTTTTAACATCCCTGAAAGTATTTTGTAAGGCGAAGTTTAAAATTCTGTAGAGTTACAATAATAATTTCTTTCCAATAATTCCCCTATCCAAGTGGAGGGTTGTAAAGTTACTGAACATTCGTGATTAATGTTGTTAAAAGAATCAAATTTGGTTTCTTAGTTTGGTTTGCTTAGTTAATTCAAAAGCAAAATGATTTATGCACAAAGTTTTATAGTATTAGGAATACCTTTTATGAAGGCAGTGTAGACATGGCTCGCAAAGCAAATGTTTTATAAATAGTAAAGTATTAGCTAGTTATAAGTGGTATTAATAAAGTATTAAGTCTGGCACAGAAAGTATTCATGGTCCCCATACTGGTCCCCTTCTAAGGTACTGGAACTTTTAGCTGGTATATTGCTCCCCAGAATGAAGACTACACTTCCCAACCTCCCTTGAAGCTTAGATTAAGTTCTGGCCAGTCAGACATGCATGGAAGTGACTGAACAACTTGCAGGGTATGCCATTTCCCCACTTCCCACTGGCTAAAATCTGGGGGTGGTAGGTCATCCCGGACCCCCTGGATAATGATAACACTCAAATGACTCAGTCCCTTTTATTACAGAACACCTATCAATCAGCCTTGAAGGCTTTGTGGAGCAGAGCTGTGCTGCATGAAAGAGAAATATATTTCTATCTTGTTTGTCACTCTTACTGTTATTTTTAACTCTGTCACATGCAACTGAACCTTTTTTATAACTCAGAGCCTTTCAATCAATATGCCAAAGTATAGGTTACAGGTGAGCTGAGCTAATGATCTCCTCAGTCCCATTGTAACTACTTTGGGCCTGAGGTTCCCAGAACCCCCAGGTCAGTCAGTGACCTCTGGCCCTGATCAGCCTTGTCCTTTTTACTCCAATGCACCCTACTACAACTATTATCATTTTCTACTAACACAAAACATACACAGAGTCTAACAACTTATTTCTAAATAAACATAACAACTAATGTATGGTGACTGATTAGATGAAAAGAAACTAAGACACCAAATGTAGGCCATAAATGTGGATTTGAACTTGGTCTGGAAGTAAAAGCTGTAAAAAACATGTTTTGGGGGACAACTGGGGAAATTTGAATATAGATTGAATATTCTGGAAGTATTTTTAAGATTCTTACTATTGTGGTTATGTAGAAAAATATCCTTGTTCTTAGGAGATGCATGCTGAATTACATACAGGTGAAATGTCATAATGGCAGAGAAAGACAGAGAAAGAAGAAGCAAAAATGGCAAAACGTTTGCAATTTTTCCATCTGGTAGAGGATGGTTGTTATAATATTGTTTCAACTTCCCTATATATAGGGCAAATTTCACAACAAAATGTTGAGTGATAAAAATCCCCCCAAATCTGACTTATTTTGCTCTCCAAAATGTACTTTTAATAACAATTTTTTGAAAACCCCACAACAGTGAAGAGCAGAGGCTGATCTGGATTGTGAGTCTGAAAGCGTCCCGTTGCCATTAGACTCAAGCGGACCTTGTGCAAAATAACTTTTAATAAGTAAAAAGGAGGGATTATATTTGCATATGCACAAGGGTATGCCTGGATATCTCTGGAAGGACACGGAAGAAACTTGCAGGTAACACTGGTTGCCTCTACAGAAGGAAACTAAGAGACTGGGGGAGGGTATGGAAAGGAAAATAACTTTTCACTGAACACCTCCAATATAATAGTTTTAAAAAATTCTCCACAAAAGTCAGATTCTTGAACTACTTGTCAGTGTGGTCTGTCATCTATCTTACACTGGCTAAAAATTCACCCAGGCCCGGCGCGGTGACTCACGCCTATAATCCCAGCACTTTGGGAGGCCGAGGCGGGTGGATCACGAGGTCAGGAGATCGAGACCATCCTGGCTAACACGGTGAAACCCCGTCTCCTCTAACAATACAAAAAAATTACCTGGGAGTGGTGGTGGGCCCTTGTAGTCCCAGCTACTCAAGGAGGCTGAGGCAGGAGAGTAGTGTGAACCCTGAAGGCGGAGGTTGCAGTGAGCCGAGATTGCATCACTGTACTCCAGCCTGGGTGACAGAGTGAGACTCCATCTCAAAAAAACAAAAAACTCACTCAGGAGAAAAAGTTCATCTAACTTTTTATTTTCTGGCAGTATATATACAAGCTAACCTATTTTAATGCTTTTAAATATTGAAGTATAATCTAACACTTTTAAAAAGGAGAAATATCCATACTATGTATTTTACAGACATTAGAAAGAATGATGAGGTAGACATATTTATTGGTCTATTGACAAGCAAACCAGTCAAAGGCAAACATGTATGTATAATATAATTTCACTAACTACAAAAAAGAAGTGTGTGCATGTCTATGCATAGGAAGAGTCTTTCCAAACCAAACATGAACAATGGTCACTTACAGAAAGATGTGGGGCGATATGATGGCAGGCAAGTTTTCCTTTTTACTTTATACGTATCTATATTTTTTGAACCTTGTTATTAATGAGTGTATACATCTATACTCTAAAAAGAAAACAATGAAAATATCTAAATATAAAATGATTACCTCAAATCCCCACCTCTTGATTATGTGGGATCCCCTTCCCAACCCTGGTTATCCTCTTGTCTTTTAAAGACATTCTTTTTGTTTGTTTTTGTTTGTTTTTTTTTTTTTGAGATACAGTCTTGCTCTGTCCCCCAGGCTGGAGTGCAGTGGCACGATCTAAGCTCCCTGCAATCTCTGCCTCCGGGTTCAAGCAATTCTCCTGCTTCAGTCTGCCAAGTAGCTGGGACCACAGGCCCATGCCACCACACCTGGCTAATTTTTGTATTTTTAGTGGAGACAGGGTTTCACTATGCTGCCAGGCTAGTCTTGAACTCCTGGCCTCAGGTGATCCACCTGCCCTGGCCTCCCAAAGTGTTGGGATTATGGGTGTGAGCCACTGCTCCCAGCCTTAAAGGCATTCTTAAGAAAGGGTTGTATAGAACTCTTTCCTTGTACCTGATTGTAATAATCTGTCCGAAGTTCAGTTCAAAGTTGTTAACTTGAGCAATGAAAATGGCAGCCAAAGCCTCATAGAGGGCAGTCCCATCCATATTAATGGTGGCTCCTACGGGGAGCACAAATCTGGTGACACGCTTGTCCACGCCATTGTTCTCTTCCAGGCACTTGAAGGTGATGGGTAGGGTGGCAGAACTGAGAACAGTGAAACAGGGCACATCAGCTGAGCATCCTGGTAGTTCTGACTGTCTGTGTGTTTGGTCTTTGGGACAGACAGTTCCTTCCTCTCCCATGTTGTAACTTAATGGGAATTGAGTCAGCACTTATATAAATAGGGGAGCGGGTTAAGAACAGTGTGGTCCCCTCACGGGGTCATTTGGCAGCTCTCCTGCTTCTGGGTTCCTCTGTGAGGCATCACTTGTGATCATGCCCCCATCACGACAGCCTGTGCCAAGTCACTCTGCCTCTTTTCCCTCAGGCAGATGTCAATTAAAGAGAGATGAAGTGGGCGGGAAAGGATAGTTGATTTCCAATTCATCCCCGCAAAAGATATGTAGCCAGGCATTCCCCGAATCCCAAATAGGTGTGATTGGCATGAGAAGTGAGAAAGCTGACTCATCATTCCTGGAAGTTTAAAACCCAGAATAAAATGGCTCCTCCTACACCCTACTTGAGGGGCCCTGGTTCAAGGTAACATTTCAGATTCATTTTCCACACATATATACATACCTTGAAGAGGTCCCCAGAGCAGTGATGAGTGCTTGCAACAACCCTCCAATAAAAACCCAAGGGTTTTTCCGTGTTACCAAGAAGTAGAGGAGTGGCAGGACGATGACTGCGTGAATGAATAAGCCAACAATGACAGTCACAGTGTACATGGCAAGCTGCCCCCCAATCACGCCCATGTCTTCCATCTCCACAATCTTCCCAGCAATCAGGAAGAGGATACCCACGGGGGCGTACCTGGGGAGAAGCAACACCAGCACGGTTGGAGTCTGGTTTCCACCAAGCTAGTCCACAGAAATTTCCAAGTGATAAGAAAAAGTGAAAGAGAGTTGACTGCCAAACTTTCCTGCCCAGGATACCATTAGGACTTACAGAAACTGTGGACTTCTTTTTTTTTTCTTTTGTAAATATGAATTTCCCCTGATTCTTGCAGAGTCGGGCTTTCCCCTCCCTCAGAATTGCTCTAGGACACAATGTTTTTCTCTTAAACCTGGGAAAAAAGGCAGATACAGAGCTTTTGATACCCACCTCTGTCTTCCTAGACAGCTCTCCTTTCACTACACGGGGGTCACTTTTCTGGTCCTCAGATGCCACTCACTCCCTCTGCCTCCTGCTCCCCTGCTAAGTGTCCTGTACTGCTGGAATCCACTGCACCAACATCCAGACTTTTGGAAGCATTTTCCACATCAGAGCCTAATTCCCAAGTTAAAGCAAGAGGCACACGATGGTACGCCAGTGTCTCAGGTTTGCAGTCAGTTCTCTTTTTCAAGGGCTACTTTTATTATTGCCTTTCCATATCTACATACCACTTACAAGATTACTTAGTATTATTCTTCCAATCATCTTTTTTACTTAAGTAAATTTACTTTAAGAGAAAATTTTGTTATAGTGCAAATGAAAATCTAGTACTGCTTGCCATAAATAGATGTCCATAAAGTAAATTCATGATTAAACTTAATAATGTGCATGTATGTACTACCACAATCAGGTTATAGGTGTTCTAATGAAGTCATTGTTCCCCACAGGCTGCTACTGCCATTGTGAGCTTTCCTCCTGCAGACAATGCAAGAAAGAGCAACTGAGACTCAAAATGACTTCTACAAGTTGAAATAACCCAGAGGTTGCTTAAAGACCTCGCTGCCTGGATTTCCCTTCTCTTTGTTTCATATGTGCAGGAAACTACAACCAAACTCACATTACCAAACACAGAGAAGCCAATCACACTTAAGGATAAGGGTCTCCTGGCAACTATGGAGGACTTGTTTCAAATCGAAAAATATAATGCTTCTTTCAAAAGTCCTTTGAGAACCCAGGCCAGGAAATCATAGGAATACCTGTTTTCAGAAATATAGTAACTGAGCATTGAATGTGCAGGTGAATGTACTGCTAGACAAGCTGCATGTGAGATTCATTCAGGGGCCTTGAATGGGCTTCTTTCATAAAAGAGGTGAAAGGTGGAGGCATTTAATAATATGAAGAGAAATGTCCACTTTCGTTCCTGCCAGGACTTCAAAGGAGCCTTCCAAGTGGGGGCTCCTGTGGAGACCACATTCTGATCTGTCTTTGTGCCCAAGTTCATATCCATCTTGTACAAATTCCTGAAAAATAGATTTCTCTGGGCTTTGGTGGCATTAAAGACAAGCGCATTTTTAATCATGTTGGTGAGTGACTGCTTTTCTTAGCAATGGATTCTTTCCTGCTTCAGGTGCCACAGAGGAGCCTGGATTAAAAATAAAGAATGAAAGAGAAGCAACCTCCACAGAAAGCCTAAGTCAATCAAAGGGTTTTCTCCCTGTTGGGTAAAGTTTACTTTCCAAGGTTAATGTTCCTCTTGGGTTTATAGTCTCTTCTTTTGTCTCCTGCTGTCAACTTTATTAAAGCAAATTTTGTCATAAATTGTGACTTGGCATTTTATAATACTTCCTGTGAATCCTTTAGACATTGCAGCAGAACTGCCATTTACAATTCTTTCTTAGGGCTGAAACAGATGAGGAGCCCTCAGTTTTCCTGATGGCCTAAGGGGCCTCTCCGTTTGCTTTTCCCTTTACTGAAAACACCGTTCTTCTGGCACTTTGGTGTGTCTTCTTCCTCTGTTCATTCAGGTCTTAACAAAGTATGTCACCTCCTCAGAGGCCTTTCTGCACCATCCAAGGCAAATTTTGTGCCTTCTCCTAGTTACCTGCTATTTTATTTTATTTTTCCACAGCACCTGTGACTAAAGCATATGGTTGATTGAATTGTTTATTGTATGTCTCCTTTAAAAGAGTGTAAGATCTGGAATATCCTTGTATGTTTTCTTTATTGCTATATCCACAGTGCCTGGCACTATACGCTTAGCATATAGTAGACACTCAATAATTAGGTCTTGAATGAAAAACTAGATAAAAAATGGAGAAACGAGGAATGAGATTCCATCAGCACTGGGGTAAAAGGAGGTGACAGGGTTTGAAAACAAGGAAGCAAACTTATTAGGAGAGGCTTGCAGATAGGTTCAAGGCCTCTAGAGGCCCAGAGGTTCATTGATTTTCCTGTGCTTACCAGAGTGAGATCACTGCAATTGGCCATCCTGACTCGTGGCACCTTCCTCAGTACAGAACACATGTTGATGGCAATCACCATCTCGTATATAACATATACAGAAAATGGAAATACATACCACATTATTACTGCTACCAGTCTCATGATGGCTTCGTTAAGAGAATCAAAGAACTCTCTCAGGGCCTGGCCCTGTTCCTTCATGTTTCCAATCACAAAACCGAAGCACATGGAGAAGACAACTAGACCCAGGGCATTGACTCCATTCACAGATCCTGGAACTGGGACCAGCTCCTCTGTGATTCGGGTAAGAGTCTCCATGGCCTCAGACACGTTGTTTATCACAGCACCCACAAGCGTTTCGTTGGCCTGGATGGGCACTTTAAAGCTTCTCTTCTCATAGTTGGTTTTAAACTTAAAAATAAAAAGCACAATGAGGATTAAAGGTGATTTTTATTTTTTTCTTTATATTTTCCTTTGTCAAATTTTCTAAAATGATATTTATTACTCTGTATTCAGAGATTAGTGTTATAGAAAGTCTCTTTCTCTCTCTCTTTAATCTGTGGCAACCCCCTACTACTTTCTTAACATAGACAGAAACACATACTGAAATACATACAAATCATGACACACACACACACACACACACACACACACACACACACTCACTCAAATATATAACAAATGATAACAGGAAGGAGATATCCACTAAAGATGCTGGACTGAACACATGCATCTGCTTTTGCTTTCTTCTGAAACCCTAATAAAATGACTATAATGGGATTTTTGTTTTAAACCATAAACCCAAATATTCACAATAGTCCTCTTCCCTTCTGTGGGGATCATGCTATGGTATAATAGATAAATCACCTGGTATCCTTTCTCTCATATTCCACAGCTGTGAAACAAGAACAACTGTGCTGTTTCTACCTCACAGTGTTGTTGTGATAATCAAACAGAATGTATGAAGAACATCTTGCAAATTTTAAAGTACTGTACTAATTTCTGCTAACGGTGCTCAATGACAAAGCCCTTCAGGGATTAGACCTGTTTAGAGATTTCAGTGGGTATTAAAAATTAAAAATCCCTAAACAACCAGTCTCCAAGCCATTCTTGATGTTATCAATTCTTAAGAATAGGTGCCTGATTAATAGTTGGTGAGGACAACTCACCTTCTCCAAGTCTATAGTGGGATTTCACTTCTAACTCAAGAGATGGTCTTTTTTCCCATCATCTATTCAGTTTCTGCATAGATGCCCCAGTCAGGAGATGCTGGCCACATGAAACAAGTAAGCTCATCCCTCTGTGATTTTAATGAGAGTAGAATTCCTGATCTTGATAGCGATTGTAGGGAAAGCACCAGTAAGAGTAATAATATATGGATGGTGAGTGAATCTAGAATCCAGGGGAAGAAAGTGCTGCTGTATATGAAGTGCTTGGTCATTTCTTTACTAAGGGTTAATGGAAAACTTTCTTATCCACTGGGAAACAACTATTCCCAAACAAAGGCATGGCCAGCTGTCAATACTATGCACACATTCCTGAACAGTTAGTAGCGCTGGTAATTTCAAGCAACAAAAAAATTGGCCCCATTCATCTATTCCAATCGACTCTCAAATTTCTTTATTCCATTGGGTTCTTATGCATTTTGTGGATTGTCCAGGGTAGATTTTCAATCCTGATCAGCCTTTCTTATGCCTCTAACGCATTCCCCTTACACTCTGCAGTATGCACAGAAACTGCAACCTTGTTAGAGTTCTGGTCTAAGCCAACTAGACCTGGAGAGAAAGATTTTCTTTCCCTTCAAAATCCTGTAAATGCAAATCCAAATCAAACACAATCAATCTGCACAAGTCAGCACTTTTTCTATCTGAAAGATCTGGAAATCAACATTTTTGATATCACCCAGGGCCAGCTGACTTACTGGAATGTCAGCCCCATGGTGCTGGAGTTGGCTGGTTGGATTGAAAGGCACTTATTATTTATAGTTATAGTTGTTTTTGAACAAAGAAAGTTAGATTTTGGCCTCAGGCTTATTTATTTGAAAAGAAAGAATTTGGTTTGAATGTTTCAATGTGTGCATGTATTACATATTAAAAATAGTCTTAAAAATTATTACAAGGGAAAAAAAAACAAAGGGAGACTTACATGTGTAAAACACAGTCTTCTACTAGGTTGGGGTTTTGTTTGGTTTGTTTTACAGATCCTAAGCAGAAGCGTTAGGGAATTACAACAGGAGTGAATTGACACTATATGGAGAAATGTATGGGAAGTGTTATTTAACCCAGAGTGTCTGTTTCCCTTTTAATATTTTAGGCAACAAAGTTCTTATATTCAAGTGAGGTTAAAGTGAGCTTTATTGATTTTATCTTCTAATAGTAAAAGGTATTTGTATCCACAACACAGAGCCAAGAGTTGCTTGCATATGAGCTAAAAGGAGCTGGACCTCACTATAGCCTCCAGGTCGGGGTCTCATCACCCTGAATATTCCTTTCTTGGAAGCAGAATGGAGTAGCAGAAAGCAGACAGAATTTGGAGTCAACACAGTGAATCTGAATTCGGAGTCTGCCACTTACTACTTGTGAGAATCTGTGCATGATACATAATTGTCTTGAGTTCATATAGATGAACTGCCCCATCAGTGAAATGAAGACAATGATATTTATTGTATTTATGTGAGGACTAAAAATAATGTTAGTGCTTGGCATATAGCAGGATTTCCATAAGTGATGATGCCATTCCTTTTTGCTTTGGCTCTCCTTTAGAGTCCATTAGGTCCTTGGTAGACTTGAAAAAAAAAAAAAAAAACAAACCAGTCCATTGATATTTAAATCAAACCCAGAAATCTGAATAATCTCTCTAATCTTCTTTAAGGCAAGTTATAAATATATTTTATATTGGTGTTTGCTTGGTTGATGGGCTTTTGCCAGCAGGGAGTTGGGGGATAGGAAGCCGGGGGGGGGGGGGGGGGGGGGGTCTTGTGATTAGCCTTCTTAACAATAGCAGACTCAATGAGCTATTTGTATGCAAGACACACAGTGTCTGGCAACTACTAAGCCTTCAATACAAGGTAAGACCATCCCCTCCCAAAAAAATTCCTAGAAAACACTAATGTTTTTAATCTGGTTGACAAGAGAAGTGTTTCTTATAGCAGAGAAATGAGGGGGGAAAGAGGGTCCCACTTGGTTTGGTATAAAAAAGAGGAATTTCAAAGATGAGTTAATGTCTGTAGAGTGTTTACCTGTTTAAAGCAGGCTTCTACCAGATTTGGAGGGAACATGTTCCTGCAAAGAAAATAATAGTCACTTGCAAAATTTTCCAAGTAATAAGTTTGCTCCTTAAATTCTGTTTCATTGTGTGTAGGGTAAAGATTGCATTGAACCAAGCAACAAATGGAAAAAGAAAAATGTTAGTGGATTTTACGACTTGAAAAGGAATATATGGTCCTCCCTAAGTGTGGCCCATGTAGTTTATATTTTCAGGGGAGTCCAAACTCGACTCATTTATCCTCTTGTCAGCCAATGGGGTTCTTGATTCAGCCATTATCTTATTAAAAGCTCTGCTGCTAGGAATAATCAAAGTAAGAATGGAAATGACTTTTATCGTTAGCTTTCTGGCTAACTAAGGTATTGTTCAGTAGTGGTCATTTTGGTTATTGTGCCATGTGTCTAGGAACCAAATGTTTTGAATCAAAAGCCATGGTCAGCCTATGGAATTTTGTTCTCCAAAAGTCTCCCAAAGGCATTCTGGGGAACGGGGGTTTGGCACTGAATTGCTAAAGCTTCTGCAGCTCTTTGGTAGCCAATGGAGAGATGACCTGCAAAATTTGAACTTGAAGCCCATGTGGCAGGATTTGTTACTTCTTCAGAGACTGTGTCAAAGCAGTGTTTATGTTTGTAGGCGGTAGAGTGAGGGACAACACTCTGGCTGGGAAGTCTGTCATCAGCTGTGTGACCCTGGCCAAGTCATGGCACCCATTTATATCTCAGTTGACTTATCTCTTAAAGAGGAGATTGGATTAAACTATCATTAGGGCTCCAAGATGAAAGACTGTGGGAGAAGGAGACATGACCCGGCAGTTATCTCAAGCTCAAGATTCCAGCAGTTGCATGTTACCAAAGTTATATTTTAATATTATAAACGTTTGTCCCTTTCTTCCTACTAGACCATCCTGTTTTCTTTTCCTTCTTATCTATCTATGGGGTTGTTGCTATCAACCTTGATAGAAATGTGCATTCAGAAGATTCCAGGATACATGCTCAAACCAAGTGATTGATTGTGAACAGGATACATTTGTCACTGGAGCAAGGCAGGGCAGAAACAGTCTTCTGATGGATCAATCAGACTGGGGATGATGAGATTCCAATTCTTCAAACAAGGAGTAAAAATTATAGGGAAAGAAAATGTAATATAATAAAATACTTCTAATCTAAATGATCTGAGGGTAAAGTTCATGAAGAAATAGTGAAAAGCCTTAATTAATTGTATGAACTAAATAAAAACATAGCTATTGAATGTCAGCTTGGCATGGAGTAATGTTACAGGGTGGCTTGATACATGCAGATCATTGTGATTAACTCCCTGAAAAAGGACTTTGAAGAAGAGGCCCCTTGGGCAGTGTTTACATACATAGAGATGGTAGAAAGTCACCCATGGTTGGAATTGAGAGGTGCTGCTGAAGGTACCCTCTGCTCCCCAAACCTCTCTTGACTTTACCTGCCACAGCCCCATTCCTTGAGATGCAATGGAGGAATTTCCTTCAGATGATCAATGGGGAATGGGTCTTTTACACAGGTATCTAGAATTGACAACCCAGTCACTCTGCAGGTAAGTTAGCTGAAAAGCTGGGAGGAAATAGCTAGTCTTTGGGAAAACAGGCTGGGAGGGACTAAACGGTGGGGGAATGCTAAGCAGATGGGGGATCTAGAGCCTATTATGAGATAGCTTTCCTTTGTCCTTCTAGATTCACTCTCCATTCTGTCTGTGCCCTGGGAGCCTGGCCTCTGTGGACCACAACACATGGGTTCTCTTGCCCTCTGGCTTCCTACTCCTATTGGGTTTGTCTAGTGACATGCACTAACAGATCACAGGGCAGAGGGAGTCTATATTCTCCTAGAGCTCTCTTTGACAGATTTGGTGGCAGCTTCCTTCCTCTATTTAGGGTTCCTGAGGCCCTTCCCTCCCGAGGCTATAGCTCTTTCTGGGTTCCATAACACCTCCTTTCTTTTGCTCCTTCATAGCTAAGGGTGGTAACAAAATAGTTTCTTACTGTTAGTGCTTTGGGGCCTCACCATCCTTGGTAGGTTCCTTTAAGGCTGCCTGCACCTTGGCAAACCTTCTTCAAGGTTCCTTTTGAGTATGTGGTATGCTTTCTGCCAGGACCTGACTGAGCAAGGGCAGGTGTGTAGGGGAGAGGAAGCAGGAAGGTGCCAGGATTGAATTTTGACTTACTTCACAGTTCTACATAAGGCTGACTCTATTACCAAGTCTGCTTCAAGTAGTAGATAAGACTCATCTGTAATCAATGTATGGTTTGTATGTAAAACAACGCTAAAGAAACCATCCTTTATTCTTTTATTACAGACCTGCCAAATTCTTTCTCCACAAATATTATGAAAGGAAAACCTTGGGACAGGTTTGGCAAGATGATCTCTAAAGTCCCTCTGGAACCAGATTGTGTATAATGCGTTGTGCATGGTGGGCAATGATACTGATCACAAGTTCTAAATCAGAAGGGTCCAAAGAATAGGGCATAGTTGAATAAAAACTAGCCTTAAAGAACAGTACTTAAGAAAAATAGGTTAAGAATTATTAAAATTCCAAGGTGAGCTGCATAGTTGAGAGAGCTCAGTGACCAGATTCTGAATCCTAAAGGCAAGGTTCTCAAAATTCATATCTTCTCCTTGCTCTTTTCGCCTCTCTCATACAAGATCAGAAAATGGATCCTTCCTTCAATTTCTATAAGAAAGAAGTAAAGCTATATGACCTTCATTTCAAGCCTGGTAAGGCTGGTTCAGTCAGACACAACTTCCAGGGTTTGATTAGCTTCCCAGTAAGAGGATCTGGATGGTGAAAATACACCCCAAAGGACGGGCTTGCAAGGACATACCTGATCAAGTCCAGGAAGGCATCTGCAGCTGTCACTTGTACAATTTTGCCTTCTCTGTGCATGTTTTCCTTTGTGCCCTTCCCAGGATGGATGATGATGACAATGATTATGCCAATCACCACAGCAATGATGGTGGTAGTCATATAATAGACTACAGCTCGCATTCCCATCTTCCCTGATGCCTTACTATCTAGGGCCGCCATTCCTGGTGGAGGCAAACAGAAGATTTTCAGGAAGTCAGTCCAGGGAATTCTGCAGTGGAAGACAATGGGAACAGCATTTCCTTTATACTCCCCTACCCTCATCCCACCCAGCAATGGGATTTCGTACATATTGTGAGAACCTGGACCCAAATTTTACAAGGTGAAGGAAAAAGGCTGAGGCTAGAATGGTGAGGCATCAGCGGTGTCAGTGAACATGCAGTCACTCATTTTCTGCCCCAGGAGTTGATTTCACATGGCCAAATCAATACTGTTCTCTAATGGTCCGAAAGTGCATCAGATTCTTTCCTAGGTTACCACTAGTTGGGGAAGCTACGAGTGTGAGTAGTGTGTGTGTGAGTGTGCCTGTGTGCATGTGTGTGTAAAGAAATACTTAAAACATTTTTCTGGCAGGATAATCTAAGTTTACTTCAAGTTCAAGCACTGTGGTGATTCACACACAGATTAACTGCCGTTAAATTCTTTCAAAGGAATTATTTTATATATGTATTTGGGAGTCTTTTTTTTAATGTTTTAATGTACAATGTAAGCTATTATTCTGATCACCCACTGATCTATCTTCAATTTGCATTTAAAGTAGACATTGGGTTATAAGGTTCTCAAATAGTTTCTCTGCTATTTCATCTCATCCAATCAAAAAATTTTAAAAAATTATCGTGGCACAGTTCTCATTCTTGTACCCTGTCTTCTTCTACTTTGTCCCACAGGTCTGAGATGCCTCATCTCATGCTAAACATCCCTCTTTCCCTCATTTTCAGGACATCTTCAAAGTCTGCCTCAGGCAAGGTGTCATCCTAGAGAAAAAAGGAGGCATGACTTTTAAGGTTTTCCTAATGGCTGTAGCTAATGGAACACAGTTTGATGCATTTTCGACTGAGAAACTATTGGAAAAGACACAAAACTCTCAAAAGATTAAATTATCTATATTAATATGAGCTCTTCCGTTTTATTAGCTGTATCTTCACTTTTCTTCATTCTTTATCCTCCCCAATCCCACTAAAATCCAATTATAGTGTAATCCAATTACAGTTAATTGAGTTTTTTAAAAACAATTTAAAATGGTGTTTCCACAAATGTATTAAAAGGTTATACTGTATTTCAATAATGAGTATCAGATTCTAATGGTGGTTTAATATTTAGCTAGTGGCCCTGTTCACACAAACATATGTACAGGTTGTGCAAACTCTAAATATTTGCATATTTAGAAAGTAAAGTACTGATAAAAATGGTGTCTACAATTGCCAGATAACTGGTTGGGTTTGCTCAAAAATCTTAATATAAAGGTAATTAGCTTAAGTGGAAATTGAAGCCATGACCTTCATTTTATAATTTCATTTGTATTTGAAACGTATCACTTATAATTTTCATTATAAGCCCTTAGTATTTCATATGTTCTTATTTTGAACAACCTGTAATACAGATTAAAAAGCAATTAAGTAACAGTCTAAAGGATTTAACACGAAGTGGAATGGAGTGGGAACTTGAACTCGGGTCTTACGTAACTAGGTTCAGTGCACTTTCTGCCTCTGAGAAAACCAACCGTAGCTCCCACAGATAAGGAGGCCAGCTTTGGCTTTGATGCCATGCACTTAGCCTCTTTTATCCTGGGCCACTTTCTCGAAACCAGGGGCTAAGTATTCATTTGTTAGGATGGCACCACTTCAACACTTCAACTATGTTAAAAATGGGCTAATCTGTTCCCAACCGAAGTATCCCATCCCCCTGCAGTTTCATTCTCAGGTCTGAATCACATCTGAAAATATCTTGGCTTGGCTGTGCTCAAAATGATTTCTCTCAGAAGGGGCCCACTCTCTTTCCCATGAGTGCCTGAACTTGTCACCACCAAAGCCTGCAATTCTTCCGGCTCTCTCCCTGTGGAACCGGCGAGTGGTGTAAGCACAATACGCCGGATATCTCTGGGTACCAGGGAGTACCAGGCGGCAGTATTTTCTTCCTCCGAGATGCTTTTTTCCCTCTCGCGTTCTATTTTGTGGTGCTGTTCCGTTCTCACGCCAACTCTTCTCTGACGCTCCTGCCCACTATTCTCGACCTACAGCTATTCGGAGAGAGTGCTAAGTGGTCAAGGCAGAGCACTGGAAACCAAAGTGGCAAACAAAGGATGAGGCTTATATGTCCTTTCTCACACCATGGGGAGAGGTATAGGGAAAGTTATCCCAGTACCCACAGCTACAGGGCTGTTGACTCTAGAAAATAAAGTTCATAGGTTTTTAAAACATGTTTAAAGTAAAAACCTATATGAAAGCATTTTCTTCATACTTTCTAATTCTAAATAGCTAAAGACAACCATCAAGGCATTTTTTTCCCAAAAGGCACAGAAGGAGAATCAATCATCAAATGAGAGGCCTCCCTCACCTCTACATATTGGCCCTTATCCTTTGAAAGATAATAAAAACAACAGCTGCTATTGTTTTAGCCAAGAAAGGTAAGGGAAGTATATTCATTAATCACATCTCCATGTAGGTCCTTCCCTTAAAGGAGGATCGAAGTCCCACACAGAGTTACTTGACCACCTCTACCACCTCTGTTCCAGGTACCCTGGCTTGTAAAACGAATGAGACCACCAGGAACAAGGTGGTACACTGTCATCAGGGAACAGCAGGACTGATGTGTACAATCTGTTCACACACAATGGCCTTAATACTGGTGGCATCAGGAAAATGGAGGAAGAACTCTAGAAGATAAAACCCCAAATGAGCAGGGCATCACTTTCCCCACCCTCACCTAAACTCTGTGACCATTTCCTTTACCCAACCTCAAGAAATATGAGAGACTAACCTTTACACCACAGACTAACCAGAGATGTCAGAGTGTCTGGAGCGAGGTTAAAGTACTAAATCACTTTGTAGAACGGGGCGCTTGGCAGGAACTGCCCTAAATGTTTGGGAAGGAGGAAGTTTACATTGAGTCTTATCACTTTAAAATATATGGGGAAAAAGAGCACTGGGGTGATGGGGAGATAGAAAGTTACTTTGGTATGTACGTAATTGTGGGAGTGTGTTACGACAGTCATGCATTCATCTAAACACGTATTTGAGAAACACATTCCAGAGCAAGTGGTAAAGATAATGATCTTAACTAGCTTCTTTTTCTTCATTTGATCTGGGCTTAGCTAAACTAGCCCAATTCAAGACATCATGACATCTTTAATACGAAAACAACCTGCCTACAGAACCAAGATCCCCCTGAAATCCAAAGAAATACTATATTGTACTATTGTCAAAGTACCGTCATGGCTCTTTCACTTGCAATGACACATTTGTGTGTGTGCTTTGTACATTTCGAGTTAACTTTTATCTGGTCCAAAGACTCACTCACTAAGTCCTATCTTTGATTGATGATAATAGTCATTTAATTCCATGACAATTGTATGATGCAGATATTGTTGATACTATATTATAGGTGAATAAACAAGAGACCAGAGAAGTTAAATAACTTGCCCAGCGTTGCACAGCTAATAAATGGCAGTGGCGGGATTTGAACCCACATTTCCAAGAGAGTATTCTTACTGCTGTACCTCTCTTTCTATGGACAAGCCAGGAGTCACCCATGTTTCATTTGCTTGTTATCCATGCTGACTTTCTCTAACTTTCTTGCATTTTAGTTAATTGCTAAGGTGAGCCACTTGGCTTGAGGATAATTCTATGGAGGAATATAATTGTGAAAAATCTCTGTCCAATTACTCAACATTCCCTAAACCTACTTTAAGATCAAGGTGATTAACACTGGCCACAAGAAGGACTAGCTAGAGAACTGATAATATCCGTGCAAATTCTTCACCATTCCTAGAAAAACAGCCCAGAGCATGCTTAATGGAGGGTGGAGACCCGTGCATATTTGCTGGCTGCTGTGAGCACTTGAGTCTTATTTTCTTTTCTACAAATCTACCCATAAATAACCACTTATCAAGCAAGCAATCATTTCTCCAAACCTACTTCTGTTCAACAATGAGTTAAGCTTCAGAAGGAGACGGAATAAGATGCTTTCTAGAAAGCAAAAGATTAAAACTTTGCTTCAAACACCTGAGTATTTTAGGCAGTAGTCACATGGAAGAGAGAGGAAAGGAAGAGAGTTTCTTGAGCAAATGGGTAATTATAAAGATAGTCTTTTGGCAATTGGTTTGTCGCAACAAATATGCACCAAATTCATGGGATTTTAGGGGCAGAGAGGGAAGGTTTCATAAATGTTTATGTGGTACTCTGTAAGACTGTATTGTAAATTAGATCTGTTTTGGTATAATAATTAATATGACTTCTTGGATAAATAAAATACATATTCAATCAAGTATTAAAAGACAACATAAAATGTGTCAAGTTCCCAAGTTTCCATCATTGGCATGATTTTATTCTCCCGTCTGCTGAAAATCTATGACTTGGACATTAACATGTACCAGTGTACTTCCCCCAACAATTCCCGTCTCCGGTTTTGAAACACGAAATCTAGAGAAGCAGTCTTCTGTTTTGAATTGTCTTCCCACTTATCCCCATGATGTTTCATTGTTCTTCCAGGGCCACTGGACCAGGTCCAGGAGGAACAGAAAAGAGTGACGGCAACTGCTGATTCAAGAAAATTGTTCTGTTTCAGTTTTTATTTTATTTTGGATGTACTCCTTCTCCACAATGAGTTTCTCAAACATGCATCTAATGAAAGCCTCCTGTTCTCAACCCTCCTAGAATTTCAAGATGCGCAAACTTACAAGGAAAGCAAGGATGAGCGCTAATATGTACTGTATTCATGTGAATACAAGATTTTTTTAATAAGAAAATCAAACTCTAAAAATACAATATACTTCATAATTATAGGTTGAAAAATGGGCCCCTGTGTCCTAGGCAGCTGCCCACTGCTGGGGCCAGGGTACACTGCCATCCTAGGAAGAGAGTGAGGAGGAGGGTGAAAAAACTCACTCAGGAAAGGCAGTGAGGGGTGGTGAGGGAGCACAAAGAAAGTCACTTCAAATCTCTCTCTAGCCAGAACTATATTGTTTTTCTGCACAAAAATATTTTCTTGTGGCCCCTTTATAGACTAGCTTGTAAAAACACTGCAAAGTGCTACGATTCGAAGGGTTCTGGAACTGAAGACAAATCTTTAAAAGTTAGATACCAAATTGTTAGTAAAGAATGATTATGTCACAATTTTGCATCGCAGATAGTAAGCCGGTGATAACCTTAGAATGTAATCTAAAAGACACAGTGGCACAGTGGTTAAGAGTTCAGACTCTGACGTTAGAATACCTGGATTCTACTTTTGGCTCTGGTACCATGTGGCTTCTCCAAGCCTCAGTTTCCTCCTCTGTAGAATGTGAAAAATAGAAGCTCCCTCATAGGGTTTTCACTGGCATTAAAGGGGCTTCCATATAGAAAGCACTTAAAGTAGTGTTCAGCACATGGTAAGCATTCAACAAATGTTAGGTGTTATTATTACTCATTAAACAGGTACATAATAAACAAACTGCTCACAAAGCATTATTTCATCTCTAAGACTTATTTCTGATGTAGAAAATAAACTACAATACCTACATTGCAAGATTAGAGAAAACATACTTACAGGGTACAAAGTATGTCCTTGATAAAGGACAGTTTTGTTTATTCTATGTCTCCTGCTGCCAGAATTTTAGTGCCAAGAGAGCAGGACCATCTGTTTTATTCATTGCAGTGGCCTCAGTGCCTAGCATAGTGTCTGCACAGAGAGGGGCTCAATGATCATTTTTTTGAATAACCAGCCATTCTTCTTAGTGTTTTTGTTGCTATGCTGGATAAAGGCCACAAGCTTTTTTTTTTTTTTTTTTTTTTTTTCTAACACTTAGATTGGGTTACTATATGAATTACAAATTCTAAAGTTTCTTTTGTTTAAAACACTCTTTAATTCTGACTCACTAATTTTGGTTGATCTTACCCCAATTAATCCAAAATAATGAGGTTCATTCTGTCTGGAACAATAAGAGACAAACCTTGTGGGGAAAGAGTGTCAATGCAAACCCAGCGTCACCCGGAGTTTCATTTCCAGAGCTGGGAATGAGTTCCCGGCAAGGTGGCCCTAAGCTGCTCAGGAAGCCCAGGGGGCTGGAAAACTTCCACTTATTACTCACCACCATGGAATGGGCACCCTATTGCTTTCCCTTCCTTTGCCTTCTCTCTGGTACTCCTATATTATTTTCCCTCTTTTGCTAGCATATTTCCTTCTTGCAGATGGGCCTATAGAAGTAACTGCTATAGCTCTATCTGTCCATATGTTAACAGGTGAATGAGTGAATAAATGAAAACAGAAATACAGAGAAGGGAATGAAAGAGTGGCCTGTGGTCTAAATGTGTGCCTTCATGAAGTCAATTTAGTAGGTCATAACTAGTATTTTCATCAATTAATCAAAGAGAATAGAAAATATCACAGTAGGTCACATGTGGTAAAGGTAAGTATTATTTTGTGAGAATGTTTTTCAGCTCCTTGTGTGTATGTGTGTGAGTGCCAGATTGCAATACAAAATATATTTATTATTGTAGTTTCCGGTAAAAAATAAAAAAAAGTTTGCAAACACTGGCATAAGCCCCCATTTGGCTAATAGTAGAGGCTTTAAAAAGGAACCATGGGCCGGGCATGGTGGCTCACACCTGTGATCCCAGCACTTTGGGAGGCTGAGGAGTGTGGATCACCTGAGGTCAGGAGTTCGAGACCAGCTTGGCCAACATAGTGAAACCCTGTCTCTACTAAAAACACAAAATTAGTTAGGTATGGTGGTGCACGCCTGTAATCCTGGCTACTCGGGAGGCTGAGGCAGGAGAATCCCTTGAACCTGGGAGGCAGAGGTTGCAGTGAGCTGAGATCATGCCATTGCACTCCAGCCTGGGCAAAAAAGAGTGAAACTCCGTCTGAAAACAACAACAACAACAACAAAAGGGAACCATGAACTATGTATTGTCTTCCCTTCCTACCATCTTTGCTTCCTATGATCTTGGACTGCCCACCATACCCAAGAACTTGCTTCATCTCACGAGTGGAGACCACAGAATGAGGATACTGATCTCTGGTATTGGGTCATTTCGCCTGAACAGAAGTTTTATGGACATCGTAACAAGGGAATACATTTTAGAAAGGTTCACTTTATGGAATTTTGAGCAAAGAAGGCAATTTACTTTTATCGGTGATTCTTGGTGAAGAGAATGAAACCACCTCCATGAAGAGTGGAGAACTATTTTGCAGAATTCACAGTCACAAGCATTGTCACATGGGTTTTCACCCTGGTCAAAGGTTCCTTCTCATTATGGCTGTTTATAATATCACAAATGACATTTTATTAGCCTATAACATGGCTTAGCCTTATAAGGTTACATTGCATGAAAACACCAAGTGTTCCTTACAGATTTGCCACGTGTGATGGCACATAATTTATCAGGGAAACTGATTTTTAAATTTGACCCTTAAAACTTGTCAACACGTCTTTTTCTTCGAGCTCTAGTGTTCCTTAAGAAAATGAAGTGCAGGGCCGGGCGTGGTGACTCACCCCTGTAATCCCAGCACTTTGGGAGGCTGAGGCAGGTGGATCACCTGAGGTCGGGAGTTCGGGACCAGCCTGGCCAACATGGGGAAACCTATCTCTACTAAAAAAAAAAAAAAAAAAAAAAAGCCGGGCGTGGTGGCGTATGCCTGTAATCCCAGCTACCCGAGAGGCTGAGGCAGGAGAATTGCTCGAACCTGGGAGACGGAGGTTGCAGGGAGCAGAGATCGTGCCACTGCACTCCAGCCTGGGGGACAGAGCGAGATTCCGTCTTAAAAAACAAAATCAAAAACAACAAAGAAAAAGAAATGCAGAAAAGGAAAAGAGAAACATTCTCTTTTGAAAGATTAAGTGGAAAAAAATCAGTGGCGAAGACAATGTTATTAGTGGCAGAAAAAGTCAAATAAATCACTGTATCCTCGGTCTGATAGGACTAAGCAGACAATCCCTTTTCTCTGGCTACAGTCGTGCTTTGAGGATGAACTTTAATTCGGAAGCAATGAGAGGAAACTGAGGCACAACTTCCACCACTGCTGCTTCTAACATCAAAGAACTTCCAGCGCCCTTTGGCTTAACCTTCGGGATGAAGACTGCCTCTCCGGGGTAAGCAGCCCGTGGCGGCCTCTGAGTGGTCAAGCTTTATTTCTTTCTACGCTGGTCTTGACCATTCAGTTGACTCTCATGACAGCTTAACACAGCCCTGCGATCTTTCCAGTAATGTGGTTTGCCAGAGAGCCCACCGCAGGGACTTCCTCTCCCTCTCAGCAAGGTCGCCGGAAACTCTCAGAAGGCGCAGCCCTGAAATTCACTTCTCAGAGGCCACAGCTGCCGGCGCGAGCCCCGCTGCGAGGTGATTTGGATACCCATTTACCCTTCACATGAGCCCATCCTTCGCTCACAGTATTGGAATGTGCCGCACAATATGCTTTTTTGAAGAGGAACCAGAGAGTAATTCATCTTCTTTATGTGTGCTAAGCAGAGCAAGAGGGAGAGGCGAGCGGGACCCACCATGGGCCGGGGAGTCGTGATTAGTAACAGCTGACAGCCTCAGACCAAGACCCTTTCTTTGGCTACCTCATTGTAACAGCCGAGCACAAAGGAATGACTGTCCTCTTGCCAAGATTTAGAAACCCAGGACCACAGAAAATAGCGGCAAAAAGCAAAGTGTGTGTTGGGCAGTGGGGGCAACAGGCTGACGAAAGCCACCCTTGGATCTACCTGTAAAGCCTGGGTTTGGAAAGAAACCTCTATCACGTGGAAAGCCCTGTCTCCCCGTGATGCCCGTTCACCAGCAGCACCAGGAGCGCTGATGGTGGCGGGAAAAGTAGGTGAATTCACGCACAGTAAGAGCCTGGGGAGAGCAGCAAATTGCTTTGGTTTAATGAGAGGAAGTTCTTTGAGGGCCAGAGCCCCAGCCTGTCTCCCTTTTTATCCCAAAAGAATCATGATTTACAACTGACCACTGGATGAGTAGCTTGCAGTTTCCACAAAAGCCGTCTTTTCTTTGGATTGTGTTTCTTGTTAGGGAAAAGACCTTCCCGCATGACTGTCTTGGGAAGATGATCGAGATAGCACGTTTCCTAGCTGGCAGAATGCTAAATGGGGCTGAATTCCACAACCAGGCTTGACCTGTCCAAAATTAACCAAAGGACTTCTCAAGTTGACTGCAGAGCATGTCAGACTCAAGGGGTGCCCTTTCTTCCCATGGAAGGCCTGTCCCTCACAGAAGAAAAGGAATTGAAATGAAAGCCTCATAGAAGTTGAAAGCAATATATGAATGTTAAAGATCAATGCAATCTGGCCCTGCTTTGCCAAAGAACAGCCGAAGCAGGAGTGTGACTCCAGGCCCAGCCATGAGGCTGGGAAGCAGCAGATTCTTGTGGCCAAAAGGGCCACACGAACCTGTGCTCATCCACACTCTGCAAAGATTCTAGAACCAGAATCCAACCTTAGCACTCTGAAATGGATTGAGGTTAAGTTTGTTGCTTGAAACTGAAATTAAGATTTTTCAAACAGATGTATTTCTTTAAAGAAAAAAAGCAAGTAGGGAATAAAACATGTTCGCTTTGTCTATTTTCTATTTTCTTTTTCTTTGAGATGGAGTCTCTCTCTGTTGCCCAGGCTGGAGTGGTGTGATCTCAGCTGACTGCAACCTCTGCCTCCCAGGTTCAGGTGATTCTCCTGCCTCAGCCTCCCAAGTAGCTGGGATTACAGTTGCCCACCACCATGCTTGGCTAATTTTTGTAATTTTAGTAGAGACGGGGTTTCGCCACGTTGGCCAGTCTGGTCTTGCACTCCTGACCTCAGGTGATCGGCCCTCCTGGACCTCCCAAAGTGCTGAGATTACAGGCGTGAGCCACCACTTTGTCTATTTTTAAAATTAAATCCAGTGATGTGAATCTTATCTACTATGTAAGAAAATACATTTTAAAAATTCAGGTCCACACTTTGGCCATAAAGAGAGTGGGCAAAATGAAATCTTTGGTGATAGAGCTGGGGCTGAGGAGAGAAAGGGAAGACTGTGGAGACAGAGTTGAGAGAATGACAAGAGGAGAAAGAGAAAACAGAAAACATAGAGAAAGGAAGGGAGACGAGAAAGCAAAGGAAGATGGGATGGAGAAAAGTTAAGAAGGGGCTTTTATTTCAGTCAGCATATTTCTTGGGCTGTGGCCAACTGCACCCCCTTTGAGTTGATTAGTTTTCTCAGCATTTGAAAGCTCATCGGTTGCTCTTATCTAAAAGAATAGTTCCTACAAAGGAATAGTCTCACCTAGGGAGTGGGAGATTATTGTCTCAGCTACCAGAGTCAAACAATAAAGCAATGTCACTACATAGAGTGAAAACACTGTTGTAGTAAACTCTAGAATTGGTCATCTTCCCTCGTTTCTGGTTACCATTGTAAGAGAACATTCTTCCCTTGAAACAGGAAAAGCTACATTTTTGCCCCCAGGCCCAAGGGCAGCAATGGAATTGAATAATTGCTGATATATTCCACAAGTAATGGCACAACACTTTTATAGCTTTCTTCCTTCTCTAGGAGGGAGTTGTTTCTGCACATTCTACTTTAGTTTTGTAATACCTATGCATGTAGTTTCTTCTCAGCTTCATATTCCGATTTTTTTTTTTTTTTAATCAAGGGGTATTTAGGAATCCCAAAAATTATGCAAGAAAACTGTGGACAGTCCCTTATAGCAAACTTCACTTATCCTGAATAGATTTCAGGGGTCTAGGAAGGCGTATAGAGAAAGGATGTGAAAGTAACATTTGGTCGACCTGAGTTGCATGAGACGGGTTGGTAAAATAATTGTTTAATCTGGAATTTAGGAATAGAGTGAGTGATGAAGACACAGTCACCAGGGTTTGGAACAAACACAATTGGGGATAGATACATTTGAGTAAAATATAGTTACACTAAATGATTTAAAAAGACAGTGAGTGATAGAACTGGGGACATTGTTGTTAAAAAGAAGTATGGAATAGAATACCTATACATAAGGTAAAGATAAGTCAGATACAAAATCATTATTTTTAAATGAAGGATTCAAAGGACTATGGCTCATCACAAATAATGGAATGAGTTGGTAAGGTAGTTAAGTGACATTCAGGATAACGTGCTTCTTTTAAAAGTGACTATTGATTACTCCTACAATTAAAATTTTTTTACTTATTCCTGTACTCTTTCAACATTTATTAAGAACCTTCTTGATACTCTGGCAAAGGACATAAACATTAAGCCTTTGATATATTTTTTACAGTCAATAGAACTTAAAAAAAAAATTGTGAAACTGGCCTAAACAAATAAAACACATCAAATTATCCAGCAGAGTGATTTGGAATGGAATCGGAGGAAAACGGAAATGTGTTGGTAGGAATTGGAAGGAAATGGTTGTCATCAGCGTGAACCCCAGGGCTGCTTGGCTTGAATCCTGGCTTTCCCACTTATTAGCTTGTGACTGGTCAAGGTATGTAACCCTTCACTCTCTTGGCAAATGGATGTTTTTGAGAATTCAATAAGTTAACATATGTGATGCCTTAAAAATATGTGGCATGTGATGACAGTGATGTTTTTATTTTTGTTTTTAAAAAAGTATTTTTAGCTCTGAAAACCATACTAAACACCACTGTAAACCATAAGAACTCAGTCAAATTAGAGCCTACTGCCAGGCACTGTGCTGAGTGCTTCACCTCCTTTACCCTCCTAACAACCCTTCAAGGTGGGGGCTAACAATGGTCACTCTGCATTTATGGATTAGGAAACAGGGAGGTTAAGTCCCTCACTCAGGATCACACAGCTAATAAGTGGCATTGCTGGCATCTGAAGTCTCTCCAACTACAGAGCCCACTGTTTGATCACTATGCTTGCTGTCTTGGAGATTTTCTATAAAACAAATTCTTCTTCACACTAGACTGGTGTCAATCATTGATTTGCATTTGATCTACTCAATGTGGAATTGTGACAGTATCTCCTTAAAATCATGTTTGAAAGGAAGCCATATATCACAGTAAAAAAAAAAAAAAAAAAGGGTAAGTTGTAAAGTGCCACAGTCATGGTGAGTGGCTACTGTCACAGCCCTGGGACCTGCACTGGAGTTAGTTTGACATCTCTCATTGAACTGGAGAGTCATAACATGGTGGCTTTATTCAGAAAATGACATACTAATGGATGTCTGAAGTCAAAGAAGAAAGAAAAAAACCTCAACCATGGATAATCACACATTGCAATGGCCATGGGTAATCCCTAGAATGCCCAGGCCACTTGGTGAAGCTGCAGCATTCCTTCCCCAACTCTATTTAGAGTGTCAGTTACCAAACTTTCTCTGAGTCCCACCACAATGGTCCTCACAATCTTCTACGGTAAATCTTCACCATTGGGCAGCTTTGATTAAACAAACAAACAAACAACAACAAAAAAAAAACTGCTTAGAAATCTAAAATCTCATTCCTTTTAACCCTTTCCCTTTGAGATACACTTTTGTTTCTGGAGGAACCCAAAACAAGTCTGATATATGTTTACCAGGGGACTTTGGTCTTCTTTTCTATAGACTCAATATGCATCATTTCTCCAATTGATCCTCATGTGTCATTATTTCCAGATGCTCACCAACCTGTAATGCCTCCCACCGCCTACCGGTTAACGTCCTCACACTCTGGCCCAAATCTTTTTTAAGCTTCATTTCCTATGCAGGTCTACCCTATTCTGCCAGGCAACCCAGACTTCTCAGTATTCCCTAGACATGCCTTGGGTTTTCCTGTCTCTGTCTCTTTGCTCTTAAGGCTTCCTCTGCTCTCGTCCTCATTTCCTGTGGAAATCTGACCACTAGCCCAGCCCCTGAATTCCCACAACACTTTCTTTATGCTTCTTGGTTTCATGGGGTGCTTTGTTTTATAGTCATGCATGTACCTGTCTGCCTCTCTATTTAAATTTTCAACTCCTTGGGCCTAGAGACTGGCAATGTCTCTTTGTATCTTTATTGCCTGCCCTGGTTAGCACATTGCCTGCCCGAAACAGGAGTCTAATAAATGTATCTTGGATTGGATTCAACACCCTCTTAGTAGCTACTCTGGTTTGTCAAAGTCTCTCCTGAAGGTGCACAGAATGAAACAGATTACTCCCGATGCAGTGTGGTCAGTGCAGAGTACAGTGACTATTAGTATTTCTACTGAGGAAGCACACAGCTATATTCATTCTTTTTTAGCCACCACTTCCTACTGTTGGTTCACATTAAGCCTTTAGTCACATGAACTGCTGCCAAACTCAGTTGCTCCCCATCCTGTAATTGCGCAATTGCCTTTTGAATCTAAAAGCAGAAATGTACACTTATTCCTTGCTCAACTTCATCTTGTTGGTTTCCATCCAGCATTGCAGCCTATTGAAGTCATTCTGAATCATGATCGCAGGCATATGTAGTGGAAGCCATCCTTTTTGGGCTTATGTCATATGAAAACACTATGTAGATGCCTTCTATGTTGTTTAGTCATTGATTGAAGTATGGAACAGGACAGGGTTTTTTTGAGAAGTACACAAACGTGCTTCACCAGGTGTCTTTGCAGGTTGACGGGGAGCCTTAAACACTCATTAAGTCTAGATATTCAGCCAGATTCAAAGACACTTCATGATTTTTATCAGGTCCTATTTTATTACCAAAGGTATTAGGGAAGATTCAGAATTTTTCAGAATAACCAAAACACAATGTTTCAGGAATTCCACAGCCAAAAAGTGATTATAGAAAGGGAGCACTTTTTAAACAAAAAAGATTCCCTATAGCACATGAAGCTATTACAAGATGTTTTGTGAGAACCCTGTTAGCCTGAGTTTGTAACTTTAGGAATTACTCTCTTTTCCTAAAAGAATCAGTAGTATCAATCTAGAGAAGAATAAGCTAATAAATATCCTTCCCTACTAAATAGGAATGTCATATCATTTGGGCAGAGATGTAAATGCATCAAGGATTAATACAAACAGAAGTTATTCATATGCAAAAGAAATGATAGCATAATTATTTTAGGCTTCAGAAAAGTTAATTGGATAATTCATTAGTAAAAATTTCTGGTTGTGCTACAATGATTATTAAAAAGTCCATTATTTTAAAGTATATGCCTTTAGTTCATCTTCACTTTTATTCCTTCTGGAATAACATATCAGTGATTTTCCAGGTCACAGCCCTTCAAGTATAGTAATACATGATGGTTTACATTGATTACTATATGCCCAGTGACTAACACTGCAGGAACTCAATATAGCTTTGTTGAATGAATGATGAATGACAAATTCTGCAAATTCAGCAGGTGAAAATAATAAAGCAACTATACTCAACATAAAAATCAATGACATATTTTTGTAAAGTATTATAGCAAGAGTTCATCACCGCAACTAGGGCTGGAATGCAAATGTACAAATAGTAGCTCCTCTTCTCAAGGAGTTCTTTTGTTATGTAGACAAGTCAGATTCTCACCAAGCAATTAGACAAGTCATAGTCTCACCAGGTAATACATCAACCACACATAATGTAAAGGGCTAAGTACATGAGTACAGAAAAATTATGAAAAATATTTAGCTTATGTGGAGAAAAGACTTAAGGCAACAAATGTACCTTAACATTATAAACTGATCCAGTACTAATCTACAGGTCACATACCACATCAGGGGTTACATGGCTCTAGAGAGAGGGGGCTTTAGTGACACGTAGATTTGAGTTTGAATTCAAGCTCAGCCACTTGCTAGCAGGGAGACCCTGAGACATTATGCAACCTCTCTGAGACGTAGTTTCTTGATCTGTAAATGGGAATAACAACGATGACCTTGCAGAAGGAATAACAAGTACATTTGTTCAATAACCAGCATATTTTTTGTACCCAGTGGTTGCTAGCAGTTATTATGGCAGGTAAAATTAAAAAGTCACTGACCAATTAGAGAATGAACCTATAATCACAATTAGGATTTTAGTACTTTAATGTAGAACGAGTATAATCTTTATTGCAACACCAATGTTCTCAGTCATTTACAGCTTCTGATGTAAATCACATCTTATTTAGCTAATTACTGAGGAGCAACCATCCATCCAGCTCTGTTCCAGGCTAAGTAAACCCTGTGATGTGTTGCCTCTAACTTGCACTCATCTTAATGCAATGGAAACTTGATTGTAGAGAACACAATCCCATAGGGAATCTCAAACACCCTTGGAAACCAATTCTGTCATCAAAAAGTCAAAATTAAATGCCAAAAAGTGGCCGGGGCCCTCCAGGTCTGGTGAGTGAGGTCAAGGAATCCAAAAGGCTCAACGATGTACAAAATGATGCCACTCGTTAGTGATGAGGCTAAGACAGAATGAAAGTTTCATGGCTTTTTGATAAGGCAAAGTGGCCCAAAGCTTTGCTTTAGTACATGAGTTGGAAACTGGTTAAGTTTATGACAAGTGGAGTTTTCTCAATCTTTACAAGGTCACAAGCTTTCTTGGCAAGGTTGATTTTTTAATTCTAACAGAAAATACAGTGACTTTTAATTGTTTACTCAGGGTCACCCATAAGCAGTTTTCAGAAACATCTATGAACTGCAGTAAGCAGGACCCAGGAGGCAGCCAGTCAGCAGAAAGGGGGTAAAGTAACGTGCAACACGATCTCTGAAACTGCCTAACAATTAGTGACAAAGCCAGGGCATGGCCAGTGAGAATGCCATCATTTGACCCAAGCCAAGGCTGAGGAAATGATCCTTTCTGGACAGACCTGAGATGCAAGCTCTAGGAGGGACCTTACACCTGATACTCTCCGGCAAAGAAGCCAAAAGGGCTTTTGAAGTTGGTGTTTGTAATATTAAAGCAGAATCTCAGAGTGTAGTAGTCACTGACATTAGCCAATGCCTATAGATTCACATAGATCACGCTCACAGCCATGATTCCCCATGAGCTCCCCTCCAGGTTCCCCAGGAGGCACACACAACAAACATTTTTATTACTGTCACTACTATTATTTCCACTCCATAAACAAGCCCTGAATGCCAAAGTGACTTCTCCCACAGCTAGTCAATGTTGCAACTGGTAGCTCCAGAAGTTTGTGATCTTAAAAACCAAACAGGAATTACTACAAATAAGTGCAGCCGGAGTGAATGTCCCTTGCACCACTCACCTGGCCCCTGTTCACCTTTTCAGATGCAAACATCTCCTCGCCCTGCAGAGGAAGGAGATGTAGGACCTGGAGTCTATGGTTAACAGCACTGTGACTTCCTTCTTAGGCACCTAGCACAGCTAACTGGAGGGCCTCAATACTGAATGAATTAACAACCTCAGCTAGACAATAGCAGCCATGCATAACTCAGAGCACACATGCAATGAGGACAAGGAAGGGAATGAAGCATGAAGATATATGGCAGATGCTCTGTCAGGACTGTTTCCTGTGTATGCAGTGAGGGGACAGAGCTATACAAGGCTTGCTAGGGGAAAGAAAGGAAATGGTGCCTCTTGAGAAGTGTATCAACATCCAGTCTTATGGAGGCTGCAGCATTTGTAAAATGCTTCATGAATGTGTGTGGAGTAACTTTCAAATGGGGAGAAAGGTAAAAAACATTTCAAGTGGGAGATAAACCATGTTAAGAAGTCAAGTGAATGGGATAACCACGAGCAGGGAATCAGTAATTAAGATACCCAAACCACCCTTCATCTACCGCTGAGTGTTTTGCAGCACGAGAACATTTCCATTGGCTCATCCCACTCACAGAGCATTTTCTGTATGCCCAAACCATTTTCACTGTGTTTCATTATAGGTGTGGTGGCTCACACCTGTAATCCCAGCACTTTGGGAGGCCGAGGCAGGTGGATCATGAGGTCAGGAGTTTGAGACCAGCCTGACCAACATGGCAAAATCCTGTCTCGACTAAAAATACAAAAATTAGCTGGATGTGGTGGCACATGTTTGTAATCCTAACTACTCAGGAGGCTGAGGCAGGAGAATCACTTGAACTCGGGAGGTGGAGGTTGCAGTGAGCCAAGATCGCACCATTGAACTCCAGTCTGGGCGACAGAGTGAAGCTCTCTCTCAAAAAAAATAATAATGATAATAAGAAAACATTAATATTTTCCTTATTTTTAGCTAATTATCCTCAGCTCATTTGGGATGCATTTATTTAGCACTTATTGTATGCCACTCTCAGGAGCTCTAGACAGAAATGCAACCTAGTGTTTGCTCTCAAAGCTCACAGGTCCGGGGGAGTACAGCATTCCATGAGACAGAACAGTGCATCAGGTTGAGAAAGAAGAGATCTGTGTGTGTCAGAAGCGAGGGGCCCGGGAGAGAGGCAGTTGGGAAACTCTACTGACCTATACACTGGAGTTCTGGCAACACTTGACTACTGTCAGGAACAACTGTAAAAGCTCATCTAGAAAGAAGGAGCAATTTTAGTGCCAAGTCAGATCTGCCCATGCGTGTTTACCAGATTCGACTTTGAGTGCCAAGAATTTAGTAGTGGTGTTGTCAGAACCAATAAATAGGTTAGGGGAACTTGGGAGGGGTAAGTGTGGAGTCAGAGATTAAGTATTTATGTGAACACCGCAACACACTAAAGGTCTAAAAGCTGTTGAAATTGTAATTATCTGACATGAAATAACCTACATTTTGAAAACCAGTATCGCTCAAAATGCTGCCAAACACCTAGCATCTGTTCAGTTCTGTTATGAACCATTTCCTTGTGGGAGGGAACGTGAAAGAATTGTAAGCAGCTGCTGAGAAGTGTGCTGGCAGGGGATGCAGCTTCCACATTGCAAATTTACGTGCTAACTTATTCATTAAGTAGTACCATTAATGATCACAGATGTGCGGCAAGATGGGCAAAGCATTCAATCACAAGGCAAATATGAGGTCAGTGCTTCTAAGAGGTCATAAAACAAGAAGAAACATCTTAGAAAATGCATAAAAAGCAAACTAGCAAATCAATCTGACTATGAAGCTAGACCTTCATTCTCCAGTAGAAGCATTTGAATGTTCAGTATTGTACCCTCACCGAAAGCATTTCCAAGCTTGCTATTTACAGCAGTCACACCAATTTCTGTACTTCAGTTTTTAGAGGTATTAACTTTATTTTGTTTTGGGGAAAGTGTGGGTATGTAAGGTTGCTAAGAATTGTTCTTGGTAAAATTTTCTTCCACTGTGCATTTACATCTGAGGATCACTATGGGAGGAGAAGAATAAAGCCATGTGAGACAGCAGTGTCAGTAATACATAGATATATTGGGTTACTTTCTTTTTACTAAACATTTTAGGCCCAGTTCTTGCTCTGTGGGGAACTCTGGGAATTCTCTGGAGGCTTCAGAAGACGTGAATCTAGCTCTTTGTACAGTCTGTAACTGTACACCTGTTATTGATGCAGAGGACGAAAAGAACACACCAAACACACATTGTTCTATTTTTAAGCTGTTGTACTCAGCTGCAGGGGAGGGAGAGATGCCCTTTCTCCCCTTGAAAGTTACCAAGAGCCAGTTATTCTGCGGTAGCGTAAACTCAATTTACCAACTTTGAAGGCAGAGATGATAATCCTAAGCACTGAAGGACAGTGAATGTTGTGTGTGTGGTGTGTGTATGTGTGTGTGCACTCACTTCACTTGGAGCTGGGAATGCCAAAATAAATCTTTCCTCATATCTGGAAGTGCCTGTCGGGGAAGCGAACTAGCTGGCAATCAGAAAACTCCCATGTAACGCTCACTGCTTTCAATGGCAGGCACACACGACTCTCGTCCTATGGCAGAATTGCATGCCACGGCTTTAGAAGCCATTCCACCAAATATTAACTGAAGGATTGAATCAGTGAATCTTTCCAGGAAAAGCATGGCAAAGCTCTCTTTGCCTGTTTAAAAAGACAAAAAGCCAACTACATAAATTGGCAGTAGAGTGCAATATTTCCCTAAGTCAAGAATCCGGTGTTGGTTTTTCTGGCACTGCTCAAGGAAGCAGTGTAATACTTGGAACTTTGACCCTCGGCTCTCCCATAATAACCCTTTCTGAAAAATGTTATGCAGTGTGTAGTACTTTTTAACATGAAAGTGGAGACTTTCACAACACTTTATAAAATAACTTAAGACTCTCTGGAATCTCAGGAAATGATTGTTGTCTGTCCCCAGGGATGGAGTGCTGAACAAAATGGTCCCTGTTTTCATGACACAGTTGGCTGGAGGAGGTGGAGACTGGCAATGGGGCTGCCTAACTGCACTGTGTGTGTAGGAGATGTTTCCTGGAGAAAATGACATGCAAGGTAAGACCTGAGAGTAAGGAGGGGTTTCAGGTGACGAGGCTGGGGAAAAAAGTACAGGTAGACACTAGGCTGGGAGTGGGGTGGGGCTGGGGGTGGGAGGGTGGGGAGGAGGAATGAGAAATAAGACAGAAAGGCACAAGCTGGAGCCATGTGAGAAGTTTGGTCTTTATTCCAAAAGCAATGTGGGGAACGAGCCCAGAGTTGAGTTTTAGGAAGAACATGCTACCTTTGTGCAAAAAAAGTAGGTAAGAAAAGAGCAAGACCCTGGAGCACGGGGTAGGGGCATGGCAGGGAGACTAGAAAGGAAGTTATTGTAGATTAGGATCAATATGATGTTGCCCAGACTAGGGTGCAGATGGTGGCCATGGCAGAGGTCAATGGAGTTAGGAAGGTAGAATCAACAAGCCTGGTGTGGGGAAGGAACCCAAGGAGGGGCCAAGTGTCTAGTTTAGCCCCTAGTTTCTATATTTCCTTTTTTTTAAACAAAACAAAACAAAAACCACACAAAAAAACTTCAATAGTTTCCCTACTCTTGTATATCACATCTAAAATAGCTGCATTCCCCATCATGTTAATGTTCTTTTACCAGGAATACGTTTGTTCTGCACGCACTCATCATCTTCATAATAAATGAAGTAACTCTGCAAATCTTGGTAACTTGAAAGGGAGCCTGGGAGACAGGCTTAGAATCATGAGGCCTTTACCATGTGTATAAGCTTATTTTGCAGACAATTCTAGCTATGCTTATGCCTTATGACTTATCCTGTAGCTTTTTCCCATTTTCAAAGAAAACAAATAATTTTTATGGGTCTGAGGAAGCAGCAATTGCATTGCCAAGACTGGCCCTGCCTAACTCAATATCCTTTGGCCAATTGACTTGTATCAGCTTTTAAAAGCTGTGGTTACTGAGGATCTTCAAGGCCATTTCAGCTATATAGTTTTAATGCTTGTATCTATCTCTCATGACTGAAAAACAACGGTTTGGGGGAAAGAGAAAGATGTTACACAATACCATGGTGATATAATCATCAAAATCCAGATTGTGGAAGACTAATTTTACCTGACAACCTGATCTCTTTAACGAACAAATTACAAATAAAAAGGGTGGGAAAGGAAGACAGAGATAAAGCTGGCAATAGAGAATGTGAGAGCTAGCCTGCAAACTTATCAGATTCAGAGACTCTGTCAAATAAATTCAATGCATGAATGCGGCTTGATTCAAACAAACTGTGAAAAGAGAAAGAAAAGAAATGAGGATTTTTGAAAACTGGCTGGATGGCATTATTAAAAGATTATTATTTATTTTTTAACAAGTGATAATGAGTATTACGGTTACATTAAAGGGGAGAAAAATCCTCTTTTACAGATAGATAAATGACCCCAGTAGAAAGCAGCCTTTCCCTCAGACTGTAGACAATCTCTATCCTGTATTCAGGAGAGAGGACTTCCACCCTCATCTGACAGAGGTCAAGGTAGAAACGGTAAACAAGTTCACCCAACATTTAATCTAGTTTCCCCACCCGCCTCTACACTAAGATTTGGATGTCCCCAAAACAATAAAGTAGACTGATATTCCCATAGGAAAATTTCACATCTGCCCACGAATGTATTTCTGAAAGTAAAATCAATGCTTGTAAAATTTTGAGTCAAATTTTAAGTTCACTAAAGTAATCCATGATGGAACATATTATAATTAATTGTTTTTGGAAAACTTACACAGTGATTCTCAATTGGGAAGGCCCATCTCACTTAAGGGTTGAGGACTGGGGCAAAACGAATATCCAGATATCAGAATAATCTTTAGAGTTTTTAAAAGCCATACAAATTAACATAGCTCCTTCTGCTCTCTCCACACCAACAATAAACACAAAACCAAAGGGTTATATTAACTCCTGTTAATTACTGAGAAGAATGACTTTTTATCTCATAAGTATATTGAGACTGGAAAAATTTTGAGAATCAATGATCAGGACTTTTCTTTAGGGTATTTTCTCAAAGTGAACTCTACCTCATTATTTCAACACAGTCAGGAATTGTTTAATAATAAATCTGTTGGAGTGAAGTTCCTAAAAGAAATACAAATATCTTCCTTTATAGGAGACAAATAATAAACTATAGAAAGAATAAACAAATAATAAACTATACAAAGTAGCCCTACTTTGTATGTCACTTTTCAATCTTAGTCTTGTCAACCAACAGAACATAGGATTGTGTTTTCCTTTGGGAAGCCTAAAAATAAGAATTTATGCCAATTGTCCCTTTTTGGGTGTGGAGATAGAGATACGGAATAGAGATAGAGAATCTTTTTTTTTTTTGAGATGGAGTTTTGCTTTTCTTGCCCAGGCTGGAGTGCAATGGCACAATCTTAGTTCACTGCAACCTCCACCTCCCAGGTTCAAGCGATTCTCCTGCCTCAGCCTCTGGAGTAGCTGGGATTACAAGCATGGACCACCAAACCTGGCTAATTTTGTATTTTTTTTTTAGTAGATATGGGGTTTCTCCATGTTGGTCCAGCTGGTCTCGAATTCCCAATCTCAGGTGATCCACCCACCTCGGCCTCCCAAAGTGCGGGGATTACAGGCGTGAGCCACCAGGCCCAGCTGAGATAAAGAATCTTTTACCAATGAGTCAATCAGATACATTCATTCAAGTAGGGTAGATATGTGACTTTTACAATTAAACATACATAAGGACTATAATAACAGCACTGTACAGTCAGGAATGTTCATTATGTGCAGTATAAAAGTATGTACTTGTGGTAGTTTCTTGGGAAATTTTTTTGTTTTCATATTTTTTTTCTTCTATTGCAATCTTAGTAACCTTTGAACTACAGGCCATTAATGCAGTTAGGATCACGAGAGATCAAAATCCTACACCTTCCCCCATTAAGTCTTCACAATGTATGCAGTTGAAGGGAAAAATAGTGAGATGTGCTATCTTTAATGACCTGTTGATGACTAAAAAAGCCCTGTTCAAGTCTGTCTTGATGATGCTGCACTTTTTGAATGTGGATTTGGATTATCTGGACACGTGAGAAGTTATCAGTAGCTCAGTGTCACAGGAAGGCCAGGGGGGTTATCCTATAAGAACACTGTGATTATGAACAAAGCCCATCCAAGCCATAAATACCTTCCAAGGGCAACCAAAGGTTATAAAAGCTAAACTCCCAAACTATTCTGAGGAATGGACAGCATGAGATGTGGGACAGAATGCATTTCTAAGTAGTACAAAGTCTGACTTATTATGGCGGCAAAAATGGTAGATTTTGCACATTCACATTAATTTAAGAACCGTGTTCCAAATTACATTAATCGTTAGTAAAAAGGTTTCTTGACACAAATCTCAAATTTCCTTGAAAAGTTCCTAAGTTAAATTTCTGAAACTTAAGTTTGTTGCTCAGAGTGGTACAGTCTTGCCTATAGGTAAAAAAATTGAAATGCAAATCTTTAAAATTTTTTCTTTCAACATTGAGACAGTATAATCATAAAAAAAACTCTTAATCATGGAAAGGTATTTACAATAATAAAACACTGTTCCTTGCACATCTATATGCTTGGTCCGCAAAAAAAAAAAAAAGAGATAAGCAGACACCAAATAGTAAGTTTCATGCTAATGAATGCCTTAATTAAATAAAAATCTAAGTGATGAGAGAAATGCAGAATGGCTTACACATTAACCCTAACTCCAAAATGTTCACCATACACTTACAGCTGATTTTAGTCTCCTCCAAATAAATATTGGAATAAATCAAAAATAAGAAACAAACAAACAAAAAGCCACGAAGTTAGTGCGGCAAATTGTGATAAAAGAAACTGCTCTCTTTTAAAGCCTGATAATTTTGACTTTTGCCTTTTCTCAGAAACTGATTTCAGTGGAAAAATAAAACAAAATGGATCCCTGGAGTCTGGATGTTTGCTAAGGAAATGGCCCTTCAGTCAAAATTTGACCCAAATCTCCCTTTTTCCAATGCCGACAAAAAGCTCCTTCCACAAAAGATGAAAATTCGATCTTAATGTTTATAAGTGCTCTTCAGTGTGAGAAGACTGATAGGTAGAATGGCAAACAAAACGTGCCAAAGTAGAACTGGTTAAATATGCTTTAATACATGTGGTCTCTCTCCTCACTTCTCTCTTTCAAGCAATGTTTGGGATCATTTTGAATGCCAAAGGAAATATTCTTCTTAACAAAAAATACAGTTGAGTTTGAGTGTTTCTTGATTGAACGTCAAAAAATGAAAACATTTACTTGGATGGACTGAGGATGCTTTACTCCAGAGAAATTCATGGCAGATAATTTTGCCTCTCATACACTGAAACTAAATAAATTATTTCATTCAAATCCTCTAAGTAGGTTTCATTATGACCAGTATGTGGCTGGAAATAGAAATTGGTCAATGGTGAGTGTTTGTTGAGTACTCACAGGACTTGAAGAGTATTTTAAGAGGAAAATGACCAAATTAGACTCCTAATTGAAACTACAAAAGAACCACACATTTCCAATAGACTAGATAAATACATACAAATGAAAATGTGTGTTTTGTAATGTGTTGTCATTTGAGACCTATATTTTATTAGAATAGATACATCTTGGCTAGTGACACCAGGGCTTTGGAATAGAGGTGGTTTCAATGAGAAACATCCCACAGGACCAGTTCTATCCCTGACCTTTATACCCCAGAAACACAGTTAACGTGGGACAAATATAGTATACTTTTTAAATTCCTGCCAGCAGGTCTGCTTCCCTCACGTCACTCTTTGTACTCCACTGAGGCAGGAATGACTTACACCTGCAAAAATGTGAGGAATCCTTTCTTCAAAAATAGCTCTTTGAACATTATTTGTGGGTACTATTGCAAAAGAGAATTTTCCAAGGCTTAGGAACCACTTATGGAATTGTCTCTTTAGAGAGACCACAAATATGACACCACAAACTATTTTCCTTGGGAAAATCCTGTCTTTCCACTAGGGAGGTCAATTATTGTTATAGACATGAACATACCCTTGCAGACCACTATGCCTCTCTAACACACACTGAGGAGCTTGACTGCAAAGCTTCATCAAAATGGAGACGCGCTGTCTGCCTTCATGCAGCTTGCCCTTGGAGAGGTGGCCCTGAGCCACCAAAAGCAAATCACAGGGCTGAGGGACAAAGCTGACACATAGACCTGAATGTGGTTTTGTCCAGCTACAGTGGGCAGACATTACTGAATAATACTTAACATTTAAATTTCCAAAACGTTTGGATATTGTGTTTATATTTTTTGAGGGTTATTTTATGTCCCTTGTGTGGATTTCAACACAGAAAAGATAAATCTGAAAAAGGAAAACACACAGAGGAAACCAAGTGTTAGTGAAAAATGCCAGCCCTTGTTATCTAAACGTGTCCATGCAATAGTCTATCAGCGTTCTTTACAATTCCAGATTGTCCTTGGTCAGACCCGTCTGTCCTGTCTCCGGCAGTTGCACCAACCAAGCAATGCTGCCTTCCTTGACATCAACTTCAAAAAGCTTACGTATCTTTAGCTTTCCCTTAATGACATAGGTTTGCTTCTTTAAAGAGTATTCAGTGGCTTATACATAGCTTATTCCAAAGAGTCTTCTGGGAGTTTTCTTTAACGAACAAAAGGAATGTCTTGTAATCACTACATACATTACTTATATATGTGAAAGAGGACATCAATATCAGTGCAAGAAGTTGCTTGACCTGTAGCTCTACTCAAGAATGAAAATGAGCAATAATCTGCATCATGATAAACTGGTGTATGAAGTAGAAGTAAATTTTGTGCAGCCTCTGCTGGGAATTCAAGACATGAGATAGAAGAAAACACTAACCCCAACTCTCCAATTAAATAGGAAATAATGGATAATTCAAATAACAGGACTCCATAATGCTCACCACAAATGTGCAACTGATTTTAGCCTACTCCAAATAAAGACGAATGAAACAACCCCAAAATTACTGAGAATGGTTGGCTTAGAAAGCCTTTCCAGCAAGCTTCACTTTGGCGTTTTTTGGTGATGGTCAAAAGGCAGTGGATGGCCAGGTGCGGTGGCGCACGTCTGTAATCCCAGCATTTTGGGAGGCTGAGGGGGATAGATCACAAGGTCAGGAGTTCAAGACCAGCCTGTCCAAGATGATGAAACCCATCTTTACTAAAAACATAAAAATTAGCTGGGCATGGTGGTGGGCACCTGTAATTCCAGCTACTTGGGCGGCTGGGGAAGAGAACTGCTTGAACCCAGGAGGCGGAGGTTACAGTGAGCCGAGAACGCGCCATTGCACTCCAGCCTGGGTGACAGAGTAAGACTCTGTCAAAAAAAAAAAAAAAAAAAAAAAAGACAGTGGAAGTCAGTCCTCAAAGATAAAATCTGGTTTTGAGGTCCGATTAGTGCTTTCAAAAGGGGAGGATCCCCAAAAACAGAACTTGAGGGGCTCTCCTTACAGATACTCAAGTGCAGATACCTCCAGAAAGCAAATATTTACTTTCTTTCTGAATTAAAAATAACTAACTTGGAATTAGAACTCATAATAAAAAGCATTATAATGAATGTAAAATACAATACTATTGTAAAATATCTACACAGAACTTTCAGCAATAAGGCCACCCCATAATTTGAGATGTAGCCTGAGATCAAAGCACCTTGTAAAATCTACTTCATACCAGTGAGATTTGTTATCAGCACTTCACTTTTAGCATCCACATTCCTGAGAGGGAACTTGGGTATGTAATCCAGAGGTCCTCCTGTTGCAGCCATCTCCCCTCAGGCCCACCATTGCCCCCAACCACCTCACAGGGCAACCACAGGGGCGGCTGAGGAATGTCTTGACTTGTAGATACCTGATCACTGACCCGCAGACTAACATCCTGGTTAACTTGAGTGTCTGTATTACTCATCTCAGAAAGTAAAATTTAGGATGGGGAGCAGCTATCTAACTCAAAGCAGTGTACTCAAAGCAGTGTAAGAGTGATTAACTGTGCTTCAGTTAGACTGATAAGCAAATAACCATTTAGAATATTCCATTCAAAACAATTGACATTAAAATATTTGTATCTGACTTATTTTAAAAAATTTTAATTATGGTATAAACACATAATACAATGTGCTATCTGAACTATTTTTAGAGGTACAGTTCAATAGTGTTAAGTATATTCAAATAGTTGTGTTACCTGGTTTACTTTTGTAATTAACTTTATTTTTATTCATTACAACTAAAGAAATAAACTCATATTATATTTTAATGCAATAAAAAGTTATAATTGATGAGTTTACCATCTACATTTTAAGGGATTTCAACAATTATTTTAGTGTAGCCAAAGACTTAACATTTGAATTTTACAGTTTTTGAAATGTGAAATGCACAATTACAATACCTAGACTACATATCTTATGACTTCAAAGTTTTAGCTAAAACATGTATCATGCAGATAAGAGCAAGAGTCCTCTCACACCTAAGACAACCAAAATGTATTACTAATGATGCCCCACTGTATTTCCTTTTTGGGTTTGGCTATTATATCTTCTTGCTATAGGTGGGGAGATGTTTTATTTCAAAAGTACATAATAGTATAAAGCTACTGATTTTCACCAATGTTTTATTATTCACATTGCACTTTATTTATTTATTTATTGAAACAGAGTCTTGCCCTGTTGCCCAGGCTGGAGTGCAATGGCCCAATCTTGGCTCACTTCAACCTACACCTCCCGGGTTCAAGCGATTCTCCTGCCTCAGCCTCTCGAGTAGCTGGGATTACAGGCGCACGCCAGCACGCTCAGCTATTTTTTGGTATCTTTAGTAGAGACGGGGTTTTACCATGTTGGCCAGGCTGGTCTCGAACTCTTGACCTCGTGATCCACCTGCCTCGGCCTCCCAAAGTGGTGGGATTACAGGCATGAGCCACTGCACCTGGCCCACGTTACACTTGTAACAAGCACTTAAGAGTGCTTATTTAGAACAGGTGTTAACTACAGTAAGGAATTCTCAAGGAGGATCATAGCTATGATTTATGACAAGTGGTACAGTAATCCCTGTATAGTCTAGTGCCCAGCATTTTTGCAAAGTGTAAGTTTAATATATACAGAACAATTACAGTTCAGTAATAAAAAGCCACCCCAACTGAAAAATGGGCAAAGGATCTGAATAGACATTTCTCTAAAGAAGATGTATGAATGACTAATAGGCACATAAAAATATACTTCACATTATTAGCCATTGGAGAAGTGTAAATCAAACCACAGTGGGACAGTATTTGATACCCGCCCTGATAAAAAGATGAATAATAATAAAAAGACAGATAGTAAGAAGTGTTGGTAAGAAAGTGGAGAAATTAGAACCCTCACACACTGCTGCTGGGGATGTAAAATAGTGCAGCCACTTTGGAAAATGACATGGTAATTCTTCAAAAGGCTAAGAAGAGTTATCATATGACCCAGCAATTCTTTTTTTTTTTTTTTTGAGATGGAGTCTCGCTCTCTGTCGCCCAGGCTGGAGTGCAGTGGCCGGATCTCAGCTCACTTCAAGCTCATGACCCAGCAATTCTATCCTAAGTAAATACACAAGAGAAATGAAAACGTATGTCCATGAATGTTCAAAGCAGCCTTATTTATAATGGCAAAAACCAAACCAAACCAAAATATAGAAACAACCCAAATATCTAACTAATGAATGGATAATATTCCATTATATGGACATGTCATATATGGAATATGGACATGTGATATGTTCATTATATGAATGGGTAATATTCCATTATACAGACATATCACATGTCCATGTATATGCAATATGCATATATCATATTATTCAGCCATAAAAAGGAATGAAGTACTGATATATGCAACACCATGGATGAATATTGAAAACATTGTGCTGAGTGAAAAAAGCCAGTCACAAAGGACCATATATTGAATGACATGTTCATAATAAATAGATCTATAGAGAAAGAAAGTAGACTAGAGTTTGCCTGGGGCTGACGGCATGGGGGAATTGGGGGATGATGGCCAACGAATGCAGGCTTTATTTCTGGGGTGATAAAAATCTCCTAAAATTGATTGTGATGATGGATGCACAACTCTATAAATATACTAGAAGTCATTAAATTGTACACTTTAAATGGGTAAATTGCATGTATGTGAGTTATATCTCAGTAAACCTCTTAAATAAGGAAAACTTGAAATAAGATAAACCTAGGTCTATCAATACCAAGAAATAGTTTTAGGACATCATACAAATAAAATAATATCTTTTTCTCTTGTAAAGTAAGTTTCTACCTTCTAAGGCTCAAATGGAGGTTAGTGGTGGATGGCAAAGTTTGGCAGCAAGTATGTTTTGAGTGCTTGAAAGTCTGATACGCATTGCTAGAAATGAATCCTTCACATAAGGAAAACGTGCTTATGGGGTGTACACAGCACTTTCAGACACTTGACCTCACTTGGTAGCTGTCAAGTTACAGTTCAAATGTTTATTTAGTGGGACGTTATATGGTGACTTCAAGTCACGTTCCCACAGGACATCTGCCTTCCATAAGCTAAACCCAAATGTTTGCTGCTAAAATCAAATAATGATGCCATTCGGAGAAAAAAAGTTTATAGATTAAAGTTAATAGATTGAATTCTCTCAATTTTAAGATTTTTCACTATAAATTTTTCTTCATCCTTTCTTGTCCTCTACTTTTCTGAAAGCTAACAGAAAAAGGGCTTGAAAACTTTGAAGCATTATGCCTAAATGATATTGGAACATTTGAAATTGCCAATCATGCTTAGATTCAATAGCTTTTACTATTTATGGAAATATGCTTATAATTTTACCTTTACATTGCATAAGAGCTATATTTCTCATAGTAAGTGTGCTCCTACTTTATATTATAGAATTCAATATGTAAACATTTTTTATTATGCCCATAAGAATGTTATGAATTTTCGGTTCCTTGAGAACTACTACATTGATGTCTGGCTCTAAAACTATCTTCCAAATCCATGCCAAAAGAATGCTTTCAGGTATGTCGTGAAGCATAGAGTCTCAAGATAAGACAACCAAATTCTATTCTAAATTGAAAAAGAAATGGCAAGATTCCAGCATAAAAGCTACTAATGTTTCCACTTTTTTTTTCTTAAATATTTAGTGTGTAGTTTAGGTATGCTGATAATAGGGATTTTTTTTTTTTGGTATGAATCACTATATTACAATTGTAGAACATTTGTAATATACTTTCAGGGAGTTAGCTTTAAAATAATGAAACTTCCACGCTTAGCACAAACACTCTGGAGAACTACACATTGAAATTACAGCTCAACTAGAAATAATCTAGTTAAGAAACCTTAAAGTGCAGAAAGAAACTCTGGAAAAGTTATAAACTTAGAAAGAATTACCAACATTAGAGGCACTGTCAGACTACAACGCATTTTAGAATTGGAAGGACTTCTGAAAACGGAATAAACATACAAAGCTATCTGTGCCCATACATGCACATTATGCCATGATGAAAAATTTTGTTCCCAAATTTCATAGCATAAATATTTTATTGTGTCATCCTATACTAGAGATGTATCATGCTCAGGTTGCAGGAGGGTTTTGGTAATTAATATAAAGCACTGGTACAGAAGCTTATACCAGAAATGGGAGGCAAGTCAATTGGTTAACAATTTGTTCAAGTGATCAGCCCTTGGTGTGTGTGTGTGTGTGTGTGTGTATGTGTGTGTGTGTATGTGTGTGTTGGGGCAGTAAAGAAACATGAAATATGTTAATATAATCTTAAAATAGTACACCTGTCTTATGTTTCCTTTGCTTTCAAAAATGTAATAAAATATCAGCTATAAAATAATGAAGTGGTGGGTGTAGGTGGGGTGGCAATGTAGATGAAGGAGGGGGACCAGGGGTATTATAGATGAAACAAGACTGTGTTTTTATATATAGGGGTTCCCCTCTGTTTTCCCTTCACAGTACTGACAAGTCTTGGTAATACGGATGTCATTTTAACAGCTTGGATCTAGGAAGCTTACAATCATCTTACTTTTCTTATAGAATCCTTCTAAAGGATTAGCCAATAGCTCTTCTTGACTTATTACTTATCCTCAGAATCACAAAACTCAGCTACCGGCCACCCGTAATCCAATGCCTTGTGAGAGGAAACTCGTTTGGTAATTTAGGGGAGATTTCTTCCCTTTGAAGGAAACCCGGATGAAAACTCAAACAATTGTTTTAAAAAATAAACACAAAGAAGGCAAGCCTATATCCCCATATGAGGCAGTCCAGTTGAGAAGCGTGTTACACTGATAGTACAGAAGTTGATGGGTTAGTGAAAGAAGGACATCATGGGGTAATGCACTGGCTTCCAGCCTGAGGATCTGAGATTATTGCAAGGATCTTCACTCTGAAGAAGCAAAAAGAAGTCTATCTTGCCTGGTAAAATGAATTTGCAGAAACTTAAGACTTAGGACCCTAGATTCTGCCCAGACTCAAAATTGGAAGATCATTCAGGTAAATCAATCCTTCAGCAGAGAATAGCACTATTCCAAAGTTTTCTTTATGCTTATCGTGAAATGACCACGAAATGCCAAACAGAGGGAGAAAACAGAACTGTCCTCTGGAGGCATACAATTCATGACATGGCCACAGAAATCCTTGTCTGGATATAGACCCTTCCCCGCTGCCGCCCGCCCCACCTCTTCTCTCTCTGTCTATTTCTGCTAGCAGAAACTCCAGCATCTTTTTACTTGTCTTTATGGGCACAGAGTCTTTTTATAATGGAATGCAGGTTCCCAGTCATTTCCAGGGTAATCAGTTCACAAGTTGATTCAAATTAAAGTCAACATACTGGGGGTCTTTGTGTTTGTGAGTGTGTGTGCGCGCGCATGCGCGTGTGTGCGTGTGCGCGTGTGCAGTGTACTTTCATGTTTTCCCTTATATATAGCATTTTCTATTTTACTTACACAAATAGTAAGCATTCATGCACCACCTGAGTAATAAAAATGACTTTAAATAGAACTGTATGGAATTTATAGTGGATAATATCTTCTGAAGGAGTAGGAGAAAACAGCACCTTTTGGGAGAATAATTTTGGGAGGTAATTTAGCAATATCTCTCTGGATTTTACATGCACTTGCTTGGTGCTCTAACAACTCTGCTTTTAGTCATCAATCATTCAGAAATAGACTACAAAGATACATACCTGCTGAAGTTTACTGCAGAATTATTTGAAAGAGCAGAATATTACAAATACACTAATCATTCAGTGATAAGGCATATCTGCATGTACTAATATAGGAGAATACGATCCAAATAAGGCATATTATACATGATTCCGTTTTCATAAAAACAGTGGTATATTTGTGTGTAAGCTTTTAACAAAGAGTGTGAAAGATTAATAGTGCTGATGTTTTAGCAGCAATTGTGTGTCAGGCAGTCTGCTTAATGAGTATTAATTTGCATATTCACAACAATCCAATGAGGTAGATACTACTACTGTGTAGATAAAGAAACCGAGGCAGAGAGAGATAAAGTAGCCCTTCAAAGGTCACTGAGCTGGGAAGTGGCCACGCTGGGCTTCCAGCTCAGTCCTTCTAGCCAGAACACTTATTCCCTACCACACGCTGCTTCTCCAGCAACAGGTCTAGCACTGTTATCGGTGGTTACCTCAGCAGAGTAGCATTTCACTTTTTACTTTGTGCTCATCAATATTTGTATGTGTCATTTCTAATAGAGAATGCATTGCTTTTGTGATTAAAAATAACCGGCTGGGCGTGGCAGCTCATGCCTATAATCCCAGCACTGTGGGAGGCCGAGGCGGGCAGACCACAAGGTCAGGAGTTCGAGACCAGCCTAGCCAATATGATGAATTCTTGTCTACTAAAAATACAAAAATTAGCTGGGCATGGTGGCGGGTGCCTGTAGTCCCAGCTACTCAGGAGGCTGAGGCAGGAGAATCCCTTGAACACGGGAGGCGGAGGTTACAGTGAGCTGAGATCGTGTCACTGCACTCCAGCTTGGGTGACAGAGTGAGACTTCATCTCAAGAAAAAAAAAAACATTAAAAATGGTACACTTCTCAGGCAGGATGAACTTTGCTCCAGACGCCACAAAAATACATAAAACATGGTCTTAGTGGAATGTTCCAGTTTAGTTTGGAGCATGACAGCATGTGCTGGTAATGTATGAGTGACAGTGACAGGTACTCCAGGGAGGGATCCTTACTTTCAGCTGGAGCAAGTAGGGCTAACTTTATGGAAAGATTGAAAGCTAAGCTTTCAATTTACTTTGAAGGAGGTAAAAAATTCTGATGGAGCTGGGGAAGAGGGAAACATAGTAAGGATGAAGTGCTGAGGGCATTAGGATGTTGAGAGAGGGACAGGGTTTCTGCCAGGGAAGCAGCAGGCAATAAAGCGGTAGAGGGGCTTGCGAAGGCTGCTAAGGGTCTTATTTGTTGTGCCAAGAATGCAGACTCTGTCCTCTAGGCAATGCAAAGAATGTGCCAGATAAAGACACAGTACCTTCAAGAAGCCTTTATGAGGAAGACAGACATGTTAACAGCACATTCCATTGTGATGCAGTAACTGTGATAAGGTGGAAACATAGTACCTACACCTCTGCCAGCCTGTATTAGCAGGAGAAAGCCAGGGAAGGCTTCCTAAAAGAGGGGGTGTCTGAACTAATAAAGGTACCAACTAAAGTAGTAACACTGGGGGACTGTGGCACCAGAAAACAAAGAACAATTCTAGAAAAACTGTAAAGTGGTAGTTTTCAACCGTGGGCGCACAATAGAATCATCTAGAGAACTACAAATAAACGTTAATTCCTAAGCTCCATTTCAGGTCAATTAATTAAAGAACTCTGGGGTAGGGGGCAGGAATTGGGGGCTGGGCACTACCTCTATGTAGTGCAATTAATCTGATGGGACAGTGAATCCTCTCAGAATGTGAACTCCAGAAATTAGAAGAGCCTAAGATGGTGTCTCACTTCGGAAGCATTCCCCGCCTCCAACCCTCACCTGCCACCTCCAATCCTTAGGCACAAACCTCCAAGTCAGAATTAATCAGGTAACTCACTCTCTTGAAAACAATGATCATATCAGCAGAAGAAACCTGCAGTTCCACAGCATTCTGAAGGAGACTTAAGTTGATAAGTTAAGGGTGGAAAATCTTATTTTTCCTAGAAATAAAGGAAACTTTAAACTTTCCTTTCTTATTTACATTTTCTTTAAATTTTTCAAAAGTTTCTTCCAAACCAGAACTGATCAAAATCACTGGCTCACTTGAAGCTGCTGAAATTAGCAAATAAGAATTTCTAACTTGCACACGCTCAAGCCTTCTGGAAAGCAGCGTCTCACAACAAAGCCGTGTGCCAGTTATTACTGATCTTTTAATTGAAGAACAATTCCATTTTTTCCACAAAAATCTTTCCACAGTCAGTTCTGCAAGATTTAGTTGACCACAAGCTTAACTCTTCTAAGCCAATGGTTTGTCATGTCTGGTAAAGCAGTGGACCCAACCTCAGCCTGCATTCATAGAGGACTGGATCTAGGCCACTGTCCCTACCCAGTCACATGACATCTGAAGCACCAGGATCAGCTCTGGGAGCACAGTGGATGGCGGAGAGGCAGTCAGGATGGTGGAGGGCCTGGAGAACAGGCACAGAAGAAGCACTGGGACACTGCGCTTATGCTCAGGTGCCCAAGAGACTGCTAGGTTCTCCCTGAGACCATCTGAAAAACTGCCATCCTAATTGTGCCAAATAACACAATTAGGACTAATAGGTGGACCTCACAGAAGACAGATTTCATAATTAAGACCACGTAAGAATGGAGCATTCGGGGGAGCTCCATGTCCACTTTCCAGGGGCTGGAGAGGGGATTCCTGCTCTGGGAGCAAGGCTGCATGAGCCCAGAGATCCTCAAGTCTCCTGGCTCCCTTCCTGCAATCTCCCTCTGAAAGGGAAGGTTTCTGTGGTTGAAAGCCTGTCAAGCACCTTTTCTTCTTTACTTCCCATTTGTGAGGCCATGTTCCCCAGGTTGACTTTTGTTGGGAATTTCACAGGGCCCCACCTCTGGTTCTTTCTGCATTTAATGGTGAAAGACTCAGGTGAGAGGAAAACAATTCAGGGCCAAAAAAAAAAAAAAAAAAAGAAGAAAGGAAGAAAAGAAAGAAGAAAGAAAGAAGGAAAAGAAAAGAAAGAAAAGAGCCCCTTCTCTGCTAGTAGAGTTATTTCCCAGCAAGGAAGCCCGAAGACGGGAGAGGCAGGAGAAGAGACTGGTGCATCGTTCCTTCCCTAAGTTGTCCCTTCATTGAGATGATACTACCCGTGTCACTGATACCATGAATACTGCAATCATGAGTCCATCTCCCAACCAGACGTTGAATGCCTTGAGGGCAGATATCTTGTCTTCTCCATTTTGGTATCCTCAGCTCCTAGAGAAGCACCTGGCACATAAAAATCCTCAACAAATGCTTACTGAATGAATCATCTGTAATGGAAAGGTAAATTCTTTTTGGTATAGCTTAAATGACTTTATACCTCACCAAAACCTAAATACACACACACACACACACACACACACACACAAACACACACATTTAATTACCCAGATTTACTTTCTACATGATGCAAAAAAAGTTTACCCCACAGATGGGTTCTTCCCACTATATTATACAACCTCCCTTTCTAGACAGGCGTTCCTTAGCTTCCCATCCCACATGTTTGTAATTAGCCCTAGAGAGACAATGAAGCAGTCCCAGTAAGTTGGTTTCACATGAACTGGGCTGAAGCTTCGTAATGATTGCCTTGTTTCCAGGCTGCCATGAAGTGTGTTTGAGTGTTAAGATGGAGTTTTGGTCACCTCAAGTTTTGGTCAGCCTGAAAATCTCCATTCACAGCATGGGTGCAGTATATGGAATTTGCTGGCCCGTGGAATCCAGGGTGCTACACACTGGGGCTGAGTTTCTCAGAAAAGACGGAGCAGTTGTATAACCAATGATAATATTTAGAATTATGCAGCTGTGATAAGGTAATCGAATTCCATGCCGTAGGGCAGAAACCTATCCCTTCCAGTAATAAGGAAGGAATTCTTGCTGACTCCCATGTTGTTACTGGATTAATTTTATGGTTTCTTCCATTTACCTTAATAGGAAAGTGGTTGCTTCAGGGATCACAGACAAATGAGAAGTGTGGAATCTGGAGCCTTAGTTCCGTGCCCCTCACTTGAAGCTCTGTCTTCTTGCTCTAGAATTTTCATTTATACAATGGGAACCGCCAGAGGACAGCTCTTGCTGCTACTCTTACCACCAACAACTACCACTAATTGAGCACACTATGTGCCAGGCATAAATCCTCACAACAACCTTGTGACACAGGTATCCTATCACTTACATTCTACAGAGAATGAAAGGGAAGCCTAAAGAAACTCCTCCTGGCCTGAGAGAGATACTGTTTTGTTTGGTTTTTTTTTTCAATACAATGTACGGGTAGGTGTTGAGGGGGCAGGTGGTGAAATCTACAGCTCCTTTTCTTGTCCATAAATGCTCAGAGTATTCAAACAGGCCTCAGCGATACACCAGAGCCATGGCAATGCATAGCTTAAGATATTAAATTTCTCTTAGTGGTTTTGACTCATTTTGCAAGCCCTTGACAAACCCTTCAGATGCTCCAGATTTAAGAATTGTCTAGCCCTCTTGTGTTAAATGAAATGACAAAACTTCGTTCAATCTTACTGCAACTGTTGTTTCTCTGAAGCCAAAGGACCATACTTGGAGGTACAACATTTATTATTTTTAAATAAGAAAGCCCTTTGCTGGTGATTCCAGCTTGTTGCCTTCAACAGTTGTTGAGTCCCACATTCGACTGAAGTCGTTGGTGTATAGATTTGAAAAGAAGTTGCCCAAATAATACGTGACACATCATAGAGCTTGGAGGACCAGACAGGCAGGTGTTGTGTTTTGTTTTTCTGGTTTTTAAATTTATTTGTTTTATTCTGGATACAAAAAAAGTATTGTTAGAGTTTTCTAAGGACAAATGGGTTCCAAAGATCTCTTGTCCTTGGAAATGTTCAGGAAGAAGCTGGACAGTCATTTGGAAGGGACACTGCAGGAATGGTTGGACCAGATCAGTGCTTCCCAAAGTGCAATAGGTGTCCTGGTGGTGTGGAAACCCTACCTTAATTAATATAAAATCACAGTGAGGAAGTCATTCTTTTCAGTTCTCTTTTGATTCTTTGGATTACAGGAAAGGCAAAGCTTATTTTGGTGCTAATGTGTATTTAACACCTTGTTAACATTTACTAATACCCTCTCTTTATTTATTTATTTATATTTCTTTTTTTGAGATGGAGTGTCACTCTGTTACCCAGGCTGGAGTACAGTGGGATGATCTTGGCTCACTGCAACCTCAGCCTCCTGGGTTCAAGTGATTCTCCTGCCTCAGACTCCCGAGTAGCTAGGATTACAGGCGCATGCCACCACTCCCAGCTAATTTTTGTATTTTTAGTAGAGATGGAGTTTCACCGTGTTGGCCAGGCTGGTCTCGAACACATGACCTCAAGTGATCTGCCAGACTTAGTCTCCCAAAGTGCTGGGATTACAGGCGTGAGCCACAGTACCCGGCCATTTAACAATACTACAAGAGTTGGGGAGTGGGGTCACAGGCTCCCAGAGCCTTTGTTAGGCAATTGTATCAGTTTACAATTTCATAACATTGTTACTTATCTCCTTCACATGACAAGTAATAGGAGGTTTCCATTTTGGGTAACAATTGTAGGCTGTGGAAGAAGAGTATGTTGGTTTAAACAAAATATTAAGTAAATGAGACTGAGGCGGTACCTATGATGGAAAATTCTGGGCTAGTTGACTTTAGGATGAAGATGCTGTGACAGGAAAACCAGATTTGAAATCATGTTCTTAAAAATCAACTTGTCTCTTGTTGGGAGTACAGAGAACGAGTCTTATCTCCTTTTAGCTGGAACTGGAATGGGAATTTGCTGACATACATTGTGTGAATTAAGGGATGTAGGGAAGCTCACTCCTCAGCACCCAACATACATCTTCTTGGGAACTATACCTTTGTGTTCACATATCCCCAGTGTCTGACATAGTAGGAGCACAATAAACAGCTGTTAAAGAGTGAACAAATGTTAAATGAGAAATTTCATCTATTTGATAATCCTGCCTCCAGCGTGCCCTACCATAGGTCCCAGACACTGTTGCTTTTACTTTTGTGTTGACACTCCTCTCTCACCTCTTTTACTTACATCATGCCCAACTCCACAGAGATTGCCTGTCAAAAGTTGTGCTCCCCACTTCCAGAAAACTGGGGTGACACCAAAGATTTCTTCTGAAGTAAGTGATTGAGGGGGAATGCACGCTTAGAATGAGAAAAGAAGAAAGCACTAGTTTCTGAAAAGATTCCGAAGTGAGGAGGTAATAGTTATGTCTACACAGCACAACCAGATGTGACATTTAATTATTATCCAGTGAATTTAGTCAGGCTAAGTCAGCCAAACCAACTCATATTTCTGGCATGAAATTTCTAGTTTGGCTGCCTATCCTGACCAAATCAATAGAAACTGGCACCAAACCCCTATTTTATTGTGTGGTGTGTTGGCATAGGCATAGTCTTCTTGTTCAAAAAATAGGTACTTGAGTAGAAATCTAGCCATTAGGCTTCCTCCCAGCTTCTTTCTGGCAGCCTCTGGAATGCTAATACACACTAGGGATGTTTGGAAAGATTGGAGTTTCAAATTCAGGGAAAAGGGAACATGGCTTACAAGGGCTATAGAGCCACAACTCGTAAACACGGATGTTTCAAGTAAAATGAATAACTTAGATGTCTCAGATTTTAAATGTGGCTTTAGTACAATTAAACTTATAGCATGTTTTCTAGAATCTTCCACAATAAAATGCTTAGTCCAAGAAACACAATAATAACTTTATGCATTTCAGTTTCTGTCTACAGACCCTGGGACAACTGAACTTAGAAGCAACAACTCTATAAAGTATTTTCCCACTGGGAAATATTTCCCATGGGAGCATGACCTGAGTTCTTACTCTACTATTCCTTCTGGTGCAGAAAAGACCAGAATGGCTACTACACAATGCTGTTATACCCAGAAGATGGAGAGAAGAGGCTTTCCAATAGCAATTTGTTTAGTCAGCAGTAAACATGATGTTCAGTAGCGTATTCCACATTATCAATTAAGCTTTGGCACAGGACTGCCAATGATTGGATAAGGCAACATATGAAATCCTGTGATAGCTTCATGGGCACACAAGTTTAGCAGTACATTTCTCATAATGAATAGCACTGACATTCAAACCTAAGTTCCAATATTGGTAGTCTGAGGGTTGGAATGGGCCTGTAGATGGACTGTGTTTGCTTTGCAGTGTTTTGTTCCGTGAAGCATATCAAAAAGTCTGCAGGTTCTTAAAAAATTTGAGATTTCTGGATACCCTTGAAAAATGGGAAGATCTGGCCCTTGCCTCAATAGTCTCTTTGCCTTCCTTTTGCCACATTGTTCTGTAGTTGGTTCCCTCTCCGGTTATCATCATACTTGCCCCTCTTACTTCTCTCGTTGAAGAGAAATATTTCTCTGTATCCATGACTCTATCAAAATAGGAAAACAAAGAGTAGCCTGAAAGGGCAGCTTCATGGACATACATCACCCACGTGGCCACTGGAGGCATTTGAGGTTGCCTTTCCACTCTAAAATAATGGAGCCTGACTTTGTTTCTTCCCTAGGCAACACATTCTCCAGTAACATTTCCCAGTATACACAGGGATCCTCAGAGTCTGTGTAATTTGTAAAAGTTCCTCCCTTCCCATTACAACTGGGTCATACCCTCATTTGGGTTAGAATTATTGTATTCAAAACCGTAAAGGACGTTCTTATTGAAACAATCATTCATTCCATTTGATCATAAATATCTAAATTACTGTGTAGTTTGGAAATTACTTCAGACTAACACCTTAAAAAGATCTTTGGCAGACTAAATTATGCCCCTCAGGCTCTTTGCCTTAACACAGTTCTGGGTAAGAGCTAAAACTCTCTTAATGGTCCAATTTGGCAACACTCCCAACTTGCAATTAGGTTACATTTTTAAAAGTTCATTTTATATTAGTTGTTTGCAGCTTATAATTCCTTTCTCTTTAACAATATTATAAATGTTGACGATTTTTCCAAGTTTTGACCAAAAATGTATCTTTAGCCATGCAAAAGGATTGCATCATAGTTTTTTTTTCCCCCCCCTGAAAAATTACACAACCAAAGCTCTTATTTCTTCAATAAAGTTGTTTGTTATTAGGTATTAAGAAAAATCAGGAAATTCCACTTCAAGGTGGTGGTCAACTGGGACTGCTACTAAGGGGAAGTAACACTTCTCTAATTGTATCAGATAAGGGCTTTTCTCTTTTAAAGAGTAACACATTGGATTTTCAGCACAGTTAAGAGAAAGCAGAAACCTCTAAACATTGGTTCCACCCTTGAAGAGAAAGTATAGAAGATCCAGAACCCCTCAGTTTGTGTACAGGAAAACTGCAGGCACTCAATCCAGATGTCCTGCCAGCAGGGACGGTGAGGAGAGACTCTGCTGTACCACAGAAAATGTCAGATGTGGGTTCTGTCTTACAAGTGCTTTCTGTGAATAATTTGTTTCCCAGAAAATTATCAGCATATGGATAATAAAATAAGCATGTGCCCTCATGTCAGCATGAATATAGCTTTGGTGGTAAGAGTTGTAGCTGTTGTGATTACCCCTGGTCAGCAATGGACCATCCCAGCTTCACAAACAAGTACACCAAATCAACTCCAGGACTGTTTTATGGGCAATTCATTCTCCAGTGAAAGCACGTGTACATGCAATCACTTGTTTAAGGCCCCGGACAAGTGGAAACCAGCGGAGATCTGCAAGGCATTGAGGGAAAATCTGACATAGTTCCTGTCTAAGTAATAGCCAGCCCTCCAAGGCATGTAATAGAATGTTCCTCCATGACTTTTGAGTTGTACTATGAAGTTCTCATTACACAGAGATCTTGAAAGGAGAGTATAAATATCCTTGAGAACTCCCTGGGACGGGAAGGATTCTCAGTGCCAGCTCACATAGAGGCAGAGTGGTATATGCCCAACAGGGGAACAGTGAGCCAAGGGTGGAAAAAAGAATAGGGTCAGTAATACCTGAGTTCTGGGCTTTACCTACAAACCCAGAAATCATCCCGCTGGGGCAGTGTCTATGGAAATTCCTTCTCCAAGTCAGAGATGTGCTGTGGGGAAAGAGAAGAGTGGGCAGGAAGGAATGTACAGTAACATTTTTCTGCAACTTCTTGGCTCCTATGATTCACCAATCACATAGACAAATGACTTTTTCACCTTTTCCCATGCAGGAATAAATGGTTATCTCATTATCATAGAAAATAGAATCCTATCCTGCAAAGCTTCCACTTGTTAAAAGTCCAAGTGTCCACTGATAAAATATTCAGATGGGGAAATCTCCCGCCCCCTCCCCCTTCTCCCACCAGCATAAAAGGTAATGGGGGTGGGAGGCAACTGGAGAAGGAAATGAAATCATGCGGGTACACCAGGAAAAGATAAGTGTTGGTGGCAGCAGAGTTGGTGAGTGTTGTGGGCATTACCTCTTGATGAGGCTTCCAAGAAGGCTCCCGCTCAAGTCCTGGTGGTTCTGAGAACAAGCATTCTTGCATCAATAGCTAATAGGCTGTCCAACCAGATGTTATCTGGGTGGGATAAGAGGGTGAGAAAACAGACCTGTTGTACGCTGTTGTCAACTACATCACTGTGGTCAGAGAAGGCTGATGGTGTGGTGTTTAGCAGAGCACCTCGTTCATGGTGAGGCGAACCAGATTACGTGGCTGTTTAAATTCGTTCCCTCTTGTGATTGGTAAAATACGAGAGTTATAATCATTCATGCATTACTAAAGCCTCCTTTCCATCATTTTTTTTCTAGAACAGAGCATGCATCCAGCAGAAACCTAAAGCATTGGCTTTTCTAAGCAATCTTTTGCAATAAGCACACTTAAAAAAAACCAAACAAACCAACAACTGCTTATGATACCTGTGACAAGACTGGAGATGATAAGTGGTAAGACCAGCATCTGTAACATCCTCATCAGAAGTTCCCCAGGAAAGGAGAAGTACTTGACTTCCCGGTAGCTCATTCTGTATGGTCGGAGGGTAAATCCAAGGATTGTACCTGAAGGGGGGAGAAAAAAAACCAGAAAAATTGAGTCTTTTTTGAAACAGAAGGAACAGCCCTAGCAAAATGAGTATTTGGCTGGTGGTCGTATTTATGTAAGCAGCAGATACCTGTGCAGCTTTGGGAGCAACAGATGTATCTATCTTTGCAGTCATTATCTGTGAGGGTCTGGCTAAATCCATGGTCCAATAGAACTTACAGAAAAAAAACTCTTTCTAGTTTCAACAAGTAAAAAAATCCCTTTGTCTAACTTGAATGCAGTGGAACTCATTCTGATCTGGCTTAGTACGGAGTTACAAAGATTGGGGCATAATTAGGAAACAAATAAGCATTCGTGAACAGGTGATATAGAAAAAAAAAGGCTTTATTCTAATTAAGTTCCTCTATAACAACAGATGTTAGAATTGCTAACATAACCACTTTTAAAGGATAGAGTGATTTTATTTTTTTTCCAGTTAGAAAAACCCCTCATGTTTACATTGTTAGTCAATTTTCATCATCTCCCTGTCTTCACACCACATTTTCTCCCTCTGTCTACATGGTCTTGACATTGCCTTGGTAACTGTATTGTACCGACTTGTTAGTTGCTGGCAAGAGAAGACTCCAAAATGAGCAGAGATTTTCTCCCCAAAATTTTCCCTGAAAATGTGGGAGAATATAGGGGAAAGAGAAAGCAATTTTCCCCTTAATTTTTCCTCTATAACTGAAACTGTAAAATATTTTTAGAATGAGAAATTTACATTTAAATCAAATTATGCATGATAACTACTGAAATGTTCAGAAATTAATAAAGGTATTGGTGTCAAAAGTGTAAATTTACTCCCTCTCCCCTTTCCCTAATTTACTTTCCTTGCCAAAGAAAATTTACTTATGCCAGTGTTGTAAATGTTTGTAAAGTTTTTGCCTTGCTATTGTTACTGAAACATGTGATTCCATTCTTGAAAAATGTTCATGTAAGTTATAGAGAAAGCAGCATGCCCAGCACTGGGTTAACTAGGAGCTAAAGGCTGGGGGTAGTGGGGTGGTGGGGGGAAACAGGAATAATACTGGGTTGCCACAGCTTTTCCAGAGGAGGCAAGCACTCTTTTACGGAAACTGAACTGTCTTAACTTCTTATGAAATGGGACACAAAGTTCATTTGAATTGTCACTGCAACTCCAATTTCAATTCTTGGGTCTCGGCAACTATAAAGTATCCATTCTTTGTCTCTAAACTGTGGTATTCTAATAAGAATCTTAATTTATGTGGCTAAAAAAAAATCCAGCTGACCCAGCTCTCAGGGCCTTCAGGTAAATACTTATTGCTTTTTTCCAATATAACAGTAACATGGTTAAGAGAGAAAAGTTGAACTGGAAAACGCAGAAAGGTGGGACAAAAGCCTGCACATATTGGTTGTATCACTGAAGTAAATAGCAAATAACTAACGTTTACTGAGCTCTTGCTATATGCTGGGCGTTACCTGGGTTAGCAGCAAATTTAATCCTTTCAACAACCCCAGGAGTAGGGTACTATTTTACCACAAACTTACTGAGGGAGAAACCTAATCACAATGAACTGAAAGCTTGCTCAAAGTCAAATATACTCAAGTGGCAGAGCTAGGATTTAAAAACAGTTTGGACTCAGATCCCAGGTTCTTTTTTTTTTTTTTTTTTTTTTTTTTTGAGACGAGTCTCGCTCTGTCGCCCAGGCTGGAGTGCAGTGGCACCATCTCGGCTCACTGCAAGCTCCGCCTTCCCGGTTCACGCCATTCTCCTGCCTCAGCCTCGCGAGTAGCTGGGACTACAGGCGCCCGCCACCTCGCCCGGCTAGTTTTTTGTATTTTTTAGTAGAGACGGGGTTTCACCGTGTTAGCCAGGATGGTCTCGATCTCCTGACCTCGTGATCTGCCCGTCTCGGCCTCCCAAAGTGCTGGGATTACAGGCTTGAGCCACCGCGCCCGGCCAGATCCCAGGCTCTTAACCCTTTTATGTGTTTCCTCTTCTCCTGCAGAGCAAAGGCAACCACTTTGTGTGTCTCTTTGCAGGATGTTCCAAAACATAGTTAAACATGTGGAAATCATACAGAATATACTTTTCCATATACGGTCACCATAAGCATCACTTTTAGGTCTCCTGATACCAGATTCATTCACTGTATCAGGCTTTACTTAGTCCTCGCTCTGTTGTTGAACATTTAGGTTGTTCGGCATTTTCACTTTTATGAAGAATATCATGATGAAGGCTATTTGACATCTGGGATTTTTTTTAAATTGTAGTTTTAGAGAAAGGATACGACTCAGAGGATACGACTACCTTAATCCATGTTACGAAATTGCTTTCTGCGTGGGTTGGCTGGGTAGCTTAATGCTCCGCTAGTGAATGAGGCTTTATTTCCTCTACCCCCAGGAGCAGAGTATTATCATAAAAAGATTGCTAAAACAAGCAAAATTTGCTAATGTGATGAGTAAATAGTATATATTTCGTTTTGTTTTGTATTTACTTAACATCTAATGATGTTGATTATTTTTTCTAATTGTATTTTCTCCAAGTATTTATTCAATCCTAATCGTTTAAGGGTCTAGGCACGTACGTGTGTGTGTGTGTACATGTTGAGTATTTTTACATAATAAAGATAATTACCCTTTGTCTATGTATAAAATATTTGCTATAACTGTTTTTCTGCTTTGTTTGCCTTACATTATCGCATTAAACATGTACCGGTATTTTGCATTTTTGTAACAATGTCTGCACACCTTTTTTATTAGGTGATTTCTTCATAAGTTTATATGTTTTAATTTCCCTCTCCCCTCACAAGTTTGATACATCTTAAATTCATTTTTCTTTCTATGTTTACTTGTTTGGTTTTTAAAATATTTAACTTTCAGTCTTCCTGGAACTCAATCTGGGGTTAGGCATTTAATTCTGATTTGCAATGTGCATTATTTAACACAGCAGCATCCATAACTTATAGGAATTAATAAAAGACTTTGGTTATGTCTGTCTTTTTCCTGCTTGCTCACATAAAAGCCTAGTCACACAAAGATAAGTGCTTTATCACATATAAATAAATAAACAAACATTTTGTTTTATTTCCAATCAAATTAATTTGACTGAATTATGTGTTTTCTGATCTTCATTTGAATGGATTTAAACACTTGACATTCAATTGTAACAAAACATGTGCATGGTAAACACAAGGGGCTCATTTTGGTCATCTGGAATTTGAACGTATCAAGCTGTTAGGAGTTTTAGATATTCTGCAAATGACAGTTGAAGACCAGGCTTGGTTTTACAAATTCATATCCTAGTTGGCTGTTTGTTATTAGAAATACACTTACTTATATACAGTAATATTTCCAAGGGTAGGCAGGATCCTGTCTAGTCCAAAAAATTTACCTTATTTATAAGTAATTGATAGAATAGCTGTTCTGCTAATGATATAGGTTCTAGGAGCAAAAGTCAAACAAGTGCTGATGAAGGAAGCAATTATCTAAACACTAGGTGCACTTGATCTCATCTCCCAGAGCCTTATCTGAGCCTACGCTAACTCTACTCCCATTGATACAACAACACTGGCTGTGTATACAACCTCTTCCTCTCCTTGGGTGTTTTACTACCTTCTCTCCTCTTCCCCGCTCAAGCCCTGCCCTTAGTGCACCAATTTTTATTTAGGTGTTAGGAGAGAAAGTAAGCCAGCTCCATGAATGAATTCTGGGTAATGTGCAAATGACAAAATCTTACCTGCCAAACAGATATCTAACAGAACAATGCAAGACAGTCAGGGGAGCAAAGTCTCAAGAGCTAGTGATATTTTGTGTGTGTCTCTCCTTATAGTTAACAAGCTGGTCTTGCTGGGAAGTGCAGTCATGGAATTAGCTACTCTAGGATGTGTCTCTATTTATTTACATTCCTCAAGACAACACCTACATCGTCTAAAAGCTCTTCTCTGTGGTAGGAGGGCATCATTTCTCTGAAGTAGGACATCTCTTCTCTATAGAGAGGAGACATCATGTATTTATAAGGGATAGTTTTACGTCAAAAGTTTTGAAGAGAAGTGTTGTTTAGAGTGATAGTAGATTCAGACACACTTTGAATCATTTTTGTCCCTGACTATGCTTTTGTTGGTTTACTATTTCTGGGTTTACCAGGCGAACTATTTCTACTCTTGAAAAAGATGAGGTTACACTGGGAAAGGGGAATATTTATTGAGCCCTTACTATGTGTTAATGGTGGTGTTTAACACTCATCACAACTTTATGAGGTAGATATTATTGTATCTATTTTCTCTTCTATCTTTTTGAGACGGAGTCTTACTCCGTCATCCAAGCTGGAGTGAAGTGGCACAATTTCGGCTCACTGCAACCTCCGCCTCCTGGTTCAAGCAGTTCTCATACCTCAGCCTCCTGAGTAGCTGTGATTCCAGGCATGAACCCACAGGTCCAGCTAATTTTTGTATTTTTAGTAGAGATGGGGTTCTGCCATGTTGGCCAGGCTGGTCTCAAACTCCTGACCTCACCGTGATCCGCCCGCCTCTGCTTCCTGAAGTGCTGGGATTACAGGCGTGAGCCACTGCACCAGGCCTTGTGTCTATTTTAAAGATTAATAAACTGATGCTCAGAAGTCAGTTAACTTTCTCAAGCTTATAGATCTCATAAGTGGTTGAGTGGGGGGATTCTACACAAAGCCTAGTGCTCTTTCCATTACTCTTTTAATGCCTCTCAAACACAAACATGTCCTTGTAGCCTAGGCCTGAGTATAGTTCTCAAAAGAGCCTGGTTCCTGGATCTTTAGCATCTTGAACTCCTACAAGGTGCACACTCTGGAGGAATAACCTTGGATCTCCTAGACATGTCCTGTCAGCACCCAGCACAGGTCCTTTACAGGTCCTCTTTACAGGTCCTCTTACTTGGTGAAGATCTCAAAAGTGATATTGCCACTTTCAAAAATGGCTATACCAAATCCTTTTTTATAATTTAATAAAACTTATATAAAGTTTATTAATTAAAATAGTCTGCCTTTCCCTCCACTACACACATTTTCATCTTCAGTTGAAGATCTCAAAAGTGATATTGCCACTTTCAAAAATGGCTATACCAAATCCTTTTTTATAATTTAATAAAACTTATATAAAGTTTATCAGTTAAAATAGTCTGCCTTTCCCTCCACTACACACATTTTCAGTCACTAGAAACCATTGGTAATAACGTGAAAAGGACACTTAATGAAGAACTTAATGAAGACGCGTGTCAACGTTTGTTCTTAACAGCAACAGCTCCTAGTCATTGACCACGTGGCAGATACCAAGTCCTCACAAGCACATTGCTTCACACATTGCATCGAGGCCAGGACTATTATTATTATCCACACCTCACAGATGAGGAATCAGAGTCATTGAGAGGGCAGGTAAATTGCCAAAACCACACAGCTGGCAGGCTGCCACCACAGTAGGATTAAAGAGGGGTCATGTGCTCACTCAAGTCCATGGAGTAGCTGAGGTGGACCTGATACCCACACTGTCCAGCTTCAGGGTCCAGACTCACCCACTCTACTGTCCTCACAGCCTCTCAACAACTGTGGTACTGACTGAAGGAGTCTAAATGGGTACACAATATTTTGCCCATTTTTTCGTCTATTTTGAATGACATTAACTAAATCTAGAGCTTAAGCTGAGGAAAAGTTGTGTTGATTTTACTTAACGAAGTCAACAGCTAGCTTTTCTCAACTCATTGCTGAATGAATCAACAAAAGCCATTTTTCGTCAGCTTTCTGCTCCTACAAGCCACATTAGAGCTGAAGCCAGAGGTAGGGTCGACCAGCTATCAGCATCAAATCAAGAGGAAACGCAGTGAATACAAGCCTGCTTGTCTTGGTGGGCAGTTCTGGTTTCCGATTACATTCTAGCCCAGCAATGAAAAATGCCTTCCTGGAAACACAGCCTGATGCACAGACTTCTCAGATCCCTCTTTGCTCTGTCCTTCCACCCTACCGTCCCCTCCCCTCCCCTCCCCTCCCCTCCCCTCCCCTCCCTTCCCTTCCCTTCCCTTCCCTTCCCTTCCCTTCCCTTCCCTTCCCTTCCCTTCCCTTCCCTTCCCTTCCCTTCCCTTCCCTTCCCTTCTCTTCCATTTCTTTAGATGACATCTTGCTCTGTTGCCCAGGCTGGAGTGCAGTGGTGCAATCTCGGCTCACTGCAACCTCTGCCTCTGGGTTCCAGTGATTCTCCTGCCTCAGCCTCCCAAGTAGCTGGGATTACAGGCATGTGCCACCATGCCCGGCTAATTTTTTTTTTTTTGTATTTTTAGTAGAGACTGGGGTTCACCATGTTGGCCAGGGTAGTCTCGACCTTCTGACCTCATGATCCACCCACCTCAGCCTCCCAAAGTGCTAGGATTACAGGTGTGAACCACCTCGCCTGGCCACAATCAGTTTTTCTCTGTGGCAAAGCAGCACACCCTTTGCAAAACTGAGCTCCATTAGTGGTCACTTATTTGAAACACATTGATTGATAGTCCCACAGCTGACAAAAAGCTTTATGGACTCCAGATCCTCAGTGCAAAAGAACAAGTCCTTTATTATAGATTACTCTGCAAAAATAGCAATGAAAATCAAAATCACTTCCTAGCAGAATTTGTTAGAGCTAAAACAAATTTTGCAAAGTTTGCATCTAGGTGATGTTATACAATATATGGATGTCATGAGCAATATTCAGATCATGCACCTTTGGTTATCAATATTAATTAAGATTTCTGGTTTACTCCAGTGTTAGTATTTGAACAAGATTTCTAGAATCTAGAAAATATATTGACTAGAATGTTTAAAGTGATCAAAATTAACTGTGCTGGATGAACGCTATAAACAAAATTGCATTTTTGCTTAAATAGTTTCTCTTTACTAATGTAGAAAGTTCAAGAAAGGAGTTCTTCAGGGGTTCCTTGTTTTCCTAACAACAAATGCTTCTTCTTCTTCTTTTTTTTTTTTTTGAGACGGAGTCTCCCTCTGTAGCCCAGCCTGCGTTGCAGTGGCATGATCTTGGCTCACTGCAAGCTCCACGTCCTTGGTTCAGGCAATTCTGCCTCAGCCCCCTGAGTAGCTGAGACTACATGCGCCTGCCACCACACCCAGCTAATTTTTTGTAATTTTTTTTAGTAGAGATGGGGTTTCACCACGTTAGACAGGATGGCTCGATCTCCTGATCTTGTGATCCACCTGGCTTGGCCTCCCAAAGTGTTGGGATTATAGGCGTGAGCCACCACGCCCGGCCAACAACTAATACTTATTTGGAAAATTAAATATCATCTCACTTTCTAAACTAAGACACAATGTGCACATTGGAGCCTCAGAAAGAAGATATCATAGGTTTACTCTTTACAGCCAAACACATACAATAAGTTGAAAGCTAAAGACCAACTTTAAGAATTTGGTCTACATTTAATCTGATAAAACTATTGAAAATATTAAGATACCAGAAAATATTTAAGAATAAAAGAATGAGGCATAATTTGAAGTAAAATTTAGACCAAATCACACTACTTAATTTTTGGTAAATGTTGGAGTTTGAAATAGTAAAATTTTGCTAAATTATCTCCTCTATCTGCAAACTTTGTCATGAACAAGTTGGCAGACCAAAGTCTTCTAAGAGATATCACTCACTATTCAAAATCTTCCAGAAAGCAAGGTAGTGCTCCAAAGGAGCTCAAATGTCAAAAGGAAATCTCAAAGCAATAGAGGCAATGATCTTGACAGAAAGACCTCGCATTCTGAGGCCAACCACGAGAAAACTAAGTGCCTGACCAAGATGAGCCAGCCAGCTCTTTCAGCATTAGTGCTACAGGAAGGCCAGGAGACATTCATACCCATTGCCCAGAAAAACCTCAGCCTGATACCTAGCCAGAAAGGAGACCATGATGTCCACTTTAGTGGCTCAAGGAAAATCAGAGTGTTGATAGTACACCACTCACTGGTTTTACGTGACAAACATGCTGCTGTTTCAGTTAGGATCTTTCCATTTAGGTAGCAAAACCAAAACCAAACTAGCACTAATTTGTCTCAAGGCTACAAGAATTTGATGTATAATTGTAATATAATCACAGGAGTGCCATCCCATCACCTCTGCTATATTCTGTTGGTTAGAAGTCACAAGTCCCACCCACACTTAACAAGTGAGCTACACATGGCAGTTAGAGGTCAACCTAACATGCAAAAGTCTCTGGGCGTCCTTACCAGGCTGCTTCTGTCTTCATGGAGAAGATGCCCTACAAATGTTTAAGGAATGAATGATGTCGAGATTCTAGTCCTAGCCCTTAACTCCCTGTGTGACCCTGGATAACTCTATTGCCTTCTATGCGTCAATTTTTTTTTATAATTTGTAAATGAAGAAGCCTCCAAATTTACAAGTCACCCTCCTTATTGGCTGGACTACTGCAGTAGTCTTCCAACTGGTTTCTCTGCCTCTGCTTCACCTCTCTCCAGCCTATTCCCGAAAGAACACTGAGACCTAGGTCAGCTTCTCACTCCCCTACTCCCTCCACTGACTCCTCCTCTCATGCAGTCTAAGCCCAAGGCCATGCAATCAGTGGCTGCTCCTGGCAAGCCCCGCTAGATCCACCTTGCTCAGAACCCATCTCCTACTCTGCTCGCTCTCACCTGTTTCTACACTTGCCTCCTAGTCATTTCTCCATCATCTTAGACATGATCCCCTTTTATCTTCCTTGCACTGGCTCTTCCTTCTGCCTAAAACATAATTCCCACACATTCACAACATTTACTTCCTTTAAGATTTAGTTCGGCCAGGTGCGGTGGCTCATGCCTGTAACTTCATCACTTTGGGAGGCCGAGGCGGGTGGATCACCTGTGGTCAGGAGTTGGAGACCAGCCTGGCCAAGATGGTGAAATCCCATCTCTACTAAAAACACAAAAATTTGCCAGGCATGGTGGTGCACGCCTGTTGTCCCAGCTACTCAGGAGGCTGAGGCAGGAGAATTGCTTGAACCTGGGAGGTGGAGGTTGCAGTGAGCAGAGACCGCACCACTGCACTCCAGCCTAGGTGACAGACAGAGAGCCTGCCAAAAAAAAAAAAAAAAAAAAAAAAATAGACCTAGCTTAAATGTCACTTTCTGAACGAGGTCTACCCTGAATTTTCTTATCCCTTAGCTGGCTTTATTTGTCTTAATAGTTCCTATCACCTTCCAAAATACAATATAATTTTCTGTTTATTATGCTTGTTTATTATTTTCTCTACCTGCTAAATATAAGCTCCACAAAGTTAGAATTTTTTTTGTTTTTTTTGGACAGTTTTGTTCACTGACCTATATCAAGCCCCTCAAACAGTTTCTGGCACACAGTAGGTGCTTAATATATTGCTGAACAAATGAACACACATGACTTATTTTCTTTCAGATAAGCAGGATCCACCAGTGCCTGGGCCCCACCTGGTGTTGAGCACACTTTCTGAATGCAGGAATCTCTCTGTCCTGTGCTCCCCAGTAAATCCGATTCCCTACTGCACTCCCTGAGCATAGTAGCCTACCCTAAGGAATGTCCCCTCTGTACAAAACCATGTGATTTCGCTCTCATGGTCTGTGGGACTGGATCTTGACTGAATTATGATTTCTCGTAGGCTTAGCTTTCTAAATTCACAAATAAGGAGTGATAGCTATGGATCCCGAATTTGCTCCTAAGGTAGGTTTTTTTTGAGTAGAAGGGAGAGCAAGTGTGATGCTGTAGAAAGACAGTTCTGGGCCTGATCCTGTCAGTAACTTAGGGTAGGAGATGCTTTATCTAAATGATTTAATCTTCACATCAAACCTGTAGGATTTAATATCAGTATCCCATTAATGAAAAGATTGAGGCCTAGAAAGAATAAGTCACTTGCCCAAGGTCACATTGCAGTAAGTGATATGACAGGATGGGATTGCAAACTTAGGTCTGCCTGTTTCCATATCTTCAAATCACACAATCTCTTCAGGCCTCTTTTTTCTTTTTTAAAATAATCTGCAAAATGAGAGAGACCAATTGGAATGGGTGGTGTCTAAGACCCTCCTGAACTTTAAGTTTTGAGTTTAAAAGAACCATGTTCATCAAAAACATTATAAATCTTAGCCACTTTATACTAATTCAACTTGTTTCTGTTAATGAATTCTAAACTCCTTGATAATACATATGAGAGCATTTAATGAGTCAGAAATGTTTTGGCAATTTAGCCATTACAACTATTATGGCAGGCATGCAATAATGATTTGAGAAATCAAATAAAAATTTCTATTTCAGGAATTGGCCCACTTTGGAGAAATCACAAGCCTGTCTCACGCCAGTTTGATGAAGCTGTTGGACATAAATTTCCACTTGCTTCTTTTCATTATTTTTAGAGATAGGGTCTTACTCTGTTGCCCAGGCTGGTCTTGAACTCCTGGCCTCAAGTGATCCTCCCGCCTCAGCCTTCTGAGTAGCAAGGACTACAGGTGCGCACCACAACACCTGGCTAATTTTAGAAATTTTTTTAGAGACAGAGTCTCACTATGTTGCCCAGGCTGGTCTCAAACTCCTGGTCTCAAGGGATCCTCCTGCCTTAACCCCCTGAGTAGCTGGTATTACAGGAGTGAGCCACTGCGCCAGGCTGCATTACTTATTTTTACAAAGAAGACAAAGCCATAATGGTGAATCTACCTGGGTAAGAGTTCTGCTGGTCCCTGGTCTTTTGTTTCTGTCAAACTTCCAGGCATTTCCTGGTGAGAAGCTACTGGGTGTTGGAGGCAACCTCTCAACCCTCCCCCACTCCTCTGTTCCCACATCCTTGGGAGATTTGGGCCTTGGCCTGGCTCATTCTTTTGTCCTTTGGTATTTCCTGTTGCTGAAGGTGGGAAATACCTGCCCCAGCCTTGTTCCACAAGGGGTGCCCAGATGAGCGAGCCCTGGGTGACTGATGACTAAGTAGAGTGGAGACACAGACTTATGTGCACGCGATGTGTGACTCTTAGAGACAACTGCATCAGAAGAGTCTTGGAGTTCTAAGAAAGGCCTGGTGCTTTCTTCCAAAAACTGCACTGAAAAAGGCTATGTGAAGTGATAATTTAATTTACAAATAATCCTACAGGTATTCTAAATGTCCAATCGGTTGTTATTTTAAAAAATATTCTATTCCAGAATTAGCAATTAAAAGCAGGACTTGTTGCCTTCCTTTCTGGAAAAAAAATATTATTATGAGTGAGTAGAAACTGGAAATGAAATATGTTTAAAATTTCCCACGTTCCCCTGGTGCCTTTGTGTGTTACATGGTGGTGCACAGCAAGGGTGTTCCCATTTCCATCTATTCCCTCTTCTGTTCTTTCAGAGCCTCTATTCTAGTAACTGATACGTCTCTGTGCAGTATGAAGAGTAAAGTTTACTCCTGTTTCCTGATTTTATGTTCTGCTGTAGAGCCCAGCCGAGACCCATTTGTGCTCAGACTGTCAGCACCAGTATTCTGGGGAATTATTAATGGACAGATTGCATCCCTTAAGACTGCACCTAAAAGAGCCAGGGCTGGCCTGGGAGCAGGGTGATCCTAGCTTCTATAGTCTTATTTCTGGCAATCTCTTTTCTTTTCTTTTCTTTTTTTTTTTTTTTTTTGAGACAGAGTCTTGCTCTGTCGCCCAGGCTGGAGTGCAGTGCCGCGATCTTGGCTCACTGCAAGCTCCGCCTCCCGGGTTCACGCCATTCTCCTGCCTCAGCCTTCCGAGTAGCCGGGACTACAGGCGCCCGCCACCTCGCCCGGCTAGTTTTTTGTATTTTTTAGTAGAGATGGGGTTTCACCGGGTTAGCCAGGATGATCTCGATCTCCTGACCTCGTGATCCGCCCGTCTCGGCCTCCCAAAGTGCTGGGATTACAGGCTTGAGCCACCGCGCCCGGCCAAATGGCAATCTCTTTTCTAAGTGCCCTTGACACATTGCTCAATGTTTCACTTTCTAAACTTGTGTTAAATCGGTGGTAGGAGGCGAGGGCTTAGAGGGAGCGATAAAAACTGAAACCCTCGTCCATCTTTTTCACAGTTTATTGTGAAGATTATAGATGGTAAGAGACGTGAAAGTGCTTCAAAAGTTGAACGTAACATACAAATTAAAGCTTTGGGTGTTGTGTCTGGATTAAATTTGGGCTTTAGAAGAAGGGAGATACCTGCATCTACTCAATTCAATCCTGAAATTACAGTTTTCCAACGCGCTGATTTCCTTAGTTTCCTCCATTTGTCTGCGTAACCCACACAAACTGCAAAGTCCACTCATGCTTACCTTTGGCAGAGGCAATACAGTACCGAGGCTAACTTTTTTTAAATCCCACAATTTGGGAGAGCAAATGATCACAAATTCTATGGGGTACAAATTAGCAATACTTATCAACATTACAAATGAGTATACCTTTAGACCCAGCAATTTCACTTCTAGGTATATCCACAGATACATGCGTGAAAGATCATTCATTGCACTGTTTTTAAATAAAAATGTCTAAAGACTGGAAACAACCGAAGCGTCCATCAATTGCTAATTGCTTAAATAAGTTATAGTATACCCATACGATGTAGCCCCAAGAATGAGGGGCCTTTCTACGTGCTAAGGAATAATATCCAAGGTATATTGTAAAGTGAAAAAAGCAAGGTGAAAAGTGGGTTATGTATACCATGCTATTATTTGTATACAAAGAGTTAAAAAAGGAATAAATACATATTTATTTTTATAGTCATAACATTTCTCCAAGGGCATATGAGAAATGAATAACAAGATAAACGGGAACCCTGGGGGACAGGGGACAGTATGGTACTTTCTTTTTACAAGCTTTTGTACTTTTTTATTTTGGACTATGTAAATTTATTTACTACATAAGTAAAATAAAATAGGCCAAAAAAAAAAAAAAAAAAAAAAAAGGCCCACAACTGTTTCTCCCTCTTTCTTTTTTAATCTTACTGGATTCTTTTCTGCAATATTTCTGCTGGATGCCTGCATCTTTCTAAAATGTCGCTTTGAGTCTGGGTTGATTTCTCCTCAATCCTGCTTTAATTTGCTTTAATGAAGAATTTACTTAGTTTAGGCCATGGAGAGGAAAGTCACTCACTGTGCTCAGATTTATAGTGAGTAGATCACTTTCTGACCAAACCGCTTTCTTTTTTTTTGGAGACAAGGAAGCGAATCTGAAAAAACTTTGAACTCAATCATTATAGGCTCATGTGCTGCTTCAACCAATTAGTAGCCCTTGAAGTTGCAAGAATGAGAAAACTGAAACAGCTCTGCAAAGATGACAAGCTTCTCGTCATCCATCATCTCGTGGAAAGCATTGCAATGTCAGAACTTACAAAGCCCTGAAAAGTCTGCTGAATCTCAGGTTTGCTTATGAACGACTTCATTTGCCCTAAGACAGTAAATCTAAGAAAACAAAAATAAAAATAAATAAATAAATAAATAAATAAATAAAAGCATGACTACTTTTTTCACAAGAAGTTTCTTGGTAGACTAATAATTTCCTTCTTGATGTTTCTCTTCACATTCATCAAGTAGCTGAAGACACCAGCAAGCTTCTAGACAAGCACAAGAAACCCGGGCTTTTGTTTCATTTGCTTGAAAGATGAAATTTCAAGTAATGCAATGGGTATAAAAGAAGGCACCATCTTTGCAGGGTGTATTTTTCTCCCTACTCTCATTAGGGATAAATGAGCCTCATACAAGGTTCTGAATAAGAAGCCTCTCACTAACAGCCTGCTGTCTTCTCTCTGTGAAGCAGCAGCAGTTTGTAGCCTGGAATCATCGTTGGAGAACTGGAGAAGCCTGAGGACAAGAAGAATGGAGTTGCCCTCTCTGGAGACAGAAACCCCGTCTTGAAATTCAAAACTTGGTTGTGGCTTTCAATTCGCTGCTCCTAAATCTACCCTCCAATCATTGATAAGTTATACAAAGGGAAAAAGGGAGCGCCCTCCCTTAATTCATCCAGGGTATATCTTCCTTTATCTAAACCTTTTTGGGCCTTTTATCTTTCTCTTTTTGGTTTCAAACTCTCTTGAGCCTATCTCTTGATAGGGCATAGTGATGTGAATATTCTTGGCCTAGGGAATAAGCTCTAGGCAATCTTGATAGCACTGAAGCTTGACACAAAACTCATCTTTTTTTTTCTAGATGCAGTCTCGATCTGTTACCTAGGCTGGAGTGCAGTGGCGTGATCTTGGCTCACTGCAACCTCCACCTTCCGGGTTCAAGCAATTCTCTGCCTCAGCCTCCAGAGTAGCTGGGATTACAGCCACCATGCCTGGCTAATTTTTGCATTTTTAGTAGAGACTGGGTTTCACCATCTTGGCCAGGCTGGTCTTGAACTCCTGACCTCATGATCCACCCACCTCGGCCTCCCAAAGTGCTGGGATTACAGGCGTGAGCCACTGCACGCAGCCAAAATTCATCATTTTTATACTCAGTGAGTACAGTTGCTAAACTTGTGCACTGAAGCGCTCTGTGTGTTTTCTCAGCTCCCAGCAATGATGCAGCTCACCTAGCTGCCAGCAAATACTTGATGAATGATAGTATCCTAGTGTTCCATAAATATCAAGTACCTGGAACGTACAGCTTGCAAAAGACAGTGCTTAAACTCTGGTTGCCTCCTCTAAACAAGTTAGGCTCTTCACAATCTTATTTATTCCATAGCGAAAACAAAAGCCTATGGTTTTCTTCCCCTAATTCATGAGAGACGGGCAGAGACTGAAGGACAGAAGGAGCTCCTGCAAAGTGTGCCCTCACTGTGTTCTCAAACACTGGCTAGGAAACACTGATTATCAGACCCAGAGCCAGGGGCCCTCAAGAGGTCAAAGGGAGAGAAGGGGGCTATTTGTTAGACTGGAGAGACCAGCCAGAATGGGTTATCCAGGAAAAAGATTCTAGCAAGGTACAGTGTCATGCCCTGGAAATAAAACAAAACAAAAGAAAACAAAATAAAGCAAAACATCTCTGCTTATTATTCCATATATTCAGATACTTTAGAGGAAGATAAACTAGACTTAAAAAGATAGGATTTTGGAGTTGGAAGCAGACATTAGTCCAAACTTACTTTGCTGATGAGAAAATGACGCCCAGAGATTTGTCTTACATCATAAATCAAGTTAGTTGATGGTAGAGTCGGGCCTGTACCCAGGACCTTTAGGCTCTCAATGCTTTCTTAGCTGCATCCCAGACATTTGCAGCTACAAATCAGAAGGAGGGTGGCCTGGCTGTAGCTTACATGCTACAGAGAGTGCAACAGAAAGTGCTTTGTAAACTGTAACACCACAAAAATGAAAGGTATTATTACTGCAGGTTAATTGTTCTGAACACACTTGCTTATTTGATGACCTACTTGAAAGAGAAATTTGAAATTATTTGCTCTGTTTCCTCAATATCTGAATTGACAAGAAGAAAAAGAGCAAAATAGAATCCAGAGATATGCTTAGAACAACATTAAGTTTTCTACCCACTGCTTCAAAACCACCTTTCCCAACTCTCTTGGAAACCAGCCACAGTTTTCTCAGGGTTCCAGCCAGCCCCCACTCTGATCAGAGTGGCAGTTAATGGGCAGTAGGCACCAAAGGGGTGGAGGAAAGAAGAAACCAGGGAGGTGGTGAACACTCAGATTGGCCCCGAGGCGTATGAACAAAAAATTCACTATTGAGTGTACTACAATACTTATTAAAACATTTCTTAGCACCTCTCCGTTTTCCCGAGAGAGGCATCTGCTCTCAGGCGCCCCCTCCACTGAGGAGTGTACTGTGATAACGGCTGCCTGGGGATTACTTTCTGGTTCTGCTCAGGAGGCCAGATTGGTAAGGGACAGATAATGATGGTATCACTTACCCTGAGGCTTTCATTTCTGCATCTAAAAGCCCTTTACAACTATTAAGGCTCTTCCTACAACTCTCTTGGCTCTCTTCTCTAGCTAAGGAAATGGAAGCCACTTCTAAACCCAAACCAGGTGAGTATCTTCTCCCATCTCTGCCCCACAGCCTCCCCAAATACCAGGGTCTTATAGCTCTCTGGAAGATCAGCATCATCAAATCAGTGCATATGACAGCTCAAAGCCGTATCAGAGATGTAAATAAAAGACGTAGGGTTTACAATGTCTATGAACACTTTACTGGCAAGCACTTAGGGAAATCATTTAAGGTGACATGGCTTGTACAGAGCAGAACTGAGATATAAATCTTGGCGACAGGTTTTATAATTATTCTATTTTATACACGAAGAAACAGAGGCTCAGTTCCAGAACTGGACATAAACCTCGGCTGTCTGACTCCAGAGCACGTGGCTCTGATCTCCACTATACCTTACTGGGCTATACCCTCACAGTAGGAGGCAGCTCCTGCAGTGCTTTTGGAGAAGGCGGGAGAGGGCTAGGATGCATGTGCTGTGGGCAGCACATGTGTCGTCACTAGCCCTGACAATTTTTCTGTATTTTTTCTTCCCAGGGGAGAAGATAAAGCACAGATAAATCAGACCCTAGTTCTTATACCCTATCCCAGTGTGGCTTCTCCAGAGCAAAACTCTGCAAATCCTCAGCTTCCTCCTCCTTGCCTCCCAGTCTCTGCTTAGTGAAAGCACAGCTGAGCTCTGGTAACACCAGGGGACTCAGGATCCCCCTCCCCCCAGCTTCCTGAAGCTCCTCTCTCCCTGCTCATTTCCAGGAAGTGTTGAAGAAACCATAAGTCTGAACCCAGATATCTGTCCATCGTTCTTTGGATTGCTGTTGTTCAATCAGTGTGGAAATGCCCCGCTATCAGGGGTTCAGGAAGTTGAGAGGTGTGCGTGCCCAACTGTGCCTGCTTCACGAACTCAAGCAGTTGACTGGTGTGGTCCCACTACCTGTCAGTTCAGTTCAGCAGCCGATAGCAAACCATATGATTAACCTGCTTGGCTGACCTAACGGACTTGGCCAGTTACATCCGGAAATCACTATAGCATTTCTGAAAGATTAGTGCTTTTAAGCATGAAGGAGAGGGCCCTAGAGTTATGGAAACTGTTCTGAGAATAGACTCACTTACAGAGTAGACTCACTTTTGCAGTAGGATAGCCCAATTCACTGATCCTTATTCACTTGAAATCCAAAGACAGACTGTCTTCGCTCAATTTGGAGATAGTAGGAATACCTTGTAAATCTTGATTTGCAACAAGCTTCTTCCATTGTATATCCACCTCAGTGGCATCCCGCCCCACAAACTCAACAGGTCCAAACTGAACTTATCCTCGTGCACTCCCAAGGCCCCAATCTTTCTCCTGTATCCTACCTTCAATAGTGGCGCCATCAGCCACTCTGCCACCTAAGCCAGAAATCGTGCCATCGGTCTGCAGTCCACCTTCTCTCATTGAATCAATCGCCAAGTCTCACCAGTGGTCTTTCAGTTCAACCTCTCTTTTTCATCTCTTCCGTTGCTACCTCAGGCAGACCCTCAGCGAATTGCTGGAGTAAGCCAGAATGGGTGTTCTAGCACCCAGAACAGTGTGGTGAATGAGCACCTGGAGCCAGAATGGAGGATTTGAATCCCACTCAGTATTCATCAGCTGTGTGATAAGGATTTGGGCTTCAGTTTTTTCATCTGTACAATGAGAGTAATAAAATTACCTCCCTCTCTGGGTTGTTGTGAGAATTAAATAAAGTTAACATACTTAAATACAACTGTGCTTTCCATACATTGTGAGTGTTAGCTATTATCGTTATTATTATTATTTTCTTTTTTGGAGACAGGGTCTCACTCTGTCATCCAGGCTGGAGTGCAATGGCATGAACATGGCTCACTGCAGCCTCACTGCAGCGATAAAGAGCTTAAGCAATCCTCCTCCCACTTTAGCCCCCGAGTAGCTGGGACTACAGACATGTGCACCTGGATAATTTTTTTTTTTTTTTTTTTTTGAGACAGAGTCTCGCTCTGTCGCCCAGGCTGGAGTGCAGTGGCCAGATCTCAGCTCACTGCAAGCTCCGCCTCCCGGGTTTACGCCATTCTCCTGGCTCAGCCTCCCGAGTAGCTGGGACTACAGGCGCCGGCCACCTCGCCCGGCTAGTTTTTTGTATTTTTTTAGTAGAGACGGGGTTTCACCGTGTTAGCCAGGATGGTCTCGATCTCCTGACCTCGTGATCCGCCCGTCTCGGCCTCCCAAAGTGCTGGGATTACAGGCTTGAGCCACCGCGCCCGGCCTGCACCTGGATAATTTTTTTAAAAATGTTTTTGCAGAGATGAGATCTTACTATGTTGCCCAGATTGATCTTGAACTCCTGGCTCAAGTGATCCTCCCTCCTTGGCCTACCAAAGTGATGGGATTATAGGTGTGAGCCACCTTGCCCAGCCCAAAATAGTGAACATCAACAAGACTATTTGTTTTCTTTCTTTCTTTTTTTTTTTTTAAGATGGGGTCCCACTATGTTGCCCAGGCTGGTCTCAAACTACTGGGCTCAAGAGATCCTCCCACCTTGGCCTCCCCAAGTATTGGGATTACAGGCGTGAGTCACTGCACCCAGCCTCTATTATTGTTAGCAACACATATTATAACTATAGCAAAAATATAGCTACAGGAAACTGAGGCTCAGAGATGCCTCCTTTTGGATCACACAGCTATTAAATAACAAAGCTGGCACATGGATCCAGATCTACCTTCATCAGAAGCCACACTCTTTTTTTTTTTTCTTCAGATGGCACATCTAGGACTCCTAATGTGGTTATTAAAAGGAAATGGAACCTCTAAAGTCCCAACACAGAAAAATGCCATATTATGTAGAACAGTATGCATAATATGATCTCATTAAAATTTTTTTTACAGCTAATTAGAAACTTCTCTATTACCACCTCTGATCCTTGGATATTCCTTTCTCATCTTCTTTTTCATCCATGTCTCCTATGAAATTACCCTGAGAACAGGGGATCCCCATAGCATAGCACAGGGCAAGATACATAACATCTAAGATACATAACAATTTTTTTTTTTTTTTTTGAGACGGAGTCTCGCTCTGTCACCCAGGCTGGAGTGCAGTGGTGCGATCTCGGCTCACTGCAAGCTCCGCCTCCCGGGTTCACGCCATTCTCCTGCCTCAGCCTCCGGAGTAGCTGGGACTACAGGCGCCCGCCACCACGCCCGACTAATTTCTTTTTGTATTTTTAGTAGAGACGGGGTTTCACCGTGTTAGCCAGGATGGTCTCGATTTCCTGACCTCGTGATCCGCCCGCCTCGGCCTCCCAAAGTGCTGGGATTACAGGCTTGAGCCACCGCGCCCGGCATACATAACAATTTAACATATTTGTTAAATTGAATAGCATTGAATTTTTTTAAATAAATAATTTATCTTATTTACTTAGTAGATAATAGCTATCAGTAGATAATATAAAAATAAGGGGAAAAATCAAATAATACAAAAACTTACTCAAAGGAAAGTAGTATTCCTTCCACCCCATTCTCTAGACACCTAGCTCCTATCCCAACAGGCAGCCATGCTGACCAGTTTCTTGTATATCCGTCTAGAGATAGTACAGAATTGCACTGAATTTTAGTGCAATTTAAATTCATAGCCAGAGTATTAGAGAACAGAGGGAAATGCTTTATAAAAATTTAGCCAGTGTGATTTCTTTCCTGAGAAGTCACCAATTTCTTTCAAATCCATATAAAGGAGAACTCAAATGTAAACTCTGTGAGAGTGTGTGTGTGTGTGTCTGTGTGTGTGTGTGTGTGTGTGAAGACCAATATCAGAGAAAGGAGAACTCAAATGTAAACTGCGCAAGGAGAACATCAGAAAAAGGATAACTCAAATGTAAACTCTGTGTGTGTGTGTGTGTGCGCGCGCGCGCGTGCGCACGCACCAAGACCAACATCAGAGAAAGCTGCTAGTTTACTGTGTTTGTGAATGCCTTCAGGTAAAACCACCACTCAATTCTGTGCATTCCTATTTATAAATATCTCCCCACCTTGCAGCTGATCTTATGACCCATTTCTTTCTATTGTTTGGCCTGAGATCTCACTTTTATTGTGTAATTCATTCCCTAGCCATGGAAAGAGTCAGTGTTCTGTGACTTGAACATGACAAAGGACTTTTCCTTTCTTTCAGCGAGATGTCTGAGGTCACTCTAACGCAACTTACCATAGTCTGAAGGGAGAAACTGCTTTCTGGAGGAAGAAAGACAATAACCACTCTTCCCAGTGTGGTTTTTGTCAGACAGATGTCCACAACAGCCCTGGCAGACCATTACCTAATGCTTTCATGATGGGCCCTCTAAGGGATGTGGAACTTGGCACTGTGTTCTCTCAGATTGCTAACCGCTCTTGTTACACGAGCTTTTGTCATGGCATGGCATATTCAGACTTTGACGTTGCTTAGAAATGACAGTAGAAATTACATAAAATTGTACCAATGGTTCTATGCTTATGCTTGCAGATGAATTGATATCAAAATATTTATAATTTCTACTTTATTTTGAATATATGGATTCACATGTCTTTATCATAATATTTTTCTAGTTTCCACTTCCACACATTAAATCATATACATTTTATTTCAAAAAGGCAGAAAAAAACAGACTGAACCAAAGATTCAACCCAGTACACAGGTTTTCCCAATGATTTTTTTTTTTCACTAAAAGCAATAAAAACCTAGGAATTTGAAAACTAGGTAATAAATATAGCTCTTCTCATCTCATCTTTGGGGAAAATAATTATCTCCATCCTTGCTAGCATATTTCTTGCTTTTTCTTATGCTACTGCAAATAAATTAAGAGTTGGTGTACAGACACATTCTTTTCCTATCTCTTAAGACTGGTAGACATGGAACCCAGTGACAAGCTAAATGGAGCCTTTATATCCACTGAGCCCTCAGTGGAAGACACACTAACAGATAACTGAAGGGTTCTTCCTTCTCTCCTAAATCTGTTTGCTCCTAAGTTGTCTATTTGCTATTCCAAGTCTTTGATGTAGACTCAGTGGTCTCTTGGACTGTCAATGAGCTCTTTTTATGTGTTTCTTTGTTAGTGCCTTCTTCTTGCTGCTTCTGCCTCCTCAGTTTCCATTAGTAAAGCCAACCATGAGGGCACCCGGCCAACTTATCTACCCTAGCTCAGCCAACTCTTATTGCAGTTCTCACAAATCTTAGGAAAGCCCTCATTGGGTAAGGAATGATCCCAGAACTCCTAGAGAAAAACAGACTTTTAAATACTGGCATTATCTTCCTTTTATTAGAGATGTTATTGCTTTGTACTAGTCACTTAGGAACTTCCTTCTCCATCAATCTGTCTTCCATGTTCAAGTTTTATGACTTTCCATTCCTCTGTTCTTGAATGAAACATTTCTGTCTTAGAAATTCAACTCTTCTGGTGTTTACAACACCATTTTGAATGGTGTTTCTCTGTCTTTTTCAAATATACTCCAGTATAACTGAGCTCTATTTATTATATGTACAGGATCATGAATTATAAATGAATATTTGTTAAATGAATGAGAAGGATGTGGCTTAACGGTCTATAGGAGAACTGTAAGTTTTATGTTGAGTTTAACTGGGTAAATCATACAGTTAAATGACAATGCTATGTGAATGCATCTAGCATTGCTAGCTAACTGGCCTTCATCAACTTATGAGGGTATTTCTCTTCCTGACATCTCTTAGAAGATGTCAACTAGCATTAGAGCAGAGGAAGAATAGAGTGGTTAAGAGAATGGCCTCTGACACTAGACTGAATTTGACTTCCAGCTCCAGAGTTTGCTAGTGTTGTGACTTTGGGCAAATTGCTTGATGTCTCCACAGTCAGTTTCATCTACAAAATGAGGAAGATCATAGTAATCATACCTTCCCACTCGCTTCATAGGCTTGTTTGAGGATTAAGTGAGCCGATATAAACAAAACTCCTACAGAGTAGCTGGAATAGTACTATACAAATGTTTGCAATTATTACTATGCAGCTATTTCTTGGCTTGGCAATGACTTTGATTCAGAGTGAAAACTGAGGCAAGCAGACTGCATTCTGCATTGACTTCCAGGACGATGATGTGGGACTGAAATACTTCATCCAGGAAAATGTTCAAGCCTGGAAACCTACTGTGGAAAGCCATTACTTCTCTGGGTCAGTTAGGCTATGTTCTCTTTGAATATCTCTAAAATTAATTGAACCATCATTTATCACCAGTGATTACTAATGGAAGAGAATCATGTTAAAATGGGAGGTATCTGAAGTCTTCTGACACACTCTCCTGCTATATTTCATTTGTCTACAATTTAAGAATTCAATTTCCTTGAAAAATGTTATAATTATATTTACACACTACAGAATTTTCTTAATCTTTATTAAATCATTACCTCTTTAAAGTTGATGGAAATCTTGGTAAACTCCAAAGTAGAGATTAAAACTGTACTGAATGCTCTTTTTTGGTGGCAAATTGGTAGGTTAAGTTAGAGCATTTTTACAACCTGCCTTTGGCTTGTATGTTTGTCAACCTAAGGATTTCTGTATTGGTTTGGTCAAAAATTCCAAATAAGTAGGTTTTTTCAGCTATATTTTAAAGTAGGACCAATGCCACCCATAAGTAATAAACGATAACTTTTAAGATCAATAAACAAAACAGTAATATTTTATTAGTACAGATTGCTGTCAACCCTGCTAAATTAGTAAGAGATGGAAATGACTCAAAAAAAGGTATAGCTGGTTATGGCAGGCTCTGCAAAGCAATGAATGAAAGAGATCTGTGTTAACATTTTCCCCAATCTACCTTTCCCAGTTGCTGGGTGACAGAGTGCAAACATATAAAGGATTCGGCCTCTGTGTCTAAGTCTTGATACTTAGCTTCAAGTCAGCATCAGTTAGAATATAATTATATTTGGAACCAACATCTCATTTTAGGTGTACTAATTGTATAAATTAGTTTTAAGTGGAACTGACATTGTATATAATTACATTTTGGCCAAATCTAGCATGCTTGCTTTGTCATGCCTAATGATGAAATTATCACTTCTTTATCCTTATATGAAATAGGAAAATATTGTATTTATTTTTTTCTCACACAATTGATTTGCATAATGCTTAATGATGCCTAATGATGTGTTTATGATATATTCTTCCAAACATGCCCAGACAGTCATTTTTGTGGAGAAAAATCATCAAGCTCAGAGGAAAGCCTAGGCTATCATTTTGATACAACTAGTTCATCTGATAATATTCCCCGGGCAGCCAGATGCCCCAGAGAAACAAGATACAGGTTTGTTTGTTTTTAATCAAATGACTCACCCACAATGACAGCGGTGACAGTGAGTAGCACAAAAGCATTCCGAAACAGGTAACTTTTAACATCCTCCTTTGTAATGTTCTGCACTTTCTTCTTGGCCAAAAGTGTGCGTTTACGGACTCCCTGCTGGAATCTCTCCATCCTGCCCCCCATCTTGGGCTCTTCTCCATTGCTTTTAGTCATATTTTACTTTTCTAGGAGTGTCTCTTCTTTGCACTTCAGTGTCTGGGAATCACCCACAGAAAGCCAAACCTCCTCTTTGGTATTAGAAAACACAGCTAGAATGGGAGAAAAAGAGACATGAGTTATAGCCTCCAGGGGTGAGAAATCAGTGCTGCTCTACACCAGGCAAGCTCTTGGCAAATTGCATAATCTCAGCAGGAATCAAGGACTGGAGAGTCACAATACCAGACTTCAAGGCTGCAGTGTGCATATTTTAGTGGACCACGTGTGGGAAATGTGCATAAATTCGGAATATATATGCAGAACTTATGTTCTATTTTCTTTTTAAAAATCCATCCTTCCCTCTCCAATGAGGCTATGAAAGGGTTCTTCAGAGCTGGATCTGACTGAGAACCCCTATCCCCTATCCCCCGCAGAACCCAGCCCATGCCTTGCACAACGTACACACTCAATAAATGTCCAATTGAACTGAATGCACAGAAGGTACTCAATCATTACTTGACAAATTATGCTGTATACATGATTGAAGGCACAACCAGGTCAATAAAAATAATTAAGATATTGATAGGTGGAAGTTTCTCTATTATATGTAGTGAAGTAACCAGCTATTTTCTTCATTAAAAAATAATAATATCTACTAGTAAATATGGTCATAAAAAGAACACAAGTGCCCACAGTACACGGGAAATACATGTGACTATTTTACAGGGTAATTTTTTCATTTTTTTTCCATGAAATAAGCAAAGTGCTCTGGGCACATCTATAAATCATCTGAAATCACAATTCAGCTTCTTTTTTTTATCACAAGTAGACGTATGAAGTAGCGTTTTTCTTTGTGACACACATGCTGGAGTCTTCCAAGGAAACCATCGCTGACTTTTTAGCATTTTAAGATTTAGGATTTCTAGAACAGATGAGGAGATGAAACCAATTTTCATTCCAAACATTACAGCGTGTGGTTTCTGGTTTCTTTAAACCACTCACGCTATTTAACTACATTTCAGTAAATCTCTTTCCTGGTGGAAATCAGCTGTTCTGAAAAATCAAGGGATTCCTCCTGGTGCTTTACAGGAGTTCTAATCCATAGCCCTTCCCATAATCAATCCGAGTGAAAACCAGCCGTACCCTGGTTGTGTGTCGCTGCCAACGCAAGCAGCCAGCGTGTGCGCCTGTGGGGGAGGTAACTGGAAACCAAAGGACTCCTCGCAAATGACTCCTCGCAAGCTTTTAGCAAATCCCAGTGCAGGAAGAAAAAAAAGACTTAACAGTTTGCCTTTTAAATATAATTGCAAGTTGGGGTCAGTGATATTAAGACTTATAATTTGTTTAAGACGTCACACCGGATTAAATGCTTAGCGAGAAATGAAGACTGGGAAGTAGGAGAGACCAGACTTTTTTTTTTTTTTTTAAACTAATAGCTCTGATTTCTCTTACCAGTCACTTTTAAGCAGATCCGCTCAACTTTGATCCTTTTCTAGATCTCGCGCCACAGTCTGCCCCCAATCCACCCCGAATGACTCAACTCCAAATTAGCAGAGGACCCGGCATAAATAGACACCACACTCTCACGACGTGAGATGACTAACATGGACTTTATCTACCAAAATGGCTAGCCTTGATTCAGGCTACTCCTCTGCTTGGAAGGCAAAATAGATCGGCAGAGAAGTGAAAGGAGAAATTAAACCCAGCAGGAACACAGAATGTGACACTTACCTTTTCTGATTTTGTAAGGGGTGAAAGATAGCAAGCAGTGACGAGGTGAATTCCCCAGCAGGTACAACAGAGCAACAATCCGCAGCGCGCGTAAGCAGGCAGGCTAGCCCTGACAGTGTGCATGTGCTCTGAGACTGCAAGTTACTATCAGGGCAACTTAAGAAAAGGGGAGGAGTCTGTACCCGGGAAAGGAGGAGCGGGGAATGGAAACCGCACAGGGGAGGAGGGGGAAACCGCGAGGTTTCTGGAATATTGATTAATCTTGGCACACCAGAAGCAGGCTTGCTGGCTTTGTTTTGCTCCTCAGACCGCTTTCACGCGTTGTCAGTTCACTGTCATTAGAAATGCAAAACCGGGACTAGCAAGAATTGAAAAATAAAGCGCACACAATCGGAAAGCTGAAAGTCTTGATTAGAACGTTTCAAAGACTTTTCTAAGGCTAAATTTAATTACCTCATATTACTGCAGGTTGCCTCCCCTTCAGGAAAGACAAGGGTGTGCTCTTTAGCCTGGTTGTACAACTGTTACGAAAAAGTCCCTCTTTTTCGAATAGGGGAATTAACTGACATTTCTTGGGAAGACCCTGAATGCAGACAAGTATGGAGAAAAAAATAATGCTTACTACGATTCTCTAAACTTGTATAAAGTTAGGGACATGCCTCTATTTTAGCAGTTTAAACTTCAAAACTTCATTATAACAAACCTAATTTAGCTCAGACTGCCTGTGTTGCAGAGACGGAAAAGGTAGCAAATGTAAGGAGACTGGAATGTTTGCCAAACTAGAAAATGAAACGCATTTTAAGACCAAGAGTGCAAAGCACACTTGAGATCTGGTGATTTCAAAAGATAAGTTGCTGTTCAGATGTCTCAATTTTAAAGGATGCTAAATGTTCTCCCTGCCACACACACCATTTTTAGAGCTAAAAAATTCTCATTGCCTTGGGAATGTGACTTGCACTTTTAGTCCACTTTTCTTAAAAGAAAAATAAATTGTGAAAATAGATATTAGAAAATAAAAAAAAAGTTTTTTGAGCTGACTTATTCCCAAAACTTTAAGCTTATTTAGCAGGAAGAAAATGGTTTATTAGAAACAAAAATTTATACCAAAATCACAGCCTGAGGTTTGAATTCCTGTTCACTCAATTTAGTATTCCCCATGCAAAATATGCTCAATTATTGGTCTATTATTCAACAAGAAAGTATGTCTTTTTTCCCCTCAATACAAATCTCTGGAGATCATAAAGAAATATCTCCTTTTACCTTCAACTGTATGTCCTTTTGAACAGCTACTGGTTGGAAAGCAATGGTGAATCATGTCAACACTTTAAAATTACAAATTAGCAGCAATTATAACAGCTTTCTAACATGCTATCATTTTAAGAACTTATTGAAAATACAGGCTTTTGACATTCCCAGCCCTCAGTGACCTTTCCCTTCCTCTGATCTCCTAGGTCACTGAGCATCTATACTGCATTGTTTAACACTTAATTATACCATGTTTTGTACTGCATCCTTCTTTTAAAGCTCATGTTAGGTTTTGGCTTCTCAACTAAATTATAAGTTCTTTGAGGGCAAGAACCTGTCTTATGCCTGATACAGCGTCAATATTAAGTAACTCTTTTAAGTGAATGGAATAATATTAGGATGTGAAACAAAATGCTTTTCAATCTTTTGTGTTAATATACAATTACTAGTTTTTACATTGGTGCCTCTGGCTTAGGTGCATGGAACCATTTCTCAATGCCATGACTACTTTTAAAAGCATTTATTTACTATACCAGGTCCTATTTGAGCCATGGGTTTAGGATTAATTTGAACCCCCCCCCAACTTTTTTTTTTTTTGTAGAAATGACTTTGATTTGTATTGCAAGGGAACTTGAAAGAGAAATCTGATTTTAAATGGGGTTTCAAGCCCACTGGCATTTCCGTTTTTTGTTTTTATTTTTTTTTTAATAGGCAAGAAAAAGGGCTGGAAAACCACACTTTGGTTAGCATAGAGATGGGAAGACCCTGGTGCCCTTTCTTTTTTACTTTTTTTTTTCCTCTCTAATCCCTAAAGCTTGGTTAAAAACCATTTCATTATTTCAGTTTGTGTAGAATTATGGGAGTCTGGTATTCTGTTGAGAAGGGAAGTAATTCACCACTGAAAGTTTTGTTGGCTGTAGTAAAACCTAATGAGAAAATGAGATGCAAAGAGTCTCAGTTCAGAGTTCATCCGAATTTTAGTCTGGAGGGAAACATTGGGAATTATTTCTTTAAGCACCACTTTCTCTTTCTGGAAAGCTATAGCAAATTTTTATAGCAAATAAAGGTAGAAATACGTGTTGAGGAAACCCAGGGGGCCCCAGGGCATTCTAAAGCTAAAGAGGGTCTGCTTTTTAGTGAAGGCTTCACACATGTTATTGTTATCAATTATTATTTATATTGAAAAGTGACATTTTCCCAAGTTGCTCAACATGAGTCAAGCCTTTGTAGAACCAAGAATATCAGTTTAGCTGGGAAAGATTATGTAGGTTGATTGGAATTCAAGCCTTCAGCAGACATTTTTATAAGGCTTTATAGTTTTATAAGTACTTCTACACACATTATCTAATTTAATCTTCATGATAATACTTTGAGGTATATTCTACTCTATTATTACTTATAGACCCAGATGTTGGAGATCAGTAGGGATTGAGTAACATGCTGAGGATTATAGTCAGTGCTAAGACAAAAGTTCTTCATATTGATTTATCATCTTTTCCCAAAAGAAGCCCCCAGGTGTTTTTTTAAAGACAGAAAAGAAAGGAAAGAACATTAAAAGGAAGGCCTACCATCTGTCATTTCTTCTGGGGAGTCAACTCTAATCTCCCACTCTCCAAATCCAACAGGCTTGGTTGTCCTTTCTATGTGCTCCCAAGGCCCCCTGGGTTTAAATTTCCAGAGTCATTACCACTTTGTGCTGCAATTCTCCCTGTCTAGACTGTAGGGTCTTTGAGCACAGGGCCTGTATGGATTACTACTGGTTACTCAGGAACCAGAATGAAAGGTGCTCAGAAAAGAGTTGCTGCACCAATAAGCAGATGCAACACAGTCACAAACATGAGAGGGTTCATCTGTCTATTTCCAATCCTAAGACTTGGAGAATGGAAGTCAGTAAACATCAAACTTAAAAGAAAAAAAAAAAAAAGCCAATGAGTTCCTTCTTCAATCATTACAATGTAAAGGTAGATCCCAGTGTGGCTGCTCTAATTGAATGTGGGGTGAGTGGGAGTCATAGCCTTTGTCAGCGTCCCCCTTTTCTTGCCCCCAAGTAGCTCCCTGGGTGAGGCACCTCCTTAATGTGTGGATTCTACACATCACAGCTGGGAAGCGAGGATGAATGCAGAAGTCAAGTCAGTTTGTGCCATAATTCCTTACTGCCAAGTTCAGGTTTCGAACCTCAATCTCTGGGCTCCTGGTCCCATGTGTGCAGTCACTAAGCCACATGCTCTCCCTTCCCAATTCTGAATGTCATCCATAAAACTAGGTTAGACCAGATTGTTTTTCTCAAGTCGCTTTCCTGATTCGAAATCATGTCATGCCAATAACAGGCTTGCCATATCCACTTTGGTCTGTTTAGTTAAGGACACAAATTTTCATATACACTCAGTGATTAATGGCTTCTCATTAGGATTTCCCTGCCACAGATTAAACACAAACATAATACAGTCACCAAAGGAAGCTTATTGAAGGGCATGAGTTTTATGAAGCACAGTGATGACATGAATGTTTTATAACTGTTTGCTGGTATAGAATCATAATTACAGCAATCAAGACAGATACACATCTTTTGTAAGGAAAAAAAGTAATTATAATTTAAAAGCACACAGCTCAAAGTTGCCATCACAAAAACGACTATTATAGCAACTATTTCGCGTTTGGACATTTTTTTGGCAGGAGGTCTGGGCATTGTTTATTGTAAGTCAGAAACAGGCACTGAGAAAATATGCTAATTTTTAAAGCAACAGAAAATTCAGTTTTGGGTTGAGAAAACAGGGTGAACTGTGGAAACTGGGCCTTGAGCACAAATCAACCTTAGTGGCTGGAATAACTTTTGGACATTGGATGCAATTATAGTAATCTGGGGGTAAGGTTAGAATGAAGTTAGTTTACGCGTTAAAACATACATTCAAGACTTGGGCTGTGCTCCTGAGTAAAATTCCATCTTCTGTGAATGTCGTGCCTATGGATTGATTCTAAGCTGAAAGACCAGGGAAGAAAGACTTCAGAATGCTTAACAATCCCCTTTACCTTGGCCAGGCAGGGAATTCCCATTGAATTATGAGGCAGTTCATTTTTGAGTCATAGAAGAAGCAAATGCAAGCCTCTTTCCTCATTCCGCTGCTTTCCCAGGAAGGAAGGATCACACTTGCTTGAAATAGAATTAACGCAGGATGACTAGTTTATACCTACCCCTGTCCTCACTTGTTTGCTGAAGTCCAGTAGATTCTTCAAAATCGCTTAATAATCAACAGGTGAAATCAGCATAGGTCATGTGACATTAGAGAAAAATGCATGGAGACTGGGGGTCAGGAGACCTGAGTGGTGCAAGGTTGGGCAAATATGGTATTGTTGGAGGTCCTCTCCTCCAAACTGAATAGTGAGGTGAGGTCTGGGTTTCAATTTTTTTTAACCCTTTGTTCCAATCAAATCTCATGATGAAACAAGCAGCATGACACATCAGTTATAAACCTGAAGGGTCGGGAGGCAGAGCCACTGATTCACCCTTCCTCTAGCTTCCCCTCCTCCTCTCTCTTCCCTAACCCCAACCACCAGCATCTGGACCCTGAGTGTGTTCCAAGTTGTTGGGGCAAGATTTGGAAATGACTGGATCGGGTAACTCAAAGTACTCAAATTCTAAGAATGAAATTCCCATAAACTGGAATAACCTCTGGGTGAAAAACGAAAAGGATGAGTTAAACTCCAAGAACTCCACAGTGTTCATGATACCTCAATTAATAAATAGCGGTGCATGCCTGTAATCCTAGCTACTCGGGAGGCTGAGGCAGGAGAATCACTTCGACCCGGGAGGCAGAGGTTGCTGTGAGCCTAGATCGCACCACTGCACTCCATCCAGCCTGGGTGACAAGAGCGAAACTCCGTCTCAAAATCAATCAATCAATCTTCTTCAAAACATGGCTTGTTTTAAAAGTTCACCCACAAAGGCACTTTGAGAGGCCTGTGCGGGTGGATCATGAGGTCAGGAGTACGAGATCAGCCTGACGAAGTTGGTGAAACCCCATCTCTACTAAAAATACAAAAATTAGTGGGCGTGGTGGTGCTGGCCTGTAGTCCCATCTACTCAGGAGGCTGAGGCAGGAGAATCGCTTGAACCAGGGAGGCAGAGCTTGCAGTGAGCTGAGATAGTACCATTGTTCTCCAGCCTGGGTGACAGAGCAAGACTCCGTCTCAAAAAAAAAAAAAAAAAAAAAAGTTCAACCGTAGGTAGGATGTCTAGGGGTTTCTGTCTCAGGTCTTAGGCCTATTCCTAGGGACGCGAGGTGGCAATGAGACAGACTGAGTTGAAGAGGCCAGTCCTATTTTTTGTGACTTGTGAGCTAGCTAAGCCCCAGGACAAATGCAGGAAATAAAACTGCCAAATTTAGTGGTTTACCCAAAGTTATCCAAGTAAATGACAGAGTCCAGACCAGAACCTAGAGTTGGCACTCCCAGTCCTAACCATTTTCAGAGAAACACATTCTCTTGTAGTACCAACTACATTCTGTGAAAGCCTGGAATGACAGGATTCATTTATGAGGGTGAGGTTTTCAAATTCTATGTTACAAATCTGTGCTGCCCAGTATGTTAACCACTAGCCACATGTAACCACTGAGCACTTGAATAGAGTTAGTAGGATTTGAGATGCGCTGTTTTATGTGTTATGTATACAATAGATTTTGAAAACTTAGTACCCCCAAAATGTAAAATATCTCATTAATACTTATATTGACTTCATGTTGTAATGGTAATATTTCAGATATATTGAATTAAATAATATATGTTGAAATTAATTTTGGTTGGGCACCATGGCTCACACTTGTAATCCCAGCACTTTGGAAGGTCAAGGTTGGCAGATTGCTTGAGTGCAGGAGTTTGAGATCAGCCAGGGCAACAAGGCAAAACCCAGTCTCAGTCTCTACAAAAAATACAAAAATTAGCTGGGCATGATGGCGGGCACCTATAGTCTCAGCTACTTGGGAGCCTGAAATGGGAGGATCACTTGAACCCGGGAGGTCAAGGCTGCAGTGAGCTGTGTTCATGCCACTGCACTCCAGCCAGGGTGACAAAGAAAACAATTAATTTCACTTGCTGCTTTTTGCTTCTTTTACTGTAGCTAGTAGAAATTTCTAATTTATATATATAACTCACATTATATTTCTATTGGTCAGCACTGTTAGAAAGTGATTGCTCTTTAAAGAAGAGTCTTTGGAAAAAGATAGAATTGGTGGGGCTCATGAAATCCTCTCTCCAGAGCAATCACTCTTAATTTATTTAAGTAGATTAACATGTAGTAAGAATATTTTGGTCTCTGCGTAGAAGTTTACGGCTAATGGTAATAGTAACAATAATAAAAGGTCTACCACTTATTAAGTCTTTTTGAAAAGACTTATGTGTCAGGCACCATGCCAAGTGTTTTATATTTGCCTCATTTACTTGTCACAACAATCTTATTGTTACTAAGTTTTATTATTCCCACTTTCCCAATGAAGGAATTGAGATTCTCAGAGAATTAGCAACTGCCTAGGTCACAAGCTGGTTGAGTGATTGGACCAAGATTCTACCCTAGTCCTCTTGCATTTAAAGCCTGGGAACTTAAGTGCTACACAATTCTGCTTTGCTGGGACTAACAGTCCCGATAAAAATACCACCCTCAGAATTCTACAGATTCCCACTATGTTTGAAGGCCCTGGAGGGAAGGTGGGATACACAAAGTGGGGCAAAATCGTGGCAGTCTTCAAGCATCTGACATTATGGTAGGGAAAACATATGCAAAGAAATACGTGACAGAGGAAGACTTCATGAGAGAGATGAAAACATAAAATCCCTCATCGGACAGGACAGACACGAATTCATTCCAGTTGTGGGGGGAAAGAGAGAGTTTCATGGAAGAGGCAGCATTTCAGAAAGAACTCTAAAGATGAGGAAGGTTTTTCTGGAGTTAGGAGTAGCTAGAGAGAGGTGTGCCAGGTGGAAGAAATGGCAGGAACACGACAACTCCTGTGAGGGGACCAGCAAGGGGACCCAGATGGCTGTTTACCCATGGCAAGAGACCAGAGAAAAGACTGAGGAGAGAGTTCCAAGTCTGGACAAATTAAGGAGTGGAAACAAAGCTGAAATAAGATGTATACCTTGCTTTCTTGACAAGGCAGTCACAGCATTTCTTGGGTTGAAAAGAAGTTTTCAGTTTGTGTTAATGCACTTTGGAGCACGCTAAAGTCTTTTTTCTAGTACCTGGCAGAACAAGCAGTAACACCACCAACAACACTATCAGCCTCCAGAACTTCCAAGAATTACCCAATCTCTATGAGCCAAAAACAAAACAAAACAACCAACCAAACACACCAAAAAACCCAAACATCCAAATGTGACACAGATACCATGGGAGCAACCCCCAGGTGGCCAACATTCTTCCATATTCCAAGATATCTATCAGCAGACACAGGCCCCCACTATGCTCTGATCAAAACCCTGGTTTTTCTTCTCTTCCATTAGAGGAAGACCTGTCTTAGAGGACAATAGATCCACCAAATTGTCACAATTGCTAACATTCACAAGGCAGAGAGACAACACTAGAAGAAGCACCTTCCACCAGATGTAGAAGAGAGTGAATAGTTTTATTAGGGAACTTCTTTTTAGATGTTTGCTATGTTTTTCAAATGTAATATTTAAGATGGAACTCACCCCTCAAGCCCTGCACAGGGTAGCTGGAGTCTCCCCTTTCTGGAGAGCTACTTGAACTTGGACCTTTCCTTCACTAAATCCCAAAGGATTCAGAGTTGTTTTTTTTACCCCCTAGTTCTGCTTTCAAAATCTTCCAGGAAGTTAGGACTGTCACGTGACGCCTATTGTTATGAAGAAGTGTAGTGATTAAAATGTGGTCCCTGTCTAATCCCAGCCAGGGGCTTTGCCTCTTGATTAAAATATGGGGGGGGGGGGAGTTAAGGAAAGGAGCCTGCTGAGGGGTAAATTTACTTCAGGTTAACCCTGCTTTTCATCAGTCATTTCCTGCAAACTCATTACCATAGCCAGGCATTAGCAAATCCCACCTTTCCAAAACTGGCCCTTGTCAAGAGACACTTACTGGTAATCCTGGAGCTTCCTCTCTAGCATTTCCTTTACCCACCAGGAATGTCTGATCTTCCCAATTCCTCATCACAGACAGAAAAAAATCATCACAAATCCACGAGTCCTCAAAGTCTGGAGCTTCTAGCTAGGCAGAATTCACTGGTTGCTGGTTGTCCATTTTGAAGTATTCTCTTGGGTCTTTTTGATGAGATTGCAATCTTTATTTGGATATGTTGATGCTTTATGGAAGCAAACCTTTCCTTCAGGTGTATCTTAACTCAAAAGGAGCTGTCTGAACATTTTAAAATGCCCATTGGCTGTATGAGTTGAAATCGATGTTGTGAAGGTGAGAAAATGGAAAAGAACAAATAAGAGTGGACAAGGGCACAGATGTTCTTCAGGGATACAGTGTCCAGTCAAAGCTGGGGTTTGAATCTCATTACAAAGTCAATACAGACTACAGCATGGCTTCTATCTGCTCTTCCTCTTATTTTTTAACTTTTTATTAATTTTTGTAGAGATGGGGGTCTCGCTATGTTGCCCAGGCTAGTCTCGAACTCCTGGACTCAAGTGATTCTCCCACCTTGACCTCCCAAAGTGCTGGGATTACAGGCAAGAGTCACCACACCGAGCCCTGGTCTTCCTCTTTTTTGTTTTTGTTTTTGTTTTTTGAGACTGAGTTTTGCCCAGGCTGGAGTGCAATGGCGTGATCTCAGCTCACCACAACCTCTATCTCCTGGGTACAAGTGATTCTCCTGTCTCAGTCTCCTGAGTAGCTGGGATTACAGGTGCACACCACCATGCCTGGCTAATTTTGTATTTTTAGTAGCAACAGGGTTTCACCATGTTGGTCAGGCTGGTCTTCAAATTTCCAACCTCAGGTGATCCGCCCACCTCAGCCTCCCAAAGTGCTGGGATTATAGGTGTGAGCCACTGCGCCCGGCCTCTTCCTCTTAAAGTTGGTTTAACATTTCCAGATTCCTCAGCTCTACCCACAGTGGCCCCACAGATTTTGCTATCTTATTATACTGCCCTTTCAGTCGTTATATAGAACTTGGACTTGTTAGCAAGTTTAAATAAATTTTCTTTTCCTTTTAGATTTTTTAAGACTGAAGTCTTCAAAACATCTCTTTGCAAAAGTGTACAAAATATAGACTAAAATGTTAGTGTTTCCCTCCTTCCTCCACTGCTTTATACTCCCAGCCTTCACTCCACATTCAGCAGTTTATTCTCTTTTGTGCCACAAGTATTTCTTGAGCCCCACTCTGCCTGGCACTGTTTAAGGAGATGTGGATAAAGCAGTGAACAAAGGAGAGGACATCTTGACTCTCATGGAACTTACTTTCTGGTGGGGGGAGACAGACCCCAAACAAATAAATGCACACTGCTTTAGGAAACGACTTTGGAGCTCACTCAGGGTGAAATAGGAAGACATCGTAGGACATCACGAAGAATGAAATGGCTTTTTTTTTTTTCTTTTAAGGCTAACTGGCTGATTTGTGGAAAATGGTTAGCAGGGTGAGAGACTACCTAGGAGGCCATTGAAAAAGGCCTAGTGAGAGTTGTTGGTGGCTTGGATTAAGGTACAACCATAAATGTGCGGAGAAGTGCTACAACTTAGGGATACAGTTTGGAAGAAGAATTGTCAGGATTTGATGAAAAATTGGACAAAATAAGAAAAGAGAGATGTGAAAGATATAGTTGAAGTTTTAGACTTGAGCAACGAGGTAAATAGACTAACTAAAATGAGGTGGAGGGCTGAAGGTTCAAGTTAGGTGCAGGGGAATGAAGAGCTCTGAATGCTCATAGATCTCCAATGGAAATCTCTAGGTGGCAACGGCATTCTCGAGAGAGGTGAAGCTGGAGCTCTACATTTGGGACCTGTGACACACACGGAATTTAAAGCTCTGTGTAATCATGCCAAGGGAGCATGACAATGAATGAAGATGGAGGAGAAGATTCAAAACCAAAATGGGGTAGAATAACTAAAAATTAAATGGTCAAAGTTGTTTTATTTATTTATTTATTTATTTTTATTTTTTATTTTTTTTGAGACAGAGTCTCACTCTTGTTGCCAAGGCTGGAGTGCAATGATGTGATGTTGGCTCACTACAACTTCCACCTCCCAGATTCAAGTGGTTCTCCTGCCTCAGCCTCCCAAGTAGCTGGGATTACAGGCGCATGCCACCACACCCGGCTAATTTTTGTATTTTTTAGTAGAGACGGGGTTTCACCATGTTGGTTAGGCTGGTCTCGAACTCCCGACCTCAAGTGTTCCTCCCGTCTCAGCCTCCCAAAGTGCTGGGACTACAGGCATGAGCCACCACGCCCGGAAAAGTTGTTTTATTTAACATTACACATGGTAGTACAACAAACACGATTACAAAAGCTGGTATTATACCTAATCTGATTTCTATTATATTATTCTGCCTCATTTTGTTAGCCAAATTTTTATATAAGATTTAATGACTCTAAAACCAACGTTTTTGGCCTGAGTAGCTGTAGGAATGTAGTTGTAATTTACTGATTTGGGGAGGACTGAGAATAGACTTGTGGGCAGGAAGTCATAATTTGAGATACTCGAGGGGAGATGTTGAATAAACTGTTAGATATGAGAGAATGAATTCATGGGAGAGGTCTGGTTTGAGACTAGATTTGGTTTTATCTGCTATAGATAGTGTTCCTATGGGGCGTGAGTGAGTGTAGCTAGTGAACAGATAAGGACTGGGCCCTGGGCTCTCCAATGTCTGGAAGTGGAGAAGATATCAAGGAATTGGAAGGAAGATAATGAGGTAAGGGAGGAAAAAGCAGAAATCCTATCTAACATGCCAAATTATCTTAAAATTACAAGAACTGAAAACATCAAATAGTCTCAGAGTCTCCCCTAATTTGGCATAAGCAAAGAATACTGTCTTTTATTTATTTCACCTCTGCATTTAATTCTAAATCTCCCCAGGATTATAGATACATACCTGCTAAGAAAATAATTATGTCATCCAAACAATTTTCGGATGCTTTCCTAGGGGAATTTTTTGGAATTCTGTTTTCAGCTAGTCATGTGCCCATTGCCTAGAGATTTTGGCTGGGTGTGACATGTGGAGCTGGGCACACATGGTGCTGCTTCTTACTTTCATGCTGCCATATGAAGGAAGGTGTTCTTTTCTGTCTCTCTGTTATGAATTTGAAGGCTTGAGGGCACCTAATTTAAGCAACCCCAGGGGGTCTATACCACTTGATTGGACTTTCACATTTTACCCTTTGCATTTCTTTGTCTTTTGAGGTTATGCCAAGATCTTTCCCTGGAACACTGCCTGTGGGGTTGGAGACACCCTACAAAGGTTCTGTGGATAGGCTCCAGGGGTCTGTGAACTTGAATGGGAGAAACAGTACCTCTTTATTTTCATTAACCTTTAGTTGAAATTCAGCAATTCCTTCAACTAATGGATGTAGGTAGAAAATTACATGAGTTTTAGCAGTACTCGGACTTTGTCACCCATAGAAATCACAGATATTTTCATATCACCTTACAATTGTTTCAGATATCTCCAGATGTCATCTGAGAAGGCGCTTCAGTAGACTGTGATAGGGGTCCATGGTGCAGAATGGTGGAGGACCCTGCTATCTCTAAAGATATATTCAACTGGATGTATATTCTACTGGAGACACACACACACACACACACACACACATATATATATATATATTTTTTGAGACAGGGTTTCAACACGTTGCCCAGTTCCTGGTCTCAAGCAATCCACCCACCTCAGCCTCCCAAAGTGCTGGGGTTACAGGCATGAGCCACCGTGCCCAGCCTCTACTGGATATCTTGATGCCTTGTTCAATGACATTAACTTTATTTATGGTGCCTTTCTTGTCAGAGGCTTTACATTTTAGGTGGTGAATTCTGCTATTATTACTTTTTCTCCATGGCTTCTAAGCTTTGTGTATTTCTTGGAAAGGCCTTCCCCACTCAAAAGCAATAAACATACATTGTAACTTTCCAATATTTTCTTTCAACAGTTTTATAGGGCTTTTGCTTTGTTTTGTTTTCCTTTTTGTTTTATTTGTTTATCTTGTTTAGAAATGGAGTCTTGCTGCTTTGCTCAGGCTGGCCTGGAACTCCTGGGCTTAAATGATTCTCCCATCTCAGCCTTCTGAATAGCTGAGACTACAGGTGCCTGCCACTGTGCCCAGCTTGTTTTGTTTTTCATGTAGCACTTTAATCCAATTGGATTATGTTTTTATGTCTGCTGTAATGTAAGCATCTAACTTTTCTATTTCACTTTCTAAAATGGCAGCCAAATATCCCAATAGTATTTATTGGATAGTGAATAAATTTGTCATTTATCATATTTTTAGTAGCTTTACTGTGGCATAATATTATACATACTTAAAGTGTGCAATATGATAAGTTTTGACATAGCTGTATACCTGTGAAACCATTACCACCATCAGGAGAGTGAATAATTCGTATTTTTAAATAATTTCCATTTTATTTATCTTTTGAATAGTTAATATATTCACATGGTTCAAAATTCAAAAATTTTGCAGACCCTGCACTTGATGGATCAGCTGGCACTGCCCAGATCAATAAACTGGCTCAGCTCATCTAGTGGCCCCCACCCAGGAACTGACTCAGCCCAAGAAGACAGCTTCGACTCCCTGTGATTTCTTCCCTAACCAATCAGCACTCCTGGCTCACTGGCTCTCCCCCACCCACCAAGTTATCCTTAAAAACTTTGATCCTCGAATGCTCAGGGAGACTAATTTGAGTAATAATACAACCCCAGTCTCCTGTACAGCCAGCTCTGTGTGCATTACTCTTTCTCTTGCAATTCCCCTGTCTCGATAAATCAGCTCTGTCTAGGCAGCAGGCAAGGTGAAACCCTTGGGTGGTTACACTTGATGGCATCCATGGGATTGCTGCTGTGAACCGTGATTCTGATTTGCTGAACTGAAACTAGAATTAGCCAGGGCTGATCACCCACTCTCCGCCCATCCTGCCCCTGTTCCATGAGATTTGGCCTCATTAAAACTGACCAGCACTGGGTCAAGCAAGTCTCTTCAGTGTTTGTCTGGCTCCTCCTAATGTAAATGTCCTCTAGGTGGTAGGATCATCTTAGCCTTCTTATCCATATAACTTCCTCCTGGGACACAGGGCTTCATGAAATGCTAGGGCATGGGCATTCTCACCAGACATATGTTCTAATATGAAATAATGCTCAGTTTTAAATTGATATATTAATATCAGTATGGTAGGTACACATAGGAGGAAGAATCATCTTAAATGTATATCCGTATTGGAAGTGAAAGAGAAGAATGAATTTCCTTTGAATGTACTGATGAAAAAGAATTCAACTTTACTGCATAACCTCCCAAAGGGTTAGTGCAAGCCATGATTACAATAAGCTTTTATGGCCTCTCTCTCTCTGTCTCTCTCTCTCTCTCTGTGTTTTGTTTTTGTTTTAAATTTTTAGTTTCAAAAATCATTCTCTAAGTGCCACTGAGTTCAAGCGTACTTCACTGAAGAGCGTTAGTGTTCGTCACAGCATCTGTGTTGTATTTTGGGAGGTCCATGGGACTTAATTAGAAAGAAAATTGGCTGTAATTTCTTCTTTTGGTCCTCTTAATTGAAAAAAACAAAGCCTGGCTATTACTGTTTGAAGACCCTTTTAAGAAATCATTCTTTAGCTTCCCCTTGATTTGTGTTTCTTGCTAAAAGTTTTCCCAGAGGAGGGCTGAAGACAGCCCTAGAACAGTTCAGGCATTCTGTTCTCTTCCCTTTCTATCGAAGCGCTCCAGATAAGAGCCCTGAAGGAGGGAACACATTCAGCCCTCACAGTAGGATGCCGGTACTTTATAATAACCTCTCCCACAGCCCCAAGATCTCAGCACTATTCACTTTCTACCAGGACCCTTAACATAGCACAAAGAAAGACTTTGAAAGTCCCTGGACCCCACATCCCTGCTGAGAGCCCAGGATGCAGGATACCACACAGCAGTCTTCAAAAAGCCCCTAATTTTATTTCCGTCTCTGATTTCTGAACCACAGTCTTCTGCTTGAACAAGGGGAAAAACATCTGTGTAAACAAATATAGATGACTGAAACAGGCTAAACGCTTTTCCCAATCAATTCACATAGACTCTCTGTTGATTGTAAGACGAATAGTGATATGGACAAAAAGTGCTCCAATACATGGTATTCTCTGTGAAGAGATCTGTTGGTATTAAGCACCCACAATAATGGTCTCTATAAAATAGGGATGCAGGCTGCTGGTGACCAGAAACAGTTAACTGTATCACATTATTATTATTATCATTATTCATATTATTTTGGGACAGAGTTTTGCTCTTGTTGTCCAGGCTGGAGTACAATGGCACAATCTCGGCTCACCACAAACTCCGCCTCCCGGGTTCAAGTGATTCTCCTGCCTCAGCCTCCTGAGTAGCTGAGATTACAGGCATGTACCACCATGTCTGGCTAATGTTTTATATTTTTAGTAGAGATGGGCTTTCTCCATGTTGGTCAGGCTGGTCTCAAACTCCCGACCTCAGGTGATCCACCCGCCTTGGCCTCCCAAAGTGCTGGGATTACAGGTGTGAGCCACCACGCCCAGCCATGTATCACATTGTTTTAGTTAGAAATTTTCACAAAGTTTTCCTAAGATCAATCCTTCACTCAACAAACATTTACTGAGCATCTATAAGCATTTTTTCCTAAGTGCTTCTGGGGACACTAGGCAAACCTGAATGAGATCTATCTATGCCTTTAAGGCTGTGGAACAGAGCAAAGGGATAAATAGTCATTAAGAGTATAGTTTCTGAAATCATCTGGCCTAGGTTTGAGTTCTGACTTCATTACCTGCTAGCTGTGTGGCCTTGGGCAAGTTGCAAAGTTTTCTGAGCTTCAATTTCTTCATCTTCAATATTATCTTCTTCACAATGACATTTATGAAAATTAAATAATGTGATGAAGAGTACCTGCCATATAATAAAAATGTCAATATAAAGATTATTATATTAGTTGGGGTATGGACTAAGCTACTATAGCAAAAAGACTCCAAATTCCAGTAGCAGAGCATAATAGAGGTTTATTCTTCTCTCTGTCCAGAGGTAGGAAGTCTGCAGCTATAAGGGGGCCTCCACATTTTCCACATGTGGCTTCCAGCTCTAAGACCAAGACGGTTGCTCTGGCCCTTTCCACATCCCAGCAAGCAAGAAAGGCAAAAGGCAAGGTGAAGACATGCTTCATCTTTTTAAGGACATCACCCAGAAGTGGCTGATTTCATTTCTGGTTACATTCCATGTTCCAGAACTTAGTCACCTGATTGTGCCAAGTTGCATTAGAAGTGGGAACTGTAGTCTCTAGCTGACCACATGCTCAGTTAAAACTCCTAACTTCCACTGTGCAAAGTGTTGGGCCATGAGCCGTTCTCAGGCACAGCTATCATTATTAGCTGGCCTTAGGACTGATGAAAATTGCTGCTATAAGAGCCTTGAAAGTCATAGGACGTAGACTCCTGGACACATGGGGAAGGAAGAAAACATCCAGATAGAGGGATAGAGAGCTCAGAGGCATCAACGAGAAGAGGCTTTCAGAGTGTATGGAGAAGTCCAGATTATCAGAGTGTAGCAGGCAGTAGCAGAACTGTGTGGAAAATAAAGCCAGATCAGAGGTGAACAGCAGACCAGGAAGGGTCTAAGACATTTGGCCAGCATTTGTTAGGCCATGAAGAGATAGTAAAGTTTTTTTTTTTTTTTCCCTTGAAACAGAAGGTCTCACTTATTTATTACTCAACTCAACCAACCAGTGGGCTCATAACAGATTCAGAGAGGAAAAATATCTTCCCAATGAAACATGTCCAGCTCTGCAGACAGTGGTGACATTTTCAGCTGGATATGGTAACATGATTTTGACCTTCAGACAGCATAAATATGTGTGCCATCTCACGTGCAATTCCCTAGAGACCCAACTTGGTTCTTCTCCAATGTCTCCTTTTGGAGTTGTACCCGATTTTATTACCAATTTTCATCCGAATCCACTGGGGAATGGGACGATTTTGCTTTTGTTTCTTGACCAGGAATCACTTAATCCTGAAAGTCTTGTGAGAAGTGAAGTCAAGCACACACCATGATGGTGGAGTAAGGAAAAGAGGGGGAAAATGAGAAGAGATAGTAAAGTTTTGTGAGCAGAGGAGGCAAAAATTGGGGATGACCTGGTACAGGAACATATGTCTGACAGCAGAGAATAGAATGGATTGACAAGGAAGTAAATGGAGGCTGTGAGACTGATGGGAGAGGGCATTCCAATAAGCCAGGGATGAGATTCTTAGGGCCCAGTTTGGGCCCATGTGGTGATAGGATTGGAAAGAAAGAGCCAGATGGGAGGTACCTCTGGAAATAGAGTCAACAGGATATGATAACCAATTAAGTATGGGTCTGAAAACAATAGTGCAGAATGACACAAATTCTGCAGTTTTAGTTTTTGTCAGGACAGAGATGCCATTAACGAGGAGAGAGAAGCTGGGAAGGCATAGAGGAGAACTGGGATGTGTTTCTGGTTTGTGAACCAGGAAAGGTAAGAGTCTCACGGTACTCTTATAATGTAATTTCTTTTTTTGGATAATTATTTAATGTCTGTTTTCCCCTGCTACACCATAAACTCATCTTTTGATGCCTAAAAAAAAATCTCAAACTTTGTGGTATAAAACAAGCAAACATTATTTTTTATTATTACCTCTCATAGTTTGAAAGATTGCCTTTGCTCAGGTTGGCAGGTTTCACTCAGGGTCTCTCATTTACTTGCCAGATGAGGCTGGAGTTGGAATCATCTCAAAAACTTCTTCATTCACGTGTCTTGTAGTTGATAGTGGCCGTCAACTGAGCCCTCAGTCAAGACCCTCAGCCAGAACACTTATATGAGGCTTCCCCCTATGGCCTGGGTTTCTTTGCAGCAAAGCGCCTGGGTTCCAAGAGCACTCCGGAGAAAGCTAAGGAGAAGCTTCATTGCTGTTTACTGCCAAGTGACACGGTGTCACTTCTGCTGTATTTTATTCATGAATAACAAGTCACCAAGGCCAGGCCATATTCCAGGGCTTGAGGGGAGGAATGCTAGAGAGTTTATAGACACATTCTGTGAGGACAGGGGGCTGGTCTGTCTTTTTTTAACCTCTGTATTGTCAATGCTTGGGGAAAAGTCATATACTGTGTGGTCAATGAAAGTTTGTTGAACGAATGAACAAAGACAAACGTAAGCAGGTTCCAGTGCCACAGAGAGATTATTCAGTGTGAAGACTGGGGAATGTTGGCTGTTACTAACTGCTCATTACTAGTATGGCCATCATTTCTATGTGGGGGACACAATCTTCAGCAACTTTCACTAGTTTGAAACTTGGGAAATGTTCAAGTGGGAGAAAAAAGACATCGTGATTCCTTTATATTGGGTCATTGGCTCTCGAGTTTGGCACAAGTGGATCTGAGAGGCAAAATCTGAACCATATACCTGTATCTCACTGATGGTTGGTACTGCAAGACAAGCAGCTCCTGTCTTGCTACTCTGGGTCCTGAGTTGGGAGTGTTCTTACTGGTGAAGGGGAGGAGGCTTGGAGGAGGTGGGAGTAGGGTGCCGGCAGCCAGATGGCTCAACTTCTCTCATTTTCTTATGGACTTTTTCTAAGGTATCCCCTCTTTTCCTCTTTTTCAAATTCTGATGATGTAGCTGCCATTTCCCGAGGAGAATACTTTTTAAAACTGTTTTTGCTGTGTCTTTAAATAAACAAAACAAACAAATAAAATAAGAGAAATATTTATTCATTATAGAACACTTGAAAAATATTGCACATTATAGAAAACAAAAGCTGTACATATTTCTACTAGCCAGGACCAACTACATTGGTGATATTTTCTTTGAAGAAAATAACTAGATAGTTGGAATACTATAATACAGAAAGTTGTACATCTGATTTTTAAAACCTAACTTTATAATAAAGACATTTTTCTAAAGTTTCTAACTCTATCCTTAGTTGTTGTTTTAGCTTGGGCAAATTACTTAACCTCTCTAAACCTCAGTATCCTCATCTGTAAAATGGAGGTAATAATAGTACCTTCTTCACAAGATTGCTGTCAGGACTAAATAAGATGATGTGTAAAATTCTTAGCTTGCACCTGGCATATGGTAAACATTAAATGTTAGCTAATATTAATATTTTATGTCATGCATGAATTCATTGTATTATCAAAATATGATTTTTCAATTAGTGCATAATAGTCATTGTATAGCTGTACCATGATTTATTTAACTGTTTTCCTGTTTTTGGACATTTAGATTGTGCAAAATGCTTACTTTTGTAAATAACTTTGTGATAAAAGTCCTTCAATATAAAACTTTGTCCATCTTACAGATGAAGGTAAATTCTTGGAAGTGAAAGCAATTTTTGAGGGAAGGGGAGAGAACATCAGGGGGGCTGGGGCTTTCCTTATCCACCTCAGCTCAAGTTCTTCATGATCTCCCACAGCTGCCTTGGATATAAGGCTCCTAAAAAGGGATAACAGTTTTGGGCTGGCTTCTAAAGGAACTTGGGTTGAAGGAGAAATGGGGACACTTTGGGAGATTTCTAAGTCTTCCCTCCTCTTTGTTACAAATTCTCAAAAGGACAGGAGTCACTAAACTGGGAACCAGAAGACCTGAGGTCTAGTTCCAGCTCAATGGCTAATTGTGTAACTTTGGGCAAGTTGCTAAACTTCTTTGGGCTTCCCCCTTGGTAAGATGAAGGAATTTGGCTTCACTTCTAAAGTGCCTTTGAACGCTAGCATTCAATAGATCAAAGACTCTGACAACTTCATAGCCAATATCAACCTTCCCCACCTCCTATTTCAAGCAGAGAATCTGGTTCATTTAATCTTCATTCATCCATTCAAAAAGCATTTACCTACCACCCACTATTTATCTATCACAGAAATGAAATACAAGGTGATTATCCTTGATAAACTCCAAGCCTGGTAGAGAGATAGGATGAGAAAGAAGTTATATTGACATACTGTAACAATTACTATAAAGGTTATTACTAACTCCCATGGACAGACAGAAGGAGGAAATGTATATTGTGTTTTTAATGGCGCTGGGTTGGAGGGTCAGATCAGGAGTAGATTCACTTACGAAAAAATGTCAGCGTCTTCAATCACCTTTGTGTGTGAGCCTGATCCTAAGTATTTATAAAAACTTTCTATGAGACCTTCGTCTGTCTTAAAATATCTCCATACAGCATATATTGTTGAGCATCTCCAGTGTGGGAGACAGAGAGTTGATGTTAAGAGAAACAAAATGGCAGCCTTACCCTCCAGGATGGTAAAGGTAACTATGCAGGTAATGAGGCTGTGGGTGAAGGTGGGAGTGCTGTGGGAGCCTTTGGGAGGGAGCCATTTTATTCCTGAGAGATCTGGGGATAAGTGTTTTTTTCTCAAATTCTAGAAAGAATGCTGGGTTTGGAGTTGGAGAAGTTAGGTTCAGCTCCAGGGTTGGGTGAGTTGCCTAATGACTGTGAGCATCAGTAACCAGCCCCAGGAACATTTACCTGGAGGTGGTGTGTGTACAGCTGGAGTCTGTTACACACTGAAGAAATGGTCTTGTCTCCTTCCTTCCGTTACTCATCTTTCAGAGTCTTGGTTCACACACCCTGAAAGTGTGAATAGTGTCTCTCCCTGAATGTAGAATAACATGTAAGGGAGGCACCTGGCAAGGCCAGAGCATTATTGTGGTTCTGGAGGAGGGAGACTAAGAGCTGGTATCTTAAAGAACTGACTTCTCCATTAGGCTTTTTAAGGATGATTCTGGCATTCACCAGGGAGTTGTTCCTCTTTAGCAGAAGAGTACTGGTCAGCAGCAGTGGCTGAACCGAGGCCTGATGGTGGTGAAAGCGCTCAGAGGAAAGGGAAATGGAGCAAAGTGGAAGGTGGACGGGGCCAGCTGACTGCATTGCAGCCAGACCTAGCCCCAGTGCCAGCAGGAAAGGGGCACTCCAGCAGGGTGGAGTCTGGGGATGGGGTGGCTGCCCAGGCAGTACAGGCCAACTAGTACCGTGGCGAATGGGACAAGGAGTGGCCATCACTCCTTCACCTCTGTCCTTTCTTGTTATGTTCCAAAGGGAAAAGCTGTGATGAAAGGGCTTTAAAAAAAGTAGGGCAAGGGAAAGATCAACCACACCGGGTTGCCAGGACAATACTGAATGGGACAGCTGGGTTGGGTCCCTCAGCTGTGCAGTGGGGAGAAATGCCCTGAGAAACTCTGTGCTTTGCTAAACATTCAAAGATTATGTACAAGATCCAGTGTAACCCTCCCCACCATCCCTCTTTCTTGACACTCCCAAAGTCCAAGAGAGAAAAGGAGGGAGAAAATTCATTTTGGTGTAGGAGGGGAGATAGTGGATTCAGAGAGAGAGAGAATGTAGGATAACCTAGGGGAAGTTTACGTGGGCACCAGGAGGGAAGAGGGACCACAGAGCAGTGCTGGGAATGCGATCTCCACATGTACGGATTGCTTGCTCTGTGTGTGACTCTGAAACAGGTGACTTTTTTCTTCGAATGGAATAGGATTTGTGCATCACTTGGGATGAGCTGCCTTGCAATGTGTTTTGTATGTGTGCTCTCCCAGGCAGCAGACTTCTGTCCCAGGGTGCTCCCCCTGGGTAGTGTAGGTGTCTGGTTAAGTCTGCCCAGGAACTTACTTTCTGAGGTGGATAAACTGACATGGATATATTCAAAGAGCTGAAGAATAAAACATGAATAAGGCACAAAACATAATGCAAAAAAAGGAAGATCTGTGTGTAAGGAGCCAATCAAATTTTTGTTGACGATCTTTGTACAGTAATATCATTCTTGCTGCTAAAGTTTTAAAACTGACAGATGGATTTGTAGCTATTAAAATTGTCATATGCCTACCAGAAGGGAGTCTCTATTAGAATATTGTTTTTTAAAATTATTTTTATTGTTATTATACTGGTGATTATTTTTATCCTGGTGAATAATTTTTCATAACAATATTTTATTAATATTATATAAATAGTAATACTTGACATATTGCATTTAAATTTTAATATTATGTTATATTTAATAAATATCATTTACAAAATATTTTATTCATATAATATATTGAGAGGTATCAACTATTATGCCATTTAATCATCCCAAGAATCCTGTGATGTGAAATGTTTATTATTATTGTCATTCGATAGATGAGAAAATGGATCGAAATTGCCCAATTCTATAGAATTAATGAAGTGTGGAGCTGGTATTGAGGCCTAGAATTATTTGAATCTAACCTAATCCTATGTTTTTTGTTTGTTTGTTTGTTTTGTTTTGTTTTGTTTTGGAGGGTGGGGACGGAATCTCGCTCTGTCGCCCAGGCTGGAGTGCAGTGGCGCGATCTCGGCTCACTGCAACCTCTGCCTCCCAAGTTCACGCCATTCTCCTGCTTCAGCCTCCAGAGTAGCTGGGACTACAGGCGCCCGCCACCACGCCCGGCTAATTTTTTTGTATTTTTAGTAGAGACAGGGTTTCACTGTGTTAGCCGGGACGGTCTCCATCTCCTGACCTCGTGATCCGCCCGCCTCAGCCTCCCAAAGTGCTGGGATTACAGGCGTGAGCCACCGCGCCCGGCCTGTTTGTTTTTTGAAATGGGGTTTCAATCTTGTTGCCCAGGCTGGAGTGCAATGGCACAATCTCTGCTCACTGCAACCTCCGCCTCCCGGGTTCAAGCGATTCTCCCGCGTCAGCCTCCTGAGTAGCTGGAATTACAGGCGCCCACCACCACGCCCGGCTGATTTTTTTTTTTTTTTTTTGGTAGAGATGGGGTTTCACCATGTTGACCAGGCTGGTCTCAGACTCCTGATCTCAGGTGAGCCACCCACCCTGGCATCCTAGAGTGATGGGATTACAGGCGTGAGCCACCTCATCTGGCCCAAACCTATGTTCTTAGTGACAAATAATCCAAAGCTAGTAATTTGGATGATCCAACAGATCTCATAAGAAATAGAGCTATGAATGGAAACTAACAAGATTACATAAAAAGGGGTGGATGGAAAATTCTAAGTGTGCTTTCATAAAACCAGCTATTTGAGTTTGAGGTGGGAAACTATGGCTTAGTAATGGTTTAGATGAAATATACTTGGGTGTACATTAAAAAAAAAAACTCAAGTTTAATATAAGCCAACAAATATGTAACATGACTGCCCATAAAAGCTAATTACTGAGGTTGTAGCAGTAGAAGTATTATTTACAGAAATACAACTATAAAGGGGCAGGAATTGGCAAATGGAACACGAAGAAAGCATTCATGACAGTGAAGAGTCTGGAAAACATCTTGGTTTCTAACAATTTCAACAATGAGCAATTGTTGAAAGTATATTTGTTTTTTTCTAGAAAGCAGTAATAATTATTATAATAATACCTAATTCTTATATATTTCCTTAACCCAATCATATTTGTATTATTAACTCTTTTATTCCTTACAAATACCCCACAAGTAGACCCATTCCTATGCCCATTTTATAGATGAGGGGAATTTGTTACGTAGCACAGAAAGTGGATACAGTAGCCCTCTCTATCTTGTACTTTTGGTTCTGCCATGGTCACAAGTAAGACGCATGTGCAGCAAACAGAGTTTTTACTCTAACATGTGGTTAAATTGGAAAGAGGACAAATGATAACTCATATCCTTTTCTCCACCTCTTTTCAAATGCAATGAAATTAACCTCTCCTTTCCAAGAACAGTATGCAGGCGGCTAAGCTGGAAAGACCCACACTTGAGTGAATAGCGACAGCTCAACCCTTCTGCTCTTTGGCTCTGCTGTCTCTACTGGCCACTTGGTCTACCAGTCAGTTGTGCCCTGTATGTACCCAGCCATGTCTGGGAAGATTCATAACCACAAGACTGTCTTATCAGGAGGAAATACAGGAAATTACAGGATGGGTATATGAGACATATGTGCTGGATATAAAGCTCAATAGCAGTGACGTCATATTCAGAAAATAGTGTAAACTTTCTCGCTGTAAAGGTTTGGTCATTACTATTTTGTAACTCTATCTAAAAATTTGGTAAAAAGTACTTTCAGCAGCAATGAGCTAAAAAACAAAAGGAAAATCAACAACAATGATGATGACAAACACAAAACAAAACCAAAAACCTGAAAGAGCATATTTAATGAAAAATTAAGTCTTAAATGTTCATTCCCCAAGATAACTGATGAATATAGAACTTGCACAAAAATGTTGACATTTACCATCCATCAAAGGGTTTTAGTGATATCACTAAACATATAAAAAGCAGATGAAACCCATCTGCCGTAAAAGCAACAGCACCTACTTCAAAGTTGGAAGTTATCTTAAGAGGATTGTGGTCAGAGAAAGCAATTTAATATGTGCAGCTGTGGAAAGGTTTATTTATACATCATTCTTTGAAGTGACTTTTCATTTAGATTAAATGTCTGTTCTTCTAAATTAATTTCAATCATTTTCAGTACCAACATTTCTTGGGCATGTGCAAATCCATGCTGAAGTGTTGGGTCCATTAACAATAGAAGAACTTTGCAAACACTTAAATAATTCCAATTGTATATCAAAGTCATCAGATGTTTCAAATAGAAAATTGATCAAGTTCGTTCCAGTTAATGGCTTACTTTTCTTTTCACCCGACAATTCAGGAAATCAAGTTAAGCTTTTGGAAGTTTATTTGTTGAAGGCAAAATATCTGACAACATTGTGCATACTGCGATAAATTCGAGGAAAATTTCAACATTGAAAATGAAATTATTTGTGTCTGTGATGACATGAATATAAATTTTGGCAGAGCATAACACCACTGTAAAAACTATGTTCTAATCATGGTATCTATAAAACAGAAGTGTACTTGGATTGACTGTGGTGCACACACAATTCCTAATTGCCTCCAAACAGATATCAGTGTTTTACCAATTTAAATAGGAATTTATGTATATATAGAGTAACTGATTTTTTAAATTATAAAGCTGATGTTAAAAAACAAACAAAAAACTTCAGATGGAAGTATATACTTTCTCTTTGCCATGCATCACCAATCACATATTAAAAATGTTTGAACTTTTTCAGTATCACTGATCACTAGGGAAATGCAAATCAAAACCACAATGATATACCACCTCATATCAGTCAGAACGGCAGTTATTAAAAAGTCAAGAAACAACAGATGCTGGCAAGGGTGTGGAGAAATAGGAATGCTTTTACATTGTTGGTGGGAATGTAAATTAGTTCAACCACTGTGGAAGACAGTGTGGCGTTTCCTCAAGGATCTAGAACCAGAGCATCATTTGGCCCAGCAATCCCATTACTGGGTATATACCTAAAGGAATATAAATTATTCTATTATAAAGATACAGGCACACATATGTTTACCGCAGCACTATTCACAATAGTAAAGACTTGGAACCAACCCAAATGCCCATCAATTATAGACTGGATAAAGAAAATGTGGTACACATTTCTTTATGTGTATGTGTACACATACACCATGGAATACTATGCAGCCATAAAAAGGAATGAGATCATGTCCTTTGCAGGGACGTGGATGATGCTGGAAGCCATCATCCTCAGCAAACGAACACAGGAACAGTAAACCAAACACTGCATCTTCTCACTCATAAGTGGGAGTTGAACAAAGAGAACACATGGAGACAGGGAGGGGAACATCACACACTGAGGCCTGTGGGGTGGGGGCAGGTCGAGGGGAAAGAGAACATCAGGACAAACAGCCAATGCATGTGGGGCTTAAAACCAGGGTGACGGGTTGATAGGTGCAGCAAATTACCGTGGCCCGTGTATATCTGTGTAACAAACCTGCACATTCTGCACATGTATCCTGGAACTTAAAGTAAAAAAAAAAAAGAAAAAAAAAGTTTGAGCTTTTTGAAGAATTACTTGGCAAATTAACCCAAATGTCAACCATAATGATGAAGAAAGTTCTCTTCATTTTTGTTGCATCTTGTTCAAAATCAGTTGAAAATATGTAATGAAATTATTCAGTGACAGAAACAACTAAAAACTTTTATTTTTAAGTGTATAGCAAATTGTAATTATTAAAAACAGAGCTTTCAAATATATAGAAGCAAGGGAAGAAGCAAAAAAAGTAATCTATGAGAGCTCAAGTGGTGAAATAGGTTAACATGTGGGAAAAATCTTTTGATGAAGATTTTAGTTTTAATTTTATAAGTTTATATTACATTCCAGAATGGATGGAAATTGAGGAGACCTATTATTTTGCAGAATCTAAATTTGATTACATATTTAGAAGAATCATAAAAAGGGACACTTCAAAATAAATTTCATCTTGTAAAAATATTTGTTGCAAAAAGTAATCTACATGGAAAAAAATGGTACCTGTAAAAATATTTGGGCTAAAATATTTATAGATCTCAATTTTAAAAGTCAAGATTTGGCTGTGCGCAGTGGCTCACGCCTGTAATCCCAGCACTTTAGGAGGCTGAGGCAGGCGGATCACCTGAGGTCGGGAGTTTGAGACCAGCCTGACTAACATGGAGAAACCTGTTTCTACTAAAGATACAAAATTAGCCAGTTGTGGTGGCACATGCCTGTAATCCCAGCTACTCGGGAGCCTGAGGCAGGAGGATCGCTTGAACCTGGGAGGCGGAGGTTGCAGTGAGCTGAGATTGTGCCATTGCATTCCAGCCTGGGCAACAAGACAAAAATCTGTCTCAAAAAAAAAAAAAAAAAAGAAAGTCAAAATTTGAGAATAACCTCTATTTAGTAGACTTTGACCAGAGCTGCCAGTGCAGTGGCCAACACCTGTGAAGACAAGTAGTTTTTCACATAAAAATATTATGGCCAAAAGAGAGGAGTCAACTGAAGCTGCCATGAATTTCAAATTTATTAATAAAATAGTCACCTATAAAGAATACTGCAGGCTATTTTATGAGAAAATTAAAAATAATAATTTCATGTTAAAAAATTTATTCACAGAATACCGGTGATTAGTATTATAGACGGAAACAGAATTACAAAACTGATTGAGTACATCAGTATATACCAAGAATAATTATTTCACTTTTATTCTTTTTAATGTTCAGCTATTAATATAATTTTAAAAATACGCTAATGAACACAGATGCATTATTTTAACTTTTAAAGAAAATTTCAGTTTAAAAAATTATTTTTAATAAGAATAATTCACAAATTCTCCGAGAAAATAACACTGATTTGTTGATCACTGAATGAATATTTTTATAAATACTACATAATTTTAATTATGTGTTTTTATTTTGATGTAATTTCAAATTCATAGAAAAGTTGCAAGAGACCGAGTGCGGTGGCTCATGCCTGTAATCCCAGTACTTTGGGAGGCCAAGGCGGGTGGATCATGAGGTCAGGAGGTGGAGACCAGCCTGACCAACATGGTGAAACCTCGTCTCCACTAGAAATACAAAAATTAGCCACACTTGGTGGTGGGTACCTTTAATCCCAGCTACTCAGGAGGCTGAGGCAGGAGAATCGCTTGAACTCAAGAGGAGGAGGTTGCAGTGAGCCGGGATCATGCCACTGCACTCCAGCCTGGACAACAGAGTGAGACTCTGTCTCAAAAGAAAAAAAAAAAAGAAGAAGAAAAGTTGTAAGAGTTTTACAAGGAGCTCCAGTATGCCCTTACAAGCTCCCATTTTGCTTCCATGTGCTTTAGTATTCTCCTCTCTGTCTCTCTCTCCACTCATCCCCCCTTCCCTGTCTCTCTGCCTTTGTCTCTTCCTGTCTCATATCCATGTGTGTAATTATTTAAAATATTGTTTTTCTGAACCATCTGAATGTAGGTTCAAGACATCATTCCACTTTTCTACTAAATCATTTGGTGTGGATTTTCTGAAAATAAGGATATTAAGTTCAGGAAACTTAACATTGTTAAGTTCCTATAACACAATTATCTAATCCATAGTCCCTATGTAAATTTCATTTCTTGTCCCAATAATGTCCCTTAGAGTTATTATTATTTTTTTTTCTGGTTCATGATCCAATCCAGTATCACATGTAGCAACAGTTGTCAGGCCTCTTGGGCTTCCTTTAATCTGAAATAGTTCCTTAACTTTTCCTTGTCTTATTTAACCTTGACTTTTTTTTTAAAGAGAACAAGACTGTTTGTTTTGTAGAATGTCCCTCAATTTGGGTATGATTAGTTTTGGGCCATGCATTTTTGGCAGGAATAAAGTGATATATCCCTCTCAGTATGTCATATCTGGAGGCATACCATGTTGATTTGTCTCAGTATTAGCAATATTGACTTAGATCATATGGATAAGATGATGTCCACCAGAACTCTCCCTTATAAGGTGGAGATATTTTAGTGAAAATTACTCAAAGATCATGTGAATCAAATTTTTACCCTCTGTAGTTAACTTTAGTTGATTTTATCAGTTGTCCCAGATTTGGCCAGAGGGAGCTCCTTCAAGTTGTCTTTTTGGCCTTTTGATATGATTTCTTATTCTTTAAGCACTTTCTTACTTTTCAGCATGAGATACCACAGGATCATCGGATCATCTTGTATTCCTTCTCTCCATGGAGGCCTGGCTTTTGGCAAACAGTGGTGTTTATAAACAACAATCAGACACTAGATATGCTTATTGTTACATGTGTGTCATTGCTTAAGGCTTTCTCAGTGCTATATGTGTTTGGACATGTATGGATGTCTCTACAAAAAATTTTTTTAAAAATCAGCTGGGCATGGTAGTGCATGCCTGCAGCCCCAGCTACTTAAGAGGTTGAGGAAGGAGGATTGCTCCCAGGAGTTCAAGGCTGCAGTGAGCTATGCATTCACTCCTTGACATTGTCTTACAGGTTCCTAAAGGTTTGTCCATCTTCTTTCAATGTTTTCCTCTTTCTTTTTATATTGGATAATTTCAATGGGTCCATTATTAAATTTATTGACATTTTTTTCAAACTCCATGTCTGGTTCCTCAAACTGGCACTTTCTGCTTGAGTTTTAATTATCTTAGACCTGTGTCAACTGGGGCAAACCCTCAGACAAAAAGCTATGTAAACACGATTTTTTTTTTTTTTTGAGACAGAATCTTACTCTGTTGCCCAGGCTGGAGTGCAGTGGTATGATCTCAGCTTGCTGCAACCTCTGCCTCTCAGGTTCAAGCAATTCTCCTGCCTCAGCCTCCTGAGTAGCTGGGATTACAGGCATGCGCTACCACATCTGGTTAATTTTTGTATTTTTAGTAGAGATGGGGTTTTGCCATGTTGGCCAGGCTGGTCTCGAACTCTTGACCTTGTGGTCTACCCACCTCAGCCTCCCAAAGTGCTGGGATTACAGGCGTGAGTCACCGTGCCTGACCTACAAATTTTATCCAGTGCAGTTCCCTGATATGAAACACTGACTCTCCTCCAGTTTCTGCTGCTTTTATTGCTCTCCAGAACCTTCAGATGATGATCTAAAAGAAATTGTTTATTCAGCACAATCTACAGAAAGGTTAGTCAATACAAGCTACTCTGCCAGTACCAGACATGGAAATGTTAATACAAATATTAGTCCTTAATTTTCTAATAGGGAAAATGTGTAATTTATATCTAAATAAAAATAGGCTTGGTTAATAACTGAAGTGATAGAATAGTAAGTTGTAAAAATAAATTCTCACAATTTAAAAGATTTTTATAAATATTTGAGTTATAGTTGACAAACTTGCCTTAAAATATCTCATGTGTTATCATGAGCCTATTTGTACACCACCGGAATATAGCTCACGCCACAAACAATTTTCCTCATGGAAATAATAGCTCCTGAACGGCTCTGTGTCCTATTTAATGAAACAATCACATACTTGAATGCTGACTGTGTTAAGTTGCTATTAAGATTTCTAAATGTGCGTTCTGTATTTCTGTACTTATCTCATGGACGTTCAGCCACAAATACCTCACAGACTGGCACCGGTTTGTGAAACGTACTGTGAATACTGTTAATATATGGGGCATTTCCCTTCTGGATTTCTATGCTGAGTCTCTCCCCCTCCCCCTCCAGTTGTATTCTTCATTTTTTTCTACCCTGCTCTGTACTCAAGACGCTGACATGCACAGACTGTGATCCCCTGCCTTCTGGCATCCTGTTGTAGTTGGCCAACAGAAATAGCCAGCAGGAGATAGAAAGGCAGAGAGGTTGGAGTGTTCATTCCTACAGCTTTTCTGAACCGGTCCTGGAGAGTGAGTTGTGTCCCTCTGCTCCTCCACTACAAGTGCCAGCTCCTGTCAGGTGGCCCTCTCCTTCTGCCTACCCTCTTTAGGTACTGATCTACTTTGTCCCCTTGCCCTTCAGTCCTATAGTGGGTGATGTCCCTCCTTTGTTACTAGTATGGTATCGCATTTCCCTTCCCACTCCCTGCCATATCTTTAAATTGTGCTTTTATTAACTATTTTCAGTATATACATGTGCCATCTTTTTGCTGTCAGGACTCTGACTGAGACATTCTCCTTGGCTAGGATTTGGGTCTGGGTTGTAAGAGTGAATAATTTGCACAAAACCAAAGAGCTTTCTGGAAGAAATATAATGGAGACTCTAATACCCTCTGTTTTGCAGATTTACATGAAGAGATTATCTCTGATGAATTGAGGTGGCCCAGATTGAAGGTCAACTGGCAGATGTGTATGTTCACTATGAGAGAAAGGAACCAAGGCCAGATCATCAAGGAAAGAGCTGGCTGGGAGCTCAGGATGTGGCCGAGGCTGTAAGGTTCCTCCTGATGGACCCTTCCTGGCACTGTGGACATGCATCTGGAAAACATCTGGGTATGATTGTTCAGAATGAGCCAGGTAACTAGAAAATGTGCCTTTGTTGTGCAGTGACTGTTGTTGATTTTACATATCTTTTTCTTAATTCACCTTAAGAAACTCCCGCCAGACCAGCAGCAGTGATGTGAATTGGTGCCCAGGTCCCTTTCTTTAGTGATGGGTGGCCAGCACAAGTATGATAAATCACCACTGTTCTTGCAGCAGTGACCAAAGATTGAATCTCACTATCAAACTACCTGCTTTCCACAAGCACTTTACCAGCAGCAACTTCACCAGATCCTGGCATTCTTCAGTGAATGAACTCCTCATAGTTTCCAGTTTTCTTCCATCATGAGGATAATAACCAGGACTGATGCCTTCAACAGAGCAAGCCCCTTTGCATTCTTTCTTTCAGTATGGGAGGTGAGATGCCCCAAAGAGGGAGGCAATACATTTTCACAATAGAAGAGTAGAGCTCAGAGTTATTTAATGTAAATATTAAAAAATGACTCAGCATTATTTTATACCCCATGTTTGCAAATCACAAAAACAATCACAAAAACAGCTATAAGATATATGTAAAGTGGTTGGTAACTGAGTCAATGATGACACTAGAATTATAGTCTAGATTATGTTCTCTACAGATATTGGTGCTTTTAGGGCAGAAAGTTTAGTTGAGAAAAGTACACTTACTAAGTAGATAAAAGTTCTGCTTTATGTGTATAAGACTGATTCCTAAGAAGATGGAATTTTAGAATGTCCTATTTCTTACTATATACACTTGGGCTTGGTCAGATGTTAAGACCAATAGTAGGATGTTTGTGTGGAGAGAGGTCAACAAAGAACTAAATCTAACTGGTTAAATTTACCAAGAGTTATTATTTTTGTGATCTCTTTTTACTATGTTCGGGCCAGTGTGTGTGTGTGTGTGTGTGTGTGTGTTTTCTTCAGCATGTTGTTTTTGAAATGTATATCTGCCCTTAGAGAGTTCTGTGATGAGAATATTTGAAACCCTCTTTTAAAACCTTTGCAGTCCTTTAAATGCAGTCAACTGTTGACATGTGGTCAAAACATAATTCACAATGAAACATTCGTTCCTTGGGATTAGTCCACATCCATCAGGCAAAAGCTTGTCTAGTCAGGTGCCTTTCTCAGAGGCCGTGGTGGGTAGTCTTGCTGTCTGTATTGTTTTAAGATGACTCTTATCAAGGGTTGAATTCCTTGATTTTTGCTGGTGTCACGTGGCCAGACATTTGCTGGGTACGGAGTTTTTCTTCCTTCATTCACCAACAAAAGCCTCAAGGTCTATTCTTTTCTTCCTCCCATGCTGGGACTCACCTCTTCTTTACTCCTCCATTCCCATCATTGTTCTCTTCCACTTCCTCTCATTTCACTCACGTGCTGCCTGCCTTGAAGAGGAGGCAATGGAAGAATTTCAGTTAATATCTTCCTATAAAAATCTTAGTTGAACAAGCAAAAGGTGTACAGTCTGGTGGAGAAGATACATAATTAGAGATGACAATGTTTGAGACATATGCTCTAATTAAAGTGAGCCCACAATGCTATAGGATGTATGGGAGAAAGCTCACCTTGGGAAGGTCCAAGAAGGTTTTCTATATTAGAAGATACTTTTAGAAGATACCTTTCTATATTAGAAAATACTTTTACAAGTATAACTTGAAAGATAGGCAGACGTAAAATCATGAAATAATTTGAATGACATGCTTAGGAGTTTTGGGGGGCCATAGAATACTTTAAAGTGTTCTGTTGAGCTTTGTATCTTTGGAAGCTCTCTCTAGTGGCATTATGGAGGATGAACTGTAGACAGAAGATCTAATGGGATGCAAATGAATCAGAATAGGTGAGAAATTGTGAGCATCTGAAAGTGAGGCAATGAGTTCGTATAAGAAGAGAGAGAATCAAGAGGCATTTTAGCATTTAGACTCCATGGTACTTGGTGACCAATTGGATGGGCAGGTGGATTGGGATGGTGAGTAGTCAGGGGTAGGTGCTCCAGATTTGAGGGACTGATGGATAGTAGAGGCACTGGCCAAAAGAAGGAATGTAGGCACAGAAGCAAGTGTGTTTGGAGGAGTGAGTGGATAAGAGATAATGAGCTTATTTTTGAACATATTGGATTTGAGGTGTCTATGGAGAGATAATAATCAGATGTCTTAAGGACGTATAAAAAGGTTTTCATTTCTCATTCTTAAAACTGGTAATATTCAGTAACTTTCAAGTTAATATTCAGTAACTGTTTATATTTTTTCAATCATATTAACACTGTTAGAATTTTTTTTCTTAATCTATTCGGCCACACATAAACATAGTCCCAACTCCTTTGCATGCAAAGTTCATGAGTTGTTTTTGCATCATCACTATTATTGGATTAGAAATATATTTTACCTTAAAATATAAACTTAAATGCCTTTGTTTGCATTATTGTTTGATATTTCAGAATAAGACACTTTTTATATACATATCTCATTTTTCTCTATACAACAGTGCTACTAGTAGGTTTTATCAGATGAGGAAACTGAGGCTCAAGTATAATAGGCAAGTACTTAGGCTTGTGCAGAGATGGGTCAAAAGACTAACACTTGAGAAGCTGGCCTGCAATGGATGTGCAGAATAGACAGAACCAGAAGCGGGTGTCAGAGCTGAGATAAGAAGGAAGAAATTGTGTGTTGACATGGGACAGTCAACAGGACCTCCAGCAAGCAGCAGAAGCAGCAGAACATTGCCCGAGGCTGGGCCTCTTCTACCTGTGTGGAACAGAGTGGCACCTGGCCCATTTCAAGAACCTCTGGGCACTTCACATTCAATTCCATACACTAAGAACATCTACTATGTGCTTGGCACAGGGCCAGGAACTGGGGATATAAAGAATAAATTAGACAGTTCTTCCTCTCCAGGGGCTGGGAATGGCAGATATATAAACAATTGACTATATACAATTGTTGAGCTCTAAAACAGAGTAAAGAATAAGATACCTTGGGGATAGGGAAGACAGAGTAGTTAATACTATGTAAGAATGAAGTAAAGAGAAGATGAAGAAGTTACATTTGAGCTGAACCCTGGAAAGGCTGGTGAGACATTTCCCAGGAGGAGGGGAGGACAAAGATGTTCCAAGTAGAGTGAAAAACAGGGCAAAAGCTTGGTAGTATACAAGCTTCTGGGGTGCATATAGGTTGATGTAAAACATACTGCAAAGGATAGAATAGCACATGGAAGAAGACCCAGATAGAAAGGTGGACATTTTACTGCCGACTCAAAGCAAACTATTCAAAGGCAGGTCAGGGAGGATGGGAGAGGGAAGGAAACCCACAGACCACCTCTCTCTGTAGTATAATCAGCTTGATTGCTGACACTTGTATGGTCCTAGAGAATTTAATAATATTTATGCCTCAAGGATTCTAGGAGGGTCAGGAAATTGGACATGCATGGAAAAGTTTGGTTGTGAATACCCTGACTTTCTTTTCTTTTCTTTTTCTTTTTTTTTTGAGACGGAGTCTTGCTCTGTCGTCCAGGCTGGAGTGCAGTGGTGTGATCTCGGCTCACTGCAACCTCTGTCTCCCGGGTTCACGCCATTCTCCTGCCTCAGCCTCCTGAGTAGCTGGGACTACAGGCATCTGTCACCACACTGGGCTAAGTTTTTTTTTTTTTTTTTGTATTTTTAGTAGAGACAGGGTTTCACTGTGTTAGCCAGGATTGTCTCAATCTCCCGACCTCGTGATCTGCCCGCCTCGGCCTCCCAAAGTGCTGGGATTACAGGCGTGAGCCACTGCGCCCGGCCTTGAATACCCTGTCTTTCTTATGCTGGAGTCTGGACAAGGTTTTGGGCAATTAGTTTTCTGCACATGTTTACTTTAAGTCACAGACACCACGATCTTGGGGTTACGTGGATCTCAGAGGCTCCTCGCTCCCTGATGTGAAGATACCTATGAAAAATTGGTTAGAAATCCAGTGTTTGTCAATGATGGGAGAAAGGGTTGCATGAAAAAGTCATGACTCATGCTCCCCTTGAGGCTTAAATGGGGATGAGCAGGTGCACCCAGCAGAGAAGGGTAGTCTGTGCTCAGGCACAGGTGTAGACGCCAACAAGATAAATGGGAGAATGTGGAAACCTTCCTCAAATGAACAGAGCACTTACGTTCCCAGGAGCAAGCTTACATCAGCAAGGCTGTTTATAAAGCATTTATATTAGACATGAGAGGACCGTGCAGGCTTCTGAGCAATGGGTAGTGAAAGGGACTTTTTAGGAAGATTATTCTGGATGAGTGGAGAGCCTGGAGTCCCTGATTTAATTTGCATTTTTAATTCCTGGGTTCTCATGAAGTGGAAGGAAGCTTTCATGACATTTCATGATAAGCAGATTGAATGGACACCCATCAGCCTCTTACTCTTCACAACTGAGAGTTCTGGAGTTTAGGGTAAACACAGGACTGAGTTAAGGAAAAATGGCCTGAAGCCTGCATTGAGTAGCTGAAATCAGCAGGCGTTTTATCATCCCTGTGCCATGCCAGTGGCTTTTCCCGAGTGTTTTTTTATCTGCGTTTGCTTCAACCTCAGGGGACAATCTGTTCAGTCACCATAAGGGACACCTTCAAAGAGTTTTCTTGGACAAGGTCCACTCATGTGGTCAGCCGTGACCTCATCTCCCTGCTCCAGGGGCCCTGTTTTGGGGCTTGATATCTTGAGTTTCTGCTGGAATCGGAAGCAGAAAGGCCCTTCTTCTGAATGCCTCTCATTTTGGAACACAACAAAAACCACCAGTTAGCTTGTTAAATGTTTTTCCAGATTTTTTCTTATTTTTAAATAATTTAGCCCATTGCCCTGCTTATTGTCAAGAGTCGTTAGGAAAGCCAACTGCTTATAATCTTTTCACAAACATACACAAAGTGGGAGGTTTGGGGAGATGCACGGGAAGTAAGGCTTTTCAATTTCTGGCACAAAATTTGGAACTGTAAGGAAAGAATAGAAATACTGGTTCAGATTTTCCTAAACTAAATTGTGAACTTGATGCTTCTACCAGCGACCAAAATACTCATCTCATGGAAATTTTCATACTTCTCTTTCTTAGCTGTCTCTTCAAATTTGAAACTGTCCAGAGAGGGCTCTATATTCCCCTATTTTATTTATTCTTGAAAGTGAGGACTCCTTGGCTGACTCCTGCAACCCTTTGGAGGAGCCATGTATCATGGTACCTTTCTCCTGCCTGGCTCAACCAACTATGGATACAAATTCAAGTCCCCCAACGACTATATTCACAGCTTCCTCCAGTAGCAAAGGGGCTTGTGCAGATTCGGTGTGAAGAGAAGCTGCAGGGATGGGTGGGGTGTGTGTGAGAGGACAGGTCTCTTGCTGCAGCCCTGGAGATTGAAGCTGTGCACGGGACTGGACCTGCTTCCAGAACCAACCTCTTCTGCCAGAAACAGCTTATTCCCTGAAGAGCCTCTGACTCATGCCTCTAATAGGACTATTATGGTTTCCTGGCAGCAAATTTGTCCTTTTGAAATGTAGGACTTTTTTTTTTTCTTTTTGTAATCTGAATTATCAGTTGACCTATGTAGACAAGTTCTTCTGTTCCATGCTTTCCTGGTACTTTTTGAAGCTCAATTCACGATATCCATTTGTAGGACTAGATTTTAAACTCCTTGCATGTGAAGACTAATTGTCCTAGTAACTAGGGTATGTCCAGTATCTGGCATAGTGAATGGAGCATTATTCCAAAATGATTTTTCATTGAACGAACGAATGAATGAATGAATGGTGTGTTATTCCTGTATGGTCCTACCAAGGAAGAAAGATTTTAGGAGACATTAGACCTCCCAAAGCCATAGCAGGGGACAGCTAAGCAACATGTCCCAGAATTTTCTTAGGTTTTCACTGGGACACAGTTCAGCAATTGTGTTCATCTGGTTTCTAGGCCACGATAGAATGGAAGTAAATTAAGGAGGTGGGATGCTGCTAGAGACAGATGACTCTGATAGGAAAAAAGGGAACAACCTAGAGTCTGGCAAAAGGCAGGCCTAATTTTAATAAAGGGCACAGGTGTGAGGCTATTGAATGCAGGGGCAGATGACCCTAAACTTTATAAGCACTGAGATCATCCCTATACTATACTGAAATACAATAGTTAGACTGGTGGTGAGAATCTTCAGTTATCTGGAAATTTACTTACATGAACTAGTTTATGCTCAAATGATGCCAGGCCACTGAAGTATTCTATTAGCACTCTTTGACGTATCAATTTTATCTCTTCTGAGTGCTTTAGAAAATCCACCACTCTCTTTGACACAGGTAATAATAATTGTATCCCATTCTGCTTCTACTTCACCTAACATAGGATGAGATGTTCCTCAATGGCAATAGCTTGGCAGTCTTTTTGAAAAGGAAGAGGATCCTCTCCTAATTCTGCTTGGAACACAGGGATCTTTATGCACATCTGTATTGGAAATTGCTTTCAACCAAAAAGGGGAAGACTGAGAGAAGAAAGCAATGACACGAAGCAATCCTGAGAGTGACAGGGATGCTAAGACGTGGAGTTTAACTAACAAAGAAAGAGAAATTTCTAAAAATGTCATGGGACAGACAAATAGAGAGACACAGCCTGAAAGAGGATGGGGAAGTTTTATTCAGGCCATGGAGTGGCAGGTGTTTGCCAACAGGAGCTGTGATTCTTCCAAAACCTTTTAATGTTCATGGCACACAGAACAATGTTTGTTTCAAATTTCTAGACAAGGAGAAAAACACTGCATGACTTAAGCCAAAAAGAAGTTCGTATTCCAGAATTTAATATTTGAGGGCATACATGGGTTTCTCTTTTTTCTTCTCTTATTTTAAGCAGGCACCAGGTTGTCTAGCTTGGGAAATGCCACTCAATTAACACCTGAAAGCATTAGGTACATAATGTGAAATACGAGAAACTGTTGCATTCAAATTATTATTGGAAAAGAACTTAAAGGGAAAGGCAAAAAGGAGGCTGAGGAAAAATGAATTCTTCAATATCCAGTTTATATCAATTGTGAAAACAAGATTATAAAGAAAATCAATTTAAATAGAAAAATTTAAACATAAGAAATTCACTCTTACAAAACTACTTTCCAGTTTTATATATTATTTTCTAATCTTTGGCAATATGCTTGTATATTTTTACATAATTACAATCACAGTGTATATGTAGTTTTTTTTTTTTTTTTTTTTTTTTTTTGAGACGGAATCTCGCTCTGTCACACAGGCTGGAGTGCAATGGCGCGATATTGGCTCATGGCAACCTCTGTCTCCCAGGTTCAAGTGATTCTCCTGCCTCAGCCTCCCAAGTAGCTGGGATTACAGGCACCTGCTATCATGCCCAGCTTATTATTGTATTTTTGTAGAGATAGGGTTTCACCATGTTGGCCAGGCTGGTCTTGAACTCCTGACCTCAGGTGATTCTCCTGCTTCAGCCTCTCAAAGAGCTGCGATTACAGACATTGAGCCACCACGCCTAGCCTGTTATGTACGTTTGTATTAACTTTTTTTGGTGACTAAATATTCCATGGAGGCTGCTATTTGAAAAAAAGCTCATTGATTCAGGGAAAAGTTAGTTCTCTATCTCACTCTGTAAGCCAATTTAAGTTACAGATTGACTAGATGATAAAACATAAAGATGAAACCTTTGTTAGAAAATAAAATAGAAAAAATCATATAGTTGTCAAAAGAAACAAAAAATACAGAGTAACTAGGAATAAACTTAAAATGTGTAAGTCCTGCCTGAAAGAAACTAAAAACTTTCCTGAGAGAACAAAAAGACTTGATTAAATACAGAGACACGTTATGTTCCTGGACAGAAGACTTTCTATAGTAAAGATGTAAATTCTCCTCTAATATCTATGGTTGTAACATTTTCAATCAAAATGCCAATAGAATTTCTCTTAGAATTTGACAAAATGCTTCTGAAGTTCACATGGAAGAATTAACATAGGAGAAAACAAAAAAAAAAATGTTGAACAGGAAGGGAATGATAAGGCTCTGCAGTATCAGAGATTAAGATATATTGTAGTACTACAGCAAATAAAATTGTATGGAACTGGCCCAGAAACAGATAAACAGATAATTGAAAAGACAATAGAAACTGCAGAAACAGACTCAAGTATATATATTTAAGATATGATAAGCGAAGCTAGTTAACCATTTGGAAAAATAAAGTTAGATCACTAGGGCATACCTTATAATAAAATATATTCCTGTAAGATTAAAGTATTTAATATAAAGGGAGACATTAATTAAATATAAAAATAGATAAATATTTAATCTTGGGATTAAAATAAAGCGCAATCATGAAGGACAGACTTGACAATAAAATGGTCTATTTGGGGAAAAAACACATAGTTAACAAGTAAATGACAAAATATGAAGAAATGAGGCCTGGTGTAGTGGCTCATGCCTATAACCCCAGCTCTTTGGGAGGCCGAGCTGGGTGGATCACCTGAGGTCAGGAGTTCAAGACCAGCCTGGCCAACCTGGTGAAATCCCGTCTCTACTAAAAATGCAAGAATCAGCTGGGTGTGGTGGTGGGTGCTTGTAGTCCCAGCTACTCGGGAGGCTGAGGCAGAAGAATGAATTGAACCTGGGAGGTGGAGGTTGCAGTGAGCCGAGATCGTGCCATTGCACTCCAGCCTGGGCAACGGAGCAAGCAAGACTCTATCTCAAAAAAAAAAAAAAAAAAAAAAAAAAAAAAAAAAAAAGAAGAAACGGCAATATGTGTGACAGAATGACTGACACATAATTATTTTTCTAATATATAAAGAGATCTTAATCATCAAATTAAAAATCAGACTATCATAAAAAAGAACAAAGAACACAAACAGGAAATTCATAGAATTACTGTAAATGACATTTAAATTGTGAATATTACAAACTAAATACATGACAACATGAAATTCAGGACAGGTTTTGTTTATCAAAGTTTTTTGATAGTAAGAAATCTGTGATGATGAGGATATGGAGAAATATACATTCTTGTATGCAAATTTTTTATCATTAGGAGTGCAAAAACTAAAATCTTTCTGAAAGGTAATTTAATAAAATATTGCATCAAAAGGCTTAAATTAATATAGACTCATTGATCCAGAAATTCACTTTGAGCAATCTATCGTAAGAAAATTATTTAAAGGTACAAAGATGTGTAACTATGACATTTTTCATTGTCTTTTTTTGCCTCAAATTTTAACCCTCCAGAAAATTCTGTGAAATATTGGATATTCTTAGAGAAAACTTTGTATTATGAAAAAAGTCAAACAAACAGGACAGTAGAAAGAATATTCAGTGAGCACTCACGTATCCACCACCTGCCCAGATTTCATGCTTGCTAATATTTTGTCATATTTGCTTCATCTATTTCTCTTTCTCTCATCTGCTTATCATCTGTTCATCTTTCATTTTTGCTAAACATTTACAACTAACTTTCAAAAAGTGTGACAGTTCAACTCTAAGCATGTCTGTGTTAAATTCTAAAAAAGAAAATTTTTTCACAGATACAATACCATAAATTATACTAACAAAATGAACTATAATTTCCTAACATATCCATTTCATAATCTAATTTCTCCAGTTGTCCCTCAAATACCTTTGTAACTACATTTCTGAATAATGACCAATCAAAGATCATTTATTGCATTGTTTTTATGTCCATTTAAATAGTAATATTGGAAATGTAGAAACAATCTAAAAATTCAATAGTAAGGTATCAATTCAATAAATTATGTTATATCAAGTGAAGACTTCAGTGCCATTAACAATCTAGTAATATTTGGTGATATAAAAAAGCTTTTTTTCTTTCTTTTTTTTTTTTGAGGCGGAGTCTCACTCTGTCGCCAGGCTGGAGTGCAGTGGTGCGATCTCGGCTCACTGCAACCTCCACTTCCCGGGTTCAAGAGATTCTTCTGCCTCAGCCTCCCAAGTAGCTGGGATTACAGGTGTGCACCCCCACGCCCAGCTAATTTTTGTATTTTTAGTAGAGACGGGGTTTCACCATGTTGGGGTTTCACCATGTTGGCCAGGATGGTCTCCATCTCTTGACCTTGTGATCCGTCCGCCTCGGCCTCCCAGAGTGCTGGGATTACAGGCGTGAGCCACCGCGCCCGGCAGCATTTTTTAAATTTTTTTATTTTTTATTTTTTGAGGCACAGTTTCATTCTGTCACCCAGGTTAGAGTACAACGCCGTGATCTTGGCTCACTACAACCTCCGCCTCCCGGGATCAAGAGATGTAGCCGGGACTACAGGCACATGACACTACGCCCGGCTAATTTTTGTATTTTTTGTAGAGATGGGGTTTCGCTACTTTGCGCAGGCTGCTCTTGAACTCTTGAGCTCAAGCGATCCACCCGCCTCCACCTTCCAAAGTGTTGGGAGTACAGGCGTGAGCCACCGAATCCCGTCAAGTAAGCATTTTTAATATATTGTTGATGTGGGGCCGGGCGGATCACGAGGTCAGGAGATCGAGACCATCCTGGCTAACACGGTGAAACCCTGTCTCTACTAAAAAAAAATACAAAAAACTAGCCGGGCGACGTGGCGGGCGCCTGTAGTCTCAGCTACTCCGTAGGCTGAGGCAGGAGAATGGCGTAAACCCAGGAGGCGGAGCTTGCAGTGAACTGAGATCCGGCCACTGCACTCCAGCCTGGGCGGAGTGCATATATATATATATATATAGTTGATGGACAAACAAACTCTCCAAATATAGTAAAAGCCCATTTTTATATACGTGTATATAAATAAATGTGTGTGTGCAAGCAAACACATACCCTCACACATGCATACACGTACAAATTTGTGTGTATGCACCAAACTGTTGAGAGTAGTCCTCCCTGGTTAGTAATATTACAGGCGACTCATTTTTTTCTCAATTTCCGCTTACCTCTACTTTTCCATTTTTCTTTATTTCTGTATTTAAATTCTTATAAAAATATAAGTAGTGAATAGTATTTTAAAAATCAATGTAGGCCGGGCGCAGTGGCTCACGCCTGTAATCCTAGCACTTTGGGAGGCCAAGGCAGGCAGATCACCTGAGGTCAAGAATTCGAGACCAGCCTGGCCAACGTGGCGTAACCCCGTCTCTACTAAAAATACAAAAAAAGTTAGCTGGGCATGGTGACACGCACCTGTTACTCATGAGGCTGAGGCAGGGTAATCGCTATAACTCGGGAGACGGAGGTTGCAATGAGCCAAGACCGCGCCATTGCACTCCAGCCTGGGTGACAGAAGGAGACTCCGTCTCAAAACCAAAACAAACAAAAACCAGTGTAATAGCACCGTATCACTCCTCTTCCCTTCCCCATACCCATCTTCCCCTTCATTACTCTTTTGGTTCCACTTCTAGCAAGTAACTACTGTGGAAGAGTTTAGTGTATGCATGAGAATTTTTGGGTTGCAATCCAACGATATACCTTCTTGCTGACATAAGCAAAAAGGAACATGCTGGAAGGACAGTTGGGACTCACAGACTCTAAAGAAAATGTGGAGAATCAGCCATGAAGGTGGGCAAGAACCACTGGCAGTTGGAGGGGGGCAGAATCACAAAGCAAAGGAATGCCTTTTGTAGCAGGGCCAGCTTGGGCCAAGGGTCACTGCGGGATGAGTAAACTCCAACTCTTTCTTCTATCCTAATGGTCAAGATCTAAAGTCTCAGAAAAAAAACATTTTCTTGGGGAACTGTAGGTCACATGCTTGCAGTCTGTGACTATATGGAGTCAGGAGAAGGGACAGCACACCCCTCAGGCGGGCCACTGGGTTTACAGTTCACCAAATCTACCTGTGCACATTTTGATAGACATTTCTAAATTACTCCCCAAGAGCCGGGTGTGGTGGCTCACGCCTGTAATCCCAGCACTTTGGGAGGCTGAGGTGGATGGATCAAGAGGTCAGAAGTTCGAGACCAGCCAGGCCAACATAGTGAAACCCCATCTCTACTAAAAATACAAAAAATAGCTGGGCGTGGTGGTGGGCACCGGTAATCCCAGCTACTCAGCAGGCTGAGGCAGGAGAATTGCTTGAACTTGGAAGGCAGAGGTTGTGGTGAGCCAAGATCGTGCCATTGCACTCTAGCCTGGGCGAAAGAGCAAGACTCTGTCTCAAAAAAAAAAAAAAAAAAAAAAAAAAATTACTCCCCAATAATTTTTTTCAAGTTTCTACTCACACCAACAATAAATATTAATAATCTGGCTTTTTACAGTTTGTCGAATTATCATTGCAGTTGGAAAATGCTTTTGTTAACTGGCTATTTTTATTTTTTTGTAGGCTGTATATTCTTTTTCTTTGTCTACATGTTTCAATGGACTGTTTGTCTTCTCCTTATTGGTTTATAAGAACTCCGTATATGGTATGAAAATTAGACCTTTTAGATTATGCACTGCACACTTTTCTTCTCCATTTGCTGTCTTTTGTTTTTATTGTGATTTTCTGTTTTTGTCTTTAATTTGTTTTTCTTTTTGTGCTGTTAGGAAGTCATCAATATCTATGTTGTCGAATGTGTTTATAAATTCCACAAGGACAGAGTTTCATCACCACTGTACTCCCGGGGCTTGTCACCATACCTGGCACGCTATTAGCTTCAAATGTGTTAAGTGAATTTGTGAATGGATGCATCAGTCTTCTCTTCCATGACCTTCCCTACTCCAAAATTACAAAAATACTCTCCAGGTTTCTTCTAGATGTATCTAGGCCATTTTTAAGGAGTGCAGTTATTCTATGCACAGCCACCAGATAAATCATTTAAAAAGTAAATTTGATCTGGCCGGGCGAGGTGACTCACATCTGTAATCCCAGCACTTTGGGAGGCTGAGGCGGGCGGATCACCTGAGGTCGGGAATTTGAGACCAGCCTGACCAACATGGAGAAACCCCCTCTCTATTAAAAATACAAAATTAGCTGGGGGTGGTGGCACATGCCTGTAATCCCAGCTACTCGGGAGGCTGAGGCAGGAGAATCGCTTGAACCCGGGAGGCGGAGGTTGCAGTGAACCAAGATCCCGCCATTGCACTCCAGCCTGGGCAACAAGATCAAAACTCCATCTCAAAAAAAAAAAAAAGAAAGAAAGAAAGAAAGAAGTAAATTTGAATATAGCGCTTCTCCTCCGGGGCTTTCCATCACACAGAAAATCAACTCCTGCTCCTTCCTGTGGCCTGCAAGGCCCTGCTGCACGATGGCCCTGACTGCCTCCATGACTACACCCACCCACCACTTTCCCTGCTGCTCTGTGCGTTTCCAAAGGAGCCTCCTTGCCAGGGTTGTTCCTGTCTCGGGCCTTACACTTGCTGTTCCCTCAGCCAGGAATGCGCTTCCCCAGGTCTGCGTGGGACCCTCTCCTCCACATCCTTAACTTGCTCAGAGTGACTTCTATGACCTCCCACATCTATGTCAGTCCACTCCTGCACCCACCCCCCCCGTCACTCACACTCCTTTATGCTCACCTTTGATTGCTGAAGAAAACACTCACCATTACAATTTGATAGTTTTTCAAAAATTAACTGACACCCCCATTAAGATGTAATCTCCATTAGGGTGGGGACTTCCTCATTCCACAACCTAGAACAGTGCCTGTCACATAGCGTTAGTAAGAATTTGTTGAATGAATCAGTTTTAAAGAAAAAGGTGGATTGATGAAATTGTGGAAGACCCATTTTACAGAATATTATATAATCTTCATAAACCGTATTTTCTAAGCCTAACAACATACCATGTTACTTGATTGAAAACACACACAAAAACATGTAGAAAAGAGGAGAATTTTTACATACTCTCCTAAGAAAAACTTGGCAGTGCAACTTGCTTTATAACCAGTGATTTAAAAAAAAATTTTATTTAAAAAGTGATAACAGCAGAAGAAATGCTCATTTTGTGACATTAAAAGGAAAGAATAGTAAGCAAAATATCTGTTATAAAAGAAAGAAAGAAAACATGAAAAGAAGTACGTCAAAATATTTAAAGAATCCCAGCACTTTGGGAGGCCCAGGCAGGCTGATAACTTGAAGTCAGGAGTTCGAGACCAGCCTGGCCAACATGGTGAAACCCCCTGTCTACTAAAAATACAAACATTAGTCAGGCATGGTGGTGCACACCTGTAATCCCAGCTACTTGGGAGGCTGAGGCAGGACAATTGCTTGACCCTGGGAGGCAGAGGTTGCAGTGAGCTGAGATAGCACCACTGCACTCCAGCCTGGGAGACTGAGGGAGATTCCATCCCTCCTCCCTCCAAAAAAAATTAATAGTAATTATTGGAGGTTGAAATGTAAATAATTTTGATTTCTACTTTTTCTTTATGTTTTCTGCAATTAATTATTTTTACAATAATGTAGTACTTTTACAATTTTGGGAAAATAAATCGCTTTAAAAGATAGTATTATGGGCTGAGTGTGGTGGCTCATGCTTGTAATCCCAGCACTTTGGGAGGCTGAGGTGGGTGGATCACCTGAGGTCAGGAGTTGGAAACCAGCCTGACCAACATGGTGAAATCTCATCTCTACTAAAAATACAAAATTAGCTGGGCGTGGTGGCGCATGCCTGTAATCCCAGCTATCAAGGAGACTGAGGCAGGAGAATCACTTGAATCTGGGAGGCAGAGGTTGTAGTGAGCTGAGATAGCACCATTGCACCGGGTAATGAGAGTGAAACTCCATCTCAAATAAATAAATAAATAAATAAATAAATAAATAAATAAAATAAAAGATAGTATTATGGCATTTTTCCCCCTTATTTTTCCTATTTAGAACTACCCGGCATGTTAAACGCAAGCTCAAGTGAGGTCCTAAAAAGAAGATGCTGCAGGTTTAGTTCTGCTCAGCTACACAAAGATAATTTGCCTGTAGCAGACGTGGAGCTGGTATGTGCAGGCAAAGGACCAAAAATGTTAAGCATATTATTAAACTCTGGCATTTCTAAAGAGTTTAAGATCATTCTTTGTTTTCCCCACATTCTCTGCTGTTTTGATAGCCCAAAACTACCCAATAGGAATTCTGGAGTAGTGCACTATAGTAACTTCTAAAGGGGCAAAAGGAAAGGACGCACAACCACCACTACTTTGGCAGATCCACATCGGAGGCTGGCTCTGGAGGTTCTGAAGTCCCTGAGACGCTCAGCTATAAAGTCCAGTCAGTCATACAGCAAACAGCCTTCCTCAGGCAAAACTCTTGGGGATTGCAGTGGGTGGGCAGCTAGTGTACTACGTGAGGTAAGCTCGCTTTCTGTTTCTCTGCTTCCCCTTTTCTGCATTTGGACACCACTGGAGAACATGTCATAACCATGTATATCAACTCAAAGGAAATTCAGGACATCTCATTTTTTACTGGCTCTTAATATTGCTTGTACCTGTTTGCACTGTAGTCAGAGCCAGCCTTCTTAAACTGGCTGAATTATGTGTGCATTGAAACTTACAATGGCTCCCACTGCCTTGTAGCTTTGCTCCTCAAAGTGTGATCATTGGAGCAAAAGCATGGGCCTCACACTGGAACTTGTTCAAAATGTAGAATCTCACACCAGACCTACTGAAGCACAATCTGCATTTTCACAGATTCCTATGCACATTAAAATCTGAAAAGCACAGGTCTATGGAATAAAATCTAAACTCTTTAGCATGGCTATTAAGGCACTTTGTGATCTGACTGACTTCAAATTATTTCTTAAGGCCCAGCGTGGTGGCTCACACCTGTAATCCCAGCACTTTGGGAGACTGAGGCGAGTGGATCATCTGAGGTAAGGAGTTCAAGACCAGCCTGGCCAACATGGCAAAACCCCCTCTGTACCAAAAATAAAAAATTAGCCAGACATGGTGGCGCATGTCTGTAGTCCCAGCACTCAGGCAGCTGAAGCAGAAGAATTGCTTGAACCTGGGAGGTGGAGTTTGCAGTGAGCCGAGTTTGCGCCGCTGCACTCCAGCCTGGATGACAGAATAAGACTCCATCTCAAAAAAAAAAAAAAAGAAAAAAAAAGAAAGTGAATTAATGAGCTGTTAGTGGGTTATACTATTTGGGGTTTATCTGAAACACACTTTTACGTTTCAGTATCCTTTGCCACTTCCATCCAAGCATGTCTATACTATGTCATTCTCTAATAGCTCCTTATCCCATATTTTAAAGTATTATTTTTTTTTCCTTTTTCTTTTATTCCTTTTCTTTTTTTTTGAGACAAGTTCTCGCTCTGTTGCCCAGGCTGGAGTTCAGTGATGTGATCTCGGCTCACCACAACCTCTTCCTCCTAGGTTCAAGCGATTCTTGTGCCTTAGCCATTGAGTAGTTGGGATCACAGGCATGCAGTACCATGCTTGGCTAATTTTTTGTATTTTTAGTAGAGACTGGCTTTCGCCATCTTGCCCAGGCTGGTCTCAAACTCCAGGCCTCAAGTCATCTGCCCACCTTAGCCTCCCAAAGTGCTGGGATTACAGGTGTGAGCCACCACGCTCGGCCTCCATTTTCTTAAAGAAACTTTTTTTTTTCTGTTAAAAATAGCAGAATCATCTTAAGAAATCCACTAAAAAAATTAGAACTAATGATTTCAGCAAGGTTACAGGGTAGAAAATTAGTATGCAAAAATCTATTACATTTCTATAGAGTGAGCAAATAAAAAATTAAATTAAGAAAGCTATCCCATTTATAACAACATAAAAAATAAAATACTTAGAAATAAATTTTTAAAAGAAATGCAAAACTTATACTCTGAAAACAACATATTATTGAAGGAAATTAAAGAAGATCCAAATGAATGGAAAGATATCCTATGTTCATGATTGTAAAATTTAATAATATTTAGTTAAATCTTGCATTTAGTATGTATACGTCACAGTTCAACCAGAGAAATAGAAATAGAACCAATGGTGAATATTACACACATGTACATACAATAAGAGAGAGAGAGAGAGAAAGAGATTTACTTATTGCAAGAAATCGTGGCAACTGGCCAGGCAAGTCCAAAATCCATAAGACAGACTTCAGAGAGCATAGACTAGAACTCGGACATGAGCTGAAACTTCAGTCCATAGGCAAAATTTCTTCCTCTTCAAGGATGTTTTAGTTCTGTGCCTGAGGCCTTTCAAATGATTGAGTCAGACCCACCCAGATTATATGGCACCATCTCCCTGATTTAGTGTCAAAATACCTTTACAATACACGTATATTAGTTTTTGATTGAATAAGTGGGAACTGTAGCTTAGCCAAACTGACATAAAACTCACCATCACACGGTAATTCTCCCCAAACTGATCTACAGATTAAGTGCAATCCCTATTGAAACCCAAGCTGGACTTTTGGCAGAAATTGACAAATCCATCCTAAAATTCATATAAAGATTGAAGGAATCAAGAATAGATAAAATAATTTTTTCAATTTTTATGAAAAAAAATTAAAGGCAAATTACTTCTTGATTTCTAAACTTAATACAATGCTGCAGTAATTCAGATTGTGTGATACTGGCATATAGATCATCGGAATACAGCTGGGAGTTCAGAAAGAAACCCTCACGTTTCCAGTCAATTGATTTTTTTTAATTGTACCAAAAAACACATAATATAAAATTTACCATCTTAATCATTTAAATGTGAAGCGTAGAAGTGTTAACTATGTTCCAATTGTTGTGAACAGATACCTAGGACTGTTTCATCTTGCAAAACTAAAACTCTATACCCACTGAACAACAACTCATGTCCTTATTTTCCAAGCCCTGGTCATCACATTCTGTTCCTGTTTCTATTAGTTTGACTTTCTGTCCATTTTACTTCCTGTTTCTATGAGTTTGACCACCTCAGATACCTCATATAAGTGGAATGACACAGTATTTATCTTTTTGTAACTGGCTTATTTCACTTACCTTGATGTCCTCAAGCTTCATTTATGCTGTAGCTTATGACAGGATTTCCTTTTTTTAAAGGTGGAATAACATTCCATTGTATGTATATACCAAAATACCAAATTTTCTTTATCCATTTGTCTGTTGATGGACATTTAGATTGCTTCCACATCTTGGCTGTTACAAATAATGCTGCAATGAATATGGGTATCTCCATTCAATTGATATTTTTATGAAAAAGTCATGACAATTCAATGGGGAAAGCATTATCTTTTCAACAAATGGTGCTAGGACAACTGGACATCCATATGCAAAAGAATAAAGTTGAATACTTACCTCACACTATACACAAAAAGTAACTAAAATGTATCAAATACCTAAAGGTAAAAGCTGAAATTACAGAACTCTGAGAAGAAAACAGGCATAAATCTTGGCAACCTTTGGGCAATGGTTGGTTTCTTAGAAACAACATCAAAAGCAAAAGCAACAAAAGAAAATATAAATTAAGTAGTATCAAAATTAAAACTTTTGTGCTTCAAAGGACACCATCAAGAAAGTGAAAACACAACCCTGCAGAATGCAAGAAAAAATTTGCAAATCATATGTTTGGTAAGGGACTTATATTTGGGAAACATAAAAAACTTACACAACTCAATAATAAAAAGACAAATAACACCAATTAAAAATGGGCAAAGTATCTGAATGAATGTTTCTTCAAAGAAGATATCCAGATGATCAGTAAGCACATGAAAAGATGCTCAGCATCATTAGCCATCAAGGAAATGCAAATCAAAGTCACAATGAAATACCATTCCATATCCATTAGGATGGCTATAATTAAGACAGATAATACATGTTAGTGAGGATGTAGAGAAATTTGAGTTCTCATACACTGCTGATGGAAATGTGAAATGGTACAGTTGCTTTGGAAAAGAGTCTAGCCATTTTTTAAAAGGCCAGAGAGTTCTTATAAGATCAGTAATTCCACCCTTCATATATACTTAAGAAAAATGAAAACATGGCTGGGCATGGTGGCTCATGTCTGTAATCCCAGAACTCTGGAAGGCAGAAGCAGGTGGATCACCTGAGGTCAGGAGTTAAAGACCAGCCTGGCCAACGTGTAGAAACTGTATCTCTACTAAAAATACAAAAAATTAACTGGGTGTGGTGGCAGGGGCACCTGTAATCCCAGTCACTTGGGAGGCTGAGGCAGGAGAATCGGTTGGACCCAGGAGGTGGAGGTTGCAGTGAGCCAAGATCGTGCCATTGCACTCCAGCCTGGGCAACAAGAGTGAAACTCCATCTGAAAAAAAAAAAAAAAAAAGAAAGAAAAAAGAAAAAAAATGAAAACGTATATTTAAGAACATTCATAATGGTTGTAAGTATGTGGCTTTATTTCTGTTTCTCTATGTTGTTCCACTAGTCTATGTGTCTATTTTTGTACCAGTACCATGCTGTTTTGATTACTGTCACCTTGTAGTATAGTTTGAAGTTGGATAATGTGATGCCTCCAATTTTGTTCTTTTTGCTTAGGAATGCCTTGCCTATTTGAGCTCTTTTTTGATTCCATATGAATTTTTAAATAGTTTTTTCTAATTCTGTGAATATGTCATTGGTAGTTTGAGAGAAATAGCATTGATTGTGTAGATTGCTTTAGGCAGTATGGCTGTTTTAGCAGTATTGATTCTTCCTATCCGTTAGCATGGAATGTTTTTCCACTTGTTTGTGTCATCTCTGATTTCTTTGAGCAGTGCTTTGTAATTCTTGTTGTAGACATCTTTCACCTCTCTGGTTAGCTGTATTCCTAGATATTTTATTCTTTTCATGGCTGTCATGAATGGGATTGCATTCTTGATTTGGCTCTTAACTTGGACATTATTGGTGTATAGAATGTTACTAATTTTTGTACATTAATTTTGTACCTTGAAACTTAACTAAAGTTGTTTATCAGATCTAGGAGCTGTTGGGTGGAGACTATGGGGTTTCTAGATACAGAATTACATCATCTGCAAACAGAGATCATTTGACCTCCTCTCTTCCTACTTGGATGCCTTGTATTTCTTTCTCTTGCCTGATTGCTCTGGCTAGGACTTTTAGTACTATGGTGAATAGGAATGGTGAGAGAGGGCATCCTTGTCTTATTCCAGTTCTCAAGGGGAATGCTCCCAGCTTTTGGTCATTCAGTATGATGTTGACTGTGTGTTTGTCATAGATGGCTCTTAGTATTTTGAGGTATGTTTCTCCGGTGCCTAGTTTGTTGAGAATTTTTAACATAAAGGGATGTTGAATTTTATGAAAAGCCTTTTCTGCAGCTACTGAGATGGTTGTGTGGTTTTGTTTTTAGTTCTGTTTATGTGGTGAATCATATTTATTGATTTGTTTATGTTGAACTAAATTTGCATCCCAGGGGTGAGGCTTGCATCTCAGGGATGAGGCCTACTTGATCATGGTGGATTAGCTTTTTGATGTGCTGCTGGATTTGACTTGCTAGAGCCCAGAAGTAAAGCTGCATACCTTCAATTATCTGATCTTTAACAATGCTGACAAAAACAAGCATCGAGGAAAGGACTACCTGTTCCATAAATGGTGCTAGCCATATGCATAAGATTGAAGCTGGACTTCTTCCTTATACCATATACAAAAATAAACTCAAAATGGATTAAAGACTTAAATGTAAAATGTAAAACTATAAAAACCTTGCAAGATAACCTAGGATATACCATTCTGGACATAGGCCCTGGCAAAGATTTCATGATGAATATGCCAAAAGCAATTGAAACAAAAATAAAAATTGACAAATGGGACCTAATTGAACTAAAGAGTTTCTGCATGGCAAAAGGAACTATCATCACAGTAAACAGAAAACAGAATGGGAGAAAATATTTGCAAACTGTACATCCAACAAAAGTCTAATATCCAGAATGTATAAGAAACTTAAACAAATTAAGAAGCAATAACCAAAACACTCCATTAAAAAGTGGGCAAAGAACATGAATAGACCCTTCTACAAAAAATGACACAAAGGTAGCCAACATGTATGTGAAAAAATGCTCAACATTCACTAATCATTAGAGAAATGGAAATCAAATCAAAACCAAAATGAGATACCTTTTCACACTACTTAGAATGCCTATTATTAAAAAGTCAAAAAAAAAAAACAGAAACTGGTAAGACTGCGGAGAAAAAGGGAATGCTTATACACGGCTCATGGGAATGTAAACTAGTTCAGGCACTGTGGAAAGCAGTCTGGCAATTTCTCAAAGAACTTAGAAAAAAACTACCATTTTACCCAGCAATCCCATTATCGGGTATATAACCAAAGGAATATAAATTGTTCTACCATAAAGACACCCACACATATGTGCAATTGCAGCACTATTCCCAATAGCAAAGTCATGGAATCAATCTAAATGCCCATCAACAGTAGACTGGATAAAGAAAACGTGATACATATATGTGATGGAATACTATGCAGCCATAAAAAAGAACGAGGTCATGTTCTTTGCAGTAACATAGATGGAACTGGAGGCCATACTCCTAAACAAACTAACACAGGAACAGAAAACTAAATACCATATGTTCTTTCTTATTAGTGGGAGCAAAACATTGAGTACACACGGACACAAAGAAGGGAACAACAGACGCTGGGGTCTACTTGAGGGTGGAGGGTAGCAGGAGAGAGAGGATTGAAAAACTGTCTACTGGTACTATGCTTATTACCTGGGTGATGAAATAATATGTACACCAAATTTCCGTGACACATAATTTACCTTATAACAAACCTGCACATGTACTTCTGAATCCAAAATAAAAGTTAAAAAAGAATGTCCATATGGCATTATTCGTAAGAGCTAAAAAGTAGAAACAGCTCAAATGTTCATCAACTGATGAATGGATATATAAAATGTGGTATATTTATAAAATGAAATATTTTTTGGCAATTAAATGTAGTATTGATACAGGCTACATTCTGAATAAATCTTGAAAATATGCTGAGTGAAAGAAGCTGTTCCCAAAGGACCACATATTATATTATTGTATTTATATGAAGTGTCCAGAATAGGCAAATGTTTATAGAGACATAAAATAGATTGGTGGTTGCCTAGGGCTTGGAGTTTGGGGGGAAATTGGAAGTGACTGCTAATGAGTATGAGGTTTCTTCCTGGGGTGATGAAAATTTTCTAAAATTGGTGGTGGTGATAGTTGTACAACTCTGTGAATATACTAAAAACCATTGAGCTTACATTTAATTGAATGAGTTGGATGGTGTGTGAATTATATCCTTATAAAGCTGTTGATTTAGTTTTGCTTCTTCTTTAAATTCTACTAAAATGCCAGTAAATTGATTTTTCTTTTAAAAAGGCATAAACTAACACAACATCAACATTTTAGAACTTAGGAAATAGATGGATAAAGTCCCCAAAACATTAACTTTAAATTGACTTTAGGGAATGCTAAGAAGCAGCATGATTTTTGATGCTGGATCCTCAGAAGTCTCTGGAATAGGGAATACGTTGCTCACTCCCGCCTCTAGAAGTGGGAAAACAGGTTGGTTGAAGATCTAGAGATTGAGAGATCCATTCTTTCTTATCTGCATAGCTAGGCAAATGCTCGTTCTGCTTCCAGAAGACAGGAGGTTCTCTGGAGAGGGAGAGCAGTGGAGGCTGAGGGATATCAAACACAGTTGAGGGCAGAGGTGCCATACTAAAAACAGGGAGATAAGTGAAATTGGGCATTTTGAATGGTGAGACCACCCCGAGTCTGTCTCTCCTTTGTTCCCAGAGTTCTGGCATTCAGAAATACACCCTGCAGGCAGGAATTTGAGAGGATCTTCTCTGGGAACTCTGATCAGTCCAAGAAAAGAGATTTAAAGTTAGCATATTGCTGTTTCCCTTAAGTGAGAGCATCTCACCCACGTGCCAGAGCCTTTAGTGTAAAAGCTCTTAGTGCCATATTTTTAAAAAATATTATACAGTGGATTATTTTAAACAGACAGAAGTAGACAAAAGGGTATAACAAATTTCATATAATAAGCATACAAGTTTAATCATTATCAACACATGGCCAACTTTGGGTTATCTTTACCTCCCTCTCTGCCCAATAGATTATTTAGAAGCAAATCCTGGATGTCATATTACTTCATCCACAAATTCTTCAGCATATATCTGTAAATGATAAGTATTTAAAATGAACATAGCACTGTTGCTGTAACCCAAATATTAATTATTTAATACCAAATATCCAGTCATTTTTCAATTTTTCAATTTCTTCCAATTATATTATAAATGTTTTTCTACAACTTATTTGAATAAACATCCAACCAAGGTCATCACTTTGTGTTTGGTTAATACGTCTCCTAAGTCTGTGTTGTGTATCAAGCCCCTCTTAGGTGCACCACCTCAGATCCTTTCAGCTCACCTTTCCCCAGGCCCTTGTCCACTTGTTTTATTTCAGTTGCCTTAGTGACAGGCTTCACATAAACAAAACCCAACAGCGGTGAGGCATCATGCCCATGGCATTGGGCTCCTGCATTCCTTCTTGGGAATTCCTTTTCCACCAGACGTGAGTTACTTTGGGACCCAAGAATGTGCACGGGGAAGTTGTGGGTTGTTAACACTCAAAGGTAAATCTTTGATCAATGGGTGATGGGAGCCAGTGCATAAATTCCTCCGTCTTCCTCTTCCTATGTAGGCTGTCCTGAAATGCAGTAGCTCAAATTGTGTCTCAGAAGAGTCCATCAAGACTGCACACTTGGCACCAAGTGGGGCAAGTCAGAAATGCACACTTTGTTATTAACCTATTTCCTCTTCTACTTCCCCTTCTCATTTCCTGGGATAAGCTTTGCCTCGGGCTCTCTTTACTAGGGGACTCACAGTAAGACAATTTTTTAATAGACTTCCTCACCCTTTTAATTTCCTTTGTAATCTAGTTGTTGAAAAAAACACGTCATTCACTTATTGTCTAGAGTTTCCTATGTTTTGTACACCTCATAGCAGTTTAACATGTTTTTCTGTCTCTTGTCTTTAAACTGGTATTTGGATCTAGAGACTGTATCAGATTCAGGGTTGATTTTTTGACAAGAACATTATGTAAATGGAATTTAAAATGTCTTATTGTGGCTGGGCACGGTGACTCACACCTGTAATCCCAGCACTTTGGGAGGCTGAGGCGGGTGGATCACTTGAGGTCAGGAGTTCCAGACCAGCCTGGTCAACATGGTGAAAACCTGTCTCTACTAAAAATACAAAAAATTAGCACCTGTAATCTCAGCTACTCAGGAGGCTGAGGCAGGAGAATCACTTGAACCCGGTAGGTGGAGGTTGCAGTGAGCCAAGATCGCTCCATTGCACTCCAGACTGGGCAAGAAGAGCAAAACTCCGTCTCAAAAAAAGAAAAAAAAATGTCCTATTGCATCATGTAAGGAGAAAAACATGTTTGATTACCTGAATATTTATCTTTTTGTGATGTTAAGATAAATTAGTAGGTTCAGGCATTGTCAGCCTGATCTTTCCATTAAAAAGTCTGATATTTGCTTATTTTTAAAAGGAAATTTATAAAGATATAATTTACATACAATAAAATACATCCACTTTTTACACCTGTGTAACCACCACCACAGTCAAGATATAATGTTTTTAGATTCATCTATGTTGTTGTATCAGTGTTAACATTTGAATTTACTGAGTACAATTCCATTGTATGACTATAGCATGACTTATTTACCCATTCACCTGTTGGTAAACACTTGTGTTGTTTCTAGTTTTTGCTTGTTATGATAAGATTCTATTATGTTCAAGTCCTTTCACTCAACTGTTTTTCCTACTGAAAAAATACTTAGAATTTCTGAGTCACATGGTAAGACTATATCTAACCATAGAAGAAACAGCCAAATTATTTTCCAAAGCAGTGGTATTTTTTATATCTTTGCCAGCAATGCATAAGAGTTTCAGCTGCTTCTTGGTATTGGCAGTCCTTTTTTTTTTCTGAGATGGAGTCTCGCTCTGTCACCTAAGCTGAAATACAATGGCATGATCTCCGCTCACCGCAACCTCCGCCTTCCACGTTCAAGCGATTCTCCTGCCTCAGTCTCCTGAGTAGTGGTATTACAGGCACATGCCACCACTCCCAACTAATTTTGGCAGTCATTTGGATATGCATTGATATCACATTGTGGTTTTAATTTAATTTTTCTGATGATTGCTAATATTGAGCATCTTTCCATGTGTGTATTGGCCATTTGTGTATCCAGTTTTGCAAAGAGTCTATTCAAATATTTTGCCCATTTTTAAATTTTGTTGTAAACTTCTAATTGAGTTGTAAACTCTTTATATATTCTGGATACAAGTTATATAATATATAACAAATACATTAAAGTTTCTCCCAGCCTGTGGCTTCTCTTTTTGTTTTCTTTCTTTTTTTTTTTTTTGAGACAGAGTCCCGCTCTGTTGCCCAAGCTGGCGTACAATGGCATGGCCTTGACTCGCTGCAACCTCTGCCTCCCAGGTTCAAGCTATTCTCCTGCCTCAGCCTCTTGAGTAGCTGGGACTACAGGCATGTACCACCGTGCCCAGCTAATTTTTGTATTTTTAGTGGAAACACGGTTTCACTATGTTGGCCAGGCTGGTCTCGAACTCCTGACTTTGAGATCCACCCTCCTCGACCTCCCAAAGTGCTGGGATTACAGGCGTGAGCCATCACGCCTGACCTTCTCTTTTAATTTTCTTAGTAGTGTCTATTTAAAAAAGATAGATGTTACCCCCAAAAGTATGGGCCTATTTCTGGACTGTCTATTCTGTTCCACTGACGTATCTTTTTATCCATATGTCAATAGTACATCTTGATTGTTATCATTTTACAGCTAGTGTTGAAATCAAATGATGTAAATCCTCTCACTTAGTTTTTCTTTTGTAAAGTTGTTTTAACTATTCTAGGTCCTTTGCAATTTTCATATAAATGTTTGAATCAGCTTGTCAATTTCTATAAAAATGCCTGCTTGGATTTTGATTAGGACTGCATTTAAATCTATAAATCAATTTGGAAAGAAATGACATCTTAACAATATTGAGTCTTCCAATTCAGAAACATAGTATATCTCTTTTATTTGGGTCTTTAAAATATTTGTCACCATTGTTTTGTAGTTTTCAGTATGCAAGTCTTGTGTATTTTTTGCAAAACCAATCCTGTAATAGATTGCTTGTGACATTTAAGTGGTGTTTTTAAACTTTCAATTTGTAATATTTGATTGTTAGTATACAGAAATATAAATTAATTTTTATATGTTGACCTTTATTATACTGTCCATTATTGGTTTTAGTATTCTTTTTGTAGATTTCTCAGGACTTTCTACATATATAATCATATCATTGCTGAACAAGGACTGCTTTGTTTCTTTCTTTTCAGTAGGTATGTCTTCTATTCCTTTTTCTAGCTTGATCACACTGGCTAAGAAGTCTAGTATAATACTAAATGAACATGGTTAGAAAGGGTGTCCTTGCCTTCTTCCTAATGTAAGGATGAAAGTCTATTTTTAGGGATGATGTCAGCTGTAGGTTTTTCAATAATGTTCCTTATTAGATGAAAACAATTCCATTTTTTCCTAGATTCCTGAAAGTTTTTATTACAAATGGATGTTGGATTTTTATTGAATGCTTTTCCTGCATTTATTAGAATCAATAGTTTTTCCTTTGTTCTAAGCAATATCACATTGATTGATAATATTATAATGTTAAGCAAACCTTACATTCCTGAGATGAAAATCATTTGGTTATCATGTATTCTCCTTATTATATATTGTTGTATTTAATTTGCTAAACTTTTACTCAGGGTTTTTGAGTATACATTAGTGTGAAATATTGATATGTAGGCTTTTTCCACCTTATAATGTCTGTCTAATTTTGGTATCCAAGAAATCTGGGCATTATGGAATGAGTTAAGTAAGAAATATTTCCACCTCTTTAATTTATTTGAAAGACTTTGTGTAGAACTGATATTTTTTCCTTATGCGTCTGATAGAATTTGTCTGTGAAACCAACTGGGACTGAAATTTTCTTTGTAGGAAGCTTTTCAATTATAAATTTAATTTTTAATAGAGGATTATTTGATTTTTACTTTTTCTTGACTAGGTTTTTAGTAGTTTATTTTTTTCAAAGAATTTTTAAAGATCTCATCTCTTTTGTCAAATTTATGGGATCGAATTGTTTGTAATATGTCTTTATTATCACTTTTTTTTGAGACAGTGTCTTGTTCTGTCACTCAGGTTGCAGTGTAGTGATGTGAGGTTCAGGGCAGCCTTAACCTCCCAGGCTCAAGTGATTCTCCCACCTCAGTCTGCCAAGTAGCTGGGACTACAGGCATGTGCCTCCACAACTGGGTAATTTTAAAATTTTTTGTAGAGATGGGGTCTCACTAGGTTGCTCAGGTTGGTCTCAAACTCTTGGGCTCAAGTGATCCTCCCATCTTGGCTCCCAAACTGCTGGGATTATAGGCATGAGGCACCGCTTCTGGCCCTTTATTATCCTTTTAATGGATCTCTAGCTAGAGAGTTATCAATTTTACTTTTTCAAATAAACAGCCTTTGGTTTTAATTGATTTTTATCTATAGTTTTCCTATTTTCAACTTTACTGACTTTAGCTCCTAACTTTAATATTTTCTTTAATATTTTCCTTAATATTTTCTTTCTTCTACCTTGGGTTTAATTTGCTCTTCTTTTTCTTAGCTTAAAGTCAAAGCTTTGCTCATTGACTTTAGAGCTCCTTTTATGATTGTTTAAACAATTAAAATTCTGTAATTTTCTTCCTATATGCTGTTTTAGCTTCATCTCACAAAATTTCCTTTGTTGTTCTTTCGTTTTCATTGAGTTCAAAATATTTTCTAATTTCTATTGTGACATATTATTTTACCTATGGGTTATTTAGAAGTATATTCTTAGTTTCAAATATTTGGATATTTTTAGATATTTTGCTGTTGTTGGTTTCTAATTATTGCCTTGTGGTCACATATGCAACAAAATTATATTACTCTATAGTTTCAATACATTTCATTTTATTGAGATTTATTTATTTTTTTATTTTTATTTATTTTTTATTTTTTATTTTTTTTGAGACGGAGTCTCGCTCTGTCACCCAGGCTGGAGTGTGGTGGCCAGATCTCAGCTCACTGCAAGCTCCGCCTCCCGGGTTCACGCCATTCTCCTGCCTCAGCCTCCCGAGTAGCTGGGACTACAGGCACCCGCCACCTCGCCCGGCTAGTTTTTTTTTTTGTATTTTTTAGTAGAGACGGGGCTTCACCGTGTTAGCCAGGATGGTCTCGATCTCCTGACCTCGTGATCCACCCGTCTCGATTGAGATTTATTTTATGCCCTAGTGTGTGTGGTCTTTCTTCATTCCATGTGCGCTGAAAAGAGTGTCTATTCTGTAGTTGTTGGATATAGTGTTCTATAAATATTAGTTATGTCAGATTGATTTATAGTGTTTTTCAGCTCCTTTATACCCTTACTGATTTTTTTGTTTGATTGTTCAATCTATAGTTATGTTTTGCTTGAGTTGAAATGTATTTCTCTGGCTGCTTAGAGCTACTTTCAGTAGATTTAGCCTTTTACATTGATTTTACCATTTTAGATTCATATACTCTTTTGTTTTGATTCCTTGCTTCTGTGACTGGATTTCACCATTAAATAGTTTTTTCAAAATGTGCTTTAGCATGACTTTTGTTTAAAAATGTTTCCTTTTTTTTTTTTTTTTTTTTGAGACGGAGTCTCGCTCTGTCACCCAGGCTGGAGTACAATGGTTCGATCTCGGCTCACTGCAAGCTCTGCCACCTGGGTTCACGCCATTCTCCTGCCTCCGCCTCCCGAGTAGCTGGGACTACAGGCGCCTGCCACCACCCCCGGCTAAATTTTTTGTATTTTTAGTAGAGACAGGGTTTCACCGTGTTAGCCAGGATGGTCTCGATATCTTGACCTCGTGATCCGCCCGCCTTGGCCCCGCAAAGTGCTGGGATTACAGGCGTGAGCCACCGCACCCGGCCACCTGTGGTTTTTATTCCAGACAATATGTCTAGGTACATCTTTTATTTTTCTCAGAACCTGGTATACGTTATTCCAATGTCTTCTGGAATAAAATTTGCTGTGGATAAGTCATCCTGCATTTTTACGCTTACTCGTGACTTTTAAATTTCTGCCTGGATTTCTTCCTTTATTTTTAAATTTATATATTTTATTATGAAATATAGTACAAACACAGATTGCTTTATTTCTAAAATTTAACAATTTAATCAGATTATGTCTTGGTATTCAGTACATTGTATCATTTTTACTTGGTACTTAGTGTGCTCTTTCAAGTGTTTAGATTCTGTTCTTTATTCATTTCAGGGTAATTTTATATCTCTAAATACATTTCCCCCCTCTAAATTCGTTTTATTTTTTACTTCAAGAACACCACCTACATTTAAGTTGAACTGTCTTTGCTCTCTTTTTACCTTCATTCATTTCATTTTTCTTTTTCTTTTGTATTCACTCTTTTTTATCTTAAGATATTCCTCCACATCATTGATTTAATATTTAGCCTTATCTATTTTATTCCTTGTTGTATCTAGGTTACTCATATGATACATAATGGTGAGAGGTTTTTGGTATTCTCAATGTGCTTTCTTTCATTCTCCATCTCCTTTTCCATCACCATGTTGTTATATCTTCTTGCCTTTGTATTCTTTTTATATTGAATGAATGTTCTTTTTTTTTTTGAGACAGAGTCTCACTCTGTCACCAGGCTGGAGTGCAGTGGTGCAATCTTGGCTCACTGCAACCTCCGCCTGCTGGGTTCAAGCGATTCTCCTGCCTCAGCCTCCCAAGTAGCTGGGATTACAGGCACACGCCACCAAGCCCAGCTAATTTTTGTATTTTTAGTAGAGACAGTGTTTTACCATGTTGGCCAGGATGGTCTCGATCTCTTGACCTCGTGATCTGTCTGCCTCGGCTTCCCAAAGCGCTGGGATTATAGGCGTGAGCCACCGCTCCCGGTCGAATTAATATTCTAACAAAGTTATTCTATAGACACATTCTAAAATAATATTCTTCTGTTTCTTTAGTCCTATTCCACTTTTAGTCCTTCGTCTGTCTTTTGCATGCTACGTTCCTTTGTCTTCTTGTCGTATCTTTTCATAGATTCTATTTCATTTCTTTTAACCTTGCTTATGCTTGGGAAGATTTGTCCAAACTTTTATTTTCTCTATTATAGCATAGGCTTATGATATTTCTTATTTTTGGCCGATGCTTCTACTATCTCATTCCGTATTGCCTTCGCCTACGTGAGTATACCTGCAGCTGCAGACAGTTCCTGGTATGCTGACAGCTTCCTTCCACAGGGACCTGCATTCTCTTCTTTACTGCCTGCAGACCTTCTTCGACACCACGGAAATTTGCTTGATTGTGTGTAAGTATGACCCAGAAGTGTGGGAAGAATTGTGCTCCGGGGAGACCCCTAAACAAGGGGGGATAGAAGTCAGCGAATAAAGAGAGTATCAGCCACAGAGAATGCATTGAACAAGTGGACATGATAACTCAGGCATTAGAGACCAGCCAGTCTCTGTCCTCAGCGACCATAGTGCTTGCACAATGAGTCCATGAACAGTATAGCCTTGGTGGCAAGCATGGAGACTCTGTATAGGTCTAACAACTACATGAAGATATTTGAGATAATCATGTAAATTTCAACATAGAATAGACAACACAGTCATGTGCTGCCTAACAATATTTTGATCAACAGGACCACATATGTGACGGTTGTCTTATAAGATTATAATGAAGTTGAAAAATTCCTATTGCCTAGTGATGTGACATTGTAATACAACACATTATTTATGTGTTTGTGGTGGTACTATTATAAACAAACCTACTGCACTGCCAGTCATATAGGTAATGTGTGTGTGTTTTAGTTTTTATAAAAAGTTTAAGAAGTAAAGAAATAAAAATTAAAAAATTAAAAATAGAAAAAAGCTTATAGAACAAGGATGTAAGGAAAAATTATTTTGTACACGTGTACAATGTATGTTTAACTTAAGTGTTATTAAAAAGGAATCTTAAAAGTTAAAAAAATTTAAAAGCTTATGAGTAAACAGGTTACCATAAGTTAAGGTTAATTTGTTATTGAAGAAAGAAAACATTTATTTATTTATTATTTTAGTAGCTTTTGTGTTTTTTGTTATTTGAATGAATTGTATAGTGATGAAGTCTGGGCTTTTATTGTACCTGTTACTTAAGTAGTGTACATTGTACCCAATAGGTGACATTTTTTGTCCCTCACCTCCTTCCCACCCTTGCCACTTCTGAGTCTCCAATGTCCATTTTTACCACTCTGTATGCTTTTGTGTAATCCATGGCTTAGCTCCCACTTGTAAGGAAGAACAGAAGGTATTTGCTTTTTTGTTCTTGAGTTACTACTTATGATAATGGCCTCTAGTTCCCTCCAAGTTGTTGTAAAAGACATCCATTTCTTCTAGATTTTCTAGTTTGTGTGTATGAAGGTGTTCATAGTAGCCTCTGAGGGTCTTTTGTATTTCTGTGGGATTGGTTGTAATGTCACTTTTGTTGTTTCTGATTGTTCTTATTTGAATTTTCTCTCTATCTTTGTTACTCTGGCTGGTGGTCTATTGATCTTGTTTATTCTTTTGAAAAACAATTTTTTTTTTGTTTTATTGATTTTTGTATGAATTTCTGGGTCTCAATTTTACTCATTTCTGCCCTGATTTTAATTATTTCTTTTCTTCTGCTAGCTTTGGGGTTAGTTTGTTTTTGTTTTTCTAGTTCCTTTAGGTGTGATGTAAGATTGTTAATTTGAGATCTTTTTCACCATTTGAGGTAGGTGTTTACCACCATAAATATTCTCTTAACACTGCTTTTACTGCATCCCAGAGATTTGGGTATATTTTGTTTGTGTTTTCCTTTATTTCAAAACATTTTTTTATTTCTGCCTTAATTTCACTCTTTACCCAAAAGTCGTTCAAGAGCAGGTTGTTTAATTTCCGTGTAATTGTGTGGTTTTGGGAGATCTCAGTATTGATTTCTATTTTTATTCCACTGTGGTCTCAGAATATGGTTGGTATGATTTCAGTATTTTTAAATTTATTGAGACTAGCTTTATGGTTTATCATGTGGTCAATCTTGGAGCATATTCCATGTATAAATGAGAAGAATGTATATTCTACAATTTATGGGTGGAGTGTTCTGTAGATGTCTATTAGATCCAGTTGGTCAAGTGTCGAATTTAAGTCCAGAGTTACTTTGTTAGTTTTCTGCCTTGATGATCTAATTCTTCAGTGGGGTTTTGAAGTCTCCTTGCTATTATTGTGTAGTGGTCTAAGTCTTTTTGTAGATCTAGAAGTAGTTGTTTTATGAACCTGGGTGCTCAAATGTTGGGTGCATATATAATATATTTAGGATAAGATTCTATAGATATGATTAAAGTAGGACTAAAGTATTACTTGGGAGGTGAAAGAGCTCTACAATGAGAATTAAAATACTCTGCTGAAAAAAATCAGAGACAACACAAACAAATGGAAAACTATTCCATTCTCACAGACAAGAAGAATCAATATTGTTAAAATGGTCATACTGCCCAAAGCAACCTACAGTTTCAGTACTATTCCTATCAAACTACAAATTACATTTTATTTTTCACAGAATTAGAAAAGCTATTCTAAAATTCGTATGGAACCCAAAAAGAGCCTGAAGAGCCAAAGCAACCTAAGAAAAGGAACAAAGCTGGAGACATCACATTACCCAACTTCAAACTATACTACAAGTCTGTAATAACCAAAACAGCATGGCACTGGTACACAGACAGACACATAGACCAATGGAACAGCAGAGAGAACGCAGAAATAAAGAAGAAAACCTAGGAAATACCATTCTTGACATAGGTCCTAGCAAAGATTTCACGAAGAAGGCACTAAAAACAATTGCAACAAAAACAAAAATTGACAAATGGGACCTAATTAAACTAAGAGATTCTACACAGCAAAATAAACTATCTTTAGAGTAAACAGACAACCTACAGAATGAGAGAAAATATTTGCAAACTATGTATCCAACAAAGGTCTAATATCCAGAATATATAAGGAATTTAACAGGCAAAAAACAACCCCCTTAAAAAGTAGGCAAAGGACATGAACAGACACATCTCAAAAGAAGACATATACACAGCCAGGAAGCATACGAAAAATGCTCAACATCACTAATCATTAGAGAAATGCAAATCAAAACCAAAATGAGATACTATCTCACACCAGTCAGAAAGGCTATTATTAAAAAGTCAAAAAATAACATGCTGGTGAGGCTGCAGAGAAAAGGGAATGTTTATACACTGCTGGTGGGAATGTAAACTAGTTTAGCCACTGTGGACTGCAGTTTGGCAATTTCTCAAAGAACTTAGAACTATCATTTGACCCAGTGATCCCATTATTGGGTACATATCCAAAGGAATAGAAATTGTTCTACCAAAAAGACACATGCATGCATGGGTTCATTTCAGTACTATTCACAATAGCAAAGACATGGAATTAACCTAAATGCCCATCAATGGCAGGCTGGATAAAGAAAATTGGTACATATATACCATGGGATAGAACACAGCCATAAAAAGAACAAAATCATGCCCTTTGCAGCAACATGAATGGAGCTAGAGGCCATTATCCTAAGCAAACTAAGGCAGGAACAGAAAACCAAATACTTCATTTTCTTACTTGTAAGTGAGAGTTAAACACTGAGTACACATGGACACACAAAAAAGAACAATAGACACTGGGGCCTTTGTTGAGGGTGGAGAATGGGGGGAGGGCAAGGATTGAAAAACTACCTATTCGGTATTATGCTTATTACCTGGATGATGAAATAATCTGTACACCAAACCCCCGTGACACACTTTTTATCTATATAACAAACCTGCACATGTAACTTTGAACCTAAAATAAAACCTTTTTTTTTTTTTTTGAGACAGAGTCTCAGTCTGTCGCCCAGCCTGGAGTGCAGTGGCACAATCTCGGCTCACTGCAACCTCCGCCTCCTGGGTTCAAGCAATTCTCTGCCTCAGCCTCCTGAGTAGCTGGGATTACAGTTGTGTGCCACCATGCCTGGCTAATTTTTGTATTTTTAGTAGATATGGGGTTTCACCGTCTTGGTCAGGCTGGTCTTGAACTCCTGACCTTGTGATTCACCCGCCTTGGCCTCCCAAAGTGCTGGGATTACAGGCGTGAGCCACCGGGCCCAGCCAAATAAAACCTTTTATAGAAAAGAAGTCTTACTTTACTAAGTAAGGGAGATTATGCCCCATACTCTGCGTAGGCCTGACCGAATCAGTTGAAAAGCCTTAAGAACAAAACTGAGGCTCCCCTGAAGAAAAACTTCCATCTATGGACTGCAGCTTCCTTTCTGATGACCTACCTACAGATTTTGCACTTGTAACCAGGTCCCAGAATTACATAAATCAATTTGTCGCAATAAATCTTTTTCTTTTAAATTTCTCTTTTTTGAGATGGAGCCTCGCTCTGTCTCACAGGCTGGAGTGTGGTGGTAAGATCTCAGCCCCCTGCAACTCCTGCCTCCCAGATTCAAGCGATTCTCCTGCCTCAGACTCCCAAGTAGCTGGGATTACATGTGTGGACCACCATGTCTGGCCAATCTTTGTATTTTTAGTACAGACGGGGTTTCACTATGTTGACCAGGCTGATCTCAAACTCCTGACCTCAGGTGATTGGCCCTCCTTGGCCTCCCAAAGTGTTGGGATTACAGGCATGAGTCACCATGCCTGGCCTTGTTGCAATAAATCTCTTAATATATATCTCCTACTGGTTCTGTTTTTCTGTGGAACTCTTACTGATACAAATATTATGTTGGTTTCATTTCCATTCTGCTTACTAGTGGAAGGTGTCATAACCTCTCTATGCTTCATTTATCATTTGTAAATCAGAAACAATAATATTGTCTACCATTAGTGTATTGGTGAGGATTAAATAATTATTTATATTTGTAATTGTTTGCTATGTTAAAGCAGGCTTTCTTCTGATTTACCAAAGTTATTATCAGGAATGGTTATATAATATTATCAAATGTATTTCTAGCATCTATTAGCATGATCATGAAGTTTTCTATTTTAATGTACAGATGCCATAATAAGAGATTGGCAGTAAATCTCCTTTATATTCCTGAGATAAAGCCAGTTGTTCGCAGTGCATTCTTTCTTTTAGTATGCTCCTAAATTCCACTTTCCTGATATTATATTTAGAATTTTCCATCTATATTTTAGGCGAATTCATGTCATACATTGGTCAAGGATTGCCATCAAATTATGCTGGCTTAATAAAATAAATTGGGAAACTACCTACATTTTTTGTTTTGTTTTGTTCTAATAACAGAATGTTACCTCTGCAGTATCTACGGTTGGAATTTATTGACAATTTTTATGGTATAATATACATGATCAATCTTTATAAATGTTTAATGGACTCTAGAAAGGATAATGTATTTCCTGTCGGGACTAACATTTGGCTGCAACTGTAGTTATAGCTATTCAACTTTCCTATATTCTTCAGATCTTTGTTTTAATTAATTAATTATTATTATCGTTATTTTGAGATGGAGTTTCGCTCTTATTGCCCAGGCTGGAGTGCAATGGTGTGATCTTGGCTCACTGCAACCTCTACCTCCCAGGTTCAAGTGATTCTACTGCCTCAGCCTCCCAAGTAGCTGGAATTACAGATGCCTGCCACCATGCCCGGCTAATTTTGTATTTTTAGTAGAGATGGGATGTCTCCATGTTGCTCAGACTGGTCTTGAACTCCTGACCTCAGGTAATCCACCCGCCTCAGCCTCCCAACGTGCTGGGATTACAGGCGTGAGTCACCGCGCCCGGCCTGTTTTAATTTATTTACTTTTATTATTTGACTTGTCAAACAGCAAAACATGTGCTCTTGTTTTCTTTGTGATGCACCACACTTATTTTTTTTGCCTTCTCTGAGTGCTATTCTATTCATAAAGGCTCATGATTACAATTCTTTTATTTTTTAATTGGCTTTTGTGAGCACTATCATGATTCTTATAAAATTACCTTCTTTAAATGGGAAAACATATTTGCAAACTATATATCTGACAAGGGGTTATACCCAAAATATATAAGGAACAGAATTCAACAACAACAACAACAACAACAACAACAAAAACACCTGATTTTAAAATGGGCAAAAGATCTGAATAGGCATTTCTCAGAAGAAGATATACAAATGGGTGACAGGTGCGTTTTTTAAATGCTCAACATTATTAATCATCAGGGAAATGTAAATCAAAGCCACAGTCAGATATCACCTCACCCCAGTGAGAATGGCCATTATCAAAAAGACAAAAGATAAGTGTTGGCAAGAATGTGGAGAAAAGGGAGCCCTTATACATTGGTGGGAACGTAAATTAGTACAACCATTATGGAAAACAGTATGGAGCTTCCTCAAAATATTAAAAATAGAAGCAATCTCACTATGGGGTATATATCAAAAGGAAATGAAATTAATACGTCAAAGAGTGATCCGGTGATTATCACAGCACCATCTACAATAGCCAAGGTATGGAATCAATCTAAGTGTTCATCAATGGTTGAATGGATAAAGAAAATGTGGTATATACACATCTACTGTACTCACCTATTTTCACACCACAGTTGACCGTGGGTAACTGAAACACTGGAAAGCAAAACTGTGGGTATGGGGGGACTACTGTGCTGCATGATCTCACTCATGTGAAATCTGAAAAGGTTGATCTAATAGGAGTAGAGAGTATAATGGTGGTTAGCAGAGGCTTGGATGGTTAGACAGAAGGGAGATTTGGTCAGTCATAATAATTACAGTTAGATAGAAGCAATAAATTTCAAGAGCTCTATTGTACAGCAAGGTGACTATAGTTAATGATGAAACATTGTATCCTTAAAAAATGTAAAGAAAGTGGATGTTATGTGTTCTCACCACAATTACTATGTGAGGTTATGCATTTGTTCATTACTGAAATTTAACTATTCTATGATGTTTATATACTCTGAAATGTCATGTTGTACATGATAAAAACATACAATGTTATCTGTTAATGTAAAATAAATAAATAATTTTAAAAAGAAATTACCCTCTTTGTCTTGTTCATTTTTAGGGTGAGGAGTAAATTCTACTATGCCATATGGATACTGAGTAACTATTTTTGTTTGCATTTAGTTATCATATCTTCACCTATCCTATTACTCCTAAACTTTCTGTGATTTAGATACATGCTTTATAAATAAAATATAGTTAGAATTTGTAAATATTCTGAAAACCTCAAGCTGTAATAGTGGAGATGAAGCTATTTATTTTTTATTGTGAGTATGATATAGTTGGTACATATGTCCTCTTTTTAAAACATGTTTTTTCTTTTTCTTTCGTTACTATGTATACTGTCTTTTCCTATATAGGCTGTGCTTCCCTTGTTTCAATATTTTCCAGTGTTTTTGAAAGTATTTATCCTATATTAACATTTTCCTACTGGTTATTTGTTTTTTTCCTCTCCTCTCCTCTCCTCTCCTCTCCTTTTTTGACACAGATTTCACTCTTGTTGCCCAGGCTGGAGCGCAGTGGTGCAAGCTTGGCTCACTGCAACCTCCACCTCCAGGGTTCAAGCAATTTTTCTGCCTCAGCCTCCCAAGTAGCTGGGATTACAGGCATGTGCCACTATGCCTGGCTAATTTTGTATTTTTAGTAGAGATGAGATTTCCCCATGTTGGCCAGGCTGGTCTTGAACTCCTGACCTCAGGTCTTCCACCTGCCTCGGCCTCCCAAAGTGCTGGGATTACAGGCGTGAGCCACCGCGCCCGGTCCGTTTATTTGTTTTTCAAAAGCATTCTTGAAACCACATTAATTGCTTGTCAAAGTGAAGAGTAAATATAAAATAAATACTGTTATTTTACATTTATGTTTGCCACTCCCCCACCCATATAAACACTTCTTTTATCACTAACTGTATATAATAAAATCAATGAACCAGGGAATGTATGTGATTAGCTTTAAGATAACTGTTGCTGGTTATAATGCATTCAAGATCAGAAACTAGTACAAAGAATGGGGAAAAAAAAACCTGTCAGGAGCAACACAGCAACTTTTTGAAAAATTTTTTCATCACCCAATGTGGTGATAATTTATTTACTCCTAGTCAGTTGTGCAAAGAAAATATTGGTTCTTTGTTTTTCTGCAACACATCTACTCTGCATGAGCCTTACCTGACAGGTTGCAGGGAATAACAAACATTTCATTAATGGTTTCGAGGTTTCTTTAGTAACACACTTGCCTTCAGGTAAATGCTCAGTATTTTGGATGTTCCCTTCCTCAGTGAGAGAGGTTCCATGTCTCCTTCTCTTTTAATAAGGGCACTAATTTAGTCATGAGGCACTACCCTCTTGGCCTTATCTAAGCCCAATTACTTTCCAAAGGCACCATCTCCAAATACCATTACATTGGGGGTTAGCAACTTCTTCAATATACACATTTTGGGGGATGTAACCATCCAGCCTACAGCAGCTACTTATGCACTTGATATTTTCCACAAACTGTTGTAAACATAAGACACTGTTTTCCGTTTCTGTTGAATCATTCCTACAACCTGAACAAACTTTGCCCAATTCCATGGGTCAAATTCTGGATCACTATTCCAGCAGGGCTGTAGGGACAAACAGCAGCTAAAATGACTTAAGTTTTACTACTGAACTGAGGTTCCAATTCAACCACTGATAGCTGGACCTGAGTTTTCTCATCTGCAAAAAAGGGACCGATAAGAAAAACAGCTAGCTATGTAAGTGCTAGATAGGCCCTGTGCCAAGCATCTTTCGTAAACATTGAGGTAAATACTATTATTATACGTATTTTGTTGATGAGGGAATTAAGGCTTAGTGAGGTTAAGTAAAAACGCTGAAAGTTAATCCAAGTCAAGGAGCTTGAATTCCAACCCAGCTCTAATTCTGAAACCTAAACCGTACAACGGGTGTACATTTTACATAAGAAGGTGCATACAGAGGTGCATACATCAACAAAATACGTATAATAATAGTATTTACCTCAATGTTTACGAAAGATGCTTGGCACAGGGCCTATCTAGCACTTACATAGCTAGCTATTGGTAGCTATTATTGTTATATTTATCATTGTTGAAGATGAACTTTCTAAGTTCAATTCTTTCATTCATTTGTTCATTCATCCCGTATTTATGGAGACCCTGTTATACGCTGAGCTAAGCACTCTGGCACAGCCGAGCCGAGCCTGCCCTTTCTTCTCTCTTTCGTCCTCTGTTCACTCCCCTGGTACTTGATGCAGGCAAAGCCCTGTAATGGAATTCCAAGTTGACAGATTCAGTTCATGAGCCATGCTGTCTCCGTGTGGGTTCTCCCTGAGGCGGAGCCTGAGACAAGGACTTGAGTAGTCTTTCGGGATGCCTCTTTACTGAGATGTCCTTAGGAAGCAGGAGTGAGGGGTGGTGACAGTGAAGCAAGGAAGGAGGAAAAGCCAGTGTAAGGATGCATGATCACAGCTGCTACTATGGACAGCAGTGCTGGATTCTGCCAGGGCCTCTTGAGAAGTGTACAGAATGCCTGTCAGAAAGTTGCCCTGAAGATGAGAGGGGCTAGAGCATTTACCTGCCCACTCTTCTCTGTACTAAATTCATTGAGGGTTGCCCCAGGAGATGTAAATTTCAACCTGCACTTGTCTATCCTACAGAGGCTGGAGGCAGAATGCAGAGACTCCACATATGCACGAGGTGGGTTACCAGTGCAAGGTGAGTCTGAGCCCTCTAGAACCGGCCTCCGGAGCTACAGCTGAAAGCTTGTACCTGATACACAGGTTTCCTGCCTCCCCACTGCGTGGCTCTAGTTCCAGTCTCTCCATGCTTCATATTACAACACATTTTATTCAGAGCAATAGCCCTCAGTACCAGGAAAAGGTTAACTGATGTTCCACTAACGTGGTTTACCTAGGTAGCAGCAGTAGGAGAAGTTTGATGGTATAATTTGGATAAAGTTCCTGGCTACCAGGCCACAGGTGAAAAATCCCTGGCCCACCATCATATTCTCAAAAAAAGCCACTCCTCTTCAGCTCAAACATCTAGAGTTGCTTCTGCCATGTGCAACTGAGAACATTGACCAATATAACCCCCATGACACTGGATAAATGATATTTTGATATATGACATTTGGCCTATGTTATTGTGAGGAATTAAGACCGGATTAGTCCTAGCAATAACAACAAACTTTAAGACTATCTGTGTAGGGCAAAGTACCAAGAAACATGAAACATTCAAAATTGGAATTTGTTTTCTTTTTCTACCAAGAGTCTGAAAACTCAACTGTACATAGAAAGCAGGTTTTTTGGCACATGGTCAAAGAAATTTTTCTTTGAAATCATTACTGCCCTTACAATTGCTGCTCCTTTTATCTTAGATTGATTGTTTCTTTTGTCATTATGTGCCAAATATTTTACACAAAAGATAAAATGCAGCAAAATAAATCAAAGTAAAATGGCTGTCCTTCATGGCTAACTTTTATTTTCCGCTGGATTCTGAGTGATTTCCTAAGAGTTCAGAGTTCCAGAGAGCAATCAGAGGTGGATTTTATTAAATCATGGATTATAAAACTTTACAGCTTGAAAACCAGTGTCCAATCTTCTTGTTTTGAGGTTTCAGATATAGATTAGAAAAACCCTGGTGTATTGTTCCTTCTCTGCAAACATATCTGTTCTTAGAGAAGCAAGTGCTATCCTGTTCTGCACAGACCTTTACTTACAGCAATTCTTTCTGCCCATGGCTCTCAAATCAGGGATTTTGCTGATGAAACAGATGAACAAAGAGATGAAAGTTAAAACGGCCTTGGCATTCAGGAGGGAGGAAAATGTATGTGCTGGGCTTCAGGGCTTTTTCCTGAAAGTGGCCCCCATGTGGCAGGAAGTTTCTTCCCTTTCCTGGGTTCTCCCCTGAACTCCAGATTTAGTCAAATTTATTTCTCCTCAGGGTCTTTTTAGTTTCTGCTTAATGAGACCGGGGGTTGCTGAGTGTTTGATTGACACTTGGTTATGTACAGCCTGTATTCATCTTCCTGAGAAAGGACATTGCACAAGAAAGGATTGCCAGTGGCAACCGTGGTGGCATTTCTGAGAGCAGCGGCAGCATTCTCAGCAGCTCTGTTCCCCACCCCAGTGGAAGGAAACCCCACACTGACCAGCGGATGGAGGGATGGAGGGAGGCCTGACTCCTAGAGCAATTATAAAATCCCTATGCACAGAGACCTTGCTTTCTTTTCAGTCAACATTAGACCTGCTCACTTTTTACCCACATACAGTTCTCCTGATTTCTAGGACACCTGAGCCAAGTCTAGGCTGGAGGAAAATACTTCTAGAGCAAAATCAGATCGCTGCAAAGGAGTTACAACATCTCAACTGGCTTCATGGATCAAATAACATTTCCATGTCACATTCAGGCACCCGAACTGATCTGTTTGCTGGAATCCTCCAGCTAAGAAGCGCAAATCTCTGCCTGCCTATAGCAAGGTCCCAAGCAATGCCCTTGGCGGCTTAGCCAGGACACAGTGACTTGGAATACAGCTTGCTAAGCGTGTGGCCTGGCCAGAATGGTGTAACTGGCAAACTAGCTGGAACAAGTTCTTCTGCTTCAGGCCAGTGAATACTTATGTCAGGCCAGGAGTAAAGAAAATGGATTTCACTTACTTTGTATCCTGTGTATTGCCTAGGGAGAGGGTGGCAAGTGAAAGCAGTTTTTTTTTTTTTGTCGGTAGCACTTTTGGTAGCTCCGCTAAGCTTGCTGCCTGTGCCCTCCCTTTCTGTCCACCTCTCCTTTCCTCTTCAGGACAGAACTTAGCACACTGTGCATAAATATGCATATGACAGTTCCCATCCCCTGGTTTCAAGGGGATTTTTTTTTTTTTTTTTTTTTTTTTTTTTTTTGAGACAGAGTTTCGCTCTTGTTTCCCAGGCTAGAGTGCAATGGCGCGATCTCGGCATGCTGCAACCTCCACCTTCAGGATTCAAGTGATTCTCCTGTCTCAGCCTCCTGAGTAGCTGGGATTGCAGGCGCTTGTCACTATGCCTGGCTAATTTTTGGTATTTTTAGTACAGACGGAATTTCACCATGTTGGCCAGGCTGGTCTCGAACTCCTGACCTCAGGTGATCTGCCTGCCTCGGCCTCCCAAAGTGCTGGGGTTTTAATAAAGCTGGATGGTCCTTCGAATTCAAACTTTAAAAACAGGTAGATCGAGTAGTGATTTACTGAACAACCCTCAAACTGAAAAGAAAAAACCCCACACTTTGATGGAGGTATAATGGACACAAAATAAACCACATGTGATTAAGTGTGCAATTTGATAAGATTGTTCCTTTTATTTTTAGTTGACACATGAGTATACATATTTATAGGTTACAGAGTGATATTTTAATACATGTATACAATGTGCAATGATCAAATCAGGGTAATTAGCATATTCATAACCTCAAATATTGCTCATTTCTTGGTGAAAATTCAAAATCCTCTCGTCTAGCTTTTTGAAAATATACAATGAATTATTATCTGTAGTCACCCTATAGTGCTATAGAACACCAACTTATTCCTCTTATCCGCCTGTAATTTCCTGTCTGCTAAATACCCTCTCCATATCCTTCTCTCCCTCCTCTTCTTCTCAGTCTCTAATAACCACAATTCTGCTTGCTACTTCTATGAGCTCAACTTTTTTTTAGCTCCCACATAGGAGTGAGAACGTGTGGTATTTATCCTTCTGTGCTTGACTTATTTCACTTAATATAATGTCCTCCAGGCTCATCCATGTTGCTGCAAATGACAGGATTTCATTCTTTTTTATGGTCGAATCATACTCCATTGTGTATATCTACCACCTTTTCTTTTCTTTTTTTTCGAGGTGGAGTCTCACTCTGTTGCCCAGGCTGGAGCACAGCAGTGCAATCTCTGCTCACTGCAACCTCCACCTCCTAGGTTGGAGCGATTCTCCTGTCTCAGCTTCCCCAGTAGCTGGGATTACAGGCATGTGCCACCACATCCAGCTAATTTTTTATTTTTTTATTTTTAGTAGAGACAAAGTTTCTCCATGTTGGTCAGGCTGGTCTTGAACTCCTGTCCTCAGATGATCTGCCCGCCTTGGCCTCCCAAAGTACTGGGATTACAGGTGTGAGCCACTGAGCCCGACCCCACGTTTTCTTTATCCATTCATCTGTTGATGAGCATTTAGGCTGATTCCATATCTTGGCTATTATGAATAGTGCTGCAATAAACATAGGGTTGCAGATATCTCTTTGACATACTGATTGAATACTTACTCAGAGGTGAGATTGCTGATCATATAGTAGTTCTATTTTTAGTTGTTTGAGGAATCTTACTGTTTTCTATTAGGTTAATGCAAAAGTAATTGCAATTTTTGCCATTACTTTTGATTGCGGTTTTTGCCAATAAAAAGTAATGGAAAAAATTGCAATTACTTTTGCACCAACAATATAATAGCTATACTAATTTACATTCCCACCAACAGTGTATAAGAGTTCCCCTTCTCCTAGTTGTCACCAGCATTTGTTATTTTTTGTCTTTTTGATAATTGTCATTCTGACTGGGGTGAGATTATATCTCACTGTGCTTGTTTTTTGCCTTTCCCCAATGATTAGTGATGTTGCACATTTTCTCACATACTTGTTGTCCATTTGTTTGTTTTCTTTTGAGAAATGCCTAGTCAGAGCCTTTGCCGAGTTTTCGATGGGATATATATATCAGTTGTTTGAAGTTCTTGTATATTCTAGATATTAGTCCCTTGTCGGATGAATAGTTTGCAACTGTTTTCTCCCATTCTACAAGTTGTCTCTTCAGTCTGTTAATTGTTTCTTTTCTGTGCAGAAGCTTTCTAGTTTAATACTGTCCCATTTGTCTATTTTTGCTTTAGTTGCCTGTGCTTTTGCAGTCTTACCCAAAAAATCTTTGCCTAGACCAATGTCTTGAAGTGTTACCCTTAGGTTTTCCAGTTTGATAAGTTTTGGCAGATGTATATTCCACTTGATTGTGGTAAAGCTGTCATCATAACCAAGAAAATGAACATACTCATCACCCCCTAAATTTTCCTGTTGCCTATTTGTCATCCATTTCTCTCCTCCATTCCTGCTCCCTGACCTTCCAAAGCTCCGCCCCAAATCCCCAGGCAACCACTGATCTGCTTCCTCTCAGATTAGTTTTCATTTTCTAGAAGTTTATATGAATGGAATCATACGATATATACTGTTTTTATCTGGCTTCTTTCACTTAGCATGATTATTTTGAAATTAATCTATGTCGAGTGAGCGTTATTAGTTTGTATTTTTCAAAGACTTGATCCATTTTATCTGAGTTGTTGCATTTATTGGAATAAAATTGCTCTTGATATTTCCTTATTATTTAAAAAATATCTGTAGAATTTGAGGTGCAGTCACCTCTTTCATTTCTAATATGAATGATATTTTTTTATCTGCTTTTCCCCCTGATTTTTCTAGGTAGATATTCATCAGTTTTATTATTTATTCATCAATGTTTATTAACCTTCTCAAGCAAGCAGCTTTTGGTTTCACTGCTTTTCTCTATTGTTTTTCTGTTGTGTATTTGTTGATTTTGGCTTTGATATTTATCATTACTTCCCTCTGCTTTAATTCCTCTGTTTAATTTGCTCTTTTTAAAATTTCTTAAGGTGCAAGTTGAAGTCATTGATTCGAAAGCGGTCTTCCTTCTAATATGGGTGGCTACTGCTATACTTGTATCTTTAAGTACCATTTTAGCTGCATCCCACAATGAAATTAAAGTAGAAATCAGTATAATATAAATCCTTTGTATAAAATAATCCTCTTATATGTAGACAGATTTGTTTCATTGCTCAGAATGTGGTCTACTTTGATAAGTGTTCTGTGTGCACTTGGAAATACTGTATATTCTGTTATTGTGTGGAGTGTTCTATAAACACCAATTTGGACAAGTTAACAGTGTTGTTCAAGATGTTTATATCTTTTTTGATTTACAGGCTATATTTCCTATCAATTTTTGAGAGACAGACATTAAAATCTGACAATTACAGATTTAAATATTTTCTCCTTGAAGTTATGTCAGTTTTTGTTTCATGTATTTTTGAAGCTCTGTTATTAGGTATATACATTTTCAGAATTTGCATGTTCTCTTGACCCATTTATCATTATGTAATGACCTTTTCTATCCATGACAGTATTCTTTACTCTAAAATTTACCTGTCTAATAGTAAAATAGCTGCACTAGCTTTATTTTGATTAATGTTAGCATGATTTTTCTTTTCCCATCTATTTAACAAATTATTGTTTTGTTAGATATAACAAAACAATATATCTTGTTGCTATAATAAATTATCAAAAACTTATTGTTTTTGATTCCCATTGTTGCTATAACAAATTATCAGAAATTTAGAGACTTAAAACAACATAATTATTACCTTATAGTTCTGGAGGTTAGAAGTCCAAAATCAGTCTCACTGGGCTAAAGTCAAAGTGCCATCAAGGTTGATTCCTTGTGGAGGCTCCAGGGAAAATGCATTTCTTTGCTTTTTCTAGCTTCTGGAGGCCTCAGCTCATGGGCGTCTTCCTCCAATATTTAAAGCCAGCAGCATAGCCTCATTAGAGGGAGGCACCGGAGGGCTCACAGTGAGTGGTAACTGTGGCGTGACCACGCTCTGTGTTTCATAAGAAATTAAAGCATTGTACAAAAACTAGGTGGTGCTACTGTATATACTGAACTATCAGAAGAGCTTTGAAATAAACAGTAGAAGTATGTGTGTTGGATGACTAGCAAGACCTAACTCTCTTTCTTGTCCTATGTGGGTGCTGCATATACAATCACATGTGACCCACAGTTCCTTGGAGAGGATAAATCCCATGTGCATGTCACCATCAGTCATTCTGTCTTGGGAGAAGAAAGATGGAAACTCACAGATACAAAGAGCAGAATCTCCCAGTCTTGGGCATGAGGCTGAGAAGGGTATCTAGGGGTTGCTTTTGGTGTCCTGCCCATATCCTCTCTGGCCTTACCATTGTAGTTCCTGACTTCTCACACCCTAGGGCTTTCTTTCAGCGGGTGGGAAGTGTGTGAAGATGAGTTCCATCTCCCCTACCCAGATGTCCTCAACCAGGCACTGATGAAAGTTGGTGTACAGATCCTTTGCCTCCCTTGCCCCTGGGGCTTGATAACTCTGAGGCACTCATTCTAACTAATTTCTGTGTTCCCAAATGGACTCATGCTCCAGTTACAGCAGAAATTGGCTGTACACCATTTATTCATAGATCGTACGCCATTTATTCATTGTCTTCTCTTTGCTTACTTCCTCATTTTGCCTCCAGTGTTTCTTGGGATCACCTGCCTCCAAAACTTCTAGTACTTGAGTCTTTATATCAGGATCTCCAACAGAACTAAACAGGCAAGGCAAAGGGGATAGGGCTACAATAAAAACTCACATTTGATATACTGTCCCATTAAAACCAGAACATCAAAAAGATAGTTGAAAATTCTCCCAGTGAAGCTCTGCAACTAACCTTTAATGGGGTTACTGGCAAGAAGAATGGTTTTTTAAATGTCCCTTAGGAGAGGGATATGAGATCTTTAAAGGAAAAAAAAATGCCCTGCAAATCATGATGAAATGCTTGCTCAGGAACATAAAACAGATGCTTTTAAAACCCTATCAGTAAGGCTGAGAATCCAGAGGGCTTTGGTGATTCCAGCCTTGTGCTTTATTTGCTGGCAGTAGATTTGCCAGAGCTCCTGGGGTTGCCATAGTATTTGTAAACAAACTTCACGGTCAACAGATGCTGGGGTGCTACAACAATGCTAAGGGGAGTTTGAAAGAGGCAGAGTGCTCTTGCTGAGAAGAAGTCTTGAAAAATGACATCCTCAAAAGGTCACAGAACACAAAGCAATGAACTGGCTGCCTTGCTGATCAGGACCCAGCACATTTGGATCAACTCACTCTCTCCCTCCTTCTTCCAGCATCCCTCCTCTCTACAGGCATTCCAGCGCTCCTCCCTGAGGAGAAAGAAGTTATAATCAAATGGGAAAATCTCCCTGATGACACAGATGATGTGGCCAGAGTCCCTGACAGTTAAGGTGCAGTTGAGGAAGGGAGGATAACAAGAATTATTTCACGTTGCTTTGGCTGTCTGATCAAACCTGCTGAGTAGTTCAGAACAGCCTGCCATTCCCTCTTCTCTGAAAGGTATTTATTCCACAAACACTTACTGCACATCTACAAAACGCTGAGCTCTGTGCCAGATATTGGGGAATGTAGAGAGGATTAAGATACAGCACCTGTCCTCAAGAGACCACTGTCCAGCTGGCGGAGGCTGCAGGGTGATAAACGCAACAATAGCTGAACATGCCAGGCACAGTGCTCAACAGAGGGGAGTGGGTAACTTGGGGGCTGTGTGGGTTTTCCTTGAAGGACAGGAGGAGCTCATGATAATAGTTAGTATTTATTGAGCATTTACTCTACGCCAGGTACCATTCAGAGCACATACCCAGATTAACTAGTATAAAAACCCATGAGACAATTACTGTTGTTATTCCCAGATGAATAAACTGAGAAGTTAAGTAACTTGCTCAAGGCCACACAACTGGGTCAGGATTCCACACCCCAGAGCACACAGTCTTAATGACTGTCCAGTTCTTCAGGGAATCATTTCCAGTAAGTGGCTCTGGGGCTAAGAGTATGAAAAATAGGTGGGGATTAGTAATGCTTTACATTAGTGATTTCTACCCATAGAATGTAGACTACTGTCCTAGTAGTCTACACAGGATAGCATATCTCCTTAGGATATCCTAAGGAGAAGCACCCAGAGACACTAAGTCCCCATAAATGAAATGACCACAAAGTTCCTCTTTCAAGCAAGTGTGCTTTTATAACTCCCTCTCCCAAAGATGGTGACAAGGGTCCAGGCAAGCCCCTAGAGATGTATGCATTAAAATGCACATTAGACAGAATCCTAAGAGTTTAAAGAGTTGCAATTTAAGTGCACTGGTCTTCCTAAAGCCACATTATTGTCTTGTCTTTGAAAATGGAGATTTCAGAGTTTTGGAGCAAAAGAGTCCCAAATGGGACCTGGCATGGTAAGGCTGGCCTGAGGCAGAGCTGGGAGGAAGCCACTTTGCAGAGGAGAAAATGCCAAGAAAGGATGAGCGTGTATCTAACCCAGAATGGGCTTTCTGAAAATGGAGAGATTGGGTGGACTCTCAGCAAGAAGAACCTTGATGAGCACAAACAGGAGTGATTTAGAAAATATGGGCTTCTAGCATGTAGGTGGTGAGGAATGTGACTTGGCAGATTTCTATTCCAACGAGGAACCCTGGCCTGCATGGGAGAGGGCCTTCTCCTGGATGATCTCAGCTTTGGCCAGGGTCATGGAAGTCAGCTGTGCTGGCCAGAAGGACAGTAGCCTTGAGGGTCAGGGCCTCTAGTAGGGCCCGTGTCCTGGCAGAAGGGGAGAGCCTGGATGGGCCTGATTACATGCTTTAGACAAAAGCCAAGCTCCTGAGTAACGTGCTACCACACCCAACTGTTCTCACCATGAAATTTCCTCACACAGCGGCATTGTTCCTTTCGGATCTTCAACTGACAGTGTGTGTTGGACTTTAAAAGGCCAGATCCAGAGAGAAGAGGAAGATGGGAAATTGGCCTTCAACATACTCGTCAGTGGAGAATCCCTTCTTCCCACCTTCCGTTTCTCCTTACATAAAAAAAATGTTTTAAAGGCAGCAAATGCACATAGTTTAAAGAATCACAAGGCCAGGTGCAGTGGCTCACGCCTGTAATCCCAGCACTTTGGGAGGCCGAGGCTGGCGGATCATGAGGTCAGGAGATCGAGACCATCCTGGCCAACACGGTGAAACCCCATCTCTACTAAAAATACAAAAAATTAGCTGGAAGTGGTGGTGCACACTTGTAATCCCAGCTACTTGGGAGGCTGAGGCAGGAGAATCACTTAAACCCGGGAGTCAGAGGTTGCAGTGAGCTGAGATTGTGCCACTGCACTCCAGCCTGGTGAGAGTGAGACTCCATGGAAAAAAAAAAAAAGAATCACAGAAGTCTCTGAGATTTGTTAGGAGAAAAGCCACAAATTGTGTAACATGACTGCCCTGGGAGGGGCTTAGAGGGTCTGACTCTAAAATACAGACTTTCAGCCACTCCTATTTATATCAGCTACTCCTTTTGGCCCCTACTAGTGGCTGCTAATTTTTAAGCTTTTGAGGATCTCTTGTTGCAAATCAAATTGCTTCTCAGCTTTCTGGTTGACAGAATGTATTTGTGCATTTTCTGCCTTCAAAATTTTGCTCTTCATGCCCCCTCTCATGGACTATCAGCCTTTTAGATTTGTGGCTTAAGAAAACAAAATCTCTTTATTAGCATTTTTAGTGGTGTTTCAGGAGGGGAAGAAAGTAGATGGTTGTGTTTAGCCTGCAAACTTTACTAGATGTCACCTGCCTTAATTTGTTTAAAATTCTTTAGTTGGTGACCATGAAAAAATAACTCTAAGAGTAAATATAGATAGATGGGCTGTGGGTTCAATTGGGAGTCTCTGCAGTTGGTTAGCCAGTCAGTCTGCCCATCGGCACCCCATGCTCAGGGACTCATCATCTGTGTTCATCCCGCACTTTTACATGATAGTGTTTTCAAAAGAGAGATTAAAGCAGATGGGGGATGGAAGGGTAGAAATAAATTTACCCCTTCATCTTTTAAAGACAAATAGCGAGCCCCCAGGCCCTCTTATACTTTGAAGCAAGCTTTTCTCTACTGTATTTCTGAATCCATACCTCAACATTCATATTGTCAAAGGAACAAGCCACAAGATCTCCAGGGTACACAGTAACAGGGGGCACAAAGTGTCCCTTGGATAAATTCCTGCAGCTGAGGGCAGAGACCCAGCAAGAACAACCTTCCTACATTGCCAGACTGACCCCCGTTATCACTTAGGGAGAAACCAATGACAGGTGGCTGGGAAGTAGCAACTTTTGCTTCAATACATTGGAGAGGACAGAAATTCTTGTTTGCATGCTGACAGAAACTTTGGGGAAGGAAGAAAATGCCCCCCTTCCTCACATTTTCCATAATTAATGGCTCCTTGCTTGGAGACAGAAATATACTCGAGAGGGGACTACATCATGTGCCCTGAGAGGTTCTGTCCTTAGTGATGAGTCTGCAGGCCCTGTGGGGATGGGATCCAAGATGGTGGCAGAAACTTCGAGAATGGATGCCAAAGGGAGACTCGCCAGGTATGTCGACTAGTGGCCGACCCTTGTACACATCCACAGCACCAGGGTGAAGGAGCACTTCACTGAGGCAGTGGCGCATATGAGTTGGTTCACAGCTTAAAGGGAGTGGAGCCCCGGGAAGCAGCCCTAGGAATGCAGCTTCTCTGGACACTAGCTTGCCCTGGCTTGTCTCAGCACCTCAGGCCACTTACCTTACTTTACAGCTTTCACTCCCCAGGCTTGAAAGGGCTCACGGTTGTCGCTTTGTATAATTAGTCAACCCTTCTTAATAGCCACAAGGAAGTTCAAGCAAGTATCTGGTTCAGGCATAGGAGGTGGGAGACGGCAGTACCTAGGAATCATCCTCCATTCTCTGGTGCCATTCCAGAGGTTTGGAGCAGCATTTCTTATGGAGTAGCAGACTTGGAGGTCAACCTAGGGTGCTAGGTCGAAGTGAAAATTCCAAGTCTCACTCCAGGGTTCTCAAATTAAAATTCTTTGAGTTAGGGTGGATCTGCCTGGCAATCTTTACTTCTTAAAAACAACGTTTTCAGGTAACTCAGGTATAAAACAAGGTTTTCAGGTAACATTTGAGGAACTTCGGGCAGTGTTTACCAACTTCCAGATGATATCATTCACCTACTTTCTAGGCCTCTTCCCCTAAGACTTGATTCAGAGAAACTGGGCTGGATTTGGGAATTTGTATCTTTAGCAGGTATCCCAGGTGAATCTTATCAAGAAAGTTGGAGAAACTCTGCCCTAGGTTAAGGAATGTGGGGATATTGAGGGGCTGGTCCAGGGTTTCCCTACCAGGCCAACCCTTGAAATTACCTGAGGCGTTAAAAAAAGTATGTATGCCTAGCCCACCCTTGATGCTTTCAGCACATATCCAGATAATTATGGTTAACATGCGCATATCCAGGCTGCAAGCACAACTTATCCCTTTTTCAAGCTGGCTTGATTCCCATGAATTGTAGAGGACAGTTTTTTTTTTTTTTAATTTTTAATTTTTGTGGGTACATATATATATTTATTGAGTACATGAGATATTTTGATGCAGGCATGCATTGCATAATAATCACATGCTGGAAATGGGCATCCATCCCCTCAGGCATTTATCCTTTGTGTTACAAACAATCCAATTATACTCTTTGAGTTATTTTAAAATGTGCAATTAAATTATTATTGACTACAGTCACCCTGTTGTGCTATGGAATACTAGGTCTTATTCATTCGTTCTAACTGTTTGTTTTGTATACCTTAACCATCGCCACCTTCCCCCTACCTCCTCCACTACCCTTCTGAGTCTCTGGTAGACTTCCTTCCATTCTCTTTTGTTGAGGATAGTTTTGATTACCTAGTAGAAAGCATTTGAAAAGCACTTCTTTTCTCTTCTGGAGCAGAAATCTACTTGAGAAAAAAATGATGGCACTTTCATATCAATTTACAAATGACTTAGGCACTTTTGCCTGCTTTATCTGACTTAATTGTCCAAATGGAGGATTGTGATGTGGATGTTTTTATTCTGTCACTTGATGAATGAGAAACCTGGCTCTGAAAGAGGTTAAGTAACCTACCGAACATCTCACAGCCTGTGTGTGGGTATGTGTGGGAGCAGCTCTTTGTCCTTGGTCCCAGTAAAGCAGATGTATGCCAGAAAATCAATAAAGGAACATTTGCCCGAGAGATGGGGGTGGCATTGACGTGGGCCTTGTCTATGGGTGAAAAGCCAGCTACGGTTTGGACAGAGAAGAGGAGGAAACAGTTATGACGTGAATGTGCTTTCTTTTATTTATTTCCTGCTGCTGCCAGTAGCCCTCAGTGAGATGTTTCCTTGGAAGTCTCCCACTTCACTGTCTTCCAGATGAACATGACCTAAACCAGCCTACGCTCTGTCGAGGCTAGAGCAAGGCCACTCTCCGTAGTCCGTGACTGAGAGCAGGGGAATTCAGGGCCATACAGCATATTTTCTTTTATGCAAAGCCTGCTGGCCTTTTCGGGACCGATCCTTGATGTCATTAGCACCAATAAGCGCTGCCCCATGGACCTACCCACCCAGGCCATAACAACAATGATGTAATCACCACTGCCATCTTGCAGCTTCTCACATGCTCCAGGAAGTTGGCAAGCTTTAGGAGAGGTGACTTCTTTCACCCATGGCTCATTTTTGGAGCCTGCATGAAACAGTTGATGGATATATGCTGTATTTATTGAATGGGGACTCTAAGCAAGGCCCTGTGCTAAGACCTAACTGACCTACACTGAGGGACAAGTAGAGCCTTGAAGCCTAACATGATTCATACTGGATTGCTTCAGGCTCTGCCTTGTACTTTTATTCACATGAGAACAACCACATGCATCCTAGCCAGGGAGGTCCTGGGGACCAGCAATAGGTTCAGAGAAGAAAGAGCAAAAGAAGCCACAACACCCTTCACCAGGCCTGTGCTTAGAATTCGTGTATAATTTGTTTGCTGTTGTAGGGAAGAAGAAAACAGAGTAGGGGGTGAAGCGTGAGTCGGAGCCACAGAGTGATCCAAGAGTGGCTGGCTCCCTGGAAGGTTTCATTGCGTTGGCCTGCATTTCTTTGGCTGCCAGCTTATTCGGATCCAGAGATGGCATGGAATTGCTGGCACTGGGATTCTCCTCCTTACCACACACTGGGAAATAATCCCAAACACTTGGAGCAATATGTGCGGCTGAGGTCTGGCTAGGTACAAGGATGGAAGGAGCAGGAGGGTGCAGGGCAATGAAAGAATCAGTAGGAGGGAAAACACATTCTGCAGTCTCTTCCACCAGTGATCAAGGGCACAGGCAAGGGAAGCATGAAGATGAAGGGGAGGAAGGGAGAGAGAGAGGAAAAAAATCCATGACAAGGAAACAAATCCTAAGGAGAGAGGGAGAGATGGACGTGGCTCAGCTTTCATGCTTCTGGGGTGCTTGCACAGTGGTGCCAACACACACACATACGCACACACACATACACACACATGCCCACATACACACGTGCACACACATATGCACACATGCAACACACACACATGCACACACATGCATACATACATCTCTGCCAGCTACCAGCCTGCAAGTTAGCCAATAATTAATTTTTGGATTGTTCATCTTAACCATTCGCTTTTGAAGTATAATCACGATTAAAATACATTCTTTGCCTTTATGAGTCGCTTTTTTAAAAACACATTTACTGTGCTTGTGCCACGTTAATAGATAATTTTATGCTTACTTATTATTTTCCTCATAGCCACACTTTTGACCTCTAATTGAACATGAACATCTTTCATGGCAGGGACACTATTGTTTCATTTCTTTCCAACGCCCTATGCTGAAGAACTATGTATGCTTTTCTTTTTCTATTTTTTTTATTTTTGAGATGGAGTTTCACTCTTGTCACCCAGGCTGGGGTGCAGTGGCATGATCTCGACTCACTGCAAGCTCCGCCTCCCAGGTTCAAGTGATTCTCCCGCCTGTGCCTCCTGAGCGGCTGGGATTACAGGCGTGCGCCACCACGACCAACTAATTTTTTTGTGTGTATTTTTAGTTGAGACGGGGCTTCACCATATTGGCCAGGCTGGTCTCGAACTCCTACCTCAGGTAATTCACCTGCCTCAGTCTCCCAAAGTACTGGGATTACAGACGTGACCCGCCGTGCCAAGCCCATGCATGCTTTTCTGCATATTCTAGGTGCTTCCTAAATGCATAATTGGCTATGTCCTTATAGGAAGGAAGGATTCCATAGTTTCCTAGGCAGTGTCAGAGTGGCTGGACTTGGCAATGGGCCCAGCAACAGTTCTGCCTGTGTGAGCCTTGCCTTGGGTTCTGGAATGTTCAGCGTGCATTAGTCACCTGGTCCGGTGACGATCAGCTTCTTCTCTCATCAGGAACTTCCCTGGCCTGCTGTGGTTTGAAATCCTGCAATATGGTTGCCCTTGAGATCTTTTTTTCCAGGACCACATTCTCAACGACACTATGTTCTCATCCAGTACTTCTGGTACTTCTGCTAATCTAACTTCCTTGGCTGGGTCCCAATGAGGTCCTCTGTAACCCCGTACTCTGAGCCAAGGAAAGTCATGTTACAGCAAAGTTCCTGCTAAACAAAAGTACTCAACTGCATGCTTTGAGGAGAATTTAAGAAAATTCTCTGGACCTTTCAAGCTTGCCATATACTAAAACCTTTTTTTTTTTTTTTTTCTCCACCAGCCCTACCCACATTGATTAATGAGATTCCCCATCTACTCAGAACCACATTCCAATCTCCTCCTGAACTCCTAAGGGAGAGGGCGCATACACCCAGTTGTAGTCATGCCTACAGGGAGTTACAGGCCAAAGAATTTCTAAAGAAAGCCTAACAAAAAGGTAAATAAAAGGAGAGGATTGTCACAGACTCACTGCTGCAGTGCTTTAAAATCTCAGCCTCATCTATTGAACACTAGCCCAGGTAGGGACAAGGCCCCGTCTTGGTACGTCTACAGAGGGCATGGAGAGACTGCAGGCTTTTTGGGTCTGGGAAATGATAAATCCCAATGCTGAGGGGAGAAAGCCAAGTCAGCTGGCCTGGGACATGGCCTGGACCTGAGCTTGGCATATGTTAGTGTAGACACAGGGGACAGTGGCTCTAACAGGAACTTGATCTTTCCCCCCAGTAAGCCTCGTGAGGCTCTGTGCCTCTCTCAGGGGAGACACATGATGTGCCTGGCTTCTAGGAATCCTGCTGCGTTGTAGTGGCCAGAGCCCCTCCCACCTGGAGTCTGTGCTTCCTGGAGCCAAATTGCCAAGGACTAGCGCTTACTGAAGTGGACTGGGATAGGAACAGCCAGGAGAATTCAGAGTTCATAGTAAGCCTCCTGGAGGGTCAGAGTTTCTTGCTTCTTATGTGTGAATGTTTAATATGCTACCACAGCTTTAATCTATCACAGTTCTTCCAAACTTTGGGGTACTTAAGAATTTCCCAAAGACCTTGTGGAAAAAAGAGATTCCCTGACTTTTACTCCCAGAGATTCTGACTCAGTAGGGCTGAAACACACCTGGGACTCTAATGCACAGAGTCTAAAGACTGCACAGTGAGAAACCAAACATTTGTCAATCCCAAAGACAGAACCTGGTGTTCAGTGCTTTTCATCATCCTCACCACCACCATCATCACTATCACAACCACCACCATCATCATCACTATCACACCACCATCACTGTTGCCAGCATCACCACCATCACTACCACCACCATCACCATTGCCAGCATCACCACCATCACTACCACCACTATCACCATTGCCAGCATCACCACCATCACTACCACCACTACCACCACTGTCACCATTGCCAGCATCACCACCACTACCACCACCATCACCATTGCCAGCATCACCACCATCACTACCACCACTACCACCACTGTCACCATTGCCAGCGTCACCACCATCACTACCACCACTATCACTACTGTCACCATTGCCAGCATCACCACCATTGCTACCACCACCATCACCATTGTCAGCATCACCACCACTACCACCACCGTCACCATTGCCAGCATCACCACCATCACTATCACCACTACCACCACCGTCACCATTGCCAGCATCACCACCATCACCACCACCTCTACCACCACCTCCACCATTGCCAGCATCACCACCACTACCACCACCGTCACCATTGCCAGCATCACCACCACCACCACCACTGTCACCATTGCCAGCATCACCACCACTACCACCACTACCACCACTGTCTCCATTGCCAGCATCACCACCACTGCCAGCACCGTCACCATTGCCAGCATCACCACCATCACCACCACCTCTACCACCACCATCACCATTGCCAGCATCACCACTATCACTACCACCTCTACCACCACCATCACCATTGCCAGCATCACCATCATCACCACCACTACCACCACTGTCACCATTGCCAGCATCACCACCATCACTACCACCACTGTCACCATTGCCAGCATCACCACCACTACCACCACCATCACCATTGCCAGCATCACCACCATCACTACCACCACTACCACCACTGTCACCATTGCCAGCGTCACCACCATCACTACCACCACTACCACTACTGTCACCATTGCCAGCGTCACCACCATCACTACCACCACCATCACCATTGCCAGCATCACCACCACTACCACCACTGTCACCATTGCCAGCATCACCACCACTGTCACCACCGTCACCATTGCGAGCATCACCACCATCACCACCACCTCTACTACCACCATCACCATTGCCAGCATCACCACCATCACCACCACCACTACCACCACCGTCACCATTGCCAGCATCACCATCACTGTCACCACTACCACCACCATCACCATTGCCAGCATCACCACCACTACCATCACTACCACCACTACTACTACTGTCACTATTGCCAGCATCACCACTATCACCATTGCCAGCATCACCACCATCACCACCACCACTACCACCACCATTACCATTGCCAGCATCATCATCGCTACCACCACTATCACCATCATCAGCATTGCCAGCATCACCACCACTACCACCATCATACCACTATTACCTTCACCACCACCATCACTACCACCACTGTCACTATCATCACCACCACCATCACTATCACAGCTACCATCACATTATCACTATCACCATCACCACCATCACCACAACCACTACCATCACCATCACTACCACCACCACCTCCACCACCACCTCTTCCACCACTACCACTACTGCCCCCACCACCATCACTATCATCACCACCATCACCACCTCCACCACCACCATCACTACCAGCACCAACCACCACCATCACCTCACCACCACCACCATCACAACAACAACAACAACTATCTGGGAATTTTTATTGTTCAGTGGCCCCAGGTTCAACTGACTGCAAAGCCAGAACATTTCTCACTAGACTGCAAGGGTTTCCAAAGACCCCAGTACCTGCAAGAAACATGTACAGTGCATGATTTTTGAGTACCTGAAATATGGTGGTAAGACTGGGGAACTGAAATTTTCATTTTATTTTATTTAACTAATTTGAATGTAAATTTAAATAGCTACATGAGTCCAATGTCTACTGTGTTGAACAGGGCAGACCTGGAGGGTGAGAGGAAGAGCCTCTACTCAGCACCTGCTTGCAGATCGGTTCACTGCTTCAGTCAACCCCACGGGGAAAATATCAAGTCTTAGTTGAGTCTGAGAGTTGAGAGAATCTGGACATATACTTAGAAAAGCATGGACAATAGGTGAGAACTGACTGCTTCTTCCACTCCTCCCCCTATCCACCAGAGTACTGACTCCCACAGTCACCAACCTGTTTTCATTTATGGAGGCTCTATCCTGGGGAAGGTCATGCTGCCTTTTTCTGTAATTGTGCCACTAAGAATAGGAAAAATTGGGGGTGATGATGAAGCCCACTCTAGGGGCTGCTACAGCTAAATTGTCCAACTAGGCTCCAGAAAGATGTTGCAGTATTTAAGAATCTGGGCCCAGTAGCCAGGGATCCTGAGTTAAAGCTTGTCTTTGCTACTTGTCATCTCCTGCATAACCCTGGAAAATTACCTCATAAAACATTAGTTACTTCATCTGTAGAATGGGAATAACAAAAATTCCAACTTCATCAGGTTGCAAAAAGTCAGCGGTTCTCAAACTCTTTGGTCTTCTGATCCCTTTATACTCTTAAAAATGAGAACTGCCCCCAAAACCTGTTTTGTGGGGTAAATCTATAAATATATACTGTTTTAGAAATAAAAACATTAACAATAATAAACCCATTCTACATTAACATAAAGAACACATTTTTGTGAAAAATTACCATATTTTCCAAAACAAAAAGTAATTAGTGATAAGTGTGACATCGTGTTACATTTTTGTAGCTCTTGTCAATGTCTGGCATAATAGCAGACAGCTAGGTTCCCATCTCTGCTTCAGCATTCCATCTGTTGCAATATGTTGTTTTGGTTGAAGTATATGTTGAAAAATCTGGCTTCATGCAGGTATGTAATTGAAAAAAAAAGAGTATTTTCATAGCCTTTTCAGATAATTTTGGGTAATCAGGGCACAGGAGACAGGGAACTTGGGTGAGATACAACATAAAACTTGAAAAGTGGGCATAATTAAAGGTTAGTTACAATGTAGAATCTGAAGCTGTATCAGTAAACTTTTCATACTTCATTCCATTAAAATCTATTAGTCTATAATGCACTTTGTATCTTTTACCTAGGCATAATTTTGTAATATCATACATCAGCCATTTGGAAAATATTGGTTCATTGAGTTATGCTTGATTTTCCAAATGTTATCATATTTTTATTATGCAATATCAAAACATTACATTTGTTAATATCACCATCAGATGATGTTAATAACATCATCAGAATAAGTTTTTTTTAATTGTATTTTATTCTTTAACTTTTATTTTAGGCTCAGGGGCACATGTGCAAGGTTTGTTATGTAGGTAACTTGGGTGTCAAAGGGGTTTGGTACAAATTATTTCATCACCCAGGTAATAAGCATAGTGTCTGACAGGAATTTTTCAATCCTCACCCTCCTCCCACCCTCCACCCTAATGTAGGCCCAAGTATCTGTCGTTTCCTTCTTTGTATTCATGTGCATTTGGTGTTTGGCTTCCCCTTATAAGTGAGAACATGCAGTATTTAGTTTTCTATTCCTGCATTAGCTCACTTAGGATAATGACCTCCAGCTCCATCCATGTTGCTGCAAAAGACATGATCTTGTTCTCTTTTATGGCTGTGTGGTGTTCCATGGTTTATATATACCACATTTTCTTTATCCAGTCAACTGTTGATGGGCATTTTGGTTGATTCCATGTCCTAGCTATTGTGAATAGTGCTGCAATGAACATACAGGTGCATATGTCTTTACAGTAGAACAATTTATATTCCTTTGGGTATATACCCAATAATGGGTTGCTGGGTTGAATGGTAGTTCTTAGTTCTTTGAGAAATCACCAGACTGCTTTTCACAGTGGCTGAACTAATTTACAGTCAGACGAGCAGAGTATAAGCACTCCCTTTTCTCCACAACCTTGCCATCATCTGTTATTGTTTGACTTTTTAGTAATAGACATTCTGGCTGGTGTGTGATGGTATCTCATTGTGGTTTTGATTTGCATTTCTCTAGTGATCAGTGATGTTGAGGTTTCTTTCATATACTTGTTGGACATGTGCGTCTTCTTTTGAAAAGTGTCTCTTCATGCCCTTTGCCCAATTTTTAATAGGGTTGCTTGTTTTTCTCTTGTAAATTTGTTTGTTTCTTATAGATGCTGGGTACTAGACCTTTGTGAGATGCATAGTTTACAAAATTTTCTCCCATTCTGTAGGTTGTCTGTTACTCTGTTGATAGTTTCTTTTGTTATGCAGGAACTATTTAGTTTAATTAGATCCCATTAGTCAATTTTCACTTTCGTTGAAATTGCTTTTGGCATCTTTGTCATGAAATCTTTGCTCATTTCTAGGTCCAGAATGATATTGCCTAGGTTATTGTTCAGGGTTTTTAGAGTTTAGTTTTGGTTTTTACATTTAAGTCTTTAATCCATTTTGAGTTTATTTTTGTATTTGGTGTAAGGAAGGGGTTCAGTTTTGATCTTCTGTATATGGCTAGCCAGTTATCTTAGTGCCATTTATTATATAGGGAGTTCTTTCCTCATTGCTTGTTTTTGTCAGCTTTGTCAAAGATCAGATGGTTGTAGGTGTGTGGCCTTATTTCTGGGCTCTGTATTCTTTTCTACTGATCCATGCATGTGTTTTTGTACCAGTACCATGCTGTTTTGGTTTTTGTAGCCCTATAGTTTGAAGTCAGATAGTGTGACGCCTTCTGCTTTGATCTTTCTGCTTAGGATTACTATGGCTATAAGGGCTATTTTTTGGTTCCATATTAATTTTAAAATAGTTTTTTTTTCTAGTCCTGTGAGCAATGTCACTGGTAGTTTGACAGGAATAGCATTCAATCTGTAGATTGCTTTGGGTGGTATGGCCATTTTAGCAATATTGATTCTTCCAATCCATGAGCATGGAATGTTTTTTTCTATTTGTGTCATCTCTGATTTCTTTCAGCAGTGTTTCATAATTCTAATGCTAGAGATCTTTCACCTGCCTGGTTAGCTGTATTCCTAGGTATTTTAATATTTTTGTGACTATTGTGATTGAGATCACATCCTTGATTTGGTTTCAGCTTGGATATTATTAGCATATAGAAATGCTACTGATTTTTGTACACTGATTTCATATCCTGAATCTTTGCTGAAGTTGTTTATCAGATCTAGTTGGGCAGAGACTATGGGATTTTCTAGGTATAGAATCATGTCATCTGCAATTATATGGAAAAGAGGAGATAGTCTGACCTCCTCTCTTCCTATTTGGGTGCTTCAGAAAAAGTTTTTCAGTGTCAGACATCTTCTAGGACAATAGTGTTCACAATTCTCTTGTGACCCACAGAATTTCAAGTTTATCCAAAGCACAAAACAAAGTGGAAAATGACAATGAATGACATTAGTTTTTTTGTTTCTGTTGTCTTTCTAGTAGTCAGTTTTAGTATATGTTTACATTTTGAAAAACCAGATGAAAAAACGTCTATTCTTTTTTTTTTTTTTTGAGACGGAGTCTCGCTCTGTCGCCTGGGCTGGACTGCAGTGGCCGGATCTCAGCTCACTGCAAGCTCCGCCTCCTGGGTTTACGACATTCTCCTGCCTCAGCCTCCTGAGTAGCTGGGACTACAGGCGCCCGCCACCTCACCCGGCCAGTTTCTTGTATTTTTTAGTAGAGACGGGGTTTCACCGGGTAAGCCACGATGGTCTCTATCTCCTGACCTCATGATCCACCCATCTTGGCCTCCCATAATCCAGGGCACTGAATTACCTTCTTCTGTAATTTTTATACAGTACAGACCTCAATAATTTATGAAGAATAATCAGATTCATTATAGAGGACATCTTAGCCCGTAGTTAAAATGCTTTTGATTTTCATGTAGAAAAATAAGTAAGATAGTTTGTTTGGGAGCCAGGTGGGTACCAATGTCCCAAAACTTTAGACTTATTTCAGGATTATTTCACTTATGTAGTACTGCATAACAAACTACCTCAAAACTAGGTTGCTTAAAAGAAGCAATCATTTATCATCCCTCCTGATTTCTGTAGGTCAGGGATTTGAGAGTTGCTCAGCTGGGCAGTTCTGGCTAAGGGACTGCTTGAGACTGTAGTCAGATGCTGGCTGGTGGCAGGAGGCCTCAGTTCCTCACCATGTAAACTTCTCCATAAGACTCATTGAGGTTTTTTTTCTGTTTGCTTGTTTTTGTTTTTTTTTGTTTTTGTTTTTTTTTCAGATGAAGTTTCGCTCTTGTTGCCCAGGCTGGAGCACAATGGTGCGATCTTTGCTCACTGCAACCTCTTGAACCTAGGTTCAAGCGATTCTCCTGCCTCAGCCTCCCAAGTAGTTGGGATTACAGGCACCCGCCACCACGCCTGGCTAATTTTTGTATATTTAGTGGAGACAGGGTTTCACCATGCTGACCAGGCTGGTCTTGAACTTCTGACCTCAGGTGATCTACCCACCTTGGCCTCCCAAAGTGCTGGGATTACAGGTGTAGGCCACTGCACCCAGCCCCCGAGTGTCTTAATATATGGTGGCTCACTTCCTCCAGAGCAAGTGATCCAATATCGTGAAAGGTGGAAGTCACGATGTCTTCCATGGCATAGCCTCAGAAGTACACAGCATCATGTCTGCAATATCCTATTGGTTATAAAAGTTGGACCTTTCAATGCAGGGGAGAGTTCACAAAAATGCTGAATATGAGTTGAAGAGAATCACTGGGAGCTATCCTGGAGGATGACTACCTTCAAGACTTGTTTTTGGTTTAGGTTTGCTTTTCTCCCTGCAGAGTTTTTATCTAGTCTCCATTATTTAGAAGCTAACAGAATACCTGATCCACAAGCATGGACAATTTAGTATCTGACCATAGTGAAGGCAATGTTGGAGTGGGATCATGACAATGGGATCCACTTTTGTATTACATGCTACACCATCCTGAAGCAGCTGGTATCTTGGAAAGGTAGAAGCATCTTCTAACATTGCAGCTGATGCTCCTGCTCAGAGGAAATACTCTAACGGTGGGGTGCCATCCTTGAGTCTGCGGTGTATGTATGAGATAATAGAGCTTTATATGATACTATGTCTTCAGCAGAAAAACGAACAGGTCTTGGAACCAAGGGGTGGAAGCAGGAGTAGCCCCTCTGGTGGATTTTGTGCTTTCTATCCCTGTAAGTCTGATCTCTGCAGGGTTGAATGCCCCGGTCCCCAAAGAGAGATAGTACTCTTGCCATGGGGATGCAGCAATGTTTCCACTGAACTACAAATCACAGTTATGGCCAGATTCCAGTAGGCAAGAAGAAAGCTGTCATACTGACAGGGGTAATTGACCATTAGGCTGGGTCCTCTTAGAAGCAGACCCCAACATGGGATTAAACATGTGTGAATTTTACTGGAGCAAAGACCTGTGAAAGAAAATGGGTGGTAGACTTGTTAGGCTGGGAGAATGGCCAGACTGTGTTGTAAGTCTGATGCTGAGAGAGGTGGAGAGGGAAGGGAGGTTGGGTGGGAGGGCCCTAGACTGCCATGCAATGCGAGGAAGTTTCAAGAAGGGCCTTGGGGAGTCCTAAACCCAAAGCAAACCATTAGGGGAATCCCATGTCTCCCAGAAAGACCCACTATACTATCTCTGCTGTGCCCAGACACCAACCTAGAGCTGCCTATGGAAAGTGCAGCCTCAGATTTCAGAGCCAGTAGCTAGGATCCTTGGTCAGTTACACTCACTGTACTTGGAGTTCTGCTAGATGCTTCCTCACTGCTGCAACATTGATCCTGATCATTAGGAGGAGGCAGGATTGCTTTTATACAAGGAGGCAATGAGAATACATGTGTATCCTTCTGGTATTATACTTCCTCGCCCCATCAGAGAAACAGAACCAATATGATATAATATGTAGATATACGACAGGGGGTTTAACTACAGGAATTGGCTCACACAATTATGGAGGCTGAGAAGTTCCATGATACTCTGTCTGCAAACTAGAGGCACAGGGAAGCCAGCGGTGTTGCCCAGTCACCTGAAGGCCTGAGAATCAGGGAAGCTGATGATATAGCTCTCAGTCAGAGGCTGAAGGCTGGTGTACCTGGAGTTCTGATAGCCAAGGGCAGAAGAAGATGGGAATCATAGTTCAGGGAGAGAGAGAAAGAGAGCGAGTGAGAAAATGTTCCTTTCCTCTGCCCTTTTTTATTCCTATCTCGGCTTTCAACTGCCCATACTGAGTGAGGGCAGATCTGCCTTACTTAGTCCACTGATTCCAACGCCAATCTTCTCTGGAAGCATCCTCACAGGTCTACCCAGAAATATGCTTTACCAGCTATCTGAGTTTCTTAATCCAGTCAAGTCGACACCTAAAATGAACCATCACAATGTGTGACGGTTCAGTACGGTCCTGTGTATGTCTGCATAGGATCACAGGAATGTGAAGAAAAACACAGGAGGATACAAATGAACTTGGAAATGGTGTGGCAGATAATGTTGATTTGTTGACCCAACCCCATTCCCATTTCTCTTTCCCCTTGCCATTTTGCAACCAGAGATGGCCATGTGACACTGTCCTGGCTTATAAAACCTAAGTAGAATTTTGCTGGTTATCCTGTCTCCTTTCCTCATGCTTCCTATTGGGATGTGGGCTTGATGCATGAAGTGGCAGCAGCCATCTTGGGACCATGAAGGAGAGGCCAAAAGAATTGCCAGCAGCAAAGTAACTCCACTGCTTATTATGAGAAGAAAACTAAACCCCTCTGGTTTCACTTACAGTCAAAGCATGTCCTATAATACACACAGGGTGCTGTGGGATATGCATGTGCATGTAGGGGGAGGGGTCAATTGAGACATAGAAAAGCAAATATAAGACCACTTAAAAATCATGTAAATCATTACATGTAAGCATTTACATATATAGTTATGTAAATGTTTTGATATGTGTATTAACAAATAATAATTAAATATTTAAGTTATAAAACTATCCATTTTATCTGTATTACACTTTATTGGCATAATATTGCATATATATTTAAAAAATCACTTCTTTTATTATGCTCCTTTTTTAATATACTTTAAGTTTTAGGGCACATGTGCACAACGTGCAGATTTGATATATAGGTATACATGTGCCATGGTGGTTTGCTGCACCCATCAACTCATCATTTACATTAAGTATTTCTCCTAATGCTATCCCTCCCCCAGCCTCCCACCCCCTGACAGGCCCTGATGTGTAATGTTCTTGGCCCTGTGTCCAAGTGTTCTCATTGTTCAATTCCCACCTATGAGTGAGAACATGAGGTGTCTGGTTTTCTGTCCTTGTGGTAGTTTTCTCAGAATGATGGTTTCCAGCTTCTCCATGTCCCTGCAAAGGACATGAACTCATCCTTTTTTATGGCTGCTCAGTACTTCATGGTGTATATGTGCCACAGTTTCTTAATCCAGTCTATTATTGATGGACATTTGGGTTGGTTCCAAGTCTTTGCTACTGTGAATAGTGCTGCAATAAACATACGTGTGCATGTGTGTTTACAGTAGCATGATTTATAATCCTTGGGTATATACCCAGTAATGGGATAGCTGGGTCAAATGGTAATTCTAGTTCTAGATCCTTGAGGAATTGCCACACTGTCTTCCACAATGGTTGAACTAATTTACAGTCTCACCAACAGTGTAAAAGCGTTCCTATTTCTCTACATCTTCTCCAGCATCTGTTTCCTGACTTTTTAATGATTGCCATTCTAACTGGAGTGAGACGGTATCTCATTGTGGTTTTGATTTGCATTTCTCTGATGACCAGTGATGATGAGCATTTTTTCATGTGTCTGTTGGCTGCATAGATGATTCTTTTCAAAAGTGTCTGATCATATCCTTTGCCCACTTTTTGATGGGGTTGTTTGTTTTTTTCTTGTATATTTGTTTGAGTTCTTTGTAGATTCTGGATATTAGCCCTTTGTTAGAAGGGTAGATTGCAAAAATTTTCTCCCATTCTGTAGGTTGCCTGTTCACTCTGATGGTAGTTTCTTTTGCTGTGCAGAAGCTCTTTAGTTTAATTAGATCCCATTTTTCTATTTTGACTTTTGTTGCCATTGCTTTTGGTGTTTTAGTCATGAAGTCCTTGCCCATGCCTATGTCCCGAATGGTATCGCCCGGGTTTTCTTCTAAGGTTATTATGGTTTTAGACCTAAGATTTAAGTCTTTAATCCATCTTGAACTAATTTGTGTATAAGGTGTAAAGAAGGGATCTAGTTTCAGCTTTCTACATATGGCTAGCCAGTTTTCCCACCACCATTTATTAAATAGGGAATCCTTTCCTCATTTCTTGTTTTTGTCAGATTTGTCAAAGATCAGATGGTTGTAGATGTGTGGTGTTATTTCTGAGGTCTCTGTTCTGTTCCATTGGTCTATATTTCTGTTTTGGTACCAGTACCATGCTGTTTTGGTTACTGTAGCCTTGTAGTATAGTTTGAACTCAGGTAGCGTGATGCCTCCAGCTTTGTTCTTTTTGGCAATGAGGGCTCTTTTTTGGTTCCGTATGAACCTTAAAGTAGTTTTATCCATTTCTGTGAAGAAAGTCATTGGTAGATTGATGGGGATGGCATTGAATCTATGAATTACTTTGGGTGGTATGGCCATTTTCACAATATTGATTCTTCATATCCATGAGAATGGAATATTCTTCCATTTGTTTGTGTCTTCTTTTATTTCATTGAGCAATGGTTTGTATTTCTCCTTGAAGAGGTCCTTCACATCCCTTGTAAGTTGAATTCCTAGGTATTTTATTTTCTTTGTAGCAATTATGAATGGGAGTTCACTCATGATTTGGCTCTCTGTTTGTATGTTAATGGAGTATAAGAATGCCTGTGATTTTTGCACATTGATTTTGTATCCTGAGACTTTGCTGAAGTTGCTTATCAGCTTGAGGAGATTTTGGGCTGAGACAATGGGGTTTTCTAAATATACACTCATGTCATCAGCAAACAGGGACAATTTGACTTCCTCTTTTCTTAATTGAATACCCTTTATTTCTTTCTCTTGCCTGATTGCACTGGCCAGAACTTCCAACACTATGTGGAATAGTAGTGGTGAGAGAGGGCATCCTTGTCTTGTGCCGGTTTTCAAAGGGAATGCTTCCAGTTTTTGCCTATTCAGAATCATATTGGCTGTGGGTTTGTCATAAGTAGCTCTTATTATTTTGAGATGCATTCCATCAATCCCTAGTTTATTGAGAGTTTTTAGCATGAAGGGCTGTTGAATTTTGTCAAAGGCCTCTTCTGCCTCTATTGAGATAATCATGTGGTTTTTCTCATTAGTTCTCTTTATGTGATGGATTATGTTTATTGATTTGCAAATGTTGAACCAGCCTTGCATCCCAGGGATGAAGCCAACTTGATCATGGTGGATAAGCTTTTTGATGTGCTGCTGAACTCAGTTTGCCAGTATTTTATTGAGGATTTTTGCATCAATGTTCATCAGGGATATTGGTCTAAAATTCTTTTTTTTTAATTGTGTCTCTGCCAGGCTTTGGTATCAGGATGATGTTGGCCTTATAAAATGAGTTAGGGAGGATTCCCTCCTTTTCTATTGATTGGAATAGCTTCAGAAGGAATGGTGCCAGCACCTCTTTGTACCTCTGGTAGAATTCGGCTGTGAATCCTTCTGGTCCTGGACTTTTTTTGGTTGATAGGCTATTAATTATTGCCTCAATTTCAGAGGCTGTTATTGGTCTATTCAGCGATTCAGCTTCTTCCTGGTTTAGTCTTGGGAGGGTGTATGTATCCAGGAATTTATTCATTTCTTCTAGATTTTCTGGTTTATTTCTGTAGAGGTGTTTATAGTATTCTCTGATGGTTGTTTGTATTTCTGTGGGATCGGTGGTGATAATATCCCCTTTATCATTTTTTGTTGTGTCTATTTGCTTCTTCTCTCTTTTCATCTTTATTAGTCTTGCTGGTTGTCTATCAATTTTGTTGATCTTTAAAAAAAAACCAGCTCCTGGATTCACTGATTTTTTGAAGGGTTTTTTTTGTGTCTCTATCTCTTTCAGTTCTGCTCTAGTCTTAGTTATTTATTGTCTTCTGCTAGCTTTTGAATTTGTTTGCTCTTGCTTCTCTAGTTCTTTCAATTATGATGTTAGGGTGTCAATTTTAGATCTTTCCTGCTTTCTCTTGTGGGCATTTAGTGCTATAAATTTGCCTCTGTACACTGCTTTAAATGTGTCCCAGAGATTCTGGTATGTTGTGTTTCTAAGAACATCTTTATTTCTGCCTTCATTTCGTTTTTTACCCAGCACTCACTCAGGAGCAATGTGTCCAGTTTCCATGTAGTTGTGAGGTTTTGAGTGAGTTTCTTAATCCTGAGTTCTAATTTGATTGCACTGTGGTCTGAGAGACAGTTTGTTGTGATTTCTGTTCTTTTACATTTGCTGAGGAGTGCTTTACTTCCAACTATGTGGTCAATTTTAGAATAAGTGTGATGTGGTGCTGAGAAGGATGTATAATCTGTTGATTTGGGGTGAATAGTTCTGTAGATGTCTATTAGGTCTGCTAGTTGCAGAGCTGAGTTCAGGTCCTGGATATCCTTGTTAAACTTCTGCCTTATTGATCTGTCTAATATTGAGAGTGGGGTGTTAAAGTCTCCCATTATTATTGTGTGGGAGCCTAAGTCTCTTTGTAGGTCTCTAAGGACTTGCTTTATGAGTCTGGGTGCTCCTATATTGGGTGCATATATATTTAGGATAGTTAGGTCTTCTTGTTGAATTGATCCTTTTACCATTAGGTAATGGTCTTCTTTGTCTCTTTTGATCTTTGTTGGTTTAAATTGTGTTTTATCAGAAACTAAGATTGCAACCCTTGCTTTTTTTTGCTTTCCATTTGCTTGGTAGATCTTCCTCCATCCCTTTATTTTGATCCTATGTGCGTCTTTGCATGTGAGATGGGTCTCCTGAATACAGCACACTGATGGGTCTTGACTCTATCCAATTTGCCAGTCTGTGTCTTTTAATTGGGGCATTTAGCCCATTTACATTTAAGGTTAATATTGTTATGTGTGAATTTGATCCTGTTATTATGATGTTCCTTGGTTATTTTGCCCATTAATTGATGCAGTTTCTTCATAGCATCGATGGTCTTTACAATTTGGCATGTTTTTGCAGTGGTTGATACTAGTTGTTTCTTTCCATGTTTAGTGCTTCCTTTAGGAGCTCTTGTAAGGCAGGCCTGGTGGTGACAAAATCTCTCAGCATTTGCTTGTCTGTAAAGGATTTTATTTCTCCTTCACTTACGAAGTTTAGTTTGGCTGGATATGAAATTCTGGGTTGAAAATTCTTTTCTTTAAGAATGTTGAATATTGGTACTTACTCTCTTCTGGCTTGTAGGGTTTCTACCAAGAGATCCGCTGTTAGTCTGATGGGCTTCCCTTTATGGGTAACCCGACCTTTCTCTCTGGCTGCCCTTAACACTTTTTCCTTCATTTCAACCTTGGTGAATCTGACAGTTATGTGTCTTGAGGTTGTTCTTCTCGAGGAATATCTTTGTGGTGTTCTCTGTATTTCCTGAATTTGAATGCTGGCCTGCCTTGCTAGGTTGGGGAAGTTCTCCTGGATAATATCCTGAAGAGTGTTTTCCAACTTGGTTCCATTCTCCCCATCACTTTCAGTTACACCAATCAAATGTAGATTTGGTCTTTTCACATAGTCCCATATTTCTTGGAGGCTTTATTAGTTTCTTGTTACTCTTTTTTCTCTGAACTTCTTTTCTCACTTCATTTCATTAATTTGATCTTCAGTCACTGATACCCTTTCTTCCACTTGATTGAATTGGCTATTGAAGCTTGTGCATGAGTCATGAAGTTCTTGTGTCATGGTTTTCAGCTCCATCAGGTCATTTAAGGTCTTCTTCACACTGTTTATTCTAGTTAGCCATTCGTCGAATCTTTTATTCAGGTTTTTGGTTTCCTTGTGATGGGTTTGAACATCCTCCTTTAGCTTGGAGAAGTTTATTATTACCGACCTTCTGAAACCTACTTCTGTCAGCTCATCAAAGTCATTCTGTCCAGCTTTGTTCTGTTGCTGGCGAGGAGCTGCAATGCTTTGGAGGAGAAGAGGTGCTCTGATTTTTAGAATTTTCAGCTTTTCTGCTCTGGTTTCTCCTCATCTTTGTGGTTTTATCTACCTTTGGTCTTTGATGTTGGTGATCTACAGATGGGGTTTTGGTGTAGATGACCTTTCTCTTTATGTTGATGCTATTCCTTTCTGTTTTGTTAGTTTTCCTTCTAATAGTCAGGTCCCTCAGCTGCAGGTCTGTTGGAGTTTGCTGGAGGTTCACTCCAGACTCTGTTTGCCTGGGTATCACCAGTGGAAGCCACAGAACAGCAAATATTGCAGAACAGCAAATATTGCTGCCTGATCCTTCCCCTGGTAGCTTCATCCCAGAGGGCAGCCACCTATATGAAGTGTCTGTTGGCCCCTACTGGGAGGTGTCTCCCAGTTAGGCTACATGGGGGGTCAGAGACCCACTTGAGGAGGCAGTCTGTCTGTTCTCAGAGCTTAAACACTGTGCTGGGAGAACCACTGCCCTCTTCAGAGTTGTCAGACAGGGATGTTTGAGTCTGCAGAAGTTGTCTGCTGCCTTTTGTTCAGCTATGCCCTGCCGACAGAGGTGGAGTCTAGAGGCAGTGGGCCTGGTTGAGCAGTGGTGGACTCCTGGCTGCTTTGTTTACCTACTCAAGTCTCTGCAATGGCGGATGCCCCTCCCCCAGTCAGACTGCTGCCTTGCAGTTCAAACTCAGACTGCTGTGCTAGCAGTGAGCAAGGCTCCATGGACGTGGGACCCACAGAGCCAGGCAAAGGAGAGAACCTCCTTGTCTGCCAGTTGCTAAGACCTTGGGAAAAGTGCAGTATTTTGTCAGGAGTGTCCTGTTTTTCCAGGTTCTGTTTTCTTGGCTTTTCCTAGCCAAGGGAAGTCTGTCACGGCTTTCCTTTGGCTAGGAAAGGGAAATCCCCTGACCCCTTGCACTTCCCGGGTGAGGCGATGCCCTGCCCTGCTTCAGCTTGCCCTCCGTGGGCTGCACCCACTGTCCAACCAGTTCAGTGAGATGAAACAGGTATCTCAGTTGGAAATGCAGAAATCACCCATCTTCTGCATTGCTCATGTTGGGAGCTGCAGACCGGAGCTGTTCCTATTTGGTTATCTTGGAACACTCCCAATTATGCTCCATTTTAACATTTTTAATTGTGTATACTTTTTTTTTCTGTGCCGGGTGTTAATTTAGTTACCTTTTAAGAAACACTTAGATTTTCTTGACCTCTATTGTTTATTTTCTAACTCATTGAATCCTTACTTACCTTTGTTGTTTCTTTCATTCTGCTCTCCTTGGGTTACCCTGTTCATTTTTTTAACTCCTGGTGTTGAATATTCAATAATAAATTTTGAGCTTTTATTATTTCTTTGAATGTCATTAAGTCCTGGTCAAAACACAAATTTTGGTCTAACACAGTTGGTGATGAGCTCCCATCATCACCCTTGTTCTGCCCAACCCTTGTTCTTAATCACGAGGTGAATTAAAGTCCTCATCTTCTGTGTAAGTGGAACAGGGCTAGGCAGAGAAGAAATGGCAGGCAATGGAGGCAGAGAGCAGGTCCCCAGCCAGTGCCTGGACTCAAGAAACCTCCCATCAATATTCAAGCCAGAGTAGACGATCACCACCAGGTGGCGCCCAACCTCAACAGGGTCTGGGATGAGTTTTGAATTTGAACCTGAAACTAGACCTCCAAGAACTCTGTCCATGTGCTTTTATTTTTCCTCTTCATCTTCCTTTTTGCTTTTATTATTTTGTTTGTTTTCATTACACCACTCCTTCATCTCCTTCTATTGGCTTGAAAGTATTCCTTCTATTTCAAATATTTTACTAGTTACAGTAAAAATTGTATACTTCACTGGTATATACTTTACATGCATACTTTACTGGTCAATATTTCTTTGTTTTCCCTCCCCAATATACAAAGATTTAAAATTGCCCCTTCCATCTTCCATGTTATGTTTCCTTAGTATTTTAGTTTTACTTGCTTTTGGCTCTTCTAGATTAGATGATCTTGCTCTTTTAAATCAATGCTTATTGACCTCTCTGCTCATTATTTCCTCCTGCTTCACACCCTGTTTTGAGTTCAATTATATTTTTTTCTGAGGTGCATCAGATTAGTAGCTTTTTCAGCAATAGATGTCAATGGTAAATTTTTTTTAGCTTTAGTTTTTGAAAATATTTTTAGTTTAGTTGGGTATAAGAGAAACTCTTCTATTGTTGCTAATAATAATTCTGTGATCAGCCTAGTTGTCATTTCTTTTTAGGTTTTATCTTCTTTCAGGTGATTTTCTATTTTTAATTTTTGTGGATACATAGTAAGTACATATATTTATGGGGTACATGATATGTTTTGATACAGGCATGCAATGTGAAATAAGCACATGAGGAAGAATGGGGTATCCATCCCCTCAAGGTTTTATTTATTGAATTGCAAACAATCCAATTACACTCAAAGTTATTCTAAAATGTCCAATTACATTATTACTGACCATAGTCACCCAGTTGTGCTATGAAATAGTAGGTCTTGTTTATTCTTTCTAATTTCTTTTGTACCCATTAACCATCCCCACCTCCCCCACAGCCCCAAATACCCTTCTTGGCTTCTGGTAACCATCCTTCCGCTCTCTATGTCCATGAGTTCAGTTGCTTTGATTTTTAGATTACACAAATAAGTGAGAACATGTGACGTTTATCTTTCTGTGCTTGGCTTATTTCAGGTGCTTTTAAAAGTTTATTTCTTGTTTAAAAAATTGGCTCCAATGTATGTAGTTTTGTGGGCTCTTTGTTGGTTTCGTTTTGTTTTATCCTACTTGGAATTCAGGGGCTTTCTTCAATTCCGAAAAATTCCCAGCCATTATTTCTTTGAGTTGTTTCTAACCCCCTTCCCTCCATTCTCTTCTAGAATTTATAGTTCGATCAGGTTGGAATTTGTCAGTCAACTCTCCATGGCTCTCGAACTCTCTATAAGATTTTCTACATTACTGTCTTTCTGTGTTTCATACTGGATGCTTTTCTCAAATCAATCTACCAGTTCACTAGTTCTTTTTAAGTGTATTTAATCTGCTATTTAATTTGAGTTTAAAATTTGAATGATTACATTTTTCAGTTCTAAAAGTTCAATTTGATTATTCTTTAAATCCTTTGTTTACTTTTTAAGAATCCTATCATTTCAATGTGTTTATTATGTCTTCTTTTATTGCCTCTATTGAAACATACTTATTTTGCAGCATCTTTGAGATTATTTCGTTATTTCTAGGTTTCAGCCTCATTATTTTTCCATGTGTTGTAGCAGCTGATGCTTCTCATCGATACTTTTTTATTGTATAGTTAGTAATCATTTACTATAAGCTTTTATTTCTCCTTCTAGTGAGAGTCCTGTGTACTCTGGGTTACAGATAACTCCTTAAGGAGCAGTTTGGTATCACTTTTCTCTAGATTCCTGTGGCTCCACTGGTCTTGGGCCAGTAATGATGTTAATATCTTGCTTGAGATTCTTATAACTTGTAGATAGCTTAAATTCATACTCCACACCCAGGTTAGGTTTGGGGCTTTTCACAGGATGTATATATTTTTTCCCACCCACAGTCCAGAAAAGATAGCTTGCTTCCTGTCATCTCCAGGCACTAGACAAAGTTCTAGTTACACTTTCAAGTCCTGGAAGTATTTTTGAGAGTCCCAGTTTTAAGCAGAGGTATAAGTTCCAGCCCGAGCCGCCTCCAGGCCAAATTTACTGTAGGGCCCGTATCCAGGCCTGATTATTTCCTGGTCCCTCATGTGTCCGTTGGAGCTCATGTCTCTGAGTTTAAATTTCCTTTTTGTGTCTGGCACCTGGGAATTATCTTGGCTTTCTTTCAGCCTATTTATTTTAGCTTTTAAAAATATTTATCTAGTATTTACATGTATTTGAGTGGGAGGAAGCCTTTGTTGAGTCAGGTTGCCATACCTGCAGCTTTGGAGGCCTTTTGCACGCAGAAGTTAGTCATGCATTTCTCTCTTAAATGAGTCTGGCCATGTTCCCTTTACCCCCACTGACCTCATGCCTCAAGGAAATTTGACAAGCCAGAAGCATAAATCACATACTTGAGCTGAGCTTCCTCTTCTATTTTATTTACATCATTTCTCAAAAATAATCACAGAAGGATGGAGTTCGGTCCTCTAGTCTGATACCCTCTTTAATCAGCTGAGGGACCAGGGACTAGCTGGGCCCCTGGATTTTGGATTCTCCATCTGAAACACTTTCAAATTCATTGTCTTGAGCAGAGTATAGGAAAAGGAACACTAAATTTTGAATCAGAAAACCAAGAGATGCATCCCAAGTTTGGCCCTTACCTGCTGTTTGATCTTGGGCAACCCCTTTGAGATGTAGTGAGTTATCTGTCAAACGGAGGCAGGCTGCGTGGAATTTTTGATTCAACAGATGTGACAGTTTCTGGTATGCAATAGGCATTAATGTTTTCTTCCTTATGATTAAGATGTCTCATGACCACTCTTGGAAACATCTTTGAAGCTGTTCATTCTCACAGAATCTGTCTGGAAAAAACACAAAATACCTAGAAACTTATTAAATCTGAAGGTGTAAAGTTGGGAAACAGAAGATTATTTTCCATTTCCCTTCTTTCCAACCAAATACTGAAACTTTGTTCTCAAAGGGTAAGGTAGGTCTGCTTTAAAGAGTTACACAAAGGCTATAAAATTGCAAGTGGAGCCATCGCAATCTCACAGTGTTTTTCATTCTAGCTTCACGTTCATTGACCCGTGGCTTTCTTATGGGAGTCATGGGTGAATTCTAGACCAGACTGTTGGCAAACTTACCCTGTAAAGGGCCAGATAGCAAATATTTTAGGCTTTGAGGACCACAAATGGTCCCTATCATAGTCTTTGTTTTGTTTACAGCCTTGTAAAGATATAAGAGACATTCTCGTTCATGGACTATACAAAAGGAAAGCTGTGGGCTGGATTTGGCTCACAGGTCTGGCTGTAGCTGTAGTTTTCTGAACCCGTTCTAGAGGGACACAGCCTTCTAACCATGTCCACGAAGACTTTCCGTACTTCAGCAATATTATCCAGTGCTTAGGGGCACTTAGCCTAATTACCCTACCATGTTTGTGCATGAATGACAGCCTCCCTGATCCGCCGCCTCTGCCCCCAGCTCCTGACCTTTCAACCTAGTCCTAAAAGAAAAAAGGTGGCCTCCAGCACATGGTTACTTATGGGGTTTCCACCCACCCCGTAATCAGCCTAGTCCTAAAAGAAAAAAGGTGGCCCTCAGCACATGGTTACTTATGGGGTTTCTACCCACTTTTGAAATCAGAAAGTGACTTCCTAGGGGGCTAAATGAATGCTTCACAACATTTATTATGTCAGGCATATTTGGAAAATGGTGGTAGTTTGTACAGCTCAGGGTTATGTGGGGAGGTGAGCAGAAGAGGGTTGAATAGAAGCAAATGCTCATGACCAGAGGCTACTGGGTTTAGGGACTCCATCTTCCCCTGGAGGGTGGATGGGATCAATGTCTCAGCAGACCTCTTAGGAATAAAACACAGTACCTGTATGTGTAATAACCATTGGAGTCAGTGCCAACTTTGTTTTTTACTAACAATATGACCTTTGTCAAGATTTTTAACCTCCTGTGTCTTAAGTTCCTCCTGTATAAAGTGACAATACTAATAAAAGTAGCCATCTTACAATGTTTATTTCACATGTTAAAATGTGCGTGTAATGTATGTACATATATGTAATATGCATGCGAGCATTCTAAGCAAGGTGCTTAGTTATGAATACTAAGACATAGAATGTATTCTCCTCCTCTTTTTAGTTCAACAGTTATTTTGCATTAAGTGAATCTTCTTTCTTGAAGAAAGTCCCAGGAATGAATAATTTCTAGCCCCAAATTGAGACCAATTTTTTTTTTGTCAGAAAGGTTTGCTTAAAAATTTCTTTACAGGTTTAAACCTACATTTGGTGTGTCTATTTTTGTAGTTCAAACACACAATGCCAAGGAGCACCTGCCTTCTCTACCCAGAGGACACTAGGTTGAGTTAGGAATCTGCAGTTCTTTCAGGCCAGAGTCCCTGCTCTCTGGACAATATACTACAGGAATTTCTATGTCCCAGCAGCTCCTCAAGAGTTAATATAGGGTAAGAAGCAGAAAGCATGAGATAATCTTACAAAGTTTGGCATGTGGTATGAGTTTGGTACAAATTTGATAAAAGTTTTGAATTAAATAAAACATTGGGTTGAGCAGAGTGTCCTTAGTGGCAGTGATCACGTCATTGATAACCACAGTTTGCTGATGGAGCTGTGGTTAAACCTCCTGTGGATAATCAATATTTGGCTATGCCTGGGAGTGCATCCTGTCTGTATCCCCATGGCAGCTGACCCTTCCAGGAGTCCCGTGATACAATGCAGGGAATGGCAGTAACAGAGCAATAATGTCAGGAAATGAGGGATCACTTTACTAGTGGAAACCACAGGAATCCTGGGCAGGCAGAAAGGAATCATGAAAATTGCTTTTTGGCAACGTGACATGGATCAACTCTCTTGGCCTCATGAAGAACGTCTGCGATTTATTGTGGCTTTAATCACATTAAACCTCTGTGGTTATGGGATAGCTGCATCACAAGGAGTTTGAAGTATGATTTTGCTTTACTGTAGTAATCAGTTTATGCCTAGTATTTTGTGAGGGTGAAGGAAAGTGGACAATAAGGTTTCTTCATGTAAGATCCTAAAATTGGCTAGTAGGTCAGAATTTACACACATATAACACTTAAAGATGAAAGTGAAACATCTCAGAAGCCAGGAAGCCCAGGCTACAGGTCCTCCAAATCGCTTTAATAAAACAACAACCAAAAGGATCTGTGATAGAGATGGTTTAGGAAACTCCAAATACGCTATTCTCATTTGGAAAGTCACAAAGACATGGCCATGAAAAAGAGTCTGAGAAAGCCTGCAGTAAAGAATATGGTGTAGCTTTGTTTAGCCCTGAGTTCCACAAACGTAATTGACATTGGCACCCTGACTCTACCCACTTCCCAGTGGTCTGGAGTTCCTTGAGTTTTCTGTTGAAAGCATCAGCAACCAGCTCTAGCTAAAAAGAGCAAAAGCAAATTTTCTGGAAGAATATTGGGAGCTTATAGAACTGTTAGGAAGGCTGGAGAACCAAGCTGCCTCCCATGAGGTTGACCTCATAGCTGACTTGACTTAGCCACATTACTTACAACTAGATCATTGTGAGGGCCAGAGGGGTCCTCAGATATCAGCCAGGGGGACCTTGTAAGTTCACAATGAGGAAGCTGAAATGGACAGAGAGGCAATGGTTTAACCCAATCAGCTGGTCGGTCATGGGAATGTGTGATTGCTATTATTTCCTCCATACTCTACCTCCTCTCTTTTATTTTGATCTTTTCTTTGAGGGGGCAGGGGGTGATCCTTAAAAGCACAGCATTCCTATTATTTGTGAAGAGATGGAACCCACATCCTGAGTGCCTGCTTGGCAATCATGAGCTTTTCTTCTTTTTTAAACTTTTATTTTAGCTTCAAGGGTACATGTGAAGATTTGTTACGTAGGTGAACTCGTGTCATGAGGGTTTGTTGTACAGATTATTTCATCACTGGGGTATTAATCTCAGTACCTAATAGTTATCTTTTCTGCTCCTCTCCCTCCTCCCACCCTCCACCCTCAAGTAGGCCCCAGTGCCTATTGTTTCCTTCTTTGTGTTCATGAGTTCTTATCATTTAGTTCCCACTTATAAGTGAGAACGATCAGGAGCTTTTCACAGACATAGTTATTTCTACTTCAACTGAACTCGATAGGCAATCTTATATTTACAAAGTGACAAAATAAATGAGCTAATGTCTTTTTTACTTATTTCTAAAAATGAAATGATTTCGAGGTGGCTTAACACATCCCTGTTAAAGCAATTCTATGGCTCTTTTGAAAGTTTATAGTTTCCATGGTCATTATTCCTAATTCAAAGACTCAATAGTCCTTGCTTCCCTCCTTTTCTTCTCTCTCCTCTTCCCCAAATCTGGAGGGAAACTACTTACCTTCAAGAGTCAACTTTTCTATAAAACATACTCTACTACCGCTTTACTCTCATCATCTAGAATTGCCAGATAAAATATAGCACTCCTTGTTAAACGTGAATGTCAGATAAATTATGAATAATATTTTCGTATAAGTATTTCTTAAATACTGCACGAGACATGCTTATACTAAAAAAGTTGTTGTTTTATCTGACATTTAAATTTAACTGGGGATTCTACATTTTTATTTGCAAAATCTGGCAAACTAATCCCAGCGTCAGGAAAATGAATTGCTTTTTTTTTGGTCACCTTCTTCTAACACCATAGGCAAATCTCTCAACACTATGCCTAGCACATAGCAAGCACTCAATAACACTGATTACTTTTGTTATTACTGAATTCGGCAAATACTTTTTTCATAGTACTTGTAGCACTTTACCACTTTACTCTTTTTTTTTTTTGACAGAGTCTCACTCTGTCACCCAGGCTGGAATGCAGTGGTGTGATCTTGGTTCACTGCAACTTCCACCTTCCAGGTTCAAGCAATTCTTATGTCTCAGCCTCCCGAGTAGCTGGGATTACAGGTGTATGCAAATCAGCACGCCTGGCTAATTTTTTTTATTTTGTATTTTTAGGAGAGACAGGGGTTCGCCATGTTGGCCAGGCTGGTCTTGAACTACTGGCCTCAAGTGATCTGCCCACCTCAGACTCCCAAAGTGCTGAGATTATAGGCATGAGCCACTGCATCAGGCCCACTTTACTACTTTAATGCCCTTATTTGGTTCATCTTCGCCTTCTCCATCAGTCTGTAAATCTAATGACAGGAGGAGTCATGTCTTTATATCTTAACCACTGGACATAGTTGGTACTTAATAAATGTTGAATAAAAAAAAGAAAGACACTTGAATAATTGCTAGTTAGTTAAAGAAGTAATCCAAAGAGAATATTGGTGCTATATATAAAATGAACCGTATTTTTCAGTGGGTGTGGACAACTGACAGTCTTGAGTTTAAAAATCCCAGATCTGGCCAGGTACGGTGGCTCATGCCTGTAATCCCAGCACTTTGGGAGACCGAGGCAGGCAGATCACCTGAGGTCGGGAGTTCGAGACCAACCTGACCAACATGGAGAAACCCCGTCTCTACTAAAAATACCAAATTAGCTGGGCGTGGTGGCTCATGCCTGTAATCCCAGCTACTCAGGAAGCTGAGGCAGGAGAATTGCTTGAACCTGGGAGGCAGAGGTTGTGGTGAGCCGAGATTGCGCCATTGCACTCCAGCCCGGGCAACAAGAGGGAAACTCTGTCTCAAAAAAAAAGAGAAAAAAATAATAATCCCAGGTCTGCTGGGCATAGTGGCTCATGCCTGGAATCCCAGCACTTTGGGAGGCTAAGGTGGACAGATTGCTTGAGCTCAGGAGTTTGAGATCAGCGTGGGCAACATAGAGAAACCCTGCCTCTACAAAACACAAAAACATTAGCTGGGCATGGTGGTGTGCACCTGCAGCCCAGTTACTTGAGAGGCTGAGGTGAAAGGATCACTTGAGCCTAGGAAGTTGAAGTTGCAGTGAGCCGAGATCATGCCACTGCACTCCAGCCTGGGCCACCGAGTGAGACTCTGTCTCAAAAAAAGAAAAAAGTCAGCTCCATCATTTAATTTAATAACAGTATGATCATGGACAAGTTGGTTGTCATCATCAAGATTCAATTTCCTTACCTGTGAAATGGGGTGATATGGTTTGGCTGTGTCCCCACTGAAACCTCATCTTGAATTATAGCTCCCATAGTCCCCAGTGTTGTGGGAGGTAATTGAATCATGGGGGCAGGTTTTCCCATGCTGTTCTCCTGATAGTGAATAAGTCTCACAAGATCTGATGGTTTTATAAAGGGGAGTTCCCCTGCATACACTCTTCCCTGCCACCGTGTCAGACATGCCTTTGTTCCTCCTTTGCCTTCTGCCATGATTGTAAGGCCTCCCCAGCCATGTGGAACTGTGAGTCCATTAAACATCTTCTTTTTTTTTTGTTAATTACCCAGCTCCAGGAATATCTTTATTATCAGCGTGAGGAGGGATTAATACATGGGGATAATGCATTTTTCTAGCACTATGAGATAGAAATGTTTCCTATCTAGGCCAGATAGAGAAGGATCACAGTCCTGGGGGCCTTGGCAATTTTCAGGGGGCTTCTACATGTGCAGTATCCCACCTGCCTACTGCCCACTCAACGCACTGATGCAGTGGGGGGTGGGAGCAGAATGACTCTTAGACAGAAAGCAGAACCTACTTTTCAAAGCACCCTCATTTTCCCCTTTATCCATTTTAGGAGAAATCTGCAGGGATCGCATGTTTTTCTTCCTCCTTTCTTTTCCTCTTTCTCTTCCTTCTTCTCACACTTGCATTTCTTCTTTTTTTCCTTTTGTGAGCACTGACAAGCCTTAAGCTCCAGAACCTCCTTTTTGGCACCAAGAAGTATTTATTTCTTCTTTCTCCCTCCTGTGTAAGAAAGGAAAGACCAGACGGCTGGAGTTTGTCTGTCTCCCTCATGTGTAGGGGAGTCCTCTCTTAGTATGTGAGTTTACTATTTGGGTACATTTCCTGCCTTCTGAAACATTTTAGGCAGAATCTAAACCTTTTTTAGTGACTCAGAATTATCATTATAGGACGTGGCCTTGGAAAGACGAAGGGCTCTGAGATTTTGACTAAAAAAATCAACTTAAAACAGGAGGAGAAAGCAAATTTCCCTGGTTAAGTAAGCAATTAATCAAAGACTTTTAGGGCCCTTCACCTCCTGGAAGAATGTTGCATTGGAGCTAAGGTGGTCAGCAGGTAATGTGGTCCCTACACTCAAAGAGACAGTCTGTCAGAATCTGGTTAGCATCATCCAGTAGTGTCCCCAGTTTGTGAAGAAATGACTGTGTTCTGGGTTTTGTACTTAACCTTGCTCTCCCACCAATGCAGAAAGTTAAGTGCAAAGGGAAATAGTTAAAAGCTGTGGATTCTCAAATCCAGCTCTCTCACTCCAAAACCCAATTTTGCCTCTCACTAGCTGAAAAATCTCAGGAAAGATGCTTAACTCCATCTTTAAAGACTGGAGCATTAATACCTACTGCGTAGGGTAATAATAATACCTACTGTATAGGGTAGTTTTGAGAGTTAAATGAGATGGTTACAGAAGCAGGAACAGCACAGAAGCATCTAATAAGTACTAACTCTTACGATGTGCATTTATGGTGAAGAAAAATTCGGCAGGAATGGAGCCAAGGTTTGACTCCAAATTCTACTTTTTCCATTTCTTCATGAAGCCATTACCACAGGACAGAGAGAAAGTGGTGTTTGAGGCATAATCATTGGGATATTTCAAGTCACATTCCTACTTAGAAGTAATAAAATTTCACTTGTTTATTAGTTAGGATGTAGGTTCTGTTGTTAAAAACAAAAATATTAATGGCTTAAACAAGATAAGGTTATATTCTTATCAAGGAACAGATCAAGCATAAGCAGTGTAAGGTGACATGGTGGCTCCACTGTGGCAGCAACCCAGGCTCTTTCTTGTTGGTCTGTCACCCTCAATGTGTGGCTGGTTGTCCCCACTCCATCACCATGTGCACATCCCAGCCAGCAGGTGAGAAGACTGGAAAGTCTGAGGGTTCCCTTAAAGAAGAGCATGACTTGGAAGCTGTCCACATGACCTGCAATCATATTCCATTGGCTGTACCCAACTGCAAGGGAGGATGGGAAACACAGCTGGCCCTACGTATCTGTGAGTTCTGCATCCATGGATCCATCCAACTGAAGATCAAAAGTGTTCAGCAAAAATTGCATCCATGCTGAACATGTACAGTCACTTTCCTTGTCATTATTCCCTAAACAATACAGTATTATGATTTATATAGCATTTACATAGTATTAGATATTATGAGGAGTCTAGAGATGATTTAAGGTACATGGGAGGGAATGTGTAGGTTATATGCAAATACTATGTCATTTTATATAAAGGACGTGAGTATCCATGGACTTTAGGATCTGAGGGAGATCCAGGAACTAATTCCTCATCAATATCAAGGGACAACTATATAGACTTTATTCTGAACAGTTATGTGCTCAACTATTATTAAAATAAAAAAGGAACAGTGACTATTGGGAGCTTAGGTGAAATAGTTCTTTCCCATCAGCTTATCAGCTTTGTTCTGGTTCCAAGCTAAATTGATAATTCATTGTAAGCCCATTCTAGACATGCTATAATCCAGATTACTTACCGCTGGGGTTAATGGGTCTCTGTATCTCACCGTTAAGTATTCCAGACTGCAGAGGTTCTTTGATTTCCCTGTTACTCTTTCTTTATTGCCTTTTATTTCCTTTATCACTGCCAGGCTTCCCATTGGCATCTTGCGTGGCTGGCATCTAGCCCTCAGAGACCTCTCTCCTTCCATTCCTGCCTGGCCCTTCCCCTTTTCCACCCTCTTACACATTTGACACTTGCTTTTTTTTTGTAGATAGAATTATGCGCAATGCAAAAGCAAACTGGTTTGAGTGAAGGCTAACTTATTACAAATCTTCTGATTAATCCATATTGGCTATTTGATCCAGCTCCTTGCTCGTTTCCTGATTCTCAATAGTGTTAGAATAGTTGAGGTTGCTAGCTAAGAAGTTCTTTGTATTAGAAGAAGAGAGGAGGTACAAGGAGACCAGTGATACGGAGAACTAAGTCATTAGAAAATACAGTCTCATAGGGAATTTTTGAGGGAAAAACACCACCACCACTTAGGACTTAAGAAAAAAAAAGATGAAGCAGATAAGGAATATAGCAGAAATGAGTATGGAAGAGACCAACACAAATCCAGAGATTAAAAGTAGCTTTAAGTCTTTGAGGATAATTGTGGCTTCCTGGTGTGGATGTCTGGAGCACCAGGTTTGTTCTAATTGAAAGCACAATTTGGGGGTGGAGAAGAATCTCCAGTTTGTTAAGGTTGTGGTTAAATTAAAGTTGGGGAACACAGGATCTGGAGTTAGTATGCAGTTCATCCTCTCACAAACTGAAAAGAAAGCCATTAAGATGCTGGTCACCCAGGATGCTCTGGCGAGGAATAAACAGGGAGCTGAATGTTGGTCTTCACGCAGACTATTCTAATAACTAATCCTCTTTGTAACGGTCGATTTACATGTTAGAAGATCTAAAAGGCAGGAAGCGTAGAAATGGGCTTTGAATTTTCTTCCTTAGATTTCGTTTCCAATTAATCTTTCTGAGACAAGAATTGCAATCCACCACAAACTGTTTTGAAGCTTTTAAGAGCAGGTTTTGCTCCTTTGGACAAGATGCAAATGTATTAAAAGGAAAGAAAACAACTTGGTGTTTGGTTGGATATTTTTTCTCTTCGAATATGAAAACAACCTCTCAGTACCAATAAAAGGGGAGTAGAGAAATATTATTTCGCATAGACTTTTGGCAGCATCTTAGAATCATAGGACTAGTGAAGACTGCCCAGATTTTTTAGAGATGAGGAAACTGAGGCCCAGAGAGGCTAAGCCAAGCTTGGAAAGATGCTCTGCAAATTAGCAGGAGAGCTGGAACTAAAACCTTGTCTCCTGTTCCCTCGTCATGCCCTACTGCCACTTTGTTGCAGAGTTGATCTGTAACGAAGAACATGAATGGCGTCCTAAGCCTGATTTGTTTCTTTGGAATTTCTAAAGAAAGTACATTTTACATGAGTGGAAATGTTTTGTGTTCAAAGAGAAACACGTGCTACTAAGAAGAGAAGATGAAGATGCTCTTGCTCCTAAATGGGGGTGTTTGGTTGTGATCTCAAAAGCAAACAAGAGGCCCTGTTTCCTGCCCCAGTTTTTTCCTACCTTTCTTGCCTCTGGACTGAAAACTCTCCCATTATTTTTTTCTGAGGCAAAAATACGTAACAGATGGTAGTTTCTCCATTGCGCTGTGATTAAAATGCAAACATCACATCAGAAGAAACCCCCCTGCTGTTACCGGCTCTCAGTATTAGCCCACAGTGACTTGAACCTTTTTTGGGGGGTCAAGGGTTTAGAATGTGTTTAGTTTAGAATCTGGTGAAATCTGTGACTCTTTCCTCTAGAAAACGGGCACACAAAATTGTAATGCCTTCGGGTCTTCATCTCCCTCTGAAGCCCGCGTTTGGACCAGGTGAAGGACTCGTGCTTTTAAGTAAATTAGCTTGTCCCATTAACTGGCTGGTCTTAACTAGCAGAGCCTAATGGGAAAGAAACCAAGTTTCCATGGGAGAAAAAGAGCCAAATAGAAGCTTCCCTGAGGAGTAAGAAGCCAAGATAGAGAGTTCTGGACAAGCTAGAGAGAAGGGGACAAAGGAGACACGTCAGAGCAAAAGATTCCCAGGGGAGTTTGGAGGGAAGCCCGAGACAAACTCAACTTCAGCACCTTGTCTAGGGTTGGCTGTAATTATGATTTCCAGGCTTTCCTAACTTGCTTTGCTGACCTCTGTAATTATTCCAAAGTCACACACCTCCTTGGAATCCTTCCCTAATACACACTGCTCTCAAAGGCAGCCCTGGGCTGGTGAATAAGATGTCTCATGAGAGCGGAGTCCTTTTTCCCTGGCATCTTGCCACGTTGTGCTACTCCTGGACCTTGCAGACCCTAAAGGGGGTGGGACGCGTCTTAGAATATGCTGTGGGGAGATGATAGATCACCACAGCCTAGACATGATCTTGGCAAGCACGCTGGGTAGTGATGTATTGATAAACATCAAAAGAAGTGCGGAATTCCAAACAAGAAAGTGAATTGGAGTAACTCCACTGAGTCAGTTTTTTTTTTTTTTTTTTTTTTAAACAGAAGGTGATTTGTAATGCTCAGCCGGACATGGTTGAGAAGTGGGTATGGGACTCCTATGAGCAGTGGGAAGAGCTGCCACAGAGCAGGACCTGAGCTGCCAGGACTCAAATGTACCCTAGACTCGCTAGCAGTTCCAAAGAAGTGAGTCTGAGATGGAAAGTGAGTGCTGAGCAGCCATTTTATGAGCTGCTGAAAGTTGTTGCAAGTCGTGAACTGCTGTTCAGGACTTCACTGATTCCATGTTTTTAAACAGCCAGGTTCTCATCCTATAGCAAGAAAGAGAATGGTGAAATCTGAGTTAAAAGCAACTGGGATATAGGGCTGGACACTGGAAAGCCAGGTGCTTGACTGTATCTAATCAGAACTGGCCAAAAGAATTTGTGCAAAATGTTCTGTAGTCTGTACCACTGGGTAGACAGTAGCCTGATGTAGCTATTGAGCACTTGAAATACAGTACAACAAAGGAAATGAATTTTAAATTTCATTTATTTAACTTAGTCTAAGTAGCTACACATAGGTAGTGGCTACCATATTGGACAATGCAGATCTGAACCTATGGCTCAAACAAGTCAGCATTGGCTCATGGTATTGACCCTCTGCTGGAGTTAATGCCCACCTTTGTTCATTTCTCCATTCCTTCATTCCGCAGGCATGCCTGGACCTACAGAGGGTCTAGTAGCCTGATCATCTCTGTAGCCTAGGCCCCTAGACATTCTCCTAGGTCACACATCTCATATCCACTTCACCAGATACACTCCCCCACAGGCTAACAGGAAGAGTGGCAGTTCTTCTTTCCTCACTTGACCTGGATGCTTATCTTCCATTTCACCATTCTAACTTTGTCTTACCCTTCTGGGGACATGTTGGCTTTGTTCTCTTCCCCATGCATGTAAAGCTGCCAATCTTGATCAGCTGGCATTAAGTGATTGGCTTTCCTTTCTGCTTCTGTCTGTAAAATGGGCATTTTTGGTATTCTGTAAGAGGACAAGTGGCTAGGTTGAAATCTGTAACTCATTATGAGGTTTATGGTGAGAAGGACAAAATTTAGAGTTGGAAATTATGTCAGAGTTAATGAAGCTCCATTTTCTTATTGGTCTGAAAACTATGGAACCAATGGCTTGAGTCAAAAACACAGTGTTCGTTCATCCACTTATTTGACAATATTTGTGTGCCAGGCACTGGGCACTGGTGCAACTGTGAGTACATCAGCACACTAAAACAAAAACAAAAAACAGAAAACACTTTCCCCCCTGCCCCACCAAAACAAAACAAAACAAAAAAAACCAAGAAGAGTCTTTGCCCTCATGTAGAGGTAAGTGCTACAAAAATAAAGGGGAAGGGCATAGCTGCTGAGTGGTGCTCTTCCAGATAGAATGGCCAGGAAAATCCTCTCTGTGGGGTGGTATTGGAGTTGAGACATGGATGAAGTTAGGCCCTGAGTCATGTAACTATTTGGGGGAAAATCAATAGGCAGAGGAAATAGCCCAGGCCCAAGGCTGGGTATGTTTGGCTTGCTTGAGGGACAGTAAGCAGGCAGCAGAGTGAGTCGGGGGAGAATGGGAAGAAATGAGTCAGACAGGGAGCCAGAGGCCCGAGTGTGTAGGGTCTTTTAGGTCATGGTATGGACTTGGATTTATTCTAAGTGCAATAAGATGCCGCTGTGGAGCTTTCCCTAATGTCAGCTAGGACCCATTCATTAGACAAGGAGATGCAACCTTGTATGCCTACAGGCAGGTAATGAGAGGGCTGTCCGGTTGGAAGGGGTTGGCCACTTCTCTGCTCCAGACCATCATGGCTGTGCAGGAACACAAGACCTGGGCCGCCAGAGGTCACTCTCCATAAATGAAAATGTAGAAATTTTAAAATGTGAAAGCTTCCAATTTTTAAATACTGGCAAAAATTCAAGTTAAACACATACACACAGAGTACAGGTCAAAGAAAAGATATCTGCAGATAGTATCCACCAGTCTGCACCTTCTGCATTGTACACTCATATCCAGGGAGTTTGGATTTCAACTGAAGCACCTGAGACAAAGAAAATTCCAAATGACACCCAAACAAAATCACTAGAGGATTTGGAATAACCACCACTGTCATTGGCATTGTGTAAGCCCAACCATATAAGACAAAATCTACTACAAAGTTTCACCTTCTCATTAGGATGTAGATGGTTGTGACAGACCATTGCTCCCACAATGACATGGAGACAAAAATGAATAAGCTTTAAAAAAATCATATAGACTGGGTGCAGTGGCTCACACCTGTAATCCCAGAACTTTGGGAGGCTGAGGCAAGTGGATCACGAGGTCAGGAGTTTGAGGCCACCCTGGTCAACATGGTGAAACCCCATCCCTATTAAAAATACAAAAATTAGCCGGGCGTGGGGCACACACCTGTAATCCCAGCTACTCAGGAGGCTGAGGTAGGAGAATCACTCGAACCTGGAAGGTGGAGGTTGCAGTGAGCCGAGATCGTGCCGTTGCATTCCAGCCTGGGCAAAACAGTGAGACTCCATCTCAAAAAAAACAAAAACAACAGCAACAACAATAACGATGACAACAACAACAAAAAAACATATTTAAAAAGGCATTGGAGAGCTAGAGACACAAATATGTCCAAAGAAACTCAATTCCATGGAGAGATGAATTTCCATGGAATATGAAGAAAAGGAGGGCTTCTAGGGACATTTGAAAAGTCTGGGCATGTAGCAGGAGGAAAAGAGGACTGTCACACAAAGAGGGGCCCTGCTGGGTGAGGAAAAGCTAGTCAATGTTTTAGCAGATACATGGGCTAGTGTGACACACTGGGATTAGCAGGAGCCACCACTGCCAGGCTAGTTTTCCCATTTGCTAATTCCGCTCCCTGAGACCTTGCTGAACGTGTGCCAGGGCAGAAGGCTGACAGCTGGGCCTGCAAGGGCAGAGAGAGCACCACACGCTCATGGTGCTGAGTTCCAAAGTTTGCAGACAGCTCTGTAATACTTGAAAAGCATATCTCACTCTGGAGACATTCGCACAAGTGGCAGTCATTAAAGAGCTGTGTTCTTTCTTAGGAACATAAAATGGGGTGTCTTACAGTGGATGACATTTTAGAGTCAATGAGACCTGGTAGCAGTCATGTCTTTTTTTTTTTTTTTTTTTTTTTTTCATGCAAGAAAAATTACACATGGAAGGCAAACTGGAAAAACATACCAAACATAATTAGAAGGCCAATTATGATCTCAATATTTTATTATATCTATATGTATGTTATACCTGAATAAATATTTCTTTAAAAAATTTAAAAATTGCAGCCATGCATGGAAGGAGTGAAGAGGGTGCTGCTGGCAGGGAACTCAACGGCAGCAGCCCCCAGAGGATAATGTACAAGGCACATCCTGTACAGGGAGTCTGCCAGCCTGGCCGAGGGCACCCCTCCATAAGCACTTGGAATGAGCCCAGCTACACCAAGGGTAGGAGATCTGCCAATATCACGGAGGGAGAAATACACGTCTAGTCTATGACCCAGCATCCCAGAGGCCTGCAGGCTAACCTGCCTCTCCGGAAGAAAACAAAGCAAGTAGAGGGCCTGTCACTGCTGGAGATACCCACGATGGAGACAATGCTTCAGCAGCGGGCCCAGGTGTCACCATGCAACAGCACAACAGCTCCGCCTTTGTCCATCAACATGGAAGTGAAAGAAAAGAAAGCCACCAAGTTAGAGAAAGCAACCATCAAACCACCACCATCAATAGCAAGTACTTAGTGAGCATCTACTTTGTGTCAAGTGCTTCCTGGGCACTGGATCATCCCATAACTAGTAGGTGTCCTGTGGCCCTCTTATTCCAGAATCAGAATAACCCATCTGTTGTGATTCTATTTCTTCTTCTTTTTTTTTTTTTTGAGACGGAGTCTTGCTCTTGTCATCCATTGACTCCATACATTGGAGTGAAATGGAGCAATCTCGGCTCACTGCAACCACTGCCTCATGTGTTCAAGCGATTCTCCTGCCTCAGCCCTGCTGAGGGGCCAGGATTACAGGCATGTGCCACCATGCCCAGTTAATTTTGTATTTTTGTAGAGATGGGATTTCACCATGTTGGCCAGGCTGGTCTCTATCTTCTGATCTCAGGGGATCCGCCCGCTTTGGCCTCCCAAAGTGCTGGGATTACAGGCATGAGCCACCGTGCCTAGCGTCCTAGTTCTATTTCTGTCACACTAATACAGTGCCTACCACATGGGAGGCATTCAAAAGATATTTTTGAACAACTGAGTAAGTAACTACATTAGTCATTTATCAATCGGGTTTAGGTAGAACTCTCAACATCGAAACAGAACGCACCATTCCCTCACTCCCGAGATGCTGCCCCTTGCACACCAGGCCCCTCCCTCTATAGACATCCAGACTCTGTCTGGGTTTGGCTCTTAGGAGATGGAAGCTTCTGGCTGGGCCAGAGCCCTCCCAATACCATCTTTATCGGGAATGCCTTCTGTGTTGAAGGGGAACCTTCCCTCATCTACTCTATATCCTTCCCCAGATATTTAGCACAGAAATTTTTGTTTTGATATTGGCATTATATTGTTTCAAACACAAGGAATCGAAGAAGCAAGCAAGGGTCCTAAACTTTTCTTTGGCCATGTTAGGGCTGTTCAGAGATATGCCTGTTATTTTTCTTTGGAGATTTTAGGTTTGCTGATTATTATAGCATAATCTAACCCATCCATTCATACTTTTCCCCCTCACTATCAATTGACTTTAAACTGTCCCTTCAGCCTAATCATTACTTACTTTTAATTAGGTACAAGTGTTGCCATAAGAATCAGAATCTCTGTCTAACTGGCAAGGGCAATAACGTGTGCTGTCACAGGTTTTTCATCAAATGATATGTGACACAGCTCATCTTAGGGCTCATCTGTAACCTTCTAGATGTCAAAGGCAGTTACAGCTTTATGTGCTGGTTTGCAGTTTCTTTTGCAACCTCTGCATAATACACTCTTTTTTTTTTTGAGACAGGGTCTTGCTTGTTGCCCAGGCTGGAGTGCAGTGGCACAATCATGGCTCACTGCAACCTCTGCTTCCCTGAGTCAAGCCATTCTCCCACTTCAGCCTCCCGAGTCGCTAGGACTACACAAGCTAGGCTAATTTTTATTTTTTTTGTAGAGATGAATTCTCACTATATTGCTCGAACTCCTAGACTCAAGTGTCCTCTTGCCTTGGCCTCCCAAAGTGTTAGGATTACAGGCACGAGCCACTGTTCCCAGCCAATACACTTTTGAGATTCATGTGAATTCTATTCCCCTCTTTTGTACCTGGCCTAAGGCATTAGGAAAGAAGTAGATCAGTACCTCCCAATTTATTTGTGTGGTTAATTCTTGATTATTTCCTAAGGCAGAGCATAAGAGGAAGTTATGGGCTACCCCACATCAAACAAAAGTAAGAGAAACTCTCTTGTGACTAACTATAGTCAAAATTCTTTGGAGACCTCACTTTGACAAGACTGCATATTACGGCCAGGCCCAACCCAACCACACTGGAGATTTGTCAAGTGGGGAAGGGGTTGGAGAAGCCAATGGAGTGTCCCCATCTGTTTCAACCAGAGCAGTTCAGTTGATGATTTGGTCTCTTTCTTCTCACCGGAATCAGCCGTTGACTGATTTTTAGTCCTACTAGAGAAATGAATTTATTCCCCTTCTCTGCTGTGTCTTGGGTCCAAGAGAAAATATTAGATATGCAGAGCAATGGGAAAACTCAAGATAGTGATGTTCAGAAATGCAGGCAGGCTGGCCAGCTGTGGTGGCTCATGCCTGTAATCCCAGCACTTTGGGAGGCTGAGGCGGGTGGATCACCTGAGGTCAGGAGTTTGAGACCAGCCTGGCCACCATGGTGAAACCCCGTCTCTACTAATAATACAAACATTAGCTGGGCGTGGTGGTGCACACCTGTAATACCAGCTACTCTGGAGGCTGAGGAAGGATAATCGCTTGAACCCGGGAGGCGGAGGTTGCAGTGAGCCAAGATTGTGCCATTGCACTCCAGCCTGGGAAATGAAAGCAAGAAAAAGAAAGAAAGAAAGAGAGAAAGAAAGAAAGAAAGAGAGAAAGAAAGAGAGAAAGAAAAAGAGAAAGAAAGAGAGAAAGAAAAGAAAGAAATACAGACATACAGAAATACAGAAAGAAAGAAAGAAAGAAAAGAATGAAAAGAAAGAATGAAAAGAAAGAAAAGAGAGGAGGAGAGAAAGAGAGAAAGAAAGAGAGAAAGAAATGCAAGCAGACAGGGTGTTCTGTCCACTGGACTCCAGTCCTTGGGCGAGGGATACGTATGAACAAGGCAGGACCCCAGTCTTGAAGAAACTGGTGTACAGAGCAGGCTATCAGAGCAGCGATTAAGGACCAGAAACTAAGAAAGATACCTAGATTCCCACAACTCCAGGAATCATATAGGTCAGTTGTGAGAGAGACTCCTAGATCTCCTTCAGTATCCCTCTCCCCTTTTCAAATGGCATAGGACACTTAGCCAAGTGCAGGGCCACTCAGCTAAATGCTGCATTTCCCAGCCTTCCTTGTAGGAATATTTGACCACCTGACTGAGTTCTGGCCTATGGTAGGAGAGCAGGCATGACATGTGCACCTTTCTGGAGGGGGCGGGTCTTAGTCTGCTCAGACTACTATAACAAAATACAATAGACTGAGTGGCTTGTAAACAACAGGAATTTATTTCTTACAGTTCTGGAGGATGGGGAGTCTAAGAGTAAGGTGCTGGCTTGGTGGGGTTCTGGTAGAGGCCTTCTCCTGGCTTGCACAGTGCTGCCTTCTTGCTGGTTGTTCATTTGGTAGAGAGAGCAAGCTCTCTAGTCTCTTCTTATTAGGGCACTAATCCCATCATGAAACTCCTACCCTCAGGACCTCATCTAAACATAATTACCTCCCAAAGGCCCCACCTCCAAATACTATCTCCTTGGGGGTTAGGGCTTTAGTACATGAATTTTGGAGGGACACAAATGTTAGGTCTATAACAGAGTATGTCCTCCTTAACTTTTCCTCTCCTTTTCCCTGCTGGAATGGGGACATGCCGGTGGGCCATCGTGGATCATGTAGATAGATGTAGCATCCTAGGGATTGGCAAAGCAACAAGATATAAGGAGTATATGGCCCTGATCAGTTGGGGAGGAGCCACCATGCCAGCTCCAACTTCTATGTGACAGAGAAATAAACTTCTGTCTGCTGTAAGCATTGTTACTTTTGGTCTCCTTTATAAGCATCTGATCCTGTCCTAACTTGGTGACCTTGAAAGTGAGGTATAAGTTTCCCTGGGGAATAAATATCCTCCACTGGATATGAAAACCCTTATAATTTTAAGGGAATCAATTGCCAGACGCTTAAACTTCCACATAATGATAAATGTTTTGATGGTGATAATAACAATACTCAAATTGAAAAATTAACTATGTTTCATGCACTTCACTGACACTAATTCACTGAACAAATCTTAACTCAAACAGATTCCTTTCTAAAATTAGTCTATCTTAGAACATGCCTGTGGTTGAAACAATTTCCCTTTCTCACTCCACAAATGCCCTTTTTCTCCCACTTCAAAGAAAAGGTGTAACTAACTCATTCCAATTCTTAAAATGAGGACTTGACCTTGGGGCAGTGTTTCTCAAACTTAATTCTTATCACCTTCTAAGGAGCTTTTTAGACATTTTTTGTTGATCATTCCCATCATGAAATTTTAATACAGTACAGGTGCAGATGGCCTATGATAGTTCAATTTATGAGGAGTTTATATGGACTTAATCTAATTGTAAATCAAGGAACATCTGACATGGTTCAACTTTTATTGATTTATCAAAATGTAACACCATTGTAAGTTGAGGAACATCTGTACCCTGTATATCTATTTATGTACTGTGCATGTCTGTGCTTTGTATATACAGGAGTAAGATTTTTTTCATCTTTTAAGAACTAATTTTTGTCTATATCAAGAAAGCATGCTCTAGAATGTAAAAACCTATGGGGCACTGTTTTAGTCTGTTTTCATACTGCTATAAAGAACTGCCTGAGACTGGGTGATTTATAAAGGAAAGAGGTTTCAACATGGCTGGGGAGGCCTCAGGAAACTTACAATCATGGCGGAAGGCAAAGGAGAAGCAAGGCACCTTCTTCACAAGTCAGCAGGAAGGAGAAATGCTGAGTGCAGGGGGAAGAGCCCATTATAAAACCATCAGATCTCATGAGAACTCACTCATTATCATGAGAACAGCACAGGGGAACCCTCACCCCATGACTTAGTTACCTCCACCTGGTCTCTCCTGCATGGGGATTATGGGGATTATGAGGATTACAATTCAAGATGAGATTTGGGTGGGGACACAAAGCCTAACCACATCTGGCACCAAAGGACTATTTGAAATATTGGTGTTGGAGTGAGAAATTACGTGAGTCTATAATTGCACAAGAAATCTTTTGCAACCCATATGATTTCTGATATTTTGTTTTGTAAAAATTCAAGGAGGAATTTTCAGCTGATAAATCATTAAAATTAGCTCAGAAGGAGTTCAAAGAATTAAATAACATTGCTATAATAAAACCATTTCCATTTTCATATAATAAAACCACTTTCATTTATATGAAACGTTTCTCAGGACTTTCATATGTAAAAATGAAAAATACTAGTATAATTAATGGTGAACACTGAATCATTCTAACATTAAGTATTATGTATTCATAGAAATAACTAAAATCAGTCCTATTCATTTAGAGATGCATTTCCAATAAAATTTACTTTTTTATATTTAGTGATTTATAACGTACTTATGTTGATTTAACCAAAATTATAGTGATAACTAAATTCAGGAGATATTTTTCAACTCTTTCAGTGATAGGAAATTTTTAAAAATGTTAAATTTTAAAAAATTAGGCCAGGTACAGTGGCTCATGCCTGTAATCCTAACATTTTGGGAGGCCGAGGCAGGAGGATTGCTTAAGGCCAGGAGTTCAAAACCAGCCAGGGCAGCATAGTGAGACCTTGTGTCTACAAAAAATATTTTTTAAAAGAACTAGCTGGGTGTGGTGGTGTGTGCCTGTAGTCCTAACTTCTTGGGAGGTTGAGGTGGGAGGATTGCTTGGGCCCAGGAGTTCAAGGTTACAGTGAGCTATGATCATACCACTGTACTCCAGCCTTGGCAACAGAGTAAGACTCTGTCTCTAATAAATAAACAAAAATTAAGTGTCAGACTATATATCTGAATATCTATCTCTATAGATAGATGAATATGTATATTTATATGTATTTATACATGTATATATATATCTCCCATCCAAGTGCTAACCAAACCCAAACCTGCTTAGCTTCTGAGGTCAGATGAGATCAGGTGCATTAAGGGTGGTATGGCTGTAGGTAATCTTTACATACCACACATATGATTATCTATCTTTCTATATCTATACATAAACATATGTATTTTAAAGAGAAAATGGGATGAAAGAGTTAAAAGACTGCTAGAATAAAAAATATTATATTAGATGAAATTTTATGGAGGAAGTCAGATGGAAATACAAATTCAAGAGGAAAATGTATTGCTATAAAATTTCTAACTACTAAAAAAGGACTTGTTTATAAATATTTTGAATAGATGAATGCATGATGGTAGGTGCCAGATCCTAATTTTTAGATTCTATTTACTACATTTAAAAGACTCCCATAACAGTTTAATTTTAAAATGTCAAAATATACAACATGCCAGAAAAATATCAATATCCTTTGCAACTATTTACCCTAATAATACATAATGTTAGATATCAACTTAGAAATGAGTGAGATTGTTTTAAAAGTATTTTGAGCACTGTGAAGTGAAAAAGATTAAGGAAGCCTGTCCTAACTGATGCATGAGGTCGGAGTCTGACTGGAAGCTCTACTGATGATGCCAAGTGACCAGAGTGGGATGGAAGTTGCCTCCATTCCACTTCCAGTTACCACTTATGGCAACTGGGAGTGAGACCAAGCCTATAGGTGGCCATGAAATGCCCTTAGGGTGATAAATGAGAGAGGGCAGAGTCTGGCCAACTGGGATACGCCTGCTGTTTGGCACAACTGCTGCTTCTTCACCCTTCCCTTCTGCATGGGGTCAAGTGGTGTTCATAAGGGAGTGGCACACCTCAGACATCTCCCCACCAAGGGCCTCCACCAAAGGCCACTTCCAACTTTGGCCTCCATCAAGTTTCCTGGAACCCTTTTCCCCCTCCAGCTGTTTCTTCTTCTTCTTCTTCTTCTTCTTCTTCTTCTTCTTCTTCTTCTTCTGCTTCTGCTTCTGCTTCTGCTTCTGCTTCTGCTTCTTCTTCTGCTTCTGCTGCTGCTTCTACTGCTGCTTCTGCTGCTTCTGCTGCTTCTGCTGCTTCTGCTTCTTTTCTTCTTCTTCTTCTTCTTCTTCTTCTTCTTCTTCTTCTTCTTCTTCTTCTTCTTCTTCTTCTTCTTCTTCTTCTTCTTCTCCTTCTTCTTCTTCTTCTTCTTCTTCTTCTTCCTCTTCTTCTTCTCCTTCTCCTTTTCCTCCTCCTCCTCCTCCTCCTCCTTCCTCTCCTTCTTCCTCTCCTTCTCCTTCTTCTTCTCCTTCTTCGTCTCCTTCTTCTTCTTTTCTTCTTCTTCTTCTTCTTCTTCTTCTTCTTCTTCTTCTTCTTCTTCTTCTTCTTCTTCTTCTTCTTCTTCTTCTTTTTCTTCTTCTTCTTTCTTTTCTCCTTCTCCTCCTCGTCCTCCTCCTCCTCCTCCTCCTTCCTCTTCTTCTTCTTCTTCTTTTCTTCTTCTTTTCTCCTTCTCCTCCTCCTCCTCCTTCCTCCTTCTCCTCCCCTTCTTCTTCTTCTTCTTCTTCTTCTTCTTCTTCTTCTTCTTCTTCTTCTTCTTCTTCTTCTTCTTCTTCTTCTTCTTCTTCTTCTTCTTCTTTCTTCCTCTCCTCCTCCTCCTCCTTCACAATTACAGACAGGGTCTCAATATGCTTCCCAGGCTGGTCTTGAACTTCTGGCCTCAAGCAATTCTCCCACCTTTGCCTCCCAAAGTGCTGGGATTACAGGTGTGAGCCTCCGTGTCCAGCCAGCTCTTGCTGTTCTGGCCTTCTTTTTTTTCTCAGAAATGTGGTCCATGTCCACTTGTATATTACAGAATCATCGGGAGCACTTGTTAACGTGTCAATTTTTTTGTTTCACTACAGACCTGCTATATTGGCATCTCTGGGAGTAAGACTCAGGGTTTTGCATGGTTAACTGTTCAGCATAAGAATTACTTCTTTTTGCCTCCACAACTTGTAGCAAGCAATGATGATAAGTTTCTTTGCTTACCATAGAACTTAAGCCTAAATGTTTGGATTAAAAATACCAGGAAATGGAGATGCAAATCAAAATGGATTTCAACCTGTTTTACTCTTGGATGACTAACAGATACTTACTGGGGCCTTCTTGGCTTTGTCTGGAGAAGCATGTTCAGACCAAGATTAAATGAATTTACAAAAAAGGGGAAAGTCACAAAGCAAGGTCTCTTCCAGACTGACACTTAGGACCATGGCATTGGACAAATGTTTACAAATGTTCAACACTGACAAAACAGTGGATGGTTTCAAGCACTGTACCATACTGTTTGGATATTATTCCAGCCCTGAGAGTTGGATCAAAAGTTGAACTAGACCAACAGAATAATAATCAGAAGCCAGGAATAGGTGTTCCATTCAGGAGAGGCTCAGAAAGAGATTGGGTTGTAATAGAGTCTGTATTTCGTAGAGTCAGATTCAAGACCTGCTGATTCTTTGTGAGTAACTGAAGGAAGGGCCTCATGAAGACGTAGCTAGGCAGATGGATCCCCTTGATATCACAGAAAGGGGTTTACTTAAAGAGGTGGGTAAAAATGGAGTAGGCACACAGGACCTCTATTTAATTTTCTGCTTTTAAATATCAGCAATTGTCTCTCTTGATCAGCTACTTAGGCCATGTTTGAAGTTCAGGTCACCCCCCCTTTGATTTTCTCTGAGTTCACTGCATGATTTCTTGTGGCACTGGTTATTACAGTGATGTTTTCAATTGTTGAAAGTAATTCAAGCAAGGCAAAAATGTTTGCTTTATGCCAGCCCCAACAAACTTGGCTTCCCTCATCTAGCAAGACTTACTTCATTTTTGTGCTTTGGAGAAGGGAAGACTCACTCCCCGGTAGAAATTCTACAATAATAGGTCAGAAAATCTTGGAGATTATTTTTACCTGTCTGCTGGTTATTTCTAAGTTTGGGGTGTGTGGAATTTTCAGAAACAACTGTTTGTCTGGACTAGAGAAGAGTTTCAAACTTTTCTGGAGAATTTTAATTGTTTCTTTGATTTCACAACACCCCCATCTTCTCCATTACCACCTTGTTTTTACAATAATTTGGGGAATTAAAATAGTTTGTTTTGAGAAGTTAGGGCAAAATTTCATGACGCTTCTGGGGGTGAAATGAAAACCATTGTGGTTGACAAAACCAGGAATGAGGGTTGCTCCTATTAGACTAGAAATATCAGAGAGTGGTCTCACAGGGTATTAAGAGTCCTCAGTCTTGGATGTTTGTAATGCAACACTTTGGTTTCTAGCACAAGTGAACAATTTGTTTCTAGTCATTTTTTTTTTTTTTTGTATCTCACTTACATGGGCCACATTTTTTCCATTTATTATATTTACTTAAAAATAGTTTTATATTTACTTAAAAATAGTTTTAACTCACCAAAACAAATGGGTAGTTATAGATATCTGCCACGTGTTTTGTTTGCCACTCAAATCACTTGTTCATTCAGCTTAAGGGAAAAGACATCATGGTTTTCTTACCTATCCTTTCCTTTCCAGTCTGAATCACTTACGCTTTGTTGGATCATTCACTTATCTATTTACTCAGTTGACAATATGTATTGAGCACCTATCATATTCTCAGAACTGGACTAGGCATTGGGATACAGGAAGATGCATTTCCTGCCCTCAGGAAGCTTCCACTCTATTGGAATTCTCCATGTGTTCCTCTCAGGATCTTCATGAAGACCTCCTGGGAAGTAAACAGTCTCTTCACTCTATGCCATCAGTACCTGGTGGGGCATTTCCTGGCCTGTACATTTATTCAAGGACCAGGTGCGACGTATTTCAGCTGTTTGCATTCTCTCTCATGGGACAAGGCTTGTGGGAGCTTCACAACCCCCTTGACCTGGCTCTCAGGGAGGCCACACTGAGAAGTTCTCCTGAAATGCCTGGAAGTTGATGACACACCTTGAGCAAATGGAAGAAATTACAGTTACATACCCAGCGGGAGATGGAGATATTTGAGCTGGGGCCTTGACTATAGCAAAGTAGAGAAATACGTCCTTGGGGGTTTAGCTACAATCTAGGGGATTATGGAACAAATCTCCCATTGTATGAGAAGCTGTAAATCAAATAACATGAGGCCTTCATTACATAAGGGAGATAACTCCCATCACCAAATGGATTTGAAAGCATCCAGACACGGCTTGTGCTGTGAACAGCCCTAGGTTGTCAGCCTGCTGCTGCATGTTCATGGGTCTGCTGGGTTCAACTCTTCACCCTCACATAGCTCTGCCTGCCCTCCCAGCTGTGAGGGAAGGGACTCATTTGCCAGCTTCAAGGCTTGAAGAATGCCTTTTTTTTTCTTGTTTCAGGTGCAGAGGGTTGAGTCAATTGTAATACTCATCTCTTCATCCATGCACGGCTCCTCCACTGTTTTGTTTTCATCTTCTGTCCTCATTCCCAGCTCCCATTCCTCTTCCTTAGGTATTTGTTTTTAAAATGTATGTGGTTTGGTCTGCATATATATTTTTCCATCTTTTAATTATAACCATATTCAGACATAGTGGAAAGTTGAATGAATGGTACAGTGTGCACTCTTTTACCTACTACCTGGAATCAAACATTTCCTAACATTTTGCCATACTTGCCTAATTGTATATAGCTTTTTGAAAGTAGGTGGTAGACATCATCATAAATCATCCCAAAATATTTCAGCATGCTTCTCCCAAAAAGAAAGACATTTTCCTACATAAAAACAGTGCCATTATCACACCTAAGAATGGTCACAGTAATGATGTAATTTTATCTGATGTCCAGTTCATATTCAAATTTTCCTAATTACTAAAACTGTTTTATGGCTCTTAATTAAAAAATTAGAATTCAATAAAAATATATACATTGTGTTTAGCTAAATATTTTAAATCTCTTTATTCTAGAAATAAAAAATAGTCTTTTTAAAAAAAAATGACATTGACCTCTTGAAGAGATGAGTTCAGCTGTCCTATAGAATGTCCCTGCTTGTGGATTTGTCTGAATGCTTTCCGATGAATATGTTTAATTTGTTCCTTATGTCTTATATTTCCTGTAAATTGGAAGTTAGATCTAAATACTTGATTAAATTCAGATTTAAGTTTTGGCAAGAAACACTGCAGAGGTGATTTGACGTGCTTTATAATATTGCATCCTGTTTGGGGGCTCACAATTTCAAAATAGCTGTCTGAGTATTTGTGATGTTAAATTTGATCACTCGGTTAAAGTGATAACCACCAGATCTTTGCGTTATAAAAGTACATGCCTTTGCAAATTAGCAACACATCTGTGGGGGTGATATTTTCATATACTATGAACATCCTGTTCTCTGACAACCTTTGCCTTAATAACTGTAGCATACATCAATGATTCTTGTCTGAATCAATGATCTTATTAATAGTTGTAAAATTGCGATATTCTCATGCTAACATCCTTTCTGCGTTTAGTAGCTGAAATTGTCCTGCAAAATAGAGCTTTTGTTCATTTGTTGCGGATAAACGGATGAACTACTTTATTAACAGGGAAAAACAATCAGCTGTTGGAATAACGAGTTAGTGTAATCGTCACCATCAAAGATGGCAAATGAGGTTTTTTTTTTTTCTCTTTTAATTTTATTCCACTTTTGAATGTCAGTATGAACCTGTGGATATCCTTTAGTCAAGATTTTACAATCAGTTATGGTCAGTTTTCTTTTCACGCCTCCAGTTTGCCCAACTTGGCCAATGGGAGCCCTGTACACATGGGAGCTGTCCCAGATCTGAAATTCTCTCTTTCTCTAAGGAGTTCTTGGTTCCTTTGAGTGGAGAATGCTATTTAGATTGAGGCACTGGATGTGCCTATAGCTACTTGTTTAGCATGATTTCTATGCCCTATAGAAATTATGTTTCCATGCCCTGGCCTGTAATGTCTATGTTTCAGTAGACAGAGGTCAGAATTAAATAAACAATATATTAGTTTATATGATTTCCAATTAAGTTTAATATTACTTGGTTTACTTAACTTTGATTTTATATTTGTATCTCTTTTTTCTTACTATAAACTTCTTGATTTCCAGTTATATTGTATTTACTTAGTTTCTTTATTCTACACAAAATAATTTCAAAATACCAATAGCATTTTTACCACTGACAATGAACCTAGTGAGTGAATTTTAGATTTATTTGCCTTTCTTTTTGTTTTGGAATATATCCCACTAGTGCATACAGTCAAAGTACTATGTTCAAAAGTCACTTGGAATAATTATTTCCTCTCATTACATTACAAAATTTGATATAGAGTCATATGAATTTGTTTGTTTTGAATATCAGAGTTTGTTTGTTTTATTTTATCTTATTTAATTTTTTTGAAGATGTAAAACATTTTCATCATGCGTTTTGTTTGTTTGTTTCCACAAATGGGTGTAAAAAAGGGGGTTTGGGGACAGTAAAGGACCTGAGTTGCAGATCTCTAAAAAGTTGCTGTTGGTTTTTGGAAAATTAACACTTGAGATTTCCTTTAAATGCAGCCAAAACTTTCCAATCAGTTGGCTATCCAGTCCTAACAGTAATGTCAGGATTTGGTTTAAACTTGAATTGCAAAGAATGTCTCAAGGCTGTCATTTTTGTGGTGTGTGGAACAGTGTACTGATCTCTAACCCTGGAAGCCCAGGCACAGAATTAATGAGAGGTTTCATGTGTACCTAAAAGAACATCTTTTCAAGAATTTATTACCCTTGTTTTGGCACATGTTCATGAAGGCCTTCAAGTCTGTGGTCAGTTTGGAAACTTTAAGTTTTCCTTTAAAAACTTAGTTTGGGTGTTGTGCACTTCTCTGGATGTGTGTTATATCTCAATAAAAAGTTTAGAAAGAAGGAAAAGGAAGGAAAAAACCCCCAATTCTGCCTAAGTCTTACTTCCTCTAGGCTAAACCTAATATACATACTCATTACCATTCACCTTAAGCATTTCCCCAAACACTTGGGACTTAAGACTTATCTATTGAATTGGCAAACTGCAGTGTAGTGAAAAGAGCTCTCAATTTGGGGCGGAGCTCCTGACTCCAGAACCGGTTCTTCCACATACGAGTTGCCTATTGTGGTGCGAGACCCTTGACCTTGTTATTTCTTAATTTTCTCATCAATGAGACAGCCGTAATATACGCTGTCACAAAATGTGCCGTCATGGGGATCAGGTAAGGTAATGGATCTAAAAAGTGCTTCATTGAGTACAGAAAAGGTAAAAGCTTTACAATTATGGCTTGTACAAGTCTGTTATTTTTCTGGTCTGTTATGTGATTGTCATTTGGCTTCCCAGGTTCTGCCCTTGGCCCACTGCAGATCATTTTCCACCCAGTTGCCAGGAGGATACTGTCAGAGCATCAGGCCAGATCACGTCTCTCCTGGGCTCCATCTCTCCTGCCTCCCAACTCCTCACTACCACTCTGCCTTCAATTCCTCCTCTTCACCCTCTTTCTCATTCTATCCCAGAAGCAGGATTTCCTTCAAGTCTTCAAACCTCCAGGTTCATTCCTGCCTCAGAGCTTTTGCTGTTTACCCCGCGGGGAGTGCTTTTCCCCAGACATCCTTGTGGCTCACTTTTTCACTTTCTTCAAGTCTTTGCTTTTCAATTAGGTCTCTTTTAGCCATTCTGTTAAAGTCGTACCCCTGGCACTCCCTAGCCCTCCTTCCTGCTTTATATTTTCACATAGTACTTACCACCTTCTAATATATAGATGAATGGCTTATTTATTTCAGCTATTATTTGCCTTTCCCCATCATATTATAAATTCCACGACAGCAGGGATTTTGTCTGTTTTATTAACTGACATGTCCCCAGCACCTACAACAAGGCCTGACAATAAAAATTGCTAGAGTGAATGAATGACTGTTTGAAAGTCTTACAATCAGACAGAGAAAGAATAAGAACTCACATTTCTAGACACTTTTCAGTATGCAACTAGTAAAAATGAACACTACTGGAAACTCTAATATGGATTCTCTACTTTCCCCCAGGATCATGACCACCTGGAAGATATTTGTATAATATCTTCATACATTTTAAAAATCTGGGAATGCTGCTTCTATTCCTGGATTATTAAAACATGTGTGGAGAAGCAGTAAATGGAAAAGAGATGTTCTCTGGAAAAGTAGAGAGAAGCTGGACCATACTAGGCACATTTGAGCTAAAGCACTAATCAATTGTATGCTGTTGTTTTTTTGCACAAGCTTGTAGTATTTTCTTCAGCACCGTGCAATTTGGTCCTCCAACTTTTTAAAAGGCAGAATGATGTATTATACCATGGCATTACCCAAACTGTGTACCAGGGAATACTAGTTCCAGGAAATGCTAATCTGTGCTCAAAAAATAATAATGGTTCCATGGTTCTGATTCACAGTATGTATTCACTTAAGGCTCTGAAGAGCCACACAGCTTAAAAATAAGTAAAGGGGGGGCGGAGCAAGATGGCTGAATAGGAACAGCTCCAGTCTCCAACTCCCAGTGCGAGCGACACAGAAGACCGGTGATTTCTGCATTTTCAACTGAGGTACTGGGTTCATCTCACTAGGGAGTGCCAGACAATCGGTGCTGGTCAGCTGCTGCAGCCCGACCAGTGAGAGCTGAAGCAGGGTGAGGCATCGCCTCACCTGGGAAGCACAAGGGGAAAGGGAATCCCTTTTCCTAGCCAGGGGAACTGAGACACACAACACCTGGAAAAATCGGGTAACTCCCACCCCAATACTGCGCTTTAAGCAAACAGGCACACCAGGAGATTATATCCCACACCTGGCCGGGAGGGTCCCATGCCCACGGAGCCTCCCTCATTGCTAGCACAGCAGTCTGTGATATCGCGGCAAGGCAGCAGCGAGGCTGGGGGAGGGGCGCCCACCATTGCTGAGGCTTAAGTAGGTAAACAAAGCCGCTGGGAAGCTCGAACTGGGTGGAGCTCACAGCAGCTCAAGGAAACCTGCCTGTCTCTGTAGACTCCACCTCTGGGGACAGGGCACAGTAAACAACAAAAGCAGCAGAAACCTCTGCAGATGCAAACGACTCTGTCTGACAGCTTTGAAGAGAGCAGTGGATCTCCCAACATGGAGGTTGAGATCTGAGAAGGGACAGACTGCCTGCTCAAGTGGGTCCCTGGCCCCTGAGTAGCCTAACTGGGAGACATCCCCCACTAGGGGCAGTCTGACACCCCACACCTCACAGGGTGGAGTACACCCCTGAGAGGAAGCCTCCAAAGCAAGAATCAGACAGGTACACTCGCTGTTCAGCAATATTCCATCTTCTGCAGCCTCTGCTGCTGACACCCAGGCAAACAGGGTCTGGAGTGGACCTCAAGCAACCTCCAACAGACCTACAGCTGAGGGTCCTGACTGTTAGAAGGAAAACTATCAAACAGGAAGGACACCTACACCAAAACCCCATCAGTACATCACCATCATCATCAAAGACCAGAGGCAGATAAAACCACAAAGATGGGGAAAAAGCAGGGCAGAAAAGCTGGAAATTCAAAAAATAAGAGCGCATCTCCCCCGGCAAAGGAGCGCAGCTCATCACCCGCAACGGATCAAAGCTTGACGGAGAATGACTTCGACGAGATGAGAGAAGAAGGCTTCAGTCCATCAAACTTCTCAGAGCTAAAGGAGGAATTACATATCCAGCACAAAGAAACTAAAAATCTTGAAAAAAAGTGGAAGAATTGATGGCTAGAGTAATTAATGCAGAGAAGGTCATAAACGAAATGAAAGAGATGAAAACCATGACACGAGAAATATGTGACAAATGCACAAGCTTCAGTAACCGACTCGATCAACTGGAAGAAAGAGTATCAGCGATTGAGGATCAAGTGAACAAAATGAAGCGAGAAGAGAAACCAAAAGAAAAAAGAAGAAAAAGAAATGAACAAAGCCTGCAAGAAGTATGGGATTATGTAAAAAGACCAAATCTACGTCTAATTGGGGTGCCTGAAAGTGAGGGGGAAAATGGAACCAAATTGGAAAACACTCTTCAGGATATCATCCAGGAGAACGTCCCCAACCTACTAGGGCAGGCCAACATTCAAATCCAGGAAATACAGAGAACGCCACAAAGATACTCCTCGAGAAGAGCAACTCCAAGACACATAATTGCCAGATTCACCAAAGTTGAAATGAAGGAAAAAATCTTAAGGGCAGCCAGAGAGAAAGGTCGGGTTACCCACAAAGGGAAGCCCATCAGACTAACAGCAGATCTCTAGGCAGAAACTCTATAAGCCAGAAGAGAGTGGGGGCCAATATTCAACATTCTTAAAGAAAAGAATTTTCAATCCAGAATTGCATATCCAGCCAAACTAAGTTTCATAAGTGAAGGAGAAATAAAATCCTTTACAGATAAGCAAATGCTGAGAGATTTTGTCACCACTAGACCTGCCTTACAAGAGACCCTGAAGGAAGCACTAAACATGGAAAGGAACAACCGGTACCAGCCATTGCAAAAACATGCCAAAATGTAAAGACCTTTTAGGCTAGGAAGAAACTGCATCAACTAACGAGCAAAATAACCAGTTAATATCATAATGGCAGGATCAAGTTCACACATAACAATATTAACCTTAAATGTAAATGGACTAAATGCTCCAATTAAAAGACACAGACTGGCAAACTGGATAAAGAGTCAAGACCCATCAGTCTGCTGTATTCAGGAGACCCATCTCACATGCAGAGACATACATAGGCTCAAAATAAAGGGATGGAGGAAGATTTACCAAGCAAATGGAGAACAAAAAAAAAGCAGGAGTTGCAATACTAGTCTCTGATAAAACAGACTTTAAACCATCAAAGATCAAAAGAGACAAAGATGGCCATTACATAATGGTAAAGGGATCAATTCAACAGGAAGAGCTAACTATCCTAAATATATATGCACCCAATACAGGAGCACCCAGATTCATAAAACAAGTCCTTAGAGACTTACAAAGAGACTTAGACTCCCATACAATAATAATGGGAGACTTCAACACTCCACTGTCAACATTAGGCAGATCAACGAGACAGAAAGTTAACAAGGATATCCAGGAATTGAACTCATCTCTGCAGCAAGCAGACCTAATAGACATCTACAGAACTCTCCACCCCAAATCAACAGAATATACATTCTTCTCAGCACCACATCGCACTTATTCCAAAATTGACCACATAATTGGAAGTAAAGCACTCCTCAGCAAATGTACAAGAACAGAAATTATAACAAACTGTCTCTCAGACCACAGTGCAATCAAACTAGAACTCAGGACTAAGAAACTCAATCAAAACTGCTCAACTACATGGAAACTGAACAACCTGCTCCTGAATGACTACTGGGTACATAACGAAATGAAGGCAGAAATAAAGATGTTCTTTGAAACCAATGAGAACAAAGATACAACATACCAGAATCTCTGGAACACATTTAAAGCAGGGTGTAGAGGGAAATTTATAGCACTAAATGCCCACAAGAGAAAGCTGGAAAGATCTAAAATTGACACTCTAACATCACAATTAAAAGAACTAGAGAAGCAAGAGCAAACGCATTCAAAAGCTAGCAGAAGGCAAGAAATAACTAAGATCAGAGCAGAACTGAAGGAGATAGAGACACAAAAAACCCTCCAAAAAATCAATGAATCCAGGAGTTGGTTTTTTGAAAAGATCAACAAAATTGACAGACCACTAGCAAGACTAATAAAGAAGAAAAGAGAGAAGAATCAAATAGACGCATAAAAAAATGATAAAGGGGATATCACCACCGACCCCACAGAAATACAAACTACCATCAGAGTATACTATAAACACCTCTATGCAAATAAACTGGAAAATCTAGAAGAAATGGATAATTTCCTGGACACTTACACTCTTCCAAGACTAAACCAGGAAGAAGTTGAATCCTTGAATAGACCAATAGCAGGCTCTGAAATTGAGGCAATAATTAACAGCCTACCAATGAAAAAAAGTCCAGGACCAGATGGATTCACAGCTGAATTCTACCAGAGGTACAAGGAGGAGCTGGTACCATTCCTTCTGAAACTATTCCAATCAATAGAAAAAGAGGGAATCCTCCCTAACTCATTTTATGAGGCCAACATCATCCTGATACCAAAGCCTGGCAGAGACACAACAAAAAAAGAGAATTTTAGACCAATATCCCTGATGAACATCGATGCAAAAATCCTCAATAAAATACTGGCAAACCAGATTCAGCAGCACATCAAAAAGCTTATCCACCATGATCAAGTGGGCTTCATCCCTGGGATGCAAGGCTGGTTCAACATTTGCAAATCAATAAACATAATCCAGCATATAAACAGAACCAAAGACAAGAACCACATGATTATCTCAATAGATGCAGAAAAGGCTTTTGACAAAATTCAACAGCCCTTCATGCTAAAAATGCTCAATAAATTCAGTATTGACGGAACGTACCTCAAAATAATAAGAGCTATTTATGACAAACCCACAGCCAATATTATACTGAATGGGCAAAAATTGGAAAAATTCCCTTTGAAAACTGGCACAAGTCAGGGATGCCCTCTCTCACCACTCCTATTCAACATAGTGTTGGAAGTTCTGGCTAGGGCAATCAGGCAAGAGAAAGAAATCAAGGGTATTCAGTTAGGAAAAGAAGAAGTCAAATTGTCCCTCTTTGCATATGACATGATTGTATATTTAGAAAATCCCATTGTCTCAGCCCAAAATCTCCTTAAGCTGATAAGCAACTTCAGCAAAGTCTCAGGATACAAAATCGATGTGCAAAAATCACAAGCATTCTTATACACCAGTAACAGACAAACAGAGAGCCAAATGATGAATGAACTTCCATTCACAATTGCTTCAAAGAGAATCAAATATCTAGGAATCCAACTTACAAGGGATGTAAAGGACCTCTTCAAGGAGAACTACAAACCACTGCTCAGTGAAATCAAAGAGGACACAAACAAATGGAAGAACATACAATGCTCATGGATAGGAAGAATCAATATCGTGAAAATGGCCATACCACCCAAGGTAATTTATAGATTCAATGCCATCCCCATCAAGCTACCAATGAGTTTCTTCACAGAATTGGAAAAAACTGCTTTAAAGTTCATATGGAACCAAAGAAGAGCCCGCATCTCCAAGACAATCCTAAGTCAAAAGAACAAAGCTGGAGGCATCACGCTACCTGACTTCAAACTACACTACAAGGCTACAGTAACCAAAACAGCATGGTACTGGTACCAAAACAGAGATATAGACCAATGGAACAGAACAGAGTCCTCAGAAATAATACCACACATCTACAGCCATCTGATCTTTGACAAACCTGAGAGAAACAAGAAATGGGGAAAGGATTCCCTATTTAATAAATGGTGCTGGGAAAATTGGCTAGCCATAAGTAGAAAGCTGAAACTGGATCCTTTCCTTACTCCTTATACGAAAATTAATTCAAGATGGATTAGAGACTTAAATGTTAGACCTAAAACCATAAAGACCCTAGAGGAAAACCTAGGTAGTACCATTCAGGACATAGGCATGGGCAAAGACTTCATGTCTAAAACACCAAAAGCAACGGCAGCAAAAGCCAAAATTGACAAATGGGAACTCATTAAACTAAAGAGCTTCTGCACAGCAAAAGAAACTACCATCAGAGTGAACAGGCAACCTACAGAATGGGAGAAAATTTTTGCGATCTACTCATCTGACAAAGGGCTAATATCCAGAACCTACAAAGAACTCAAACAAATGTACAAGAAAAAAACAAACAGCCCCATCAAAAAGTGGGCAAAGGATATGAACAGACATTTCTCAAAAGAAGACATTCATACAGCCAACAGACACATGAAAAAATGCTCATCATCACTGGCCATCAGAGAAATGCAAATCAAAACCACAATGAGATACCATCTCACACCAGTTAGAATGGCAATCATTAAAAAGTCAGGAAACAATAGGTGCTGGAGAGGATGTGGAGAAATAGGAACACTTTTACACTGTTGGTGGGATTGTAAACTAGTTCAACCATTATGGAAAACAGTATGGCGATTCCTCAAGGATCTAGAACTAGATGTACCATATGACCCAGCCATCCCATTACTGGGTATATACCCAAAGGATTATAAATCCTGCTGCTATAAAGACACATGCACACATATGTTTATTGCGGCACTATTCACAATAGCAAAGACTTGGAATCAACCCAAATGTCCATCAGTGACAGACTGGATTAAGAAAATGTGGCACATATACACCATGGAATACTATGCAGCCATCAAAAAGGATGAGTTTGTGTCCTTTGTAGGGACATGGATGCAGCTGGAAACCATCATTCTTAGCAAACTATCACAAGAACAGAAAACCAAACACCGCATGTTCTCACTCATAGGTGGGAACTGAACAATGAGATCACTTGGACTCGGGAAGGGGAACATCACACACCAGGGCCTATCATGGGAAGGGGGGAGGGGGGAGGGGCGAGGGATTGCATTGGGAGTTATACCTGATGTAAATGACGAGTAGATGGGTGCTGACGAGTTGATGGGTGCAGCACAGCAACATGGCACAAGTATACATATGTAACAAACCTGCACGTTATGCACGTGTACCCTGGAACTTAAAGTATAATAATAATTAAAAAAAAAAGAAAAGAAATACAAGGTATACTTGTATGTATTTATGTACACATAAAAAAAAATAAGTAAAGGACGGATGGCCTTTATTTATTGTCCCTACTTATGGGAATAGAGAAAGACTTACTTTTTCACTGTTTATCTGTTAACAGTCTACCTGTTCCCAGAGAATAAAATATAAATAAGTTCTAACATTTATGAAGATTTAGTTTGTTAAAAGTCTCGGCACTTAAAATATGTACACCAGGTCCATGACACTATGCCAGATTATTTATTTATTTTTATTATTATACTTTAAGTTCTAGGGTACATGTGCATGACATGCAGCTATGTCACATAGGTGTACAAGTGCTATGTTGGCTTGACGCACACATCAACTCATCATTGACATTAGGTATTTCTCCTAATACTATCCCTCCCCCAAACCCCACCCCCCAACAGGCCCTGGTGTGTGATGTTCCCTGCCCTGTGTGCATGTGTTCTCATTGTTCAATTCCCACCTATGAGTGAGAACATGCAGTGTTTGGTTTTCTGCCCTTGCGATAGTTTGCTGAGAACTATGGTTTCCAGGTTCATCCATGTCCCTACAAAGACATGAACTCATCCCTTTTTATGGCTGCATAGTATTCCATAGTGTATATGTGCCACATTTTCTTAATCCAATCTATCATTGATGGACATTTGGGTGGGTTCCAAGTCTTTGCTATGGTGAATAGTGCCACAGTAAACATATGTGTGCATGTGTCTTTATCATAGCATGATTTATAATCCTTTGGGTAATATTCAGTAATGGGATGGCTGGGTCAAATGGTATTTCTAGTTCCAGATCCTTGAGGAATCACCACACAGTCTTCCACAGTGGTTGAACTAATTTACACTCCCACCAACAGTATAAAAGCATTCCTGTTTCTCCACATCCTCTCCAGCATCTGTGGTTTCCTGACTTTTTTTTTTTTTTTGAGACGGAGTCTCACTCTGTTGCCCAGGCTGGAGTGCAGTGGCTGGATCTCAGCTCACTGCAAGCTCCACCTCCCGGGTTTACACCATTCTCCTGCCTCAGCCTCCCGAGTTGCTGGGACTACAGGCGCCCGCCACCTGGCCTGGCTAGTTTTTTGTATTTTTTAGTACAGATGGGGTTTCACCGTGTTAGCCAGGATGGTCTCAATCTCCTGACCTCGTGATCCGCCCGTCTCGGTCTCCCAAAGTGCTGGAATTACAGGCTTGAGCCACTGCGCCCGGCCCCTGACTTTTTAATGATGGCCATTCTAACTGGCATGAGATGGTATCTCATTGTGGGTTTGATTTGCATTTATCTGATGACCAGTGATGATGTGCATTTTTTCATGTGTCTGCTGGCTGCATAAATGTCTTCTTTTCAGAAATGTGTGTTCATATCCTTTGCCCACTTTTTGATGGGGTTGTTTTTTTCTTGTAAATTCGTTTAAGTTCTTTGTAGATTCTGGATATTAGCCGTTTGTCAGATGGGTAGCTTGCAAAAATTTTCTCCCATTGTGTAGGTTGCCTATTCACTCTGAAGATTGTTTCTTTTGCTCTGCAGAAGTTCTTTAGTTTAATTAGATCCCATTTGTCTATTTTGGCTTTTGTTATCATTGCTTTTGGTGTTTTAGTCATGAAATCTTTGCCTCTGCCTATGTCCTGAATGGTATTGCCTAGGTTTTCTTCTAGGGTTTTTTATGGTTTTAGGTCTTACATTTAAGTCTTTAATCCATCTTGAATTAATTTTTATATAAGGTGTAAGGAAAGGATCCAGTTTCAGCTTTCTACATATGGCTAAGCGTTTTCCCACCACCATTTATTAAATAAGGAATCCTTTCCTCATTTCTTGTTTTTGTCAGGTTTGTCAAAGATCAGATGGTTGTAGATGCGTGGTATTATTTCTGAGGCCTCTGTTCTGTTCCACTGGTCTATATATCTTTTTGGTACCAGTACCATGCTGTTTTGGTTACTGTAGCCTTGTAGTATAGTTTGAAGTCAGGTAGCGTGATGCCTCCAGCTTTGTTCTTTTTGCTTAGGATTATCTTGGCTATGCGGGCTCTTTTTTGGTTCCATATGAACTTTAGAGTAATTTTTATCAATTCTGTGAAGAAAGTAATTGGTAGATTGATAAGGATGGCATTGAATCTATAAATTACCTTGGGTGGTATGGCCATCTTCACAATATTGATTCTTCCTATCTGTGAGCATGGAGTGTTCTTCCATTTGTTTGTGTCCTCTTTTATTTCGTTGTGCAGTGGTTTGTAGTTCTCATTGAAGAGGTCCTTCACATCCCTTGTAAGTTGGATTCCTAGGTATTTTATTCTCTTTGTAGCAGTTGTGAATGGGAGTTCACTCATGATTTGGCTCTCTGTTTGTCTACTAATGTTGTATGGGAATGCTTTTGATTTTTGCACATTGATTTTGTATCCTGAGATTTTGCTGAAGTTGCTTATCAGCTTAAGGAGATTTTGGGCTGAGACGATGGGGTTTTCTAAATATACAATCATGTCATTTGCAAACAGAGACAAATTGACGTTGTCTCTTCTTAATTGAATACCCTTTATTTCTTTCTCTTGCCTGATTGCACTGGCCAGAACTTCCAACACTATGTTGAATAGTAGTGGTGAGAGAGGGCATCCTCGTCTTATGCCGGTTTTCAAAGAGAATGCTTCCAGTTTTTGCCTATTCAATATGATATTGGCTGTGCATTTGTCATAAACAGCTCTTATTATTTTGAGATACATCCCATCAATACCTAGTTTATTGAGAGTTTTTAGCATGAAGGGGTGTTGAATTTTGTCGAAGGCCTTTTCTGCATCTATTGAGATAATCATGTGGTTTTTGTTGTTGGTTCTGTTTTTGTGATGGATTACGTTTATTGATTTGCATATGTTTTTTATTTTATTTTATTTATTTATTTATTTATTTATTTATTTTTGAGACAGAGTCTCGCTCAGTCGCCCAGGCTGGAGTGCAGTGGCACGATCTCGGCTCACTGCAAGCTTCACCTCTCGGGTTCTCGCCATTCTCCTGCCTCAGCCTCCTGAGTAGCTGGGACTACAGGTGCCTGCCACCACGCCTGGCTAATTTTTTGTATTTTTAGTAGAGATGGGGTTTCACGGTGTTAGCCAGGATGTTCTCGATCTCCTGACCTCGTGATCTGCCCACCTCGGCCTCCCAAAGTGCTTGGATTACAGGCGTGAGCCACCGCTCCCGGCCAATTTGCATATGTTGAACCAGCCTTGCATCCCAGGGATGAAGCCAACTTGATCATTGTGGATAAGCTTTTTGATGTGCTGCTGGATTCGGTTTGCCAGTATTTTATTGAGGATTTTCACATCAATGTTCATCAGGGATATTAGTCTAAAATTCTCTTTTTTTATTGTTTCTCTGCCAGGCTTTGGTGTCAGGATGACGCTGGCCTCATAAAATGAGTTAAGGGAGGATTCTCTCTTTTTCTATTGATTGGAATAGTTTCAGAAGGAATGGTACTAGCTCCTCTTTGTACCTCTGGTAGAATTTGGCTGTGAATCCTTCTGATCCTGGACATTTTTTGGTTGGTAGGCTATTAATTATTGCCTCAATTTCAGAACCTGTTATTGGTCTATTCAGGGATTCGACTTCTTCCTAGTTTAGTCTTGGGAGGGTGTTATGTGTCATGCCAGATGATTTTTAAGACTCCAGGCAATATTGAATTCTGCTCCAGCATATTCATGTATTTGAAATGACACACTGATATTAAAAGACACTACTTATTTTGTGGCCACAATCCATACCTATCAAACTGTTATTTCCCATAAATCTCATGATGGCATACGTTTTATTTGCCATTGAGTCCTGTTCGGTACTCTGCAAGCTTACCTGAGGAAGGAACAGCATTCATAGAGTATCCATTATGTCAAGAATATATCCTCCGAGGAACTGCAGTTATTTTGAGACTTTTTATTAATGGAGTATTTACTTTCTGCCAGGGACTCCATTAGACACAATGAAGGTATCTGGGAGAACAAGACAGAACAAGATCATGGAGTTCACATTCTGGTTTAGCCAGGCAAAAATGACAGTGTGCATAGCAGATAATCAAATGTTGAGGCAAAGATTGTAAAGTCAAGGAAGAACGGAAGAGCTGGGACAGAGGATAAGGTGTATGTGAAGGTGTTTCCTACTTGAGGTGAGGTGGCCAGGAAGGAAGGCTGCTGCAAGGTGTAAGGATATGTAAACTGAGGTGGAAGAATGACAAGGAGCTGGCCATGCCAAGACAGGGAGGAAGAACACTTATTTCAGGCAGAATGTTTATGTTTCCAACATATTGGAAAGACCAATGGCTTAGTGGCAGGAAACTGCTTGCTAAAGAATTAAAAGCACATGGCTTATCCATCGTCTTCATGAGGGCCACAAGATGAGGAAAGGGTGGCAGTCAGTGTGGGTGCAAAGCAAATCATTCAGGGATTTTGAGGCCATGTATGGACTTTAATTGAGAGAGTGACATGATCAAACTTCTGTTGCAAGGCACCTCCTCCAAGGCAAAATACACCCCCAAAACACTAACAACTTTTTTAAATGAACAATGGGTATTAAAAAACACTTTCAACTATCTGAAAAATACAGATTACCTATTTATCCATCTCCCTATCGCAAACGCACAGTAGCCTCCAATGTGAACCACCGGGCCTTGATGAAGTGTTATTCTACTTTATGTTTCACACAGGAGTCTCCACAGCTAGGGCCTCCGTAGTTCTCTGTTGGGTAGAACACTTATAGCCTGGGGCACATGTGAAGATTTTTAGGGCAGGGTTTACCCCCAACAGTCCTAAAGCTTCTTTTGGGGGCCTCCCCCATATCCTCAACCATGACCTCTGTTCTTCCAGGTCTCTAAACCTTCCTCTCATCCATTCTACCCATTATTTTATTTTTACCTTTATAGTTTTAATTTTAATTGATACATAACAGTTGTGCATATTTTCATGATAAATTTTGTGTTTGTAAAGATCAAATTAGTGTAATTTGGATACATATCATTGTAAATGTTTGTCTTTTCTTCATGCTAGAAACATTGGAATTATTCTCTTCTGGCTATTATGAAATATGCAATAGATTATTATAAGCGTTAGTTAACCTGCTGATTTATTGACTCCATTCTCCCCATTCTTGAGCCTGGTTGCTCACACAGAATCCCTGTTACAATGTTATAGATAGTTATGGTGTGAAATGATCCCCTGAAGTGTGATCCTCACCAAAAGCATTCATACTTCACAAGATAATTTTTTTAGGGAAATCCTGGCATTGGAGGTATAGTGAGAAGAACCAGATGGTAAGTAGGCGAGATATACCCTCTCAGTGAGGCAAGAGAGGCTTCTGCCCTGAGTGCTTTTTGAGGGTTCTACATATTAGAAGCTATTACACTCAGAAAAGAATGATTAAGTCATAAGTGAGTGTCTTTGTCACTTGGGATCCTGTGCTTGGTGTTGGTACCTTGTAATTCATAATCCTAAATACTGACTCTCATGACTAACACTGCTAAGGCCCCAGGGAAATGCTTGTCCACATTTCTTGGCCGGGGTGCCTGAAACAAAGGCAGCTGAGTGTAAAGGTTTGTGGATTGTTCTGTTAAAGTTAGAGATGGACACTACTTTGAAGTGTAGGGAGGTGTGAGCGATGGAAGAATTGAAGTAAGACAAACCAACATTTCAAATGTCTCCCTTTGGAAAACATGAATTCAAAAGATTATTTCCAGGTAGTCCTGAATATTCATTTTCTTGCTCTTTTGTGTGTTTTAATTAGCGGCTCTGGGGGTACTCATGAATTAGCTTGCAAACTGCAGTTGAGAGTATTTGTAACATTAAACAATTCATATAACTCTCAAAGATGTATTTATGTTGGTATGGACACAACATACTTGAAGAGTGATCGTGATTCTTTTCTTTTTTTTTCTTTTATTTTACTTTAAGTTCTGGGATACATGTGCAGAACATGGAGGTTTGTTACATAGGTATACATGTGCCATGGTAGTTTGCTGCACCTATCAGCCCATCATCTAGGTTTTAAGCCCCGCACGCATTATGTATTTGTCCTAATGCTCTTCCTCCCCTTGCACCCCACCCCTTGACAGGCCCCAGTGTGTGATATTCCCCTCCCTGTGTCCATGTGTTCTCATGTTCAACTCCCACTTATAAGTGAGAACATGTGGTGTTCGGTTTTCTGTTCCTGTGTTAGTTTGCGAAGAATGATGTCTTCCAGCTTCATCCATGTCTCTGCAAAGGACATGAACTCATTCTTTTTTATGGCTACATAGTATTTCATGGTGTGTATGTGCCACATTTTCTTTATCCATTCTATCATTGATGGATATCTGGATTGGTTCCAAGCCTTTGCTAAGTAGTGCTGCAATAAATATGTCTGTGCATGTGTCTTTATAGTAGAATAATTTATAATCCTTTGGGTATATACCCAGTAATGGGATTGCTGGGTCAAATGGTATTTCTGATTCTAGATTCTTGAGGAATTACCACACTGTCTTCCACAATGGTTGAACTAATTTACACTCCCACTAACAGTGTAAAAGTGTTCCTGTTTCTCCACATCCTCTCCAGCATCTATTGCTTCCTGACTTTTTAATGATCGCCATTCTAACTGGCGTGAGATGGTATCTCATTGTGGTTTTGATTTGCATTTCTCTAACGACCAATGATGATTAACTTTTTTTCATATGTTTTTTGGCCACATAAATGTCTTCTTTTGAGAAATGTCTGTTCATATCCTTTGCCTACTTTTTGGTGGTGTTTTTTTTCTTGTTGATTTGTTTAAGTTCCTTGTAGATTCTGGATATTAGACCTTTGTCAGGTAGGTAGATTGCAAAATTTTTCTCCCATTCTGTAGGTTGCCTGTTCACTCTGAAGATTGTTTCTTTTGCTGTGCAGAAGTTCTTTAGTTTGATTAGATCCCATTTGTCAATTTTTGCTTCTGTTGCCATTGCTTTTGGTGTTTTAGTCATGAAGTCTTTGCTCATGCCTATGTCCTGAATGGCATTGCCTAGATTTTCTTCTAGGGTTTTTAGGGTGTTGGGTTTTACATTTAAGTTTTTAATCCATCTTGAGTTAATTTTTGTATAAGGTGTAAGGAAGGGGTCCAGTTTCAGTTTTCAAAATATGGCTAGCCAGTTTTCCCAGCACCATTTATTTAATAGGGAATCTTTTCCCATTGCTTGTTTTTGTCACGTTTGTCGAAGATCAGATGGTTGTAGATGTGTGGTGTTATTTCTGAGGTTTCTGTTCTGTTCCATTGGTCTATCAGTTTTGGTACCAGTACCATGCTGTTTTGGTTACTGTAGCCTTGTAGTATAGTTGAAGTCAGTGTGATGCCTCCAACTTTGTTCTTTTTGCTTAGAATTGTCTTGGCTATACGGGCTCTTTTTTGGTTCCATATTTAAAGTAGTATTTTCTAATTCTGCAAAGAAAGTCACTGGTAGCCTGATGGGAATAGCATTGAATCTATAAACTACTTTGGGCAGTATGGCCATTTTCACAATATTGATTCTTCCTATTCATGAGCATGGAATGTTTTTCCATTTGTTGGTGTCCTCTTTTATTTCCTTGAGCAGTGGTTTGTAGTTCTCCTTGAAGAGGTCCTTCACGTCCTTTATAAGTTGTACTCCTAGGTATTTTATTCTCTTTGTAGCAGTTGTGAATGGGAGTTCACTCATGATTTGGCCCTCTGCTTGTCTATTGTTGGTGTATAGGAATGCTTGTGAATTTTGCACATTGAATTTATAGCCTGAGACTTTACTGAAGTGCTTATCAGCTGAAAGAGTTTTTGGGCTGAGAAGACGGGGTTTTCTAAATATACAATCATGTCATCTGCAAACAGAGACAAATTGACTTTGTCACTTCCTATTGGAATACCCTTTATTTCTTTCTCTTGCCTGATTGCCATGGCCAAAACTTCCAATACTATGCTGAATAGGAGTGGTGAAAGAGGACATCATTGTCTCATGCTGCTTTTCAAAGGGAATGCTTCCAGCTTTTGCCTATTCAGTATGATATTGGCTATGGATTTGTTATAAATAGCTCTTATTATTTTGAGATATGTTTCATCAATACCTAGTTTATTGAGAATTTTTAGTATGAAGTGATGTTGAATTTCATCAAAGGCCTTTTCTGCATCTATTGAGATAATCACGTGGTTTTTGTCATTGATTATATTTATGTGATGGATTATGTTTATTGATTTGTGTATGTTTAACAAGCCTTGCATCCCAGGGATGAAGTTGACTTGATCGTGATAGATAAACTTTTTGATGTACAGCTGGATTTGGTTTGCCAGTATTTTGTTGAGGATTTTCGCATCAATATTCCTCAGGGATATTGGCCTGAAATTTTCTTTTTTTATTGTCTCTCTGCCAGGTTTTGGTATCAGGAGGATGCTGGCCTCATAAAATGAGTTAGGGAGGAGTCCTTTTTATTCTGTTGTTTGGAATAGTTTCAGAAGGAATGGTACCAGTTCTTCTTTGTGTCTCTGGTAGAATTCGGCTGTGAATCAGTCTGGTCCTGGACTTTTTTTTGCTTGGTAGGCTATTAATTATTGCCTCAATTTCAGAACTTGTTATTGGTCCATTCAGGGATTTGGCTTCTTCCTGGTTTAGCCTTGGGAGGGTGTATGTGTCCAGGAATTTATCCATTTCTTCTAGATTTTCTAATTTATTTGCATAGAGATGTTTACAGTATTCGCTGTATACATCTCTATTTATCATTTTTCATTGTGTCTACTTGGTTCTTCTCTCTTTTCTTCTTTATTAGTCTAACTAGTGGTCCGTCTATTTTGTTAATCTTTTCAAAAAACCAGCTCTTGGGTTCCTTGACATTTTTGAAGGGTTTTTGTGTCCCTGTCTCCTTCAGTTCTGCTCTGATCTTACTTATTTCTTGTCTTCTGCTAGCTTTTGAATTTGTTTGCTCTTGCTTCTCTAGTTCTTTTAAGTGTGATGTTAGGGTGTTGATTTTAGATCTTTCCAGTTCTCCTTTGTGGGCATTTAGGGCTATAAATTGCTCTCTTAACACTGCTTTAGCTGTGGCCTAGAGATTCTGATACATTGTCTCTCTGTTCTTATTGGTTTCAAAGAACTTATTTATTTCTACCTGTATTTCATTATTTACCCAGTAGTCATTCAGGAGCAGGTTGTTCAATTTCCATGTAGTTGTGTGGATTTTAGTGAGTTTCTTAATCCTGAGTTCTAATTTGATTGCACTGTGGTCTGAGAGAATGTTCGTTATGATTTTCATTCTTTTGCATTTGCTGAGGAGTGTTTTACTTCCAATTATGTGATTGATTTTAGAATATGTGCGATGTGGCACTGAGAAGAATGTATATTCTGTTGATTTAGGGTAGAGAGTTCTGTAGCTGTCTATTAGGTCCACTTGGTCCAGAGCTGAGTTCAAGTCCTGAATATCCTTGTTAATTTTCTGTCTCATTGATCTGTCTAATATTGACAGTGGGATGTTAAAGTCTCCCACTATTATTGTGTGGGAGTCTAAGTATCTTTATAGGTCTCTAAGAACTTATTTTATGAATCTGGGTGCTCCTGTATTGGGTGCATGTATATTTAGGATAGTTAGCTCTTGTTGCATTGATCCCTTTACCGTGATGTGATGCCCTTCTTTTTCTTTTTTGATCTTTGTTGGTTTAAAGTCTGTTTTATCAGAGACTAGGGTTGCAACCCCTGCTTTTTTTTTTTTTTTTGCTTTCCATTTGGTTGGTAAATATTCCTCCATCCCTTTATTTTGAGCCTATGTGTGTCTTTGCACGTGAGATGGGTCTCCTGAATACAGCATACTGATGTGTCTTGACTCTATTCAATTTGCCAGTCTGTGTCTTTTAATTGGGGCATTTGACCCGTTTATATTTAAGATTAATATTGTTATGTGTGAATTTGATCCTAGTCATCATGATACTAGCTGGTTATTTTGCAAATTAGTTGATGCTGTTTATTCATAGTGTCTTTCGTCTTTATATTTTGGTGTGTTTTTGCAGTGGCTGGTACTGGTTTTTCCTTTTCATATTTAGTGCTTCCTTCAGGAGCTCTTGTAAGGCAGGCCTGGTGGTGGCAAAGTCCCTCAGCATTTGTTGTCTGGAAAGGATTTTATTTCTCCTTAGCTTATGAAACTTAGTTTGACTGAATATGAAATTCTGGGCTGAAAATTCTTTTCTTTAAGAATGTTGAATATTGGCCCCCACTCTCTTCTGGTTTGTAGGGTTTCTGCAGAGAGACCTACTGTTAATCTGATGGGCTTCCCTTTGTAGGTAACCTGACTTTCTCTCTGGCTGCCCTTAATATTTTTTCCTTTGTTTCACCTTGGGAGAATATGACAATTATGTGTCTTGGGGTTGCTCTTCTCAAGGAGTATCTTAGTGGTGTTCTCTGTATTTCCTGAATTTGAATGTTGGCCTGCCTTGCTGGGTTGGGAAAGTTATCTTGGATATTATCCTGAAGTGTGTTTTCCAACTTGGTTCCATTTTCCCCATCACTTTCAGGTACACCAATCAATCATAGGTTTGGTCTTTTCACATAGTGCCATATTTCTGAGGCTTTGTTTGTTTCCTTTCATTCTTTTTTCTCTAATCTTGTCTTCACACTTTATTTCAGTAAGTTGATCTTCAATCTCTGATATCCTTTCTTCCACTTGATTGATTCGGCTATTGATACTTGTGTATGCTTCCCGAAGTTCTTGTGCTGTGTTTTTCAGCTCCATCAGGTCATTTATGTTCTTCTCTAAACTGATTATGCTAGTTAGCCGTTCCTCTAACCTTTTATCAAGATTCTTAGCTTCCTTGCATTGAGTTAGAACATGCTCCTTTAGCTCAGAAGAGTTTGTTATTACCCACCTTGTGAAGCCTACTTCTGTCAATTCGCCAGTCTCATTCTCTGTCCAGTTTTGTGCCCTTCCTGGAGAGGAGTTCTGATTATTTCGAGAAGAAGAGGCATTCTGGTTTTTGGAATTTTCAGCACTTTTGGTCTTTTTTTTGTTGTTTTCATCTTTGTGGATTTATCTACCTTTGATTTTGGGGGCTGATAACCTTTGGATGGGATTTTTGTGTGAGGGTCCTTTACGTTGATGTTGATGTTGTTGCTTTCTATTTGTTAATTTTTCTTCCAACAGGCCCCTCTTCTGCAGGTCTGCTGCAGTTTGCTGGAGGTTCACTCCAGACCCTGCTCACCTGGGTATCAGCAGTGAAAGCTGCAGAATAGCAAAGATTGCTGCCTTGCCTTCCTCTGGAAGCTTCTTCCCAGAGGGGCACCAGCCTGATGCCAGCTGGAGCTCTCCTGTATGAGGTGTCTGTCAACCCCTGTTGGGAGGTTTTTCCCAGTCAGGAAGCATGGGGGTGAGGGGCCCACTTGAAGAGGCAGTCTGTCCCTTAGCAGAGCTGGGACGGTGTGCTGGGAGAATTGCTCTTGTCAGGATCAGCTGCTCTCTTCAAAGCTGGCAGATAGGAATGATTAAATCCACTGAAGCTGTGCCCATAGCCGCCCCTTCCCCCAGGTGTTCTGTCCCAAATGGGGGTTTTGTCTGTAAGTCCCTAACTGGGGCTGTTATCTTTCCTTCAGAGATGCCCCGCCCAGTGAGGAGGAATCTAGAGAAGGAGTCTGGCCACAGCCCCTTTGCCAGACCCAACACAGGTTTCCCAGCCTCCTTAGCACTGTTGGGGAAAACTGCCTACTAAAGCCTCAGTAACGGCAGACACCCCTCCTGCCCCCAAGTTCGATCATCCCAGGTCAACTTCAGACTGCTGTGCTGGCAGCGAGAATTTCAAGCCAGCAGATCTACTTTGCTGGGCTCCGTGGGAATGGGACCCCCTGAGTGAGACAGCCTGGCTCCCTGGCTTCACCCCTCTTTCCAGGGGAGCAAACGGTTCTGTCTTGCTGGGTTTCCAGGTGCCACTGGGGTACGAAAAAGACTCCTGCTGCTAGCTCAGTGTGTGCTCAACAGCCGCCCAGTTTTGTGCTTGAAACCCAGGGCCCTGGTGGTGTAGGCACATGAGGGAATCTCCTGATCTGCCAATTGCAAAAACTATGGGAAAAGCGTAGTAACCCAGCCCAGGTAGTACAGTCCCTTATGGCTTCCCTTGGCTGTGGGAAGGGAGGCCCCTGGCACCTTGCACTTCCCAGGCTGTACCCACTGCCTAACCAGTCCCAATAAGATAAACTGGGTACCTCAGTTGGAAATGCAGACATCACCTGCCTTCTGCGTTGGTCTCGCTGGGTACTGCAGACCGGAGCTGTTCCTATTCGGCCATCTTGAGAAATTCCCAATAGTGATTATTTTCATTGGCTGCTGAACAGACAGCAAACAGCAAACTCAAGAATAGCAAAAGTTTTGTTTTTATAGTAATAGTTTATAAAATTTATTTAAATTATCACAAATTAAGAATTTCACTTTTATTTAAATAATTTTAATTTTAAATGTTGGTAATTGTAATTTGTACCTTTTTTTGAGACGGAGTCTCACTCTGTCGCCCAGGCTGGAGTGCAGTGGCCAGATCTCAGCCCACTGCAAGCTCGGCCTCCCAGGTATACGCCATTCTCCTGCCTCAGCCTCCCAAGTAGCTGGGACTACAGGTGCCTGCCACCACACTGGGCTAGTTTTTTGTATATTTTTAGTAGAGACGGGGTTTCACTGTGTTAGCCAGGATGGTCTCGATCTCCTGACCTCGTGATCCACCCATCTCGGCCTCCCAAAGTGCTGGAATTACAGGCTTGAGCCACCGCACCTGGCCTGTATTTTTTATTTTAAATAATTTTGACTACTTCAGAAGAAAATAACATCTTTCAAAAACTTATGAAAAATCATTTTTACTTTTCTAATTTTTGCATTTATTTTAATTTACAGATTTTGATGAAGGTCTGTTTAAATTTGTAAACTTTGAATATTATTTGCTTTATTTTCAATCCTTTAGATCAGGAGTCCCCAACCCTCGACCCTGGACCAGTACTGGTATGTGACCTGTTAGGAACCAGGCTGCACAGCAGGAGGTGAGTGGCAGGCAAGCAGGCATTACCACCTGCGCCCCACCTACTGTCAGATCAGTGGAGGCATTAGATTCTCATAGGAGCACAACCACTATTGTGAACTGCACATGCGAGGGATCTAGGTTGTGTGCTTTTTATGAGAATCTAATGCCTGATGATCTGAGGTGGAACAGTTTCATCCCAAAACCATCCCCCTCCCTGTCCCCTGGAAAAATTGTCTTCCACGAAACTAGTCCCTGGTGCCAAAAAGGTTGGCGACTGCTGCTTTAGATCACTGGGAATGAAATGAGTACAATTTGCAATTGTGACAAATTGAAAATACAAAAGCAGAGTTCAGAAAAGAAAAAAAACTGTAAGGGAAAAACAGTAAATCTTCAAAGAAGCAGTCTGCTTAAATATTTAAAAATGACTAAAAAGGAAAGTGAGCAGGCTTTTATCAGGTATGACCCATATAAAATTTGCAAATTACAACATTAACAATTCTTTTTATTAAAGTCAGTTTTTTGAGGCATAATTTACAAATAGCAAAAGTCACACTTTTTAGGTGTTCAGTTTTACATGTTTTGACAAAATGTATACTATTACGTAACCAGGGCCACAGTCAAGCTATGGAATATTTCCACCAACCCAGAAAGCTCTTCTGTGCCCCTCTATAGTCTATCCATACCCTCACTCCCCAGCTCCCAAGTCCTGGCAAACTTTTATCTGACTTCTCTCTCTATGGTTTTGTCTTTTCCAGAATGTCATGTAAATGGAATTCATACTGTATATGCTGTGGTATTTTGTGTCTGACATCTTGTGCTTAGCACAATCCTTTTGAGAGTCATTCATGTCATTGCAAGTATCAACTGATCATTTCCTTTCATTGCTGATGTATTCAACTCCATTCCATATTGCCATATTTTCCATTTTGTAAAGGTATCCATTTACGGGTTGATGGGCATTTGAGTTGTTTCCAGTTTTGGATGATTATGAATAAAGGTGCTGTAAACCTTCCTGTACAGGTCTCTGGGTGCACATATGTTTTTATTTCTTTCAGGTTAATACCTAGGCATGCATTGCTGGATCATATAGTAAGTGTATGTTTAACTTTGAAAGAAACTACCAAAGTATGTTCCAAAGTGGCTGCACCATTTTGCACCTCCATCAGCAGTGTGTGAGGGTCTCCCTCTGTCTACATCTTTGCTAGACCTTGGTATTGTAAGTTTTAAATTTTTTTTCCAATTTAGCCATTTTAACAGATAGCAAATTCTCTAATTACTGATCAGAACAATTAAATTGAGCAACAAAATTATTATTATCAACAACACAACTCAAATAGGTCAGATACAATCTGGCAACTTCATATTACTGGTTAAAATGATAAGAAATGTGTGGATCTCAATTAACATTCTTACCCAGAGTCTACTATACCTTTTCCCTACTCTGCAGTTTCCTCTTAGGGGAAGTGTGTTTACTCTTTGGTGTCTGTCTGAGACTCTGCCTCGTGAAGGACAGCTGATACCTCACTCTGCAGCTCCTGCTAGAAGGGAAACTTCAGGATCCAACCTTTCCTCTCGTGCTACCCTGTCTCCTCCATACTAGGGATGAAAGAATAGTCAACACACCACTCGGAGACTCTGCCAGCCACTAGTCTAGAAAATAGGACCTATGTTTAGGTAGCTTTTTGTGTAATGAACTTCCATGGCTCCAATGCCACGTGATGGAATAGTGAATGACACTGAGAAGAGGCTGTGAGCAGTGGAGCCTTCATTCTGAAAGCTGTCAGTATAAGGAGTCTCATGGGGTGTAGCAAATGGTAGCATGCTCTATTCATCCCATCACTGCTGAGACCCTGAGTAGGGCCCAGTCTCTGATGAGTTCAGCTTCAGGATTCTTAAATCCTAGGGTGTGGCATTGGTGGCCTTTCCTAGTAGGAGAGTAAGAGTCAGAAACTATCTAATTAACCTTGAATGACTCTATTAATCTTTTCAGTAGATTATAAAGAATACCACTAGGGGAAAGTGTACTTCCTCAACTTCCGATTCAGTAAAAACAGCATTCACTAGATCAAGATACTGCCTCTTCCTGACCATGAGAATGTGTCCTCACAGGAGCTGTGGTGTTTTGTGATCTACCAGCTGCAGGCTGGGGTGTAATCTTTTCTGATCTGACATTTGGAGAACATTCAAATATTTAAGGGCACTCATCTTTCCTCTCAGTTATCTCTTCTTTCGAGGATCATAAAAACCTTGAGAAATGTCAAGCTTCTTTTTCAGATTTTCTTCATTGAATACAATATCTCATTTTGTTTTTTAGCCCTTCTAATGAATTTGGGCTATCATCTTATACCCATTAAACTGGCAAGTCAACTTTTCCAAAAGACTGACTATATGTAAACTATTCATAGGCAGCTATATATTTTGTGTTCATTTAATATAACTTAGGGATTGACCATGCAGGAGGTGGAGTTGGACAACCTGGGTTCAAAGACTTAGGCTATCATACTGTCTTTGAACCCAAGTTGTCCTATCATACTGTTTCTTAAAATGTGAATGTCCTACAAATTTCCTTATTTATTTATTTTGGAAATTTCTTGATAGTTGATGTTATTACTTTCATGTACACAAATAGTTAAGAAGATAAGTACTTTAAAAAGTAAGTACACTTTAATAATTAGTCAAGCAATAATTTTTGTTGCATTTTCTTGCAATAAAATGCTATATAATCTTGGGCAAGAAATTTATCTTCAGAGATGTTTTCTTTTTTTTCTTTAAAAAAACTTAGATTGAGGTTCAGCAAGCATAAAGTGTATTAATCAGTGTATAGCTTGGTGAATTGTTTTATGCATTCATGGAATCACATTAATTATTGTTACATTTTATTCTCAGAAAAATACATATACATTAAACCCTAACTGGCTGGTAGGATTTCAACATGTAAAGCACACAAGGAGTGTTTTACTCAGTTACAGCTAGAATACTTTATTATATCTGAAAGTGAATATTCACATACTGACAAAACTCATGACAAACTTTGTATGACACACATTGTTACATTGATTCTATATGATGTTAGCCTACATATATGTTATGATGTTAATCTTGGTCTCTTGATTAAGTATACTATAACTCTGACCAAATATTTCTTTTCTTATTTGTGTGTTTCACTGTTCAAATATATCATCTACAGAGTCTTAAATGCTACTACAAAGCCATTATCATATCAAACGTCTGTAAATGTTATCGAATCATGTGGCGGCCCCAAAGTAGTTCAGGACCTATTCTGGTTCTGGGGGCTCCCCGATTCACAGATTGTTTTTTGCTCAATTAAACTGTTAACTTTAATTTGTTTAAAGTTTTTTTTTTTTTTTTTAGATGGAGTTTCTCATTTTTTGCCTAGGCTGGAGTGCAATGGCACAATCTCGGCTCACTGCAACCCCTGCCTCCCCGGTGCAAGAGGTTATCCTGTCTCAGCCTCCCAAGTAGCTGGGATTACAGGCATGCACCACCACGCCCAGCTAATTTTGTATTTTTAGTAGAGATGGGACTTCACTGTGTTGGCCAGGCTGGTCTCAAACTCCTGATCTCAGGTGATCCACTGCCTTGGCCTCCCAAAGTGCTGGGATTATAGACCTCAGCCACGGCGCCCAGCTTTTTTTTTTTTTTTTTTTTTTTTTTTGGAGTAGGAATAAAACATCTCACTCTTGCCTGGAGGATGCAGGTCACTTTGACACATGGCAGTGCCCCTTATTGCCAATTCAGATGTTTGGCAGATAAGATGTTTGAATGCAGCATTTCACATTCATCTTAACTTTGTAGTTTCTTAGCAAATAGAACCCTTGGTTCTCTTTGCAGTCCAGACTTGATGTTGACTTACTTATCAAAATATTACTCAGATAAATTTTACTTAACTCTACGCTTCCCCAAAACCCTGTTTAAAAATCTATCTTTTTTGCTCATTTAATGAGACATCTTTCTGCTGTGTGATCTTTGCAAAGATCAATGAACCTGCTCTGTTGGATTACATGTCTTAATATAATTAGGGTAGGACAATAGGTTTTGTTAGTTATGTTTTTAAAGATAAGAAAACTGAGGATCAAGAAGATTAAACGAAGTATTCAAGATGTCATGGTAATACGTGGCCACAGAATTCAAACCGAGATCTGAAGCGTAATGAAGCCCAATCCTTTTCCACAGTGCCACTCTGACCTTCCCGCTTTTGCCTCGTCCAGCTGATTATTGCATTACCTTTGTTTAACAATCACACCTGCTATGAAGCCACAAAATCCACTCTGACCACTTTGCTCTTTCTCATCACAGTTAGTGTCCAGTTTGGACGTAAGCCTCTGTTTCTCAAAGTATGGTTTCAGTTTCACAATACTGCTCTCTGCCAAGATCCCTAATGAACCATCCAACCATCCAACACTTAGTTCTGAGTTCCTTTCTTCCTCAGCCACACCAATCAGCAAATATTTCTAACAACACACTCTGGGTCTTCACACATTCATACCTTGTCCTCGTGCTGTTTCCTGACCTTGCAATTCCTTGCCCCAAATTCTCTGCTTATACAAATCTGTTTTTTACTTTTTAAATATCGTATCAAGCTTCCTTGTTGCAAACAAAAAACGCATGCTAGTCGGTTTCATTAGATAGGTAATTTATAAAGGATATTAGATATCTCACAGAAGTTTTCTTAAACTTAAAGGCTGCTTTGCAGAACTGGTCTAGTGTAGATCGCACCCCTGCTGCCTGGACGCAAATAACACAGTTTTCACCTCTGACACTAGGAGGTGCTAGATCATTTCCTGCTGCTGTATTGGGAGCTTGGTATCTCTGCTACTACCCTCATCAGGACTAACCAGATTGGCACTTCATCTACGTTATGAGCCTCTAAGGGAAGTCTTGCATGGGTACATCTGACTGGCAGAGCCTAGGTCACATGCCTGCTCTGCAGCTACAAGGGAAGCTGGGAAAAGAAGTTTTTGTTTCTATCTTAAGGAGACACACACCTCTAAAGTGGGAATGTCCCACTAAACAGGAAGGGCATTCAAATAGTAGGGATGCCAAGTAAGAATGATAAATATTCATTACACTGGGGTCGAGTTAAAAAAATCTCCTGACCTGGAAAGTCTCTATAGCAGCAAGACTTAAGAGCTCTTTGTGTTGTCCCTCAGGTATTCACCTTTCTGCCGAGTTACAGTTGTAACAGATGTGATTCATACCTCTCCCATATCTCCTCATCCTTATTTCAGTTTGTGATTTCCAACTGCCATGACAGTACTTTTTTTTCTTGCCTGAGGGCTTTTTCTGGCCATTTAGCTTTATCACATTTGCCAGTGCTGTAGGCTGAAAGTATGGGGGAATTGACACAGGCCAGGAGCAGCCCTCAACCAATGTCTAGCAGATGGTAGATAAATACCTCAGCTACTTTGCTACTAGAGGGGGATAGCCCTGAAGCATGTGTTTAGTAATACCCCCCAGCATTTCCCTAGTGGGAATAAGCTCAGACACCTACAGTGGCGACCGGCTTGATAACTCCTTTATTGGCTCTCTTCCCTTCCTGTCTCACTCCCCTGTCAATGTCTCCTTCCCATCCCAACTACTTGCACTTAAACTTTTGTTTCAGAGTCAGCATCTGGCTGAAACCCTGAGTAAGACAACTCTCTTCCTTTCTCTCCCATTCTTTTTTTGTTTTGTTTTGTTTTTGTTTTTGTTTTTTGAGACAGAGTCTGTCTGTGTCACCCAGGCTGGAGTGCAGTGGTGCGATCTTGGCTCACTGCAACCTCTGCCTCCTGGGTTCAAGTGATTCTCCTCCTCAGCCTCCCGAGTAGCTGGGACTACCAGTGCACGCCACGATGCCCAGCTAATTTTTGCACTTTTAGTAGACACAGGGTTTGACCATGTTTGCCAGGCTGGTCTTAAGCTCCTGACCTTAAATGATCCGCCCACCTCAGCCTCCCAAAGTGCTGGGATTACAGGCATGGGCCACTGTGCCCAACCTTTTCCTTGTAATATAGATGACTCATTACTCATTCATCTCTCTTGTAAGATTCTTGATGGAGAAAAAAAGTATTGCCATTTTTCCCTATCTCATACGACACGTAGTACAGGCCCTTGTATATAATAAGCACTAAAGAAACATTTGTTTGCGTTTGTTGAGTTGAATTAAAATAGAGGTGATGGTCAGATTTTAAGTTTACATCACTGTATAGCCAAAAATTTTTCTCTTTCCAGAAGTCACACGTATGATTAACAGTGGTTATTTTTTATGATAGTGATTAGAGTTATGTTGTTGAACTTTCTAACCTTTGTCCAGGTATTTTTATTGCTCTTGAAAGTGTCAGCTATCCAGGAGGGTTGTGGCACGTTGTAACCACATGCTACCAAATTATCCTGTAACTCTGAGCCCTTCAGGGGTGAGTGGCCTGCCAAGACCACAGTCTTTGTGCAAAACGCCTCATGAGAAATGTTGGGAACAGCCAAAGGGATTTGACTGACTCTGTAAGGGCTCCTTAACCCTGGAGCCTCAGCCTGAATCCATGCCCAAGTAGAGTAATTCCTTTTCCCAACTGCTTTCCTTGTCCCACAGGATGCGCTCCCTACCCTTAGGAATAGCTCCCAGATCAGTGGTCTTCCAGTTATTTCATTCTTGAGTTTTTTGGTTTTGAATATGAGCCCAAGGGTCTTTGGCCAGTGGGTATCATTCCAATGGTTCTGATGGGTAATGACAAATAAAACAAATGGTGAATATTATGTAACAGCTGGCTGGTTCTGAATGGTTTTGGCCATGGTTCTGGAAAAGAATGCAGGAGGGAAGTGGTCAACATACAGGAATTGGAATGGGAACAGGAATTGGAATGAAGCCATTTTACATTCCTTTGGATGTCAGTCTTTCAGTAGGAGGTTAGAGTAGGATAGCACAGGGACCTTTTGAGTGCTCCTCCCCCAGTCTCCCTGCCTCCATCGCAATGCTGAAGAAACTCCCAGACTTTCTTGCTTCTTTCTTGCAGGACCTCTGCTCATCCCTATCCATTAATGCCCACATCATTATTTTCCTTGAGATCCTCTGGACTAATCTCATTATGGCCTTCAGCTCTGTGTAAGCCAATTACCACTAGAAGCCCTGGACTCCCTGGTCATTCCTCACCCACCAGATGCTCCTTTCTAATACATATGTATATCTGCTTTATTGACACCATCTCTCATCCCTCTGCAGCCTTCAAAACTCTTCCCTTGTGCCTCTGGAATTCAATGTACAGACACAAAACCATCTTCCTTCTCCCTCCCTCTCTCTCTCTCTCTTCTTTCTCTCTCTCTCTCTTTCTTTCTTTCTTTCTTTCTTTCTTTCTTTCTTTCTTTCTTTCTTTCTTTCTTTCTTTCTCTTTCTTTCTCTCTCTCTCTTTCTTTCTCTTTCTTTCTTTCTCTCTCTCTCTTTCTTTCTTTCTTTCTTTCTTTCTTTCTTTCTTTCTTTCTTTCTTTCTTTCTCTTTCTTTCTCTCTCTCTCTTTCTTTCTCTTTCTTTCTTTCTCTCTCTCTTTCTTTCTTTCTTTCTTTCTTTCTTTCTTTCTTTCTTTCTTTCTTTCTTTCTTTCTTTCTTTCTTTCTTTCTCTTTCTTTCTTTCTCTCTTTTGACAGAGTCTCCTCTGTCTCCCAGGCTGGGGTGCAGTGGCACAATCTCGGCTCACTATAACCTCTGCCTCCTGGGTTCAAGCAATTCTCCCGCCTCAGCCTCCCGAGTAGCTGGGACTACAGGCACCCGCCATCATGCCTGGCTAATTTTTGTATTTTTGTAGAGACGGGGTTTCACTATGTTGGCCAGGCTGGTCTTGAACTCCTGACCTCAGGTGATCTGCCTGCCTCAGCCTCCCAAAGTGCTGGGATTATAGGCATGAGCCACCATACCCGGCCTCTCCTTTCTAAAATATCTATTTCATGTCCTTGTTCTAACTGGCTCCTCCCTCAGGACACTGCTCCCCTGCAGCCCTTTATATAGGTCACTGGTTTCTCAGCCACGTGCCTGGCACCACAGGGCCTGAAATAGGATGAGTGTCTTCCTTGCATCTCAGTGCTGCTCCCAAGCCTTTGTCCCATATCATCCATAAAAACACCCAGTTTCAACATGGGACTATGTTGTCTGCCACCTTCTTTCCTCTTGGCAACCATCTACTGGCTCTGACATCACTTCTTCACTGTCATTTTTCTATCACTACACCCATTGTATTCTTGGTGATTTCAATATTCACACAAATAAGTCTTCCGATACACTGAGCTTTCAGCTTCTCAGCCTCCCCTCCTCCAACATCTCATCCTCCATTCTACTTCAGTCACTCACTCCTATGTTCATGCCTCCTGGGCCCTGTTTTAATCAATAATCTTACCCACTCCAGAATCTCAACTTCAAGAATCCCAATATTTGACCACCACTTCTTATATTATTTGTTTTATTTACATCTACTTGTCTTCCTTTACCACATCATTTTCTTATCCCCTCTGCATGAAGAATTACTATCCTAAATTTTATGCTTTTAATTCTCTTGATTTTTAAAATGAATTTATCATATATGCATGTATTCCTAGGCAGAAGAGTGTCTAGTTATTTTTGAACATCATAAAAATGATACTATATGTAGTCTGTTGTGTTGCATATTGTCTACTATATGCATATAGTCTATGTTTTATGTATCGTTATGTATACCATACACACATTATATATACTATATATTGTATTTGTGCATACCATACGTACAACATCTCCATGCTGTTGTGCATAGCTGAAGTTTGTTTTTACTGCTGTATAACATTCTATGGTGTGAATTTACCAAAATATATTCACTCATTTTTTTTTCTGTGTGCCATTTCCAGATTTTTGGTATCATTAACTCTTCTGTAAATAAATTGTACTTCTCTCTGGTGCATATTTCCAAAAGTTTTTCTAGAAGCACAGTTAATGAACCAAAGAGCATAAGCATGTTCAATTTTACACAACGATGTTACATTATTTTCTAAAATCATTTTTCATTATTCCAGGTCACTTCCACTAAATTCTGATTTTTAAAAGCCTAGCCATGTCTAGGACCTATAATGATTGATTGCACTGTCTTTTTACACTCTTCATTTTCAGTGTACCAAGGCTATATTCCATGGTATGTCATAATATTTATTCTTTTGCATACGCCTTCAATTTCCTTGCCTCTTCTTCCTTTATTGTGCTCACCTGGCAAAACCCTAGTTTCAGTGACAGCCAAATCTCTGCTGGCTCTGCACCTGTGCCCACACAGGGGAATATGGCTGCAGGTAACTACGCAGCTAGGCTGACTGTTCTCACATTACATTTATGGCTACAAGTATCATTAGCCTCTAAGATACTTGTCAATCAGACCATACTTTCCTGGTCCATTAACTCTCCCATTCATCTATTTGGTATCTTCTCATTTCTCCTTAAATCTCTATAACATCTTGCTGCACCTTCACTGTCAGCTGATGACCTTGTCATTGAGAAAATGAAAGCAATCAGAAAAGAACTACCATTGGCTTTGTTATAAACAAAATTTTGGTGCCACAAAAGAAATAGCACTTGAATATAAAATTTTCTTTTTAATTCTCAGCAAGGCAAGTTACTTCTATAGAAGGGTGTGCCCTTACAGATGAAGCAATGGTGAGTACACACTTGGACAAGGGAGGGGAAGGGGTTCTTATCCCTGATGCACATGGCCCCTGCTGCTGTGTCGTTCCCCTATTGGCTAGGCTTAGCCCACACAGGCTAAACTAATTCCAATTGGCTAATTTAAAAAGAGTGATGGAGTGAGTGGTTTGGCAGGAAAAATGGTTATGACAGAGCAGGTAATGAGTCAGGGTGGAGTAGGTAATCAGAATGAGTTAGGGTGGAACAGGTAATCGGAATGCATCAGGGTGGAGTAGGTAATCGGAATGAGTCAGGGTGGAGCAGATAATCGAAAAAAGATTGCTTTATGAGGAAGTTAAGTTTAAAAGTAGAAGGCAAAGAATTGAACATACTGACATATTGATTCTTTGAAAAGAAATTTAGAACTCATATCTAACAACTCCTCCTCTTGCATTTCCTTACAGCTCTTTCTTTTCAAACTTTTAAACATGTCTTGGCTTAGTTGTTCTGCTTGATTTTCCAAAAGAAGCTTCTCTGGATAAGGTGGAGGATAGTTAAGGGAGGTTTAGTAAGTGCTATTTTTATAAGTCTCTGCACCAACCCATGGATGTATGGTGTGACACAGCACCCAACAAGAATAAGTGCACCCATTACGGCTGCAAGGGAAGTAAGAATTAAGGCTATTATGCTTTTCCATTTACTGAACCACTTTTCTAGCCCTTCTCTAAAGGGGTCATTTACTCTTGAGTTGCTGGCTAACTCATTGGATAGGGCAGTCAGACCTTTCATTGCCTTTGTTATACTTCCATTAGAGGCAGTGTTGTTTGGGATGAAAGTGCAACATTGAGTTTTAATCATGATGCAAACTCCTGCTCTTTCTGCTAATATCATGTCTAAGGCTACCCTGTTTTCCCAAGCCAGCTGGCTAGTAGCCCCTAATTGCTCAGCTATTCCTTTAGCAGCATTTCTATTGTAGTTAATAAATTGCTGTTGATTGTAATAGATGTAGTTTATCCAATCTACATTTTTATTAACTGTTACCCACCAAAATATTGATTCAAATCTGCAGGTATTTGATTTTGGGCTTTAAATTGATCTGGTATTCCCCCTGGTATTCCAACTGCATTTAAATAGACATGAGAGTCAAAAGACCCATACGGGGCTTCTCTCATTTTATGATGTCTTATTTTTCCTTCCTCTGGTTGATGAAATGCCAGGGTGAAAGGAATAGCCAATTGGACTAAAGCACAAGTGCCACTCCAGTTATTCGGCAGAGTGCCCAGTAAAGGTCTACCAATATACCACCACACAGTCACTCAGGGATGAACAAGGGCTGACTGACTGATAAGCTCTTGAAAATTCTTAAGCTCACTGCACCCCTTCAGGTCTCCAAGGAATGCTAAGTTTCCTCCCTGTCATGAGAGATGCGAAGTGAACTTAGTGTTGGGAGATGGAAGCTGGATGGCCCTTGGGGGCTGACCTGCATGGTGCCAGATTTCAGGATACAGCAGAGACAGAGCATAGCACAACTTGCTACTCCAGACTGTAGAATCCTGGAAAGGAACTACCATGCAGCCCACGCCCAGTTGACTGGAGGACCACCCTAGTGGAAAGGGGACAATTTGGATCTCTGGCCTGCCATGCACACAGGCATAACAATTGCTTTTGTTTAACGTGCAGACAGAATAATTGATCCATTCCAACCAGGCATTTGCATCTTGGTATCCTGTCTTAATTGCCAAAGTTTGTTTTAAGTCTTTAACTTCTATAATAGCTATCTTGGTCTTGTCATTAGATGGAGGAGGAGCAATTGTTCTGTTGCAAGAGGTTTTGGAAGAAGGCTTAGAGGAAGGTGCAGGTGGCAGGGGGTCAAAGAAACACATTTCAAAGAATCCAGTAGGGTATGTCCCTGAACCTTCAGCCCTCACACCATAAAACTGAGTTAAAGAAGGGAACTGGCTTAGAAAAGGGGAAGAACTTTGAGGGTTTGAGATAATAACTTGTATAGGATTGCACCAGTTTAGCTGACAGTTGGTGGGTCGAGGGGTGGCACTGTTCCTCTAGTAAAATGAATATATGGCTTTAGGAAATTACAAAAACCAGTTGGGGCAGACTATCCTTGCTCTTCAGTGGTCCACAGAACATTGGACCAACTATGGCATAAAAGCTCTACATTGGGGAGCAACACTCCTGGTTGACACTGGGGTCTTTATCAAAATCTCCACAGATTAAATGGTCCCAATTCACTAATGCCCAGTCTGAGGAGAGTCAGGAAGGATAGAGGTACTTTTCTGAAGTAGAGAGCTGTCTTTGACTTGGCAAGTCCCCACAGGGTATAACAAGGCAAGCATTAAATGCAATAGTTTTAAGTGAAATTGACTTGGTTGTGTTAATAACTAGATGGTCAGCAATAGAGTGAGGAAAGAAGAAAGAGTAATATCATAGATGGAAGAGAGTTGAATTTTTCTTAGCTTTAGTTTGGTAGGGTTTTCCCTTGGGACTATGGCCCATGACTCTGGAGGGGGTGGCACTTTCTTGACTCGGGTGTGATGAGTCCCTCCCCTTTCTGCTGTACAAACAGCAGTCTCGTTGGTTAGCAGCACAAGGTAGGGTCCTTCCCAGGCTGGTGTGAGTTTTCCTTCTTTCCACCCTTTGATGAGAACATGATCCTCAGGCTGGTGCTGGTTTACTGGAAGTTCTACGGGTGGTACCTGTGCTAAAAGACTTAGTTTTGAGGGAAAGGAAAGTGGAAGATAAACCAAGAATATAATTGCTAAAAAATTGATCTTTTGTTTAAAATGTGGGGACATCAGCAGTGGACTTTATAGTCCTTGGTGCCTTTTTACTGAGAAATTTCCTTTGGCACCTATTTTTATTAGTTTTTAGACCAGAGAAAGCCAAACACCATTTTATATTTGACAATGCTTCCTGTATGATTTTTATGCCAGATAAGCTAAATTTCACCTTTATATTAGTGTGTTATTAATGTTAAACTCAATTTTAATAAAACCTTATAGACATATTTATCAAATTTTAACATCTGACCATAAGGTAAGATTTTTATAGACTCTTTTTAACCTTTTATAATTTTTGTTAAAGAGCAGGTTAGTGCTTTAAGAAAAATCTGTTGTGCTTTTATTTTAATGTCCAGTTCAGAGAAAAACTGGATGATACCCCTTTAACTTTAGCCAATATGTTTACACACAGAATTTCCTTTACAATTAACATTTTGAAACTTGCTTAAACCTTTAAAACAAACTTTTTTACCTTTTAATGTAGGTAAAAATCCACATTCTTATGCCTCCTTATAATCCTTTTACCAAAGGTATATTTTACTTTCCTTATACACCTTGCACATAAACTGTTTCTTCAATAGTTTTACATTCAGGAAGCCTAATTACTTTTAAATTATACAAACATTTCTTGCATAAATTCCCTTTTATAACTTTTTTTTCATGACTTTTACAGACAATTCTTTGACATGCCTCAACTTTCTGAATTGTTGCAAGCATCCCTTTCTTTAAACAACCAGTTAATTTATTTTAGGACAAGAATTTACCATATAACATTCCTTTTTACATAAATTTCCCACCTATTTTTTTCTCAAAGATGATAACCATTCTTTTCCAAAGGGAACTTCCTTCATATCTGTGGACTAGACTGTCTAAAGCCAAAAGATTTGAAGTTAGGATAATACATGTTGCACTGTTAACTTTTAGCAAAATTTACTCTGGTTGAAAACCTTGTAAGTTTGGGATTTCAATTATTCTTTGCTATTAATAAGAACTTGTTCAGTCCATATTAACTTAGAATTGGTATAGATGGCTCTTTCCTGATTCTGTAAGTACTTTAAGGCTTGGCTGAGTGCAAACAGCTTGCATGTTTGAGCAAACCAATTATTAGGCAATTTTCCTAACTCTGCTTCTACCAGAGTTTCCTTATCTCTTACTGAGTACCCATTGTGTCTTTTTCCCTCAGTCACCCAAGAGGAACCATCTATCGTCCTGTCCTGAAGGGAGTTCCTCCTACGTCTGATTGTCTGATCGGACCTTTGTATAGTAATTAAGATTTAGATTCCCTGTTAGGAAACCTGCTGGGTTAAGGAAATTTTCACTAGTCCATGTTAAATCATCTTTTTCTAACAGAATAGCCTTATACTTCAAGGTTCTTGAGTCGGTAAGCTATCTTTTGGCTTTTTTTTTTTTTTTTTTTTTTGACTTACGATAGTTCTGACCTGATGAAGTGTGCTCACAATGAGGTTTCCTCTAAAAGCTACTTTTCTACTTTCTTCTGTTAGCAAAGCAGTTGCCGCTACAGATTGAATGCATTTGGGCCATCAGCAGGTTACTGGGTTAAGGATTTTTGATTAAGAAGGCTATGGGTTGTCAGTGGCCTCAGTGCTTTCAGGCTATGCCCTTGTTTACACTGGTAACAGGTAGTATTGAAGTGTTACAGGGCCCCTGGCTTTTAAAGGAATACGGTACACTATTTTCTCTTTACTACTTCTATCTCTCTCTTTCTCTCTTTGACTTTATCTCTCTCTCTTTGACTCCCTCTTTGTCTCTTCCTCTCTCTCTGCCTCTCTCTTTCTTTCTCTCTCTCTCTTTGACTCTCTGTCTCTGTCTCTTCCTCTCTCTCTCTGCCTCTCTTTCTTTCTTTCTCTCTTTCCCCTCTTTCTCCCTCCCTTCCCCTCCCCTCCTTTCCTGTCCTCTCTGCTTATCTTTCCCTGCTTCTGCCAGCCACTTATGCTGCTGTTCTCCTCTCTCCTTCCCCTTCCCCTTGGGGAGGGACTGGCAGGAGTGGAGCTACTCTTTCTTCCCCTGAGAAGAAAGGAAAGGGGGGTTCTGAATATTTTTCTTATTACCAGAGGTTTGTGTGAGGTTCAATCCAATCTCCCCCATTCAGATTTTTCACCTCTTTTTGAGGTTCAACCCCCCTCATGGAGATTTCTCACCTCTATTTGAGGTTCAACCTCCTCTCATGGGGATTTCTCACCTCTTTTTGAGGTTCAACCCCCTTCATGGGGATTTCTTACCTCTTTTTGAGGTTCAATCCCCCTCTTATGGGGATTTCTCACCCCTTTCTGAGGTTCAACACCTCCCATGGGGATTTCTCACCTTTCTGAGGTTCAACCCCCACCTCAATGGGGATTTCTCACCTCTTTTTAACCTCCAAGAAATCCTGACTAAGGAATACTTCACTGCCCCCTGCACCTTTCTTTCCTTAGACCTGACTAAGGAATGCTTTACTGCCCCTGCAGTTTCTCTCTCCTTGGTATGTCCTAACCAAGGAATGCTTTACCACCCCACGGCTTTTTCCTTAGTCCCAACCACGAAGGAAATACTTTACCAGCTCCCATAGCTTCTTCTTCTTTGGTCTGTGCACAGAGTCATTGCCACAGTATGTGAGGATCCTTTAAGCTAGGTTGCTGGCCAGTTTCCTTCCGCGTTGCTGAGAACTCAGGTTATTCCTTGCACTGGGTGGGTCTTGATTTCTCACCCCTGAGGCTGCCACAAGGGGGCAGGGTGAGCCTCCTCACGAGAGAGAACCAGAGACTGCCCCCAGAGGGGAATGTAATCATAGGCGAGCCCCCAAATTGTTATAAATACAGTTTCAGTGCCGCAAAAGAAATAGCACTCGAATATAAAATTTTCTTTTTAATTCTCAGCAAGGCAAATTACTTCTATAGAAGGGTGCACCCTTACAGATGGAGCAATGGTGAGTGTACACTTGGACAAGGGAGGGAAAGGGGTTCTTATCCCTGACACACGTGACCCCTGCTGCTGTGTCATTCCCCTATTGGCTAGGGTTAGACTGCACAGGCTAAACTAATTCCGATTGGCTAACTTAAAGAGAGTGATGGAGTGAGTGGTTTGGCAGGAAAAATGGTTATGAAAGAACAGGTAATGAGTCAGGGTGGAGTGGGTAATCAGAATGCATCAGGGTGGAGTAGGTAATCAGAATGAGTCAGGGTGGAGCAGATAATCGAAAAAGATTGCTTTATGAGGAAGTTAAGTTTAAAAGTAGAAGGCAAAGAATTGAACATACTGATATATTGATTCTTTGAAAAGAAATTTAGAACTCATATCTAACAGCTTCCACTTCTGCATGGACTTCCTTATCTTCATCTGTGCCCGTTGTTTTTTCTATTGCTGTGTAACAAATTATCTCAAAATTTAGTGGCTTAAAACAACACCAATTATTATCTCTTAGTTTCTGTGTGTCAGGATCCAAGGCACAGCTTAGCTGGGTTCTCTGGTTCTGCATCTTCTGATATCTTTCTTTTGTAGCTGAGTGCTAGTATGCTTTGACCATTAAATAGGCAAATTATGCCCGGCCCTTAAGGAAAGACTTATTACTAAAATGGGCTGGATGGGAAAAGCCACACATCTTCTCATCTTCCTATAGAATACACACTGGGTAAAAGAAATATCATACTGTTCATAAGTTATAAAACTCTTTGAAGTTAAACTATTTTTTTTTCTTAAATTGTCTTTACAGTATTGGAACAACTAAAAGACATCTGGAAAAAAGAAAATGGAATTCTTGCCTCAAGTAAGGCCAAAATTATTTGAAGATGGGTCAATGATTTAACTATAAAAAAAAGTATAAAATACCAGAAAAAAATATAAAATAATTTTTAAAATTTTCTCACAATGAGAAAAATTTTTTTCCAAGTAGCACACAAAACCTAGGAGTCATATAAAAAGGATTGATAAGTTTGATTGCATAATAATAAAAATATCTACAAGGTAAGAAAAATAATAAACAAAATGAAATGACAAATTAAAACCAGTATAATATTTTCAATGCATATCAAAAACAAAGGGCATACACATAATTCTAAAAGAACTGACAAATCAATAAGTCAAAGATCATTAACCTGATAACAAAACAGACAATTGAGAAGATGCACAAATAAATGTATAATTAGGGAAATGAAAATTACAACTACAATGAATACACTTACTTTGTATTAGATATAATTTGTACAAGGATAGCAGAAGTGCAAGAAATGACATAAGTACAAGGATATTCACTAGAGAGCCTGGCACAAAGTGAGTATGGGTAAGTATTGGCTAAATAGATGCTGTTTGTAATAGCAAGATTAGAAACAACCTCCATGCTCCCAAAGAGGATACTGATAAAACATGGTACAGTTCAAAGAATGAGGCACTGAAAGTACTGATATAGAATGATTTCCAAGGTTGAAAATTGAAAAAAGCCAGCCTGGCCAACGTGGTGAAACCCTGTCTCTACTAAAAATACAAAAATTAGCCAGGCGTGGTGGAGCACATCTGTAATCCCAGGTATTCGGAAGGTTTAGGCACAAGACTCGCTTGAACCTGGGCGGCAGAGCTTGCAGTGAACCAAGATTGCGCCACTGCACTCAAGCCTGGGCGAGACTCTGTCTCAGAAAAAAAAAAAAAAAAAAAAAGAAGGAAAGAAAAGAAAAAGAAATTTAAAAAAGCAAGAAGCAGAAAAGTATGTATAGCATGCGTGTTAATTACATAATAGAAAAGATATAGTATACTTGTAAATGCATGGTCTATCTCTGGAAATATTCACTAGAAATAAGGAGGACTGCTTCCAGGGAGAAGAACTAAGTGGCTGGGTGACCAGGAAGGAATGTGGAATATTTTTCACTGCATACACAGCCCCGCTTTCATCTTTCATGTGCATCTGTTACCTATTTAAATGAATGAAAACACTTGAAAGTCAAATAGTTATCGCTTAAAAAGAACTGAAGAAAAATAGTCTCTAAGCAACAGCAAAAGAAAATATAGTATTGCTGAAAGAGTTGCTACTTAATTTATGTGTTTAAGAGGACAGGGAGGAGTGGTTTTATATGCAAAAAAAAAAAAAAAATAGACATTGCCTAGGGTTATACAGGATGGAAGCCAAATATTCTGAATACACCTCTTGCTTTTGACTTGGCTGCTGGAGCCTGAGGCAAGTGAATTAAGCCAATCAAATCTGGATAATAGTACTTAATGATCAAACTCTCCTCTGCATTGTGAAAATCAATTACTCGATGTTGGTAAAAGGCTTTGAAGGTATAATGCTCCAAGGTGTAAGACAGAGCCTGTTCAGACCTGTCTGCTGTCATGGGAACTGAGGCTCTGGAGTCAGGACTTTGAGGAAACTTCCAATCACTATTCAGTTAAACCAATGTTTTTAAAGTGCCAGTGCTCCCAAATGTGTCTTCCGTGTGTGTGCCCAGAGAATCAGCCTATTTTATTTGGGTTTTCTCATTCCTGTCTTACTTTTCTACACAGTGCCGAAAGTCGGTTAAGGAAATTGTAATCCAATGATTTCCAAAAAATGAGTTATTTTCAAAGAAGAGAAGCAAGGGTTAAGACCAGGGTGTGCAATTCAGTAAGGAAATCACAAACCCTTCCAGAAATCGCAGTGAGTTAGGGATTAATGTTGGCTTTTGAACAATATGTATTAAATTAGTCTGCAGAAATACAATATTCTCAAAGAGAAATGTACAGTCTAAGAAAAGCAGACCTATGGAAATGAGAATGTTAGTAGATAATTCCCTATCAGTCTCTCACATTTCTGTACATCTTGCAAGCAATGCACTGATTATCCTCTTTCCTGGATTATCTTTTCAAGGACATATGTATAGTTAACAGCCTTAGAAAATAGTTAGTGTCATCCTCCAGAGCAAATAGTAGGTTTGCTTACTGCACTTCATAAAAGATTTAAGTTCTCTAAATTCAAAGTTTTTCTCCTGTAATGTGATACACTACATGTATAGGTGTCATCTGGCCCTGTGGAAATTGGGGCTTGGTGAGGTGGTACAAATATGCTGATACTCTGGCTACTGCTCTTGCTGTCAGTTATAAACTATCCTTTGTCTTTGACCCAGGAGTCTGGTGTCTTCTACCAGCATCCATGAAACTGTAGATGGGTGACTTCTTAGCTTGCAAGTGGGATAAAAATCTCAAACTCTTCACAGTTCTTAAGAAATAATTGTTCTCTAGACGACTGCTATGTGAAAGAAATATAATGCAGGCCACTCATGTGAACCAGCACATAATTTTAAACTTTAGAGTAGCCACATTAAAAAGCTAAAAGAGGCCGGGTGCAGTGGCTCATGCCTGTAATCCCAGCACTTTGGGAGGCCAAGGTGGGTGGATCATCTGAGGTCAGGAGTTAGAGACCAGCCTGGTCAACATGGCGAAACCCAGTCTTTACTAAAAATACAAAAATTAGCCAGATGTGATGGCGCACGCCTGTAATCCCAGCTACTTGGAAGGCTGAGGCAGGAGAATCTGGGAGGCGGAGGTTGCAGTAAGCCAAGATTGCACCACTGCCCTCCAGCCTGGGCAACAGAGTGAGACTCTGTCTCAAAAAAGAAAACTAAAAGAAACAGGTAAAATTAACTATAATAATATATTCTGTTTAACCCAATACATCAAAAATATTGCCATGTAACCCATATGAAATTATTAATGAGCAATTTTACTTCCTTCTCTAGCATGAAGTCTTCAATATCCGGTGCACTTTTTACACTTACAGTGCATCTCCACAGGGACTAGCCACATGTCCAGTGCTCGAAAGCCATGAATGGCCAGTGGCTTCCATTAAGAACAGTGCAGCTCGAGTTTACAACATACAGTAAAATGAAAATACAAGTTTGAAGGTCTAAAATAAGTTTTCCTGAAAAAAAAAAAATCAAAGCCAGAATATCAGCGATATTGCTCACTGGACCCATTGCTCCTGAGACTCTTAAGGCATGTTCTGCATGTTCCAAAGTTTAAGCCTGACAGACTTGTCAGGACATCCTTCATCCATTATTTAATCCTCCTGTGCCCTTTAAGGTACATTCAGGATTGTTGTTTCTTCTGCAGCTGACTGTAATAAGATAGGAATGTAGGATAAGAGTCATAAAGACAAATTTGATACCAATCTATCAAACCAGAGATTAAAATTTAAATGTACCTCATTTCCCTTCTAGTTTTCTCCTTTGAGAGGTTTATCCACCCAGCCAATGGGTGGGAGTGGGGGATAGATAATCCTAACCTTAGCTCAAATTATATTAACGTTTGAATATGAAATTGGATATTCACCCAATTTTGACAAAGGAAAAATTTCAGTCTCAGAAAGCTTAGTCTCAACTTGCTCATCTAACCTCCCTAGTTCACAGGGTGACCACGTGACCACGTGACCATATGAGTGAGTAGCAGCGATGGACATTGACAAGGGAAGACAGCACTTGACATCTAAGGTGCCATGATGCTGAGTGTAATGATCTGTACTTAATAGAATTTTTTCTAAACAGCATGCTTCAGGACTCAGAATCTTGCATGGATTTGATTATGGTAAAATAAACAGTTGCCAAAACTTTTCATCATTTGGGATGAGGAGATGTCAGCCCAAATAATGTCAGGGTTTTAAAATAAGAAATATGAGTTTATAGGAATCACATGCATTGCTCCTCACATGCTTATATCCTCCAAAGATGGCAAAATGGTAGAAGTTAAAGGATACTTTTTAATCCTCTAATCTCACAAAAATCCAACGTTTGGAAAAGACTTGGTTAAAAATATTACAATATTATAAGATTAAGTTCTAAAACATATACAACACAATCCTTTTTGAGACAAAATTCACATATGGAAGAGACACCTCAGTTTCTTAAATAAATCAGTAAATCCATCAGTCAATCTCTTTTTAAGGGTCCCATAACACTGGTAGCGGTTGAGTTAAATAATGACATAAAACGGCCAGGTCTGGTCAGGCACCTTGGAGAACAAATATCACCCTTTAGATCCTGGGCCCCAGACACTGCAGGACCTCCCCATGGGTAGGTGGAACAAGGAATCCTGAGTCCCAATCTGAGCACTTGGGAGGATTCACCTGCACATATATCTTCTACCTACCCATGATCTATCATTACCCACGTCATCCCATCCTATTCATGAAGCCAGCATTTGGCCCAAGACCCTCACAGAGGTCCTGCCTCTCCCTCATACTTCTACTCAAGAATTATTATCAAGTCCCCTATGTCACATTTTGTGCCCTTCTTTTTTATCCAGTATCCTGACAACCCATCACTTGCCCCAAGTTTCTTCCCATGTCTTCTACTGCCCTGTGTCCCAGTAGCACCCGTTTGTGTTTCATGCCTGGGCTTTGGCCAAATATGTCCCTGGTTCTAGACTACTCATCTTAGCACCTGGCCCCTTCCAGACTCAGCTTGCCCTACTTATAATTTGCCTTTAGTTACAGTGTCTCTGGGTAAGAAGCACCTCATTCTGCATCGCCATCTAGTTGGGTGTTATTGTAGGTAGCTATTGACTTTGCTGGCAGTCATTTGTTCCTTGTATGAGACAATGTTTCTTCCTCTCTTCTCCTCTCCTTTTCCTCCATCCAAATGACAGTGTAATCGAGTAAAAAGCCTATGGAATTTGGAGTTAACAAAAAAGGTGTTGAATTGTAAAATGCCACCGTGGCTGTTATCTCTAAGCTTGGTTTTGCACCTATAAATTGGGGATGATAACAATTTGTGCTCAGATACAAGATTTTTTTTTTTAAAAGAGAATAAAAACATATGAGGACAAGTGTGCAAGAGCCAGCCATAAAGTGATAAATGGACATGGCATGTTTGAGTGACAATGAGCTCAGAGTCCTAAACTCCTTTGGCTTTTTGTATGTCTAGCTCTTTTTCCTGGTCTGTATGGTTTGTTTGTTTTTATTGTTGAAAACACAGATATATACCTTGTAACTTCTGCTATATTGCATTAAAAAATCTTTGAGGTGATATACTTTATCGTTCGTATTCCTATCTTGACCATTATAGTCATGTATTTCTTGGCTTGTGTGGAACAGAGAGTTCCTGTTAGAGTTCTGCACAGAAACTTCCCAAAGGAGAGCTTCAAATATTGGGAACCCTGTTAGATTTTCCAGGAAATCCATCTCATGGAAGTGGATTGTAGGAAAGTGAGTTGCATTTAGATACCACCTGGAACAGAACCACCTGGAAGCAGAGGGCTAGTGGTTGGAACGTTTGGCATGTGTGGTTCTTTGTCCTGTCGGTGGTGAGGTTTTGGACAAGTTACTTAGCTTTTCGGGTTCAATTTCAGTCAGCTTACTGGAGATTATAATGATATCAACCCCAAAGTGTTGATAGGGAAGGGCATGAGAGAATCCAGGATACTTGATTCTCAGTGTCTGGCACGCAGGGCTTGCTCAATACACATTAATGATGCTGGCTTTAATAATTCTTGCAAATGTCTTCTGAAGTGCTTCTCAATCTAGAGTGATCCTACTAAAATATCAATCAGGTTATCTCACTCTGCTGCTCAGAATTCTCCAATAGCCTCTTCCACTCAGAGGAAAGGTCAAGATCCCCGTTCTATTTCCTTTTTCCCCTTAGCATTTAAAACCTCTTTAACAAACATTTAATTGACTTACTTGATTTGCTTATTGTTTATACAACCTGTCTCTCCCTGCTAGTTTGTGAGCTCCATGAGGGCGGATCTGTTCACTGCAGTTCGATGTCTTACACACTGAACTGGCCATACTAGGTACTGTTTATTGAATGAATGAATCACCCACAACCAAGATGATCTCTACCTCTCCTGAATTCCCACGTTGCTTTGATGGCTATTCTCTTATGATACTTATTATAGTGCAAATTATACTGTACTTTGTTTTTTTTAGAGGTAGTCTCACTGTCACCCAGGCTGGAGTGCAGTGGCAGGATCTCAGCTCACTGCAACCTCCGCCTTCCAGGTTCAAGCGATTCTTGTGCCTCAGCCTCCCAAGTAGCTGGGATTGCAGGCACACACCACCATGCCTGGCTAATTTTTGTATTTTTAGTGGAGACAGGGTTTCGTCATGTTGGCCAGGCTGGTCTCAAACTCCTGACCTCAGCTGATCCACCCACTTTGGCCTCCCAAAGTGCTGGGATTACAGGTGTGAGCCACTGCACCCAGCTATGTTTTTTTGTTTTTTTGTTTTTTTTTTTTTTTTTTTTTTTTTTTTTTGAGATGGAGTCCTGCTCTGTCACCCAGGCTGGAGTGCAGTGGTGCAATCTCGGCTCACTGCAACCTCTGCCTCCTGGGTTCAAGCGATTATCCTGCCTCAGCCTCCTGAGTAGCTGGGATTACAGGAGTGCACCACCATTCTTGGCTAATTTTTTATTTTTAGTAGAGATGAAGTTTCACTACATTGGCCAGGCTGGTCTAGAACTTCTGACCTCCAGTGATCCGCCTGCCTTTGCCTCCCAAAGTGCTAGGGTTACAGGTTTGAGCCATCTCACCCAGCCATATACTGTACTATTTTAGTATTTGCCTTAGTCTCTTTACCTCCCTGAGTTGTAAGCTTCTTGAGTTGGAAGAATGTCTTAATTCTTTTTGTTTTACCTCAAAATCTTGGTACACAGTCAGCATTCATGCTCCTATGGGAGAAATACAACTGAGATTCTGAGCTATATTTCTTGTTTTCACCCACTCCTCTTGTACCATCTTTTCATCAGCATGAAACTTTATTACCCAACATTAATTTGTTAAAGATTTGATCTTTAATTTCTAAAATAAAATGCATTGAATAGTATGGGCGTGGTGGCTCACGCCTGTAATCCCAGCACTTTAGGGGGTTGAGGCAGGCGGATCACGAGGTCAGGAGTTCGAGACCAGCCTGGCCAATATGGTGAAACCTTGTCTCTGCTAAAAAAATAAATACAAAAATTAGCCGGGTGTGGTGGTGTGCGCCTGTAGTCCCAGCTACTTGGGAGGCTGAGGCAGAAGAATTGCTTGAACCCAAGAGGTGGAGGTTGTAGTGAGCCAAGATCGTGCCACTGCGCTCCAGTCTGGGTGACAGAGTGAGACTCCATCTAAAAAAAAAAAAAAAGCATTGAATAAATGTCACTTCATCTATTAGTAAGTGTTCACACTCAATTTCTGAACATAATACAATATTTCCATTTTCTCATCAAGAGAAATACAGATTCCTGCTGGGACCATCTCATCTTCTTTAATGCGGCAGTCAGCAGTAGAATGACAACTTCCAGGTCCGTGGTGCAACGGAGTTGGTGACAGAAGAGGCTCGGAGTGAACCCCACTCCCTCTGCTCCAGGCCTTCTTGGTGCGGCCCATCACAAGACAATCTGGCTTTAGGGCAAACTTAAAAGAAGTAGGTTAGAGCCACTTAAGAAAAGGAGCAGACAAAAAGACAATTTGTTCTTTTTCAAATTACATATTGAGACAGCCAAGTATAAAGCGTTCTCTGGAGAACCTCCGACAGGCCTGCGCGCTGGGAGAAGGGGGTGGAGCCACAGAAGTTCGCCTTGGCACGGGGGAGCCTGGCCCCTCCTGTTCCTGTGTTTGAACCTGGGAATTAGTCTGTGAGATGAGAGCCTGTTAACAGGAACCCCTCTCTTGCTTTGCTGTGTTGTTTTTCGTTTTCACCCAATAAATTCTGGCCCCCTCACCCTTCAAAGTATCTGCGTAATCTTTCCTGGTAGTGTGACAATAACTCGGGTTTTCCTACAACAATATTATATTGGTAATTTTAAAAATGTGCTTCAATGGACACTTGTTATTTGGTCTGAATACTAAATTTCATCAGTTTTTAGCCCAATTCATGATCCCAGTTACTGATGTCTATTAAAATTGAGGATAGAGAATGTCATTTTGGCTTGTGTAAATCTAAAGAAGAAATTCCGGAACTGGGTTGGAACAAGCCCCTCCACACAAGCAGCGCAGACATGTCCCCAGTCAGCTTCCTCCTCGGCATGGAGAAAGGGAAGAAGGCCCTCTCCGGCACCTGGGATACAGCCATGGGAGGAATCCCTGAGGCCAGACCTCATCCACCACAAGCCTGGGGGCCTCCTGGGAGGTGACAGGACAGGCTGGTGAATATGTGGGCACCATTCGTTCAGCTGCTTGAGTCCTCAGGTTCTTGACTCTGAAGCCCTGTCACTTTTATGTGATGTTTCTTTTTAAAACTCCTGGGTTCTCCTTGAGACCCTAAAGGGCACAGTGAGGTCTGCGCACTTCCTTTTGCCTCTCCGGGATACAGTGCTCTCTGTCACATGCAGGGGCGCACTCTTGGAGCAACATCCATTTCCCAGGCTGCTGGGCAGGATTCATGGCCAGAAGGGCTGCTGGCTTCAAAGGCCTAGAGGAGCCCCTGGAGCAGGTCAGACCCTGCAAGCGCCCCTAATATGAACAGGCACCTGGACAAAGAAAGAATGCAGCGTGGTTCTTTATTCCTGCTACACATTTTCCTGAGCAAAATGTGCCAGGACTGCCTTTTCATGCCTCACATCTTAAAGAGGTGTTTGTGTATGGAGGGCTGGGGAGGATGGTGGGTGTTGAGTTAGACTCTCAGGGCTAGGTCTTTCATCTTCAGATACTCAGCCGGCCAGTACATCACGGTAGTCCCATAATCCTTTCCCTCATCTCAGCTAACTCTGCCTGTCATGGGACATTCTCAGCCAAGGACCCATCTACTGATCTTTCACAGAACGCATGTGTGTGTAGCTTTTCGGTGCTTGATTCAGTGCCTGCTCTGGTAGGAGCAAAACAAATATTTGTTGAATGAATAAATGAGCTACTGATTGGGCCCTTGGATCAACTGTAGAACAAAGCTGTATCTTTAGAAGCAGAACCATTTCTCTCATTTTGGATCCCCACCAGAAGCAAGCTCTGAAACACGGATTTGAGTGAAAATAGTTTATTTGGGAAGTGATCCCAGGAAACACCAGTAAGAGAATGAGGAAGTGGAACGGGCAAGGGAAAGCAGCCAACAAAGAATGCTTCATTCAGCAAATCACCACTTTGGGCTACTCGGGTGTGAGCTGCGGGGCAACTCCAGGAGCCAGGGAAGAATACCCACCCGAGTGCTACCCATCTAAAGCGTGAAGGAGCCAGAGTGTGGCGACAGACTGCTTCTGGGGGGTTATCAAGTCCAGCTGCTGTGTGCCCAGGCACAGTAGGCACTGGGCACAGTGAAGACCTTCAGCCAAAGGTGTGCATTGGCAGTTGGAAGTCAGACTGGAGGCGCATAAATGATGGAGGGTGTTTGCCATGTCTCCAACACTATTCCACCAACTTTGGTTTCCATTCCCTCCATTTCTTATGTCAGTAGGAGACGGACAGAAGCTGTCAGGAGGAGACCGGGGGTTGCTGGTTCCTTCTGCCCTAGGGACAATAGTAAGTACTAGAGACTGCAGCCTAGCACGTAATCTCCATTATCTTGTTACTTGTTAGCTGTGGGCCCATGTGGACATGGGTTTCAGCAAACCACACACACTAATCTTGCAGTACATTCTGATTGCCTGTGATTCTCTTGGTCTTGGTTTCCAAATCGCATTATCTGTGTCTTAGCATGCATAGGATAGAGCAAACAGTGACCGTGTTTGACACTGAAGTGGTTGGGAAGTTTAAAGAACAATAGTGTCATAATTCAGAGTGGTTAAACTTAAGGATATTGTTGTAAAACCTCTCACAAAACCTGGCTCGTTAGAGCCATGAAGGACCTTAGACACCACCTCATTCAATGAGCTCATTTTACAGATGGTGAGACCGAGGAGCAGAGAGGTGAAAGGAATTGTCCAAGGTCGCACAACTGGTTAGTGTTCCAACCCCAGGGCTGATTGCCCTCCCACGCTGCTGCTCACACTGCCCACTCCCAGGGGCTCTGAAGAAGGCTCTCCAGAAGGTATTGTGCAAAGTGTTAAAGAACATGGGACAAGTGCAAGATGGGAGCAAAGGATTTAAGGGGTGGAGAGGGAAATGGGGCAAGAAAACAGGAGTGTGGGAATCAGTAGCTGTTGAGCTCCTACTCTGTCAAACACCATGCTCTGTGTCTTACAGGCATTATCTTATTACTGGTCCTGAAATCACTGGGAGGCAGGTATCATCACTTATAAAACTATATTTTAAAAACTTTTCAAACTTTTTTTAAAAAAGTAGTTTCTTGGCCAGGCACAGTGGCTCACATCTGTAATCCCAGTACTTTGGGATGCCAAGGCGGGTGGATCACCTGACCTCGGGAGTTCAAGACCAGCCTGGCCAACATGGTCAAACCCTGTCTCTACTAAAAACACAAAAAATTAGCTGGGCATGGTGGCGGGCACCTGTAATTCTAGTTACTTGGGAGACTGAGGCAGGAGAATCGCTTGAACCCAGGAGGTGGAGGTTGCAGTGAGCTGAGATCACGCCATTGCACTCCAGCCAGAGATAGAGTGAGACTCTGTCTCAACAACAACAAAAAGTAATTTCTTTAATTTTTTGAAGAAATCATCTCACCTCATTCTGAAGTTTCATTCCCACACAGAAACAGGAAATTAAACAAACAAAAACAAAGATGAAAACAAAAAAACCCCAACAAAACCCAAAACTTAAACTTGTGAATGTAAAGTAGCTGGGTTGCCTAGGAATTGACTCATGAGGCCGATATTTTTACTTTGTCAGCAGCCCGAGATGACTTACTCACATTTCCCCTGTGCATGGAGAAGCACCTTCACTGGCCTCTAGTGCACCAAGGCAACTCTGAAAATCTCTAGTCAGCAACATCTAATTTGAGCATCCTCCACCTCCCTGGATAGTTCAGGTCCCTTCTCTAGTGACAACACTGGAGATCTGTTTAACACAAAAATATAGTTTTTGAGATAAGCATCTTTTTGATTAATTGTCATCCTATGACACCACTAAAAGAATGAATTTATAAGATTGGACCAAGCAGAAAGCTGGCTGTCTGCAAAACACAGGTCCCGGGGAAGAGTTGGAAGCAGGGTGAAAGTGAGAGAGGGGAAAGGAAGAAACCAGTCAGTCAGGCAGTTAGGGTGGGTCCTCAGTTGAATTCTTTCAAACAAACACCCTGCAGGCACAGATAAGGGAACTTGCACAGAGGGGCTCACCTAAGACATGCCCACAGCCATACAGATAAGAAAGGCTACACTGGTTACTTGCCCAGACATGCCCGCAATGGAAAATTCCATCCCCTGACACATGTACAGTAAGGAGAACAAAGCAATATGGAGTAACTCAAATTAAGGGCCTGCATGTGCACTGTTAGAGAGGGGTGTAGCTACTAGAAATTCGCACCTTATGCAAATAAGATGCCCAGCTCTCATCAGTGTTTTATTAAAACTTTTGCATTCAACTGTAAAACAGCAACACTCTCCCAGGTCCCCTCTCTGCAGTGGAGAACTTTCTTCTTTCACTTATTAAACTTTCGCTCCAACCTTAGTGTCTGCACTCCTTAACGTTCTTGGTCATGAGACAAAGGATCCTGGGTACTACCTCAGGCAATGAGAGACTGCAACAAGAGGGGGAAAGAAGAGGTGTGTGGTGGTTGTTCAAAACATGAGGGATATCCCAGAAAGGCAAGCAGAGCTGGGGCTGTAGCAGAATTAAGCACGAGGGCTCTGGGTACCTAAGAAGGAGCTAGGATTAGGATTGGAATCCAAAGGCACATAGCGTAGCCACTTCCTTTCCTAGTCTAGTGGCCTTTGGGGAGGGTGATTCTCCAAGTGAGGAGAACAAATATTGAGGCTGGTGCTGACTATCTTCAGAGCCAAAAGGTGGCCTTCTGGTCCCCTCTGCACTCACTGAATCATGGGGACCATGTCCCCTTCTTCTGATCCCCATCCAAAGTTCATTGTGCCAGTCACAGATCGCAGAGCCCATCAGTGCCCCAAGGGCCGAGGGGTACATTTCAGACCTTGTGCAGCCTTCTCTGAGCTGTAATTTCCTTTGATTCTGTTGTTCTTGTTCCATCCGAGTGGGACCTCTGTTCCTATTCTGAAGGCCACTGTTAAGTCCTATTCACTCTGAATGGCTCATTTAGTTCAGTGGGGGTTTGGGTTTTTAGAAGGTTTTCTCTTTTAAATTCTTTTTTTTTCCTTATTTTTTTTTTTTTTCAAGAAAAAAGGTCATAAAGAGCTTTAAGATGCCATGCATGAAAAGCTCTGGATAAATGCAGCTTGTACTGGATTGTAAAATACTGTATTGTTCCAACCTTAATTCCTTGTGTGAGACTGGAATTGGTAATTTCCTGGTCCAGGGCAGAGGCTGAATACCAACAGGCCACAGACTGGAAGCAGGGGCACTGTGGCCTGGGAGTACTTGGGGAGAATTTATGGGGAAACCAGAGGCCTGTACAAGAAATTTTCCTTTTGGCTCAGATTAATTTTCCTGACTTTTGCATTAAAGTAAAATAACATTTTTATGAAAAACACACAACTCTGCTCTGCAGTGGCATTTGGGGGCTGGGGTGGGCTGCTGTCTGGGGTCACAGTTATAAATCACATAGAAAGCTTCCTCAGCTCTTCTGCTCTGAAAACTCACCCCATCTGGAGTGTGAGCATGTTTGCTTAGCGGGCAGTTTTCCTTCTCTGAGCTATGGAGGCTGTTTTGACCTTGAATTCTCTTGATGCTTAGGCACCAGAATCACCCAGTTTCATGCCAGCAAGACCGAGAGCCCCTCACATTTGCCGCATGTGTCCCTGACTCCTTGTACCTGCCTATATCCTTCCCTGGAATCCTCCCCTTCCCATCTTTTTCTCTGGAAAGATCATGCTTCCCCGCTTTCAAGCCATCTCCTCTGTAAACTATGACTACTTCCAACTTTGTTGGCCTCCCTGAGTCTCTGATCTCTATGGTACTCATAGTCGTGAACGCACATTTTAAACCCCTTTTTTTGGTTTGAGTTTGGTGCCCAGGTTTGATTGTAAACTTCTTGAATGCCATTCATTTCCTATAATTTGTATCTGCCATATGTGCTTTCATATGAGCCCAGCATAAAGCCGGAGACTCATAAATTCCCATTGGTTGGCTTTCTGATTGATTGGTTGGTTGATTGATAGATATGCCCAGATGTCTGAGGTAGTGCTTTGCTCATGGGACTCCAGGTGTCAGCAGAGCAGTCCCTGACTCATGTGTATTCACATGAGCTGATAATTTCACTCCCCCACCCCCACTTCATCTTAGGAGCAAGATACAGCCTCTGTTCTAGTCTCCAGACAAAAAGTTTACTGGCACCACAGTTTTGTGAGGTTTCATGGACTTTTACTAAACATTTGGGTAGATGGTAGGGGAGCTACGTTGGCAGGGTGTAGCATCTCACCATCTTCCTTCTGTGTAACGACACACAGTCCTTGTGCATGAGGCTGTGTGCTAGCAACCACCTTAAACGACTTGTTAAAGTGTTTCTTCTGAACAAATATCACGCTTAGTTGAAGAATAATTGCAATGAATTCCCATTATTGTCCTTGTTTTTAAAGCATCAGTACTCAGAAGGGTTGAGTTTGCCCCCTCTGGATTCAACTACTAAAAGTGTTCATCAGCGAATGCAGCCACTAAGGGAACCTGGGGTTAAAGAGATTTCAGATATTTCTCAGCCTCCTAGTCGGTAGACTGTCAGACTGAGCCTTTTGCTCCTGTCTTAGCACTGTGGGAGACCAAGATTGAAGTCTGGGCCCCCAGTAAACATTGCCAAAACTGCCCCTCAAGGTCTGGGCATGAAAAAGTAAACAGATCTCCCAAACAGAGCTTGGCAGCTCAGACCCCCAGCCCCTCCCTGTCAGGAGCTGTTCACGTGGGTGTCTGCATCTCTGGCCCGGGGCTGCCACTCTGTCCCAGCTTCCAGCCTCCTGCCTCATGGATATAGCAGGTTTTTAGTCATATACTTTCAGAACAGCAGAGCTTTCACGTTAACAAAAAAATAGACTTGGTGCTTGGGTCATTGCTATATCCTTGCTATTACATTTGCCTGAAAGAGTCCCCCTCTCAACCCCTGCTCCCAGACTTCCCCCTCTGGCTTGGCCTTTTGTGCCACTCTTCTGGGTTTTTTGCTCCTCAGATGTGCGCACATTTTAAATAACATTCCTTTCTGAATTTGTCCCTTCATTTCCCCAGCTTCTGTGCTTGGGGACTCTCCAGCTCCCATTCTTTTTCGCGCTAATGTTCTCTTCTCCATCCTTTGTTGACATGCCAATTTATTCAGCGCTTGGCTTCCACTTCCTCTCCTCACTCTTTTCCGTTCCTCACACTTCTCCTAACTGACAAACACTCCCCAACAGTGTGTGTGTGTGTGTGTGTGTGTGTGTGTGTGTGTGTGTGTGTTTGGGGTCTAGAAGAATAAACCTATTTTGGCCCTCATACCCTTGATGAGGAGCGGAGACATGTTTCTTGTTCCCCCATATGTTCTCCTAAATGTCAGTGTGGTCAATCTGGGCCCAGGGCCAAGTTTATGCACAGGCCAGTGACTGTGTGCTGTGCAGGGTGCTGGGAAGGCCATGGTAGTAGTCACTCTTGGTTATTTGCCCACCAGCCATTTTTCCCTTTCTTCTTCCTAACTGAACCCTAATTTTGTTTGGGCATATAGCCACCTGTACAGTCATATGCTTCAGGGGAGGTGAGCTCCATGCCTGTTCCTCAGCTGTGACTCATGATTGTTCTAAGTAATCTTGATTGGTTTAGGCATAAGTATGAGAAACAGTCTAGCCAATGAGAAGGAAAAAGAAGCCTGCAGGGTGGGTTGAAGGAGAGGCATCTGCAGAAGGCTGTCCTGTATCTTTAAATGTTACACTGGGGAGTTAAAATCCTTCTAATGCCCTGTATGTTGTCTCAAGGCTGGGATGGTGAAATCTACTACAGCCTTCTTGCAAACATGAGAGGTCAAGCCTCAGGAAACAAAAACAAGAACAAAAACAAAACATTCTGCAGAGAATGGTAGAAAAGAAATATGAAAAGGAGCTGTGTCCTCGATGGCATCTTTGATCTGCTGAAGCTGCCTTACTCTGAACTTGTGTTTAAGATAATAAATTTCCCTTTCAAGCCATTTGTCCTAGGGCTTATTGTTTCTTGCAGCCTAAAATATCTTAACAAGTAGCTCTTCTGACTGAAGAGATTCCATCGAAACCAACCTCTCTGTTCACATGGGTGTCTGTGCATCTCTCTGCTGCTTAGCTTGTTATACTCACACAGATCATCACCAGCAAGTAGCTACACATTTCATAGTACTTTTTATGTGCCAGACACTGTTCTAATTGCATTACACAAGGTAAATCATCCAACTCTTTCAAAACATTATGAGGTAAATACTCTAATTATCCCCATTACACAGATGAAGAAACTGAAGCATAGAAAGGTTGAGAAAATTGCAGGGTTCCAAAGCAAGTAAGGAGCAGTGGTGGGATTTGAATCTGAACAGTCTAGCACCAGGGCTTATAATAAAATCAATGTTTAACCATCAACTTCGAGGAATTCTAGGCCCTGCTGATCCTAGGAGGGGGCACATCTTTCCTGTCCCCACGCAGGTTCGAGTTAGCTGCCTTGCCTTGAGTGTAGGGCACTGTCCACACTTCCTTCTGTGTGTCTCTTCTCCAATGGAAAGAAGCTAGTGTCAATTTTGTTGGACCCAGAATTGGTGGTTATCTCATCCTTCCACAGCTGAATGCCAGGATAACACCCCTAAGGTGTCAGGGAATTGTGTCCCAGGGGCCACCATTCTCATGCATGCTTTATTACTGGTGCAACCAAGGGCTAATTTGATTAAGCCCACCAAACTTAACCTGTCTTGCTTGCTTTTAACCACTTGTTTCTAGATGAACTGAAAACCTGTATATATGGTTTGGCTAAGTCATGAAGCCAAACAATATGTAAAAAACACCCCCACTACCTTCCTTATAGGTAACAGCTCTGATGTATATGCCACTATACTAATGGCTGCTTGAAGTTGTTTCTTAGGACCCAGGGGGTACTTCTGGTCCAGTTTGAACCAGTTGAGACCACGAACCCTTCAACTGGGCCTTTGCAAATGCCTAAGAGGTGACCTTTGGATGTCAGCAGGCCTAAAACTCTTCCCTCTGATCATGCTAAAATCACCATTTTCTGAACATGAGTCCTATGAAGAGCCATGAACATCAACTATGCTTGTGCAAATCACTAATTACCTTATTTTTCCCCACTACCAATCACTGTTCCCCACACCTTAGACCACCCTGCTTCTTTACCCTATAAATATCCTTAAGCCCTATCTTCAAGGAGGTATATTTTAGACCTGTTCTCCCACCTCCTTGCTTGGCTGCCTTGTAAATAAACTCTTTCTCTGCTGCAAAACTCGTCTTCTCAGTGATTTGCATGTTGTGTGATGGGCAGAATGGGTCTGGTTTGGTATCACTGGCAGGATTGCACCAGGATGAGTTGAACTGGACACTGGGCAGCTTGAAGGCTAGCCAAGGGGAGGCAGAGACTGGGAGCCTCCCCAACTTCCCCTGGGTCCCACACTGGCCCAAGTTCAGGTTATCTCAAGTTCCTTCTGCAACTTAGATTCCTGGCTTGGGAGAAAATTGCCAAAGTTCCCAAAGCTAGGAAGAAGCAGTGGTGGGATTTGAATCTCGTAGACTGGATTCCCAGTGACTGGATTTCCAGTGAATCCAGTGTACAAGAACATGGACTTTTGTTGTTGAAAGGGTTTTAATAATCTCCTGGTCCTACCCTCTTCCACCTCCTTGGTAGCACCCAGTGTCAGAAACCACATTAATTATTTTGACAAAGAACATTTAATATGAATGATTATTAACTAGGGTTATGAACTAGGGTTGAAGAATTGAAAAGGCAAAAAGATGTACCACAGAGGAGCAACTGCAGGAAGAAGCTACCATCCTTAGAGCTGTGGAACAAAAGAAGAGGTTGGAATTTCTAGAACTTAGAAGCCTAGAGAAAAAGAGTTCTGAGGATAGAGTGCTGGTCTGCTGGTGCTGATGAGGAAAAGAAGTATTGCTAGGGTGGTGCTGGCAGGACCATGAAGCCCATGGAAAACCAACAAGAAGCAATAGGGAGAAGCAAGTCAGTTCTGCCTCTGCCAGCTTTGCAGTCATCCTCTAGTGCTAGCTACTGTAGAGTGCAACATGGTGTCAGATGACACAGCAGCATCACAGAACATAGAAGGGAGGGTTTGAATATAGAAAACAACAGCTAATTCTCTCTCACTGTCTCTCCCACAAAAGAGAATAGCCAAGAGGATTGCAAGGGAGATGTTTATCAATGGGAATTCAATAAAATAAGAAAGCTCTTATTTAACTTCCATCCCATTTGCACTGGAGGCACAAGAGGAGCAACTACGTGAGAATAATGCTCTAGAAAAGTCAGTGTGCATGAGGCTTAAAAGCCGCATGGTAGGAGCAACTTGTATATGGTTTGTTGTAGGAAAGTTTAGTGTTTGCTGAGGGGATTGTCATTAGATCCTTTCTGAATTTTAGGTAAAATAAAGAAAGGAATTGGATAACATTTGATTATCTTCTCATTTCTTCTTCTTATTTCTTCCTTTGATGCCTATTAATCTCATAATATTAACATTGTCTTTTAAAGGATCTTCTCTTCTCTCTGAAAAAATGCTGCCCTCATCTCTTAAGAAACTGGGGAAACTTCACCTCCACTTCTGGGGCAAAGAGTGATGTGTTCCTGGATGAATGAACACTTACTAAGGACTTTCTATGTGCCAAGCACTTAGAAGTACTCTTACCACTTACTACCAGTGTAACCTTGGTCAAATTACTTTTCAAACCTATGAAATGGAGATACTGCCTATTTCATGGAGCTAGGAAGAATAATGGAGATACTGGAAATCTCCTATCCCAGTGTTTCTTATGCCTTGTCTCTCATTGTTTGCTTATGTGCTTAAACCCCTTTGATCTCAGCAGTCTTCATAACAACTTGGTGAGAAAAAGCATATCTACCTTCATTTTGCAAGTAAAGAGCCTGAAGCTCCAGGTAGTTAAGTGGCTTGCTCAAGACCTCAAGATGGGCCAACAAAGTGCAACTGGAACCCAAATCTTACTCTTCTGAAATCCGAGTTACTCTGAGGCCAGCATACCACCTTCTATTGACCGTATTGGAACTCAGAATACTGCTACCTATATAATTGATCTTAAAGTAAATACAATTAGTCCAAAATAAAATGTTCATTTTCCTTAGTAGTCAAGGAAATGCAAATTAAAAGAGAAGCCATTTTTCTTTTAGCCTCTTAAATTGGTAAAGATTTGAGGAAAAGTAGAGTTGGTTAAAATGCTCTGCTTCTGGTGTTACTTGGCCTGGTTTGAAGTTTCACCTTTAGTACTCACTGGCTGTGTAGCCTTGGCCAAGTCCTTTAATCTGTCGAAGACTCAATTTCCTTATGTGTTAAAGGAAGATTATGGTTGTACTAATCTGATAGAATTGTAGAATTTAAATGAGATTATCTACGTAAAGAGCTTAGCCTGGGGCCTAGCATATAAATATTTAAAGAATGTCAAAGAAAGGAGAAAGATATTTGATACTAGGGTTGGTAAAGGTATAGTGGGACCTGTATTCTCATTTACTGGTAAATGCTCAAACAAGGGCAAGTTGGTTTAACTATTCTGGAGAATAATTTCCACCTTGTGCAAGAACTTTAGATGTTCATATTCTTTGACCAAGCAGTTTTACTTCTAAGAATATATTTCAGGTAAACAATTGAATATGAATGATGTTTCATTTATATAGATGTTCCTTTTAGTGTTAGACAAACAAAAATGGGAAGAGTCAAATATCTAATTATTGAAAAAGTATTAAATAAATGTTGGCATTGTCACAGGTTGAAATATTACACAACAATAAAATGATGTTTATAGAACATTTTTAATGATGTGAGAATAAGCAAGATGAAGAGAAAGAGCATATGTTAGAATTGTCTTTTAAAATTAGAAAAAAAGGAAAAATTCGATAAGTGTTATTAGAATAATTTTTATCTTACACATACAAAAATGTTTTATCCTACACCTTATCACTTACATAGATAAATTAAAATGTACAAAAGATCTAAATAACGAACAACTGCTCAAGAATATTAGAAGGAAATATCAGCAATTTTTTGTGACTCTGGTGTTTATAAATTATTCTTAAAACACCCAAGAGCAAAAATAAGGGAAAAGCTTACTAAGTTTGATTACATCAAAAATTTAAAAATTCTCTTTAGAAGAGAAGCATTCTCTTAGTCAACAAATATTTACTAGGCATCTATTACAATGCCAAGGACTGTTGAAGATTCTGGGATATAACAGGTAATGTCTCTGTGCTCTTAAAGCTAATATCTAAGAAGAGGTAGAAAATGAAAAAATGATAATACAAATACTGTATTTGTTGAGTGGGAGCAAGAACTACTAAAAAAACACATGAGGGTATGAAAAATAGTGGAAGTGACAGGAGTGAAGATTGCTATTTTATAGAGTGAGCAGGAAAACCTTCTCTGATAGTATGACATTTGAGCTGAGGCTTGATGAAATGAAGGAATGAAACATATGGGTATCTTGAGGAAGAAAATTCCAGGCAGAGGAAAGAGCCAACAAAAGCCCTGTGTCAGGAGTATCTTTTGTATATTTGAGTTTAGTAAAGAGACCAGTGTAGCTTGAGCAAAGTAAGCATGGGAGAAGGTAGTAGAAGATAAGGCGGGAGAGGTAGCAAGGTGGCAAGTGACACTGGATATCGGGTCCTTTGTATGAATGTTGGGTTTTATTCAGAGTGAGGTGGGAGATTACTGAAGAGAGAAACAGAATCTTAGGTACAATGAGAGTCACTCTGCCTGTAAGACTAATCTGTAAGGTAGCAAGGATGGTCATAGAGAGACTAGTTGGAGGAGACTGGAAATAATCCACATGACAGGTGATGGTGACTTGGCCTAGGTTGACCATGGTGTACATGTTTTAGCTATTCTAGCTCATTTGCTCTTCCATATAAATTTTAGAAACAGCTTGTCTACACAGAATCTACAAAAAGTCCTGCTGGTTTAATATTTAAAGATCAATTAATGGTCTAACACTTTTTCATGGTTTAAAAAACTCAACAGAATAGAAATAGATGGGAACCTTTTCAACCTAATAAAGGGCATCTATGAGAAATCCACAGCTAGTATCATATGTATGGTGAAAGACTGAGTGCTTTTCCTCTAAGATCAGAAACAAGACAAGGGTATCTGCTCTCACTGCTTCTGTTCAGCACTGTACCAGCAGATCTAACCAGGGCAATTAGGCAAGAAAATGGGATAAAAGATATCCAGATCAGAAAGGAAGAGGTAAAATTGCTTCTATTCACAGATGGTACACTCTTGTATATAGAAAATCCTAAAAAATCCACACACGCATGCACACACACACACACACACACACACACTTATTGGAACTCATAAGAAATTTCCACAAGGTTGCAGGATACAAGACCAATTACAGAACCAGTTGTATTTTTACATTTTTATATATTTTTATACAATAGAATTTAAGAATAAAGTACTTAGGAATAAATTTAACAACAGAAATGCAAGGTTTGTACAACGAAAACTGCAAAACATTTTGACATAAATTAAAGAGTAAATGAACGAAAATGTGTTACATGTTCATATGTGAGAAGACAATATTGTGAAAATGAAAATACTTCCCAAATTTACCAAAAGATTCAATGCAATGCTATCAAAATCCCAGTTGACTTCTTTATAGAAATTAACAGGCAGATCCAAAACTTCATACGGAAATGCAAAGAACCCAGAAAAACTAAAACAACTTTGAGAAAGAACAGATGTGGAGACTATCACTCCCTGATATAAAGATGCCCATTTCTGTAGGCTCGACTTACTCCTATAGGATACTTTAGCTTTGGCGGAATTGTTGGACCTGAACTCTGCAGGGAGGTTTTGCCCATGAGATGGGTCCATTTTGACCTGAGCACCCCTTGGTCTGCTGGCCTCTTCTGGGTCCCAGCAAGGCTGTGCCTGCTTGCAGGGCAGCCTCTGGTGCCTTGGGGGCCTGCATCATAGCTCCTGTGCTGATGGACCACCTGACTGGCAGAGTGCTCCAGCATAGTGGGCCTCATGAACATGCACCAGCTCACCTGTGCTGCCCCCCATGCAGCCTCCCCCTGTGCCACTTTGCCTGCATGCATTTGCCCATGACCTCCCTGCACCATCCTTCTGCTGGTACACGTATGACTGGGCTGACCCTGTCTTCCCTTCCCCACCAGTGTGCATGTACACGTGCATCCTGCCATCCCACTGCTGCTGGTGTGACCATACCTTGCTCCCTCCCAATCCCTCTCCCCCATTCCCCTCTCACTACCCCCATCCTCTGATCACACCACCACTGTTGTCAGAACTTTGGTGGGCATGGAGCTCACCAGCCTCATGCCTGCCAGCACCTGCCCCTGCACCAACACTGCCAGTGGTGCAAAATGAGGCATGAAGAACAGTGGACCCAGCTACTGCTGCCTGTGGGAATGCTTACAGCGGGTACACACAGTCCTGTGCCCACCAGCACACCACCCCTATACTAATACCACCACTACTGTGAACACGTGCAGTCGCTAATGGCTCCCCCACCCAGCCGTGCTGCCCCACAGCTGCTGTGAACACCCTCATGGAAGCCAGCAACCCAGCACCCACTAGCACCCAGCCACAGTTGATGAACGTGCCTCTTACCACATTTCTGCTGCCACTGCTGCTGGCACAGGTGAACAAGGACAGATCCTGCTGCCATCACCCTATGAAGTGCTTTGCTTGTCACTGCCCATTGGAGTGGTTGCTGTGAATAGCCATTCAGTTTGGAAGCACTTTGGCCCCTCCACTGCAGCATGTTCCTAACCTTGAGGAGCCAGAGACCAAAGCCAGGACCTGATACCAGTTCCCCAGAGTAACAGCATAAAATCCAGGAATCCTATGCTGAGCCTTGAGCCTGGGCCCCCTAAAATCTTCCAGAAATGAAGCCAGTTGACTGAACTCACCTTATACCACAATCAAGCCCCCAATGTCATCAAGTGGGATAAAAGAGAAATAAATATCCAAAGGACAATAACTTCAAAGATTGAAGGAAGATTGGCCCACAAATATGAGACAGAACACAGCTAACAACACAATAACAGCTCAAATCCATGCATATTAATACTAACCTTGAATGCAAACAAGCTAAATGCCCCAATTAAAAGGCTCAGAGTGGCAAACTGGATAAAGAAGAAAGACCCATTGGCATGCTGTCTTCAAGAGACCCATCTCACATGCAATGACACCCACAGACTCAAAATAAAGAGATGGAGAAAAATCAACCAAGTAAATAAAAAACAGAAAGAAGCAGGGGTTGCAATCTTAATTTCAGACAAAAGAGACTTTAAACCAACAAAGATCAAAAAAAGACAAAGAAGGGCATTACATAGTGATGAAGTGTTCAATTCAACAGTAATACCTAACTATCCTAAATATGTATGCACTCAACACAGTAGCACTTACATTCATAAAGCAAATTCTTAAAGACCTTCAAAGAGACTTAGATTCCCACATAATAATAGTGACAGACTTCAACATCCCACTGACGGTATCCGACAGATCATTGAGGCAGAAAATTAACAAAGATATTCAGGAACTGAACTCAACACTGGACCAAATGGACCTGATGGACATCTACCAAACCCTCCACCCAAAACCAAAAGAATATACATTCTTCTTATAGCCACATGGCACATACTCTAAAATCAACCACACAATCAGACATAAAACAATCCTCTGAAATCATACCAACCACTCTCTTGGACCACAGGACAATTCAAATAGAAATCAAGACTAAGAAAATCACTCAAGGCCAGGCATGGTGGCTCACTCCTGTAATCCCAACACTTTGGGAGGCTGAAGAGGGCAGATCACCTGAGGTTGGGAGTTCAAGACCAGCCTGGCCAACATGAAGAAACCCTGTCTCTACTAAAAAATACAAAATTAGTTGGGCATGGTGGTGCATGCCTGTAATCCCAGTGACTCAGGAGGCTGAGGCAGAAGAATCACTTGAACCCTGGAGGCAGAGGTTGCGGTGAGCCAAGATCATGACATTGCACTCCAGCCTGGGCAAAAAGAGAGAAACCCCGTCAGAAAAAAAAAAAATCACATAAAACCATACAATTACATGGAAATTGAATGACCTGCTCCTGAATGACTTTTGGATAAATAATGAAATTGAGGCAGAAATCAAGAAGTTCTTTGAAACTGGGGAGAATAAAGATACGACATACCAGAATCTCTGGGACACAGCTCAGACAGTGTTAAGAGGGAAATTTATAGCCCTAAATGCACACATCAGAAAGTTAGAAAGATTGCAAATTAATGATCTAACATCATAACAAAAAGAACGAGAGAAGCAAGAGGAAACCAACACCAAAGCAAGCAAATGGAAAGAAATAACTAAATTCAGAGCTGAACTTAAGGAGATTGAGACACAGAAAACCATTCAGGCCTGGTGCAGTGGCTCACACCTGTAATCCCAGAACTTTAGGAGGCCAAGGAGGGTGGATCACTTGAGGTCAGGAGTACAAGTCCAGCCTGGCCAACATGGTGAAATCCTGTCTCTACTAAAAATACAAAAATTAGCCAGGCATGGTGGTGCATGTCTGTAATTGCAGCTTCTCAGGAGGCTGAGACTTGAGAATCACTTGAACCTGGGAGGTGAAGATTCTAGTGAGCTGAGATCGCATCACTGTACTCCATCCTGGGTAAAGAGAGAGACTGTCTCAACCACTGCTCGCCCCAACCGAAAACAAAAAATTTAGAAAGATCAACAAATCCAGGTGCTGTTCTTTTTTTGAAAAAAATTGGTAAGAGAGACTGCTAGCTAGACTAATAAAGAAGAAAAGAAATAAGACACAAATAAACACAATTAGAAATGACAAAAGAAATATTACCACTGACCCCACAAAAATACAAATAACCATCAGAGACTATAATGAACACCTATATGCACACAAACCAGAAAATTTAGAAGAAATGGATGAATTCCTGGACACATACAGCCTCCCAAGACTGAACCAGGAAGAAGCTGAATCCCTGAACAGACCAACAATCAGCTCTGAAATTGAATCAGTAGTAAATAGCCTACCAAACAAAAAAGTCCAGGACCAGACAGATTCACAGCCTAATGCTACCAGATGTACAAAGAAGAGCTGGTACCATTCTTACTGAAACTGTTTCAAAAATTTGAGGAGGAAGGACTGCTCTCTAACTCATTCTGTGAGGCCAGCATCATCCTGATACCAAAATCTGGCAGAGACATAATAAAAAAAGAAAACTTCAGGCCAATATCCTTGATGAACATCCATGCAAAAATTCTTAACTGGCAAACCAAATTCAGCAGCACATCAAAAAGCTTATCCACCATTATCAAGTAGGCTTTATCCATGGGATGCAAGGTTAGTTCAATATATGCAAATCAATAAATATGATTCATCACATGAAGAGAATTAAAGACAAAATCCATATGATTATCTCATTTGATGAAGAAAAGGATTTTGATAAACTTCAACATAATTTCATGTTAAAAATTCTCAATAAAGTTGGTACTGAAGGGACATACCTCAAAATAATAAGAGCCATCTACAACAAACCAACAGCCAACATCATACCGAATGAGCAAAAGCTGGAAGCATTCCCCTTGAAAATCAGCACAAAAGAAGGATGCCCTGTCTCACTAGGCCTATTCAACATAGTATCAGAAGTCCTGACCAGAGGAATCAGGAAAGAGAAAGAAATAAAGGGCATCCAAATAGAAAGAAAGGAAGTCAAACTATCTCTGTTTGCAGATGACATGATTCTATATTTAGATAGCCCCACAGTCTCAATCCAAAAGCTCCCTCAGCTGATAAACACCTTCAGCAAAATTTTAGGATATGAACTCAAAGTACAAAAGTCACTAGCATTCCTATACAGCAACAATAGCCAAGTAGAGAGCCAAATCAGGAAAACAATACCACTCACAATTGCCACACAAAGGATAAAATACCTAGGAATACAGCTAACCAGAGAGATGAAAGATCTCTATTATGAGAATTATAAAACACTGCTGAAAGAAATGAGACATGACACAAACAAATGGAAAACCATTTCATGCTCATGCATAGGAAGAATCAATATTGTTAAAATGACCATACTGCCTAAAGCAATCTACAGATTCAATGCTATTCCTATCAAATTACCAGTGACTTTGTTCACAAAACTAGAAAAGGCTATTTTAAAATTAATATGGAACCAAAAATAGCCCTTATAGCCACAGCAATCCTAAGCAGAAAGACCAAAGCAGGAGGCATCACACTACCTGACTTCAGACTATACTGTAGGGCTACAGAAACCAAAACAGCATGGTACTGGCACAAAAACAGACCCATGGACCAATAGAATAGAATAGAATAGAATAGAATAGAATAGAATAGAATAGAATAGAATAGAATAGGGAGCCCAGAAATAAGGCCACACACCTACAACTATTTGATCTTTGACAAAGCTGATAAAAACAAGCAATGAGGAAATAACTTCCTGTTCAATAAATGGTGCTGAGATAACTGTCTAGCCATATGCAGAAGATTGAAACTGGACCCCTTCGTTTTACCATATACAAAAATCAACTGAAGCTGGATTAAAGACTTAAATGTAAAACCCAAAACTATAAAAACTCTGAACAATAACCTAGGAAATTTCATTCTGGGCATAGGAATGGGCAAATATTTCATATCAAAAATGCCAAAAGCAATTTAAACAATAGCAAAAATTAACAAATGGGATCTAATTAAACTTAAGAGTGTCTGCATAGCCAAAGAAACTATCAACAAAGTAAACAGACAACCTACAGAATGAGAGAAAATATTTGCAAACTATGTATCTCAGAGAGATTTAATATCCAGCATCTATAAGGAACTTAAACAAATTTACAAGAAACAAACAACCCCATTAAAAAGTGGGCAAAGGACATGAGCAGACACTTTTCAAAAGAAGACATACATGCTGCCAATGAGCATATGAAAAAAATGCAAATCAAAATCACAATAAGATACCATCTCACATGAATCAGAATGGGTATTATTAAAAAGTCAAAAAACAACAGTTGCTGGCAAGGTTGTGGAGAAAAGGAACATTTACACACTATTGGTGGGAGTGTAAATTAGTTGAACTATTGTGAAAAGCAGCATGGCGATTCCTTAAAGATCTAAAATCAGAACTGCCATTCGACCCAGCAATCCCATTACTGGGTATATACCCAAAGGAATATAAATCATTCTGTCAGAAAGACACATGCACTCATGTTCATTGCAGTACTATTTACAATAGCAAAGGTATAGAATTAACCTGAATGCCCTTCAATGGTAGGCTAGATAAAGAAAGTGTGCACATATACACCATGGAATACTATGAAGCCATAAAAAAAGAATAAGATTATGTCCTTTGCAGGAACATGGTTGGAGCTGGAGGCCATTATTCTTAGCAAACTTATACAGGAACAGAAAGCCAAATACCACATGTTCTCACTTATAAGTGGGAGCTAAGTTGTGAGAACACATGGATATATAGAGGGGAACAACAGACACTGGGGTCTACCTGAGGGTGGAGTTTTGGAGGAGGGAGAGGAGCAGAAAAAAATAACAATTGGGTACTAGGCTTAATACCTGGGTGACAAAATAATTTGTTCAACAAACCCATGTGACAGAAGTTTTCCTATATAACAAACCTGCACGTATACCTCTGAACCTCAAAGAAAAGTTTTTAAAAATTAAGAAATTAAAAAAAATACAAGTCCCTCTCTACATTACCTGAGTTTATGCTAATGAAGTGACTCAACGTGAGGCCCCTGGATAGCTTCAGGATGAGACTGGTTACCAGATAGACCAACACATGATTATAGCATTGCAACTTTCAGTTTCTCCCTTCCCAACACACCAACCTCTTGGGAGAAGAGGGGACTGGAAATTGAGTTCAGTTGCCAACAGCCAATGATTTAATCAACTATGCGTACATAATAAAACCTCCATTAAAAACCCCTAAACAACAGGAGTTTGGAGACCTTCCTAGTTGGTGAGCACACTGAGGTGCTGAGAGGGTGGCTTTGCCCACCACTCACACCCCTTGCCCTACTCACCTCTTCCATGTGGCTGTTTCTGAGTTGTTCCCTTTATAATAAATTGGTAATCGTAAGTGCTTTCCTGAATTCTGTGAGTTGTTCTAACAAATTACAGGACTTGGAAAGGAGGTTGTGTGAATCCCTGAACTTGTAGTCAGTCTGGCAGAAATGTAGTTGCCTGAGGACCCCATTTGTGGCTGGAGTCTGAAGTGGCATCAGTCTTGTAGGACTGAGTCCTTAACCTGTAAGATCTGTGCTAACTCTAGGTAATTAGTGTCAGAATTGAATTGAATTTTTGGACATCAAGTTGGTGTCTGAGAATTGAAGAATTGCTTGTTGGTGTTGGAAAAAAAATCACAAAGCCAAATATCCACTAATAGATGAATAGATAAATAAATTGTGTAATTATTCAACAGAATACTACTCAGCAATAAAAAGAAATAAGCTATTGGTATAGGTTATCATGTAGATGAATCTCAAAAACTTACACCGAGTGAAAGAAGCTAGACAAAAAGAAGTACATATTTTATAAATCCATTTATGTAAAAGTATAGAAAATGCAAACTAATCTATAGTGGGAGAAGGCAGATCAGTGTTTGACTGGGGAAGGGGACCGGGGGAGAGATTACAAAGGGATATGAGGATTTGGGGGGAGAAGGTGATGATCTGCTCATTATCTTGATTGTGGTGATGTGATGGTTTCACAGGCATACACACAAGTCAAACTTATCAAATTATACATTTTAAATATTGCAGTGTATTGTATGTTAATCATACTTCAACAAATCTGTTAAAAAATTTTGAATAACTGGAATAAATTATATTCTAATGGTTATCTTTCAGTAGTGGACTTTGGGCAGTTTTTTCTTCATTCTTCATACTTTTCTCTATTTTAAAAATGCCTTCCTATGAGCTTCATGGTAGAAAATGAATGTGTAAGTCTGGGCATGATGGCTCACACCGGTAATCCCAGAACTTTGGGAGGCCAAGGTGGGTGGGTCACCTGAGGTCAGGAGTTCGAGACCAGCCTGGCCAACATGGTGAAACCCTAAAAATACAGTAATTAGCTAGGCATGGTGGTGGGTGCCTGTAATCCCAGCTACTTGGGAGGCTGAGGCAGGAGAATCACTTGAACCCAGGAGGCGGAGGTTGCAGTGAGCCGAGACTGTGCCATTGCACTCCAGCCTGGGCAGCAAAGCAAAACTCAGAAACTCCATCTCAAAAAAACAAAAAACAAACAAAAAAAAACATGAATGTATATAGTGAAAAAAGCAAATGGTATGAACATATTAGACAGGCCTAAGACAATATGACTGATTTTACAGTAACCTTGTGAGCTAAGCAGTCCTTTTTCAGCCCATCTGGGAACCCCATCACCATTTATAACTAGGCTGCTGTGCAAAAATGTGCTTTTCATTCCAAACACTGATCCGAAATTGAACTCTCAGAACAGTTGTATTTTCTTTTTAACTCTTTTAGCAGCAGGATCCCTTGTTGCAGGTTTTGTTCACAAGTTTCTCTTGTTTCCTTGGGATTTTTTTTTTTTTCAGAGTAAAGTCATTCCTGAAAAATTGAAGTAATATTTGGCATGGGAAATACAGGAGATGAGGATTGAGGCTTGAGAAGTTTTCTGCTTGATTCTCCAGGAAAGCTTTCAATATGGTTATGGTCAGAAACAAGACTATAAACATTTCACCTTATTACTGCAAGTGCCTGCGTCCTTCTTTAGGTGGCCCTAGTGATAGAACTGCTGGCAAACTAACCGCCTTCTTTCCCCACACACAGCCTCCCTCAACCCGTCAAAGCAGCAAGACTTATGCAAGCGTCCTGTGACAGCAGAGCTCTGTCCCATCAGTAGCCTTATCAAATCTGTCCTATAGCCCCATGAGACCTGAGTGAACACCTGCTTTCCAGGTAAGTTCTCACCATGAGATCAAGGTAATGGTGCACAAAACAAAACAGGCTGAACATTTCCAAATCGTTGGGACTCATGCCACCTCTTTGGGAGGGCACAACAATCAAATCCAACAGAATTGAGATTTGCTAGAGCCTAAACAAAAATTCTTTAGTCCCTTTGGAACAGGAAAACTTAGGGAACACTGAAAACTTTGCACAAACATTACAGCGGCTTTTTAGAATAACAAAGATAAAATTCTATTTCCCACTATTTATTGCCTTGGAAACTTCACACACTCTCAGAGACACAACCTGACCACACTTCAGTCTATTGAAAAAAGCACAACCCAGATGATAAACTTTTTTCTCTGATTACCCGAAATAGGCTGAACTTGTTCTTTCTTCCTGCCGCACTCTTGTAACACTTACAACATTATGTCGAACTTGCTTGCTTACTTCAAAGGGAAAACCAACCTCTTTCTTCTATGAATCTGCCCCAACATCTAGCAGTGATAATGACACATAATAGGCATTCAAAAATGTACGTATGACTTATGCATACTGTTTTGTTGACAAATTCCAGCTGCTTAATGAAGTGTAAATAAATGCATCATTAAATCCATCAAAGTAATTGATGGAATAGTGGAAAAATCGCTCAAGAGATTTCTCATTATTTAATATTATCCTTGTTGCTGTTACTTTTGCCAGTTTCTTAAGGTGCTAAAGGGAAGTAGAGTAAAATAGTTACATTAAGTTGTACATTTCAGCATTCTGTTCCCCTTCTCCCAAATTACTATGACAGTAATTTTTTAGTCCTTTGTTGAAAAATAATTTCTGTCATTGTATCAATTTAAGAAGGGTGATGTTTGTGTCACCCAGCTTTTCAGTTGTAAGCAATAGAAACCACTTCTAGTCAATTTAAGCAGAAAAGGAATTTATGAAAGGATATTGGTAACTTGCAGAATCTTGGGTTGGGCCAGAGAATCAGCCAAGCACAATGCTCAGAATGCCACAGTAAACCTCTCCCTCAAAGAGACCACGGTCCCTGGAATTGGGCTCACGTGCTGCAAACTGTACAACTGACATCTCTAATGCACACTGGGCACTGCTATCAAAACAGCCACCACTGCAGCCTCCGGAGACAGATGGGAGATGTTGTCACTGTGGCCATGTTCGCCAGGACATCTTGTGAGTGGTCTTGCTCCTTTGTTGCCAGGTTCCAGTTCTAAATCCAGGGCAGAAACAAAACTGAGATTCAGGCCCCAGCTGCAAAGGTGCTAGGAAAGTGAGTATCTGGCATATTTACTCTGTGAGTGGAAGGTGTCTATCTCCTAATGTCAGATGCCAGGGCCATGAATATCCTCTACAAGACTGTTCTGTTATTACTCTCTCAAGGAATAGAAGATTGAAAAATGTCTTTAATGTACAGCTGCTAAGCACTATTATATGTTGTCCCTGTGACGATGACACAAGAGAAAATAAGTGAAACTTAGAATGTGTATAAAGGCAAGCATTGGACAGTCATGTATAGAAATGAATAGATGGACATCAGGGAGCTTGTGAATGCTCTGAAAGTTTATATTAAATTACGTGTATTTCAAAGACAGTTGTTGTTCAAAGAGCTTTAGATCCTAGATATAGATTCTAGTCTAAACCATCACTACATATAATAGGCTAATAAGTGAAGTGTCAGAGAGTAGCTTATTCAAAGAGGCACAAGGTACTCTAGTAGAGGAAGGCCTTGAACTCCCGCCTCTAAAGTTTGTCTACTGCACATCTTCTGAGTACAAGGCATACTTTAAGGATGTGTCTGTCTTGGAACAACCATGTCAACTTGCACCAAAATTATTACACATTTAATGTAAATGCAGAAGACCATCCCCAGGCTTCAATTTTAGCTTTGCTTTTTATTAGGTTGTCTTGTATTGATACGAATCTTACTTGCTTTCCTTACATCACCTACTGGTGACGTAGACATATCATCTAAAAGAAGGAGGGAGGTGAATCAAGCCAGAAGTTAGAAGCCCCCAGGTAAGGCAACCCCAGCAACGCTAGCCATGTGCAGGCTCCTAAAGGGCTCTCCCAGCTGAAACCATGTGCATAGCTATACAGGTCTTATTTAGAGGACTTTGCTTCCTGTGCTGAAACCAACCCACCTCTCACAGCAAGTGAACTACCAGTGAGATTGCTAATTGCATTGTCCAGCCATTTGTCCAATAGTCCAGCTGTTATGAACTCAAATGTCTATTAGCGTGTCAAACAAGTAACACAAGTGAAGCTCTCTAAGCTAAGACCGTTGAAAGTGGAAGGGAACTGTAGTAAACTGAAGGCAGCTTCTAGAAAAAATAGTTAGATGCCTACCTTCCTTTTTACACCAAAATAAATTCAGGGAATCAATTTAATCAGTTTATATCATCAATCAATTACATATCTATCAAAGCAACAACTAAGTCTTTTTTAAGATCCAAGAAATGAAGATATCCATGAGTAGATGAAGTAATGTTACATTTTCTTTATTTTTTTTGAGATGGATTCTCACTCTGTTTCCAGGCTGGAGTGCAGTGGCACAATCTCGGCTCACTGCAACCTCCGACTCCCTGGTTCAAGAGATTTTCCTGCCTCAGCCTCCCAAGTAGCTGGGATTTACAGGCATGTGCCACCATGCCCAGCTAATTTTTGTATTTTTAGTAGAGACGGGGTTTCATCATGTTGGCCAGGATGGTCTCAATCTCCTGACCTCGTGATCCGCCCGCCTTGGCCTCCCAAAGTGTTGGGATTACAGGCGTGAGCCACGGCGCCCGGCCCCATGTTACATTTTCTTACTGAGATACATGTAAAAGGATTGGCTTCCATACTCTAAGCAGTCCAACAGAAGGCAGGAAAAATGTTCAGCCCCTTAGAATAGATGAAACAAATTTCAAAGCAATGAAGGGCTGACTTGACTGATGTATGGATGAGGCAGGACCATCATTAAGGCACGATGTCATGATTTTATTGGAATTGTTTTTCTTAGTGAACACAAAATAATGGTGCATCTTGCAATTGATGGTGTCTTAGAAATACTGCATATGTTTTTGCAGTGTGTGGATATAATGCCTTTGAAAGGACACAAAAGAATGGTTGGGGCAGTTGCATCTGGGGAACTGGGGAACAGTGTGTACAGACCATTTCATATGTTTTAGATTTTATACCAAACACAAGGACCATCTATTCAAAAACCTGATACAAATAATAATAATAAAAAGAAAATGGTAGCTTTTTATATGCTAATGGAGAATGAAATCTAAAATATCTAAAATATACTACAAACATTTTAAGTACATACATGAATAGGTAGCACTGCTTAGCTCCAATTCAATTTGCAATGCAGGAATGCAGAGCCAGTGTGCCCAGATCTCATTTTTCAAGAAAAGCTTGAATTCTAGATTTTGTGTGAAATCTCCTAATTTTTAAGTTTGACAAGCAATTTAAATTCTTTCAAACATAATTAGGGATAACAATAGCCACCTGTGGGTGGGCTGGGGCCCTGGACTGTCACTTTGGGACATTCACATTTTTCCTGATGATGGCTCTGTTGCATACACTTATGCAGGTTGTTTGGGGGGTGTCTGCCAAGGGGACAAGTCAGAAATGAAATACAGACCTGTGCTTTTTTCACTGAGATATGGACTGTGGCACAGAACTACTTGATCCTGGAGGGAAAGACACAGCATTCCAGTCTGCTCACCAAGCACTGCACCAAACTCACTAAGTTTTCTCAAAAGGGGTGTCTTCTTCTAATTCAAGAAAAGGTGGTCTGTAGGTTTGTGATGGCTTTGCCTGATGAAGAGGTTCAGGAACCCTAGTTTTTTTTGTTGTTGTTGTTGTTGTTGTTTTTGAGACGGAGTCTCGCTCTGCCGCCCAGGCTGGAGTGCAGTGGCCAGATCTCGGCTCACTGCAAGCTCCGCCTCCCGGGTTCACGCCATTCTCCTGCCTCAGCCTCCTGAGTAGCTGGGACTACAGGCGCCCGCCACCTCGCCCAGCTAGTTTTTTGTATTTTTTAGTAGAGACAAGGTTTCACTGTGTCAGCCAGGATGGTCTCGATCTCCTGACCTCGTGATCCGCCCGTCGCGGCCTCCCAAAGTGCTGGGATTACAGGCTTGAGCCACCGTGCCCGGCAGGAACCCTAGTTTTTAAAGATGAAACTTAAACCCAGATCTGTGTGTGTGTGTGTGTGTGTGTGTGTGTGTGTGTGTGTGTGTGTGTTTCCTACTGTAAAATAGGTAACTTCTCTCCCTCTTGGGTTATGCACTGTTTGAAGTGAAAGATTTGCTAGCTCAGAGCCAAGTGTGGTGCCTCCCCATGGCTGCATAGGATTCTGAAGTCCTGTGACTGTCTTGGTTCATCAGGAGTTGACCAAGACGGACATGCAGGTTGTCAAGGAGCCAGTTCTTTTCGCATTGTTTGATGAAAATTACCTGCCAAAACTTTTAAATTTATTCCACCTGTCTGTAGCTGAGTGCCCAGCCCTTGGCTGTCACCACTACCTGCTCACCTCCCCACAAGCCAATACATTACACTGAAGCTAAAGGAAAACAATTTAAATCGGTAGGGCTCTTTGTTGTCTTGAGAATTGACTGAGATAATGCACCCAATGGGTTTGGCATGGTGTCTAGCACTTAGTAAACTCCCAAATGGTCACACTTTAAAAATAAATTGAGATGTAGGCTTCATATGTAAAGTGCTAAAAGTCTTCACACCTTATCAAGTTAGAAGCAAAAAATCTTTTGCTGTAAGATATCAAAACCCTAGTCTGCCATCCTAGACTCCCCCACACACTGGTTGTTACAAGTTGTGGATTCACTCTAATTTGGAGGTTTCAGTCTATATGCCCCTCAGTAGCACTGCAAAACAGAGAAGAGCAAGGCAAAATCAGAGGCAGAAACGTTACTCCTGCCTCTTGGCTTTTTTCTCTCTATTCATCAGTGTCACCTCTACCCACGTAGTGCCCAAATTACTAAGAAACTGGCAATGGTGTAAGGTGAGACATTGACTCTGGTTTGGGACAAAGCAGTCTCCAGGTTTGCCACATGCTGCCTGTCCCATGTTCCCACATCAACAGGGTAAAAACCATCCTGCAGTATAGCATAGTGGCTTCAAGTCTAGATCTTTCTTCATATGAAAATAGTGATGATTCAAACAATAAGGATGGTAATAGTACTCATTTCATAGGGTTGTTTTAAGGAGTAAATGCGGTAATATCTGTAAAGTTTCAGTACACTCCTGGGCACAGGAAGCTGTTATTAGGATCTGAAAAGTAGGACTTGTGAAATTTTATTCATTTATCAAACACGAATCAGGTGCCTTTTGTCTCTCTCTCTGCCAGGCATGGTGCTAGAAAGAAGAGAAGACTGGGCCTTTGAGTAGTTTATGGCCTAAGAGAATAACAACTTAGGATAGGACAAAAGACAGAGGACATGGTTGTATCTTCATAAGCCACCATCCGAAGGCAATGGCAATGTGCCTGGCCTATGGGAATTCTGTTTTGCACAATTGTACGTGGATCATGTTGCTACCTGTACTATAGCTTGAATTTTGCCTTCCATGTGGAGCCAAGTGGGATCAACAATTGAGTAATTTCGACAAAGCTATAACTCATAGAATTAAAGGAATCGAGCTCATTTACTTCATTCCTTGCACTGGGTCCTCAGGAAGGTCAATGCCCAAACAATCCAAAATATCTAGGGCTGTCCTTTTCTTCCCAGGGCTGTCTGTGGTGCAGATTTACTCTTCTGTTTGGAAAGCCACTTGTTTAAGAGCCTCCAAGGCTACTTCTTTCTCATAAATAATCTCATTTTCCTGAAGTGAATCAAGCACGTTTTCTCTTAATGAAGGGAAGTGAGCCAGGCAGAGTTTCTGTAGGTCACAGGTAGCTCAGCGCCCTTCCCACTCCTGCTGGTATTCATCCTCAAGAGGAACTCATGGCCTTGTCACCTTCTCTTTGAGGGCGGCATTAGAGTGCCACTCTGCTGCATTACACGGGGAGAATATTCAGGGAAGCCCTTCCTGAGAATTTGGTTAAAGGTTAAAGCTTAGTTAAACTGGAAACACCCTATTGTTGTTCAAGAAGTGTCATTAACTTTTCACTACCTGGGGGGAATCTGGGGAATCTTATTGGCTTTTTCCATTGGTTTCTATGACATAATTAGAGCAGCATCTGCAGGGGCACAGGTCCCCGAGATTAAGGAACCCCTCACTCATTTGTCTCTGTCTCAGCCAGGGAGCATGCATACTTCTTGAGAGGGGGAGATCACTCCTTCAATAGATATTGTTTCATCTATCACCTAGAGTTTTTTAAAGCACTAAACAAAATATTGCAAATAAGGAAGCTAGGATATAGTATGCCTTCAAGTAAATCCTAATTCCTTTTCTTCTAGGTTGGAAAGTTCTTCCCTAAACTGATCTGAATTCATCCTCTGTCTTGCATGCAGATTGCTTCTCACTTCACCTTCTGAGTCAGCATGAGGCAAGCACATTTCTCTACAGACAGCTCTTGATGTGTTTGAGATAGCTGTCTTCAGTCTCTCCATCTCCAGCCATATTTCATGCCCCTTGCTGTCACTATCTCAAGCACAGCCTGCTCTGAAAAGCCCAGCTAAAATAGACCCTCCTTTGCAGTTATTCTATCGATCACCTTGTTTGTTTTCTTCAAGCACTTTCCACCATCTGAAATTTTCTTGTTCATGTATTTGTTTATTTCTTTATTGTTGATGATAACAGCTCTTTGAAGGCAGGGATCTTGTGTGTTTTATTCACTACTGGCTTTTGTGCCTTAAACTGTGACTGGTAAGCACTCAACAAATATTTGTTGGTTATTCGTTGAATGAGTAAATAAACAAGTCTGAAACCAAAGTATTTCAGCCATTCCTTATAAAATTGGACTCTATTCCATTTCCTCGGCTCAGATAACCAGGTAGCTCCATTCTATAGATGGCAATGAAGGGTAAAGGATCAAAATCAGAGCATCGGCTCTCCATTTCTCGTTCTTCTTCCTTTGGATGCAGTGTGATACTGAGAATAGCAAAAGGCTGTCAGAAATTCGATCTGATATCTGCTTGTATTTTACTGTGTGACTTTGGAAAAGTCTCTCAGCCTTTCTGAGCTTCAGTTTTCGCATATAGTGTGATGGTTAATATTGAGTGTCAACTTGATTAGGATTGAAGGATGCAAAGTATTGTTCCCGGGTGTGTCTGTGAGGGTGTTGCCAAAGGAGATTAACATTTGAGTCAGTGGGCTGGGAGAGGCAGACCCAGCTTTAATCTAATCAGCCACCAGCACAGCTAGAATAAAGGAGGCAGGAGAAGATGGAAGAGCAGACTCACTGAGTCTTCCAGCCTTCTTCATCTTTTTCCTATGCTGGATGATTCCCGCCCTCAAACATCAGACTCCGAGTTCTCCAGCTTTTGGACTCTTGGACTTATTCCAGTGGTTTGCTAGGGGCTCTCGGACCTTCTGTCACAGACTGAAGGCTGTACTGTCAGCTTCCCTACTTTTGAGGTTTTGGGACTCAGACGGATCCACTACTGGCTTCCTTGCTCCTCAGCTTGCAGAAGGCCTATGGTGGGATTTTACCATGTGATTGCTTGCATCAGTTCTCCTGAATAAATCCCCTTTCATATGTCCACACATCTTATTAATTCTGTCTTTCTAGAGAGCCCTGAAGAACACATATAGAAAATCTAGAAGTCAGACAACTTGGTCTGGAAGGTGCCCTGGGGCTCAGAAGTTCTGTCAATGGAAATAAAAATGCCACACAGGAGATCCAGTGCAGCTCAAGTGCACTTATGATCTGGTCATTCTCCAGTAGCAAAGGATCAGTGGCTCCCAAACCCAGATGTATGTTCAAATCACCTAGGAAGTCTCTTTCATTAAATCAGCTTTATCAAGGTACAATTTATATGCTATTAAATGTACACAGTTTAAGTGTACAGTTATATGAGTTTTGACAAATGTATACACCCATGTAACTGCCACTCCAGTCAAAATATAGAATATTACTATTACACTGGAAAGTTCTCTTATGCCCCATTACAGTCAATCCACCTAACCTGCCCCATACAACCACTGACCTGATTTCTATAACTATTGGTGAGTTATATTCATTCTATAACTTTATACATATAATATATACTCACACATACTTTATATGTTATGTATATGTGTGTGTATATATACATATGCACACACACACACACACATACAGTGTGTACTCTTTTGTGTCTGATTTTTTTTGCTCAGAATCTTGTTTCTGAGATTTATCCGTGTTGCTGCTTATATCAGGAGTTTGTTCTATTTATACATCTGAGTAATTGTCCATCCTAGGAAGCTTTTCAAATGTAGATTCCTCAGCCCCGATGACACTCTTGATATTAGGATCTCTGAAGTCCAGAAATCTGTGAGTTTAACATGCTCCAGAGCAAATTGTTATGCAGAATTTGGGCTTAGGTGCCTTTAGTTAGGGGATTTTTCTCTCAAGTTCAAATTGCTCCCACAATGCAGGTGTTTGTGGCTAACAGCAAATTGGTCACAGGTTCTGTGCAGGTCTGAGAACTCTCGTTTTTGTTGGGGGCATCTTAGCTAGATCTTGTGGCTTGTTTTAGCTCATGAACTTCCTGATGCCTGTATCACATCCCAGAGTGTAGGCTCTGCAAACACTTTTTCAACTTTAAGGTATCTGTAAATTGAGTTATAAGTCCCAGTGTTTGCAGGTAAGTCTATAACCTTAATTTATAAAAGCTCACCCCTGTCATGGAAAAGCAAAGGTGTTCTGAGTAGCTGTCCATTTCAACTCAGCTGCTGGAATTACTCATGACAGTTTTATGAGATGTTTTACTGTCCGGGAAAGGTTTTATTTATTTATTTTTTTCCCTTAACAAATGAGGAAAGCATTCTTTGACCATGGTACACAAACGCCACCTTCAGGAAGGAAATATAATGTTCTTATTAGACTACAAGGAACACACAGTTCATTTTCTTATATGAAAACTTTCAAAAAAGTCTTGAGTTCAATATGCAGTTTTAAAAAACTTTATTCCAGATTTTAAAAATAGACTTTCAGTTTTAGATTCAGAGCAAAAGTGAGTGCAAGGTGTGGAGATTTCCATATCCTCCCTGCCCCTTCATACACAAAACCTCTTCCATTGTCACCACTCCTCATCAGAGTGGCATATTTGTTACAATCTATGAACCAACATCATTATCTCTCAGAGACCATAGTTTCATTAGTGTTAACTCTTAGCATACATTGTGTGGATTCTATAAATATCTAATGACATGTATAATATACAGACAGGTACACTGCCTGATATGGTTTGGCTGTGTCCCCACCACCCAAATCTCATCTTGAATTCCCATGTGTTGTGGGAGGGACCTGGTAGGAGGTAATTGAATCATGGGGGCAGGTCTTTCCCGTGCTGTTCTTGTGATAGTGAATAAGTCTTACAAGGTCTGATGATTATATAAGCAGGAGATTTCCTACATGAGCTCTTTGCTGCCATCCATGTGAGACGTGACTTGCTCCTCCTTGCCTTCCACCATGATTGTGAGGCTTCCCCAGCCAAGTGGAACTGTAAGTCCAATTCAACCTCTTTCTTTTGTAAATTGCCCAGTCTCAGGTATGTCTTTCTCAGCAGCATGAAAACAGACTATATCAGCGCACTAAAAATTCTCTGTGCTGTGTCTGTTCACCTCTCTGTCCTCCCTAGCCCCTGCTAACCACTGATCCTTTTTCTATGTCTATAGTTTTGCCTTTTTCAAAATGTCACATATTTAATAGCTGGAATCATACATTATGTAGCCTTTTCAGATTGGTTTCTATCGATTAATATGCATTTATGCTTCCCTCTTTCCTTTTCATGGCTTGATAGCTTACTTTTTCAGTGCTTCGTAATATTCCATAATCTGAATGGACCACCATTTATGTATTCATTCACTTACCAGAGGGTATCTTGGTTGCTTCTAAGTTTTGGCAATTATTAATAAGGCTACTGTAAACATTCATATACAGGTTTTTAGATAAACACATTAAGTTTTCAACTTCTTTGGGTTAATACCAAGGATCATGATTACTGAATTGTATAGTGACAATATGCTTAGTTTTGTGAGAAACTATCAAACTGCCTTCCAAAGTGGTTGTACCATTTTGCATTCCCATTAGCAATGAATGAAAGATCCTTTTGCTTGACATCTTGTCAACATTTGGTGGTTGTCAGTGTTTTGCATTTTGGCTATTCTAATAAGTGTGATATCACTGTTGTTTTAATTTGCAATTCCCTAATGACTTACTATGTACAGCATCTTTTCATATGCTTGTTTGTCATCTGTATATCTTCTTTGCTGAGGTACCTGTCAGGTCTGTTGCCCATTTTTAACTTTGGTTGTCATGTTTTTTATTGTTGAGTTTTAAGAATTCTGTGTATATTTTGGGTATCAGTCCTTCATCTGTGTGTCTTTTGTAAATATTTTCTCCAAAATTATGGCTTGCTTTCTCATTCTCTTGAGAGTGTCTTTCGAAGAGCAGAAGTCTTTAATTTTGATAAAGTCTAGTTTATCAATTATTTATTTCATGAACTGTGCCTTTTGATGTATCTAAAAAGTCATCACCATACCCGAGGTAATCAAGATTTTCTCCTATGTTATCTTCTAGGAGTTTTGTAGTTTTGGATTTTGCATTTAAGTCTGTGATTCATTTTGAATTTATTTTTGTGAAGGGTGGAAAATCTATGTCTAGATCCTTTTTATTCCTTGCGAATATTCAGTTGTTTGACTCTGTGTTGAAAATACTCTTTGTTCCATTTTATTGTCTTTCTGGGGTCTCTCTTCTGTTCCATTGATCTGTCTATCCTTTCCTCAGTACCCCAATGTCTTAATTACTGTAGCTTTATAGTAAGTCTTGAAATCCGGTAGTGTCAGTCATCTGTCTTTTTCTTTCCTCCATTTTTTTTTTTTTTTTTTTTTTTTTTTTTTTTTTTTTTTTTTTTTGGTGCTTCTGGGTCTTTTGCTTCTCCATGTAAACTTTAGAATCAGTTGGTTGATAGCTACAAAATAACTTGCTGGGACTTTGGGACAACTATAGCAAGTTAGGAAGATCTGGCATGTTGGCAATTTTGAGTTTTCATATTCCACTGTGTGTACTTTTTATTTCCTTTTCTAGTGTTATTGCACTAGCTAGGACTTTCAGTATGATGTTGAAAAGGAGTGATGAGAGGGGACATACTTGTCTTGTTCCTGATCTTAACGAAAGAGCTTCTAGTTTCTTACCATTAATTACGATGTTAGATGTAGGTTTTTTGTAGATGTTAATTCATTTAAAATTGCTCTATGTGTCTTAAATATTTGGAAATATTACTCAAAAATAGAAGCAATGAGCACTCCAGGCCACACTGAATTATGTAAACAGATTTACCAAGCATCCCTTTTATAATTCAAATGGTTTGTTATGCTTTAAATCAACTAAATAACAATTGCTCATAAGTAATTTCACACTCAAATCCAGAAAACACACTTTCTACCTGTCTATTTCCTTCCTTCCTTCCTTCCTTCCTTCCTTCCTTCCTTCCTTCCTTCCTTCCTTCTTCTTTCTTTCTTTCTTTCTTTCTTTCTTTCTTTCTTTCTTTCTTTCTTTCTTTCTTTCTTTCTTTCTTTCTTTCTTTCTTTTTGTCTTTTACTGTATTATATTTTCTTTAAATTTTTAAAAATTTTTGTGGGTACAGGATAGGTCTATAGATTTATAAGTTACATGAGGTATTTTGATACAGGTCTCCAATGCATAATTATCTTGTCAGGCTAAATAGGATATCCATCACTTCAAACATTTATCCTTTGTGTTTCAAACAATCCAATTATATTATTTAATTATTTAAAAGTGTACAAGTATGAAAAAATGCTCATCATCACTGGTCATCAGAGAAATGCAAATCAAAACCACAATGAGATACCATCTCACACCAGTTAGAATGGTGATCATTAACAAGTCAGGAAACAACAGATGCTGGAGAGGATGTGGAGAAATAGGAACTCTTTTACACTGTTGGTGGGAGTGTAAATTAGTTCGACCACTGTGGAAGACAATGTGGTCTTCCTCAAGGATCCTCAAGGATCTATAACTAGAAATAGCATTTGACCCAGAAATCCCATTACTGGGTATATACCCAAGAGATTATAAATCATGCTATTATAAAGACACGTGCACATGTATGTTTATTGTGACACTATTCACCATAGCAAAGACTTGGAACCAACCCAAATGTCCATCAATGATAGACTGGATTAAGAAAATGTGGCACATATACACCATAGAATACTATGCAGCCATAAAAAAGGATGAGTTCATGTCCTTTGCAGGGACATGGATGAAGCTGGAAACCATCATTCTCAGCAAACTATCACAAGGACAGAAAACTAGACACCGCATGTTCTCAGTCATAGGTGTGAATTGAACAATGAGAACCATGGGCACAGGGTGGGGAACATAACACACTGGGGCCTCTTGGGGGCTGGGGGACTGGGGGAGGGATAGTATTAGGAGAAATACCTAATGTCAATGACGAGTTGATGGGCGCAGCAAACCAACATGGCACATGTATACCTGTGTAACAAACCTGCACATTGTGCACATGTACCCTAGAACTTAAATTATACATATATATATATATAAACATCAAAAAGCAAGAGAAGGATATAAACAGACACTTCTCAAAAGAAGTGTTTATGTGGCCAACAAACATATGAAAAAAGCTCATCATCACTGGTCATTTGAGAAATGCACATCAAAACCACAGTGAGATACCATCTCATGCCAGTTAGAACGGCCATCATTAAAAAGTCAGGAAACAACAGATGCTGGAGAGGATGTGGAGAAATGGGAACGCTTTTACACTGTCAATGGGAGTGTAAATTAGTTCAACCATTGTGGAAGACGGTGTGGTGATTCCTCAAGGATCTAGAACCTGAAATACCTTTTGACCCAGCAATCCCATTACTGGGTACATACCCGAAGGATTATAAATTATTCTACTATAAAGACACATGCACACGTATGTTTATTGCGGCACTGTTCACAATAGCAAAGACTTGGAACCAACCCAAATGCCCATCAATGATAGACTGGATAAAGAAAATGTGGCACATATAAACCATGAAATACTATGCAGCCAAAAAAAAGAATGAGTTCCTGTCCTTTGCAGGGACATGGATGAAGCTGGAAACCATCATTCTCAGCAAACTAGCACAGGAACAGAAAACCAAACACTGCATGTTCTCATAAGTGGGAGCTGAACAATAAGAACACATGGACACAGGAAGGGGAATATCACACACTGCAGCATGTTGTGGGTTAGGGTTCTATGAAAGGGATATTTTTAGGAGAAATACCTAATGTCGATGACAGGTTGATGGGTGCAGCAAACCACCATGGGACGTGTATACCTATGTAACAAACCTGCACATTCTGCACATGTATCCCAGAACTTAACGTATAATTTTTTAAAAAGTGAAAAAAAATAGAAATATATCTGGAATATAATGGGAAAATAATTAAACCAACCTGAGGGGTGTATTTAAAAAATGTACAAGTACATTGTTATTGATTATAGTCACCCTGTTGTGCTAGCAAATATTAGGACTTATTTATTCTTTCTAACTAATGTTTTTTACCCATTAAGCATCCCCTCTTGCCCCACTCCTTCCTGAGTACCCTTCCTAGCATCTGGTAATCATCCTTTAACTTTCAATCTCCACGAGTTCAATTATTTTAATTGTTAGCACCCATTGATAAGTGAGAACATGTTATGTTTGTCTTTCTGTGCCTGGCTTATTTCACTTAACATAATGACCTCTGGTTCTATTCAGGTTGTTGCAAATGACAGGATCTCATTCTCTTTTGTGGCGAAATAGTACTCCATTGTGTAGATGTACTACATTTTCTTTATCAATTCGTCTGTTGATGGACACTTAGGTTGCTTCCAAATCCTGGCTATTGTGAATAGTGCTGCAATAAACGTGAGAGTGCAGATATCTCTTCAATATACTGATTTCCTTTCTTTTAGGTATCTATCTAGCAGTGAGATTGCTGGATCATATGGTAGCTCTATTTTTGTTTTTTTCGAGGCACCTCCAAACTGTTCTCCATAGTGGTTGTGCTAATTTACATTGCCACTAACAGCGTATGAATGTTCCCTCTTCTCCACATCCTCACAAGTATTTGTTATTGCCTGTCTTTTGATCTAAGTCATTTTAACTGGGGTGAGATGATATCTCATTGTAGCTTTGATTTGCATTTCTCTGATGATCACTGTTGTTGAGCACTTTTTTGTATTCCTGTTTGCCATTTGTATGTCTTCTTTTGTGAAATGACTATTCAGATCTTTTGCCCATTTTAAAATTAGATTATTAGATTTTTTTCCTGTAGAGTTGTTTGAGCTCCTTATATATTCTGGTTATTAATCCCTTGTCAGGTGGGTAGTTTGCAAATATTTTCCCTCATTCTGTGGGTTGTCACTTTACTTTGTTGATTGTTTCCTTTGTGGTGCAGAAGCTTTTTAACTTGATATGATCCCATTTGTCCATTTTTGCCTTGGTTGTCTGTACCTGTGGGGGCTCAAGAAGTCTTTGCCCATTCCATTGTCTGGGAGAGTTTCCTCAATGTTTTCTTTTAGTAGTTGCATAGGTTAGAGTTTTAGATTTAAGTTGTTAATCTATTTTGTTTTGATTTTTGTGTATGGCAAGATATAGGGTCCTTCTTTAATTCTTCTGCATATGGATATCCAGTTTTCCCAGCAGTATTTATTGAAGAGACTGTTCTTTCTCTAATGTATATTCTTGGAAACTTGAAAATGAGTTCACCATAGATATATGGATTTATTTCTGGATTCTCTATTCTGTTCCACTGGTTTATGTGTCTGTTTTTATGCCAATGCCATGTCATTTTGGTTACTATAACTTGGTAGTATAATTTGAGTTCAGGTAATGTTATTCCTCCAGTTTTGTTCCTTTTGCTTAGGATAGCTTTGTCTATTCTGGATCTTTTGTTGTTCCATATAAATTTTAAGGTTTTTTTTTTTCTATTTCTGTTGAAGAATGTTATTTGTATTTTGATAGAGATTACATTGAATCTGTAGCTTGCATTTGGGGAGTGTATTAGTTTGCTCTCATGCTGCTAATAAAGACATATGTGAGTCTGGATAATTTATAAAGGGAAGAGGCTTAATTGACTCACAGTTCAGCATGGCTGGGGAGGCCTCAGGAAACTTAACAATCATGGCAGAAGGGGAAGCAAACATGTTCTTCTTCACATGGCAGCAGCAAGAAGAAGTGCAGAGCAAAGTAGGGGAAAAGCCCGTTATAAAACCATGAGATCTTGTGAGAACTCACTATCATGAGAACAGCATGGAGGTAACCCCCATGATTCAATTACCTTCGATTGGGTCCCTCCCATGACATGTGGAGATTAGGGAACTACAATTCAAGATGAAATTTGGGTGGGGACATGGCCAAACCATATCAGGTAGTATAGACATTTTAACAATAGTGATTCTTCCAATCCATGAACATGGAATATCTTTTCATTTTTTGTGTGTGTCCTCTTCAATTTCTTAAAGTAATGTTTTATGGTTTTTATTGTAGAAATATTTCACTTCTTTGATTAAGTTTATTCCCAGGTATTTTATTTTATTTGTAGCTATTGTAAATGAGATTACTTTCTTGATTTATTTTTCAGATTGTTCACTGTTAGTATATAAAAATGCTACTGATTTTTGTATGTTGATTTTGTATCCTGCAAATTTACTGAATTTGTTTATCAGTTCTAATAGCTTTTTGGTGGAGTCCTTAGGTTTTTTCAAATATAAGATCATATCATTTGTAAACAGGGATAATTTGACTTCTTTTCCAATTTGGATGCTATTTATTTCTTTTTCTTGTCTGATTGCTCTAGCTAGGATTTCCAGCACTATGTCGAATAACAGTGGTGAAAGTGGGCATCCTTGTCATGTTCCAGATGTTAGAGGAAAGGCTTTCAGTTTTCCTCCATTAGGTATGATACTAGCTGTAGGTCTGTCATATATGGCTTTTATTATGTTAAGGTATGTGGTCATTTCATTTTAATCCAGTCTTTTGGATTATAAAAAATTTATCTTAAATTAAAATGAATGTGCTGGTTTCTCTTAGTCTATCTGTTGTTAAATAATTTCTTTCTTAATTGGCTGCCATTAAATATTACAGATTTTACCACATGGTCCACCTTTTGTTCACTGTTAGTTTCATGATGGTTTCAACCATTTATCGTATCTTCCAACATCTTTTATTTGGCTAATACTGTAATAAAAATACAAAGGAGTATAAGTTATAGCTTCATCCTTCCAGGAACTTAGAGATCCATTGGGGAGTTAAGAGAGATATTGAGAATAGCCAAGGGACATTGCAAAGCAGAGTGTGATTAATCACCAGAATGAACAATGCTGGCTATAAGTGCAAAAGAAGGTCTGGGAAATGGCAGAGCAGTGTGATTTGGAGGTACTGGGGAAGGTCTTAGAAAGAAGGCAGTAAAGAAATTGATCCTCATGGAGTAAGCTGAATTTGGAACTGTGTGAAAGGAAGAAGAAAAGTAATTTCTTCTGGTCAGCATGAGCGATGAGTTGGAGTTGGGAATAAGCATGGCGTGGGTAAGAAGAGCTTAAGCAGAGCATGAAAGGAATGGTCATAGGGTCTCAGAGGAATGTGGAGGGGGTAAGTCTCTCCTTGAGGTGTGGTTCTTTGTAGTTTTCTTTTCTATAATGATAAAAGAAAGAATTTTTTTTACATTTTTATAAAACAAACCAGAACTGTGATTTAGTTTCATATAACATGTAGCTCATTATAAATTATTATAGCTATCGGAAATATAACAGAATGATTAAATTGTCCTCCCTAAGGAAGTTGGGATATGGGATATCCTTTCCCTCTTTCCTATTACATTTCTGGAAGGCAGTAAGAGAGTTGGTCTGGCTGAAAAGTGGACTGCTGCATCATATGCAGGATGTAGACAGATCCTATGTCTCATTAATAATAACTGGACTTCACTACTCCACTTTCTTCTAGGAATCCTCTTGCCCACCCATGAAGGTAAGGAACTATTGCAGAGAATGTGAGCCATTTCCTATTGTTATAAAGACAGAATCAGTTGCTGCATCCATACAAAAATGTCTAATGTACTAAATATAAATAACTTTGAACTTCCTGCTGCTTTCAGTTGAGCCTCAGTTCTCCATTTGTCTACTCACTGAAAATATGCTGCATATATGGCTTGTCATTATCAGGTTTTAGTGCTACTAAGGGCCTTGTGGTATTGATACCAGAGGTTGCTTCTGCTGTCTATGGAGTAATATGGTAGAATGCAATATGAATGGTGCTCTCTGGGGTTGTGGGACACAGATCATCTCTGTAGTTCCTAGCCTACTTTTGAGAAATTTAAAAGTAGCAGCATCAGTTACAAAAGCTATACAAAAGTTTTAATCTCAACTTCCAAAACAACTGCCCTTTTTTATAAAACAGCACAAGTGTATTTCTCTCTCTTCAGTACTGACCACTTACAAAATCTCCCACTGTGAAAGATAATATCAATAATATGTGTATATATTCTCTTGAAAAGCTTTCTTGTTAATGTGAATTAACAATGCCATTCATTTATTATTCTTTAACACATTCAACACGTGTTTATTGAATACTCACTTTGCAAAAAGCCCATGCTTAGTGATGGGAGTACACTGGACAGCAAAACAGATAGCCATTACTCCCAGGGCATATAGAGTTTAGTCGGAAAGGCAAGAAATAAAGAAATACATTACAGCAATAAAATGCAACATGTGCTCATACGGGAGGAATACAAGGTAGGGGCATATCAAAAACCTGTTCTGATGGATAAATGAGAAATTAGCCAGACAATGGGAAGAGGAAGAATGCTACAGGGAGAGGAATAACCTGGGCAGAGGACCAGTATTTCTAGAGCAGAGAGAGTGAGAGAAAGGGGTGCAAGCCAAGACCAGAGAGAGGAACAGGAGTCTAATTACGATGGCCTCTGTGAGTCTTCTGGAGGAGTGTGAATTTTATCAAAAGGGCAAAAGGAAGTCATTGAAAAATTTAAAACAGAGGAGCAAAATGCATATTTTAAAAATGTGCCTTGTACTCCCTACTGAAACAAAGACACAGACAAAGGCGTGTTTACAAACGCTAAGCAGCAGCAAACCTCCATATTGAGTTCCAGTTCTACCACATATTGAAATAGTCACCTGTTAGTATTATTTTTCTTTTCTTTTCTTTTCTTTTTTCCTGAGGCGGCATTTTGCTGTTGTTGCCCAGGCTGGAGTGCAATGCCGCAATCTCGGCTCACTGCAACCTCCACCTCCTGGGTTCAAGCGATTCTCCTGCCTCAGCCTTCTGAGTAGTTGGAATTACAGGCATGTACCACCATGCCCAGCTAATTTTTTGTATTTTTAGTAGAGATGGGGTTTTGCCATATTGCCCAGGCTGGTCTTGAACTCCTGACTTCAGGTGATCCACCTGCCTTGGCCTCCCAAAGTGCTGGGGTTACAGGTGTGAGCCACCGCGCCCGGCCAGCATTATTTTTCATTTTGGGTCAGAGTGAAATATGGAAAAGGAAACCAAAAGTAGTATTGGTACTTGGAATTCTCTGGGATTCAGAGATTTCTATGAGCCAGGAGAATTTAAAATAAGACTGATGCTTCAAAATCATGAAGGAAACTATTTTGATAGTGTCCAGATCAAAAAGGGTAAAAGGAAACAGCCATAACATTACCAGTGGTTATCTCTATTATGAGTGATTTTGTTTTCTGCTTTATATTTTTTGGTAGTCTCCAATTTCTGTATTATTTTTATAATTGGAGAAAACATTACTTTCATTTTGAGTATGATAATAGAAACAAAGTTAAACTTTCCAGAATTTTTCTTCTTTCTTTTATTCTTTTATCAAAATTTCATGTTTGCACATCCTCAAGGTCATGGAGGGCATGTTTAGATTCATTATTCATTACTCAGGATCCTGGGACTCTAGAGGAAAAGTCCTGAGAGGTCAGACTTACACAGAGGTGATAAATTCCAGTTCACCATTGATTTTTATAGAAGCTGCCTTCCTTCAGCCTCTTCCCCTAAGCAGCATTAATAAGGGAATTCATGTCTTCTTTCAAATTTTAATGTTCAACCCTAGCCTATTGAAGTAGGTTTGTGCAACGAACACAGCTTTCCTTCTAAAATCTAATTTTCTGAAATATTTCAGAAAACATAATTAGAGGAGGTGGGAAGGCACGGGCCATTGTCAGATGTACGACTTATTGGAACAAGTTGGATGACTTGGTAAAGGCCTTACTTGAAAGTAGTGATGGGGCCCTTCATTTTACCAGAAAGGAAAATGAGACCCAGAGAAGTTACACAACTTGACCAAGGCCATGGAGCTAATTAGTGGCAGAACTGGGTCTAGCTCACATTTTCCTACTCTTAGAATATTGTTCTCCCTCCATTACATTGCCTGCACATTAATGGTGTCCATTAATGTGAACCTGGGAAGGAGGTTTTCATAGGGGTAGGATGACAGGTTAGTGGTCTCATAACAGGCCAAGAGGACTAGGGAAGTGGAAGGAGTGGGGATGGAAATCAACAGGGTAGGGGATAGGTGCCAACCTCAGGGCAAGGCGCAAACATTGCAGTCTAATCCCAACCGGGCCGGCAAGCTGTCTTTGATGGGTCCATCGGGCTGAGTTCTCCAAGCTATAGTCCCTCCACTGCGCCCAGCTGGCAGGATAAAAACCATTTGAAAAATATCCGGAAATTGCTACATGCGAGGGAGCATCTGTGAAAAATACTGCCCACAAATGAGCTAGCAGGGGCTCAGGGATGGCCATGTCACCCAGCCTCAGCGGGTTCGTCTGAAGGGGTTCCGGAGTTGTTTCCCAGATGGGCTACTCAGCTGCTAAAAGTGCTTGGGCCTGATGGACATTTTTTGCAGAATGTTTCTCTAATGCAGAAGATATGTTCCTGAAAATCTATGGGTATATCAGAATCTCTTACCTAGATTCATATTTTTCAAATGTATTCATGAATAATCCTGTGGTGATGCTCTACAGTTCTTCCTCTAAAGTGAAGAATTTTTCACAAATAATTTGCCGTTTTATAAATCTGTGTTTTTGATGCAAATCCACCCAGGGTCATCTGAGTGAAGAAATTCCAGGGCACTGAGACATTTTGTGCTTTTTTATGTTGCTGCTGGGGAATGGGAAGGGAGAAGCAGAGTTAGGCCCTTTTCCCAACGAGCTGGGATCAGGAGGATTGTCCTCCCCTATTGGGAATTTGCCCACTTTCTTATTCCAATGGCTGCTTAAGAAATCAGAGCTGGAGAAACCTAACCCAACACGTTAGCTCATCCTTTTCTAGCCCAGGCCATTCCCAACATCCTTCAGTGATTTTTCTTGTTGTCTACACCCTAATGTCCCCTCCAAACTGCCGAGAATGTCCTCAACAAGATATCATGTAAATATTTTGGTTTGAGCTCAGAGTCCATGGTCTTTTATCTTGTTTGGGAATGAGACTGCCTACTGGCATCTATTGATCGGTTGCTATTTTCTCTTCGCCTGCTGTTCAAGCAGTTCACCAGATCAAGCAGTTCACCAGATAAGGATGGTCTGAGTTTTAATAAAACAATTGAAATTAAAAGAATAAAATGTGGCCGGGTGTGGTGGCTCACACCTGTAATTCCCAGCACTTTGGGAGGCCAAGGCAGGTGCATCACCCGAAGTTCAAGACCATCCTGGCCAATATGGGTGAGACCCTGACTCTACTAAAACTACAAAAATTAGCTGGGCGTGTTAGCTGGGCATGGTGGCTGGTGCCTGTAATCCCAGCTACTCGGGAGGCCGAGGCAGGAGAATTGCTTGAACAGGGAGGCGGAGGTTGCAGTGAGCCAAGATTGCACCATTGCACTCCAGCCTGGGCAACAAGAGTGAACACCGTCAAAAAAAAAAAAAAAAAGAATAAAATATTTGCTCAAATACACCAGCTGTTTTGTTCATGAACTTCTACCTTCTTAGTGACCTGTCTAGTGGCTTCTGTTTATTTCAGTCAGGTGCAAGACCATAGAGGCTGAGAAGGAAGAGAAGTCAGTGACAGAAATAACCTCACTAACAGCAAGACCCCCGGAGAAGCTAAAAACATTCCAGGGAGGGCTCATAACAGCTCCAGAGCAGAATTCCCAAGGCATCAGTTATGGTTTCTACAAGAGCTTTTGCCTTGCTGTTCCTTCCCCTACATGTGACCTTTCAGCCCCAGTAAGTCCAGAGGCTTTCTGCAGAGAAAACTGAGTCAGAGTGTGGAGAAGAGGCTTTGGGCAGCTAAGAGGTGTGAGAGAGAAAGAACAAGGGGAGAGATGATTTTAAGTAGTACTTAGTGACAGAAATGGAATCTCCCTTAATTTCTTTTCTTTTTTTTCTTTTTTTTTTTTTTTTTTTTTGAGACAGAGTCTCTCACTGTCACCCAGGCTGGAGTGCAGTGACGCGATCTCGGCTCACTGCAAGCTCCGCCTCCCGGGTTCACGACATTCTCCTGCCTCAGCCTCCCGAGTAGCTGGGACTGCAGGCGCCAGCCACCACGCCCAGCTAATTTTTTGTATTTTTTAGTAGAGATGAAGTTTCACTGTATTAGCCAGGATGGTCTCAATCTCCTGACCTCAGGATCCACCTGTCTCAGCCTCTCAAAGCGCTGCCTTAATTTCTTTAAAAAACAAAAGTAAAAAATGGAATTTCTTTTTATTACTTTTGGTTCCCGGATGTTTCTGAAGGCATCTAAGTATCACCTGAGCCATATGGGATTTCGGGGTTTATTCAATTTATATTAAAAAATCTTTTCTTTTAATAAAAGAGTTTGGGAGTGGGGATGAAGGGTTATTTTATTTCAGAAATCCTTCAGAGACACCGAGGACTCAACTCACTGGGTCTCAGTGAAAGCCCCATAGGAGACACTGAGTTTGGAAGAGACTACTTTGTCCCTTGTCAACACAGCCCACAGATGGGTCCAAGCTAACATTAGGAATTCATCTTCCATCTTAGCCATGTGTTCTTCCAAATCAAATAAAATCTATTGGTTGCAATCACCTCACTCCTTTATAAATCACCACTAGAGAGTCTCAGAGGAATTTTCAGAACCTTTAAAAGGGGCTGTTACAAGTGTCCACTTACTTACATTGCCTAGGCCAGCCCTGCTAACTACAGGATCCTTTTTTTTTTTTTAAATCATGGTTTCCTATGTGATTGCTGCTAAGCTTCCTTGCCAGAACCTTTTGCTTTTCTTACATTACATAAGTACTGACAATCCCATTTCATTTAAAAATATTTCTTTTTATGTGAACTGACTCTAGTTGCCATCCACCAATGTGGATTTCACTATCCACATGGCAACTGCCAGGCCACTTAGTCATGGCCTGCTTTAGTCCAGAGCCTCCCAAGCTCGAGTGTGCATCAGAATCATTGCTGAATCATTGCTCATTTAAAAGTAAGGATTCCAGGTCTTATCCTAGGAATTCTGATCTAGGTGTTCTAGGGTGGGGCCAGGAATTTGCATTTTAACACAGACTTCCACTGATTCTGATGCAGGTGGTCCCTGACCGCACTTTGAGAGAAGCTGCTAAAGGTACTTTCCATAGAGCCCATCCAGACACACCTGGTGAATCACCCACCTTCCCCAGGCCTGCAACCCGTGCTTGCCAGCATAGGTGAACATTCACAAGGGAAAAAGCAATGGCCAGTTGGGTGTTCACTGCCATGTTTTGATGCATAACGGAGCACCAGGAAGGCATATCCCATTTGGGTCTAGCTGAGGATAAATTCAGGAACCTTCTGTCTAGATAAGGTACACAGCTCATGGCAAAGGATCCACAATTAAAAGATTAAAATCAGGCTTCCTTTTTGCTTCCTGCAAGCCGATTGGTAATGATGGCATGGAAAAACAGCTACTTGGTGAGGGGTAGACACATAGTGACTGTCTTCAGAAGCCAAGGGATGATTTTGTGGAAGGGGCATTAGTTATCCCATGTGGCTCTGGAGAAGAACAAGGAGCAGTAAGTAGAAGTTGTAGGGAAGCAGAGTTTAGATCAATGAAAGGAAGTTGACGATTAAGGCTCTTGAAAATGAAGTGGGCTCCACTACGTGGCAGGGAGCCATATTTGTGTGGCTACCATTTGAGAGCCACAATGAAGAGGTTATGTTAGTTAATCAATCACTTTATGTATCCCACATTTATTGACATAATATGGGGTAGTGGAAAGAGTCCTGGACTTGGAATCAAACCTGGACTCAAAATCCTGGATCCCTTACTTAAACTGTGTGGCCATGGGAATGTAATTTAACCGTTGTAAGGTTAGTGTGATAATCGAATAGATAGCACATGTCAAGCGCCTGGCGCTGAGCAGGTGCTCATATGCATTTGCTCCCTGCTGCTTTCTTCTGTGTCTGGCATTGTTCTAGCCATCAGGAAAATAAGGATGAGTAAGACACTGTGTCTCCCCACCAGGAACTCCCCAAATAATAGTGGTAGACAATCAGCAACACAAATATGGCATGAAATTGTAGTTGGTGTAATATAGCACAATGTGGAAAGGCTAATGCAGGCCCAGGGTGGGGAAGGACTTCCAGCTCTCTGGGAGCTGATGCTTTCTGTCAGCTCAAGCTCCTGATGCTGTCATTTGGATTCTGCTTTCCAACTAGGAATAACTTCCCATCGCTGGGAAATGCTAAGGGGCAAAGAGAAGTTGTGCTATAAACCAAAGGTCAAATTCCCCTTAGTTATTTGTTTCTTTGAATCCATAAGCCCAGCAAATGTTTTCTGAGCACCTACTGATTCCAGGCAGCAGCTTGGAATGTGGGACTAATAGACACAATTCTTGGCAGCATAAGGTCCACAATCTAACTGGGGAGACAGGCAGAGATGGATAAATACACTCAGTCCACAATACCCTAATGTCCATTTCAACAAACAATGTCTTCTCGCTGTTCCACATTATTGTTAGATTTAAAATCCTGGGCCAGCAAAACACACTTTGGCCAACATGGCACTCCCTCTTCTAATGATTCTGAACTCACAACAGACCTTTTTAATTCACAGTTTGGTTCAAAAACTTTATTCTTGGAGCTTTATAATAGTACTATTCAAACTCTTTTGATAACATATTTTTCTTAGTAAATAATATTTGAACTTACATATATATAAGTTCTTTATATGTACGGCTACTATTAACTAACTTCTCAAGGAACAATATGCACTGCAGGCAAGGTCATCATTAGCAACAACATTTATCAATCCGTATATTAAATCATCTTGATCATTTCCATTTTAGGACATTCAATTAATTATTAGATGTGATGAGTTGGTCATTTTTTTTCTTTGTATTGTTTCTGAAAGGGTCACATTGGGAGTAAATGAACCATGGTATTTTTGTAAGTTTATGAGATCGCATCATTGCAAATATTATCTTCAACCCACAGTTCCATGCAGAACTCCACTTTGTGAAGACAAGCTTAGTTAAAACAAGATAATGCATTTGTGGAGTCTCTTAACTAGGTGCACAAAAACTGCAAATGTCTCAGCAGCTCCAAAGCAGAGGAAGGATGAAGGTTGGCTGCCAGCCCCACTGCTTTGTGGAAGTTCCACACCTCCCTGAGGATGCCTCACGCCTCTCGTAGGATCCTGACCTGCTGACGTACAGAAAGAATGTGTGAGAAATACTGGTAAAATTGGTTGGTTTTCAAATTTTAGATAAACAGAAACAGAAGTTCCAATTTTTTCTTTCTGCTTCCTGCTGGATGATCTTGTGCTCCCTCAGAGCATATGCCACACACTTGGAGCCGACTCTCCAGTCCACTTGTAAAATAAGCAGCTCCACACACAGACTGTGCTCAGCAGTGGCCCCCTTGCTCGCCCAGGAACACCATAGAGCTCAGGTGTGTTTCTGCTGTTCCTAATGTAGAAGCATTTTAATGGATGATGGGAAATTCGCTAGTCTTTTCTTATTCCCTTTGTCAATTGCAATTCAGTGTCCAGGAACTATTACCTGATATAAAAATTAAAAACGAACTTCATAGTTTAAAAAAAACATTTTTAAAAAACTTTACTTTGTGGTGTGGGGTAGAGGGAGGGGAGTGGAGGAAGAAGGGGTAGCTTCCTTGACACAGTTTTGGGATCCATTTTCATGAGAAGAAAAAGGAAAGACAAGCTTTGTACATTAATGATTAATATAATACCAAAACATTATTTTATGCTAAAATACTCTTGCCATTTAACTCTATACACAAGAACTAAAAATAATTATTTTTGTGAAAGAGAGATGCAGTTCTATATATTCTTTTGTCCTCCTTTATCCCTTTTAGATGCATCTAGAACAAGCATTCTTAATCTTTTTTGTACCATAAACCTGTAGCTGTTTGGTTGTAAATTATAGACAACTTCTCAAAATATTCTTTAAATGTGCAAAATATTAATAATATACATAGAATTTCAAAGAAAACCAATTATACTGAAATATTCAAAAGTCATAAGGTTAAAATAGCAAATGTATGAAATACTAATGTACGTGTTTTATACTAACTCATTAAATAACGAGATCTAATGACAGATCTATCAGAATTTCAAATTAATGGTGAGTGGAAACAATATTTTTTGATATCTGCAATAACTATAATGTAATTTTAAAAATCTATAATTTCTACTGTTGACAACATTACTAATACTACTACTATGGTTAGTTGTCCGTATTCATAATTGAAGAAAATCCTAAACAGCAGTTTATGGAAATAAAAATGCAAGATTTTCCCCATCTAACTTCATGTACCCCTGGTCTTCTGAATAGTGGAGCAAGGGAACTAACTTGTGGGTGTAATAGTCACATGCTTTCCAGAAGGTGTCAGACTTGCATTTTGAAAAATTGAAATCCACTTGCTTCTCTAATCCCCCCAAACCAACAAGTCTCCTGACTCACTTTCAAGATAGGTAATCCAGAAGCCGGAATCATTCAAAATTAGATGAAAAAATGCTTATTTCAAAAAGAAAGAAAACACTTCAACAAAACAAATTCTACAAGGCTAAGAAAGTGCTGTTTAAATGAGGAAGTTGTAGAGCAAAGAACCGTCTAAAGAAACAGAATTGTTTTCCGGTCTTTTCAGTATGAAGAAAGGATTTATGTTGTCAGCAAGGATAGACACTGTGAAATTTCTGAAAATACATCACAGAAAACTTATGGCTGAAGATAGATAATTTGTATCCTCACAGGAGTCCATATAGAGGAGGATTATAGAACAGAAGAGATACTGAAAATCCAGGCTGTAAGCAGAGGCTTCTGGGTACAAAGCAGGGATTAGGCTACGGCTCTTCCTTTCATCTGAGAATTCTTCACACTCTTCCAGAGAACAAAACAATGTATTGGAAATCCAGTGCACAGAGTGAAAGATGCTTCCTAAAGAAGTCACTGTTCTTTTATGAACTATATGGGCTTCTAACATATCTAAGGCATATATTATGAATTATTTAGTGGATTTTCTTACATGAATGGGTAATCTACAAATGGGTAGATTCTGATTGTGCACGTTGAATTTTGGGGAACTACTTCCCTTTCACCCTGATCTTTGTATTATAATTTCTGACTGATCTTCATTTGAAAATGACTCCTGTAATAGTCTGCACTGTTCTAATGATCTGCTGTCTCTAGAAAGGACTAATGTCAACTAATGTCAAGCTTGGCCAAGTGACTTGCTTTGTTAATGAAATCTAAGCAGCAAGTGACACATGTCAGGGCCAAGCAGAAGTTTTAGTAGTCACTGAGTAGCTCTGCCATCTCTTTTTCTTTTTCCTCTGCCTTAGGAATGATATATCCCAGATCAAACTGCTCCTTAAGCTTGTGTTATGGAAGAAAAAGACATGTGGAACACAGTGGCAGCTCACTGCAGCTGAAGTAATATAAGTAAGGCAAAAGCCTTTATTGCTTTAGGCTATTGATGTTTAGAGGTTGGTTGTTACACAACAAAATTTAGCAAAAACTGATAAATGTAAACTCTAATTCTTTAATTTTCCATTTTCTTCTTCCCTTTCCTGGTTCAAGTAGTTATTATTATTATTATTATTATTTATTTTTTTTTTTTGAGAAGGAGTCTCCCTCTGTTGCCCAGGTTAGAATGCAGTGGCTTGATCTCTGCTCACTGCAACCTCTGCCTCCTGGAGTCAAGAGATTCTCCTGCCTCAGCCTCCCGAGTAGTTGGGATTACAGATATGAGACACCAAGCCCAGCTAATTTTTATATTTTTAGTAGAGACAGGGTTTCACCACATTGGCCAGGCTGGTCTTGAACTCCTGACCTCAAGTGATCTCCCTCCCTCAGCGTTCCAAAGTGCTGGGATTACAGGCATGAGTCACCGTGCCCGGTCTCAAGTAGTTACCGTGATCTATAAACAAAACAGAAAGACAAATGTATTATGAGTGACTTTATTTAACAACCACTTCTAAAATAAATAAGGCAAAATCTTATCTTTCTCTTTCTTCAATCTTTCTGTCTCTTTGAAGTTTTATTTGCATGCTTTTTTTCCCCAGTCACTAAATCCCATCTGTTAGTGTGTGATTGACTGTGGGAACTTTCTGCGTTCTTGTCAAAGAGAACATAACTATTTTATTTGGGGACAAGTTGCTGCCTCCTAGAAAAAGCTTCTAGATCTCTTAAACTGAGCAGTCACAGCCTTGCTCTTTTTTCTGGTGGAATAAGTCTATCTAGAGATAGACATTTTTCATAAAGAGACAAAATTTCACTTACTCTATGTTCTAAATTTCAAGGAAGTCCCTATTTAAAATATCCCATCTTATTGACTCAATGGTAAACACGAGCACCCAATGTTTTCCTCTAAGAATGCTTTAAGAAAATGCATGATTTGGCCAGGTGCAGTGACTCACATCTGTAATCCCAGAGCTTTGGGAGGCGAAGGTGGGCAGATCACTTGAGGTCAGGAGTTCGAGACCAGCCTGGCCAACATGGTGAAACTCTGTCTCTACTAAAAATATAAAAAATTAGCCAGGAGTGGTTGGGGTGGGCCGGGGGCTGTAGTCACAGCTACTCAGGAACCTGGAGCAGGAGAATTACTTGAACCCGGGAGGCGGAGTCCAGCCTGGGTGACAGAGCGAGATTCCATCTCGGAAAAAAAGGAGGAGGAGAAGGAGAAGGAGAAGAAGAAAAAGGTATGATTCCACTTATATAAAGTTAAAAAACAGGCAAAATGAAATTATACTGTTAAGTAAGCACAGTGTTTATCTTTTGAGGAAGGAATAGAGTGGTAATTGGGAAAGGGCATGAGGGGGCTTTTGAGCAGTGGTAGTGTTTTTCATTTCTTATCCTGCGGAGATGGACAGATGAGTGTTCACTTCATAGTAATTTGTTTATATTTTTCATTTATGATAATTCATATACATACTAGTGTACTTTTCTGCATGCGTATGATACTTCACAATAAAAAATTTAAAAATTACAGTAATTATAGCCAATAGTCTACTGAAAATGCATGAAATTAAATGCTTGAGAATTAACAAACTCTAACTTAGAAGGCCAATTTTGTTATGTAACAGAGAAAAACACAATCTCACCCATCCTGACTTTCTTGAACTAAGAATCAAGCATAGTTCAATTTAGCACTCTCTTTCCTATATTGAGTGTTCTTGGTTTCCTACAGTTTATGTTTTTTCTTTTACAGCTTATCTGTAAAATGTTATGTAATTATATATTATAATAGGTAACTATCTGTTGCAGTGGATAATTATATGTTGTATAATTAGATAGTTACATATACTGTATAATGAACTACACATGTAATAAGTACAGTTGGCCTTCCACATCTGTGGATTCACCCAAACGTGAATAAAAATATTTGAAAAAAATTGCATCTGTCCTGAACATGGACGGACTTTTTTCCTGGTCATTATTTTCTAAACAACACAGTGTAACAACTATTTACATAGCATTTACATTGTATTAGGTATTATAAGTAATCTAGAGATGATTTAAACTGTACAAGAGAATGCACATAGGTTGTACGCAAATACTATGCCATTTTATACCAGAGACTTGAACATCCTCGGGTATGGGTATCCACAGAAAGCCCTGGAGCCAATTTCCTGCGGATATTGAGGGATAACTCTACTATTAAATGCAGAGTATTGGGGATTTTAAACCTTATCTCTGCTGCGCTATTATCAGCTAGCAGAGGAGAAACAGTCTAACATACATGACATTCCAATCTAGAAGAGAAAACAATTGAATTTGTGAGTTTATTAATAAAATTATGTATTAAGTAGATTAATAAATGAGCAATTTTAGAGGCAAAGCTAAAGACGCCACACTAAGAGATGCAAAAAGTTTCGGTTCTCCCCTTGCCTCTGGACGCTCCCGCCACTGCTATCAGAAGTCATCCGATTCTGGGCAGAATCTGACTCTTCAGGGCTCGCTGTAATCTTCAAATCTCTTACATCTCTCTTTTCACACAAGCCTCTTTAAACATGGCTTCAGGTTCACTCCCAGAGCCCTCGGCAGAATGTAGTTCTCTCTGCAACTACTAAAATACTGAGAGCTGACCTTCAGAATTTTTCCTCAGTATGAAGACAACCAGCTCTGAGCTTTTTGGACGGATCTGTCAGGCGGCTGGAATTCTATCTGTGATACAGACAGCTGGGCCTTGGAGGCTCTGAGGTTTGAGGAAGGGAAGGAAATAAAGAGCATGGAGAGAACTGAATTCCCACCTCCCCAAATTCGCTGAGGACACATTTCCCAAACATTTTCCCCCACCAACCAAAAAAAAAAAAAAAAAAAAAAGTAGGTGAAGAACAGTCCAAGTTGTGATTTTAAATGAATTAAGCTGGGCTCATGCAGCCCATTAGAAAGACTATCTTTCCCAGTCTCCTTTGTAGTTAGATATGGCCATGTGACTAAATTCTGGCCAATGAGATGACAGTGATTACGTGAACCTACTTATCCCTCTCCCCTTTCTTCCATCCTGTTGATTGGATGCAGTGGCAGACCAACATGGACCAGCCTAGAGAAAACCCTGTGGATGGCAAAACAACAAGATAAAAGAGGTCTGGGTCCTTAATAACTTCACAGAGAAGAGCTGCCTTATCATCACCGACTTTGATATAAGAGAAAAGTAAATTTCTGTCTTGTATTTGTCCTTGTTATTTTCAGTCTCAAAAACATGAAACCAAGCCTTTATTTCAACAGGTCAGAAGCCATCTAGCCCAGTGGTTTTCAAGAGGAGAAGGAGGTATAATTTTGTTCCCAGGGCAGTTTTGGCAATCTCTGGAGACTTTTTTGTTTGTCATACTTAGTGGGGAGGGGGTGGAGGTTGCCGCTGGCATCTACTGGGTAGAGGCCAGGAATGTGGCTAAGCACCTTACAATGCACAGGCAGTCCCTGACCCCGTGAAAGAATTATGCAGCCCAGAGTATCAATAGCACTGAGGCTGGTAAGTCACTGAAGCATCTCAATTAGTAGGGAAGAGAATCCAAGATCCAGAGAGAGTGAATGACAGGCCTTGTAAGCCACACAGTTTACTGGGGCTGGGACACTGCCTTGGTTCCCTGTGTCCAGGACACAGATTTTTAATTTTTAAAATTTTTATTGTTATTATTATTATTATTATTTTATTATACTTTAAGTTCTAGGGTACATGTGCATAACGTGCAGGTTTATTACATATGTATACTTGTGCCATGTTGGTGTGCTGCACCCATCAACTCATCAGCACCCATGAACTCATCATTTACATCAGGTATAACTCCCAGTGACATCCCTCCCACTCTCCCCTTCCCATAATAGGCCCTAGTGTGTGATGTTCCCCTTCCAGAGTCCAAGTGATCTCATTGTTCAGTTCCCACCTATGAGTGAGAACATATGGTGTTTGGTTTTCTGTTCTTGTGATAGTTTGCTGAGAATGATGGTTTCCAGCTGCATCCGTGTCCTTTGTAGGGAACTCATCCTTTTTTATGGCTGCATAGTATTCCATGGTGTATATGTGCCACATTTTCTTAATCCTGTCTGTCACTGATGGACATTTGGGTTGATTCCAAGTCCTTGCTATTGTGAATAGTGCCTCAATAAACATAATGTGTGCATGTGTCTTTATAGCAGCATGATTTATAATCCTTTGGGTATATACCCAGTAATGGGATGGCTGGGTCATATGGTATTTCTAGTTCTAGATCCTTGAGGAATCGCCATACTGTTTTCCATAATGGTTGAACTAGTTTACAATCCCACCAACAGTGTAAAAGTGTTCCTATTTTTCCACATCCTCTCCAGCACCTGTTGTTTCCTGACTTTTTAATGATTGCCATTCTAACTGGTGTGAGATGGTATCTCATTGTCGTTTTGATTTGCATTTCTCTGATGGCCAGTGATTATGAGCATTTTTTCATGTAACTGTTGGCTGTATGCATGCCTTCTTTTGAGAAATGTCTGTTCATATCCTTTGCCCACTTTTTGATGGGGTTGTTTATTTTTTTCTCGTAAATTTGTTTGAGTTCTTTCTGGGTTCTGGATATTAGCCCTTTGTCAGATGAGTAGATTGCAAAAATTTTCTCCCATTCTGTAGGTTGCCTGTTCACTCTGATGATAGTTTCTTTTGCTGTGCAGAAGCTCTTTAGTTTAATTAGATCCCATTTGTCAATTTTGGCTTTTGTTGCCGTTGCTTTTGGTGTTTTAGACATGAAGTCTTTGCCCATGCCTATGTCCTGAATGGTATTACCTAGGTTTTCTTCTAGGGCTTTTATGATATTAGGTCTAACATTTAAGTATGTAATCCATCTTGAATTAATTTTCGTATAAGGAGTAAGGGAAGGATCCAATTTCAACTTTCTACTTATGACTAGCCAATTTTCCCAGCACCATTTATTAAATAGGGAATCCTTTCCTCATTTCTTGTTTTTGTCAGGTTTGTCAAAGATCAGATGGCTGTAGATGTGTGGCATTATTTCTGAGGGCTCTGTTCTGTTCCATTGGTCTATATCTCTGTTTTGGTACCAGTACCATGCTGTTTTGGTTACTGTAGACTTGTAGTATAGTTTGAAGTCAGGTAACGTGATGCCTCTAGCTTTGTTCTTTTGACTTAGGATTGTCTTGGCAATGTGGGCTCTTTTTTGGTTCCATATGAACTTTAAAGCAGTTTTGTCCAATTCTGTGAAGAAAGTCATCGGTAGCTTGATGGGAATGGCACTGAATCTATAAATTACCTTGGGCAGTATGGCCATTTTCATGATATTGATTCTTCCTATCCATGAGCATGGAATGTTCTTCTATTTGTGTCCTCTTTTATTTCACTGAGCAGTGGTTTGTAATTCTCCCTGAAGAGGTCCTTTACATCCCTTGTCAGTTGGATTCCTAGGTATTTGATTCTCTTTGAAGCAATTGTGAATGGAAGTTCATTCATCATTTGGCTCTCTGTTTGTCTGTTACTGGTGTATAAGAATGCTTGTGATTTCTGCACATTAATTTTGTATCCTGAGACTTTGCTGAAGTTGCTTATCAGCTTAAGGAGATTTTGGGCTGAGATGATGGGGTTTTCTAAATATACAGTCATGTCATCTGCAAACAAGGACAATTTGACTTCTTTTCCTAGCTGAATACCCTTTATTTCTTTCTCTTGCCTGATTGCCCTGGCCAGAACTTCCAACACTATGTGGAATAGGAGTGGTGAGAGAGGGCATCCCTGTCTTGTGCCAGTTTTCAAAGGGAATGCTTCCAGTTTTTGCCTATTCAGTATGATATTGGCTGTGGGTTTGTCATAAATAGCTCTTATTATTTTGAGATATGTTCCATCAATACCAAATTTTTTTTTTTTTTTTTTTTTTTTTGAGACGGAGTCTCGCTCTGTCGCCCAGGCTGGAGTGCTGTGGCCGGATCTCAGCTCACTGCACGCTCCGCCTCCCGGGTTCCCACCATTCTCCTGCCTCAGCCTCTCCAGTAGCTGGGACTACCGGCACCCGCCGCCCATCAATACCAAATTTATTGAGAGTTTTTAGCATGAAGGGCTGTTGAATTTTGTCAAAGGCCTTTTCTGCGTCTATTGAGATAATCATGTGGTTTTTGTCTTTGGTTCTGTTTATATGCTGGATTATGTTTATTGATTTGCGAATGTTGAACCAGCCTTGCATCCCTGGGATGAAGCCCACTTGATCATGGTGGATAAGCTTTTTGATGTGCTGCTGGATTCAGTTTGCCAGTATTTTATTGAGGATTTTTGCATTGATGTTCATCAGGGATATTGGTCTAAAATTCTCTTTTTTTGTTGTATCTCTTCCAGGCTTTGGTATCAGGATGATGTTGGCCTCATAAAATGAGTTAGGGAGGATTCCCTCTTTTTCTATTGATTGGAATAGTTTCAGAAGGAATGGTACCAGCTACTCCTTGTACCTCCAGTAGAATTCCGCTGTGAATCCGTCTGGTCCTGCACTTTCTTTGGTTGGTAGGCTATTAATTATTGCCTCAATTTCAGAGCCTGCTATTGGTCTATTCAGGGATTCAACTTCTTCCTGTTTTAGTCTTGGGAGAGTGTAAGTGTCCAGGAAATTATCCATTTCTTCTAGGTTTTCTAATTTATTTGTGTAGAGGTGTTTATAGTATTCTCTGATGGTAGTTTGTATTTCTGTGGGGTTGGTGATGATATCCCCTGTATCATTTTTTATTGTATCTATTTTATTCTTCTCTCTTTTCTTCTTTATTAGTCTTGCTAGTGGTCTATCAATTAATTTTGTTGATCTTTTCAAAAAACCAGCTCCTGGATTCATTGATTTTTTGGAGGGTTTTTTGTGTCTCTATCTCCTTCAGTTCTGCTGTGATCTTACTTATTTCTTGTCTTCTGCTAGCTTTTGAATGTGTTTGCTCTTGCTTCTCTAGTTCTTTTAATTGTGATGTTGGGGTGTCAATTTTAGATCTTTCCTGCTTTCTCTTGTGGGCATTTAGTGCTATAAATTTCCCTCTACAAACTGCTTTAAATGTGTCCCAGAGATTCTGGTATGTTGTATCTTTGTTCTCATTGGTTTCAAAGAACATCTTTATTTCTGCCTTCATTTCGTTATGTACCCAGTAGTCATTCAGGAACAGGTTATTCAGTTTCCATGTAGTTGAGCAGTTTTGATTGATTTTCTTAGTCCTGAGTTCTAGTTTGATTGCACTGTGGTCTGAGAGACAGTTTGTTATAATTTCTGTTCTTTTGCATTTGCTGAGGAGTGTTTTACTTCCAACTATGTTGTCAATTTTGGAATAAGTGTGATGGGGTGCTGAGAAGAATGTATATTCTGTTGATTTGGGGTGGAGAGTTCTGTAGATGTCTATTAGGTCCACTTGGTGCAGAGTTGAGTTCAATTCCTGGATATCCTTTTTAACTTTCTGTCTCGTTGATCTGTCTAATGTTGACAGTGGGGTGTTGAAGTCTCTCATTATTATTGTGTGGGAGTCAAAGTTTCTTTGTGGGTCTCTAGGGACTTGTTTTATGAATCTGGGTCCTCCTGTATTGGGCGCATATATACTTAGGATAGTTAGCTCTTCCTGATGAATTGATCCCTTTACCATTATGTAATGGCCTTCGTTGTCTCTTTTGATCTTTGATGGTTTAAAGTCTGTTTTATCAGAGACTAGTATTGCAACCCCTGCTTTTTTTTGTTCTCCATTTGCTTGGTAGATCTTCCTCCATCCCTTTATTTTGAGCCTATGTGTGTCTCTGCATGTGAGATGGGTCTCCTGAATACGGCAAACTGATGGGTCTTGACTCTTTATCCAATTTGCCAGTCTGTGCCTTTTAATTGGACCATTTAGTTCATTTACATTTAAGGTTAATATTGTTATGTGTGAATCTGATCATGTCATTGTGATATCAGCTGGTTATTTTGCTCGTTCATTGATGCAGTTTCTTCCTAGCACCGATAGTCTTTACACTTTGGCATGTTTTTGCAATGGCTGGTACTGGTTGTTCCTTTCCATGTTTAGTGCTTCCTTCAGGATCTCTTGTAGGGCAGGCCTGGTGGTGACAAAATCTCTAAGCATTTGCTTGTCTGTAAAGGATTTTATTTCTCCTTCACTGATGAAACTTAGTTTGGCTGGATATGAAATTCTGGGTTGAAAATTCTTTTCTTTAAGAATGTTGAATATTGGCCCCCACTCTCTTCTGGTTTGTAGAGTTTCTGCCGAGAGATCTGCTGTTAGTCTGATGGGCTTCCCTTTGTGGGTAACCCGACCTTTCTCTCTGCCTGCCCTTAACATTTTTTCCTTCATTTCAACTTGGGTGAATCTGACAATTATGTGTCTTGGAGTTGCTCTTCTTGAGGAGTATCTTTGTGGTGTTGTTTGTATTTCCTGAATTTGAATGTTGGCCTGTCTTACTAGGCTGGGGAAATTCTCCTGGATGATATCCTGAAGAGTGTTTTCCAACCTGGTTCCATTTTCCCCATCACTTTCAGGCACACCAATCAGACTTAGATTTGGTCTTTTGACATAATCCCACATATCTTGGAGGCTTTGTTCATTTCTTTTTCCTTTTTTTTTCTCTAGACTTCTCTTCTCACTTCATTTCATTCATTTGATCTTCAATCTTTGATACTCTTTCTTCCAGTTGATCAAGTCGGTTACTGAAGCTTGTGCATTTGTCACATATTTCTCATGTCATGGTTTTTATCTCTGTCAGTCTGTTTATGGCCTTCTCTGCATTGATTATTCTAGTTATCCATTCTTCCACTCTTTTTTCAAGATTTTTAGTTTCTTTGCACTGGGTACATAGTTCCTTCTTTAGCTCTGAGAAGTTTGATCGACTGAAGCCTTCTCCTCTCAACTCATCAAAGTCATTCTCCATCCAGCTTTGATCCGTTGCTGGCGATGAGCTGCGTTCCTTTGGAGGGGGAGATGTGCTCTGATTTTTTGAATTTCCAGTTTTTCTGCCCTGCTTTTTCCCCATCTTTGTGGTTTTATCTGCCTTTAGTCTTTGATGCTGGTGATGTACTGATGGGGTTTTGGTGTGGATGTCCTTTCTGTTTGTTCGTTTATCTTCTAACAGTGAGGACCCTCAGCTGTAGGTATGTTGGAGATTGGTTGAGGTCCACTCCAGACCCTGTTTGCCTGGGTATCAGCAGTGGAGGCTGCAGAAGATAGAACATTGCTGAACAGCGCGTGCTGCTGTCTGATTCTTGCTCTGGAAGCTTCGTCTCAGGGGTGTACCCTGCCATGTGAGGTGTGAGGTGTTGGTCTGCACCTAGTGGGGGATGTCTCCCAGTTAGGCTACTCAGGGGTCAGGGACCCACTTGAGCAGGCAGTCTGTCCATTCTCAGATTTCAACCTCCGTGCTGGGAGATACACTGCTCTCTTCAAAGATGTCAGACAGCTGTCAGACTCCACCCAGAGGTGGAGTCTACAGAGACAGGCAGGCCTCCTTGAGCTGTGATGGGCTCCACCCAGTTCAAGCTTCCCAGAGGCTTTGTTTACCAACATAAGCCTCAGCAATGGCAGCGCCCCTCCCTCAGCCTTGCTGCTGCCTTGCAGTTAGATCTCAGACTGCTGTGCTAGCAATGAGGGAGGCTTCATGGTCATGGGACCCTCTGGGTCAGGTGTGGGATATAATCTTCTGGTGTGCCATTTGCTAAGACCCTTGGTAAAGCACAGTATTAGGGTGGGAGTTACCCGATTTTCCAGGTGTTGTGTGTCTCAGTTTCCCTTGGCTAGGAAAAGGGATTCTCTTCCCCTTTGCGCTTCCCAGGTGAGGCGATGCCTCGCCGTGCTTCAGCTCTCACTGGTTGGGCTGCACCAGCTGACCAGCACTGATTGTCCGGCACTCCCCAGTGAGATGAACCCAGTACCTCAGTTGAAAATGCAGAAATCACCCGTCTTCTGTGTCGCTCGTGCTGGGAGCTGGAGGCTGGAGCTGTTCCTATTCGGCCATCTTGCTCCTGACCCTCAACCCACTCCATTATTATTTTTTGAGACAGAGTCTCCCTCTGTAACCCAGGCTGGAGTGCACTGGCATTATCTCAGCTCACTGCAACCTCTGCCTCCTGGGTACAAGCGATTCTCCTGCCTCAGCTTCCCGAGTCGCTGGAACTACAGGCATGTGTCATCAAGCTCAGCTACTTTTTGTATTTTTAGTAGAGACAGGGTTTTGCCATGTTGGCCAGGCTGGTCTCGAACTCCTGACCTCAGGTGATCCACCTGCCTCAGTCCCACAAAGTGCTGGGATTACATGCATGAGCCACCATGCCTGGCCTTTAAAAATGATTGCACCATTTCACCAGCCCCCAAACCAGATCCATTTTATCCTCTATCTTGCATTATTTATTTAATGAGAGGAAAAAAAAAAGGGCTGGGGGTAGACATAGAGCTCAAATAACTGAAAAAAAAGTCACACTTTTTCTCTGCCTAGAGTCAGCAGTGTTTTATCGCCAAAATTTATGAAACATCTGTTTGGTATGAATCCCTAGGCTGGATGCCAGTTTTAAACCTAGTTGAGGAATTAAGGCCTATGTAAAAACAGAGATCAAGTAATGCAGTGGCACAAATGGCAGTGCCCAGAGGGCTTCTGCTGTGAGTGGGTGGGTACTGAGAGGAGAGAGAGATTATAGTGGGCTCTGATGGGCAGAGCATTGGTGACAGAGTCAGGTCTTCCAGCCCTATGGACTTCTGCCTGGCAGTGATGTCTTTTGGATCTCAGAGCCTTCATCTGGTTGTAAAATTACTGTGCGCAGGCCCTGGGCACCAGCTCCTTCCCTATAATTTGTAATGGACATTTGTTATGTTGAACCGCTCAGCACTTTTCTCACTTTTTATGGTAGGAGCAACCTGCTTTTCCTTTGTAAGTCTTCTCCTCAAGATTCTACATTCATGCTGGGAATGTCAATCATAGTACTCTATAGCATATATTCTAACTGCCCTTCCAGATCCTCTCTCCACCTTCCTGGCTGGCATGGATGCATCAAGGGGTCCCATTCTCTCTGGCTTCCCTTTGGGTTTGATCATTGAAAACCTTTGGCAGGGTACTGGAGGAAGGAAGAAGAGGGAGGTAGAGATATTTTTTCTCCTAGTGATTTCTCTGCCAGCTTGGGGACAGTTGGCTGCACTTTTCTACTGAAGGCCACAGCATCTGTCTGTCAGGGAGGCTTTCCATATGGCCACCTCTCCTCGTTCCAGGAATTTCCCCTTTCCCTTGACCCTCAGGCTTCAGGATGGTAAGAGCTTTCCAGCCTTGAGATTCTGCACCCCCTTGGCTGGCTTCCTTGGATGCTGGCAGACCTTCGTGAGTAGTCCTGTCATTGAATGATTTTGAAGTTCCTTAGTCTGAGTGAGCCATCTATTTACTGCTGGGAGCTTGACTACCCACATCCACATAAGCAAATACACATCCCAGTCTGGCCAATTTGAGTATTCCATGAAACTTGCTGTGGTGGTTGGTTTAGAGGCTGAATATCTGACTAAAACAGACCTATTCAGAGCCCTCCCCTGAAATTTTCAGTATGACACTGGAAGACGGCCGCTCTCTGCTTCCTCCAGGGTCACTAACTGGAATAATGTAGGCCTGCAGCTGTCTGCAGAAGCTCGTATTTAGCGGGAGAGAATGGAGCCAATCCAGACAGAAGCAGGGCATTGAAATGGACAGAGATGTGAAAGCATCCTCTACATTTCTGAGTCCAGTCACTCTTGAGGTCCCCGTTCTTTCTGGTTGAGTGAAACAACACATTTATTTTGTGCCTATTTTAGTTTGATTTGGGATTCTGTCGCTGACGGAAAGAATCTTGTATATGCTGTATTCGTCCACCTCTTGGCCAAATGTGGCCTTTGTAAAAACCTCATTAGGTCATTGGTGCTAAGGAAAGTCTTTTTAGAGACTTTGGGATAGCCCAAGCTATCCAACTTCCTTCAGAAATATCCCTGAGGGGGATACAACCCAATCCCTCCAGAGAAAAACATGATAGCAGGAAGCAAACACAAATGAATTTTTAATTTTGCTCTGGCTAGTTGTAGCTTAGCCTGCAATGATGCTTCTCCTGCACCTCTAAGTGTCCCTGTGCTGCCCATCCACAGTCTGCCCTCTTTTTGCCTCTCCTCACGCACAAGAGCTGGCCTGATAAATTCACACTGAAGCAATAGGAGCTGTGCTGATGAGTAGAAAAAACAAAACAAAACAAAATACTGGCATCCATGTTGAAAATCCAGATCCAAATGCCGATTCCCTCAATGAGCTGCCTACACTTTGTGAGCTTCAGTTTTCCCCTCTAGAAATATGAGATAAACTGAATCCCAGGAAATGACTTTATCATAGGGGAGAATTTCAGGTGTCTGGGGGCTGCTGCCGCTGTTGCTGCTGGTGAGTGAATATTCTTTTCCTTTGGTGGTGAGGGGAGGTCTGGGAAGGTTTTGAAAAGGTTGATGTGCAGATCCACTTACAATTGCACACCACAGCCATTTCCTGTCACACAGCTGATAATCCCTACTAGATTTGGAAGAAAGCTTGAAAGCTGATGGCAGATGGAATCTGCAGCACTAACCCGGGGCCATCCCTGTGCAGAGCCAGCCTGACGACTGCGACATGCCCCTCAACCTGGAAGAATGATTCTGAATGTGCTTCCAGCGAGGCCCCTAGCTGTGCCTTTGTGAGATTGGTCCTGGGAGGTACCCCAACCAGGAAAGCCTGTGGCCTCCCCTCCAACTGCAGGAAACTGTGTTCCCAGAGCAACATGAAAAGCTCCAGAAGCTGTTTCATGTAGTAATTGCCCGGAGAGGAAAGCAGAACATTTCCTGACACTTCAATCCATTCCCCAAAGACCAAGACAGCAGCCCCAGCAGGTCAGGCAGGCACCTTCCTGCTTCTTTTCCATTCTTTCCCCTTTAGCCAAACTTCTACTCCACAGCTCTCCCCCAGACTGGCCCTCATATTAGCCTAGACAAACTGGCCCCTTGCAGTTCCAGGATGCGCCATTTTCCTATTCTCGACCACACCCACAGCTACCTGTGATTTAGCTGTAGTCTTCCCCCTGGTCTGCATGCTCCCAGAAAAGTTAGACACTTAGGGAGGCGTGTCTATTCTGTTTGTCCACACTTATATTGGTATTTAAGTTCTGCAATGTTTGTCTTAGTGGTGCTGCTTCCCAAATAGAATTTAAACATGCCATATTGATATTTTTGTTTCCCAAGCATGACTCCCTAAGGAAAAGAAGCATGCTGTTTCTTAATTTGCAGGCCATGACTGTAGTAGGTAACCACTGAATTCCTTCTTGTTTTTTTTTTTTTTTTTTTTTGAGATGGAGTCTCGCTTTGTGGCCAGGCTGCAGTGCAGTGGCATAATCCCGGCTCACTGCAATCTCTGCCTCCCTGGTTCAAGTGATTCTCCTGCCTCAGCCTCCTGAGTAGCTGGGACTACAGGCGTGTGCCACCATGCCCAACTAATTTTTGTATTTGTAGTAGAGACGGGGTTTCACCATGTTAACCACAATGGTCTCTATCTCTTGACCTCGTGATCCGCCTGCTTCGGCCTCCCAAAGTTCTGGGATTACAGGCATGAGCCCGCGCCCGACCACCACTCTATTCTTTATGTGGTTGACCATAAGTTTTTAGTCCTAAAGCCAGACTTTCTAATTAGCTATGTGACCTTGGGAACATTGGTTCTTTTCTCTGTGCTTCAATTTCATCATTTATAATTTACAAAAGGGCTTTGGTTCAAGTAGTATCCTGGGCCCCTAAGGGTTTGAGCTATCATTCTTCATAAACTGTCAACTGATTTGGATTAATATTTCCTTTGTTGATACAAGTCAATATGTATCTTATTATGCTTTTCTAAACACGATTTCATTAGTAAATATTACTAATGCCTCTGCAATGGAGGTATTAATAGGTCAGATTGTGGGAGTAGAGACATGTACCACAGAACATTGATCATACAGAAAACAAGTCAGGCAAGGGCCCTCTGGCGACTCCAGGAAATGCTGAAAGACAGAGGAAGCTGGAATGAAAACAGAGCATGACACAGCATTGCAAAGGGTTGCTGAAGAGGCAACACACACACACACACACACACACACACACACGTGGAGACAGTACTTCCCCACTGTACAGCCCCTTCCACAGCAAAAGAAGCAGTGGAAATTTCCAGCACAACTGATAAACAATTTTCAGTTGTTAAGTCTCTGCTTCCTGAGCTTTTGCAAGTTTTTACAGTATTTGCAGTCTTACTAAAAAGTTAGCTTTAGAAATTGTAAATTTTCCATGTCCCTTTGCTATCTGAGTGTTCCTTGTAGTTTCTTCATGTTGGAAAACTTTCCTTCATAATATTTAAGCTTAAATGTCATTCTGTTATTAAGACTAAATGAGATAATTGGACAGATTTTTTAAAATTACATTTTAAGAACACTCATGTATTGTAGCAAATAGTAAATTTAAAAATGTGCCCCACGGTTCCGAGTATTGGTGTCAGCTTAGAAATGAGAATGTTTATTTTTGAACCAAAGAACAGACTTGAACAAAACTTTCACAATTATTCAGCCAGCTTCCCCAGTGAGAAATGAAAGCTCACTGAGGTTTCATTAGTGGCTTTTTAATTTCCCTCCTTCCAAGCAAATAGCAGCTTGGGAGTGGAAATGGTCTCAGTCTTGGTTCAAAACACGCCTGTTTTCAGCTGCTATTGTCAAAGCTTTCTGGCCATGTGTAAACAGAGATGGATGATAGAGACAGTCATCTTAATAAAAACTATTAAAAATGATAATGATTGAATGTTTACTGCCAGCCACTGTGCTAACTAGTTCATAAGGTAGGCATTATTATTCTCATCCTTATTTTACAGTTGAGAAAACTGAAATTTAGAGAGGTCAAATAGCTTGCCCAAGATAATAGTAATTTCAGTGCAGATCCGGATTGTGTCAAGGCCAGAGATGACTGAGGTCTTCGCCATCCTGCTATGCTGTCCGTATTGAAAGCCTCCTAAAAAACAGAAGCAAAAACAACAGCAACAAAAAACTCAACTTGTGAAGTAAGCAGTTTTCAGCACCTCCCCTCTCCTCTTATGCCCTTTGCCGTCCAGTTATGCTAAGAATGAGGACTGAACCAAGTGATCAATTCTTTTTTTTTTTTTTTAATTATTATTATTATACTTTAAGTTCTAGGGTACATATGCATAACGTGCAGGTTTGTTACATATGTATACTTGTGCCATGTTGGTGTGCTGCACCCATCAACACGTCAGCACCCATCAACTCGTCATTTACATCAGGTATAACTACCAATGCAATCCCTCCCCCCTCCCCCCTCCCCATGATAGGCCCCGGTGTGTGATGTTCCCCTTCCCGAGTCCAAGTGATCTCGTTGTTCAGTTCCCACCTATGAGTGAGAACATGCGGTGTTTGGTTTTCTGTTCTTGTGATAGTTTGCTGAGAATGGTTTCCAGCTGCATCCATGTCCCTACAAAGGACACAAACTCATCCTTTTTTATGGCTGCATAGTATTCCATGGTGTATATGTGCCACATTTTCTTAATCCAGTCTGTCACTGATGGACATTTGGGTTGATTCCAAGTCTTTGCTATTGTGAATAGTGCCACAATAAACATATGTGTGCATGTGTCTTTATAGCAGCATAATTTATAATCCTTTGGGTATATACCCAGTAATGAGATGGCTGGGTCATATGGTACTTCTAGTTCTAGATCCTTGAGGAATCGCCATACTGTTTTCCATAATGGTTGAACTAGTTTACAATCCCACCAACAGTGTAAAAGTGTTCCTATTTCTCCACATCCTCTCCAGCACCTATTGTTTCCTGACTTTTTAATGATTGCCATTCTAACTGGTGTGAGATGGTATCTCATTGTTGTTTTGATTTGCATTTCTCTGATGGCCAGTGATGATGAGCATTTTTTCATGTGTCTCTTGGCTGTATGAATGTCTTCTTTTGAGAAATGTCTGTTCATATCCTTTGCCCACTTTTTGATGGGGTTGTTTGTTTTTTTCTTGTAAATTTGTTTGAGTTCTTTGTAGGTTCTGGGTATTAGCCCTTTGTCAGATGAGTAGATTGCAAAATTTTTCTCCCATTCTGTAGGTTGCCTGTTCACTCTGATGGTAGTTTCTTTTGCCAAGTGATCAATTCTATTTAAAAAAAATATTTATTGAGATCCTACTGTGTACCGGGCACCTTGCTAAGCTATGCCATGGGACCACAAAGACAAATAGCCAAGATCACAAAATATGCAGTCTTATGGCAGGGAAAAACCAATATAATTATAGCTGGAATGCAACTGTCCTCAGAATGTGATGGTATGATAGAAATAGCAATAAGTGGCCAAGAAGAAGACACACATTCAAATGATAGAGCTGAGCTGTTTTCAGGAAACACTTCAATTGGATTTTAAAGGATGGGTGGGACTTCAAAATTCAGGGCTGCATGGGAAAGGTCTTTCGAGAAGAAGAGCAGGAGCCAATGCCCCAGGGGCACAGTTGATCCCAAGACTGCAACTGGGACATTCTTCTCCCGGGTGGTCTCCCAAATAGGTAAACTCAGCAGTAATCTACAAAGCGTGTTATATGGGCCAATTCATGAGAGAAAATGCAATGATTACATAAAATCCAGGATTGCTGAAGCCAGGGGGAAACCAGGGAAACCCCTAAATAAGGTGGTCCTCAGAACGATAGGGCTCTGAGCAGAAGTTCCTTCCTCCCATCAGAAGCCACAGTGCTCTACAAACACCCCCTTGCGCATGGCAAGCAAAACCATAGACCGACGTAGGTGGTAAGTCATCTTGGTCCTGTAATCTCACGGGCCCCTCCAGGGACAGATAGGCCTCATGGGTAGCAGGACCCACCTGTGTGGTACACCAAGTACCCTTATATGTACTGTTGGCTGTGATTCTGATTAATTGGGCTTCTGTCCTGATTGGTAGGGGCTCAGGTAATATTAATTTTTAAGTACTTTCAATAGTCGGGGAGGGTCCTTTTTAAGGGGATCACAATATTCTGAAGCGAAGGAAACCCAGGCAGTTAAATTTATTTATTATTTGTAGTTTGTTTTATATATAATACACACATATATAACATGTTTATATTTTATATATATGCAAAACAAACCACAAATATGCAATATATAGATGAGCTTAAGTTGACTGCTTCATAAAGTCATAGTGTTAATTCCATCAATGCATAGTTTGCTTATTCAAATAATTATTTTTGTTGTCTTTATAGAGTCCCAAGTTAAAGAACTGCTTTAAAGGGAGGATAGGAATTGCGTTTGGTTGCATGTGCCTTTAAAACGTCTGCACTGACTCACAAGAACATAAAAAAAACTACCTGATGGGGTGGGGGAAGGGGTGGTATAGCATGGAAACCAGGAAGAAGGCTAGGAACAGGGTTGCGTGCATGACTTTTCACTGGTTATCTCTTAAATTTGTTAATTTTTGAACCACATGGATTACAATTTAAGAACACTCATGTATTGTAATAACTGAAAAAATAAGCAAATAAGCCTATCAAACAACTCTGATTCTATTTTTGAAAAACCATAGACATCTCTGGAAGGCAGATATTTAAGAAACTGATTGGTGGCTCACACCTGTAATTCCAGCACTTTGGGAAGCTGAGGCAAGCGGATTACGAGGTCAGGAGTTCAAGACCAGCCTGACCAATGTGGTGAAACCCCGTCTCTACTAAAAATACAAAAATCAGCCGGGCATGGTGGTACGTGCCTGTAGTCCCAGCTACTCAGGAGGCTGAGGCGGAAGAATTGCTTGAACCTGGGAGATGGAGGTTGCAGTGAGCTGAGACTGAGCCACTGCATTCCAGCCTGGGCGACAGAGAGAGACTCTGTCTCAAAAAAAAAAAAAAAAAAAAAAAAAGAAAAGAAAAGAAAAAAGAAAAAATAAACAAAGAAACTGATAATAGAGGTCACCTCCAGGAAGAGTGTAACCAGAGAATGGGAAAAGGAAGTAGGCTTACATTTTATTCAATCACCTGTAAGGTATTTTGAGTTCTGTGCCATGTATATGTATTATCTGTTCCTGAGTAAACATGTGGGAAAATAATAGTAACTGCATTAGAAAGATCCTTCTGATGACTGCAGTGAAGGGTCGGAAGCTAAAGGACCATGCAAGGAGCACTCTGGCCTTCAGCAAAGTCTGAAGTTCATTTTTTTTTTTTTTTTTGAGACAGGGTCTCTCTCTGTTGCCCAGGCTGGAATGCAATGGCACAATCTCAGCTCACTGCAAGCTCCACCTCCCGGGTTCAAATGATTCTCATGCCTCCACCTCCAGAGTAGCTGGGATTACAGGAGTGTGCCAGCATACTTGGCTAATCTTTTGTATTTTTAGAAGAGACATGGTTTCAAGGTGTTGGCCAGGCTGGTCTCGAGCCTTGACCTCAAGTGATCTACCCTCCTTGGCCTCCCAAACTGCTGGGATTACAGGTGTGAGCCACCGTGCCTGGCCCTATTGCTCATTTGGGAAAGGCCTCCTCTGGCCTGAAGAAACAGCACCTGCTGTAATGACTGCTGCCCAAATCCCCCTAATTTGAGCTTTACTTGTTTTTTGTTTGTTTTTGTTTGTTTTTTACTTTTTATTGATACATAATATTTGTACATATTTATGGCTTACATGTGATATTTTGTTACATGCACAGAATGTGTAATGGTCAAGTCAGGGCATTTAGGGTATCCATCACCATTAACATTGATCATTTCTATGTGTTGGGAACATTTCAAGTCCTCTCTTCTAGCTATTTTGAAATATATGATATGTTGTTGTGAACTCTAGTCACCCTAGTTGGCTATCGAACATTAAAACTGATTCCTTCTATTCAACTGTAGGATTGTACCCATTTACCAAACTCTCCTCATCTCTACCTCCCCACGCCCACCCCAAACCCACTCCTTCCAGCCTCTGGTTACCATCATTCTACTTTCCACCTGCATAAGACCAACTTTTTCAGCTCCCACATATGAATGAGCACATGCAATATTTGTCTGTCTGTGAGATTCACTTATGTTAGACATGACTTCTTTCCTGTTTTGCTGGAAAGATCACATATGGACGGACCTTTGGTGACCATTTATATCCTAGTAAACATGTGAATAATATCACAGTGGAAAAATTTCAAGAAAAACAGAAGTAACAAGGAATTCTCTCCCAACCCTACCTCATCCCCTCACTGCCTGAGTTTTGGGGGTTTCTTTTTAAGGGAGAAGAAAAGGTCTTAGAAGAGGGTTGTATTGTATTTTTTTGTGCATCTCAATTTTGCAGGTTTCTCCCCACCCCCATGTGAACATCTAAAGGCATTATGTAAAATAGTTAATCACATCCTTTTCAGGTCAGGGTTTAAAGCAGGATGTTAGGGATGGAGGTCACCAGACCCCTGGCTAGGGAAGGGGCTGTTGAGAGACAAGGTACATAAAGGGGAGGGGATTTACTTTGGGGAAGATCAATTGTACTATTCTCAGAACAGCGTAACTAGAAAACAGGGTGCACTCAATTCATTGGGCAAGAAAATCCTGCATGTGTTGCAGGGCTTAAGTGGTTGAAGGCCAGCACTATGTTTATCAGTGGGTGGGAAATGGGGAGGAAGCTACACACACCTAGAAGATTCTCTGTAAACAAGCCCGACCCCAGGAGGAAGGAAGTGGCTGTCAGAGAATTAGTAAGGTTCAAAGTTACCCTGGAACATCCTTGTGTTTGAGTTAAAGCTGATGTTAATTTTAATATCAGAGAATAAAATAGATTTTTTCTCCAATACTAGTGATCTTATTGTTTAGTCCAGGAACTAAAGACTTTAGCTAGAAATAGTAAATTCTTTTAAAGGTTCAGATTTCCTAACTGGCAGAAGAGGGCATATCTTCAACAAAGGGTACTGTGTTTATCTTTAAGGGATCTAATTTTACACTGGGGAACAATGAGGGGAAGTGTAAAAACAAGCCTACATCATATCATCTGAAACATTTCTTTCTATTCACATTTAACTGGGCTCTTTTTCTCACTAAATCAAACATACTGTCATTTCTTACCCGCAGTGTCTTTCATAATCTGGCCCAGAATTTTCTCAGTCTCATTTCCCAACTTTATAGCAGGCAATCTCTGCTTCAGTCTTGGTCTCAATCTCCTGAAAACACACTTAGTCCTATTTGCCAGCCACATCCTCTTCTTGCCTTTTGATTTGTCCCTCCTCTTCCGTTTGAGGACAAAGCCAAATCCTAATTTCCATGAAGACTGCCTCAAGCAGTGAAGGCTTTTTGGCCCCTCCTCTGAAGAGGACACAATGCATGCATCTTTTCTGAGACTAAGACGCACCTACTTGGAAGATTCTGACATACCTGTGTAGATAGTTGGGTAGGTCTGTTTGCATGAACTAAAAACATACTGCTTAAGAGAACAGGGCTGGAGTGCCCTGATAAAGGTTAAGTCAAGGCAGACAGACAAGGTTGGCTAAACCTTGGCTCCAGTGGGCAAAGGTGAAGCTGGGAATGGCATCGTGTCTTCATTCGCATTTTTATTCTGGCTCAGCTCCACCCCCAGAACTCAGGTCTGAGTCTCAAGGAAGAGTGGCTAAAAGCTAAATAAAAAGATGTTTCGTTGAACATGTATTAAGACAGTGAGGCACAAGTGACTTTTCTTTGGGATTACATGAACATAGTAAAACAAAAGGGGAAGAGAGGCGTTTAGGTCAACCTTCTCATTGAACACCCTGGTGCTATGGCATTTTGAGGTCTTCAGGCCACCCATGGGGGCACGTCCTTAAGGAAACAGTGGTCTCTGGAGGAAGTTGTGGCAGTGCCCATAGAAAAGGTTGCCAGATAAATACACAATGCCCACTTAAATGTGAGTTCAGAGAAACAGCAAATAACTTCTTAGTATATCTCATACGACATTTGGGCACAATTATACTAAAAATTATTTGTTGTTTCTCTGAAATTCACATTTAACTAGGTGTTCTACATTTTTATTTGTAAACCTGGCAACCCTACCATAAGGAATGGTTGTGCCTGAAAAAGGTAGAGTGTCCAGGCCAAGCACTGTGGCTCACGCCTGTAATTCCAGCATTTTGGGAGTCTGAGGTCGGTGGATTGCTTGAGCTCAGGAGTTCAACCAGCCTAGGCAACACAGCAAGACCCCGTCTACAAAAAAATTTTTTTGTAATTAGGCGGGCATGGTGGTGTGTGCCTGTGGTCCCAGTTACTTGAGAGGCTAAGATGGGAAGATTACTTGAGCATGGGAGATCAAGGCTGCAGTGAGCCATGTTCAAGCCACTGCACTCCATCCTGAGTGACAGAATGAGACCCTGTTTCCAAAAAAAAAAAAAAAAGAGCCCAGTAGTGTCCAACAATACTTGGAGCAGAGAATTCTAACATGATAGTTGGGTATTGGCAACTTCCCTTTCTTAAGAAAAAGACAAAGCATTTAGAAGAGAAAGGCTTTTGACCCTTCCATTTGCTTCATACCTTTCAGTCATTCCTGATGCCTGCAGTGATGACAGCTGTCTAGAGGCTGTGAAGTACAAGCAGGAGGATGAAAGGCCAAGAGGCCAAGATGGTGAAGGCAAAGGTTGAAAAGAGCCTGAGTCCTTAAGGACGTTGTCGGGCTCCATCCAGGGAGGCTCAACCTTTCCGAGATACACAGCTGCATGGGGTTGGCTTCAGACCCAAAGAACATTTGAGTCCTATTAGGGAGAAAAAAGAAGGGAATCACTGCTGGGTAGGCCGTCAACAATGTGACTGACAATCTAACCAGCAACCACACAATGTCCACAATGTGTGGACACTGATTCTTTAAAGCTCTGATTATTGACCACAGAACTTTGAGTTTTTAAATACATACACAGATATTAGAAGTCTAGGAAGAAAAAGAAGATAGGAAAGTATAGTGCAATAAAAGTGCCCATACTCCCCTTTACTTGTTTGTTGTTTTCAATTGACTACCAATGTGGTAGAATGTCAAGCATAGTAGACATACTTTTTTTTAAGTACCAAGTTAGTTATTCCCTGAAAGATCAGTGCTCATATTCTTTCTTATCTGCAACCAGGTCACTGGATCCCTTATTTCCCATCTCCCTTACGTACATGCCTGCCTCTGGAACATATCCTTTCAGTAGTCAGGGAGAATTTAAAGATCTATAACCTCATAGCCCCAGGTTAGTCAACCTTGCCATTTATCAGTCATTCATGAACCCACACTAAGCTTTGCATCTGCTTGCCTCCAGATTTCTCCCGTTGTGAGACATTTAATATTTTTGTTGCTAGAGACACTATCAGATGCTCTATTACTTAGGGCCAAAAGCATGCCTAACTGATAGAGAAGCTGCAAGGATTTCTTGAGGACTCACATGAGACACCTTTTTCAACTTTCAGAAATGCTTAGGGGAAACTTTCCAGGAAACTGCACACCTAAGGTATCAGGTCAACGAGAGGGCCAGCCAAACGTGGGTTACACTTGGCATTTATCTTGAGAAGTTAATGATACTGGATGTGAGTATGCAGTGAACCTCCACGATTAGCTCCTGAGAGCTCGGAGGGTCTCCTTTATACTTTCCCCTAATGCGCTACTCAGTGTATGATTATTAATTGACTACTTAAAGTATGTAATTGATTCATGGAGCATATCCAACGTAAGCTAAATCTGGAAGGAGGGATTTGGAAGAAGGCGTGGAGTAAGGAGAACACTGTGGGTTAGAAGGTGAGAACAGAGGTCCTGGAGCAAGTCATTAGCACAGCACATTTGGTGCATGGGGACTGGGTCACCTGCAAAGCATTGGTAAGGGTTTTGGTCTGTGGGGAGCAAATGAACTGCTGGACATGCTGCTGGGAGTTAGGAGCTAATGCAGTGGAACACTGGAAGCTACTGCAGTCCTTGAATAGTGGAAGAATATAAAGACAGAAATATCTTAGGGGAATTCATAGCCAGCAGCCAGTAAGAAACATAAAGGTTAAAAGAAATATATTAGAGGCAGAGAGGGCAGTTAGGAACCTCTTAAAGTAATAAGAGGAATGGATTAGGATGGTGCTAGGGAAGCAGGAGGGAAAGCAGTGAATACTAGAAACAGTTCAATTTAATAACTGACAGAAGGCCAGAGAAGAGAATTGTTATTTGCTTGATGTCTACTCTGTGTGAAGCACTTTACATATATCACCCAATTTAGTCCTTGTGAGTTGTATTATTATAACCCCTATCCAGTGGGTAAGACCAATCTGTAAACAGAACAATATTACAGAGTGGCAGCAGTTCTAATAGAGGTTGATATAGGAAAACTATGGGAGGCATTCAGGAAAGAGCCACAGGTCTAGGGAAGGTCTTGAAGGATGAGTAGAAATTTAACAGATGGAAAAGCCAGGAGAGACCATTCTGGATAGATGGGTGGCATGTTTAAGGCATTTCTTTCACAAAATCCTTGCATGTCTTTTGCAGAATTCATCAGTACAAAGGAGTCCCTCTAGTGATGAGATACTTGTGAGATACCAAAAGGACTTTTTGGTGCCCTTAACTAATACCATGTAGGTAGCTGCCAGTTGGGCATCGAAGAAAAACTATAGCTATAGGCCAGAAGAGGAAACATTTGCAGAGATTCCTGCTGGAATGCAAGCACTGTGATGTGGTGACATGAGAGATAGAAGAGTCCTGAAGTTCTTCCCAGGTCCCTCCTACCTCCATCCTTCCCAGGATCACCCAGGGTCACCTGACCCCACCCCCCACCTGCTCCAACCCCTGCCTGTTCTCCTGTCTACACTAGGGCTACATGTGTTCTGAGCATAAAGATAGAACCAGCATCCTCTGCATCCCTCACCTATTCCCTCTGGAGGCTGACTGCCCTTGGGTCTCAGGGAGACCAGGAGGCTGCAGCTCTCTCCTCTGACACCTTTCTGAATAGCACAGACAACTCTTCTCAAGACTCTCTGAGGCTGTGGCTTTCTGACATTTAGTCTAAGGTCCCTGGGACACAACAGCAGAGGCTTCCCTCCCCTCACCTTTCAGTCATCAGGACAATGTTTGGTTGCTTGTTTGCTTCCTCACCCACCCTTGGAGATAGGCAGGAGGCCTCAGATAACCCCAATCGTGAGAGAGATCATCGTGGTCTCAGAGAACAAATGCTGCAGATGCTGTCATGTCCCTTGCTTGACTGGTTAGAACCTTTTGGTTCCTTTGGGGATGATAAGAAGACACCATGTTCTCCTGTTCTACATTTCATTCAAAATGTTAGCATCGGTTTCTATGTTGTTGATTCTGCCACCACTGCGAACCTATTCTTCCATTGCCACAAATATTATAATAACATTTCTCTTCCTGTTACTTTTGCTTCAAATAATTCCTAAGGAATATATCCAATAGCAGGGGAGCCAGGAGCCTGCAGACCTGCGCTTTGCTTTGGATTGTGCCTCTATCCATCCACTGTGCACCCTTGAACTAGATACCACTCTTGTGAGCCTTGATTTCACCATTTGTTAAAGAGATGTACCAGAGTTTGCTCCCCCTTCCTTAGTCTTTCCTTGAGGACTAGTAGAGACCACATATATTACAGCGACATGGCGTGTATAGGGTATGATAGATGTGCATTGTCATCAGGCAGCAGAACAGCGTAGTTAACAGCACAGATGCTGGAGCCACAGCATAGTTAACAGCACAGATGCTGGAGCCACACTGCCAGTTTTCTTCTCTGGAAAATCAGAATAAGGATGAGGATTGAAAGCTCTGAAATCCCCAAAGCCCAGAAAACCAAATGCTTTTTTGTAAGTGGTATACCCAAACTTATTTGGTGTCATATTCAATGTGAAGGTTTTGGTAGGCTTTGTCTAGCCCACTGGCTGCAGAAATGTCCACATGCTTGTTTACTAACTGCTGCCCCAGACCCCTCTGGGAATCATTACATAATATATGGTATAGGCACCATATTGTTTTTCTATGATATGAACAATTCAGTATTGGAAACACATTTGGCCTCAAGGATTTTGGATATAGGATTGTGGGCCTTCAGTACTGAACTCACAGGGCTGCTATGAGCAGTCAGTTGATTTAGCTAAAGCTCTAATAAGAGTGTCTGGCCCACAGTAGGTGCTCAATGGATGTTACCTGCCATTACTGTTTCCTCTGTTATGCAACCCCGAGCACCTTGAACAATTTCCACATTGCCCTGGACCTCCTATTTGTGCCCTGGAACCATTAATGTCTGGATTTCTCTCTATTCAATCACGCAGCACCAGACTCACCTGAAGTTCTATCTTCTCAACTCTCCACCAAAATGCTCTCCTTGTTAGGAATATGGAAATCCTCTCGGTAGCAACCCTCACACCCTTCCCTCTGCCTTCATGGTAGTGAAGGAGGCTGGGAGAGGGCTCTGGGAAGAATCCCAGCAGTGTTTCAGACACCTAGCTCACCTCGACATACTTCCTATGGGCTGCATGGCTAAGATCCCATATGTGTGGGTGCAGCTCTGCTTCCTTTAGAAAAATTAATCCCACCTTTCCAGACCTCTGTTTCTCATGAATAAAACACAACAGTCAGCCTAGATGAGAATGACATGCCTTCCGGCCCCCTGAAATCCTACCTCCTGGACATCTTGGATGCTACTTCAGCAGCCAGGTGATATGAGAGGGAGGATGAAAGCTACCTCACTTCAACTCCAAGTATGGTACATCCAGCCCCAAGAGGGCCAAATGCAAAGCATTCTAGAACTTTGTTACCACAAGACATTAGATCCTCTTTTCGTGACTCCTGGGTACTGAAACCAACCTGACTGTAGAAACAGGCCTGTGGTCATCCTCCGGACAAGTTCAGACATGAACTGGACAGTCCCATGTTCAAGGAGGTCCAGCTGGGAGCTAGAGGGCCGCAGGCAAGGATGCCACGCACTGATTCAGGCAGAGACCAGGCAGCACACTGACCAGTACCGGGATCTGGTCCAAAGACAAAAGAACCCTGATGTGGTGGTGAGAGAGGCTGAGGGAGGAGCAGGAGAGGGACTTTGGGGAGTGGCTGTGGTTCAGGGTAGGGTTCTAGTTCAGGAGGGAGACACATATGAGGGAGGGTGTGTGAGGAGAGGGGAAGCATGACAGAAGACTGGTGCTGTAGACTGGGTCACCCAGAGGTGGGGGGAAGCACCATGACCCCAAAATCCTGGGCCCCCAGGGCTGTTTCCTAGAGCACCAAGTGCTGCCATGCTGTGACAAGACACAGTTAGATGCCAGTCTCACCTCCCTGTTATCCTTATGAAAAGAACCCCATTTTATTTTAGAAACGGTCTAACTGATTAAAAACACTCACATCCCCAGAGCCCCAGGTATGTTTAGTAAGATAAGCAGACATTCCTGCAAAGGGCTACAGGAAAATGTGTTAAAGGGGTCAATTTAGTTGGCATTTGCTTTTGCCCTTTATCCTTCCCCTCCCTTTTTTTGTGCATGGAACTCATACAGGATGCTGAAAGAAAAAACAGCCATCTAGTGAGCAGGAAGCCCCAAGCCACAGGCTCAGCCTGGGGGAGCTGAAAGCTAAAAGAAGCCTAAGACCCTGATGGCACTGGAGAAGTCACAAGACAGCCTTGAATGCTCTTGCAGCCTCCTGTCATGTGAGAAAGATAACTCTTCTTTGGTGAATCTATTATATTGGGTTTTTGTTTTACACAAGCAAACCTAATCCTAACACATGTAGAAATGAGAGTAAAGGAGAAGAGGGACAGGCTATGTCAGGTCGTCAGGGAAGGCTTCTGAGAGACAGGACTTTTAAAGGGAGACACGAAAGCTGAGATACCTACCTTACACAATTGTCATGAGGATTAGATGTATTTGGAGACTCTGAAGGGTTGAAGTGAACCCAGAAGGCATAGCTCATCACCCGGACTCCTGCTTTGGAGACTTTATCCTTTCTTTATCCTTTCTTAAGCCCCTGTAGGTGGTGGGCACTTAAGCCACTGATAAGCTTCCTGCCTCCCATGTGTTCTACTTAAGACTTAGTGGGGTTAGGGTAACCCTGAGACCACAGTGGGGAGGTGTCAGTAAATCTAGCTGCAGGAAAGCAGTTAAAAACAACAGGAGAAGCAAGTTAAAGGATGACATGGTGGCTTGCTGAAAATCATCTGCACTTCTAGAAAAAATTTTTCGGATTATGTCAATGGTGGGTCAGTAGCACCTTCACATTCCAAGCACACTTCATTCATTCACTTCCTGAATGTCTGTAGCATGTCAGACACTGTATTAGGTGCTAGAGAAACAAAGATGGATAAAAATACAGTCCTTGGCCTCAAGCATCTTCTCTGGGTGTCACACTTTTAGGGAAATGGGAACCAAAAGATGAAGGGTCTATTTGAGTTAAATGCGAGGAAGAGAAAAAACTCTGCATACTGAAATTGCTGTAATTTTGCATCCTCTGACTGATGCTGCAGAAATAATATACCCCAGCTTTTAGGAGACGAGGGGATATTTCCAATCTAGACTGAAGTGGAAAGTTACTAGGATGCTAAAAAATCAGCTTACATAATTACAGGCTGATGTCAAACAAACTATAGAAGGTTCTTAATTTCTAGTATTTCCTTTGGCTGTGAATAAACTACCACTTGACCCAGGTAAAATATGCTGTCTCCTTAGATGGAAAAATACTCAGATGGTGGGAATTTTATGCTATTTATCAACAAGAAGCTGTTGGGTCTTCAGTGATACCCACTGTACCACATTCTGGCCAGCTGACTAAGGTGGCTCCAGCCCACCATATTTCAAATAGCTGATCCTGACAGAAAGGTATTAGAGAATATAGTATATCTGCTCTGTTCTGGGGTATTAAAAAAAGAGTATGCAGTGTAGACCGTGCTTTGGAGTTCATGCTCTGGAGTAAGAACATCTGACTTTGAATCCTAACTTTGCTACCTATAGTTTGTGAGAAGCCAGGTAATTCCTTGGCATCACTGAGCCTCAGGGTCATGAATGACATGGATATGATCATTCCTACCATATAGACTTGTTAAGATGATTAAAAATAATATGCAAAGGATGTTCAGTGCTTGGCACAGATTTAGAGCTCAAATGTGTTGATTGGGGGGAAAATGAGGTGGGGAAGCAAAATGAGGGAATGCAAAATCTTTTGTCAGAGGGATCATCTGGGCTGCAGCCAATTTATCACAAATGGACCTCCTCGTACCAGGTGTAGTCATATTCTCAACAGACCTCAGAGCCAGTTCCACCTCTGTTTTCCCTCATTCTGTCCCAGTCACTGTGAAGCTGCTGGAGAATGTGCGGCTCCCCAGTTATTTAACCAGAGAGCTGTATTTAGGTGATGCTGAATGTTCATTGTAGAGGGCAGACATGTGGGCAGTTCTGGAGGGTCTGTAGAACAAGCAGGTAGGTCCAATGCTCCCTGGGATGACTCTGCTTTGTGATGCTATTTAAAGGTTTTCATGAAAGGCTTCCTTATGTAAAGGCATTGGCTTTCTCATCTCTTCAGTGGAGGTGATTATACCAACCTCATCTGATCACCATGGGAATTAAACCAACGAAAAGCACCCAGCATGCTTACTGGGAGGAAGCAGGCATTCAATAAACATTGCTTTATCCTTTCCCATGACCCGCCCTGGTGTTATGCTGCCCTCAACCAACAGTATTACTGTCCATGTGCTGACAATGTGTGGCAGGAGAAATAAAGGAATCTACTCTTAACCACTTACACTTTAGTTGGAATTACTCTGGTGAGCCAGGTCATCATTTCCTAATTCTTTTTAACTCCGGTGCACGTTAGACTTACTGGGCAGAATTTTTAAAACTACTGATGTCCAGCACGCACCCCTCCTCCCACGCCAAGAGAATCTGATTTAATGAATGGCTCGTTAAAAGAATGAGCACCTCTCTGGCTTTCAGTTTGTTTCTCTGTAAACTGAGAGGCAGAAAGGTAGAGCAACTTACCATGTCGCACAACCAGAGAACACCCCAGGTCCACTGGTGCCAGACAAGGGCGTTCACTGCAATGGATACTGTCTTTAGTTACAATTAGAATATTTTGTCTATCATGGATTGTTTTTGCATTAATTTTGAGTTTTAAAATATTGTATTAAAATATTATTTATCTCGATGATGGAGTTTTCTTGGCACCCCGTTAATTTGCACTTGAGGCCATACCCAAATGTTGGGGAAAACTTAAGAAAAATCCCTCAGCCCATGTGCCTTGAGTCTTGATTCCCATCTCCTCACACGTCCTCTCTCATGTTTGTCTCCCTCCTGAACTATAGCCCTAGCCTGAACCCCAGTCACTCCCCAAATCCCTCTCCTGCTTCCCCATCAGCCCCTCTCATCAGTGTCCTTTTGTCTTTGGACCAGATTCTGGTACTACTCAGTGTGCTGCCTGGTTTCTTTTATTTATTATTTCTTTTTTTTTTTTTAATTTTATTTTAGAGACAGGGTCTCACTCTGTCACCCAGGCTGGAGTGCAGTGGCGTGATCCACTCACTGCAGCCTTGAACTCCCAGGCTCAAGTGATCCTCCCGCCTCAGCCTCCCACGTAGCTGAGACTACAGGAACATGCCACCACACCCGGCTAATTTTTAAATTTTTTGTAGAGATGTCTGTCTTGCTGCGTTGCTCAGGTTGGTCTCAAACTCCTAGCCTCAAGAGATCCTCCCACCTCAGCCTCCCAAAGCATTGGGATTACAGGCGTGAGCCACCAGCCACCATGCCTGGCCTGGTCTCTGACTTTAATCAGCGGGTGGCATCCTTGCGCATAGCCCTCTGGCTCCCAGCTGGACCTCCTTGAACTTGGGACTCTCCGATTCATGTGTAGGAATTGCATCTAAAAAGGAAAATGAACTGGACATCCTGTCCTTTTCCCTTTGGAAGTTCATTCTAAGCACCCCCTTCAGTTTTGCGCTGCGTTACCAGGAGTGGTGATGGCCAGTCACAAGAATGAGGATGAGCAGTTGGTCTGTGACTAAGCGGGGCACAGGCCTAGTGAATTTCTGAGGCTTCTCTACAAGAAATCATTTGAGAGTAAACGTAAGACTGGTTAGATTTTGGCTGTGTATCTTCAGCAGCTTAGGCAGCGAATGAAATTCCTCCTGGAAGAAGTACTCATTCTTTATCCTGCCACTAGCTTAGAGTGAGTTTTGACTTTTGCTAGCTTGAAATTTTCAGCCCTTAATAATCTGAACTAGGAAATAAAGGAATGGTAATACTAGAAGAATGCCTTCAGATGTCATTAGACAATTAGCTAACTGATTTGTCTGGCAGGAACACAATCCATATCAGGTTAGGAAATAAGTCAACAGTGTGCAAAAAAAGATTCAGACAAAGTGGAGCCAGAACCAGGTAAAGCCCCTTCCTGGCAGAGTAGACAGATACTGGGGCTCATAGGAAGTACCATAGCCTGTCTGACATCATCTGCCTCAGGGAGTCCTCCCGTCCCCTCAAGGGCACCACTGAATTCTCCACAATTTCTGTAAACTCAATTTTCCTTTCCTTTGATTTCGGTTCCCACTACAACAGAAGCTCCTTTAGGATAAGGACATTCTCAGACTGTGTTCAGTGCTGTATTCTTAGCGACTAGGATCATATCACCCTCCTGATTATAACTTTGCATGATCGTTCCGTTTCCTTCAGAAATAACACTGAAGTCCTTATGTGGCCTGCAGGCCTGAAAGATCTACCCCCTGCTTACTAATTCAACTTCCAGTCAAGTCACCTTTTCGTCAGAAAATGATACCCCCAAATGAAGGCCTCTTTATAAAGCAGCCCCCAGAGTAAAAGATTTTCTCTGACATTTTCCTGCCCTCCTGTCTCTGGCCCCTCATTCTCCCCCAAGACCAGCCATAGAAACTAGAATCTGTCTTCCCCAAGGCATATCGTAGAAACCAGAATCCCTTTTCCCCAAAGCCAGCCATAAAACCTAAAAATATTACTCTAACTTCCCCCAAGCCTTTCTGTGTAAAAACTGGCCACAAAAAAAAAAATTGTCTAGGCCAGGCGTGGTGGCTCATGCCTGTAATCCCAGCACTTTGGAAGGCCGAGGCAGATCATTTGAGCCCAGGAGTTTGAGATCAGCCTGGCCAACATGGTGAAGCCCTGTCTCTACTTAAAATAAAAACATTAGCTGGGTGTGGTGGTGCGGGTTTGTGGTCCCTGTTACAAGGGAGACTGAGGTGGAAGGATCACTTGAGCCCTGGAGGTTGAGGCTGCTGTGAGCTGAGGTCACACCACTGCACTCCAGTCTGTGCTCACTGTAAGCTAGTGGCAGGATAAAGAATGAATACTTCTTCGAGGAGGAATTTCATTTGCTTCTTAAGCTGCTAAAGAGACACAGTCAAAATCTAACCAATCTTAAGTTTAATTTTGAAAAAATTTAAAAAAGTTATCTGACTTATCTTGTTTGATTGTAGGTCATAAGACCCTCATTTCAAGAGGGTCCTGCTGCATACCCAGAAGGAAGGAATGCTACACAGAGAAGCTAAGAGGAATCCAAACAGACAGACCTTGCTGGACTTCCCTACTCAGTCCATTAACATTAGCTTATCCCTTTCTGTCCAGTCATTTTTCTCCACAGCTGTCCATACTTCATTGAAACTAAGCCTAAAAATAGGCAGTTTCCCCTGTATCTTTGGGTCTTTATTCTGAAGGCTCCTGTATACAACTATAATCAAATAAATTTGTATGCCTTTTCTCTTATTAATCTGTCTTTTGTCAGTTGATTTTCAGTGAACCTACAGAGGATAAAAAGAGATTTTACCTTGGCCTCTACAGTTCCAATATATCCATTTCCCTCTCAAAGACTCTGACACAGAATAGGTACTTACAAATTACTTGTTGAACGGATATGTGATGAATGAATGAATGAACTTTTGTAGCATGTATGACCCTGTCCTAGACTAAAATATGAAGATGGGTCTCCCCATGCTCTCCCTGGTAGCTGTTCTCTCCTTGCTTGTGCCAGTGGCCAAGCACTGCCCATTAGCTGCCTAGGCCTCCTTAAATGCTCCAGCCTTGGGTTTGACAGTCTAGATAGTGCCCCCATAAAATGCTAAAAGCTGAAATGTGAAGTGCTGCACATAATATTTAGCTTTTAACAGATGTACACCATTCTAAATACTATGGGAACATAGGGCATCATAGACAGTATAGGGAAATGATTTATGTGTGGACATGAGTGGTCATTCACCCCACAGGGCAGCCATCTGGCCTGTCATCTGTGCAGGGGGCAGATCCTGGCATACTTATTGTATTCCATTTAAACCAGGTTCATCTAGAGTTTTCATGTTCTCTCGATCATTCTGACGATATATTGGCTGTCTTGCACTATTTTCCCTTCTAACATACAATAGAAGTAACTGAAAGTGCATATGTCACAATGTCAATAGTGCTTACATTTAGGTGTTGAGATAGGAGTGTTTTTAGCATTTCCCTCTTACATGTATCTATTTTAAAATTTATCTTTATTGACAATATATTACTTTCATAATTTTAGAATACTTGAAGTATTACTTCACGTGTTGTCTTTTGTGTTTATATATATTTCAATTGTGTAAAGCTGAGCTGTCGAGCGGTGTCCACTAATGGCCTGTGAGTACTTAAATTTAAATGAATCAAAATGAAATTCACTATAAGGAACTTAAACAAATTTACAAGTGAAAAACAAATAACCCCATTATAAAGTGGCCTAAGGACATCACCAGACAATATTCAAAAGAAGACATACATGCTGCCAACAAGCAAATGAAAAAATGCTCAACATCTCTAATCATTAGAGAAATGCTATTCAAAACCACAGTGAGATACCATCTCATCCTAGTTAGAATGGCCGTTATTAAAAAGTCAAAAAATAACAGATGTTGGCAAAGTTGTGGACAAAAGGGAACACCTATACACTGCCAGTGGGAATTTAAATCAGTTCAGCCACTGTGGAAAGCAGTTTGGCAATTTCTCAAAGAATTTAAAACAGAGGCCAGGCGTGGTGGCTCACGCCTGTAATCCCAGCACTTTGGGAGGCCGAGGCAGGCAGATCACAAGGTCAGGAGATCGAGACCATCCTGGCCAACATGGTGAAACACAGTATCTACTAAAAACACAAAAGTTAGCTGGGCGTGGTGGCACACACCTGTAGTACCAGCTACTCGGGAGGCTGAAGCAGGAGAATTGCTTGAACCCAGGAGATGGAGGTTACACTGAGCTGAGATCGTGCCACTGCATTCCAGCCTGGTGACAGAGTGAGACTGTCTGAAACAAACAAACAAACAAAAAAACAAAACAGAACTACCATTTGACCCAGCAATCCCATTATTGGGTATATACCCTAAGGAATATAAATTGTTCTACCATAAAGACACATGCATGTGTATGTTCATCGCAGCCCTATTCATGACAGCAAAGAAACAGAATCAACTTTAATACTCTTAACAGTAAACTGGATAAAGAAAATGTTGTACATATATGCCACAGAATACTATGCAGCCATAAAAAAGAATGAGATTATATCCTTTGCAGGAACATGGATAGAACTGGAGGTCATTTTCCTAAGTGAACTAACACAGGAAGAGAAAACCACACACCACATGTTTTCACCTTTTAGTGGGAATTAAACATTGAGCATATATGGACACGAGTAAGGGAACAAGAGACACCCGGGGCTACTTGAGGATGTAGGAGGAGGATGAGGATAAAAAAACTACCTGTCAGGTCCCATGCTCATTATCTGGGTGACAAAATCATCTGTACACCAAATCCCCATGACACACAATTTGCCTATATAACCAACCTGCACACGTACCCCTGAAACTAAAGTAAAAGTAAGCAAAAGATGAAAGCCAATTAAAATGCAGTTCCTCAGTCACGGTAGCCATATTTCAAGTGCTCACTAGCACGTATAGCTAGTGGCTAGTATTTTGGACAGTGTGGAATAGAATATTTCTATTAATATAGAAAATTCTATTGGAAAATTCTGGTGTAGAGTGTGTAGGTTTTAGCCATTTGAATATAAAGATAGAGACTTGCAGGTGGTGAAGAGTTATGGGTTGCAAACAAAGATTTGAAAAGAGCAACTGTCTGGGTTCTTTGTGATCCAAATGCAGTAGTATTGATTACTCACTGAAGGGAGACCTTGTTATGCTCACTAGCGTCCTTGGAAGGGTGCTTGATGAGGGAAATGTGTCCCTGACATTTTATGGCTGTAGACGCTGATAACTGAGTTTAGCCTCCTGAGAGTTTTTACAAGGCAATCTGAAAAGCCTGGACAAAATGCCCACCATGATGTGTCACTCCTAGGACCCAACTTGCTATAGAAAATTCCCATAGGCTTACCTGAAATCAGATTCCCTATTTCCTATTCCCATCAAAAGGCTTTTAGGGTCTATTCTTGGATGACTCCCTTTTACTACAGGATAACCTAATGCTAAAGTAAATTTATTGGGCAACCGGCCCAGGAAGTCATGCTCAGCAACTTGTCCAGGTTCTTCTTTGAAAGACTTAAGGACTAAGTGACCTTTGACACAACAGGGCAAAATGTAAACAGTTCTACTTGCTCTGTAATGATCAAAATCTGTCTGGTTTCAAGATGAATCCTCAAACCCACATTCCTGGTGGCCTAAGGAATGCATCACATCTGCCTCAGCCATCTTGAGCAATGGGAACCTAAGTTATTAGCTGAGAAGTATAAGGATATAGCCATTTATTTATTTTTCCAACAGATGTTTAGTGAGCCCCTATGTATCATGTGCTAGGTACTAGCAACAGGGCAGTGAGTAAGACAGACCTGGAGACTGCCTTACAGAGTACCACGTCAAATCGTCACAACAGCAACTTTATCAAGGTTAAGAATAGTCTTAACCAGAAGTGAGCAGACACTGAAGGGTCTTTTATAGGCAAGTGTCAGGAGTGTCTCCAAAGTGCAGTAAAGATAAAACCCTAGCTACATGTCTAAAGCAGGCAGTTACAGAGCATATGGCTGTGCTTTATATCAATTTGAGCTTCTCAAGAGAGCCTGTAAGCATCATTTAGGCCTGTGCAAGAGAAGAGAGAAAAAATGTTTCTGTAACAGGGGTCCTGCAGGGGACATTAATTACTGTGTGAAATGGCGCTGTGCAGTGGACTGCCAAGGCCTACAGTGTAGCTCACTGCCCTTTCTCCAGGGCCCTAAGTTAACACGGCACAGGGAAGATCTACCAAAATGTCCATGATGAAAGGTCAGGTTTCTTCAAATAAATAAGATTATGGAAACGGCGTGGAGAATGTGTGGTAATATGAAGACAGAAGGACAGAGCTAAATAAAAGGATGTCTTCTTAAAACATCTTCTTGCATATAAAAAACAAGAAATCAAAGATTGGATGCCAATTCTAAGAGACAGACACTCAGAGGATATCCTGCACATTATATCTAATTGGCTAGAAAGGATAGACTAGTAAATTTTACTGTAAATCTCTCTTCTTTGGTGGTGCAAGCTTCCAAATGACGCACTGTATTGATTGATGCTGCAATGGTACCTGATTGAGGCACAGAGACAGGGGAAGGAGAAAAGGACATGTAAAGGCCCCATGCTCCTGAAATAAACTTATCTGAGGAAAGGAAGTATATTGACTGATGGTCAGAAATCAGCATCAGGCATGGTGGGGGAGAGCTACAGCACATGTGAATTTTGCTAGAAGCTCTTTCATACCAATTCACACTGGCTCAGTGGCTGTGCTTTGGAAAACATTTGTTAAGGACAAGAATATGTAATGTTGAAACTCAAATGTAGGGAACCTTGTGGCCTAGAAAAGAGATTTAGGAATCATCAGTAGTTGTTAATCGTTAACACAAGGAGGTGCATGAAATCAGTGAGAAAGGGTGACACACGATGAGTAGATCCAAACATGAGTACCTGAGTATTCCCCAAATTTAAGGGCAGGACAGAATGAACGGTCAAAGAGAACCAGCAGAGTGTACTATCAGAGAAACTAAGGAAATAAAGAATTTAGAGAAGAGACACTTGGTTAAACACAGCTGAGGAGCACAGCCAGCTAAGGACCATAAACTGCTCCTTGGTTTGGCAATGTTTGCCAGAGAAGTTGGAATGGAATGGTGTAAGCAGAACTCAGATTGCAAGAGACTGAAGAAACAGAGAGGTGAGGAAATGTGAACAGGACCAGCAATTGTTTTGTAGATCACTGAAATGAAGACCTATGTGGATGTTGTTAATAAGCTCTTTACCTGAAGAACCTGGCTTGCTAAATTGTAGAGGTTTATCTTCAGAACTGACCTACCTGAGCAGCAAGGGCAGGAAATAATTACATCTGACCCTTTGATCTGAGGAAGTGTTCAAATAACAAAGCATTCTGACCTTGATCTTCTTTGATTATTAAAAGCATTGTTTAGCCCTTAGAGAATTAATTTTTCTTGAAAACGTCTCCATACCACTTCTTACCCCTTACTGTAGGGTAAAAATTCCCCACAAGAACTAGCTCTGCAGAGGTCAAGGAAAATGAGTTGGTATATTTTCTTTTGAAAAGTGAACTTTGGGGGTTTGTCACAAGTTGAGCCTTGCAAAATACTTCCTATAGAAACAGGAAAAGGTTATCTTGATCTACTACACACAGACACTAGGCCCTATGTAACCTTTGGGTAAATAAAGACGACCAACAAGCTTCAGATCTGCAACATGATTGGAAGCCTGTGCATAAACAAACACCCTGGAGATATTGGAAAGCAGATCTTGCCTCCTACTAAATAGTCACAACCTCAAAGTTGTTCATGTAGACCAGTTGTATAAATGCCAAGAAAAATATTCCAATGATTATTTGTTCTATTTCACAAAGCCAAGAGTCCTCAGCTATCACAACACCCTAGTGTTTTCAACTTTTTCTTAGCATTAAATTCATTTGGTGACCTCAATTGTTTACAGGTTGTGAGTATGTATATCAGACAAAAAAGCTGGACTGCTGTGGTTGAAGCTGGGTGAGGAAGGGTTAAATTTACCTCCCTGAAATGCAAGATGCAATTTCAAAGCCTTAGCTCCAGAAAAGTGGTTCACAGCCCTGGGTTCACATGAGAATCACCTAGAAACAAATCTTAATGCACTTAGGGATTCTGATTTAATTAGTCTAGGTGAAAGAGCTCTGGGATAATATGTTTTAAAAGCATCCCAGATGATTCCATTGTGCATCAAGGGTTAAGAACTGCTGCCTGAGAGAAAGACTGTTTATGAAAAGCTTCATTTTACTAAGAAGGGTCTACTTATAGTAAAATTGCTGTCAAACCAGCAGTTAGGGGGTTGACTGCTGTTGATAATCAAATAGTTAATTAGATTTGGCAAGTTTACCATGAATCAAAACCAATTTCACATGGAATTATAATACAATAGTACACATATATTAGAAAATTCAGACTGAATATTTCATTCAGCCGACATTCATCCAGAAATTATTTCTTGAGTGGCACACTCTATGTAAGGTGCTAAGAGAGAAACACAAATGATTCTTATTCTAATCTTTTCCGCTAAAGAACTATTAAGTATTCTGTGGGAGGTAGACATTTCTAACATGAAACAAAATCTAAAAACCAAGAAACATTGAAGGATCTTACATATCCTTGAAGTCATTGTCAGGTCATTGGTGGATTAAAAATGACCACAAATTCTAGCTACCGTTCCTATCAAAAAGTAGCATCTGTTTTCCTCTCCCCTCATATCCGCGTTGGCCCTGTGACCTTTGACCAATAAATACAGCAGAAGTGATTTTGTGCTAGTTATAGGCCCAGGCTTTAAGAAACTTGGCAACTTCTACCTTTGTTCTGCTATAGCCTTCAGCTACAACGTAAAGTTACTTTGCTGGAGAGAACACAGGGAAAGTTAGAAGCCTGGTTAATGTTAGGATGTTAGCCATCCTGAACAAAATGCTAGATATGTGAATGGAGCCATCTTGAAATGTAGCCTTGAAGGAGCCCATGTTAGCTATGTGGAATAGACATGTAAGAACTAAGGCATTTTGGCCAGCAGCCTTAGATTAACTGTTAGATCAATACAGTCTCATAATTGAGCAAGTGAGACCAGTGGAAGATCACTCTTTCAACTCACTAAATCCTGAGAAACAATATATAGCTTTTTAAAAACGACAATATGCTTTAGGGTCTTTTGTTACACAGCAAATATAACTGATGCAGAAGTTGGTAACTAGAAGTGCAATGCTGCTGTAACAAAAATCTAAAGCAGGCTGGGTGCAGTGTCTCATGCCTGTAATCCCAGCACTTTGGGGGGCCAAGGTGGGTGGATCATTTGAGGTTAGGAGTTTGAGACCAGCCTGGCCAACATGGTGAAACCCCATCTCTAATAAAAATACAAAAATTAGCCAGGCGTGGTGGTGAGTGCCTGTGGTCCCCGCTACTCTACTTGGAGGCTGAGGCAGGTTAATCGCTTGAACTTGGAAGGCAGAGGTTGCAGTGACCTGAGATCATGCCACTGCCCTCCAGCCTGGGTGACCGAGTAAGGCACCATCTCAAAAACAAACAAACAAACAAAAAAACTAAAACACGTGGCACCAGCTTCAGATCATGTAGAGCAGGTGGAAGTTGGAAGGGTGGCAAGGAGACTACTAGTGGAGGTTGGAAAAGCAGTGAAGTATTTGCTCTCAGAAGCTAGAGAAAGCAAAACTTAGGCAGTGCTGGAATTGTTTGGCAACATTGTTGCCTGTGGTTACCTGGAAGACAGAAAACACATCAATGAATTTATGGATCTGGCTAAGAAAATTTTGAAGCAAAATGTCAAAAGTGAAAGTCAGCTTATTTTAGCCACCTATAATGAAGTATGGGAAAACAGAAATGAGCCAAAGAAGAAATTATTCCTTTTTAAAACAGAATTGAGAGAAAATGTTTCCATATCTGGATGTACTAGTTTGGAAAAGAAAACTGATATTTATTGCATCTCCATGAGAAAAAAAGTTCTCAAAATAAGGAGTCATCTCAAGGTAAAGATTAAATCCATGGTGCTGACACTCAGATATTCTCAGAGTAAAGACTGAATCAAGGTTACATGACCTTGATTTGCGGTTGTGCAACCCTTTCATAATACTTCAAAAAAATGTAAGATTCTTAAGAGCATTTCCCCACAGCACCTGACTTGCAGTCCAAAGGGGGAAAAATGCCTATTCTGATGATGTTTATAGGTGTTTTTTTTTTTTTTCTTTTGTGAGACAGAAACAAAGGCTGGGGTGCAGTGGTGCTATCTCGGCTCACTGCAACCTCTGTCTCCTGGGTTCAAGTGATTCTCCTGCCTCAGCCTCCCGAGTAGCTGGGACTACAGGCACGAGCCACTATACCAAGCTATTTTTTGTATTTTTAGTAGAAACAGGGTTTCACCATGTTGGCTAGGCTGGTCTTGAACTCCTGACCTCAAGTGATCCGCCTGCCTTGGCCTCCCAAAGTGCTGGGATTATAGGCATTGAGCCACTGCACCTGGCCAGGTGTGATGTTTATTTAATAAAGTGAATTTGCAATTTGATGAATAGAAAATATACAACATTTTAAAGAGAATTTTTATTGGTAAAAGCCTCACCAGTTTTGACTAAAAGAGACAGGGAAGTACAAAATAAAATGAGGCTTCCAGGCTCTAAACTTTACAAAAGCAGAAACCAGGCAGACAAAGTTACTCAGCTGTGAACATGGGCCTTATTTTAGGGAAAAGAAAGGGGTTCTCCAGGGATAGAGCCAAAATCCAGAGGGTGGAACCAAGAGCCACCAAGAACAGCAGATTGAGAAAAATAAGCCAAAGAGCCAAATGAGAAATGAGAGAGCAGACAAGCCCCCTAATCAAGGAATAGTCTCTGTGCTGTAGTAGGAGATCTAACAACCTCTCCCCAGATGAATTTCAAAATTACTGTGGGCCACAGGCTGCTATGTGCTTCCCTTTCCTCCCTTTTTGAATGGGAGTATCCATTACTCTGTCCTCTTTGTAGGCTGAGTATCAGGGAAGAAAAAGAACTTGTGTTTTTAATTCAGAGATCTTTAGATAGAGAAGAGCCACAGTGATTGGCTGTACCCAGGGAACAGCACCTTAGAAACCCCTTTTATATCTGGGCCTGATTTGAATGAAAATATTCTGGATCTTAAGTATGAGCCTGATGCCATCGTGGAATAAGACTTTTCAGGATGTTAGGAAGGAATAGTGTATTTTGCAGATTAGAGGAATATAAATGATTTAGATTTAGAACTATAGAGATAGCCACAAATTCTATACTTTCCTTCCACTGATGGAAGCTCCACTGAGATGGAGCTTATTTTCCCTCCTCCTTCAATCTGGGATGGTATTGTGAATTTCTTTGTCCAACGGAATGTAGCAGAAGCAATACCAGTTTAGGCTAGAGAAAAAATTAGCAACCTTTGCTTTAATGGAGTTTTGAGCCACCATGTAAAGAGGTTCAGGTACCTTGCTTGAGAGGACATATGGCTGATTTCCAGCTAGTCTAGTTTCCCAGCCAAAATGCCAGACATGTGATGAAGCCATCTTGGAATGCTGTTTGGAAATCATCATGTTGTGTGGAAGCCCAAGCTAGCCATAAGGAGAGGCCATGCAGAGAAGAATGAAGGTATCACAGCTGACAAGCGCAGCCTGGTTGCCAACTGATTGCAGTTGCAGAACTGACCCCCACAAGACTAGAACTATTTATTCAACTCACAAAATCATGAGAAATAATAGATTATTATTGTTTTAAGCCACTAAGTTTTGGGGAGGTTTGTTGTACAGAAATGGGTATTTTAAACAGTTATGAGCCACAACTGGAGCACTCCAGATACACAGAGGAATCTTAAAACAGAGAGTCCTAGTTGAGAGATCAGTTAAACTAGTGGGGTTTTTTTTTCGTATTAGCAAATTTTTTTTTCTGTATCTCAGGATGACATTAATAAAAGCAATATTAGGATGCTTTCAAATAAGTAAACCAAGGAGTAATGCAGCTTAGAGAGAGGACTTTGATTCCACTTATTATGTAATTATGTCTAGATGGGCAAAGTGCTGGAAAAACTCACTCAATAGATATTTATCAAGAATCTCTACTATGAGTGTCAGTATAACCTAAAAAGGGCTGGGCGTGGTGGCTCACGCCTGTACTCCCAGCACTTTGGGAGGCAGAGGTGGGCAGATCACGAGGTCAGGAGATCAAGACCATCCTGGCTAACGCAGTGAAATCCCGTCTCTACTAAAAATACCAAAAAAAATTAGCCGGGCATGGTGGCGGGCGACTGTAGTCCCAGCTGCTGGGGAGGCTGAGGCAGGAGAATGGCATGAACTCGGGAGGCGGAGCTGGCAGTGAGCCAAGATCGTGCCACTGCACTCCAGCCTGGGCAACACAGTGAGACTCCATCTCAAAAAAAAAAAAAAAAAAAGAAAGAAAAAAACCTAAAGAAAAAAACATATCACCAATTTCTAAGGAAAGGTGAAATTTTGAACACTCAAATAATAATTTTTAAAAAATAGCCAATTTTAAAGTTTACCTAGCTCGGAACATCAGAGAAGTGTTCCCCTCTTCTATTTTCTGGAAGAGATTGTGTAGGATTGATGTTCATTTTTTATTAAACATTTGGTAGAATTCTCTTGTAAAACCATCTGATTCTGGAGTTTCATTTTCTGGGGGTTTTGAAATTGTGAATTCAATTTCCTTAATAGGAGTTATGGGACTATTCAAATTATATCTTTCATGTTGAGTGAAGTGTGGTAATTTGTAATTTTCCAAGAATTTGTCTACTTCATCTAAGTTGCCAAATTTCTGTGTAGACTTCTTCACAGTATTCCCTTACTATTATTTTGATGTTTGTAGGGTCTGTAGTAATATTTCTTATTTTCTTTCTGATGTAGGTAATTGTGTCTTTTCTTTTTCTTTGTCAGTCTTGCTAGATCAATTTTATTGATCTTTTCCAAACACCAACGTTTTATTCATTGGTTTTCTCTACTGTTTTTCTGCTTTAAATTTCATTGATTTCTGCTCTTTATTTTCTTCTTTCGGTTTGCTTTGGAATGATTTTGTCCTTATTTTTCTAGTTTCTTGAAGCCTTTTAGTCTACAAGAAAATACTACTTCAGTTTATCATCTATGTATGTGTTTTACTACATTCAGTGTAGTCATGCACTGCAGAAAAGACGTCAATGGCGTATACGGACCATGTATCCAATGGTGGTCCTATAGGATTATAATGGAGCTAGAAAATTTTTATTGCTTAATGATGACATAGCCATCCTAATGTCATAGCATTATGAACTACACGTTTGTGGTGAAGCTTTTGTTAACAAACCTACTGTGCTGTGCTACCAGTGCTATAAAAGTCTAGCATGCACAATTATGTACATGACATAATGCTTGATAATGATAACATATGACTGTTACTGGTTTGTGTATTTATTATACTATATTTTATTGTTACTTTAGACTATAGTCCTTTTACTTACAAAAAAAATTAACTGTAAAACAGCCTCAGATGGGTCTTTCAGGAGGTATTCCAGAAGAAGGCATTGTTATCAGAGGAGACGACAGCTCCACGCGTGTTATTGCCCTGAAGACCTTCCAGTGGGACAAGATGTGGAGGTGGAAGGCAGTGATATGGATGCTCCTGGCCCTGTGTAGGCCTAGACTAATGTGTATATTTGAGTCTTCATTTTTAATAAAAATGTTTAAAAACTGAAAAAAATAAATTTATAAAAATAGAAAAAAGCTTCTAAAATGAGGATATAAAGAAAGCAAATATTTTTGTGTAGCTGTAAAATGTGTTCATGTTTTAAGCTGTGTTATTACAAAAGAGTCAAAAAGTTAAAAAAATTTATAGGGTTAAAAAGTTACATTTAGCTAAGATTAATTCATCATTGAGGAAAAAAATTCTTAAAAAATAAATTCAGTTTAGTCTAAGAAAACAATGTATGTGAAGTCTACAGTAGTGTACGGAATTGTCCTGGGCCTTCACATTCACTCCTCACATACTCACTGACTCACCCAGAGCAACTTCCAGTCCTGCAAACTCCATTCATGGTAAGTGCCTTATACAGTCTAACATTTTAAACAATCTTCTATACAGTATTTTCACTGTAGCTTTTTGATGTTTAGATGTGTTTAGGTGCACAAATTCTTACTACTGTGTTATAATTGCCTGTAGTATTCAGTATAGTAATATGCTGAACAGGTTTGTAGCTTAAGAGCAAAAGGCCATCCCATTTAGATTTGTTAAGTACACTCCATGATGTTCGCACAATGACAAAATCACCTAATAACACATTTCTCAGAACATAGTCCCATTGTTAAGTGATGTATGACTGCACATATATTAGATATGACAAATATCTAGCTATCTAATATCTATGATTATCTAATAACTATACTTTCACATAGCACATATAACATGCATCCTCCATATTCTTGTGAAGCCATCTAACTACACCTGAAAATAATAGTTAAACTCACAAAATGTGTGTGGATTAAAAAACAAAAAATCAAACAATCAGACTAGTTGCTATATCCTCAGTGTGCTTAGAGGCGCCAATCATGACTTATGCCAGTAACAGGAGCAAATTATCAATGTTTTTTCCTGCTGCTCTAAAATTTTCCCCTAAGCAGTAACCAAGCAGTGGAAAATCCCCAGCATAAGGGTTCATAGAGGAAGTGTACTGGTCACTAGATTTATCTTTCAATGGTGTGTTTCCAATAATAAATGGCTCTCAGAGCAACAAAGAACCTGAGTGTGAAAAGGCTTAGGTTAGCCATTCAGCTGCAAAAAGACCAAAGTGTGGTTCAAAAGTGATGATTGGCATATTTTCTTCTTACATTAGTACCGGTGTTCATCTGAAATTGCTTGGTGTATTTTTAAGAGGAATATAACAACCCAGCCAATTGAATTTTAAAATCACACAATTATTTTTACAGATGTACAGACCCCAACAGGAATCTGAGACCAGAGTGATGAAGTGATTTGCCCAACGTTGCCTACCCAGCTGTCAGCAGAGCCTGAGCTCAGACTTCTCCACGTGGTTCCACCGTTTAGTCAACAAATATTTATTGATTGTCTACAACATGACACGGACCATTTAGGTACCAGGATGCAAATTTTTTTAAAAAAACAAAAAACCTTGGCCCCACAGAACTGGCAGAGGAAGAAACACAATAAACAATTAATGAATTAACAAAGTAAATTACATAGTATAAAAGGTGATGACAAGTGCTACAAAAAAAAAAAAAAAAAAAAAGAAGTTACAGCAGAGGAAGAGGAATTGGGAGTGCTAGCAGAGATGCACTTTTTGTGAAGGGTATATTCTAAATAGGGTAGGCCTCTTTGAAAAGATGTGGAGGTAAAGTTAGCCTGGGGGCAATCGTGTGGGAGAGAACATTCAGCATAGAATGAACCAGCCCAGAGGCCTCACAGCAAGTGCGGGCCTACAACAGCTTCCGGGATGAACCTGGCATGCTTGAGGAACAGAAGTCACCTTTCTGCGACATGTCCTCTAAAAATCACAGAACTATAGACTCTTAGAGTTGGGGGAGCCTGAAAAACTCTGCAGTCCAACCTCCCAGCTGAAGCAGGAATGCTCCGCGCAGTAGCACAGATTTGCACTTGCCTGGGTTTGAACGAATCCCTCTAGGCCACGAACTCACTGGCTTGCAAAATAGCTCATCCCATTTTTTTAGCCACCTACCGTGGTTAAAAGTCTTGTCTTAACGTTGAACTGAAATCTGCCTCCTTCGGCTTCACTCTGTGATTCCACCTCTACCCTTTGAAGCAACACAAAATCCTTCCTTTCAACCAATTCATATTATTTCTTTGGTGAAGGACACCTGGGAGGCAGTTTGGCACAGAGGCAAGAATGTGAACTCTGAAGTCAGGCAGGACTGGGTTCAAACCCACTTTCCAGCTGTGTGGGCTTGAGCAAGTTCTTTCATCCCCTCACGCTTTGGGGTCCTCATCCCAGAAGACTGTTGGGGGCGTTAGAGACTATACAAATGCACATTAAATGGCAGTTGTTCTGTATATTTTTTATCATCAGGGTGACTTATCTTTCACTTAAACACTGTCTCCAGGGCTTAGCATATACCACCCTTTGAGGAAAGCTAATTTAGATTCAGAAAGCCCCTGAACGCTTCCCACTTGTGCTCTCCATATACTGGCTGACCTTAAAGAAAGGAAAATCAAGTGGCCTACCTGAGGTAGGTCATCTGTGATGGGAAGCACATAAACCAGATGGTATCCAGCCGCGTTTACCAGTTAGTTGGGGCAGAAGTTCTGAAATCAGAAGCCAAAAGTCAATGAAGAAGAAAAAAGCCCTGTGGAGTACAAATATTTCAGAGTAAATCTGCTGGGTACCAGCACATACTAGGAATTTCCTAGGGGAAGAAAGGCAGGCAACACAACTAGACACAGGGCCAATGAATCAGAAACACAGAATTATCTACCCAGATGCACTGAGCAATGCCCTTGCACACTGGAAGGTCACGGAGCCGCCCCTGCTGACCAGCTTCTTCCAGGAACTCAGGTATGAAGTCAGCTGAGCGACTTTAAGAGAAGTCTCCTAGCAGTGACGATGCCATGAAAGATTATGCATCTGTAAATAACAGAAGCAGCTATTATCATTTACTAGGTCCCATCTGTGTGCTGGCATTGTGTATAATAAACATTCTCTCACCTGAAAACAACAGGTACCTGACCTTTTGTTTTGGTCAAATTGTCCTTCTAAGAAGGAGCAGCCAGCAGTCTGAAGACAGATTTACTATGACCACCTTAGTCCCCTCTCCCCTTTTCCACAGACTCCTTCCAATCGTCTCAGCCCTTCTTTCCATTGGGAAGGTTACCAAAATCAGCAAAGCAAGGCTGAATTCAGCCAGATTAAATCAGTCCATACAAAACCACTCAGGTTAAACAACTGTGGCAAACACTTGCCATGCTTAATTACCCTCTTTGAAAGATAATGCTGGGTTTAAAAGAATCATTCTAGAACTTTCCATGCAGCATATGTGCATTGGAAAGTCACCAAGCAGTGATGTGCAAACATAAATCTTGTTTTTTGTTTATCTGTGTGCACGTTTCTTTGATTAGTCCTCATATCTGCCTAGAGAGAGGAAAACTGATTTCAGGACAATTTAGACAGCTAAGACCAACTCAGTCATTTTTTTAGCCCCTTTGAACTGAACTGTAACAGGATCTCTCTCCAGTATGCATTCAGTCAAGTACAGGCATTATTATCATTATTACCAGTTTTCATCCAGTTTAACACTCCCTCTGAGCTTCTGCTCGCCCCTTCCTCCTGTCTGACTCTTAAGCTCCCACGGTCCCTCACTCTGATAATTTCCTGGCAGCCTCAGCCTCAGAAAGAGAAGGAAGAGGCCTCAACGAACCTGGCTGAATATTGGTGATGGGGAGGTTCTGCATCTGGCTTGCGGTCCACTCTTTGGCTGCCTCCAGCCTCTCTGTCCTTGTCTGTTGCAAGCTGTAAAGTGTGGTGCACTTAATGTGCCCCTCTGCGTAGCTTTTGGACATGGATAGTCCCACAGGAATGCACTTCCTTCCCTTGCCCCCAAGAACCCATCTCTAGTCATCCTGAAGCTATAGGCCTCATTAGCAACCAGACTCTAGGGCTCACCAACTTCTATAGCTCATGCTGAGCCCATGGAAAGCTCACACGCCTTTGCCACACCCCACAGTGGGGACGTAGGCTATCTCAGACACGTTTTCCCTCTCTCTCAGCTGTCCTGGCCAACACCAGACTTTCAGAGGATTCAAGATGAGAAATGCACACCAACTCTATCTTCCAGAATGCTTTCTTCAAAAGTCATTGGGTGGATTCTCCTGGTGCCTCTTCCTTGAGATTGGGCAGGTCCAGTGCCTGCATTCTTCCATAAGGCTAGAAGGCTCCACAAACCCTCATCTGTCCAAAAAGAGCCAGTCTCATCCCTCCCAGTCCCTTTGTATAGATCCTAGTGGCAATGCTCACAAACAAGGTCTTCTGGTTTATGCAAATAAATTTTGTTTCACACTTGGCAGGTCACCACTGAACCTGGCCACTGATAACCTAGATTCTATGGTCTTGGCAGTCACGATGTAATGGTGGGGTGCAGGGAGTGATGACAAGGAAGGAAAAAGAATAGAACTGTGCTTTGGTGACTTGAGTCATTGCCCTATGTAAAAACAAAATACCTAGCATGCCCCTACCTTACACACACCTACACTCTACTCTTCCATGGGACAAGTGGCTACTCACTCTATTCATCATGATTATGAACTCAAAAACACTACATCTAAAAAGGACTTTAGAGATAATGCAGTCCAACTTTCTAAATTTGCAGATAAGAAAATTAAAATCTTTATGTATGAAAACATGAAAATTTTTTCTCCTATAGCTATTCTTTTTGCCAGAAATTCTGGAGCATTTTAAGTGGAAGAAAATAGGTGCTAGCTATTTCAGTACAATCTACAAACTCAAGATAACTGAAATTACAGACAGAAATATTTTAGGTTGCACTTATAAACTGATTATTTCCAAGTTCCTGAAAAAAACCTCTTAAATTCAAAGAATTTATCTTAGGGCTGCATTTTCTTTTGAAGAAAATCTTAATTCAGCTGATAGAAGTAGAAAAAAGTACTTGGAAAGCCAGACAGCTCCTTAAGGACACCTCTGTCCTCCTATTTGGAGAGGCTCAGTAAAGGGGAAGTGTGATTTATTAATCAGAGGATGTGATGGTTACCATTACGTGTCTACTTGTCTTGGCTATGATACACAGATATTTGGTTAGACTCTGGCCTAGATGTTGCCGTGAAGATATTTTTAGATATGCTTAACATTTAATTCAGTAGGCTTTTTTTTTTTCTTTCAGAGATTGGATCTTGCCATGCTGCCCAGGTTGGTCTCAAACTCCTGGCCTCAAGTGATCCCCCCACCTTGGCCTCCCAATGTGCTGTGATTATAGGTGTGTGTCACTGCACCTGGCATTGATTCAGTAGACTTTGAATAAAGCAGATTATTCTCCAAAATGTGAGTGGGCCTCATTCAACTGGTTGATGACATTGAGAAAAAAAAGACTGAGGTCCCTCAAGGAAGAAGTTCTGTCTCTAAACCATCTTCAGGCTCAAGTTGCAACGGCAATTCTTCCCTGAGTCTCTAGGCTGCTGGACTTCCCTGCAGAATTCAGATTTCCCAGGCCCAATACTTTCATGAGCCAATTCCTTAAAATAAATCTATCTATTGATTGATCGATTGATCCATATCCATCTATCTTATAGATCAATCAATATTATACATATATAAAAAGACAAATATCTATCTATTATCTACTTATCTATCTACACATCTTATTGGTTTTCTTTCTCTGGGGAAATCTGACTAATACAGGGGGTGTCACAATAACTTCATCAATTTGCATTGAGTGACTCACACTAAGCCCAAAGAATGGTTCAGCCCTGTCTGTTCTTATCACCTAGAGAGACTCTGACCTTCCCCACAAGGTCAGCAACAGCAAGTGCAAGTTAATAAGACTGAGATTCACTACCTGGCCAGAATTCCCAGGGAAACCTGAACATCATAACTCATTTGCCTCCCTTTGTGCCAATGGCGGTTTTTCTGAAAAGATACTAATTGTGAGAAGGAAAAGCCAGGGAAGTCATAAAGCCCAGGGCTAGGGTCTTCTATGCTTAGGGTCAATTTATCCTCTCAAGACTCAAAATAAACTAGCACACTGTAGTGAAGACCCTCTATTTTTATATAAACTAATATGAAATTTTGAGGGGCTCCATTTGTTGCTTTATCTGTTCTTGACATGCAATGGTGAAGTCCTGCTCTTCTGTTTCACACAAGGCTCATCCATACCTGGCTGGGACCTCCAAGTTTAATGAAGAGAAGGCAAATGTGTGAACCGAAGGACCAGACACAGAGTTGCTCTGTGCTTTGGACACGAAGACCATTTTCTCCTGAAGTTTAGTGATGTAGAAAGTGTCACAAAGTGAAGTTGGCTTCATTTCAGAGGTTCAACATTGTCAGGACCAACACCCCTGGGATTCTTTTGATTTTTCATTCGTGGTCACAATGTGGTTGCTTCTACTTCAGGCATGACTTTCACTTTTAAGGCAGGATGGAAAGGCACAGAACAGCAACAGCAGGAAGACAAATGCTTTCCAATACTCCCAGCAGATAGTTGCTTAGGTGTTACTGGCCAGAACTTGGACACCTGGCCCCCCAGCTGAATAGCTGTAAGGGAGTCTGGCGAAATATTTACCTCTTCTAATCTTCTTCTTGAAGGAAGAAGAAGATTATAGTGTATCGGGACTCGGTATGAATCAGAATTATATGTATTTTAAGTGCTATGATAAAATATTTTTGCATATAGTGGAGAAATATTTATGTAATACAACTGTTCCAAAATAAATATTGCTTTTAAGGCCACCCTGCAGGTCAGAGTTTTCCAAATTGTGGGTTATGAAATGTATTTAGTGGGACTCCACTAGAAGGAAGAGCAGGAGGAGGAGTAGGAAGAGGAGGAGTAAAGAAGAGGAAGGGAGAGATGGAGGATGAGGAAGAGGAAGATGATGAACAAATGGAAAGTAAGAATAGAAAATATCAGGGTGAAACTTTGGTTTCAGATATGTTTTTCTTACTCTTGGTTATTGTCAACAGAACTTGAAAGCTACCGTTATAGAGCATGTGATTAAAGAGATTTTTGCATACACAACTTTGCTCTTACCACAGCGAGTTTATGCATAATGAACATGCCCCGCACTTGTTTAGAATACTTATTCGTTGCGTCTTTCCTAGTCCCTTCTTCAAATATGTATTTCCTGCTTAAACATCTGCTTGATCCTGTTACTTTCTCTCCACTTTATTCCTTCCTGGAGCAGTCGATCACCTAGAACTGAGTAGTCTATGTTCACAATGTCTGTTTCTTCTGCACTTCCTCCTTGGAAATTGGCTTCTACTTCCCCCAACTCCCACCTCCATTCTCCCATACGCACTCTCCAAAGATCCTTAATGCTAAGTTCAGCCTTTCCTGGCCAGCCAAAGTTGTTCATCACTTTGCTGAAGGGTGTGTTTTTTGGCGGGGTGGTAGCTCTTATTTTTTAAGAAATTATTTGGCAATGCATCTAAAGAACCATGAAAACATTTATACCACTTGGCATAATAATCAAAATTCTAAGGAAAGAAAAGGCTAGAATGCAAAGGTGTTTATTATATATCTATGGAAAAATCAAAAGCAGCCTAACAGTTAAACAATTAAAGAGTGGCTTGGCAAATTATTCTTAAGAAATTATCACTTTCATTAGCTATAATGCAGCCATTAAAAATGATCATTAGAGAAATTACGTAGCAATCTGGAAACACAGAAAAAAGCAGAATATAAATTGCATTTTTGCTATGATTATAGCTATGTTAAAATTAGGCATGTCTTTTGGCAAGAACTAGAAAGAAATGTGAGTAACTAGGAAGAACCACTAAAATCTAAGTTTAGTCCTTAGCTTGCAGGTACAAAGCTGATTTTTTTCCAGAGTTTTCTAAAGTAGTTAGGATTAGATAGACTTAGCTGATCAAGCGCAGAAGAGAATCATGTCAGAAAGTTAACTTAATTACTTGCAAAAGGAAATAACCAAGCACACAAGAATAGCATTTATTGCTTTTTCTCCCTATGAATAAAGTTATATGAAAAGCCAAATTGTAGTCAAAACGCTGTTTTCTGAGAATGGAATCAGAGGAGCAACTGAATGATCTCAGTGGCTATTGTTAATAAAGGCCTGGCATGTCATCTCCACCTGGGTGCGTGCCTACCAACCAAACCAAATACCCATTACCCATGGTCATCAGTCAGCGTCTTCTCCACCTGGTGCTAAAGGTAGATGATGCTTTGTTAATTTTGGGGCTTTTCCCTTTCTTTCTTTCTTTTTTTTTTGATTCCATACCAACCTCTCTTATCTCTCTATTCACACTTGTGTGCTCATGTTTTCTTCAGATGCTAAACCCAGTCATGTTATGCAAAGTACATCCCATAGAATAATACGTAAGTTTGGAAAATTTGGGGTTAAGCAATGTTAAGTGCTTATTCCTGCAAGACTTCTGCAGAGTCTTTATGCATTGGTGTGAATTATGAACCCACTTCATGGCATGTTTCAAGCTTATCTGAGCAACTTTTATTTCTCAAGTAATTCCCTCAGCATGAATAGCAGTAGAAATGCTGGGGTCCAGTTCTCTGGTCTTCACATTTGTTTAAGTCTTGATTACATTGTAGGTCCTATTCCTACATTCAGCCTGAGGAAATCCTGCTTTGTTGGAATCACTTCTGTATAAAGGTAATCTTACCTGTCTTATACCGAATCCATTGTTTAAATTTCTTAATTGTGGTGGAGTCATCTAACTAACATATTCACATACAAGCTATTTATCATATAACATATATATATATATTTTACTAAAAAGGGATTACTGACATTTGAAAAAAATTAGCAAACCCCTCCCCTAAAAAAAAAGCATTACCCATATCCCCACTATCCCAATTTGACTATGTGCAAAAAATGCAAGGACTTATTTTGTATATTCTTACAGATTTTCCCACAATTAACAAGTTTTTAAAAAAATACCTTTCCTTGGCCTGGTGCAGTGGCTCATGTCTATAATCCCAGCACTTTCGGAGGTCAAGGCGGGTGGATCACTTGAGGTCAGGAGTTTGAAACCAGTCTGACCAACATGGAGAAACCCCGCCTCTACTAAAAATTCAAAATTAGCTGGGCATGGTGATGCATGCCTGTAATCCCAGCTACTCAGGAGGCTGAGGCAGGAGAATCGCTTGAACCTGGGAGGCAGAGCTTGCAGTGAGCCGAGATTGCACCATTGCACTCCAGCCTGGGCAACAAGAGCAAAACTCTGTCAAAAAACAAAACAAACAAACAAACAAAAAACCCCTTACCTCAATCATTCATTTAAAAATATAATAAAAATCAAAATTACTGAGTGTTCATTGTTTCAGCATTCATGTCTTGCTTTAAAATTACCAATTTAAAAATAAGTTCTAGGAGGGTGTCTAATCCTTTCCCATACCTACAGAAAATAGGGTGCCTGATCCATTTGAAATATGATAACCTGCTACTATATTTAAAAACTTTTCCAGGAAAGAGAAAGATACAATAAGAGAATGTACTGCTTTCAGATATTCTTTCTTGTGTCTACGTATCTCCTCTCCCACAATGGTTACGTTCCTGCAGTATTTGGGGAAAAGACAGCATGTCTCACGTCCTCATCCAAGTAAGTCAGTGTGGCTTCTCCATTGTTCTCTGGCTCCTACCCACAATTTCCAGGGTCATCTTACTCATTTCAGTCTTGGTCACTAGAATTCTGGTCACTGCAGTGCTAACTGGCTTCACCAGCAGGGTCAAGTTGAGGAGGCTACAATTCCCTTATTGTTATGCAATAGAATTTTACTGGATGTTTGCAGGTTAAAAAAAAAAAGAGAGAGAGAGAGAGAGAAAACAGAAATTTCAGTTCAGCACAAAACAGAAAACAATTTTAAATTTACAATTTTATTAGACATTACTCATCTTATAAAACCAACAACTTCCCTATCACTGGGATTTTCTCAAACTAGGCTTGGTATGTTGCTGGAAGCTACCTCTTTCTTACCTTTCTCCCCAGATGCCAGGTTAACCTCCCCAAATTGCTGTTACTTTGTAGTACTTTCTAACTACAGTTAGGTAGTTAACCCATGTAACCCAGTGGTTCTTGACTGGGGGTAATTTTGCTTCCTTGTCCCCAGGGCACGTTGGCGATATCTGGAGACCTTTTTGATTGCCATTACTGGGCAGGGAGGTTCTATTGGCATCTAGTGGATAGAGGACAGGGATGCTGCAAAACATCCTACAATGCACAGGACAGCCTCTCATAGCCAATAATTATCCAGCCCCAAATGTCAATAATGTGCAGTCGAGAAACTGATATAACTACAATTCACTGCAACCAAACTAGGATCAGCTCACATGTCTCCAAATCTGGAGACTGATTAAGGTGTTTTGCTAAACAATTTACTCCGAGACCATCTCTAGCAATCTAAAGAATCCGTGAACATTTTGAAATTACTTCTCTTTCTTTAGAAACTCCTGATTCCACTCTTGAGCAAGATTATTATACCTACCTATTTCTGAAAAGTAAGAGGGGCAATAGAAATATTTATTCTTCCCTATTCAGAAAAAGGCCCTCAGAATTGGGAATATTTTATTCCAGTTACAATTACAACTAAACTACTTTTTACATTCCTTTTTCTAAAGACTTACTGATATAGAGCATTTTGCTGGTGGCAGAAAAACGAAGACAAGGCTCATTGTTGGGTGGCTCTGCAGCTGCAAAAGTCAGAGGACTGGTGTTGTAGTTAGAAAATGGTTCATCTGACGGGGCGCGGTGGCTCACGCCTGTACTGTAATCTCAGCACTTTGAGAGGCTGAGGCGGGCGGCTCACGAGGTCAGGAGTTCAAGACCAGCCTGGCCAACATGTAAAATCCCATCTCTACTAAAAATACAAAAATTAGCTGGGCATGGTGGCGTGTGCCTGTAATCCCAGCTACTCGGGAAGCCGAGGCAGGAGAATTGCTTGAACTGGGACCTGGGAGGTAGAGGTTGCAGTGAGCCGAGATGGCCCCACTGCACTCCAGCCTGGCAACAGAACGAGATTTCATCTCAAAAAAAAAAAAAAAAAAGAAAAAAGAAAAGAAAATGGCTCATCTTTGTGTTAATAGTTTATTTTGCATGAGTATTGTGCACCTCTCGTCATGATGCTTACCCTGTTGTATTATAATTTCCTACTTATCTAGATGACTTCAATACTCCCTTGACCACGTCTCCCCTTAATTTTTAAGGTCCTCAAAAGTACCCCCAATCCTAGCATAGTGCCTGGCCCATAGTGACCCTAAACAGTTGTTTGGTAAATAAATGCATGAATAATTACTCAATGGAATCAGGTAGAATAAAACAACATAATTCAAGTTGAGGTTGAAATATAAAGGACTTGAATTACTATTCAAATATGGAAAAAATCACTAAAAGTTCCAGTCATATGACCACGAAATTTCATAATACTAATTTCTTTACAGAGTCATTTTTAAAAAGTAATTTATAAATGTTATTTTCTAAAAAGTAATTTTTAAGTGTAGTTTCTCTGGTCCCATATACTCAGATAAACAAAATGACAATTCGAAAAAACTTCTGTATAGACACAAATACATTTTCACTGTGTTTGGGACCCTCAAGGATCTGAAACTTGAGTGTGTATCAGAAATGCATAGGACACTATTAAAACGCAGATTTCCAGATCTCAACCCTAGCGATTTTGAACCATATGATGTGAGGCCCGGACATAGGGATTTTAAAGAAACTCAGCAAATGATCCTAAGTTTGGTTAGAGTCTTATTTTAAGAAACATTCTTTAATATAGCAAACTTCTAAAAATAACAACAATAATAATAATACACACCCCAGACCTTAGCCTAATGATATTTATTTTCATTCATCAGTAAAATATGATTTCATGCTGAGTCCTGGGTGGAGAGAGGTGGCTAGAATTTCTTAAATCCTTAAATACTGTCTGAATTGGTCATGTTCTGGAATGAAAAGTGGGTAAGTCTGCAGGTTGATTTAACTGGTCAGCTTGGGGTAGAGGGGAGCTAATGAAAGTAGGATGAGAAGTCAGATGAGACTTCCTTAAGGAGAATTCTATGTGCCTGTCAGGGCTTTTTGGTGAGGTTGCTGTCACTGTTTATTAATTTTAGCTAATTTTATTTCAAAACACAGGATTTGGGTGTTAAAATGTTTTATTCATACTACTCTAATGTTCAAAAGCCATCAATAGGTGAAATGAAATGAAATCAAGAGGGAAATGAAGAATAAAAGAGAAAGGAAAGAAGTTTTTATCCAGTAACCAGGTAAGGGCTGCTTTAAAGAAAGAAAGGTAAAACACGCTTAAAGAGAATCTGTCTGGAACCAGTTTATGAGTGCTGCAGCCCAGCTTGTCCCTGTTGTGGTCCCTACCCTATGAGATGAAAACAATGTTACGAAAGTGATACACCAGCTGAAGTCCCAACAAGATCTTGTCTGCCAGAGTCCTAAGGAACCTTGATCCTTCCACTCTCCACAAGGCTCCCTGCTATGGACTGAATGCTGTGTCACCCCCACCCTAACTTCATATGTTGAGGCCTAATCCCCAGGGCGATGGCATTTGGAGGTGGGGCTTTTGGGAGATATTACTTTTAAAGTTGCTAAAACCACAATTACTTTTGCACCAACCTAATAATTACATCATGGCAGTGAGGAGACTTCCATCTGCAAGCCAGGAAGCAGGCCCTCATCAGACATTAAATCTGCCAGCACCTTGATCTTGGATTTCCCAGCCTGCAGAACTGTGGCAAATAAATGTTTATTGTTTAAGTCACCCAGTCGATGGTGTGTGTGTTACAGCAGCTCAGATGGACTAACACAGTCCCTAAGACAGAAGTGAGTACACATGAACCCCTTCCTAATCTATGGTTGATGATTTACACTTTGACTTCACATTCATCATCTAAAGAAAGCTCCAAAGAGCAGGGACTTTGTCTGCTTACTGCTGTATCCTTAATTTTTAAAAATTGCACAAAGATGTAGTTCTTGATGTTTTGAATAAAAGATTATATAAACAAACAGCAAATCCAACATCTCAGGAGCTCACAGCCAGGAAGAAAGATGTTGTTCCAAGCAACAGGCAGTGAGTTCTAACAGAGACAGCTGGAAAAATATTAAAAAGACCATGCCCTTCTGGTAAGCTTTATTTTTCTTATCTCTGGTATAAACATACTTAATTTGATAAAGAAAAATGGAATTCTAGCAACTTATGAATTATATGCCTGCATATACAAGTCTAAAGAGCCAAAGTCATTGTAATATATGCTAAGGGCAAAGGGAAATAGCCAATAGCTTTATTAGAATTCTTCACATCTTTGAATTTGGACAAGGTAAACCTCAATATAATAATGTTAATAATATTTTCTGAAAAATGAACTTCACAAAACAAATGACAAAGCAATGATTCTTTCAAATACTTCACATTCAGAGTTTATTAACAATTGGGTATGTTGACATTACCTCTGCTAGAATGGCTTTTAAGACTTACTTTGAGAGGTGTATGAGAAACTTTTTTAGATGAAATGAGAATTTATGTGGTCAAAAATATGTTTAAGGCCTGAAGACACCATTGATGTAGCCCCTTTCCTTCATCACTAAAATGTATCTCTGTACTTCCCGCTTCTGGTCAACAGCCAGAGAAAGATGGGCAAAAGGTGTGGCCCCAGCCCAAGCAGAAGGCAGTCAGTATTTGAAGCTGTGTAAAATGCCTGTTCTGCCTTACAGTCTTTCTTAGTTTAATATTTAGAATCCAGGGCATTGCATTTTCCTGATAACAACAGCAAAATAGGCATTTTACACAGGCTTGCAGCTAATCTTATTAAAATGAGACAAAGGCAAAATTTCTACCTATTTTTCCTGGAAAAGAAAATACCTGGAGAAATGTAGTTAAAGATGTAATGCAAAAGCATTAAATAAAACCATTTAGTCAACAAAATTTAGCAGTTAAAATTAAGGTGTGAAGACACATTTGGTGTTTTTTTTTTTTTTTTTTAAGTGCAGAAAACATTTAAATATTTTGCAAAGTGTTCTTTCCAGTAGAATTGACAATATAGACCCCCTACAAATCATAGGTTTGTTAGTGTTTTGTCATACAGACTAGACATCTAAAAGTTGTCCTAGACTTTGTTTCTGGAACTTCTAAATTTATATCCTTTCTCATTGGGATAATTTAGTCCTGGTTCAGCCAATAATGCTTTAAACCTGAGTCCAATAGCTAGCCAGACTGGTGTCATCCCTGCTAAGATCCACAACCATGGTGTGTGCAAATCCCCAGAAGCTTTTCAATGATACATGGATGGACCACTTAAAAGTCTCTTGTGTCATTGAAGAGCATAGGAGGAACAGGACCCCCAGACCACTTAGTCCATTAACTGAAGATTACAACTCTTTTAGATTCCCTAAGCAATGGGAGAATTTGATGTAGGCTTCTTGGTCCATAGTAAATTTTCTGCATTGCCTTATGATTTTTCTTGCTAATATCTGTGATTGTCATAATGTAATGTAGCACTATAACACAAGGTATGGGTAATGAGGTGAAATATATCATCAGTATAGATCAACCATTCCACCCATTGATTTTTGACTTTTCAGTTATACTTTACTATCTTGAGGATTTCTTACTTTATTTTAGATTCAGAGGGTATACATGCAAGTTTGTTTCTTAGCTATGGTGAACACATCTTCTGCTTACCTACAGAGAGAGAGAGAGCACAACAGTGAGAGTAAAGTAGCAAACACTAGTTCAACAAGGATTTTTACCTTATTTTTTAGCTCAGGAGGCTATTTGGAAGACATAATTGACATGTCAAAAAGGTGCAATTTTAAGAATATTCTCGGCTGCTCTGCCTATGGAGTAGCCATTCTTTCATTCCTTTACTTTCTTAAAAAAAAAAAAAAAAAAAAAAAAAAAGGAGAATATTCTCATTGGCTTAAGAGGATTGGGTCGAAGTATTCTTAATTTTAATTTACTTTCATTTTCTGGATGTATTTTATATGGCATATTATGCATATGATGACTCCAGGCTTCTCTGCATCTTCCACATTCCTGTGGATGAATGATGCCCTCCCCATTCCCAACTCTCAGGGATGTCCTTGATGTCTTCATGAGTGGTACACAGAAGTGCTGAGCACATGTTGTTTATCTGTCTTTGTCTACTCTTCAGAAAAAGTTTTAATTTTTTTTTTTTTTGCAGCAGGTTATTAAGTAGCCAGTAGAATGTAGAATATAAGATATTATCAAATCCATTTTAAGAGCAACTCATTCTGTAAATATTCTATAAATATCCTGCATATCCCTTTTCAGTTGACTTGGCTAAAAGTATTATTTTAGTGAGTAACTATATATTTGTTTATTCAGTTTTAACCCCAATTCTAATTGTTATTCTTCTATTTTCTTGTATCCATAATAGTTTGAAAATTGAGGTAGAGCTTATTTGCCAAAAATTCTAGGTCTAGATTATGTCTTTTCCTAGTGATTTGTTTTTTTAAAGACTTGTTTTGCAAAATTAATATTAATCCTAAAACAAAAACTGGTGGTTTTCTTGTTATTAAATTTTAAGAGTTTCTTATTACATTCTGGATACAAAGTCCTTTATCAAATACATTATTTGTAAATATTTTCTTTCAGTATGTAGTTTGTCTTTTTATTCTCTTAACAAAATCTTTTGAGGAGCAAAAGTTTTTAATTTTGAAGTTCAATGTATCAAAATTTTCTTTCATGGCTCATGCTACCTATCATATCTATGAAATATTTGCCTAACACCAGGTCACAAAGGTATTTTTCTGTTTTCTTATAAAAGTTTTATAGTTTGGAGTTTATCTTGCCAGTCTATGACCATTGATGTTAACTTTTTTAATATAGCGGGAGATATTGATCTAAGTTCATTTATTTTTGCCTATGGATATTCACATGTCTCAGTACCATTGTTGAAAAGGTTATCTGCAATGGATTGAATGTTTGTGTCCCTCCAAAATTCATATGTTGAACTCTTCATCCACAGTGTGATGGTATTAAAAGGTGGTGCCTTTGGGAGGTAATTTGGTCTTGAGGATGGAGCCCTCATAAATGGGATTAGCACCCTTGTAAATGGAACCACAGAGAGCTCTCCCGTCCTCTTCTACCATGTAAGGATACATGAAGAAGACAGCAATCTGAAGCCTGGAAGAGGGCACTCAGCGGAATCCAACCATGCTGGCATCCTGATCTCAGACCTCCAGCCTCTGTAACGAGGAGAAGTAATTTTTGTTCTTTATAAACCACCCAGCTTGTGGTAATTTGTTAGAGCAGACTTAACTATTCTTTCCCCCAGTGAATTGCCTTTGTACCTCTATCAACAATTTGTGTGTATATATGTGTTGGTCTATTTCTGGGTACTTTATTCTATTCCATTGATGTGTTTGCCTCTATTAATGCCAACATCTCACTGTCTTGATTTTTGTAACTTTATTATAAGTCTTGATACCAAGTAGTGGTAGTCCTCTAATTTTGTTTTTTCTCAAAATTATTTTGGCTATTCTAAGTCCTTTGCATTTCCACATGATTATTTATGTATTTGCTTTCCACCTTGGTTGAATGTCAGCCATATGACTTTAGAATCAATTTGTCAATTTCTATTAAAATGCCTGCTCAAATTTTCATTGGGATTGTGTTGAACCTCTAGATCAATTTAGAGAGAATTGCAATTGTAAGAATATTGAGTGTTTCAACTCATGAATAGATAATGTATCTCCATTAATTTAGGTCTTTAATTGTTTTTAGGCAATGTTTTGCAGTTTTCAATGTATAGGTCTTTCACATATTTTGTCAGATTTATACAAGAAATGTATTTCCTATTTCTTGACACTATTGTAAATGGTATTGTCTCATTTCAATTTCTAATTGTTTGTTGATATAGAAATACAATTTAATTTGTACATCAACCTTACATCATGCCACCTTGCTAAACTCATTTATTCATTCAAGTAGTTTTTTTCATAGATGCCATCATATTTTCTATATAAATGGCCATATCATGTGAAAAACAAATAGTCTACTTCAGCCTTTTCAATCTGGATAACTTTTATTCCTTTTTCTTGCCTTATTGCATTGACTAGAACATCCAGTACAATGTTGACTTGGACTGATGAGATCAGACATCCTTTTCTTCTCTTCTATCTTAGGGGGAAATTATTTGGTCTTTCATCATTATGTATGAGGTTAGATATAGGTTGTTCATCAATGCTCTTTAAAGGCTGAGGAATTTCCTTCTATTTCTAATTTGTTGTTCTAAAATCACCATAAATAAAACTTGTCTTCTTTCTTGAATTGTTCCTGATATGGAATCTGCTGTTATCTTTATCTTTGTTCTTCTATGCATAGCATGTGTTTTCTAACAGACTGGTTTTAAGACTTTCCCTTTATCACAGGTTTTGAACAATTTGATTGTGCTGTGTGGGTTTGAAACTTTCATCAAACTTGAAATAATTTTGGTCATCATTTTTTCAAATATTTTTTCTGCCCCTTCCCACTCTCATCCTTCTGAGTGATTCTGATTAAACATATATAAATTCACTTGAAGTTGCCCAATAGCACACTGATGTTTTGTTCATTTTTAAAAACACCTATTTTCTCTATATGTTACATTTTGGATAGTGTCTATTACTCTGTCTGAAAATTCACTACTTTTTTTCCTTTCCTATGTTCAATCTGTTGTGAATCCCATCCAGTGAATTTTTCATCTCAGAAACTGTAGTTCTCATCTCTTGATGTTCTATTTGTTTTTTAAAAAACATCTTTTGTGTCTCTGTTTAATTTTTTGCCTGTAAGCAATACAGATGTAATCACTGTTTGTTATTTCTACCATCTATCTAGACTGAGTTTATTTTGGTTGATTGCTTTTTTCCTATTATAGGTTATATTTTTCTTTATCTCTAGTAATAATTCACATGCCTGGTAATTTTTAATTGGATGTAAGCGAATGGGAATTTTTACTTGTTTGTTTTTGTTTTTTTCTTTTAATTTTTATTTTTAGTTCTGGAGTTCAGGTTTGTTACATAGGTAGATGTGTGCCACGGTGGTGGTTTGCTGCACCTATAAATCCATCACCTAAGTATTAAGTCCAGCATGCATTAGCTGTTTTTCCTAATGTTCTCCCTCCTCTCACCCCAACTCCCAACAGGCCCCAGTGTATATTGTTCCCCTTCCTGTGTCCATGAGTTCTCACTGGTCAGCTCCCACTTATAAGTGAGAATATGCGGTGTTTGGTTTTCTGTTCCTGCATTAGTTTGCTGAGGATACTGGCTTCTATCTTCATCTAGGTCCCTGCAAAGGACATGATCTCCTTCCTTGTTATGGCTGTATAGTATTCCATGGTGTATATGTACCACGTTTTCTTTATCCAGTCTGTTGTTGATGGGCAAAGGACATAAAGAGACACTTCTCAAAAGAAGACATTCATGCAGCCAACAAACATTTGACAAAAAGCTCAACATCACTGATTATTAGAGAAATGCAAATAAAAACCACAATGAGATACCATCTCATCCCAGAATGGTGATTATTAAAAAGTCAAGAAACAACAGATGCTGGCAAGGTTGCAGAGAAATAGGAACGCTTTTACATTGATGGTGGGAATGGAAATTAGTTCAACCATTGTGAAAGACGGTGTGGTGATTCCTCAGAGATCTAGAACCAGAAATACCATTTGACCCAGCAATTCCATTACTCAGTATAAACACAAAGCGACTGGGAATTTTACCTTGTTACAAGCTTTTTATCTCTGTAAATATTCTTGTGTTTTTGTATTAGTTCATTTTCATGCTGATAATAAAGACATATCCAAGACTGAGTAATTTATAAAGGAAAGAGGTTTAATTGAGTCACAGTTCTGCAGGGATGGGGATGCCTCAGGAAACTTACAGTCATGATGGAAGGAGAAGCAAATACATCCTTGTTCACATGGCAGCAGCAGGAAAAGTGCCAAGTAAAAGTGGGAAAAGTCCCTCATAAAACCATCAGATCCCATAGAGCTCACTCACAATCATGAGAAAAGCATGAGAGTAACTGCCCCCATGATTAAATTTCCTCCCACTGGGTCCCTCCCATGACATGTGGGGATTATGGGAACTACAATTCAAGATGAGATTTGGGTGGGGATACAGCCAAACCAAATCAGCCTTGTTCTGGGACACAGTTAAGGTGTATGAAAATAGTTTGATCCTTTCCGATTTTGGTTTCATGATTTATTAAATGGGGCCAGAACAGTCCTCATATTACCGGGCTAATTATCCCCTACTACCAAGACAAGATCTTTCCGAGTATTCTACCAAATGCCTTATGAATCATGAGGTTTTCCCAGTCTGATTTCTGGGTACAAGCACGATACTGACTCTGTGTGAATGCCAGACACTGTTACCTCTATCCTTCCAGGTGATTCTGTTCCAGGCCTCAGGCAGTTTCCTTCCATGCATGTGCTGATTATTGCTCAGCTGAAAACTCAAAGAAAGCAACAAATCTTCAGATATCTTGCCTGATAGACTTTCTAGTGACTTTTGTCACTTTATTCACTCCCAACTTTTAGCTCTACTTCTAGTCAGGGAGTCTTCTGGGCTCCACTTGGGTTCTTCCTCCCTGCGCTGCAGACTGGAGTCTCTCAAAACATTAAACTGGGGTAATCACAGGACTCACTTCATTCATCTCCTGTCTTTCAGGAATCACTGTTTATGTCTGATAACCAGTGTCAAGAAAACCATTGTTTCATATACTTTTAAAATTTATTGGTTAAGGTGAGAGGGTAAATCTGATCTTTTTCTCCATCTTGGCTGGAAGTGTAATTTGATCATAGAATATTTATTTGGAGAATGATAACAGGTACTGTTCATTAGAAAGAAAAAGAAAAGGAAGAAAAAGAGCAAGCAAGAAGAAAGAAAGAAGGAAAGAAGGAAAGAAAGAAAGAAAAGAAAGGCAGTTTTAAATGAGAAAGGAAAAAGGAAGTAAGGAAAGTTTTAGACAATCGCTTGTTAGGAAGCAGCAAAATGAGAAAAAAATTGTATAGTTTTTCATGAAGCTAAATTTATTTCATTTAAATTGCAATTCCTTATACTGAGATGATCTATTTGCTACTATTTGTGTGTCAAAAAGTCTTTCATTTTGTTTTTTAACTTGTACAATTAAAACTGGTAACTCTTCTAACTAAAAAGATTAATGACCTCTCAAATTCCAAAGTCTAGAAAAGAGTGGTTGAAATTCAGGGGCTTTTAAAGTCTTTAAAGCAGTCTGAGAGAAAACACACACTATATACAGAAGAGCAAAGATAAAGGTAACAAGATTCCATGTCAGAAACAATGCAAGAGAGAAGGCAATTTTTTAAAAAACAGGTAGGTGAGAAATTGATTTCCAAGGTGATAAAAAACTGAGAGCTCTTTGAAAGTTGTTGTTGTATCTCTATGTATCATTTTATTTCCAGTGCCCAGCACATAGCTGGCACTAAATATATGGTTGTTGAGTGAATGAATGAATTTGGTGCCTAACAACATAACACCCTAGGTCTGGCAGGCCCAGGAATTTTCCAGTGCAGCTCTCCTCTTAATTGATCTCTTTTATTAAAGTGGAAACAGTGTGACTAATTGGCTTTGACACAGGCTAATTTCCCCAGGTCACTGATGTGGCTGTCCCATACCCCTCAGTAAACAAGCTCTTGTGCAAGGCGCCTGAGGCAGGGTCTTGGACCATGACAACACAGTTAGGGAAAGCAGAAAGAGTGCAGCATTAACTGGTGAATCTGTGAATATCTGACAGCATAGACACAAAACTGGCAAAGAATTGACCAAGTGGGTATCTCCTGTGGGTTACAACGCCATTTGCTCATTAGAATCACTTGGGTTGCTTTTAAGACATATAGAATCTGTACACAGAGAGATTCACACTCAATTAATCTGGGATGGGGCAAAATTGGAAATTGAAACTTTTTTTTTTTTTTTTTTTTTTGAGACAGAGTCTCGCTCTGTCGCCCAGGCTGGAGTGCAGTGGCGCAATCTCGGCTCACTGCAAGCTCCGCCTCCCGGGTTCACGCCATTCTCCTGCCTCAGCCTCCTGAGTAGCTGGGACTACAGGCGCCCGCCACCGCGCCCGGCTAATTTTTTGTATTTTTAGTAGAAACGGGGTTTCACCGTGGTCTCGATCTCCTGACCTTGTGATCCGCCCGCCTCGGCCTCCCAAAGTGCTGGGATTACAGGCGTGAGCCACCGCGCCCGGCATGAAATTGAAACATTTTTAAAGCTCTCAGTTATTCTATCGTGAAGCTAGAATTACAAGTCACTGCATCAAGCCAACAAATGAATAATCCCAATCCTTCTATCTTTGATGATTTCGCCAATTAAAAAAGTGTCCTTCTACTGGTGCTACCAGTAGAAGGTATGCATTAGAATAATCCAAATATCAGCAAATATGAAACACTTCATTTTGGTGTTCATTTTTCTTTTGTAAGTTCCCATTCATGTTCTATAGCAGGAAAATAGTGCAATCTGTTAAGCACTGGTCTAATGTAATACATCTGTAGTCAAATTCAAGTGTTATCATTTCAATTATTATCCATTTCAAAATTCTCTCTTCACACTGCCTTCACTCCCTGCATTCAATTACAAATCAAACTGCATTCAACTCTTGGCGAATTTCCAGGGAAGGAATCTCATGTTTGACTTCTTGTGAAGGCAGCAGGGAGGGGGGAAGATGAGGAAGAATGAGCTGACTGGTGCAGGCAGTGGGGCAGATGGAAGTGGAATAGCTGATTTCAGTCACCTCTCTGTTGACTCCAGCTGCCAATGTCATCACCCGGTCTGGTCGACGGGTACCACCTGCTGGCTCAGTGATCCTTGGATGCCTATGGCATTCTGACATTCACTTCGGCTTCATCCAATCTCAGGATAGTGGTCTACTGTGAACCTCTACAGATGGGATTCCTTCATGTCCACCCAAACTTTACAAGGCCTGGGGCAAATGGAGGCCCCCATACCCTAAGTCTATATTTATAAGAATTATAAATCAAACTAACAAATTGCTAAATGAAGTATGTCCTATCATCCTCACTTGACAAACAGCTTTATGAGGACAAATTAGAAAAATATATGTAAAGCCCAGAATTAGCAAAATATCAAAGACTATTGAATTTAATTTGTATTGCATGTACCTGGGCATTCTCTTCATGGGCTGGCAATGTTTGGATGAGTAATAATTCAGAAATTAGTATGTACTCACTTGCTAGAATCAAAATTTTTTGGTCATCTTTTCTAGCAAAGTCACTAATTATGTTGATAAAATTAATATTTTCATATATAACTTGTATTCTTGTGTCAGCAGTGATCAAACGGATTAAAAATCAAATATAATGATATTAAAATATATGCAATTTGAATGCATTAAGAAAATTTAAATTGGAGCAAACATAAACAAATGTAAATAAATTTACTTTTCCTACATTTCTGAATAATTAAGATTCATCTAAAATATTCAAGATTTATTAAAATTAAAAAGCCTATTTTATAAAAAATCTATTTGCAATTTTAGGATTTAATGTCCATCAAATTTCCATAGAGTAAAGAAGAGGAACTATGCTTCATGCATATAACTAGACCTACATATATACATATTTAAGCATAATGTGAACAATACTGCTATACTCTTCACACTCCCAAGCAGCCTCTGTAGCAGCACAGCCCACACACCTTCAGAGTTTTGCATATACCATCTTTAATGTACAGGATCTATTGCAAGTGGAGATTTCCCTGGGGCCTGCATAATGTCAGCTGGGAGAGCAAATATTTACAGTTTTAGATTGGTCTGTGCCAGCTCTGAGCTCTGATCTCAGACTCAGAATGGCAGCAATATGTGTTCTTTAGCACAATGTATTTGTTGGCAAATGCAGGACCCTGTCAAGCATGGGGTCCATGACAGGGTACCCTTTAGCCTGAGACTAATATTGCTACTGAGTCCCTTTGCTTCCTGTGTATCCAGGGAATGGAAGTTTGCTTAGCAATTCAACCAGCCAGTCAGCCATCTTATGGGGCCTCTGGGGCCCCAAGAATCTTAGACTCCCTGTTACAAGCACCTTGGGTCCTTGAAGAACTGGGAGGTGATTTGTGCCCTCTCCTGACTTGTTCCGCCCCACTTTCTGAGGCCCTCTGCCTATATCCAAAGCTCTCTGGTGGCCTTTGCTTGGGACTTGGCATGTGCCAATGGGTTATGCCACTTGGCACACTCCAAACGAGAAACTGGGGCCAGTCCCTATGTTCAGATGTACCCTTGAGCTTTGTGGGATTGTCTCTAGGGATCCTTTCTCTGAGGAACCATGGCAAATCCTCCCTTTTCTCAAGGAGTGAGGGTGGGAATAGAATGACTCTAACATCCCAAGATGTCTTCAAGAAGTCTCCCCAGTCTTACTCCTAAATCACTTCTAAATCACCACCTTTGGCGGTAGGAGGAGGGCAAATCGCTTCTCCTGATACACTCCAGTGTGTTTGTATCCTGCCTGGCATGGTCCTCGTGGAGCCTACACATCCATATCTATGTCTATTCTGGTGACCCAGGAATGAGTTTGTAGCAAGAAGAAAAATGTAAATTGAGGTCTTAAGTTATTGTCATAGTTAATAGCTTATGAACTTCTCCAGAACTTATCTTTGGTGGGAAGATAACAAGAAGCAAAAATGCCTTCCTAAAATAGCTTTGAGAAGTTGCTATAACTGGCTAGATGACTGGCCTGAATCAACAAGTAGTATCTCTGATATTAGAAAATAAAACCTCACATTTCCACAAAACTTCTGGAAGGATACTTAATTTTTTGTTTTAAATTTTCATGGGTACACAGCAGGTGTATATATTTATGGATTACATTAGAAGGATACTTTAAAATGTGATTCTTCTTTACTGCTATTTGTTTAGTTGAGAGGGTCCCTAAAAATCCCTGGGAAAAATGTTGCAAGCTTGCCACTCAGAGTAATCTTCCCCAGATTTACCACTAATGAAGATATCCAGAAACTAAAAGAATTGGAAGAGAAGCCTTCATAACATAGCATTCTTCATTCAAGTATGAATTATATTCAGGCAAGCCAGATGTTAAAAATCTTTGCTTTTCCCAAGCATCTCTTTGGCAGGATTGAAGACAAAAATAACTGAATATAATTTTTATCACTGCCATTAAGATCATGTCTGCTTTTAAAAAAGGAGTTTGGGAAAATGTGCTTTTCAAATTCAACATTGGTTTCAATATCCTGGGCTGGGGGGCCATGAGGATGGCAGGAATTTCTGTGTGTCAAATCTTCCCTACTTTGTATTCTGTTTTGATGTAAGGAATCATTAGGTGTGGTCCTGCATATTGAGGGGAAAAGTAACCTACTGTGTCAGATCTCGGCAAGACTCCAAGTATCGGCTCACTGCTCTCCCCACTCCCAAACTCTCATCAATTACCCTGCTCACTCCTTTCAGCAGCTCCCAGAAGCTGGAAGGTGTTAGGACAAATGGCAGAAAGAACAAAAGCACTTTAAGTGGAAAGTGTGACAAATATTTTACTTCTTATAATCATTTTACATTATACATTAAAAAAAATTTTTAAATATCCCTGAGGACTTGTCTGGATTGTGAATCACCTGGATGTATCAATCCATCCCTACAGACTTCCTTCTTGTATCAATATAAAAAAAAAATCTCTGCATCTCACAAGCTTCTGACTAAAAATCAAGGTCACATGTGCATTGAATGCCTAAATTACTATGGCTTAAGTTCCCAGCAGGTTAATTTTGAACCATTATCTCCCCTCGATTGAGATTCAGTCTAGAGTTTTGTGCCATGTCCTAGAAATTAGCTCCGATCAAGTCTATGGGGATTAGATTTAAGAATGAGGAACTCACACTTTGGTCCAAGGGTGAGTCAGTGAGTGCACATCTCAGGTTGGGTGTACTTCATCTTTTTCTGTGTGTGAAGCACTCAGATCATCCTCCTGTCATCTTTGGATGCACCAATTTCTTAAGTCCTGTACCAAAGCCTCCCCTTTCAGGTAGGTAAGCACTTTTCTAACCCTTGCGATCTCTCCTCTGGTCTCCATTCTCTTCCACTAGATTTCCAGCCCATGGCTGTCCTCTTCAGTTTGGCTGAATTAAAATGTCTAGCCAATTTTAAGGAAGCTTCCATGTCTACATTCATAGTTCATGAAATTTTAACTGCTCACGTGCTGTCCAAAAGAAATAGAATGTGAACCACAAATATATATCACCTATGTAATTTTACATTTTCATACAGTCACATTAAAAAACTAAGATGAAGGCTGGGTGCGGTGGTTCATGCTTGTAATCCCAGCACTTTGGGAGGCCAAGACGGGTGGATCACCTGAGGCAGGAGTTCGAGACCAGACTGGCCAACACAGTGAAACCCCATCTCTACTAAAAATACAAAAATTAGCCGGGTGTGATGGTGCGTGCTTGTAATCCCAGCTACTCAGGAGGCTGAGGCAGGAGAATCGCTTGAACCCGGGAGGTGGAGGTTGGAGCCGAGATTGCACCATTGCACACTCCAGCCTGGGCAACAGAGTGAGACTCCATCTTAAAAAAAAAAAAAAAAAAAAAAGTAAGATGAAACAGGTAAAACTAATTTTGATAATATATTTTTGTTTAATCCAAATATATCCAAAATCTTATTTCAGCACTTAGCCCAATATAAACATTATTAACAAAGATAAGTTTCCCAGGAAGATTAATCAGATAGCTAGCAGTTAAGTTTCAGAAGGTCATGATTTTCTCTCTCAGTGCTTTAAAATACTTTTAAAACTTTATTAGGTTTGCTTTGAGAAGACAGAGAGAAAAAGAGTGGCAAAGAGTTCTTTCAGTCTCTACTTTTTTTTAGTCTTTTTAAGGCATTTGGAAATTTTCTCATGATGCATTTACAAAAATTCTGGCATAAATGCCTGTCTAAATAAAAATGTCCCTCTAGAAAATGTGGTCAACTGCTTTAACTGACTTGTCTCCATAAATCCTCTTGGATTCTTTCCCAAGAAACAAGGTTTACTACTGTGGTAATCTTTTCAGTGTAAGACAGCCCACAGTTTCATCTCTAAGAAACTTAAGAATGAATATTCTAGAGGCAGAGTTACTCTAAGGGTATGCAAGGCCTGGGCAAATATTTGTTGTGTGGACCCTGTTTATCTAAATAATTTGAGTCACTCAAAATTAGCACATCAGCACCATTCTGTAGGCATACTCTCCCATGATCTCAAGAGAGAAACACTTCTGCCAGTGTCCACTGGCCAGGCTCCTGGAACCAGTCTACCCTCCTGGAACCAAGGCCCTGGGATGACCCTGTACATTTGAGTCCTTGAGCTCCTGGAGGCATCTGGTTGTGCCCCATGCAGGGTAGAGTGTTGAGGAGGGCAGAAATAGAGGTTCTATCCTGGGCTCCAGTGCCACACCCAGAAGGCACTGCCATCCCCAGTTGGTCACAGGCACTAGAAAAGATGGGAAATTTTGAGAAAGGCGCTCCCAAGTACAGGGTCCTACTTGTCTAGGTCTAAGTGACTAGTATGCTAACTGCCATGGGACCTAGTTAAATAAGTGCACATGCATGTGGACAAAAAAAAAAAAAAAGGTGCTTGGAGAAACAAAAGGAGGACTTGAAGCAGCAACATTGCAGATCCCACTTTAGAAGGAAATGTTTGGTTTTTACTATGCTTTGTTCAACCCAATACGATTTCTCATGTGCCATGAGCTGGGTATTATACAGCACATGCTTGATGAGCAGTGGTGAATAAGCGTGCCTTCAAGATCCTCTAGTGCTGTGTTTCTCAAGTCCAGGTGTCCATTAGAAACATGTTGGAGAGCTTTTAAAACACTGTTGTTCTCAAGCTCCACCCCAGACCAATTTATTGAAACTTTCTGGAGTTGGGACCTAGGTATCAGAATGCTTTAAAATTTTCCAGGTTATTTTAATGTTCAGCCAGGCTTAAGAAGAAGTCCTGGTCTAGTGAATGACTAGTGGTCTAGTCCTGGTCTCTCTCCTGCTTCTGTTTTCCATGGCCTCTGATCTAACCCAGCAGATGCTGAATCCCTTTAAGAATTTAGACTGGCTTGGGCTACGCTCTTTGGGTCCCCTCCCTTTGTATGGGAGCCCTGTTTTCACTCTGTTAAATCTCGCAACTGCACACTCTTCTGGTCTGTGTTTGTTACGGCTTGAGCCGAGCTTTCACTCACCATCCACCACTGCTGTTTGCTGTTGTCACAGACCCGCTGACTTCCATCCCTCCGGATCCGGCAGGGTGTCCGCTGTGCTCCTGATCCAGCGAGGCGCCCATTGCCACTCCCGATTGGGCTAAAGACTTGCCATTGTTCCTGCATGGCTAAGTGCCTGGGTTTGTCTTAATCGAGCTGAACACTAGTCACTAGTCACTGTGACCCATGGCTTCTAATAGAGCTATAATACTCACCGCATGGCCCAAGATTACATTTCTTGGAATCTATGAGGCCAAGAACCCCAGGTCAGAGAACATGAGGCTTGCCACCATCTTGGAAGCGGCCCACCGCCATCTTGGAAGCAGTCCTCCACCATCTTGGAAGCAGCCCTCCACCATCTTGGGAGCTCTGGGAGCAAGGACCCCCCTGGTAACATTTGGCGACCCAGGTGGGACCCCCAAAGCAATGGGAAATGTTCCCCCCAAGGCAAAAATGCCCCTAAGATGTATTCTGGAGAACTGGGACCAATTTGACCCTCAGACACTAAGAAAGAAACTATTTATATTCTTCTGCAGTACCGCCAGTACTCCCTCTTCAAGGGAGAGAAACCTGGCCTCCTGAGGGAAGTATAAATTATAACACCATCTTACAGCTAGACACTTTTGTAGAAAAGGAGGCAAATGGAGTGAACTGCCATATGTACAAACTTTCTTTTCATTAAGAGACAACTCACAATTATGTAAAAAGTGTGATTTATGCCCTACAGGAAGCCCTCAGAGTCCACCTCCCTACCCCGGCTTCCCCGCGACTCCTTCCCCAACTAATAAAGGACCCCCCCTTCGACCCAAACGTCCAAAAGGAGATAGACAAAGGGGTAAACAATGAACCAAAGAGTGCTGACATTCCCTGATTATGCCCCTCCAAGCGGTGTGAGGAGAAGAATTCGGCCCAGCCAGAGTGCATGTACCGTTTTCTCTCTCAGACTTGAAGCAAATTAAAATAGACCTGGGTAAATTCTCAGATAACCCTGATGGCTATATTGATGTTTTACAAGGGTTAGGACAATCCTTTGATCTGACATGGAGACATATAACATTACTGGCTAGATCAGACACTAACCCCAAATGAGAGAAGTGCCGCCATAACTGCAGCCCGAGAGTTTGGCGATCTCCAGTATCTGTTAGGTCAACAATAGGATGACTACAGAGGAAAGAGAACGATTCCCCACCGGCCAGCAGGCAGTTCCCAGTGTAGACCCTCATTGGGACACAGAATCAGAACATGGAGATTGGTGCCGCAGACATTTGCTAACTTGCATGCTAGAAGGACTAAGGAAAACTAGGAAGAAGCCTATGAATTATTCAATGATGTCCACTATGACACAGGGAAAGGAAGAAAATCCTACCGCCTTTCTGGAGAGACTAAGAGAGGCATTGAGGAAGCATACCTCTCTGTCACCTGACTCTATTGAAGGCCAACTAATCTTAAAGGATAAGTTTATCACTCAGTCAGCTGCAGACATTAGGAAAAAACTTCAAAAGTCTGCCTTAGGCCTGGAGCAAAACTTAGGAACCCTATTGAACTTGGCAATCTCGGTTTTTTATAATAGAGATCAGGAGGAGCAGGCGGAACGGGACAAATGGGATTAAAAAAAGGCCACCGCTTTAGTCATGGCCCTCAGGCAAGTGGACTTTGGAGGCTCTGGAAAAGGGAAAAGCTGGGCAAATCGAACGCCTAATAGGGCTTGGTTCCAGTGCAGTCTACAAGGACACTTTAAAAAAGATTGTCCAAACAGAAATAAGCCGCCCCCTCGTCCATGCCCCTTATGTCAAGGGAATCACTGGAAGGCCCACTGCCCCAGGGGACGAAGGTCCTCTGAGTCAGAAGCCACTGACCAGATGATCCAGCAGCAGGACTGAGGGTACCGGGGCAAGCGCCAGCCCATGCCATCACCCTCACAGAGCCCCGGGTATGCTTGACCATTGAGGGCCAGGAGGTTAACTATCTCCTGGACACTGGCATGGCCTTCTCAGTCTTACTCTCCGGTCCTGGACAACTGTCCTCCAGATCTGTCACTATCTGAGGGGTCCCAGGACAGCCAGTCACTAGATACTTCTCCCAGTCATTAAGTTGTGACTGGGGAACTTTACTCTTTTCACATGCTTTTCTAATTATGCCTGAAAGTCCCACTCTCCTGTTAGGGAGAAACATTCTAGCAAAAGCAGGGGCCATTAGACACCTCAACATAGGAGAAGGAACACTCGTTTGTTGTCCCCTGCTTGAGGAAGTAATTAATCCTGAAGTCTAGGCAACAGAAGGACAACATGGACGAGCAAAGAATGCCCATCCTATTCAAGTTAAACTGAAGGATTCCGTCTCCTTTCCCTACCAAAGGCAGTACCCCCTTAGACCCGAGGCCCAACAAGGACTCCAAAAGATTGTTAAGGACCTAAAAGCCCAAGGCCTAGTCTTTATGTGTCACAGAAAAAACAGGAATAGCTCTAGGAGTCCTTACACAGGTCTGAGGGATGAGCTTGCAACCCGTGGCATGCCTGAGTAAGGAAACTGATGTAGTGGCAAAGGGTTGGCCTCATTGTTTACGGGTAGTGGCGGCAGTAGCAGTCTTAGTATCTGAAGCAGTTAAAATAATACAGGGAAGAGATCTTACTGTGTGGACATCTCATGATGTGAATGGCATACTCACTGCTAAAGGAGATTTGTGGCTGTCAGATAACCGTTTACTTAAATATCAGGCTCTATTACTTGAAGGGCCAGTGCTGCGACTGCGCACTTGTGCAACTCTTAACCCAGTCACATTTCTTCCAGACAATGAAGAAAAGATAGAACACAACTGTCAACAAGTAATTGCTCAAACCTACGCCGCTCAAAGGGGACCTTCCAAAGGTTCCCTTGACTGATCCCAATCTCAACTTGTATACTGATAGAAGTACTTGTATACTGATGGACTTCAGAAAGTGGGGTATGCAGTGGTTAGTGATAATAAAATACTTGAAAGTAATCACCTCACTCCAGGAACTAGTGCTCAGCTGACAGAACTAATAGCCCTCACTTGGGCACTAGAATTAGGAGAAGGAAAAAGGGTAAATATATATAGAGACTCTGTATGCTTACCTAGTCCTCCATGCCTATGCAGCAACATGGAGAGAAAGGGAATTCCTAACTTCTGAGGGAACAGCTATCAAACATCAGGAAGCCATTAGGAGATTGTTATTGGCTGTACAGAAACCTAAAGAGGTGGCAGTCTTACACTGCCAGGGTCATCAGAAAGGAAAGGAAAGGGAAATAGAAGGGAACTGCCAATTAGATATTGAAGCCAAAAGAGCCACAAGACAGGACCTTCCATTAGAAGTGCTTACAGAAGGACCCCTAGTATGGGGTAATTCCCTCCTGGAAACCAAGCCCCAGTACTCAGCAGGAGAAATAGAATGGGGGAAACTCACAAGGACATAGTTTCCTCCCCTCAGGATGGCTAGCCACTGAAGAAGGAAAAATACTTTTGCCTGCAGCTAACCAATGGAAATTACTTAAAACCCTTCACCAAACCTTTCACTTAGACATTGATAGCACCCATCAGATGGCCAAATTATTATTTACTGGACCAGTCCTTTTCAAAACTATCAAGCAGATAGTCAGGGCCTGTGAAGTGTGCCAAAGAAATAATCCCCTGCACTGCAGGCCATACATTTCAATCCCTGTATCTTTAACCTCCTTGTTAAGTTTGTCTCTTTCAGAATCAAAGCTGTAAAACACAAATAGTTCTTCAAATGGAGCCCCAGATACAATCCATGACTAAGATCTACCACAGACCCCTGGACCAGCCTGATAGCCCATGCTCTGATGTTGATGACATCGAAGGAACCCCACCTGAGGAAATCTCAACTGCACGACCCCTACTACGCCCCAATTCAGCACTAAGCAGAGCAGTTGTCGGCCAACCTCCCCAACAGCACTTGGGTTTTCCTGTTGAGAGGGGGAACTGAGAGACAGGACTAGCTGGATTTCCCAGGTTAAGAATCCCTACGCTTAGCTGGGAAGGTGACCGCATCCACCTTCAAACACAGGGCTTGCAACTTAGCCCACACTCGACCAGACCAATCAGGTACTAAAGAGAGCTCACTAAAATGCTAATTAGGCAAAAACAGCAGGTAAAGAAATAGCCAATCATCTATCGCCTGAGAGCACAGCAGGACAATGATCGGGATATAAACCCAGGTATTCGAGCCAGCAATGGCTACCCTCTTTGGGTCCCCTCCCGTTGTATGGGAGTTCTGTTTTCACTCTATTAAATCTTGCAACTGCAAAAAAAAAAAAAAAAAAAAAAAAAAATTTAGACTGGCTCTGTTACCAGGCTATTTGCTTGGTCACTTTTTTCTGCTACTGGAGGTGGACAAGGTCTCTTCTGCACCATTATGAAACCATCCAAGGACTGTTCACCAGTTGACTGTGGCAGATTAAGCCTGACATCACATCAGGTCATTGAGGAAATCACTTCTTTCATGATTCTTTTTGGCCCAGAGGCTAGAACCAGGTTGACGTCAGTCTCCATGAATCAGCTTCCCAAACCAGACACAGACTTTTTTAGAATGTGATAGCTCACCTGAAACAAATATGAAACCAAATTTTTGCCATGTTCTACTAAACAATACAGGTACCTTAATTTTCTGTCAGCCTTGGGAATTTAAGTGAATAGGACTCTTTAAAATATAAAATACCTGCCTAATTGTAAACTCAAAATGAAGTTTTACAAAGTTAGTTTCAAATGGGCTTCAAAAGAGGAAAAACACATTTTTACTTAATCGTTTTTAGACAGTTCCCATTTATGTACACAACTCTATTTCATAATTTTAATTCCTTTTACTAAAAAGGTTTTTTCTCATATCAAGCATGACTGATGCTCTACTATGCAATGCACATAATATTGTTTGTTATCTTCCAGGTTTGTAATTTTCTGGGGCTGCCAAATGCTGACTAAATGATTTGTAGTAGTCAGCTCCCAGTGGGGTTTCTCCTTCTGAGTTCAGATGGGACAGCTATCTCTATATTTTCATTGTATTTGTGTACCATCTTTTATGCTTTGTGTGATTTTAAACAGTATTTTATCTAGAACTGTATAAATCATAAAAATGACAAAATTTAAAACATGCAGTTAATAACCCACAAAAATAAAGTCAGCATAAGAGAAAGCAAAAATATCTGTTTTTTTAGAGGAGAAGCAATTCTTTCTATATTCTTCTCTTTCTTTTTTTCTATTTTTTTGAATGGCAAGAATGTAGGTGGTTTCTGATGAAGATCTTTCTCATGCAACTGGAAAGCTCACCCAGCTGAAAGGCTGGCTGTCTCTTAGTCACAAAGCTGAAAAAGTTTCCTAAGATTGAGAGAAAATGGGAATGTGAAGAAACTCAAGAAAAATGAAGTCCACTTGTTTCCTGCTTGATGTTTATGCAGGTTTTAAAAAGATGACATTAGAGCAAAATTCTACAAGGAGTTCTGGGCTTTGCTGTTGATGTAAATCCAGCAGTTTGGCTCAGACAGGGTCTTGAGTGTGGTTTCATGAATTTGTTCTTCCAATGAAACTCACTGACCACCTCTGTGCCAGTCTCTGCTCCACACTTAGGACCTAACATTAAATTGGACAAGGTCCTTGCCCTCAGCGAGTCTTCCTGTCATCTTGCGGAGGTGCCTATAATCTACAGCCCTCAAATTACATGGATGAGAAACTGTATTTTACCAGTTTTCCCTGGAATGTTCACTGTATGGAGAGTTGACTTATCCCAAAGAAAATCCCAACAGACTAATTATAAATCAAAATATGTGAGAGCTGGTACAAACCCCTTCACAACTCATTTCCTACTTACCTCCCAGGCCAATTCCACTTATATTTTAATATAATTTTTAAAATTATATAATATTTTATAAAATATTATAAAATTATATTTTATAATATAAAAATTATTAAATATTTATATATTTTATAAATATATAAAAATATATATATTTGCATATATACATGTTCTAAAATATAGAGAGATAGATAGACAGATAGATAATTTAAATCAGTACTTGGTATGCATGGAAAAAGAAGCTAATATCTAAACATCCAAATGACCTGTGCCTAGCATTGAGCTAGGTGTGGTTATCTCATCCAATGTAGACTATATAACAACTACAAGATAAGTATTTTTATGCTCATTTCATGTAATGCAGAAATAGAAGCCTGTAGATGGTAGGCTGCCCAAAGTCATACAGCTAGCAAAGGGTGAATCCCAGATTCCAGGAGGCTTGTCTGATTTCAGAGGCCTTCCAATTCATGATCATAATCTCCTTATTGAGATCATCTTTCCCTCTTAGGTCAGAGGCAGTTAATTCTTTCTACTTATTCCAGGTGTCAACTACTTACTTAAGGTCATCTAATCTACCTGTCCCAAACAATTTTTTAAAAAAAAGTCAAACGCATTTCTTCCATTTGGTTTGTTAACTATGGAAAGAGCAGACATTTTCCCAACTTGGGGCATAATTTCTAGGATCTAAACATACCACAAGTTGGTTATTTCATCACGGTCCCATTGAGCAAAAAAAGAAAAAAGAAGTAATAATATTTTTTATTTTTTCCCTTCCTCCTTCCTTGCCTCCTTTCTTCTATTCTTTCTTGTTGTTTCATTTTCTTTCTTCCTTCTATTCCTGGTTTACTAAACACCATGTACTAGGCAAAGTGTACTCATATCTTGGTGTAAAAAAACAAATGCATATATGTATTTATCAGGAAATAGGATACATATAATAATGGAAATACACTCAAAATATAGTTCCAGCCTAGATGAGGATGTCATTAACTCCATTCTGGAGAACATGGAGCCAGAAAAATTTTCACAAAGACGCTTGATCTAAACATTGACGGATGAGTGAGGAAGAGAAAGGGTGGTTTAGGAAAAGAGGACAGAGTATGAAAAGCTTGGGGACATCTCTGGTGGCTGCAGATTCCTATATTAGTGACCATTATTACAATATCAGAAGAAGAGGATGTAGAAAGGTTAGAGCTGAGCAAATATTATATTACTATTGTCAAACACTGTATTGCTATTGGCAAAGTGTCCAAAACCAAGTATCCTGCTGCTCTCAGCACTGTTACAGTGAAAGGTGAGGCAGCTGCAGGAATGGCAGCAAGCCAGTCCGTGTTGCTGGAATGGCTTTCCTCTCCTGGAAATCATGATATGAAGTGCTTAATTTTTAAGAGAATAATTTCTGTTTGTTATAAAAATGTCAGTTGACATGTGCAAATTAGAGCATGCTGTATTGCAGAGCATTTATTTTCCAGCAAATATTTGTTTATGTAGCTGACATTTCAAAATAAAATCTAAAAGTTACTTTTATGTCAGCATTATCACTCTTGTCATAACTTTATATTTTATGGCTAAATAACAGTAGGTATCTATTTTGTAGGCTGCTGTAAATCTACTTAAGTAGGCAAGTTATGAAAATTATTGTAAATGACTATACATCCAGAACATAATATATTGTATTTTCATTAAGCCATAGTAATTTAAATTTTCTAGTAATGATAGACTAACTTGTTCCAGACTAGTTTTTTCACTGAGAGTAATTACAAAGTTCAACAAAATATAAGACATCTTTTGGAAGGGAATAGAGAGCTACCAAAGTAACAAGGACTTGGGAGGCCAAAAATCTCAGAGAGAAGGCAAGGCCAAAGGAATGACCTCAATATTCAGTGTAGCTAAGTGGTGGACAAGAGGCTGAGAGCTGAGCAAATTATAGGGACAGGGTCTGTAGGGATCACCTAGGAGGATCTCTTGATTTTGGCTGATACTACCAAAGGGCTTAACTCTAAAAGTACAGTTGAACTGGAAATAGACTAACACTCACAAAGATAGTGCTCAGATCATTTCAATTCTTGGTATAAATAAATAATCTGCATACCAAGAAACAAGATGATCTGGCCAAAAAAAAAAAAAAAAAAAAAATTCCCAGGAAGAAATGGACAACGGAAACAGCCCCACATGGATCAACATATTGCTGCTGGGAGGCAGAGCTAGATGGTACAAGAGAAGACTCCACCAATTGTGTCCCCCCGCAATACCAATTTAACAACTATCTATACACAAAAATGCACCTTTATAAGAACCAAAAATCAGGTGAGCACTCATAATATGTGGTCTGGTTTTGGCTTTGTATCACTGAAGGAGGCACTGAAGAAGTAGGACAGTCTTGAATCACCAGTGCCACCCTTCCTCCACCTCCTGGCAAAATGGCATGGTGTAAAGAGCATTTTTGTGCTTTGGGGAGAGGGAGAGCTGGCAACTGTGAGGCATTGAACTCAGTGTGTTTTCCTATTATAGCAGAAAGGAAACTGGACCACACTCAGCTGACACCTGCCTACAGAAGGAGCATTTAAACCAGCTGTAGCCAGAAGGGAACCACTGATCCCAATAGTCGGAACTTGAGTTCCCGAGAGGCTCGCCACTGCAGGTTGTCTAACTGTTATGGGGCTCTAAATAAACTCAAAAGGCCGTCTAGGACACAAGCACTGTAACTCCTAGGCAAGTTCCCATGCTGAACTGGGCCCAAAGCCAGAGGACTTGGTTGAGTGGGGAGGACATGTGACCTATTGAGACACCAGCTAGGGCAGCTAAGGGAGTGCTGGCATCACCCCTCCCCTAACCCCAGGCTGCACAGTTCATGGTCCAAAAGAGATCTCTCCCTCTCCTTTAGGAGTAGAGAGGGTAGAGTGGGAAGCACATAGTCTTGCTTCCTGGATACAAGCTCAGACACAGCAGGACAGGGACAGGACAGCCCTCAGAGTTGTGAGGCCCCCATTCCAAGCCCTAGTTCCTGGATGACATTCCTAGACACACCCTTGGGCCAGAAGGGAACTGTTACCTTCAAGGGAAGGACCCAGTCCTGGCACCATTCATCACCTGCTAACTAAAGAGACTTTGGGCCCTGAATAACCAGCAGCGATACCTAGATACTACATCAAGGGCCTTGGGTGAGACTCAGACTTATTGGCTTCAGGCGAGACTTGGCACCTTCCCGCCTGTGGCGGTTACGGGGCAAGACTCCTGCTTGAGAAAAGCAGAGGGAAAAGTAAAGAGGACTCTGTCATGCACCTTAGAGACCAGCTTGGTACCCAAGGTGACAGATAAGTGGGCTTTTGAGTTCCTTGATTTCAGGATTTGGCCCCTGGACGGCATTTATGGACCAAGCCCCAGGGCCATGAGGGAACACAGGCAGTAGCCAGGAAGCGGTTAAAGCAGGCCTTGGGTGAGACCCAATACTGTGCTGACTTCAGGTCTCACCCTGTGGTGGTGGCCATAGGGGTGCTTGTGTCACTCTACCCCCAGCTCCAGGTGGCTCAGAACGGAGAAAGACTGTTTGGGAGAAAGTAAGGGAAGAGAATGAGAGTCTCTGCCTGGTAATCCAGACAATTCTCCCAGATCTTGTCCAAAATCATCAAAACAATAGCTACATGAGTCTGCAGGACCACAGCATTACTAGGTTTGGAATGCCCCCTAAAACAGATACAGTTTAGATCACAACACCCAAGTACCTTCAAATATCTAGAAAGCCTTCCCGAGAAGGATGGGTACACAGAATCCCAGACATGGAAGACTACAATAAATACCTTACCCTTCAATGCCCAGACACAGATTAACATCTACAAGTATCAAGACAATCCCAGAAATCATGACTTCATCAAGTAAACTAAATAAAGCACTAAGAACCAATCCTGGAGAAAAAGAGATATCTGGCCTTTCAGACAGAGAATTCAAAATAGCTGTTTTGAGGAAACTCAAAGAAATTCAAGATAACACAGGGAAGTAATTCAGAGTTCTATTAAAGAAATTTAACAAAGAGATTGAAATAATTAAAAAAGAATGAAGCAGAAATCCTGGAGCTGAAAAATGAAACGGGCATACTGAAGAATGTATCAGAGCCTTTTAATGGCAGAATTGATCAAGAAGAAAGAATTAGTGAACTTGAAGACAGGCAATTTGAACATACACAGTCAGAGAAAACAAAAGAAAAAATAATTTTAAAAAAATGAAACATACCTATAAGATCTAAAAAATAGCCTCGAAAGGGCTACTGCCCATAAAGCAGAAGTAGAGAAAGAGATGGGGGTAGAAAGTTTATTCAAAGGTATAATAACAGAGAACTTCCCAAACCTAGAGAAAGATATCAATATCTGAGTACAAGAAGGCTATAGAACACCAACTCTGTCATGCATCTTAGAGACCAAGCAATTTAATCCAAAGAAGCCTACCTCAAGGCATTTAATAATCAAACTTCCAAAGATCAAGAATAAAGAAAGGATCCAAAAAGCAGCAAGAAGAAAGAAACAAATAACATACAATGGAGCTCCAATACATCTGGCTTTTCAGCAAAAACCCTATAGTGCAGGAAAGAGTGGCAAGAAATTAGTACTGAAGTAAAAAAAAACAAAAACAAAAACAAAACACATCCGTTTACCCTAGAATAGTATATCTGGTGAAAATATCCTTCAAACATGATGGAGAAATAAAGCCTTTCCCAGACAAACAAAAGCTGAGGGTTTTTGTCATTACCAGACCTAGCCTATAAGAAATGGTAAAAGGAGTATTTCAATCAGAAAGAAAAGGACATTAATGAGCAACAAGTAATCACCTGAAAGTACAAAACTCACTTGGTAATAGTAAATATACCAAAAAACACAGAATACTATAACACTGTAACTGTGGCATGTAAACTACTCTTATCCTAAGTAGAAACACTAAATGATGAACTGACAAATCAATAACTACAACTTTTAAGACATAGTACAATAAGATATAAATAGAAACAACAAAAAGTTAAAAAATGGGGATGGAGTTAAAGCACAGAGTTTTTATTAGTTTTCTTTTTGCTTATTTGTTTGTTACACAAAGTGTTAAGTTGTTATGAGCTTAAAATAATGGGTTATAATATAGTATTTGCAAGCCTCAAGATAACCTCAAACCAAAAAACATACAATACATACACAAATAATAAAAGTAAGAAACTAAATCATATCACCAGAGAAAAATCACCTTCACTAAAAGGAAGATATTAAGCAAAGAAAAAAGACAGGTAAGATCACAAAAGAAGCAGAAAACAAATAACAATATGGCAGGAGTAAGTTCTTACTTCGGAATAATAACATTGAAAGTAAATGGACTAACCTCTCCAATCAAAAGACATAGGGTGGCTGAATGGATGGAAAAACAAGACCCAATGATCTGTTGCTACAAGAAACTCACCTCCTCTATAAAGCCACACACAGAATGAAAATAAAAGTGATGGAAAAAGATATTCATGTCCATGCAATCTAAAAAAGAGCAGGAGTCGCCATAGTTACATTAGACAAAATAGATTTCAAGAGAAAAACTTTAAGAAAAGACAAAGACAGTCACTACATAATGATAAAAGGGTCAATTCAGCAAGAGGATACAACAATTTTAAATATATATGTACCCAACACTGGAGCACCCAGGTATATAAAGCAAATATTATTAGAGCTAAAGAGAGAGAGACACTAATATAATAATAGTTGGAGGCTTCAACACCCTACTTTCAGCATTAAGCAGATCTTCAGGCAGAAAATCAACAAAGAAACATTGGATTTACTCTGCACTATAGACCAAATGGATCTAACAAATATTTAGAGAGCATTTCATCTAAGAACTACAAAATACACATTCTTTTCCTTAGCACATGGATCATTCTCAAGGACAGACCATATGTTAGGTCACAGAACAAGTCTTAAAACATTTCAGAAAATTGAAATTATATCAAACATCTTCTCTCACAACAATGAAATAAAACTAGAAATAAATAACGAGGAATTTTGGAAACTATGCAGATGAATGGAAATTAAACAATATGCTACTGAATAACCCATGAAGAAATCAGAAAGAAAATTGAAAATTTTCTTGAAGTAAATGATAATGGCAACACAACACATCAAAACATATGGGATACAGCAAAAGTGGTACTAAGAGGGAAGTTATAGCTATAAGTGCCAACATCAAAAAAGAAGAAAAATTTCAAACAATCTAATGGTGCATTTTGAAGAACTAGAAAAGCAGAAGCAATCAAACTCAAAATTAGTAAAATAAAAGAAATAAAGTTCAGAGCAGAAACAGATGAAATGTAGAAAACAATACAAAAGACCAATGAAACAGAAAGTTGTTTTTTTGAAAAGTTAAAGAAAATTGATAAACATTTAGCCAGACTAAGAGAAAAGGTGAGAAGATTCAAATAAATAATATCAGGGACGAAAAAGGAAACATTACAACTGATACTGCAGAAATTCAAAGGCTCATTAGTGGCTACTAAGAGCTACTATATGCCAATACATTGGAAAATATAGAAAAAAATGACAAATTCCTAGATACATACAACATACCAAGAATGAACCAAGAATCAATCCAAAACGTGAAGAGACCAATAATAGATAATAAGATAGAAGCTGTAATAGAAAGTCTCCTAGTAAAGAAAAGCCTGGGACCTGATGGTATCACTGCTGAATTCTACCAAACATTTAACCCCTTTAACATTTAGGAAAAAAAAAAAAAAAGAAGCACAGCTCACTGTCAACACTCATTTAACTTTACATAAATACTCTCTCTGAGGCTGAAGCAAATCTGACTGATTTTCAATATGAAAATAAAATATAAAAACTGTTTTTGGAGTTATTTCTAAACAGAACTAACATCAGAATCATCAGAATCATCAAAATAATCTATTTAGGAAAAATTGGATTCATCAAATAAATCTTCAGCCAAGTATTTGAGAACAATGTTAATGTCACACAGAGGAATGCTACATTTTCTAGGATATGACATTTCAGCGATTGAGAATTACTGTATTTTGTGAATAAAAAACATCATTACTAAACACAGAATGGTATAAATAGGGTGATGTCTTTTGTTTCCAAAGTCGATATACTAGGGCAATATGAAAATAATAGTAAAAGTGAGATAATTTCATGGCAAAGTTATCTTGGGGTAAATGCTGCAGCCACAAGTGCTGCTGGCAAGTATTATCAGGGAAAATGGGAAAAGGGTTAAAGAAGAACTAATAACAATCCTACTCAAACTATTCCGAAAAATAGAGAAGGAGGGAATATTTTCAAACTCATTCTAGAAGGCCAGTATTACGCTGATACCAAAACAAGACAAAGACACAATAACAACAACAAAAGAAATCTACAGGCCAATATTTCTGATGCACACAAAAATCCTCAACAAAATGCTAGCAAACTGTATTTGACAATACATTAAAAAGGTCATTCATCATGACCTAGTGGGATTTATCCCTCGGACACAAGGATGGTTCAACATACATAAATCAATCAATGGGATTCATCTTATCAACAGAATGAAGGACAAGAAACATATGATCATTTCAATTGGTGCTGAAAAAGCATTTGACAAAATTTGACATCCCTTCATGATAAAAACCTTCAAAAAACTGGATACGGGAGAAACATACCTTAACATAATAAAAGCCATACACAACAGACCTACAGTTGGTATCATACTTAATGGGGAAAAACTGAAAGCCTTTCCTGTAACATCTGGAACATGACAAGGATGTCCACTTTTACCACTCTTATTCAATACAGTACTGAAAGTCCTAGCTAGCACAATCAAACAAGAGAAATAAATAAAGGGCATCCAAATGGGAAAAAAAGAAGTCAAAATATCCTTGTTTGCAGGTGATATGATCTTACATTTAAAAAACATAATGACGCCACCAAAAAACTATTAGAACTGATAGACAAATTTAGTAAAGCTGCAGGATACAAAAGCAACATACAAAAATCAGCAGCATTTTTATATGCCAATAGTTAATCAAAAAAGAAATCAAGAAAGTAATCACATGTACAATAGCTGCAATAAAACACCTAGGAATAAACTTAACCAAAGAAGTGAAAGATTTCTATAATCTAAACTATAAAACATTGCTGCAAGAAAATCGAAGAGGACACCAAAAAATGGAAAGATATTCCATGTTCATGAACTGGAAGAATCAATGTTGCTAAAATGCCTGCACTACCCAAAGCAATTTACAGATTCAATGCAATCTCTATCAAAAGACCAATAACATTCATCACAGAAATAGAACAAATAACTTAAATTTTATGTGGAACCCAAAAGACCCAAATTTGTCAAAGCTATCCTAAGCAAAAAGAACAAAACTGGAGAGGAATCATATTACCTGACTTCAAATTATACTATACAGTTATAGTAACCAGAAGAGCGCAGTACTAGCATAAAAACAGACACATAGATGAATGGAACAGAAAAGAGAACCCAAAAAACAAAACCATCTACAGTGAACTCATTTTCAACAAAGGTGCCAAAAACATACACTGTGAAAAGAACAGTCTCTTCAATAAACAGTGTTGGGAAAACTGGATATCCATATGCAGAAGAATGACACCAGACCCCTTTCTCTCGCCATATACAAGAATCAAATCAAAATAGATGAAAAACTTAAGTCTAAGCTTTCAAACTATGAAACTACTATAAGACAATTTTGAGAAAAATATTCAGGGCATTGGCCTGGGCAAAAACTTCTTGAGTAATACCCCAAAAGCACAGGCAACCACAGCAAAAAATGGACTAATGGAATCACATCGAGTTAAAAAGCTTCTGCACAGCAAAGGATACAATCAACAAAGGGAAGAGACAATCCATAGAATAGGAGAAAATATTGGCAAACTACCCATCTGACAAGGGATTAGTAACCAGAATATATAAGGAACTCAAACAAATATATAGCGAAAAAACATAATAATCCAATCAAAAAATGGGCAAAAGATTTGAATAGACATTTCTCAAGACATACAAATGGCAAACAGGCACATGAAAAGGATCTAAACATCATTGATTATTAGAGAAATGCAAATCAAAACTACAATAAGATATCTTCTCACCCTAGTTAAAATGGCTTATATCCAAAAGACAGGCAATAACAAATGCTGGTGAGGATGTGGAGAAAAGGGAGCCCTCGTACACTGTCGGTGAGAATGTGAATTAGTACAACAACTATGGAGAGCAGTTTGGAGTTCTTCAAAAAGCTAAAAATAGAGCTACTATATGATCCAGCAATCCCACTGCTGGATATAGACCCAAAAGAAAGGAAATCAGTATATTGAAGAGAGATCTGCATTCCCACGTTTGTTGCAGCACTGTTCACAATAGCAACATTTGGAAGCAATCTAAGTGTCCATCAACAGATGAATAGCTAAAGAAAATGTGGTACAGATACACAATAGAGTACTATTCAGCCATAAAAAAGAGTGAGATCCTGTCATTTGCAACAACATGGATAGAACTGGAGATCATCATATTAAATGCAATAAGCCAGGCACAGAAAGAAAACATTGCATGCTCTCACTTATTTGCAGGGTCTAAAAATCGAAACAATTGAACTCACGGACATAGAATTCATAGAGAAGAATGGTTACCAGAGGCTGGGCAGGGTAGTGGGAGAGGGTGTGGGAAGGAGGGTAAATGGTTAATGGCTACAAAAAAATTAGAAAAAATAAATAAGACCTACTATTTGATAGCACGACAAGGTGTCTACAGTCAATAATTTAATTGTACATTTAAAATAACTAAAAGAGACTAATTGGATCATTTGTAACACAAAGGATAAATGCTTCAGAGGATGAATACTCCATTCTCCATGGTGTAATTGTTATGCATTGCATGCCTGTATCAAGACATCTCATGTACCCCATAAATATATACACCTACTATGTACCTACAAAAATTAAAAATTAAAAGATATTGCTTGCTGGTACAAGAAACAGAAGTTAAAATAACCATGATTCATATATTCAATAATTAGAAAATGTGATAGAAAACTCCAGCAGATAAATTGTTTTATGGGAAACTGTAATAATAAAAAATGTGAAAATCTTCAAACTAAAACACAATAACTGAAACTCTGAGCTTAAAGAGAGGCTTAACAACAGGTTGCACAGAGTTGAATAGAGGGTTAGTGAAATGGAGATGAGTCAGAAGAAAATATCCAGGCTGAAGGACAGAGAGAAGACAGAATGGAAATACAGAAACAAGTATAAAAGACATATAAAACATGATGTTAAAAATCCCACAAATGTAATATAATTATTTGTTAGAGAGAAAAGAGAGAGAATAAGCTTAAGAAAATATTTGAAGTAAAATTTTTCCAGAATTAATAGAAGATATCATATCTTTGGTTCAAGAAGTGCTATGAACCTCACACAGGAGAAATATGAAAAATAAACCACACACATTTATTTACATTTTGGCAAAACTGCTGAAAACTAAAGAAAATGAGAAAATCTGAAAAAGCAGCCAGAGAAAAATCACAGATTACTTTCAAAGATGCAACAATATGACAGATGACTTCTCAGAAATAGCAGAAACCAAAAGCAGTACAATGACATTTTCAAAGTTGTAAAAGAAGATATGTGCAATCAAGAATTCTATACCCAGCAAAAATTCTTTGAAAGTACAAGTAAATAATTACATTTTCATGAGAAAAAAAATGTAGAATCTGTCATGGTCTGACTGCTTCTACAGGAAGTATTAAAAAATGTTATTCAGGGAGAGAGAAAATTTTTCCAGTTGGAAGCATGAAGATAACAGGAAGAAACAAAGAGCAGCAGAAAGGGTAAATATGTAAATAAATCTAAATATATTGACACATAAAATCAATGTATTATAAAACAACAAATCACACGTTGTAGGATTTAAACTATATCTGGTATTAAAATACATGGAAACACTAGCACAAAAGGCAGAAGGTGCCTACATGAAGTTAAAGTGTTCTAAGGTTCTCATATTGTACAGGAAGTGATAAAGGATTAATTTATATTAGGCTTTAATAAGTCAAGGGTGTATGTTATAATCTTTAGAGTAATGACCGAAAGAATCATTTCTGAAAGCTAACTAACAGGGTAATAGGAAAAAGTGAATAATAAGCAATCATTAATCCAAAAGAGCAAGAAAGAAAAGAAAAAGGAACAGAGAATGTGTTGGAGAAACAGAAAACAAATAATAAAATCGTAGTTTAAAAACAAATATATACACGAATTACATGAAAATATATAGACTAAATGCTCAAATGAAAAAGATTGTCAAAACTAGGTTTTAAAAATAATTGTACATTGCTTATAAGGAATATACCTGAAATATAATGATATCGGTAAATTGAAAACAAAAGTTTTTGGATAAAAGATATACCATACACACCTTAACAAGTACAAAATGGAGCTACACTGAAAGCAAATGAAGTAGAATCTTCTAAAACATTTCTAGAGGTTAGAAAAAGGACATTTCATCGCTAAAAGGGTAACTCCATGAGAAAACAATTATAAGTGCAAAAGCAATTAACAGAGCCTCAAAATATAGAAAGCAAAAATTAGGAGAAATAAAAAGAGAAAGAATAAAAAGGGTAATCATAAAGGATATTTTAATATTTAATTTAAAAGGGAACTCAAGAGGATATTTTAATATACTTCTCTCAACAAATCGTCTATGATTTGGTCTAGCTGACCAAAAATGTCAGTAAAGATAGACGATTTAAAAAATATGATTAACTGACTTGACCTAATCGACATATAAAGAATATATAGAGAGCTAAACAATTCTAAAATACATTCTTTTCAAGTATATAGAGAACATTTGTCAAAACTGACCATATGTTGAACTTAAAATACACAAAATTTCAAAGGATTAAAATAATAGAAAGGATATTCTCTGAGCACAGAATTAAGCCAGAAATCAATAACACAAAGATAACTTGAAATTCTTTGCATATTTGAAAATTAAGCAATACATTTCTAAATAAGCTATAAATCAAAGAAGATATCAGAATGCTTTAAATCCTATAATGATGTGAAAGAAAACTAAGCTCTCAAATATTTTTATAACTAACAGTTTACCAAAATTCTGGGTATTCTTTCTTTAAAAGACTTTTGTGCCATCCTTCTCTTTCTATTCCTATTCTACTACCAGCACATCTCACATTTATTAGTTATTGAGATATTGCTATGTCTTAAGCACTGTGTTATTTCATTTTACCTTCACTACAGATCTATGAGGGAATATTATTCATCTCTGTTTTGAAAATGATGAAACAGGCTCAGAGAGATTAAATAACTTCCCCAAGGTGTTAAGTCCAAAAGCATCAAAGCTTGAATTTGAACCTACTGTCAGACCCAAAGCCTATAGCTGCATGCAGGTAGAATCTATGTCTGTATTGCTCACTACTGAATCTCCAGTACTTAGTTCAGTGTCTTAAATGCAGCAAATACTTGCCTCAGAATGATTTTGACTGCAAGTAATAGGATACCTTACAGTAAGTGTTTATGATCTCACATTACATTTCCAGAGGTAGGCGACTTCAAGATGGTTTTAGTGGTTTAACATTCTCACAAAGAACTAGAAAGAAACTACCCATCATTCTGCCTCAGTGTCCTCAGCACATATCTCTCATAAGGTTGCATGATGGCTATACCATCTGAAGCATCAAATTCTCACACAACTTCATTTGAAGACTAGACAAATTTTGGGTGAAATCTTTCCCATTTGTTTTCCTTCTTCTTCTTTTTCTTTTTCTTTATATCATGGAAAAAATATTTCCCCCAATCTCCCCAGCAGTCTTCCCTTGTATTTCATTGACCAAATTCAATCTTATGGCCTCCCCTAAACCAAACACTGGCAAAAGGGAATGGAATTATAATTATTGGCTTTGTCTAAGCTACCTTCCCTGGGGGCTATTTCCACTCAACATCTGAACAAAACAGGGGTTCTCTTATCAAGGAGGAAGAGGACATAGCTGTTGGATAGCCATCTATAGTGTCTATCATGGTGCTCAATAAATTCTTACTGAACAGGCATAGAAGTCTTCACCACTGAGCTACACTGCATTCTGGAATAACAGAAAGGATATCTGGCCTGGTCTCCCTGACACACCAGAGCTTATACAGCAATAGGCCAGCCCAGGCCAGAAAGAATTCCAATAGAAAGTTCAGCTTAGCAGAACTGCACCTGGCAGATGTCTTAATTCAGTGGTCAAATCCAGACAAGGGTAGAAGGGTGCATGCTGTGCTCCATTCTCAGAAAATTGCTTATCATCTGTAGACTGCCTCATTCTCTTTCATGGCTTTGCCCAGAATGTCTGTATCCCTTCCGCTCATATTGTCCATTTGACAAATTCTTGTTTTTTTAAAAGATACAGTTCAAAAGTCACCTCCCCTAAGAAGCCTTTCTTGATAGTGGAAATCCTCTCTGTTCTCTGTGGTACTCTGTAGTTCAGCACTTATCACATTATAGTGTACATGCTCCTTTTGCCTTGAGTTCACAAGGCAAATAAAAAAAATATTGAGCCCTATAATCAGAGTAGGAAAGAGTATGAAAATATGAACCTATTATCTTTAACTAAATTTTTAAATTACAATAGAAATAGTGAGTTTACTGTAAATAAAATTAAGTAAGGGTAAGTAAAATAGGAATTTCATCCTCTCCAGTTTCATTCCCCAGCAGTAATTGCTGATAATAATTTGGAGTATATTCTACTGAAGACAAAGATATAAATAAGCACATCATTTTTGGGGAAAAAAAAAGATTGAACTCAGTAAAAATTCTACCCTAGGTTTTTATCCCAAATGGGGAAAAATACTCATTAAGAAATAAATACCTTGCAAACACACACACACACACACACACACACACACACACACACAAACACACATCCTTGTTCATGTTGGTGTTCCTCTTGGAATTAGTCCTACATATTTTTCTCCCCCTTGATATAAAGAGATTTAAAATTCCCTCGCATTTGGCTACCACGCATAGGAAAGCCTATGGTTAAGCTAGGAAGTATTGTTGGTAACTGACTTCCTACTTAGTCCTCTCCGGTGCTCCTTTTATATATTAGTTTTGTGTGGCTGCTGTAAAAAATTACCACAAACCTGGTGGCTTAAAACAACAGAAACTTATTGTCTCACAATTCTCAGGGCCCAGAAGATCAAAATTGGGTTGTTGGCAGGGCTGTGCTCCCTCCATAGGCTCTAGGGGAGATTCTGTTTTTGCCTCTTTCAGCTTTGGGAGTGGTTGGTATGACTTGGTGTTTCTTGGCCTGTGGCTTCCAGTCTCTGTCTCTCTGGTCACACTGCCTCCTCCTCTTCTGTCTGTTAGATCTCTGGGGTGTATCTCTCACAAGGATACTTATCATTGAATTTAGCACCCTCACCCTACCACAATCCAGGATGATTTTATCTCAAGATTGTTAACTTAATTACATCTGCAAAGACCCTTTTTCCAAATAAGATAACAGTCACAGGTTCCAGGAATTAGGATGTGGACATGTCTTCTTGGGGAACACCGTTAAATACACTACATTTTAGTAATCAGGTAAGGAAAATGAAACAGAATTTTTAATAAACTGACAAAGAAATACGCATTGGTTAGGATGCTTTTAGTGACAAGCAAACTTAAAGTTGAAGCTTCCACTTAAGTACATAAGCAATAAAGCAATTTATCATCTCACATTAAAAGAATTCTAGAGGTGGGGCGGCGCTCAGGCTGGTTAATTTTGTGGCTCAACAATGTCATGAGAAGATCCAAGAATGTCACACCTTTTCTTCAGACTAGGTCCCTGTAAGTCATCTTAGAATATCACATCCTAACGACAATATCCAGAAGCAGAAAAAGGAACCCATTTCTTCCCATTGCCTCCTTTTTAACAGTGAGAAAACCTTTCCCAGAGCTCCGCCACTCATTCCAGTAGATTCCCTTCTCATATCATTGGCCTGACAAGATCCTATGACCTGCCTAACCAGTGACTAGCGAGGAGGATGGGGTCTTCATGATGAGTCAGACCAATTCCTATTGAGGGGATGAGGACCACCTCTCCTGAAGCAGATGGCTGCACAAGATCAGAGTTCTATCTGATAAAAGGAAGGAGGAAATGGCGGTTGGGCAGGCACTCAACAATGCCTGCTTCAGAATGAATAAGATTATGAAAGGAATATCGAATAGACATTTGCTATTATTACAAACAAGGCATCTGTGTAGATATGAATAGGTGCACCTTATATTTCTCTCTCTCTTCTTTAACACCATCCATGTAATTATAGGTTATATACAATGTTTTGCGAAGAACTTTTTGTTAGTGTCTGTTTTGTCTTACCATATCTCTACCTATAATTTTTAAAACAGTACATGATAAATTTTAAGATCACCTGGAATCCTAGTATTTTGGGGGATAGAGGCGGGTGGATTGCTTGAGCCCCAGAGTTCGAGTCCAGCCTAGGCAACATGGTGAAACCTCAACTCTACAAAATATACAAAACTTAGCCAGGCATGGTGGCGTACCTGTATTCTCCTCAGGAGGCTGCAGTGGGAGAATTGCTTGAGCCTGGGAGGGAGGCTGCAGTGAGCCCAGATTGTGCCACTGTACTCCAGCCTGCCTCAAAAAAAAAAAGTCATATTTTGTTTATTTAAAGGAGTACAAATTTAGTGGTTTTATATTTATATTTATCATCTACTAGATGCAGGAGATTTAAATTTGCTCTAATTCATTTAATATATCAATGCTTGCAAAAGAAAAAGAATTTGTTTTCTGATGAAGATAGTAATTTTTAAAAATCCAAAATATTAACAATAAGTAAGAAAATAGAAGCAACCAAGCTTCCTGAATAACCTTAGATAGAGCCACCTATCCACTCTGGACCACTTGAACATCTCTGGACTATATTGTAAGGAAGAAAGAAAAGTTTATCTTGTTTGAGCCACTGTATTTTAGAGCCTATTATAATGGCTTTTGGGGAAGGAGGTACAATTAGGGGGTCTGATTTTGTGATGAGACCCTGAAATTCAGAATTTTATATAAAATCTATAAGTCTTTAAAAGTATTCATTGTTAATTGAATATTATTGGAAGCTCTGTTTAGGTTAAAACAATATGTCAGTGGATTACCACCGTCCCTGTGGCATTGTCTCTTGTCTCTAACATTTCTTGGCTGTGTGATTAGATGATTCTATGTTTGTGCCTTCTGTTTCCCTCTACTACAGGTGCAGTACTATTTTCAGGGAGGGAGAGAAAGAATCCCTGGCTAATATTTGAAAGGAGGGATGGAAGGTAAGATGCAGACTCTATGTCACTTATTTAGTACCTTGTAGAAAAACTAATTTATCAGATGAAACCACTACAAAGCACCCAGCTCCTGAAGGCAAGGTTATGGTAGATCATGGCATCTAGAAATATATCCACCAGTTAAAAGTCCACTGAGTGAATTAAATGAGTTAATACATGTAAGATCTTCACATTGCCTGGCAAATAGCAAATACACATTTAAGGTAGGATATTAGTATTATGGTGCTTGTCCAACATCACAGCTAGTTAGTGGAGTGACAGAGAGGCTTCCTAAAACTGACCTTCTGTGCTTCAACTTCAACTTGTTCACCCATTTTTCTTTGTCTTTTTGTTCTATATTCTTTGAGATTTCATTGATTCTTCTGTGTGACTAATTCTACCTTAGTCATATTCATCATTGGATTCAGCTTTTTAAAGACTTTTTTTGTTTTGGCAATCTTATTTTTAATTTTCAAGAATTTTTCTAGTGCTCTGATAGCTCATTTTTTATGGCAGTGTATTCTTACATTATGGATGCAATATTCTATCTTTTTATGAGGACATTAATTAAAATTTTTTTAAAGTTCTCTTCAGTTTCTTGTGTTATTTTTATGTTTTCCAGGGTCATCTGTTCTGTTTGCTCACTCTGGTCCTTTTCCTTTCCGCTATTAGTTTTCCTCAAATATTCTGCATTGGTCATTCATATTTACGGGTAAAAATCTAGTTTGATTAGTATAGGGAGTTAGCGTGATCTTCCTCTGCAGCTACATGGGTCTTTTTCCCCAGCAGGCTTTTCCTAAGGGTTTCCTAAGCTTTGTGTAAGCACACTGGTTGTGTTGACAAACTTGACTTTTGGGTTTATGGAGAGAGAACAGATAGGCAGGCTGAAGACCTTCTCCAATTATTATTTTCTCTCCTCATCCCTCCCCATGGGGAAGGGGGAAAAGAGAGGCCTTAGGGCACTTCTGGCTCTTCTCTTTCTAGTTCCTCTTTAACAAACTTTCCCAGGCAGGTAACTCACATTCTTAATAAATAATTGTCAGGATTTATCCTACAGATAAACATGACTGTTCCACAGACATTTCTTTCATTAATATGCAATGATATGCATACTTATTGGCTCTGATCCTTTTCTTTTACTAGTTTATTCCACTCTTATTGTTCAGATCCTATCTCTTTTTTACTTCTAGTAAGTCCTTTTAATGATCCAATGATGGCAGATACTTAATGATAACTTTCTAAGGTATGTTCATCTATATTTTTTATCTCTCTGTATGACTTTTTATGTCATTTAAATGTACTTAGAAGTGTATGCTTAGCCTATTTTGATTAGTGTTTCCAATGAGTAATTTAAAAATATCTTTTCTCTATTGCCTTATTAAAACTTCTATTTAAGATTCAATTTCTCTTTTTAGTTTTATTTTAAGTGACACAGGATATTGTATACATTGTATAATGATATCCAGGGTCATCTGTTTTGTTTGCTTATCCTGATATTAAAAACATTTTTTAATTTGAAAAGCTGACAAAGAAGAAGTATATGTTTGCTGATGTAGCTGATATTTGTAATACATAGAAAAGGGAAGCAGAAAAACATTCATTAGTTTTGTCTAATTGTGCCAATAACACTTAATTACAGGTTTCAGAGGTCCTGGGAGAGCTTCAAGCTCTATTTGAGGAGCAATTTAAAGGGTTATAAGTGGAGGGTTGATTCTTTCTTGATTTATTCACCACCACTTTCATATTAAATCTTTTGTACCCTCTCTCCCAAATTATTATGTTGAAATCCTAATCTCCAATGTGATAGTATTAGGAGGCAATCCTTTGGGAGGTAATTAGGCCATGTGGGTGGAGCCCTCATAAATGGGGTTTGTGCCTTTACAGGGGACTTCAGAGAGTTCTCTCACCTTCTCTGTCATGTGAGAATATTAGAAGATAGCAGTGTGCAGTCCGGAAGAAGGTCTTCACCAGAACCTGATCATGCTCGTGCCTTGATTTTGCACTTCCCAGCCTCCATAGCTGTAAGAAATAAATTTCTGTTGTTTATAAGCCACCTTGTCTATTTTAATCTTCTATAGCAGCCTAAATTGGGTAAGACACAACCCAAACTGGACTACTAAAGCCATGAAAAGGATCCTATATTCTGACCCTTCCAGCTTCTCCAAGCTCAGTCTCTCTGGGTCCTCACTGAGCAATGAGGGAGGACTTTGATGGCCATGCTACTGCTACAACTGTTCAAGGAGCTTTCTTACGGTCCTAGGATTTCCCACCTGCAGCTCATTAGGTACTGTTGTTGTTTGAAGCCAAAGATCAATATCTAAGCCACAACACCTGATCCTCCACGCCAGTTGCAAATGCCAGGAAGAGAAAAGGAGAGTGTGTGTGTGTGTGTGTGTGTGTGTGTGTGTGTGTGTGTGTGTGTGTGTGTGTGTGCGCGCGCGCACTCATATACAGTATCTATGGGCTAGGATGCAAGTAGTTTTAGTTCAACAGCAAGAAGTTAGGGAATCTAAAGCGCTTATAGCCATGTTTTTCTTCAATGGCCCATCATGGAGCTGAATTTGGATTAAAAACTCTTCCACCCTTGAAAAGGCAACTTGTTAAATACTAAATCTTTTGTACCCTCTCTCCCAAATTATTATGTTGAAATCCTAATCTCCAATGTGATAGTATTAGGAGGCAATCCTTTGGGAGGTAATTAGGCCATGTGGGTGAAGCCCTCATAAATGGGGTTTGTGTCTTTAAAAAAGGGACTTCAGAGAGTTCTCTCACCTTCTCTGCCATGTGAGAATATTAGAAGATAGCAGTGTGCAGTCCGGAAGAAGGTCTTCACCAGAACCTGATCATACTCCTGCCTTGATTTTGCACTTCCGAGCCTCCATAGCTGTAAGAAAGAAATTTCTGTTGTTTATAAGTCAACTTGTCTATTTTAATCTTCTATAGGAGCCTAAACTGGGTAGGACACAACCCAATTTTATTTTAGAAGTAGAACTGATAAAGTACTAATAAAATTAGAAGAAGGATATAGAAAAGAACAGCTATACAGTTGAGAAGGAAGAAGTAAAATGACTGTTTGCTTTTCTTTAAATGAGTGCATCATCCTCCCATAAGGTCCAGCCTTCTTTCTCTGTCATAGAGGTCTCTGAACTTGAGGGTCATGCACCCCTGTCAACAACAAATGCTTGACAATATACCCCAATGTGGGTTTGTTTGTTTGTATGTTTATAAATCATATTCATGTAGTAGTGCCACACTAATACATTATGAATGTTAACATTTCAGAAGATTTTTGTGTGTGCATTGTATATTGTAAAAAGTAAAAAATTAGAAAAAAAGAGTATCTGTACACATTCTGATATATCTAGCACATTGTTCCTTGTACCCTTTCAATCAGATTCATTAAGAGTAATTATAGTGCTTTATCACAAAAATTGTAAAAATATGCAAAAGTAGACATGAAAGCATTATAAATCCCCATGCACTCATGACTCAGTTTTAATAACTGTTTATGGCCAATCTTTTTTTTTATTTTTTATTGTTACTATACTTTAAGTTCTAGGGTACATGTGCATAACGTGCAGGTTTGTTACATATGTATACTTGTGCCATGTTGGTGTGCTGCACCCATCAACTCGTCAGCACCCATCAACTCGTCATTTACATCAGGTATAACTCTCAGTGCAATCCCTCCCCCCTCCCCCCTCCCCATGATAGGCCCCGGTGTGTGATGTTCCCCTTCCCGAGTCCAAGTGATCTCATTGTTTGGTTCCCACCTATGAGTGAGAACATGCGGTGTTTGGTTTTCTGTTCTTGTGATAGTTTGCTAAGAATGATGGTTTCCAGCTGCATCCATGTCCCTACAAAGGACACAAACTCATCCTTTTTGATGGCTGCATAGTATTCCATGGTGTATATGTGCCACATTTTCTTAATCCAGTCTGTCACTGATGGACATTTGGGTTGATTCCAAGTCTTTGCTATTGTGAATAGTGCTGCAATAAACACGTGTGCATGTGTCTTTATAGCAGCATGATTTATAATCCTTTGGGTATATACCCAGTAATGGGATGGCTGGGTCATATGGTACATCTAGTTCTAGATCCTTGAGGAATCGCCATACTGTTTTCCATAATGGTTGAACTAGTTTACAATCCCACCAACAGTGTAAAAGTGTTCCTATTTCTCCACATCCTCTCCAGCACCTACTGTTTCCTGACTTTTTAATGATTGCCATTCTAACTGGTGTGAGATGGTATCTCATTGTGGTTTTGATTTGCATTTCTCTGATGGCCAGTGATGATGAGCATTTTTTCATGTGTCTGTTGGCTGTATGAATGTCTTCTTTTGAGAACTGTCTGTTCATATCCTTTGCCCACTTTTTGATGGGGTTGTTTGTTTTTTTCTTGTAAATTTGTTTGAGTTCTTTGTAGGTTCTGGATATTAGCCGTTTGTCAGATGAGTAGATTGCAAAAATGTTCTCCCATTCTGTAGGTTGCCTGTTCACTCTGATGGTAGTTTCTTTTGCTGTGTAGAAGCTCTTTAGTTTAATTAGATCCCATTTGTCAATTTTGGCTTTTGCTGCTGTTGCTTTTGGTGTTTTAGACATGAAGTCTTTGCCCATGCCTATGTCCTGAATGGTACTACCTAGGTTTTCCTCTAGGGTTTTTATGGTATTAGGTCTAACATTTAAGTCTCTAATCCATCTTGAATTAATTTTCGTATAAGGAGTAAGGAAAGGATCCAGGATACAAAATTAATGTGCAAAAATCACAAGCATTCTTATACACCAGTAACAGACAAACAGAGAGCCAAATGATGAATGAACTTCCATTCACAATTGCTTCAAAGAGAATAAAATACCTAGGAATCCAACTTACAAGGGATGTAAAGGACCTCTTCAAGGAGAACTACTAACCACTGCTCAGTGAAATAAAAGAGGACACAAACAAATGGAAGAACATACCATGCTCATGGATAGGAAGAATCAGTATCGTGAAAATGGCCATACTGCCCAAGGTTATTTATAGATTCAATGCCATCCCCATCAAGCTACCAATGAGTTTCTTCACAGAATTGGAAAAAACTGCTTTAAAGTTCATATGGAACCAAAAAAGAGCCCGCATCTCCAAGACAATCCTAAGTCAAAAGAACAAAGCTGGAAGCATCACGCTACCTGACTTCAAACTATACTACAAGGCTACAGTAACCAAAACAGCATGGTACTGGTACTAAAACAGAGATATAGACCAATGGAACATAACTATTTATGGCCAATCTTATTTCATCTCTACCTCCCCAAATCTCACTCTCCTATGTTATTTTGAAGCAAATCTCAGATATAGAATAATTTTATTTTTAATACATCAAAATTACGTTATAGTCCACCTAATTAACATAAAAGAAAATGAGTGAAAGAAAAAAATGCAAAGAAAAGGGGAAAGAAGGAAGGAAGAAAAGAAAGAGGCAAATAACCAATAAACCAACTAAAAAGGAAAGAAGAAATCATGAGGGAGTGAGAAACATAGTTTGCTATAATTTTATTCCTGTACATGCCAATTTAAATGAAGTAGCAAAATTTTGATTTGGTGCAAGCTAATTTGCTTTATTTGGAAACTGATCCCAGTTAGTACATATTTACCTTCAAAGAGTTAAGTTGTGCTGCAAACTCGTTGATTCCAATGCCTATGGGCTTCAAACACTTCTAGATGGAATTCAGACTCTGGGATCATTTGGTCCTACCTGGAGGGTGGTCATTATAGAACCAAAACCACCTTATTTTGGGTTTCCTTGTCACTAAAACAAACAAATAAAATAAAATCTGGCATTTTTCTGACCTATGGTTTTATTTTGTTTTGTTTTTCACTGTAGCTAAAAGACTTCAATAATGATAGAAAAATGTAAAACTTCAGAAGATTAAATACCAGCACATAGCAGTGATCACATTTCACTTATAGGAGGATAATCAAATAACTTTCCTCCAACCTCAGATACAGACAATCATTTTCTAAGCTCACAAATACAGGACTCATTCTTGTGGGCACTGGATGAAAAGACAGGTTTATCTTGTCCCAAGGCCAAGGCTATTTTAATATTAACTGACCTTGGACTCTACCAACCTCCAGAGGGAGCCCTGTGGCAGCCAAATCTAAGGCTCAGCAGCAAAAGGGCCCAAATTAGTTTGAAGTGCCAATGCAATGTTTATGTAGTGAGGCAATATATATATATATTTTTTTTGCCATGTTATTTTGGTATTTCTTCTTTTTTTATTTATTTATTTATTATTATTATACTTTAAGTTGTAGGGTACATGTGCATAACGTGCAGGTTTGTTACATATGTATACTTGTGCCATGTTGGTGTGCTGCACCCATCAACTCGTCATTTACATCAGGTATAACTCCCAATGCAATCCCTCCCCCCTCCCCCCTCCCCATGATAGGCCCCGGTGTGTGATGTTCCCCTTTCTGAGTCCAAGTGATCTCATTGTTTGGTTCCCACCTATGAGTGAGAACATGCGGTGTTTGGTTTTCTGTTCTTGTGATAGTTTGCTAAGAATGATGGTTTCCAGCTGCATCCATGTCCCTACAAAGGACACAAACTCATCCTTTTTGATGGCTGCATAGTATTCCATGGTGTATATGTGCCACATTTTCTTAATCCAATCTGTCACTGATGGACATTTGGGTTGATTCCAAGTCTTTGCTATTGTGAATAGTGCTGCAATAAACATACGTGTGCATGTGTCCTTATAGCAGCATGATTTATAATCCTTTGGGTATATACCCAGTAATGGGATGGCTGGGTCATATGGTACATCTAGTTCTAGATCCTTGAGGAATCGCCATACTGTTTTCCATAATGGTTGAACTAGTTTACAATCCCACCAACAGTGTAAAAGTGTTCCTATTTCTCCACATCCTCTCCAGCACCTGTTGTTTCCTGACTTTTTAATGATCGCCATTCTAACTGGTGTGAGATGGTATCTCATTGTGGTTTTGATTTGCATTTCTCTGATGGCCAGTGATGATGAGCATTTTTTCATGTGTCTGTTGGCTGTATGAATGAAAAAAAAAAAAAAAGTGAGGCAATATTTATGATAAACACGACCCAAATGTTGGTGTTCAATGGGTTAAAGATCAATTGTAGCAATTTCAGGCTAGAGAGCACCTTTGATAAGTAAGCAGTTTGCTGCTATGACAGTGTAGTCTCTTGAATCCACAGACAGGAGCAAGTAATCAAGTGAAACGATCTCTACCATTATTTGTATTTCCTATGTTTTTACAGATGGCAATTATGGGAATCCAGCCAACTGTGCCACCTGGGAAACTCTATGAGCTAAACACTGTAGTACATTGGGGTAGTAACATGGCTCTGAATAGCCACAAAAGCCTACCTTTGTGGAGGCTTTACAATATACACCATACGTAAGCCACTGTGAGATCATGAAACTCAACATTTTCATCTACAATATCTCTGATTGTGTATTAAGGAAGAATAATCTGGAAAAACAAACAAACAAACAACCACTGCTTGATATAAAGGAGGAAGGGATCTTTTTTTTTTAAATCAACAGAAAATCTAAAATCTTAACACTAATTCATCAGCCTTCAACTATAATGATCATTTAAAAATTCCTGTAGTACTTTGGGGATCATAGTAAGGCTAATCCCAGGGGCTCACAGTTTTCATGTTTGCATTCTGTTAGGGGTCTTTAAACTTATTCTCTAAGAATGAGAGTGATAAATTCAGTAATATTGCTTTTCATTTATATAACATCTATCATTCCAAGCAGTCTAAAGGCGTTCAAAAAATGGATATACTTGCAGACTAGACATCATAAATGCTTTTGAAACATGGCAGGTTATTAACTAAACAAGTAACTCACTTGTGGACTAATTTTAAATGCATGTGTCCCTGCTTTTTGAATATGGTTCAACTGAGAAAAGAAAACCCTCCTGTAAACCTAATACCATTTAGCTTATTCAACCACACACTATGCTTTTTAAGGTACAAATTCTGACAATAAAATATCAATTTTTTTGAAGTATCCACCCCCAAAGTGCCAGCTGATATGATTGATTATCTGTGATGCACCATTTCACTCTACTCTTCCAGAAGTACAAAGACATAGGTTAAGCAGAGAAGATATGGCAGATGAGGAAAAACCCAGGAAAAGGAAACCAGTGCTGTCCTTTTGGGGGGATCACAGAGACTTGATAAGGGAAGAAGTTTGGCCTTTATAGGATTCAAATTCATTTTTAATCAATTGTAAGTAAAAATGCCAAAGATGACGCACCTGTTTCTTGACCCAGCCGGACTTCTGCAATCTGATTTCTTGTTTTCATTTACAAGCAAAAAAAAAAAAAAAAAAGTACAATATGCCCATTGTGAAATAATTTGGTGATGTTTCTGGAAAGTAAGTGGGGAAAGGGGGAAGCAAAGTAGTCCCCCATCCCACTTCAGCTGATACAACTGAGGTTTTCTTATGTACTCCTGTAACAGGCTGCTTTCCACCATGCTGGATGATTTCCAGTGGAAACTGGTAAATCAACCCAGAGACTCCTTCAAGAACAGCAGTGGAACTTAACAAGCAGTGTAAGAACTCAGGATTCCCTTGATTCGGCTAATCCATCACAAGGCCACTACCCAGGACTGCCTTGTTGATGCACAAAAGAGGAACTAGTAGCAGTCCTTTGTATCCTCCCTGTCCCTTTACGTTGTGGCACTTGATGTGACTGTTTAAGGAGTGTTTGGTTTCTTTGGCCCTTAAGAAAGATACAATGAATGAAATAGTGGAACAAACCAGCTCTGTTTAAGCAGATAATGCTTGTTTATTTAGACTAGAGGACTTATAAAAATATATAGATCCCAGATTCCACCTTAGACATCAGACTGTGCAGTTGGGGCTCAGGAATCTACATCTTTACAACATTGCCCAGGTAATTATGATTCTTAGCTAAGTTTGAAAACTGGGGTACTAGATTTTCAAATATACCCCTAAATCCTACCCAGATTTTAGTTTTAAATCTATTTCTTTCTCCTTAGGCTCTAATCAGAGACAAAGTAGGATACTCCTCCCTTTCCCAGGCCTTTATATCCACAGAATGAGTGTTGAATAATTTATCCCATTGCTTACCAAACATTTGTTTCATATGCCAAATAAAGACACAAACCCAGAGATGTTAAGTGCCTGGGTTAAGGTTGCACCGTACGTGAATGAGAACACCATGGCAAGAAAGCTGGATATCTTAGCCTCCACGGCCAGATGACCACTCCTTTTCTTCTCTTTTTTTCCCAAGTAAGAAAAATGGGGGCATCTAGGGGCTTCCTCGAAAAATCAGATATAAATTAGCGTAAGTGTAGATATTCATCTCCAGGCAACATCTCTCTGAGATGAAGACTTAAGAAACATATCAACCAAATACAAACGTGCGGACCTTTGGGTCCCAATTTGCAAAAAATGTGAAGATAAAAAAGTTTATGAGACAATCAGGAAAATAAGAACACTGTGTGGATACTTAATGACATTAAACAATCATATTTAATTGTTATGTGCATGGTTATCTTATTATGGTTATCTATTTTTAAATCCTCACATTTTAGAAATATATATTGAAATATTTATTAATGCAATAATGTCTGGATGCTTCAGCTCCAGTGGTGTAATAAGGGGGAGAACAGCTGTGATGAAACACATAGTTTTGAGACATGATTGTCTGAGTTGATAATACTGAATCCAAGTGATGAGTATGCAGGGCTTATTGTGCTATTCTCTCCTATTCACGTATTTTTAAATTTTTTCATCATAAAACATTTTAAATGTATTTCGCAAAAGGGCTGGCTTACAGTTTTGTAGGTTATTTAACTCACATGTATAATAATATGCTTATTAGTGAGGTACATAACTTGATAAAATAACAATAACTTTACATATTCAGGAAAAATCACCTTGGCTTTCCACCATGGTTTTTGTGGAAGATGAGATGAATAGCAGACATTTAAAGTAGAAACTATGACTCTCCAATAATTTCAAGACTCTCTTTCAAGGAGCAAAACACTTCTGTCATCTGTTACACTATGATGAGCCTAAAACTGCAGTAGATAGTCTACTGAAACAATTAAAGCATTCAATAATTGTAAAAGATCAATCACCTATTTCATACAAATTTTCATAAACCAGACTATACTCGGGGAACTGTTTATTGCCTCAAAATAAAATGAGGGCAGCCACCCAGATCTGGTTAGGAGGTAAATTCATTACAGTGTTAAGTTTAACACCAATTTCCAAATGCACATAAGAAGCTGCAAAGTTCAGACTCTGAGGCTAAACAGCTCTGCCTTTCTCTTTAGTCCTGCCCACTACTTTCTTTCTGAATCTGTGAAGAGCTGTGACTCTTGAAGGGCAGGACCTACCAGCATTCTTTATGACTTCAGTCATGGCAAGCTCTCAAGTTAAATTAAAGGTGTTTGGGGTTTATGTTTTTAAACAGTAATGAAATAGCCAACAAGTAAAACTGGAAATAACTTTCTCCTATGACCTAGAAATAGCAATAGGAACTCTAAGTGGGAAACAGAAATAGGACTCTGGAAAGATAATGTTTTATGTGTTTATTTTTCTTCCAGAACTCCAAATAGTTGCCTTGGCAGGAAGGCTGCCCTCTAACTGCTCCCTTCCGAAGACTAGGAGGTGTTTACAGAAATTGAAAGTTCCAGCAGTACATTTCCATGAGCTCATTACCAGTTCCATTTATACCTTTTAGATTTCACATGTACAAATGAATGTCCTTGCAGTATAAACTCCTGCTTTCAGCTTGCATTTTAATTACAAACAAAGTAGCAGAAATCAGGTACTCAGTTACTGTAACATAATGGCAGGGCATCTTTAGAATCTGTGCTTTGGTCACTATTATTCAAAGCAGCTCCAATGCCCGTCTTGCCTGCCTCTTTATGCTAATCATCCTAGCCCACTTTGCTCCTCCTCCTTCCAGCCTCCCTTAAAGAACTGTGCACTTTCAGCTGTCACCGAGGGTAACTCAGATTAGGCTTAGAAATCACTTGACTTAACTCAGCAGCACTTTTTTTTTCTTTGTGTATGTATTACTTTAGCAGTCTTCTTTAAATACCAGAGGCATTGGATTTCATGTCGGTAAAAGGAATTTAAAAATGCCAAAACTGTAATCTATTAGAAATAGTTAATTTGTAGAATTTTACTCTATAAGGGGGTTTAGTTTCAATTCATTTTGAAAGAATAATTAAGTTGCATTTTTAGCCAAATGAATTGGCATCTTTAGGAGAAGTAACATTGGTCATTATTTATTTCAAGAATCATGACTGGAAAAAGCTTGGAAGTTTAGTAGAGGAGTATATGTTGTACATGCAAAGACAAGATCTGCATGAATCTATGTATTTCTGGGTGTCTGGTGAAGGCCATTTTAGGTGACTGGCCAAGAGAAGGAGTGCTCTAGTGATCCTTGAGTCACAGCCATACTGCTAGGACCATGACTACCATACCAAGAAAAGGCAGCAGCCACCTGCTTGGCAGTTTGCACACCTGTCAACTGAAGCTGCAGGAGGACCGGCAACAGCAAGGTAAGTCAGTCCAGCTCATGAGTTGCATGTTCTGTGACCTTCTGTGCATTTGCATTCCCAGAAGAATGGTGGGCTGGTGAAGGACCCAGGGAAGCTCTGATATAATAGTGATGCATAAGGGTGGGTTAACTTGGATTCACTATTGATTTTTAAAGGACTATGGAAGACTGTCAAGAATGCATATTCCTTGGAGCTGTCATTCAGAAACTTATATTCTTAAACTTCTAGCCACTGTCAGTTTTTTAGAGTATGAGAGATTTTGTCTAATTCAAAACACCCATCTGGGCAAGGCTGAGTCAGCTACAAGGGGGATTCAGCTGACAGTAGCTTTAAGTTAGCCTGGAGCTTTCTCTACCATCCTACCACTAGTGGGACACTTTTTTCACTTTGTTTAAGCCTAATTTTGTCTGGATCTCTGGTTCATTCATTGTGGGAAAAAAAAACATATTCTTGACTCTTTCCTTTTTACGGTCTAGGGACAGCTGGATACAGTCAGGGAAAAGTGTCATGTTTCACTCGCTGGGCACTCATTCAAACTAAACTATCTACCTCCCAGCCATTTTCACCATCAGTCTTTTTAAATTTTCAAATCCACTCCCCAGCCAGCTGAGTTAGTTCAAATGGTTGACATGAATAGACAAGATGATCCCTCCAATTCACTCTGACAGGGACAGCAAATGACACTTGTGGGAAAGGCTGGGTCTCTTATGGATGACATCATCACTCCACAGAGGTTAAGGATTCACCAGACACTTCTAACTTCTCTTCAATAACCTAAGATAGACCTTTTTATGTGTGGATCTAGGCAATGAGCTCTTTAATTATTTTTCTATAGACACAGTTTCAGATTTCAGTGGTGTGGAGAGTGCTGGCTAAAGGGCCAAAACCTCCCATTTCCAAGATGGAATCTGTGTGCCAACAGTCACATGAATGTGTCAGGCCACCTCTCTGTGTCGGTTCCTGGAGCTGTATAACGTGACTTCATGCTCTACAAGGCTTAGCATAGTGTGGGCAGAAAATACTTTGTGGTAAATGAAAACCATGTGAACTTTTTAGACCACGCTTTACTACTAGGGCTCAAATAAATTTTGAACCAAGTACCCTAGAACGTAAAGTCCTGGAATGTGTCAGGGCTAAGGCATAGCACTGTAAAATGCTCTTGCTTCTCTGTTGGTAGACAATTCTAGTTTATCAGGGGTTTTGTTTTCTGTTGACTTTGTTTGAAATGTTCAAGTGACTTCCCCCCACTTCAACTGCTAATATAATATTTTTAATAGAAAATTTGGTGGGCATGAGCCTAAAGAAGATGATAGGAAGTCTCCTGTAACCCCACCACCCAAAGATAATAGATATTAACATTTTAATGTGTAAACTTTTAGACTCTTCTTCTATGCATATGTATGAATTCTTCTTTTGCTTGATTTTTAAACAACATGGACTTGTTCTGGATACTTTTGTAAACAGTGTTTTGTAAACTGCTTTTTAATTTAACGACAGAGGATGAACAAATTTCCAGGTCATTAAATATTCTTCTACAACCTTATTTTTAACAGTTGCACACTGTTCCTTTATATGGATGTAGCAAAATTCCCTTAGACAATTCTCTACTGTTAGACATATTAGTTATTTCTAATATTTTAACTATTATAATTAACACTGGGCTGCACCTAAACTAACGAATAGATCTTTGCACTGATATGGGATTATTTTCTTGGCATAAATTCATAGAGGTGAAATTGTGGAGTCAAAGGATTATACATTCTTAAAAATTGTTTTTGGCCAAATGACCCTCCTATCAACAGTGTTGGAGTATGTTCTCAGTAATACTATTATTTTTTAAATTTCTTCTCAATTTCATAAGTGAAAAATAATGCCCCACTGTTGTTTTAATTTAAGGCAGGCTATCCTGAAGATCTCTCCTTTACTGGCTGTATTAATCAAAGTTCTCCAGAGGGACATAACTAATAGGATATATATATATGTATATATATGTGTGTATATATGTGTGTGTGTGTATATGTGTGTGTGTGTATATATATGTGTGTGCGTGTGTGTGTATGTATATAAAGGGGAGTTTATTAAGTATTAACTTACACAATCACAAGGTCCCACAATAGGCTGTCTGCAAACTGAGGAGCAAGGAGAGCCAGTCCGACTCCCAAAACTGAAGAACTTGGAGTCTGATGTTCAAGGGCAAATAGCATGGGAGAAAGATGTAGGCTGGGAGGCTAGGCCAGTCACCTTTTCACGTTTTTTTGCCTGCTTTGTATTTGCTGGCAGCTGATTAGATTGTGCCCACTAGATTAAGGGTGGATCTGACTCAAATGTTAATCTCTTTTGGCAACACCCTTATAGACACACCCAGGATCAATACTTTGTATCCTTCAATCCAATCAAGTTGACAGTCAGCATTAACCATCACACTGCAATATCCAGAGAAGCCTGAAAATAATCACTATGATGACATACTTCCCAAAATACCCACAAGACTGGTCTTCTTTCTCAGACTTAGCTTTTTGCCTAGAATGTTTTGAAAGCAACCATATTCTTCCACACCCGAGTCTCAAAATATCTGCCCACATAAGCCACAGTCCATAAAGTTGTGAAGCATGCTAATGCGGTCCAGACTGGCCATTGACTGCTACAAGAAATGTCATCTAGTGATTTGAGCTGACAAGTGACACTGGGTAGTATTTGCTGTGTTGCTAAATAGCATTCCAGTTACTGTCCTTGAGTTAGAGAGTGAGGTCTGGCTTTATTCATGGAATCATCCTGGGTTCACGGCTTTGGCCTTTCTCCAGCCAGCCTAAGGTTCTACCTCTATTATTGAGCATATAGACTATGATTAATTGACATTTGACACTTCTGTAGGCGTGACTAGCTTCAACACATACATGTTTTCTTTTCTTTTCTTTTTTAAGATGGAGTCTTGCTCTGTCGCCCAGGCTGGAGTACAGTGGTGCACGATCTTGGCTCACTGCAACCTCCGCCTCCCGGGTTCAAGTGACTCTTCCGCCTCAGCCTCCTGAGTAGCTGGGACTACAGGCACACTCCACCATGCCCGGCTAATTTTTGTATTTTTAGTAGAGACAGGGTTTCACCATATTGGCCAGGCTGGTCTCGAACTCCTGACCTTGTGATTCACCCACCTTGGCCTCCCAAAGTGTTGGGATTACAGGCATAAGCCACCGCACCAGCCTCAACACATACATATTTTATTTTCTAACCCCCATGCCATATGCTAAAATGCTTAGTGTTAACTCCCCAGTATTTAACTCCTTCCACCTAGTCACTCACAAAAGTGTAATTTTGAAGTGATTATATAGATAAAAGTTACTTATTCTTCAGTAGTTATCTGGGCAACAACAATGTGCAAAGTGTTATGCTAGATGCTGAACATGCAAATTGAACTAAGTCAACTAAGCCATGGTTTCCTGTCCACATGGAGTTTACTATGACAACAAATGCTCTATCAGTCCAGAACACAAGTCCAGGAGGCTCATCTCCCAACTTGTTGCTATCTTCTAGCTTCTCCTGTGATATTTTGAATCCATTTATCTCTAATATTGACTCTATGACCACATTTGTAAATGTTAATTTACTTGTCTACACAGCCTCAGCAACGCTCATTACATATTACATGTTCTAGGCAGACAACCATCCTTATGTGTTATGGTGCTTTAAAATTTACAAATGGTCTCATATACATTATCTCATTAATTTTTACAACAACCAGATGAAATAGTGTAGTCAAGCTTCTTCAGGGAAACAGAACCAATTGGATGTGTGTGTGCGTGTGTGTGTGTGTGTGTGTGTGTGTGTAGAGTTGACTCTTGAACACCACAAATTTGAACTGTTCAGATCCACTTTTATGTGGATTTTCTTCCTTTGCCACCCTTGAGACAGCAAGATCAGCCCCTCCTCTTCCTTCCCCTCCTCAGCCTACTCAACATGAAGACAATGATGAAGACCTTTATGACAATCCACTTCCACTTAATAAACAGTAAATATATTTTCTTTTCCTTATGGTTTTCTTAGTAACATTTTTCTCTAGCTTATTTTATTGTAAGAATACAGTATATAACACATATACAAAATATGTATTAATCGACTGTCTTATGTTATTGATAAGGATTCTGGTCACCAGTAGGCTATTAATAATTAAGTTTGGGAAGCATCAAAACTTATATGCAAAATTTTAACGAGAGAGAATAGAGAGAGAGAAGAGAGACAGAGTGAGAGAGTGGGGGATTTATTTTAAGAAATTCACTCCCACAACTATGGAGGTTGGCAAGTTCAAACTGCAGTGTAGACTGACAGGCTGGAGACCCAAGTGAAGAGTTAATTCTGCAGTTGAGTCCGTTCTTGGTTGCTCTGGGGAAGTCAGTCTTTTGTTCTATTCAGGCCTTTGACTGATTAGATGAGATTCACCCACTAATGAAGGACAATCTGCTTGAGTCAAAGTCTACTAGTTTAAGTGTAAACCTCATCCAAAAACATCCTCACAGAAACATCCAGAATGTTGACAAAATATCTGGGTATCATGGAACAGCCAAGCTGACACATAAAACTAATAATCACAGGCAAGTATTGTTATCCTCATTTATAAAGATGTGGAAACTGTGAATCTTCAAGGTCAAGATGACTTTTCCAAAGTTACACAGTTATTTAGAGCTGCTTTCAATGTACTTTCTGTTACATACAGCTGTCTCATAAAATCTATGATTTCTAGTATTACAATGTTTAATTTTTAAAATTGATCTATACTAGAGAAACCTCTCCATGGATAACCAAGACATTTTTGAATGCCTCATGATTTTCTTTGTGTCTTCTGACACCAATTCTCTGAGTGTCCTACAATTCAATTCTGACACTACCCAGAATTAGTGAAGACCCACAAATGAAGGACTTAGTCTCACAAGACTGCCCCATTTCAGATTCCAACAATGATTTTCAGCTGTCCCCAAGCAACCTGTACTTCTGTCAGGACAATTACAAATTAAAGACTTCCCACAACCCCTCAGATTTGATAATTCACTAGAACAACTCACAGAATTGAGGAAAGCTCTGCACTTTCAATTTCCATTTTATTATAAGGGATACAAATGGTCAGCCAATTGAAGAGGTACATGTGAGGAGGACTAGAAGGGTCATGAGCACAGGAGCCTCTGCTTCCACAGAGTCAGGGTGTACCACCCTCTTAGTATCAGGAAGCTCCCCTCAGCATGGTGTCCAGGGTTTTTAATGAGGTTTCATTATGTAGGCATGATTGATTAAATAATTGGCCATATGATTGAACTTAATCTCCAGTTCTTCTCTCCTCCTAGGAGGTTAGGGGAATGGGGTGGGTTCGAAATTTCCAATCTCTAATCACATTTGGTCTTTTTGGTGTGACAGCTCCTTCCTTGGAACTATGTAAGGACTCCTTAGATAGTCCCATAATAAGCCTTCCTAATAGATTGCACTAGGAAATAATAAATAAATAAATTTAATGGTTGAAACTTCATTTTCCCACTTCACACCTATTAGGATGGCTACTATTCGTAAAACAAACAAACAAAAAAAAACAAAACAGGAAATAACAAATGTTGGTGAGAATGTGGAGAAATCGAAACCTCGTGCACTGTTGGAGGAGACAAAATAGTGCAGTTGCTGTGAAAAGCACTATGGCAATGTATTAGTCTGTTCTCATGCTGCTATAAAGAATTGCCTGAAGCTGGGTAGTTTATAAAGGAAACAGGTTTAATTGACTCACAGCTCCACAGGGCTGGGAAGGCCTCAGGAAACTTACAATCATGGCAGAAGGAGGAAAGCAAACACATCCTTCTTCACATAGTGGCAGGAAGGAGAAGTGATGAGCAAAGAGGGAAAAGCCCCTTAAGCATCAGATCTCATGAGAACTCACTGACTATCATGAGAACAGCATGGAGGTAATGGCCCCCAATGATTCAGTTACCTCCCACTGGGTCCCTCCCTTGACATGTGGGGATTATGGGAACTACAATTCAAGATGAGATTTGGGTGGGGACTCAGCCAAACCATATCACGCAGTTCCTCAAAAAATTAACAAATCGAATTACCATGTTATCCTGCAATTTTACTTCTGGATAAAATCCTAAGTGAAGTAAAAGCAGGGATTCAAACAGATACTTGTGCACCTATGCTCATGGTAGTATTATTCACAATAGCCAAAAGATGGAAACAAACAAATCTCCATTGACGAATGAATGGATCAACAAAATATGGTGTGTGTATATATATAGACACACACTATATACATGTATACACTATATATATATACACACACACTATACATGTATATATAATCAAATAATTTTCAGCCTTAAAAATGAAGGAAATTCTGACACACGCTACAACATGGATAAACCTGAGGACATCAAGTTAAATGAAATAAGCCAGTTACAAAAAGATAAATACTGTCTGATTCCACTTACATGAGGTATCTAAAGTAGTCAAATTTAGAGAGACAGAAAGTAGAATGGTGCTTTTAGGGTTTTGGGGCCGAAAAGATTGAGGATATGTTGTTTAAGGGTACAGAGTTTCAGTTTTGCAAGATGAAAAGAGTTCTGGAGATTGGTTATACAAACATGTGAATACAGTTCACACGACTGAACTGTACACTTACAAATGGTTAAAATGATAAATTTTGTGGTAAGTATATTTTACCACTGGAAAAAAAAGCCAGATCGGGCACAGTGGCTCATGCCTGTAATCCCAGCACTTTGGGAGGCCGAGGCAGGTGGATCATGAGGTCAGGAGATTGAGAACATCCTGGCCAACATGGTGAAACCCTGTCTCTACTAAAAATACAAAAAAAAAAAAAAAAAAAAAAGAAAAAAGAAAAAAAAAATTAGCTGAGCATGGTGGCATGTGCCTGTAGCCTCAGCTACTCAGGAGGCTGAGGCAGGAGAATCACTTGAACCTGGGAGGCAGAGGTTTCAGTGAGCCGAGATTGTGCCCTGCACTCCAGCCTAGGCAACAGAGTGAGACTCTGTCTCAAAAAAGAAAAAAAAAAATGCCATGGTTGTCCAAGGCCATCCCTAATTACACTTTTGAAGTTGGACTTAACAAAAACAAATTCCAAAAAAACCTTTATTTTTCCATTCCTAAAAACAAAGTCATGAGAAAGTAGTCTGCTCCTCCATGATTCCCCAAAGCTACTTCCTTTCAAAATATTAATAAAATTAATAAACCCCTACCTAGATTAATCAATAAAAAGAGACATGGCCGGGCGCGTTGGCTCACACCTGTAATCTCAGCATTTTGGGAGACTGAGGTGGGGGGAGGACAGGAGTTCAGACCTGCCTGGCCAATGGTGAAACCCCATCTCTACTAAAGATACAAAAATTAGCCAGGTGTGGTGGCATGCACCTGTGATCCCAGCTACTCAGGAGACTGAGGCACGAGAATTGCTTGAACCGGAGGTAAATGTTGTAGTGAGTCAAGATCACGTCACTGCACTGCACATGTGCGATGGCGTGAGACTTTATGTAAAAAAAAAAAAAAGAGAGAGAGAAAGAGAGAGAAACCATCAGTATCAGGAATGATGTATAGGGTGTCACTACAGATATTAAAAGGATTATAATGGAGTGTTATGAATACCTTTGTGCCAGAAAGATGCAGAGGAACATAAAATTCAACACCAACTGATACAAAAACTCAAGGGATTTGGAATAGAGCAACTTCCTCAACCTGATGAAAAACATTTACAAGAAACCCAGCAGCTAACACTACTCAATGTAGAAGATTGCACATTTTCCTCCTAAGATTAGGAAAAATAAACAGAGATGTCCATTATCATTATTTCTATTCAACAGTGTACTGGAGATCCCAGCCAGCATATTACATTAAGAAAAAGAAATAAAAGGCTTACATATTGGAAACAAAGAGGTAAAACTGTCTTTTTTTGCAGATGATTAATGGTGTTTGTGGAAAAATCCTGAGAAATCTATCAAAAAATGCTAGAACTAATAAACGCATTTACTAAGGTAACAGGCTACAAAGTCAACATACAAAAAATATTGCATTTCTATATATTAGTTGAGAACAAGTGGAAATTAAAAATATTAGAGTACTTATTTAATAGCATAAAAAGGAAATAGTTATGGATTAATTTAACAAAATATGTGCAGGACTTGTACACTTAAACATTGCAGTGTGAAGCTGAAGAAGATTGAATTATAAGAAGAGATACATCCCAAATTCCTGAATTGGAATGCTCAATATTAAGATGTCAATTTTCCTCAACTTGACCATCTCAATAAAAATTACAGCAGATGTTTTGTCCTGAAATTGACAAACTGATTTTAAAAGTATAAGGGAATGTTAAGGACCTAGAATAACTAAGTCAATCTTGAAAAAGAGAACAAAGTTGACAACTACACTTTTGGATTTCAGGTTATAATAAATCAAGATGATATAATATCAGTGTAAGGATACAAAAATCTATTATTGGAACAGAATATAAAGTCCAGAAATTGATCTATTAGTACATTGTCAATTGGTTTTTGACAAAGGTATCAAGATAATTCAAAGGGAGAAGAGATAGTCTTCTCTGTAAGAATCCTGGAACAAACGGTGAAAAATATTTCAGAAAATGAACCACAATACCTACCTCACACAAAAATTAGTTTCAGATAGAATATGACTGAAATACAAAAGCTAAATATATAAAGCTTCTAGAAGAAATGTAGGAAAATACCTTCACCGTCAAAAAGGCAGCTTTTTAGACAGACAAAAAAGCACTGACTATAAAAAATAGATAAGTTAGACTATCAATATTAAACATATCTGTTCTTCAAAAGATACCACTAAGAAAAGAAAAGACTGGGAGAAAAATGTCAAATATATATTTGAAAAAGAACTTTCAATCAGAATATGTTAAAAACTCTTACAACTCATCATAAACAATTTGGTTAAAAAATGGGCAAATGATCTGGCAAACACTTCAAAAAGAAAGTATATAAATGGCCAAAAGCACATCAAAAGATGTTCAATGCTGTCAGTTATCAGGGAAATCCAAAATAAAACCACCATGAAATGTCACTTCACATCCACTAGAATGGCTAAAATTTTAAATGCTGATAACATGATGCTTGGAGAGGATGTGAAACAACCAGAACTCACTCATTGCTGGGAAGTGATAAAAACCACTTTGGAAAACGATTTGGCAGTTTCTTATATAATTAAACCCACAAGTACCCTGTGATCCAACAGTTCCATATTTAGGTGTTCCATAACAGTTCCAAGAAAAATAAAAATATAACCACAAAAGCCTTGCACAAGAATGTTTGTAGTAGATTTTATTCATATGAGCTCCAGAATGTGAATAACCCAAAACTGTTTATAAGCAAGTAAATTGGTAAGCAAATTGTGGTATACTGACACACTGGAATACTACTCAGTAGTAAAAAGAAATGAATTACTGATACATGTAACCATGTAGGTGAATCTCAGAAATGTTATAGTTAGTGAAAATAAGGCAGACACAAAAGAGTACTTACTTCTACAGGCAAAATTAGGCCATGGTGATAGACAGCAGAACAGTTGTTGCCCAGAGAGGAGAACTGGAACAGGACACAAAGAACACACTAGGGCAATAAAAATGTTTTATATCTTGATAGGGTTTTGGTTACCTGAGCACATACATTTGTCAAAAATTCATCTGTGTATTTTATTCTATGTAATTTAGGCCTCATTTTCCAAAATGTGAGACTGCCTAGGAGGCCTCAGACTCCAAATTTTCCTCTAGGCCTCTACTAGTAATTCCATAGAATAGTGAAGAGACTGAAATATCTCAATGAATTTGAATAATTTGCCGAAGAACATAACTGTGTCTTACTGGCAGAGTACCCACAGCTCAGGAAATATCACACCTTCGAGAGAAAATGTTAGTATAACCTTAGTCAGGTTTAATAATAGTGGTATTTTATTGTTGCTTTTATTCCTAAAGCTTAGAAATTCTCTATTAATAACATAGCAAAAATTAGCTAATCAATGAAATTAGCAAAGGATAAATTGAGATATAATAAAAAGAACTATCGGCCGGGCGCGGTGGCTCAAGCCTGTAATCCCAGCACTTTGGGAGGCCGAGGCGGGCGGATCACAAGGTCAGGAGATTGAGACCACAGTGGAACCCCGTCTCTACTAAAAATACAAAAAAAAAAAAAAAATTAGCCGGGCGTGGTGGCGGGCGCCTGTAGTCCCAGCTACTCGGGAGGCTGAGGCAGGAGAATGGCGGGAACCCGGGAGGCGGAGCTTGCAGTGAGCCGAGATCGCGCCACTGTACTCCAGCCTGGGCAAAAGCGTGAGACTCCGTCTCAAAAAAAAAAAAAAAAAAAAAAAAAGAACTATCTAATACCTAGGGCGAGACACTAACTCTTTTTGTCAAGCATCTGTCTTTCCATTATTGAACATCCTTTAGAACCAATGATTTATCTTAATTTTCTTTAGAATTCAATGTTGTTATTGTTTTAAAGCCATGACTGACTCATCAGTTATCCTTTAATAAACACTTAAAATGGACCACTTCATGAATATTTTTTCACTCCATCTCTACTTCATCTTGTTTGCAGTTATATAGCACTTCATTTATTTTATTTAACAAATACTTAGTGGCTGCCATTTATCAGGCACTGTTCTAGACTCTAGTGAACAAAGCAAACAAAAAATCCTGCCCACAAGGAGCTTATTTTCTGAGAGGCAGAAAGGCAAACAATAAAGAAGATAAATGAGCAAAATATATAGTGCAAACAGGGGTCCATGGCCTGTTAGAAACCGGGTCACACAGCAGGAGGTAAGCAGGGCATGAGCGAGCAGTACCACCTGAGCTCCGCCTCCTGTCAGATCAATACACATTACAGTTTCACTGGAGCATGAACCCTATTGTGAACTGTGCATGTGAGCGATCTAGGTTGTGTGCTCTTTGTGAGAATCTAATGTCTGATGATCTGAGGCGGGGCAGTTTCATCCCCAAAACATCCCTGCCCACCTTCCCACCATCTTTGGAAAAATTGTCTTCCGGTCCCTTGGGCCAAAAAGGTTGGGGATCAACAGTGTAAATGATAATAATGAAGATAAGAATTATGGAAAAAAATTAAGCAGGCAGAATAGAGTGTCATAATGGAGGTCTGATTTAAGCAGGGTGCTCAGGCAAGACCTCATTAAGAAGGTGAATTTGAGTAAAGACCTGTAAGAGGTGAGGGAGTCGGTCGTGCCACATCTGGTGGAAGAACAGTCCAGGTAGAATAAAGAGTAAGTACAAAGACTCTGAGTTTTAGAAATTACACTTGGCCTACATTTGTTCTGTCATGGTTATTGACTCATTTCAGTTACAGCAAAAATAATATCACAGTTATCTAGGTTAGTGATTCTCAAACTTTAGCATCACCTGCAGAATCACCTGGAGAGCTTATTAAAACGTAATTGCTGGGTCCCACTCTGATTTTCTGATTCAGAAGTTCTGAGGGGATTGGAGGGAAGGAGTCAAGAATTTTCATTTCTAACAAGTTCTCAGAGAAATGCCATCATTGCTGCAGTTGCAGCGATCACACTTTAAGGACGACTGTGTTGGAGGGACAAAAGGAGGCCAGTATAATCAAGTTAGCTTAAGCAGTGAGTGTTAGGAAGTGATTGAGAGATAAGGGAGACACAAGAGGAAAGAGCAGTTAGATAGTCATGTCTGCCCTGGTAAGCTCTTTGGTTTTGACTGTGAGAGAAATGGGAAATATTACATGCCAACTTGAGTTAATTTGATCATTTACATGTTTCAGGTTCTTTTGGGGAGCGGGATGCAGTAAAAGTAAGCTATTCCTCCCAACCTCAATACCATGTTAAAATAAAGAAAATCTTAGGCTAAATTCTTTCAAATTGACAGATATTTACTAAACAAACATTAATTAGCAAACAAGCATAAAAGACTGCATATGATGTCCCAAACTTTTTGTTCCTTAGGTAATCTGATTATATCCTGCCTAAAAGGTTTGCTCAGACAAAACGACATTCTCCAGGCAGTATTCTGTGCAGTCAGCCAGTAACCAAGAATGATCCTGCTCATTAATGGACACTGGGACCTTTCAATATAAAGCTTTGGGCTTCATTCTTAAAAGTACAGGCTACAGGTCTTGCCAGATTCTTCTGTCCAGGTTGTGTAAGACTAGCAAGCGTCCTTAAAATATTTCAGGTAATCCAAGGTCTTGAATGCCATTAATTTCACCAATGAAAATTCATTTCTGATGTTGATGATGCTAAATCTCAAAGGCTTGGATATTGATTGAGATGGAAAGATGACAACCTTGTAATGAGAAGCCTATGGATGTGGGTTTCCTGGTGCTAGCCACCACACCTGAGGTACAAATTCCCCACTAGGTCAATAGATATCACTTCAGGTGGTATAATTTAATCTAACATTCACATACAAATAATGCTATCTTTGCTGGTGTCTTCTAAAGTCAATTACAACTGTGACAACAAGAAGCAGCGCTTTTCTACACTTTTACACAATAAGGCATATGTTAAAAATGATACAGCACTTTGAGGTAAATTCAAGAGGCTGATCCTGTGGGATGAAGGGCCAAGATCCTGGCACACATGTAGCCTGTACACTAGTGTGCTCCACACATGAAGTAAGATCTGGCAAGAGCAAATATTTGAACCCTTATTGATACTCTTTGTTACGGAAGGCCATCTACTGAGGATGCTCTAAACATTTTAGATGATAAGTTCCATTAGGGGACCTACAAAATCACTTTCAAAACTGAGATACTCAGATTTGCCAAGAATTATTCTTCTGTGGTAATGCTGCCTCGGCTGTGTTGTACAAGTTATTTGAGAGCAGAAAAATGGATTCATACCCTAGACCATACCACAGTGCTAACATGTCACTTACAAACAAATCACATTTATGAAGTGCTTGCTACATGCCAGAAACTGTGTTTCAGTACTTTTGATGTATTAGCTGACTTCTTTGTGAAAGTCCCAGGAAGTCTCACAGCTGGGGTCTTCAGCCAAGCTCCTAATCCAAGATCCGGACTCCAGAGACTGCTTTCACTCACGCTCACTGCCTCTTAAGCTGGTATAAAATAGATGTTCAGCTAAGTACCTGAGAAGGGCTTGGATGATGGCTGGCCCTTGAACTCAATTTGTGGTTCAGTTGTTTAGAATAGGTTGCTATTAAATCACTGGTTAATTTATATATGAATTACCAACTACATCCAACTGTCTCCCAAAAGGGTATATTTGACTGAAAAAGAAACAGTTGTAAAAATGCTGATGTACCAGTGCACTCCTAGCAGCTCAGAGCAAGTGGCTTACTGATTAGGCTAGCAGTTTTTGCTTAACTTTAAATAGCTGCATAGCCCCTATGTCCCACACTGCATGAAGTGTGAAAGATAGCAATGTACCATTTTTGGAACCGGACTGACACAGCCTTGGAGAGCAGTTTGGGTTTTTGACAAAATAAAGAGGCAGTAGGCAAAACCTCAAATTAAAAAGGGGCTAAATAATAGTCATTATTATAATTCACTTTTTATTTAAACTGGGACTTTATTTCAAGTGTGGCTCAACTATTACATTAAATCATTAACTTGACTTAAAATTTTAATCAACATTTAGGGAAGGTAAGTTTCACACTGGAGTTGCTTTTTAATGAAGTCTGTTGGCAAATCTAGCAAAATATTCAAAAGACAGGATTTAAAATGCAGTAAATACCTGTATTCATTAAAAAGCTGCATTCGGTGGCTCACGCCTGTAATCCCAGCACTTTGGGAGGCCGAGGCGGGTGGATCACAAGGTCAGGAGATCAAGACCACAGTGAAACCCCGTCTCTACTAAAAATACAAAAAATTAGCCGGGCGCGGTGGCGGGCGCCTGTAGTCCCAGCTACTCAGGAGGCTGAGGCAGGAGAATGGCGTAAACCTGGGAGGCGGAGCTTGCAGTGAGCTGAGATCAGGCCACCGCACTCCAGCCTGGGCGACAGAGCGAGACTCCATCTCAAAAAAAAAAAAAAAAAAAAAAAAAAAAGCTGCATTCCTTCTACCCAGTGATCACATACCTCACACCCTGTGGATGGCAATAAACAAAAGGTCATAGGAATAAGGTCTAGACTTTTAGCAAGGGATGCTGGTGTGAAGGTATTTGATACTAACTAAAGCCACATCAAAAGAACATAAAATATATGTCTGTGAGTTGATTCGGAAGGAGAACAGGGCTTAAAATGGGAAGTGACCTACTTGGGAGGCTGAGGCAGGAGAATCACTTGAATCCGGAGGTAGAGGTTGTGGTGAGCTGAGATCGTGCCATTGCACCCCAGCCTGGGCAACAACAGTGAAACTCCATCTCAAAAAATAAAGGAAGTGAGGAGAGGGAACCCAACCTATATACTCAAACAGGAGAGATAAAGAAGAGATTTTTAAGCATGACCTGTATCATGGCAGGACAGGCTTCAGGTCCTGAAAGAACTCAATGCTAATGAGATTCAAATTCCTTTCCCTCATCAGATTCAGAGAAACTCTCAGACTTGCAGCAACTACAGCTCAATAACATGGTCATTTCTCTGGAGTGGGGCTCCATCTAGATGTAAAAACCATATCTCAGACTTTTATAATGACCTGTTTAAGGAATTGTTCTAATAAAAGGAAGGATATTGCTATCGAAAGAATAAGAGTAAAGTGAGAAGAAAGTCTGTGAATGCTGAAAATGGATTATTTTGGTCTATGATTGACTGTATTAAACTTTACTTGTCTGCAGAGACATGAAGTGGCAGATAAAGATGTGTGTGTGTGTGTGTGTATTTTTATATACAGAGTATAGGCAAGACACATACCAGAACCACAGATTATGAGGTTCTGTTTATTTAACAAGACAAACTTTTGTTATAAAAGCTTCATTTTCAAATACGGATTAAAGTTTTTTTTTTTTGTGTGTGTGTTTTTAACGTTTTTCGTTTTAAAAACTGAGTAAGGTTAAATTAATGTGCTGGGCGTGGTGGCTCATGCCTGTAATCCCAGCACTTTGGAAAGCCGAGGCGGGCGGATCACCTGAGGTCAAGAGTTCAAGACCAGCCTGGACAACATGGTAAAATCCCATCTCTACTAAAAATACAAAAATTAGCCAGGCCTGGTGGCACATGCCTGTAATCCCAGCTACTCAGGAGGCTGAGGCACGAGAATTACTTGAACTCAGGAAGCAGAGGTTGTAGTGAGCCAACTGAGCTAGCCAGGTATCCTCAGGAATACATAAATTAAAAGGATTGTTTTCAGTTTTTCTGGGAATTTTTCAAGTCATATAAATTTTAAAAGTAACAACTTTTCTCTGCTAATTTTTATTAGCCTGGTGAATAAAACGTTTCTGGTCAGTGTACAAATTACTACCTGGCCTTTACTTCCTCCAAACTAGTTCTGATATGGTGCAATAATATATATCCCTGCAGAACCATCTGCCACAGGCATCATGTTATTCCTGCTACCTTTCTATGCCTGAGGGCCAGGAGGGCAGTTCAGCCCTCAAACGCAAGGAGAAGAGGAACAATGGGTCTCCTGGGGGTTCCCTAGAGGAGAATGGGGACCAGTCCCCTCCTGGGTTGGTCGGGCTTTGGATGGCAGCTCAGCTCCTTCTACCTGACTAGACTGCCAAAGCCTTGTTTCCCATGGAATAACATCCACTTATTCCTGTGGAAATGGAGAAACAAGGAGCTTTTTCTTCTATGTGCTCAAAGGCTCAAGACAAAGAGGAATAAGTTTAAAGAAAAGAGTTTTAGAATTGGAAGAAGCTGGAATCAAGCTTCTCCATCCGGCTTGTGTCCTTGGAATCCATGAAGAAATTTAAAAATAGTATGTTTCTTCACCAAAGGGGAAGAGTTTAAATTTATCTGGACTCAATATATGAAGCTATATTTCAGCTGTATTAACTTATTAGCAGTCTTTTTGAAGAGTGATTTAGTTCTTACTGATATATTTTGTGTCAAAAGTACCTCTTTAATGTTAGCAGTAATGAAAAATCTACTAATTATTATTTAAAATTAACTTTAAGAAGATACCATTTTAGACTTGCGCATGTGCCTGCTCAATGTATATTTTCAACATCCCTTGAAACCTAGACTTTGTTCCCCATTCCCTCAGCAAAGCAGAGAGACCCATTTTTAACATATGGAAGCATTTTCACACTGCGAGTTATTCTGAGTGAAAAATATGTGATTTACAAACGCTGTCAAATTAAATATGTATTTCCAAATGGTATCAGGTTGACCAAGCACATCCTAGGACACATTCTGCAACTTTCTGAGCCCTTGGGCCTAAATAATGAAGTAGTGTAGAGAAAGAGCAAACAGTTCTTTCTGTCATTATCAATCCAGAAGTCCCACATTTGCTGCTAATAAGCATATTCAAGTAAAGATTACAAGTAACTTTGTCACAAAAGGACACAATAGTCTTATTTATAGACAAAGTAACACCTTCAAATTATGCAGAAATGGGTGTGCCCTGTCAAAAGTAACACATTCTTCTGAGTTATTGCTGCCAGTGGCCGAAAAGAAATACTTATATGGAGATTTTACATTGCTAGGATCACTATGCCATTTGCCTGCAGACATTCTTGATCAAATCTCTTTAGAGTCAGAATATGCACAAATAATGGCAAGAATAACCGAAGCATCTTGCAGCGTTTTATAGACGGCAAAATTGAAGTGCAGGAAGAGTCACACAATATAGGATCATGTTCCAACCAGGTTTATACAGAACCATGGAAGGCAGGAAAGAGCCATCACAGACCAGGCATGTCACCTTTCAGAAAAGAAGCTGTAAAATAGTCATTTAACTCACAATGGAAGCCAGGAAGGAAGCTAACTTAGCGAAGAAGATTTGGAGTCAGCTCTCATGTGTTACAGTCTCAGACATCTAAGAATTTTCTGTGTGACCTGAGACGACAGGTCCTGTAATTTTAGAGCCTTAGTTCTCTCATGAGCAAAAGGGTTCAATAACTAACTTCTTGAGGATCATATCATGTAATAACAGCACAGCTTACTGAGCATTTCTTACAAGGCAGGCACTGTGCTGAATGTTTTATGTACATGACCTTGCTGAATCGTTACAACTCTGTAAGGGTAGGTCTAATGATCCCCATTTCACAGGTGAGAAAACCTGGGCTCTTGGGGTCAAATGACGTGCTCCAGCTCACACAGTAACTAGAAGAGACAAAATTTTAATCCAGTCTGTTTTTCTCCAAAGCTTAGGTTTTTAAAACCATACCTCTAGTTCCTAGTAGTCATTCTTTTATTTACCAAATATTAATATATTTAAATATGTCTTATAAAGTATGGCACAAATGTAAATTTTTATATTACACCAGTGCATAAAAGAAGCATCCTTGGTGATCAGCCAGATCTAACTTGTCATAGTACTTCTTAAAGTCATATTCAGTTAAACATTTCAAAAGGCAAAAGAGTAAAGACTAGTCATGACAGGTATATGCATTTCATATAGTAGCTATTATCTTTAAGAAGAGAGAAAAAATAATAATTCAAAGATTAATATTCTGACACTAAAACAATAGTAAAATATAATGGAGCATGCTGTGACAGCCATTGAAAAAGATCTATTAAAAAACAAAGAAAGTCCTTATAAAACCATTCTAGTCCCTGATCACCCCCAAATAAATAGCTCACTGCACGTGATGATCATATCTTTGGGGATCAATTACAAAACATTTTCAAAATATACATACAAATTCAGTTTCTTCAGTCATCACTGTATTTGATTGATAGGGTGATTTGCCTGATGTTCTATACGAAGCGATTTAATGAAAATTCTGTTTTTAGGACTCTGTGAACTTCTTCATAAAGACATTAATGAAGTAAACAACTTTAAAAAACGAGAATTTTTTTTTCAATTGAATTATTGCTGCTGCAGATCCCCAGTTTCTTAAACGCAAATGAAATTAAGTCACTGGCTATGGCCCACTACCACATGTGGCTGGATTATAAATGAAGCAGCACAGTTTGGAGTTACGTTTGGGGTGAGAAGTACATTCAACACAAGAGTTTTCTTTTTTTTTTTTTTTTTTTTGAGACGGAGTCACGCTCTGCCGCCCAGGCTGGAGTGCAGTGGCCGGATCTCAGCTCACTGCAAGCTCCACCTCCCGGGTTCACACCATTCTCCTGCCTCAGCCTCCCGAGTAGTTGGGACTACAGGCGCCCGCCACCGCGCCCGGCTAGTTTTTTGTATTTTTTAGTAGAGACGGGGTTTCACCGTGTTAGCCAGGATGGTCTCGATCTCCTGACCTCGTGATCCGCCCGTCTCGGCCTCCCAAAGTGCTGGGATTACAGGCTTGAGCCACCGCGCCCGGCCAACACAAGAGTTTTCAAGGGTTTGGTTCTACTTTCAGAAGGGTAGCAGGTCTGTGTTTGATACAACCTATGAGTCTTCTTGCCTCTTGTTCACATTATATATTTTCTTATCTCTATGTCTTGGTTTTTCAAAATTGTTCAGTGTCTAGATCTAGACCAATGTACAAATCAGTAGAGGAAACAGTTGAGAGTCTTTGGAACTTAAAATGAACGGTTTCCTTGAAGATTATCAGCATGAGAATCAGATGTATTCAGAAAATGAGATGGATTAGACAAAGCTCTGGGTAATAATGGTTGTAATCGGTCATATTGTCAGAGAGTTTTCTCATCTTCTCCAATTTCTTCTTGTGAAATGATTTCCATTCTGAAAAAAACTGCTTTCTTTACCAGCTTGGTATTGATGAGAAAAGAGGAATAACTTTCCTTATTTTTTTTTACATGTTGATTCTTTTTTCTCTAGTGTGTGTTTGTCATAAATGAATATAAACTAAGAAATGTTAGATTTCCTAGAGTTGGCAGTTTATAACTTCATTTCTGATAAAAACTTTAAAGCAGTTAAGAACAAGTACAGTTAAAATTGCAGTTAGATCAAAAGGGGTAAGGGTTCCTACTCTTTTACTTCATATACGCTGGTATAAAGATCTGAACACAAAATTGGTTACATCTTCAACAGGTATGATCAGGGCTGCAATCATTTCAGCAGGATCCATTCATCTTGTGTCTCCAGTTGAGTTAGTGCTTTGTGAATCAGCCTGGAAACTTTCTGTATAAGTTGCCTCTCTTTTCCCCAGAGGCCTGGTTATTTTACCCTGAAATTGGTTCTCATGAAAAGAACCAGAGTGTCCCATTACAGTTAATAATGTCAGGCTGTGGCCCTACCACCTCCTTCTGTAAAGACAGACTTTTTAATCTTTTAGTAAATAGTTTATTGCTTATTTCATTAAAAATTTTTTTTTTTTTACAGATTTCCCCCACATATGGCTAGAAATAAGTAGAAACAAGTACAGAATGTCTCATGCTTGTGGTTCCTTTGTGAATTGGCACAGGTTCCTTCTTCTTCTGGGGCTACAATTTGCCCCTTCTGTAAACTATCTTAAAAGACTTCAATATAGGTTTGGTTTTTCGTTTGTTCTTTTTTAAAAAATCAAGATTGTGATTCAGACTTTCTGTATCTCCTCTTCCTTGGGTTCCATATAGAGATTGAGATCACCTGCTATGATTTGTCTATTTTTTTTTTCTACAGATAATGTCAGTTTTTACATTTGAAACTTCAGATGTTTCAAATTCTTCTTCAGGAATTTTAGAGCTATGGCAAATGTTTTTGATGTAGTTTATGCTTCCGGCTTAAATTTTTGCTTTGCAGCAATGAACATTTTAATCAATATTCAGTCATCTCAACCAGTGACATTTTCCAAAAAAATTTGTCCATGTAAAGAAGTTAGATCTTAGGCATATCATTAAAACAGAAAGCGAACTTTTGCATGTGAGAAGAAATCATTAATTGCTTCAAGCAGAATATCCGAAGGCTAATTTTAATATCAATATCAGTATTGATATTTCAATATCCTTTACCACAGAGACTTCTTTGCAAGTACTTAGGGTAGCCCTTGACTTCACCTTACATTGAATTGTAGTAATTATAGTGTATGGTTTGGATAGTAATTATTTTCACATTAATTGTGAGCATACTCAGAAGATCCCACAGGTTTAGTCATTACTAGTTAGTAGTCACTACTCTACTACTCTAACTAGTGACTACTAGAGTAGTCCAGGAATCTTTACTGCCATTTTCCTAAATTTGATCTCAGTTGACAGAAATCTGAATGTGCTCTAGAGGACTGCTTATCAATATTAGCGTGTCTACAAATCACCTGGGGATCTTATAAAATGTAGCTTCTGACTTAGTAGGGTAGGGTGGAGACTGAGATTCTGCATTTCTAATGAGCTCCCTGTCAATGCTGCTGGTTCGTCTGGACCACACTTGGAGGAGCAAGGATCTCTAAGACTATTTATGGGCCACATCTGAATTTGGAAACTTCCTGATATCAAAAAATAAAAAGAATAAAAAAGATAGGAGAGAAATGAGAAGCAAGCTAGGGGTAAGCATAAGGTAACGAGTGAAAAGAAAAAGAAAGACTTTTGGGGAAGAATGAGGCATTTCCCCCAGAGCTAACAGAGAGTATATGGTTTGGCTGTGTCCCCACCCAAATCTCCTCTTGAATTGTAGCTCCTATAAATCCCATGTGTTGTTCCCAGTGGGAAATTATTGAATCATGGGGACAGTTTCCTTCATGAGTTGTTCTTGTGGTAGTGAATAAGTCTCATGAGATCTGGTGGTTTTATAAAGGGAAACCCCATTCGCTTGGCTCTCAATTCTCTCTTGTCTGCCTGCATGTAAGACGTGCTTCTCACCTTCCACCATGATTGTGAAGCCTCCCCAGCCACGTGGAAATGTGAGTCCATTTCTTTACAAATTATCCAGTCTTGGGTGTGTCTTTATCTACAGCATGAGAACAGACTAATATAGTGAGTCCATATCACATAAGACAGCAGAGAAGGAGGGAAGTGAATCTAACTTTTATTCAGTGTCTCCTATGCAGCCTGTATCCTGACATATTGCTACGTTTATATATGAGTGGATAGATAGATGTCTACATCTGAATATATGGAGAGATGTATGCATACATGGAGGATGGATGACTAGACAGATACAGATAGATATTCTGCTTTGTTTCAAAAGCTTAGAGAAGTTGTAGGTGTTCTTGCATGCATATACTGCTTAAATCCTCATAATAGCTCACACACACACACACACACACACACACACACACACACACACACATATATACAGAGAGAGAGAGAGATGAAAAAGCTGAGGCTCAAGTCCTTTATTTAAAAACACAGCTCTAGGACCATCTAACTTCCAAGCTCTAAAATCCATGCTTTGACAAGCCAGAGAACCAGACACAGTGAAGAATGATGAGAAGACAGGGACATAAGGAAAATACTGGGGACTGGGGTGAGACAGTGCACAAGGAGCAGAAACTAGAGAAGAGGATGTGGAAGAGACATGTGGAAAGGTCCAGGAAGAAAGGGAGAAGAAAATGCAGGGACTGCCAGGGCTACAGTTCAAGTGGATAATTCCAGTCCTGGTAGCAATTAGAGCTGACATATTTGGCAGTGCCTGCCCCTCTGCAGGGGTTTGTTGCCACTTTCTTTCCTGCCAAGATTGTTTACACAACCTTTTTTAGCCCTGGCTAGAGTAGCCTGGTTCTATCCAGCATGGAGAATTTGGTTTCTATTGCAGGAAGTCAGGGACCCCGAACAGAGGGACTGGCTGAAGCCATGGCAGGAGAACATAAATTGTGAAGATTTCATGGACACTTATCACTTCATCAATCCATACTCTTGTGATTTCCTATGCCTGTCTTTACTTTAATCTCTTAATCCTGTCATCTTCGTAAGCTGAGGATGAATGTCGCCTCAGGACCCTGTGATGATTGTGTTAACTGCACAAATTGTTGTAGAGCATGTGCATTTGAACAATATGAAATCTGGGCATCTTAAGAACAGGATAACAGCGATTTTCAGGGAACAAGGGAGATAACTTTAAAGTTTGACAGTCTGTGGGCTGGGCAGAACAGAGCCATATTTCTCTTATTACCAAAAACGGGTAAGATAAATATCACCTGGGGAAAAGAATGCATTCCCAGAAGAGGCCTCTGAATGGCTGCTCTGGGGGTGTCTGCCTTATGCAGATGTAAATAGGGCTGAAACACGCCTTAGTCTCCTTCAGTGCCCCCAGGCTTGCTAGGATTAGGAAATTCCAACCTGGCAAATTCTAGTCAGACTGGTTCTCTGCTCTTGAACCTTGTTTATCAATGACAATGCATGCACAGCTGGACATGGAAGTTTATTAGTGATTCTAGTTTCGCCCTGACCTTGTGATCTCACCCTGACCTCCTGCTTTGTAATCTTTCATCACCCTTGAAGCATGTGATCTCTGTGACCTACACCCTATTCATACATTCCCTCCCTTTTGACAATTGCCAATAAAAACTTGCTGGTTTTACAGCTCAGGGAGCATCACAGAACCTGCCGATATGTGATGTCTCCCTCAGACACCCAGCTTTAAAATTTCTCTCTTTTGTACTCTTTCCCTTTATTTCTCAGACCAGTCAACACTTAGGGAAATAGAAAACAAACTACATGAAATATCAGGGGCTGAATTCCCCCCATAGGTTTCCACCTCTACTACACTACCAACTGGAAAGAAGAGGTGTACTGAAATCTAGGTCGGGGAAGCTGTGTAGCAGAAACTTGGGGACCTCTAGAAACTGCCTGTCCCCCATGCCCACTGGAGTACAATGGAACCAAAGGTACTCCATTCTCAGCAGCTTACTCTATCTTGACATTTTCTTTTGACTCAGTAGATCCTTTCAAATCCCCACCTCTGAGAGGATCCAGTAACAAAATCCTCCAGTTACTTTCCCAGTTGAAATAGGTTTATTTGTCAGAGACTAGGTGTCATTTAAAGATACGGAAATAAAAGGTAGGGACACCTTATAACCCACCCAAAATTGGGGGGGGTATATAGTACATATCAAAATAGAAAAATAAAGTTTATTGTAAACATTGACTGTGATAGTATAATACTTTAAAATCCTGGAGGACAAAGCTATTAAATATATGCATAGTATTCAGTTGAATCCTTTTTTCCCCTATACATACCTATGATACAATTTAATTTTCAAATTAAGCACAGCAAGAGATTAAGAATGATAGTCTAGGACAATTTTAACAATATACTGTAATGTTATGTGAATGTTCTCTCAAAATGTCTGAACTGCAGTTGACCATGTGTAGCTGAAGCCACAGATAACAGCGACAACTGTACTGGATTTTCTTCCTAATGAATTCCTGTCTACAGACTCAGATGAGTGTTTTGAGTAAAGGTGAAGGCCAAGGACTAAAGCAAATGTCTTTCAAAGGTTTAGATGGCATCATAAAAAGCAGATCTTCAGTTATTCTGTGGAAGTTTTGATTGCTTTCTGAACTCAGTGACTCCATCTTACTCACACCTTTATTTCCACATATTTTAATGTGAAGAACAGTTAAGTTCAAGAAGCAAGGTACTGTATGCTTGCTGGGCAGTATACTTCAATAAGAAGTCTATTTTTGGCAAGCAGCATGGGGCTTGTCTTCTACTTCTGGGAATCTGACACTATGGTAGAAAAGAGATTATTTTTTAATTTAGTTTTTATATTTTCAAAGTTACACATATTCATGTGATTTAAGGAATCAAATGGTTTTATGAGGCTTTTCTGGAAAAACAGGAGACTCATCCTTGTCCCCTCCTTTGCTCTCCCTTTTCTTGATCCCCAGAGACAACCGTATCCAACTCTCACCACTGTTTCTTTCAGCATTAACCTCCGTATGTCCACATATCACACTATTTCTTTATTTTTATGTTTAGGCTCCATTAGGCTGCAAAGTCAGTTACCACTTATCCTTCTGCCTCCCAGCTTCCAAAATTTTGTTGCTATTATTTCTCTTCATTTTTCCTTGTATTTGTGGTGGCTCCCTCTTCCTCCCCGACACAAAAAAAGCCTTATTATTTTGTGATTTCTGATTTAAGCAGGGAGTTGAAGTTCACGTGTATGGTCAATCAACTTTGACAAAGCTGAAAGTCCTGTTTCATACTGATTTTTCCTTAGCATAGTGCTGGATTATGTCACATATCATACATTTGGGACTAATTTGTGCCAGTAGAGCCATACAGGATAATATATCAGTACGATGCATTGAAGTTAAATCAATGGTTTTGGAGGCAGGAGGCCTAGATTTAATTAAAGGTGGTTGCCACTTACTAATGGTATGCATTTAGCGAGGCACTAAACCAAGCCTTAGTTTCCTCATCTGTAAGTGGCAGAAACCATATTTAATCCACAGAATGATTAAAATAATTTAGACCAGATGATGGATAAAAGCACTTGGCCCACAATGTACCCTCCTTGTGGAGCAGAATTACAAGTGAACTGAGATTGAATTAATAGATAGTACTTCGTGTTCTTTCTTATAACAGGTACTCAATACAATATTTGTGAGGTGAATGAATGTCTTCTCTTAATGAAGTATTTCAGAAAAAAACAACATTGAATATTGAGATTCATTAAATGCTACATGAATCTCAAAACAAGCAAAATAGCAAAATTAACCTTTACGTTTTAAAGTCTTTCTAATCCCCTCATTTTCTTTCATTGCCACAGAAGACTGTATTTTAAACTTTTAATTATTCGATTTCTCTTAAAAAAAAAAGTCATGGATGCACGATTTTAAAGAAAGAAAAGAGCAGCCTCATCAGCTCTTTTCTAGAACTTAGACTAGCCTCTTAGTTAGATTCCTCATTTCCTCTCCCTTAGTCCCTTCCCCCCAATACCCTTTCATCACCGCGGAAGGGGTGATCTTTAAAAGAAAAAATTCCTATCAGAGCAAATCACTCCCCCGCTTAAAATCCCTCTTTGACATCCCATTTTTCTTGGAATAAAAACAGAACTCCCTGGCAGAACCTACAAAGCCTTGCAAAGCTCCAGCCTCATCTCCAGTCCTGTTTTGTAACCCTTGCCCACTGTTTTCTTAGGGTATCAGCTACACTGGTTCCTTTCACTATTGAAATGTGGCAAGCTCCAGCCTTCCTCAGAGACTTTCCTCTTGCTTTTCCCTCTGCTTGGAATGTCCTTCTTCAGTGTTTGCCTGGCTAACTTCTACTCATCCCACAAGTCTGCCTAAATATCACCTCTCCTGGAAACCTTACCCTGACCCCAGAAACTAAGATTCTCTTGTTGGTTACTTGTTGAGAGCCTGGTACTTCCCTTTTATAATGCTTACCCCGGTTGAACTTCAATAATTGTGTAATTAATTACTTAGTTCTGCTTCTCCTCCTCAGTGTAAGCTCTATAAAAGGCAGGGACTACATCTGTTTTCTTTACTGCTTTATCCATGTTAAAGGAAAAAGTTTAGACAAATTAAATTTATTAGAGTTTAATTGAGCAAAGAACAATTTGCGAATCAGGCAGCCCCCAAACCATAATGGGTTGAGAGAGACTCCAGTGCTGCCATGTGGTCAGAAAAAGGAAACAGAAAAAGGAAAGTGACCTGCAGAAAATGGAAGTGAGATACAGAAACAGCTGGATTGGTTACAGCTGGTTTTTGCTTTGCTTTATTTGAAGAGTTGGCCTCCTGTGATTGGCCGAAACTCAGCGATTGGTAGAGGAGTAAGTTCCAGTCTGTTTACACATCCAGTTCACTACGAACAAAGAAATCTTTAGGCAGAATTTATAAGGCGGTAGCTTTAGGCTAAACTTAATTTAACATCCACAATACCATGCAAAATGTCTTGTACATAGTCATTTCTCAATACATATTTGTTGAATAAAAGGATTAATGACTATAGTAGAAAGGAAAAAAGGCTACATTTTAAATATATAATTTTAAGGACCCTGTTTTTATTTTCAGATTCTCCTGCTGGGTCAGGTAAACAAATCTGCTGTAGACCCAATGGCTTGACAAATGCTTACTTTTGACTCAGTCTTTGGAGCTAAGAGAATTGTTTGGGAGAAGGGGGGAGAACCTAGGGGGAAGAAGTATGAAGGTTATCTCTTTGCTAACCAAGTTCTGGGCAGTGTCAAGAAGGGAAGGTGATTGTGCTGCCACTAATGCACCTTCAGTTAGACCATGTGTCCCTAGCTTCCAGCACAGTGCTTGCATAAAAAAGATGCTCAATAAATATGTGTTGAATTAATGGATAAAGGTGGCCTTTTTACTTCGCCATATGCCCACCAAGCTGCAAGCACGCTTTGTGACTTCCTCTTTAATGCTGCCATTGAAGATCACTTTTGCACGTTTTTAGCTGTATGTTTTGACAGAGGGAAAGTCAATATATTATTTGTGTAGGCTCAGGTCAAGTCATGCTGTTTAGGGATGATTGTCCTAAGCCCAGTTTGGAAGAGCCCCATTTATTATTCTAATTCATAAATACTCCACTACACATTCACAAAAAGTATTTCTTTTCAAAATCTCTGCAAATCTCACTGCTTAAATCTAATGTAATTTCTGGAAAAGGAGCTCATTTTGAAAAACAACAAAGAATTGAGTTATAGTTTCATATGAATGGCAATGCCAAAGTATTAGTGAAGATTTTCTGCTGGGGATCACTTGGCTCCAAGTGAAGACAGCATGGTAAGTGCTTGCATAAAAAAACTAAACAAGGCCGGGCGCGGTGGCTCACGCCTGTAATCCCAGCACTTTGGGAGGCTGAGGCGGGTGGATCACCTGAGGTCAGGAGGTCGAGACCAGTGTGGCCAACATGGTGAAACCTCATCTCTACTAAAAATACAAAAAATTAGGTAGGTGTAGTGACACATGCCTGTAATCCCAGCTACTCAGGAGGCTGAGGCAGGAGAATCGCTTCAATCTAGGAAGTGGAGGTTGTAGTGAGCCAAGATTGTGCCATTAGCCATTACACTTCAGCCTGGGCAACAAGAGCAAGACTCCATCTCACACACACACACCAAAAAACAAAACAAAACAAAACAAAAAAAACAAAAAACACCCACTAAACAGTTTTATTTCACTGGACTGGGAAGAGGTATCCAAGTTCACATGGCTCTAGGAGATTCACAAAGGGTGTTTGCAGACTTTATGACACTCTTAAAAGATTGTGATGAAATGGGGAATCCCTTTCTGGCATTTAAATGCTGTATATGTCTAGCAGTTTCTTGAAATTTGTCAGCTAGAGCTTTATTTATTCAGCTCAGGGATAGCAAATTACCTCAGTGCATGCCAAGACAATACACTGCTAATGGCTGCTATAATGAGAAAAGTTCTGAGGTCTTACTTGGTCTCATCCAGAATGTGTTGTCATCACTTAGCAATGATAGCTATGAGTTTTAGAATGGGGATTGGTGGAATGCCAGATATCCTTTCTTTAAGGCTTTTTTTGTTTGGTTTTGTTAAAATTTAAATCTAAAAGTCTCATTTAATCTTCACATAAACTCTATGAGGTAAGTACTGCTATAATCTCGATTTTTTTTTTTCAGATGAGAAACTAAGGTAAAGATACATTGTTTCCCAAAGTATTTAGTCAATTAGTGATGGAACTTATATTTGAACACATGCTTATCCAAACTAACTCCAGAGCCCAGGCTCTTAACTGCCACATAATATTTCTTAAGAATTCTGAAGCATTCATATTTAAAGGTGTTAACACTTATGCATACCCTAGAATGAATTTCTCTCTATTGTCTTATCTAAAATAAGAAAATACAAAATATTAATAAGGCTGGCAAGGTTAAAAACAAACTTTACCTACTTTATAACACTGTGTAAGACTAATTTTTTATCTAAATATCAAAAATAAAGTTTGGTATATGACTACTCTAGTGAAGGAAATATGAATTATTTCTGGATATTTTAAGGTTGTAATGCAATGCATGTATATCATTTATACCTCCACATCTAACCTAAGTGGAAGTACTACTCCTAGATTAGATTTTTCACTCATTGAAACTTTTTATTCTTAAAGTAATGGTGTTAATCACCATGCCCTGATGAGATTCTAAAGGTACATAATTATATTTTGCTTTCCTTAAACACTTAAAGCATGTTCTTTTAATGGGATTACCTATTTATGGAAAGATACTGCTATCATTTCCCCCAAGTATTTATTTCTGTAATTAACTGTTAAATTATTTATAAATGTGCAATTTATAGTATCCACATAAAGTAGCTTGGCTTTTAACCAAATGCAGAGAAAACAAAAAACAAAAAAAAGTCTTCAAATAGTTTTAGATGGTGTAAGAAATGTCAGAGCATGCTTTTATTGCCTGTTTTTTTTTTTTTTTTCACAGAAAAATCTGTCATTGCTCAACCAATATTTGTTTTTGAAAAGGGAGAACATACTTTTAAGGTAAGATTGTCTATTTCTTTGTTTAATTTTACTTTGACAAGGATAATTATATTTCAGGAAGCTAGTTATCCTGAAAGATATCACTGCTGCTTAGGTTTATGCTGTTCTTTACCAGCAGAGTAGTGCCTCCAGATTATTGATATAGTCAGGATTTACAAACATCAGTTTGGCTGGAATGTGAAGCCAGAGACCTTGTCTTGGAGCTATGGATAACATACTGTTTCATTATAGTAATATCTTTATTTGGAGTAACTTGAAAACGGGAGGAGCTGAAAGAGATTAGGAGGGCTATAGCTCCTCATATGAGTCCTCACCACTGACCTAGCCTAAAATCAGGTAAAAAAATAAATTCTAAACTACGATATTTTATTTTAAAGGGACCTTTTGAACTCTGCCTGTTTTTTTGGCATCATACTAAAATCATCCGTTTTGAAAGACCAACAGTAAGATTAGTTGCTGGGCGTGATGGCTTGCGCCTGTTATCCCTGCACACTGCTAGGTCACAGTGGGAGGACTGTTTGAAGCCTGTGGTTTGAGGTCAGCCTGATCAATAAAGCAATACTCCATCTCTACAAAAAAAATAAAAAGAAATTAGTCAGGCATGGTGACATGTGCCTGTAGTAAGTCCTAGCTACTTGGGAGCCTGAGACTAGAGGATAGCTTGAGCCTAGGAGTTAGAGGTTGCAGTGAGCTATGATGGCACTGCTGGCACTGAAGCCTGGGTGACAGAACAAGACCTCATCTCTAAACAAACAAAAAGCCCCACTAGATTCTCACTTTACCTTATTTCTTGGTATTCATTCTTATCCATGCAGGTAATTTAACCTACTACCCACAAAAACACTAAATGTAAGAAACACTCAACCTCCAAGCCCTTGTTTAAAAAACATTCCTGGGCCCCACCCAAGAACAACCACTTCAGAATCTTGAGAATAGGTGCCTCAAAATCTACATTTTTAAACGAACTTTCACAAGTGAATCTGCAGTCATTGAACTATAAAACTACTGGACTAGACTTTTGGTTTTTCTTGACTATGTGCCTAACAAATGAAGGTGAACTGCTTTGTCCTGGCCAGGCTAATTAGCCCTGGTTTCTGAGAATTCTGTAAAGTGGCAGGGTGGAAATCTGATGTACTAGGTTGGTGCAAAACTAATTGCGATTTTTGCCATTACTTTTAATTGCCAAAACTGCAGTAACTTTTGCACCAACATGATACAAAGGCAAATACTCAGCTCTCCTCAGTGGTTTTGTTTCCTTTCAGAGACCTGCAGAAGACACCCTGTATGAAGTAGCAGAACCAGGTAATGATTTTCATCCTGTATTCCAAAATCAATCTTCATACAAACAAAATTAGCAGACACAAGTATTTTGGATGTGGCACAGACTCTGTGAAAGTTAATGTTTTTTCTTTTTTTTTTTTTTTTGAGACAGAGTCTCGCTCTGTCACCCGGGCTGGAGTGCAGTGGCCGGATCTCAGCTCACTGCAAATGCCGGGTTTACACCATTCTCCTGCCTCAGCCTCCTGAGTAGCTGGGACTACAGGCGCCCGCCACCTCGCCCGGCTAGTTTTTTGTATTTTTTAGTAGAGACGGGGTTTCACCGTGTTAGCCAGGACGGTCTCAATCTCCTGACCTCGTGATCCGCCTGTCTCGGCCTCCCAAAGTGCTGGGATTACAGGCTTGAGCCACCGCGCCTGGCCTGTTTTTTCTTTTTTTAAATATGCCAGTAGATTCACTTTTGTTTTGAAATATGATATATAGGTCCCTGAGAACACTGATGTTAGTGACTAAAATTCACTGTGCTCCACTCCCTGCCCCTCAGCCTATCAAAAACATTCTCTGTAGACCTCAAAATGCATATACAAATTATTGCTGACACCAGTCATTTCTAATTGTTTCATACTAGCATGATATGCCTATAGGTTTATAATCAATCAGCAACCTATTAACCCCAATATTTAAAATAATATAAGGGTTAATGTGTTATCAAATGATGATCTGTGTAGACAAAAGAAAATTCTGTTTATCCTACCCTACCATGAGTTGAGGATACTTTGTTATTGCAAGTAATTTTAGCCTTCCCATTGCTTTTCTTGCAGAATGTAATGGTTTTTCAAGAAAGCGTGTACGGTCTTCATCTTTTACTTTTCATATTACAGATTCTCAGTCCCAGGGAGGTATGTATAGCCTTGACTGTTGACTATTCACTGTTATGTTTATTCTGAATGCAAAATTACTGAGAAACTTTTCAAAAGAGTAATGTTAAAAGCTTATCAACTGAATAGTGTTTACAATATATTGTTATGTGAAAACAACAAGCTATATAATGGTACAGTGAGTCAGTATTTAAACATTCCATTTATCAGCATTGGAAAAAATACCAAAAGGACATAAGCCACAATGATAGCAGTGGTTATCTTAAGTAGAGGACTTGCAGGTGATTTGGTCTCCTCCCCATCCCCCATGCCTTTGTATTTTGCTATGTTTCCAGAGTTTCTGCATTGAGCACGTATTAGCTTTGTAAGTAGGGGAAAAGGCCATTTTTAAAGTAACCATTGGGTGGGTGCGGTGGCTCACATGTGCAATCCCAGCACTTTTGAAGGCCGAGGTGGGCAGATCACGAGGTCAGGAGTTTGAGACCAGCCTGGCCAACACAGTGAAACCCTGTCTCTACTAAAAATACACACACACAAAAAAAATTAGCTGGGCATCGTGGCAGGTGCCTGTAGTCCCAGCTACTTGGGAAGTTGAGGCAGGACAATCTCTTGAACCTGGGAGGTGGAGGTTGCAGTGAGCCGAGATTGTGCCACAGCACTCCAGGTGGGTTGACAGCATGAGACTCCCTCTAAAAAAAAAAAAAAGAAAAAAGAAAGCAACCACCTATTTAAATAAACGGATGCCTACCCTTTGAAAATAATTTTATCATACACTGTGTTCCGAGTAAATCAGTAACTTAGTTTGCTTCTCTTCTATGCTGAAAGCACTCCAGTGATTCCTTTTATAATGAGCTCCATGTCTTCCGCCTCGTAATACAGCATCTATGTATATATTTCTCCTCCACTGTGAGTTCCTTGAGGTCATCTTCATGGTTGACAGTGTCTTACATATGGGGACCATAAAATAAATATTTACTGTTGAATGGAATTGAATGGAAATTAATTTATCATCCTCATCAGATGTACTCCTTATTTACATTAATAAAAATAAAGACTTTTCTAAATTAGCGATACAGAAATTTTTCCAAAACAGCAAAACTCCAAATGAAAACAAAACAAAAAACCCACTTTCTAAGTGACTTTAGTTTGCAATCTGCTTTTAGTGTCAACCTTGTCTCAGAAACAAATGAGATCTTCATCCGTCACTAACCTCCCAACCTTCCCCCATTCTGGGTCAGGTAATAAAGAGTTTCTAGAACTTCAAGCCTGACACTCTGACTTTTCAAAATCATTCTTATTAATGATGACTTTTCTTTCTTAGCTACTATCATAAAATGCTGACACCTTAGAAATAGATCAAATAGAGGCCTTAGCAAAGTATGCATCGAAGAATACCTTATGAATTCTAACTTCACAAATTCTGAGTACATGTTTTTACCTTGGGTAGAAAGTTTGAACTTAATTTTTTTTATGATTTCACATTTATAACAGCATTATTTTATTTAAGGCAGCCCTATAAAAGTAAAAACAATTTGCATTATTTTACTTCTTATTGTCCATCTACATAGTTTATAATGTATAGTATTTAAAACATGCAATTATGCTTTAAATTCATATTTTAAGTTTAGCATATAAATCCACTAAAATTTCCACTAATTAAAACATTACTCCTCTTTACTTGAAATTTATAATGTTTTGCTTAGTAAAACTATTTTATCATAATAAAATATTTGAAATGGCATTTTCTCCACATTAAAATGATCTCTATTCTCATGTTTTCATTTCTATTAAACAATCAATTGCCTTTTCCAAGTTAAGTTTGCCACTAAGAAAGAAAAAGTACAAACTATTCACTTCACTTGAATTGATCCCCCTCTACCCAGGAACTACAGAGTTTTTTCTTTTTTCCTTTTTCTTTTTTTTTTTGAGACAGAGTCTGGCTCTGTCACCCAGGCTGGAGTGCAAGGGCATGGTCTCGGCTCACTGCAACCTCCGCCCCCCGGGTTCAAGCAATTCTCCTACCTCAGCCTCCTGAGTAGCTGGGACTACAGGCGCACGTCACCATGCCCAGCTAATTTTTGTATTTTTAGTAGAGATGGGGTTTCACCATTTTGGCCAGGATGGTTTTGATTTCTTGACCTCGTGATCCACCTACCTCGGCTCCCAAAGTGCTGGGATTACAGGCCTGAGTCACCCACGCCCGGCCTGAACTACAGAGTTTTTCAATGAATAAATCTATATTCTTAATAATAACTGCAGGCATGACTGAGTAACAGTCATGTACCTTTCAGGTGCAGAAGAGACACTTTTTAGTGTCTCTAACCCTTCTAACCTGACTGACAAGCTCAGACATTAAGATAAATAGAGATCCTGGCCGGGTGTGGTGGCTCATGCCTATAATATGAGCACTTTGACAGGCCAAGGCAGGCAGATTGCTGCAGGCCAGGAGTTCGAAACCAGCCTGGCAAAAATGGCGAAACCTGGTCTCTACTAAAAATACAAAAATTAGCCGGGCATGGTGTTGCATGCCTGTAGTTCCAGCTACTTGGGGGGTTGAGGCAAGAGAATTGCTTGAACCCAGGAGGCAGAGGTTGCAGTGAGCCAAGGTCACACCACTGCACTCCAGCCTGGATGACAGACGGAGACTCTATCTCAAAGAAAAAAAAAAAAAGAGAGAAAGAAATAGAGATCCTAATCCCAGAGGCAAAGGTATTCTGTTTTATTGTATTTACACATAAAACAAAGGAATGGCTTTAAGTTATCTACGCACCTGCTTTAATTCATTTTTTACTGGACACACACAAAAGGAAAGCATCACTCTGTTTTATCTTGTGCAGAATGTTAGTGGTGTTCAGCAGGAGAAAAATATGGCTCATTTTTTGTTGATGTTCAGTAATAAAATATAATAAAAAACATTAAATTGAACTCTGAAGTAAAGAAGGGATTCTACCCCAACATTTATGTTATAACACCTTAAAGAATACTTTGAAGAAGTAATTATTCTTTTCTCATCTTCATTAATTAAATGCCAAAGGTTGCTGTTTCTGCAATTTGCAATCGAGGAGATCCCTTTGAAATGTATAGAAATTCTATACTTGGAGCCATCACCACAGTCTTACCCCACCAACATGCTTGTAGGAAAATAACCTAGCACATTTGTCATCTTTACTTCTTTTTTCAGGTATACTCATTAAAAAGGGAGTGTGGGCAAACTTTGGTAACAGTTTTATAATATTCTATAATAGCTATATATTAATGCTGAAGGGCTCATTACCAATTCAGATTTTATAGTCTGTAGAATTTCTGACAGTACACTATTTAAAGATCTAAAAAAGGCTGCCTTTTCTCTAGTCACTTAATTTTCACTTAGATTTCTGAAAGTAAACAGAAGTATGTAGCGGGACGCATCTGGCAATCCACCCCCCACCATTTTTTTCCTTTGAGATGGAGTCTCGCTCCCATCACGCAGGCTGGAGTACGATTTCCGCTCACTGCAACCTCCACCTTCTGGTTTCCAGTGATTCTCTTTCCTCAGCCTCACGAGTAGCTGGGATTACAGGCACTTGCCACCATGCCTGGCTAATTTTTTTTGTATTTTTAGTAGAGACTGGGTTTTGCCATGTTGGCCAGGCTGGTCTCAAACTCCTGACCTCAGGTGATCCACCCGCCTTGGCCTCCCAAAGCGCTAGGATTACAGGTGTGAGCCACCGGGTCTGGCCGGCAATCCCATTTTTAGCAGAGCCAGTGCTCCAGAGAGCACTACCTAGTACTCTGTTAGTGCCAATTGCGACATCTGCTGGTGAGTTCAGAACGGGGTTGTTAAGCCCCAAATAGTGTAGAATCTGACACTCTTCTGTATTTAAAAATTTTTTAATATTTTTTCTTACAGTGAGGAAAAACAATATTTTTATGATATCGACTCTTGTGCAAAGTAATGTTGATATAAAGAGTGCTGAACAAGGTATGTAGCTTCTATTTCAAGAACCTCAGAAATTGTATATTTTACCACCTATATTTTCATCTCCCTATATGTGCGTGTGTTGGGGGCATGGAGTTAGGTCAGAGTGACAAAACATGAAGAAATAATGCAAGTAAGCCAGATTTCACGATCAAAATGAATAGTTATTGGGCAAAAGCTAGGCAAGGTGTGAGTGCTGGGGAACTCAATGCTTATTTTGACTTTGATTAATTAACACTAGTCCCTCATTTAAACATGACTTTAGAAAATAAGAATTATATTAGTTAAAAATAGGGAGTAAAGGAATATTGCACTAAAAATATATTTATCTTTTAATTCTATTCTTTTAAGGTCCTGTGAAACATTCTAAGCATGTTATTAGACCTGCTATTTTGCAGCTACCTCAAGCTCAAAGTTGTGCAAAAGTAAGAAAAACATTTGGACACAAGGCACTGGAATCCTGCAAGATTAAAGAAAAAACAAATAATAAGGTGAGAAAGCCCAGGATAACAGCACTGACCTCAACCCTTCATCCTTCCTTTTGTAGGTTGTTTGGGGCCTCCATATCCAGAAATAGGAGTTGCCTGAGCTTTGTTTTGTTGCTGGGCTAGATAGCATAAGGCCCTTGGTAACTTTTTAAAGTTGTACTCTTACATTGGAGAGTTGTAGTCTCACAAATCTATGGTCTCTCTAAAGTTATAAAGCTGAGTACTGGGCAGTAGAAATCTGGGGGTCTTGTGCCACAGCAATGACCCTATGTGAGAATGGGGACAGCAATGAGGTAGCCAGGGGCCATAGTCAGTAGTCAAAAAAGAGACATGGATTTTCTCTACATCGTCAACTGGTCAACATCATAGTGTATCTTTGCCAGTTTAGGTCATACCAGGGGCTCACTTCAGAGCCATATTCCAGTATAACAGGAGCAGAGAACTCCCTATACAGTGTAATTGGAAGGGTCTGGGAAGCCTCCAGAGACAGATAAGAATTCTAACTTCCTACTATGTAGTGTCTGAATCACTCTTTGTAGGCCTTTCTAAAGAGATAGTAACTTACACAAGCCATGCAGATACGGGTTTGGGGATATATTCAATTGCTGTAATGCTACCCCTGTCTTCCAGCAGAAGCAGACACAGGAGGAATAGGACTCAAGATAGGCAGGTTGGAATTTGACAGTTATTCCATCTTAGCCATTTGTTTCCACTGAACTACTGAGGATTGGTCACATAGTTTCGCTTTGTTTTGTTTTCCCTTAGTGAACATAAGGACAGAAACATTCAAGTGTAAAAAAATACCAGCTTGGTACTAATCTTGCCTCTGCCACTATCTTTGTTTATCTAAACAAAGCACCCATTCAACATCTTTTTTTATCAGCAAAGTAAGGGACTTGAACTTGGTCAGCATTTACCAATATTTTTATATTTCTAAACCCTTTACTTTGTAAGATATGATTTGAAGAGATCCATTATGAACTTAAAAAATCATTTCATCATTTATGCATGCTATATAATTTTTAAGTAAAATATGTCTTCAATTTTAGATAAGTATATTACTGTTTTCATTTAAATATAATGTAATAATTATCACCAAGTTACATAATTCCTCACTTTTATTTAAGAAGTCATATGGCCGGGCATGGTGGCTCATGCTTTTAATCCTAGCACTTCGGGAGGCCGAGATGAGTGGATCTCTTGAGCTAAAATGTTCCAGACAAGGCTGGGCAACATAGTAAAGCACTGTCTTTACAAGAAATATAAAAATTAGCTGGGCATGGTGGCATGTGCTTGTAGTCCTAGCTTGAGCCCGGGAGGCAGAGGTTGCAGTGAACCGAGATGGTACCAGTTTGGGTGACAGAGCCAGACTGTCTCAAAAAAGAAAAGAAAAATAAGAGTGATGCATGGTGTTTAACTTGTTTTAAATTATGTAATAGGAAGTATAATGTGTTGACTAATTTCTAAAAAGTTATATTGCATTTGATTTTAAAATGGCATGCACTATAAATACACAGCAAGATTTTAATTACACGCTATGACATCAAAAGTACATCAATATTTCTTTCTTGGCAGGATTTTTGTAAACACTGCATTGCATATTTTTAAAATAAAATTTATTAATATATTTCTTCCATTTTTTTTTCCTAAATGATCCAAGCATAAGAGAAAATTTCAAGCTATTGTTTATATTTATTTTTGAGAAAATTATAAGGTCTAGTAAATAAACCTTATTTCCAGTTATTGAAAATCCTTACTGTATATGCCCATCATTAAACAGAAAATTTAATGCCCATCATTAAATTTTCCATTTAGTGATCTTTGAAGATCCAGAGACACACTGTATATAAGATCCTATGTAAGAATTTTGACCAAATGAATGTAATTTAAGATTTGGTGAAAACTCTCTAGGTGGATTTTGTAGAACCATTATCTTTATATTTCTTATTAACTTGTATATCAAAATCAGATAAATTATTTTCATCCTATCATTAATCAATGGTTACTTAATATGTATAGATTAAACAATATATGCCTAAATAACTATTTTAACCAACATAGGAGTGAAAGCTACCATTTCGACTGAGAGCTACATCATCTGAGTGACTAGGTCATGAGCATGTACTTTGATCTTTGCTAACCATGGCACATGCTCTCTTGATACATATTTGTCAGTTCTCAAATTCTTGTTAAAAAAGAAAAAGTATTCAAAATTAATTTTATTGATTGAAATAAAAATTTAAGTGGAAACGTATCCTATCTGGCTTTAAAAGATATGAACGACCTGAAACATCTTTGCAAATCCCTGGTCGAGGAAGGAAGGTGTCCACAATACATTGTAAATACTAGACCAGATAATTTATAGGGTTCCTTCCAATTCTAAATTTCCTCACTCTTACATTTATATATTAATTCAGGTATTGTGCATACACATATGTACATAAGGCAAAGTAACTGAGTAAGTTACCAGTTGAAAATTTCAAGATAAAGAGATGAGTGGGGTTTTCTCTTACACTGGGTGACTAGGATGGTGACATTTTTGGGTGTTACCAAGGATTACATAGTCCTGAAAGTGAGCTTTACTAATCCAGAAATGAGAATTAACCCAATTTGACTAAAATGGCAAAAATAACAAAACATAGTGGGATTTCTGAATATTATGATATTCTGGTATTAGACAGATCTCCATTGTATGTAAGTGACCTGGACAAGTTATTTAAGTTCTTTGTGTCAGTTTACTCACCTGTAAAATGTGGATAATAGAAGTACAAAGTGTATAGAGTTGTAAGGAGTAAATGAGATAGTACATAAAATGCTTAGGGCAGTACTTAAACATAGTAAGTTTTCAATATGTTTAACTATAACTATTGTTTCCTTGTCTGATGGTCCTATAGTAAGGTAGTCTTTATAAACTTTTTGATGTATTTCTTTACTTTCAGATTTCTGAGGGAAATTCCTATTTGTCAAGTGAAAATTTATCAAGTGCCAGAATTTCAGTCCAGCTGTCTACTAACCAGCACTTTTTAGGTGTAACATCAGTAGGGTAAGTTAATAATGAGAAAACAGAAGGGTTGTCCTTTCATTCTTGCATTCTTTTATTATTATAACCAATCATGGAAAATAATTTTCTGACCTTGTATGGATAAACTGCCAAGATTCCCATTTGAAAGGAGATTTTATAGGAACACAAGTTTAAAATGTTTTTTAAAAATTTCTGATACTTAAATATTATCATATTAATACTGGATTGTCTTCATTGTTTCATTGACTTGGGTGAGAACTTTTTGGAAATGTATGGCTAAACTTTTATTTGGTTGGGCATAAATTATCTGGTTAGTAGATTAGGCTCTCTTCCTCTCTCTCTGGCGTTTTTTTCTTTTATTTTGGCATTATTCATTTTTTATTGGCATGGGTTATATAAACAACAAGGAAAGCAGTATAAATCTGCCATATTTATTAGTATGTATTAGTATTACTAGTGATGAATAAATGTTTGATCTGAGAGATTAAAACTAGCTGTGGATATAAACTGACTCACATGACTGGGCTCTGTCCAGGTGCGGTAGCAGGTGCCTTCTGTGCACATTGGGGATGCAATGACGAACCCTGAGCACATCTGTCTACAAAGAGAGGGCTTCCTGTCTTCAAGTTTCTCATCAGGAAAAACACTTTTAACATTAAAAAAAAAGTTTCTGGGAGGCAAAAAAATTTAAGCCAATGCACACTCAATTATAACAGATAGGGTTTTGCTTTTGCCCTGGAGATCTCTGGTTGCTAAAGGCATCAGCCACTTGGGGAAGGGAAGAGTGCAAATTAGGTATTAGACAGGGTGTGTTGGAAAAGCAAAAAGGGTTGGGCAGCCCTCCTGGCTGACCACACAGCCAGTGCAGTGATGGCCATGAGGCAGTCAGGACTGGTCTCTGTCAGTGCTGTAATAGCTGGAAACTATCTTGACAATCACCTCTGGATGCCACTATTTGAATTTTTCTTTCATTTCTCATTAAATTCAAACTAACAAAAATGAGCAGTAAATTTGATTTACATAAATCTATTAAATTATCTGATTATTTCAAGGTTTAAAATGGCTTTATCCATGTATTTAAAATAGTAAATGCTTATTTCTTTTTCTTAGATGTCAACCAAATGAAGATAAATGTTCTTTTAAAAACTGCAGTTCCAATTTTGTTTTTGGAGAAAACATGGTAGAAAGAGTTTTGGTAAGATTTTGGTATATGTTTCTATTACTATATACAGAGCTGTCACTTTAAATTTCTAAAGGTAAATTAATTAAAAGTAATATTAAATTGAATAATACTTTTTAACTCCTGAGTTCAACGGCACATTTTCTTTCTTTAACTGGAAAGATTCTCCTGGGAAGCATGTCCTAGTTGTTAAAATAATAGAAACCCACAGAGGAAGGGAACTGTATAATTATAACATTATTACTGATGTGAAATATTAAATAGTTCTTTGACTTGTGTTAAGCCAAAAGTACCCAAGGAAATCCCAGAATTATCTGCAATCGTTAGATAAGCTCAATTGGTAATGATATTTTAATAGTTTGCATCATTTTACAACAAGATGCATTTAAAATTATTTGCCAATTTTTTTTTTTTTTTTTTTGAGACAGGGTCTCACTGTGTCACCCAGGCTGACGTGCAGTGGTACGATCTCTGCTAACTGCAACCTCCGCCTCCTGGGTTCAAGCGATTCTCCTGCCTCGGCCTTCCGAGTAATTGGGAATACAGATGTGTGCCACCACACCCGGCTAATATATATATTATATATATTTTTTGTATTTTTAGTAGAGATGGGGTTTCACCATCTTAGCCAGGATGGTCTCAATCTCCTGACCTCGTGATCTGCTCGCCTCAGCCTCCCAAAGTGCTGGGATTATAGGCGTGAGCCACCGCGCCCGGCGACCAGTTTGTTCTTATTAGTTAACCACAACCCTACTTTCAAGCTCTTACATCAAAAAGCATTATTATAACTTTTCTTTCCCTAGCTTTCAGAGAAAATTCATAGAGCTTTACTTGCCTTGGAGAATCTACTTGCCTAGTGAAAACCCCTCACTGTTATTACCATCATCCTTATTTAATGCTCAGCATCCTCTTGCAATGAGGTAACTGCTTCTCTGGTCCCCACAGAACTCTGATCTCTAAGACAGTGTAATCTACAGTGGAAAATTGTACAGAAAAGTGAAAGCTGTGGGAAACCATGCCTATGGTTTTATCTGGTCAATCACATCTTCATACCTTTTCCAGCTTTCACTCAAGTCAGGAAAGTGGCTGAGATAGCTTGAACATGCCTAGCTTGTCTCAGGAATACCAGTTACATGAAGAATCCCAAAGAAGCTGCAGAGATTTTAAAACTCATGTACGGATTTAGATTAATAAAAGAACCAACTCGTTAAGCCAGTTCATTCCAATTCTTTTTTTTTTTTTTTTTTTTTTTAGATGGGGTCTTGCTCTGTCACCCAGGCTGACATGCAGATCATGCAGGGGCATGATCTTGGCTCACTGCAACCTCTGTCTCCCTGGCTCAAGGGATCCCCCCACCTCAGCCTACCGAGTAGCTGGGACCACAGGCACGCACCACCACACCTGGCTAACTTTTTGTATTTTTGGTAGAGATGAGGTTTCACCATGTTGCCCAGGCTGGCCTTGAATTCCTGAGCTCAAGCGATCCACCCGCCTCAGCCTCCCAAAGTGCTGGAATTATAGGCGTGAGCCACCACGCCCAAACTCATTCCAAAATTTTTAGGGCTTTCATATATTAGTTATTTTAAAGGCTTAGTTTATTTTAGGAACCCTTCTGTCATTCCCAAAATGAAGGTCAACTCACCAATCCTAGACCTGTGACCTATGCCTTTGGATGTGAACCAAAATGGACTAGCCTCCATGGTGAATTTACAGGCAGTATATTTAGGCACATTTATTCCATATCATTTATTTCTAAGTTTGACACCAGATTAGCCACAGCATCTGTAAAATGTCAGACAACACTTTTCAAACCTCACAGGATCAACTTTACATTCCACTCAATTTACCAAACATGTACTGAGTTCTGATGGTATATAAAGCATTGATCTCAAATTTGGCTGCCTGTTAGAATCATCCTTTTAAGGATTTCTTACCTTTGGTCTCATCAGACCAATTAGCTCAGAATGCCTGTGGGTGAGGCCAGCTGTCAAGCGATTCTAATGTACAGGCAGGTTTGAAAACCACCTGAGTAAGTGGTTATGCAAGCTAAAGGAGACACTGTGCCCTGAAGGTGCTTATCATCTAATAAGAAAAGACAGAGAGATACCTATACAAATAAACTATAGTCAGGACTACAGGTTTGGTTTGAGAAGGCACTTGTGCACATTTCCTATGGGCATTTTAAATTTGGTTTATAAAGGAACCTGAACTCTCTATCTCTTTAAGTTGGTAATATCTTAAGGATAACAGGAATTATAGAGATAATTTGTGTTTGTCCTCTAATCCTGTAAATTTTTGGCCTTGCGATTTGGGGGCCAGGATGCACTCTTGGCTTATTGGCTAACTATGTGTTTTTAAAGTGAGTCATTTAAACTTTCTGTGCCTCAGTTTCTATTTTCTTAAAATGGAAATAATTATACCCATCTCTACCAATTTTAAGGGAATATCTTGATGTCTAGTTAAGTAATGTGAAATAATTTTCAGTTCATAAGGGAAAAAATATAAGCATAAATTCTTAAGTATCATTGTTCTAATTCTCTGTGTTTTGCAGAGGGCTACACATTATCGCAAATGTCATGTCAATTAGTCTTTTTTGTGCAGGCCTTGATTACAACAGACATACAGAGCCCCAAGTAGCCTTAAAAGCGACTGTTGGCAAAAATTGTCTGGGAGGAAAAGTTAGGATTCTTTCTACAAAGATGTTCTCTGAGACATCTTGTGGGGGTCTCTGGATAACTTTTTTGTTTTCTTCCATAAAGTGGATAGCAAGAGTAAATTTCTGGGGACACTGAAATACTTTGGTATATGTTTCTGTTACTATATACAGAGCTGTCACTTTAAATTTCTAAAGGTAAATTAATTAAAAGTAATATTAAATTGAATTATACTTTTAACTCCTGTGTTCAAAGGCACATTTTCTTTCTTTTTTTTGTACCTCCTGGGCATCAGTTTAGTCTAGTCAGAGTGTGGAACATCTGTTACCTTCTTTTGTACCTTTAGACCTTTCCCATTGCCTCTGGGACTAGATCCCACCTGAAGTAGGCTGGTGGTAACTAGATTATATTTTCTGAGGATTAGAACTCAGGCTTTCTAACAATGGAGATGAATTCTCTGTTCAGCACACAGAAAGTCCAAAATAAAAAACATACCAGCTGGGCTTATTTGCTGTGTTGAAACAGAAAAATGAAAGTGTCTTACTGCAAACATATAGGGATAAAATTAAAACTTTTATTAAATAAAATTAATAATGCATCTTTTTCCCCACTCAGAGTACTCAAAAACTCACCCAGCCTCAACTTGAAAATGATTCATACACCAAGGAAAAACCATTCAAATCCACTCCGAAATTTCCTGTCAACTTTTTAAGTTCAAGTAAGAATTCTTTCATTTGTAAAACATTAGATTCACCTAGTTTGTCTTGTTTTTTATGTTATTTATTAACATTAATATTTAATATAAGTAAAATTAATATTTAATATAAGATTTTAAAAACAGTAATTCAGTGTTTCAAATATTTTGGTAAAGATTAAAGCATATAAATATGATTATCTGATATACCAGCTTTAATAATTTTTTGAGTTAATGCTATGTGGGAATCGATAAGGAGATTTTACACGAACTCAAGCAGTTTGAATTTTTGGAATCTCACTTACTATTAGAAAAAGCCAAGTAGATATATGTGGTCATAGGGGCAATAAAGAACTTTCACAGTAGAGAAAATGGGGACTTTTCAGTGTTTTTCCCGCATTTTCTCTTAGGAACAGACTCTATTAAAAATACTTCCCTAACTGAATCAGCTGCTGCATTCTCTTCCCAACCATCACGAAAATGCTTGCTGGAGAAAATTGATGTTGTAACAGGGGAGGAATCAGAACATAATGTGTTAAAGGTCTGTATATCGTGTTTTACTCTTTCTGGCAGCATTTACAGACTTGGAATAAAGTTAACATGAGAAGAGACATCTTTAAAAACACAGACAGAAGTATAGTTTTCATGGAGACTAAGTTACTTAAATAAAAATGTTGGACGCTCTCAAAAATTACACCAGTAACTTATTTTCTTCTTATGTTTGTATGTGTACTTTGCAGGAAAATGGGTTGTTAGTTTTACAACTATTCACATTAGTCCCTTAGAAATACAATAGCCAAGTATCCTGCTTTAATATTTGCTTTTATAATTAGTGCTATTATTGTGATTAAATAATTCTACTTACACAGGTTTAACAATGTTGATACCTTGATTTCAGTCCAATAAGAATTTTGTTTTCCTCCTAAAAAAGTTTAGAATTTCATAAATTTAGCTTCCTTTAAAAAAGTTTAGAATTTCATGTAATTCAAGAATTTCACAGATATACACTACAGTATCACAGGATTTTAATGCTGAGTAGTATCACCATCAGCACAAGCACATGAAATGTAATTACTACAACTTTACCTTTTTCCAACAAGGCAGAAATTTCCCTTTGCCTTTCTCTAGCTGCTTTTCTCTAAACTCTCTCCATTCCTCTCCACTTCCTGTATGATCTACAGACACTTTTATTTTAACTGTGTCTCAGAGCATAACCCTTGGATTAGATTAATTCCAGTCTTATTGAAGTAATTGTTAGGAGTGAGGCTCTGACATGCTGTATTTTTAACAGGCTGTTTAGGTGATTCTTGTACACAGTAGTAATGATTGTAGTGGGGTAACCTGTGGCATTACATCATACTTCTCCACATTATCATGCCGTCTTTGAAAATTTCGAAGCATGCAAATGGTTCAATGATTCCTTTACTTTCAAATAACATTATATAGCTCAAATAATTAATATAAAAGTTGATGTATATATAGTTTTAAAAAATCAGAAAGTAGGTATGGCATTCTACCACTGACAGAAAAAAAGAGGGGGAACATTTATATGTATTGGCATGTATATATGTACAAATATCTCTGGAAGGATAAACAAAATATTTACACCAGTGGTTACTTGTTGCAGGGGTGTAAATTGGTAGATGGGAAATAAAAGCTGGGGCCTCTTTTCACTTTGTATGTCTTTTTACTTTTTGATGTTTGAACTATCCAAAAGTTATATGTTTCTAAACATTAAATATATGTTAAAAGCTGGTTTATAAATCACTAACGAAGATTATTTTGGTAAAAGATCAGACACATATAAATGTATCATAACATAGGAAGTAACTTACTTTGAAAAAATTTTCTATATATTTGACATTTAAAAAATTGTTATTTAGATCAACTGCAAGCTTTTCATATTCAACAAAACAACACAGTCCTGGATTGAAAGGGGCAGAGGAACGTTGAGACTGAATGATACAGCAAGCAGTGACTGTGGAACATTACAGTCAAGACTAAGTAAGGAATCCTTTTGTAAAGCAAGCGACGATTTCTCAGGATTTCTCATGTGTACCTATAATAATATAGGCACATATCATTTTCTGGAGATGTGCTATAAAATACACCAAAACAATCAGACTGTTGAAAATATTTCTATAGGAGCTTCCCATTTCAAGTAGGCTCTCCTGTTAGACTGCATGGGCTCCAGTTCTGGCTCCAGCAGTGACTAACTAGTGACCTTGACAAGTTTTTTAATCTCTTTCTCTACTGTACTTATATCAGTTTAAAATGGGAATAACTGTAGTTCATGACTTACTGAGAGAATTCAATGAGATAAAGCATGTAAAGCACCTATATCAGAGCCCAGCACACACCTAAATAGTAATGTTATTATTATTTGAAATAATATGATGCAAATTATTTTGTAAAGTGAAAAGCTTTTCTAAAAGAAAATACTTGCCCCATAATTTGTCCTGGGCATCCCAGACATGGGATGGGGGTCAGGATGAAGGATTAGTCTCTAAGGAAAGAGATTAGTTTCCAAGGTGTGCAGTTATTGAATCCTGCAGGCACAGTGATGTTCAGAAGTTGGAGCCAGTCAAACCTAAAAATACAAGAGAGCTATCATTCAAAATGACACAATGGGCATTGTTCAGAGGTCCAAACTGAAAGACAGCACAGGGAGAGATCTGGGCAGGATGAATGGATTTATTGGTCAATTTTGAGAGGTCAAGACTTTGGAGGAGACCACAGGTAGACATTGGATCCAAGAATAAGGTTATTCGTTGAGTTTTGGATATCAAGCTCAAGAAATGGGTAAGAGATATAATTCAGACTAAAAGGATAGAAACAGTGTCTTCAGTTCTGTAACAGGCACGCAGATTTCTAAATCACTCAACCAAGTAATAGTACCAAGGCAGTTGCAAGTTATTTACTACTCTGGTTTGATTCTACTGCCTGCCAAAGGAAAAAAAAAATCCCCAAACAAAAATAAAAAACAAAAAACAAACCCCCAAAGCAGCTTTCTTTTTATTATGCAGGTAATATCCATTCATTGTAAAAACTGGAAAGCATGGATTGAAAAAATTTTTTTAAAAATCACTTAAAGGCCTATCTCCCTAAGATAACATCTGTTAACAGAATATATTTTTCTGACCCTTGTTTTCTGTATATATAAACGTATACATAGATTGTAAAAGTTCTGATTCATGGTGTTTATTTTGCTTTGTAGCCTATTTTTTTCTTTTACATATTACACCATGATTTTTCCACATCAATAAATATCTTCTTGCAGTATTCTTAATGGGTTCATAATATTCTCTTGAATGACTACACCATAATTTATTTAACTAATTCCATTTTTTTGGACACTTAAGGTTTTTGTTTTGGTTTTCTTCATTGTAAACAATTCGCAGACGAATATTCTTCAGACTATCAGTTCTTAAAAAGAGTTCTAAAATTTTAACCACTTTTAAATATTACAGTAGAAAAGTGTAATTTCAGCACTTAAGATAAAAAAGTTCTCCCAACATAAGAAAGTACAATTTGAAAACCAAGTTATAATTTAGTCAAATCACAAGTTAGTATTGAATCTACAGTCTGAAAAACAACTACAAGATTTATTTTGCTTTTGAAAATGGTAAATTCCTCTGTGTCAACTGTTCTGTGGCCTGATGTAGTCAACTTCCTATTTTAGTTATGCGCAATCAAGGCAGTTTAAGGCTGATCCTCAATAGCAAACTCTGGGCCCAAATGAAGATTCAAAGAGCAAACCACAAAAATGTACGAATAACAGCTACTGATTTAGAAGACTATAGCATCAAAGTATTTTTAATTCAGGTAAGTGAGAAATTTCAGTGAGAGAGGATTATCCTACTACATTAATAGATGTCTGCAATTACTAATTTGTTTTTTCATTTGTTGTAATAACATGTACCATTGGCAAAAACAGCCATTCATTATGTCTGTTTGTAGTATAAGACATAAATTTTATGTGAAATTCAGAAATTAACACCAAAGTCTATGTAATCAATTGGTACTCATTCCAAGACATTTGTGTGATACATGCCATCAAATCTCTACCCTTTACTTTACTACTGAAATTTTGTGAACAATCTTACTGTGTTACCAAAGTGACTATCGTCAGGAATGGTTCCCAGGAAGACGTTAGCAGACTTTGAAGCCTAATGCTTATCCTGCAAGCTGAGATTGAAAAAAGGCTTTAGGTCACTGGAAAAGAACCAGTGGGAAATGGAAAAATACAGAGCTAGCAAGTTAAAACAACCAGTCCAACAGCAAATTCCAATTCTGGACATGAGTAAATCTCCAAGGTAACAGGATGGGAGCACAGCTTTAGCTGTTTCTGGCAGAGGAATACTTGACCTCAAATACAAGATCCAGACCCAAGAGAGCTGGCAAGAATAAAGCCTTAAAAAAACAAAACAAAACCACAACCTCCCCCCCAAAAAAACTAGATTTCCCCATGGACCAACTGAAGACTGATTACCCAAGTTCAGGCAGAAGGTGACAATACAAATAAATTGGTTTCCATGTAGTAATATGGAAAAAAAGCTTGCAGGTGCCCGTGATGAAAATCCAAATTTATTAGTTACCAGTAAGTGTACTGTTAGGTGTAAGTGATATTGAGTATTAAAACGTTCAGGTAAGATGATGTACAAACCGCATTTACCATTTAAGGTATTAATACTCTTGCCAGTCTTCTGGGCCAGATTCCCCCTTGGTTTTAGGTGGGTAAAGTAGCATGCCAGAGACTGAGCCTGTTAATCATGACTAGATTCCATCCTCAGAGATGGTCACATAAACGTTTTGGTCTTATATTTTAGTATATACATGGAACTGGGTGTAAGTATATACACACATACATATATGTAGCATAGTGTACATACTGTATAATCTTTGGGAAAGCTACTTAGCCTTCTTTAAACTGATTTTATTCATCTGCAAAATGATGGTAACAATAGTATACTTTAGAAAAGCTGCTGAGATTAAAAAGCTAATATGATTGTGAAATACACATTTTACTTATCGATGTTAGTGAGTGTCTTCATGACATTAGTTTATTCTTCAAAAATTGTTTTAGTAGGTGAAAGAATTCTATTCTATTATGGACCATAATTTATTCCATTAATCCCACTAATGTGAATGATAAAACCTGGGTTTCAACTTTCAGCCAATTTGCTGACTAGCAACTCAGACAAGTCATTTTACCCTTCTGAGCCATAATTTCCTCATTCATAAAGGGAAGAGGGAAACAAGCTATATTTAGTACCTGTGCTGCCTATATTTTGCTAATATAAACGAAATTAATAATGAACCCACAGTTTTACTGAAGGAATTGAAAAAAAGAATATTTTAACAGTAAAAGTTATACCAACTTTATTGTTACCATTTTTATATTTTCATATGAATAACAACCATTAAAATAGTGTAGAAAAATATTGAAAAGCAAGAACTTCTGATGTATTTATGGTACAATACCATAGACTGCTCTAATGAGCTCAGCATATCCACAAAGCTATGTAGTTTGGAGGAATGTCCAAGCAAAGTGATGGACAGGAAATGGAAGTCTTTTTTCTCTGCAAGCCTACAATTTTCTACAGTGAAAATAGTGAAGGAGGGATGGTCTTAACTAATTTAAATTCAAATAGAAATTTTATATAACAAAATTTCACTCTCTCAATTTAAAATGTATACATTGGGATTGCTTATAAAAGTATACATTTTAGGACGCAATTTAGTTCAAGATTGTCTTTTTACTGCTTAATTTTTAGGGTTGTTAGCACCTATGTACCAATTTGTAGATTTATGCCATGTAATTCCTTCCTTATTAGTAGTGAAAGATTAAAAATCTGTAAAATGTAGCTAACATTAATGATTTTCTTAACAATGTAATGTTCCTCACGCAGGCCAGTGCCAAAGATACAGCATATTTGTATGCAGCAATACATCATCGTCTTGTTGCACTTCAAAGCTTCAGTAAGCAGAAAGATGTCAATCAAGCTGAAAGCCTGTCAGAAACAGTCCAACAATCGAACTGCGAAAGCTGTGATGAGAATGAGGATGATTTCATTCAAGTCACTAAAAATGGATCAGGTAAATAGCTTTTGTTTTGTTAGGTCAGAGGTTTAAAAACGAATTCTTAAGCATGATCCTCATATATTAGGTAGATTTTTTAACAAGTGGAACTGCTCTGTTTAAAGTCGGTGGTGGCTAGAGCCTTAGTTGTTTGGATCTGAGGAGTGGGTTTGAAAATCACTGTCTTCTATAAGTGGTCTTCATTTTATCAAGTCAGCCTCATGGTGATGCCTATGTCATTTGCTTATAAACTGCATAAAAAACTACTACATTGCTACTCTGAAATTAACCCTTCATTTTTATTTATCTTCACTTACTCTCATTTTATTATTGGCTATAATAGGAAGAAATAGAAATACATATAGTGAGTCCACCTGGTACACTTGGCTTGATACCCTGAAAATTCTGTTTATTCTCTTTTTAGAATCTGACTGCTTATAAGAATAACTAGATTGTACAAATACTATTTTCAAGGACCTATTTTGTCTAGGGGAAAAAGTACTATTTCTTTTATTGTATCAAGATTCACAAATAAAGTAAGGTTGAAGTGGAAACAGTGATAAACAGATTGTTAGGTTTTAGTGCTTATCTTGATATATGGATTTAAAACTAATATTCATGCTTTGGAGAAAAACAATGTCAAACATAGTAAGCTCAACTTTGTTATATAGATGTAATTATTCCAATAAAGTCATCCAAGTGTTTTCACTAACAGTTTCACTTAGTCCTGAATTCTTGTTTTACAGAGGACTGAGTAATACAATTACAATGATAGTGTGGTAACAAGCATTTTTTTCAACTCTTAATCATTTTGAAATATTAAAGCTGCTTTAATCATACATAACTTAAGAATCTATCAAAGAACGTGCATAACTGGATGAAATATCTTCCTTTGCTTAATATTAAAGCTATAATCAAAACGAAAAATACACAAAACATGCAGATCAGTATTATAACCTGCTTGACCTAGTGATTCAGAGAACTAAGTTAATATAATTTTTCTTGCTACTTTAAGCAAATCTATTAAACAAATGGTTTATTAGTCTCTAAAGCATATAAAATAAATAAAAATTCTTTTATTTTATTATAATGTTTACACTGCCAACAATAAAATGGGGTCTATCAGAGAACTAGTTGGTACACATTAACAATGTCAATTTGAAAAAAGGATTAAATAGCAAATTGTCTCATGAACTAATGACACGTGCTTATGATGTCTATATTCTGTTATACTGAATTTTAGGAAAGGGGTGCTATGTAACTATCTTAATAAAAAAACAATGAAAATAATGCAAAGCAAATGTCAATCATATGAACCCCCTTTCCCTTGCCATTTTTTCCCCTTTTCACTTAGTATCTTCTCCAGGAGGCATTAAAAACAAATGCTAAAATGTTATGGAAGCAATAAAAGCTCTAATTTTTTGCACTTTGTTGCTTATAAATTATCTAAATGGGAAATGTTACTTGTAAAAATGTATATTCTGCAGCTTTTATTTCATCACCAATGAGTATATTCATTAATATTCATATTTAGTTGCATTCAATATTAAAAATCTACCCTAAATATTGTATAATAAAACCTTTTAAATTTATATCACAGATCCTTCTAGGTGGACTCACAGACAGTCGGTTGCCTGTTCATGAATACTACCTGCTATAAACATGACATCTACAAAAAGAGGGTTCACCCTACTGAAAATACTAAACCACCCTAACTAATGAGAAGATTCTATTCATTCCTTGAAGAGTTTTTATAGAAAAGTTTAAGAAACGTAATTTGTTACAATTAACATTTTTATGTTTTACATTTTACATTTTGATTATTGTGCAGAAACTGACAGAATTTAAAAAAATAAATGGACTTCAGAAGTTCAAAATTTATCATTTTTGAAGAAGTTTATTTAGAATAGGATTTTATAACTAATTTGGATGCTTCATCACATTGATGGATATAATACTCAGAATTATAAATTGCTAGATTTGATAAATACCTACCAAAATGTTTATTTTTTTCAGTCATACACTGACCATAAAACAAATATTTTACTAAATTTCCAGAGTCATTTCTTTGAAAAACAGTATAATTGCATCATAACATTTCACTAAATCCTATTTATCTTCTGGGAAATGTATATTTTAATTTTAGCTGTTGGATTTCGTAAATATGATAAGCTTATATATTCATGGTATGAATTTCTTTAAAAAGAGCATCTGCTCTTGGACTTGTATCTGTTGCATCTTGTCAATGCTTGACTCATGGTCAGCATCCAATAGTTGTTAAACGAATAAATAAATATAATACATTACCTATGTATCAAAAAGCATGTATAAGAATTCCAAGTGTGTTAACTTGTTCTACTTTGTTTTATTTATGTAATTACATTTTCATTAATACTTTAGTAGGCATGGCTGTATAGAGAGAAAAACAAATGTATCATATATAGCCAAATGAATCTTTTTCTTAAATGCTATTATTATAGTAGGCTACAGTAATTTCAACAATTTTGCAATAGAGTTTTGATCCTCTTCTTTGAGATTTGTTTCACAGACACCTCATGAATCATACAAGAAAATTAGTCTCAGTACTTATAGCCCTACTTCATTTTTCAATTCAGTTTTATCACATCATGGCTTCAAAGTGACTTTTGATTGTGACCCCTAAACAATTCTCTGACTAGGGGACAAGAATTCATAATTCCAAAATGTTTCTGAAAATGTTCTGAACAATGACAACATATTTGGAATGAGGGTATAATTTCACTAAGTGATACTTCAAAGAACAATATTCATTTGGATATGCGAACACACACTTTCAAGTTATATTACTGTATCGCCATGCCTGTTATAAAATAATAAAGATATAATATATAAGTATTTATTAAGTCAAACCTCAGCTACTGCCTGAAAGTTTAGCATATGAAAGTTAAATTAACTCTTTTAGATTATGATTTAGTTAGTATAATTGTTCATTTTGTCCTTCCTTATAACTGAGAAAGCATAACTTAATGTAAGGTAACTACTGAGAGAGGCCCATTCATTCTTCCAGTGATTCTAGAAGAAATATGGCACATAATATCCTTTACTTCTAAATAAAGGAGTCAATGACTCAGAAAATAAAGAGGAAAAATAAAGTTAATGTGAGAGAGATGAAGAAAAGATAGAAGGGAAAAAAGAGACATAGTACGAAAGAAAGGACAAAACAAATGGACAACAGAAACACTTTAAAAATCAAGAAGAGTGACTCTGATGTGGAACACACTCAGCAAAAAATTTTCATTAGAAACATAACACAGAGAGATATTTGGAGAAGATAATAAAGCACTGGTTCTCTTTTATTGTAAGATCTTAGCTGATGTGGGAGCATTGTGATTGCACTATCAATTGCTAAAGTGAAGAAGAGAACAAATAACTTTATTTATGTATTTTGTTTGTTTGTTTTTTAGACAGAGTCTCGCTCTGTCACCCAGGTTGGAGTGCAGTGGCACCACCTCGGCTCACTTCAACCTTCGCCTCCCGGGTTCAAGGGATTCTCGTGCCTTACTCAGCCTCCCGAGTAGCTGGGGTTACAGGCGCCTGCCATCACACCCGGCTAATTTTTGTATTTTTAGTAGAGACGGGGTTTCACCATGTTGGCCAGGCTGGTCTTGAACTCCTGATCTCAAGTGATCCACGTTGCCTCAGCCTCCCAAAGTGTTGGGATTACAGGCGTGAGCCACTGCACCTGGTCATCGTTATCCTTTTGACATGTTCATCCTTGTCACCACACTAAGGTAGAGATAAAGCAGTATCTTCTCAATGCTTGAAACATTTTAAGTTAAATTCATTCTATGATTTTCTTTAGATTTCTCCACATATATCAATGGAAAAAATTAACTACCTTAATTTCTGATCTATATAGAAATTCCAGTGCAACAAAACCAAATATAGGGTTAGAATATCAGGAAAGCAAAGAAAGAAGTGAAAATTCCCAGATTATGAAATGGAAAAGAACAGAAACATGATATTTAGCTCACAACTCTTTCAACCCGCTTTCTATACACTCCATTATTCTTAGAATTCTTACACAAATATTTAGTACAATTTTGGAGGAATAGTAGAAACATTTTATGACTTTTCCTTGTCCTGTATCTTCACCTAGCCTTCTTCTTTTCAGCTTTCCTATGTCCTTTCTTCCCCTTTTATAAGGAGAATTTGTACAATAACATCAGTTGTACAATAACATCCATTTTCATAAGTTATTTAGGTAGATCATTTCGAAGTATACATTTTGGATTTCCAAAACAGCTGTTTTTAATTAAAATTTAATTAACTATTTATGTCATTATATATCTTTTGTTAAGACAACCTTAACTTTCTTCTCTTTTAATAAGATTTTACCCAACTGTTTACCTTAATTATAGACAATTAAAATGTTCTCTTAAAAATATATTATTTTCCATCCATTACTGCCAAAGCAAAGAACCCTTTTTCGCCAGAATACATCCTATACAGCAGTGGTAACCAACCTTTTTGGCACCAGGGACTGGTTTTATGGATGACAGTTTTTCCAGAGGTTAGGGGGTGGGTAGGGTGGGGTGGTTTTGGGATGAAGCTGTTCCATCTCAGATCATCAGGTATTAGAGTCTCATATGGAGCGTGCAACCTAGGTGCCTTGCGCAGTTCACAGTAGGGTTTGCATCCTATGAAAATCAAATGCTGCCTCTGATCTGACAGCAGGCAGAGCTCAGACAGTAACGCAAATTATGGGAAACAGCTGTAAATACAGATGAAGCTTCACTCCCTTGCCCGCCTATCCCCTCCGGCTGTGTGGCTTGGTTCCTAACAGGCCAGAGACTGGTACTGGTCCATAGCTCGGGGGTTGGGGACCCCTGCTATACAGGTCTTAGAGTATTTGAATGTCATAAAAAGAGGTATATATGTCTTCCATGGAGTCAGAATGTACGCGAAGTGGGGGTGGGAAGGATTCTAGGGGTTGGGAATGATATATTTTAAAACCTGTGTAAATCTTCAAGTTGTGAATATCACAGTGATATATAATTTTTCCCATAAAATGTTGAGAACAGTTAAGCTTGCTTGAGATATGGCTATCACATGGTTGGTTAGACTCATTTACTAGAAAAGCACACCAGCCTCACCATAGATGGAGTTTGAGTTTAAAACTCAGTAACATTAAATCCATGAATGCCAGCAGTTTGGTTTGGGAGGGTGAGGTCGGTAGATTGCCTGAGCCCAGGAGTTCAGGACTAGCCCGGGCAACACTGCACAACACCCCATTTCTACAAAAATTTCAAAAAATTAGCAGGGTGGCTGGGCGCGGTGGCTCATGCCTGTAATCCCAGCATTTTGGGAGGCCGAGGCAGGCGGATCATGAGGTCAGGAGTTCTTAGGACCAGCCTGGACAAGATGGTGAAACCCCGTCGCTACTAAAAATACAAAAATTAGCCGGGCGTGATGGCACGGCCTGTAATCCCAGCCACCAGGAGGCTGAGGCAGAGAATTGCTTAAACCGGGAGGCGGAGGTTGCAATGAGTCGAGATCGTGCCACTCACTGCACTCCAGCCGGGATGACAGAGGGAGACTCCATCTCAAAAAAAAAAAAAAAATTAGCAGGGCATGGTGACATGCATCTGTAGTCCCAACTACCTAGAAGGCTGAGGTAGGAGGATCGCCTGAGCCTGGGAGTTTGCGGCTGTGTTAGCCATGCAGTGCAGTGCCACTGCACTCCAGTCTAGGTGACAGAGTAAGACCCCGTCTCAAAAAAAAAAAAAAATTTGTAAACTATTTTTTTACACTGGAAGGAAGAATTATTGAAATGATTAGCCAATGTTTAGGCTAATCAAGACTTGATAAGTTTTCTAACAGAGTATTACCAAGATTTCTTAATTTGTACCAATCTAGTGGATATAAAATATTATTTCACAATGATATTATTAGTATTTCTCTAATTTCTAATAATGTTATCTTTTCAAGTATTTATTCACTGTTTGTGTTTCTTCTAAAAAATGCCTGCTCACGCCTGGGGTGCGGTGGCTCACGCCTGTAATCCCAGCATTTTGGGAGGCTGAGGTGAGTGGATCATGAGGTCAGGAGATCGAGACCATTCTGGCTAAGACAGTGAAACCCTGTTTCTACTAAAAATACAAAAAATTAGCCTGGCATGGTGGCACACATCCATAGTCCCAGCTACTCGGGAGGCTGATGCAGGAGAATTGCTTGAACCCGGGAGGTGGAGGTTGCAGTGAGCCGAGATTGCGCCACTGCATCCCAGTCTGGATGACAGAGCGAGACACTATCTCAAAAAAAAAAAAAAAAATCACAATTTTTGCAAAGCTAATTGTGTCATTTTCTCCTTTGGTTCTTCCTAATATATGCAGGATAAAAGACAAGTTCCTAAGCATGGATTTAACACTTTTCATTGTCTTTACCCTTGTCTACCTCTCTAGCCTCACTTCCCAGTGTTGTCTGCCTCTCTCTAAATTCTCTAAAAATTCAAAATTGCTAGTACATTGCTTCTATGCATTTGTTCATGGTGTTTCTTCTGTGGAATTTCCTTCTCATTCTTGCTGATAATGGCTAATATTGTATTCATCATTTAAGGCTTAGCTCTTCACATTTCCAGAAAGCCTTGTCTAACTCTTCTTAGGCTGACTTAAGACCTGCTCCTCCAAATTTCTATAGCATTCTGTGTATAACTCCATCACTGCATAGACTTTAAGCTCCTCAAGGGCATGGATGCTTTTTATCATTTCATCTGTAGCACCTAGCAGGATGCCCGGCCTACAGTGACACTCAAATGTAATTTAATCTCCACGAATGCGTGTTACATGTGTAAGATTTAAGAGACATTATCTAAAAGGAAACTAGATAAGGATTGGAAATTCAGGAGAAAGATCTGGGCTAAAGACGGCAGTAATAGCTGAGGTCATGAAAGGGGCTAATATTTGCCAGGTGTGTACTGTGTAGTGGGCACAGTGCTAGGCATCCGTCATATATTCACAATTTTACAAGGTAGCAATTATATTTTAAAAATGCAGAAGTAGGCTCAGGAAGGTTAAACAACCAGTTCAAGTTTCACAAAGCTAATAAACAATAAAACTGGGATTTGAACCAAGATCCTTCCATTACACAACACTGAATGAACTCAGGAATGTGTGTGTGTGACAGAGAGAGAGAGAGAGGGAGAAGGACAAAGAAGAGGCAGAAGAAGAGACAAGGAGACAAGGACAGAAGACATCTTGGAGATGGGTTTAGGAAGAAGTCAAAAAGGGACATAGAAATGGGAGAAACACTGTTAGTGACTGGTGTGTTGGGAGACAGTAAAAGATTTCAAGAAGAAATGATAACCATTCCAAATTCTTCAGAAAGATCAAGCAATTAAAGGACTGAAAAAAGTATTTTGAGTTCCAACAATATCTTTTGGCCACCTTGGAAACACTAGTAATTAGCAAAGTAGTGGGGAGAAGCTAGTGTACAACAGGTTGAGGAATGACTAGGAGGCAGGGATGTGACAATGATAAACAAGACTACTCTTTGGAGAATCAGCTGTAAAGGTAAGGCAGGCAATATGTAAAAACCAAGGCTTAGAGGTTGTTTTTTTAAGAAAAACTTTAAAGATGTCATAGACATGAGCATATTTAAATACTGAAGAGGTAAACTCATTTGGGAGGGAAAATTCAAGCTACCTGGGAGAGGATGCCTTCAGAAAGCACATTTTTTAGGAGGTGGAAGATGATATGTAAAATAACTATGGACAAAGGCCTATTCCAACTGAGATGCCAATGCATATGTTTGTAGCTGAAGTGAGAGAGCCAAAAATCTGGGTTTTTAATCTGTGAAGTGGGAAGAAATGAGGTCTGAGATTTCAAATATGAGCAACAAAACTCAGACTTTGATCCCAAACAGTTTCTCCCTACTCATTTTTTTTTTCTGTCGAATGGATCAATTAACATTCCCCTATTCACCCTGGCCTCAAACCTAAGTGTCATCTGTGATTTCTCCCTTTTATTCCCTTCCTAATATCTAATGAAGTTTAAAATAGTAAGACTACAAAGGAGTCTGAGCATAGTTATAGATGTTTACCTCTAGAAGTTCAGGTTATTAAGGTTGTTACACTACACGTCACTATAAGCAGCTGCTGTGAGGCAAAGTTCTTGGTGAGAATGGGTCAGTGGCAGAACTTTACCAAGTAAACACCTATCGGGCTTCATTGTGCATGCTCCCAGTCCAATACACTACCTGGCACACAGCAGGCACACAGCGGGAACCAACGAATGAACGCTGGTGTTGGTGGGCCCGTGAGGAGAGTCACAGATTCACTGAATCGATTTGGACTCGGTAGAACCTTGGGGTCACCTAACCTTTTTACAGATGAGGAATCTGAGGCCCAGAAAGATGAAGTAACCTGCCCAAAGTCCAGAAGCGACTTAGCGCCAGGACTACAAAGGAGCAAACACAGTGCCGGGGAAGGGGATCTAGGGAGCTGCAGGAATTGAACAGCAGAATGTGCACTGCCATTTGGTTTCCCCCTTACAATGGGACGTTTCCTTCTGTTCTCATCACACCCCAGCCCTGGTCCTGGTCCTGATCACTCCATGGGTCATTATCCCAACAGCATCCTGTCCTCCTCTTCTTGCCTCCCAAGCTACCCAACATTCCCAAGCCAGATCAACAGTCATCAAACATTGCTTTAACTCACTCCATTCCAGTTAAAAGCTTTCAAATAATTCCAACCTATAGGACAAAGTCCAAATGACTAACATTCTTAACCCCGCGCTCTAGTCCTGCCTACTTTCAACCGTCGCTCCTCGTGGAGAAATGCTCCATTCTGCCAGGCTCCCCTACCCATCATCCTCCAAGTTCCTTAGGCCTCTTCGGGGGGCAGCGGGGCGGGCACTGGGTCCCACGCCGAGAGGATTTCGTGCCAGGTCACGCACACGGTGCAGCAGGAGCCGGGTCCCCCTCCTCAGCCCCCAGCCCGGCCCTGGACACACCAGCTATCACACGCCCTGGTCAAATGAACCAACGGGCACGTGGTCGGCCTGCAGAACAGAACCCGAGCGAGGACATGCCCGGAACCTGCCTTCCCGCCAGTGGCTCAAAACCCCACCCGCAGGCCCCGCGCCGCCTCAGACCGGATCCAGCTGGATTCCTCAGAGCGGCGCAACCGCCTAACAGAATTCTACCTCTTTCCCGGCCGCAGCAAATGGCGCGGCCCCTCGGGATCCGGGGCCGCCGCGGGTTCTGATTGGCCGATAGAGTTAGCCTGGGGGCGGGAGAAGAGCTACCTCAGGGAAGCTTGTGGAGCTGGGAGGTCGCCCCCGGGCGGCGAAGCGGCCATTACGCAGGCGTGAGTGAAACGAATAAACAAACAAATAAAACCCACTAGCCCGAGGTCTCCATTTCTTCCCCGCCCACCTTTCCCCCGCGTGGGGTCTCCGGTTTCCCAATCGCCACGCTTTCCCCGCCTTCGTCAACGTCTGGGTACGTCCCCCTAGCCGCGCTGGCCACGCACGTCCCGGCACTTAACCTCTGCCCGCCCGGCGCGAAGTTAGAGGCCGGGGTTGCGCGAGCGGCGCGCACTCCCGGCGGTGGGGAGCGGAGGCAAGGAGCCGGAGCCCGAGCCCGAGCCCGAGCCCGCGGCCGCGGCCTGGCCCAGGATGACTTGCTACCGAGGATTCCTCCTGGGCAGCTGTTGTCGCGTGGCGGGCGGCCGGGCGGCGGCGCTGCGGGGACCGGGTGCGGGAGGCCCCGCCGCGCGGCCCCGGCTGGGCGGTGACGGTGGCGGCCGGCGGCATCTGGGGCAGGGGCAGCCGCGCGAGCTGGCGGGCTGTGGCAGCCGCCCGGACGGCGGCTTCCGCCCCTCCCGGGTGGTGGTGGTGGCCAAAACCACCCGGTACGAGTTCGAGCAGCAGCGGTACCGTTACGCGGAGCTCTCGGAGGAGGACCTGAAGCAGCTGGTGGGTCCTGGCTCGGCCCCGCTTCGCTCCCGTGCTCGGCCGGGGCTCTGGTGGCTGCTGCGCCCCCTCGGGCGAGACCTCTCGGGACAACTCTTCCCAGGGCACCGCAGATGCCCGTCCTGCCTCTTTCGCGGCCCCCAGGTCCTCTGGTTTCTCCCTGGGTCCTCTTTGCCTCTGGGCGTGCGTGCGAGGGAGAGGCAGGGCCGGGGAGAGGGAGAGCCGGGGAGAGGGAGAGGGGCAGTATTCGTGCAGGGACTTCCGAGGCAGGGGCGCCGCGGGGAGGGCGAAGAGGGGCTGCCGAGTGGTCTCAAAAGAGTGAGGGGTTTGGGGATTCGTTGGTGCCCTCGCCGACCCCGCTCTCGTTCGCTGGTTGGGTCCCACTCCAAGAAAGTGAGCCGTGGCCTGAGGGCTGGACGCCCTGCGAACAGCTCCCCAAGACGCCCCGAGAAAGGGGGCCCGGGGCGCCGCTGAGAGCTGCAGGGGGAAAAGGGCCGAAACTACCGCGGACACACCCCCTTTTACTCTGCAGGACTGCGAGGCCTAGGGCACTCCGGAAAGCCCTTCAGCCTGAGCCTTTTCCTTGCTGTAACGTGGTCGTTGGACACTACCAGCTTGTTTTAAAAGCACAGGTCTTTGGTGCTGAGAAGGGAAAGGGAGAAAATGTGATTTGTATATATACGTTTTTAAGGAGAAATGTCAGGACAAGGGGCTGGTATACTGGGTAGTGTGTGAAATAAAAAGCCTGCGACTCTTGTGCAACAATATCTCCACAATAGACCATATTTGATACGTTTATTTATATATATGCAAAAAGATACAAATCCAAGAGGAAAACCAGAGTTTCAATCTTCCTGTTGTCAACCCCCGCCCCCCCAACACTTTAAAAACAATTTCTGATGCCATACCCCCATCCACCAACTTTAGGAAAAGGAGAGTGCCCGGTGCTACCATGAGCAATGTGTCCAGAAAAATCTGTTGGAAATCTCTTAATTGTTGGCACTGTGCACCAAAAGGTTTTGGAATTAATTGCACATAACTAATTTAGTTTAGTTCTGTGCAAGACAAGACAACCTGTTGGAAACCTCTGGTATCGTGTGATCTTAGCAAAGTTATTTTTTTGTAGAGGCGTCAAAATGAAATTATAAATCATCTTTGCTTAAGTGCTGAATCTGTTGTCAACATTAAACATCCTGCTGCTTTGTTGGGTTTATTGAAGAGGGCCTCTGCATTCACCTGATGGGAGTCTAAATTTGTAGATTTGTTTTCTGTTTCCTGAGTGTTTGAAAATGACTGTTTATAGAATACACTTGCATCATTTAAAGAGTAAAACAGTTTGAACAGGAGGCTAGAGTAGTTGAGTTTGTGTTAGGGAGTGAAACTAGAGGTGAGGCATGGACTAGTAATGTCATAAGAAAGCACAGTGTTACTATTTGGGGAAAGTGGTGTGCCCTTTGGGTTGTACTAATTTTGCAAAGTCTAGCTTGTAGAATTTGTCAAATGCCATGTATGCATGAATATGTGCATACAGTTTTATCGAAGCTTCCCACAACAATTTAAAATAGCTCACATGGCATGTTTAAAGTGTGGGATTAAGAGTGAAGAGCTCAGTTCTAGGCCCCTGGTTCTGTGTGGTTAACTTCCTATGTGTGTTCTCTGGGCCTCATAGGTGGAAATGATACTTCTTGTGTAGTATGGTCCGTTTTCAAAGTGCTCCACCTAATTCAGTATGTGAATTGCTGAGGTTGTACCAGATAGCCTCCAAGGTCCTTTACAGTGCTGGCATTTTGAAACTGTGGATAACGTTTTCAAGGCCTCAAGAAAATGGGTGACATCTCAGGATTAACTCTTGGACCTCTGAACTAGGTTGCCACTTAATAAAAAACTTTTAAAATGTAGGGAAAATCAATAAGTCTGAAAAAGTCAAACTACCTAAGTGTACCCATTCTGAGTGGAGAAATCTCTAATAAGGTAAATATTTGTCTATTGCTAGGTAATGCTGTTTGGGATAAGCCAGCTTTGAAGTAAAACTCCTGGGACTGTAGAATACACAGTTTTGTAATTGCCAGGCATTGGAATAGTTTTTGTTGATGTTGTTGTCATTACAGTTTTATTGGATAAGTTCCTTACTGATTTGAATTTGTGTTATAGTTTATATCAAGGCCCGTACTCAGAGTGCAATAGCATTAGTTGTAGCCCAGATGAGAGATTATTAATAGGCCAAAGAATACTGGGCTGTGTGAAGTTGTCCTAAAATGGGATTCTGTAATAGGAGTGATAAGATGATAAGTATTATTGGTTATATTGCTGGGTAAAAAATACTAAGTTATGTGAATCATGTGAATTGGATATAAAAGAAAGTGGCCAAGTGTTTGAGTCTCACCATGGCTGCTGTGTCTATAGTGTCATGGTAACTTGGTTTTTTGTCAAAGCATTCTCTTTTGTTGTGGTGGTGGTTTTTTTTTTTTTTTTTTTTTTTTTTTTTTTTTTTTTTTTATGTAAAACAGGTCTGTATTAGGCTGTTTGTTAAAATGCAAATGGAAGATGAAGGATAGAGTGCCAGTATAATTTTATACCCTGAAGGCTGATGATTTTCTAACTTTGTAGAAATGTAAACAATTACAGGAAATATTTTTTAGTTGATAAGGCATGCACAGAATAGGTTTACATCCTTCAAGCTAGTCAAAGTTTTGACTTTTATTTACCCTTTCATATTGGTTACATTGCTTTATTTTAAAATCTTGTCTTTTTCCCCATTGATTGACCAATGACTTATCTTGTGATATCAAATTTCTGGTCAAATATTTTAGTTCTACTGTTTCATGACATTTCAAAAGCCAGTAAAACTATTACTACAATTTACTTGCTTCATTAAGAGATATAGCTGTTGGCAAATGTGGAACTGCTATTAACAGGGTCCTTAACACAAATTAGAACTCTAGATGAAACAGAACTGACTTGGAAAGGATTTTGACACCAGAAACAGACCTCACTGGTCAAAAAAAGGTTTTATTTAAAGCTCTTTTTCACCTGTCACCAAGGATGGGGACTGAATAAGGGAAAAAAAAAATTTAATATAGAACAAATAAGAAGTCAGCAGTTTCTACCCTCCTCTCCGTCATTCCAGGTCTCACAACTTGGCAACCCTTTTATTGGTGTCTACTTTTAGTTTTGTTTTCTAAAATTCATAATGGGATAGAATAATTTCATTTAATAGTCTGCCGTGTTATTTGATTAAACTAGATGACTTGGAAGGTGTAGCACCTTGGATTTCCCTTTTGTTTTCTGAAGATATTGTGGCTTAGGTTGTAGCATTTGGGCAGATAATACTTTTGCCACAGGGTATGCAATAAGTGTACCATGGTATAATTTTGTCAGGTGGTATACTTTTGCTACATTGTATGCAATAAGTATATTGTATACAATATGATTGTTAATCAAATAGCATAATTTGGAGTACTGCCGGAGCTTTCTAACTGAATCTTGCTCCTCTCAAATCTTCTAGACACAGATACCAGAGTGTCTATCTAAAGTGAGCATCTGGCCCTTTCTCTCTTCTGCTTAGAACTCCACAGAAGCTCCCTGTACCCTTTAGTCACCTAGAGTACTTGTTAAAATGCAGACACCTGAACCTTAGCCCCCAAGACTCTGACTCAGTTTGTGGAGAATTCCCAGACTTTGGTTTTCTGAAGTACACACCTGACATTAATGACTCTGGCTGAATTCCAGGGATGTGTTTTATCCCTAGTTTGCATATGGTCCCCAGTTACACTGAGAAACACGGTCATGGGCTCAAGTTCAGGATCTTTAGAATGCCAGAAAAGTCCCTTCGTGAACTGGCTACCTCTTGAGCTTCACTTCTGATCACTTCTTGTCTTAAATTTCATATTCTGGCAATTTCAAACTGTCTTAATTTCCATTAGATGTTTTACTGATTTAGTTTAATTTATGGATCACTAGCACATAAAATGATTCAAAATGTAAAAGATACAAAATATTATACAATGAAAAGTCTTTCTGTTACTTGTCACTTGTCATTCAGTTTTGTCCCTGGAGGTAACTATTATCAATTTCTTGTGTTTCCTTCCAGAAGCAACCTATACCTACAAATCAACACAGTGAAATATTCTTTTTCTTTGCCTCATCTCTTTTTATTCAATGATAATATACTATTTAAGGTATTATGTGCCTTTTTTTTTAGCCTAACAGCATTTGTGGAGATTGTCATAAAGAACATTCTCATTCTTTTTAAAAACAGTGTGTATATAACTTTATTGTGTGTCCTAATTTATCTTCTGCTATTAAGCACATTCTGAAATGAATAACATTTGTGTTTATATGCATGTAAATCAAGCTGTAAGACAAATACCTAAAGTTGAAATTGTTGAGTCAAAAGGCATCTGCATATAAAATTTTAACAGATTTGGCCAAATTGCTTCCCTTAGAGATTGTACAGATTTTTACTTTCACCAGCCCTGTATAAGGGGACTTGTTTTTCCATAGTTTATCAAATTGTTGGGTCTTTGCCAACCTGGTGGGTGAAAGATGGTATTTCAGGGTGGTTGAATTTGCATCGCTCAGTGTGTACGTGTCTCCGTTTGTAGCCTCCTTTGATTTGAATGCTCTTCTTCCTCTATCCAATTCTTGTTTTGTTTTGTTTTGTTTTGTTTGAGGTTTAGCTCAGACATTACTCTCTCAGGATGTCATCTTTGGTAACCTTGCTGTGCCTTTGCCTCTCTCTGGCTACCAAGATTGTGTTAGGCATTCTTCACTTCATAATACTTATCTGTGTTTATTTTCTTCTCTAGACTGTAAACTCTTTGAGGGCAAGAATTGCATCTCCTTCAGCATCCTCTCCAACCCCACGCTTTCCACTAAAAAAAGTAGTAAGATCATTTTTAGGTCTTTTCTCCTTGAGGCTGGGACCAGCTTCCTTGTAGTCCAGGGTCAAGAGATGTGGACTAACAGTATAGATTTCAAGGTTACTGGGATATAGTTGGTAGGTCAGTTTCCTGGAGTGGGGAGATAACTCAGGGAAAATGAAGTGAGAGCAGATAAGAAAACCAAAGTTGGAACCTTGAGCAATACCAAGGGAGGAGGTCAACAGAATTAACAGAGGAATGCACAAATAGAGAACGATGGGGAAAATAAAGGTGATAGCCTGGTAGAAAGTAAGTGGGATAGAGGTGATCTAAGGTAAATACCAAATATATCTGAAGAAATCTTTAGGGTTTGATGCACTAGGTCTGATCATGTTAGGTAAATGGTTGACTATCTAGGTGTTAATTAGGTGCTGTTAACCTTTTTAAGGCAATTTTGAGTAACACTTAGAGTACCATTTAGTTAAATGTGTATGCTTTTCAGGGTGCCTAAATTATGCCTAGTGGATTTACATACTGAACTGTCATTGTCTCAAAAGTTTGTGCATTTATTATGTGTTAAATTTAAAAAGTCTCAACTCTTTCCCTTATTAAGCTACCATAGAAATTACAGAGTACAAAATAGCAATACTGAATAGTAAAACAAGCCTTAAAAATTTGTAATTGCAATAAATTTAGTTTTAGATAAGTAAAACTATCTGTGATAATTTAATAAAGGTGTTATAAACCATTTAGGTAATAGCGTAACTTCACATCTGGATCTTAAAGTGTGCTAAATCTATCCATTCAAAATCTTGCTTTTTTTCCTTACGTGTTGTGTTTTATTTTAATATCAAAACTGTGTGGAGAGACATGATCTTGGCTTTTGCAGATTCTGTAGGAGAAACTCTTGCTTATACTGAAATGTGTCTGTCTGTAGATCTCATGGAGTCACCTGCTTTTTCCAAGTGTCCTGGTGAATCTTTAATTATTTATTTATTTTAATGGAGAGAAGAATTAACAGGTTTTTGGGGAAAATATTAAAGACTGTTACTAATAATGTTGTGTAACATTGCAGAGAATTGGGAATGTGTTCTGAATTTCAGTAATTTCTCTAACCTTTTAATGGTAAGACATTTTCTAAGAAATCATGTGTTCTTATTTTTGTCTGATTAAAGGAATGTTTTTAGATATTTGAAGTCATGTTATTTTCAAAGGTGTAGCAAGAAATTCTTACCAGCTTTTGCATATTCCTTTTAAACAAATATAATTATTGGACTTCACTACTCACTGGCTGTGGTGATTGAATGTGAGGGAAGAATTAAAGCCAGTTGAATAGTGATTTAAGCCTTTCTAACTGATGCTGTTTATTAAGTGATTTTCTTATTTTTTATCTGCCTTGTTTAGCCAGTTCATGTTAATAAAGCTTAATAGCCCAACCAGCAAGGTCTTTAAAGAAAATAAGAACTTACGTTCTCTAAATGAATGTTGAGCGTGACTTATTAGAAAATTAGTTCACAAGAAGAAATTTGAGTGGGAATAAGAATTTATGAACTGACATTTTTGCTTCAATGTTAAGTATTCTGATACTGACTGAACTTTGTATTTAGATTTGGAATTTTAGAAATTTTAGTATTGTTAGCAATCATAGAAAACTTGAAGTTTTTTGTTAGTTCTTCAAAACTTTTTCTCCCACAAATTCAGACCCTTTCGCCATCTCAAGCCAAAGTTCCCTAACAGTCAACTGCCAAGTATCTTATTTTCCTGGGGCTTGCTGAGAGCCAGGAAGTAAGCATAAAAGTTTCTGAACTCCCAGACTAGCATTTACAGGGCTTACACAGTAAGGTTTATGTGCTTTTTTCCTGGGTACATGTTCCATATTGTCCAAACCAAAATTTGGAACATAAGGTAAAAAGTCTGGATAGGGAATTGAAGTATGAGGGCCAGCTGCTCTTGAAGTTTTATTTAAAGTAGAAGTGGTAAATTAGATGTAACTAATTCAAATACACAGTAAGCCTATTGCAGCTGCAAGGGCAGCACCAGCAGCAGCTGTTTCAGCAGTCCTGGCACCCCAGTGTTAAAAAGAGTCAGAGTTAGGTGGAGGGATGGAAAGCATTCCAACAAGTACGAAGGAAGAGCTTGGTGAAAATAGACCAAAGAGATTAGAGTGTAGGGAATGGGGAGGAAAACAGGTAGGAGAAAGGAGCAGAAGTCAGATGGCATAAGCCTGAGAGTTGGTAGGGAGAATGCCATTTGTAGAGGGCATTAAACTGAGGAAGAGACATGCTGTGGTCTCTCTGGTTTCTGTGTGGGGAATAATCTATGGGGCTCCAAGAGTGGAAGTAGGAAACCCCAGTTAGAGGCCTGTGCAGTGGTTCAGGTGTGAGATCATGAGTGGTAGAGGTGAAGAAGAGAAAAGTGCTTGGATCAAACATAAGATCTAGTAATTGGATGTGGAAATAAGCAAAAATGGAGGCATCGGGTATGGCTCTAGACTCTTGGCTTAAGCCATAGTTGGGGAATTCTTGGGCCAGAAAATGAGGGGCTAGATATTGAACATGCTAGATATTGAATGAATAATAATGGTATTTAATTATTCAGTATCTGGCATGTTCAGTACCTAGCCCTCTAAATTGGGGGTGCCTGTTAGATATCCAAAGAAATATGTCAAATAAGCAGTTGAATAAATGTATTTGAAGCCCTAAAGATAGGCCAGGTTGGGAGATAGCAGTTGGGAATCATCGGCATCAGCATATAGATCTCTTTTAAAGCCGTGGAACTAGAGGTTGCCAAGGGAGAGGGTAGTGGTCCATACTCACTGAGAGGTGGTTAATGCAGTTTTAGTCAATCTGTAGCTGGGTAATGATAGTGGTAATCTGAATATTAATGCTATGTTTGTCCATATTAAGAAACTCTAGTTTTTCAAACTTTACTGACTTGTGTTGATTTGTTGATTATTTTAAATGAAGGAATTTTCTAGTTATTATCATAGTCAATGTTTTCCTTTAAAAAATTATTGACGTTGGTAGCTTAAAGTTTAATGAGGCTTTTGGCTAGGCATTAAACTTTGGCACAGGCTGTCTAATCTATTGTAGTATATCTTGGTGAGTTAACATCTATTTATTAATTTTCACAATAGCCAAATGCTTCCTCAGCTTCTCTTTTGTGAGAACATACAAAGATTACAAAGTGAGGGCAAAACTATTTAAAAACTCTTAACCCAGTAGTCACAGACAAAAGATAGGGAAGGTAGGTATCAAAATATTAACCCTTTTTGAGCCATAAGATTATATTTGATTTCAATTTTCTTTAAATGTGCATCTTCCATATTGTGAGTGTTATCTTTATAACCTTTAAAAAGTAAAATATGTATTAATATGCTGTCTAAGAAATAGTTTTACTTTATAGTTCAGTAAGTAATGATTTAAAACAAAATATTTGAGATTGTATATTAGGCTGAGTGTGGTGGCTCACACCTGTAACCCCAGCTTTTTTGGAAGCCAAGGTGTGTGGATTGTTTTTTTGGAGGCCGAGGTGTGTGGTCTCAAGGAGTTCGAGACCAACCTGGGCAACATGGTAAAACTCCATTTCTACCAAAAAAAAAAAAATACAAAAATTAGTTGGGTGTGGTGGTGTGCACTTGTAGTCCCAGCTGCCTGGGAGGCAGAGGTGGGAGGACAGCTTGAGTCCAGGAGGCGGAGGTTACAGTGAGCTGAGATCGCACCACTACACCCCAGCCTGGGCAACAGAGCCAGACCCCGTTTCAAAAAAAAAAAAAAAATATATATATATATATATATATATATATATATGTAGTAGGTATTTGAAAACTGATTTTGTTACATAAAGAGGAAAGGTATAAGCTGGGCACAGTGACATGTGCCGATAATCTCATCTACTTGGGAAATGGAAGCAGGGGAATCAATAGAGCCTAGGAGTCCAGGACCAGCCTGAGCAACATAGCAAGGCAGCATCTCAGGAACAAAAAAAAAAAGAAAAAAAAAAAAAAAGGGAAAAGGAAAGGTATAAAGGAATTTGGAGGAGCAAAAAAGTACAAATAACACACTTTTGAATTCTAGCATTCACTGTAGTGAACAAATTTCCTACTTGGCGATTAAATGGATGTTCACTAAGGACATTTCTGAACTTTTTTCTCTACATTTTACTTTATGGATTATTCATAAGAAATATACTTTTAAAAATTTTAGGCTGAGATAGTTATAAAATGTTACTCCAACTAGGAAAAATAATTCTTGAAGGATATATATATATATATATTATATATATATATATATAAATATAAAAGTTACCCTTTCTAAGGTAGCTAGTCAGCCCTTTGTTTAGATTGCATAGGGTAAATTCCAAATAGAGTTTATAAATCTGAGAACAAGAGAGAAGCAAATCCAAGGGGAACAAAGGTCATCTAACCACCTCTACAAGTATTAGTTTATCTTTGGTCATCAAGTAGCCATATGCAATGTGTTAAAAAGTCATCAACGCTGAGGCAGGAGAATGGCATGAACCCGGGAGGCGGAGCTTGCAGTTAGCTGAGATTGCGCCACTGCACTCCAGCCTGGGCGACAGAGCGAGACTCCGTCTCAAAAAAAAAAAAAAAAAGTCAAAAAAATAAAAAGCTTAAGCTGTAAAACATAAGATATTGAGATCCTGGTGACTATATGATTCAGAAAACATAATGCTGTATTTGGTATTAAAGCCAAATTATAATTTTCTGATATCAGGCTTTCTAGTTTAATTTGTACTGGTAGGTTTCACAGGTAGTCATTAAAATATATTTTTAAAAAATTGTATTTTATATGGGGCTTTTAAAAAACAATATTAGAACATCATGTGTAATATGTATTAGTAAAACAACATTTTTTTTTTGTTTTGATATAGCTTGCATTGAAAGGCTCTAGCTACAGTGGACTTCTTGAACGACATCATATTCACACCAAAAATGTAGAACATATTATAGATAGTTTACGGTAAGTTTGTGGGATTGGGTCTTGGGTTGGATTTTATATTCAGGACTTCCAGTTCTTATTTTGTACTAGCAGCCCATTCTTAGGCTTTTAGTGTTGATTGTTACTATGAAATCATTTTCAGAAAATTATATCGAGGTTAATGGATCTGATTTTATAGCATCTTTAAGGAAATATTTATTCTCTGAAAATGTCACAAGTATTTTCAATTATTTGATCTTCCAGAGAAATGCATTTTCTACAGAGTTAATTCAGTTACACAGCTGGCTTCAACTGTGTAATGTTTTATTTATTAAAACAGACTAGTGGATTATATGAGTGTTCATTGTAATAATATTTTTGAGTGACTGAAAATTATAGAAACTTCTGTCCAAAAATTACAGAAACTTCAGTTAATTCAGAACTAAACGCAATTATGTGTGTACAAGAAGGTCAGTGTGAGAAACATGTGAATTACAAAGTGTTCAGTCACTATTCCAGTGTCTGGTACTCAATGGATATTTGTTGGATTTAAAATAACGGCCATTCAGTTTTATAGTTTAAAAAGTCGTCACTCAGTCCGGGCGCGGTGGCTCACGCCTGTAATCCCTGCACTTTGGGAGGCCGAGGCGGGCGGACCACGAGGTCAGGAGATTGAGACCATCCTGGCTCACACAGTGAAACCCCGTCTCTACTAAAATACAAAAAATTAGCCGGGCGCGGTGGCGGGCGCCTGTAGTCCCAGCTACTCGGGAGGCTGAGGCAGGAGAATGGCGTGAACCCGGGAGGCGGAGCTTGCAGTGAGCCGAGATCGCGTCACTGTACTCCAGCCTGGGCGACAGAGTGAAGACTCCGCCTCAAAAAAAAAAAAAAAAAAAAAAAAAATCGTCACTCTAGGTGTTAGTCTTCTCGACCGTTTTTGTACTATGAATGTAAGCATTAGAAGGAGGAGAGAAAATGAAATTCTAACTAATACTGCTATTCACTAGTGGTTATAAAAGCTTTTAAAGCACATGGAGATTTGGGATATAACTTTTGATTTATTCATATGCTTCCTTAATTAGCTAGTTAATTGGCTGTTGTAATTAAATGATAACAAAGATAATGCTATAAAGCTCCATGTACATTTGCTTATAAGACACAAATTTGTTTATTTTACATCTCTGTTGTAATCATCTGCCTCTCAGAAAACATACCCCTGTTATATATATATTATTAGTGGAAATTTCGTATAACCTTTCCTTTTTTTATCCTAGGAATGAGGGAATTGAGGTTCGTCTAGTAAAGAGGAGAGAATATGATGAAGAGACTGTTCGATGGGCAGATGCTGTCATAGCTGCAGGAGGTAATAATTTTACAGAAGTAACGATGTTGGAATATACAAATGTTGTTTAATACACATTATTTCCAGATACCCTAGGGTCTAGCTATATTGAAGCCGTCAGAGTCTTACCATTAAACAACTTTTTGGATTGTTACGATTAGGTTTAAAACTTCTGTTTATACAAGTCTACTTTTTAAATGAATGATGTTACTGTGAGGTTCCTTGTGTATATTTAAGGTATGCATTTAACTTCAAATATGATTCAAAGGATCAGTTATTGTATTTTGGTATAATTATAGCAGTTTTAAGAAAAAAATGAAGTTGATAAAGAGTTTAATGAAATGAGGTAAATTCTATTCCTCTTTGGTCCCAATATACTTTCTTTTTTCTGAACTTTATCATTAAGTTAATGGCTACTGTTTCTAAAACTTTAAGTTGACAGCAGGTGTTGAAGAGAAAAATTTGAAGTTGGACACATTGGATATGTTTTCATTAAAATAATTTGTGAATTTGGACTGGTGTTATGGGAGAAGGAAAGAAGATTGGCTAATAGAAATTTTTGGATTAGATTAGTGGTTACCAACTGTGGGGTGCTACTAGTATGTAAAGGGAATACATCTAAAACATTCTACAGTGTCCCCACAACAAAGAATTACTCTGCCTAAATGTAATCTTGCCGCTTACGAAATCTTGGATTAGAGTGGGAGAGAGAATCCAAAGGTATAATAGATAGAAAGGGAGTGGGATAGGCTATAGCAGTTAGCAGGGTAGGGTATGATTGTTAAAACTACTAATTTTCACAATGGCCAAAAACTGGATTTATAACAGAAATCTGGTTATGTCTTATATTTTGTCTTATTTTTGTTAGGTGATGGCACAATGCTGCTGGCAGCAAGTAAAGTCTTGGACAGACTTAAACCAGTTATAGGGGTAAACACTGATCCAGAACGGTAAGAAAGAACATACACTTTTTGTTTGATTTGTGTGGTGTGCTTTTTAATTTTTTTTTAGGTTATACATACATGCATTTCTGCTTTGCTTGCATAGTATCTTTTTATGATCTGTCTTAAAATTTGGAAGCTATTCTTTATTTTCTCCACCATGTTCACATGCCTGGGCTCTGTTACTACAGACATTTTACTATGGTGTATGGTGTCTAAGTGGAAGCATGATTGTTCCTGGCCACCGTGAATATTAGAACCATGTTCCAGAAACATTCTAGTAATGAAATTTAGGTATGTAGAATTGAGTAGGATTGTCTTTTATGTAGTTGTTTTCAAGGATATAGCTCTAGTTTTAACCTCAGGCATGAAAAATATATATACATGTAGCTGGCATTGGTGGTAGGAGAACTGGGATGGACCAGTTCTCATATTTTCGCTTCCCAGGTAGTTTGGGAGTAGGATCTATGGCATAATAGACCTGAGTTCTTGACCCAGGTGAGTGTTGGGGACCTTTGGTATTGCTGAGGAGGGACAAGTTAATAATGATCCATTTTCTACTCTTCCTTATGGCTTGTATTTATGTTCCTCGTTATGCTACCACTGATTTTTTTTGGGGAGGTGACTTTACTGACTTAATAAAAAGACCTATCCAAACACTATTGGCATTTTTTTTTTCCTTCCTCAGCTTTCTGATATTTACCCTCAGTCTGTTCTAGCCACCCACAGCCGTGACTATACCTGGACTTTCTGATGATTTGGAATTTCCCTATCTCTACAATCCTAATTAATTCCACTCTGACTGCAGCCTCCTACCTTAACAGCAGTCTTACTACTTTATCCCACTAAATCTGCCCTTTGACTTTCAGTATTTTGATCTCTTCCATTTTCTCCACTTATTTCTTCCTCACTTCATTTACTTTCTTACATATTTCTTTCTTTCTTTTCTTTTCTTTTTATTTTTGTTTTTTTGAGACAGAGTCTTGCTCTGTTGCCCAGGCTGGAGTGTAGTGGCGTGCTCTCAGTGCATTGCAACCTCTGCTTCCTGGGTTCAAGTGATTCTTCTGCCTCAGCCTCCCGAGTGGCTGGGACTACAGGCATGCACCACCACACCTGGCTAATTTTTGTATTTTTAGTAGACATGGGGTTTCACCATGTTGGCCAGGCTGGTCTCAAACTCCTGATCTCAAGTGATCCTCCCACGTTGGCCTCCCAAAGTGCAAATATTTCTTCATCGTTACCTTTCTGCACAATTCTAGATCAATCTGACCATCATCCTTTCTACTTCTGCATCAGTACTGCTGTGGTCATCTGGGGAAAAAAAGATCATTGGGTTTGGTGGCACTTCCAGTTTGTAGTCTTCAGCACTTAACAGTGGACTCAGAGTTGCACACAAACTTCCTGTGTAGCCCTACTCATCTCTCTTCCCCGTTCTCTGTGGTGGCTGCTTCAGTAGTTCAACTTTTGCATTCACCTTGCTTCCCTTATCCTTCCTCCTTCAATAAACCCACCTTTTTTTTCACAGAGGATTTGAAAGTCACTGGATTAGAACTACTTCACCTTTTCTCCTGCTTAAAAAAATCTTGTCCTATCATGTTGTCTTTTTTTCTCTCCCTTCACACATGACTCCTTTTAGCCTGAAAAGACTTGTTCAAAACTCCTGTTTTTCAAGAAAATTTAAAAAATCTTTTACCCTGTGTCACTTTCGTATAACCTTTTATACGTATAAAAGGTTTTATACGTATACGTATAACCTTTTATTATCTCTTTTCCTTCCACTTATCCCCAAGCTTGGTTATCTGCACTTCTTCAGTTCTTAGTTATTTTCTAAAACTTTGCAACTTTTTTATGGATTTGCCCCCAACCAGTTCATTGACATTGCTTTTGCCTTAGATCAGTGATATCCTCGTTACTGAATTTACTGGATATTTTAGTCCTTGTCTTACCTGATTTCTGGGAAATTTTTGGTGCTAACTGCTCCCTTATTTCTACTCTACTTTGTTTGCATTTGTGATACCCCTTTCTTCCTATCTCTGTGACTACTTCTTTGTCTGTATCTCTTTTGAAGGATCTTACTATTTGGTTCCTGGCTAAATACTGGTGTTTTTACATATTGTGCTCTGGGCCATCTTTTTTCTTCTTCAATTCCTATATTGTCTCCAGGGAGGCTGATTAATACTGTGGTATTGGAGTCTCCTGGGACTGCAGAATCTTTATTCCAACAGTGATCTTCTTGCTTCCATTCTTAACCTTATAGTTTCTTAGTTTCTTCTCCCCACTGCAGCCAGCATGATTATTTTATGAAAGTTTGATAATATTATGTGACTTCTCTGCCTAGATTTTTTTTTTCTCATGGCTTCCCATCTAACTTAGGATAAAATCTTAATTTTTTACTGTGAATAGGGTGAAAAACTCCTGGTTTTCTTGGAACTTTCCTAGTTTTAGCACTGAAAGTCCTGTGTCCCAGGAGAATGTCAGTCCCAGGCAAACCAGGGGACAGTTGGTCACCTTAAATATGATATACAGGCTATACATTATCTGGCCTTTTACCGTTCTCTGTCCTTATTGCCTATTATTTTTCCCTTCATTCTATTATAGCCACACTGGCCTCTACTTTGGATATATCCAGTGGTATTAAAAATGTAACATGTACAAATAAACTCTCCTTTTCTCTCTCCCATCGTTCTTAATGAATGGAATCATCTGTGCTGAAGCTGTAACTATCTCTCCCTCACTCTATCTTCAAATTGGTCCTAAGTTCTAGGGAACTTACTTTTGAGTCCATCTGTTGCCATCCTCACTGCCACTAAAAATAGCTCAGCCCTTTATAGTTGTTTAAATTACTGAACTAGCTTACAGTCTCTCTCCTTCTAACTTATCCTTTACACATTGTCTTAGCTTCTTTCTGAAGTGCAGATCTAATTGATTATACCCACTCCTTATTAAAATCTTTTAGTTTACCATGACCTTCAGGATACATTGTAAATTCCTTAGCATAAAATATATTATCTTTCACTGTCTCTTGCCTATTTGCTTTTCTAGTTTCACCTGTCCTCATATGTCCACAGGCATGACACATTCTTTAGCTTAAAAAATGTATTTTTGGAAACTGTTCTAGGATCAACCTAGGATCCTTTCTAAAAGGCTGTTCTTAACTGCAAAATGTAACTATATGAGTGTCCACCAACATGCTGGTTGGAGGCTCACACAGGGATGCTTTTACTCTGGTGGGGAGCTTTGTTGATATATAAGATCCAGGGCATGATTTGAGAGTAGGTGAAAGAGTTCTCCAGAAAGGCCCATGTCCCCCCAACCCACCCACCCATGCCTTTGTATGTGCTTTTGTCAAAAGTTCCCTTACACCACTTACTCACTTCTGTGGTTGTTGTTTGTTCAAGACTGGGGTTTCTCCTGGGTTGTAATTCCCTCTACAGAAAGCACTTATCCCTATATATTTATTTTCTGTTTCTTTTTCTCTTCCATTAGACTATAAATTCCTTGAGTATAGGACCTTGTATTTTAATTTCTCTGTCACTAGCATAGTTTTATACATAGCTGGTAGGTAATAAATACTTGAAAAATGAATGATTAAGTGATTTTAGGGAATAGGGATAGAACCCCAATCTAGCTGAGTAAATATTCCCTAAATGTAAATAATTGAGATCATTGGTTCAGTAATTAATTTTTAATTGCCATCAATGTTGATGCATGTGGGTTTTAGAACTTCTTAATGGCTTATTTTTATATCATTAAGGTAAAAGATTCTTAACTTTAGTGATCATATGTTACACAGTTTATTGAACTATATTTTCTTTTGAAAACTGGCTTCATATTCATAAATTTGTGGGAATTTGAAGCTGGCAAGCAATTGTTAATATTGTCATCTCTTCTCTATTTTCTACCTAGAAGAACAGGTGTTAGAAGTTCTTTGGTTTCTCTTCTTGCCTCCAGGCAAGCCAAAGTTGCCTTCTGGTTTTGTGTATGCTTCAAGTTATCTGACTTCTTTATCTTAAATATGGTGGTATCTCAGTCCTTCAAAAAAGCTTCAAAAAAGCTCAGAGCTTCGAAAAAGATCAGAAGTTAATGTTCAACTTAAGTTGAACAACTTAAGTTGTTCAAATGTTGCATAACAAATCATCTCAAAACTTAGAGGCTTATGATGGTAACAGTGTATTATTTCTTATGGGTTGTGCATGTCAGGAGTTCAGGAGCAGTTTGGCTGGGTGGTTTTGGCTTGAGATCTCTCCTGAGTATAAGCAGGTGTCAGCTTGGTCTGTAGGCATCTGAAGGCTTGACTTGGGCTGGAGAATCCACTTTCAAGATGGCCCACTCACATGGACTCATCTAAATCAAATGTGTAATTTCTGTCTGTCTCTTCTGTATTCTACAGCCACTCTACTGAGCCTGGTAAATAATTACAACATTTGAAAGCTTAATATTCAAAATGGGATAGAGGGCATGTGGATAGTCAGCCTCCAAGGTAGCTTCATAGTATTTAGGTACCCTTTAATGTACTCCTCCCTGCCCCCCAATAGTCAATCAAAGATGGCCTATGTGACCAGTAGAATATGGTGTGAGAATGTGTAGGTCCCAAGACCAGGTCATAAATGGTATTACAGCGTCTATACTGGTCTTGAGGATTGTTCGTTATGGGGTAGGACAGCCACCATGATATGAGGATGCTCACAACAGTCCTGTGGAGAGGTTCACATGGAGGGGGATTGAGGTCTCCTGCCAACAGCCAGCACCAAGTTGCCAGCCATGTGAGTGAGCAACCCTGGAAGTGGTCGTGCTAGCCCAAGTCAAGCCTTCAGATGCCTGCAGCCCTAGCTGATATCTGACTGTAACCTCATGAGAGAGTCTTCTCTCTACAGAGGTTTTAGACTTGCAGTTGACCTCAGCAGATATTATGCTATCAAATGACCATTGATGCCTTTTATATACTTAACATTGCGTGAAGTATTACAACGAATATAAGAATTTAAAAACCTAGGCCTTGCGTTTTCTTAACCTCAGTGTTGACCCGCTTAGATAAAGAAGTTTACTATTCACAACTTTGTAAAAACATTTTTCTCTGGTCTTCACACTTACAAGTTGATTTACATTGATTATCAGGAGTTTGTTTTCCTAAGCCTACCCTCAGCCTTTTCTTCAAGATTGAAGTATCATTAAATGATGATGACTGAGCCTTCTGGACACATCTTTAGGTGCCACATACTCTCATCTACACCAACCAATAGGCAGTCTTACCACCTTATAATTTGCAATGATTCATTTTAATTTGTCTTCCACATCAAGCTATGAACTCCTTAAAGGAGTTTCATTATTTATATATTTTTGAATAAATGAAGGATTACATTGGATTAAGCTTTCTCAGTTCTTTTTTAGTGACTTAGGATATCTTAAATGACATTTAAAAAGGAATTATGGTTCAAAACATTTCACATAAATATTTTGATTCCTCAGAATCACCTTTTGAGATTGCTGGTTTGTCCTGATTTTGGAGATGAGGAAGCTGATGCCAAAGTGACTTGCCCAAAGTTAATAGTTAAATGATTTAAAGGTTAGAATAAAAATTTTAAGGTTAGTAGTTAAATAATGTAATTATTTGAACAACACTGTACCATTAGGTAACTTTACAGGGTAATTAGTGGCAGATTTGCTGCTATTTTTAGTTTCATTGTAATGTAGAAACTCACATATTATTATGTATTATGGCATTAAAGCTGGATGTAGACTACTAACTCTATGTGGTCTTTTTTATTTTTGTTGAAAAAACACAATTTTGTGGCAAAAAATGGAATATAGAGTAGAAATTTTTAGAATTTCATTTCTTAATTTTATAACTTAGTGATACCTTTTGATTAAATTCTTTTGCTTCACTTTTTTTTCTTTTCCTCTTTATATCACCAAAAAATTCCTGTTAAAATACAGGTCTGAGGGTCATTTATGCTTGCCCGTTCGATATACACATTCCTTTCCAGAAGCCTTACAGAAGTTCTATCGTGGTGAGTTCAGGTAGGAATTTCTTACAGTTTTTCTTATATAAGTATCTTAATAAGTATGTGCCATTAATAAATCTGTTAAAAAACAGAACAAATCAGGCAGGGCACAGTGTCTCAACGCCTGTAATCCCGGCACTTTGGGAGGCCGATGCGGGTGGATCACTTGAGCTTAGGAGTTCGAGACCAGCCTGGGCAACATGGTGAAACCTTGTTTCTACAAAAAATACAAAAATTAGCTGGGCATGGTGGCAAGCACCTGTAGTCGCAGCTATTTGTGGGGCTGAGGCGAGAGGATCACTTGAGCCCAGGAGGTAGAGGTTGCAGTGTGAGCTGAGATCGCGCCACTACACTCCAGCCTGGGCAACGGAGTGAGACTGTGTCTCAAACCAAACAAACAAAAAAACCAGAACAAATCAGATAATGTTTGGATTACTCCATAGATATAACAGTAGCCATTAAAAGTAATGTATTAGCTGAGTCACACATAGGTCTAATTTACCTTCTCCTAGTCCAGTTGGAATTGTGGAGAGAAACCCTGACAAATGTTGGTTGGCCTATAATATAACTGCATATAGAGATTTTTTTTCTCCTTCAGTGAGATAGCAGCCGTGTCTCTACTTTCTTAACCTCGTTACTTGTCCTTATCAGTTTAGTGGAAAGGTAATTAAAACTTTGGCTAAAATTGTTTGAATTTTTAGATTTTATATTTTTTATCTTTATCTCCCATCTAGTAATGATTGAGAGTTGGATTTAATCCAACCATGCTGAGATTCCTGGTATCTGTCTCACATAAAAGTATTTCTTAAGTAGTGGGGATGGGATTTTTAAAAATTTCTTTTACTTAATGTGTTCAGTGGTCATACCATCAGGAAAAAAGGAAGGTGGAAGAAGGAGCATGAGGTTGGCCAATTATATTTGAGAGAGCCAAGTTGGACTACTTTTTATTTTCTGACTTGGACTGTATTTTATAGTTGGGGAAAGCTTTTCCCACAGATATTTGTGAAGTTGTATTACATCTTCTTGACTTTTCTAGAGTCATTTCATTACCAATAATTCTAGTTTCTAGTCATTTCAGAAGTTTGACAACTTTAGAAATGGCTAATTTATACCTACCAAGTGGAAGTATATTTTTGTATACTTACCAAGCAGAATCTGTCCCATTGACTTTCGATACATTGATTATTGGTTTTGAAATCAATTAAATCTGATTGTTTTTTTCCTTTTACCAGAGATGTTATTTAAATTTTTAGGTGTAATCAAAACTGTTTTATTTATTGTTTCTTAATCCTTTTTTCCTTTTATTGGTTAAAAAAAACTGCATTACAAAATTTGTGGAGAGGGATTTTTATCTAATCCAGCCGTCTAAACACAATATTATTTTAAGTTTGCTCTCTTTTTTGTGTAATATTTTTTGCTGAGCAAAGCACAAACTATATCTTGCTCAGTATCTTGGACTTTATGGGTTCTTGATAGAGTTTGACTTAAAAGTTACTTGGGAGATTTTGTACAAGCACATTAGGTATTTCCATTATAATTGAAAAGAGAATAAATATTCAAATCTGTCATTGATAAGGAAGCTATAGACTTTAGGTGTTTCTGATATAACTTATTCATGGAATAACTAGTAACTTTTTTATTCACTATTTAATTTCCTTAAATTATTATAATGTGTACTCTTTAATTTATTCTATTTTAACATAATTCGCCTTTTCTTCACTTTTCCAAGGTGGTTGTGGAGGCAGAGAATCAGGTTATACCTTGAAGGGACTGGCATAAACCCTGTTCCTGTGGACCTTCACGAGCAGCAGCTAAGCTTGAATCAACACAATAGAGCCCTTAACATTGAAAGAGCTCATGATGAAAGTAGGTGGATTGGGCATCAGATGTGTTTGGGGAAATATTTAACTCATAGTTCCTTTGACCTCAAATTTTTTGATGTAATAATATATGATTAACTTGTTTTTAGTTTCATTAGTAGCACTTAACAAAGTACAGTGAATTACTTCAATTGTAAAGTTTATTAGAATCTGAAGTAAGAAATAATAGCATATTTCTAGATGTTTTCTAGGACAGATTTGAAAACTAGCTGATTAGGGAAGGATGGTAAAGTATCTGATAAGATAGTTGATGTTTGAGAAAAGATTCTTGGCCTTAATCTTTGAAATGTCAAAAAAAAAAAAAAAAGGAAAGCAGTAAAGTTGAAATGAGCTAATCTGTGGAAGATTATGATGGTTATATATTTTATATAGTTATACTTAAATATATGAAATATATTTGTTGGGAAATTTTGCATTCCAGCCTTAGGATTTGTGCTTGAAATATTTGTGTAGCTTAGAGAATATTAGCATAAGGTGATTTGGCAGCTTTTTTTGTTAGGAGGGTTAAAGCGAATTCTCCATTTTGAGCCGTATTTTCCCACTTTTTCTAGCAAATGTAGGACTTTAATGATGCAAGAATATCCCAAAAGAAATCTTAAATATTTGTAGACTGTATAAAAAGATACAGTTTTCTCCTGTGTTTTATTTTCTGGATAAATTTATCAGGAAAAGCTACTTTTACATTTTTGCTTTCTGCCTCTGCTCTTTCATGGTACCTGAGGTTTACATCCACTTATTCCAGAGTTTTTCATGGTGACTTACAGCTTTATAGGTTAGCATGTTTCTAAAATGTGTGTTTATGTTGTATTTTAAAGGTTCTCCTCCAAAAAAAATTATATTTAAAAAAATCTTAAATTATATGTGCATGAACTTCTATTGTTTTTGAAAGTCTGCAGTAACTATTAAGCACAATTTAAAAATAATAGTTAGAAATTTTAATCCCTCACTGAAAGAAGTTACTGCTACCAACAATAGATGGTAGATTTAACTGTCTTCACCAGCAGTCTTATAAAAAGATATAGATTGGTATATAAAGAGTCACTGCTCAGATTCCTCAGATTTACTGTGTTTAGTTTATAAATGAAGTTAGTATTTCATATATAGAAACAATATTACATACAAAGTTAGTGAATCATAGCTCAGCATCTAGGATGTTCATATCTGATTAATGGTAGTTCCAGAAAAAGAACAGAAAAATATTCAAAATCAAAAAATCATACATGATGATTTCTCAAAACAGGCAGGGGAAATTATTCAGCACATTGGTCTAGGCAAAGATTTTATGGCTAAGACTTCAAAAGCACAGGCAACAAAAACAGAATAGACAAATGGAGCTATATTAAACAAATCTTCTGCATAACAAAGGACGCAAGAGTGAAGAGACAGCCTATAGAATCGGAGAAAATACTTGCAAACTATTCATCTAACAAGGGACTAATATCCAGCATATACAAGGAATTCAAACAACAAACACAAATAATCTCATTAAGAAGTGGCAAAGTTTCTGAATAGAAGTTTCTCAGAAGACATACAGATAACCAACAGCTATATGAAAAAATGCTCAACATCACTAATCATCAGGGAAATGCAAATCAAAACCACAGTGAGATATCATCTCTCCCCAGTTAGAATGGCCGTTATCAAAAAGACAAAAATAACAAGTACTGGCAAGGATGTGGAGAAAAGGGAACTCTTATACACTGTTGGTGGTAATGTAAATAAGTAAAGCCATTATGGAAAACAGCATGAAGGTTTCTCAAAAATCTAAAATAGAACTCCTATACAATCTAGCAATCCCACTACTGGCCATTTATCCAAAGGAAAGGAAATCAGTATAGCAAAGGGATACTGGCACCTCATGTTTGTTGCAGCCCTATTCACAATAGCCAAGTATGGAGTCAAAGTGTCCATCAGCAGATAAATGAATATGGAAAATATGGTGTATATATATACACAATGGAGTACTATTCAGCCATAAAAAGAATGAAATCCTGAGATTTGCAGCAACATGAATGGAACTGGAGGTCACTATGTGAGGTGAAATAAGTCAAGCATAGAAATACAAATATCACATGCTTTCATTCATATGTGAGAGCTGAAAAAGTTGATCTCATGAAGGTAGAGAGTTCAGTGATAGTTACTAAAGCCTGGGAAGGGTGAAAGGTGGGATGAGCAGGGGTTGGTTAATGGGTACAAATATGCACTTAGATGGAAGGAATAAGTTCTAGCATTCAGTAGCATAGTAGGCTGATTATAATTAACAATTTATTTTATAGTTCAAAATACCTCATTTCAAAATAGCTGGAAGAGAAGATTTGAAATATTCCCAACACAAATGACAAATATTTGAGGTGATGGATATCCTAAATACCCTGATTTGATCATTATACGTTGTATGTGTGTATCAAAATATTACCTGTTCTCTATAAATATATAGTTAGTATGAATCAGTTAATACTTTTTAAAAATTTCAGTTAGGAAACTTAGGCAAGAGTCTTTGAATTGAAAGGACCCACAAAGTGTTTCACATAATTAATGGTAAACTGTTCTTCACCAAGGTTTGTCAGAATACAAACAGCTACTGCAAGCTTCCAGAGAGGAGGAGGAGATGGAGGGGCTGGTGACTGGAGCAGATTATTTCATATACACTTATCCCTTGGTACCTGAGGGGGATTGGTTCTGGGATCCCCTACAGATACCAAAATTCGAGGATGTTCACATCCCTCATAAAATGGCATAGTATTGGCATATAACCTATGCACATCCTTCCCTATACTTTAATAATCTTTAGATGATGTATAATACCTAACACAATGTAAATGCTATATAAATAAAGACTGGTTGTATTAATATAGAGAGATGAATTGGTTTAATAAGCAATCCCAGAACTCAGTGACTGAATGCAAAAGCTTATTTTTAACTCATCTCATTGTCCAGGGAGTTTTCAGGCAATCACAGCTGCTACCAAATAGGGGCTGCTACCATATTTTAAGGCCTCTGAGTCTTCTATTGGATCCTCTGTATCTTGTGGGGAGAAAACAGAGAACATAGAAGATCTTATGGGAAGTTTTAGGAACTAGGCCTTTTCATTAATTTTGTCCACATTCCATTGGCCATTACTAGTCACATGGCTCCATCCAGTGCAAGTAGACCTGGAAATAAAGTTTAGCAATATGACAGTGTGAGAGAATTACACAGTGTAGTAGTTTGTGTCACTAGTATTACAATTCTGTGTTTAAAAATACAAATTATAATTTTGTAATCTATTCACTTGGATGAAAAAGTAATTGGCTGGGCACGGTGGCTCACGCCTGTAATTCCAGCACTTTGAGAGGCTGAGGTGGGCGAATCACCTGAGGTCAGGAGTTCGAGACCAGCCTGACCAACATGGTAAAACCCCGTCTACTAAAAATACAAAATTAGCCAGGCATGGTGGCGCATGCCTGTAATCCCAGCTCCTCAGGAGACTGAGGCAGGAGAATCTCTTGAACCCGGCGGGTAGAGGTTGCAGTGAGCCAAGATCGTGCCATTTTCCAGCCTGGGCAACAAGAGCTAAACTCTGTCTCAAAAAAACAAAGTAATTGGTATGGAGTCCATCTTTTCATGTCCCATTGAGACAAGTTTTAAATGAACACAGTTCTGTGATTAGATAAGGTTTAGTAGTGAATTAGTATGAAAAAATAAGCAGAATTAAGATGATTAATGAGATTTGAAGCAATTTTATTTATTGTCTAACTCATTTGATGAAAGTTTTGAATTGAAATTCAACAAGCACATGTAATAAAATGTAATATGGAGAGATAAATTAGGATGAGGGAAAATGAGAATAGAGGTGGAAAGTCAAGACCATATAAAAGGGAAACATGGTTACAGTTTGATGGTGAGAGCTCAAATTTACTGGTGATATTTCATGAGTACCTATTGTTGAGCATTTGTAGGAAATCTGTGGGGATAGTAATCTAAAACAAATTTCATTAGTAATTATTTAAGGAAAAGTAATTTAAACAATAAATTTTAGACATTTATGTTTGTAAAACTGTCAAGAGTGAGAATGTGAATATATGTAGTACCTAAGACAGTTTAAAGCCAGTTTTAGTCTTATGTGCAATCAAATTTGATTAAACATATCAAATCTTTATATATATGTGTGTGTATATATATGTGTGTATGTATATACATATATATGACTAAAACTGGCTTTAAACTATATATATATATATATATATAGCTTTTTGTATCAAGGTCTTTCTCTGTATTATGAAGTTGAGCTGATAATTTAGGTAAACAATAAGTACTCCAAGGGTACTTGGTATTGTAATAACTTGTTATATTTGAAAGAATAATTGGGTTCCCTTTAGGCAGTTATAGTCCAAAATAAATGAGAAAAATGTAATGTTCAATTTGATAAACATAATAAACAGAAGAATATAATAATTAGGCTACCAAGTCAAAGGAGAAGAATAGATCAATGTGGTCTTGGTGACAGTGGTGGTTTTATTAGTGTATTTGGTAACTATAGTGTATTAGGTAACTATTGTTGTATAACAAATCACTCAGCTTAGCATCTTAAATGTAAATATTTATGACCTCACACAGATTATAAAGGTCAAGATTCTAAGAGTATGGCTTAGCTAGTTCTGGTGTAGGCAGGAGGTGACAATCAAGCTGTTGGCCAGGACAGCAGTATATGAAGACATGACTAGAACTGGAGAACACACTTTCCAGCTCATCACATGGCTTTTAGCACATGGCTTCAGTTGCTCACCATGTTGGTCTCTCCAAAGGGTTGTTCATGTTATCTCTTCCTCTAGAGCAGGAGATCTGAGAGAAAGAGAGCAGCCAAGGTAGAAGCAACAGTGTCTTTTCTAACCTGATCTCAGAAGTGATATGCCATCACTGCTGCCATATTCTGTTGGTCACATAGAGCAACCCTAGTATGATGTGAGAAAGAGAGTGTGAGTATATGTATTCACAAAAGTATGAATACCAGGGAGGCAGGAATCACTGGGCACCAACTTGGAGCCTGCCTACCACAATTGGGATGGATTTTTAAACATTAACTTCGTAGGAATTGTGGAGGAGACAGAAAAGTCAACTTGTCTGACAGAAAGCGAACTTTTCTCATGATGCTAGCCTAGTGGGAGATACTTGAGTCCAATAAATCTGATAGTTGTGACATTGAGGATACAGAGTTGCCTTTTCCAGTTGGAAACTAATAAAAGAAGTAACAGGAACCATTTGAAGGGGACAATCATTTTATATGATGGTGTAATGTTTAAGTAATTATGAAGGAAGATTACTTTAACCGTGCACACAACCTTACAGATTTAAAAAAAGAAAACATTTTTTAGGAATTATGAAGGGGGATGTGGAAATATTTCCTCCAGTGCTGCTGTTGCTAAAAACACTCTTGAGGTTTCCTTATTTGGAAAAAAAAGTCTGATTTCTTAACATACCTGGTTTGGTTTCCATCATCCAAGCCATGCATGTCATTTGCTGCTTAAATCCAAAATAGTTCTTGTTTTATTTGGTAAGTTATATCTCTGAAGCTTCCAAGATAAAACTAAATGTAACAACAAGAATCTTTTGAGATGGATAAATATAGTTCATCACTCTTGAGAAATTGCTTCAAGAAGAATTAAGGTTTATTTTGGATAGAGACTCGGGCCTTCATTACAGGTGTAAGTTTAGGTTCCTTTAAGGTTTATGTTGTGGATGCTTTAAGTAAAAGATAATTTAAATGTTAACTATATTAAAGTATGTGATTCTTTTAAAAACAAAAATATAAAAGTTGTTTTATAAATTTTTTATAACATTTCTAGAAATCAAGGAGCTATCTTGGATTTTCTTTGTCTTAAATTACATGCAGGGTGTGAGGCTTCAGGACCGCAACTTCTGCCAGTGAGAGCACTAAATGAAGTCTTCATTGGGGAGAGTCTGTCATCCAGGTACTTTTAAACCAGTGATCTTGAGCATGGAATTTAATGTTTTAGTGCTTTTGGATATTTATTCCATTTCTACAACCTGGCTAAGATTTGTGAATAATCTTTTGTAAGTAATGGCAGTTCATTATTTAATGAAATATTTCCAAAACCTTCATAGACGTTAATATGTATTAAGGGGAAAGAACCTTGTATAGCAAAAAAAGTTTGTAAAACCCTATATTAAATAAAGTTATTGTACTGCATCCCAGAGCCTTTAATCTGTTTATATAGATTCTTTATTATTATTATTATTATTATTATTATTATTATTATTTTGAGACCGAGTCTCACTCTGTCACCCAGGCTGAATTGCAGTGGCGTGATCTTGGCTTACTTCAACCTCTGCCTCCCAGGTTCAAGCAATTAGCCTGCCTCAGCCTCCCAAGTAGCTGGGACTACAGGCACGTGCCACCACACCTGGCTAATTTTTTATTTTTAGTAGAGATGGAGTTTCACCATTGTTGCGAGAAGTCAGGGACCCCAAACGGAGAGACTGGCTGAAGCTGCGGCAGAAGAACATAAATTGTGAAAATTTAATGGACATTATCAGTTCCCAAAATTAATACTTTTATAATTTCTTACGTCTGTCTTTACTGCAGTCTCTGAACATAAATTGTGAAGATTTCATGGACATTTATCACTTCCCCAATCAATACTCTTATAATTTCTTAAATATTGGGGCTGGTTCCCCCGATACACCATGTTGGCCAGGCTGGTTTCAAACTCCTGGCCTCAGGTGATCTGCCCACCTCAGCCTCCCAAAGTGCTGGGATTACAGGTGTGAGCCACTGCACTTGGCCAGATGCTTTATTAATGTTTTATTTTTATTTTTTAGAGATGGCATCTTACCGTGTCTGAATGTTGCCCAGGTTGGCCTTTAAATCTGGACTCAAGCTATGCTCCTGCCTCAGCTTCCTGAGTAGCAGGGACTAGTCGTGCATATCACTGTTCCCAGCTTATAAATATTTAAGAGAGTAATATACTAAGTATAAATTTGCAATTGATAGAAAACTTTTATAGGCAGTTCATATTAATATTTCCTATTAATTAGTGCTTCTTAAAGCTGATTTGTTTGCTTGCTTGTTTTTATAATTTGTTTGCTTGTTTTTATCCAGGATCCAATTAAGGATCACACATTGCATTTGGCTATCATGGCCTTTTAAAATTAAGAACACTTCCATCCTGTTTTGTCATTCATGATATTAATATTTTTGAATGGTCTAAGCCAGTTGGATTGCAGAATATCCCTTATTTTAAATTTGTATGATTTTTTTTTTCATGTTAGATTCGGACTAGGCATTTTTGACAGCAATGCTCCATAGTTGATGTTGTATCCTTTTTAGTGTAACACATCATAAGGCAAGTGCACAGTTCAAGATTGTAACCATTATTGCAAAAATTAAGGTTAATGTAGTTCCTTATTAGGAGTGTAAAAATATATGTGTTTCATTACTGGCAGAATCTGTTTTGTGGGACTTGAATATAACTTAGGCTTACATTATCAACATAATTTTTTTTGCAAAACATTTTTGTGGAACACAGTGACAAGCTATAAAATGACTACTGTGATGTAAAGTTAACTCTTGATAGTACTTTAGAACCTGGCTTCTCATCCTTGTAGATGTAAGTAAATTAAGGGTAGAAAATTAGAGATGAGTTTTATTTGCTACTTTCCTGCTATTAGAACCATGTGAGTGACCCTTTGAAGATTATGTTGTTGGATCCCTAGTTTACTAAGAGTTCCATAAATTCTGAATTTTGTTTGCTGGAAGTCATATCCTTTCATAAGAACTTTAATTATAGTGAGAAAAACTCGTCTTAACTAAAAAAGATACTCACATTGTAGCCAATGACTCAACTCGGGTTGTGTTGAAAAAGAATTGAAGTTTGATTCAGCAGAATGGTTTGACCAGTTTTTTTGATTTGTAATTATTTTGTTTATGTAATATTTAACAAAAATACATTGTGCATGTGCTGTGTGTAATATGTGAGTCACTAGGGCTGTAAAGATGAATAACAAAGGTAGTGGTATCTTAATTTTTTGGAGAGTAATACATAATTTTAAAAAGTTAAAAGTAAAATTTATTATTCGAAGATAAAATATTTAGGAAACAAAAATATAGTAAAGTATAAAAATATACTTTAACACAGCAAGACTTATGCTATATATAAAGTTTTCTCTTTTGCTGCATATAAAGTTTGAAGCAATACGGACATGAATTATAGATAGTATGTGGTAGACGAGAGAAGAAAAAATTTAACTCTAGTGATACAATCTTGTCATTATTCTAAAGACAAGATAGAGAAGAGAGGAAGAACTTTAAATGAGATTGGAGAAAGTCTACCTTAAATAAATGCAATGATAAAAATGTTTTGTGAGTTTATGCTTCCTTCAGGGAAGCCATTTAATGGCTTATTTTATTCTGTTTGTGTATTTTAAAGGTAACTGTTGAGAGCTAGCTTTGCTTTATAATTTTATACTTACTAAAAAATTAAAAACATATATGGAGGAAAACTGGCATCAGTTGATAGATTTTGGGGGAGTCTGAAGTTTCTTGAGGGGATTTTCAATCAAATGCTTTTATTTTCTGTGGCAGTAGTGATCTGGTTGGTTTATCTCATAAATAACTGATGCTGCTGCTTTTTGTGTTCTTTGATGTCTCACCTTATGGTTTTACTAAGTAAGGACAGCAATGGATTGGCTTCTGATGCTATTGAAAACAGTTTAACTACTGCAGGTATTATAACTCACTTTTAAAGATTTTATGACATAGACCCTTAGGCAGAAAGGAAATGAACATTTATTGGATGCCTGCTATGTGCCAGGCACTGCTTATATTGTGTGTGCTATCTCATTTAATGCTCATAGCAACCCTGTGAGAAAGGTAGTTGTATTTATTAGTGACAAAATTGAGATTTGGAGAGTTCAAATAACTAGCCCAAGGTCATACAAGTAGCTAGCATCAGAACTGTAACGTAAACCCAGTATTTCTGATTCTAGATTCTGTATTGAGGCTTCACTATGCTCTGAAAACTTAAGTGCCTTGCTTGGAAAATGTGAAGTGCAGCAATATTATTCCTGCCTCATTTATAATGTTCTTAGATTTAAGAACATTTTAAAGGCCCAATTTTGTTTTCTTTTCTCTTATTTGTTCTAACCTAGAATGTCTTATTCTTGGGCTGTAGCAGTGGACAATTTAAGAAGAAGTATACCCACTCTAAAGGGACTGTGAGTTTTATTGCTGCCTTAAAAACATAATTTCCCTGAAACAAAAATTCTATGAATTGACTAATCCTGATAAACTTGCATGTGAGAATGACACTAAATTTGCTCATTATTTTGGGCTCAGCATCTCTCACCTGACTGTACTTGTCTTTCTCTCTGCCTCTGCTTCTTTTCTACCCATGCGCCCTTACCTTTAATCTCTTTTGTTTCTACTTGATTCTGGCGTAGTAGCAGCCACTTCTATGGATTTGGCTGGCTTGTCTGTACATAATAGGCTCCTAATGTGTGTGTTTTCTAGGAAGATATAACAAAGCTATGAAATAGATTAAATGTGAATGTTAGGCCTGCTATGTTTTATTTTTAATAATAAATTCTGACTATAGAGAAAAAAGTGAAAAGGAGTTGTATTAGGCAAAGCCCTCACAAATTAAGAGCTTACAGGATAAACTGTAAAGGTTAGAATAAGAGATAAATTATCCACAGTGGTAGTGTTTGTAAGCATGTCCAGTAATTGTTATTATTTTGAAAAGTTGTATTTTATTATGGTTTTAACTTTTTTATTTGCTGGAGAAAAAAATTCACTGTTGATCAGTGACACAATTATTTTAAGATAGAGTTTACAAAATAGGCTTTTAGACATTTCAAAAGTTCTTTGAATAGTTACAAATCATTTATGCATTCATGGAGTTAAAGAATAGTGCCATTTTTGCTAGTGCCAGAAAACTCATTTGATTTCATATTAATGAAATATTTTAAGAAATGTAAATCTCAAAGAAATTTATAGTTCTGGTTTATCTCTAGTTTTGTCCACTAATCCAGTATTGGTTGAGAATTTTCTTTACAGCTTTATTATCTAATCTCTGTTAGCTTACTACTAATTCAAAAGGTACATTGGCATGTAACTTAAGAAACAATAGTTTAGTAGAAACTATTAATAACTTTAAGAATTAGAATCAGCTTTAAAATATATTAAGGACTAGCTACCAAGAATGAAACTCACTTAAGAATAGTATTTTCTTTTTTGAATTCTGAAATGAGGCTCTGTGTATGTTAGATTCCATAAGAGCAATAGCACAATGCTAGCCAAAAATTTGCAAGAAGCCCCTATTTGAAATATTAAAGTATTGCCAGAAGGGAATATATAAATCAGACAGGCATGCAGACATGTAGTTTTTTTTTGTTTTGTTTTGTTTTTTATTTCTTCTAACTTTTTCACTTAATTAGTATTGGAATTAGCATCATGATGTGTGTGCCTACTAAGTCCAGTATTTCTTGGGTAAGCTGACTTAATTAAGATTTCCTTAGTTCTGAAGAAGACTATCTTATTTACTGTGAACCATAAGCTCAGCAAACAGTTTTATATTCTCAATTCACAGGGCTTCCTACTATGAGATTTCAGTTGATGATGGTCCATGGGAAAAACAGAAGAGTTCAGGGCTCAATTTGTGTACTGGAACAGGATCAAAAGCCTGGTAAGTAACTTGGGATGTTGCTTATCAAGTTTTGTGAAATATTTTTAGTAATGTAATATATTGGCACATCTAAGGCATGTAATACGCAAGAGGTGTCCTGGTGGTGTTATGTAGGTAGGCCAAGTTTCTGTTTCATTCATCACTGGGGTCTAGTAGTCCTGCCTTGACTTCTTGGATTACAGTTACAGCCTGGATTTGGTCATTATTGAGCACTAGGTTTGTAAAGGAAAGGAAATGAGAAGTGGTTTTGGGACTATCTTTTCTTAAAAATGAAAAATATTTTAAATAATAGTAAGAAAATGAATACAAAGTACAATAAACAAAAATAGACTGGAGGTTTGTATATTAGAAGCCTAACTGGAGATAACCTGGTGCATCCTATGTCCTGTTTACTCTATAACCTCCCTCTGGGTAGTCTCGTCTTCTTAGTACATTCCTCACAGATGCCTCCCAAACATACCTTCTCTCCTGAGTACAAACTCATATTCTAAAATTACATGCCAGATGGGATATTAGTAACACTTCAGATTCAACACATTCAGAACTGAATTTATTGTCTTCAGTTTTTCTTTTTGTGTTCTTTATATTGCTGAATACCATCAGCATTTACCCGACTCCATGTCTAGAGAAAAAAAGCAAAACATGATTTCTCAAAACCTTGTTCTTACCTTTGTAGTCCTCCATTCTTCATTCTCCTCTCTATATATCCCAGTCTCGAAATCCTGTTCATTGTACTTCTGAAATCTTAGTCCACTTTTTGGGTTTCTACTGCTGCTTCTTTGGTCCAAGCCTGCACCTTTTTAGTGAATATTCTTTGTGCCTTACCTTTTATTCTTGAGGCTGTCATCTGCACTACACAGAGTAATATTTCCTTTTTTTTTTTTTTTTTACTTTAAAAAAAAAATTATTATACTTTAAGTTCTGGGGTACATGTGCACAACGTGCAGGTTTGTTACATGGGTACACACCGTGCCATGTTGGTTTGCTGCACCCATCACCTCCTCATTTATGTTAGGTCTTTCTCCTAATGCTATCCCTCCCTCAGTCCCCCACCCCACAAAAGGCCCCGGTGTGTGACCCTCCCTGTGTCCATGTGTTCTGATGTTTTATGAGTGAGAACGTGCGGTGTTTGGTTTTCTGTCCTTGAGATATTTTGCTGAGAATGATAGTTTCCAGCTTCATCCATGTCCCTACAAAGGACATGAACTCATTCTTTTTCATGGCTGCATAGTATTCCATGGTGTATATGTGCCACATTTTCTTTATCCAGTCTATTATTGATGGATATTTGGGTTGGTTCCAAGTCTTTGCTATTGTGAATAGTGCTGCAATAAACATACGTGTGCATGTGTCTTTATAGTAGCATGACTTATAATCCTTTGGGTATATCCCCAGTAATGGGATTGCTGGGTCAAATGGTATTTCTAATTCTAGATCCTTGAGGAATCGCCACACTGCCTTCCACATGGTTGAACTAGTTTACAATCCCACCAACAGTGTAAAAGTGTTCCTATTTCTCCACATCCTTTCCAGTGTCTACAACAGAGTAATATTTCTAAAATGTAGATAAATCTATCTCTGTTCTTTGCTTTACAAGTTTCATTGACCTCTGTTCAGATTGCTTAATCTGTCATTTGAGGCCCTTTATCATATGACCTTAGTGATCTTATTGGCCTTATTCCTGCCCTACCCTTACTCCCACCTATGGCACACTAGAATTGGCACAGCTCCTTGCAATTCTCAGCACGCTTCTTGTTCTCGCTTGGCTTTTTATTTTTGCTCAATGCAACTTCTTCCTGCCTTGAATGCCTGAACACTCCACTTTCTATCCACTGGCTGAAAATTCAGTCTTGAAATGTCATTCTCTTTAGCAAATCTTTAACACTCACCTCTTTCATAAAGACAGTGAATTAATCATTTTTATCCTTCCCTAACACTTTTTCTCATAGCACTGTTATAGCCATTATTACATTATTAGTTATCTAATATGCTAGTACCCAGCTAGTTAAAGCAACCTTATGGATTTGGGATGGTGACTAGGGTTTTTTTTTTTTCCTGCTTAATCTTTTGTGTGCACAGTACCTTATATGTATTCACTCAAAAAGTATTTTTTGAGTAAATGACTATACGCTCACAATTGTATATAGCTAAAACAATGCTTATCAAACTCTTACATTTGGATAGTTTGATTTAGAGTTTTATTTCCTACTTGTTTAGCATGACTTCTTAAACTATTATGAAAAATTTGTAATAAGAGTGACAAAATAGTGTAATGAATCCCCACATACCATTAGCTAGTAGTAATTATCAACACATGCCCAATCTTGTTGCCTCTGTACCCCTATCTATCTACTTTTGTTCTATTTATTTTGAAGTTATTTTTCAGATATCATGTCATTTAATTCATAAGTATTCAATTAAAAAAAATAGCCAAATAGTCTTTTGGAAAAAATAAGAAGTATCATTTTAAAAGATAGGTTAATAATTTATTTTCCTGAAGGCCAGTGAAAGGAACATTTCTAAAATGAATTTTCCAATAATTTTGTGAAAAAAATTAATCCTTTAATATGTTATAAAATTATTTTGTAACCATCTCATAGATTAAATTGAAAACATTACAGCTAGCAGCTTTCATTTATGATGATAGCATTTTTCCTGTTGAACATGCTATGCTACTTTTTGAAAACTAGAGTGAAATTAGAAATAGAAATGGAAATTTCTGTTAGAAATAGAGATTGTCTTTACCCAGTATTCTTATCATAAAAAATGGGCAAAATGGTATAATTGAAAAGAGTACTGGCCTGGAAGTTAAGAGACCTGGTTAAACCACAGACTAGCTTTACATCTGTGTACAAATTTCCTTGTCTGCAAAATGCAGGAATTGGAACTGATAAAATAGTAAGTTTACTTTGCCTTCTGAACTTCCGTGATTCTGTATGTTTATTTTTTATGCATTGTAATACAAGCCATCAGTTATATAGCCCCTGCTACTTTGTACTGTGCTAAGTACTTTTATATATTAATTAATCCTTTTAGAAATCCTGGAAGAAAGTAGTAGCATTCCCATTTTATAAACGAGTAAATTAAAGGTTAGCAAGGATAATTTAGGCCAAAGTTATACAAGAAGTAAGAGTCAGAACCTGGATATAAGTACAGGTGTGCTGGACTGCAAAATCAGTGCCCTTTTCACTGTCATTACTACTTGTGCTGCTTCACAAGGGAAGGTCAGTTTTTAAATGGAAAGGGGGAGGGGTTCTGAGCTGTCTATAGAGGTCACATAGTTGAAAGAAAAGTCACTAGGTTGTATTGAAGAATTATCAAGATAAATTTGTAATTAATCTCAGTGAAGTAGTGCTTCTGCTAGAGGCAATGGGGCTTCTGTCTGGGGAGGGGTGTAATTTTGATAGATTTTGATAGTTCAAGTTTTCAACCTTTCGGGGCATAAGGAATGACAGCCACTACAATGCTTTTAAAGCATTCCTCGCCTCCCACATGCACCCAGTAGTTGAGTCCTGTGTTGATGTTGCATTTCGATAAGTATGGGTTAGATTAAAATCTCAGCCTTCTCTATGTTGCTTGTTAAAGTTTTCTATTATTTCCTGTGCTCTAGTATAAAAGTCTTTCTCACAAGCTATATCCTATCCCTGCCACCTTGGTTACTCAGTCTCTTCTCTACCAAACCCCATGCAGCTTGCTTGCATCTAACATGTTCTCTACTGCAATTCCCATTCATCTTTTGTCCTTTTCTCTTCAAGAAATGTAGGAAGAGAAGGGAAGCCTAGGAGCCAGAGGGGCTGGGGAAAAGCTGTATATTTCTATACATTAATAATTTTTGTTTTTATCATACTACCATCTCTGAGCACATATTTTGTTCCAAGCTAATTAGATGATCTTGTTTCAATTCTCACAAATACTCTGGAAGTAGGTGATTTTATTTTCATAAGTAGAATCCAAAGTTTCATAAGTTAACTGACTTTCCCAAAGCCATGTGGCTAATAAATGGTGAAGTCATGATTTAAATTTTAAACCTATCTATAAACCATAGACCTCTGAAGACTCACTGGAAAGAAAAGATTAGAATAGTCTATTTTTCTCTCTTTTAATTCTTGATAGAGAGGGGCTTGTTTTCTTGTACGAAATTCTTTAATTAGTCTTTACTTCTAATATGAAATGTGGAAATGTATGACTCACGGTAAGCTATTTGTTATAAAAGATAAACCACCAATCTCAGTGGCTTAACACAGTATAAGTCTATTTCTTGTTCTTTTAAAGTCTGCAGTGAGTGTTCCTGATTGGCAAGCAGCTCCCTGTAAGTGGTTATTCAAGGAGCCAGAGTTCTTCCATCACGTGGCTCTACCACCTTCTAAACATAGCTCCTCCGGTTGCTCTGCTACAGAAGGTAGAAGAGCATGGGGACTCCCCATGGGAGGCTGTGAGCCAGGCTTTGAAGTTTTATTCATCATGTCCACTCTGATTTCATTAGCTACAACTCAGTCACATGACTATATGGCATGAAGGGCTAGAAAATATGCGTTCAGGAAGAAAAACAGGTTTGGGGAAGAGTTATTCTGTGTCTGCATCTCCAAAAATTCTTCCACAGGAGACAGGATATAGGGGTGGTATTACACAGCAAATGTCTCTGAATTGTCCCATTATCATGTCAGTTCTCTGGTCAGTGGGGAATCAGGTTTACTCCGTACATTGGGAGAAGTACTACAGAGCCAGATCACCATATATTTCAATTAGTTTCTTTTTAAGATTGTTCTCAGTCCTTTTTCTCCATACATGCTGCCCTACCAGACTTTAAAGTAAGGATGAAGATGTGTTTTTAGGAAATGGAGCTTTAGTAGTTGATGAAGATGTGATACTCAGTTTGTCTTCCAGTTTGGTAGTAGAGGTTGTATCTGATTTTAAATGGGAACTCTTAGAGTGGTGAAGGTTGTAGACCTAAGAAAAAAGTTCTCATGTTTTTGCATTTCTCCAAACATGAAGGGTACAGGGTTAGCAGGTATAAGAGTATCTCTTATTCTCCCTCCCTCAAAAAGTTGAGAGACAGTGATTTAGGTTTAGAGTTGTGTTGACTCATGTTATTCCTGTTCCTTGGGATTATCTGTTGAGATCATGTATGAAGAGTTATGAGGCAGTAGAAGAATTCAAAATTACTGGGAATTTTTTTTTTTTTAAAAAACAACCTTTTCTTAGTGATCTTTATAGACCCCCAGGACAGAACTGTTTTGAAAAGTTATTCATGTTTGTATTACTGCTTGGTTTTTAGTGGTTAAGCAAGGCATTACACATGTAGAATATTTCTTCCCTTTAAGGAAACTATTTTATAACTTAAAGTATAATTTAATACTTAAAGAATATGTTAAAAGGTACAAAAGGGTATACAGCAAAAAGCTAGTCTCCTTTTCATTTCGTATCTGTAGTGCTTATCTCTAGATTCATACTATATATATATTTTTTTTTTCTTAAAATGAAACAATATATACACTATATGATGCCTTTTGTTTTTTAACTTAGTATTTTGGTTATCCTTACACATCAGCACATATATTTGTATTATTTTTAATATCAATGAGTAGCTATAATTTATTTAATTAGCTTTCTGTGGGTTTCTATATTTGAGTTGTTTTGCTGTTATAAAGAGCGTTTCAGCTAATAATTTTTGTACCTATCTTTGTGTATTATAGATGGAGGTATATTTTAGGTTAAGTTACTAGATTGAAGAATATGTTCATTTTAATTTTGATAGTGCATAATTGCTCTCCAACTGCAATATCTCTGTTCCCATAAATGTACGAAAATACTTGTCTCATCATACCCATACTAGTACATTATTTACCAGTTTTTAACTTTGTTCATTTAGAACTTTCTCCAATTTCTAAGAATTTTCTATATTTTAAGTAGGTTATTCATTTGTGATTTTTAGCATGTTTTTAGAATTAAAACTAAAAATTTTGTGATTTTTGTTTCTAGGTCATTCAATATTAACAGGGTTGCAACTCAGGCAGTAGAAGATGTTTTGAATATTGGTGAGTACCAAAACAGCTATTACAGTAGTCCCCTCTTTTCCGCAGGGCCCATGTTCCAGGACCCCCAGTGAATGCTGAAACCTTGGATACTACCAAACCCTTATACTATGCATTAATTTCTTTTTCCTTCTTTACCAATATCATGGATAGAAGATTCATATATCTGATTATAAATCGTAGCAACCTCAGCATATGACCTTTTTCTTTGAGAACATTCACCTGTTCGTGCAAAGAAAGCATTTTATGGCTTCTCTTTGGCATATCTCATTTGCCGACATCACTACTTGTGCCTTGGGGGCCATTATTAAGTTAAATAAGGGTGACATGAACACAAGCACTATGATACCATGACAGTCAATCTAATAACCAAGTCAGCTACTAAGTGACTAATGGGCCAGTAGCATGCACAGCATGGATAAGCTGGACAAAAGGATGCCTCACATCCCAGGTGGGTTAGAGCAGGACTGCGTGAGATTTCACCATGCTACTTAGAATGATGTGCGATTTGAAACATGAATTGTTGATTTCTATAATTTTCCATGTAATATTTTTGTATCATGGTTGTCTGCCGGTACCTGAAACTGGAACAGAGCAAAATCATGGAAAGCAAAAGTGCTAATAAGGTCAAGGGGGGACTACTGTTTATGATAATATGCTATGTAATGTATACATGCTATTTTATATTAACTATTATGTTATATAATATATATGTATTTATAACACATATACATTTTAATCATACTTTCCCCCTTTCCTTTTTCAATAGCAAAACGACAAGGAAATTTGAGTCTTCCATTGAACAGAGAATTGGTAGAGAAAGGTCAGTGACAATTGGTAATAATCACTAACAGTTTAGTTCTATTTCAGTTTTAAGAATGATAGTGTGAAGTGTTATTTAATTAGCAAAGTACTTTTTTTTTTACTCAAACATGCTTTTAATATGATATCCCCTTAAATGTCTTTAAGCAACATAAAGATTAAAGTTGGACTTGGTTATTGTGATTTTTAGTCAACCCTGAAATACAACTCTTAAGTCAAAGCAGTATAACTGCAAATATGTCCTGGGGGATAGGGAATTACAGAAAAATCTTTATCTCACAAATAGTAAGTGCATAGCTAAATTCACTATGCCATTAATATTCTCTGAATGAGATAGAATTCACTGAGCTATGAGTGCTTATTTTCTTATTCACTCGAATATTCTTTTTAACATTCTTCTCCCTAGTTTTGCCTGATTACCTCAAGATTCCTTTAAGAGAATTAGCGCTGTTAGAGAAAGAATACTTATCAAGAAATCTGAAATCGTAGGTTCCAGTTCCAGATCTACTACATCAGCTGTGAAACTTGGGCAAGGCTGTGATCCTCCACAGTTGTAAAAAGAGGGGGTTAAAGTAGATCATCTAGCTGGTGTTTCTAGGAGTTCTTCAAATGTATTCTTTACATTCGGTTTAAAACAATTTAAATTTTTAAACTGAAAAACACATTTGTTTGATTTGCATATCAGATTGTAACACACTGAAGTCTACTTATCTACCAGGATCATTCTTGTATGCACCTCAAATTAAAGCTATTTTTTGCTATCTCCATTGAAGGATATCCTAAAATTTCAAGGTAGATTGTTTTTTATAAAACCATAAACCAAAATGTGTTTAAAGTTACATCTACATACCTATGTAAGGATCTTCTCAACATATATGACAAAAAATATATAGACATAAAGTGAATATTGATACATGTAAGACTGCAACTGTCATCCATAGACATAAATGCTTGGATTTGAGTTATCTTAACAGCCTCATTCTCATTGATTACCTTAAAATGAGTTAGCAATACCTTCTAACCTGATACAGTATTTTAATAGTGTCAGTTTATCTTTATTGTTAGGTTTCCACATAAGACTTCCTTTTTTGGGGGGACAGTTTGCCTCTAAAATAGTTTGAAAAAAGAAGCACATCTCTCAAGCCCCATTCAGCCTTCTAAAATGGATTCTGGTCTCCTTCACTCAATTTGAGACCTACAAGATTATTTTAATCATGGTTCATGAATTAGCACCAGCAGTAAATCTGTATGAAAGGAAAGTTAGGCACATAGAGTAATTGCTTCTTAATTATATAATTCAACTTAAAAAACAATATATATAAAATAACTGAAATTTATGTGAGATATATATATAAATTAAGGGTATATATATACACACACACAGACACACATATATACACATACATATACACACATATATATGTATCATTGTGGTTTTCTTCTTTTAATAAACATACCAAAGCTTTACGTTGATGAATGGCATTGCTTTCAAGATTTGACTATCTTTAGAAGCAACAGTGAATGCCAGTGATGCAATCACTGTTACAGACATTTGTGAAATTACTCCTTTGAAATTTCTTTCAGAGCTAGCATGCTTTTTCGTGGTGTGTCACGGAGCCAAAGTTTTATTTTTGTGAGTGAATTAGATTTTTTTTAAAGCCAGTAATTCAAATGAAACTTTCGTAAATAAGGTAGATTATCTGACAGTAGATTATCTTTTATCTGACAGTCTTAACGTAGTACTCAACTAAACTTTCTTTCAGGCCTGATATCTTTGTAATTTTCTCAACCAATTTGTGCTTTGTATTCCAGCCTTCATGTGCCTCTTGATTAGAGAGAAAGGTCCCAAAGATTTCTAAAAAATATGTTGATATATTGGAGAAAGGATATTGCCTGTTGTCGTTTGTGACTGCATTTTATATTGACGCTGTTTGCTTATTATCATAGTTATGAGCTCTTTGAGCTCATAACTGGTATTTTGGAAAGAACTTGGCAGGGCAATATGGCAACTCAAGTTCCTTTTTTGAATGCATCTATCTAGTTCCTCCATTGTTTAATTACAAGCTCTGAAGCTAGTGGTTTTTTTTTTTTTCTTTTTCCCCAATTGTACCTATTTCTACTGTATTGTGGGTGATGTGTGTTTCTGTGGGCAAATCATGGTACCTAATTCTTATTTATAAGGTTTTTTGTTACTGTTTTTAATGGAATATGTGTTACGAGTTTCAAGAACCTTGTTCCCAAATAGACTTTTGGAACTGAATTAATTTTAAATGGGGGATGGCATCTATTTTTTGTTTTGCCATTCTCAGAAGTGACCATCTTTTATTGAGTGTGGTAATATTTTTTTTTCTTTGTAGTAACAAATGAATATAATGAATCACTGCTCTACAGTCCAGAAGAACCAAAAATACTTTTCAGTATTCGAGAACCAATAGCAAATAGAGTTTTCTCAAGCAGTCGTCAGCGTTGTTTCTCCTCAAAGTAAGCATCCTCGGTCTGACTTCTGACTATTTTCATCCCTTTCATTGTTACAAAGCACACTTGGTTTGAAAACAATTTAATTTCATTAAATTTGCTCATTCAAACTTAATCTAGCAGGAAAAGTCGAACCTGTGAAAGTAATAAGGTATCATGCTAACCCGGCTAAAATCATATTTTCTTGTACACTTACTGTGCCATTTTAGAGAAGCTAAAACTTAAGTGACTAGAAAGGGTACAGTTATTTATTTCAGTGATTTGTTGGTTTTTAAAAAATGAACCAAGACACAATAATTGTAAAAGAAGCTGAATAGAAAGCCCCTTCTTTTTCATAAGCTGTAGAATAAAAACACGATAAACACTGATAGAAAACTTAGATTGCATAGCAATAAACCTTTAGAATAGTTTTCATTTCTTTTAGGTTTTCCCTAAAAGTGACCTCCCACCTATTGAATTTGCTTCATTTTATTTTTGGGGAGAGAGGATATAAAAAAGTGGATATAAGTTCTTATTTTGTAAAGGTTCCCCAGTTTTCCAAATTAACAAGAAAATCTAAAATTCCGAGAAAATGTCATCTATCTCATGGCAAGCAGAAAACAGCTTAAGTAATTACAAATTGCTGACCTCAGTGTACATATTTTCTCTTTATAGACATACAATTAATTTTTTCCCCAGGTTAGACACAAATAAGGAAATTTATCTTAAAATTCACGTTGTCATTTGACAGTTAATTTGATTAATCTACAGATCTCTACTCAGTTTGAGTGAGACGACAAAGACTCCTTCAAAGATATATCCTCTTAAGTTTTTGCTAATAGGAGAATAGCTTTGTGATTTTGACAGTTGGAAAAGATTTCTTAAACATGTCATAAAAAGCACTGTAACAACAAAAGATTGATAAATTGAACTACACTGGAAGTAAGAACTGCCAGTAATCAAAAGATACAATTAGGAAAACAAAAAGGCAGAGCGAGAAAGATATTTTCAGGACCTATATCCAGCAATGGGCTCATAGCCAGAATATTTAGTATATAAAAATTCCTACTGACAATAAGAAAAAGGCAAGCAACGTGATAGAAAAATGGCCAAAGTCAGGCATTTCACAAAAGGTGATATTCATATGGCTAATAAACATATGAAAAACATGATCTTATTATTCATCTGGGAAATGCTAATTAAAACTACATAATACACTACCATATACACCCACCAGAATGGCTAAGGTACCAGTTGTTGGCAAGGAGGAGTAACTACAACTTTCTGTATATTCCTAAATTTCTGTTAGGAATATATAGCTTGGAAAATTGTTTGGCAGTTACCTAGCAAACCTGCACATAGCATACACAGTGATCCAATAATTCCCCTTTGAGGTATATATCCAACAGAAATGTATGCACCAACAGAAATATGTGCACAAAGACATTCAAGAATATTCATAACCGCTCTACTCCCAATAGCCAAAAACCCAAATGTCCATGAATAGTAGAAGAGAGATGAATTTTGGTGTTTTCATACAATAGAAGTGATTTCATACAGCATTAGAAATGAACACACTACTATTAATATTACACATAATAACATGGATGAATTTCGCAAACATACTATTGAAAAGAAGACAGACACCACTGTGCATATTATATTCTTCCATTTATATAAAGCTCAAGAACAGACAAAGCTATTACTACTACAGTGATAGAAATTAGGAAGGTAGGTATGCTTGAGGAGGGAGCAGGGATAGTGACTGGGAGAAGGCAGTGAGGGAGCTTCTGGCAAGCTGGGTAACAGTTGATTCCTGAGTTGGGTGATCATAAGTGTGTTCACTGAACTGTACATTAATAATTATGTATACCTGTATACATATACACATACCCAACTGTTCTGTATATGTGTTATACTTAAGTAAAAATGTTGCATGAAAATAGTTAACACTCTTGTTCAATACTTAGTATTTGTGATGTTAGTAATTCAACATTCAATCGTATGAAAACAGCCTGTGAGTTCAGTCAGGTCTGCACTTCTTTACTGCTGAATGCTTGTGTGAATAGTGCTATCCTGAACATTTGCGTTTGGAGACCTTCATAATATACCTATATATTTACATAGTCACTAATTTTCTCATACCAGTGAACAACTTGATTTTTAAAATGGAGGCCCAAGTGATGTGTGAGGTTAAAATCCAGGATTAAAATAACCTATTAGTTAAGATTAAGAAAACTATTACTATTTAATGAGATATTTCTTTCTGCCTAGGGTTTGTGTTCGCTCTCGTTGTTGGGATGCCTGTATGGTTGTGGATGGAGGAACTTCTTTTGAATTTAATGATGGTGCAATTGCTTCGATGATGATCAATAAAGAAGATGAGCTTCGAACTGTGCTTCTAGAACAGTGAAGGATTTCCTCATGACAAATTTTGATTACTGGAGAAAATACTTTTACTTCAGAAACGGACTACCAGTCGTAAAGTGACATTTTTTTGGTTATTGTTGAGACTACTTGCCTGTGGGCTCAGAAGTGAGATTTGCATTATTCTTCTGTTGAATTCTGATAGAAAAAAAGACATTCACTGTATAAGAAAATGGATGGACTGAACTAATTAGAATTGATAGCAGTGAAATTTTTATATTGCTTACAATTGGTAACCAAGAGTGCTGATATCTTTTTAAATTTATAGGGGCAGGCTTAAATAAAGGACTAAATATTTAGGATTTGAAACTTAACTGTATAAGTGTTTTTTCCTTCCCTTTCCTCCTAATTGTGGGATTGTCAGAACTGAACACATATCATTTGATTAGTGCATATTTTTTATAGTACCCGAAAATCAAGATTTTGAAAAAATTTTCATGACAGAGAATTTTGGTAAATCCTGACATTGACCTAATTGACATAGGTAAATATGTTTGTATATGTGCTAAGAATTTTCTAATTTCAGAACACAAGGATGATGTTATGACTATTGATTTAAAAATTTCAAATAATCATTTTTGAAATTATAGATGAATGCTTTCATTTGAGTTTCATTCCGTGTAATTTCAGCAGTGCTGGGTGAAATACAGATATCAGAACAAATCATGATGCTGTTACAAATGTATTAGTTATCCAATAAGTGTTTTAAGTCAATTTTTTAAAAAATGACGTGAGTCCTACAGGTTTCTTCCATCTTTAAAATGCTCAAATTTTAAAGATGGAAGAAAGATTCAGAGACTAAAAGGATGAATTGATTAGACATTTTCTATTAGGAGTTTGGTAAAATATTGTAAACATATTTTTACCTGTGTTAGGAGTATTATCACAAATAATGGATTCTTTAATAAATATGTAAAACACAGTAGTTTTAGAATTGCCTTCCTTAGTAGTGTGGTTTTCACCTAGCTTATACTCCAAGTTTTACAGAATTGCTTTTAGGATAAAATGTTAGGACTTTTTCCCCACCCCCCACCCCATTATGAGAATTCCTTTATTTTTGGAGGAAATTATCTAATTCTTGATCTACTTATAAGTAATCCTAGAATTTTTGCCAAAAGATCCTGTCATTGCATAATGAAACAGTTGGTATTCTCATGCCATTGTTCAAAGTCATGTGTTTCTTTCACTTGCTGCTGAAAATTTCTGTTCAGTCATTAACAGATATTTATTGAACACCCACTCTGTGCCATGTACGACTATGTCAGGTGCTACATATGTTGATGAACGAAACAGACTCTATCCTTATACAATTTTGAGTCTTGTGGGCTCAGAAGTAAATTCTGTGAAAGCTGGATGGATAATCAAATTGAGTGCTCTTAGTTTTGCCAATATTTAACATGTTGTTCTTATCAATTTTTTAAAATAAATGTTAATGTACAAAGTTAATCTAGGTTTTGATATATATCCAGAGAATCAATTTTTCTTAAAGTATCTGCATAGACATTCATAGCAAAGAACTTATGACATACCAGATAGAAATACATTAAAATGTAGTGTTTTCCCAGAGCTGGATCTAGTTTCTGGCTTGTGTGTGTTTTTTTTTTTTTTTTTTTTTTTGATATACATAAGACCACTTTATAAAGAAGCTCCACACTATAGAACCTCCCCTAACAGGCTCAAAATACCTTCTTTTTTTTTTTTTTAGAGACGGAGTCTTGCTTTGTCGCCCAGGCTGGAGTGCAGTGGCACAATCTCGGCTCTGCAACCTCCATCTGCTGGGTTCAAGCGATTCTCCTGCCTCAGCCTCCCAAGTAGCTGGGATTACAGGCATGCAACACCACGCCTGGCTGATTTTTTGTATTTTTAGTAGAGATGGGGTTTCACCATGTTGGTCAGGCTGGTCTCAAACTCCTGACCTTGTGATCTGCCCACCTCAGCCTCCCAAGGTGCTGGGATTACAGGCATGAGCCACCATGCCCGACCTTAAAATGCCTTCTTAAAGAAAAAATGCCAGCTCCGTCTTTAATCTCAAGGAAATCTGATTGTCCAAATAGATCTGTTAATATGTAACATATTAATAGGTAACTTGCTGTGTAAAATTTTAAGCCATATTCTAAAAGGTTTTAAAAATAATGTGCTCCATTTGTGATAAAATTTCTAACATTTCTGCTCTGTGGTGGGGATTTATTTGTAAAAATGAGAGGCAAAGGAATGTTAGCATAGCAAAAATGTGTTTGAGTGAGTTAACCTTTTAATGGCAACCCTATGTGAATAAAATTACACCGTTACCTCTTCTTTTTAACATTTCTTATTTCCCTAACTCTCCAGGGTCACTATTTGAAAACTAGTTTTCACAAAATGTTATGTTTCAGAAGTGTTTCCCCACCGCTGTGTACTATTATTCTGTGCCCTGTTTACTTCATTGACTGTTAACATTTGACATAGAATGATTAGTTATTAAATCAGAGGGTGAAGTGCTTACCTGGTCAATGTAGACTCTTCAGATAATTTTGACTTAATATTTTTGATACTCTTTGTGTATTTACATTCATGGCCCCTGTACATTAAATCATATTACATGTTTTACTGCATTGATTTCACTTTTTAATAAGCAGAAAGAGCCTGTGAACACATTTTTATTGTAAAATATCCACTTGAGTTGAAAAAGTTGTCAAATACAAGTTTAAGGATCCGTTATATATTTTGCTCAGTTGTGAAAATAATGTACATTTAGAAATTAAATCACTTAAATTCATTCAATTGTACCAATATTTATGCATCCTTATACTTAAGAATAGCATCTACCAAGACAATTTTACAAAAAAGATCTCAGGGCCGGGCGTGGTGGCTCAAGCCTGTAATCCCAGCACTTTGGGAGGCCGAGACGGGCGGATCACGAGGTCAGGAGATCGAGACCATCCTGGTTAACATGGTGAAACCCCGTCTCTACTAAAAAAAAAAAATACAAAAAACTAGCCGGGCGAGGTGGCAGACACCTGTAGTCCCAGCTACTCGGGAGGCTGAGGCAGGAGAATGGCGTGAACCCGGGAGGCGGAGCTTGCAGTGAGCTGAGATCCGGCCACTGCACTCCAGCCTGGGTGACAGCGCGAGACTCCGTCTCAAAAAAAAAAAAAAAAAAAAAAAAAAAAGATCTCAGGGATAATGCAACACCTAAATATAATGGTTGGGGAGGTAAGAGTAAATGTACTAATGAATTGCCGAATTAAAGAATAGTTCAATTTTATTTTTTCAAAGGCTGTTTATTCTTGACTTTAACAGTAAAAATACTCAAGGGATTAGGGCATAAGTCAGTGAGAGGGCTTTTTAAGTTTTCTGCATTAAGGTGTGAAGAGTTTTTAAGTCTTACGGGCTTTAAGACTTTTTTTTAAAAATCACTGACTAAACTAAAGCTAAAGTAGACGAGCATATTGTAAGTGTTAATATGAATACCTTAAATATAGTGATTTTAATACTCAAAATTATAATTTAGATATCTGGTATTTAGAGAAATGTAAAAATATCAGCATTTTAGTATTTAGATTTGCTAAAACATAGTAATTCAAAGCAGTTATGTTTTGAGTTATCATTAGTACAGGCTTTTAGGTCTTTGACTTGTATCTTGAAGGGTTAGTCTCTTGGTGAAGAAAACTTTGACTTTCTGGGATATTTGGCTAGGTGGGGATTGGAATAGTAAAGAAAGAGGAGGTTGTCATTTTGCTTGTTCCATGGTTAGGGTAAGCAGTGACAAGAGGTTTCTTTCTAGTTTGCCCAGTCTCTAGACTACTTGCCTTTCTTTCCTCATAGGCTCTGCATCTTCTCCTGGGCTGTTGTATCCTGCACATTGTAGGTGGTCAATAAGTGTTGAAGTGTAAGTGGGTTCACCAGGATAGGACACAAGTGCTTTATCCAGAAATAAAGTTTTGCACTTGGCCAGTGTCTCTTATGTCTCTGGAGCTTGTGGATAGGATCTATTAGGAATCAACAGCGCAAGAGCAGGTAAAGTGACAGCAGTAAAAATGAAACAGGTGTGTCTCGGAATAGAACAGAATATTACTTATCAGGTGTCTCCTTGATTAAAAAAAGAAGAAAAACTTGATGATACAAGCCTCTAGAGCACTGACACTATTGACATTTTGTCAAGACAATTCTTTGTTGTGGGGGGCTGTCCTGTAGTCAGCAGCATCCTTAGCCTCTGTTGCTTATATGCCAGTAGCACTTCTCATGACCACCAAAAATGCCTTCACATGTTACCAAGTATCTCCTGGGTGGGAGAAAATCACCCCTGGTCTAGAGCTTTTTGTTGCTAGATCTAACTACCGTTTTATGGGAATAGGGGACAGATTAACCTATCATTCCAGGGATAGATGCAAAATCCAGAATGTAGAACACAGGACAGATAACATAGTTTCTTCAATAAGTAAGTTACAAGGAAAGAAAGGAAGAAACTCTTAAGATTACGATTTAGAGAATTTAAATGCAGTAGGTACACCATGTTTGGATCCTGAGCAAAATAAACCCACTGAAGAAAACACGAGATAACTGAGGAGTTTTCAACACCATCTTGATATACCATGCTTCAGGATTCATGCAGGAGAATCCCTATCTTTTAGAGGTTTATACTGAAATAGTTATGATATTATGGTCTGGGTTTTGCTTCAAAATTATCTGTATTGGAGGGGAATGGTTGAGACCATGGATTAAGTGAGATTGGCCAGGAGTTGACTGTTGAAACTGGATGATGGGGTCCATCATATTCTCTCTCTTTTTTTTTTTTTTTTTGGCATATGTTTGACGTTTTTCATCATTAAAAAAGGCATAGTGGTGATAGGACCAAGACAATTGGGTGATATTCAAGAATCACCATTCTACCATTTGAATGGAAAGGTTCAAAAGGAACAGAATTCCTGGAAGACCTCTGGGCATACAGTGAACATTCAAATAGTTTCTGAATGACAATAAAATACATAGTATAACCTAATCAAATATATTTTTAAAATGCTACTAGCTGACTTTTATTGATAGTACTCCTTTGTCACTTGAATTCAAAGGTTTTGTAAGTATATCACTACTGGAAGCACTTTAAAGATAAGCCTGTATTAGCCCCTTTTAAAAAGGCATTTTTTTTTTTTTCAATGCGATAAGCATATGAAGTAGAAAGGTCAAAACAGGGCTCTGTTTTGAAGAGTCTTATTTAGAGGTATCTAAGCCAAATGGCACACCACACTTAATGCTTTCAAATTTTAACCACAACACTTAAAGAAAAAAGGAATACAACTTAGCTTAAGTACTCATTTTTATAAAAATGTGTTTATTTTAAAACAAGTCTATAAAAGTAGAAATCACATACAAAAATACAGATTGCTCTGACATGTTGGCAAAATAGCTTATGGCTGGACTTGAGTTTGGAAGTTCTGTATGTTTGAGGGCATCTGGATGTTAGAGTCCAACTGGATCCTAACCCCAGCTCTTGTCACTAACCTGTAAACAATAATTTCAAGTAGTATTTAGCACTTTTTAACTACTAAGAAATTGAAGCATAATCATTTCCTGTGTAACCCAACTTTAAAATCTTCGTTAGGTCTAAGCAGATAAAGGCACTTCATACTATGTTTCTAACATTACAATTTTTGATTAAAAAAAAAACAGTTAATACAAATGACAGGTTTTGGCTTTTTTTTTGTCGTTACATTTTGAACATATGAAGTCATCAATTTAAACTAGTTTTTGTGATTTTTAAGAAGTAGAATTTGATCTTTTTCACTTCTCTGTACCAGTTTAGAAAATATATGTATCACTGATGGTATCAAAAGGTCCCACATCTGGATTTTAACTCTTATGTAGGTATAAGTAGTGCTTACTACTGAAACTCCATGGAACATATACCTGCTTCTATTGTATTATTTCTGATTGAAGAGAAAATGCAGTTCCTCTTAGGGAACTGTAGGTCTGATGACCTTAAAAATGGATAGTTTCAAACAATTATTGGTGAGAGATCATTAAAAAAAAGACAATTTAAAAACCTGATTCCAGAGTAATAAAAAAGTAACCTTAAGAACCTCAGCGCTAAAGGAAAACAGCAGGCAACTTCAGAATTCTTCCATCCAAATTTTCAAGAATACAGACTGGATTAATACCACCTTTCTAAAACAAAGCAAGTCATTTTAAAAGCTAAAGGACCCATGTTAACATAATTTGATTATCAAGTTAGAAAACCACAATTATATTTCTCATCTAATTTAGATTCTGGAAACAGTAACTTAATGAACATTACAGGATACTTCAAATTAACCTGTCATAGAAAACTGTCTCCTGGGCCTTCGAATCCTACACCAATTCTATACCTCTGGGTTTTGTAATGTTTAGTCTTCTGTAAGTTTTAAGGTGAATTACATGGGATTACTTATTTCTATTAACCTAATTTCAAATCTAAAGGCAAAATTAAAATGCATTTTTCTCTTTCCTATTCCCAGAAAAGATGGCCTTAGATGCTACTATCCTATGATTCTCTTTTTGTTCAGCTCATAATACAAATAGCTTATTGTTCTTCTAAGCTGTCTTATAAAGCAATACTATAAAATTAAATAGATAAAAGTTATATGGGCTATGAAGATTGTTTGCTGGTGGTAATTTTTAAGCTTGATTCTGAATAGACTTAATAAGAAGGGTACTTGGAAGAGGTGGCTCAAATTTTGCTCTTTAAGGTGTCTTGAAATTATAGGCTCACTCTCCCAAAATTTCAAAAGGCCTACAACTTTGGCTCTTAAGAGCAAAGCAGTGATAGAAGCTTTTAGAATCATTTCAAAAAGCAAGATTTCATAGTTTTCCCCCTCAAATGGTTCACTAGTATACTTGCAGAATGAAGGCAAAGGGAAAACCAAGAATAAAACTAGCTAAGTACTCCAGCAACTGGGCTTCCTGCTTATTTTCCCTGTTCTAAAGAAGAGGCACCATCCTGCAATAAATACTTCATAGACAACTGGGCTTTTGCAGTGTCAGTCGGCACTTGATGCCCCATATCTCCTGGTTCTTTTTGTTGCCAATAGTTGGCCTGGCAATGGTGGTGAAATGGGAGCAATTAATTTGCAGGTGAGGAAGGGCTTCTTTTAACAGTTGAAGGGTACCATCTGGCACGATTCCAAAAACTTGTAGTGTTTTCAGTGTGGGAATTTCTCCAAGTTCACTGGAAAGGAAGAAAAAGACTTTCAGAATGGCAGTATCTATGGAAACTGTTTGACTAGAGTTATATGACCCAAATTTTACAATTTGTATCATCTACAAAATGCAGTCTGAAAATACAATTTACAATAAATGATTTGAGAAAATAGCAAATTAAACTGGAAAGCACAGACCATATCGCTTGAGCAACAGGCATTAGGAAACGCACTGCTGCATTTTATTGAATGAGGTTCCTAATAACCTTAGAAACTCAGGTTTCTTTAAGAATCCAACCATATTTGCTTCCTTTCTCCTGTTGTGATTTATATAGTGATCTGAATAGGGTTACTGTATTGTGAGAAGAAACTAGCAAGTGAGGGATGGTAGAAACAAATGTTTGACTGTGGCACCAGCTGGAACCACCACAGGTTACATGCAAATTAAGGATATGAACTTGACCTTTATTTGAACTAGGCTCATCTCTCAAAGGGAGATGCTGTCAGGATTGATGAACTTCTTAATAATGGTTCATAGTCAACAAGTCCATTATGTGTGATGAAAACTACCACTGACTTCCCTAAGATATTTTAGATAGGGTTATGTAGTTGGGTACAGGTGGAGAAAATGGGTTAAAAATCACACCTTTTATAGGAGGCAATAGCCATCTTACCTCCCTACGTATTACCATTTTTTTCTGCATAGATAAGCCAGTCCCTTTAGGTATTTCACATTAGATGAAATTCAACCCTGTTAACAGTGAAATTCTGTTTCACAAATTCAGTTTCTCAAATTCTGTTTCTCCAAAGTAAATACTGTTTGGTGTTGGTAATGATTTTTTTCTTCTTAACTCAGATCTATGTGCCTAGAAATTCAACTCTCTGATCTGTATTTGCTCACGGTTGGGACACACAGTACAAAGTCTCAGGAAAGGGAACATTTATTTTGGAATTTCAACAAAGTCCTACTACAGATCAATGAGCACCTCAATGACCTAAAGTCAGAAACATCCTTTATATCTTCACATTGTCAATAATTACTTTTAAAAAGCCCCAAACCTTCCTTGTAACTGTCACCTGACCTCCAGTCTTTCTTCCTTCTAGCCTGTTCTATATACTAATTTCCAAGGCATCTTCCTAAAGCCTAGCTCACGTTAGTCATTCATCTGCTCCAAAACCTTTGATGCTTCTCTCGTGTTTACAGAACCCAGGCTGTTCAGCTAGTCTGAAGACCTTCCGTGTCTAACCTGCTCTTCCAGTCTTCCCACTACTCCCCGAAATGTATTTATTCTACATTCCACAAGGTGTCTTAAACCCCACAAATGTTTAATATACGTTAGCTGAGTACAGGATGAAGGCTAATTTACAAAATAAAAGCACTATCCAAATGAAATAAATATGCTTGTTCACAAGGGGACAGTAAGATCTAAAGGCATATAACCAAAGAAAATCGGAAAGAACAAATTGCTGTCATTAAGTAAACTGCTTTCTGGAATGTAGAAACAGTATCAAAGTAAGATCACAATACACAGATACTTAATCACTTACGATGACAGCAATCCAGCTCCAACTTTGAATCCCCCATGTGAAATTTGAGAAACATTGTAATTACTATGAGAATTCTGGTTCTGGTATATCCAAATTAGCCAAATTGTGAGCCATTCTGCGCTGGAGAATATTTAAGGGAAGAAACTGTAGGTGGAGTAAGAAAAGGAGGAATGGCAGATGGCAGAGGAGGACATGTTCTTACAACAGCATTGGGAAAGAGATTTGGTGAGGAAAGAAATGAAGACCAGACTCTCAGAACACACTCGGGTGTTATATATAAGGGGGTTATATAAGATAAAATGATGGATGAAGAACTAGTTCCCAAGTCAAAAATCCAGAAAGTCTAAGATTTTAAGGAGAAAAAAAATACACAAAAAACAAAGCCTTCTGGTATGTGCAACTCAGAATAAAAAATTTGCAAGCATCTTTTAAAAACTACAATGGAAGAGACTGAAGAACAAACTAAGGGATAGCAAATAGAAATAAGTAGTTCAAGAGGCTTTATTTCTAATGTAAGAAGTGTAAAATAACACCAATGTCTTATGTATATCGAATTTTAGAAAATAAAAGATATTTATGAACTCACAGGATTGCTCTTTACCTTATCTATACAATAATCCTGTTTTCCTTATAAAATCTTAAATGCCTCAACTACAAATGCTCCTACCACAGAAGTTTTTTAGTCTTATCTCAGATTAGTTTACTATCTCCAGTTTGGGTTTCTTACTTGAATGAGAAATAGGGAAGAATTAGAAGGAAGTTTAGACATAGAGAAGAAGACCAATTAAGAAGTAAGAGAATAAATACAATGGGAATAGGTCCTGGGGAAGAAAAATTTATAGTTTCCCAAGTATTTTAAAACATTACTACAGAAGAAAGACATTCAAATTGTATTTTCCCACTTCAGAGAAATAGATAGCCTTAAGTTCTTTAGCATAGGTGGCTCTCTGGAAATTACTATGGAAACACCCTGGAAATTTTATTATAAACTTCAAATATATCAGTTGCCAAAATGATTGAAATTAAAGTCATTCTAATTCTCATTTTATCTTGAGAGACTTTTAAGCATAAGGTACCAACAAACTCATCTTGAAGGATTCACAATGCAAATCAGTGTACTATTTACACAATACCTAAAGAAATACACTCTTTTACCTTAATGTTCAAGGACGGGATCTTTCTTCTTCTCTATTCTAGTGGTCTGACTTGTAACTAAACTCCTAATGCCCCTGTTCCTCTTATTTCCTAAGATTTGTACAAATAAGAAATAATAATGCAGTGAAGGTTCACAATATGTCTGTGACTTCAGGTCCGTGTTTGTAACCATCAGTTCACACTGCCTCCAGGTATTACCATGTGATTATTATGCAGGTATCGCAATTACTATTACTATCATCCCACTGGATAAAAATACTAAAATGAAGAGCTCACAGCCTTCCCCTCGCCTCTGCTTGAGAAAAAGCATTTGGGTCATTACCTGCTTAGCTTCTTTCTTTCTGCAGAGAAGGAACAAAAGCAAGACACATGGATAGATTCTCTTGAGAAAAGCAACCTGAAAAGAATGATCACCACACTCCCCAGGGGGCTGCACAGGCAAAGAAGCAGGAGGCCAGATGGCAAGGACAGGAAAGAATGGATGACAGAGAAGTCTTTTTGGGTAGACGCTAGAAGCTCCTAGGAGTTCTGGATGCTAGAAAATAGAGAGGGCAGGGATTTTAATAAGAGTTTCATGCACACGAATTTAAACCCCAACATTTGAGAGCCAGGAAAGTAAATCCTGCCATCCTATTTTAGGCAGTCCTTTCCCAAATGAGATACCAGCTGAGACCCTGAACCCCAAGATTAATTAAAATGATTAATTAAAATGCATAACTGCCAGATTTCCTAATTCTACTAGTTAACTCTGTATAGTAGAAGTATCTGATTTATTCATTAATTCTTGAAACTAACTTAAAAGATCCAAACTATGATTCTGAGGACTAAAATTCTTTGTTCAAATTCACCACCATTCCTACGTAGGAGCTGGAAGGAAATTAACCTTCGTTTAGTTCGTGAGCTACATAAATGAGTCCAGCAGCCGCGTTCAAGACATGTTGGGCACCTGATCAACTCTTAAGATACTGACCTCTTGTGGTTTTTAATAAAATTGCTACACATGCACATTTGCCATTAGGGAGACTTTGCCAGTCCTTTGGGATGAAATACAGAAAACCTTTTAAAACAATAAAGATATGATTCCCAGGGATGAGTTGGGTATGGTGTTTCCCAAAGGAAAGATGGACCAGGCTGCTTCTTTCTTGCACTTCTTTGATTCTGTGTAAGTTGCTGAGCAGGTAAAACTAACCCTTGTATGAACCATTGGATTAGATAGCGACCATTTTGCCTCTGTCCAGGAGACCTAGGATTTAGACTCGGGTCAGCCACCAACTCACCATCAGGGTTTGAATAAGTCACTTCACCTTTCAGACCTTAACACACCCCTCTTCAAAAATAGCATCAGACTTACAATACATACCATCTACAGGCTTAGATCCTTCCATTTCCTTCACTATCCAGGACACACATCACTAAGAAGATACAGAACTTTAAGCCCAGATGAAAGCTTTTTGAATCAACAGGAGTTAATCCAAAAAATTTGGAAAGAAAAAAAAAAAGACACTAACCCACATTGGGTCTGCCTTCCCAATTATACTTCAAGTTTCCTGGAGGAAAAGGTAATCTTCTGCTTCTCTGCTAAGTCGTCTCATAGATACTAAGACAGCAAGCTAGTAATTAAAACTGCTTACAGCTAAACAAAATGTTTAGTGAACAATCTGGATCAACTCAATTTCACCAGACAGTTTAAGCAACACTCTGCTGGTCTTTCACAGCCAGTCTGTGGTATACTAATCACTAATGTTTCGGTTTTATATGTCTATTAATAATAATGGATTTTCACACCAAGGGGCATCTCTGCTGTTTCCTGCCTTCTATTAAGCATTAAACACAAAACATACTTACAGTAAAGTTTCAGGTATTATATCATAGCACCGACTGAGTGATAGGTGTTGGAGGTAGTTGAGCTGGAAAAATTCCTGAAAGCAGTCAGTCTTTAGCATGACGCTATCACTGTAAGAAGGCAGTAAAAAAGATATTGAAAATCACACATTGATTCTAGATAAAGAAGACAGAAATAACCTACTGCTTAGTTGCTTCAATTCACCATTATGATCCTTTCCCCATATAATGAGAAACCAAGATTTTTCAACTTTTGATCTAAAATAAACAAAAAAATACCTTAAGTCTAGATGGACAAGATTGGGGCATCTTCTAACTAAAGTAGAGAGATCTAGGAAAAGCAAAAAAAACATGACGGTCACTATTAAATGAGGAACAAGACAAGGATATTTGTTATCACTACTATCATTGAACATCATGCTGGAAGTTCAGGGCAATGCAATTAGAACCACACACTATTCAAAAGAAAAAATGATCATCTTGGAACATAAAATTTTCTACCCAAAAAGCCCAAGAGAATCACCCGAAAAAGAGAACTATGTAAAATGACGATCTTTAGCTTATCTATGTATCAGCAATAGCAGGCCGGAAAAACAATAGGGAAAAAAATCCCATTCACAATAGCAAAAAGTAAAATTAAATGCCAGTATATATAAGCAAACAATATATTACAAAGGTAGCACCTCAGATCAACAAGAGAAATAATGGATCAGTAAAAAGAAATATTGCTACTACAACTGGAAAAAATTATTTCTCCAACTCAAATAACATATTTAAATACATTCCACATAATAAGTTCTAAATATAAAAATATTATTTTGTATTTAGGATAATATTAAATATTAAAAATTATTAACTAATTTAGGGTAATTATTTAATTGAATCTTGGGATAAGGTATTTCTAAACATAAAACAAAACATAGTGAACACATCAATTTACTACATAAAATTTTAAAACTCTACCATATTAAAACAAAACAATTTAGAAAGTATTAGAAAACTGGGAATAAATGTTTTCAACATACATTAAACAGAGAGCTAATCTTATATAAAGAGAAAAAAAGATAAATCAAAAAGGCAATGAACATGAACAAATCTACATTGCAAAATACCAAGATAATAAAAAGGAGCAAGAAATACCAAATAAAATTAGAAATATTTCTTCTTAGCCATCAAGTGAAAAAAAATTCTATTATAAAGTAGGTCTATTATAAAGTAGGTCTTTCATACACCACAGGTAGATATTTAATTTTATTTGCAGGCTTTCAGGAGCCTAAACCCCAGACTGATTTTTTTGCATAGTAAACTGATTTTTTCTCTTTTTTTAAAGAATTCAGAGAATTATACACTTTACTTTTGGTCCAGTGACTCCACTTTTAGAAAAACATAGATGTGTATGAATATATTCAACGTGGCAACAGTTATATTAGCCCCTCCTCCAATTAGTTTAATATGTTAACCTCATCCATTCCATATACACTGCTAATCATTATGAAAACGCTTTCTGATAACATTTCATACTTAAAAAAATACGAGGATAGATTGTAAACAAAATATATACAATGCATTATAATTTCAACTTGGCCAAAACACAAACTCACATTTACACACAAACACATACACAGAATGAAAGAGCGAAAAGAAAAGAAAAAAAAAAAACGCTGGAAGGAAATATATCCAAAATGTTAACTGCAGTATTCAAGGGTGTTGGGATTACAGGCAACTTTTCAGAATCTGGAAGAAAGTCATGTAAGCTACTTGGCAATCAGGAAATGAATCAATGTTACTTATTTAGAACAACAGGCAAACTTCATTAACATTTGAGGGTTTTTTCATCTCACAGGTATATCCCCTCCCCTAAATTCTGGACTTGCATTTTCAACTGCCTCCTCAACATACTGTTTGGATATGCGATAGGCCTCTAAATTCATGTCCAAAATCAATTACTCAGTTTCTCCCCCAAATTTCCTCCTTCCCTAAACTCTCTCCCATCTCAGCAACCAATAATTTCACGAATCCAGTGGCTTCAGCCAAAACCCTTGAAATCATAGTGGACTATTTTTCTCACATCCCTCGTTCATTCTGTCACCAACTCTCATGATGTTGGTTTTTAAAATGTGCCCAAATCTGATCATTTCTTACCACCTTAAGTGTCACCACCCTAGTCTCTTAACTAGTCTCTCTGCTTCATACTTCCCTGCTACAGCCTTTTCTCAACACAGCACTAGCCTGAGTCTTTTAAAATGAAGTCAGTCACATCATTGCTCTGCCTGAAATACTCCAATGGTCTCCAATGTCCCATGTCACTTAGAAAAAATTCAAAGCTTTTGCCTTGGCTTAGACAGCCCTTGGCCATCTCTCTCCTCTCACTGTTCTCCCTGCTCCCTCTGACACACTGGTTCCATATCAAGGTATTTGCACTCACTGGTCCTTTGTTCTTGAATGTTCTTCTCTCACATATGCATATGGATTCCTTTTTCACTCAGTCAGGTCTGTGGGTCCAGTACAGTCTCCTCAGAGAGGCCCTGTCTTTGACCATTCCATCTAAAAGTAGTCTCCTTTCTGCCATATGCTATCTGGTTACTCTGCTTTGCTTTTCGTCCTTACATTTTTACCTCCTTTCATAACATTTATGAAATATGTTCACTTTCTGGCTCCCCCATATAAAGTAAGCTTCGTAAGGGTGACTTTCCCTGTTCAAGGCTACGTCTCCTGAGTCTGGAACAGAGCTTCGATCATTGTAGGTGCTCAATAAGTATTTAACAAATGACCGAAAAATGAAAAAAGTACACAACAAAATTTTGAGGGACCAATCATCTAGCCAGCCAACTAGCCATCAGCAAAATCAGATGCAATCATACTTTGACACCACTGGAGAAAGAAACAACCATTAGGGGATAAAGTGGGTTAATCTCCTTCTCTGGCCCACACTTAAGATCTGTCCTCCCTGGGCAGGAAGTAGTTAGTAACGAGTAGTCACTGCCAAGGTTTCCTTTTCACTGTCCCCTTCATTTCACCACAAACAGTAGACCCAACCTGAGCTAGAAGGGATCTTAGAAACACATAATCCAACCCGTCAATTCAAAGGAGAGGTGAGCAGAAGTCAAGGTCAAATCCAAGACCAAAACGTTTCTGTGCCTCATCCATTGCTCCATGGAAAAGTAGTGATGGGGGTAGTGGGGGAAGGAACAGTAATAACAGCCAACAGTAACTGAACACTTACCATGTGGCAAGAAATGTTCCACATGCTGTACATATCTTATTTCATTTATTCTCCTGTAATTCTAAGAGATGGGGTCTACTTATCTCCATTTTACTGCTGAGAAAACTAAGGAACAGGCAAGTTTAGCAACTTGCTCAAGTCTACCCAGTAAATGGCAGAGTGGATATTTGAACCCAGGCCATCTGGTACCAGTCTATTAGCTAAAACCAAATCCATATTATCTCATATATAATGAAATGGTGTGTGCTATTGTTAATGACATTAAAAACTTTTTTTTATCCCCATTGTATAATTAAAAAACTAACACTTCAATTTATATTCTGCCTCTCTGTCCTGAATGTGTCTAGCAAGCAGAATTTTAATACCTACTATTTCTGCCAAAACTCGGTAAACAGGCTCTCTGTTCTCTTTCTTGGAGGAACAAAGGGAACGGTTTTAAGCCAAACTTGGACAAAACCAACAGCACTTTGCCTACAGCAGTTTCTCAACCTTGTGCCCACAGCCTCAGTTCATGTCAGAAAATCTTTCGGTAAAGTAGTGAAAGATCCAGATGTGGGAAAGAAATATAAACAAGGCACTGCCTTCCCTTCACCTGCAGACAAACAGAGAAGAACCAAGACTGATGGAATTTCACACCAAGAGGATGCTCGTGGGTGGGAGTTTAAACTTCTTGGAGGAAAATTTGGCAGAAATTATCCAAAACTTGAGAATAGTACCTAATGCTGGACCCAGCAATTCCACTTTTAAGAATCCATCCTTAGAAATGCATCCAAAGATTTGTCTCTGTCACTCATAAAATTGTTTATAGTAGAGAAAAACTGGGAAGATTCTGAATGTCCATTAGAAGATCAACTGCATAAATTGTTATTGATTTAATATAAATTATTCCATATCCATTTGATGGACTATCACATAGCCACTGATGATGACATAATGTAGCCACTGAAAATGGGGTTATCTGGGGGGAAAAAAGCATATTACAAAGTATTTAATATACTATGTCCCATTTAAAAAAAACAGTGTTTGTACAGGAAAAAGCCTAGCAAGATGTTAGATTATTGATAATTTGCTTCCCTTTGCGTTTTTCTATATGTTGCATTTTTTAAAATGACTGTATAATGCTATGATCAGTTTTAAAATAGTAATTATAAATACTGGGTGGGGAGAGTGGTAAGAAATGAAGACATGATTGCTGCTTTTACGGCTTGCTAAAGAAAGTATTCACCTTGTCTGAAAATGCAAGTGTTTGGAATGGCAGTAGTCCAAATTTGAGTCCTTGCACAGGTGAAAGACTCAAATCTCTGCCCACTCATGAGAGGCTAGCAATTATTTTCTATAGCTTTATACATCTTACCAGAGGACGTCTGTCCTGGAGAAGTAGTTTTATACTACTTAAATTTTAAGATATATTCTGCAGATGTTTGATTCAAATCTTTTTCAGAATAATAAAAACTATAATAAACAAAATACACTCAAATAAGCTAGTACTAACATCGAGATACGGTTGATGTGTGTTGCTGGTTTAACTAGGTTTTGCATAGCCCACAAACTGAATGTTGGCCTGCGACGGTGAAGCCATTTAAAAAACTTGCCATTTGTAATCACTTATCTTTGCAAATCAAGATTTTCTCATTAACATACAAGTAACATACAAGATTTTCTCATTAACATTCAGTAACAAAGCGTAACTGAATATTAAGGTTTTTAAAGACTGTTCCCTGCTACCCCTGACTCCTAAGGCCTGTTTTCATCTAAAAAACCTCGTTGCCCTCTTGGACTGAATAAAAAGTAAAAGTCATAAATATGAACTTATTAACAGAGTTAATAACAGAGTTTTTCAACCTTGGAACTGATGTTTGGACCAGATTATTGTGCGTAATATGCTCCATCCTATACACCGTCCAGCAGCATCCTGGCTTCTGCCCAAGGAAGACCAGCAGCATTCCTACAGCTGTGACAATAAAAAATGTCTCCAGACATTGACAAATGTCCCCATACAGACAAAATAGCCCCATTAACTAATGAAGAACCACTATTTAATACTAATGAAATGCTACATTTATGTATTTTTATGTTGGAGTTTATCTAATCATTTAGTTGATTAAAAGTTTTTCTGCTTAAAAATAAATTGTTTTCAAGTGTAAAGGTTTCTACTGTTAGATCCTGAATTCAAACCTTGGCTCTAGCTCACTAGCTGTTTACCTTCACCTAACCCTTCTGATTTAGCAGCCACCTCATCTGCAAAAGGGGACTAACACATGCACTGGATTAAATGAGAAAACTTATGTGGAGGAACGATTAGGAGAAGCTCAATGAATCTCATCTATTACGTTGTGAAGGCCTCAGTGGTTCAGGCTTGGAAGCTCTAACCTGATTTCTGGAGGTTCTTTCTGTAGCCGCTAAGATTCAGCTGGGTGATGGTCTCTGACACATGCGCAACTGCCACCTGTACATGCTTTTCAGTGAAATCAAAACACCAGGAGAGGTTCAGCTCATCCAGTCTGCACAAAAGAGGGGTAATAAAGAAAATATGAAACCATGAAACCAATTAAAACTCACAGGAATGAGTTTGCCTCAAACCGCAAACAAAGAAAATGCAAAGCCATTGATTCCTTATCATTTCATGCATAGAACACCTGCTTCTCTAACAGCAGCTACCTCTAGTCTCCTAAGTATACCCTGTTTGCCCCTGAAAGTTGCCAGGGGATCAGAAGGGCCTTGGTGAATGCTGCCTCCTCCTGGAAATGGAGAGAAGCACTCTCTTCCTGATGGCTCAAACCTTATTCCAGTACTGCAGATAGAAATGCTAGTCTTTTATGTTTGCCTTCTCAGACTACCAACCACCCAACACAGACTGAACAATCACTCAGGATGTTTTATACAATTGAAGGATTGCACAAAAGAGATGCTGACATTGCAAAAAGCCACTTCATCTTACTGTGCCTCTGCTAACTGAGCAAAAACGAGGGTTTCAGAGACAAAATACAACCATGAATCCCCACTCCCCACTTCTGGCACTGCTGACTAAATATAGGGCTATACATTTGATCTCACTGATATCATTCATATCCGGAGGCAATCTATTTTAAATGGACCATTAACAAGACACAGATGTACCATGGAGACCAAGGGATATTTTTTAAAAACACACATATGCATAGTACTGTGTATTCCAAAAAGCATGTATTCCCCTCACTTAACAACATCTGTAACTCTGTACCCTTTATGTGCTGACATTATTATGAAAGCTATTGTTAATAGAATTGCCCAAATTTATGGTCTATATTTATAAAACACAAAATTTGATCAAAAATTGTAAGTTAGGTCTACAGATACCATAAGGGAAAAAACCTGAATGTATAGTTAAGTGTGAGTTGATTTCTTACAAATATACTGTTGACAGACACTACTATACTTCCCTTTCTTTAATAGTTCCAAATAAACAAAAGAGAGATAAAAAAGTATCGCTTGCAAACTCAATTGACTCGGCTCCTGAGTTTGGACAGAAAGTTTAGAGGACAAAAGACGCTGCATTCACCAAATCAAGAGCCTGGAAAGTTACAAAAAGCTCAAAAAGTTCATCCAATTTTATACAGATGTGAGGGATAATTTTACATTTGATATAAGAGTCTATAATCAAGTCACATCTTTCATACCTGGAACAGCTGCTTAGCAAAGTCTTCAGGGCAAATTCAGAGAATCCAGAACATCCAGAAAGGTTAAGCCGCACTAAATTTGAGTTTTGTGCGAGATTACTGGAAAAAGAGAAAAACGTCAGAAGAAAAAGACCAATAAGACGCTATTCATCAACAACATGTAGATGAAAGCAGGCAAGTGTAGTTAAGTTCATAGGTCTTTGAGTCAGTGAGTTTAAAATGTATATCACTATCTCTCAGACATCAAACAGGATAATTTGCCTCAGTTTACTCACCTGTGAAATGGCATTATCAAACCTTCTTGGTAGGGTTATCAAGAAGATTAAATGATATAATGTGATAAAAGACTTACTATGAAGCAAATACACAAGAATATCAATCAATGTACTTTTTGAATTAAAAACACAATGGAATAAACATATATCCATTTCACCCATAATTAGAATTAGCTTGCAAACTTCTACTTGTAAAATCACCAGGTTCTTTTGATTATACATCTCTCAAATTTGCCATCTTCTCTACTACATCCCCAAATGCCCTGTGTTAGTAAAACTTAGTGATTAAGAGTAAGAACTCTGGAAATAGTATATCACTAGGTTCACATCTTGGTTCAGCCACCTACTAACAGTGTGACCCTGAAAAGACTTATTCAGTCTCCCCATGTCTCAGTTTCCACAGCTATAAAAAGGAAACAAGTAAGATCACACTTCATGGGGTTGCTGTCAGAAGTAAATGAAAACGCATTTACAAAATTCACTATCTGGCACATAATACATGCCCCAAAACATTAGCTGCTATTATTGCTATCTGTTTTATATCAGACTTCAAAATTTCTCACTTGAATGAACACAGCAGTATCCTTAACTACTCTAGCTTCTTCTATCCTCGATGGACCCTCCATGGTGCCTGGCAAGTTCATTTCCTAAATTTCAACTCTTGACGTGTTCCTTCCACTCTCAGAACAACTCTCTCCACCATGCTTCCTTTTTTTTTTCAGATGGAGTTTTGCTCTTGTCACCGAGGCTGGAGTGCAGTGTCGTGGTCTCAGCTCATGGCAACCTCCGCCTCCCGGGTTCAAGTGATTCTCCTGCTTCAGTCTCCTGAGTAGCTGGGATTATAGGCATGCACCACCATACCCAGCTAAGTTTTGTATTTTTAGTAGAGACAGGGTTTCACCACGCTGGCCAGGCTGGTCTCAAACTCCTGACCTCAGGTGATCCGCCCACCTCAGCCTCCCAAAGTGCTGGGGTTACAGGTGTGAGCCACCGCACCTGGCCCATGCTTCCCTCTTGATGGAAGAGTCCATTCTTCTTACAGCAAGGCACAGGGGCCTATTACAATCTGGTCCCTGACTCTCCTCACCTCCTGTCATTCCCCTCCCTTAGTCCTGTGCTCCAGTAACTTCCAACCACGTAGAGTTTAGAACCACATAGGAAGCTTTACCTAGACTGGTTGCTTTATCTTATTACCTGGAGATCTCTTACCTAGATATCTTCAATACTCAAGAGTCACTTCCTTCCTCTAAGAAGGCGGCTCCTCGCGTGTTGCCACATATTCACCGAAATATTTAATAAACACACTAGCATGGTAATTATCTGTCTTGCTCATAAATAGTTTACCTTCTTGCAAGAGGAAACAGACATGTCTTGCTCGATGTTTCCTCTTGCAAGAAGGTAAACTATAGCTTAACCAGCATTCACTAACAATGTGGGAAAAGTTTTGGAGCATTCATTTTCTTCCAAATAATACACATGCATTGTTCATCCTTGTATCTCTAGAAACTAGCACAGGGCCTGGCATATAGTTAGCATTCAAGCTTCTGTTGCTTCAATGAGTCCTGAAAAGTTTTGCAGAAGCAAGAGCCCTGCACTAGAAATTTTCTGTATCCACCTGGATATGGCTAGAAGGGCACTCCAGTTATATATATATACAGGGAAAAAAATTCATACACATAAAAACAACTGCCTTTGCGACACTCCGGCTGCCACTCACTTGACAATGGGATCCGAAAGCCGCAGGCCTTCCAGGCTTAGATTCTGCAACTTGGAACACTGAGACAGTATGCCTTGGAGGGTGGACACTTCTATAACCGAGTTCGACAGGTCCATGTGCTGTACACGAAAAGGGCTAAACACGGAGAGAAAAAAGGGGCTCCATAGGTGGCTCTCACAGGTACATCCGATCAAATCAGACCCCTTTGTCTCCCCAAATGAGCAGTCAATCACAAACAAGACTCTAAATACATATTTCAAGCATTAACTATAGGGTCATAAAACAAATTGCTACTAGTGTATTCCCATCTTCATTCATTTTAAAATTCAAAAGGATTTTTGCCAAGTACAGATGTTGCTGCTAATATAGTCCCACTTAGAAACTAATGAGTGGGCATCACAACAATGAGCCGGACGTGGGTGACAAGGAGACTATAACAGCTCCTGGTTTCTAGCAGGGGTGAATGGGTGAGCAGCAATGGAACAGGGAAGATAGTGGAAGAGCAAGTTTTAAAGGGAGACCAGGCCAGGCGCAGTGGCTCACGCCTATAGTCCCAACACTTTGAGAGGCTGAGTTGGGCAGATCACGAGGTCAGGAGTTCGAGACCAGCCTGGCCAGCATGGTGAAACCCAATCTCTACTAAAAATATGAAAAATTAGTTGAGCACGGTGATGCGCACCTGCAGTCCAAGCACTGCAGTCAAGTCAGTGCTTGAGAGGCTGAGGCAGGAGAATTGCTTGAACCCAGCAAGCGGAGGTTACAGTGGGCCAAGATCGCACCACTGCACTCTAGCCTCAGTGACAGAGCAAGACTCCATCTCAAAAAAAAAAAAGAGGGGAGACCAAATTTAATAATAGTTATGCTAATATTGAAGTACTCGTAAGAAATTCAGGTACAGAAGTTTTTAAGTAATTAGAAATTTGGGAGTTTGAAAGGGAGGGCCAAGCTATAGATGAGGAACTGAGAGTCCTGGGCATAAATGTGGGTGTATAGGACACAGCTTGTCCAAGGACAGCATTTGGATTTGAAAAAGGTGGCAGCCAGGAACCGACCCTGGATTGAACAAAGGAAATCACATGTGTGAAGGAGACTGAGAAGGAACAGCCGCAGGAGGAACAGGATAAAAAGCAGTGGGAGAGGCGATTCTGACTACAGAAAGAAGGGAAAAAGTACTGGAGTCAAGAGACATGTTTTGTCTTTAGCTCTGCTGTCTTCAGCTTGTTTTTCTGTTGAGTACCTAGTTATTCTAGTCAAGTATGTGATAGCAGTAACCTTAGTATTGCAAAATTACTAGTAACAGAAAATTCTTTTTCAAAATATTCTACAAAACAAATGAAAAGAGGGAATTTTTTTTCAGGTTCCAAATTTCTCCATGACAAAAATCATAAACCCCAAGCTACAAATATGAAAAGACTCCTCACTTTTTTTATTGATAAGAAATGGGCGGTGGGGAAGTAACTGGGCACCCTTGCATCTGCCGGTGAGTGCTTTACTTGTGCTTGCCTTGTGGGACTCACAGTCCTCATCAGCTGAGGACTTGAGAAGATAAATGTGCTTCTTTCACCCTGGGAAGAGACTAATAGTAACCTTGAGTGAAATAGGAACAGTGTCATTGAAATCTATGCTAGCTTTCAGTACAAAGGCCCCATAGCAAAGTACGGAATTAACATCTCACACTGCACAGATAACCTACCATAGGCTATAAGGCTGAAGAGAGAGAAAGAGAAAGGCAAAGAAAGACAAAGAAAGAGAAAGAAAGCTTTGATCTGTTTCTACCTCGAAATTCAGAAATAGTCTTTTCCAGGGATTCTTCATCTTTACCTGAAATGTTCAGCCAATGGTTGGTCCATAAATGATCGTGGGCAGCGGAAGGCAATCACCCCTTGAGACAGCAACCGACCAGTCACATCCGGGTGCAGATTTTTACCTGTGAGGTCTAAGGTCTGCCATAGAGACTCATCAGACCTAGAAAAGAGGAGATGCTTAATTTGGCCAGTCAGGTCACACTAAATGCTGGAAGTCCTCAACAACATTACTAACAAGGAGAACACTGCTGCTAAATCCCCTTGAAGCACATTCTAAATGAACCTTTGTTTTTAAATCGACTATACAATTAGCTATGATTTTTAAGGCATTAGAGAATTTTTCTTGATCTCACCAGGGATAAGCTTCCATCTTTCTCTTTCTATATACTTCCAATTTAGATGGTTCAATGTGAACATTAGCACTGCCATGATCTAGAACCAGAGAATCATATTCCAGCATTCAAGTTGACAATTTAAAAAATGATTGCTCAAATCATTTGATATTACTAGGCAAATAGATTCAAAACTTCTTAGAAGATCCTATTTGCCACTTTTGTTAAGCAATTACCATGATTACTATAGCAACATGGAACTATTACTAAAGGAAGGAAAGTTAGCATTTTATTATGAAATAAGGCTGTCATAGATATCCAATAGGAATAGTCATAGTTCAGCTGTGCCTTATAATATCTTTAAGCTTAAAACATACACATATGTATATGTATGTGTATATATGTGTGTGTATGAACTAATGAGAAATAAGGGAAAAATATAACTTAGATTATAGATGGTGTTTCTAAAACAAAAGGGACGTTCAAAAAAGGTACTGAATACCACAATAAGAGGGTTTTAATACCCATAGTTGAATTCAATTTAAAAAAATAAAATGACAAGCACATGAAGGAACATTTTAAATGCTTAGGTGTACTAGAATTTTCTAATAGTGCTTGAAATAAGTGGACCACTGGCCAGAGTTATGAAATAATTTCATCATAAAAAAATTGTCAGTGTGTGATTTGACCTCTATCAATAAAAAGGTGGACTGTAGATAAGATATCCTTAAGAGAGTGGCACACTTTTGTATCTTCTTGACCAGACAGAAATCCATTTTGGCCTCCAAGGTATTAACACGAGATCAGCACTGCTCTGGTTGTCTTGAATCTCATGCTTGATGTTTCCTCTTGCAAGAAGGCAAACTATAGCTTAACCAGCATTCAATAACAATCTGGGAAAAGTTTTGGAACAATTCGTTTTCTTTCCAAATCATATACATTTTTTAGGAAGATGAACATCTCACAGAAAAAATGAATTCGGGAGCTACCTAAACCCCAAGCCAAGCATAACCAGATATGGTATGATGGTCATGACTGTGGAGTTAGCCAGACTTTAGTTTCCTGCCTTTCCACTTATCTCTCAACCTACTATTCCTGACCCTGCAGTTTCTTCATCTCTGAAGCTGAGATGACACAAACACCATCACTTAAAATCATATAGAGGATTAAACTGCAAACACTGCACTGTCACATAGCAAGTGCTTAATAAATGTCAGTTATTACTTTTATGACAACTGAGATGAAAAGTTTAACAGACTCTAGGGGAGATGTAGATCAAAGAATACTAAGCCACAGATATGCAGGATGAACACAACCCAAGATATAGTGTACAACAGGAAGACTAGAGTTGATAATACTGTATTGTAGTCAGAATTTTTGCTAAAAGAGTAAATTTTAGGTGCTTTTGCCACAAAAAAAAGGGGTAACTATGTGAGATAATGAATATGTTAATGTACTTGATTATAGTAGCCATTTCACATACATATAACAAAATATGCTGTATACCTTAAATATATACAATAAAATTTTTAAATGGGATTAACAGACTCTGCAAGAAGAGGACAAATGCATAGCTGGCAGAAAAAGAAAACCAAAGTGGGGTTCCTTGAGCACGGTGAGGGTACGTGAAACTTGCCTGCCACTTGCACCAGCATTCCAGGTGTGCAAACCTCTCTGCGGCTCTTCTAAGCAAACAACCCACACCTGTAAATACCAGCACACCCTTGATGGCAAGAGCCTCCTGCTATCTCACACAGGGAGTTCTAAGTATGTGGAGGGAGAAGCCAGACGGATGGCCTCTAAACACAAAGCAAAGAATGACCAGGGGGTAGGATAGGGATGAGAAGGCATGACGATAGTAAAAAGTTCCAGTTCATAAACATAGCCTTTTTCTTGCTCCAGGCCTGTATTGCCTTTCCAGCTCACCAAGTCTTTCCACATGCAACTCACCTTCCACACTTCAAAAGTGTTGCCAAAAAAAAAGGCACAACCCCACCAATGGCTACTCTGTGCGGAACATGTCTGTGAGTCAGGCATTACACCGGCATCTTCACATTTCATCCTCATAACCAATGGTTTCCTCCTCATAACCATTATCCCCATTTACATATGGGAAGACTGAAGCTCAGCATTGTCAAGTAACTCGCTCAGGTCATGCAGAGCGTAAGCAGCAGAGGCTGGGTGTGCACTCGGGTCTAACACCAAGTCTGCGTTCCCTCTCCCCATTGTGCTTACTGCTCAGCCCAACAGCGTGAGGAATCGCTGTCTGCATGCACCTCTGTAACTCCCTCTGCACTTAAAGCACACCGCCTGGCCTACAGTCAGCATCCAATAAACACATGCTGCACTGAATACAGGGCAAAGAGGTTTCCAGACATTGGTAAGTTTACCCCTTCCAGGAAATTCCTCTTCCACTGTGAAATGAGGACACTTATTAATAAAAATATGAAGATACCTAGTTTGCTTTGTGCTGCTCTATTTTTCTTGGGTTTTAGTTTCATGAGACCAAAACAAATAAATAACTTTCCTCTCCTCTTCCTCCCCTACGTATGCCAAAGGGGTGAAAAATACTTACGCTAGGCGATACCACCTCTTACAAACACCAGAGACCTTTAGTAGCTCAGGGAGGCACAGACAGGAAAAGATCCCCAAGAGCAGCTCATCCGGAAGGGAGTCCCATGAAACACCTTTGGAGGGAAAACAAGTGTTTGCCATCACCATTCTTTTACCCTACCAAGTCTACTGAGTCTTTCCAATCACATAAAAAATATACAACATTTAGCTTAAATGGGGAATTTAGCACAAATGAAATTACTCATCCTCACAATTATTTTTGTCTGAAAACTTTGTTGAACAGAAAAATAATCGTGGTGATGAGTAATTTCATTCGTGCTAAATTCCCCATTCCATCGTCTATGTACCCTGAAGTGACCACCACACTCTCTCAGCAAATGAAAAAGAGAAAACCAACAACACTTTTCCTATTCTTCTTCTCTTCAGCTCTAGCCAGCCAATCGGAGGCTGGGGCATGAACAGTGGTGCAGAGCAAGTCCCACCCTCTCAAATGTCATTCAATGATGTTGTCAATTCATTGACATCAATAAGATATTGTGGTGCTTCTGGGTGCAAAGGAAGGCCTTGTTTCTCTCTGATGTGGACTCAGTGGTGACCTTATTTAAAAGGCAAATAAATCTTCTTCCCTTTCTGATATGGTTTGGCTGTGTCCCCACCCAAATCTCATCTTGAATTGTAGTTCCCATAATCTCCATGTGTTGCGGGAGGGACCCAGTGGGAGGTAATCAAATTATGGGGACGATTACCCGGTGATAACCGCCCCTGTAATTTGATGCTGTTCTGGTGATAAGTGAGTTCTCACAAGATCTTATGGTTTTATAAGGGGCTTTCCCAACCCCTTCACTCTGCACTTCCTGATGCTGCCATGTGCAGAAGGACATGTTTGCTTCCCCTTCCGCCATGCTTGTAAGTTTCCTGAGGCCTCCTCAACCAGGCTGAACTGTGAGTCAATTAAACTTCTTTCTTTTATGAATTACCCAGTCTTGGGTATGTCTTTATTAGCAGCATGAGAACAGACTATACTTTCTTTCAGGTTTACAAAAAGCACAGTTTACCTAAAAGAGCAATACAAAAGGGTGCTGTCATTTCTTAATTCAACAAATATTTACTGAGCTCCTACTATGGTGCCAGGTATCATTTTAGGTGTTGGGAAGGAGTAGTAAATCAGACCCAAAACACTATCTTCGTGGGACTTCATTCTAGTAATGGGGAACAGACAATCACACATCAAAAAATAATTACATTATATGATATAGTAAAATTGATCTGTGCTGTGCAGAAAAATTAAACAGGGCAAGGAAGAGAACAGAGTTCAGGGCAGATGTTATTAAGTTTGAACACGGTGGTCAGAGAAGGCCGTACTGAGATGATGATCACTAAGCAAAGCCTTCAACAAAGTGAGGGAGTGAGCCCTGTGAGTATCTGGGATGTGTTCTGGATGCAAGGAACAGCATGTGTGTTTTGAGGCATAGCCAGGAGGCCAGTGTAGAGCAGTAGAGTGAGCAAGGTGGGTGGGTAGAAATCAGAGAGCAGCCAGGTCATGCAGGCTTCCTATGTCATGATAAAGGCCTTTGCCTTTGACACTGAATTCGATGAAGTGCCACTAGAAGATTCTGAGCACAGGAGTGACAGGCTCTCAGGTAAGTTCAAAAAGGATCACTCTGGCTGCTGTGTCTAGAACAGGAGAAAGGTAGATGCAGGAAAAGCAGTTTTCTTTCATAGAAGCAATCTCTAAATATTCAACAAGTATGAAACTCTTACATATGAATACACAGAACAATCCCACAAGGTCAGGATAATATAACAATTGCCAAGAAGGAAATAAATGCACGATGAAGAAATCCTAAAAAATGGTCAGATGAGTTCAATGACTGCCTTCCTCGGCTTTCCATCTCTGATGGATCTTCTACAACAATTGTGGTGATATTCTCTCCTCCCACTAGCATTTAAAGGTGCCAGTCTTTACTGAGCATGTCCTTTGTACCAGGCCCTGTGTAAGGGGTTTGAGGATATGAGGGAGAAAAGCACCGAGGAGTGTGACAAACACCTGCTGCCCCGGGCAGTCTTTTTAAACCATCATGTCTTTCTCTCAGTTAGAATTCTTCAGTGGTACACTCCAGGTATTTAGGCTAAAGTCCACAATGCTTAATACAAAGTTAAAGGCTTTCAGCCAGGTCCCAACTAGTTTTTCTAGGTTCGTTATCTAGAAATGTGTTCCAGCCATTTGGAGCTACCTGTAATTCTTACAATGAGTCATTCAGTGTCGTATCTCAATGCCTCTGCACATGCTTGCTTGCCTCCAACTACTATTCATTTAAAATCAAATGGAAGCCCCAGTTCCTACAGAAAGCCTCCCATGACATCAACAAGGACAGGCCACTTATGTACCATAATTTCATTATTTACTTACTCATCTCTCTGGACCCCCAGAAGCTCTTGAGAACCCCCCCTTTTTTTTTTTTAACAATTTTTGTATTTTCAGGAACTAGCATAAAGTTGATACATTCATCCACTCCCATATTTATAAAATCTGTACTATACACTGAGGTCTATTCTAGGTTTTAAGGATACAATGACAAATAAGGCACAATCCTGACCCTTATTCTGCTCAGAGGTTGAGAGATACAGAGAAACAAACAGGAAACTTCAGTAAACTATCCTGATGGGATACAGTAGGATTTGGGCTGCTGTGCAGCTTATGGGAACGGCACAGGGGTTAAGGAAGCCTTTCTGGGGGAAGTGGCCTCTGTTCAACAATGAGTAGGAGATACACAGTTGTTCAATGAATGCCTGTTCCCCTCACCCCTCGTCCTTCAGGGGACAAAATTAAAGGACTGACTGAGGCCCTGAAAGCTAGGGGTAGAAAGCTAAAGGCAGATCACCCCTGCTGATCCGGGGAGGCAGCTGGAGGTTGGGAGGAGGCTCCTCCACATGGCAGCTGTTTCATCACGGCCACAAAGTTCCTCCAAAGTCAACATGGGCAGGGGACAAAGGTTCTCAAACCAGGCTCTTGCCCTGCTCCCCAAATCGAAAACAAAGTTGAATGACAGGTTTTCTCAAGTTTTTCTCCTATTAATCCAACTCCCTCAGACCTCTGCTGCCTCTTACATATCTAGATCAGAATCTAGTAATTGACTGGGCATAACTATATTTGGCTAAGTGTAGTCATAAACTCACATATTAACTATGTACTATATACATATATGTACTATATATACATGGAGGTCTGTTCTAGGTTTTGGGATGCAACGATAAGTAAGGTACAATCCTGACCCTTATTCTACTCTGAGTTCGAGAGATGCAAACAATTCAACAGGAAATTTCAATCAACTATCCTGATGGGCTACAGCAGGATTCAGGGTGCTGTGCAGCACATGGGAATGCCGCAGGGGTTAGGGAAGCCTTCCTGGAGGAAATGGCCTCTATGGAAGAGTGAGCTTAACTATACTTCAATAACATACTTAGCTATTTTGAATCTAATACATTGAGATTTTACTATAATCTGTAAAAATCATACTGACACCATGTGCTTGGCCCCCTCAACACATCTGAGGACTACTGGACTGAGAAAGCAGCAGTTTTGATCGGAATCCTGGCTGTGGTACCCCAAGTCTGTGAACTTGGGCAGGTTACTTAATCTTTCTGGCCTCAGTTTCTTTACCTGCAGGAAAGGAAATTGACAGATTTATCTCGCAAAATTGTTCAGTGAAGAGTAAGTGAGGTACAAGAAAAGATTAAATAATGCAGCAGGGATTAAAATTTTCTTTTCTATATTCCTCTCCTTTCCCAATTAAGTCTGCACGTTTTCTTCATGCAATGACCTTTTCAACGCTGCTCTGAATTTTCACCCATGGGCAGACATTGGACAAGGTCTGCATGGTATGACTTACCAAAACCCCACATCTGCCCTCTATTTAAGTTTGGGTCCCCCAGAAGCAGATTCTGAAGCTCTGACTTCAAGTAGTTTATTTGGGAAGTGATGCCAGGAAGCACTAGAAAGAGTGGAGAAGACAGAGGTGGAAGGGAAGAAAGCCAACCTGGAGTAGGCTAATAAGCAGATTACCCCTATGGGCAACTGGGGTTCAAATCTTCTGGGGACTCCAGTAAACCATCTAGAAACTATCCCAGAGCTGTCTCATCCAAGGGCACGAGTGCTGGGGTATTAATCCATCAATTGCTGTTGGTCACTATTTGGGGACTCCCCAGTATTCCTGCCCAGAGAAAGCCCTCAGGCATGGAAGCTCCTCTACATGTAAGCAAGAGCTTTGGCATCTAAGGGAATGGTGGGCTTCAAGGAGCTATAGATAGGGCACCAACAGAAATTATGGCTGGAGAAAGGAAATTAGAAAATCTTGCTATGAGGTACAGGGCAGGAGAAATAAATTAACTTGGTGCTTTCTATTAGGAAGACATAAGAAATCAGGACCAATTAAAAAAGCAATAGCAGCTAGGTAATTAAAGTGCTAAAGGAAAATCTGGCATAGTGATCAATGCAGAGGTCAGTAGACCTAACCCATGAAGAACTGCATGTGAGACTCCAAAGTTTGGAGGACTTTGTGTTGCAACTTCCATCTTCACCTTCCCAACTCCTCCAGATTTCAGTTTAAATGGCACCTGCTCAAAGAAGCATTCCCATCTAGGATATCACCACAGGCCCCATGCCCAGATTTGCACATCCACTACCTAACACAATCCCTGGCACATAACAGGACGCTACAAGTATTTGCTAAATGTATTTATTAGCCCTCTTCATACAAATGATGAATGTGCTATTCATCTAATTCTCTATCAGTGTGATTGGTTAACCCTTATTAACCAATTAACGACTATGTGCACAGCACTGTTGGCATATGGAGGGGATGAAGCTAAAAACAAAAACCCAGAGCAGAAGGGAATGTCCTCTATCAGTATAGCTGTAGTCTCTGGGAGATGGGGGCTGGGGCTTCAAGAGAACATGCAACTATGACAAAAGACACAAGGTCACACAATTAGTAAGTGGCAGAAGGGGAATTCAAACTCAGGTCTGACTTCAAATCATGCCCTTTCCATCCTAGTGGGTTCTAACATTCTATGCTCTCCTCTGTTGTGAGTACAAATTTTGAAAAGGTGAGAATTAAACCCGACTTGATATGGAAAAAGAAATCAATCAGGGCTAGGGAATGGAAGAGGAGAGAGAAAATAAAACAAAGATGATATCAATGGGTTCACCACCAAATGGAAGGAGCAAGGGCCTAGAAAACGCACATACTCAGCTAGCAGCCAAGTACCCAGTGCTCTGACTCAGCTGACCACAGAATGACACTAATCCTAGGGGCCCTGGGTGGGGGTGCCACAGCCTGATATGGGCTGCTGTCCCAGCAGATGAGGCAGAAGTTTATCTTTAATAGCTGCTCTAGTAACAGGCATCCAGGCTGTGATATGCTTAATCTAATTTTCCTCGCCATATTTAATTCTCAAAACATTAGCCATCTGTTTCCTGAATTCATGATGACACGGCTGCCTGGTCTGTTTGCGGAGAGCGGAAGGAAAAATCCAGAGGTCTTTTCTCCACTTGTCTCTGCTAAATCCAGCAAGGCTGCAGCTGCATACCAGCCCCACATTAAAAGATATAATTACTGAGCCCAAGGTCTCCAGTCTTCAATGACATGGACAGCAGTTAAATGTACTTCAGGGCCAGGAAAGGGCAAAAACTGGGCCGAACCAGCAAACCTGCTACAATCACCCTCACCTACCACTGTTTCCAATTATTTCTCAGGTGCAAACCCAGCCTCCCACTTCTGTAACCTTATCACCTCCCATGCTTCCTGAAATTCTCTGGGAAGAGGGCCTTGTTGGAGAGTTTTCTGTGCAATCCATCTTTGCAGTGTAGGTAACTCATCTTACTTGACATATTTATTTCTCAGAACATCTCTCCACTCCACTCAGATTCAAGCTGAAAATTCAAAGTAATCCTAATCATAATCAAACTTTTGACTTAAAAAATTGATGATATTTAAGCATAATCAAATCATACTTGTAGAAATGTGCACTAAGGATCTGGTACTCATACTTGTTTTTGTGTGTGTGTGCATTTTCTTCAGGGAGTTGGGGGTGCTCACCTCATGATTGCTTTTGCTGGCTTGTTTTAAGTAGCAATACCCCATGCTTTCTTTCTGGGGAACTACAAACAGATTGTGCCATCCCAGATGAGTTCTCCTTCCTATTCCCACAAACCATAAAGAATACATTTGAGACCATGCTAGCTTTGGGTGTTTTTGTTTTTTTGGCTAAGGTGGGCAAAACTAAAAAAACAAAACACAGCCAAACTTAACAAGGATTCCCCCATGTACCCTTTCAGTTCCACAACCTTTTATTTCTATGAAAGACTTGCTCAACCCTGAGGTGTAGGGTGTCTAATGAAGAAATAACAGGAGCTGGGATTTGGAAAAAATATGCAACAGTGTATAAGCACTATGAGGCAGGGTCTCTTGCCTGTTATGTTCAGTGTTGTAGTCCCAATCCCTAGAATGGTGCTCAAGAAATATTTGCTTAATGGATGAATGAAAGGAAGCTATGGAACAAAGAAAGATGACTGGTGAAGATCCCATAAAGGCTCTTCCAGTGCTGACTTTAGTAACTGTAGACTGAGGCTCACATAGGTCATGAAATCAATTTAGTGAGCTTGACTAGCATATATGTACATATATTTTAAAGAATGAACTAGAACAGAATAGAAAATATCTTAGTAAGGGGAAATATGGTTTTGTAAAACTGCTGTTTCAGATACATACCCAGGATTGCAATGTAAAATATGTTTCTTACTGGTTAAAAAAAAGTTGGAGAAAAATGCTTGCCTAAGGGTATTAAGACAGATTCGCAGGCTCAGGCCAGGACTTCCCGGATCAGAATCTCAGGAATTTTGCACTTTGAACAAGTTCCCGTGGGGATTCTGATATACACTAAATTTTAGTATCTCTAGTCTGACAACCACTTTAGGGTCTGGAATTTCAAGCATTTAAGAGTCATGGAAGAGCTGATCAACAAATTAGTTCAACTCCATTTTCATGGCTATCACCTGTTTAAAGGGTGGGGTGGGGGACAAGCATTTCATGACCATAAAAAAAATGCAATTGTCCCCTTTCTGCCTGATACTGACCTCATTGCTGGGCCATTTCCTCCCCAACTCTTTCCATACACTCACTCCAAAGGCCAATCAGACCTGTTCTAGTACAGGTTGGCCACAGAGCTTTCATCTTCCAAGATAAACAGATGAAGAGGATTTAGTTGCCAGATGTAAGGCTGGACTGGGGCCTGCAGGGAGAAACTGCTTAGCAAAGAACAAAAACTCGCAGCCCAGAACCAGTCATCAGATATCTATGTACAGCAGGTGTGGCCTATTCTACCCTAATCCTGGCAAAGCTAGTAGCCACCTGTCCTGACAACTGCAGACAAAACTCCTTGGAATGACAATCCGGCTCCACTGGAGGCCCAGGCTTCCAAAGGCCCATTGGGAATCCTCTATAGCAGCTGTCCCTCATCCTGCAATCACTGAGTTCACCCTTCCCCACTCCATACCAATTAAGCAACCTCTGTTGTAAGTCCACGTACATTGGTTTCCCTCTGGGCCTCTCTTTAGGTAATAAACATAAAAGTCACCATTCTTTCTTTCTCACTTCATCTCACTTCAGATATATACCTTTGAACTCAGCTTTAACAATCAAGACACTGATTACACCATTTTCAGATCCCTCTCTTTCCTCAGAACCTTCTTTTTTGCTGAGTGGAAGGAGGAAGATCTTCCACATCCACCTGAATGGGAATCACCGCAGGAGGCCTCTGCCTCTGGGACACTTTGGGTGATTTGTGCACAGGATCCCCCTGGCCCCCTGCAGCACTCACTGCCTAAGCTACTCATCTGCCGCTAATCTATGAGTCTCCATGTATTGCTGTGTGTGAACTGCTCTTATTTTTTATTGTATTTTCTCCTGAACTTGACTTGCAAATTCCTGGGAGATAGCAAAGACTCTGGAAACTTCTATCTTGTTCCCACAGTGCCTTGCTTAAAAAAAAATCTTTTTCACTTGTGGAAGGGCATTTGGCAATCACACTCTATGTCAAAAGCTATCGGCACTGGACAAGTTAATAAAAATCTGTTCATCTTAGCAGGAAGTATCTTTCACCACATTTGGTTGGTCAAGCACCAAATTGTTAGGGCTACATTCCAGACACAAAAAATAGCAGTGAACACTAAATTTTGAAGAAAAAAAATTTACACTAACAGGGTCAGACTAACAATATTAAAAACAAAAGATAAAAGTCCACTAGCCTCCAAAATTGGCGTCAGGAATTTTGTCTTATTTATTGTTATGTGTCAGTGGCATGCTAAGGGTTTTACGTCACTCTCATTTAATCTTCACGATGACCTATGAAGTGGGTATTATTACAGCACTCCATTTCATAGATAAAGGAACTAAGGCACAGAAAGCTCGAATAACTTTCCAAGGCTGATAAATGCAAGAATGAGGATTCAAACCCAGAACTGACTTCACTACGACCCTCTACTGCTTCTCTAATTAATCCAACTCCTGATATATATTCTCAAACCATAAATTGGGCAAAGTTCTCTTTCCTAAAGAAAAGGCTGTAAACAAATGTGTTTTGTTTTTTTTTTTTAATTAAAAAAGTGGAATGCATCACAAATCTGCATGTCATCCTGCGCAGGGGCCATGCTAATCTTCTCTGTATTCCAGTTTTAGTATATGTGTTGCCAAAGCAAGCAAGCAGCCAACCAACTAAACAACCAATCTATCAACCCTTCTGCAAAGGAAAACAGATGGGGGAATTTATGAATATACTTAATTACCTTGGGTCTGCAAGACTTCATCTTTAAATCTTTAATCTGTTTCTTCGTCACCATCATCCCCCACCTGATTTCAGTTTAGACTCTGATCACCTCTTCTACAGATGATTTCAACAGCCTCCTAAATTCTGTTGACTTTAATGTCGGAATATATCTGGAATCTGACCACCCTCACCCCCAATAAGACTCCAAACTTTGGCCAGGTGTGGTGGTTCATTCCTGTAATCCCAGCACTTTGGGAGGCCAAGGCTGGAGGATCGCCTGAGTCCAGGAGTTTGAGACCCGCCTGGACAAGATGGTAAGATCCCACCCCCCACCCCCACCCCCCCCACCCCCCCCCCCCCCCCCCCCCGCCGCCGCCCAACTCTACAAAAAACAAAACAATTGCTGGGCGTGGTGGTGCATGCCTGTAGTCTCAGTTACTTAGGAGGCTGAGGCAGGAGAATCTCTCAAATCCAGGTGAAGACAGTGAGCCAAGAGAATGCCACTGCACTCTAGCCTGGGCGACAGAGCAAGACTCTGTCTTGAAAATATGAAATTTAAAAAAGACCCTAAGTTTCTACCCTTGACACCCCTGCGGTTGAGTCTCAACACATCAGTGTGTCCTTTTTAGAAGGTTAAATCAGGTCCCATCACAACTGTGCTCAACATTACCTCCAGCCTGATCTCTCCCAACTCTCTCCTTTGCTCATTCTACTCTTAGAATATGGCTTCCCTGTTCCTGGAACAAATGTGTCACATTTATGCACCAGGGTCTTTGCATTGGCTATTCCTTCTGCCTGGAGCTCTTTTCTCCATGATATCTGCATGGCACACTCCCTTGCCTCCTTTATGTCTTTGCTTAAAGGTCACTGTCCAGTTGAGGCTTTCCCTCAATACCTGGTTTAAAAGTGCACTCTATCTTCCCACCCCAGGACCTGCATTCCCTCTTGGCTTGTTCCATTTTTGTTTTTAGCCATAGCACTTATCACCTTCTAACATACTATATAAAAATAGTTATTGTGTTTATTGTTTTCTCTCACTAGAATGGATGCTCCCTGAGAGCAGAAATGTTTATGTTGTGCCCACTGGTGTATCTCCAGCACCTGGAACACTGCCTAGCACATGGTATGTGCTCAGCAAATATTTGCTGCATTACTGTTTTAAATAGCTTACTAGTAAGAAAAACTGATAACCCCAGGTCAATGCCCTATTTACCCTATGGCTTTTGCATACTCCAGGGTTCTGGTTCACTCTGGGAGGCACTCATTCACCTGCTTGAGAAACTAGGGGATGGGGAGCTATTAAGGAGGGAAGAAATAGTTTTTCAGTCAATCCATTCTAGTTCTAGGGGATAGATCTGGGGAGAAGGTTGGAATTATGAATCTGCTCCAATAGTTGAGGCAAGAGAAGATAAGAACTTGAGAAATAGTTACCAGAGAAGAGAGAAAGATGCAATGAATGAGTGGATGTTGGGGGCGGTGGGAATCGGACTGACTCTCAGGTTTTTGGGTTGGGTGATTAAACAGATAGTGTCAGCAGTAATGGAGACAGAACACACCAGAGAAGATAATATGGGAGTGGGAGTGGGCCTGGGGAGATAATTCTCCCCCACTTAGGTGAACGTTCACTTCAGCAGTCCACTGATAAATAACTTAAGTGATTAAGACAAAAAGCTCACTCAGGGGTACAAAGCAAAAGAATCCTACAAGAAGACCACTGCTTTGTTTCTATTAATTGGTGGCACCGAGCTGGCCTTTAGGAAGACAGATTCCCTTCTAAGGAAAAAGGCAGGAATGTCTTCTCATGGGTTAAAATTTTCAGGGTGATTATGCACCAGAACGCACACACACACACATATATATACACACATACACACACACACATATATACCTACCAAGATTCCTGCATACTTGACGACTTGCCCTATTGTGTTGAAAAAACAGCTTCAGAATTAGGCAATCTTAAAAGGAACCCATGGTAAAGATCCCTGAACAAAGGTTTCCCAACAACATAGCTAAATCCACCCTTTGCATAACTTACATTTTTACCCTCATATCCTTACCTGGAAAGTTCTCTCGATTTAGCTTAGGCCTGCGGACAATCACAAAGTCTTTTTCACTCCCTTTGCTCTTCAGCCGTTTCCGTGGGGGGCTCTCCGGGTGGCCCAGGTTTGAGAATAGTTCCTGGGGGATGTTCTCACTGTCGGGCTCCTCTTTCTCCAGGGCGGAGACCCCCATGCCTGACAGCAGTTCAGAAGTCTTGCTGGAATCCCATCCCCACGTGAAGCTGGTGGCAACGTTGCTACTCAGGTCTGGAATCTCCTGAAGGTGCTTCCTGCAGAAGTGCACAATACCCCCGGTTCCTTTCGAAAACACACCCATAAATAATTCCAAGGAAGGCATTAAAGAAGCTGCAGTTTATGTATTGTGGAAAACCTTCACAGCAGCTAACACAATCGCATTTTTTTACGTGCCCGCGGAGAGTTACCAAGAAAATGAAGAAATGAAAAGAACAAATCGAGAAGGCTCTTTGACTTACGATCCTGCAGAAGGCCTCAAGAATTTCTCCCAGCGGAGGGAACAGACAAGGAGAGAGACAGGGCAATCATACACTGATTGAAAACGGTGGCAGAAAAGCCCAATTAAGGAAGCCAGATAAAACCGCACGCTGATCCCCGCACTAAGGCATTCATCCATTCACACTTTCCCCAAGAAGGGGCTAAGCAACCATTCACTTAACAGCATTACTAACAATATTAGCCAGTAGCGATATTCGCGGCCTAAAAGAATTATTAAGAGGGTCCATTCATGCTCTTCCCTTTTTGAATCCGTTTACCTGTGCATAGCGTCCGCAGGCTCGGGAGTTTAAAATACGTGCATTAATTGCAGAGCTGCTCGCCTCCCGGATTCCCGATTTGGCGCGCGGCGGCTCCGAGCGTGCTGCTCGGACCCCCAGGAGCCAGACCCGCTAAGTCTAGCAACGTTCCATCCCCACCGCGCGCGCAAGACTCTACAGCCCGCTTTGCTTCGCGGCCGCACTCTGAGGCCCCACGGCCTGCTGGGAATTGTAGTTTCCGTCCCGTTTCGTAGTCCGACGGGCTCGCCCTAACTTCCTTCCCTTGCAGCTTTACCCGCCTTCCAGATACCCACAACCCCCCGCGGGAGCGGGACTGGTCGGCCCATGGGGTAGGCGGGGAGGCGGAAGCGGGCGGTGCTACGGCTGACTGGGAAATGTCAGCCGCTGGACTGTGGACGGATTTTTCTTTCCTGGGAGCCGGCAGGCCTTCTGGTGATCACCAGCGCTGTCGTCTCTGAGCGTGGATCCCAGAACCTGAACAGCTGTGACGGCCGCCGCTTCCCGGTCCCATCCAGACGCTGTCTGGCGAGATCGGACAGTGAGCCTAAGGCGGAACGCGTGAGGCGCTTTTGAGTGTGGGGTCCGAGGCCGAGCGCAGGCGGAAAGAGAGGGGACCCGGCAGACCCCAAGTGGCCGCCGCCGCGGGGCCCACGTCCCTAGCTGCTGAGTGGGGACAGTAGCCCAGCCCGCTGGCCAGGTGAGAGGCTGCGAAATGCGGGCGTCGCACCTGTTCGTCCTTTTGCCAGGAAGCTTCTTCCTCCGTGGGGGAGAAGGCGGCCCTTAGAATTGGGTCTGTGGACAGGATCCCTCCTTTATCTGTAAAATACGCACAACAGCTAAACATGAGTCGGAACGAAAGACAGTGGTTTAATTTTAGGGGAGCCGGAGACCCCAGCGGGTCCTGTGTGGTGGGAAGGCTGCGCATGCCCTTGCAGCCTTGACAAGTCTCATAAATAGTAACAGAGGAATAAATGAAAGGACGGTATTTTGCAACGGGCTTTACCCGTGCAACGCAGGGGGCCTCCAGCAAAGCCATTTGGTTGCTTGCTGTCGCTCAACTGGCTACGTGTGTTTGCGTCGCCGCCTAAAAGCAAGCTGCTTTAAGCCTATCTCTGCTGAGAAGAGTTTGGGGGCGGTTGGAGTAGAGAGCGTGACATATTCCAGGTACAATGACCATGCGAAATCCATTGGACAAACTATACTACAACTGTGACCCCGGGAAAACAGTGGAAGAGGGAAGGGGGATGAATTCTAAGCTTCATAAAAATGAAGATTTATAAAGTTCATAAGGAAGCATAACAGCTTCATCTCATATTAGAATATTCAGTGATGCTGTATGACACGCCCTCTGGTTTCCTTGAAAAAATGATTTACTCTATAGTGAAATTAAACTTCCCTTGCCCAGGTATGTGCTTGTTCTTTAGCTTGTTCCTTAGCTTGAAAAGTAACTGCCTCTTGAGGAAGGAATTAATGAACTTTTAGCTTGTTCTTGAAAGGTGAGATTGGTGTAAAGAAGGGATCTGTTCACAACTTGGTTTTGATTGGAACTAGGTGCAGAATACTAGGCTGAGCTGTTCATTAAACTAATGTTGTATGGAAAACATTTTAAAATTCAATATCCTGATGTTTTACAAAAAGTGACCTTTATGTTACTTTGGCTAAGGAGAAAGCATTTGCCTTCCTTTGAAGCTACATCCTTGCCCTTAAGATTGCAACTCGTAGGAGAAAATATTTTTGACACAAAAAATTATAATTTCCTTCAGGAAAGGGAACAAAACAGAGAGAGCCTGTAAGCTAATGGAGGAGAAAGAATAAACAAAAATATTTAAGATGCCATAATGAGAATAAACAGTTTTGAGATGTAAAATAATTGGGAGAGCCCACTTCAGACATAGATCTCATAGATAGGAATCGATGAGATGATTCTAAATTTAAAGATGAGAAATAGCTTTGTTCAGTCTTGGTTTTACTAGGAGTTACCTGGGGAACTAGAATACTTGCAACAGCTGAATTAGTGAACACAAGATCCTCTCTAGGACTTCAGGGAGAGCCTGTCAGTTTTGAAAATCAGTTTAATAGTTTGCCCCGGTAACAGAAATACTTCATCTTCCTAATATGGGAATAATTTTTTTTTGCATTCCTTCTAATCATAACTATTGCCTTAACATAATAAATGCAAGTTTAAATTGGTACATTAGATTCTTTTTAACATAAGGAATTGTATCCATTGAAGACGAGTTTAGTAGGTACATAGAGGTTGCTATCTGGTCATAAAGAACTGTATTGTGATTGCTACTGATGTATCTTGTTTTTTCTGATTGATGTTATTTTTATTTTTATTTTTTGAGATGAAGTTTCACTCTTGTTGCCCAGGCTGGAGTGCAATGGCGCAACCTCGGCTCACCGCAACCTCCGCCTCCCGGGTTCAAGTGATTCTCCTGTCTCAGCCTTCCTGAGTAGCTGGGATTACAGACATGCACCACCACGCCCGACTCATTTTGTATTTTTAGTGGAGAGGGGGTTTCTCCATGTTGGTCAGGCTGGTCTTGAACTCCCGACCTCAGATGATCCGCCCACCTCAGCCTCCCAAAGTGCTGGGATTACAGACATGAGCCACTGTGCCCAGCCATTTCTTACATCTCTTTAAAAGGAAGAAGGCCCACCCTTCTTTGTTTCTCCATCCTGCTGTCTAGATGATGATAGGATTCCTGAAGTTCCAGCATCTGTCCTGGAACATAAGGATTAAAGCCACCTGCTGAGGATGTGGACTAGAGAGAAGGGGCCTGGGCCTCTGATAATCTGATAACTTACCATAACCACCTATCTCAAGACTTCTTTTACATGAAAAATAAATTCTGCATTGTGTAAGTCTCAGGTATATTGGACTTTTCTGTTACGTGTAGCCAAACTAATCGTGAATAATTTTTTCCAGAACTGATATTCTCTGTAGTGGTGGCAGCTACCTGTTTACATAGCCCTTATCACCCCCTATTTTTTTTTTTTTTTAATTGCCTGTTTCTTCCCACTAGACCTTTTAAGGTCAGGGACTTTGCTTGGATTTTTGTATCCCCAGCCCCTTGAACAGAGCTCAGCAAATAGTAGGGGTTCAGTAAATATTTGCTAAATGAATGAATGATGCTTGGAACTAAGTAGATCTTTAATTCATTGCAATTTAATGCTCTAAGCTAGGCAGATGGGGCAAGAACAAACGGATTCAAATTTACTCTGTTTTCCACTTTTCCCATGTAGAGTACAGTCATATATTACCCTTAAATCAAGTAATGGTAGTATAATCTGTACGGTAAAAAGTTTGTGTTAAATTCTGTATTAAACATGACTTAGCATTCTGTCTTGATATATCTAAAAGAAACAGGAGAATGTTCTAATTTGTTCCCTGTGAAGACTGAACAAAATAAATCATTAATTAACAATTTAAATTGCATTAAGAAACTGTGTCTAGATTAGAGAAGAGACATGTAATTATGATCCCGGCTCTGTAGTGAAGATGCCTCTCTTTGAGTCCCAGCTTTACCATTCACCAGCTCTGTTAACTTGGACAAGTTACTTAACCTCTCTGTGCTGTTTTTTCTGTTAAGCAAGGAAACGAACAGCCCTTTCTTACTAGGTTGTGAGGTCTAATTTGATAAAGCATGATAAGTACTAATGTTAATACAATGCTTAAAATTTCGTGAACACATGCTAAATGTTAGCTATTCATTATTTTAAATTATTTTATTATTAGGAAGGACTTTACAGATTATTCTCTATCAAAATGTCTTGCAATTTCTATATATGAAATCTTTAAGAATTCAGTAAAATTTTAGTTCTTTTTTCTTATATGCTTACTTTTCTTATATGCTTACATGATTACTACCTCTTCTCTTCATGCCTTGCAAAAGGTAAAGCAGTTGGTATGTATGCCACTGTCCTCAGGGGCTTGTCACATTTTGGAATTCAGGTTACCTGGTTGGTTCGCCAACTCAGCTCTTAGGTACCTTTAAAAAATATTGTGACGGTTTTTTGTTTTTTTTTTTTTTTCGAGTGGGAGTAATAGTCTCTTGCAGTAGTCTGTGTCCAAAACTGAACTCTCTCATACCTGAAATCTTTAAATATGTGAATAACGGTTATGTTTTGAAGATTTGAATTTTGATCATTGGTAGAAATTTGTTGATTTAATCATTCACTTCTAATTCTGGTTCTTTTGATTTTTCATAATTAGGATTTTTGAGTTGTCTCCTAGTTTTTATTATTTTGCACATATCTGAGTAAAAATACAGATATGTGAAGTTAGATAAAATTTCCAGTTGGAACCTAATGATTCATCAGACTCAGATATTTAAGTTAACAGTATTTGAGTCTGATGAATCATTAGGTTCCAGTCAGAAATTTTTCATTCAGTTTCAGAATCTTTGGTTTTGACAAAATTGTTTTCAGTGTTTTGTTTGTGTTCTGATCACTTGGTACCCATTCTCTCTCTCTCTCTCAAAACATTTGGAATTCTTCAAATTACATAATTAGCTTAACCTCTAAAGTTCCATCAAAGGATATTTGGCCTGAAAAACTTTTATCAGCCATAAAGTACCCAGGAAACAGTACTTCAAGTCATTAACATTAACATGCTAATTGTGAAACCATTATAAAGGCATTTGAAAGTAATATTTAATAATATTTTGATGATTGGGAAAAGATTGAATTGGATTTTAAATGTTTAAGACTTTCAGAACTGGTATTTTGAAGGGTACAATATGCCCACACATCAGGCACTAAAATCTGGTAGTTTTAATGAATTGGCATTTTGATTTCAAGTATAATTAAGTTTTGCTACTGTGGTGCTTAATCACGTGGAACTGAATTTTTATTTGCCTCCCCATTTTAGTATCATCATCATCATTATCATCTCCTTTCTTCTCCTTCTTCCCTAAACCTTGCAACTCATCACTTGAATGTTGGTACAAGGTTAAAGATATGGACTTTAAAACTATTATTTTCTCAAGTTAGGAAAACCCCAACTTTTATCTCCAATTTCATGGGATTCCTGGTCCTAACCTGTGTCATAAGAAGGCAATATAGTTCAGCCTGAACAGAAATAGATGGTATGGTAAACAGAATAATAAACCCCTAATAATGTCTATGCTCTAATCTCTGGAACCAGTAAAAATGATGAAATTATTCAGACAGGCCCAGTGTAATAAGATGAGCCCTGAAAAACAGATTTCAAGCATGAGGAGAATTTGACAAGCCATTGCTGCTTCTAAAATATTCAGGACCACAGACACACAGACACACATACACACACACACACACACACACGCAGAGAGAGAGAGAAGTGTGTGAGTAGATAGATACGTTAATTTGACGATGATGATTATTTCACTGTGTATGTAAAATATATCAAAACATCACTGTTGTGCATTTTAAATATATACAATTTTAAAAGATATGCAGAGCCACATGCAAAGACTGGGGAGAGGCCTCTAGAGCTAAGGTTAAATGCCAGCTGTCAGCTTGCAGGGGAACAAGGATCTCAGTCCTTTAACCATGAATAACTGAGTTTTGGCTTGGCTAGGTGGATCATGCCTGTAATCTCAGTGCTTTGGGAGGCCAAAGTGAGAGGATCACTTGAGGCCAGGCATTTGAGTCCAGCCTGGGCAACATAGCAAGACCCTGTCTCTAAAAAAAAAAAAAAATTTTTTTAAATTAGCCAGGTATGGTGGTGTGCACCTGTAGTCCTAGTTATCTGGAAGCTGAGGTGGGAGGATCAATTGAGCCCAGGAGCTCAAGGTTATGTTGAGCCATGATTGTGCCACTGCCCTCCAGCCTGGACGACAGTGTGAGACCCTGCCAGTAGCCTGACTGAGATTGCAAACTTGCTGACACCTTGATTTTAAACTTGTGTGCCCCTAAGCAGAGAACTAAGTTGAACTATGCTGTGTTTGAACTTCTGACCTATAGAAGCTATAAGATATTAATAAATGGATGTTGTTTAAACTCACTAAGTTTGTAGTAATTTGTTACAGCAGTGGTAGGATACTAACCCGAAGGTATATAACCAAATCATTTATTACTAGAATAAAGGACCCATAATTCTATTTATTCCTCTACAACCCTTTAAAGTGCTGACTATGAATCAGACTGAAAAATTGAGTGCCATAGTAAAAACATTAATAGCTAGTATCAGGTTTAAAACTGATTCTGTTGTTTGCTTATTATGCCCATAATCTTACCACCTGAAGACTGTTGATGTTTTAATATATTTCATTGTTACCTTACTCTTTTTTATGTTTACATAAAAATATGTGCCAAATTTTCAATTGCTGTTAGGGTAATTTTCTGATGTTATTAAATAATCTTAACAAACGTAATTTCTTTTTTTTTTTTTTAATTATACTTTAAGTTCTAGGGTACATGTGCACAACGTGCAGGTTTGTTACATATATATACTTGTGCCATGTTGGTGTGCTGCACCCATCAACTCGTCATTTACATCAGGTATAACTCCCAATGCCATCCCTCCCCCCTCCCCCCTCCCCACAATAGACCCCTGTGTGTGATGTTCCCCTTCCCGTGTCCAAGTGATCTCATTGTTCATTTCCCACCTATGAGTGAGAACAAGCGGTGTTTGGTTTTCTGTTCTTGCGATAGTTTGCTGAGAATGATGGTTTCCAGCTGCATCCATGTCCCTACAAAGGACACAAACTTTTTTTATGGCTGCATAGTATTCCATGGTTTATATGTGCCACATTTTCTTAATCCAGTCTGTCACTGATGGACATTTGGGTTGATTCCAAGTCTTAGCTATTGTGAATAGTGCCACAGTAAACATACATGAGCATGTGTCTTTATAGCAGCATGATTTATAATCCTTTGGGTATATACCCAGTAATGGGATGGCTGAATCATATGGTATTTGTAGCTCTAGATCCTTGAGGAATCACCATACTGTTTTCCACAATGGTTGAACTAGTTTACAATCCCACCAACAGTGTAAAACTGTTCCTGTTTCTCCACATCCTCTCCAGCACCTGTTGTTTCCTGACTTTTTAGTGATTGCCATTCTAACTGGTGTGAGATGGTATCTCATTGTTGTTTTGATTTGCATTTCTCTGATGGCCAGTGATGACGAGCATTTTTTCATCTGTCTGTTGGCTGTGTGAATGTCTTCTTTTGAGAAATGTCTGTTTATATCCTTTGCCCACTTTTTGATGGGGTTGTTTGTTTTTTTCTTGTAAATTTGTTTGAGTTCTTTGTAGGTTCTGGATATTAGCCGTTTGTCAGATGAGTAGATTGCAAAAATTTTCTCCCATTCTGTAGGTTGCCTGTTCACTCTGTTGGTAGTTTCTTTTGCTGTGCAGAAGCTCTTTAGTTTAATTAGATCCCATTTGTCAATTTTGGCTTTTGTTGCCGTTGCTTTTGGTGTTTTAGAGATGAAGTCCTTGCCCATGCCTATGTCCTGAATGGTATTACCTAAGTTTTCTTCTAGGGTTTTTATGATAATAGGTCTATCATTTAAGTCTGTAATCCATCTTGAATTAATTTTCGTATAAGGAGTAAGGAAATGATCCAGTTTCAGCTTTCTACTTATGGCTAGCCAATTTTCCCAGCACCATTTATTATGTAGGGAATCATTTCCCCATTTCTTGTTTTTGTCAGGTTTGTCAAAGATCAGATGGCTGTAGATGTGTGGTATTATTTCTGAGGGCTCTGTTCTGTTCCACTGATCTATATCTCTGTTTTGGTACCAGTACCATGCTGTTTTGGTTACTGTAGCCTTGTAGTATAGTTTGAAGTCAGGTAACGTGATGCCTCCAGCTTTGTTCTTTTGACTTAGGATTGTCTTGGCAATGCGGGCTCTTTTTTGGTTCCATATGAACTTTAAAGCAGTTTTTTCCAATTCTGTGAAGAAAGTCATTGGTAGATTGATGGGGATGGCATTGAATCTATAAATTACCTTGGGCACTATGGCCATTTTCACGATATTGATTCTTCCTATCCATGAGCATGGTATGTTCTTCCATTTGTTTGTGTCCTCTTTTATTTCAGTGAGCAGTGGTTTGTAGTTCTCCTTGAAGAGGTCCTTTACATCCCTTGTAAATTGCATTTCTAGGTATTTTATTCTCTTTGAAGCTAATGTGAATGGGAGTTCATTCACGATTTGGCTCTCTGTTTGTCTGTTATTGGTGTATAAGAATGCTTGTGATTTTTGCACATTAATTTTGTATCCTGAGACTTTGCTGAAGTTGCTTATCAGCTTAAGGAGATTTTGGGCTGAGACAGTGGGGTTTTCTAAATATACAATCATGTCATCTGCAAACAGGGACAATTTGACTTCCTCTTTTCCTAACTGAATACCCTTTATTTCTTTCTCTTGCCTGATTGCCCTGGCCAGAACTTCCAACACTATGTGGAATAGGAGTGGTGAGAGAGGGCATCCCTGTCTTGTGCCAGTTTTCAAAGGGAATGCTTCCAGTTTTTGCCCATTCAGTATGATATTGGCTGTGGGTTTGTCATAAATAGCTCTTATTATTTTGAGATACGTTCCATCAATACCAAATTTATTGAGAGATTTTAGCATGAAGGGCTGTTGAATTTTGTCAAAGGCCTTTTCTGCATCTGTTGAGATAATCATGTGGTTTTTGTCTTTGATTCTGTTTATATGCTGGATTACGTTTATTTATTTGCGTATGTTGAACCAGCCTTGTATCCCAGGGATGAAGCCCACTTGATCGTGGATAAGCTTTTTGATGTGCTGCTGGATTCGGTTTGCCAGTATTTTATTGAGGATTTTTGCATAGATGTTCATCAGGGATATTGGTCTAAAATTCTCTTTTTTTGTTGTATCTCTTCCAGGCTTTGGTATCAGGATGATGTTGGCCTCATAAAATGAGTTAGGGAGGATTCCCTCTTTTTCTATTGATTGGGATAGTTTCAGAAGGAATGGTACGAGCTCCTCCGTGTACCTCTGGTAGAATTCAACTCTGAATCCGTCTGGTCTTGGACTTTTTTTGATTGGTAGGCTATTAATTATTGCCTCAATTTCAGAGCCTCCTATTGGTCTTTTCAGGGATTCAACTTCTTCCTGCTTTAGTCTTGGGAGAGTGTAGGTGTCCAGGAAATTATCAATTTCTTCTAGGTTTTCTAGTTTAATTGTGTTGAGGTGTTTATAGTATTCTCTGATGGTAGTTTGTATTTCTGTGGGATCGTGGTGATATCCCCTTTATCATTTTTTGTTACATCTATTTGATTCTTTTCTCTTTTCTTCTTTATTAGTCTTGCTAGCGGTCTATCAATTTTGTTGATCTTTTCAAAAAAACCAACTCCTGGATTCATTGATTTTTTGGAGGGTTTTTTGTGTCTCTGTCTCCTTCAGTTCTGCTCTGATCTTAGTTATTTCTTGCCTTCTGCTAACTTTTGAATGTGTTTGCTCTTGCTTCTCTAGTTCTTTTACTTGTGATGTTAGGGTGTCAATTTTAGATCTTTCCAGCTTTCTCTTGTGGGCATTTAGTGCTATAAATTTCCCTCTACACACTGCTTTAAATGTGTCCCAGAGATTCTGGTATGTTGTATCTTAGTTCTCATTAGTTTCAAAGAACATCTTTATTTCTGCCTTCATTTCGTTATGTACCCAGTAGTCATTCAGGAGCAGATTATTCAGTTTCCATGTAGTTGAGCGGTTTTGATTGAGTTTCTTAATCCTGAGTTCTAGTTTTTGCACTGTGGTCTGAGAGACAGGTTATTATAATTTCTGTTCTTTTACATTTGCTGAGCAGTGCTTTACTTCTAATTATGTGGTCAATTTTGGAATAAGTATGATTTGGTGCTGAGAGGAATTTATATTCTGTTGATTGGGGGTGGAGAGTTCTGTAGATGTCTATTAAGTCCGCTTGGTGCAGAGTTGAGTTCAGTTCCTGGATATCCTTGTTAACTTTCTATCTTGTTGATCTGTCTAATGTTGACAGTGGGGTGTTGAAGTCTCCCATTATTATTGTATGGGAGTCTAATTCTCTTTGTGGGTCTCTAAGGACTTGCTTTATGAATCTGGGTGCTCCTGTATTGGGTGCATATATATTTAGGATAGTTAGCTTTTCCTGTTGAATTGATCCTTTTACCATTATGTAATGGCCTTCTTTGTCTCTTTTGATCTTTGATGGTTTAAAGTCTGTTTTATCAGAGACTAGGATTGCCACCGCTGATTTTTTTGTTCTCCATTTGCTTAGATCTTCCTCCATCCCTTTATTTTGAGCCTATGTGCGTCTCTGCATGTGAGATGGGTCTCCTGAATACAGCAAACTGATGGGTCTTGACTCTTTATCCAATTTGCCAGTCTGTGTCTTTTAATTGGACCATTTAGTCCATTTACATTTAAGATTAATATTGTTATGTTTAAACTTGATCCTGTCATTGTGATATTAGTTGGTTATTTTGCTCATTAGTTGATGTAGTTTCTTCCTAGCCTCGATGGTCTTTACATTTTGGCATGTTTTTGCAATGGGTGGTACCGGTTGTTCCTTTCCATGTTTAGTGTTTCCTTCAGGAGTTCTTGTAAGTCAGGCCTGCTGGTGACAAAATCTCTAAGCATTTGCTTGTGTGTAAAGGATTTTATTTCTCCTTCACTTATGAAACTTAGTTTGGCTGGATATGAAATTCTGGGTTGAAAATTCTTTTCTTTAAGAATGTTGAATATTGGCCCCCACTCTCTTCTGGCTTGTAGAGTTTCTGCTGAGATATCTGCTGTTAGTCTGATGGGCTTCCCTTTGTGGGTAACCCGACCTTTCTCTCTGGCTGCCCTTAACATTTTTTCCTTCATTTCAACTTTGGTGAATCTGACAATTATGTATCTTGGAGTTGCTCTTCTCGAGGAGTATCTTTGTGGCGTTCTCTGTATTTCCTGAATTTGAATGTTGGCCATCCCTACTAGGTTGGGGAAGTTCTCCTGGATGATATCCTGAAGAGTGTTTTCCAACTTGGTTCCATTTTCCCCTCACTTTCAGGCACCCCAATCAGACGTAGATTTGGTCTTTTCACATAATCCCATATTTCTTGGAGGCTTTGTTCATTTCTTTTTCCTCTTTTTTCTCTAGACTTCTCTTCTCGCTTCTTTTCATTCATTTGATCTTCAATCATTGATACTCTTTCTTCCAGTTGATCGAGTCGGTTACTGAAGCTTGTGCATTTGTCACGTAATTCTCATGTTATGGTTTTCATCTCTATCAGTTCGTGTATGGCCTTCTCTGCATTGATTATTCTAGTTATCCATTCTTCCATTCTTTTTTCAAGATTTTTAGTTTCTTTGCGTTGGGTACATAGTTCCTCCTTTAGCTCTGAGAAGTTTGATCGACCGAAGCCGCCTTCTCTCAACTCGTCAAAGTCATTCTCCGTCCAGCTTTGATCCCATTGCTGGCGATGAGCTGCGTTCCTTTGGAGGGGGAGATGCCCTCTGATTTTTTGAATTTCCAGCTTTTCTGCCCTGCTTTTTCCCCATCTTTGTGGTTTTATCTATCTTTGGTCTTTGATGCTGGTGACGTACTGATGGGGTTTTGGTGTGAGTGTCCTTTCTGTTTGTTAGTTTTCCTTCTAACAGTCAGGACCCTCAGCTTCAGGTCTGTTGGAGTTTGCTTGAGGTCCACTCCAGACCCTGTTTGCCTGGGTATCAGCAGTGAAGGCTGCAGAAGATAGAATATTGCTGAACAGCGAGTGTTGCTGTCTGATTCTTGCTCTGGAAATTCGTCTCAGAGGTGCGCCCAGCCCTGTGAGGTGTGAGGTGTCAGTCTGCACCTAGTGGGGGATGTCTCCCAGTTAGGTTACTCAAGGGTCTGGGACCCACTTGAGCATGCAGTCTGTCCATTCTCAGAAGTCAACCTCCATGCTGGGAGACCCACTGCTCTCTTCAAAACTGTCAGACAAGGTCATTTACATCTGCAGAGGTTTCTGCTGCTTTTTGTTTAGCTATGCCCTGTCCCCAGAGGTGGAGTCTACAGAGGCAGGCAGGCCTCCTTGAGCTGCAGTGGGCTCCACCCAGTCCGAGCTTCCCTGTGGCTTTGTTTACCTACTTAAGCCTCAGCAATGGCGGGCGCCCCTCACCCAGCCTCGCTGCCACCTTGCAGTTAGATCTCAGACTGCTGTGCTAGCAATGAGGGAGGCTCCGTGGGCGTGCGACCCTCCAGGCCAGGTGTGGGATATAATCTCCTGGTTTGCCGTTTGCTAAGACCCTTGGTAAAGCGCTGTATTAGGGTGGGAGTTACCTGATTTTCTGGTGTTGTTTGTCTCAGTTTCCCTTGGCTAGGAAAAGGGATTCCCTTCCCCCTTGTGCTTCTCTGGTGGGACGATGCCTCGCCCTGCTTCAGCTCTTGCTGGTTGGGCTGCATCAGCTGACCAGCACCAATTGTCCAGCACTCCCCAGTGAGATGAACTTGGTACCTCAGTTGAAAATGCAGAAATCACCCGTCTTCTGTGTCGGTCGTGCTGGGAGCTGGAGGCTGGAGCTATTCCTATTCGGCCGTCTTGCTCTGGGACCTGACAAACATCATTTCTTATACTACAATGAGATGTCCTCATTTGGCTCTGCCATACTTTATTTAGCCTTTCTTTGGTAATCTCTAATATTTAGTCTTTTTTTCCTATCATTGCCATGTTCCTTGCACTGGACAATTTCAGGTGTAGTTCAAGTCATAAAAGGATTTTCAGTTAATTATGTTATATTTAAACTCACATCGAATGGGTTTTTTTAAAGAAAAAAAAACTCTAGATCTCAAAGATGGTTTTGTCATCAGCACATTCTGTGTTGAGCTTTCAGCCAACTACTTAATCTATGCTTAGCTTAAAAATAAGATTTGGCTGGGTGCTGTAGCGTATGCCTGTAATTGCAGCACTTTGGGAGCTGAGACAGGCAGATCACTTGAGCTCAGGAGTTCAAGACCAACCTGGGCAACAAGGCAAAACCTTTTCTATTTTTTAAAAAATAATATTTGACATTGTTGTGGTGTAAGTTTTTCACAGAATATGAAATTTGAAAATTTGAGTAGTATTTGGTAATGTTCAGTGTTTTAAGCCTTTTGAGTTGTAATAAGTATTTGTTAAATCAGTGTACCATTACAAGAGTTTTACATTGCCTTTGAAGTAGGCAGTAATAGAAAAATAATGTATGTACTAAACTACACAGTATTTTTTATTCTTTCAACAAATATTTCTTGATATTACTATATGCCAGATACTACATCAGGTAACTGGAATATAGTATGGAATAAAGTAGTCAAGTCTCTGCTCTCATAGAGTATCTGGGGTAAGGGGAAAGGTTTGGAGAGACAATAAATATAAAGAATGTGCATTATATCAGATGGATAAATGCACTGAAGGAAAATATAGCAAGATAAGAGAGTAGAGTGATGAAAGAAGTTCAATTTTAGATATTTAAGAAAAATGAGACCATGGCAGTTGGAGGAATGGCAGTGATCACACGTCGGCTGCTGGGAAGATCTGAATTCTTGTGTCAGGTCATCATCAGAAAAGCTAAGTTTGCTGTATAGTGAGGATCAAGAGATCTGATCCTGATTGCAGAACCTTCCCTGATTACAGAATCTTGGGTTGTATCTCCCACTTCACCCTTCTAGACCATCCCAGAAGATCTATAAGATTTCATCTGGGAAATCACTAGGAGTTCTTGGAAGGGAAAGAAGGAAGATTGTTGGTTGGAATAAAAACAATGTTGAATGAATTCCAGAAAGCAGGATTCTTAACCTCGTGGACAGCAATCTGCAGAAGAAGAGAACTTCAGAAAACAAACTCGAAGCAACATGCAGAGAAGTAAGATGAGAGGGGTCTCCTCGGGAAAGAAGACCGCTGGTCCACAGCAGAAAAATCTTGAACCAGCTCTCCCAGGAAGATGAGGGGGTCGCTCTGTAGAGAACCCCCTTCAGGATCCATGAGGAAGACCAGAAAGAACAAACAGAAGACTCCTGGAAACAGAGATGGTGGTAGTACCAGCGAAGCACCTCAGCCCCCTCGGAAGAAAAGGGCCTGGGCAGACTGTTGAAAGTGAGGAGGCATTTAAGAATAGAATGGAGGTTAAAGTGAAGATTCCTGAAGAATTAAAACTGTGGCTTATTGAGGACTGGGACTTAGTAACCAGACAGAAGCAGCTGTTCCAACTCCCTGCTAAGAAAAATGTAGATGGAATTCTGGAGGAGTATGCAAGTTGCAAGAAGTCACAGGCAAATGTTGATAATAAGGAATATGCAGTTAATGAAGTTGTGGCAGGAATAAAAGAATATTTCTTTTTTTTTTTTGTTTTTTTTTGTTTTGAGACGGTGTCTTGCTCTGTTGCCCAGGCCAGAGTGCAGTGGTGCGATCTCGGCTCACTGCAAGCTCCGCCTACTGGGTTCATGCCATTCTTCTGCCTCAGCCTCCTGAGTAGCTGGGACTACAGGCGCCCACCACCACGCCCAGCTAATTTTTTTGTGTTTTTAGTAGTGACGGGGTTTCACGTGTTAGCCAGGATGGTCTCAATCTCCTGACCTCATGATCCACCCTCCTCGGCCTCCCAAAGTGCTGAGATTACAGGTGTGAGCCACCGTTCCCAACCCAGGAATAAAAGAATATTTCAATGTGATGTTGGGCACTCAGCTGCTCTACAAATTTGAGAGGCCCCAGTATCCTGAAATCCTCTTGGCTCACCCTGATGCTCCAATGTCTCAGGTTTATGGAGCCCCACACCTACTGAGATTATTTGTAAGAATTGGAGCAATGTTGGCCTATACGCCCCTTGATGAGAAAAGCCTTGCATTATTGTTGGGCTATTTGCATGATTTCCTAAAATATCTGGCAAAGAATTCTGCATCTCTCTTTACTGCCAGTGATTACAAAGTGGCTTCTGCTGAGTACCACTGCAAAGCCCTGTGAGCGTCTACAGACAGCTCATCATTTTTGTCCTGTATCTGTAAACACTTTTTGTTCTTAGTCTTTTTCTTGTAAAATTGATGTTCTTTAAAATCATTAATGTATAACAGCGCTTATGTTTCAGTTTTTTTCTGTTCTGTTTTAAACAGAAAATAAAAGGAGCATAAGCTCCTTTTCTCATTTCAAAGTTGCTACCAGTGTATGCAGTAATTAGAACAAAGAAGAAACAGTAGAACATTTTATTGTCTAGTTGACAACATTGCTTGAATGCTGGTGGTTCCTATCCCTTTGACACTACACAATTTTCTAATATGTGTTAATGCTATGTGACAAAACGCCCTGATTCCTAGTGCCAAAGGTTCAACTTAATGTATATACCTGAAAACCCATGCATTTGTGCTCTTTTTTTTTTATGGTGCTTGAAGTAAAACAGCCCATCCTCTGCAAGTCCATCTATGTTGTTCTTAAGCATTCTATCTTTGCTCAAATTGTTGAAGGATGGTGATTTGTTTCATGGATTTTGTGTTTGAGACTAATGCATGTTCTAACATGATAGAGGCAATGCATTATTGTGTAGCCACGGTTTTCTGGAAAAGTTGATATTTTAGAAATTGTATTTCAGATCTTAAATAAAATTTGTTTCTAAATTTCAAAAAAAAAAGAAAGATGAAAATATTGATAGTTGAAATGGAATCTGTTTACCAATATAAAGAAATGGTGAAGAAAATTGTTAAATGTGATTTTTGTGATATTTCATGTAGGAGTATTTTGTATATAAATTTAAATTTAACGCTTTAAAGTACTGAAACTTTCTTTTCTATTCTAAATAGTTAAAGATGTTTGTTGATTTGAAGTATTTTATTGGTTCTCCCTTGTTTTGTTATTTATTTATTTATTTATTTTTGAGACAGAGTTTTGCTCTTGTTGCGCAGGCTTGAGTGCAATGGCAGGATATCAGCTCACTGCAACCTCCGCCTTCCAGGTTCAAGCGATTCTCCTGCCTCAGCCTCCCGAGTAGCTGGGATTACAGGCACCCGTTACCATGCCTGGCTAATTTTTGTATTTTTAGTAAAGACGAGGTTTCACCATATTGGCCCAGGCTGGTCTCGAACTCCTGACCTCAGGTGATCCACCTGCCTTGGCCTCCCAAAGTGCTGGGATTACAGGTATGAGCCACTGCCCCTTATTGTATTTTGTTGGGTTGCATCACAATCTTGATTCTCTATGTTAGGATATTAATCAATTCCTTGGAATATTGTAGTATGTAGGTAAACAAAAGTCTAACATTGATTTTACAAAGGTGAAAAGTTCATATTGCCTTTGATTAGTAAATTTTTTTAAGTATAGAGAGATCAAATTTTTAAATTTTAAAATAGAGACTTTAAATCTCTATACTCTTTTTTGAGTAGAGAGATATCAGATAAACTATTCGCTGATGACTGTATCATAAAATTAAGAATGTTTTCACATGTATGACTTTATTCAATAGTCTGATAAATTTTCTGCATATAAAATAGTAGAAAAATTAAAAATGAGAATTTATTAAAGTAAGTTTAAAGATTTATATAGATAAATGGGAAGTGATAAATACATTTTGTGAAGCAGTAAGAATTTCATGAAAGTTGAGTTGTTAGGCAAAATTAACACAAAAGAAAAATACTGTTTCAAAAAACAAAAGGTTACTTTTAAATGATCTCTTTCCATTTTTCTCTTTCCTCTCTTTTAGAAAGTCTTAAATTGTAGAGGATAAATAATCTTAGAAAAATGTATTTTACCAAGTATCTAATATCTTAGGATTTAGTCAACAGCTTATTTGCATAAACTATTCTGTTAGGACTTATTAAGAAACTCTAAATGACACTATATTAAAACTGTTGACGTCTAAAATAAGAACTTCTTAACTTGTAATATTGTAAGAACTAGTATAATTTTCGTTAAGTTTTTGAAAATACAAGGTATGTGAAATTTTTTAAGTGTGCTTTAAAAAATAAAATATAAGTACTTGAGGATAGGAATTACCCTTTTAATCTTATTCATAGTCCAATGTGAAGCATGACATTTCTCCAAAGAGTTTATTAATGTATTAATGTACTAATAAATATTCATATGAAATTTCCAAATGTCATTTCCCATGTTAATGATGCATTTTAACCTTCTTTTCACTTTATAGATATGGTCCAGACCTGTACATGAATAACTTTGGTTAGTGAGAGTGAAATATCCAATAATGAGTGGTGCAGCTTTGGGACTTGAGATTGTTTTTGTCTTTTTTCTGGCATTATTTCTACTTCATCGATATGGAGACTTTAAGAAACAGCATAGACTTGTAATTATTGGAACACTGCTTGCTTGGTATCTCTGCTTTCTTATTGTCTTCATACTGCCTCTGGATGTTAGTACGGTAAGGAGTGAACTTTATTTTCACAATTTAAAAGACAAATTTTAATCATACAGCATGTTGGAAATAATGTTTATTCTTAAGACAGCTAAATTATGACAGTTTGTACTTATACTTTGAATTAAAAGATTATATGGTCATTTGATCATTAAAAAGCATAGCCAAGGGCTGGGAACCATGGCTCACGCCTGTAATCCCAGCACTTTGAGAGGCTGAGGCGGACGGATCACGAGGTTGGGAGATCGAGACCATCCTGGCTAACATGGTGAAACCCTGTCTCTACTAAAAATACAAAAAAATTAGCCGGACGTAGTGGCAGATGCCTGTAGTCCCAGCTACTCAGGAGGCTGAGGCAGGAGAATGGCGTGAACCCGGGAGGCAGAGCTTGCAGTGAGCTGAGATCGCACCACTGCACTCCAGCCTGGGTGACAGAGCAAGACTCTGTCTCAAAAGAAAAGAAAAAGAAAAGCATAGCCAGGAAGGTAAGTTTAGATAGATAGATTTATAAACTCTGATGTCCTTTAAATACTTGGTGTAACGTTTTGATTCTCATTTTTAAACCATACGTTCATTGCTTTAGACAATATATAACCGGTGCAAACATGCTGCTGCAAATTCAAGCCCTCCTGAGAATAGCAACATTACAGGATTGTACGCAACTGCTAACCCTGTTCCAAGGTATTTCCTTTTTTAAAAAATATATAAATATTGTAGGAGACACATTGTTTAAAAATGAAAGTTTTTACCATCCAGATTTTATATTGATGTAAGTTATCCTCATTCTCTATTAATTCCCTCCACCTCTATTCTTTCCTAGTAGACTTTTCATTACATCATATTCTAATTAAATCTAATTTTTTAAATATTTATTGGTCCACAAAGCCCTTCAGTAGATGGTAGTAAGAAACTTGAAGAAGTCCTGACTTTTCAGTCCTGGTTCTTCTTTACCAAGTATGTAATTTCTAAAACCTGTTTTTCCTCTCAGCCTATATCAGATTTAAAAACGTGGGATGTATTTTCACTTTTGCCTAATTTACAAGGTTATAATAAAGTACAAGTATTTCTGTACTTGTGGTATTCCTTTCATATTGCACATCCTTCAAAAGCATTATAGATTTACATAAAAAAATGAATAAAGTTCAAATTGTCCAAAGATTATATTGAATTCAAATATCGAATTTTTAAGTAAAAAGCTTATATATGTTGACTATAGACTTTATGAATGCTTTCAGTAGTATTTGCATGCTTCTTTATGCATATTTTTAAAAAATCTAACTTGAGAAAAGGTAAATTTAAAATGCAGGTGTTACTTCCATTTGAAGCACTATTAAAAAAAAACTGGATAAAGATCAGCAGCAGCTACAGATTGTTGCAAGTTCTTGGGATATCCTTCTAGCTTAGGAATATGGCTACATGGCAGAATTTATGATCAGAGACTCATGTCTTCAGAAATTTAAACAGAATTATGTATAGATGCTAGCATGCATCTCCATAGAAGCAATGTTATAGTGAGTGATTTAATTAGCATTCCAATTTTCAGGAATTAATCACCTAATGTTTTCCCCTCCCAATCCCTATAACCTGGAAAAAAAAAAAAAAAAAAACCCAACCTATGAATGGGTTGTGTATTTTAAAGGTAATCATTAGAAATTTTATTTCATAATACATTTGCTTTTAATGATTGTTGCACTTTTAGTCTATTAGTTGAACATTAAGTTTTCTTTTTACCCAATGACTAAAAATACACTGAAAGTTGAAAACTTAAATGACATTTTCAGAAAAAACTATTTTGTTGCTTTTGTGTGTTTTTTTCTTTTGGCAGTCAACATTGAATTTTAAAATTTCTGTGAAATTTTATGAGTTATTGATTATTAGAGTCAATAATTTAAAATCTGAATGTAAATAAACTTGACCACATGCAAATTAACTGTATAATTCATTTAAATAATTGTTTATGATTAATTGGCTTTAACTTTTATTCAACAGCCAGCATCCTTGTTTCAAGCCATGGAGTTACATTCCTGATGGAATCATGCCAATTTTCTGGAGGGTAGTGTATTGGACGTCACAATTTTTAACATGGTAAGTTACAGTAAAGGATAACATTTTTCAATCAATATAGTTTGGAATTTATTTATGTGTCATTTTTTTCCTTAAATCTCTATCGTCTCCCTTTCTGCTCTCTCAAGTGTGTCCTATCTTACAGAAAAAAGAAAAAGAAAAAAAAACACACAAATAGAAAATAGAAAACAGAAACACAGTTTTTGTTGTTATTGTTTCCTTTCAGTTATTGCCTTCTCTTTTGCCCTTCAGTCCAATTGTTCTTCCAGCCACATTATTACATGAAACTGCCCTTGCTAAAGTCATATACTCTGGTTTTCTTTCTGTCTGCTTTCCCCAACCTTCTGATTTCCTTTATGAGTGCCATTTCTGTTGTCCATTTTCTAAATGTTGATCTTGCCTACAGTCCTATCTTGGTCATCTTATCAGACTTCCCTGCATAGCTGTAATTATAGCCATGGTTTCATTGACCAATAATGCATTCTGAATCTTTCTACCCATTATTTTTATCTTTCTGCTGTGCTCCAAACTCATACTTATCCACTTGCCTGCTAAGCATCTCTTAGATCTGCAAACAACTGCACTCTAAAACTGGAGGCACTGAACATTGCAAGAGAAAAATTACATAGCAGAGTAGTGCTCTTATAAAATCATGTCTATTAAATTCAACTGGGCTCTCAACATTACTAGACTTTCCTTCTTTGTATTTTTAGTTTGCTTTCTTTCCATTTTCTACAAGAAATATTTCCACTCACTTCAAATTTCTGTCCTCTTTATGGCTTTCTCTCTTGTACTCCCTAACAACAATAATAAAATCATCTTTACTCTTAGCCTCTTGGCAGATGACTACTTTCCATCCAACAGTTAAAACAGGAGTCATCAGATGGCAGCTCTTTCAGCTTCTCACCAACAAATCTACATACCTATCATCTTTTTTTTAATTTCCCCTCCAAAGATAGAAGAGTCATGCTTGTTAAAGCCAATCCTGTCACAGGATCCTTAGGGGTGTTGTTTTGCCAGCTGGAAACCTCTGGCCAGTAGCACCTTTGCCCGAATTTTACTCAGGCCCACTGAGCTTATTCTATTCACTCAGCTTGGCAGGTTGCACTCAGCTCATGCTACTGGCTCTGATCTCATGCCTCCCAAGGGCGAGCCAGGCGTGGAGTGGTGAGGGGTGTGTGAGTGAGTGAGCGTGGGATCCAGCCACTGAGCACAGCCAGACATGCTGACTGCTGTGGCAGGGTGGGCAGCTCCAGACTGCATCTGGATGAGGGGAATGTAGTGGTACTCAGAAGCTTGGAGATGCCAGAAACCTCAGAGCTCCAAAGAGGGTATCACAGACCTGGCTTGGGGAGTCCCCAGATCTGGGCTTCTGGAAGGGCCACAGTTCTTCTCTTCTCGTCACTTGCAACATGGCAAGTGGCAGGGGCATGTTTCAGCCCTGTTTATGTGTCAGCTCCTTCAGTTCTGCCATTCAGCAGGTCCTGAGTTCATGTCCTACGTCCAGGAAGAATGAGGTATGTGGAAAACTGGAGGGTGAGCAAGGCGAAGAGGTGCTTTATTGAGTGATAGTACAACTCTCAGGAGACCCAAAGTAGATAGCTCCTTTCTGCAGGCAGGTCATCCTGACAAGTACAGCTCTCAGTGGAAAGGAGCCCCGGAGTGGGTAGCTCCTACCTGCAGGCAGGTTATCTCAATCGTCTGTGCAGCCCCCAGCAGAGAGGAGACCTGGAGTAGATAGCTCCTATCTGTAGTCAGGTTGTCCTGTCATCTGCCTGAGTCTGGCTGAGTCTGGGGTTTTTATGGGCTTCAGAGAGGAGGAAGTGTGCACTGATTGGGCCATGGGTGGGCCTGGAAAAAGCATCCTAAGTTCTCACTGTGGTCCACAGGACTGGTGGCCTGGCCCCCAGGCTTCAGGCTGTCCCTGGCTTGAAGGTGGTGCTTCACCAGTGACCTGCCCACTTCTGCCCAGGAGCCTGTCTGCCTCCTGCTACCATCAATCATGTCATTTATGGCACCCAGGCTGTTCATGCCAAATGGTGCCTGCAGGCCCATGCTGAGCTGCCCTCAGCCCCACTCTCCACCTCCCTCCTGTGCTTATTGATGTCCAAAGTCCAGAGTGGGCTGAGGCAGCAGGGGTCTGGTGTGTCAGCACTGCCCTGAGCATGTGTGCACACCCAGCTAGGTTGCAACAGTGCCTGGATTCAGTCACAACTTTTCTCCAAAATCAGAGCAGTTGTCAGGAGCAGGGAGAGGCCAGGCAGCAGGAGCAGGGACTTCCAAACCTGTAGTGGTATGGGGGCTTTCTGGGTCCCCGAGAGTGCAGGGATGCCTGGGTCCACAGCCACAGCTGGGCAGCTGCACCTGTGCCCAAGAGGGCAGGGCTCTTGCCCTACCAACTCAGAAGAGGGTGGGGCTCCCACCTCCTGCTAGCTCCATGGAGTGCACAGCCCCCGCCAGTCCTGCCCCACTGCGGCCACCATCTTTGCAGGGGGCCACTGCAGACAGGCCGCTGCTGCCATCACTTCTTCCTAAAATATGGATCCATCCCCTTCAGCTCTTGTTACTTACTTGTAGCTTTAAATTTCAACAAAGCATGCACATTTCTCTCATCTTTAGAAAAGAAAACAGAAACAAAAATGAAAGTCTGTCAGTTCAGATTCCTTTCCAGCTTTTGCCTTGTTGATCTGATCACAACTAAATTTTTTTAGAAACTTTTTAAAACTGAAGCATAAATTCATACCGGAAAATGCATAGATTGTGTTTAGTTTGACTTTTTTCAAAGTGAATACACCCATACACCAGCACTCAGATGATGTTATAGAACATTAACAATGCCCTCAGAAGCCTCGCTCATGCTTCCCTGTGTAGTCGTCCCGCACTCCCCAGAGGTAACCATGATTCTGACTTCCATCACCATAGATTAGTTTTTGCCTGTTTATGAACTTTATAAGCATAGAATTATACACTGTCAACTTTTTCGCATCTCTCTTTGCTCACATATTTGGGAAATTCATCTATGCTGTGCTGTATGTATCAGTATTCTCTTATTTTCCATTTCTGTAAAATACCCCATTGTATGTATATGCCATAGTTTATCCTACCCAGCCAAACTTCTTAAATGAATTCTCTATATTTGATATCTCCACTTGCTCATTGTTTACTTATTTCTCAACCATAGTACTCTGCTTTCTATTCTCACTCCTCCACTCATACATACAGGTTTTTAATTTACTTCACCTCTTGGTGGCATTTGATTCTTTCTCTCCACTTTAACTTTCCTCTCCTAGTTCCTAACCCATATGCTCCTTGGTTTTCTTCCTTGCCCCACTATTGTTCTGTCTCAGTCTCTTTTGCTGGTCCATCCTCCTTCTGTTTTCTACGTCTCTCTTAAAAGTTGATATGAGATCTGTCTCAGTTCTTTCCTTCACATTCTCCATACTCATGCTTCCAGTTGAGTTTCTACTGATGTTATTTCAGTGCCGTTGATACAGTGATGACTCCGGAAGCTATCCATATTTTTAGTCCTCTCTCTTGAACCCTGAAGCTGGGTTTGTGTGCAGCTCCTCTTGGATGTCTCCTAAGTACTACTTCAAAGTCAGTATGCTGTCAACTGACCTTCTCCCTTTTTGCTTCTTACCACCATCACCACCCTTCCCCCTCCCAACTAGTTCCAATTTTGTTTCCCTTTTATCCTTTCTCCATGCTGAAGCCTTAGAAAACTAAAATTTGATCAAAAATGTTTTCTTTGAATGCAGTCCAGACTCTTTATAAAAGCTTTAAAGACCCATTTGCTTTCCCTAAAATTTTATGTTACAAAAATACTCAGTCATCTATTATAGTATATTAAGTATTCATGATTACTTATAAACATATTTATCAGTGAGAAGAACTATTCATTAAAATTGAGATTCCCATATTTCTGGCATTTTGAGATTATATAGACATATCAGTTGTTTGGGTTTTTAATCATATTTTTTCTATCCATCTAGGATTCTCTTACCTTTTATGCAGTCATATGCAAGATCAGGAGGGTTTTCCATCACTGGAAAGATCAAAACTGCACTAATTGAGAATGCAATCTACTATGGTACCTATTTGCTGATTTTTGGAGCATTTTTAATTTATGTAGCTGTAAACCCACATTTACATTTAGAATGGTAAGAAAAGTAGTCTTCTTAACATTGCTTTAATGTATGTTTGCATTTTTAAAAATTCATTTTTAACTTCATATGTGCCGGTAAAAAGACATTTCATTGAGAAATGTATTGTTACATATTTTATGGATTTCCCTAAAAGAATATGTGAATAATCCATATTACTAAGAAAGAAAATATGGAATGACATCTTTAAATATAGATTTTAGGCAAAAGATTAATGATTAGTCTAATGGCTACATATTAAAATTAATAACCCTTATGATTTTTGGATAGAATTTCAAAATTTTTATATGATAAAATAACTGGTTTTATTTTTCATTGTTTTTTGTTTTGATTATAATTTGAGGGCATATTTGTTCTTAATGTTATCTTGGATTTAGATATTTCAATAAAATTGAAATCTGTTTTATACTTATGATTTCTAACATATGTGAAGGTCTACATCTGAAAATTTAGAAATAGATCAGCAGTGCTAGGTCTCACTATTGTATTCCTGAGATTTGCTAGGTCAGCAACACAAGTTAATTTGAAACATTTTCAGGCTTCTTTTGTTCAATATAGAAAAGGAAATCACCTAATGAAAAATGTTTCCTCTAGGAAAATATATACATATTATTGCCATGAATTAATTCTAGATGCTAATTTTAACACAATAGAAACAGTGTCTCCTGTGTTAAAGTCTATTTATGCAGTCACATTTTATCTTTCCATTAAAATGTACATATTATCTGTTATTTCCCTTTCTTAGGAACCAGCTTCAGACAATTGGGATAGCTGCTGCAAATACATGGGGTCTGTTTCTTCTTGTGTTGTTGTTGGGTTATGGCTTGGTGGAAATTCCTCGATCCTACTGGAATGGAGCAAAAAGGGGTTATCTACTTATGAAAACGTATTTTAAGGCAGCCAAACTGATGACAGAGAAAGCAGATGCAGAAGAGAATTTAGAAGATGCCATGGAGGTAAGCAAGTTTGAACCTTATAAGCAATAGTCACTAAGGCATGTGTATCCCCTTTTAGTCACTTTTGGTTTGTTGTTGTTAGTGCATTGATGGGCTTCAGATTGCAAAACTGGTGTTGTGCAGTCCTTCAGGATGTCTCATCCAGGATGACTTTTTAGCAGTTCAGCCTCATGATGTGTCTTGTCCATCTTCTGTCTGACAGGGATTCATGGAAAATATATTCAGTAGTGCAGGGCTATGCCTATTATTTTGAGGTAACTTTTAGTAGTACCCTCTTTTATTTTCAAAAGTCTCCCAGATTAAATGATAAATTGTATGGTTACCCTAACATAATAGAAGTGAGAATAATGACCAGAGGACACTTATTTCTGAAAGGTTAACCTAAGGTAATACCACCAATTCTGGAAACCTCTTTAAAGAACAATTTGCATGGGAGTTTGTATTGATAAGTTTTGTTTCCTATCTGTAATCTTAATAAGACACTTCATTTTACTCGATGACTTAACCCAGTTTCACAAAGTTATTGAAAGTATACCTTTCAATACTGTACATAAAAATATATAACAAATTATAAAATTTTTCTGTGTTAAATAAAAATTTTGTTATGGATTTAAAAAGATTATTGTAGTCACCTCACAGTTTTGCTCACCAGGGAAAATATGCTACTCCGCTGATGATACTCTCCAAATTAAAACTCCTTTTGAAGGCTTTTCAGTCATGTTAAAATAAACTCCAAAATGTTATAATGCAGCCTACAGAAAAATAATTTGGCCTATGTTTAGCTCTCCAGCTGTATCCCAAACCTCTGTCTTCTCACACTGGTCATCTTTGGTTTCTCAAACTTGCTAATGGTGATGAAATAATAAACAATTCTATAGACTTAATATTTACCTAACACTCAACTTTGGTTCCTCAAACTTAGCAATGGTGATAATTATAGTAAACAATTATATAGACTTACTGTTTGCCTAAGAGGGACTTTCTAAGCACTATACATATATTTAATTCCCATGACTTTATGATAGAGGTTTTTGTAAATCCCCATTCTATAAATGAAGAATATGAGGCACAGAGAGATTAAGTAACTTTCTCATGTCTACATGGCTGGGAAGTGATAAGAACCAGGCAGTCTTGCTTCTAACAGGGACTGACAAACTTTTTCTGTAAAGGGCCAGATAGTAAATATTTTAGGCTTTGTGTGCAATATCGTTTCTATCACAACTACTCTGTCCTTGTAGGATGAAAGCAGCCATAGCCAGTAAATAAATGAATGAGTGTGGGTGTGTTCCAGTATGAGAACAAGTAGTGGACTGAATTGATCTTGCTTGATGACCCTGTGCTTAATCATTACACACATTGTCTTTCTTTTCTATCTTTGAGCATGCTATTCCCAAACTATTATAATGCTCTTTTCAGCACTCTCTTCAGCTAATTCCTATTTCATTTTCAGGTCTTAACATAAATGAGAATTCTTCAGGGAAGCTTTATTAGCTTCCTAGAACTCCTGTAACAAAACTACCACAAACTGGGTGGCTTAAACAATAGAAAATATTGGCTCACAGTTCTGGAGACTAACGTTCAAGATTGAGGCATCTGCAGGGTTGGTTCCTTCTGAGGGCTCTAGGGAATATCTGTTCCATGTTTGTCTTCTAGCTTCTGGTGGTTTGCGATCTTTGGCATACCTTGACTTGTAGACCCCTGCCTTCATCTTCACATGGTGTTCTCCCTGTGTGCCTGTGTCCAAACTTCATTGTTTTGTAAGGACACCAGTTATATTGGATTAGAGTTCATCCCACTCCAGTATAACCTCATCTTAACTTAGCTAATTAAATCTGCAACAACCCTATTTCAAATAAGATCGCATGTTAAGATACTGGAGGTTAGGTCTCAGGGGACACAGTTCAACCCATAACATCTTCCCTGGTTGTCCAGACTCTTAAACACTCAGCAACCATTTTTTAAGTGAATGAATAAATGAACAAATGAATGTATACTGTGATTAGAAAATTTTATGTTGGCTTTGCAGCATTTATTCTCTACAGAACGTAAGAACTACAGCAGAAAATATTGATTTAAATGTAGGAGTGAGTCTATAAATAGTATTATTTAAATTGAAATGATTAAATTTCCTGTTATATTCAACATTCCTATGATGAATGTTATTACATCTTTTGAAAGAAGATAATTTATATTTGATAAATTTTACATTTATATTTGAAATTTTGAATTTTTTTAAAAAATTGAAATAGTTGAAAACTGATATTTCGATAAGATACTTACATTTGATAAAAGAAATTAATTTAAATTTAAATTTGATAGTATTCCATCCAAAAGTTGGTATTAAATTCAGTTGTTTCAGATTTGAGGAATTTGGATTTCACTAATTTATTCAACGTTCCTGCAAAAAAATAAACACAGGTATTATGTGAGTTATGGATTTTTCCCTAGATGAAACTTTGCTGTCTGAATAAAATAGATTTTGTTGTTGTTATTTTTAAATAGGAGCCCTCTGCTTAGACATAAGATGTGGAAAATTAAGGACCGGCATTGGTGACTTCTGTGCTATTTTAGTATAGTATTCTTAGGTTTTAAGCTGTGTAAGAAATTTTAGATAAGAAACCACTCTTTAAAAATGAATGTTTTGAAAATAGCAGTAGGTACACATAGACAGCAAGATAACTCTGAACCTCTTTCCATCAAAAACAATGCATGATTTCTCAGGTATGAATTTCTTTTTTGTTTGTTTTTCTGGGGTTTTAAAACATTTTTGTACATACTCATCACCTCAAGCATTTACTTTTCTTTATGTTACAAACAATCTGATTATTTTCATTTAGTTATTAAAATGTACAATTACATTATTGACTGTAGTCACCCTGTTCTATCAAACACTGGATATTATTCACTCTAGCTATATTTTTGTATCCATTACCATTCCCACTTCCCACCCTCCCTTCTACGCATAACCCCTCCCAGCCCCATAAATAAATGGGAACATGTGAAGTTTGTCTTTCTGTGCCTGACTTATTTCACTTAACATAGTGACCTCTAGCTCCACCCATATTATTGCAAATGACTGGATCTCATTCCGATTTAATGGCTGAATAGTCCTCTGTTGTGTATATGTACCACATTTTCTTTATCCATTCATATGTTGATGGACACTTAGGTTGCTTCTAAATCTTGGCTATTGTGAGTACCGCTGCAATAAACATAGGAGTACAGACATTTCTTTGATATAATGATTTTCTTGTTTTGGTTATATACCTAGCAGTGTAATTGCTGGAACACATAGTAGCTTTTTTTTTTTTTTTAATTTTTTTGAGGAGCCTGCAAACTGTTCTGCATAGTAGTTGTACTAATTTACATTACATTATTGCCTGTATTTTGGATAAAACCCATTTTAACCGGGGTGAGATGATATCTCATTGTAGCTTTGATTTACATCTTTTTGATGATTAGTGATTCAAAAATCAGTAGCATTTCTATATGTCAACAGCAAACAACCTGAAAAAGAAACCCCATTTACAATTGCTATAACACAAATAAAATATCAAGGAATTAGCCAAATAAGTGAAACATCTCTACAATGAAAACTCTAAAATGCCTGTTTTTGCCTGTTTGCCATTTATGTCTTTTTTTTTTTTTTGAGAAATTAAAATCTTTTGCCCATTTTTAATCAGATTATTACATTTTTTTTTTCTCGTGGAGTTGTTTGAATTCCTTATATATTGTGGTTATTAACCTCTTGTCAGAAAGATAGTTTACAAATACTTTCTCCTATTCTGTGGGTTATCGCTTCATTTTGTTGATAGTTTCCTTTGTGCAGAAGCTTTTTAACTTGAGTGATCCCATTTGTTCACTTTTGCTTTGATTGTCTGTGCTTATAGGTTATTACTGAAGAAATCTTTGCCCAGTCCAATATCCTGGAGAGTTTCTCCAATGTTTTCTTGTATTAGTTTCATAGTTTGAGTTCTTAGATTTAAGTCTTTAAATCATTTTGGTTTGAGTTTTATATATGGGGAGATATCTGGTCTAGTTTCATTCTTCTGCATATATCCAGTTTTCCAGTTTTCCTGGCACCATTTATTGAAGAGACTATCCTTTCCTCATCGTATGTTCTTGGAGCCCTTGTCAAAAATGAGTTCACTGTAGATGTATGGATTTATTTTGGGGTTCTCTATTCTGTACCATTGGTCTGTTTTTATCCTAACACCATGCTGTTTTGCTTATAGCTTTATTATGTAGTTTAAAGTCAGATAATGTGATTCCTCCAGTTTTGCACTTTTTACTTAAAATAGCTTTGGCAGTTGAGGATCTTTTGTGGTTCCATATAAATTTTAGGATTGTTTTTTCTATTTCTGTTAAGAATGTCATTGATATTTTGATAGAGATTGCATTGAAATTGTAGATTGCTTTCAGTAGTATGGACATTTTAACAATATTGATTATTCCAATCCATGAAAATGGAATACCTTTTTATTTTTTTGTGTTCTCTTCAATTCTTTGCATCAGTGTTTTATAGTTTTCATTGTAGAGATCTTTCACTTATTTGGCTAATTCCTTGGTATTTTGTTTGTGTTATAGAGATTGTAAATGCGATTTCTTTTTCAGATTGTTTGTGGTTGACATATAGAAATGCTACTGATTTTTGAATGTTGATTTTGTGTACTGCAGCTTTACAGAATTTGTTTATCCCTTCTAATAGTTTTTTGGTGGAGTTTTTAGGTTTTTCCAAATGTAAGATTTATCACCTGAAAACAAGGATAATTTGACTTCTTTCTTTCCAAGTTTGATGCCTTTTATATCTTTCTCTTGTCTGATTGCTTTACTTAGGACTTCCAGTACTATACTGAATAACAGTAGTGAAAGTGGGCATCCTTGTCTTGTTCTAGATCTTAAAGGAAAGGCTTTCAGTTTTTCCCCATTCAGTATGATACTAGCTGTGGGTCTGTCATATATGACTTTTATAGTGTTGAGGTATGTTCCCTGTATATTCAGGGATTTTTTGCGGTTTTTATCATAAAGGGATGTTGAATTTTGTCAGTGCTTTCTCAGCATCAATAGAAATGCTTATATGGTTTTTTTTCTTCACTCTATTAATATGATATATCACATTGATTGATTTCCATATGTCAAACCATTCTTGCATTCCTGGTATAAATCTGAATTGATCAGATGGATGACCTTTTCAACGTGTTCTTGAATTTGTTTTGCTAGTGTTTTGTTGAGGATTTTTTCATGAGTGTCCATTGGGGATATTGGCCTGCAGTTTTCTTTTTTTGATGTGTCTGTTTCTGATTTTGGAATCAGGGCAATACTGGCCTCATAGATTGAGTTTCGAAGTATCCCTCCTCCTCTGTTTGCCAGAATAGTTTGAGTAGGATTTGTGTTCTTTAAATGCTTGGTAAAATTCAGCAGTGAAACCATTGGGTCTTGGGCTTTTCTTTGCTGGAAGACTTTTTATTACAACTGTGATTTTATTACTTGTTGATCTGTTCAGGTTTTGGATTTCTTTCATGGTTTGATCTTGGTAAGTTGCATGTGTCTAGGAATTTGTCCATTTCTTCTAGGTTTTCCAATTTATTGGCATATAGTTGCTCATTAGAAGTCTCTAATTATCCTTTGAATTTCTGCAGTATCAGTTGTAATGTCTTTTTATCAATACAGCCACTCTGTGTCTTTAGATTGAAGAGTTTAGTTCATTTACATTCAGTGTTATTACTGATAAGTGAGGACTTACTCCTGCCATTCTGTTATTTGTTTTCTGGTTGTTTCGTGATATTCTCTTCTTTCCTTCCTTCCTGTCTTCCTTTTTGTGAAGGTGATTTTCTCTGGTGGTATGTTTTAACTTCTTGCTTCTTATTTTGTGTGTATCTGTTGTATGCTTTTTGGTTTGAGGTTACTTGAGGCTTGTGAGTAATATCTTATAGCCTGTTATTTTAAACTGATGACAGCTTGACATTGATTGCAAAAATAAACACAGAAAACTAATAAAAACTAGATTTCACTTCCTCCCTCTACTTTTAACTTTTTTTATATTTATGTATTATTATACTATCTGTGTCTTAAAAAGTTGTCATAGTTATTTTTCATTGGTTTGTCTCAAGATATGAGTAGTTTTCACACCACAGTTATAGTGTTAATAATATTCTTTGTTTTTCTGTGTACTTGCTATTACCAATGAGTTTTGTACCGTCAGATGATTTTTATTGCTCATCGATGTCCTTTTCTTTCAGACTGAAGAACTCCCTTTAACATTTATTATAGAACAGGACTGGTATGGATGAATTCGCTTAGCTTTTGTTTGTTTGAAAACGTTTATTTCTCTTTCATGTTTGAAGAATATTTTCACTGGATATGTTATTCTAGGATAAGTTGTTTTTTGTTTTTTGTTTTCTGTCAACATTTAAAATATATCCTGTCACTCTCCTGACCTGTAAGGTTTCCACTGAGAAGCCTATTGCCAGATGTATTGGAGCTTCATTATGTGTTATTTGTTTCTCTTCTCCTGCTGCTTTTAGGATCCTTTCTTTATCCTTGACCTTAGAGAATTTGATTATTAAATATCTTGAGATAGTCTTATTTGGGATAAATCTGCTTGGTGTTCTATAATCTTCTTGTGCTTGAATATTGATATCTTTAGGTTTGGGATGTTCTCTATTATTATCACTTTGAATAAACTTTCTACCCTTATCTCTCACTCTACCTCCTCTTTAAGGCCAGTATCTTTTAAATTTGGCCTTTTGAGGCTATTTTCTAGATTTTATAGACATTTGTCATTTCTTTTTTGTTATTTTTGTCTCCTCTAACCGTATTTTCAAATAGCCAAATTTTCAAGTGTCTTCTAGCTCACTGATTCTTTCTTCTGCATGATCAATTCTGCTGTTAAGATACTCTCATGCATTCTTCAATATGTCAATGCATTTTTCAACTCCAGAATTTCTGCTTGATTATTTTTAATTCTTTCAACAGCTTTGTTAAATTTACCTGATAGGATTCTGAATTCCTTCTCTGGGTTACCTTGAATTTTGTTGAGTTTCCTTGAAACAGCTATCTTGAATTCTGTGTCTGAAAGGGCACATATCTCTGTGTCTTCAGGATTGGCTCCTGGTGCCTTGTTATCTATTTTATTTAATTTCTTTGAGGCAGGGTCTCACTGTGTTCTTCAGGCTGGCATGATTGTGGCTCACTGTAGTCTCCACCTCCTGGGCTCAAGTCATCCTCTCACATCAGCCGTCCAAGTAGCTGGTGGCTGGTACTACAGGCACAAACCACCACACACAGCTAATTTTTGTATTTTTGTAGAGACAGCATTTCACTGTTGCCCAGGCTGTTCTCAAACTCCTGAGCTCAAGTGACATCCAGCCTCAGCCTCCCAAAGTGCTAGGATTATAGGAGTGAGCCACTGTGCTCGGCCCTGGTGCCTTATTTAGTTTGTTTGGTGAGGTCATGTTTTTCTGGATGGTCTTGATTCTTGTGAATGTTCATCGGTGTCCAGACATTGAAAAATTAGGTATTCTTTATAGTGTTTGCAGTGTGGGCTTATTTGTAGCCATCCTTCTTGGAAAAGCTTTCCAGGTATTTGAAGGGACTTGGGTATTGTAATCTAAGTTTTTGGTCACTGCAGCTGTATCTATATTAGGGGACACCAGAAACCCCATAATGCTGTGGTTCTTGCAGACTTGTAGATGTGTGCCACCTTGGTGGTCTTGGATAAGATCTGGAAGAATTCTCTGGAGCATCAGGCAGAGACTCTTGTTCCCTTCCCTTACTTTCTCCCGAACAACTGGAGTCTCTCTCTTTGTCCTGAGCTTCCTGGAGGTGGGAGAGGGGTGTCACAAGCACCCCTGTGGCCACCATCACTGGGACTGCACTAGGTTAGACCTGAAGTTATGGTACTGCATCTTGCCCAAGGCCCACGGTAACCACTGCCTAGCTACCGTCTATGTTTGCTCAAGGCCCTGGTCCTCTACAGTCAGCAGGTGGCAAAGCCCACCCAGCTTTTGTTCTTCCCTTCAGAGTGGCAAATTCTCCCTGAGTTGGGGTGTGTCCAGAGATGCCATCTGGGAGCCAGAGCCTGGAGCCAGAAACTATAGGAATCTACCTGTGGCTAAACTGGCACCCAAGCCACAAGACAAAGTCCTTCAAGGCCCAAGATCTCTTCAGTCAGCTTGTGGTGAATGCTGCCATGCCTGGGACTTTCCCTTCAGGGCACTGGACTCCTGTCTGGCCCAGCGAAGGTTCAACAATGCTGTCTAAGAGCCAAGTCCTGCAATCTGGGGCCCCAAGAGCCCACTTAGTACTATACCCAACAGTGGCTGAGGTTGTACCTTGTTTTTTGGTTTTTATGAAGGCACTTTTTTGTGTGGATAGTTGCTTAATTTGGTGTTCCTGTGAGGAGGACAATCAGTGGAGAATTCTGTTCAGCCATCTTGCTCCACCTCCTGTGTATGAATTTCTGTGGCCATATACTTCAAGGTATTTTGGGATTCTTTCTGCTTTTCTGAATATCTGGAAACTTATAAACTGAGGAGAAACGTATTTATCATTTAAAAAATACTATCTTCCTGCCATGTTAAGTGCTATGCAGAACTGGCCGGAATAGAAATTCCTATTCTACTGACTTTCTAGAGTAGAAAATTGGACAGAGTCCCTTACAGTATGTGGTAAATGTGGCATGAATGATAAAAAGAAAATGCTCTAGTATGGCGAGGTTATCACTACTGAATAACAGTCAAGAGGACGTGAAGGATAGCCTGGGCCTTGCAGAATGGGTAGAATTTTGATAGCTGATAACATTCCAGGCAGATATCAGGAAGTTTTAAAACCAAATTAATTTGAGCATGAAGTTTACATTGGAAAGATAAAGCTATATCTTGGCTTTGAATGCCATACTGAGAAGTCTAGTCATTTGACAGATAACAAAATTCAAACACTTTATTGGTAAATATTTTTTCAGCTATCCATTTAATCTCCCAAATGTAGTTAGTTTTATAAAAACTGTTTGGTATTTTTATGATATGTTTCTCTCTGAAACTGATATATGCATTTGTGTGTCTATTACCTTTCTTTGAAGCATTAATAAAACTTACAAACTATGTCAAATCATTCAAAAGGTATTTGCTAGATGGCCTAAAAGGTCACCTCTACCTTTTGTCATTTTTCTAGGTAGAGAATTTTAGGGAGGGAGAAACAGCTACTTATTTCCACTGAAAACTGCCTGTTAGCCTTCCTTCATGAATGTTGTCTAACCTGCTTAAAAAAGAATTTGATGAGACACAGTAATGAAAGAGCTCAAAGTTACATTGTTTTGTATAAAGAAAGCAAACAGTATATTTCACATACTTTCCATGCTTTATTAAAATTATGAACTTTTGAAGGAAGCCTAAATTTATAACAGATATAGCAAATGTTAATTGTTTCAGTACTTGTTTTTTAATATGGCTAAGTAAAGAAAAAAACATGATATTTCACATGTAATATATAAACAAATTATATAGTTCATATTCAAAGTATGATAAATTTGTGCTAACAAGTCAAGAAACTTTAAGGCAGCTTAGTAATGGAAAATAGATGTAATGATGCTTCCAGGTGACCTCTTAAAAACCCGAGTCTTATCTTGTCACTGTCATGTGTAGGCCTCACACATTAACCTCAAAATAAACCATGATTAAGGGCTTCTAGGATCACTTTGATCTTGCTCTTTCAGCCTGATCCAGTGCTATGCAGACCCTTAATCTCCCTTTCCCTATAATCACACTGGACTTTTTTCAGTCCCTTCAAGTAATGTGCTCACTTAGGCCTGGAGGCCTTTGTGTGTCCCATCCCTTTCTCTCAGCCAGGAATATTCTAGTCTCTCCCTTTGGTTGACTGACTTCTATATATTTGTTTCATCTCATTTTAAATAATCAGCTAATCAGAAAGTCTCCCACTCTACATTCTCCCCTCTCAGAGCACCTCGTAATTTTCTCTGACTGTAGTTTCCACATCATTTTTATTTATGTTTGTTTTTCTCATTAAGCTAAATTCCTTAACAGGAATAGTGTCTACTGGTACAGATTATTTATAAAGTATACATATTCTAAACTTCAATAGTTGTGAAATTACCTTTAAATAGATTGTATCACTTTTTACTGTGTATAGGAGGGCCTGTTTTCCCACAGTCTTACCTCTTTACATAATGTCAATTTTGAAAAAAAATTTATTTTTAAAATCTGTAACTGTTTTTAGTGAGCTCAAATATCTTTTTAGACATTTATTGGCCAATGGCATTTTTTCTGTGTTCCCATTTTTCTGTTGATTTGTAAGAGCTCATCACATATTAAGGATGAGTCTTTGTCATATAAATTATAAATATTTTTTCACAATTTTGTCTATGTGCTAGATGGCTTCTCTGCCTTGAGTTTTATATCCCTAAAAACCCTTCTCTACTCTGTGCCCCAGAATGTTCTTCTAAATATCCTGCTCAGTTCTCTTATGCTTTCCAGGCTGTGAACATGCTATTTCACCTGACTAAAACAGTGGTTTCAGCTTCTTAAAAATTTCATGAATATTATAGAATATTGTGATTCCTTAGGAACTACTGGTTCTAAAGAGTCTTCTCTTTAACCCTTTTATGCCTTTTATAATCAGAATTGCTTATTTATCGCATTACTGGACTGAAATTTTAAGACTGACAATTCCTTGTCTTCTCTCCCTGCCCTCTATAGGGATTATGGGGTCCTTACACCTAGTACAGTACTGGCAAATAGTGTGCTGTTTTGTTTGTTTTTAAATTATTCTATTTTTACATTTTTATTTATTTATTTAGAGACCAGGTTATGAGACTGGCTAATGTTTGTATTTTTGGTAGAGACGGGGTTTCACCATATTGCCAAAACTGGTCTTAAACTCTGGGACTCAAGTGATCTACCTGCCTTAGCCTCCCAAAGTGCTGGCATTGCAGGCCTGAGCCACTGTGCCCCGCCAGCAGATAGTGTGCTCCTCACAAGCAAGTATGGAGTTAATTAACCATGACTGCTCTAGAGTACTCTTATAGGAAGGACCTGGCACTTTGTGACATTTGTAGCCTTTTTTGCTTCCTCTGATTTTTCACTATATTTTAGATAATGAGATAATTGATCTTGATGAGTAAGCCAGAGGAATATAGCCCTGTTCTTTTAGGACCACAAAGTTTGTCTGATCTTTTGTGGACTTTTAAATAATGCTTATTCTTTTTTGTGCACCAAGTAATGAAGTGATGAGAGAGTGAATCTAAAAAGTAAGGAAAAGTTCAGGGTATGGAAATAGCTATTCAGTGACTTTGTATTTTTACTTGTGTTCTTAAGAACCTTTATTCATGTAATGCAAAGTAATTTGTGTTGAAGTTGAACTTGTGAGAAAATATATAGTACTTAATGCATTCTCATTTGGAATATGTGATCTGTAGAAATCAAAATATGTTTATTTATTTTACTGTTTTTATAGGAGGTTCGTAAAGTGAATGAAAGCATCAAATATAATCACCCATTGAGAAAATGTGTTGATACAATACTTAAAAAGGTAATGAAATCATTTTATCTGTTTCCTTTTGAAATACACACTTATATATTATACCAAAAGTACCAGAAAAGTATGAAAACAGCCTATAGCTGAGGTCTTAAACTCATTTTCATGGAAATATTAACCAAATACCATTTGTACTTGGAATTTTATTTTAATTACTGCAAGTTTAACACTAATTATTGGCAGTACTTTCTGTTGAAATATGGAGATAGAGGTTGACTAATATATAAGGATTGTCATGACAATGATGGAAATAAACCTTTAAACTGTCATTGTATATGTTCACTAAAGGCATATCTCCTGTAAAAATAAACTAAAGCCTCAGTAATATCTTACAATCAGCTACCTACACGTTATTTTACAAATATTTTCATTAATATATTCATGACATATATCATAAAATGAGTGATGTTAGCATAGGTATTTAGTAAACCATATAGTTAAGGTTTTGATGCATTGGTATTGAATTAGGGGTATTTATATACTTCCAAAAATGGTTATTTGCAGTTCCCCAACTGTCTTCTAAACCCACAGAATGATAGAAATATTTATTTTCCTATATTTTAAATCTGTTATACTGATTCTTGCCTAGTGTTCTGTTTGGCTAAGATAATATTCATTGGAATCACTTTTCTAACTATTTATCTCACATTTGCTACTTTTTGAGAACTACTAAGAGAGGTTAACTAAGTTGCCCAAGTTCATATAGGTAATAAATGAATAGTAGTATAGAAGATGACTTTAAATTCATGTATTTATTTCTCTGTGCTATGCCTTTCAAAAATTCAGCATCTTGGATTTGTCATGATTTTGCTTCATTCTTTAGCTAGAAAAATAATTTATCCTACTTAGAATAATCCTCTCAAATACTAGTTGCTTCCTGTAGGTAAGTTCCCCTGCCTATAGCCATCTATATCTATCTAGTATATATGAACACAAAGATTAATATTATAGAGGTGAGAAGAAACTCAGTACACCTTTTAAGACATTTTCAAGAAAATATCAGCAGATGAAGTCTAACTAGAGATGACAATAAAGTAGGAAGATGTTTTTGAAAAAATTAGAACTGCTCAAGAATGAAAGATTTTTAATAAAAATAAATTTTTATCTTTTTACAATTAAGATTTTTAAAAGTCTACTTTTTTTTTTTTTTTTTTTTTAGTGCCCTACAGAGTATCAGGAAAAAATGGGGAGAAACATGGATGATTATGAAGATTTTGATGAAAAGCATAATATTTACCCAAGTGAAAAAAGTCTGGTAAAACTGCATAAACAGGTAACTTTGTTAATTGTAAGTATTTTACTTAATGATGATTTTAATTAGACTTATAATCATTGCTCATATAAAAGGAATGTTTAGTGAATGTGTATTGAAACTTCCTTTCATCCTGTCCTTATTATTCTTTGAAATATTTTATCTCTGTGTATACCAGCAGGGGTACTATTGGCATTTGAGGAGGGAGAATTCTTCACTGAGCATAACTGTTACATTATATAAAACTGTTACATCATTTTAGAACCTTAATATTCTCAGCCTGACCCAGTAAATGCGCTAGCACTTTCCCGTTGTTGTGACAATCAAAACATGCTCCCTAGTGGAGAACTGAACCACTGTTGGATCAGAACACTGCCAGGTCTACCCCCATTCTCTTTTTTAGGTGATTTATTCAGTTCAGAGACACCGTCGAACTCAAGTACAATGGCAGATTCTTTTGGAACAAGCATTTTATCTAGAAGATGTAGCAAAAAATGAAACTAGTGCTACTCGTCAGTTTGTTCACACCTTTCAATCGCCAGAGCCAGAAAATCGATTTATCCAATATTTTTATAATCCTACATTTGGTATGTAATTTAATATAAATTTCAAACTGTAATGATGAAAAGTTGTCTGTAGAAAAAAATTATGTGTTTTCACCAATGCAAAATTTTGTACCATGTGATATTAAGTATCTGGTAACATTTCCCCAAAATAACTGTTTTACTTATCATATAACATATAATCATTAGTTTCCACTGTTACTTCACAAATAATAAAAATTCTATAAAAAATGTATACATCAAGCATATTTTGTATAATGCATAATGTATACAATTATGTATTGCTTAATGACTGGGATTACTCTGAGAAATGTGTTGTTAGGCAATTTCATCATTGCATGTGCATCATAGGGTACATACGAAACCTAGACGGTATAGCCCACTACACATTTAGGCAATATGGTATGGCTTATTACTTCTAGGCTACAAACCTATACAGTATGTCACTGTACTGAATAATGTAGGCAGTTGTAGCACAGTGGTAAGTATTTGTGTATATAAACATAGAAAAGATAATAGTAAAAATGCAGTATTGTAATTTTATGGGATCACCATTGTATATGCAGTCCATCATTGACTGGAATGTTCTTATGTGACACATGACTGTACTTAAAATAGTTAGAATTGTAAGTAATTTTACATCACAAGCTTGAGTCTCTTCTTCAGTCTTGACATACTACTGAAATATTCCCCTAAATAGTCCTCTTTGATTATTTACATTTATTAGTCTTATTATAAAACCTATACTCTGTAGTTATCATTTTTCTCCTTTTTGATAATTTATGGCAGTCCCTTCAAGTGTTGTCAAATTTAGTGTGAAGAAACTTAATGCAAGTACAAAAGTGTCACAGTATTAAAACTTCTATTTACCTTATTTATTCAAATAAATGGTTATATTCACTTGATTCTCCTTTGCATGTTTGGTTTTCAGTATGAAGACTTAATGGCTATAACAAACATCTCAGAAAACTTTAACAAAAATGCTTCGTAATTAAATGAAGGAATGATGTGGTATCTGTTTTCATTCATTCAACAAATATTTGGGTACATTAGTGCTATGTATTGTTGGGTGCTTGGTAGCTTGGTACATATCAATTTAAAAAGACAGAAATTCCTACCCTTGTGGAGTGAGGAAAACAGACAATAAACATATAAAGGTGTAAAGATGCTGAATAGGCAGTTGATTATAGAAATTGAAATTCAAGGGAGAAGTCTGAACTACAGATATGAATTAGAGTACCATCAATGTATAGTGAACCATGGGGTCAGGGTAAAATCAATAAAGAAGTATTGAGATAGAGAAAAGAGAAAAGTCTGAGGACCAAGTCTGAGGCACTCCAGAATTTAGAGATTAGGTGGATGAGAAGTAACCGGCAGAAAAGATTAGAAAAGGAGGGGCCAGTGAGACAGGAAAATTAGGACAATGAAGTGTTTTGAGGAAGAGAGTATATAAAGTACCTTTTCAAATGTTGCACATAGATTAAGGATCATAAATATTAAGACTTCACCATTGGATTTTAGAGAAGTGAGGGGAGAGGATAAAGAAACCTGACTGAAATTTAAAAGAAATAGGAAGAGGAGCAATTGGAGACAGACTAGAAAACTCTTAACAATGTTTTCCTTATAAAAGGAAACAGAGGAAAGGGGTAGTAGCTGACAGAGGATTGGGGGCATAGTCAAGAGAAATTATCACATGTAATTAGTAAATGATATAATAGAATTTGAGGCCAGGCACGGTGGTTCACACCTGTAATCCCAGCACTCTGGGAGGCCGAGGTGGGCAGATCACAAGGTCAAGAGATTGAGACCATCCTGGCCAACATGGTGAAAACCCTTCTCTATTAAAAATACGAAAATTAGCTGGGCGTGGTGGCACATGCCTGTAGTCCCAGCTACTTGGGAGGCTGAGGCAGGAGAATCGCTTGAACCCGGGAGGCGGAGGTTGCAGTGAGCCGAGATTGTGCCACTGCACTCCAGTCTGGCAACAGAGTGAGACTTGGTCTCAAATAAAAGAAAAAAAAAAAAAGAGATGAGGTAAGAAATAGTGAACAATGAAGAGAATGGTGGAGGTAAGGCACAGATGTAACTAGCTGAGAAGTTGTAGTGGTAGAAACTTGGGAAAATTCTCCTCTGATCGCTTTGTTTTCTCAATGAAATGTGGAGAGTAAGTATAGAAGAGGAGATTTTAGAGATTTGAGGAGGGAAGAGAAGGTGCAAAATAGTTACCTAGCAGAGTGGGCATCGGAGAAGATTGGCAAATTATAGTAGGCTAGCGAGACAGTACTGAGGACCCACTTGAAGCTAGTGATTAAGAATTTAAAGTGAGGCCAGTCAACGAGGTTGGGTGTCTTTCTCCTGCAGTGTGCAGCTGTGTGGATGCAGGCTCAGAGTAGCCAGGGAGTTGGATTTAACTAGGTGTGGTTTAGCTTAACAGGTACAGTGGAGCAAAATGGGGCAAAGTAAGTGTGATACTGTCCTCAAAGACTGGAATCTGAGCTGCATGAGGAAGGAAGGGCATCAAAGTGTTAAATAACAGTAGAAATGTGATAGAATAAATTGATTTTTCGTCCAGCTATGGCCAGTCAGTGGAGTTGAAATACTGTACTAGATGAAGGTATTGTTTGGAGACAAGGATGCTGGAATGCGATTATATGGAAGGGCTGGAGATGCTGATAATAAAAGGTTTAAGCATCACTGTAGCAACAAGTAATTGAGGTAGGATGGAGGGAAAGTTTATTAGAGAGGAGGTCAAGGAAATGAGAGACAAGGGTATTGAAAGGGGAATCATTTATGTGGGTATTGAAATCACTAGGAATTATGATAAGAGGAAAGTTGTAAAGAATTACAGTGAACCAGAAGCTCAACTATTCAATAAATGAAGTAAAAATACAGCTTTTTAATTTATTGAGCTTTCTTTTTTAAATTTTTCTTTATACCTAAATTCAGACTTAAAACCAAAATGGTGCTGAGTGTGGTGGCTTACACCTGTAATCCTAACACTTTGGGAGGCTAAGGTGGGTGGATCACGAGGTCAGGAGATCGAGACCATCCTGCCTAACACAGTGAAACACCATCTCTACTAAAAATACAAAAAATTAGCTGGACGTGATAGCACGCATCTAATAAAAATACAAAAAATTAGCTGGGCGTGGTGGCACTCGCCTGTAGTTCCAGCTATTTGGGAGGCTGAAGCAGGAGAATTGCTTGAACCCTGGAGTCAGAGGTTGCAGTGAGCCGAGATCACACCACTGCACTCCAGCCTGGGCAACAGAGCAAGACTCTGTCTCAAAACAAAATAAGATAAAACAAAACAGTACAAAATATTCCCATATACCCTTCAACTAGGCTCTCCAATGTTAACATTTTGCCATATTGATTTGCTTTATCTGTATGTATTTTTTCTTACTATTTTAGAGTTGTATCCAGACATGGTGCCTCCTTGTTCCTAAATGTTTCTGTGTATACTTTCTAAAAATAAAGATATTTTCTTACATAGGCAAATACAGCCATCAAAATAAAAAATTAATATTTATACTGTACTATTATTTACAGACCTTATTCAGATTTTGCTATAATTATCCCAATAATATTTTTTGTAAAAAATCCCAGATCATGCATCGCATTCAGTTGTTAATGTCTCCTTAGTTTCCTCTCATCTGACACAGTTTCTCAGTCTTTGTGTTTTATGATATATCAGAAAATGTTTTTGGGGGTATAGGCCAGTTTTTTGTTGAATGTCCCTGAATTTGATGTTTCTTTAAAATTAGATGCAGGTTCTGCATTTTTCGTAAGAATACCACAGCAGCAATGTCATGTTCCTATCAGTACATCACAACAGGAGGCACACGATGTCAGTTTGTCCCATCATGGGTGATCATCTGGTTAGGGTGGTATCTGCCTGGTTTCTCTGCCATTAAATTGTTGTTTTTCTCTTTGAAATTAAGTATCTTATTGGGAGATATTTTGAAACAATGTAAATACCCCATTACTCTTTTATAGTTTTCCTAATCATTTTTTTCTTTTATCTTCTAGAATGGTACTGGGAATGTCTTTTGCGACCATGGTTTTACAAGATACTTGCTGTGGTTCTGTCCATCTTCTCCGTGATTGTTGTGTGGTCAGAGTGCACATTCTTTAGCACTACTCCTGTCTTATCCCTCTTTGCGGTCTTCATACAGCTGGCAGAAAAAACATATAATTATATTTATATCGAGGTCAGTTTATTTTGTGTCTGTCATAAATAGATGTCACTTCGTAGTATAATCCTTAACTATTTCCTCCATGTATTTCTTCTAGTAAAAATGAAAGCCTTGAAGTTTTCTGCAGTGTTGTTATTCATACTTCCAGAAATGTGCTTCATTATTTTACCCACGCTATAGAAACTAATAACTCTTTGAGGAGAGATGAAAAGTTGCAAGGTAGTGCAAAAATCTGAGAATCTTTTTTTTTTTTTTTTTTTTTTTTTGGAGGCAGAATGTTGCTCTGTCACCCAAGTTGGAGTGTGGTGGCGTGAACATGGCTCACTGCAGCCTCGATTTTCCAGGCTCAAGAGATCCTCTCACTTTAGCCTCCCAAGTAGCTGGGCCTACAGCCATGCACCACCATCCCCTGCTAATTTTTGTATTTTTTTGTAGAGTCAGGGTTTGCCATGTTGCCCAGGCTGGTCTGGAACTCTTGCACTCAAGTGATCCTCCTGCTTCAGCCTCCCAAATTGCTGGGATTATAGACGTGAACCATCACACTTGGCCCTGGGAATACTTTGATTATATTTATGCCAGTAAAGCTACATAACTTGTAGTCCTCATGTGAGGAGTTGCCAAGGGAATAGGAAAACGTGCTCACATTAGAAGGTAGATTCGAAACTTTTGGATCTAGGATGTTAAACAGTTTGAAATGTAGGTTTTTTCATAATCTTAATGGGTGATTTAAAAATTCTCTATTACTGTATTTCAATTATAGAGCATCAATAAATGTTAGAAATGGAGGCTAGACTGGGCATGGTGGCTGTAATCCCAGCTCTTTGGGAGGCAGAGGCGGGTGGATGTTTGAGACCAGCATGGCAAACATGGTGAAACTCTGTCTCTACTAAAAATACAAAAATTAGCCGGGCATGGTGGCACATGCCTGTAATCCCAGCTACTCAGGAGGCTGAGGCAGGAAAATCACTTGAACCCAGAAGGTAGAGGTTTCAGTGAGCCGAGTTTGCACCACTGCACTCCAGCCTGGGCTACAGGGCCGAGACTCCGTCTCAAAAAAAAAGAAAAAAAAAAATGAAGGATAATGCTTGTAATTGTTAAGTGCTAAAGTCTGTTTGTTTTAAACAAACTGCTTTGTTTTTGTTTTTTTCCAGATTGCTTGCTTCCTTTCCATCTTCTTCCTGAGTATCTGTGTTTATTCTACTGTGTTCAGGATTCGTGTATTTAACTATTATTACTTGGCTTCACATCACCAGACTGATGCTTATAGCCTTCTTTTCAGTGGCATGTAAGTCGGATTATGTTTAGAAACAAGAGAAATGTCATCAATGAGTGTATTCTTACAGATCTTTTATTTTTGCTTACAGGTGTTCCGCTAACATCTATATTTCTATCAGCTAATTGATTAGGTTTAAATATTAAATAGATGTTTGTTGATTGCCAGCTAACTCCTGCTTGAGTTTTAAGGTTAAAGTAGGTGTGCTGGGTTAGGCTAGAAGGCAGAAGAAACATACTTAGTGAGCCTGGATTTACCAACCAGAGATTAGCAAGTAGTAGAAACAATGGAGAGTTTAGAGACTAAGTCAGACCTAGCTGGTGTCCTAAGATTCAGTGGTCTGTCACTGAGTTGAGGAGGACTGAGAAAACCAACAAGAACAATTTTCCTGAGGAATTTAGAGAAGATTTAGAGAGATATCTTCAAGTTGGGTGAGATTGTACAATCTATTAGTTGTTCTTATTGTTAAATGAGGTATTTATAAAGGATGAACTTAGATAATTTTGTAGAGGAGTTGACATCTAAAGTATTTTTAAGCATCTTTTTTGTTGTTTTTCAAATAATTATGGACTCACAGGAAGTTGCAAATATAGTACAAAAAGTCCTATGTAACCTTCACTCTACCCCCAGTGATATCAAAACCGGGAAATGAGAGTAAAACATTACTGTTAACTATATACTACAGACTTTAGTTCTCACCATCTTTTTAATCCTTCATTCATTTGTGTGTGTGTGTGTGTATGGATTCCTGTAGGCACCAACACAATCAAGATTCAGAACAGTTCTGTCACCACAAAAGAATTCTCTCATATTATGTTTTTTTTTTTATTCATACCCACACTTTATTCTCCCCAGCCCCAATTATCCAAGTGGGTTTGTAAGGCATTCTTTTTATTTGGACAGAATTGAACAACTTTATGTCTGTGCGTGTCAGAATGACATATGTTGATACAACTTCAGTTCTTTTATGTACTGAATACAATTCACCTTGAGGATGTTACTGTCCTTGTCATGCTGTGAGATGGATTTTACGGATGACTTAGTTGTAGGAGATGCATGGAAAGGCACTCCACAATTTGTGGGGATAAAGCAATGGCAGAAACCATAAAAGCAAGGAGTTTGAGGCTGTAGTCATGTAGGCATTGATGTGGCAATCTTCAGAATACCTCCCAAGTAAGTGAGGGCAGGTCACATTAAGAATTCAATGTATATATAAAGCAAATAGATGAAAATTTTAGCTATAATTATCTGAAATGTTTTTAATACATCTCAGTATAATATAAAATGTATTTTGCTGCTTTACTTTTTATATACATATTTTTAAATGTTTGTTGCAGGCTATTTTGCCGTTTGACACCTCCTTTATGTCTTAATTTCTTGGGTTTGACCCATATGGATTCATCTATCTCTCACAAGAATACTCAGCCAACTGCTTACACATCTGTAAGTATGGTCAGAAAATGGAATTCCTTAGTTTCACTATCTATATGAGTTGCTGTTATTGTGAAATTTCTTTTAATGCCAGCAGAAAAGTTCTATAGTGTTACTGGTAAAATTTTCTCTTAAAGATTGTATATGTATTACTATTGACTAGATAAAAGTGATTTTGCTTCTTTTATGATAAAAATGTTTTTTGGTTCATATAGGTATCAAAAGAACTGACCTATACTAATATTAACTTTATATTTATAGTCAATGTATGTGATAATTTTGAGTAATAATTACATTAATTTTCCTTAAGAGAAAACCTCAATAAAAAGCAGATTTTAAAAAATAAGTCCATTTACTGCTTTTCTTCTACTTTTTAAAAAGTTCAAATGGATTGGCATGACTGGTTATAGGCAAATTTTCTAATGAAGGAAAGGAATGGAAATTATAGAGCTATTCCAATTTAACTTACTTTTTTCTTGCTCTTCAGATTATGGGTTCCATGAAAGTTTTATCCTTTATTGCAGATGGATTCTATATATATTATCCTATGTTGGTGGTAATTCTCTGCTTTGCTACTTATTTTAGGTAAGAAACTTAACGTTATTTTTTCTTTTGCTCTTAAATCTGGATATCCTTTCTCTTTAAAACTCTTTTCAATATTTACTGATTGAGTTTCAATTTGTTTTATTGTGGCTTTGGAGAAGCTGGGGATAGTTCAAAGGAACTACTGGAGTGATCAGGTGCTATTCTTCCTCTAAAAAATTTAAAGAAGAAAGAGGTAGAGTTATTATTCTATTATAATAAATAATATTATTTTAACATTATTCTATTTAGGCTAAAAAATGATAGGATTAATTACAGAGTGTTAACTCTTAAGCCCTGGCCTTTGACACTGACAGCTAGCATAGCCTGCAAAACACCCTTCTGTCCAGCTTTTTTCTAATGACATAAATTAGCCTTGGAGCTTTCCAATCATTATTGCTGGGTGTCTAGATGCTTCAGACCATGGCCAGAACAAAGGGTCAGTTGAGGACCAATTGTAATCAAGCTGTACATTAAGACTAGAGGAGAAATTTTCTCCTGTGTCAGAAAGCACGTGGAATGCTCTTTTCATGGAATTAGAATGAATGGTAGAATCTAGGCAGGAGTGAGATTCAAAAGGGTTTAAAGGATAGGTGTACTTGGCTTCTAGCATCTGTCTTTCCTTCTTTTTATATGTCAGGCCTCCTCATCCTGTACTCTGCCCTCTTTCATTGCTTAAGTGCTCCATGACATACCCAAAATACCACTTTTTCAAAAACACTTAAAAATGTTCATTGCTTACTCTTCTGAGAAAAATAAATTTTATCTACTTACTTTATTTAAATCTTCCAATACCATTTTATAGTTGTTACAGATAATATCTACTAACATTACAGTAATGAGTAAACAGATATTGTTTAAAATACATTCTCTATTGAATTTTTAAAAATATATTTTACTTTCTCATAAGTAAAATAACTAAAAGATTATAACTTCAAATTGTAGCAGGACGAGCCGCAGACAAGAACCCCTCAGACACCGAGTTGTAGAAGGAAAGGGCTTTATTCTGCTGGGAGCATCGGTGGACTCACGTCTCCAAAAACCGAGCTCCCCGAGTGAGCAATTCTTGTCCCTTTTAAGGGCTTACAACTAAGGGGATCTGCGTGAGGGTTGTGATGACTGAACAAGCAGGGAGTACGTGACTGGGGGCTGTACGCACTGAACGGAACAGAACAGGACAGGGATTTTCACGATGCTTTTCCATACAATGTCTGAAATCTATAGATAACACAAGCAGTTAGGCCAGGGGCTGATGTTTAACTACCAGTCCCAGGGCGTGGTGCTGGGCTATCTGCCAGTGGATTCCATTTCTGCCCTTTAGTTTTTACTTCTTCTTTCTTTATAGGCAGAAATAGGGCATAAGACAATATGAGGGGTGTTCTCCTCCCTTAAAATAATACTTTTAATATGAACTGATAGCGAATCTAATATTTTGAGTGTTTTCTTTAGGTGGAGAAGACAGTAACAGATCTACAGTGTGAAAATGATGTATTAAAAGAAGAGTCTAGTCACACTTTGTGTGCCTAAAACTATGTTTTTATTATGTGCTTAATCATTTGAAAAGTTAATAAAGTGGAACATTAAGAACTTGTAATATATAAATTTTTTTAATGTTAGCAGTTATGTTGGCAAGATTAGCATTTCTTCTTACCTTGTTAGATGGTTATATGGATCAAGTGATATGGGGCAGAATAATGCTCTGTCAACTAAAAATCTTAGCTATAAGGAATCACTATGTCTAGAGAAAGGAAAATTGTTAAACTTAAATATAATCATTAAAAGTGTCTTTCTAATCAGGATAAACTTTGAGTGCCATTTTGTCTTTAAGGGGAAAAAAAGTTAATTTTCAGATTAACTCACAGAATAGATGTTCTGTTATAGAACACCCAAAGCAATGCCTTACTGACATTTCAATGATAGGTTGACTTGATAAGTTCATTTTCATTTGAAATGCTGCCAGAATTAGTCTAATTCCCATGCTATTAGCAATGCAGCCACACCCAGAGTGAATATTCAGACTTACCTGCCTAGAGAGCGTAATGTTGTTTCCTGACACTTTCGACAAAGATAAAACCTTCCCAGAGACAGTGATCTAATTCTGAGCTTCTCATCCTGAAGTATAGTACTCTCACAAGGATAGGAAGATGGTAAGGAAATGTTTGAAGTCAGAGAATTAACATAATCATCTGCAAAACCCCAATTTTACCCAATGGTAATACATAATAAACATTTTTTATATGAATGAAACAAGTAGATATGTTATGGATTAGCTAGATATTTTCACATTTTTCCTGCAAAATGGAATGGAGAGCTTCACTTTTTCTAAATTGCTTTCCTGTTTTCCCTTCGTCTCTCTCTCTCTCTCTCTCCTTCACCACTTTCTCTTCCCTTTTCCTCCCTCTCTGTGTAGAAGTACGTCATTGAAAAAGTTTGAGAACTAATATAATAAAAGAACTGCTTGGTTTTTGTTTTGTCTGGGATTTAAATTCTAAGTCTGTCATTTATTAAGGGATCTTTAGCAAAGTATTTAACCCCTTAGGCCTGTTTTCTTACCTGTAAAGTGATATTTATCTCTTAGAATGGTAGTAAAAATTAAATAAGAAGGCATCTGTAAATTATCTGATGTATGGTTGGATCTTAAACAAATATTAATCCTGCCTATTCACCTATCGTTTCCTTCCTTGTGTTCCATATTTTCAGTATTCTCATCTTGTACAACAATCAAATTTAAAGTAAATAGCAAATAAGATATAAGGTAGTAGGCTTCAGATAAGATATAGTAATCAATTTGTAGTATATAAAAGCTATTTAAATAGTTAACTAGATCAGAGGGAAAAAGTTGCTCTTACATTATTATAGTTATCATTTTACCATCTTGGTGTAATTGTTTTCTGAAGGTATGCTGATAACTTGACTTAATTGACATCTATAAGAAACCTGAATATAGTGTATACCCTAATCAGTGAAGTACAGGACATACACTTCTTAGAAAGGGAGATAAGTGGTACTTCTTGAGGCATGTCAGATGTGACTATAGATAACTATATGATAACAGATAATGAAGCATAGTCTTCTTTTGGAGTGACAATGCTAAAGAACAATTCATCTAAATATTTACAATGTGAAATAATGCTTGTCTTTTTTAAAAACCTGCTTTTATTAGTTTGGGAACCCGTTGTTTGAATCTGCTTGGTTTCCAGCAGTTTATGGGAGATGATGATATGACATCAGACTTAGTTAATGAAGGAAAAGAATTAATCAGAAAAGGTAAGATTTGTCTTTTAAAATAAATGAAGGGAAAATACTAAATGCTAAGACTCAGCATACAAAATTAATATTTGTATAGTTTGTGAATAATTTTTAATCTATCCTAAGAAATTATCAATTAATGCAAATTTATAGCTAAAAATGTACATGTAGCCTTCCTAGCAAAAATAATTTGAAAACATAAATAATTGTTTTATCTGTCTTTAAGAAATTCTGAAGCTTAAATTATTAGTATGTCTGCAGCTAGAAAACACCCTTGTTTGGTCTTGGAATCATTTTCATGTTTACCTTGAAACATAATTGCCAAACTCTGTACAGTTATAAAGCTCATTAATTTAAAGAATCATCAGTTTGATACTGCATGGGAAATCATTCAAGCAAAGGCTACTTTTTTAGAATGTGATGATCATTAACAGCCTGTTACAATACATGGCACTCTGGTAGAATCAAATCACAAAACTGAGTGTATTAAATTTACTGATGTTCAAAGTGATGGTAGCATGGAGGGAAAAAAAGTTGACTTTTGGGACATTGGTTCTTAGACATTCTCCCTACTTGAATCTGGGGCTTTTGTGTGATTATGGGTTGAATGTAAGCCAAAATATATTGCAGCTCCAAAGTAAGTTAGTGTAGCCTTCACATGCTCTCCTATTAGACCTCATATGGCATAGCACATCCAGTCCTGAGTAAGATTTTTAAGAATAAGACTGATAAATTAGAAGGTATTTAGAGAAGGACAGCTAGAATTATGAGTCTGTAGAGCATATCCTGTGGGAAAAAAGTGAAAACATCATGTCTGTAACCTAAAGAGAATAACAAAGAAAACCACTCGTACAGAAAGAAGAGAAATATGAACTTAACTTAGAAGATAGGAATGAAAGAGAATAGAATTTACAGAGAAACAAATTTCAGGTCATTGTGAGAAAGAACTCTTTGTTCACTAAAGTTATTTAAACAGAGACTACAGGGCCATCTGCAACAAAAATACGGAAGGCATTCACTATTGAGTGAGGTAACCTCTCAAATTCTTTCCAGCAATAACCTATAACATTTGATTTTGTGATAATTTAAAAGAAATATCAGTCGTAGCCCAATATCTTTACTTCAGTTACACTATGTCTAATTAAACCATGTTATGCCATATTTGAAATCATTTTTCTGTCTTTAGAGAAGAGAAAAAGGCAAAGGCAAGAAGAAGGCGAAAATCGAAGAAGAGTAAGTACAGTATTAATTTCTGTAATCTGAAGATTAATTTGAAATATTTCTTAAGAATCTTACTAATTTGGAATAATTAGCTAAAGACAAAAAAAAGGGGGGGAAATGTTATAAGATATTTTTAAAGAAAGGGAATTTTAATACTTTCAGGTATATACACTAAGTATCCTGACAGACCTGTTCTAAAAGTCATTAGTAATACATTACTTCGTGTTTGGCATTGAGCAGCTTCTTGCCTAAAGTAGGTGCTCCATGAATATTTGTTGAATGAATGAATAAATAAATTTGTGTATTCTTGCTATTAAAGTGGTTTTAATTGCTTTAAAATTGTTTCTCTTTTTTTTGGTGCTGTGATACTAATTTTATTCCTCCTTAATTTTTCTTTAAGCCTCCATTTTCTAAGGCAAACTAACCTCCTAGAAAATGAAAAGGCAAAAAATGAGTAAAATCTAATTATAATTACCACATATTTTTAACAAATAGGTGTATATACTGGCAAAGCAAAGACTAACTAATAGTTGTCTTTGTGTATCTTCATATATGTGTATCTTCTTTATTTTAGAAGGCAGAACTAGAACCAAAGAGTAGAAGTTACTAGACATAGATTTTTCTTCTCTATGAGAATTTCTAAATTACACGATTTACCAGAATTGCAATAGGCTTCTCAGACATAGAAAATTACATGCTATCTAGTCACAGAGCCAAAAAGCATCTGGCAAGGATGTTTTAGAATGAGACCCTGCACTGCATGGAAAGTTGCATTAGGTGACTTCTAATGTCCCTTTCAATTCTAAGAATTTAATGAGTAGAATCCAGTTAATATGGTTTTACTACATTTAAGATGACTCACAGTGCCGCGTGAGTCATAGATTAATTATGTTTGTATACAGCTTTAGCTGTTGACTTTTTAGCTCTCTAATATTTGTAGTTTATTTGGGTGAAAAAAAATTTTGTTAACATCTATTAGTCATTATGGATTCTTATAACTTTTGCATGGTCTAAGTAAGCTTGTAGTAATATTGTTTTACATTTTAGATAGATGAATAGCAATCAAAGTTAGTAAAAATGTCTCTGTCATTTGTAGAAGTTAAAATTTATAGAGACTGTGACTTCAATAAATCATATAAAAATAAAAACATTGACCTATGATTATAATTATATTGATTACTAATGAATTTCTGATGAAAATAAATTATATTACATTGCATATGTAATCTCTTGACATTAATGGATTATTTTCTGTTCTCTTATTATGTTCTCTTATTGTATATTTATTTTTGCTTCTTTTCTAGGAATGGAAAGAACGTTATGGACACAATAGAGAAGATTCCACTAGGAACAGAAATATTCATACTGACCCCAAAGAGTCAAACTTCTCAGATGTTAATACCAACCATTGTAAGTAGTTTATCTTCTAGTTGACTTGGAAATTGTTTATTTATGCTTGCTTGCATAAAGATTGAGTGTTAGAATACTCATCCAGAAATGCCTTTGTAGAATTACGAATGTGTATTTGCAGTGACTTTTTTTTTTTTCCCTCGCATTCCTCAGTATATAGAAGGAAGGGGAAGCTCAAATATGTACTCTGGTAGGGAAACGAGAAACTGGGGCATCAAATAAATAGTTTTAAGTATACTAACCCTAAATAATGTAAGCACTTATCCCAGGTATGTTCTAGGCAGGTGTTTATTTCTACTATTTACCTTGATGATTTTCTTTCCTATTAATTGATGTAGGTTATTTGATCATTTTTATAATAATTTATTGACTGACCCATATAAGTTAGGCATATTCCCAGGTATACAGCAATACAAAGAAGGTATGCTTCTTGTCCTCAGGATGCTCATAATTGAGTGAGGGACTGATACCAGACAGAAGCCATCTGCCACCAGGTTGGGTTTGGAAACCTTCCTGTGTCACTGACCCACACTGACATGAGGCAGAAGCTATTTAGGAGGTGCTAGAAAACCAATTTTTCCTAGAACCTTGAGCTGAATAGAAGAAAGAGGTTGTTTCTAGAGAGATGTAAGATTGCTGAGGCTTCAGTGCACAGAGGATGGAGGAGAAAAACTGAGCACTCTCACCCACTCAGCTGCAAGTTTCACACTGAGTACCAAGCAATAGTAGTCAATTGTTGGAGGAGGAATAGAAACATGGAGAAGACTCCCTCTGTTTCATATCCATATCCATGCAGGAACTACTGAAATCTGAGAGTGGAAAAAGAATACTGAGAGAAACCATCTGACACTTGAGGCCCTACTAAGTACAAGGTCATAGGATTTCATTACTAGAGAAATGTGAAGTCTGTAGGGACTTAAGGAAACTAAAGCAACAACCAAATCCAAACTCAGATCAACTATAGGTTGAGTGCAGACCTCAACAGTGATGATCTAATGGAAGAGGTGTGCCCATTCCGGGCATAAAACTATGATTTCTTTCCATCTTTTCCTTCTTTTACACATAATGTCTGGCTTTTAACCCAAAATTATGAGATATACAAGAAAGTAAGATAATATAAGCCATTTTCAAAACATAAAATAGTGAATATACCAGACCCAGAGGTGGCTCAAATGTTGAAATTATCAGACAGTGCAGTGACTTTAAAATAACCTATTGGTATGTTAAATGATCTGATGGAAAGCTTGGACAATGTGCATGAACAGATAGGATAGAATTTCACCGGAGAGATGGAAACTACACAAAAGAGCTAAATAGAAATGTTAAAAATATTTTAATTAGGCTGTGTATGATATTGTAGATTTCTCATGACAGCTCTGATGGAAGGATGCACACCTGATGCAGAAGGAATTCAGCTTGGGGAATGGAAAAAGAGGGCCTATCTTAGGAAAGAGTTTTTATAATGAAGAAATATTTCTATAATAAGGACATGTTTAGCTGAGTATTTAAGAATGAATAGTACTTAGCCAGGTGAAGGGTATTTTAGTTAGAAGGGAGACTAAGTGCAGGACATTGTGGCATGAGAGAACCTTTGGGAAAATGTATGTTTTTCTCTGTAACTAAAGCCTAAGCATGGTGAGGCTAATAAGAGAGGGGGCCACAGAGATAGTTGAGGAACAGATATTGTCATTCTCCAGTGTTTGGATTTGGGGCCGGGCACTGTGGCTCGTGCCTGTGAGGCCGAGGTGGGTGGATCACCTGAGGTTAGGAGTTCGAGGCCAACATGGCCAACATGGTGAAATGCCGTCTCTACTAAAAATACAAAAAGTAGCTGGGCATGGTGGTACGCACCTGTAATCCCAGCTGCTCAGGAGGCTGAAATGGGAGAATTGCTTGAACCCAGGAGGCGGAAGTTGTAGTGAGCCAAGATCATGTCACTGAACTCCAACCTGGGCTACAGAGCAAGACTCCATCTCAAAAACAAAAGAAAAAAAAGTTTGGATTTTGACCTAAAGGTAAGATTTCAATCTGGGAAGAACTATGATAAGATTTTTGGTTTAGAAAGATGAATTTAATGGCAGTATAAAGCATAATTCTTAGGGAAGTGAGATATAGAAACCATTTCAGAGACTGTTGGGTAATGCAGTCAAGAAATAATTAGGGCCTAAAATAAGGCAGTTGTCCTGGAGATGAAAAGAAAAGGATTTATTTGAAGGACTTTACGGTAGAATAAATAGGAAAGGGCTGAAGCTTTAGTTAAAACTGGGAAATAGGATTCTGTAAAGGAATTTGGACGCTTGCTTACCACAGAGTAGAAGGAAGTTTACAGAATGGAAAAATCTGGCAAGACAGGAGAATGCTTAAGAGAGGAGGAATCACAAAGCCATAGGATGATGAATTAGAGAGAATCTAGCATGTATTGGGCAATTGCAATTTGCTGAATGAGTGACAGAAAAGATGAAGAGACTTGCATTTAGGACAAAGTCCAAGCTTACAAAAATGTAAATATGATATAATTGGCTTGCATTAAGTTTTCAGAAAGAACTATATCATAAAGCTGTTGTAAATTTACTTGGACTCCTCTGAACAACATTGTGAAAATTTGGTTTGTTTATAAAGAAATCCCTCTCCACATAGAGAAAGGAAAGTTAGTTTTCTTTATCTACTGTCTGGTATGATAATCATTAGCCACATGCAGCTATTGAGCACTTGGAACATGTTGAAATGATAATATTTTGGATATATTGTGTTTAAATATATTAAAATTAATTTCACTTGTTTCTTTTTACTTTTTAATATAGCTACTAGAAAATTTCTAATTAAATATCGGCTTGCATTCTCTTTCTATTGGCTAGTGCTACCCATACTCTTGCCTTACGGTAAAAAGACTCACACCTTTTTTAAGAGTTTGAGCTGATTACACCTTAAAGTCCTAGCCAAGAAATGAGGTTTACTGTAAAACTAACTCAAACTACTTTTGTTAATGAACAGTTTCACCATTGTGATACCGTAGTTAAATGTTAATTCTGAATTACACTAATGAAATGTTTGCACTGTATCTGCTTCTGAGCTTAGAGAGCTTCTTAGCTAACTACAAGGCTAGAGAACTTTTCCTTGCTATATTCTATTATACTGCTTATAATTTTAATCTGATTTTAAGGAACCATGTAGTTATCTTTTCTTATGTTCTTTATCTTCACAATGAAAATTCAGATTCCTTGGAATTTTGATTTTTCTTTCTGTACCTCCATAGACTGTGACCTATGGGTTAATAGACAATAGGGAAGTAGACATTTTTTCCCACTTCCTTTGCAGCTGCATTCAAATATACCAGGGCTAATAACAGGACTGAAAGGGACCGGATAGAACTTCTCCAAGATGCAGAACCTTTGGATTTTAATGCAGAAACATTCACTGATGATCCTCTTGAATCTGAATCAGGAAGGTAAGTTCTGGATGTGACATTTTAGCTCTAGCATTCCTCTACAATTTTAATAATACATTGACTTGACAAGGTTGAAAATAAGTAAGTAAAGGTAAAAGTAAACAAGTGATAAGGAAAATGTTCATTTTCACTAATAGTAAAAAATGAAGTGACTTTTGATACCTTTTTAGACTTTCTAATGCTTTTATATTTTAAAAATTATATCATCCAGTAATGGTAACTAAAATTGTTATCTTCATACAATACTAGTGGAATTATAAATAAGAAAGAATAATTGAAATATATAGCAAAGGATCACAACAATATTTATATGCCTGTTTCTGATTGTCCCATTTGTGAAATTTATCATATTTAGTAACTGCTGCATAGGAGTGTCTAGATGCCAGACACTATTCTAAGCCCTTTAACAAAAATATTGTAATTGTATGGTTGCAAATTCAGTTGGATTTAAATCCAGAGAGGCTCAGTAAGCTGCCTAGAGTCACACAACTTGTAAATGGCAAGTCAGGCATTCAAATTCCAGTATTCTGGCTAAAGTCTGTACTTTTAGCCATTATCCTATGAGGACATAATTAAATAAAAGCAAAATATCATGTGCACAAAAATGTTTACTACAGTATTGCCTCTATGCAGTAAAAACCTAGGTTATATTTATATGCAACAATTGAGAGTGGTTATTGAATTGATTAATCTCCCAGATGTGTCTTACATCCCCCACCCCTTCTTTTTACATCTCTCACTCTGTCATGCATATATACTAGGGTCTAAAACAGTTGCTGGTTGATTTATAATTAAGTCCTTTTGGATAATATACTTGGAGGGTGAGTTTCTGCTTTCAGCTACTGACTAGATTTTACAATACTTACAAATTATGTGGCCACCCCCTTTTAATGTATTCTTGTTTTCTTCTCTTCCTTTATTATTTTTGATGCCTCAGATCATTTCTTTATGTTCCCTTTTTAGGTATCAGCCTGGTGGACGATATCTCTCGATGTCCCGCAGTGATATATTTAATGATGTTTAAAGTCTGAAAAAGTTTGTGGGACCACTAACCAAGGTCGACACATCAGTTCAGTCTTGATGAACGTCTGTGTACCCTAGAATTTCCTCTATACTCAGTGAAAAGTGTCAAGATAACAAAAAAGACACTGAGAATTAATTATATCTTAGGAATAATAGTTTAATGTGCATTGAATAGAGTATCACCTTTTCCAACAAGATTTATTACATATCATTTCCTAAGCATCTGCCTTAGAAGTACAGTTACAGTGGAAGGATTTTAAAAAAGATCAACATATGTTAAGAACATGCAGTTCAGTTTGTTTCAGATTAATTTTTTTTTCAGGAGAGTTATTTTAAAGATTCAAGGAAGCCATAAGTCATACTAAATAACATTATATACAGTTTGATTATTGTGACTTACGTTTTTGTTACTTCTAAAAAATATATTCAACCTGTATTTCCCAAAGAAATGTAAGTGAATGGAGACCTCAAATAATAACTGTATTCATAAAACTCATGTCTTAAAACAAGGCTTACTTCTAGACATAACTGAATGTAAAAAGTGCTTTTTCAAATCTGTTTGCAAACTAGTGGGGATTTTTGCATGTATAAGATTAAGATTATACTTCAACTGATGCGTGTCTGTGTATTTAGCATGTGTACTGTAATCAGGTGATAATAGTATTCCTTCAGTCTTTGTAGTAACTGGATTTTTTTATGCTTCTGGTATTGCTTTATAAAAGATTTTCATTTCAGAAAACTATGTTCACATTTATCATTTAACCTATTGATTTAAATGTTGATCATGCCATTCAAGGATAAATCCTAGGCGTTAATGGAAAATAGTGTTTTTTCTTTTTAGTAGTCAAAGAATCCAACAAAATCCTTTAATATTTAAAGGTACCTGTTCATACTTTTTGAGAAAAAAATTGGTTATTCAAAGGTAAAAAGTGAGTCAATTTACTGTTATTACTGATACATTGTGATTTATAGAAAACCAAACTATATTAGAATGGAAATGTGTAATAACTTGTTGGTTAAACATTCTTACTAAATAGATTGTTTTAACCTTTGTGTTTAAGCTAAATTTATGTATTATATTTTAAAGCACTAGTGTTTTATTGAAAAGTGAACATATTTGATCGCAGCATGCTTGCAGAGAGTTTTCTTATGTCCCTAGAATATTTGCAACTCTTACTGAATCCATGCTACATTGGGTGACCATACTTCAGCTTGCCTAATACAGTCTCAGTGTAACACCTCGTATCCTGTTTATTACTAGTGATTACTTTCACCCTCAAGTATCCCAGTTTGAAAATGAATTATATGGTTCCCCTAACTTGAAGTTAATCTTTCCCCAAGACATAAATTTAAATTTTTTTTTCTTTTTAATGAATATTATCATGTAAGTTTTTTAAAAACACAGCTCTATGCAGATATTGAAAGGAATAGAGCATCATCCTCATTATCTGAAAATTTTGATCTTTGGGTTTTTATGATCTTTGAGATTAGATTCTTTTTAAAATAATTATCAGTGGATAGACTTGCTCTGAATTGAAGGTCATATAGACTACACTGAAGAACACATACGTACAGTCTTTTCATGTGAAGTGTGACCAGAGAGCAATAAGCCAGGAGCAGAGATACTTTGATGCTCTTTGTAATTTCATGATTGACTAATTGAATACCTTGGGCAAATCACGTAGCTCTTCAGTGCCTCAAGTGCTTCATTTTGCACCTTCATTTGCAGAATGCAGATGATACTTGCTATTTACCAGCTGATCTACCTTACAAAGCTATTGTGAGGAAGTTGAGTTGGTGTTTACGTACTGGAGTTTATAACTGTGCTATTTTTCCTAATGATACTTGAAGGTATTGGATGGGGAAAATGGTCATCCAAGAAAGGGATCCAGTTTCTTCTTATTACAGAAAAGCTTACAAGTCCCTAAAGCAAAAATGTTTTTTGGACTAATTCATCAAAAGTCCTGTGAAACTAGTGTTGTTTTATTTAGTCTTTGGGTTTACTTTGAAATAATTTCTTAAATATAATGTTTCTCTTCAGGTTTTGTAATGAAATTAAAATGCTGTTGTTGAAACAGAAGCAGAAAAGAAAAGAAATTCGCCAATTACTTTTATAGCTAACGTTTATAATGCCCTAAGATAAATTGGTAGGAATGTATAAGGTAATGTTACCACTTTTCTTTAGTATTAAATTTTTTATGGTTATAATAATTGAAGTATATACATGCATACACTTCACAAACAGTATAGATTCCTTTATGACTTTCAAGTTATATTTAAAATAATATTTGGTTGTTTCAGTGATTCAGAGTATTCAACTTTTTAAGCAGAATTTGTCTTACAGAATGTTATTTACAATCATATAAAAATGTTATTTTGTTGGATAAATTTGAGTTCAGAAGGCAATGACTTGACCCTGGAAGACTGAGTTTATTGCTGGGGAACCAAGTTAATATTTGTCAAACCACCTTGTGTAAAAAACTGTAGTGGTACAAGTTTTCTCTTTCGAGAAGCTTACTGAAATATAATGACATCTACTGCAAAATAGGACTACTAAATGCACGTACTTTACATGCAAAGTACATTTCTTAAAGAATTATTTCTGGTAATTTTTGATGACTGTATTACTTGATAGTAAGTATTTGTTTAAAAATTTCCAAATTATTATTTAAATTGTTGTTAGGTAAGAATATTCAGTAAGCCAGTAATTCAGAATAACTATTTCAGAAAATAATAACAATCTATTAATGTAATGAATCACCTCTAAATTACTAATTAACTTCTTTTACAACATAAATAACTTGTTATCAATAGAACATTTTTGTAAAAAACAAAAGAAAGTATAAGTTTAATTATTAAAATTTGCTCTCTTACCAAATGAATACAAGGGCTTTTGAATAATCTCATTGCATAAGAGGCCCTCATTTCACAAAAATGGTAAGAACTAAATCAAAAGATTCAAGGATTTTCCCTTTATAAAGAATCAGAAAATTTGACAATCCAGACATTCAAAAAAACATTCTGCCAGTTGACTTTTTTGGACTACTATTTGATTAGATGATTGGTTCTGAAATTAAACTGGATGTATGCCCAAATTAAATTAGCATAGGAATGTGTGTGGTTTTTTTTAAAAGTATATTTTAGCATATTAATAGAGAAATTTAATTTACGTTCAGTTACAAACCTCATTCTTTATAGCATTAATAGGTTTAGGGAATGTTCTTGATGGTGTGCTGATTACCATATTAGAGAAAAAATAAACTCCCCATATTATAATTCACTTGTTTAGTAAGGTGAGTTTCTTACTTGTGATTTGAGTGGACCATGCCTAAAAATTACAAGTATATTTGCGCTAAGCGACAAAATATGTCCCTGAAAAATCTTAGCATACTTGAATCATAAAATGTAATGGATTGTATTAAATTCTAAATGTTAAGAAGTAAGTGGATTTAGGATTTTGTCTTTCTTTTCTTGTGTCCTCTCTCATTCCTTTATACCTTTCTTCCTTTCTGAGGCCTATGTTTATATAGTATGACTTTTAATCTGCTGAAAGATTTTCCTTCTGTTTTGTGTACAGAGTTGTTTTTGATGAGTAGTACACTTAGAAGGAACCAGTCTGACTACAAATCCCACTACTTGAAATAGCAATATTGTACCTAAAGTAGTCAAATAGATTTTGCTAGACAACTAAGCAACATCTGAATACAAATGTAAAGTATGCTGGCTCAGTGTATCTTTTAGGTCACTAACTTGGACACATCAGTAAATAAATTATTTTCAGTGTAATATTTTTACATAAAAATAGATTTCCCCCCAAAATTTAGGGTTTATTTAGATTATTGAGACATCTTTTTATGAAAAGGAATTAATAAATAACATGCATCATCAAAACTTTTCTTAGGAGAGTTGAAACAACAGAAGAAGGTTACAGAAGGCCTTCTAAAATATGAATTCCCATCTGTATGAGGTACTTCTTTCCAACTCAGTAACTTTTTGCCCAGAGACTTGGAAGACCAGACAATGTTTTCTTTCCCCTTTCCCGACTCCTGGAGACAAGGTGCTAGGAGCCATTTCCGCCAGTAGGGCAGGCCGTAGTTCTGCTCTGTCTTACTTCCCACTGCAGCAGGAACATGTCCACTCCTCTGATTCCTTCCGTACCCAACCTGGTTTAACTAAAATTTTATTTCTATTTTCAAAAGATTGGTCCATTGAGGTCAATTGAGGACTTACTGTAATTTTTAAATCTGTTAATAAAGCAAGAATATTGGCATGTTCCTCTTCTCATCAATATCCTAAAAGACGTTTGTTTTTTACACACTCCTTGGGAAAAATTAACTTTTTTTTCACTGAAAATATTTCCTTTTGTGATTATCTTGATCTCAAATTTTGTGAAAGAATTTTACTGCACTTAGTTCAAAAGAGTAGAAAGAATGATTTACTATTGCAGACATATGTAGGGTAAAATAATTTATTTAAACTGACTGTGCAACAGCATTTAGAGTTGATACTGACATAAATGTTATTAGCCAACTAATTTGGAACTGTATGTCTCAACAATGCTGGCAAGTATCTTCCCTGCTTAGAATACCAAGTTGTAGGGGAGAAACCGTATTTATTTTTTAAAAGCAATCCAATGGATTTGTTTTTGTTCATATTTTGAAAACAAGTTGTAGGATTTTTCTTATTTTAGAAGGTAGAAAATATGTGGACCTGTGTTTTAAATCACTATAATATGTATTTATAAATTGTAACATTGAATGATACAACAGAGCTCTAATATTGATGTTCTCACTTTCTGATATTTAATTTTTATAAATGCTTTTGTAAGTAACTAATTGTAGTATTGCTTTTAAATAGTTTTAAAATCTGTCTCAAATAAGTTCTGCCCAGACCTATTTCCTTAGGACAGTATTCTAAAGTTCAGTAGTCCAGTGTGAGCTTGAAATACTCCTACATCCCTTCAGTGATTTTTTTACATATACCAATACGCAGGCAAATAATTAATATACCAAAAACCTAATTTCTGCATTGCATTAATAAAATACTTGTTATTTTGCCTTTATCTAATTCAGTTGATTAGGTGAAATAGAAAATCTTTTCAAATGTGCATATGATCATAATTTTTCAAAATGTTACTGTGGTCATTTTTGGTGCATGATGCCAAATTTATCTTTAGTCAGCCATTGCTACCTGATATGTAATGACAAATGTTTTATTGTCTGATCATTGGGTTGTAAATTAAACTACCTTTTTCTCTGTAGATTCTCACTACATTTTCAAATGTGTATTTGGAAAAAGCTGCAAAGTGCTACCTATAAGCAAATTAGTAACTTTGGCCTTATCTATGCATAGTGTTCTCTCAGTTTGGTTTTGATAAATTCATTGACTTGAAGTTCCTTTGTAGTATTTTAATTTATTGTGATGTAATGAATTTTTTGAAATGTTCATTTGATTAGCTGTTAAAATATAGGAAAGAATGTAGCTTTGCATGAAATAAACTACATTTCTACAAGTTAATAAGAATTTTGCTGATTATTTATATATTTTACTTAATTTGAGATTAAGATTCTTTTAAGTAGATTCAGGCATTCTTTGTTCCCTATCAATGTATTAGCAAATATGACAAAATAAATGTTTTAAAATAAATATGTGTACTTTAGTTTCCACATTACTTTTTCTTATGTTTAAAAGTAATTATAGGCCGGGCGTGGTGGCTCACGCCTGTAATCCCAGCACTTTGGGAGGTCGAGGCAGGCGGATCACGAGGTCAGGAGATTGAGACTACCCTGGCGAACACAGTGAAACCCTGTCTCGACTAAAAATACAAAAAAGTTAGCCGGGCGTGGTGGTGGGCACCTGTACTCCTAGCTACTCAGGAGGCTGAGGCAGGAGAATGGCTTGAACCCAGGAGTTGGAGCTTGCAGTGAGCAAAGATCACGCCATTGTACTCCAGCCTGGGTAACTGAGCGAGACTCTGTCTCAAAAAAAAAAAAAGTGTATATGTATTGAAACATATTGTACCCCATAAATATGGACACTTATGTATCAATTTAAAACAAAAACTTATTTTAAAAATTTTTAAAAAGAGAAGTAACCCCCTCACTACAAAATGCTTAAAGAAAATTAGATCAGAAACCAATGAAACTGAAAATGGGAGAACAGCAGAGAAAATCAACAACACCAAAAGCTGGAACTTTAAAAAAAAACAGATCAATAAATTTGATGAAAAAAAAATTTTTTTTTTTTTTGAGACAGAGTCTTGTTCTGTCACCTAGGCTGGAGTGCAGTGGCGCAATCTCAGCTCACTGCAAGCTCCGCCTCCGGGGTTCACACCATTCTCCTGCCTCAGCCTCCTGAGTAGCTGGAACTACAGGCACCCACCACTACGCCCAGCAACCTTTTTTTTTTTTTTTTTTTTTTTTTTTGTATTTTTAGTAGAGACGAGGTTTCACTGTGGTCTCGATCTCCTGACCTCGTGATCCTCCAGCCTCGGCCTCCCAAAGTGCTGGAATTACAGGTGTGAGCCACCACACCTGGCCAAATTTGATGAAATTTTAACCAGGCTAACCAAGAAGACAGAGTAGGCTGCTTTCCTGTATACCAAGAATGAACAATTGGAATTTGAAATTAAAAACACAACACTATTTACATTGGTCTTAGCTAATAGAGTAAGAGAAGAAAGGGAATAAAAAGTGTACAGATTCTTTTTTGTTCACAGATGACATAATTGTCTATGTAGAAAGTCCAAAAAAAATGACAGAATAACTCCTAGACTAATAAGCAATTATAGGCCAGGTGTGGTGGCTCATGCCTGTAATCCCAGCACTTTGGGAGGCCAAGGAGGGCAGATCACGAGGTCAAGAGATCGAGACCATCCTGGCTAACAATGAAACCCCATCTCTACTGAAAATACAAAAAATTAGCCAGCTGTAGTGGCAGGCGCCTGTAGTCCCAGCAACTCGGGAGGCTGAGGCTGGAGAATGGCGTGAACCCAGGAGGCGGAGCTTGCAGAGCTGAGATTGCGCCACTGCACTCCAGCCTGGGTGACAGAGTGAGACTCTGTCTCAAAAAATAAAAAAATAAGCAAGTATAGCAAGGCTACAAGAAACAAGGTTAATATACAAAAGTCAATCACTTTCCTATATAGCAGCAATGGACAAGTGGAATTTGAAATTTAAAACACAATAACATCTATATTGGCATCTGCAAAAATGAAATACTTAGGTATAAATCTAATGAAATTTATATGAGATCTGTATGATGGAAACTACAACTGATGAAAGAAATCAAAAAACTAAATGGAGAAATAGCCCATGTTCATGGATAGGAAAACTCAACATGTCACTTCTTCCCAAATTGATCTATAGGTTCAATGTAATTCCATTCAAAATCTCAGCAAGTTATTTTGTGGATATTGACAAGCTGATTCCAAAATTTATATAGACAGGCAAAAGACCAGAAGAGCCAACACAACATTGAAGAACAAAGTCAGGACTAACACTACTCAATTTTAAGTCTTACTATAAAGCTCCACTCCGGTAGTTAAGGCATTGTGGTGTCGGTGAAAGAATAAACAGATCAATGGACCAGAATAGAGAGCCCAGAAACAGACCCATATAAATGTAGTCCATTGATCTTCGACAAGGGAACAAAAACAATTCAATGGAGATAGACTTTTTAACAAATGGTCCTGGGACATTCACATTCAAAGAGATAAGTGTAACCTTTCGCAAAAATTAATTCAAAGCTGATCATAGACATAAAAGTAAAACACAAAACTATAAAACTTCTAGAAAATAGCATAAGAGAAAATCTAAGTGATCTTGGGTTTGGCAATGAGTTTTTAGATAGAGCACCAAAATCACAATTCGTGGAAGAAAAACTGGAAGCTGGACGTCATTAAAATTAAAACTTCTGCTCCACAAAAGATACTGTTAAGAGAATAAAAAGCTAAAAAGCCAAGCCACAGACTGAGAAAAATATTTGCAAAATGTAGGTATCTTATATAAGATTTATATCCAAAATACACAAAAGAACCCTTTAAACTCAAAGATAAACCCAATTAAAAAGTGGGCAAAGGATCTAAACAGACACCTTACAAGATATACAGATGGCAAATAAGCATATGTAAAGATGCTTAGTGGACTGCGTCATAAGGGCATTGTAAATTAAAACAACAATAAAATACCACTTACTACAATGGCTAAAATCCAAAACACTAAATAACACCAAATGCTGGCAAGGGTGTGGAGCAACAGATACTGTCATTCATTGCCAGCCACTTTGGAAGACAGTTTAACAGTTTCTTACAAAGCCAACATGCTCTTTCCACATGATTCAGCAATCAAGTTCATAGGTATTTACCCAAATGAATGGAAAACTTACGTCCACACAGAAACCTGCACACAAATGTTTATAACAGTTATATTCATAATTGCCCCAAACTGGAAACAACCAAGATGTCCTTCAGCAGGGGAATAAATAAGCAAACTGTTGTACATCCATAAAATGGAATATTATTCAACTTCATAAAACTATCAAACCGTAAGAAGACAAGGAGGAATATTGAATGCTTATTAATAAGTGAAAAAAGCCAGTCTATACACTGTTTGATTCCAACTATATGACATTCTGAAAAAGGCAAAGCAATGGAAGCAATAAAAAGATCAGAGTTCCAGTGGTGGTGGGGTAGGAGAGAAGGGATACATCGATGGAGCTTGAGATATTTAGGGCAGTGAAATTATTCTCTACTGATACTGTAATGGTAGATGTGTGATGTCACACATTTGTTAAAACCCACAAAATTTTACAAAGCATGAACCCTAATGTAAATTGTGTGCTTTAGTTAGTGTATCAATATCAGCTTATTATCAGCTTATCAATAGTAACAAATATACTAGTGCAAGATGTTAATAGGGAAACAGGTGGGGGTTCTCTGAACTTTCTGTTCAATTTTTTTGTAAACCTAAAACTGGTCTAAAAAATAGCCTGGGCCAGGTGTAGCGTCTCATGCTTGTAATCTCAGCACTTTAGGAAGATGGAGTGGGTGGATTGCTTGAGTTCAGGAGTTCGAGACCAGCCTGGGCCACATAGTGAGACCCTATCTCTACAAAAAAAAAAAAAAAAAAATACGAAGTTACCCGGGCGTGGTGGTGCCTGCCTGTAGTCCCAGCTACTTGGGAGGCTGAGGTGGGAGGATGGCTTGAGTCCGGAAGGCAGAGGTTACAGTGAGCAAAGATTGCACTCTGCACTTCAGCTTGGGTGACAGAGTGGGACCCTGTCTCGAAATTAAAAAGAATAATAATTTAAAAATCTCTTAACTTTTTAAAAAAGTAATTTTAGTGCTACCAAAATCCAATATAGGCAAACCAGATACTAACTTCCATATACATCCTTTTACATCTCTTTGAGAATAATATAAGAAATATATAAAGTTAGTCAAAATTGTTAGATTTTGAAGCCACAAAATTCTTAGGAATTTTTTTTTTGAAACAGAGTTTTGCTCTTGTTGCCCAGAGGCTGGAGTGCAATGGCGTCGTCTAGGCTCACTGCAACCTCTGCCTCCCAGGTTCAAGAGATTATCCTGCCTCAGCCTACCAAGTAGCTGGGGTTACAGGTGCCTGCCACCATGCCTGGCTAATTTTTCTATTTTTAGTAGAGACAAGGTTTCACCATGTTGGCCAGGTTGGTCTCAAACTCCTGATCTCATGTGATCCACCAGCCGCAGCCTCCCAAAGTTCTGGGATCACAGTTGTGAGCCACTGCACCCAGCCTAGAAAACAATTTTTAAGGGGAGGTTAGTGTAATTGTTCAGAAAGTCCTGTGGCTGAAGTGGCAAAAGTCAGGAGAAAATATGACTACTATTTGACCTTTACCCAACTTTCAAAAGAACATTGCTTTTCTGTCTAAAAGAAGTAAGAATAAAGTTATTTTCACAATGAAGATAGCCAACAAAAATTCCTGAAAATGGATGCATCTTTAACACACACTTAAATAGCTGAAGATACTATGTGACCTAATTAAACAAAAATAATTCTAAGAAATTTGAAAAACTATATTCTTCATTCACACTTGTGGTTTTCTGACCAGAACAAAAGAAATGTTTGGTCTCCATCAACCTGTTTCACACATCTTCTTTTGCTAAAGAAAAACACAACTCTGGCTGGTGATAGCTCAGCCAATGCCCAATAGATGTTTGTCAACATCTAATAAATTAAAATAACTTAGTACTTTGAATTCTAAGGATTATGAGACAATAAATGTGAATAGGCTAGGTTTGCTAAAGCACAAGCAAGGGCTCAGTCATCTATACATCCCTAGAAACTAACAGTGCCTTTCATGAAGTATATGCTGACCAAAGGATGGTTAAAAGGTTAAAAGTGAACACAAAAGTTACAATAGTGAATATTATGGGAAAAGTCATGTTTAGTCGTATACGTATATCTTGCCCCATCCTTTTATAAAAGCCATACATTTTATGTCTTGAAAGGACACAATGTTTTATCTTATGTTGAATTTACAGGGGAACATGATATTTAACATTAATTTTGATCCAGGTGTTTATTGAAACATTCAATATTCAGAATGAATTTGAAGACTGTAGACAAATGTCACAAGTGTGTAACCTAAAGTAGCATGAACCATAGACACAGTTTTAACCTGTTTGAAATGGTTCATAATTGATTATGGAAGTGTTTTTGTTTATTTTAATTCAGTGTATTTTCAGCTACCAAATAATTTTAGTGTTTCATTATGGGTGAGGGTTTTATAAGAATTGTGGTTTATGTCAGTGAAATATGAAATCTATCAAAACAGGCATTTTCAGAGATCTTAACTCTGGCCAATTTCACTCTGATACCTTGTTAATAAAAATAACTGAATAAATCACAAGTCTATAGATACATCTTAAAGCTCCACTGTTCTACCTCATCTACACCCAGGTGGAGAGAACTATGGTAAGTCTTAAATCAACTTGGTAGAAGTCCAAGGAGTTCTTGGACTTTAACAGGGCCTCTCCTAAACTACATCTGAACAATCAATCAATTTTGTAGAATAATAAGCTACAAAGAAGTATAGATATTACCCATGCTTTGTGTGTGTATGTGTGTACATATATGTATACATAATACATATACATGCACGTACATAGTCCTTTACATGTGAACTGTTAACATTGAGATAGAACTATACTTCCACATCTTCTGGCTGGCTAGTTTACTGACTGAGCCTAGACAGAGTTTTACTTCTGAGAAACAAAGCAAGAGTTGTCTCTAACGCTGGGATGAGACAAAACTGTTCTTTCTCCCTCAATTTTGTTATTTTAGGGATAATGAACCTAAGGACATTTGCCTTTGTACACTTTCTCACCAGATTTAGGAGGTGTAACTCAAGTGATAACACCTTGCTCACTGGAAGCAGGAGGGAGAAAGGATTAATGTCCTAATAATCAGCCTAATTAGGGAATTGTCTCCCTACCACAGCTGAAAGGTCCTGCAGGTAACTGACTCTGGCTTCTGGCCAGGCTGTTTCATTCTTACAGCATAAAGACTTGTGGACACCAAGCACCTAGCCTAAAATACTTTCACAAAGTCCTTGGTTGGTTGGTTATTTCTTGACGATATGGAAATTGTCACAACTGATGCTTGGCTTTCCCTTGATGATGTCTTAGCTGATTTTCTTTTCTCTCCATGAGGTATTGAAACTGACTTGGTACTTTCTTGGCTTTTTCTATTTTCTTCCTCTGCCCACCCATCTCTCCATCCCTGAGATGGGGAAATTCATGTTTCAATTAATTACTTATTTATCTTTTGAACTTCAAAAATGGTTCGCAGCCACCAAAAGATTAAACAGTTATGGCTTGCTTCTGTGGTCTCTGGACACCTGGGTTATAGAATACATAAAGTGAAGAGGGAGCAGCCTTTATTATTTACTTCTAATTTGGACATTCAATTCTCTCTCTAAATAAAACATCTCCCCATGGCCCTGGAATACAGAGATATTTCAATCAAATTTTTTACTTATATATTGAGGATTTGTTCACATCAATACCTTAAGCTTAGAATTTTTCAAGGGTAATGTATCTGGATATGATCAAGAAAACAGGTATGATGCCAGGTTTAACAGAAGTGATTGGTTACATACATGTTAGAATGCTGTAAGAGCAACAATGGAGCTGTGTAGAAACCTAGAAAGAAAATCTGCAGAAAGCAGTCACCCCTATGGTTGGGAAGATAAAAGTGAAGAGGTTAGAGTTACCACATTGTAGAGCTTGAGGAAGAAACATTATGGTGCTCCAACCTCTGAGGAATGAGCATTGCCAGGCTGCTGCTGGCACCTAAGCAATGCTGTACAACCACACAAGCATCTATTTGTTCTGCTTTCTGTTGTTCAGGGCCCAGGAAATACCTACTTTTTATTCTGCAGAGGAAAGTGAACATTCAGTGTGGACTGGGAATTGTATTAGGCCTTTCTTGGATTGCTATAAAGAAATACCTGAGACTGGGTAATTTATGCAGAAAAGAGGTTTAATTGGCTCACAGTTCTGCAGGCTTTATAGGAAGCATAATGCTGGCATCTGCTTGGCTTCTGGGAAGACCTCAGGAAGCTTACAGTCATGACAGAAATCACATCACACAGTGAGAACTGGAGCAAGAAGGGAGAGGACTGCCACACACTTTTAACCCTTTGCCTGTTTGCACTGAGAATACTCAACCTGCAGCACTTGTAGCTGCAGCATGTATGCCAAGATAACTTTGCCACGAAATGTCTCACTTTTATTATTATTTTCTTATCACTCTAGTATATCGACTTTGGAAATAAAAGACATAATTATATTTAAGGAATTATGTCTGGTTTTAGTAGTGGTATTTCCACTTATATAGTAATTCTTCATCTCTGAAATGTCTAATTTGAGAAAATGTAATGTTTCTATGCATGATGTTAACATCATTCTCAGACAATTGTTGGGCGAAGATTAATTTGATGAATCCAATTTTTCTGAAGTAGACAATTCTGATGATTCTGACAATTCTGATGTTAGTTCTGTTTAGAAATAACTCCAAGAACAGTTTTTATATTTTGTTTTTACACTGAAAGTCAATCATATTTGCTTTAGCCTCAAAGAACATGTTTATGTAAAAGTAAATGAGTGCTGGCAGCAAGCTGCACTTTTTTTTTCCTAAACGGTTAAAGGCTTCAACAACCACATCTCTCAAGATCTCACTCACTACTGAGAGGGCAGCACCAAGAGGATAGTGCTAAACCATTCATGATAAAGCCACCCCCAGGATACAATCATCTCCCACCTCCAGCATTGGGGATTATATTTCAATATAAGATTTGAGGGGGGACAAGTATCTAACCTACGTCAAGGATGATCCTATGCAGGTCAGGAGGCCAAAGCCAAGTCAGCTGTGTAAGCAGTGATTATCATGGTAGCAAGGCTTCATTACATATGACCAGAAAGAGAATTATATGACAATCTCAGTAAATAAAATCATTGAAATATTTTAATGAAATTCTTTGTGAAACAAAAACTTGCAAACTTGGAATATAGGGAAATATTTTTTATTTGTTAGATTATATTATTGTAGTGACTAATAAGTGCTCAAAAATCTCATTTTTTCTTCTTCCTGTGCACCACAGCTAGCTTACATTCCCAGGATCCTTTGTATCTGGTGAAATCATGTGACTAGTTGTTACCAATGTTATGTAAAGAAAAAGTTATATGTGTCTCACATCCTACAATATATGAAGAACTTTTAAAAGTCAATATGATAAAAACAAACCAATAGAAAAACAGGCAAGACATTTGAATAGGCCCTACATGAAAGGGGATTCCTAAATATATATGTGCTTTCTTTTCTTAGAATTTTTTTTATTTCTATTTTTTAGAGACAGGGTCCCACTATGTTGCCCGAGCTGGAGTGCAGTGATGCAATCATAGCTGACTGTAACCTCAAACTCTTGGGCGCAAGGGATCCTCCCACCTCAGCCTCCCAAGTAGCTAGGACTACAGGTACACACCACCACACCCAGCTAATTTTTATTTTATTTTTTTATAGAAACACTCTCACTATGTTGCCCAGGACTGGTCTTGAACTCCCGGTCTCAAGTGAAATCATCTTGTCCCCCCAGCGCTCTGGGATTGCAGATGTGAGCCACCACACCTTGGTTAGAATTATTGAAAAGCAAATTAAAGAACAAAATACCTCAGCCACACCTATCAGAATAACTAATTTAAAAATAATAATAATAATAATGAGTTGACCTAAAAGGAAGAGGCTAAAACATAATTTAAAGAGTTTACTTGAGCCAAAATGAGGACAGCTGAAAGACTGAGACCCAAGTAAGCTTGAAAATGAGCTCCTTTGGGGCTTTGTTACAACAAAGCAAAAAAAAGGGGACAGAGATCAGAGAGTGAACTGATACAAAGTTGTTCAACAGGAATTCTCAGTGACTTACAGAAATAATATTGATTAGTGATTGGCTATATATTGTAAAACTATAGGTGAGGTGGGAGACTGGCAGAGCTTGTTTTCTGGTCACAACACTGCTGCTGACCAAAACAGGATCTGGTTCAGACAGGATCAAGTGGAGAAACCAGAAAGAACCAGCAGAGGGCGATGAAAGTGATCCCCAGCTGTCCTTTTTGCTCATTAGCAGAAGACACTCCCATCAACACCATGACAGTTTACAAATGCCATGACAATGACCCAGAAGTTACCACCCCTTTCCATGGCAATGACCTGGAAGTTACCACCTCATTCCAAGAAAGTTCTAAATATACCTGTCCCTTAATTTGCATTGGCCCACCCCTTAATTTGCATGTAATTGAAAGTGGGTATAAGCAAATACGAACACAGTTGCGAAGATTGCTGACTGTGGGTGCACTGCTTATGAGTTTGTCCTTCTCTTGAAGGAGCAGTGCCATTCAATAAAAGATTGCTGTCTAACCACACTGGCTTGCCCTCGAAATCATTCCTAGGTAAAGCCAAGAACTCTCCTGGGCTAAGCAATAAGTTTGGGGCCTACCTGTCCTGCATCATAGGATTTGGTTTATAGTGTCTGGTGGGGCATTATTAGGTTAACTTGTGGCTATTTGTGGCAATAGCAAGCAGTTTCTATGAGATGAGTACATAGCTCAAGGGGAGGATACTGTCCCATTTTAATGTTTCTCTGGGCCTAATAATTTAGAAAGACTCATATTCCTCAGATAAGCACTCTTTTATTTTCTCATAAGTATTGGCAAGAATGTGAAGTAACTGAACACTGGGAGTATAAATTGGTACAACCACATTAAAACTATTTTGGTAATATCTACTAAAGTTGAAGTACTCATAATCAGGAATTTTATTGTGTGTGTGTGTGTGTGTGTATATATACATATATATATCTCCACATGTGTATATGTGCACCAAGAGACATGTAAAATAATCTTCCTAGTAGCATTATTTATAATAGCCCAATCACAAACAACTCATTCAACAGAATGAATTTACCTAAAAGGATGCATTGAATAAATGGAAATGTATTTGTTACAGCCACACAACAACATGGATAAAACTCACCAACATAATGTGGATCAAAAGAGGCAAAACAGGAAAAAACAATAGAATATAATTTACATACAATTCAAAAACAGGCAAAATAAAATTGTAGAGTTAAAACAGGAAGGTCTAGTGGTAAAAACATTTTAAAAATCAAGGAAGAGATTGCCATACATGTCAGGCTATTGCTTACCTTTGAGAGGGACCAAGGAATTAGTGATTGCAATGATGCACAAGAGAAGCTTCTGGATTGCTGGCTAGGTTCTATTTGTTGACTTGAGTGGTGGTTTTACAGGTGTCCACTTTGTAGTAAATTATTAAGTAGTACGTTCGTTTGTATGTGCTTTGCTGTATGTACATTTTATTTCATCATAAAAGGCAAAACCTATATATAGAGATAATTAAATTATACAACTCACCATATAGATTGAGAGTGGAGGAAATGGTGTTATAGTGTTTTTAGGTTGTAGTAATATCCAGAAAGAGGGTAAAGATATTGCTTAACTTAGACTTTGAGAAGTTAAGTACACTTGTTAGAACCTCTGCAATCATTAAAATAATAGAAATGGGATATAGCTTTAAATTGAAGAAATAACGCTTTAAAAAAATATATCCAATATATACAAAACAGAAAAATGCCAAAACCTAAACTTTATTGTTTAGAAATACATACATAGTTGGGCAAGTTATAAAGAAAGTCAAGTGAAGGGACTGACTATAAAAGCCATGGTAGTGCTTTTGATTCAAGGATATCACTCAAGGGGCAATGTTTTGTTTCTTCACTTGAATATTTTTTACAAGTATGTTTCCATTCATGCTTATTCACTATACTGTACATTTATATTTTATGCATTTTTTTGAATATGTGTTGTATTTCAAAATTTGAAAGGTGTTTTTTGTTTGTTTGTTTGTTTGTTTGTTTTGAGACAGAGCCTTGCTCTGTCACCCAGGCTGGAGTGCAGTGGTGTAAACTCGGCTCACTGCAATCTCCACCTCCTTGGTTCAAGCAATTCTCCCACCTCAGCCTCCTGACTAGCTGGGACTACATGCATGCACCACCACGTTGGCTAATTTTTGTAATTTTAGTAGAGATGAGTTTCGCCACATTCCCCAGGCTGGTCTCGAACTCCTGAGCTCAAGTGATCCACCCACCTTGGCTTCCCAAAGTACTGGGATTACAGGCATGAGCCACCGTGACTGGCTGCAAAATTTAAAAGGTTTTTAAAAAGGAAAATAAATTATTATAAATCACATTAATGGTTGAAAAGAGTAAAGTCACATGACCATTACAAATGGATGCAGGAAACATTTAAATAAAATTCAATATTTATTTATGTGTTTTAAAAGTCCTAGGAAACAAGGAATAAAAGCAAACATTCATTTTTGAATAAATGTTTATCTATTTATCTATCTACCTATGAGCAAATTTGTATTTGTAAACAAGAACACAAAACTACTGCAAATATCCTTAATGCTACACTCTTTCCCTCTGAGATCCAGAGCAAGCCAAGGATGCCTGCCTTCACTATTTCTTCTTCTTTTTTTTTTTTTTTAATTATACTTTAAGTTCTAACGTATATGTGCACAACGTGCAGGTTTGTTACATATGTATACATGTGCCATGTTGGTGTGTTGTGCTTGTTAACTTGTCATTTACATTAGGTATATCTCCTAATGCTACCCCTCTTCCATCCCCCTACCCAACGACATGCCCCGGTGTGTGATGTCCCCACCCTATGTCCAAGTGTTCTCATTGTTCAATTCCCACCTATGAGTGAGAACATGCAGTGTTTCGTTTTCTATCCTTGCGATAGTTTGCTCAGAATGATGGTTTCCAGCTACATCCATGTCCCTACAAAGGACATGAACTCATCCTTTTTGATGGCTGCATAGTATTCCATGGCATATATGTGCCACATTTTCTCAATCCAGTCTATCATTGATGGACATTTGGGTTGGTTCCAAGTCTTTGCTACTGTGAATAGTGCCACAATAAACATACATGTGCATGTGTCTTTATAGCAGCATGATTTATAATTCTTTGGGTATATACCCAGTAATGGAATGGCTGGGTCAAATGGTATTTCTAGTTCTAGATCCTTGAGGAATCGCTATGCTATCTTCCACAATGGTTGAACTAGTTTACATTCCCACCAACCGTGTAAAAGTGTTCCTATTTCTCCACATCTTCTCCAGCACCTGTTGTTTCCTGACATTTTAATGATTGACATTCTAACTGGTGTGAGATGGTATTTCATTGCTGTTTTGATTTGCATTTCTCTGATGGCCAGTGATGATGAGCATTTTTTCATGTGTCTATTGGCTGCATAAATGTCTTCTTTTCAGAAGTGCCTGTTCATATTCTTTGCACGCTTTTTGATGGGGTTGTTTGATTGTTTCTTGTAAATTTGTTTAAGTTCTTTGTAAATTCTGGATATTAGCCCTTTGTCAGATGGGTAGATTGCAAAATTTTTCTCCCATTCTGTAAGTTGCCTGTTTACTCTGATGCTAGTTTCTTTTGCTATGCAGAAGCTCTTTAGTTGAATTAGACCCCCTTTGTCAATTTTGGCTTTTCTTGTCATTGCTTTTGGTGTTTTAGTCATGAAGTCCTTGCCCATGCCTATGGCCTGAATGGTATTGCCTAGGTTTTCTTCTAGGGTTATTATGGTTTTAGGTCTAACATGTAAGTCTTTAATCCATCTTGAATTAGTTTTTGTATAAGATGTAAGGAAGGGATCCAGTTTCAGATTTCTACATATAGCTAGCAAGTTTTCCCAGCACCATTTATTAAACAGGGAATCCTTTCCCCATTTCTTGTTTCTGTCAAGTTTGTCAAAGATCAGATGGCTGTAGATGTGTGGTATTATTTCCAGGGGCTCTATTCTGTTTCATTGGTCTATATCTCTGTTTTGGTACCAGTACCATGCTGTTTTGGTTACTGTAACCTTGTAGTATAGTTTGAAGTCAGGTAGCGTGATGCCTCCAGCTTTGTTCTTTTGGCTTAGGATTGTTGTGGCAATGTGGGCTCTTTTTTGGTTCCATATGAACTTTAAAGTAGTTTTTTCCAATTCTGTGAAAAAGGTCATTGGTAACTTGAAGGGGATGGCATTGAATGTATAAATTATCTTGGGCAGTATGGCCATTTTCATGATATTGATTCTTCCTATCCATGAGCATGGAATGTTCTTCCATTTGTTTATGTCCTCTTTTATTTTGTTGAGCAGTGGTTTGTAGTTCTCCTTGAAGAGGTCCTTCGCATTCCTTGTAAGTTGGTTCCTAGATGTTTTATTCTCTTTGAAGCAATTGTGAATGGGAGTTCATTTATGATTTGGCTCTCTGTTTGCCTGTTATTGATGTATAGGAATGCTTGTGATTTTTGCACATTGATTTTTTATCCTGAGACTTTGCTGAAGTTGCTTATCAGCTTAAGGAGATTTTGGGCTGAGACGATGGGGTTTTCTAAAAATACAATCATGTCATCTGCAAACAGGGATAATTTGACTTCCTCTTTTCCTAATTGAATACCTTTATTTCTTTCTCTTGCCTGATTTCCCTGGCCAGAACTTCCAACACTATGTTGAATAGGAGTGGTGAGAGAGGGCATCCCTGTCTTGTGCCAGTTTTCAAAGGGAATGCTTCCAGTTTTTGCCCATTCAGTATGATATTGGCTGTGGGTTTGTCATAAATAGCTCTTGTTATTTTGAGAACTTCCCATCAATACCTAGTTTATTGAGAGTTTTTAGCATGAAGCTCTGTTGAATTTTGTTGAAGGACTTTTCTGCATCTATGAAGATAATCATGTAGTTTTTGTCTTTGGTTCTGTTTATATAATGGATTCTGTTTATTCATTTGTGTATGTTGAACCAGCCTTACATCTCAGGGATGAAGCCAACTTAATCGTGGTGGATAAGCTTTTTGATGTGCTGCTGGATTCTGTTTGCCAGTATTTTATTGAGGATTTTTGCATTAATGTTCATCAGGGTATTGGTCTAACATTCTCTTTTTTTGTTGTGTCTCTTCCAGGCTTTAGTATCAGGATGATGTTGGCCTCATAAAATGAATTAGGGAGGATTCTCTCTTTTTCTTTTGATTGTAATAGTTACAGAAGGAATGGTACCAGCTCCTCTTTGTACCTCTGGTAGAATTCGGCTGTGAATCCATCTGGTCCTGGACTTTTTTTGGTTGATAGGCTATTAGTTATTGCCTCAATTTCAGAACCTGTTATTGGTCTATTCAGGGATTCAGCTTCTTCCTGGTTTAGTCTTGGAAGGGTGTATGTGTCCAGGAATTTATCCATTTCTTCTAGGTTTTCTAGTTTATTTGCATAGAGGTGTTTATAGTATGCTCTGATGGTAATTTGTATTTCTGTGGGATCGGTGGTAATATCCCCTTTATCATTTTTTATTGCGTCTATTTGATTCTTCTCTCTTTTCTTCTTTATTAGTCTTGCTAGCGGTCTATCAATTTTGTTGATCTTTTCAAAAAACCGGCTCCTGGATTCATTGATTTTTTGAAGGGCTTTTTGTGTCTCTCCTTCAGTTCTGCTCTGATCTTAGTTATTTCTTGCCTTCTGCTAGCTTTTGAATATGTTTGCTCTCACTTCTCTAGTTCTTTTAATTGTGATATTAGGGTGTCAATTTTAGATTTTTCCTGCTTTTTCTTGTGGGCATTTAGTGCTATAAATTTCTCTCTACACACTGTTTTAAATGTTCCCCAGAGATTCTGGTATGTTGTGTCTTTGTTCTCATTGGTTTCAAAGAACATCTTTATTTCTCTTCTTTTCGTTATGTACCCAGTAATCACTCAGGAGCAGAATGTTCAGTTTCCACGTAGTTGAATGGTTTTGAGTGAGTTTCTTAATCCTGAGTTCTAGTTTGATTGCACTGTGGTCTGAGAGAGAGTTTGTTATAATTTTTGTTCTTTTACATTTGCTGTGGAGTGCTTTACTTCCAACTATGTGGTCAATTTTGGAATAAGTGTGATGTGGTGCTGAGAAGAATGTATATTCTGTTGATTTGGGGTGCAGAGTTCTGTATATGTCTATTAGGTCCACTTGGTGCAGAGCTTAGTTCAATTCCTGGATATGCTTGTTAACTTTCTGTCTCATTGATCTGTCTAATGTTCATGGTGGGGTGTTAAAGTCTCCCATTATTATTGTGTGGGAGTCTAAGTCTCTTTGTGGGTCTCTAGGGACTTGCTTTATGAGTCTGGGTGCTCCTGTATTGGGTGCATATATATTTAGGATAGTTAGCTCTTCTTGTTGAATTGATCCCTTTCCCATTATGTAATGGCCTTCTTTGTCTCTTTTGATCTTTGTTGGTTTAAAGTCTGTTTTATCAGAGACTAGGATTGCAACCTCTGCTTTTTTGGTTTCCCATTTGCTTGGTAGATCTTCCTCCATCCCTTTATTTTGAGCCTATGTGTGTCTCTGCACATGAGATGGGTCTCCTGAATACAGCACACTGATGTCTTGATTCTTTATCCAATTTGTCAGTCTGCGTCTTTTAATTGGAGCATTTAGCCCATTTACATTTAAGGTTAATATTGTTATGTGTGAATTTGATCCTGTCATTATGATGTCAGCTGGTTATTTTGCTCATTAGTTGATGCAGTTTCTTCCTAGCATTGATGGTCTTTACTATTTGGCATGTTTTTCAGTGGTTGGTACCAGTTTTTCCTTTCCATATTTAGTTCTTCCTTCAGGAGCTCTTGTAAGGTAGGCCTCGTGGTGACAAAAATCTCTCAGTATTTGTTTGTCTGTAAAGGATTTTATTTATCCTTCACTTATGAAGCTGAGTTTGGCTGGCTTTGAAATTCTGGGCTGAAAATTCTTTTCTTTAACAATGTTGAATATTGGCCCCCACTCTCTTCTGACTTGTAGAGTTTCTGCCGAGAGATCCACTGTTAGTCTGATGGGCTTCTCTTTGTGGGTGACCCGACCTTTCTCTGGCTGCCCTTAACATTTTTTCCTTTGTTTCAACTTTGGTGAATCTGACAATTATGTGTCTTAGAGTTGCTCTTCTCGAGGAGTATCTTTGTGGCGTTCTCTGTACTTCCTGAATTTGAATTCATGCTTGCCTTGCTAGGTTGGGGAAGTTCTCCTGGATAATATCCTGAAGAGTGTTTTCCAACTTGGTTCTGTTCCATATTAAGAGACACCACTTTCTTATCAAGTTGATCTTCAATCAACTTGATACCCTTCCTTCTACTTGATCAAATTGGCTACTGAAGCTTGTGCATGCATCATGTAGTTCTTATGCTATGGTTTTCAGCTCCATCAGGTCATTTAAAGACTTCTCTACACTGTTTATTCTAGTTAGCAATTCATCTAATCTTTATTCAAGGTTTTTAGCTTCTTTGTGATGGGTTCGAACATCCTCCTTTAGCTTGGAGAAGTTTGTTATTACTGATCATCTGAAGTCTTCTTCTCTCAACTCGTCAAAGTCATTCTCCGTCCAGCTTTGTTCCATTGCTGGTAAGGAGCTGCATTCCTTTGGAGGAGAAGAGGTACTCTGATTTTTAGAATTTTCAGCTTTTCTGCTCTGGTTTCTCCCCATCTTTGTGGTTTTATCTACCTTTGGTCTTGGTGATGGTGATGTACTGACGGGGTTTTGGTATGGATGTCCTTTCTGTTTGTTACTTTTCCTTCTAACAGTCAGGACCCTCAGCTGCAGGTTTGTTGGAGTTCGCTCGAGGTCCACTCCAGTCCCTGTTTGCCTGGGTATCACCAGTGGAAGCTGCAGAACAGCAAATGTTGCTGTCTGATCCTTCTTCTGGAAACTTCGTCTCAGAGGGGCATCCACTTGTATGAGGTGTCAGTCGGCCCCTACTGGGACGTGTCTCCCAGTTAGGCTACTCGGGGGTCAGGGACCCACTTGAGGAGGCAGGCTGTCTGTTCTCAGATCTCAAACTCCTTGCTGAGAGAAGCACTAGTCTCTTCAAAGTTGTCAGACAGGGACATTTAAGTCTGCAGAAGTTTCTGCTGCCTTTTGTTCAGCTAGCCCTGCCCCCAGAGGTGGAGTCTAGAGAGGCAGGCAGGCCTCCTTGAGCTGTGGTGGGCTCCACCCAGTTCGAGCTTCCCAGCCGCTTTGTTTACCTACTCAAGTCTCAGCAATGGTGGACGCCCCTACCCTAGCTTCACTGCCACCTTGCAGTTCAATCTCAGACTCCTGTGCTAGCAGTGAGTGAGGCTCCATGGGTGTGGGACCCTCTGAGCCAAATGCGGGATATAATCTCTTGGTGTGCTGTTTGCTAAGGCCATTGGAAAAGCACAGTATTAGCATGGGAGTGTCCTGATTTTCCAGGTACCATCTGTCATGGCTTCCCTTTGCTAGGAAAGGGAATTCCCCGACCCCTTGCACTTCCCAGGTGAGGCGATACCCCGCCCTGCTCCATGGGCTGCACCCACTGTCTGACAAGACCCAGTGAGATGAACCCAGTACCTCAGTTGGAAATACAGAAATCACCTATCTTCTGTGTTGCTCATGCTGGGAGCTGCAGACTGGAGCTGTTCCTATTTGGCCATCTTGGAACTTCTCTCTTTTCCTTTCTTTCCTTTCTTTTCTTTCTTTCCTTTCCTTCCTTCCTCCCTCTCTCCTTCCCTCCCTCCCTCCCTCCCTTCCTTCTTTCTTCCTTCCTTTCTTTCCTTTCTTTCATTTTGTTCTTTCTTTTCTCTTTTTTCTTTTTTTTCCTTTCCCTTCCTCCCTTCCCTTCCCTTCCTTCTGTCCTTCCTCTGCCTTCACTACTTCTGTTCAACATTGTATGCCCCAAAATAATAATACAAGAAAAGAGAACTAAAAGACCTAAGGATGAGGAAAAAAGAGAAACGAGCATTTATTTCTTGTGACATGGTTATGTGTGTGAAAAATTTAAAAACTACTAATTATTAAAATTGATAAGAAAGTGTTTTCTCTTAATATGGTTTCTGGGAACTTTGGTTAAGTCAGTAAACCTGAACCTCAAACTCATTATTTGTTTAAAAAAAGAGAAAGGGGTAGCTTATAATATAATACTTCTCAGGGTTGCTGTGAAGATTATAATCATATAATGCCCTTGCAAATGCAAAGCATAATGCTGCCCCATAGCAGGGACTCATTTGTTAAGAAACACCAAACATTTGCATGGTTAGCTCACCCTCTTTCTTCATGTCTTTACTGGCTAGTCATTTCTCTGAGGGGCCTTTCCTGCTTTTTTTCTCCCTAACACTGCCTAATATACTATACACTAATGCCCACCTCTCTACTCAAATACAAGCTCCACAACGGATGATTTTTGTTTGTCTTATGTGCGGAATCACCTCTGCCTGGCTCATAGTAGATGCTCAACAAATTTGTGTTGACTCAACAGATAAATGGGTGCATTTTTTTTTTTTTAACTGGCAGGATCGACCAGGTATAAATGAGGTAATTTAGTCAGTCACCACCCTGCCCTGATCTGGGCTACTGCATTATAATAGGTACAGGTGTATTCATTAGTATACTAGACAGGGAGAACCTCGTGCTGCTTTTCCTCACCACCTCTCTGTCTCTTCCCTGTGAGTTGGGGTAAGGTTGGGAGTATAGAATTAGTTAGAATTAGTAAGAAGTGTTATGGGGCACCCAAAAATCGAGAGAAGGTCCAGAAAGGGAGACATGTGAACATTGAAGGTGGACTCCGTGTACCTCGCATTGGTGTACTGTGTCAGTGCTGGTCAGGGCATCACTTGCCCACTTCAACAAAAGGCCTGTCACCTATTTGATTTCCATAGAGACCTGCCAATCCAGGGCTTCTAGGCAGGGTCAAGATGAGAGGTCAGCAGAGCAGAGCAGGAATCAAAAGGTAGAGAAAGGGCATAGAATGATTTATATTCCTCTGCATATAGACCCAGTAATGGGATTGCTGGGTTGAATGGTAGTTCTGTTTTTAGCTCTTTAAGGGACCATCATACTGCTTTCCACAATGGTTGAACTAATTCATACTCCCACCAACAGTGTATAAGTGTTCCCTTTTCTCTGCAACCTCACCAGCATCAGTTATTTTTTTTTTCTTTTTAGTGGTAGCCATTCTGACTGGTGTGAGATGGTATCTCATTGTTGCTTTGATTTTCACCTCTCTAACTATCAGTGATATTTAGCTTTTATTGCATATGCTTGTTGGCCACATGTATGTCTTCTTTTGAAAAATCTGTTCATGTCATTTGCCCACTTTTTAATGGGGTTGTTTTTCTCTTGTAAATTTGTTTACATTCCTTATAGATGCTTGATATTAGACCTTTGTCAGATGCATAGTTTGCAAATATTTTCTCCCATTATGCAGTTTGTCTGTTTACTCTGTTGATAGTTTCTTTTGCTGTACAGTAGCTCTTTAGTTTAATTATATCCCACTTGCCAATTTTTGCTTTTTTCATGATTGCTTTTGGTGTCTTTGTCATGAAATCTTTGCCCATTCCTATGTCCAGGAGGGTATTGCCTAGGTTGTCTTACAGGGTTTTTATAGTTTGCGGTTTTACATTTAAACCTTTAATCCATGAGTTGATATGATTTTGGTTCTTTTGCATTTGCTGAGAATTATTTTATATCCAATTATGTGATTAATTTTAGAGTATGTGCCAGTAGCAATGAGAAGAATGTATATTCTGTTGCTTTTGGGTAGATAGTTCTGTAGAGGTCTATTAGATCCATTTGGTGCAATGTTGGGTTTAGTTCCTGAATATCTTTGTTAATTTTCTGCTTCAATGATCTGCCTAATACTGTCAGTGGAATGTTAAACTCTCCCACTATTATTGTGTGTGAGTCTGTCTCTTTGTAGGTCTCTAAGAACTTGCTCTAAGAATCTGGGTGCTCCTGTGTTGTGTGCATATATCGTTAGGATAGTTAGGTTTTCTTGTTGAATTGAACTCTTGACCATTATTATAAAATGCTCTTTGTCTTTTTTGATCTTTGTTGACTTGAAGCCTGTTTTGTCTGAAATTAGGGTTGCAGCCCATTTTTTGTTTTCCATTTGTTTGTTGGATTTTCCTCCATCCCTTTATTTTGAGCGTATGACTGTCATTTCATGTAAGATGGGTCTCTTGAAGACAGCATACCATAGGATCGTGCTTTTTTTAAAATCCAGCTTGCCACTCTGTGCCTTTTAAGTGGGGGCACTTAACCTGTTTACATTCAATTTTAGTATTGATATGTGTGTATTTGATCTTGTCATTGTGGTGTTAGCTGGCTATTATGTTGGCTTGGATGTGTGGTTGTTTTATAGTGTCACTGGTCTGTGTACTTCATGTGTGTTTTTTGTGGTTGGTAACAGTATTTTCTTCTCATATTTAGTGCTTTCTTCAAGATCTCTTGTAAGGCTTCCTCAACATTTGCTTATCTGAAAAGGATCTAATTTCTCCTTCGTTTAGGAAGCTTAGTTTGGCTGGCTATGAAATTCTTGGTCAAAGATTTTCTTTGTTTAAGAAGGTTAACTATAGGCCCCCAATCTCTTATGGCTTGTAGGTTTCAGTTGAGGGATCTGCTGTTAGTTTGATGGCATTCCCATTGTAGGTGAACTGCCCTTTCTTTGTAGCTGCCTTTAACATTCTTTCATTTTGACCTTGGAAAATCTGACAATTATGACTTGGGAATGATCTACTTGTAGAATCTTGTAGGAGTTCTCTGTATTTCCTGAATTTGGCTGTTGACTTCTCTAGCAAGGGTGGGGAAGTTTTCATGGATGATATCCTGAAATGTGTTTTCCAAGTTGTTTGCTTCCTGTGCCCCCCACCCCGCCCATTCAGGGATGCCAATGATTCATAGATTTGGCCTCTTTACATAATCCCACACTTCTTGGAAGTTTTGTTCATTCCTTTTTATTCTTTTTTCTTTATTTTTGTCTGACTGTCTTATTTCAAAGAACCAGTCTTTAAGTTCTGAGATTCTTTCCTCAGCTTGGTTTATTCTGCTAATACTTGTGATTGCATTGTGAAATTCTTGTACTGTGTTCTTCAGCTCTGTCAGACTCATTAAGTTCTTTTTTATACTGGCTATTTTGTCCTTCAGTTCCTGTATCACTTTATTGTGATTTTTATTTTTTATTTTTTGGATTGGGTTTTTCCATCCTCTTGAATCTCGATTATCTTAATTCCTATCCATAATCTGAATTCTATTTCTGTAATTCCAGCCAGTTCATCCCGGTTAAGAACTGTTGGTGGTGAACTGGTGCAGTTGTTTGGAGGACAAGGTTGACTCCTCAATCTTGTTTCAATCACAAACAATGTCTAGAATTACTAAACTCATACAACGCTCTGGCCATTTGAGTAACTGGAGTTCTTGCGTTGGTTCTTTCTCATCTCTGAATGTGGGTGTTCCTTTAACTGCAGTGTACATTGAGTACAGCCAATAGACTTCTTTTCTGGATGTTTTCATTGGGCCATGGCTTTGTGCATGGTCTTTATTTGTAGTGTCTCTGGTTTCAGGGGGGTATATTAGTGAGGTGTTTTTGGTGTTGAAGCTTTAGGGTGTGATCCAATAGGTGGCACTTAGGCTTATTGGTCAGTTGGTACACTCTTACTTGGTTATGTGTCTCCGCTGTGTTTCCTCACAGTTGCAACTGTGTTCCTTCTCAATGCTCTGAGGGTTTCTCTCCCCCTTGAGTGATTCTGGCTGTAGATCATGGCTTGGCATTTTTGGGCTTTCCACTACAGCTCTGGGGTGATCTCAGTTTTTATGTTCCTTCCCCAACTTGAAAGGAGCAGAAGAAGGGATCTTAGTAGTGGTTGTGGCCAAGGGTCTTCTGCTTGTCTCCTAGGGGTTCCACCCCAGAGAGATGCAGGTGAGCAGTTGCTGAGTGCAATCAGCTCAGGATGAAGGTTCTGTACTGTGGACTCAAGCCAGGAGTTCCCTCTCTTAAGATGAGCAGTGAGGGGTGTGTGGGACTCATGGGAGATGGACTGGCCTCCTCTCCTTAGGTCAACTGCAGCTTATTGGAGGTGTGACTAAAGCACTTAGGGTCTTTGCTTGTTTGTTAGTCCAAGGGTAGCAAAGGCAGTTCTACTGCAGAGGCAGTGGCAGAGAGGCTTTCAATTGCCCCTGGAGACTCTGTCCAGAGAGTTGCCAAGTTGCTACTGGCTTGATAGCTCTGGGGTTGGGTGTGGTTGCTGGAGGCTGAGGGCTGGAGGACATGCCTGATGAGGAGATATGGGAATGGGCACCCATGTTACAGTCTGGCCACTTTCCCATAGGGCTGTTGAAGTATGCTGGGGGCACACTCCAGTCTGTAGTCACCTCAGATTTTCTAGTACCTGGAGGTATCACCACTGAAGGCTACAAAACAGCAAAGATGGCAGCCTGCCCATCCCTCTGGGAGCTCTGTCCCAGAGAAGTATGGACCTGTTGCTGGCCCACACACACTTGTAGGAGGTGGCTGGAGATCCTGGTTGGGAGGCCCTGTCTAGTGAGGAGGAACAGGATCAGGGTCCTTGTTAAAAAACAGTCTGGCCACATTTTCGTAGGGCAGCTGTGCTGTGCTCGGGGTCCACTTCAGCCCCTGATTGCCTTGGACTCTCCAAAATCTGAAGGCCAGAACAGCTAAGTCACCCAAACAACAAAGATGGCAGCCACACTGTCCTTCTGGGAGCTCCATCCTAGAGAGGTTTCAAATCTCTGTTGGCCAGAAAGCACTGGCAGGGTGGCTGGAGACCCTGGTTGGGAGGTCCTGCCCATTGAGGAGGAATGGGATTGGGGACTCATTTTGAAAAGCAGTCTGTACAGGTTTTCACAGGTCAGCTGTCAAATTCTTTTATTTTCACTTGATAGAGTCAGCTGTTGAGGATTTCCACTGAATTTTTCAGCCAGGTATTGTATAGAATTTCTTTTGGCTTATGTTTATGGTTTCTGTCCCTTTGTTGAACTTTCCATTTTGTTCGTGTAGTGTTTTTCTGATATCACTTTGTTGTCTATCTGTTCCCTTGTAACTCACTAAGCTTCTTTAAAATGATTATTTTCTGTTTTTTTTTCTTTTTGTCAGGCAGTGTGTAGATTTCTCTTTCTTTTGGGTCAGCCACCAGAGCTTTCTATTGTTCCTTTTGTAATACCATAATTCATTGATTCTTTGTGTTCTTTGAAGGGTTTTGTTTCTTTGTTTGCATTTGCAAAAGTAGTCACCTATGACAGTCTACTTTCTAGCATTGCAAGAGACAGACCTTCCTCAGTAAGTCCCACTAGAGATTCTGGGGTCTCTCAGACCTTTTCTATGGATGCATCTGCTACACTCCTCTTGTTCCCTCTAAGGGAGGAAGTTTTAGGATTATGTTCTGTCTCTCAATCCTGTAAAACCAGACCTGGTACTGAGAGCTTATCTATTTTACCCAACAATGTCCCAAAGTTTTCAAGGTTGTGTGCTTCTTCTCACATTCCAATGGAGTTGAACCTGCTGCTAAAATCTGCAACTGCTATTCAGATACATGTGCCATTTGCAGGAGTACATAGGCCTTGTGCACAGGGATGCACAGGGCAACATCCATGGATGGACACACAGGATGTTTAAGACATGCACTAGCTTGTTAAAGGGGGAGTCTGCCAGCAAGTTGTCCTTGTGTGGAGTTTATGGGTGGGCCTTTTGCCAGAATCCTCAAGCCACTTAGCAGAATCCATGTCCAGCTATTAAGAATCACACACCAGTTGCTGTGTACTTCCTCCTCTTCTCACTGCTTCTAGCTGTCCTAGACATTTCAGTTTTCCTAATCCCCTTAATGTTCTGGGTGGGCAGTGTACCACAGGCTGAGAAAACTTGTAATTCACTTTTCATTTTCTCCTTTGAGAGAAACTGTGGGATAAGAAGGACTCCCTCGGCACTGAGCTGTGCCACCTGCTACTTAATTTCTATTCTTGTTCCTTCTTTGGGTGAATTGGAGGTATATTGTTATTACACCACTTTATTTCCTCTATTGACTTTTTAGTTTGTGTTGGGGGGGGGGCCGGGGAGGGTGTACGTGTATGTGTATCTAGTGGTTCCCTTAGGGATTATAACATGCATTTTTAATTTATTGATCTGTAATAAAAAATTGTCTATTTTATAATATAACTAGATATAAAGAAATCGTCCTCATCTAATAAAAAGTATTTACAAATCCTAAACTGATGTAGCATTCAATGGTGAAAAGATAACTTTTCTTTTCCCTAAAGTCAGGAACATGACAGGCAAGCCCACTCTCACCATTTCCTTTCAACATTATATGGAAGTCCATGGAGTGCAATTAGGCCAAAAAATAAAATAAAAAATAAAGAATAAAACTATTTGCAGATTATGCATTTAGGTACATCGAAAAACCAAAGGTATCACAAATGGTTCAGTAAGCTCTCAGTACCAGCTCTGGTTTTACAGCCCTTACTAAATGAACTCAACCTTGTCATAGGATAAAAGGACAGTTTACAAATATCAATTGTATTTCTATATACCAGAAATACACAATTGAAAATTGACATAAAATGTCATAGTACATTTTATAATAATCATAAAACAAAATCTTTGGAATAAATTAAATGATCTGTACACTGAAAGCTATAAAGCATTGGAAAAAATTGAAGAGGATGTAATTAATTAGAGATGGACTGGAAGAATTAATATAGTGAAGAAATCAATTCACCCAAATTGATTTGCAGATTCAATTAAATATTAAGGAAACTATAACATTACTATATAATTTTACTATAAACATCTTTGTTAAAATTAACAAGTTGTTTGCAACGTGAAATAGGAGACCTTCAGAAAATTTAAAATTCCAGATTTTAAGATTTACTTTAAAGCTACTGTGATTAAGACAGTATGATATTAGAATAAGGCTATCAGGTCGATCAATGAAACAGAATAGAAGTATTCAGAAATAATCCCACAAAAAAAGGATCTTTCATTTTATGACCAAAACCCCAATAAAATGTGGAAATAAAATGTGGAAATAAAAGTTAAAAAATTTTTCCCAATAAATGTTGCTGAAGCAATTACATATCCATGTGGAAAAAATACCCGGCACTATACATAGAGAATTTGAAATGAATCATAGACCAAAGTATAATAGATAAATCAATAAAGAGTCTTGAAAAGAATAAGTGATATACTTTTGAACTCAGAATACACAAGGTATTTTTTAATGGAGAGTATAAAAAGAACTAATCTAAAAATCAAAAATAACTACCTTAGAATTATGATTAGGAAATTCTATTAATCAAAAGATACCATTAAGCAAATAAAAGGCCAGCCATATATTGGGAGAAGACAGTGCCCAATGTATATTTGACAAAGGACTCTGATCCAGAATATATATAAATTCCTACCAAAAAAGTAGACAAAACAAAAAAATTCCACATAATTTTAAAAATGGCGAAATATTTGATTAGGCATTTCATAAGCAAGGCTACCCAAATTGCCAATAATATATTTCAAAAGTATGCAAAATCATTAGTAATCAGGAAAATGCAAATTAAAACAAAGATATTAATAACTAACACTAAAAAGATTGACAATTCCAGAGTTGGGAAGGTTGTGGGGCAATCTGAACTCTCATACATTGCTGGTGGTAGTGGAAACTGGTATAATCCTTAGAAGAACTCTTCAGTAATATCTAAGAAAGATTAACCTACCCTATCTTGTGATTAAGGAATTCCACTCCTAGATTTATACCAAGATAAATGAATGCACATTTCCAACAAAGCACATGCATAAGAATGTTCATTGTAGCTTTGTTTATGATGGTAAGAGCTGGTAACAACCAGATTCTCATTAACAATACAATGGGATGAAGGGTGGGGTCCAACTTCCCCTCCCTACATAGAGCAGCGGTGCCCTGGCAACTGAGGACAGACCATGAAGTTTCCTGCCCTGGACTGGGGGAAGAAGTTCTTCCCTGACTCCCCTACTAGTGGTAGCCATCAGAGAGGTCAATCTGTGGTGTATAGCCACACTGTGGCCTGAAACCAAAGAACAAAGCCTTTGTAAACAGGTCATGAGCCCTGTGACAGGGGAATGATATGGAAGCAGATCACATTCCTGCCAGCTCAGGACAAGGATCTGGTGCACTTCCTGCTCCACCTTCCCCTGAGACTTCAGCATACTCCAACAGGAACTCTTTCTGCCACCCCCATCAGGGAGGGCATGTACACTGGGCATCAGCCTACCTGGTAGCTCTTACTCTTTATCACCATCTACAGGGCTGCATCTGAACTCCACCACTAAACAATACCTGCTACAACAAAAGCATGTGTAAGCAAAGCCCATAGACTCTATATAAAGCAACTACATAATTGAAACTACAAAGCAACTAACAAACAACTAGCAACTGGCTAACAATACCACAATAGAAACAAAACCTCACATATCAATATTAACTTTGAATGTAAACGGCCTAAATGCGCCCCTTAAAAGACACAGAATGGCAAAATGGATAAAAAACAGATTTAACCCTCTGCTGCTTTCAACACATGCATCTCACGTGTTCAAAGTAAAAGGATAGGGAGAGATCTATCACTGAAATGGAAAACAAAAGGAGCAGGGGTAGCAATTCTTGTATCAGATAAAATGGACTCAAACCAACAATATTAAAAGAGAACAAAGAAGGGTATTATGTAATGATAAATGGTTCCATTCAACAAGATGATTTAACTATCCTAAATATATAGGCATTCAATATTGGAGCACCCAGATTTGTAAGACAATTACTTCCAGAAATAAGAAAGGAGATAAACAGCCATATAATAACATAATAACAGCATTAGGCAGATCACAGAGACAGAAAATTAACAAAGAAATTCTGGACTTAAATTTGATACTTGACCAAACAGACCTAATAGACATCTAGTGAATATTCCACCTAACAACCACAGAACATTTATTATTCTCATCTGTGCACAGAACTTTCTCAAAGATTGACCACATGCTCAGTCATAAAGCAAATCCCAATACATTTTTAAAAAACTGAAATTTTACCAAGCATCATCATGGACCACAGTGGAATAAAATTAGAAATTAATACCAAGAGGAACTCTGAAGACCATACAATTACATGGAAACTAAACAACTTGTTCCGAAAGACTTTAGGGTACATAATACAATTAAGGGAGAAATAAAAAATTATTTGAAATGAATGAAAATAGAGGTATAATATACCAAAATATCTGGAATACAGCAAAAGCAGTGTTAAGTTTGTAGTGCTAAATGCCTACATCAAAAAGATAGAAAAATCTTAAAATAACAATTTAATGTTACACCTGAAAAACAAGAACAAAAGAACAAGAACAAATATACAAAAACAAATTAAACTCAAGCTAGCAGAAGAAAAGAAAGAACTAAAATCAGTGCAGAAATAAATGAAATTGAGACCCCCAAAGCCATGCAAAGGATCAATGAAATAAAAAGTTAGTTGTTTGAAACGATAAACAAGATTGATAGACCACTAGCTAGATATAGGGAAAAAAGAGAGTAGATCCAAATAACTACAATCAGAAATGGCAAAGGTGACATTACAACTGATTCCACAGAAATACAGAAGATCCTGAGAGACTGCTATGAACATCTCTTTGTGGACAAACTAGAAAATTTAGAGGAAATGTATAAATTCCTGGAAATACCCAACCTCCCAAAGTTGAACCATGAAGAAATTGAAACCATGAATAGACCAATAATGAGTTTTGGAGTTGTATAAGTAATAAACATTTACCCACTATAAAAAATTGGGCCAGGTGCAGTGGCTCATGTCTGTAATCCCAACACTTTGGGAGGCTGAACTGGGTGGAATACTTGAACCCTGGAGTTTGAGACCAGCCTGGGCACCACGGTGAAACCTCATCTCTACAAACACAACAAAAATTAGCCAGGCATGGTGGTGTTTGCCAGTAGTCCCAGCTACTTGGAAGGCTGAGGTGGGAAGATTTCTTGAGCCCAGGGAGCCAAGGCTGCAATGAGCTGTGACCACTCCACTTCACTGCAGCCTGGGTGACAGAGTGAGACTGTTTTTTTTTTTTTTTAAAATTTTGTTTTGTTTTTTAACAAAAACAAAAAGAACAAAAAAACTCCTGGACCAGATGGATTCATAGCTGAATTCTAGCAGACATACAAAGAAGAGCTTGTGCCAATCTCACTGAAATTATTCCAGAAAGTGGAGGAGGAGGGATTCCTCCATAACTCATTCTAAGAAACCAGTGTCATCCTGAAACAAAATCTTGCAAGGACACAACAAAAAAAGGAAACTATAGGCCAATATTGCTGGTAAACATAGATGCAAAAATCCTAAACAAAATACCAGCAAACCAAATCCAGCAGCACATCAAAAAGATAACTCACCATGATCAAGTGGCATTTATTCCTGAGAAGCAATGATGCTTCAAGATGTGCAAATTAATCAATGAAATTCATCACATAAACAGAATGAAAAACAAATACCATTTGGTTATTTCAATATATATAAGAACGCTTTTGATAAATCCAACATCCCTTCATGATAAAAACACTCAACAAACTAGGCATTAAAGAAGCATACATAAGAAGCATCTATGATAAACCCACACCCAACATCATACTGAATGAACAAAAGTTGGAAGCATTCCTCCTAAGAACTGGAAAAAGGAAAGGATATCCATTCTTACCATTTCTATTCAACATAGCCCTGGAAGTCCTAGGCTGAGCCATCAGGGAAGGGAAAAAAAATAAAAGACATCCAAATTTAGAAAAAGCAAGTAAAATTGTCTCTCTTCAATGATGATATGATTCTATACCTAGAAAACTCTAAAGCTTATTCCAATAGGCTCCTAGACTAGATAAATAACCAGTAAAGTTTCAGGATACAAAATCAATGTACAAAAATCATTAACATTTTTACACATCAACAGTGTTCAAGTTGAGAGCCAAACCAAAAATGCAATCCTGATTATTATGCACTGCATGCCTGTACCAAAATACCTCATGTATCCCATAAATATATACACCTATTATGTACCCACAAAAGTTAAAATTTAAAAATTAAAAAAAAGGCCGGGCGCGGTGGCTCAAGCCTGTAATCCCAGCACTTTGGGAGGCCGAGACGGGCGGATCACGAGGTCAGGAGATCGAGACCATCCTGGCTAACATGGTGAAACCCCGTCTCTATTAAGAAATACAAAAAACTAGCCGGGCGAGGCGGCGGGCGCCTGTAGTCCCAGCTACTCGGGAGGCTGAGGCTGGAGAATGGCATGAACCCGGGAGGCGGAGCTTGCAGTGAGCTGAGATCCGGCCACTGCACTCCAGCCTGGGTGACAGAGCGAGACTCCGTCTCAAAAAAAAAAAAAAAAAAAAAAAAAAATTAAAAAAATGCAGTCCTAGGCCGGTCACAGTGGTTCACACCTGTAATCCCAGCACTTTGCAAGGCCAAGTGGGGCAGATCACTTGAGGTCAGGAGTTCAAGACCAGCCTGGCCAACATGGTGAAACCCTGTCTCTACTAAAATACAAAAATTAGTTGGGCATGGTGGTGAGCACCTGTAATCCCAGCTACTCAGGAGGCTGACGCAGGAGAATCACTTGAACCTGAGAGGTGGAGGTTGCAGTGAGCTGAGATTGTGCCACTGTACTCCAGCATAAGTCTCAAAAAAAAGAAAAAAAAAAGGCAATTCTATTCACAATCACCAACAGAACCCCACAAAATACCTACGAATACATCTAAACAAGGAGATGAAAGATCTCTACAAGAACTACAAAACACTGCTGAAAAAAAATCATAGACAACACAAAACAAATGAAAAACATTCCATGCTCATGGATTAGAAGAATCAATATTGTTAAAATGTCCACAGTGCCCAAAGCAGTTTACAGATTCAACACTATGCCTATCAAATTACCAACATCATTTCTCACAGCATTAGAAAAAAACTGTTCTAAAATTCATATGGAACCAAAAAAAAAAAAAAAAAAAAAAGAACCCAAACAGCCAAAGCCATCATAAGCAAAACAACAGCAAAGCCAGGGATCACATTACCTAATTTCAAACTGTCCTGCAGGTCTATAGAAACCAAAACAGCATGGGACTGGTACAAAAATAGACACATAGACAAATGAAACAGAACAGAGAATCTAGAAATAAAGCCACACACTTACAGCCAACTGATCTTTGACAAGTGGAAAAAAACAAGGGAGAAGAACACCCTATTCAGTAAATGGTGCTGGAAAATTGGCTAGCTGCTTGCAGAAGAATGAAACTGGGCACCTACTTCTCACTTTGTATAAAAATTAACTAAAGATGGATAAAATGTTCAATATAAGACCTATGACTATAAAAATCCTAGATAAAAACCTAGATAAAACTTCTGGACATTGGCCTAGGCAAAGAATTTATGGCCATGTCCTCAAAATCAAATGCAATATAAATAGAAATTGACAAATGTGACCTAATTAAACTAAAGCACTTCTGCACAGCAAAAAACTCAAAACAAAACAACAACAACAAAAACTATCAACAGAGTAAACAAACAACCTACAGAATGGAAGAAAATATTTGTAAATGATTCATCTGACCAAGGGCTAATGTTCACAATCTACAAAGAATTTAAACAAATCAACAAGAAAAAAACAAATAACCTCATTAAAAATTGGGCAAATGACATGAACAGACCTTCTCAAAAGAAAACATATAAACAGCCAACAAGCATATGAAAAAATTCTCATCATTGATTATCAGAGAAATGCAAATGAAAACTACAATGAGATACTATCTTACACCAGTCAGAATGGCTATTACTAAAAGTCTAAAAATAACAGATGTTGATCAGGCTATGGAGAAATGGGAAGCTTATACACTGTTGTTGAGGATGTAAATTACTTCAGTCCCTGTGGAAAGCAGTTTGTCCTGCCTAGGGACCTAGTCTCCACCCTTGACCCATTGCATCACCAGCCAGACACATTCCACAGCCCACTCTGACTCTTACAGGGGACTGGTATATCACCGGGGTGTTGTGAGTCTCCTGGTGACTTAACCCTCAGCTGGGACTAGCACTAAGGTATAAGGTATGAGGAAATTCCAAAGGCCCCCTTGACGCAAAGGAAATGTGGGCGCAGTGCCAGTAGTTGAAGGATATGTCACCAAGGCCTGGGAGCAGACTCAGAAAATATATCAATTCTTGCCCCTGCCTCTCTTCTGCAGGGCACTGTTGCATACATACTGCAAAACAGAAGGGGCACCTGGCTGAGGCAGAGCCTATCTGTGGGCCTTACATTAAGTGCCATCTACTGGATTGCAGCTTGAATTACACCTCCAAACAATGCAATGCCTCTGAAACCCAAGGCAGGAACCTACAACCTAGGAACTCATTCAGAGCCTCCGCCCTCTGAAAGCACCCAGCAAAGAAGCCAACCAGCTAAACACAACATTAACCGCAGTCAAACCCTCAAGGGAAAAAATAATATGAAAGTAAAAAGGCCCATCCAAATTCAAAAAGAAAATGAAATCCCAGGTCCCTCAGATAATAAGGAACCAGTGCAAGAACTCTGGCAATTCAAAAAGTCAGAGTGTTTCGTTACCTCCAAAGAATTGCACTAGCTCCCTAGCAATGAATCCTAACCAGATTGAAATGTCTGAAAAGATAGACACAGAATTCAGAATCTGGATGATAAGAAAGTTCAACGAGATCCAAAAGAAGGTTGAAATTCAATCCATGGAAGCCAGAAAACGGACCCAATATATGAAAGACATCATAGCTAGAAAAAAGAACCAAACTGAACTTCTGGAATACAGAAAACCACTACAGAAATTTCAAAACATATTTGGAAGCCTTAACAACAGACTATTTGGAACAGAGGAACTAATTGAAGAGCTCAAAGATAGATCCTTTGAATCAACTGAGTCAGACAAAAATAAAGAAAAAACACTTTCTAATGAACAAAGCAAAAGAATTTATGACTAAGTCCTCAAAAGCAACTGTAACAATAACAAAAATTGACAAGTGGGACCTAATTAAACCAAAGAGTTTCTGCACGGCAAAAGAAACGATCAACGGAGTAAACAGACAACTTATGGATTGAGAGAAAATATTTGCTAACTATGCTTTTGACAAAGGGCTAATATTCAGAAGCTATAGGGAACTCAACAAGATCAAAACAACCCAATTAAAAAGTGGGAAAGGACATGAACAGATCCTTCTCATAAGAAGACATACAAGAAGCCAGCAAACATGCTCTACATCACTAATCATCAGGGAAATCTGAATCAAAACTACAATGAAACACCATCTCACACCAGTCAGAATGGCTATTTACTAAAAGCTCTAAACATAATAGATGTTGGCAAGGCTATAGAGAAATGGGAATACTTATATACTGTTGGTGGTAATGCGAATTACTACAGCTTCTGTGGGAAGCAGTTTGGAGATTTCTCGAAGAACTAAAAATAGAACTACTGTTCAAGCCAGCCATCCCATTACTGGGTACATACCCCAAATGAAATGAATCATTCTACCAAAAAGACACAAGTTCTTGCACGTTCATTTTAGCATTATTCACAATAGTAAAGACATGGAGATAGAGATGTAGAGATTTATGTATGGAATATCTATATGCACATCTGCTTGTATATATGTCCTAGCTCTATCCACTGACATAACTAAAAACAGCGGTGCTTCCTTAGCAAGAGCATGCATAACAACCATGTAGGTGTCTCTTGGACTAGTAGATCATAAGTTCCATGAAGGCGGGGACTGACTCATGCACATCCTTACCTTTCAGCATTAAGTTCAATTTCATGAACATAGGAATCTTTAGAAAATTGAACGGTTTGTAGGCACCCAGCTAGTAAATTTCAGGGCCAGGCTACAACTGTCTGAAAACCAGCCTTCTGTGTCAAGCCTAAGCTGCTGAGAGCTGTCATTGAATGCTGCTTCCACCCTTCTGTTTCTGCCAACAGGTACAAGTCTGCAGCCCTGGCCACCAGCGTCATCGGGTGCTCCCAAACCCTGAGCCCACCAGCAGCTGGTGGGCTGAATCAACTATATCCTCCAGATGGGGTGGGGACAGGGGGCAGCACACCTCAAACCTTATGCCTTCCTGCAGCCCTGAAATGAGCAGAACCTGCCCAATGTCTTTGTGTTCCTCCTGGGGCTCACTCTGGGCACTATGTAGCTTTGTGGGGAGCTGCTGGGCGTGGCATGGCAGCTGGGTGGCTGCCTGGGGCCAGAAAGGTGAAGGTGATGTGAGACCATGTACAGCCTTGGCGGGGTGTGTTTGTTGGGCAGTGTTACATTTTCTTGGGGGCTTCCCACCAGTTCTGGCAAACCTGTTCTCCACATCCTCTCCACTTGCTAATTCTGCTACAAATTCATCCTTACTAGCTCCCGCCTGTTAGCAGAATTCTTTCCAGTCCTCTTGTCCTCCTTTGTTTGCCATCAGCGAGGGCTGTGCTGTGATTCTGTCTCTAAGTGACTTGGACCATTGACCCTCAGATTTCCAGCCTTAAAATCCACCTTCCTTATCACACGCCTCTCTGAATCACAGCCTGACCATTCCAGACTCCCTGTCCAGATCTTCTCAGCCTCTTTCAGTCACCATCTGTCATAGAATAACACCGAGAAAGACATCTCGCATGTTCTTTCCGTTTCTGTTCTGTTCTCCTGCATATTCTCTTCGATGCGCAGGAACCCTGCCCTATGCTTGAGAGTTCAGGGCCAGACACACGCTTGCAGGACTCCACATTGGGTCCCTGTCTCTGGTGCCCACAGAGAGCTCCTTCTTTGCTGATCAGGCATGGAGACTGTAGGTTTCCAGATTTCCTGAAAAATAAAAGTTTACAACATCATCTATCCACAACCTCACTAAACGATTGGCCAAGAGATTTCTGTCTGATTGCCCAGAATTCTGTCATCTGGCTACTCACGGCTATCAGGGAATGGGGCAAGTCTGCACTGGCAGCTGGTCAGGATGAATGCAGCGGGAAGTGGGTGGAGGGTTAGCCAACCTCTAGGGCCTGAAGAATGGGAAAGTGGCCCCAAATCCTCCAGAATGCTTGACCTGTTGAACCAGAATGTTTCGTTATTTAGTCTTGGCCTATATTCATGCACTTAAGCAGCAAGCAATCATGGGCAGGCTGATAAAGAAACACTTCTGTTTCCTGGTTACACTCTCTGGCTGGATCTGAGGAACCACTGAGTTTGCTTCAATGACTTTCCTTTTTTTTTTTTTAATTGAGATGGAGTCTCACTCTGTTGCCCAGGCTGGAGTGCAAGTGGCACGATCTTGGCTCACTGTAACCTCCACCTCCCAGGTTCAAGCGATTCTCCTGCCTCAGCCTCCTGAGTAGCTGGGATTACAAGTACCCACCACCACGTCTGGCTAATTTTTTTGTATTTTTAGTAGAGACGGGGTTTCATCATGTTGGTCAGACTGGTCTCCAACTCCTGACCTCAGGTGACCTGCCCAACTCGGCCTCCCAAAGTGTTGGGATTACAGGTGTGAGCCACTGCGCCCAGCCTTCAATGACTTTCTAAGTGTGATGGGGACCACAAGTCAATCAGCCAGAGCAGATGATTTCAATCATGGATCCCCAGATCCATGTAGATGAGAAGGTGGAATGCAGTTGTAGCTGTGGTTCCAAGGACAGCACAGACAGGACTGTGCGTTGCTGCAAACCAGTTGGCACTAAACCTTAAGTCGTATACAAAGGGTGAAATCCACTTTATTTGGGTTCTGTAGAAAATGTAATTTGCAAATGGACTCTCTTTTCAGTCTGTATGGTTCTGAAGTTCTCTAGGCAAAGGATTTTGTACTAATGAGTAGGAGGTACGTATCCACATCAAAATGTCTCCACATGTACAGGAGAATGGAGACTTTAGGCTTTACTAATAGGTGCTAGAATTAATCTGGGTATTCATGTGTACTGTTCCTTTGTGGCGCCTGTACCACTCTTTGCTTTTGACTGGCATTAAGGTTTAGAAAATGCATACGTTGGTATCAGGATGGAGTAAAGAGAGTACACCATAGGGAGTTTCCCCTTCTGGGGCCTCCACAATCTGCATGTAATTAAATGGTGCATGTAAGATAAACATAAGAAGATCACATAACACCCACAGAACCCACAGCTTCCCATAAGTAGAAAAGAAGACACCAGATTGTAGCAAAGCTATCTCCTCAACTTCTGCTGCAAGCCTTTATGGAGACCTAATGAGTCTGGAAATATTGTACATAGGAAGCAGGTTCACTGTGAATGGGTTATCAGTTTGTCTGAGTCCAGTGAGATGGAGCAGCACCCCCCGCTCCAAGTTAATTGAAGTGAACTAGTAGTCTAAAATAATCAAGTCTTCAAAGAAAGCCAAAAAGTAGAGAAAATGTAACAGAATAAATGGGAGAAATAGCAACCTGGTAGATTTAAACACCTGCATTCAGACTGAAATACAAGATTGACAGACTTGAATAAAAATTTCAAGCTGATTGCTGTTTCAAGAGACACACTTAAAATATGAGGACACAGGAGGGTTGAACATGAAAGGATAGGAAAAGATAGATCTTTTTACACAGTGGAAAATAAAATCTGAATGGTTAGTAGTAATGGCAAACAAAATAGACTTTAGGTGAAAAGTATTACCAGAGACAAAATAGGTCCTCATTATAAAATGAGGACCGACTGTTTCCCTGGAAGGTATAATACCTGAAACTACAATTGTTCATATATATGCATTTAATGAGTAGCCTTATGGGTATAGAGGAAAAATTGCTATAACACCAAGGAAAAATAGAATTATAGTGGAAGAACTATAAAAACATCTTAATGAAAAATTTCAAACATTCACAAAAGTAGAGCTTCTTTATGCCCAGGATTCAGCTTCAATGATTATTAACTCCTGGCAAATTCTCTTTTCTTATGCTGCCACCCACATTTAACCTTGTTTACCCCCACAACCTATTATTTTGAAGCAAATCTAAGAAATCATAAGACTGAATCTGTAAATGCTTCAGAATGTACCTTAAGAGCCAATTTCCTTCCTTCCTTCCTTCCTTCCTTCCTTCCTTCCTTCCTTCCTTCCTTCCTTCCTTCCTTCCTTCCTTCCTTCCTTCCCTTCTTTCCCTTCTTTCCCTTCCTTCCCTTCTTTTCCTTCCCTCCCTTCTTTTCCTTCCCTCCCTTCCTTTCCTTCCCTCCCTTCCTTCTTTTTTGACAAAGTCTCGCTCTGTTTCCTGAGCTGGAGTGCAGTGGCGCGATCTTGGCTCACTGCAACCTCCAACTCCCGGGTTCAAGCAATTATCCCACCTCAGCCTCCCGGGTAGCTGGGGCCACAGGCATGCACCGCCATGCCGGGCTAATTTTTGCAGTTTTAGTAGAGACGGGGTTTCGCTATGTTGGCCAGGCTGGCCTTGAACTCCTGACCTCATGTTCTGCCCGCCTCGCCTACCAAAGTGCTGGGGTTACAGGCATGAACCACTGCACCTGGCCAGAATTTCTTTATAAGATGTTTATAACCACAATTACATAGAACTCTTCTCCAAAGCAACAATAACTACTTAATACAATCAAAATTTGGGTTCAAATATCTTTGATACTCCTATAATATTTTAGAGTCCATTGGAATCATGCTATTTAAAACGTTAACGAATTTGATACCTGACTCTTCATATCTCTTTCCATTTGATTTTTCTTAGTAACATTTGCCATTAATGTACTATATATTTTATTTCTCAGTGTGTTTAGTATCAGTTTGCCTGGCAGAACAATGCCTGGCATAATAAATAGCTATCAGCCAGGCGTGGTGGCTCATGCCTGTAATCCCAGCACTTTGGGAGGCCAAGGCGGGTGGATCTTGTGAGGTCAGGAGTTCAAGACCAGCCTGGCCAACATGGTGAAACCCCATCTCTACTAAAAAATACAAAAATCAGCCGAGTGTGGTGGTAGGCGCCTGTAATCCCAGCTACTCAGGAGGCTGAGACAGGAGAATTGCTTGAACTTGAGAGGCAGAGGTTGCAGTAAGCTGAGATTGCACCACTGGACTCTAGCCTGGGTGACAAGTGAGACTTTGTCTCAAAAAAAAAAAAAATAAATAAATAAATAAAAAATTAAAAATAAATAAATAAATAAATACTATCAATATAATTGTTGAATAAATAAAAATCTTGGAGTTTGATAACAAATCCTTTATTTTGCTAATGCATTATGAAAAGTACAAGAATAAGACGAACTGGAGCCTTGTGATGTCTGGTAAACCTGGCCCTTCCCACACTTCTCTCTCTCTCTCCTCTCTTCTCTCTTCCTCCACAGTAGGTATGGCTAGGTGAGGGATGCACAAATGCATAGGCATGTAATGCTTTAAATTCCAATGAGAAGAAATAACACCTATAGACTGAAGAAGGCAGGAACAGTACAAGCAGAATTCAAGGACCCACTGCAACCAAGGATTCCTCTGCTTGTTTAGAGGTGCACTGAAAGCCTTTGCTAAAGGAAGTCTTAGAGTTTGAGGATAGAGAGTGTAAAGGGGGCTACCGGACCTAGTGATCCCTGCCCTCACTGGGGCTGACATTGCACGGAGGCAGAATTACAACCTGTCTTCAGCGTGTGCTCTTGGAAATTACGGAAAGATTCACCAGTCCTATTTCAGGATACTCATTCGGAATGATAGTGTCAGCTTTTGAATTTCAGTCCTCCAGGGACAGACCTGGACTTCCAGAGGTAGGACTCTAGCCTCTCTTACCTTCTAAAGAGACACTAAGAGGTAGACTCCAGGGATGGTAGATTGATTTCCCTTGAGGATCCCCTTCCAGGGAGGTGTTGGGCTTGGAACATCAGCTCAAGATTTTAAGTAAGTCTCTCAGGAAACAGATCACGGGGCTGGCAGTATGAGGTAGTAGAGGCAGTCAGAAGGGAACTAGAGTAGGTAAATTCACACAGCCTCGGCAAAAGAGAGATGGGTCTCATGGAGATAGAGCGTTCATCAGCGCGATTTACTGAGGTCCCTGCCATTCCTGGCTCACAGTAAGGATTTTCCAGGCAGGAGGGCTGTGATCACACGGACAGAGCAGGGTTAAGGATGGACTCACCAACCCCTCCTACTGACTGCTGGTAGTTTGGTAGAGCAAGGATAGATTACCCAATGGAGCACGAGGGAGGAGGGGCAGAGGGCAAGAGGGGATGCACAGAAGAGAAGACTGGCAGGATCCTCACTTCCACCTCTTCCCACACCCAGTGCCTTTGGCACACTGAGGTGCACAGGATCCCTTAGCCCGGCGCAGGGCGCGCAGCCCAGGCTGAGATCCGCGGCTTCTGTGGAAGTGAGCATGGCTGGGCAGCGGGTGCTGCTTCTAGTGGGCTTCCTTCTCTCTGGGGTCTTGCTCTCAGAGGCTGCCAAAATCCTGACAGTATCTACAGTAGGTGAGTGCTTGGCCAGAGAATTCCCAGACAGGCGCGTCCCAGATACCCGCACTGCCAGGGCTCCAGCGAACGGCGCTTGATCAGAGTCATCCAGGCGATTTTCCAGGCTGGGCTTGCGGATCCGGCTGGAGGAGGGAGAAGCCCATCCAGCTGTGGGGCAGAGAGGGGCCTCTGTTGCTGAGGTGGGGAAGATAGTTTTGGAGAAAAGACACTCTCCGTTTCTCCCTCTTCTTTAGGAAGCGCTCCCCATCCCGCAGGGCCGGGGCCAGAAATTTGAGACTCATCCCGGAGTTTGAGACCCTGGGCTGCCTTCTCCAGAGCGCAGTGGGACTTTCAGAGGCTCATCCTAAGCTCCAGAGGGTGCGTGTGTGTGGGTGCACAGTAGCTTCCAGTAGAAACGGTGGTGAGCGTTTTCAGGCTCTTGGAGACCAGGGAAAGGCGCTCCTGAGGGCAGCACTGCAAATGTTGTGAAGCTGCGTCCGGAGCCAGGGTGGCGCAGGCAGGTATTTCATGGCTGCAAGGCCAGTGGAGTGTTTTCCTCCACGGGAAACCTGGAGAACTGCCCAGGTCTGAGGAGAGGACCCAGGTCATTCGGATCTTTTGGAGTCTCCTTCCTTTTACCTGTGCCGCTGACCGTTTTTGAGGGATTCATGGAACTGTTAATTCAGCATTTTGGGTCTCAGTTTTACTTCTTTTACTTTTACCCCAAAGGGAATAGGATATAAAAGAGAAGCATATATGAACATAAAGGGATCATCCCAGGATCGAGCTTCCCCAAGATTTTATTTCAACCCACAGTGGGTTCTAATGGATTCCTTTTATCACAGAAAATCAGGGCTCCTAGAACTGGGGGGAACCACAGATCATCTAATTTAGTGCCCATTTTGATTTCCTGAGAGGGCGACTGAGGGATGGGGAGTGAGATGCCTTCCTTAAGAGCACATGTGGCCTCCCTGATGTCCCATGAGGAATTAACTCAGGGTTTTCTTACTGCAAGACCACGCTCACCGCAACTTCCACTCTGAAGCCCTTTTCACTGGGGATTTTCAAACATCACTGTTTAAGAAACAGTGCAAGTCCATTTGAAGACTCCCCCCACCCCCTTTCTGAGTGTTAGTCTCAGTGAAGCAAGAGCTTCTTAACTTCTTGAAAGTACACCGTCCTCCTTCTTCAGGCTCCAAGAAGGAGTTGGTGTCGTTTCTGAGGTGCTGGAATCCCGATTTTTGCCCCAGAAAGCCACCGGACTCCCCAGGATCCACCACTAACAGCTCTTTCTGTGGGGACCCCTTCTTCCTGGCTTCCTGTTCTTACATGGATTAAAATGTGAGCAAGATCTGTTGTAGATTTGTACTTTATACATCGCTTGTTGCTCTAGACTATTCAAGTCTGGGTATAAGGAAACTGAGTCATGCAGAGAGCTGCACACTACTTCTCTACTCCCTTCCACCTCCACCACCAAACTTTTGGTATTTACCATTACATTACCTTCTCTTCTGATCTTCCTTTCTCCGCTGCTGAGAACCTTAGATTCAAGCAAAGGCTGTGTATTAGAACATACACTGAGAAGACATTGATTTCATGGAACTTGTACCTCTTTTGAGGATCAAGCTTCTCTTTCCTTAGGATGGTAGGATTTTTCTGGAAACAGGGATTCCCTAGTCTGTCATGCAACCGGGATCCAGCAGGCCCACCCCAAGGGCCCCACATTTGTCCTCAAATGTCTTAATTAGAACTTGATCATTGTTTGGCCTAAATTAAGTACATCCTTTCCAAATACATTAGAATCTTAAAGATTTGGATTCTAAGTAGTAGTCCCTCATTTCTTCCCTTCCAGTGATGATTTCTTGGACAGATCTCTTAAGGTTTCTATCTCCTACAGCAGCATAAATGTCCAAAGAGCAGGATCCCAGAAACAGTTCTCATTGTTTTTTAGGAACTATTCACACTCATATGTACAACACCATACCTGTGTTTCCACCAATGCTGTGATTTCTTTTGGACTCCGTGTTTCCATAAGGCCTTAGTTAAAATGTACATGTACCTCAGGATGAGGAATTCCCATGGCCTAAGCACATAGTAACTCATTACACTGACATGGATACTGTGATTCACAAGAGGCAATCTCTCACGGACCAGAGCCACAGGTAAAAATCTGGGTGGTCGTGCTCTGGGTGAGTGGGCTGGGTTTTACCCAGAGGGACATGAGGAGACTGGCAAAACTCATCTTCCTCCACTCACTATCCACTTCCTGTTCCCCTGCCTTTCCTCTCCTGGATTGATCACTATCGACTTTAGACACGGTGTTCTCATCATTCCAGAACTGAAATTGTGCATTGTTCCTAGGTGGAAGCCATTATCTACTGATGGACCGGGTTTCTCAGATTCTTCAAGATCACGGCCATAATATCACCATGCTTAACCACAAAAGAGGTCCTTTTATGCCAGGTATCTTTTCTCACTTTTCTTGATTTCTTCTACTCCAAGCAAAGAGCAAAATATTGTTTGCATAGAAAGGCTTAGCAAAATTTTTTTTAAAATTCTAATTCAATTGGAAGGATGAAAAGCCTGTGTGTGTGTGTGTGTGTGTGTGTGTGTGTGTGTGTGTGTGTGTGTGTATGTAAAGTGCCAAAAAGCTTCTTAGGCTCTAATTACGAGGACTTGACACTCCATACTCCCATATTTTTTTCCCCTTACTTGACCTCTACTCCATCCCAAGCAACCATCCACTCATTATTATGGATTATTTTAACAAATACTACTTAATAAGATGGCTTAAAAAATATATTAAACAGGGTTGGGCAAGGTGGCTCACACCTGTAATCCCAGCACTTTAGGAGGCTGAGACAGGTGGATCACTTGAGACCAGCCTGAGCAACACAGGGACACTCTGTCTCTACAAAAAATACAAAAATTAACTTGACATGGTGGCACCCACTTGTAATTCCAGCTACTTGGGAGGCTGAGGGTGGAGGATTGCTTGAGCCAGAAGGCAGAGGTTGCAGTGCTGGGAATGCACCACTGCACTAGAGCCTGGGCAACAGAGTGAGGCTCCATCTCAAAGACTCTCTGTATATAGATAGAACAGAAATATTCAGCCTTATTTAACACTTCTTACATGTAAGAATCACTTGTCTTTTTATAGATTACTTTTCCTCTTTTTATGATATCGGAATGTAAGTAAGCTCTCGCAGGGAGCCCCTTATTTATGTAGCTAAGGTAGGAGTCTATGGCTGAGATGGTTTTGCATTCTTGAAAAATAAGTGGCTGCCCACAAGTTTGTGCATAGTGATTTCAGATGTTCTTAATGGAGTCATTGAATCCAAAGAATTTTAGCCAAAATGAAGCTCATACATCTTATGAACTCCTCTGTTGATCCACAAGGAAACAGAAACCCTGAGAACTTAACAGACTTGCTTGATAACAGAGTTGGGTGGATTAGGACTTTATGCTCCAAATTGCTCAATGTGAAAGTGTTGCTCCAGGAAAAGCCCAAACTCCAGCATCATGTAATACACCCAGGCAACACACCTGGACGTGCACCCCCTGAAGCTATAATTTAAAAAAAGAAAAAAAACTCAAAAGCAAGCATCTTTGCGGAAGAAAATTCTGAGATATTTTCAACCTTTGAAGGTAACATCAGTCCTTGTTATTGTTCAGATTTCTAAAACCATTTTTTTTTTTTTTTGAGACAGAGTCTCGCTCTGTTGGCCAGGCCGCAGTACAGTGGCATGACCTTGGCTCACTGCAACTTCCATCTCTCGGGCTCAAGCAATTCTCCTGCCTCAGCCTCCTAAGTGGCTGAGATTACAGGCGTGTGCCACCATGCCCGGCTAATTTTTGTATTTTTAGTAGATATGGGGTTTCATCATGTTGACCAGGCTGGTCTCGAACTCCTGACCTTAAGTAATCCTGCTGCCTTGGCCTCCCAAAGTGCTGGGATTATAGGTGTGAACCACTGCGCCTGGCCAAAACCATTTTTTAATCTACATGTTTTCATTTAAATTTTAAAATTTCATTGTGGTGAAATATATATAACATATAATCTACCATTTTAGCCATTTTTTTTTTTAATTGAGTCAGAGTCTCGCTCTGTCTCCCAGGTTGGAGGGCAGTGACGTGATCTTGGCTCACTGCAGCCTCCATCACCTAGGTTCAAGCGATTCTTGTACCTTAGCCTCCCAAGTAACTAGGACCACAGGCGGGCGCCATTAGGCGTGCAGCACCACGCCTGGCTAATTTTTTTGTATTTTTAGTAGAGACAGGGTTTCGCCATGTTCGCCAGGCTGGTCTTGAACACTTCTGACCTCAGGTGATCTGCCTGCCTTGGCCTTCAAAGTGCTAGGATTACAGGAGTGAGCCACCGCACCTGGCTCCATTTTCAAATGTACCGTTTAGAGGCTTTAAGGACATTCACATTGTTGTAGAACCATTATTACCATCCGTTTTCAGAAGTTTGTCATCATCACGAAGTGGAACTCTACTTATTAAACAGTGACTCCCTGTGACTGACAGCCACTCTTCTTGAGACCATCACTATGACGGTTATTACTGTTACTGCTTGAGACCGTCATTACGAGACTGAACGAAGGAGGACGAAGGTAGAAATGAAAACTTAAAAGAAATTGTTATAAAGAAAGTGGCCAGGGGAAGAAGAAAAGAGCTCCCTGCTTCTAGTGAGCCAAGGCAGCTGTTGAACTTCCATAACCTTCTTTTTTTTTTTTTTTTTTTTTTTTTGAGACGGAGTCTCGCTCTGTCGCCCAGGCTGGAGTGCAGTGGCCGGATCTCAGCTCACTGCAAGCTCTGCCTCCCGGGCTTGCCATTCTCCTGCCTCAGCCTCCCGAGTAGCTGAGACTACAGGCACCCGCCAACTCACCAGGCTAGTTTTTTGTATTTTTTAGTAGAGACGGGGTTTCACCGTGTTAGCCAGGATGGTCTTGATCTCCTGACCTCGTGATCCACCCGTCTCGGCGTATTTATCAGGTACAATGAACAGGGAGGAGGAGGTAACGATTGGTCCGCTGCTTGATTGATCACAGGTTCATATTATTACTAACAGGCTTAAGATTTGCCTAATCACAAGAAACACTGTAACTGGGGTGTAACTGCCCTCAGCATTCCTTCTGGGTGGCAGACGCAGTTTGTCAGTTTGCCAACATTCTGCATTTATGAGAAACAGTTTGCTGTTTACTCACATAGTCTCCAGTGGTATACTGAGTTGATCACAGTCCTCACTCTTTTGGCCTCCAACATTTCTCCCTTTTTGTTTTTAATTGAGAAAGGCAATTACAGGCTGTGCAGCCCTCAATTGCCGGTTGGTGGTCCAGCTGATCTTACAGATGCACAGGAAACCACGGCCAGCATGGCCACAAACATGGAATCAGGGGTTTTTGCCTGACCTTGATGCTCTAACAGTTTCTCAGCTTCCTGTGTGGTTTTCTTGATCTGTCTGCATGTCATGGGGTTGATGTGAGTGTGACTCCAGTTAGTCCTCGTTCCACCTTCACATTCAGATTCAACTGGCTCATGGCTTGTACTGGGGGAACCAGGCCTGTGTTTGGAATCCATGGGTCCCCCCAGTCTCCCATTCCATGGTCGCACACACCTTGGGAGCACCCACATGGTTTGTTCATTCTTTGTGAAAACACAAACATACCCTGGTCCCCACGTTAGTAAATCTACCAAAACAAAAGCAAAGGTTTTTGTAGCTGTAGCCAGGAGGCAGGCTGTTGCTGAAGCATCTGCTCCACAAGCTGCAATGCAGTTTCTGCCTCTTTTGGTTGATTGCTGCGGGGTAAAACTTTCCACTGCTAAGGAGCAACAGGCTCTTTCTGATTAACAGAAGACACAGAGAAAGCAAATCTGAGGCTTATCCTTCTCGTGCTCAGTTCCCACATCTTAAGCTCCGAGAAAACCTCCCAAGTGCACCGCACATCTCACAGGTGCCAGCACATGTTTACAATCCATGAAAGCCAAAGCTAAAGTTAGCCTTTCTGTAGCCACAGAAGATGGTACAAGCCAATTTTCATCCTCCCTCTCCTGTTCACCACCGTCAATAGGTGCTGTAGGTGGGGCAAAAAATTCTCTCAAACCCTGAAATAATAACAGAAAGATGGTACGTACCAAACTCCAAACAAAAAAGAGAAAAGAAATAACCAAATTCTTCCCCATGTTATTTTGATTCAAAAACTTCCCGTTCTTCGTACCTCTAGGGCACTGACCTTATGTTGCTGCCAGCAGACTTGTAACGGGGTTTTTTGTTCATCTGATTGGTTTTAATTTTTTCTGGGCTTTAGTTTTTTTCTGCTCCAGCAGACCTTCCTTGCTCGAGTCCCTATAGGACCCTATGTGTCCCTATCTGTTCCTGCAAGTTTCTGCTAGTCTCCGCTAGTCTTTATCCCTATTTGTGCCTGTGGTCCCTGTTAGTTCCTGCAAGTCTCTGTCTTTCCCTACCTATCTCTATTTGTCTCTATCTCTATTTATTTCTATTTGTCCCTGCAGCTCTCTTCAGGTCTCTGTTTGTCCCTGAATGTCCCTATTTAAAATATCCCTGTTCAGGCGCCACTTGTGGCGGACTGCCACAATTACTACTTGTTACTATCATTACGAGAGACATTACTCTTACTACTTGAGACTGTCATTACGAGACTGAATGAAGGAGGACAACCATAGAAATGAAAACCTAAGACAAAAGAAACTGTTATAAAGAAGGGGTCCAGGGGAAGAAGAAAAGAGCGCTCCACTTCTAGTGAGCAAAGGCAGCTGCTGAGCTTCCACAACACTTTGTATTTATTGGGTAGAAAGAGTGGAGGAGGAGGTAACGATTGGTCAGCTGCTTGATTGATCACAGGTTCATATTATTACTAACAGGCTTCAGATTTGCCTAATCACAAGAAACACTGTACTTGGGGCATGACTGCCCTCAGCATTCCTTCTGGGTGGCAGACACAGTTTGTCAGTTTGCCAACATTCTGTGATTATGAGAAACAGTTTGCTGTTTACTCATATAGTCTCCAGTGGTATACTGAGTTGATCTCGACCCTCACTCTTTCAGCCTCCAACAACTCCCCATTACCCTCTACCTTCAGCCCCTGATAACCATATTCTATTTTATTTCTCTATTAATTTGACTATTCCGGGTACAGCATATAAGTGAAATAATACAATATTTGTCCTTTTGTGTCTGGCTTGCTTTACTTAGCATAATATCTTCAAGGTTCATTCATATTTAATGTGTGTTAGACCTTCTTTTTTATGGCCGGATATTCAATTTTATGGATATATCACATTTTGTTTATCCATTAATCCATTGATGGGCATTTAGGTTTTTTCCACTTTTTGACTATTGTAAACAATGCTGCTATGAACACTGGTATACAAATATCTTTCTGAGTCCCCGCTTAAAACCATTTTAGTATCTTTTACATTTGTTTTCATATTCTTCGCTGCCTTTGTATCTGCCTAAACTGGATATCTGATTAAATAGTTGTAGTATTTTCATTTTAAGACAATTATTTCTTAATTTCAAAAATTGTAACTAAATTCAGTTGTTTTAAAATAAAATTTAGATGAAAAATTAATGATGGCATTTCTAATAAACTTTGAGAAACTACTGGCCAGGTATCGTGGCTCACATTTGTAATCCCAGCACTTTGGCAGGCTGAGGCAGGAGGATCACTTGAGCCCAGGAGTTAAAACCAGCCTGGGCAACATAGGGAGACTTCATCTCCACTAAAAATAAAAATAAAACATTAGCTGGGCATGGTGGCATGTTCCTGTGGTCCCAGCTACGTGGGAAGCTGAGGCAGGAGGATTGTGTGAGCCCTGGAGGCCGAAGCTGCAATGAGCTATTATCACACCACTGCGTTCCAGCCTGGCCAATAAAGTGAGACCCAGTCTGAGGAAAAAAAAAAAGAGAGAGAGAGAGAGAAACTACTGAAAGCTACAGACCTTTTACTCTTTAACAAATATAAGCACAGCAAAATCTATAAACAATTCAAGGAATGTGTCGATCCTTTCTGTTTTTTCATAGGATTAGGAGTCTAGAGTTTCTTTTAATAATTCCCTCATCATGGATGTCTCTGAAGTTTTGAAACAGAATTCCCATTTTTCATTTCATCCATAGAGCTTGGCTGAAGGTCTGCAAACAAGGAAACACATGATTGGGTTATTATTTCTGATCAGATGCCCCATTTAATGAATCGAAACATTTGAGCCAATTATTAACTCCTTATTTGGAAACACTTTCCCATACTGTTTATTTATTTGCAACTTTAGTAAATGACATCAGAGGCACTGAAGAAGCAAAGGTTTCTAATACTCACATGTACTACTGCTCCAATCCATCAATATCTGGAATCGCAATTGGATTATACACAGTGACTAGAAGACTATTCAAGAGCATAAGAGGGAAAGCCTAGATTGCTTTGAACAGACTGTGAGTAGACTGGGAATTCTAAGAACTCTGCTCAGAAGGAAGGAAGGAATATGATAGAGAAAATCTGTGTTGTCTTAGAGACTATAAATCATCATACACAGACTTTTTGTAGAAATGTAGATGTTCAAGTGTTCTTACTGTCTATAGTAAAATGTGAGAGGAAAGATAAATTGAGAAAATAACTATGAGGCAGAAAACGAGGACTTTATGGTTTTGGAAATTCTCAGCCTATTAGGATGGAAAATATTTAAAAATTAGGGAATTCAAACATCAGGAAAGCAGTGTATCCTGTTGTCTTGTAGAGAAAGCCAATTGTATGTCTGGACAGCCTTTTGCTATTGCCTCTGAAGGATTAAACGGTCAGAGTATTCAGTCACACAGAAAGCTCATTGAAGAGATTAGCATGAAGCAGGTTTGGTGTGCACTGGATACCAACTTGCCTGAGTCTGCTAAGAAAAAACACCCACATAACACAACAAATTCCATGAAGTGGATTTACTACTTACATGCAGACAGCAACTGAAACCTAAAATTCACTGTGAGCTGGTCCTCCAAGGCTCAGAAAGCTGCCTGGGATGAATGGAGTCTCAACTGTGCATGCCCCACTTGCAATGCAGATAAAGGACCACGAAGTGCAGACCACCTTGGGTTTTATACCCTGGAGAAACATGATGTGCTAAGCTAAGTGTTGAAGGGCATCCTGTTTCTAGTGGACACTGTAACAAAGCCTGGGCTATTCCACCCAGTGCCTCTCTATCTCATAGTGTTACATTCCCAGCTCATTCTACAGTTATTCTTGATAACTACAAGTGACAAGCAGAGAGGAAAACGGGGTCAGCCCAAGGCCACCCTGAGAACTGTCCTGCAATTAGGTGTCTGTCTCATGGATTCCTTCACCCATAATGGCAGAGGGCACCAATCAAGATAAAACTATCTCATAATGATATGTGGATGAAACTATCTTGTAAAGATATGTGCGGACTGGGCATGGTGGCTCATGCCTGTAATCCTAGGATATGAAAGGAAATGAAACAAAGGAAAAGGAAATGAATCAAACAAAGGAAAAGATGGGTAGGACAAGATAATGACTAGTCTACAAATAAAATAAAATATCAATTTCTGCAAATAAACATAAATAGAGGCTCATGACTATCTCACAGACCTGGTGAAAAGGAATGAGAAAATGACCCTGAAAAGATATTTATTCTTGTTCAAAAGAAACAGGTTGAAATCAAAAGGAAAAGGAATAGAAGTAAAATATTGTTGCTACTTAGATCAGCAAGGTACAGGGGAAGCACACTGAGTTAAGGATAAACGAAAAGAAGTAAATGAGTAAAATAATTGACAGGGTATTCCTACAAGCCAGCCAGCCAGATGAAAGATTTTAATGGTCCACATTACAGAGGCAACATATTAAAAGGATGATGAGGTGAACAGCTAGACACTAGTTGGTGGTCTCGCTGTTCTAAAAGGCAGTGGATCCTAGGCCGGGCATGGTGACTCATACCTATAATCCCAGCACACTGGGAGGTCAGGCGGATCACCTGAGGTCAGGAGTTCCAGACCAACCTGGCCAACATGGTGCAACCCTGTCTCTACTAAAATACAAAAATCAACCAGGCATGGTGGCTCGTGCCTGTATTCCCAGCTACAAAGAGGGCCGAGGCACGTGAATTATTTGAACCTGGGAGGCAGAGGTTGCAGTGAGCCGAGATTGTGCCACTGCACTCCAGCCTGGGTGACAGAACGAGACTCTGTCTAAAAAACAAAAACAAAAACAAAACAAAACAAAACAAGTCTGTGGAGCAGCTTCTTGTCTAGCGGAGTGAATTCCTATGACACACCCAGGAGGGTCACAAGGTACCCAAGAATATTTTTTTTTTGATACTAAGTCTCGCTGTTGTTGTCCCGGCTGGAGTGTCACGGCGTGATCTTAGCTCACTGCAAGCTCCGCCTCCCGGGTTTAAGCAATTCTCCTGCCTCAGCCCCCCAGTACCCAAGAATTTTATACCTTCAGAAGCACTGCCAATTTGGATTCAAAGGTATGAGGAGAATATGACAGGAAGGAGGGCTGTTGAGCTCCCCAAATTCTGCAAGTAGGAATTAAACTGACAAACTACTCAGCTGTAACCGCATGCAATGCTTCATGAAAAACAGAGGATAACTCTGAAGGTGAAGCAATGAGCCCAGATGGCAGAGCTTCTAGCCCAGAAGGCTGAGCCAAACCACAGGATTATTCCCAGTCCTTAAAACCTAATTTTGTTTGCCCAGTTGTAGTTAGATGTCTTGGGACTGGCACCTCATTTTTTTTTTTTTACTTCCTTTTTGCCCCCATTAGAATAATGTCTATAACTGGTATCCTATGCCTGTCCCACTCTTGGTTTTGGGAAGCAGGTCATTTTTTCCTAGTTTCATAGAACCACAGAAGGAGAGCAATGTTTCACTGAATGGATTACACCCAGACTCTCACCCACGCTTGCTGTAGATTATTTGGATGATGTGATTTGGGAATTCTGAGCTGATGAGCTTTAGATGAGGTTTTTCACTTTGAATTGATGATATAATTGTTTGAGACTTTGGTGGATGTTGGGACAGGATGAATACATTTTCATTCCATGAGGGATGTATATGAATGTCTGGGATCTAGAGAACACACTGCGGTGGGCAAATAATGCTACTCCCCCCGCCCCACAAAGATATATGTGTTCAAATTCCTATAATTATGAGTGTGCTATTTTACATGGCAAAAGGATCTTTGCAGATATGATTAATATAAGGATTTTGAGACAGGGAGATTATCATGGATTACCCAGCTGAGTTCAATGTAATTACAAGAGTTCTTATAAGGCAAGTTTGTCCAACTGGTGGCCCACCAGCTGCATGTGGCCTAGGACAGCTCTGAATGTGGCCCAACACAAATTCATAAACTTTCTTAAAACATTATGAGACTGTTTTTGCAATTTTTTGTTAGCTCATTAGCTATCGTTAGTATTAGTGTATTTTGTGTGTGGCCCAAGACAATTCTTCTTCTTCCAGTGTGGCCCAGGGAAGCCAAAAGATTGGACACCCCTGTTATAAAGGAGAGAAGATCGTAGGAGAGTTAAAGAATTAATGATGGAAGAAGAAACTAGAGCGATGTGATTGCCTGTTGGAAGGGGGCCATGAGCCAGGGATGCGGGTAGCCTTCAGAAGCTGGAAAGGGCAAGAAAAAGGATTGTTCCCTAGAGCCTTCAGAAGAAAAGCAGCTCACCCACACCTTGATTTTATTTTAATGAGATCCATTTTGGACTTCTGATCTCCAGAACTATAGGATAATACCTTGTGTCATTTTAAGCCACTAAGTTTATTGTAGTTTGTTAAAGCAGCAATAGGAAACTGAAACAGCCATGATAGGTGCTCAGAAGAACTCCAGGAGGCATGAAAGGAGGATGCTAACGCCTTTACATTGCAGGTGTTCCTGGGGGGCACTAATGAGAGAGCCTGCTGTACTGCAACTTGGATAGATTCTGGAGCCTTCTGTTACAGGGGATCCTATGCAATGTGGGCTGATTTTCAAGTAATAAACATGAATGGACCTGAGTAAAATTTATAAATAAGGAATATGTTGTCTTTAAAATGCAAAAAGGCCTAAAAGATGTTGGGCTTGTAACACTATGGGCACAAAGAGGCTCAATAGTTGTTTTTTTAGTAGTATTGGGAATGGAGAGGCCTTCAACTAACCAAATGATCCTTTGGAGTTTAAGTGAGGGACTGGGTCTGCTACTTTGCATGGGACAATGGCTTATCCCCTTTATGAGCTCCTTTTTGAATGTTTCTGTGTCTTAAATGAGTGTGGTAAATGAATCTCCTCAGAGGAGGACACCCTCAGTGTAATGTTATATCTGTACTCCTGGAGAAAGCTGGAAGCAGTGGCTCTTGCTGGCAAAGATTGTGGGCAGTAGTAGGGCTGTTGAAGTACACTGTGGGTAGCCATGCATTGTGTTTCTTCCAAGGTAAAGATGCACTGTGGCTGAGAGCCTGTAAAAATCAGCATGGAAGAGAACATTCTAGCCAAGTCTATGACTGCAAAGTATTTGCCAGTAGATACTTGGATAGAGTCTTTCATTTCAATTAAGTTGAGTATGAGAACCTTAATATGTGGGACTATGTGTTAATATACCCCAATCCTCACACAAAATCTGATTTGGATGTGATGAAGGCACACATGTATTAAGAAGATATAAGAGGTTTATGGCTCATAGGGTGAGGTTTTTTTTTTCTTTTTTTCAGAATAGCAGGACAGGCTCTCAGGCAAATCTGAAAAATGGCTTTAGAGAGCAGGGAGGGATGACTGGCTTGAGTTTTTACTGTGAGGAGAGGTAGGATGAGCTGAGGATTTCCCTTCATTGTCCTGACTTTCATGGATTGAAACTCCTAGCAGGGATAAGAGAGAAGGTATGTGTGGGTTTTCTTACCAGTTTGCTCAGATGAAGCATGGGGTTGGGAAGGGGAAATGGGGCTTGACATTTGTCAAGAGGCAAACAGTGAAAATGGAGTCAGACTTCTTATTACACGTGGGTAATGAAGAAGGGGCCAAACTGGCAAGTCGGGATGTAGGGGACTACTCTTTTAATGAAGTCTTTTAGTACTTTTTGACTGAATTTAAAAATTATTTGCATGTATCACTTTAAATAATAAAGATGATTGTTTTTGTAAAACGGAAAGAACAGAGACTCTGGAATTAAACAAATGTGTACTGTATTTAAATACAAATTATACCAATAGCTCACACCTGTAATCCCAGTGGTTTGTAAGGGAGCTGAGACTGCAATGAGCTAGGATTGTGCTATTGCACTCCAGCCTAGATGACAGAGCAAGACTCTGTCTCAAAAATAAATAAATGCATACATTAAAAATACTTAAAGAAGCAATCATTCAAATACATACATAATTTTTGAAATAAGTTTCTATATTGTTATGCTAATGTTACTCTTTTGTGCAGCATATTTTACTTTTTTTAAACCTGTTGCTGTTTTCTTAGATTTTAAAAAGGAGGAAAAATCGTATCAAGTTATCAGTTGGCTTGCACCTGAAGATCATCAAAGAGAATTTAAGAAGAGTTTTGATTTCTTTCTGGAAGAAACTTTAGGTGGCAGGTAATTTTTTTTTTTTTATTCTTTGAACCAAAGGGTCACTATTTTCGTCATACAAATAATGGATGGATGCATGGATACTTGGATTTTATTTTAATGAGATTTTATTTTAATAAGAGAAAGTGACAAATGGATGGATGGATGGATTGATAGATGGAGAGGCAGATGATAAGGGGAGTAGATGAGTACTACATACTACATCATCCAGTAAAGTCCCTGGACATTCTTCTTTATACCATCTTTCTTACACTATAAGCATGAGTGCTTTTCTGCAGAAAGTGGGAAATTGTTTCTTCTGGGACTTCCTTGCAACACTTCACCTACAATCATTGTCTGTAATATCCCCAACACAGAAATTGGGATAGACTCCTCCACTTTTCATTGTTGGTGGGAAAATTAGAGTCACCTTTTCCCACTTACTGTCTTCCCTTCTTCTCGCATATATTCATAAATAAAGGGAAGGCTTATGAACATTGGGTTTGTAGAAGTTGAACATACAGTCATGCAAAGTTCTTTAAAAAAGCAATCAACCTGGTACAAATGAAACATGAAACTGACTCCTTTTGCTTAATCTGGATGGGAAGAAACACATAACTTTTTGATCTCAGACATAAAAGAGGAAACACAGAAATCCATGTCTATCTTTGTTAATCGCAGTGGCCTTACCTACTTTTCTTTCCTTGAAAATTCTACTCAATAGTCAACATAGTGCTTAAATCCGACTTCTTCCATAAAGCCTCCCTCCTCCCCCGAGCTGGAACACCACATTCTCTCCTCTATACGTCTGATCTAATCCACCCATTTGACACTTAGCCTATATCATCTTGCAGAGTTAGTTATATATTTTAAGCATATGCCTTGTCTCTTCTTATCCAGTTTAATATTTTAAAGGACAGGTATGGTTAAGAGTGCATTCTTAAAATATTTTAATTTATTAGCTTAATTTTAAATACGATTAATGAACTACAGTCTAAAAATTTTTACTACATGACTGGCTTTTTTTTTTTTTTTGAGATGGAGTTTTGCTCTTGTCGCCCCGGCTGGAGTGCAATGGCACGATCTCGGCTCACTGCAACCTCTGCCTCCAGGGTTCAAGCGATTCTCCTGCCTCAGCCTCCCAAGTAGCTGGGATTACAGGAGTGTGCCACCATGCCCAGCTAAGTTTTGTATTATTAGTAGTGACGGGGTTTCACCATGTTCGCCAGGCTGGTCCCAAACTCCTAACCTTGGGTGATCCACCCTCCTCGACCTCCCAAACTGCTGGGATACAGGCGTGAGCCACTGCACCCAGTTCATTACTGAAATTTTCAAAAATGTTTGGCAACTTTTCCTTTATTATATGAATCTTTAAAAATATACAACAGAGGATGACTTCAGTCAGTCTGCATATCACTAGTGAGGGACCTTCTCTAACTGGAGGACAATGGTACGGTGGTGTACAGGTTACAGGTGTGTCAGGGAATTGATTCTCTCAGTCTTCCATACAGCCAGTAGGTCTCTGATATCTAGAGCTCTTGCACTTATTGCAGCTGGCCTAGGCATCCTCATCTATTTCCCCCAAATTCTGTAAAATAGGATCATATTCTATGCAGGCATTATTGGGAATATGTTACAAAAGAATCGTCCCTTTGCATATGTCAGTAAAGCTTTGACATTATCTTACCTGAATACCCCAGCCTGCATTGAGGTGGAAAGAAATAATAATAATAAATAATTAAAAGTTATAATGTAAATAAGTAAACAAATATGTAAATAAATATATAAAAATATGTAAAATGAAAATAAATAAAAGTAAATAATAAAGAAAGAAAGAATAATAAAGAAAAAAGCAATGTGTTTAAAAAACCAGGTTCCTTTTGTTTTTATTTTTTTCCATTGCTTAACTCCTAGGGATAAAAAGGTGGAATTCTCATTTTCAGCTGAGATATTCGGTTGTAATATAATCAAAGAGTAACTTGACTGAGGTAATCTCTCGTATGTAAGCACACAGTGCTAAAACATAGCACATATAATCAATACTGATAAACTCTTTCGTCAAGTTACTTACACAATTTGGTTGGATAAATAAGAAAATCACTCATAAACACTCTGTATGTAAATGAGGGCTAAATAGAGTGTCCCCTAATTTATCAAGGAGACAGAACTCTGAGATCTGCTGCTCTGAGAGATGGCTCCCAGAGTAGAAGGACCTTGAGTCGGCATTGATGGTGGTTGGGGTTTGGATAAGGGTAGAAAAGGGGAAGGAAGAAGGGTAACTCTAGGGAGTAGAAACATTTAAGCCAGGATAATTATGGCAGAGGGCATCTGTGGGAAACTGGTTGAATTTGTGGGTGACTGCTAGAAAGGTTGTTGCTTCCCTGGGATATTTTCTTTGTATCTCAAGATACTTTTATGTACTGTAAATTTAACACTTCCCATGAATATTTATTATTTTTTTCTTACAGAGGAAATTTTGAAAACTTATTAAAAGTTCTAGAATACTTGGCGTTGCAGTGCCATCATTTTTTAAGGAGAAAGGATATCATGGATTCCTTAAAGAATGAGAACTTCGACATGGTGATAGTTGAAACTTTTGACTACTGTCCTTTCTTGATTGCTGAGAAGCTCAGTAAGCCATTTGTGGCCATTCTTTCCACCTCATTTGGCTCTTTGGAATTTGGGCTACCAATCCCCTTGTCTTATGTTCCAGTATTCCGTTCCTTGCTGACCGATCACATGGACTTCTGGGGCCGAGTGAAGAATTTCCTGATGTTCTTTAGTTTCTGCAGGAGGCAATGGCACATGCAGTCTACATTTGACAACGCCATCAAGGAGCATTTCCCAGAAGGCTCTAGGCCAGTTTTGTCTCATCTTCTACTGAAAGCAGAGTTGTGGTTCATTAACTCTGACTTTGCCTTTGATTTTGCTCGACCTCTGCTTCCCAACACTGTTTATGTTGGAGGCCTGATGGAAAAACCTATTAAACCAGTACCACAAGTAAGTGACCCTCAGCATTCAGTTTGGGATTCACACAGAGGCCTTCAGTGCATAGTTGATGGCTGCCACCTGCCAGTAGGATCCTGAGGCTGAAGTAGGGATAGGCAAGGGAGGCACCTAGGGCATGCTTTTAAAGGAAGTGATGAGTTTCAGGGTTGTGCAAGTAATAATGTTAGGCCTTGCACCATCCTGAGATGAAGGGCATCTTTGTATGGGTTCCTCTGGCTCCTCTCTTGCCACACCCTAGTCCTAGCCTTGATAAAATAAGCCATGTATTAAAGTTTCAATTTTTTGTTTGCATTTTTATTTTGCATGATCATGTGTACAATAAACATGCAGTTAGTGCCCATTACATGCAATAATTGTTAAGGAGATAAGATACTTACAGTGAAATGACAACCCTATGGATTTGGAGTAAGCAGGGTGGGTCTGTATGGGACCAACAGCAAGAACTGCCGGTGGTATCTCTAGTATTCCCTGCCTGTAGAGCCCTGGCTCCTGCCTCCACCCAGATCTTCTGACTTGATTTCTCTGGGGTGGACCCCTGCTACTGTAATTTGCAAGTGCTGCCCAGGTGATTTGAATGCACAGCACAGTTTCACAACTCAGAGCCTCTGCTACAGAAATTTTTCAAAGGGAGGAGAGCTAGGATGAGTTGGTTGCCTGTTGCCTCTGAGCACTGGGTTCCCATTTTATAGAAGTCATCATATTTAATATCCTTCCATCTGTATGGAGGTGTGATCATCTTCATTTTTATAAACGGAGGAGGATAGAAGCTCAGGTGATGTAGGTGACCTTCCCACCACCATGTATTTCAGAGGCCCTGAGGGCCTGAGCTTTCCAGCCACCCAAGTGTCCACTCTTCTAACTTGCATTGAGTGAGCAGGAAGAGGTGGGGAATGATCTATAGGTGATATGGGCTTTGCATTGGTGGCAGGAAGTTTTAGGAATGGAGCTGAGAGGGAAAGCACCCCAGGTTGGGGAGCAGGAGTCCCAATATATGGAGATGTAATTGAGATGGCAATAAGGCTGGGTTCCCTGGGTGGCGCTGGCTACACTAGTGGAGTAGAATATTCAATTGCATGAGTAAAACTGTGGGGATTTACCAGAAACCTTAGCTAGCAGGTGGGTGGATCAGGCCTCCACCATGGAGTAGGGAGAGGACATTGTTAAGAGGATAACAATGGGAATAAGGGTTGTAATGACTGTGAAACAACATATACTAAAAAAAAAAAAAAAATGTTTCTTCTCTGCATTTTCCAATTTTTATATAATGGTCTTATGTTGCCTTGTAATTATAAAAATGATGACAAGGCTGTTTTAAAGAAGTCCTTAGGAATGGTAAGTGGTATGCTGGCTGGAATCCAGTAGAGTCTGAACCACGTAGTAGAATGATGGGTTGGGAGGTGGAGTGAGCACTTATAGGGCAGAGAGAATCAGACAGAGTTCAAAGAAATATTTGGAAGTAAGAATTGACAAAATTGTGCTAAACACAAAATTAAGACATTGGATACTGTGAGCCCAAAATATATGACACTGGTCTCACCAATTTAGAAACTTTATTTGCTAAGGTTGAGGATGCATCCATGACAGCTTCAGGAGGTCCTGACGACATGTGCCCAAGGTGGTTGGGGCACAGGCTGGTTTTATACATTTTAGGGAGACATGAGACACCAATCAATATGTTTAAGGTAAACATTGGTTTGGTCCAGAAAAGCAGGAGAGGGGGATTCTAGGTCATAGGTAGACAAGAGACAAACAATTGCATTTTTTTGAGTCTCTGATTAGCTTTTCACTGAGTGCACAATTTACAGAAACAGTCACTTATACCTTAGTCTGGGTTAGTGAAACAATAGGGCAGAGGAATCAAGCCAAAATACATTTGTCTCAGGCGAGCAGACGGATGCTTTTGAGTTCTGTTTGCTCTTTGTCCACAAGGAATTTTCTTGTGGGCAAATGGTGAGGGGGGTATGCAGCTTTTTTTTTTTTTTAATCTTTGTGGCTGTGGCTATCCTATTTAGGAACGGAATGGGAGGCAATTTTGCCCGATGCAGTTCCCAGCTTGACTTTTCTCTTTGGCTTAGATTTGGGGATCCTGAGATTTATTTTCCTTTCACAACACTAACTTTGTTAAGAACTACCTGGGGGACTTTATGATACAAGCTGCTCAGGCCTGCTTTTGGGACAGAGCATTACTGCTTTATTTATTTATTTTTAAATCCACCACATCAAGGCATTGATCACTTCTTTATGTTACAAACATCCCAATTATATTCTTTTAAATACTTGAAAATGTACTATAAATTATTGTTGACTGTAGTCACCCTGTTGTGCTATCAAACACTGGACCTTATACATTCTAACTATATTTTTGTACCATTAACTATACCACTTCCCCATCCCAGGCTCTGGTAACAGTCATTCTACTCTCTATCTCCATGAGTTTAATTGCTTTAATTTTTAGCTCCCACAAATGAGTGAGAACATGCAGTTTGTCTTTCTGTGTCCGGCTTAGTTCACTTAACATAACATACTCTAGTTTCATCCATATTGTTGCAAATGACAGGATCCCTTTCTTTTTGTGGCTGATGAGTTCTCCATTATGTACATATACTATATTTTCTTTATCCATTCATCTGATGTTGGACATTTAGATTAATTCTGTATCTTGGCTACAGCGAATAGTGCAGCAATAAACACGGAAGTGTGGGTATCTCTTCAGTATAGTGACTTCTTTTCTTTTGGGTATATACCTAGCAGTGAGATTGCTGCATCATATGGCAGTTCTAGTTTTAGTTTTCTGATGAACCTCTAAACTGCTTTCCATAGTGGTTGTACTGATTTAAATTCCCACAAACAGTGTGCAAGTTTTCTTTCTCCACATCCTTGTTATTGCCTGTCTTTTGGATGAAAGCCATTTTAACTGGGGTGAGATAATATCTCATTGTAGTTTGATTTGCATTTCTGTGGTAATCAGTGATGTTGAGCAAACCTTTTATATGCCTGTTTGTCATTTGTATGTCTTTTGAAAAATGTCCATTCCGATCTTTTATTTTTTAATCAGGTTATTAGATTTTTTTTTTTTTCTCACAGAGTTGTTTGAGCTTTTATGTATTCTGGTTATTAATCCTTTGTCAGAAGAAGAATTTGCACATATTTTTTCCCATTCCGTGGGTTATCTCTTTGCTTTATTGATAGTTTCCTTTGTTGTATAGAAGACTTCTAACTTGATGTGATCTCATTTGTCCATTTTCCCCTTGGTTGCCTGTATTACGCAAGAAAAAGAAGTGCGCCCAGATCAACATCCTGGAGCATTTCCCCAATGTTTTCTTTTAGTAGTTTAATAGCTTGAGGTCTTAGATTTCAGTCTTTTTCTTTTCTTTTCTTTTCTTTTTTTTTTTTTTTGAGACTGAGTTTTGCTCGTGTTGCCCAGGCTGGAGTGCAATGGTGCGATCTTGGCTCACTGCAACCTCTGCCTCCTGGATTCAAGCGATTATCCTGCCTCAGCCTCCCGAGCAGCTGGGATTACAGGCACCCACCTAATTTTTTGTATTTTCAGTAGAGACGGGGTTTCACCAAGTTGGCCGGGCTGGTCTCGAACTCCTGACCTCAGGCAATCCACCTGCCTCAGCCTCCCAAAGTGTTAGATTTAAGTCTTTTATTCCATTTTGATTTGATTTTTGTATATGATGAGATATAGGGGTCTAGTTTTATTCTTCTGCATATTCATATCTAGTTTTTTTTAGCACCATTCATTGAAGAGACTGTCCTTATGTTCTTGGCACCCTTGTCAAAAATAAGTTCACCGCAGATGTATGGATTTATTGCTGGGTTGTCTATTCTGTTCTGTTGGTCTATGTGTCTTTTTTTATGCCAGTACCATACAGTTTTGGTTACTATAGTCTTGTAGTATAGCTTGAAATCAGGTAATGTGATTCTTCCAGTTTTGTTCTTTTTGCTTGGGATGGCATTGGCTATTCTGGGTCTTTTGTGGTTCCATATACATTTTAGGATTATTTTTCCTCCTTCTGTGAAGGATGTGATTGGTATTTTTATAGAGACTGAATTGAATCTGTGGATTGCTTTGGGTGGTATGCACATTTTAACAATATTGATTCTTCCAGTGCATTAACGTGGAATAGCTTTCCAGTTTTTAAAATGTCTTCTTCAAATAATTGCATTGATGCTTTATAGTTTTCACTGGAGAGATCTTTTACTTCTTTGTTTAACTTCATTGCTAGGTATTTTATTTTGTTTGTGGGCATTGTAAATGAAATTACTTTCTTGATTTCTTTTTCAGATTATTCACTGTTGGCATATAGAAATGCCACTGATTTACATATATTGATTTTGTGTCCTGCAACTTTACTGAATTTGTGGATCAGTTCTAATAGTTATTTTGGTAGAGTCTTTAGGTTTTTCCAAATATAAGATTATATAATTTGCAAACTAGCATAATTTAACTTCTCCCTTTCCAATTTAACTGCCCTTTGTTTCTTTCTCTTTTCTGATTGCTCTAGCTAGAACTTCCAATACTATGTTGAATAACAGTGGTAAAAGTGGGCATCCTTGTCATGTTAGAGGAATGGTGTTCAGTTTTTCCCCATTCAGTGTGATACTAACTTTGGGTGTGTCATATATGGCTTTTATTGTGTTGAGGTACGTTTCTTCTACACTCAGTTTTTTTAGGGTTTTTATCATGAAGGGACTTTGAATTTTATTGAATGCTTTTTCAGCATCAATTGATATGATCATATGTTTTTTTTCCTTCATTCTGTTGATATGATGGATCACATTGATTGATTTGCATATGTTAAACAATCCTTGAATCCCTCGGATAAATCCCCCTTGGTCATGATGAATGATCTTTTTAATGTGTTGTTGATTTTGGTTTGCTATATTTTGTCAAGGATTTTTGCCTTAATGTTCATCAGAGATATTAGCCTGTAGTTTCCTTTTTCCGATGTGTATTTGTCTGGTTTTGGTGTAAAGGTAATACAGGCCTTTTATTCACTTCTCTTCTATGTTTTTTAGAATAGTTTGAGTAGGATTGGTATTAGTTCTTTAAATGTTTGGTAAAATTCAGCATTGATGCCATTGGGTCCTAGGCTTTTCTTTGCTAGGAGACTTTTTATTACAACTTCAGTCTCGTTACTTGTTATTGGTCTGTTCAGGTTCAGGATTTCTTCATGGAATAATCTTGGTAAGTTTTATGTGTCACTGCACCTGTGTCTGCATTAGGGGGCACTCCAAGCCCAGACATGCTGACTCTTGCAGCCTTGTAGAAATACCACCTTGGTGGTCTTAGGTAAGAGCCAGGAGAATTCCTTGGATTACCAGGCAGAGTCTCTGATTCTCTTCTCTTACTTTCCCATATACCAACAGAGGTTCTCTCTCTCCCTGTGCTAAGCTGCCTGGAGTTGGGGGAGGGGTGACACAAACACTCTCATGACCACCTCCACTGAAATTGTGCTGGATTATGCTTGAAACCAAACACAGCACTGAACCTCGTCCAAGACCTATGATAACTATTGCCTGGTTACTGCTGATGTTTATTCAAGGCTCAAGAGCTCTTTAGTCAACAGGTGGTGAATTCTTCCAAGCCTATACCTTTCCCTTTAGGGCAGCAGGTTCCCTTCTGGCCCAGGTTGGGTCTAAGAATTCTGTCTGGGAACTGGGTCCTGGAATTGGGAATTGTAGGGATCTACTTACTCTCTTCCCTCCCTTCTAAAGCAGGAGTCTCACCTGTGGCCACCCCACCCCAGGCCTGTGAGAAGTACTGCCTGGCTACTGCTGATGTTTATTTTAGGCCCAAGGGCTTTTGAATTAGCAGGTGGTGAATCCTGCCAGGCTTAGGTCTCTCCCTTCAGGGCAGTAAGTACTCATCTGACCCAGGGCATGTCTAGCAATGTTGTCCAGGAGCTAAGGCCTAGATGTGGAGATGTTAGGATTCTCCTTGATGCTTAATTTTACTGCAGCTAAACTAGTACCCAAATTGCAAGACAAAGACTTTTTAACTCTTCTCTCTCCTCTTCTCAAGGAAGGAGTCTCTCCTGGAGCTGTGGGCTGCCCTGCCTGGAGTTGGGGGAGGGGCGACACAAGCACTCCTTTGGCTGCCCTGGCTGATGTCTCACCAGGTCATGTGCACTCCAGGAATTTTAGTTCCTGTGGCCTAGATTGCCTTTCAAGTTTATTTAGAACCCCAGAGCACTTTAGCCTGCGGTGGTTGGTCTAACCAGCACTCAGGTCCCTACTGCTGAGGTGGATGATTCCCTTCTAGCAAGGGCTGGTCTAAATGCTCCCTGCATGGGTGCCAGCTGAATTCTTCCCTGTGTTGCTTTGCTCTGTGACTGCAGAGCACTGACTTCCAGTGCAAAGTCTATAGCCTCTGTGCTCTGCCTCCCCTAAGCACACAGATTCTCTCTCTGCACCACATGGTAATTGAAGACTGTCGTTCCTACCTTCTCAGTGCCACTTTCCTCGGTATGATGTTAAAACCAGGAATGGTGATTGCTCACCTGATTTTTGTTGTTGTTGTTGTTCTTTTGAAGGTGTTTTCTTGTGGATAGCTGTTAATTTGGTATTCCTGTGGGGGGCACAATCACTTCAGGGTTCTCTTCTGCCATCTGGCTCCACCTCCCTATAGCATTGCTGCTTTTAAAAAATCTTTCTCTGTGGTTATAATCTGCAGTCCTGTGGGTGAACTACTGAGGTAGAGGATGAAGTATGTACAAAAAGATCAGTGACCAAGACTATCATAAAACATTAGAGGAAAACACACTAAAATGGTACATTTTGTGTAGATGGAGAGGAGCCTTACCCTATTCTGCCACCATTTCTGCCTGCAACGGAGGTGTTCTCCCAGCTTCTCCATTCCAGCCTCCAGAAATCCCACTCCTCATGTTGGACCCTGGCCACCTACTAGTACTCTTCCAGATACTATTACCTCTAGTCTGACCTTGGAAAACTCCTGTGACTCCCTGAGCCTATAATGGGTGGAAGGTCAAGAAAGGCCCTGATAGTAGGGTCAGGACTTCAAGAAGAAAGATGTTCTCACCAACACAAAGGATGTGACCACAGTGCAGCTAGTATTGCGCTATCCTAGGAGCTATAATAATAGCTTTGGGACAGTGAGGACAGGGCACTGTGTTACTAAATAGTCTGGCTTTCATTTTCTGGTCAACTAGGCTTTCACCAATAATTTTGTCACCTCTTTACCTTGGTAATCTTTCTCTAGGACTTGGAGAACTTCATTGCCAAGTTTGGGGACTCTGGTTTTGTCCTCGTGACCTTGGGCTCCATGGTGAACACCTGTCAGAATCCGGAAATCTTCAAGGAGATGAACAATGCCTTTGCCTACCTACCCCAAGGGGTGATATGGAAGTGCCAGTGTTCTCATTGGCCCAAAGAAGTCCAGCTGGCTGCAAATGTGAAAATTGTGGACTGGCTTCCTCAGAGTGACCTCCTGGGTAAGGGCTGCCCAGGACTGCTCTTCTCCTTCCACTGACCTGTCTTTGGGGCTCATCTGGGCTCTGACCTTTAGCTGGACATTTGTACCCACTGTTGAATGGCACAGGTGAGGCTCAGTGGACAGAAAAGTAGCAGCCAGTTGGAGTTCTTGGGAAACAAGGCTATACTTCTAATGGGATCAGATGTCAAAGCAGCCATCTTTCCTTCATTCTTTTCTATCCCAGACCTGTTGTCTGCAGTCCTATGTGATATTCCTCTCAAGTCTCTTTAACCCTACTGCATTTGGTCTTGGACAAGGTCACCCAAACAAAATTAAAGACAACCCATCAACTCTGAATGTATATACCAGGGATTGGGAGAGTTGCCACTCACTTTAGTGACTTTGTGAGCACCAGTTTGGCCACATGGACTTACACAAACACACATCCACACATAAATATGGACACATCCTCTTCATTTACTAAGGGTCTGAGCAATTTCTACCATCACAAGATTAATGCCAATGATGTCTTTAGGATGTGCCAACATACCTGTGTGCCAGGCTTAGCAACTTCACAGTTGGTGATTTGGTCTACTGAATCATCTGGGACTAGAGAGCTCCCTCACCCCCAACAGGTTTTCTCCATGCCAAGTGTTGCCATAGACACTGACTAGAGCAGAGATTCATAACCAAGATTATGGCTCAAAAGAATCTGGGCAATTTAAGAAGTAGATTCTTGGTCCTACTTCTGTAAATATATATTTTAAAATTCTGGGGCCGGGCATATGCCTCCCATTTCAAAGAAGAGACAAGGAGTCTGATGCACATTGCAGTTGAGTGACCCAGGTTGAGATGTGCTTGTCATTATCAACAATCACTTTAGTTAGCTCTAAGTAATGCTGGCATGGAAAGACAGGAACTGGAAATACAGAGGTGAAAGATCCAGTCTACTTTCAAGGGGCTTCTCATATAATTGAGGACACCATACAGTCAATACAAGTTTTATGAGTGACACATGAGTTGTGCTGTCAACAAATATGTCAGAAATACAAGAAAAGGGAAATTAGCTGTCAGTGGATAAAAGAGGGCTCATTATAGACAGACAGAGGAGGCAGAAACAGAGAGACACACAGAATACAGATGAAAGAAGCAAAGAGAGGCACAGGGAGGACAGAGAGAAGGAAGAATGGATGGACAGATAGAGATGGATCCCTTGCTTAACACTCTTCTCTACAGAAGTCACTCAATTCTAAGCCTTAGCTGAGTTTCTGGCTGAGGGAAGATGTTTCCATTTGATAACAATGCTTGGAATCTTGTATCTTGGAACTGTAACCTTGGATGTGTCCCAAGCACAGTCATTAGATACAATATCTCCAACACACCGCTAGATCCACTTGGCATTTTCTTATCCCCTTCATCTCTGCCTGATATCTTGAATTTTTCATCCTGAAGTGTCCCACTCTCTTTCTTATTTACAACAGCTCACCCCAGCATCCGTCTGTTTGTCACCCATGGCGGGCAGAATAGCATAATGGAGGCCATTCAGCATGGTGTGCCCATGGTGGGGATCCCTCTCTTTGGAGACCAGCCTGAAAACATGGTCCGAGTAGAAGCCAAAAACTTTGGTGTCTCTATTCAGTTAAAGAAGCTCAAGGCAGAGACATTGGCTCTTAAGATGAAACAAATCATGGAAGACAAGAGGTATGCAGCTCTCTGGGGTTGTGGTCGTAATGATGAACGAAGGCAAAAACACTAAGGGTACTGTGGGAGTCTGTTTCCTTGGTTTTGCTTTGTTTTACTTTAGATTAAAACTGTATTTTCTGGGACATGGGATAATATGTGCGTGATGCCAACAGCTGACCTGTGTCCTCTGAGAGCAAGACTAGAGCATTTAAGTTAGATGTTAAGAATCATTTCCTACCTTTTCATTTTGGAGAACCTGGACTATGTGCACAGGGTCTCTGTGAGCTGTATTTCAGGTCAATTGGAATTCAGATCAGCGGGATTCCAATTGAGGCAGGAGATTGCCTTTCCGTTCCCCAAATACTCCACACTCTTCTCCCCCTTGGCCTTTTGTTTGTGGTGCTGCCTCTTCACATACTGGCTCCTTCGTCACATTCCGGTCTCATCTCCAACCCATTTCTTCTTAGAGTTCACCTCCGACAGTCCTAAGTAACCTCTTCTCTCACCCACCCCCATTATATCATTTCCTTCTTAACACTTTTTAAGGTCTGCAATTACCTCAGTTATTTACGTGTTGATTTACAGAGTCTCTTTATGTTGCCCAGGCTGGTCTCAAACTCCTGGGCTCAAATGATCCTCCCGCTTCAGCCTCCTGAGTAGCTGGGATCACATAAGCCACCATGCCTGGCTTATGTTTTCATTTATTATTTGTCCCCCTCACCTTCCAACCAGAGACTGGAGAGTTAGCTTAATGAGGACAGCAGCATGTGTCTCTTGTTTTCTGCTGTCTTCTTAGTGCCTCGCACATGGTGTGCCACAAAGTAAATGGTTAATGAGTTTTAGTTAAGTGAGGCAATAGAAGGGGCCCAGTGACCTCCAAGGTAACTAACTACATATCCAGCACAGTGATCTCATGTGAAGAGAAAAATACACCTCATGTAATAAGTGAAAGGCACTGAATAATTTATTGGAGTTTCAAGGGCACAAACCAAAATCAGACCTCAAGGCTTAACATGTATTAGGAGACACTCAGCAATTCTCGCTAGATGACTTAAAACAACCACATAGCTCGTGGTTCTTAGCCCTAGAAGAGTCACTAAATTCCATGGGTTGGTTAACTTCAGATCAGTTGTATATATTTGCAATTTCATGTATTGCCGATGGTCATTTTCTGAAAAATGTGTTTGTAACTTTCATTGGATTTTTCAATGACCTAGACCCAAAATGACCATTCTGAGCTGGGATGGTCCTCAGACATTGTACATAACTAGGGCCAGCTTCACAATTTGTAGGACATGGTGTAAAATAAAAATGTGGAGCCTCCTATTATAAAGTTTGAGAACTTCGGCATGGTGAAACCAAGTACAGGATGCTACTAAGTATGTGGTACAAATATGCAGCCTGCAGCCCAGGAAGTCAGCCCTGGTCAACATGATGTTCTGATGGTGCAGGAATGTGTAGGCTTTAGCTTGTGCCTGACATTCCCTACAGTGAGATTTGTCACCCCATCTAGAGACTGGCACAATGGAGGTGCTACATGTATATATATAAAAATTACATCATATATAATTTTCCTAGGGCACATCATAAACCTCCTTGGAGTAGGCACTAGTCTTTGTGGACTTAGTCACTTTTTTGAAGTTTGAGACTTTCAGCATTATGCATAGATCTTTGCATGTAGGTGTCATGATTAAATTTCAAGGGGACCCAGATAAATTACGGCAAAGCCAACAAAATTTCCTTGAAACTTAGTCTTTCGTGCATCATATAGAACGGATCACACATTCTAACTCTTGTGAGGTCACATTAGTAATGCCTGCTCTCTGTCTCTCTCCACAGGTACAAGTCTGCAGCAGTGGCTGCCAGCATCATCCTGCGCTCCCACCCGCTCAGCCCCACACAGCGGCTTGTGGGCTGGATTGACCACATCCTCCAGACAGGGGGGGCGACTCACCTCAAGCCCTATGTCTTCCAGCAGCCCTGGCATGAGCAGTACCTGCTTGATGTTTTTGTGTTTCTGCTGGGGCTCACTCTGGGCACTCTATGGCTTTGTGGGAAGCTGCTGGGTATAGCTGTCTGGTGGCTGTGTGGGGCTAGAAAGGTGAAGGAGACATAAGGCCAGATGTGGCCTTGGCGGAGTCTGTTTGGTGGGTGATGTCACCATTTCTCGGGGGCTTCCCACTAGTTCTGGCAACCCTGTTCTCCAGTCCTTCTAGTTATCTCCTGTTTTCTTGAAGAACAGGAAAAATTGCCAAAAATCATCCTCTCCACTTGCTAATTTTGCTACAAACTCATCCTTACTAGCTCCTGCCTGTTAGCAGAATTCTTTTCAGTCCTCTTGTCCTCCTTTGTTTGCCATCAGCAAGGGCTGTGCTGTGATTCTGTCTCTAAGTGACTTGGACCATTGACCCTCAGATTTCCAGCCTTAAAATCCACCTTCCTTCTCATGCGCCTCTCTGAATCACAGCCTGACCATTCCAGACTCCCTGTCCAGATCTTCTCAGCCTCTTTCAGTCACCATCTGTCACGGAATAACACCGAGAAAGACACCTTGCTTATTCTTTCCGTTTCTGTTCTGTTCTCCCACATATTCTCTTCAATGCTCAGGAACCCTGTCCTGTGCTTGAGAGTTCAGGGCCAGACACACGCTTGCAGGCCTCCACATTGGGTCCCTGTCTCTGGTCCCCACAGAGAGCTCCTTTGCTGATCAGGCATGGAGACTGTAGGTTTCCAGATTTCCTGAAAAGTAAAAGTTCACAGAATTATCTCCTTGTGACCTCACTAAACATTTGACCAAGAGATTACTGTTCTAGTTACCCAGAATTCTGTCATCTGGCTACTCAAGGCTATCGGGGAATGAGGCACGTCTGTGCACTGGCACTGGCCAGGATGAAGGCAGCGGGAAGTGAGTGGAGGGTTAGCCAACCTGTAGGGTCTGAAGAATGGGAAAAGTGGCCCCAAATCCTCCAGAATGCTTGACCTGTTGAACCAGATTGTTTTGCTATTTAGTCTTGACCTATATTCATGCAAGTAAGCAGCATGCAATCATGGGCGGGCTGATAAAGAAACACTTCTGTTTCCTGGTTACAGTCTCTGGCTGGACTTACGGAATCACTGAATTGGCTTCAATGACTTTCTAAGTGTGATAGGGATGCCGAGGTAGGCAGCCAGAGCAGATGATTTCAATCATGGAGCCCCAGGTCCATGTAGATGAGAAGGGGGAATGCAACTGTAGCTGTGGTTCCAAGGACAGGACTGTGTGTTGTTCTTTGAGGGACCATTACCACAAACCAATGGGCACTAAACCTTAAGTAATATAAGAAGAGTAAAAGACACCCTATTTAGTGTTCTGTAGAAAATATGATTTGCAAATTGACTCTTTTCAGCCAGTGTGGCTCTGAAGTCCTCAGTGCAAAGGATTTTTTTTTTTTTTTTAGATGGAGTTTCGCTTTTGTCCAGGCTGGAGTAGAGTGCAAAGGCATGATCTCGGCTCACCGCAACGTCTGCCTCTGGGTTTCAAGCTATTCTCCTGCCTCAGCCTCCCGAGTAGCTGGGATTATAAGCATGCACCATCACCCCCAGCTAATTTTGTGGTTTTAGTAGAGACGGGGTTTCTCCATGTTGGTCAGGCTGGTCTCAAACTTCCTACCTCTGGTGATCCGCTTGCCTCGACCTCCCAAAGTACTGGGATTACAGACGTGAGCCACCGTAACTGGCTGGTGCAAAGGATTTTGTACTAATGAGTAGGAGGTATGTATCCATATGAAAATGTCCCCACATGTATGGGAGAATGGAGGCTTTAAGCTTACTAATAGGTGCTAGAATTAATCTTAGCATTCATGTTTACTGTTTCCATGTGAAGCCTTCCCACTCTTCGCTAACCTCCTCCCTTTTGACTGCCATTAAGGTTTAGAAAATGTGTAGGTTGGTATCAGGATGGAGGAAGGAGCACACCACGGGGACTTTTCCCTTCTGGGGCCTCCACAATCTGCATGTAATGAAATGCTGCATGTGTGATAAACAAGAAGAGCACATAACACCCACAGAACCCATAACTTCCCAAGAGATGAAACTCCAGATTGCAGCGGAGCTCCCTTCCGAAATCCTGCTGCCAGCTTTTATGAGCACTAATGAGTCTGTAAATACTGTGCTTGTGAAGCAGGCTCTCTGTGTTCTGGTTCCCAGTTTTTCTGAGTATAGTGAGACAGATCATCTCTCCACACACGAGTTAGATGAAGTGCACCTGTTATTATAGATCGGCAGCAAGGGACAACAGAAGTCCAGGATTCATTGCCAGCTGATCCCCCAAGGCTCAGGGACTTCCCCAGGGTGGACAGCATCTCATCTGCCTGTGCCCCACTTGCACCACAGCTGAGGCACACAGGGAAGCAGCCCGCCCTGGTTTTATACCTCAGGGACAGCATGACATACTGGGCTACAGTGCGGAAAGACCTCCTGTTTTGGGGGGACTGGAACAGAGCCCTGTCTGTTTCAGCCAGACCCTCCCTATATCCAGATGTAGCTGATCCAGCACATTCTGCATCATTCTTGTGACCTGCAAACCGTAGCTACAATACTTTTCACCATGCCCGAGGGGACTATACCACAAGGAGGATGAGCAGGCCTGCATGGGCAGTAACCTAGCCTGGGATCCTGGCATCGAGGTTAGAAGTTGCTAAAGGGCTCAGAGAAGATTCTTTCAGTGGCCCCACTGTCTGCAATCAGATCTTCTCTATCTGCGTTTCAGCAGTACCTGAGTTGTTTATCCAGGTATAGCAGGAGTTATTGGCAGTTGCATACACTCTTCCCAGTTGGGCTAAAAGGTGGTCTAGAGCGATTCTGTTGTCTAAAACAATCTTCCCAAGAGAGTTGAAGGATGTCTGCTGGGCTACCAAAGCAGTGGCAGGAAAGGAAGCAACATCTGCCATGGTCAGGGACAGGCTTATGATCATTTATTTAGGAGTGCTGACTCCTATGCATGCTATTATAGATCTCATAATGTAAACCCAGAGTCACTTATACCTTCTGATATACCTCTAGTTGGCCAGGTGTACAGCTTTAGTCTGCTGGCCCAGTGATGAATCTCATTCCCAGGAGTTGTATATAGGGGCAGCCCCAGCATGCAGGACCCTACCATCCACTAGATTTCCAGGCACAGACATTGCTCATCCCATTCTTGGGTCACCTTCAGACTGCCCATAAAGAAATATGTAGCTCTCAGGTGTACATAGCACCCTTTATCCCGTTTTATTGTTCAGTGGCCTACTCATGGGTATGGAGGCACAGCCATTTGCAGCTAAGTCATAGTTGCATGAGCTCAGTTTCACCCCTACACTATTGTTTATAAGGTCCCTTCAGAAAGGGCTAGCATTATTGCAGTCCTTGTTTTCATCATTGCCACTGGGACACTTATCTTTTGTGTAATCAAATAAAAGTAGTGTGTCAGACCGGGCACAGTGGCTCATGCCTGTAATCTCAGCGCTTTGGGAGGCTGAGGTGTGTGGATCACCAGAGGGCAGGAGTTCAAAACCAGCCTGGCCAACATGGCGAAACCCTATCTCTACTAAAAATACAGGTGGGCGCCTGTAATCCCAGCTACTTGGGAGGCTTATGCAGGAGAATCGCCTGAACCCAGGAGGCAGAGGTTGCAGTGAGTTGAGATCATGCCACTGCACTCTAGCCTGGGTGCAGTGGCATGATTTTAGACTCTGTCTAAAAAAAAAAAAAAGAAAAAGAAAAAAAGAAAGTAGTGTGTTAAATTGTTAGCCCACCAAGGTTTTACTAATTGTGGTCATGACATTTTGCCACCTTAGGTCAATTAAGCTGAAACAGGGCACCTCTGGTTCCTTTTCATGGCAGGATGAGAGGGCCACTGTGGTCTGCAACAGAATAAGGTACAGGGTGGCTGATCCAACAGTTCATCAGTTGACCCATTGTATTAGGCCATTCCTGCATCACTATGAAGGAATACCTGAGACTGGGTAACTTACAAGAAAAAAATGTAATTGGCTTATGATTCTGCAGGTTTCACAGGAAACATGGCATCAACATCTGCTTCTGGGGAGGCCTCAGGAAATTTTCACTCAGGGCAGAAGTTGAAGCGGGAGCAGACACTTCACATGGCAAAAGCAGGAGTGAGAGGGTGGAGGGAGGTGCCACACTTGACAACAACCAGATCTTGTGAGAACTCACTAACTCTCGTGAGGCCAGCACCAAGCCTTGAGGGATCTTCCCCCAACACCCAAACACTTCCCACTGGGTGGCACCTCCAACACTGGGGATTGCATTTCAACATAAGATTTGGTGGGGACACAGATCCAACCCATATCACCCATGGTGACCACAGCTTGGGAGGACCTAAAGAAGGCATTGTGCTTCCAGGCCTCTGCTGCCGTGTCCTTGTGGAGAAAATAGAATGACAGGTTGGTGCCCCACCCCCACCCCTTCTGGAGTATCTTGTGTTCCCTACCTATTGGATAGGAGCTGGTCTCAGTTGGTGCAGCACCCAGTCCAGAGGCTACTATCTCTTTGGCACCCACTGCCCTTGTTGCTTAACCCAGACCTGTCAGCCTCTGTTTTCCAGTCCAGAAAGGGAGGAAACACCCTGTAAAAACTTGACATGTCTGAAAACACCACTCACCTGACTGGAAAGATCAGATGTCCCTGGAGCCAATAGAGGGACCTGTGCACGGTAGTATTCCTTGGTCCTATCCATTACTCTATGAGACTCCATATAGGGGAGTTAACAGCGGAAGCATTAGCTCCAAGTTAGATTTCGTAAGCCCTGTCTGGGGTACTATGGAGGCCCAAACCACAATCCACCCCTGGGAGGTGCATTCTAAAGGGAGAAAGGAAAAAGAATGGTTGAGAATATTGTGACTGGGATTTCACAGGTGCAGCCTAATCAAGCAGCTGCCTGATCCACCTCTACCCTCACCAAGCCCAGTGTCTCCCGACACGCACTCAGGTCTGTGCTTCCCTGGCCCTGGAGAGCAGTGTTTGGTGTCCTTACTGCCCTACTCGGATAGGGGTGCTATCCCACTATCAGACTGTTCCTTGGTCAGAGTGAAGTCCTGCAGTATATCCAAAAAGATGATATAAATTCTTTTCATGGGTGGCCATGGTAGTCCCAGCATCCACACAAGTGACAGATATTTCTCCCTTTTAGGCAGCAAGCTGGTTGTACTCTTTGTTCCCACGCAGAGGTTCTTTAATAGTTCAGTCACTCGGTTGCCATTTTCCTGACCTGATAGTGAACAGCCCGTCGGTCAAAAAGTATGTATTAAGATATGGTAGCAGGGGTGACTGGCATGGCCATCACCATTGTGTGAGGTTGGCCTGGGCAGAACATCTATGTCCTATATAAGTCAAGACATGGCCATTCACTGGCTAGCCATCTGTAAATTACATCTGGGAAACCACAAGAGACCCCGTCTGCTTGTAGTTTTCCAGAGCCATCTGTAAACCAAGAAATGCCAAGTGGCCTTGGCATTCAGCCTGCAACAGTCCACTGTTAGTCTTCATGTCCTGAGGCCTTTTTGACCAGTCAAATTGGGCTGTTACATTGCAATAGAATGTTTTGTATCGAATCCAGAATTAACAAAGCAATGTGCAATTCTGCACTCACTATGCAGTACGGCTTTTGTTGAATAACCCACTGGGACTTGGGTAGCTTAGGTGACAGGCAGGAGTGGATATGTCCCATTGTTAAGGCTTAAATTCTTGGCTGTGAGGGGCAGAGCCTCTCAGGCAGCAGTGATGTTCTGTACCAGAGCAGCCAACATGTCAATGCCTGTAACAATGCACTCAGGGTAGGAACCGCAGTCGTTGCCACACAAAATGGCACAAAAAGCCTCATCCAAAGCAGATAAGCACCTTCAGTCACGGTGTTCGTCCTAAAACTTCCTCATGTCATCAGTTTAATTTTTTCTCTCTTTCCTCCTTTTATGCTTGACAGCAGTATAGGACCACTGGTGTCTGGTGGGCACCTGGAGACCTTAACCTTACCCCTAATTGTACCATCCAGCCAGACATTTGGGTCTGCATTATCCCTTTATCAAACAACCACACTAACCACGCTGTGTGAGACTTCCCTGGACTTTCTCCGTATCTGCCTTTTGAAAAGAAAGTCTCCCTCTTGGTCAGGTCCCACATCTCGTGTGCGTTCTCACTCAGAGACCTCAGGGATCATCTGAGACTGTCTTTCCTGTTCCCTCTCAAGTGCCTCAGGCTGCTGCTGAGTTCCCACTCCTGGAAGTTGCTGGCCCCAGTAATGAGTGATTACATAAGTGCCCCCAAACCAGAGGATTATGAGCTGCAGTCACGTTTCCACATCCCTTTCTGCTGCCTGTGTTCATGCAGCCAGCTCTTTCACATCTTTGTGGGTGACTTTTGTTCCACTTCTCACTGTTCTGTCCTCAGAAAACTTCCAGATGCATGTTCAGACCCTGCAACCCAGATTGGCCTTTCCACCATGTGTTAGAAACGGTGGGGTATCACCCCTCCTGTTTCACTAATAAGCCATGCTTCTGTCAGACTGAGCCATGCTTGCTGTGCCAACTTTGTTAAACAGGTTCACTGTGCACGGGTTAGTAACTTATCTGAGTCCAGTGAGACAGAACCCAGCCTTCACCTCTAGCAAGCGACATGAAGTGGGTTTATTACTTACAGATAGGCAGCAAGGAGGCCTAGATTCACTGGGAGCTGATTCCCCACAGCTCAGGAAAGCTGCCCATTGTTGACGGAATCTCCATTTAGCGCGCCACACTTGCGCAGCAGATGAGAGACCCCAGAAAGCAGCCCAGCCTGGGTTTTATACCTGAAGGCAACGTGACATGCTGGGCTAAAGAGTGAAGGACATCCTGTTCTAGAGGTGGGGGCATGGGAACAGAGCCTGGGCTGTCCCAGTCAGCTCCTCCCGGTCTCAAGATGTTTCATTCCCAGTATACTATTCTACAATTATTCTTGAGATCTACAGGAGAGACATGATAGGAGAACTGAATCAGCCCAAGGCCATCTAGAGAACTGTCCTGCAGTGTAGGGAAAGAGAAAAGGACTATGGATGGCCTACAGATGAGTTAAATGTATGCCCAGGAAGAGACGGTCTACATTGCATATGAAAATTCTGAGAAAAAGTCCTTGGAGATCAAAACTTTGATGACAGGAAAATGACATGAAAGCATTAGGGACCTTTGGTGACAGTCTGGAGAAGTCTTCATTTCCAAGGGAGGAGAGGGTGAAAGAAAAGAGGGGGCCATTCTTTGGATACTGGATGATGAAGAAAAAATATGCAATAGGAGGGAATTTGTGGTTCTGCAGAGGACAGACAAGTAGGAAGTTGGACAATGCAACCTCCTAACCCCAATCACCCCACAACAAAATCCATGCATTAAGGAGATCGCAACTCACCATACTCCACCCTACCATATAGAAGTCTTAAAATTGAGGGAAAAGCTTCAGCGAAAATCCCAAGTGAAAAATGGGCAAGTAGTCAGGCTCCTTGCCACCATGTCTCAGCTGGAGCAGTCACCAGAGCTTTGTGAGTCCCCGAGTCCACAGGAATGCCCACCTCTGCACCCGCCATGTCCCAGAGCCTGCTGGAGTCACTAGGGGCTCCTGGGGCCTCAGGCCTGGCTCAGTGCAGGCCTCCTCCTTTCTTTGCCACCCAGGGCTGGAATGGATGCCTTCCCTCCTCCAGGATGGTAGGCAAGGGTGACTGGTGGTCGCCTCATTCCTCTGAGGGGGATGGGGAGTCAGGAATGTGAGGGTCACAGGGAGCTCCCCGGGCTCCCTGCTAACTTCTCCATAAAAGTTGTTGATGTTGAGCAAGACAAAATAACTAAACACTGGTGGGTCTGCTCTATTCAATTCTCTTCTGTTCTGTTTTAGGGGTGTGTAAGGGTGGGAGAGGTGTGATCTTGCTGTGGTGTGACTCTGACAAGGAAGCAGCCTACCAGACCTCGTTTCAGAATCTTACTGGATTTTTGCTTCCTCAGGCTGGACACTGAACTCTGCTGTGCTTTATGATTGAGCTGAAGTAGGTGTTTGGATGGTCCAATCAAGTCTGCTTTCCACAGCTTCCAAGCTCACTGAGCACAGAGACCATCTGTTTTCTGGACACTCTGTTTATCTAACTGCAATTGTACTCTCCTTTGAGGATTCTCGACACTAGTGTTATTCAAATATCCCAATAGACTAACAAATGAGACGAAACTTGAAAAAAATGGGCAAAATTTAAGAGCATAAAATTTACACACACACATCTGTGTACACACATGCGTCACGTAAGTGACCCTTAAACACATGAAAAGATGCTTGCCTTTGCTCGCTTTCAGAGGAAGGCAAGTTAAAACTACATTATGATACTGTTTCTCATTAGATCGGCAAACATTACAAAGATTTAGTAACACTCTGTGGTGAGGCTGTGAGGATACAGGCTCTGTCAGCATTGCTGGTGGGGAAACAAAATGGTAGAACCTTATGGAGGAGAACTTGGCAATATTTAACAAAACTACACAACACATGCATTTATCTTTTGACCCAGGATTCTTACATCTAGGAATTTTCCTTGAAGATTATCTCCAACAAGATCCAAATACATCTGCTTATTGCAGCATTATTTACCATACATTGAAAAATATTAGGAACATCCTAAATGCCCATATGCAGGAGATTAGTTGAAGAAACCATGGCACAGTCATACAATGGAATACTATACAGCCATGTAAATGAATTAGAAAGCTTTCTATAGAGTGAAATGTTGTGGGTTCTAGGAGACCATTTATTCTTTGAAAGAATTTATAATACCTTTTGTGTATCTGCTTAGTTTTGCAAAAAGAAATAAGGAAGGATAAATTAGAAAAGAATGAGACTGGCTATCTCCAGAGGCTGGGTGGAAACAAGGAAGGGATTGGGGAGGAGATGACTTTTCCTTTCTAGATAGGTTTGACATCTAGAATTATGCTATTATGTTACACAGTTTTAAACCTAAATTAAAGGATGGAGACTAAATGGAATCAACATAAAAATAAATTGGCTATATTTCAATAAATAAGATAACCATACTTAAAAAGAAGATAAGTAATATATATAGATTTTGAATCTATCTATCTATCATCTCTCTCTCTCTATCTCCCCAGTCTAAAGACAAAAACAAGTACAAATAAATCTTGAAGTCTAACCAGTGTTGTAGTGTTTAAATCATGATGAAATACAGATTACATAGAATTTACTACTTCAACCATTGAAAAGTGCACAATTCGGTGGCATTGCATAGAGTCTTATTGTTGTGCAGCCATCACCACTATCTATCTTCAGAACTGCTTCATCATCCCAAACTGAAACGCCTTACCTATTAAAGAATAACTCCCCTTATTTCTTCCCCCTACCTCCTGGTAGTCTGCATTCTACTTTCTGCCTCCATGAATTGACTATTCTCCATACCTCATTAAGTGGAAGTAGGTTTGATTTTACCAGTGGCATGAGTTAGAAAATTTGGCATTGTGTTCTGATTGTAGGATTGAGCAAATGTGTAAATATATTGAAGATGTCAGGAGTCAGGTTGCTCACTGTCAGAAAGAAGACCCAATATAGAAAGGAAGAAAACTGGCAGGAACCCTGTGGTATTGAACTGAAATAATGAAACTTGAGTTATTAGTATGAACTCATGGTTTTTAATAAATACGTATAAATAGATGTAAATATATTTGTGTACCTGTACACTTCAGGGCCTAGACCTTCTTCTCTGGCTAAAAAGTAAGAACGTGCTTAAAAACAGAAGGAGGATGTAAACAAACCTAACAAAAAAACACACAGGCCCATTTTGTGAGGCTACAACAACTCAAACCTGGGACAATTTTAGCATTAGAATAAATACGATAGTTCTTGCAGTGCTGGCTTAGTAGTGGCGAATTCTCTCAGTATGTATTTGTCTAAAAAAGACTTTATCTTTTCTTCATTTATTAAGTGTAGTTTCTCTGGATACAGAATTCTTGGTTGAAAATTGTTTTGTTTCAGGAGGCTAAAGATAGGACCCCAATTCCTTCAATTAGCTTCAGGGTTTCTGCTGAGAAATCTGCTATTAATCTGACAGGCTTTCCTTTATAGGTTACCTGATGCTTTATCCTCACAGCTCTTAAGATTCTTTCCATCATCTTGACTTTAGAGAACATGTTGACTATGTGCCTAGGTGATGATCTTTTTGTGGTATATTTCCCAGGTGCTTTTTAAGCTTCTAGTGTTTGGATGTCTAGATCTCTGGCAAGGCTGGGGATGTTTTCCTCAATTATTCCCTCAAATATATTTTTCAAACCTTTAGATTTCTCTTCTTCCTGGGGAACAGCAACTATTCTTAGGTTCAGTCATTTAACATAATCCAAAACTTCTTGTAGGCTTTGTTCATCTTTTTAGGTTCTTTTTCTTTTATCTTTGTTGAATTGGGTTAATTTGAAAGTCTTGTCTTCGAGGTCTGAAGTTCTTTCTTCTACTTGTTTGATTCTATTGCTGAGACTTTCCAGTGCATTTTGCAATTATCTGTGCCCTTCATTTCCAGAAGTTGTGATTGCTTTTATTTATGCTCTCTATTTCACTGGAGATTTTTCCATTCATATCCTGAATCATTTTTTGATTGCTTTGAGTTCAGTTTCACTTTTCTCCGGTGTCTCCTTGATTGGCTTAATAGTCAACCTTCTGAGTTCTTTTTCTGGTAATTCAGAGATTTCATATTGGTTTGGATACATTGCCCATGAGCTAGTGTGATCTTTTGAGGGTGTAAAAGAACCTCGTTGTGTCATAATACCAGAATTGTTTTTCTGATTCTTTCTCATTTGAGTAAACTATGTCAGAGGGAAGATCTAGGACTCAAGGCTGCTGTTCAGGTTCTTTTGTCCCAGAGGGTGCTCCCTTGATATGGTACTCTCCCCTTTCCCCTAGGGATGGGGCTTCCTGAGAGCCAAACTGCAGTGATTGTTATCTCTCTTCTGGATCTAGCCACTGAAGAAAGCTACCAGCCTCCAGACTGGTACTGGGGAGTGTCTTCAGAGTCTTGTAATGTGATCTGTCTTCAGGTGTCTCAGTCGTGGATACCAGCACCTGCTCCAGTGGAGACAGCAGGGTAGTGAAGTGGACTCTGTGAGGGTCCTTGGTTGTATTTTTGTTAAAAACACTGGTTTTATGTTGGTTGCCCTCCAATCAGGAGGTGGTACTTTCAAGAGAACATCAGCTGTGGTAAAATAGGAGGAATCTGGTGGTGGGCAGGGCCATAGAAGTCTCAAGGGGTTATGTTCCTTGTATTCTAAAAGAAGCTCTAAATATTGAAACAAATCTTTGAAATATACCAAAATAGAATCTTCTTAAACAACACAATGAAAAAAAGAAGCCAAGGCATACAGGCAACAAATAATGTGATGAACAGAATAGTATCTCACATCTCAATACTAACATTGAATGCAAGTGGCCTAAATGCTTCATTCAAAAGACACAGAATGGCAGAATGGATAAGAATTCTCTAACCAAATATCTGCTGGATTCAAGAAACTCACCTGACACATAAAGATTCACAGAAACTTAAGGTGAAGGAGTAGAAAAAGATATTCTATGTAAATGGACACCAAAAGTGAGCAGGAGTAGCTATACTTATATAAGACAAAACAGACTTTAAAACAACAGCAGTTAAAAAAAGACAAATAGGCACATTATATAATCATAAAAGGACTAGTCCGAAAGGAAAATATCACAATCCTAAATATATATGCATCTAACACTGGCGCTCCCAAATTTATAAAACAATTACTATTAGATCACAGAAATAAGATATATGGCAACAAAATAATAGTGGAGGACTTCAATACTCCACTGAATCAGCATTAGACAGGTCATCAAGACAGAAAGTCAACAAAGAAACAATGGACTTAAAGTATACCCTAGAACAAATAAACTTAACAGATATTTACAGAATGTTCTACCCAACAACTGCAGAATATACATTCTATTCATCAGCACATGGAATATTCTCTAAGACAGACCATTTGATAGGTCACAAAACAAGTCAACACATTTAAAAAAATTGAAATTACAGCATGTACTCTCTCAGACCACAGTGAAGAAAACTGGAAGTCCACTCCAAAAGGAACCCTCAAAACCATGCAAAAACATGGAAATTAAATAACCTGCTTCTGAGTGATCATTGGGTCAACAATGAAATCAAGATGTAAGTTAAAAAATTATTTGAACTGAATGATAATAGTGACACAACCTATCACAATCTTTGGGATACAGCAAAGGCAGTGGAAAGTTCATAGCATTAAATGGAAGCATTAAGAGGAAAGTTCATAGCATTAAATGCCTACCTCAAAAAGTCTGAAAAAGCACAAATAGATAACCTAAGGTCACACCTCATGCAGCTAGAGAAACAAAAACAAACCAAACCCAAACCCAGCAGAAGAAAAATAACAAGATCAGAGCAGAACTAAATGAAATTGAAACAAAACAAAACAAAAAATACAAAATATAAATAAAGCAAAAAACTGGTTCTTTGAAAAGATAAATACAATTGATAGACCATTAGCAAGATTAACCAAGAAAAGATGAGCAAAGAACCAAATAAGCTCAATTAGAAACAAAACTGTTGGGAAAAAGCTGAGTGTTGGAAAGAAAACTGAGGCAGGGCATGCATGTCTGACATAATGTCCTCTGGAATGTGTCTAGACTTGCTGGCTCCTTGCTTCTAGCCCTCCTAAGCTCCTAGATCGATTGTATTCACATTATCTCAAGTAGCAGAACATGTTCTTTATAAATGCTAAACTGTCACAGATGTAGCTCTTGCTCCTGCCCTTTTGACCCCCATTCTCACCACCTGTTTCTTTGTTGGATTACTAATAAATAGCGTGGGCTCCCAGAACTCAGGGCCTTCTCTGTATCCATGATTGTGATGGCCCCCTAGTGCCCACATTTCTGTCTCAAACTATCTTTTCTCAATCCTTTGACTCCGCCGGACTTTGTCACCCCCAGGACTTTGTGTTGGATCTGATCACCCAAACACTAAACAACAGATATTACAATAGATACCACAGAAATACAAAAGATCATTCAAGGCTACTATGAACAGCTTTACACACATAAAGTACAAAACCTAGAGGAGGTGGGTAAGTTTCTAAAAATATATAACCCTCCTAGAGTGAACCAGAAAAATATAGCAATTCTGAACATACCAGTAACACTCAGTAAAATTGAAATGGTGATTAAGAAATTACCAAAAAAAAAAAAAAAAAAAAGAAAAAAAAGAAAAAAAAAAGAAAAAAAGCCAGGACCAGACAGATTCACAGCTGAATTTTATCAGACATTCAAAGGATTGGTACCAATCTTATAGACACTATTCCAAAAGATAGAGAAAGAGGGAATCCTTCCTAAATCATTCTGTGAAGCTGGTATTACCCTAATACCAAAGGACAGAACATAGCAAAGAAAACTACATATCAGTATCTCTGATGAACATAGAGATGCAAAAGTCCTCAACAAAACACTAGCTAACTGAATATAACAGCATATCAAAAAGATAATCCACCATCATCAAGTAGGATTCATACCAGGGATGCAGGGATGGTTTAACATCTGCAAGTCAATAAATGTGATACATTACATAAACAGAGCAAAAATCGCATGATCATCTCAGTAGATGCAGAAAAAGCATTTGACAAAATCCAGCCTTCTTTATGATTAAACCCTCAGCAAAATCAGCATAGAAGGGACATACTTTAAGCTGATAAAAACCATCTATGACAAACCCACATTTGACATTATAATAAACAGGGAAAAATTGAAAGCATTCCCCCTGAGTACTGGAGTAAGACAAGGATGCTCACTTTCACCACTTCTATGCAACATATTACTGGAAGTCCTAGCCAGAGCAATGAGACAAGAGAAAGAAATAAAGGGCATCCAAATCAGTAAAAAGGAAGTCAAATTGTCCATATTTACTGATGACATAATCATATATGTAGAAAACCCTAAAGACTCATCCAAAAAGCTCCTAGAACTGGTAAATGAATTCAGCAAAGTTTCGGGATACAAAATTCAAGTACACAATCAGTAGCCCTGCTATATATCAATAGCAAACAAGCCAAGAATAAAATCAATAACTCAATCCATTTTCTAACAGTTGCAAAAAAAAAAAAAAAAAAGTACTTAGGAATATATTCAACCAAGCAGGTGAAAGTCCTCTACAAGGAAAACCAGACAACACTGCTGAAAGAAATCATAGATGACACAAAAAAATGGAAACACATTTCATGCTTATGGATGAGTAGAATCATTGTGAAAATGACCATTCTGCCAAAAACCATCTGCAAATTCAATGCAATTTCCATCAAAATACCACCAGCATTTTTCACAAACTAGAAAAAAAATTCTAAAATGTATATGGAATCAAAAAAGAACCCACATAGCCAAAGCACGACTAAGCAAAAAGAAGAAATCTGGAGATATTACATTACCTGACTTTAAACTATACTATAAGGTCACAGTCCCCAAAACAACATGACACTGGTGTAAAAATAGACATATAGACCAATGGAACACAATAGAGAACTCAGAATCCAAATACTTACAGTCAACTGGTAGTCAACAAAACAATGAAAAACAAAATGTGGGGAAAAGATGCCCTATTCAACAACTGGTGCTGGGATAATTGGCAAGCCACAGGAAGAAGAATGAAACTGGATCCTTATCTCTTACCTTATACAAAAATCAACTCAAGATGGATCAAGGACTTAAATCAAGACATGAAACCATAAAAATTCTAGAAGATAATGTTGGAAAAACCCCTGGACATTGGCTTAGGCAAAGACTTCATGACCAAGAACCCAAAAGCAGATGCAACAAAGGCAAAGATTAATAGATGGGACCTAATTAAACAAAAAACCTTTTGCACAGCAAAAGAAACAATCAGCAGATTAAACAGACAACCCACAGAGTAGGAGAAAATCTTTGCAATCTATACATCTGACAAAGGGCTAATATCCAGAATCTACAAGGAACTCAAATGAATTAACAAGAAAAAAACCAAATAATACCATCAAAGTGGGCTAAGGACACAAATAGAAAATTCTCAAAAGAAGAAATACAAATGGCCAATAAACATGGAAAAATGCTCAATATCACTAATGATCAGGGAAATGTAAATCAAAACCATAATGTGATACCACCTCACTTCTGCAAGAATGGCCATCATCAAAAAAAAAAAAAAAAAAAAAAGGCCAGGCATGGTAGCTCACTCCTGTAACCCCAGCACTTTGGAGGCCAAGGCAGGCAGATTGCCTGAGGTCAGGAGTTCGAGACCAGCCTGGCCAACATTGCAAAACCCTGTTTCTACTAAAAATACAAAAATTAGCTGGGCATGGTAGTACATGCCTGAAATCTCAGCTCCTTGGGAGGCTGAGGCAGGAGACTCGCTTGAACCTGGGAGGCAGAGGTTGCAGTGAGCTGAGATTGCACCACTGCACTCCAGCCTGGGAGACAGAGCAAGACACCATCTCAAAGTAAGTAAATAGATAAATAAATAAATAAATAAATAAATAAATAAATAAATAAATAAAAGATGTTGGCATGAATGTGATAGATGTGGTGAAAGGGAACACTTCTTTTTTTTTTTTTTTTCCTCTGTCACCAGGTTGGAGTGCAGTGGTGCGATCTCGGCTCACTGCCACCTCCACCTCCTGGTTTCAAGCGATTCTCCTGTCCCAGCCTCATGAGTAGCTGGGACTACAGTCACATGCTCGGCTAATTTTTGTATTTTTAGTAGAGACGGGGTTTCACCATGTTGTCTAGGATGGTCTCGATCTCCTGACCTCGTGGTTTGATCTCCTCAGCCTCCCAAAGTGCTGGGATTACAGGCATGAGCCACAACACCCAGTCAAAAAGGGAACACTTTTACACTGTTGGTGGGAATATAAACTAGTACAACCACCATGGAAAAAGTGTGGAGATTCCTTAAAGAACTAAAAGTAGATCTAACAGTTGATCCAGCAATCAATCCCTCTCCTGGGTATGTACCCCGAGGAAAAAGTCATTATACAAAAAAGATACTTGCACATACATGTTTACAGCAGCACAATTCACAATTGCAAAAATATGAAACCAGCCCAAATGTCCATCAATTGACAAGTATATAAAGAAAATGTGATACATATATACACACCGCAGAATACTTCTCAGCCATAACAAGGAACAAAATAATGGCATTTGCAGCAACCTGGATGGAATTGGAGACCATTATTCAAAGTGAAGTAACTCAAGAATGGAAAACCAAATATTGTATGTTCTCACTCATAAGTGGGAACTCAGCTATAAGGACACAAAAGCATAAGAATGATACAATGAAATTTGGGGACTCAGGGGAAAGGTTGGGAAGGGTATGAGGAATAAAAGCTCACACATTGGGTACAGTGTACATCGCTTGGGTGATGAGTCCACCAAAATCTCGGAAATCACCACTAAAGAATCTATTGATGTAACCAAACAACACCTGTTCCCCCATAAACCTATTGAAAGAAAAAAAAATGATAGTAATATATTATACCTCATTCAGTGAATTTAATATCCATGATTTGCTACTGATATGAAATAGATAGGTAAATAGATGAATTGACAGACAGATAGATAAGGGATAAGGGAAAGTTCTTCCTTACAGCTAATGCTAATCTAATAAATATTGAAGGAATAATGGGTTTAGAAAAATCACCATTTTGCAACCATCATCCTAACAGCTAACTTTGCAAGAATCATTCATGGATGCTAATGGTAGTGGATACAAATTTGATGATATTTCATAATTTCAAAATATCACTTCACTCAGTAATTATGAAAGGGAAAATAATAACTACCAATAAATGGACTTAATGAATGTAACCAGTTCAACAGTATCACCAACCTCAGAACAGACAGACATCACGTGACTGGGCTGTTGAGTGAGGTCTCTTCACTGTGGCTCATTGGAACTTCCCTGTTTTTAGCACTGAGGTTCATAGAATTTCAAATCTTCCAGGGCAGTTATTGTAGAAATATTCATACACACAAGTTTCAGATTATTTGCTATAGAGTTTATAGATATAGACAGATATCTATATTTTATAGATATAGACAGATATTTATATCTGTCTCTTACTGGATAACGATATTATTCACTATGACAGGGAACATGAATGAAATTGTGACTCTTTCCCCACAATTTGAAAACTTCAATTAGCAATACATGTACAGACTCATATGTCTCCTAAGCTTCACAACTGTCAAAAATTAACTATAGAATATTTTGACTATGCTTATAATTTGTTTTTGATAAAAATCCCACCCTGCACTTTTGCAATCCATGATTTGGTTTACACTTTAAGGAGACCTGCATACATATTTATGCATGCATGGCAGTTTTCTCACTGGTATTCTGCCCAGCAGTCCTGGACTTTGATATCTGATTTCCCAGTTCTGCAAGTTCACTGTACCCTGCCTGGGTTCCTCCTCTCTGCCCAGCAGTTCAAAAAGAACCTCCGGGGAGAAAATAAGAGCCATTGGGAGGCTCTCCTCAAGTATTCCCCTCCTTTCAGGCATCACAGTTCTGCACCACTTGCTGTCCGACATTTGAAAACAATTGTCTCCTAGGTACCTGACTAGTTTTGTAGGCAGCGATGGTAGGAAGGACAATCTGGTTATAATAAGTACTCTGTTGTGAATGAAAGGAGGAATCTACTTATTTGAGTTTTAACTAAAACTTTTAATACTTTCTTAAGGCTCTAAGTGAGGCTTCATGGGTAAAACAAAAGAAGACTGTACTAGTTTTCTCCTTCTGTGTGATAAATTATCACTAACTTAGGAACTTAAAGCAATGCAAATTTATTATCTCATGTTTATAAACTCAGATTTCAGTTTATGTGGGTCTAGAGTCTGGAAATGGTTCAGTTAGGTCATCTGTTCAGGATCTCACCAGGTGAAATCAAGATTTTGGTCAGCTGTATCCTTATTTAAAGGTTTAATTAGGGAAATGTTCAGTTCCAAGCTCCCTTAGATTGTTGGCAGAACTTAGTTATTTGCTGTTGTAGGACTGAGGCCTTCAGCTCTCTAGAGGATGATAGCTGTTTCCGTCCACATGGTCCACTCTACAACATGGTAGGGTGCTGCCTCAAAGCCAGCAGGAGAGTGTCTGCTGCTGCTTTCAATCTATATTAAGGACTCAACTGATTAGTTCAGGCATACCCAAGATAATCTCCCTTGTTATTAACTTAAACTCAACTGATTAATGACCTTAATTTCATATGAAAAATTCTTTTGACATATAAAGTGACATAATAACAGGAGTAATGTCCCATTATATTCACAGATTCTACTTACATTTAGGTGAAGGCTGTATAAGCCCTCTCCTACATTACTACACAGAAGTATTTGAGACTAAATAATTTATAAAGAAAAGAGGTTCAATTGATACTGGTTCACAGTTCTTCAGGACATATGGGAACCAAGATTCTGGCATCTGCGTAAATTATGGGGAAGTCTGAGGAAACTTACAATAATGGCAGAAGCCAAGGGGGAAGCAAGGCATCTTCATATAGTGGAAGCAGGAGCAGGAGAGAGACTGGGGAGGTGTTACGCACTTTTAAACAACCAGATCTCATGAGAACTCACTGTCACAATGATAGCACCAAAAGAGATGGGGTTAAACCATGACAAACCACCCCCATGATCCAATAATCTTCCACTAGGCCTCCAACATTAGAAAATACAATTCAATATGAGATTTAGGAGAGATCACAGATCCAAACCATATCACTCCATCCCTGGTGCCTTCAAATATCATGTCCTTCTCACATTGCAAAATACAATCCTGACTTCCTCATGGTCCCCCAAAGTCTTAACTCATTCTAGCATTAACTGAAGTCCAAAGTCTCATCTGAGACAAGGCTAGTCCCTTCTGCCTATGACCCTGCAAAATAAAAAACCTTAGTTACTTTCAAGATACAATGGGGGTATAGGCATTAGGTAAATACTCCTATCCCCCACGGAAGAAATCTGCCAAAAAAAAAGGGGCTACAGGCCCCATGAAAATCTGAAACCCAGCAGGGCAGTCATTACATCTTAATGTTCCAAAATAATATCCTTTAACCCCACATCATACATCCAGAGGATCCCAAAGATTTGGGCCACTCCAGGGATGTGACATTGCAGAATTCAGCCCGCAAGACTACTCTCACAGGCTGGTGTTGAGGGCCTGTGGCATTTCCAGGTACAGGGTGCCAGATGCTGGTGGATCTACCATTCTGGGGCCTGGAGGACAGTGGTCCTCTTCTCACAGCTCCACAATGCAGTGCCCCAGTGGGGACTCTGTGTGGGAAATACAATCCCACATTTATCCTCTGCTTTACCCTAGTAGTGGTTTACACTACTCCCTCCCATGAGAGCTCCACCCTTTCAGCAGGCTTCTGCCTGGACATCTGGGCTTTTCCATACATTCTCTGAAATTTACACAGAAGCTCCTAAGTATCAACTGTTGCACTCTGCACACCTGCAAGCTTAACACCACATGGAAGCTGCCAAAGATTATGCTTGCATGCTCTGAAGCAGTGGCTTGAGCTGTACTTGGGCCTGTTTTAGCCATAGCTGGAGCTGGAGCAGCTGGGATGCAGGTACCAGCATCCCAATAATCCCAAGGCTTCACAGGGCAGTGGGGCCCTGGGCCTGGCCCACAAAATCATTTAGTCCTCTTAGGAGTCTGGGTCTGTGATGTGAGGGACTGCTGCAAATGTCTCTGAAATGCCTTAGAGGCCTTTCCTCATTGTCTTGGTATGAGCACTTGCCTTCATTTTAGTTATGTAAACTTGTGTAGTCTGCTTGAATTTCTCCCCAGAAAATGGGCTTTTCTTCTTTCCCACATGGCCAGGCTGCAAATTTTTCAAACTTTTATACTCTGCTTCCCTTTTAAATACAAGTTCCAGTTTTAGGTAATTTATCTGCTCATGCATATGAACATAGGTTGCTAGAAGCAGCCAGGTCACATCCTGAGTTCTTTGTTCCTTAGAAATTTCTTCTGCCTGTAACACTAAATCATCACTCTCAAGTTCAAAGTTCCACAGATCCCTAAAGCAGGGGCACAATGTAGCCAGGCTCTTTGCTAAAGCATAGTAAAAGTAAACTTTACTCCATTTTTCAGTAAGTTCCTCATTTTGATCTGAGAGCTCCTCAGCCTGGACTTCATTGTTCATATCACTACCTGAATTTTGGTCACAATAATTTAACAAGTCTCTAGGAAGTCCTGTATCAGTCCATTTCTCACTGCTGTAAAGAAATACCTGGTCTGGGCATGGTGGCTCATGCCTGTAATTTGGGAGGCCGAAGTGGGTGGATAACCTGAAGTTAGAAGTTCAAGACCAGCTTGGCCAACATGGTGAAACCCTATCTCTACTAAAAAAAAATCAAAAATTAACTATGAATGGTGATGGATGCCTGTAATCCCAGCTACTTGAGAGGCTGAGGCAAAGGAATCACTTGAACTGGGGAGTGGAGGTTGCAGTGATCCCACATCATGCCACTGCACTCCAGCCTGGGTGACAGAGGGAGACTCTGTCTCATAAAAAAAAAAAAAAAAAAAAAAAAAAGAAAAGAAAAGAAAAAAAAATAAAGAAAGAAATACCGGAGACTGGGTAGTTTATAAAGGAAAGAGATCTAATCAACTCACAGTTCTACGTGGCTGGGTAGGCCTCAGGAAACTTACAATGATGGTGGAAGGTTAACAAGAAGCAAGGATCTTCTTCACTTGATGGCAGAAGAGAGCAATGCAAGCAGGAGAAATACTGGATGCTTATAAAACCATCAGATCTCATGAGAACTCATTCACTATCATGAGAACAGGATGGGGGAACTGCCCCTATGATCCAATTACCTCCCTCCCTTGACACATGGGGATTACAAGTTCCTCTTGACACATGGGGATTACAATTTGAGATGAGATTTGATTTGAGCCAAAGAGCAAAACCGTATTATTCTGCCCTGGCCTCTCCCAAATCTCATGTTCTTTATACATTTCAAAACCAAGCCTGCCTTCCCAACAGTTCCCCAAAGTCTTAACTCATTCCAGCATTGACTCAGAAGTCAAACTGCAAAGTCTCATCTGAGACAAGGCAAGTTCCTTCCACCTATGAACCTGTAAAATCAAAAGCAAGTTAGTTACTTCCAAGATACAATGGGAGTATAGGCATTGGATAAATACTTTTATACCAAATGGGAGAAATTGGCCAAAACATAGGAGCTACAGGCCCCATGCAAGTTCAAAACCCAGAAAGACAATCATTAAATCTCAAAACTTCTAAATAATCTTTGACTCCCTGTCTCACATCCTGGTCATGCCGACACAAGAGGAGGGCTCTCACAGTCCTGGGCAGCTATGCCCCTGTAGCTTTGCAGGGTAAAGCCTCCCTCCTGGCTGCTTTCATGGGCTGGTGATGAGTGTCTAGAGTTTTTCCACATGCACAGTGCAAGCTGTTGGTTGATCTATAGTACTGGGGTCTGGAGGATGCTGGCCCTCTTCTTACAGCTCCACTAAGCAGTGCCCCTGTGGGACTGCTGTTTGAGGGCTCCAGCCCACATTTCCCTTCTGCACTTCCCTAGCAGAGGTTGTCCATGAGGGAACCACCCCTGCAGTAGGCTTCTGCCTGGACATTCAGGTGTTTTCATACATCTTCTGAAATCTAGGTGGAGGTTCCCTAACCTCAATTTTTGTCTTCTGTGCACCTGCAGGTCCAACATCATGCGGATACCTCCCTCCCTTGACATGTGGGGATTACAGGTCCCTCTCTTGAAATGTGGGGATTAGAAATCAAAATGAGATTTAAGTGGGGACACAGAGACAAACCATATCAAGTCCCAAATGTTCCCTCGTCTTCCTATCTATTTCTAAGCCCTCCACAATTTTTCAACCTCTGACTATTACCCAGGCTCAAAATTACTTCCACATTTCAGTTGTAATGCCCTACTCCTTGGGACCAATTTTCTGTATTAGTCTGTTTTTGCATTGCTATAAAGAAATTCCTGAGACTGGGTAATTTATAAAGAAAAGAGGTTTAATTTGCTCATGGTTCTGCAGGCTGTACAGAAAGCATGATTCTGTCATCTTCTTAGCTTCTGGGGATGCCTCAGGAAACTTAAAATCACGTTGTACAAGGCAAAGGGGAGCAAGGCGTTTCACATGGTGAGATCAGGAGCAAGAGAGAGTGGGGAGGAGCTACACACTTTTGAATAACCAGATCTCATGGGAACTCACTATCACTATACAGCACCAAGGGGGAATGTGGTAAATCACAAGAAACTGCTCCCATGACCCAGTCACCTTCCACCAGGCCCCACCTCCAACATTGGGAATTAACATTTGAATGAGATTTGTGCAGGGTGCAGATTCAAACGATATTAGAGGGTGTAATACAGGATGTGGGCACCAGGGAATGGTAATCTCCAGAGCCATTTTTATACTTCTTCCTATTAGAAATATGAAAAAAAAATCACAACTATAAAAACTGTTACCGTAAAAATACACACACAAGTTTCAGATTATTTGCTATAGAATTCTGTATATCATTAGATATCTATATCTGCCTATCACTTATTTTGTTCTCATACTGCTATGAAGAAATACCTGAGAATAGGTAATTTATAAATGAAAGAGTTTTAATTTATTTCCGGGAGGCTGGGGAGGCCTCAGGAAACTTACAATCATGGCAGAAGCCAGAAGCCAGCTCTTCACAGAGCATCAGTGAGAGAATGAGTGCCAATAGGGAAAATGCCAGATGCTTATAAAACCATCAGATATCATGAGAACTCACTCACTGTCAGGAGAACAGCATGGGAGAAATTGCCCACATGATTTAATTACCTCCCACCAGGTGTGGATAATGGGGATTACAATTGAAGATGAGATTTAGGCGTGAACACAGCCAATCCTTATATTACATTATTCACTCCTATGGCAGGGAACATGAATGAAACAGTGACTCTTTTTCCACAATTAAAAAAATTCAATCAGCCATGTATGTAGTCTCATGTCGCCTATTCTTCACATCTATCAAAAATTTACAAATTTAGAATATACTGCTTATGCTGATATTTTGTTTTTTATCAAATGTATAATGGAATATTAAACTTGTGGAAAATGACTCCATTAACAGATCCCAAGATGTACTGGAAATATGAAAACTAAGAAATTACAAAAATTATGAAAATTGGTTCTTTAAGAAAGGAATTGACTAAATATCTTTTTTCCTCACAATAACCTTATTCAATATTTTTGAAGGTTTAAAACTGTAAGTAAAATTTTATCATGTTCAAATGCAAATACAGTAATGAAACTATATGTTCTATATACTTCAATGGCAATTATAGAGAATTATTATCTAATATAACTAATTTGGTTTGGATCTATGTCCCTGCCCCATATCTCATGTCAAATTGTAATTTCCAATGTTGAAGGTGGGACCTAGTTGGAGATGATTGGATCATGGGGACAGATTTTCCCTTGGATAGATACTGTTTCACAATAGTGAGTGAGTTCTCATGAGATCTGGTTGTTTAAAAGTGTGTGGTACATTCCTCACCCTTTCTCCTACTCTGACCATGTAAGACTTACCTATTTCCCCTTCAAATTCCACCATAATTGTTAATTTTCCTGTGGCCTCTCCAGAAGCAGAAGTCACTATGCTTCCTGTACAACCTGCAGAAACATGACTCAATTGAATATCTTTTTTCTTTATAAATTATCCAGCCTCAGGTTTTTTTTTTTTTTTTAGACGGAGTCTCTCTCTGTCACCCAGGCTGCAGGGCAGTGGTGTGATCTCAGCTTACTGCAATCTCTGCCTCCTGGATTCAAGCAATTCTCCTGCCTCAGCCTCCCCAGTAGCTGAGATTACAGGCATGCACCACCACGCCTGGGTAATTTTTGTATTTTTAGTAGAGACAGGGTTTCACCATGTTGCCCAGGCTGGTTACAAACGCCTGACCTCAAGTGATCCACCTGCCTTGGCCTCTCAAAGTGCTGGGATTACAGAAATTAGCCAGCACTCCTGGCCTTAGGTATTTCTTTATAGCATTGTAAGAATGAACTTATATAGAAAATTGGTACTGAGAAGTGTGGCATTGCTTTAAAAGTACCTGAAAAGGTAAAGATGACTTTGGAACTGGGTAATGGGCAGTGATTGAAAGAGTGTGGAAGACTCAGAAAAAGAAAGAAAAATGAGGGAATGCTTGGAAATTCCTAGAGACTTGTTAAATGGTTGTGACCAAAATGCTAATAGTGATAGGGACAGTGAAGGACTGGCTGAGGAGGTCTCAGATAGAAATGAGTAACTTACTGGGAACTGGACCAAAGGTAACTTTTTTTATGCATTAGCAAATAACTTGGAGGTGTTGAGCCCTTTGTCTAGGAAACTGTGAAACTTTGAAGTTGAGAGTGATGACTTCAGGTATGTGGTGGAAGAAATCTAAGCAGCAAAGTGTTCCAGAGATAGCCTGGCTGCTTATAACAACCTATGTTCGTGTGTGAGCAAAGAAGTTACCTTATAAGGTAATTTAATGTATAAACTTTATATTATATGGTAATTATAAGGAACTTATGTTTAGAAGGGAAGCTGTGTGAAAATTTGGAAAATATGCAGCTTAGCTACGTCGCAGAGAAGAGAAGATTTTCAGGGAAGGAATTCAAGGAGGCTGCTGAAATATGTGTAATTAAAAAGGAGGAAAATGCCGGTAGTCAAAACAGTGGGGAAAAGGACTTGAAGACATTTCTCAGAACTTCATGGAAGCCCCTGCCATCACAGGCAAGGAGGCCTAGAAGGGAAGAATGGTTTCATGGGCGATGTCCAGGGCCTCACCATCCTGTGCAGCATCAAACACTGCCTCCTCTGTCCCAGCTGCTCCAGCTTCAGCCATGACTAAAAGGTGTCCAGGTACAGCTCAAACCACTGCTTCTGAGAGTGCAAGTAATAAGCTTTGGCACTTTCCACAAAATGTTAAGACTGGGTGCACAAAGTACAAGAGTTGAGGTTTGGAAGCCTCTGCTTAAGTTTCAGAGGATGTATGGAAAAATCTGGATATCCAGGCAGAAGTTTGTTGTAAAGATGAAGCCCTCTCAAGGAACCTCTACTAAGGCAGTGCTGAGGGGAACTGTGAAATGGAAGCACTGCCTAGTGGAGCTGTGGGAGGAAGGCCACCATCCTCCAGATCCTAGAATGGTAGGTCCACTGGCATCTTGCACCCTGCCCCTGTAAAAGCTGTAGGGACTCAATGACAGCCCAGGAGAGCAGCCTTGGGGGATGAACCCCACAAAACCACAGCGTTGGAGCTGTTCAAGGCATTGGGAGCCCACCCCTTGCACAACTATGCCATGGACATGTGATATAAAGTGAAGGGAGATTATTTTGGAGCTTTAAGATTTAACTACTGCAGTGTTGGGTTTCAGACTTTCTTGGCACAGTTAATGCTTTTGTTTTGGCTGATTTTTCCGTTTTGGAAGATGAGTATTTACCCAATCCTTGTAATCCCATTGTCTTGAGAGTAACAAACTTGATTTTGATTTTACCGGCTTATAGGTGAAAGAGACTGTCTTGTTTCAAATGAGACTTTGGACATTGAAATTTGGTGTTAATGTTGAAATGAGTTATGACTTTGGAGGACTGTTGGGAAGACACAATTGTATTTTGCCATGTGAGAAGGACATGAGATTTAGAGGAGTCAAAGGGTGGAATGATATAATTTGGACCTTGTCCCCATGCATATCTCATGTCATATTGTAAATCCAATGTTGGAGGTGGGGTCTGGTGTGAGGTGACTGAATCATGAGAGGAGATTTTCACCTGGGTACTGTGTTGCGATAGTCAGTAACTTCTCAATAAATCTGGTAGTTTAAAAGTGTGTGGCACCTCCCCCTGCCTTCCTTTTTTTCTGCCCATGTAATTATTGGCTGATTCCCCTTCATCTTCCATAGTGATTGTAAGTTTCCTAAGGCTTCCTCAGAAGCAGAAACAACTATGCTTCCTGTACAGCCTACAGAACTGTGAGTCAATTAAACCTCTTTTAAAAATTACCCAGTCTCAGATATTTCTTAATAGCAGTATGAGAATTTTCTAATATAAAAAATTTTTGATGGGGCCTCGTGGCCCATGCCTATAATCCTAACACTTTAGGAGGCCTAGGTAGGTGTATCACTTGAGGTTGAACGTTCAAGACCAGCCTGGCCAACATAGTGAAACCTTGTCTCTACTAAAAATATAAAAATTAGCTGTGCATAGTAGTGCACACCTGCAATCCCAGATACTTAGATGGCTGAGGCATGAGAATCACTTGAGGCTGGGAGGCAGAGGTTGCAGTTAGTCAAGCTATGCTACTGCACTCCAGCCTGGGTGACAAAGCGTGACTCTGTGTTAAAAAAATTGGTACTGAGGAGTGGGTCATTGCTCTAAAGATATCTAAAAATGTGGAAGCTATTTTGGAGCTGGGTAATAAGCAGAGGTTGGGAAGATTGTGGAGGACTCAGTAGAATATAGGAAGACAAGGGAAAGTTTGGAACTTCCTAGAGACTTGTTGAATGGTTGTGACCAAATGCTAATTGTGATATAAACAGTAAAGGCCAGGCTGAGGAGGTCTTGATAGAAATGAGAAACTTATTGGGAGCTGGACAAAGGTAGCTTTTATTATGCATTAGCAGAGAACTTGGAGGCATTGAGTTCCTTTCCAAGAAAACTGGAACTTTGAACTTGACAGTGATGGTTTAAGGTATCTGGTTAAAAAAGTTTCTAAGCAGTAAAGTATTCCAGAGGTAGCCTGGTGGCTTGTAACATCCTATTCTTATGTGTGTGAGCAAATAAATTACCTGAAATTGGAACTTATATTTAAAAGGGAAGCAGAGCATAAACGTATGGAAAATTCTCAGACTGGTCATGTTGTAGAGATGAAAAGCCCATTTTCAGGGGAGAAATTCAAGCAGGCTGCACAAATTTGCATAATTAAAAAAGTAAATGCTCATAACCAAAACAATGAGGAAAAGGCTTTAAAGCCATGTCAGAGACCTTTGTGGCATTTCCTCCCATCAGGTGATGAAGGCCTAGGAGGGAAGAATGGTTCATGGACCAGGTCCAGGTCCTCACCAACTTACGCAGCCTTGGGACACTGCTTCCTACATTCTAGCTGCTCCAACTCCAGTTGTGGCTAAAAGGTGCCCAGGTACAGCTCAAGCCATTGCTTCAGAGGGTGCAAGTCATAAGCTTTGGCAGCTTCCACCTGATGTTAAGACTGTGGGTGTGTATAGTGCAAGAGCTGAGAATTAGGAGCCTCTGTATAAATTTCAGAGAATGTATAGAAAAACCTGCAGAGTCAGGCAGAAGCTGCTGGAGGGATGGAACCCTCATTGAGAACCACTATTAGGGTAGTGTAGAGGAGAAATGTGCAATTGGAGCCTCCACACAGAGTCCCCACTGGGGTACTGCCTGGCGGAGCTGTGAGAAGAGGGCCACCATCCTCCAGACCCCAGAATGGTAGATCCATTGGCAACTTGCACTCTGCCCTGGAAAAGCTGTAGGCACTCAATGTCAGCCCATGAGAGCAACCTTTGGTGTTGAATTTTATAAAGTCACAGGGGTGGATCTGCCCAAGACTTTGTGAGCCCACCCCCTTGCCCCAGTTTGCCCTGGGTATGTGATGTGAAGTCAAAGAAGATTATTTTGGGGATTTGAGATTTAATGACTGCTCTGCTGGGTTTTGGACTTGTATGGGGCTAACAACACTTCAATTTTGGCTGATTTCTTTCTTTTGGGATGCGAGTATTTAGTCACTGACTGCCTGTACTTCCATTGTATCTTGGAAGTAACTACTTGCTTTTGATTTTACAGGCTGATAGGTGGAAGGACTTCCCTTTTCTCAGATGAGACTTTGGACTTTGAACATCGATGTTAACTTTGGCATGAGTTACTGTGGCAGGCCAGGCCTCACTAACAACTCTTTCAGTCCTGACTAAGGGGTAAAAGCCAGTGCCCTTATACAAAGGCTGGGATGTAATGAAAGCCCATCAGGGGTTTTGTCTAGACCTTTTCTGGGCCTTAAAGCATGACAAAATAATGATGAAATTCTTAACAGGACCCAGTTAGGGTTAAACAAGTTTTATTGTGGGTCTGAAGAACCCTGCCAGGCTTTCACAGTCAAGTTTATTGGGTGTCTGAAAGAACTCCTGAAACCTCTGTGATTTAGCAGGAGACAAGATAAAGATAATCACCCCAGCACCTGGACCCATTTAGATTAAGTATTCATTTTTTATTTATTTATTTATTTATTTTTAAAATTTCAACCTTTATTTTAGATACAGGGGGTACATATGCAGGATTTTTACGTGGGTATATTACACCAGGTAGTGAACATAGTACCTAATAGGGAGTTTTTCTTTTCTTTTTTTTTTTAATTAATTTATTATTATTATACTTTAAGTTGTAGGGTACATGTGCATAACATGCAGGTTTGTTACATATGTATACTTGTGCCTTGTTGGTGTGCTGCACCCATCAACTCGTCATTTACATCAGGTATAACTCATAATGCAATCCCTCCCCCCTCCCCCTTCCCCCCTCCCCATGATAGGCCCCGGTGTGTGATGTTCCCCTTCCTGAGTCCAAGTGATCTCATTGTTCAGTTCCCACCTATGAGTGAGAACATGCGGTGTTTGGTTTTCTGTTCTTGTGATAGTTTGCTAAGAATGATGGTTTCCAGCTGCATCCATGTCTCTACAAAGGACACAAACTCATCATTTTTTATCGCTGCATAGTATTCCATGGTGTATATGTGCCACATTTTCTTAATCCAATCTGTCACTGATGGACATTTGGGTTGATTCCAAGACTTTGCTATTGTGAATAGTGCCGCAATAAACATACGTGTGCATGTGTCTTTATAGCAGCAGGATTTATAATCCTTTGGGTATATACCCAGTAATGGGATGGCTGGGTCATATGGTACATCTAGTTCTAGATCCTTGAGGAATCGCCATACTGTTCTCCATAATGGTTGAACTAGTTTACAATCCCACCAACAGTGTAAAAGTGTTCCTATTTCTCCACATCCTCTCCAGCACCTGTTGTTTCCTGACTTTTTAATGATTGCCATTCTAACTGGTGTGAGATGGTATCTCATTGTGGTTTTGATTTGCATTTCTCTGGTGACCAGTGATGATGAGCATTTTTTCATGTGTCTGTTGGCTGTATGAATGTCTTCTTTTGAGAAATGTCTGTTCATATCCTTTGCCCACTTTTTGATGGGGTTGTTTGTTTTTTTCTTGTAAATTTGTTTGAGTTCTTTGTAGGTTCTGGATATTAGCCGTTTGTCAGATGAGTAGATTGCAAAAATTTTCTCCCATTCTGTAGGTTGCCTGTTCACTCTGTTGGTAGTTTCTTTTGCTGTGCAGAAGCTCTTTAGTTTAATGAGATCCCATTTGTCAATTTTGGCTTTTGCTGCTGTTGCTTTTGGTGTTTTAGACATGAAGTCTTTGCCCATGCCTATGTCCTGAATGGTATTACCTAGGTTTTCCTCTAGGGTTTTTATGGTATTAGGTCTAACATTTAAGTCTCTAATCCATCTTGAATTAATTTTCGTATAAGGAGTAAGGAAAGGATCCAGTTTCAGCTTTCTACTTACGGCTAGCCAATTTTCCCAGCACCATTTATTAAATAGGGAATCCTTTCCCCATTTCTTGTTTCTCTCAGGTTTGTCAAAGATCAGATGGCTGTAGATGTGTGGTATTATTTCTGAGGACTCTGTTCTGTTCCATTGGTCTATATCTCTGTTTTGGTACCAGTACCATGCTGTTTTGGTTACTGTAGCCTTGTAGTATAGTTTGAAGTCAGGTAGCGTGATGCCTCCAGCTTTGTTCTTTTGACTTAGGATTGTCCTGGCGATGCGGGCTCTTTTTTGGTTCCATATGAACTTTAAAGCAGTTTTTTCCAATTCTGTGAAGAAACTCGTTGGTAGCTTGATGGGGATGGCATTGAATCTATAAATTACCTTGGGCAGTATGGCCATTTTCACGATATTGATTCTTCCTATCCATGAGCATGGTATGTTCTTCCATTTGTTTGTGTCCTCTTTGATTTCACTGAGCAGTGGTTTGTAGTTCTCCTTGAAGAGGTCCTTTTCATCCCTTGTAAGTTGGATTCCTAGGTATTTTATTCTCTTTGAAGCAATTGTGAATGGAAGTTCATTCATGATTTGGCTCTCTGTTTGTCTGTTACTGGTGTATAAGAATGCTTGTGATTTTTGCACATTAATTTTGTATCCTGAGACTTTGCTGAAGTTGCTTATCAGCTTAAGGAGATTTTGGGCTGAGACAATGGGGTTTTCTAAATATACAATCATGTCATCTGCAAACAGGGACAATTTGACTTCTTCTTTTCCTAACTGAATACCCTTGATTTCTTTCTCTTGCCTAATTGCCCTAGCCAGAACTTCCAACACTATGTTGAATAGGAGTGGTGAGAGAGGGCATCCCTGTCTTGTGCCAGTTTTCAAAGGAAATTTTTCCAGTTTTTGTCCATTCAGTATGATATTGGCTGTGGGTTTGTCATAGATAGCTCTTATTATTTTGAGGTACGTTCCATCAATACCAAATTTATTGAGCGTTTTTAGCATGAAGGGCTGTTGAATTTTGTCAAAAGCCTTTTCTGCATCTATTGAGATAATCATGTGGTTCTTGTCTTTGGTTCTGTTTATATGCTGGATTATGTTTATTGATTTGCGAATGTTGAACCAGCCTTGTATCCCAGGGATGAAGCCCACTTGATCATGGTGGATAAGCTTTTTGATGTGTTGCTGAATCCGGTTTGCCAGTACTTTATTGAGGATTTTTGCATCGATGTTCATCAGGGATATTGGTCTAAAATTCTCTTTTTTTGTGTGTCTCTGCCAGGCTTTGGTATCAGGATGATGTTGGCCTCATAAAATGAGTTAGGGAGGATTCCCTCTTTTTCTATTGATTGGAATAGTTTCAGAAGGAATGGTATCAACTCCTCCTTGTACCTCTGGTAGAATTCAGCTGTGAATCCATCTGGTCCTGGACTTTTTTTGGTTGGTAGGCTATTAATTATTGCCTCAATTTCAGAGCCTGCTATTGGTCTATTCAGGGATTCAACTTCTTCCTGGTTTAGTCTTGGAAGAGTGTAAGTGTCCAGGAAATTATCCATTTCTTCTAGATTTTCCAGTTTATTTGCGTAGAGGTGTTTATAGTATTCTCTGATGGTAGTTTTTATTTCTGTGGGGTCGGTGGTGATATCCCCTTTATCATTTTTAATTGCGTCGATTTGATTCTTCTCTCTTTTCTTCTTTATTAGTCTTGCTAGTGGTCTGTCAATTTTGTTGATCTTTTCAAAAAACCAAGTCCTGGATTCATTGATTTTTTGGAGGGTTTTTTGTGTTTCTATCTCCTTCAGTTCTGCTCTGATCTTAGTTATTTCTTGCCTTCTGCTAGCTTTCGAATGTGTTTGCTCTTGCTTCTCTAGTTCTTTTAATTGTGATGTTAGAGTGTCAATTTTAGATCTTTCCTGCTTTCTCTTGTGGGCATTTAGTGCTATAAATTTCCCTCTACACACTGCTTTAAATGTGTCCCAGAGATTCTGGTATGTTGTATCTTTGTTCTCATTGGTTTCAAAGAACATCTTTATTTCTGCCTTCATTTCGTTATGTACCCAGTAGTCATTTAGGAGCAGGTTGTTCAGTTTCCATGTAGTTGAGTGGTTTTGATTGAGTTTCTAAGTCCTGAGTTCTAGTTTGATTGCACTGTGGTCTGAGAGACAGTTTGTTATAATTTCTGTTCTTGTACATTTGCTGAGGAGTGCTTTACTTCCAATTACGTGGTCAATTTTGGAGTAAGTATGATGTGGTGCTGAGAAGAATGTATATTCTGTTGATTTGGGGTGGAGAGTTCTATAGATGTCTATTAGGTCTGCTTGCTGCAGAGATGAGTTCAATTCCTGGATATCCTTGTTAACTTTCTGTCTCGTTGATCTGTCTAATGTTGACGGTGGAGTGTTGAAGTCTCCCATTATTATTGTATGGGAGTCTAAGTCTCTTTGTAAGTCTCTAAGGACTTGTTTTATGAATCTGGGTGCTCCTGTATTGGGTGCATATATATTTAGGATAGTTAGCTCTTCCTGTTGAATTGATCCCTTTACCATTATGTAATGGCCTTCTTTGTCTCTTTTGAACTTTGATGGTTTAAAGTCTGTTTTATCAGAGACTAGTATTGCAACCCCCGCTTTTTTTTGTTCTCCATTTGCTTGGTAAATCTTCCTCCATCCCTTTATTTTGAGCCTATGTATGTCTCTGCATGTGAGATGGTCTCCTGAATACAGCAGACTGATGGGTCTTGACTCTTTATCCAGTTTGCCAGTCTGTGTCTTTTAATTGGAGCATTTAGTCCATTTACATTTAAGGTTAAGATTGTTATGTGTGAACTTGATCCTGCCATTATGATATTAACTGGTTATTTTGCTCGTTAGTTGATGCAGTTTCTTCCTTGCCTCGATGGTCTTTACATTTTGGCATGTTTTTGCAATGGCTGGTACCGGTTGTTCCTTTCCATGTTTAGTGCTTCCTTCAGGATCTCTTGTAAGGCAGGCCTAGTGGTGACAAAATCTCTAAGCATTTGCTTATCTGTAAAGGATTTTATTTCTCCTTCACTTATGAAACTTAGTTTGGCTGGATATGAAATTCTGGGTTGAAAATTCTTTTCTTTAAGAATGTTGAATATTGGCCCCCACTCTCTTCTGGCTTGGAGAGTTTCTGCCGAGAGATCTGCTGTTAGTCTGATGGGCTTCCCTTTCAGACTGTGGGTAACCCGACCTTTCTCTCTGGCTGCCCTTAACATTTTTTCCTTCATTTCAACTTTGGTGAATCTGGCAATTATGTGTCTTGGAGTTGCTCTTCTCGAGGAGTATCTTTGTGGCGTTCTCTGTATTTCCTGGATTTGAATGTTGGCCTGCCCTACTAGGTTGGGGAAGTTCTCCTGGATGATATCCTGAAGAGTGTTTTCCAACTTGGTTCCATTTTCCCCCTCACTTTCAGGCACCCCAATCAGACGTAGATTTGGTCTTTTTACATAATCCCATACTTCTTGCAGGCTTTGTTCATTTCTTTTTCTTCTTTTTTCTTTTGGTTTCTCTTCTCGCTTCATTTCATTCATTTGATCCTCAATCGCTGATACTCTTTCTTCCAGTTGATCGAGTCGGTTACTGAAGCTTGTGCATTTGTCATGTATTTCTCGTGTCATGGTTTTCATCTCTTTCATTTCATTTATGACCTTCTCTGCATTAATTACTCTAGCCATCAATTCTTCCACTTTTTTTTCAAGATTTTTAGTTTCTTTGCGCTGGGTACGTAATTCCTCCTTTAGCTCTGAGAAATTTGATGGACTGAAGCCTTCTTCTCTCATCTCGTGAAAGTCATTCTCCGTCCAGCTTTGATCCGTTGCTGGCGATGAGCTGCGCTCCTTTGCCGGGGGAGATGCGCTCTTATTTTTTGAATTTCCAGCTTTTCTGCCCTGCTTTTTCCCCATCTTTGTGGTTTTATCTGCCTCTGGTCTTTGATGATGGTGATGTACTGATGGGGTTTTGGTGTAGGTGTCCTTCCTGTTTGATAGTTTTCCTTCTAACAGTCAGGACCCTCAGCTGTAGGTCTGTTGGAGATTGCTTGAGGTCCACTCCAGACCCTGTTTGCCTGGGTGTCAGCAGCAGAGGCTGCAGAAGATAGAATATTTCTGAACAGCGAGTGTACCTGTCTGATTCTTGCTTTGGAAGCTTCCTCTCAGGGGTGTACTCCACCCTGTGAGGTGTGGGATGTCAGACTGCCCCTAGTGGGGGATGTCTCCCAGTTAGGCTGCTCAGGGGTCAGGGACCCACTTGAGCAGGGAGTCTGTCCCTTCTCAGATCTCAGCCTCCGTGTTGGGAGATCCACTGCTCTCTTCAAAGCTGTCAGACAGAGTCGTTTGCGTCTGCAGAGGTTTCTGCTGCGTTTGTTATAGTTTACTGTGCCCTGTCCCCAGAGGTGGAGTCTACAGAGACAGGCAGGTTTCCTTGAGCTGCTGTGAGCTCCACCCAGTTCGAGCTTCCCAGCGGCTTTGTTTACCTACTTAAGCCTCAGCAATGGCGGGCGCCCCTCCCCCAGCCTCGTTGCTGCCTTGCCGGTAGATCACAGACTGCTGTGCTAGCAATGAGGGAGGCTCCGTGGGTGTGGGACCCTCCCGGCCAGGAGTGGATATGATCTCCTGGTGTGCCTGTTTGCTTAAGGTGCAGTATTGGGGTGGGAGTTACCCGATTTTCCAGGTGTTGTGTGTCTCAGTTCCCCTGGCTAGGAAAAGGGATTCCCTTCCCCCTTGCACTTCCCAGGTGAGGCAATGCCTCGCCCTGCTTCAGCTCTCGCTGGTCGGGCTGCAGCAGCTGACCAGCACCGATCGTCCGGCACTCCCCAGTGAGATGAACCCAGTACCTCAGTTGAAAATGCAGAAATCACCGGTCTTCTGTGTCGCTCGTGCTGGGAGTTGGAGACTGGAGCTGTTCCTATTCCGCCATCTTGCTCCGCCCCCAGATTAAGTATTTATTGAGGCTCTCAGATGAAGGTCTTCAGGACTTAGACCTTAGTTATTCATTAAAAGAAGTTAATCTCTTACATCTTTAGATGAATGCACAGTTACATGTAGACATATAGCTTAGAATGTATATAAGCTCTGGAAAACGTTGAATTTTGAGTTGGTCTGGTGATAATTTCCAGGCCTTCTCTCTGTAACCAGTTACAGAAATAAAAACTCTCTTCCTCTCCAGTTCATCTGCATCTCATTATTGAGTCACGAGAAATAGCAGCCTGACCTTCAGTTTGGTCCGGGAACATTATGACTTTGGAGGACTGTTGGGAAGGCATGATTGCATTTTGCAATGTGTGAAGGACATGATTTTTTCAGGGGCCAGGGGTGGAATGATATTGTTTGAATTTGTATCCTTGCCCAAAACTCAGTTTTAATTGTAGTCTCCAGTTTTTGAGGTGGAGCATGGTGGTAGGTGATTGAATCATTAGGGTGGATTTTCTGCTGGGTACTGTGTCACAATAGTGAGAGAATTCTAGTGAAATATGATAGTTTAAAACTGTGTGGCACCTCCCCTGCCCTTTCTTCCTTCTGTTCTGGTCATGTAAGATGTGGCTTCTTCCCCTTCACCTTCCACAATGACTGTAAGTTTCTTGAGGCATCCTAAGAAGCGTAAGCTGCTGTGTCCCTTGTATAGCCTGCAGAACCATGAGCCAATTGAACCTCTTTTTTTAAAATAAATTACCCAGTCTCAGGTAATTCTTTGTAGCAGTGAGAGAGTGGACTAATACAACTATATTGCCCGAAGTGACTTAGCTGGATTTCTGGTTACAGAAACATCAGGCTAGTTACCTCAGTAATTGGGCTGTTGTCTCTCAGCTTTGGCTTTGATCCCACCTTTCCATGTCCTACTCTGCATCTTCACCCCATGAAGATGGGGTGAAGACTCTGAAGATTGCATCCCAGCTCACTCCCTATTGGGATCCACTAATAGTGGACATATAGGGATACTGGAAGTCTTCAGGGACAAAAAAGGACTTGTTCCTTCTTGCTTGCTCCCTGTTCTTCTTGTAAACACAATAGCTATGTTTTTTTTGTTTGTTTGTTTGTTTGTTTTTTAATTGTGGTAGTGATGGTTTTAAGCACAGGAATTGTTTTCTGCTTGCAGCTTTTCTAAATAACTGGAGTTAGCCTCACTGGGCCCCTTCACAGATATTAGAACTGGCAGGCTGGTGATCCCTCCTCAAAGGTCTAATTTCAGCTCTGTGGATTCCCTCTCTGAGTTCCTAAGGCATTAGTACCAGCTAAGCAGGATTCTTGTCCTTCCCCACAAGCCTTGCAGAACCTCCACTTGCAAGGCTCTAACTTTTATCAATTCTTTCTTCTTCCTTCTGTTTCCTTAGCCTTAGGAGTGGTAGTTGCTTTCCTTAGCTACTAACTCTAATATCTCAGTGTCTCTTATTTGCCTTCTCAGTTCTCCAGTATCTGGTTAACAAGTCTTTATTTTCAATTTCCTTGGTTAGAATAATTGAATAATTAAATAATTGAATGTGGCGTCTGTCAATGAAATGTCAAACTCTGTAAAATATTTAAAGAGATTCATTCTGAGCCAAATATGAATGACCATGGCTCATGACAGAGCCCTCAGGAGGTCCTGCGAACATGTGCCTAAGGTGGTTGGGGTGCAGCTTGGTTTTATATCTTTTAGGAAAGCATTAGACATCATTAAGAAATACATTGATTTGGTCCAGAAAGGCAGGACAACTCGAAGCAGGGGTTGGGGGTAGGATTGCGCCGGGATGGTGCTTCCAGGATGTAGATACATGTAAACATTTTCTGGTTTACAAATGGTTGAGTTTGTCTAAAGACCTGGGATCAAAGAAAGGAATGTCTGGGTTGAGGTTGTGGAGACCAAAGCTTTATCACGCAGATAAAGCCTCCAGGTAGCAGGCTTCAGAGAGAACAGGTTTTAACATGTTTCTTCTCAGACTTAAAGTTGGTGTTGATATTAATGCTGGAGAGGTATAATGAGGTATGTTGGACCCCCACTTCCTGCCATGGCCTGAACCAGTTTTTGAGGTTAAGTTTTAAAAGAACCCTGGCTGAGGAGGAAGTCCATTTAGATGGTTGTGGAGGGAGGGGGCTTAGAATTTTATTTTTGGTTTATACTTCTCTCTCCATACTGAAGTTCAACTGACATATCAAGTTATTCAGACCATTCTCCCACAGGAAACAAGTTTTAAAAGTTGGATAAAAAAGAAAAAAAGAATCTTAAAAGCACCAAAGAGCTAACAGCATAATAAGAAATTACCAAGCCAAATTCAAAAGAAAAGCTGGAATTCTTAGAGGCAAAAGGAGGAAAAAACCTTTTGCCCCAAGGGTTTGTTGATCCCTGGTAGATTTGGACTTAGACTTTGGTTGTGAGAGGGGTAAATGTCAAGCCCAGAGATGAAGAGGCTGCATCTTCAAATTAATGATGAACTAGAGATAATTCTATCCCTCCCCCCTTACCCTCATGGGTCTGCATGGCATGCTGTCTTGGTGCTGAGCAGAGTAGGAGTTAAAAAAAAAAAAAGATAAATAGATAAATAAATAAAAAGAAAAGAGAAGAAAAAAAAAGAAAAGGAATCTTATCCCTGAGAAGCTGTCATTATGGGTGTGGAAGGAAAGATAAAATGGGACAGAGAAATATGTAGAGGAATAATGAAAATGTTTGGATACTTTTCTAGAACTGATAAAATGATATCAATACATAGATTCAAGGGGTCAAAGTAAGAGATACATTATACAGAAATTTTAGAACCCCAGCAACAACAGAAACATCTTTAAAGCTGCCATGGGTGGGGGTGGAGGGAGATAGATTAAACTCATGGAGCCTCAGTTAGACTCCCAGCAATTTTTCATGATACACAAAAATGGAAACAGAAAAGATGGTGGAAGGATATCTTCAATGTGCTAAAAAGAAGTAGTAAATTTATCTTTTAATTATGAGGATGAAAAAAGTCACTATCAGGGAAAAGAAAAGGAGAAAATTCTCACTGTCTGATTCTCAATAAAGGAAATGCTATAGGATATACTTTAGGAAGAGGTGATTCCAGGAAGAAGGTCAGGGTGGAAAGAAAATACAAAGAATAACAGGATTATGGTGGCTCACACCTGTAATCCCTGCATTTTGGGAGGCCGAGGTGGGTGGATCACTTGAGTTCAGGAGTTCAAGACCAGTCAGGCTAACATGGTGAAACCCCATCTCTACTGAACATACAGAAAAAAATTAGCTAGTCATGGTGGCAGGCACCTGATATTCTAGCTACTTGGGAGGCAGAGACAAGAAAGAGAATCTTGAACCCAGGAGGCAGAGGTTGCAGTGAGCCACTGCACTCCAGCCTGGGCAACAGAGTGAGACCCCATCTTAAAAAAAAGTAAATGGAATGGAAAATACATGGATAGATCTAAGCAAGCATTGGGAATAAAAAATTTAAATAATAATATATGATGATAAAATTATTAAGTTATATATAATTTGTTTGGGTGCAGTAGATCATGCCTGTAATCCCAGCACTTTGGGAGGCTGAGGCAGGTGGATTGCATAAGCTTAGGAGTTTGAGACCAGCCTGGGTAACATGGTGAAACCCTGTCTCTACAAAAAATACAAATATTAGCCAGGCATGGTGGCATGCACCTGTAGTACCAGCTACTCGGGAGGCTGAGGTGGAAGAATGACTTGAGCCTGGGAGAGGGACGTTGCAGTGACATGAGATCACGTCACTGCACTCCAGTCTGGGTGACAAAGCCAGACCCTGTCTCAAAATACACACACACACACACACACACACACACACACACACCCCTTTCACAATATAGTTCATAATAAAGTTTACACATTAGGTATTCCAATGGTATAATCACTTAGCTTCAATCTTTGTACCACAGACAAGCATTGAAGATGTTAGATGGCATATAGAGGCATTAACAAATTACACCCCAAAAGCCCTAAATGATAGCTGCATGATCTCTCTTTGCTAAATAATGAAGTCATGCTTATGAGGAAAGCTGTGCTGCCAAATCTTATGGCTTTAAGTATACTCAAGACAGCCCAAGGGGAAACCTGCACCACCATAAAAATTGAATGCTGTGTTTATATTCCAGATGAATCTAAGAACATAACCTGACTTATGACTAATATGAAAACCCAGATAACCAACCTGTCAGATCCAAAACCCTCACTAATCAATTGGTTAAATGGTTGGTTTAAATCCTTGGGAACTTGGTGGCAGAAGCTAAGTGATCATACCATCGGAATACTGAATGTGTCCAAAAAGATTGTAAATAAAGAAGATTTGCTGATTTTTGCAAGGTTTGAATTACTTATCGTGGTGCCCAAGCATAACCTGAAAAACATTGTCCTAACCACCCTGGAAGTAACCACAGCCATAAGTTAGTGCCACATAGCCAATATGTCCCATCTGGAGCTAGTCAATAAATACCTAGTCACTGCATACCATCAGTGGCATGCTAGTCAGTGTCTTGTAATACGATAATGTGGTCACCGCATTCTCCAGGTTTCCACCCCATATCTCTTGTACTTTTTGGCCATAGGTTCTTGGTGTGGTTTCTTTGCTCCCAGTATAAAGAAGCATTTTGACTGAGTTGGCCAAATGAAGGGGTGAGCCAGATAAATCCATCCCAAATTTGCATTATCTCATTTTGAAAATGGGCTGTTGTTTGGGGTGTGGTTACCACTTCCTGTTTTTGTTGGGGGGATGCTAAAGTGAGAGCTAATGAGCTGATCCTTTCCCTTGAAATACTTTTCCTATGTCCCTTGTTCTTAAACATGTTTTTAATGGGCCAATTCTATATATTGTCTTTTGTTATGCCATTACTAAGGATACCAGGCCATTTCTGTGATGTAATAAATTTTTGGTATTCTATCCAGTCCTGACCTTGGAAGGGGGATACCCACCGTGGCAGACCAGAGCCACTGGAAAGAGGCATGAGTCCACATATCCAGTAGGTATCCTTTTATAATCTGTCTGTATAATCCTGAGCCCATTGTAGAAACAGGTTCATTTCATTGGCATCGGTGATTGGCAGTGGCACGAAGGTGTATGGACCTAGGATCAATGAATCAGTGATAGCAAGGTTGGGAAATTCACTTTAGTTACTAAAGGATGTTAAATCAGACAGTTTAAATGCCCTGTTCTTTATAAGATAGGAGTTGCTGTTATATCTAGGACAATAATTGTAACAGTTATTGTACAATAAACGTAGGCATTCCTTTGTATACATACCTGGTCCTGTGTCTTGGGGTTAAACAGTCCACAACAGCTGTCATCTGTTTTTAATCGTGGGTCGAAGATTTATGTTTAGTAAACTGGAGGTAAAGGTCTTTGTTAGGAGTTACAGTCCACTCAGGAGGTTGTGCCTTTCTAAGATGAGAGATGTGAATCCATGAGTCTATATCCTCTAATTTTGCGGCATATGGATTTGTCAATGGTATCTGGTATGGGACCTTCCATCGTGGTTGAAGGGAATCCTTTATTAGATGTCTTTTCCAATAGACAAAATCTCTGGGTTACAGATCATGACCAGGCATCTCATCTTCAGGGAGCACACTGTAAAAGGAATTCTTTAATGAATCTTGGCTTTTTGAAGAGATGATAAAGGAGTCCCTCACAATATTGCAATATACCTCCCTTGGGAAAAGTTGGATTGGTTATCTTCATTTCCATATACATGGCCTTCCTGTTGTAATTTCATAAGGGGACAGTTACTGTTTACCAAAAAGGGTGGATTGGGGTGTAAGCAGCACTAGGAGGAGTGCTTTGGGCCAGGGGAGGTGAAATGCCTTTGTGAACTTAGATAGATATGTTTTAATTATTCCACTGAGCCTCTCCACCAGGCCTGAGGACCAGGGATAGTAGACACATGGAAATGTTAAAATATGGGCCGAATTTTACAAATATTTTGAATAACCTGGCCAGTAAAGGGAGTTCCCCTGTCATTGTGAAGTACGCAGGGGACTCTCCGCGGTGGCATAATTTTTTTCTAGTAGATTTTTTCCAGCTGCCATAGCTGTTACTTGCCTGCAGGGAAAAGTTTCAACCCAAAGGGAAAATATGCAGACCATTACTAAAACATACTTGTAATTTTGAGATGATGGCAGCTGGATAAAATCAATCAATACCTCAAAAGGTCCAGCTGGAACAGGAAAATGACCCTTGGCCCCATGGAGAGACTTTCCTGCGTTATATTTGGACAAATATCACGTGAAAAGTAAACCATTTGCCACCATGAAGGATGGTTTCCAGTAATATTTTTTTACACAAGGGTTTCATTTTATCTGGAATCCAATGGGTCAGATTATGAATATATTCCATAAGGGCATCTGATATCCCATTGGAATAATGGATTTATTATTAGGTCCACATCATATTTTAGTTTCGAAAGTCAAGGATCCCCCTGCTTGTTTCCAAGTGGATTTCTTTTTTGTTGGAGCTATGCTCTTGGTTTCTTTCAACATGTTCTTTAAGTGTTTCAGGTTTTATGGCCATTTCCTGGATTGGGGCTGGTGGCTCGAATGCTGCTTTTTCAGCTGTGGCATCAGCCAATTGGTTGCCCTGACTTTCTGTGGAGTCTAGTTTTGAGTGACCTGAGATTTTTATAATTGTCAAACGTTTTGGTTTTAGTATAACTCCTAACAGCTCTGATATTTATTGTATATTTTATTATTATTATTATTTTGAGATGCAGTCTTGCTCTGTCGCCCAGGCTGGAGTGCAGTGGTGTGATCTCGGCTCACTGCAAGCTCTGCCTCCCGGGTTCATGCCATTATCCTGCCTCAGCCTCCCGAGTAGCTGGGACTACAGGCTCCCACCCCCACACCTGGCTAAATTTTTTGTAGTTTTAGTAGAGACAGGGTTTCACCGTGTTAGCCAGGGTGGTCTCGATCTCCTGACCTTGTGATCTTCCTGCCTTGGCCTCCCAGAGTGCCGGGATGACAGGTGTGAGCCACTGTGCCCGGCCTATTGTACATTTTTTATGGGTTGCTTTGAGGAGGTTAAATACTCTCTCTCTTTCCATAGCATCCCAAAGTCATGAGCAACCCCAAAAGCTGTCAGTGTAAATGTTTGCAGCCTTCTCTTTTGCCAATTGACAAGCTCAGGTCAGTTAGGGCAATCAATTTGGCAACTCCACTTGAGCTGATCTGGCTTAGGGAAGAAGACCGGCTTCAATTACCTCTCATAAGGAAACCACAGCATATCCTGCTCTAAAATTTCCATCCTCTCCTCTTAAATAAGATCCATCTGTATACTATTCTATCTTAGCATTATCCAGTGCCATCTATTGTAGGTCTGCCATGGGGGTAACAAGTCGGTCAGTCATTACAACACAGTCATGAGGGGTTTTGTTGGAAGGGCCCAGCAAGACAGTGGCTGGATTAAGATCACTATAGTGGGAAATAGTTATATTGGGAGATAATAAAAGCAAAAATTTATAAGAGGCTAACCAGTTGACAGACAGATCTTGAGTGGGATGACAGTTTAGAAGGGTCTCCAGAGAATGTAGCACAAAAATGATAAGGGGGTAACCCATAATAATTTCTTCAGCAGACTTGTACAGAAGGGCCATAGCTGTGATTGCTCTCATACAAGGAGGCAGCCCTTGAGCCACAGGGTCCAGCTGTTGGCTACAATAGCCAATAGGTCTCTGATGATCACCATGTTTATGGGTCAGTACTCCAAATGCAGCACGTACAATTTCGTGTGCAAAAAGGGAGAAAGGAAATTTGTAGTTTGGGTTTTCTAAGGCAGAGGCATTACTTAGAATTTCCTTTATTTGTTATACTGCTGATTGTCCCTCTGGAGTCCACGTGATGGGATCAGATTGTTCATTTTTTTAGGTATGCATACAGAGGTTAAGCCACAGGGAAAAAAGTCGGTATCCAGTTTCTATAATAGCCTGCCAGGCCCCAAAATCCTCTAAGTTGTTCCTTAGTGACAGGCATGGGGATAGCTGAAATTCCTCTTACACTGTCAGGGTTCATACTCAGTCCTTTGACAGAGATAATATGCCCCTGATACTTAAGTCTCAGTAAACATAGCTGAAGTTTGTCTTTGGACACTTTGAGTTCTTTGGTGGCTGTTTGAGTAAATATAGTCTATCTTCTTAAGAGGAAGAGAGTGTGTCTGAACAAAGGAGAAGGTCATCCACATACTGGATGAGTGTTGAGCCCTGGGTAAAAATTAAATCCTCTGGTTTGGTGCTGTGGTTCGTGCCTGTAATCCAGCACTTTGGGAGGCCAAGGTCAGGAGTTTCAGACCAGTCTGGCCAACATGGCGAAACCGTGCTTCTACTAAAAATACAAAAGTTAGCCAGGCATGATGGTGGGCCCCTGTAATCCCAGCTACTCTGGAGGCTGAGGCAGGAGAATCACTTGAACCTGGGAGGCAGATGTTGCAGTGAGCTGAGATCTGCCATTGCACTCCAGCTTGGGTGACAGAGTGAGATTCCATCTCAAAAAAAAAAAAAAAAAAAAAAATCAAATCCTCTAAATCAGCTTTTAATATTTGGGAAAAGTAAGTGAGACTTTCTGTACACTCTTGGGGCATTTCTGTCCATGTGTATTGTTATTCTTTCCAAGTAAAGGCAAATATCCAAATATTGGTAGTCCAGACCTACAGGAATACTAAAGAAGGCCCTGCAGAGACCCACAACTGAGAAATACTGGCTGTAGTGAGTATAGTTGATAGAAGCGTATGTGGGTTGGGGACTACTGGGTGCCTGGGTATTATGACATTGTTTATTGCCCTCAAGTCCTGCACACGTCTCCATCTTCTCCTGCTTAGTTTCTTTACAGGGAATATAGGGCCATTGCAGGGGATTGTGCAGGAAATAATGAGCCCCTTTTTCAGATAATCTTGTGTGATAGGGACAATTTCATCTATGGCTCCCTGTCATCGAGGATATTAAGATTGAGTAGGGGTTTCTTTGGGTTTTTCTCTACCTTTATTGGAGTAGTTGAGAATATATTCCCTATATCTGTATTTGACTGAGACCATAAGTGGGATGGGACATCCTTTAGCAAGTGCTCTGCTTCTGTTGTTAACAGGAAGATTGGGGAAGCTAAAAGGAGTTTTGCTGCTTTCTGCTCTTTATTCCAATGTTCTTTCTTCTCCCCTAATATTTCCTTCTCTGTCTTCACTTCACTTTCCTGGTCACAAGAGAATGTTTTAACATTACTGGTACTAAATTGTGGTACATTGTCAGGACCTTTTTTAATTTGGTATTTTTGGTCCCCGGACTCTAATTCTTAAAAAAGTTCAACTTTTGATGAAAAAGAGATATGGGCATTATGGATGTTGAGGAGATCACAGACCAAAAGATTGACAGGGGCCCCAGGGCATATTAGAAACACATGGGACCTACTAACCGTGTCACACTTAGAGCCTGTGTCAAGGGGGCTGATTCCGATGAAATGGTAAGGTATACGTTTTGACTTAAAACATGAGATTGTTTTATTAGACACACCCAACATGTTAATTATTTTATTATGCTGAAGAATGAGGTTTCTAAATAAGGTGGGATTTATCAGAGATATAGTCATGCGTGTGTCAGTTAAGGCAGTTGTAAGCTCATGGTTTATTATTATATGAATCTCTACCAATTTGTTTGTCAGGGTAGAATATTTGGAGAAGTGAAACCCCTGTACTTTCTCAGAGCATCCTAGTCTTCCTGAGTTGCATTCTCCTGCCTTTTCTTTTGTTTCAGCCTAAGGCAGTCTCTCTTAAGGTGTCCTGGTCTTTTACAATAGTAACAGACTGAGAGGCAAGAGTCTTCAGATGGAGGGAGCTTAAAATCTTTCTGGGGCTGAGAGATTTGAGAGGTTAATTGCTTTAGCTGTAAATGCATAACCCGGGCAATCTTCTATTTCTCTTTTTTTTCATCATAGTGCAGGAGATTTGATCAGCTAAGTTAACTAGTTCATTAGTCCAATCATGGCCCAATTTGTCATGTGGCATTTTATAAGGGTGGCTAAATCATCATCCAGTCTGTTTAAGAAATTTGCATTTTATAATGTATCATTTTTTATTGTTTTCAAAGCAATCAGCTGACATCCTGCAATACTGTCTTAAAGTTTTATTGAAATGTGTTAAATAATTTAAAACTGATTCATTTGGGTTCTGGTAGCATTGTCGAATTTTATTCCAATTCACAACCCTTTGGAACACTGAGGGAAAAATATTTAACAGAGCGGTCACTCATTCCCATGCCTCTTTATGCCTGTCTTCTGGATTTTGGGGGGTTGGTTGTTTGTGGCTCTATTGGGTCTTCAGGGGTTAAATCTGCTATAGGGTCTGACCATTGTGCTTTTTCCAGCCATTCCTTAGCTTTAGCTTCTGAGACCAACATGTGGACTAGCTGATACAGGTCTGAATGACTTGGGTCATAGCTTCTGATAATGATCTCATATTTTTGGGCAAACCCAATTGGATCTTCATGGAGGTCAGGAAATTCTTTAACTATGCCTCGTAATTCAGCCTTTGACCAGGGTTGGTAAACAATTGGCAGGGATCCCCTACCTGTTACAGGTTGTTCCTGAAATGGGGCAATCATGAGAGATGTCCCTGCGGCTCCCTCTTTTTCACCCAGATGAGATGCTGCCATTGGGGCTGTCAGGGAATCGTCAGGGAGTGGGGTCTTTGAAGTCAGACTACTGTTGAGTGGTAGACATGGAGGACAAGGGGGGAACAGATCTGATCAGGGAAGTTCAGAGAGGTCAAGGTAGAGTGAAGGTGGAGATGGAGGTAGAGGAGGTGCCAATAGCTCTTTAAGAGAGAGAAAAGATTAGAGAGTTCTTGATGAGCATTTCTAAGTTTTTCGTTGGCCTCCTGTAGGGAGATGAAGCAGTCTTCCTCCCTTTTGTGACTCTCCAGATACCATTGAAAGTAGCTCCCCCATTCTGGTTACTTAGTTTTTATGCCTGCATTTTCCACCCTGGTTCACAGGTACACTAATTTGGGCATATCAAAAGATCCTCATTTAGGTCATGGTAACTTAGAATCTGCTTTAGTTATTGTGGTCCACTTGGTTAAATATTTGCATGACTATTTGCCACAATACCCATCCGGAGTTTCTGAAGGGAGAACTTTATGTTCTTCTAGGGTCTTAGAGACCTCATTCTCCATAATTTAGAGTTCCTTTTTGGATTTCACCAAGTTGGGATGTATGTTGGACCCCAAATGTGCTGCTTGTAGACCTAGCTTTTCAGGGCCATCACACCCTGAACTGGTTTAGTCCACCCATATCACGGCTACCTGGCATATGTGTCAGGGGCCCAAGGTGTGGGAGGGGTCAACTCCTTATATGCACCTGTCAGTTGAGATTAGACCCTAAGTATGTTCTCCTGAGGGGGAAACCTATTCAGAGGCACTGAACATCTTAGAGGGTGTTTCTCTCCATCACCCTCAAATGATTCTCAGTCACCTGAGAATGCCCCAAAAGGCTGAGAGGAGCAAGGTGCTCTTATTTCTTTTTCAGAGTGGAAAATTCCACCCTCATGAGCTAGAGGGTTTGGAGTTGGTCAAATCTGATAGGGGAAAGAACCAACACATACACACACACACACAAAACAAACAAAACTGGCAACAAACAACAAAATCGTTAACCAAACTAACAATAATGACACAAATTATATGATTTCTGAGTGCTCTGTTAGCGGGAAATTAACACCAGCTGATTGTTGATGCTAATTTTAGTCATTTAAAAGAATTTGCAAGGCAGAATCCCAAACCCGTTCTTTACCTAGTGATGGAGATCCAAGCTGAAGTCTGCTTTCTGCTGATACAAAAGCAGACAGGCTCACCTTCCTTGATGGAAATGAGTGGAAACTCCCACAAAAAAAAGGATTTTTTTTTTTTTTTTTTTTTAACAGCAAATAATAAACCTCAGACCCCTAGATCCCTGAAAAACTTTGGAAGATCAGGGATCCCTGGAGGAAAGAGGTCCTGGACTTCAGAAAATTGTCCTATTGGTTTGGGCTATGAGGTGCCCAAGCTGGTACCAAACACTGAGAGATGAGAGACTGCAGGCTGGGTCACTTTCACTCAGGATCCCTCCATGGTTACTAGATGTCAATAGAGAAGAATGATGAGACAATACTCAATCATTTTAGGAGATTTATTTGCCAAAGTTAAGGATGCGCACCAGGAGATAGGTCTTTGCCTTTCTCCAAAGATGATTTTGAGGGTTCTAAATTTAAAGGGGAGATGGTAGGATATTGAGAAGTACACAATTTTCATGTAAGGGGTGGGTAGGGAAAAATAGTCATTCACACCTTTGTCTGGCTCAGTGAATCGGAGTCTCGCTCTATCACCAGGCTTGAGTGCAGTGGCGCGATCTTGGCTCACTACAGCCTCTGCCTCCTGGGTTCCAGCGATTCTTCTGCCTCAGCCTCCAGAGTAGCTGGGGTTATAGGCACGTGCCACCATGCCCAGCTAATTTTTGTATTTTTAGTAGAGACAGGGTTTCACCATGTTGGCCAGGATGGTCTCAATCTCCTGACTTTGTGATCCACCCACCTCGGCCTCCCAAAGTGCTGGGATTACAGGCATGAGCCACTGCGCCAGCCGATCTGCATTTTTTATATAAGATGACATAAAACAAATGGAGCAGAGAAAAAAATGCAGGGAATCTGCATTTTTACATAAGATAACATAGACAAAATGGGGCAGATATGCATTTATATGTGGTGGACTGGGGGTGACTGCACCTGTAAAAATAAGCTATCAGTTTGCATTGCCACCACAAAATTTTAAGAGCTCATTAGGAATTTTCTTGTGGGCAACATATGGGGGCGGTGTGTAGCTTTCCATCTTGTAGCCATCTCATTTAGGAACCAAAAGGGAGAGGCAGGTTTGTGCGACCCAGTTCCAAGCTTGACCTTTCCCTTTGGTCAAATGAGTTTGGGGTCCCCAAATTTAATTTCCTTTCATAATAACATAAAATTCTTCTCCAAAGCAACAGTAACTACTTAATATCATCAAGTATTGTGCTCATTTTTCTCTCATACTCCAGTAATTTTTTAGAGTTGGTGTAAATCATACTAGACCTTTCATATCTCTTTCCTTGTTTGCTTTCTCTTGGTAGCATTTCCCAAGAATATATTATGTATTTCATTTCTTATTGTGTTTAGCATCTGTCTGACAAGCAAACAATAACTGGTGTAATAATTAGCTGTCAAAATAATTGCTGAATAAATGAAGAGCTTGGAGCTTGATAGCAAGTCCTTTATTTTGCTAATGCATTATAAAAGGTATAAGAATAGATGGACTGGAGTCTTGTGATGACCGGTAAACCTTCCCTCGCCACACTTCTCTTTCCCCTTCTCCCTTTCCCTTCCCCCAGCCCGTGTGTGTGTAAGTGTGTGTGTGGGTGTGTGTATGTTTGTGCATGTGTCTGTCTAACTCTCTCTCTTTCTCATTTCCTCCCTCTCCACAATGGACATGTCTAGGTGAGGGATGCACAAATGCAATGCTTTAAACAAAATGTAATGCTTTAAATTCAGATTAAAAATATAATACTTGTAAACTGAAGGCAGGAATAGGACAAGCAGAATTCAAGGGCCCATTGCAGCCGGTAGATATAATCCATGGAAGGATTTCTCTGCCTATCTAGAATTGCTCTGAAAGCCTTTCCTAAAGGAAGTCTTGGTTTGAGGATAGAGAGTACAAAGGTGACCATATCTGGTATAGTGATCCCTGTCCTTCCCAGGGTTTACCTTTCAAGGGGGTGGAATTACAAGCTATTCTCAGTTTGTGCTTTGGGGAGATTATCAAAGTATCACCAGGTCTATTTTATGATACACATTCAGAATCATAGTCTCTGTGTTTGAATTTCAGTCTCCAGGTACAGACCCAGAGTGACTTCCAGAATTAGAACACTAGTAGCTCCTCTTCATGAACGTTATCTTCTAAAGAGGCCCTCAGAGAGGGTAGATCAGTTTCCCTTAAGGATTTGCTCTCGGGGACATCTTGAGCTTGCGACACTAGCTAGAGATTTTCAGCAGGTTTCTGGGGAAAATGGGGGCATGGAGATGGCACTGTGAGGTAATAGAGGCAGCTGGAAGGGAAGTAGAGTACCATAAGTTCAGACAGCTCCACAAAAGACAGGCAGTTTCCTTGGGGATGGAGCCTTCATTAACGTGGTTTACTCAGGCTCCTGTCATTCCTGGCTCTTAGTAAGGATTTTCCAGATAGGACAGCTGTGATTACACAGGCAGAGAAAGATTACAGATCAGGTTACCAACCCCCTCCTACTGACTTCAGGTAGTTTGATAGGGTGAGGGCAGATTAACGCATGGAGCATGCACCCAGGGAGGAGGGGCAGAGGGAAAGAGAACGAACAGAAGGGCAAGAGAATTGGCAGAATCCTCTCTCCTACGTCTTCCTAGGCCCACAGCCGGTGCCTTTGGCGCACTGAGGTGCACAGAGTTCCTTAGCCGGGCGCAGGGCGCGCAGCCCAGGCTGAGATCCGCGGCTTCTGTGGAAGTGAGCATGGCTGGGCAGCGGGTGCTGCTTCTAGTGGGCTTCCTTCTCTCTGGGGTCCTGCTCTCAGAGGCTGCCAAAATCCTGACAATATCTACACTGGGTGAGTGCTTGGCCGGAGAATTCCCAGACAGGCGCGTCCCGGATACCCGCACTGCCAGGGCTCCAGCGAACGGCGCTTGATCAGAGTCATCCAGGCGATTTTCCAGGCTGGGCTTGCGGACCCGGCTGGAGGAGGGGGAAGCCCATCCAGCTGTGGGGCAGAGAGGGGCCTCTGTTGCTGAAGAGGGGAAGATAGTTTTGGAGAAAAGAGACTCTCCTTTCCTCTCTCTTCTTGTTCAGGACGCGCTCCCCATCCCGCAGGGTTGGGGCCAGAAATTTGAGACCAGGACCAGAGCTTGAGTTCCTGCGCTGCCTTCTCCAGAGCGCAGTGGGACTTTCAGAGGCTCACCCTAAGCTCCATGGGGCGGGGGTGCGCAGTAGCTTCCAGTAGAAACGGTGGTGAGCGTTTTCAGGCTCTTGGAGACCAGGGAAAGGCGCTCCTGAGGGCAGGACCGCAAATGTTGTGAAGCTGCGTCCGGAGCCAGGGTGGCGCAGGCAGGTATTTCATGGCTGCAAGGCCAGTGGAGTGTTTTCCTCCACGGGAAACCTGGAGAACTGCCCAGGGCTGAGGAGAGGACTCAGGTCATTCGGATCTTTTGGAGCCTCCTTCTTTTACCTGTGCCGCTGACCGTTTTTGAGGGATTCATGGAACTGTTAATTCAGCATTTTGGGCCTCAGTTTTATTTTACTTTTATTTCAAAGGAAGTAGAAGATGAAAGAGAATTATATATGAGCTCAATCCGAGGATCGAGCCTCCCCAAGACTTTATTTCAATCCGTAGTGGGCTCTAATGGAGTCCTTTTAGATCACGGAGAATCAGGGCTTGTAGAGCTGGAAGGAACCACGGATCATCTAATTTAGTGTCCACTTTGGTTTTCTGAGAGGGCAACTGAGGGACAGGAAGTGAGATGCCTTTCTTAAGAGCCCACGAGGCCTCCCTAATGTCCCATGAAGAATTGTTTAGGGTTTCTTACCCCAAGACCACGCTCACCACAAGTTCTGCTCTGAAGCCCTTTTGACTAAGGATTTTCAAAAATCACTAAGAAACCGTGTTAGTCCATTGCAACAGAGCTTCTTGACTTCTTGAAAGTACACCGTCCTCCTTCCTCAGACTCCAAAAGGAAGCTGGTGTCATTTCTGAATCCAGGGGCTGGAATCCTGGTCTTTGCCCCAGAAAGCCATTTGACCTCTTAAGACTCACTATGAATGGCTGTTTCTGTGAGGACCCCTTCTTCCCGATTCCCTGTTCTTACATGGATTAAAATTTGAGCAAGACCTGTTGCAGATTTGTACTTTATACATCCCTCGTTGCTTTAGACTATTCACGTCTGGGTATAAGTAAACCGAGTCATTCAGAGAGCTGCACAGTACTTCTCTACTCCCCTTCCACCTCCATCCTCAAACTCTTGGCATTTTTCCATTAATTTCTCTTCTGATCTTCCTTTTCTTTTGCTGCTGAGACCCTTAGATTCTAGTGAAGGATCTTCTAAGAGAAGATATTAACGTGATAAAATTTTTACCTCTTTTGAGGACCAAGCTTCTCTTTCCTTAGCGTGGTAGGGTTTTCCTCGAATCAGTGATTCCTTAGTTTTTGGTGCAACCAGGATCTTGTAGGCCCACCCCAAGGGCTTCACAGTTGTCCTCAGATATCTTAATTATAAGTTGAATACTGGCCAAATTGAGTAATTTCCTGCCAAATACATTTGAATCACAAAGATTTGGGCTCTAAGTAGTAGCTTCTGTCCAATGGCAGTTTCTTAGACTCACCTTGTAACTTCTATATTTCTGTCTGCTACAGTAGCATACTTTTCCAGAATAGAATGACAGATAGCTCTGACTGATTGCTCATTAGGAACTCTTCATACTAATGTTGACACTACTGTGCTGTATTTTCTATCATTGCAGTTATATTTTGGAGACAGTGTCTCTCTAGGGCCCCAATTAACATGCAGTATGTACCTTAAGATGAGCAACTTTTACAGGCGTAATCACAGAGAAGCTCATTATACTGACACAGAGACTTTGAGCCACAGATGGAAATCTTTGATGGAGGATTGCCACAGATCCTGCACATAGGACAGGAAGGCTTTGGGTGCATGTGCCAGGCATTACCCAAAGTGAGATTGAGGAACAGGAAGCGCTTGTGTCCATCTGCTCACTGTTCACCTTTCCTCTTCCCTAAACTTTTTCTGCTGAATTTCCATTCCCTCCTGCCAACTCCCATATTGTCATCAGAAACTCTATTTTCATCTGTACAGAATGACATTGTGCATTGTTTCTAGGTGGAAGCCATTACCTACTGTTGAACCGGGTGTCTCAGATTCTTCAAGAGCATGGTCATAATGTGACTATGCTTCCTCAGAGTGGAAACCTTTTAATCCCAGGTATCTTTTTAAAAACTAATTTTTATATTCTTTTACTCTAAGAAAAAAGTGATAATATCTTTTTTATAGAGCTGCATAGTAAAATCTTTTTTGAATGTAGTCTTATTTCGGGATGAATAAATGTGTGTGTGGGTGTGTGTTCATGTTAAGTATTGGAATTCTTATTGGGGTCTGTAGACTAAGACTTCACATGCCATACTTCTGTGTTTTACCACTTACCTGAGTGTCATCCTATTCTAGACAACTTTCCACACATTATTATTAATAATTTTGAGGAACACTACACAATAGTATGGCTTAAATTTTTTTTGAACAGAAATATTTTGCCATATTTCAAGCTTTTATTATGTAAGTATAGAAGTTCTTCCTATCCCACAGGTTACTTTCTATTCTTGAGAGACTTGAAATTTATGAAAGATTTCCCAGGGAGCCTCTTAATTATGAACTGAGATGGGAATATATGATTAACATGACCTCATATGCTTGAAAATTTTGCAGCTATACATAAATTGTGCATAATGATGTCAAAAGTTCTTAATTGACTCATTGCCTCCAAAGAATGGTAACTAAAATGAACCTCATCAAATTCTGTTGACAGACACGTAGAAGGAGGACCAGAGAACTTAAATAATTTGTTTAATGTCAAATGAGAAATTAATAACAGAGTTGGGTGAATCTGGGTCTTCAGGTTCTGGGTTTCTCATTCTGAGGGTTTCTGAAACTTTGAACAACATCAAAAATTAACCATCTTGGGAGAAAAAGTCTGAGTCATTATAAAATTCTGAAGGTAAACTTTAGGCCTTGTTAATGTTCAGATAGTTTTAATGCACTCTTGATCACCCTCTAGATTGAGTTTCAGAATGTTCACTGAATATCCTTTTTATACATTTCCCTTTGTATCTGCCTTATAGTCAATCTGATTTCTCAGCAGTAATATATGGTCATCTTATTTTGGTGGTTCCAGTAGCCTTTGAGAAACTGCTGAAAGCTATAGACCCACTACTTTAACAGACCATGCACACCAAAATCCACAATGATTCTGTGGATCCATGGATCTGTTCAGTTTTATCTTTAGGTTCAAGTGTTGGGGTTCAGTTGTTCTGGAGTTTCTTTCAGTATTCCTCAATCTTTGGACAGTTCTGAGGTTGAGATGAAATATTCTTTCTTCTATTTTGCAGTCGTATTTGGGTAGAGCTCTGAAAATAGGAAAAACACTTGATTGGGTTGTTTTTGATAGTCTGATAGCCAAATCAGTGTATTGAAATATTTCAACATTTGTTAACTACATGTTTCCATCCCTTCCTTATTTAAAACTTTAATAACTGAATGACTTCAGGGATACTGAAGAAGTGTAGGTTTCTTGTGCTCACATGTAATATTTTTCCAATTCATAACTGAAATATCAAGTATAGGATAGCAGCCTAAAGGAGAACATAATTATTTGAGGTTCTGACTCTTTTTCCTTTTAAAAAAGATTTATACTTTTTTATTGCTGCATAATAGATGTACATATTTTCAGGGTACATGTGATAACTTAATACATTTATATAATTTGTAAGGATCAAATCAGTATAATTGGGATATGCATGACCTTGAATATTTGTTCTTTCTTTATTCTAGAAACATTCAAATTATTCTCTTCTAGCTACTTTGAAATATACAATAAATTATTGTAAACTATAGTCACCCTACTTATCTTTCAAACACAAGATCTTATTTCTTCTGTAAAGCTATAGCTGTGTACTCATTAATCAACCTCTATCCATCTCCCCTCTACACTACCATTTCTGGTCTCTAGTAATCACCGGTCTACTCTTTACTTTCATAAGATCCACTTTTGTAAGCTGCTACATATGGATGAGAACATGGGATATTTCTCTTTCTATGCTTGGCTTATTTCACTTAATATAATGGCCTCTAATTCAATCCATGTTGCTGTAAATTACAGGATTTCATTATTTTCTATAGCTGAATAATATTTCATTGTGGATTTAAATCACGTTTTCTTTATCCATTAGTCCACTGATGTGCACTTAGGTTGATTGCCTTATTTTGGTTATTGTAAACAGTGCTGCAATAAACCTGAGAATGCAGCTATCTCTTCGACATACTGACTTTTTTCTTTTGGATTGTATATCCAGTAGTGGAATTGCTGCATCATGTGGTAGTTCTGTCTTTAGTTTTTTGGAGATTCTTAGTAGAGTTTTCCATAGCGGCTGTACTAATTTACAGTGTATGAGGGTTCCCCTTTCTTGACTTTCTTGTCAGCATTCATTATTCCCTGTCTTTCAGATAAAAGCCATTTAACTGTGATGAGATGATATCACATTGTGATTTTGATTTGCATTTTTCTGATGATAAATAATGCTGAACATTTTCTTATATACCTGTTGGTTATTTTGAGAAATGTCTATTCAGATCTTTTTCCTATGTTTAACTAAATTATTTGCTATTAAGTTGTTTGAGCTGCTTATATATTCTGGTTATTAATCCATTGTGAAATGAATAGTTTGCAAATATTTTCTCCATTCTTTGGTTTGTCTTTTCATTTTGTTGACTGTTTCCTTTGCTGTGCAGAAGCTTTTTGGCTCAATGTAATCCCATTTGTCTATTTTTGCTTTGGTTGCCTGTACTTTTGACGTCTAACTAAAAAAGTCTTTGCTGAGACCAATATCTTGGAATAGTTCCTCAATGTCTTCTTCTAGTAGTTTCATAGTTTTAAATCTTAGAATTAAGTTTTAAATCCACTTTGACCTTATTTTTTTGTATGGTGAGAGATAGTGGTTTGGTTTTATTGTTTGTATCTATCCAGTTTTACAGTTTCTCCAGCATCATTTATTGTAAAGACTGTCCTTTCCTCATTGTATGTTCTTGGTATCTTTATTGAAGATAAGGTCACTATACATGTGTGAGTTTTTATCTAGGCTCTTCTGTTCCGTTGGTCTATGTGTTTGTTTTCATGCCAGGACCATGCTGATTTGGTTACTATATGTTTGCAGTGTATTTTGAAGTCATGTAGTTTGATGCCTCTGGCTTTAATCTTTTTGCTGAGGATCACTTTGGTTACTTAGGATCTTTTATGGTTCCATATACATTTTATAATTTTTTTTCTATTTCTCTGAATAATGTCATTGATAATTTGATAATAATTGCATTGAATTTGTAAGTTTGCTTTGGATAGTTTTGGCATTTTAACAACATTTATTCTTCTAGTCCATGAACAAGGAATAGCTTTCAATTTCTTGTGTCCTCTTCAATTTCTTTCAGTGGAGTTTTACAGTTTTCCATATATATCTTTTACATCTTTTGTTAAATTGATTTCTAGGTATTTTATATTTTTTTGTAGCTATTATAAATGGAATTTCTTTATTGCTCTCTTTTTCAGGTTGTTTGCTGTTGGCACATGGAAATGCTACTGATTTTTGTATGTTGATTTTTTTATCCTGCAACTTTACTGAATTTGCTTATGAATTCTAATAGTTTTTTGCTGGGGTCTCTAAGTTTTTTAAGTATAAAATCATGTTTTCTGTGAACAAGGCTAATTTGACTACTTCCTTTCCAATTTGGATGTCTTTATTTCTCTTGCCTAACTTCTCTGTCCAGAACTTCCACTATGATGTTGAATAAAAGTAATGGAAGTGGGCATCCTTGTCTTATTTCAGATCTTAGCTATTTTCAATTTTTCGCTATTTGATATGATGTTAGTTGTGGTGTCTCATATATAGCCTTTATGATTTTGAGGTATGTTCCTTCTATACCTAGTTTGTTGAGGGTTTTTTTTTTTTAAATCATAAAAAGGTGTTGGATTTTGCTGAATGCTTTTATGCATCTATTGAAATGATTATATGGTTTTTGTTCTTGGTTCTGTTAATGTGATGTATCATGTTTGTTGATTTGCATATGTTGAACTACCCTTGCATCCTTGGGATAAATCTCACTTGATCATGGTGAATGATCTTTTTAATGTGTTGTTGAATTTGATTTGCTAGTATTTTGTTGAGGATTTTGCATCTATCTTCATCTGTTATATTGGCCTATAGTTTTTTTTTTTTTTTTCCTTATTATGCCCCGGTCTGATTTTGGTATCAGAGTATGGCTGGTCCTATAGAATGAGTTTGAAAATAGTCCCTGATCTTTAATTGTTTTGAAGTCTTTGAGTAGAATTGGAATTAGTTATTTGGATGTTTGATAGAATTCATCAGTGAATTCACCAGGTCCTGGGCTTTTCTTTAATGAGAGACTCTTTATTATGGCTTTGATCTCATTCTTCATCATAAGTTTGTTGAGGTTTTCTATTTCTTCATAGCTCAGTCTTGGTAGGTTTTATGTGCCTTGGAATTTATCTTTTTCTTCTAGGTTTTCCAATTTGTTGGCATATTGTTGTTTGTAATAATATAGAGACTTTTAATGATACTTTGTATTTCTGTGGTCTCAGTTGTTATATCTTTTTTTCTGTTTCTGATTTTATTTTTTTGATCTTCTTTTTATTTTTTAGTCTGGTGTATTAGTCTGTTTTCACATTGCTGTAAAGAACTACTTGAGACTGGGTAATTTATGAAGAAAAGAGGTGCAATTGACTCACAGTTCCACAGGATGTATAGGAAGTGTGGCTGGGAGGCCTCAGGAAACTTACAATTGTGGCAGAAGGTGAAGGGAAAGCAAGCACATCTTACCATGGTGGAGTAGGAGAGAAAGAAAGCAAGGCAGGAAGTGCTACACACTTTCAAACATCCAAATCTCATGAGAACTCAGTCACTGTCACGAGAACAGCAAGGGGAAATCTGCACACATGATCCAATCACCTCCCACCAGGCCTCTTCTCCTACACTAAGGATCACAATTTGAGGCGAGGTTGGGTGGGGTCACAAAGCCAAGCTGTGTCATTCCACCCCTGGCCCATTCCAAATCTCATGTCCTTCTTATAATTCAAAACAAAACCATGCCTTTTCAACAGTCCCTCAAAATCTTAACTCATTCCAGCCTTAATTCAAAAGTCCAAGTCCAAAGTTTCATCTGAAGCAAGACAAGTCCCCTCTGCCTGTGAGCCTTTTAAATCTAAAACAAGTCAGTTACTTCCAAGATACCATGAGAGTGTAGTCATTGGGTAAATACTCCCATTCCAAATGGGAGAAATTGTCCTCAACAAAGGGAGTATAGGCCCCATGCAAGTCTTAAACCCAGCAAGGAAGCCATTAAATCTTAAAGTGCCAAAATAATTTCCTTTGATTCCATATCTCACATCCAGGGCATGCTGATGCAAAGGATGACCTTCCAAGACCTTGGGCAGCTCTGTCCCTGTGGCTCTGCAAGGTATAGCCCCTATGACTGCTTTAGTGATCTGGTGTTGAGTGCCTAAAGCTTTTCCAGGGGGATGGTGCAAGCTGTTGGTGGTTCTACCATTCTGGGGTCTGGAGGACAGCTCCACTAGGCAATGCCTCAGTGGGGACTTTGTTTGAGGGCTTCAGCCCCACATTTCTCCTCTGCACTGCCCTGGTAGACGTTCTCCATGAGTGCTCCACCCCTGCAGCAGACATGAAGGCATTTTCATATGTCCTCTGAAAACTAGATGGAGGCTTCCAAATCTCAACTCTTGCCTTCTGCATACCTGCAGGCCTAACTCCACATGGAAACCACCAAGTCTTGGTGCTTGCACCCTCTGAAGCAATGACCTTAGCTGTACCTGGGCCTCTTTTAGCCATGACTGGAGCTGGAGCAGCTGGAGGTGCCATGTCTCCAGGCTGAACAGAACAGTGGGGTCCTGGGCCTAGCTCACAAAACCATTTTCCCCTCCTAGGCCTCTGGGCCTGTGATTGTAGGGGCTGCCATGAAGGTCTCTGACATGCCTTAGAGATATTTTCCCCATTGTCTTGGTTATTAACATTTGGCTCCTCTTTACTTATACAAGCTTCTGCAGGTAGCTGCTTGAATTTCTCCCCAGAAAATGGGTTTTTCTTTTCTACCACATGGTCAGGCTACAAATTTTTCAAAAGTTTATACTCTATTTCCCTTTGAAATATAAGTTCTTTTTGCTTATGCAAATGAACATGGGCTTTTAGAAGCAGCCAGACCATGTCTTGAATGCTTTGCTGCTTAGAAATTTCTTCAGCCAGATACCCTAATTATCTCTCTCAAGTTCAAAGTTTCAATCTCTAGAGCAAGGTCACAATGCCACTAGTTTCTTTGCTAAAGCATAGCAAGAGTGACCTTTGCTTCATTTCCCAGTAAGTTCCTCATTTCCATCTGAGATCACCTCAGCCTGGACTTCATTGTCCATATCACTGTCAGCATTTTGGTCAAAATCATTCAGCAAGTCTCCAGAAAGTTCCAAACTTTTCCACATCTTCCTGTCTCCTTCTGAGCCCTCCAAACTGTTCCAACCTCTGCCTATTACCCAGTTGCAAAGTCATTTCTACATTTTTAGGTATCTTTATAGCAATGCCTCACTTCTCTGGTACCAATTATCTGTATTAATCTATTTCCACACTGCTATGAAGAACTACCTGAGATGGGTAATTTATGAAGAAAAGAGGTATAATTGACTCACAATTCCACAGACTTCACAGGAAGCATGGCTGGGAGGCCTCAGGGAACTTACTTTTACATACAGCAGAAGGCAAAGGGGAAGCAAGAATGTCTTACCATGGTAGAGCAGGAGAGGAAAATGAGCAAAGGAGGAAGTGCTGTACACACTTTCAAACAACAAGATATTGTGAGAACTCACTCACTATCATGAGAATAACCAGAGGGAAATCTGCCCTCATGATCCAATCATCTCTCACCAGGTCCCTCTTCCAATACTAAGGATCACAACTTGAGATAAGATTTGGATGGGAACACAGCCACACCATATCATCTGGCTAAAGATTTGTTGATTTTGTTTATTCTTTTAAAAAGTCAACTTTTTGCTTCATTGATCTTGTGTCTTTGTTTTAGTCTCAATTTCACTTATTTCTGCTCTGATGTTTTTACTTTTTTCTTTCTACTAATTTTGATTTTTTTTTTTGGTTCTTGTTTTTAGAGTTCCTTGAAGTGTATCATTAGATTGTTTATATGAAGCCTTTCGAACATTTTAGTATAGGCATTTATTACTATCAACTTAACTCCAGTGTTTCTTTGTTGACTTTCTGTCTAGATAATCTGTCCATTACTGAAAGTGGGATGTTGAAGTTCCCTACTATTATAGTATTGCACTCTATCTCTCTCTTTAGATCTATTTATGTTTGCTTTGTATACTTGGGAGCTCTGGTATGAAGTGCACAGATATGTAAAATTGTTATTATCTTTTTGCTGAACTGACCCTTTAATCATTCTATAGAGACCTTCTTTGTCTCTTTTTACAGTCTTTTATTTGTATTCTTTTTTTTTTTTTTGACAGAGTCTTGCTCTGTCAGCCAGGCTGGAGTGCAATGGCACAATCTTAGCTCACTGCAACCTCTGTCTCCTGGCCTCAAGCTATTCTTCTGCCTCAGCCTCCCAAGTAGCTGGGATTACAGACATGTGCCACCACACCCAGCTAATTTTTGTATTTTTGGTAGAAACGAGGTTTCTCCATGTTGGCCAGGCTGGTCTCGTACTCCTGACCTCAGGTAATCTGCCTGCCTCTGCCTCCCAAAGTGCTGGGATTACCGGCGTGAGCTACCGCGCCTGGCCATATTCTATCTAATCTGATATGTAAGTATAGTATTCCTGCTCTTTTTTGGTTTCCAGTTGCATGGCATATCTTTTCCCATCCCTTCACTTTTACTCTACTGTGTCTTTATGGGTATAGTGGTTTTTTTTTTAATGTAGCATATAGTTGAGTCTTGTTTCTTTCTCCATTCAGCTATATGCCTTTTAATTGGATAATTGAGTCCATTTATATTCAGTACTTTTTTTTTTGATATGTAATTACTTTTTGTTGCTTGTTTTCTGGTTGTTTTGTAACTTCTTTCTTTCTTCCTTTCTGTCTTCATTTGTGGGTAAGTTGTTTCCTCTGGCAGCATGTTTAATTCATTGCTTTTTATTTTTAATGAATCCTATTATAAATTTTTGTATTGTGGTTGCCATGAGGTTTCTAAAATATCTTATAGACATAACAAATTATTTTAAATAAATGATAACTTAGGTCACAAAGAACAGAATACAAACAATAATCAAAAAGAGAAAAATGACCTCTGCACTTTAACTTCATCCCTCCCTCATTTTGACTTTGTGCTATCTCAATGTGTATACTTTTGTATTGCCTACCTATTAATAGGTTGCTGTGGCTATTATTTTGTTTTCAATCGATTTGTCTTTTGGGCTTCGTAGTAGAGTAATGAGTGGGTTTCACACCACAATTACAGTATAGAGTATTCTGGTTGCATCCATGCACTTAATTTTACTAGTGGATTTTATACCTTCAAATATTTTATTTTTGCATGTTAGTGTTTTTTTTTCCCCCAGATTGGAGAGCTCTCTTTAGCCTTTCTTATAAGACAGATCTGGTAATCTAGTAGCTGTGAATTCTCATAGCTTTTATTTGGGAGATACTCTGTCTCTCTTTCGTATTGGAAGGATAGCTTTACTGTATACAATATTCTTGGGTAACGGGTGTTCTTCTTTCAGCACTTTGAAAATGTCATTTTACTCTCCCTGGCATGTATGGTTTCCATTGTGAAGTCTGTTTTCAGATGAATTATACCTCTTTTTTATGTTACTTGGCACTTTTCTCTTGGTGCTTTTAGGATCCACTCTTTGTCCTTGATCTTTGAGAATTTATTATATACCTTGGGGTAGTTTTATGTGGGTCTGTTTGGTGTTCCCTGACCTTCCTTTTCCTGGATATTTATCGCCTTTTCAAGTTTTGGAAAATTTTCTGTTACTATTTATTTGAAGATTTCTATCCCTTGCTCTTGCCCAACTCCCTCTTGAACACCAATACTTTTTAGATTTGGTCTTTTGAGGTAATTTTATATACCTTGTAAGTAATCTTTGTTCCATTTCATCCTTTTTTTCTGTCTTTTCTCCTCTGACTTTATATTTTCAAATAGGCTGTTTTTGAGCTTACTGATTCTTTCCTCTACTTGATCCATCTTGCTGTTGAACATCTCTAATGAATTATTCAGTTCAGCAAATGTGTTTCTTGGTGCCAAGATTTGTTTGATTTTTTCCTATTATTTCATTTAAAACATTTTTTAGAGATAGGTCTTGCTCTATCACCCAGGCTGGAGTACAGTGGTGCTGCAATCATAGCTCATTGCAGCCCTGAACTTCTGAGTTCAAGAGATCCTCTGCCTTAGCTTCCTGAGTAGCTGGGACTATAGGCCTGTGCCAACTAATTTATTTTTTGATTTATTTATTTTTTTTTGAGATGGAGTCTCACTCTGTTGCCCAAGCTAGAGTGCAGTGGTGCAATCTCGGCTCACCGCAACCTTCACCTCCCAGGTTCAAGCAGTTCCCCTGCCTCAGCTCCCCGAGTAACTGGGACTACAGGCACACACCACCACGTCTGGCTAAATTTTTTTGTATTTTTAGTAGAAACGGGGTTTCACCATGTTGGCCAAACTGGTCTTGAACTCCTGACCTCAGGAGATCCACCCTCCTTGGCCTCCCAAAGTGCTGGGATTACAGGCACGAGCCTCCGTGCCCAGCTGATTTCTTTTTTTTAAAGATGGGGTCTCTATATGTTGCCCAGGCTGGTCTTGAACTCCTGCCCTCAAGCAATCCTCCCACCTCAGCTTCTGAGTAGCTGATGTTACATGCGTGAGCCACTGTGACTGGACTAATTCAGTTTTTCAAATTAAATTTCTCTGATAAATTTCTGAATTACTCTTCTGTGTTATCTTGGAGATTGACAAATTTCTTTAAAACTACTCTTTTGAATTCTTGGTCAGAGAGTTTACATATTGCCATCTTATTAGGGTCAGCCACTGATTTCTTGTGTCTGTCTGGGGAGGTCATGATTCTCCATTTCATGTTGTTTCTTGTGGATATAGGTCTATGTCTTTGCATTGAAGGATTAGTTATTTTTTCCAGTTTTCTTTGTCTGTCTTGTCTTGGTTTCAATTGGATATGTTTGGTTAGAAATTCTTTGCACTTTGCCTGTTGATTTTTTTTTTTTCTTGCTTTTTATTTTCCACTAGGCTGCTGCCTCCTTTTCAGCTCTAGATGGCACCTTAATCCCAGGTTTGCCTTGGTTCTAGCACAGTCAGAGTGCCACTCATCCTGAACCAAGAAAGTCCCAAAAGGGATATATTGGTAGTGTAGGGAGGCTGGTTAGGGATTTGCGTCGAAAAGACCTGTGGAATGGACCTTTTACAGCATGGTGTTACTGAACATCCATTCTGATTTGGCATCTCCTTTGACTGAGTTACAGAGCTGAGTATCCAGAGTTGGAAATGGTAGTCCTGCCTCCTCCCTTTGTTTCTGGGCTCCTTTTGTCTCTGTCCTCAAGGCTATTTCTCCTTTCAGACACTCTCATGCTTCTTGTGGGTTGAGGCAGGGACAGGTCTTCTATCAGAGGACCCAAGATGGTGGGGAAGTTGGTTGTCCACCTCGACTTCACTTTTTTCAGTGTAAAAGTGAGAGACAGGGGAAAATTTTTGACATGCTTGGTGATGGGCAGATATGGGGGAGGGGCATCATAGATATGGAATTTCAGTTCTCTTAATGCCTATTTGGAGTTTTTTCACTCTTCTGTGGCCCTTGGAACTGTCTCCTTCTCATATTTGAGTTCTGGGATATTGCAGGTGATAATTTCAGCACTGTATATTTATTTTTGGTTTTCTATAATTGGGGAGAGAAGCTAGCTTGATTCTCTGACACCATTTTGGAAGCAGAAGGCCTCTTTTTCTTTCTTTCTTTAAGACAGTTTTCTGTGCCTCACTGTCTACCTGGTATATTTTTCTCCAAGTGACAGGTCCTCATTGTTTTTGGGTGACTGCCCAAGTTATATCAGTGATCTTCATGGGCTGACTCCAAACACTCAGGGCAGTGATTTTCTTCTCCTGACCAGAAAATTCTCATCCTGACCGGCAGGTCAATTTTGAGTTTTTTAGTAACTAGGTAGGAGAGCAGATCAATAGCTAATATGAGGAAATCTATAATTGCAATTCAGGTTTCTAATTTGGCCACTGGGCTTTTCTCTTTCTCTATAAGTGGTGTTTACCGTAGCCCTGAGGAGTGAAATGTACAGCATCTTTATCTGTCATAAAAGGTAAAATAATTTCATGTTGTTAAGATTTATGGAACTTAATAAAGTAAAATTGCCTTTCTTCTGAATATCAGAACCCATGGATAGATAATGACAGGAGTTAGATAATGATCAAAATGCCATACTTTTTCCAACTGCTTGGAAAACTTATCTTTAGATCTTTACTAAATATCAAGAGTTGAATCCAAGATGAGTAGGGGTTTGGAGAGAGGCCTTGTATGATGTCTGGGTATTATGCTACCTGATTATTTCTGGTAGTCATTCCTGACCTTGGTAGTGTTCTGACATATATGTACTGAGCTGTTCTCTGGAAGATCCCAACTTGACTTTTCTCTCTGCAGCTCTCTCCCCTCTGGTATTGTTTTGTGAATTCTGTCTGTCTTGTTTTCTCTGAAATCTGAATCCAGTCTCCTCCATTCAGGGAGAAGCCCTGGAGCTCTATTATGAAAATGTTCTCCAGCCGGTAATAAATGTTCTGCACTGACTGGTGTGCAGTGTACAATTTTTTTTTTAAATAAATTGTATCTTCTTTATTTTTAGTTGTGTAAAGTAGGAAGGTAAATCTGCTCTATTACTTCCTCATGGCCACAGATTGAACTTCCTTTTCTTCATTTTTAAAACATTTTACAGAAGCAATATTGACCTATAAATAATAAACTGCATATATATAAAGTATACAATTAGAAGCTGGGCGCAGTGTGATATGTTTTGACTGTGTCCCCACCAGAATCTCATCTTAAATTCCCATGTGTTGTGGAAGAAACCTGGTGGGAAGTAATTAAATCATGAGGGCAGGTCTTTCCTGTGCTATTCTTGTGATAGTGAATAAGTCACATGAGATCTGATGGTCTTAAGAAAGGGGAGTTTCCCTGCACGAGCTCTCTCTCTCTTGCCTGCTGTGACGTAAGACATGCCTTCTGCCTTCTGCTATCATTCCCCAGCTATATGGAACTGTGAGTCCATTAAATATATTTTTCTTTATAAATTACCCAGTCTTAGGTATATCTTTATCAGCAGCATGAAAACAAAATAATACAGTAAATTGGTACTGGTAGAGTGGGGTGCTGCTGTAAAGACACCCAAAAAAGTGGAAGCGACTTTGGAACTGGGTAACAGGCAGAGGTTGGAACAGTTTGGAAGGCTCAGAAGGAGACAGGAAGATGTGGAAAAGTCTGGAACTTCCTAGAGACTTGTTGAATTTTTTTGACAAAAATGATGATAGTGATATGGACAATGAAGTCCAGGCTGAGGTAGTTTCAAATAGAGATGAGGAACTTATGAGGATCTTGCTATGTTTTGGCAAAGTGATGGGGGCATTTTGCCCCTGCCCTAGAGATTTGTGGAACTTTGAACTTCAGGGAGATGATTTAGGGTATCTGGTGGAAGAAATTTCTAAGCAGCAAAGCATTCAAGATGTGACTTGGGTGATTTTAAAAGCATTCAGTTTTATAAGGGAAGCGGAGTATAAAAGTTCAAAAAATTTGTGGCCTGACAATGTGATAGAAAATAAAATCCCATTTTCTGAGGAGAAATTCAAGCTGCTGCAGAAATTGCATAAATAAGGAGAAGCCGAGTGTTAATCCCCAAGACGGTGGGGAAAATGTCTCCAGGGCATGTCAGAGGTCTTCAGTCTTTACAACAGCCCCTCCCATCACAGGCCCAGAGGCCTAGGAGGAAAAGATGGTTTCGTGGACCAGGCCTAGAGTCCCAGTGCCATCTGCACTCTTGGTGCCCTGCATCCCAGTTGCACCAGCCATGACTAAAAGGGGCCAAGGTATAGCTCAAGCCATTGCTTCTGAGGTTGGAAGATCCAAGCCTTGGCAGCCTCCATGTAGCATTGAGCCTGCAGGTCACAGAAGTCAAAAATTGAGGTTTGGGAACCTCTGCCTAGATTTCAGAGGATGTATGGAAATGCCTGTATTTCCAGGCAGAAGTTTGCTGTAGGGGCAGGAATCTCATGGAGAACCTCTGCTAAGTCAGTGTGCAAGGAAATGTGGGTTGCTGCCCTCACTCAGAGTCCTACTAGGGGCACCACCTAGTGAAGCTATGAGAAGAGGGCCACTGTCCGCCAGACCCCAGAATGGTAAATTCACCAATACCTTGCACCGTGTGCCTGGAAAAACCACAGACACTCAACAGCTGCCCATGAAACCAACTGGGATGGAGTCTATACCTTGCAAAGTCACAGGGATGGAGCTGCCCAAGACCATGAGAATCTACCTCTTGCATCAGCATGACCTGGATGTGAGGCATGGATTCAAAGGAGATCATTTTGGAGCTTTAAGATTTGATTGCCTTGCTGGATTTTGGATCTGCATGAGACCTGTAGCCCCTTTGTTTTGGCCAATTTCTTCATTTGGAAGGGCTGTATTTACCCAATGCCTCTACCCCCATTGTATCTAGGAAGTAACTAACTTGCTTTTGATTTTACAGGCTTGTAGGCAGAAGGGACTTGCCTTGTCTCGGATGAGACATTGGACTGTGGACTTTTGAGTTAATGCTGAAATGAGTTAAGACTTTGGGGACCTATTGGGAAGGCATGATTGGTTTTGAAATGTGAGGACATGAGATTTGGGACGGGCCAGTGGCAGAATGATATGGGCTGGCTGTGTCCCCACCCAAATCTCATCTTGAACTTTCACATGTTGTGGGAGGGACCTGGTGGGAAGTAATTGAATCGTGGGACAGTTCTTTCCCATGCTGTTCTTGTGATAGTGAATAAGTCTCATGAGATCTGATGGTTTTATAAAAACTTGTGTGTTTCCCTACACAAGCTCTCTCTCTCTCTTGCCTGTTGTGATATAAGATGTGCCTTTCACCTTCTGCCATTATTCTGAGGCCTCTCCAGCCATGTGGAACTGTGAGTCCATTAAATCTATTTTTCTTTTCTTTTGGCAAATTACCCAGTCTTGGGTATGTCTTTATCAGCACCATGAAAATGGACTAATAAAGAGTGGTTCATGCTTGTAATCCCAGCATTTTGAGAGGCCGAGGTGGGTGGATCACTTGAGGTCAGGAGTTCAAGTCCAGCCTGGCCAATATAGTGAAACCCCATCTGTACTAAAAATACAAAAATTAGCCAGGCCTGGAGGTGTGCACCTGTAATCCCAGCTACTCAAGAGGCAGAGGCAGGAGAACGTCTTGAATCCAGGAGGTGGAGGTTGCAGTGAGCCAAATCACACCACTGCACTACAGCCTGGGTGACGGAGTGAGACTCTGTCCAAAATAGAAAAAAAGTAAAAATTAAAACATATATACAATTTGATGTTTGAACATGTGTATATACTTGTGAATCCAACAACATAATTAGGATATGAATATTTCCATCATTCCAAGAAAATTTCTCTTGTCCCTTTACAATCCCCACTATGTGTCATCCCACCTTCCAGCTCCCATTGCTAGTTAGTCACTAACATATCACTATGTGTTAGTTTGTATCTTTTAAATTTTATGTAAATGGGATTATAAGGTATGTATTCTTTTATTTTGCCTTGTTTTAATTAACATTATTGTATTAGTCCATTTCACATTGCTATAACATGTCTATTGCCTGAGGCAGCATAATTTATGAAGAAAAGAGGTTTATTTGACTCACAGTTCTGCAGGCTGTACAAGCACGGCACCAGTATCTGCTCAGCTTATGGTGAGGCCTCAGGAAGTTTACAATCATAGCAGAAGACAAAGGGGGAGCCGGCTAGTCACATGATGAGAGAGGGAGCTAGAAAAAGCGGGTGGAGGTGCTAAGCTCTTTTGAACAACCAGCTCTTGTGTGAATTCACTACCATGGTGACAGTACCAAGCCATCCATGAGGTATCTGATCCCAAGACTCAAACACCTCTCACTAGGCCCACCTCCATTTTTGGAGGTCACATTTCAATGAGATTTGGAGGGGGCAAACATCCCAAGAATATAAATTATTATTTATAGATTCATATTGTGTTTATGAGTTATTTATTCATTTTTATTGCTTACTAGTGTTCTATTGTATCCATTACTAAAATGTGTTTATTTAGTTTTCTGTTGATAGACACTTGGGTTATTTTCAGTTTGGGAATATTACAAATATACCTGCTATGACCATTTTGTGTACAAGTCTGTTATAACTTTCTTTCTTTCTTTCTTTCTTTCTTTCTTTCTTTCTTTCTTTCTTTCTTTCTTTCTTTCTTTCTTTCTTTCTTTCTTTCTTCCTTCCTTCCTTCCTTCCTTCCTTCCTTCCTTCCTCCTTCCCTCCCTCCCTCTCTCTCTCTTTCTTTCTTTCTTTCTTTCTTTCTTTCTCTTTCCCTTCCTTCCTCCTTCCTTCCTTCCTTCTTTCCTTCCTTCCTTCCTTCCTTCCTTCCTTCCTTCCTTCCTTCCTTCCTTCCTTCCTTCCTTCCTTCCTTCCTTCCTTCCCTCCCTCCCTCCCTCCCTCCCTCCCTCTCTCTCTCTCTCTCTCTTTCTTTCTTTCTTTCTTTCTTTCTTTCTTTCTTTCTTTCTTTCTCTTCCTTCCTTCGTCCCTCCTTCCCTCCATCCCTCTCTCCCCTCCTTCCTTCCTTCCTTCCTTCCTTCCTTTCTTCCTTCCTTCCTTCCTTTCTCCTTCTCTCTCCTTCCTTCCTTCCTGCCTGCCTGCCTGCCTGCCCTCCCTCCCTCTCTCCCTCCCTTCCTTCCTTCTTTTTTCTTTCATTATTTTTTTGAGGCAAGCTCTTGTTCTGTTGCCCAGGCTAGAGTGCACTGGCACAATCATGGCTCACTGCAGCCTCAGACTTGGGCTAAAGCAATCCTCCTACCTCAGCCTCTTGAGTAGCTAGAACAACAGATGTGCACCCCCAATCCCAGCTAATTTATTTTTTGTAGAGTCGGTATCTCACTATGTTGCCCAGGCTAATCTCAAACTTCTGGCTTCAGGTGATCCTCCCATCTTGGCCTTTCAAAGTGTTGGGATTACAGACATGAGCTACTGTGCCTGACCTACATTCTTTTCTCTGGGTTAGCAACTAAAAGCGCAGTGGCTGAATCGTATTGTTTAACTTTTTAAAAAATGGACATACTTTTCCCAAAGTGGCTGTACCATTTTAAATTCTTACCAGAAGAAGAAAGTGGGGAATGAACCATTAGTTATCCTTCTTAAATTGGGTTGTTGCAGGTTTTCACTAATTTTAATCACAGGGCATATTAATACTTAGAGATGCCCTAAGAGATCTTCTATAATGCAAACTTACCCTTTTTTACCTCCAATGTGTAGGAGCAACACAATTTCAACTTGATAATCAGGATCACCAATTTCAATCAGTACAGTAACTTCTTTCTTTGACATTTGATTCAGAGTCATGGGGAACCAAAAATGGCTGGATCACATTCTTACTTTTCTGTTTAATAGAATTATTTTTGTGTCTCTTGGTGGAAACATTCCTTCATTTGGAACTAAAATCCCTAGTCTGAAAGAGCATAAGACTGCAGGAACAGGAAGCAAAAACATTGATAGTGGATCACTAGGGGAAATAGTGAGTGGTGATGCTGCCATTTCTACCCCTTGATACCTGAACCCATGAATCCTGGCTATAGGAGAAGCAACATCATATATTACATGTGATTAAGCACATATATAGTCTCCTGGAGAACACTACCCCAGGCTTGTAATGTATTTCCACCACCTGTAGCTGTAACTTTGTATTTTAAAAATCCTTCACTGTTTCATTAAGTCAGCCACTTTAGGATGGTGGGGAACATGGTAAGACGATAAATTCCATAATTATGCACTCATGCTGCAGTTCATTTGCAGCGAAGTAAGTTTCTTTGTCAGAGTCAATGCTGTGTAGAATTCCACATCAGTAGATAAGGCATTTTGTAAGTGCATGGATGGTAGCTTTGGCAGAAGCACTGCATGAAGGGAAGGCAAGTCAAATCCAGAGTAAGTGGCTTTTTGAGTAAGAATAAAGTTCTATCTCTTTCATAATGGAATTGATCCAGTGTAATCAATCTGCTACCCAGATAGCTGACGGGGTTACCCTGAAGAATGATGACAATCAGGCAATCAATGCTGTTCTCTGTCGCTGGCTGACTGGGTACTCTGCAGTGGCAGTATCCAGGTCAGGTTGGTGAGTGGAAGTCCAGTTTGATATGCCCATACATAAACTCCATCCCTACTACCATAGCCAATATGTTTATGAAACCTTTAGGCAAATAACAGGGTTGGCTGAGGAAGGAACCTAGATGTTATCCACAGAACAGGCCAACTTCTCCACTTGATTCTTAATGTTCTTGTCTGCTGAGGTCACCCTTAAGTGAGCATTTACATAGGACACAAATATATTTATGTTTGGCCCATTCAGTTAAGTCTTACAACATACCTCTTCCCCAGAACTTCTTGCCACCAATTTTTAACTTATGTTCCTTGCAGGTCTATGATGATCTAGCCGAACCATTGGCCACAGACAATGCAATGGACAAGTGTGATTTATTGTGGAAGAGAAATGTTAGTAAGTTTCATCTAGACTAAATGATGTCACAGAGCTGGAACATTGATATATCCTTGAGGTTAGAGAGTGAGGGTGTATTGCTGGCTTTGTTAGATAAAAGCAAACTGCCTTTGATGGCCTTGACTAACGGGTGTCAAGACAAATTTGCCAGATCAATAGTTGCATATCAGGTATCAGGGATTGTGCTAATTTGCTCAAGCAATGAAACTATTATCTGGAAGAGTAGCTGCAATTAGAGTTTCCTATGTGGTTATGTTTATGACATCTATCATTCTCCAAGATCCATTTGTTTTCTGCACAAGTCAAAAATGCAAGTTGAATAGGGATGTAATGGGAATCACCACCCTTGTAATCTTTAAGTCCATAATGGTGCCATTAGTCTTCGAAATCTCTGTAGAGTGCAATATTGCTTTGGTTTTCTGTTTTTCCAGATACAGGTCATTTTAGTGACTTCTACCTGGACTTTCCAACCATGATAGTTTACACTCCACACTTCAGGGGAGCAGCATGATTATTCTGCCACTGCTGAGTATATCTATTCCAATTACACATTTCAAATCTGGGGAAATAATCACAATCAGTTTGGGGAATTAGACCCTTGGAATTAGGGTCTGATTTCAAGATCTAATGTTCAGTAGTCTCTTGAAAAATATAATTATTTTATTTCCCCAGTGCATAGCCACACTGGTAAAAAGCTGTAGGTTCCTTTGGAGAAGGCTGGAGAGGGGGTAACAGTATATATTTCTGGTAGTGTAGTGGGGTATTTTCCCAAGGGACCTTGCCTCCTCTTTGTTCCAGGGCTTTTGTGTCTATAGATTGTCTGAGGTCTGTGTGTTTGAACTGAAGTTATACTTTTGTTTAATCTATTTAGGACTCCTTTGCTTGTACCAATCAAGTAACAATTTTGTAAACTTCTCATTTTCTTTTCTTTTTGGGACGTCATGATGAAGTAGCTAATGCTCTAGGTCTCCATGAATCAGATTATTCTAATTATTGCTTTGACTCTACTATTCCTCATGGTAACCATGCCTACCTTGATTTTGGTGCTTAAGTGCTACCACTTGACCCCAGCCACCCCAAGATGCAATTAACTCCATTATATTTAGGGATCCCACTTCAATGGCATCATAATTTCCGACCATGAAGAAGAACAAACATAGAGCTCTCACCCCTTGCAAACTCACACTCATGGTGAAAAAAAATGTGTCCTCTTGTTCTGTTTCCTTCCTGCACTGGGTTAGCAGGCCTTACATCTTCATTTCCCTAAGCTGTTTGATACTTTTCAGGGTACCAAGGCAGATCTGGCATTTTATTTTTATTTAGTGTAGGCCACCCTTTCATCCATGTTTAATTTAATTAACCAAACAGATCCCCTTTTAACCTATTGAGCTACAATGATGAATCAAGAATCTCTGTCTAGTGCCTCATATCAATAAATTCAATCTAATCAAACTTTACATGCCTTTCACCATTACCTCACATACTCTCCTACACATGTACCCCAGATTTTTGTCATACATATTGTTCTTTTGGTGTATAGTGAAACTTCTTATGGGTAACCTTTGACACTTCCTTGAGCTTGAGTCTATTTTTGAATCTAAAAGTAAAGAGGGATGCTAAAACAGTATCTTTCAGCAAAATAACTGAAAGAGACTGTACAGTTTCTCATGCAAATGAGATTAACTTCTCCAGATAGGTGTAGGAAAGTTGCTTCTACTGATAAAGAAGATTCAACAGAAGTTAGGGGTTCAATAGCCCCAGATTCATAGGATCTGCCCATATGTCCCCATCTCAATTTTTAGGATCTCATTTCCCAATCATTGCCTGGACTTCAACAGAAAATACCTTGCAAGGTGGGGAATTAAATTTCATTGTAATTCAGTCTCAGGAGGAGACTGGGTTTGATTTTCAGAAACATTCAACTCAGTAGCTGTAGGAGATTTTTTTTTTAGGGCAGACAAAGAAGCTTTCAGGTCATTAATGTGGAGATGGAGCTTGGAATTTAAAGCCTTGACCTCATTCTTTTCTTTCTGTGCTTTCTCTATCAAATTAGGAGAAACCAGCTATACTCATTATACTCATGAGTTTGATTTAAATATCCCAGAACATTGCCTTTTAGAAACATTTGCTTAGGAGTATCCAATGATGATATTTTGCCACATATCTATTGCCACCTAATGCCACAGGATGAGTGCCCTCTTTAACACTGAAAAGAGTTATTGACTTCAAACATAATCAATATTTGAATCACTTGGTCCTTATAATAGAGAACCAATCCTAGGAAATCAGAATCTTAGGAAATCAGAAAAACAGAATCAATTGGAGACACCCACACCCACACCCACACGCACACGTATTTCAAGGACTTGGTTTACATAATTTGAGGTGTTAGCAAGTCCAACATCTATAGGTCAGGTAGGCAGGCTGGAAAGTCTCAAGCAAGATCTGATGTTGCAGTCTTGAAGCAGAATTTATTTTTCCTCTGGGAAACCTCAGGGTTTTTTGTTTGTTTGTTTTTAAAACCTCTCAACTGATTGGTTAAGACCCACTACATTATTGAGGATAATCTATCTTACGTAAAGTCAACTGATTGTAGATAATAAGCATGCTATAAAATATTTTCATATCAACACCTAGATTAGTGTTTGATTAAATAACCATGTACTCTATCCTAGCCAAGCTTACAAATAAAACTAACCATCAGAGAAGAAAATTTGGAGTGCTCTATTTTATGGCTTCCTTCTCTACTTGTGAAAAAATCTTTGAAGTACAGCTCTGGACTTGAGGGTGGTGCTCTTCTTTCTGAGTCACATCTCTACTTTGGTATCTGAGTGCTATGTGGAGGGGTGGGCAGTAGGCATAGGTCTCCTTGCTTTCCTCCCCCAGCAGGAAACCTCACACTTACAAGGTGGGTCATGGTTAAGTGGCACCCCAGTATTCGCAACACTGCTGTGCCCAAGGTAGAGCTCATGCTTCACAAGTGGGGGCGGGTTGGTAGAAGGGAGTCCCTACCTCCTGGACACATTTGGCCAGAACTTAGCTGCAGCAACAGGTAGAAGAGGGCAGGATGAGAAATGTTTACATCCTGCTCCTCCCAGAAAAATAACTCTCTGGCTGAGAGCTGGGGTAGGGGCAAGAGAGAGGGAGCCTGCATTCTTGGCTGCAGTTTGGGAGTTGGTGGGAGCAGTCAGAGGAAGTCGGCCTCTCAGAGTTGGTTGAGTAAAGGGAGACAGTGGGTGTTCATTCAAATACCACAGACCCTAGGCTCAGTTTTCAGTGAATTTTTGTAGATTTTCTTGAATAAATATTTCTTCTTTTTCTGTATGCCCTAGAACAATGTCCAGCATTTGTGTGTGTGTGAGTGGGTGTGTGTGTGGTTTTCACCAGTTTTGGTATGAACAGTGTCTGAAGAGTTACTCATGCTATTATGCTGGGAATGGAATGCTGGTAATGATGGAGCATTGTTAAACTTACCAGGCAATTCTTCTCAGGAATGTAACTGAAGCACCATGCCTTCTACTTTGTGTGTGGCAATGGCACATCCCTTTTTGTGAGTTCCTTTTTATATATAGTATGTCTTGAATAAGTGCACCTTGTGTATGTCTTGAATGATTGTGCTTGATGAATCTCCTCCAAGGAGGACATCTTCATTGTAATGTCATAACTGCTCCTGGATATGGTTGGATATGGTGGTGGTCTTCCTGGCAGTGATTGTGGGCCAGGATATTAAGGTTCCCCACAGTGAGCCAGTTACAGGTGATTTATGGCCTTTTAAAGATAAAAATAAAGGGAAACTGACTGAGATCCTATTGAAATAGGCCTTGAATGGAGCATATTTGCAAATCTATGGTTGCAAAATATTAGTTAGTTAGTATTCAAATGTAGTAAGCAATTTTTAATAACCATGGGTATGAGGTTCTAAATGTGATGGATCCTGGCATTAAGGCTATAGTAAAATGTTGTGAGGCATCATTAATTCTTGCTAGGTTTAAAAATAGTCCAATGTGGGCTTTTAAAGGGAGAAAGAATGGAGACAATCGACCCTTTTCTAAATAGATCTTTCATAATGGAGTTTAATCCTTAGAGGCCCTGTTTTAATCTGTTTTGGACAGTGTTAATAATTTTAATATGTTGAAGCAGATCCACAGCATCCCTTTTTGTTAAGCAATTCTAAGTGCCAAAGAAATAATTTTATGTTAGTTTTTTAATTGTTAGATAGGAGTAGCCATGCCCAGAATGGAATGGAGTATTTTAGGAAATGAGTCTTAAGACTATGGAGTACTGATATGGTTTGGCTGTGTCCCCACCAAAATCTTATCTTGAATTCCCACGTGTTGTGGGATGGACCTGGTGGGAGGTAACTGAATCATGGAGACAGTTCCTGTGCTGTTCTTGTGATAGGGAATAAGTCTCATGAGATTTGATGGCTTTTTTCTTTTTCTTTTTTTTTTTTTTGAGATGGAGTCTCGCTCTGTCACCAGGCTGGAGTGCAGTGGCGCTATCTCAGATCACTGCAACCTCCGCCTCTCAGGTTCAAGTAATTCTCCTGCCTCAGCCTCCTGAGTAGCTGGGACTACAGGTGCGTGCCACCATGCCTAGCTAATTTTTTTGTATTTTTAGTAGAGGCAGGGTTTCACCATATTAGCCAGGATGGTCTTGATCTCCTGACCTCATGATCCACCTGCCTCAGCCTCCCAAAGTGCTGGGATTACAGGCATGAGCCACCACGCCCAGCTGAGATATGATGGTTTTATAAGGGAGAGTTTCCCTGGGCAAGTTCTCTCTCTCTTTGCCTGCTGCTACCCATGTAAGACATGACTTGCTCTTCCTTGCCTTCTGCCATGATTGTGAGGTCTCTTCAGTCGTGTGGAACTGTAAGTCTATTAAATCCTTTTTCCTGAATAAATTACCCAGTTTCAAGTAGGTCTATTGGGAGAACCCACTCCCGATGTTTAACATGGGTTCTTTTCTATTTCCCAAGTGTCTCGGCTGGGTTGAGAAATAAAGGGAAAGAGCACAAGAGAGAGAAATTTAAAGCTGGGTGTCCGGGGGAGACATCATATGTCGGCAAGATCCGTGATGTTCCCCGAGCCGTAAAACCACGAAGTTTTTATTAGCGATTTTCAAAAGGGGAGGGAGTGCATGAATAGGGTGTAGGTCACAGAGATCACATACTTCACAAGGTAATAAAATGTCACAAAGCAAATGGAGGCAGGGAGAGATAACAGGACCACTGGATGAGGTAAAATTAAAATTGCTAATGAAGTTTTGGGCACGCATTGTCTTTGATAACCTCTTATCAAGAAACAGGGTTTGAGTGCAGATAACTTGTCTGACTAAAATTTATTAGGTGCGAATTTTTGTCCACCTGATAAGCCTGGGAGCACTACAGGAGACCGGGGCTTACTTCATCCCATCGGCTTCGACCATAAAAGACGGGATGCCTTATATAGGCTTACCTATATAAGGCCGTCTATAGGCTTACCTTCAGGGCGTATTCTCTTTCTCAGGGATGTTCCTTGCTGAGAAAAAGAATTCAGCAATATTTCTCCTATTTGCTTATGAAAGAGAAGGAATATAGCTCTGTTTTCGTCCAGCTCACCGGCGGCCAGTTCAAAGTTACCTCTCTTGTTCCCTGAACATCGCTGTTATCCTGTTCTTTTTTAAAGATGCCCAAATTTCATATTCAAACACACATGCTCTACAAACAATTTGTGCAGCTGACACAGTCACAGGGTCCTGAGGCGACATTCATCCTCCTCAGCTTACAAAGAAGATGACGGGATTAAGAGATTAAAGTAAAGACAGGCATAGGAAATCACAAGGATATTCATTGGGGAAGTGATAAGTGTCCATGAAATCTTCACAATTTATGTTCAGAAATTACAGTAAAGACAGGGGTAAGAAATTATAAAAGTATTAATTTGGGGAACTAATAAATGTCCATGAAATCTTCATAATTTATGTTCTTCTGCTGTGGCTTCAGCCGGTCCCTCCATTCGGGGTCCCTGACTTCCCGCAACATAGGTCTTTATCAGTAGCATGAAAACAGACTAATACAGGTATTTGGTAACAACGCTTAAGATGGGGCATATATGTTTGCCCTCTATATTATATTGGATAACTCCTTAAGAGTATAGAAGTGATATTACTTAAATTTAGTGAAATATTCTGATATACCTGTAACTTTTGCCCCATTGTTGATTAAGGTTATTATGGTTTGCATGGGTGTATTCGATCTGATGTTAATCTAGAACTTATAATGTAGGGAGAAAACAGCCAATCAGTGTCCTTTAATTTTTCTGTAAAAATAAATGTTAGATTTCCAAAAGGTTAAGTTGTAGACCTTTGTTTTAGTTTTTGTTCTTGTATCCCACCTGTCCCCCTCCCCACCCCTTCTGGCTAACCTAATTCTCTCTTTCTCTTTTTGGTTGTTATCAGGTGTACTTTTGTGGTGGTGGGTGGGTGTCGTTTCTAACATGCTCATCTTTGTAAGTTTCTTTCTGAGAGAGTTCCAGTGAGTATCAGCAAGGTTAGAGACCTTCTTTCTGGTAATTTTGAGAGACCGAAGGCTTAAATTGGGTTTGAAAGAACTCTTTGGCTGTACATTGTTGTCATGGGTGCTTTTCCTGATAACTCTGTTCATCTGGAGCATTTTTAGCTATAGAGATATAATCAGCAATACAAGCAAATACATTTTCTGAGGTCCCAGTGGACCATCTATTTTTAGGATTGTGGATGTGAGCATGCCATGCAATGACTGCCATTCTTCACACCATTTGGTGGGATCATATATTGCACTGATGTCAGTCTTAACCCTGAGTGCTCTTTACAATGATGTGTGTGTGGGAGGTAATATCTGATTGGGACACATAACCAGTGCTCATAGGGTAAGAGTTATTCAACTGATCTAGCGTCAGCCACAGCTCGTGCTGTAATTGAGAAACACAATTCCATCTGAGTCATACAGATAGCTTTGGTTTGAGACACATCACCCAGAGCTACTGAAAAGAGGGTCCCAATTTGTCATTCCTGTCTCACAATGCAAATTATTGAAACTTCTGATTGAAACTTGAATTGAGGTGAGGATTTTCCCACTTTGGCCTGGCTTGCTTGGTTTGAAGTTCTCATTAGTAACAAGGGAGAATGAGTTGAAGTTTTCTTCTTAGTTTGCCCAGATGAAACACAGAAAGTGAAGTAGGAGCTGAGGCTGGAAAGGAGTCAGCAGTCGAACTCCAAGAATGGAGTCAGACTTCTTATTACACATGGGTGATGGGGGAGGGGTGGGACTGGTAAATATAGTGAAGGGAACTACCATTTTTAAATTTTGCCCTTTAGAACTTTTTGACTTAATAAAAACCTATTTGTAGGTATCATTTTAAATAATGAAAATGAATTTTTCTGAAAGAGAAAAGAGTATGGGCTCTGAAATCAATCTGACCTATATTTAAAAACAAGCCCTACAGGTCATTATGTGTGCAAAGGAGACAAATTACCTCACACTGCATTACTCTCTATTGTCTCATCTATAAGTGTAATAGCTGTTCCTTTAAATAAAAACTTTAAGTGGAAACTTTTATAACTTTAAATTGAATAAAAGTGCCTGGATAATGATAAAGTCTCAACATTATCAGGTTGTGCAATAGAATGAATGAAAAAGAAAAACAAAACCAAATCAACATAAAACTTTAAAAGTAAACATTTCCATAAATGTAAAATTAATAGAATAAAACTTTAATATCATCATGATAATGTTAATCCATGTTGTATGATATATTTACCTTTTTTAACCAATTGGTATTTTCTTAGATATTAAAGAGGAGGAAAAATCATACCAAGTTATCAGGTGGTTTTTACCTGAAGATAATCAAAAAAGAATTACGAAGCATTTCAATAGCTACATAGAAACAGCATTGGATGGCAGGTAACTTCTTTTTATTCTATGAAGCAAAGAGTCACTATTTTAGTAATACAAATGAATAGAGAGATGCATCATATTTGGAGTGAGTTTTAGAGAAATGGATGGGTGGGTGATGGATAGATGGAGGAATAGATGATATGTGAGTGGATGAATGGATAGATGGATGAATGGTTGGATAAATGAGGGGATGGAGAAATAGAGGACAGGTGGGTGGTCAGGTGGATACAGTAGACAAGGTTTGCATTCCCAACAATTGAGTCTATATTGTCCTTCTTCTACCATAAAGATTCTATAGAAAGCAGGAGATTGCTCCTCTGAGCCTTCCTTACAACACTTCATGTATAATCTTTGTATGCATTCTCCCCAATAAAGAAGCTAGGATCTTCAACTCTTTTGTTTGTCAAGAAAAAAGAAACACCTATTCTCACTTATTTTCCCTCCTTTGTCCTTTCATAAATTCACCAGTGGAGAAAACTCTTATGAATATTGATTTTTCACACCTTGAACCTTCACCTTTTAAACTCCTTAAAGATAATCAAATACCTGGATCGTACACAATGAGAGATGAGCCTGAGACTTTTTGACCTCACCTGGAATACAAGGAATCTCCTTCATCTGCCACATAAAAGAGGAGAAACACAAATCCATGCCATTCTTAGTTAATTATAGTGGCTTCATCCTCTTTGCTTTCCTTGAAAATTCTACTCAGTAGTCAAGGTAGTGCTCAAATCTAATTATTCCATAAAGCTTGCTTCCTCACTCAAGCTGGAAGACCACATGCTCTCCTCCATAGATCTGGTATATAGCACTCATTTGATACTTAGTCTATGGCATCTTGTGTTGTTATACATTTTTAAAGTGTATGTCTTGTCTCTTTTCTTCCAGCTTGATTTCTTTGAAGACAGGTTCCAGATACATGTTAAATATTGACTAAGTTACTGGGATCAGTGCCTTCCTGTGATTTTTTCAATTTATTTACTTGAAATATGATTAATGTTATACTTTTGAGAAGTTTATACTGTATACATTGAATTTATCCACAATATTTAAAAATCATTCTTTATGTAAAATCTTTTTAAAAAATGAAATAGTGGATAATTTCAGAGAATCATCATTGTTGTAATTTAAAGTTGATTCTTAAGAACAGGCAGAGATCTGCATGTCACTCATGAGTTCTAAACCTGTAGGCCTTCTTTATGTGAAGTGACAGGCTTGCTGGGCTATTGCTTCTTCCTTTCTTTATGTGATTAGGAGGTCTGTGGTCTCCAGAGCACCTGTACCTATTACCACTGCTCAGGAACTTCTTCATCTATTCTTCTGGATTCTATACAAACAGGATCATTTTCTATGCAAGCAATGATGGGAAGACATTGAAGGGCAGTAGCTTCTGGAATAGTGACATAGGCAAGAGTCTTAACTAGGTGTCAGTAAAACTTTAGCATTATTTTATATGAATGTTCCAGCCAGCATGAAGTGAAAAGACTGATAATAAACTTCAAACCAGGCTTTCATTTTTATTTGTTTTTTACTACTTAACTCCTAGGCTAGGAAGACGAATCTCATTTCAGCTGAGATTTTGGATTCTAATATTGTGATCAAAAAGTTCACTGCACGAGACAATCTGTCAAATGCAAGATACACAGCATTTTTTAAAAAGACTACGTCATCAATAGTTAAGGAGCCTGTCAAATTACTTACATAGATTTCTGGAGAAAAGATAGTCACTCACAAAAGTCAGTATATAAATGAGGGTTAACAGAGCATCACAGGATTTATAAAGGAGACATAGAACTCTGAGACCTGCTATAGTCAGAGTTGGCTCCCAGAGTAGAAGGACATTGAATTGGCATTGATGGTGGGTGGGAATTGGGTCAGGGGAGGAAATAGGATGGGAGCAAGAGGGGACATTTTACAGAGCAGAAGTATCTGGACCAGAGTGACCAGAGCTGAGAGTATTTGTTGAAACATTGTAGAATGGGTGGATGGATACTGGTTATATTCTTACATACCTGAAATATTTTTTTGAGTCCAACATTCTCCCAAATACTGTAAAATTATACTTTCCCAAATATTTACTATTTATTTTCTTTATTACAGAGACGAATTTGAAGGCCTTCTAAAGTTAATGGAAATATTTGGGATTCAATGTAGTTATTTGCTAAGCAGAAAGGATATAATGGATTCCTTAAAGAATGAGAACTTTGATCTGGTATTTGTTGAAGCATTTGATTTCTGTTCTTTCCTGATTGCTGAGAAGCTTGTGAAACCATTTGTGGCCATTCTTCCCACCAGATTCGGCTCTTTGGAATTTGGGCTACCAAGCCCCTTGTCTTATGTTCCAGTATTCCATTCCTTGTTGACTGATCACATGGACTTCTGGGGCCGAGTGAAGAATTTTCTGATGTTCTTTAGTTTCTCCAGAAGCCAATGGGACTTGCTGTCTACATTTGACAACACCATCAAGGAGCATTTCCCAGAAGGCTCTAGGCCAGTTTTGTCTCATCTTCTACTGAAAGCAGAGTTGTGGTTTGTTAACTCTGATTTTGCCTTTGATTTTGCCCGGCCCCTGCTTCCCAACACTGTTTATGTCGGAGGCTTGATGGAAAAACCTATTAAACCAGTACCACAAGTAAGTAAACCCTCAGCATTCAGTTTGGGATTCACATAGAGTCCTTGGGTGCATAGTTGGTGGCTGCCACCTGCCAGTGGATTCCTGAAGTTGAAGTAGGGATTGGCAAGGGAGGCACCTAGCGTATGTTCTTAAAGGAAGTGCTGACTTTCAGAGTTTGGCAAGTACAGTGTCAGGTCTTGCAGGATCCTGAGATAGAAGATTTCCTTAAATTGGCTCTTCTCTTGCCATGCGCTGGACTTAGAATCAGTGAGATGAACCCTTCAATTAAAGTTGCCATTTTAATTTTTATTTTGTGTGATTATGTGTAAAATAAATATGTAGTTAGTGCCGATTACATGCAATAATTGTTAAGGAGATGAGCTACTCACAGTGAAACAGACAACACTGTGGATTCGGAGTAAGCAGGGTGGGACTGCATGGGACTGACAGCAAGAACTGACAGTGGTATCTCCAGTGTTCCCTGCCTGTAGAGCCCTGGCTCCTGGCTCCACCTAGACTTTCTGACTTGATTTGTCTGGAGTGGGCCCCTGCTATTGTAATTTGTAAATGCTGCCGGGTGATTCAAATGCACAGTGCAGACTCAGAACCACTGCTATAGAAGGTTTTCAAAGGGAGGAGAACTCAAATGAGTTGGCTGCCTGTTGCCTCTGAGCACTGGGTTCCCATTTTACAGAAATCATCATATTTAGTATCTTGCCCTCTATAAGGAGGTGTGGTCATCTTCATTTTTATTAATGGAGGAGGACAGAAGCACAGGTGATGTAGGTGACCTTCCCACCACTGTGTAGTGCAGAGGCCCCCAAGACCCTGGATTGGGCCTGGACTTTCCAGGTACCAAAGTGACTATTCTTCCTCTCCTGATCTTACATTGAGTAAGCAGGAGGAGTTGGGGAATGATCTATGGATGAGATGGGCTTTGCATTAGTGGTAGGTGTATTTAGGAATGGAGCTGGGAGGGAAAGCACCCCAGGTCAGAGAGCAGGGGACCTAACGTGTGGAGGTGCAAGTGAGATGGCCATAACACTGGGTTCTCTGGGTGACGCTGGCTAGATTAGTGTAGTAGAAGATTTGTTTGCATTAATAAAACCATGGGGATTTAGCCGAGGTCTTAGCTACTGGGAGGGTGGGTCAGGTCTTGGCATTGGGGCAGCTGTGGAAATTGTTAAGAAGAGAATAAAGGGAGTTGAGATTATGAGATAACAGATGCTTATTTTCAAATATTTTTTCTCTTTTTGATTATTTTAATTGCAGTCAAATATATATAATATAAAATATACCACTTTAACCATTTTTAAGGGTATGCTTCAGTGGCATTGAGTACACTTATATTGTTGTGTAACTATCATTACCATCTGTCTCCAGAACTTTTTTTTTATCTTCCAAAATTGAAACTTCCTGTGGATTAAACAATATGTTAAATAGAATGAGCATTTGACTCAGCCGTCAAAGATGCGATTCAGAATAAAGTGGTTTCCATTTTTTCTTAGAGGTGCCATACCCACCCCACATTCCGACAACTACAGGCATGAGCAGTGCACAGCACCTCCCCTCTTATCCCCTACCTTCCCACCTCGGTACCTGGCTGTGTCCACAGCATGAACAAGCCATTCCCAACAGCTACAAGGGGTGGGAAAAAAGTGAGGCTGCCATTGTGGCCCCATGAACCAGCTGGCCAGCGCCTCCCAGTGGGACTTTTTCTCCCCTGGCCAAGGAGTTCAGCCTGGCCTGAACTGGGGGAAGGCTATAGTGATTAAAGGAACCTATTTGCACAGAGCAAGAGGTTCTTTCCCCAGGACCTCCCCCTTTTGCCCCTTAAGCTGTGTTTTTCTTTCTTTTATTTTTTTCGTTTTCTAAGCGAGAGGGTTCCTTTTCCCAGCACGCTGCTCCTGATAGAGAAAATAATGGAGGAGCGACCCCTGCTGGCTGATAACTGCAAATTCGGCAGGGCCCATTTGAGACAATCTGAACAGACACATGCAACCCCTGAAATCTGTTTTTGTCCCAAACTCAATTCCAGGTTTCAGGCTGAGGCCCTAGAAAGGAAAACCTGATTTGAGGGATCAAAAGTCAGGCAACAGGCACAATGTAAATGGGCAGGACCAATTCCTGCTGACTAAACCCCCACTTCATGGAGGGAGGCTATTCTCCATGGCATAAATGAGGCCCAGGGAACTCAAAGGTTTTCAACAGCAGGGGAAATAGAGGCATAGGTGAGGGGAGATAATTCCTAATCTCTAGTCCCACCCTGCTTCATGGGTGCAGACCACAATGGCACCTGTGGGTGGCATCCATGAGGTTGCCAGGACTCAGGGACAACAGATGGAAGAGAAAGTCCCTTGCTTTCTCTCTCCCTCACACCCTGAGTTTTCTTTGAAAGAAGGAAGGGAAATGAGGGACACCTCTATTTCCCTGTCTTTCAGAATGGACAACCAGCTCTCTTCACCACCCCCAGCTTATTCTCCTCTGGAGTGTATCTTGAACCACTGAGACTGCTTTGACCCTCAGAATCTGGAGGAAAAACACCTCATAGCCCTCAAAACAAAGGTTTGGCCAAATTATGAAGGACTGGCTTGGTTTCAGGAAGGAACCATTCATTTTGATACCATCTAGCAGCTGGACCTTTTCTGTAGATGTGAGGACAAATAGTCTGAGGCCCCATATGTGCAGGTTTTCTATACCTTGCAGGGAAATCTAGACCCTTGCTGACAGTGTAGGATTGATCCAGCCCTCCTGCTTGTCATTTCAGGAGAGGCTGCAAAGGGCAATTCCAGGGAACTAAAGAAACAAATCCCAGAGGCACTCCCAACAGGGGAGTCAGCTCCCTCCAGCTCTGCTCCTCTGGGTCCACCTCAACCTCCCTGTCCAGCTTCAATCTCTCGCTTGCCTAATCCTAGAAATTCTCACCCTAGACAAGCCCCAGTCTCACTCCTGCCCTTCCAATAGATGCCTGGTGAATTTGGCCCCAGTAAGGTCCAGGTCCCCTTCCCCCTACAGGACTTAAAGTAAATTAAGGGGGATTTTGGTAAGTTTTCGCATGACCCTGACAGATATATAGAGGCTTTCCAGAATTTAACCCAAGTATTTGAACTCTCTTGGAGAGATGTTGTGTTACTTTTGAATCAGATCCTGATGGAACACTGAGAAGCAGTCTGCTCTGCAAGTAGCTGAGAGATTTGGGGATGAACTTTGTTTCACATATAGTATCAGGAAAGGGGGCAAACTTTATCCAACTGGAAGAGACGCAGTACCAGTAAATGACCCTGGATGGGATCCCAGTGATGAGATGGGAGACTGGAAGAGAAGACACTTTCAGGTGTGCATCATGGAGGGATTAGGTGGGACTAGGACCAAGCCTCTTGATTATAGCAAGCTATCTATGATAGAACAAGGATTTAATGAAAATCCCACTGCCTTCTTGGAGAGGCTAAGAGGGGCCTTGGTAAAGCACACCTCTCTCTCTTCTGGTTCAGTCAAGTGACAACTAATTCTGAAGAATAAATTTATTACTCAGGCAGCCCCTGATATGAGGAGGAAGTTGCAGAAATGGGCCTGGGACTAGATAGTACTTTAGAGGACTAACTGAAAGTGGCCACCTTGGCCTTTTACAATAGAGATGGGGGGACACAAGAAAGAGGCAAAAGCCTTAATGGCCGTGCAAGCCCAGAAAGCCCAGAATTCCCAGGGTACACTTGTTAACTGCTACAGATGTGGCAAGAACAGTTATTTCTCTTCTAAAGTTGAACTGCTTCTATACAAGGTTTAATTTCTTCCACCAGGGTGAAACAGCTCAAAGCACAATGTTATCAATATTTTGACTTGTTATTTCTGTGATCTTTGGCACTAGATTATTTTCTTGTATAATACACATGTTTAACTCATGCATACTTAACCTTATAAAACTTGGTGTTTCATCTCACCTAGAGGCCATCAAACTGCAAATGGTCAGGCAACCGGAGCCTCAGGGACAATGGCTCCCTTTTGCAAGGACTCTTAGATAAACCTCTGGGAGGAATCTGACTGCTGTTTTCTCCAAAACAATGCCCCCTGTCAGCAAAAATTAGCTAAGATTGGCCATCATTCATATTCTAATGGCAGTTAGATGTGCCTCTTCAGAGAGGGGAGTTGATACTGCTAGGAGACAGGGAAATACTGGGTAGAAGAGGGCAGTTCCTTGGCAAAGGTTCCACCTTCAAGCCTGGAAACCTCTGGCCCTAACTGAGAACATGCATTCCTGTTTTCACACAAAAAAGTTGCCTTTTGGCTCTCCACATGCCCCTGTCCTGTACCCATATAAACCTCAGACCTCAGGTTCCAGAAGCAGATGAAAAGTAGATGAACAGGAGAGCAGAAGAATGGCATAATGGTGTGGCAGAGAGAAAAGGAGAATCTGAACACCAAGAGGAGTTCAGCTGGGGGTGATTGGAGAGGAAATTGGCCACTGGACGGCTGAACTCCAGGAAGACCATCTTCCCATTCCATCTCCTTTCCAGCTCCCCATCCATCCCACCTTCACCACTCAATAAAACCCCCACATTCACTACCCTCAAGTCCATGTGTGACCTGGTTCTTCCTGGATGCCTGAGAAGAACCTGGATACCAAGAGAGTATTGAGCTGGTTAACACTTAAGCTGTCTGAGGATAGCAAAGCTAAAAGAGTGCACTGTAACACACACCATGCTCACTTGGGCTTTAGGAGTTGCAGGCACCCACCCTTATGCACCGCTGTGGGGCTGGAGCCCCAAAGCACTCACCCAGGCTCCTGCACCTGCCCATCTGCCTGCTCCCCCTACCATAAGGAGTTTGAGCAGCAGCGGAGGCTGCGGCCAAACTGACAAGCTACACCCTTGTCACATATCCTGCGAGGGAACTTTCCCATTTCGCTGTCATCAAAATTTATTTGACCATAATGCAAAAGTCTATTTCTGGGCTCTCCCTTCTATTCCACTGGTCCCTGTGTCTATCTTTATGGCAGTACTACACTACTCGGATTACTGTAACTTTGTAATATGTTTTGAAATCAGCAAGTGTGAGAACTCCTTCTCTGCTCTTTTTCAATGTTGTTTTGACTATTCAGGGTTCTTGATAGTTCTTATACATTTTAGAATGATTTTTCTGTTGCAAAAGAAGTTATTGGGATTTTGATAGGATTTGTATAGAATATGTACATCCCTTTGGATTGTACATATTTGACATCTTAATAAGTGTCCCAATTCATGAAGCCAGAATGCCTTTCCATTTTTTGTGTATGTCTTTAATTTCTTTCAGCAAAATTTTGATGTTTTCAATGTACAATCTTTCACCTCCTTGGTTAAGTTTATTTCATTCTTTCTGATGTTATTGTTGATGAAATTGCTTTCCTAATTTCTTTTTTGAATTGTTCATTGTTAATGTATAGAAATGCAGCTGACTTTAGAGACTTGATTTTTTTCCCTTCCATTTTGCTGAATTTGTTTATTAGTTCTAACAGATTTTTAATTTTTAGTATGTGTGTATATTATGTTTAAGGTTTTCAATATATAGAATCATGTTATCTGCCATTATTTCTTCAAATAGCCTTTCTTTCCCTTTCATTTTCTCTCATAGTGCATATATTGATCCACATGATGATGTCCTATTGTCCCTTACATTTTGTTCATTCTTTTTTCTTTTTCTTTCTCAGAGTTGACAATTTCAAATAATTTGTTTTCAAGTTCACTGATTATTTATTTTGCCCGTTTGAGTTACCTATTGAAACTCTCCAGAAAAAAATTCAATTTGATTATTTCATATTTCAGCTCCAAAAATTTCCCCTTTTTAAATTTCTCTTTGTTGATATTCTAAATGTGTTTAAATATTGATTTTCTTCTTTACTTTAGTTTCTTCCATGTTTTCCATGAGCTCCTTGGGCATATTTAAGACAGTTTCTTTAAAAGTATTTGTGTAGTAAGTCCAATGCCTGTGTTTCTTCAGGGAGGGTTTCTGGAAATGTATTTTGTTTTTAAAAATTATGCGTTTTGACTATTTCTTTGCATGCCTTGTGATCTTTTGTTGAAAATTAGACATTTGAACAATTAGTTACTTCTGTCAGTCTTTGCAGTCTGACATGGAAGAGCATGTTTTGAGTGTTTTTATCAAGATTAAGGTCTTCTCAGGTGTTTTTTTGGTTATGTGTCTCATCTGGACCTTTGTGTGTGTTTTTCTTCCCCCAGTTCCCTCTGTATGCTCAACTGTTTTTGAATGCCTTACTTTCCCAATGAACCTCGCCCAGACTCTTCTTGGACTTTAGATGTTCTATTATATTCTTCTGCCCATAACCTCTTGACCCAAACCTTCATAGGTCTGCAGTATCCCTGAAGCTTTCATACGTCTTGGTACCTACCACTGCTTTCTATGGCTTCTGTCAGCTTGAAATCTGAGCTATGTCACCATTCCCAATGTGAGCTCTGAATCAGGTGAGACAAACCAGTCACTAAGTAGCCAACAGACAGGTTAGAATGTTGTAAATAGTTTCTATTCTGTTCCTTCCAGCTGAGGGAGGGAATGCACAATTGAGCTTTTGCTTCTGGACTGTGGTCTGCCACTCCAGGACAAAGGTAAATAAAATGGATTAGAAATTTATACTGTTTGAAAGTGGCTTTTTCTTGATTGGGCATTCAGTTGCTTGCTATGTATGTTTGACTGGTTTTCAAAACTCTATGGAGTTATTTGTGTCAGTCTCCAGTTGATTTTCAAATGTTTCCCTGAAAGAACAAGGGCATGCGGCTTCTGATTAACATTATTGCTCTGCTTCTTTTGATTTTATATTATGATTTTATAATTACAAGAACAACAAAGCTGTTTCCAGTTTGTTAATTGAAATGGTAGTTCAGGCAGTGTTATGCTGGATGGAATCAAGTTATCCCACAGAATGACCCAGTAGAATGAAGCGCTCAGAACTAGAGACAGTCACAAAAATGCTGAGAGAGGAAGAGTCTGAAGAAATGTTTGGAAGTAATAAATGATGAAACAGTGCTAAAGCTAAGTTTTAGGGCATTAGATCATAATCTTTCTTAAGAATTACCTGAGGACCAAAATAGGCTGGGTAGCTATGCAAATATCAGACAAAATAGAGTGTATGTCAAAAATATTTACAAGAGACAAAGACATTACATAATATAAAATTTTATGTTTGCAATAACATAATTATAAGTATTATTTAAAAATATATGAAATATCATCAACAATATATAAGAGCTATAAATATATATGCACCACACAACAGAGCACCAAAATATGTGAAACAATAATTGATGGAATTGAGGAAGAAATAGACATTACTACAGCAATAGCTTGGGACTTCAATACCCCATTTTTAGTAATGGAAAGATTATCTACACAAATGATCAATAAATAAATAGTTATCTTGAACACCATCATAAACCAACTGGACCTCATAAAAATTTAGAGAACACCCCACCCAACAACAGCAGACTACACCTTCTCAAATGCACACAGAATATTCCCAAGATAGTCCATATGTTAGGCTACAATATAAATCTCAATACATTTCAGAAGATTGAACTCATCAAAGCATTTTCTGTGATCACAATAGGATGAGCTAGACATCAATAACAGGAAAAAAAACTTTAAAAAATCAGAAATTTATAATTTATATGCAAAAAAGTGTCCTCAGGTATCAGAAAAATGACTTCTAGGTCATCCAGACAGAATATGAGCACAGTGCAGAGGACACTGAGCTCTGCCAGGAGCCATAATAATAGCTTCAGGAGAGTGAAGACAAGGCACTGATGGGAGGGTGTGTTTAGTAAATAGACTGGGTTTCATTTCATGGCCACTTAGGCTTTCTCAAACAATTTTGTCACCTCCTTTCTTTTGTCATCTCTCTCTAGGACTTGGAGAACTTCATTGCCAACTTTGGGGATGCTGGGTTTGTCCTTGTGGCCTTTGGCTCTACATTGAACACCCAGCAGTCCCAGGAAGTCCTCAAGAAGATGCACAGTGCCTTTTCCCACCTCCCTCAAGGAGTGATATGGAAATGTCAGAGTTCTCATTGGCCCAAAGATGTTCGTTTAGCCACAAATGTGAAAATCGTGGACTGGCTTCCTCAGAGTGACCTCCTGGGTAAGGACTGCTGAGATCTGCTCTTCTCTTTCCATTGACCTGTCTTTGGGGCTCATTGGTGTTCTGACCTCTAGCTGGGCATTTGTACCAGCCTAGGAAGTAGCTAGTCATAGGTAAAGGTAACGCTCAGAGGGCAGGAAAAGAACAGCTAGCTGGAATTCTTTGGGAATCAGGCTGTACTTCAAAAGTGGTGAAAACAGTCATTTTCTCTTTTTCTTTCTAACCCGAGAGAGGCCTGAAGTTTCCAACCAGAGGTGATATGTGGTCATGTTCCCTTGACCCTACTACATTTGACACTGAAGAGTCACCCCAACACAATCTAAGACAATATGTAAACTCCAAGAGCACATATCTGGGGGTATTTTGCCCCTGTTCTGTGGCCTCCTGACCACCTGTTTAGCAATGAATGTGCCATTACACAAACGCACGTGTATCTATATAAATACATCTTCTTTATCTACTAAGGAAGTGAAGGATTCATACACTCACAACATTGATTCCAACATTGTTTGAAGGATGTGCCACGATATTAGTGCCAAGGTGAGTAATCACATAGTCAAGTATTGAGTCATTTGGTAACAGAGTTCCTTACACTTCAATAGGTTTTATTGTCCTTGTGATAGTTTTTGGAGATTTCTCACTGACATCCTCAGTGACTGGATCAGAGGTTCATAACTAAGTTTATGGCTCAAAGTCAGCTTGGTAATTTAAGGTACAGATTTCTGTATATTTAATTTATAAGACATGGGGCAAGGAAAAATATTTTCATTTTCAAAGGAACACAAGTAGAATAGAATCCATGTTTCTGTTGAGAAACACAGATTTAACTCTACATTATCAAAAGTCACTAGCTTGCTCTAAATAAGGGTGGGGCAGGCAGACAGGAACTAGAAATACGGAAGTAGAAGTGTATGGTTTATTATTCCTTACTTTCACAGCACTCTTCAAATGGAGAAAATAGCACGTACAGTGTAGGTACTATGAAGGAACAGAGAGCAGGAAGTACAGGGAGAGACGAGGTGAAGAGAGAAGGATGGCTGCGTGGATGGAGAAATATGCCTTGTTTATCATTCTTCTCTGCAGCTTTCCCTGCATTCAGAGCCTTAGATGGGTTGGGGCTGAGGTGAGGAATCGCTACAGAAAGGGAGGCTGGAATCTTGTTTCCTGGAATGTGCACACTTAAGTGCACATTTCCCAAGCGAAATGAATGAATTCATTTTCTCAGCAGACCTTGATTTCATTGGTGTTTCCTCTGACTTTTCTGCTTTACCTGGTGTTCCAAAATTTTTCATCCTGAAGTGTTCCACTCTCTTTCTTATTTGCCACAGCTCACCCCAGCATCCGTCTTTTTGTCACTCATGGCGGGCAGAACAGCGTAATGGAGGCCATCTGGCACGGTGTGCCCATGGTGGGATTGCCAGTCAATGGAGACCAGCATGGAAACATGGTCCGAGTAGTAGCCAAAAATTATGGTGTCTCTATCCAGTTGAATCAGGTCACAGCTGACACACTGACACTTATGTTGAAACAAGTCATAGAAGACAAGAGGTATGTGGCTCTCTGAGCATGTGGTCACTAAGGCTGAATGAAGATAGAAAACACAAAGGATACTCTGTATTTTTCACAATAATAGCTGAAACTTCTGTGACATGGAATAATATGTGTGTGATGCTAACAGTCCACCTGTTTTCTCTGGTAAGTCTCTAGGAAGACTAATTTAGGTTAGATGCTGAGAGTTTATCTGGGAGTACCTCTAGTGGAATTCCAGCTGAAGCAGGGTGTTTCTTTGTGTGGTTCCCCAGTGTGCCTGCTCTTCTCACCTCTGGCTTCTTTGTCTGTGCTGCTCCCTAGGACACCCTTCCTTTCTCTTCACAGGACTGGCTCCTTCATGACATTCGGGTCTCTTCTCCAATGTTTCCTCCACAGAGAGCGTTGTGTCTTTGACAATCCTAACTAGCCTCCTCTCTCACTCAGCCCAATCATAATATATTATTTCCTTCAGAACACTTTTCAAGATTTGTAACGACTCCATTTATTTATGTTTTTAGTAATTGTCTGGCCCCCAACACAAGAGAGTAGAGAGTCAGCTTCATAAGTACAGCAGTGTGTCTCTCTTTTTTTTCAACTGTGTTCCCAGTGCTTACTGCAGAGCCTGCCACAAAATAGGTTTCCATGAATTTCAGTTAAGTGAGAAAATAAAAGTGGCATAGTGACCTTCTTGGTTACTGCCCATCCAGCCAATGATCTTATAATCAAGAAGGACTGAATATCTTATTATGGCTTCAGGAACACAAACCCTGAATCAGGTATATATTCTCTCATATATGGTCATATATATGGTGTTTTTTCCTTTAGTATACCATAAGCATCCTGGGGACATGGACTAGTTCTTAGAGATTAAATCACTTTCCTACAGCTTAACACTTTTAGAATTAATCATTGATCTTTGTATGTGGGTGTTTCTATTGAACTTTTCAAGAGGATTCAGCGAGACAGTGGCAAGGCCATGACAACAAATTTTCTTTGCAGCCCAGCCTTGGTGCATGTGTTAGAAAAGTGTTTGTATGCTTGTGTGTGCACTCACGCAACACAAAGTCTCTAAGACTTGTGAGGCTGTGTCAGTAACACACCCTCTCTGTCTCTGCCAACAGGTACAAGTCAGCAGTGGCGGCAGCTAGTGTCATCCTGCGCTCTCAGCCCCTGAGCCCTGCACAGCGGCTGGTGGGCTGGATTGACCACATCCTCCAGACTCAGGGGGCGGCGCACCTCAAGCCCTATGCCTTCCAGCAGCCTTGGCATGAGCAGTACCTCATCGACGTCTTTGTGTTTCTGCTGGGGCTCACTCTGGGCACTGTGTGGCTTTGTGGGAAGCTGCTGGGTGTCGTGGTCAGGTGGCTGCGTGGGGCCAGGAAAGTGAAGAAGACATGAGGCTAGGTGTAGCCTTGGGTGAGGGGAGGGCATCCCTGGTTCTTTGAAGGTTCTCCCCACCCCAGCACAGGCCACCCTGTGTTCTCTCTTCAGCTCCACCTGCCAATGATCCTGCAACTTGCTTCTTTCAATTATCTGCCTCTGTTTAGAAATCTTCATGCACTACTAAGGTTTCTTGACTTGCCCCTTGTGACCTGGAGCCCCCAGCTCAGATACGAACTTTCACCTGCCAGCCCTGCCTCCTCCTTTCTCCCTTTTCCTAGACACAGGACTCTGACAACTTCACCTTTCTTGTTTAGATGACTTCCCAATCTCCAGTCCCCATTTCTCCTTCTATCACTTTTCATAAAAAAACACAGGAAATATTTGACATATCTTCCATTTCAAATTCTTCCATTTTATACATATATCTTGCCCTTCCTATAAGCTCTCCTCAAAGCTCAGGAAACCTGGTCCGCTCTCCTGCATTTAGGAAAGGAGAACCTCGGCCAAGACCTTTGCTCACTGCCTGAGACCCCTTCCTTAGAGAGCACTTCCTTTGCTGGTCAGACATGGAGCCTGCACTTGGTCCCAGATGATACTGCTTTATTTCAGTTTTTACAGTTTCCTTCTTAAGATTCCCATCTTATAAATGGAGTACAGGAAACCTCAAGAAGCGAAGTGGAAGCCCATGTGTAAGGCTTTGTGGCTTCAGGTACCAGTGGCTAAGGCAGTTTTAAAGACTTCGTTGATTTTAGAAAAATTCCATCTTCCATCACCTACATGGTAGTTAATACCGTTATATATGGTAAAACCTTAGAGATGACATTAATCTGCTAGGAACAGAAGCAAGAAAAACCATGGCATAAACAACCCCAGAGTTTTTGTTCGTTCGTTTCATCTTTCTTGATAAAGCCCGAAGGTAGCCCATTCAGGGCTTGTGTGGTTGGTTGCTCCATCATGTCATCAATAACCCATATGTTTTCTTTTTGATCTTCCTTAGTGTAACACCAGACTACCTTTCTGATAGCTGGTGTTCATGAAATATTTTACGTTCAAATGATTGTACCTATTTTTGGCTTTAGAGTTCTGAAATAAAATGAAATTCCACTGTAATAAAACTGTCAAATGTGTGGTATCTGATGACTTAAAAACATAGAGTAGAAAACAGGCATATGGAGTGGCCCTGGATGAACCATAGTTTTAGATTGTTTAATTCTAGAATTGTGAAACAGATCTTGAAACAATTCAGATCAAAAGATGAAACTGTTACAAATGCTCCTGCAGAAATAGAGAATGCCCCCCATCAAAACCTTTGCCAGTTCCTTGAAAGGATTTGCTTGGAAGTCTGCAGAGCTGAGTGCTGGATGTCTATGCATTTTGCGAGGTCTCATGACACAAGAGCCAGAAGCATGAAGCATGCAGAAGTACATTAGAGTGTGTGTATCTGTGTGTGTATAATATAAGGTTTTATTGCTGTAATTTTTAATGAAACCACATGAATTGATCAATGACAATACTCCAATGAAGGGCAGACATGGAGCCTTCTCTATGTTTTCTTTTGAATAAACAGCCACAATTTCATTCCCCTCATGAACAACACAAGGTCTTAGGGATAAGCCTCCCTGGCCAGTAACTCCTCTCCCACCTCAGCACATAGCCTTTTTCTAACACTTGGTAATTCATCGAGGTCAACTTTGTGCCAGTTGTACAAACTTGCATCCCTAAAATCTGATCATAAGCAGCCAATCAGCCAGACTGATGCTTCTAATCTTGTTATTTCCAAGCACCCTCCACAGGGCTGTGAGCATGGCCCTGACAACCTAGAAATCTGGTGTTATCCTTCACTGTTTAAAATCTTAGTTCCCATTGTGTGGAATGTAATGGTCCTGGCTACCAATCTAGGCACACCTGGAGCAGTTCTCCACCTACTCTTTTCCAAATGTTCACTACACCCCCTCAGAACACATTTTGCTGTTTTTAACCTCTGGGCTTTGTCTATGCCCTTCCCTCTCTCAGAAATATCATCCTACTCTTGCTGGACTAAGAAACTTCTGCTTATCTCTCAATATCCAGTGTGATCATGTTCACATTGGTAAGCCTGTGCCTGACCACTACACCCGAAATGGAGCTCACTGCCTTCTCTTTTGAAGCATTTTTCTTACTACTATATGGCAATTATTTATTACAATATCTGTTTCCTATTTAGAAACCATAAGGTCTTTGTCATAAAGACATGGACTGGTTCCTGTTTATCTTGTTATTACAGAACCTGGCATAGTACCTGGAACAAATACTGCTGAGACAACTGGATAATATTTAGAAAAAAGGCAATATTTGATCCAGACTTCACACTATATCAAAAATTGAAATCCAATGCACCAGATATCTAAGTACAAAAAATGATACCATGCTGAGTCTAAGAGAAAAAGTGAATTTTTCCATAGCCTGCGTATAGGGAAAGACTTTCTAAATAGGAATCAAAACTCCTGATACAACAAGAGAAATGTAAATTAATTTGACATAAAAACTTTGGTATGACAAAAATCATGGTAAGAAGATTAACAATCCAAATTAAAAAGTCAGAGAAACATAGCTGCAACATATATCTCACATATAGACCTAATATTTATGATAAACTAAAAACTATTAACATTGAGGAAAGAATCTATGATACATATATATACTGAAATAATATTTAGCTTTAAACTACAATAAAGAAAAGCAGAATAAGCTATGGAGTAAATTCCAATACAGTTAAGTAAAAAGAGCAAAGAGTAAGAGTAACTATAAGATGTATCCTTTTTTTTTTCATAAGAAAAGGGAAAGTATGTATATGGCGGATAATGAAAAATGTATATCTATGTGCATTGCTTTGCAAAAACAGTGCGGAGGGAACAAACCAGAGTGTGATAGATTATCTATGAGGGTGGTATTTGAATAGGGTGGAAGGATCCATGGGTTTATGTTTTTACATAGTTTGGATTTTGGAAACATTGATACTTTGCATACCAAATATATGTTTAAATTAACAAGGAGAGAAAAACCAAGTACTGAAATACAGATGGAAACAAATGAAATCGATTTTTTTCCAAATGAAAATGTAACTATACTGTAGAAAAAAAATTAACATCATTACCTTTTAAACACAGTACTTTTACTATATACTGTATACAATCAATCAAAAGACAAAAAAGAACTCCAAATGAATCTTGTAGTCTATTGAGTAATTGTATTCTCAGTTGGCAAATTAGTATATCTGAACCTAATTTCTGTGCATATTAGGCTTGAATAAATGCATCAATGACAGTGAGAGTCAGGTTTCTTATTTTGGAAAAAGGAATTAGAAATGTGGGAATGGGGAAGATTAGAATAACCTGTAGTGTTGTATTGGAATTAGAGTTATCAGTATAAATTTATAATTTTACGTAATACAAATATAAATATAGGTATAGGGAGAGATATAGGTATGTATTCTTTATACCCACATTTATATATGTATATTTCTTAGCTCTGTCCGTGGAAGAGGAACTACAAACAATGGTGCTTCATTAACAATGAACACACCTAGCAACATACCTTGTTTCTGAATATCACCCCTCACTAAAAGGTTTCCTTGAGAAATTGTAGGTTCTAAAATTGGGACAGGGAAAGTGCAAGATAACCCTAGAGCATCATGTGTAAGAAATAAATAAAAAGCTAAAAAATAATGGAGCTTCCACAGGAGCAACACAATGAACAATGATAGTAATAGGTTGTATCTTACTGAATAAATAAGAATTTAAGAGACAATACTGATAATAAATAAATAGATTACATAGATAGATAGGATCGAAGATAAATGTTAAACACAATGTGATATAAAACATAGAAGGGATGTTAGAGATTAAAAAGCATTAATTTGCCACCATCATGATAATTGATTCAGACAAGAATCCTAAAGGATGATAAAATGTGAGTGGAAGTTTGATAAGGAGTAGGATGCTTATACAGTTTCAAAATAGCTCCACACAAATTAATTACTAATTATATGGGGAAATAGTAACTTTACAGTTGAGAATGTTGGTGGACATGACCTTAGCCAAATGATCGAAGCCAGTATCATGAATAATGGGACCATCTCAGGTCATCTGGCTCCTACTGTGATTCACTGAGATAGAGATGATGTACCTTTGTAGCATTTTAAGCAAAACTCCACAACACCAAGTATAATGAAAAATCATCAGATAAATCCAAACTGATAACCATTCTACAAAACAAATGGCCTGTATACTTCAAAATGTCAGTGACATGAAATATGAAGAAAGGCTCAGAAATCAGTCTTTATTGAAGGGGGTGAAATCTTCAGGATAATCAAATGCCCTGCATAATCCTGGATTAAGTTTTGCACTATAAAAATAATATTACCACGTGCGACATTTGATGTTAGTGGGACAATTGGCCAAATTTGACTAAGGTCTAAAGATGTTATTATATCCATGTTAAATGGTACCTTCATAATGAAGATTGTTTACTGGGAGGCTACAATATCTGAAATATAGTAATTGTGAACATGTATGCATGTAATGCCATGGTTTCAAAGAGTATAGCACAAGAATGCATAGAACTACAAGAAAAAATTGAATAATGTGAAGAGACTTTTAAAAGCTTTCCAATGAAAATTTCTAACATTTATAAATGCAGTACTTAGTGTCTCCCATCCAGCCTCAATGATTACTAACTCCTGGCTGATACAGTTTGTCTCTGTGTCCCCACTCAAATCTCATATTGCATTGTAATCCCCAGTTTTGGAGAAGGGACCTGGTGGGAGGGTGATTGAATCATGGGGGCTGATTTCCCCCTTGCTATTCTCATGACAGTGAATGACTTCTCACAAGATCTGGTTGTTTGAAAGTGTGTAGCACTTCCCCCTTCTCTCTCTCTCTCTCTCTCTCTCTCTCTCTCTCTGTCTCTCTCTCGATGCTCTAGCCCTGTGAGACGTGTGCCAGCTTCCCCTTCACCTTCCCCCTTTATTGTAAGTTTCCTGAGCACCCCCAGCCATGCTTCCTGTAATAGCTGTGGAACCTTGAGCCAATTAAACCTCTTTTCTTTCTAAATTACCCAGTTGCAAGTAGTTCTTTATAGCAGTGTGAGAATGGACTACTATGTTGGCCAACTTTCTTTATACTTTCGGTGACCCACTCATTTTCCATTCCTTGTCACCCAAATAATTTTGAAGCAAATTCCAGATATCATAGCATTTCATCCGTAAATATTTCAGAATGTATCTCTGAGAGTCTCCCTTTTTCCATACCACAATAACATTATAACACATCCCCAAATCAACAGTAACCTCTTAATATCAAATATTCATTGTTCAGAACTCTCTGATAGGGATATGAGATTTGTAAGAGTTCAGTTGGATCACCCTGATACCCCACCCTTCATGTGTCCTTCCCTGTTATTTATTACTAACACACCACATATTTGATTTATTTGTTTTGTTATCACTTGACTCCCCAACAAGGATGTAAGTTCTGGGAGGTAGGTGTTTTTATCTCTGTTGTTCAATGCACTCTGTGCAGCAGCAGAACAGTGCCTCACAGATACTTACCTATTAGTATGATTGTTGAGTTAATGAATAAGTTTAGGATGAAAAAACAAATTCTCTGTTTGCTAATGCATTATTGGAGGTCCAAAAATAATAAATGGGCTGGAGCCTTGTGACGCCTGGTAAAGACCTGCCCCTGCCCTTTGCACCAACTCCTCAGTGACCAATGAACATGGCTATGTTGCAGAATGTCTAAGGATGCAATACTTTAAATTCAGATTTTTTTTTAAAAGGCATATGGACAGAAAACATGTAATAGTGCAAAGCAAAATTCAAGGATCCACTTCATCTTGCAGGCATTGAAGGACTTTCTCTGTCAGTTTGTTGTTTGTTTGTTTGTTTTTTAGATAGAGGATCTCAATACACTGCTTAGGCTGGCCTCAAACTCCTGGGCTACAGCCATCCTTGTGCCTAAGCTTCCTGAATAGCTGGGGTGACAGGTGCATGCCACTGTGCCTGGCTCTGCCTGTTTGAGAATTGCACTGAAATCCTTTATTAAAGGCAGCATTATATTGAGGATAGGGAATGCAAAGATTATATTTGGGAGTAGTGTGCCCGCCCCTTGCCAGGGCTGACATTTCAAGGGAGTAAAATTGTAAGCTGTCTTCAAATTGTCCCTGAGAAGACTGTGGAAAAAGCCTTGATTCTATTTTATGATACTTATTCAGGATTATAATCTAAACTTTAGAGATTCATGCTTTCAATGAAAAAGTGAAATTACAGGGGGGCTTAACCTGTGTGGACACTAGAATCATTTTATGGATATGGTATCTTCTAAGGAGGCTGCCTGGATAATAATCACAGGCCATTCCCCCTTTGTAGATCATTATGTCTTGGGGGATTGGCTTCCAGAGTTCTAGAGCTTGGGACACTAGCTAGAAATTTTATGCAGGTATCTGGGGAAATGAAGCACAGGGATGTCAGTATAAGATTATGAAAGTTGTCAGAATCAAAAGGTAGTCACCTGTGTTAAAACTGTGACCAGTGGAGCCAGGGAAGGCAGTGAAGGGAGGTTCTCACACAGTATCCCTGATAACAAGAACTATCACATAAGATTGCAAAAACCACAACCTTGGTTAGGCCACTGCATCCTTACACAAAAAAATACTTCTGTGAGGATATCTGTCCAGCAACTGCCTATCCTACCTTGGACTGATGTCACTCTTGTTATTGACCCTTCTAGCCAAGGATAACTGTCTAAAAATGACCTGTGTAACTCTCCTCATTTTTCATTTAAAAAGCCTCATTGTCTTCCTTTATCTCCCTGAATATGCCCATGTGTACTCCCACTGGAATGCTCGTTTCTTTCTTTTCTTTTCTTTTTTTTTTTTTTTGAGACGGAGTCTCGCTCTGTCGCCCAGGCTGGAGTGCAGTGGCCGGATCTCAGCTCACTGCAAGCTCCGCCTCCCGGGTTCACGCCATTCTCCTGCCTCAGCCTCCTGAGTAGCTGGGACTACAGGCACCCGCCACCTCGCCCAGCTAGTTTTTTGTATTTTTTAGTAGAGACGGGGTTTCACCTTGTTAGCCAGGATGGTCTGGATCTCCTGACCTCGTGATCCGCCCGTCTTGGCCTCCCAAAGTGCTGGGATTACAGGCTTAAGCCACCGCGCCCGGCCGCCCATTTCTTTTAAAGAGGGTCTCCAAAAGGTTTCTTTTAGAGAGCCTCTCTCAATGTAAGTTATTTGGGTTTGAGAAGGTCATCAGAGTAAGAAAGGAAGTGTGGTACCATAAGATCAGGGAAGGATCCAAAAAAGGGAGATGGGTTCCTTTGGTGCAGAGGGTTCCTTAGGTGCACAGGGTTCCTTAGGTAGGTGCAGGGCACACAGCTTAAGGGCTGGGTTCTGGGGCTTCTGCAAGAGTGTGCATGGATGGGCAGCTGGGCTCTGCTTCTAGTGGGCTTCCTTCTCTTTGGGATCCTGCTTTCAGAGGCCTCCAAAATCCTGATGACTACCACACAGGGTGAGTGCTTGGCGGGAAAATCCAGAGACAAGTATGTTCCAGGTACCAGGCATGGGCACTGGCAGTTCTGTCACAGGGTCATCCAGGTAGGTCTCCACGCTGGGCTGGTGTCTCGGGCTGGAAAAGGAAGAGGCTGGTAGGGGCCGTGGAGCCAAGAAGGGCCTCTAACCTGGGGTGAAAAAGACAGTTCTGGAGAAAACGGAAGTTTCCTTTTCCCTCTCCAGCTCTGGACGTGCGCTGCATCGCACAAGGCTGGAGCCAGCATTTAATTTCCCAGTCCAATACGTTCGCCCTGGGCCACCTTCCTCAGTGCTGGAGAGACGTTCCCTTGCTCATTCAGTTCTTCTAAAGGGGTGCTCGGTAGTTGCCAATAGAAATTGTAGCAAGCATTTTCAGGCTCTTAAAGACGGAGGAAAGGTGCTCCTGGACGTGCCACAGCAAACTGGGGTTGTTTTCGTCCATAGGAATCCCGGAGAACTGGCTGGGGCTGGTGAGAGGACCCCTGGACAATCGGGTGTTTGGAAGCCCTTTTATCTTTCATTCAAGCTACTGGAAAGGTTTTGAAGGATAAGTGGGGCAGTTAGTTTTGCATTTTGTGCCCCTATTTTTATTTCTTTTACTTTTATCCCCAAAGGAATAGAAGATAAAAGAGAAAATATATCATGGGAAAGGAGGGCGCGCCCCAAGACCCTTCTTAAGCCCACCCTGAAAGGATGGTGGGCTCTCTCTTAGATCAATTTAAGATGGTGGAGAATCTGGGATTCCTGGAGCTGGATGAAACCAAGGAGTCCATTTAATTCGGCCTTTCCCTTTTATTTTCCTAAGGGGGATACCAAGGATTAAGGAAATCGAGGCACCGTTTTCAACAGTGCACCCAGCCTTCCTAATGGCCCTTGAGGTGTTGACTCCTGATGCCTTACTCTGAGTCGGGAGTGGTGGCTCACGCCTGTAATTCCAGACCTGTGGGAGGCCGAGGTGGCTGCATCGCCTGTCAGAAGTTGGAGACCAGACTGACCAATATGGTGAAGCCCTGTCTCTACTAAAAATACAAAAATTAACCGGACGTGGTGGTGCATGCCTGTAGTCCCAGCCATTCGGGAGGCTGAGGCAGGAGAATCGATTGAACTCGGGAGGTGGAGGATGCAGTGAGCCGAGATGGTGCCGCTGCACTCCAGCCTGGGTGACAGAGCGACCCTCCATCTCAAAACAACTACAACAAAAACAGTTGTAGAAAGCGGTGACTCCGTGTTAATCCTTTTTTGCGTGTTTGTTTTTCCTGATCTTTAGGAGAAATTAAAAGTGGATCTCTTCAATTACACTGTTTCCCTGCCTCAGTCTTCAAGAGGGAGTTGATGTGGTTTGTGAGGTGCTAAAATCCCAGGCTTTGTTCTAGAAAACATTCTGGCTCATCAAGACCCACCATGAATGGATGCATATGTGGTCACCCCTTGTCTCTGCTTCTTACATGGATAAAATGTGAGTAAGAGCAGGCAGTCTGAGGGGTAGGAGATTTTCACTTTATGTATTCCTTATTACCTCAGACCACACAAGTGTGGATGTTAAAAATAGTCACTCCCACAGATACATACTATTTCTCTAGCACCACAGCCTCTACTTCGAATCCAGTCGCTATGGGACTTCAGCTCCCAAATAATACTTGCTTCTAATTTTTGGCCATTGCCATACCTTCTTTCCTGATCTGGCTTTCTCTGCTGCCAAGACTCTTAGATTCAAGAAAACGCCCATATTGAAGCATGGTTTAGGAGAAGACATATGTAGAATTAAATGATTCAGACTTAGAGCTGTTGGAATTTTAACTTACTCTGAGGCTTGAGAGGAATGTGAGTTACATAACATGCAGTCAAGTAGCATGCAGCTGCAATTTATGCTTCTCTGATTATAGATTAACCTCCTTCCTTATTCTTCTCTGGTAGATAATTAGGAAGACCAAGAGGTGCCAGAGACAAGACTCCCTCAGGTCCTAGCCCTTTTAAGGAGTAACAAAGTAATCTTCCTGGGGATGCAGCAATCTGTAACCAATCAAATCACTGTAATGTGTGCACTGATTTTGTATGGCAAATGTTGTAATACTGCTAAAACTTCTCTGTTCTTACCTTTTAAGTGAAATCTTAACTTCTCCATTTCAGAACACTGACCCCATTTGTTTGGAGTCAGTGTTTTCTGGGTGGTCATCCTCAAGCTTTGCACTTGAATAAACTCTGTACCTAATCATGTTTTCTAAATGTCATTATGTAAGGTCGACACATTAGTGTGATGGAACTTGTACCTCTCCTGAGAATCAAACTTTTTTTTCCTTAGTATCCCAAGATTGTTCTAGAACGGGCGACATCCCATGGAATCCAGTTGCAAGAGAGACTAGGATGTCGCCCGTTCTAGAACAATCCCACAATTTTCCTGAATGTCTTAATTTGACTTTGCACAAAATTCAGGCCCCAAATAAGAAATATCCTGCCAAATATTGAAAGTAATGGCAAAACTGCAATTACTTTTCCACCATCCTAATACATTTCAATTTCAAGAATTTTGGCGGTAAGTGTTGACTACATATTTCTCCCTCCAGTGGAAGTTTCTTGGATTCACCCTTTAGCTCCTATATTTCTATCTCCTACAGTAACATAAAATTCCGAAGTGAAGGATCCCAGAAATAGCTCTGATTGGTTGTCCATCAATAATTCTTCAACTCACATTCACAGCTCTGTGCCATATTTTCCACCAATGCAGTTATTTCTTTTGGACACAGTACTTCCATAAAATCTCTGGTCAGAATGCAACATGTATCTTGGAATAAGAAATGCCTAAGGTCTGAGCACAGAGAAGAAGCTCATCACACTGACATGGAGACCACGAGTCATAGAAGAAATCTTTGGTGGAAGATTGCCACAGATCAGGGATTTGGGCAGTTGGAATATAGGTGCCTGGGCTGGGGCTTACCCAAAGTGAAATGGAAGAACTGGTGAAGCTTGTCTTCACGTGTTCACTATTCCACTTCTTGTTTCCTGGACTTTTTTCTCCTGGCTTTCCCCCATACCTCCACAAACCCCTATCATGTGAGCTGCACCCAGCAAAATCATAGAGGTGGAATTGCCTGAGGCCTTGAGGGCCCAATCCTAGCCCAGCGTGTCCAGGAGGTGGCACATGGGGTCAAAAGAGATTATTCTCTAGCTCTAAAATTTAATGTCTACCTGCCTTGCTGAGTTTTTGTCTTACTTGGAGCCTGTTATTTTTGTTGGGAGAGGGAGCATGGAAGGGTGCTCTTTCTCACTTCTGGAATGGGACTGTCTGTCTTACGCCTGTATCACCATATGCCTGTATCACCATTGTATCTTAGAAGGTGTCACCTTATTTTGATTTTACAGGTTCACAGATGAGACTCTGGATTTTGGACTACTGAGTTGATACTGAAACCAGTTAAGACTTTGAAATTAGAGGGTTGGAATGGATGTATTTGTATGTGATAAGGACATGAGTTTTTGGAGGGCAGTGACAGAATGTTCCTGATATTCCAGTCTTGAGGCACAATATCTTCAAATAAACTGCTTGCAGATATTAATCACATCTAAAAAATAACATCAGAGGCCGGGCGCGGTGGCTCAAGCCTGTAATCCTAGCACTTTGGGAGGCCGAGACGGGCGGATCACAAGGTCAGCAGATCGAGACCATCCTGGTTAACACGGTGAAACCCTGTCTCTACTAAAAAATACAAAAAACTAGCCGGGCGAGGTGGCAGGCGCCTGTAGTCCCAGCTACTCGGGAGGCTGAGCCAGGAGAATGGCGTAAACCCGGGAGGCGGAGCTTGCAGTGAGCTGAGATCTGGCCACTGCACTCCAGCCTGGGCGACAGAGCTAGACTCCGTCTCAAAAAAAAAAAAAAAAAAAACATCAGAGCAACACACAGATTAGAGTTTGATTTAATAACTAGGTTCAATGGCATATGTCAAGTTGACATTTAAAAAACACAGTTTAATACAACTCTTCTATAGCATACTGGGAATATACTAACTCTTCCCCAGAGTAGAGGTCCTTGGGTGATGTTCACTCTTATCTCTGATATTCTGTAACATAAATACTGTGAAGTAATATATTAGATTTTAAGGTGATAGAGTGAGAAGAACACAATAGTATTCTACACACTCACAAATTCATAACAAAATATAAGGTAAATACTCATAACATTTACAATCCTTTTGCAACTGATCATACGGTGATAGCTAGCATTTGTATATCATATGCCCTTTGCCCTCGACAAGTACTGCAATTGATTTTTTCCTGACTGGGAAGGGGTTCCAAATATTCATTTTTGAAGAGTTGGGGTTATTAGTTTTCCTTCCTGAATTGGGCTATTGTAGATTTTTTGTTGACTTTAATAAAAAGGCATGGGCATATTTAGTGATGTGCTAACAGAGTTCCTATATCCCAGGCTTACTCTTCTTTTTAATGACCTATAACAGTAAACCAAAGAAATGATCGCAGTTGTGACAAGTGCTACAAAGAAAATGAAAACATAGCATTTGCTTCTTTTTTTTTTTTTTTTCCCAACTTTTATTTTACGTTCGGGGGTTTATGTGCAGGTTTGTTACACAGGTAAATGTGTGCCATGGTGGTTTGCTGCACAGATCCTCCCATCACCTAGATATCGAGCCCAGCATCTATTAGTTATTCTTCCTCATCCCCTCCCTCCTCTCCCCACATCCTCTGACAGGCCCCAGTGTGTGTTGCTCTCCTCTGTGTGTTCATGTAGTCTCATTATTTAGCTCCTATTTATAAGAGAACATGCAGTATTTGGTTTTCTGTTCCTGCATTAGTTTGCTGAGGATGGCTTCCAGCTCCATCCATGTCCCTGCAAAGGACATGATTTTGTTCCTTTTCAGACTTACTCTTTACATCAGTGTGTAGTAGCAACCCAATTTCCCTTGGTAATCATGTCTTGCATGATAAATCCAGTCCAACATTTCAATCTCCCTACACCTTTACATACCTTCCTCTTCAGTGTCCCAAGGCAATTCTGGTATTTCAGCTTCATTTAGTGCAGGCTACCCTTTGTTTCATTTTTAACTCAACCAGACAAACACAGAGCTGTATATTACCCATCAAGCTGCAACTCTATATTGAGAATTTGTGCTTTGTGGGCCTGTATCAATAAATTCATCTCGAGTGAACTTTATGTTCCTTCAACCATTATTTCACACTATTAACTTACATTCTCACATGTATTCACCAGATTTCTGTCTGTATAAATTGAAAAAAATGCGCACTACTTTTGGTATGTACTATGTTTTCTGTTGGTTCACAATTTTAATTTCTCTTTCAAGCCTGTTGGGACTAGAGTCTAGATAGAGTTCTACAAGTCAAGAGGTTTGGTGGAAGTAGATTCTGAGGATAATCAGCAGTGTCTTCCAATTAAAATACTTCAGAGGTGCTAGTACACTTTCCTTTGAAAAATCAGGATGAACCTTCTCAGACATGAATAGCAGGGTTGCTCCTACTGGCAAAGAAGATGCAGGAGAATTCAGAGGTTATCCTCAGCTTCATCAGGATCTACCCTACATGTTTCATTCCAATTTTCAGAATCTCATTCCTTCCCAATCAATTCCTCAGTTTAGCAGAAGATACTTTGCCTGTTTGGGAATTCAATTTGCACTGTAATTCTGCCACTCTCAGGATGAGACTCTAGATTTGATTCTCTGAAACCTCAGGCTGATGACAATGGGAGATAAATACATTCCTCTGGGAAGACATAGAAGGTTTCAGATCATTTATGTGGAACTTGAACTTGGAATTTCAAGCCCTGAGTTCATCCTTTTTCTTTACTTCGTCTACCACAGTTAGGAGCAGTCATCCTCATTACATTTATTAGTTTGACTAAAATATTTTAAGGTATCACAATTACTCAGAGATTTGCCTTTTATGAATATTTGATTAGGAATCCAGTAGTAATATTTTACAAATCTTTTTACCACATTGCACCATAGACTATCATTGTCTTCTTTACCACTGGAAAGAATACTTATGCCTTAAAATATAATCAATCATGTCAGAAACCCAATACCACAAACCCAGATCTAGTTTTTTGAACTGGATCTGGTAGATACTATCTCTACACATGGTGAAACCCTTGGAATTACACCAGTTGCTAGGAGTAGAAACAAGCAAAAATGTTGCTTAAGTACTCCAGAGATTTTGTTCTTTTTACTTTATTTGACAGCCTAGAGGCAGACTATTGAGGGCTTGCACGATGGCTCCATAATACTGTCCGTCGTCCCCATTTTCCTGTTTCTTTTTTATCTTTATTGCCCCAAACTTGCTCTCTGGTAGGTGGCTTTCAAGAAAAACTTAATATTTAAATGTTTGTACCCTCATATTTGCTTTTGCATTTGCAGATGGAATTAAGTTTCTTCTTAAAAGTTTAAAATGCATGATATCTTGTGGGTTAAACCACTGAAAAGAAAACATTAGATATCTGAGGTCGCCCTGGAGGAACCATAGTTCTAATTGCTTAATTCTGGGACAATTCTTCAGACAATTCAGATAAAAGGATGAAATAGCTACTATGCATACTCCCTGCAGATACAGGAAAGGACCCAGACCCTTGTCAAATCCGTGAAAGAACTTGCCTGGTAGTCTGTAGAGCTGGGTGCCTGGCATCTACTCAGTTCTGTGAGTTCTCATACTGCAAGGATGCTGCACACAGCCAGGATTATGTTATATACAGAGGGGTGTGTGTGTGTGTGTGTGTGTGTGTGTGACAGAGAGAGAGAGAGAGAGAGAGAGAGAGAGAGAAAGAGAGAAGTGTAAGGTCTGAATCACCAGTAATTACACCTGCCTGCTCCTGAGAGCAGGATGTGCAGGAGTGGGAATGGCAAGGATAGGGTGGATGTCATAGACACACAATGAAAGAGAGCATAATGTAGATATTTTCCTCTAACTAAGCCACAAGGTTTCTTCTTATCTGGCAAAGTAACTGCTAGGGAACATGTGAAAAACAGAAGTAAAAAGAGACAAAAAGAGAAAAGAAGAGAATAAACCAAGGATGAAAACAGCAGAAATGTCATCCTCTGCAAATGCAGAGAAGGAGGGAGAACCTTGAATCACCTATAATTACTCCTGCCTGCTCCCAAGAGTTGTGGTTTTAAGTTTCACCTAGTAATGAGGCACCCTAGCAGTAAGGTTTCTGGGGACAACAGAAGGACAGGTCTTCTTTCTTTTAGCTGCCTAAAAGAAAGAAGACCATGTGCTGAATACTACCTTACAAAACATGGGAGACAAGTTTTGATGCTGTTCTAGAAACCAAACTATTGCCAGCAAAACTTCCTGCTTGCTTCTCTCCCAGTGCAAATGGCTTGAGCTTTCACAGTCACTGAGATTTCCTAGGCAACAGGAGTGTAAACTTGAGAAAAGGCAGAACCAGAGTAGAGATTGACAGTGAGCTGAGCCAATCAGGCTGTGAGTCTGCAGCAGTGATCCCAGGCCGTCCAATTAATACTAAGAGATTGGACGAGGGCCTCTGAGGAAGACAGGTAAGAGGGAGGAGGCTAAGGTGGCTTGGGAGGAACCAGTTTTCCTAGATGCAGGAGAGAGCGTCCATAGTTTCAGTTTGAAGCAACTGGTGGCAAAAGGTTAGCATTTAAGGTAAATCAATTTTTTTTAAAATCTATTCTGTGATTTGATGTTTGGTTTATTTCTTCTTGGTGTGTCTTAGCCAAGAAAAGAAGACAGTAGATGTTACTCTCTAAAAAGAAAACCTAAAAGTCTTTGAGAGTTCTTGGACTAATGAAGCCATCACTAGGCTGTCAGTGAAAACAGGAAAGAGCTTGGTACTGGGAAAGATTTTTGTAATCTTTGCAAAAAAATGCTTAGATAAACATGTACAAAAACCAATCTCATTCAGTAAAGGGGAAGGAAGTAGACATTATTGAGCAGTCACTAAGTACTAGGTATTTGAGCGTGAAGGGTTTGGGTGAATTGCTCTAACGATCCTGATGACCACTGATAAAACTGAGTTTCAGAGAGGTTCAGCATTTCCAAGGCACAGAACAATAAAACATTTCAACTTTCATTCAGACCTTGCTTTGTCTGATACTTAAACTTATGCTATTTCTGCTATACACTGATAACTGAGAATCAGAATAAAAATTAGAATGCTTATTAAAGTGTACTTACATGGCTTGTTCAAAATTATATCAAATATTTTATTTGATTCATCAGAGACTTGAGTGGGTCCTTCTTTACGTTCTCAGTATAGGACACCACCAATGACCCAGGCAGCCATCTCTATTGCCTTCAGTCTGAGGAGTATTTAAGCCATATTAAGTAGATGAAATTCTTTCCTTTTTTTTTTTGACTTATTTTTTCCTCAAACCCTACAACCACAAAAATCTATTTTGTTATTGAAAGTTTTAAATATTGAGATTTGAATTTCATGCATACATTTGTATTTATATTCTGATAGCAATTACCCAATAGTAATGGCGATGATAAATTCTGATAGCAATATAATAGCATCCTGCTAAGCCCTGATGATATGATGATAGGAAACACAAAGGATACAGCCCTTGCTCGTAAGGACCTTATAGTCTGTCTAGCAAGGCAAGCAATTCTGAAAACAAATTACATTGTCGTGCAATGTGAACGCTATTTGGACTTCACCACATGATTATGGAAGGATGGGTGGGACTTCTCTGGGCCAACAGGAAAAAGAAGGTGTACCTGAAAGTATGACAACATGTACAAAGGCACAGAGATATAGAATGCTATGGTGTGTTTGGGGAAAGTGAGTGAGTAGAGATGCAGGATAGATTTTGAATGGATGGAGAATTACTAGAAATGGCTAGAGACATAGGAAGGGTCATTGCATGAATTCAATGCTAAGAACTTTCATTTTACCTGTATACAATGTGGAACCATCAAAAAGTCTTAAACTAGATCGTGAAGTTCATGTTTTCATTTTCTAAAGATTGCTCAGTCTTCTGAAAGACAAAGCAGAGAGGGCAAAGCTAGGAGCAGGAAACCAGCTAGTAGACAGTTGCAATGGTGGAAATGAGAGGTTACCATGTCCTGGGCTGAGTCAGTATCCGTGGCAATGGAGATGAAGGAATGGAAATGCAGGATGTGTCAAGGTAGTGAAACTCTATAGGACTTAGCTGCCAATTGGATGTAAAGGGAGAGGAAGAGTCTAGGATGATAGTCAGTTAGTGATCTGGGTAAATGGTATTGCTGTTTCCTGAAGCAAGGAGTAAGGAAGATAGGTAATGAATTTGGCTCTGGAACCTTAAACTGAAAGTGTCTGTAGGTCATCCAAGTGCACATGTTTTGTGAGAAATCTGGCTCCAGAGTGCCCACATTAGAATAAAGGTTTGGTAGTCATCATTTTATCAGGGGATATGGCTGAGATTGCCATAGGATAGTGGAATAGTGAGAAGAGAATAGATAACTGAAGCCTGAGAAACAGCACTTAAGAAGCAGGTGAAGACAAGGAAGAAACAAAAATAGGACAGATCCAAGAGGGAGGAGGAGAGACAGGAAATTAGATTTATAGCCATTGACAGAAAGGGTGTTAAAAAGGAAGAATGACCAATAGTCAACTCTTGGGAGACATGAACTAAGGGCTAATGACTGTTGAAGTTGGCAAACAGTTTAGCAAGACTTATTGGAGAGTATATTTGTTGGAATGACAGAGTGAAGACCATACTGAAATGGACCGAAGTATGAATGGGGCATGAGAAAGTGGAAAGTCTGGACATTCTTTCAAATAGTTTGACTTTGAGGGGTGATAGCTAGAGGGAGTCCAGGATTGAGGGACAACAGCGGATTCATGAACTAAAGGAAGGAGCTGGTGGAGAGGAGGAAAAGGGTATAACTGATGGCTGAGAGTCTTAGAGGGTTAGGCTTCTGTGTTGCAGGTAGAGAGGGCATCCTTAGATGGGAGGAAGTTCAGAACTCTCTTGGGGGAGGGAGGATGAAGTCAGGATGCCCTAATAGCTCTATATTTTTTATAGATTTGGAGGAGGGTGATGTGAATTTGTTCATAACTTGTGGCTCCATTTTTTTCTGGGTCTTTCAAGGCAAGGTCTGGAGTGGCAAAGATTTGGATTAGCCTTTGAGGAGACTGGAATAAGAACCTGACCAACATCATATAAAAGTAGAGTTGTGTGTTGCAGAAGGCCTAGCTGTGGTTAAGGAAGAATTGCAGTGACACCTGTCCCTGCTGGTATGTGGGTTTATTCAGCTACACTTCAGTCTGCCTTTAAGTACGTGGAGCATGGGCAAATTGAACCAAGTTAGCTATTATTTTGAGAGGGTGGGAGATTGACAAATGAGAGTCAAGAAGGAAGGCACTGGTACCGGATGGTCAGAAAGATGCGCACAGTGTGTAAAATGGATAAGAAAGGAAGTGAATCCAGAAGAGAGAATGAGGTAGGTAATGTCTGGGGTGAAAATGTAGGGCCAAAAGACTGGAGGTCCCATAAGGTCAGAAGCAAGTTGGAGTAATGGAACTGAACAGTGCAGAGAAAGTCAATCTTGAATTTTGAACTTTCAGTCTGGGCATAGTGGCTTATATCTGTAATCTCAGTATTTTGGAAGGCCAAGTTGGGAGGATTACTTGAGCTTAGGAATTCAAGACCAGCCTGGGCAACATAGCAAGATCCTGTCTCTACTAAAAAGAAGAAAACATTAGTTGGGTGCTGTGGTGCACACCTGTAGTCCTAGCTACTTGGGAGGCTTTGGTGGGAGGATCACTTGTGCCCAGGAGATTGAGGCTGCAGTGAGCTACGATGGCACCACTGTGCTCCAGCCTGGGCTACAGAGTGAGATCTTGTCTCAAAAAAAAAAAAAAAGAAAAAAAAAAAAGAATTTTGGACTTTCAGAGGAGACCAGATTTGGTTGAGAGAGAATGCTGAGACAACAAACAGATAGAGTTGAGTTGGTAGAAAGCAAGGAGCTCCAGGAACTTCATAGCTGCCTGTTGGATGGATTGCCTAGATGAGCTCTGGGTTTTCCCAGATTGATGACACCATTTGAAATGGAGAGGACATCTCTGAGGCAACATTCAAAGTCTCAGTGATTTATAAACTGACAGAACCAAAGAGGAATATAGGAAGTCTGTCCAGCTAGGCTGTGCTTCAAAGAAGGATGTGGGTATAGGTCATGACGTGGAGTTGACAGGCTGCATCTTAAAATTTGTGAGGTTCCTTAATACCTAGAATTTGGGGTAAGAGGTGCTTTCATCTGAGAAGACTGCAAGAGGGGTAGGGTTCCTTAGGCAAAATCAGATACCATCCAGGATAAAGACATTGTACCAATCAGTGTCTTGGCAGGAAATTGATGGCACATTCAAAAGTAGTAACAGAAAAGAGTTTAATGAAGGACAATTTACAGAAGTGTGGGTAGGGCTAAGCAATATAGAGAAAGCATAATGAGACACCCAGCAATGCCACAGTCAGAAGGGACAAGAAAGGTGTTATCCATAGCCCTAAAGGGCAAAAGGAGGAGTGGTTTTCATATCTCAATCAAAGCATTTCTGTAGGGAGGGCTGCCTTTGGTGAAGGATATGGTCACTCAAAAACTGTGGCTTGGCAGAGTGGAAGCTGGGGAAATAAATACTCCAACCTCTATCTCCTCCTCTCCTCTGATCTGCTGATGTCTCCAAATGGTGGAACACAGCTGGAAGCCAGCGAGCAAGGAAGTGTGGTTAACACAGTTTATGGAGGTCAACCTCTTGTAGCACAGATGTGGGTAGGGAACGGATCAGGAGAAGCACACGGACAAACAATATTCATCTCGTCAGTGACGACTGCTGTTCAGAGGTTGATCAAGATGAGGAGGCTTATAATTGAATAAGGAATAGAGGAAAATCTGGGTGTCTCTGGATGGAAGGTGTGCTTGGTGCCAAGAGGGCCAATCTCTGCTCGTAACTTGTGGAGGTGGTGGTGAGGTGCTCGAGAGCAAGGAGTGGGAGTGTTTAGCTCGTAGAATAACACTTTTGGCTTCAACTGTTGCTTTAATCACTTGGTGAATGAAATAAGAATTTTCCTTGTAAAATGTTGCTCTTTATTCTGATATCAGACAGCTTTGTATAAAGAAAACATATCAAGGTTCAAAAGAGCAGTTTTCTGTATTTCAGAAGTCAACAGATTGGCATTTGGGAGAAGATGGCATTACAAGACACTGAAATGTAGAAATGGCCACGAGTTGGCTTCTCACAGGGTTCCTAATGCCCACGAACATTTGTTCAATTAATGATATTCTTTGGAACAGATTGTCTCCCACATTTTTAGCCATAATTCCATTGCCACTCAACATCTTGCTTTTCCTGCAGTCTGAGAATAATTTTAAAATTCTTGTATATTTTCTTCTAAACTGAAGTCAAATAGAATTAAAATTTCCCAAACTAAAAAGTACAGTTTGAGACAGCAGGACAGTCTTTGGTTGAGAGGTGGATGACAGCTCTTCTTACTTTCTTTGGAAGCTCTGCTTAGTGTGTGTCCCCTCTGCAGTTACCCCTCTAGCATAGACAGGAGTTCTTCACGCCTACGGAGGAGCAGGCAAACACTCTTCAGTAACAAACAGCATCAGTCCTTCTTACTTAGTGTACTTTGGACTCAATATTGCTAATAAGCCTGACCCAGTTTTATAAATGAGTGCCCTGTGAGAAATGCAAATCAAAACCACAATGAGATACCATCTCACACCAGTTAGAATGGTGATCATAAAAAAGTCAGGAAACAATAGGTGCTGGAGAGGATGTGGAGAAATAGGAACACTTTTACACTGTTGGTGGGACTGTAAACTAGTTCAGCCATTGTGGAGGACGGTGTGGCGATTCCTTAAGGATCTAAAACTAGAAATACCATTTGACCCAGCCATCCCATTACTGGCTATATACGCAAAGGATTATAAATCATGCTGCTATAAAGACATATGCACACGTATGTTTACTGCGGCACTATTCACAATAGCAAAGACTTGGAACCAACCCAAATGTCCATCAATGATGGACTGGATTAAGAAAATGTGGCACATATACACCATGGAATACTATGCAGCCATAAAAAAGGATGAGCTCATGTCCTTTGTAGGGACATGGATGCAGCTGGAAACCATTGTTCTCAGCAAACTATCGCAAGGGCAGAAAACCAAACACTGCATGTTCTCACTCATAGGTGGGAATTGAACAATGAGATTACTTGGACACAGGGTGGGGAACATCACACACCAGAGCCTGTCATGGGGTGGGGGTAGGGGGTAGGGATAGCATTAAGAGATATACCTAGTGTAAATGACGAGTTAACGGGTGCAGCGCACCAACATGGCACATGCATACATACATATGTAACAAACCTGCACATTGTGCACATGTACCTTAGAACTTAAAGTATCATTTAAAAAAATGAGTGTCCTGTGGTGACTATAGGGGTTCCCTGTTTTAAAAAATGAACATTTTCTGAGATACACCAGGTCAGGGGCCAAATTTGGCCCATGGGGTGTGGTCTGATGTCCCGGGCCTAGATTATTTTAGATTATGTTTGCCTGCACTGACGACGTCCTTCCTAACTGCCCATGCAAAAGTGAGTCTTATTTGCTTTGGGTGAACAGAGGTGAAAAGGGAGAAGTCATCAATGTGTTGATGTCTGCCCTTAGGGCTTTCCTTAGTCTTCTGCATCAGAGTGACCCGGTTGCTCCATGTTTAGAAAGCTTCATGCTCCACATGGTTTTGTGAAATAAATTATCCACAGATAATTTACAAAAGGCTGCTGGGGGACTGGCAGATGCAAAAGGTCCTGCTCAGAATCTTGGTTTTGCTACCGATGTATGAACTGAGACAACCTCCAAATCTCTCTGTAGCTCAGCTTCTTTATTTTGTGAAAAGTGGATATAGCTATGTCTGTAACCTATACGAATTGTTATCAAGACTTACTTTATACCAGACAAATTTTCTGTTCTAAACAAACTGTGAAAAACTTGCAAGACACAGGCCACCCTTTTAGCAGAGAACATGGGACAGAGTAAGTGTGCAGAAAATGTTTCCTATTACTATTGTTCGTATCTTTTGCATAGTCCTGGAGGTCAGCAAAGTATTTCTATATAAGGCCAGAGAGTAGGAAATTTAGGCTTCATGGGCCAGAAGGTCTATGATGCAGCTATTCAACTTTTGAGTTGTAATGTGAAAGCCACCACAAACCATATATAAATACAAGCATGTGGCTATTTTCCAAAAAAATGTTATTTACAAAACCAGGTGGAGGGCCAAATTTGGCCCATGGGGTGTGGTCTGATGTCCCAGGCCTGGATTATTTTAGGTTATGTTTGCCTGCACTGAGGGCGTCCTTCCTAACTGCCCATGGAAAAGTGAGCCTTATTTGCTTTGGGTGAATGGAGGTGAAAGGGGAGAAATCATCAATGTGTTGATGTCTGCCCTTAGGGCTTTCCTTAGTCTTCTGCATCAGAGTGACCTGGTTGCTCCACATGTTTAGAAAGCTTCATGCTCCACACGGTTTTGTGAAATAAGCTGATTTAGACATGCTCGCACTCTTACTTTTTGGAATAACAATATTTCTTCTGGCAACTGAGGCAGAAACTGTAAGTTACCTACTCAATAGCCACTGTCTTCTTTTTTATAAACAGAACCTTGTGGGTGGCAAAGTATCCAGTCAAAAATCAGGTTTCCCAGACTCCTTTGGAGTGGCTGATGAGATTTACATAGAAGGAACTGGGCGAATCTTCTGGGAACCAGTTCAGAAAGGGCTGATTTCGTTGAGAAGAGCATCCTTCTTGCCTTTTTCCCTTTTTCTTTTCTTTTGCTTGGAGTGTGGAGGTAATAGCTGGAGCTGCTATGGCTATTATGTATGAATATTATATACCTTTAGGCAACTTTGAGTATAAAAACTACGCTAGGGTAGAAAGATAGGAGAGTCTGGAAACATTGATGACGACTTGAAGCACTTCCAGACTTCTTTTACGTGAAAGTAAAGTAAATCTCTATCATTTTCAGAGACAGGACCTACTTCTATTATGAGTTGCTGGACACAATTCATAACTGATATGCTGATCTACACTGATGTTGGCACTATGACATTGGATTTCTTTTTTTTTTTCTTTTTGGGACAGAGTTTTGCTCTTGTTTCCCAGGCTGGAGTGCAATGTTGTGATCTCAGCTCACAGCAACCTCTGCCTCCCGGGTTCAAGCCATTCTCCTGCCTCAGCCTCTGGAGTAGATGGGATTACCGACATGCGCCACCATGCCCTGCTAATTTTGTATTTTTAGTAGAGATGAGTTTCTCCATGTTGGTCAGGCTGGTCTCAAACTCCGGACCTCAGGTGATCCACCCGCCTCAGCCTCCCAAAGGGCTGGGATTACAGATGTGAGCCACCGCGCCTGACCTGACATTGGATTTTTATCCCTTAACACTTTTTGGTTTTCTAGAAGTATCAGTTAAGAACAACTAGGATACAAATAATTGACTAGATTTCTAAGTGGTCATAAAATAAACATTAAAATAGACAAATGACTCCAAAAGAAGCATTCATTCTAACGGACTGCAAGATAGTTACTAAGTGATTTTGGTGACTAATGGCTGCAAAAGGGCAAATGTCCGCCAGAGCTGTGGCTTTACCTGCATCTAAAAGGGTGATAGAAGATGTACCAGTTGGGCTTTGTCCTTGCAGTGGGTTTGAAATAATTTTCTGAGGTCACGACTTCATAGCAAAAATGGAATATTTGAAAGTTACCTGGTTGATCTTAAGAGCATAACCATTGAAATCAACAGAAGTTTTATTTTTCTTTTGTCTTGGTTTTATTTATTTGTTTATTTATTTCTCTATTTTGCAATTCAGCTAAATCTTTGCTTACCTTCGCATAGTTTAGGTAGCTTCTTATTCTGTTTCTTTAAGATGTTGCATCGAGCAGGTTGACCTAACTCAGAATAGACTGTAAGCTATTTCTTGGTAAAAACCCTAGAGACTCAAGGCACAGCAAAGGGAAAAGCAAGATGGAGAAGACAGCAAGGAGAGAGCTATTAGGAGAGTGCATGCCCCTGACATTCCCAGTGGGTGCTTATTATGACAAGGACCCTGTAACCTTGGGGCCTCTGTATTTTATTAAACCTCGGTTTCTTTTTTTTTTTTTTTTAACCACATTGTGTCAGTTACATGGGTTCTTGAATATTATGCCAAGCTGTTTATTTTGTTCTCTTTCATAGTCAAAAGTGCTGGAGAGGCTGCCACTTGACAAAATTCTGCTGAGAGAAGTGGTTATAATGGAGTGACTTTCTCTCTCGTCATGATTCTCAGGGGTGAATCTCTTCTCACACTGGATTGCTAGTTATTTTACCCAGCTAAAGGTCACTATTTACGGTCAGTCCAAACATAGCAGGAATAAGCTTTTTGCCGTCTGTATCAGTTAGGAATAATTTGACTGCAAGTGACTGAAGACCTGACCAACAGCCTATTAAACAGATAATGCAAAGAGATTTATGTTTCTTACAAGACAGGAGTGTGAAGTCAAGAAATTGCCAACATTGGTGCAGCAGCTCGATGATGTCAGGGCTCTAAATTGGTATGGATATGATTCCCTTGGCCCTTCCCTCATGATTGCGTAGAGGCTGCCACAGTTCCAGACATTACATCCTCACTCAAGGCATGAGGAAAGCAAAAGAGATGAGAGAGATATTCCAGAGCTCTCAGCACTTTCCTTTGGGTCCCTTTGGCCAGAACTGGTTCCTATGCCTACCCAGTAGAAAGTGGAATACAGCAGAGAAAAAGGGGAATAGAATGACTTTCGTTCAGCCAGGTGGCAGTGTCTAAAAAACTAGCTGTAATTCAAATTTAATCAAGTTAAAACTACTTCTAGGAATGTAAACTTCCAAGGGTTGGAAGCTTGGCTGTCTCATCCATTCCTCTTGTATGGCACATAATAGGTGTTTAATAAACATGTGTTAATGCAGAACCAAGACTACAGTGAGGCAAGGTAGGTGTTTAGGGTGCACTATTTAAGGAGACACTCATTCTCAGGCTTGGGCAAGTGTATGGTTGACATTTGCATGATTCTGAGACTGTGTGCCTCTTTAAACATTATGCCTTTTTCTTACTTAGCCCTACCCCCAACCCTGGTTCAGTGAATAAAATGAAATACGAATATGTATGAAGTAAACACTTTATCACAATGATATTTATAAAATATTATTTTTAAAATGTACCATATCACAAACATTAAAATAAGGACTGAATTCACATCTCGAAGATCAATAGAAAGAAGTAAAGACTAGTTTACAATCCCACCAACAGTGTAAAAGTGTTCCTATTTCTCCACATCCTCTCCAGCACCTGTTGTTTCCTGACTTTTTAATGATCGCCATTCTAACTGATGTGAGATGGTATCTCATTGTGGTTTTGATTTGCATTTCTCTGATGGCCAGTGATGATGAGCATTTTTTCATGTGTCTGTTGGCTGTATGAATGTCTTCTTTTGAGAAATGTTTGTTCATATCCTTTGCCCACTTTTTGATGGGGTGGTTTGTTTTTTTCTTGTAAATTTGTTTGAGTTCTTTGTAGGTTCTGGATATTAGCCCTTTGTCAGATGAGTAGATTGCAAAAATTTTCTCCCATTCTGTAGGTTGCCTGTTCACTCTGATGGTAGTTTCTTTTATTCACAATAGCAAAGACTTGGAATCAACCCAAATGTCCATCAGTGACAGATTGGATTAAGAAAATGTGGCACATATACACCATGGAATACTATGCAGCCATCAAAAAGGATGAGTTTGTGTCCTTTGTAGAGACATGGATGCAGCTGGAAACCATCATTCTTAGCAAACTATCACAAGAACAGAAAACCAAACACCGCATGTTCTCACTCATAGGTGGGAACTGAACAATGAGATCACTTGGACTCAGAAAGGGGAACATCACACACCGGGGCCTATCATGGGGAGGGGGGCGGGGGGAGGGATTGCACTGGGAGTTATACCTGATGTAAATGACGAGTTGATGGGTGCAGCACACCAACATGGCACAAGTATACATATGTAACAAACCTGCACATTATGCACATGTACCCGACAACTTAAAGTATAATAATAATAATAAACAAATTAAAAAAAAAAAAAAAGAAAGAAGTAAAGACTGTGGTTTAGCATAAATGGGCTCTACACAAACCTGCCTATTGAGAGTGGCTGCAACATGCATTTTAAGCATTTTGAGAAAATTTATTTTGATGCACAGAAAAACTGGTAAGATGCCAGACCTCAGTGACATCTTATTTCCACAGTATGCTATTTCACTGAAGTATAGATGAAATGCCGTCATACTTTATGTGGTATGTGGAAGTTGGCAATCCAAACAAAAACCAGATGTTTCATATATTCATACATTTTAGAAAAAATTTTAAAAATAAATTGTGGGAAAATAGTAAATGATATGAAGGTAATCAGTGCAGAAGTTTTGAGTTTGATTTAAAAATCCTCACACATCTTTTTTTTTTCTTTTTTATTGTACTTTAAGTTCTAGGGTACATGTGCACAACATGCAGGTTTGTTACATATGTATACATGCGCCATGTTGGTGTCCTGCACCCATTAACTCATCCTTTACATTAGGTATATCTCCTAATGTTATCCCTCCCCCCTCCCCCCATCCCACAACAGGCCCCAGTGTGTGATGTTCCCCACCCTGTGTCCAGGTGTTCTCATTGTTCAATTCCCACCTATGAGTGAGAATATGTGGTGTTTGGTTTTCTGCCCTTGCGATAGTTTGCTGGGAATGATGGTTTCCAGCTGCATCCATGTCCCTACAAAGGGCATGAACTTATCCTTTTTTATGGCTGCATAATATTCCATGGTGTATATATGCCACATTTTCTTAATCCAGTCTGTCATTGATGAACATTTAGATTGGTTCCAAGTCTTTGCTATTGTGAATAGTGCCGCAATAAACATATGTGTGCATGTGTCTTTATAGCAGCATGATTTATAATCCTTTGCATATACACCCAGTAAGGAGATGGCTGGGTCAAATGGTATTTCTAGTTCTAGATCCTTGAGGAATTGCCACACTGTCTTCCACAATAGTTGAACTAGTTTACAGTTCCACCAATAGTGTAAAAGTGTTTCTATTTCTCCACATCCTCTCCAGCACCTGCTGTTTCCTGACTTTTTAATGATCACCATTCTAACTGGTGTGAGAGGGTATTTCATTGTGGTTTTGATTTGCATTTCTCTGATGGCTAGTGATGATGAGCATTTTTTCATGTGTCTGTTGGCTGCATAAACGTCTTCTTTTGAGAAGTGCCTGTTCATATCCTTTGCTCACTTTTTGATGGGGTTGTTTGTTTTTTTCTTGTAAAATTTTTTGAGTCCTTTGTAGGTTCTGGATATTAGCCCTTTGTCAGAAGAGTAGATTGCAAAAATTTTCTCCCATTCTGTAGGTTGCCTGTTCACTCTGATGGTAGTTTCTTTTGCTGTGCAGAAGCTCTTTAGTTTAATGAGATCCCATTTGTCAATTTTGGCTTTTGTTGCCATTGCTTTTGGTGTTTTAGACATGAAATCCTTGCCCATGCCTATGTCCTGAATGGTATTCCCTAGGTTTTCTTCTGGGTTTTTATGGTTTTAGGTCTAACATTTAAGTCTCTAATCCATCTTGAATTAATTTTTATGTAAAGTGTAAGGAAGGGATCCAGTTTCAACTTTCTACTTATGGCTAGCCAGTTTTCCCAGCACCATTTATTAAATAGGGAATCCTTTCCCCATTTCTTGTTTTTGTCAGGTTTGTCAAAGATCAGATGGTTGTAGATGTGTGGTATTATTTCTGAGGGCTCTGTTCTGTTCCATTGGTCTATATTTCTGTTTTGGTACCAGTACCATGCTGTTTTGGTTAGCGTAGCCTTGTAGTACAGTTTGAAGTCAGGTAGTGTGATGCCTCAAGCTTTGTTTGGCTTAGGACTGTCTTGGCAATGCAGGCTCCTTTTTGGTTCCATATGAACTTTAAATTAGTTTTTTCCAATTCTGTGAAGAAAGTCATTGGTAGCTTAATGGGGATGACATTGAATCTATAAATTACCTTGGGCAGTATGGCCATTTTCATGATATTGATTCTTCCTATCCATAAGTATGGAATGTTCTTCCATTTATTTGTGTCCTCTTTTATTTCACTGATCAGTGGTTTGTAGTTCTCCTTGAAGACGTCCTTCATATCCCTTGTAAGGGATTCACTGATTTTTTGGAGGGTTTTTTGTGTCTCTATCTCCTTCAGTTCTGCTCTGATCTTAGTTATTTCTCGCCTTCTGTTAGCTTTTGAATGTGTTTGCTCTTGCTTCTCTAGTTCTTTTAATTGTGATGTTAGGGTGTGAATTTTAGATCTTTCCTGCTTTCTCTTGTGGGCATTTAGTGCTATAAATTTCCCTCTACACACTGCTTTAAATGTGTCCCAGAGATTCTGGTATGTTGTATCTTTTTCTCCTTGGTTTCAAAGAACATCTTTATTTCTGCCTTCATTTTGTTATGTACCCAGTAGTCAGGTTGTTCAGTTTCCATGTAGTTGAGCAGTTTTGATTGAGTTTCTTAATCCTGAGTTCTAGTTTGATTACACTGTGGTCTGAGAGACAGTTTGTTATAATTTCTGTTCTTTTGCATTTGCTGAGGAGTGCTTTACTTCCGACTATGTGGTCAATTTTGGAATAAGTGTGATGTGGTGCTGAGAAGAATGTATATTCTGTTGATTTGGGGTGGAAAGTTCTGTAGATGTCTATTAGATCTGCTTTGTGCAGAGTTGAGTTCAATTCTTGGATATCCTTGTTAACTTTCTGTCTCGTTGATCTGTCTAATGTTGACAGTGGGGTGTTAAAGTCTCCCATTATTATTGTGTGGGAGTCGAAGTCTCTTTGTCAGTCTCTAAGTACTTGCTTTATGAATCTAGGTGGTCCTGTATTGGGTGCATATATATTTAGGATAGTTAGCTCTTCTTGTTGAATTGATCCCTTTACCATTATATAATGGCCTTCTTTGTCTCTTTTGATCTTTGTTCGGTTAAACTCTGTTTTATCAGAGACTAGGGATTGCAACACCTGCCTTTTTTTGTTTTCCATTTGTTTGGTAGATCTTCCTCCATCCCTTTATTTTGAGCCTATGTGTGTCTCCGCATGTGAGATGGGTCTCCTGGATACAGGAAATTGAAAGGACTTGACTCTTTATTCAATTTTGCCAGCCTGTGTCTTTTAATTGGAGCATTTAGTCCATTTACATTTAAGGTTAATATTGTTATGTGTGAACTTGATCCTGTCATTATGATGTTAGCTGGTTATTTTACTTGTTAGCTGATGCAGTTTCTTCCTAGCCTCAATGGTCTTTACATTTTGGCATGTTTTTGCAGTGGCTGGTTCCTGTTATTCCTTTCCATGTGTAGTACTTCCTTCAGGAGCTCTTGTAGGGCAGGCCTGGTGGTGACAAAATCTCACAGCATTTGCTTGTCCGTAAAGGATTTTATTTGTCCTTCACTTATGGAACTTAGTTTGGCTGGCTATGAAATTCTGGGTTGAAAATTTTTTTCTTTATGAATGTTGAATATTGGCCCCCACTCTCTTCTGGCTTGTAGAGTTTCTGCTGAGATATCTGCTGTTAGTCTGATGGGCTGCCCTTTGTGGGTAACCCGACCTTTCTCTCTGGCTGCCCTTAACATTTTTTCCTTCATTTCAACTTTGGTGAATCTGACAATTTTGTGTCTTAGAGTTGCTCTTTTCAAGGAATGTCTTTGTGGCGTTCTCTGTATTTCCTGAATTTGAATGTTGGCCTGCCTTGCTAGGTTGGGGAAGTTCTCCTGGATAATATCCTGCAGAGTGTTTTCCAACTTGGTTCCATTCTCCCCATCACTTTCAGGTACACCAATCAGATGTAGATTTGTTCTTTTCACATAGTCCCATATTTCTTGGAGGCTTTGTTCATTTCATTTTACTCTTTTTTCTCTAAACTTCTCTTCTCATTTCATTTCATTCATTTGACCTTCAATCACTGATACCCTTTCTTCCAGTTGATCGAGTCAGTTACTGAATCTTGTGCATTTGTCATGTAGTTCTTGTGTCATGGTTTTCATCTCTATCAGTTCATTTAAGGACTTCTCTACATTGGTTTTTCTAGTTAGCCATTCATCAAATTTTTTTCCAAGGTTTTTAGTTTCTTTGCACTGGGTTCATAATTCCTCCTTTAGCTTGGAGAAGTTGGATTGTCTGAAGTCTTCTCTCAACTCGTCAAAGTCATTCTCCATCCAGTTTTGTTCTGTTGCTGACAAGGACCTGCATTCCTTTGGAGGGTGAGAGTCTCTCTGATTTTTAGAATTTCCGGCTTTTCCATACTGTTTTTTCCCCATCTTTGTGGTTTTATCTACCTTTGGTCTTTGATGATGCTGATGTACAGATGAGGTTTTGATGTGGATGTCCTTTCTCTTTGTTATTTTTCCTTCTAACAGTCAGGACCTTCAGCTGCAGGTCTGTTGGAGTTTGCTCGAGGTCCACTCCAGACCCTGTTTGCCTGGGTATTCGCAGTGGAGGCTGCAGAAGAGTGAATATTGCTGAACAGAAAATGTTGCTGTCTGATCGTTCCTCTGGAAGCTTTGTCTCAGAGGTGTACCCGGCCATGTGAGGTGTGAGGTGTCAGTCTGCCCCTAGTGGGGGATGTCTCCCAGTTAGGCTACTCGGGGGTCAGGGACCCACTTGAGCAGACAGTCTGTCCATTCTCAGATCTCCAACTGCATGCTGGGAAAACCACTACTCTCTTCAATGCTACATCTGCAGAGGTTTCTGCTGTCTTTTGTTTGGCTATGCCCTGTTCCCAGAGGTCAAGTCTACAGAGGCAGGCAGTTCTCCTTGAGTTGCGGTGGGTTCCACCCAGTTTGAGCTCCACCCAGTTTGGCTACTTTGTTTACCTACTTAAACCTCAGCAATGGCGGGCACCCCTCCCCGAGCCTCACTGCCCCCTTGCAGTTAGATCTCAGACTGCTGTGCTAGCAATGAGGGAGGCTTCATGGGTGTGGGACCCTCCGAGCCAGGCACGGGATATAATCTCCTGGTGTTCCATTTGCTAAGACCCTTGGTAAAGCACAGTATTAGGGTGGGAGTGACCCAATTTTCCAGGTGTTGTGTGTCATGGTTTCCGTTGGCTAGGAAAGGGAATTCCTTTCCCCCTTGCGCTTCCCGGGTGAGGTGATGCTTCGCCCTGCTTCGGCTCTTGCTCGTTGGGCTGCACCCACTGTCCTGCACCCACTGTCCGACATGCCCCAGTGAGATGAACCCGGTACCTCAGTTGGAAATGCAGAAATCACCTGTCTTCTGTGTCGCTCACGCTGGTAGCAGGAGGCTAGAGCTGTTCCTATTCGTCTATGTTGGAGCCTAATCCCATACATCATTTTAATTAAAACAAACAGAGAAAAAAATAGCTGCTGCAACAGGAAGAGGCTAAGTAAAACTTTTCATCTTAACCAGAAGGGATTTACACTGAGCCTTAAGGACTTGAAAACCCAAGCAAGGACTTGAGATGGGAGAAGGGGTCATGTTTAGGGACTGTGAGTGGCCCAGCTTTGCTCTGTACTGCCATCCTCACTCTCTGCTGGTATGAAATCCAGCAGCACTCCAAAGCATTCTTTTCCCTGAAGTTTTTCTTTTCCTGCATCTCTTATTTCAGGAACCTTCTCTGAGTCCCCAAAGCAATTAATCAGTTTTAAGCAACATCATGGTGTAGCTGTTGCATGAAGTGACTTAGAACTGTTTTCAAGGCCGGGCATGGTGGCTCACGCCCATAATCCCAGCACGGGGGGGCCAAGGTGGGTGGATCACAAGGTCAGGAGTTCGAGACCAGCCTGGCCAACATGGCGAAACCCTGTCTTTTCTAAAAATACAAAAATTAGCTGGGCATGGTGGCAGGCATCTGTAATCCCAGCTACTTGGGGGGCTGAGGCAAGAGAATCACTTGAACCCAGGAGGTGGAGGTTGCAGTGAGCTGAGAACACACCACTGCACTCCAGCCTGGGGGACAGAGCAAGACTCTGTCTCAGGAAAAAAAAACAAAACAAAAAACAAACAAAAAAACAAAACAAAAACAACTGTTTTCAGCCCTGGCTCTGCTACTCCCTAGTGACACATTCTCAGACAAGTGACCTGGGTTCTTCAGGTCTCTGCTGACTTCCTGTAATAGGGCAGCAGTATTTGATAGAATCCACCACATGAGGCAATATGTGGATGTATGTAAAGTCCTTAGCCAAGGGCTTGGCCCCCAGCATAGTTACAACTGTATTACTACATGTTCTCTTCATGCCTTTATCTTGCCCTGTGTTGTGTTATAATAAGGCTTTACTCCTCTTACTAGAGGGTGACCTTGTAATTCCTATAGCTTATGTTCTCAAATTTAGGGATACATAAAAACCAACTAAAAACAATAAAATGCCCAGCCACAGCATCTACACCAAGAGAGTCTAATTTACTGCACTTGGTGAGTGCTGTGGGCATCTTTGTTTTTCAACAGCACCCACAGTGGTCCCAGGTCTTTCCCTATTGCAGGACTTCTCAACATCAGTACTGCGGACATCTCTGACTGGTAATTCTTTGTTGCTAGGGGCCATCTTGTGTATCTTGTGTAGGATGTGTAGCAGCATCCCTGGCCTCCACCCATTAGATGCCAATACACTCTACCCTACTTCCATTGCAACAACCAAAAATGTCTTGCAGGAGGCATTATCAAATGTCTCCTGGGGTTGGGGAGGCATCATACCCAGTTGAGAAGCACTTCTCTATAATTATCGCCTGAAGAGTTAGCACAGTGTCTTGCATAGCTAGTGGTGCTAAGGGTATGTTCAGTTGATTCAAACTCAAATGGGCTCCGTGAAGTAACTCTCACGATGTCAACAACACTGACAAACATTCTTGTCTGAGGCTTCTGTGTACTGCCAAAGCCACGTATTCAAACTGTCAGAGTCTTCAATTTCAGTCTCTTTGGGAGGACATCACTATTTATTCCTTTCCTAGCCACCTACTAGGCTATACTCAACACCTAGTGCTATGATTTGAATGTTTGAAATTCATGTTGAAACTGAATCCCCAATACAATAGTATTAAGTGGTGTGGTCTTTAGGAGTTGGTTAGGTCACAAGGACCCCTCCCTCATGATTATAAAAGTGACTTTGCAAATTGTTCAGCCCTTTTTTGCCCTTCTGTCTCTTCTGCCATGTGAAGACACAGCATTTGTCCCCTCTGGAGGACCCCGAGTTCAAGGCACCATCTTAAAGGCAGAGAGAATAGTCCTTGCCAGGCACTAAATCTGCTGATACCTTGATCTTGAACTTTCCAGCCTCCAAAACTATGAGAAAGAAATTTCTCTTGTTTATAAATTACCCAGTCTATGGTATTTTGTTCTAGCAGCACAACTGTACTAAGACATCTGAAATGCAATATATATTTCAGAAGGGCATTTTCTAAGGGGAAACTTATTGAGGAACTATGGGTTTTTGCCATCTACCATGTAGTAATATCTAGTTTATTGAATAGACTAAAGTCAGTGCAGATGGTTTAATTTTTTTCCGTTAATTGCCTTCAGACATGGTCTGTTGTATCTCTCTTCTCATACTGAGATGACGTTTCAAGTATTGAAAGGTCCACTGAGTCTTAATCAAAATTTCACCCTTATACTCAGTTTCCAAGTACAGAGAGAAAGAGCAAAAACCATATCAAGTTCCCCATCTCTGTGGGGGACTAGTCTCAGTGCTCAGGATCAAGCCTGAGCTAGCAGAAATAGGAAATGTTTTGTCTTGGATGAGAATTTAAAAGAAGGCAAATGTTTTCCACCTTCTCGGAACTAGCTTGATGCCCTACAAGCTTCATCAGTAGCTGCTTACTGTATACATTTCTCCTTTCTTCTCTTCTCATCGTAGAATGTTTTAAAAGCACATGGAACCATTGTAGCAACCCCAGGTTCCTTGCTATTGAAAATAGCTAATGTACTTGCACAGGCATCTAACCATTACAGAAATGCCTACAAATGTTCGTAAGGCAAAAATAATGACATGGCCTGGCTGTGGGGAAAACGGGCTCAACAGCATCAAGAGGTGGGTCAGGTGCTCGGAACAATTGGACTGCAGATGGCTGCTGTTGTCACAAGGTTGGACCTGCAGGACTTCCTCAACAGGACAGCTTCCTCGCAGTACCTGCTGTTCCAAGCATTGGGGTGCAAAAGAAGACTGTCCAGGAAACATATGGTCCAGCCATCACAACTGCACGTCCCTGTCAGTGGGGAAGCCTCCTTTTCCTCCTCAAACACATCTCGCCTCTGTCCCCTACACCACATTTACTGTCCCTTTCTATTTATCTAATTCTGTCCCTCCCTCTCCACTTTAAGACAGGTTAACCCTGCTCTTCTCTAAAGTTCATCCGAGCTGACTAAACCTGCTTCAGTTCCCTTTCAAGGAACTATATTTCCCTGTAAAAGGAAAACCAGGAATGTACTGTCAGAGAAGTCAAAGGAGGGAGGGTTTCTTGAGGGTGAGATGAGAATTTTCCATTGGATTTTGCAACAAAGAGGATGTAAAAGCCTTGGTGCCTTATGGTGTCTGGATCAATGATCTCTAGGGTTGCCTCTTTAGCAATAAGATCCCCTTCTGTGTTTGCAGGTGGAGAGGAACAGAGAAAGAGGGAGAGAGAGATGTAATTCAGCTTACTGCCACCAGGGAGCACCGAAGACAAGTCAATAGATGCGGGCTAGGGCTAGAGCGGTTCCCTCTTCTAAGGGTCCACGTCAATCTGTCTCCGAACCTTATAGAGGGAACCGTGAAGATATAGACCCCACGCATTTTCCGCTTTCCACATCCTTCCTACAATAATTCGCAAAATCCAGGCCGACAGAGAGTTTGGCGTGGCAGTCGGTTGTGCACCGGGAGAGTGGAATGAGATAGCCTTAATGGGACCACTGCTACTGTGGCTCCACTCTGCCTCTGCCCCAAATCTCCAGGCTTCTGTGAATATCCTCCCTTGCCACCAGCCACTGGAGGGTGGGGGTGGAGAGTGCAAGCAACAGCTCTGGATGCCAGCCCCGAGTCCGCCCTCTCCCTCAAACTGCACGTTCTGCCACTGGCCATCTTGTATCTCTTCCTCTCTCTCCATCCACACCGTCCAGGCAGCATAGCTGGAAACAACAGTCTCCCACTGGCTAGCCTTATGTCCCACCTTCCTATCCATTCTTTTCACTGTACAATGCAAACGGCCTTTCCCTTTTTAAGAAGACTTTGTGGTTTCCTGTTGCTCTCAGGACAAAGTCCAAACCTCACCCTGGCACCCCAGGCTCTTTGGGATCTGATGGCTGCCCGCCTGCTCAGTGTCATCTTTACCCCAAATTCCTCCGAATCTCCACGACTGTTCATCTCCCCCTGCCACCCATACATCTATTCTCCAACCATACTGAAATACTTGTACTTTCCTAATTATATTGGTTTCCCTCTTACCTTGGTCTAACAGTTGGTACACCTGCTCTCTAAAATATCCTTCTATCCCCACGTCCCCAGCCTCGATAACTACCACCTTCCATTAGGATGAAAGCTCAGACATCACCTCCTCTGAGAGGTCCTCAAAAAGCCCCACTCCCAGGCCAGGTAAGCAGCCCTCCCTCTTGTGATTGCATTCTCCACTCAACCCCCAGGCTGTAAGCGTTGTCTTGGTCCCGCTTTCATACTACCCCTGGCACACTGCGTGGCGCTTCCTGAGCTCTTAGTAGACCTGCGTGGAAGGCAGACTGAACCGCACGCCTGGCCGGGGGACTGCGCAGACGCCTGAGAACACGTGGTGGCGCTGCGGCCAAGTGGGTCGGGAGTGCAACCTCTTCTCCGCCTTGCACAGGGATGCGCTCCGTTGTCACCACGCCGGATCTTTAAGGTTCAGTCTTCTGCAGGCAGGGACACTTTGTGTACTGCTGTGAAGTCGGTGACATATGTTTGGGTACTGACTCTTGGCCTGGTGCCTGGCGCCTTTATTGAAACTTCAACGCTGAGGAGCTCCCTTCTTCACTTGAGATCCTGTGCAATCCTGCCTTCCTTAAAAGCCCCGGTGCTTAATAAACTTTTTGTTTTCCGTTCTGGTTAAATATAGGAGATCAGGATTCAAACTAATGAAGACTCTAGGCTATTCAAGGGCTTGGTTCTCTGAATAATTCCTCACACTCCCGCACTCTGTTCCTGCATAGTGCCTTGAAAAAGTACACAATACAATTAGCTAGTGGTTGGTGAACTGGGTGATTCAATGATTAAAAAGGATGGTTACTATGGGCATTTCAAGCTTCATGGTAGGGTAGCAGGAGAGAATGGACTTTTTTTTCCCCTTGAATTTATTAAAGACTCCAGATAAAAACTGCCCACGTCATCCCTGGGTAGGGTCAGCCACAAGAGGTGGGACAGCCTGGAGTACTGGGCTGGCTGTTTCTTGCCTTCCTGGACTTGATCCCACTTTCCTATGAGAAAGCACCATCAAACTGTGCTTTGAGATCCTTATATTTTATTTCATAAACCACAAACATGATGAAGCAGAAAGAGCCCTGCTTGGGAATCAGAAGCCCTCTGTTTTGGTCTTGGTCAGGACTTTTGAGCAAGTCACTTTGCCAACCCAAGCCTTCGTTTCCAAGTTTGCAAAATGAGGTTGCACCAGAGGATCTTAAAGGGTCATACAATTCTAACAGCGTGTGGATTACTGTGAGCCACGTTTCCGTGTGACTTGGGCAAGTTACCTGATTTCTCTACATCCTAATTTCTTTATCTGTGAAATACCAATAATAGTAGTAACTAGCTCATGGGCTTGTTTTACTTTTTTAACTTTCGCTAATTTACCAAGATGACCACATGCCCAGCACACTTTAAAATTTATTTTTTAAATTAACAGATAAAGTTGTATTTACCTTGTATAACATGATGTTTTGAAGTATGTATAATTGTGAAATGACTAAATCAAACTAGTAACATCTGTGCATGGGTTTTATTTTATTGAGATGAATACACATAACATAAATTAGCAATTTTAAAGTGTATATTACATTCACAATGTTGACAAACCACCATCTATATCAAGTTCCAAAACATTTTTATTACCCCTGAAGGAAACTTTACACTCATTAAGCAGTCACTCCCCACTGGCCTTCTCACCCCAGCCCCTTGCAACCACTAATTTGCTTTCTGTCTCTATGAATTTGCCTATTCTGAATATTTCACATAAATTAAATCGTACAATGTGTGACATTTTGGGTCTGGCTTCTTGTACTTAGCATAATGTGGCCAAGGTTTATCCACATTGTGGCATCTGTCGGTACTGTGTTCCTTTTTATGGCTGAAGAGTGTTTCATTGTATGGCTACACCACAATTTGTTTATCCACTTATCCATGGATGGACATTTGGTTTGTTTCTACCTTTTGGCTGTTGTGAATAATGCTGCTATAAACATGGGTATATGTGCACTGGTTTGAGTTCCTGTTTTCAGTTCGGCTCACGGGGTTGTTGTGGGAACTGGACACATGGTTACTACCTAGTCGGGGCATGGGGGCACCACTGATGCCTTTAATATTATTCTGAAGGTGTGCAAAGAGGGTCCTACTGGGGATCTGTCCCAGATCCAGGAGCCAGATCGCACTTTCTCTCCATGACTGGTTTTTAGTCTCTGTTTCTCTTCTTTCTCACTTACTGTCATGGATGGCAGAGAAAAACCAGAGCAAAATGAATAAACTGGACAAGGTAGGGGAGATGTCATGGGAAATGAGAATGGGAGGTGTATGGCTGGGGACAGCCATTGGGAAAGTATCATGAAGCAAGGTCGAGGGTCAGGAAAGATGGTGGTGGTCCTGGGAAGGATCAAGACTCTGAGATGGGTTTGGAGAATGAGAAGTGCATGTTGTCGACACCTGTTCCTGCTTCCATAGGGATTGGGGTGGGGATGGGGCACATGCCACTGGCAGAATATGGTCAGGGCAAGGGAATGGCTCAGGCAAGGATGAGTAAGGCAGCAGGAGATGGCTAGATGAGTGAATTGGTGGTTTTGTCCGTGACTCAGGATTCTGGCTGTTAATGAGGGGAGAGTTAGTGCTGAAGCTGGGAATGAGCTCTGGGAATTGTCAGCGTGAGGTCGGGTGACAAAATAGTAATAAGCAAACACCAGTTATTAGAAAGCTAAAGCTGCCAGGAAGGGCATGGTCTTAGCTGCAGGTGTCCCTGTTGGATGAGAATTGGAACATGCTCCTTGTGTGTGCCTGGCAAGAACGGAAGCCTCTAAGCGCAGGGTGTGCCACCGTCTTGAGTTCCAGGGAAACTCTGCTTAGGTGCCAGAGGAAGCAGAGGAAGACTGTGTAGCTTTAGACAAAGCAAGTTTTTCCTAACGTGGAGTAAAGCAGCTGAGACCTAGATAGGTTTCCTTCTTGACCCGAGGTTCAAGAGAACTGAAAGGAATTGCTCCCATCTTCACCCACATACTGGGAATCTGGATACAGGGCAAGAAGGTGGGATCCTGTACGTTGGTTCAGTTGAGGCTGCAAGAAAGTGGCCATGTCAAGTGTGTGCATCCCTGAATTGTCTATTCTGGCCTCAGTTATTGGTTTGATGAGATTCCCTTTCCCAAAAGTCAAATAAGGAGTACCCTGTGTGGGAGACCTTTCAGGGTGTATAGGAGAACAACAGTCTTGGCATAGACGAGGTTGTGAATCTGCAGGTTGCTCTCTTTGATGAAACTAATTCCGTCCTAACGTAGCACTTAGGGGAAGTGCCAGAATTTGACTAGGCAGGGAGCCTTGAAGCCAGGGTGGAACCACATTCTAATACTATTTTTTTTTCTGCACATTGCATGCTGTCCTTTGCACATCCTTCAAGCCTCTTGCCTCTCATTCTTTTTATTTCACAACTCACAAGTAACTTCTAGAGCCTCCTGAGAGCACCCATGAGACTTAGTGTTTTTTGAAGCTAGAATGGAATTTAAAGACCATCTTATCCAATCCTCCCATTTAACAGAGGAGGAAACACAGGCTGTGAGATTCACTCACAGGGAGGTTACCAGGCAGATGGGGGTGAGGAGTAGGGGGAGTTGTGGGGTGGGGATTGAAGAGTCAGGACTATAACCCAGGTCTCCAGGCTCCCAGCCCAGTGCTCTTCCCACTGTTGTGCAAGCTTTGAGAGCTCATGTGTGGTTACAGGAGTTTGTACGTCCCTTGGGGACCACTCAGGAGACAGCGCTTCACTGCACCCATCCTAAGAACCTTGTTAGGTGTTAGTGGACACTAACTTGTGAATCAAGGAGACCACACCCATTACTAGTAAGAATCATTAAGGATCAAGTGCTGAAAATCACATTCAAGACAGAAGCAACAAAATCGGAGGAGAACATTAAATGTCAGGGTCAAGGGAATATGGAAAATTCTACATAAAATAATGTGGCATATAAGGTTGGTTCAAAAAAGAGAGTATAGAGAAACTGGACTTCTTTTATGGATGGAGGAGGGCCTCAGAAAGACCACAGCATCTCGGGAAATGGTGATATATTTAAGATTATTGTCTGGGCTGGAGAAACCAGATGTCCTCAGGACTAGATAAGTAAGTTATAAATATGCCAGGCACACAGTTGGCATAGAGAAAAATGGGAAATTTTGAGAGGTTCCCTGACAGGGAAGGCTGTAGATTTCCTTCTCAGTGAGGCTGCTGTCACCCTGCCCAGCCAGAGGCAGTGGCAAGGCCTGGACTCTGCTAACATGCTATGGCTTCCCCTCAGATGGCAGGGACAGCGCGCCATGACCGAGAGATGGCAATCCAGGCCAAGAAAAAGCTCACCACGGCCACCGACCCCATTGAAAGACTCCGACTGCAGTGCCTGGCCAGGGGCTCTGCTGGGATCAAAGGACTTGGCAGGTAGGACTCAGCTACGGGTAGCAGGGAATGGAGTGGGAAGGAACGACTCGGCGAGGTGAGGCTAATGTTGGCCACGTGGTCTTGGGCAAGTCATTTCCTTCTAGGGCTCAGTTCCTTATTTGTAAAATGTGGAGTGTAGAAGAGTTGATCTATGAAGTCCCTCATAGTTTTTGGATCTTAGTCCCAGATTCAGCAAGACTCATATCTGCTACAAGACAGTGCAGCTCTGGGAAAATATGAGGTACGGAGATGCCTACCAGGACAATGAAAGGAACTCTCTCTGCAGCTGTGATAATAAAGTCCAGGGTGGAAGAGGGAGGAAGAAACAGCCATTTAGCCCTAATTGCAGAATTTGGAGTTTTGCTCTCAGGCAATCATTTCTCCATCACTTCGAGGGACACTGGTATTGCTTGTCAGATAACTGACGGCTCACTGCCAATGAGGTTCTATCAGCTGGGTAGCTCCTGTTCTCCCACCCTCTGTCCTCTGAGTGTGAATAGTTTTAAGGACTGAGAAACCCAAGGGGAAAGAAGATTGTGAGCCTCCTGAGGGCAGGTCCTGTGCATCATAACAAACTCCATCAAGAGCCTGCCATGGGCCAGGCATTGGACACATCTCAGGGACCCTTGGGTGAACAAGGCTTCTTAAGCCCCCATGGAGGACTAAGACTATGGAGTACATGAGTGATCTAAATGTATCTCAGTGGTGTGAGAAGTTGTATATTAGAGAGTACAGGATGCCAATGGGAGGGAAATCCAGCCTTGCACCCAGATGATGTGAAAGGCTTCACTTCCAGCAAGGTACTGAGTGTCTGGGAGACAACTCTGAACAGTCCCAAGTCTCAGACTAAGCCCAGATCTGTCAGAAGGCCAGGCAGTGGGGATATGGACCCTGGTGGCCAGGCTGCCCCAGTCCAATGGGAAGACCAGTCCCCATGCCCTCAATATTGTGTCACTTCAACCTCTACCCTGTTCATAATGGGTCCACATCATTGTCCTTAGTGCAAACCCTTGAGGAATCCCCTCTTCCACTCTCTGGTTCACTCAGTGGAATCCCTCCTGCTGCCTGTGCTGTCTTCATCCCATACCCACACTGCACACTGTGTCTCTACCAGCCTTTCCACTGGGAACCAGTCTACGGTGAACAGACACCATTCCATCCTAGGCCTTTTGCAGAATGTGCCGTCTGCCTGCCTTACTGACTTTGGCCTTCTCTAAGTACCTCCTAACTCAAGTGGAAGCTGCCCCTTCTCTTCCACTCCTACCTTAGGATCAGTTGAAGACTAAATACTCTCCTTCAGTCTAACTCCAAATCCCAGGTCATATTCACCCCTTTGTTCATTTATTTCTTTCCCATAAATCCTGTCTTAGAAGGGCATCTCTTCAGGTTAGACTCTGCCATCTTCCCACCTGCACAACATTTAGCATTCTGTGAAGTGTTGGCTCCTGGCACCATCTTTCCACCCTGTCTGAGTCTTTACCCTGACCAAGATCAAGATGACTTTATCATTTATAACCTTGACACCTTCATTTTTTGACATGAAATTCTCCTGGTTTTCAACAGTATATGTTCTTTCTTAGTAATTTCCAATTGCTTGTAAATGTAGATACTTCTCTAGTATCTAAATTTTCAAGACTCTTTTGCCAGTATCCTTAATTTATCAGACACCTTGGCTACTCCTGAGTTAGCACATCTCTACTCTGGCCCCTTGCCACATTCTTGGAATGATATCCGTTCCTGAGATACAAACTAATTTCACCATATATATATATATATACACATATACATGTGTGTGTGTATATATATATAAAATCAGGAAAGATATAGCTAATTAGCCAACTAACCAGTGAATATCTCTGTGTGGTTGCCTTACAGAGTATCTAATCCAAACAAAACAAAAGTCTTTTTTTTTTTTTTTTTTTTTTTTTTTTTTTTTGCAAATACGGCTTCTTCTGCAGCCCCTGCTGTCTTCGTGGTATTACTACTCTTCCAGGTCCTTGGGTTGAAAACTTTAGAATTACCTTCATTAGCCCACCATATTGACTCCTTTATTTTTATAATATCTTGAAATCTTTCTTTTTTAATTTTCATTCCAATTGCTCAAGTATAGACACTCAACATTTTTTCACTGGACTCTTACGATAGTATTCTTACTGGTTCCTTTGCTTCTAAGTTTTCAGTCCTCCAATTCATTCAACCCACTGTTGCTAGAGTTCTCTTAGTTCTCCTATTGCTAAAGTTCTCATTATTTTGATAATGTCACTTCAAGTCAACCATTTAATGACTAAAAATGACTTGCTAATAAAGTTCAAACTTTTTAGCATGTAAGGACATTTAAAAGTCTTTAGATTCTGATTACTTCAACTTTCCATTTTTTAAAAAGATTATTCTTTAATTGCTGGGATACATGGGCTGAATGTGCAGGTTTGTTATATAGGTATATACGTGCCATGGTGGTTTGCCACACCCATCAACCTGTCATCTACATTAGGTATTTCTCCTAATGCTATCCCTCCCCTAGTCCCCCACCCCTGACGTTCGTGTTCCCATGTGTGATGTTCCCCTCCCTGTGTCCATGTGATCTCATTGTTCAACTCCTACTTACAAGTGAGATCATGTGATGTTTGGTTTTCTGTTCCTGTATTACTTTGCTGAGAATGATGGTCTTTTAATTGGGGCATTTAGCCCATTTACATTTAAGGTTAATATGATTACATGTGAATTTGATCCTGTCATTATGCTGCTAGCTGGTTATTTTGGCCGTTAGTTGATGCAGTTTCTTTATAGTGTCGATGGTCTTTACAATTTGGTATGTTTTTGCAGTGGCTGGTACCAGTTTTTCCTATCCATGTTTAGTGCTTCCTTCAGAAGTTCTTGTAAGGCAGGCCTGGTGGTGACAAAATCTCTCAGCGTTTGCTTGTCTGTAAAGGATTTTATTTCTCCTTCGCTTATGAAGCTTAGTTTGGCTGGATATGAAATTCTGGGTTGAAAATTCTTTTCTTTAAGAATATTGAATATTGGCCCTCATTCTCTTCTGGCTTGTAGGGTTTCTGCAGAGAGATCCACTGTTAGTCTCATGGGCTTCCCATGGTGGGTAACCCAAACTTTCTCTCTGGCTGCCCTTAACATTTTTTCCTTCATTTGAACCTTGGTGAATCTGATGATTATGTGTCTTGGGGTTGCTTTTCTTGAGGAGTTTCATTGTGGTGTTCTCTGTATTTCCTGATTTTGAATGTTGGCCTGTCTTGCTACATTGGGGAAGTTCTCCTGGATAATATCCTGAAGAGTGTTTTCCAGCTTGGTTCCATTCTCCCTGTCATTTTCAGGTATACCCATCAAATGTAGGTTTGGTCTTTTCACATAGTTCTATATTTTTTGGAGGTTTTGTTCGTGATTTTTTATTCTTTTTCTCTAATCTTATCTTCACGCTTTATTTCATTAAGTTGATCTTCAATCTCTTATATCCTTTCTTCCACTTGATCGAATCAGCTATTGATAGTTGTGTATGCTTCACGAAGTTCTCATGCTGTGTTTCTCAGCTCCATCAGGTCATTTATGTTCTTCTCTAAACTGGTTATTCTAGTTAGTAATTCCTCTAACCTTTTTTCAAGGTTCTTAGCTTCCTTGCGTTAGGTTAGTACATACTCTGTTAGCTCAGAGGAGTTTGTTATTATCCACCTTCTGAAGCCTACTTCTGTCAATTTGTCAAACTCATTCTCCATCCAGTTTTGTTCCCTTGCTGGCAAGGATTTGTGATCCTTTGGAGGAGAAGAGACATTCTGGTTTTTGGAATTTTCAGCCTTTTTGTGCTGGTTTTTCCTCATCTTTGTGGATTTATCTACCTTTGGTCTTTGATGTTAGTGACCTTTGGATGGGGTTTTTGTGTAGACGTCATTTTTGTTGATGTTGGTGCTATTCCTTTCTGTTTGTTAGTTTTCCTTCTAACTCTCTGCTGCAGGTGTGCTGGAGTTTGCTGGAGGTCCACTCCAGACCCTGTTTGCCTGGGTATCCCCAGTGGAGGGTGCAGAACAGCAAATATTGCTCCCTGTTCCTTCCTCTGGAAGCTTCATCCCAGAAGGGCACCCACCAGATGCCAGCTAGAGCTCTCCTGTATGAGGTGTCTGTTTACCCCTGCTGGGAGGTGTCTCTCAGTCAGTATGCATGGGGTTCAGGGACCCACTTGAGGAGACAGCCTTTCCTTTAGCAGAGCTTGAGCACTGTGCTGGGAGATCCGCTGCTCTCTTCAGAGCCAGCAGGCAGGAACTTTTAAGTCTACCGAAGCTGTGCCCACAGCCGCCCCTTCCCCAGGTGCTCTGTCCCAGGGAGATGGGAGTTTTATCTATAAGCCCCTGACTGGGGCTGCTGCCTTTCTTTCAGAGATGCCCTGCCCAGAGAGGAGGAATCAAGAGGGGCAGTCTGGCTACAGTGGCTTTGCTGAACTGCACTGGGCTCCACACAGTTCAAACTTCCTGGTGGCTTTGTTTACACTATGAGGGGAAAACTGTCTACTCAAACCTCAGTAATGGTGGCCCCCCTCCCTTCACCAAGCTCGAGCATCCCAGATCAATTTCAGACTGCTGTGCTGGCAGCAAGAATTTCAAGCCATTGGATCTTAGATTGCTGGGCTCTGTGGGAGTGGGATCCACTGAGCTAGACCACTTGGCTCCCTGGCTTTAGCACCCTTTCCAGGGGAGTGAAGTGTTCTGTCTCACTGGCCTTCCAGGTGCCACTGGGGTATAAAAAAAAAACTCCTGTAGCTTTTTTTTGGTGTCTCCCCAAGTGGCCACCCAGTTTTGTGCTTGAAACCCAGGTCTCTGGGCATGTAGGCACCTGAAGGAATCTCCTGGTCTGTGGGTTGCAAAGACCATGGGAAAAGCATAGTATCTGGGCCAGAATGCACCATTCCTCATGGCACAGTCCCTCACAGCTTCCCTTGGCTAGGGCAGGGAGTTCCCCAACCCTCTGTGCTTACCGGGTGAGGTGATGCCCCACCCTGCTTCTGGTCACCCTCCATGGGCTGCACCCAGTGTCTAACCAGTTTCAGTGAGATGAGCCTTGTACCTCAGTTGCAGATGAAGAAATCACCTGCCTTCTGCGTTGATCTTGCTGGGAGCTGCAGACCGGAGCTGTTCCTATTGGCCATCTTGCTCAGATCACCCAACTTTCTATCTTAATTTCATTATTTCTTCCTTCAGAGCTGTCCTCTAGCTTTCTGAGATGCCCCAAGAATACTCTAGAAACAGCCATTGCTCTGAAATGCATCCTTTCTCCCTTCACTTAAAACCACTAATTGTCCTTTTTAGTGTTTCTCTTTCAATAACTTCTTATGACCAGAGACTGCATCTCGTTCACCTTTTTATTCCTCTTTACAGGGCTTAGTGCAAAGTTTCATGCATTATAAATTCCTAAGCAGCGAATTTTATTGAATAACACATGGTGGCTTAATAATACATAATTAATTTCAGATTTATTTATGTTTTACAAAGAAACTGATAAGTTCACTTTCTGTAGCACTGCTGTCTGTTCATTAATTAGTTATATGTGCTTATTGTTACTGGAACATTATTATTTCTAGGTCTTCTTGGCTGACAAAACAAAGAAATATGTGTGTGTATAGTAATCTGCATATAAACATTTTTTGTTTATTTGTTTATTTTTAAAAGACAGAGTCTTGCTCTGTCACCCAGGCTGGAGTGCAGTGGTGTGATCTTGGCTCACTGCAACCTCTGCCTCCCAGGTTCTAGCGATTCTCCTGCCTCAGCCTCCTGAGTAGCTGGGATTATAGAAGCATGCCCATGCCTGGCTGATTTATTGTATTTTAGTAGAGATGGAGTTTCACTGTGTTGCCCAGGCTGGCCTCGAACTCCTCAGCTCAGGCATTCTATCTGCCTCGGCCTCCCAAAGTGCTAGGATTACAGGCATGAGCCACCACGCTTGGCCTAAATATTTTCATATGTAATGATTTATGTCTATATTAAGCTAAACATGAGTTCACACTGATGTCTCCAACTCTAATCCATGCCTGTTTTCCTATCTTATCTCTAAATTCTCACTTCCACTTTGAGAAACCTGGCTTCCATCTTTGTTATCCATTTACTTGATGGTTCAACTTCAGTATACATGTACATCAGTGTCAGAATTGTTAACCTGTATCCCTGTGGGAAACAACTTTATCAACTAGAGTACAGTAAATTGTGTGCAGTTCCTGTGTTCTTACAGACTCTACTCATTTTCAAAATACTTAAATCAGCACCTTTCTCTCTTATCCCTTTACCCCTTTTGGGGATGTTTTGTTCTTTCGTAATACAGTGAGATTTTCTTGTCACAGTTTGCATTCCTTCCTGTGATTTTCTGACTTCCTAAATCATTTTTTTAAAAATTCATATGCATTAAGGTTTACGCCTTGTTTTGTAAAGTTCTATGGGTTTTAAAAAATGCATAATGTCATGTATCCACCATCATAGTATTATAAAGGATAGTTTCATTGACCTAAAAATCCCATGTTTCACCAATTCAATTATTTCCTCTCCCTTTCATCTTTTTACTGTCTCCACAGTTTTGTCTTTTTCAGAATGTCATGTAATTAGAATTATACTTTGTGTATGTGTGCGTGTAGGGGGGGGTGGGGTGGGAAGAGGCTCTTTAGTTTTGGAAGGGAGGGTGCAGAGAAGAATTTAAGACTTTTGTATTTTTATTTGACGAAACCCTGAGTGTGGATTTTTTTTTTAAAAAAATCTTTACACTTACACCTGTTCTTTGTAAAATTCTTCTTAATTTTTGTGTGTATTTTCTTCAGAGTGTTTAGAATTATGGATGACGATAATAATCGAACCCTTGATTTTAAAGAATTTATGAAAGGGTTAAATGATTATGCTGTGGTAATGGAAAGGGAAGAGGTGGAAGAGCTTTTCCGGAGGTTTGATAAAGATGGAAATGGAACAATAGACTTCAATGAATTTCTTCTCACATTAAGAGTAAGTGGCCCCATTAATCAGTATATCTGGTGAGTTTGGCTTTCACGTGGTTTGGGTTGGCTACCTTGAGGTTTTGTTTTCACAAGTTGTTAGTACACTGTGGGGAGGGGGATGAGCAGAAGACTGTGAACAGACTTAAGAACTTTTTGGAGCAATCATAGTGCTGCTTATTATATAATAGCACACAAATACTATTTCACATCATTGAGGGGAATAAGATATTTTGTCACATAGGATACCAAAAAATCTCATTTGCTTATGTATGTCTCTGCATGTATTCTTCTATTTTTGTAGCCTCCAATGTCCAGAGCCAGAAAAGAGGTAATCATGCAAGCTTTTAGAAAGTTAGACAAGACTGGAGATGGCGTTATAACAATCGAAGACCTTCGTGAGGTGTATAATGCAAAACACCATCCAAAGTACCAGAATGGGGAATGGAGTGAGGAGCAAGTATTTAGGAAATTTCTGGATAACTTTGATTCACCCTATGACAAAGATGGATTGGTAAGTAAAACAGTCTAATCCAGGGGAAATTTCTTCAATTTGAAATTGTAAGTGGGAAATAGGTTCAAACCCTTAAAAATTTTAACACGTGGATATATATTTGTAGTAAATAGAAGTAAACTATTTCCCTAGGAACCATCTAGAAACTTCCCCATTGCCAGAGGAAACTTTCATGTTACTTCAGTTGAAAACTAATATATGTATGTGCACACACACACTCATAGACATATATTGACATATATTGGTAAGGGATCCACATAAGTGATGACCTGTCATCTGGGGAATGTGATGTTTTGATTAAACATGCCATTTTATGGTTATTATATTTATCATACTCAGCTAGTTGCATTCCAATGAACTATAATAAAACATTTAACTTTGAAATGAGATCGTAATTTAATTTTGGGAAACAGATTTACAAGGCTTTTCAGGATGTTTTAGTGCCTTCACACTCATCCTTATGAGCCTCATTTGTCATCACACTTTGTTATGTGGAAATGCCATTTGAAGGTAGTTTTTGGTAAAGGGGATGTCAAATAACAGAATTTACTCTGATTTATTCTTTAGTGTGCTTTGAGATTAACTTACATTTCTAAACTGCACTGAATTTGAAAACAAAATCAACCGCCCCATCTCCATTAACTTTTATCTTCAAGTTACAAATGCATAGCTTGGTAGGGTAAGGAATTATATAGCTCCATGACTGTGTCTAGGCTGAAATGAAAATGTCATCTGTCCTTTATCAACAGCCATAAATGGACTTTTTAGAAAAAAAAAAAAACAAACAACCAGAGCCAGTTCTGTTCTTAGGTGACCTAAGGATTTTGGTGATAAGGAAAGGGGGTTATCCCCTGGATAACAGTCAGCAGCAGCACAACCCCAGGGTTCATTGTCTCTTAAGCCCTTTACAGTACAGGAAAAGATTAGTGGCCCAGTGGACAAGAAGACGGTGGTTAAGGGAAGAAGAAATAAACCTTCCTCTTCTGAAGTGAATGTCCTCCAACTTTTTAAATGAAACTTTGTGATGAGTCTCATTAGCAAGGGGTGGGGGATAGGAAAGTGACCTTTCTGTCCTTCCTGCTGCCATTTCCCAGTCAGGGATGGAGATATACCCTCTATTTCAGGCTGAGGATTGTGGAGGCAGGTTTACAAAAGGGCCAAAATTCAATAGGGCAGCCAAAATCTTAGGGACAGAAATAAAAACTATATGTTTTCTTCCAGTATTGCTGGCCTTGATCAGTGAGATGTCAGTGGAAAAATAGCCAACTGCCATTTCCCCAAATTAGCCCACCCCTTTGTGGATCCCAGAGTGTGTCTGCTTCCTCTCTGCAGGTGGTTCCTTCTCATTGCCAGGGGAAACCTCAGCTACCCTTTTCTCAACAAAAGTCAAAATCGCCAGTTGTGATTCGGCTGATTCAAGTCTGCACACAACCCTTTTTGATATTTATCTTAAGAAGCCACATTAAGCTCTCAAAAGCTCATAAAGGTTATTGAGGTTTTTAGCAGTTATAGCACTTGATGTCATCTGAATGCTACAGACCCTGTATTGATACCCAACTCTGGCTGTTCATAATCATCACCAAGAGGGTTTATTAATAATGTAGATTGCTAGCTGTACTGCAGAACCACAGAATCTGATTTTTTGGAGGGTGGAGTCCAAGGCTTCACATTTTAATGTGTATCAGATGACTCTTACACGCATGCGTATTTGTGATCCTTAGCTCTAAAAGGTTCAGAAATGACTGTTTTAAAATTACTAAATATAATATGCACATGATACCATTTAGCATAATAATGAATCTGGGCAACATTTTTAAGCACATATCAACTGGGCATTTGCTAACAGCTTACCAGGGATACCTCATTTAATAGACATAATAAAAGTTTTCTGAGAAGTGATGTGTAATTCGAACTTTTGCATGCTGAATTGTATTTTAAATGCACAAGAAATTGTTGATGTAGAGGAACTCCATGGTAAAGTCTTTTATGAGGAGAATAATTAGCTTCTGATTTACCTCTTGCAAGTTGAATTATTTTGCATATGAAGATTTTTTGTGTTGAAGCATAGCTCTACTTGAAGCCAGTGTGCTCATTTATGGTTAAAAACATCCCATATGAGGCAAAATTTAAAATAATGCAAAAAATTCAGCATAGCTCCTAGTTAAGGATATTGTTTAAACTTGATAATCTAGGCTAAACTCTCAAATACCCAAAAAGGTTGCTGGAGTTTGCAGCAGTCATGGAATTTGATGTCATAAATCTTGCACTAATACCCTACTGGACTCCCATAGCAGCTGGAAGCCATTTGGATGGAGGTGTGAAGCAATCAGATAACCTGTGAAACAAACTTTCCTTACCCCTTTTCTATCACTAAACCCCACCCCAATTTGGTGAGACATTTACTTCTTATTTTTTAATATCTAAGTTTTGAATTCTTCATGTGTATATATGACTTTATAATCACCATATTTTTAAAAAGCCTCTTAGGACTTAAGCCCTTCAGGGAATATCAGTCTATTACCTCATCCATCTCATAAAAATTTTTTAAATAATTAAAAACATGTTAGGTCTATTACTGAGTGTATGTATTAATAGTAACCTAGATTTGTTTTAGGATTTTTCTGATGAATTTAGAGCTGAGGAAAAGGGATTGTATTGTGACTTCCATTATCCCCATCTGGGACCTTCCCCTGTATATATGATATATACCTTGTCACATAAATGTAGCCTAGTCAAGAGGCCTGCTAAAAGTAGGAGTGCCCAGTCTCTCATTTTTTCTAATATCAAATAAAATGAATAAGGATAGTAATTATTGCTAACCAGCAATTTACTGTGATGAGGGCAAATTTACAGGAGATTAGAGAATTTGCGATTCAGTCCATTCCCAATATAAGTTGAGTCTCAGAAAACAAGCAAACACCTAGCCAAGAGTAACTGATGGCTTTTTCTGAAATGATCAAATACATTAGCTCTGACCTCTGGTTTGACGTCATCTGACTTCCAAGTGAGATTTAATGCTTCCTTTATCTTTTGCTCATCTTGGATTCCTTCTCCATTCTCCATCAGAGCCAGCTCAACTCAGGTCACCCCATCCCATTGGGGGAGTTTGGGATGGAAGCATGGGGGTTTCGATACCAGTCTCAATCATGTATTGGTGTTTCAGTTAGGGTTTGCTTTCAATCCAAGAAATAGGAAATCTTATTAAACATTGGAATACACAAAGTAGGTTTTTTTAAATTCTACTTGATGTTCTCGCTTAAGTGGCTTAAAGAGAACACAGCTGAGGTCTTTGTGATTTTCCTGGCCTTTCCTTCATGATCTCAAGATGGTTGCCTAACTTCAGCCAGCACATCTGAGTTTCAGGCAGCAGGACAAAGGAGGGAGAAGGAGGGAATGAGAAAGGGCTAGAGCCTGCATAAGGAAAGCAAAAGCTTCCCTAGAAATTCATGTCAGATTTCTGTTGTATCTTATTGGTGAGAACTCTATCACTTGGCCATCCCAAACTGCAGCTGCAGGGGAGTCTGGGAAAGTGAGTTTTGAGTCCTTCAACTTTCATGGGAGAGAAAAGCTAGGGACAGGAGTATTACAGTGGATTTGGAGGGAGTCTCACTCAATGGCTGTCACCCCTGGTCGACCATAGACAATAGAAACAACAAAGTAAAAATATTAGGAGTTTGGTAATTTTAATTAAAAAATAATTAGCTGTAAAAATGTTCCTCAAACTGTCACAGTAAAGTGCACAGTCAAAATGGCTCAGGGTCTCGTGTATAATGCTTATACTTTACTTGCTATTTGCTGTTAAAATGATCCACTTACTTTGTTGGAGTATTTCACCCCTGAGGCCTTTTTGAGGACTATGACTTTGTCTTAATTATCTTTGATATTCCCTGTTAAATTATTGTAGTGTGCACAACAATTAACTGGGATGTTTAGATTTTTAAGTAGTAAATTCCACAACCACTTGCTTCCGAGATTCTGATTTAGCAGGTCCATGTAGGGTAGAGCCTGGGGACCTAGGCTTATGACAGGCACCCCAGGTGGTCCTGATGTAGGTGGTATGGATCCACACTGATAAACATTTCCTTGGAACCTCACAGAACATGAGAAAGATAGAGAGAGGGCAATAATGATGTGTGAAACTAAATGTAATCCCTTAATGAGGGAATTGAAAACAGAGGCTGAGGAATCCAAAGGAGGAGAGGAATAAAGAAGTTCAAGAAAGGGGGACGCAAATGGTATCCTAATTTTGACAGAGGCTGTATGCATGTATTGTAGATGTGTATTTACAGTTCAACTATGAGTTGCGTTCAAATGCCTTTCTTTCTACTGCCCTTCCTTATGTTTTTAGTGGGAAGGGGTGGTATGAGAGAGAATTATGGATCCTGTGACTTTTCTTTATGTTCACTTATAATTTCAGCAAACAGGAGAAGGGGGTCAGTCGTCTCTTATGATTCCTGGAAGGCATAAGTATGTCCCCAACTGATCATGTCAACCGACATGGTTAGAGTGTACATATTATCTAGACCTGTCAAAAATAAGACTAATAACTGTTTTTTCTTCTTCTCCAAAGGAAAGTAATATAAAATCCCAGCATAGATAAACACATTAGTCGATATTTCAAAGAGATGGTCATGGGTGTAGAGTGGAGAGAAGCCAGGATGGGTGGGAGGCATGAAGCAGGCGTAAGCTTTTTAGTCACCCTGGGCCTTGAATGAGTTATTTATGTGTTAGAAAAGCTTGCAACCCAGGAGTGTTTAACTAGAAATCTGTTTCTTCACCCACAGGAGAGAACTCCATTTCTGGAAAGGAAAACATCGCTTATCCTGACACAAGGACATGAAATGTTATTTCTGACGTGTCACAGAAAGACAGAAATAACTACAGTTGCAGAGCACTTCCTTCTTACTCTGAGTTTCAGTCTCCCTTATCTGAACTGAGGGCTCCCACCCTTAGAGAAAAGATGACAACCTGTGTCACTTTCCATTTAGGTTGGCTTAGAAACTTTCAAGACTTTCTTTCTCTCTTCCTAGGTGCTGTTCTCACACCATCCTCAACTTCACTTGTTCTTTTGTTTTAGATCAGTTCCTCAGCCATGATCACACACACAAAGAAATCCTCTATTTCCCTTCTATTTACAGGTGCACAAGGTGGGCCCCCATTGACAGAGTGAGAAGCAAAGTTTTGTTTTTGTTTCTAACTTTTCCACTGCAGGTGACCCCCGAAGAGTTCATGAACTACTATGCAGGCGTGAGCGCATCCATTGACACTGATGTGTACTTCATCGTCATGATGAGAACCGCCTGGAAGCTTTAAGCATGTGACCTGGGGACCAGGCCTTGGGACAGCCATGTGGCTCCAAATGACTAAACCTCAGTTCAAAAACCAGAATCATATTTGATTTCACACTCATCCTAATGTTTTTTTCTGTGTCAAAATACTGCATTTTCTGGGGCCAAAACCAGGCAGAAATAAAAGACATCGAGTAGCCAACTGTGAGCTTGCCTTCCCTGAGACTGTTTCCTTTGCTCTAAAATAGAACTTAAATAAAATGAGCTCTGTAAATCTCCTAGTGCTGTGCTGATACATGCAGGTGCCTAATCAACTTTAGGTTTTATCCCTTGGCTATTAATGAAAGCTTGAGTATTTTAATTAAAACGCTCACCCATGGACCCATAGTTTTTTTTTTTTTTTTACCTCTTTTGAGATGATCCGTTTCTAGGTGAGATGACAATTTATCTCTTTTTATGACTGATTGAAAGTCTTTAAGTGTTTCAGTGTCATTTGGGGACCAGAAGAAGACCACGTGTTAGCCTCAATTTCTACAAGAAAATCTTGAGTTTCACTGCCTAGGGTTTAGGGAAGCCACAGTTTGACAAATAGATTTAAAATGATTTATTTAAATAGTCATTTTAAAGACTAGTGTGAGAGAGGAGGCCATTTCTTTGAGCAGTAGATCCACGACTGTTCACAGTACTCCTGTGGCTAAAGTTTTGAAACTGGACTGGGCGCCCAGATTTTATGTGGGACATCTTGCCCTGTGTGTGGGCAGGCTATCCCAGAAAGCCTTTACCTGGTGGAATGTTTACCTCTTCTCTCTCTGCTTTCTGCCAATTATGTTGAAATCCCCACCAGCGAGGGCTGGGTGCAGTGGCTCATGCCTGCAATCCCAGCACTTTGGGAGGCTGAGGTTAGTAGATCACCTGAGGTCAGGAATTCGAGGCCAGCCTGTGCAACATGGTGAAAACACTGTCTCTACTAAAAATAAAAAAAATTAGCTGGGCTTGGTGGCACATGCCTGTAACCCCAGCTACTCCAGAGGCTGAGACATGAGAATTGCTTGAACCCGGGAGGCAGGAGCTGCAGTGAACTGAGATCATGCCAATGCACTCCAACCTACAGCAAGACTCTGTCTCAAAAAAAAAAAAAAATTCCCACTAGCAAAAGGAGATTGCGTGTGACACAGACTAGGATCACAATAATATTCCAAAGCAGGTTTTCCATCTTGACGCTTCACAGCTTAACGCCTCCTCCTCCCAGCACTAAGCTTTGGCTTCATATCGTTAATGTGTAGGACTCTGTCCATGAAAGGCTACTAGAAGCAAAGACAGCCCAGAGGCTGGAAAATAGATAAGGAAACTACAGCTCTCCTTCTGTGTATTCTGCATCTGGGGCCAGAGATAAAAGCACAGTGACTGGTCTCTGGTTATGGTGCTAGAGACAATGTCCACCCACCTTGCTGCTAGGTGAAATACCTCCTTTTGCCTCTGTCCTTAGCTGTACTCATCCCCCAGTTTGGAGACATAGACTGAGTTAATAGTCCTCTTTAAGATCTTATATATTTAATTGGCTCTGGATTCAGGGTTTGAACACACTTGCCATATTTTGTATCAATTCACTGTTTAGGTTTTATTTCATAGGCTTGGAAGTTGAGATTCGGATATGTATTGATTTAAAACATGTGAAAATCAGTGTTGCTACATAAGCATTATAGCAGTTATTAAATAACTTGATGAGATGCTCAACTTTTTCTTGAGGATGGGTGCATCCCTGTATTACCAGAAACTAGTTTTTTTTTTTTTCTTGATTGCACAAGTCTGATTTTGTATTGGATTTATTATCTCTGCTCATAGAGAGATTGGTTGGGCCAAAGATATCAAGTGTTATGAAGAAATGTGTAGAATTATGGAGAAAAGCAGAAGAAATCGTGAAGAAATGTATAGAAAAAAAATCCATGTATTTTTGCAGCCTGCACCTTGCAGATTGTGGCTAAGGAGAGGTCCCCTGTTTCCTGGGGATGGTGGGTTTCAAACCTTTTGCTCTAGAAAGATTCTTGTCTTTGATTCTGGGTATGACTCATGCCTCAGCTTAACTGGGGCTATAGAGTGAGCATGTGATTCTGAGCAAGGACTAGGTTGCAGCTATCAGCTTAGCCTTCTCCGGTGATACTTTGCTTCCTGTCTAATGGGGGCACGGGGCACAGCTATCCAATTTCAGATAACCCCTACCTCATAGTGTATTTGGTCATATTTAGTTGCTTCTCTTCTAGCGCTTTGGGTTCTGGGCCCATGAGCAAGGTTCCACCAAGGCCCTTTCACCCTCTGGAAACAAAGTCTGCTAATAACCTAATGGTCAAGGGTCACTGCACTCCAATTCTCATTCTCCTCTATGGCTTCTGGCACAGTCAGGAATTGTGCATTATTTAGCTCTACTCCTAGTAGAAGTGGGAGGAACATAGAAGAGACATTTAAAGAAATCATTTGCTAACACTCTTCTGGATATATTTTTGGTTATTTAACTTACAGATTTTAAAGCTTACTCTGTTTACAATTTTAAAAATAAGCCCTTAGTTCAGAAGATAAAACACAATAAAAAATTGTCAAAACATCCCCCAGGAAAACCTCACCTGTTGGATCTGGTCCTCAGATGGAAAATTAAACAAGCCAAAGAAAAGAGAATGAAATTAGCGACTTTTTATGAGACAAGAATGATGTATGCAAACATTCTGAGCATGAGAGTTTGTCAGAACAAGCCACCCATAACAATACTGAATTTGGATTTCTAACTCTAACAAAGGCAAACCCATGCAACAATGGCCAGAGACTGACTCTCTGCTGCTGTGCACATCGTACCTGGATTCCATTCACAGTGCAAATGAGAAACCCAGAATGTACAAGCTGTGCAAGCTAAAGTGTAGACTGAGGCAGAATTCTTTCTGCTGGTCTGTGGGACTGGTTTTCACAGTGATATAAACTGTGATAGGATCTTCTGAGGCACAGATGGCACTTTGGAGGACCATGTACTTCTTCTGTGTGGTTTGGCAGCAGGCATGGAGTCACATTTCATACCCTAATCATGCTTTTCAAAGTCAGAGCTGGGTGTTCTCCAAGTAGGCTGCAGATTGACTTGGCATACATCATGGCTTGCAGGGGGAAATACATCCCATCAATAAATATTTTTTGAGATACATGCTTTTTTCTAGGCTGTGGGGACAGAGCAGTGAACTAGAATAATTGCAAGCAAAACCACTGGCTTTCAAACCAAACTAACAACCCACAGTTGTTAAGAGATCAAAGAGGGTAGAGAGGGAAGAGAAGAACAGGCAACCAAATTCCCCTCCCAGAATCTCATTCAGCCTCTGAAGCAAGTACAGTTGGAGCCCTTTCTATGGCACTGTGTTGGGGAGTGACGTAATCAATTTCATGAACACAGACAGCCTATCAAGACAATGCAAGGAAAATCCCTCTCTATATTTGGAGGCAGATAATTGTCTTGGCTCTTTAATTCTCTTGGCCAAAGTAGATTGTCTCACTGAGCCATGAGAGTACAAGTAGGTAATAATTCCACTCTCACTAAACTACCTGCAGATGCAGTCTATGTTGAAGTTTAATCAAATGGAGAGAGATAATTTACCAGATGTATTCATAGATGGTGTGTGGGGGCCCTTCTACCTCTGCTTCCTGCAATTCTATTAACCTTCTCTGAGTAGTATACCTTTTTTGGATTTACGCATATCTATTTTGTTATTGTTTTTATTTATTTTTTTTTTGATATGGAGTCTCGCTCTGTCGTCCAGGCTGGAGTGCAGTGGTGCCATCTTGGCTCACTGCAACTTCCATCTCCCAGGTTCAAACGATTCTCCTGTCTCAGCCTCCAAGTAACTGGGATTGCAGGTACCTGCCACTACACCCAGATAATTTTTTTGTATTTTTAGGAGACAGGATTTCACCATGTTGGCCAGGCCAGTCTCAAATCCCTGACCTCAGGTGATCTGCCCGCCTCAGCCTCCCAAAGTGTTGGATTACAGGTGCGAGTCATCACTCCCGACCATGTGTATCTATTTTGAATACAGATATGAAGAACCTCATATTTTCCAATTTTCCAAATTGGTCAACAAACTTGCTTTCCTGGAGATTATTGATTGTTCTTTTAAATTAAGATCCTGTTGAATGAAGCAGCAAAGTTTTAAATCCTAGAAATGCTTAAGACTCAAAGAAAAAACAACGGCATCAGGGGTCTGACAGATCGCCATATAATGTTGTTGAGTTTCGTGTAACTGATCCTTTTGAAAGCCAATATTTCTCAGCATGATTTTACTCCTCCAAGTCACTTACACGAAAACTATGTAACTTTGATAGAGGTAACTGGTTCTTTTATTCTGAAAAAATTAAACCCACCTAGTTAACCCCTAAAATTATATATTCTAAAACAGATGATGGGTGAGATCTGTTGAAAGAAACATAAACAAATGATTGATGGGGTTCTGAGAACATTGCTGTGTGAGAAGAATTCTTTTTGCCATTTCAGCTGGTGTGGTGAGAGGTTGTGGTGAAACAGCTCTTCCTCTCTGAGAATAGCATGACCTTCTTGTTTAATTCTCACACCTGCCTCGCCAAAGCCATATCTTTTCCCCTGAGCAAAGTATAGTGGAAGAACCTCTTCAGGAGTGAAACTCACTGAAAATACGAGCAGTCAACCAGTAAACAAGGTTTTAACACGGACCTTGCAATGACCAGAAAGGTAGAGTTCATCGGGGAAAAAAAGTCTCAACACGTAATAGCCTTTTTAAAAAATTTTGTATTAGATTCTTCTTTTGATTCTTCCTAATGGAATTTATTTATTGTTTCTCTGGGATATTTCAAAAATCCTAGCAGCCACTGAACATTGTTGATGCCATGTGAGTTTCACGAAAGTCCCCGTGAGCACCACGGGCTTCCAGCTCCGTCTCCCGACACTAGAAGTGTGACACTCAGCTCAAAAACTCCAAGGATCACATCCAGCTTTACATTATGCCACCATATAACTGTTACTCATTTCCAATTTTGTTCTGCTCTAGACCCTGTAATAAATGTACCAGGGACCTTGTGACTCAGAGCTCAAGCACTTTAAATTTGAAGAAAGAATTGAATATATAGTAGTTTATTATCCTGTACTCAAAGACTTGAGTAACTTTTTCTTTTCTGACCTGAATACTTGGCATTCAGAGCCTGCCGTTGACTTGGGAACATCTTGATCTTAAGCTTGAAAGGTTTGAGTTGCTGAACTCCTGGAAACACTTAGGCGACATGTGGAACTAATGACAATCCGCAACCCTAGAGAGACTTAGAACAGGATGAGGACCTGGAATTGAGAGAAAATGACAAATGCAGGAGGGACTTGCTCCTTCCAGCTATAGTGAGTCTCAGAGTACTTCCTGTTGATGGGATAAAGTGCTACACAATCGGAGGTTATTATCAAACGTTAGCCATTACCTTACTAACCGGCTCGCTCCTTTTGTTTCCAAGGGAACTGGGAAATAATGTACCATTCCACAAATGTCATACTTAGTTATGCTTAAAATCTCATTTAGCAATATTACTCAAAATCCATTTATTTAAGTTTATTATTGAAGTGGCTAAGTGTGTTTAGCAAATCACTGTGAATTCAGCCTCTACTAATTGAGGTCATTTAGACAGGGTTTGAGTGGAAGTTTACTCCTATTTTATCTGTACCAGAAAAAAGAGAGAATGGAGGTTGTTAAGCAAGTCAGCAATGCAAAGACTGTAAGGGCTGTGCCTACATAGGCCAAGTACCTGTAAAACATATATACATTCATATAAATATATTTCCATATATTCATATATGTTTTACAAGTACTTGGAGCTATCTATTTGCATATAAATATAATTAGTACGCTAGTCATAAAATGTTTTCACATATCTTTTAAAATAGTCCTAGGTTAATTGTTAATTGGCAACAGTTTATTGGACAACTATAGCTCAAGCTGTTTTCTAGATAGTGAAATGTTTCTATTATGTAAATCCTATCTTGATAATATTTTTAAATAGAAATTGAATAGACATTGAAGCTGAAAACAACATTCTGCTTTATAAGGAAAAAATTTTCATGATATTTATGGTGTAAATTTTTATATATTTTATTTGAAAAGCTACAGGTGTTTCTAGTGGTAAGCTATACATGCATTGAAAGCAAGAACTTGGCTTAATAAAAAGAGCTGAAATATCATTTCTAGCAATGAAAAATTGAGCAGTTCTTGAGTTACAAAGTTAGATATGATTTAATTTATAATACCAGCTTTGTCATTTTTTTACATTATCAGACTGCACTTTGCCATTAACTTGGTTCTAATTTAATATCATCTCTTCAATTTAAGGTTTGAAGCATTAGCAACTATTGCAACAAAAGACTACATCTGGCTGCGCGCAGTGGCTCGTGCATACAATCCCCCCACTTTGGGAGGCCCAGGTGGGTGGATCACTTGAGGTCAGGAGTTCAAGACCATCCTGATCAGTGAAACCCCGTCTCTACTAAAAATACAAAATGAGCTGGACGTGTTGGTGCATCCCTGTAATCCCAGCTACTTGGGAGGCTGAGAGGCAGGATTGAACCCAGGAGGCATAGATTGCAGTGAGCCAAGATCGCGCCATTGCACTTCAGCCTAGGCAACAAGAGTGAAACTCCATCTCAAAACAGCAACAACAAAAACCCCCAAAACACATCTAGTTCTGTATTTCAGTTTTTTTTTTTAATTTATTTTTTACTTTTGTTATTTCCATAGGTCTTTAGGGAACAGGTGGCGTTTGGTTACATGAGTAGATTATTTAGTTATGATTTGTGAGATTTGGGTGCACTCATCACCCGAGCAGTCTACACTGTACCCAATTGGTACTCTTTTATCCCTCACCTCCCTCCCACCTTTTTCCCTGAGTCCCCAAAGTCCGCTGTATCATTCTTATGTCTTTGCATCCTCATAGCTTAGCTCCCACTTATGAGTGAGAACATATGATGTTTGGTTTTCCATTCCTGAGTTACTTCACTTGGAATAATGGTCTCCAATTCCATCCAGGTTGCTGTGAATGCCATTATTTCATTCCCTTTTATGGCTGAATAGTATTCTGTGGTGTGTGTGTGTGTGTGTGTGTGTGTGTGTGTGTCCTTTATCCACTCATTAATCAATGGGCATTTGGGCTGGTTCCATATTTTTGCAGTTGTGAATTGTGCTGCTATAAACATGTGTGTGCATGTGTCTTTTTTGTATAATGACTTCTTTCCTCTGGGTAGATACCCAGTAGTGGGATTGCTGGATCAAATGGTAATTCTACTTTCAGTTCTTTAAGGAATTTCCATAGTGTTTTCCATAGTGATTGTACTAGTTTACATTCCCACTAGCAGTGTAAAAATGTGCCCCTTTCACTGCATCCCCGCCAACATCTATTTTTTTTTTCATTTTTTGATTCTTGCAGCAGTAAGGTGGTATGTCATTGTGGTTTTGATTTGTATTTCAGTTTTAAAGTGTTTCCAAAAAATATTTCTTCTTATTAGCAAACACATAACGTATCATACTTCTTTAAAAGTATTATATTTCCTTGACAGTGCTTTTGGATCATTTAAAAACGTTATTTGTGTGATATTTCAGTTACAGGTGATGACATTTCTTCTTTGAAAATCATTCAGGCCTGTTCACATTCGCTCATGAGTTCACACTCGCTCATGTTCTTAAAAGAGCAAAACATAATTACTCATAAAACTATTATTTTGACAGTCAAGAATGAAAGTTTGAACACTTGATGTTAATATTACTTTCTTGCAGGGATGAACTACTTCCATCTAGCAGACCGAGCAAGTTTCCAGAATGCCCAGTCTTTGAGTGGTGCTTCTAGGACTGTAGGAATAGTATGACTGTATATGCTGGTATTAAGGAATTGGGGAGGTTAAGAGGGAGGAGAGAGAGATGGAATTTAGAGGCTGATTCCTACTCTTTGCATCTTTGCTCTTAACTTCATTGCCCAGCATAGGAAGCACAAGTCCAACCATAAAATGTTAACATGCATCCTGGCCAAATTGAGAAGTGGGTAGAGTTGACCTTCCAGTGCCTCCTATAGGGCTAGTACCTCTGTACTCTGCCACTGAATGTCAGGCATCATGTACTTCTGGGTGCACAAGGATTCTGGGAGTACCCATTCTCTAGTTCTATTCCTACCTGTGTGTTTTGTGTAGACTCCCTTTCACTAAAGCACTTTTTATCTGTTCATTTATGCTGTAAATTTCTACACCCTAAAATGCTATTAATAGTCATGAGAGTGGTTATACAATGTCCATTCTAGAGCACTACTGTCCCACAGAACTTTCTAAAATGGTGGAATTGTTCTATATCTGTGCTCTCCAATATGACAGCCACTAGCCACATATGGCTAGTGCAACTGAGAAGCTGAATTTTTCATTATATTTTATGAATACATTCACATTCATATTCATTTTATGAATGTATTCATAAAATATAAAATATGAATACATTCATAAAATATAAATATGTTCATAATATCAATTATAAAATATACTAATATTTAAATTTAATAAATAATTATTAATTTGATAATCATTAAATAAATAATTTAATTAATATATTAATTAGTATGTTAATATTAATATAAAATATATTTTATAATCTATATTATGAATATATTCATAAAACATATATTATAAAATATATATTGGTAAATGTGTATATTTTAATCAGTGTAAATTTAAATAGCCACATGCGGCCAGTGGCTACCATATTGGATAGTACAGTAGAGATCTAGAAATCTTATCTTAATGTACAAAGTGATGGCCATGAGGGAACTGTATGTGGCCAGTGAGCAGGTGAATCTTTGGCTACCCTTGCACATGTCCCATCTCAGTGAGCCATCTCAGCAGGGACAGGCAAGCCAGGCTCTCCTTGCCTAACTCGAACCTGCTTGATTGACAGTGGCAAATGACACTCAATAGAAGATATCTTGGAGAATGTAAAATGCTCTTTCATGACTCACATATTTTGACACCATTTCCTTCTTTCTTTTCTTGCCTTTTTCTTTTCTTCAGGTTTCAAAAGAAGACTTTGTGAATTATTATGCAGGTGTCAGTGCTTCTGTTGACACTGATGCCTATTTCATTTTGATGATGACAAAATCTTGGAGATTATAACTTTTGCCTATTAATTCTTTTGGAAATCAGGGACTCCCAGAGTGGAATGAGTTTGAAAGAATTCCAAGCTATGGATTTGGATCAGGTGTAAACTAAATTTCCTAAAAGATCTGGAATTTTAAAAGCAATAAATAGATCTTTGGTCATCTTAATTATCTGGAATGTGTTCATTTTTATAAATGTCTGAGATTATATTTTTAAGTCATGAAGGAAGGAAGAAGGGAGAAAGGAAGGAGAGAGAAAGGAAGGAAGAAAACCATGAAGTGATATTGGGAAGTGGCTCCCAGGTAAAACAATCTGCTTGTTGTTATAGATGTTCCTCTTATAGGTGTAAATGTAGCTGCTTCCTCACACTTTCACTTTACAGTCTTGGAACTCCATAGCAGAAGGTGATAATACAGGGATTAGAAGAACCTCTAACTGTGTAAAATGTCCTGAACTTATTTATTTTAATCTTGGTGAATACAAATAAAAGAACATTTATTTTATTCTGAAATGTATGAGTCTTTTTTGATTTTCAGATTTTAATGCAAATTTCCACACGTGCTTAAACAGGGGACATAAGTGCCTCTGGTAGGAAAAGGAAGGTGAGCTCAGCTGGCCCACTTGGTTGAAGGCTGGGCTTTCATGGAGTGATCTCACTTACTGGGTCAACCTATTAGGAGGAAAAAGAGTGCAAGGGAAAAAGGAAGTGCCTATTGCAAACTTCAGAGGCTTTTTGGAGCTTTAGGTTAGATTGGAGAGGAGGACTTTAAGCCTGTTTTGGGGAATTCATCTTTTTGAACCCACTTTTAGGCTCCTTCGCCAGACAGGTGATGTCAGGTTTTTTTTGACTGATTTCTCTCCTCCATTAATGGCTTCTTAGGTAGCAAAAGCAGCTCTGAGTGGATTGCACACACCTATAAACCCTTCACCTTGGAAAAGGGGTAGAAGTATGGGAAAAGGGTTGGAAGGGGAAACCTGTGCTTCTCAGGCTTTAATGAGCACATAGATCACCTGGGGGTCTTGTTACCCTGCCCATTGTTTTTTAGAAGTCTGCGTGGGGGACTGAACTTTTGCCTCTAAGAAACTTATTTATTTTATTTTATTTTTTTGAGATGTAGTCTCGCTCTGTCACCCAGGCTGGAGTGCAGTGATGCGATCTCCACTCACTGCAAGCTCTGCCTCCTGGGTTCACACCATTCTCCTGCCTCAGCCTCCCAAATAGCTGGGACTACAGGTGCCCACTACCATGCCTGGCTAATTTTTTTTTTTTGTATATTTAGTAGAAATGGGGTTTCACCGTGTTAGCCAGGATAGTCTCGATCTCCTGACCTTGTGATCCACCTGCCTCTGCCTCTCAAAGTGCTGGGATTACAGACGTGAGTCACCATGCCCGGCCAACCTCTAACAAACTTCTCTATGATGTTGATGCCTTTGGTCTTCAGAAAACACTTTTGAGTAGTGAGGGGAACAGTGTATATTTCCAGTGTGTTTTTCTTATTATTTGCCCACCTTTGGTTGGCCGTAATAGTTTGTGCTTTTTGACTGCTGGGCTATCCCTTTGTCTTTAAAGTTAGGAACTTATGAAAGAAATAGAAAAAAAAAAAAAAAGTACCTCCCAGGTATGTGTAGGAGGGAAATGAGAGATAACATTTGCAGTTGAAGAATTTCTCATAGTCTAGGATGGAGTCCTGCAGTTTTCCAGCATCAAAGATTCGAATCTGTCAGTCATCCAAGAGTAGATCATCTCTTTAAGACCTACATTGAGCAAGCTCATAGCAATTTATGCAAAAACTAGAATGCCAAGCCACTGATCAACTATAATGAGGATATACTTCTCACGTTTGCTGATAAGATCAAAGAATTTCATCTGGATTGAGGATGTGAGAGAATGACAGGATAGCTCTCAGTTCAGGGATGCTTTTAATAGTTTATTCTCAGATACTACAAAGCAGTACAGAGGATATATTCATGGTATGTTAGAGTAATGCTATGGCTATAACAAATAAATATTTCAATTTATAAAAGTTCAAACACAATATATATTTATTTTTCATTCATAAAACAGTACCTCTGTGCAGTGGTTTTCAGTTCCAGGCTTTCTCCATCTTGTGATTCTGTTGTTTTCTAGGACCTTATAGTAACTGAGTCCATGTGACTGAGGAGGAACAGGGAGTTGAGAATGCTGAAAAGCTTTCTGAAAAGCTTTGACCTGGAAGTGACACACGTCACTTATGCTTGAATTTCATTTGATGGTAGCTAGTCACATGATTACATCTAACTGTGGGGGTCGGGGAAGGGGTGGCTAAGAAATAGTCCTTGCAGGAAAACTTCTTGCCAGAGAAAATGTACTTCATGCAAAGAAAGTACTATTTTGGTCAACATCTAGCTATCTCTGCCACTTGAAGTAGTAGTCTTCACTGCCTATAGTTCATGTTTGGTGATCTCAGTAGTTCATGTGGAGTGAGATATTTGTCAGTTTGGAGGAGTGAAAAACAAGTCTCTCCATCCTCAGCCATGTTAGCAACCAAGAAAATAACTTATATAACCATATAAAGTAACAACTCTCCAATCAGAAACCCTGTCACCTGGGCCTCAAGACTTTATTGAAGGCCTTGAAATTTATGCTACAACACAAAGGCAACTCGTCCTTTATTGCCTATATAATATGGGTCCTAGGAATTTTCTACCTATGTCCACATAAAGGCTTTCTGGGGGGAGTTGAAGCTATGTCTTATTGTACAAGTCAGGACTAAGTTATTTATTCACATGGTAAATGATAACATTTTTGTCCTACAGGGAGACCTCTTCTTGGAAGACAAGTTATAGTTATGAGGTTCTTTGGTCATTGGAATCATAACAAGGGCTATGAAGACTAAATATTTAATGAAACTAGACAGACAGTTTAATGCATTCATCTTGCCAGTGAGACCATAACACTCTTTTCACGAAATTCCTAGAGGGGACTAATAAACATGTCCTCCCTGACCTTTCTTTTTCAACATTTCAAAGCTGACTAACTACCTGTGGGAGGGACACTTTACTTTAGATTCATTGATTATACATATTAATCAAATCAGTATGTTACCAGTGGAAGGTATCCGAGTCACCTGTGGCGAATCCTTAGGGGTCTGTAGCAACTTCAGTTCTTGCCTCCTTAGGAGGTGGAACTCAACCGAGGGGCGTAAGGCAGAAAAAGAGACCAAGACAAGTTTCAGAGCAGGAGTGGAAGTTTATTTAGAAAGTCTTTAGAACAGGAAAGAAAGGAAAGTTCACTTGGAAGAGATCCAAGTGGGTACCTAAAGGTCAAGTACTGTGTTTAACCTTGATCCTAGGACTTTGCAGGCTGGCCTCTTTCCCACGAGTCTTCCCTTAGGATGGGCTGCCCACAAACACAGTGCCCTTCTTACCCTTGGGAGCTGAGCACGCACAGTGTGTTTAGGAAGTTGTACGCATGACCATCTGAGGCTTTCTTCCCTTTTCTGGTGGTGTGCCCCTGGAATGTCATACTCCACCATTTTGTCTCTTACTGTGCAAGCCCAGGAAGTTGCTTCTCCTTGGTGTCTGCATTCAATTAACACTTTAGAGCAACGGGTGTAAACCATCAGGAAATGACCTCTCCCTGATGCCAGCTCTCAATTTATCACTTTCAAAGAGGCAACGTGATAATTGCCAAACTATCACCTGATGTTTCTACTGGGTGAGGGACAGTCCTCTCCTGCCCTACTCATGCCTGTCAAACTACCAGTAACAACTCAGGATCTGGCCTGTCTTGCCTGCCTAAGGGTGATGTTTGTCTCCTTAGGTGGTTTTATATACCTCTTGCTATGGTTGAAATGTTTGTTTCCCCACAAAACTTAATATGATAAACTCCTAACCTCCAAGGTTATAGTATTAAGAGGTGGGGCCTTTGAGGATGTGATTAGGTGATGAGGGCAGAGCCCTCATTAATAGGATTAGTACCTTTATAAAATATGCCCAAAGGAACTTGTTCCATCATGTTGAGGACACAGCAAGAAAGTGTCAAGAAGGAAACAGGCCTTTGCTAGACACCAAATCTACCAATTCCTTGATCGTGGATTTTCCAGCCTCCAAATTGTGAAAAATAAATTTCTATTGTTTGTAAACCACTCATCCTGTGATATTTTATTATAGCAGCTGGACAGACTAAGACAGTTCTATTCTAATTTATCATATACAAATTATGACAATAATTTTAATGTTTCTCTAGGGCCATGTTATTTCCATGTTATTAATATTTGGAGTAACCTTAATGTAGCACCACTCAACTGACTGCAGAAATCAGATGCTTTCACATTGCCATAGTAGTGGGAAAAAGTGACTAATCAATAGGATTTCATAAGGCACTAGAGGCATAGGCTTCAACACATAGTAAACTGATCATTAAAGTTGAATATAATTAAAGGTGGAAACTGTAGGGAAAAATTTAGAATCAAGTTGAGTAAAAAATCAGATCATTAAGATATTAGATCTAACACTAAATATCGGTTACCAAAAATGTAGCATGGAAGAGCTTACTTTCCTTGGTTGTAGAAGCCCAGACAAGAGACATTTGTATATGTTGGTCAGTTTCACTTAAATTTAGCACAGCCAAAATAAAAGTCATCATTCTTTTCTCTCTACTAACCCTATCCTATTTTCCACTTATGCCCAGCATACTTCTAGGTCTGAGTATCTAAGAACTACTCTTTGAACTGCCCAGGCTTGTAACCCAAGGACCTTTGTTCCCTAATGGTTAAGGGTAGAGATGCTGAAGCCAGTCTGCCTAGATTCTTGTGTGACCTTGGGCAAATTACTTGCCTTCTTAAGTCTCAGTTTTTTATCTGTTAACTTGAGATAATAGTGACTACCTTATAGGATGAGGGTTGAAAAAGTTAATATATGAAAAGTTTTTAGAATTTTACCTGGAGCCAAATAAGCTCTGTGGAAGTGATTGTTCTTATTTACTGTCATTTTCTAGAGTCATTTTTTAATGTCATTTTATTGAGTAAGCTTTTTATCTCTTCCCATTGTACAGATTCAGTTTATCTTACCTCAAATACAGAAAGAGTCCCCGTATACTTTCCCTGACTAGAGTCATACCTTTATATCCATCTCTCACTCTAATTCCAGAAAGACTTTTCCTAAGCCTCAAGTCTACACATATTATTTCATTTCCTGAGGACATTCAATTGCCTCCTAACCCTCATTAAAATATTCAGACATCTTAGTATGGCATTCATGTCATCCATAATTTTCCCTGATCTTTCTTTCTATATAATTTTGCATGACATTCTTTACATTCTCTTGCTTCAGCTATATGAGAATGATGTGATAAACAATCTGTCATGTCTTCATCCTCAGTTCCTGATGCAGACCTTCTAAAACTCTCTTATTTCTTTAGTAATAAGAGTGTCTTTTTTATACAAATGAGATGCCTCAAGGTAAGCACCTAGATAGGTTTTGAATGTGTGGCTGGTCACCAGAAAGACCAACCATGTTATTAGAAGGTTATAATAACCATGTTGTTAGAAGGTTAGGCCAGCCAACCTCTGGGGAGAGGAGCAGTGTGGAAGATTGAGTTCAGTCACATAGACAACCTTTTAATCATTTGTAACTATGCAATGAAACTGTAATAAAAACTATGAACATTGAGGCTAAGTGTCACTTCTTGGTTGGTAAACACATTGACATGCTGGGAGTGTGACATGCCTTGATTCCATGAGGGGAGAGCACTATGTATTGCTTCTTAAACTTCACTTATGTGTCTCTTTATTGGTTTGATCTTCCTGTTTTATATCCTTCAAATAAAGCCATAATTTTAAGTATAGCATTTTCCTGAATTCTATGAGTTGTTCTAGCAAATTACTGAACATGAGGGGGTTGTAAGAACCTGTACTTCTTACTAACTGGTTCTAAATTCAAGACTGCAATATAGAAACCCCACCAGAGTTTCCAGCTTGCCTGGCATGCTCTGCAGAATTTGGACTCAAAACTGCAACATTAGCTCTTACCTGAATTTCCAGCTGGCCGACTTGCTCTACAGATCTCAGACTTGCCAGCCCTCACAATCACATGAGCCAATTTGTTAAAATAAATATCTCTTTCTCTCCCCTACTACACACATACTCTGGATTCTACTTCTCTGCAGAACACTGACTAATGTAGATGAAGTATAGATAGCCTGGGGAATCCCAACGTAAGAGGAAAGTTTCTAAAGTAATAATAGTCTTGTTGGGTATTATTTTCTTTAACTTGTAAGAGTGTTGCTAACTCTGGGTGGTGAGTGCCAGGACTGAATTGCAGTACACCTAGCTGGGGCTGAAATAGAATAACAAGCTAAGTCACTATTTGCTAAACTGGCTCATATTTCAAGGTCCTATTGAAAAGTTAAAGCCTTTACAAAGCTTACCTTGACGTTTCAGCAAAATTGACTTGCTCTTTCATTTCTGTGCCTCTTTTGTTGAGTGTATATGCATCTTTATATCACAGTCCATCGTCAGATAAGAAATACTACTTTATTTTCTCTGACATTCAAATTTTGCAGTCTTCTCCCATTCAAGCTTGCTGGCAGAAATGTAGGCTGTCTTTCTTGGGATTCCAACTTAAGTCTGTGCTGTTGTTCTTGGACATGAAGCAAAGCCAATGCAGAAGGAGTGGGAAGTATGTAACCTCAGTTCATACAGGTTGTTCTTCTTTTCAGAGTCCCTTAAGTCGACTGAATTTTGGGAACTTCTCTACCACACCTGGAAAATGGCAACTTTGAAAAGCTGCCAGTGGGGTAGGTGAAGAGCTCAGTTTTGAGATATCTGTGGTCTAAGTCAGAAATCCAATAGGCAGTTGGATTCATTGAATATATATATATATATCTATCTCAAATGTTAGGTCCTACCAGTGAGTACTTCTTTAAGCACTGGGGATCTAGCCTTGAATACATAAATATAGCATACTTCTTCATGGACGTTCAATCTAGCAGACATGATTCTGAAGTTTAGGTCTGGATGGAATGGAAAAATCTTGAAGGTAAAAAGCCAATAAACAGAACTATAGAAGCAAAGAAATAAGAGAGATCAAATGACTGATGAAGCAAGGTTCTGGAGGAAGAGAGACGGATAGAGTTAAGGGTATGAATGGTTGGTTTGGTCTTCTACAGATGAAGGGTTAGCTTATTCTTAGACTAGTGGAATAGCAGGCAGGAATTTACCCAGTTTTGGAGTTTGCAGATGGAGATAGGAAATAGAGTGGAAACATGAGTTATGGTCCACATTTTTTCAAGGTATAGGCAAACTTATTTTCTGAGAATGAGAAAGGCCAAAGTTCATTGGAGGAATTAAAGTAAAAGATGGAGTGTATTTGACAATAGTCATCAAGGGCATTGGAAAAGAATGCTGTCAAGCACAAATAAAGGAAAACACATTTATATGGATCCCATTTGGCAGCATTGTGTGATTTTTCACTAAGACAGTTTAGCAGATAAAGCGCAGAAGCAGAGACGTGACTTGTAGGAACATGTTGTATCATCTTGTTCCATAGCAGTTGTCACTGCAATTTGTATAATAAGAAGTGCTTGATAAACTGTGATGAAATTTATTAATTACTTAAAACATTGAAGGATAAGAAATCTTGAAATATACTGTTGTACTATCCATCTCACAAGGGACAAATCAGATTATGATTCTAGAATAGAAAATTTTGCAGTCAAGGTTATTATAGTCTAGATTTTACAGAAAAAAATGAGAATATTAATTATAAGAGTTATATTAATAAATAACATACTTTTATTTTATATAATATATACATGCATATATGTATGTATATTCCATATATGTATCTATGTATATATACATATGTATGTAGATATGTATACACTCATATATATGTATGTATATATGTATACATATGTATGTATGTATATATGTATACATATGTATGTATGTATAGATGTATGTATACATATATATACCTCTATATACTCCCCCCCTCAAAAAAATGACAAAAGAAATAAGTGGAAGTTTCCAACTTTCATGCATCCACTACCATCCCATTCTTTTCCCCAATAACCACTGAAAACATTTTGGAGCACTGGCTTCCAAACTTTTTTCTAAGCATATTCTCATTCTAATATTCCCTCTTTTTCTCTCTAATTAAAAAAAAAACCCCTTCTTCTGATAGTAGACATTCTTGTTTTCTTCTCCAACATTCTTAATTTCTTCCTTCTTTGTCACGCCTATTTTGACCAGGTACCCATCTCATTCTCAGTTCTGGAAAAGGTGAGCTATTCCCAAGCCAATAAGTTCATGACATTTTCCTAGTGACTCTTATTGGCACAAAGATGTGCATATGATTTCAACTGGATCAATCATATTAAAGGGAAAAGCTCCCATTTCATGCTTAAGAGAGGAGTATTCTTTTAACGTTAACAATTTCAATAAGAAAAGATTATATTTTTTGCTATTAGATTAAGATATCCATGAATATTGAAGTCCTTGCATGACCCAAATACTTTTTCTTCCCTAAAGTTTTTCAGTACGCATATAGACAAAACTTATTTCACAAAGTAATGGAAAGCATGTGGCTGTGGTCTGCTGCAATATGGATGAGATAAGAAGAGCTTCCTCAAATAAGAGATGACATTTGTGTCTTTCTGTAAATGTAACCCAGGCTGTCCTCATGTACGACTGTAGGATATTGCATTAATGGCTTGACTCTTCACTCCTTCCCCTATCCACCTATTTTGCCATGTGATTTGAGGTTTCTACCCAAGGGAAATAGATTTCTTCACTCCTTGATTCTGGGTTTGGTCATATGACCTTCTTTGCCAATAAAATGAAGTGGAATTGATGGGTAGGCCAGCCTTGCATTTTTCTGCTTGCCGTCTTATGTCCCTGCTGTAAAAAGAGACAGCTGGGTTAGCCTGCTTGTCTCAGGAGAAAGATGGGAAACTTATGGAACAGAGGCATTCCCAACTGAACCCAGCCAACTTTCCTTAAGTTTCACATTCCTGAGTCATCCTAGCGGATAATGGTACCATAGAACCACCCAGCAGAGCCCAATCTAGATCATTCAACCCTCACACAATTTGTGAAAATAAATATTGCTTAAAGCCTCTGAGTTTTGGCGTGAGTTGTTGTTGAGCATCAATGTAGCAACAGCTGATAGATACACTGCACATTTCAGAATTTTCATGGAAATGATAGGGGAAGGAGTAAGAGAAAGAGGGAGACTTTTGGAGAGTTTTCTCTTCCTAGAAGCTTTTGACAAAATAACATAGACATTTTTCTTTATCAGCATATGTAGCACTACCATGCTAGTTTTAGAATGCTGGTAATTTCTTTACTAAATTTTAAAAAGTCACAAGAAAAAGAAAAGATAAAAATACACTGGAAAAAGATAGTAATATTATGACAAGCAAAGTTCTGTTATCCTTAAAACTCGGAGTCTTATAAGTCAGGAAGCAAAAGATGAAGAGTCTAAGAAGGAAATGTATTTTTTTACATTAAAATAATTTTTTAATGGTTTTGTTAGTATTCCATAGTATGAATATACTACAGTTTTTTTAGATCTACAATTCTTCTTAGTTATGAGAAGTAATATATAGATATTTTATACATAGAATTTCTAGGTATATACATTACAATTTTTGTTATATATTTCCAAATTGTCCTCTTAAATGTACTAATTTACATTTCTATTAACAGTATATGAGAAAGCCTATTTTCCTATGCCCTTCTCAGCATTGAAATTTAGTGATCTTTATAATTTTCACAATTTAATGGGCAAAGCATTTATCTCATTCATTTTATCAGCATTGTTTATTCTGAATGAGATTGAGCACATTTTCCTACTTTTAAAGTTTGTTTTATTTCTTCTGTGAGCCTTCTGTTAATGTGCTGTGTTCATTTCCCTCTTGGACTCTTCATCTTTTGCTTGCTGACTTGTAAGACTCTGGGGTCTTATAAGGATAACAGAAGTTTGCTTGTCATAGTGTTACTGTCTTTCACCAGTTTATTTTTATCTTTCTTTTGGTCATGACTTTTTAAAATTAAGCAAAGAAATTACCAGCATTCTAAAGTTTATCTAGTCATACATATCACTCTTTTACTTTTATGGCTTTTTTATGTTTTATCTAGAAATGCTTTTTACATCCAAAAAATATGAAATGAGTCATCCATGTCTTCTAGCATTTGTTTTTATTTTAAAATTTATTTATATATTTGAGTTATAAGGAATTTGTTTTGAAATAATAAGTCAGTTACCTTTCTTCTTTGCTTGCAAATGGTTAGTGTGTTATTCCAATCTTATTTGCTAAATAATCCACTTTAACCCTATTGATTAGAAATGGATGAATTTTTTGTAATTACATAGATCTGGACTGACAGATTCTCTATTTTATGCCGTTGATTGTTCTGTGAATTCCTGCTGAAACAAATTTTAAAACCACGTGTATGGTTAGTCGATTCACAATTCTTTTCTTCTCTGGAATTGTGCAGGCTCTTCTCCAACATTTATTTCTCTGCATGATATTTAGAATAATAGTGTATGCACAGAAGAGCATCTGGAAGCCTAAATGTCAGTTATTAAATATGATTATTCCTGAAGAGTGTGATTAGAAAGTGGCATCTTCAACTTGGTACATTACACGTCTATCTTTTTTGAATTTGGGGTGCAAGCAAATAATAATTGTAAAGATTCAATAAGGATTTAAATAAATAAATAAACATGAAAATATTGTAAGCAGAGACCTTAATAAAGTATCTGTGTCTTGTAGTGTCTTGATTCCCTTGTGTTTTCCATATGTACAATAATTTTATCTGCCAATAATGACGATTTAATTTTCTCCTATTCAATATTTACGCTTTTTACTTTGTTTTCTTGTTTAATTGTATTTCTTAGAATTCCTAGAACCATGTTAAATGAAGTGTCGATAGCATTTCTTTACTTGAGAAAATAAAACTTTAAAAAAATTAAGCTTGGCCGGGCACGGTGGCTCAAGCCTGTAATCCTAGCACTTTGGGAGGCCGAGACGGGCGGATCACGAGGTCAGGAGATCGAGACCATCCTGGCTAACACGGTGAAACCCTGTCTCTACTAAAAAACACAAAAAACTAGCCTGGGGAGGTGGCGGGCGCCTGTAGTCCCAGCTACTCGGGAGGCTGAGCCAGGAGAATGGCATAAACCCGGGAGGCGGAGCTTGCAGTGAACTGAGATCCGGCCACTGCACTCCAGGCTGGGCGACAGAGCGAGACTCCGTCTCCAAAAAAAAAAAAAAAAAAAAAAAAAATAAGCTTTAATTGAAAATAAAGCTTTTAATTCTACACTGGCAACTTCACACTTAAATTCATGAAAGTTTATAATTATGTAACAAACAGGTTTATCAGTCTGATACTATAGCATTTACTGAAGCTCTAATTAAATTAATGATTTATTAGGCTCTAAAAGTAATATTTCAATCTATCAGTGGATAAGCTTAAGAGTAAAATGTTTTCTGGTTATTCTGCATTTTTGTTTCATGACTAGTACAGTTCATACTTTGCAGAAACTAATTTGTCATAAAAAAGAGGGTCCTTTTCAGTCTCTATAAGTTCTCCACCTCTTCTTGATGAAAAATCTTCACTTAGGGTAAAGGGAAATTAGTTCTAATAATTCACCGTTGAGAGGCCCTCCAGATGAACTCAAGTGTTTCAGCGCAATTCAGTATCTAAGCCTTATTTTTCAGTCCTCAGGGGCTTTGTATGTTGTTTGCTTCACTGCTTTTACCCGAGTCTTGAGGAGCATGAATGTCTTCCTTGGACCCAATAGGTTTTATACATCACAATTTCTTTGTCTGAACAGCTGTTTCATTGCAAGCTACACACAAATGCCCACACAAATGCCACAAACCATTACAATTCAGAAATTAGGGTAGACTTTCATATGAATCTAAAATAAACTAAATAACTGAAAAAACAAAATTAAATATCTATATTTATTAGATAAATGAAGCTTTGGAAAATGTTCTTTTCACTTCACCCCAGCCTATTGTTTCCCCACTTCTGTGGTTACAGTGGTTAAGAGTACAGCTGCAAAGGCAACCGTGTATGGGGAATGCAACCGACTTCTCACACCCGGCTGCCCAGATGTGCTCCTCTCTCAGGGATGTGGTGCTTGCTTCTTTCTGAACAACCTGGCTTGGCATTCTTTTATCTTTAACAGTGATGAGGAAAGAAGTTGACTAATACAACATCATTTCCTAAATGTTTATTCATTCTTTGATTCATTCATTCAATGTTTATGAGGGAATGCCTACTAAATTTTAGGTACTGTGTTGAGCAAGAGACGTAAGCCCCAGTAAGTCATAGTTCTCTGCGCCAGAATGCTTACAAGCCCCCACAAGAGTCAGACAAACCATATAACTACGAATCAGTGTGGTGACAATATAAACAAGTGAGGTGCTATTAGGAATGCACGCATGAGTCATTTCCTGGCCTGTAAGAGGATGTCTTCCCAGAAAAGGCAATGCCTGAGGCTAGTCTTGAGGGACTGGTATGAACTACCTAGACAGTGGGGGTAGCAAGTGCAAAGGCTGGCGATTGAGACCACAGGCTGAGAGTGGTGGCAAAAAGTGAAGAAAAAAAGGTAGGCTGAACAATCCCTGTGCTCGACAAAAGTGTCCCACATCCTAATAATGAAAACATATAAATATGTTACTTCAATGGCCAAAGGGACTTTGTAAATGTGATTATGTTACAATCTCCAGATGGAGAGATTAGCCTTGATTATGCAGGTGGACCCAGTGTAATCACAAGGAATCTTATAAGAAGAAGGCAAGAGGGTCAATGTGAGAGAAGGCATTGTCATGATAGAAACAGGGAATGAAATAATTCACTTCAAAGATAGAGGAAGGGGCTGGGAGTTGTGGGATACGGAATACAGGTGGCCTCTGTAGATGAGAAAAGCTGGAAAACGGATTCTCCCTGCAGTCTTCAGAAGTATCACAGCCCTGTTGACACTGGGGTTTTTGCCCCAGAGGACTCATTTTGGACTTCTGATGCCTGATCTGCAGGCGAATAAGTAAATTTGTGTGTTTTAAGCCACCAAGTTTGTGATAATTTATTTCAGTAGCCACAGGAAAGTAATATACTAGGTCATCAAGAGCCTTCCATGTTGTGTTAGTTCGTTCTGGCATTACTATAAAGAAATGCCTGGGACTGGATGATTTATAAAGAAAAAATGCTTAATTGGATCACGGTTCTGTATGGTTTACAGGAAGCATGGTGCTAAGATCTGCTTGGCTTCTGAGGAGGCCTCAGGAAATTTACAGTCATGGTGGAATGCAAAGGGGGAGCAGGCACGTCACATGGTGAAAGCAGGAGCAAGGATGGGTGGAGGTGCCACACACTTTAAAAACAACCGGATCTTGTGAGATCTCACTCACTCTTGAGAGGAGAGCACCAAGGGGATGGTGCTCTCACAAGGCTCCACCTCCAATACTGAGGATTGCATTTTATCATGAGATTTGGATGGGGACAAGAATCCAAGCTATGTCCCATGCCATGCTGGAAAGTCACTAAAGGATTTTAGTTAGGGAGGTAGCTTGATCAGATTTCCTCTTTAGAAAGATACTCCCAGTGGGCATGGGGGATAAGTCATATGACAGCCAGACTAGGGCAGGGTCAGATGGACTTTTGTGATTAGGGGACACCACAACCAGGTTAAAGATGAGTCTGAGGCTAAGACCAAGTGGATCTTTGTGCCATCTTTCTTTTCGTCAGAATAGCTCTTCCTTCTCTTCCTCCCTTCCATCTACCAGTACTTACTAAATATTTGTTTTATTCCAAGATTAATATAGGTAGTGGAACTTGCATGGAACTTGAATTTTAGAATAAGAGAAAGGCAATAAGAACAATCAGCAAAAATAAATTAATATTAATAATTAGTAATGAATTAGTGATTAATAAATGGTAGTTAATATTGAGGAAGGGGTTTTGAAAGAAATAAACAGGGAGGTATGATAGAGAATATCAGGAGGAGGGTCTTGTTTTCATCAGAAAGACCACTTCTGTGGAGGTTACATAGAAGCTAGGACCTGGAGAGTAAGAAGGAGCCAGCCACACAAAGATCCAGAGAAACCACATTTCAGATGGAGAGAGCAGCAAGAGCAAAGGCCTTGGGACAGACAGGCTGGCTGATTCCCTATTATAAGATGTTCTGGAGGAAAAGGATAAAAGCCCTTCACTCAAGCTCTAGCTTATCTAACTCTCAGCCAATCAGTAACAAGACACTCAGAAAGCTATTAACTATAAGCTTCTATTTCAGGGGCCTAGGGATTTCCCTGGAGTCCCACAGGTTCTACTATCTGTTATTCTTGGAATGAAACAGATATTTAGTAAGTAGTAAGTACTGGTAGATGGAAGGGTGGGAGAGAAGAAGGAAGAGCTTTTCTGACAAGGAGATAAAGGTGGCACAAAGACCAATTTGGTCTTAGCCTCAGGCTCACTTTGGACCTGGTTGTGGCATCCCCTAAGTGGGTATAGAGGTCACAAAAGTCCATCTGTCCTGGCTCTAGTCTGGCTGTCATATGACCTATTCTCTGCCTTTGCCAGGGGGATCATTCTAAAGAGGACATTTGATCCAATTACTTTCCATGCTTGAAGAGGCAGAGAGGTCTAGAGGATGAAAGAAGCTTTCTCGACAACACGTGGAGACCCAGTTAATAGACAGCATGTGAATCATCCACATTCAAAGGAACATGATGGGCCCTAACACATTAGCAGTAGATACAGCACAGGGGATACCATCCACAGACAAGACAGAAGCCTAGAGCTCAGAGGAGTCCAAAGAAGTCACATGGCCCCAGATTCCTTCTCCCAGTACCATGTGCATTCATTTTCTAGGGTGGTGATAGCAAAGCACCATAGACTGAGTGGCTTAAACAAGAGATTTATTGTCTCATAGTTCTGGAGCCTAGAAATTTGAGATCAAGGTGTCAGCAGGGTTGGTTCCTTTTGAGAGCTGTGGGAGAGAATCTGTCCCATGCCACTTTCTTAGCTACTATGATATTCTATCAATCTTTGATACTTATTGTCTTTTAAAAATATAACCCCTGATCTCTGCCTTCATTTTTCACATGATGTTTTCCCCATGTGCATGTCTGTCTCTAAATTTTCCTTTTATGAGGACGCCAGTCATACTGGATTACCCTGCACCCTTATGACATTTTAAATTGATTACCTATTTAAAGAAACTATCTCCAAAGAAAGTCACATTCTGAGCTATTGCATGTTAAGAATTCAACATACGAATTTTGGGGGGACAGAACTCAATTCATACCACCATGTATCTAAAACTCCCAGGAGAATGGAAGGAGAAGACATCTGAATTTGACTGAAGATTTAACAAGAGACTGAACTAAAAATGGCATGACTGAGTTAGCTTGTGTGTCAACCAGGCTTTAATGTGGCCCCTGTGATGGCCAACTCCTGAGAATCTTGTCTTTGTATAATCCCCTCCCTTTGAGTATGGATGGGACCTCTGACTTGCTTCTAAACAAAAGAATATGACAACATGATGGAATGTCATGACTGTGGTTATATCACTTATATAAGACACTATCTTGCTAGTAGACTCACTCTCCCTTGCTGGCTTTGAAGAAGCAAGCTTTTGTTGAAAGAAAGTTTATGGGCCAGGCACGGTGGCTCACACCTGTAATCCCAGCACTTTGGGAGGCCAAGGTGGGTGGATCATCTGAGGTCAGGAGTTTGAGACCAGCTTGACCAACACGGCGAAACCCCATCTCTACTACAAAAAATACAAAAATTAGCCAGGCATGGTGGCGTGTACCTATCATTCCAGCTACTCAGGAGGCTGAGGCAGGAGAATCTCTTGAAACTGGGAGGCAGAGGTTGCAGTGAGCCGAGATCGTGCCACTGCACTCCAACAGCCTGGGCAACTGAACAAGACTCTGTCACAAAAAAAAAAAAAAAAAAAAAAAAAAAGCTTATGAAGAGGGTCATACGACAAGAGGCTGTGGGTGAACTTTAGGAGCCGAGAGTGAGCTATCAGGAAGCTGCAGCGCTCAGTTTTACAAGCACAAGAAAATAAATTCCGCCATAACCTAAGTAACTTTGGAAATGGACCCATTGCCAATGGAGCCTCCCAAAGAGAAGCAAGCCAGGGCCAACATTTTGATTGCAGCCTTGCTGAGGACTCAGCTAAGCCATGCCCAGACTTCTGACCCGCAGAGATTGTGAGAGAGGAAATGTGTGGTGTTTTAAGCTGTTAAAAAAAGAAAGAAGGAGGAAGAGGAAGAACAAGAACAAGAAAAGTAGGAGGGGGGAGGGGAAAGGAAAAAAGGAGGAAGAAGGGAGGAGGAAAAGGCCAAGAAGGGGGAGGAGTCAAGAGAACAAAAGCTATTATCTTCCTTTCTTTCCAAGTTCCCCTCATCACAAGCCTATGATAGGGTGTGTGTGGCTTTAATTAGAATATAAGACTGCGTGGCCGGATGCGGTGGCTTATGTCTGTAATCCCAGTAGTTTGGGAGGCCAAGGCGGGTGGATCACGAGGTTAGGACATAGAGACCATCCTGGCTAACACGGTGAAATCCTGTCTCTACTAAAAATACAAAAAATTATCCGGGCATGGTGGTGGGCACCCATACTCCCAGGTACTTGGGAGGCTGAGGGAGGAGAATGGTGTAAACCCAGGAGACAGAGCTTGCAGTGAGCCGAGATCATGCCACTGCACACTCCAGCCTGGGCGACAGAGAGACACTTGGTCTCAAAAATAAAAAGAAAAAAAAAAAAGAATGTAAGACTGCATCTTAAAACTAGATGAATTAAGCTTTGGTCACTTAAAGTAATCTACCTCAGAAAGGGATATTCAATGGAGCATCTTTGGAGATGAGTAATTAAAGAAATGTCAGAATTATTTTATATTTATATCCTACTGAATTAAGATTCCTTCCTAAAACCTGATACACACATGCACAGAAAATGTATATTTCACATCACATTCCTGATTAAAATCCTGCCAAGCACCTCTATTTTCTGCAGAATAGATGACAACTTCTTAGGCTGCCATGCCAAATGCTTAATCATTGGCCCCCACCAATTCTTCCAAGCCTAATCTCCAGCCACTACTCTGCAGACTGTAGGGACTACGTATACCAAGTGAAATAGGTGTCCATGCAGGGCTTCCATTGAACCACCTGTTGAGTGAAGCAACACTCTGTTCTCTCTGTTAAATACATTGACACATTGAGACTTAACTACTAGCAGGCTGTCTTCTAGTGCAGTGGTTCTCAACCTTTTTGGGACCAGTGACTGGTTTTGCGGAAGACAGTTTTTTCCATGGACATGGGGAGGTGAGTTTTCAGGGGCTGAAGAGACGTGTGGTCCATTTTGGGAATCCCTCTAGCCACGGTTTCCAGAGAAGACAGACACAGCCACAAAGAGTTCCATGGCATTTAATTAAATATGAGATGGTTACATTGTACACTTATATAGTAAGCAGCTCTGTGAAATGTTTGTAATGCATGTGGATAATACATGGTCAAATCAGAGATCTTCACTGTAGTGACAAATGGGTATTTTAAAGAATAATCCCAACAATAAACCATGGAGCTGACAAAAATGCCTCCTGATCTGCATCATTTCCAGGAGCTCTACCACATATTCTTCCTGACCTGTTCCAAGTCTTGTAGCCCCTCTAGAAGACCTAAGAAAACACAGGTATGCACCTCTGAAATAGCCCATACTTGGCTTTTCTGAAGCAAATTCCCATGGAAACCACTGTCTGAAGGAAGAGGCAAAGGCTGGTAGGAAATCAGCCAAATAAGCCAGGGTGCCCTAGACCCAGACATGGTTGTTGGACCAAATTAGTTGTCTTTTCATTTCATGCTATGTAGAACTGGCAGTTTACACTTCTGATTAATACATTGTCTCTGATCAGGAGGTTTATTTTTTTTCTTAATAAAATCTGAAAGGAGATTGGGCAGAATCAATTAGTAATCTTACATTACACATTGTCCCTAGGTATGTAATCAAGAATTAACAGCAGTTATGATTATATGATTATAGCACATGCATTTTAAATACTGCAGTAACAGACAGATGCTCAGACACTAAATTCCAATGAAACATATGCCAAACAACATTGAGACGAAGGATTTTAGAGCTGGAGATATCTCGACGTTTCTCTATGGTCATCTCTTCATTTCTTCGAGAGATTGTCTATTTATACCAAGGATACAAAATTACGGCTCCCAGTTCTGACTTAACGTGTGAGGTTGGGTAGTTTACCTGTCTTCTTGTGTCCCAATTTTCCCGTAAGTCAAAGAAAGTAACAATAAATACTTCAAAGAACCTCTGTGAATAAGGTATCAGAGACCTAGGTTTGGCATGAGATTTTATGGAGCCTCCTATTTGAGATTTGACTCCCATTTCTACAAAAGGAACACCTGCCCACTGATGAAAAATGTCTTCTGCTGCCCACAAACCAGGCAGATTCTACTTTTCCTCCATGGAAATTTACATCATTTTTGTGGCATTTGCCCTGTCTCCAACAGGGCACTTTCAATATGCCTCTTTTATAGCATTTTATAATATAACAATAATTTGTTTACCAAGTTGTCATTTTCATTAGGTTTTGTAATTTATGAGGCAGAATGCCATCCTTTTGTTTGTCTTTAGGTCCCCTGTGCCTAATACTATGATTGACACGTAGCAGGCTTTCCATAAATGTCTACCAAGGAGGTGGAAGGAATGCTTATGGAAGTGCTTTGAAAATTGTAAAAGCACTAGGCAAACCTAAGGGATTATGGCATTGTATTTATTACTGCTGGTGCAGAGGAGGGCACTTCAGAAAGTAAAACATTCACCTGAAGAATAAGATGGTCTGATTTTACCAGTCCTTTAAGCCAACAGATAAGGTCCATTCATCCGCAGTTAAAACCCCATTCACAGACAACACAAAACAAAACAAACAAGAAAACTAAAATATCAGAAACACCTAGTCCCCCTAAATAAAGTAAAAACAGAACAAAGAAGAAAATTCAAAACAGAAAAAAAATAACAACAAATCTCAAACAAAACCCTAAACCTATGACCCCTTCTCTAGTTTTCTGTGCAGCATCTGCCCTTTGTGGTTCTGTCAATAGCCAGGGTTTGGAGGTCTGTGGGAGAGGGGTTTGCTGCACTTCCCTGAGCTGACATTACTGAGTTGCCTTGACTTTGAGCTAGTCATTGTAAGTCAATCTAGACCAAGAAAGGTAAGATGATAAATATCAAGCATTAATATATCTCTTCCGTGTATCTTCAAGAATGTAGCCACAGTCAGTTCACTCATTGCATGTACTTGTGACTCTTTTTCCCTGAAGTTTGTGGCAGCATCTATTGTTGGAGAACTTGGGACAATTTGGGGATGAATTTAGGTTGGGGTAGTGTCTATACACGTGGGAGGGGTCATGCCTCCTCTCACTCATCAAACGTACCCTTGTCCAGGGTCAGCGACATGTTCCTCTGAGATCATGGATGGATGTGGTTGGGTGGTAGCAGCAAAAGAATCACAGTCTTGGTAACAAACAGGAGAAATTGTGAGTTTCTAATTTATTCCCTCTTGAGCTTATTTTCAGAAAAATGAAATCAAATGGGCTTCATGGCTTTTTCTTGCCTTCTTTACCTTCTCTTGACATGGCTGGTCATGGGACTTCACACCCACAAGACCATTTCTTCCCCTCTTTCTTTCTTATAATCATTTTAATTTAAGCGACCATATGTATGTTCACACTTGTCTGGGGGCAGTCCTAGTTTCTGCTCATTGTCCTGGAGGGATTATACGTAAGTTCCCCTTTCACTTTCCAAAGTGACTCAGTTTGGATCATAAATTATCTAAGCACACCCTGTTACTAGTGAGACCTGGCACTCAAGAATGGGGCATTCCTCAGTGAACAGAAAGGCGCATGGCTCAGGGAACTGCAATTAGACTCCCAGCCATCATATCTTGGCCCCACCCTTCACTGTGTGAACAACTTGGACAAGTTACTTAACTCCTTAGTTCTGAACTTAATGATCTATAAAAAAGTGAGTAGTCATAGTAATTGCACACACCCCCCAGTATTATTGTCAGGATGGAGTGAGACAAGGTGCACAGAGCACTTGCAAAGCACTGGATATATATTAAATCCTAATAATGGCAACTATAATTTTTTATTTTCCTTTCTTTCTTTTCCCTCATGCTCTCTTCCTGCCTTCCTCACTCCTCATTCATTTTCTTTACTCTTTCATTGCTTCCTCTTAAAAAAAAAACAGCTGAATCATTTAGTCACCTTAAACCTTGTGACCAAATCCACATGGTAGAAGCAGGATGCTCTTGCCTCATGTTGAGTGCCACTGAACTCAGGAAGAGTGGTCAAAGCAAGGCTTCAGAATCCTGTAGACTGTGTAGTGAGGTTTTGCTAATTTTGTCTTCTCTTTGCTGTGAGGGAGAGTAGGAACTCTAGACTTCCCCTTTAAATCATCTTTGTCACTCACGGTAAGTTCAGTCTGGGTTTCTTACACTTCACTGGTTTTGGTAGAAGCTGGACATGGTGACATACGCTTCTTCTTGATTTGATCCCAGCGAAGTAAGAATGGGCTGCCCTTGAGCAACTGGGTTCAATGTCAGGATTCCGGATTGGAGAGAAAATGGAGGGGGCAGGGTGCTGTTTGTAGTCCCAAGGCTAAGCAGGAGGTCCTGGTACACATGAGGCCCATTCTTGCCACTCTCCCTGCAGTCTAGGGACCTGGAAGAGGAGAGTATAGGGGCATCACATGCACTGACATTCCCAGCCAGGCATCTGAGGGATGAATCTCTTTCAAAACTTTCTGGGGTGATGACCACATCCTCAGATGGGCAGCTGGGGCTCTGCACATCCCCTCCAAGCCTCTGCTTCTTAGATTCTTCTAGTTGCTGAGGAAACGTATCTTGCAGAAAACCTTCCACTTCATCTCTAGCTTGAATGTCATCCACCCTATGAATCTGGCAGTCCAGGAAACTTTCGGGATTGAAACTCACATTTAAATTCTGCATGGAAAAAGCAGAAAAGGCATTAAGATGGCACCAGAGAGACACACCACCAAATGTTCAGTTCCAGAGTAGGTCTAAAGAGTTTTCTGACAGGGAATGTCACAGAATTGCCTGCATATTCCTCAATGGACTCTTTGCTTCTGGAGCTTCTGAGACACTTCAAGACTTGAAGTGACCACTGGTGTGACCTCCAGCCCCAGGGAGCCCAGAAGTTCTGAGATGTGTATCTTATTTCAGTTCCCTACTACAGCTAGGGTCTTAGGAGGGACCCTAGTTACAGGATGCATCAAATACCAAAAGGTGAGGTTCAACTGTTCCTTGTCCTGGAATATCATTCTTGGCCACCGGGATGTTGCCAACACAATACTTTTTAAGCACCAAAAGCACTCACCTTTCTTGGTTTCTTACAAAGATGTTCCAGAGTCTTCTTATGATCAGGGAGACTGGGCCATACAATAGGCTTAATTCTGAAATCAGAGAACATTGATAGATGAAGTGAATGGCAGAGGGCACAGGCACACTGAGTCTTCCCACTTACTCTAAGCCTGGAATCAGAAGAACAGATTTCTAGTCTTGGCTCTATCACAATTAGGTGGGTGACCATGGTCAAGGGACTGGTTTTCTGTGGGCCTCGGTGCCCTATCAATTCAAGGAGGGGTTGGACCAGAGACCACTGCTATCAATGCATTCCGTGAATAAGACATGACAATAATATACCTCTGGGAAAAAGCCCTAGAGGGAAGGAACACCAAGGCTTGCAAGGAGGTAGTTTTGGTGGAGCTATGGAAGTACATTTCGACCCCGTTGTTTACTTCCAATTTAAGTGTTGTCTTTTTATTCCTTCCCTTTACTGACAGCAACTCTGGCAGCTAATTTTGGTGGAAGTGGGGGAATATTTTTCAAGTTACCCAGGGAAATTGCTTAGTACTTTCAAGGCAGTACTTTTCAAATTAAAGTATTTGTAATCCTGGGAATATATAGCCTTCTGCCAAGGGCATTCTCCTAGTATAGTAAGTAACTTAACAAGTGCCTGTTTAAAACATCATTTTTATGATGAAACAAACATAGCCTTAGCATGGATTAGAACACAAAATCCCATGAATTTATATGTTTAAAGTCAAGACTTCAAGTGCATTGTGCATTTGCCATGAATGATGGCTTCTGCAACCTTTAGGAGATACTGGAAGAAAAGCTTGGGAAACATTGCATTACAGAATTCTTACTTTGGGGACAGGGTTTGCCTAATGTCCAGTTTATACATTTTTGCCTCTTATGAAATTAACTGTGGAAATTCACTGAGGATAGGTAGGGATATTGGGCACTAAATTTGTGAAATGCCTTAATCCCCTTTGTGGTTTTCTCATCAATAAATGGGACTCAAGCTCTGACTGTCTGTGATCCCACACAATCACCCTTTTTATTAGTTGAAGAAGGTCACCTTTTTTTCCATAACACACAGGCCAAGATGACCAACAGAGCCACAGAGAAAAAACTCAAAATGCTGATGGTTAGTAAGATAGGATCCATCTCCCCTGGAAAGCAAGAATAGATCGTAGTGAGCATTCAGTAGCCATGCAGTGGGGGTAGGGTCTCAGGATGCTTTGCATTTACTTAGTAATGTGGGCCGACTTACTACTTCCTGAAAGTTGCTTTTGAGTTAACAGAAAGATGTGACAGCTTTATAGAGGGAGTTTGGTTTAAAAGGCATTGACTTGGGTGACCAGGCCTAGAGCATCTGCCACTTGAAATGTAAACGTGATCTAGCATCAAAGGTACCAATGTTCTCTTCCCTTCTTAACTTTCTACCAGTGGAAAGAAGCCAGAGCAGGAGATGATGAAAGAGATGTTCACCCCTGTTGCAAATTCTAGGGAGGGGATGTCTCAGTTCCTAGACATTCTCAGTTCCAGTCCCAAGGACATCTTCATCCTTCTGGAAAAGGACAGCCACACCTGTCCACATACCTGACACCAATAAAGGTGCTTCTTAGAGGGGCCTTAAAGACTGCAACCATTGGGGTCCCAGGCTAGATTGGTTAACTGGAGGTAGTGGGTGGGGATTTTGTTCAAAATGTATGGCAGCTTCCAGGAACACAGATGGCCTGTACTAATTCTCAGGTAATAAGGACCCCGCTCCCTCTGCTTCCTTGTTCTTTACAAAAGGGGCAAAGATAGCAGGCAAGTCATTCTCCAAACAAAGTGTAAGACTGTCCTCCAGGGGTGTCCTATTTTGCAGGTTAGTTTCAACAATCTTCCTCTCACTTGCTCCCACACTTTGACATGCAAAGCACTCTGGGGGAACAAAAACTCTACCACCATTCCTTACCTGGGCTATTGTTGATCTCTGGAGTTCTGAAGTAGTAACTTGGACTCCATTCACTCCAGAAGCCTTTAAAATAGTGATCAGGGATGGATCGAACTTTAATCTCATACATTGCTTCAGGTTGGAGGTTTCTCTGCAGGAGTGTCAGCTTTGTGCTGGATAAATTCACATGCTAGAGAGTAGAGGGCAGTTACATTCTTAGGATGGGAAAAGAGGTGTTGTCTAAATCTCCCACATCATTTCAAGTGGGATTCCTTTAGTCCCATAAGCATTCTCTCAAGGTTGTCTCATATTTGTTAGAATAAGGAGCTCTGATATGTAAAGGAGTCAACAGCAAAATTAGGGACAGAATCTGAGCTGATAAAGGATGTTGTGAGTAGTCTAGGAGGAGAGTGAAATGATGGGTCTTATTCAGGTGAGTTAGGCACTGCCCAGGCTCTCCCTTTCCACACTTCAATATCTTCTTCTTTTCTCTCTATCCTTTCGCATATCAAGGGGAGAAGAAAGGTTAGGTTAGGTTAGTGAGCAGGAATCATTTCTCTCCAGAAAGATGCCATTTTACATTGTGAATAGTGATATAGAGACAAAAGCCTCCCCCACACAGTGTATTATCTTTAAGATAAAAAAACTCTATAAATTTGATAGATAAAAAGTAGTCCATTGTTATTTATATCTGTATTTATTTAATAATTAGTTCATTTCATGTATTTATTGAATTTATTCCATATTTCATGAGATTGTTCCCAAATATTTTGCTCATTTTTCTATTGTGATTTTTTTTAATGAATTATAAGAGTTTGTTATCTATTAATGATACTAACCATCTATCAGCTGTTTATGTGGCAATTTAAGCCTACTTTTAAATTTGCATTTTTGATTTTTGATTATTATGTGTGTTGACATATGTAAGCCTCTACATTTTATGTAGTCACATGTCTCAATCCTTTCCTTCCTTCTACAGCTTTGATGCTTAGAATGTTCTTCTTCATGTCAAGATTATGTAAACATTTGGCTATATTTTTTCTAGTTTGTTTAGAGTTTCACTTTTATATAATTTCCTTAAATCATCTGTTATTTTGTTGTTGTTATATGAAGGCGGCTAGGCATTTATCATAATTTTTTTTAATTAAAATATTTTTGGCTGGCGTGGCGGCTTATGCCTGTAATCCCCAGCACTTTGGGAGGCCAAGGTGGGTGGATCACCTGAGGTGAGGAGTTCAAGACCAGTCTGGCCAACATGGTGAAACCCCAGCTCTACAAAAATACAAAAATTAGCCAGGCATGATGGTGGGTGCCTGTAATTCCAGGTACTTGGGAGGCTGAGACAAGAGAATTGCTTGAACCTGGGAGGCGGAGATTGCAGTGAGCCAAGATCGTGCCATTGCACTCCAGCCTGGATGACCGAGCAAGATTTCGTCTCAAAGAAAAAAATAAAAAAATTTTTTTTTTTTTTTAGTTAACTAATTGTCCTGGAAGCATTTATTCATAATCCTTCCTTTCTCCAGTAAGTTGCTTTTCCATTGGTGCAATTTTCAGATGAATAATGAAAGATGGCAGGATCAAGGGTGGGGTGGGTAAGTAGAAGGAGGGAGCAGGTGGTTTGGGGCAGGTGTTACATTTATGCAAGTGGCATCTTGCATCTTACTGCAAACAAACAAGGCCAATCTTGGCCGGAAAAAAGATGACAGCAAGAATAAGAAGGCCTTGAGAAAGAGAAATCATCATCTCTCCTCTTCGTCTCTGAGGTGCAGAAAGAACAAAAGTTAGGCTGGTGGGTTAAGAGAAATCTCATAACCTGGTACACTCCACTCTTCTGCCACCTCCTCCCCAAAATAAATTTCAGGGACTGCCAAATCATTCCAACCTCAACAAATCATGAAGAGAGCATCTAAGTAACCCTCCTGATTATGAAGAAAAATTAAGCTGTTACTTCAAAAACAAAGACCTTGGGCTTTAAAATAAAAACAAAGCAGAGACAAACATTATGCCTCTCTTCCTTACCTCATGCTGGTCCCATGAATCCCATAAGCCAGAATGTGGCTATGACTTGGTGATCATAACCAGATAAACATTTTTGCCAGATTTGCCTATGAAAGCGGCACTAAACATGATACTTTTTGAGGCCCCTGAATACAGAGGATTAATTTGGCCTCAATCTTTATTGTTATCCATCTCACTAATGTAGAAACATTCTGAAGACCAAAATTAGAGCAGAAAAAATAACCAGAGCTAGAAGAGTATGCACCAGGGAAGATCCAGGTTTTTGTGGGGCCAATATTGGGAGCTTCTTTCAGTAGAAGGTAGGTTTTGAAAGCAAAATTGTTGGGTCCTCCCAGGGGAAATGCACCAGTAGGCCAACAAAATAGAAAACATGAATAAGTTTTTATTTTATTAATGTAGATGAACTACATACCATCCATTTGTTTTCATCCTTTTCCTGGCGGTAAGCTACATCGTGCATTAAAACTTTTACATACTTCTTTTGCAAGTGTGATGTATTAAATGTCACCACAAAGTCATTGGCTCCTTCACGATAGATGACACTTAGGTCAAAAGGAGCCTCAGGTTTAACTGGAAAAGAAAAAGAAATAAATTCTGTCTAAAGGGCAGCCAAGGAAATAATTCTAGTATTTAAAATTCATCCCCTCTGCAAATCACTTTGACGCTTTTTGTGTCAGTAAATGGCCAACTATTCAGAAAACCATTTCTTCTTCTTGGGTTTAAATCCAGGCCACATTCTCCAGCCTCCCTTGCAGTGGGGTGTGGCCTTGTGAATGAAGTGGGCAGAAGAAATGCACACCCACTTCCATCCTGGCCCAGACACACACTCATATGTGACTCCTCGGCTGTGCCCTCTTCCACTACTTGGAGTCCTGCATTACAGACGGTGGAGCCACAGGATGGAAAGGGCCCTGAATACTGCTTGGAGAAGCCCCAGTTGCAGGTTAGAAACATCCATTTTGACTCTGATGTGAGTGAGAAATAAACTTACGGTGTTTGAGATATCATATGTTTGGGGGCTTATTTGTTACAGCAGCTTGTGTTAATTTTACACTAAAACACATCCTCTTTGCTTTTGAATATTGGAGAACTTGTTACTAATGAGCCCCAAAGCAGGAGTATTTAAACTCTGAGTCTTCATTCTTGTAATAAAATTAGGTTATATGCTGTGAACCTTGCACCTCATCTCAGCTACAGTGACATGAAGGGTCTGCATCCTGGCCCTGGCTAAGACCTTCCAGAGTGGCCTCAGGGGGTCCCCTCTGTCAGTCTCACTGACTTAATGCTGAAGGAATGTCTTAATTCCTCTTGGGCTTCCTCCTACTGCCTTCCTGCCTTGCAGAGTTGCTGTTAGAATCAAATGCTCCACACATGCTAAGCTGTTGGAGGGAGATCAGTATTACTTCAGGTAGAACAAACCCAGAGAAAGGTATTGATTTCCTAGAAAGGTCCTGAGACTTCCCTGTCCTGGCCTCTTGGCTGCTCATTGATCACAGCCTGGGAAGTTAGCTGTCTGGGGATGGGGGTGCTACTTTTTGCATGACTGATCTCGGGCGCAGTTGTTCACAAGAGGATGTGGGTTCATCAAACTTTCACTCAGTAGAGTGTGAGCTGGGATTTAGAGCTGCTTGCCAGCCCAATAAAACGCAGAGTTTGGCCCAGTTCTTGTTGTAGTCACTTGTTCATAGTGGTGACTGCCTGTTTCTGCTGCTTTGCCTTAGAGGTACTGAAAAAAAAGCAGTGACTTCGTTTTTCACCCTTGGATCCGTTATAAAAGGGAAGTTTATCAAAAGGAAAGATGCCCTGGACCTAGAGGGAAGCAGGAGGAAAGGCAGTGGGTGGACAACAGCCCAACAGAGAATGCTGCCAATGCTTTTGCCCCTCTCCCCGGTTCCTGCCCTCCATTCCATTCTCAACAAGGCCTTCTGAGCTGAAGCCCCTGCCCCGTGCCCATGTTTTAATAATAGAGGAATTAAAGGGAGAACCCATCTCCTGAGTACTGCATGCTTTGCTTACGCTGTCTTCAAACAACAGTCACTTATCACCAGCATATTGATAAGGAAACTGAATTTCAGAGAAGTTAATTATGTTCAGGTCCCTGTAAAATGGTTTAAAGGGATTCAAATTCATTTCTTTGATTCTGAGGCTCACTCTTCTTCATTTAGCTTTTGTTTCTCTACCTTGTTACATATCACAATGGCTGGTCCTGGTGCCCTCTGGACAGTTCTGCCTCAAGCCCAAATGATTTCTTTGAGCAAATTAGAAAAAGGGTCTCATTCGTCAAGCAATATTTTAGAGGGAATACATCCTTGTACAATCTGAACAATCATATCAATCTACTCTGCCCAGAGAAGTGGGAAGGCAGGAAGCTTCCCTCTTCAGCCTTACTGGGTTGGGAGACACCTAAACAAGGGGAAGTGAGGGTGCAGGTGGTGGCAGGGGAGCGCTAGCTCTGGGGCTCAATCAGAAGCATCCAGTTTAAATTCACTTAAATGGTAGTTCCATTAATGAAGTGTCCCATTAGGACCTAGGAGATGCTACTGTGAGACATGCCTCCACCACCTCTCATCCTGCTTGTCCAGGAGTGCTTTCTATAGCCCGAAGGGACTCACACCACCCCTTCCAAAGGACCTGTGCTATCAGCAGTGTGTGTACCGTACCTCTCCCCATTGCCGTTCGGATGAGGCATGTCAGATTTACAGTCTTCTGGGGGATGGAGACTGTAAGTGCATTAAGCATGTGGGATATGGGGATTTGGAGGTGGCAGGTGTCACCTGGAGACTCTTGGTGTGTTGTTAGTGATTATGTGCATGTAAATGCTTGCATGCTGGTGTGGAGTTTTGTAAGAATGGGCTCTCCCCTGATGCTCCAGAACCTCTGCCTTCTCTGCTCACTCTCAGAGAAGTGAATGTATATTTGCAATGTAAATGGTGAAACTTTAGATATGGTGCTCTATCCATAGAGGCCTCATCTCCAAATGATCAGAACCCAACTTTTTCAGAACCTCAGATATACCCTGTTGTTGTCATCCCTGGTCCTTTGCCACTAATCAGGACCCACACTTGTCATGGCCAACACTGCTTCTGTGTGGCCAACATGCACAGCCATCTGCCTAATGTCTCTTTTCTACTACATTTGCTTTTTCACAAGTTAATTGTTCACACATGGAACTTCTGCTTTAACTCTCTATTTTACCATCTTAGTGAAACAAAACTGAGACAAAGCTGAGCTAGATTTCTCACTCTTTCCTGTCTTTAATGAGTATTGCTCTCTTACCTTTAATTTTCTTTTTGAGTGCTGAAGTGGGTGCGAATAGGGAATGCTAAAGGTATTTTTTTAGACATGGTTAACATTTAAATCAGTAGACTTTGAGTAAAGTAGATTGCCTTCCATGATGTGGTGGGCATCACCCCATCAGTAGAAGGCCTCTAGAGCAAAGACTGAGGTTCCTTGAAGAAGAAGGAAGTCTGTCTCAAGAGTACAATACAGAAAATCTGCTTGAGTTTCTTGCCCTGCGGAATTTAGACTCAGTACTGCACTCTTTCCTGCATTTCTAGCCTACTGGCTTGCCTTATGGATTTTTGCAATTGCCAGTTCCCACAACTACAAAAGTCAGTTTCTTAATAGAAATCTCTCCTGTCAATTATCTATCGATCTGTCTGTCTATCTATCTATCTATCTATCTATCATCTATCTATCCATTCTCCTATTGATTCCCTTTTTTTTTCCTAGAAAACTCTGACTAATAGAGAAGGCATATATACTTTTAAAAATAACTTGACAAGTTAGCTAAGCTTATTTGGGGATTTGGGGAGAATACCACAAAGAATTCAGAAGAAGGACAGGTGAGGAAGGAAAGAACAGGTAAGGAAGGAAAGGACACCTGTGGATGGATGACAAGAAACCCAGCTCCAGTTAGACACTTCATGTAGATTTGCACAAACACTCTCTTTCACAGGTGGGTTTGAAGATCCTCAGAATTCTTTCATGGCAGGAAAGTATAAATTTCAAAATTTTCATTTATTAAAAAAATTTGCAGTAGGGAATTAGCTATTGTCTATTGCCAATTGTTTCCACTACTTGTCTACTTTTAACCTACAGAATGTCCAGACACAGTGTTTTCAGGTATCCCCAAAATGACAACCATACCCTTATATACAACTTCTTACCTATAGTGGTTAGGTCTATTTTTTTGCAGGTTAGACTCTTTCCTCCAACCTTCACACATATATTGCTCTTTCCAATCAGTAAGAATTTCTTTGTCTCAATGAAATATATCTCTTGTAGTTTCCTGAAACTCAGGCACTTTACCTCCACGAGGGCCCCACTGTAGGAATAAAAAGGGGATATGTCTTGATTCAGGTAGGAGTTCCTGTATACTATGGAATAGTATCATATGCACATTGATGTATGTTAGACTTTAACTCTGTTCATAGGTATGTGGGTGGGTGAGTGGAGGCATGTTCAGGAATGAGAGATAATGAATTAAAATCATATGGCTTTCTGCTGCTATGATACTTACTGATGATTTACTTATAATTAGATGCAATTGAACCTGAAATAGTCAAAACATGTTTATAAAATTATAGGAAATTTCTGTATTTTTTATAATTGATCATTGAAACACAAATGCTTTGTTCAGGTAAAAAGGTAATTGCTTTTTTTTTTTTTTTTTTTTTTCTGCTGTTCCATAGGAATATATGTGAGAAATAAGAGCCGTAAAAATATTGATTAAAAACGAGTTAAAGAAAATGATAACATAGTATAAAGGGTTATATATATAGTATCACATATACTTAATGGGTAACGTAAGGGATTTTCATAGGTAATTTTGGCTGATAAACCCTAACAAGACCGGTTAAGAAAACAAAAGATATAAATTACTAATATGTGGAATGTAAGAGGAGATATCACTATAGAACATGCAGATGTTAAAGGTACGATAAGGAAATTTTAAATGTTATTTTAATGTATATAATAACTTAGATGTAATGAAAATGTTTTCATAAACACAAATTAGTAAATCTGACCCACATAGAAATGGAATATTTCAAGAGTTATATTTCTCTCAAAGAAATTAAACTTATTATCAGTAAACTTTCCCACAAAGAAAACTCTATGCCTGATGGTTATATTCTGGTAAATTCTATCAAATGTATAAGGAAAGAAATAATGCCAATCTGACACAAATTCTTTTGGAAACTAGAGGAGGAATGACCCTTGTCAACCTATTTTTTGAAGCTAGCTTAATCCTTGTACCCAAACCTGGCCAAAATATTACAGAAAAGAAGCTGATAGACAAATATCCCTCAAAATGTATAAGCAAAATTTTACCAGAAAATACTAACACAGTAATTTTAATACATAATGACAAAGTAGGGCATATCTCAGGAAACCAAAGCAGGTTAAACATTCAAAAATTAATCAATATAATTTGCCACATTAACAGACTAGAAGACATAAATAACCTGGTTATAGTCAACTGATGCATTCAAAGCATAACTTAGTAACATGAATGCATCTATTCATATTAAAAACTCACAGCAAATAAGAAATAGAAAGTTACTTCCTCAACCCAATAGAGCGCATTTACAAAAGCCTATAGTTAATATCATATTTAATGCTGAAATTGTGAACACGAATTGTTTCCCTAAGACCAGGACACGACGGGATATCCACTTTCACCATTTCTATTCAGTGATGTACAAGAGGTTTTAGCCAATGCATAAGGCAAGAGAAACAAATAAAATGTATCCAGATTGGAAAGAAGGAAAAAATACTTCCAGCATTTGCAGACAACGTGTTTATTCACGTGGAAAATGGTAAAGAATATTCAATACAACTACAGAAATGAATAAAGTGAGTTATCAAGGCTATTATACAAAAGTAAGTTTATATGTCTATAGGCTAGCATCAAACAATTAGAAAATAAAATTTAAAAATGATATTTCAATTTATGATATAAATAAATACATAAAATATTTAGAAATAAAAGATGTTCAAGGTCTTTGCACTAGAAACGACAAAACATTGTTGACAGGTTTTAAAAGAAATCTAAATAAATAGAGAGCTATGTTTATGGACTAGCTAATTCAATATTGATAACATGAAATTTTCCCCAAAATGGCCTATATAATATTACTCAAAATCTCAGTAGAATTTTTTAAGAAATTGACAAGCTGATTCTAAAATTTATGTGGAAATACAAGGAACTCATGATAGCCAAAACAACACTGGAAAATGGAAGCCTCAGAAACCCGACTTCAAACTTAGTATAAAGCTATGATAATCAAAACAATTTAGTACTGGCATAAGGATAAATAAATTGACCAATAGAAAGAACAGAGAATTCAGAAATAGACTCACATATAATGTTGATGGATTTTTAAATGCAGGCACCCAATAAATTCAATGGAGTCATAGCACATCATTTTCAACCAATTTATTTGAAACAGCTGAGTAAATGTATAGAAAATATAAACCCTAGTTCCATATAGTTATATAGGGTTAATTATATGTCGGATATTAACCTAAATATGAAGGCTAAAATTGTAGAATATTTAAAAGAAAACATAAGAAAATATCTTCCCAATTTTGGGAGTAGGCAAAGGTATCTTAGCAAGGATACAAAAAGCACTACATATAAAAGAAAATGAATGATATATTAGACTCCATCAAGACAAAAAAAACTCTTGCTTATTAAAATGCACCGTTAAGAAAATAAAATGGCAAACTTCAGACTAGAAAATAGATGCAATACATCTATCTGACAAAGGAAATGTATACAGAATACATAAAGAACTCATATCCAGCAATAATAAAAGGACAAATAACTCAATGATTTTAACAGATTCTAACCCAAAGAAGACATGCAAATGACCAAGTATATGAAAAGATGTTCAACATTTGTTATTTGAGAAATACAAATTAAAAGCCTAGTGAGATACTATCCCAAACTCAAATGTTGCAAGTGATGTGTAGCTCTCATGCATTGCTGGGAGGAGAGTAGAATGGTATAACCACTTTGAAAAACTGTTGGGCAGTTTCCTATAAACTTAGATACCCTCTTACTTTGTGACACAGCAATTCCATTCTGAGGTTTTATACCCCAGAGAAATGAAAATACATATTCACAAACTGATTTGTCCAAGAATGTGAACAGCAACCTAAAAAAGAATAGTCTCAAACTTGAAAAAACACAAATATTCATAAAGAGGAGAAAGAATTAAAAATTTGTGGTATATTCATACAGTGGAATTACTATTCAGCAATTGAAAAGATGAGCTATGAGATGGACATCAACATGGCTAACTCTCACAAACACTGTGTTAAATGAAAGAAGACAGAAAAGAATAAAGAGTATTTTATTAAAAAGAACTATCAGAAACAGGCAAAAACCAAAGGGTAATAAAATTGAGAATTATGATTGCTCCTGGGATATGAAGATTGACTGGAAGGGAACATGAAGCGCCCTTCTAGGGAAAAAAAAAAAAGTTCTATATCTTTACTGTTGGAATGGCTACACGTCCTAGACATTTCTCAAAATTCACTAAAGTTTTGTGCATTTTACCACACATAAATTTTACCCCTAAAATCCATTGTAATCAAACAAGAAAGTAAACAAAAATAAATAAATAATGTAAAAATTAAAGAAGTAACAAAGGTATATATTCTCATTGTAAAGATAGAATAAAAGTAAAATCCTAGGGTTATTTTCCTTTCCTAACTCTAAATTTAATTTTCCTCTTCTGTGATAAACACAGTTACCAATTTGTTTTTCCTATGTGCTCTTTAAGCTCAGCCAAATAGCTCTAAAGAGGCATACCTGGGTCAAATTGGAAGTGAAGATCTGGGCAGAAAAAAGTTCCTCTGGGTAAGTGTGCGTATATGAAAGAATTCTTTCCATTAACCAGATGTAATTTTGTTTAAATCCTAAGGAGTGTGTTCTAGGAAGGCCTTTTACTACCTACAACCCACAATGTGTGTTGGTTTTCCTTGGTGAACTGGATGTGTGTACACTCTTCTCTAAATGTGCTCAAATGAGTCCTTTCGAGAACGGCTCCTGGACTCAGCAGAAAAAGAGAAGCATGTTTGTCTAGCTTCGGGTGAGCTGGCCAGGAGGTTAAACACAGGGGAGAGTGCCCCAGCTTCAGGTACAGAATCTTTCACCTTTGGTTTATTGTGGTCTGAGTGACTGGTTAAGCTCCTACGGTCATGAAAACTAGAGATTGGTGAAGAAATGTTAAGTTAGTTAACTGGCAAAATATATTGATTACTTTGGGGACATTCCTTAAAACTGTTCTCCCAAATCGTTATTTTTGTTAACGGCTATCTTTTAGGGTATGCAATTGTTTAGGCTTTAAAGAGTATGCGTGTATGTGTGTGTGTTTCAAAGTTACTAGGGAGTTGTGTTCCTTGTTGGGGTAGATGGGCTTTCCCATTTGGAACAGGATAAAAATAAAAACTGAATTTTTGGGTAAGGTAGACAGATACCAGGGAATAAGCTTAGGACAAACATCAGGTGGAAAGATCTGAAGATGGCAATGTCACGATTTGATAAATAAATCTAGAAGGGGAGACTGGGAGCGGGGTCCCATTTCTGAATTTTAGGTAAACATGGGTTGTAGAGAAGCTAGGACAAAACTTTTAGTTCAATCCTTGAGTATAGAATATATTTGTAAGGAAAGTATGTGTGAAATATCCAATTACAGGCCCCAACCTGTAGCAAGTTTCTGGCACTGTTGGGAATTTAAGGGGGATCTAAAATGGTATTCTCAGCTCATTCCCATGTTTTTGAGAATGAAATTAATGAGCAATGGACAATCAAGGATGACTGTATGGCTGTCTTGTGAAACTGGGCATCCTTTTAAGGGCTCTGAACTCCAGGAGTTAATCTATTAAAGAACTCATACTTATATTTTCTGCTGAAAATATTTCTCAAGGCAGTCCCTTTCCAACTGAAATACCTGAATCCAATTGGAAAACCCAAATAGAGGAGGCTCTGGACAGATTACAATTACAATATGACAGGAAAAATCAAAAGACATGTTAAAGGGTAAGTGTGTTCAAGTGGGCAAGGAAGTGGTCAAATATGATGTGAATGAAAGTGAACAGAAAGGTCAACCTCAGCTTGGCCGAGAGAAACCAGGATGAACACTCAGCCCACCAGTCAAAAAGCCAAAGTCAAACCTCTGTGTGGGAGAGTGATTTGCCCATGAAAATGAGTGCATTGTTTGAATGAGTTGTTCGGCTATTTTAGTGCAATCCATTTCCAGCCTAGATTGTGGACAGTGAACAGGTTCCGGTTCTTTTGACATATTTTATTCCTGGAAAATGTGTTAGGGAAGTGAACAGAGGCAGACGGAGAACACAGTACACTACTCAAGTCCAAGAGCATGTTTATCTAAGGACTGCAGCAGGAAGCGCTGCAATGAATAGATGCAAGAAGCTCCCATAAATTAGCATAAACAGGAATTCAGGGCTTGTTTGGACTATGGACTGTGGAGAATTGTCTCAGTGTCTATGGAATGTAGGAAGCCTTCTATTACTACTGGTGGATCTTGATTTACTTTGCTCACTAGGACACTAAGTAAAAATTAGGTCATTCGGATACGAATTTGGAGATAGCCTCACATCAGAATTTCAAGTTAGAGTAGTGTCTCAAATCACCAGAGATAGTAACCCTTGGCAACAAGAGATGACTTATGGTGGAAGGAGAAGATAAAGTTCCCTGAGACCTTCAGTAAACTTTCAAATCAAAGACTCTTTTTCTTTGCCTTTTCTGTGAGACCTTGTGAAAAAAAATGCCAACTTGTTCCTGTCGATTTTTGGAAAATATACATTGAGAGGATCATCTGAAGTCAAATTGTGTCAAGATGGTAGAAGTTAGGTCAATATTCACAGAATTATAATTTAATGTTGCTTTCCCATTACTCGTTATTCACTGGCTATTTGGAATGATTTACATGATGAAACTATTTAACCATCACAACCTTCCTGTGAGGCAGGTTATCTCATTTTACAGGTGAGGAAACTGAGGCATAGATATATCACATAACTTTCTCTTGGTCAAAAAGCTAGTAAGCACTGGTATTGGGATTGGAAACAACGCAGTTTAACTCTCAGATGCAACTTGAAGACACTGGATTGTCTCATGTTGGGCAAACAGATTTTTGGTGAGGCATGTTGAAGGAGACGCAGGTTTTAAATTCTGACATGAAGTTGGGAGGGATGTGGGATCCCCAAGATCCAGAGTGTCATTTGACTGAGCCTCAGGATCTGAAAGTTGGACCATGAGAGTAGCTTTGCACGAGTGTTTTTGGTGAAGGACAAGCAGTTTCAGGAGGCTGTTGGGAATTCCTTAGATGTTAACATTTGTTAATTAGGCCACATATTCTTTCTTTTGCAGCTATTAAAAACAACACATGAAAAGAGAGACAGAGGATGCCTAAGCAACCATTAAAACCACCATCCCTCACCATATTTCAAATTCCAGATTGGTGGTGTTGACATCTGGGTCCTCAAAAGCACAGGTCAGTGAGTGCTGGGATCCATTCACTTCCAACTGGCTATAGCATGAGAATGAGTAGTCATCCAGTTCTGCATCTTCCAAGTCTCCTGGGGAGGAACAAACATGCAGCTGTTAATGAAACAAATAAATGCATCCTTTTGAAATATGGCATGACCTTAATAAAATAGCAGACTCCGTGGCAGACATGCAGTAGTAATGGATTATGTATTATCTAAGGAAGGAAAGCCCAAGGGTGAAGACAAGAAAAATGCTTCAAAACCAACCAACCAACAAAAAACAAAAAACAAAAATGCTCAATGCTAACAGAGTTTCCCAATAGAAAAAAAATCCATCATAATGAGTAAATAACCTCCAAATATTTCTGAGTTAAAGAACCAGAGGCACTGAACACATTTTTTTTCTGTATTTAAACTGGAGTTTCTTCTACTACATTTGTTACATTGATTGTCCCTATATTTCAAAGAAGAGACACTTTATTTCCATTATCCCCATGCTACCTAATCTCACTTTTGACTTTATTACAAATCATAATTTATTCCCTCCCTAGTATCTTTTTTTCTTAAATGAAGGACAATGATAGCTATCTTGCAGTCAGAATTTTGCTTTTTTAAGAGATCACTTTCCCTTGCCTAAAAAGGCATCCCAACTAAAAGTGGCACTGATTATCTCCATTGTCTTAAGCTACTGACTGAGACAAATATGGTTAGGAAAAAAATTAGATCTGGCAGGACTCAGATTTGGTGAAACTTCCTGTGAATATTGTACATACTGCTTCTCCTCTTATAGATTCTTCTATAGACACAGTATCTTATAGATTCTAGCAGGATTCTGGAAGAAAGTGGGGAACCAAAAATTTTCTTTTTTTTTTGCTATTACTTTTGGAAAGTGTAATCTGTCACACATAGTATTTGGTTTCTTAAGCTGAGTTGTAGACCCTATAATGAAATCTGCGTTTTGTATGTATGTTTTACATGATAGCAAAGTGAGGCTGGAATAAATATGTCAGAAAGTGTACAACCACTGGGACCTGAGAAAATCCAGAGCAAGCAAAGCCATTCTCAGAGTGCTCAAGTGTGAGCCTAGGACTGCGTCCATGTATTTTTGGTTCACTGGTACTAGAAATTAGATGCTTCCAAGGCTTTACACTGGAAACAGAATATACTAAAATCGAATCCCAGTTGAGTGTCCCAGAGACCAAGGGCTGTTGGAACAGCACTTTCTTTACTTAAATAACTCAGTAGGGAAAATGGGAAAGTTAGTAAAGCTGATTGTGAATGGACCAACCAGTTGAATGACAGATTGGCTCAGTCAAAGCAACAAATCTCAAACAGTCCTAGCTAGACCATAGGTGTGGGCGCTGCTCACAGCCACAGGCATTTATCTTTCTGGCCATTCCCAGAATCCATCCAGCTCACAGCTCTGCCACCAACGAAACTCTTTATGTAATTTCAGCAGGGTATGGCCCTCCTTCTGATGACAGCATGAAATAATGAGAGGCAGCCCGCTAATTTTGTAGACTTAGATTTCTTCCCTGTGCAGTGATAGCTTTCTAAACGCAGTGGTTCTGACTTTACATGGCACTCCTCACACTGTCCTGACATTTTCTCTTCCACCAATCCTATACACAGAACATAGATTATTATTTGGATTCAGACATCCTGTGGGCCATCTTTGTCTTCACGATTGTTCAATAGAGATGGCACGCTCTAGCAGATGCCGGCACCCACATCACAAAACAAAGGACTCCCACTTCCACTCAGTCTGGCAAAGCATACAATATACAAAGAGCCATTTATACCCTGTTTCCTGCACCTAAAATGGCTGTGTTTTAGGAAGCAGCTCACTGACTTTTCAGTAGATATTACTGGGCAGAGTTCCTTTGTAACCCAGAAAAATTCCCTTCAATGACTTATAAAATGTGATGGCATTTTACAAAGAGAATATTCTGCATGACATGAGCTGAAAAATTCTTGGCTAAGAGTAGTTAATGTACACAGTGGTTAAGACCTGTGGTGTCAGAGCTGGACAGATGTGCATTTAAATTCAGTCTGTGTAGTCTACCTGTGGTCCTCTGTCAGGTAGGCAACTTCTCTAAAACATGTGTTCTAATATATAAACTCATGCTATGAGCAATCACTGAATGGATATATACAAAAAGGCAGCTTAGAACACAGTAAGGATTTAATAGAGATTAGCTATGAGTATAATATTTTCTGAGAAATAAGTAATGAAAAGGTAAAATAAGAATTCTAATTCTGAAAATGTACATGAAACATTTGAGCTTCTCTTTAAAAAGTTTATGTCAATTGAAGGTGTTATAATCACTATGGTTTTGAAATTACATGGAGCTTTTGAATAATGAGTTAATCTATTATTCTTTAAATGCTCAATAATTAATATTATTCATATTTAAATAGGTATCTAGACATATTTATCCATAAAAATTTAAATTTTGTGGAATATGTATCATAGGCAAGCCAGTGTCATTTAGAAGTCTTCTTCCTACTGAAATGGAGTTAGTTGATTAATAGTGTAAATGATTTGGATTTTTAAAAAGTGTACCTTTCTTCTCTTGATCATCCTTGTGATGATCAGAAAATTGACAGCTTTCGACAAGCAGCAACTGAATGTGAATTCCTTATACCCCAAACTGGGAAGTATTTTGATGTAATCATGTGAATAGGGTAATTATACATCTTCTAAAAAATCTGAAACTTAAAAAGTTGAAGTGAAACTCAGCTTTCAACTAGAATTCTTATATATTTTAAAAATAGTATGATCACCATGGTGAAATAGTGAGTATAGATGACACCAAAGAGAGTAAGATTTATGTTTCCTGCCACACATCAGTCTTTGTGGAAATCCAAGGCAATGTTTAGCATAGAATAATGATCATCCCCCATAAAGTGAGTCATACACTGTAAAAAATGTCAAATTCTTTGACAATTCCCTTAATGAGAAAATTCTAGGGATTTCCATCCTTCGTAATAACATGACTCAAAATATATAAGCTGAGTCATTAGGCTGATGTGTTTGATATTGTCTACAGGCAAATACTCTTTAACTCTTGAAGTGAAAGGGCTTAATTTGCAGGAGCAAGTTGATTGTCTAAATTCCCACATGTCTCCTGCTGCTGTTAGACACTTCTGTCTAGTTTTGTTATAATTACAATGTGTTTATATATGGGCAGGGTTGGCTTCTCGGTACTAAGTTTTTTAGATCCCAAAGAGAATCATTACATATGGCCAATTTGTTGGTGTAGAGGCAATTCAGTGTATTGCAATGAGTAAACTTATGTAGATCTTTCTCTAGTCAGTTATTTACTTAAAATCTCACATAAATCTCTCAAAACTAAAGTACTTTGAAAACACTTTCAAAAGTTATTGGATGTCTACTATATTCTAGCCACTGATTTAGGTGTTGAGGATATAGCACTGGTCAATGCAGACAAAGCTATTGATTGCTTCTGGACATTATCTCATCCTGAAAGTTATGCTTTCAGGATTTCTTAAAAAGTCAAACAAAATGAATCCAATTTGATCTCCTGACAAAGTAAAATGACTTTGGACATTTTCCTATAAGCACAGTCATAGCATCTACATGAGTGTTCCTTTTGTAAGAGCAGAGGAATCATTCAACATTTAAGATCTACACTTGGGAGTGAAATGCATTCCTTCTTGAGAATTCTGAGGTCTTATAAACCACCCATAGTATTGACCCCCTGCCCCCTGTCATGGTGGTTAGAACATCTAAAAAAATGACTGAATATGTAGTCAATTCTCAAACTCCACTCCAACCCAGTGCCTGACTCAGGTCTGTTACGGAACTGAGTAGCCTGAAACCATGCTACAGATAATCCAAAATCCATAAGAAAAGTAAGAAATGACTCACCATTTTGCGCATAGCCACTTTCTCCAGAAACGACTTGAAGTAAAGAAAAAACCATGCCAAAAGTTGTACCTAGAATTGTCATTCTGAGAGAGAAAGAGAGAGAGAGATGTGTGAGCCAGTGTGTATGAAATGAATGAGAGGAAGAGGAAGGGAGGGAGGGAGGAAGACAGAGAAGCTTAGATCTAGGGCTTTATACTTATCTAACCACAGACAAGGGAAGTATAAACACAGCAAAAAAGAAGGCAAGTTCCAGAAACAGGAAGTCTGAGTAAAAATATTGCTGCTGTAAGCAGAGGTAAAGGACATGAAGAGAGAGAGCCTCTGAAATTATTGTTCCTCCTGGATATTCCCTGCAGCCTCCACACTTACTGCGCTTACTTTAAAGTAAGGCAGTAGATTCACACCTAGGCTCAAGCTATCTTAGGCTAGAGGCTACTTTATTTATTTTTTTAATTTTTATTTTTTTGAGACAGAGTCTTGCTCTGTTGCCCAGGCTGGGGTACAACTGCATGATCTTGGCTCACCGCAATCTCCACCTCCCAGGTTCAAGCAATTCTCCTGCCTCAGCCTCCTGAGTAGCTGGGACTACAGGCAAATGCCACCATGCTGGGCTAATTTTTGGATTTTCAATGGAGATCGGGTTTCGCCATGTTGGCCGGCTTGTCTCGAACTCCTGACCTCAAGTGATCTACCTGTCCCAGTCTCCCAAAGTGCTAGGATTACAGGCGTGAGCCACCGTGCCTAAGGGCCCACTTTAAAAGAATCTGAAGACAAAAACTCAAACTTACAAAGTGAATCAATTGGTTGTTTGGAGTGAGTTTTGCTTTAAAGAAACAGTCTGCACTATATGAAGTACTTTATCGTAGGTCTATTTTAAATAGCTTACCTCCAACTTCCAAGTTTCACAAGAATAGCAGTTTTTCTCTTTTGTTCTCTGTGTATCCCTGGTATTTACTCATATCTTATGCATCATAGTAGACATTCAAGAATTATTTGTTTAATGTAATGCAGAAGTTGGCAAACTATGACCTAGGGACCAATTTTTTAAAAATTATTTATTTATTTTTTTCTTTTTCAAAAGATCATTTTTCCCCAAGTAAGCCTTGGGACCAAATTTAGTCTACCACCTGTTTTTGCAAATAATGTTTCATTGGAATATAGCCTCACCCATCTGTGTATCATCTACAGCTGCTTTTATGCTACAATGGCAGAGCTGAGTAGATGGGTTAGAGATTGTATGGTACAAAAGGTATAAAATCTTTACTATCCCTTTGTAGAAAAAGTCTGCTGACCTCTTGTTTAAAGAATAAAGTAGGTCCTTTCTTAGTGTATGTAAAACAGGATTCTATTTGTGAAAATTTGATTGCCACACAACTTTTCAGGTACATATAGTACACATGAACTATATTACTGCCTAGGTATACAGGGCAGAAGTCTGAGACCATGGCACAGACAACTCAGACTCCCCCGAACCTGTATGCCAGTCAAAAACCTTCTTAATATGGCCTCATGGTTAAAGTGGTGGTATTTGTAAAGCCTGACTGCTTCTTGGTAACTGTTGGATTTTTGTTTTTTCTTTTTCTTGAAAAAAAATAATCTAACCTGGATTCAGGCCATAAACCTCTATGTTTGATTCACAGTGGCTCTCTTTTGGAAAGACACCATAAGACTGCAATCATAAGGTGAGGAGTGCAGAGAAACTAAGCGATCAGAGTTATGAACTTCTGTTGGATTCACTGTCATTAGGTAGAATTGCACCTATGGGCTTGTGAAATGGCTAAAATTAGCGGAGAAAAGCAACATCCCCCCAGGTGCAAAACAAATCGGAGAGACTTTAAAAGACGCGTAACTGGCCAGGCGCGGTGGCTCACGCCTGTAATCCTAGCACTGTGGGAGGCCGAGGCAGGCGGATCACAAGGTCAGGAGATCGAGGCCATCCTGGCGAACACGGTGAAACCCAGTCTCTACTGAAAATACAAAAAATTAGCCGGGCGTGGTGGCAGGCACCTGTAGTCCCAGCTACTCAGGAGGCTGAGGCAGGAGAATGGCGTGAACCTGGGAGGCGGAGCTTGCAGTGAGCCAAGATTGCGCCACTGCACTCCAACCTGGGCAACAGAGCGAGACTCAGTCTCAAAAAAAAAAAAAAAAGACACGTGATTTAGCTTGTCCCATCATTACAATTATCTGACAATAATGAAGTAAGAAAAAAAGGCGGTGGGACATTTGTACCAGTCTCTGGATTCTCCTTTTCAGTGTTAAGACACTCGGTCTGCACCAGTTATAATGCCACACTTTGGACTATAGGCTCAAGGAATACTTCGGAGCAAGAATCCAACTGAAGGGGACATATCCCATCTTCTCCATTTTTCAGGGCCTTCTCTGGGCATTTGAAAGCAGTTTCCAAGTCAAATAAAGAGTGAAAATTTTGTGCATTGATAATAATTTGTGTCCTCATTTCTAATCTTGTTTTGAAAGCTTGGTTAGAAAATTGTAAGCCTGATTCACAAAAATTGGTATGTTTTGTGCACTGAGCTCAATACCCGTTCAAGAAAGCTATAATTATAAATTCCCATGAATTAAGCAAGTGTTCAAGGAAAAATCCCAAATTATATCTATCTACCAACACAGATCTCCTAAACGGCTAACAGATTGTCACTTCATGGGTGAGTAACTGGGTCATGTCTCTTTAAATTCTCTTGTTTATCATTTAAGTGGACTATCATTTTGATTGTATCTCTTTCCTTTAGTTGTGAAGATGTAAAAGAACAAAGCCAAGACACAATATTTTGGTACAGCATGTGCTGGTTTGTTCTGGGGATTTCCACAGGGGTGCTTACTTTCTGGGTGGGGCAGGAGATGCTGAAAAGACCTCAGAGAGAAGCCTAAAGTGTGGGGAGCTCAAAGAAAAATGACATGCATCACCAGTCCTTCTAGAGATTGTTGGGGAACAACAGTGCCTTCTCTCTTTCCTCACTCAGGTCTTGCTAGTCCTTTGGAGACTTAGAAAAGCTGAGGAAGAACCACCTAGCTCACCCTATCCCCCAGGTAACACACATTTACTGTATTACTTTGTCATTACTTTCGTGAGACAAGCACAGAAAGAAGAGGATGAGAAAGACTATTTGGGGGCGCTCAAGCCTCCAAATGTGAAATCAGGATGCAAGCATTGGGCTGTGGTAAAGCAAGCAGTTTGGCGTGGCAACTGGCTTGGACGTATTTCTTTTCCTCCTCTTCATCCATCACTTCCTTTCATGGCTACATTTTCTCATCTCTGTTTTGTACATTGTCTTCCTTTCGTTTAATGAGTTTGTATGATGTAGTGAATCATTAAAAAGGAAAGCCAGCTGGGTTCAGTGGCTCATGCCTGTAATCCCAACACCTTGGGAAGCTGAGGTGGGCAGATCACTTGAGCTCAGGAGTTCAAGACCAGCCCTGGTAAACACAGTGAGACTCTGACTCTACAGAAAATAGAAAACTTAGCCAGGCATGGTGGGGCCCACCTGTAGTCCCAGCTACTTAGGGCTGCAGTAAGTAAACCGAGATTGCGCAGTGAACTGAGATTGCGCTACTGCACTCTATCCTGGGTGACAGAGCAGCACTCTGTCTCAAAAAAAAAAAGAAAAAAAAAAGCCATTTGATTCTTTCTCATGCACAAGCAGAATACATTAACCTTGTTAAGACTCCCGATACCAATTGGCCAAGTTTCCCTTTCTTCCTTTTTCGTGATTGTTCAGGCCATTTGCCCAACAGGCAAAACACAAAAAGACTTTCTTTTATCTTCAGATTGCAATAAGTTCTGTGGTATTCCTATACAACCGGTAGAGTCCTAGCAAGTTCAAAGAACCGATCTTTCAGTGAGATTGAGATCCTAAATTGTTAGAGGGGTGTATGCATTATTTGGTTGTTTGTTGTTTGTTAACTGGATAAAATTCTAGCCCAGGTCTTCCTTTTTTTTTTTTCTAATTAGTAAGGACAAAGATTTTCCTGGGAAAATTATTCAGGCTGAGCATCTTGTCTTATTGCTAATGTTTAGTATCTGGATCCATCTATAAGGAACAGAAATTTTGACTCTATTTATGGACAGATACCAGTGTATCATGAGAACCCCGGGAAACAAACTGTTTCAAGGACAGAAGCATTCCTCTGACTCAGTTTTTAGATGAAGCTTATAAAACAGTCCTTAAGCATTTAGTAAATTGTCCTAAATAAGGATGATTTAAAAGTCACTCACCTTGGGACTGTATATTGAAGGACAATAAAGTGAAAGAGCAATAATAACAGGCAGTAAATGTTGCAACAGGAATATCCTGGGCAAAATCTGATATTTGAAAAGTATTGAAAACACATTCTATGACACATTCTATAAAATCTGTATGAACTGCCCCCATCTACTGTCAACTTACCTTTCTTAACAGGTTTTATCCTTAAGGTGGAAAACAATCCTGGGGACCAGTTTTCTTATTTAAAAAAAATCCAGTCCTGCACAAGAGAGAGGCTGGGGACCCCAAGAGCTGTGGACAAAAAAAATAAAAATAAAAATAAAAACATCCAAGGGTGTCAAGAAGGTACAGATGGCTGTAGGGAAAGCTAATGCCACTCTAGTCCTAAAAGAATAGTCTCTAGCATTTGATCAACATATGCTGAGTCAGTCCCTAGGGTTCAGAGGGGGAGTCCCAGTATCTTGAAGTTTCATTTCCAGGAGCATGACATTTTCCTTGTTGTGGCTCTTCTTTCATTTCCCTTTCCTCCTTCCCCCACGTCTTCAGCCTCATGTCTTGCTGCCATTTGTGTTCTTTCTGGGCAGAGTTTAAAATGTCACACTTTTTTCACCTTTATGAGATTTTAGCCTCTGTCTCTGGGTGCAATAAAAATGGAAACTTTGAGCACCAACCTTTCACTCTTTGCTGATGACATTTCTGCCAGAAAGGGAGTGGTATTTCAAATTCAGGACATGTCCACATTTTGATAAAACCATGAACAAGAGGGCTGACCCTGGGAAGAGCAGGGAGAGTGGTATGCCTTCGGGCAAAGACTGAGTCAAGGCGCCCCTTTGGGCAGGGGAGCCAGTGTGGTGTCCCTGCAGCTCAGTGTCTCTCTCTCAGGCCTTCCCAGCAGACAGACAGTTCACGCAGCTCATGCTGCCCACTTCAGTGTCAGACACAGTGCCCCACTGTGTTTCTGAGAAAAGTCTGGATCAAGCAGATCCAGACTTTGCCCCTGCACACAGTACTTGCCTCAGGGTAAGCTCCTATCCTGCAGAGTGGTTCCTGAGGGACCACAGTTGGTGGCCACACCCTGCAGGTCATTTCCAAACCCAGACCACTGGGAAAGCTGGCAAGAGCCCTGAATTCTACTCTGAAGCTTCCTCTGCTCTATTAGAATGCAGTCCTCTGTGCAAATTGAGTCCCCAAGAACAACTCTGCTAGCCTATCATTTCCCAAACTTAATGTGCAAAGTCCAAGCCTGGGCAATATGGTGAAACCCTTTCTCTACCAAAAATACAAAAAATTAATCAAGTGTGGTGGCATGCACCTGTAAGCTACTCAGGAGGCTGAGGTGGGAGGATCACCTGAGTCTGGGAGGTTGAGGCTGCAGTGAGCCAAGATAGCACCACTGCACTCCAGCCTGTGTGACAGAGTGAGACCCTGTCTCAAGAAAAAAGAAAGTACAGTCAACCTTAAAAGTGACCCTGAGTGATACTGCTCATGGAATTGTCACAGAGAATTAGCAGGTGTTCCTAAAAAAGCAGGAACAAGGGCTCTGTCTTTGGTCACACTGCATACCCCTGGGCTAAGTGATTAAGATACAATCATTCTTTCCAGATACTTTCCAAGAAAATGGTAATGTACTGCCAACTTTTGCTTTCACTTTATCGTAGGTCTTAGGAAACTCTGGAATTCAATAAAGGATTTTTTTTTTTTTTTGTTATATGTGTTAGTTGAGCTATGCTGCCAAAACAGGGAGACCCAGAAACACAGTGGTTCTAGCAAGGCTGAAAATTTATTGCTCTCTCAATTAGTGGATTATCCACAGTAGGCAGGCAGCTCTGTGAACTCATACAATTAAGTACCCGGTCTATCTTTCATTTCCTAGGTGGCTGCCCATGTCTACCTATTGTATTTGATGTTAGCTTACCAGCACTATGATCCCATTTCATCTCTGGGAGAGTAGATAAAAAGGAGAAAGTGACGGGGTTCCTTTTTAAGGACATGATCTGAAAGTTACTTCTGCTGATAAAATTTTGGCCAGAAAGTAGTCACCGTGGGCACTTTAGCTGCAATGGACAAAAGGTAATGAGTCTGAAGAGGGGGTTGCTATATGCCCAACTAAAATTGGAGGTACTATTAGTTAAAGAAAGAAGGAGAGAATGGATGGTGAGAGAAGCAGCAGCCCCTGAAAGGGTTGTATATTTAGTGGTTATGCAGACGCATGCATCTCAAAGACCATGGGCAGGAATTTAAAGTCTGTATTCCAGTATGACAATTTTTGCTTGGAGCAATAGGTAACTGGTGGGAGAGGGTCAAAGGGTGAATTTAATGGGAGAAGGAGAAACATGGTTTAATATTTTCTAATATCACTTGCCATATTTGCTATCTTCTTGATTAAAGCAGACAGTGAAGAAAACTCACATGCACCCAATACCTGTGTGACAGGCACTGAACCATGTTCATTGGTCACAGAGTAACTCTCTGAAGTAAATGTTATTCTCCCATTTTGCAGATTAGGACAGTGTAGGTGAGACGCATTTGCAGGAATAGAATTGGAACCCAAGTACAATTCTAAGTTCATGCCCTATTTATTAGAATTCAGAGTTTTTTAAGCAGTAGAACTCATTTTCTTTCCAAACAAAATTCCATGCAGAGAACCACAACATAAAACAGATTTAAGCAGAGGGAGGTTGCCATTCCCCTCACTGAACACTCTCATGTTGATTCCCTCAGCCCCTCAGGTACAAATTTGTGGTGAGGATAAGAGAAAAGATTTTCTTCTTCTTTTTTTTTTTTTTTTTTTTTTTTTTTTTTTTTATTTCCAGCCCCATATGAATGGTCAAAGGCATATATTTCTTCTTCAGGACTTAGCAATTACCTGAAGCTCTGTTGCTGTAGAAGCCAGACCAGATCAGAGCGTTGTTCTTACTGGCATGTCCATCTGTGCTCTAACTTGGGTCCTAAACACAGATTGGGGCAGGAGGGGCAGGAAACCCCTCACAGTGGTGTGCAAAACTTGCTGTCCATTTTTCTAGAGAGATCTGTAGCTTTTCCTAATTCTCATGTGTCTGTGACCTCCAAGATGTTAAGAACAACTGCCTGGCTGTGTAGCTGATCCATCCCCTTCCATTGCCTTCTCACCAGCTGTACCCTCATTTGAGGCCTGGCGGGTGGCAGCCTTTGGCTTTCTTACTGAAAAATCTTATTGCTGGAGACCTGAAGCATACCAGCAGTCCCAAGGTTCTCCTAATGATTTCTCTAGAAAGAATCACATCATGTACAAATTACATAGAGCTGGGTTGGGTGCAGTGGCTCACGCCTATAATCCCAGCAGTTTGGGAGGCCAAGGCAGGTGGATCACTTGAGGTCAGGAGATAAAGACCAGCCTGGCCAACATGGTGAAACCCCATCTCTACTAAAAATACAAAAATTAGCCAGGCATAGTGGTGGGCGCCTGTAGTCCTAGCTACTCATGAGGCTGAGTCAGAAGAATCTCTTCAACCTGGGCGGTGGAGGTTGCAGTGAACGGAGATCATGCCACTGCACTCCAGCATGGGCTACAGAGTGATACTTCACCTCAAAAAAAAATTATATAGGAACTTAATTATTTTGGATATGTACATCCAGTTGATGGAAAAGCTACTTATTGAAGTTCTTTCTCCTTTCAGCTGTCTTGCCACTCTTGTCTGAAATCAATTAACCATATTATACAGATTTTTTTTTTTTTAGATTCGCAATTCTATTCCATTCATCTATATATCTATTCTTTTTGTGGCATTACGCTGTCCTCATTACTATAACTTTGTAGTAAGTTCTGAAATTGGGAAATTAAGATCTCCAATTTTATTTTTCCTTTTTTTCAAGGTTATTTTACATATTTTAGGTCTATTGCATTTTCATATAAATTTTAGGATTAATTTACTAATTTCCAAAAAAAGGCTGCTGGAATTTGACAGAACTCCATTAAATCTGAAGGTTAATTTAGAGAGCATTGCCATTATAATATCAAACCTCCTAATTCATTAGCACAGGATATTTTTCCATTCTTAAAGTTTTAAAACATTTCTTTCAATAGTGTTTCATAGTTCTCACTTCTTTTGTTAAATGTAATCCTAAGTATTTATTTTTCTTTTGAATGCTATTGCAAATGGATTTGTTTTCTGAATTTCCTTTTCATACTGTCAGTTGCTTGTTATAAAAATACAGTTGCTTTTAGTATATTTATCTTATATCCTACAATTTTTCTGAACAAATTTATTTGTTCTAATAGTGTTTTTTCTTGTAGATTTCTTTTCTTTTTTTTTTCCTTGTGGATTCTTGTGAATGTAGACAATTTTCTATATCTAGAATCGTGTTTATGTATATGGTGATAGTTTTACTTCTTTCTTCCAGTCTGGAGGCTTTTTACTTCTTTCACTTGGCTAATTGTCCTGGTTAGACTCTCAAGGACAATGTAGAATATAATTTGTCAGAGTCTTTTTCCTGATTTCAGTGACAAAGTATTTATTTATTTTTTTTGCCATTAAACATACCCTTAGCTATGGGGTTTTCTTAGACGTCCTTTATCAGGTTAAAGAATTTCCTTCCTATCCTTTTGTCGCATGCTTTAATTGAAACAGATCCAATAGTGCCATAGACCGGGGTCCCCATGCCCTGGGACACAGACTGGTACTGCTCTGTGACCTGTTAGGAGCCAGGACACACAGTAGGACGTGAGCAGTGGGCAAGTGATCTGACTCCTGTCAGATCAGCGGCAGCCTTAGATTCTTATAGGAGTGTGAACCCTATTGTGAACTGCACATGCGAGGGATCTAGGTTACGTGCTCCCTGTGAGAATCTAACTAATGTCTGATGATCTGAAGTGGAACAGTTTCATCCCAATATCATCCCCTGCTCCCACTTTGTGGAAAAATTGTAGTCCACGAAACTAGTCCCTGGTGCCAAAAAGTCTGGGACATCTGCCATAGTCAGTTATTATTTCTTTTTATAAACATAGAAATTGATGCTTTTCTTCTGAAGCAGAGCCAGACAGTGAGTTTAGGCCTCTCAAAAGGTATCAAAGACCTGAAACCCACCAGATAACGGTCCCTCATACATCATGATTGCTTCCTTAGCCCTCCTGGGCTCCTGTTTTCCCATACATAGTTACATTTCTTCCCTGCTGCATAGCCCCCTAATTTTAGTCAGTCAGGGAGATGGACTTGAGACTGATTTTCCATCTCCTCATTTGGCGCACCCGATTAAAGCCTTCTTCCTTGGCAATAATTGTTGTCTCAGTAATTGGCTTTCTGTGTAATGAGAACAGTACCTTAAGTGAACCCCTGGTGCTTTGGTAACAGATTTTAATTCCCTGACCATGACCGTGTTGCTCATGACTGGGCTGCTGTGTGTCAGCAGTCTCAGAAGGCTTTTTAAGCAGCTGTCTGCTCAATTTTGGCTGGTGATAACTTCCCATTTTTCTCTGGCTTCACTATTGCTGGCCCCAACCATGTTCCTGATTGCCTAGGAAAGACCACCCTCGAAATATGACATCTGCATCTGGATAGATGAATGTCCTCTGTGGACCCAGACAGCAGGATCTGCTCCACTCAATTAGGGACATTTTTAAAGGAATTTCCATTTGTAGGCTGAACTAATCCAACTGACTAAGAGAGGGATGCACCCTGACTGTTTCAGTATAAAAACTCTTGGGGACTTGTTTGTAACTGCATGTTGTGTGTGTGTCCAGGCAAGTGAGTGTCTTTTGTGGGTCCCAGACAGTGGGACTGGCTCCTTTCAATTTGGGAAATTCCTAAGAAATTTTTGTTTGCAGGTTGATCAAGCCCAACTGATGGAGAAAGGAAGCACCTGGACTGTCTCAGTTTGGACACTTATATTCTTTGGCTGTGTCCCCACCCAAATCTCACCTTGAATGGTAGTTCCCATAATCCCCAAATGTCATGGGAGGGACCCAGTGAGAGGTAATTTAATCACAGGGATGCTGACCTCCATGCTGTTCGCTTGATAATGAGTTCTCACAAGATCTGATGGTTTTATAAGGGACTTTTCCCCTTTTGCTCAGCAATTCTCCTTGCTGCTGCCATATGAAGGACATGTTTGCTTCCCATTCCACCATGACTGTAAGTTTCCTCAGGCATCCCAGCCATGCTGAACTGTGAGTCTATTAAACCTATTTTCTTTATAAATCGCCCAGTTTTGGGTATTTCTGCATAGCAGTGTGAGAATGGACTAATACAGTAAATTGGTACTGCAGAGATTGGAATGCTGCTATAAGGATACCCCAAAATGTGGAAGCAACTTTAGAACTGGATAACAGGCAGAGATTGGAACAGTTTGGAGGGCTCAGAAGAAGACAGAAAAATGTGAGAAAATTTGGAACTTCCTGGAGACTTGGAGGGCTCAGAAGACAGGAAGATGTGGGAAAGTTTGGAACTTCCTAGAGACTTGTTGAATGGCTTTTACCAAAATGCTGATAGAGATATGAACAATAAAGTCCCGGTTGAGGTTGTCTCAGATGGAGATGAGGAATTTGTTGGAACCAGAACAAAGGTGATTCTTGCTATGCTTTAATAATAAGACTGGTGGCATTTTGCCCCTGCCCTAGAGATCTGTGGAACTACTTTGAAGTTGAGAGAGATTATTTAGGATATCTGGTGAAACAAATTTCTTTTTTTCCTTTTTTTTTTTTTTTTTGAGACAGAGTCTCACTCTATTGCCCAGGCTGGAGTGCAATCGCATGATCTTGGCTCACTGCAACCTCCACCTCTCGGGTTCAAGCGATTCTCCTGCCTTAGCCTCCCAAGTAGCTGAGATTACAGGTATATGCCACCATTTTGTATTTTTAGTAGAGATAGGATTTCACCATGTCGGTCAGGCTGGTATCAAACTCCTGACCTCACGTGATCCACCTACCTTGGCTTTCCAAAGTGTTGGGATTACAGGCATGAGCCACTGTGCCCAGCCTGGTGGAAGAAATTTCTAAGCAGCAAAGGGTTCAAGCAGAAGCAGAGCATAAATGTTTGGAAAATTTGTGGCATGATGATGCAGTAGAAAAGAAAAACCCCCTTCCTGAGGAGAAATTCAAGCCTATTCCAGAAATTTGCATAAGTAATGAGGAGCCAAATGTTAATTAGCAGAACAATGGGGAAAATGTCTTTAGGGCCCCTCTGCTATGTGCAGCCTTGGCATCTGGTGCCCTGTGTCCCAGCTGTTCCAACTATGACTAAATGGGGTAAAGGTACAGCTTAGGCTGTGGTTTCAGAGGGTGCAAGCCCCAAGCCTTGGCAGCTTCCATGTGGTGTTGAGCCTGCAGGTGCATAGAAATCAATAATTGAGGTTTGGGAACCTCTGTTTAGATTTCACAGGATGTATAGAAATGCCTGGATGTCCAGGCAGAAGTTTGCTGCAGGGGAGGAGCCCTCATTGAGAACCTCTGCTCGGGCAGTGCAGAAGGGAAATTTGGGGTTGGAGCCCCCACACAAAGTCCCCACTGGGGCACTGTCTAGTAGAATTGTGAGAAGAGGGCCACCGTCCTTCAGACCCAGAATGGTAGATCCACTGACAGCTTGCAACACATGAGTGGAAAAGCCACAAACACTCAGTGCCAGCCATGAAAGCAGCTGGGAGGGGGCTGTACCCTGCAAAGCCACAGGGGTGGAGCCACCCAAGGTTATGGGAGCTTACCTCTTGGATCAGCGTGACATGGATGTCAGACATAGAGTCAAATGAGATCATTTGGGAACTTTAAGGTTTAATCTCTGTCCTATTGGATTTTGGACTTGCATGGGGCCTGTAGCACCTTTGTTTTGGCCAATTTCTCCCATTTGGAATGGGTGTATTTATCTAATGCCTGTACCTCCATTGTATCTAGGAAGTAACTAACTTGCTTTTGATTTTGCAGGCTCATAGGCAAAAGGGACTTGTCTTGTCTCAGATGAGACTTTGGATTTGGACTTTTGGGTTAATGCTGGAATGAGCTAAGACTTTGGGGGACTGTTGGAAAAGCATGATTGTATTCTAAAATGTGAATACATGAGATTTGGGAGGGGCCAGGGATAGGGTAATATGGTTTGGCTGTGTCTCCATCCAAACCTAATCTTAAATTGTAGTTCCCATAATCCCCATATGTCATGGTAGGGACCCAGTGGGAAGAGATTGAATCATGGGGGCAGTTACCTCCATGCTGTTCTCATGATAGCGAGTTCTCATGAGATATGATGATTTGATAAGGAGTTTTCACCCTTTCCTAAGCACTTCTTCCTGCCACCATGTGAAGAAGGATATATTTGCTTCCCCTTCTGCCATGATTGTGAGTTTCCTGAGGCATCCCAGCCATGCTGAACTGTAAGTGAATTAAACCTATTTTCTATATAAATTACCCAGTCTCAGATATTTCTTCATAGCAGTGTGAGAATGGACTAATAGAGACACTCTTGGTGCTTGTTTGTTGCTGCAGCAGTTGAATTGTGTTTTGATGATTGTGTGTGTTTGATACAGTCATGGAAAATTAGAATTTGGTAAACGGACTTTCTTTTCATAATACTGTTTGGCTCATGTTTTCTTTGGAATCTGAAGTTTGTTGTTGAATGGGAAAATGCGATGGAGTTCCCATAAAAGAACAGGCTTTTATGTTGCTGTTCTAAACAGGGTTGGATCTCGTTAGTAGGTTTCAGGTGGTATTCTTCTGTGGTGCTATTTGGCCCCAGTGCTCTTTAGAGTTGGAGAGATTTGACCTTTAAAAATCAAACTACTATGGAAATTGCTTTACCCAAAATTTTAGTTTGCAGCCTTCACTGGATTACTTATCAGAACTAACAAAGTTCAGCCATGCGAACATGTTTATAGACTGGTGAGTTTGTATTGCTATCTCATGGGTAGAGTTCCAAGGTAAAAGTTACTGGCTCATTTGTTCATGTGCATGTATAGATGTCTAGATGTGTTTATGTGTATGTATATTTAGTTATATATTGTGTCTACCAAATTGGCTTATAAATAAAATAGTGCTCATAAATTAAGTAAATAAAGCAGTTTTCAAATTTATGTGTGTTACTAAACAAGCTGTCTTTAAAATTATTGGTAAATTAAAATAGAAATATCTTCAGAATTGTCAGCATACATCTTTGTCTGGGTTTTATGTTTGTCTTTGCTAGATATTTTGAGATATCAAGGTTTGCCACAGATGGTTATAAAACTGTAAACCCAGCCAAAGCAAAGTGATCTTTATGTGAATCTTTTGATAAGTTAGGCTAATTAATGTTGTTGGTTTAATGAAAACAGCTGAGTCTTCTAAGTTATTGGTGAAAATGCCCATGTAGCTAACTTTAAGGTTCTTATTTAGGTGAATACCTGATATTCACAGGTTATCAAATGGTTAACACAAATAAATGATGCATAAATAATCTAGAGAAACTGCTAAAATTGTAAATGAGTGAATGCTATAGGTGAACTTTTTGTGTAATTTTAAATCTTAAAATTATTTTTGATGCTCATTAGACACCTGAGTCTTTTCCAATTAAGAGAGGATTATGATATGGGGAAATGTGTTTCTAAAAATTGTCAAATTGCTCTTATCCATAAAATGCAAATATCTGATAGTTCAGGATTTCTTGCTTCCTAAGGATTCCCTGAAATTTAAGTTAGTAAGGATAAAAATTCTAGTTAATATACAATTCTGTATATAAAATGTGCCAAAGAAAATGTGTTCTCAGTGAGAAAAAGAATACTTTTGACTAACTCAGAAGTTATTGTAAGGTGAATTCAAATTATAGACTTGAAAAGGTTATTTAAAAAACAAGGTAGAAAGAAATCAGTAAGTAGAGGAGAGAGATGTGAAGAAAGTTATGGATATAAAGTTGTATTTTTAGTAAGAAAGGTTATAAAGAAAATAGAATAATTTTGTATGAAAAAGGATTTTGTATGGTGAATTTTTGTCTTAAAGTAAAATGACTGATTATTTAAAACAGAAAAGAAAATTTAGGACAAAATAGAAAGTCCAAGCATACCTTAGATGGTCTGTATAAGTCATACATAGTTTTCCCCATTTCTCTGTGTGTCTATCTTCATGCACATACAGAGAAAATAGAAAGTTGAAAAAATTTAGGTAGTAAAATATTCTTTAAAACCTGATAGAAAATTGGAGAAATTTGGCTAATTAACATTGCTCACAGTTAAAACTTTTAGTCTTGATGAAGGTAAGTTAAGCAATATTGTAAAGAAATATATTGGCAGTCAATTTTTTGTTAATTAAGGTAAAGCATGAAGCCAGATTTAACATGGAGCCAAATTTCACACACATGCTTGCATTACTTTATTTCACACTGTATTTACTCTTCTGCATAGATAGTGTTAGCACTGAGGTACTTACTGGTCATGTGCCTAAAGTGAATTTCTTAATTGCCCAAAATGTATAGTGGTATTGGTGGACTTAAAGACAGTAATTTGTGTATCAGGAGTGAAATATCTATCATGTCCTTTTTTTAGGCTCTGGGTTGCACTTGAGCTTCCAAGGTTAACTGAGTAGGAGAAAACTTTGGGGTGGTTTCCCATTTATTTGTTTTGCTTTTAATTTTCATTTATTTGCTGTTTGTTCTACTTTAGGTTTTACATATATATACATATACATATATACATACCCATATACATACAAATATATAAATATATATTTATATAATGTAAAACCCATATGTGTGTGTATATACATAGGTGTGTGTATATATGTGTCTATATAGGTGTATATATGTGTATATATGTACATATAGATGTGTATATATAGGTATATATACATATAATACACCTATATATACACACACATATGGGTTTTGCATATGTATAAATATATACATATATTTTACATATATTATATATGTAAAACTGAATTTTGCATATATATTACATATATAATTCTAGATATATAAATCTAGAATTTTAGATAGATATATCTATATATTCTAGCTATTCTCTATATATTTACATCTATATATACATATATTCTAGATATATATATCTAGAATTCCTAAGTTACCTTTGTCAAGCATGCAAAAACTGATGGAGCACACCAGTCACTTAAAATTTGGTTGGTTTTGCTTACCCTGATAATCTAGAGAACTACAAGAGCTTTAAGGTTCATGACAAAAAAATAAGACTTATTTTTGCAAGTTCTGAGCAGAGATGGTGCATTCTTTATTTTGTTATTTGAAAAAGTGAGAAGAAATTATGTTTAAATGGTGTTTATTTCCAAGGTAATTTAATTCAATCAATAATTTGAGCTTGTTTCGGACCTTTTCCTTTAGGTAATGAAGAAAAATTGTGATGTGTGTTCAAAGTTTTAATGTTCAGGAAAAATTGGCCTTGTTCTTAAGGAAATTATATTGATTGAGATTTTTCTCAAACTAATTTAGTTATGTTTGCCATTATTAAAATTAAGTGGCATTCACTTAATTGGTTGAACCCAGGAGGCAGAGGTTGCAGTGAGCCGAGATGGAGCCACTGCATTCCAGCATGGGTGACAGAGACACTCCATCTCAAAAAAAAAAAAAATGCTTGGTGATCTTTGATCCCAAGCTGTTTATCACAGATGGACATTCATGTGTGTATTTAAAGACAAAATATGTACAAGTGTTGCACTTGTTTGAAGATTTTAGTAATGAAAGTTATCTAATCAGTTGTCAGTATTATATCTAGAAACTAGTCTTATAAATATGTGATGATGGCTGAAATAGCTGAAAAGAAATTACTATGTGCTTGTTCTTATTTTGCCCTCTTTTTGTTGTGTGAAAGGAAAATAAATCTTGAGGCCCCCAAATCACTAAGCTAAAGGGAAAAGTCAAGCTGGGAAATGCTTAGGGCAAACCTGCTTCCCATTCTAATCAAAGTCATTCCTCTGCTCACTGAGATAGATGCATATCTGATTGCCTCCTTTGGAAAGGCTGATCAGTGATTCAAAAGAATGCAACCCTTTGTCTCTCACCTACCTGTGACCTGAAACCCCCTCCCTGCTTTGAGTTGTCCTGACTTTCTGGACAGAAATGTACATCTTACATATATTGATTGATGTCTCATGTCTTCCTAAAATGTATAAAACGAAGCTGTGCCCCAATCCCCTTGGGAACATGTCAGGACCTCCTGAAGTTGTGTCACAAGCCATGTCCTCAACCTTGGCAAAATAAGCTTTCTAAGTTAACTGAGACTTGTCTCAGATATTTGGGGTTCACAGTTGTATGATATTTAAATGAAAGGAGATTATTTATCCTTATATTGAATTTCTGAAACCCATATTTGCATTTACCATTTTTGAAATGATGGAGATAAAAGTTAGTTGCCTTACTTTGATAAGTTTGGCATAGAACTTATCACATTTTTGATGCTTTTAGTCACAGTTCTGCCACTAGAATGCTAGCAATTAGACATATGTAGAGAGTAACCTAACTACTTTAATACTGTGGTTTGAAGTGCTTCAGGCAGTAACTCTTAGACACAAAATCACAGTGTTTTAATATGTGACATGTTAGAATGATAGGACTTTCTGCAGTATAAATATTGTATTAATTAATCCAGTTAAAGGGCTTTGATTCCTGGGTCTGAAAAAGGCACTGAACCCTGCTAAATCTTGAGCATTGACACCAGTTGAAACCTCATCTTCACACCAGGGAGAGGATGACAATCAAAATGAACTGCTTTCATGAGACACAGGGCCAGAAATTAAAACCATGTAATCCCTCTAATTTCAGGGGCATCGAGGAAGAGATGGGCAGATGAGATTGTAAGGGCTGATTTTGAGGGATATGATTAGTTCAGAGTTTGTCTATAAATTAAACATTAATATGAAAAGCATGCTGGTGCAAGGCCAGCATTGGGGTCTGTGTGTCAGAGTAACAGGGTTTTCTTGGAGCCTTGATCTGCTTTTTAGGAGAAAATGGTAAAAGGTCATAAAAAGTTTATGGAAAATATTCCATCCTCTTTTATCTTTTGGAAGAATTTGTGAAGTATTGGCATTAATTCTTTAAATATTTGAGAGAATTCTTCAGTGAAGCAATCCAGGCCTGGGCTTTTCTTTGTGGGCATTTTTAAAATTACTATTTTGACCACTTTACTTGTGCAGGGTTATTTGAATTTTCAATTTCTTTCTTGAGTCAGTTTTGGTAGTTTGTATCTTTCTAGAAATTTGTCCATTATTTAGGTTATCTAATTTGTTGGCCTATAGTGGATTGTAGTATTCGCTTTTATTATTCTTAAATTATTTAATAATTCCTTTTATTACTGTAAAACCAGTAGTGATGTCTCCTCTTTCAGTCTTGATTTTAGTAATTTGAATCTTCTCTCTTTTTACATGGTGGTCTAGTTAATGGTTGCTGTCAATTTTGTTGATCGTTTCAATGGCATGTCTTTCTAACCTACTATATGTATGTGTGTGTCTCTCTCTATATATATTATATATTATCTATCTATCTATCTATCTATCTATCTATCTATCTATCTATCTATCTATAATCTCATGGAGAGGAGAGAATAGAGGAGGGCAATATCTTGTTGAGAGCATCTGTTCAAGTCAAGTCCCATTCTGATATCTGATTGGAGAAAGCATTACTAATAAAAAAAATCATACTTTAGTATTCTAGTATGAATAAGTAGAATCACAGAATAGACACAAGAAGAGTGTCAATCATAGAGCAGATGATGTGATTTGAAGAATTATATGTTGTTCATGGGACTTCAGTGAGACTGATTGAAAATCTCTTACTTCACACTGAAATACTCATAGATGTGCCCATGCAATAGAGATCTCACTTCTTTGAAACTGGACTCTATTTCATAGAAGCTACAAGTGTGGTGGAGAGCATATTTGACCTACCAGACACTGCATCATTCTCTTTGGGTGCAAGGTGTTCAACAAGATCATTGTGTGGTTGGATGAATGGGGGCTGGCTCTTCAAGGGTGTGGTTATAGGCAATGGGTCGACTTGTGGCTGAAAAACAAGTTTTAGTATTGATAGACAATTGGTGTGTTTTGTTTTATTTAAGAAAAGAAATGGCTGATGTGCACTTGTAAGGAAAATATGGGGATAGATGCCAAGAGCTTGAGTGACCGGAAAAAAAAAGATAGTGAGGGACTAAGGAGAGCCGGATGCAGCACAAGTTGGCAGTGCCATATGCCATAGATCTTTGTGCGAACTGAGAGTCCTGGGCTGTCTTACTGTGTGTATTGTACTACATAACAGCCTTGCTCCAAATTCTCAAAAAAATCTTCAGTAAAATCTATATTAGTACTACATGTTAAGAGAGAGAAGAGACAATAATAACAACCTTGTATAATAGAAACTATCTTAAATGCTCATCATCACTGGCCATCAGAGAAATGCAAATCAAAACCACAATGAAATACCATCTCACACCAGTTAGAATGGCAATCACTAAAAAGTCAGGAAACAACAGGTGCTGGAGAGGATGTGGAGAAATAGGAACACTTTTACACTGTTGGTGGGATTGTAAACTGGTTCAACCATTATGGAAAACAGTATGGCGATTCCTCAAGAATCTAGAACTAGAAGTACCATATGACCCAGCCATCCCATTACTGGGTATATACCCTAACGATTATAAATCATGCTGCTCTAAAGACACATGCACATGTATGTTTATTGTGGCACTATTCACAATAGCAAAGACTGGGAACCAACCCAAATGTCCATCAGTGACAGACTGGGTTAAGAAAATGTGGCACATATACACCATGGAATACAATGCAGCCATAAAAAAGGATGAGTTTGTGTCCTTTGTAGGGACATGGATGCAGCTGGAAACCATCATTCTCAGCAAACTATCGCAAGAACAGAAAACTAAACACCGCATGTTCTCACTCATCGGTGGGAATTGAACAATGAGATCACTTGGACTCGGGAAGGGGAACATCACACACCGGGGCCTATCATGGGGAGGGGGAGAGGGGAGGGATTGCATTGGGAGTTATACCTGATGTAAATGACGAGTTGATGGGTGCTGACAAGTTGATGGGTGCAGCACACCAACATGGCACAAGTATACATATGTAACAAACCTGCACGTTATGCACATGTACCCTAGAACTTGAAGTATAATAATAATAAAGAAACTATCTTATCTGACCTTCCCATAACTGACTCCTCAGGCCTGCTGACCACCAAGCCACATTGCTCTGACCAGTGGAGCTGTTTATTTACGAAAGACAAATTGTATGTGTCTGCAAACTTGTTTACACCAAATGTAATTGTTATTATAATTATACAGGTTAGTTAAGTACTAGATCAACTGGTGAACTATCAATATAAAATAAAAATTATCATTTCTATAAGACATGTTTGAATTATTTGAAAAGTAAAGTTGAGGCCGGGCATGATGGCTCACACCTTTCATCCCAGCACTTTGGGAGGCCAAGGAGGGTGGATCACCTGAGGTCAGGAGTTCGAGACCAGCCTGGTCAACATGGTGAAACCTCTTCTCTACTTAAAATACAAAAACTAGCTGGGCATGGTGGTGGGCACCTGAAATCCCAGATACTCTGGAGGCTGAGACAGAAGAATAGTTTGAACCTGGGAAGCAAAGGTTTTAGTGAGCCAAGAATCGTGCCACTGTACTCCAGCCTGAGAGACTCCATCTCAAAAAAGGGAAAGAAAAAAATTGCAGCAGATTAAGTGTGAGAGAATTTTTAATGATTAGTATAAAAACATAAACATGTAAATGGCTGTTCACTCAACTTCACAGCAGAATATTACTCCACTTAAGAGAAAGATAAACTAAAAATTATTAGATGAGGCCTTATGAAATATAGGGAAAACAATATTAATCTCCAGTAAAAGAAACTATACTAAAAGAAAAACTGTTTAGTCTTATACCAACATTTTAGAAATGAATGCATATTAAGTGAAAAATGTTCACGTTATGATGTTTAATGATTTTACTCTTTATACTGTTATCTTCAGTATACTGATCAATTTCCACTTTAATAGAAGCATTTCTGCAGCAGTAGTTTTTGTCATTGCTTACTTTGTGCAGGTATTTATTGTTTTATTTATGCATCACTACAACTCTTGTAAATTGTAGCACTATTCTCATTTTACAGGTGAAGTATCTAAAACTTAGGAAGTTTAAATAACCAGCTTAGGCATAGAGTTAGAATATACATAGCAAGAAATAAACAAATAAAAAGACTTTTAGAAATCTCTATTCTAGACAAAATTCTTAAACTGTAGTATTCAATTTTAAAAAAATACTGTAAAACAGGGACTAGATTTCAAGAATATACAAACATTTTAAAGATCTATCTGCTCTTGACACGAGAGGATGAAGCAATTAAAACAGATAACCACAATACAACATGGAAAAGGCTGATTAGCATTAGAGAGCTATCAATCACATCAGAGATCATTTACAGAGCGGTGGAAAGAACAGGGCTGTGCAAGCCACTCCACTCAGTGCAAGCCACTCCACTCAGTCTCAGTTTTCTCGTTTCAAAAATGCAGATAATAATGCCTTTGTAAAGGGCAGTTATGAGCCTTAAACCATTTAGCAGGAAGCTGGCATGTAACAGGTACTCAGCAAATGGTGGCTATTATTGCTGGTTGGTCCATGATATCTGCTTTCTTTGTTGTCCTCAGCATCAAAGGTTGATTTTTCTACTTTGCTCCCTTCATTTGCTTTCATGCAAACCTGGGCTTTTCTAGTCAATCACCAAAGTCAGTCACTTCAAAATACCAACTGTCAAACCAGTCTTTCTCTGGAGGTCAGACGCACAATGCACTGAACTTTTCCCTGGTCAACCACCCGTTCTGGTGTTATGTGGATAGAGCACCTGCACTGTGTCCCAAATTAACATGGTCCTAGGAGGCTGAAGGAGAGGGCGGCCAGGGTAGAGGAGCAAGGCTACTCACTCTCCAGACTCATTTCAAAAACACATCTTATTGACAGATGGAGTATGTAAAACAATCAGTCTTCACTGTGGTCTGACTTACATTGATCTTTCCTTTTTATATTTTGTGAGTTTTTAATTGCCTGTCATTTGGTCAAAAAAAAATAGATGTTTTTCATTGTCAGTTTCCCCGTACTTTGCTGTAGTGTTTTTCCCCCTCTTTGTGTTCACACCGATCTTGATTCACTGTTGCTCAGAACTTTTTCTCCTTTTTGGTAATCAAGATGATAACTCATTGCTATGTTTTGCACTCACAGACGAACTAGGATATGAGATCTAAGTGCATATTTTATGATATTTAAAGTTAAAATTATTCGGAAATTTTAAATTTCATCACTTGGCATTTTTAAATTTTAAAAATTTAGTCAAGATAATAAAAGAGAACGTCGGAAGTGTCTGCTTAACACTAACCACAGATTCCAGACAAAGACTTCAACAACTTGAATAGTCTCATTTCTTCAAAAGTTTAGTCATAAAACATCACTTTCAGTCTTTCTCTGATTAACACTGAAAAAAGAAACCGGTGCCACCACTCCTTTCCCTCAACTTTCTAGGTAGGTGTTTTGCAGTTACAAGAAATGTTTGTTTATGAGGCATTTGAAGGAACAACTATGATGCCAAGTAAGAATTTTAATTATGAGTGCCAGCAAATAATTTGGAATTGCTATGACTGGAATTGAGGAAGAATTGTGAGAATGTTTATCAAAAGAAAAATCTGAAAGTTCTAAATGGTAATGGAAAGGACCCCAGGCAGGAGAGAGAAGTAACAGCTCATGGCCGAAAAGCTATCAGTGAAAAAATAATTGCCAACGGGCTATGTTACAGTGAGAGAAAGGCGACTCTTAATAGGCTTAAAATTGGCAAAAACCCCTTAAAGAACTGAATGAATAAATGCATGGACACGGGGCTCACTATCACTGGCATCCTCGATCATTGTCATCATCATCATCATCATTGCTAACACATGCTGGGATCTTCATTCTATTTCATTTAATTATTATGACAACTTTATTTCCTAGGAAAGAAAACTGAGGCTTTGAGATTTAAGTAATATTCCTGGAGTCACACTGCCATTTTAAGAAAGATGTAAGTTCATATGATTTCAAACCCATGCTCTTCGTGACTACATGAATATGCCTCTGAGAATACAACTTCGAAATCATATATGTAGGAACGAGCCAAACCCTAAAAATTAGTCTGGGCCTTGAAAAGACTCTTCCAAAATCATCTCAGTAAAAGAAAACTCCCCAATCCTGTGTCCAAGGAAGAGACTCCATCGGCTCTCTGGCATTCTACTCTGATGCCACGCAGTCCCCTGTGGTGCACATTCTAGTTGCCCCTTTGCTGCTTCCCATAGCCTCTTGGGGACTCACTACAATGGGGATGGGTGGGCAATGACCTGTTCTAGTCTGTGTCCTTCAGTAAGTAGGGAGTTCACTGAAGAGAGGCTTGATGTCCAAAACTGCCTGGAGCTTCATTGAGGTCTTCTAGTTCAATCTCATAAAAGTTTACTGAATAAAGAAAGCTTGGGCCGGGTGCAGTGGCTCATGCCTGTAATTCCAGCACTTTGGGAGGCTGAGGTGGGTGGATCACTTGAAGTCAGGAGTTTGAGACCAGCCTGGCCAACACAGTGAAACCCCTTCTCTACTAAAAATACAAAAATTAGCCGGGAGTGGTGGTGCACAGCTGTAGTCCCAACTACTCAGGAGGCTGAGGGAGGGGAATCACTTGAACCCAGGAAGCGGAGGTTGCAGTGAGCCAAGATCGCACCACTGCACTCCAGCCTGGGTGACAGAGCGAGACTCCAACTCCAAAAAAAAAAAAAAAAAAGAAAAAAAGCAAGCAAGCTTGGAAGTGAAGCTAATTCCTTTATGCAGTAGTTTAAGTTCATTTTCTTTTGTTGAAGTCAGTAAAACATCAAAAAAAATGTTATTCATGGCTTTTCAGAGGCATCTTCACATACATGAAAAACATTACTAAATTACACACACACCTTTCTTTCAGGAAGAATAATCTCAAATCAAATCCTCTATTTTTTCATTACTGTGTCATCTCTCAGCCCTCTAGCTATCTGAATGGTTCTCCTCTAACATTTCTCCAAGTTGTTCTGCCCTGGCTTAGTTTAAGATCACGGATTTGGGATGCCAGCAAATGTCTTTCAGCACGACTCTCTTGAGAGCCCTACCATGTTTTCTATAATCTGAAAAAGATTCCTGTACCTTCTAGGACAGCAAATGCACATGTTGATGCTACTTCAGTGGAACAAATCAGAAAAGAGTAATCTTTCAGGTTTTCAGAAACAAGGTAGTTTCTGATTTAAAATTTTCAAATAATGAAAATGGGTTAACTTCAAGTTTTAAAAGATTCGCTTAATTAATAATCCTGGTTCAATTTACCCTCACATTATTATTTCAGTTCTCAATGTAAGGAATTCATAATCTTGAACATGTTTTTGCCCATCTTTCTTCTTCCTTGGTCCCTTCCCCCTTTTTGTTGCAGATAACACACAATTGGCTAAGTTCTGGTTGGCTACATCTATTCCTTTCTTGGTTATCTTGTGGTAAGTTACGTTGTCAAAGAATCAGTATTTTAACCATTGCAGGCAGCATCTTGATGTTTCCTGATAATATATCAACGTGCTTGTTTGAACAACAACAACAAAAATGTGTTCAGGTAGGAAACTTTAGAGAAATTAGGTTTTCCTGTTTACATAGTTTAGACAACAGTTCTGTCTTGACACATCAGCTTTTATTTTTGTGATGCACCAGAAGTTAACTTTGTTTTAGCCACTTTGAGGTAGTGGTGCTCTGTGAAACTGAATTTTCAGATAAGTTGAAATTAATCTTGTTTTCCAGGCAATAAAAACACAACAAAAGTCTTGAGCCAATTTTGCTTTGAAATAAAAATGATTTTCTAAACCCCTTTTCTGCTTGGTTTCTGAAGTCCAGTTCACCCTCAGCCTTTTATTTCTGTAGACCCACTACCTTCTGAGCTGTGAGTCCACATATGTTCTAAGTCAGCACTTCGGACCAGAATCATGCTGATAGCAACTTTTGCTTACGGATACAGTTGGTCTTGAACAAATAACGGGAACAAAGAGCTTAGTTTAATCTGACACTCTACTTGTGGTTTATAGGTGTTAAAAACATTTTTCCCAATAAGGGAACACCCAAAATACATGTAATCAACACATTGGCAATTATACAATAGAAATGAATGGATATATGGTTTATCTGGATAATTTCAGATACTGTAAATGATTAGATCCTTCAAAAGCTTAATCAAGTGTCATTTTGAGTTGCATTTCCATATGTCCTAAATAAAGATAATTTTATGTGCAGCAGTGTTCAGTATCAAAAACATAATATCCAGACAATGTTGCAACAATACTTCATAAAAACCCCAGATAATTTGATCCAATCCTACAAACAGCTTTTTAATTCAGAGATTTGTTTAAAAGTTCATTTAGGTATGAGTCATCATTGTAGTAAAAAGGATTCAATTGGTTATTTGAGAGGAGATGAGTTAACTAAAGTAACAACTTGATTCTTGATGATAATGAATCAACACTCAAGGAAGAAGAAAAGAGGATCATGGAAAAAGATGACACTATCTGAAAAACAGAGGATAGGATTTTGTAGTAGCATTTTCTGTCATTTTGCTCTTGTTTGATTGAAGAGGCAATTCCATAATGATTTAAATTCATGTTCTCTCTTGCTAAGTGTTTCAGAGAAACCTTATATGATTGAAAATAGGTCAGTCAGTGTTGGTGATTTGCAATTGTTCAACACATTCCCATCGAAGTAGGTCAGACTGGTATCCTGCTAGGCACAAGCATATTTGTTTAAAAAGGTGTTCAGCTCTAACAATAAAAATCTATGTAACATTTGAAAGAAAACAAGGAGAAAAAAGTTAGAACTACATAGTCCTCCCTTTATATTGATTAAATATAAGTTACAGCCCATTCAAATGGAATCAGGTACAATGAGAAGACCAGACAGCTGGGCTTCAAGCCAGGATAGAAACAGATAAGATGATTACAGTAACATTAGAAATTGCCTTTAAAGCAAAATATCATTACTGTGGCATCAAATAATTCAGAATTTTAGTAAATCAGTTAACTTGGAAATTTAATTAAGTACTAACAATAAAGAAAATGTTTCCAAGGTTAAACATAGTTAAACCAACCAATAAACAAAAAACCTGACAGAGCATGATTAACACACAGCTTGAAGCTCAGCTGTCTGGTCTTCTCATTGTACCCGATTCCATTTGAATGCACTGTAACTTATATTTGATCAATATAAAGGGAGGACTATGTAGTTCTAACTTTTTTCTCCTTGTTTTCATTCAAATGTAAGAAAAATTACTGCAGGTAACAAGAAAAATGAGACAAGGAAGACTGTCTTTGTGCTAATCCATGATTAGAACCTTCTTTTAGGAAGGAATATTCTTAGAAGAGAAGGAAGCACATAGTAGATGTTTGGGATATCTAGGTATCTTACTACTTTTCAATTTCTCATAAAAATAAACATTTTGGGTGACAGCACCTGATGTATCAGATCACGTATTTGTTTAGGTCGAATAGCTTTATCATTGAAGTGAACTAAGATCTGTTCTAGAGCTTCCAAGGAGAAAGAGTTGGAAACCTATACTCTTTTTCATTTCTGAAATGGTTAAAGCATTGCCCTGAACTGTAAAACTGGGACTGCGGCTTGGAAACAATCTTTGATATTATCTGAAAATCTTCAAAACAAAATGCAAGTATGGCCGTATATTTTTTCTAGCTGATCTGCCATATGTGTATTTTGGCTGTCTGTCTGATTGTGCTCAGATGTGGGTAGTGGTAGGGAGGAAAAAATAATGTTTCTTAACTCTGAGGATAAAAAGACTTCAAATTGTGTGCCTCTCACATCCTTTGGTAATCTGCCCCACATTCTGCACCGTGATGTGGGATATAGATACTGCTAATTTGGTGTTTATTTCTTCGGAGTGGGGGTTGGGGAGTAAAGTGGGGAGAACAAGCATTAAAGAGGAAGGTGTTGCAGATAGGTGTCAGTTTCTGAGCTCAATGAAGAGGAATCAGGCTCTAACTCTCAAAGAAGAACTCAAGGAGCTTTAATCACTATTATTACTTAAGTAATAATAGGGACTATAGGTGCCTGCTATTAAGAGTAACTGATATGGGGTGATCCCAGATCATCACCTTCCTTGTCATTATTAAAATATCAGTCTTCACTGTCATTTATTTTTTCTACTCAGAGCAATCAAACTGAGAGGTACCATGTAGGCAGCAATGATCTAAGCAGAAATTTTCAAACCTTCATCTCAAAGTCATTTGAAGTAAGTTAAGAAAGGAGGACATGTTCTGAGGACACTGAAGTCTTGTGTTTTACCTTAAAATGTATTTATATATGTATATTGCACTTGATGGCATATATAGGTTTTTAAAAATAAAGAAAATAAGGTGACTGGGCACAGTGGCTCACTCCTATAATCCCTGCACTTTGGAAGGCCAAGGCGGGTGGATCACCTGAGGTTAGGAGTTTGAGACCAGCCTGACCAATACGGTGAAACCCCATCTCTACTAAAAATACAAAAATTAGCCCGGCGAGGTGGCATGCGCCTGTAGTCCCAGCTACTTGGGAGGCTGAGACAGGAGAATTGCTTAAACCCAGGAGGTGGAGGTTACAGTGAGCTGAGGTCCCGCCACTGCACTCCAACCTGAGTGACAGAGCGAGACTCCATCTCATAAAAAGAAAACAAAAACAAAACAAAAAACCAAGGTTTTCCAATTAATTTCTCTTTTTTTTTTTTGAGATGGAGTCTCATTCTGTTGCCCAGGCCGGGGTACAGTGGCACGATCTCAGCTCACGATAGCCTCTGCCTCCCAGGCTCAAGAGGTTCTCTTGTCTCAGCCTCCTGAGTAGCAGGGATTACAGGTGTGAGCCACCACACCTAGCTAATTTAGGAGAGACAGGGTTTCACCATGTTGGATAGACTGGTCTTGAACTCCTGACTTCAAGTGATTGGTCCACCTTGGCCTCCCAAGGTGCTGGGATTACAGACGTGAACCACTGCACTGGGCCTCCAATTTCTTTATGTATAAAAATACACATACACCCATAATTTTGCATGAATATGATATTAAACATGCTATTCGAATGCAGTTTTCCTCTTATTTTTTTGTTTGCCCTTTCATGCACAATAATCTTTTATCCTCTAAATTCAGGCTAATAACTTAGAGTATATCTTACATATTTTTCTATATGTTCACAGAATCATATATAGCATATGCACATCTACGAGTATAGATGCTACACACATTCATATATGGAAACACAAACAAATGCATTTAATTTTTGTCTTTTATTTTGAAAAAAGAGAATTATATAATATATACTTGCCTGAGTCTAGCTTTGCACACACAACAATACATTGTGGAAATCTCTGAACAAACCAGTTATCTCTGAAATCTTACTCTCTTTAAATGATAGCACAGTGTCCCATGTTATAGTTATATTACAATTAATTGTTTCCTTGAAGTAGGGCTTTGTTTTCTACTTATTGGGAAACAAAACATTGATATATATACTATCTATCTATCTATCTATCTATCTATCTATCTATCTATCTATCTATCTATCTATCATCTATCTATTATTTTCCTATGGATTAGATCCTCAATAATGAGATTTTTGAGTTTAAGACTTCAAATATTTTTAATTTTAATGGGGTTTTCTAAACTTGCTTCCAAAAAGCCTGTATTAATTCACATTTCTACCAGCATGGATTAGAGTAAACATAATGTTTAAAGTACTTGTTATTCGAACTAGCGTTCACGGACCAGAAACAACGGCCTCAGCTGGGAGCTTGTTGGAGATGCAGGCCATTCCAGACCTACTGAATCAGAATCTGCATTTTAATAAGATCTTTGGGTGATCCATAGGCACTTTACCATTTAAAAATTACTGTTTTAAAATCTCTTGCAATCTGTTAAGTTGGGAATATATTTATTAACTGTCTTCTCTGGAAGGATAATTAAGAAATTACTAACAGTGGCTAACTTTTGGATGGAGGACGGGAACTGACAGACAGACTGGGATGGAAATTGTTTTTCACTAAATATTTGTATAATGTTGAACTTTTTCATGTGCATGTATTCCTATTTAGAAAAATATGGTTCACATGTACTCATCACACACTAATGCCCACATGGTCAGTTAGTGTGTTCCAGTTTAAGAAATGCGGTGGTAAAGGAAAATTCTTCAAGCAGCATGGCTTGCTTTTTGAGGATATGAAAATGTAATGATGTCAATGAGGGTTTTTCTGACAGGGAACATTTGACAAAACAGACAGTGAGTCAGTGTCACAGAATACTTTCAAACCTTCCTCTGCAACATTCCCATAGTTTGAGTTGTGACCACCATCCGACTGTTAAATTTTTAATAATCTAAGACTTCCCCAAATCAGAAAGTTGCACTAAAAACTCTGACTGATTTATCTTCTCGGGATATGGGGATTCTCAGGTTTGCTGTGAATCAAGGAACTGGCAAACAAGTATGGAACATCTCGGTTGCAGGGTCCACAATTAGATTTGTTGACACCAAAGTAGGGGTGAGGTTCAAAGGAGTAGGGTAAGTAGTCCTGCCTTTTTAAGTTAGCAATGGAGCGTCCTCATCACACGGTTGGTTCCTGTAAATCTACCTAGGACAAGAATTCCCCTTCTACCTCAATAATGCATTGTACATACACCTTATTCTTAGGAAATATTTTATACAGGCTAAATTGAAAATATATGCAACTTCTAAAAAGTCTCTGAAGGTTAAAATATATCAGTCTTTGAAATCTAATTTCTCCAGGAGCCACAACCTTTTGGGTCTCCATGGCTTTCCATTAAGAGCAACGATTCAAATTTGTTTGGCTCATGTACCCAAACCCACCCAGTCTCTCAGGACCACCAGCCTGGAAAATGTTGCCCAACTATTTGGGGGGCTTTTTTATGGGGGCGGAGTTGTACTCATTAATGCTCACAAACATCTGGTTGGCCACCAAATAATCTGCCATTTCTTACTTTTCACTGGCTTTGTCCCCTGCTTTCAGGTACCAACACTCCTGCCAGGGATTTTTTTTTCTTCTACAGAGCAGCTTCTTTCTCCCAGTGGGCATCTGTCTCCAGCTACAGCTGGGACACTGGAGTCCTAGCATGTGTGTAGGGTGGAGGGGACAAAGCTCGCATGACATTCTTCTGGATGAAAAGAAATAACTTAGTCTGTCTTCTTTAGGGGTATGAAGGTGCCAGGTCCAAGGATGTTAGTGAAACACCACTTTTGGCATTTACTTAACAGGTTCCTCTCTCCTGAGGCCATGAGTATCAGGGCTTTCCTAGAAGACAAATCCAAGTATCAGAAAACACACTGTGGCCATGGCCTTGTCATAAAATCTAGCTGCTGGGCTCTTGTTTCTTTGATGTTCAAGGTATATTTTGTCTCAGGATTATACCACCTGCATATGGGCGTCTGAGTCCCAAATTAAATTTACGCTGGGGTTCCTGCTACATTCACAGCAAAAAATCTACACTCAAAAGAAATAATCATTTATTGCTTGGACTTCTCTGAGCTCTAGTACCTGATTCAGAGGATTTCATGGCAAAGCAGATATGATCCACAAAACTCTTAAGGAGCTTCCAGGGGCAAGAGTCCAGCCAGCTGTTCAGTCACTGGCTCCACAGCAAGGTCAGTCCTATCTAAACCTTAGTCACCTCTTCTTGCCCTCTCTAGAGTGGAAATGGAAATCAGTTCCATTCTGCATGGGAGAGAGCAGCACCCAGCCCCTCACAGGATGAGGGAGTGAGGAGGAGGTTGCTGTCTGTTCTCAGTTCTGCGATGCTGCATGCTGCCTTGTGTAGCTCAGCTCTGGGGAATGTCTGGTGTGGGTGGTTGGGTCCTGGGACAGAAGGAAGGGAACAGAGGATGGGAGGAGAACAAAGGGGATGCTTTCCCTCAATGCTCCACTAGAATCAGTAATGTGGTTCTCAGAAGACACATTTCATTTTCAATAAAAATCTTACTTTATTCCCCAAAGAATAAAAAAAGATGTGTTGGTGGCCATGAAAGGAAACTGTGTGATGGGGTGGGTGTGGGGAATACATTTTCTTCCCATGCTCTCTTGTTCCTGAAAATTTCTGTGAAAGGAGAGGAGTGCCTTGTGAAGCGAGCCTGCAGCCAATTTGGAAATAGATCCCCCATCTGTGATTTCCAGTTCAACAGTGTGATTACAATTGATATGTGGGTAGATGGTAATCACCATCTCAGTGACCGTAGCCTGAAAATAGTGGTATTGGAGGGGTGGTTACAGGAAACTGTGCTGGCTTTTCCATTTCAGTTTAGTTTTGCAGATTAAATTGAAAGTTTCAGAAAGGTGCATTGCTAAACACTTTCTTTCTTTCTTTTTTCTATTTTCTTTTTTTTTTTTTTTTGAGACGGAGTCTCGCTCTGTTGCCAAGATGGAGTGCAGTGGCGCAATCTCGGCTTACTGCAACCTCTGCTTCCCAGGTTCAAGCGATTCTCCTGCCTCAGCCTCCCGAGTAGCAGGGATTATAGGCACACACCACCATGCCCAGCTAATTTTTGTACTTTTAGTAGAAACGGGGTTTCACCATGTTGGCCAGGATGGTCTTGATCTCTTGACCTTGTGATCCACCCTCCTTGGCCTCCCAAAGTGCTGGGTTTACAGGCATGAGCCACCGCGCCTGGCCTAAACATCCTCTTAATGCAGAGGAATGTGTGGGCAAATGGATCGACAGGTTGTGCAATGTGTTTGCAGGCTTGTTCTTGGGGCCTGTCCTACTCTACCACTTACAGGTTTCTTCAAGACTCAGCATCATCCCATGCATCTGTATAGTATCTCACTTCTAACCCTGTGTGTCTAACGTGGGCCAGAGATACAGGTGATGTGAAATCGGGCTGTCAAGAGGCTTGTAGCTCTGATTTTGAGCCAATTGTGCATCTCTAGACTCCCAGGAATCAAATGACTGGAAGCCTCAGAATTGAAGAGCAATAACTGGAGAACTTGGCTGCTGATCGTCTTCCTTCCTCAGATTTTTAAATTTTTTCACCCATATAGTTTGAGTGTCCAGGTTTGCTGGTTGGGGCCACCTAAAGCAGCCGCCTGTGGTTGGGTGGCTTATGCTCTGTAATAATGTAACCAGTTGAGAGGAGAATGGAGGCTAACCTCTGTTAGCCAGTCTTCGTTCCCTGCCATGTGCTACATCAGCCTGAAGGAAGGGATGTGTTTTTATCATTTATCCTCCCAGAGAGTGCCTTGTGAGGAGACCCAAGGGCCCTGAATGAGCTAGTGGTGGCCCTGGGCAGATAGTTTTAAACTGTGAAGCCTTGACTTGAAGCCTGTCCCCTCACTGCCAAGCCCAGACCTTCTCTGACTTGCTTGAATCTGACCTTGAAAAATTGATAACCACAGGCCATATATACAAGCTCCACGAACGTATTTATTTAGTTTACACAAAGCTAGACCACATAGTGTTGTGGAATATTTGAATTGGATGTCAATACTTAAAATTTAAGAGATTTTACATAAATATCTGAGTTTCTAGCTTCCCACAGCACTGCCAGGTAACATTTGGTAGCAACCAGTTAGTGTGTGACAGCCCTTGCCATGCCCTGTGGCCTCTCTAGCACTGAAGATGAAGGTCAATTGCTGTTTTTTGTTTGTTTGTTTGTTTGTTTGTTTGAGATGGAGTTTTGCTCTCATTCCCCAGGCTGGAGTACAATGGCACAATCTCAGCTCACTGCAACCTCCACTTCCCGGGTTCAAACAATTCTCCTGCCTCAGTCTCTCGAATAGCTAGGATTACAGGCATGCACCACTGTGCCTGCCTAATTTTGTATTTTTAGTAGAGACGGGGTTTCTCCATGTTGGTCAGGTTGGTCTCGAACTTCTGACCTCAGGTGATCTGCCCGCCTCGGCCTCCCAAGGTGCTGGGATGACAGATGTGAGCCACCACGCCCGGCAATTGCTATTTATCATAGTGCTTGTGCTCTGTTTTCTTCTAGAAGAGTTAAAAGGAAAGCAAAATCTATCTTGTGCTCACTTTTTAAAGTGGGAAGGTTTAAAAATAGATTGAGAAACCATTTGTGGAAAAGTCTGGCCTGCTACACATTTTCTAATTGCCTGCTAAGTCTTTATAATCTGTGTTTGCAGCCTATGTCCCCGTGTCTCATAATCATGCAGTTGAAGAAATTCATTTCTAGCACATGCTCCTCTATTGGGCGGAGGAACCTGAATTTATCATGACCCCTCTGCAGCAGAGGGGCTGATTTGGAGGAGCGTATTCTGTGGGCTCACCTGTTCCACTGTCACCAGTCTGTAGTGTTTATCATGACAAAGAGTTTAGACTCTTCTTGCTGAGCTGTGAGGCTAGTCAGTGAGTAGATGACCCAGGGCAAGGTCAGATGGTCAAGGAAAAGAATACTGTGACGAGAATCAGGGGGTGAGGATAGGGGCATTAGGAACCTAGATGACGCAAGCCAAGCAGCTGCAAAAGAGGTACATAACTCAAGGAAATCAGGTTTCATAAGCTAAGGCCCTGATGGCAAAGTTTTTTTTTTTTTTTTTTTTTTTTTTTTTTGAGACAGTGTCTCATTCTGTCACCCAGACTGGAGTGCAGTGGCTCGATCCTGGCTTACCACAACCTCTGTCTCCTGGGTTCAAGCGGTTCTCCTGCCTCAGCCTCCCAAGTAGCTGGGGTGTGCGCCACCACTGCCTGGGTATTTTTGAATTTTAAATAGAGACAGGGTTTCACCATGTTGGTCAGGCTGGTCTTGAGCTCCTGACCTCAGATGATCCACCTGTCTCAGCCTCCCAAAGTGCTGGGATTACAGGTGTGAGCCAGTGTGCCTGGCCATGCAAAATTTTGCAGTAGGGAGCAGATGCTCAAAATGCAGAGGGTTGGGAGGCTCAGTCCTTAGCTCAGAGAAGCTCTTGGGGACTTTACATGCTTGGTCATCCCTCAAGATGCCTCTACATGGCCCATAGGTGACAGAGAGGCAGTCTAGTCAGACGGTTAAGGGCAAAGGCTCTGGAGACAGATCCCTTCCTAGGTGAAAATCCTAGCCTCTTGCTGGCTATGAATCAGGTGAGTTCCTTAACCCCTTCATGCATTAGCTCCCTTTTCTGTATAATGAAGATAGTGATATACTCACCTTATAAGGTTGCCTATACATGAGGATTAAATGATCTAATTATTACAAAGTGCTTAGAATAGTAGCTGGCACATGCAAAACCTTCAAAAAGTGTTTATTATCACCTGCTTGCTAGTTTTCCCAGATTCCTTAGGAAAATGCAATCTTTAGAAACATGTTTATCAGCTTGGAGGAAATTGCCCTCTGGAAGAAATAACAGCAATATATGCATCTTAGTATTTTAAAGGAACTTGCCAAACATGCACCTGGCACAATGTGCAAACTTTATAAAGGGTAGTTAAATTCCGAAATAAATTGTAAAGGGCTCCTGTAGCATCAGAAAGCTAAGTGATATTTTCCAATCGAGGATGCTATTCTCTTGGACACTTTTGGAGGCAGCATGGTGCAAAGCTCTCTTTAATTTGAAAGGATGTTACCATGAAATGGGCTCACAGTGAAATCTGTTGGGAGAAGAGTGAGCCTCACTCTCTGGAGTGCATGGTGGAGTCTGCCATACACAAGAAGGATGTTGTGGTTTCAGCCAGGTTTGTGGGGGCACAGCAAGGTGAGGCTGTCGCTATTTTCTCCGTGTGGTTAGTGTGAAGTGAGCAAAGACACAACAGCGTGTGTTTGGAACTCGAGTGCTCAAGGCGCTGCTTTGAGCCCAGTGCGGCCCTTTGGGGCTTTGAACTTCAGCCACAAGACTTTGGTGGCATCTCTTTCCAGATTTGTTTTGAAAGAAGCTTGAAAACAAGATTTCACCCAGTCCTTATGCTAAGACCTGCGAGTGAATGTGCTTGTGCATTTGCTTGTCCCTGGCTCAATAGAATGTTCAGCGATGTATCTAGTAACTAACAGAGGATGCCCTGCTAAGTCTTATGTCTTTGCCAGAGAACTTGGCAGAAAAGCTACTGGAAACAGTAGGAGCCATGTCAATAGGTAATATGAATTTGTTATATGTCAAATTCAGTAAAGTATGAAAGGAGATAAATAAGTTGCAAAGGGTGTTGAGGCAGAGTTAGAACACCCTTTGTTTAGGTAAGAAATGGGTAGAGAGTGGGGGAGGGGTTAGATGCAGTCTGGATGTCAAGCTGCAGGGCTGACCTGTTTAGGATTAGACCAGGCTCCAGGTCCTAAAAGCAGCTGATTATAATAGACTTTGTGGTTCTCATTAGCTTTCATGTAGTAGACTAGAGCTTTTCAGCCTCTAGTAGATGCACCCTCATGGTGCCTAGTCTCATCTATCCTGAGCTACAAGGGGTCAGCTGGGGAGAAGAAAAGTGACATTCTTTCTACCTCCACACACTCATTTGCACACACACACACAATCCTGTAAACATTAATTCAATTCTCTCTATAGATCTAGCATAAGGTACATATAAGATTATAGAAACATCTCCACTCTAAAGAGTTCATCTCCACTTCTGTTAGTAGGTGACTTCCATCTTCATTAATTAATTCATTCCAAATTTATTAAGTATACAACAAGTGCCAGAAGCTATGCTGAGTGAAGCTGGGTTGGGTGTTGAGTGTGAGAAAAAGATGAGTAAGCACTGAAACATATATTAGAGTCAGGTTCTGAATAACATTCTACGAAATCTAAAATGCATTTAGTAGGGAGGGGTCAGAGGGAAGGGTTTTTTGTGTTTTTCCTGAGACAAGGTTTCACTCTGTTGCCCAGGTTGGAGTGGAGTGGTGCAATTATGGCTCACTATAGTCTCACCCCCCATACTCAAGCAATCCTCCCGCCTCAACCTCCTGAGTAGCTAGGACTACAGGCATGCACCACCACATCTAGCTAACTAAAAAATATATATATTTTTTTGTAGAGACAGGGTCTTGCTCTGTCACCAAAGCTGGAGTGCAGTGGTGTGATCATAACTCACTGCAGCCTTGATTTCCTGGGCTCAAGTGATCCTCCCACCTTAGCCTCCTTAGTAGCTGAGATTACAGGTGCATGCCACCACACTCAGCTAGCTTTTAATTTTTTTGTAGAGATGGCATCTCACTATGTTGAGCAGGATGGTCTCGAACACCTGGCCTCAGGCAATCCTCCCACCTTGGCTTCCCAAAGTGCTGGGATTACAGGTGTGAGCCACCATACTTGGCCTCAGAAGGAAGGTTTTTTAAGCAAAAATGTGACATGCTTAATCAGAGTTTTAGGAATATTATGTTAAGAGTAGAGTAGAGACTGTGCTGGGAAAGAAATATAGAGGATTGGGGAGAAGATACAGAGGGGGTCAATTGAAGAGTATTTCAAGTCTAGAAAAAATATTTTGAGAGCTTTTGAAATAGAGTAGTGACCGTAGGAACCCAAAGGAGAGGAAAATTGTGAGAAAAATTTACAAGGAGTAACCAGTAAGACTTGGGTATGATGGGAGAGAGAGAATGAGGAAGCAAGGACAGCACTGAAGTTTTGAGTATGGGAGACCAGAAGAACCACAGATGTTGCCATTAATATAGAATGGGAAGTTAGGAGGAGGAACTCTTCCTGTAGAGCCTCAGAAATGGAAGGGGCTACAAGGTCATCCAGTCAAAGGCTACATCTGATGTCGGTATCCCCTCGTCTCCCACTTTAATAATCTGTTAGGGAACCATAGACTGGCCCAGATGGGACAGCAACTAAGTGGCTGGGTATGGTATTGGGTTCTGAGGCCTGGAGTCCCATTGCAAGGAAATCTGGGATGCTCACAGTGCAATAAGCCTAGTCAGAGTGTTCTAGAGAATTGAGAGAACCACACATGATAAAGGATAAGCTGAAAGGGCCCTTTGGGGAGATAGAAGTTTGGGTAGTAGAGCTGAGCAACTGATTCAGTAGAGATGAAATTGCAGGAGGAGCAGGACAAAGAGGTAAAGGACTGGGCTCCTGCCATGGCTGTCAACTTCCCTGCTACAGTGAACCTGGCCTTTGTCAGAAAACTTCTGTGCTTTTGGTGAGAGGGAGCTCATAGCTTTCAATGGTCAGCTGAAATCTCTCATGCTTTATCATTCACCACTAGTGTTAGTTCATCGCTGGAGGCCTGGAAAGGATGCTTCATCTAAACAGCTTTTCAGATGGTTGGTGATAGCTCCCCTAAATCTGAAGTTTCTCTTCCTTGTCCCCCAAATCTGAAGCTTCTCTTCTCAAGGATGAAGTCTCCTCACTTCAGTCACACGTGTATGTGTATAGAACTGACATATATCCCAGTTCATCTGCATAGATAGAGTGCACATATATTAAATTGTGAGGCCATTAACTTTATCCAGAACTGCAGTTGAGGTCTGACCACCACAAATCAGAGGAAAGTCAGCACCTCCTCGAGCTATTTTATTACCACTAATTCTCTGAAGATAATGGGTTCTCCTGGGGCCACATAACACAGCCAATTAGATTCACTTGACATTGAACAAAGCCTTTTGTTTTTATTTTTAAACACTGCTAAGCCATGCTTCATCCTGTGTTTGTGTGGTGGGTTATTTGTACCTGAGCATAGACAACTGGGTAAGAGGATGGCTTTTGGGGTTAGTATTGGGTTCCTAGTCTGTGTCTGTTTTTTACCAGCTGTATGACTTTGGGCAAGTTACGTAACTTCTCTAAACCTCATTTCTTCATATGTAAATGGCAATCTTAAGGGTACCTACTTCACAGAATTGTCAGAACTAAACGAGATAAGGAGCATTTAGCACAGTTCCTAGCTCACAGTAAACCCTCAATAATACTAGCTATTATTATCTATTGTTACCTAATATTAATATCTCAATCTTGTTAGGTGGGACTCATCCTTCAGGAAATTATTGGGTCCTCTTTCTCTTAGTAAACATAATTTAATTCCAATCTCTTTCAACTTTGTGTCAACCACAATTCTAATTAACATGAATTCTATACCTCTCTTTGAATATCTTTGTTGATGGACTGTATCACAGAGGTGAATAAGATCGACATGGTCAATATCCCCTATAGTCATCAGTCCAGTGAGGAAGACAGTTAATGAATAACCCATGTATGAATCTTCTGTGTTTGCTAAAGTTATTTCACCAGTTGCAAATTCACTTGTCTTTGCATCTAGCCATATTTGTTTACCTTGTTCCCAAGGATATCATGGAGATATGAATAACTGTAAAATGCCCTATTGATGTCCAAATGCCCTGTATCTGGAAAGAGATGAGTAATGATGAAGACTCAAATTTGGAGATTATATCTAAGAAGCCTAGCAGGTTTTCAGGCTAGTAGGTAGATGTGTGTGAGCTTCTGGAGGTCACAGAAGTCAGAGATGAAGAAAAATATTTAAGTCCTTTACATACCGATGAGAATGGAAGATAAGTAGATGGTTGGAATAATCAAGAGAGAATGGAATGAGACATAGGAAGAGAAAATAAACTGCATAAGGAGAAGTAATTATAGAGATAAAAAGACAGTTAGCAGAGTTTGTAGTCTCTCTTGTAATCCAAGGGAGAATAAAATTTTGAAAATGAGGCAGTGATTAATAGGATACAAATATGGAGATAAATTGCTACTGCATTTGTTTATTGAAAGGCCATTTAGGACCTTTCTGAGGGGTAAGTTTCAGTGGATCAGCAAAGAGAAAGCAAGATATTTTACAGGTTAAAAAAAACTGGCTGCAAAGCAGAAAAATAATAGATAAAAATTTAATAAAATTTAAAAAGCTGGTTATTTGAAAAGATGAATAAAATTGATTAATCTCTAGACAGAGTGACCAAGAAAAAAGACAAAAAACATAGGAATAAAAAGAGGTCATCACTACAGAACCTACCAATGTTAAAATAATAATAAGGGAATATTACAAATTTTTGTCAATAAATTTAGGAACTTAGATGTAAAGGACAAATTCCTTGAAAGACACCATATCTCACCCAAGAAGAAATAGATAATCTTAATACTCCTATACCTATTAAATAAATTGAATTAGTAATTAAAATTCTTCCAACAAAGAAAACTCTGGGTCAGGAGGCTTTATTGGAAATACTTAAGGAAGAAAAACTAATTCTACATAAACTCTTCTATAAAATAGAAGGAATGCATACTAACTCATTTATGATGCCAGAATTAACCTGCTATGAAAACCAAGTGTATTACAAGAAAATAAAACTATAGACCAATCTCTCTCCCAAACCTAGATCAAAAAATTCTCAAGAAAATATTAGTAACTCAAATCCATTTTTATACAAAAAGTGTAATACATTCCTGGAATGCAAGGCTGGTTCATCACTCAAAATTAAACTAAGTAATTTCCCATATCAATATACTAAAAAAGAGAAAACATGATAAATTTTTAGATGCAGAAAATAATTATCTGACAAAATTGAATATCTGTTCATAAAAATAACTGACAGGTGGTAAAGTAGGAGGAATGAGGGCAAATTATTATTTTAAGAAGTCTGACAGTAAAAGAAAACAGAGACAGAAAAAGAGAAAAGTAACTCTAGGCGTAAGTAGAGTAGTGTTATAGGAAGGAGCTTTCCCCCATATCTTTTAAGTCTTGAACAGGTTTATATCCTGAGGGGAAGTGGCCAGAGGAGACAGACCAAAAACAGACAATATTGGAAATAATGATAGACTAGGGTTTTAGAGGTTGGGGAGGGATTATGACCCATAGCATGATAGGAACAAATAGACTTTAAGAGGTTTGCTACTCTGGGACTGAAGGGAAGGATGAGAGAATAAGTATGGATGCAGAGGTTACATGAAGCAGCAAAGTTTGGCACTGTTAGATGGAAGAGGAAAAGTGAAAAGGCTCACACTGGACATTCTTACAGCTCTCAGAGATTCCCGTCTCAAAGGGAGGCAATGTGTTGTGGAGAAAAGAGCATGGGCTTTGGCACTGGTTTCTATTGGGGTTGAATCACAGTTCTGCCTGAGCCTAGTTGGGCAATCCTGTGCAAGTCACCTAACCTCTCTGATACTCAGTGTCCTCACCTGTAAAGGGGAAAGTAATAGCAAACCCAGAGCATTATTACAAGGACAAAAATAAGAAAATTATGCAGGCAACATAGCATAACCCATAGCCTCATAACCCATAGCAAGTGCTCAATACATGCTATTCTCATTTCTTTTGCCTTTATAAAGAAAATAGAGGTGGGACCAACATTGTGGGAAATAAAAAAGACATCTGGATCAGAGCTTGTGGGAAATGCAATGAGATGTTTACTAAAGACGTGTGAAAATAAGTGAGTAGTAGCAATGTCAGATAAGATTGCGGTTATGTGTTAAATAGATCATGCTATGATAAGCAAATAGGGGTAGGAGATAAATGTGCAAACAGTGGAAGAAGTGAGAGAGACTCTGGCTCATGCCTAGTCACCAGACCTGCTTCATTCTGATGATGATTAAGAGACTCTGATCTGGCAAAGACCAGGAGACACTTTGTGTGCTGGTTGCCATCCTACTGCTTAGAGGAGTTAATGAGCCTCAAAAGAAAGATTCCATAATTTTTCTATTTAACCACACTGTGCCAAAAATTATTATAAGAATGCTGCTTGCTATGCTTTAGTGTTTTTCTATTGCAATGTATTGTTGCCTTGTCTCGTTCAATTCTTAATGAAATGTGGATTCGCTTACTGCCTATGTCCTTATGATATTTTATTGATTTGAACTCTGTTTTCAGATATTCTTCTCCCTTCTCTAGAATTACTAGAACTACCCTTTTGGCCCACATGTGAATCAGCTAAATTGAAATTTTGTAATCTCAGGTAGGGTTTCTTCTCCATCTCCCAAGCACACATCTGGATCAGTATCCTCCATTAGCTTGAAGATAAGTGCTCTTGGAATAGAGCTTCAAGTGAACTTTAGCCCACAAGAAGCAAAATTAGGAAATGTGTCTCTTTGTAGAATTAGAATTCCCACTAATAATAAGAATTGTCTTGGGCTGCTCATTGACTTAGTGATCAATTTAAATGTGATTTTCCCACATATTTTGCACAAATGTATCAACATAACATAAAACTGGTATGGTTTTGAGTCTTAGGTTCTGGGGCACAGCAACAAAGAAAATACACAAAACTCTGACCTCACAGAATTTACAACTGACTGGAGTAATAGATGAGAGAGTAAAATATACTGTAGTTTGTTAGATGTTGATAAGTGTGATGGGAAAAAAAAATAAGCATGGGGGTAAGATGTGGTGAGTTGCTTCTATTTTGTATGAGGTAATGAGAGAAGGCTTTATTGATAAAGTGACATTTGAGCAGAGACCCGCAGGAATTTGTGGGACAAATAATGTAGAGATGTGGGAGGAAAATCATTCTAAGCAGAGAGAATAGCAAGCACAAAGGCCCTGTGGCAGGAGTATACCCGGTGGGTTCCAAGATGGGCAAGGTAGTTTTGTCACTTAAGCAGTGAGAAAGAGGAGAACAGGAGATGGGGTCAAAGAGGCGGCGAGGGTAAGATCAAGATGAGGACTTGGGCTGGATTCTGGGTGACACAGGACATAGAGGGTTGGAGCAGAAGTGTGACATGGCCTGACTTGAATTATAAAAGGTTCCCTCTGGCTGCGGTGCTTAAAAACAGTCTGTAGGGGGAGCAAGAACAGAAACAGGATCACTGGTTACCCGGATACTGCAGTAATCCAAACAAGAGATGGTGATGGCTTGGACCAGACTTCCTGCGACAAAGAAGTAAAGAAGATCACCTTCTAGATGCATTTTCAGGGTCTATCCTACCTGATTTGCTGATAGACTGGAGGTAGGATATGAGAGAAAGAGGTAACTCAAGGATGACTTCAAGTTCTCTGGTTTGAATAGCAGGAGGACACAGTTGCCTAAAATGAAAGAGGACTTAGAGGAGCAGGTTTGAGGGAGAGGAAAATCAGAAATTCACCCTGGACACGCTGAGTTTGAGATGACTATTAGTCATCCATGTGGAAAATGGGGGGCCATTAAGACAGACAAGTTTGGATTTTGGACGAAGGTAGGAATAGAAATTTCAGTGTTGGGAGCCTCTATAATATCCATGAAGTCATGGAAATCAGTGGATCATCCAGGGATTGACTGTAGATGGAGAAGACCCTCCTACACTCAGAGGTTGAGCAGAAGAGGAGGATCTAGCCAATGAGAAGACCCACAGGGGTTATCATAGAAGCAGCCCAGCCACCGAGAATACATCACCATTCTTGAAAGTTTCTTGATAAGTGTCATTGAATTTGAGTCACCAACTTATCAAGCAAAAAGATGAAATTGTACATCTATCTATGAAGTGTTAGGCAGGAATCTAGACCCAACATGGCAGTGTTACCCAGCATAGCAGGCCTTTTGTTAAAGACTCCCTTCACCCTTGTACACACCCACAGACTTACATGCGTCAGAGTTCTGGCTGGGCAGCCACACTGCCCCATGACCTGCAGCTCACCTGCATTCCATAAGTTTGTAAACAGCAATTTTGGTTGACAGTTTCGAAGACCCCTTCCTCATGACCCTTACTCAACTCCTGCCCTAGTAGTTTCAAGACCCCCCAGGCCCTGTTTGCACAACCAGCTTCCCTACCTCTCGGGCTGTAAAAAGCCCCTACCCTCCTCCCTCAGCACAACTTCCTCGGCCCATGCCTTTGGACTGAGGAACCTTGCCCGCAAGCCCTAATAAAAGGCTATTCTCACTGCCATTTGCCTTGTGTCTTCATTCCCGGATTGGCTCCAGCCTCAGTTTACCTTTACATTTGGTGCTGAAACCTGGGAGGAGACCCCCCTCCCCGGACCCCTGCCAGGTCGGGCGGGCTCTCCTCTCCCCAAGCCGGGATCCCCTCCTCAAGCCTGGAGCCATCTCACCAAATTTGACTCAATTCGATCACTGTTGGGTAAGTTTCCCCCCGTCCTGAAGGCTCCCTCCGGGAGTCCCTGTCTGAAATGTGCGGCCGCATCAGGGGCTCTCTCCGGTCAACTGTGACCTTGGCATGGGAGACTAGGAGTCATCCAACCTCCCCGGAAGCCACCGTACCCCGCACTCCACGTGGCAGTGAGAGGACACTCCCATCGCCTCCAGACTGCCCGCCTTGAGACCATGGGAACTACCCAGTCCAAACCAAACCGAAAATCCCCTCTGAGGTGCCTCTTGGCTGATTTCCAGACTTTAGGCTTCAGCCAAGACCTAAAACAAAAGCGGCTTATTTTCTTCTGCACAGTAGCATGACCGCAGTATAAATTGGATAATCAGTCTCAGTAGCCTGCAGAAGGCACTCTGGACTTTAACATTCTCACAGATCTGACCAACTTCTGTGAGAGACTAGGCAAATGGTACGAGATACCCTATGTTCAAGCCTTTTGGGACTTGCATTCTCACTCAGATCTCTGCGCTCAATGCTCATTAGCTCAGGTCCTACTCGCAACGTCTCTTCCCTCAACCAAGGAGAGGGATGATTCCTCCTCTTTTTCTGAGCCTCCTAACACCCTATCCCGGCCACCCCTCCGGTCTCCCGCCCAACCTCCTCCTTACCCTGTCCCACCATTATCCCCGTCCTCGTCAGCGCCTCCCCTCCCTTCCACCCCTCCTGTGCCCTCGCCAAACCCGACAGATTCTGTCTCCCCTACCTCCACCTCCTCCCCTTCCTCACCTGTCTCAGCCCATACTCAGTCCAGGACCAACCTCTCGTGTCCCTTGCAAGAGGTGGCAGGTGCCAAAGGAGTAGTCCAGGTCCATGTGCTGTTTTCATGCACATGGCAGACTTGTCTAAGGTTGAAGAGTGTGTAGGCTCCTTTTCGGCCAACCCCACTCAGTATTTCAAAAAGTTCAGTATCTGTGCCAGGCATATGACCTCACCTGGCATGATCCCCATGTCGTCATGACCTCAACCCTGTCCCCTGAGGAATGGGAGTGTATCCTAGTGGCAGCCAGGCAGCACGCTGACCAGGTTCATTTAACTGACCATGCCATGCCAGTCGGCACTGAGGCGGTGCCCTCAGCCAAGCCCAACTAGGACTAGTAGGTTGGTCAGGTAGGCCGCCGCCACTGAGATATGATGGTCCAGTGCCTTCTTGCTGGCATGCAGGCAGCCTCCAATAAGTTAATCAATTTTAATAAGTTAAAGGAGGTAGTCCAAGGCTTAGATGAAAATCTGGCTGTTTTTCTTAACCGACTGACAGAGTCACTTATTCAGTACACCCGCCTTGACCCTGCCTCCCCTGCAGGAGGAGCCATCTTAGCTTCATACCTTATTTTTCAGTCGGCCCCCGATATCCAAAAAAAGTTAAAAAAGGTGGAGGATGGCCCTCAAACTCCCATCCAGGACTTAGTCAAACTGGCCTTCGAGGACTACAACTCCAGGGAGGAAGCAGCTGAGACCCAACGACAGGCCAGGCTAAAACAGAAGGTACAACTCCAAACCCAGGCCTTGGTAAGCAGCCCTGAGGCTGGCCAGCTCCAGGAGCTCCCAGAAAGGAGGTACTCCCCAAGCACCATCTGGTGCCTGCTTCAAGTGAGGCAATGATGGCCACTGGGCCAGGCAGTGCCCTAATCCAAAGGAGCCAACTTGCCCCTGTCCGAACTGTCGGCAGATAGGCCACTGGAAGTCAGACTGCCCCAACCTGAGGATGGTCACTGCACCTCCACGTGATGACCCTCCTCCAGGTATTGGAGGCGCCTTCCAGCTCCTCGACACTGGTGAAGATTGAAGAGGCCCAGACTCAGGGACCCCCTCACTCTCGCTGAGCCCAGGGTCATGCTCCAGGTAGCGGGTAAGTCCATATCCTTCCTTATGGACACGAGGGCTACCTACTCTGTTTTGCCTTCCTTCAGTGGCCCCAGCCACCCCTCCACTGTCACAGTCATGGGAATTGACAGCACTCCCTCCACCTACCGCCAGACTCCTCCTCTGTCTTGCCACCTGGATGACTCCCTCTTCTCACACTCATTTCTTATCATTCCTTCGTGCCCAGTCCCCTTGTTAGGACGAGATCTCCCCTCCAAGCTAGGGGCCTCAGTCCACTTCCGACCCAACCCCTCCCCACACCTCGTGTTCCTCTTCCCCCTTCTCTCACCTGACAAACCCAGCCAGGCTGACCCCCTACTCCTGTTTCCAGTCCCCATTAACCCTAAGGTGTGAGACACCTCCACCCCGATCATTGCCCAGCACCACACTCCAGTCCGCATCCGGCTAAAAGACCCTTCCAAGTTCCCCTCTAGACCCCAGTTCCCTATCTCCCTTAAACATCGACAGGGATTAAAACCTATCATTACATGCCTGCTCCAACAGCACATTCTGGTTCCCACCAACTCACCATGCAATACTCCTATCCTGCCTGTATGGAAAAGCTCTGGGGCTTATCATCTCATGCAGGACCTACGTCTCATCAATGAGGCAGTAGTCCCTACCTTTCCAGTTGTTCCTAATCCAGGTACACTCCTCTCGCGCATTCCACCCATTTCACTGTCCTTGGCCTGAAGGATGCCTTCTTTACCATCCCTCTACACCCAGACTGCCACTTTCTGTTTGCTTTTACATTGGAAGATCCAGACACTCATATTTCTTCCCAGCTGACTTGGACTGTTTTGCCTCAAAGGTTACATGATAGCCCCCATTTTTTCAGGACAGGCACTGGCACAGGATGTTGTCCTCTGTCCCCTGACCCACAGCACACTATTGCAGTATGTCAATGACTTATTACTACCTAGTCCTTCCTAGGAGCGCTCCCTTGCAGACACTGCTACACTTTTAAATTTTCTAGGTGACCGAGGTTATCAGGTTACCCCGGCTAAGGCTCAACTTTGCAGCCCTTCTGTCACCTACCTAGGCATACTCCTCACGCCCACTACAAAAAGCCTCACAGCAGATAGAATAAGCCTCATTGAAACTCTCCAGCCTCCTCAGGATGCGGACGAGATCTTGTCCTTCCTAGGACTGGTGGGCACAGTGAGTCTTATCCCGTGGCCCAACTCAGATCTTTAAGGCCTACATCAAGGTCATAAGCAGCCTCTCAGCCTGGCCTCTGACATCAGACAACAGGAGGAAGCCATCTCAGCTCTAGCCCAGGCAGCAAGCCCCACGACAGCAGCAACCCTTTTTCCTGGCTAACCTTAGTCAGGGAAGGGGCTCAAGTGCTACACATGGCCAAGGTACACAACATCTCTTGTTGTTTCTTGTGTGCAGCCTTGAATAAGCCCCCACTGGTTGCAGTACCCTTACCCAGCCCTTTTAACTCCTCTAACCTAACCCCTCCTTTCCCCTTCCCATCCGAACACCACATCAATGAGTCAGGACTAGTAGAAACCAGTCTCCTCACTCTAGAAAAGATTCAGGAAAGACTCCACCAGAAAAACCTCGGATCAAGGCCCTCACTTAGGAGGTGGCAGTCATCTGTGGCCAGTTAAGTCCTACCCTTTCTAAGCCCCTTACTAATCATTGGCTTCTTGCTACTCATAGCTCCCTGTGTCCTCCGCTTAATCCAGGACTGCATGAAAGAAGTGTCCCAAGTCACTTTCAATCAGATGCTGCTCCACCCCTATACCCGAGTTCCGACCTCCGAAGAACCCCACGACAACCCATACCAACAGGAAGCAGCCAGATGAACACGTTGCCCCATTTTCTTATTAGAAAGAGGTCGGAATGTTAGGCAGGAATCTAGACCCAACATGGTGGTGTTACCCAGCATAGCAGGCCTTTTGTTAAAGACTCCCTTCACCCTTGTACATACCCGCAGACTTACATGCGTCAGAGTTCCGGCTGGGCAACCACATTCCCCCATGACCTGCAGCTCACCTGCATTCCACAAGTTCGTAAACAGCAGTTTCGGTTGACAGTTTCGAAAGACCCCTTCCTCATGACCCTTACTCAACTCCTGCCCTAGTAGTTTCAAGACTCCCCAGGCCCTGTTTGCACAACCAGCTTCCCTACCTCTCGGGCTATAAAAAGCCCCTACCCTCTTCCCTCAGCGCGACTTCCTCGGCCCACGCCTTTGGACCAAGGAACCTTGCCCGCAAGCCCTAATAAAAGGCTATTCTCACTGCCATTTGTGTTGTGTCTTCATTCCTGGTTTGGCTCCAGCCTCAGTTTACCTTTACATGAAGGAAATATATTCTATTAAGAAATAATTATGAATAGATGATGGAAACAAAGCTTTACTAGCAGTTCAATTATGCAGCCTTCTTCTTGGCTACTGAAATAAACCTGGAAATTTTACTGCATATGGAGCAAGAACTATAAGATGTACCTAGAAGCACTGTGCTGATGTGGAGTTTTGGGGAAATTTTCACTATATCTGCCTAATGTAGATAGCTCTCATAGGGAGTTTTCATGACTTCTTTATTTTTGAACATATTGTTTTGGGGCCTTCCATTTTCAGAATCACTTCAAAATGCATGCTGCTTATTTTGGATTTTTACTTTGGTTTTTTTTTTCTCTCTTTATTATGAAATATTCTCCAAGATAAGGAAGGTTCTCTTTTCAATGCTGATAATAAACTGGTAGGGTTCATTTCTATACTTAAAATCATAACATATTTGACAAACACCATGGTCACATTTAATTTTTGCAAGATTTATTGCTGAATTACAAAAACCACACTCTTTTGTCCTCATTTCTTTTCCTCTGTATGTCTTAAAGGTGATCTCTCTCCATCACTTCCTTGTACATGTTCACTCCTTTGAAGAATTATTTTAATATCCTAAGACAAATGATTCAAAGATAAGTTACAAATACTAATAAGGGATGATCAATACTATGCTACACAAATACTAATAAATGATCACATAGTACATGGCAATCATTAAACAGCTTTTATTTTTTTTTCCACTGAGTAAACTTCTCCATTTAGTTTTAATCCCACCCTGAGACTTACTACTTGTACCTTTGGAAAGCTATCTAAGATCTTGGAACCTCAGTTTCCATGCCTAATAATGCAGTTGTCATATTAGGTTAATTAACATTTGTAAAAGCAGTTACACAGAACCTGGCATATAATGAATCTGCAAGTTAAAAGATTATTTCCTTATGAATGAATACAAAAACCAGTATTCACCTTCTATGAAAGAAAATGCCAATGATAAATTAATCATGTCTATAGATTTGTAGAATTTTAAAACAAAAGATTACTTTCCTGAAACTGTCTCATTCTTTGATTTAAAAAACATCAGGGAAAGAATGATCTGTTTTTCATTTGCTATACAGCTATCTTACATCTTAAATCACAGATATTTTTCAAAATATATTTAAACTATTATCACAATGTAGAAGGAGTACCAACACATGAAAAATACAGAATTGCATTTAGGTAGCTTTTAGTTTTTTTTTTTTTTTTTTTTATTTCACAAATTTAGAGAAGTGTTTTAACAATATAAGTTCCTTTTCCTCAGAGCTGAGTTTCAAAGGCTTCAATTTGACTGTGATCATTTTAGTTGAGAAGACATGAGTTTGTTCACCATTTGTGTTGACTCTTGCTTCTATGCATTGCTTCTATCAGTCACTGCGAGGAATCATAATGAAACATTTTCTTTAGAGATCTTGTTCCTTATCTCCTAAAGCCACAGGTCAATGCTAAGTGAATCAAGTGGAAAAGAAAATCTGCTCCCCATTGACTTTTCTAGTCTTACCCAGTACACTGCTTTCATTTAATATTTATTTTTTTAGAAATGGAGTTTCGCTCTGTCACCCAGGCTGGAGTGCTGTGGCAAGACCATAGCTCACTGCAGCCTCAATCTCCAAGGCTCAAGAAATCCTCCCACCTCAGTTTTCTAAGTAGCTGGGACTACAGGCACATGTTATCATGTCCAGCTAATTTTAAAGTTTTTTGTAGAGAGGAGTCTTGCTCTGTTGACCAGGTTTGTCTCAAACACCTGGCCTCAAGAAATCATCCCACCTCAGCCTCCCAAGGTGCTGGAATTACAGATGGGAACCGCTGTGCCCAGCCCACTACAATTCTTAATAACATGTCTTCTTTATATAGTATGTTTATAATAACCAATGTCATTTTAATATTATCAGAAGTTAATTTGAGGATTAAGGAATAAGCTAACTTGTGATTATCTGACACTCCATAGCATGGGGAAAGTGATAAGCTCCAGATATATTTAAACCAGTTTTAGCTAAATTTATAGCTGAAATCAGGGACCATAATTTTCAGTAGCAGTGAATGGAGAAGAGCCTGTGAAAGTCAGAAAATGTTTGACACTGGTGCTTTGAAAACACAAAGCACTGAAGCAGCGATCATATTTTGTTATAGAGATAAAGGAGAAGCTTAGAGAGTATTTTAAAGTCAGGTGCCTTGAAAACAAAGAGGGATGAAAGTCTCCTTCAGTTCACACTTATAATTATAGGTATGTTATCCTAATGTAATTGGGTCCTGATTCATTTGTTCATAAGATATTTTCTGGTGATATTCTGATTTTAACATTAAAAGATTTCTTGCTATCTCCCATTGAATATAAACCTCAATGATAAGGTAATATGCTTGATTTACAGATTTGTTATAAAAGATGTATAATAATTGAGCCTGCGTTCATCACAAGAGACTAAAGTTATCAAGTTTTTAGAGAAAATTGTTTATTCATTTACATTTATAAATATATATTTATCACAGGAAATTGACTTTGTTCACCAACAACGCAGTTCCAATATCCTCACTGATCTTGTTATATTTACACAAATCATTTTTTTAATACTTTAGGAGAATTATTTGAAAATAACTTTTTTATACAAGGCCTATGAAAGTGGAAATTAAATAAGTGACTTTAGCTGAATGCCTATAATGTCCAACACAAAATCTGGAACTTCCACATAGGTATGGACCAGAGGCTTCCTGGGATGTGTTTGGACCCTTTATCATCATGGTCCTGCACCAGTGAAAGTCCTTCTTTCTTTCCAAAGATAAGACATGTGCATTCAAGAGATTTGATGCCAGCTCACTAGTCCATCCACATATAATTGCACATGATTCAGAATTATTTACTGTGCACGGTAACTACTACAGACCAGCAGTAGTAGAAGTAGGTTGGTGCAAAAGTAATTGTGGTTCTTTGCCATTGAAAGTAATGGCAAAAACTACAACTACTTTTGCACCAACCTAATAGTAGTAGTAGTAGTAGTAGTAGTAGTAGTAGTAGTAGTAGTAGTATCTCACATTTATCGAGTGCTTTCTATCTTCCAGGAACTGAGCTAAGTACTTTATATGTATTATCTCATTTAATCTGTACAACCCCCCCACCATGAGGTGACTATGATAATTGGCCCTGTTTTACAGATGCAGACACCAAGGCACTTTGAGGTCACTTGCCTAAGGCCACACACTTCATAGGTATGAACCCAGTCAGTGAAGCTCCAGAGCCCACTCTCATAACCACAAAACCAGTCCACCTTAATACATTATTACAATTATGCATACTTAGTGTTTTCAAATATGTATCTTAAAATGTTGTCACTTCCAAACAAGAACCTTGTAAACATAAAGCTGTTAGGCAACAACCTTCACTTGCCACTGTTTATAATAGCAAACAACATTTTAACCTGAAAAACCACACTCTAGCTTTTGCTCTTCTTATCTTGAAAGATCTTCAAATGACATCACTGTGGTTGAAGTGTATTATAAAAATGTGATCTATTTACTTGTACATGGATATCTGAAGCAAAAAATGACAGGACAAGTGCAGTGGTTCTTCAAAGATTCTTTTCTCTCCATCCCTTCATTCCTTTTGTTGTTGTTGTTGTTGTTACCAAAAATGAGAATAGAACACCTTACTGGAAAGGGACCCTTTTTCACTGTAAATATCAGAATTTAGAGTTTTCAGGACACAGGCACAGCTCTTCTTGATGGACCATCATACGAATGACTCTCACTGGTAGTAGTTTACTGGCCTCTAATTAGATTCCTTGGTGGAGTGACCAGGACGAGGTGTGGAGGATGTGAGGAGGAAGAGTTAAAGCAGATGACTCGGGTATATCTTAGAGAAACATTCTGGCAATGAACTAACTCACTAACTCACTCTCTGCTATGAGAATGCCAAGTGCTACTGGTATTGTGAAACTGGTTAACAGAAGACAGACACCCTGCCACTGGGCGGCTTTCAGCCAGAGGGCTACTGTGCACCAAGGAAGGTTTGCAAATGTGCAGGCAGAGGTAGTTTCGGAGGTCAGTATGTCAGAATGCTCCTGGAATACAGGGGGTAGGGCCTGAACTGTTAGGTATTCTGCCACACTTGGGACAGTTATCCTCAAAGAGGAACTGTGCTGCTCCAAATGCCAATAGTACTTCAGTTAACATTGCTAGTTGCTGACACTCCTTCAGAAATGAGGGGAATGTGTAACTTAAAAGGAGTCCTCCAGAACTTTGGGAGGCCGAGGCAGGTGGATCACCTGAGGTCAGGAGTTCGAGACCAGCCTGGCCAACATAGTGAAGCCCCATCTGTATAAAAATACAAAAAATTAGCTGGTTGTGGTGGCAGGCACCTGTCATTCCAGCTACTCAGGAGGCTGAGGCAGGAGAATTGCGTGAACCTGGGAGGTGGAGGTTGCAGTGAGCCCAGATCATGCCACTGCACTCCAGCCTGGGCAACAAGAACAAAACTGTCTCAGAAAAAAAAAAAAAAAAGCAGGGCAGGGAGTCCTATGGATGACAGCTTTCCTGGGAAGTCAGAGCACCTATTCGGAAAGGCTAACTCTTGAAGGCAGCCATCCGTTGGCTATTTTCTTTTCTGAAGCAAAATGTCAAATAGAATCTTCTCTGCAAGTTTATTGTATTTAATCACTCTGCTCAGAGTGAAGATATTTTCAAACCATCCTGACTTTGTGGGAATCTTCCTCCCAGTATGAGAGGAAATAATTGTGGCATCATTTTTATGCTCCTACTTGTAATGAGCAATATAAAATAAGTCCTATTTTACATAATCCCAAGAATTTTGCAAATTATTTTGCTGGTTCAACGTAAGAGAGCTGTTCCCTGATAAGTGGAGCAGGGCATGTAAGCTAAAATGCAGTCTAGAGAGATGGGCCTATGGAACCCACGTTGTGCAGGATGATATTATGGCACAGTATCCCCAAGGAATGCTTGGGGATGAAGAAATATCATATCACGCCCTGCTCAGCAGCCTGTTCATTCTCTCTTGCTTTTCAAATGGAATCCACATTTTCCTGTGTGATATCTGGGTTCTTCGCAATCTGGCCTGATCTTACCAATTTAATGGGATCATTTTATACCTTTCCCAGGCTCTTCATGGGGTGAGGCTCCTGCAGTCCTTCTTCCATGCCTTCCCCAGACCTTGCCTTCACCCAGGACCCTGCTGCCTCCCTACCCCAGCAGCAAAATCCATGCAGACTTCCCTTTCCCTCTCTCTACCTTCCCAAACCCTGGCCATCGTTCAAGACCCAGTTTATTCCTTCTTGGGTAGACTCCCTCCATGCTTCCAGCACAAAAATATCATGTATTGAATTCCTATAATTTTGCACTTGGTTGGTTTAACTTACATCATTTTCTTGCGATTCCCGCATGTAAAAATTATCTTGCAAAAAGGAGTTAATTTTTTTTAGAGCAGTGACCAAATTATGTACTCAATTTTCTTTCTCCAATGGAAGCTTATGACATGGGTCTCAGTAGTAGGTGATCAATATTGAATAGTACCCCTAACAGCCATCATTTCTGTAGCCCTTCCCCTGTGTCAGATACCATGCCAAGTGCTTTACATGCACGACCTCACTTAATCCTCACCATCACCCTTTCAATATGAATGTCTCATCCCCATTTAACAGATGAGAAAGCCAGGATTAAGAGAAAGTTAAGGTCAGGGAGCTACTGAGGGGTAGACCTGAGATTCAGTCCCATGACCTGAGTCCAGAGCCTGTGTTCTTAAATGCTATAATCATATTTCATTACTGCATAGGCTTTGTGTCTAAACAGCTGCTAGCTTGTTAGAAATCAACTTCAGTTATACTAATGCAGGCAATAAAATTAATTTTAATATTAATAATTTAATATTTTAAAGAATCAGCAATTTAGAACAAAAACATTTAGGCACACAGAAAGATATTTAAGTCTGAAGAGTTTCATTTGTGGGTATAGGAAGAAAACAGCAAAATGTAACTTGTTATCATTGAGAAGTCAAGATACACAATCTATACTTTACAAAAGTGAAAGTGCTTTTATTTTCAACTCAGCAAACCCTTTGTAGTTCAATATAGAACTCACAGGAGCCAAACAGGGAGACTTCATGTTAAACTGGTATCTGAGAGGAATGTAGTCCCACGGTATGAAAGGGAGTTGGTGTCAGTCTCTGCCCTCCTTAGCCCCTGCTGTTAAAGGCCCGGGACTCGCCTTAGTGGATGCACATTTAGCACGTGTGGTCCAGACCTGCTTGGTGGTTATGTGATTTCTGAGTTGCAGTTCTTCCTTTCTTCTGCTGGGTTTGTCCAGTTTCTCTGGGGTTTGTCCTTAGTTTCTCCATCTTGCACACTGTTTTCCTGATGGAAGTGGTGCCCAACCTTTTGCACACACTATCATTTCCACGACAGAGATGATGTGTACCATGAGTGATTAGAGTACAATGAATATGTCAGCACTTGGCTGGAGATCATGGTCTTGGTTAGCTCTTTTTGGCAGGAGGAATCTTATTCTCCAAACTCTTCAATCACAGGCTAGGGTCACTACACAGCTACAGTGACAATCCTAACACTGTCACCCACCCAGCTTTAACTACCACCTATCAACTGTGTCTAAGCTTGCTGCCCTGTGGATATTTCAGGCTGACTTTTCTGGCCTGGTATGATTACCAGCTTAGCTTCTCCAGATTCTGGCCTGGCCTGGCCTAGCAGAGTCCAGTTTCTTTCTCTTCCATGCCAGCTCACATTTAGAAACATCGTAGCATGTCCTGAACTGGAGCCCAACCACATTAGAGCACTTTGGGGTAATACTCACAGGAAACTTATAGTCTGAATAATTTGAAATCAGGTCTTGAATAAAAGGATGCTTCAAGAGAACAGCAACTTCAATTGGCTCCAGGTTCTTGGCACCTAGGTCTTGAAATGTTTTTATGAAGCCCTTTAAAGAAGAAGAAAATGAAGTCAATCAACCTTACAATCCAGCAGCTGTTAAAAAATACTTGTATTTACTAAAGAGATTCTGTATAATTTCTATACAATGATATATTTTGAGAGCAGTTCCATAAAAATATGCTCAGAATTGAGGCCAACTTTTTACAAAATAATCTAACCAACCTCTGCATAAATGTTCTCTATCTTTAGGTGGCTGGCAAATCTGTTAGAGTCCTGTGCTTCACTTCCCCCTTTGAACACTTTGAGTAATGTTTCCATGGATATCTTTTCATTGTTTGCATTTTCAGGGATTTCTTCATCCTTCTGTTCCCTTTCCTCCCTGTTGTCTTTTAACTTCCTTTCTTCTTTTGCAGCATTTTCCTCAGGTTCAGGAAATTCCTCAGCTGGACTTGCATCAGTTGAGGAGGTCTGCAAGTTAAATGAAGAGAACATGAAGTCAACCTGAAGTTTTTTCCACCAATAGAGACTTTTAGAATTTACCAATTTCATAATCACACACTTTTCATGAATGACAGAGCCTACCACAAACTAGCTAGCCAGTCTAGAAGACAATACGCTAGCTGTCTTGAAAATCACAATGTCAAAATTCAAGACCAGTTTTACTTGTAGTGTATAGAAGCTTGTATAGTGTGGGGTGTGTCCTACACATCTTCATACATTCTTGGGCTGACTACACTGCCAGGTACTTCTACACCTGTAATAGATACAGATATACACATGTATATAGATGTTAAATGAGATTTGCTTTTGAAATTGATTGCAATTGAGAGGCTAAGGCAAGTCAATTGCTCTAGCTTGACAGATTCTAAGAGCTTCAGAAACATTTCTTTGGACACTGGAGGATATCCCAACTAAACACTCGGAAGGCAAAAATAGAAAACAAATCCAGTATACAAAATCAGGTTGAGATTTTTACTGCTGCTCTTTGAAATCTGGCCAAAAGTTATGAACTCAGGCACTCATGAGTATGGTGAGGAGTAAATTGTTTTGATTTCTTATGTATCAAAAGCCTGAATGTATATATTCTTCTTATGTATCCTACCATTGACCCAGTAGTTACAGGACTAGGAATTGATCCTGAAGAAATATTCATTTGCACAAATACTTTTGTATATGGCTGTTCATTCAGTGTTACAGCAAACATAGAAAACCTAAGATTCCTAAAAATGGGGGAATGGTAATATGAACTCTATTTCTGCAACAGAATATTACACTGCCATGAAAAATGATGGTTTAGCAGAATTCTTAATAACACAAGAAAACACTCAGGATAGGATAAGTGCAAAAAGAAAGCAGAAAACAAAGTAATACATGCAGTAGGATACTTTGCTTATATATCTATACTATTGATGAAAATGGAAAGCAAACACATTAAAGAGTTAACAGTGGTGACTTCTGGATAGCAGAATAGACAATTTCCTTTGCTTTGTGCTTCTTACATTCTCTATAGTAAATTTGTGTGTATATGTGTGTGTATACATGTGTGTATGTATGTATGCTTCAATATTTGATAATTTGCCAAGAGAAAAAGCAGCATTTTGGCATTTTGGCTAGCCAGATATCACAGAATATCTGAGACCTGATCTCCTTTATTCCAAAGAAGAAAAAAATGCGAATTTAGGAGGGTGCCAATGCTGTAAATATTTAATTCAGTAGAATTATTAAGTCTATATATAGATTGTGTAAGCTCTTTCTAAATAGTCATGTAAATGTCATGTATGGAAGAATTATGATGCAGCATAAAATTAAGCCTCTGGTAGTCACATGTCCCTATAAAAAATTTGGAGGGACAGTGGGCAGTGTAATGAAGGCAGATTTGCTATAGCTCTGTGTGGTCACTTTGCCTTAGTTGGGTCTCTATATCCATTGTTAAGTTTGGAATTTAAGCTTGAAAAAAGCTTGAAAAAAAAAAAGAGAAAAAAAGACAGAGAGGGAAAATTTCGGAATCAAAATTTTGGAATAAAAATCATACATATTTATATAATTTTCCTCCAGGCTTTTGTCCATGTTAAACAATTGGAAATGCTACATGGCAGAAAAGTGAAATCAGCTTTAGCATTTCTACCCAGGAATCTTGGGGATTATTGCATTGGCTACCCATCAATAATTTTCCAGGGCAACGAAACAGTATAGTGAAATGAACATAGTTGTGATGTAAAACATCTTTCTGAGTGAGTCCAGGATGAATAAATTTCTATTCAGAGTGTAGCATAGGTTCTGTGTACCCAAGATAGAACATACCCAACATAGCTGTGGGCAAGCAAACGACTAGCTGCTTAGACGAGCAGATGATATCAAACTTAAGCAAAGAAGGAACCTGGCCTCTCTGTAACTCTTTCCATAATTAGGGAGAAGCTTACTTTCCAAAGGCCTGATGTAAGCATAATGGAATAAATGATTCCAAAGTCCTGATGTAAGCCTAATGGAATAAATGATTTTTAAAAAAATTTAAGAGGTAGCAATGTAAACCTCTGAAATGTCAGAGTGAGTAATCCTTAACTTATTAGTGTCAGAGGATGCTTTTCACATGTTTGCTATTTTTGCTCTCTAGGGGGTTGGTACAGAACAGGCTTAGTGGCTCAGTGGGAGGGGAAGGAAGGGAGAGAGACTGAGATCAAACTGAAGACATTGGCATGGTCCTGCAGGGAGGGAAATGTGTGCAAGAGGCGGTGGTTATCTCCAATAGAGTCTCTGAAAGCTGGTGATGTTGAATGTGGGTGCAGGAACAAAACCAGAGAGGCCAATTTGGAGAAAAGCCAGTACTTTTGAATGAGCAATTATCAGTGGTATCAAAGATCTACAGAAGTCACATTATTATCTAAGCAGGGGAACAGATTGTGGTGCTGTCAAGCACTATGTCACACTTGGCTAACCCTCAGGACTCCCAACAAATATGTCCCCAGAGTGCTACCTGTGTGTCTTCCTGACCATGCATTTCCATCATTCAATCAGCTCAGTCCCACATCTCGGATGGCAGCACAGAAGTCTGTTCTTGGACTAATGTGGGCAAAGCCTCAAAGAGCAGAAGGGCATAGAAATGTATGTGTTTTCTACCCCAGGGCCTCAAACATTCCTTGCTAAGATGTTTTTACTAGACTTTTGCAATGTGAGAGATTCAAGCTCACAATTTACTAACCCCCATGCCACACAGGTGGCAGAAGGAACCATTTTCCCAAATGTCATTTATTTAAAGATCCACCTAGACTAGTGCATGACTGATGAATGCCTTGCTCTTAAATTTCTTTTAAATTACCCAAGAAGCTGTGGCTTTAAACAGAAGGCCTGAGCTGCACTGAATAAAATCAGCATGAATAGCAGAAATAGAGTAAAGAAAACTGAAACGCTGGGGAGATTTCCAGTTGTTTGTGTGGAAAGCAAAAGCAGAGATCTGATTGAATGGCTTGGGAGTGAATATGAATCTGCTGGAGGTGTTATTTCTGAGCATTATGGCTTCCTGGGTCAGGGTTGCCCAGGAAACTGGAACACAGTGGAAATGGCACAGAAATGCAGTGCCACAGCTGGAGACAGCAGGATGAGGAGTGAGTGAGAATGAGGGAGGTGGGTGGCTCCTGTGTTCCAAATGCCCCTAGGGTTCACTCCAAGTCAGGAACAGGCCTGTGTGTGAGAGAGAGCCCTGTGCTCCATCCTGGCTCCACCTCCCACCCACTAGCTTAATCTCTGCAGTGCAGTGTTCTTGATTCAGTTCCTCCACGGCGTCTTTGGATTTAAAAGGAGCTTTGAGAACAGCACTCAAGGGGAGCTGCTTCCTGGGTGGGAACACTAGCATACGGTGAATGCAGCACTCAGGGATGGAAGGCATTAAGCGCCTTCCTGTGCTAGCTAGCCTGGCTGCCAGCCTCAGAGACAGCTGTCTGTTGCTATGGCAACAGCTCTAGCACAGGCTTCCTTTTTCCTGGCCTTTCATGCTCATCGCGGCCTCCTGGAGTCTGCTGTTGCCTCTGCCTGCCTGGAATGTCTGCTTTCCTCCTCTCTACCATGGAGACTAGACTAAACTCCATTCATTTCACTGTCCCTCTCTTCCTTCTTCCCTTCTTTCCTGGCCATGTTCACAAATACTAATCAAGCACTGGCTATGTGGCAGCTACTTCAGAGGACATGAAGATGGGTAACAAGGTGTCCCAAACTCAAGGCAGGAACCATTTAGCGGTAGAAATAAATAGATAAGTGGTCCCCTGCCTGAAAGCCTAGGTCTCTTTATTTCCCTCCTTTGCCCGCTATAGTCTCTCCTCAACACAGAGAGATACTGACTTAGTGAAGCCAGGTGACTGCACTCTTCCAATGACTTCTCATCCTGCACAGAGTTAAAACTAACGTCCCTGCAGTGGCCCTCAGGGTCCTCTCCCTCTCACTTCCCTTCCTTATTACTCTCCTCCAGCCTGGTCCTCTCCAGTTCTGCTGGCTAGCCCTAGTTCTTGGAACACACCAGTCATGACCGCACTGAGGGGCTTTTGCACTCACTGTTGTCCTCACTTCAAGTGCTCGTGCCCCAGAGACCTGCAAGGCTCTCTCCCTCACCTTCTCCATGCCTCTGTTTATATGTCTCTTCACAGAGAGGCCTTCTCTGGCCACCCTAATGAACATTGCCACCCCTATTCCAATGCCTGTATTTTCCCCCACATTCTTTTTTTTTTTCCATAGAATTTATCACCGTTCGATGTAGTCTCTATTTTGCTTATTTGTTTATTGCCTGTCTTCCTCCTGCCTGGAATAATTTTTGTTCACTGCCATACCCCCGAATCAGGAGTGGTCCCCAGCACAGGCAGGTGCTCAATAAATGTTTGTGGAAGCAGTGAATGTGTGTGTGTGAGGGTGCTCCGCCCTGCCAGGGAAGTTCTGGTTATAACCTGGGTCTCGCTGCGAGAGTGCTCAGTGTTGTCAGGGTGAAACATGTGGTACTGCCGTAGGCCTTGGATGATGGGGAGGCCTCAGATCCTTTGAGATGAGATGAAGGGTGGAGAGCGTAACAAGAGTAAAGAAGAGAGGCAGGAAAGGAGAGGACATCCACACCTCTTCTGGCTGGCAAGGCCTCATGTTAATCTGTCTTTTATTCCATGCTCCCTCCCTGTTTGGGGCATCATTCATTCTTTTCTGTATGAATGAGGCCAATTAGAGTCCCTTCAGGAGAGCAAGTTCGGCTTCTTTTGTGTTCCTCACGGGGCCATGTAAAAAGCATAGTTTACAAAGTGAATGAACTAATTAATTGATCAATGAATTAATGCAATGTTTACTGAGCTCTGTACCAGGCCTTGCCTCAAGTTTAGGGATGCAGAACAAAACAGATGCCTCCTGTCCACCAAACTCCCTGTCCACAGGATGCTTAGAGTCTAGAGAGAAGCAGATCTCAAGGAAGTCATTGCCAGGTGAGGAGTATCTCATAGGGGAAGCAGGGTGCACCATGGGAACATATAGGTGCGGGTCTGACATCATTTGAGGTGAGGGAAGACAGACATTAATGAGATCTCACAGCATGCTGTGATCTGGGCTTAGATCACGGATTCAGAGTTAGGTTAGGGAACTCCCATCTACAGGGAGATACAGAAACATCTCTGGGAAAGTGGCAAATTCAGTGCCCGTGAATGCACATCATACCTAACTCCTCACTTATTTGGGAAACTTATTTATTTATTTTTTTTGAGATGGAGCCTTGCTCTGTCACCCAGGCTGGAGAGCAGTGGCACAATCTTCGCTCACTGCAACCTCTGCCTCCCAGGTTCAAATAATTCTCCAGTCTCAGTCTCTCGAGTAGCTGGGACTACAGGCACACACCACCACACCCAAGTAATGTTGTATTTTTAGTAGAGACGGGGTTTCACCATATTGGTCAGGTTGGTCTCGAACTCCTGACCTCAGGTGATCCACCTGCCTTGGCCTCCCAAAGTGCTGAGATTACAGGTGGGAGCCACTACACCCAGCCCCTTATTTGGGAGACTTTTAAACTGAGGTTCTACTGTCAAAGAAGGCAGCATTCTTTAATGGAAATACATACTCCTGGCTGAACTTTCTGCCACTGTGTGTTGAGACACTATTTACAGCACACTGGTTTGAAGAGTTGTTAGCTCACTAGATATGTATCTGGCCTCACTCTGGCTCTGGTGGAATGGGAAGGAAATCTTTCTGTCCACATGTTCAGGGCCAAACTTTAAGGTGGCATTTAAGAGTTTCTCTCTTCCCTCCCATGAATGCAGTTACAGGAACCTCCCATTCCTTTCAGACTACTTCTACTTCATATTTTCACAAGTATGTGTGAAAAAGACAGAAGTTTGTGTCTAGAACATCTGAGGAGTCTGGACTGGGTGGCAATCTTTTCCCCTCTGTTTCTACAAAGGAAAAATAGAAACAAGCATCCCATCAGATGGAGCCACTGCTCTGGCTCCCAAAGAACAGAACCAAAAGCCATGTCAAGAACAAATGGGCATCTAGCAAGCACATTACCTAGCACCCTGCTGGAGACTATCCCATCCCAAAAGCCAGGGAATGCCAATGCCTTAGAGATCTCAAGGGGAAGGTGAGGTGGCATCTTAATCGGATATTATTAAGCTTCTTTGTCCTTGGACACAGGTGATATGAAATGCAGGTTTCCAGTGGCCGGGCTTTGGCCTGAAACACTACCAAGCCACATATATGTGGCGTGCATATAGACCTGAACTTGTTTCATCTATCGTTTCTACACAGAATCCCAAATGGATAGGGTTGATACCCATTTCTGTTTGATTTATCAGGATCAGCACTCACGCCAAATAAAGGCCATCCTTTACAGAGTAAAGCTTGACTCCACCAAGACACTTTGAACAAATTTTGATTTTACTACAGACATGGTCGATGGCAATCGGGTCCCCAGGTCTTAATCCAATTGAGTAAGGCTTTGTTGAAGACCTAGTATGTGTAAAGCATCATAATACACACCTAGGAAAATATGGAGATGAAAAGAACAGAGTCCTTGTTGCCAGTTTAGGGTCTTCAGGCATCCCCTCCAGACTCTATAGTTAGTCTATTTCTGGAATGCAATTACCTTTTCTGCATTTGGAGTGGAAGCTTCGACTTGTTGGAAGACATGAGTCCCAACAGCCACACTGAGGGCCCTGTAGACTCCTTCCACGGTGTCTGGGTGGCAAGCAAAGTAAAGCAGCATCTGTGTGTAGTCAAGTTGGGGTGGATCCTTCTCATAGTCAGCAAATAGCCTAAAGAAAAACTGCACACAAAAAGAATTCCAAAGATAAAATGGGTGCACTCTCGTAGTCAATAGTTAGCCATGGCAATGAAGAATCCCCCCAGGAGCTTTGGAATAAGGTTACCTTCTGAGGGTTGAATTACTAAAGCTAACATAAAATGAAATGTATGAACTGAATAATGTTAAGAAGAAAAGCAGTAAAAGTAAGGCCCTGAAATATTGTAAAAGAAATGTTGTGCTAATTAATGCTACTAACATATTTAGGAAATGATGTACTGATTAAGGGTAGTTGGGGGCTGCACATTAAATAGGAAAAGAGAGCCACAAGCCCAAGGACCCATTTATCTGTCCTCAGCATTCTCCGGACAAACTAGGCCTTGGCCCTAAATATGAGGCTTCTGGTCCATCGGTCTCTGTGGGAGGTGAAAGGAGGGAAAGAAAATGATGCCTAAAGCCCCTGGGATTCTAGCTATTAAAAAGTCTTCAAACTGGTTCACCTCTTCTGGATTTCATACTCAAGCTACTGACCCTAGTTGGCTTCACATCCAGGCAGAGAGTGTACTAAACACCAAATATCAAATCAGCAGTTTTCTCACTCTGAATACCCGAGCTGACATTGACACAGTGTCTTGTGCATTTGGCAGCATGAGGAGTTAGCGCTTGGGAGTCAAATATCCTCTGGGGCCCTCCAAAGCAGAGGCCCAAACCAGGGAACACATAGGCCACACCTAGGCACATAAGCAGCGCTGTCTGGGGAGACTGCTACCTTCCAGCTCTTCACAAATGTATATTTATGACCTGGAGAACGTTTTCAAAATGTGAATTCTGATTAAGTATGTGGTGCTGGGCCATCTAAGGTTCTGCACGTCTAGCAAGGTTCCAGGTACTTCTAATGTTGCTGGTTCTGGCCCATACTTTGAGAAGCAAGTTCCGAGAGTCAGAGGGTATTTCCACCAGGTTATTTGTTACCAAAAACCCTTACAACTATGAATAGTTTTACCTAGGCATAAATGAAGTTAACAGGTGGAAAAATAATTTCTGATATTTGGAAAATCCAACAAAAATTTAAATAATGTCTCAAAGAAATGAGAGAGTCCAGGCGTGGTGGCTCACGTCTGTAATCCCAGCACTTTGGGAGACCAAGGCAGGCAGATCACTTGAAGCCAGGAGTTGGAGACCACTCTGGCCAACATAGCAAAACCCCATCTCTACAAAAAGTACAAAAATTAGCCGGGTGTGGTGGTGGGCGCCTGTAATCCCAGCTACTCGGGAGGCTGAGGCAGGAGAATTGCTTCAACCTGGGAGGCGGAGGTTGCAGTGAGCTGAGATCTTGCCACTGCACTCCAGCCTGAAAAAAAAAGAAGAAGATAAAAGAATAAATAAAATAAGTAAACTATGTGGTGATTATGAACACACAGAAAAAAGAGCAGGCCAAGGAAAGGGGAATTGAGAGTGAAGAGTGGGGAGGGGCTAGATAGCAAGATTGAGGTGAAGTTTGACCAATGACATGGAGGAGGGCAGGGAGTTAGCTGGGGAAGACATCCAGGGGAAGAGCATGACAGAAAAAGGGGCTGCTGAGGCCGAACTCCCAAGGTCGGGGCAGGCCTTGCATGTTTGATCAACAATGAGCAGGTTCAGTGTGGCTGAGCCAGAATGGGCAAAGGGATCATGGCAGGAGGTGAAATGAAAGAGGCAACAAGATCAGAACACACAAGGCCTGGTGGGACACAGAAGGATTTGGGCCTTTCCTCTGAGTAAAACACAGAGTTACGGAAGTTTTGAGCCAGGGCTGCTGTGATTTGATCTGCAAACTGGGTGAAGACAAAGCATAATCAGGGAGACCTATCATGAGGCCGTTGCAGCCATCTAGGTGAAGTTGATTGTGGCTTGTTCCAGGTGATAGCAATAGGGCTGGGAAGAAGTGGTCTCATTCGGGATTTACACGTTTTGAAGGTAGAACTATCAGGATTTCCTAAGGTATTGGATGTGGAGTTTGAGAGAAGAGAGGAACTGGGATGACTCCTGGGTTTTTGACCTGAGCAACTGGAAGGATAGGTTGCCATTGACTGAAATGGCACTCACTGTTCTAAGAGTGCCACACACATGAACTCCCTCTGCACAACAGCCCCACCAGAGAGGGATAAAAAAGCAAGGCGCAGAGAGGTTGGGTCATGCCGTGGATACCTCACAGCTTGTAAACAGTGAAATCTGTGCTTCTATCCCAGCGTAAGAACACTGAGATTTGTGTAACTTCTGAGCATTGAGTATCACAGACACCCACGGGGAGCATAGAAAACACCACTCCTTTCACCTTTTCTGTCATACGGACATCACACACATCCCTGTCAGCTATCTTTTGTTCCATAACAACACTTTTTGCTCAGCCTCCACAGTCCTGCCTCTGCTGCTGACTTTGTTCCTTTCCTCCCTGTAATCTTCCAGCAGCAGGTGGGAGCCACCGGCTCCAAAAGTACTAAAAGGTCCTTTTCTGTTTCGCTGCCAGGTGAGCAGCTCAAAGATTCTGCCTTTGATTGACATTTCTAAAAACTTCTGGCTGACAATGAAAGTACTTTGCACTTGGTATAATATTCAAACTGCCAGTTGCTTCCAACTAATAAAGAACCTGTTTATGTTGATGGTAGATTTGTTCACAAAAGCATATAGAGACCATTCCAAAACTCTCCAGGATAATTGGTTTTCAGTCCTCCAGTTTCACATTAAAAATAACAACACACAAAATACTGCCCCTGCAACTGCCAACCTTATATCTTGGGCTTTTTTGGTAAATCTCTGACCCTTTATCTTACCTGCTCTCCTGCTAGCATCTAGCAGAGGTGTTCAAAAAATATGCATCCAATTGAAGGAAATTGCTCCATTTATGGCTACAACTGGAGTGCTGCTCAATTTTGTACTGCAATTTGGAACTAATGGCTAGAAATTGAACAATCCATATATTATACAGAGTTCACTGTGATGTCTAAATCTACCATTCAGTTTTTTTCATGTCTTACTGAGGATAGAGTGGCATTGAGATTTTTAAGGTCTGGCTTTTCATTGTGGCCTCAGAAATAGAGGCTCATAAAATGCTATTATTGAGGATAATAATAATATTGAGAGCAGCAAGCTCTGATGGGCCATGGGCAACGCTATAGGCAAACCCTTGCTGTATTAGTCAAAATCAAAGAGAAATGGACATAGGTAAAATGACAAATTTTATCCTAAGCTTTTAGAATTGGAAGGAAACTCAGAGAAAAATGTGTTAACTTAGCTTATTTGACAGATGAGGAAGGTGAATTCTGAGAGGCCATGGAATTGTCCAGGTTCACAGAGAATTAACAGTAAGGCTGTGATATTCTGGCCGCTGCCTCCTCCCCCGAGCTTCTCTACACTGACTCCTCAGTGAGTACTAAGGTCTGCACTTTGGAAAGACAGCAGAGGAACTGAGGGGCAGGCGCGCAGTCCAAAGCAAGTTACACAAGTGGAAGAAAACACAAAGAAAATGGTTAGTGCTTTAATGCCACATTTTTTTGAAGATCTCAGTAATTACCTCTATAAGACGCTCCTGCCTATTAAATGGCAGAGGTTCAAGAGGATTTTCTGGAATTTTTATATCTTCATCTCCTGTAAACCACAGACCAGCCTACATAAAAACAAAACAAAACAAAAACAAAAAAACAACGAAAATTATTAAAGTATGTGTTATGCTGAGATGTTCCTCTAAAAGCCTCAGAGACTGAGCCAATCTTGTCTCTAGAGCAGTTATCTCCCAGGTAGGATGCAGAAACCACAGGGGTGTAGGAGAAAATACTAGAACTTCGATTTACATTTCTTTTTATCTCATTCTTATGTAATTTTTATTTTTACATCTTTGATAATGTTCATAATGTATTATGTGCTGTTGTATATGTATATACTTTATAAATAAGTACCCATAGACTAGGAGTGCTGGCTACTTTTTTTTTTTGAGAGGGAGTCTCATTCTGTCGCCCAGGCTGGAGTGCAGTGGTGTGATCTCGGCTCACTGCAAGCTCCGCTTCCCGGGTTCACACCATTCTCCTGCCTCAGCCTCTCTAGTAGCTGGGACTACAGGCACCCACCACCACGCCCGGCTAATTGTTTATACTTTTAGTAGAGACGGGGTTTCACCGTGTTAGCCAGGATGGTCTCGATCTTCTGACCTCGTGATCCACCCGCCTCGGCCTCCCAAAGTGCTGGGATTACAGACGTAAGCCACTGCCCCCCGTCAATGCTGACTATTTTTAATGATTGGATGAGGCTTGGAGGCTGCTACCCTGTATTAATCTTGCATTAGTCATATTTTGGAGGAGTCTGTGCCCCCATTAAAAATAGCTCACATTCCTTATGTACTGTTCATGTCCTATCTGTTTGTGGAGACTTGCATGGTGCTGGTATACATTGCTGGTTTTAGAAAACTCTTTGTTAAGTAACTGAATAACTGACTCAAGATCTCGGTGACCTCTTGTTCATGACGTCCCTCTGTCTCAGTTTATAACTGACACCAATTAGAACTTCATTTCCGCAATGCAAGCATACTATTTTACCATCCTAATGGGGCGTTTTCGACAAATCTTGTAAAATTTTGACCTCAAGTTATTTTGATTTTTCCACTGAAACAACATTGTGGGGGAGGGGTAGTGAGCTGGCAAGTGCTGATAATCTGTGAAAGGCATGCAGGCTGGTCAAGTGGGCCTTTCCAAACGGGGGTTTCAGAGGAGGGGGACCTGAGGGCGGAAGGGGAAAGGTCAGAGCTCAGAAAACAACCATTCCCAAAACACAGGCAGTGTTCAAAGAAGTATTGCTGAGTTTCTCTTAAACGCAGCATCCAGTTTTCTCTAAGAAACTCACACCTTTGGTAAAATAGTTTCCTGATTTTAGCTCAGCACTTTGGTGAAAATTGCCAACACCCTTTGTTCTTCTCATATTTGTGCAAAAGAATATTCAAATTGATATCCTATGCTGATTGCCACATACAATAAATAGCAAAGGTCAATAATTTCATGAGTGCGCACTTGTTAAAATCTTAAGACAGCTATGGAAACAAAGTAAGTTTTGCTCTGCTGCTTTTGTTTTCAAACAAAACCACCTCAACAAATTGTAAATCTACTTGGAAAATAAATGTAGCAGAACTCAAATAACCGAACACCTGTCTTGATCAGCCCTGAAAGAGCCTTGTCATAGTTTGTGTTTTTCCTTCTGGCTCAACTCTATGAGCCTGGAAACCTCAGAGCTCTCACACAAAAAAAAGGAGGCCATGCGTTAAGGAAGAAAAGGGAAGCAGGAATGTATGTGATTGGTGAAATACATGTGAGATGCAGGCACCTGGAGAATATTACTCTGTTTCAAAGTTAGTTCCTTCTGAAAGTTTCCCTCTTTCATGTCTACCAGCAATGTGAAATGGTGAGCAACATAATGACATTAATAAAGATCAAGTAAGTAAATCAGGCCCCTCTCTGTTATGAAATTTTGCTTTTACTCTTTTCTTAGTCAAACTTCTCAAAAATCAGTTGATTTTTCTTGTTTTCACTTTCTATAGACTCATTCATTTCCTCAACCCTCTGCCATCTAACTTCTGTAATTATTATTCCACCACAATTTTTCTAGCACAAGTTACCAGTTACATCCCACCTGCCACGTCCAATGACCAAGTATTACATACCCTACTGGGTTATCCATCACTTTCCTTGAGTGATCTCATACAATCATAAATTCAATAACCATTTATATGGTATTGACTCGTGATCCCTTCTGTATGGGCCATATTAGACTGGACATTTCTCTCTTCATTTCCCACAGATATTTCAAACTCAACTTCTCAGAAATAATCTCAACATTCATCACCCTCTCACCCCAAAGAGAAAAAACTTGCTCCTTTCCGTGTGTGTGTGTGTGTGTGTGTGTGTGTGTGTGTTTAAATCACTGTTCTTTCTACTCTGGGAGCTTAGAGTGTTGGACATTGGGCTTATTAAAAGCTTTGCAGATGATTCTAATGTACAGCCAAGGATAAGAACCACTGGTTAGGAACTCAGGAGAAGAACAAAAAAATTTATGTAACTGCTTTCAGAACCCTTTGTTCTCCTGGAAGTTCTGACTTTTTCAGGTCTTTTCCCTGGGGATGGAAGTCAGGCTTCTGCCTGGGGCTTTGACACTGCCTGTGCTGCCTCTGGGTGCCTAGATAAGGGCAGCTGAGAAGCAACGCACTGGCCTGAGACCTGGCAATGTAACATCAGTGAGTAATTCACTTCTTAGGTCACGAGTGTTCTGGTGTTATCAATGCCATCAGGTGCTGGTAACAACCTGCATATACTGCTCGAAAGTGATGGTGCCCAACTGCGCCTTATCCACAGCCTTGAATTTCTGAAGGGTCTCAAGGAGCTCCTCCTCCAAGGGAATAGGCCAAGGCATTGAGGTTACTAACAGGAACTTCCGCCAGTCCACAAACTCAGAGTTGACTGTTAATAAAGATGTTAATTCCTGTAACTAGAAGAAAGTTATAAAGTTATAAAGGTAGTTATAGATAGAAACTCACTGGTTGAACATCACAGTCTCTATAATATTCCAGTGACAGATCATCACTTATTTTTCAAATATTGAGCATGTGCATACTATATGTTTTAATTGGAAGTTCATTCATTTTTCATTCACTCACGTTTCATTGATTGCATATTAAATGTCAGACCCTATGCAAGTACTCGTTATTTTAGAACTATTGATGCATTGATCAAATAAGAATGCTTAAAGCTTTAAAACTCAAACAACATAGAAGCTTACTTCAGGTTGGGTAAGGTGCATCCAACTACTAGGAAAGTTGTTTGTGCCAAGGTTCAGGGTCACCAAATCAATCAGAATGTCAGTAAATGCTTTATTTCCTATTATGCCTATAATACAATGAAAAATATTTTGTCACTTGGTTTAGGTGATGGTTTTTATATTCTTTTGCTAAAATAGAAGTAATGAGTATTTGAAAAATCTCTTTATTCGTATTATATAAAATGGTAAGTTTTAAAGAAACAGAAGACATTTTGGAAATATAAAAATAATAATTTCCTGATGCTGTCTCATTATTGTTTCTCAACTAAGTCAAAATGTCTTTTTTGGCTTAGTAATAATTAAATCCAGATTGGGTAAAATTATAAAACTGTATACTTTTTAGTTTAGAGTGTTCTTTGACCTTTCACTCAGAATAGGCTGAATTTTTCAAAAAATATATGATTTTAAGGTTTCTTACATGCAGTAGAGCACAAGAGTAAAATATTTTGGCAAATATTAAATAAAAGTGTTCCAAATGCATGCAGATCACCACTACAATCAAGGTAATACATTTATCCTCATCTTGCCTTTTGGATCAGACCATATTTGCTTTTGTAAATGTAGAGAAATTTGAATTGTTAAATTACCGGATTGAAAGTGCTAATTTAGTCACCTAATTGACTCAGTATTCCTAAGTATTTCATGAAAGACCACTAACCTTTTAAATTATTTGCTCTTATGAACTAACCTACTTAACTCAATCTAAAAGAGATATCTACCTTGTTTTTCACTTCAAATTGCATGCACATGCATTAAGAAAGAAGTAAGAAAACAAAATAAATGAATCTACTTAAAACAAAATATCTGGCTAACCAACACAAAGAGGTACCTTCTAGAACAAGGAGAGACTCCTAATGTGTATCCAGGGATCTTTCAGGTCCAGAGTACATAGCTATTCTTTGTTTTGGGAATAAAAAGAATGAAACATAGCCTTTCTATCCCAAGATTTTCTTTTTACATCGAAGTTTTTAGCATTTCTAAAAGTTCACATGAACTTTAGCATTTCCTCTAACCTCCGGGGAAATGCAATAATCCTTCTAAAATCTCAGTGCTTCAAACCAAATACACAATTTTGAGATTTGGAAGGTAATTTTCTCGGTAGCAGGAATGAAACCTTTTTTCTTTGATATAATTGGCCATTCAGCAGGCTGTTCAGAAATACATTCTGTATCCTTTTTCATTAAACTTAAGCATCCAGTTTTATAGACACGAGAACATTTTCCCAGATAGCAGAATTTTCAGTGATTTGTGGTTTATATGATCCTATGTTGGTTTTTAGATAAGTCAGACATAAATCAGTCATGTTCTTCAAGCTACAGCCATAAATAAAATCTACTGAAACCATGAAGAGGCTCAGAGTATTTTAAAAATCTTGTAAGCTGCAATTCATTTCTGCAATCTCGAATGGATATGGTGTAAAACAAAGTGTAATAAGACAGTACCTTCGGTTTACATAAGAATTGTTTACCTGAGGATTTAGCATGAAACGTGAAAACTGTTTTAATATTTGCCTTTGTTACTTACATGGCCAAAGCATGTAGTGATATAGTTGCAATAAAATAATTACATAAACTTACAAATTTTGTTCACAGATGAAAAGAGAAGCTCTCTTTCAGTTTGGCTCTAAGTTAATTACCTAATGCAACTATCACTTAGAATTATCGAGGAAAAATAATGAATTGTATGCCAGGCCTAAGGGAACTCAGACCGTAATCATATTCTGGTCACCCTTAGGGATAACTCTCAAAAAAAACGACATCAAAATAACACCATTGTGTGGAAGCATACAGCTCCACCAAAATAGTGTGAAAGAACACATGAATACATAAGGGAAGTTAGAAAGCTATAGAAGAAACAATCTTGGGCTTTTTACTCTGTATGTTTGGAAGAAGCCAAAAGCCTTTTGTTTGATGTGAAGACAAGTTACTGTTTTACTTTTAAATTTCAGGTTTCTGGAAAATATTTATTTTATTTTATTTTTTTACTATGCAAAAGAGCTACATTCATATGCAACAACGTCAACATTTGCATACTGCTAATCACTTTCATAATGGCTTTCTGAGTTTGATGAGCAATCTGAATTAGGTCTTGTGTCACCAGTTGAAGACAGTGTTCTTGTATTCCATAAATGGATAGCTTTCCTAGGGTCAAAATTATTAATGTCTGGAGAATTCAACTGAATAATTAGGACATCCGTCATAATTTCAGCCTTGATTTTTGCATGCATGTGTGACTTGGTCCATTTCACCTGACTAAAGCCACGTTCTGCTTCAGCTGAACTTGCAGGAAGGGTCAACACTAGATCGACCAGTGTCAGGATATTTGGATACTTGTGTAAGTAAATGGAATTCACAAAATCCCAGGTCAATTTTCGAATGTTCGGAAATCTAGGAGGGAGGAGAAGAAATGGAAAAAAGTTAAGACTCCCAAGTTTTACCCAAACATTTATAAATATCAGCCACTTTCCTCAGCTTGCTTTCTTGCTTACCTGGCATAAATCTCTAATTTCAACATGCTCCATTCAGCATCCATTTCACTAAGTTTCACATTGGCAGCTTCTAATACTGGTTCATAATGTGCAGTCAGGATGGATACCTCTTTTTCTCCAAATTCTATAATCAAGATACCAAAAATGGTCACATATAAAAAAGAAACTCACACAGACCATCAGAGAATAATAGGTTCAAAGTCAGCACATATAGATTACCTTGATTTATCTTTGTGGGCCATAATTTAAAACTTCCAATCATGGTAGCCCTCACCACATTTTGGCTGGCATCTCTGAAACAGCCTTGAAGCCTCTTGATAAGATGTGTTAAAACAATGTTTCTCACAGCAGAAATGTTTTCTTTCCCTCTGAGGCAGTTACCATGAAAGTGTGTGGCTGAATCCATCATGCGTTCTTTTGGCCCTAGTCTGGGGAGAAAAAAATCACCCAAATAACAACTAACAAATTAAATGAAGAAACATATGGCAGATAATTTCACAAGTCAAACTGTCTAGTTTGACAGACCTCAGATCATCCCAACCTCTCACCTTGTTTGATACATTTGGAGCATTTCCAGCATTGACTCTAAAGTGGCAAATATGTCAGCAATTGAGGAATTTCTATTCTTACTGACACCAGACAGAATGCTAAGGACATTAATGACATCCAACAAGAAGTGGGCAAATTTAACAATGTCAGCTTGGAGAAGGGACTCCAGAAGTTCTTTGGATTTCTTTTGATTGGTGTCACTTTTGCCTTCGCCTGCCTGTAACACAGATTGGGAACAACATGGTGGTTATCTTTCCCAAAATTATTATTCCAAGGATCTCAAGAAAAGCATTTTCTGTGATTCTGAAAAAGTAAAATAATGTGGCATTTCAAAATTACTTACTGAGTACAGTTGCCGAACAATTGCAGGATATTCCTTGAGAAAGTTCTGGAGGGCTGCCTGTAATCCTTGAAGCCACTTCCTGTCTCCTATTTGAGAAGGCATCACAGGTCGAAGGTGAAGGCCTTTGAAAGCAATTCTCAGAGCACTCTTATGAAGAGGAGAATTGTGATAAAAGTGATAAATGCTGTGAAGGAGATCTTTGACATCATTGTACAGAGGAATGTTCTGGAACACCACTTTGTAAGATAGTTCAAGGTGATGTGCAAAGCAATATACAGTCTGTACACATGGTTGTATTTCTCTTAATAGCAGGGCCACCTCATTGTTCTCTCCCTCTATGCCATGAGTACCATCACTTCCAAAACCAACCAGCTTCTTTGCCCAGTCTTGGCTCGACAGTCTAAGTTGAAGATTTATCTCTAGAGTTTTCTCAGTGGCATTTTTTATTGCCAGAGGATCATTTCTTTCTACTGTCTGTACCCCAACAAATTGACAGTGCACTTTTCCTGCATGTGCAAACTGCACATAAACAAGTTCGACTTCTTTGATTAAACTGTCTGTGATTCCATCACTGATGACAGAAAAAAATTTACTTTTTTCTAGTTTCTCTCTTAGATTTTTTCGTTCTACTTCAGCAATAAAGTATGTAAACATTCTTGCTGATTTTTTAGTTCTGAATACTGGGCCAATATCAACACCTTTCATATCATCCAATTTGCACATCCAAATAAAATCTTTGAGGGTACGTCCGGTCTTGGCAATAGCATGGCATGATCTGAATAAGTTCTCTACTCTCCCGAGGGTTACTTTGCTCATGGTCCTCATCATTAGTTTGGTGGTGGCTCTGTTCACTGGAGAGCTACTTGTTGCTTCCATTAATGAAGCCTTGGCATGAGCCTCGCTGAGTTGATGTGCATTGAGAAATTCAGTCCTAAAGTTGTCAGTACCATAAAAGAAATTCACTTGACTTCCCCCTGACTTCACTCCATGCTTACGACACAGGGCGCAGAATATAAGATTTAATAGCTCATCATATATAAGCCATGAATATTTTTTAAGCCAAATTTTCAAAAATTGATGGCTTCTCTTTGGAAGGTAATGGTCAAGCTTCCGTGGCCTTTTCTGCTTTTCGGTGACTTTATTCACATCATCCGAAGGATTCCTGCCTTTAAAATAACTCCACGTTGTTATTTTAAGTAATCACAATTTCTACCCTCAGTTTTGCTTAATCTCTGACCCCCACATTTGCTCACTATTTTTGGAAAAATTTTATTGAGTGCTTATTACTTACCAGGCATTCCGGTAAGTGCTTTAACTAGTTTATATCACAGAATCCTTACAATCCATTACCCCTATTATTTAGTTCAGAAAATGTACTATTATTATCACCGTTTTATAGATAAGAAAACTGGGGCACAGGGAGGTTTATTAAACTGTCCAATGTTGCAGTGCTTGTAAGTGGTGGAGCTGAGATTCACCAGTAGCCCGACACTCCACAGCCTGTTTGTACACGTCCCTCTTCCACGTGTCTTGTATGAAGAAAGGACTGCTATGTTCTTCTTCGCTTTAGAATCCATTTCTCCAGGCATAAGAGTGACATGACTTTTAGCTAAAATTTTCTTCCCTTGGTGAGAAAAAGGAATAATAGAGCTTGCATGGTAGTGTGTCTGCAAGATCTGCCTTGGACATCCCTTCCCTCCTGCCTAAGTCCTACCTTCTGTTGCAATGCCATAGCAAACTTGTTAATTTACAAAAAAAGGATGTGAAGCTTTGAAATCCTTGCCAGGTGGTTTTGTAAAGGAGCTGTGCCTCATGCCTCATCTTTTTCTTTCCCCCGAAGGTCTAATTTTTGACACATATTTGATTATTTGTCAGACAAGCGGACATATATTTATCTGAACAGAAGGATAAAAAACTAAAAACTACACAAAACAAAGTCCTCAAGTACCAGTTTCTCCCTGAAGGCAGAGATCCTAGACCACGTATATGTGTCCCTTCTTCACATTCTTTGATGCTACTAATCATTAGATTATATTGTCCATTTTATCATATAATAAAAAATTGAATGTGTTTACTAAAATATTTCATGTTGACATATATTCAGGGTTTTTTTTGTCAATACTTTATGGTTCTAGGGTTTGACCCCTCTGACTAGAACTAAATAATGTGCTTTGTAAGTCTGGCTGACTGCTAAGCACTTGGTAGATGCTTAGGAAAATTTATCTTCTTTCCTAATTGGTTTTCATGATTTCCTATCTCAACCTCTTTTAATTGAAAACCTTGACATTAGTTGATCTGTCTCTGCCTTTCATACCTTATTTGGGTCTATCTTCTCCTTTACGTTCTTTTTTTTTTTGAGATGGAGTCTCGTGATGTTGCACAGGTTGGAGTCCAGTGGCACGATCTCGGCTCACTACAACCTCCACCTCCTGGGTTCAAGCAATTCTCCTGTCTCAGCCTCCTGAGTAGCTGGGAATACAGGCACCTGCCACCACACCCAGCTAATTTTTGTATTTTTAGTAGAGACAGGGTTTCACCATATTGGTCAGGCTGGTCTCAAACTCCTGACCTCAGGTGATCCACCCACCTCAGCCTCTCAAAGTGCTGGGATTACAGGCATGAGCCACCACGCCCAGCCTCTCGTTTGCTTTTTAGTCAGTCTTTTGAGGCTGTAATTAAAATAGACCCCTGGTTTTGCAAATTCTAAATGTTACTGTATTTCATTTAAAATTAGTCTCCTTGTAGTTGACAGCTACTGCCTTCATTTTCTTACTCAAACATTGGGCTACTTGTCAGTCTTCCATATTAGGCCTGTTGCACTATGCCTGGGGGCTGCTCACATGATGCTGGTGAATAAATGAATAAAGAAATGAAAAAATAAAGTATATTTTTGTTAACATCTCTTTTTGTCTCTGTCTCAGAGACAGAGGGTACACATTCAGAACTCTAGGCTGTCGTGGTTAAGCTAGATCATTTAGCAGCATGGTTTTTACAGGAGTTCAAAGGCAGAAGTAGCTATTGCTGCCTATGTGAGTCAGCATGAGGGTTAGCCCAGAGGCTTTTGAAACTGAACTTTCCAGGAAGAAAAGGAGGGGAAGGGTATTCCAGGCAAAGGGGAAAATGGAGCAGCTGTGGAGATTCTGAGATTGCATGACATATTGAGGGAGCATGGTAGCTCATGGCTGTACTCCCAGCACTTTGGGAGGCTGAGGTGGGAGGAGCACAAGCCCAGGGGTTCAAGACAGCATAGGCAACACAGTGAAACCTCATTTCTACAAAAGAAAAGAAAAGAGAAGAAAATTAAAAAAACAAATTAGCTGAGCATGGTGGCAGGCACCTGTAGACCCAGTTACTTGGAAGGCTGAGGTGGAGGGGGTGTGTTGAGGCTGCAGTGAGCCATGATTGTGCCACTGCACTCTACCCTGAGCTACAGAGTGAAACCTTGTCTAAATATATAAATATATATATATATGTGTGTGTGTGTGTATGTGTATATATATATAAATTTAAATTTAAAAGTAAATTTAAAATTAAAATTTACATTTAAAAAATAAAATTTAATTTCCAATACTGATTGTGCTAGTTTCAAAACAGAATTTTAGTTCTATGGACAGATTTTCCAAAAGATATTACCTTGAATTCTGAGTATATACTTTCATTTGTCTAACGTAAGTTGTCTGGCTTCAGAATACCTGTGTGTTTCATTCTGAAGACACATTTGAAACTCTACCCATAAACAGTTTTAACAGGTCTAAAGCCTTCTAGATTCACTACTGCATTTCTGCGATATGAATCTGACCTAATGGAAAGAGTTCGCCCATTGAAAGAAGCAAAGGCAGATGGGGGCCATAGTCCTCTTTGCTGTAATCCCCATATTTTGCCACTTGCTGTGATAATTCTGTCAATAACACCTATTCTTCTATAGTATTCCCTTCTCTAAGAAATCTTTCGGTATTTCTTGATTTGGGTTAATGTCAGACTAACTTAGACAATTTTCAGATCAAAATACTTACCTGCAAATACATAATATTGTATTTTAATAATTTTCTCACAGGCACTAAGACTGGTAAAATCCATAGAACTTTCTAGTTACTCCTTTCAGGCAACCAACCACTCCGGTGCCCTTATTCCTGCCTCTGGGTTCTTTGAGGCTTTGCAGAGAGACTGACAGTGCCTGCCACTCTCTCACACATAGCCTCTTCCCTGCTCCAATCCATTCTCCACGACACTTGGCTCTAAATGCCTTTGAAAATCCTTTCCTACATGTCATTTGCAAGCCACTTGAGACTTCACAACCTGACCACAAGCTCTCTGTGGTCCCATCTCCTGCCTCTTGTTTCTTCACAGTTCCCTCAATACGTCATGCAATCTCAAAATCTCCACAGCTGCTCCATTTTCCCCTTTGCCTGGAATACCCTTCCCCTGCTTCTCTTCCTGGAAAGTCCAGTTTCAAAAGCCTCTGAGCTAACCCTCCTGCTGATTCACATAGGCAGTAATAGCTACTTCTGCTTTTGACCTCCTGTGAAAACCATGCTGCTGAATGATCTAGCTTAACCACGACAGCCTAGAGTTCTGAATGTGCACCCTCTGTCTCTGAGACCAGTCATTAAATCCATGGGTCTCGGCCGGGCACGGTGGCTCACGCCTGTAATCCCAGTACTTTGGGAGGGCGAGGCGGGCAGATCACGAGGTCAGGAGATCGAGACCATTCTGGCTAACATGGTGAAACCTCGTCTCTACTAAAAAGACAAAAAAAATCAGCCGGGCGTGGTGGCACGTGCCTGTAATCCCAGCTACTCGGGAGGCTGAGGCAGGAGAATGGCGTGAACCCGGGAGGCGGAGCTTGCAGTGAGCCGAGATCGCGCCACTCCAGCCTGGGCGACAGAGCCAGACTCCATCTCAACAACAACAAAAAAATCTGTCTGTCTCCAAAAGGGATTCAAAAAAGGGGTCCTTGCCAGCTTCTTAGAGCAATGTTACAGGCCTTAAACAAATGCTGCCTCTTTTGAAGAAAAAGAGAGGGTGTAGAATTTGCTAAACTATGTTCTCTTCAGGTAGCTTCTCAGTAGAAGCAAAAATAGCTATGAACCAAATCTCTGCAGGCATTTCATAGAGTACCGATGGGCTTACAAGGAAAAAGGGTTCTATGGCTTAAGTGTGGACAGAGGAACATTGCTAAAGTATTCTAGTTTCAACAGAATCCAAATTGCTTCCATCAGAAAAAGGCTGTCTTCCTTATGTACTTGGCATTTGATGTTTGGAGACAAGATGTACCTACCCAGAACTTACTGGAGTACACAAAATTAATGTTTTTGTTTGGAATGCTTGTACTCCCTAGGAAGCCACATTACTTTATGATTTAATTCTACCAGGTGATGTACATTTTTTTTTGGAAGTACTCAGCGGTAATATTGCAAATGCCTACTAGGGTATTTCCATCTTCAAGACACCAAGCTAACATTTTGGATAATAGACTACTTTGTATCAATATTGTATAATATTATATATTATATACTAATATGACATTACTATAATTATATAATCAAGTCACAATGGCTTATATGATTACACTTAAATTGCACATTCTATGTGCTATGCTCTTTCTAAGCACTTTACATATATTAATTACTTTAATCCTCATAACAACCTGATTTCAATACATGGAATATGTATCATTATTATTCTTATTTTACAGATGCAGTAACTGACACAGAGAGAAATTTAGTAACTTGTCCAAGATCATATGACAGTCATTTGACAAGAGGTGAACTTGAGAAAGAACCGTTTGGCTCTAGACATCCCATCATAGACTGAGGTGGATAATAAGTGAATTAACATATGAAAATGTTAGCAAAGGATCTGACACATAGTGACCAGGTCAAATTGGCTATTGTTATAATTCAGAAAATATTCAGTAGATCTAACTCTGCCGGGAGTATGCTCATAGGAATGATTCCTAGGATACGCGATGGAAAGAATGGTTTGCTAATTCATTAGCTTTCTTTTACTCATGCTGTTCTCATGCTTCTAAAGTATGGATCTTTGCTAAGTGGCAGGAAAAATGCAAGTGTAATCAACTGTTTCATTGCATTTTGCATGATCTCATTTGATTATCATGTATAAGGTCATTATTTTTCTGGTATATTTGTGTCAATCATATCAATAAATACTATTTTAGGTCTCATCATTACCTTTACCAAAAGAGAGGTAGAATCATCATTAAGTGGCAGAATTTGACCAGAAAAGGAGTGTTGAATATGTTACAATACATGATGCTTTTCAATTTTATGTTTTCTTTAGTGAGGGCTATTTTAATGAAGACTTTTGTTTTTGAAGGAATTAAACAATATGTAGCAGAAAACCCCTGAAGCTTTAGTTCTTTCCATTTACATCCTGATACCATCTTGTCACAAGAATTTAACCCATTCAGTCATTGTTTTAATAAAAGATTAAATAATAATCCAATAATTGTATTTGTGTGGCATGATTAAAACTTGCAAAGTGTAATTTAGTAACATCAGTGCTCCTTATAAATCTGCTAAAAAATCTTACCATGGGCATAGTAACATAATGGCTATTATATGCAAATATGTATGCTTCCCCCACAAAAAAAATCCATCTGTGTTAACATATTTTAGTGAACTTGAAAGTTGCATCTTAGATATTATATGTTACATGGGCATATATGAAATCATATAGGAAAATGTTTATATTTCTTGGCATAGAAATAATAGCAAGTTTGAGCAGGAAGTTCTGCAGGATCACACATTTGAAACACACCATGTTCAGTCAGCTCCTCCATACTCTCAAACCTGTTATCACTCAGTAAGATTGTCTTTTGAAATTGTAGAGTTCTAGGGTAAATACAATGGAAGGTATCATAAAGGATTGTTTTCCATTTCTTGGAAGAAATACAACAAAAGCCTTCATTTAAAAGACGGATGGGTGTGTATCATGTTTCTTAAGTGAACAATTGCCAAATGGGGTAGAAAAACAAAAAAGTCAGAGTATACTTTGTGGGGCCAGAAGAGACGGGGAAAAGGGGTGAGCAGCAGTTAATGGGTTTTCTGAGGCATGGCCATTGTCAATGTTTGGAGCCTGATTTCAAGGGTATCAGTAGAGAACCTCCAATTCTGTGACTCTGGGAAGCAGAAAATGGAATAGTACTTTTCTCTGCCCTCTATAAGAATAGTAAGAATGATAACAATGAACATTACTCCTGTCAATCAAATTCCCAACACTTATTAATTATTTTAGATACACCTAAAAAGCAATATATGCAATACATAGTTTTTCAAATGGTATAATTGAGTTAATAGAGAAAAGAGTCTAAACTGTTTGCCCATAGACCATGCATAACTCACTTTGAATGATCACAATCCCCAATTCCTACAGTATTGTATAGCCTTGTAAATTCTGTGTTAATTACAACTGTTATTCTTGCATATGGGTTAATTCTCCAGCTTGGCTGGGTGGAGGTGGTTCCTCAGACAGAGAAAGTCTCCTCTTCCATTCGCCTGAAGCTCATGCAGTTGGAGAAAGAAAAGCAGAGCAGTCTCCTAACCGTTTCCCAAACATCATGCTCCTATCCTCACGCTTCTTGTCTGCAGGGTTTCCAGCAGCTGTTTCCCTAGCTGTAAACATTTTCTCTAGCCTTGCCACAAAATCTCTTTACCCTCTTCAATTTCCCCTCCTAAGTTTTGCTCCACAAACTTTTCTCTGACCAATTTCAGGGCACACTGATGCTTTGCATTCTTGAGCACTTGAATAACATTCATATTGTGTCCCAGAAAGAACTCTAATAGTTGTTCATATTTCCTTCTTCTTTGCTTGCCTTTTCAAATTAAACTCTCAGCTCCTAGAGCAAGTGGTTTCCTTTTACTCTGCTTTTTAAAAAATAAAAATTAAAAAAAAAAAACTCTTTCTGTTTCTCCCTCCCTCCCTCCCTTCCTATATTTCCTCTCCCTCCCTTCTTATTTCTCCCATAGTCTGAAAACATTTATCTGTCGACATCTTTGTTTCCCAAGGGTTTCTAGGGTTAATCTTCTGAGACACATGTCAAGTTATAGCTGCTATTTTTTAAAATTTATTTATTTATTTATTTATTTATTTATTTATTTATTTATTTTTTTGAGACGGAGTCTCGCTCTGTCACCCCGGCTGGAGTGCCGTGGCCGGATCTCAGCTCACTGCAAGCTCCGCCTCCCGGGTTCCCGCCATTCTCCTGCCTCAGCCTCCCGAGTAGCTGGGACTACAGGCGCCCGCCACCTCGCCCGGCTAGTTTTTTGTATTTTTTAGTAGAGACGGGGTTTCACCGTATTAGCCAGGATGGTCTCGATCTCCTGACCTCCTGATCCAGCCGTCTCGGCCTCCCAAAGTGCTGGGATTACAGGCTTGAGCCACCGCGCCCGGCCTAAAATTTATTTTTAAAATTTTAGTTGAAATATGAGCTATGGATTTGAGGTTGGAACCAAGAGAGTATTATGATTAGCATCATGGATACTAGAGTCCCTTCTGAAAGATATTATAAGTGGATCATAATTTTCAAAATCCACTTCTACCTATGCAAGTGTCCCCAGATGCCTTTAGTTTTTACCTATTAATTGAGTGATTTCCTCCCAGTCACCAGAATGTAGGATTAAAGCAAACCACATGTCATGATTAGAATCCATTTACACATATCTTTTTATTTTATGTGTAAAATAATGGCCTGGATAAAATGAAGAGAAAAAGCAACTCTGAAGAGGGAAGTACATAATAACAGGGCATTGTGAAACTTGCACCATGGAGAAGAGTGGACTCTGCCTGACCAAAGGACTGAAGGGATTTCATGGGCTGATTTGTAAAGTCGAGATTTTTTGTACCTGCTGATGGCCATGTTTCCTTCATGCCCAAATGCTGCCAAACAGCACCTCTGTCCCTCCACAGCTGAAGTATTAGCTTTTATACCTTGGAGCTGTAAAGCCTGCTCTAGCTGATTTGATGAGCTGACATATCAAAGCACAAGGCTCACCCAGGCACACACATCTACACCAATTTCACCCACTGGGCTTGGCAAGGAAGCTTTCAGACTTAGAGTAATGCTCTTTTTACTAATGATATATGATGTGAATTTCTAGAAATACTGAACCTTTTTTTAAAAGTAACATTGTATTAATACTAAAGTCAGCTGATTATGCTACAGGCAAAAGTAATAATTTCCCAATAAGTAGTATATGTTGAAAGATAAAAGAAATCTGCTTATGAGAGGCAACTTAGTTCAGTGAGAAGGGGCAAGAACTTTGGATCTGCAGAGTTCTGAATGACATATGATCATAGGCAAAAAATCTGCTAAACTCCTCTGCAAGTCAGTGTCTAGACCTTTAAAGTGGAGATGATAATCCTATGTGATCTGTCTGAATTACTTGAGCTATCACTTGACAGAACTCATTGAAGAATATCTGGAAGTAGGAAAAGCCTGAATAAAAAAAGCCTGTGCAGATGCTGTAGGTCCATGCTGATAAAATGTGAAAGAGCTAAAATTGTTGTGTGCAGAAAACATTTACACATACACATGAACAAACTAATTAATTAAGCCAACATTTTCTGACAGCTTATTTGATTCTGCTTATGGTCTACAAGCACTGAGGGAAAAGGCCAACATAAAAGGGAGATCTTCTATTCCCTGGTCTCCCCTCAGAGAGACACAAACTCATAATCTCAATACAATATCTAAACTAGAAGTATGCATAAAGTCTTTCTGTAAGCTGCCAAGTGGAGTAATACTCAAATATACAAACCTGTCAGCAAGGGGCGGGGAGGACAGGAGAGGGAATTACCAGGAATGAAGATCACCACACTGCTCAAGCATTATTCACAGTGGGTTCTGCTTGTTTAATTAGGGTCTGTGCTGTATGAAACAAATATTTAATAAACTAGAACAAAGCAAGGACATGTTTTAGTGCTACACGATCCCATAGAGCTGATTTTACTTGCTGGCAAGTGATTGCTGTCCTGGTTAATCTTAACCTTTTTTTGTGCTCTTTTCACAATAATTATTTTTCTTACCTTTAGGTGCCATATCTAAGAACTGATCCCGAAGATTGTCAAGATGTTCGATGGTCAGGGTGCCATCTTCTTCCTTTTCTACAGGTGGAGGACGTATCGGTGGGGGAGGATCTGGAAAGACTTTTACATTGCCATTAATGAAGAAGTCTTCTTGGTTTAAATAAAGTTCATTCTGAATTTTTGTAGATGTTTCAATGTGATAGCGAGCTACGTCAGTTAATTTTTCTACACTGAAAGTGGTAAAATGGATAGCATTAACCCCATGAAAGATACTATTAGATTAATAAAGTTTGCTTATAAGACATACACACAAAAGTAAACACATTATATAGCTCTTAGACAACTCCATCTGCATGCTTATAAATTTCAATTTGTCTCCAAATCTATTTTGTAAAAAGGCAGGGTATAAATAAATGCAGATTAAATAGAAAATGCATGCTTATTAAATAGCTAATAGTTACACATTTTACACAAAACTGAACTTAAAGAGAATCTATTAAATATAGTTTTTATTAGTATTAGAATATATTTTACTACGTAAGCAAGATTATATCAAGGGTTATATTTCATTCTAAGTATGAACCAGAATAAGGTTATATGGCACAATACTCTGTAAAACATGACTATTAGAATAATACATTTATTTGGAATAAGGATGAATTATGAAGTGAATCAAGTTCGATAATGTATTTCTAGAAGGGTGGCTTTTCTCTATTTCTGTCAAGAAGTTTGATGTTATCTAAAACAAATGATATCAGAATAGCCTCTTTTGCATATAATCCATTGAAATTGCTTTGCTGTCTTCATGAAGAATAACAATTCCTAGCTAGATCACATGGTAAAGGAGCAACAGTTGGGAACCACTATGATGTGGTAGAAAGAGTACTGGAATCTGAGTTCTCATCCTAGGACACTCTCTAGCTACAGATCCTGGGGCAAGTAACCTAAGCTCTCTAAATTTCCTTGTTTTTGCAATGGAATCAATCACACAACACTCCCTATCTTATAGCTATTAATGTGAACTCACATACGGCAAGGATTTAAACTGTACTACGGGTATAGTTAATGACATTTTAAAAGTCGTTTTAAAGGCTAGAGAGGTTTCATACATGAATAAGTGCATTATCGCTGTACCGAAGACAAGATCTTGTTTATATATTACAATGAAAGTGAGCATCACAGAAAAATGCATATTTAATCTGATTTTATATAATTCATAAGCACCAAATATACCATATACTGAACATATAACTGAAAATTTAAAAAGTAGTATTAGTTGCTGTCTTTCAAAAGATACTCGAATTCAACTCCAGAACGTTGTCTTTGTGAGTGTCCATGTAATACGGATTAGTCAATTAGTTTATGCTTTAGGGTGGTTGCGTGCTCGGGGACAGAGGAGAAGGTCACTGGATAGCTGCTGAGTTTACGTGAGTGAGGAGGGACTCCAAATGTGGATGGAGACCCAACCATAACCCTGTAGGATACTCTGTAAAAACAAGACTAATAGAATAACAGTACCTTTATTGGGAATCAGGATACTAAAACAGATGCGCGCCACCTAGTGGAAGGTTACTAGGAGTAATCTTAACAATGGAAGGAAAAAAGTGCCCGGAAAATGAAAACAGGATTTGAAGGTCAAAGGGATCTGCCAACTATTTTTTTATTTATTTGTATCACATTTCTAGGTTTTAACTTCTTGGGCTACGGTTCATGACAGCATATGTATATTCACAGAGCAAAGACATATACAATATAAATCTGAGCAATACGAGTACATTTGCTAAAACTAATATGCATTTACACTGGATGGCCACATGGATGGGAGTCATGGATCCCAAAAATGAAGACGATACACTTTCATTTGAAAATAGTAGGCAGAGAACAGAACTGAATATTACTGCTGTGTGATGCTGATGAGTAACTGACTTGGTTATCCAGTAGCAAAATGATTTTAAGTATTACTGCAGTAAACTTACTTACTTATGCTTGTGTTTGCATTTTTTATTCTGTTTAATGCTTGTTTGTTTGTTTTACTATGGAGCAGCAGTTCTAAACAACTAGGCTGAAGACTTTACAGAAGAACTTCACTATGAGACAAGGACCAGAGAAAACAAACCGTAACAGCTGCTTTTTACATGACAATTGTTGCTTCTAAGAATACTTGCCTTTTGAATACTCTTTGTGTAGCAACTTACAAGTTTTCAGTAAATGTTTATTGTAAACTGTAGTGCACCTTGGAATCTAGATCTAGTGTAAACTTCTGAAATAGCTGGCTGGAGTATTTGCTTGTATAGATGAAGCCAATGAGGCCCAGAGCCGTCAACCATGCTTCTAATTTGTGGACAAGATGGAGCTCCTGGTCTGGACAATCATGACTCATTCTGCTGAGCTACCTTTTTGTACCTTTTAGGGGTGAACTAACAGGATGGGAGTCATTGCCCCTCAGTAGCAATGGAAGTCTGGGAAGTCTTCGGAACTCAACAGAAAAGTAAAACTTGGGGTTGGTCTTAAAAGAGAATAAGTCTAGTTGGTAAAACATTCCAGTGAATGACTTTTTAATCTCCCCTTAATTGGCTCTGACTAATAATAAATCTACCATTAGAAAAGTATGGAGCATTATTTTACTTCTGAAAACTATTTTTAAATTAACTATAATCTTACCTTGTAAAATAAGGTTCGTATTGATCAGTATGACAGCTAAACTTATAAATACTGTGCAAAGTTAAATATAGCAATAGAACCCTCTGATGCATGATTTACTGTTAGAAAAGAGTTAATACAAACATAATAGTAAAGCTCATGTTGTCTGTTTATACACGTGATTTCCTAAAATGTCAAAATTTATATTTGTAATTGTAATTTAAATTTGTAAATACCTTAAAAATCTTCATCAATTTTGGTACTTAGAATACACAAAACATATTTTCAGAAAGTCATGTGGTACTTTACCTGGCCATTTCATTCAAATATCTCTCACCAAGCCATTTTTCCATGAGTTTATATACATCAACCACCTTTGTTACTAAATCTTCAAGAAGAGCCAATGCTTTTGTCTTTATCAGTTCAAGTCGAAACTGTGTGGCTGTTTCTATTTGCAAAGAGAAATAAGAATGTTTTAACATATTGCAGTGCACTCATTTAGTAATGAACAGATTCACTTTGAAACCACTCATGCTTCAATTTTTGAAGCTTTAGGTGCACATTTAACATACCAGAATAGGTAAGATAATATCCATCTCACTGAGAAGTAAAATGTAGTATGTGGTAGAGTCATTTGAGAAATTATCTGAACCAAAACTATAATTGAGCTTTTTATCTATTGCACTTTATAGCAGTCTACTCGTTGACAAACGAAATGTGAGAACACACATAGGTAATTTCTGAATTTTGAAAAGGGAGTGGGGGACAAAGTCTCTTGCTTATCTCCCTACTTTAGAACCTGGAGTGGCATTGCCATTGTATTTCTCAGTGCCACTAAAAGCAGGGCAAACTCCATGTGCTCCCGGGCCCATTACTGATCCTAGCACATAATTTGTTTGGTGGATTTTATCTCCAAAATTTTTCCAGTTTCTCTTTTTGGCTTTTTCCATTGTCACTGCCTAGTTTGGGTGCTGATTATCTCTCACTTAAACTGTTGCAATAGCCTCAATCCTACTTTTCCTAACTTTCTTCCCCCCCACCTCAAATCCAAATCCACCTCCACACTATCCAGAGTAATTTGTCTCACCTGCAGATGTGATCATAATCACTTTTCTGCTCACAATTTTTCACTAGCTCCCAGCTACCACCAGGGAAGAATCGAACATTCTTGGCAGGGCCTAAATAACCCTCCATGGTCTAGCCTCTCCATCTCCCAAGTCGCTCCTTTCCAGAACATGACTCATGCTCCTAAGCTACTCACAGGCTAATATCCCTCTTAGCCCTCTCTCTGCCATGGCATGCAATACTTCTCTTCATCCTCAAGCCAGTTTTTCCCCTGGAAAAACTTCTCCATAGTCTTCCACTTCAGCTCAAGAATTAGTTCCTCGGGTAAGTCAGGAACTCCCCTCATGTCCCCTTTGCCCCATATGCCCACCACCAATATCACATTTTTTTTTTTTTTTTTGAGACAGGATCTCACTATGTTGCCCAGGCTGGATTCAAACACAATCGATCCTTCACCTCAATCTCTTCAGTAGCTGTGACTACAGGCCCAGCTGTCAACAGGTCAACATGCAACAGTGATTGCATTTCTCTTCCTTGAGACTGAGTTTTATTTTTTGTTTATGTTCGTACATACAAGTATGTGTCTCCAGCAACTGTCACAGGACTTGGTACAGACTGGAAAGTCACTAATCATTTGTTATATGAATAAATGAATTTTGCTACACTAAGGATCATGTATGGAATGAACTGAAAGATGAAGTATACTGAAAACCACTGAAATCAGATGCAGGGCAGGCAATAGGGGAGATGCATCTGTCCTGGACTTGCCTGATGCCACAATCTCCCTGTGTTCAACTGACTTCAGATTTTATTGTTGGAGTTATAGAAGTTGGTGGTAGTAAGATGGGGAAGACAGGGGAGAGAAAACAAGAGAAACAAGGGATGAAAAGCATCCTTAGTAGTTAATAGTCACTGAGTAGTTATAGGTCTCTTGGCATGCCACATTTTTGTGGTTTTGTCATCTTGTATATTGACCATGTTTTTTCCCCTTAGGATAGGTTTGCTCAGTTTCCTGATCTTTTCAGATTTCATTTAGAATTGCATTACAAGACAATTAGGAGAGCCATAAGGAAAATGTTTTGTGGAGTCATTGCTCTTATAGAGAAGAACACCCCTGAACATAACAGATATATGACTGGCTCTTCTATGGCCTTTGTTCCCAAGAACTCACTTTCAGGGCCTGTTAGCCTTTAGTTAGAATTTATTTTCCTAATGAGGGACCTAAATTATTCTTACTGTAATATAAAACCACTTACTTTAGGTAGTCCCTACCTAAACCTATAAAATCATACCAACTTTCAACATTTTCTTTTGTTTCTGTTTTATGAGATCTTAATTACTGCTATTGCTTTTTCCAACCCATTCCCAAATTCTTTTTGATCCTTTTTGAGATACTGCCATCAGTTAAGACTGATTAGGTGATGTCAAAACATCTGACTTATGCAACACTCAAATCTAGTCCTTGTGTGGTCAAACAAAATCAGTCAACTGAATATTGTACTTTTCAACCTCTTTGCTGTATGTTCTTATAGACATAGTCTGAGGCAGTTGATGAGTCAGTTGTGGGCTGTTTGGCTACTGGTCTCCTTTCTACTGAACAGCATCATCTTAGTCGTTTCAATTGCTACCTTCAAATTGCAAGGCAGCAAGGTGTTCTTCTTTTATTTTGAGCCTCAGCTCATTTTTCCTTTCGATTTCAGCAATTTCCTCTGTTGTTACTATGACAGGAGTTGCTTCTGCAATAGGTGGTGATTTACCTGAAAGGGCAATGAAACATGCTGAGTAAACTAACGAAATACAAAGGTATGCACATAGTATTTGCACAGAATGAGCACAAAGCAAAATTTGTTAAGCTATAAACCTCTAGTGATTTGGAAACAATGAAACCTTGGTCCTCCCAGTGTGTGTGATGAAATACTGAATTTTTCCTTGAGAATTCTCTGTATGGTTCCTGGGCTGGACTCATATAAAAACACCCCATTTGTGTAGTATAATTAAAAAATAAGGTATGTAGCAAGTGCAGAGATGGTTACAGTTTCCAAATATAGTGAAATCCAGAGTTTGGGGACAGAAATTAGCAAATCCCAACATAGTGCTGACCCCATTAGACACCTGCAGAATTACCACTCCATAAAGGATAACTTCCGTTAGCAAAATATTTCCTAGATCTTCACCAAAAAAAGAAGATACGAGAATAACCTCAAGAAGATGTGAGTGAAATGTGGGTGATGGTCAAGAATCTAGAATCTATTTAAATATCATTATTATCTTTTGAAACAGTCTTGCTCTGTCACCCAGGCTGGAGTGCAGTGGCATGCTCATGGTTCACTGCAGCCTCGACCTCCTAAGCTCAGGCAATCTTTCCACCTCAGCCTCCCTAGTAGCTGGGACTACAGAAGTGTGCCACCACACCCAACTATTTTATTGTATTTTTTTGTAAAGACAGAGTTTTGTCATGTTGCTCAGGCTGATCTCAAACTCCTGGGCTCAAGCAATCCACCTGCCTTGGCCTCCCAAAGTGCAGGATTACAGGTGTGAGGCACTGCTCCTGGCTAATTTAATTATATTTTAATTACAACTTAACTATAAGTACATCAGTGATTATATAAGATAATTAGAAAATGTAAATTTGTCAGTACTTAACAAAGGATTTACCCATGGGCTATGGCAATATGATTCTAGTTGCAGGGTTTATTTACATAGCTCTATTTTCAGTTCAACTAATCTTTCTTTTAGGGTCTGACCTCGAAGGGTTCAAGTCTTGTAAAGAAGACATACTGTAAACAAAGAAATTGTAATATGTTGCAATAATAGATGTATATGTAAGTTACAGATGAAGGAGAGATTAATCTCTCTAGATTTCTGTTTTATCATCTGTAAAATTAAGGGATCAGACCCCAACAGTTATTCCATTAAAGTTAACAGAAGCACTTCCCTTATTCCTGCCACTTGAGATGGACTTAAGCGGTGTGTTCTTTATCAAGGTAATACCCTTCCCTTTCCTTCAAGTGCCACTGACCCACTCCTTCCTCCATCCTCAGTGCTTTTATTTAACTCCCATTCCTGGCTGCTTGAATGTTCTCCATCTAAGAAGCGTCTTATACATCCTAAGACGGAGTGGGGAGACCTTGTTCTCAAGGTACTTGTACCTCCCCTATCAAAGAACAATAGTCACATGTCTTTACTGCAAGACTACAGCTGGGTTAGGGCAGGGACTGTGGTTGTGATTTTTGGTTTTATTTTTAATTTACTATTGTGTTCTTGGCATCCATCTAGAGCATTTCACATAGCAGGTGTATAATAAACATATCATGGGCAATCTATGAGTGGAGTGAGTTCTGTTCATTTGCTTCCTAGGATTCCACTTCAGAGTGGGAGGATAATGTTGATGCCAAAGCTATTCATTCCTAAGGTTAATTAGGGATCTCTTTCAAGATGTCTTTTCTCAACTCTGTTTTTCCTCATGCTACTGAGGCAGAGATTTAGGCAGGAGGCCTCCCGGAGAAAAGGACTTGCCCCTGAAACACACACACAGCTTTTAAAAACATAGCTTTTAAACTTCTCTTTGTTACTGCAGTGTTAGCCCTTCTGCACAGACTTTTCAGATGACATAGTACCATCCTGGAAGTTCTTTTAACATTTCGAAACTGTCTTTGAGGTTTATTTTACCCTTGGTACATCTGACTATTTGGTTAAACAAGTTAGGTGGGCTTGGTATGCAATATGATTTGCCACTAACATCACAAATCATAGAAGCCTGGGTCTCTAGTTTAAACCTAATGAGTAGCATTTTAGTGGCTTAGAAGCTAATAACGTGTCTAGTTAAATGCTTGTTTTCTACCAAGGAGAGGTTTAGGCATCCAGAGTTCTGAGTGCTAAAAGCATAAATACCTTTGGGTTTTTTGTCTTCCTGTTTTTTCTTGGGTGGCTCCTTTTTGACTTTTTTATTTGCACCCATCTGAGGAGATTTTTCTTTGGGGTCTGCTGGCTGGTTTTCTTTTTCTTCTTCCATGAGCCTCTGATGAATTTCAGCAGCCACCTGGTTGCATAACAGCAACATTTCAGTTAATGTAGCATTTATAAAATATGGTAACCATTTGGATGTAGGCACAAATTCTGCTGAAACCTTAATCCACTGTAAACAATTGAGCCCATGTACTCGAACTTTACAAAATACACCCCACCATGTTTTACTGAAGTGGGAACCTGGCCCTGTCCCAAGATGCGGCTTCCCTGCCACCATCTGTGTGGAGGCTGCTCACTTTCTCAAGCCCCACCTGCAAATCATCCTTATGTTTCCTCACTGCCACCTCCAGAGTGTCACAACTCCATGGTTATGCAAAAAGTCCTTTCTTTTAAATCTCAAACACACATTTGTACTTGTCAGTTCCTTTAATCTCTCGACTTCCAATTCGGGGTATTTCCCTGTATCATTGTTTCTTAACCTTTTTTGATAACTGATCCCCTACAGAGTTTGTTTTTTTTTTACATTTTTTTCTTTTATTTGCATTCATAAAATTTTAATACTGCAGAAGCCTATTTGCTTATGTTCTGGGTGTATATTTGTGGTATCAACCTACATATATTCATCACCCTCGGCAACAACCAATTTTTGGGACTGCATGCCCTGTGTTAATTGGGTCATGGATAGTTGAATCCTGGGCTTCTATTTTACTTAAGCACTAAATATCACCCCCAAAAGACTCAGTATTTGTGAGGTTGACCCATTCCACAGGCTAACCCCAAGGTTCTTAGCTTCCTCCGCTGGGCTGACTTTCAGCTTCTCTCCATTCCACCAAGCGCCTCCTTTCATTCTCACAAGTGTCCTGGCTTGAGATTAGTTGTTCTGTCACCTCATTCTAAGTATTGAATGGAGAAGCTCTGTCCTTGCCCACCCATGGGGTCAGGAACCGCAGGTATCCCTCCACCCCTCCTCTGTGGCTGGCTCTGCACTTCAGGCAGAAGAAAAACCTTGTCTCATGACAACACAGATGAACCTGGAGGACATTATGCTAAGCAAAATAAGCCAGGCACAGAAAGGCAAATACTGCGTGATCTCACTTATTTGTAGAGTCTTAAAAAGTCAAAGCATAGAAGTAGAAAGTAGAAGAGTGGTTACCAGGGACTGGGATGGGTGAGTCGGTGGAACAGGGAAAGCGGAGATGTTGGTCAAAGGTACTAAGTTTCAGTTAGATAAAAGGAATAAGCTCTGGTTATGTATTGCCCAGCACGGTGACTATAGTTAATAATAATGTATTGTATTTTTCAAAATTGCTAAAAGAGTAAAATTTCAATGTTCTAACCACAAAAATAATAAGTGAGGTAATAGATATGGTAATTAGCTTGATTCAAGCATCCCACAATGTATACAGACATCAAAACTTCACACTGTACTTTACAAATATATGCAATTGTTATTTGTAAATTAAGATTATATATATGTACACTCTTGTCTTGAGGCTTGTGTCACTGGGGTTGTAATTGTAGTTAGAAATACTGGACATTTGGCAATAAGTTCAACTGCCCCGGGAGGTGAAGGTTGTTTATGAGTGTTGCCCCAAGAAATGAGAACCCAGGAAAGAATCCCAAAGGTAGAAACAACACACACGCGCACACACACACACACGTACACACACACACGCGCACACACACACATTGTGGAGGCCGTAGCAACATAGGGTTTAAAACTCTAAAATCTCAATTAAAAAAGCAATTGGTGAAAAAATGGGGGCTATTGAGGGCTTATTTAATTATTTATAATTCCTGGGGAGAATGGGGTGAGGGGATGAGAGGACAAAGAGAAAGATTAATGGAGGTGAATAGAAAAATAAATAAGGCATAATCTCTACCCTCAAAGACTGTTGCAGTTTTGTGGGTGAGATAGACTAGCCAGTTTCTGCCTTCTCCAAAATTCTGCCACACTTCATACCCCATGGCAGCATGTAACTGTTCCCAAGTGTTCTATGAGTGTTAAATCTTGCCCCACCCTCCAAAGGCGCCTCATGCTTCCCAGAACTAAGCCAGTCCTACTTCTTTGTATTCTTCATAGCTTTGAGTATATGTGCTGTGCTCAAAGGGGATGCCCAGTAGATCCTTAATAATCAATGGACTTTCTTTCAAAAGAATCATATTCCACAGAATGCACCCTCAACTTCTTCAATATCAACAGAATCTTGGAGGAATACAGAAAGGTTTCAGAGAGCAAGCAGATTTCTTTGTGTGTGTGTGTGTGTTTCTGTTTTGGTCTTTTTCTTTCTTTCTGCCTTTGCTTTTTCCTTTTTTTTTTTTTTAAAAACCAGATGCCCTTTTGACAAAAATGAGTACCAGATACTGTACTTGCAAGTTCTTAGTAAAGCGGAAAGCAGACTTGCTAAAATTCCTCCCCTAAATTGCACGCAATTAAATTTTTAATCGGTTCCTGCAAAGCACTGTAAGTTAGCAATTTTCTTCAAAATTGGATTTTTCTCCTTTGTAAACAACTTTGTGATGATGATAATTATCATAATTACCTGCATAATTATGCATCATAATTGTCTGAATTTTTCTGGTCCACTTTCCTCAAAGACCTCTGGGTTGCTATCAAAAATTAACATAAGTCACAGTTCATTCAGCAATCTAGCTTATAACACTGGAGAGAACTTTAGACATAATGCCTTGACATTGTGGGCGTTAAAAACATGATTTGTTTCTTTGAAATCACTGCATATCTGCTAATTAGAAGAAAGTTTTGCCAAAAATTAACACAGTCTACTAAATGGATAGCTCCTGGTAAAACTGCTGTGTAGAAAAAAGCCTATGTTAAAGTGCTCTCATTTTTAGTCGCACTAATCTCAGCTGGTGCTGTTTGCCCCACAACAGTTTAGTGAGTCACACCTGTTTCATTTGAAATTCCAAGTTCCCTTAAGATTGTGTGACATCAAAGTCAAGCAGGATTCAAATATAATTGTTAGTAATATTAATCACTAAGCAGTCCATTTTCCTATGCTTTCTATAAGATTTTTAAAAGTCCACAAGGAAAAGGGTACAATTTTGAATACATTTCTTAACATAATAATAAGTTAAAATGTACAGTTTCTAAAACACTTTACATACAGTATTTCGTTGGATTTTTTTCAGCCATTCAATAAAGGAAAGATAGACTATCTCCAATATTACAGACACACCACTAAAGAATTAGAGAAGTTAAGTGATTTCCCTAAAATTGTATCAGCTTAATCAAGAGGCATAGCCAATGTTTTTTGTGCTATATGACCCTCCCTTTCTAAGAATATACTATTTTTAAATGTCATTTTCCCAGGTAATTTTAATGAGATTCATAAGACTTGTAGATTATGTCTATGCTGCTCATTTAACAATAAGAATAACTCATTTTTTTCTAGAGCTTCTACGTCTGGTTTCCCACTTTCTGGTGCTTGGTACTTGTTGTGGTCTCTGCTATGATCATTATTGTCACTAACGTCATCGCTAATATTGACATCAGCATCATCAGCATAGCAGCAGCAGCACCTCAAGACTATATTGAGGGCTTATTATTATATTATGTTTGATGTGGGCATTATACTAAGTCCAAGGTATACAAAAAGTTTTAGAATCTAGTTAAGTATTCAGACTAAAACTAACAAGATACAAATTACAAAACAACAACAAAAACCTAGATACTAAGAGCCAAATGAATGGGAAAGACAATAACTGCTACGAGAATAGAAAGCACACAATCACAGATGCCTAGGACTTCTGGAAAGAGACAATTAACTGGTCAGGAATCAAGGTAGAAACTAACGCTGAAGACCAAAAGAAGGTCAAGGGTGTGAGATTCTATGATGGCAAGTGGAGATCATCACACTAACCCATTCTTAGGTCAATAATGAAAAACCATTTTAGTATCCTTATACGCATCATATCCCATTTTTTAAAAATCTAATACTTATTTTCTTTCATCTAGTTCATTTTGCCCATTTAAATTTAATGTAGTCATAGATATATTTGGGCTATAAATCTACCATCTTCTCTGTACTTTCTATTTGTATTGCTTGTCCTGAATATTTTTTCTGCCCTCTTTTCTTTGCTTCTTTTGGATTAAATATTTTAAATTTCATCTTTCCCCCACGTTAGCTTGGAAACAGCACACACTAAATCACTTAGTGGCTACCCTAGGAATAACACCATGAATTATTGACTAAATAATACACTTTGTGAAGCCACTAATTCATGGTGTAATTCCTACGGTAACTGCTAAGAGACTAGTAACAGAATACATGATGACCAAACTTACAGAGGGGAATAAAAGCAGAAAAGACACAGAGAAGATGAAAATGAAAGGATGAAAAGATATGACATATAAACAATATCTAAAAGTATAATTTACAAAACAAAGGCACTATATATACAGAAGATTACCTCATAATAACAAAAGGTTCAATTCACCAGAAAGATTTAACAATTTAACATCTATATTTTCCCAATTTCATTCTCAAATATACATAAAGCAAATTGACCAAATTACAGATGATCTTATTAAAACTCTCTTGATAATTCAAAGGAGAAAACAAATGAGAAAAGTAAGATTTGAACAATGATATATAATCTATATGTAAAAATACATAATAAAATAATATATCAAAATATTTATATATAAACAATAAGTTACAATATGTATACCAAACACTTAAATGAATATATTTCAAGTACACACATAACGTTTCAAAAAATGACCATAAGGCAACTTCAAAAATTTTTATAAGAATATGTTCCACAAATAAAATGTAATCAAGCCAGAAAACAACATATTATTTTGAAAATTAAAAATATATTTCTAAAATGCTTTGAATTCGATGATAAAAGTAACATATTAGAAGCTTTGAGATGAAGCTAAAGTGGTCATAGAGGAAACTTTAGAGTAGCAAATGTGTATATTAGAAAAAAAGACTGGATACTAATAAACTGTGATCTATCTCAAATCCCTAGGGAAAGAATGGAAAAGTAAACCCAAAGAAAATAGCAAGAGAAAAAAATGATGTTAAGAAAAGAAAAAACACACACAGTAAAATAAATGAATGAAGTTAAAAGTCAGTTATTGGAAAGCCTGGTATAATTGATAAACATCTGGCTAGGCTGATTAAAAAAAAGAAGAAAAGCACAAATAATAAACATCAGAAGTGACAAAGTGAACATCATATAGACACTGCAAATATTAACACAAACGTAGGCCACTTTAAATAACTTCATACACATAAATTTAAACATTTAGAAATAGAAAAATTCTTAGCAAAATAATATTTACCAAAATCAACTCAAGTTTTTTCTAAGAAGAAACAAAACCAGAAAGCATTGCATAATCTATTAAAGATAATGAATTCCTGGGTGGGAGGAGGGCAACAAAAACTCCTGCTACAAACTCCTATGAAACTTTAGTTCTAGATGGCCTCTTAGTGAATGTTACCAAGCATTTCAAGAAGAAATAATCCTAACTTCGATAAAATTTTCCAAAGTATAAGAGGAAACATATCCAGGCTTGATTTATGAAGCTAGTATTATCTGGATGCTCCAAGCCATCAAAGATAGCATGAGAAAGGAAAATTACAGAACTCTCTCACTTTCACTGTCTTACTCAAAGACTAAAATTCTAAACAAAGTATTAACAAAACAAATCCACCCATATGTAAGAAACATGATGTCTCATTAAAATGTTGGACTTATTCTAGGAATGTGATATAAGTTTAACATTAGAAAATTGGTCAGTGTGATTTTTCACATTAACAGAAAATGTAGAAAAAAGTATATAATAGAGGCAGAAAAAGCATTTGAAAATACAATTCATGAAAAAACCTCTCAGAGTAAACAGGGTATGAAAAGGAATGCTCATAATCTGATAAATACTGCCCTAAAAATCAGCAGCCAACATTTTTGTGAATCTTGATGAGCTGATTTGAAAATTAATATGGAAAGGCAAAAAGTTATGAAAATCCAAAATGTTCTTGGCAGATGACAAGATGGGAAGATTTGCTCATCCAGGTAACAAATAAATGGTATGATATCAGTGTGGTGTTGGCATAAGGATAGACAATTGGAGCAATGCAACAGACTTACACATAAGTGGTCATCTAATGTATAACAAAGATGATAGTTCAGTGAAACGGTGAAAGGGTTTAGCACTACCTATGAAAACTGAGGTATTATGTATAGTATTGTCTACTAACTTTGAAGATAGCACATATTGCTAGATGTATATCCAACAGTTATCTATGCCCATGGGTACCAGTAGACATGGTCAAACATTCATAGTATCCATACCAACACCAAATTGAAAACTCAAAGGTATATCAAAAGCACACTGGTTAAATAAATTGTGATACATTAATGTAATGAAACACAATACAGCAACAAAAAATGAACAATATAAGATGAATCTCACAAAGAAACTTGAGCAAAAAAAGACACAGAAAAGACAAAAGATATGAGTCCATTTATCTAAAGCTCAAAAGCAAGGAAAGCTACACATCAGTGTTTAGAGCTATAGACTTTGGTAATAAAACTTTCAAGAACATCAAGGAAATGATTCCTAAAAAGGCAATACGGTGGTCCCCTTTAGAGAATATGAAGTGCGTTAGGAATGGGAAGAAGCAAAGTATGACTAGGTAGCTGCACCCTTTATTCTATTTCTCCCCAGGTAGTGGTGCCATGAGTATTTACTTTAGCTGGGTTCATTAAGTCATGCAAAACAATGAGAGGAGTTATCATTGCTTCTGAGAGGGAAAAAAGAACAAAAGAAAGAGAGGGAGGAAGAAAGGAAACACTGAGTCTGCTTGCATGAGAAGGTCAGAGAAAAAGAAGCCTGAAGGCAGAGAGGCCAAGAAGGGACTTGGAAAGTGCCCAGTAGGAAATTTTGTTTGCTGTGAGATCTGCGATGCAAGGCCCTCTTCTGCCTCTTTCACAAAGTCTTTTGGAAAGTTGATGCTGCTTTCTGTTTGAATGAGATATTTCATGGAAACTCAAAGAAGGCTTGGCATGTTGTGAAAAGAGAAGACATCTTGGTATACCCAGGACCCGGTAGATGAGGGAATAGCAATTGATCATCTGAGTTAAACTCCGTGTGTATCTTCTTCATGGTGTGGACCTTCTGCTTGGATTAAAGTTACGTGTATGCCTCCCCTTTCCCTTTTGATTTGGGTAGAAATGATATAAGCTTTGAAGTCATATAGACCTAGGTTCAAATTTCATTTTGATATTTACCTGCTAGGAGAATTTGGACAAGTTTCTTAGCCTTTCTGAACCTTAATTCCCCACCGTAAATTGGATAATAACAATACTTACCCCACAGGTGACTTAGGAAAAATGCCTAGCAGAGGGGTTGCCAGCTAGAGCCCTATAGGCCAGATGTGTGATTTGCTTGGCTCTGCAGAATATTTTTAAAAAATTTTTCTTTCATTTCTTACATGTTAAAATTAGTAGTTTTACATAAAAATCTGAATGCTTGGTTTTTCTTGGAAAATTGGAAAATCTGACCATGCCAGACCTCATTTTTAAATGGCAATTGCATGTGCCCCTGCAAGCAGGGGTGTGACTTCCGCTTGGTCCCAGACCCATTCCGTCTTGATTTTCTTACACTTGATCCGCCTCATTAACATTTCCTGAATGCCTTTAGGCCCTGCACTTGGAACCGGAGTCCAGCACAGAAAATAACCTAAGTGTTTGTTCATTTGTTTCATGATCTCAAAAATTTATTGACCAAATCACATTTCTCTATTTCTTTCAGAAAAAAAAAAATGTTTTGAAGGTACAACTTTCTACAGTGCTTGAGAACATTGTGTAAATTTTCTACTTATAGCATATTACCAACCTTGGTATTCAAAGAATGTGTATTACTAACAGGAAATACAATGAACATTGCTTACCATGTGAGATACTGCTAAAGAAGCCTGTTGCCAGGTGTCCATGACCAACTTTTCATCAGCCTCAAAGTTGGACTCAACGTTTTCTAGGGAGTTATCCATCTTGCCCTTCAGTATTGATTTTGTTTTTGGTTTGGGCGTAACTGTTTCCAGAGAAATGGATATTCGAGGAAATAGAGGAATTCTTTGAGAAACAAACAAGCAAAAGGGATATAAAAATTTTGCTTAACAGAATTCTGTTTTTGTGACCATGTTACTTTGTAAATTTTACTCTCTTGGTTTAATTTCAATTTTCAAAGTTTTCCTGGAAGAATTATTTTAATGGAGAAAAGATTACAAAAGACTGCATTCAAGTTTTTGTGGTCTAGAACGTCTTGTTAATAACAAGAGACTCAAAGCAAACAACAACAAAAAACATAACTTTGAGACTTAATTCTCAGTAATTATAAAGCAGAGGATTAGACAATGGCCATTATAAAAAAAATGTGACTTTGTAATTTGTTCCAGAGCATACACTTCCCATGAAGGATAAATTAAAAAGTCAGTCATGAAAAAGCAAACCAAACAAAACTGGGCATCACTTTTCCAAGGTGACAAGTATCATTTGGCATCCCGGAGGGCACAACTGAAGGTAGGACATGACTGTCCATGGCCATATCACATTGAACACACCTGATCTCCTCTGACAGTAGCACATGACTAATAGTCATGTGAGGTCTGAAAGGGGCTACTGCACAGAGGCAGCTAAGTTTTGATGGTAGGTGGGGTAGCCTGCAGCACCATCCCCACAAAGGTTTTTTCTTTGTTTTATAAAGTGCTGTGGGGACACAAAGTTAAGCTCTCCCTCCCTCTTCCCTTATTGCTGCTCCTGTGAAGAAATTTTTGAGCTGCCTCTGGGAATATCTTATCCCAGAAGGATCCCAGGATCTCAAAGGTTAACAGAAGCAGGGAAAGATCTACAAGGTAGAATGCTTATTGTGACTGAGATCTCCCTTTAGTAATAGAAAGAGCAAAGGGCTATCAGCTTGGGGAAGAAATGAGAAGAGAACAGCTCCAAGGATGCCTTTGTTGAAACTAGAGGAAGAGAGTCAGAATCAGTAATCTAGGAACAAGCATTTGGTTTTGTAGACTCAAGTTGCTGGAGAACAGAGCAGTGATTCAGAAAAATGAATCACTGGTACAGCATCACAGTCACAGTCTACCATGCCTAAAAAGGCAGTGTATTGAGGATCTGCTACTCATCTACCCCCAAATTAAATTACATTTTAAAAATCAAATAAGGCTAAATCACTGTTACTCCAGTTTGACTGTGATTCATGTGCTCAAAAAGTTAGGGTAAGGCTTATGTGATCATCTCGAGATGTTTAATACAGTACAACATGTATTTTTCAACATCTTGCTTTGGACGACAGAACTGGTGGTATATAACTTAGAATAAGAATTTGCATTTAGAATTTATTTACTGGAAAATACTCTGATTGAGGTAGCTCTCTCACTATTAGTAGGTATAAACTTGAGCATGTCATTTGACTTTATCAAGTTCAGTTCCTCTTGGAATAATACAAATATGATAATTATTACAAGTATTCATTATCAACTAAGAGTTATTACTATCATTGTGAATAATCTTATGATACTACTACTAATATTATTACTGTATGGTTGTTGGGAGGAATAAAGCATACAAAATATATGAAAATTTTTAACATTGTTCTTGTTTTCCTTTATATATGACAGGTTGATAGGTTAATTGGTTGATATATTGATTGACTGATAGTTCCAGTAGGTACCCAAAGCTGTGATTTGAGGCTGAGATTGGTGCAGAGTTATTCACAGGAAATAAGAACTGGCTGTTCTTTTGCCAGTTTCATTCTACTACCCAACATCAACAGCTTACCCATTATGCCTAACTTGCTATCGTGTGCTGAGAACAGAATGCACTGCCACTCTAGACATAGACATTTGGCCTCTTTTGATGGTTCTCCTCTAGTGGTTTATATTGCTTTTGGATTTTTTAAAATTGTTTTTAATCTCAAAGTTCTCTTTCAGCATCTTGCTGAATATTTTCCTTCTATTTGTGTCAAAAAGAGGGGGCACGTTTTTACTCTTAGATATTCTTGTGTACACATGGGCCTGACAGGGATGTGAGGGGAGTAGATGGAAAAAGCCAGGAGAGAACAGAAATGGGCTTTGGATCACTGCATAAAATATTGTGTTCAGGCTATCTCAAATTCTTTTTGGAACAAGGGAGGGTAAAAGAAACAAATCAGGAAGATACAATAGGTAATAATCAATATTTATTGAGAGTTATTGGGACTCAGTCTCATCTTCTGATACCACGAGATGGTACTAAATGCTTTGTAGATTTTATGTTCCGTAATCTTCACAACATCCCTTCTTTACTGATAAGGAAACTGAGGGTTAAGAGAGATGGAGTGACTTGACAACAAATAAATTGTCTTAATTTATTTACATACAATGATTAACAGAACTAGGATTCAAACCAGATCTGTCTTACTTCAAAATATATTCATTATTCTGCGTTTAGTTTGTGCAACTCCTGACACCTGCATTGACTGAGCAAACTTGTAAAAATATGGTACACTGCCTTCAACATAAAATATATAGCTCACCCCCTTGGAGATTTACTTTTAACTTTCAGTGACTTTATATTATTTTTTTAAATCTGACTTTCTTTTTCCCCTCCTCATATGTGATATAATGTTTTTTGTTTATCACCTGCCTACTGATCATTTAAAAGGATTGTTTTAATTCTTCACTATATTTTATTGATTTAGTTCAAATTAAAATTCATTTAATTTTTAAGGATTTTGATTTCTATTTTTTAATTGCTTTAATTTTAAAAGCTCTCTTAATTTTTTATAGCTGGAAACCATGCCACAGGAATCACCACCACTCCTACCTCCCATTTCTAGAAGACATTTTTCTATTTGTTCAGAACTTCTCAGAGTTGGGGATCTTGCCTTTCCCTTGCCCCTACCCATTGGATGTACAAAAACAATGACTTACAGACTTTTACATTGCACAGGATTTTCTTGGCAGAAAATAAAATTTTTCTTCTATCCTACCACCAAGTTTATTTTTTTGCTGGCAGAAATCTGATGTTAGACTATTAATAGGTCTTTCAGTCACTCTCATAAGGTCATTATCACATACTACTGAGACTTTACTGTTTCTCAAGGTCTTTACCTGTAAAAGACTCAAAACACCTTTCATTTTCATTTATATAATACAATATGTACACACACACACACACACACACACACACACACACCTGCTTTGGTCCTTTCATAAAAGTGTTAGATGTTCATAATTTCTTTCTCTCTCTCTTTTTCTTTTCTTTTCTTTTTTTTTTTTTTTTTTGAGATTGGAGTCTCGCTCTGTCGCCCAGGCTGGAGTGCAGTGCCGCGATCTCGGCTCACTGCAACCTCCGCCTCCCGGGTTCACACCATTCTCAGCCTCCTGAATAGCTGGGACTACAGGTGCCTGCCACCACGCCCAGCTAATGTTTTTTGTATTTTTAGTAGAGACGGGGTTTCACCGTGTTAGCCAGGATGGTCTTGATTTCCTGACCTCGTGATCCCCTGCCTTGGCCTCCCAAAGTGCTGGGATTACAGGCGTGAGCCACCGCGCCTGGCCGAGGTTCATAATTTCTTACCAGAAACCGTTGGGGCCAAAAGTGTTTCAGAATTCAGAATTTGTGTGTTCCATATATTCCTGAATACCACCTGCAGAGTCTGTGGGATGACTCCATCATAAAACGCATTTTATCTCTGCAGCAAAATGAGTAAATATTCCCTATAAATTGGATCATGTATATTAGTAGTCTTAAGTCAATGACACAAAAACGATTAAAAAAAAGTTTGGTTATTAGAGCTTTTTTGGACCTTGGATTTGCAGATAAAGGAGTGTGATTTTTTATTAGTGGTAATTAATTTTAAATCACAAAACTTTATGTTTAAAACAATTACAGTGTGATATAATAGCCTGCCTTACCCAAGTTGGCTTTCGGAATTGTCTTTATTATCCAGCTGGACCAAAGGGATTCGAGTAAATCTCTTATTGTCCTCTATTGGGATTTTACTTTCCATTCCCCGGTAATAATCTTGAAGGAGTCTCTTCGTATCTTGGAAACGGTTCAGTTCTGCCTTTAATAGGAAATGTGAATGTTAATATCCAAGAAAGAACAAGCTGATCTGTACATATTTCCGATATAAGCCTCTGAAAGCGCTAGTTTGAAAACATTTACATTGAAAATAATTTTCTGGAAATTAAGAAGGAGCATTGGTTATAAGTCTATATCTAAGATTTTCATTAAAATTAAAGATAACTAGTGACTGCATTTTCTATATTTATGAAACATGATTCTACTTAACAAAATGACTTTTCTATGCCTCTTGACATTGTGACAGTTACAGGATATATGATGTTTCAAGTAATGCATGCTATTCACTATTTTAACATTAGCAATTCCTGTGTCCTAGATTCAATCAGCCAATAAATATAGTAGCAAACTTCTTTGCCATAGGTAGCATATGAGTTGATTTGGGAGATGCCAAAAAACACTATACACACAAATACAAAATACAAATACAAAAAGACACTAGGTTCTGGTTCACTAGAGCAACTTAACTTAGCTGTGGAGAAACGACAAAGGGCAACATAAAGTTTTTTTTTTGTTGTTGTTTCCTTTTTGAGACAGAGTCTTGCTCTATCACACAGGCTGGAATGCAGTGGTATGATCCCAGCTCATTGCAACCTCCACCTTCTGGGTTCAAGCGATTTTCCTGCCTCAGCCTCCTGAGTAGCTGGGTTTACAGGGCCCTGCCCCCACGCCCTCCTAATTTTTGTATATTTAGTCAAGACAGGGTTTTGCAATGTTGGCCAGGCTGGTTTCGAACTCCTGACCTCAGGTGATCTGTATACCTCAGCCTCCCAAAGTGCTGGGATTACATGCATGAGCCACTGCGCCCGGCAACATAGAGTCTAAAGAATAGTTCTCTTTCCACAATTTCCTCTGTTGTTCAATATGCGGAGAAGAGAGATAATTCAGTTCCTCCAGTGCTCACAGCTAAACCCTTCTGCTTGCTTTGCAAGTAAGTACCTTGTGAAAAATGGAGCAACCCAGAGGAGCTGGTGGCAAGGTGAGCATCGGTCATTCCCTTGTTGTGTCTCCCTGTCAGCAAAGGTCATTTCCTTTTGTGGTATGCATACGCTGAAGTGTGTGCATAGTGAGATTCTGCACAGTGCCAACAACACAAATGTAGAATGTGGTATTTTTCAACCTGGTCTCCCATTGGGTTTAGAACAATATGGTGTATATCTGTGCTTCTCTTTGTTAGTGCAAACATGACCTCCAGACTTTAGTCACCTGGGCTACTTAAATCAGTACCTGAGGGCCTAAATATTGACGCTCTTTACATAGATGAATTCCATGATATCTAGCTAATTACAGAAAGCATCATTTTAAAAAGAAAAACAAAATTGACCTAATGTTCAAAGCCTTATCTAAACCAAACTCAAAGATATTTATGAAGAGATCCCTACATTTATCAAACAATTATGTCACTACTTATTTTGTAAAATATCAAGAAATATACTCTTATTGCCATATTCACAGTACAGAATAAAAAAAGTCTGGTTTTTTACTGTAGTCTACAACAAAAGACAAGAACAGTTTCAATAAGTCTGTGTTTGATATAGAAAAGGTTAAGCCAAATTGCTCCTGGAAAAAGCTGTTTTCTGTACTATTCAACTTTTCTAATCAAATGACTGAAACAGGAAAAAATTAATTTGGTGAACGTGCATCTAAGTTAAAAAATAAAAGTACCATTTATGTATTGTTTCACATTACAGAACATTTTCAATAGTCTCCTTGGATTTTAAACATAAATATATATTTAAGTAGTTTTTTAAACTAGCATTTTGAAATGACAAGAAAAACTAAACCTTTTTCTCTTTCCTTGCAAAACAACAAAATTAAGTTTTAAAATATTAATGTATGAACAAATCCTACAGTTTGACAATAAGTGTTTGCACCTGTCATGCTTAGGTTTGGTAAAACAGAGGAGAATAATGAGTCTTGTAAATTATGAGAACTTGCAGAATGCCACATTTATGGTGAATTGGATCATATAGAAACCCAATTTGTACAAACTGAATATTGACAACTTTGGGGAATTAAAATAAGTGTGTTGAGGTTATAAAAATTATTAGTCATTAAATCATAGCATTGTATTATTTAGTAAATAAATTTAGAAATCAGAAAATTATTTCCTCCTTAACTTATAGAACTAAACTATTTAATAAAGATTAGGTTTAGTAGAGCTTCTTTTATACAATTGGTATTTGGGACAGTGCTGTTCTCTGTGCCTTAGGCTTACCTTACTGTAGTGATTATCTTATGCAAAATATTAATTTATTTTTAGAAGGCATAATTTAATTAACTAAATCTGAATAAGATGCCATACTATATCCAAGATTTTCATAAAGGCAGAATTAATCAAAATTCCTGTTAGATTTATGATAACTAGTAAACAATATTTTCTCTTAAGATTTTTAATTGTGACAGAATCTTAGATTTAAAAGGAATTTTAGAAATCATCTAGCATAGCATTTTCTAAAATACATTTTGTAGAAAACTTGTCCTATAGGCAGTTAATGAGTACCTTGTTGGGGAAGAAACAAAAACTTCTCAAGATCAAATAGTGTAGAAAATAGAAATAGAAAAAGGATTTCCTTCCTGTAGGGCATTTCGATATCTAAACACATCGATACACTCGTCAATCTCCCAGGGAGAGGTAGGAAGGCTAGAGTAGATAGCACTTCCCAAAGTCATTTGATCACAGAGTCCTTGTTTTGTGAAACACCTTGTAGGACTAATGTCTATGGAACCTGCTTTGGGATACATTTATCTAGCTGTCTGTTATCCAATACCACAGATTCTTGAAGGCTTTCTCTAGTGTACTTTCCACTGTTCCTCCAAAACCACGTGCAAACTTCTGCTTTTGAGCATCCTGGACAAAAAGCTCATTGCCTCCAAAGTCTGTTACTTGATGGCCTGTTCATTAGGCTCTTTCTTTAAATATTGAATTGAAACCTTCTCTTTTGTAATTTCCACCCTTGGTTTTTATAGGATCTTATTGATCAGTGCAAAATAAAGCTCTCTACAGTTCTATGCGGCAAACTTTCAACTATTTGAAAAATAAAGCAGTGGTTAGGAATACAGTAGACACTCCCTTATCCATGGGGGATAAGTTTCAAGACCCCCAATGGATGTGTGAAACCTCAGATAGTTCCAAACATTATATACACTATGATTTTTCATCTGATAACTAAATTGGCTACTAAGTGACTAACAGATGGGCAGGTAGCATCTACAGGGTGGATACTATGGACAGGGGGATGATTCACATTCTGAGCAAGACAGAATGAAACAGTGTGAAACTTCATCACACTACTCAAAATGGAGCACAATTTAAAACTTATGAATTATTTATTTTTGGAAATTTCCATGTAATATTTTCAGACTGTGGGTAACAAACTATGGAAAATAAACCCGAGGAGAAGGGGGAGCTACTGTACTGGCTTTGAAGTCAGATGGGCAAATTGTTTCACCTGTGTTTGCCTCAATTTCTTCATTTGTGAAATGAAGATAATGGAACTTGCAGTAGGCTGGGTGTGGTGGCTCACTCCTGCAATCCCAGCACTGTGGGAGGCCGAGGCGGATGGATCACCTGAGGTCAGGAGTTCGAGACCAGCCTGGCCAACACGGTGAAACCGTGTCTCTACTAAAAATACCAAAATTAGCCAGGCGTGGTAGTGGGCACCTGTAATCCCAGCTACTTGGGAGGCTGAGGCAGGAGAATCGCTTGAACCCGGGAGGCGGAGGTTGCAGTGAGGTGAGATTGTACCATTGCACTCCAACTTGGGTGCAAGAGTGAAAACTTGTTGGGAAGTTTTAATGTATTCTACATAAAAATCTTTAGAATGGTGCCTGGCATATATATAGTAAGAATTTAGTAAATGTTAGCTTTTATTTACTGCTTTTTCCTCTTTATTCCTTGTTGGTCTTAGATATTAGTTCAGTTTCTCAAGATAACAGTCCTATACCTAGGGATTATTGAAATATTGAGTCATATAACATTTCCAAAGGTGGTATGTATTGCTGTTAATCAAGAATGATTCATAAAAAGTATCTGCCTTCATTATTGGCTTTCATCTATTTCTGCCATAAGCTTTTGATACAACTGTTTATAATACTTGATTTTTGCTTGCCCAAACCAATGTCATGGGGATGCTATACAGACTGGTCTAGGCTGCTTAGGCACCTCACTTTAATCTTTGCATACAACTCATGCCATGTGGATCTGTCCTCCTGGTTGTGACCCAGTTTTGTCCTCTGCTTTGGATGACATCTTTCTAACTCCATCTTCTCTTTCCAATCCAGATTCCTAACATGGCTGCATGGGGTCTTCACTGTCCTGGTATCCTGATTTCTTGAAACCTCCTACCTGAGGGGCTGCTCCTGCCTCTCAGATTTCTGCTGATATTTCAGACCTTCTGTGGTCTGGCCTATGCCTGAGCCATGAATTGTCCCTTTGAGGACTGGAAGTATCAGCATGTATTGGTCCTTTGATGAAAAGACATTTACTGAACACCTATTATGCACTAGCTGTAGGGATTGCCAGATAAGTACTCTCATTTCCTGTAGTATCTCTTTATCTAAGTAAATCAACTAAAGACCAGAAATGTACCCTTTTCCATTCTCTATCTTCACTCCTGTTGTTTTAGGAAAAAAATACTCACGTACACACAACTTGAACGAAGACAGCCTTCATATTCTCTTCAGCTTGACCCAACTTTAGACAGGCTGCTTCCTGACTCTAGACCCCACCTCCCTTTTGTTAGAGCATTTGCTTTAAGAAAACTTGACGTTGTGAATCCTTTCACTGTTCCTTTGAGATGTAAATCTTTTCAAAAGCCTCCTACCATTTGTACAACCCAGAAAAGAATGTCTTTCTCAAGGACCTAAAAACCATCTCTTTGTAATGTAGTTAATCATCAAGGAATACAGTGCCTCTGTCTCCCGGTTCCTGTGTGAGAGTAGGAGCCTAACTTCACTGGGTGCATTGCTTCAAGTCCTAAAACTACCTCCTGTGATGAAGATTGTAGAAAGTTGACTTTTCCTTCTGATAACGTCAATTGGCAAACACAGTTGGCCTATGACCCATACCTTCTAACCTACTCAGGCTCTTAAAAACTCTCTAGCCCTTTGTCTTGGCAGAATTGGGTTTGTGCTTTCTCCCTGATTGCTGGCAATGGTGTCAGAATAAAATCAGCACCTGTCTTCTAATCTTGTCCTGTGCAATTTTTTTTTTTAACTTAATAGGCTGCAAACATAAGTTAATCAGGTTGCATTGATTATGGTCTGTTTTTCTAGTCCAGTATTGGAAAACTTTTTATTTTCAGGAATCAAATGTCTGCCTGACCTGATCTTGCCTATATTTATTGTGGTCAGGCTGCTTTCCTGGGCTTTCTTTGTCCACTTAAGGGGTCTGCTTTGAGAGTCTGGTGAGATAACTCAGTTGTAGACACTATTTCTACTGTGGCTTTCTACATATCTAGGCCACCTGGAGCAACGCTGGTGGGTAGTTGCTTGAGATGCTTTCAATTTGGGTGCATATTGGGCTGGACCAAAATGTATTATTTCAGCTAGCTTTCTTGGTGAGTTGGAGCTCATACCAGGCATAGTGCTATACCAAAATGAGCCCTGAACAGATCTCTCATATTCCCAAGAAAGTGTCATATGAGGGACTGAGGGATGAGGCTGTGAAGGGAAGTGCCTGGGTCATTGTGACCACTGCTCTTACCTGCATCAGGGAAAAGAAATGGTTCATTGTCATTCCAAGAGAGTCCTGTAACCAGTTCTCATTAATGATGTCAAGCCGCTCCTGCTCTGCCTCTTCCTTCCGTGCGTCACAAATGTCCCACAGGCGGTCTCGCAGATCCTAGACAGAAAACAGGCATCGGCATTGTCACTATGCTTTAGACTGCTGCTCAAACCACCTAGGTGCAATAAAACTAAAATCCTTTGCCTCTCTTAAAAATGTCTCTAAAGAAATTTTACACCAATTGCACTCGTGCATTGTATGTGCTCATTCAACCAATATTCATTTTGAGTCTACTCTGTCAGTCCCTCACATTTGAAGAGGACCTCACCACATCATATGTCTATGCCTACCACAAACCCACTATGTTTTACTTTATTCATGAATGGCTATGTTTTATGTGCTTTAATCCTTCCTAAAAAAAATGTGTTTGATTGAAAAAGTCATTTCAGTGAATTTTTTTGGGGGAAATGGCAATTGTTGGTGGAAAAAATATGCAGCTGTATTAAATTAGGGGCATAAATTTGTTAATTAATACCACAGGTATAACATATTGTTCACCAAAAATATATATATCACAGTTTCTTTATCCACTCATTGATTGACGGTTATTTGGGTTGGTTCCACGATTTTGCAATTGTGAATTGTGCTGCTATAAACAGCGTGGGCAAGTATCTTTTTCAAATAATGACTTCCTTTCAACTGGGTAGATACCCAATAATAGGATTGCTGGATCAAATGATAGTTCTACTTTTAGTTCTTAAAGGAATCTCCACACTGTTTTCCATAGTGTCTGTACTAGTTTACATTACCACCAGCAGCGTAGAAGTGTTCCCTGATCACCGCATCCTCGCCAACATCTACTGGTTTTTGTTTTTTTCATTATGGCCATTCTTGCAGGAGTAAGGTGGTATCACATTGTGGTTTTGATTTGCATTTCCCTGATCATTAGTGATGCTGAGCATCTTTTCATATGTTTATTGCCCATTTGTATATCTTCTTTTGAGAATTGTCTATTTATATCAGTAGCCCACTTCTTGATGGGATTGTTTTTTTCTTACTGATTTGAGTTCGTTGTAGATTCTGGATATTAGTCTTTTGTCAGATGTATAGATTGTGAAAATTTTCTCCCATTCTGTGGGTTGTCTGTTTACTCTGCTGACTGTCCATTTACTGTGCAAAAGCTGTTTGGCTTAATTAAGTCCCAGCTATTTATCTTTGCTTTTATTGCATTTGCTTTTGGGTTTTTCGTCATGAAATCCTTGCCTAAGCCAATGTCTAGAAGGGTTCTTCCAATGTTATCTTGTAGAATGTTTAGTTTCAGGTCTTAGGTTTAAGACCTGAATTCATCTTGAGTTGATTTTTGTATAAGGTGCAAGATGAGGATCCAGTTTCATTTCCCTATGTGTGGCTAGCCAATTATCCCAGCACCATTTGTTGAATAGGGTGTCCTTTCCCCAATTTATGCTATTGTTTGCTTTGTCAAAGATCAGTTGACTGTAGGTATTTGGGTTTATTTCTGGGTTCTCTATTCTGTTCCATTGGTCTATGTGCCTATTTTTATACCAGTATCATGATGTTTTGGTTACTATGGTCTTATGGTATAGTTTGAAATCAGGTAGTGTGATGCTTCTAGATTTGTTCATTTTGCTTAGTCTTGCTTTGGCAATGTAGGCTCTTTGTGGTTCCATATGAATTTTAGAATTGTTTTTTCTAACTCTCTGAAGAATGTTTGTGGTATCTTGATGGGGATTGCATTTAATTTGTAGATTGCTTTGGGCAGTATGATCATTTTCACAATATTGATTCTACCCATCCATGAGCATGGGATGTGTTTCCATTTGTTTGCGTCATTGTGTCATTTATGATTTTTTTCAGCAGTGTTTTGTAGTTTTCCTTGTAGAGGTCTTTTGACTCCTTGGTTAGGCATATTCCTAAGTATTTCATTTTTTTTGCGGCTATTGTAAAAGGGGTTGAGTTCTTGATTTGATCCTCTGCTTGGCTGCTGTTGGTGTATAGAAGAACTACTGATTTGTGTACATTAATCTTGTATCCAGAAACTTTGCTGAATTCTTTTATTAGTTCTAGGAGCTTTCTGGAGGAGTCTTTAGGGTTTTCAAGGTAAATGATCATATCGTCGGCAAAGTAAACTTCCGACGGTAAATGATCATATCGTCGGCAAGTAAACTTCCTCTTTACTGACTTCAATGCCTTTTATTTTTTTCTCTAGTCTGATTGCTCTGGCTAGGACCTCCAGTATTATGTTGAAGAGGAGTGGTGAGAGTGGGCATATTTGTCTTGTTTCAGTTTTCAGAGGGAATGCTTTCAACTTTTCCCCATTGAGTATTATGTTGGCTGTGGGTTTGTCATAGATGGCTTTTATTACATTGAGGTATGTCCCTTGTATGCCAATTTTTGCTGAGAGTTTTAATCATAAAGGCATCCTGGATTTTGTCAAATGCTTTTTCTGCATCTGTTGAGATGATCACATGATTTTTGTCTTTAATTCTGTTTATGTGGTGTATCACATTTATTGACTTGTGTATGTTAAAGCATCGCTGGTATAAAAACCACTTGATCATGGTGGATTATCTTTTTGACATGTTGTTGGATTTGGTTAGCTAGTGTTTTGTTAAGGATTTTTAGCATCTATGTTTATCAAGGATATCAGTCTGTAATTTTCTTTTTTGGTTGTCCTTTGCTGGTTTTGATATTAGGGTAATGCTGGCTTCATAGAATGAATTAGAGAGGGTTCCTTCTTTCTCTGTACTGTGAAGTAGTATCAAAAGGATTGGTATCAATTCTTCTTTGAATGTCTGGTAGAATTTTACTGTGAATCCATCTGGTCCTGGACTTTTTTATGTTGGTAATTTTTAAATTACCATTTCATTCTTGCTGCTTGTTATTGGTCAGTTCAGGGTATCTAATTCTTCTTGATTTAAGTTAGGAAGGTTGTATTTTTCCAGGAATATATCCATCCCTTCTAGGTTTTCAGGTTTATGTGTGTAAAGGTGTTCACAGTAGCCTTGAATGATCTTTTGTATTTCACTGAGGTCAGTTGTAATATCTCCTGTTTTGTTTCTTAGTGAGGTTATTTGCATTTTCTCTCTTCTTTTCTTGGTTGATCTTGAGAATGGCCTATCAATTTTATTTTCAAAGAACCAGCTTTTTGATTCAATTGTCTTTCATATTTTTGTTGTTGTTGTTGTTGTTCCAATTTCATTTAGTTCTGCTCTGATGTTTTTTTCCTTTCTTCTACTGGGTTTGAGTTTGGTTTGTTCTTGTTTTCTAGTTCCTTGAGGTGTGACCTTAGAATGTCAATTTGTGCTCTTTCGATCTTTTTGATGTAGGCATTTAGGGCTATGAACTTTCCTCTTAGCACCACCTTTGCTGTATCCGAGGTTTTGGTAGGTTGTGTCATTGTCATTCAGTTTGAAGAATTTTTAAATTTCCATCTTGATTTCGTTTTTGATCCAATGCTCATTCAGAAGCAGGTTATTTAATTTCCATGTGTTTGCATAGTTTTGAAGATTCCTTTTGGAGTTGATTTCCAGTTTTATTCCACTGTAGTCTAAGAGAGTGCTTGATATAATTTCAATTTTCTTAAATTTATTGAGGCTCATTTCATGGCCTATCATACGGTCTATCTTGGAGAAAGTTCTATGCTCTGTTGAATAGAATGTGTATTTTGCGGTTGTTGGGTGGAATGTTCGTATATATCTGTTAAGTCCATTTGTTCCAAGGAATAGTTTAAATCCATTGTTTCTTTGTTGATTTTCTATCTTGATTACCTGTCTAGTGCTGTCAGTGGAATATTATTGTCCCCCATTATTATTGCGTTGCTGTGTGTCTCATTTCTTAGGTCTATTAGTGATTGTTTTATAAATTTGGAGCTCCAATGTTAGGTACATATATGTTTAGGATTGTGATATTTTCCTGTTGCACAAGGCCTTTTACCATTATATAATGTCCCTCTTTGTCTCTTTTAACTGCTGTTGCTTTACAGTTTGTTTTGTCTGATATAAGAATACCTATCCCTGCTCACTTTTTGTGTCCATTTGCATGAAATGCCTTTTTCCACCCCTTTACTTTAAGTTTATGTGAGTCCTTATGCGTTAGGTGAGTCCACTGATGGCAGTAGATGGTTGGTGAGCTGTTATCCATTCTGCAGTTCTGTATCTTTTAAGTGGAGCCTTTAGGCCATTTACATTCAATGTTAGTATTGAAAGTGAGGTACCATTGCATTCGTCATGCTCTTTGTGGCCTGTGTACTTTTGGCTTTTTTGTTTGTTTGTTTTGACTTTTTAACTTGTATTTTTGTTTTATAGGTCCTGTGTGATTTATGCATTAAAGAGGTTCTGTTTTGATGTGTTTCCAGGATTTGTTTCAAGATTTAGAGCTCCTTTTAGCAGTTCTTGTAGTGGTGACTTGGTAATGGCAAATTCTCTGAGCATTTGTCGTTTGAAAAAGACTATGTCTTTCCTTCATATATGATGCTTAGTTTTGCTTGATACAAAACTGTTGGCTGATAATTGTTTTGTTTGAGGAGGCTGAAGATAGGGCCCCAATCCCTTCTAGCTTGTAGGGTTTCTGCTGAGAAATCTGCTGTTAATTTGATAGGTTTTCCTTTATAAGTTACCTGGTGCTTCTGTCTCACAGCTCTGAAGATTCCTTCCTTTGTCTTAACTTTGGATAACCTGATAACAATGTGCCTAGGCGATGATTTTTTTGTGATAAATTTCCCAGGTGTTCTTTGTACTTCTTGTGTTTGAATGTCTAGGACTCTAGCAAAGCTGGGGAAGTTTTCCTCAATTATTCCTCTAAATATGTTTTCCAAGTTTTTATGATTCTCTTCTTCCTCAGGAACACCAATTATTGTTAGGTTTGGTCATTTAGCATAATCCCAGACTTCTTGGAGGCTTTGCTCATATTTTCTTTCTCTTTTTTCATTGTCTTTGTTGGACTGGGTTAATTTGAGGACCTTGTCTTTGAGTTCTGAATTTCTTTCTTCTACCTGTTCAATTCTATTGCTGAGACTTTCCAGAGCATTTCAGGTTTCTAAAAGTGTGTACAAAGTTTCCTGAATTTTTATTTGTTTTTTCTTTCAGCTACCTATTTCCTTGAATATCTCTCCCTTCACTCCTTGTATTGTTTTTTGGATTTCCTTGCATTTGGCTTTGCCTTTCTCTGGTGCCTCCCTGATTAGCTTAATAACTAACCTCCTGCATTCTTTTTCAGATAAATCAGGGATTTCTTGGTTTGGATCCATTGCTGGTGAACTAGTGTGATTTTTTTCGGGGTGTTAGCCTTGTTTTGTCGTATTACCAGGGCTGATTTTTTGGTTTCTTCTCATTTGGGTAGGCTCTGCAGAGGAAAGGTCTAGGACTGAAGGCTCTTGTTCAGATTCTTTTGTCCCATAAGGTGTTCCCTTGATGTAATACTCTCCCGCTTTTCCTATGGATGTCGTTTTCCTTGAGCCAAACTGCAGTGACTGTTGTCTCTCTTGTGGGTGTAGCCACCCAGTAAGTCTACCCTGCTGCAGGTTGGAACTGGGGGTTGTCTGACAGAGTCCTGTGATGTGAATTGTCTGTGGGTCTCCCAGCCATGGATACCAGTGCCTGTTCTGGTGGAGGTGGTGGGGGAGTGCAATGGACTCCATGAGGGTTCTTAACCTTGGTGGTTTAATGATCTATTTTTGTGCTGGTTGGCATCCTGCCAGGAGGTGGTGCTTTCCAGAGAACATCAGCTATAGTAGTGTGGAGAGGGACCAGCAGTGGGCGGGGCCCTAGAACTCCCAAGATTATATGTCCTTTGTCTTCTGCTACCAGGGTGGCTAGGGAAGGACTATCAGGTGGGGGCAGGGCTAAGCATGTCTGAGCTCAGACTCTCCTTGGGTGGGTTTTGCTGTAGCTGCTGTTGGGAATGGGGGTGAGATTCCCAGGTCATTGGAGTTATGTACCTAGGAGGATTATGGCTGCCTCTGCTGAGTCATGTAGGTTGTCAGGGAAGTGGAGGGAAAGCCGGCAGTCACAGCCTCATGCAGCTTCCATGCAAACCGAAGGGCCGGTCTCACTCCCGCCAGGCCTCTGCCAACAGCCCCGAGTCTGTTTCCAGGCAGTGGGTGAGATGGGCTTGAGAACTTGTTCAGGGATACCCACCTCCCAGCTGTGAAACAAAAGGGCTTGGGTCTTCCCCCACCTGGGAGTCTGCACACCGGATGTGCACCCTCCCCGAGCTCTGGCCAGGAGGCTTCTTGCCCAGTTCAAATTGTTACAAGGTTCAGCTACAGATGTCCTTCTCCCTGTGGAGTTTTACCCCCTGCTCCTTTGGCCACCCTCCCGATGGAACCCTGTGGTGCCAGGCGGGAATGGGCGGCTTGGGCACCCAGTGAGCTCCCAGTGCCTTTCTGCTACTTCCTCCACCCCTGTATTTCACTCAGCTCTCAAAATTGACTCAGCTCCAGGTAAGGTCAGAAACTTCTTCTGCAAACAGACTTTCAGTTTCTCCAGTGAGGGTGTGTTCAGGAGAGGAGGGTCTCCCTTCCCACTTACGCAGTTGGGGCACTCATAGTATCTGGCGTGTCTCCCAGGTCCCGCAGGAGCAGTCTGCCTCCTTCAGAGGGTCTGTGAGTCCTCTCGGGATTGCTGGTTTGTTCTGGCAGTTGATCTGGAGCTAAAATTCACAGTGCAAGCCTCCACACACTGCTCTGTCCAGAGTTGTAATCTAGTCCTGCCTTGTATCTGCCATGATGATCCAGTTTTGTTTGTTTGTTTGTTTTTGTTTTTTTAAGGCAGAGTCTCACTCTGTCGCCCAGGCTAGAATGTGCCCTGAGCATGATCTTGGCTCACTGAAGCCTCCACCTCCCGGGTTCATGCAATTCTCCTCTTTATATATTTTTTAAAGAAAAGAGAGGACACAGCAGAGGAAAAAGCACAAAAGCAGGGTGACCTTGATTCTAGTTCTTTTTCTCCCACGGACTCAGTGTGAAACCTTTGCAAGTAACATCATGTCTGTGGCTCAGTTTTGTAATGGACAAAATGAGAACAATGCAACACCAGAACCTCTCTATTAATTTAATAGGATTGGAATGGAATAATTGAAGAACAAGGAATATTACCAGGGGTAAAAAGGGATTAAAGCAATGAGTTTTTGTTATGAACTTGCCCAGAGGCATTGCTGGTTTTCACATTTTATTTAGCAAGAATTAGGGAATTACTAAATATATAAATCAGAGATGTATTTAAGAGAGATTCATAACTATTAATTGAGAAGATCATGCAGACTAAATCATTAAAAACTTCTATTCTTAAAAAAGTTGTAAAGACTTTCCACTGGGTAAAAACCCACATTCAACTTATGTGATGCTTACTAGAGATACATAAAACAAAATGACACAAAATGGTCAGTGTGGAAACTTATATGACCACATACAAATTAAAAATAAAGCAAGGTTTATGGTATTTATATAAGATAGCAGTCAAATTTAAGACAAAAACACTTTGGACACAAAGATTTTATACCATAATGAGGAACAGGGCAACTTGAGCACAGAATCCCAATACTACTGCTTACTATGTTGGCTTCTTTACCATATTTGTTCATCTATAAAATGGGAGTATTACTAGTACCTGCCTCAGAGGGTGGTTGTGGGGATGAAAAAGACAGTGCCAGAACATAGTGCATGCTCAGCAATTAGTTATTACTGTTGCTGCCTTAAAATTGATGAAAATCAAAAGCCATAGCAAGGAAAATGGATAGAAATGTAATAGTCACAGGAGTTTTTCACTTACTTTCACCAGTTTTTACAAGATCATGTAACTATAAAAATGTCAAAAAAAAAAAAAAAAAAGGAATAGCATGTTTATTTCAATCAGAATTACCTGTACCCTTTTAAAAATAAATGTGATACAAGGATTTATAGTAAATCTAATTAGTTTGGTCATAAGGAATGAAACAAAGGCAGGTTTATTTATTTTTTTAACTTGACTTCAGAAGTTTTTCTACTGTATACTGTTGCTGAAGATCCACTGCTAAAAATGTTATAATGTCTTTGATTAGGTTGATTTGGCCAAAATTTACCGAACCTCCCAAGTAGAAATTATGTATGTTGTTCTCCAGTATCCATGGATAATTTCTAATATCCAAATTTCTACTCAAAGTTTATTTTTCTTCCCTTGACCATTCTTTCTAGAGGTTTATCTGCCTTTATCACCTGGATTGAATTTTAAGTTTAATATGTTTTATTTGCCACATTTTAAATGTAAATTTAATTCCAAGTTTTTAAGAATTATCCTCATTAATTCCTTTCTCCTTTCCTCAGCTTTATTTTCTAGCTTCTTTTTGAAGTTATATTTATTTCTATTCTTCCATGCCTAATAAGTGAAGAAAAATAAAAGTGACTGTGTCCACCATATCTAACCATGTAGCTAAATATCCACATATTATATATATATATACATTTTTATATATATATAAAATGTAAGTCTATGTTAATATATTTTAGAGTCTTCTCACATCATTGGATTAACTTTCTGAAAAAAAAAATGAGATTCCTATCGAAGTAACATAATATTTTAAATATTTAAAAGTAAAATAAAGAACTATAAAAGTATTAAAAATTGCTATATAATCTTGGGGTGAAGTATTTTTTAATTGATCACAAAAATGCTATAAAGGAAATTTCCTTATTTATCTATATAAACTTAGAAAACCTTCTGCATATTAAAAAACTTCAAACATCAAACTGGGAATATATATGTATTATATGATCAACAGATGGCTTGTTTCCTTAATACATAAAAAGATCTTAGAAGTCAGTAAGAAACAGAGCATGCTCTATCAAAAAAGGGGCAGAAATCACAAACAGATTTCAGCAGGAGGAAAATAAATGGCCATTAAACTCAGGAGAAAATGGTCAACTTCAATTGTAAATTGAAGAAAAAATGTAAATTACAGGAATATATTCATATTTTTACCCATTAAATTGGAAAAGATTAACAAAAAAGAATCTAATATTTGATATAAATCTAAAAATTTAGATTTAAAATATTTTTATAATTTAAAATATACAAATCAGATATTTGCATAATCTGTTGGCATAAAATTTACAAGTTATTACTGTGTAAATTTTCAAATTGTAAATTTTTAATATATTTTAAAAACCTTAAAAATAAGCATAATCTTAAACAATTTTCACTTAAAAATGTTTGCCCATGGAAATAATTAAAGATGTGGTCAATAGTTAGCTGGATGAAAATTTTACTGTAAAATTCCCTGTAATAAAATGTTGGTACTCAAGAAATTGTTAATAAGATGGTGACTAAACATAGAAATCTGTAAAATAAATGATATAGTCCACTAGTCATATCTTTTAGTCATAAAAATGATGTTGTAGATGAATGTTTATTGAAAAAGAAAACATGTTCTATTGATTTAAAAAGAATGTTACAAAACAATACATATTTTGCTATCAAATTTTTGAAAAAACTATCTGGAAAGACATGCAGATGTGCACCAAGGTAGCAACCACCATTGACTATTAGGGATTTGTCATTTTAAATTTTGCTTCTTATTATCTAATTTACCTACAATAAAAATATGTTGCATTTGGAATTAGGAAAAAGGAAATCCCAAATAAGATATTTTAAATTTCCAAATCTTCTCATTCTCTGCCAACAATCACCTGAATAATATGGGGAAGAAGTATGCAGGAAGGCTGGCTTTATGAATAGGTAGGAAAAAAGAAAACAGAAAAAAAAAATTGTAGGGTTTATATAGATATTAATTACTCTTTGAGGAGTGTCAATGAATAGGCAAAATACTTTGATTTTACCAGGATATTTGAATAACTGTTGGGATAAACCCTTCAGCACCCACCCTATCACCCAAGCCACAATGACGCCTTGCTTCCATTGCAGAAGCTTCCCATCTGGTCTTCCAACGTGTCTTCCTGCTGTTTGTACTCTACTGTAGACTCTTCTAAAACCAGAGAGCAATGCTTCCCGTTCTCACTCAGATCAATAGCAATATTCTTGTAATAACCTCCAAGGCCTTAGGTAATCTGGTTACCTAACAATCTCTCTGACCCTATCATCAGTCAACTGTTGCCTAGCTCACTCTGCTCCAGACATACCAGCCTCCTTGCTGTTCTTCAAACACATCAAGTGTCCTCCCCCTTCAGTGTCATTGCTCTTGCTTTCGTCTGTGCGTCATACACCCTTTCTCCAAATATTTACATGGCTTACCCAATTACTTCTGTCCTCAGTCTGTTCAAATGCCACCTTCTCAGTGAGATTTTCCACAGCCACTGTTTACAAAATGGCACATCCAACTTTCTTTTCCCCTTGCCCTGCTTTCTTGTTCTCTACATAGCTCTTATGACTAAGGACACATTCACTATATGCTTATATGTTTATTGCTTATTCTGTGTCTCCTGGACACAAGGATATAAACACCGTGTGGTCACAGATTTATTTTGTCCACTGCTGAATCCCTAGCCTCTTTAATAGTGCTAGGACCATAATAGGTGCTCAATAAGTATTTATTGAGCAAATGAATGGGGTATGGGTTTGAGATTGGCAATGTTTTAATTACATAAATCAATATTTAGGTCACAATCAGTTTTGACTATTAGTAATCTATACTTAAGGTAGTAGCAAAGTACCCCTCTGATGGGATAAGGGGGACTGTCAATTTAAAGGAAAGATGAAGGGTAAGAGAATGAAATTAGGTTTTTTGTACATCAGAGGCCCCTTTCTAAAGCATCAGGGTAATATAATTCATTCATGAGTTTATGAAAATCTGCTTGTCATTGTGCTTGCTGGAGCATTACCAGGAATTGTGCTTGCTAAAAATACAAAGACGTGTAGTATTTAGTACCAGCCCTTAAGAGATCTATTCAACAGAGGCAATTCTAGGTTTTCCATGTCATTCCCTTATTCCCCTTCTCCTTGCTATCAACCAAATGTGTAACTGTGCTCAAGGCAGGAATGTGATTAACACCAGGCGTAAACACAGTTACATAGACTCACAAAGGGACTAAGGGACTAGAAATCTACAAGACAGATGCCAAGAATGCGCTTGCACTGCGGACTTTGGCCCTTCTTTCCAGAAGTGTTGCTATGGTATTCTAATTCTAAACTCAAAGTACAGGAAAGCCGCTACTCTTGAAAGTTAGCTGGTTAATAGTTCAAACCATTTTCTTTCTCATCCTCATACCTCACAAAAGTAAGGAGCAAATGAGTTGGGGTTTTGCAGGACAAGATATGAAAGCCAGCTAACCCTGTCCCAACAGGTCACTATTTCCTTACATTCACTCGTTGGTGTAGTTCAGCCTTTGTTTCCTCATCATCCCACAGGTCATCAGGAAGGGAGTTGAAATCAGCCTGCCATTGAGCTACAAAATCTTGCTTGTGATCTGGACGCTTTAGAAACTCCTGGAAACTTGTTCTGTAGACATGAAAAGAATGAGATAAATTTTATATGTCATGCCTCTAAACTGTAAAATTCTAACTTTGGAAACTTTACTTACCTAATCTCATATAAGTAAGCAAGCACAGTATGCTGGTCTTCCCTCAGATGCCTGAGTACTGTTTTGATGGTGTTTATATAGGAATTTTCTATTAGTTCCCAGTAAGGTACTAAAAACGAAGGCATTTCCTGTTAAATTATAAAGTATAGAAATTTTTACTTCAAAATGAAAGTTCTTCTGAATAATAGAGTCAAAGGAATAGTCCCAAGTAAAAAGGTCAAGATGCAACTGCAACTACCTAAAGCATTCCTTGTGAGACTTTTTGCTCCTCTTCTCTCCCACGTCCCTACTACAGCAAATTCATATTCCAAATAATCCTCCATGTCTCAGCCCAGATATTATTTATTCCAGAAATTGGGGGACCGGGCACGGTGGCTCATGCCTGCAATCCCAGCACTTTGGGAGGCCAAGGTGGGCAGATCACGTAAGGTCAGGAGTTCTAGACCAGCCTAGCCAACATCATGAAAGCCTGTCTTTACTAAAAATACAAAAAAATAGCCAGGTGTGGTGCCATGTGCCAGTAATCCCAGCTACTCAGGAGGCAGAGGCAGGAGAATTGCTTCAACCTGAGAGGCAGAGCTTGCGGTGAGCTAAGATTGTGCCATTACACTCCAGCCTGGGCAACAAGAGTGAAATTCCATCTCAAAAAAAATTATTTATTCCAGAAATCCTTCCCAGATACAACAAGTCTGCAAGGTCACACACTGAGGTTCTGAGGGTCTCCCTTAGCATCCTGTACTTTTCCCATCATAACACTGATGCTGTTAATTGTAACATCATCATTTACTTGTCTGTACTCACCTCTAGAATGGCAGTTCCATAAAGCCAGAAACTGATTGTCTTGTTTACCATTATAAGAAGACTCTTCAAAAAGTTTATGAAAAATGCACATTATGAAAAAACTATGCATGAATTTTGAAATTCAATATTTGAACACATCTGAATAGGATGTAGTTTCAGACACTGAGAAAGATGAGATATCAGCTTGAAAAAAGCCCCTATCTGAGCAACATGAATTCGGCAAAAACTGAAACAAGAACAAACATCAAATTGCTGGTGAAGCTTGGGAGGAAGAATGGTGAAATCATCGATGCTTTACAAAAAGTTTATGGGCACAATGTTCCAAAGAAATTAGCAGTTTACTAACTGATCTTAAGAAGGTGAGATAATGTTGAAGATGAAGACTGTAGCAGTAGACCAATTCATATCAATTTTCAAAGAAAAATTAACTTTTTGTGCCCTCACTGAAGAGGACCAATGATTAACAGCAGAACAATAGCCAACCCCACAGACATCTCAATTGGTTCAGCTTACACAACTCTGACTAAAAATAAAAGTGGAGCAAACTGTCCACTAGATGGATGTCAAAACCATTGTGCCCAGAATAGTGGTAGACCAGAGCAAAGCTTTCAATAGAAATTGTTAACAAGTGAGATCAAGATTCTAAAGCATTTCTTCAAAGAATTTGTAATGGGAGATGACATGTAGCTTTATCAGTATGATTCTGAAGACAAAGCACAATCAAAGCAATGGCTACCAAGAGATAGAAGTGGTCCAGCCAAAGTAAAAGCAGACTGTATCAAGAGGAAAGGTCATGTAAAGAGTTTTTTTTTTTTTTTTGGATGCTCCAGGCATTTTGTTTGTTAAATTTCTGAGGGGCCAAAGAAAAATAACATCTGCTTATTATGAGAGTATTTGAGAAAGTTTGCTAAAGCTTTAGCAGAAAAACAACTGAGAAGCTTCACCAGAGAGTTGTTCTCCACCACCACAATTCTCCTGCTCATTCCCCTCATCAAACAAGAGCAATTTTGTAAAACACTTGATGGGAAATCATTAGGCATCCATGATATTGTTTGGCTCTGTGTCTCCACCCAAATCTCATCTCAAATTGTAATCCCCATAATCTCCATGTGTCAAGGGGAGGACCTGGTAGGAGGTGATTGGATCATGAGGTGGGTTTTCCCCATGCTGTTCTCATGATAGTGAGTTAGTTCTCATGCGACACGATGATTTTATGTGTTTGACAATTCCTCCTTCACACACACACATACACACTTGCACTTGCCTCCATGTAGTATGTGCCTGCTTTCCTCTCTGCCATGATCGTAAGTTTCCCAAGGCCTCCCCAGCCATGTGGAACTGTGTGAGTCAATTAAACCTCTTTCTTTTATAAATGACCCAGTCTTGGTATTTCTTTATAGCATTGTGAAAACAAACTAATACAATCCACCTTGTATTTCTGATTTGGCTCCATCTACCTTCTTTTTGTTTCCTAATCTTGAAATAGCTGTAAAGGGTACCCATTTTTTTTTTAAACAAATAACGTAAAAAAGACTGCATTGACATGGTTCAACTCTCGGGACCCTCATTTCCTTAAGGATGGACCACATTGTTGGCATTATCTCCTACAAAAGTGTCTTAAACTTGAAGCTTATGTTGATAAATAAGGCTTATTTTTAAGTTTTTATCTTTTAATTCAATTTTTCCACAAGCTTTTTGAAGTCCTCTCATGCCATCTTTTCTTTAATTACCATAGTGTTTGGGACATAGTTGGCCCTCAAGGAATACTTATTGAATGAAGAAACTGAATCATCACAGGTGACATATTTTGTCTCAGTTAGGAAACTGCCTAGCATGAAGAACACCTAGTGTTCATGTCAGGGTGATGATGAGTTATTTCTCTGATTACATTTAGAAGGTTCTTTCATTCCTGTGTGCTTCATGAAAATCAGAAATTTTCTTTTATATTTTCTTTAATAATGCAAATAAACAATCAAAACCAAGAAATAATCTAAATTAATAAAGCTGAGGATCCATATTATATTTATTATATTTTTATTGGCTGTGCATTTATTTACTCAGGGAGTTACACATGGAGACATTAAAGGTCATCTGGGCTAATTTCCTCTCCAATCAAGAAACGCCAAACGCTAGAGATATATTATCTAATCTCCCTGTGGACCTCATGTATGCATCAAGCACAGAATTTCAAGGCAGCCTCCTTCAATGTTCACAACTCATGTTACTGGAAAACTTTTTCTTCTGTTGAGCAGACATTTGTCTTTCTGTAATTTCCACTGAGTCCTAGCTATCCTCTTTGGAGAAGGACAGACTACATTCTCACTATTTTTCTTATGGCAGAGACTGGCTTCAAGGAAGGCAATGACATAGGGAAAGAGGGAGGAAGGGACAGAATCCGGGAACGGATTGTACTATGTGTACTATGTTTTTTCCTATGCATACATTCCTATGATATAATTTAATTCATAATCAGGCACAGTAAAATATTAACAACTAATAATAAAACAGAACAATTATGACAATATACTGTAAAAAAAGTTACGTGATTGAGGGCTCTTCCTCTCTTTCTCTTACTCCCTGATCCACATATCCAGCCTTGCTCTCAAGGCTAGAGCAGGAATGGGTCTGCTCAACAGGAGTTATTCTTGCTGTGCAGGCTCCACATGATCATCTTTATATTTTATTAGTGCTCAAAAGTAATGTGTTTAATAATTTGCTCTTAAATTACAACAATAATTAATGTATACATTATTGGTCTGTATGTTACTAAGTCCCACTGCCCTTTCTTAAGTATTTAAGCATTTGCCTGCATCTAGTTTTCTGGAATCCCCTGTACCCTCTGTGACTTCTGTGAGTCGTGGATAATGTAATATCTGTAGGTTCTTCCAGCCCCTGAGATGTAATTTTTCTGGGGTCTGGGAACTTGAATTTTCATGATGTAATGAGGTGCTCAGAGCTGTACTTTCCAATTAAATAGTTTTCCCTTTGTTAGAGAACACAAAATCATAGTAGGAATTCAGTAACCAAGGCAATATTCACTGAAGTTTCAGAGACCCTCACTTTATACAGGCATTGTCCAAGTTCCTGAGAGGAGCGTAGTAATTTGCTCACACAAGCAACAGATTCATCTTCAGGTACCACTGGTCAGGTCTTCTGCCTTTTTCCAATTTGACTTCCTCTCTGTCACATTTCCTTCCATAATGAGTTATGAAGCTAAAAGAAAATGTTCTAACTATCAACACTAAAAAATCCAATGAACCTTGCTAGAGGGAAGCCTAAATTATCTTTCTGTTCTCTCTGTAGGAAAATGAGTTTACAAAATCATTGTCACATGTAAAGACCTGCAAAAATAAAGAAAAACAGAGGGGTACTGGGCACGTAAAAAGTGTTTGTGGTGCTTGTCTGTTTCTTCCAGTTATAAAAATATTTCTTAACTGAATACAAATCAGTTCTAAATAAATATTCACTTCATGACTGATTCTGTATCTGCAATTTTGTGCTTCTTTTCTTAAAGAGGGTCCACCAAGTCTTTGGGACTCACAAAACCTTATTACTACCGTTAATTAATTTGACTTCATTTCATTTCTCATTTAAGATGATTTCAGATTACCCAAGCTGGATTTCCATTTTCAGTCTTCTATTATCTTCTTAGACAATGTAACTACAAAATCTTTTTATTTTTGGCATTTTGGCAGAGACATCTACACATACCCTTGACTGTATTATTTCAACATTTGAGTGCCTATGATGGGCTAGACACTCACTAAATTCCTATCCTTTTATAATTTTCTCAAATTTTTTGAGTACCTCCCCACTATCGCCCATTTCCCCTGTAAAATGCCCTGGGATCACATTAGTTTCTTTGGTACATAATTGGGATTTTAAGGGCAAATTTTCTTGTTATTTGAGCCCATCCACTTCTCTTAGAGTCTTATTCCCCTTTAGAGGCTGATTATGATTTCACTATAGGTTTGAAATATGCTTTCCTGATAACTAGGGCACATATTTCTTATGTTCTGCCAGATCCTTCCTTTACTATTACACCTCCTTTATTAGTACTTTCTCCTAAATTGTTGATCATTTCCATTTATCTAACTGTCCATATTTGTTGGTCAGTACTAAATTCAAAGCATAGACCCCTCTGTATTTTGAATGTTGAAATTGTCAGCAAGGCCAGTAGAGAATTGATCAAAAGCTTTGCTTTAATCTGAGTTACACGTCTGGCAGTAGAGTCCTATGTCTGTCAGCCTCCTGAAGGAGGACAGGTTTTCAAACCCAGCACACATGGCCCTGTGGCCCCTGGGCCCAGTTTCAGGGAGGAGTGTTGCTACAGGTTGGTTGAACGTGAGTGAGGGCACTAAGTGGGCCACATGGCCAGAGGCATGGCTACCTCTTTCATGGAGTCCTAGCCTTGGGAGTCTGTTCTTGTGACTCCACAGGATGGAAGCAAAGACCTCTCACTCTATCTGCCTTCTGTGTTCTCTCTGCACCTTCCTTTGTGGCTGGCAAAGGGTAGAGATCCCAGGTTCTCCTTACATTTGGCTGCTACCTGAATGCTGTATGGAAGCAGCCTCTGTTTTCAATCTCTCTCCCTCCATTTGTCTGCTGAAGTAAGGTTGACCTGGGGCCCTCAGAAGGTCTGGAAACAGGGTTACCAGATAAAGTACAGGATTCTCAGTTAAATTTGTTGTTTAACTGAAATCCAAGTTGAACTGGGCATCTGTCTTCCTCTTCCTTGGCAGGTGTATTAGTCCGTTTTCATGCAGCTGATAAAGACATACTTGAGACTGGGAAGAAAAAGAGGTTTAATTGGATTTCCAGTTCCACATGCTGGGGAGGCCTCAGAGTCATGGTGTGAGGTGAAAGACACTTCTTACATGGCAGTGGCAAGAGAAAATGAGGAAGAAGCAAACGCGGAAACCCCTGTTAAACCCATCAGATCTCGTGAGACTTGTTCACTATCACGAGAACAGCATGGTAAAGAGTGGCCCCTATGATTCAGTGATCTCCCCTGAGTCTCTCCCACAACATGTGGGAATTCTGGGAGATACAATTCAAGTTGAGATTTGGGTAGGGACAAAACCAAACCATATCAGCAGGTAAACTCGGCAGTTCACATGTGGGGAGTCCAGAGTGGAAAAGAACTAGACTGGGCCTGTTTTGCTGTAGCAAAAGGTGTTTGCTACCTGACCTTACTTAGGAAATGAGAGGTGAGTGCTACACACATCTTCTATGTCCCTCCACATCACTTTCCTTCACTTTGCTTAGTGGCTGGGGAGGCTAATGTATGTAAGCTACTTCAGGAAACTCCCTGGCCGTCCATCTTCTTGGCCAGAGTATTTTTCTGCTCTTGTTTGTGGGGTCACACTGCTTCCCTCTGGGGGAAAGCCACAGCTCCTGTCAGATGGCCCTCTAAGTGCAGAAGTTCTCTTGAGGCCCAAGGATCTACTCCCTTTCTGCACCTCCTCAGCCTAGGGGCCTTAGTGACCCCTAGCTGCCACTTGTTGGAGGGGAGGGAATAATCTAATCCTTGTAGGCTGCCATACTTATTGCCTATACATTTGTAAATAGTCTTTTATTCTACTCTTCTCAAATTATCATGTTTTCCATCAAATCCTGAGTGCTAGAAGATCTACTTGGAGCTGGTGCCATATTTCAATGTTAATTTTGTTTTAAAAAAATTCCTGTTTTTTATTTCTCTCTTGTCCTCTATAGATTTATTTCTTTCAAGGGCTTCAAGTTTTGGAGTTAAGGAATGAATTTAGGTGTTTTTGCCCCACACTCCCCATCACTTACCATATTGTATCATTTTAATTTTATCTCATTGCTAACACCCACTTCTATATCTTGCTTCTATGGTAAGTTTTTTGAACCTACATATATATGTTAATATTAATATATATTAAAGTAGCTTCTGTTTGGCTGAGTGAGGTCAATTACATACCTTCATAATTACATAATTTAGTATTCTCAATTTTAAATATTTTCTGTTCTAATTTCACTCTCAATGCTAATTAATCAATTAGAAATGTATCAAGTTACATACTCTGTACTGTGTTTGTGTTGAATACAGTGAATTATTCCATGTTCCTACCCTCGCCAAAGAGTTTATAATTTAATTGGGAGAGAAGACATACCCCTAGGAAAGCTCAATAATAACAGCAACACCACAATTGCTGCATTTCATAATTGGGTCTCAAATGCCTGGCACAGATGGTCGCTGCTGAGTTCATCAGAGTAAGAGATCATTGGGGACTGGAATGAGGGAGAAGGAGACCTTGTCTTTTAAAAAACTCTTTGCTGTTTAAAAAGTTTTAAAGGAAGGACTATTCTGTGGATTTTCTGAGAATTCATCTGTTAAAGCAACCAAAAATGGTAGATGGCAACCAGGCCTTGCGAGTTGAGCTGGGCGGAGCTTCCAGCGCTACCCTGGGACATCTCCTTGCCTTACACCAGCACACCCATTAACATTCCCAGGTCAGATAGCTGTCTGTTCTTTTATGGGTTTAGTTCGCTTCAAAAATATTCTTCTACTTCTAAAAAGTCAAAGATTAAACTTCTTTTAAAAGCATTATGATGGGGGTATTAAAACATGAATAGAAGGCTAGAAATTTGCTGGATATGTGTTCTGGGGAAGTCATTCTTCCAGGAATCTGCATCTCTGTGTGTTCCTGAGAAGAAAATTGTTCCTCACAGAACCCATTTGTTCCCCTGATTTTAGCACTCAATAGCAGTTCAAAGCATGACTCAGAAACTCAAGTAGGAGAAAGGATGAGATATGGGTCATTGAGTAGTCTCTAAAAAAAATCTCAGCTTTTTGATGGGTAAATATATATTACCTGCTGTAAAAGACCTTCAGGATGTTGCAAATGACAGCATGAATCTTACTACATGCAGGAGAAAGAATGAATTCTACCAGCTTGATTCTAAATGGCCATACCTCAGGAACTGGTTCATTCACATAGACCCATTCTTCTGATCCTGGCTTAGGTGGCTGCGGCACTATTGCAACAGGTGATGTGTCTGTAGAGTCAGCAGGTGATTTCTTTACTGGTACTTTTCCTCCTGATGATTTTCCTTTAGGAGAACCTTAAACATGCGTATCAAATTATTCCAATACAAGTAAATGAATGGGACAGAATTCTGGTGGAGGAATACATCTATAATTGCCATGGACTTCAGGTGATTCATTAACTACTTTTTAAGGTTTTCTGAGGAGTCTTACAAAAAATTCTTATTCTCCACAGCCCCCAAATTAACCAATAATATTAATAATAGTAAATGTCTTAAAGCAATCCAACCTATCTAAGTGGCTAATATATTTGATATTTTATTTTCATCTCTGTTCTTGCTTTCATAATGAACATGTGACTTTTATAAAGTTTAGACTCTAGAACAAAGTGTATTTCACTTACTATTTCAAAAACTGGCAAATTAAACTCTCCACGCTGAATGAGAAAGAAGGTAGCTAGAACATGAGTGGTGCTCTTGTTATCCCTTGGAGACCAGGTAAGAGGGCAGAGAGAAAGGAGGATATTAAAAGAGTCAGCTGGAGTAGGTGAGGGATGCAGGGGAGGAGAAGAGGAGCTATTGTAGCCCCTGAACATTCTCTGCACATGACACAGGGTTTCTGTGGGGAAACTATATTTCTTGCTACAGTTATGGAGTAAAGATGAAGGTAGTTGCTATGCCATAAGCCTGGCAGAATCAAGGCATGAGAGAAAGAGAAAGGAAAAGAAAGGGAAGGTAAGGAAGGGGAGGCGAGGGGAGGAAAGCGAGGGATGCTTGGGAAGAAAACAAGAAAGAGAAGGTCTAATTTTCAATTCAGAATCTGAAAAGGACATTCACTTCACTTTCCTTGATGACATAAAGAGGGGAATCTAGATCTGTTAAGTGGTACCCTATGGTATGAACAACTTTGGTCCTTAACTCAGAGAGCACTAATATTCCCTGAAAAGATCAAGTTATTACAGTTTGGAAATTCACTCCATTTAAAATTCCACTTACCTTTAGATTAATTATTGAAATTTTTAGATGCAGTTTGCAGACACCTGTACAACTAGGAGCACTTTCTTCCTCCAAAATGTATTTCTTTAATGAGTATTATTTAATGATAATGCCGTTTAGAAAAACAAATACATCTTCCACTTTTATGTTAGTTAAAAATAAGTGGATTGTAAGTAGAGGAGAAATTGTTAATTATATCTTGTGGGCAGTTTAGGTGATCTCCACTTATATATTTAAAAACAGTATCTATTATCTGTAGATCTGAAGTTATATCTAAATTATATAAAATTTAGAAAAATTTAAGAAAGTCTTTGTTTAGGCAGTAACTGACAATTTTCACAATTTGCTATATTTTTCTATATAATGATTTTCCCTTGACCTGAATCTCTGGTGAAGTACAAATGATAACTCTATGACCAATTTAAAATGAATTTCTCTAAATAAAATTCCTAAGAAGAAGAATTTTGTAATGATAAATTAGAGACTGGAATGAGTTTCTTTTTCTTTTCTTAAACATCATGATCATCCATTGAAAACAGAGAGAGTCAGGGAATATTTCTGGACTACTGTGCTTTGATTCTATACAACTTTTGTGTAACTTTTAACAATGAAAATGCTGAAGGGCAAAATATTTGAACAAATAAAAATGTATCTATGCGTTAGTGAATATTCACTTTTGAACAACATCTTTATCAGCATCTTAAATGTAACAAGCAGCATTACTTTTTAAGTATCCTCCATGCAACCATATGAAGGCTTCATTTTCTAATAAGATGTTTGCTTTTACTTGTAGAGCTGGATCATTGAGTCCTCAGTATAACTATTCCTCATGCTCATGGATGAAAGGTTTGGAAAATAATCTATGGATTAGCATATGGTAAAGGTACATATTACCAATTTTTTTGTTGTAAGAACCTGGTAGTATCACACAGAAACCCATGGCACTACAATGAGTATAAATAAAAATAAAATGCAGTAAAAAGAGAAATTCAATTTTAGAACACTGGATTTTAAAAATCAATGTTATAAATAAAGAAACAAAGACAAAGTGACAGATCAGTAGGTTTGAGCAAAGAGATAATAATAGGAACTCAGTGAAGGTCTGAGTAATTAAAAGTCAAGAGCTGGAACCAAAATTTACAACTAAGAAAGTAAATAGTTAATTCTAAGATAAGAGGATCAATTGATGAGAGGGCATTAGGAAAAGCAAACACTTTCAAATTAAATTGGCCTTCCTCAGGGAGGTAAAAGGATTGGGAGGTGAGAATTGTAGGAGGGAGGAAAAGATAGGGAAAGTCCGCTTTATGTGTTTTTTTTTTGTTGTTGTTTTCTTTTAAGAAAGGCATTATTTTTACTTTTCTGTTGCAAAATATGTCCTCTAGGACTTAATTTAATTAACAGCTTCACTAGATAGAAACCAGATCAATTAACAGTGATGGCTTTCTTATTGCCTTTGGGGTCAACCATGTTCAGCAAAAACTATCTTTTTGTTAACAGTGCTAATGGCTGCCTGGGCTGCCAACAATGGCAATCAAAGTGGAGATTTAGAGTGTATTAGATAAGATGAAAATTTTAGCTCAGAAATGGACCAGACTGAAGCAACATGACCAGGAAGAGAAGAGGTCCAGTGTTGAGCAAGGAGCCAGAGACTGAGCATGTGTTCTCAGAACTCACTGCTGAAAAACTATTCTGAAAAAGCTCATGGAGGGAAAGCTTTCTCTGCTTACTGTCCTAAAATTTATGCTGTTACTCTATGTAGAGCTGGAGATACAGAATGTGGACGACTATAAAGTAATGAGACTGGTTATCTGGGGTTGCTTATAAAACCTAATTTTAGCATCTTTATAATCAATGACAAGAGGGAACTCTCCAGGTCAGCTTTGCAAAGGATTCCCCCTTCTGCCCACTGTCTTTAGTAACTTGGTCTGGGGCCAATAATAATAGTCCATATTTATTTACAGTTTATTCTGGGCCAGACCCTGTACTATTTACTTTTTTGCACATTTACTTATTCTTTATAATAGCCACATGAGTAGATACTCCTATTACTCCATTTCACAGATGAGGAAATTGAGGCATATTAAGGTACAGTAACTTGCCAGAGGTAACCCATATATGGTAAATGGCAGAGCTAGAATTTCAGTTTAGGCAGGGTGGCTGTAGACTCGATGCTTTTGATTGTCATACCTCATTGCCTTTTAGTGGCTATTGATGTATTTCATATTGATAAATGTTCTTTTGATTCATACTTAGAAGTCTGCAAACTCACAAAAGTTCTTATACTACTATTTACTTGGCTCGTTGATTTTAAGATGATTTTATTTATTTTGCATACCAATTTTCTTTTTGGTAAATTTCTGGTAAAAATTTTTAAACTACAGTCTGATAAACAGATTCATTAAAAGACTCGTACTTAAGAGCATAAATAGTATTTATTTAATTTATTTAAACAATTGTAACATTATTGAGGCAAAATCCAGGAAAGTTATGAGCAATTTAGTGTGCAAATTAATGTGGGAGGGTAGATAATATTCTCCAAAGAGTGAAGAAGCTCTTTTTTGTTTTCTCCTCATAGGTTAACAGTTCTTAACAAAACACTTCTTTATTCATTTTGACTGTCAATTTCCTCATCTTTGACATGGTAAAATGATCATTTCTACTTCATAGGTGATTGTGAGAACTTAATGAGATTGTATATGTAAATTATCTTGTGTAGTGCCTGGTGCATAAAAGGTACTCTATAAGAGGTAGTTTGTTATTGTGCTTATAAATTGTATTATAAAAGATGACTATGGTTGAATTTTGCTACCAGAACCATGATCAATCATAAATTGCCAGCTTTTGTATGTGTGGCATCAACCTTCCAATGAAACCCAATGTATTTTGCATTTGCTATAAATCTATGATGACCTTGCATATTGTGCCACTTATTGTCCTCTGTTAAAGGTCTCAGGTGATAAAAATCTATTTTAGAAATTAATCCTGTTAAAACTTAAATGCATCATACTTCCTTCATCATCTTGTTTGTCAGGTTGTTCTGATTAATGAGTCATCACAATAAGCATTGTGTCTTTGAGCTGAATGTGCTAATTTCCTCATTTAAGGGCTTTGGATTTTTATTTGTATTTCAACAGCGTTATTATAAACATGTTTTTTATTGTAATCTAACTTCAATATTTGAAGGAAGAGGTATATTATAAATAATATACCAGAAATCATTGAATGTTTCTGATTTTCCGGTGGCTACAATAGAGCAGTAAGCCTTGGGCTCCAGTAAAGTAGTTCTCAAATGTTAATGATCATCAGAATCCTCTAGTGGGCTTGTTAAAACACAAAACTGCTGGGTGCCACTCCTGGAGTTTCAGATTTAGTATCTATGTTTCTAACAATTTTCCAGGTTATGCAGATGCAGATACTGCTGGTCCCAAAACCATACTTTTAATTTAAGAGTCTCTGCTCTCATAGATGATCTAGTTATTTCAATTTCCTTTCACTTTTGTCTTTTTTCCTCTGTTCTTCCAGATCCTTCAAATTAAGTGGCATTAATGAGACAGCCAGGTGGGAGGGGATCCCTGGACCAGTCTGCTTACTGGGGTGGAGACTTGGGAAGTTCATGCCATCTGTGGTGGGGAGGAGCCTGGTCCCTCTGTTTCCTGTGTGGAATCAGGGATTCAAACTGCCAGGCAGGAGGTGCTCTAGCAGAGGGACTCTGGCCCTGCAATAGTCCCTGTTTCCCCCTTTTTCTGTTTTAACCAAGTAAAACCTTGCTTTACTCACCCTTTAAACCATCTGTGAGCCTAAATTTTCATGGCTGTGGGCAGACAAGAACCCCATCTTTAGCTGAACTAAGGAAAAGTCTTGCAACATTTTTGGCACCCAACGTGGGACTTGAAAAGCAGTGAGTGAAATGGGGACTCAAAACCGCTCACTGTTGCTTCTAAGCCTTTTCATCCTTGGACTTCTGAGGGTGGGGGAAACCAAGCCCCCAACCCCTGTGAATCCCAGGTCTTTTCATGGCCTTTTCATTTTTTTTACTAGATAGATGGATAAACATCAGCTCCCCGATGCTCCCTGCCCCATGTCAGGACTGGGACGCATTCCCAGGGTCCTGACCAGCTGGATGGCTGGTTCCCAGCCACAAGCCACCACAGTCTTCCCCTTCCCCAGCCAAAGGGTTTTACTCCATTGGACAGTAATTGAAAGCATCACCCTGGTGGAGGAACAACTTGCATAAGAGTAAGAGGCTCTTTCCTAGACGTTTTTAAACTGTTTTTTTTTTTTTCCTTTCCTCTTCTCCATCCTGTCAGCAGTTAACCTTTAAAGTTTCCCCCCACCTTTACTAGGCCAGGCCCCTCAACTAATACTGTTCATATTTTCTGTAAAGCTTTAATTCTGAAAAAGGATTTGGGGGGCTAGTCTTGGACTGGGGCTAGTCTTAGGCTGTGGCCAATCTGGTGTGCTTTGCATGTCTGTATGGCTTGTGCTGAAAGCCTCCATCTTGCTTTACATCCTGGGGGCATAACCACTTGGCAAGGCTTTGTTTAGTAATACTGCATTAGGGGATGAGCCCTCTCTGGTTCAATGTCTGCATGTTTTACCATCTCTGTCTCTTAAAGGACCCCACCCAGCAAATGGATTTTCTTCTCCCTGTCTATGTATGTACTGTGTGTGATGTCTGTGAAAAGAGCTCTAATTAATTTGACCTAAAGAAAGACAAGCACTTGGATCAAATACATTTTTTAAGGGAAGTTAAAAGCTGTGGTACCTTTCAGTTCACGTGACTTTAATCTTTAAGAAGTAAAAACAGCCTGAAAGACTATTGGTAAAATCCAGGTCAGATGCAAGGTTTGCTAAGTGTTTTAAGGTTACAAACTGCTTTTTGGGTTTTGAGAACTATTTGTTGACATGTGACTTCACAATTGGTAAGGTCTGGGCACATATGGAACTAACCACACCCTTAAGAAGGCAAACCTTGGCTACACTTAGCACACAATTAAAGCAACTCACCAAGCTTTACCTTAAAGTTAAAATTCATAGGAGTTAATTGAAACTATTAGAAATAGATTTATATGCAAGGTGTGTAAGAACAGTAAAATGTGTTTTTTAGTAAAAGGTTATAAGAAGGCATGGAAATGTAAAACTTTGCCTAGGGTTACAGGATTGTATTGAGTTAAATTAGGAAAAAGCTGAAGGTTCAAAGAAGTGGTACAATAATTGTGGAAAGTAATCTTGCAGAAAAGGTTCTCTATGTGAACATATTGACTAAATTCCAAAAAGGGTATTATATGGTTTTCCTGTAAATTGAGCACTGAAATAAAAGCATAACAAGGTTTTCCTAAGGCATTAATCTGTTCTTTGGTAAAATTTGTAAAGGGATATAAAAGGTTTGTGCTTCTTTAAAATTTCTGAGTCATCATTTTGGCAAAATAAATAGTTTATGGTAATATGGAATTCTATTTAATAATATCAAGTGCTTCACACATATTTAAAAGGCTTCCCAAAATCAAACTTCAGTATCAAAATTATCTTCACTGGCACCTGGCTTTTTGAATACTTCAGAGGGCCCCTGAAGTGTCCAGAAAAGAGAAGTAAACAGGATTGTTTGACAGGTTTAGGTATGTCGGATTGCCAAAATGATGCTCAAGTTTCTTTAGGTTATATCTTGGTAAATAATGCTAATATATGTTCCAAAATTGTATAAAATTTCTAAAATTCTGATGTCTAAGTTTATGCTATCAATCATAATTAAGGTTGTTACATTAAGTTATTGAAAACCATGGAGAAAACCAAACTTCTTTGTCAATCATATTTCTAACTGTAACTACCCTGGACATTTTGCTATCCACAGACAATTGTCCTGTTTTAATCCTTTTCAAAGATGGTTTATAATGAGCTATAGAACTTTAACAGATGCTCTCAAACACAGGTTTCTGATAACTTTGGAGACTGTGACACTGGAATAAAAAAATGTACAGAACTCATGAACAGCTGAAATGTTCATAAATATCAAGTGAAGCAAGAACTAAATGGACTGAACTCAGAAAGCTGAAGCAACCTTTTTGACTTTTGCTTGGAATATTGTTGATCCTTATTTTGTTTCTCAGAGTCAAGGAAACTTATTTTGAGCTATTTATGGCCGTTAATAATTAAGGAATAAGCAAAGTATACTCCTGTGATCAAAATTTGGAGCATGTTTGTTTCTCTCTGCCTGGTTCCTCCAGAATTTAGAACCTATCTGTGAGTATTCTTATGGCAATATAGTTGTTTGCATCAGTGCAATAAAAATCCATTTTTCTTTTACAACAGGACACAATTGGAGAAAGAGGTTATTTCACCAAGGCTTTGACTGGAATGGTATGCTTCCCTTTAAGGAGTAAATCTCTACTTGCAGAGCCAATAAAAGCCAGGAGGGGAAACTGGCCTCATACCTTCATCTATGCAGTCCCTGTACAGGGTTCCTGACCTGTGGTCAGTAAAGAATATCACTTTCTGGCCGGGTGTGGTGGCTCACACTTGTAATCCCAGCACTTTGGAAGGCTGAGATGGGTGGACCATAAGGTCAGTAGTTTGAGACCAGCCTGGCCAATACAGTGAAACCCTGTCTCTATTAAAAATACAAAAATTAGCTGGCTGTGGTGGCATGTGCCTGTAATCTCAGCTACTTGGGAGGCTGACGCAGGAGAATTGCTTGAACTCAGGAGGCAGAGCTTGCAGTGAGCCAAGATTGCACTACTGCATCCCAGCCTAGGTGACAGAGCTAGACTCCATCTCAAAAAAAAAAAAAAAAAAAAAAAAAAAGTCACTATTGCCACTTTCTAACAGGTTCAGGAGCTCCAAGTTTATCTTGGGACCATAAGAGAAGACGGCCACCCACCTCACAGGTATTTGAGGATACAAACCCATGGTTGGGCTTGGCTTTAAAAGGTCTCATGTGAGATTCCTTATGGAACAGACTTCCATCAAAACCAATCCAAAAGGCCTATACAGAAATAATTATTATTGCTGCACTTTATGCAAATAATCAGGCCAAGTATAAGACTAAAATCTATTTTGCAAACCATTCAGTCCTGTGATGACTTTTTAACAAAAATGAGGACAGGAGAGAGATAAATCATGTTTCAAAACTTAAACATTTGTCGTTAAATTCAAAAGTCATTGGTTGTTTTTAAGTTTTCACCTACATTTTAGACTAACCCTGCTTACTCCTGTGAACCAACCAGCAATTTCCGGCTCAAGGTCACAAAGAACAAAAGGGATGAGTAATATAAAAATCTGAATGGATATTCTAGTTCTAAGCAATTATCCTGCAAATCCTGCGAGGTGATGGGAATAAATAGGATGCCCATCACTCGAAGGTTTCCTTTTTGGGAAAGTAAGACCAAGGCAGCTAACCAAACCCAAGCCCCATGCACCCAAATCCTAGCAAGCATATAGCTACTTGTTATCTGGGTGTGTCACAAGACATTTTTTCTTCTTCCTTGTTGGAGGAGGACTCAGTTCCACAGTGTCACCTTAGCATTCGGCTTATGATAAGGAGTCCACGCAACTCCCTGAGGCACATTTTTGTACCAAACTCAATTCCAAGCTTTGGGTCAAAGCCCTAGGAAGGAAAACTGGATCTAGGGAATTCAGGGGCAAATGACAACAGAGGTTAAAAGGCACAGCAAAGCTGAGAGTGGCTGATTCCTGCCGATTAAGTCAACCCCAAGCTTCCTGTTTCATGGATAAAGGTCAAGTTAGTATCCATGACATAAATGATATCTAGGAAACTCCAGGGCTACTGGCAGCAGGTGAGATAAGGCATACATGGGTAAGAGCAGATAATTCCTATTCTCTAGGCCCTCCCTGCTTCATGGGTGCAAGGTGCTTTGGCACTCATGGCGGGACCTGCCAAAATCACTCAGATGCAAGTATGGAAGAGGGAAAGTGGACACGCTTCCCTCTCCCTCATGTACCCTGGTTATTTGCTAGGAAGAGACAGAAACTAGGGATGCCTGCTCCCCACTTTCTAGATGGGTGACCATTCATCTTCATTCTGTATCCCTTTCAAATGCATCCTGACCCTCTGGGACTCCTTGAAAAGGTGTTACTTTTTTCTTTCTCCTCCTCTGCCCTCTCTTCACAGGTAATTGTATCTCCGTACTATGGGACACTCCCCTCAGATGCATCCTACAAACTTGAAAGAGTTTATTTCCCAAGCCTTAAACTAGTTGGCTTAGGATTGGGCTCAGGGGAAGGGAACCCAGAAGCCTGACATGCCAGCAAAAGAGTAGAGTTTTTTTAACCAGCTGGGGTTTGGCCTCCCTCTCCCTGTGCAAACTGGTAAAAGGCCTCAGAATTTTTGAGCTGTCCTTATCCCTCCCCTTGTTTCGTTTTGATACATGTTTTCTAATAACTCCATTTGTCTGCTCTTGCTTTCAGGCCATCAAACTGTAAATAGTCATGCAAGTGGAGCATCTGACGATGGCCCCTTCTGCTGGGAACCTTTAAATAGGCCTCTGAGGGAGCTCTGATTGCCATTTCCCCAAAACAGCGACCCCTGTCAGCAGGAAGCAGTTAAGATGGGTCTTTGTCCTTATCCTTAATCTAACAACAAATAGTTAGATAGATGTACTTCTTTAGAGAGGGGAATGAGACAGCCAGGTAGCAGGGGGTCCCTGGAGAAACTCCAACCAGCCTGCCCACTAAGGTAGAGACTTGGGAAGTTCACACCATTTGTGGTGGGGAGGAGCCTGGCCCCTCCTTTTCCTGTGTGGAAACAGGGATTCAAACTGCCAGGCAGGAAGGGCTCCAGTGGAGGGACTCTGACCTTGCGAGAGTCCCTGTTTCCCTCTTTTTTTTCCCTTTTCACCCAATAAAACCCTGTTTTACTCACCCTTCAAACCGTTTGTGAGCCTAAATTTTCATGGCCATGGGATGGACAAGAACCCCGTCTTTAGGTGAACTAAGGAAAAGTCCTATGACATTAATGCTTATAACATTGATACTAAATTTATTATTTTAAGTGGCTTGGTAGCACCTACAATAATTGACCCTGTAAGACAAATCAGAAGGCAAACACTGGAACAATACTAACACTAATACATGTGGCAAAGCATCGGAACTAAAGATGGCATTATTTCCAAGTGTTTGTTCCAGAGAACTCTGATCCCAACAGATATTCCTCCAAGGGAGAAGAATTCTGCAGCCAGAATGCCCTGGGATCTTACATATGGTGTCTCCTGCTCCCTTTGAAATGCACATTGTTATAGAAAAAAAAATCCTGTAATTAAAAACATTTTAACTTGATGTAACTTGGCATTTTCTGAATTTAGTTGATTATTGAGAACTTTCTTCATTTGGCTCCTAATTGACATCTCTCCTGGGTAAGGCTATATGTTTGAAAAGCCATTGTTTAATGCAGAAACATAATGGAACAGTGGCAAATGGGCTCAAAAGGAGGTGAAATATTTTTTAAGAACACTCTAAATACCATTGTTAATGGCATCTCAGTGTCAAGATTTGGGAGGGAGAAGGGTAGAGATTGATCTACTATGCAGAGAAGGATATAAATGAATCAAAGACATCGACAGCAGGAAATAATAAGTTTGAAGAAAGGAAAAAAATAGATGGTTCCTCAACTAGGAGGCACTTTAAATATAATTGGTATCAAATGGCCTGTGAAATAAACAGATGAACAATTAATGGTGTTCACCTGCAATGGTGTTAATTTGAAATATTAAGAAATAAAATTATTTCTTCCACAGGAAGGACATCCAAAACCACATTATTTATATGTAACATAAAAATGTCTAAATCTTGAGAGTTCACCTATTTCAAATATTATTTAATGCAATAGAATAGTAAAATAAAAGCAAAAAATATTTGGAAGTCTTTGTAGTTAATTTGAGCTAGCTACATGCCTCCAATGTATGTATTTTGCTGTTGAACTTGTGTTTGCTTATGAATTGTTTGGAGTCTGTATGCTTTTATTAAGGACGCTCTTAGAGCATGTGTTAATTATGTCTAATTTGATGCTTTGGTACCTAATATACACAAGTCTTTAATTTCTATTTTCGATGATTCTATAATGATGTTTCATTTGCTTTTTTGATCCTGATGAGAAAAAAGGGATGAGTAATGTAAAATATGAAAATTATTCTATTAGTAAACAAGTGAGAGCTGAGCATAAATTATAGTCCTTAAAATTTTAACTAAAACTTTTATCTCAGTGTTAACTCACCAGTTAGCTCTAGTTATATAAACCCATCATATTATATAATTAGAGAAAGGTGAGATTCTCTGTGAGAATCATGGTTATATATATTTAAATGTCCAAACGTCTATTTTAGCATGTTGTATTTTGAACATTACACACTCTTGGATTGCAACAGCACTGGCAATTTGTGATGAACAATTTTAAAAAGACACATACTTCATGACAATGCCACTTGAATGAACCTGGAAGAAGTAAATTGCATGCATCCATAACTGCGTTTCAATCTTTAGTTAATTGGTTGCTACAGCAGCTTCAGTATGAATCCAACTGATAAGTATTTTAGAGCCTGGGATTTTCTTTCACCAACTATCAATTACTTTAGAAATTATATCCCCCTATTTCACAGAAATAAAGTAAAATAGAAAAAAGAACATAAAGGAAACTAGGGTCAGGAAAAATATAACTTAAAGTAGAAGTTCAAAATCAGGAGAGGAATCAGAAGGCACACATGGAGATCTAGGTCTTTGCATAGATACTAAACCTGAGCCATGAGTTTTTTTCTGAACTTCCACTCAGCCAAAACACAAAGGAAAATGCTCTCATTTAGAGGTGCCCATTATCTAGTCACCCAGAGGAAGAGGCATTTTCCTGTCCCTTGATTCTGAACAAAATTTATCACCTAGGATTTCATACAGGGGCCAGTGAATGACGTAGTGGGCATAATATTCCTTCAGAAAATATAATACCAGGTTATTATTGGTATAATAAAAGTTTCACCCCCACTGCTATGTTAAGTTGTGGAGGACTTTTTTTTTTTTTTTTTTTACTGGAAGTTTTATTTCATTTCAATGGACATTAAAGTTGGCCTACTAAATTAGAAAACTAAGGAAAGTCATGCATGAGTTTTGAGTGAAAACATGGTCTTCAGAAAAACTGTTCTTAACAAAATTCTTTACAATAAATAACTCTATAAAAACTTAAAATTGGTCTGGTGTGATGGCTCAGGCCTGTAATCCCAGCACTTTGGAAGGCTGAGGCAGGGAGACTGCTTGAGCCCAGGAGTTTGAGACCAGCTTGGGCAACATGCTGACATCCCATCTCTACAAAAAAATTATAAAAATTAGCCAGGCTTGGTGGCATATGCCTGTTGTCCCAGCTACTCAGGAGGCTGGGATGGGAGGATTGCTTGATCCTAGGAGGTGAAGGCTGCAATGAGCCATGATCACACCACTGCACTCCAGCCTGGGCAACAGAATGAGACCCTGTTTCAAAACAAGAAACAACAACTTAAAATCAAATATTATTGTTTCATAATCAAACATTATGCAGAAGAAGAACTTTGCAAGCCTGATATTTTAGAGACAGTGTCGCATGGATAAAGCCATAGGCATTTACAATTAACTGAAAAAGGCAAGCAATGCAATGCCACCAGATTAAGTGTAAGATACCTGGGCAGTAGGGAAGCAGTCAAGGACAATAAATAAATAAATAAATAAATAAATAAATAAATAAATACATAAAAATAAACCCAAAGGACAAACCAACCTAACCTAAAAACAAGCTGAACTTAATAGCTTGCATTTCAGAACTGAGGCCATGGAACTGTAATACTGAGAAAAGAAATACAAAGTAAATACCAAATACGAATGTCAGGTCAGAATAATTTTCAATAAAACAACATCAACAAAAATAACTTGTTAACGCTCAGATAGATAACTTAAAAGTACCTGACTGTTAAAAAAATTGTTACAGAGTACACATCCAAATACCCTAAAAAGGTCACCAGCTCTCATAAATAGGCTTTTAAAAGTTTACTTATTGAGGGTATATGCATGACATACATTTTCCAGGGAATTTATGATTCTTTAAAAAAGCAGGGAGTGGGGTTGAGGGTGGGGAAAATAACTCAAAGTTCTCTAAAATATTTGCAAGGTTCTCTTTACTCTTTGATGGTTGAAGAATTTTCTGAAGAAACTCAAACAAGTAATAAGAATTAAAATCCATTGCATGAAATACGAATTAGAACAAAGTAAAATCATTAAAATCCTTTGCCAGTATGTAGTTACACCAAGAAGTTACATCAAGCTGTAAACATTTGTTAATTCAAATTCATGTATATAATATATATATTTATATATGTAAATATATATATATATATATATATATATATATATATATACACACTCTTTTTTTTTTGAGATGGAGTCTCTCTCTGTCACCCAGGCTGGAGTGCAGTGGTGCAGTCTTGACTCACTGCAACCTCTGTGTCTCCCAGATTCAAGGGATTCTCCTGCCTCAGCCTCCCGAGTAGCTGGGACTACAGGTGCGCGCCACCACGCCCAGCTAATTTTTGTATTTTTTTAGTACAGATGGGGTTTCACCATGTTGGCCAGGATGGTCTCGATCTCCTGACCTCAGGATCTGCCCACCTCAGCCTCCCAAAGTGATGGGATTACAGGCATAAGCCACTGCGCCCAGCCCTAATTCACATTTTTAATTGTTTATAAATTACTGGTTTAAATGATTAACAACAACAACAAAAAATGTAGACAGGTCTCAAAAACTTCAAGAGTTCCACTAAAAATAGATGATAAAGATTAAATGTTCTACTTTACTTAACAGTATTGTACCAAGGTTATTTTCTTAGTTTTGTGAATGTTCTAAGGTAACGTAAGATTTTTATTTTATTTTTTACCAAAGTGCTTATCAGTGAAGGAAATTCAATAAGGGGTCCAAGAAAACTTGTTTCAGTATGTAGCTTTCTGATGGCACAGCTTAGCCCAAGGATAACAGTCAAAATATCTCTGATGAATGGATATTCTGCATATTAGATATTGTCTAAATTATCCTGGCAAGCATCACTTTTCTTAGCAGGGCCTCTGGTAAGTGCCAGGATGCAGAAAGTTTGAGACTATATTCCGCAAGGGCTTATGATTTACAAATGCCTGAGAGAAGTGGTCAATGTATACTACTATACAAATCTAGCTATTTGCACTGAGATAGTTATAAAATGCAGAATTACATGTAATTATATCTATTTTTATCTGCTGTACCTTTTCTTTTGAGTGCGGTTTCACCTTTCTTCCCTTTTCCTTCCTGAAGAGATTCTTGCTTACCATGCGGGGCTTCTAAACAAAATTCAACACACAAAAATCATTGATGATTTACTTCAATAACTTGGGCTATATGATTGTAAGCAAGCTAATGCTATTTCCCATAGGTAAACAGTTACATTTGTGAACTGCATAAAATGGCTCTGGTCTTAACTTTGAGTTAAAATTATCCTGAAGACAGACTATGGGTTGAAACTTCTGGAATGATAGCTCTAATAGCAGCATTATTCTGTCACATTGAGATGTTTAGTCCTAACTTTAATATGAACATTTGGTAGTGGATTTGATCATAAACTCTTTAATGGAACTAGCTGTGGTGTTTTTAAAAGATAATCACAAATCCACTTGAAGCACCTGGCTGTATTTGGATTTATTTCAATTGAATGTGCCTACACAATAAGACAACTGTATCTGTCATAAAAATGATGTCAAAGCCGGGTACAGTGGCATGCACCTGTAGTCCCAGCTATTGATGAGGTTGAGGCTAGAGGATGGCTTGAGCCCAGGAGTTTGAGTATGGCCTGGGCAACATAGTGAGACCCTGTCTCTAAAAATTAAATAAATAAATAAATGAAATAATAAAATAAAATAAAAATGATGGCCAAACACTTTGAAGAAGAGGTAAATAACCACATTGTTTTGATATGCTGCGCCCCGAACTTCTCTTGGTCACACGCTTTGTTGCCTTGTGACTTCTACATTTTTTCATTGACTGTAATTGTGATGCGAAGAATGATGTGAGTATATTTATCTTAAATTCCCTAGGATATAGTTCAGAAACATATTGGAAGGGAGAAATTGGAAAACTGATGATCTGGAGATGTCCCAATTAACGAGTTTGTTCCTTGAAAAATAATTCACTACATTCTGCATTATTTACCAAACAAATTTAATTATTTTCCTCCCTTGGTCCTGGGCTATATTTTTTTCTTCATTTTAAAGGATGAACCAGTATGGCAATTCAAATGCCTGTGAGGGACACAGACTCCCTCTATCCTATTTTTTTTTTTTTTTTGTATTTAGAAGTGATAGTTATAAGAATGTATAAATGCCTAGCAGATCTCACTTACATTTAAATATCATGGACATGACAACCAAGATTCCATAGAAATAAGACAAGTGACTTTGTTAATCTCTCTAAATGAATGTTTAAAAATCCAAATAGTTGACCACTAAATTTGGAAGAAAGAGAGGGGACGACACGGAGGGAGGGAGGGAGGAAGGGAGGGAAGGAAGGAAAAAAGGAAGGAAGGGAGGGAGGGAGGGAGGGAGGGAGGAAAAGAAGGAAAAACCTAAATAGAAGTATAGGTAGTATTATTCTATTATGCCATACTAAGAAGTAATTCTCAATTAAATAGTGACAATTGATACTGCATTTGACAATAGATCCTTCAATGGAACATTAACTATGGAGTTTTTCAAATTTAATCCCACGTATAATGGAAGCAAATATAAAATATGGAACTGAATAAAATATAGAACAATTTTTTTAACAAAATAACTGTTAGGATTCAATGTACTACACCTTCTCTAGCCCTTTAAAATTTTTTTTTTTTTATTTTAGTGAATAATTCCTCTTTTCATCTCAACTTCTGCTGAAGATTGTAATTAGATGTTTGAGTAGGGCATGTTCAGAAGCCTCAGGTTTTCAGTTCTAAAAATGTTCCATTTTGGAAAATTTGTAAATTATTTACACAAAAAATTTTAAAAACCTGTGATAAATGTTCCTCTCTTAAATTGCCTAACCAAGCTTCCCTGAGCTGCAGGGGCAGTACTGTCTGCTCTCCTGCCCCATCAATGTCCATCACAGTGAGGTTGGCTGGCAGCAATTAGGACTCTGGAGATTAACCTTTCTAAACATGCTTAAATAGCAGGCACTAGCCCTGACCTTGGTGGGAAAAAAAAGACAAGTACAACCACTCTTTAAAGCAACAATAGATTTATTATTTCTTCAATGCACACTATTCAAGAATACAATTATAAAATAGCAAACGAACTTCAGAAACTTAAAGACTGAGCTAGTCCTGATCAGAAGCACTAGAGACTGGTTTCAGGAAATGGCTCAAATATATAGATACTCTTGACTAGAGCAAACTGAGGAGGAGCAAGAGTTGTAGAGCCATAGCTATAGGTTAAAGGACTATATTAGATAATTCCAGGCTCACCTGACCCACTGTGAAAACTGTCTCCCCAGTTCTTTTTCTTTCTTTCTTTCTTTTTTTTTTTTTTTTTTTCTGGAGGCAGAGTTTCACTCTATCCCCCAGGCTGGAGTGCAGTGGCGCCATCTCGGCTCACTGCAACCTCCGCCTCCCAGGTTCAAGCAATTCTCCTGCCTCAGCCTCCCAAGCAGCTGGGATTACAGGCGCCTGCCACCACGCCCAGCTAATGTTTGTATTTTTGGTAGAGATGGGGTTTTGCCATGTTGGCCAGGCAGGTTTTCAACTCCTGATCTCTGGTGATCCAAAGTGCTGGGATTACAGGGATGAGCCACCACGCTCGGCCTGTCTTCCCCAGTTCTAAAAAGCATTTTACATATTTCCATTTTCCTCCAGACCTCTGAATTGTTTTTTTAATTTCCTAATGAGATAGTGGGAAAAGGGTGTATATTTAATTCATGTCTTTGTGTTTTATTGTTGACATGATAAAAGCATTTTTTAGGGTTTGTGTATTTTGCCTGTAGTTAAGTTCTAATTTCCTGGAGTGAAATGGTCTTTAATATACCATAATATCTTACTAAAGTCTTCAAATTTTTTTTGTTTAATATGAATAAGTTTAATTTTAAAAATTCAGACCTATCTCAAATCTCCATAAGACTATAGAGTTTAGAAGTGTGGTCATGACACAGTATCAAAGATACTTAGGTAGACATGGTGTAACTGCACAGTCAGCCATTTATGAAGCTGAAACTAGAAACCAAAGCCTCATTTGTTTTATACACACACACAAATAGATACTGACACTCTACCAATATCATGCATTAAACAATTAAGCACTTCAATTTTGTCATTATATTTATTGTCTACCACTGAATGCTAGACTTATGGTCCTTAGGAGTTAAGGATCTAGAAAAAACTTAAACTAAAAATGTTCTCTATCTAGGCTCTTTATCTCTATGTCCATAAATATATGTTTACTGAGATGGCAGGAGCGTGTTTCTGTACTTTTATAATCACATAGTCCTGAAGATTTACAATTACATATAAATTCTAGTTCTATTGGTTGCTGTTAATTTGTTCCCTTATTCTGGTGGAAAACCAGCTATAGTCATTCTTATTTTATTAAGATGCTCTTACTCATTACATAAATCTAACTCCGTAGTTCAGCAAACAGACGTGTATCCTCTTGATCTGCCTGAAGTTACCTGTTGCTCTGTGCCTTTTTCTCTTCTCCTCTGTGATCTTACTCTAATCAGTAGACCTAGGTGTGATGACTCCATGTCTCCTCCTACACAGCGAAGAAGCTGGGCTTTGTAACAACTACGCGTTTAGCTACTCCAAGAGCTTTTCCACCTCCATCTGAGTGTAAAGCCTTGTTTCATGTGATTGAAGTTGCCCAAAGTCTGAATGTAGATAGACTACAATTTATAATTCTTTACTGAGTAAAATTAAGAAACTGAAAAACAGGATTATAAATCATTCTGTCAATCACCTGATTGAGGTTTTCCTTTTGCAGTAGGAGTTTTTGAAGGCACATGATGAAGATGAATTTCCTTCTCTTTTTCTGGTTCAGGAGGAGGAGCGGGAGGAGGTGTAGGAAGTGGAAGCTCAGCCAGGGAAGCTGCTGCTTTTTTCTCAGCTTCCTTTTCTTCTAATTTCTTCTCAACTTCAAAAGGATGATAAGAATTGACCTTCATTAGCGACTCTAGATATCTACTATTTCACTTGAACTAAGAGAAATCTAAATTAATACAAAACACTCTTATGTATTTAAAGTTAATTCATGGTTTTGGGCTTTCTCTTAAATCTTCTAGTCCTTAAAGCTAAGATTTCAAGTCTTCTCTTCCTTGTCAGAAATATGGTTGCCCTTGCCTCTTGATGGCAGTGGTGGTAATGTTGATGGGTAGTGGTGGTGATGATGGTGTAGTTGTGATGGTGGTTGTGGTATTAATAACAGTGGTGTTGACTGTGGTGGAGGTAGAAGTGGTGATGGCTGTGGGGAGGATGGTGGTAGTGACGGTGGTGGTGGTAGTGATGGTGGTGGTGGTGATGGGGGTGGTGGTGGTGATGATGGTGATGATGGTGGTGATGGTGGCAGAGGTAGAGGTAGTGGTGGTGGTAATGGTGCTGGTGATAGTGGTGGTGGAGGAAGAGCTGGTAATGGTGGTGGAGGTGGTGATGACTGTGGTGGGGATGGTGGTAGTGGTAGTGGAGATAGAGGTGATGATGGTGGTGATGGTGGTGGAGGTAGAGGTGGTAATGGTGCTGGTGGTAGTGGTGGTGGAGGTAGAGGTGGTGATGGTAGTGGAGGTGGTGATGGCTATGGTGGGGATGGTGGTAGTGATGGTGGTAGTGGAAATAGAGGTGATGATGGTGGTGATGGTGGTGGAGGTAGAGCTGGTAGTGGTGGTGATGGTGGTGGAGGTGGTGATGGCTGTGGTAGGGATGGTGGTAGTGATGGTGGTGGTGGTAGTGGTAGTGGAGACAGAGGTGATGATGGTGGTGATGGTGATGGAGGTAGAGGTGGTGATGGGTCTGGTGGTAGTGGTGGTGGAGGTGCTGGTAGAAGTGATCGTGGTGGAGGTAGAGGTGGTGATGGCTGTGATGAGGATGGTGGTAGTGATGGTGGTGGTGATAGTGATGGTGATGGTGGTGGTGTGGTAGTGGTGATGGTAGGAGTGGTGATGGTGGTGGTTGGCATGGGGGTGATGAGTAATATATGTGTATTTGTGTGTACGGAGCTGATATAAAGGGTTAGCAAGTGGGTACCAAATGTAAAAGTGATAATCTGGAAGTAGCTAATAAAGATGAAGAGAAAAATAAAAGATTGTTTGAAAATGTCCAGTGGGAAAGCAAAATGAATAAGTATAAAAAGACTGTAAAGGGCAGTGTAATACAAGAGGTGGGGTGAGGAGGAAATGGAAGGGGAAAGAAATGTGTATCACTAACTTTAATAAGTGAATACAAAGCACTTAGAATACTGCACAGTACATACATCCTCGATTAAGCCTCAGCAATTCATTCATTCCTGCAACAACCATTTATTGAACCTGAATTATGCCTTAAAGAAAAGGAAGGATTACAACAATAAAGTAAAACTACTATTTCTAATGATAATAATTATAATAATATTGCAAACAATAGTTCTGATTGCTGGAGATACAACAGTAAAACAAAACAGAAAAATCAATGGCCTTATGAAGCTTACATTCTAGTGGTAGGAAACAAACCATAAATATGATGAATAAGTTAATTTATACAAGAGTTAAGATGGTGATAAGTGCTACGGAAAAAAAATAGAACAGAGTAAGGGAGACCAAAGTGTTGTGGGCAGCTTCTTACGTTTTAGACAGAGTGCCAGGGTGAGTATGCCCAACCATAGGGTGACGTCTGAGCAAAGACATGAAGCAAGCCAGGGAGTGAGCCTCGTGGATTTCTGCTGAAAGCGTGTCCCAGTCAGAGGAGATGGTTAGCCCAGATGCCTGGAGGGATGGAGCATGGCCAACTGGAGTCTTTCTAGGCTCCCATCATTGTGATGACCCTTTGCCTTTCGTGATGCAGTTTCACCTTTCCTGGCACACCTTCCCTGACTGCCCAGTCTTTCCATCCCTTCACACTGCGGAGGCCCACAGCTCTACTGAATGTACCGCTGGCGATGAATGCCTATGTTCTTGCATGGCTATTTCTCTTTACATGTGCTCACTCTACCCTTGGATTACTCTTTTCATTTCAGCAAGCCAGGAGGTTTCATTCTATTAGACATTCTTTCGAAGTGGAAATTCGGGGTTTTAGTTCTGATTTTTGAAGTAATTCATCATTATTGTTTTAAACATCCAAGAATTAAGACAAGTAGAAAGGGGAATTGCCTGTTAAGTCTCTTTAAGTCCCATCTCCTTCCCCACCATCAAGTATTATATATGCTGCCCGACTCTTCTGTGCATATGTATTTTAATACATAAATATGTACACTTTCCTTAAAAGAGACTATTTTATATGTAACCTGCTTTTTCCTACTTAACAGTATATTGTGGTCAGAATATAGAAGTACCACATTCTTTTAGTTTTTTAACTTAATTGGGATGTTTAATATAGAGCACCGGGCTAGGTTAATGTTTATTGTTTTAATGATTAAACATCTGTTAATTACCTGTTTGAAATATAAATCTTAAATAAGTGATAACTGAGTCCATTAATGTAGTCAGTGATTATTAGAATGCAAACTCTTTAGGAAAATGTTGAAGTTGAGTCTAATATTTGGCAAAAACAAACTGATTCTAACCCATAACTTCAAGCCTTTATGGGTTAGAATTGGTTTGTTTCTGCTTCCCAACCAAGACTCTGTAAGATTGCTATTCTGTCAAATGACATGTTAAGCCTCTTAAAATACTATATGATTGTTTTTCTCTTTGAAAGGTTCATGCTGGTAGTTTTTGGAGTAGGCATTTAGATGTAGGAGCTTGTCTTTCTAAGTGTGAGCTCCTGGATATCCATGGTGATTGTGGTTTATGTCTATGGGCTATTTTAATGTTAATTAACTGGTACATTATGGTAGTTAGGTCACAAATTTAGTGACAGGAGACAGTACGCTATCAAGGCAACTTTAGAATCCTTTTCACGCCATTAACTTTGACCATTTTTTACTATACCAAGAAACTGTAGTTGCCAATATAATTTGGGAAACATTTATTTTTCAAATCATGTCTCCAAGGTAAAATCCCAGAGGAAATATGACATTGGACTGAAGTTAAAATCTCTTTCAATAAAAAGCTTCAATAATAATATAAAAAGTTAGTGGGCAATTATCATTGGTTGAATGAAGGAGGAAGGAGATCTGTGTAGTTTTATTTGTGTAAGATAAAACATGAAAGCAAGTTAATATATAATTAATAATCAATTTAATAATAAACTTATAACAAAATAGGTGGATTTGAGAAAAAATGGCCTAGTGTGTCCATCCTAAAAGAGGAATTCACATGGTTTCTTTATAATGCTAAAGCTAACAAAGTAAAACCTTTACCTTTATCTACAATATCCCTAATTTTCATTAATTTTACTTAAAAATATCTAATTAACAAATAAAGATTGCATATATCCCGAGAATAAAATGTGAATTAATATCCTTAAATTTAACTCTGCTGGGTTTTGTTGTTGTTGTTGTTGTTGTTGTTTTGACATGAAAACAATGTTTTCAGAGTGATGGTCTCTTTTTGATTAAAATAAGAGAGAAAAATCTTTTATTCAGAAACACATACAACAGAAAGCTAAAGACAGAGGCAGAACACACTTGTAGATAGAATAAATCCAAAGATAAGAAAGAACTTTTGAATCACATCTTCCTTTCGCCCCAAACTCATTAAAACCACACATTTTAGTTGCCTAAACTCAAGACTATAAACAAATGTAAATACCTTTATTCTTTTTTTTTACCATTTCAGTCGTAAGAATTTCTTTTAGTTTTTCGCATAAAGATTCCTTATCTATTTCAGCATTGATTTTTATCAAAATATTTTCTGGCTCTGAAAACCATTGCTTCAATAAAGGCCAGTTGTCCAAGAAGCCTATAATTCTGCAAAATCAAAATATGATATGAATATCTCATACTGATCAAAAGATTAGAATGATATTAAGCATAAATTATCCGACATGCATAATGAAAAGATAGGCTGCCAATATAATTGCATCTGAAAAAGAAACAATGTTATTTATTTTAGATTAAAGAAGAAATTACTTAATGTCATCAAGACATATTTTTTGAGATGTATGAGAGTAAAAGAGGAAAATGTCATTGGTTCAGGAAAACTTTTAGTGTAAGTTCAGGTCTCCAAGTGAAAATCTAAGAAAACATCATCTATGCTCCTAGTAGAATAACTCTGAACTCTCTTTGGATGGTAGCTACAGCCTGATTCACCTAGGCCATCTATTTTTCTCTCAGAGATAGAAATTGAAGAGATCTTTGAGTAAGTATAGTTGGTTTAGACTTATATACTTTACTCAAAAGTGTTCTTGGAATAATTCTTGAAACTTTTTTTTTTCTTCCTGGAGAGCAGACAGCCTTAATGTAGCTCAAATTACTCTTCCCTGGTTCATTTCATATTGTTAAACTTATCAGGGTTTCATAAAATTGTCTAATTTTGTCTAAATTTCCCTTTCCAATGGCAAATTGCACACAACCAAAAGAATAATTTTATTTTAGCAAAATAGAAGTAGTTTACAGTCCGGTGCCTACCTTTTTGAAGTTTACAGTCCGATGCCTACCTTTTTGAAGTTCCATCACTGTCACCGGCATTTCCTTAAAGAGTGCTGAATCAGGATTCCATATAATTAACTTATAAGTTCATGTAACCATAAAGGGAAGTATTGCCTGATTTAATTCTTCTTTTTTCAGACTATAATGACTTGCGCTCTAAATATGACAGCTAGCACATAAATATTTCACTAATTATCAAAACTACTTAGTTTTCTTTAACCTGTTAAAGACTGAATGCTAAGAAATAGATATTCTTCTAGGTCTGATGATTCCAAAGTGGTTGTCAATCTATTCTAAAAGCATGAAACAAGAAGCAGAGCATTTAGTTAAAAACTAACCTATGTTGTATCTGGTCTCTTAAATTTTGGTCTCCACCCTTATCTTGATTTTCAGCAGCTACACGTTGACTGATGTCTTCGTGAGCAGTTTTGTAGGACAATTCTTCAGCTACGGTATAAAATTTATTTAATTAGATAATTTTCAAAACCAAAGTTGCTACTTACTGCTAAAATATACTGATGAAAGATGCCAAACAAGATAGAGTCCTGTATTTGGTACAGTGTTACTTAAAAATATTTTAAAAGATGTTGGGTCCAGTGTTACTTAAAAATATTTTAAAAGATGTTGAAAGAGTATAGTTTTGAGATAAGAATTCGATTGTTTTCTTGGAAATTGGGGAAAATAAGTAAAACATTAAGATAAGCTGTAGTTTCAGTGTAAGGATCTCAGGATTGTCTATGATAGACGAGAATGAAAAATGATGGGTCATCATGAATAACTAACTTGAAAAGAATTGGAAAAATTAACACGGTGATGTAAAAATTAAGACGAAAGAACAAGGTGGCTGGAACGTCAACATAAAAATTATTTCTTGATATTATATTGCAATATAATAAAATTATTCTGTTTCTTTCTAGACTTTATGATCTCCCTGCAGAATAGACATAAAGGAATAGACCCAAAGAGATCAAAAACAAACAAACAAAAAAACCAATCTCAACAGCTCTGATTGAGTCCTATTCTGGATTAATGATACAAAGTCCAGAATACTCACCAATTTAGAATAAATAAAAAATCATAAAGAGGAAAGAAAGCCTTGAACTAGATTAAAAGAAATTAGAATTACTCAATATAAGAAAACATTGAATAGTGAATTAATACAGTTCAAGCAAATGAAGAACCCTCACAGGATATAGTAATCAGTTGTTCTTCATCTCCATTCATAACAGAACAAGGTGAAATGAATTTAGAATGCAGAACGATGCTTTGAAATGATTAATAAAACCCAAGGATCACATTGGAACAGGTAACTGAAGAAAACTGTGGAAGTGCCCTTCTTGGGAGATGCCCATGCATCATCTCATGGTTGCTACCTCGCGGCTGTCAGGACTTCAATGCACAGATTAGCATTCCTCTCTGTCCAACCTCCCAACCTCCCAGCCCCAGGCAGTGCTGCTTCCCCTTCCCTTCACTCGTGGTACTCTGTACCATGGCCACTGAATTTTGTGATCATCCTGAATGGCTCCATCTTTGCAATCTTAAAGACCTATACTCCTACCACAAACTTTCCAGCTCTGGTATTGTTGATGAATTTCTTCACTAGCATCCAGTCCCTACATTCCTACCTCCTTTTTCCCCAAATTTATCAGCATTATCCTGACTTCACTTTATGCTTTCTAGCAAACCTAAACTGCATGAATGAACACTTCAAGTTCTCCCTGCCTCTTAACAACTCCAATTTCTGTGTCCTTCTGCTGTACCAGCCTTAAATGATATCTTTTTTATTTTTTAAGGCTTATGCTTATAGGCATTTTTGAATAAAAATACACAACCTTTATTCTCACTAATTCCCTAGCTAAAAAAATCAGTTGAGCTCTTTCATATATATATATATATATGGACCCTTTTCTAAAATAAATAAAGAGATAAATAAAAAAACTAAAAAAGTAACAAATATCCTGTGGCCATGGCTCTTTTTTCTTCTTTCAGAGATAAACTTCTTGGGAGTTATCTCCACTCACTCTCCATCTCTGTACCTCCCACTCACACCTCAACACACCGCAATCGTTCCTTCTCTCTCCTACCCTCCATGAAATGGCTCACATACCAGTCACCAAAAATGCCAAAGGACACATTTCAGTCCTTATTTTGGCTTGTTTTATAATACTTATAGGTAAAATTTAGTGTATAATTCTTAAAAGCTGTTACATATATTATGTCATTTAATACTCAACAAAAACTTGTAAGTGGGATTGAGATTCTATAATTGGCTCCAAATTGCACCGTTCATAAATAGTAGAGAAGGGATTTGATTCCAGGCAATACGACTCCAGGTTCTGGACTTCTTTTTAATTTTTATAGTCTTTGTTGCATTATACTTGCCAAAAAATGCATACACTAATATTCATCTCCATGAATTAATGAACCAAAGACAGTCAGCACCCAGATATACAAACACTATCAGTCCCAGAAGCCCTTTCCTGTTCTTTTTCAGTCACCATTAGCCACAAAGGGTCAGTATTTGATGCCCTGAACTCAAAATCTGTTTCTGCTCTCACCAGAGGGTGAACATTACTGTTCTGTCTCAGGTTGACCAATGGCTAAACAGCGGAGGCAGCCACCTCTTCTTCCATTCCCATGTAGACTTTTACTCTCACAATGGCCATTCCCCATCCTTATGTCCGCCAGTCTCCTGCCCATTGGCTTTGAGTCTGGATCATTTACCACAGCCCAGCCCTGGCAGGACTTTGTAGCCCACATTGCTTTGGATGTAGCATGTTTCTCTGTGATGATGTTCTTCAGGTTTCTCCATAGACCCCGAACCCCATGCTGCACCTGACCCTAGTGGCTAGGCTCCCACTCAGCCTAGGCTCCTGCTGGTCTGGAAGGGGGATTACATGACACATTTGCCTTGAAGATTTGTCCTTCTTTGGCTTATGAGACACTACTGTCCCAGGCTTTCTTCTTCACCATTAGCTGCTGCTTCTAAACACTTATTCCTTTGCTCTCCCCCAGTAAATTCTGGTTATTATGTATAGAGCAATATGATTTTTTTGGAGACGGGGTCTCACTCTGTTACCCAGGTTGAAGTGCAGTGGTGTGATCATACCTCATTGCAGCGTTGAATTCCTGGGCTCAAGTGATCCTCCCACCTCAGCCTCCCATGTAGCTAGGATCAGAGACATGTGTCACCATGTTGGGCTAATATTTTTATTTTTTGCAGAGACAGGGCCTTGCCATGTTGCCTAGGCTGATCTCAAACTCTTGGGCTCAAGTATTTCAAATCATCTTTTTTACAGTGTGGAAATTGTCTCAGCTGGACAAAATTTACTTTCATTTCTAAGAACAGGAATCATTTGCATTACTATCAATTTCCTACTATTTATAGCGTTATAGAAGAGTTGAGTCAAAACCAATGAAAAACACAGACCCTTATAGAATCAGGCATCCCCAAGGGCCCAAGAGGCAATAGTCAGCCTTGTAGTAAAATGATGTGCAGGTAATCATTTGTCGATTTCAAAGTCTTCCATCATTTTTCCCTGATGTATTTACCACATGCTTATTATCATGTGCCAGATTCTGTTCTAAACATGTAACTCTGATCTCATTTAATACCCACAACAAAAAAAGAGCCATTTTATCATATAGGTTGTGACACCAAGGCTTAGAATAATAAAGTAACTTTCTCAAGGTCAGATACGTCATATGTAAGAAAGCCAAGGTTCAAGAAGTGCTTTTACCCATAAGTATATAATTTGTGGAATAAAGGATTTTTTTCAAGGTTGAAAAATAGTTAAACTATGAATTTTTGCAAGAAGATTTAACCCCATCATGTGAAGTCTTCAGCTGACTGATACCTGCTCTTCAGAGTTAATACTCAGTCCAAGAAAAGGATGTTATCAGATCCTTTCTTACAGCACAGATGTGGTTTATGACCCTCAAGAGGGTGACCCACCAAAACATGCTAGACAGCCACAAAGCACTCCTCCATATGCGCACGTCTCAAAAAAACACCCCTATGACAGGGGAACTCCCAAGTTGATGGGAAGGTTCAGTGAGATGCTACAGTTGGACTGCAATTCACTAGTTCCAGTCTTTGTCCACAGTGCTGAATGCTAACAGTCAGAGCAAGAGGCAACTGTGCTCAGCTAGATAATTCTTTGATAGGCTGAAGTAGATTATTTTGTACTCACTTATAATTGTAAATGGGAGTACTCACTGATTCAAAGAACAAATAAAGTTTTCATTGTAAAAGAGCATCAAAAAAGGTGTCCAGCTTACCTATTATATCCTTCATGCGACTCATTGAGGAAGTATCTGAAACGTCTAATAATATGACAAAATCAAATGCAGGAGAGGGAAGAGGTACTTCTTTGGAAGTCGCAGGATCAATAGCCAATGTGGATTTTTGTGCTTTTTTTCTCTCCAGTTCTGTGAGGTTTCTATTGTAGCCTGTAAGAGCTTCTTCCAGAAGCTGTGCTTGGTTTAAAGTCATTGGAAAACCATCTAGGATCCAGTGCTGATTCACAGGTATCTCGCTAAATTGAAACAGGACAACTCATGAATATTTTGTTAGACACAAATACTTTGGAAATTATATGATAAATCTTCCCTTTTTCTTTCAGTTCCACAATAACTTCCTACTGCATGAATTTCATTACTTCATAGCTAAAAGATTAGGCTCACTAATGTGCCACAATCACTCCTTTGCTTAAAATACTTTTGTGAATACTTGCTGCCCTCCAAATCTATTCCAGAAGCTTTAACACATTAAAATTAACTGGCCACACCTGTATTAGTCCCTTTTCATGCTGCTGATAAAGACGTACCCAAGACTGGGCAATTTACAAAGAAAGAGGTTTAATTGGACTCACAGTTCCACAAGGCTGGGGAGGCCTCACAATCATGGCAGGAGGCAAAGAGGAGCAAGTCACATGGATGGCAGCAGGCAAATCGAGAGCTTGTGCCGAGAAACTCCCGTTTTTAAAACCATCAGATCTTGTGAGACCCATTCACTATCACGAGAACAGCATGGGAAAGACCCGCCCCCATGATTCAGTCATCTCCCATCAGGTCCCTCCCACAACACGTGGGAATTACGGGAGCTACAATTCAAGATGAGATTTGGATGCGGATATAGTCAAACCATATCAACACCTTATTTCTCTATACCTTGTTGTCTCTTACAATTTTGCACCATTTACTTCAAACAAACTCATCTCCTCAATGTAATGTGAGTATGAGTTGCATTTTCTATATTGTTCATAGACTGTTCCTCCTTTGCACCTCAGTTTCCTAATTTATACAATGGGGTAACATAACATACTTCATAAGGCAGTTGTGAGGATGAACTGAAATGATGCATTTTAAAAACTCGGCACAGAGCTTAGCACATACTGGATACTTGTACTGCCAACCTGGAGAGCTCTTCCTATCCCACCCAAGCCTGTGTAGAGTCATAGTATCCTGATCTCAGTTTCTCTGACTTTCACTTTGCCATGCAAATGGTTATATTTCTCTGCTTAACACAAATTCAAGTGAGTCTTTTAAAATCTCAGTTAGATTATAGGATGCTGAAGTGCAATTGGGGTTTTGCACTCAGCACAGTGTCCTCTTTAGAGAATGGGTGTTGAATAATTATTGTTTTAATTTGCAGCTGGAAAACAAGGTGAGAAAGGCATAAACTTAGACTGTGTTCTTCTAAGCCCTTAAATTATGCAAAATTGTGTTTTTGGCCTTTGGATTCAAACATATAATTTCATTTATTTCTGTCGAAAATCATATTAAACAATGGAATCCCCTTTCCAGAGGTTTCTGAGTCTACTTTGGGGCCTGCATATGATCCTACCAATAATGTAGCAAGGAAGGAGGGGGAAAACAGAAGTTAAAGGAAATTTCATTACTTGTGCAAAGTCATGAAACTAAAAATCACCCAAATCCAATGATCTTTCCATAGTATCAAGCTATCTTCATGTCACTGTCTATTTCTCTCATTAGGTTATTAAGAGCAGGAAAAGACTTCAATTTGGTTTTATAACTTGTTTAGAGCTTGGTGAAGCATTCTGCATAGAACAAATTTGTTGATTTGGGCCTAAGATGGGAAAGAGAATTTCCTTGAGTTCCTTCCTCCACCCACAGTCACAGGAGCCACTTCAGAGGAAGTGGGAGGTGAGGGCCACCCTTGTTCAGCCGTAGTGTGAGGACATGAGATGATGGGGAGTCAGGAGACCTGGACTTTGGCTGGGGCTACACCACTAGCCAGACATATAACTGGAGTACCTCACTGAACTGTCATGTGCCTCCCTTTCCTTATAGAAAAAATGACGGATTTAGACTGGATCAAAGATTTCACACTGATGACTGTCATCTGGAGGAGCCTTAGGGGCAATGAGGATAGTGGTAGTGGAAGGAGGGTAATGGAGTTCTGACGATGGGGTGTGGAGGTTTCAGTTCCACTGAAACTAAAGGGAAGAACTGCTTTATATCTGATACTTTTCATATACATTATTCTTTGGAGCAGGAGCAAAGAATCCCATGGCTGAAACATGCTTTACATCACTTCTGAGAAATGTTACAACTGTTAGAGTGAGGTCCCTCCTAGCTCTGGGCGGCCCTGTGATCTGATTTCTAGACACATCATCATTGAGAAGCAGCTTAAATCTTTAATGTCATCTTTTAAGAAAACACTAAGGGAAGTCCATTCCAGATGCAGAGTAGAACTCTCAGTCCTCCTTCCTCATCTCTCTTGGTCTCACTGGTTCCACATTCCACATCTCACTACTCAGTTCTGCTTCCTCACCTACTTCAAGTTGTCCGCAGCTCTTTCTCAGGGGGCTTTTTGACAGTTTTATCCAGCCTACTTGGCCTTCTCTCTTTATTACATTCATTAGCCAAGTCTCTATGGCTTCTTTTTTCCCCGTGGTCTGTGACCACACAATTGAGTGTTTCCCTTGGCTTTTCCAATTACTCAATTTCTCCTTGAATTCCCCCCAGGCAATAGAACCTGACTTTATTCATATCTGGGTAAAAGAAGTCAAGCTTGGTATGGGAGAAGAAGTGGAATATAGGCATGTAAATCACAAAATATATCTATCTTTTCATTGCTATATATTTTCTTATACAGATGAGTGAAACTTATGAGATATTAAAACAAAAAAATTTCCATATTATTCTGGATACATCTTTGTGTGATAAAGAATATATTAAATAGATAAGAAGAAGAAAAATGCAGTACATACTTAATAGCATTTACCATGATGTCAACAAGCAGCACATCAGGAATGCTCTTTCCTTTCTTCAGCAACTGTTCTGATTTTGCACCAAGTTGAGCACGCGTAGTGAGCTGGGAAAATAAACAAGAAATGACAGAAGATGGCTAATTTAAAAGTCAAATTCCAAATGTTTGGAGGAAAAGTCAATTAAATGACCATGCTCTCTGATGATGACACTGATCATGTGGCACAGTTGGGGAGTCAGGGAAGCATTTCAGGAAAATATGTGCACAGAATGTGAGGCTCTTCCTTCGAGGCTCCCTCCCTTCCCAGATTGTACTCTTCAATTGCAGCTGCTCTTGCATCCCCAGACTTAATTCTCTAATACCTTAAATCAGAAAGATTGAGCTCTCTGCTTGGGCTGTAGCCACTCATGCCATGCAGACAGGGGCATGCCCTCTGGGGAAAACTCATATAAACATGGCCCTTGCCCAGTGAAGTTCTCATCTTTCCATGGTCAAATTCCACAGATTTTCTGCCTGTTGTTTGCTGCTTGCTTGTTTGCTGTCTTCTTTTAGCCCTCAAATAATTATCTTTTCTATTTTGCCTAGTGTTTATACTTGTTATTTGTAGGTTAGTCCAATACAAGCTACTCAATATCACTGAAACAGGAACTTACTTAGAGTCTATTCTTAGCTCAGCTGCCAGAGTGAGAATGTTATGTCAAATGGTATGGCTCTATTCCAAGCCCTGTTAAAATTCTCCCTTTTACTCCAAATGTCCCAATAATTGCCTGAGGGCCTGACTGACCTGATTCTTTTCCTTTCTCACCCATGTCTCTAACCTCATCCCTTACTAAATACTCTCTGGCCCAGCTGGCCAGGCACTTTCCTGCCTCACTATCCTCACAGCCTGGAACACTTCCCCCGATCCAGTGGGCTGGTTCTGTCACCTCTTTCAATCTGCTTAAGTCTCCCTTTCCCAAGGAGGCCTGCCCGATGTCATAAGGTGACCAGCTGTGCCTCTTTCACTGCCCTTGGCCTGTGCTCCTGCTCCCCTTGCTCCACTCTATGTTTCCTTTTCTTATGACACTCATCATCATCTTCAATTTCATACTTATCTCTATGTTCATAGTTTATTATGTCTCTCTCCATTAGAGAGACATAAACACCACAAGGGCAGGGAATCCTGTCGTTTGTATTCACTGATATATCCAAGGTATTAAAACACTGTACAAAACAACATATGCTCTTTGAATTGAATTGAATATGGAATTTGTGAGATTTTAAAGTCAATAAAGGTAAATATAAAACATACGTATCCTTTCTGCTAATTCATATTTCAAATTCACAGAGTAAATAAGTCTCCTTTTCCTGCTTTTTCTGAACCCATTTCTCTCCCATTGCTCATCTTGTTTACAGTTTGGTGTATATCCTTCCAAAACTTTTTCTATCTTTAAGCACTTTTGAAACCTAAAATATTATAAAACTGTTTTTCATGATAAGATGCATAATAAAAAAATCAAATGTAATACAAACAATAAAATTTCACTTGGTTTAATCTGGTCATTTTATTTGATGACCAATTAGTTTCCATTAGCAGAAATAGTGAGTGAACTGTTGTAAACATTTTTTCAGGCATTAATAAAAAAAATTCTGTAGAGTCACTAACAAGAGTAAAGATAAATTCTGGAAAAAATGTTTAAAGGTAAAGAGGGTATGAGTGAAATAAAAGTCATAAATTAAATGGTAAAGATTAAATGAATTTGGCCTCAGTCTAAAATTTTTAAAAGCACATATTTATTACCCTGGCAAAATTGAAGAGTAATTTCCACTGCTTTCAATATGAATATTGAGAATACAAAGAATGCTAAGTAAAGTCAGATGACCTAATATTATACCATCAAATTTACTTTGAAACCAAAGAAGAACACATTGCCATTTCATTGCGTTTGAAGACACTCCAAAACGCCATTAATCATGACATGTTTTATTATGCTAGTAGCTAAAATTAGATCATAATACTTACTTTTAAGAAACTATCACTGGATTTGATTTCTTCAGCTTTTGGTGTTTTATCAGCATTAGCACCTAGCAATAGGAAAAGCGGTAAAAACAAATTTCTGGTATTTACACCTAACAACCACAGCAGTATTTGAGCATCTATGGTTTTGGACATAAGGGTTATCAGATCCAGCTATGCCTGAGATACTCAGAGGAAAGAAGTAATAGAATCACCACAGCATAGCTTTTACCTTCACTCACACCATTAAGATCCTGGCCACTATGTGTCTTGGTGGTTCCCATCCCTCCCTATCTCCCTCCCTTCCTCCCTCCCTTTCTGCATGATCTGAGCTCATAAAAATATCGTTAGGAATACTTTAACACAGTCAGGGGTCGCTTTTCAGAAGACAGTCAAGTTTTTCAAAAAAATGTTAAAATGTTATTTTTTTACACTTTTATTTTCCTGGATTACCAAGTTATAGATAAACGTCTTAAAAGCAGATGACTCTAGAAGTCAGAGGTGTTTTAACTGAAATTCTATGAAAAAAAGAGAAGTTTTAACAGTGTGTTTATAATTACTTAGACTAATGTATAATAAAATATGTAATAAAATACTTATAATAGTTTTAAAAAATCAACTAAAATTATCTCTTAAGAAACAGATAACAGGAATAAGGGACAGATAGCATCCTCTTAAGAAAGGAAAGTCCAACCTCTCTGGAGTGTTGTATGCTCATAGTAAACCTGGACATTGTTCAATGGTAATGGCAATAATAATGATAGCACAGGAGGAGCTCGCTTCATGCTAGAATATGAGGAAGCTATTTAATATGGCAAAGCCTTCACTAGCACATACAGGAAAAAATATTTAATACTTAAAATTGTTTTCCTTCAATGGTTCTACAAAGGAGTTGAAGGACTGCAGCCCAGATCCCAAGGGAGATAACTTTTTGTTATGTTTGGGAAACTTAATTGCATTGGCAGTGCCCAAGGCTGAGAATAAACTTAGGAACCACTGTGCATATAGGTTAAAAAGACCAGCCCCTACAGCCTTCTGCAATACAATAAACAAAGCAGGAGTACGTTTGTAGAAAGCCCCAATTGTACTCATACACACAGTCTTACACACAGGTGAGAACAAGAAAAGACTGTCTGTCCCCTTGCACAGACAGGAAGAATGAGGATGATTTATTCTGGCTTCTTTCATAGTAGCAGCAAAACTAATTAACCATTTGAAGGAGACTCAAAAGGTTTTCTTGTAATTTTCATCTCATCCCCAGTTGTAGGAAAGAGTGATCTTGCTCCCTCTGTCAAATGGCCATATGTAGACAACTATATAAAACTCCCTTTGGTTCTTGTTTATTTCCCTGAAAGCATGTTCGTGCTCACATATATGTGTTCTCATTGTTTCTCTCTCTAATGTAAATAATAGATGATTTGTTTTGAGATCTTACCAAGTATCGTTTCACCTTCTGTTTCTGGTAATACTTCATTTGAAACTGGACCAGCTGAAAATACATTTTGTGGATCCTTTGGAGAGAAAACAAACACAGGGAGGGACTTTACCATTGCTATATTTTAATAATACTCCTAATTTTATATCTATAAGTAAATGTTTGAGAACAAATACTTTTTATCTATAACATTAATGATTTTAAAGGAGATTAAAGTTTCAGTCCTAAATTCTTATTTCCAGAAACAAACAAGATTGGATAATTGCACTTATAGAAATACACAGTAACCTGTGATGTAATCTGTCTTTTGAATGATCTTCAATTACTATGTAAAATATGCCCATTACTATTTTGAAAAGATAATGGAACCTAAGGAAAGGGTAGAGTTTACGGAAAACCATCTTGAACAATCCTAGAGATGTCAGTCATAGCCATAGGGTAATTTTTTAAAAATGTACATTGTCTATTACTTTATTGATTAAAATATAAAGATATTACAACATGGAAGAAGAGAGAGCCCACCATGAAGAAAACTTCTCCCAGTTATTTTCAAAATTAATTGTTAAATGACATTTATTTTTGCAGGCTATGCAAATGATCTGGATCAGATTATCAGCTAATTCATTCAGTTGCAGAGGCAGCATAAGGTAGAGAGAAGAAAGAGTAGTGGACTTACAATCTGGAACCTTAATCACAGAGAAGCCATTGACAAGCCTTCTGACTCCAAGCAAACCAATTCATGCTTAGGGTCTTTACTACATGCTCTGTAGAATGAGGGAGCTGGACTACATCAAGGATTCTGAAGGTGGGGCTACATTTTCCTATTCACCCCTCCACTCCAGGAATTATTATGCAATAATGAAATGAGATACAATATTGATGGGAATATGATACAGGTAAACCTTTCAGAGAGCCATCCCCCAATTGAGATCTACTAATGTAGATCAGGTGTCAGCATACTACAGCTCATAGACCACAAAGGCCTACCAACAGTTTTCATACAGTTTCTGAACACCACTTCAGCAGTTGACCACTGTGAGACTGGAGACAGAGACTGGAGTCCTCCTCTACCTCTGTACCTGCTGGGATTCTACATCTGCCTCAACCACTGTCCAGGGCCAGCACTGGTCTCTGACTATACACTGGGGACTCTGATGTTGGCAACTGCCAGAAGCTGGGTGGGAGGATCTCCGTGCAGGAGTTGGTGACTTCTTGAGTTCCCGCAAAAGAATTATATACCACCCTCCCAACCTCCACAATTCAATCACTTCACCCACCCCCACTTACCAGCTAGTGGCTCTTTCATCGGGAGAATGGCTCCAGCTGACGGCTACTAGACCCAGAGGGGGCCCATCACACAAGACGGTCTACCCAGACAAACTGGTGGGAAGCAGGAGTTTTCTCTCTTGTTATACAAGTACCCACATAATATCCTTGATTTTACCTCTTGGCCTCAAATTTATCCTAAATATTTAACTTAAATATTTATTCTCTAGACTTTTGCAGAACCTAAAATTTTACTCTCTGGGTTTGTACAGAAGAAACTTCTGGTCTAGAAGACGTTTTAAATTCCATCCAGCTCCAAATCTCTAATGTGCTAGGCGCAGAAGAGAAAACTAGAATCACACTTGCCTGGCTTTCTTTAATCTCCTCCTGCAGAACTGGTAGAGCATTTTCTTCATCTTTTTTCTGAATTGGTAGGACCTCACTGACTTTTTCATTGTCATGAAATGCTTGGATAGCTTCTTGGACAAGAGTGTCAATAGAAAGTATCCGCATAGGAAAGTCTAAAGTACAAAATATAATCTTATAAATAGCTTTTCATTTGGGAACTGGAAATTGTCTTTATGTGCTGGTTTTGCCCTATAACAGTCTTTCAGGCCCACTAGAACTGTCTTTTGGATCAAGCTTATTTTTGTTTGTTTTGTTTTGTTTTGTTTGAGACAGAGTCTCACTCTGTGGCCCAGGCTGGAGTGCAGTGGCGTTATCTCGGCTCACTGCAATCTCCGTCTCCCAGGTTCAAGTAATTCTACTGCCTCAGCCTCCCGAGTAGCTGGGATTACAGGTGCATGCCACCACACCCGGCTAAATTTTGTATTTTTAGTAGAGATGGGGTTTCACCATGTTGGACAGGTTGGTCTCAAACTCTTGACCTCAGATGATCCACTCATCTCGGCCTCCCAAAGTGCAGGGATTACAAGCATGGGCCACCGCACCCAGGTGGATCAAGCTTCTTTTTAAAAAATGTGATAAGGCCTGGCGCGGTGGCTCATGCTTGTAATCCCAGCATTTTAGGGGGCCAAGGTGGGTGGATCATGAGATGAGGAGATTGAGACCATCCTGGCCAACATGGTGAAACCCTGTCTCTACTAAAAATACAAAAATTAGCCGGTGTGGTGGCACGAAAAAATAAATCCGTCTCAAAATAAATAAATAAATAAATAAATAAAAATAAAATAGATAAAAAGTGTGATAAAATTCAAATAACCTAAAGTTAAGTACTTCCACCATTTAAAGGATACATTTCAGTAGCACTTAGATATTCACAATGTGTGCAACCATCACCATTATTTTGTTCCTGAAATTTTTAATCACCCTGAAAGGAAATCCCAAATCAATTGAGCTGTCACTTTCATTCCCCTACCCCTGCCTCTCATGTCCAATAATTTGCTTCTTTCTCTATGGATTTGCCTATTTTGGATATTTCATACAAGTGGGCTCATACATTATGTGACCTTTTGTGTCTGGCTTTTTTCACTTAGCATAACGTGGTCAAGGATCATCCATGTTGTAGCATGTATCAATATTTCACTCGTTTTTATGGCTGAATAATCATAGCCTGGAAAATTATAAAATTTTTGATGATAGAGATTTCCCAACATATCAGCAATGCTTCTTGTATGGTTTTTTTTTTTTTTTTTTTTTTTATAGACATAGACATTTGCAGCTACAGTCAGTGTAAATAGGACCTAATGGCAGGCAGAGCAGGAGAAAAAATTCTACCTTTTTGTAGAGACCTTAAAATGGTAGTTTTTCCACTTAATGTTTTCCCCAGTAAGCATCCTTTAACAGCAAATGAAGGTAATTCAGGTGTTGTTGATTCTGCTCGAGGAGGAAGAGATTTTTCAACTAGCCTATGAAGAATATGGCCCAGTATGCAATTGTTGGAGGGTGGTAAATTGTCAACCATTTCTTCTGGTAAGGCCCACTCTCCAACCATGTTCTGTAAAAATAACAATCAAATAAACAGAAATATTCTGAAAAGTGGAATTTAGGTATATGAAATATTTAAAAGTCAAAAGTAAATCCAAATCATAGCCAACAAAAGCCAATCAATACTTTAATTATATTATAAAAATGAGTAATAACATTAATAATAGTTTCATAGTAGAGGGCAGAAAAATGCTTCCTACATAAAAGCAAAAAATAAAAATAAAAAATCTTAGCTTATGAAAGTGAGCATATAAATTGAGACATTTTGTAATCTAGGTTGAATATTAAGACATTTAAATTGATGTTATCACCAGTAAGCAGATAAAAGACAGTAATCATTTCTCTGTTATCTTATGCAAGTATTAACTTTATTTTATAATATTTTAAAGTAATAAAGATAAAAGAGAATTTTCATGTTCAATATCTCTAAGTCTAGCGTGTTTAACTCCCACTTCATTCAGGTTTCTTGATGAAATGATCAAATGATTAGATGGAGAGAAAAAACACAGTACAGATCACATTCTCTGACTTGCATGTAATATAACTAGAAGTTGATTTCAGAAACATAGAAAAAAATAAGTATTTAAAATGAAAAGCATTCTTTAAAAATGATTCTTGTATGAAAGAGGAAATTGAGACTATAAAGTCTAAAAGGAACATTAAAACAACAGATTTATTAAAAATATGGGGTGGGATCAAAGTGTACACATAGGAAAATACCCCTTAGCCTAAAATGCCTTGATCGAGGTGCAGCGTTCAGTAAATCAGTAGACTAGAGTAAATAATATTCTATTGAATATTTCAAAATAGCCAGTAGAGAACCATTCAAAAGTTCCTAGCATAAAGAAAAGATAAATGTTTAATATGACAGATATCCCAATTACCCTGATTTGATTATTACATATTTTATAAATGCATCAATACATGTGTTTATTATGTATCAATAAAAAAATTAAAAAGAAGGAAAATAAAGTAGACATTAAAATGGGGAATAAAAGTAATTTTAAAATAATCAAACTGGGAAGAAGAAACTTGTAAAAATAAAAATGGAAATTAATAAATTACAGAGGAAAACTATCCAGATACACTTTATTGATAAAATTCTAAAACTTATCCTTATTAATAATGATAATGAAATTTCTACTACTTTGACACAAAAGTGAAGAATAGCAAGTATCAATGTTGTAACATAATAGGAAAAATAGCAGACACATGTACTCTCTGTTCATCATAGCACTATTCACAATAGCAAAAACATTGAATCAACCGAAGTACCCATGAAGAGTGGAAAAATGTGGTATATGTACACCATGGAATAGCACAGTCATAAAAAAGAATGATGTCGTGTCCTTTGCAGCAATATGGGTGCAGCTGGAGGCCATTATCTTAAGCAAACTAATGCAGAAGCAGAAAATCAATACTGCATGTTCTCACTTATAAGTGGGAACTAAACACTGGGTACACACGGACATAACGATGAGAACAGTGAACACTGGGGACTACTAGAGGGAGGAGATGCAGAGAGTGGCAAGGGCTAAAAAACTACCTATTGGGAACTATGCTCATTAGCTGGGTGACAGGTTCAGTCACACCCCAAACCTAGCATCATGCAATATACTTCTGTAACAATCTGTAACAAATGTTTGCATGGTATAATTTTAATAAAAGTAGGAAGCGGGAAGAAAAAGAAGACGTTAGGCACAACTATACTATAGTAAATTTGGATTTATAACTGCATGGTAATAAATGATATTCTAAGAAAGTGCAAATGATTAAAATTAAGTAAAATCTTTGAAAAAATAAAAGCCATGAAATACACGAAAAAGATGTCATAGAACTATACTTATGAAAATTGAAGACATTAATGGTTTACAGAAAAATTTTGTTTCCTTAACTGAACAGAAATTTAAATGTTTAAAAGTCTTCTGGAGTATAGAAGAAGATAGAAAGCTTTCCTGTTTATTTGGCAAGACTAATATAACCCTTATACAGAAAATGTATCAAAGATAATTGACAAAAACAACATCCCAAAAGAAAACTACAAGCCAATCTCCCTTGGAAATATTTGGCACAAATCATGCATCAACATTAAAGTCAACGTAATATTAACAGACAATAAAGATACTAATTGACATTGACTCCATACTACGTAGCATATACTGTTGTTTTCATGCATTATGTCAAACGATTCTCACACAACTCTTACACACATAGTATTATTATTATCTTCCCGATTTACGGAAGAAAAATCTGAGTATTGCAAAGACTAAGTTATTTTTCCATGGTCACAATAAAGAGTAATGGCAAAACCTAGATTGGAACCCAGGCAGTCAGATCCCAGAACATGTACTCATATCCAGTATATGATGTTGACTTTATCCCACCATGACTGAATAAGAATTATTTCATGAATCCAAGGAAGGTTAAATACTAGAAAGCCTATGTACTATATTCATTAATAGGTTAAAATAAAAAAATAAAAGCATAAGATCATTCTGACAAAGAAACAACTGATACAACTCAAAATTCATTTCTGATTTTAAAAATACAAGAAAAACAAACAAAATAAAACCATATCTTAGTAAGTCATGAATTGAAGAAACCTTTCCTAACACTCTCTAGACCAATGGTAAACCAAAATAAACTACACATTTTTCCATTAAAGGCAAGAACAAGAAAAAGTTGCTCATCATGAGTACTATTAGTCACATTATTTGGGAAGTTCTAGCTAGTGCAACAAAATAAGAAAAAGAAAGAAGCAGCACTGTCTCTAGGAGTAATGGTGGCTGCTGAAGAGCAGAGTTCCTTGTGCAGAGGTGGCAGCTATAACCTGAACTGCTGCTAGTGCTCTGGGGTGGTGGTGGCAGTGACAGTTTTCTTGTCAGACTTTGCTATGATTGTTCCAGTGATTTTCTTTGGAAGTTTAACCTTGAGTCTACTTTTGCACCCACCTACGGATTCTTTGAGCCACCCACCATATTTTGAGTATTTTCTTTTCTTGCTTATTCAACAAGGACGCTTTTGTTTTTGCCTGCAAATATTTTGCTTGCAAAATTTTTTTGCTTGCAATTTTTTTTTGCTTGCAAAAGCTGACAACATCAATGGAATTAACAAAAAATTTATAGAGTCTATATATAGAAAGCTTCAAAATTTGACTATTAAGAAAAATGACTTGAACAGAGGGTGAGATAAAAAGGTTCAAAATTATAAACCATTTAATTCTCCCCCAAATTAATCTAATTTAATGTTTAATGACAACAAAAGTGCTAGTGTCATTTCCCCCAGTCATCGCTCAAAGATTGATATGACAAATGATTTGAAAGTTAAAGTGGGCCAGGTGCAGTGGCTTACACCTGTAATCCCAGCACTTTGGGAGGCTGAGGTGGGCAGATCACGAGGTCAGGAGTTTGAAACCAGCCTGAACAACATGGTGAAACCCTGTCTCTACTAAAAATACAAAAATTTGTGCCACTGCACTCCAGCCTGGGCGACAGAGCTAGACTCCATCTCAAAACAAAAGTTAAAGTGCAAGAAGATATATAATGGGCAAAAAAACAATCCATTAAAAATACTTAAAAAGGAAAGTAATGGTAGTGTTGCCTTATAAGTTATGAAAGTGCTTTTAAAAAATATGGTAATGAAAAGAATGAGTTACAGGGACAGAATATTCAGTGTACAAAAATATAGATTCCAGAAACACATCTAATTATATGTAAAAGTTTAGTATGTAATAAGGTTTATACTTCACATTAGCAGAGAAAGATTATTTTACAACTGGTATTTGAATAACTATTTATATATTTGGAAAAAAATAATGTTAGATATCCTTATACTTTCATAAAAATAAATTGACACCAGAAGAATGAACGACGTAAACAAGAACTCTAACAGCATGAAAATTTGGGCAAACACTGATATGCTCCACGATTGTTTCTCCAAGCACAACACCAAAGCTGAAAATCACAAAGGAAAAAGTTGGTAGTTTGATCACACTCTACAAAAACAAAATCTTCGGCACATTCTCAAGCACACACACACAAACACACGTAACTCACACACTTCAAAAACAAAGAACAAAAGCAAAATATCTGCAATATATGTATGTGTATATTCATATATATTTGACAATAGGTTAAGAATTTTAGTACATAAAATAGATATTCAGAAAAAGAAAAATAAAAGAAAAATGTTGGAAAGGATATAAATGGGCAATTTTGACAGTAGAACAAAATGGCCAATGAGTTTATAAAGAAATGTTCAAATTCATAGTAATAAAAGATATCCAGATAAAGCTATTATGTATCATATTTTGCCTAAAACCAAAAGATTGAGTCATACTTCTCATTCACCACTGTTAAGAGGGTAAATTAGTATATTGATTTATCGTATTTTCAAAAGTATCAAAAATTGCTGCAATAGTTCTGTCATAACAATAAAAATAATTAAGACATACAAGTCAGAGAAGAATTAAGATTTTTTATTTACATATACATATAGGTAAAATGGTATTTTTCTGTAGTCACTTGAGGATCTTTAAAAATTATCTTCAGTGCACATAAAATATATTTAGTAACATGATATGTGATAATTTCATTATCTAGATATTATTCTATTTGCACTCTATCAAAGAGAGAATAGAAATACATGTAATTTATATTTTAAAATTATTTGGAATTAGTACTTATAACCTATTTATTAAACTATTCAAACTTCAAAAAACCCCATATATTGTTTCAGCAGTGCAGAGATGTCAAATCATAGTGCAATATTGAAAATTAGAAATTCCAAGATATAGGCCGGGCGCGGTGGCTCAAGCCTGTAATCCCAGCACTTTGGGAGGCCGAGACGGGCGGATCACGAGGTCAGGAGATCGAGACCATCCTGGCTAACATGGTGAAACCCCGTCTCTAATAAAAAATAAAAAATAAAAAAACTAGCCGGGCGAGGTGGCGGGTGCCTGTAGTCCCAGCTACTCGGGAGGCTGAGGCAGGAGAATGGCGTGAACCCGGGAGGCGGAGCTTGCAGTGAGCTGAGATCTGGCCATTGCACTCCAGCCTGGGTGACACAGCAAGACTCCGTCTCAAAAAAAAAAAAAAAAAAAAAAAAAAAAAAAAAAAAAAAAGAAATTCCAAGATATATTAGTATTTTTTTAATCATGTAAGTCTCCTCAAAATTGTATCTCAGATGATCAGTTCTATTAGCACTTCTATTATATCACTGCCCTTAATCATCTTAATGTAAGTCTTTTCAGTCCAAAGATCAGGGATAGAGAAGCATAAGCAATGTCCATTTGGGGAGATAAAGGAGCTGCCTCATCAACATAGGTGCTTGTGAAATCCAAAGAGGGAACCAAAACAAAAGACAGGATACGTTATATTTCATTGTATTTCTTTAAAAACAGTAGCCAACTACTGCTAGTCTGGATTGTCTTAAGTCAGTTTTTTTTTTTTTTTTTAAGGAAGGTATGTGTCTTTGTCTTGTGTGTGATTTAGCTCAAGTTTCCTAATCATTTTCTGGAGGGGACCTCTCTGAAAAGCTCTAGTTTAAAAATGATTGGCCAAATTTAACCACTAATTTGAATGACTTTTTTTCATATTAGTCAAATAGATGATGTATGGTTTATAAATATTACTACACTATCATTAAGTAATGAGCAAGTCACATTTCTGGCTTATAAATAAATGCCCATATTATATTTTTAATCCTTAACTCTTAATTAATATGACAAAGTGGCCCTCAGTAACAGATTAAGTCTACAAGTGGAGTTATTTATTTAAATAACTTGAAGTAAGAAAAGTTTGTTTAGGCCACTTTTGACAATATTTCTATAATTATGCTATGTCATATAGAAATAAGCATATCCCTATGTTCTTGCTTTTCTTTCATCAGTATTCTTTTCATACCCATTATCTGACAAAGCACGCTTACTTAGAATATAAGTTGTCAAATTTGGTAAATGTTATGAATGGCTTGTCTGATTTGGCACCAGAATTTCTGATATGAGAACATTGCAGATAAGAAAACACTTTTTGAAACAAATTTTTAAAACCCTAAAGTGCTCGTAGTAAGTTTTTCTTTAAAATTGGTGTAATGTAGTTATACACAAATTTTAGTACATTTAGTATATAAATATAATCCTATTTGGCTGCCAATTCTATACATACTATTCTGTATTTAAAAAAATTATTTTGTTTTAGTTTACTGCCTTTGGTCTTTCTAGGAGCTCTGCACATAATAATAATCTGCATTGTTCAAAATTAGCCAGATACTAATAGGATCTGCAAAATTATTGATTGCACTATAATTGATTTCTTGCTTCTGCTTTCATTTGTTGGAATTATTTATTCTTCAAATTAGACAAATGGTAATTATTTTATGTAATGTGGCCAATTAGAAACTAACCAAATAAGAAAACAGAAGCTATAGAAATTATGTAATTTTACAATAAAAAAGGTGATATTTCCAAGGCCAAGTTGAAGTGGAAAGTTGCCAATATTGTAATGATTTTGAGCTGTTCAGTCACTTAACCCTTTGAAAGGAAGCAGTCTTAGGCTTAACTCAGATGACTTGAGTTTCTATTGTATAATGCTTCTGCTACTTGCTTGCTTTGCACTCTCACTAATTCTCTCATCTTTGCAGCATAGTAACAATATGTGTATCACCAGACTGTTGTAAAGATTAAATGAAATAATGCTTGTGTGAGAAGCCTATGTGCCCTCTGACTATAAACAGTTTAGGAGTTCTCAGGCAGCTGCTGAAGGCATGTAAGAGCGCCACATCCAGCCACACTCCAATCTGAAAGGCCTGCTGCCTCACAAAGAATCCGAATAGCCCTCTTCCATCACTAAGCTAGCTGTAGAATGTGGCCAAACACAATGGAATAGGATGTCACTGTGATGAGAACAGAATGCTTAGGCTGACCTGTGGAGATTAGCATATAAAGGATTTGGTGGAACACATTGAGCAGAATCACTGTCAAAGGAAAGCCTATGAAGTTCCTAGCAAAGACCAAAAATAAAGGCTGAGTCAAGATAAGCATCTCAAAGGGGAGGAAATTGGAACATCATGAGTGAAAAGAGATCAGAAGAACTGGAGAAAGAAGAAATTCAGATTAAAAAGATGGTTATTAGTTTAACGACAATGAGCTAAAGAGATTTACTAGTTCATTAGTGATGAGGAATCAAAAATTTTTATCAGATCTCTATTTTACATATTTGTTATCTATGTAGATATGATTAAATTATTTATATAATAAAACATAAATTATTTACTCTTTCAGATATTGTTGTAAATAGACACCTGACTATGAGGCCCACACTTTGACGCCCAGAGTGGGTAAAACCAGGTAAGTATCACATGGTATAAACAATTGCTTTAACGAGATACTCTTTCTGTGTAGATGTACTAGTCCCTGATTTATGTAAACTGTCATGAACATGTAGGAAACAATTATTAAGATGTCTTTATTTTAATAAAAATATTTTAATTGCACCTGCATAAATACTATCAGTATGCATTTTTGAGAAGGTGTAAGTATAAGATTCAGGATCCATCAACACCTAGGAGGTCTGACTCTCCCTGTGAAGTTTAGTCTACCTAAACAGAGATCATAAAATTACAACAGAGAGTAAATAGACTCTGCCTATGGTAAAAAGTCACAACCTGTTCACCAGCACTGGTTTTTGTTTATTTGTTTTGAGACGGAGTCTCACTCTGTCACCCAGGCCAGTGTGCAATAGTGCGATCTTGGCTCACTGCAGCCTCCATCTCCCAAGTTCAAGCAATTATCCTGCTTCAGCCTCCCAAATAGCAGGGATTGCAGGCATGCGCCACCACATAGCTAATTTTTGTATTTTTAGTAGAGACGAGGTTTCACCATGTTGGCCAGGTTGGTCTTGAACTCCTGAACTCAAATGATCCACCCACCTCAGCCTCCCAAAGTGCTGGGATTACAGGTGTGAGTCACAGTGTCTGGTCCACTAGCACTGTTTTTATTAATTGACCTACACTGACCTTTCCAGAACCTGAATTCTGAATTCCTCAACCCATAGTATCTACCATTTTTACAGATCCCATCTTTACAGATCACATGGGCCTACCACTCTGCTATCTAGTCTGGATCCAAAGCACTCACATGCCTCCCTATACCCTAATGTAGGAGCCTAATGGTGACCTGGGGTTCTGATTCTGGTTACTTCCAGTCTCTCGTATCTTTTTATTTTTTTGTGGCCTAATGTGTCAGTATCCTTGGTCTCCTTGTTATGAATCATGGCTAATAGAATCATGAGCATTTACAAACAGAGTCTACTTGGAAACAAACATGCTTGAATGTTGGCTGAGTTGCACACTTCAAGGGCAAGCTTGGGCTCCCACGTGTCCACTGGGTTCCCTTCTTGATTGTATCGTTGCCCAAGTGATTGAATGATGCTGCTGATTACCCCTGTAAAAACCACATGTATCTCATTCTCATTCTTGCCACTTCTAAACATCCAAGTTGGGAATGGAGCTTCCTCATTCACCCTTTCAAAAAGTGGGGAGAGCTGACTTACTTAGATCCATTTGAATAAACAGAATCTGGGCCTTTGGACATATTCGTTAATGCATAAAATCTCAGAGCACCTAGCACAAAATTCAACAAACAAATAATAGAGTTACAAGAATAATACTTTAGTAGAGACATTCAAAGGTGGCTTTTGTAGAGGAGTAGTACTAGTCTGAAGGTACATATAATCCAGTGTTTGTCTTCATGGATCACTAGAACTTCCCAACATCTGCATGGCCTGATATGTCCCAGATGTTCCCAATTTAGTGTGTTCTAAATACTTCAGAATTAAATTACTGATACATTTAGAAAGACAAGGTAAGTGCCTTTTCCTCTAAGAGACAGAAAGGACCTTCTAGGAGGATACAACACTTACACTGTTTTTGATACCTCCTAGTTTCCTTGGTTTCCTGAAATGCAATCTTTTTTTAACCTATATTTGATAAGACCCAACAACAGATTATCTTGCTGCAGTGGCCCAAGGACTTAGGGCAGAAGCTTCTAACAGACTGACTTCAAGACATTCTGTATGCAGTGACTCCACAAAATGAGGCTATGCCCCTTTTAGAGGGCAGCCAATGTACTGTAACTCTACCATGGCAAGACATTCAAGCTGCCTTGATCTACGGCTAGCTTTCCCTTGGCCTACCACTCTGCAGGTGTGGCTTGGCTGGCTCTTCCCTTGGCACACCACTTTCCCTTGGCACAACACTCTATAATACTTAAAATATAGTTAAGACTTGTACTAGCAGCCTCAGAAGTAGTTGTAGCCATTACCAATCCTCAAATTTCAGAGAAATTTGAATTTATGTTCATCATGATGGACATTTCTTCAGCTATTCAAGACGTCCAGGAAGTCTTTTTCACCAGACATGTCCATTTTTATTGGTCTGAATCCCTGTAAAGCACTCCTATAACTCCCTGGCTTCTCTTGGAGCACAATTACCACTTGGACTACATCTTCTAAGACAGTGGCTTTCAAACATTTTTGACTAGGTCTCCCTGTAAAAAAAAAAAAAAAAAAAAAAATGCATTCTACATTGTGACCCAGCATTTCTGTACAAGTAGATATAAAATGCACAAAAAAATTTATGAAATGCTTATCATCACTACTTGTGATATGCTTTATTTCCTGTTGTATTGCATTGCATTTTATTATATTTACTTTGTCCTTTTTAAAAATAAATACTGGTTGTGACCTAAATTAATTTCACAATCTGGTTTCAATCTCTTTTTGGACAACAAATAGTAAAGGATATTTCACTGGACAAGATACCAGGAACCCTCAGTTCTAATCTCATGTCTATAATTACCATCTTGGGTTTATTTTTCTAGATATCTTCAAATAGGGAGAGTAATTCTTTTTTTTTTTTTTTTTTTTTTTTTTTGATACAGAGTCTCGCTCTGTCACCCAGGCTGGAGTACAGTGGCACGATCTCGATTCACTGCAAGCTCCGTCTCCCAGGTTCATGCCATTCTCTTGCCTCAACCTTCTGAGTAGCTGGGACTACAGGTGCCCACCACCACAGCCAGCTATTTTTGTTGTTGTTGTTGTTGTATTTTTAGTAGAGATGGGGTTTCACCGTGTTAGTCAGGATGGTCTCAATCTCCTGACGTTGTGATCCGCCTGCCTGAGCCTCCCAAAATGCTGGGATTACAGACTTGAGCCACCGTGCCCGGCCGTAATTCTTAATTTTATACTAACAGTGACTCAACTCAGAGAGTTAGAGAGTCAAAGTATATTTTTAAAGTAATATAGTTCTCAGTATAATTTCTCATAATTGGTTATAATTAATTTAAAGACCAGCTCACTCATATGCTAGATTTTATTTGTATTATTAGATTTTAGTTATTGGTTACCTGTTTTCTAGTACTTTGGAAAACTGTATTTTGTACAATTGCTGTTCTTAAATTTTTTTATAATGTGAATCTCTAAAAACTCTTATCAACAGGTACATTATTATTATTCAAAATGCAATAAAACTTTAGGCTTATTGGAAAATAGACAAATTAATAGTTAAATTGTATCCAAAAAAAAAAAAAAGTATTAGTGAGTGAGAGGTTAGGTAATTTATTAACTCAAGCCCAAACCCTTGGGCAGAAAATGATGTCTTAACCAGGGACAAGCCGATTGCCCATTTATAGTATTTTGAGTTGTTGCACAGTCTACATGTTTCCGTTGGAAGATTGTTAGAAATAACCAAGATTGGTATCTTCAGAGATTATTGAAAAAGTCTGGATGCTGGAAGTGACTCTTAGTTAAGGACACCCAAACACACTTCATAAGCTTAGTTTGGGCTACAGGCTTGAAATTTAATGAAGCCATGGAAAAAATACAAAGATAGAAGAATCTAAGCTCACAGCTCATAGGGTTAGGTCCGTTTTGCGCTAATACCTTTAAATCAACTGACGCCTACTCATACTTCACAAATCAACCGAATTTCATCCCTTCCAATGTGTCCCATAAACTCCTACTCTTATCTACACAGCATCATTCTCTGGAATGGTTTTTCTCTCATCCCTACTAAACTATGAACACTGGGAGGGAAGGATCTCTGTCTTATTTAACTTTATATCTTCAAGACCTAGAACAGTGCTGGTAGAAGTAGGCACTCAATAGATATCTATTTATTGAATGAATGAATCAATCAGTATTATAGGCTCAATATATGTGAACAGAATAAGTGACTGACTAAATTGAAATTCAATTTTAGTGATTTAAACTAAGTACAAAGATGACTTAGGCCTCCAAATAAGATAGGCATAACCCAAAACTAGGGACAAGATCAGAAAGTATAATCCTCATAGACAGAAGCTAGCAAAAATCCACATACCACAGATGACATTAGCTAATACAGTAAGCATCTCCCAAAGTAACAACCTGTAGTATGATTTAAAGTGTGCTGTTAAATTAAGGCATCTCTTTTTTTGTCAGCAAAAAGCATTTCATTTAAGATGTAATATATGAAAAACAATTTATTAATTTGGGTCTTTCCAACAAACTATGCCAGAGACTTAACAGGGAGGAGAGAGGTGTTGTAATGCCATTTTTAGGTACAAAAACAAATTAAAGTATTTCAATTTTCTGATGTTTTATCTCAGAGAAAAGATGGAGGACAAGTCTTAATTTTTTTAATAGAAATATCCCCAAATCACCTAAAGCAAATGGGTAACATCATTTAGGGAAAAATAAATCCCTTGAGAACATTGACTATATTCACATTACCACAAATCCTATGGTTGCAAATAGTTTTTCAAAGTGAATCCATATTTGGGAAGAGATCTGTCACACTTGAACGTAGGTAGCAATAGATTAGAACTGGTCAGAAATTCAAATAAGCAGCCTGCAAGATGCCAGAAAACTAGACAGGAAAGAAGTCAGGTTTAAAACAGTCAGGAGCTGGCAGGTCCTAAAAATCCAAGCACCTGGGCTGAGTCCAGGGTCCTGGAGTGGGAAAGAGCAGCCCATGTCAATGGGTAGGTACAATCTGCTCTATGACAGAAGCTGTCTGTGACCTGGTTAATTTCATATTCCTAACTAGGTATTTGCTTTGGGTCTCCTAGACTAGTATGAGCCAGCTGTATTCCACATGACTGGCAGATGAGAAAAACAAGCTGCAGATGTTCTAGCTCTATTTGTGGCAATTGCCTAGAGCCTCCTCACTTTGCTTCCAAGCCTTTAATGTGTGTCCTGTTCTGTTCCAGTTCTGCCTAGCTTGCAACCTGCCAGCTTTGTTTTCATTTTCTAGTCTGGTTCTTACCCAATCTCAGTTTCCATCACTGGCATGCTCAAAGGACTTGGCTTGATCCCACCTCTGTCTCTTCCTGTTTCTGGCCACATCAGGGAAATTATCTTGACTGTCTTGGTTCCAGTTCTAAGAATTAAACCTCTGGCACTGTATCTCCTGGCTGACCTTCCGACTGGGTCTGTCCTGGTCTCTTACCATAGGGAATAAAATACTATAGAAGTATACCTATTGCTAGGGTAGAATGAAAAGTCTAGTGGCTAGATTTCAGTTACTGTGCCTGGGGAATATGGCACTCTGAATGAAGCCATACTCCATGGGAAAGTAATAAGGTAACACTTTCAGTTTTAGAGCCTCTGTTGTCATCTCTTCCAGGGCTTTCTGTCCTCCAAGTACCCCCAAACCCTGAGGAAATCTGGAAGAACTGCCTGAATTTTATTCAGACTTAAACATTTATAATAACTTCCCAGGTTTCTTAGAAGAGGCAGAAAGTGTGGTTATTTATCTTCCCTAAGGGGAGTTCAGCTGTGTAATCTGGCATCCCCACAGGGTTTCTTGAACACTGTATGGGACCTGTTTGATAGCCACGTGACAGTGGAAAAGATTGATGCTGCCACATACTGCCTTAGATAAAAAGGCAGAGAGAAGAGAGGATGATTAGCTGAAGTGCAGCTGAATTCTGTCTTTTTATCCAGGAGCTGTCAGGAAACGGGCTCTGTGTTGGGGCCCAGTTTCAAGAAGGACTTAGAACAACTTTGGAAGATGAATTGACCCTGTTGTGTGAGCCTGGAAGCCTTGTTAGGTCACTTGACCTCCAGTCAGGTCAGCATATGGTTAGCTACCTGGACACATCTTTCTACCAGACACTCTGGCCTTCAGATTCCAGAGGAGCCAGTGGGCAGGGGTGTCTATCTTTCACTGACATTGACAGGGTGGGTGCACCTCTAGAGAGAAGGTCATATCTATTGCCAGGAAATGCAGAGTCTGCACTATCAAGGGAAAGGCAGAGGTTAGCTCAACTTCATCTGCCATGTGGAGCCCCACGCTGAGCTGAACAGTGTTCTGGCTAGAAGCAGACTGTGGGTGGCCAATGCCTTGCCTATGGATCCATATCATGGTTAATTCTGGATCATTAGGAAATCTAATGAATTTGACCTGATTCAATAATGCCTTTCACTCAGTAATCTGATCACTTCTGTTCCAGGAATAGCCTTCCACAGTCTGCCCTAATCTAATGGTACGAAAACAGGCATGTTTAATTTTAGCCTATTGCAAAAGAAGACCCAGGGCAGTAGACTGCATCTACCTTATGCTTGGTTTTGGAGGGAAATTTACATTGGCCACAGTCAGTTACTCAGTGTGTGACAGTGGTCACTGTCAAGGCCTGTAGGCCCACACTGGAGAGAGCCTGGCACCTCACGATGCAATCCAATCACTCCAGCTTGTCACATATTCAGAAGCTCAGAAAGCTCAGCAGTGACAGGTTTATTTTTCAGAAATGCTGAGCTACAAATTAATAATATATCAAGCAGCCAGAATCACTGGGCTGACTGCAGGTCTGATTACCATAGGTAACTGACACTATGCCATTATGGGAGATCCTCTCTCTCAAAAACTTACATTTCAGCGCTGCTGAAATTCAGTGACCAGATGTAAACAATGGGTAGGGGCTTCTGCTTAGCACTCTGATTTCCAGCTGTGCTCGAAGTGACTCACTCAGGAGATCAGTGGAAAAGTAGTTCAGTCACCCCAAAATGATAGGTTCCTACTCCTTGTTCCATTCTCTATCCCTGGAAAGCCACCATGGCCCTTCCAAGGCACTGAATGTGGCACACTGAGAATTACAGCAGCCCAGTGCTTTTCAAAGCACAATCGCCTGGGTCAAACAAACAAACAAACAAGAAATAAGACTCTAAGGTCACTCACTGCATTGCTCCCCAAGTGCCCTTGAGACTGAATCACCCTGGACTTCATATCAGATTTCTCCCTGTTCTGGGGCCACCAAACAATTCCTTACCAAAAAGTAAATGTCATTCCCCAATTGCTTAAACTATGCTCTATTCATCAGGGAGTGGTATCCTACCTCAGGATCACTTTTATAGTAATTTCCATGGTCTTACTATTTAAAGGAACTCTTCCAGAAGCATCTACATCTGAACTCACCTGTCTACTGCTATTACCTAGCCAGGGATAGTAAGAAAGAGATTTGGTTGGAATTTCTCTGGTGTCACAAAATACATAAGCATTATGACTTGTTCTGCCTATCTGGTAACTGCAAAATTCACACAGTATTTTTTCACATGGAATAACCTCTTCTATAATGACTATTACCACCCTCTTTATTTCACTGCTAAGATTGATACCTCAAAGAGGTATAAGCCACCCCCAAAAAGCTTAGAGGTGACACTGACCAATGTGTCAAAGACTACTATAGGCCCGCTGTACCAAATATGGCTGACAATTCCTGACAATGGACAGGAGTGGTGGCATTGGGGGTCTCTTAGGTGGGAGAGTTTATGATTCTCAGTCCTACACATCTGAGCCAAATTAAAAATTAAACACTTTCTTGGATCCATTCAAGTTTTCAAGATTACAAATCCCATTGTGTCTTTCCTATCTGTTAAGACATTGCTTTAAAATATTTTTTTTTTCTTTTGAGACAGAGTCTTGCTCTGTCACCCAGGCGGGAGTATAGTGGCACAATCTTGGCTCACTGCAACCTCCGACTCCCGGGTTCAAGGGATTCTTGTGCCTTAGCCTCCCAAATAGCTGGAATTACAGGTGCCCGCCAAAATGCCCAGCTAATTTTTGTATTTTTAGGAGACACATGGTTTCACCATGTTGGCCAGCCTGGTCTTGAACTCCTGATCTCAAGTGATCTGCCTGCCTTGGCCTCCCAAAGTGCTGGGATTACAGGTGTGAGCTCCCGCATCCAGCCTATAGTTTTAAAACTTAAAATTTTACAGCCAACTCTAAAATCCGAGCTGGTAATTCCAAGGAATTGATTGAAGAGAAAGTGGGCTTGATGCATAGAAGCTGGCTCTTGTAGTTGCCAAAGTAGGTAGAGAACAAACCCAAAACTCTGAAGAAAGCCCAGAAAAGCCCTGACCACCTTCTGTTTCCCTGGTCCCACAGAGGAGGGAGCTTGGAAGAGGGTTGGCTTCTCTCTATGTGATCAAGAACAAATAAAAATGAGTGGTGGACAATCACTCTGATCTTATTCACGTCAGTCATCCAGGACTCCTCTCTTTGGCTTTGTCCTTCTCACATCCCATTCCACTTCTATCTGGCTGCCAACTTTTTGGAAACCATTTCTCAATTCTGGTCTAATGTCTTGAACTTGATACCTTAATTCAACTATTTCTACCATGGTCTTCAAATGAACTTACCTTGTCTCCAGTGTTAATAATAAATGAAGCCAAATACCCTTCACATGACCCAAGTTCATCTTCTATTTCTCCTATTCCATAGACACAAGTCCCAGACCTCTATCAAGCCCTGTGAAATCCTTGGCCTACAACCATTAGAAAATAGCCTTGTTTCTTGGCAACCATAGACCTAGGGCAACTAGAGCCCTCTTTGAAAACCAATACATTGATGCTCTGCTCTGTAAGTTAGAATCAGTGTGTTTGATTACTACAAAGAAGAAGCCTGGCTAACATGGTGAAACCCCATCTCTACTAAAAATACAAAAAATTAGCTGGGCGTGGTGGCGGGTGCCTGTAGTCCAAGCTACTGGGAAGGCTGAGGCAGGATGGCATGAACCCGGGAGGCAGAGCTTGCAGTGAGCGGAGATTGTGCCACTGCACTTCAGCCTGGGTGACAGAGTGAGACTCCGTCTCAAAAAAAAAAAAAAAAAAAAAAAAAAAGTATCCTACTCAACCAAGATACAATGAGGCTTAGTCTAAAAAAGCCATTTAGATAGCCTTACCATTAGTGAAGGAATCTGGGGAGTTAGAGGTAAAACTGTAAACAAATGGAGAAAAGCAACTGTAGGTATGAAATGGCACATTCTTAAAAACTAAACTAGAATGATATGAGAATATTCCTTTCAACACCAAATTTCCTTCCCAGCTCCTTTCTATTTTGGAGGCTGATCATGATTCTTATTGCCTATCTTGAGAAATGTTTGTATTTTAAGAAGTGCTGGTGTCTTAATTCAAAGGAATGATATTATGAGGCATTGAGTGCAATGACAGGCAGAATTTTTACAATAGAATAGCCTTAGAGAATATCTCAGCCTCCATCATATGAGCAAGTGCTTACTCTGTCCACTTAGAGGTCAGCTGTATTCCTCCATATCTGAAAATAAAAGATGAAACCATCATATTTTTCAGGGCCCTCCAGTACTACACAATGCAATTATATATATTTATATTAAAATGACTAATTAAAATAGAATTAATGCTCAGGTTTATCAATAGAAGCATCATCATAGTCAAAAGACAAGAAAATTTAAGACTTCTTGGCAAGAAACAGAAGAGGCCATAAAACAAGCAAGTTCATGTGAAATTAGAAGTTCCTATACTTTATTAGTAAGTTTCCATATTGTGACACTTTGTAAGTATCCTGAATAATGCATGTATTATGGGCTGAATGTTTGTGTCTCCCCCAAATCCATATGTTGAAGCCCTAACCTCCAATGTGATGGTACTTGGAGGCTAGGCCTGTGGAATGCAATTAGGTTTAGAAGAGGTCATGAGGGAGGGGCTCCCATGATGAGATTAGTTTCCTTATAAGAAGAAAAGAGACAAGAGCTCACTCCCTCTCTCGCTGCCCTGTGAGAACACAGCAGGAAGGCAGTCTTCTGTGAGCCAGGAAGAAAGATCTCACTGGGGAGCCAAACTGGCTAACACCTTAATCTTGGGCTTCTCAGTCTCCAGAACTATGAAAAATCAGTTCCTGTTGTTTAAACCACCCAATCTATGGTGTATTATTATAGCAGCCTAGCTGATCAATGCAATGTATATGTTTTAAATGTAAAAAAGTGTTCGATTCACATGCCCTTAACATTCATCTACTAAAATCTCTCTGTTCTTGGGTCAATGATCCAGGGATGTCTTTGGGCCAAACAATTCAGATGAGACAGGAAAACAGAGAATTCCACGGCCCATTTAGTCCGATATTTCTATTCTTTGGTGGAAAAAGACCTGGTGGCAATAAATGTCATTGTAAAAAATTTTGGGGATAGGTATCCATACATGTGCTGTAGTGACAGGCATACACATGTTAAAACATAACATATACAACCACATCTTAAAGTCTAGTTGATGGAAAATCATAGGCCAAAAATAATGTTAATAAAAATGTACATTATAACACACTGTAGGGTTAACCCCATAACCACAACAAGCTCACCTGATCATGAACTTAAACAGTAATTTGCCATTAAAGGCAAAAAATAGCAGCAATTAAAAATCATGAACAACTTAAGACAACATGGATGATGTCCTGGAAATGAAATATCCTTCCTCTAAATTATAGAAATTCCAACTATCACTTGGTTGTGGGCACGCACAGTAGAGCTCTGAAAATGGTTAAGTGCTTTGTGGCAGGGACTTCTTAGAAAAATCTAAATCTTCAGGAAACCATAGCCATGAGCTAATTTTAGTTTTTGAACACTAAATTTTAGTAACTCTTAAACTCATTCAACTAGTAATTGCTAGTAAGCAGCTTATATAAAAGTGAAATGCTGTGAATTGCAACTCATTTGCTAGTAAGACCTATCGAAAGAATTTGCATTAGGGGGAATTTGAGGTTCACCGGCAGGCGTCCACTGCATGATTGAGAACCACTGGCTGCTGTGTGGGGCTGTGCTGCTAGCTGCACTAGAGGAACCAGGCTTCCTGGCTTAGCCTGCTACCCATGGTCCATTCGGCTTTAAGGGCCGTGCCTCACTCTCTACTAAATAACTCAATGTTGTTATGCTGCGGTAGTTGCCTAGGAACCCCAGAGAGGTCTGGCTGCTCCATGATGCTGTTCTTGCCTCTTTCGTGGGAGAGAGAAATGTTATTTCTAGCCACTGGGCTAGAGCTCCCTCATATTCAGTCATTCTCACATAAACAGAGTGTGATGATTTAGGAAATAACGTTAAGAAACAAGAGTCAAATTTTTGGCAGCTACATATGACATGTACATAAGCAAACACCTGTTTTAATTGCAATTTCTAGGTACAATATTTAAAAAGTTTAAGCACAATAGCTTATTCTAACAGAACATGGGCTTTTAAAAGCACAGACTCAAAACTGGGAACTGTCAGTTCTTTAAAGGTAGAGGGTATGGACATCAATTAAGCATGCTAAGAATATAAACTTTTTGAAGATTAATTTCTGAATAATACATTTGCTTGAACAATAATGTTCATTATAATGTTATTGAACATGATATATAATGAACATTATATATAATAACATCAATAATGATATTCAATAATGTTTGATAACATTATAATGAACATTATTATGTGCAAGCAAATGTATTAATTTCTGAGTAATATATTTGCATTAAAACTCCTAAACAAATTTAATAATGACAAATGTGTACCACTGGTTCTTTTAGATAAGCCAGGATGCATTGCCCCTCTGCATCTTGTGATAGACTATTTAAGCCAGATAATATATTTTACAAGTTGAAACATTTATTTTTTTACTTGTATGTAGGAACATTTAGGACAAGTTCTTGAAGAGACCAAAGGTCTAAAAATAAAGAATGATAGTATAATAGTTTACAGTACATCCTAAAACCTGTATATGGCATATTTTCCATTATGGTGTCAAAGAGAGCTTGTGAAAACATATTATAAATCCTAAGGTAATTTTCATTTCCAGAAAAACAGCAAAGTCAATACACAAAATAAAGTGCATTGCTAGATGATCACAAACTCCTAACAAAAGTTTACAATTTCCTGCAAAAGAAATGCATCATCTGCTTCAGGATGTGGGCAAGACAAGCATGTTCCTGTGGTAACCATTTCTCATACAAGGAAAATAGCTAGAGAGACAAAAATCTTTGCTAAGCTGCAGCCTACTAGGTCTCCTGATTTGTAAGAGCAACAAGAATAGAGATTGAGCTGTTTAAGAAGTAATTTAGAAATCAACATTCGATGAATGAGTAAAGTCTGTCAAATAAAATGACTTCTAATTTACAATGGAAAGAAATATCTTAACACAGTTTGATACTGTCAAAGCATTTTATTATATGGCATTATACTTTAGGTGGATGTAATAGGTCTAGTATATTTTACAACCATACAAAACAAACATCCACATTTATCTTTTAAGGTTCTAGTCAATCCTTAATAATTATTCTCTTAGTGCTACAAATATAGATTCATTTAATTAAAATATAGTGTACATTTAATTTCTCATAATTTCATATTATTTCCTTATCTTTTAACCACAAGGTAATCTTCTTGTAATATTTACTTATTAGTGTTATTTTGCACTTTTCTTTGCTCATTGTACTTTATTCATTTTATTCACTCTTTGTTCCATAAACCTTTGTTGAGTATTTACTATTAGTGAATAATTAGGTCAAATCATCTTTCCATAGATTTTTTTCATGTTGCACTTACTGAACTTCTGGGACTCATTTTGTAATTTTTCTAATAAAAAGCCTCACTCCTCATTCCATTGATGTTGATCCACTCAAAACTTCTATCCAAAAGCTATGATTGTTACACCTTTACTTCTAAGGGTGAGATGGAGTGGGATGGGGAGAGTAGGATGGTGAGGAAAGAAATGGATATGTATTATATGCATCCAACATGAAGTGCACTCAGCTGTGTTTAACTCATGTTATTTTAAATGAAGTAGGTATAGTAGTATTCCCTTTCCATAAATTGAAAAATGGAAATCTATTAGCCCTTAAGGAACTGGTCACCTAAGATTGCACAGTTAGTAGCTGGCAATTTCAATAATGTAGCTCTAGTCTGTCTAATCTCAAAGGCTTTACAACAGTTCTTCTAAAAATCACAGTTGGCACCTGATACTTTTTATTTCAATCTTTGAAGAAAAGATTGTTTGAATCTATGCTATTCATAAAACCCAGACCTCCTCCTCTTTCATTTTGCCCGTAAAAAAATCTATTATTTAGATCGATTACAAAAGAAATACATTTTAACAATGGTTTTTGAAGCCAAAGCAGACAGCTCATAGAAAGAAAAATGCTAATAAATAAACTAAAGCATTTTAAAAATTCTGAAATCTGTCTACTTAGACAATTACTATGCTTGATGTTTTTTCAGACCACTCCCCTAAGATTACTAGAAACAATAGATAATAGCTTATGTATAGTTTAAGCAGCTAAAAAGTAGCACAAATATACAAATTAAAAGAAGGGAAAATGCAAACAAAACATGCCTATTTTTATTAGTAGAAATGAAATAAGGAATATCACAAAATTAATGTTAAAGAAAAAGGATTTATTATGTAGCATTCTAATTATTTCATAACAGTAGGTACCTTATATTCTTCATAATCATTGGTATCTAGCAAGTCCCTTTTCTCCAGTTCTATAAGTTGTTGTCTTGAGGGGTTAGCAGGTAGTGTCTTAACAGAGGCTTGTTCATATATGGGTTTTGCATTAAAAAATAGTTCCTTCCAATCATGCATCAACTTATATGGAATCAGGCTATTGCACAAAGAAAAGGTAGAGATGAATCAATGGTTAGTCAAATATAGATTTTAAACATTGGTATTTGTATTATATTTATGTAAATTAGCTCACTTTCATCAGACAAACAGAAATAATTACTGAAAAATGATCTTAAAGGTTACCATGTGTGCAATGACAGTAAGACTAATATATATTAGATTTTTCTGTTACAAATTATTTACAAAATGTAAACCTAATGTTCTCTTAAAGGGGCCTTGAAAAGCACTCAGTTTGTTCATTTTGCACAGGAGGACACTGATACCAGAGTATTTAAATAATTTCCTAAGGTTGCATAGTAAGCTGACATCAGAGCTGAGAATTAAGGAACCTAAGTGTTCTGACTGTGCTCACTATTTTTAGATATATTGTTCTGCTATGAAACAGTCAATAAAAAAGTTTAAAGAACCAGTGGCATAAAGTAACAATCATTCTTCAAACCCACTAAGTTCCAAACATTTTACTAGCCACTAGAAATATAATAGCAAGTGGAATACCTGGCTTTAAATAGCAGGTATTGCCTGCTATCCCAGGTATTGCCTGGGAAAGAAGGGCAAAAAATAGTTGCATAAATACATGAAAGTTCTGAATAAGAATTATACAATGGGAAAGTATAACAGTATGACTCAACTTAACTTGTTGGTTCCAGGAAGGTCTCTTTAAAGAAATCACTGCCAAGCTGAGGCCTAAAGAATGCTTAGGAGGCAGCAAGGACAGAGTGATGGGAAAATTGTTTCAAGACAAGATGTGCGAAATGTCCTGATGTGATCATAAACAGTTGGACTAGAACTTGAAATTACAACTTAAAAAGTAGTATTTCATTCTGATTCATGCTACAACATGAATGGACCTTGAAGACATTATGCTACGCGAAATAAACCAGACACAAAAAGGATGAATATTATATTATTCCACTTATATAAGGTACCTAGAAGAAACAAATTCAGAGACATCAAGTTGGATAGAGATTATCAGCGGCTGGGGATTGGAGGGGATGAGGAGCTATTATTTAATGCGTACAGACCTAACAACTTTTCCTGTTTAAAAGGCTGTGTGTTCAGGGCTCTTGAACTCCTGACAAACCTCATATTCAGGTACTTCCTCCGTTTTGCTTTCTCCACCACTTGTTAGGGCTTTAAAAAGCCCCCAAATTACCTATTTCCTCCTAAAAACCTTTTAACATTCTCTTTCAGTATGACTTACTATGACATCTGTAGACATTCTATGGCTTCATGATTGCAACCCACTAAAGTAGTCCATGTATTTTGAAAAAAAAAAACTGTAGAAGGAAAAAACCTTAGCTATCTGACCTTTACCGTAAAATTCTTTTCACATTTAAGGATATGAGGATAGAAACAGATAAAATGGCAAAAGTAGGAACATTTTTAAAATAGCTTCTCTAGTCATACAGAATATTGGTGTCCATGTTCTTGCCAAACTTCTCCTTTTCCTCAAGATTCTGACCTTGCCATTCCCCACCTGATCCACTGAGGCTCCCGAATAAGAAAATCATCTGCTATGGCTTCTGGGGCCCTGAATACCTTCCTTGTTAGCTGACATTATTAAGATTCCATGCATACTTTTGGGCTAGCAATTCAGTTTTCTTAGAGGATTCAAATTCCGTCAGCTCACTTCAGATCAACCTGTTCTGGTGAAGCAATTATTAATTCAAAATAAAACAGTGAGGAAAAAAATGCTATTATATATATTTAAAAAAATAAAAAATAAAGGGCTGCTTTAGAAGCAGTATTATACTTTCCATTTCAGAATGAGATCTGTTGACTTTATATAAGTTAGTCTGGAAATTCCAGCTATGTGGTCTGCTTTTTTTTTTTTTTTGAAACGGAGTCTCACTCTGTCACCCAGCCTGGAGTGCAGTGGCGTGATCTCTGCTCACCGCAACCTCCTTCCCCCGTGTTCAAGCGATTCTCCTGCCTCAGCCCCTCGAGTGGCTGGGATTACAGGCACCTGCCACCGCACCTGGCTAATTTTTGTATTTTTAGTAGAGATGGGGTTTCACTATCTTGACCAGGCTGGTCTTGAACACCTGACTTCGTGATCCACCCGCCTCAGCCTCCCAAAGTGCTGGGATTACCAGCGTGAGTCTGCTTTAGCTTATGTGAAAGGAAAATATCTTGGGCCCTTTCGAGCTGGGAACCACTCGGGCAAATCTGCCTCCCATTCTATTTAAGTCATCCCTTTGCTCACAGAGACAGATGCAAATTCTGATTGCCTTCTTTGGAAAGACCTACCAGAAACTCAAAAGAATGCAGTCTTCAGTCTCTCACCTATATGTGACCTGGAAGCCCCCAGTGGGTGGGCCTTGCTTTGAGCTGTCTCCATCTTTCTAGATGGAACTAATGTACTTACTTCTTGCGTATTGATTGATGTCTCATGTCTCCCTAAAATGTATAAAACCAAGCTGTGGCCTGACCACCTTGAGCACATGTCGTCAGGACTTCCTGAAGCTGTGTCACAGGTACGTCCTCAACCTTGGTAAAATAAACTTTCTAAGTAACTGAGACCTGTCTCAAGTTTTCAGGGTTCACACCTAGTAGTCTCTATGAATCATTTATCCCACTTTCATGTTATTCTGTTGCTATTTAGATATACTTTGATTTTTAAAATTAATCTTTCTATTTTGAGGTAATTATACATTCACATTAGGTGTAAGAAATAATATGGAGATCCATATACCCTTTACCCAGTGTCTCCTGATTGTAATATTTTGCAAAACCACAGTACAGTATCACAACCAGGATATTAACATTGATACAGTCAAGATACAGAACGTTCTATCACCACAGAACCCATCATGTTGCCCTTTCAGAGCTACACTCACTTCCCTCTCACCTCCAACCCAGTCTTAGCCCCTGGCAATCACTAATCTGTTCTGTTTCTATAACTTTGGTTATTTCAAGAATGTTTTGTAAATGAAATCATAGCGCAAGTAACATTTTGAGATTAGCTTTTTTCCACTCAGCATAAGTATCTGGAGGTTCATCCAGATTGTGGCATGCATTAATAGTGTATTATTTTATATTTCTCAGCAATATTCCATGATATGGATGTATCACACTTTATTACCTATTGAGAGACATCTGAATTGTTATCAGTTTTAAGTTACTACAAATAAAGGTGATATAAACATTTCTATACAGATTTTAGTGTGAATTTAAGTCTTAATTTCTCTAGGATAAATGCCCAGAAGTGTAATCGCTAGGTTGTATGGGAGTTGCATATTCAGCTTTTTAAGAAATTGCCAAATTGTTTTCCAGAGGGGCTGTACCATTTCATATTCTCAGCAGCAATGAATTGGTGGTTTTCTCCAGAGCCTTGTCAGTATTTGGTGTTCTCATTTTTTTTTTTTAATTTTAGCCATTGTTATAGGAATGTAATGACAAATCATTGTGATTTCAATTTGAATTTCTCTAATGACTAACGAGGATGAAGTTTTTTACGTGTGTATTTGTCATCTGAATATCCTCTTCAGTGAAATGTCTTTTCATATCTTTTGCCTATTTTTGAACTGGCTTATTTTTTATTGTTGAGTTTTGAGAATACTTTATATATTCTAGATACTAGTCTTTTGTTGGATAGGCAGTTTGAAATATCTTCTCCTATTCTATACATCCTTTCAGCTTTTTCAAAGCAAAAAGTTTTAATTTTGAAGAAGTTCAACTTATAAAGTTTTGTCTTTTGCAGAGCAAAACGTTTTAATTTTAATGAAGTCCAATTTGTCAAGTTTTCCTCTTATGGATCATGCTTTTGGTGTCAAGTCTAAGAACTTGTTGCCTAGTCATAGAGCCCAAAGATTTTCTCCCATTTTTTCCTCAAAGTTTTATAGTGCTATATTTTACATTTAAGTACATGATCCACTTTGAGTTAATTTTCATAAAAGGTATGGTAAAAGGCATGTAGGCATCTTAAATGAAAGTAGTCAGTGAGTAAGTCAAGCCAGTAATCAAGGTCTCCTGGATCCCACCTTTTAGTCTTTCCATGAATCATTTGTATCTCTCTTTACTTATCAGCTTAGTATCTACTTTACAATCTTATCCTTCCTCATTCTCTATCGTGTCTTTACTATGTTATTTAAAAAACAATACTTACTTATTTGTCAACGTTCGATAGTCTGCCACTTTAGTGGACAAATCAACTATTTGGTCCAAAATTTCTGCACATATTGAATAATGCTTTTTATAACGAGCTTGAGCTCTTTCCACAGCAATCTGATCATGAAATCTCTTTTCTTTAAGGAACTGTTCTTCAAAATCAATCTTGGCTTGTTTTGCCAAAGCCTAAAAAGGCAAAAACATATTTTTAAGTCACTATAACTGAATCAAATAAAAATAATGTCATCATTTCAATAGCCAAAACGTTTTTCAGTAGAATGAAACCTCTTCTCACACCAGGAAAAAAATTAATTATGAATGAACACTTTTTGCTTAATACATTAGTACTGAGTATGATGGCAAAGACAATATTGGAAATATCCCACTCTCAGCTTATCTTATCAACAAAGCATAATACAGTGAGAAGTGATCTAACTGGGGAAAGCCTAATTTGGATTAATGAGGAATTGGATCTTAAGCCTTCAAAAAGAAGTCCTGAGTTCACCGGTTGCAAATAGGGATCAGAGAGAAACAGGCAAGTCCGTGCCAGATCCTAAGCATAGCTGACCCCTCACTCCTACCTCCAGAGTGTCAGTTTGGACACATCTGCTATAGTCATTGCCCTTTGTCTTTCAATGGGAGAGTTCTATAATACTGATTTATACTTAGAAAATATTTTAGAAAGTCCCTGATTATACTGGCTTGAGAATATAAAGTATTTGCCAACATGTGTTAAATGTGTTAATTACAAAACCTCTATGGTTACAGCCTTAATAAGCTGATGGCATTCATTTGTAGGAACATCTATGTATGTAGAAAGCAATGAAACACTTAGCTTGTTATCACCCTCTCCTTAGTGCACTATTATTTTGTTCAGGGAATCTTTTCTTCACACAAGGTACAAAGGTTGAACTCAGTCCAGCCAAGCTGAGGATAACATAATACTTAATTAGTGGGATTCAGATGACCCAATATTGCTTTTCAGATAGCTATGCCAGCTTCTTGAGAAATTTAGTTACATGCTAGCCTGCTGTAGGAAAAAGACTTGCCTCCTGTAACAACCCAGTGAGTATCAGACAGAAGTAAACTTGGGCTTTGGAGGAGCTATGGTCGAGTTCAAGCCCTAGATTTTATATAGAATTCAAGCACTAGCTGTGAGATCTTGGGCAAGTCATTAGTCTCCTTATGTCTCCATTTCCTCAAAGTCAGGATATTAAGAGTACTTAGCATACCCAGAAAAATTACCAAACCATCTCATCAAAACAAGTATTTCCTATTATAATACTATTCATAAATGACTAGATGTGTGACAATGGATTGCTGTGTAAGGTCCACCATTTGTTTTGCTATTGCTATTTTATTTTGTGTGCTTATTTCATTTTTGTTGGGAAAGGGGTTAAGCTGGATGATCACTAAGGTCAATTCTGTACATTTGACAGATTCAGGAATTACACCAGAGTTTGTTATTCTTGTATTATTCTGTATACCCTGTTTTCATGGAGAAAGAGTACAATTTAAGTACAAAGCTTTATGACATGATTCATGAAGTGAAGAATTCAGAGGAAAAATGAATCTAAGAGAGCAGAAATATCCGATGAGAATTTATGGAGAGAGTGACACAAAAATGGATTATGAGGTTGGTTTACTACAGAGTTCTCTGAAACACATGGAAATATTTAGGATGTGAGGAATAAAAACCTTTAAGGGAATGGTAGAATGTTCCTACCAGTAATAGTGTAGCTTTCAACCCTGGTTGCTGCCATTGCCTGTCTCCCCATATCCCTCTCTTCCTCCCTTCCCCGCTCCCTCCCTCCCTTCCTCTATTCCTCTCCCTCCCTTCATCCAGCTTAGTCTTCCTTCTCCTTTTCTATATCTACCATCAATCCTCTGCCAAAGCCACCACAACTTCCTGTCTCATTACAGCTAAGTGGGTTGCAGCCATAAAAAAAGGAGGAAAAGGAAAAAGGAAGTCTGTGGGAGGTAGTAAATCTCAGTGGTTATGAGCTTGGACTCTAAAATCTGATCAAGCTGGCCTTGCTCCCTGCTACACCGCTGAGAAGCTGTGTGACTTTAAGCCTTCTAGTCTTCAATTTCCTGATGTGTAAAATGTAAATAAGGATGGTATCCATTTATGGTCATTGCAAGAATTATTTTATACATGCTTGTAACAAACATAGTACAATGCTTGACTCAAAGTAAAGCTCAAAAAAATTAAGTATTATTGTAATTATTAATAATAATAATAGCACAGAAATTTGAAATCAGGAACTGTCTTAATACAGAATACTTTTGCAGTTGCCTCAAAGGAAGAGATTAGCAGATTTAATCTAAAAACAAAACAAAAACCCTCAAAAAATTGAGAGTGAAAGAAAAACACAAAGTTCTTCTCCCTCGTTTTCTTTCTCTCTCTCCTCCTTCCTTCCTCTTTCTCTCTCTCTCTTTCTCTCTTTCTTTCTCTCTCTCTCCCTCTCTCTCTTTCTTTCCTATCTTTTCCCCCAAGATGGAGTCTTGCTCTGTCATCCAGACCTAGAGTGCAACGGGGCGATCTCAGCTCACTGCAACCTCCGCCTCCTATGTTCAAGTAATTCTCCTGCCTCAGCCTCCCAAGTAGCTGGGATTACAGGTGTACGCCACCATCCCTGGCTAATTTTTGCATTTTTAGTAGAGATGGGGTTTCAACATGTTGGCCAGGCTGGTCTCGAAGTCTTGACCTCGTGATCCACCTGCCTCGGCCTCCCAAAGTCGTGGGATTACAGATGTGAGCCATCATGCACAGCCCTTCCTTCCTTCTTTCCTTCCTTCCTTTCTTCCTTCCTTCCTTCCTTCCTTCCTTCCTTCCTTCCTTCCTTCCTTCCTTCCTTCCTTCCTTCCTTCCTTCCTTCCTTCCTTCTTTCCTCTCTGTTCCTTCCTTTCTCCCTTTCTTTCTTTCTTTTCCTTTCTTTCTTTCTTTTTCTTCCTTAACCTTCCTCCCTCCCTCCCTCCCTCCCTTCCTTCCTTCCTTCCCTCTCTCCCTCCCTCCCTCTTTCTTTCTTTCTTTCTTTCTTTCTTTCTTTCTTTCTTTCTTTCTTTCTTTCTTTCTTTCTTTCTTTCTTTCTTTCTTTCTTTCTTTCTTTCTTTCTTTCCTTTCCTTTCCTTTCCTTTATTTTCCTTCCTTCCTTCCTTCTTTTTTTTTCTTTCTTTATTTCATGAGCAAGAGCAAATGTGGTCCTGCCCTCATGGACCTTACATGCCAGTGGGATAGGCAAACAGTCAAAGAGTCACACAAATACATGTATAAGTACACACTATGACAAGTGTCATTAGGGCAAGACCACGGAGTATGAGGCTGTATAACAGGGGCCTGACCTAGACAAGAAGGGGCATATGCATGGAGCTTTGAAAACAAGTATTAATTGGGTGAAGGCACTTGGAAAGAGGGGCAAAGTAGAGGAAATGACTTGTTCAAGGATCTCAGAGCAAACCAATGCTGCCAGAGCCCAGGCAATGAAGGGGGGCAATGAAGCCTCAGAGGGGATTATATGGGAGACCAACAAAGGCTGGAGCAGCTTCCCCAAAGTTTCCTGTGCCACTGAGGGGACATGTGGGCTGCAGTAGCTGAGGTCTCAATAGGACTGGGCTTGCATCTGATGACCGTAGTGTTTCCAAGATGGCTTGGCCCTTATAACTTGGGGAATTGTACATTGTCTGTGTGCAGAGTTGGGGTGAAAGAGTATAACTTAGGGTTGACTTAAGGAACATATATAATGTTATATTCTTACACTCTCCAGTTTTTGGTCACCAATTCATAACCACTAAAAATGGATGAAGGAAACCACTGCAGTAGTAGTACTGCAGTAGAAACCAGGGATGGTAGTGTAGACATAGAGGAAAATGGCCACAATGAAGAGAAATTTAATGCATGAAAATGATAGCACTTAGTGGATGTTTTGGGTATGGAAGAATAAGGGTGAAGCAATTTTAACGTGGACCGTGAGGTTTCAGGATTGTACAATTAGATAAATAATGATGCCATTTGTTGAGCTATGGAACACTGAAATAGACTAGTTGCATAGGAAAGGTTATACATTTGGCTTGGAACATGTTAAATTTGAAGTGTCTCTGAGACATACGACCACAGATGTCAAGGAATACTAAAACTACGGCCCTTCATCTCAGAGAACAGAGGCATAACTGTATGGGTCATCTGTCTGTTGCAGTAAATACACCACCATGGTTGTGGATGCAGCTGTCTGAGAAGTAACATAGAAAAGAAAATAAGGCAGCCTCAGATGAAGCTTTGAGGAATCTGTCAATAAATGTTTTGATACAAAAGAACAATGAGCCTGTAAAGACAATGACCCTGCTCCTGAGAAGGAGCAGCCAAAGAAGTAGAAACAAAATCAGTATTTTCCACAGCAATACTTAATAGAAAGTAGCCATGGAATAGCAAATCAATACTATTAAAATAAGTAACACAAATATTATTAATAGTCTGTGAGCATAGTTAAGAAACCTTAAAGACCTTAATAGATTTAAAAATAATTTTAGAATGTTCCACCTCCTCCCACTCTCAAATAATAATAAAAATGACAAGAACAATAAAATCTAAGGACAAAGCTGGAAGCATCACGCTACCTGATTTCAAACTACACTACACTATACAGGGTTACAGTAATCAAAACACAAAAACAGACACATAGACCAATGGAACAGAATAGAGAACCCAGAAATAAGACTACACACCTCCAGTTATCAGATCTTCAACAAACCTTACAAATACAAGCAATGGTGAAAGGATTTCCCATTTGATAGATGGTGCTGGGAAAACTGGTTAGCCCTATGCAGAAGATAGAAACTGGACCCCTTCCTTACACCATATACGATAATTAACTCAAGATGGATTAAAGACTTAAATGTAAAACCCAAAGCCATAAAAACCTGGAAGACAACCTAAGTAATACCATTCAGGACATAAGCACGGGCAAATATTTCATGATGAATATGTCAAAAGCAATTGCAACAAAAGCAAAAATTGACCTAATTAAGCTAAAGAGCTTCTACACAGCAAAAGAAACTGTTAACAGAGTATACTGACAACCTACAGAATGGGAGAAAACTTTTACAAACTATGCATCTGACAAAGGTCTAATATCCAATATCTATAAGGAACTTAGACAAATTTACAAGAGAAAAACAAACAACCCCATTAAAAACTGGGCAAATGACATGAACGGACACTTTGCAAAAGAAGACATACAAGCAGCTAACAAACACATGAAAAAAAAGCTTAACATCACTGACCATTAGATACATGCAAATCAAAACCATAATGAGTTACCATCTCATACCAGTCAGAATGACTATTATCAAAAAGTCAAAAAACAACAGACGCTGGTGAGGTTGTAGAGAAAAAGGAACAAGTTTACACTGTAAGTGGAAGAGTAAAATAGTTCAACCATTGTGAAGGACAGTGTGGCAATTCCTCAAAGATCTAGAGGCAGAAATATCATTCAACCCAGCACTCCCATTACTGGGTATATACCCAAAGGAATACAAATCATTCTATTTTAAAGACACATGAATGTCTACATTCATTGCAACACTATTCACAATAGTAAAGACATGGAATCAACCTAAATGCCCATCAATGATAGACTGGATAAAGAAAATGTGGTATATATACACCATGGAATACTATGCAGCCATAAAAAGGAATGAGATCATGTCTTTTGCAGGGACATGGATTGAGCTGGAGGCTATTAACCTCAGCAAACTAATGCAGGAATAGAAAAGCAAATACTGCATGTTCTCACTTATAAGTGGAAGCTAAATGATGAGAACACATGGATACACAGAGGGGAACAACAACACTGGGACCTTTCAGAGGGTGGTGGGTGGGAGGAAAGAGAGTATCAGGCAAAATAACTAATGGACACTAGTCTTAATATCTGGGTGATGAAATAATCTGTACAACAAATCCCCATGACTCACATTTACCTATGTAACAAACCTGCACTTATACCCCTGAACTTAAACGTTAAGCAAGTATATATATATGTATATATACGTATATATACGTATATACACGTGTGTGTGTGTGTGTATATATATATAAAACCCTCCTTTATTCACATAAAAAAAGTAGTAGAATGATAATGTTGTAGGGAATAAAATGGATTTTGTTTAGTTAGTGAATGATACTGGAAAGATGAGGTGACTGTTAATTTGGCAAACTGAATTAAACATATATTGATTTATTTATTCAGCTCCTACTTATGCACCAGCCACTGTTGGTGGAGAGTTGATAAACTCAACATGTATGGATGAAAGTCATAAAATCCAACCATCTCTAAGGGAGAGATGCCAAGGAACTAGATAGCTTCGCTGTTGGAAAAAAAATCATGTGAGAGGAAGAAATATAATTTTTTCAGGTACTTCAGAAACTCACAATTTAGGTCTCTGAGGCTTTAGCAGGCCCAACTGCTCCAGTCCTCTGAAGTTAGTTCAACCCCAGTTTAAGAAAGAATAGATGATTCTTATCACCATGAGACCAGTCCAGCTAAACATACTTTGCTATTTAGCTGAGCTTGTGAAATAAACATATTTTTCAAATAGGCACTTAGAAAGATAAACACATCATTTCTAATGTAAGTAAATGCCACTCAATCTAGTCAAGTCTATTTTCGTCAAAGAAGAGAGATGAAACAATCATCCAGATAACTTAGCTCTTGAAGACAAAGAAGACATTGAGGTCAGCATTCATTCAGCTCAAATTCATGGGGTATGGCTCCCTCTCCCTATTCCATACCCACCATTTAGGCTATGCCTGTTCCACAAAGGCAAAAGCAACACTCTCCTCTCTGCAAAATATGCTACTTTCCAACTGATATTTCTAAAAATTGCACAATTTTGGCAAAAGTTACATTGCACTTACATGGGGTATCACAGTGGAAGCTATGAAGCTAGTAAATAAAACACTGCCCTCCCGTTTTCTTTAAGGTTTCTCTTTTGCCCAGTCTGGTTTTGTGAATATTTTATGACAGTAAAGACAGGCTATCTAAAACGCCACTCACATGAGTTCTCTTCAATCAAATGTGGACTAAAGGATTAAATAAATCTGAAACATCCCCAATAGGAAGTAGACAAGAAGTAATCCGTATACTCCATTAATAAAATCAATCTATTTTTGTTACTAGAACCTACATATACATAAAGTTTGGGACAAAAATAATCTATTAAATAATTAAAAGATAGGATATTTTGATTTTCAGAGTTGTAAAAAGGCCAAGACACAATGATACCACAGTAGCAAAAAGCACAGCTAGCAGCCCAGATCTGAGTTTCTGTATACAATTCTCAACTACAGTGCACCAGAGTACCCTAGATAAAGCACTTATGCTCATTCTGAGGAAGGAATAGCACAATATGGGCCTGAGGAATCTCTTTTTTCTTTTCCAGAAGGCAAGGAATTTTTGAATAAAGACTAATGATGTCCAGTTGAAAGGAAGCAGTTTAAAAGTTCTCTCACTGCCCGAGGATATTCACCTAGAATAACCAATACCAATGCCTACTCTAGTAAACTTAGGGAATTTTTAAAGAAAAAAAATAAAGTATCTAAAAAAAAAAAAGTAATGACTCAAGGAATTGAAAGTTAGATTATCACCATTCTTTTTGGCAGCATACTTTATACTTGAAAAAAATAGACTGACATATTTAAGATATTCAAGGAAACAAAGTGTGAACTAACCATTTTATATACAGTCAACTTACAGTCAAGTTACCAATATATAAGAACTCAGGGAATATGGTTTCCATGAGCCCTTCCTGAGAAATCCTGAGAAAGAGTTTCAAACAATCAAAATGACTAGAGAGACACGGACATTAGGGTTGGTGGTGAGCATTAAGTACTTAGCTACTTGTAGAATCAAGGCTAAAAGAAGACAGTATAGTTCTACGTAGTGGCTATATGCCCTATTGATGGAGTTACATAAAAATAAAAATTGGCAGATAATAGGCTAATCATATAAAAAAAATCAACTCTTATTAGATGATTGGCAACAAAATACAGCTTTGTTTACCACGACTTGGTAGAAAGGATCAAAAGTAACCTTAGAAAGATTTCTAAGGGAGATAGTATTTACCGCTTCTCGATCAAGAGCATCCTGGAAATCTTTAAGTCGTCTTTCCTCATGTTGTTTTTCTCTGAAAATTCTGTTTTGCCATAAAACTTCCTTTTCATGCCGAACATGCATGAGCTGCACGGCAATCCTGCGCTCCTGCTGGGACTGCCGCATCAGCCGGTTAATCAGCTGTTCCTCCCGATAAGCCTCCTGAAAACACCAGGGGAGTTATTTGTTAAAGTGATGTCCAAATTTCCCACTGAGCTAGGAAGCCTATAATAAATAATATACAAAAGTATAATGTTCATCTAAATAATTTCTGTCATTTGATTTAATTTGAACATGGCCAAAAAAAATCAAGTTATGAAATGAGGATTTCCAACAAAAGTTGGTGTTTAGAAACATTATGGTTTTGCAACTCACAATTACTTTAAACAAATTGTGATTCAAAACATTATTCATTATTCATTCAAAACATTATTAAAAATAAATTAGGTGATTTTTTTTCAAAGTTTTAAAAACAAGCAAATAGCTAATGGATACTAGGCTTAATATCTGGGTGACAAAATAATCTGTACAACAAATCCCTATAACACGAGTTTACCTGTATAACAAACCTGCACATGTACCCCTGAATTTAAAATAAAAGTTAAAACAAAAGTGCTATGACTCTAAATTTCAAAGCATGTTTTCAGAAGGTTGGGATTATGTTATACGCATTTTAACATAACTACTAGTTGTAAAACAAATGCAGGCATTGTCAGCTGAAGACTGCAGATTGGATTAGTTCCCACTGAGGACATTGCAATACCATCGGGAGGAAAAGCTATTAATACAAACTGACAGAATGGGAAGCCTGGAGAAGAGGCTGGGGAAAATGACCTACTGCTGATCTTAGAAAATCTGAGTGGTCATCATCTGAAAGAAAAGCTAGATGTATTCTTGGCAGTTTGAGGAGAATAGAAGGGTGACCAGTAAATGAACAGTGGAAAAAAAAACATTAAACTGGCCTGGTCATCATAATAGGCTGGGTGGCCTTGGGCAATTAACTCAGTTTCTTGGTTTATTTCTCGTCAGGTAAAATGATGGGTTTAGATAGAAGATGATATCCAAGGCCTCATCAAGTTCTCTCACTCTTTCGAAACAGAGACATCATGTGGAAAGGGGAGGTATCTATAGTACTCAATGGGGAAGACAGAAAGATATCTAGAGACTGGAGTAACTTACTCTAGTCTACAACCACTACCTAATATTCCAAAGATGCCCGAGCAGCTCTATAGAGGAATAGGGCACTGCAGGAAAGACCTGACAGCTAAGTATTCAAGGGTCTTCTAGTTAAGAAGTGAGGGAAGGGCCTGGCGTTCAAACGTCAGTTCCAAAGAAATGGCATAGAAAAGATTCTTAGAAGGCAGAGGTAACTGACTTGGGGCAAAACTTAATTGGCCAAGATACTAGCCAAATGACCACGGAACCAGGTGGGAGTCAAACTGTGTTCCCAGTTTGAATACACTTAAATGCCTATGAAGTACTTTAACTCAACAAGTCCAAAACTCAACTCACTAACTCAACTTCAGACCTGGTCCTCTCCCCATATTTCCCTATCTCGGTTGATGATCCTACAATAATCCACTCTGTGATCTAAGACATTAGGGTCATCCTAAGTTCATTCCACTCTCATCACTCCTAATACTCAATTGTTCAAAAAGTAGTCTAGCATACCTCCTAGGCATGTTTTTAAACCACCACCCCCTATTCCATTCCATATCCACTGACACCAGCGCTATCTTGAACAACATCAGCCCCCTCCCTACCAATCCTTTTCTTACCATCCCCACTCTCAAAATCTATCCCCTAAAAAGTCAAATTGATTTTTATAACTTTAAATCTCATCATTTAATTCACATAATTCCACGTATTTATGAATCAGTAGGCAAAATATCAACTTGAGCACAGGTCTCTGGTTCTCTCTTCACCAGCCAAACTGAAACAGGAATACCTAAATTCCAGGGAGAAACTGGAACAACTCGAAAGCTAGGGAAGATATTTTGAGGCATTTCTGATAGATTAAGTACAAATGGCACCAGAAGAAAACATTCAGGGCTGACGTGGGATTTATGTTATACTTGTGAAAAGCAGCAGGTAACTGAAGGAAGTAGAAGAATTCCTAGCCCTGACATACACCATTTTTCCTTTGGAGGAGAGGATAATGGATGGAAAAACCAGCCATTGTACACATAAGAATTTCCCATTCCACCACTGTGGGCCAGCATCTCTTGTGTCAGTTGCACAGGAGCCTGGGCTCACTACATTCCATAGGAAGGAGGTGGTAGGAATGGAGGGAATGCAGCATATGCATCAGGCCTGGTTCTAGGAATAGCAGCTTCCCCACACGCAGAAAAGAGGCAGCACAAGATGAGGTTCCTGTGATGGAAATATATAGAGCCCTGACTCTTTTTTAGGTCCCTTAGGTTGCTGGATTTCCAAACCGATAAATATACCTCCAAGTCTAGTTTTGAAAATTCAGCGTTAATAGCATCCTAGTGGAAAGTGAGGAAATCCAGAAAGAATTCATCTACTCCATTTTCCAGGCAAACACCAGGCCTAGATTACAAGCAGGAAAATAGTAAGAAAAAACCTTGCAGCCAACACACAAGTGCTTTGGAACATACATCAAAGTGTGTCCAAAATGTCATTGCTACATGATGACACTTGAAATGGGTAGTCATTTTTCATTTTATTTTATTTTTTCTGAGACGGAGTCTCGCTCTGTCACCCAGGCTGGACTGCAGTGGCCGGATCTCGGCTCACTGCAAGCTCCGCCTCCCAGGTTTATGCCATTCTCCTGCCTCAGCCTCCCGAGTAGCTGGGACTACAAGCACCCGCCACCTCGCCCAGCTAGTTTTTTGTATTTTTTTTTTTTTTTAGTGGAGACGGGGTTTCACCGTGTTAGCCAGGATGGTCTCGATCTCCTGACTTCGTGATCCGCCCGTCTTGGCCTTGGTAGTTATTTTAAAATAAACTTTTCGATTATCTAGTTTTCATAATTTGAAATTCTTCCAATGAAAAGGAGATAATCAAACTGATTGAATAAAGATATAATTTGAAGAAATCTGAATATGAAGAAATAACTTTCTAGCACAAAGAGATGTCCAGAGCTATTTTTTTGAACTTTCACTAAGAAAGAGTGGAATCCATGAATAAATTTCACTTCTTCATTTGTGTGAAGCCTTTATTTCCTTTCAGTGAACAAGCAGACCAGACGTGGGCAGGTGAATAAAAGCATCTTCAAATGGTCTTTGTAGACATGCAGATTTGTCCTATTTACATTCACAACTGAAATCGCCGTCCACCCCAAGTTTGTTCCTCTCACCATCTTCCATATCTCAGCAAATTACACGTCCAGCCATCCAGGTGCACAACTAGAAATCCAGCTTTTCATCCCACTTCTTCACTTTCCCATGTCTAATGAATCATTAAGTCCTATTGATTTTACCTCCAAAATAGCTCTTAAAGCTACTTCTCTCAATCCCTATTGCCACTACACTACATTTAAACTGGGATAATCTCTTGCCTGAATTACAGCAACAACGGACTTGGATTGCCCTTCTGTAATCTATTCTCCAAACTAAAGCCAGAGTGATCTTTCGAAAGGCAAGTTGGACCTGGTCACTCTTATTCCACTTTGCATTCAAACAAGAAATCACAAAATCTCCTATTTCATTCTGTGTATCTTACAAGGCTCATCATAATTTGGCCTCTAGTGACTCCTGCCAGATGATATGACTTTCCGTTAGCTAAAAGCACTGAGCTTTCCATGTGGTATTCTCTTGTCTGGAAACACTCACCTTCCACCATTTCAGCCTCTCTTGGAAACTGCCTCTCACCCCAACCCCACCACGACCACCCCACCTTCAGTTAGCTAACTCCTGACTCTTTATCCATGCTTCTGCTATTGTCCTCCAGACACTGTATCCTGAAGCAAGCCAGGTGGACTTCTCTAAGTATCACTCCCCCAATCCCCCTTTCACCTTCACAGCACTTTCATACTCCAATGTTCTTGCTGTTTTCAGAAAGCTCTGGGAGACAAGTATCTTGTTATTCTTGCTCTCTGTTATATCTGTGGGCCTATCACAAGTACTCAAAGCATAGAAGTTCAATAAATATGTGTTCAATGTAAGAAATGATCAGTGATTCTCAAGCTGTAGTGGAGTCAGGATCACGTAGAGAGCTTGTTAAAACAGATCACTGGGCCCTACCTCCAGAGTTTCAGGTCTGATCTGGGGTGGGGCCCAATAATCTCTATTCCTAAAAGTCCCAAGCAATACTGCTGCTGCTGGTCCAGGAGCCATGCTTTAAGAACCACTGGAATAGAATTGTGAACAAAAGGAGAGGACGAACAACTTTTCCATATTGTTTTCATTAAACCCTTCCCTTTTTCCTCTAAAAGTAACAATAGAGTACACATGGCAGACATAGATTTTGGGTTCCTTTTAATGTATTCTTTATTATGGTAAAATATACGTAACATAAAATTTACCATTTTAAAGTATACATTTGTCTTAATTACATTCATAATGTTGTACAACTATCACCAGATTTTAGATTCATCAGTAAATAGCTGTTTTTTTCTAGTATATTTCCTATTATGATATGATATTTGATGCAGAGTAGCAGATAATACATATATAAACTACATATTATGTGTATAGAAGACTATATTTTGTAGAATTCCCAGCACTATTATTTAACCTTCATCTAAATATCTTACCTCTTGTGCTTCGTGGGCTATTAACTGGTCCATTAACAATTTCCGCCGTCTTTTCTCCCTTTGCTCTCGTGCAAAAGCATCTTCTTCGAGGCGCTTCTGGATTTTTTTAATGTACTCATCATCCGAGTAAGTATTTAACAAATCGGTGGTTGTCTGGCCCGCTGTATCTAAAGAAGTCTTGGATGCACTAAGAATAATAGTTTTTATTTTAGATTTTTTAAAAATAATGTGATCCCATGCCACTATCTGTGACTATGGAGAAAGACCTCAGGAGAAGGATCCCTTGAGTTCACTGTTAATTTATTAATACAAGCATTGAAGAAAATATTCAAAATCAGTGAGTTCACTGTTAATTTATTAATACAAGCATTGAAGAAAATATTCAAAATCAGTGTGATACCAGTAGCTTAGCAACAGATCCCATTTGCTTCACCCCATTTCTAAATTCTCTTTGAGGTCCTTAGCATAGCCTTCTTTCAAGACCCATCAGCTTTTTGTTCTTTCACCTTTTTTTTTTTTTTTTTTTTGAGATAAAGTTTGGCTCTTGTTGCCCAGGCTAGAGTACAATGGCACATCTTGGCCCACTGCAACCTCTGCCTCCAGGGTTCAAGCGATTCTCCTGCCTCAGCCTCCTGAGTAGCTGGGATTACAGGCGTGCGCCATCATGCTGGGGTAATTTTGTATTTTTAGTAGAGACAGGGTTTCACCATGTTGGGGAGGCTGGTCTCAAACTCTTGACCTCATGTGATCAGCCCTCCTTGGCCTCCCAAAGTGCTGGCATTACAGGCGTGAGTCATCGTGCCCAGCCTTACTTTTTATGATTTTCATTCTACCCAGAGATTCTGGATTTCTTTTCCTTTTGTTCCTGCTGGCTCTGGGTCTCTGACCTCCCCTGTTTTGAATCAACAAGAGGCAGACTATTGATAACCCAAGTGTCAGGGAAGGCACAGCTCGCAACAGCAGACCAGGCACACTAAAGCCAGGTCACTAGAGAGTACTTCTATGTACAAATGTTTCCATCTACTACACTCTTCCATATGAAAATGCAAATTACTCTATCCACTCCCAGATGAACTTCTGACTGCTTAGAACAGTGGCTGAACTCTTATCAAAAACATAGCAGTTGAAAGTTTGCATGCTTACCATGCCACACATGTAAGCACAGGTCTGACTGGCTTCTTGCCCATGTCCTAGAGACTCAAGTAAGAAGACTCAACTCAGAGCTCTTGTCCTATCTCATGTCCAAAACGTAAAGGATCAGGAAGAACCCAGTGGTCTTCGCAACAGAAAGTTAAGCACATTCAATTTAGTGAGTCAAATGGTGGCTTAGTACAGAATTCATAGATTCATTCCAAATTTATCATTAAAAGATACGTTTTTATGTATATAAAGATCAAATAATCATCGATTCTCATCTGCATCTCTTCAAAAAGTAAACAGAATAATACAATAGTACAAGGTATACCATAATGTTACTTGCCTAGAAATAATGAATTTTTATATTATGTATAATAATTGTTTTTGTTATAAGTAATTAATATATTTGGTTTATAATATTACTTATAATCTTATTCAAAAAATAAGGACACATTATTAAAGTGTGTAGAGATTTGTCATCAATTCTTATATAGACACAAGTGCTCTGGTAAAACAAAGTTAACTCATGTTTGATGTTTAATGATGTAATACCTGCATATTTATAATATAGACCACATTGTAATATAGGTCATAATTTGGAGGTTTGCTGCTCCCAGCTGATCTCCTAGTGAATAAGAGAAGTATCCTATTTTTCTTCTGTCTGCACTTGTGCCTAGCATGCCTGGCAAGAAGTTGAAGTCTGCTAAATTTCAAATAATGTGCTAAAAAGCACCATTCATGCATAAAAATCAAACTAAAGTTCCGATCATTTTATCAGCAGGGGCTCATCCTTTGATTTTATTCTGTCACTGAGAAGAGCTGAGTACACATTATGTAGGTAGCAAGCACTCAGTAAGGCCAAAGACAGAGTTTAAGTCTATCTATTTATTAAGATTTAGTATTTAATTGTGTAGCGTAACACTTTTAGATCTTTCATCAAAAATCTATTATATTTGTACTTAAGTGTGTTGTGCAAAAGCTCCTGCCCTGGATTGAGCATGGGTTAACAGCTCTCTCAACACAATATTTATGCTGTCAATAACATATTTAACAAATTGCTTCTCCTTTATCAATTAGTCAATTCATCCATCTGTTGTCTTACTCCAATAAAGGTGAAAAAAGCTACGCATTATGTACTTGAATATTCATTTTACTAGATGTAAGTTTCTTGAGGGCAGTGATTATATTTTCTTTTTATCTGTTTGCTTGCCAGACCTTCATCTAATGTAATAATTGTATGTGTATAACCTATTAGTAGCAGAAACCTTGGTCAAATTTGTATTTCTTAAAAAGTAGTTGCTGGGAAAAGCCTCTGATAAATTTATTAATCCAAATACCAAATTACAGCAGCTAATAACCCCAGCTAAAGAAACAAATAGCAGACAGTATTTATTATTCATATAAAAAATGAAAAAATGGAGGAACATTGTTACATGGGGAAAAAACAGTTATGAGGGCTCTTGCATTGCTGACATGAGACATCATTTCATTCTTCCACAAAAGAAAAACAGTGGACTTTGAGGTGGCATCCTGAGAAACTGTTCAGGAGCAGGCTATGAAAGAGGCAGCTGCAGAAAGTGCTCCTGCGGTTCAAGCTGGGAGATTTTATTGCCTTCTGGAGTCAAGTTAGTGTGAAGCTTCTCAATGTGCCCAGAACACACTTGATTCTAAGCTAAGATTCAGCATGAACTATAAACGTATTGAATAATGAAATGGCTTAAGAAGGGTCCTATATCATAACCATAGCCTCTGTTTTCTTGAAACGTTTGCTCTAGGCCAATGCTTCCCAGCATATTTCTTTTTAAGTCCAAAAGAGAAAAGGAACTTTGTGCAACACACTGGAAAGGATTTAGATTCTCAGATGAAGCTGTTCACAGCCAGAGGTAACTGGCCCAGGGATTTCAGCTGCCCCAGGCCTTCTCCTCCTACTGTAAGTAAGGTGTCAATATCTCAGATGCCCTCTGCTGGAAATCTCTGGCAGGACCAAGTGGAGGCTTCTGTGAAGAAGGGACCTGACACTACTATTCCCCTCCCTTTTCTCTCAAAATAGAGCCCCAACTTTATGCAGGGAAACAGTGTGTCCAGTTAAAGACTACATTTCCCAGCTTCCCACTCTGCCAGGTGTGACCATGTGACTGAATGCTTTCCAATAAGATATAAGCAGAAATGTTATATGGGACTTCTGGGAAGGTTTTTGAAAGAAGCTATTTCAGATAGGAGATAACTACTTTTTTTGTCTGTCTTCCTTCCTGATATCTGGAACATGGGCCAAGTGGCCGGAGTCCCAGCAACCAACTTGTATCATGAATGTAACCTTGAGGATGAAAACCACACAACAGGACAGTGAGGCAAAAGTGAAGAGAGGAGGAGCCTCAGTCCTTGATAACCTTGGAGCTACAGCATACGCTATGGGCTGCTTACCTTCTGATTTCTATTACATGAGAGACAAGCAGATTTCCCTCTAATTTCATTCACTGTTATTTTGGGGTTTCTGAAACTAACTGATAGAGACCTAGGGTCTGGTTGGGTTGGCAAAGGCAATAGGGAGCAGGTAAATGTTTGCAGCTGTAATGCACAGGGATGATCTTTAAGACATTTAATAACTGACATGGCAAGGACACTAACCAATAGATATAGATACTGGTACAGGGCCTGGGAGACAGTGCTGTGTTTCATCTTAACTCTGGTTGCTAAACTGTGTGGAAACTGATGGGTCCCAGGAAAGGGGCAGGCCAGGGAGCTACAGAAGGTAGCATTCATCAAGTAGCAAAGTATTCAGTAGTTTAAGATGGTCTTTTTGGTGGACACCATCTGTTTATCACCACAGAGCCTGTGGCTAGAGAGGTGGGTGAAATAATTAGAAGAAATTGGTGTTTTCATGGGCCAAGGTCAGGGTAGGTGTGTACTAGGGTTCAAGTGGTGGCTGCATGGATAAGGAGACGTGGCTTATGTTGCTTTTATGGGTCAGGAGCAACACTGATAAATGGGAGTGGGAATCAGAATAGGGCATCAGGAGTTTCCGCAGAGAGTAGGAGGAAAGGTGATGTACGTAAGTATTCTCCATTTTGCTTGATTTTCTTTCTTACATCTGACTTCATCATTTCTTCCTTATGGCGCTGATTGTCCTTGTTCCTCCTCATTTGACTGTCTCTCCCTTCCTTCAGAAAATTTTAATATAAAACTGAAGTATGTAATTTTTTTCTGCTTTTCTTTAGAATTAGTACCTTCTTTAACAGAGATTTATCTCATATTTCATAAGATGTAAATGCATAGAGTTTGGATTGTTTCCATTTAAAAATGTAAAAAAAACCCAAGCTGTTCCTACATATGTCATCTCTAATGAATTACTTACTGTGAATCAATGACCTCCCATAGAAAACAAAGTGTGAAGGAGCTTTATCTTTAGGTAAATGAAGCCAATTAATGAGGAACTTTGTTCAATGAACCCACCAAAGTGACGGTCTTAGTGACATTTGTTCAATGAACTCATTCACTCAACTTCCTACTGCTGGTGTCTATGCTAACTGCTGAGAGTCTAATAAAGGATTTACTGTGACAAACTTAAATTAGTGGTACCTTGAAACAATTTTAGTTAATGTTTAAAAAATATGTGTGAACTTAGAATAATAAACATAGCACAGAAAAATATATCAACTTTACATTTCATAATAGTCACTTTCTCTAGATGTTTATAAAAGTTGCTAACAAACAATCTGAACTTTAGCTCATTTATCTTCCCTAATATACTCTCTGAATCAACATTCTTCAGAGTGAAAAGATCCTGGAATAGCTCTTCCAGATAAACTATTTCTAAATATTCAAAAGCTAAGTGTAGAACATAATGCAGTTTTGTGATTATTAAAATAGCTCACATCTCACCTTTCTTTTGCTTGGAGATCCTTCTTTATTAATGCTTCGAACTTCTTAATTTCATTAGCTACATCCTTTAAAGAAAATTCATCATCAGTTCTCTGCATCTAAAAACCATTGAAACATCTTCATTTACCATATTCATTCAAGTTTATAAAATGACATGTACTACTAATTCAAGGTAATTAGGATATGAAAAGCTGCATTCTAAAATTTTTTTTATAATTTTGATGTGTTGCTTTTAGACTGGGCTAACTATACCTAAAAGAATGTGAAAATTGCCTCCCCTGAATCATTCACTTCATGATTTTGACAGGGCACCAAAGGGCATTTCATTAGAATACAGATTATCAAAGAGTCAGGACATACATTTTTGGATACAAATACTTCTTTTTCTTTCTTTCTTTCTTTTTTTTTTTTTTTTTTTTTTGAGACTCACAGAGTGAGTCTCACTCTGTCGCCCAGGCTAGAATGCAGTGGCGCGATCTTGGCTCAAGGCAACCTCCACCTCCCAGGTTCAAGTGATTCTTCTGCCTCAGCCTTCCAAGTAGCTGGGATCACAGGCATGCGCCACCACACCCGGCCAACTTTTGTATTTTTAACATAGACGGGGTTTCACCATGTTGACAAGGGTGGTCTCAAACTCCTGACCTCATGCGATCCTCCCGCGGCCTCCCAAAGTCAAATATTTCTTTAAAAATTGTTGTCTCGGGTGTTTTAAACAATATTAAACAATATTAAATATATTGTAACATTTAAATATTTACACTATTAATTTGTTATCTGAAGTTTAACTTTAGCTCACCTTTGTGTTTTACAAACATTTTTTTAAAAACTTTAATCAGGCCAGGTGCAGTGGCTCACACCTGTAATCCCAATACTCTGGGAGGCCGAGGCCAGCGGTTTGCTTGAGCCCGGGAGTTCAAGACCAGCCTTGCGTACCTGTGGTCCCAGGTACTCAGGAGGCTGAGGCGGGAGGATCACTTGAGCCTGGGAGGTTGAGGCTGCAATGATCCATGATTTTACCACTGCACTCCAGCCTGGGCAACAGAGTAAGACCGTGTCAAAAAAGGAAAACAAAAACAAACAAAAAAAATTTAATCAACTCAGGGACATACGAGAGATAGATACGGAAATGGAATCAGATGAAAGCCTCTGTAGGTGGTAATTTTACAATCCAAGTACAGAATATTTTGTTAATATTTAAAAAACAAAAAAATGTGAATTAATATAAAACTCAATGGATATAGGAATCAGAGAGATCTGTCAGTCTCTGCTTTACTACCACTGGGTAAAACATGTCAACTACCTGGGTCTCAGTTTCCTCATCTACAAAACCAGAAAAATAATACCCTACTTAGAGAGTTATTTACAAATTAAAGATAATGTGAAGTGTCCAATCCACAGCTTGATATACAGCGCATGTTCAATAAATGGTAGCTATTAATCATCTTTATAGGTCACATGAGAGAATATGGATCATCATTGTAGCAGTATGCAGTGTGAATTGCAGGAATTTGTATCAAACTGAACTGTAACATTGTTCTCCTGGGAAATATAATCAGATTGCACCTTACTGAAATGATTGACAGTTGGTGTGGTCTAGTAAAATGTCACTGGTATAGGTATCTTAAATTTAAATATACTGATAGCAATAAGTCACTTGCCATTCCTGGGATTTATAGAAAAATAGTGTGGTATGATGAGGAATTGAGTAAAAGTATATAGTAGGAATGGCATATGTATGCTATGTGTACCTTGACTGGCCCCTGCTGTACCCATGGCAGTTATGACCTGCTATGGTTTGTATGATTGTCCCTGAAACCACATGTGAAATCTGATCCCAGTGTTGAAGGTGGAACCTAATGGGAGGTGTCTGGGTCATAGTGGTGGATCCCTCATGAATAGACTGATGCCCTCCCTGTGGGTAAGTGAGTTCTTACTCTGTTAGTTCTCATGAGAGCTATTTGTTAAAAAGAGCCTGGCACCTCCTCTCTCACTCTCTTTTTCCCTCATGAATAGATCGATTCCCTCCCTAGGGGTGGGTTCTCACTCTGTTAGTTCCCATGAAAGCTGGTTGTTAAAAAGAACCTGGCACTTTCTCTCTCCCTCTCTCCCTCCCTACCCGCTCTCTCTCACTTTCTCTCTCTCCATGTAATGTCTGCACATGCTGGCTCCACTTCCCCTCCCCGTTCTCCTTACTAAGGCCCTCACCAGATGCCCAGTCTTGAATCTTCCAAATAAGTGACATAAACCTCTTTTTCTTTATAAATTACCCAGCCTCAGGTATTCTTTTATAGCAACACAGATGGATAAGACATGACCCATTACAACAGCACCCATTCTGACCTACTTTGTTATTGACCACAGAATCTTTTTCAACATAGGAGTCCAGACTGCCATTTAATAGGAGTTTGCCATTGCTGGCCTAAAGCTATATTCTTCGTTCTGAACAAATAAGAATATAAAATGAGTTGAATATGCATATAGTAGAGGAATTCTGAATGAGAAAGGACAAAGTCAGAGATAATTTGGAAAGCAAGTGTGAAGTTTTGGAAGGTCTCTTTATATGTTTCAAGGGGAGATTACTCTTTAGTTAAGACAAACACAGCACACTATTAAAGGATTATCACTTACCTCTGCCTCTTTTTTCTTTTTCATCATTTTTTGGGCCTCGAGTGCTTTCAAAGTACGATTTGATGCAGGTTTAGGAATCTGTATAATAGCTGCTTGGATTTTGGCCATTATTTCATTTTGTCGTCTTCTGTTTAAGTATTGCTGAATATCCCATATACATTAGTTTAGTGATTCAGAATAACAGAATAAGCAATATAATACACTCATAGGTACAAATATATAAAATTTATCTATTGAAATTTTCAGAACCCAGCAATTAGCCAAGGGACTAGGTGTCACAATTGTGTAATGTTAAGAAGCACGTGTCAATATGACTTACTCTGAAAAGTATGATGTTAAAACACAATTCTGGAATCTGAAAATTGTATCTATCAAATGTCTGTATTTTCATTCTGTGTGCTGATACTAAAAGGACAATAAAGATGTCCCAAATCTAAATAAGAGTATAATTCTTTCCCAATCCTACTGTCATGACCTTACCAAGCATGGGAAGAAAAAAATTCTATCTCTGAAGATGGTCCAATTAGAAAATTCTATCTAGGAGACAGTTTCTAGGTGGGCTCCTGGGAAACCCAATAAAAATGACAAACTTCCCCAAAACCCAGTCACACTTTAACAATGAGTTCAGGGGCAACCTCAAACATTGAATTAACACTAAATTATGTGATATAATTATTGGATATTCTCTTCTGTATGTAGGCAGTAGTTATTTTAAGAAGAATATAAGCAGGAGAATGTAACTGAAAAGAAAAAGTGACTGAAAATCAGATAAAGTATTTTAAATGATTTAAGAGGTAATATGTGAAACTAATCATGACTTTACTACTAATACATTATATTAGAACTAATATGATCATTAGTTCCCATGTCCAACGATAAAAAATTTCAATTTACCATTAAAAAGGCCTAAATAATAGACAATTTTCATTTCATTTTCTAAAATATGAATATTTATTTAATTGCAATATGTGTATCTTTTTTTCTTAAAACCAGGAAGACACAGGGTCTCCCTTTTGCCTTATTTGTTCCCTATGATCATTTTGAACATAATTTATTTCAGAATATTTAATGGTATTATATTTCCTTTTTCTCAACTTTCTTGGAGACCGTCTGCATTAGGCTTGGCACTAATGGACAGGCTGATTCCACATAAATTAGAGTCACTGCAATTGGCCTCAACTTAAACACTACTTTAAGAGTGCATTCTCTCTTTATCATGTGACACTAAAGGGAAATATAATCCTTTATTTACCCTCTGGCAAGTCATAGAATTACATGACTGCTTTACATTGTATTATATATAAACTCTACTCCAGTTAGTCCACTCTTCTTCTTGAAGCTATGAAAACATCCAATTCTGAACTCTGAGGCAGGTAGAAATAAGCATCCCTGTTTTTACAGTTGGAGAAATTGAAGCTGAGAGTTGTTTAGAGGCTGGCTCAATGTTAACCAGCTTGCAAGTGATCTTCCAGTTTGTTTGTCATCTTTTCATTCTTCCCTACAAAGAGCTGACTATGTTCAGAATAGAATTGCTTATCATTCCAAATAAATCCATGAATTTAAAAAGTGATTTTACAGGGCAATGGGAAGAACTACATAATTCTTTTGCCTGTAGTTTACACATTCCATATACCCAGTCACCTGAAATACTCTTAAAAATCTTTAATGATTCCATGTACCATTATTCTCTCATCCACAAAGGCACAGAAGATCATTAAAGAGTTTTAAAGAAATTTGAGAAGGAGCAGAGAGTTAGTCAAAGCAAGAAGCAAGGGCCAGAAATAAGTTAAGAGTTGTTCAAGGTGATTGAAAAGGTAAGCAAGCAAAGGATTACCTCACATTTCCAAGAACAGAGAAATGGGGCAGGACTAAAGGTTGCAAAAGAGGAGAAAGCGAGGGGACAATGTCTGATCTATCTCCCTCAGTGGTGACAATGGCAAGTGCCTTTGACCAATGGGGTAGCTAGTAGCAACCCTCCATCCCTAAAGCAGCTGAAACAATGATTTCTACCAGTGAAGGTAATGCAGTTATCTTGCCACTCCACAGGATGGCAGTTCTTGTTCTCAGTCACAAGTAGAGGGGACAATCAGCAAGAGTCAGGATGGAGAAAAGGAGCAGGGGAGAGATAGAAAGGGTGAGAGTAGGGCAGGACAAAGTCATGCATCAGGAAAGTGCAACTTGTGCTCCACTACTGCTTATGCAATGTGTACTATAGGCATAAATCACAAACTGTATACTATGCACTAATGAATTTCTGAAAAAATAGTTCTATAGAACCTTTTTTATATCAAAACATCTTTGCTCTTCTTTGAGTTTTTGAAATCTTTCAAGTTTCTCAAAATGCAAATGGGCAAGATCTTCTTTCACGTGTTTATATTTTTCTTGAAACCTGTATGTAATCCGCATCAGATTGAAATCAGTTTGACGTGGGATCATGTGTCTAAGTCTCTAAATGAAAAAAGCATTTCAAAAGATTCTGTTATTAGAGAATAAAAAGCACATGTTCATTATAAGCACAAATAAAATTTGTCTTCAAAATGAAATTCTTTAAATTACTATTGTTGATAGTTAAGCTAAATTCAAGCCCGTTCCAATTACTCATATTTTTAATTGATGTAAGTGCAATTACAAAAACATTATCCTTTGTGTTCCTTCTTACAAAATAGCCTCGTATATACTTTTATAGTTAAACTTTTTACACTGAGTTTAATTTTCAATAAGTGGTATTTATATTCTTGGAAATATATTTTTGCAAAAATAATTTCATTAAACCAATTTTAACATATACGAGAAAATATAAGAAGCTCGATTCTTCCCATTGCTTAGCCACTGCTTAGTAAAAAGTGAAGAAACATTAAAACTTCCTAGGTTTGTGTTTCAGCTTTCCCACTTACTAGCTGCATAAAATTGGGCAAGTTACCTAATCCACCTATGTCTTAGTTTCATCCTCTGTAAAATGGGATTAATGAAAGTACCTATCTTTTATGGCTGTTGTGAAGATCAAGTAAAATAATATTCACAAAGCACCTGAAACAGGGCTTGGCACATCACTAGGCATGCCATTCAATAAATTTCAACCTTATTGATATTACCTGCATCTCTTCTCATCTAGTATCAAAGAAGACGGTATCTCTACTTCTTTCCTACGATAGATATCATCTCTTCCACATGAACCATTGATTGTATATTCCTCTTTCCATCCCCAGAGGGCCTCTTACCATCTGGTCCTCATACCATTTTCATCTCTCCTGCCACTGACTCTTTTTCTCAACTGATAAGTGGCCCCAGTCTCTAGGTCCATAAAACAAGCAATCTCATACTTCACTTGAGCTTTTCTTTCCTACTGTTCTCTTCTTTACCTCCACATTTCTTGAAAGAATAATCTATGCTACCCTCTTCCTCATTTCCAAAGTCCTTCTCAACTCACTGCAATCCATATCACTCTAATGAAACATTTTTCTCTCCCTAATACGTAAGCTCTAAGAGGGTTGGGGCTTTTCCAGTGTGTTTGTTGTGCAAGTGCTTGACAAAAAGTAGGAGCCCAATAAATATCTGTTCAGTGAATGAATTATTGACTCTGGAAGTTCACCCATGACCAACATCAAATGAGCTAATAGGCTCTTGTTTGTCTTCATCTACACAGCTCTTATAGCACTTGCCACTGTTGACCGCTTTACATTTTATTATATATAAACTCCACTCCAGTTAGTCCACTCTTCTTCTTGAAGCTACAAAAATGTCCAATTCTGAACTCTGAGGCAGGTAGAAATAAGCATCCTGTTTTTATAGTTGGGAAAATTGAAGCTGAGAGTTGTTTAGAGGCTCACTCAATGTTAACCAGCTTGCAAGTGAAGGAGGCTGAATGCAATATTAAATTATTCATATTAAGCCTAATCTAATTTCTAGCTCTCAAGGAGTGCTGAGTCCATTCTGCTACTAGACTTATAATGATATCCATGAAGAATGGACAAATATAAACATGGAGATGGCCCTCATATCTATTATGTCATTGCTGCTTCAAAAATTAAATTTAAAAATATAATTCTATCCACTGATATTTACTATTTTGCATGAGTGCAGCACTCATGATTGTTCCAGAGGCCTGTAAAAGTTAACACACTTCATTTGCCATAGGAAATGCATAAGAACGGGAGAGAATTGTCAACTAAAAAGTCATATCAATTAGTCAATAACACATTTAATGAGTATTTACAACGTTTGAAGCATTGTACTAGACATACTCATCAAGTCTGATGTACTAAAAATCTGGTACGGTCATATGACAAATAAATAATGAATACTTAGCCAACAATATCAGTATCAGGAGGGTAAAACCAAGAGAGTGAGAATTACTTACACTCTAGAGTTCCAAAGGAAGAAACCATGTGTACTGGGCTGCACAGTTCATGAGGAACAGTTTGGGGAAGAGGAGAGATGAGAAGGGTGAGCTTGGGTGTGAGGGAAGGAAAAGCAGGAATAGACAGTCATATTTAAGGACAGACTGTCAATTAACATAGAAGAAAGAAATACCATGCTGAGGACTAGAAAGAAGTCAAAATAGGTTTCTGAGCAGAAGAATCCAATAAAAGTAAAATTTAGGGAGGATTCACTTAGCAGTTGATTGACTTATCCGGGAGATTGAGAGACATTTTAGCAGGTTGTTGCAGTAGCTGATAAGATCTGGGCAGATATGATGGGGTAGAAACAGCAGGGGAGGAGCAGGCACAAAAAGTATTAGGCCTGTAGTCCTAGCTACTCGGGAGGCTCAGGCAGGAGGACTGCTTGAGCTCAGGAGTTCAAGACCAGCATGGGCAAAAAAGCAAGGCCCTGTCTCTCTAAAACAACAACAACAATAAAAAGTACTGGAAATTAGGAAAAGAGTTTGATAAGCTATTGCCAATATGGATAGGATAGAGAGAGACATCAAAAATGGCTAAATAAATTCAAAATATTAATATAAAATAAAACCCAAGTATGGCCAGTAACATATGTAAGGGATATATTTGCCTAATGAGGTTTCTTTGAGAATTCAATATCATTGTCATTTCTCTTTATCAAATTTTACATTGTGACATGCTTATTACGCTTTTTTATGTACCTACCTCTCGAAAAGTTTCACTTTTCATGTGTTGAAGTCTTAAATTTGTCAGAGGTTGCATGGTTTGCATCTCCACTCCAGTCAGTCCACTTTTCTTCTTTTTCTGAAGAGCAATGTACAATTGATATAACAGCTTTGTTGCCACCCCAGGCTTTTCTGTGATGATGCCATGGGCCACATTCTGATCAAACTGCACACCCAGAAGGTGAAGTGTTGGCTCCAAGCGAGAAAAATTATTAAGTTTGGCACTTGAAACCCTGGACAGTAAAATATTTTACATAATTAGACATTGGCATTAAAGACAACAAACATCAGAAATATTATTATCTAATATTTTGAATTATTTCATGTTCTTTTAGCCGTATCATTCCTCTGTAAAACCACTCTAATGTAAATACATTGAGATTTTTTATTGACCATGCCTACCTGAACTCCATGCATTCATTTCTCTTAAATGACTACACTAAAATTTTCTGCCCTAAATTGACAGTAGAATTTCTTCAGAAGTGAATACAGAATTCACAACACCTAAACTTGATATACTGTTGCTAGTATACAATTTCTCAAGAGATTGCATTCAGGTAGTGGTTCTAAATCTTTTGTTTTTGAATCACAGATACCTTTGAAAATCTGACAGCTATGGAACCTTTTTTACAGAAAAGAAAACATACATTTACATATATAGACAAAGCATGTATAACATCTTACAGCATGTTTTTTTTTTTTTTTTTTTTGAGACGGAGTCTCGCTCTGTCGCCCAGGCTGGAGTGCAGTGGCCGGATCTCAGCTCACTGCAAGCTCCGCCTCCCGGGTTCACGCCATTCTCCTGCCTCAGCCTCCCGAGTAGCTGGGACTACAGGCGCCTGCCACCTCGCCCGGCTAATTTTTTTGTATTTTTTTTTAGTAGAGACGGGGTTTCACCGTGTTAGCCAGGATGGTCTCGATCTCCTGACCTTGTGATCTGCCATCTCAGCCTCCCAAAGTGCTGGGATTACAGGCTTGAGCCACCGTGCCCGGCCTTAGCATGTTTTTGAGCCTCTTACAATCTAACCTAAAAGCACCCATCCTCTAAAAGGATGTGGAGCTGAGGAAATATAAGAGTGATTTCTAAATATGAATGAGGAGCCAGCACCACGAGATGGCCAATGTCAAAAAAAATAGTGATGCAATATCTTGAATTCATGTTCTGGTCACGTGGTGTAACTTACTGTCCTGTTTCCTCTGTGTATTAATAACTCTTTTAACAGAAATATTTAGCAACGTATATTTAGTATATTATGCTGCATCAATCAAACTTCAAATAAAATATTTTAAATTAATAAAAGAGAAACAGGCCTCAGAGGAGACAAGAAGAGATATTGCATGCTACAAGAAAACCTTCTCAGCATGAGACTAAATATACTTTTTTAAAGGTCTTCTCAGGTCCAGTTTTACAATCCGTTTCTCCACAAATCACCATACAGTTGGAGATACAACATTTGTCTATAATGACTCAGGTAAAGCAGACCATGTTTTGAGGAATATGATTGTCAAAGAAGATAGTCAAATCAATGACATGTGCTTCCATTCTCTAGAAAGGCATCTATCACCCCTTTTGATCTTCCATCATAGTTGTCCTTTCACACCCTTCCCATCCTAGGAGTCTTGTGTGCTTCGCTCACTACACATAATTGGAAAGATGTGAACTGAGAGCGATCGGTCAGAGCTTTGGTCTGGGTTATATATAACCTTGGGCTACAGATTTTAGGGGCATGCTAATTCAGGAGGGAGAGTCCAAAAGCAAACATTACCCATTTCCAAATTTTGTCAAAGCTTAGCCCTGCACTCAAGAAAAAGAAGAGGTTTCTCTTTCTCTCACTTGTTATCATGTGGCTCCCAGAATGCAGTTAACAAGCCTGTTAATGTTATAGTTCAGTTACCTACTAGGGTTTAAATGTATTTTACGAACTGGCCAAAGTGCACAGGTCTAATAATACTTCTCTCTGGAAACGTATTTCTAATCAATCAAATTTGGGGAACAGAACTTGTGTGTAAATTGGTGGAAGCCTACTCTTGTTAAAGCATGGGTAGAATAAGAATGGCAGGATAATCAACAGTTGTTTTTTGAACACGGAAAAACCACTGGGACATCTTTGCTCTAGAGACAGAGCATATGAGGTAAACGATGACCTCTGAGGGAATTAAGAAATGTGTGTTAGGAAAAACTTTTCCCTCTCTAATAGCAATCCTTACTTGCTAAGAGACTACCTGTCTCCTTCCCTTCTTGCCATCTGGTGAGGGAATACATCCTCTTACAAGGCAAGTGGTAGCTGCCCTCCCAGAAATTGTCTTGACTATTTACTTTAAAAAAAACAAATCTTCTCAAGTTTCACTATTTGTGAAGGAATAAAAATATTCAAAGTCAGGGAATTCTTTCAGAGTTAGATGAGTATTCTTAGAATTAAATTATTTCCAAGATGAATAACGTTACTTACAAAATATATTTCCAGTTTACATTTTAAACTAAATAAACTAAGTGTTAGATAATATCCCCAAATCATAAGCCCTGGTACCAGTTGCCTCAAAATTAGGCTATGACAAAAAAGGGATAGTTTTCTCGACCAAATATACCATTACAAAGGTCATACTCATAAGATGTACTGATCCTTGTCTTATTGAAAAGATCATCTGCCCTGGGGAGAAAAATGGGTTGTTCCAAGAATTGAAGATGGATATTTGGTTCTTAATACAAGTAGGACCCTCTTCCCACATTAAGGAATGCAGTGACTCTTGGTGAGAGAGAAAGTTAGTCCTTTGTAGTATATGACAAGCAGGGCTGTTACAAAGGACACACACCTGTCCAAAGGTGGAACAAGAGTATGAAATCTACCCTCTGTTCAGATTGCTAAGCCTTGTTCCTGGCATGAGACTGCTTCATCAAAAATGTGGCTCCTTTTTCCTTGTAAAAAGGGCTTTCTGTTCACCAAGGCCTGCATTTTTACAGTCATTTCCAGCCAGATGGGGACCCTTTTTCCATTTCACAAAAGGCCCTCTGTGGTCCTGCCTACAACAGCCACTTTGGTACACCTGAAACACTGCATCTGCGATCTGGTCAGGATGGTCTTTTAACTTTTCCATGGTTAAGCAGATATCCTCTCTGATATCTCTCATTTATTCATTGGAAACAATATTATAAGCCTGCTATGGACCAGGACAATGCTTGGAGCACAAAGAATAAACACACTCTGCAACTTTCAGGATCTTTGCAATCTAGTTGAGGGGTAAACATTCATTTATCATTCATCAAACATTGTTTGGTCTCCTTCACGTGGCAGGCACTCTGATAAGAACTGATATATAAATAAATAATTATAACTTGATAACGATAATGTAATAAGGAAAGGGATGTCCAAAGTTTTGTTAGAACAAAGAGAAAAGGGGGACTAAATCTAAGAAAGTAAAAGAAGAGTTTAGAGAAGGAATAGATTTTTAGCTGGCACTTCAGAATAAACACAAGTTTCTCATGGTAGAACTGAAAAAATAACATTAATCTGCAAAGGTGCAAGGCATAACAAAAACATATGATGTGTGTGTGGACCAGAGAAGCTTAGGTTAGGATTCTAGGTTAATGGGAAATGTGGCTGGAAAGGTGAATGAGGGTCACACTGAGAAGCACCTTATAAAGCCATGACCTTGAGAGCGACAGAGACCGGAACACTGAAATTTCTTAAGCTGATGGGGATATCACACCTAGAGATATAAGTGTAGAGTTTTAGCTTCATGGTGGGAAGTCTAAACAAGGTCTCTATCTGGAGAATTTACTAGGAAATGTAGGCATTCATTAATTTAAAAAAACATTGACTGAAAGTTAAATACGTACCAGGCCTCTGTTAAGCCCTAAAGATATAAAGAAAAATAACCTAACACCCCTAACTTCATGGTGTTTTGTGCAATGTGAAAGAAACACAGATGAAGAAACTGACAACAAAGTGATCAGTGTTATAAAAATTAAATGTGTAGGTTGAGTTTCTAACTTTCATAAAAGGATAGACAGCAACAACAACAAAAGGATTGGACATCTGGTTATGTGCAAGTCATAACACATCAATCTATACGTATAAGAACTCCTGAGAAATCACAAAAAAGAAAAGGAGGGCATAGACACTGACCTACCTACCCTGGCATTCTTATACCTTGGAGGCTAATCCAGCTTCTATTGGCAGCAGCAAAGCTAGGAACAGAGGGAGCGAAGGGCTGAGAGGTGAGGCAGAGTGGGGAGCCGGGGCTAACAAAGAATTTATATGTCATGCCCTTGAGGAAGAGATGTGTAAAATGAGATGTAGGTATGGGTTAGGATGTTACCCTGTACACCAGAAGGTCAAGAAATTGGATGGGATTAGCAAAACAGGGTTTATTTGGTATGATAGTATAGTTCTAATCTATGGCTTCTTTTGTGTCATACAGTTACTATATATACAACTAGGATAATCTAGATTATGAAAGAATAATTCCTCTAGCATGAAAATATCAGAGATTCTTTTGCTCAGAAGTCTTATAACACAGGTGCAGCTTCATAAAGGCCTATCATTTCAGACAAACAAAAATAAGAAGTACTTGAGCAGGAAGTATCAGGTTAAAATATTATGGATTTGAAGTAGATCTTCATAAATGGCAGAGCGAGAACCTCCAAAAATCTAGTCCTCCTTAAAGACAACAATAAAACTGACAAAAAATTGTAAAAATCAACTTTTTCATAACTCTGGAAATTAGCTAAAAGCTTGCAACAACTCAAGGAGCATTTATTTAAGAAAAGTTGCTTAATAGTGGTAAGGACAGAGAGCTTTTTGTCATTTTAGCTTGCTCCATGTCCATAACCCTCTCCCTAGCTCCATGGCGGCTGTGAAAACCACCAGCAGACTTACAACCATGGCAGCTATAAAAACCAGCAGTTTAGCAGTCATCAAAGCAGCAGACAGATTTGAAGTGCCTCTGAAGTCCTGTCTTCAGAGTGTTGCTTTTTTTTTTTGAGACAGAGTCTTACTCTGTCACCCAGGCTGGAGTGCAACGGCATAATCTTAGCTCGTTGCAACCTCCAACTCCCAGGTTCAAGAGATTCTCCTGCCTCAGCCTCCCGAGTAGCTGGGATTAAAGGTGCCCACCACCACGCCCAGCTAATTTTTTGGTATTTTTAGCAGAGACAGGGTTTCACCATGTTGGCCAAGCTGGTCTCAAACTCCTGACCTCAGGTGATCCACCTGCCTTGGCCTCCCAAAGTGTTAGGATTACAGGCATGAGCCACCACACCTGGTCCAGAGTGTTGCTATTTAACTATTTAACGCAGTAGTGTTGTGAAAATCCCCATTTTCACACCTTGTCATTATTTGACCTAATAGAGCTTACTCACTGAAAAAAGTCCTATCCCAAGGGTGTTAGGAAAAAACAATCATAGCAATTGTTTATAATCACAGTTACCTGAGACAGTAAAACGAATTGGAACAAAGAGGAGCCTGGCCAAAAACTTAAAAGGAAAACCTATGAATGAGATGTCTGTTAGGGACTCTGAGGCCATATGCATGTGTAGGAATGTATGGATGCCTAGGAAAGACATGAGGAGGTCCAAATCTCTCACCTTTGGCTGACTTTGAGATGTTGCATAAGCAGGAAGTAAAGGCTAAGGGAAAGTTGTAAACTGCCAGAGCATTGAAAACATGCCATAAGCCACTCATAGAGTTTCTTAGCAAAGGAAAATGTATTGGTCCAAGGTGTTAAAAGATATCTCTGTTCAATTGCTGACCACTAAGCAAATCAACTAAAGACTTCAGGCGCAGTATACAAGAGAGAATATAGACTTCACAGAATTAGTCCAGGAGAGTTACTAAACAAACAAACAAACAAACAAACAAAAAGCAGAAGCAGCAGCAACAACAACAAACTCTGGGAATACGTAATAGTCTGAATTGACACATTATATTGTTTTAAATGTCCAATTTTCAAAAATTATGAGACGCACAAAGAAACAAGAAAGTATGACCTATAAACAAGGAAAAAAAAGGTGAATAGAAACTCTGTGGGGAAGTCTTGGACAAAGACCTGCAATGACCTATTATAAATATGTTAAAGAAAGGAAAATAAACTATGTTTATAAACCCTCTTCCTGTTTAGAAAAAAAAAAGTGCAGCTCACTGCCAGTGCTCATTTAATTTTACATAAACACATTCTATGAGGCTGAAGCAAATCTGACTAATTTTCAATGTGAAAATAAAATATAAAGACTGTTCTTGGAATGATTTCTAAATAGAACAAACACCAGAATAATCAGAATCATGTATTTTGGAAAAACTGGATTCACCAAATAAATATTTGGCCAACAACTGTTGGAGAACGATGTTAACGTTATACATAGGAATGCTATGTTTTCTGGGATTTGATATTTTTGGTGATCGATAAATACTACATTTTGTAAATGGAAATACTACTGCTAAAAATAGAATCCTGTAAATAGAATGATGCCTTTTGTTTCCAAAGTCAAAACACTAGAGCAATGCAAAAACAATAATAAAAGCAAGATATTTCATGGTAAAGTTATCTCAAGGTAAATGCTTCACCTGCAAGCACTGCCAGCTAGTGCTCTCAGGGTAAATGGGAAAATGGTTAAAGTTCAAATAAAGTATGAGAACACTGTTTCAACAAAAAGAGAGTATCAATAAAGAAACAGAAATTATAAAATTAGGAACACAGTGAAATTTTGAAGTTGAGAAGTACAACTGAAATAAAAACATTCACAATAATAGTTCAACAGCAAACTAGAGTTGGCAGAGGAAAGAATCCGAGATCTGAGAACCCAAAGATAGGTCAACTAAAACTATTCAGGAAAGGAAAAAAAAAAGCATGAAGAAAAATGACCAGAACCTCAAAACACATACATCCAGTCTAATCATGAGAAAAACATTAGAGAAATTCCACCTGAGGGAAAATCACTTCACTAGTATGCTTCAAAACTGTCAAGATCATTGAAAATAAGAAAAGTCTGTCTGAGAAAGTATCACATTCAAGAAGAGCCTAAGCAGATATGATATGATATGCTGGATGGGATCCTGGAACAAGACAGACATTAGGTAAAAAATTACAAAAAAAATCTAAATGGCATATAGATTTTATTTGATAATAATATACAAATATTGGCTCATTAATTGTAACAAATGTACCACACCAATGTAAGATGCTAGCAATATGTACAAATAGATATGTACAGTATAGGAAATTTCTGTATTATGTCAATAATTTTTCTGTAAATCTAAAACTGTTCTGTAACAAAAAGTTCATTTAATAATGAACAAAGTCTCAGAGACCTACAGGACATCACCAAGTATACCAATATACACATAATTGGTGAAATATATGGGAGAGAGAAAGAAAGGGGACAAAAATAATCTTTGGAGAAATAGTGGCCAAAATTTCACAAATGTGATGAAAGATACGGATCCACACATCCAAGAAGCTTAATGAACTGCAGTAGGTTAGTCACAAAGATGTCTACACCTAGACATATTATAGTCAAACTGTTGAAAGACAAAGACAGAGAGAATCTTAAAAGCATCAAGAGAAAAATAAGTCATCAAATACAAGAGTTTCTCTATAAAATAAACAGCTGACTTATCAGAAATTAGGGAGGCCAGAAGGCAGCTGGATGACATGGTCACAGTGCTGAAAAAGAAAAACTGCAAATCAAGAATTCTATGACTGGTAAAAATATATATCAAAACTGAAGGATAAACAAAAACTAAGATAACTCATTGTTAACATACCTGCCCTATAAGAAATACTAAAGGGAATCTTTAAGTCCTAAATGAAAGGACAATATTCAGTAACTCAAATCACATGAATAAATTTTAAAGCACGTCAGTAGAAGTAACTACATAGAGTAACATAAAAAATAGTTTAAATATATTTTTGTTTGTAACTATTTTCTTCTCCTTATCTGATTTAAAAGTTAAGTGCATACAGCAATAATTATAAAACTGACTTGATGGGTTTAAGATGTAATTTGTAGGACAACAATAGCATAAAAAAAGGAGGAGACAATTGAGCTACACTGGAGCAAATTTTTTTCTATACTAATGAAATTAAAGTAGTATTAATCTGAATAGTTTGATTTAAATTAAAATATTAATTGTAATCTTCATGAAAACCACTAAGAAAATGACTCAAAAAATACAGTAAAGGAAACAATAAGGGAATTAAAATGGTATTAGAAAATATCTAACACAAAAGAAGGCAGTAGTAGAGCAGTAAAAAAGACATAAAACATATACACAACAAATATCAAAATTGCACACTCAAATCTTCCTTCATAATTATATTTTAAATAAATGGATTAAATAACTACAATTACAAAGAGGGAATTGGCAGAACAGATATACAATCCAATCGTATGCTTTCTACAAGAAAATACACTTTAGATTCAAATACACAAATGTATTGAAAGTAAAAGGATGGAAAAACGTGTATCAAGCAAATAATAACCAAAACAGGACTAGAGTGACTATAGTATCAGGCAAAATTGACTTTAAGAAAAAAAAAAGTACTAGTTGATACTAAGAATATTTTATATTGTTAAAAAGATCAACCTCTCAAGAAGACATAACAATTATAAACATATATGCATCTAACAATGGAGTCACAAAATACATGGAGCAAAAACTGAAAGAATTAGAGGGAGAAATAGACGATTCAATAAGAACAATTTGAGACTTTGGCTCCAACTTTCAATAATGGATACAGCAACCAGGCAGAAGAGCAGTAAGGAAATGTAAGACCTGGATAACACTATAAACCAACTGGACCTCACAGATATCTGTAAACACTCTATTGAACAATAATAGAATATACATTCTCTTCAAGTACATATGAAACATTTTCAAAAGGAGAATATATGTTAGACCATTTTTAAAAACAGCTTCAGTAAGTGTTGCAGCTCTTTTAGAATTTGTCTAGCTGGTTTTACAGGTTTTACCAGAAACCTCTCACCAAAAAAAAATTTCATTAAGTTTAAAGAGATTGAAATAACTGTGTTGTCCAATGACATTGTAATTAAATTAGAAATAAGTAACACAGCAAATCTGGAAAATTCAAAAGTATGTGGAAATTAAATAACATCCTCCTAAATAATAAAGAATCAGAAGAAATCACAAGGGAAATTAGAATATTATTTGAGATAAATAAAGACGCAAAATGACATACCCAAACTTACCTGATACAGCTAAATCAGTGCTTACAGGGAAATTTATAGCCATCAATGCAAATGTTAAAAAAGAAAATCTAAAATAAAAAAGTTAACCATCCATAACAAGAAACTACAAAAAGAAAACTAAACCCAAAACAAGCAGAAGTCCAGAAATGACAATAAGAACAGAAATAATAAAGCAGCTGATATGGTTAAGCTTTGTGTCCCCACCCAAATCTCATCTTGAACTGTAATCCCCATAATTCTTACATGTCTAAGGAGATGTACCTGGTGGGAGGTATAGGATTGGATCATGGAGGCAGCCTCCCCCATGCTGGTCCTGTGATAGTGAGTTAGTTCTCATGAGATCTGATAGTTTTATGAGGGGCCCTTCCCACTTTGCTACTCACTCTTCTCTCTCCTGCTGCCTTGTGAAGAAGGATGTGTTTGCTTCCTCGTCTGCCATGACTGTAAGTTTCCTGAGGCCTCCCCAGCAATGTGGAAGTATAAGTCAATTAAACCTTTTTCCTTTATAAATTACCCAGTCTCGGGTATATATTTATAGCAGTGTGAAAATGGACTAATACAGTAACTTGGTACCGCAGAGAGTGGGATACTACTATAAAGATAATGGAAAATGTGGAAGCAACTTTGTACCTGGGTAACAGGCAAAGGTTGGAACAGTTTGGAGGGCTCAGAAGAAAACAGGAAAATGTTGAAAAGTTTGGAACTTCTTAGAGACTTGTTGAATGGCTTTGACCAAAATGCTGACAGTGATATGGACAATGAAGTCCAGGTTGAGGTGGTTTCACATAAGATAGTATAGTATTTGTATATAATCTATATACATCCTTTTGTATATTTTCAATCATCTCTAGATTGCTTATAATATCTAATACAATGCCTGCATATTACTTCATTCTTGTAGATTCAATGTAGTACTCAGTTTGTGACAAATACAAGTTTTTCTCTTTGGAACTCTGTGACTTTTTTTTCCCAAATATTTTTGAATTGCAAGTGGTTGAATTCATGGATGTGGAAATCATGGATACAGAGGGCCAACTATATTTGAGTTGTTTCTACTTTTTGGCTATTAGGAATAATCTGCTATGAACATTGTGTTATCACGTGGATAGGTTTTCATTTCTCTTTGGTGTATACCTACAAGTGGAATTGTTGGGTATGACAGTCTATGTTTACCTTTTGAGGCACACCTAAACAGTTTTTTTAAGTGCCTGAATTAAATTCGCACTAACATTATGTGAGGGTTTTGATTTCTCTATGTCCTTATCATCACTTGTTATTGTCTATCTTTCTGCCTATAGCCATTCTAGTGGGTGTGAAGTGGTATCTCGTGATCTCAATTTGCATTTTCCTAAACACAAATTGATATGGTTTGGCTCTGTGTTCCGACCCAAATCTCAACTTGTAGCTCCCATAATTCTCACATGTTGTGGGAGGAACCCAGTGGGAGACGACTGAATCATAGGGGTGGGTCTTTCCCATGCTGTTCTCATGATAGTGAATGTGTCTCACAAGGTCTGATGGTTTTAAAAACAAGAGCTTCTCTGCACAACCTCTCTCTTTGCCTGCTGCCATCGATGTAAGATGTGGCTTGCCCCTCCTTGCCTTCCACCATGATTGTGAGGCCTCCCCATCCATGTGGAACTACAAGTCCAATAAACAACTCTCTTTTGTAAATTGCCCAGTCTTGGGTGTGTCTTTATCAGCAGTGTGAAAATGGAATAATACACTAATGATGTTGAGCATCTATTCGTCTCCTTATTAGTTGTGTGTTAGCTTCTTTGGTGAAATGTCTATTCAGATCCTTTGCCTATTGTTAAATTGGATTGTCTTTTTATTATTGAGTTATAAGTGTTACTTATATATTCTAATAGCCACATGGAGATGAGGAACTTATTGGGAACTGAAATAAAGGTGATTTTGCTATACTTTAGCAAAGAGACTGGTGGCATTTTACTCCTGCCTTAGAGATCTGTGGAACTTTGAACCTGAGAGAGATGATTTAGGATTTCTGGTGGAAGAAATTTCTAAGCAGCAAAGCATTCAAGAAGTTTGCTGCAGGCATGGAGCCCTCATGGAGAACTTCTGCTAGGGCAGTGTAGATGGGAAATGTGGGGTCAGAGCCCCCAAACACAGTCTCTAGTGGGGCACCACCTAGTGGAGCTATGAGAAGAGGGCAACTGTCCTCCAGAAACCAGAATGGTAGATCCACCGACAGCTTGCACCATGCACCTGGAAAATCCACATACACTCAACACCAGCCTGTGAATGCAGCCAGGAGAGGGGCTGTACCCTGAAAGTCACAGGGGCAGAGATTTCCAATGCCATAGGAGCTCACTTCTTGCATCAATGTGCCCTGGATGTGAGATATGGAGTCAAAGAAGATGATTTTGGAACTTTAAACTTTAATGGCTGCCCTATTGGGTTTTGATATCTGTAGAGGGTCCAGGAACCAATACCCCAAGAATACCAAAGGAGGATTGTATCCATCAATTGATAAATAGATAAACAAAATATGGTATGGTGTATCCATATAATAGAAATTATTCAGAAAATAAATATAAATGAAGAAATACTGATACTTGCTAACATGGGTGAACCTTGAAAACATTATCCTAAGTGAAGAAGCCAGTCACAAAATGTCACAAATTGTGTGATTCCATTGATATAAAATGTGTAGAATAGGCAAATCCATAGAGACAGAAAAGTAGATTAGTAGGTGCCAGAGGCTGGATGTTTAGATGGTGGTGATGGTTGTGAAGATACTAAATATGTGAATATATTAGGTGAATTGTGGTACATAAATTATATTTCAATATAGCCACTAAAAACAAAAACCATTGTAAATTTTTTATTAGTAGTTAAGTTCTATTTTATAGTTTTAAACCACAAATAATAATACTAATTGTCTACCCAAAGCACTATATGTTGTTTCACTTCTTCTCTTAAAAGAAGGAACAATCAATTAACAAAACAGGAAGAAATCTGGTGTAAAATAAGTCCCCTTTAGAGATGAGGTCTTGCTGCAACCACATAACAGTCTCTCCTTTGTACTCTTGAGAAAATAAAAAATGTATGTGCCAGGAAGGAACAATTTCCATATTAATGGTTCTGCTTGGGTGTTTGAGGTTTGGAAGGGATCTTATGATTAATGATTCTTTGAAGTTAACTTTGGATTTTCCAAATGCCAAAGAAATTAACTTTTCTTGAAACTAAAGAGTAGGCCAGGAGTGGAGGTGCACGCATGTAATCCCAACACTTTGGAAGGTTGAAGCAGGAGGATCACTTGAGCCCAGGGGTTCAAGACCAGCCTGGGCAACATGGCAAAACCCCGTCTATACCAAAAATACAAAAATTAGCCAGGCGTGGTGGCATGCACTTGTAGTCCCACCTATTTGGGAAGCCGAGGCAAGAGGATTGCTTGATCCCAGGAGTTCAAGGTTGCAGTGAGCTATGATCACGCTACTGCACTCCAGTCTCGGTAACAGAACAAGACCTTGTCTCAGAACAAATCAATAACAACAACAACAAAGAATAATCTCACTAACCTGCTGTCCAAAAATTCTGAAAAATCATCCTGAAGTTCAAACTTGTATAGAACTTCTCCAAGTAGAAAGCCACTGGAAAATGCCTTTGCAAATGACTTGGGACCTGAATTTCAAAACATTGAGATAAAAACCATGAATACAATGTTGCTCATAGAGCTAATGATCCCTTTAAATATACATACACTAAAAACTACACAATTTAACTGGAACTCAAAATGCTATGAATATATTTCTAGAAACGTCTTTTAATAACCAAAGGAAAAGGTTGACATTTAACATAGATATTTTACAAAGATCCCCAAATAAATATAAATCAATAATTGATGAAATACAAATTTTTGAAGGAAGAGAAAGACAATGGATAAAATTTTTTTTTAAAAATGCTACCAAAAAAATTTGTAAATAACATTAGATTAAAAACCAGCCTTAAATATATTTTATAAAATTATACTCTAATACTTTAGTTGGATAACCCATGCAATCTAGTGGCCAAGTGAGATGCAAGCTAACTTCTTTTAAACAAAGACTTCATTTTAACCTGTAAAACAATGGAAAGTTTACTAAAGCCATTTGCACGTTCTTAAATAAAACCTCCTGAGCATAATCAAACTTCTCCTTCATGGTTCAGAGGGGACACTATGGCCCAGTTATTGTCCCATGCAATTATGGAGAGATAGCCCAGGGAAAACTGACTTTGGAGCCAGAGACATCTGTCTTGGAATCTTGGCTCTGCCTCTTACTAGCTGTGTGACATTGGGCAAGCTGCTTCATCTTCCTGAGTTTCAGCCTCATGTCTAGAATAGAGATAATCATATCTATATCTGATCTCAGAGAGCTGTTTAATATTAATAGCTCTCTTATGCAGTAATGTTTGAGAATTGCTGGATACCATGCCTGCCACATAGTAGGCACATAATGATAAGTGCAGAATTTTTTTCTTTGTTTTTTTTTGATGGAGTCTCACTGTTGCCCAGGCTGGAGTGCAGTGGCATGATCTACAACCTCTGCCTCCCAGGTTCAAGTGATTCTCCTGACTCAGCCTCCCGAGGAGCTGGGACTACAGGCGTGTGCCACCACACCCGGCTAATTTGTGTATTTTTAGTAGAGAGGGGGGTTTCACCATGTTGCCCAGGTTGGTGTCGATCTTTTGACTTCAAGATCTACCCGACTCAGCCTCCCAAAGTGCTGGGATTACAGGCATGAGCCACCACGCCCAGCCGAGAAAAAAATTTTTTTTTAAGTGTTCAATAGAATTTGCTTTTTTTAAAAAAAAAAATGTTCTTAGTTTTGAGTTACTTGTATTTTTCTTATAAAGTAAAATATATAGAGTTACATGGTATTTAAGGATTACATATAAAATAAATTATATTATCATAGGCCAAAGCCATCATCTCTCAAATCACTTCAAAATCCTCCAAAAACATTCAACATGCTTCCATCAGGGTCCTTTAGTTAGCATCGGTTGAAATATTATATGTCATTCAGTATCACAAATTCATTTTTACCAGATTCTTCTATTTTACCTGTCTGACTAATAATGAGGTGGCTAGTTGACCGTGAAGAAATAACATTCCGTCATGATTTGTAGACGTGACGCTTGGTTGTGTAGTTGCAGGAAGGTGAGCTAAATTGCTCCGTAACAGCCACTGCACAGTCCACACTCCAAAGATTACACCATATTATGATACTTTTTTGCATATCTGATGCCAGACCACAGTTTTCCCTAAGACTTTCTTAAGATCTGTTCTCAAAACCCTTTAGACTCAGAGGAATACCCCAATCCTTAAGTTGAGTCAAGACAATAATAAAAGTAGTTTAAAAAGATGTCAATGATTCCCATTGATTCTATTTATTCAGGGTGAGTTCTTGAACTGTCTAGAATTAGAATCTATTAATTATGGTTACATAATTTTTATTTGCAATAGAAAAAATAAAAGGTAAAAAACATTAAGGGGAAACAGTGCTTTTGTCTATGGATCACTTTAGCAATAGGTAAAAAGAAATGAAACTTTTATAAGCTCTAGGAAAATGAAAGCTTCCAATCACATAAATTTGTGTTCAGCTATATAGTTCATGTGAGAACAGACACATTCCATCTATTCTTAAAGTCCACAGTCTGGCACCTATTAGTGGAGTTTAGCAAGCTTTTCCACAAACAGACCAGTTTTATCATCATTTTAAAACTATTTAGGGCAGAATGATCTCACTCTAAACCCATGATACATTCTTTCAGAGTTGATGGTTTGATGCCCTTCCTATCAGTCATATCTGTCCTTCCAAAGCTATGTCTTAATGTGAAACACTGAAGCAATTCTTGAGAAAATATAGTTAGAGAACCGTATGTCCCAAAGCTTCCAGCAGGAGAATTTGAAATCCATGGCATACCTGAGCTTTATAACTCAGCTAGATCTACTGTACCGCCTGGAACACCTTACAGCACAAGTTAAGCTTGAGCTTCATAACCTAGGCAATGATGTTTTCTGACTTTAATGCGACACCACTTGAATATCATAATGCCTTGTGATGCTAGTAAAATGAGGATTGGCTTGATCTTATACCAAATGTCATCTGTTATTCAGCAAGTGTCTTCCGGCTTCATACCTCAGTAGTCTTTAAAGCAACTGAAATCCAAAGGGTTCCTTCTGCTCCAATGGGCCAAAGTGTGCCACCTCCTCCTGTGTCACTGCAGCTTTCTCCTTCCCTCACAGACTCCAAAGCTCTCGTTGCCACCACGATCCTCAATGTGCCACCCAGGGTGCTCTAGCTGTGTCTTTCACCTCTTCTCTCTGTTGCTTCCTTCTTTCTGCCTCTTCCCTTCTCTCCTCCCTAACCTATCCCTATACTTCCCTTAGTTTTCTAAAGAGCCACTGGACCTAAAACCATTATTCATCTATGGATGTACGTGTGTCTTTCTCTTCCTATGCTATCAGGCTCGTGTCCCAGTTTTTGGCTTATTGCTTTCTGTTCAAGAGCTGTTGCTATGTTACCTTCAGGTAATCTCTTTTCCTTCCTGCCTCCCTCTGGGGTTTGCACTGTGCCTGTTGTTCACGTTGACTGAATGCTGAAAGTCTAGCCCAGGAATAACTGGGGAATACTAAATCCCTTTCCTTCATCTTCAATTTGGCTGACAAACGGTCTGTAGCAAACCATTTTCTACAAAAAGGTAGCCAGAAAAATAAAATCATTACCCATTTCCTTTGAAATGGCATGACATATTAATAAGGCAATTATGATATGGATGAAATAGAAGTATTTACAGTATAAAGGTTAAAGAAGGATAGTAAACACTTATGTACTTCATTATCAGAGTAGTTTACAACAAATAAGCAAGTACCAAAATATCTGTCTGAAGTTTTTTATGCATAAGACACTTCAGATTTCCCATGTGCCACATTAGCAGAAACTAGAACAATGAATGAAGAATATAGCAAATGAGAAAAGCAACAAAGGGGAAACTTGGAGAAAAAAATTAAAGAAAAAGAAAAAAGAACACGTATAAGAAATTAGACAAGGAAAGAAAAGGCTGAAGAAAAAGTGTATACACTAGGACTAATAGATTAAAACATATAAGAAGACAGGGCCGGACCCGGTGGCTCATGCCTGTAATCCCAGCACTTTAGGCTGAGGCGGGCGGATCACGAGGTCAGAAGTTCGACACCAGCCTGGCCAATATGGTAAAACCCTGTCTCTACTAAAAATACAAAAAGTAGCTGGGCATGGTGGCATGTGCCTGTAGCCCCAGCTACTCAGGAGGCTGAGGCAGGGGAATTGCTTGAACCCGGGAGGCGGAGATTCCAGTAGGCCGAGATTGCGCCACTGCACTCCAGCCTGGTGACAGAGCAAGACTCCATGTCAAAAAATAAAAGAAGACAGATAAGAAGCCACAGAGAGACAGAGTAAGAGACAAAGGTGATAGGGAGAGAGAGAAACAGTGAGGAAAAAAGAAAAGGAAAGAAAACGCTTATTTTTTTTTTCTGTTTGGTTTGTCATGTTCTTCTTCCCACAAATGTCACTGAATACTATGACTAATTTCAGGATGCCCACCTCTATAAAGTAATTTGCACTAACAATTGAAATTTTGTATGGGGAAAAAGAGGTAGGCTGATTCCAGAACAAGCAACAATGAAAGAATATGATAAGTAAATAAACCGTGGGAGCCCAGTGACAATCTTCATCCTAAACCCAAAATTACTTACATCTGGGATTAAAATTATTTAGCAGCAACTGAACCCCGCCTCTAATCTTCCAAGCCACATGCCTGGTCCCCATCACTAAAGTTTCCTTTTCTAATAAATCTTTGATGCAGGCCTCGGTGATGGGTCTATGTTAGGCTGGGACAGCAGGTGAAATGATCTATGTGCCTTTCCATCAAAATGGCCCTTAGCCAGCTGGAGGAAGCACAGAAAGCCATCCACATTCCACATGGTGATAAGGAGAACACAGGTTCTGGAGAAAGATTCTCTGTTAGACTGGTGGCTCATTTACAAGCTGCTTCACCTTGGACAACTATGTAGCCACAGTTTCTCATCTGTAAAAATGAGAAAGTGATGGGCTCTACCTTATAAGAGTAGTTTTGAGAATTAAATCTTGTATGTAAAATGCTTAGCACACTGTCTGGTCCACAGTGAAAGTTCAGTGATTATTTTTATTGTTATTATTACTGTCTTCTAATTTAAGAAAACAGGTCATATTAATTACACAAACTGTGAATAACAGATCCTTAAATGATTACAGTATAAACATGCTTGTTTAAAACACAATTCAGTACTCAGAAAGCAAATATTTGGCAATTCCTGGCATTCATATACAGGTCCACTCTTTAGGCCAGATAGGCTACAACTCCCCCACTGGTCTGGGGAAGCACCTGTACTTAAACACAGTCTATTGATACAGCAAAATATTTAAATAGTCACATCCAGTGAAATAAATAAGGACTAAACAGCCTCATGGCATTTCTGGTCAGGTTTTGCTGCCAAATGAGTAATGGTACAAAGTTGCAGTTTTCAGAGATTTTTGGATTTTAGAATTTTTGAGGTAAGGGACTGCAGACCCATACCATTTTACGCTCTGTGGCCTTTACTCCTCCTTTACTAGAGTAGGAAAGATCTAGCCTGCACTATCAACTACATTTAAAAAGCCAAGCAAATTTACTCTCATTTGAGATCAAACAAACAAACAAACAAACAAAAAACCCTGCTGAAGGCTTGGAACTGGCTTGGTCCTACCAGGCTGTGATGTTCCTAGAAACTGGCTGGGTGCCCACAGCTAGGCCTTGGCATTCTCCCGCTGAACATAACCAATTTCACAGCACACCAACATCAGACTCTGTGACACTGATGGAGCAAAACAAAAACAAAATCCCTCTGTAATCACGTCTGAGCTCAGACCAAAACAAGAATATTGTCCAAAACACAAAAATAACCAAGTATGTCCCTATTCCGGCCAATAAGAATGATTGCTGCTTCTCTACTAATTATAGCTTTGCTTTGATCATTTTTATCACCTTCTAGATAAGATTTATTAAGATACCTAAATCATAAAATTTCCTATGCTTCTGGACAGGATTTCATTCACAGCAAGGCACCACTTCCTGGAACCCTCCTCAAAAATACCTAACACAAGCCCAAGTCATTTCTAGCACCTTCTTACCGAGATGCCCCGCAGTCCTCATGGTACATGTTCTCTCTTGTTACAACAAATCTATAAATCTAATTTTGTGCAAATACAGATGTGTCCTGAGATCTTCGGCAGGGGATACTGATGTTTTCTTTCCTTTAGTCAGAATAGGATGCTCAGTCTTCACAGTTTTATCCTTTGAAGGCTTTGTCATAATTCCTGAGATTTACTATCTGAAACTAAATCTCAATTGCTATATTATAACCCTTTTTAATTGTGAAAATACTGAGCATCAGTCTTTTCTTGGAACTCTATTTCTTAAAATTTTTGCTTTGATTTACACAATAGCCTTCTGCTAGTAGACTTGCTGTATTAATTTTTAGTCAATGATAGCCAAGTTTTAATCAAGAAAAACGCTGCAAGGCTAGCCAGGAAGTATCGAAATCTGTTGCTTTACATCAGAAGCAGTATATTTTCTAATGATTCTGAGAGTTTAAGTATGAGAAAATGTGTAAGGTTTAGACTCCAGGTTTAAAGAAGACAAGAACTAAAAGGTAGCAGGCTCAGAATCTCCTGCTAACTTGCTACTACCTAGGTGCATAATCCTAAACAACGCTCTTAACACATCTGATTAGATTTCCTCATCTGCTAAAGAATTAAATGATGTTCAAGATTATTTTTCAGATCCAAAGTTATATGATTCCGTAATGTGGTAAGGTTACCACAATACATTATGAACTTTATTTTATTTTATTTTTATTTTGTTGCACAAAAATGAATATTCAATGGGATTTTTTGATATCTCTATCTTTTCTTAAAATAAAATATGATCCTTCTGAAAATGTTAGGACAAAAGAACGAATCAAGAAAGTATCATTAATGCAGGAGAGGATGCCCCTAAAATTTAGGACAAAGAGTAGAAAATATCACTCTCCAAAACAAATGCTACTAAGGTTTAATATAAAAGGACAAGATTAATCATCTATGGAAACCCATTTGAAAAAAAAACCCAAACCCAATTAACAAGGAGCATAGATTGTCTCTCAAAACTCACAAAAATGTATCTATTTAATTTTTTGATATATCATGTAAGCAATGATTAATATATCCCAATATATTAATTAACCTTATTTAAAATAGGAATATGCCCTAGCAGTAGAATAATTCACAACTATTGTAATTTCAGAAGCTTTTGGTAGTAGAAGTAACATTGGAAAATACTATTGAACAATGTGGCTTCCCTAAGTACTGTAAGTCAGAGGGGCAGGAATTATGACTTTAATCTAATCTAATTTCACCTATCACTGCTATCTAGATGAAATATCTCTAGATCAGAAAAAGTAAAACACAGCACACATTAGCTTTGACTGCCTCTCCAACAACGGAACCATTATTTAGCCTCACAAGGCAGCAAATGCACAGGCTCGGCATTCTCTCCTGTTTCTTTGTCCCAACAAGCAACGATGAACTGGGCCACTTCTGAACAAACACTAATTCATCCACCTTTGCCACTTAACCATCTAGGAATTAGGTTATGCCCTATGATATTATAACATGCCTAGATGGCTGAATTTTTGTATTTCTTGTGACTTCAAATGAAAAATAATCCTTATAAAAAGAGCTCAAATGAATATATTTGAGAGAGTTACTTAAACATATATATTTATACCTAAGTTTAAAACTTTAATGTCCAATATAGGACCTAAAAGCTTAAGTTCAAACTCTAGCTCTACGGCCTACTGGCTATAAGACCTTGAACAAATTACTAAGCCCTCTCCTCCTCCTGACTCACCTGAACATCCAGGGCAATACCTCTTAGGGTTGTTTTTAAGATTAAATAAGAAAATATATGTAAAGAGCTTAGAACAGGGTCTGGTATACCTACATAAATGTTCAATAAGGGATAACTTTCATTATTTATTCTTCTTTCATTCGTAGACTTCATTTGAACTCCATATAACTGTTCCACAAGCTCCCACAATACTTTATTATAATATGCTTATGACATTTCAACTAAAGTATTAAACCTCTTTTTCTCCTATTTTGTCATGTGACGTTTGGCTTCTTTTGATTTTTTATCTTTAATGCTCTATTGAATTTTCCCTTCAAATTACAAAGGCAATATAAGCAACAAGCCAGATAACAGAGATGTATAAAGAAAAGCTAGCAATCTCCCACTTCCCCAGGGTAATCCCTATAACACACTTGCTTATATCTTTCCACACTTTCCTTTATTCTTACACCAACCATAATATGAAGACTCATGTGTATGTCAATAGTCCAGTATATGTCTTTCCATACTTTTCTTCATGTCCATATAAATGGCCATATTCATAAGTGTATGTTTCCTAATTGGTACAAATATATAATTATACTAGTCACAGTAAGCTCTAACTTTTGGTTTTTACTTGACAAAAATACATAAATATCCTTTAGGCCAAAAGTTATAGCAGTTAACTCACTCTTTGTAATAACTGCATAACAATTCATAGTGTGAATAAAGCACCATTTATCCAAGCATTACACTTCTGAAGGATACTCAGATTGTTTTCAATTTTTATTTTTGCCCCTGTAATTCATGTAGCAATAAACATCCTTGTTCAAATATCCTTATACGTTGGTGTTTTTATTTTTATTTGATAGATGTGGAGAAATAAGATTTAGAATTTATATCCAAAGTGCTATTTTAAATGCTTTACATTTAATATCCCATTTAATCTGGATACAACCAGATGAGGTATCATTATTATTGTTGTTTTTAAGTATGATGAAATTTAGGTAAATAACTTGTCCAAAAGATTTCCAAGCAGTCTAACCTCCAAGTTCTTGCTCTTTACATTTCCCTTACCCAGAAATTGCCTGATTACTTCCCCCAGAGGTTGTACCTACTCACAGTCCTTCCATGATAGATTCTACTAATCATCCAAAGCCTTCCGTTGTGCACCACAGAACAGTTTATCTGGTGATGGGACAGCAGCAGTAGGAAATGTGCTTCCTTGGGTGCACAAATCCTAGCTTGTTGGCTTACAAACACAGTTAAGTGTGTTCCCTATAGTCCAAAGGCCTTTTACAATGTGGAATCTGGTTACCTCCTCGAGGACTCTTTAGGTCTATCTCTCTTATAGTAGTTGCGATTAAAAAAAATTAATACGTTTGCTAGTGAATGGAAAGCAGGACACTCCATTAGAACGGGGTGTCTCTGCTAGCTTCCAGATCTACAACTCAGGAAAGCAGATGCCAGGAAGTTTCCATTCATAGGCTAAATGTTGTTAAAAATCTTACTCAGTCTTCAGCCTTTTCATGTTTACAGAATGAAGTCATTCTTTCTCCACCTCTCAAAACCAAAATTTCCAAAACTAATTAAAATTATAATGGCATCTACTGCTTTTATTTTATGTGTCTTTATTAATTTCATTTATTTCTCCTAAAAGTATTTCAAAATGTTGCAATAGAGTCCTGGGGACTTCAGCAAAGGGTGGTTTTTGTTTTGTTTTGTTTTTTGTTTGTTTGTTTTTTGAGACAGAGTCTCGCCCTGTCACCCAGGCTGGAGTGCAGTGGCGCAATCTCGGCTCTCTGCAACCTCCGCCTCCCGGGTTCAAGCGATTCTCCTGCCTCAGCCTCCCAAGTAGCTGGGACTACAGGCACCCGCCACCATGCCCGGCTAATTGTTGTATTTTTAGCAGAGACAGGATTTCACTATGTTAGCCAGGCTGGTCTCAAACTCCTGACCTCATGATCCGCCTGCCTCAACCTCCCAAAGGGCTAGGATTACAGGCATGAGCCACAGTGCCCAGCCCGGGTGTGGTTTTTACTAATAAAATAAATGAACTTAATTAAACTAAACAATATGTATCTGCTTTTCCTTTAGAAGAGTACAACTTAAGGGCATGATATTTTATTTTGGCACCTATGGTGAGACAGGAATAAGAAACAATAAATGCTAAATATTGTACCCAGTCCATCATATTTTAGCAAATAAACAGTTGGAGACACAATGGGATAATTATAGAATACCAGGAAAGAATTTATTGCAGTTCATAGGGAGTGTGTACATGGTCATTTGACAAAGAAAGAGTCTGACGTTTCTGCCTCAAGAAATGCAACAGGAGATGCTCTGTGTTAAAGATCCTCATGCTGAGAGTATTAATAACTACTTTGCACCCACAGAAACACTACCATCTAGCAACTTCTGTGGATAACCTAAAGTTGAACTGGCACCACTGCCTCTCTGGTAGCAAGATGGTGTTAAGCAAGTTCTTCTGGGAAAATGAACTGAAATGACTTCCTGAAAACCTCTTGCCTTAAGGAAAAAAAAAAAAAAAAAAAAACCAACTGAAAAATGAACTCCTACTGAAGAATTACCAGGCAGTCAAGGAAGCTGCCAGCATGTAAAATTGCCTCTGCGGTTGTCAGACTTGGAAACTTTGGGTGGCAACTGCATGGTTAGGATAAAATTAGGTTGGTGAATAAGGTCAGCTCTGGGCAAGAGCCAATAGTGACCAGAAATAGCTAAAGTTTGTGATTTGGGGCTTAAAATTTACTAAAATTTGTAAATGTTAACGTATTCTACATTAACTTATTTTACACCCACCCTCCCCTGCCGGTCAATTAAGTATGGAAAGCATTATTAGGTCCATTTTATAGAGAAGGAAACACATTCAGAGAAGGTATTGTAACTTGTCCAGGGGCTTCATATTTCATCGACTAGCCAGCGAGCACACCATGCTTCTGCTTCTGGTGATGTGAAGGAGGCATCATTAGGGTCACACTACAGAGTTCAGCAAAGTTTCCTCTCCATAGAAGCAAAAGAGACCTTCCTAAACCCGCTGATTGCCTAGAACCACATCACAAGTCAAAATGCCTGCGGGTTGGGCCCACCGTGGCAAGAGTGGGGACGTGAGAGCGGCAGAGTAGGGACGTGACAAGGCCTTGCCCTGGCTGGGGTGAGCTGTAGGGAGGTGGCGGGACGGACCTGGGGCACTACCGAGCAGAGTTGCTCACTGTGGGGTGCTGCCGGCTCCGCAGGTGCCCCACCTGCGCAGCTCGCGCCCCGCCCGCCACCTTCCCTGAGTGCTCTGAGCTGCAGGTTCTGCGCTCCGCTAGCCCCTCAGCCGCTCGCCCCTGGCTATGGTCACTCACTCACTGTCCGGGACACCTTCAACTCCTTGTTGAGCCACTGGCACAGGATCTCCGACATGGTTCAGCCGGTGCCTCAGACCGCAGGCGGGTGCTAAGAAACTCGCCAGGAACCAAGCCCGCCCTCCCGCGTCCTCCTGTTGCCAAGGGCAACCCTTTGCTAAGGAAGCGTATCCTGGCTGGAACTAGACGAAAGGCATAGAGAAGAGGGGACGCCAGGGCTCAGCCGCAGACGACAGAAAATCGTGTTCCGCCACCTGCTGGCGGGTAAGACCTGAGCGTGCGCCAGCGCAGGAGGAGCCAGTGGGGGCCTGTGAGAGAAGTTAGGGAGCTGTGGGTGTGGGCAGGGGCGAGGCGGGAACACTTAGGGACACAGCAGGGGCTTCTTAGGTGAGCAGAAAGAAAAACGAGAGTCTCCGCAGGGCTCCGTGGCTCACGCCAATAATCCTACCACTTTGTAGAGTTTGTGGCGCTCGCTTGACCCTGGGGGTTCAAGACCAGCCTGGGCAAGGTAGCAGAAACCTTTTTTTTTTCTATAAGAAATTAAGCGGGCGTGGTGGCCTGCGCCTGTGGTCCAGCTGTTCAAGATGCTGATGTGGAAGGATCAACCCAGGAGGCAGAGTTTACAGTGAACCGAGATCGAGCCACCGCACTCCAGCCTGGGCAACAGAAGAAGACTCTGTCTCGAAAAAAGAAAAAAGAAGAACAAGAAGGAGAAGGAGAGGGAGAGGAAGAAGAGGAGGAGGAGGGGGAAGAGGAGGAACAGGAAGAAGAGAAGAAAGGAGAAGGAGAACAAGAAAGAGGAGAACCAGGAGAGATCAAAGAAGAGGAAGAAAAATTAAAAAGAAGAGGAAGAAGAAAAAGGGTATTTGGGGTATCCATCACCTTGAGTATTTATCATTTATATACGTTGGTAACATTTCAAATCTTCTCTTCTAGCTATTTTGAAATATACAATGTATCATTGCTAACTATAGTCACCCCAGTTGCTAGCTAACATTAGACCCTATTTCTTCCATCTAACTATAAGTTTGTACCCATTCACCAACCACTCTTCATTTCCCCTTCCCACCCTCACGTCCTTTCCAGCCTGTGGTACTGATAATTTTGTTCTCTATCTCCAGGAGATCAACTTTTTTAGCTACCACATATGAGTAAGAACATGCAGTATTTGTCTTTCTGTTGCCTGGCCTATTTCACTGAACATAATGGCCTCCAGTTCCATCTATGTTGCTGCAAATGACCTGTTTTCATTTTTTTCTGTAGACAAATGGTATTCCATTATGTATATATACATTTAAGTCTTTAATCCATCTTGAGTTGATATTTGCATGTGGTGAGAAATACTTTTCAGCTTTTCTCTTCTGCATATAGATAGCCAATTTATCCAGCACCATTTATGGAAGAGGGTGTTCTTTCAACATAGTTCTTGGTACTTCTGTTGAAAATCAGTTGTCTGTAAGTACGTGGATTTATTTCTGGGTTCTCTATTCTGTTAGGTTGTTCTTTGTGTCTATTTTTATACCACTACCAAGCTGTTTTGATTACCATAGCCTTGTAATGTAATTTGAAGTCAAATATTGTGCTGTTTCCAGCTTATGCTGTATTAATTACTATAGCCTTGTAATATAATTTAAAGTCAGATACTGTGCTGTTTCCAGCTTTGTTCTTTATGCTTAGGATTGCTTTGGCTATATGGGTTCTTTATTGGTTCCATATGAATTTTAGGATTGTTTTTTCTATTTCTGTGAAAATGATATTGGTATTTTTATAGGAATTGAATCAAATCTATAGATTGTCTTAGGTAACATGATCATTTTAATGATATTAATTCTTCCAATTCATGAACATGGGGTGTCTTTCCGTTTGTTTGTGTCCTCTTCAATTTCTGTCATCAATGTTTTGCAATTGTTCTTGTAGGGTCTTTCATTGCCTTGGTTAAATTTATTCCTAGGTATATATTTGTACTGTACTAATTGTAAATGAAATTGCTTTATTTATTTATTTATTTATTCATTCATTCATTGGTGGAGATGAGTTCTTTCTATGTTTCAAGACAAGCTAGTCTTGAACTCCTGGGCTCAAGCAATCCTCTGCCTTGGCCTCCTAAAGACTTGGGACTACAGGTTTGAGCCACTGCACCTGGCCTTGATTTATTTTTCAGCTATTTCAGTATTAGTGTACAGAAATGCTACTAATTTTTGTATGTTCATTTTGTATCCTGTTACTTTATTGAATTTGCTTATCAGCTATAAAAGCTATTTGGTGGTTTTTAAATTTTTCAAAATATAAGATTATGTCATTTACAAAAAGGGACTATCTTCCAATTTAAATACGTTTTCTTTCTTCTCTTGCCTAATTTATTTGGCTAGGACTTTCAGTTCTCTCTTGAATAAGAGTAGTGAAAGTGGGTATCCTTGTCTTGTTCCAGTTTTTAGAGAAAAGGCTTTCAACTTTCCTCCATTCAATATGTTAGCTGTGGGCTTGTCATATATGGTCTATTATTTTGAGGTATGTTCTTTCTATGCCTAGTTTGTTGAGAGTTTTTATCATGATGGAATGATGAATTTTATTAGTGCTTTTTCTGCATCTATTGAGATCATCACATGGTTTTTGTCCTTCATTCTGTTGGTGTGATGTATAACATTTATTGGTGTGTGTATGTCAAACCATCCTTGCATCCCTGGTATAAATCCCCTTTGATCATTGTGTATTATCTTTTTGATGTGCTATTGAATTCAGTTTGCTTGTATTTTGTTAAGGATTCTTGCATCTATATTCATCAATATATTAACCTGTAGTTTCCTATTTGGGTTGCATTCTTATCTATTTTTGACATCAGGATAATACAAAGAATGCATCAGGGAGAATTCACTCCTCCTCAGTTTTTTAAAGAGTAGTTTGAGGAAGATTGGTATTAATTCTTTATACATTTGGTAGTATTCAGCAGTGAATCCATCTGGTCCTGTGCTTTTGTTTGTTAGGATAATTTTTATTACTGATTCATTCTCTCTAGTTGTGATTGGTCTGTTCAGGTGTTGTATTTCTTCCTGATTCAATCTTGCTAAGTTGAGTTGTTCCAGAAATGTATCCATTTCCCCTGAATTTTCCAGTATGTTAGCATATAGTTGTATATAATAGTCTCTGATAATAGTTTATATTTCTGTGATATCAATTGTAATATCTCCATTATCATTTGCTGATATTATTTGGGTTTTCTCTCTCCTTTTATTGATTACTCTAGTTAGTAGTTTATCAATTTTGTTTATCTTTTCAAAGAACCAACTTATCATTTTGTTGACCCTTTGTGTTTCTTTTTTATTAAAGTCCCTATTTTGTTTAGTTCTGTGCTGTTTGTTATTTCTTGCTTTCTGCTAATTTTGGATTTGGTTTGTTCTTGCTTTTCTTGTTTCTTGAGGTGTGTTGTTAAACTGTTTATTTGAAATTTTTCTACTTATTTGATGTGGGCATTTGATGCTATAAACTTTCGTATTAGTTCTACTTTTGCTGTATCCCACAGGTCTTGGTATGTCGTGTTTCCATTTTCATTTGTTTCAAGAAATTTTTTAACCTCCATCTGAATTTTTTCATTAACCTATGGAAGTTCAGGAGCATGTTATTTAATTTCTGTGTATTTATATGATTTATGTGGTTTCCAAAGATTCTCTATATATTGATGTCCATTTTTATTCCACTGTGGTCTGAGAAGATACTTAATATGATTGTAATTTTAAAAAAATTTTTGAGACATGTTTTGTGGCCTAACATACAGTCTATCCTAGAAAGTGTTCCATGTTCCAAGTGCTATTGGGAAAAAAAAAATGTATTTTGTGGTAGTTGAATACAAAGAGAGTCTTGATTGAAAATTTTTGTTTGTCTTTTCAAGAAGCCATATTGAGGCTCTTGTTCTAATGGCAGCGATTTTGTCATTGATTTACAAATAGTTTTAGTTGCTATATTATATGGGCTACCCTTGCATTAATAGAATGTATCTTATTCCTTTTATTCTCAGACCTAGTATAGGACCTGACATGCAGCTAGCATTCAATAATTTTTATTGGCAATGGTGGCAGAACTAACAATTAGGATTATTGACATCTCTATATTGTTTTGAGAGGTGAGATTTTATTAAACTACTTTTCTAGTCAGTTTTACCCTTCAAGTAATTATTTAAAATTGTATTTTGACAAAAACTCATCCGTGGCATGCTAATTCAGTTTTAGCAAAAATGCGGCTGGGTTCATTCAGTGAAAATCCCCAACCTTGGATATCTGATCAAATTCTAATCTTCCACCATTCCCAGGACTTATCACTATGGCCTGTCTTCAGCAAGAAGAATCCTGTCAAGTCAGTCTAGCTAGAATCCCCCTGACCCTGACGTTTCCTTTTAGTAATTTTTTATCCACTGATCACCACCATGCTCTTTGGCTATAAATCCCCACTTTTCTTTGTATTTGGAGTTGAACTTGATTTTTCTCCCCTATTGTAAAACCCCATTGCAGTGGTCCTTTGAATAAAGTCTTTCTTACCCTCTTTAACAAGTATCAGAAAAATTTTTGTTTAACAATTTCTAAAGGTTTAGATGGAATGATAGAAAAAAAAGTATATATATAAAATCTATGCATTATCTTATATGTACAATAATATAGAAGTAATTGTTTGTTGTAAATACAAGAAACTTCCTGCAATGAGACCTAGATACACCAAATTATGATTCTTTTCAATCGTTGGCACAGTAACAGTAATGTCCAATTAGACCAATCTCTCTTGAGATTGATCTGAAGTTAATCTGGGTGTCCTGTTGAATAAAAACTTAGTACCATTACTAAGTACTTAGTACCATTTCATTCTTGGCTTTACTTCTAAACATCCCGTCACATGAGTTTTCTTGGTATCTCTAATGTGTGCACATTGTCATTTTGGTTTGATGGTTCTGTTTCAAATATGTTCTTATAGTAAACTCAAATTTCTTCTCCAGAGAACTGACTTCCTATGTCCATTTTATAGAACTAACTAATTGTATTTAGTAACAATATCTCAGGAAGTGGGAAGTCCAAGCAGGATATCATCTTATTCAGAGTAATTATCTTAACAACTTATGGAAAAATGTGGATTATTTTGGTTGAGGTAAAACGGCCTAATCAACCCAATACAGCAGGCAAGGCTACAGTTGGAATTCTGAGAGAGCTTTATTTCCCCAAAATTGGAGCCTGATATATTCAATGTGTTTCACTCTAGAGTTATTCAAATTAGGAAGACTGCAAGATTGTACAAAGCCCCTATAGCTTGGGGAATATATGTCCTAAAACTGTGTCTGCTGGAAGCACTGAATCCCTGAGCATGCTTCTAGGCGGTGGATACATACCATGCGGTGGCCTCTGAGGCAGTTCTGCTTGTGGTCCTCCTAGTAGTATGTTTAAATTGATGACCAGAGTTAAGTTAGTAAAAGGTTCCAAGCTTTACTATTAGTCAGTAGGACCTGGGGGATTGAAGTTCATGATATGCAGGTTCTGAAAAGATTGCTCTTTGGGAAGGGCATAGATGATAGAGCACCAAACTTCACAGCAGCATTGATAGAGAATGACTGAGCTCATAAACACTGGTAGATATGTGTGGGCTGTTATTCTCACATCAAAGTGAAATACTTCTGTGCCTATCTATAGGAATTGTTTGGTTGTTGTTTGTATCAAAAGCTATTTGTGCTATTCATTTTTGGTATCCAGCTTGGAACAACATAGTCTGCCCATACGGTGTTTTGGAAAAAGAGTGTCTATACAGGATTTGGATAAATGAAGATGCAGACACGTTACAAAAAGATAAAAGACAAAGTCATTCATTTTACAAAAAAGAGCATGATACTCATTTCAGTTCACAAAACATCCAACTTGAAAATGATCTGACATTAAAATACCAATAAAAATGTGCTGTCACTGAAATACGTGCATTTTACTATGTAAATGCATAGTAACTTGAAATTGCTATTTTATTTATTTACTTACTTACTTACTTATTTTTGAGACAGAGTCTTGCTCTGTCACCAGGCTGGAGTGCAATGGTGTGATCTCGGCTCCCTGCAACCTCTGCCTTCCAGGTTCAAGCGATTCTCCTGCCTTAGTCTCCTGAGTAGCTAGGGCTACAGGCACGTACCACGCCCAGCTAATTTTTGTATTTTTAGTAGAAATGGGGTTTCACCATGTTGGCCAGGATGGTTTTGATCTCTTGACCTCATGATTTGCCCTCTTGGGCCTCCCAAAGTGCTGGGGTTACAGGCGTGGGCCACCGCGCCCAGTCAAGTTTAAGATTAAACCTATTGTGCGCCCATTAAACTCCCTGCTTTGGACAAGGTTTCTAGCACAGCCCATATTAGTATTTAGAATTATTAAATGATATATTCGTTCTCCCATGAAGAATCAGCTGGAAGAGATTAAATAATTTGACAGTTCTCTTTCTCTTCCTGAGATGGCTTTCTTGTTGTTTTTAATAAAACATTTTAGAATATTTGGTCCCCTCACCTGATTGTAACTACCACAGCAATCCTAAAACTAAAAGCTTTCTTTTTTAAAGCATCACCTGTCATTTTAATTATAAATCTTTATTTGTTTTTTTGTAAATACTCAAGGAGAAATTATAGTTACTTTGAGACCACAAGTTGGTTTGGAAATGTATGCTTTGTAATAAAATGCAATTCATTAAAAGTATACCTAATTCTTTTAATAATTAATTAATTAATATTATTCATTATTATAACATTTTTTACACCAATGCAACAATGAACACAAGATTTCCATGACCAAATATTTGGGGGGTTTTCTCCACATACCAAACAGTGGACAGCAACTGGGTGTCCTCTAATTCAATTCAATTCTGGTGCTGTCTTCCTGGAGATAGCCTTAGATCTCGCAGATTGAGGGCTCATTCCCACAAGAATGCCTCCCCTTCAGATACCAGTACTGAGTCTAAGCCTCTGGAACTTCTGACTGATCAGCTTCAAGCTGGGCTTCTCATGGCCTCCCTCTTTGGGCTTGATTAATTTGCTAGAGTGGCTCAGAGAACGTTTACTTAGGTTTGTTGGTTTATTATAAAGGGTATTATATTACAAAGGATCCAGGTGAAGAGTTGCATAGGGCAAGGCATAGGAGAAGGGGTGCAGAGCTTCCATGCCATCCACAGGTGCGCCATCATCCCGGAAACTCTACATGTTTAGCTATATGGGAACTCTCCTAACCCTGTCCTCTTGGGCCTTTTATGGAGACTCCATTTGATAGGCATGATTGGCAACCCTATAGAAATGTGACTGAACAAAAAGAGTATGATTTAAACCCAGAGGGGCCTGTCTGTTCAGATTCTTCTTGACCTCTCTGTACAGCATTCCTTCCTCCATGGTATGAGAGTCTTATGACATATAGTCAGATTAGAGTCTGCCTTGGGCAGCTGAAAGGAGAGAAGGAGAAGGTAAGAGAGGGAGAGATTCTATTTACTCTAACAAGAGCTGTGGAGTTACAAGCCAGGAACTGTGAATGAAAACCAATATATGTAAATTATAATATCACACTTTCCCCTCTATTATGTCCTGTGCAATGGTTCCAGTTTATATTCCTAAAGCCCTGCGCTAGTCCAGATACTTCTATGAACTTCACTGGAGCAGTGTTTACCTACTGTGGGGCTTACCCTCGTAAGAGATGATGTAATTCCTTCAGTGAGTCATGCCAGAATCCTTCATAAATGAAGCAATGTAGAATGAATTTAAGTAAAAAATATCAAAGGGCATTTCAGATAGTAAGGGTAAATGCGTATGTGGAGGTTTTTGGAAAAATGTTTGCCTTAGTTATGTTTGTACGTGTGTGTGTGTGTGTGTGTGTGTGTGTGATTAAAGATGGATGTGTGTATGTGGTTTGCATGTAGGGAAAAGTATTTTTTTTCCTGTGAGTCATTGTCAATAAAATTTGCAAGCCACTGTTGGAGGATAAAGACCCCATTGAAAGCAATCCATGATCTAGCCTCAATTCAACCTTAACTATAAGCCACAAACTCATTTATACATCGTGTTCACATTCCTTTCTCAGGTCCCAACTTTCCCATCTCAACATCTGTCTTTCCTCCTCCCTCTGCAAAAAAGACATCTGAATACTTTTCATTTTCACATACCCAGAGCCTAGAACAGTGACTGTCCAAATGCTTACTCAGTAAATGATATAGCATGAATCCATGCATACCAACAGGACTGTTAACACACACCACTCACTTTAACATCTATGTATTATGTTGCACAATTTCTCGTTTGTGTGTGTGTGTTATTGGATGGTTCCAGTCCTTTTTACTTAGAACAATGAGGATCACAAAAGGACATGTGAATGTGGAAACTGCTTTTTTTTCTTTTTCTCTTTCTTTTCTTTTTTTTTTTTTTTTTGAGATGGAATCTTGCTTTGTCACCCAGGCTGGAGTGCAGTGGCACGATCTCCAGTCACTGGAACCTCTGCCTCCTGGGTTCAAGCCATTCTCCTGCCTCAGCCTCCCGAGTAGTTGGGATTACAGGTGCTTGTCAGCATGCCCGGCTAATTTTTGTATTTTTAGTAAAGACAGGGTTTCACCATGTTGTCCAGACTGGTCTCAAACTCCTGACCTCAGATGATCCACCAGCCTTGGCCTCCCAAAGTGCTGGGATTACAGGTGTAAGTCACCGTGCCCAGCCAGAACCTGCTTTTTTTATGTTCTACTTTTAGTTATGCCACGATGAAATAAACTATATTAGACTTCCCATCCTACCATGATTAACTATAAAACAGAAAAAGTATGTAAAGCAACTTTTTAGGCAAGGTACAGATAGTGTACAAAAATGTCAGTTTTCTTCCTGGGGAAGTTTCTTGACTGTGCCTTAAAGAAGCAGACACCAAGCAGAGAGCAAAGATCTTTCTGGGTGGAGGAAACAAAGATTGGAATGTAAGGCTTCTGGAATTCCGAGGGTAATGTAATGGAGATAAGGAATGTAGAATCTGGGGGGTAAGACAATGCAGAAGAGGAAGTTATAGTGAGAAAGGAGCTCTAGAAATTAGCTTGGTGTCTCCTTGAGTCTTTAACCAAATACAAGGCTGCCCATGCACAGGAGAATAGGAAGCTTATTGAAGATACTGTATGCTGTATAATGCTAGGAATCACTGGAATTTCAATCAGACTAAGTGAAGAAACTTCATTGGAACACTCAGAGAATTCAGGTAAAGACCCAGAGAGAAAAAGATTTTTTTTTTCTTTTCATTATAAAGGTACTTTAATCATAGTGTAAGGGCTAACAAATCCTAAAATAAAATTTTAAAAACTCTAGTGAGATAAAGCTGATTATCCAATGAATTAATTTACTTCCAGAAGAAAAATCAAAATTTAAAACCAAAAATTTTAGACTCTTAACAATGTAGCACCCATAATGTCAGACATAAAATCAAGAAGAAAGAACATATGAATCATAACCAGGGGGAAACAATCGTCAAAAGAAATAGACTCAGAGGTGACACTGGTGTTAAAATGGGCAGACAAAGACAATAAGCACTATAAAAATATTATAAATATTTTTAATATGAAAATTAAGATATAGATGTAATGTATGAACAGTTGTGAAATGTAATAGTGCAATGGAAGCTATTTTTTTAAATATGGAAGGTCTACAGCTGACAAATCTTTCATCTGAAATGTAAAATTCATTGAATGGACCTTAACAGCGGATTCAAGATTCAGAAGAAAAGATAAACTTGTAGCAAGACAACAGTAACTATCCAAACTAAAACACAAAGAGTAGGCAGTCTAAAAATAATAATTAGAATTTCAGTGACCTGTGGAAGAATAACAAATGGTCGAATTTGTAATTAAAGGCCCAAAAGAAGAAAAAGAGTTTGAAGCAGAAAAAAAATTTAAACACGTAATAGCCAAGTATTTTCTAAATATAATGGAGAATATATATTTTAAAAACCAAACACTTGACAAAATCCAACAGGAAAAGCACACCATAAAACTATAAATAGGCACATTGTCAAATGTCAAGTTGTTCAAATGCATAAAAATAAAGACCAGTTGAAAGAGTAAGATTGCAGAAAAATGAAGAGAAAGCCTTAAAAGTACACAGAAGAAAAAAGACATTGGGAGAGCAATAAGAAGAATGACAACTGATATGATAAGGAACAATGCAGGCCAGGAGATAGTAGCTTTAAAATATTGAAGAAGAATAAATTAATCCTATAATTTCATAACCAGCAAAAATGATCCCTCAACAATGAAGACAAAATAAAGACATTTTCAGATAACAAAGGCTGAGAAAATTTGATACATACATTGTAAAGATGGTAAAGTAAACTCTTCAAGCTGAAGGAAAGTGATACCAAATAGAAACTCACATCAACATAAAAGAAAGAACACTACGAATAGGTAGTATATAGGCTAATATGAGAGAGGCATGTCTTACATGGCAGCAGACAAGAGAGAATGAGAGCCAAGCGAAAGGGGTTTCCTTGTATAAAACCACCAGATCTCTTGAGACTTATTCACTACCATGAGAATGGTATGGAAGAAACTGACCCCCATGATTCAGTAATTTCCCACTGAGTCCTCCCACAACACATGGGAATTATGGGAGCTACAATTAAAGATGAGATTTGGGTGGGGACATAGCCAAGTCATATCAATGATATAGCTAAAGCTGATGAAGAAAATTATGGGAAACTAAGCAAACACTCAAGCCAACAGAATGCAGGAAAGGAAACAAATGAGACAATTATAAAATAAGTAGCAATATTATAGATTAAACCTAACTAGAGCAATGAATCTATTGTATATAAATTTAGAACTCTAATTAAGATGCATAGATTACCAAATTAAACTTTAAGAAAATCAAGGCCCAACTATATATTTTTAAAAGAAATGCAGTTTAAATATAAAGACTCATATAAATTAAAAGTAAAATTATAGATAATATATATAATGGGAACATTATTTATAGCCAAATATTTATAGCGTCATTCATAGTAAAGTATCATTTATAGCAACATCATTCAAAGCTGAAGTAAAGATATTTCTGACAAAGTAGACTTTCACACAGGAGTTACTAAAGAGAAGCACTTCATAAAATTAAAAAAAGATTGATCAAGAATACATTATAATGCTATTGCCATGTGCCTTGTAACAGAAGCAAAAGCTGGCAAAACTAAAGGGAAATTAAAATTATATAAATTATAGTTAATAATTTTTAATAATTATTCAATAATTTTTAGGGAACAGGTGGTTTTGGTTACATGGGCAAGTTATTTAGTGGTGATTTCTGATATTTTGGTGGATCTGTCACATGAGCAGTGTACACTATACCCAATGTGTAGTCTTTTGTCTGTTACCCCCTTCCACCCTTCTCCCTGTGTCCCCAAGGTCCATTATATCATTCTTATGCCTTTGCATCCTCATAGTTTAGCTCCCATTTATAAGTGAGAACGTACAATATTTGGTTTTTCATTCCTGAGTTACTTCACTTAGAATAATGGTCTCCAATTCCATCCAGATTGCTGCAAATGACATTATTTTGTTCCTTTTTATGACTGAATAGTACCCCATAGTGTATATATACCACATTTTCTTTATCCACTTGTTGGCTGATGGGCATTTGGGCTTGTTCCGTATTTTTGTAATTGTGAATTGTGCTACTGAAAACATTCATGTTTAAGTGTCTTTTTCATATAATTACTTATTTTCCTCTGGGTAGATACCCAGTAGTGCGATTGCTAGATCAAATGATAGTTCTACTTTTAGTTGTTTAAGGAATCTCCACCCTGTTTTCCGTGGTGTTTGTACTAGTTTACATTCCCACCAGTAGTGTAAGAGTGTTCTTTTTTTTTTTTTTTTTTTTGCCACATCCACACCAACATCTATTAATTTGAGGTTTTTAAAATTATGGCCATTCTTGTAGGAGTAGAATGGTATCTCATTATAGTTTTAATTTGCTTTTCCCTGATAATTAGTGATGTTGAGCATTTTTTCATGTGTTTGTTGGCCATTTGTATATTTTCTTTTGATAATTGTCTATTCATGTCCTTTGCCCACTTTTTGATGGAAATATTATTTTTTTTTCTTGACGATTTGTTCGAGTTTCTTGTAGATTCTGGATATTAGTCCTTTATTGGATGCATAGTTTGCAAATACTTTCTCCCACTCTGTGGGTTGTGTGTTTACTCTGCTGATTTTTTTGCTGTGCAGAAACTTTCTAGTTTAATTAGGTCCCATCTCTTTATTTTTGTTTCATTTGCTTTTGGGTTCTTGGTCATGAACTCTTTGCCTAAGCCAACATCTAGAACAGTTTTTCCAATGTTATCTTCTAGAATTTTTCTGGTTTCAGGCCTTAGATTTAAGACTTTGATCCACATTGAGTTGATGTTTATATAAGGTGAGAGATGAAGACCTAGTTTTATTCTGCTACACGTGGCTTGCCAATTATCCCAGCACCTTTTGTTGAATAGGGTGTTCTTTCCCTACTTTATGTTCTTGTTTGCTTTATCAAAGATCAGTTGGCTATAAATATTTGTCTTTATTTCTGGGTTCCCTCAGTCTATGTGGTCTGTTCCATTGGTCTATGTGCCTGTTTTTATACCAGTACCATGCTGATCTGGTAACTAGATCCTTATAGTATAGTTTGAAGTCAGATAATGTGAAGCCTCCAGATTTGTTCTTTTTGCTTAGTCTTGCTTTGGCTAGCTATGTAGGCTCTTTTTCGGTTTCATATGAATTTTAGGATTTTTTCTTTGAGTTCTGTGAAGAATGATGATGGTACTTTGATAGGAATTGCATTAAATCTGTATGTTGCTTTTGGCAGTATGGTCATTTTCACTATATTGATTCTACCCATCTGAGTGCGGGATGTGTTTCCATTTGTTTGTATCCTCTATGATTTCTTACAGCAGTGTTTTGTAGTTTTCCTTGTAGAGATCTTCCACCTCCTTGGTTAGGTATATTTCTAAGTGGTTTTTGTTGTTTGTTTTTTTGTTTTGCAGCTGTTGTAAAAGAGATTGAGTTCTTGATTTGATTCTCAGCTTGGTCGTTATTGGTGTATAGCAGTACTACTGATTTGTGTACATTGATTTTGTATCCTGAAACTTGACTGAATTAATTTATCAGATCTAGGAACTGTTTGGATGAGTCCTTAGGTTTTCTAGGTATAAAAATTATATCCTTGGTGAACAGTGAGAGTTCGACTTCCTCTTTACCAATCTGGGTGCCGTTTATTTATTTCTCTTGTCTGATTGCCCTAGCTAGGATTTCCAGTACTATGTTGAATGGAAGCAGTGCAAGTGGGCATCCTTGTCTTGTTCTAGTTCTCAGGAGGAATGTTTTCAACTTTTCCTCATTCAATATGATGTCAGCTGTGTGTTTGTCATAGGTAGTTTTTATTACCTAGAGGTATGTTTCTTCTATGCCAAGTTTACTAAGGGTTTTAATCATAAAGGATGCTGGATATTATCAAATGCTTTTTCTGCATCTACTGAGATAATCATATGATTTTTGTTTTTAATTCTGTTTATGTGATGTATCACATTTATTGACTTGTGTATGTTAGACCGTCCCTGCATCCCTTGTATAAAATCCACTTGTTCATGGTGTATTATCTTTTTGATATGCTGTTGGATTTGGTTAGCTAGTATTTTGATGAGGATTTTTGCATTATGTTCATTGGGAATATTGGTCTGTAGTTTACTTTTTTTCTTATATCCTTTCCTGGTTTTGGTATTAGGGTGATATTAGCTTCATAGAATGCTTTAGGGAGAATTTCCTCTTTATCTTTTGGAATAGTTTCAGTAAGATTGGTACCAAGTTTTCTTTGAATGTCTGATAGAATTTAGCTCTGAATCCATCTGGTCCTGGACTTGTTTTTGTTAACAGTTTTTATTACTATTTTAATCTTACTACTTGATATTGAACTGTTTAGAGTTTCTATTTCTTCCTGATTTAATCTGGGAGTGTTGTATATTTCCGGGAATTTATTCATCTCCTCTAGATTTTCTGGTTTGTGTGCATAAAGGTGTTCATAGTAGCCTTGAATTATCTTTTGTATTTCTGTGGCGGTGGTTGTAATATCTCCCATTTCATTTCTAATTGAGCTTGTTTGGATCTTCTCTCTTCTTTTCTTGGTTAGTCTTGCTAATGGTCTTTCAGTTTAGTTCATCTTTTCAAAGAACCAGCTTTTTGTTTCATTTGTCTTTTGTGTCATTTTTGTTTGTTTGTTTCAATGTCATTTAGTTCTGCTCAGATCTTTGTTATTTCTTTTCTTCTGCTGGGTTTGGGTTTGGTTTATTCTTATTTTGATAGTTCCTTAAAGTATGACCTTAGATTGTCTATTTGTGCTTTTTCAGGCTTTTTGATATAGGGATTTAATACTATGAACTTTTCTCTTACCACTGCTTTTACTGTTTCCTAGAGGCTTTGCTGAGTTTTGTTTCACTGTTATCATTCAGTTCAAATAATTATTTAATTTTCTTCTTGATTTCATTGTTGACCCATGGATCATTCAAAATCAGGTTCTTTCCTTTTTCTTTTTTTCCTGAGACTGGGTTTTGCTCTTGTTGCCTAGGCTGGGGTGCAATTTTGCGATCTCGACTCACTGCAACCTCTGCCTCCTGGGTTCAAGTGATTCTCCTGCCTCAGCCTCCCGAGTAACTGGGATTACAGGCATGTGCCACCATGCCCAGCTGTTTTTTGTATTCTTAGTAGAGACAGAGTTTTGCCATGTTGGCCCGGCTGATCTCAAACTCCTGGCCTCAGGTGATCCACCTGCCTCAGCCTCCCAAAGTGCGGGGATTACAGGCATGAGCCACCACTCCCAGCCAATTTTCATGTATTTGTATAGTTTTGAGGGTTCTTTTTGGAATTAATTTTCTGTATTATTCCACTAGAGTCTGAGAGGATACTTGGTATGATTTCAATTTTCTTAAATTTATTGAAACTTATTTTGTGACCTATCATATGTGACCTATCATATGTGACCTATCATATGACCTATCATATTATCTTTGAGTATGTTCCCATTTTCAATGGGAATATTTGAGAATGTTCCCATTCTCAATGAAAATGTTCTCAAAGATAGACCATATGACCATATAATAGGTCACAAAAGAAGTGACCTATGTGTGTGCCAATGAAAGAAGTGTGCCAATGAAAACAATGTACATTCTGCAGCTGTTGGGTAGAATGTCCTGTTAAAATCTGTTAAGTCCATTTTGTTCTAGGGTATAGTTTAAGTCTATTGTTTTTTTGTTTTTTTGTGTTTTTTTTTTTTGAGACAGAGTCCCACTCTGTCACCCAGGCTGGAGTGCGGTGGCGAGATCTCCGCTCACTGCAAGCTCCGCATCCCGGGTTCACACCATTCTCCTGCCTCAACCTCCCGGGTAGCTGGGACTACAGGCGCCTGCCACCACGCCCGGCTAATTTTTTTTATTTTTAGGAGAGATGGGGTTTCACTGTGTTAGCCAGGATGGTCTCGATCTCCTGACCTTGTGATCTACCCACCTCAGCCTCCCAAAGTGCTGGGATTACAAGCGTGAGCCACCGTGCCCGGCCTAAGTCTATTGTTTCTTTGTTGACTTTCTGCCTTAATTACCTGTCTAGTGCAGTCAGTGGAGTATTGAAATTCCCCAGTATTACTGTGTTGTCATCTATCTTATTTCTGAGGTCTAGTACCAATTGTTTTATAAAATTGGGAGCTCCAGTGTTAGGTGCATGTATATTTAGGATTATAATATTTTCCTGCTGTACTAATCCTTTTATTGTTATATAATGTACCTCTTTGTCCTTTTTTTTTTTTTTTTTTTTTAACTTCTGTTGCTTTAAAGTCTGTTTTGTCTGATATAAGGATAGCTGCTCCTGCTCACTTTTGGTTTCCATTTGCATGGAATATCTTTTCCACCTCTTTACCTTAAGTTTATGTGAGTCCTTATGTGTTAGGTGAGTCTTTTGAAGATAGCAGATACTTGGTTGGTGGATTTTTATCCATTCTGCCATTCTGTACTTTTTAAGCAGAGCATTTAGGCCATTTACATTCAATGTTAGTATTGAGATGTGAGGTACTGTTCTATACATTGTGTTAGTTGTTGCCTTAATACCTTGTTTTTTCCCATTGTTTCATTGTTTCATAGGCCCTATGAAATTTAAGTTTTAAGGAGGTTCTATTTTGGTGTATTTCAAGGTTTTATTTCAATATTTAGAACTCCTTTTAGCATTTCTTGTAGTGCTGGCTTGGTAGTGGCAAATTTTCTCGGCATTTGTTTGTCTGAAAAATACTTTATCTGTTCTTCATTTATGAAGCCTTGTTTCACTGGATACAAAATTCTTGGGTGATAATTGTTTTGTTTAAGGAGGCTATGGATAGGACCCCAATCCCTTCTTACTTGGGGGGTTTTTGCTGAGACATCTTCTGTTAATCTGATAGGTTTTCCTATATAGGTTACCTGATGCTTTTTCATCACAACTCTTAAGTTTCTTTCCTTTGTCTTGACTTTAGATAAGCTGATGACTAAGTGCCTAGGTGATGATCTTTTCATGATAAACTTTCCAGGTGTTCTTTGAGCTTCTTGCATTTGGATGTCTAGATCTCTAGCATGGCCAGGGAAGTTTTCCTTGGTTATTCCCTCAAATAAGTTTTCCAGACTTTTAGATTTCTCTTCTTCCTCGGGAACACCAATGATTTTTAGTTTTGGTTGTTTAACATAATCCCAAACTTCTTGGAGGCTTTGTTCATTTTTAAAATTCTTTTTCCTTTGTCTTTGTCTGACTGGGTTAATTTGAAAGCGTTATCTTTGAGTTCCCAAGTTCCTCCTACTTGTTCCATTCTACTGTTGAAACTTTCCAGTCTATTTTGCGTTTCTCTAAGTGTATCTTTCATTTCCAGAAGTTGTGATTGTTTTTAATTTTTGATATCAATTTCTCTGGAGAATTTTTCATCCATATCCTGTATTTTTTAAAATTTTTTAGGTTGGTTTTCACCTTTCTCTGGTATCCCCTTGAGTAGCTTAATAATCAACCTTCTGAATCCTTCATCTGTCAATTCAGAGATCTTCTTGGTTTGGATCCATTGCTGGGGAGCTAGTGTGATCCTTTAAGGGTGTTATAGAACCCTGTTTTGTCATGTTACCAGAATTATTTTTCTGGTTCTTTCTCATTTGGACAGACTATTTCAGTGGAAAGGTCTGAGACTCAAGCTCTGTTGTTCAGATTATTTTTTTTTCCGGGTGATCTCTTGATGTAGTGCTCTTCCCTTCCCCTAGGGATGGGGCTTCCTGAGAGCTGAACTGCTGTAATTGTTATTGCTCTTCTGGGTCTAGCCACCAACCTGGATGCCCAGGCTCCCCTTGTTGATGGTGGGGACTGTCTGCAAAGTGTCCTGTGATGTAATCTGTTTTCAGGTCTCACAGCCTGGATACCAGCACCTGCTCTGTTGGAAGTTGCAGGGAAGTGAAGTAGACTCTGAGAGTCTTTGGTTTTTGTATTAGCCATTTTCACACTGTTGATAAAGACATACCCAAGACTGGGCAATTTACAAAGGAAAGAGGTTTAATGGACTTACAGTTCCATGTGGCTGAGGAGGTCTCACAATCATTGTGGAAGGTGAAAGTCATATCTCACATGGTGGCAGACGAGAGAAAACAGTTTGTGCAGGGAAACTACACTTTATAAAACCAATAGATCTTGTGAGACTTATTCACTATCATGAGAACAGTACAGGAAAGACCTGCCCCCATGATTCAATTACCTCCCACCAGGTGTCTCCCACGACAAGCTGGAATTCAAGATGAGATTTGGGTGGGGACATAGCCAAACCATGTCAGTTGTAGATATGTTTTGTGTTCTGGCTTTTTCAAATGCTGGTTATGTCAGGACCCCTAGTTAGCCAAGATGTTGCAAGCAGTAGAATTAGCTGTTGTTTCCTTCTTCCTGGGATCATGACTTTTGTGTAATGAGTTTCTGTAATGTTCTGAGTTGGTTGGCCTCCAGCCAGGAGGTGGCACTTTCAAGAGAGCACACCAGCTGCAGTAGTAGCAGGGGTATCTAAACTTGCCCTAAGTTGGCCAGGGTAAGTATTTTGGTTTCTCAGGCAATAGGTGGGGCTATAAGCTTCCCAAACGTTTCTGTCTTTTGTGCTCAGCTACCAGGGTGGGTAAAGAAATACCATCAGGTGGGGGCAGCATTAGATGCATCTGGCCTCAGATTCTTCTTGGGCAGGGCTTGCTGTGACCACTGAGGGGGATGGGGGAGGTGGTTCTCAGGCTAATGTGGTTATTTTCCAGAGAGAATTATGGCTGCCTCTGCTATGTTATATAGTTCACCAGGGAGGTGGGGGATAGCTGATAGTGAGAGGCCTCACCTACGTCCAACGTAATTGGCAAGGCTCATGTCACTCTTGCAGTTCCCTGCTCAGACTTTGCCCCAGACCCTCAGCTTCCCCACTGAGAAAGCAAGCACAGCTTCCAAACTTCACCCCTCCCCATCTGCCCACACTGTCAGTGGTGGCTCCTGCAATTGTATCTGCAGCAGTTCATATTTGACTCCAGATTCTGCTCAAGAAAATTTGTACCCTGTCAAAATTATTACTAATTTCAGTTGGAAGCTTCTTTCATCCTGTGACTCCTCCCTAATTCTGCTGGCTGTCTTCCTTGAGGTCCCCTGTGAGATACAGTCAGGGATGGCTTCCCTGGGCTCAGGCGGGAGACTGGGAGTGCCTATAAGGCTCTTTCTGCTGCTGCTTCTACTTTTGTATTTTGCACAGCTCTCTAAGTCTGTTTCAGCTCTAAGTAAGGTTAAATCCTTTTCCCGTAATCTGGATTTTCAGATTCGCCAGTGGGGATGTGTGTTCAGTGCCAGGTTTCCCCCTCCCACTTTGGAAACTCACAGTTTTTTGTCTGTCTCACAGAATTTGCAACAGTATGCCACTTCTTTCAAAGGATCTATGAATTATTTTGGTTTTCCTGGTTTGCTCCTGTGGTGGTTCTTGGAGCAAAAGTTCACACTACGAGTCTTCACACACTGTTCTGCCCATCCAAGTGGGAGCTTCACATTAGCCCTCTGTTTTATCTGCCATCTTGTCCTCAATTTCTAATATTAAAATTATATAAAATGATTAGAGATCCTAACACTTAACTCTCAGTACTTGATATGCTAAATAAAACCAAAGCCTTTATTAAGGACATGGAAAACTTAAAAAAAAACCCACTATATCAGCAACATCAACACAATTAATATTTATAAAACACTATACCCAACAATATAGCTTCAAGTACACATGGAACATTCCTAAAGAAAGAGTATATTTTAGGTGACACAATAAATCTCAAAAAATGTAAAACAATTGAAATAATATAGAATGAGTTCTCTGACGAAAATTGAGTTAAATTAAAATGAAATATACCTGGAAAATTCCAAAATACTTGTACATTAAGCCATATACCCTTAAATAACCTATAAGGCAAAAATGAAATCACTAGTAAAATTAGAAAAATTTTTAATTAAATGATAATAAAAATATAGCAAAGCAAAATTTGTCAGAAACCACTTCAGCTATTGATATGGTTAGGCTTTGTGTCCCTACCAAAATATCATCTTGAATTGTAATTTCATAATCCCCATAATCCCCAGGTGTCAAGGAAGAGACCAGGTGGAGGTAATTGAATCATGGAGGTGGTTTCCCTCATGCTCTTCTCAGGATTGTGAGTGAATTCTTATGAGATCCAATGGTTTTATAAGGGACTCTTCTCCCTTTGCTCAGCGCTTCTCCTTCCCGCTGCCTTATAAAGAAAGTCCTTGCTTCCCCTTTGCCTTCTGCCATGATTGTAAGTTTCCTGAGGCCTCCCCAGCCATGCTGAACTGTGAGTCAATTAAACCTCTTTCCTTTAGAAATTACCCAGTCTCAGTTCTTTAAGCATTATGAAAATAGACCAATACAGTCATGTTGAGAAGGAAACTTATTATTTCAAATTGTATATGAAAAAAAGAATAAAGGTATAAAATCAAAGATATCAGCTTTCAATTTAAGCAGCTAAAAATAAAAAGCAAATTAAACACAAAGTAAGTAGAATGAGGAAAACAAAGAAGAGTGTAAATCAAGGAAATTGATAAAAGAAGCCCAATAAAAACAATTTTAAAAATCAAATGTCATTATTTGAAAATATAAAATCCTAACTATACTTACGAAGAAAATAAGACACAAGTTACTAGTGATAGGAATGGAGAGAAGACATCATCACAGCTCCTTCAGACATTAAAAGCAAAAATAAAACCTTTTGAAAACTTTTATATCAATAAATTTAATTATGTAAATAAATTTCTTGAAAGTTACAAACTACCAAGGCTCCTTCAAGATGAAATAGATGAGTGCTCCTCATACTATTTTCTAACCTCCCAGATTTTTCTAATAATTTTTGCCAGTGTATCTTTCTTTAGTTAAGATAACCAGATCTGTAACAGTATTCCAGGCAGATGCACCTATAAAGTCCTCCATAAATATGTATCTGCTGGCCATCTTAGATCCTTTCAAAACAAGACTCACAAAGCTGTACCAGATTCCTCAAGCCACACTCATGTTTCACTCATTGAAGTGTCCATAACAATGCATAGTTTAGTGAACACTTAATTGTAGCTCATCAAACTATTTAATAAACTTTTCAGGCATCTGAAGCAGCCCCTTAGGAAAATCAACAATCTCTCAAGCTCAGAAGTCTTATCTTTACTTCTTTTGTAGCCTTCACAGCCTTGATCACTGTGCACATCACAGCTCTAAAGGTTCCATAGGATCATTGGCCCTGCCCCTTCCCAGCAGCAGCTATTAGAGACTGGCTGTTGAACTACACAATAATACAAGTAGAGCTAGAGAATATATAGAAGTTTAGGCTGATTCTTTGATGGCCATAAAACACTTAAGATAAAAGTTACATTTTATTTTTCTCCCTACTGTAAGTCTATTTTGTTATCATTCAAGTGTTCCTTCTAAGGGAGAAAAAATATCTGATTAATCAAGAGTCCCAGGTGTGTTTTACTCAACTCAAATTTTGCTGAATGCTAAAATTTACAGTAGAAGAATACAGGTATACCTGCTTATGGTGCTTTGCTTTATTGTGCTTTTCAGATATTGCATTTTTCACAAGTTGAAGGTTTGCGGCAAACCTGCACTGAGCAAAGTCTACAGGTACTGTTTTCTTCAACAGCACATGTTTACATTGTGTCTCTGTGTCACATTGTGATAATTCTCACAACATTTCAACTTTATTATTATTATTATTGTGATATTTCTTTTGGTGAACTGTAATCAGGGATTTTTGATGTTACTATTGTAATTATTTTGGGACACCACAAACCACACCCATATAAGATGGCAGACTTAATTGATAAATGTAGTATGTGTTCTCCACAGGTCAGTTTTTTCTCAATTTTTCTCCCTCATCTTAGGCCTCCCTATTCCCTGAGATACAATAATGTTAAAATTAGGCCAATTAATAACCCTCCAATTACCCATAAGTGTTCAAATGAAAAGGAGTCAAATGAAAGGACGAGACACACTCTCATTTTAAGTCAAAAGCTAGAAATGATTAACCTTAGTGAGAAAGACATATCTAAAGGTGAGGTAGGCAGAAATCTAGGCCTCTAGTTTCAGTTAGCCAAGTTGTAAATGTAAAGGAAAAGTTATTGAAGGAAGTTAAAAGTGTTACACCAGTGAATACACAAATTAGAAAGCGAAACAGCCTTCTTGCTGATAGGGAGAACGTTTGAGTGGTCTGGATAAAAGATCAAAGGATCTGCAACATTCCCTTAAGCCAAAGCCTAATTCATAGCAAGGTCCTAATTTTCTTCAATTCTAGGAAGGCTGAGAGAGGTAAAGAAGCTGCAGAAGAAAAATCTGAAGCTAGCAGAGATTGGTTCATATGGAAAGAAACCATCTCCATAACAAAAAAGTACAAGGAGAAGCAGCATGTGTTGATGTAGAAGCTGCAGCAAGTTATCTAGAAGATCTACCTAAGATCACTGATGAAGGTAGCTACATTTATCATCAGATTTTTAATGTAAATAAAACAGCCTTCTAATGGAAGATGATGCCATGTAGGACTTTCATAGCTAGAGAGGAGATGTCAATGCCTGGCCTTAAAGCTTCAAAAGACAGGCTGACTCTCTTATTAGGGGGTAATGCAGCTGGTGACTAAGTTGAAGCCAGTGCTCATTGACCATTCTGAAAATCCTAGGGCTCTTAAGAATTAAGCTAAACTGTGCTTTAGACATGGAACAACAAAGCCTGGATGACAGAACATCTGTTTATAGCATGGTTTACTTAATATGTTTAAGCTCACTGTTGAAACCTACTGTTAAAATATTATTTTCAAATATTACCACTCACTGACAATGCACCTAGTCACTCAAGGACTCTGATGGACATGTACAAGGAGAAAGCTGTTGTTTTCATGCTTGCCAACACAACATCCTTCTCCAGCCCATGGATCAAGGAGTCATTTCAACTTTCAAGCCTTATTATTTAAGAAATACATTTTGTAAGGTGAATGCTTATACACCGATGGTAGAATGTAGACTAGTACAACTTCTATAGAAAGTAATATGGAGATTTGTTAAAGAACTAAAAATAGATATATCATTTGATCCAGCAATCTCACTACTGGCTATCTACCCAAGGAAAATAAGTCATTATATCAAAAAGACACCTGAACACATATTTTTACTGCAACACAGTTCATAATGGCAAAGATATGGTACCAACCTAAATGCCCACTGACTAATGAGTGGGAATGTATATATACACCATGGAATACCTACTCAGCCATAAAAAAGAACAAAATAATGTATTTTGCAGCAACTTTGATGCAGTTGAGGCCATTATTCTAAGTGAAGTAACTCAGAAATAGAAAACCAAATACCATCTGTTCTCACTTATGCTTAAGTGGGGGCTAAGCTATGGTTATGCAGAGGCATACAGAGTTCTATAATGGACTTTAGAGACTCAGAACGGTGAGGGTGGAAGCAGGGTGAGAGTTAAAAACTACATATTGAGTACAGTGTACACTACTCAAGTGATGGGTGCACTAAAATCCCAGATTTCACCACTGTACAAGTCATTCATGTCACCAAAAACCACTTGTACCCCAAAAGCCATTGAAATAAAAAAAGTTTAAAAAGAAGTACATTTTGTAAGGCTAAAGTTATTATAGATAGCGATTCCTGTGATGGATCTGGACAAAGGAAATTGAAAGCCTTCTGGAAAGGATTTACCATTCTAGATGCCTGTCAGAACTTTCATGATTCAGGGGAGGAGGTCAAAATATCAACATTAACTGGAGTTTGGAAACAGTTGATTCCAACTTTCATGGATGATTTTGAGCTGTTCAAGACTTCAGTGGAGGAAGTAACTAAAGATGTGGTGGAAATAGCAAAATATCTAGAATTAGAAGTGGATCCTAAAGATGTGACTGGATTGCTGCAATCTCATGATAAATCTTGAACGAATGAGGAGCTGCTTCTTATGGATGGGCAAAGAAAATGGTTTCTTAAAACGGAATCCACTTCTGGTGAGGATGCTATGAATGTTACTGAAATGACGACAGAGGATTTTGTTGAGAATATTGCATCAACTTACTTGATGAAGCAGTGGCAAGGTTTGAGAGGATTGACTCGAATTTTGAAAGAATTTCTACCGTGGGTAGAATGTCATCAAAGACCATGTGTTATAGAGAAATATTTCATGAAAGGAAGACTCAATTGATGCAGCAAACTTCATTGTCATCTTATTTCAAGAAATTGCCACAGCCGCCTCAACCTTCAGCAAGCAAAATCCTGATCAGTCAGCAACCAACAACATTGAGGCAAGACTTTCCACCAGCAAAAAGATTATGAGTCACTGAAGGCTCAGATGATTGTTAGCATTTTTTAAAAAGATAATTTTTAAATTAAGGAATGGATATATTGCTTTAGACATACTGCTATTGCACACCTAATAATAGACTACAGTATAGGATAAACACTACTTTTATGTGCACCAGGAAACCAAAAAAACATGTAACTCACTTTGCAGCATTCATTTTATTGTGATGGTCTGGAATCGAACTCACAATGTCCCTGAACTATGTCTGTACTAAATGGAGCAACTGGTTTTATAAATATTTTTGAAAGATTTCTCAACTGTGCAATCCACAACTATGTTCATTTTCTGTGTGTATTCTCCAAAATGTGCATTTTTATTTTAACATTTACAGTGACATTTTGAATTATTATCTCTGCAATGTTTCAGAGTTTTCTCTTCTTAATACAAACCTAGATGTTTATTTTTAAGGTTAACATAACCACTAGAGAATGGCAGGTTTTTGCTCCACTGGAGTGCTTACCGGAAATGTAATGACCTTTTCATATGTTAGATTCTATTTAAACTGTCCTTGGTCTTTTGAACTTCATCTGTTCACATTTTTAATTTTTTATTGGTACCTTTTTAAACATGTAATCAAAATATTTACCATTTCATAATCATTTTACTGGATTACTAAAAAGTCTATACCATAAACATAATTCATGTGGTATTTTCATTTCAATGAAAATCACATTACCAATTTTGTGAGAAAGGTGAAATTAGAGGTAAAGAAATCTGATATCTTAGCAGAATTTCAGTCACATATATCCTCCATGAAATAAGCTAAAACTACACTAAAGTTGCAAACTCCGTTGATTAACTTTTTAGCTTCTATGGGGGTGGGGAGAGGCACTTCTCTGAATGGCCAAAGCAAGATTATAAAATCGAATTTCTATGAAGTGGCTTCTAAAACCAGAGTGAAGGGAGTGTGTGTCCCATGTTGAGCAGCCATTTTTCTAGACTCCTGGAATTTACCAGCTAGTAATATTCCAAAAGCAAATTTGGTAGTCAATTAAGGTTGCAAATTTTTTTTGTTTTTGCAAGTAAGAACATACAAACAAACACTACTATCTTCTCTAGCTATTATTTCACATAAGAAAATAAAATTATACCAAAAGAAGTAGGAAGCCTTAATTTTGAGAATGAAGGATGTTTCTTGAAACTGAAGAATAGGCTACATGAAAAACCTACATTTTATCTTGACAGACTTGTACATGTCTTTATAGATTAAACTCATTGTTGCCAAACTCTGTTTTCAAACCTGAAACCTAGGCAGCACTACTTGCATATGGATTCCCAGTCTCCGTGGTATTTACAATATTGCAATGTTGGAGAGCTAGGGGTGTGTGTGTGTGTGTGTGTGTGCGCGCGCGTGCACGCGTGTGCACATTTTGAATACAAAGAATCTGTGATTGCCCATTTTTGGTCTAAAGCAATTTTTGGGGGGTATCATCTCTCTTTCTACGTCCTCTAAGAAGAAATACAGAGTTAGATGTTAGAGGATTTTAAGGCTTCCATGGAGATTACAATTGTTAAGTGAATTTGAAGATATTTTATAGAAAGCATAGAATTGATGCTCACAAACTTTATCTGGGAAATTCCACAGTTTAGGAGAACATTATCCTTACTATGTCAAATCCTCAAGGAGGAAAACATTTACCTTTGAATTATGTACCTCCTGAAGGACTGCTGAATTCATGTAATACTAATGTAGATGCTTAAATCATGCTGTTTTGAATTTATCAGGAAGCCAAATCCAAAGTAAGTCCCTTATTTTCTTCTGGCTACTGGTAGTTTCTATTCTACATTTTTAAGTATCTTATTTGAGCATGTTACTGAATTATCAAAACCCCTGAAAGTCTGAGAAGATTAGGTCAAGCTGTATCAAAAAGAGATGCAGATATTTAAATGAAGCATGAAGTTAACTTCCATTTTCTTACTTAGTTATTATCTACTCTATTTCACCAGGTTGATAACAGGTCTGCACAAGTGTGTATTCTAAACCACCCAGATGTGAGAAAGGCAACCTATGATGAAATTATAATAAAAACACATTTATATTTGTTAAGACATTTGATGTAGTTGTACCTAATCAATTTTGAAAAGTAGAACTCAATGTTCAAGTACTATTAATTTGATATCTCTACCAGATGGATCTCTTTTCAGATTAAATTCCCGCTAAGCTCACCAAATAGTTTCTATTAAAGACACCTGGGGAATCTTCAAAGACCAGGTAAGATTTTAACAGCTCCTAGGAAATTAATGATTATAATGTATGCTAAAATAGTAATGATGTGACGACCAATAATTATGTTAACTTCTGTCACTTTGAAAGTACCTTTACGTCATCAGTCAAGGTAGAATTTTTATTCTGACAGAAGGTTTATGAGGACAAGTCTGCTGGGTATGAATACACATAGTTTGTCCGTCAAAAGGTGGAAATATTCTGTATTAGGAAGTCAAGTCCAAAGAAGAATCTGTATTTGCTTTTCCATACTAGCTACCAGAAATTTCCATACCATATTCTTTGATATGTGAATATAAACTTTTGTGTGAATCTGTGTGTGTATAAAACTGCACACAAAGTGGAAAAGAGGAAATCATTCTGTTTACTTGTAGTGCAGGTGGAAAATACATGAGTATGTAAAAGGACAGTTGCTTATAAACAGAATAGGCCACCATTATGTAAAAAATCTTTGAAAAATAGAAACCCAGTGCTTATCAATTCATTGTAAAAGCTGCTTTTCTTGGAGTCTTCAAAGCTTTTGGAAATGAGGAGCCCCCTATTACCATAGTGATCATCAGAGACTGAAGGGATCACACCTCACACTTCATTTCAATTACACCACTGTTATCCGTTAACATCTTAGGAGAAGTCAGGAATTCTGGTCGGAATTCAGGTAGGGGGTGCAGGAACTTGTAGATCGAAGAGCTAAGCATAATGAAAGAGACAGTGGTTCCAGAAATGGGAAATAAAAGGGGGGCTGATAAGGAATGCGGGGAGGGGACGAACTTTCATTCCTTTCAAAATTTACATGAGGTTAAGTCTGACTTTTAGGGAGAAATCTGGGGCAAGGGTAGAGTAAATCCTCATTTAACATTGTCTTGGAAATTGCAACTTTAATTGAAATAACATATAATGAAATCAGTTTTAGTAGGCTAATTGATATAACTAAGAGTTAGGTTCTTATGGCATATTTCTGGTCACAAATCATCATCAAAATTCTAAATAAAGATCAAAATACTTCCAGTATTGAACACTAAAATACACATGAGCTTCGTATGTTTAAGAAAGATTAATAAAAACAAGTAAAAGCATTATTTACCCACTTACGCTGGTTCAAGGAGACAGGTGGCCAGAGGGTCTCTTAGAAACTCAGAGTGTCAGACAGGAAGCAGCCCTGGACAGGATTGCCATTTCATTACAAGATGCCCTCATACACACCCCCACTCACTCTGGGACCAGGTAGACATGCCAGGTCACCCCACGTGCACAGCTTTGGGATGTAGGGGGAAACTGAAGTACCTAGAGAAAACCCACGCAGGCATGGGGAAACCATGTGCACTGCATACACACAGTGGCCCCAGCCGGGAATCCCTTTTTTTTTCTTGTCAATGTCATAAAGAAACGACGCTGAATAAATTCACGTTATTCAAAGACCTGCTGTACTACAGAAAAGTCAAAGAAGTTCTAAAGAAGATATAATATTAGGACTCCCATAATTGCTATTTGTTTTGAACCCTCATCAATTATTCCATGCAGTGTAGGGTGGGAAGAGATCAAAAAGAACTTCTGAAAAGGAATGGGCAGAAAAACTCCATAATGAGGGATGCAACCTCCCTCTCTAATATAGCTACAAATACAAGAGCAAAAGATGTGGCAAGAGAGGTTACTGTCAGGAGGCAAGTGCAGAAAAAGCTATTGGTTTTTTAAAAATTCACCCAATTAAAATGTGGTATTGACTTTTAGATGTTTTACTTATATTATGGACATTTTCAGTGAGGGAAAAAGCCAAAGACAAAAAAAAATTGATTTGGGCGATTTTCTTTTTGCCAAAACATTGGTCATGTAATTATTAACAACAATAAAGAATGCCAAGTAACTGAATTCCATTACATAATATGAATTCTTGCAACTGCTCACTTTCTTAGTGAATACACCACCTGCTCGTGTTTCCTCCTGCAAATCTCCCAAAGTAAATGCGTTGACAGTTCGTCATCCAGAGATGGCTGAGTTAGTTTCATTTCTGTAGGCTAACCACATTTAGGCTTGGAAGCCTTAAAAAGAAGAGGAGGAGGAGGAAGATGAGGGGGAGCAGGAGAAGAATAGAGAAGAGGAAGAGGAAGGGTGAGAAGGATGAAGTGTGAGAGTGGAAAAACAGAGAGAAAAATAAAGAAGAAAGTAGAATGAATAAAGATTATGTGATCCATAACCTCTGGACTTATGTGAAGTTAAGGCATGGAAGCTAATATGCTAGATTTTGGTGATCCTAGATGTAGGATATTACAGAAAGAAAACCACTTTGCTAACACAAAGAAATAGTAAAGAAAACTTCATGTGATTTTTTCTATTTAGATCTCACACTTAAAATGCAGTTAGAGTAGAAAGGCCATTCTTATAAAATAATGTTTCATTTTGTTCATTTAACTATGGTTTAATATTTTATAGGTATTATACTATATATTGTGTTTTAATTAACTTGAATTTCATGAGAATGCTAAAGAAGTATTTTAATTTGGTACCTAATTTATCAATAGTTTGAAGCACTAACATTGAAAAATGCTTTAGCTTTAAAAGTTTTTAAATTTAAGTTTTAATATATACTTTTGGTTAGGAATTTAATGATTAGGATAAAACCGCAGACATAACAAAACCTCCAGAAATATATAGCCTAATTGCTTGGTTGGCTATTACAAATCCATTGAAATTGTTACTGTGAGTTAAAAAGACAGCTGAGTTACAATTTGGGAGCAACTGTTAGAACCAGGAGATGGAGTTAGATAAGATCTCCTGTGAATATAAGCAGTATACCTTAGAAAAACAAGAACTTCAAGACTAATTATAATGAAAATGGTTTGGGTAATTACATTTCCATCAGCAGCAAACATATATATATATCTACACACACACACACACACACACACATATATTGTTATATATATATATATTTTGTAATATACATTTTGTTATGTATAACTATATACATATAAAACAAAACACCAGGGATGAGGAAGGCTTTTTGTGAAGTTAGGCTGGTAATACCAGAGTTGGTGTTAAGTTTATATTGATGATTTATTTCTATCAAGTGCCTAAACTAGATGGGGAAATAAATTCTCTATTTCATGTGTTAAAGAATAAAAGTTGCCCCTTATTTTATTGTTTCCAAAAATTATGATTTGATGTGACTGGTAAATGCCTAGACTTATGGCTACGGGTCATTTGGTAAAGGGTATTTAAAGATGAGTTTAGGGGGAATTGGAGAACGAGAACAACGTGCTTCACAGATACCTTGGAGTTTTCACCACAGCGCAGACTGAGAGCTGAGGCATTTGAAAACTAGATGAACACAGACTTCCTAGGAATTCAGATCCTAAGAAGAAATAGATTAAATGTGATCATACAGATGGTTGGATCAGTAAATATTTTAAAACCCAGAGAATTCAGTAATTGCATTAAAATAGACCTGATACCTAGCACTAAAATTTATTATATTTGCCCATTTGGGCATTGTCCCTAAGAATGTTATCATCCTTATTATAGTTCATCACACCTCTTTAGACTTCAGTTTCCCCATCTGTATGTTGAATGAGTTGGACTAGATGACTTCTACGCTCCTTTTCAACTCTAAACCTTAATAAGTTTATTAGTTTTTATTGAATTCAAGATCACACTTGGAAATGCCCTGGTGTCATTTGTTATGACGAAGGTATTGGAAATAACAATGTTGGTAGCCATAGTAACAACAGCAACAAAAATGCCCTGTAGAATATGTTAATTAGCTTGATTTAGCCATTCCACAATGTATACATATATCAAAACATCATCTTGTATACCATAAAATATGCAATTTTTGTCAATCAAAAAATAAATTTTTAAAAATGTCCATGACCTCAAAAAGAGGTAAAAAAGATGAAAACTGTCATACTCCTTACTTAGTACACATAAGGAAACTCATGGAAGACAGTCTCACACTTGATAATATAGTAATAAGCAAGCAGTTGAGAACTTGTGTTCTAGCACTTCGTACAGACTTGAGGGCTCTTGGAAGAGAATCTTAAGTCTCTAACACAATCTTGGTGATTTGCATTGTTGCTGAACATTACATCACCTGAGTTAAAGTTAAATGTTTTTGAGGAAAACCACTATATTAAAAATCATTTTAAGTAGACTTAAACTACTACTATTGAGCTGGTCCATGATAACTTATTTGCTAGAACTTTGAAAAAAAGTGTAAGGGGTGGAATAATCACCCCTTAGATTGTTCAATAATGTGCAATAATCCTTCTTTAGATCAGTATTTCCTGTAGTGATGTGTATAAAATACACAATGCAGGGAGGTATAGAAAAGGTATAAGTTCCATTGATGCCTTTTCATCTGATACTTCAAATTTTTCTATATTTTATTTATTTTTAATTATGCATTTTATTTAATGGTAGATTATGTCTAATCTACCATTGTATAAATAACATTGTATAAAGAAAGAGAATAGAGAATCACTGATGTGTTTTTAATTGATGAAGTGCATGCTCAGAAAAAAATTAAATTGCTAATTTAAAGGACTGTCTTTTATTCACTCATTCAACCAACATTTATTGAGCATCTATTCTATTCTAGTCATTATGTTAGTCTCTGGGAATCCACTGAAGAGAAAACATTGACAGGTCATTTTAAGGTTAGAAGCATTTGTTGATGAATAAATGAGGATTCTTCTAAGAATTATAGTGGGCAGTGAAATATATTTGGAAGAAAAACTGTCTTAGTCTATATTTGCCTGTCTTTCCAGATATCAGGGTTCAGTTTGCCCTGTGACCTCATTTTTCTGATGGATACAAGAAAAATAATTGGTTTTCGGTTTGTGCAGTGTTTCCCTTGTTTTAAGACTGGAAGTGACATTGCCGAGATTGTTACATGTCAGAGGTAAAACCTGAAGCCCTAAAGTGAACTTTTAATAAAAGAAATATGATCATATCACCTTCTTGCTTAAGCCTGGGATATTTGTGTTTTTGTTGTTGTCATTTTGTTTTTGTTTTTGTTTTTAACCATAAACAGAATAGAAATCAAAGTTTTTAGCACAGCATTCAAGATCTCACAAGATCTTCCCTGAATCTACTATTTATCTATGCCCGTCACTACAGCTATTGTTCCTCACTTGTTCTGCTTCAATGAGCTATCATATCAAAATCTTGCATATCTTTCAACGTCCAGATCAAATGTCAACTCTGCTATAAACATTTCTCCTGCACTTATCTTTACTCCACTAATAGGTAATCTTATTCTTTTATGTTTTATGGCATTTAATTTATATATCATTTTCAATTAAAAAAATAGAAACAGGATCTCACTCTATTGCCCAGGTGGGAGTGCAGTGGTGCAGTCATAGCTCACTGTAACCTTGAATTTCTAGGTTCAAGCAATCTTCCTGCCTCATCCTTCTTCAATTTTTTACCATAGTATGCCTTTAATTATTGTTATTTGTGCATGTTACTGCTGTTCTTACTAGATTACAAGACCCTTGAGGATAGCAACTATGTCTTATTCAACTTTGTGTTTTCCATGTTGACTGATACAGTGTTTTTATATAAGAATAACCTGGGAAAATTCAGTACATTTAATTGTTGTTTAATTGAAGGGCAAAAATGAAAAAAAAAATTCAAAAGATACTGAAATCACCTTCTAGATTTATCAGATAGTTTTAACAGCAACTAAAAAAAAACCTCCTAGAAATAATTAAACTCTCATATCAAGAAAGAAGTAATATACATTTAAAGGAAAGAAAGTCTGTAAGTATTACAAATCAAGAAAATACAGAATTTGAAGTAAGTAGTATTAAGCAGAAGTGGTACCAACAAAGCACAGTACACTGCATTTGTATAACACCTATACCTCCTAAGTGGTTCAAGTTAAGCAGTTGCCTTAATGTAGTCAACTTTATGGCAGAAGCCACTCAGACTGGAAATGCTTATTATATCTTCAAGTCCATAAATGTTGTCATGACCTTTCTCATACTACTACTGTCTTGGAAAATTTTAGCAAATTACTACTGCAAATTCTGCTTAGATGCCTTTATACACACATACCCACCTTTAATTCATTCCCCTGGTAGAGTGCTGTGAAAAATAAGAAATTGAAGATGTTGTAAAGGTTATTGCATCCAAGCTGAAGATAATTACAGGTTACCATATTGGGACACAAAGTGGTTTGTTGTACCTGAAGCCCGCAAGCAGAAGTATGTAACACTCACATGCACATCACCTTCAACAGAAGTAGGAAAATCCTTGTACATTGTCTCCTGTACTAAAATCACTTCACTCAGTACAGATAAGCACATAATTTCTCAATGAATCATGGAATTATTAGTTAATGCCTACTTGACCTTTCTACCCGTATACCTTTCCAAAAAAAGAAAAAAAAACCTGAGTAATTTGTAGACCTTGAAGATCAGCAACACTCATAAGTAATTTGACAGTAAGAAATAAGTAAGGGACATTCTAAGGTTTCTTGCTTAGTTGCTTAGGAAATCAAGAACCTCATTGCATTAGAGCTGGAGTAAAAGAAGTCCTGAGTTTATAAAACTCTAGCAAGCAGAGAAAAACAAACAAAAATGAGCGAAATTTCTTAGCTCAAAAGTTTAGCAATTTTCTTGTTTTAGAACTAAAAATTCAGTAGTATCAGCTGCCTATAAAATCTATACAGCAATCAGAGTGAGTAGCCATTATCTCATTTGGTGCAATTCAAAATGACAATTCAAAGCCAGTATATTTTCTGTCTATGCTTGCAATAATGATGAAAAATGTCATAGATGGTTGAAATGTAACTGTCACTCAAGAAGAGTATAAAACATACTTTCTGAGTGTTTTTGAAAGATCTCATTTTTTCAAAAAAAATGGAAACTATGTCTTTCAAATATAAGCTGCATTGGACATCAGTAAAATGTCTGGGCAGGTATACAATAACTTGTTGAGAATCTCTAGACTCACCTTTTATGGATTAGTAGGATGTCATAGAAGATTTTGGCATAGATACTCTAACTCAGAAATCACTTAACTATCCAAGACACCTTCATTCCTTTATCCTTCTTGTTCAAGCTATGGCCAAGATCTGTTAACAGCTCCTTAAGACTAGCTTCTTCTAATCTTTTGTATTCATTAATCTCCACTGATTCTTAGTTAAGGTATTCAGTCCTTCTCACATGAACTATTATGAGAGTCTTGAAATTGGCCTTCTGTTACTCCAATATGCCCATCTCGAATCCACTATTTAATACTATAATGAGAGGAACCATCCTAAAATGTAAATCTCACTATGCTGCATTCAGGATGAAAGCTTTAGAATGACTATTGATTGCCTAGAAGATAAAATACAAATCTTTTAGTACAAGACATTGCAAAATCTTCTCTGTGTCTACTTCTCCCACCTCAGTTATCAACACATTTTCCATTTCCTCCTCTCTCCATTCCTACCATAATCGTCCCTCTGGATGTTTCTCAATCCAACATACTTCATTCCTCCATTCCACTATCCATACTGTGATTTTTGTCTAGGATACCCCTTTTCCCCTTATTCCAACATATTTTGCAAAACATGGTTCAATATTCTCTTTCTCTATGAAGTCTATAAAATTAACCTTACTCTAGAACTGTGCAAATACTTCTGTTGTGACACCAATAACAATTTATTTCACTAGCATCTTTAAATGTCCATACTACAGACAGGTTATAAAGGTAATTCCACAAAAGCATGGAACATGCATGATTGTTTTTGTTTCCTCAAAATGTAGCAAAATAAGCACTCTATAAATATTTATTTTAATTCCCTTTATTAAGGGGAACTTAACTTATCCAGAAGCATTAAGAAACTATTAAACAAGCACTGTTTCTTAAACAGAATTTGCTATAGTCATGTGTCACTTAATGATGGGGATACATTGTGAGAAATGCATTGTTAGGTGATTTTCTCCTTGTGTGAACATCATAGAATGTACTACACAAATGTAGATGGTACAGCCTATTGCTCCCAGGCTACAAACCTGTACAGAACATTACTGTACTAAATACTGCAGGCAACCATAATGCAATGGTAAGTGTTCATGTATCTAAACATAGAAAAAATACAGTAAAAATTATAGCATTATAATCTTATGAAACCATTGTCATATATGCGGTCCATGATTGACTAAAACATTGCTATGGGGTGCATGACTCTACTTTCACTGCATTATGGGTAAGGAGTTAGTATGATTCATGGTCAAAATGTAATAAACTATATTGGTGGAATGCTAGCTGCCTAGAGACAGTATAGGTACAGTAGTTAAGTATGTATTTTTGATGCCAGACTGTTTGGTTTTAAATTCTGACTACCATTTACAAGACGTGTAACTTTGGTCAATACCCTTGAGCTCCCTAATCTTTAGTCTCCTCAGCTATAAAACGAAGATAATAATACTCATAAATTTGTTGTAAGAATGAAATAATATAGATCAAGTAGCTTAGATAGGCATTTATATAGAACACAGTAGACATCAGATATTATTTCTAAAGTAGATGCAGTAGGATAAAGGTATACGTGTGTGTAATCTGTGTAAAATCCACTAATTACGTTTCCACAAAGCAATAAATACTTTTAGCTGAGGCTATTAAGATAAGGTCTGTAACAAGAATACCATGTTAAAGTACCTAGACTCTTTGCAACGGGGAGCCCATGGAGTGTTTGTGGTAACTAACTGACATGTTTCATTTTCAGATCACTGTATGTAAAACAACTATTGCAGAGACGAGGAAAGGAGTAATTAGAGGAAGGAAAATAAGTAAATATGGTAATATTCTAGGTTAGAGGTTGATATGGTTTGACTCCATGATCCCACCCAAATCTCATCTTGTACCTCCCATAATTCCCACATGTTGTGGGAGGGACCTTGTGGGAGATGATTCAATTATGAGGGCAGGTCTTTTCCATGCTGTTCTCGTGATAGTGAATGGGTCTTATGAGATCTGATGGTTTTAAAAATGGGAGTCACCCCTGCAGAAGCTCTTTTTGCCTGCTGCCATCCATGTAAGATGCCATCCACATCTTCTCCTTACCTTCTGCCATGATTCTGAGGCCTCCCCGGTCATGTGGAACTGTGAGTCCAATTACACCTCTTTTTCTTCCCAGTCTTGGGTATGTCTTTATCAGCAGTGTAAAATGAACTAATACAGTAAATTGGTACCAGTAGAGTGGGGCACTGCTGAAAAAATACCTGAAAATGTGGAAGTGACTTTGGAACTGGGTAACAGGCAGAGGTTGGAACAGTTTGAAGGGCTCAGAAGAAGACAGGAAAATGTGGGAAAGTGTGGCACTACCTAGAGACTTGTTGAATGGCTTTGTCCAAAATGCTGATAGTGATATGGACAATAAAGTCTCAGATGGAAATGAGGAACTTGTTGAGAACTGGAGCAAAGGTGACTCTTGTTACGTTTTAGCAAAGAGACTGGTGGCATTTTGCCCCTGCCCTAGAGATCTGTGGAACTTGAGAGAGATTATTTATGGTATCTGGTGTAAGAAATTTCTCAGCAGCAAAGCATTCAAGAGCTGACTTGGGTGCTATTAAACACATTCAGTTTTATAAGGGAAGCAGAGCATAAAAGTTTAGAAAATTTGCAGGGACATGGAGTCAAGGGAGATCTTGCATGGGGCCTGTAGTCCCTTTGTTTTGGTCAATTTCTTCCATTTGGAACAGCTGTATTTACCCAATGCCTGTACCACCATTATATCTAGGAAGTAACTAACTTGCTTTTGATTTTACAGGCTCATAGATGGAAGGAACTTGCCTTGTCTTGGATGAGGCTTTGGACTGTGGACTTTTGAGTTAATGCTGAAATGAGCTGAGACTTTGGAGGGCCGTTGGGAAGGGATGATTGCTTTTGAGATGAAAAGATATGAGATTTGGGAGGGGCCGGGGGCAGAATGATATGGTTTGGCTCTATGTCCCCACACAAACCTCATATTGTAGCTCACATAATTCCCACATGCTGTGGGAGGGACCTGGTGGGACATGATTGAATTATGGGAGTGGGTGTTTCCCATGCTGTTCTCATAATAGTGAGTAGGTCTCAGGAGATTTGATGGTTTTAAAAATGGGAGTTGCCCTGCACAAGCTCTTTTTGCCTGCTGCCATCCATGTAAGATATGACTTGCTCCTCCTTGCCTTCCACTATGATTGTGAGGCTTTCCCAGCCACATGAAACTGTTAGTTCTCCATTAAACCTCTTTCCTCTGTAAATTGCCCAGTCTCGGGTATGTTTTTATCAAAATCATGAAAACAGACAAGTAGAGGGGTGATGAAGGTTAAAAACTGAGATAGACAAAGCTTTGTGATTAGGCACACACAGGTGAGAAAATGTTACATATTTCTAGTAAATTGTTTCATTTTTCAAGTCATGACCTTTTTATTTCCAATAATGCTTCTTGTCTGTGAATCTATTTTTCTGATAATACTAAAACACCAATTTTCATTTTATTAAATTTTTTCTGATTTGGGAAATTATTTTTATAATCCTTTGGGGTTTTTTTTTACTTCCTTTTTCTTCATTCTTATTTTCCTCTGGGCTAGTCATATATTCTTTATGTATAAAGAATATGTAACTTTTTATATATAGACAATAAAGTAAAAATACTTTGTTGGTCTGGGAATAACAGAATCTATTTTATGCTTTAGTATAATGCACATTGTTTTTACGTGCACATGAAATATTTACAAAAATTTTACATATTGTTGACCACAAAGCAAGTCTGAGGATACACAAAAGACAGGGCCACCAAATAGTCGACTGCACAGGGGCAATTAGCTGAAGAGGGGAAAGGCTGATGAAGTTGAGCCCACTCCCTATCAGCCAAGATGTTTGCCTTGTCATGGATCATGAAGAAAGGGATATATTTTGCTCCTGAGCACAGGGATGACAAGCTATTTGTCCCTTTGAAAGTTTCTTTAAAGAAATATTTACATTTAATTAAAGTTAATGAAACGGTACTATCAAGACCAGCAACAGCTCTAAACAAAAAAAAATCCTGTCTTCTAATAATGGGATAACATTTAGAATCAAGTAAAGGGTTAACAAAAGAAAACAAAAAAATCGAAATAAAACTACAAAGCAATATCATTCATGAACATAGATACAAAATCCTTAACAAATATTAGCAAATTGTACCCTGGAATGTATAAAAATAATTATACCTTACAACCAAGTGAAATGTATCCCAAACTGCAAGTCTCGTTCAACACTCAAAAATCAATTAATGTAATCCATCACACTAGCAGACTAAAGAAGGAAAATCACGTGATTATCACATGATTATCTCAATAGACACAGAAAAAAGAATTTGACAAAATCTAATGTCCATTCATGATAAAAACTCACAGAAAACCAGGAATAGAGAGAAACTTCCTCAACTTGAAAAATAACATCCACAAAGAACCTGCAGCTACCATCATACTTAATGACAAGAAACTCAAAGCTTTTCTTCATATATTAGGAATAAGGTAAGGATGTGTCTAACCACTCTTTTTCAATACCATCCTTGAAAGTCCTAGCTTATACAATAAGACAAGAGTACAAAATTAAGGATGTGCAGATTGAGAAAGAAAAAATAAAACTGTCTTTATTCAAACTGTAGAAATCTGAAGGAATCAAAGCAACAAACCCCTGGAATTAAGAAGTGATTATAGCAAGATTGTAGAATTCAAGGTTAAGATACAAAAGTCAATTGCTTCCCTGTATATCAGTAGTAAACAAGTAGAATTTGAAATTTAAAATGTAACACCGATTACATTAGCACTCCCAAAGATGAAATACTCAGATATAAATCTAACCAAACAAGTGTAATATCTATGTGAGGAAAACTACAAAACTCTGATGAAAGATAATAAAGAAGAACTAAATAAATGGAGAGATATTTAATGTTTATGGATAGGAAGGCAATATTGTTGAGATGTTCTTTCTTCCCTACTGGGTATAGATTCAATGCACTCCCAAGTTATTTTGTGGATGTTGATAAATTGATTCTAAACTCTACATGGAGAGTCAAAAGACCCAGAATAGTCAACTCAATATTGAGCAAAAAGTTGGAGGAATGCACTATTCAGCTGCAAGATTTTTTTTTAAATTTATTTATTATTATTATACTTTAAGTTGTAGGGTACATGTCCATAACGTGCAGGTTTGTTACATATGTATACTTGTGCCATGTTGGTGTGCTGCACCCATCAACTCGTCATTTACATCAGGTATAACTCCCAATGCAATCCCTCCCCCCTACCCCCTCCCCATGATAGGCCCCGGTGTGTGATGTTCCCCTTCCCGAGTCCAAGTGATCTCATTGTTCAGTTCCCACCTATGAGTGAGAACATGCGGTGTTTGGTTTTCTGTTCTTGTGATAGTTTGCTAAGAATGATGGTTTCCAACTGCATCCATGTCCCTACAAAGGACACAAACTCATCCTTTTTTATGGCTGCATAGTATTCCATGGTGTATATGTGCCACATTTTCTTAATCCAATCTGTCACTGATGGACATTTGGGTTGATTCCAAGTCTTTGCTATTGTGAATAGTGCTGCAATAAACATACGTGTGCATGTGTCTTTATAGCAGCATAATTTATAATCCTTTGGGTATATACCCAGTAATGGGATGGCTGGGTCATATGGTACATCTAGTTCTAGATCCTTGAGGAATCGCCATACTGTTTTCCATAATGGTTGAAAGATTTACTGTAAATCTACAGTAATCAAGATAGAGTAGTATTGGCAAAAGGATAGACAAATAGACCAATGAAACAGAATAGAGAGCCCAGAAATAGATGCATGTAAACATTGTCAACTGATATTTGACAAAGGAGAAAAGAAAATACAATGGGGCAAAGAGTTTTTTCAACAAATGAAGATGAAACAAGTAAACATCCACATGAAGAAAAAATGAATCTAGACACAGAACTTACACCCTTCACAAAAATCAACTCAAAATGGATCATAGACCTAAATGTAAAATGGGATACTATAAAATATCTAGAAGATAACATAGGAGAAAATCTAGGTGACCTTAGGTATGGCAATGAATTTTTAGATACAACATCAAAAGTATGACCCATGAAATAAACAACACTGGGCTTCATTTAAATTAAATACACCGGACTTCATTTAAATTAAAAATTCCTCTGTGAAAGATTATTTCAAGAGAATGAGAAGATAAATCACAGACTTGTAGAAAATATTTGCAGAAGACTTATCTGATAAAAGACAAAATATACAAAGAACTCAAAACTCAACAATAAGAAAATGAACAACTTAACTTAAAAAGTGGGCAAAAGACTTGACCCAATATCTCACCAAAGAAAATATATGGGTACATAAGCATATAAAAATCCAGAACATATATGTCATTAGGGAATTGCTAATTAAAACAACTAGATACCACAAAACCTCTTAGAATGGCCACAATATAAGACACTGACAACACCAAAAGCTGGTGAGAATGTAGAGCAACAGAAGCAATCATTTATTGCTGATAGGAATGATAAATGGGAAAGCCACTTTAGAATATAGTTTGTCAGTTTCCTATAAAACTAAACATACACTTACCATATGTTCCAGCTATTGTGCTCCTTGACATTTACCCAAATGAAGTGATAACAGTCCACACAAAAACCTGTACACATATGTTTATAAATGATTTATTCAAAATTGCCAAAACTTGGAAGCAAACAAGTTGTCCTTCTGTAGGTTAACAGATAAATCAACTGCGGTACATCCAGACAAATATTTTTCAATGCTAAAAAGAAATGATCTATCAAGCCATGAAAAGATATGGAGGAAACGTAAATGTATATTACTAAGTGAAATAAGGCAATAGCCGGGGGGCGGTGACTCACACTTGCAATCCCATCACTTTGGGAGGCTGAGGTGGGCAGTCACTTGAGGCCAGGAGTTTGAGACCAGCCTGGCCAACATGGTGAAACCCTATCTCTACTAAAAGTACAAAAAAAAATTAGCTGGGCATGGTGGTGGGCGCTACTCTGGAGGCTGAGGCAGAAGAATTGTTTGAACCCAGGAGGCAGAGGTTGCAGTGAACAGAAGTCGCGCCATTGCACTCCAGCCTAGGCAACAAGAGTGAAACTCCATCTAAAAAAAAAAAAAAAAAAAAAAGAATAAGAAAAAGAAAGAAGAGAAAGAAAGAAGCCAATCTGGAAAAACCATATACCATGTGATTCCAATGTCATAACACTTTGGAAAAGGCAAAACTACGGAGACTAAAAAAACTCAGTGGTTGCCCCATGGGTTAGTGGGGAGGGAGGGATAAATAGGCATAGCACAGAGGATTTTCTGGGTAGTGAAACTACTCTGTATGATACTATAATAATGAATACATGACATTATACATTTTTCAAAACTCAAAGGATGTACTACTACAAGACTGAATAGTAAATTTGAATGTAAACTATGGACTTTGGATGATAAAAAACACACACATACACAAAACAAACCCCTTTCCCGTACAAACCATGCCCTTGAAATTAACCAGAGGTGCATGGGCACATGTACACACACACACACATACACACACACCCCTATATAATCAATTCATTAGAGACAAAATCACAAAAGAAATCATAAAATATTTGGAACTGAGCAACAATTAAAATATTACATAAAAATACTGCAACTAAAACAGTATCAGAAAAAGTATAGCCTTAAATGCCTGTATTAGAAAATAAAAAAATTGAAAATTAATGAGGTGAGTTCTAACTCAAGAAATTAAAAATAAACAGCAGAGTAAAAAAAGAGGATATATTAACATTGAAATTAATTATTTTAAGAAACAAAGTTGATCAAATTAGAAGAGTATATGGTATATAGTAAGGTATCTTAACTGTTTGCTATTATTGTAAATTTAAGTGTGGAGAGGTACTGATGATACGTTTTCTCTACCTAAGGTCTAAAGATCTGTCCTGTAGTTTTTTTTTCTCTAAGACTAAATGCTATGTCACTTGCAGCAAATCACTTCATTTTCCTAAATCTTTATTACTTAATATATAAAATGAAGTTTTTGGATGGAAAGCCATACCTAGATCTGTCTATCCAGGATTCCACTTTTCAAGACTTGGCTGAGGCAACAATTTGGCTGATATAAAACTCAACTTACACACTTCTGCTATGATATGGACCATTAGTTTTTGTTTTAAATCCTGGAAATGATGAAACATGGTGAGTTACAATTACACGGTACATAAATTTATTAATAATATTATTATATTATTATTACTACTTGTAGTATACTGAAAAAAGTATAGTAAGTTGATTCTCTTGCTAATACTGTTTCCTTTTAGTATCAGAATTCATTCATGACTGAATTCCCAGCATTAAAAACAAAAATATCTTTCCACAATACTCATTTTCAGGAAATGTTATAATCTTCTTCTAAGGAATTTTATAGAAGCCGCAGGATACTGCTAAGTGTTCCTAAGGCAAATTGGCTAACAACCTACTTGTCAAATCAGTATCATGTTCACTTACTCAAGAAGATACTGGTGTGAAATAAAAGTAGGGCAGGCTCTCTAATTTCTCTCATATGTAGAGCAAAAGAGAAAATTCATTTTCCTCTTCATAATTACAGAAAATGATCACAGAGCATTTTTGCTCAAAATATAGAGGTCATTTTTTAGCTTTCTCTTTACTTTTCTTTCACCACGTTGTACAAAGGATGAATGATAACTGGGAACACGACACTAGAGGAACCTCTTTTTCTCCCTTTTCTGCTTTCTACTCTCTTTAAAACAGTGCTTCTTAAAGGGTTGTCAGACACACTTGCAGGAAGTCTGTATAATTGAAACTATTTTCCTAATAATACTAAGACATTGTTTTCCTTTATCACTCCCATTATCCCATGAGTGTGGAGTGGAGTTTCCCAGAATCTACATGAAGTGTAATATCACAACAGATGGAATACAGAAACACATATGAGACTAGCTGTCTTCTGTTAAGCCAAAGGTTAAAGACATTAACAAATATAAAAAACAATGCCACTTTTCTCACAAAATATTTTTAGCTTTGGAAAATGTATTTTTCATAAAGGTGTTTTATGTTAGTATGTCATGGATTTATTATTTTTAAATGAATTAATAAATAGTCTTAAAGTTTCTGATGTGGTAAATGTTGATAGATAACAATCTACACAAACAGAAGCTCTTTATAATGTTTAAGGCTATAAAGAGGTCCTGAAACCAAAAATTTGAGAACCATTACTTTAAGTAGTTCCTCCAGTAGCTAAGAAGAAAAAATTAGGAAAAAGAAGCATGTAAAATCCAGAGAAAAGGACCAGAGGCATCCAAATGCCTAGCTAACCCAAAAGAACAGACTAGAGCACTTGGAAAACCTCTCATCTTCCATAAGAGTTTACACTACCTGTGAGTAACAAACTGTTTAATTCAAAACTGTGGATGAGATTACGCAGAACATAATAAAATGAAGATTAAGGGTAAGTGGGAAAGGAATCAAATTACACTATAGGCCGGGTGCGGCGACTCAGGCCTGTAATCCTAGCACTTTGAGAGGCTGAGGAAGGAGAATTGCTTAAGTCCAGGAGTTTGAGACCAGCCTGGGCAACATTGCAAAACTGCCTCCCTATGAAAAATGCAAAAATTAGCCAGGCATAGTGGTGAGTGCCTGTAGTCCCAGCTACTCAGGAGGCTGAGCGGGAGGATCCTGGAGCCTGGGAGGCAGAGATTGCAGTGAGCCGAGACCACACCTCTGCACTCCAGCCTGGGCAACAGAGCAAGACTCTGTCTCAAAAATATATATATGTATATACTTTAGATTTTTAATACTCCATGAGTATTAAAATATAGTATTTTAATCATTATCTTAAAATAAAGTGTTTTTTAGTGCCCAGTGAATTTATGTGTCTTAAGTGTTTGGGAATGCTGTATACATCGTATCTGTGTAAATGGTGTAAAGTTGACTGGAACATGTCCTGTTATGTAGTCCTATATGACAACGTCAGTATACGCTGTGGAGGTTTAGATCAGAAATTCTACAATCAGGCTGCCTGGATTTGAATCTCAGTATTTCAAGTTACTTGATTTCCCCAGCCCTCAGTCTCCTCATCTATAAAATGGGATTGATAACAAGAGCAACTTCCCCATGGGGTTGCTATGCAGATAAAATTAGCTAATATTTGTTGATATTCAACAAAGGCTTATAGCACAGCACCTGGCCACAGTATGTGCCATATAAATAAATGTTTAGTTATTGCCATGACTTTTAATTAATGACATACATTAAAAGTAATGGCAAAAAACGCAATTAGTTTTGCACCAACCTATAAGTAATGCATACCATTAATTAAAAGTCATGTAAAAAAAACCACAATTACTTTTGCACTAACCTATGATAAGTAAAACCAGAGCCACCAGGTGAGATGCCATGAAAAAGCAAGGACCTGAACTGTGAAGCAAACACACTATTGGGAGCAGATCAGAGTGAGTTATTAGTAGAAGAAACAGACACCAGACTTTGGCATTAGAAGGAGTCCTTAGACAAACCTCACACTAAATCATCAAAGCTCAAGAAGATAAAGAGGCTTTAGATCTGAGAGGGAAATGGTATTGGTCCAAACAAAGTCTCACGAAATATATTTCACAGAGACTGAGCTTCTTTCAAACATCTGAAAGAGGCTTTGCCTATACCAGCGGACCCTCTAAGCCCAGCGTCTGCCCTCCAGCTATCACAAATGAGCACCACCACTTGATGGCATTCAAATCACGCACTTTACGCACAAGCATTTCACATGGCTAGATCATTTCCAATGGTATTCTAATGCACTTTAAAATGTATTTGAAATATTTGGGGATACAAAGAAGGCGAGAGATTAAGAAAAGTTATACTACATTTTTTCCAGGGAAAATTTAATTAATATTTGAATAGAAGGAACTCTTATTTACTCTGGCATTTATATTAATCTGTTCCAATCTCATTAAGTAATCTAAAATGCTTTTGAAAGCACCCTTGCTAAGCACTTTATAATAGTTGTGTTAATTAAATATACTCTTTACTAACCTTATTCAAAAATAGGGCCTTGCTAACACATGTTAAATTTATAATTCAGTTTAGCACATATAATTGTATAATTTTTTAAACAACAAGGACTCCTGACCACTGTGTATTCAGAAGTAAATAATGGATTTAATATTTAAAATCAGACACAATTTAATTTCCTGTAATTAAATGTCACAATAGCTACACTAGAGTTGCAATGGAAATTCCTTTGTTTCTAAAGCTTTAGTTAGTTGAGGTAGGAGTTATTTCCTGAATCCAAAGTGTTCTATTGTCTTTTCCAACCAAATACCAAATTGAGTCACCATTTTTACTCTTATTATGTAACTCCAGAATTGTAGGAGTAAACTTTTAGAAGAGGGTTAGCTTTTTAGGATAGTGCACTTCACGTAGTAGGAATTCAGTAAATGTACAGATAATGAGTATAACAAACACTCTTCTATTAGAAGCAAAGCAGAGGAGCACAGCCTTTTAAAGGCCCCAAATAAATTCCCTCTCCTGGGATATTATATAAGAAACCCTGAGACTAAGTACCAGGGACTGGCCTCTTTTTCTTTCAGCTCCTCTTTAAGAACAATGGGAAGAAGTTAAATAGGTATGTTTGCTTTTAGTGAGAGAGTAGCTTGAATTGAATACTTGTACTTCTAATGTGGCATCTCTGTTGAGACCTTGTGAAGTATTTTGTGTACATAAATTTTTAGATAGCCTCTAGCCTAAAACATAAAAAATACAAGGCTATAGACATGTCCCTTGATTCTTTTAAAAGAAAACTTTCATAGAGAGCTTAATCGTGAGTTCATAAAACCTGAGCAGAAAGTTAAAGTTGTTCTGTTTTTCTTTTTTCAAAGGAGATTTTTGATGAGAACATAATTAGTCTTTTGCTCTCCGTGACAATTAGCCCATTTCAAACACCAGTGGGCAAAAGCCAGACAGGAGCAGCCCAAAGGTCACAGCTCAGTCAGAACTGACACCAGTCATGCACATAACACACTTAGCACTGTGCTTGACGCATAGTGAGCCCTTATCAGTAACTACAATAATAGATGATTATTATTTGAGAAGGTAAAGTCTGACACAGTAACTGGGCTTCTCCTTTCCTAACTGCCTTGCTTGTTTATCTTTTCACCTTTATTCTCCTTGCCAAAGGGGTGTTAATTTATTTATTCAACAAATATTGACTGAGTACCTATTCTATGGCAGGCACTGTTTTAAGCACTGGCTGACAATATTCAACTTTCTCTGGGTTCTATAACTCCAGAAATCAGGAACGGTCAAGGAATCACCCCAACCTATTTGTGTTGCTGAAACAGCTTACTGCAAAGAGCCGTCCTTCTTCATATGACTTAGATAAGGTTCAGCGATGACTCCCTGCTTACCTTGTCCCATTCTCTGCCTCATAAATGGTAAGCATCTATGAACTACTTGTTTCCATTGACAAATATGGGCAAAATTCCCACTTATCTGTGTTAACTAAACTTTAGTTAGACTTCTCTCCTTCACTCAGAAAAGAACTGAATTTTGGTGCACTCTCGACCATTGGAATTTGGAAAAACTCCTCTTTCTCTCTTTAATGGCAAGAATCAGCTGACCTCTGGGAAAATATCCCTAATTGATCCTAACACCTGCTCATCTTACTTCTCACACCTGGTTCTTTCCAGGGTCATTTACTCCTTTCTTTAAAATAAAGGGTTTCTTTTTCTTTTTTTTTTCTATCTGACCTTTGTGATGCTTTCAGATCTCATGGCTGGCGTATTCTCTCTATTGCAATATCCATGCCCTTCTTGTTATAGTCCCTTTTCCCTGTTGTAAAATCTCTCTGTACTGAATCCAAATTGTATTTTCTTTTTTTGATGACAGACATTCCAGCAGTAAATAGAGCATCTAAAAATTCTGCCCTCTTGGCACTTACATTCATGGGAAAGACAGACAATAAGAAAAAGCATATTTGTACTCTTGTGATAATTGTTTAGGAGAAAAAATAAAGCAAGGGAAATAGGTATTAAATATGACAGTATCTTAGCACACTTCTGCTGCTATAACAAAATAACTGAGACTGGGTAATTTTTAAGGAACAGAAATTTTTTTCTCACAGTTCCAGAGGTCAGAAAGTTTAAGATCAATGTGCCGGCAGGCCTGGTGTTTGTTGAGAACCCCATTCCCTGCTTCCAAGATGGCACCTTGCAACTGTGTCCTGCAGAGGTGACAAATGGTGTGTCTTCAAAAGGCAAAATGCAGAAGGGTAAAAAGGGGCCTAAGCTAGTTCCCTCCAGTGCTTTTAGAATAAGCAGATTCATTCATGAGCTTAACCGCTTGCACAAAGGCTCTACTTAATACTACCACAATGGGGATTAAGTTTCAACATGAATTTGGAGGGGATACATTCAAATCATGCAGACAGGTCATTGAAATTTTACATAGGGTGACTTGGAAAGGCCTCATGGAGATGAATTTGAGAAAAGCCTGAGGGAAGTAAGGGAGCAGATATCTGAGGGAGGAAGATTAAGCCTTAAAATAAGAACATGCTTAGAATATGCATGGAGCAGTCAAGGAGGTGATAGGAGCTGGAAAATTTAGGGGACTCTCATTTGACTCATTTTGATGGAGTCATGTAATCTTCTGCAATGTGAGTCTTACTTGAGGTGCAAGGGCACTTTTTGAGCCCCGTTAATGGTGGTCAGTGGAGAGGTGGTCTTATACTCAGCACCATATTGACTTCTGTTGTGGAGGCTTAATTGACAATAAGATGCCTCCAAGTGGAGTGAGACCTAAGGGGTCAAATTCTTGCTTTCAGGCACAGTATTCTTCAAAGCCCAAGCGTTTGATTTTCAAGGCCCTGCTACATATAACTTGGCCACAAATAGTAGATTGGAAAGAGAATCGATGAGGTGCCAGATGGCTTTGCAACCATAGACTGGGAACGGTCCTACTAGCTTGGGGCCAAATAGGGGGAGGAATAAGGGGTCACAAACAGGAAAGTTTCTAAACACACATCTTTTTCTCTTTCTTGGGGCTGAATTGCTGCATATGAGTGGAGTAGAGGATAAGACGTTTGGATAGGTTTGGAAATCTGAGGTCAGATTTCCTTCCTACCTCACTTCTTTTTTGAGGAACTCCAGAGAGTTTTCAAGCTTCTCAGAGTAACCCTGTTCTGCTTGTATTAGTCTGTTCTCATGCTGCTAATAAAGACAAATATAAAACTGGGTAATTTATAAAGGAAAGAACTTTAATTGACTCACAGTTCCACCTGGCTGGGGAGGCCTCACAATCATGGTGGAAGATGAAGGAAGGGTGAAGGGAAATCTCCCATCCAAGTACTAACCAGGCCCGACCCTGCTTAGCTTCCGAGATCAGACGAGATCGGGCGCGTTCAGGGTGGTATGGCCGTAGACTGGTGAAGGGAAATCTTACATGGCGGCCAGCAAAAAAAGATAGCTTGTGCGGGGTAACTCCTGTTTATAAAACCATCAGATCTCACGATACTTATTCACTACCACAAGAATAGTATGAGGGAAACTGCCCCCATGATTCAATTATCTCCCACCAGGTCTCTCCCACAGCGTGTAGGTATGGGAGCTAAAATTCAAGATGAGATTTGGGTGGGGACACAGCCAAACCAAATCATTCCACCCCAGGCCTCTCCCAAATCTCATGTACTCACATTTCAAAACCAGTCATGCCTTCCCAACAGTCCCCCAAAGTCTTAGCTTATTCCAGCATTAACCCAAAAGTCCAAATACAAAGTTTCATCTGAGACAAGGCAAGTCCATTCTGCCTATGAGCCTGTAAAATCAAAAGCAAGTTAGTTACTTCCTAGATACAATGGGGATACAGGCATTGGGTGAATACATCCATTACAAATAGGAGAAATTGGCCAAAATGAAGGGGCTACAGGCCCCGTGCAAGTCCAAAATCCAGCAAAGCAGTCAAATCTTAAAGCTCCAAAATAATCTCCTTTGACTCCATGACTAACATCCAGGTCATGCTGATGCAAGAGGTGGGTTCCCATGGTCTTGGGCAGCTCTTCCTGTGGGGGTGTGCAGGGTACAGCCTCCCTCCCAGCTGCTTTCATGGGCTGACGTTGAGTGTCTATGGCTTTTCCAGGCACATATGCCAGCTGTCAGTGGATCTACTATTCTGTTGTCTGGCAGATTGTGGCCCTCTTCTCACAGCTCTACTAGGCAGTGCTCCAGTGGGAACTCTGTTTGGGGGCTCTGACCTCACATTTCCCTTCTGCACTGCCCTAGCAGAGGTTCTTCATGAGGGCCCTGCACCTGCAGCAAACTTCTGCCTCGACTTCCAGGGGTTTCCATACATGCTATGAAATCTAGGTGGAGATTCCCAAACCTCAATTCTTGACTTCTGTGAACTTGAAGGCTCAACACCATGTGGAAACTGCCAAGGCTTGGGACTTGTACCTTCTGAAACCATGGTCCCAAGCTGTACCTTGTCCCTTTTAGCCACAGCTGGAGTAGTTGGGATGCAGGGCACCAAGTACCTACACTGCATACAGGAAAGGGACCCTGGACCTGGCCCACAAAACCATTTTTATCTCCTATGCCTCAGGGCTTGTAATGGGAGGGGCTGCCATGAAGACCTCTGATATGCCCTGGAGACATTTTCCCAATTGTCTTGGTGATTAACACTCAGCTCCTCATTACTTATGCAAATTTCTGCAGCCAGCTTGAATTTCTTCACAGAAAATTGAATTTTCTTTTCTATCTCATTGTCAGGCTGCAAATCTTTCAAACTTTTATGCTCTACTTCCCTTGTAAAACTGAATGCCTTTAACAGCATTCAAGTCACATCTTGAACGCTTTGCTGCTTAGAAATTTCTTCTGCCAGATGTCCTAAATAATCTCCCCCAAGTTCAAATATTCCCCACAATATACATAGTCTAGAAAAGTACAGAAAAATAAGCAAAAGCCCTCTCCAGCTCCTGTGAATTGAGAGGAAATTGCTGAGAGTGGACCACAGCCCTAGAGTGCTCTCAGTCTCAGGTTGAGGAAGATATAGATCTTTACAGGCCTGCACTTGCAGAGATATTCCTGCATATGCACTGAGACTTAATGGAGGAAGACAGCAGGGTCTATGCCAAGGACCATAGACTAGCAACCTTTCTCCCAGTGACAATATATTAGTTAAAGCTTAGGAATCTTACAGGGAGAAGAGGGGCAGAGAGATTAAAGGAAGCCTTGATTTTGCTGAGTTTATAAGCAAAGTGACTGAGATAAATTCAATTTACTGTTAATTGATTGGACTAGGTTTTCTATAATCATGTGAAATATGATCTTACATAGAGATTAAGGTTTTACTCCCTAAGCATGTGGTCTGAAAGACTGAACTATTTACATTATTTTACAGTACTAATTACTTTTATTAGTAGTAAGTAGTAAATTCATCTCACAGTGTAGCTGTCTTTCAGCAGAACACCTCTAGTACTGATGTTCAGCTCTTTAATTTGGAGTATTCATCCCCAAGTTAAACATCCTCTTGTTTGGCTATTAGTCATCTTGTGTCTTCCCCATGAGAATCTCCTTGAGGCATTCCCTCACATTGGCCAGAAGGAGACCTACTCCTGTAGTCAAGAAGAATGAAGCATCAATAGTATTGACAGTGTCTCACTGCACAATTCCAGGATTGTATTCTATTTAAATGATGACTTATGCAAAGTCAATTTGCTCTCCATCAGTCAGCTACTCTTTGATAATCTTGATATTTGATTTCCATTCATCATTTTTAATGCATATTTTATACTATTTATGAAAATTATTATTTTAATTTTTGCCTATGTGTTATAATTTTCATAACAATTTATCTTTTAGATAATTTGTATGCTTACAAGAATTTGCTATTTAAAAATATAATGGGACACACATTATTTTGTACAATTATTTCTTCACATGTTGAATTGTTGCATTAGGATAAATTCCCAGAAATAGGTCAAAGGGTATGGACATTCTCAAGGCTTTTAATGTTTAGCTAGAAATTGTTTTCCAGGAATATTGTTCTGATTTACTCTCCCATTAACTCTGTATGAGAGTGGCCTTTTCACTGCAACATAGCCAGTATTGAGAAATCTCATTTACCAAATGGCAAAAAGTCAGAGATTAAGCTTGTCGTTGAGTTGGAGGAAGTAAAATTTTGTACATTTCAGAAGGGACAATCTGTCATTGTCTTTCTGAAATAACATTAGACATGCCATTAATGCATGCAAGGGCACTAGAAACATGCACGCCATTGAACTAGCAATTTCAATTATATAATTTTTTTTATAAAGCATATTTGACTGTAAAAGTTAAATGGAGAGCATGTGCAAAAGGAGCATTTAAGAATGTTTATAATGGTTTTGGAAAAATTGTTTTTGATTTTCTAAGCACATAATTATATCATCTACAAGCTAATTTTTTCCCCCTTTTTGAATGTTTGCATATTTTTCTTGTATGATGGTATTGGCTACAGTGCCATCTTTGTGGACACTGGCTGAGGTTGCTGCAGTGGTCAGTGGCATTCATAACACTTGTGTAGTTCCTAGAGGCAACATTATGAGATCTGGAGAAATACGCCAAATGATAAATCAAAACAGTTCAATAATATGGTCTTGTCTTTGTAAAACTCATGTTTTAAAGGAAGGGCTGTCCAGGTACCAGGGCTTCTGCCTATAATACCCAACACTTTGAGAGGTTGAGGAGGGAGGATCACTTGAGCCCAGGAGCTGGAGACCAGCCTGGGCAATATAGTGAGGCCCTGTTTCCACAAAATACAAAATTAAAAATATATTATCCAGGCATGGTTGTGTGTTCCTGTGGTCCCAACTACTCAGGAAGCTAAAGTGGGAGGATTGCTTGAGCCTGGCAGATGAAGGCTGCAGTCAGCCCTGATTATGTCATTACACTCTAGCCTGGGCAACTGAGCAAAAACCCCATCTTTAAATAAATAAATGGCCAATAAAATTCTTATTTCTATGTTTATTAAACTATAATCACTGGTCTCAAAATTTGCCAAAATTAATTATAATTACTATTAATATTTTCTTTCTTTCTTTTTTTTTTTTTTTTTAAGAGACAGGATCTTGCTTTGTCACCTAGGCTGGTGTGCAATGGTGTGATCATACCTCACTGCAGCCTCAAACTCTTGGGTTCCAGCAATCCTCCTGCATCAGCCTCCTGCATAGCTAGGACTACAGGCAGCCACCACTGTACCCAGCCTATTTTTTATTATATATTGACAAACTATAGTTGTACATATTTATGAGGCTGAAAGGGATGTTATGATTTTTGAATACAGTGTGGAATGATTAAATCAAGCTAATTAACCTATCCATTGCCTCAATATTTAGTACTTTTTGTGATGAGAACATTTGAGGTTTACTCTTTTAGTGATATTGAAATGTACAGTACTCAGTTATTACCTATATTCACCACACTGTGCAATAGATTTCACAATAAAGCAAATATGCCTCTTATCCAATTGAGACTTTGTACTCTACTTTTTATTTCCTCCATTTGGCTACCCCTCAGCCTCTAGTAGCAACCATTCTACTTTCTGCTTCTATGAGTTCAATTGTTCACTTGTAAGATTTTTCACTTGTAAGATTTCACTTGTAAGATTTTCACCTGAAGATTCCACTTGTAAGTGAGAGCATGCAGTATTCATCTTGTGTTTAGCTTAACTCACTTCGCATAATGTTCTCCAATTCCACTCATGTTGTCACAAATGACAGAATTTCTTTTTAAGGCTGACTAGTATTCCATTGTGTATATATAACAATTTTCTTCATTCATTCATCCATTTATGGACATTTACATTGATTCCATAGTTTGACTATTGTAAGTAGTGCTGCATTGAACATGGGGGTGGCAGACATCTCTTGAACATACGATTTCATATCTTTCAGATACATGCCCAGAGGTGCAATTGCTGGATCATATGATAATTCCTTCTTCTTAGTTTTGTGAGGAACTTATACACAGTTCTCCATAGTGGTTGTACTAATTTACATTATTTACACCAACAGTGCCCATGGGTTCCCTTTTCTCCACATCCTTGCCAATAGTTTTCTTTTGTCTCTTTGGTAATAAACATTTTAACAGGTGTGAGGTGATGCCTCATTGTGGTTTTAATTTGCATCTCCCTAATGATTAGTGATGTTGACTATGTTTTCATGTATGTGTTACTCATTCATATGTCTTCTTTTGAGGAATGTCTATTCAGATGCTTTGCCCATTTCTTAATCAGATTATTTGCTTTATTTTTATAGAGTTGAGTTCCTTATGTATTTTAGATATCAATCTCATATTACATGTATGGCTTGCAAATCTTTTCTTCCAATCTGTAGGTTGTCTCTGAGCTCTGTTTGTTTCCTTTGTTGTGCAGAAGCTTTTTATTGTGATGAAACCGAGATTTTGTTGCCAGTGCTTTTAGCATTAAATGTAAAAAAAAAAAAAATCATACTATAAGTCAATGTTATGTAGTTTTTTCCTATTTCTCTTCTACTAGTTTTACAGTTTCAGGTTTTATGTTTAAGTCTTCAATCTATTTTGAGTTGAGTTTTGTCTATGGTGTGAGATAAAGATCTAATTTTGTTATTTTGCATATGGATATCCAGTTTTATCAATACCGTTTATTAAGAGACTATATTTTTCCCATTGTATATTCTTGACAACTCTGAAAAAAATCAATTGATCATAAATGCATGGGTTTATTTCTGTGCTCTCTATTTGTTCCATTGCTGAATATGCCTACTTTTATGCCAGCATCCTGCTGTTTTAATTACCATAATCTGTAATATAGTTTGGAATCAGGTAGTATGATGTCTCCAGATTTGTTCTTTTTGCTCATGATTGCCTTGACTATTCAAGATTTTTGGTTGTTTCATATGAATGTTAGAATTGTTTTTCCTATATCCATGAAAAATGACACTGGAATTTTAATAAGATTGCATTGAATCTATAGATCACTTTGAGTAGTATAGAAATTTTGACAATATTAATTCTTCCACTTTATAAACATGAATTATCTTTCTGTTTATTTGTGTCATTGACAATTTTTTTCATTAATGTTTTATAGTTTTTGGTGTACAGGTCTTTTATCTCCTTAGTTAAATTTACTCTCAAGTTTTTTAGTTTTTGGTAACTATTATGAGTGAGATCGTTCTCTTAATTTCTTTGTCAGAAATCTTGTTGTCAGTGTAGAGAAATGCTATTGATTTTTGTGTGCTGGTTTTGTATTCTGCAATTTTGCTGAATTTGCTTATCAGTTCTAACAGTGTTTGGTGGATTTTGGGGGGTCTTTTACATATAAAGATCATGTTAGCAGCAAGTAGTGAGCATTTCACTTCTTTCTTCCCTATGTAAATGTCATTTTTTTTCTTCTTGTTTTTTTGCCTTGGCAGGGACTTTTAATACTATGGTGAAAAGAAGTGGCAAGTATGAGCATCCTTGTCTTGTTCTGTATTTTAGAAGAAAGGTTTCCAGTTTTAAACCACTGCATATAATGTTGGCTATGAGCTTATAATAGATGACCTTTATTGTGTTGAAGTACGTATCTTTTATGTCTAATTTGTTGAGTATTTTTTATCATGAAACAAGATTGAATTTTGTTAAATGCTTTTTCTGCATCTAATGATATGATCATGTTATTTTTGTAACTGATTCTGTTAATGTGGTGTGTCATGTTTACTGATTTGTAAACACTGAACCATCTTTGCATTCACTTGATCACGGTAAATGATCCTTTTGATGTGTTGTTGTTGAATTTAGTTTGCTGGTATTTTGTTGAGGATGTTTACATCTGTGTTCATCAAGGATATTGGCCTGTAGTTTTCTTTTCTTGTGGTGTCTTTGTCTGGCTTTCACATCTGGTATTCATTTTTAAAAAATGTTTTGTAAGATTCAACAGTGAAAACATAAGACCAGGGATTTTCTTTGATGGAAAACATTTTATTACTAACCAAATATCCTTGCTTGTTATTGTTCTATTCAGATTTTCTATTTCTTTGTGATTCAGTCTTGGTAACTTGTATATGTCTAATAATTTATTCATTTATTCTTTAATTTTTTGTTATCTATTTTTTTGATAAATGTTATGAATTTTTGATATGTTATCTAATTTTTTGGCATATAATTTTTCACAATAGTCTTGTGATTGTATTTCTGTGGTATCAGTTTTAGTCTCCACTTTCATTTCTGGTTTTATTTATTTGAGTCTTTATTTTTGTTAGTCTAAGAAATGTTTGTTGATTTTATCTTTTCCAAAAACAACTATAAGTTTAGTTTATCTTTTGTATTATTTTCTAGTCTCTATTTCATTTATTTCTGCTCTAATTTTTGTTATTTCTTTTCTTCTGCATTGGGCTTAGCTTATTTTTCTTCGTCTATTTCCTTGAGATATAGCATTAGGCTATTTGTGATCCTTTTTCTTCTTTGATGTAGGTATTTATTGTTATAATTTTTTTTTTCAGAACTGCTTTCGCTGTATCCCATAAGTTTAAATGTTAGTTTCTATTTTTCTTTATTTCAATATATTCTTACATTTATTTTGTAATTTCTTCATTGATCCATTGGTTATTCAGGAGCATGTTGCTGAATTTCCATGTATTTTGTGAATTTTCTGAAATTCTTTCTGTTATTCATTTCTAGTTGTATCCCATTGTGATCAGAAAATATAATTTCCATGCTTTCAATCTTAAATTTTCTAAGACTTACCTCGTGGTCTAACATATGATCTATCCTGGAGAATGTTTTGTATGCATTTGAGAAGAGTGTGTATCATGTTGTTATTGTTTGGAATGTTCTGTATGTGCATGTTAGGGCCATTTGGTCTAAAGTGTTCTTTAAGTCCAATGTTTCCTTATTAATTTCTGTCTGCATGATCTGTCTAATATTAAAAATGGTGTACTGAAGTCCTCTAGTATTATTGTATTATAATCTGTCTCTCCCTTTATATAATCTTTGATATTTGCTGTATATATTTAGGTATTCTGCTGTTGGATTAATATATATTTACAATTGTTATATACTCTTAATGAATCAACTCCTTTACCATTTTATAATATCCTTGACTCTTTTCATAGCTTTCAATTTAAAGTCTATTTTGTGTGATATAAGTATTGCTACCCTGCTCTCCTTTGGTTTCTAGTTGTGTAGAATATCTTTTTCCATTCTTTCACTTTCAGGCTATGTGTGTCCTTAAAAGAAAAGTGATTCTTGTAGGCAGCATATTATTAGGTTTTTTTTTTTTTCTTTCTTTTTTTTTTTTTTTTTTTTTTTTTATCCATTCATTCACTCTGTGTCTTTTGATTGAGAAATTTAATTCATTTACATTCAAGGTAATTATTGATAGGTAAGAACTGACTACTTTCATTTTGTTAATTGTTTTAGAGTTGTTTTAAAGATACTTTGTTTCTGTCTTCCTCTTTATTTATCTTCCTTTATGGTTTGATGGTTTTCTGTACTGGTAGTTTTAAATAAATTTTATTTTTGTTTTGAGCATCTCTTATAGATTTTTGCTTTATGGTTACCATCATGTCTAAATAGAACATCTTATGCTTATAATAGTCTGTTGCAAGTTCATACTACCCTCCCTTCCATTTTATGTTTTTGATATCTGAATATAAATCATTTGGCAATGTGTATCCCTTGACAATGTATTTTAGCTATAGTTGTTGCTAATAATTTTGTCCTTTAACTGTCATACAAGGGATGAAATTACTTTACACGCCACCATTACAGTCCTAAAGTTTTCTGAATATTGTTCTGTATTACTTGATATGGTTTGGCTGTGTTCCCACCCACATCTCATCTTGAATCATAATTCCCACAATTCCCACAGGTTGTGGGAAGAACCCGATGAGTGGTGATCGAATTAGGGGTGCAGGTCTTTCTGCGATGTTCTTGTGATAGTGAATGAGTCTCATGAGATCTGATGGTTTTAAAAATGGGAGTTTTCCTGCACAAGCTCTCCCTTTGACTGCTGCCATCCATGTAAGATATGACTTGCTCTTCCTTGCCTTATGCCATGATTATGAGGCCTCTCAAGCCATGTGAAATTTTAAGTTCATTAAACCTGTTTCTTTTGTAAATTGCTCAGTCTTGGATATGTCTTTCTTAGCAGTATGAAAATGAACTAATACGGTTAATTGGTACCAGTAGAGTGTGGTGTTGCTGAAAAGATACCCAAAAATGTGGAAGTGACTTTGGACCTGGGTAACAGGCAGAGGTTGGAACAGTTTGGAGGACTCAGAAGAAGACAGGAAAATGTGGGAAAGTTGGGAACTCCCTAGAAACATGTTAAGTGGCTTATGCTCAAAATGCTGATAGTGATATGGACAATAAAATCCAGGCTGAGGTGGTCTCAGATTGAGATGAGAAACTTGTTGGGAACTGGAGAAAAGGTGACTCTTATTATGTTTTAGTAAACAGACTGGTAGCATTTACTCCTGCTCTAAAGATTTGTGGAACTTTGAACTTGAGAGAAATAATTTAGGGTATCTGGAGAAGAAATTTCTAAGCAGCAAAGCATTCAAGAGGTATCTTGGGTGCTGTTAAAGGCATTCAGTTTTAAAAGGGAAACAGAGCATAAAAGTTTGAAAAATTTGCAACTTGGCAATGCTAGAAAATCCCATTTTCTGAGGAGGAATTCAAGCTGGCTGCATAAATTTCCATAAGTAATTAGGAGCTGAATGTTAATTACCAAGACAATGGGGAAAATGTCTACACAACATGTCAGAGACCTTTGCAGCAGCCCCTCCCATTGAGGGGAAGAAAAACTGTTTCCGGGCTGGGCCGAGGGTTTCTGTGCTATGTACAGTCTAGAGAGTTGGTGCCCTGCGTCCCAGTCACTCCAGCTGTGACTGAAAGGGGCCAAGGTACAGCTTGGGCCATGACTTCAGAGGGTCCAAGCCCCAAGCGTTGGCAGTTTCCATGTGGTATTAAGCCTGCAGGTGCACAAAAACCAAGAATTCAGGTTTGGGAACCTCCATCTAAATTTCAGAGGATGTATGGAAATGCCTGGATGCCAAGCAGAAGTTTGCTGCAGGTGCGGGGCACTCAAGAGAACCTCTGCTAGGGAAGTGCAGAAGGAACATGTGAGGTCAGAGCCCCCACACAGAGTCCCTACTGAGTCACTGCCCAGTGGAGCTATGAGAAGAGGGCTGCCATCCTCCAGATCCCAGAATAATAGATTCACCGACAGCTTGCACCAGTGTGGTTGGAAAAGCCACAGACACTCAATGTCAGCCTGTGAAAGTAGCCAGGAGGGAGGCTGTACCTGCCAACCCACAAAGCTGCTCAAGACCATGGGAACCCACCTCTAGGTCAAATGTCAGACATAGAGTCAAAGGAGATAATTTTGGAGCTTTAAGATTGGACCGCCGTGCTGGATATTGGACATGCATGGGGCCTGTAGCCCCTTCGTTTTGGTCAATTTCTCCTATTTGCAATGGCTGTATTTACCCAATGGCTGTACTCCCATTATATCTAGGAAGTAACTATCTTGCTATTGATTTTACAGGCTTATAGGCAGAAGGGACTTGCCTTGTCTTAGATGAGACATTGGACTGTGGACTTTCGAGTTAATGGGTTAAGACTTTGGGGGACTGTTGGGAAGGCATGATTCATTTTGAAATGTGAGTACATACGATTGGGAGGGGCCAGAGTGGAATGATATGGTTTGGCTGTGTCCCCACCCAAATCTCATTTTGAATTGAAACTCCCACAATTCCCACATGTCATGGGAGGAACCCAGTGGGAGGTGATTAAATTATGGGGAAGAGTATTTCCTCTTCTGTTTTCTTTTTAGTGAATGAATTTCATGAGATCTGATGGTTTTAAAAATGGGAGTTTCCCTCCACAAGCTCGCTCTTTGCCTGCTGCCATCCATAATGTGACTTGCTCCTACTTGCCTTCCACCATGATTATGAGGCCTCCCCAGCCATGTGGAACTATAAGCTCATTAAGCCTCTTTCCTTTGTAAATCGCCCAGTCTCAGGTATTTCTTTATCAGCAGTGTGAAAATGGACTAATACATTACTTATACTATTAGATTTTGTATTTTCATAAGTTTTATGTTATTTATTAGCAGCTTTTTCTTTAAGTTGTAAAAAACTTCTTTAGAAATTTCTATGTGGCAAGCCTAGTGATGATAAAATAATTTTTGCCTAGTAAGCAGTAGTTTATCTTGGAAACTTTTTACTACTTTTTCATTTCTGAAAGATAGCTTTGTTTAGTTAGGCATTCCTGATTCGCAGGTTTTTCCTTCAGCATTTTGAATATATCGTCTCTCTCTCTCCTGGCCTGTAGAGCTTCTTCTGAAAAGTCTGCTGATAGTCATATTGAGACTCCTTTGTATATGATGTATTTCTTATCTTTTGCTTCTCTAAGAATTTTTTTTTTTGTCTTTGAATTTGATAGTTTGATAATTATATGTTCTGGAGAATTTCTCTTTGAGTTGAATTTAATTGATTTTCTCTGTACTTTCTGTACCTGAATGTTCACTTCTTTCCTCAAATTAGAGGAATTTTTATCCATTATACCTTTAAGTAAGTTTTCTCCTCATTTCTGTTTCCTTTTTTAATGCCTACTATGCATGAGTTAGATCTCTTTATGATGTCCCATAAATTTGTAGACTTTCTGCATTCTTTTTCACCCCTGTTGTTGTTGTTGTTCCTCTGATTAGGTAATTTCAAATGTTTTATCTTCAAGTTCACTGATTTTTTTTTCTTCAGCCTGATTGTGCTAGCCATTAAAGCTTTCTTTTGCAATATTTAGTTCAGTCATTATATTCTTCACCTCTAGGATTTCTATTTGATGTTTTCTTATTATTTCTATTTCTTTGTCAAACTTCTCATGTGGTTTGGGTATTGTTCTTCAAATTACATTTAATTTTTATTTGTATATTTCTGAAGTTCACTGAATTTTTTAAAGAGAATTATTCTGACTTATTTTTCTGTCATTTCATACATCTACCTTTTTTAAGAGTTTATGGTTTGAGTTTTGTTAGTTTCTTTGGAAGGTGTCATGATTTCCTCAATCTTTGTAATTCTTGAGTCCTTGCATTGGCATTTACGCACTTGAAGAGATGGCCACATTTTCCTGCTTTTACAGGAGTTCTCTGGTAGGGATAAGCTTTCACTCATTAGTCTTGCATATGATTCTGAATGAGTCAGCTGGTGATGACCCTGGGCAAGCAGAGTTTGGTTTCAAGTTCCTTGTATAGTTGGGATACTACTATTTTTTTTTTTCTAAATTTGGGTGGGGTAGTTAGCTAGGTTTTGCTGTCCAGCAAAACACCTGGCTGAGCTCTGCTATTAAGCTGAGCTACTGTTATAAGCACTGCACTTGCCTCTGATCTGGCTGGGCCACAGGGTGTATTTATGGAGAAAAGGTAATGCTATTTGACTTCAGTAGTTGCATAGAGTTGCAGAAGGGGCCCCAAGTTAAATAGATCAGGATGGATGGAATAACTGCCATTGCCAGAAGAAATGCATTGTTGAGATTTGCCTTCCTCCCTAGGAAACTTCTAGAAATAAGCTTTGAAGCTGAGGGGAGCCCTGATTAAACTTTCAGGTGTGGCAGATCTAGCATCTGCTTGTTGTGGGAACTTGCTGCAGATTTTCTCTCACCCTGAGTAGGATCCTGGGGTAAGGTCCAAGACTGGGTCTGGAGAGTAGCTGTCTAGGAATTCAAGCCAGTTAACATTCTCTACCTCTTCTAGGAGTGATCAGCTTGGATTTGTGAGTGAGCTATGCTGTTAGCTGATATCTCTGATGGAACTCTGCTGCTTCCAGGTATATTGAGCTTTTACCAAAATCTGCATGCTATTCTCTGGGGACTCCATCTTCTTGCTTTATTTCTTTCTGACCCCAGGTGGCTCAGCTGTGGTTTTGTCCTATGTTCCCCATTCCTTATGAGGTGAGAACAGGAGTTGGACTTCCTAGAAACTGTCTCAGAAAGCTAGGGAACCTGAATGTCCATCAACCTGGTTCTCTTTTCTCACTATAGAAACTGTGGGCCCTGAGGAATCTTCTCTGTGTGGCACAGTTCTGACTTAGGGGAGGAGGGGCAATACAATGAAAGCCAGACCGTTTCTCCCACCTTTTAATTTTGTCCACTTTTGTAGAACACACAGGTGACTCAGGCTTATTTCCACATGTCAAGGTGTTCATCAAGGTGTTTTTGTGTGTGAATAGTGGCTAGTTGAAATTTCTTCCAGGGTAGGAGTGAAGTCTAGGACTTCCTATTTTACCATCTTGCATTAGCATTTTAAATATTTTTTAAAATGTCAACCAAAGTAATTTACTGTAATCAACTTTGTTTTTATTCTCAGGAAAATGGATTTCTGACCTCAGCTATAGTCATTTGTTATATGACTATAATAATTTGCTTTATTAAAAGTCATCATAAAATAAAACGTGAAAGTTTTTTCATTTTTACATAATTTTATATATTTTACCACTGGTAAACATTAATGACATTTAAAAAAAATTAAAGAGAGTTTTAAACACATTAAGTTTGTTACTCTTGGAAGTCCATTTAAACATATAGCAACTCTTTGCTGGTTCTCTTTGCCAGTACCCCTCAGAGTCCCTGTGCCCCTCAGAGTCAAATTAAACTATTTCTAAGTTAACGGACCCTTCACTACTCAAAATGTAGTCTTTGAACCAGCAGCATCATTTCCTGGGAACTTTTGAAAATGTAAATACTCAACCCTCCCCAAGACCTGCTAAATAGGAATCATTAGTTTACATTTTCCATAGGATCCATATGTACATTAAGGCTTGAGAAGCACTGAGCCAGGAGTGATGACAATAGGCACTTTCAATTTTCTTCTACTTTGTTGTTTTTGATTTGATGAACCCTCTTTAAACCTGTCCTTGTGGGTCAAAACAACTGGTATAATGCTTTTCTGCCCAACCTGAAAGCAATTTTGTTTTCTTTGACAAGGAGGCAAATGCAGCTGCATGATTTCAAACTAAAAAAGTCAAGAAAAAGTTGAAGTTTTCCTGAATAATTCAAAGGTGGGAAGAAAAGTCACAAACAGATAATTGCTTAAGTATTATCTGTCAGAACTAGATATGTTGTTCAAGTAATACGATTTCTTCTTTTTATCTACCAGATCATATTAAACAAAAACACACATTCCTTTACATAAACACTGACTACATCATAGCATATGGATGACATTTTATACTGCCAGAGCTTCTTTTGGATGAAAATGGGTTCTTTCAAAACTATACTTTAAAAAATATGAATATTTGAAGTAGAACAATTCAGAAAAATAACATGATACCTCTTGACTACTTATACTAAACACATCTGGTGGAAAATAACCCTAGTTTAAAAAAGCAGATGGAAAATATTCTTCTGGAAATTAATGTTGATAAAGAAATCTTTCTGATCCTTGCAAGAATTTCACTATGTGCACAGCTGTAAACAGAATAATGTGGAAAAAAAGGTATTATTTTCTTTTCCTATGAGTCCAGCAGAGGTAATCACTTCACTAATTTTTTTAATCTGTGAGTAGATAAGTAGAAGTCTTTAAAATAAAATATTCCACTGATTTATTTTTTTCTGAGAGAAATTCTTGTCGGCACTCTAAAAAGTTGGATTTTCTGTAGTTTTGGCAGAATAAGAGAGCTACAAATCACTTGACATTCGTCTTTTTATTTCTTTAACATTACAAAGCCAAATGCCCCTCTTTTTTGCAACTGGAGTGGACTTTCAAGTGATAGAATGCAGGGAAAATGACATTGTGTAACTCCTAGGGCTAGTCTGAAGAAACTGTGTAGTTCCTGCCTTGCCCACTTAAAATCCATGGTGTCTGAATGCTTCCCATTGGGATATCCCTCTCAGGACCCAGCAGCCATGCTGTGAGAAACCCGGGTCATATGGAAGACATTATGTTCAGTTGCTCTAGTTGACAGCCCCAGCTGAGTGAGCCATTTTGGAAGTCGAGCGTTCAGATAACTGGGGTCCCAGCCAATATCCAACTGCAACGTTCTGAGAGACAAGTGAGAATCCGTAGCTGAGCTTTTTTAAAATTCCTCATGGCAAAATTATAAGCAAAATAAGATGGTTGCTTTAAAATGCTAAATTTTGAGGTAATTTCTTTTTTAGCAATAGATAAAACACCAACGAATGCCCAAAATCTCTTGTACACAGAGACCATTGTTTCCTTCCTGTTGCACTATATGTTTCATAGTATTGACTATTCAGCACAAATATTAGTGATAACTTTGATCATAAATATATTTTCCAGTTGCTAAAATGTCATTTACCTAATTTCATTTTGTTTTTCAAATCTTACTAACCATATTGAGTTGAAAGACAGCAAAAATGATTTGAGAGAGGATTGTTGGTACTGGCAGGATAGAATTTGTAGAGTGAAGGCAACAGTTTTGGGTACCTGAACCCATGAAAAGGCCAGGTACAACTGACTGAAGAGGGTTATCTAAGAAGCAAGCAATAATTGATGAATGGGAGAACAAAGTCATTGTTGGCTACTTTTATAGAAGTCGCTTCTGAAAATGACATCATGCCACAACTTCCTTCAAAGCAAAATGTTTTCCCAAAAATTATAACAAAAACGTATTTTTCATGAAAGCAGGCCAACTATTTTCAACTATTAACTTGTGCTGAACTCTACCACATGGATAAAGGGATTTCTAATTTGAAATTAAAGTTCGTTGCTAAAGTGGCAGGCTAGTTTCAGGTTGCAACTGGGAATTCTCGACTTAAATCATGACTGAATCAAGAATCAGAAGACTTCAAATATTTTGTGCCATTTTTTGCTAGAGTCCAAATCTATCCTTCCTACCCCTGCAAACTGGCTTCATCTATCTACTACACTATCTAACTATAGGACATACTAGAGGCTTATAATCTAAAATTATTTTTCCTTTTGGTCCTCACCTAAACCACATTTAGGCATATTTTAATTATATATTTTTTAACCTTAATCTATTAGTTTCATTTTACTTTAACATAAGTCTATTATGGGAGGAAACCAATTAAAACTACCAAAAGGTGTTCATATATGAATTGATGGCAGAAGAACAGGTGTATGTAATCATACATATAACAGGAAAAAAACAAAAATGAAAGAACAGTACAGTCTTTTTAATGAATGTGATCTATGTTTGTTTGTTTTTTTAGGGAAACAGGATTTTTTTAAAAAAATTTATTCCCATAGGTTTTTGGGGAACAGGTGGTAGTTACATGAGTAAGTTCTTTAATGGTGATTTGTGAGACTTTCTTGTACCCATCACCTGAGCAGTATACATGGAATCCAATTTGTAATCTTTTATCCCTCACCCTGCACCACCTTTTCCCTTGGGCCCTCAAAGTCCATTGTATCATTCTTATATTTAGAAACATTCTTAAGTAGGGCTTCGGCATTCTGGGTTTATACTGCATGGGAGCAGCTAATGAGTGCTCACATGATTTCTGCTGGCTTGTAAAGTGGTGATTTTCTCATGAGAGATAGCCCTATTGCCCATGAAATTCTTGCTGCTGCTTTCCCCAGGAGTGGCTCTGAGAATAATTGGACTGTATCCTGCAGGGGGAGGGTTAAAGGCAGAGGTATTGCCTTGTTGAGAACTGAGCTTGGTAGAAGGCAAATAGATTCCCAGAAGCATAACTCATAGCAGTGTGCCATAGTTACTACTGAGAAATTGCAGCGCTTTTGAAGAAAAGAGAAAAAAAGATTAGCTCAATTAAGACACCATCTTCACATCAATGAGACAGAAATAGAGAGGCAAAGAGTGAACCTAATATAGGTGACAGGTATATTCAACATGTAAAAACACTCTTCATTTAAAATTACCTTAGTCAGGTTCAGATGCCAACCATTAAATATGACTACCACTAAAGCAACAATGAAAAGAAACGTAAGAAGTAACATAATAGAATGATAAAACAATCCAATTATCTAAATATGTTTTGATTCCCTGATATTTATAATATAGATAATAATCATTAAACCTTGAATTTTATGGTGTCTCCATTTCTCCAACTGAGGCTTCTTTGAAGTAGTGATTTCAAATTAAATACTATAAATGGGCAAAGTAATTGATAACTTATACTCTGCAGAATGAGAATATTTGCCCCATCTTAGATTATTCACAGGCCCACTTGTGCTTATAGAATTAAATTATATTTCATCTTATCAACTTTTCTAACTATTCCTTGTAAATACTCACTTTTTTAACCTTAAGAGTAATGATTGTAATTTATTCAGTGCATACCTGGCTACAGATTACACTACAAGGCTATAGTAATCAAAATAATATGACACTGGTATAAAAGTAAATGCATAAACCAGTGAAACAGAATAGAGAATCCAGGAATAAAGCAAAATACCTACAACAAACAGATCTTTGAGAAAGCAGACAGAGATGTGCACTGAGGAAAGGATACCCTATTCAATAAATGGTGCTTGGAAAATTGGATAGCCACATGCAGAAAAGTGAAACTGGATCTCTATCTCTCAACGTATACAAAAAAAATAACACAAGATGGATGGAAGACTTAAATGTAAGACCTGAAACCATGAGAATTCTAGAAGAAAACCTAGGAGAAACTTTTCTGGGCAGTGGGCTAGGCAAAGAATTTATGACTAAGCAAATACAACAAAAGCAACTACAACAAATAAGAATAAATATATGGTACTTAATTATTATTTAATCAATTACTCTTATTAATTAATGGTACTTAATTAAATACTATCTTTTGTGCTTTTGTGTTTTACAGTGCTTTCTCATCAAACTTCTCCCTTCCTCAATCCTTCCATGACTATATTTTCCCTTTAGCATGTTCAAAGAATGAATATCCTTACCTGAAACAGAGGAGGACTTAATTTCAATGATCACATCATTCACATTTGTTCACATGGCCAGTTCTCATGCTGGTGAAGTTGTTAACTGGTATCTTGATTCAAGGGAAGTGTGCTGTGGAAGGTTATCTGAACATCTTCTGCCTCCTACCATTAGTGGTGGTAGCATCGTGCCAGGATTGAAGTTGGCTACATGCTCAACCACAAAGACTGAGGAGAAAGGGAGTATGGGCAATAATGTTTCCTGGTTTTCCCAAAGTTAAGGGTGGAGGTAGGAGAAGCCTAAGAATTTAAGAAGATGGGACAGATGTGTTATAATTCAGTTCATCTGCAGCTCTGGTTGGTAGAGCTTCCCAAAATGTACCTTGCAAATGACTTAGACTTTATATAAAATGTCTTACTTGGGAACAAGATAAAATAGGATGCAGGGCAAGATTTCAGAAGAGATTAGACTGCGTTCTCAGGGAAAGTTTGAGTTAGGTCCTTCCTCTGCCATTCACTAGCTTTGAATTTGGGCAAAGAATTTTTACTTTCGGCCCTCTGCTCGTATATCATAATGTTCATCCAACAACCATGCCACACTCTTAATTTTGTGTAGCTATTTTGAAACTGTGTTCAAAGTTTAGGTGCAGCAGAGGTTCTTTTTTGACCCAAAGATCACACAGACTTGGTCCAAATAGATGATGGTAATTGCATGCCTCCTACTGGAGACTGTTTTGAAGATGGACATGTTACCCATTTCTGGCCAATAAGACATAGAGGAGATCAACCTGGAAGAATTATGAGGAAATCTTCCTTGTTCTTGAAGAGATCCATTGGTAGAAATAGCCTTTTCTGCCAGTGCTCATCACTATAGGAGGATGTGATTTTTTGAACTGTGGCAGCCATCTTGTGATCAGGAAGGGTCAAGCTAGAATAATCAAAGCCTGCATCCCAAAGGAAGGACAGTAGAAGGAAGTGATGCTATTATGTTGACCCCTGGCAACATAACGAGTTGTTTCATTAACAGAGCTTGAGACTTTCTTATGGGAAATATTCAATTCTTCTCATTAGATAAGTCTGTTGAATTAGGTTTCCTATGGGACTTGACACCAAAGGCCTTTAATAGATAGACCAATTCTATAAAATGAGAAATCAATTATCTCTATCAGGGTTTTTTGAAAAAAGAACATGAGACATACGTATAAATAAAGATTTCATGAAGTGCTTTTCACATTGTATGTGCCCAATAAATATCATCAATGTTAGAATTAACAGCATTATAATTCTTACTTCCTAATGTTCCAAAGTAAGAAAGTTCAAACTATGAAGGTTAAGTGACTTGCCCAAGGTTACACAGTGAGCAAGTAATAAAGCAAGGAAGAGAACGTAAATTTCTAAACTTCCACAAGACAAGATGCTTTTCATCTAATGATGCTTTTCATTCTATGTCAGAGATGTACTTTTATGTGATTGCTGCCACTTTCCCAAACTCTAAATTTTTTAGAGAGTTTATTTTCTATTTTCTAAGGCTTCATGAGCTCTGTATTTTCTAGATTTCATTTTTTTTATTTTCTAAAAGGAAAAATGTAAAAGAACAAACACCATATAGGAGTACAAAGGGCATATGTAATTGCTCCTTCTTTGCAAGAAATTTGTTTTACTTTTCAGATTCTTTCATTTATCTTCATATTTTCTCCCAAAGAAGTCAAAAACAAAACAAAACCCAAAAAACTTCATTTTAAGTTCTGGAAAATTGAAAGCAAAAAAGAATCCCATTTATCATTTTTTTTTATATAATAAATACTTCATCTTATCTCCTTGGTTGTCAGCTGGCTTTTCTTTTTCACTTCATTATATTTTCTTATAATGAGAGGAGAACCAGAAAATATGCAGCTATATCCCAATGGTGGATATAGCTTGGAATATGGAGAGGGGTAAATCAAAGAATATTCAAGAAGAAACTATTCCGTATCACCCCATTTGCTTCCATTTCCTAACTTCTCCACAAATTGAAGCAGCAGATAATATTTATTGCTCCTGGTGATGTCATAGTTTTCTGGAAAAATTTATTTTAGAAGAGTTTTGTTTCTAATGAGTTGAAGAGCTTTGATTTGTGTGTTTTGCCCTGACCTTCTGGTTTCAGGACAAGGCTGGTTTTTAAGTCTCACAGTATTTCCTAGCAGATTTGCACTCAGCAAAGAATTGAAGCTTTCTTTGTCAACTTTGAAGCTCTATGTGTCATTGTGCAGTGAAAATAATGAAATACAGCATTATTGTTTTGTAGAGTTATCTTCCAAAGAAGTAATGTTTTCCCACTGAAGTTGAAAAAATAACTTTAGAGATTTATGGCATTGGCATTGCCTGAGAATTAGATGAGCTGGAAATACATTATTTCTCTTAGGTTATCAATAGCTTATATGGTTACTCAAATAATTTAATGTGTGCTTATTCCAGTTCCCTGCACTTTCAGAATCAGGCTGGTGGAACCAACACATGAGTTGATTTACCAGTGCCCCACGGCAAGAAAACCATGGGAAGAATAAAAATCTCCAACAGAGCAGATCACACCCATTAATATTTGCAGTGGTTTCAGTGATTGATTCTTCCACATCCACTCCATTCCAGATGTCTAAAGGAATAACAGTAATGCCACTTCTCTAACTAGTCATTGGTCTAGGCAAGGATATAGGTATATCCTTAGATCTACATTAATATACATGAATATAAATCTATATATATGGATGTAAATCTATATGATATGAATCATATATATGGATACAAATATAGATATAGAGATATATATGAATTCTATATATGTGTATGAATATAGATATATCTCTACATTTATATCCATAGTCACATCCATATATCTTAGATTAGAATTGGTTTGGATATGCATATAGATATAGAGACCTATCTATATTCTAGATACAGAGATATATCTATATTCATATCCATATATATCTCTGTATCAATATTCATGCCTACACCAATTATATCTATCTATCTATATCTATGCCTAAACCATTCATACACACACACACACACACACACACACACACACACACACACACACGAATTTCTAGCAAATGAGGCAAGAGGGAAAGTCAGTTGGTGATGGACAAGAGAGGATTCTTGGATGAATGAGACCTAGAGAGAGTATCTTAGGCTGGATTCCCTAAAGAAAAGCCTGAGATGTGGATTATTGTGCAAGATATTTGCTGAGGGTGTATTCCTTGGAGAAGAAGAGTGAGGGAAGCAGAATAGAGTGCAGGAAGAAGGCTAAGCAAGAGTATGTTCTCCGGTGGAGTATGGCTTCAGCCTGGTCCTACAGAAAGCTCTGGGACAAACACCTCACCATGGAGATGGTCCCATGTTGCGGCAAAGGACTGATCTTTTGTAACCCCGTGCTGGTCAGTCACTAGTCATTGGTTGGCTCCCTCTTTTCCCAACCCTGATAAGGAAGGGCATTGCCTCTCAGGCAAGGTGGGTCCTGTTTTGCCAAATGCAATTCTCACAACAGCTTAGGGACAAGTGTGCTGGCCCAGTAAGTGGAATCTGGACAAGGCACCAATAACATCCCTTACTGATGATATGTCTGAAGCTACCAGGTGTCTGAACACGGTGCCCACACATAGAAGAGGGCAGGTCAAACTAATCAGAGAGAAATAGAGTCAGAACCCTGACACACTCAGCATACTCTAGATTTCTTCTTATATGAGATAAATCGCAGAAGTTACTCCGACTCAAGAATTGTGTTATTGCCACCAAAATACCCTGACATGATACTTACAAAGAGGTGATATTTCGTATATCACTATTGTAATAGGCAAGCTGAAAAATAGAACATTCACACAGCACAGATAGATGATAAAATCAAAATATGTCTTCTCCCTGTCTTCCACACCTGTCTCCTCACATAGCTTAACTATTTTCTTTTTATGATTTCCTTCATAATACTAAATGATATGCTTTTATTTATATTTTTATCTCTAAGTAATATATATTGACTTTTTGCCTTAAAACTTGAGAAATTTAGCTTATTTATGTTACCTCTGCTTCCCTGCTTTTCTGCTAATATTTACTAGTTATATATAGGTTAATGTGTTTATTTTATCAGGTTAGGGTTTCAGAAATGCATTCATATCTTTTTTATGGATTCACCACCTTTGCATGATTTCTGACTCCCTAGATATAAGGTGAGAGAACATGCATCTCTGCACCTCCTTCCTGACCTCTCTCCTTGCCGATAGCTCAGAAATTTTCTCAGCTCTACCATCTTCATGTTGTTAAGATTTATCACAGTAATGTTTCCCAATGCTTTATTTCACCATTAGCCTTAGAACAGACCTTATTTAAGTTCACTACTCCAGGTCATCCTAAGGTGTAGGCTCCCAAACCCAGTGTATCATAGCAGTGGTGGCTCCCACCTGTAATCCCAGCACTTTGGGAGGTTGAGGCAAATGAATTGCTTGAGATCAGGAGTTCGAAACCAGCCTGAGCAATGTGGTGAAACCTTTATCGACCCAAAATACAAAAATTAGGTGGGCATGCTGGGGTGCACCTGTGGTCCCAGTAACTCTGGCAGCAGAGGTGGGAAGATCACTGGAGCCCAGGAAGTCAAGGCTGCAGTGAGCTGTGATCATGCCACTGCCCTCCAGCCTGGGTAACAGAGAGAGACCCTGTCTCAAAACAATAAATGAATAAATAAAAATAGTAAATAAAACATAATTTAAAAGTTAAAAGAAAAAGGAAAAAAAGAAAGAAATAGAAAAATACCCAAAACAGTTACAGAGCAAGAATCTTCCATGGGCATACCAAGCTTTCCCTCCCTTTCCTCATCACATCAAGCACTTCCTTTCCTGGGTACAAAGTCCAGTAAATAAACTTTGCCCATGCATGTCAATGTCGCTTTTCCTTGGGGTGGAAGGAACAGATGAAAGGCAGAAAGGAGCATAAGTCTTACCCAGAGAAATCAACATCTCCTTGTCTTGGTAATTTCAGGAATTCCTAGCACTTTTTATTTTAAATCTGTTAGCAATTTTAATCATAAAATTAAAAATGTGTTTGTTGTAAAATTACTCATTTACAAACATTTTATTTATTGTTTGTGTTCTCCATTACACTGTCAGCAACTCAAGGGTTGAAACATTATACTCTTAGAACGGTCTTCCATAATACACATACAATAATTAGAAACGTACAGGGTAGTAGAAAGAGCACTAGCAAATCTGAGGGTCAATGGTTCCCAGTTCTGCCACTTAAGTGCCTATTCATTAAAAGTACATTTTGCATTTCTCCTCTGTGCCAGAGAATTTGCTGGGTACTGAAGAATAGCTTATGTAACCCAAACATACAGTCTAAGTTTCACATGGCGAGTATAAGTACATTAGAAAAACCAATGTGTATTACTTTGGAATATACCAGTATTTTGGCTTATTGAAGCATAAAGCATGAGGCAATGGCTAAAGGGAGATGAGCTTGGAGAGACAGAGAGGGTCCAGATCATGGAAGGCCTAGAGTGCCAAACCAAAGAGCCTGAGTGTTATCCTGTAGTTGTATGGGAGTCATTAAAGATTTTAAACAGGATAGACATAGTTATTAAACAGAGTCCTGTATTGCAGATAGGAGAATGGCTTTAAGGGGAGGTGACCAGTGTCGGACAGACTGGAAACATTTCATTGTCCAGGTTTGAAGTGAGGAGAAACTGATCTAGGATGTAGCACGAGGAATAAAGAGAAGGAGAGAGATTTGAGGAACTGCCAGGAAGTGAAATTAGCAAAATACGAGACGGATTAATACATAGTGGTAAGTGAAGAATGGGAAAGTAAGAGTAAAAGAGTGAAAAAGTAACATCCCAAGGCTTCTAGCATGGTGACTGTTGTGACCACTAACCAATAAGACAGGGAGGTGATAAGCAGAAGAAGACAAGAGGATTAGAGTCAGGGAAAAACCTGTGATGACAAAGATAAGAGTGAAAGAGAAAGTAAGCGATTGAAAGATGGTACGCTGCTAGCTTTGATGATGGAGGAAAAGGAAACAGCCAAGGAATGCATGGGGTCCCAGGAAGCTGAATAAGGCGAGGAAACAAGTTATCCCCTCAGAGCCTCCAGAAGGAGTCAGCCCTGCCAACACCTTACTTTTAGCCCAGCGAGACTGATTTTGGACTTGCGACCTCTAGAACCATATGATAATAAATCTGTGTTGACTTAAGCAACAAAATTTGTGGTAATTCGTTACAGCAGCAATGCAAACTGAAACTTCCAAAAGTATGTATTGAATACCTACCATGTGCCAATGTGTATCTTTTAGAAACCATCATACTCATGGAAGAGAAAGAAACAGGAGGAAATTATTATAACTATACTGTGAGAGGGGCTGAAATAAACAGAAGTTTGTACAGTCAACTGTGGGGACAAAAAAGGCAAACCAGTCAATTCTCCCAAGGATAAGGGGCAGGAAGGGCTTCACTGTGGTGGTGAATCTCAGCTGAGTCTCAAAGGATGAATGTAAAAATTACTAGATGATTTCTGAGACTCCTTTAAAAAGCAGCACTCTGAGATCAGTGAACTCTTTTTACATGGAGTAATTAACTTGCAAGATATCTTGGGAAACAGGCAGCCATTCTGGGTTGAAGTAATGAATTTCCTCAATTACTTTTCTGAGCTCTTGTTAGCATGACTCCCATTTCTCTCCTCCAGATGATCCCTCTGGGTGATGACATTTGATATACCCTGTCATTCTGAACAACCCCAATAATTATAATTCCATTTTTAGTTCTTTGTTTTTCATTATTTATTAATGCATTAGTTTTCTACCAAAAACTGGGTAGCTCAAAACAACAGAATGCATTGTCTTAGAGTTTTGGAGGCCAGAAGTGCATAATTAAGGTGTTGTCAGGGGCATGCTCTCTCTGACAACTCTAGAGGAGAATCCTTCCTTGCTGCTTCTAGCTTCTGCAGCTTGCTGGCAATGCTTGGTGTTCCTTGGCTGGTAGATGTGTGACTGCAGTCACATGGCTGTCTTCTGCTTGTGTGTCTTCACCTCATCTCTCTCTGTGTGTGTCTGTCTCTGTGTGCAAATGTCCACTTTTCATAATGACACCAGTCATTGTGTATTAGGGCTCACCCTAACGACCTCATCGTAACTCCATTACATCTGTAAATATTCTATTTCCATATAAGGTTAAATTCTGAGGTAAGGTGGATTAGGAGCATAATGTATCATTTTTGGAAGACACAATTCAACACATAATAATTGATTACCTCAGTTTATTTATACTTATGAATGGATTAGAAAGAGCAAGAATATCAAAAAGCTACTTTGTTCTTTCCTAGGCAAAAGAGAAAATATAGAGTGGAAATTTGCCAGTAAATAGGTTAATACTAAAAACAAGAAGACAATAAATAGGATAAGATTAAGAACAAGAAGATAATGAAAAAATATGTAAGTAGTAACAAAATTACTCTGTTTTAAAACTCATGATAAATTTTCTATTTAAATGTTTTAAAGATTTTTTAGGCTCTTTTAGAAAATAGTTTATGATATCACCTGAGATTTTTATAAATGTAAGTTATTTCAGAAAGGAATTTGAATCTGGAATAATATAAATGCATATAGAATTGTTTTTATGTAAAGAAGTTAAAAAATTGATCATGAAGTGCAGAAGTTGTAGCAAAAAAGAGGAAGAGAAGACAGTCGGTGACATCAGGATATTCAGTTGCCTTTCTTCTCTTAAGTTCTACTACATGGAAGGAGGGATCAATAATTCAGAAAAGCAGGAAGTTAAAACTTTTGGAAACTTTATTCTTTCGGCAGGAAGTTATGAAAAAGGCTGCTAGTATGACACCCTGTGGTAAGTTATTCATCATCACAGCTGCAAGGAGCTCCAAGGAACTGCCAAGCTGAGCTGCTTAAGCGTTAAACCACCCTGACCACCCTGAAGCACCAGATCACAGCCAAGAAGGGAAAGATGATAACTCTACGTACATAAAATAGGGTGAGTTACAGGCATATGCTTATTGAGTATGTTTCAGGAATTAAGAATGGATGAGAAAGACACATTTTAATTTTCTTCCCCTAATCTGCTTTCTAGGGCCATGCATTTTCACTATTCAATGTGTATGCCTTTGTTTTATTTTAAAATAATGACTGGAATTATAGAAACATGGAGTCAACTTGAAAAAAGTTGTCAGACTATTTAAAAGCTGATATCACCACCGAAATGCTTTTTTTCCTTCTATTTTTAGTAGATCCTAATTGTCAGTGAAATAGCAGATGGTCTCTTGAATACTGGTTTCCTATGGCTCCTGACATTCCTTGACTCATGGCAACATCACTGAAATCTCTGCTTCCATCTTTACATCTCTTCTTTGCCTTTACTCAATCTCCCTCTGCCTTCCTCTTAAAATGATACATGTGACTGCATTTAGGTCCCATATGAATAGTCTGGGATAATTTCCTCATCTCAAAATCCTTAGCTTAATCACACCTGCAAAGAGTCTGTTTCCAAATAAGGTAATATGTACAGGTTCCAAAGATAAGGACTTGATGTGTTTCGGAAGCACAACAGCCTGGTATAAACATAGAGTTTGCAAAACTAAAACTTTGACATAATGATAATAAACATGCAGTACTGCGTGGTGGTTAATAAGGTCAGTTCTAAAGTCAACCAACCTGGGTTCAAGTCCCTGCTGTGCCATGTATTACTTGTGTGACTTCGAGCAGGTGAGTCAACATTTCTGTACTTCGCTGTCCTAATCTTTAAAATGGGGCCAGGCCGGGCGCGGTGACTCAAGCCTGTAATCCCAGCACTTTGGGAGGCCGAGACGGGTGGATCACGAGGTCAGGAGATCGAGACCATCCTGGCTAACACGGTGAAACCCCGTCTCTACTAAAAATACAAAAAACTAGCCGGGCGAGGTGGCGGGCGCCTGTAGTCCCAGCTACTCGGGAGGCTGAGGCAGGAGAATGGCGTAGACCCGGGAGGCGGAGCTTGCAGTGAGCTGAGATCTGGCCACTGCACTCCAGCCTGGGCGACAGAGCGAGACTCCGCCTAAAAAAAAATAAAATAAAATAAAATAAAATGGGGCCAATGTTCTCACCTCTATTAAAGGCATGTGAAAAGGAATAAACCAGACGATTCACTTAAAAGATTTAGCATGTGATTTTCACATGGCAAGGTTTCAGTATTGCCTATTGATAAAACTAGTAAGAACACTGGCAGAAGAGCAGAACTTTGTGAAACTGCCAAGATGATTCTCAATTATTCTCTTTAACTCTTAAAATTTTCCTCTTGGATCACAGAAAATGTCTGAGATCAGATGAGTACTTTTATTTGACAGAAAAGACATCAAAATAGCCTTTTTAAAATAAAAGAATTAATACACCAGGAGCAAGAGGGGCCACCGGCAGAAATATTAAATAGAAACAAATGGGGATTTCAGTCTAAATAGTTTCCCTTGTGGCAATACAAATACAGAATTGATTTCCAAGAAAGACACAAAAGCAAATAGCAGAAATGCTTTTAAATGGGCAGGCATTATTTGCTTAAAGGATGACTAAAGAGAAGCCGTAATTTCAGATTAAAATAGACTATAAGTGGGTGGATTATTAGTCTAAGCAGCTCTTTTTTAGTGTCCAGAGGTATGTTTCAAAAATTTAGAAAAAAATACTATCCTGGAAGCATAGGGTACTCTAGAATTCTGTCACGTCTTAAAAGAAACAATTTGTGGATCTACTTTGAATGGAAGACATTCTCACCAGCAGGCAGAGTGTGTGGTCCTTTCATTTAGGTAAAAATGGTTGCATGTGCATTCCTTTATTTTAAATTTGGAGTTGAAGAAAAATTGCGAGGACATCTAGGGGTTCAAATCTACTTCATATCAACCATAAATCTGATTTCGGAGAACTAGTCTCTAGGTGACGAGTAGTTGAGTATAGAGGAAGTCAATTCTAGAGGAAGAATTCTCTGGAACCACAAAATAGATACTCAGAATGATTGAATCAGCTAAATATCTCTCCTTGTCAATTTTATATACAAAAGGCTTGCATTCAAAATGAAGTTTAGTTTTTGCCTCCCTGCAATTATATATGAATAACAATTTTTATTGGAGAACAGCATCGACATGTGAAGCTTTATTTACTCTTTGCTGATACAGGAAGGAGTATTATTATCCCTTTCCAGAATTATCTTTAGCAGTTTCTATCAATTTCCTTGTCATTTTGAGTCTACCAAAATCATTTCTCTGGCACCAAATTCTAATGGGATTCTTCTTTATTGCTTTCCTATAATAGGATTGTTAACAAGCCTCCTGTAGTAACCATCAGCACACCTTTTTATTATAATCAACATTATTATTCATCCTAACAGGGGATGTCAGGTTGTGAAAAAGCCTTGTAATAACTTCCCATGTTGGCAGAGTCTGATTCAGTAGGTTTGGCATAAGGCTTAGGAATTTGGGTTTCTTAAAATCTCTCCAGTAGCTTCAGTGTTTTCTGGTGGTTTAATTACATTAATGTACAGGTTAGTAGGAGAACCTTCTCTCTAGAAAAGTGATGTGTACGACTCCTTAAGGAGACACTCTAATTCTGCCTCTTGTGACCTCTAGTGCCCTGGTGTGTCAATATTTATACCTATGTGCATGTGTGCTTGTGTGTACGCACGTGTGTGTTTTACAGTGCATGAAATAATGCCTATTTACTTCCAAACATTTGGAAAAATCTTGATTTAGACTAGAAGTGGAAAGAAGAAAGTGAAAAGTCCCCTAATAATCAAAACTTTAAAATTATTTGAGTATTGACTATAATTTCAATAACAAAGATTCTTATAACTAACAATGGAGTGATAGTCTAGAATATCATAGCTATCAATATTCTTAACCTTTTTTACTTCCTTCCAATTATGGGATTTATGAATTTCATGTATCTTTGAGGATGTTTTAAATTTTTTTGAGCAAACTTGCTAGTAACTACCAACAACAATAACAATAATCACAATAGCTGACACCAGTAAGTTTCAGGGACTATAGCAAGCATTTTACATATAGTTTATGTAAATTTACAACTACCTTATCAGAGCAAAATTATTACTATTTCTGTTTTATTGAGGAGGAGATTGAGGTGTTAAGTAACAAAGAAGTTAAATCATACAACTGAAAACTGGTTAGGTTAGGATGATCCCATGAAATCTAATTTTAAAGCTTAACACCTCCATTAAATAAATAAAACTATTAATATTTAAAGAAGTGGCATTTTAGAGCACAGGCTTATTTAAAACTTTGCAAATTTTTGCCTCAGGACATGAGGCCCTGAGACCAGATTGTTATTTCTTCATTCATCGATTTTTTTATACAGTGTTTACTTCCCAAGGGATTTCAAGTTGGCTTATGAGAGCAGACACGTATGCTAGAGATAAACAATCTAAGAACTGGAAGTTTGATCAGCAGCAGGGAGTATCAATAGCTGCCAGTAGAAGACCTAGCTGAAATGAAGCCACTGTGATTCAAAGCAAAGTTGTGACAACTCAGGCAGGAAAGAAAACAGCCTGAGTGTAGAGATTAACATTTGTGTTCTGAGTATAGGGGAAAGAGTTCTTGAGATACTAATCTTAGAGATTTTGCTTTCTTGCTGCTCTTTCCAATCTTTTCTTTCTTCATCAGTCTGGGGTACCCCGTGGCCTCCAGGAGAACTAGGGTTGTTGTAGCAGAAATGTAAGGAGAAAAGCAGTTATTTTCAGTAGTCATTTAGTCATTTTAAGTTCCACACTAGATTTCTAAGAATCAAAAAGAAAGTCTTGCTGGAGAAGTTTTCACATGGAAGTTATTAGAGATGCGTAGACATTGGGCTTCATCTCTGTGAGACCCCATAAGGCTCCTTGTCTAGGGGGGTGAATATCATGAACATGGAAGAGTTCACTGGTCTAAGGGAGAAGGTCCTGCCCCAACGGATCCTGGAGGAAGCACGACGAGGGTGACTTCTCCATCCTCTTAGACAAAGGAGTCATAACCTCATTCTTCAAAACTCTTTAAGTTTTGAAGGCCTCTTTAAGGCCTTTCATCTACAGCTGCTGGCATGTCTTCTGTGGCCCACCCGGCAAGAAGGACCCCTGCTCATGCTGCTGGAAACTGCCCCGTGAGAACAATATCCTAGTCATCAGCCAGGACACGGGGCAAGGTCCTCAATCCTTAGAGTGGGAAGGAGTGGCGCGGAATAAAAACTCTTAGCACAAAAGCTAAGGAAACCAACCCCACACTAGCACTGACATAGGAGAAATGCAGTGCTTCGATCTGATACACACCTACATGCACAGAGTAATACTGGAAAGACATTGAATATTACTATAAAAACAATGCATCCATTAATATTGCATTTTTCACTTAAAAATCACTTTCACATGGAGTAAGTAGGAGTCTTTTAAAAAGATGCAGACACACTTTTTAACACAAAAAAATTGTATTCCCTATTTATTGACCTTCTTCTCACAATAGGATATAAACTCATGAGAGGGGATATCTTATTAACTGAGTGTCTTATTCACTACCATGCTTGAATGTGATGATAGAATTATGTCTGGCACTTAATAATTATTTCCTGTGAACAGACTCTGTGACTAACCCTGCTATTAACTGAATGAATTAATGTGGGTTTGAAATGATGCCCTTAGGGTGGAAAAGAGTAATCCCTTGAACGTCAACTCTGGTCAACTGGTATTGTTTCCAGGGAATACAAAACAGAGAACTTTAAGCATGGATTTTAATGGTTATCTAATTGAACTTTAAACAATTTGAAATTGGCACCTGGCATAGCTGGATTCTGATAACACAGTTATCATAACAGGCACATTAGCTGGCACGGATCAGAAAATGGACCTCAGGTAACTGAAAGACTCAGTGATCTGAAGTATTTAGCATTGTCCATCTAAATGCCCAGAAATGTCTGCCTACCTCGAAATCATGGTTTCAGTTTTACCTACTGGATGTTGTGCTGCTCTTTCTGACAGTAATTTGTAGTTAAAGTTCAACTCTTTCTGCAACTTTTGGAAAATAAAGAAGGGTACTTGTATTAGTCTACTCTCACATTGTTTTTAAGAGCATATGTAAATATACGTGACACTGTATATTTATAAAGAAAAGAGGTTTAATTGACTCACAGTTCTGCAGGCTGTAGAGGACACATGGCTGGGAGGCCTGAGGAAACTTAAAACCATGGTGGAAGGGGAGGCAGACATGTCTTATACAGTTGGAGAAAGAGGAAGAGAGAGTGAAGGAGGAGGTGCTACAGACTTTTAACCAACCAGGTCTCATGAGAACCCACTCACTATCACAAGAACAGTAAGGGGGAAACATGCCCCCATGATTCAATCACCTCCCACCAGGCCCCTCCTCCAACACTGGGGATTACAATTCCGCGTGAGATTTTGGCAAGGACACAAATCCACACCATCAGTATTCATCTTCCTGTTTGCTGCTGAAGCAGAGAATGTGCATGCTGTTTGTTCAAAAATGATACATATTTATGGTAAAAAAAAATGCATAAATCTCAAAAGAGAAAAATTACCCAGAGAAAAACAGTACTGATAATATAGTACAAAACTTTCTAGAATACTTTCATGCACACAGATGCATCGTTTTCACAGAAAATAGTTATCTTATGCACACTGCTTTATAACTTGCTTTCCTCCTAAAATATATTGTGTGCATTTCCCCATACATACCCTTCTCCAGCCATACTGTTGTTCTTCAGTCATGCTCTTTTAAGAGCTATACCATTTTTCATCATAACGATGCACCTAATAATGGACTTAATTCTTTTCCTATTGGTGGATTTATAGGTATTTTCATTTTTAAATATAATATATAGATCTTGAATATATATATATATATATATATATATTTGAGACAGATTCTTGCTCTGTTACCCAGGCTGGAGTGCAATGGTGTGATCTTGGCTCACTGCAACCTCTGCCTCCTGGGTTCAAGCTATTCTCCTGCCTCAGCCTCCCAAGTAGCTGGGATTACAGGCATGCACCACCACACCCAGCTAATTTTTGTATTTTTAGTAGAGATAGGGTTTCGGCCAAGTTGGTCAGGCTGGTCTCGAACTCCTGACCTCAGGCGATCCACCTGCTTCAGTCTCACAAAGTGCTGGGATTACAGGCGTGAGTCACAGCTCCCGGCCGAATGTACATTCTTTTAATGATGTTTGTACAAATGTATACTTACATAGTTTGGATATGTTATTTATGGAGCAATTGCTGTCTTCTTCATCAATAATTTTTGTAATTTTGATTGAGTTGTGCATCCACATTAAAATAACTCATTTTTTAAAATTAGCTTTAGTGTACTATGCCCTTACTTCAAAAACATTATTTCTTCACTCATGAGCTTAATTTCATTTTATTGCTGTATCATTGGATGTGTTTCTTCAAGTTACTGAAGAATGATACATAAATGGGTGATGTACTTTATGAGTCCTTCCAAATATAAGTGTGAATTTTTATTGCCTTTATACATGATAATCTGTTTGGCCTGAGACAATGTTTGGTTATATCCTCCCCACCCTCCAACTATGTAAATATTGCCCTAAATTTTCTTGCAAATGTTTCTGAGAAGAAAAGTCTTAGCCCAATCTGAATTTTGGTTATTTATTGGTTATAGATATAGATGTAGATAAATAGACATAGACACAGACTGGTATATCTAGATATAGATATAAACATATATATAAAGATATGTTTTTTACCTAGAGGTTTTACAGATGTTAAAAAAAACTCCTGTAAATAAAAATATTGTCAGATGTACTTAGGTGTAGATTTCCTTTGATTAAGTTTGCCTAGAAGATAGTTGACTCTTAAAACTGAGTATCTGGATATTTTTTAGTTCTGAAAAGTTTCTTAACGTTGTTTCATATTTTTGCCCTCCCTTATAAATAATAATTGTCTTTTTGTTGTATTTCCCTCTCTCTATTTTGTATCTATCATTTATCCAGCCTTTGCGTTTCAAGAAAGTCACTCAAATTAGATCTCAACACCCTATTTTAGTTTTTTCATGGCATCATTTTGGTCTCTATTTCCTACAATGTGAGTTTTAATTTTTTATAATGCTTTAGTTTCTTGAAGATATTTTACTATATTATTCTTCTCTTTTTAAATATTGAACTGTTCCTTCTTATCTCATTCCATTCTCTTCTTATGTCTTTTTATTTCTGTTTCAAAGAAGCCACATCTAATTTAATTTGATAAAAGTGCCAAAATCTTCTTAAAATGTTCCTCTAAGATAATTAGATCACGATTTTCCACCAATGTGCTCCTCTTCTGAGTCTTCAGAATACGATTTCTTTTCTTTTTTCTCCCTCATTTGACCAAGGATATAGGTTTTTCTTTATTTTCTTTTGACCTTTGTACTAGTCAAATTCCACTCTCAGATTTGTACCTAGAGGGTAAGATATAGACAAGCCCCCGTCCAATTGCTATGGTTTGGATGTGAGTCCCCACCCAAATCTCATGTTGAATTGTAACACCCAATGTTGGAGGCAGGGCCAGGTGGGAGGTGATTGAATCATGGGGGCAGATTTCTCACAAATGGTTTAGTACCGTACCCTTGATACTGTCCTTGTCATAGTGTGTGAGCTCTCATGCAATCTGGTCATTTAAAAGTCTGTGGCATCTCACCCATCTCTCTCGGGCTCCTGCTTTCCACCATGTGATATGCCTGCTCTCCTTCAACTTGTGCCATAATTTTAAGTTTCCTGAGGCCTCTCCAGAAGCCAAGCAGATGCCAGCATCATGCTTCCTGTACAGCCTGCAGTAATGTGAGCCACTTAAACCTCTTTTCTTTATAAATGGCCAACTCTCAGGTATTTCTTTATAGCAATATAAGAACAAACTAATACATCAACTACCAACTACCAATTTTTGGTAGACTTTTTTTTTTTTTTTTCAGTTTTGTACTATTCTTCTCATCCCACAAATGACTGATAGTCTGAAAAATTGGAATACATGAGACATTATGTAGAGTTACTGGGAATTCTCCTGTCTTTACCCTAATGTATAAGCATTTGCACATAGAGACTATAATACATTTGGAGTTACTGCATTTAAATGGGCCTAGAATAAAAGAGGGACAGAAGCAAGACACACTTCTCTGTCTCCTAAAAAGCAAAGCCTAGGTTGGGTATGGTGGCTCATGTCTGTAATCCCGGCACTTTGGGAGGCCAAGGTGGGCGGATCACTTGAGGTCAGGGGTTTGAGACCAGCCTGGACAACATGGCAAAACCTCATCTCTACTAAAAAAAAAAAAATAATAAATAAATATATATATATATATATAAATACACACACACACACACACACACACACACACACACACACACACACACATACAAAAATTAGCTGGATGTGGTGGTGCGCGCCTGTAGTACCAACTATACGGGAGAGTGAGGCAAGAGAATCGCTTGAACCCGGGAGGCGGAAGTTACGGTGAGCCAAGATCTCGCCACTGCACTCCAGCCTGGGTGACAAAGAGTGAAACTCCACCTCGAACAACAGCAACAACAAAACAAACAAACAAAGAAAGAAAAACCAAGCCCTATGTGAAAGAGAGACCAACCCTGCCCTAGTCATCTGGTTAAAGCATTCATTCCCTGGCGACCTGAGTCAAAGGGCACACAATGGGACAGGTTAAAAATGTCCTGGTTTTGTTTCACTTAGTCTATATTTCAAGAGGAAAAGCTGGGCATGCCATGAAGTAAAGTCTATATAGGTTTTATCAACCTAAATCCATCTATCTTATTATTTTATGTAAGTTCTGACAATTTCTGTTTTCAGGGTGTGCATTGAACAATGTTCAACAGACATTCATCAAGTCATTGCAATAGGCTGGTGTATGATGACTTTGCAGTGGAGTGATAAATTGTGAGATGCTGCAGGACTAGGGCTAGAAGAGGGCGGGAAGTGATATTTCTTAAAGTCTCGTTTGAACTTTAACTTTTTTTTTTTTTTTTTTTTTTTTTTTTTTTTTTTGAGACGGAGTCTCACGCTGTTGCCCAGGCTGGAGTGCAGTGGCGCGATCTCGGCTCACTGCAAGCTCCGCCTCCCGGGTTCCCGCCATTCTCCTGCCTCAGCCTCCTGAGTAGCTGGGACTACAGGCGCCCGCCACCGCGCCCGGCTAATTTTTTGTATTTTTAGTAGAGACGGGGTTTCACTGTGGTCTCGATCTCCTGACCTTGTGATCCGCCCGCCTCGGCCTCCCAAAGTGCTGGGATTACAGGCTTGAGCCACCGCGCCCGGCCGAACTTTAACTTTTTATACAATCTGCAAATCTGCAGTCTTAAACCCTTGGTTTTGCCAGTGCAAAATGTGGATTCCAATGCCATAATATACAGAGATAATTATATAAAATTAAGTGAGATGCTAACCAAAAAACTCTATTGGTTTTCTATTGTTGCCATAACAAATTACCACAAAGTAGTTTACAAGAACACAAACTTGTTCTTATACAGTTCTAGATGTAAAAGTCCAACATCAGTTTCACCAGGATGAAATCATGGTGTTAGCAGAGTTGCATTCCGTGTGCAGGTTCTAGAGGAAAATCCATTTCCTTGCTTTCTCCAGCTTCTGGAGGTCTCTTGCATTCCTTGATGCATAACTTTTTCTTCCTCTTTAAAGCACATTACTTCAACCTCTCCTTTCATTGTCACATCTTGTTTTCTGATGCTGACCCTCCTGTCTCAATTTTATAATGACCATTGTGATTACATTGCCCACTGGACAAGCCAGGATAATCTTCCCATGTTGAGATCCTTAACTAAATTACGTCTGCCAAGTCCTTTTACCATGCAAAGTATCATATTCACAGGTTCCATGGATTAGATTGTGGACATCTGGGGCGGGTTGGGCAATTTTCTGTACCTCAGCCCTTTGCCTTACTTTTGTAGGTAGATCATAAATAGAATATTATTAAATACCATAGTCTCCTATTATCCATGCTTTCCTTTTCTGTAGTTTTAGCTACCTGCAGTCAACTGTGGTCCAAAAATATTAAACAGAAAATTCCACAAAGAAACAATTTTAAAGTTCTAAATTTTGCACTCTTCTGAGCACCATGATAAAATCTTGCACTGTCCTCCTCCATTATGCACATGACATGAATCATTCCTTTGTTCAGCATCTCCATGCTGTAGACACTACCTGCCTATTAGTTACTTAGTAGCCATCTCAGTTATCAGGCAGACTATCTCAGTATTGCAGAGTCTGTGTTCAAGTAACTCTTTAGTTAACAATGGCTCCAAAGTACAATAGTAATAATGCTGGAAATTCGAATATGCCAAAGAGAAACCATAAAGTGCTTCCTTTAACCGAAAAGGTGACCTTGGTGTTCTTCAGCTAGGGTTTGTTACTCTGCATGGTTTTAGGCGTTCACTGGGTTCTTGGAACACATTCTCCCATGGATGAGGGGAGACTACTGTATGCCTTCTCCCAACATTTCAATGTTGCTGGTACACATGTATTAGCTATCTATCACTGCATAACAAATTATCCCAAATTTAGTAGTTTACAATGACAAATATTCATCATCTCATGGTTTCTGTGAGTCAAAAATATAGGTACAGGTACAAATTAACAGTATACCTCTGGCTCAAGGTACCTCATGAGGTAGCAGCAGTCAAGGTATCAGTTAGGGCAATAATCTCATCTAAAGGTTGGATTGGAGATGAGATCTACTTCCAAGCTCATGTATATGGCTGTTGGAAGGCTTCAGTTCTTCATTTTTGGGCCTCTCCACAGGGATGCCTCCCAACATGACAACTGGATTTTGTCAGATGAGCAATCCAAGAGAGAAAAAGTGAGTATGCACAAGATGAAAGCCAAAGTCTTCATCTAACACATAATCTTAGAAGTGATATCATGTCACTTTGCCATATTCTAGTCATTAGAAATGAGTTGATATCTGTAGTGCCCATTCAAGAGAGTGGATATTGCACAAACGTCAGCAAGTAGGGATCATTGAGAGCCAGCTGAGAAGCTGTGTATCACTGGTACTCTAATATTTTGAACTGCCTGGATTTCCAGTGCCAAAATTACACAAATTATCTCTTCCTCTCTTTCCACTTGAGTATTTTTTTTATTTCACATATTAAATAATAATTCTAGGAAATTTTAAAATATATTTCAATGGAAAATGTTAACAATCTGTGCAATTGTGGAATTCATTTGTGAAGAATAATGTAATAATTATGGATTTTCAAGCCATCCTAAGAGTGTTTTTAAAAAAACACTATTTGATAATAATGGCTGGAAGGCAAAATACTAGAATTCAAGTTATTACCCTAAATTGAAATACGCTGGTGGATATTTTCTAATAATAGATAAATAAAAGTCAAATTGGAGAAATATGTCTCTTGCACCCTAAATAACAACTACAAAAAAGTCTTATGATAAAAAGTACCCCTGTATTTCCATCCTCAGTTGAAAGAACTACTTGATTATTTTAAATAATGGATAACACATAATGTACACTTCTCCCATCTCTTAATATGCTCAATTACAAAAAAAGAAATTCAACTAAAAATAAAGATATTTTAAAAGTTAAAAAGCTTTCTAAGAACTCAACACTCAGAAATAACAACTTTGATAGTTTTTGCTACAGTTTTTATCTCAGCATTTTTAATAGATGAAATTGTGCTACATAACTGATTTCTAAGTAAGTAAATACATATCATAATTCAAAAATAATATGAAAGTGGCTTAGTAATGGATTATACTTCACGAATATCTTACCCTTCAATATTCACTTTCTAATTCTACTGTCTGTGCTTTCTCACTTACTTCCAATTCATGTTTAGAGACCAGGGATGCTGCTACATATTCTACAGTGCATACGACAGCCCTCCTTGGCACCCACAACAAATCTTGTCTGATCCCTAATGGCATTACTGCTGAAAAATTCTAGTTTCATGTTATTCTGGATGTGGTACCCAATACAATTAGGAAAGAGAAAGAAATGAAAAATACAAATGTTAAAAAGACACACTTATTATTTGTAGGTGAAATGAACATATACTAGTCAACCCCCAAAAAACTATTTAAAATACTATTGATCAGGGAAGGAATAATTAATTCTATTAAAAATAGCCTAAGAGAAAATTGACATGTATTACAACTTGTGATATTTTAAGATGTATCAACTGCAACCTAATGTATTCAAAAAATGAGAAAAAATGTAAGCATTTATTTCTTTTATAACTTGTTACTTTTTATAATCATTTTCATTTTTAATTGTCTATTTTTTTGTCAACAAGTGTGATTTGGAGTGTAAGTTCTATACAGGAGGTTGATTTGGTGATGCAGCTGTAATGACAGGAAAACATTTCAGGTTAAAAGGCTATGCTAGGATATACATCAACATATTGCTTCCTTCACTGAGAAAGTCTTGCTGTGAAAAATGCCAGCTGACCTAATCAGTATGCTTACTGATGCAGTAAAAATTATGAATTATGTAAAAATTTACCATGGTTGTTGATCGTAAATGTTATTGCATAATGACACACGTGGTTATCAAGGGGAAGAAATTGTTTACAATTTTAATACTTCCATGTGACAAAAAATGCAATTTTTCAATTGGAGATAAAACATAAGAGCAAAAATGAAAGCTAGAAGCTTGGAAGAATCGTTTCTAAAGATCATTGTTACAAGTTCCATAATCTAATAATAAGTAACCATGAAGTACGTTAGTGATCTGAATACTGTACACTTGCAAGAAGTTATACTAAATACCTTCCAAATTTGATAAGATGTTTTGAATTTTCCTTTTGGTCAAAAGAAGATCCATTCTAGGTAATGGATTAGTTTTGAATCTATGTCTTTCCTCAAGTGATATTATAGGCTGGACACAGTGGTTCATTCCTATAATCCCAATACTTTGGGATGCCAAGGCAGGAAGATCACTTGATTTCAAGACTAGCCTGGGCAAGCACATGGTGAGGTTTTGGCTCAAAAAAAAAATTTAAACATTTTTAAAAAGAAGTGTTATCAAATGTATAACCTTAAAGAATAAGTTGTTAGAATTGAATACCAATGAAAAAAATTGAAGATAGATTGTGAAAATATAGCTTTATTTTCATCCTTTTGGAAAAGTTAAAAATTAATACCAAGAACTTGATGAAATTGCTTTAACATCTCATTTCCATTACCATGAACATACTTTTGAGAGACATGTTTCTCTACTATGAATCAGTAAAACAGTTTAGGCATACTTTGTCCCCATATGAGTAGTAGTATTGTGAATCTCACCCAGAAAAGACAGTGGGCAAGAAGAAAGCCAACTGGTCACATTAAAACCTTTAAATTAAATACTGATATATATATATATATCATGTGCATTCAATGTATGTATATAGATTTTTCATATGAAAAACTGTAGTGACAGACTAGATTTTCTAAAATTTTATTTCAAAGGAAGCACGGATCTTAAAAGACCTAAAAAGAGGGAAAAAATTAAGAAAATTCTCAAATAAATTCTCCCTCAAAATTTGCCAAGCCCTAGTGGTTTTAAAGATTAGTTCTTTTAAATTCTTAAACAACAGATAACTAGTATAACTAGTGAATAGTTCCGGAACATAGAGAGAAAGGATTAATTCCAACGACAAACAAGAAAACTTAATAAACAAGACAAATAGGTTAATTACAAAAAAAGTAAGTGTAATAACGCCAAAAAGGCATTTGATGATGTTGAACATCCATTACTGATTTAAAAAAATAGAAAATAGGATAAATGAATATTTTAATGTGCACATATTAACAGGGAAGTCAGATATGTGCGCACGCGTGCACGCGTGCACACCCACACACACACACACTTCAAGTCAAAAAGTCAGCATTATGCTGAATGAGGAAATGCTAGAGCTATTCTCGTAAGTCAGGAACAAATTAAGTTCTTCGCTCACCGTTGTTGAAGCTCTAATATAGATGCTATTATGGTAAATTAAATAACAAGCCCCCCTACTGTATGTTCATGCTCATGTATTACTCCCTGGAAGCTATGGGTATTTTATATTATATGGCAAAAGGGAAATTGCAGATGTGATTAAGGCTACAGACCTTAAATAGGGAGATAATCCTGGTTCATATAGGTGGGCCCAATCTAATCATGTGATCCCTTAAAAACATAAACACATAAACAAGAAATCAAAGAGATTCCAAGCATGAGAAGGCTTTGATGAACTGTTGCTTGTTCCAATGCGGAGGATCCACATGCAAGGACCTGATAGAGACCTGTAGAAGCCAAGAGTGGCCCTCGGATTACAACCAGCAAGGAAACAGTGGACCATAACTACAAGGAATTGGGTTTTTCAACAACCTGGCTGGGCTGGAAAATACATGCCAAAGCTTCTTGATAACAGCCCAGCAAGACAGTGCCATGATTTCATCTTTGTGAAACCCCAAGCAGAGACACCAACCTGGATGAGCCAGTCCAGACTTCTGACTCACAGAACTGTGAGATAAAATTTTGTGTTTTTTTAAGATGCTAAGTTTGTGTAAATTTTTATGGCAGCATTATAGACTGAATTGTGTCCTTACAAAATTCACATATTAAATCTGTAACCTCCAAAGTGACTGTTTTTGGAGAAAAGGCCATGTAAGGAAACAGCAAGAAGGGAGCTGTCTCCAAAACAAGAAGAGAGGCCTCACCAGAAATCAACTCTACTGGCTCCTGGATCTTGGACTTCCAGCCTCCAGAACTGTGAGAAAGTGAACTTCCATTGTTTAAACCACCTAGTCTGTGATATGGCGGTAGCCTTGGCAAATGAATACAGGCAGTGATAGAAAACTAACAGAGTTAGTAAGAGCTATCAACAGGAGAATGACCCTTACAATGTGAAATGTGTGTTTGTTTGTTACACTTAGTTGACAGTATACTTTTTCAACATAGAAATTTTATCTATGAATCAAATGTTTCAGTTCTTTCCTGACTTCTGAATTCTATGTCTTACTTAGAAGGCTTTAAATCACTACACTAGCCATCAATTTCTCCCTCACTCAGTCTAGCATCATGTTATTTATTTGTTTCAATAGGTTTTTGGGGAACAGGTAGTGTTTGGTTACATGGATAAGTTATTTAGTAGTGATTTCTGAGAGTTTGGGGCACTCATCACCCGAGCAGTGTACACTGTACCCAATGTGTCGTCTTTTATCCCTCACCCACCTCCCACCCTTTCCCCAGAGTCCACAAAGTCTATTGTATCATTTTTATGCCTTTGAGTCCTCATAGCTTAGCTCCCACTTATGAGTGAGAACATACAGTGTTTGGTTTTCCATTCCATTCCTGAGTTACTTCACTTAAAATAATAGTCTTTAGTTCCATCCAGGTTGCTGTGAATGCTATTATTTCATTGCTTTTTATGGCTGGGTAGTATTCCATGGCATGAATATATATACACACATATAATCTAGAGATTATATATATACACAACATCTTTGTTATCCACTCATTAATTGATGGGCCTTTGGGCTGGTTCCATATTTTTGCAGTTCTGGATTTTGCTGCTATAGATATGCATGTACAAATATCTTTTTTGTATAATGACTTCGTTTCTTCTGGGTGGATATCCAGTAGTGGGATTGCTGGATCAAATGATAGCTCTACTTTTAGTTATTTAAGGAATCTCCACACTATTTTTAATAGTGGTTGTACTAGTTTACATTCCCACTAGTAGTATAAAAATGTTCCTTTTTCATCACATCAATGCCAACATCTATTTTTTTTAATGTTTTGATTATACCCATTCTTGCAGGAGTAAGGTGGTATCACATTATGGTTTTGATTTGCATTTCCCTAATAATTAGTGATGTTGAGCATTTTTTCATACATTTGTTAGCTATTTGTATATCTTTTTTTGAGAATTGTCTATTCATGTCCTTAGTCCACTTTTTGATGGGATTATTGTTTTTTTCTTGCTGAATTGTTTGAGTTCCTTGTAAATTCTGGAAATTAGTCCTTTGTTGGATGCATAATTTGTGAAGATTTTCTCCCACTCTGCGGGTTGTCTGTTTACTCTGCTGATTATTTCTTTTGCTGTGCAGAAGTTTTTCAGTTTAATTAAGTCCCATCTATTTATCTTCATTTTGTTACATTTGCTTTTGGGTTCTTGGTCATGAAGTCTTTGCTTAAGTCAATATCTGGAAGGGTTTTTTTGATAGCATCATATTTTCATGGGAAGGTGCTAAACGAGTATTCTTCCCCTTCCCAAACCTGCTTTACTTTTCAAGGCTCTCTTCTATTAACTTGCTCTTTCTTGATTACCAGTTTCCCCGAACACCAAGAACAGCCCTTGGTATATGGTATTCACAAAATAAATTTGTCTCGACTAAAGGCAGTTAGTCTGGAGAAACACTCTATTCAATTGCCTTGTCTCAATTTCTGTTTTGTGTGTGGGGTTGGGGGTGGCATTATTTCTTCTCTCTGCTGACTGTCACAGGCATGAAGAAGGGAAATTCCACAATATACGTATTTCCTCTATAACCCATGATTATTGTATTGATAGAAAATTAAAACTGACATGTTGAGTGGGAAGCTCAAGCACTCATGTATCATGTGACCGATTAGAACAAAAAGGCACTCTTTGGACACTCCACTCCTGTTCAAAGCAATACCCAAGGAGTTTCTTCATTTCAATTTACCAATGAAAATTATTTCAAATCTCCATTCTGCTCCTTTTTTATTATTATTTTATTTTCTATTTTAAACAAGCACTCATTCATGGTCCATTTGGTTCTTTTTCCTGCTTTTCCTTGTGAACCACCTTTGCAAAATTAAAACAGTAAGAATAGTCTGACATCATTGACTCCATCTTGCTTCTAACCTCCAAGCTGTCCTTGTCAATCCTGTGTATAGGCCAAACTAACTTTTGGAGAAACTTAGTTTATAGTTTAACCTTAAAGCAAGGATAATAATAGCTCTTCCTAAAATTAAACCATCTTTGTAAAACTAATGAAAAGCCACAAAGTTAGGATTAGGACAGGAGCGTGCTAAGATGTAGGCATAGTTAAACGACAAAATAACCAGCCTTTGTTCTGGAATTCACAAGATTTATAACTTCCCCAATTACTGCTGTAGATAACATCACTATGACAGAACCTAAGATTGGCCTTTTGAGTTGTGGTTTCAGACTTTTACATTTCTGAAGATCAGCTGACCCCCACCTGGACTCCTGGTTCATGATTCAACCAGTCTTGTGGCCCCAGTCAGAGGTGGACCCAGCACAGGAGGACTGTTTCTCACATCCCTGTGATGACATCCTTGACTAATCAACAGCACCCATTCCTACTCTCTGGTTCACCAACTATCCTTGAAAACCTCAGTGATAACTCCAGTTCTCCAGCACAGGCTGGCCTTGCGTCAATTAAACTCTTCCTCTACTGCAATACCATTATCCCAGTGAGTTGATTTTGTCTGTGCAGTGGTCAGAAAGAACCCATCAGGTGATTACACTTGCTGTCTTCCCTCTGGACCCCAGGAAGGGATATGTTGTAGGCATCTTGCAGCCACTCTTAAGAGCTAATTTTGCATCTTGTCTCAATTCTATGTTCAGTGACTTCAAGTTGGTCACGGGAAATCAGTCATGGTGGGAGTCATGGTGCAAATGCTACAAATCCGAATCTTGTTTTCCCAGAGAGTACTGGCTCTAGGACTCAACCTGCAGCATGGGTTAGCCTTCTTCATGCCCTAGCCAGACACTCCTTTCCCTGTGAGAGAGGGAGAGAAAAGCAACCAAGAAAATCTGCTTGTCCTGTCACTAAGCAGTATTTACAAAGATTACTCAGAGGAAGCCATGAATGGCTTCTGGAAGTCCTTTATTGATCTGTGGGTTATTGCACTTTTGTGTTGGAAAAATTATTAGCAATGTTGGGTTTTTTTTTTTGATAAAATGAAGATTCAAAAGAATGATGTTAATTTTGGTAAAATAAAGAAAACTCTCAGCTTAAAATTTCATACAAGATCAATTTAATAGACTAAATATCTGTTAATAAGGCAATATTACTTATATTAAGTCCATAAGGAAAATTATACAGTGGTGTAACAAGTATATATATTCTTGGCATGAAAATCTTAAGTGGAAAAAGTAAATGGCACAAAAATGTGTACCTTATTATTGGATTTATATATAAAAATTATATATAAATAGAAAGGAAACATTTGGGGGCCTTTGAGGTACTGATAATGTTCTGTTTCTTGATTTGGGTGATTATTATATTGGTGTTCACTTTGTAAAAATCCATTGAGCTATAAATTATGATATGTATACTTTTGTATACGTATGTTCTACTTTAATACAAACGTTCACTTAAATAGTATCTAAAGATATGTGTGTGTGATTTCTTAGAAAAAAATCTAAAAGCATTCATTTAATAGTGCTTTCCTCCGGTGAGAGGAGTAGGATTTGGGAAATGGTGCAGGGGAATTTCCTTTGTTACCGTGTAAATTTTGTATTGTCTGTATGTTTTATCATGATTATGCATTTTTTTACAGGGATAAAATATGCCCCCAAAGAACTATTAAACTATCAGCTACCCATCCATTCACATTACTTTTAACATTGATTTTTACTCTACGCTTTCAGCTGTTTCTCATGTTCTACTTAAAGTTCCAGATGGAGGGAGGATTGCATTTTCCCCCCTGTTTTGAAAACACATTAGCAAAGGCAACACCTCTAAAATGTGAAGTCTATGTGATAGCCTCTTTCAAGGGAGTCTCTTTTGCAGTTGAAAGCAAGTAAATTACCCAAGATAATGCAAATTCCATTTTGTGAAATCTTTGTTGAGAGGTAAATGAATAACTGATCAAGGCACTATAAGCCTATACCTTGGTCCTTACTCTCCTCCTCCACAGACTTGGATAAATATTTTTTAAAGTTCTTGAAGGTTAGTGTGAGAAATTATTTGAGGACTAGAGATACAGTTATTAAGTAACATGTCCAAGGCTGGCATTGATGAAGGCTTCTGCAGAACCAAGAGAGTTCTTCACAAACCAAGTTGTACATATTTCTTGAGACTTCACACCTAAGTTTCACCCACTCAGGAGTAAGTTCCTAACCTACTTTAACTTAACCAGAGCTGTTACATATTGCTATGCAACAGTGCATGAGGCCAAATGAGGAGCTGAAACCAGCTTCTGCTGCCCATCATCAGCTGAGTGCCACATGGGCTGCCTTCACCCACAGGGGACATTATTTTCTAATTCCCAGAAAGCCACTATGTAGGTTAATGGTGGCTCTGACTGAACCATTCTTATAGAAAGTAGGACAATGTATTTGGCATTGATCATTTCAAATACCCTTTAAAATAAAAGTTATTTGAGAATATTACTTATTACTACATTGTATTAAGTTCATTTCCAACTCTGACACTTTCAGAGCCTTCCTAAGACTTTCAGTTACTTAATGTATATCAGGTTGGTGCAAAAACACACATGGAAATACCTAAAAACATTCTTCATTTCAGCATTGTTAATTTTTAAAGCTTTCCCCAGGGTTGCCTTTTTATATCTTTGATGCCTGAATTGGCAAAGCGAGACTTATTATATATTGTACTCTTTTCCCTTAAGGCAAGTCAATAATAAATGTATTTTTAATTAGACCTGGCAGATCTGGGCTAGGAGTCTGAAATTTGCATTTTCATTCTGCCTGTAGCCCTGACTAGAAGCTTGGAAAAATTTTCACTCTCCAAATTCTGTGCAATACGGCACTACACTCTGGGTATTGGGAACCTTTTCACAACTAACCTCTTGGTCAAATCCTAATCTGTGGAGATCATCATAGAATTTATGTCCACTCCAAACTCTGTACAAATTCCTAGGCTTTTACTTGTGGCTTAAGGAGGCAGAAAGAAGCAGAGAGACCTTATGGAGTCCTCTTCAGGAGCAGCTGATAAAACTAGAGTTACAAAAAAATTGGGGGTGGATTGTTGCCTGTAAAACTCTCCGATCTCTCAAGATCCCTGAGATAAAGCAAGGGGTGGCCAATGCAATACCCACTCTGGGAGAAGAATGCAAAAATGTGGTGCTGTGTTAAGATTCAGGAAACCGACCCTATTTCTCCAGGCATGGAGGTAGGGTCAGTCAAGAAAAGCAATTGCTCTTCAGTTTCTCAGACATTCCATCCTCCTCCTCCTGTCTGAGAAACATGTTTGGGGGGTGTTAGGAGTTAGGGCTCTAGGACATCTCACAGTTTTCATCTCCCTACTTTTGGTGTGTGATTGCAAAAAATCTCCTTTGTGTGATCGTCATGGACCAGAAAATTTGTGACCCATTCAGAAAAGGCCTGGGCTGCTGCTCCAACAATGACCCTGCTGCTGCCTCTGTGCCTGGGTCATCCCTAGCTTCCTCCATCTGGGGCAGGGCACTGGGCATCGATAGGTGCCTCAGGAAGATGATCAACTGCATTGTATGGTAGGCAGGAATGTGGGTATTCATGCTGCATTGACTGTAGCTACTTTGCTCTCACCCCCTACCTCCACCTCAGATTTATGTTGACTCAACCACTAGGCTGGGTCTAGGTCTTTAGCTGTGTAGGGCAGCAGTCCCCGACCTTTATGGCACCAGGGGCCAGTTTTATGGGAGCCAGTTTTTCCACGGAAGGTTGGGAGGGTTGGTTTTGGGATGAAACTGTTCTACCTCAGATCATTAGGCATTAGTTTGATTCTCATAAGGAACACACAACCTAGACCCCTTGCGTGCACAATTCACAATAGAGTTTGTGCTCCTGTGAGAATTGAATGCCCCCACTGATCTGACAGGAGGTGGAGCTCAGGCAGTAATGTTCATTCACCCATCGCCACTCACCTCCTGCTGTGGGGCCTAATTCCTAACAGGCCATGGACCAGTCCACAGCTCAGGGGTTGGAGATTTCTGGTATAAGGTACTTTTATCCATATCTCCTCCCCATCCCCCACCCCCAATTCACCTCAGGCAGCCTTTCTTTTATTTCTTTTCTCACCTAATTAAAGCAATCTACTTCCAGTCTGTCAAACCAGCTAAGATCAGCCTTTAATTCATCCCATCACCCCTGAAAATCAACCCACCCGGCTTCCAGTTCCTGCCAACTACCTCAAGATTTCTTTTAAGTTTTGTGCAGTTCTTTAAACCTTTCACTGCAGTATCAAAAGTCCAAAACGTGAGGGCTTGAAAATGAAAATGTAGTAGTCCTAAATATTAGTATTTCAATAAACCTGACAAACAAACACATAAATGTTTACATGCAGCATTCATGGATACTTGTTGTTTCCATATTTTCTCTATTCGTTTTTTAAATGGCAGCATTCTATGAAGGTAATAAACTCTATGGTAATAAAAATTGGGTTTGAAACCCTGTTCTTACCCTTACTTTCTTCTGTTCAATTAGGAGCACCATTTGCTGATCTTAGAGTTTGTTTCCTATATGTAAAATTGTTACCTATAAGAACAATTGTGGCGAATCGGCAAATCCATACTGGTCTGCAGCAACCTCAGTTTTTACCTCCTCAGAAGAAAGAATTCAACCAAGAGGCATAAGGCAGAGTAGGAGAGTGAGGCAAGTTTTAGAGCAGGAATCAAAGTTCGTTAAAAAGCTTTAGAGCAGAAACAAAAGGAAGTAAAGCACACTTGGAATTGGGGCAAGCAGGCAACCTGAGAGATCAGGTGCACAGTTTGACCTTTTGACTTGAGGTTTCATATGTTGGCATGCTTCCAGGGTCTTGCATTCCTTCTCCCATGATTCTTCCCTTGGGGTGGGCTGTCCGCCTGCTCAGTGGACTGCCAGCACTCGGGAGGGCTACACATGCAGTGTCTTTACTGGACTTGTACACATGCTCACTTGAGGTGTTCTTCCCTTGCCAGTCAAACATCCCTAAAAGGTCATATACCAGTGAAACTCTGCCATTTTCCCTCTTAATGCACATGTTTGAATCCACTTGCTGAACTCCTAAAATCTTATCAGGAAGCTGCTAACCACCAGTTTTAGTTTTTCTCTATCTATTGGGAGACTGCTTTTCCCTGGAGTTGGCTGCAACCAATTATTATTTTAGAGAAAAAGTTAACAACCATCACTTGATGGTCACCTGACGTTCCTGGTTGCAGGGCGGTGGGGAAGGGGGTGCTCTCTTGCCTTGTTCATGTCTGCCTGACTACCTATAGTAATAAGAGGAGGTTGTAATATTTACCTTGAAGATTTAGGGGGCTTTCTCTTAGAAAAAAAAATTCCTAAATACAATACCGGAACACAATACACAGAGATTTTTATTTTTCCAATTGAATTGCAATATTTTACTTTTGCAAATGTTGCGAAAATCTAGGACCATATGATGTGGTTAGGCTTTATGCCCCACCCAAATCTCATCTTGTGTTGTAATTCCCAGGTGTTTAGGGAGAGACTTGGTGGGAAGTGACTGGATTGGGTGGTGGTTTCCTCCATGCTGTTTTCGTGATAGTGAATTCTCATGAGGTCTGATGATTTTATAATGGTAGTTTTTCCTGTGCTGACACACACTCTCTCCTGCTGCCATGTAAAGAAGGTCCTAGCTTCCCCTTTACCTTATGCTATGATTGTAAGTTTCCCAAGGCCTCCCCAGTCATATGGAACTGTGAGTCAACTAAACTTCTTTTCTTTATAAATTACCCAGTCTCGGGTATTTCTTTACAGCAGTGTGAAAGCTGACGAATACACCATATGACCATGTAAACCTACTGCTGTGAGTGTTGGCTGCTACCTAGCCCCACAACTAACCTCCACATCTGGTGCCTGTAGTGGAATGACTTAAATGTTAGGCTCCATTGAAGCTGTCTTCCAGAGAGCATGCATATAGCCTCTTCACAAGTCCTGGCTTTTGTACAGCATGTGGTCTCAGTGGATTCTGAGTGCTCTAGAGGGCCCATCCCCTTGAACAAGGAAGACGCAGCAGGGTCTTTATGACCTAACCTCAGAAAGCTTCTAGTGTCCTGTCATCATACTTTGCTGGTAAAGCAGACACATACCCACTCATATTCTAAGGAAAGAAACACAGACCCCACTTCTCAATGGGAGGAGTGTCAAATTATTTGTGGTCATATGTTCAAATAGCCATAGGGGGCCAATTAGGAACAAATTATACAAAAGGATATACAAGTTGTAGAAAAACTTTTTATTGTTTTTCTATGACCTGCTCTGAATCATCACCATGTAGGTCCTTGCAAATCTCTGTTCTCTGTGAAATAATCTCTAATTTACAGATTCTGCTTTGGAGATGCTGAGGTTATTGTATAGTCTTGGAATTGCATTGGAAATGAAATAAATGAGAAGTCATTACAAAGTCTGAATCAGCAGTCCTTGGACAAAGGTCAAGTCTATTTTTCTACAAGCAATATTGAAAGCCTAAATGGCTAAATTATTGATGCCAAAGTGCTTCACTCTTACTAACACTAATAGTCTTTTAACAGATTTCTGTAACACAGAAATCTGTTAAATCTCCCCCAGAGAAGCAAAAAGACTTGCTACACTGAAATGTCAAGTCCATTGGTAAGGGGATGAAGAAAGTGGCTTAAAAATGTTAAAAATGTTTTTGTTGTTTATTTGTTTTTAACTTTTATTTTGGGTTTGGGGGTACATGTGAAGGTTTGTTACACAGGTTTGTTAAACCTGTGTCACAGGGTGGTTTGTACATAGTATTTCATCACCCAGGTATTAAGCCCAGTATCCAATAGTTATCTTTTCTGCTCCTTTCCCTCCTTCCACCCTCCACCCTCAAGTAGATCCCAGTGTCTGTTGTTTCCTTCTTCGTGTTCATAGTTCTTATCATTCAGGTCCTACTTATAAGTGAGAACATGTGGTATTTGGTTTTCTGTTTCTGTGTTCATTTGCTAAGGATAATAGTGTCCAGCTCCATTCATGTTCCCACAAAAGACACGAACTCATTTGTTTTTATGGCTGCTTAGTGTTCTATGGTGTGTATGTACCACATTCTGTTTATCCAATTTGTCATTGATGGGCATTTAGGTTGATGTTCGTGTCTTTGCTATTGTGAATAGTTTTGCATTGAACACTCATGTGCATGTGTCTTTATGGTAGAATGATTTATATTCCTCCAGGTATATAGTTAGTAATGAGATTGCTGGGTCAAATGGTAGTTCTACCTTTAGCTCTTTGAAAAATCACCATACTGCTTTCCACAATAGTTGAAATAATTTACACCCCCCCCCACAACAGTGTACAAGTGTTCCCTTTTCTCTGCAATCTCACCAGCATCTGTTATTTTTGGACTTTTTAATAGTAGCCATTCTGACTGGTATAAGATGATATCTCACTGTTAAAATTTTGAATAGATAGATAGATACAGAGTCAGACAGAAAGATAAACAAAAACAGGGAGACCAGAAAGACAGAGATAAAGTTTACATGCATGCATATACCAAAGCATTAAATTACTCAAAGTAAATATTTAAAATAAAAAATAATTTTTATTCACAATGTCTAATTTTATTTATTTATTTATTTATTTTTGCTGTGGTAGAAAACACATAATTTAAATTTTACTGTAATAATTATTTTTAATTATTTTAATTACTAGGCCATATGGTAGTTCTATTTTTAATTTTTTAGAAACCTCCATACTGTTTTATGATGGCAGTGTTAACTATATGGACACTGTTGTGCAACAAATTGCTAGAAATTACTCAAATTACAAAACTGAAATTCTATACACATTGAACAATAACTCTTCCTTTCCTCTTTCCCCTAGTCCTGTCAAGCACCATTTTACTTGCTGCTTCTAAGAGTTTGACTATTTTAGATACTTCATGTAGCGGGATTACGCAGTATTTGTCTTTTTTTGTAACTGGCTTATTAACTTAGCATAATGTCTTCAAGACTCATCCATGTTGTAGCATATGATAGGACTTTCTCGTTTTATAGGGCTGAATAATATTTTATTGTAGATATATACCAGTTTCTTTATCCTTTCATCTGTTGATGTACGTTTAGGTTTTGTGTTTTTGTTTTATTTTGATGAAATGACTTCACTCTAATACATGTAATAGATTTTGTTTTGTCTTTAAATTATTTTATTATGTATTTAAGGTGTACAATATGATGTTTTGTTATACATTTACATAGTGAAATGATTGCTACTGTCAAATTAACATGTTCATCACCTTCCATAGTCACTTTTGCTGTGGTAGGAGCACCTAAAATCTACTCTTAGCAAATTTTCAGTGTACAATACAATATTATTAACTATAGTCCTCATGCTGTACATTACTTCTCTAGACTTACTCATCCTACATAACTGCAACTTTGTACCCTTTGACCTACTTCTTCCTATTTCCTTCCCCCTTGCACCTAGTAATCACTGTTCTACTATCTATTCCTATAGATTTAACTTCTTTTTTTCGATTCTCCATGTAAATGACATCATAGAGTATTTTTGTTTCCATGTCTGGCTCATTTCATGTAGCATAATGTTCTCCTGATTCATCTATGTTGTTGCAATTGGCAATACTCCTTTTGTAAGGCTGAATAAAATTTTATTATATATATATGTGTGTGTATATATAATGTGTGTATGTATATATATAGATAGATAGATATACAGATTGTGTGTGTGTGTGTGATTAGTTCCCTTGTAAAAGATATCCCAGAGAGATCACTCATCCTTTTTGCCACATGACATTACAGTGAAAATGAGACCATCTAGGAAGGGGACCCTAGCACAGCAAAGAAAACAAACAACAAGATGAAATGTGTGGATGCATGTGTGTGTGTATATGTGTGTGTGTGTGTGTGTGACAATTTCTTCATTTATTCATTCACCACTTAGGTTGTTTCCATATCTTGACTATTGTGAATAATGTTTCAATGAATGTATAAGTACAGATATCTCTAAGAGGTGCTGATTTCATTTCTTTGGGGTATATACCTAACAGAGAAATGGCTATGCCATATGGTAGGTCTATTTTTAATTTTTTGAGACACCTCCATACTGTTTTATGATGGCGACACCAATTTACATTCCTACCAACAGTGTCCAAGAGTTCTCCTTTCTCTATACCCTTGACATCACTTGTTATCTTTTGTCTTTTTGATAATAGCCATCCTAACAAGTGTTAGGTAATAGCTCATTGCAGTTTTCATTTGCATTTTCCTGATGATTAGTGATAATGGGCACTTTGTCATACACCTGTTGGCCATATTTATGTCCTTTCTGGAAAAGATGTCTATTTAAGTCCTTTGCTCATTTTTTAATTAAGTTTTTTGTTTTCTCTTGTTTTGTTTTACTATTGAGTCATATGAGTCCCTTACATATTTTGAGTATAAACTTCTTATAAACTTATACAAAGTGGAAGGCAAATATTTTCTCCCAATTCATGGGATGCCTTTTCACCTTCTTGCTTGTTTTCTTTGCTGTGCTACAGCTGACTTCCAAGATGATCATATTTTCACTATAATCTTTTGTGGCAGAAGGGATGAGTGCTCTTGCTGGGATATCTTTTATTATAAGGGCACTAATCCCATTAGTAAGGTTATTAATCCCATTTGTAAGGGATTTGTAATCCTGTATATCACCTCCCAGAGGCCCCATCTCCTAATATTACCTAATACTCCCTAACATCTTGAAAGTTAGGGCTTCAACACAAATTTTTGGGGACACAAACATTCAGACCATAGCAAGCCTGGAGAATCTTCTGTGTATGCTTAAGAATGTATTCTACTGCTATTCTTATATATGAAAAACAGTCAAGCCAAGAGCCAAATCAGGAACAAACTCCCATTCACAATTATGACAAAAAGAATAAAATGCCTAGGAATACATATAACTAGGGAGATAAAAGATCTCTACAAGGAGAACTACTAAACACTGCTCAAAGAAGTCAGAGATGACATAAACAAACAGAAAAACATTCCATGCTCTTGGTTAGGAAGAAGCAGTATTGTTAAAAGCCCTATTGCCCAAAGCAATGTATAGATTAAATGCTATTCCCATTAAACTACTATTGAGATTCTTCGGAGAACTAGAAAACACTATTTTCAAATTCATATGGACAAAAAAAAAACAAAAACAAAAACAAACAAACAAACAAAAAACCTGGATAGGCAAGGCAATCATAAGCAAAAGGAACAAAGCTGGAGACATCATGCTACCAGACTACTAACTACACTAGAGGACTACAGTAACCAAAACAGCATGGTAGTGGTACAAAACAGACATGTTGACCAATGAAACAGAATAGAGAACTCCAAAATAAGGCTGCACACCTACAGCTGTCTAATCTTCAACAAATCTGACAAAAACAAGCAATAAAGAAAGGATTACCTATCAATAAGTGGTGCTGGGATAACTGGCTAGCCATATGGAGAAGATTGAAACTGGGTCCCTTCCTTACACTATATACAAAAATTAACTCAAGATGGATTAAAGACTTAAATATAATACCCAGAACTATAGAAGCCCTGGAAGACAACCTAGGCAATATCATTTAGGACATAGGCATGGGCAAAGATTTCATTACGAAGACACCAAAAGCAATTGCAACAAATCCAAAAATTGACAAATGGGATCTAATTAAACTAAAGAGCTCCTGCACAGCAAAAGAAACTATCAAAAGAATAAACAGGCAACCTACAGAATGGGAGAAAATGTTTGCAAACTATGCATTTGACAAAGGCCTAATATCCAGCATCTGTAAGAAACTTAAATTGACAAGAAAATAAAGAACTAAACAACCCCATTAAAAAGTGGGCAAAGGATATGAAGAGACACTTAGAAGACATACATGTCACCAATAATCATATGAAAAAAAAGCTCAATATCACTGATCATTTTGTTACAGGTGGGTCTTTGTTCTTAGAGCTCCCAAGATGGTGGTGGGCTGCTCCCAAGATGGTGGCAGCCACTCCCAAGATGGCAGCAAGCCCTTTTTTCTCTCACCTGAGGTTCGTGGCCTCATGGATTCCAAGGAAAGGAACCTTGGGCCATGTGGTGAGTGTTATAGCTCTATTAGAAGCCATGGGTCAAGGAAGAGAACCATGGAACCCAGCGACTAGTGTTCAGCTCAATTAGGATGAACCTGGGCACTTAGCCACGCAGGAACAATGGCAAACCTCTAGTCCAAATGGGAGTGGCAATGGGCACCTCACTGGATCAGAAACACAGCAGACACCTTGCTGGATCCAGAGGGGTGGAAGTCAACAGAGGGTCTACGACGGTGGCGAACAGCAGTGGTGGACAGTGAGCGAAAGCTCAGCTCAAGCTGGAACAAACACAGACCAGAGGAGTGTTCAGTTGCAAGATTTAATAGAGTGAAAACAGAGCTCCCATACAAAGGGAAGGGACCCAAAGGGGGTTGCCTACTCCCGGCTTGAATGCCTGGGGTTTATATCCCAATCATTGTCCCTCCCGCTGTGCTCTCAGATGATAGATGATTTGACTACTTCATTACCTTCCGCTTTTAGCCTAATTGATATTTTAGTGAGCCCACTTTACTACCTGACTGGTTGGGTGTGAGCTGAGTTACAAGCCCCGTGTTTAAAGGTGGGTGCAGTCACCTTCCCCAGCTAGGCTTAGGAATTCTTAGTTGGCCTAGGAAATCCAGCTAGTCCTTTCTCTCAATTTGAGACATGCAAATCAAAACCATAATGAGATACCATCTCACACCAGTCAGAATGGCTATTAGTAAAAAGTCAAAAAAAAAAAAAAAAAGATGCTGGTGAGGTCATGAATAAAAAAGTGCTTATACACTGTTGGTGGAAATATAAATTAGTTCAACCATCGTGGAAGACAGTGTGGCAATTCCTCAAAGACATAAAGACAGAACTACCATTCAACCCAGCAATCCCATTACTGGGTATATACCCAAAGGAATATGAACTGATCTATTATGAATAAGACACATGCATGTGTATGTTCATTGCGGCACTATTCACAATAGTAAAGACATGGAATCAACCTAAATGCCCATCACTGATAAACTGGATAAAGAAAATATTCTATATATATACCATGGAATACTATGCAGCCATAAAAAAAGAAAGATCATGTCTTTTGCAGGGGGGACATGAATGGAGCTGGAGGCTGTTATCCTTAGCAAACTAACACAGGACCAGAAAACCAAATACTGCATGTTCTCACTTATAAGTGGGAGCTAAATGATGAGAACACATGGGCACATAGAGGGGAACGACACACACAGAGGCCTTTTGGAGAGTGGAGGGTGGGAAGAGGAGAGGATCAGGAAAAATAACTAATGGGTACCAGGCTTAACACCTGGGTGATGAAATAATTTGTACAACAAAATCTCATGGCACAAGTTTACCCATATAACAAACCTGTACATGTACCCCTGAACTTAAAATAAAAGTTAAAAAAAAGAACATATCCCACTGTTGTTGGGTGGAGTGTTCTGTTTATGCCTGTCATATCCAATTAGTCTATAGTATTGTTCAAGTCCTTGATTTCCTTATTGATTTTCTGTCTTGCTGCTCTATTCATTATTGAAAGTGGGGTATTAAAATTTACTATCATTGCGTTACTCTCTATTTCTACTTTTAATTGTGTCAGTGTTTGCTTCATGTACCAATCTTATGGTGTGCTGCTTAGTTCATACATATTTATATCATCCTAGCAAATGGACTTTTATCATTATAAAATGTCCTTTGTCTCTTGTGACAGTTTTGGAGTTAATGTCTATTTGTCTGGCATAAGTATGGCCACCTTGCTCTCTTTTGGTTACCATTTTCATAGAATATCTTTTGCCATATTTTCACTGTGAGCCTGTGTATATCCTTAAGTCTAAAGTAAGTCTCTTGTAATCAGCATGTATTTGATTCTTCTTGTTGTTGTTTTGTAACACATTCAACTATTCCATTTTATTTTGAATGGGGAATTTAATCTATTTACATTTAGTGATTACTGATATGAAAGAATTTACTATTGCTATTTTTAAAATTGTTTTCTTTATGTCTTGTAGTTATTTCATATATGTTTTCTTCTCTTGCTGCCTTCTTTTGTGTTTCATTGTTTCTTGTAGTGACATGCTTTGATTCCTTTCTTATTTTCTTTTGTGCATCTTCTATAGATATTTTCTTTGTGGCTACCATGAGGATTGCATACAACATCTATTCAACTGCATACAAAAACTTTACTCCATTACATTTCCCTGCAACATACATTTTATGTTATCATAAATTGCATATCACAAATTGCATCTTTTTATATTTCATAGCCATTAACACAGTTTTATAGTTATATAATTTCTATGTTTTAATCTTTTAAACTCTATACTTGAATTAAAAGTGATTCATATGCTATCATTGCATTTTTTACAGGATTCTGTCTTTGTTTATGTATTTACTTTTACTAGAGAGCTTTATAATTTTATATGTCTTTTTTTTTTTTTTGAGACAAAATCTCTCTCTGTCACCCAGACTGGAGTGCAATGGTGCAATCTCAGCTCACTGCAACCTCTGCCTCCCAGATTCAAGAAATTCTCCTGCCTCAGCCTCTTGAGTAGCTGGGATTACAGGCACATGCCACCATGACTGGCTAATTTTTGTATTTTTAGTAGAGACAGGGTTTCACCATGTTGACCAGGCTGGTCTTGAACTCCTGACTTCAGGTGATCCACCCACCTCAGCCTCCCAAAGTGGTGAGATTACAGGTGTGAGCCAACATGCCCAGCCTATATGTCTTTATGCTTATGTTGTTGACTAGCATTGTTTTGTGTCAACTTGGAGGATTCTCTTTAACAATTCTTGTGAGACAGGTCAACTGGTGATGAACTTTCTCAGCTTTTATACTGGAAAGTCTTTATTTCTTCTTCATTTCTGAAGGACAATTTTGCTGGATATAGTACCTTTAGTTGTCAGGGTTTTTTTCCCCAGAAGTTTAAACATATCATCCCACTCCTTTGTGGCCTGTAATATTTTGGCTGAGAAAGTCACTGGTAAACTTGCAGTAGCTTCTTTGTATATCATGAGTTACTTTTTATTATTATTATTATTATTATTCTTTCAAGGTTTTTTTTTGTTTGACTTTTCAGTTTTGTTATAGTTTGTCTTGATGTGGGGCTCTGATTTCATTAGAGTCCTTTCAGATTTTTGAATTTCACTGTCATCTTATTTTCAAGATTCAGAAAATTTTGGAGCATTATTTCTTCACCTGAGTTCTCTACTTGTTTATATCAATGCCCTGCATCCAGAACTCCCATAATGGATATATTGGTTTGCTTGATGGTAAGTTTCTTCAGGTTTCCATAAGCTTATCCTATGCAAAGTTTTATGGGCTGGCTTTGATTAGGAAACTTTCCATAAGTTTCTTCAGCTATCTTTACTTTCTTTCATTCTTTTCTCTCTTTGCTCCTCTAACTCAATAATTTCAAATGACCTGTCTTTGAGTTTGCTAATTCTTCCTTCTGCTTGATCAAGTCAGCTATGGAACCCCTCTGATATATTTTTCTTTCAATTTAGTTACTGTATTCTTCAGATCCAGAATTTCTGGGTTTTAAAAAATAGTTTCTGTCTCTGTGTTGATATTCTGATTTCATTTATGCATAGTTTTATTGATTTTATTTGGCTGTCTTCATTCTCTTGTAGTGCATTATGTTTTAAGATGGTTATTTTGAATTCTTTGTCCAGTAATTTATAGATCTCCTTTTTTTTTTTTCTTGAGACAGAGTGTTGCACTGTTGCCCAGGCTGGAGTTCCATGGCATGGTCTCGACTCACTGTAACCTCTGCCTCCCAAGTTCAAGCAATTATCCTGCCTCAGTCTCCTGAGTAGCTGGGATTACAGGTGCCTGCCACCATGCTCCACTAATTTTTTATATTTTTAGTAGAGACAGGATTTAACCATGTTGGCCAAGCTGGTCTCGAACTCCTGACCTCATGATCCACCCACCTCCGCCTCCCAAAGTGCTGGGATTACAGGTATGAGCCATCACATCTGACAGAACTCTAGTTTTTTAGAGTTGGTTACTGGAATTTTATTTTGTTCCTTTGATTAGACCACATTTACTCGTGTGTGTGTGTGTGTGTGTGTGTGCATATACATGTGTGTGTATGCATGCGCTTTGTTATTTTTCTTGTGTGATTGGTGCATTTGAAAAAACAGCCATCTCTCCCAATTATATGGGCTGGCTTCGTATAGGATAAGAACTTCACCAATGAGCCTGGCTACAGAATCTGGGAACATCTCAACCTTTTTATGGGGATGTGTCTTCATTGGGGTTATGCATCCAACTTTCCAATTAGAAAGGTTTGTCCATTTCTTTTTTCAGGAGCTTGTAACATCTTTCTTTCTCTAGTGTTTGTCTGGGGTGCTACAGGATTTCTGGTGCTACGAAAAGCTGCTTAGCTCTCTTTTGTTCTCTATGACCCTAGGCACCTAAAATATGTCAACTCCATCAGGGATGCATATCAGGCTAGGTAGAAATCAGTCTCTCAGACAACACCCTGAAAAAAACAAATTTAACCTGTGTTCCATTCTTTTATTTTTCTGCCAAAGGAGTAAGTGTGAATTACATTTTTTTCTCCTAATTGTGTTGAGTCATGTGGCTTGGAGAAAGGAATGATGCAGTTGAAATCAAACAGCTTCTCTTACACATTTCAATGGGTGTGTCCTTGGCTTTGAGCTTACCCGGGTGTACTGTTACCTCTTAACTGGAATCTGAAGATCTCATAAAGACTTTTTGGACTATATATTTTTGTTCAGTTGGTGTGTCTGTAGGAGAGTAAAGTCTGAGGCTTCCTATTCAGTCATCTTGCTGTCAATCCTCTAATTTTATTTCTATCTTTCTACCAAATAGATAGGTAATTGTCCTACAGGCACTTGTAAGTTTATCTTTATATCTTTTTTCCACTGACTTTTAATGCTACTTTTGTAAATTCCCAGAGATGCACAGGCCTTTTCAAGGTCAATTAATTCAATTCCTTTCATCTATTTGCCTATTCCTTAACCAATATCACACTGTTTCAGTTACTAAAGCAGAATACTTAGTCATGATCTCTGTTAGAGTATATACTCCTACTTTATTTTTTATGCTGTCTTAAGTCTTTGTTGTATAACCATTTAAAATCACTAGGTAAAATTCTCCAAAAAGATTTCTTGAAATTCAGATAGAAATGGCACTGAATTAGTTAATTAATTTTGGTGAGTATTGTCATATTTACAATAACGAGTTTTTCCATCCCATGTGTCCGTGTACTCAGATCTTTTTCTTTTTGCCCTTCAAAAGTTATTTGTAATTGTCTCCATTCAGGTTTTACACATCTTTTGTTCAATTTATTTCTGAGTAATATATAATTCTTGTTGCTACTGCCAAAGATATCTAATTTTTATGACAGATATTAAGTGGCTTTACTAATGTGTGAAAGTACTATTAATGTGTTAACTGATTTTAAATCAAACCAACCAAAATTTTGCTCATTTTTGTAACCCTGTTTTAATATCATTATTTTTAATATTCTGGGATCTCAAAACCTGGAAGTGACTTGGGCATCTTCTGATTTCTGAGAGGACTTGGATAAGCATATCACAGAACAAAGTGCCAAAGCAAGTCAATGGTAAAGAAATGAGATCCGAATGTTCTTGTTTAGTTACCTATTCATTGCTGAGGTCCTCAAACTTTAGCTTACTTCAGAACCACCCACAGAGGTGCTGATGCAGTACCACCCATAGAGGTGCTGGTTAGGTCATATAATCTGCATTTTTAAGTCAACTAAGAGATTCTCATTAAGATAATCCTTAGGCCACATTTGAATAAACAGGGATCTATGGCATCTGCTGGCCAGAGGAGTCAGTTGCAATATAACTGATGGCATCTTGGTTATGACTTTTGCTAAGGATTTTTACTTAGTATACTGCCCTATTAACTTTTGCCAAGAATTAGGAAAGTCTATCTTTTTAGATTAAAAACATTTCCCCAATTATGGTCAGTTTGTTTGTTTTGTCATCCTGCCAACTGGGTCCTCCTTATTCTCAGTGTTAGCAGCTGTAGTCAATGCATTTCAGAGTTTCTTGTTTCTTGCTAAAATTGTTGGCCATGAACTAACTAATTAGTTGCCTTGCAGGGACAGGAGCTACAGTAGTATAATTACAGTCCTTAGCAAGAACATTAAGCCTGGTGTATTTATAAGTTCAACTTTGATATTAGTGTTGTGGTGAGCCTCATGTGTATTATAGGGGTAAGCCAAGATGAAGGGAAAAACAGAGAAATCCAAATGGATATACAGCTGATCCTTGAACAATATGGGTTTGAACTGTGTGGATCCACTTATGCATGGATGTTTTCCAGTGAATATACTAGAAATTTGTATGGAGATTTGCATTGGAAAAAACTTACAGATGAACTGCTTACCCTAGAAATATTGAAAAAAATAAGAAAAAGTTAAGTATGTCATGAATGCACAAAATATATGTAGATACTAGTCTATTTTACCATTTACTACCATAAAATGCACACAATACTATTATTTAAAGTTGAAATTCACTAAAAGTACTTATAGACCATTCATGGTGCCACTAGCAGTCAAGAGAAATATAAACAGAAAGATATAGTATTAAATCATAACTGCACAAAATTAAGTACATACTGTACTATCCTAATAACTTCATAGTTACCTCCTGTTGCTATTGCAATGAGCTCAACTGTGGCAAGTGTCCACTGAAAATGCCATGTGATGCTAATCATCTCTGTGTGAGCAATCACTCTAGTAAATTGTGAATCACAGTAAAAAGTGATTGCTTGCTGTTCTCACATATTTTTCATTATGGTTAGTGCAATACCATAAACTTTGAATAACACCAAGTGAACACACAAAATGTCATTGGTGATGCTGGAAGTACTCCCAGGAAGCATAGAGAAGTCGTGACATTACAATACAGGGTTGAATTTCTTGATATGTACCTTAGACTGAGGTCTGCAGCTGTGGTTTGCTGCCATTAAAGATACATGAATCCAGCACAAGGACCACTGCAAAACAAGATAAATTCATAAAGCCTTTGCTGTAGCTATGCCAGGAGGCATGAAAATGTTGTACTTTTTGGGAAATATGTTTTTATCTCATATTGAAATTGTCATTTTTATATAAGTATGGATTGATATCAGAAAGGCATACCTAGACACTAATATGCTTTGAAAAAGTAAAGTCACTATATGACAATTTAAAGCAAATGGAAGGTGAAGGATCTAAAGCTAGAGAATCTAATGCCAGCAAAGGATGGTTTAATAATTTTAGAAAAAATTTGGCTTTAAAAATGTCAGATAACTGGAGAAGCAGCTTCTTCTGAAAAAGAGGCAGCAGGCAGGTACCCAGATACCATTAAGAAAATTACTGAGAAGAAAGGATATCCACATGAACAGGTTTTAAATGCAGATGGAAGTGCTCTATTCTGGATATAAATGCCATAAAGGACATTAATTAATAAGGAAGAGGAGCAAGCACCAAGATTTAAGGCAGAAAGGGATATGCTAACTCTACCATTTTGTGCAAATGTAGTAATATTTATGATTAAGACTTCCCTTACCTATAAAGCTGCACACCTAAAAGCCTTGAAGGGAAAAGATAAACACCAACTCCAAGTTTTTTTTTTTTTTTTTTTTTTTTTTTTTTATGGACAACAGGAAGGCCTGGACAGTGACAACCCTTTTTCTGGATGAGTTCCATTGTTGCTTTGTCCCTGAAGTCAGAAAGCCCTTTGTCAGTAAGAGATTGCCTTTTAAAGATTTTTTGATAAGTTCAATAGCACAGTTGTGGAAGTGGTCTGCTTGCCCCCAAAACTAATGTCCATAATTCAGCCTCAAGATCAGGGTCCATAACGACCTTTAAGTCTCACTCATCACACGTGATACTTTACGGAAAGGATTGTCAACACTATTGAAGAAATCCCCAGTAGAGAGAATGTCATAAAAGTCTGGAAGGATTAAACCATTGAAGATACTATCATTGTTATAGAAAAAGCTATGAAAACCATCAATAAATAAAACAATACATTTCTGCTAAAGAAAACTGTTTCTTTGGCCGGGCGCGGTGGCTCAAGCCTGTAATCCCAGCACTTTGGGAGGCCGAGACGGGTGGATCACGAGGTCAGGAGATCGAGACCATCCTGGCTAACACGGTGAAACCCAGTCTCTACTAAAAAATACAAAAAACTAGCCGGGCGATGTGGCGGACGCCTGTAGTCCCAGCTACTCGGGAGGCTGAGGCAGGAGAATGGCGTGAACCCGGGAGGTGGAGCTTGCAGTGAGCTGAGATCCGGCCACTGCACTCCAGCCTGGGCGACAGAGCGAGACTCCGTCTCAAAAAAAAAAAAAAAGAAAAAAGAAAAAGAAAACTGTTTCTTGATATCGTACATGACTTTACCAGATTTATAACAGAACCAATCAAGGAAACCATAAAAAGATTGTGGATATGGCAAAAAAGGTAGGGGGTAAAGGGTTTCAAGATATGAATCTTGGAGAAATTAAGGAGCTAATAGACTTAACACCAGAGGAATTAAGAGCAGATAAGTTGATGGAGATGAGTGCTTCTGAGCAAGTGCCAGATGATGAGAAAGATGTAGAAGACGCAGTGTCAGAAAACAAACTGACATTAGACAATCCAGCAGAAGGGTTCCAATTATTCAAGACTGCTTTTGACTTCTTTTACAAGGACCCTTCTATGACACAGGCACTGAAACTAAAGCAAACAGTTGAAGAAGGATTGATACCATATAGAAATATTTTTAGGAAAATGAAGAAGCAAAAGGTAAGAGAAAATACAATATATTTCCATAAATTTACACAGTTTGTGCCTGCGTCTCTTGCTTACCCTTCTACCTCCTCCACTCTTCAATCAGAGACAGCAAAATCAACCCCTCCTCCTCCTCAGTCTACTCAACGTGAAGATGAAGAGGATAAAGACCTTTATGATGATCCACTTCCACTTAATAAATAGTAAATATATTTTCTCTTCCTTATGATTTTCTATAACATTTTCTTTTTCCTAGCTTACGTTATTGTAAGACTGTAGTATATAATACACACAGAATAAAAATATATATTAATCAACTGTTTATGTTATTGATAAGGCTTCCAGTAACAGTGGGCTATTAGTAGTTAAGTCTTTGGGGAATCAAAAGTTATACACAAAGTTTTGACCACACAAGGGTTGCCACCCATAAGCCCTCCATACACACATAAACACACACACTCACACACATATATACACTTCTATAATATGCACTCAACAGACAGAAATACACACACACATATAAGATGTATATCTTTCTATGGTTTTTGAAAATAAAAATATTTTATTTTTTAAACTTTTTCTTCACAAAATGACTTCAGGGAAAAATACTGGCATGTCTAAAAGCTGTGAACCAAATATCCCCCAATCATTCAAAGTGATGAGTAATGTCGTTCTTACTTGACAGTGACCAAAGAAGAGCGTAAACTGGGTATTTACAAATCCATGCTGATTTAATTGAACTGTGAATCTCCATTCAGTATCTTATTAAGTAAGATTGTTCATCTGGGCATTTTTGCTTCTTGGCACATATTGGAGTAAGCAGAGTCATCTGTTATTTTGTGATGTTCTTACCTCTGGTTTCTAAAGTTCTGAGAAAAAAACACAAGGAGGAGAATCTAATATTTATTGAGTTCCTAAAACATGCCAGACTCTATGTTAGGCATAATCCCATACTTTATCACTGATTTAATCTTCATAATAACCCAATGGAATAATATATTATTATAATCTCCATGAGATTATAAGATTGAAAAGATCGAGGTTAAGCAATTCACTCTGCTTGTACAAGGCCACATAGGTAGCAAATTATTGGGCCACCAACTGAATCTAAGACCATCTAACATAAGGCTCAGGTTCTTCATGTATTTCATCTCATTATCTTTTATATTAGGATACAAATCAGATTAGGGAACATTTATGGAGAGACTTGATCCAAAAATATAGTTCTCTTCATGTAAGAAGAACTCCTTGAACTGATGAATGAATGTATGTTCCCCTGTGTGTGGGAGTGTGTATTCCTTTGGGCTATTTCTATAGACTTACCACACATTAGTTAATTCTCCTCTGTGTTTAAAAGTGCTTGGGTGAAAGCCTGTGATAAGTACTGTGCTAAACTATTCTCTAGGTTGTCAAATAAAACCCAGATACTCTAAGAAACTATAGCAAGAACACAGATGGGACCACTGAAATAGGTTTCACCCCTCTGGAGGGTCTCGAAAATGCAAATAACTCATTTAAACAACAGCTCGTGAACTGACTTATGCCAGTTCTTCTCTAATTAGATGTGTACTTTCATTTAATGGGAGTCAACGGGAAGGAATAATATTTGGTGAGATCTGCCCTCAAGAATAAAAGAAGGCAGCAGAAGTTAAAGGGCAGTTTCTAGCTACCAATGTGCATGGGATAAAAAATAATTATAAGAGTTGTGTAAAGTGGATTAGTTTTGTAACTTCTTCATCCTTGAGACCTTGCTTTCCTCTACTTCTCCACAGTGATTAGTATGAAAACGTTAAAAACAAAAGACCTGTGGACTGGTGTAGCTTGTAGCCTGTACTATAGTGGCTTCAACTAAATTCTGACCATCACAGCCCTGACCTTCTGCTCAAAGGGAATGTCTAATGATGCTCTCCTTACAAACAGCTCAGCTTCTAGTTCTGCCCAAAGGCCTCAGGAGGAAACATAAGCTGTACTCTTGATAAAAAGAATATACTTTTGAATTAGTGCAGAGCAAAAACCTAAGAACATTTTGCAAGTGATTACAAAGGCCTGAAATAAGGAACAACATGCTGGTTCAGACTGCTGGTAAGAGAATATTGGGAACCCAAAAGATCAATAAGACTTGGAGGAAAAACTGAATCCAAAAATTACGAGACAATTTTCATAATAATTGTTTTTTAAACCATTTTCTTATACGAGAGGGAAATAGAAACTAATATCAAATGACACTGGTTCTATGAAGAATATAGTTATTCAGCATAAATTAAATATAAAGATAGAAAATATAGAGCTTTATTTTTGTTGTATTCAACTGTTTTGAGTTGAAGAATTCCTCCAGGTATCACTATAAGTGATTTGACCTGCTTCTGTTACTAATACAAAGAGCAAATCATGACAAGCAGTAATCCCTTAAAGCATTGGTTTCATGGAATTATTTTTGCCTGAATATGTTGTACTTTTCTTCAAGGGAGAAAGGAAATGAGGAGTTCTGATAAGTGTGTCTATACCCAATATTCCAGATTAGAGTAGGGATAAGAATCCCAAAGGATAGAATGGCTCAAATCAGTAGTAAGGACAGTAGGAAATCAGGCTGTCTCTGAGATGAGATTTCAGAGAGGAAAATAAATCCCTAGGAGTTGTCCTGGATCTAAAAATTGACCTCAGGGACCTAACAATAGAATGCTGACTGGGTGGGTCTGGATGCATTAAAGCCACCCAAATAAACACTGAGGTATTCTGACAGACAAATTTGAGTGAGTCAAATATTATGACACTTTTTACAATATTGAAAGAAGAATTCATAGAATGGAGAATCATAGAGGTCACCTTATGTCCATTCTTACTAGTGAGTTCAGTTTTTCCTTTACTCACTGACAAAAGGTAGGTAGTCAATCAAAAATTCCTTCACTCAGCAAACACTGAGTAAGAAACTTATTACCTACTTAGCTCATCTCGGGTCAAGTGCCCATCTCTGAACCATTCAATTGTAATGAGAAAGGTAAGGGTCATGATGTATGAACTTAGCTTTGATCATCGCAATTAGGATGAGGATGAGGGGAGGGGAGGGGACATTTCTTAGGTGTTGCTAAGAAGCAGTTCCATAGGTATCCAATGTAGCACACATGGTGATTTTTTTTTCAGATATCCAGATGGATGAATTTTCTATAAGGTTTCAAAGATAACATTTGTATTCTCTGTCTGGTCTTGCATTTGTAGTGGGTTCTCAAAAACAATAGCATTGTCTTCTCTCTAGTCTTCCTTCCCTTAATGATCTCATCCATTATCATGACAACAGAAATTGTAACTCCTCCATGTATTTCTTGGGGAAGATCTCTTTTCCTGGGCATGAAAGCATGATGAAAAGTATATAGATGAGGGTGTGAGAAGTGAAGATTGGCAAAGGACAAAGTTCTGGGGAAGAACAATATTTGGTGCACCTTTTGTCAATTGGTGATAGCTGCCCAGATCATTTTATTGTGAAGAATTCTCATTCTATATCTAGCCTCTGGATCAGTTGTAGGGGAAAGGGAGAGAGATGAAGATCAGTTGTGCCATATATTTGAACCACTTAATTGTCATCTCAAATGAAAAAGCTGTGTCGAGGGAGACAAGCTAGTAAAGGAGATGGATATAGAAAAATTAGGTAGAACAGAATTAAAATAAGGCCGGGTCAAGGAAAAACACTCTTATGGCATGAAGGAAGTTAATGATATAACACCTAAAAGTCTAAAAGTGATCAAGCATGATAATGTCAAATAATATGTCTTTTTGTATTGGCAAGTAAGTCATTGAAAATAGCTTTTGTGGAGTATTGATTGTGCAAACCTACTACAAGAGGATTGAGAAGCTAATGGATGATAAGAAAATGTAGACAACAATTGTAGTCTATTAAAGGAGCTGCCTGTAAGTGAGAAGGAGAGGCAGTGGCTAGACTGGTGTACAAAGTTCAGAAAGTTGTAATTTTTAGCAAGACAGAGGCAAGCTAGAGATGTTTCACATCTGCTGAGTGAAAAATGAACTATAATCTTTATTATGAGATTGTAATAGCTAAAAAATTGGAAATGACATACATAACCATCAATTTTTTTAAAGATAAATTTTGTATAATTATATAAGGAAAGTGGATTAATAATACTTTTTAAGTTAGTTGGGAAGTATTCATTATACCAGGTAAATCTTTATTCCTTTTGTTTGTCTGAAATAGTTTGCTATGAATTAAAACAATTATTTTTTGTTTTTAAAATAAGATAAAATAAATCAAGTATTTATAATTCTTATAAGAAGAGAAGCAGTGAGCCACCTCTATTCCTACCTGGAATTCTACTTCTTAGATGTCAACGTGTGCAAGTCTTAGTCTTGTTCTTTTAGAATTTACCCCATTTAAAAAAAAGAAAAAGATGCTGAGTACGTGATCCCATATAGAATTGCACACAATGAGAACATCACCTAATCATGAGTGTAGATTCCGCTTAAGAAAAGGAGTCCCTTTATAGTGTAGAGTTGTGGCTCAAATTCATCACTGGCTAAATTTCAGACCAATACTAGCCCTAGGAATGCAAATTGAGTGGCATATGCAACAAACTTCCACTAGATTTCAAAGATCAGATCAGGCCATATATGGGAGTGAAGAAGAAGGAACCTGCTGGTTTGATAGTGATGAGAGGGACAGGAAGCACAGCAATGTTTGAGAAGCACCAAAACATTGAGTCAGACAGAGACAATTCTAATAAAGATAAACACATGCAAAAAAGTGGCTTATATTATTACCAAATTTTGCTCTATAGATGTCCATCTCCATCCACTTAATGAGAACATGTGTTTGTTGTGTTCATTAATTCCTAATTGTCTACATAAGAGGCACTCAATAAGTATTTGTCAAATTAATGAATACATGCAAGAGTAGATGGAGCGTGGCAAATGCAACAGAATAATATGTTGCAATGCTATGGTTGGTTTTCCCTGAAAGGTTCCTTCATGAATATAAATTGAAAATAATTATTTCTCATCCAGGTTGGAGAGCTACAGAAAAATGCAGTATGTGCTTCCAGCAACTTCCCGTTGGTCTCAGTGGAAGTCAGACAGTATTTTTGTCAACCACGTGACGTCACCTCTCTTAGGAAGTTGCAGTCAGAATAATTCATTTCCCAAAGTGCTTACTGAGAAGAATTCCTTCAAAGTTAGAGGGTGAAGGGGCTTCATTCGGGGAAAACAGGATTATCTAGGGTATATGTTTTTAAAAGCTGTTACTTCAATCTTCTCCTGTTTTATCTCCCTTGAAGAGTCTATTTGTTTTGTCTCTTCCTTTTCCCTTACTCCACACACAATTTGGCTGATAGTTTCACACACAAGACTTTTTAATTATTTACAGAAAGGTCTAATGCTGAGACACGGGCATAGCTACTCATAACTTTTTCATTTGCAGATTAGTTTTATGTGTTTATGAGTTACTTCCTGAGAGTTCTCATCATATTTTGCAAGGTTTTTTATTCAGTCCCCCACCATTCATGCCAAGGTTTGAATTAGCAAATGTCTTCTTTAGTTTAATCTTGGTGGTTTTTTCTTTACCCTCTTTTTTTTACTGTGCTTAATTCTGAAGAGCAAATGTGTCCTAGTGCTTTATTCTTCTGGTTCTAATCCAACAACATGGCTATAAAGATCCGAGAAATTCTTGTTTGTGCTTTTTCTGGTGGTGGTATTCTATTATTTCATTAAATTACATCACTACAGTGGGTTGTGGAGAAAGCAGGGGTTAGAAGCCCTGTTTTTTATCCAAGTTCTGCAATTTACCAGTTCTATGAGTTTAGGCTAATCACTCAAGCCCACTATGCCTTAGTTTATTTATCCACCCAGTGAGTAAAATAATACTGTTCTTATACAGTTGTTGCCAAGTCAACTGAGACAGAAGGCTAGTAATGTCTTCTGAAAAGCACAAAGCACATAAATCAATCTAAAGTACTATGATGAGATGTACCTTTCCAATGAGGTTGCCCTGATCACCAGCTTACTTGTGCCAGCCCAGTCATCATTTCTCAGCACAGCCAGAATTATCTGCTGTTCGAGTCAAGCAGAATCACAGCCAACCCCTTCTTAGAATCCAATTATAAAGTCATTACTTAAAACATTATTGAACACACATATGTGCTCAACTCTTCTTGAGGAGTTGTAAATACAGTGGTTAGTCAAATATATGGATAAGTCATGAGCTTACATTCCAGCTTCCCTCATGAGCTTACATTTGAGTCAGCATAAGACGATAGGAAAAGGTAATTTATGTAGTCTATAATACACGCAGGCATATTTATATTTATACTGCAGAAGTGATGGTGTATCATTATCATTGCAAATTGTACATATAAATCAATTCTCCCTAAAAAATCTCCCATTCTCATTGTGTGCGTGCACACCTTATAAAACTCAGGGGCATTAAAAAAACAAACAAAAAAAACACAACATGGTGTTTAGGGTGGAGGTAGGGGGAATTTTTACTCCTTCAGCCAGAACCCAGCCTAAGTGATTTCATTAATAACCCTTTTATAGAAAGGCCACTCTCATCTGAGACACAGCTGCTATCTTCTCTCCATCCTGATCTCTTTCAATTGTTTTTTTGTGAAAGAAAATATGTTGCCTCTCATCCATGAATTCCTTTTCCTCCACAATCTCCATCACCCAAACAAGGTAATTATCTGTGTTATACTGTAAACATTTCCTTTACCTCTCATTCCACACTGGAGACAATATGTATGCCTCCAAACGATCCACTTTGGGTTTATTTAATCCTTTTGGTAGGATGCTTCATCCTTTTAACGTGGATATTGGTGGAAGACACATGGGTGGAAAGTTCAGGTCCTACAGATACCTCCTAGCAGCTGCATGAGTTTGGACAAGAGACACTTCTTCTGCGCCTCAGTTTCTTCACCTGAAAAATGAGATAATAGCGGCCGGGCGCGGTGGCTCAAGCCTGTAATCCCAGCACTTTGGGAGGCCGAGATGGGCGGATCACGAGGTCAGGAGATCGAGACCATCCTGGCTAACACGGTGAAACCCCGTCTCTACTAAGAAATACAAAAAATAGCCGGGCGAGGTGGCAGCGCCTGTAGTCCCAGCTACTCGGGAGGCTGAGGCCGGAGAATGGCGTGAACCCGGGAGGCGGAGCTTGCAGTGAGCTGAGATCCGGCCACTGCACTCCAGCCTGGGCTACAGAGCGAGACTCCGTCTCAAAAAAAAAAAAAGAAAAAAAAGAAAAATGAGATAATGAAATTATTCATCTGATAACATTCTTGTGAAAGTTAAATTAGCTAATGCATGTAATAAACTACCTGGTAAAGGATGGTCATTCAGTCAATATTAGATAGTAGTAGTATTTTTGATAAGGTAATTGCAACTGCCCAATGGGTTCCTCTTCTCTCTATCCCAGATAGAGCCAAATTATCAAGCCAGGGGAAATGCAATAAAGTGTTTTACACATACATGGCTAAATAAGAGACTGGGGTTCTATTATTACTCAAATCAGCTTCCCTGAAAATTCAGAGGATAGGGATTTTCAAGGATAGTTTGGGGGAAGCGGGGGGGTGGCTTGGCAATGGGAGCTTACTGCTGATTGGTTGGGGGTACAATCATAGGGCTGTGGGAAACGGTCCTTATGTGCACTGAGTCACTTCTGGGTGGGGCCAAAGAAGCAGTAGACGGGTCCAAATGGAGCCATGGTTGGCAGGTCCAGGTGGAGCCATCGGTAGTCAACATACAAAACAACCTGAAAAGACACCTCAAAAGACCAATCTCAGATTCTGCAATTGTTATCTGCAGGAGTAATTGGGGAAGTTGCGTAGCTTGTGACCTCCCAAATAATGGCTGGCAATAATTTATGTCTACACCTTGGTAAAATTCAGGCTTCTCTTATCCTCCTAGCCTGGTGGTCTCTCATTAACTTTACAAAAGCAGTTGAGTTTTGGGCAAGGACTATTATCATTTAAACTATAAACTAAATGTCTCCCAGAGCTTGACCCAAGCTCAGGTATAATTAAGGCCAGTCTGAAGACTAAAGGAAAGATCAGGAGTTGTTTAAATCAAATCTCTTTGACTGCCATTATTTTCTCAGTATTTTAATTTTTGCAAAGGTGGTTTCATAATTCATCTTAATTTGTATCGTATTCTTTTAACAGACTGCTTGGTGGCTCTAAGAGAATTAATAAAGGCTTGTTGGATAAATATAGACTCAGATTGGATCATTATTTTATCAATAGGAAGCCACATGATAGATGCAACATTTTGGACTCTACTATTTGTGATTTCAGGCAATTTACTTAATTTCTCTGGAGGACCTTTTCTTTGCTCATCAACAACACAAAGTGTTGGCCTCAATTTATTTCAAGTTCAAAATCATCTGAGAAGGAAAAGAAAAATAAACAAAAGTAAATATTTAAAATTATTCAGAGGAGAAACATGAATAAGAATAAAATAGAAGAGGTTTTGAGTTTATGTGGATAAGAGGAATAAGATGATCTCTTGAGTCATGTAAATAGACAAGAGCAATGGTCTAAACAACAATGATAGTTTGTAAGGTGTCTGGGTCATGGGAACCATGAAGGATGAAACAATTAGCACTAAGTGTCAATTTATTGGATTGTTGAGTGGATAAAATGACAATTTTAAAGTGCCTTGAAAAAGATAAAAGTGCTTTAAAAATGCGAAGCCATTTAACTCCTTCAATGTCTTCTTGGTTTTGTTTTAAGTTATGAGGCGTATAGTCACCCAACCTTTGTTTATTGTAAATTTAGTATCCAAAATAACTTACTTTGTTTAAACAGAATTTTTGACCTTTGCCATTGTTACAGAATTTAAAAAGCATTTTTCAGAACCAAACGGGGAAGACTAGCAAAGAGTTCTAAGTGCCACACAGTATTTGTGGGAGGCACCTTCCAACATGGCCCCCAATAATCCCACCTCCTGGTATTCATATCCTGTGTTATCCCCTTCAAATTGTACCACTGTTGGTCTACGTGACTGGTAGGACATGACGGGGTGATGGTGAATCACTTCAGAAATTAGGTTACAGAAGAATATGTGGCCTCCGTCTTGGTCCCTCATTCTCTTTTTCCCCTTAGAATATAAGTCAGATACTGTGTTGTCAGCCACACTATAGAGAAGCTCACAGGTGAAAAACTAAAACCTCTGGTCAACAGCGGGCGAGGAACTGAGAACTACAGCCAATAGCCACAGGAGTGAACTTGGAAAAGGATCCTGCAGACAGGTAACCTTTAGAAAGCCTTAGCCTCAGCCAACATCTTGATGGCAACCTCTTGTACTCTGAGCAGGAATTACCAGCCCTCAAAAATTGTATGAGGTAACAAATGTTTATATTGTTTCAAGCTCTAGGTTTGTGGCAATTTGTTATGCAGCCATGCATAACAAATGCAGTGTTCTTCAGACTAACACTGCTCTCAAAATTAAGAAAAGGAAGAGGTCAGTGAGGTCTCAGCTCATGTGGACAGGCAGATGCATTTCAGAGAGAATAGGCCTTGGTCTTGTTTCCTGCCTGCAGTCACATACTATAGTTCTTCTCTCCAGAGAAGCTTCTGTTGTGAGTTTCTTGTTATCTTTCCAGCATTTTCTGAGCATTTCTGATATTGATTTTGAACACTTTCAATACATATTAAATACTAATAATTTCTCCTTAGTATATATGGGGGAAGGAAGCATGTAAACTTGTGAAAAACTTTGTCCTACGTTATAAATGCATCTGCAAAGTGGATTTGTTTTTCGATCCTAAAGATGCATTTCTAATTTGTAACATCTATTGCTTGAACTTGTTCTTGTCATTCTGCTTTTCTATTTTGTCCAGATCCATAGACTCTTCAAAGTTGCATTTGGACTTGGGACTATTTCAAAATCACTTGAGCAATACACTTCTCTAAATGACCACTGTTCATTTGTTCAGCAGACTAGCTCTCATGAGTTAGTCTTTCCTCTCTTTCTGGAAGATATTTAGCTTTCATTGATAATTCATTAACTGTTTTTAACAAATGTGTAGTTAGCTTTCATTAATAATTCATTATTTGTTTTAATAGTTGTGAGCAGCCGAGGGTCCCTGAACACTGACTTTACCTTTTAGAGTTGAAAAGACCTTCAGCCTTTTTGAGTTGCAGAAAGTTTAATCAATTTAATTACTAAGGTTTTATTCTTGACTATTAGCCTCACAAGCTTCTGAGACTTTTTAAGCAGAGACTGTTAAGTTGTGACAGTTTTCTTTTTGGGAACTTATTTGTATCATACCTTAGCTTATTTATTTCCTTTTTTATTTTAACTTTTAAAAACATAAAAGACCATTTGCGTTAACACTCTAAGACTCAACAAAAATGTATTTCAGTCTCCGATATACAAAAGGAAATTTCTTTATTTTTACTTGCTAATAAATTTTTCTTTCAAATATGTTTCCACATTCCTTTGTCATAGTTCCCATGGTTATGTTTATGTCTTTTTTGTAGCCACTGTTTTCTGTTTAGCATGTGTTTCACTTCATTTTAAAGTTTACTACTAACTTTATTTTTAACCCCAGACCACAAAGCACATTTACATGATTTAAAACATTTACACACAATAATTTCAAAATTCTAACAGTCATAAAAGTCATGGCAGTCATGCTGTTTTACTTAATACACAGGGTGTACTTGTTTTTATTTGGATTTTTTAGAAGGTTATTTTTTTTTTGCCTTTAGCTATGTGTTTCTGAACTTTTATTTTTAATAGTATAATTAATTTTGCACATAGCTTTGCAGAACGTGCAACAAGTTACACAATTAAAAGAGATTTTCTCCAGCTTGCTTTCATTTCCTTTGCCCTGGTCTAATACTAACATTTCCTCCCAGGCTCTACCAATTTCCTCCATCCTAACTCAGATGACTTTATTTTTTGTTTCTGGCCCTTACTCCATGGAACCAACCACTAATAGGTTACTATCTATTATTTTCCAGGTTTTCTAATTTTATTTTTTCCATCTTAACATTCATCACTGGTCAATTTTGATCTATCTACCTAACACACAGTGCCAGTCTATCTTTCTCTGTGAAAACTGCCTGTGTGGCACATAATTTAGGGCTTGTATTAGTCACGGTTCTCCAGAGAAGCAGAACCAGTAGGAAGATACATCTATATATCTATATTGATATCCATATCATCTATATCTAATTCATCTATATATATATACACACACACACACACATATGCACACACACATATATAAAACAGCAAGAGTGAGAGAGGGAGATACTGAGTATGAGGAATTGGCTCATGTGATTAAGGAGGCTGAGAATTACCATGATCTCAATCTGCAAGCTGAAGAACCAGGAAAGCCAAGGGTGCTGTAATTCACCCAAGGCTGAAGGACTGAGAACCAGGAAAGCCAATGATGTAAATACCAGTCTGAGGCCTGGAGAGGATGAGATAAAATATCCCATCAAGCAGTGAGGCCGGAGGAAAAAAAAGGAGAAAATTCCTCCTTCCTCCAATTCTTGTTCTATTTAGGTCTTCAGTGGATTGGTTGATGCATAGCCACATAGGAGAGGGCAGTGCACTTCATGGGGTTCACCTATTCAAATGCTAATCTTATCAGGAAACACCTCCGTGGACACACCCAGAAGTGCTTAATCTGGGCATCCCTGACCAGTCAAGTTGACATATAAAATTAATCGTCACAGAGGTTGATAAATTAAAATCTTAACAAAAATAATAAACAGCAAGGAAAGGCCAATCTTCTGATAAGAAAACACTACATCAGTATAAAACATAGAAACAGGTACTGCTCCTAGACTCCTGGAGGCTATAACAAAGGTGGCAGCTCATGGTGAGAAAGCTTACATTTTGTAGTTCTCCCATTTGAATGTACTCAGGAAAATATAATACCACCTACCACCTGGAATGCTTGTAAGCGTTGCTAATACCTATTTTTTTTTGGGTGGCGGGACAGAGTCTGTCTCTGTCACCCAGGCTGGAGAGCAATGACACAATCACTACAACCTCTGCCTCCTGGGTTCAAGTGATTCTCCTGCCTCAGCCTCCTGACTAGCTGGGATTACAGGTGTGCGCCACCATGCCTGGCTCATTTTTGTATTATTAGTAAAGACAGGGTTTCACCATGTTGGCCAGGCTGGTCTCAAACTCCTGACCTCAAGTGATCCACCTGCCTCAGCCTCCCAAAGTGCTGGGACTATGGGCATGAGCCACCATGCCTAGCCAATGTTGCTAATTTCCAGGTCCAACCCCTAAAGACTCATTCAGTAATCCTGGAGTGTAATCCAAGAATCAGCACCCTGCAAGAAACCAGGTTTAGTCCCATGCTTTGAGGAAAGGACATTGTGATGAGAAACACAGAAAGCTCTTGTAATACGTGTATGCTTATAGTATTGAAACAAGGAGAAAGATAAATGTATGTCTTTCCTGCATGAGAAACGTAACCATCCCTCCTCCAGATTTTCTAGTAGATTCTACAATGAAGGTGAAATTAAAGGAACCATTTAAGTAACCAAGAGGAACGTATTTATGGAAAACTGTCTCGTAGAGAGTGTAAAGAAACTATTTGAATTTGCTTTGAAACATAGAAAGAAGCATCTAAAGAAAGTAAGCCTTGTTGACAAGGTGGAAGAATCTGAAATAGCTAAGAGCAAGGCCAACGTAAACCTTCCAAGGGCCATTCATTCTAATAATTGTGTCTGCTTTGGATATATAGCTGACTCTCATTTAATCTAGGAAGATATTTGAATTAGGCCTTTGCCTGTAGAACTGTGATTCTCATTATCAGCTACACATTAGAGTTATCTGGGAGCTTTAATAAATACAAATGTCTGAATCTCACTGACTGGATAGTGGGTTTTAATTGGTGTGAAGTATGATCTGATTACCAGGATTGCTGAAAGCATTTCAGAGATTTTTAATGTGCAGCTAGATTAATAACCACTGCTCTAGTTAACTTAGCAAGTACTGCAGCAGTATGAAATTAACCTAAGATTGACAGTAGAGTAATTCACAATACTTTGCATTTGCAGTTCATCATTAGCTGAAAGCTCAATATTTTCAGTGTTTCCCAGGCCCCTAAATAAACAAAGCTCTTATTTTGAGGATTTGTCACCACACTGTTAAGAGAGTTTTTATTTTTTTTAAGTGTCACTTTTGCAATCAGCCCTGTGTACATTCATTGTTCAGGGACAATTGCCTGATCTTTCACAGAGAAGCTTTTACTTCTGAAATTCCCAGATCCTTTCCCCAAAGTCCCTGTTCTGTGCACAGAACTTCCCTCCCCGCTCTAGCCTTGATAATATACACTACGAGATCAGTACAAACAAGACATTCTGAGTCTTGACGGAAGGATAGAATGTGAGAGAGGAATAAAAGTTTCCTTTGTGCAGAGCATTGGTGGTGGTGAAGGGATTCAATTTCCCGGTTGCATAATATCTGTGTAGTTTCATTTTCATTTTCACTTTTCCCTTGTTCATTCAACAAATATTTGAATCATTACCATATGCTACTTACTTTGTTGAGCATTAGGGATACAATGATGAATAGGACAGACAGGGCCCCATCTCTCCTGGAACTTAACCTCTAGTGGAGGATACAGGACAGAAAACAGAAAAATTGCACTACTGTGTAATTAATTTGTTTATTCACCCACTAATTCTTCATACAGTATTTAAACTGAGCCAGTGCCTAGAAAAGATGGGTGAGATTCAAGGATGCATTTTAGATACTGAAAGGAGGGTGGTGGAGAGTCCTTTCTCCTCAAATTTAATTTTATTAGAATAGATTTAAACATGCAGAGATTGTATAAAGCTGATTGACATTAGCCATCAAGTTTGATTGTGAAGTGGGTTGTACGTCTGTTTGGCTCTTTCTAAAACTTTGGCAGGGACCACTCAGTACTTGAGCTTTTGGTGCTGAGGTACTTCTAAGCCATGGACTTAAGTCTGTCTCTATTTGGAGGCTTTTTTTTTTTTTTTTTCCCTAAAACATGAAATTGTTTCCCAAAGAAATGAATCAAAATCCAAGCTGATTTTGCAAGTAAGAAACCTTAGAAGAAGGGGATTTTTGTCAGCCACTAATATAAAATCATCTGGGAATACAAGATTCATACTGAACTAGAATCTCAGGGACTGACAGGGGAACCTGCATTTTTAACATGGACCCCAGGACTAAAGTACCATAACGGTGGCCTCAGAGAATCTGGTCTGTCTCTCATTGACATTTTTCTTCAATCAATCCCAATCAGTGAGTCCTTATGGATTTTTTTCCAACTTGATTATCAAGTCGATAGGTTTCCACAAGGATTTTGAATAAGGTTATCTTCTTAAACTAGTATTAATAAATCCCATATATGATACATGGGACACCATCTGGTGAAGTAACAAAGGAACTTGTCTATAAATGTTTGAACTGAGGAGAGGGGAACATTCAAGGTCAGCCATCCAAAGCGAGTGAGGAGCAATTCAGGTGGGCCAGACTAGAATATGTTAGTAATCAAAACATTGAAGCCTACTCAGTGACATTGTAGTAGGGCTGAGAAAAGCCTGTGAACAGAAGTCTATTTATTCCTTCTCTCTAGTTTTAGACTTTATGGTGTCTAAAACAAACAAACAAACAAACAAAAAATCCTGTTATTGTTACTAAGCATTGACTGTCCAGGAGAGAAATAGAGGGAGAGAAAATAAACACCTGATAAAAAGATAAAGCCTTTTTTCTCCGAGTCAGAGAGGAGCCACCAGGCTTCATCATGAACAGGAGGAAGTCTTCTGAAGACTATCTCAAGACTTGGCTCGAGGTCCATAATCATTGCTCAGTTTTCTTACTGTAATCTGACGTTCCCCTGAGATTTCAATACTAAGAGCGTGCACTGGCCAGAACATCTGTGCATCCCAGTGCCCTTAGTGTTTATTTTTCTGACTGTGAATTCATATGCTGGCATGTGGTTTCTCCTTTTTTCTCTATTGAGCCTGGAGAGTATTGGTTGAGCCCCTGGCTCCATCAACCTCTCTAATTATGGTGGCAAAACAGAAAACAGAAACAGTTTCCTGACTTCAAACTTGAGCATTAAGACTCTATGGGACTACACTTACGTGAGCAGCTGGACTCATTCAATAACATGTCTAGGTTGTTTCTCAACAACCGTAACACATATGATAGACTTTTTAGAGCTCTTAGGAGACAAGTGTTTATTTTACAAAGAAGGAAACAGATTCAAAGAGGTGAAGTGGTGAGCTAAGGCCAGAAAGCAAGAACATGGATGGATAAGGACAGAAAACTTTTCATTCTAAGAGTAATGTTTCTTCTACAGCATGACAGCACCTCTCACAAACTGTGCTTGCCACAATGACTTTGTTTTCATCCAGTGATATGTCCACTGAGCTTTTGACGACAGTATACCTTTGTTAGTATGCAAATAGATAAAATGACTTCATAATTATAGAAGCTTAACTTACAGCAATTTTGTCCAAGGCCCTATAGCTTCCAAAACCAATATATATCAATGTATACTGATATACTTCTTAAGCCTAGCACAGATTTCTTCTTTTCCTTTTAGTCACCTAGAAATGTCCCTATCTAAGCATATTAAAAATCAGATGGAAGACAAACAAAACTCCTTTGCTTGAAAATGTGATCTCCCTCCTTTTAAAAATAATAAAAACTGACAAAATATTTATGTTCTATTAAAAGACACAGTCAACCTTTAAACTTGGTCTTTTCCTTAAAAAACACATCACCAAGTACTAAAAGGCTAGTTCCTATGAAACTGTCTCCAGCTAGAAAGGGAGGTCAAGATGCCCCACAAATGTGATTTACTTCCTTAAGGATGTTTAGACAGACCTCTTGCACACAGAATTGCCTTTAAATAAATAGCCATATAAAATTCATTTTGTCTGTTTTGCCTCAAGTTTGTTGTGCTTGAGGTTTATTTGCCTGCTGTTTACAGGGCTGGGGTATAACAGAAACCAGACCAGAAATCAACACATTTTTGTCTGAGCTCTCAATGTCATGTGTCAGAACAGTCACTGGCCTCCCACCAGTCTGTTGATTGGATTCAGATTATGACCTGCCTATTCGTTCCATTTAAATTACCCTGAAGGTATGAGCTCAACAGTGCTCTGAGACAGTGTTGGAATAAGCTTTGCAAACAGCCCAAGCTAGGAATTCAAAAAGGCCTCAGCAGTAGCCTAAGAAAATCTTTATTACAAAACGACTTATAGATTTGATGTAAAACATGCTTACAATCACTTTGGGAACAGCGTTTTCATGATGTATAACAGTTTATATGAACTGGAAAGAGAAAACTTCTTACAAATGATTATCCAAAACAGTTTTAAACCAAGGGTATCTCTGAAACAGTAAGTTGGTATAAACAATTATTAGGGATTTTAAAATGTAGACTGTTCTCCTTCATTTCACCTCTGATTTTGTGGTAGCTGCATAGCTCCCAGGCTAACATCTTCCTTTGTATAGTTGATACTACAATTTGTGTCTGTGTGTACCTGGCTCATGCATCTGCAGTGAAATTAATTGCCAGGGTAGGGACCACAGAAGCAAAAAGAGACTAACAGGAAAAGACATTAGTGCTTCAGAAGATAAAGGGCTTAGAATTCTACAAATATGACTCCCTCTGATTACAAAATGGTAACTTCCTACTTTTAGAACAACCAAAAAGACAGAACACAGAAATGTTAATAACAGTTGGCCTCATATTACCCAACATCCACATATGTTAGAAAATATCCATGTAATTAGAATTGAAGTCTCTGAATTGCAACAGCGCATCCCAACCAAAAATAGATGTGGCCAGAAGTCTACTAAATGGGGACCACCCATCCTTCCAGGTTCTACATGAAACTGAGTGGGAGTTTGGCCCAGAAAAAGTAAAGTTCCCTTTTAAAATTGGGGGAAAAAATTAGTCTGTAAAAAATTAACAACTGTTACAGAAGTTTTAACTATTCAACACAGAGATTGCATCTATAATACCTACATCTTGGTTTCTAATGCCATTCCCAGAAATGGAAACAAACAAGCTAAAAAACAGGGCTCCTTAGAGAAATGGCTGATCCAGGACTGGGATAGGAAATATACCGTATGAACCTGGAACATCTCTTAGTACCTGAAAAGTGAGGACATGCTCAACAAAAACCGAAACCCATTGATAGGAACATAACAGAGGGGAATGGGATCCAATGGAAAGAGCTCCCAATGATCAAATTTGAAACAACTTGAGCAAACAAAATACATAAAGTAGTATTGGATTATAAACCAAAATGTCAAATAAATATTCATGAATCTGTACTTACATGAATATGAATCCCAAATAATTTATGTACTCTACTCTCAAGAAAGTAGATCATAACTCTCCTCTCCATAAGTGTGTGCTGCATATATTAACTCCCTTCTCAAGAGTGCATTATGGTGGCCAGGAGTGGTGGTGCATGCCTGTGATCCCAGCACTTTGGAGGCCGAGGCGGGCGGATCACCCGAGGTCAGGAGTTCGAGACCAGCCTGACCAACATGGAGAAACCCCATCTCTACTAAAAATATAAAATTAGCCGGGCATGGTGGCACATGCCTATAATCCCAGCTACTAGGGAGGCTGAGGCAGGAGAATCGCTTGAACCTGGGAGGCGGAGGTTGCGGTGACCCGAGATTGTGCCATTGCACTCCAGCCTGGACAACAAAAGTGAAACGCCATCTCAAAAAAAAAAAAAAAAAAAAGGCATTATGGAGAGGAGTGGAGAGTACCTTTACAGTGGAGAAGCCCGACAACCGTACCACGGCCAGGTGATCAAGGCTAACATCATCAGTGATAAGTCGTACTGATAGTATACATCTTTGATATGATGCAGTGTGAGCTACATTTTACCTCTGTGTCTTCCTCTGCTGAACCCACACTCCTGAGAAAACAACAGACAAATTCTACAAAATACCTGGTCCATACTCCTTAAAATAAAAAGAGTCTAAGAAACTGCCACATCCAAGAGGAGCCAAAATATAATATGGTATCCTACATGGGATCCTGGAACAGAAAAAGCAGTACACATACACACACGCACGCACACATCCCTCCTAAGCCAACCTGAATAAAGTATGGGACTTAGTTTACAATACTATATCAATATTGGTTCATTGTTTGTGACAAATATACCATTTTAATGTAAAATGTTAATCATAGGGGAAGCTGGATGTGGGGTATATGAGGACCCTCTGCATTACCTTCATAACTTTTCTGTAAATCTAAAACTATTCTAAAATGAGAAGCTGATCAAAACTAGCATTTACTAAAAAGCAGAATACAGTAAGATAGGTGCGCAATGGGTAAGGAAAAGAAGGAATAAAGGGATATGATCAGGTAATGTGCTTGAGTTTGTTGTGAAGTTATAGAAACCTGGGGAATATTTCTTAGGGACAATCCCTGTCCTGGGTGTGTGCAGCACACTGATAGTCAATCTAAGGACATTTCAGCCTAAGGGCCATGAGGGCTCATGCATATATTTGCATGTTAGAAGACAGGAAGAGATGAATGCCTGGAATAGAATGCCTAGGAGTTCTAAGAGGGAAGAGTTGTGCTTTCTGATGTTAAGATTACAGGAAAAGGGTTTCTCTTCAATGCAGTTATGGAGGACTTTCAAGCCCCCAGTTCTCATTTCTGCAGGCTTGCTCTATTCTAGGGCTGAGAGTCTAATTCCAGGAGAAAGCTTTTCAGGGATCCTTTTCATAATCAATAAACATCTGTTGAGCATCTGTTGTGAAGCAGGAACTGGAAATACAGAAATGAACAGGCAGTGACTGTGCTTGCTCGGAAATAGGCAAGGGTGTTCTTTTGAATCCTCAGATTTCGATTGTCTGTGACAGAACACGGAGTTGCATTCAAGTTTTATCATCTGAGTAAGAGGATACTGTGTGCGGAGGCAGGGTTTTATGAGACCTAAATTACTATGAACACTTACTACACATGTAATAAAATTTTTACCTCAAATCTTCAAAAAAACAAAAGAAAGAAATGATCACTATGATGTCCTTCATGTCAGGAATCTCACTGAATAGTGGAGTGGGTCCATAGGGCAGCATGAGAATTGCTAAAATGGAATTAAAAATGGGCTGCTAAGGGGCCATAGAAAAGAAGTATCTAGATTGAACTTGGGGTCAGTGAAGACTTGAGCTGAGTGTAGAAGGATAACTTAGAAATAGGCTAGGTGAAGGGCTGGGCCTTGAGGCAAGAGGAAGCAGCTGAACAAAGTTTGGAGGCATAAAACAATACATCCTGGCCACATGCCGGAGCTCATGCCTGTAATCCCAGCACTTTGGGAGGCCAAGTCAGGAGGATCAGAAGGTCAGGAGATTGAGACCATCTTGGCTAACACGGTGAAACCCCATCTCTACTAAAAATAAAAAAAAAAATTAGCTAGGTGTGGTGGCCCTCACCTGTAATCTCAGCTACTTGGGAGGCTGAGGCAGGAGAATCGCTTGAACCCGGGAGGCGGAGGTTGCAGTGAGCCGAGATTGTGCCATTGCAGTCCATCCTGGGTGACAGAGTGAGACTCCGTCTCCAAAACAACAACAACATGCCCCACCTGAAGAAGTGCAATGAATTCTGCACAGCTGGAGTGAAGGGTGTCTGTGGGCAAGGGCAAGAGTTAAGTCAAAGGTGGAGATAAGGTCAAAGGTGGAGATAAGGTCAAAGGGTAAAGAGTGGGCAGAAGAATAAGGGCCTCAGAAGTGACCTAGGGACTTGAACTATTTCTAGAACATTATAATCATCCTCCTTATAGTCTCTTATATCCTATTTCTGTGTCTCCACTGGTGCTTCACAGTAATGTACTGAATGAAGTTCTACAAGACAAATGGAAGATGAACGTGAACTTGACTGTCAGAGGACAGACCACAGACTGATGTTTCACTGTCATTTTTATTGTACTATATAACTCAATTCTATCATAAAGATTATATTTTAAAGAAAATAAAACTCAAGTGATGAATGTGTGAAATTTCCACCTTATGAAAATAAAACAGTGTGTAGGAGGGACTTCCTAAACCAGGCAAGTTGTTCCATAGAACACTTTAAAAAATCCCTACCCCTAACTTTTGACATCCTCAGGATGAAGATCTGGCTATTCATATAATCGTAGGTTTAATTTCTCCCACAGATTGTGCATATTAATTTCTATTAATTTCTCCCACAGATTGTGCATATTCTTTGAGTGCCTTCAGGGTACAGAAAACTACTGTAACTCCAGCATTCCCTTAGCAACAACAGAAATGTTCTAAGAACTGAGACTGTTCTGCTTAAGGAAGAGAAGGCTAAGGGGTGATGTTTGAAGAAGGACTCGTGACTGGGGTCTGTCGTGGTTGGCCTGGAGAACACATGGCTGACGAGGGCTAAGCAGGAGCCCTGTTGGTCTAGTTTCCCTCACATCCCCAGTGCCTAGCAGATGGCCTGGCAAGAGTAGGCACTCAGTGAGGACTGCTGGATGGCTGAAGGATGTGGGACAGAGGAATGGAGGAAGGGACAGGTGGGGGCATTTGGGAAATGACGGTGCCAACTACACAAAGCCGGCCGTCTTAGGAGAGGTGGTGAAGGTCCACTGTCGAAAACCTAAATGGTGGCACAGCACAGATTAGCTCTGAGACCATGGGCTCTGAAACTTGGCTCTGTGGAGTTGCTTCCTGTCTCTGTCACTTTCTACCCTGGTATGGGTAAGAAACATACGTTTCCTCATCAGAAAATGAGGAATAATAAAATATATTATAATAATGTTTATATATTATGATTGTTGTGAGGATTAAATGATACATATACCTCTTAATTTGTATGTAATATATATAAATATAAGTATACATATTTTTTCAGCCTCTAACAATTCTAACAGTACCTGGCACACAGAAGTTATTAAAATACCATTTATATATTCGTTTTGAGGTGCCTTTCCTCTTCGAAACTTAGACTCTTGAACACTAATAGCAAGAAGAAAGGTGAGACAAGACAGGAAAATATAATTTTCCATCTTTTTTCACTCTTATTCTGAGTAAGGAGAAATTGAATGGGAACCATGGAAAATAATGATTACAGAAGTAAAATGCCAACAAAAAGTCAAAATGAACCTAGAAAAACCTGAAAGCCATGATGTAGCAAACCTCATAAACTAACGAGATTTTGGGTTTGGCCAGATGGGTTGATAAAAAGTTGAATTCACATGAACATGAAATGGAAGGATGGTAAGAGATGGCAGATTTTCAGCACATACCAGGGTGAGAAAAATAGTTTCTCACCTAAAAATGAATCTTCCTTGGCTTTAATCTTTGGAGAGAAGGAGAGATGCATAGAACTGAAAACCCTGTGCAGGGGCTGCTCTGTGCTTTGCTCTTGTGGTTGAATTCCCAGTGGTTTACTCATTCTGCTCTGGGAATTGTCCTCACTTCACACAGGTTCCAGGAACTTCTCATCGTCCCTAGAGAGGGAGCAGATTATCTGCAGCAGGTGGTGGTTGACTCCACAATGACACTCAGTTCTAGACTAATGAGGACCATTTCTCTCTTTATCATCCCACTCCTCACTCAGGCCGCCTGTGCCTTGCTCTCATTACATCCAGCTAACTTTGCCTGTGCTGAGAGGAGGTCTCTCAAGGCCAGAAGTAAGAATACTGTGATCCCGACTTGCTGACAAATCGCTAGTTCTTGGAATTGTTTGCCAGGTGTATTTGTCAAACCACTAATTTACCCTAAATTGAAAGTAAGATGGGGAAAGAGGAACAGCTGAGATACCTGATGTCCGTGGCTTCCTCTCCTCCTGTATTCCTACTCACAGTGTGGCAGAGTTGTGCATCTCAAAGAACACGGCTGCCATGGTCAGTGCAGATTGACCTCCGGTGCGCAGTATTTACATTCAGGCACTTGTAGTGCATACTGAGGTTGTCTCCCACATATCCAAACCATACCTCTCCACTGAATATTATGTTGCATTTGGGAGAATTGGAGAATTGACCTTAGTTTAAGAGAGGGCCTGCTCAGTTACAAGGTCTTTTATAGGCCTTTAATAGGAATTAGCACAGCCATGAACATACGACCCAATCTGGCACAAGAAGCGTTTGTTAGAGGCTGTGGCTTCACGGGACATGAAAAAGTCAGCCATCCTATAACCAAAGTTGAGAGGAATCAACTGATGCTGTGGATGGATGTATAGCAGAGGGGAAGCCCAGCCTTGATGACATTTATGAACTGTTGGATTAAACCTGAACTGCGCCATACCATAGAATATCCTTCTATGAGACCCAGTAAATGTCTTTGTTATTTCAGACCATTCAGTTTTCTTACTTGCTACTTAAAACATTCTAAAAATACAGAAATTGACTTAAAATGTATAATTTGTCTAGATGGCTTTTAAATTGTTACATTTTAATATAAACACATAGGATAAATTTTCTAAGACATACAGAGTTTCACATGAATGAGTGAATACATGAATGAATGAATGAATGAATAAAAGTTGGCCAAATCATCAAATTTTATTCCTTCATTCTATGAGCCTTAGTTGGTTGCCCGCTTTGGGCCTAGACTTGACCCTGAGGGTAAGTGGATCTATAACAACCTGCACTCAAATTGTTTACATCTGCTAGAAGATACAGATGCACAAAAATAACATGGAAATACAATGTGACAAATGTGATAAGAGAGCTATGCACAAATATTCCTGGATTTCAAAAATGTATTGGTGCCAGATTGTATCTTACAAGATAACCAGGGACTAAGTCAGTCAAAAAGAAAGCAAATGAGTGTTCCCAGCATTGGAGACACAAAACAAAGGCAGGGCATCCATCACTCCAGCTACAACATGAATGGCAATCCTTGGAGTTGTCCATTGCACAACCTGCACTGCTGTGTGCAGCAGCCCCCGGTAAAGACGAAGGAATACAGAAACCAGCGTGAGAACTCCTGGAACTACAAACTGTCATTCCTGCTGCAATGGTAGCCAGATCCTCCCAGGAGATTAGGTTGGAGAAGCACTTGAAAATATGCATTTTTCTTATAGAGTTATCTTATATAGCATGTTAAGGAAACTAAAGTTTAGTGTTTCTCTTAAAGTATTTGCATTAGAATCACCTGGTGAACATCTTAAAAATGCAGACTTGTAGGTCCAACACTTGGAGATTGATTTTATAAGTCTGGTGTAGGACCAGGCACCTGTATCTTTAAGTGGATCTCCAACAGAATCTTCTACTTCTCCAAATTGAAGAAACGGCGGTGACGGTGATGTGGTGTTGCTAAAGGGAATCATTCATGTGGTCAAATTTGTTTCAGAAAAGGTCCATTCCGTCTGAGAAATGGGTTGGGAGCCGACCGACTGGAGGCGGTTAGGAAGATGTTCAGTAATTCAGATAAAACATGAGGAGACCAATATGGTAGGAATGGAGAGGAGGTGACAGATTTGTACAGCTTCCTAACCAGGCCAGGTGGCCTCAGGGCCAGAGGAGCAGTATGACCCTCGCTTGTTCTGTGGATGAAGAGCTTTACCCTGCCCCCTGTGAGTGGACAGAGGATGCCAGAGGCCTGCGTGGCATCTCCTTAAACTGTTGCAGCAGTTGCCTTCATGGTGCCTGCAAAGGAGACACCTAGTCCAGGATTTGAGGCTGATGGCATCATAAAACACTGTGGTCCCAAGCACGATAGCACTATAAGCCACCCCAGGGGACCAAGAACAGGCAAAGCTCCTTGTCCTCAGGAATTCTTCATTTGAAGAAGGAGATATGATATATGGATGCTAAATAAACAGTTAGAATGCTAAGTAAATAGTTCCAGTGACTCTTAGCATTGTTGAAAGTGCCCGATGCTTTCACTTTCCATGGGTTTCCAGCCTCTTCTTCGTGTGTGTGTTGTTGTTGTTTGTTTGTTTTGTTTTGAAATGGACTCTCACTCTGTTCCCCAGGCTGGAGTGCAGTGGTACAATCTCAACTCGCTGCAGCCTCTGCCTCCTGCTTTCAAGGGATTCGCCTGCCTCAGCCTCCCAAGTAGCTGGGACTACAGGCGCCTGCCACCACGCCCAGCTAATTTTTGTATTTTTAGTAGAGACAGGGTTTCACCAGGTTGGCCAGGCTGGTCTCCATCTCTTGACCTCATGATCTGCTCTCCTCGGCCTCCCAAAGTGCTGGGATTACAGGTGTGAGCACCGCGCCTGGCCGGCCTCTTTTAACTCACAGATTTCAGCCTTTGCCCCACTCACTTATTTCTAAAGATACAGGAAAAAATACTGGTCAATGCACTCGTTATTTTAACCTCTAAAATAAGCTTTTCCATTCTTCTTTCCAGAATGATATTTCTATAAAAAACTACTAACATTATATTTGTTTATGGTTCTACCCAAAGGATAATAGAGTCTCATTGATGCATGTGAGGCCTTGTAACACTGTTAGAAGAAAAAGCTGCCTGGTAGACAAAATGAGGAGCTCAATTCAAAAGTTTAATTCTCAATTCCATTCCAAAGAACTATGAGCTGGATCGACATTAATTCCCACATCTCAGAGGGAGAGTTGGACGTTATGACACTGTTCAAGCAACTACACTTAATGAATGTATTTTATTACAACAAAGAAACATCAGCTGGAGCTATCTTCTCTAACTCCTATTCAGGCTGAAACACATTTTCATAGAAGAAGGTTTCTCAAAGTGTGGCCTTTGGATACACGTACGTAGGAAACTCCAAAGGCATTTATTGAAATTTCCAAGGCATTTATTCCAATTTCCTGTACTGCAGGCCTAAGAAAGCTACATTCTAGGGGTAGATCCAAAGCAGCCAGTCTCCAGATTTCTCCGCTGATTCTGTGCATACTAAAGCTTGTGAACGTACTAATGAAGATTCCAACACTGTTTACCCTCATAGCTCTGACACTTACACTGAGGAAACTCATTAACAAAGGCCAAGTTTCAGAAATGAGGATAATCTTAGAACAAGAAAACCTCTATACCTAAGATATTGGTGTATAAATAAATGTTAACTTTAAGGAACTTATAACCCAAGAAAAAGGATACAGAATGTGCTTTATTAGAAGGCAGATCCATAACAAGTTATGGACAATTTGAGAGCTGAGCCATATAACCTTTGAGGTCACGTTCCCCACATAATGTTCCTTGGAGAGTCTATGAGAAGCAGATCCTAAGGATGCTCAGATTTGATATTTTGAGGATATATCAAACTTGACGCTATGTATTTCCCTGTGAGACTGTACATTCCTGAAATACAGAAACTGTGGCTTTTGCATTTTTGTATCTTTGGAAACTTAACACAGTGCTTGTTAATAATAGATAATAGTGGACATCAGCAAATACTGAGCACATATCTGCCATTCAGTGAATATTTGCTGACATGAACTGGGGGGAAGAATCACTGTTGAAGAAGTCCACCATAAATGAGAACTTCACAAAAATGTGAAGTTCAATGAGATATGAGAGTGAGTTTACAAAATTGCATGCATTGTTGTTACTCAACGCATCCTTAACATTTCACCAAAAATATTTATCAATGTCACATTTTTACATTCTATCGCAAGTATTGCACACAATTCTATTCTCAGAGATTTCTCACTGTGGTGTCACTGTGGTGACTGTGCCTGGTGTCCTTGGTCATGTCCTCTTAGGCTACTCAGCTAATTACTAATTTAGTCATACTTATTTATATTGACTCTTCATAATACTGAACTCTGTTTTAAAAAGTGAACTTTAAATAAGCTTCTTACTCTTGATTTACTTTGCTCTCTCTCTTTTTTTTTTTTTTTTTTTTTGGTTTGTTTTAAAATGACTACGGCTTAAAAATATTTCTTTGAAAAAGTTCTACTGGAATATTAAGATACAAAAAAAAAAAATCTTCCATTGGTTATAGCAAAGCCTCTGCTATTTGGCATGCTGAGATAGAGGAAAAATGGCTTGAGAAAGAGAAATTGCTTTGACCACCTCTGAAAATCACATGTGTTAAAGAAAAGAGAAAACAGATTTTGGCAAGTTTTATCTCCCATTGTATTTGATCCTTTTGAGAGAGTATAGAAGTTGGAAGAGGATTTGAGTTAATTACTCTCACAAAATTTTTACTTTGGTTTCTAAATCAGAATTATGTAAAACACCCTTTACACATTGAAAGAGATTTGTACATTATTATGAATTATATAATAATATGAGCTAAAGACAAATAAATGAAAAACACATGGATTAACAGTCCTGTTGACTATGCATGTGTTAAAAAATTACAAGAAAAAATGTTGTGATACAATACATATAGAGATTTTACTAAGCAAAAACCCTATCTGGTATATAATTCGGAGTGTTGAAGAAACCCTTGGGATAAAGACTTTGAACACTTTTTCCACAGCTGTAATTTTTACAGAAACACAACATGGGCCTTTTTGTATATTCCATATAAAAATACAAAATATGGTTATTTGTGTGCAAAGTCTAAACAGAACAAACTTACTTAGAGTTATTGAACAGGCCTTCCAAAGTGAAATGGATAATGGAATTATAAACTGCCATGGCTAGAAAAGATCCTAGAAATGATTGATCCTCTCATATTGACCCAGGGCTGGAGATAATGGGCCTTGCATGAGATTATACAGCAGGTAAAAGTCAGAATTGGGGCTGGTTTGAAACTTCTAATTTTAGTTCCAGACAGAAAAGAATTATTGGTAATAAAAATGTCAAAAATGATTGCTATTACTCCAACTTGTATCTCCGTGAACCAAAAATTTACTTGTCATAGTTCGTAAAATCAGCTAAATTAAAATCTTCTATTTATGCAAAGTAACTATATGATGCAAATAGATTTTTAAATTTAGTGTGTTGTAAAATAACTTTGACTATTTAGTATTTCAGAACTTGATACTGGGCCAACAGCCACGTTGAAATGAAAGCGCTTGAATTGATTACACAAGACTGACTATAAAATGAATTCTAATCTAAAATAGAAATATGGAACATGGAGGCTGAGATGAGAAGTGACCAGGCTGCCACTTAATAAAAGTAGCCTTAGACAAATTATTGCTTTGAGCCTCCAATTTTTCATGCCACCTCCTAGGACTTAAACAATCCAAAGAAAGCATTGCATGGGAAACCACTCCAAAAATCATTAGTGTAACACAAATGCAATGTTAGTGCCACCGTTATATGAAGTAGATGCACAATATATATATCATACCAATTAATATCAGAGAGAAAGAGATGACATTTTAAGAAATTGGCTCACATGATTGTGGGGACTGATAAGTGCAGGCAAGTGTTGATGCTGTCAACCAAATAACAGAAAGAGATTCTCCAAAGCTAATGAGTTTGTTCAGTGTTGCACAGAAGATTTGCAAATCTGTAATATGCAGGCTATGGAAATCATAAGCATATCCAAAGAGGCTGAGACAAGGAAAAGCTTTTAAAGGCAAAAGAGAGAAAGTATGCAATAAGTTGTTTTAAAACAAAGAGAATATTGGTTCCAGGGGCTTATCACAGGAGTTGATGCCAGTTCATTAATGAAGACAGTAGATCAGGCAAGTGTCCTTATGCATCTGGCTAGCTGTCCTTGTGACTCATGTAGCAAGCTGTAGTTTAAAAAGTACTTGGCAAAAGTTCTTGTAAGGGCATTTGTGCATAAGGGCCCTGCAGAGAGTCTCTGTAACAGTTCTTACCATAGGTAGGTGTGCATAAGTGCCTTCCCACCTTAGTCTCCTGGCTTTATTTATTTTTTTGTTAGGGTTTGACATAAGTGACTCCATTTTGATTCTGACAACTTTCACAATGGAATCTTGAGTTTAAATTCTGCAGGCCAAAAGACTGGAAACTCAGGATTTCCATGTTGCAGTCTTGAGGAGAGTTCTTACTCCTTTGGGAATCCTCAGTCTTTGATCTTAAGGCCTTCAGCTAACAGAATGAAATCCATCTATCCACAGTATCCTGATTTAAATGTTAATCACGTTGACAAAATTCCTTCACAGAAACATCTAGACTAGTGTTTGACCAGATAACTGGGCACCATAGTTTAGCTACATTGACACATAAAATTAACCATCACGTCTATCTAAGAATAGAATTGTGGGATCATGTGGTAATTTTATGTTTAACTTCTTGAGAAACTGTCTAACTGTTTTACACAGTGGTTGTACCAATTTACACCTTCACTAGCATGTACCAGTGTCCAATTTCTCCACATCCTCTCCAACATTTGTTATTTTCTGTGTTTTATTAAAGACATCCTAGTAGGTATGAGGTGGTCTGATTATTTTTTAATACACCTTTGGAGTCACTAAATATTTGTTGTTGGAGTGCCAGTAAGATAGAAGAGGAGGTGCACACCTGTTATCCCAGCTACTTGGGAGGCTGAGGCAGGAGAATCCCTTGAATCCAGGAGGCAGAGGTTGTGATGAGCCAAGATTGCACCATTGCACTCCAGCCAGGGCGACAGAACAAGACTCTGTCTCAAAAAAATAAGATAGAATAGGTGCCTTTCACATGACATAGAAAGTAGGGACCTGGACTAGATGAACTATTTGGGTTGATGATTTAGGCATCATGTAGTAAGATTATATTTCAAAAATTATTGCAGTGTATATACTGTGAGCAGGGAAACACTTTTTCCTAAATTCTGGTGTTTCCTTCCACATCACACAGTTTAACATTCCTAACCAATCTGTCCTCTTTCAGATAGAAATAATGATTGAGCTTGAAAGAAAGTCACAGTCATGGGTCACTGAGATCTTGCCTTTCCTTTTTTTTTTTTCTTAAGAGCTAACTGCCTGTAAAGAGTTAATCTTGGCTCTGCTCCTCCAGGGACATGCCCCTCCTCTGCAGGTAGGGATGTCTCCTCAGTTTCAGGCTGACCAGTAGGTCTGCCTAATCTTGGGATTCAGTACGAGGAATCTCACATGCCAGCAGATGAATGCCAGATTTTCTAAAACAATCTTTTTACCAAAGGAGTTATTGGGGTCTCTGTCTGCTGTTCCTTTTGTCTTACCTTGAGTATTTTAGACTTTAGGTTGGAAAGCAGGAAATTTTTTATTGTATCCATTACTTGAAGACATCTCTATAATTCATACTATTATATTAATTTTCCTTTTATGATTAATCTGATCTTGCTAACAAGACAACACTCCATGCATTTATTAAATGCATTTTATGAACGTTAGAGATTCACTTTATTGATGGATACTATTGAATGGGTAATTAATTTCTAGGGGTTTAACATGTTTGATTATACTTCGTATCACACCAAAAGATGGATCAGATGTAAAATTTGCTTAAGTATTATAGTTGTTATTATATAATTTTTAAAAACTATTTTTGTAGGATTGGAGAAATGGCCTGGTATGAGATTTTCTTTTCAAAATTAAAATGGTTGCCTTTCTGAAACAAAATAAAACATTTTGATGACATAAGATAAAATTATGAGATTAAAAAACATAAAAAGACCAAAGGATGTATGAAATTTGTAGGGAGGTGGAAGAAATCTTGAAGAGAGAAGTGGGTTTGAGCAAGTAAATCTTACATTTATTCAGTTTGAATTGATCCTTCATACTGTTCTTTCTCAAAGCTATTGCCATTTTATTTGAACTGTCCTTTCTCTCATTCCCTTATATTATTTTTTCAGTTGCCACGGATTATACTTTTCTTGGTCTTTTATGATCCTTCCAGGTTGATAAGTAAGTGGGAATCTTTCCTCTTTGTCAATTTTTCCATTGTGACTGGCTCTTTACTTAACTAAGCTAATTTATTCTCTAGATAGATCATTAATAATGTGTGATGGCTATGTGTGTTTCAGAATATCCAGATAGTCAAGTATCCCATTGTGACTGTTTTCGCAAAACTTCAACTTTAGGTTTCTAAACAAATAAACATTTTTCAGAGTCAGGCAGTCTTCATAGTCATGTCACCTATGGATATGCCTGTCATACATCAAGTTCTTATATTTCAAGACCATTATAATTTTTTCACCATGGGTTATCCAAAGCATGAGATTATAGTAATTTTGTTCTAGGAACACTGTCAACTTAGGAATTAATTATAAGCAAAACAAAACAAATCAAAAACAAAATGAAACTCTCCACTTAGAGTTTTGTATAGTAAGGCTATGTATATTGAATCTAAACTGTGACTGTAAAAGAGTATTTCAACTTGAGCAATTAATTGTTCCCTATTGTTTGCTTTGAGGTTTGAAGTTCATCTTTTTTAGCTTTATTTTATTTCATTTTTTAAAGACAGAATCTCACTCTGTCACTCAGGCTGGAGTGCAGTGTCACGGTCATAGTTCACTATAGCCCCAACCTCCTGGGTCAAGTGATCCTCCCACCTCAGCCTCCCAAGTAGCTGGGACTACAAGTGGACAGCCTTTGACTATTTTCTTTCTTAATTTTTACAAATCTTTTGTAGAGAACAGGTCTCACTTTGTTGCTCAGGCTGGTCTTGAACTCTTGGCTTCAAACCATCCTCCTGTCTTGGCCTCCCAAAGTTTGGGGATTACAGGTATGAGCTACAGTGCCTGGTCTGAATTTTATTTTTATAATGTATTTTTAAGTTATTGTATTCATACATTAAGAAATAATCACAAAACCAACTTTATAACTTTATAGTAAAGATATAATGAGTTAAGACGTTTAAAGCATTATTTAGCAGCTATTATTATTCACCTAAACTTTGGGGAATAGATTATGTTATTTTTATTTAATGTCATAATTAAAAGTGTGAACCTCAGTTTTAACTCACACTTATCAGATACGTGAGTGTATTAGTCAGCTCCATAACCAAAATAGTATAGACCGGACAGTTTAAACAACAGACATTCCTCTTCTCATAGTTTTGGAGGCTGGAAGTATGAGATCAGGGTGCCAGCATTGTCAGTTTCTGGTGAGGTTTCTCTTCCTGGTTTGTAGTTGGTTGCCTTCTGGCTTGTGATCACATGACTTCTTCTTTGTGTTAGAGGAGAGGTGGGGGGGACACTGCTGTCTCTTTTTATAAGGGCAGGGCACTAAGCCCAGCCTGAGGGCTCCACACTCATGACCTCATTTAAACCTGTAATAATAACCTCCCAAAGGCCCCATCTCCAAATACTATCACATTGGAGGTTAGAGCTTGACATATGCATTTAGAGGGGGACACAAGTCAGTCTATGACAATGAGGCTGGACAATACTGACCCTCTCTAAACTGAATTTCTTCTTCTTCTTTTTTTTTTTTTTTTTTTTTTTTTAGATGGAGTATCACTCTGTCGCCCAGGCTGCAGTGCTGTGGCGCATCTCCACTCACTGCAAACTCCACTTCCTGGGTTCACGCCATTCTCCTGCCTCAGCCTCCCACATAGCTGGGACTACAGGCGCCCGCCACTACACCCGGCTAATTTTTTGTATTTTTTTAGTAAAGACGGGGTTTCACCGTGTTAGCCAGCATGGTCTCAATCTCCTGACTTCGTGATCCGCCCGCCTCGGCCTCCTAAAGTGTTGGGATTATAGGCGTGAGCCACCGCGCCCGGCCTCTAAACTGAATTTCTTAACCTGTAAAGTGAGGATTAGGACATGACAGAGTTATTGTTAAATTTAAATGATTTTCTCCTTTTGCTTGTGTTGTTTTGTGAGCATTGCTTTTGCTATAAGAGAAAAAAGATAAAACACAGGCTCCTAAGGTAAAAGGAAATGTCCCTCTTCTCTTCTTGTTGGTTTTGCTTTCAGAATCCCTCCTGATCTAGCTGTAATTCCCCTCTGCTCCTCTCAGGCAATGTGTTTCCTAGCCAAATTAGACTGGTAGCCATACTCTTAACTTGTGCGTTTTATATCTGTTTCTCTGAGATAAGCTATTAAACCAAATTCATCTAATGAAATTCCTCCTTCTGTATAAAACTTTTCTAAATCTCTTTGTAGAAATAAAGTCTCTCCTTTGAGTATTCACAGAATTTGGAGCCATTTCTATAAATATTATTTCATTTACTTTCTATTATTAGAGTTATGTACAATCATGATTTATGTCCCTGTTGGTCAAAGTTCTTTGAAGGAAAGACAAACCAGGTTATCTACTGTAGATTTAGGACATAGTAACAATTCAGTTTATAAATAAATTGATAAAACTATAGGGATAGGTAGTTCATTGGAATTTTCTTTTGTTCTTTTAATGCATGAAGAGATTGTCGTATTCACTAATAAAAATGAAAGACCATGAGAAAATGGCTTACTCAAGAGAAACAACTTTTGAGTGCTCAGTAAGCAGTAATTGTATAGTTGATGTGTTAAATTTAAATCATAGTCAAGTATTCATTAAAGTAAGTTCCCTGAGGATCAGCACCAGGCAACTCTTTATTAGCTTAGGTTGCTATTGCATATACTTGAATACAATAACAATACCTACTTTGGTCCGGCATTTAAGAGTTTACAAAATACTTCTATGTACATTATCTCATTTGTTCATCACATCAGCCCTGTGAGACAGGCAAAGAAAGTATTTTTATACCAGCTCTACAAAACAAAAATGTGAGTCTGAAATAATGACATTTGTCCAAGGTCACACGCTAGAACACAATGAAACCAGGACAAATGGTTCATCTTTTCACTCCTCGTCTGCTGTTCTTTAAACAGCAAGCTATCTCCTGCCACACAGCATGTCTTTAAAGCTACTTCATTTGCTTTGTATTACAGTTATGTACAAGCCATAATCCATGCATTTTGATAAATCAGACCAGTGTCACCACCAACCTCTTCTTAATCAGTATGTGAGATTTTGCTACACTCTAAGATTTTATTTGATTAAGCCTTCAGTGGAACAGATTTTATTTGATTGCAAAAATGCCCAGGAAAAACCCTAATATAATTACTGCAATACTTTTTTTGTTGTGTGGTTTTATATTGCTTCAGTAAACTGCTCTACTACATTTACCAATGTATTCAATTATAAAGACATATCAACTCCCTATTCTCTATTTTTTTAAAAAAATGAAACAGAAATCCAGGCAAATCGCTTCAATTTTACAAAAATTCTAAACTTGCTTCCCTCAAGAAAGCATCAATTAAAATGAACATGAAAGCCAGGCATGATGATTCGTGCTGTTATTCTCGCTGAGGTGGGAGGACCACTTGAGCCCAGGCATTTGAGACCAGCCTAGGCAACATGGCAACCCTCCTAACCCGTCTCTACAAAAAAATAAAAATAGCCAGGCATGGTGGCACATATCTGTGATCCCAGTTATTCCGGAGGCCTAAGTGGTAGCGTCATTTGAGCTCAGGAGGTTGAGGCTAGAGTGAGCGGTTATTATGCTACTGCACTCCAGTCTGAATGACAAAGCGACACACTGCCTCAAGCAAAAATAAATAAATAAATAAAATGAATGTGAAGTACAATGTATCTCAGACTAGTTTGTTTCTCACTAAAATTTAATAATTGATCAAAGTGTCTAAATTTTATAGACATTAAGCATTTCTCATGGGTATCTTTGCTAATAACTAGTTTGCTTAGTTCTCAGTTATTATTTACCTTTACTTTTCTTTATAAAATGCTGTTCAACCTTTGTAACCAAAATTACTGCTTGTTTAGGAAGTAATACTAATTACAACTCTCATTGAGGCATAACTTTGATTATATTTCCCCAAGGAAAACTCACCAGCATTTAGACTTTTTAAAATATCCTTAAACTATCCCAATTAAATACATGCATATGAAATTCATTAGATAATTTCCTCAGAAAAACAAAGTATAGTAAATGTAATTAACTAAATTTTGTTGTAGTGAATGCTGTGGTTTATACCATTTCACATGAGTCTAAGTTTTTTTGAGTTACAACCCTCTTTGCTTGGAAATCCTGAACTAACCTTTTAAACTTGTACAAGTACCAACAACCTCAGTCTGGCAGTTGTTAAGTGCCTTGCTCTGCATGTACAAGCTCTGGCTTGGCCTCTTGCCATAATGTCAATTAAGGCCTACTTCTTCGGTATTGGTGCTATATCAAGGTGCCAATTTATGATAAGAAAAGAAAGCCCTTCAGATTACAAGTGCTGCTTCATTTAGATTCTGTATTAGGCTGTTCTTGCATTACTATAAAGAAATACCTGAGACTGTGTAATTTGTAAGAAAAGTAGTTTAATTGGTTTATGATTCTTCAGGCTGTATAGGAAGCATGGCACCCACATATGCTTCTGGGGAGAACTCAGGAAGTTTAAAATCATGGCAGAATGTGAAGGGAGAGCAGGCATCTAACACAGTGGGAGTAGGAGCAAGAGAGAGAGCGGGGAAGGAGGTGCCACACACTTTAACAACAAGATCTCATGAGAACTCACTGACTATCACAAAGACAGCACCAACCCACGAAGGATCACAAACACCTCCCTTCAGGCCCCACTTCCAACACTGGGGATTATAATTCAACATGAGGGGTTTGGTGGGGACATCTATTTGGACTATATTATTCCTTCCCTGGCCCCATAAATCTCATGTCCTTCTCACATTGCATAAGATAATCATCCCCTGCCAATAGTCACCCAAAAGTTCAACTCATTTCAGCATCACTCAAAAGTTCAAAGTCCAAAGTTTCATCTGAGACAAGGCAAGTCTCTTTCACCTACGAGCATGTAAAATAAAAAACAAGTTATGTACTTCCAACATACAATTAGGGTACAGGCATTGGGTAAACATCCTCATCCCAAAATGGAGAAATTGGTTAAAAGAAAGGAGTTACAGGACCCATGCCAGTTCAAAACCCAGCAGGGAAGTCATTACATCTTAAAGCTTCAAAACAATGTCCTTTGACTCATGTCCCACATCAGAGCACACTGCTGCAAGAGGTGTGCTCCTATGGCTTTGGGCAGCCCTGCCCTGTGACTCTCCAGGGTTCAGCCCTTGCAGCTTCTCTCATGAGTTGGTCCATTTTCACACTGCTATAAAGTTTCTACCTGAGGCTGGGTAATGTATAAAGAAAGGAGGTTTGATTGACACAGTTCCACATGGCTGGGAAGACTCAGGAAATTTACAATCATGGCGGAAGGCAAAGGGGAAGTAAGGCAAGTCTTAAATGATGGCAGGAGAGAGTCCAGTGGAAACTGCCAATTCTGAACCATCAGATCTCATGAGAACTCCCTCACTATCATAAAAAAGCATGGGGGAAACCATCCCCGTGATCCAATCACCTCCCACCAGAATCTTCCCTCAACACATGAGGATTACAATTCGAGACAAGATTTGGAGGGGGGACCCAGAGCCAAACCACATCAGAGCTGAATGCCTGTGGCTTTTTCAGGTGCAGGGTACAAGCTGCTGGTGGATCTACCATTCTGGGGTCTGGAAGATGGTGGCTCCCTTTCCACAGCTCCACTAAGCAGTGCCCCAGTGGGGACTCTGTGTGGGGCCTCCAACCCCACATTTTCCCTCTGTACTTCCTTACTAGAAGTTCTCTGTGAGTGCTCTGCCCCTGCAGCAGGCTTCTGACTAGACACCTAGGCTTTTCCATACATCCTCTGAAATCTAGGCAGAGGCTGCTAAGCCTTCCCTCTTGCACTCTGCATGCACCTGCAGGATTAGCACCATATGGAAGTTATCAAGGCTTATAGCTTGCTTTCTCCAAGGAGGCAGCCCAAGCTGTACCTGAACCCCTTTGAACCACAGCTGAACAGCTGGGATGTAGGGAGCAGTGTCCCAAGGCTGCATAGGGCAGCAGGACACTGGGCCTGGCTCAGGAAACTATTCTTCCCTCCTAGCCCTCCGGACTTGTGATGGGAGGGGCTGCTGTGAAGGTGTCTGAAATACCTTTGAGGCCTTTTCCCCATTATCTTGAATATTAGCACTTGGCTACCCTTTAGTTATACAATTATCTCCAACAGGTAGTTGCTCCACATCCTGCTTGAATTCCTCTTCAGCAAAAGCTTTTTCTTTCTCTGACACATGGCCAGGCTACAGATTTTCCAAATTTTTATGCTCTACTTCCTTAAATATATATTCCAACTTTATTTCTTTGCTCCCACATCTGACCATAGGCAATTAGAAGCAGCCATGCCACATCTTGAACACTTTCCTGCTTAGAAATTTCTTTTGCCAGATACCCTAAATCATCACTCTGAAGTTCAAACTTCCACAGATCACTAGGGCATGAACAGAACGCAGCCAAGTGTTTTGCTAGGGCATAACAAGGGTGGCCTTTGCTCCGGTTTCCAATAAGTTCCTCATTTCCATCTGAGACCTCATCAATCTGGCCTTTACTGCCCATATCACCATCAGCATTTTGGTCACAATCATTAACTAATCTGCGAGAAATTCCAAACTTTCCCTCATCTTCCTGTCTTCTTCTGAGCCCTCCAAACTCTTTCAACCTCTTTTCATTACCTATTTCCAAAGCTACCTCTACATTTTCAGGTTTCATCACAGCAATGCCCCACTCCTTGGTACCAATTTTTTTTATTAGGCCATTCTTGCATTGCTATAAAGAAATGTTTGAGGCTAGGTAATTTATAAAGAAAAGAGGATTAATTGGTTCACAGTTCGGCAGGCTGTACAAGCATAGTGCCGGCATCTGCTCTGAGGAGGCCTCAGGGAACTTTTACTCATGGTGGAAGGTGGAGCGAGAGCCAGTATATCAACTGGCAAGAGCAGGAGTAAAGGCAAGACTTGGGGGAGGTAGCACACTTTACAACAACTGGATCTCTTCAGAACTCACTCACTGTCATGAAGACAGCACCAAGTCATGACAGATCTGCCCCCATGAACCAAACATCTCCTACCAGGCCCCACTTTCAACACTGACATTATAATTCAACATGAGATTTGGTGGGGATTTATATTCAAATTATATCAGATTCTAAGATCCTAGCTTTCCATTGTGTTTTCTGTGACATTGTATCTGCTATACAACAAAGCTGAAGCTCTTAAAGACAGAGTTCAAAAATAGTATAATGATCTTTTAGTTGGTAACTGAAAATAGGTGTGACCTAACCATAGGGCATTCCGAATGCTTTATTGTGGCTGGGTGACTTCAATAATACTGATATAGTTTGGCTGTGTCCCCACCCAAATTTCATCTTGAATTGTAGCTCCCATAATCCCCATGTGTTGTGGGAAGGACCCAGTAGGAGGTAATAATTCATGGGGATGGGTTTTTCTCATACTGTTCTCGTGACAGTGAATAAGTCTTATGAGATGTGACGGTTTCATAAAGGGCAGTTCCCCTGCACAGGTTCTCTTGCTTGTCACCATGTAAGACATAACTTTTCTCCTCCTTTACCTTCCACCATGATTGTGAGGCCTCCCCAGGCATGTGGAACTGTGAGTCCATTAAACCTCTATTTCTTTATAAATTACCCAGTCTTGGGTTTTGCTTCATAGCAGTTTGATAATGAATGAATACAGATACTGAATAAATACCTCATTAAAGCAGCACATAAAAACATTGGAAACAAAGGCTCTAACAATGTGGAGTTATCAGGGATCTGGGAAACATAGGCAGCAGGCCTGCCAGCCTGGCAACATGATGTCAGGATGACACTGAGGTGAAAAAGCTGAATCTAAACCACCATCTGATATTGCAACTAAAAGTTGTTATCTTTTCCCACTTGGCTTATTTAAATGCTGCACCCAAACCACATAAACTGAAAGCCTGTTATGCTGCGTGTCATTCCAGTGGAACATAGAAAAAATCTTTTGCAAACCAATTGTACCTTTGGAACATTATGGCCTTTAAAAATCTTCTCTGTAATAGAGCATACTCTAAAAGGGAAATGAATGCAGGGTTTTGGTAAAATATAAACTCCATCTAATTGTGGGTAATACTACATATAGACTGAAATATGGTAACACATATACAGACATGCAGTTGGAAATGGAGGTTGCTGTGTGTACTGTGTTATGTGAACAAACTAATTTAACAAATTTAGAAAGTATTGATGGCCAGGCATGGTGGTTTATGCCTGTGATCCCAGCACTTTGAGAGGCTAAGGAGGGAAGATTACTTGAGCCCAGGAGATTGAGACCAGCCTGGAAACCATAGTGAGGCTGCATGTCTACAAAAAAAAAAAAAAAGTTTAAAAATCAGCCAGGCATAGTGCTATGTGCCTGTAGTCCCAGCTACTTGGGAGGCTGAGGTGGGAGAATTGCTTGAGTCTGGGAGGTTGAGGCTGCAGTAAGCTGATCACTCAGCTGCATTTCTAGCTGAGTGACAGAGTGAGACCCTGTCTCAAAAAAAAAAAAAAAAAGTATTGGTATTACTCATGATGGAGGGTGAGGTGGGAGCCTGAACATCATATGGTGGGAGCAGGAGCAAGAGTGAGAGTGGTGGGGAGGCGCCACACTTTACAACAGGCTGCCATTTACATTGCTTCTCAGAATAGTAATCTATATTGATTCCAAAATGCTTTTCTAAATAGGAAACTCTTCTCAAACTTTAAGGATGTAAGAGACATGCATTTAAGACTGAACCACAGGCACATATAACAACTTCAAGGTCATTTGACTGAGGCATAGGTCTTCTAGAAATCCAGTTACCTTCATGAGATAAAGGAAATTGCAGGAACATGTGGAATTTGGTTATACTGGGGTAGCCTCATGAGTCCTTGTAAGCTGGTGGATAAAATTCAATTCTTGGCAAGTCATATTTAGATAGTCCTGCACGATTTTTACTACTAAATTATGTATATATCTTATTGAAGACCTCAAATGCCATTAGACATGGCTAATGTCCAAGGAGTCCCCAGGATGCCATTTAAGATAGCCCCAAGATGACCTTCGATGAACTCTTCCTCCTGATATTCATGGATATTGTGGAAAGGACAGGTGAGACTTCTGAGGCTAGGTCAATAAGATATTGCAGAATCTGTTTTGTTCTTGGATCACTCTAGGGAAATTCAGGTGCTACGTTATGAGGATATTCATATCTGCAGAGGATAACATGATGAGGAACTGAGGCCTCCTGCAACAATCAGCATTGACCAGCCAGCCATGTGAGTAAGCTATTTCTGGAAGTGGTTTCTCCAGCAAGTCAAACCTTCAGGTGACTGCAGCCCTGGTTGGCATTTAGGCCACAACCTCAGGGGAAATCTTATACCAGACCTGCTCAGTCAGGCAGCTCCCTGATTCCACCTCAAAGAAAGTATGAGATAACAAATATTTATTGTTTTAAGACACTAAGTTTAGGGGTAGTTTTTGATGCAGCAACAGAGAACCAATACAAATGTGCAACTTATTGCTCTTCAGAAACTCAGCTTATCAAATATTTGCTTCTGACCAAGACTCCCAGATCTTTTGTATAATGCTAAAGACTAGGTAGTTGAGGAAAACTCATAGCAAAAATGGGGATAATGCATCATTCCAACTCCACTGTAGTAACTTGGTCCTAGTGATGAGGAATAGAAACATCTTACTGGTTATTCTCATTTTCTGACACTCCGTGGTTATGAACAGCACTTAAAGACCACCTGAGTTGCAAGGACACTAGAAAGTGTTGTCTTGCAATGAAATAAACATGAAGTACTCCAAACATCTTTTTCCTGAGTCTTCTGAATTTTCAGCTACATCCCTGGGTAATTCAGAGATAAAAGGACCAGTGAGGTGGTAAATATTTAACAACAAACGGCTGAGGAGAATAACATGAGAAAGGTTCAATCAGGCCCCCAAAATTCAAGAAGGTTGACCCATTTGGATCTCAGTTCTGACCCTCACATAGAGGTAGCACATTGCAGAGTTGCAACAGATGGTGCAGAAGCTGGGCCAGCCAGGACCGCATGTCCAGTGGACTGTATGGGAGTCATAGGAGGTGTGCAGTGAAAAGTCAAAGATAAGATACTGTGAAAGGAGACTTGAAAGCTGAGAAATACCTTCTGCAGAAGTTGAATTGTCTACTACTGAAGGAGATGTAAACTTGAGGAAGACTTTCAAAGAATTACGAAGAATGTAGTTATTACCTAGAACATGGAAAGATTATAATACAGGAAGTTGCCGGAAAAAGAACTTTATGAGTATGTGGAAAGAAGAGGAGTATAGTCAGAATCCTTTAAAGAGGCTTGGGCTGGCACAGATGGACTCTATACTCATATGGAGAACTTCTCAAATATCTGCAAAGGAAAGAACTTGTGGAGGGTGGCTAGGGAAGATGCAGAAGAACATCGAAACAGCCAGCAGGTTTAGAACTTCACCACACAACCTCAAAATCCCCAAGGATTCACTTGGGGGTTGCATCTACAGAAGTGGGGTTGGCTGGAGGAATGACAAACACAGAGTAACCAGCAGTGTGGCCTTTCTTATTTTTCCCATTAGCATGCACATCAGATATTCAGAGCTAGTAAAGGACGTAGCAAAGGAGACCAGAATCTACAGCATCAATCTTTGTATTGACTAACCTTCTAGGACAAGAACACTGGCTTTAATGGTTCCTGCCCCCCTCCTATCAGTGAATGCCAGTTTTTCAGTAGCAAAGTATGTTAAATTGATTAAACATATACGTATAAACCCAGTTGATCAAGTATATGAAGACAACAAATAATTCTTTCACATGGTTGAGTACTTCCTCAAGAAAGAGTGCTCGTGTGTGATGTCTTTGGGACTCTCTTTGCTTTATTCTCTGGGATAATCCTGGCATATAGTTGTCATTCAATAAATACATGTTCAAATGAGAAAATGGAATTTTAGTAATGGTTGGTTTGATTGTGCAATTTACTTTTTGTCCCTTTGAAAGTCTTCACAGCTAACAAGGCTTTTGGCTTGGGGCTTTGGATTGGTTTGATTTACTCTTGCCACAGTTTCTGGAAATGCTCCAGCTAGAATAAACAATGATTTCTCCTCACCCCTAAGGACCTTGGATTGTTCACATGGAACTAGAGGATCTCTCCAGTTACCTCCAGCTCTGCTATAATTTCAACACAGTTTCCTCAATTTGCAGATGGAAAATCTGAGGATTACCCAGGGCACAATACTAGTGAAGAGTGGAAGTGGCTTTCAACACTGACTTTTGACTATAACCCAGTCCTCTTTCCATCCTACAATTTTTTCAGTAGCCTCATACCAGCCACTCTCCTGATTCCTGCTGATTTTGAAGTATCAAGCTGCTGGTAAGGCATGAGTTCTTTGTGAAATATAGGACTAGAGCATCAGTTTGGATTCTGTTTAGAACTGCTAAGTATGGCAGTGACTCAGAAGATTGGTTGACCATTCTGAGAAGTAATATTTTACTTCTCACACAAAGGTTGATGCTGTAGATTTTAGTCTCCTTTGCTATGCCCTTTACTAGCTCTCAATATCTGAGGTGCATGCTAAGAAAAAAAAATAAGAAAGGCCACACTGCTGGTTATTCTGTTTGTCATTCCTCTACCCAACACCACTTCTGCAGATCCACTGCAGGTACAGACTCAGCTCCTCTTTGTCTATCTCTATGCTGTGTGAGGCATAATGCCCGAAGCCTGCAATTCCTGGGCAGCCTTGTCCTCTATCTTCCCATTGAGTCAGTGGGATACTCGAGGTCAGGAGGAGAGAGATTGGGGTATTTCTCCCCTGCTCCTGCCCTGCCTCAGCACCACAGTTCTGGTAGCCCCTGTGACCAAAATTCTGGTCAATTAGCCCTCCTTGTCCTAGCTCCAACTCTAGCCCTCCCCTGCCTCTGGTAATAAGCCTCTACCCTGGATACCTTATGCCTGGGCAGGTGACAGTTTTCAGCCATTGCTAAATCCTGGGTTCCTCAATATCACTTGCTGGTCTCCTTAAACTGCTCTTAATTTCTTAGGATTGTTTTCTGTCAAGACTCTGCCGGATAGGGCTACTCTAAGAGAAACCCCCTCTAAGTCTTCAAATGGCATTGCTTTGTATCAGGGTTTTCAACTGCAGCAGTACTGGTATTTCGGGCTGGATAATTCTTCCTTGTTATGGGGCTGTCCTGTGCATTGTAGGATATTTAGCAGCACCTCTGACCTCTAGGTACTAGATGCTGATAGTAACCTTCCCCCAACTGTGACAGCTAAATATGTCTTTAGACATTGCTGAATGTCCCCTAGGGGCAAAATTACCCCCACTTAAGAACTATACTGCTTTATATTAGCCTTGTCTCTTGCAGAACTCTGCTTTCTATGTCACAGTTTATGCTTGTCATTCGCTAATACTTATAATACCATTTACAATTCATTTTTCATATATTGACTTACTTGAATATCACAGAACTCCTACAATATTGGCTCTGCTTATTTTAGTCCTGAATGAGACCAACAGTCAGGGAAGTTCCATGATTTCTTCAAGAGCACTGAGCTAGTAATTGGGAAAGTTAGAATGAACTCAAACCTTTGACCTTTAAGTTTCTTAGTGTATCCCAGTGGTTCTCAACAGGGAGTGATTTTTGCCTCACTGACCCCAACAAGGACATTTGGCAATGTCTGGAGACCTGTTTGGTTGTCACAAGTGCTGGGGAAGGCTACTGGAATCTATTGGGTAGAGACAGGAATGCTGTTCAACATCTTTTTTTTTTTTTTTTTTTTTAATTTTTTAATTTATTTATTATTATTATACTTTAAGTTGTAGGGTACATGTGCATAACGTGCAGGTTTGTTACATATGTATACTTGTGCCATGTTCGTGTGCTGCACCCATCAACTCGTCATTTACATCAGGTATAACTCCCAATGCAATCCCTCCCCCCTCCCCCCTCCCCATGATAGGCCCCAGTGTGTGATGTTCCCCTTCCTGAGTCCAAGTGATCTCATTGTTCAGTTCCCACCTATGAGTGAGAACATGCGGTGTTTGGTTTTCTGTTCTTGTGATAGTTTGCTAAGAATGATGGTTTCCAGCTGCATCCATGTCCCTACAAAGGACACAAACTCATCCTTTTTTATGGCTGCATAGTATTCCATGGTGTATATGTGCCACATTTTCTTAATCCAATCTGTCACTGATGGACATTTGGGTTGATTCCAAGTCTTTGCTATTGTGAATAGTGCTGCAATAAACATACGTGTGCATGTGTCTTTATAGCAGCATAATTTATAATCCTTTGGGTATATACCCAGTAATGGGATGGCTGGGTCATATGGTACATCTAGTTCTAGATTCTTGAGGAATTGCCATACTGTTTTCCATAATGGTTGAACTAGTTTACAATCCCACCAACAGTGTAAAAGCGTTCCTATTTCTCCACATCCTCTCCAGCACCTGTTGTTTCCTGACTTTTTAATGATCACTTACAATGCACAGGACACAACCTTTACTCCCCGGCTAAGGAAGATTCAGCCCAAACTATCAAAACTGTCACAGCTGAGAAACCCTGATTGTCTTAGTCCATTTCTGTTGTTTATAACAGAAGCTGCACTACATAAGTTATAAATGAAAGAAATTTATTTCTTACAGTTACGGAAGCTGGGAAATCCAAGGTCAAAGGGGACTCATCTGGTGAGAAACTTCTTGCTAGTGGAACTTTCTGAAGAATCCCAAGGCAGCTTAGGATATCACATAGAGAAGGAGCTGAGTATGTTCACCTGCTTCACCTGCTAGCTTCAGCCTCTCTTCCTCTTCTTATAAAACCACCAGGTCCATTCCCATGATAACCCATTAATCCATTAATCCCTGAATGGATTAATTCATTCAGGAAGGCAGAGTTCTCATGACCTAATCACCTCATAAAATCCCCACCTCTCAATATTGCCTTGTTGAAGATTAAGTTTCAACATGAGTTTTGCAGGGGACATCCCTCTATCATAGCACTGATTTATCCACTGTGCTTTGCTATATTTCTAAGCGGTTTTCTCTGGCTTATTCCTACATTTTGGATAGCATATTCCTCTGCATTTATAAAGATATATTGAAGCCATTCATAAATTGATAGCAGCTCACATTTCAGGAAACTTAAATCACTTTAAGTTTAATTTTAAAACTGTAATTTTCTACCTCTCTTCTATTGTTTTTAATATACTTCCTTCTCTAAAGTCTACGTCAGTGAAAAGTTTAGAGAGAAGTTCTTATTTTCTTATATTTGAAAAACAATATGGAAATGTGGGAAAAGGAAAGAGGAAAATTGGTAAATACTTTGAGCTCTAAATATGATTTTTATAACTGGACTATTCAGGAAATACTTATAAAATATTTTAGGGCTGCTATAAAAGTTTTAATATTTTCCAACCCTGACCAATACTTTACAGACAGGGAGAACAAAAGAAAGAATTTAGTGAGGTTGGAAGGGCAAAGAGGTATAAGATATGTGATATATAATCATTTTATTGTTTTGTTGCTTTAGTAGCCCTGGATTTGGATCTAAACTCAATTTTTTCTATTTGTAAAATTAACACACAGTAATGCTGACTCTTTTGGTGTGCAGTTCTATGCACATTAACACATAGAGAAATTTATAGAAAACACTGCCACCATCAAAATACAGGAGAGTTGCATCACCCTAAAGATATTCTCATGCTACTCCATTGTGGTTGTACTCTTCATCAACTCTTAACACCCATGGTAACCATGAATATGCCTTCATCACTATAAGCTTTTTTTTTTTTCTAATTTCAATAGTTTTGGGGGAACAGGTGGTGTTTGGTTACATGGATAAGTTCTTCAGTGGTGATTTCTCAAATTTGGTATACCCATCATCTAAGCAGTGTACACTATACCCAGTGTGTAGTTTTTTATCCCTCACCCTGCACCCACCCTTTTCCCTGAGTTCCCAAAGTCCATTATATCATTATTATGCCTTTGTGACCTCATAACTTAGCTCCTGCTTATAAGCGAGAACATATAATATTTGGTTTTTTATTCATGGGTTACTGCCCTTAGAATAATGGTCCCTAACTCCATCCAGGTTGCTGTGAATGCCATTATTTCATTCCCTTTTATGGCTGAGTAGTATTCCATGGCTTATATATATCACATTTTGTTTATTCATTCATTGGTTGATGGGTATTTAGGCTGGTTCCCTATTTTTGCAGTTGCAAATTGTGCTGCTATAAATATGCCTGTGCAAGTCAGTTTTTCGTATGATGACTTATTTTCCTCTGAGTGGGTAGCCAGTAGAGGAATTGCTGGATCAAATAGTAGTTCTACTTTTAGTTCTTTAAGGACTCTCCATACTTTTTTCCATAGTGGTTGTACTAGTTGACATTCCTACTAGTGATGTAAGTGTTCCCTTTTCACCACATCCACACCATCATCTATTGTTTTTTGATTTTTAAATTATGGCCATTCTTGCAGGAGTAAGGTGGTATCTCATTGTGGTTTTAATTTGCATTTTCCTGATAATTAACAACGTTGAACATTTTTTTCATATGGTTGTTGTTGGCCATTTGTATACCTTCTTTTGAGACTTGTCTATTAATGTACTTTGCCCACTTTTTGATGGGATTGTTATTGTTTTTTGTTTTTTTTTTCCTGATGATTTGTTTGAGTTCATTGCAGATTCTGGATATTATTCCATTGTTGGATGCATACTTTGTGAATATTTTCTCCCATTCTGTAGGTTGTCTGTTTACTCAGCTGATTATTTCTTTTGCTGTGCAGAAGCTTCATAGTTTAATTAGGTCTGATGTATTTATTTTTTGTTTTGTTGCATTTACCTTTGGGGTCTTGGTCGTGAAGTCTTTGCCTAAGCCAATATCTAGAAGAGTTTTTCCAAATTATCTTCTAGAATGTTTATGATTTCAGACCTTAGATTTAAGTCATTGATCCATATTGAGTTGATTTTTGTAGAAAGTGAGAGACGAAGATCCAGGTTTATTCTTCTATGTGTGGCTTACCAATTATCCCAGGACCATTTGTTGAAGAGGATGTCCTTTCCCTACTGTATGTTTTCATTTGCTTTGTCGAAGATCAGTTTGCTGTAAGTATTTGGCTTTATTTCTGGGTTCTTAATTCTGTGCCATTGGTCTACATGCCTATTTTTATACCAGTACCGTGCTGGTAACTATAGCCTTGTAGCATAGTTTGAAGTCAGGTGATGTGATGTCTTCAGAGTTGTTCTTTTTGCTTAGTCTTGCTTTGGCTATGAGGGATCTTTTTTGGTTCCTCACGAGTTTTAGGATATATTTCTACTTCTGTGAAAAATGATGATGGTATTTTGATGATAATTGTATTAAATTTGTAGATTGCTTTTGGTAGTATGATCATATTTACAATACTGATTCTACTCATCGATGAGCATGGGATGTGTTTCCATTTGTTTGTGTCATCTATGATTTCTTTCAGCAGTGTTATGTAGTTTTCCTTGTAGAGCCATTTCACTTCTGTGGTTAGGGATTTTATTCTTGTTTTGGCAGCTGTTACAAAAGAGATTAAGTTCTTTGTTTGATTGTCAGCTTGGTTATAGTTAGTGTACAGAACTACTACTGACTTGTGAACATTGATTTTGTATCCTGAAACTTTATAAATTTATTTGTCAGCTCTAGGAACTTTTTGGTCAAGTCTTAGGGCTTTGTAGGTATATGATCATATCATCAGCAAACAGTGACAGTTTGACTTCCTCTTTATCGATTTGGACACCCTTTATTTTTTTCTGTTGTCTGATTGCTCTGGCTGTAACTTCCAGTACTATGTTAAATAGAAGTGGTAGAAGTGAGCATCTTTGTCTTGTTCCAGTTCTCAGGGGGAATGCTTTCAATTTTTCCCTGGTCAGTATAATGTTGGCTGTGGGTTTGTCACAGACAGTTTTTATTACCTTGAGGTGTGTCCCTTCTACACCAATTTTGCTCAGGGTTTTAATCATAAAGTATTGCTGGATTTTGTCAAATGCTTTTTTCTGTATCTATTGAGATGACTGTAGGATTTTTGTTTTGAATTCTGTTTATGTGATGTATCACATTTATTAACTTGTGTACGTTAAACCATCCCTACATTCCTGGTACGAAACCCACTTGATCATGATATATTATCATTTTGATATGCTGTTGGTTTCAGTTAGCTAGTGTTTTGTTGAGGATTTTTGCATCAATGTTCATCAAGGATATTGGTCTGTAGTTTTCTTTTTTTGTTATGTTCTTTCCTGGTTTTGGTATTAGGGTGATACTGGCTTCATAGAATGATTTAGGGAGGATTCCTTCTTTCTCTATCATTTATAATAGTTTCAAGTAAGATTGGCACCAATTCTTCTATGAATGTCTGCGACATTTTTTGTTGGCATTTTTTTATTACTTTTTCAATCTCTCTAGTTGTTATTGGTTTGTTCAGAGTTTGTATTTCTTCCTGATTTAATCTAGGAGGGTTGTATATTTCCAGGCATTTATCCATCTCCTCTAGATTTTCTACTGTGTGTGCATAAAGGTGTCCATAGTAGCCTTGAATGATCTTTTGTATTTCTGTGGTATTGGTTGTAATATCTCCCATTTCATTTCTAATTGAGCTTATTGGGATCTTCTTTTCTTGGTTAGTCTTGCTAATGTGTCTATCAATTTTATCTTTTCAAAAAACTGGCTTTTTGTTTCATTTATCTTTTGTATTATTTTTATTTCAATTTCATTTAGTTCTGCTCTGACATTTGCTATTTCTTTTCTTCTGCTGGTTTTGGGTTTGGTTTGTTCTTGTGTCTCTATTTTCCTGATATGTGACCTTAGATTGTCTATTTGTGCTCTTTCAGACTTTTTGATGTAGACATTTAATGTTCTGAACTTTCCTCTTAGCACTGCTTTTACTGTATCCCAGAGGTTTTGATAAATTGTGTCACTATTATCATTCAGTTCAAAGACTTTTTAATTTCCATCTTGATTTTATTGTAGACCCAAGGAACACTCAAAAGCAGGTTATTTAATTTTAATTTACTTGTATAGTTTTGAGCATTTCATTTCGAGTTAATTTCCGGTGTTATTTCACTGTGTTCTGAGAGGATACTTGATATAATTTTGATTTTCTTCAATTTATTAAGACTTTTTTTGTGACCTATCATATGGTCTATCTTGGAGAATGCTTTGCGCTGATGAAAAGAATGTCTATTCTTCAGTTTTTGGGTAGAATGTTTTGTAAATATCTGTTAAGTTCATTTGTTGTAGGATATTGTTTAAGTCCTTTGTTTCTTTGTTAACTTTCTGTCTTGATTACCTGTCTAGTACTGTCAATGGAGTACTGAAGTCTCCTACTATTATTGTGTTGTCATCGATCTCATTTCTTAGGTCTACTAGTTATTGTTTTATTAATTTAGGAACTCCACTGTTAGGTGCATATCTATTTAGATTTGTGATATTTTCCTGTTGGATTAATCTTGTTACTTCATAATATCACTTTTTGTCTTTTTTTTACAGTTGTTGCTTTAAAGCCTGTTTTCTCTGATATAAGAGTAGCTTCTCCTGGCTGGGCATAGTGGCTCACACTTGTAATCCCAGCACTTTGAGAAGCTGATATAGGCAGATCGCTCGAGGCCAAGAGCTCGAGACCAGCCTGGCCAACATGGCAAACCACATCTCTACTAAAAATATAAAAAACTAGCCAGAATAGCTGGAACATGAGAGGTGGAGGTTGTAGTGGGCAGAGATCATGCCACTGCACTTTAGCCTGGGAGACATAGCATGACTCTGTCGTGAAGAAAAAAAAAAAAAAAAAAAGCTATTCCTGCTAGCTTTTGGTTTCCATTTGCATGGAATATCTTTTTCCACCTCTTTACCTTAAGTTTATGTGAGTCTATATGTGTTTGGTGAGTCTCTGGAGGATAGCAGTTACTTCCTTGGTGGATTTGTATCCATTCTGTATCTTTTAAGTGAAACATTTAGTCCATTTACATTAAACATTAGTATTGAGATGTGATATACTATTCTTTTCATCATGCTAGTTGTTGCCCGAATACCTTGGTTTTATTTTATTGCATTATTGTTTTATAGGCACTACGAGATTTATGCTTTAAGGAGGTTCTATTTTGGTGTATTTCAAGGTTTTGTTTCAAAATGTAGAACTCCTTTTAGCATTTCTTATAGTGCTGGCAGGCAGTGGCAGATTCTCTCAGCATTTGTTTGTCTGAAAAAGAATTTATCTCTCCTTCATTTATGAAGTTTAATGTCACTGGATATAAAATCCTTGGCTGGCAATTGCTTTGTTTAAGGAGGCTAAAGATGAAACCCAATCCTTTCTTGCTTGTAAAATTTCTGCTGAGAAATCTGCTATTAATATGAAAAGTTTTCCTTTATGGGTTATCTGGTGCTTTTGTCTCACAGCTTTTAAGATTATTTCCTTTATCTTGACTTTATTTTTTATTTTTTTGTTGAAACAGGATCTCACTCTGTCATCCAAGCTGGAGTGCAGTGGCATGATCTCAGCTCACTGCAACTTCCACCTCCCAGACCCAAGCAATCCTCTCACCTCAGTCTCCCAAGTAGTTGGGATTATAGGAATGCACTACCATACCTGGCTGTTTGTATTTTTTGTAGAGACAGGGTTTTGCTCTGTTGCCATGGCTGGTCTGAAACTCCTGAGCTCAAGTAATTGCCTAACTCAGTCTCCCAAAGTGCAGGGATTATAGGCATAAGCCACCATGCCCGTCCCCATTTTGACTTTAGGTAACCTGATGACTATATGCCTAGATGATAATCTTTTTGCGATGAATATCCCAGGTGTTCTTTGAGCTTCTTGGATTTGAATATCTAGATTTCTAGCAAAGCCACGGAAATTTTCCTCAATTATTCTCTCAAGTTTTCCAAACTTTTAGATTTCTCTCCTTTCTCAGGAATACCAGTTATTCTTAAGTTTGGCCGTTTAGCATAATCCCAAATTTCATGGAGGCTTTGTTCATTTTTTTATTATTTTTTTCTTTGTCTTTGTTTGATTAGGTTAATTTAAAAGCCTGTCTCTGAGCTCTGAAGTTCTTGTTCTAGTCTAATTGTTGAAATTTTTCACTGCAGTTTTTATTTCTTTAAGTGTATCTTTCATTTTCAGAAGTCATGATTGTTTTTTCTTTATGATATCTGTTTCTCTGGAGAATTTTTCATCCATATTCTGTATCATTCTATAATTTATTTAAGCTCTTTTATACCTTACTCTGGTATCTCCTTGAGTAGCTTAATAATCAATCTTCTGAATTCTTTATCTGGCAATTCAGGGATTTCTTCTCAGTTAGGATCCATTGCTAGAAGCTAGTGTGATCTTTTGGTGGTGTTATAGAACCCTGCTTTGCTGTATTACCAGAATTACTTTCCTGGTTCCCTCTCATCTGGGTAGCCTATTTCAGTGGAAAGTTCTGAAACTCAAAGCCTGCTGTTCAGATTTTGCTTCATGGGGTGATATCTTAATGTGATGTTCTCCTCCTTACCCTAGGAATGGGCTTCCTTAGAACCTTACTGCAATGATTGTTATTGCTCTTCTGTATCTAGCCACTCAGAGTGGCTACCAGGCTCTGGACTGGTGCTGGAGAATGTCTGCAGAGAGTCCGGTGATGCGATCTGTCTCAGGTCTTCCAGTCATGGATACCAGCACCTGCTCTGGTGGAGGTGGAAGGGGAGTGAAGGGAATCCTTGGTTGTAGATAGGTTTAGTGTGCTGGCTTTCTCAAAGGTTAGTTTTCCTGTGGACACACTCAGGATCCCTGTTTAGTCAGGATGCTGTAGGCTGTGGAATTAGCTGTTATTTTTTCCTTCCTGGGAGCAGGGTTATTCTGTCATGAGTTGCTGTAATGGCCTGAGTTGGTTGGCCTCCAGCCAGGAGGTGGCACTTTCAAGAAAGCACCAGCTGCAGTAGTAGTAGAGGAATATGAACCTGCCCTAAGTTGGCCAAGGCAAGTATTCTGATTTATCAGGCAATGGGCAGGGCCATAAAGCTCCCAAGTGTTTCTGTCTTTTGTGTTCAGCTACTAGTTCATGTAGAGAAATATCATCAGGTGTGGGCAGGGTTAGGCAGCTCAGGGCTCAGACTCTCCTTGGGTAGGGTTTGCTGCAGCCACTGTGGGGGACAAGGGGTGGTTCTCAGGCCAATGGGGTTATGTTCCAGAGGGGATGATGGCTGCCTCTGCTGTGTCATATAGTTCACAAGGGAAGTGGAGCATAGCCGGTAGTGAGAGGCGTCACTCTACTCCCACGCAGTTGGCAAGGCCAATCTCAATCCCACAGTGCTCCCATGAGAACTTGCCCCAGGCTGTGAGCTTCCCCACTGAGAAAGCAAGCATGGCTTTCAGACCTCATCCTTCCCAGTCTACCCACATTGTGAGTGGTGGCTCCTGCACTCGTATCTGCAGCAGTTCCCACTCAACCCCAATATTCTGCTCAGGAAAATTCATGCCCTGTCGATATTATGACTAATTTTAGTCGGAAGCTTTCTTCACTCTGTGGTCCCTCCTTAATTCTGCTGGCTGCCTTCCCTGAGGCCCCTGTGGAATAGAGTCAGGGTTGGCTTCCCTGGGCTTAAGAGGGAGACTGGGAGTACCTACAAGGCTCTTTCCACTGCTACTTCTACTTTTATAGTTCATGTGGTTCTCTAAATCTGTTTGAGCACTAGGTAAGGTTAAATCCTTCTCCTGTAATCTAGATGTTCAGATTCCCCAGCGGGGGTGTGTGTTTAGAGGCAGGTTTTCCCCCCTCTTGCACTTTGGGAGCTCACAATTTTTCACCCATCTTGTGGAATTTGCAGTGGCATGCCACTTCTTTCAAAGGATCTGTGAATTCTTTCAGTTTTCCTGGTACATTCCTGTGGTGGTTCTTGGAGCAAAAGTTCACAGTGTGTCTCCACATGCTGCTCTGTCTATCCAAGTGGGAGCTGCATGTTAGCCCTGTCTCCTATCTGCCATCTTCTTCCTAAAATTCTATACTATAGAAATTGAATTGCAAGGTATTTAAACTTTTGAGATTTCTTTTAGCAGCATTTTATTGTATGTATACACCACAATTTGTTTATTTTTATCCATTGAGAGATAATGGCTTTCCCGGTTTTGGGGGATTATAAATACAACTGCTATAAAATTTAGTGCACAGGTTTTTGTATGGACATAAGTTTTAATATCTCTAGAGTAAACACCTAGATATGAGATTGCTAGGTCATATGGTAAATGTTTGTTTAGCTTTATAAGAAACTGCCAAACTGACTTCCTGAATGGTTGTAATGTTTTCATTCCCATCAACTGTGTTCGAGTATTCTAATTGATTTGCATGCTCACTAGCACTTGGTACAGTCATAACTTTTTATTGTAGTCCATCTGATAGGAATGTATATAGTGACATCCCATTATAAGTTCTATTTCAAAAAATACTTCCCTTTAAAATAGTTTTATATTTACAGGAAATTTTCAAAGACAGTCCAGAGAGTTCCTGTATACTCCACATTCAGCTTCCCCAATTAATCGTATATTACATTAGTATGGTGTATTTGTCACAATTAGTGAATAAATTATTGATACATTATTGTTAACTAAAGTCCATCCTTTTTACATTTCCTTAATTTTTACCTAATATGTATGTATGCTTCAGGGTCTCACATAAGATACCACTACATTAAGTCATCAGGTCTCCTTAGGCTCCTTTTAGCTGTGAGTTTTTTGAATTTTCCTTATTTTTGATGACCTTGAAAATTTTAAGGAGTACTGGTTAGGTATTCTGTAGAGTGATCCTCTATTAGGCTTTGTCTGATGCTTTCTTATAACTAGATTAGCATTATGGAATTTGGAGAGGGAGGCCAAAGTACCATTTTCATCACATCGTATCAAGAGTACATACTACTGACATGACTTGTTGATGTTGACCTTGATCAGCTGAGTCAGGTAGTGTCTGTAAGGCTTCTCCACTGTAAATTTACTCTTTCTTTTACTCCTACATACTGTACTCTTTAGAAGGAAGTCACAAAGCATAGCTCACACTTAAGGAATGAGAGTTACGCTCCAATGCTTCACCTCCTTGAAGGCCAAGTATCTATAAAAACAAATTATTTGGAATTCTTCTGCATGGGAAATTTTTCTATTCTTTCCCCCTTTACTTACTTATGCATCCAATTATTTATTTAAACAAGTGTGGACTCATGGATGTTTATTTCATAGTTGGAGTTATAATTCAATACTACTTTATGTTGTTGCTCAGATTGTTCCAGCTTTGTCCAGTGGGAACTCTTTCAGCTGGCTCCTATGTCATTTTGTTTTTTTGTTAGGTTTGGTTTTATGTTTTTAGCACTTCCTTACTTTCTGACACTTCAAGATGTTCAAAGCTTATCTTTTATATTTCCTGCCATGGGTCTAGAATCAGCCATTTCTCCAAGGAGATCTCGGTTTTTAAATTAGTGTTTATCTAGTATGAGTAACCAAGATCTGGGCACTAGGTATGTTCATTCCTTCCAGGCCCTCTCAGCTAAGAGAAAGAAAAGTTTGTGTGTATACTGGTAGATGTATATATGCATATCTATAAATAATTATATGTTTAGCCATTTGTATTTATATTCAGCTAAGCATGAGTTTATACTGATATTTCCAACTCCAATCCGTTGCTACATCGATCATTCTAGTTTTCTACTCCTCTTGCTTATCTATAAGCCCCCCATTCCAACTGTGAGAAACCTGTCTTCCAACATCAGCCATCAATTTACTTTACTATTCATTTCCAGTGTACACATATAGTTATTTCAGAACTGTAAATCCGCAGCCTCATGGGAAGTAACTCTATTACTAGAGTACACTGCTTATTTATAGTTTCTTTTGCTTTTTATCTTACAGATTCCACTCATTTCCAAAGTCACTTAGGTCAGCACCATTTCCTCCCCTCCCCTTTAGTGAGGTTATTTTACACATTTGTAATACAGTTAGATTATTTTTGTCACATTCTGCATTCTTCCATCTTGGGATTCCCCAACCTCCTAAACGTTTCTTTCATTTGCATCCCTTAAGGTTTACTCCTTGTGCTGGAAAGTTCTGTGTTTTGATAAATGCATGTCATATATCTATCATTACAGCATCATATGAGAATAGTTTCACAGTCCTAGAAAATCCCCAGTGCTATTAACCTCCCTACCCCCAAATCCTAGTGACCACTGATACGTTTATTATCTCTATAATTTTGCCTTTCCAGATTCCCATACTAACGGAATTATAGAATATGCAGCCTTTTCAAACTGCCTTTGTTCACTTAGCAATATGCACTTCAAATTCTTCCACATCTTTTTGTGGCTGGGTAGTTTATTTCTTTTTATTACCAAGTAGTATTCCATTGTAGGGCTGTGCCACAGATTGTTTACCTGTTCACTACCGAAGGACATCTTTGTTACTTCCAGCTCTTGACAATCATGACTAAAACTACTATATACACATTCACATGAGGATTTTTGTGTTTATGTAAGTTTTCAAGTCAGTTGGGTAAATACCTAAGAAGAGAATTGGTGGTATGGCTGAGTATGTTTAGCTTTATAAGAAACTGTTAAACTGTCTTCCAAAATGGCTACAGCATTCTGCATTCCCATCAACAATGAGTGAGAGTTTCTGGTGCTCTGCATCTTCACCAGTAATTGGTACTGTCAGTATTGTGAATTTTAGCCATTTGAACAGTTATGTAGTATTACCAATTCCTCTTTTCTGTCCATTGCTGTCATTAATTTCAGTACTTCATATGCTCTAATCACCAAATACATTGCTACTATTATTGCTTCAACAAACATACATCTTTTAGAAGCATTAAGAATAATAAAAAAATTAGATTTTATTTTGCCTTCACTTATTCCTTCTTTAGTGTTCTTCCTTTCCTTATGTAGATCCAAGTTTCTAACCTATATCATTCTAGCATCTATGTCACATCTGAGTTTGGTAAGTTCTTTGTCTCTTCAGACTGTGTGTTTTCTTGCCTTAAGAGGACAAAACATGCCTTGTAATTTTTTTTCTTGAAATCCAGTAAACTCTAATACTTTTTAGCTGTGGATCTTGGATACTTCACTCAATTCTTCTGAAGTTCTGGTGGTGGGGGAGGATTATGCTTATATTACAAAATTATTGTGGGGATTGCTTAAAAACAAAGTCCCGTGTAGAGAGTGAGGCATATTTAGCCAAGGTAAGGTGCATGATCTGACATTTCTTAGAGGTCAGCCCGCCTGATCTTAGGAAGTGGCAGGTTCTCCCTCTTCATCTGGTTTTTATGACAACATTCTCTATTTGGGGATGTCAGGAGTTGGGGAGCACTGAGAATGGAGCACCGAGACCTATGTACTTATGAAAAGTAACTTAGTCTAATGGTTACAAATAAAGTATTCAACAAACCATCAGTTCTGAATACAGTCATCTGTTTTCTCACATTCAGTGCCAGATCATCTCTGAGAGTTATCAGAATGCATTTAGATCTTAACAACACGAGGTGTTCTATCCTGATGATTAATGAGATATGGTGATAGTCATGGTGGGAAATTGAGAGTCAGGAGAAAAGCAAATCAGACACCAGCATCCATTCTATGATTATTTGAATCAGCTCCAGTTAATAAAGAGTACAGTCACAAAGGAAGATATTTTGAAAGAGAAAATATTCAAATAGTCTCTGAGAAAACACACACACACACACACCAATCACAGTTATTTTTAGACTTCTTAATATGAATTTAAGTAATTTTAATATGTAGTTCTAGTCCTCTGTTTTTTAGTGGAAAGGAAACTATAGAGTTGAGGATTTGAAGAAAGTCAACAGAAATAGTAGGTTTACTGTTATTTATTTACTGTTAGAGACCACATTGTGTATGCAATTGAAATTGCTTTTGCAAAATTACATAAGAGAAATTTTACATAGTTGACTCCATCCATTTTATTATCTCTAAGCTGTCTTTGGTTATTCCTGGGCATAAACCAAACTAACTTTGGGAGGAATTTAGTTTATAGTCTAATCTGAAAGCAAGGATGATAATGGCCCTTCCCAAAACTAAGCTGCCTTTGTAAAACTAATGAAAAACCACCAGGTTAGGGCTATGAAAGGGGCCTGCATTCTGCTAAGATGTAGGGATAAATGATCACCAGCCATTGTTCTGGAGGTAACAAGATTCGTAACTTCCCCAATTACTCCTGTAAATAACATCACTATTGTAGAATCTGTGATTAGCCTTTGGAGATACCTTTTCAGACTACTGCATTTCTGAGACAAGCTGACTCCACCCAGATGGCGACTTTTGCCTCAACTGGTCCTGTGGCCTCTACTTGGAGGCTGATTTAGCTCACAAGAACTGTTTTCCACACCTCTATGGTTTCATTCTCAACCAGTCCACATTCTCCATTCCCTAGCACCCTGCCCACCAAACTATCCTTGAAAATCCCCTAACCTCTGAGCAGTCAGAGAGACTGATTTGAGTAATAACTCCATCTTCCATGTGACCAGCTTTGTGTCAATTGAACTCTTTCTTTACTGCAATACCATGGTCTCATTTAATTGGTTTTGTCTGTGCAGCACGCAGGAAGTACCCTTAAGCAATTACACATTGTGCTTCAATTTTTCCTAGTGATGAAAATAGTATCCACAGTAGGCAAAATAATTTCTCCCCAAAGATGTCCATGTCTTAACTCTTATATCCTGTGAACATGTTACCTTACAGGCAAAAAAGGACTTTAAAGATGTGACTATGTTGCAGAACTTAAGATGAAAGATTGTACATGATTCCTAGTGGGCCAAATCTAACCACATGGGTCCTTAACATTACAGAACATTTCCTGGTTGAGGAAGATGTGGTCAGAGGGAAATGTGACTGTGGGAGGATTGCCAGAGAAATGTAATATTGTTGACTTTTAAGATGGAGAAAGAAGACTGTGAACTAAAGAATGCAAGCAGCCTTTTGAAGCTGAAAAAGGGAAGAAAATGGATTCTCCTCTAGGTCTTCTAGGAAGGAATACAACTTGTTGATATATTGAGTTTAGCCCAGAAAGACTGGTGTCAGATTTCTAAGCAATGGAACTGTAAGAATAAATTTGTATTGTTTTAAGCCACAAAATTTGTGATAATTTGTTACAGCAACAATACAAAATTAATACAGCACCCATTTCAGAAATTAATTGCATTGTTTACAATAGTTCTATTGCTATTCAAAAGGAAAGACTTCATAGAATTTCTCCACTATTCAAACAGAAAGATTTCATAGAAGTTCTCCACGCAAATTTCTAAACCCCTGTACTGTATTAGACAAACTAGCAATATGATATTAATGTCTTAAAGGTAACACTGGTTATGATTTTTATTTATAATATTAAAAATCTCTTTGAAAAAATATCAACTTTGAAGCTCATAATAACCTGCCTATTTGCAAGTTTAGCAGTATACATGTGGTAGTTAAAATTACTTTCAGTTTTTAGGAGACAAGACAGATAACCATGATCTCTGAGTTGCAGAAATGTGTACACTCTGGTCTAGTTGGGAATCTTTTATATACTGTTATCAACTGGCTGTATGAGTCACTACATTTCTTCTTCAATAAGTTTCATGGTATGTTGAAAATATTATGAAGAGAAACATGGGAGCAGCAGTGCATTTCCTAGAACTAAAAACAAACAGCAAATGATTAGGCTCTGTATCCTATTAATCATATCAGAGACTGCAGAGGGATAGTATTTCAATATAATGTTTAAAAAACCCAGCACATAATACTTTAAGGAAATAGAAATTCTAGGCCTTTGTAGCAAATAAAAGAGACTGTCCAGCATCTAGCAATCCATACAATGAAAAGTTAGACAGTAAGAGCCATCCCAAAACTTCTTGACTCAGATATTGGTGGGTGGGTACTTCAGTAAATCTGCTCCAGGGAAAACTCAGCCAATTTAAACATGAAATAAGCACATGTGCCCCCACATCAAATGAGTGATGGCTTTATTTGCTGTGAATCCCCAAGAAGTTGGTGGTACCTTTTTAAGTGTTTCTCCTTTACAAATATTTCTTTTGGGAGAAAGTTACTAGTGGAAGGATGGACCTTGAGAGTTGCAACAGAATTATGGTAATTGAAATCTGCTATGAAACTGATTTCTTACACCAATTGGCATTGTGGGATCCTTAATATAGATGTTTCAATTATGGTAATTTATTGATTTTGCTTAAAAAAAGAAAAGATGAAAGCACATTTGAGCTCAATAGGAAATGTGACAAAATAACCAGCAATTATTTCCCCAAAAATGAAGTAACTGCAATCATGAAAACTTGTTTTTTAGAGCGAGTCAAAAAATTCCTTCTTTATTGAGAACACACAAGCAGTTCATTCTCAATTTTGTATTATATATTTTGGCAAATGTAAAATTTCCTCTACCATTTTTAGCTTGTTTTTGAGTCTAGATGCAGTTAAGGTTTTTCAGTACTGGCAGATAGTTGTATGTCAAATGGTATGAATTCAGAGAACTTAGGGGAGTCTTCATTTTTCACTAGATATCAAACACTGAAGCATTTTAGAAATTATCCTAAAGGTAAATGAAGTCCAATGTATCTAATACTACTTATATAGTTATTGCCATGGTGCTTAGCGTAATCGAAAATGAATTGTGTTGGCACACCTTAAAATGTAGAAGGAAATATAGGTCAGAGAACAATACCCTTCAGAAATTATATGATCTGGTCTTTAGGGGGCAGCAGAGGGAGCTTGCTTGTGAACAATAATACCAGTTACGAAGGTTCAAGCTACCTCTGTTCTCAATGAAATTGTGTGGCTGACTCAGATGTAACCACCAGATATTGATTGAAATGGCTATCGTCACTAAGGAAAACCATTTTCCAATTCCGCTGCCACCCTAAGCAGCATATAGCACTTTGCACTTATATTTCCTTTGAAGAATCTACAGCTGAGCTACAGAGATTTGCACTTAGTAAGAATTACACATTTGTAAGTGAAGAACAAATTCCAGTAAGTGTTCCTTTGATGTTTAGTAATTTCAAAATAAATGCCTTTACAGAGCAATGTAAACATCTGCTTTCACAATGGCTAACATTAATTAAGCACTTATGTGTGAGACGGTGTTTTAAGCATTTTATAAATACTAACTTCTAAGTACTGTTAAAAAGAATAACAATTGGGAGACCATTAGGCTGAGAGGGCTCCCACGCTTTGGGTTCCAACATAAGTGACTGAAAGCCAACCCAGAGTGACTGGTCATAGCTATGAAAAGGAAACTTAAGCTTAGCCATTTAGCTTAAGTTCAAATGTGTGATCATCTAATTTTTGAAGCAAAATCAACAAATTACCATAATTATAACAGCAATATTAAGGATCAGAAACTGCCAACTAACCTCTAATTAGGCACTTTCCATTTTAACCCATCAAATGTTCTCTTTGTCTGACTTCCATGAACACTCTACAAAACGTTTCCCCTTGGGTCCTCTCAGTGGTGCCCTAAACTGCTTATGGTATGGTGCTGCTCAATTCCTAAATCACTATCTGCTTAAATAAACTCTTTTAAATGCTAATATGTACGTTTATCTTTTAACATCACCCACAACAGCACTATGTGGTAATTCTTGTTATCCCATTTTGCAGATGAAAAAACTGGCTCAAAATGATTGCCGTTTTCCCAAGGTCATGCAGGTAACATATGATAGAGCCATATATTTGGTGTCTCAAATACAACAGAAAACTGTTTCAGTGGGGTGGCATGGGGTGGGGGCTTACATTGATTTATATTAATGCTATATGCATTTTGTCACTGCTACATTGCTGCAATCACATGTTCAAAGCCAAGAAACTCATGCTAAAGGTGAATTAGGTGAGATGCTGGTCTCAAAGAGCTCTTTGATTCTTCACATTAATAAATCAACTTGAAACTCCTGGCAGTTGAATGAATACATAGCCAGACTTTATAAAGATCCTATTTTCAATAGCAGCTTAGCTATGAGTTACTTGAAGACCAAATAAGTGGAGTTTTTCTTTTCTTTCTTTTATTTATTCAATAATTCAGTAAACATTTATAGAGCCTTACTGTGTGCTAGGAAATATTCTAGGTTCTGAAGATTCAATGATGGCTAAAACACAGGCTCTGTCTTCAGAAAGCTCATAGTCCAGTAAGGATGCCAGAGAAAGAGGTCATTTACAAAGATATGCAAATGTACTATGCCATATTTGAGCAAAGTGCTACGAACGTGCATAAGAGAAATGCCCAACCCAGCCTATGTGAGACGAGAAAGTTGTCTTAAATAAGGTATCGTTATTTTAACTTCTGGTATTTTAAGATCCTTAATAAAAACAGGCAAAAATAACAATGAATTTAAAAAAACAGATTTTTGGTGAGCATTACTTATGTATTTTACAGACATGGATAAGAACTTGAATGACAAAAATTAACAAACAAATGAAGTTCCATGAAATCCTCAAGGGAAGGGACAAATTTATATTGTCAATGCCTAGCACAACATCTAGCACCCAGTAAGAGGTTAACAAATGGGAACTGAACTGAATCTGACAGGCATAGAGTCCCTAATCTGAAGCACCATGTTTAAGAAAGACATGGATCACTTGGGAAGATGCAAAGACTAGAAAAAGAACAGTTGAAGTCTACATGTTAAGTCTTGATCCACAACTGAAATTTCTGAGTTTTTCTGCAGACCTAATGAATTTCAGGAACTAAAATCCTGGGGAAGAGGGTTTTTTCTTCAACCTGATCTGCTTCATCAAAAGGTCTTTTGTGGAGCATTACAAAACACAAGTTGTTAGGCATAAACCAGATTTATGTTTCTCACTTAAGCTAAAGAAGTCTAATATGGGATAAAATTGTTGCAAGTCTGAAAGTACTTATAATGAAGTTAGGAATCACCTGCCCCCAAGTCCATTTTAAAAATGAAAACCTAAGCTAGACATTTAAATTGAATTTAAAGTGAAGTTTTAAAAAAGAAAGAATTGAAATGTGTCAAGGCTCCACTCAGTCTTAACTGAACCAGATCTTTCTCTTTTCTTCGAGCTCTTCTACCCCTGGAAAATTTGCAAGTAGAAACTGAAGAACAAGGAAGAGGTTAAGTTTGGAAGATGAGATGGTACCACAAAAAAAGCCTCCGCAGACTCCTTGAAGAAATTAATGCCCACTAAAGAACAGAAATGTCAGTCCCTGCCCTACACCTCCTGCCTTAGTACTTACTGCCAACAAATACACAGGTAGGAAGAAAGCTCTCAACAGTCTGTTAAATGCCAGAACTCTCAAGGTTGAAGATACTCTCCTGTTTTAACCTTTTGGAAATAGTTGATTTACGAGGAAGATTCACTAGAAGTAGCTGTAGTTTTTTTTTTTTTTTTCTGTTCTTTCTTAAATTAATTTTTTGTTTGTTTAAAAGAGAGTCTTGCTGTGTTGCCCAGGCTAGAGTGCAGTTGTTGCATGGTCACAGCTCAGTGCAGCTTCAACCCCCTGCCTCAGTGTCCCAAGTAACTGGCACTACAGGCACATCACCATGTCACACACCTGGCCTGTTTTTTTATACCCTGTATTGCTTTCAAAATTGCTCAACTTTCAAGAAATAGAAAAGTAAAAAATAACTGAATTCCATAAAAACAAATCTGGCTATGCTAAATTATTACAGGATTCTAGCCTCGGGGCCCAGGATACATTAAACAAAACCCAACGTTCTCTGGGAAATAAACCATTTTAGCAAGAACTGAAATAATGTCATCTAGCTTCTGTGCTGCTTAAAAGCCACTGGTACTGTACATCAATGTGACACCATAGTGCTAAATGTGGCAAATAAATTCGTAACAACGTTGCAAGCTGGAAAGATGCTTCACAACTAAATTTCCTTTAGCTTGCATGTCCACACCTACTGTGGTTCTGTTCATACATGTCAGACCTGAGAATGTCAAGATTTCACAGGAGAATGTTACAGTTTTAGAGCTGGATATCAACTCAGAAAGCAACTGATCCCAAGAAACATTGTTAACCCATCTGCACCAAGAAGAGCACAGAAATGAAGAGTATGCATTTAGAAACCTATACAGCAATTTGACAGTTATTTTATCTTTTGTATCTCATCACCAATTTTAAAAACCTGGGAATTGAATTTGTATGTCTTTTGTTTTTAATTTTGTCTTCTGGTAATCTATTTTGATTTTATAAAATCATCAGTCCTTGAGAAATTGGGAAAAAAATTAAGTATTCCTTCCTCACATGGTTTAAGAAGAACTGCCCTTTTGGTCATACTGAAATACCCAGGGGACAGCCTGGGGCATGTGAAGTTAGACTGAGGAGCCAGGGTACAGGGATGCAGGGTCTCATCTCTTGTTTCAGAATGGCACACTGTTAACCTAAGTGTTGGGTGTCAGCAGGATAGATAATAGTACGATAAAACTGACAATGATAATATTTATATTGGGAAATAGAAAAGAAAGCCATATGCTGGAATAGTTCTCTCAAAGTAGGGAGAGAACTTATACTGGTTTTATACCTTTGTAGTTTTCCCTCTTCCCTAAATTGTCTACAGAGACAGGAGCTCAGCCTGAAAATGTAATCAGATGGAAGGAGAAACTGTAATTTCAAAGCTTCTCCCTGTGTTTTGTGCTGTGGAGGTGTGATGTAGTTGGTTCTCATTTAGCAAATCATCCGAGCTCAATTTGAGTAGGGGGTAGAAAATGAAACTCTAATTCATGAGAAATTTGGAGGTTTGAAGGCTAAGGTGGTAGGAGAGAGAGAAAGGTCTGAGGAGACAAACCCAGAGGGATCAGAACCTATCTACAAGACATTCCCAGAGGCAGAGGAAGACTGTGGGTTTAGAGCAGCGTTGTTTAATATTCCATCTTAGTGACCATGTTGTGCTAGTATATGTGGCTATTTCCCTCCATTAGCCCAAACCTTCCGTTGAAAGCTGGCTTTGTCCAATTGCTTTGTACTAATGGAACTCAAGCGGGGAAAGGAATGGAGTGTTTAGGTCTCATGTGCATGTTTGAAGAAAGCATTGGGTGCAGTTTACATTTTGAGGAAAATTCACAAGCTCACATGCAGGGCAGCAGTGGCTGAAGCAGATGCACAGAGCAGAGATTGAGAATCCAATGAGATCAGAACATCTCATGAGAAATGACCAGAGGGGCGATTCGCTGCTCCTGCCACTTCCCTGGCCAACAATCCACATAGATATTTGTGGAGGGGGAACTAGGTTTCTCACTGACCTTCAGACACATGCTTAAAACATGGATTTAGTATGTGAGAGGACACATGGGGTGATAATACCATGGGCATCAGGGGAGAAGCAAGCACAGCCTAGTGGTCTTACTTCATCAACTAATTCCTATATGCCAAGTATAAGAACCTTCCCCATGTCATCTCATTCATTCTTTAAAGCAAGTCCAGTGACGGAATTCTATCAGTATCTGATTTTGTAAGCTTTATTTTAACAAAGCCAAAATTGCAATACTGACAAACAAAAATTACTGATGGAGGCCAAATTTCTCTATCTTTAGATGAGAAAACTGAGATCCAAAAAGAATAATGAATAACTCACTCACACATGATAGTAGGTATCAGAGTCAAGTCAAAAAAGAGTCTGGAAACATTGCTAGATTTTAATTCTTTCAACAGAAGAGCAGAGGACTCAACAGCTCATCCATAAAGCATTTAAATATACACCTAGGATATTGATCCTAAATGACGGCTTTCTTCTCCTTCCTCCTCTTTCTCCTTTTCCTTCTCCCCCTCCCACTTCTTGTTACTGCAACTGCAGAAGAAAGATGTGCTCTTCTAGCTGATTATTCAGATAATTCATTCTGTAATGGCAAAAGAAACAACTGAAAGCAGCCCTGGGCACATCAATAAGCCTTACCTGGTGATTGAATACTTCAGAATATATACTTACTAGACTCTACAGTTTTGTGCCACATGTTAAGTCAGTATCCTCCTAATTGGGGAGTTTTGTCTGTAGGTCTTGGAACTAATTGAGCTAAATTCTGTGCTCCCAATGAAAAGGAGAGATGGTAAATAAACAATACCATGTGTGAGCCTAATTGGTTAGGCAATCAATCACAAGAAGTTTCCTCTCTTTAATAGAAGCTGAGTTTCCTGTTTGATAGACAAGACCTCAGTGCCACACCCTGGCTTTCATTAAGGCATGAAACATTGTCTTATTGTCAGGTGATTCTTGCTCTCAACCAGGGAAACATTCTTTCCTGGTAGTTCATAAACCATAATTTAGTTACACACACCATGACTTGAATAGTTTCCTAGACTCAGAAATGGGGAGTCTGAGTCTTTCTTTCTTCTGGTTTATACCTGACTTATTTTTTCATAGACTTGTAACAAAATTGAGACTATAAAGATTATCCTATAAAACCCCTTTTATTACCTGTTTTATTATCCTTAGTTGGATGAGAAAACTGCAGCTTGGTGCCTACTGTGTAGTAGGTGCTTAATGAATCTTTATTGAACCATTAGATAGACCCCAGCTGACGTTGAGTCACATGGCAGATCTGTGATGGAAAATCAGTCTTGTAACTTCTTGCTCAAGGCCCTTTCTACTACATTACTATCCATCTCCCTTCAGCCTGAATACACACCTGTCAGCTACTGCTACAACTGCTCACAAAGGGGAAATTCCACATAGAGAGAAGAGAGTCACAGGAGGAGCTTTGATTCCTAAACATTTGCATTGGTGTCTAGCTCAGGCAAATAGTTGAAAAGCACCTTTAAAAAGATGTTATATTAAACAGAAGTAGGGCAAATGAGAACACTTCCTTTCATCACACACACACACGTTTTCTTTCCTGAGTAGGAACCTAAGAGCTCCAGGTGGAAGAGGCACAGGCAGAGAACGGCCGATAGCAGGGCAGGTGGAAAGCAGTGACTGACATTTAGTTTAACCAGCCTTGGCAATGGTTTCAAGGGACACATCAAGCTCAAAGTAAGCAGGGGCTACAGGCAAGGTAAATGCTGTCTAATATTTGTATGAGGACTGGGAAACATCATAGAATTATTGCAACTCTCTCAGGAAGGGAGACTATGAGAAGGGATTGTCCACTTTTACCCACATCTAGGATGCCATGCCCAGCCCTTCTTGCCTTCCTCCCACCTCTGCCCAATAGGCTCCAGTCTATTCCAAAGGGGAATGTCTAACAGAATGAGTTAAGTATCAGCCAACTTTTTAAAAATGCCAGCCTGGTCTGCTGGATCCTTTTCTGCTTGGGGACCTCTTCAAATGCTGCTGATTATCTTAACTCTGTTGTCATGTTCACCACTCTGGCCATTTTATCCGCTCCCTCTAGACCTCATGGGTTTATGTTTCTTCCAGAAAGCTTTCTAAAGAGACAAATAACATCAGTCATCTGCATATTAAACCAGAGGAGATTTATTGTTGATAGCCAAAATTATACTAATATATTAATTAGTAATACTTAATAATATTAGTTAATTAAGTATATCAGGAATGCTATACTTGCCAGTAGAGACAGCCTGTCAGTGGCTTCAGACTGTCAGCATTCTTTTGTGTCACCCTTCTCTTATCTTTGCTGTGTAACTGTCAGTGGGTGCAGTGTCCAAACTTAGGAAGACATCCAGGGAAAGTGATTTCAGAGACTGGTAGGAATGGGATATTAGGAACTGTGGGCTCTAACACTGAAAAATCTGATAGTTTTCTTTTTCTTTTATTTTCTCTTTGTCTTTCTTTCTTTCTTTTTCTTTCTTTCTTTCTTCTTTCTTTCTTGCTTCATCTCTCTCTTCTTTGTTTCTTTCTCTTCCTTTCTTCTCTCTCTTTCTTGCTTTCAATAATAATCACTCCGACGGCATCCTTTCCCTTACTGTCCCAGAGGGAGACAAAAACGATTATCAGTGGCAAATGGTACTTGCAGCAAAGCAACACCAAGACCTGGCTTCACACTCAGGACAGAACACTGCATGTCTTCCTCATGGTTGCCAGTGTTCTACATGTTCAGAGGAACTTCTCTAGTAATGAACTATAGAAATGATCCCTGAAAGTATAGTCTTAAATCTAGACATTTCTTTTCTTGAATCACGGTCAATATTTCTAATGACCAGAAATGCTGTCACTCAAATTGACCTGCAGATATGAATATTAGTAAGTCTAAGTGTGCAAAACATGTGTTCCTCTAATTGCTAAGAAGAAGAGAGGTGATGAAACAGCTCTTGACACAATGCAGAAAGTAGGACAACTCCAAGACTGGCTAGTGACAAAATTTTAAGGATATTTCCTGCCATCCCTTTACCCAAAAACAAGAGATATTTTCCTGCTGATAAAGGTCAGGTGTTTGTGCCATTCTAGCATCCAGTTTTTGTGTCTGTCCAAGTGTGTGTAGGCTAAGTGTTTGAATCAGGCCCTGAGAAGTTTTATAAAATTCTGCCAGATCATGATCCATGAGCATAAGGATTATGCTGATTTGTTGACCAATGCTTTTCACACCATCTAGCACAGTGCCTGACATTTAGTAGGCCCTCAATAGACACTCCTTTTGCAAAGTATTTTTAGTATTTTTAGCGTACTTTTAGTAGAGATGGAGTTTCACTGTGTTTCGCCAGGCTGATCTCGAACTCCTGACCTCAGGCAATCTGCCCCACTCAGCCTCCCAAAGTGCTGGGATTACAGGCGTGAGCTACTACCTGTAATCCCCCCCCCTTTTTTTTTTAGCGAAGTCTCGCTCTGTGCCTAGGCTGGAGTGCAGTGGCGTGAACGTGGCTCACTGCAACCTCTGCCTCCCAGGTTCAAGTGATTCTCTTCCCAAATAGCTGGGATTATGGGAGCACACCACCACCACGCCTGGCTAATTTTTGCATTTTTGGTAGAGACGGAGTTTCACCATGTTGGCCAGGCTGCTCTTAAACTCCTGACCTCAAGTGATCCACCTGCCTCAACCTCCCAAATTGTTGAGATTACAGGTGTGAGCCACCGCACCGGGCCCTGAAACCTTCTTTAATATGATCTCAAGCCACCTTGATGAATTTCAACTTTCATCCTGTTTTATTTTGTTTATAGTTCTTATTATGATACAATTACCTTTTTATGTGTGGATTGATTGGCTTGTTTAAAATATAAATTCCATGGGGCACAGACTTTATCTAGTTCTTTGGAAGAACTGTGGTTCCTGGGATAGTGCATGGTGCATGGTAGGTTCCTAATAAACTTGTTAAATTAATGAATTTTTTAAAATGAAAGAATATGTTCTTCTAGGTGTACTCCAAGGAAAAGGAAGTTTGCAGCAAAAGCATTTCTTTTTTCTCATCTGGTTTAGAACTGGGAATCCTCTATGCCTTTCATCCCTCCTTTGTGTTAATCACATTCTTTAAAACATCTCTGTAGTTTCTGATATCTAATTGCCTTCTGCCTTCCCCTACCAATTCTCTCCCTATCCTTTGCTCTGGTAGAGAAGCTTGTTTTCCTCCTGTGGTATCACTTGCTGTTACCATGCTGTTAAGAGATCAGCAGCCCCAGTAAAAGCATAACCTTGATGGGCAGAAGGCATCAATATATTTTGAATCACTCCACTAAAAGTTTTCTCCGTATGGTTTCCACATCAGTTCCTAAGAGAACTGGAAACTAGTTACATATGCCCTACCTCTCTCACTCTCCAGTTTATCATTCAACATTCACAAACATTCCCACTCTTTAGCCTTGAGCCCTCTTAGACCACTTGGCCTCACTACCACATGCTTCAGTAGCCCTCTTTCAGCAACTTAGCACCCAAAATGGTTCTTACTTTTCGTTAGGGCCTTCGTTTTCATTTAGGTCAGTCTATTACTTTATCAAAGATGGAGGTCTACTTTATCTTTCTTTAATTAAAGTCAATCAATAATTAAAGTATTTTAGGGCCTCAATAGCTAAAGTTCTTGCTACAGCTTCTGATGTATTTTCATATTTAAATCAACTTGGAGGAATCTAGAATTCCCTTTAATAGTGAGTGGCACATATATTTACACAAACTTTTCATGATCCCTGATCTGCCACAGACTCCAAGAAGAGGAAGAGTTTACCATTTCTTATGTCACCAATTCTAACCATTAAAAATTAGCTCAAAGTTCACCATAAGTGTGGTAGACAAACATCAAACTGACAGATATATTCACCTCATGTCTTGGGAATCTCCAGGCCATCTTTACAAATGGCTTATATTATTTGTAGCTTGGTTTTTTCTTCACAAAGATTGTATGTTAGAGGACAAAGCATACTTTTTTGGTTTTCAATTGAACACATCACAAGTCAGACCAGTGTTATACAATGCACTGCTGAGCTAAAAACACAAATCTCGGTATGACTTAATAAAGTAGGTCTCACTTTTGTGTCCATCCCAGCGTGCCTAAAAGATATCGTATACTCCCAGAGTTAATGGTGACCCATTATGACAGTGCTTCCTGTGTAAGGAACAGCTTGAATGATTTATTCAGTTAATTCTTATTCTCTGCCCCCCGCCACCAAACACACACATCTCATACAGAACTGAAATGTAGAATGAATCTTTATTTATCTACCCTTATTACTGAATAAGGGTATAGTTGTTATTTGGTATTCTTTGATTCCTAGCACGTATAAAATAAATAGTCAAGTACCATTACTTAAACAATTTTGTGAGCAAAAGCCACATGCCACACAGTATCTGTGAGACTTTTAACAGAGTGACACTTTAACACTTTAGTTCATGATTTTAACAAGCTGCTTTTATGGGGTAAGAAAGGTCAATGCTTTTATAAGACCAAAAGCTTAAATGCAGCCAAAAAGAATTTTGAACTGGAAAGGTGATGGCAAGTGCTTCATGCCCAGAAGAGATCATCATTTGAAAAATAAAATCAAAACTATAATTGCTTGAAATGAATAATGAAATTTTGGGAATGATTTGGCTCATTTCAAGTCATTGTCATAATGAGAAGGCACTATCAAAATTACTCAGGGAATTTTTCCATTGAACATATATCTCTTCCCTCCAGCTTAGTATATCCTCATTTTCCAATCTCTATGTGTTTACTGACAGATTTTCCAAGTGATCATAGAGGCTCCTTCATTTCTACTCCTTCTCTTGGAGTGAGCATTACAAATTCAGTTGGCATTAACGCATTAGATGATTAAAAAGAAAGTCTGAGTGGCTACTTTGAGGCCATATAGCATATAGAAGAAAAAAGATGACCCCAGAATTAACAAATCTGCAAATATAGCAAAGCAGCAAAAATTTATTAAAGTTCATCACATTCCAGGTAGCACATAGTGAGCACTATTCATGTGCCAGCTAGTTTATTAATTTATTCTCTATTTATTCATGCAACAAATATCTATTAATTGCCTAAAATAGATGCTCTGTATACAGTGATATTCCAAATAGAGTTAGTCTACACTATTTTACAGAATTCCCCAGCGGAAGTAAACTCCAACTGTCCATTGTGGTGACCAGCTCATTAGTGTTTCCTTACTGGCTATTTGTTTTTCCTTGACCTAGTCTCCTGTTAGCCTACCTGTGTTTCCGGGACAACCTTACAAATGAATAATTTGAATGCAAGTACTTATATGAAGGCTTGCTTCCGGAAGAACCTGAACTAAGACACCAGGTGAAGTGTACTTCAAGCAGAGGGAAAGGGAGATAAGAAAGCTCTAATCCTGGCCAAGAGCTCAGCATAGAGGGGCAGAGAAAGGGCAGACTGGCCAGAGCACAATGAGCTGGGGAGTGCCCTGGGGGGGACTGAAGCTGGGAACAATGGCCAAATGCTGCCAAGTCCTGGAAGCTGAGGTATCACTTTCTATTGTTGTAACAAATTACCATAAACTTTGTGGCTTAAAACAACATAAAGTTATGATCCTACTGTTGTGGAAGTCAGAAGTACAAAACAGGTCTCTCTGGGCTAGAATCAGAACATTGGCAGGACTGTGTTCCTTTCTAAAAGCCTAGAGGAGGATGCCTTTTCTGTCTGTCTTTTGTCGCTCATAACCCCCTTCCATCCTTGCAGCCAGCAGTGGTAAGTGGGTTCAGCGCTTCTGACAACCCCTCACTCTCTCTACTGTTCCCCTTACACTCCTCAGAATCCTTGTGATTACATTGGGCCCGCCTTGATAATCCAGGCTTCTTTCCTCATTTTAAGGTCAGCTAATTAACAACTTAATTCCATATGAAACCTTGATTCACCTTTGCCATGTGACCTAACATATTCACAGGTTCTGGATCTTTGGATAGGGGACATTGTTGTGTCGACATTAACCATGGAAAGGGGCTTGAATTTTTCAAAGAAAGAGACAAACCGATGGAGAATTGTAAGCTGGAGAGTGATAGCATCTACTTTGTGTTTTTAAAACATCTTTTTTTGGCTCCTATTTGGTGAATCGATTGGAGGATGACAAGACTGAGAATGGGAGGATTAATTAAGAAATTATTGCAAAATTTAGGGGACAAGCAGTGGTAGAGGACTAAGATGATGGTGTCAGAGCTTTTTGGAGGTTCAATGAACAGAATTTGGTGAAGGATGAGATCAGGGCCAAAAGAAAGAGGAAAGTTTCAAAATTAATTCCCAGATATCTCTCTTTAGCATTTGAGTGAATGGAGATAATGGTTTACTGACGTGGAAACATGGGTTTAGAAACATAAAACATTCAGGTTTCAACAAGCTCATTTTTAGATGCCCGTGAAATATATAAACGAATATAATCAAGTGCATATATATGAGTCTGGAATTCAAAACTGAAGTCTGGATTAAAGGTATACATTTTTGAGTCACAGTCATAAGATAATATTTATCACTATGGGAATCAGTGCAGTCACCACAGAAGAGAGAAAGGTGAAAAATGAAGAGGACAGGACCAGTCTTTTAGGAGTAATACCATGTACCCCTGGAAATTATCTGTTCATTCTGCTATTCGTTGTCTGTCTTCTCCTCTTTCTATTTTTGCTCTCTAGAACCTCTGTGTGCTGTTCGAATCTTCTCATTCCATACCACGTGTCTCTGGTCCTTTTATCTTTTCCATTGATTTCTTTTTAGGCTGCCTTTTGGGTAATTTTCTCAGATTTGTCTTCCAATTACATAGTAGTCTGTGCCTAATCTACTACTTAACACACTCATTGAGTTTTGTAGTTGTTGTTGTTGTTGTTTAATTCGGTGACTGTACTTTTATTCCAGAAGTTCCATTTGGTCCTTTACAAAATTTGAGTTTCCTGTTGTCATATTTTGCTTTTCTTGTCTATTTGTTCTACGCCTTCCTTCATCTTATCAAACATTTACATTTTTCTTAAAGTCTCTTTTAGAACGTTTAATTTTTTAGTCCTTGGGGATACAATTGCCCCCATTTGTCATCTGCTACTTATTCCTCAGAGTGATTCCTTTCCTTAAGTGTTTTGTGATGTCTGTGAGCTCCATCCCAAGAGGGCTTATATTTGGCCGAAAGTTTGTGTGCCCTGAGCTGTATGCATTTTTCTCCACAGTTGTTTTTGCTCTGCCTCACTTAGCCCCTGGGAGTGCACCAGCTATGTATTAGTTTTAATGTGAAGAGTCTAAGCTTCGACATTATTTTTCATGTCTTGTTTTTTTCTTCCAAAGATTCCAAGCTGACAGCATATTTCTTTGCCTCCTTTCCAGGCTGGGAGGATTGGGGTTTTCTATTGCCCTTTTCATAGAGTTATGAATAGCTGGTTTTAGACTTGATAATCCCCACATGCAAAGAGTTTGTGGCTGGATCCCCAAACCAATATTACCTTATGGGAAGTAGAACCCCAGCCACAGCCACAAAGAATATATTCCAACCATTAGTCAATTTTTTTAAGAAAAGCTTTATTGAGGTGTAATCGATATACAAAAAGCTGCACATTTAATAGATACAATTTGATCGGTTTGGACATAGGCATACACCCATGAAATCATCACCACAATCAAAGTAATACACTTATTAATCACCTCCAAAAGTTGTCTTGTTCTTCTCTTGTTTATTGTTTCATTTTGTTTTGCTCTGCTTTTTGTTGTTATCAGAACACTTAACATGTGATTTATCCTCTTAACAATTTACCCCAGCTTTATTAAGGTATAATTGACAAATAAAAATGTTATATATATTTACAGTGTACAATGTGAGGTTTTGATATATATAGATATACCTTGTGAAATGATTGATTCAAGCTAATTAACATATCTATCACCTCACATATGCTTTGGTCATAAGATCCACTCTTTTAGCAATTTTCAAGGATGTAATATATTATTATTAACTACAGTCACCATGCTGTACAATAGTTCTTTAGAACTTGTTTATCCATTTAACTAAAAGTTCACCCCCCCTTTATCCAACATGTTCTCATTTTCCCTCCTCTGCCCTACCCCTAGCAACCACCATTCTGCTTTCTGCTTCTTTGAGTTTGGCTTTTTTAGACTCCACATGCAAGTGAGATCTTTCAGGGTTTGTCTTTCTGTGCCTGGCTTATTTCACTTAGCATAATGTCTTCCAAGTGTATCCATGTTGTCACAAATGGCAGGACTTTCTTTTCATAAGGCTGAATTGTATTCCATTGTATATTTATACCACATCTTCTTTATTCATTCATCCATCAGTGGACACTTGGGTTCATTCCATATCATAGCTATTGTGAATAATACTGCAATGAACTTGGGAGTGCAAATATCTCTTCAACATACTAATTTCATTTCTTTTGGATGTATTCCTAGAAGTGGGATCTCTAGATAATGTGGTGGCTCTATTTTTAATTTTTTGAGGGAACTCCATACTGTTCTCCATAATAGCTGTGCTAATTTACCCAAAAATGTACATTCCCTTTTTTCCACATCCTCACCAACACTTGTTATCCTTTGTCTTTTTGATAATAGCTTTCTAACAGGTGTGAAAAGATATCTCATTGTGATTTTAATTTGCAATTCCCTGATAGTTAGTGATGTTGAGCAAATATGACTGATTCATATATGTGCTGACCATTATATGTTTCCTTTTGAGAAATGTCTTTTCAGGTCTTTTGCACATTTTTAAATCAGGTTGTTTGTTGCCTTGCAATTGAGTCGTCTGAGTTCCTTACGTAGTTTGGACATTAGCCGTTTATCGGAAATATGGTTTGCAAGTACTTTCTCCTACTCCATAGGTTGTCTCTTTACTCTGTTTATTGTTTCCTTTGCTATGGAGAAGCTTTTTAACTTGATTCAATCCCATTTGTCTATTTTTGCTTTATTGCTTGTGCTTTTGGGGTTATGTTCAAAAAATTATTGTCTAGACCAATGTCAAGAAGCTTTTTCTCTATGTTTTCTTCTAATACTTTTACAGTTTCAGATCTAATGTTTAAGTCTTTAATCCACTTTCAGTTGATTTTTGTATGTGGTGTAATTAAATGTCTAATTACATTCTTCTGCATGTGAATATCCAGTTTTCTCAGCATTTATTGAAGAGACTTTCCTTTCCCCGTTGTGTGTTCTTGGTAACTTTGTCAATGATCAACTGACTGTAAATAGATGAATTTATTTCTGAGTTCTTTCTTCTGTGTCATTGATCTTTCTTAACAAATTTGTAAGTTAATAATATAATATTGTTAACTATAGGCACTACTTCGTATAGTGTATTTCTAGAACTTATTCATCTAAAACTTTATCCCATTAAACAACCCTCTCTTTCTTCCTCCCCTCAGCCGCGGCAACTACCCAAGAAGGAAGAAGTGAAATGAGCTGTATTTGTAGATGACGTAATTTTACATGTAGAAAACCCTAAAGACTCCATACAAAAAAAATTTAAAAACTATTAGAATGAATATGTGAATTTGATAAAGTTATAGGATACAAAATCCGCATACAAAGTCAGTTGTATTTCTATATACTAACAATGAACACCTAAAAAGGAAATTAAGAAAACAATTTCATATAATAGTATGCTTAGGTATGAAGTAAACCAATGAGGTTAAAGACTTGTATCCTGAAATTTTAATTCTTTCACATCTAGCTCCGCTATGCTACCTTTGAACTCCCTCTGCAGTAAATTTCCCCTCTTAGTTTACTGCTTGGCTGTGTATCCAAGAATTCTATGACTGGGTTGATTAAAAATCCCCACTTGTTAAGTGAGAAATATCAAACAATTTTTTTTTATATAGCTGCTACCAATTGTGCTGTATCCAATCCTCTTTCCCACTGGACATCTATCAGAAACTTTGAAAACTCCTCAATCTGATGTTATCACTTTTCAATTAATAAAATGATCTCATTTTTACTAATTCTTAAGATTTTTCATTACAGAATTATAATCTCGTACTCACAGCTCTTACCCTTCCTGCTAATGTGATGAAGCCAGCTTGAGACAGCTCACAAGAGCCTACTGTGCACATCTCTTTCCAGCTCAAAGTTCAGTGATGTGCTATTGGAGTTTGACATTGGCCATGATGGGAGTATTTACACTATGTCAATAATCAAACATTACAAGTCACATTTTCCTTCTAGAGAACCAGTTGTTAAACATTTACCAGCACACCATTGACCCGTCCCCTCAAGACTAAAGATGTGGGTCCATTGCCAGTTTCTGTGTGTGAAGGATGTTGAAGAGTAGGAAAAAAATATCATGGACTTGGTCTCCTCTTGCTCACCCCATCCCTCCTCTGTGGCTGGTAGTCTCATTTTGGTGCTGGAAGAGGGTTTTCCATTGCAAGTTAAATGTTTGCTTCTGTACTTCAATTTATGTCTTTTATGTGAACTTCTATATTGGTGGTCATGAATTTGCCATCACATTTCTGTTGGTCATCACGACTGACCTAGGCCTTTGTCTAGGTCTTAGGTAAGTGAGGCCCAACAGGTCCTAGTGATGTAATACAATCTCAAAGAGATTTCAAGGCAACACCCAACTCTTTGAGACTAGGTTACATATTAAACTGATCCCAATTGAGTGCATCCCACCTGAATTCCTCTGACACACACCTCTTTGCCTCATGTTGGAAAGAACCATTATATGATGCACCATCATATGTTTGTAACTTCTCTTCCCAACACTAGGCCTGAAAACTCGAATGGGATCTATCTTCCTTTCCTTTCATGAGGCAGTCCTTTTAGCTTTGCTTCCCAAACATGAAACCATGCTCTTTTCGCAATTTCCAACCATGAAACAAGGTTTGAGCTCCCCTTCTTGCACCTAGACATCACAAGCAATTCTCTCAGTTTGCAAATGCTGCTAACCCTAAACAAAGACCCCATTGCCTTCCCCAGTTCTCCTCTTATATCTCTCTTAGGCAATAGCATTCTATCTCTCCCAAGTGAGGACAAATGTCCAGTCTCATGTTAAGAATCAGATTTTCTTTTACATGGTCCTTGAAGAATGTAAACACTGTATTTTCAATAGGACCCTATTTCTGTTTACCACATCTTATTTCAATATCTCTGTTACATGTAATCTAGTAGCTCATGTTTTTTGAGCAGTGGGCATTGGACTTTACATGAACTCAGTATCAGGAGAGAAAGTCAAATTTTACTTCTATTTTATTGAATTCTGTATTGTTTGACTTCTAATATCTGATATGGTTTGGATATTTATCTCCCCAAATCTAGTGTTGAAATGTCATCCCCCAATGTTGGAGGTGGTCCTTTGTGGAAAGTGGCGAGTCATGTGGGCAAATCCCTCATAGTTTGGTGCTACCCTCATAGTAGTGAATGAGTTATTGCAAGATCTGGTTGTTTAAATGTGTGTGGCACCTGCCCCCCTGACTTTTGCTCCCGCTTTTTCCATGTGATGTGCAAGCTCTTGCTTGGCCTTCTGCATGGATAAAAGCTCCCCGAAGCTTCCACAGCAGATGCTGGTGCCATGTTTCGTATACAGCCTGCACAACCATGAACCAATTAAATCTCTTTTCTTTATAAATTACCCAGTCTCAGGTATTTCTTTGTAGCAATGGAAGAATGACCTAATAAAATATCAAGCATATTTTACTTTTATAAGAAAAAACTAAAGTAATAACATGTTCTTAATGCATCTGTCACCAAAGAGTAAAAGAAAGCAGCCTAGAGGTATTTTGTGTTTGGAAAAGAAGACCTAATATTGTAATTCTAAAACTAAGATATTGTATAAAGTGAAATGCTAGTTGTAATGTTTTGACCAAGTCAAAAAGTGGGTTAATTTTTCAATATGAAGTTATATAGTATACACACTTGGGATTCCACATTTTTAAAAATTGCTCCTTATACTTTTTCTTAGCCAATTCTTACATATGAAAGAGAAAACAGACAATTTAATTATGTATAAAAATTTTAAATTGCTGCTGAAAAAGTCTAGAAAGAAAATTATAGTGGTGGTGGTAGTGAAATAAAAAATGAATGGAGAATTTGATAGGAAAATCATGGATTCTGTATAGACCTTAAATCTTATATGTAAACTAAAAGTGAATTTAAGATAATAAGAAAGGAAAGAAAGCCAAAACGCCTTTTATACTATCAGCAAAGATTTCTAAGACATATCAAAGAGAGAGCATTGGTTTCATAAACTTAGATCAGTGGAATGAAATGATACACATGCCTCACAGAATGACAGTTTTAATATTAAGCTGCTATTATATTCATTAGAATAATGCTAACTTTTATTACAAATAAGGCAGAAATGTATTCTGGCCTGAAAGTAATATAGACATATTTGTTACTCATGCTTACTAGATGTCTGAAGAAAGGTTGATTGACACTTTTCAACATAATCATCCAGAAGCACAGAGTGATGGAAGCTTTGTTGTCTTCAACAGATGTTTTCCAGAGTCATCCTGGGACTCTTCTCTATCCCAGTCAGAGGGAAAAGGAGGAGTATGGAGGTCTATTTATGGAAAGTTTATATGGTCCAGGACTATGAGTGGAGCTTTTTTCTATTCATGGTCCCTGGCTAAAGCTCAGTCACAAGGACATTTTAACTGCAAAGGAAATTAGGAAATATGCCCCGTTTCCAGGGAGGAGAACATGGATTTGATAAGCAGCTAGCATCAGTAAGTATAAACTAGAATTGTCTCCTCTGTAGACTGTTTAAAACAGAATAGCTCTTCATCTAATTGCAATAATACGCGTGTAGTCCCACTTAAAACAAAAGTACGGACATCACCAAATGCTCTCTAAAAGACCCTAAAGTTCTCTGATTTTTGGAAAGATGTTTGTATTTTTGGGTTTTTAAAAAACACATAAAGGAAGTACAGGTATAGAGATTATGAATGAAGCAATGGGAAGTTAGAATGTCATGTTGACAGGGGATGTGGAAAGAGAAAATTATGGGGACACTAATAGGAAAAAATTGAGAGGGTATAGGGAAAGGGAAGGACATGAAAAGTAAGGGAGAATACTCTTATTATTCTGTGATATGCTGAGAAAGTATCAAAACAAGAATGAACAGAGTTCCAAGAAGTTACAAGAAAAAAATCACAACCCATTCAATACCACTTTTTCCTAACTTTGTAGAGATAGAGCAAAAAGATTTGCGGATAGAAACATGCACAGGCTCACAATGGAGAAGCGTCTACCACACTGGCCTCAGAGCTGCCCTGGGAAGTCAGCAAGTCAGAGCTGATGTTACTGAGACCCAATAATTGCTTGGTTAATATGTACTGAAGTCACCTGCTTATTGCAACAATTTGAGAGTCCTTACTTGATACTTTTATTCAATTTTAATTGTTTCACTTTCTGTCTCTGGAGTCCAAAGCAAATAAGGCACTTGATGATTGCTTTAAAAAGGTTTCTTTCCTCAAATAATATGAGTTTCTAGCTTTAAGAAAGTCATAAATCTTGGCGGTAGATGCACAAGGAGTCTGCATTTTGCATGCGACTTCTGGACTTGCCCATATCCTTGTTTGTTTAGAACACTGACATGATGATGCAAAGCCACACATACCCTTGTTAACAAAGGTCAGCAAAGCTGCTGATACAAGCTTTTTATTAACTTCTGAAGCCAGGTGTTTATCCTGTCTCCAGCTGCTCAGCTGAAGGCTTATTGCAGGGCATATCTGCTACTTTGTTTTGGTTAGGCTGGCATCAAAATAATTACATTCCAATGGGATCAGGAAAGACCGTTAAAATGGATCTTCAGTGAGAACATTGTTCACTATCATTTTGCAACCCTCTTCTCGATTGTGAAAGTCAGTGTAAGCTAACAGAACTGCAATCTTATGGCCTGGACATCAACTGAATGTTTGCAGGGCCCATGAAACGCATTTTGATTCCTTCTACAAGAAGACAGCAAAATGTAGATGAAAGACAAAGACTTCAGTTTGACACTCCTCTGCATCTCCATTAGCTCAAAGATAGCTGACCCAAACTTTACCTTTAATGTGTGGTCAATGGCAGTCACTGGAGTCAAAGTTAATGTTTTAGTATCATGACTTGGCTAGACTGCATATGACTTTTGCCCCAATTTTTTTTTAATAATGATTCAATTACCCTGTCCACTGAAGACATGTAATACAAAGAAAAAACTTACATGCTATTGGCTACTGATGATTGAAAGATAGTTGTCTGAAGACCCACAGAAGTTGGAAAAGGATCGGGAACTCCACTAAAACAGAAGATTTATTATTTTAATAATCTTCAATTTAGAGATCAGATGGATACATACATGAGCTCTATACATTCATCCACAACGTATAAATTGCTGTGTGTGGTTCATTTTGTTTTGAATAAATAATTCTTGAAATAGCCATCTTCAGAGATGGTTCCCAATGATCCCCACTTCCTAATATTCGTGATCTCTTACAGATTTCTCCTTTTTATCACATTAGGTTTGTGTGAACAATAAAATGCAGCAGAAGGCATAGTGTGATAGTTTTGAGACTAGATTATAAAAGACATGATGGCTTCCGGTAAAAAAAAACCAGGGTCAAACTACACAATCTTTTGATGTGACTTCAGCAAGATCAAAGCTGGTGCCTTGGAGTAATTGTTTAATGTTTATAAAGTCTTTCTTAAGGGTGTGTCTCACAGATACTCTCAAACAATAAATCTAAAACACTTAAGAGTTTTGTCCAATAGTTGTCTCAGCAGAAGACAAATGTAAAGGACTTTTGTCAAAGATGTTTGTGGGTGTGGCTTTTATTTAATGGAGTGAATCCCAGTGAGTTTCACAGAAAACTCACAAAGTCTTTAAGATTATCATATTCACAGAAACACCACAAGCTTGGACTGCAAGGGATAAAGATACTACAAAATGAAAAATAGGCTTTGGATTTCCACATTTGTATAAGCAATAAGGAGAGTGAAAAAGCTACTCACATGTGAACACATGCTACTTTTTATGAGGAAACGAAGGATGACTCAGAGGGTAGAATCAAGAGATTAATAGCATGGGGCTAAAAGCCATAGAGGATTATTCCAAAGTATAAATCCTAATCAAGAATCTGCCAACTTGTGCCCGGCGGATTTCATAATTGCTCTAATCTGGAGACGCCTGTGCTTTTTATTTCCTTCTTTATAAATGTCAGTATCAGTTGTCCTATGCCTGCCCCTGTTGTGTATTTCGTGTTTGGGGGAAAATAACTTGCTTCTTTTGTTTGTAAATCTTTGGATTAAAATAAACAATAATAAAGAATCTACGGTTATAGAATTACACACAATAAACCTCTTTCACAACTAAACCATATTTAAATGATGATATTCTGGACTCTGAAATCACACTGATATGGGATGAGATTTGGGGGCTTTTGGAAGGAGGGAGTGTATTAGGTATTGGGAGAAACTTGATTAATTGGGGGCCATAGAACAGATGGTGGTAGCCAGCCTTGAGGATGGCTGCAATGATCCATTCCTCCTCATGTTTGTGCCCTTGTGTAGCTCCATTTGATGTTTTATCAGGGTTGGTGTGTGTGACCAATAGAACATGGCAGACCTGATGATGTGTTACTTCCAATGCTAGGTTTTTAGAAGTATCATAGATTTTGCTTCTCTCTTAACCATTTGCTCTGGGGGAAGCCAGGTGCCATGTCATAGACAGTCCTTGAAGGGGCTCGTGTAAATAGGAACTGAGACCTTCTAACAGCTGTATGTATGAGCTTAGAAATGGGTATTTCAGCTCCAGTCAGGTCTTCAGATGTCTGCAGTCATGGATGACATTTTGATTATAACTTCATGAGATACTCTGAGTCAGAACAACCCAGCTAAACCATTAACATATTTCTGACCCACATTCTGTGAAATGGTAAATATTTGTGGTTTTAATACAGTAAGTTTGGAATATTTGCATGTAAAAATAGATAATCTACTATTAGGTCGGTGCAAAAGTGATTGTAGTTTTTGCCATGGAGAGTAATAGAATTAAAAAACACTATTTAATTCACATTGTATTCTGAGTAGCAGTTAACCAACCATCCTACACTTCAGCAATTGTCCGTAACTTACTTGTTCTAAAATAGTCTTATCTAAAGGTAGAGTATTGTGACTATGGAAGTAGTCCAGTCTAAGAATGCAATTATATTCATTACCACTATGAGGAACTTGAATAAGGGAAAGTGGTAGCCATTCTCAAATCATACATTTTCTTTCCAAGCAATATTTCGAGTTATTTTATTTGTTTTTGTCCTCTCAAATGATAATACATGTAGTAATAACTTTTAGCTTTCATGTATTAAGTTTCCGAATATGCAGATAGTTCCGATTTTAAAGCTCAACCTGACATAATCTGCTATTGGAGAGGAACTCTGATTAGGTTACTTGGTACCAAGCAAATAAAATATGAAAACGAGAAGAGAAATTAGTTTGAATTAGTATAACATAGATATATTGTATCCTGGAGACACTGGCAAGGGATATCATTGGCATATGCATACACAATGTGAAAAATCTAATCATCACTGAGGATGGTGATATTTCCTTAAAACATAATAGAATAGATTATACATCATATTTCTTTTGTAGGTTAATACTAAAAGCAGTTATTCAATTAAAAATTTTGGGGTTTTGATTGATTTTTTATGTCTGTGGTTTCACAGAATAAACTTATTTGATCACTCTTAAAAATGTGAAAGGGATAAAGTTTTTTTCAATTAGATATGTTTATATCCATTGTTCTTTTGAGGCAAAATGTATTTGGTTGCACAAATACAAGTGTAGCCTATGTTCTCTATACAGTCTAATTTGTAAGGCCCAAAAAAGATCAATTAGAAAAACAAGCCATTATTCTTTACCTTATGGATTTTAGTTTATAAAGATTGGATACTGAGAATTTCCTCCTCGTCCTCCTCCTCCTCTTCTTCTTCATGTACTTTCCTTGATGGCAGAGTAAACTGCTATCAGATGAAAGAGGTGATAGGTAGAATAATGGCCTCTCAAAGACATCCTTGGCCAAATCCTCAGAGTCTATGAACATGTTACATTACATGGAAATGAGGCACTAAGGTTGCAGGTGGAATTAAGTTTGTTAATCCATTGACCTTACAATATAGAACTTGTGGCCAGGCATGATGGCTCATGCCTGTAATCCCAACACATTGGGAGGCCAAGGTGGGACGATTACTCAAGCCCAGGAGTTCAAGACCAGCCTAGGTAGCATAGTAAGATCTTATGTCTACTAAAAATTAAAAAAAAATAATTAGCTGGGTGTTGTGGCAAGTGCCTGTGATCCCAGCTACTCAGGAAGCTGAAATGGGAGGACTGCTTGAGCCTTGGAGGTTGAAACTGCAGTGAACCAAGCTTGTGACACTGTACTCTAGCCTGGGTGACAGAGTGAGACCCTGGAAGAGGGAGGTATAAAAAGGAAGTCACATTTTAACAACATGACAGAGACTCAATTTGCCATTGCTGGCTTTGAAGACCAAGGAAGGTGATATGGTTTAGCTGTGTCCCCGCCCAAATCTCACCTTGAATTGTAATAATCCCCACATGTCAAGGATGGGGCCAGGTGGAGATAATTGAATCATGGAGGTGGTTTTCCCCCATACTAGTCTCATGGTGGTGAATAAGTCTCATGAGATCTGATGATTTTATAAATGGGAGTTACCCTGCACAAGCTCTCTTGCCTGCCACCTTGTAAGATATGCCTTTGCTTCTTCTTTGCCTTCCGCCATGATTGTGAGGCTCCCTCAGTCATGTGAAACTGAGTCCATTAAACCTCTTTCCTTTATAAATTACTGAGTCTTGGGAATGTCTTTATTAGCAGCATGAGAACAGATTAATAGGAAAAGGGACCATGTAGGCAGCCTCTAGAAGCTGGAAAAGACTCTACTGGTGCCTCCAGAAAAGAATTCAGCCCTGCTGACACCTCAGTTTTGGTGCATTGAGATGAATGTGGAATTTCTTACCTGAAAAATAATAACTTTGTGTTGTTTTAAGCCACTAAGTTTGAGATAATTTGTGACAGCAGCAATAGAAAATAAATACAGATGCTGTCAGGATATTGTAGAATACCAACACTTGGGGGAAAAAAAATAGGTTCTAGCCACATAGCAGACAGAAAGTAACACAGCTAAACTTCATGCCAATCACTTTGAATTCTAGATAAAATGTTACAGGCCTTTACAGTTTATATAACTAAGCTTTAATGAAAGAAAACAAAAATCTGTTGGGTTGAAATTTTTTAAAAAAGAATTTAAAATCAAGGAAGAGAAAAGCCCATAACCGGTGGGAATTTGAACCAGATACAAGTTCTCTATGAGTAGTGGTAACAAAATGTTCCAGGAGAAAAAAAGAAATGAGAAGTTAGCTTTAATGTGAGCATACAAGGGAAATTTTTAAATAATGGCTGACATGAAAGCTGGGGACTGAACAAGGAATGAAATTTCACCAAGTTGATGAGGGAAAGAAGAGCATTGCAGACAAAGTGAAGACATTCGGCATGAGGATGGAAGGTATATTCAAAAAACAACAGTGTGTTTGGTGTGGGATGACCTAGAAGCTTATTATTGTTTGTTAGTTTGTTTGTTTGTTTTTGTTTTGACTGGGTCTTACTCTGTCACCAGGCTGGAGTGCAATGGTGCAATCACAGCTCACTGCAACCTCTACCTCCTGGGCTCAAGCGATCCTCCCACCTCAGCTTCCTGAGTAGCTGGGACTACAGGCATGCACCATCATGCCCAGCTAATTTTTGTATTTTTTGTAGAGACAGGATTTCACCATGTCGTCCTGACTATTCTTGAACTTCTGAATGCAAGCGATCCTCCTGCCTTAGCCTTTCCAAAGTACTGGGATTACAGCCATGAGCCACCATGTCCAGAAACCTAGAAGTTTAAAAGGAAAAGTATATTGGATCCAGATTATGCAAAGTCTTGGATGTCTTGCTAAATAGTTTTGACTCTATTTTTATAAGCCAAAGATAACAAACCAGAAGCCATCAGGTGTGTTTTAGTTGGCTTCATAGTGCTTTTTTCTGTATGTGTTTAGATTATTACCATTATTTGTAATTTGAATTACAAAAATTAAAACATTAAAAAGACTGGGAGACAGACCTGACATAAAATTCTAGACATCCAACTTCTCTGTGGAAAACAAAACAAACAAACAAAAAACCTAAAGTGTAAACAAATGATTTGACCATCTTGCCACATTGGGTCTCACTGCAATTGGGTAGAATTGAGTAGTTGCTGGCCCTTTAGTCTGGGCATGTATTCTTCAGTTCACCACAGTTTACAAACTCTCCTCTTTCCCTAATGTGTTATATCTGTCCATTTCACCACATATTTGTACCTGCTGGACACACCTAGACATTTGTGTTTGTAACCCTTGTTGTCGGCAGGTGATTACCATCGAAGGATTTTTAAATATCAAATCTGCTTTAGAGGCCAAGATGGGTGGATCACCTGAGGTCAGGACTTCAAGACCAGCCTGGCCAACATGGTGAAACCCTGTCTCTACTGAAAATACAAAAAAATTAGCCAGACGTGGTGGTTCATGCCTGCAATCCCCACTACTTGAGAGGCTGAAGCAGGAGAATCACTTGAACCCGGGAGGTGCAGGTTGCAGTTAGCTGAGATCATGCCACTGCACTCCAGACTGGGTGACAGAGTAAGACTCCGTCTCAAAACAACAAAAACACAAAAATTTTGCTTTGGGAAGAAAACCTTGGTAGTAATGTTAAGATGCCCTCTGCATTCCTGTTGTACATTATATGTATTTCTGTATTCTTTTTCACTTCTTAAATACCTGTATTATTTTTAAAAAATCATTTGTTCATGGATAGCTCTACAAAATACTTCTCCCAGCCCAAAACTTCAAATCCTTTGCACATGTCCTCCATAAAGAAACAAAATATTTATACTGCACACCCATTCAAGTCTAATTTTAAAAAACATTTAAGATTAAAAATCAAATATTATTTTTCTTTCCAGAACTTGTTAGTAATTTTAAACCACAATGCAACATACTTAACGGCATTTCTTTTTAAACATTAGCTTATTAGATTATTTTATGAGAAAAATCAATTCAAGGCCTCAGGGAGAATATTATATTCTGTGTCTGAAAGCAAAAGACATTGAAAAACCCTTTTGTTCCTCTGGAGTTTGTGATTTCAACATAACCAACAAAAATAGCACACAGATTGACTTCCTACTTAATATTAGGCATTGTTTTGTTACTTTTGGACTGCAGCTGAAACGCTATCTAAACTTGAAAACGGTGGGTGAGTGGAAGTCCAGCACAGAAGAGGGTCAAGCCTGGTGACAGGCGGATAGAAGCTTTCTGAGCAGTGGAGTAAGAAGAGCCCAATCCCTAGGATCCCCCATCATGGCAGGCTCGTTTGGGGTGGAAGACAGTTTATTGCACTTAACACTGAGTTACAATAATCTGTTTATGTTGTTTGCATTCTTTGCCAGGCAGTGAAATTCTTATAAAGGGCTAGAGATGTTTTTCTCATCTACCTGTGTGATTCCCTGTTACCTAACATTGTTTGGCAAGTAGTAGATACTTAGTATTTATCAAAATATACTGAATGAAGGATAAGAATGGGTAAGACACTGAAGGCAGAATGATCAGTAGGTGGACTATGACGTCATCCTAGTGAAACAGGAAGAGGGCCTGAATTAGGATGGGCCTATGATGAGGATAAGAAGAATATCACTGTCAAAGGTATTCAGAAAATATAATTAATTTGTTTTGGGGGGTTCTATGGTTTGAACATGTCCCCCAAAGTTCATGTGCTTTGGAAATTTGATCCCCCATGCTGCAGCAGTGTTGGGAGGTAGTCATCAGGGCATAATAGGAACTGGTCATCAGGGCATAATGGTCGTCAGGGAACCAACCTCATGAATGGATTTATGCCATTATGGTAGTAGTGGGTTTGTTATTACAGGACTGGGTTGCTTGGAATGAGTCTGGCCCCCTCTTGCTCTCTCTTTCTCATTCCTCTGCCTTTTCCTCTCTCCTTCTGCCATAGGATTATGCAGCAAGACAGTCCCTACTGGATGTTAGTCCCTTGCTCTTGAACTTCCCAGCCTCCAGAACTGTGAGATATAAATGTCTGTTGATTGTAAATTACTCAGTCTATGCTATTCTGTTATAGCAGCACAAAATGGACTAAGACAGAAGGTAAAGGAAAAGAAGAAATAAAAAATGTCTCTTAAATCATCATCATACCATATGGGATGACTTCTCATGATCTATTATTCACCAATCCAAAGAGAGTGAGTAATTACCCCATCCAAGGACTTCAGCCTCCCCTATTCCATGGAGCATATAGTCACAAAATTTTTCTACTGGGAGGCAGTTGAAAAGCTCCAGGCTACAGATTGGAAGACCTGGATTGATCAAGTCTCAATTCTCCCCTTTACTTATCTATGGGTCTTGTACAAATAAGCAGCCTCTTCGATGTTCAGTTTCCTAATCTATAAAATGATGGTAGCCTAATATTGCTCTAATTTATTAATATGGCTATGAGAGAATAAACCTAGCTTATCTGAGAGTATTTTGTAAACCATGTTATGTTATACAAATATGTTACATGCCAAACTCTGCTAGTCACTAGGGATACAAGAATAAAATAAGGCATAGACCTCTAGCTACCCAGTTTAAAAGAGACTTTTAAAACATAGTGACTTTTAAAAATCACTTTTTAAAAGTGACTTTTAAAATACAGTTGAACAGAACATAAGAATATTTAGAAATGGAGATAAATTTAAGAATATTTAACCATGGTTTTATTTAACACTTTCTCAGCATTCTTCCTAGAAGAATAATTTTGCAATGAATATTTTGCAACCTAGGACTATGAATTGTAGGATATTAAAGGTTCTTTGGTGGAAGGGTTTATTTCCCCATTTGGAGGTTATTTTATTTGTTATGTGAACTGAAGTAGAAATTGCTGATGATATTACTGGATGGTTGATTTTTAAATAGGTTCTAGCCACACAATCTTTTTAAAGATTTTAAAACACTAGAGGAATGCTTAATAAACCTAAGTGCATTTTAAGTCACTTACAAGATTCTTCTAACCACAAACAGATCTTCTCCTGCGATGGTCATTATGCTACATATTTGGTCGTTCTTTGGCACTGAAAAATCCCCATGGAACAAAGATGGAAATAAGAAATAGTAATCCTATAAAATTCAATTAGGATGAACGTAGGTACTCAGATAACTTCCCTGGTCATCTCTGTCCTCTTCCACAGATAAAATACAAATACATTAAAATCCACTTAGTATGAGAGCATCTCTGATAATAATGTGTTATATTATCTTAGTAATTATGTGAGGAGTGAGAGTAGCTTAATTTCAAACAGCTGACCTATGTGAAGCTGCAGATAAAAATGCTATCAATTGAGAGTCAGGTCATGAATACATCTACTCTGCCAAATGAACCACGTTGCTTCTAAATGTATAATAGGAAAATAAGATTTACATTATTTAGCCACAGAGAAATTTAGGAAGAAGATTGAAAACAGATCTAAAAGCATTACCCCACCAGCCTCTGAATTTGTATGCCCCTGTTCATACTGGAATAATTAACTGCCCATTTCCCAAATATCAATACACAGTAAGGCAATGTATCTATAAAATATGGATGTGTATCTTTAAAGTGGAATTTTAAAAAACTCTAGGGGCACTATGGAAATGGAATATTTTGTCAAGGCAAAGATAAATACTATTGATTTGGAAATACAAAACACTTTACATTGTTAGGGACTACAGATGACCACCAATTCAAAGTGACAAAAGTGACTAGGAAGTTATTGGCTTAAAGTGATTAACAGAAAGTCTGAGAATGCTGTCCTACCAGAATAGGATGCTGGGGAAAGAAAATGGCTTTAATCAAAATCTCAGTAGATGAATCTATTTTTTTGTAGATGGAGTCCACTGTTTAGAACGGTACTTTTCGATCCAATACACTTTTTGAAAGCATACTAAAAAAATGTCCTTTGGTTCTATTGGGAAAAGCTACCTTTTACACAGAGAAAAGTAAGTAACATGCCAACGACAATTCCAGTGACAAAGAGAACACTGCCTGCTTCTATTACGTGTTCCTTCACTCATTCTGTTATTTATTCCCTTCTGTCTTGATTCCTTCATTAATGAGAATCAATTAATGAAAGTGCCTGCTGCATTTAGAAAAGCCAGAGATGATGGAGAGAAGCACAGAAAAGGAAGAAAAGTAGTCAATTCAATTCACACAATCTCACAGACAACAGAGACCAGTATGAGGAAGAAGCAAACTAGTCAAGCATGTACCGTAATGGGGTACAGAGGGAGGCAGGGCGGGGCAGTGTGCAGTCACCAGGTATCATCTAGGGAATATTTTCTATATGAATCAATTTGGGATTGGGGTTCTAGTTGGGTACACATAGACACAAAGGTGGCAATAGACACTGGAGACTACTGGGGTAGGGGAAGAGGGAGAGAGACAAGGGCTGAAAAATTACCTGTTGGGTACTCTGCTCACTACCTAAGTAACGGGATCATCCGTACCTCAAACCTCAGTGCCATGCAATAGCCCCCGTAACAAACCTACACATGTATCCCTTGAATCTAAAACAGAAGTTTAAATTATTTAAAAAATTGAAAAATAAAATTTTGCTGTTGATATTAAAAAGGAAGGAAAGGATTGGAGTTCTAAATAAAAAACATGATGGAAGAGACACCTGTGATTATGAGATGGCCAGCCAGAGCCGGCAGCATCATTTGTGGGATCCAGTGCAACATGTAAATGGGGTCTCACTGTTCAACAAGCAGGACAACATGTATTTTCCTTTCTTTTGCTGTCCCTCTCTCTCCACCTTCACGTGTTTTTTTCTTTGCTGTTAGCGTTGTGCTCCCTGAAGTGCAGGAATACCCCCAGGGACATTGCAGAACTTCACAGACTCTGGGACCTCCTTAGGCGACACCGCACGCAAAGTATATGCATCCAACCCTCCCTCCCCGGTGCAGTTGCCCAGGAGCCGAAGGGTGGCACACGGTCGGCTGCGGTAGCTGAGTGTGGCCATGGGAGTGTGCGGCTGAGACCCCAGTCCCGAGCGTGGGGAGGCCTTGGGAGGCGGACTACCCGTGAGCTGGGCCCTGGCACATGCTCCATGGTCCCATTGGTCTTCACTTCCAACATGAAATTTTAAAGATTAAATTAAGAATTTTCAGACTGACAGTGGAGCCTACTCTGGGTCCTTGTGAACGAAAGGCACCATGCAACTGCATGGTCACCCAACCAGCTCAAGAATTGCAGAATCAAGGGGGAAAAACAAAGAGGCAGAGTGGAAATTACCATGAACTTTACTGTCCGTGTAAGAAACTTTTTCAAGATTAAAAAGGAAAGGTCACACACAGTTCCATTAAAAAAAAAAAGAGAAAGAAAAAAAAGAAATAGAGTCATGTTTAGATGCACACCGGGAAACTTTGAAGGGTAAAGGGGGAAAAATCCTATACCTATTTACCTATTCAAGTACAAAAATAAAATAAACAGGTTGCATACAAAAGAACAAAAATCATCCTGACGTTAGATGACTGTCAATCCTAAAGATAGAAGATTATTGCAGAATATAGTTTCTCAACATTACTGGGAAAATGCAGGGGGCTCAAAATCGTTGTCTGCCAAAGAGAGACAAATTCGTTCAAGTAACATTCTCAAGAAACAAAAAAAGTTTGCTGCCCATTTATTCTTTCTGGGGGAGCAGGAGACCCTATTTAAAATGTACTCTATCTGGCTAAGAAATTAATCCAAATCAAGCCATCGAAAATGTGAAAATTGTTTTATATAGTGTCTACTGGTGGCTACTGAAAGAAATTAAAAATGTAGAATTAAGTACAATTTTTTTCCTAAATCTGTATTTAGTTTTGAGTTCTCCCAGAAGTAGGCCCAGAGACAAGAATTCCAGAGAAAGTATATTGATTTAGGTTGTCGAGAACAGGTAGAAGAATATGAAAGAAAAGAAAAGCAACCAAGAAAGGGTAGATTGTCAAGCCAGCTTCCAGGAGGGTAACTGGCATTTAGTGCAATGGGGCAATTTTGACACAGCCTGCAAAACGCACTCGGAGAGTTACGGCACCCCGAGGGCAGGAGAGCTGGAACGTTTATACATCAAGTCATTGGCTCACCAGTCATTGGCTGGGGATTCAGGAGCGGGTGCTTCATCTCTTTCCCCCCATTGCTTGGTAGATGCAGCGTCCAGCAGTCGGAAACCCGGAAGTCGGCAGGAGGGCACTGCAGTCGTGGAGTTCCAAGGGATGGTAGTGTACTGGCTCAGCTGCAGTCTGGTTATGACACTAAATGCAAGTAACCATGACCAATTCTGAAATAAAGATTTGGTGGTTGTAAAAAATGCAGAGGATAAACTGGCTTACAGCTCCAGATTAAATGAGTAATACTGGGAAGTGATGAAGCGCTGAGAAGACAGAACAAGGTAAATTTTTGCCAAACTCCCTATCACTTTATAGAGGAGGAACAATGAAAAGTTATGGCCTGTTGAAAATTATAAAAATGTAGGTTTGGTTTAACATATATTTGGCAAAATTAAAGGCAATAGAATAGAATTAAATATCATTTTCTATATATATTGTCATACAAAATAAAAGGAAACAAACACAAAGAAAATATAGCGCAAAGAAAAGTAGAGCAGAGGTTAGGCCATATGTTTCTATTGTAGCTATAAATTCCTGTGAGTTAACTGCTCTTTTCACACATACAAATGCATAAAACAATTTAACAAATTTTTTTTTTAAAAAAGGCACCTGTAGACCCATCACCCTGATCAATAAATAGAACATTGTCAACATCTTAGAGGCCTTCTGTAATCCATCCCTAATTACAACCCTTTTGCGTCTTCTTAAATATAACAAATATTTTTCATTATGTGGTCATCTTTTCCTTGCTTTTACCATTTTAGAATAATCCCTAAACACAAAAGCTTAATATTGACTGTTCTTGAACCTACATAGTCAGAATCATAAAGCTTCTTTTAGAGTATACTGTTTGTGAGATTTACTCATGTTGTAACATGTAGCTGTAGTTCATTCATTTTCAGTGCTATATACTATTCAATTATGTGACTCGATCAGTTTATTTCTTCATTCCACTGTGATGGACATTTTGATTGTGTCTCTTATTTTGTGCTACTATGTGTAATATTAGTGTGGTCTATGATATTCATATATATGATTGGTGAACATTTTTACACATTTCTGGTGGATAAAATACTGGGAATAGAGTTGCCAGGTCATAGGACATGTGTATGTTCCACTTTTGTAGATATTACCAAATTCCTTTCTGAAGTGTTTGCACTAGTTTACACCTCCGCCAGTCACAGATGAGAGTTCCCATTGCTCCTTCACCTTGGCTATTTCAGTCACTTTATTTTGATGTTGGTCATTCCAGTAGGTATATGATGATATTCCATGGGGTTAATTTACGATACCTTTATGACTCTTTTCATATACATATCAGCCGTTTGTATTTCCTGTTGTATGAGGTGCCTGTTTGACCTTCTTGCAAAAATTGTCTTCAACCTGGAGCTATAAAAATCCTAACTCAGCAATCATTGGTCATAGAGGAAATACTAGCTAAAATTACAGAACTTCTAGAAAACAGTCAAATTTATGGAAAGCAAGAAAATTAACATGAAAAGAAAAATTCAGAGTCTTCAATACTTAATTCAATAGGAGAAGAAATTAAGAAAAAGAATGAATTACTGACTAAAATACTGAAAAAAGCAAAAAGAAAGACTTTAAAACATGAAAGCAGAAACTATGAAGTTAGAAAACAGAAAAACAATAAAACAAAAAAACATACCCAAATACTGGTTCTTTCAGAAACCCAATAAAATATATACTCATTAACTACTTTAAGAAAAAAAAGTACAAATACATGAGATAGCAAGTAAAAATGAAACATGAGAAATGTAAATAATTATGAGAAAGGCTTTGTACAATTTCATACACATAAGTTGAAAATCTGGATTAATCAAATAATTTCCTGGGCAAATGTAGTTTGAAACTAACTCCAGATGAAGCAGACGATGTGAAAGGGCAAACATACAAAAAATAGGAAAAAGTAGGGAAAATTTTCAAAGGAAATGACTCCCAAAAGGCACCAGACCTAGGGAAATTATACTAAATCCTAAAGAATTCTAGTACATTTAATTAGAAAAGCATTGGAAAAAAGTAAACGATCTAAAATCTTGTATCAGTATTTGAGAAAGATTACAGGAAAAACAAATTTATTTAGAACAAAAGTTCTAAATAAAGCATTAGTAGAAACAAAAATCTAGGAGCAACTTGAAGAGATAATACATTACAATCAAGTGGAGATGAATTCAAGGAATGCAATAATGGCCCAATGTTAGAAAATTAATTCATATATCATATTACTGGATTTAAAAATACAATTCATATGATCATTTGCAAGCAAACTAAACAGGCATCTGACAACATTCAACAATGCTTTGTGATTTTTTTAAAAAAGATACACAATAAAATAAGAATAGATAGTTACTATGACAAATTATTTCTTTTTTTATTCAACTTTTATTTTAGATTCAGGGGATACTTGTGCAGGTTTGCTACCTGGGTATATTGCATGATGCTGAGGTCTGGGATATAAATGATCCAATCACCCAGGTAGTGTGCATACTACCCAACAGTTAGTTTTTCAGCTCTTCCCCCACTCCCTAGTCAGTGTCTACTATTGCTGTCTTTATGTTCATGAGTACTCAATGTTTAGCTCCCACTTATAAATGAAAACCTGTGATATTTGGTTTTCTGCTCCTGCACAAATTCACTTAAAATAATGGTCTCCAGCTACATCCATGTTGCTGCAAAGGACATGATGTCATTCCTTTTTATGGCTGCATAGTATTCCATGATGTGTATGTACCGCATTTTCTTTATCTAACCCACCATTGATGGACACCTAGGTTGATTCCATGCTATTGTGAATAATGCTGCAATGAACATGTGAGTGCATGTGTCTTTTGGTAGAATGATTTGTTTTCTTTTGTTTGTATACCCAATGATAGAATTGCTGAATATGACACTCTTTCTATGTCCATCACAGTATCAAAATTAATGAGAAAACAGTAAATTCAGGACAAGACAAGGAATCCAACTACTGCCACTATTATTTAGCATCTTATTGAAGATTAAAAGCCAAAGCAATTAGAAAGCAGAAATAAAGATATAAAATTTGGAAAGGGGAAAATTGACCTATTCCTAGTGCAGTTAATATAATTATGTACCCAGAAAACTCAAAAGAATAAGATAAAAAGTATTTGAATAATCAGAGATTGCATAAGTTTTAAAGCTACAAAATTAATTGTCTTCACACACATAAACCACCAGTCAGATAATATATAACATCTTTTAAAAAAAGTAAACATAATTATAATTTTACTTTGATTCTATAATCATAATAGAATCAAAGTGAAATTTTTAGAAATAAAGGTAACAACTCATGTGCAAGATGTATATAAAGAAAACCTTAAAAGTTTGCCAAAGCCACAAGAGAAGATTTAAAATTTGATAAATTAAGGACAAAAATGATTCAATGTCATAAAAATTTTAATTCTCCTTATGTTAACATATAAATATAGTATAATACTTATCAACATAATAATGATTTTTAATGTATCTAGGGTTTTTAATTTCATGTAAAAAATTAAAACCTAGGAATAGCCATGAAAACTCTAGAATAACAAACTAGTCATGATACAAATAGCCTTGCCAGATATTAAAATATATGATAAAGCCTCAATAAGTAAGACGATATTATACCAGAGCATAAGTAGGCAGACCAATGGAACCAAAGATAACTTCAGGAAAGGACCCAGATACATACAGAAACTTAGTATATGCTTAAGTGACATTTAAAATCAGTGAGGACCCCCGTATGTCCCTGGTGGTCTAGTGGCTAAGATAAAATCAGTGAGGAAATTGGGATAATTTAATAAAATAGTGCTGAGACAACTAGGTAGCCATCTGGAAAAAAATATGTTAGAACTATACACCACTGTTCATGAGAATAATTGCCAGATATATTGATTAAATTATAAAAAATCAAGCCATTATATATTAAAGAAAGAAATGAAAAAATTTGTCTATAACCTGGAGAGTAAAAGTAACCTTCTTATGATTCAAAACCTATAAGCCATAAGAAATGGTAGATAAATTTGACTACATAAAAATTTTTAAAAAGCTGCATTAAAAATACTAAAAATCAAAACAAAATTATAAACTGAAAAAAAAAACTGAAACTAACAGTTTTAGAAATTGTAAATTGCCTTAAAAATATGCTATATTTCTCATACAGGAAAAGTTCAATAGAAAGAAAAAACGACAGAAAACATAAAGAGTTCTCAGGAACAGAAATTGCAAAAAGTTCTCTGGCAAGGAAAGCTCAACCTCTACCATTAAAAAATGAAATTAAAGCTCTACTGGTATGTCAAACTTCTAGATATTTTCCAATTTGATGAAAAATGAAATTAAAGTTAAATCTTTACTGGTATTTCAAACTTCTAGACTTTTTTCAATTTGAGGGATTAAAACAGTATCTCTTGCCAAGATCATGGGGAAAAGCACTCTCATGTATTTCTATGGGAGTGCCAATTGGCACAGCCCCTATAGATGATAATTTGGCAATATCTGAGCAAATACATTTTTCCTTTTACTCAGTGATATGGTTTGACTGTGTCCCCACTCAAATCTCATCTTCAATTACAGTTCCCATAATTCCTCTGTGTCATGGGAGGAAGCCGGTGGGCAGTAATTGAATCATGGGGGCCATTACCCCCATGCTGCTGTTCTTGTGATAGTGAGTGAGTTCTCATGAGATCTGATGATTTTATAAGGGACTTTTCCCCCTTTTGCTCAGCATGTCTCTTTTCTGCCATCATGTGAAAAACAATGCGTTTGCTTCCCCTTCTACCATGATTGTAATTTTCCTGAGGCCTCCCCAGCCATGCGGAACTGTGAGTCAATGAAACCTCTTTTCTTTATAAATTTCCTAGTCTTTGGAAGTTCTTTATAGCAGCATAAGAACAAACTAATACACTCAGCAATTCCACTTCTGAGAATATAACCTAAAGACAACTTTGCATGTTTCTGTGGAGACTTATTCAATGCAGCACTGTTTGTTATAGCCAAAGATTATCCCAAAAAGCCTCTCAAATATTATCCACAGGAGAATGATTAAATACATAGTGGTGTATCTATAAAATTATGAAGATATAAAAAAGGAATGAGAAGATTTTGGTACTGAGATGAGAACATCTTTGAAATAGATTGGCGTCAGACAGTGTAGAGAAGGATACTTGAGTGGCCAACTATCCTAGTTGCTCAAAGTTAAGAAGTTTCCAGAGACAGAGGACTGTAAGCACTAAAACTGGGAAAGTCCTGGGCTAACAGACAGTTGGCAGTCCTCCTTGTCTAGCCCCTTTTTTTCTGTAAAAGAGGTGGGAATTAGAATATACACTCATATTCATTTGTATATGCATAGAAAACTTCTGGAAGGATACACAAGAAAGAAACAATGATGGTTTCATGTTTTATCTTTGGTGAGGATGGGGAACAGGTAGATGAAGGACTGAGATTGAAGGAAGTTGTTTCATTCAATGTATATTTTAAAAATTTAGACGTATGTGAATTTAATACCTATTCAAAAATTACGCCAGCAAATAAATATCCAAAAACAAATCATTCAGGAATGAAAAAGTAATCTGTTTTGTGGGAGGGAAATGTTCTTTTCTTAAGTAGAGAGCAAGATATCTGGGTAATTTATACAGTTGAATGACTTGGAAACTTTCTTGCAAAGTATATTTTTTATAGCCTCTGCCGACCTTCTTTTGGATCATAAATGTAATGCAGTGTACTGTCCATTGAGAACAAAGACTTACAGGCTGTCTGCCCTGGTCAAAGAGAGCCCTTAAATTTCTGAATTGCCCAGACAGTCTCAACATAGACTCATAAAGCTGCTGTCTGAAAGAAAATAAATTCTACTCAAAGCAAATCAGCCTGTGAGCAACCGAATCTTTACTTCAATTTGATTTTATTCCTTTTTTACTCAAGGAACTCTGTAAAACATTTTGTGACTTAGGAAAATTCTTTATAAAACTTAGATTTGTTTGCAAATTCATGTGTTTTTCAAAATGTTTGTTTTTTTTAACTCTTTCTGAGCATTAGAGTGTGAGGGAGATTTATTATTTATATATATACACCCACACACATATGTGTGCTGGTATGTATGGTTTTTATATGTTTTATATATTTTTGTAGCCTCTACCGGTCTTCTTTTGGATTATAAATGTAAGGCAGTGCATTGTCCATTGAGTCTACATATATATATACATATATACACACACACACACACACACACACATATATATATATATATATATATATATATATATATAATGAATCTCCCTTCCCCAGCTCTCTTTATATAGAAGTCCCACAATTTGCTGTTTGCAAGCCAGAGACCCAGGAGGGTTAGTGGTGAAGTCCCAATAGAAGTTCAAATATCTGAAAACAAGGAACTCTGGTGGTATAAGTCCAAGTCTAAGGGTAAAGGACGAATGTTCCAACTCAGTCAAGGAGAGAGAGAGAGTGAATTCTCCCTTTTTGCACCTTTTTGTTGCATTCAGGCCCTCAAGAGATTGGATAGTCTCCTACCAAATTGGGGAGGGCCATCCGCTTACTTCAGTCTGCCTATTCAGATGCTAATCTCATCCAGAAACACCCTAACAGACACACACAGAAATAATGGTTAGTCAAATATCTGAGTACCTCATGATTTAGTTGACACATAAAATTAACCATCACAGGGAAGAACAAGGGATGTATGTAAATGGGAAAGATAAAATCCCTGCCTCTAAGGAGAAGCAATAATCACAGATACACAAAAAGACCTATTGCAACAATCATGGACATGCCTAGGCATGGTCCAGTTAAATTGCCCAGGATGGCACAGAGTGGGAGATACTAGACTTGAAACTGGATGTCTAGTCTGAGGCAAAGTAAGCTGGAGAAGAGAATACAGGCAATGGTGTTAGTGCAGTATTGCAAATAGCAGCAAATACGTGGAACATGCAGCAGCAGGGCCTGCTGAGAGGCAAGTAGAGAAAGTATGGGCAAAGGAATCAAGGAGCAGGTGCTATCCGGAGATGAGAAGTAGGTCCCATAAAGTCTGTTAGTGGGAATAGGGCCTGAGCAGAAATTCATGTCTAAAAGTCTGTTCCCAGAGTGGGATGGATAGGTGGATGTACAGGCCAAAGCAAGGTGGATACCAGTTCTAGAAGGACCAATGTGCCAGGCAAATTTTCAGACTGGAAATCAGACACAAGGCCAGACAGAAATTAGGTGTCTCAAAACGTACCTTGCACAATGCACATATACATCTCAGGGGATTGTAGCCTGAACAACAAGCTAAAACTATAAACTTTCTAGGAAATAAATTGGAGGAAATTGTCATGATCCCAAGATTAGCATAAAATCATCAGCTAAGGCACAGAAAGTATTAATCATAAAAGAAAAAATAGATAAATTGCATCTTATAGCAATTTAAAAGTCTGCTCTTGGCAGGGCGTGGTGGCTCACACCTGTAATCCCAGCACTTTGGGAGACCGAGAGGGCAGATCATGAGGTCAGGAGCTCGAGACCAGCCTGGCCAACATAGTGAAACCCCATCTCTACTAAAAATACAAAAAGTTAATTGGGCATGGTGGTGGGCACCTGTGATTCCAGCTACTCGGGAAGCTGAGGCAGGAGAATCACTTGAACCCAGGAGGTGGAGGTTGCAGTGAGCCAAGATCGCACCATTGCACTCCAGCCTGGGCGACAAGAGTGAAATTCTGTCTCAAAAAAAAAAAAAAAAAAAAAATCTGCTCTTTAAAAAACACCATTAAGAAAATGAAATTGCAAGCCACAATTTATAATGCATATATATTTAATAAATGACTAGCATTCAGAATGTATAAAGAATGTTTACAACTCAGTAAAAAGACAAGCAACCCAAGAAAAATATGTGCAGCTTGAACAAAAACTTCAGGAAATAATATATGCTAATTATCAATAAACAAAAGAAAAGATGCTCAATGTTGTTAGGCATCAAGGTGATGCAAATTAAGAACACAATAAAATATCATGAAACCCACTAGAAGCATCCTAAAATAAGAAAGATGTATATGTGTGTATGGGTGTGTGCACTCACGTGTGTGTGTGTTTTAGGAAAATCTATGATAAAGTGAATTTAAAATTCATGTAGAAGAGTGTCCAAAAACAGACAAGGAATTTTATTTTATTTTTAATTAATGTAAAGCTTTTTATATAGGTAAACTTGTGTCATGGGGATTTGTTGTACAGATTACTTCGTCACTCAGGTATTAAGCCTAGTATCCATTAATTACTTTTCCTGATCCTCTCCCTCCTCCCACCCTCCACTTTCCCATAGGTCCCAGTACATGTTGTTCCCCTCCAAGCATCCACATGTTCTCATTATTTTGCTTCCACTTATAGGTGGGAGCATGTAGTATTTTATTTTCTGTTCCAGCGTTAGTTTGCTAGGGATAATGGCCTCCTGCACCATCCATGTTCCTGCAAAGGACATGATCTTGTTCCTTTTTATGGCTGCATAGTATTCCATAGTGTATGTGTTCCACATTTTCTTTATCCAGTCTTACCATTGGATGGGCATTTAGGTTGATTCCATGTCTTTGCTATGGTAAATAGTGCTTCAATGCCCATGTTACTTTTTGACTTTTTAATAGTAGCCATTCTGACTGGTGTGAGATGGAATCTGTTTGTGGTTTTGGTTTGCATTTCTCTAACGATCAGTGATATTGAGCTTTTTTTCATATGATTGTTGGTCACATGTATGTCTTCTTTTGAAGTGTCTATGTATTTTTCCTACTTTTTAATGGGATTGTTTGTTTGCTTTTTCTTGTAAATATGTTGAAGTTGCTTGTAGATGCTGGATATTAGACCTTTATCAGATGAATCATTTGCAAAAATGTTCTCCCATTCTGTAGATTGTTCACTCTGTTGATAGCTTCGTTTGTGTGCAGAAGCTCTTTAGTTTAATTAGATCCTATTTGTCAATTTTTACTTTTGTAGCAATGGTTTTTGGTGTCTTTGCATAAAAATCCCTGCTTGTTCCTATATCCCGAATGGTATTGCCTATATTGTCTTCCAGGGTTTTTATAGTTTTGGGTGTTATATTTAAGTGTTTAATCCATCTTGAGTGACTTTTGTATATGACATAAGGAAGGGGTCTAGTATCAATCTTCTGCATATGGCTAGACAGTTATCCTAGCACCATTTATTGAATAAAGAATCCTTTCCCCATTGCTTGTTTTTGTCAGGTTTGTAAAAAATCAGATAGTTGTAGGTTTGTGGCCATAATTCTGGGTCCTCTATTTTGTTCCATTGGTCTATGTGTCTGTTTTTGTATCAGTATCGTGCTCTTTTGGTTACTGTTGCCCTGTAGTATAGTTTGAAGTTGGGTAGAATGATGCCTCCAGCTCTGTTATTTTTCTTTAGGATTGCCTTGTCTATTCAGGCTATTTTTTGGTTCTATATGAATTTTAAATTTTAAAGTTTAGTTTTTTCTAGTTATAGGAAGAATGTCATTGGTACTTTATTAGGAATATCATTGAATCTTTAAATTGTTTTGGGCAGTATGGACATTTTAACAATATTGATCCTTTCTATCCATGAGCGTGGAACGTTTTTCCACTAGTTTGTGTCATCTCTGATTTCTTTGGGCAGTGTTTTGTAGTTCTTCTTGTAGAGATCTTTCACCTTCCTGCCTAGGTGCATTCCTAGGTATTTTATCCTTTTTGTGGCAATTGTGAATGGAATTGCATTTCTGTTTTAGCTCTCGCCTTGACTGTTGGTGATTTTTGCACATTGATTTTTCTATCCTGAGACTTTGCTGAAGTTGTTTATCAGCTTAAGGAGCTTTGGGCTGACACTATAGGATTTTTTAGATAAAGGATTACATCATCTGCAAAATGGGATAGCTTGACTTTCTCTCTTCCTATATGAGTGCACTTTATTTCTTTCTCTTGCCTGATTCTCCAAGACAGACTTCCAATACTATGTCGCATAGACGTGGTGAGAGAGGACATCCTTGTCTTGTGTCAGTTTTCAAGGGGAATGCTTCCAATTTTTGCTCATTCAATATGATGTTGGCTGTAGGTTTGTCATAGTTGTCATAGTTGTCATAGTTGGCTGTAGGTTTGGCTCCTACTATTTTGAGGTATGTTCCTTCAATACCTAATTTATTGAGAGTTTTTAGCGTGAACGGATGTTGAATTTTATCAAAAGCCTTTTTTGCATCTATTGAGATAACCATTTGTTTTTTGTCTTCCGTTCTGTTTATGTGATCAATGAATAACATTTATTGATTTGCATATGTTGAACCAACTTTGCATCCCGTGGGTGAAGCCTATCGTGGTGGATAAGCTTTTTGATCTGCTACTGGATTTGGTTTGCCAGTATTTTGCTGAGGAGTTTTGCATCAGTATTTAGCAGGATATAGGTTTGAAGCTTTTTGGTTGTTGTTGTCTCGGTCAGGTTTTGGTATCAGAATGATGCTGGCCTCATAAAATGAGTTAGGGAGGAGTCTTTCCTCTTCAATTTTTTGGAATAGTTCTAGCAGGAATGGCACCAGCTCGTCTTTATACATCTGGTAGAATTTGGCTGTGAATCTGTCTGGTCCTAGCTTTTTGTCGTTGTTGTTGATAGGCTATTCATTACTGATTCATTTTCTGAGCTCATTATTCATCTGTGCAGGAATTTAGTTTCTTCCTGGTTCAGTCTTGGAAGGATGTATGTGTCCAGGAATGTAACCATTTCTTCTAGATCTTCTAGTTTATGGGCATGTAGGTGTTCATAATATTCTCTGATAGTTATTTATATTTCTGTGAGATCAGTGGTAATATCCCCCATTTCCTTTCTTATTGTGTGTATTCTAATCTTCTCTCTTTTCTTTCAATAAAGATTAACAATCTTTATTAATCTAAACATGTTTATAAGACTAATAAACATTGGTCTAGATAGAAGTCTACTTTATTAATTAAAAAAATAGCTCCTGGGTTCATTAATCTTTTGAATGGTTATTCCTGTCTCAATCTCCTTCAGTTCACCTCTGATTTTGGTTACTTCTTGTCTTCTGCTAGCTTTGGGATTGGTTGCTCTTAGTTCTCTAGTTCTTTTAGTTGTGATGTTAAGTTGTTATATTGACATCTTTCTAACTTTTTGATGTGGCCATTTAGTGCTATAAATTTCTCTCTTAAAAAAACTGCCTTAGCTGTGTCCCAGGGATTCTGGTACATTGTATTGTTGTTCTCATTAGGCTTGAAGAACTTTTTTATTTCTGCCTTAATTTCATTATTTACCCCCAAAGTCTTTCAGGAGCAGTTATTCAGTCTCAAGATAATTGTATAGTTTTGAGCTAATTTCTTAGTCTTGATTTCTAATTTTATTGTGCTGTGGTACGAGAGAGTGTTTGTTACGATTTGAATTCTTTTGCTTTGTCTGAGGAGTGTTTTATGTCTGATTATTTGATCAATATTAGAGTATGTGTCACATGACAATGAGAAGAATGTGTATTCTGTTATTTTGGGATGGAGAATTTTGTAGATATCTATCAGATTCACTTGATCTTGTGCTGAGTTCAGGTTCTGAATATCTTTGTTAATTTTCTGTCTCAATGATCTGTCTAATATTGTCAGTGGGGTGTTAAAGTCTCCCACTATGATGTGTGGGAATCTTAGTCTCTTTGAAGTTCTCTAAGAATTTGCTTTATGAATCTAGGTATTCCTATGTTGAGTGCATATATATTTGGGATAGTTAGATCTTCTTGTTGAATTGAACTTTTTACCATTATATAATGCTCTTCTTTGCCTTTCATGATCTTTGTTGGTTTAAAATATGTTTTGTCTGAGATTAGGATTGCAATCTCTGCTTTTGTTGTTTTCCATTTGCTTGGTTGATTTTTTTCCATCCCTTTCTTTTGAGCTTATGTGTGTCATTGCATGTGAAATGGGTCTCTGGAAGACAGCATCATACCAAGGGGTCCTGGCTCTTTCTCCAGCTTGCCACTGTGTCTTTTAATTGGGGCATTCATCCCATTTACTTTCAAGTAGTATTGATATGTGCAGATTTGACCCTGTCGTCATGATGCTAGCTGGTTATTATGCAGAATTGCTTATATAGTTGTTTTATAGTGTCCCTGGTCTGTGTACTTCAGTGTGTCTTTGCAGTGTCTGGTAACAATCTTTCCTTTCTACATTTAGTGATTCCTTCAGGACCTCTTGTAAGGCAGGTCTGGTGGTAATGAATTCCCTCAGCATTTACTTTTCTGAAAAGGATGTTATTTCTCCTTCACTTATGAAGCTTAGTTTGGCCAGATATAAAATTATGGGCTGGAATTTCTTTTATTTAAGAATGTTGAATACTGACCCCCCAAACTCTTCTCACTTGTAGGGTTTCTGCTGAGAGGTTCACTGTTAGTCTGATGGGATCCCTTTTGTAGGTGACCTGACTTTTCTCTCTAGCTGCCTCTAATATTTTTTCTTTCATTTTGACCTTGGAGAATCTGATGATTATGTATCTTCTGGATAATCTTGTGAAGTATCTTGCTGGGGTTCTCTGCATTTTGTGAATTTGAATGTTGGCCACTCTAGCTAGGTTGGGGAAGTTCTCATGGATGATATCCTAAAATATGTTTTCAAAGTTTGTTCCATTTTTCCCCGTCTCTTTCAGGGACTCAGTCTCTTTACAAAATTTCGTATTTCTCAGAGGTTTTGTTTGTTCTTTTTCATTTTTTCCTATAATCTTGTATGTCTTACTTCAGAAAGCCAGTCTTGAATCTCTGAGAGTCTTTCCTCTGCTTCATCTGTTTTGCTATTAATACTTGTGATTGCATTATGAAATTTCTATAGCGAGTTTTTCAGCTCTGTCGGGTTGGTTATGTTCTCTTCTATTCTCTGTCAGGCTGGTTATTTTGTCGGTCAGCTCCTGCATTGTTTTATAATGATTTTTAGCTTCCTTAGATTGAGTTTCAGTGTACTCTTGTAGCTCAATGATCTTTGTTCCTATCCATATTCTGAATTCTATTTCTGCCATTTCAGCCATCTCAGCCTGGTTCAGAACCCTTGCTGGAGAACTGGTGCAGTCATTTGGAGGAAAGAAGGAACTTTGGCTTTTTGAGTTACCAGTGTTCTTGTGCTGATTCTGTCTCATCTTTGTGGGCTTATCTTCCTTTATTCTTTGAGGTTGCTGACTTTTGGATTTTTTTTTCCTTTTATGCTATTTGATGGTCTTGAGGTTTTGATTGTGGTGTAAGATGAATTGGGCCAACTGGCCTCATTTCCAGAAGACTTTAGGGGGCCAACACTCAGCTCCCAACTCCTGGACTGTGTGCACTAACACTGGGGGACTTGTATTGGGCCCTTACTTTGTTCTCTGGCTCCTCAAGGTTAGGGATTCACTATGAAGGGGAGGCTCCCAGAATGCTGGTCACTACACTTTGATGAGTGGTGTCAGCGAAAGCATTTCATACTGTGATGACAGCAGGATCCATCCTCATTCATATGTGCCAGGGGCAGTAGTAGCAGCTGTAGCAGAGTGCTACCAGGTGCCAGGGTGCCTGCCTCCCTGCAGGCCTACACCACAGTGGAGAAAGCAACGCTCAGGGGAGTGGTGGGGGCCTTTTTGGCAACTGTGTACCTAGTCATGTTGGCAGTGGTGTTGGCTCAGGGGTGGGGTGCTGGCGGGTGCAGGTCTGAGTGCGTTCTCTGTGCCCTACAAACAGAAGTGGTTGCCTAGGGTGAGGGAAGATCTGTTCTCTGCATAGTGTTAGCACAAGGGCAGGACCTTGGTAGGGGCAGGGCTGGCTGTCTCTGTGTCCACCAAGACTTCATCTGCAATGGTGATTGCCTGGGGAATGGGGGCAGACTGGTGAGGCAAGACAAGCAAAACCTACCTGTGCCCACACACATCAGCAAAGTGATGTGGAGAGTGTCCATGGACCCAAGTGAAGCTGCAGTATGGGGAGGGAATATGTGGGCTGGTACGTGGCCATAGGGGCCAACCCACTAGAACCCTTCGCCAGTCTGGCACGATCCACCAGCTCAGAAACTATGGTGTGGGTCTCCATGGGGCCCAAGGCTGCCCTGCAAGATGTGGCCAGGTTGGAACCCCAGGAGAGTCCAGCAGACCAAGGGGTGTTCAGGTCAAACTGGCCCTATCTGATGGGCAAAACACCCTGCAGACTTCAGTACCCACAGTTTCTCTAGAGCTAAAGCCCCCTATGGGAGCAAGTGGAGCCTAAGGGAATGGATGTCCCTGGCCGGGCTCCACTACAGACGCTCCTGCACCAAACACTCTGGGCTCCACATCAGCTGGTTTGCTGCCTCACCACTTCTCTAAGGATCGCTCCCTGCCAATCTGAGTGTCTGTGGTGACTGAGGGGCCTCCTCCTGCCGGGATTGCAGAGGCCTGTGGGGTGAGCAGGTTGCTCTTTGCCAGCTCAACTCATCCATTTTCCTGGAGCCACTGAGGGCCAGAAACGAGTCCGGTGCATGGTAACCTGGTGCAGGGTTCCCAGCTTTCCTCCCCTTCAGCCCAGCTTCGGTGACTTCCCTCCATCCACTCTTGGTGCCTTCCCTCTGAAAATCTGTTGGGAGCATGCCAGTTCTCTTTGTCCCCCAGTGGGAGCTGTTCCACTTGGCTGTGTCTAGTTGGCCATCTTTCCCTCCCCCCGAGAGATTTTTTAAAAAGAAGAGTTAGAAGAAATTGTCTTACAGATATTAAACTTACCACAAAATGGTATGGCATTGGTATAAGGACAGAAAGATAGAAGAGTAGAATAGCTGAGATATTCCAGAAACACATTTAAGTATATATGTATGAAAACTTAATAATGTGAAAAAGAAAATGCGAATAGGGTAGGAAAATATTTTAAATGAATATTTATTTATTAATTAAAATTTGAACTATTTATTAAAAGGATAATTTAAATAAATGCCTCTAGTAAATTGGCTCTATCCAATTGATAAAAGGTTTAAATTCCCTCCTCCATATTATATCATATTTTTAGAAATTCCAAATGGATTAAATACATAAATATAAATAATAATTATTATCTGGCAAAATCAAGGGTAAGATTTGTGTAACCCTGTATTAAGGAGAACTTTTTTTTTAGCAAAACAGAAAGCTCAAGAATATGGTGAAGATTGATATATTTGACCATATGGAGTTTAATTTTTCCCCAAGGAAGAAAGAATATGCTAAAATCAAAGGAAAAACATCAAAAATGCACATAAATAAACAAATAAATCAGTCAGATATTTAATTTTTCTATTGTAAAAACATTGTTTGAAAATTTACCAAACACACACACATATACATAGCCCAGTAGAAAGTTACATAAATATATGAATCTATTTAAATAAATATTTGTAAAGATAATCTCATTACTTGCAAGGAAATTATAGAAAAAAATAAAAACAAGATGGCATTTTCACCTAAAAAATAAAAAGAACTAAAACATCTAGTCCTACGCATATGTAAGGAGATGAGCACTCTCAAATTTTGTGTGAATTATTACAACCTTTCTGGAAAAAATCTGACAATTTTTGGCAAATTAAATAAAGAACATAATAGATACGAAAAGGATATATTAAGAGAGACATTAATGAAGAACACAGCATATAAAAGTAAAAGCAACAGTATGTAAGAATGTTTGTTGCAACATTGTGGTATAGAAAATAAATCAGGAAAATTCTCAGTGTCCGTTGGTGAGTTAAAAAGTTATGATAATTCTAGATCATAAGATGTTATTAAACTGCTAAAAGGAATGAGCTGTAATTTCTGACTTGGAGGAGAGCAATAGGCAAACCATGACCTATATAACTCTATGCCCACCATCCGTTTATTAGACTGTGAATAGTAACCCCTAAATCTCATTAAGGACCTGTCGCTCCCATCTTAGTTCACATGCTCCATGTGGGCTTCCATCCTCAAGACAGGGTGGAGCACATGACCCAGGTGGCAACATACTGAGCTCAAGAGTACAGTCAGTGCAATCCAACTCCATAAAATCTAATAAAACTCTTTTTTTCTGACAATGCTAGGAGTGCTGGGGCAACAAAGCAGAGGCAGTCTCTTTCCTACAGGACTTGGACATAAGTAAAAGGGTGTATGGCCTCCACTGGTAGAGGCATTGAGCCACCACCATGAAGCTCACCCACAAAGGACAGTAGAGCCATACTGAGATGGAATGAAACTGAATCCTGAACACATCATTCAAGTCAAACCTGGAGCTACATGTGCTCTTTCATCCCAAATGAGTTTGGGTTAGGTTTTCTCTCTCTCTCTCTCTCTCTCTCTCTCTCTCTCTCTTTTTTTTTTTAAAGCCCTTATTGGCCTGGTGTGGTGGCTCACACCTGTAATCCCAGCACTTTGGGAGGCTGAGGTGGGCCGATCACCTGAGGTCAGACATTCGAGACCAACCTGGCCAACATGGTGAAACCCCATCTCTACAAAAAATACAAAAATTAGCCGGGCGTAGTGGTGGGCGCCTGTAATGCCAGCTACTTAGGAGGCTGAGGCAGGAGAATCGCTTGAACCCAGGAGGTCGAGGTTGCAGGAAGCCAAGATTGCACCACTGCACTCCAGTGTGGGCAACAGAGCAAGACTCCAAAAAAAAAAACCCTTATGGATACATTACATATTTTGGTAATGTGAATGTGGAAAAAGATAAAGAATAACGTGATGACAGATTGTTTATACTGATTCCCAAAGGAATAGAAATGAAGTTAGTTGAGAGAAGATTATTAAATTATTACTAATCATCTTATTAGTATACTATTACCACATTAATATTATATATTATTACTAATATACTTTTAAATTTCACTTATTGTTAGCATGTATAACATTCAAAACTGAAAACAAAAATCTTATAAAAGCCCTTTGCTCTAATTAATGCTATCAACCAGTCTACATTTCTGCTTTTAAAGAACAGAATGTGAGATCCAAATGTATCTGTGAAAATTCAAGCATGAATTTTCTTTCTTTGTCTGTTTTCACTTCAAATAAGAAAACATATTGTAGTTAAACCAAAGTTTGTCTTTGATAGCAGGATTGTAATTAGAATATTCTAGTAATTGCTTTTGCTAATTCTTCTCTTGTATAGTGGTTACTAAATACACATAAAATACCCAAAGCCAATAGAGCATAGCCTGGGTGAGGAGGTTTTGGGTTCCAAGAGAATGAAGTAAGGGAAAAGTCATGGTAGAGGTTTAAATTGAAGAATTGGGCAGGAGTAAGATGACTGAAGACTCTTGAGTGTGTGCTAGGGAGATTGCACTTCATTCTGCACTTGATGAGGACCTAAAATGTTTTGCAGTAGAAGAACACGACAAGACAATGCCAGTAGCTGTGGGACAATGAACTTCAGCAAGATAAGACTAAATGCCCTGATGCACGGACCTAAAACTCCACTCTCCCGGTGCACTCTACTCTGCTTTAATTCCTAAATGATATAAGTGAAATTTTAAAGCACTTCCACATGTTAACCTTCTATTTCTGCTGTGACTAAATTATTTTATGCTTTTATGTCCAAAAATATGTTGTTTTTCTATGAAAATGCAGTACATCATTGAAAGGATTTATGTCTTCCTAAATGGAATTACGTGACCAAAGACATCATTGTTAGTACTTCCTGTCCCGCACTTCTGTGTGCTGTCCTCTCTTTTCTCAGTTCATAAGTTCAAATGTTATTAAGAAACAAAATCCTGAGACCTCTATAAATAAATTACAGATCCTTTACATATTTAGTTATCAATCATATACAGGTAATATTGTCTCTATCCTTCAGAGTCCCAGCTACCAATCGACACATTGATTTTTGATAAAACTATTGATAAACATCCTAGTATAACCCACGTTTGTTTAAGGTCTATGGTAGAAGTTTCTCTAGCAAAATCAAGATCTGGATTTCTTATCTTTCTAGACACAAAAAATTACATTTCCCAGCCCTATTATGGTTAGATTGGGCCATGTGACCCATTGTTGCCAGTGAACTAAAGAAGTAGGAAAGGCATGTATCCCTTCTGGGAAGAAGCATAGTAGAACAGATGCGTGATACCCATGCTATTTTCTCCTCTGGGCCACAGTAACAAAGAAGGCTGTGATCCAGAGGGTGAGGCTATGAGATGAGGCAGCTTCTGTGAGCCTGGATCCTGAGGGACTGTGTGAGAAATAGAGCTCTCCTCTCTGCTTCTTCCCCCCAATAAAAGTACATTGCATAAATACTCATAAGCAAGAAATTAAAATTTGGTATGCTAAGTTGTATTAGTCCATTTTCATGCTGCTGATAAAGACATACCTGAGACTGGCTAATTTACAAAAGAAAGAGGTTTAATGAACTCACAGTTCCAAATGTCTGGGGAGGCCTCACAATCACGGAGGAAGCCAAAGAGGAGCAAGTCACATCTTACTTACGTGGATGGCAGCAGGCAAAGAGAAGAGGGGAACTCCTGTTTTTAAAACCATCAGATTTCATGAAGCTTATTCACTATCATGAGAATACATGAGAAAGACCTGTCCCCATGATTCTATTACCTCCCACTGGGTCACTCCCACGACACATGGGAATTGCGAGAGTTATAATTCAAAACGAGATTTGGGTGGGGACACAGCCAAACTATATCATAAGTCATTGAATACTGCAGCATTCCTGGTTTATCATGCCTAACAAAGTTTCAAAGACCCCTCTGAGCATCTGATGGCTACTATGTACCCTGTCCCCAACAAGCTGCATGGTCAAACAACATTATATATAAAGGATGTGAATATGCTTTTCTATGTATCACCCACCACAGATGGATATTGAATATTAAAGAATATTGGTTCCTTCCTTACATATACAATGATACAAGCTGAGTATCCCCAATCTGAAAATCAAAACTGTGAAATGCTAAAAAACCTGAAACTTTTTGAGCACCAACAGGATGCCACAAGTGGAAAATTTCACACCTGACCTCATGCAATGAGTCGCAGTTGAAATGCAGTCAAATTTGGTTTTATGCACAAAATCATTAAAAGTATTATATAAAATTACCTTCAGGGTATGTGTATATGTGTATTATGAAACATAAATGAATTTTGTGTTTAGACTTGGATCCCATCCCTGAGTTTTCTCATTATGTGTATGCAGATATTCCACAACTCCCCCCCCCGCCAAAAAAAATCCAAAATCCAAAATACTTCTTGTGCCAGGCGTTTTACTATTGATTTATGTGGTGACCATTTATAATGTATCTAATTTTGAAAGTTGATGAGTTGAGGTAGGAAAATCAGTTGAATAATTCTTGAATTCTTCCAAGACAAAAAAACTCAGTCAGCCTTGCAGTACACCAGCTCCGATTAGAACTAAAATAATACCTTACCAGCCAGGGGGCTGATGGAAACAGCCAGGCATTTGCTAAGTGGGCTGGTGGTGTATGGTAGAAGATAAAGACTGCTAGAGTTGTCTGCTTTACTTGGGGGTTGAAGTTGTGAACTGAAAACAAGTACCTTTTAACAGTTTTTGTTTGCTTACTTCAAAGAAAGTGAGTAAATTCCTGATTCTTAGGAAAAAACAATGAATACTCTCAAGAGTCAATAGGAAGATCTTGACATCGAAAGACTTTCTAAGAAACTGTCTGTGAGAGAAATAAGAAGGTATCGAAACCCTTCAGAGAGATTAAACATTGAAGGGTAAAAGTGTTTTGTTAGAGTGTTTTCAATTTGCCAACCAAACCCCAAATGTTTAAATCATCATTTTTGAAGTGTTCACTAAATATGTTTTGTTAGAGTGTTTTCAATTTGCCAACCAAATCCCAAATATTTAAAGCATAATTTTGGAAGTGTTTACTAAATAAATCAATCAATCACATTTTTTTCCCCAGAGTCGCTGTATGTACTGAGGCAAGCTCTGGGCTGGTATGGGAAGGTAACATCTGGTTTTCGTGCCTAGCCTCACTTTGTTTCCCCATTGTATAGGCCACCCTACACCTTCCTCTCCAGCTTTGCAATCTCCAGTTGCCCTCCTCTGCTTTGACTTCTTCTTAGGGCTCCAATTCCTGATTTTACCACCTGGCAGGGCACATGCTCAGCCTTGGCTGATTAGGGCAAGTCACAGCTTGATGCCTTCTAACATCCTTCCTGTCACCTATCAAAATACGTCTAACATATAGTTTAATTTTTAGGTGTTTTTCTTAGGCTGCTTATGTATGTCAAGGCTGATAACTTGATCTAAGTAGATTGCAGTTTTTAAAATCAGGAACACAGGATATTGGAGGTCTTTGAACAATGCAAGGGTTAGAGATTGAGAGATACTGACCCCCACGCAATTGAAGATCCATGTATAATTTCTGACTCCCCCCAAATGTAACTAATAGCTTACTGTTGACTGAAAGCCTTACTGATAATGTAGTCAGTTAACATATATTTTGTTGTTTTTTTTTTAACTTTTATTTTAAGTTCATGGGTACATGTGCAGGTTTGTTAAATAAGTAAACTTGTGTTATGGGGGTTTCTTGTACAGATTATTTCATCGCCCAAGTATTAAGCCTAGTACCCATTGGTTATTTTGCCTGATCCTCTCCCTCCTCCCACCTTCCACCCTCTAATAGGCCCCAGTGTGTGTCGTTCCCCTCTATATGTCCACATGTTCCCATCATTTAGCTCCCACTTGTAAGTGAAAACATGCAGTATTTGGTTTTCTGTTCCTGTGTTTGTTTGCTAAGGATAATGGCTTCCAGCTCCATCCATTTTCCTGCAAAGGACATGATCTTGTTCTTTTTTATGGTGGGATAATATTCCATGGTGTCTATGTACCACATTTTCTTTATCCAGTCTACCATTGATGGGCATTTAGGTTGATTCCATGTCTTTGCTAGTGTGAAGAGCGTTGCAGTGAACATATGTGTGCATGTGTCTTTATAATAGACTAATTTATATTCCTTTGGGTATATACCCAGTAATAGGATTGCTAGGTTGAATGGTATTTCTGCCTTTAGGTGTTTCCGGAATCGCTACATTGTCTATGTTGTATGTATTATATACTGTTTTTTTTACAATAAAGTACGCTAGAGAAAAGAAAATGTTATTAACAAAATCATAAGGGGGAGAACATATGTACTGTTTTTGAAGTGGAAGTGAATCATCATAAAGGTTTTTATCCTCATCAACTTTACATTGAGTAGCCTGAGGAAGAGTAGGAAGAGAAAGGGTTGGTCTTGCTTTCTCAGGGGTGGCAGAAACAAAAAGAAATCCACGTGTTCAAATCCACATGTTCAAAGGATCAGCTGTATGTGCATTTGTGCAATGTGCATTGTCCCAAGATGATCAGCACTGCAGATACACTTCACCTTTCCTGCCAGACAAGAAAGTGATAATCCAGGGGTAGAAATGTTTCTTGAAGAATGGAGAGATGAAATGAAAGCAGTTAGTTTACAGATGACACCCCTCACAAGAGATAACACAGGTGTTTTTGGAAGAGCTTCTATGTGGAAAAGGAAACTCTTCTGAAGTCTATCAGGGCAGAAGTAGAGCAACACATGGAAGGCATGCATAGAGGCAGAAAATTTTGGATCTATACAGGAATAAAATTTTTGTTAGGATTAGCCAGATTTGAAATATTTCTAAACTGAAATGTAAAGGAAATTTTTAAAAATTGCATAAAACCATAAAGCAGAGACCGGAGCAAGATGGCCGAATAGGAACAGCTCCAGTCTCCAGCTCCCAGCATGAGCGACACAGAAGATAGGTGATTTCTGCATTTTCAACTGAGGTACCAGATTCATCTCACTGGGGAGTGCGGGACAATCTGTGCTGATCAGCTGGTGCAGCCTGACCAGTGAGAGCTGAAGCAGGGTGAGGCATCGCCTCACCTGGGAAGTGCAAGGGGGAAGAGAATCGCTTTTCCTAGCCAGGGGAACTGAGACACACAACACCTGGAAAATCGGGTAACTCCCACCCCAATACTGCGCTTTACCAAGGGTCTTAGCAAATGGCACACCAGATTATATCCCACATCTGGCCCAGAGGGTCCCACAACCACGGAGCCTCCGTCATTGCTAGCACAGCAGTCTGCGATCTAAGTGCAAGGCAGCAGCGAGGCTGGGGGAGGGGTGCCCACCATTGCTGAGGCTTAAGTAGGTAAACAAAGCCTCTGGGAAGCTCGAACTGGGTGGAGCCCACAGCAGCTCAAGATCTGCCTGTCTCTGTAGACTCCACCTCTGGGGACAGCGCACAGCCAAACAAAAAACAGCAGAAACCTCTACAGATGCAAATGACTCTGTCTGACAGCTTTGAAGAGAGCAGTGGATCTCCCAACACCGAGGTTGAGATCTGAGAACGGACAGACTGCCTGCTCAAGTGGGTCCCTGACCCCTGAGTAGCGTAACTGGGAGACTTCCCCCACTAGGTGCAGACTGACACCCCACACCTCACACAGTGGGGTACACCCCTGAGATGAAGCTTCCAGAGCAAGAATCAGACAGCAACTCTCGCTGTTCAGCAATATTCTATCTTCTGCAGACTCCGCTGCTGATACGCAGGCAAACAGGGCCTGGAGTGGACCTCAAGCAATCTCCAACAGACTTACAGCTGAGGGTCCTGACTGTTAGAAGGAAAACCAACAAACAGAAAGGACACCCACACCAAAACCCCATCAGTACATCACCATCATCAAAGACCAAAGGCAGTTAAAACCACAAAGATGGGGAAAAAGCAGGGCAGAAAAGCTGGAAATTCAAAAAATAAGAGCACATCTCTCCATCCAAAGGAACGCAGCTCATCACCAGCAACGGATCAAAGCTGGATGGAGAATGACTTTGATGAGTTGAGAGAAGAAGGCTTCAGTCCATCAAACTTCTAAGCTAAAGGTGGAATTACGTACCCACCTCAAAGAAACTAAAAATCTTGAAAAAAGAATGGAAGAATGGATAACTAGAATAATCAATGCAGAGAAGGCCAAAAACGAACTGACAGAGATAAAAAACATGACATGAGAAATACGTGACAAATGCACGAGCTTCAGCAATCGACTCAATCAACTGGAAGAAAGAGTATCAGCGATTGAGGATCAAATGAATGAAATGAAGCGAGAAGAGAAGTCTAAAGAAAAAAGAAGAAAAAGAAATGAACAAAGCCTTCAAGAAGTATGGGATTATGTGAAAAGACCAAATCTACGTCTGATTGGGGTGCCTGAAAGTGAGGGGGAAAATGGAACCAAGTTGGAAAACACTCTTCAGGATATCATCCAGGAGAACTTCCCCAACCTAGTGAGGCAGGCCAACATTCAAATTCAGGAAATACAGAGAAAGCCACAAAGATACTCCTCGAGAAGAGCAACTCCAAGACACATAATTGCCAGATTCACCAAAGTTGAAATGAAGGAAAAAATCTTAAGGGCAACCAGAGAGAAAGCTCGGGTTACACAAAAAGGGAAGCCCATGAGATTAACAGCAGATATCTCAGCAGAAACTCTATAAGCCAGAAGAGAGTGGGGGCCAATATTCAACATTCTTAAAGAAAAGAATTTTAAACCCAGAATTTCATATCCAGCCAAACTGAGTTTCGTAAGTGAAGGAGAAATAAAATCCTTTACAGACAAGCAAATGCTTAGAGATTTTGTCACCACCAGGCCTGCCCTACAAGAGACCCTGAAGGAAGCACTAAACATGGAAAGGAACAACCGGTACCAGCCATTGCAAAAACATGCCAAAATGTAAAGACTATGGATGCTAGGAAGAAACTGCATCAAGTAACGAACAAAATAACCAGCTAATATCACAATGACAGGATCAAGTTCACACATAACAATATTAACCTTAAATGTAAATGGACTAAATGCTCCAATTAAAAGACACAGACTGGCAAATTGGATAAAGAGTCAAGACCCATCAGTATGCTGTATTCAGGACACCCATCTCACATGCAGAGATACACATAGGCTCAAAATAAAGGGATGGAGGAAAATCTACCAAGCAAATGGAGAACAAAAAAAAAGCAGGGGTTGCAATCCTAGTCTCTGATAAAACAGACTTTAAACCATCAAAGATCAAAAGAGACAAAGAAGGCCATTACATAATGGTAAAGGGATCAATTCAACAGGAAGAGCTAACTATCCTAAATATATATGCACCCAATACAGGTGCACCCAGATTCATAAAGCAAGTCCTTAGAGACTTACAAAGAGACTTAGACTCCCATACAATAATAATGGGAGACTTCAACACCCCACTGTCAACATTAGACAGATCAACGAGACAGAAAGTTAACAAGGATATCCAGGAACTGAACTCATCTCTGCAGCAAGCAGACCTAATAGACATCTACAGAGCTCTCTACCCCAAATCAACAGAATATACATTCTTTTCAGCACCACATCGCACTTATTCCAAAATTGACCACATAATTGGAAGTAAAGCACTCCTCAGCAAATGTACAAGAACAGAAATTATAACAAATTGTCTCTCAGACCACAATGCAATCAAACTAGAACTCAGGACTAAGAAACTCAATCAAAACCGCTCAACTACATGGAAACTGAACAACCTATTCCTAAATGACTACTGGGTCCACAACAAAATGAAGGCAGAAATAAAGATGTTCTTTGAAACCAATGAGAACAAAGATACAACATACCAGAATCTCTGGGACACATTTAAAGCAGCATGTAGAGGGAAATTTATAGCACTAAATGCCCACAAGAGAAAGCTGAAAAGATCTAAAATTGACACTCTAACATCACAATTAAAAGAACTAGAGAAGCAAGAGCAAACACATTCAAAAGTTAGCAGAAGGCAAGAAATAACTAAGATCAGAGCGGAACTGAAGGAGATAAGAGACACAAAAAACCCTCCAAAAAATCAATGAATCCAGGAGTTGGTTTTTTGAAAAGATCAACAAAATTGATAGACTGCTAGCAAGACTAATAAAGAAGAAAAGAGAGAAGAATCAAATAGACGCAATAAAAAATGAGACCCACAGAAATACAAACTATCATCAGAGAATACTATAAACAACTCTATGCAAATAAACAAGAAAATCTAGAAGAAATGGATAATTTCCTGGACACTTACACTCTTCCAAGGCTAAACCAGGAAGAAGTCGAATTCCTGAATAGACAAATAGCAGGCTCTGAAATTGAGGCAATAATTAATAACCTACCAACCAAAAAAAGTCCGGGACCAGACGGATTCACAGCTGAATTCTACCAGAGGTACAAGGAGGAGCTAGTACCATTCCTTCTGAAATTATTCCAATCAATAGAAAAAGAGGAAATCCTCCCTAACTCATTTTACGAGGCCAACATCATCCTGATACCAAAGCCTGGCAGAGACACAACAAAAAAAAAGAGAATTTTAGACCAATATCCCTGATGAACATCGATGCAAAAATCCTCAATAAAATACTGGCAAACCAAATCCAAGCACATCAAAAAGCTTATCCACCATGATCAAGTGGGCTTCATCCCTGGGATGCAAGGCTGGTTCAACATACGCAAATCAATAAACGTAATCCAGCGTATAAACAGAACCAAAGACAAAAACCACATGATTATCTCAATAGACGCAGAAAAGGCCTTTGACAAAATTCAACAGCCCTTCATGCTAAAAACTCTCAATAAATTCGGTATTGATGGAAAGTACCTCAAAATCATAAGAGCTATTTATGACAAACCCACAGCCAATATCATACTGAATGGGTAAAAACTGGAAGCATTCCCTTTGAAAACCGGCACAAGACAGGGATGCCCTCTCTCACCACTCCTATTCAACATAGTGTTGGAAGTTCTGGCTAGAGCAATCAGGCAAGAGAAAGAAATCAAGGGTATTCAGTTAGGAAAAGAAGAAGTCAAATTGTCCCTGTTTGCAGATGACATGATTGTATATTTAGAAAACCCCATCATCTCAGTCCAAAATCTCCTTAAGCTGATAAGCAACTTCAACAAAGTCTCAGGATACAAAATCAATGTGCTAAAATCACAAGCATTCTTATACACCAGTAACAGACAAACAGAGGCCAAATCATGAATGAACTCCCATTCACAATAGCTTCAAAGAGAATAAAATACCTAGGAATCCAACTTACAAGGGATGTAAAGGACCTCTTCAAGGAGAACTACAAACCACTGCTCAGTGAAATAAAAGAGGACACAAACAAGTGGAAGAACATACCATGCTCATGGATAAGAAGAATCAATATCGTGAAAATGGCCATGGTGCCCAAGGTAATTTATAGATTCAATGCCATCCCCATTAAGCTACCAATGAGTTTCTTCACAGAATTGGAAAAAACTGCTTTAAAGTTCATATGGAACCAAAAAAGAGCCCACATTGCCAAGACAATCCTAAGTCCAAAGAACAAAGCTGGAGGGATCACGCTACCTGACTTCAAACTATACTACAAGGCTACAGTAACCAAAACAGCATGGTACTGGTACCAAAACAGAGATATAGACCAATGGAACAGAACAGAGTCCTCAGAAATAATACCACACATCTACAGCCATCTGATCTTTGACAAACCTCAGAAAAACAAGAAATGGGGAAAGGATTCCCTATTTAATAAATGGTGCTGGGAAAATTGGTTAGCCATAAGTAGAAAGCTGAAACTGGATCCTTTCCTTATTCCTTATATGAAAATTAATTCAAGATGGATTAGAGATTTAAATGTTAGACCTAATACCATAAAAACCCTAGAAGAAAACCTAGGTAATACCATTCAGGACATAGGCATGGGCAAGGACTTCATGTCTAAAACACTAAAAGCAATGGCAACAAAAGCCAAAATTGACAAATGGGATCTAATTAAACTAAAGAGTTTCTGCACAGCAAAAGAAACTACCATCAGAGTGAACAGGCAACCTACAGAATAGGAGAAAATTTTTGCAATCTACTCATCTGACAAAGGGCTAATATCCAGAACCTACAAAGAACTCAAACAAATTTACAAGAAAAAAACAAACAACCCCATCAAAAAGTAGGCAAAGGATATGAACAGACATTTCTCAAAAGAAGACATTCATACAGCCAACAGACACATGAAAAAATGCTCATCATCACTGGCCATCAGAGAAATGCATATCAAAACCTCAATGAGATACCATCTCACACCAGTTAGAATGGCAATCATTAAAAAGTCAGTAAACAGCAGGTGCTGGAGAGGATGTGCAGAAATAGGAACACTTTTACACTGTTGGTGGGATTAGAAACTAGCTCAACCACTGTGGAAAACAGTATGGCGATTCCTCAAGGATCTAGAACTAGAAATACCGTATGACCCAGCCATCCCATTACTGGGTATATACCCAAAGGATTATAAATCATGCTGCTATAAAGACACATGCACACATATGTTTATTGTGGCACTATTCACAATAGCAAAGACTTGGAATCAACCCAAATGTCCATCAGTGACAGACTGGATTAAAAAAATGTGGCACATATATACCATGGAATACTATGCATCCATAAAAAAGGATGAGTTTGTGTCCTTTGTAGGGAGATGGATACAGCTGGAAACCATCATTCTCAGCAAACTATCGCAAGAACAGAAATCCAAATACTGCATGTTCTCACTCATAGGTGGGAATTGAACAATGAGATCACTTGGACTCGGGAAGGGGAACATCACACACTGGAGCCTATTATGGGGAGGGGGGAGAGGGGAGGGATGGCATTGGGAGTTATACCTGATGTAAATGATGAGTGATGGGTGCTGATGAGTTGATGGGTGCAGCACACCAACATGGCACAAGTATACATATGTAACAAGCCTGCACGTTGTGCACATGTACCCTAGAACTTAAAGTATAATAATAATTTAAAAAAAAAAAAAGAAAAGAAAATTCCTGGCACAGTAGCCAGCAAAACAAAAACAAAACAAAACAAAAGTGTAGTTTTGGGGGGCAATTAAAATATTTATTAATAGTTAAACAAACAAACAAAAAACCATAAAGCAGGGCAGCAAAGAGAAGAAAAAGCAAAGGAGGAGGAAAAACTAAAGCCTGCATTTATTGAACAAGCAGTTTGGCACAAGTGATTAAGAGTTCTATTTACGGCCGGGCGCGGTGGCTCACGCCTGTAATCCCAGCACTTTGGGAGGCCGAGGCGGGCGGATCACAAGGTCAGGAGATCGAGACCACAGTGAAACCCCGTCTCTACTAAAAATACAAAAAATTAGCCGGGCGCGGTGGCGGGCGCCTGTAGTCCCAGCTACTCAGGAGGCTGAGGCAGGAGAATGGCGGCAACCCGGGAGGCGGAGCTTGCAGTGAGCCGAGATCGCGCCACTGCACTCCAGCCTGGGCAACAGCGTGAGACTCCGTCTCAAAAAAAAAAAAAAAAAAAAAAAAGAGTTCTATTTACACTAACTCAAACAAAACCCTACAAATTTCAAATAATAGTAGATACTATTATTTTCATTGTCATTTTAAAGATAAGGAAATGAAGTCAGAGAAGTTAAGAAAAACAACCATGGTCATCCAGCAGTTATTGGAGTTGGGATTTTGAAGCAAGGGAATCTGGCTAAAGTCTGTTTGTATCCACATCACTATTGAGAGAGAAGAAAATGGTTTGAAATTCCTAGGAAGTGAAACAAAGGAAAAGATGGGTAGGACAAGATAATGACTAGTTCACAAATAAAATATCAATTTCCACAAATAAACCTAAACAGAGGCTCATCACTATCTCGCAAAGTGAAAAGGAATGAGAACATGTCCCCGAAAGGATATTTATTCTTGTTCAAAAGAAACAGGTTGAAATGAAAAGGAAAAGGATATAAGTAAAATATTATTTTTACTTAGATCGGCAACGTAGAGAGGAAGCACACTGAGTTGAGGATAAAACAAAAGACGTAAATGAGTAAAATAATTGAGGGGGTATTCCTACAAGCCAGCCAGGCAGAGCAAAGATTTTAAGGGTGCACATTACAGATGCAACATATTAAAAGGATGATGAAGTGAACATCTAGACATCAGCTGGTGGCCTTGCTCTTCTAAAAGGCAGGGGGTCCTAGGCTGGGCACAGTGACTCACACTGGCAATCCCAGCACTTGGGGAGGCCAATGCAGGCAGATCACCTAGGTCAGGGGTTTGAGACCAGCCTGGCCAACATGGTGAAACCCCCTCTCTACTAAAAATACAAAAATTAGCTGGGCATGGTGACACATGCTTATAATTCCATTTGCTCAGGAGGCTGAGGCAGGAGAATCATTTGAACCTGGAAGGCGGAGGTTGCAGTGAGCCAAGATCACACTATTGTACTCCAACCTGGGAGACAGAGTGAGACTCCATCTCAAAAAAAATAAAATAATAGCCAGTGGATCCTCTACATTCTTGATTTGCTGAGGGCAAATTGCCTAGAAAGTACAGGAAATAATAAGACTTGGCTCTACTCTGGCCTTAATTCTGGCCAAGAAAAACTTATAGAGAATATGGAAGTGGAAGGATGCTTGCAATAAAGTGGCAATATGGTAATGGAATTTGTAATATCAAAGGACACTAATATTGGGTATAATGTCAACCATGTTCATTGGGCTTTATTTAGGAAACACAATTGCAGACTTGAAATCATGCTTCCTTGCTAATAAAGCAAATTTTTTTTTTTACCACTTCCTTCATAAGGCTACAGACTTAGAATACTTTAAATCTACTTTCCATCTCCTTGCCTTCTGTGTTATTGTTGTCATGCATTTGAATGCAGTGTATATTTTAATCACCAGAAATATTATGATACTGCTTTGTATGGTCAATTTCACTTATATTTACCCATATGTTTTCTCTCTCCCATGTTCTTTCTTCCCACTGATGGTTTTGTTTTTATCTAGCCTAATTTTCCTTCTGCCTAGACAACTCCTTTTATTTATTTTATTTTATTTTTTTGTTTAGTCAGCCTATTGATGAAAAAATAACTCTGAAGTCACTGTGCATAGAAATCAAGATTAGTGGTTCTTTTCTCTCAGTGCTTAAATATATCAGTTAAATAAGTCATATTCACTTTAAATATGTCTGGCTTATTATCAGTTCTTGGGGGATGCCAGTATCATTGTGGTTTCTTTCAATGGTAAGTGTCCTTCTTCTCTTTCACTTTTAAGATTTTCTCTGGGTCTAATTTTCAGCCAGTTTGGCTATGATGTGCCTATGTATGATTTTCTTAACATTTTTCCTGCATGGGGTTCTCTAAGATTCTTAAGTCTGTGATCTGAGCTCTTTCATCAATTATAAAGAATTCTTTACTCTTATATGTTCAGAAATTGCTTCTGCTTCAGCCTATGTCTTTTTTCTTTTGTGAATCAATTATAAAAATATTAGAATTTTGTGTATACCTCACATGATTCTTACACTTATGTCCATTTATCTTCTACTTATTTTTTCCCTCCATATACTTCACTGGGCATTTTCTATTAGTCTATTATCCAGTTTACTAATCCAGTCTTTCAATCTATTATTACATTCTTCCACAATATTTTTAACTTTAAATGTTGTATTTTTAAATTCAAAATGTGCATTTGATACTTTTTTATAGATTTCAATTCTGTTAAATTTTTTATGTTTTCATATATCTTCTCTGTCTTTTCTTCTGTGATTTTGGAACATAGTAATCATAATTATTTTAAAGTTCTTGGCTGTTAACTTCAAATTCTGAATCATCTTTTGGTCTTCCATTGTCTTATTTTTTTTTTTTAACTGGTTACTAACCAAATGGTCGTGTCTCATCTTGTGTCAAGTAATTTTTATTTTATTTTAAATATTGAGTGCAAATGAATTATAGAACTCCAGATGATATTATCCTCCCTAGATACTATTCAATATTTCCTCTGATAGACAGATAGGGTAGCTGTATGATCCACATAATCCAATCAGACTGAGCTAACTCAGGGTTGTGTTACAGTTTTGGTAAAACTCAGTCTTTCTTCCTATAGTTCATCACTCAGTATACTAAGACTTCTCCAGGGTTTCTGTTGATAAGCTGGTGGCCTTTGACCCCTTGGCAAATCACCTGTAGGTGCTTCAGTTCAGGCATCCTCCCACAAAGGTCACTGCTTTGTGAGCCTGCAGGTGACTTCACTCTGCTTTTCAGAAGGTTTAGACCAAGCCTGAATATTCAACCTCTATCCCATGCCCAGAAATAGCAAATATTCACAGTAAAAATCAAATCTACTGATCCTCAGACAAAAATTGAATGGTCTTTCCTCCATGGAATTTTAGTTCTTCTAGACACCATTACTTCCACAGCTCTCTAAAGGATTCATGAATTTGAATTTTTTTCAATTTATGAATTGAATTTGGAGAAATTCTAAATCCCAAATGATGGTATGACCAAGCCTGTATTTCCAAGCACTAATAGCTGTGACTCTGGAGAGCTGACATTGTAATGGAGACAAGACAAACAAACCCAGTGTGTCTGGCTGGGCTATCTTTGGTTCCAAAGAGGAAGCCGTGCGAATACACTCCAGGTTGACCCGTTCACACTGCAGCTCAGAATCCTGCACTGGCTCCCCCTTGTCTACTGAACAGTGTATAAATGCCTCATTCTTTTCTTCTTTCTTTTTTTTTTTTTTTTTTTTTTTTTTTTTTTTTTTTTTGGTTTGGCATGGGAGTCTCCCTCCATTGCCCAGGCTGGAATGCAGTGACATGATCACAGCTCACTGTAGCCTCAACCTCCTGGGCTCAAGAGATCCTCCTGCCTCAACCACCCAAGTAGCTGGGACAATAGGCATGCACCACCACACCTGACTAATTTTTGTATTTTTTGTAGTAATGGGGTCTCAACATGTTGCCAAGGCTGGTCTCAAACCTGGTTTCAAGCAATCCTCCTGCCTTGGCCCCTCAAAATGCTGGGATTAAAGGCATGAGCCACTGCACCTGGCCAATGCCTCAGTATTGCTTGGAAGATTCTAGACAGTATACCCCACACTCATTTCCCATTATTTCATCCCATGAATATGTACTTGAGGCAAGCTGGAAAATGTGAAGCTTATTTGGGAAGTCAGTTAGCACATGTTTGTTGAACATCGTTACGGGCATTTTGTTGGGTGATGGAGCCAGAACAGACTTGCCCTTTGGAATTGAAAGGTGAAGACTGACATTAGTTACAAGTATGGTGAGTTCTACAAAGGACAGCACATTCTAGAAATATAACATAAGGAAACAATCTAGTATGGGTGTCGGGAAAGATTTCCCTGAAGAAATAACTTAGAAGCTAAAACCTGCAAGTTAGAATAGAAATGAGTTAAGCTACAAGGAACAATGAGGAGAGCGCATTCCAGGCAGAAAGAACTCCAAGTACGAAGACTCTGAGGTATGGCATGTTTAAAGGCCTCTTCAGACAATTTTATGGCAGGAATAGAAAGAGGAAGAAGAGTGTTTCAAGGTGAGGATGGAATGTAGACTGGACCCTGTCAGCCCTGCTGCTCAGGTTTTAGCTTTTAAAAGAGAAGTTATAAAATGGTTTTATTTTATAGAAAATGAAAGTCAGAAATTAGGACATGATAAGTACTGCATAGCTAAAACATAATGCTCACTGCTGGTTAGGGACTGACATCACGAGAGGCAAGTAGGGGACCAGGCACGGTGACTCACGCCTGTAATCCCAGCACTGTGGGAAGCTGAGGTAGGCGGATCACTTGAGGTCAGGAGTTTGAGACCAACCTGGCCAACATGATGAAATTCACTCTCTACTAAAAAAATACAAAAATTACCTGGGCATGGTGGCACACACCTATAATCCCAGCTACTTAGGAGGCTGAGGAGGCAGAAGAATCACTTGAACCTGGGAGGCGGAGGTTGCAGTGAGCCAAGATTGTGCCACTGCACTCCAGCCTGGGCGATAGAGCAAGACTGTCTTAAAAAAAAAAAAAAAAAAAAAAAAAAAAAAAAAAAAAGGAAGAAAGAAAAAAGGGAATCAAGCAGGGTAGGATATGGAGAACCCAGTCAGGAGGCTATTGCCACAGTTCAGCTTGGGCCAGGATGCTGTTCCCTCTATTCTTCTGAAAAAGAAGGCTATAGAAATAAATATAAATGTTGCATTTTAATTTTTTTAAAAGTCTAATTATACAAGTAAAGCTTGAGGCAGTGTGGTGTAGCTGTAGCTGCTATGCTAGAAAGCAAGGCAATTTGGTCAGTAGAGATTCAGTATGAGGTAGCAGTGTGGTGTGACTGACCAGGGGAAAAAAAAAAAAAAAACTTATGTTCCTAGATCATGTCATAGGGAGAATGTTACAGCAAAAGAGGTATTTGTTAGATGGTAATTTTTTATGAGTTTCTCTTTTTTCTGCATCTCTTGCCAGCAGATATACCAGCTGCCTCTGTTCTGGACTATTTTCCAAGGATATTTGTATAGCAACATATGTATAACGACCATGGAAGACACACATTATTTCTCCTTCTGGGACAAAGTTCAGGCAAGCTTTACTATCCATTATAAAATATTATATTCCCTAAGCTTATAGGTTCTCCCTTATAACACAAGCCACTGCATGTGCAGGTGTCAGCTGACACTTTTCACATTGCCCTGCAGGAATTAGGGCTCAGAGAACCAGCACAAATGCTCATACTCTGGCTACTGCTATTGCATTGAGTAATAAACTGTCTCCTATCTCTGCACCAGGAGTCTCACATTTTCTGCCAGCATCCTGGGAGAAATTGGCCAACTCACTTGTTTGCAAACAAGTAACGGATAAAACCATAGACCTCTCACCATTCTGGCAGTGTTACTCCAAGAGCCTCTCTACTTGCCCCATCCATACCCAGGCCTACATATCATACCCTGAATACAATAGGCTCAGCCTTGCCCAGATCTTAGCCAAATAGACAAAACCTGGCTTTCTATCAGATCCTAGCATCAGCTGGGAGACAGGCTCAATAAAATGCATACATTTCTAACATACATGTTTGCCTGAGGAGATAGTGAGTTCCTGGTTAGTAGAGGAATTCTGTCTAGCTGATGTTATAAGTGGGACTTAAGTAGAGGTGATAGGTAGTTCCGGCATCAGGAACCAGATTAGAAGATCTTTAAAAGTCCCTTCTGGGTGCTCCACTGTGATGCCGTGAACCCTTCCACAACTCATCTTTCAAGCCCTATTTAATAGAGGTAAATATTCATCCACAGTTTAGGTAACATACCTGAGGTGGCATACTGAAGTAGACCAATGAACAGACTTGGTATCATATATGCATCTATTTCAATCTCAGACCAACCACTTACTACATGATCTTGTACTAACTTCCCTGGTGCCTTATCTATAATAAGAAAATAAGATTACCTACCTCATGGTAAAGGTTTAAGTACTAAATGAAGTTATAGGTGTTAAGTGCCTAGCACAGTGTCTGCCAAATAATAAAGAAATTATGGTTTTAGCTATTATTCTCCCTCTTTAACCTCACCCTAGCCCTACCTGTCTACCAACTAAAGCACACGTTCAAAACCACTTGGAAGTAGCATTACACTCAGACTTGGTGGGGGCTACACAAGCTTCCTGGGAGGGGAAGGTGGTAGATAAACGTGTAATGTAGCATAGCAGTTCAACTGACCTAAGAGTTAAGATCCCAAGGAGGTCTATCATCTATCTATCTTCTATTCTCTCTCTTTCTCTCTCTCTCTCTCTCTTTTCCTCACTAGGAAAATAGTATTCACAAATATCATTATGTGACCGTCACACCCAAAAGGATATATTTAGCATTGGCATAGGTACATAATTAATTGATGCTGTCTGTTACAGAGACAAGAGTGTGAATGAATCGCCCCTTCTGGTGCATTTTGTGACCCTGTGTTTTCCAGCTTTGTAACACTGCCAGTTCTTATCGGTGAGTTGGCTGTTTCGACTTGCCAATCTAAATGCTTTACAAATGTTTGTGAGGTTATTAAAAGTTTCCATTACCTTTACATTTACACTTAGGAAATGGCAAATAAAGCAGTAATTTAATACAGGCTGTGCATACTTTTCTCCCTTCAACTTTAGTATTTCTCTGATGGGCTAATTAGGAGGAACAGATTCATTTCCAATCATTTACTTCCACTTTGAAGAGTAGCCTCTTTCTACGTGAAAAAGTATAGGAAATCTTGTTTACCTGGAATTTTGTTAGCTATGTAATACTATTCAAAGACTTCTTGACAACAACATAAAGTAATAGCTTTTGTGCTGGGCCACCTGGAAGCCCTGACATCAGATGAGCCTGTGGATGCCTTAGCAACAGCAGTTTTGTAGTCATGGTAACAGCTTTGTGCTCCATAGGCAAAACCAATAAGCTTTAAGCATCACTACAATCTAGCTAAGCTTCTCTGACCTTATCAGGGAGCAACAAGATCCGTCTGTTCTTCCTGCACGTGCCCCTCAGCAGGGAGGGGAAAATGTGCATAATGTACCTGATTTAAATGTCAAACTTGGATTATTCAAACAATTGAATCCTTCTTCTAATTTGATGGATTAGATGGCATGGTTTTCTTAAAGCAGATTGTTGATTTCAATTATCCATGAGCATTGTTACGAAAGCAGAGCATACAGCATGCATAATACGAATGTTGTGATAATTAAACATTTTGAAGGGGTAAAATACGTAGATTTCCAATCAATGACATGGATTGGAAACCCCAGGGGACTCAGAAAATAATTTCCATCTGTTCTGTTGACTGTTTTTACTCTCATGCAGGACGGTAATAAAGAACAGTATCATCATTCAAATTAATATATCACACCAAGTTTGCAGCAGCAGTAAACAAATCAAAACTCGGTCTACACTGGCCTGCAATGCCTTTGAAAGGGCTTATGACTTTCCTTGCATACTTTCTTTCCAAAAGTGGGCTAGTAAACGGTAGCCCTGAAAACTGCTTGTTAACTTTCTCAAGCTGAAAAGCACGAAATGATGAGCCAAGACTGAGCAGCCCATTCATAAAAGAAGACAAAAGTAATTCCTCTTTCAGTGATGCTTTACTAGCTCTTCATAGGTACATTATGTATGATTATTTAATCTTATATGCAAATGTGTCTCAACCACATATTATTTAACTCTTGTTGTTCACTTGAACTGTTTCACACTTCACAGTACATTTCATATCAAAAAAAAAAAAAAAGAAGAAGAAAGCTCAAATTACTAAGCCTTTTTTTTTTTTTTTTTTTTTTTTTGAGACCGAGTAGTCTTGCTCTGTTGCCCAGGCTACTGGAGTGCAGTGGTGTGATCTCGGTTCCTGCAACCTCCACCTCCTGGGCTCAAGCAATTCTCCCGGGCTCAAGCAGTTCTCCCGCCTCAGCCTCCTGAGTAGCGGAGATTACAGGTGCGTGCCACCACACCCAACTAATTTTTGTATTTTTAGTAGAGACGGGGATTCACCATGTTGGTCAGGCTGGTCATGAACTCCTGACCTCAAGTGATCCCACGGTGCTGGGATTGCAGGTGCTGAGCCACTGTACCTGGCATACAAATTATTAAGCTTTTAATGCTATTTGAGTTGTATTTATTCCTTTTCTTCAAGTTCATTTTTAATTCATTCTTTTCTACTAGTGTTTCCATTCCTGGGCAGTATAAGACAAGAACCACTCTTCTCCCAAGGAAAATTACCCTTCATAACTCAGCTCAAGTTAGATGAATTTCTAATGCTTCAGATCTGTTCAAATTCAGAAAAGTAGCCCCTTCATCCGTGTATTTAATTTAATGTATATAAAATGCCTACTATGTATTATGTTAAATGTCATGGAAGATACAGAGATGAACCAAAAATGACTATTGCTTTCAAGAAACTTGCAAACTAAGTTTGATTAAAGTGGTTCTTCATCTTCGGTGCTGTGGAGACACCTTAAGCAATAATTAAAAATCACCAACTTTTCTATCTTCATTTCCAACGAAACCCAAGGAGAACTGAAAGTTTACCTTCCGTTGACTTTAATAGGTTCATGCGTTTTTTTGTTTTTATTTTGTTAAGATCCAAAGCATGTTTTTGTTTTGTTTTTAAAGCAAGCTATACCATTGTAGTATTTGAGATGTATTTTGTTACAGGTATTTTGCAAACATGAATGTGCTATGAGTTTTATTATTATTATTATTACCAGTTCATAAAACAGCATCTTAGCCAGATGCAGTGTCTCACACGTGTAATCCCAATACTTTGGGAGGCCGAGGCAGGAGGATTACTTGAGACCAGGAGTTCGAGACCATCTTGGGCAACATAAAAAAAACTCCTTTTTTTGAGGTGGAGCCTTGCTCTGTTGCCCAGGCTGGAGTGCAGTGGCACCATCTCGGCTCACCGCAACCTCCGCCTCTCGCGTTCAAACAATTCTCCTGCTTCAGCTTCCTGACTAGCTAGGATTACAGGCACCTGCCTCTACACCCAGCTAACTTTGTCTTTTTAGTAGAGAAGGTGTTTCACCACGTTGGTCAGGCTGGTCTCAAACTCCTGACCTCAGGTGATCCACCCACCTCGGCCTCCCAAAGTGCTGGGATTACAGGCATGAGCCATCGTGCCCAGCCTCAAAACTCCATCATTTAAAAAATAATAATAATATTAATCAAAATAAAATACTACCTTAGATATTTTTACTGGAATGGAAAGTTTTTCCATCAGAAGGATCATGACCATTTGTCTCATGGCATTTCGGTTCCACGGTTTCTACCAGATAAAGAAGGTGTTGTTGGTGAATATGTTGGAACTGTCATAAAATAGGCAACTAAGAGAATTTTAAATAAAATTCAACTTTGGCTAACTCAACATAAAATAAGTCATTGCCCAAGAAATGACTTCACACTTAAATTTTGGGCTGGTCATATGAAAAATAAAAGTCAAATGGAGAACATTGAATTTAATATTTGGAAAATTATCTGATTTAGCATTCATGTTTTTGATAACAGAACCTTTAGAATTATAAGCTTCAAGTCATTTCCTTTTACCCTTAATAGGCCATTGCAATCTTTGCTAATACCTGATAAGCAGAAAAACTTAAAGGAAGTTACTGTATTACAAAATCACAAAAATAATATGGCTGGAATGAACATTAGGGTCATCTAGTCCAACTCTATAATTTTGTCAGTGAGGAAATTGAAGTCTGGAAGTTTTCTTCCAACCTAAAATTTCAGATTTGCGTATTTCTTCACAGCCCAGCCAATCTGACTAACTGGTTTGGCATCAGTGTTGACTTGCAGTGAAGTAAATGTTGTCTGCTTTTAGTGGGATTTGATTCACTTGCTTTAATTTATTTTTCTTCTTCAGTTCTCTTAGTTTTAGCCTCCTCTAAGTCAAAGGATGATCAAAGTTCATGAAGAGTTATTAAGAGAAGGCCATTAATTAGTCCTCACTGCGGTGAGTTGCACTGACAAGGAACTGGCTTAAACATTGGAAAGAAATAGATAATTGTAATAACGGGTTTGTAAAAGATATTTTGAGTTTTCTCAGTCTGATTTTTTCTGACGTTAAGATTTCCTTTGTCTCTAGTATCTTGTGGGTAGTCTCAATTAAGCCTTCTTCATATTTTCAATTTATTTCCTCATTCCCTTCTTCGGTTCTCTTTTTAACCTTCTATAAACTCATCCTCTTCTCTTCATGAGTGTCTTGAGTGTCATGAGTAACCAAGCTGAGACATCCTTTGACCTTCAATGTCTGAATATGAATTCACAATCCTGTGTGGCCATTCTGATTTTGCAGGGTGAATTTGTGTGAGAACACACACACACACACACACACACACACACACACACATACACACAGATGGTGCCCCCTGGGGATAAACAAATCTCATCTATAGGCCGGAAACAAATCTATCGTTTAAGAAAACTTAACTCAGTGGCAGTTTATCAGCACCTTCATTCTGTCTGAGAGCCTGCCTTCCTTGGACTCAGGGGTCACACATAGGCACATCTCTTTGTTATATCTTTGTCAAATCTCTGGGGGAGTTTCTTCACCCACAGTGCCCTGTGTCCTAGTGTTCTCCTTCTCCCTTACTTCTTTGGACCTTATTTGCTCTGGGTATTATGCTCTCAAGATCCTGGTCTCTAAGATGACCTATAATCTTCTAAATTATTTCTCTAAAGATGTTAATGGAGGATAATGGCTTAATATGAATCTTAAAAGGACCCATCAGTGCTTTGACATAAATGAGCTGGGAATTTCTAGCGCTGTGGCATGCTGGCTGGGGATATTTAAGGATTCATCCTTTGTTATGCTCTTCAGTTTATTCAGTGGATGGTTAGTCACCATCAACTGCAAGCCAGCCCTTTTTACCCAGCTTACACACATAAATCTGGGTGTCTCAATGGAAAAACTAACAACAATAACCTTTATCTATCAAGGGTCTGTTGTGAGCCTGTATTAGTTTGCCAGGGCTGTCGTAACAAAATACCATAGACTGGGTGGCTTAAACAGCAGAATGTGTTTTCTCACTGCTCTGGAGGCAAGAAGTCCTGGATCAAGGTGTTGGCAGGATTGACTTCTTCCAAGGCCTCCCTCTGTGATCTGTAGATGGTCTCATCCTGACTGTGTCTTCACATGGTCTCCCCTCTGCAGGCATGCATGTCTGTGTCCTAATCTCTTCTTATAAGGACACCTGATTGGTTCAGGGCCACCCAATATGACCTCATTTTACTTTAATGACCTCTTTAAAGACCCTATCTTTAAATCCAGTCACATTCTGAGTCACTAAGGGTTAGGACTTCATCATATGAATTGGGAGGGGGTAGGGAGGTAGATACAGTTCAGCCTATAACATAGCTTCACACTGTATTAAACAATTTAGATGTATTGTCTTTAACCATTAAAAAACTGAGACATTAATTTTACTGTTCACATTTTTCTGTTGAAAAATTGAGGGTTAGAGAGGATAAGTAACTTCTCTAAGGTTACATAACTACTAGGTGGTGAAACTGGGGATTAGATCATGCCTAATAGCTACAAAGCCATGTTTTTCTACTATACCACTCGGCCTCCAGCTAAGATTTATAGCCAGTCAGCTTTGCTCCAACACACATTGGTCATTCTTCCCGGAATTTTTACTCCATGGGAGATTGAGAGGCTTAACTAGTATGTGGGCACAAATTCTTCTAGAGAGACTGTGTTTAAGAAACAGAAAATGAGTTCTTTTAATAGTCAGTTTCTTTAACTTGGTAAATATTTTTTAAAATTTTAATTTTTTTTGGTAATGAGGACATGTCAGAATTTTAGTTTTTTACACTAGTGATAGTTTTAGACAGATCTGAAATTTTTTTAAAAAATCAACAGGAAAACATTAATTAGCATGTGTTTATCTAGTTTCTAACCCACCAGAGGGTACAAGGTGAACTGATTTGGAATCTTGAATATTTTTGAAGACAGGCCACAAAATTCTTGTTTTTCTCAATTCAACATGTTTTTCAAAGGAATGAGCTATTTAAGCATAAATCCAGTTCAGACTTCTTTGCTAATATCTTTTTGTGTCATTGGAAATGCAGACAAAAGTACCTCCTTACATGTTCAAATTATTTATTTTGTCCAATTTTCATGCTAGAACATACAGAAATAAGAGATTTTTTCATGATAAAAGCAGAGATTATTTCATGATAAAAGATTATCTGAAACAAGTCAACTCTTTTGTTTTTATTGTTTTGTAGCACGAAAATATTTGCATTCAAAAATCCATATACTTTAATTGAATGACAAAATAATGACATTCCTAAGGAAGATAATAATAAAGTAAAATTATGTTATATTACTTTATAATTAAGATTTTTTGTTTAGGCATTCTAAAGAAAGGAGAAAAAACTAACAAGGAAGAAGAGAATAATACAAAATTAAGATTTGGATATTAAGGTGGTAAACTTGGAGATGGGAGGTTGTTGAAATTGAGATAGATATCTTTCCTTCGAATCCTATCCTTATCATAGATAAACAAAAGAAACACATTTCTGGCCTATGGGTGGTAACACTTGCAATGTCTGTACTGTAATGTAGTTATTACACTTGAACAAATGCTCTGTTACTGAGTAATGATGAAAGTATAATTCAGCCATAGAGAAAAAAAGGAATTATGTCCTTCAGACCTAATTTTTTAAAATTAGGAATTTTACCAAAGGCCAAATGTATAAATCTGCTTGTGAAATCCCCTGCAGAAATCTAGCAAGCCTGCAGGAACATCAAAGACCATGGTTATCTTCATGTCTGGGCTAGCACATAATAGTAGTGGGCTAAACATATAAATTCAATTTCATGTAAGTCAGTTGGTCTCCCTCTAGGTCTTGGCCACAGACCTTCCTTCTAAATCCACATAGTCACTTGCCTTTGCATGCTCTTGATCCACAGGTGACTTTATGAGACTGGATAGTCAATGGTATGTGAAGGATAGCTGTATTTAGGAAACCAGCACTCTTGTTTGGCAATGTGCTCACACCCCTAGAACAGAAACACATAAGACATGAGATTTCTCAAGTTTTGTGGATTAGGGATAGTGGTAAGGAGATCTTGGGCTAGTTATTGCTGGACAAGAATATAAAGTTTCTGCCTTACAGATCAGAAATGTAATTACCAGCTAACCTGAAGGAGACTAAACCCCAAAATGATCATATTATTAATCAGACATTCAAGGAATGTATTTGCAAGTTTTGGCATCTCTCACTATCCCGTGCCAGAAATGTACCAGGGATGTGAGACATGAAAAGTATTTATAAATTAGAGCTTCCATCTAATAAGTAATTAATAAGCAAGATAATAATTCACTATTTTACATTGAGTAATAATGCTCAACCTGTTTCAGGGTCGTGGGCCTTTTTGGGAATCTTTTGAAGTCATAAAAGCTTCTCCTCAGAAAACAAAATGCAAATCCATCTAACATTTTGAAGACAATTTTAAAGAGTTCACAGGACCTTGAAGATCATTCAGGGATGAGAGTTTAAGAAGTTCTGACATAAAGAGGCATACATGTCCAGTGACGGGCCTATTTGTATCATCCGTTCAGGTATGGATTTGAAGGAAAATTAACAAGGAGAAGGCTGTTTGATACAACTACCACTAGGGAATAAGAAATGAATGATAGATTATTTCACCCAAAGTAAGGCAGAGTGACTTTTTCTGCTCACAAAAGTTACATGTTGGGAGTAAGTAACTATGGACATCTTTTGCTAAAGCATCAGCCCAGGCCCAGCCAAACCCTCAGGGCAGAGAACATCCTGTTTTCCCTGGTTTGAGTTGTTCAGCTCTATGAGTATTTATTTATAATCCTTTTGAGACCATATCATATCTTTATGGTGTGGCTCATATTCTAAAAACTTTTAATATAATCCTACCCTTATATGGGCATATGGACTCACACATAATTTTTGAAGCAGGCACAGAAATACACTGATGGACAAGTACACAATGTCCATGATTTCACAAAATTTAAAGACTATCGGATTCACCAAACATAGGCAGAGCCAATTTTTTAAGTTATTAGCTTTTTCTTGAACTAAGTAAGCAAAATAAAACAAATTGCAGCTAAGTCCCTTCCAGTGATTTTCAAAGTTATTTGAAAAATTTTCCCCAAATCTAAATATATGAGTTGACTAAACTCCTACTGTATATGAAGCATTTTCTATAAAGAAGAAATAAGATTGATCTTATTCTTAATGAATTTATAATTTTATTGGAAAGATACAATAGCTGTTAAGAGTCAGGCAGATCTGGCTTCAAATTCTAATTCTGAAAAGTTATGTTTTTTCTTGGATTACTCCTTAGGCTTTCCGATGTTCAGTTTCTTCATTTTAAAATGGAGAAAATAATAGTTATCTCATTGTATTGTTATGGAATATTAAAAGATAAATTTTTAAAAGATCTTGGAATATTTTTGATAACAGCTATTGTTACTGAAATGTATAATAAATTAGATACAAATAATGTCACAAATTGCAGACAATGACAAAATGTCAAATGATTAGTACGGCAATGACAGGTTCTGTTAAGAAGGATTAGCATGGGTCGGGTGGTCAGAATCTCTCACGGAAGATAGGACCTGAACTCTGTCTTAAAGTTGGGATAGGATTTGGGACAGGAAAGAGAAGAAAGTTACACAAATTGGGAAAGTGTGAGTAGTGAGTATGGAGACTGATTGGAAATGTTTTGTTTAGGTGACATGGTGTAGATTACCCTGGCTTGAACAGAAGGTTGCAGAGGTAGGGTTGGGAAAAATTGGGGAGGGTCTTGAGTCTTCATAAAACATCAAGGAACTGAAAGATCTCTGCAGAAAATGACATATTTTAGAAAGATTCATCGTATTATCATGGTGTGGAGGATAATTTCATTTTGGGGTAGGGGTTTAAGATGTGGGGATGGGGGGGCGAAGCAAGATGGCCGAATAGGAACAGCTCCAGTCTCCAACCCCCAGTGCGAGCGACACAGAAGACCGGTGATTTCTGCATTTTCAACTGAGGTACTGGGTTCATCTCACTGGGGAGTGCTGGACGATCGGTGCTGGTCAGCTGCTGCAGCCCGACCAGTGAGAGCTGAAGCAGGGCGAGGCATCGCCTCACCTGGGAAGCACAAGGGGAAAGGGAATCCCTTTTCCTAGCCAGGGGAACTGAGACACACAACACCTGGAAAATCGGTAACTCCCACCCCAATACTGCGCTTTAAGGAAACGGGCACACCAGGAGATTATATCCCATACCTGGCCGGGAGGGTCCCATGCCCACGGAGCCTCCCTCATTACTAGAACAGGAGTCTGTGATCTACCGGCAAGGCAGCAGCGAGGCTGGGGGAGGGGCGCCCGCCATTGCTGAGGCTTAAGTAGGTAAACAAAGCCACTGGGAAGCTCGAACTGGGTGGAGCTCACAGCAGCTCAAGCAAACCTGCCTGTCTCTGTAGACTCCACCTCTGGGGACAGGGCGCAGTAAACAATAACAAACGCAGCAGAAACCTCTGCAGATGCAAACAACTCTGTCTGACAGCTTTGAAGAGAGCAGTGGATCTCCCAACACAGAGGTTGAGATCTGAGAAGGGACAGACTGCCTGCTCAAGTGGGTCCCTGACCCCTGAGTAGCCTAACTGGGAGACATCCCCCACTAGGGGCAGTCTGACACCCCACACCTCACAGGGTGGAGTACACCCCTGAGAGGAAGCTTCCAAAGCAAGAATCAGACAGGTACACTCGCTGTTCAGAAATATTCTATCTTCTGCAGCCTCTGCTGCTGATACCCAGGCAAACAGGGTCTGGAGTGGACCTCAAGCAATCTCCAACAGACCTACAGCTGAGGGTCCTGACTGTTAGAAGGAAAACTATCAAACAGGAAGGACACCTACACCAAAACCCCATCAGTATATCACCATCATCAAAGACCAGAGACAGATAAAACCACAAAGATGGGGAAAAAGCAGGGCAGAAAAGCTGGAAATTCAAAAAATAAGAGCGCATCTCCCCCGGCAAAAGAGCGCAGCTCATCGCCAGCAACGGATCAAAGCTGGACGGAGAATGACTTTGATGAGATGAGAGAAGAAGGCTTCAGGCCATCAAGTTTCTCAGAGCTAAAGGAGGAATTACGTACCCAGCGCAAAGAAACTAAAAATCTTGAAAAAAAAGTGGAAGAATTGATGGCTAGAGTAATTAATGCAGAGAAGGTCATAAACGAAATGAAAGAGATGAAAACCATGACACGAGAAATACATGACAAATGCACAAGCTTCAGTAACCGACTCAATCAACTGGAAGAAAGAGTATCAGCGATTGAGGATCAAATGAATGAAATGAAGTGAGAAGAGAAACCAAAAGAACAAAAAATAAAAAGAAATGAACAAAGCCTGCAAGAAGTATGGGATTCTGTAAAAAGACCAAATCTACGTCTGATTGGGGTGCCTGAAAGTGAGGGGGAAAATGGATCCAAGTTGGAAAACACTCTTCAGGATATCATCCAGGAGAACTTCCCCAACCTAGTAGGGCAGGCCAACATTCAAATCCAGGAAATACAGAGAATGCCACAAAGATACTCCTTGAGAAGAGCAACTCCAAGACACATAATTGCCAGATTCACCAAAGTTGAAATGAAGGAAAAAATCTTAAGGGCAGCCAGAGAGAAAGGTCAGGTTACCCACAAAGGGAAGCCTATCAGACTAACAGCAGATCTCTCGGCAGAAACTCTACAAGCCAGAAGAGAGTGGGGGCCAATATTCAACATTCTTAAAGAAAAGAATTTTAAACCCAGAATTTCATATCCAGCCAAACTAAGTTTCATAAGTGAAGGAGAAATAAAATTCTTTACAGATAAGCAAATGCTTAGAGATTTTGTCACCATTAGGCCTGCCTTACAAGAGACCCTGAAGGAAGCACTAAACATGGAAAGGAACAACCGGTACCAGCCATTGCAAAAACATGCCAAAATGTAAAGACCATTGAGGCTAGGAAGAAACTGCATCAACTAACGAGCAAAATAACCAGTTAATATAATGGCAGGATCAAGTTCACACATAACAATCTTAACGTTAAATGTAAATGGACTAAATGCTCCAATTAAAAGACACAGACTGGCAAACTGGATACAGAGTCAAGACCCATCAGTCTGCTGTATTCAGGAGACCCATCTCACACGCAGAGACATACATAGGCTCAAAATAAAGGGATGGAGGAAGATTTACCAAGAAAATGGAGAACAAAAAAAAGTGGGGGTTGCAATACTAGTCTCTGATAAAACAGACTTTAAACCATCAAAGATCAAAAGAGACAAAGAAAGCCATTACATAATGGTAAAGGGATCAATTCAACAGGAAGAGCTAACTATCCTAAATATATATGCACCCAATACAGGCGCACCCAGATTCATAAAGCAAGTCCTTAGAGACTTACAAAGAGACTTAGACTCCCATACAATAATAATGGGAGACTTCAACACTCCACTGTCAACATTAGACAGATCAACGAGACAGAAAGTTAACAAGGATATCCAGGAATTGAACTCATCTCTGCAGCAAGCAGACCTAATAGACATCTATAGAACTCTCCACCCCAAATCAACAGAATATACATTCTTCTCAGCACCACATCGTACTTACTCCAAAATTGACCACATAATTGGAAGTAAAGCACTCCTCAGCAAATGTACAAGAACAGAAATTATAACAAACTGTGTCTCAGACCACAGTGCAATCAAACTAGAACTCAGGACTAAGAAACTCAATCAAAACCGCTCAACTACATGGAAACTGAACAACCTGCTCCTGAATGACTACTGGGTACATAACGAAATGAAGGCAGAAATAAAGATGTTCTTTGAAACCAATGAGAACAAAGATACAACATACCAGAATCTCTGGGACACATTTAAAGCAGTGTGTAGAGGGAAATTTATAGTACTAAATGCCCACAGGAGAAAGCAGGAAAGATCTAAAATTGACACTCTAACATCACAATTAAAAGAACTAGAGAAGCAAGAGCAAACACATTCAAAAGTTAGCAGAAGGCAAGAAATAACTAAGATCAGAGCAGAACTGAAGGAGATAGAGACACAAAAAACCCTCCAAAAAATCAATGAATCCAGGAGTTGGTTTTTTGAAAAGATCAACAAAATTGACAGACCACTAGCAAGACTAATAAAGAAGAAAAGAGAGAAGAATCAAATCGATGCAATTAAAAATGATAAAGGGGATATCACCACCAACCCCACAGAAATACAAACTACCATCGGAGAATACTATAAACACCTCTATGCAAATAAACTGGAAAATCTAGAAGAAATGGATAATTTCCTGGACACTTACACTCTTCCAAGACTAAACCAGGAAGAAGTTGAATCCCTGAATAGACCAATAGCAGGCTCTGAAATTGAGGCAATAATTAAGTCTACCAACCAAAAAAAGTCCAGGACCAGATGGATTCACAGCTGAATTCTACCAGAGGTACAAGGAGGAGTTGGTACCATTCCTTCTGAAACTGTTCCAATCAATAGAAAAAGAGGGAATTCTCCCTAACTCATTTTATGAGGCCAACATCATCCTGATACCAAAGCCTGGCAGAGACACAACAAAAAAAGAGAATTTTAGACCAATATCCCTGATGAACATTGATGCAAAAATCCTCAATAAAATACTGGCAAACCGGATTCAGCAGCACATCAAAAAGCTTATCCACCATGATCAAGTGGGCTTCATCCCCAGGATGCAAGGCTGGTTCAACATTTGCAAATCAATAAACATAATCCAGCATATAAACAGAACCAAAGACAAGAACCACATGATTATCTCAATAGATGCAGAAAAGGCTTTTGACAAAATTCAACAGCCCTTCATGCTAAAAACGCTCAATAAATTTGGTATTGATGGAACGTACCTCAAAATCATAAGAGCTATTTATGACAAACCCACAGCCAATATCATACTGAATGGGTAAAAACTGGAAAAATTCCCTTTGAAAACTGGCACAAGACAGGGATGCCCTCTCTCACCACTCCTATTCAACATAGTGTTGGAAGTTCTGGCTAGGGCAATCAGGCAAGAGAAAGAAATCAAGGGTATTCAGTTAGGAAAAGAAGAAGTCAAATTGTCCCTCTTTGCAGATGACATGATTGTATATTTAGAAAACCCCATTGTCTCAGCCCAAAATCTTGTTAAGCTGATAAGCAACTTCAGCAAAGTCTCAGGATACAAAATTGATGTGCAAAAATCACAAGCATTCTTATAGACCAGTAACAGACAAACACAGATCCAAATCAGGAATGAACTTCCATTCACAATTGCTTCAAAGAGAATAAAATACCTAGGAATCCAACTTACAAGGGATGTAAAGGACCTCTTCAAGGAGAACTACAAACCACTGCTCAGTGAAATAAAAGAGGACACAAACAAATGGAACAACATACCATGCTCATGGATAGGAAGAATCAATATCGTGAAAATGGCCATACTGCCCAAGGTTATTTATAGATTCAATGCCATCCCCATCAAGCTACCAATGAGTTTCTTCACAGAATTGGAAAAAACTGCTTTAAAATTCATATGGAACCAAAAAAGAGCCCACATCTCCAAGACAATCCTAAGTCAAAAGAACAAAGCTGGAGGCATCACGCTACCTGACTTCAAACTATACTACAAGGCTACAGTAACCAAAACAGCATGGTACTGGTACCAAAACAGAGATATAGACCAATGGAACAGAACAGAGTCTTCAGAAATAATACCACACATCTACAGCCCTCTGGTCTTTGACAAACCTGAGAGAAACAAGAAATGGGGAAAGGATTCCCTATTTAATAAATGGTGCTGGGAAAATTGGCTAGCCATAAGTAGAAAGCTGAAACTGGATCCTTTCCTTACTCCTTATATGAAAATTAATTCAAGATGGATTAGAGACTTAAATGTTAGACCTAATACCATAAAAACCCTAGAGGAAAACCTAGGTAGTACCATTCAGGACATAGGCATGGGCAAAGACTTCATGTCTAAAACACCAAAAGCAACAGCAGCAAAAGCCAAAATTGACAAATAGGATCTCATTAAACTAAAGAGCTTCTGCACAGCAAAAGAAACTACCATCAGAGTGAACAGGCAACCTACAGAATGGGAGAAAATTTTTGCAATCTACTCATCTGACAAAGGGCTAATATCCAGAACCTACAAAGAACTCAAACAAATTTACAAGAAAAAAACAAACAACCCCATCAAAAAGTGGGCAAAGGATATGAACAGACATTTCTCAAAAGAAGACATTCATACAGCCAACAGACACATGAAAAAATGCTCATCATCACTGGCCATCAGAGAAATGCAAATCAAAACCACAATGAGATACCATCTCACACCAGTTAGAATGGCGATCATTAAAAAGTCAGGAAACAACAGGTGCTGGAGAGGATGTGGAGAAATAGGAACACTTTTACACTGTTGGTGGGATTGTAAACTAGTTCAACCATTATGGAAAACAGTATGGCGATTCCTCAAGGATCTAGAACTAGATGTACCATATGACCCAGCCATCCCATTACTGGGTATATACCCAAAGGATTATAAATTATGCTGCTATAAAGACACATGCACACGTATGTTTATTGCGGCACTATTCACAATAGCAAAGACTTGGAATCAACCCAAATGTCCATCAGTGACAGATTGGATTAAGAAAATGTGGCACATATACACCATGGAATACTATGCAGCCATCAAAAAGGATGAGTTTGTGTCCTTTGTATGGACATGGATGCAGCTGGAAACCATCATTCTTAGCAAACTATCACAAGAACAGAAAACCAAACACCGCATGTTCTCACTCATAGGTGGGAACTGAACAATGAGATCACTTGGACTCAGGAAGGGGAACATCACACACTGGGGCCTATCATGGGGAGGGGGGAGGGGGGAGGGATTGCATTGGGAGTTATACCTGATGTAAATGATGAGTAGATGGGTGCTGACGAGTTGATGGGTGCAGCACAGCAACATGGCACAAGTATACATATGTAACAAACCTGCACGTTATGCACATGTACCCTAGAACTTAAAGTATAATTAAAAAAAAAAAAAAAAAAAAAAAGATGTGGGGATGTAGAATTGTTATAACTGAGGCTATTAAAAAAAAGAACTGACATCATGGACATAATGGAAAGCCTTCCTGGATGATGGCAGTGGGATGGAAAGGAACAAACAAAGGTAGAAACATTAAGAAAGAAGGTGCTTATTGGTAGACTGGAAAGAGAGACCACTTGAAGGTAATGGTGTCAAGAAGTATATATTGAGGGTATAGTAGTGAACCTGAGTGTCTTAGGGAAATGAGGACACTATGCAAAAAAGAAATATGGAAGTGGGTTTCTTTTGGCGTGTAGAAAAGGGGAGGAGATCATTTTAAACTTTAAATAGCTTACTTCCTGAAGGAAGAAACATGTCTCATTCATCTTGGAATCCTTAGCACCTAGTACAAAATCAAGAATATGAACATGTATGAGTAGTATGAGTGTGCAACTGGAGTTCAAATCAAAGTCAAAGCTGGAAATACAGCTTGTATGGCTGAAGTATGAGATTTGATCCATTCTGGGGGAAACAAGCAGATGGTGGGTTGGACCCAGGGTTGGGGACAGGTAGATACTTACCATTCTCCTTAGCACTTCCCATGAGGAAAACCAACTTTCAGCTGCCTGTATCTGCAACTCTTTGCTTGAAGACTTCTTTTCCCCATCAGAGTCTGTTCAACCTATATGTGAGGCAAACTAGAGTGCTGGAGAATAATCATCCTTAGGAACAGCCTTCAAGCAAAGTCAGAGAGGAACTGATGGATAAATATCCAGCTCCTTTGGGTGGGATGACACTGTGATGTATGTTCCATACAGTCTCCCAGAATTCCCTAGTCATATCCAGCTCCAGTTGCCTAGAGTGGTAATTTGCTTGGTGGCTTCCGCTATTCCTTCCCATTGCTGTCATCTCCCTTTAATTTTTCCTGATAATACCTCTCAAATAAACCGCTTGCGCCTGTAACCTGTTTCCAGGGTATGCCTCCGGGAACTTCCATTGGGTTAATGGGAATGACACAGATTATCAAGGGAAGTGACTCGAGTGAGTATAACTTCGGCGGGGAGTATTTGTGGGCCCAGGCAAGTCAGCAAGGCAGAATGAATAATGGTACAGGCAAGACAGCCCAACCCAGACTCAGATCCTCTAGAAAAAGGAGGCAGGAGTGTGCTCTGGATCTCAAAGGCCACACTGTGGTTAAAATCTAGGGTGTAAATTCTAAGGAGAAATAACAAGCCACATGTGAAGCCTAATTAGATAAACTAGATTGGTGTCCCAAAAAAACATCTCAAAGAGCAGAAATGAAAGATGTAAAAATGAACTGAAATTAAACCAGGCAAAGGGAGCTGAGAGAGGGAAAAGTTTATACCTCTGAATCCTAAAAGCTACCCAAGTAAGTGGTTGGTCCTGGAACCAAGCAGAAAAGAGAGATTTGACCTGGTGCTTGGTGAGGGTTGAACAATTGAAGAGTCTGTTGGCTTAGCTTTGTTATTACAGGTATTTTGTCATTTGAATACTCTCAGCATGTATTTTTATTTAATTATTTTCTGATTTCTCTGCAAGTGGGTGGGTGTCTGCTATGTATGATATCATATATAATATTTGGCTCTCTTCTCCCCTCCATGTGATGCTGTTGGAATCTTCCCAGCTCAGGTTCACTGCTTGTCCTCCTGGGTTTCTGTGCTCTTTCGGGTAGTGTGACACTGGCTGGCAAGAGAACCAGGTCACATCTGACTGATTCAGTAATTTGGCAATTACTCACCCTGATACCCTCTGCTGTTGTTTTTTCCATCTCCTCGAGCTGAATGCCAGCCTGCTGCTCACCAAATGGAGCCAGGGGTTAGTATGCACCTCTTGCCTGCAGCACCAAAGTCTGCCTCTCTCTGTTGAGCCTGTTGACTATTCCTTGCCACCAGATATACTGTATGTTATATCCTATATCTAGGTTATATCCTGTCTTTCATTCCAGAATGTACAGTGTTCTTTTTTCATTTTCAGGCTTGAAGAGTACCTGCTTGATAGTTCACTTTGGAGGCTACTATGCCACACTCTTTTGCTAGATAGCCACTAAAACAGACACTTGAAATCAGCACTAGAAAATGGCAAAAGTTAGGTCTCTGCTGCTGACACCATGGCAGCCCCCTCTTTCTGTGGCAACCACATTCTCACTATACAGTCCAGGTTCTTGGTCCCTTCCTGACATTTCCAACATTACAGAGAAACGATGACTGAAAGGAGCAATGGACAAATGTCATCTTGACAGATTAAGCTGCTTGTTTTTCAAATGTCAAGGGTTTGCCTCCTCATGTTTCACTCTCCTTCAAAATATTCTGCATCCAAGTGCCCCAGGAAACAGCGGAGGCTCCTAATTCACCCCCGAGAATGGAAAGCCTGCGAGGTGGGGAGATTCTAAAGAGTTTTGAACAATTCCCTACTGGTTGTAGTAGCTGTCAAAACTATTATAAGCCCTCTTATGACATAATGTTGTTGGAAGAGAGGTAAATTTAATGTTTAGATATTACTGGTTCATTTGAAAACCACCCAACACAACCGTATGCCATTTAGTGTCAACAGTCTAATGAGGTCTCAGTGGGTTACACTGGTTAGCTGAAAGATTGGGTGGAAACATCTGTCAGAGAATTGATTGTCCAACTAAATTTAGAATGATTCTAGAATCATCTTTCTGTTCATCACACTTGGAGTGAAAAGAATATACTGGCTGCAAAATATTCAACTGGGAAAAAAATCATCAGATAGCATACAGTTTTGTTCCAAACAATTTTAGACAAGATAACTTCTGTTGCTGAAAAAGGTAACAAAGAATCTAGCAAGGAAGTAATCCATATAAAGTTAGTATTGGATAAATATGGCTGCTCATGTTAAGTGTGTGTGTGTGTGTGTGTGTGCACGCTAAAATATTTATAGTGTAAAATACATTCACATAAGTTCCCTTACGGTAACCATTGGATTCAAAAATCCTAATGTAGCTGTAGAACAGATGAATCTGGTAAATTCTGGTTTTCAAAAAGGACTAGTAACTGGTACATTTTTACTGCTTCACTTACTACAAAGGCATTCTAATAATTGGCACTATCATCTAAAGGAGGCAAGAAGAAATTGAGTGATAGGTCAGAGGCAGTGGGGAGGATATTCTGGATATCGGTTTGTTGTTGTTGTTGTTGTTTTGATACGGAGTTTTGCTCTTGTTGCCCAGTCTGGAGTGCAGTGATGCAATCTCGGCTCTCTGCAGCCTCCTGGGTCCAAGCAGTTATCCTGCCTCAGCCTCCTTAGTAGTTGGGATTACAGGCATGCACCACCACGCCTGGTTAATTTTTGTATTTTCAGTAGAGACGGGGTTTCACCATGTTGGTCAGGCTGGTCTTGAACTCCTGACCTCAGGTGATCCACCTGCCTCGGCCTCCCAAAGTGCTGGGATTACAGGTGTGAGCTACCGTGCCCGGCTATTCTGGCTATTTTAAAATACTTAATCCTTGTTGTAATTGAAAATATACCTGAACTGAAAACAAAACCATAATATTATATAATGCTGGTGAGTATCCTAGTGTATTTATTCACTGTGTATTGCATATGCACATATGGTCACAAAGAGCCATGTAGTATTTGGTCTTGTTTTTTGAGAATGTTATAGGTATGCTATGTTTGTGCTTCCAAAGAGAAATCTTCATACTATTCAATCAGTGCTCAATTCAAGTAAAGTAAGCTATTAATTTTTAATTAAGAATGTCCTTAAGAGAATTACTTAGCCATAAATTAATTATGTAAGTCATATTGATATTTTAAAAGGAGGGGGAGAAGAAAGTTAGAAGGTAAAGGGCCACAAACTTCATAGGCAAAGGAAAACTTTTCCAATGGCAGCCCCTGCAATGTGAAATCTAAGATGATTACCTGGTGATGAGGACCTCATGGTGAAGCAGCAGTTGGGAGAACAATGATATAGCTGAATTTCTGTTGTTTTCTTAAATTCACCTGTGCTAAACAAAAGAATTAATAGGCACTATCTCATTTAATCCTAACAATAAGTGTGTAAAAGATAAGAATTGTAAGAATCCTCATCTTATGAAGAAAGAAACAAGATTTGAGATTAGGTAAATAACATGCTTAGGACCACCCAGCTAGTAAAAACTGGAACCAGTGTTCAAACCAGAGTATCTGACTTGTGAGCTGGTGCTCTTGAACACTGGTCTTTAATGGTTACCAGAATGTTAGTCCAAGATGAGTTTGCTGCCACCTGTGGTGCCACGGTTGAAGCCAAGACTATAATTTCCAAAGCCTCTTTTGTTTGTTCAATGGCCACTGGTTTGTCCTTCTTTCTCCAAGCTGAGGCACTAGGGGAGCCAAGGCAGCATACAGGTGTACAGGTAAGGGGCCGGGGGAGGGCAGAAGGTGCCCTTCACTTGGACATTAATGAAATATAGAGTCCATGTGCAATTTAGATGCTCCTTTAAAGCAAAGGCCATCATAACAGTCGATCACGCCTAGGGCAGTGCTGGCCAAACAATAGAGAATCCATTAATGTCTGTTGGTTAGTCAGGAATGCCCAAATTTCCTGGTTAATGTGGTGCTGTGTACATATGGTACGTGTATAATGTATGTGTGTATATGTGCATATGGTGTGTGAATAATATGCCACATCAGCATCAGATTAGACCTATTTGAGTCTGATGTGTTCAAGTTCACGTACAGTTGTCTATGAGTGAAAAAAATCAAAGGACTCAATTTTTCCAGAACACAAGGAAACTGTACATAAGAATTTGCTTGTGGATTTGTATTTTACCAATATATGTTCATGGAAAGAGCATCAAGGGTTCCAGTGGACACTCATGGTTTCCAGTGTGGATTTGTGATGTGATCATAATTCATAAATAATTGAAAACTCCTTTCAGCAGTCTGGAATTGGTTCTCTATCACTGGTTCTGTTTCATGAGATCAATATTGAAAGATGTGTCGATTTTATGAGAAGATCAACACTGGACAAATAATCCAGCTTCAGCATTCTTATCAGATTGGAATTCTTTTGCTATGCTGTGTATTGTGATTAAAAAGTAAATTGCTCTGTGTAGGCCAATGCTGTTCAATAGAAATATAATGTGAACCACATATATAATTGCATATGGTTTTCGTTGCCATATTGAAAAAGAAAAAGAAATGGATAAAGTTAATTTTAATGTAACCCAACATATAAAAATATTATCATATCACGTGTGGAACTATTCACATTTTAAATCTTTAATAGCCCAGGGAGACTAGTGGCTACTATATTGGGCAGACCATTTCTAAATTCTAACTCTCTGTTTAATTTTCCAATCTCCAGACTTCTCAGATGACTTTTGGTAGACAGATGTCAAAGAAAATGGTGCTTATTTTTAAATATTTTTATAGATCTAAAGAAATCTAACCAATAAACAAATGTACCAAAGCTTGAACCTCTGGCAACAGCAGGAAGAAACAAATGGGAGATGTCTGTGACAAAATGGAGAAGAAGGAGGGGAAAGAAGAAAGGGAAAGGGAAAAGGAAGAAATTCCATTATCGGTGGTTAGAGGAAAGTAAGAGTTAAAGCTTATTTGAATATACAGACATTCAACCAAATGTCTTGGTGACTAAGCCCAGAAGAGATCATTTCTGGGTGAACAGAGACAATTGTAAATATATGTAAATACATTTGATTAAACTGAATGAAAAGGGAGTTTGCAGTATTGCTCAGATGTTATGACTAATGCAGTCTGGCTTTGTGTTGCGTCTTTAATGGAGCCTGGCTAAAAATACTGTTGTTGATTTAATCAGCTGTATGCTGGCAGGACTTGTTATCCTTCTATAAGTAATGATGAAACATATGTGAAGAGGTGGAAAAATAAGGGAGTTGATAAGTGATCAGAGAATCCGTGAATGTAAGGGTAGGGTGAAAAAGTGGCCAAAGATGGCATGTCCACAATTTCTATACAGGACACTGAGATTTTTTTTTTTTTTTTTTGAGACGGAGTCTCACGCTGTTGCCCAGGCTGGAGTGCAGTGGAGCGATCTTGGCTCACTGCAAGTTCCGCCTCCCGGGTTCACGCCATTTTCCTGTCTCAGCCTCCGGAGTAGCTGGGACGACAGGGGCCCCCCACCATACCTGGCTAATTTTTTGTGTTTTTAATAGAGACGGGGTTTCACCGTGTTAGCCAGGATGGTCTCGATTTCCTAACCTCATGATCCACCCGCTGAGACTTCTAAATGAGGCTCTCTATTCCCAAATCCCACATTTCACCTGGAAGCAAAATTATCTAAGAAAAAAAAGCAGCATGATGTATGTGTAGAAAAAGACAGTGACTGGTCTTCTGAGTAAGTAGTTGATTATTCTCGTGGAATGCGACTGTCGGGCTTGTTGGACTTCAGACTTACCTTGTATCCCTGAAATAATTTGAAGAGGTCATTTAAAGAGATGCTTCCAGCTCCTGGAGCCGTTACTTATTAACTGTGAGAACTTGGATTTAGTTCCTGCCTCAATTTTCTCATCTATAATACTAGTATCATAATAGAACCTATTTCCCAAGTTTGTTTTTAAGATTAAAAGAGATAATCACTTAGCAAAGTGCTTTTCACAGAGTACGTATTCTGTAAATAAAGTATCTGTATCCATTTTGCCTCTCCATTACCAAGAAGAATGCCTAGCACAAGGCAGGCACTCTTTATTTGTTGAGCCAATGAATGAGTGATTCTATTTTATATGATACCAAAGCATAGGTCAGTTGCTAAGATTGAATACTTTGATCATCAAGAAAAGAAGGCTAGCAAGGGCTGGAGCCTGAAGATAGCATATAAACCTATAGGGTAGTAATTTCTATTCTTTTGGGGTCACTGGTTCTTTAAAAATCCAGTGAAAGATGTAGACAGCTTTTCTATAAAATTTTTGATAGTTGCACACACAGATATCCAAAGATCTGCAAGTCTAGCCGTTACCTCCATATTAAGAACTTGTGCTCAGAAATTTAGAAAGCACGAGGGAAATAAAGGAGTGATGAAAATGTAGAAAGTTCTCGAGAAGTTGTAGCCTCTCCACTTCCCTCCCCACTACACACACACACACACACACACACACACACACACACACACACACAGAGTTTAAAGCAAACAGTTATAACCAGGAACCCTAGGATAAGATTTGGGTTAAGAGAGAGAGAGAGAGACAAAGAGAGAGAGAGAGAGACAAGGAGAGAGAGAGAGAGAGAGAAAGATCAGGCGCTGTGGATCACGCCTGTAATCCCAGCATTTTTGGAGGCCGAAGAGGGCAGATTGCTTGAGCTCAGAAGTTCGAGACCAGCTTTGGCAACATGGTAGAACCACATCTCTACAAAAAATTAGCTGGGCATTGTGACACATGCCTGTAGTCCCAGCTATCTGGGAGGGCCTCCTGAGGTGAGAGGATTGCTGAGTCCAGAAAAAAAAAAAAGGAATGAAGAGCTGCAAATTGTTTTAATTAAAGAGACACAGAAACTCAAGTTTTGCACAAAGAAGCTGCAGATTCAGGCTGGCTCATCCTGTGACCATGCTGCTTTATTAGGATGACTGTCCAGGACTGGGGGATGCCTGAAGGATTCCAGCCACAAATGAGGCACTGCTGCTCCTTGAGCTAGTATTTCAAGTGATGGATTCCAGGCGCAGAAAAACTCGTGGTTACTTCGGAGTCATGAATGCCAGACGTCCTAAGTCCTCATCTCAGTGTTCATAGCCTGCCTCCACCCTTCCCCTAAGACAGTGTGCTCAGCTAGGATCAGGAGAATATGTTCTTTACTGGTAACTATGGAGGGAGGGATTATCAGTATCTGCCTTCACCCTTCCAGGATTGGGCAGGCTCAGACCACACCTCAAGTGAGTCAAGGCCCTTCAGGGTTTCTTGGCTTGTTTTCCATTGTGGTTTACTGACAGATGCTTTTTAAATTAATGCTTACAATTTCCTTGTTAAAGTGGGCTTGAACACTGCCCCATCCCAGTTCCCTGAGGAATAACCTCAATTGTTATGAATAATTTTTCCATATTTGAAGATAAGTTCTTATAGTGTTTAATTTATATATTAACAACTGTTTGGAAGAATTCAAAAAAAAAAAAAAAAAAACCAACCTGAAGACATGATCCTTGCCTTCAGATTAATAATAAGTCAAAAGATGTTTCTGGGCACCTGGCAAGATGCTGAATGGAAACAGCTCCGGTCTGGAGCTCCCAGTGAGATCAGTGCAGAAGGCGAGTGATTTCTGCATTTGCAACTGAGGTATCTGGCTTATCTCATAGGGACTGGTTAGACAGTGGGTGCAGCCAACAGAGGGCGAGCTGAAGCAGGGTGGGACATCACCTCACCTGGGAAGCATAAGGGGTTAGGGAACTTCCTCCCCTAGCCAAGGGAAGCTGTGAGGGGCTGTGCTGTGAGGAACAGTGCATTCGGGGCCAGATACTACACTTTTCCCACCATCTTTGCAACCCACAGACCGGGAGATTCCTTTGAGTACCTACACCACCAGGGCCATGGGTTTCAAGCACAAAACTGGGCAGCTGTTCAGGCAGACACGGAACTAGCTGCAGAAGTTTTTTTTTCACACCCCAGTGGCACCTGGAAAGCCAGCAAGACAGAGCTATTCACTCCCCTAGAAAGGGGGTTAGTGGTCTAGCTCAGCAGATCCCACCCCCATGGAGCCCAGCAAGGTAAGATCCACTGGCTTGAAATTCTCACTGCCAGGACAGCAGTCTGAAGTCAACCTGGAATGCTTGAGCTTGGTGTGGGGAGGGGCATCTGCCATTACTGAGGCTTGAGTAGGCCATTTTCCCCTCACAGTGTAAAAAAAGTTGCCGGGAAGTTCGAACTGGTTGGAGCCCATCACAGCTCAGAAAAGCTGCTATAGCCAGACTGCCTCTCTAGATTCCTCCTCGCTGGGCAGGGCATCTCTGAAAGAAAGGCAGCAGCCCCAGTCAGGGCCTTATAGATAAAACACCCATCTCCCTGGGACAAAGCACAGGGGGAAGGGACAGCTGTGGGTATAAATTCAGCAGACTTAAAGTTTCCTGCCTGCCGGCTGTGAAGAAAGCAGCAGATATCCCAGCAGAGCACTGGAGCTCTGCAAAGGGACAGACTGCCTCCTCAAGTGGGTCCCTGACCCCCTTGCCTTCTGAGTAGGAGACACCTCCCAACAGGGGTCGACAGACACCTCATACAGGAGAGTTTCAGCTGGCATCTGGCAGGTGCCCCTCTGGGATGAAGCTTCCAGAGGAAGGACCAGGCAGCAATCTTTGCTGTTCTGTAGCCTCTGCTGGTGACACACAGGCAAACAGGGTCTGGAGTGGACCCCCAGCAAATTCCAGCAGACCTGCAGCACAGGGGCCTGACTGTTAGAAGGAAAACTGACAAACAGGAATACCATCAACATCAACAAAAAGGACATCCACACAGAAACCCCATCCAAAGGTCACCAACGTCAAAGACCAAAGGTAGATAAATACATGAAAATGAGGAAAAACTGGCACAAAAAGGCAGAAAATTCCAAAAACAAGAATGCCTCTTTTCCTCTAAAGGACAACAATTCCTCGCTAGCGAGGGAACTGGACAGAGAAGGAGTTTGACAAATTGACAGAAGTAGGCTTCAGAAGGTGGGTAATAAGAAACTCCTCCAAGCTAAAGGAGCATGTTCTAACCCAATGCAAGGAAGCTAAGAACCTTGAAAAAGGGTTAGAGGAATTGCTAACTAGAATAACCAGTTTAGAGAAGAACATAAATGACCTGATAAAGCTGAAAAACACAGCACGAGAACTTGGTGAAGCATACACAAGTATCAATAGCCAAATCCATCAAGCAGAAGAAAGGATATCACAGAGTAAAGATCAAATTAATGACATAAAGCATGAAGACAAGATTAGAGAAAAAAGAATGAAAAGGAAAAAACAAAGCCTCCAAGCAATATGGGACTATATGAAAAGACCAAACCTACGTTTTATTGGTGTACCTGAAAGTGACAGGGAGAATGGAACCAAGTTGTAAAACACTCTTCAGGATATTATCCAGGAAATCTTCTCCAACCTAGAAAACAGGCCAACATTCAAATTCAGGAAATACAGAGAACACCACAAAGATACTCCTCAAGAACAGCAACCCTAAGACATAATCATCAGACTCACCAAGGTTGAAATGAAGGAAAAAAAAATGTTAAGGGCAGCCAGAGAGAAAGGTTGGGTTACCCACAAGGGGAAGCCAATGAGACTAATAGCAGATTTCTTGGCAGAAACCCTACAAGCCAGAAGAGTGGAGACCAATATTCAACATTCTTAAAGAAAAGAATTTTCATTTATTTATTTATTTGAGACAGAGTCTTGCTCTGTCCCCCAGGCTGGAGTGCTGTGGCACAATCTTAGCTCACTGCAAGCTCTGGTTCCCGGGTTCATACCATTCTCCTGCCTCAGCCTCCCAAGAAGCTGGGACCACAGGCACCCACCACCAAGCCCAGCTAATTTTTTTGTATTTTTTAGTAGAGATGGGGTTTCACCATGTTAGCCAGGATGATCTTGATCTCCTGACTTCGTGATCCACCTGCCTCAGCCTCCCAAAGTGCTGGGATTACAGGCGTGAGCCACTGTGCCTGGCCTAGAAAAGAATTTTCAACCCAGAATTTCATATCCAGCCAAACTAAGCTTCATAAGTGAAGGAGAAATAAAATCCTTTACAGACAAGCAAATGCTGAGAGATTTTTGTCACCACCAGGCCTGCCTTACAAGAGCTCCTGAGGGAAGCACTAAGCATGGAAAGGAACAACTGGTACCAGCCAATGCAAAAACATACCAAATTGTAAAGGCTACCAACACTATGAAGAAACTGCATCAACTAATGGGCAAAATAACCAGCTAGCATCATAATGACAGGATCAAATTCACACATAACAATATTAACCTTAAATGTAAATGGGCTAAATGCCCCAATTAAAAGACACAGACTGGTAAATTGGATAGAGTCAAGACCCTTTGGTGTGCTGTATTCAGGAGACCAATCTCGTGTGCAGAGACACACATAGGGTCAAAATAAAGGGATGGAGGAATATTTACTAAGCAAATGGAAAGCAAAAAAGAGTAGAGGTTGCAATTATAGTCTGTTAAAACAGATTTTAAACCAACAAAGATCAAAAGAGACAAAGAAGGACATTACATGATGATAAAGGGATCAATGCAACAGGAAGAGCTAACTATCCTAAATATACATGCACCGAATACTGGAGCACCCAGCTTCATAAAGCAAGTTCTTAGAGACCTACAAGGAGACTTAGACTCCCACACAATAATAGTGAGAGACTTTAACACCCCACTGTCAATATTAGACAGATCAATGAGACAGAAAATTAATGAGGATATCCAGGATTTGAACTCACCTCTGGACCAAACAGACCTAATAGACATCTACAGAACTCTCCCCTGCAAATCAACAGAATATACATTCTTCTCAGTACCACATCGCACTTATTCTAAAATTGAACACATAGTTGGAAGTAAAACACTCCTCAGCAAATGCAAAAGAACAGAAATCATAACAAACAGTCTCTAAGACCACAGCGTAATCAAATTAGAACTCAGGATTAAGAAATTCACTCAAAGCCACACAACTACGTGGAAACTGAACAACCTGTTCCTGAATGACTACTAGGTAAATAATGAAATTAAGGTAGAAATAAATAAGTTCTTAGAAACCAATGAGAACAAAGACACAACTTTGTTCAGAATCATTTGGTGATTTACCTAACCTTCAAATTTTGTCTTTGTAGTGATCATTGTTCAGATCTTTTTTCAGAATCTCTGGTATACAACTAAAGCAGTATTTAGAAGGAAATTTATAGCACTAAATGCCCACAGGAGAAAGCAGGAAAGATCTAAAATGACAACCTAACACCACAATTAAAGGAACTAGAGAAGCAAGAGCAAACAATAAATGGGTGTATGTGTCGAAGAATTTATCTATTTATCTAAAATATTCTCTATTTTCTTCTTTATTAGTCTGGCTAGCCATTGATCTTTTTGAAAAGATCAACAAAATTGATAGACCACTAGCAAGACTAATAAAGAAGAAAAGAGAGAAGAATCAAATAGATACAATAAAAAATGATAACGGGGATATTACCACCAACCCCACAGAAATACAAACTACCATCAGAGAATACTGATGGTACTGATGGTGAATAAACACCTCTATGCAAATAAACTAGAAAACCTAGAAGAAATGGATAATTTCCTGGACAGTTACACTCTCCCAAGACTAAACCAGGAAGAAGTCAAATCCCGGAATAGCCCAATAGTAGGCTCTGAAATTGAGGCAATAATTAATAGTCTACCGACCAAAAAAAGTCCAGGACCAGATGGATTCACAGCCGAATTCTGCCAGAGGTACAAGGAGGAATTGGTACCATCCCTTCTGAAATTATTCCAATCAATAGAAAAAGAGGGAATCCTCCCTAACTCATTTTATGAGGCCAACATCATCCTGATACCAAAGCCTGGCAGAGACACAACAAAAAAAGAGAATTTTAGACCAATATCCCTGATGAACATCAATGCAGAAATCCTCAATAAAATACTGGCAAACCGAATCCAGCAGCACATCAAAAAGCTTACCCACCATGATCAAGTGGGCTTCATCCCTGGGATGCAAGGCTGGTTCAACATACGCAAATCAGTAAATGTAATCCAGCATATAAACAGAACCAAAGACAAAAACCACATGATTATCTCAAAAGATGCAGAAAAGGCCTTTGATAAAATTCAACACTGCTTCATGCTAAAAACTCTCAGTAAACTAGGTATTGATGGAATGTATCTCAAAATAATAAGAGCTATTTATGACAAACCCACATCCAATATCATACTGAATAGGCAAATGGTGGAAGCATTCCCTTTGAAAACCAGCACAAGACAAGGATGCTCTCTCTCACCACTGCTATTCAACATAGTATTGGAAATTCTGCCCAGGGAAACCAGGCAAGAGAAAGAAATAAAGGGTATCAAATAGAAAGAGAGGAAGTCAAATCTTCTGTTTACAGATGACATGATTGTATATTTAGAAAACCCCATTGTCCCAGCCCAAAATCTCCTCAAGTTGATAAGTAACATCAGCAAAGTCTCAGGATACAAAATCAATGTGCAAAAAATCAAGCATTTCTATACACCAATAACAGACAGACAAAGAGCCAAATCACGAGTGAACTCCCATTCACAGTTGCTACAAAGAGAATAAAATACCTAGGAAGCCAACTTAGAGGGGATGTGAAGGACCTCTTCAAGGAGAACTACAAACCACTGCTCAAGGAAATAAGAGAGGACACAAACAAATGTAAAAACATACCATCCTATGAATAGGTGAAAGTAATTTATAGATTCAGTGCTATCCCCATCAAGCTACCACTGACTTTCTTCACAGAATTAGAAAAAAACTACTTTAAATTTCATATTGAGCCATAAAAGAAACTGTATAGCCAAGACAATCCTAAGCAAAAAAAAAAAAAAAAAGCAGGAGGCATCATGCTACCTGACTTCAAACTATACTGCAAGGCTATAGTAACCAAAACAGCATGGTACTGGTACCAAAACCAATATATAGACCAATGGAACAGAACAGAGGCCTCAGAAATAACGCCACACATCTACAACCATTTGATCTTTGATAAACCTAACAGAAACAAGAAATGGGGAAAGGATTCTCTATTTAATAAATGATGTTGGGAAAACAGGCTAACCACATGCAGCAAACTGAAACTGGACCCCTTCCTTAAGCCTTATACAAAAATTAACTCAAGATGGATTAAAGACTCAAATGTTAGACCTAAAACCACAAAAACCCTAGAAAAAAATCCTAGGCAATACCATTCAGGACATAGGTATGGGCAAAGACTTCATGACTAAAACACCAAAAGCAATGGCAACAAAAGCCAAAATAGACAAATGGGATCTAATTAAACTAAAGATCTTCTGCACAGCAAAAGAAACTATCATCAAAGTGAACAGACAACCTAAAGAATGGGAGAAATTTTTCACAATCTGTCCATCTGACAAAGGGCTAATATCAAGAATCTATGAGGAACTTAAACAAATTTACAAGAAAAAAAAAACCCCATCAAAAAGTGGGTGAAGGATATGAACTGACAGTTCTCAAAAGAAGACATTTATGAGGTCAACAAACATATGAAAAAAAAAGGTCATCATCACTGGTCGTTAGAGAAATGCAAATCAAAACCACAATGAGATACCATCTCACGCCAGTTAGAATGGCGATCATTAAAAAGTCAGGAAATAACAGATGCTGGAGAGGATGTGAAGAAATAGTAATGCTTTACACTGTTGGTGGGACTGTAAATTAGTTCAACCATTGTGGAAGACAGTGTGGCGATTCCTTAAGGATCTACAACCAGAAATACCATTTGACCCAGCGACCCCATTACTGGGTATATACCCAAAGGATTATAAATCATGCTACTATAAAGACACATGCACTCATATGTTTGTTCCAGCACTGTTCACAAAGCAAAGACTTGGAACCAACCCAAATGTCCATCAATGATAGACTGGATAAAGAAAATGTGGCACATATACACCATGGAATACTATGCAGCCATAAAAAATGATGAGTTTATGTCCTTTGCAGGAACATGGGCAAAGCTGGAAACCATCATTCTCAGCAAACTAACACAGGAACAGAAAACCAAACACCGCATGTTCTGACTCATAAGCAGAAGTTGAACAATGAGAACACATGAACACCAGGAGGGGAAAATCACACACTGGGGCTTATTGGGGTGTGGGGAGCTAGGGGAGGAATAGCATTAGGAGAAGTACCTGATGTAGATGATGGATTGGTGGCTGCAGTAAACCACCATGGCACACGTATACCTATGTAACAAACCTGCACAGTCTGCACATGTATCCCAGAACTTAAAGAATTAAAAAAAAAAAAAAAAGTTTCTGAGGCAATTTATGTGTGCTATGCACTGGAGGACACAATGGTCTTTGGGACACAATGGTACACAGACTAGATGGTTGAGACTATTTCCATGAAAAAGTTCATGGCCCAGCGGGGAAACACAAACAATTGCAAATTTGGTGAGTGCCATGATGGAGAAGTGCAAGGTACAGTATGGGCAGACAATTTGGGGGCCTACACTTATTGGAGATGGAAGGTGTGATTGAGAAAGGCTTTCAAGAAACTTCAGCTCACTCAAAGAAACAAATTGAGCACATCTGAAGCTATAGAGAGCCCTCTAAGTTGGACTACTGTAAATGACTCAAAAGAGGAGGCCACAGAAGATATGTAAGAGCTAGAAGGATCAAGAAAGCAGGCAGGACTTGAGTTTGTCTTGGAAGGAGAGATAAATGGAGATGGAAGGGGTTGAAATTTTCTGAAAACAGGATGATGTAAGATGCAGTGTAAGCGAGAAGTGTAATGTATTTGTAGAAAAAGTTGGTGACTGGCCTTACTAGTATATAGGATTCCAAGCTGAGGAGAAGTGATAGATGCAAGAGAGATGTACGCATAACTAGAATAAAGATTCCTGAAACCATGCAGAGAACAATGATTTAACGTGCTTGGAAATAGAGAGCCACTAAAGGCTGTAAGTAAGGGAATGACACAATGAAATCAAGATGTTAAATAGCAGGAGATAGGTTTGATTGACCCAAGTTGAGGCTGGATTAAAGGAATCTATCTGAAGCATCCAGATAGAAGAGGATAACAATATAAATCATGGAAATGGAAATAGATAAGACTAAGGAAATGGGATTTCATGATTAACCGATGCCGTATAAATCAAGAAGCTCATTATGAGACGTGGAATTCTTTGGCCAGTTAGAATGGTGGGCTTAGTACAAGGGCCAAATTTAGAAGGGGTGAGGAAGGCATGCCAAATTTAGTTTTGGACATTTTGAGTTTGCAGCTTACTACTATTTGTGATTTCTTTGTTGTAACCCCCTGATGGTTACTCTGTGTTTGACTTTCTAATGACAATTTCCCTGAGGTACACTCTAAGTTGTGGGTTAGGGAAGTGGTCTCTTGTATGCACTGTAAATGACACCATAAATCCTCACAAAAGAAAGCAAAGTTTTTGAAAATTCAGAGAGCCTCTTTTGGTGTATAACTGGGTTGTTCTCATGCTATATGTGAAATAATGCACCCCTGGTGTTTTTCGCCATTTCAGTGTGCATCTTACATAGATTATGAATTTTAGCAAATTTAACATAAGCAATATTTATTGAGCATATATAGGGTATGTAGATTGAGATTGTTTTTGTTTGCCTAAATGGCAATTTTTAGAATAACAAGGAGACAGGGTTCCTCATTTGGTGATTTAGTTAACTTTTGAATTTTGTCTTTGTAATGATCATTCATTGAAGTGTCTTTGTTCATAGTGGAAACATAAATCTAAACTCAGAAATTATCTGAATTGGTGGTATAAATTAGTGAGGTTTGATAGAAAAATGCATTTCTTTCTTATAAAAATAATGCTCAAATGCAAGATGAGATTCACTTTAAAACCAGACTTTTTAATACTGAGGGAAAAGGAATCTGTTTGAAGGAGTATCCAGAGGCTCTCCTCCTTTGGGACAGATGGGGCATTGCAGATAGTTTGCTGGGCCATAAAACATGGTATTCAGGTCACATAATGAACATTGAGTCTTTCTATTATCTTCTCACATGTATATCTGCCTTGGCATCCTTTATAGGCTTGTTTTTGTAGGTATTGCTTTATTTTACTAATTTGTCTTTTGTTTTTCCATTTATGCCATAGAGGTTGACACCTTTAATTCTACCAGCCTCACATCCCTGCTGGAAGTAACTTCTTGGGATCTTGAAACTGCCTTTGCAAAGATTATGAAAGTGAGAGAAGTCTAACATGGCTGGCTCCATATTGCTTCTAGCCTCACAGGCTGGCTGTTTTTGCTCATTCCTGGATGTAGATCAATCTAACCATGGGAGGAATTTAGTTTATAATTTAACCTTGAAGCAAGGATGAGAATAGTACCTTCCTAAATCTGATCCTCTCCAAGTTCAGGGGCTGAAACTCCTTTCGTAAGACTAATGAAAGGCCACAAGATTAGGATTAGGAGAGAGGTCTGAATTCTGCTAAAACATAGGCATAGTTTTGACAATTCCTTCCGGCTCTAGAGTCATATGGCCAAAAGTCACAAGATTTTTGACTTCTCCAATTGCTCTTATAGATAACATCACTATTGTAGAACCTAAGATTGGTTTTTTGAGATATCTTTCAGACGTTTGCATTCTGGCCACTGACTGACCCCATCCTGACTTGGGACTCATCACTCAACCAGTCCTGAGGCCCCCACTCAGAAGCAAACTCAGCACGCCAGGACTGGTTTTCACACCCCTATGAATGTATCCCCAACCAATTAGTATCACCCATTCCCTAGTCCCCTGCTCACCAAACTATCCTTGAAAAACCCTAACCTCCAAGCCTTCAGGGAGACTGATTTGAGTAATAGCTCCATCTTCTGTGTGGCTAGCCTAGCATCAGTTAAACTCTTTCTTTGCTGCAATACCATGATCTCAGTGAACTGTTTTTTTCTGTGCAGCAGGCAGGAAGAGCCCATGGGGCAATTACACTCTGCTTACCGCTTGAAGATCATATGGGGTCACTCTAGGACAGCTGGAGGACTTGGACACTCCATGCTACCTAGATTTCCTCCCAATTTCCCAGCACATTCAGTCTACACTGGAAAGCATACTTCTTTCATTTCAAATACTTTTCTCTTGATAAATATTTGAGGAAAGTTTCTGGTGAGTACATTTTTATTTTTTAAACTTTATTACAAACTGTCATACACAGTTTGTAATACATTACATACATAATGCACATACATTATCATTTCTGTGCATTAGGTCTCCAGAGACCTCTATTAAGTACACAGTGTTGGCCTACAATTTTGTCATCTTAGGATAAAAATATTTAAAACTTCATGAAAAAAAAAAAAACACATGCAAATGTAATCGAGGCTCTTCACTAATTCAAAATGAGTCTTTCCAAATTAATAACAGTTAATGAAGTGTGTTCTCTTTTTAAAAAGCATATGATATTTAATGTCCTTTTGTACTAAAAAAAAGTTTTTTAAAATAACAAAATTAGCTGAGTGTGGTGGTGTGTTTGTGTAGTCCTAGCTACTCAGAAGGCTGAGGCAGGAGGAGGATCACTTGATTCCAGGAGTTCAGAGTTACAGTGAACTATGACCATACCAGTGTGCTCCAGCCTCAGCGACAGAGTTAGACCATGTATCTAAATAAATAAGTAAACCATAATTTAAACCATAATTAAGCATATAAACTAAAACATTATCTCAATAGTAGGCCTGAGGCAAAAATAAATTGTCAGAATTATCAGACACAGAGAAGTAAATCATAATATAATTTAGTTAGGTGGTTTTATATTTCCTTTTGAGATAACTATGATATAATTAAGAACTAGAAAAATAGTCATTCAGTAAGTACTATACACATTTTTAAAAGTTCTGTAATTGCTTGAAATTGCCATTGGGTTATGATGAAAAATGGAAAGGACAAAAGACACGGGGGAAAGTTAACAGACCAAGGATGAAATAGGGTACCAAAAAATGAAATAGGGAGATACATGCATTGCAAGGAAAAGGAGGCATAGAAAGTATATTAAAAAGAAGTTGGACAAGAGGGAGATGATTGAGCAATTTCATTCATCTTACTCTGCTCTTCATTTGGGCTGTGGCTTTAGAAAATGTTTACCCTTTATTTTCTGTCATTTGAAATAAGCAGTTTAGTTATTTGATATGGTTTGACTCTGTGTCCCTACCCAAATCTCATCTTGTAGCTGCCATAATTCCCACCTGTCGTGGGAAGGACCTGGTGGGAGATGACTGAATCGTGGGGGCGGGGCTTTTCCCTGCTGTTCTCGTGATAGTGAATGGGTCTCATGAGATCTGATGGTGTTAAAAATGGGAGTTTCTCGGCCGAGCATGGTGACTCACGCCTGTAATTCCAGCACTTTGGGAGGCTGAGGCGGGCAGATCAGGAGGTCAGGAGATGGAGACCATCCTGGCTAATATGGTGAAACCCCTTCTCTACTAAAAATACAAGAAGTAGCCAGGGGTTGTGGCAGGCACCTGTAATCCCAGCTACTTGGGAGGCTGAGGCAGGGGAGTTGCTTAAACTCGGGGGGCAGAGGTTGCAGTGAGCCGAGATCACACCACTGCACCACTGCACTCCAGCCTGGGAGATATAGCAAGACTCCGTTTCCAAAAAAAAAAAAAAAAAAAGGAGTTTCTCTGCACAAGCTCTCTTTTTGCCTGCTGCCATCCATAAAAGACAGGACTTGCTCCTCCTTGCCTTCTGCCATGATGGTGAGGCCTCCCCAACCATGTGGAACTGTAAATCCAATTAAACCTCTTTCTTTTGTCAATTGCCCAGACTAGGGTGTGTCTTTATCAGCAGTGTGAGAACAGACTAATACATCATTGTTCTCAGTTCTCTAGTTCCTTTTTAGCACTTACTCTTTAAATGCTCTGTTCTTAATGATTTAACCATTAGGCATGGGAAAATTGTTTGTTATGTCAAAAAACAATGAGCAAGATAATATTAATCCTTTGGATTAGATTTTAGATCAGCCCACTGAATATATCAAGTCCAAGACAGGTATATCAGTGAGCTAATTCCCCACCTCTGCCTTAGTTAATTAAACTCTAATAGAGAACACACTTGCTAACATAATGACTGTGCTGTTGATGGTAATGCAGAGCACGTGTACACATACATGCCAAAGAAATCTTTCTTCTGGCAAGACTGGTAGCATGTAGGTGATGGATGCCAATTTAGCTATTTATTTTCATGACTCGGGATGTGTTTTCATACTCCATGCCAAGAACTAGTCTGCATTTTTGGAGTGGCCCCAAGAAATTATTGAGAACAAAGATAAAGAATCAATATTTTTCTATTTAGAGCCTCTTGTGTAATTGCAGTCAGATATTAGCTAGGGCTAGAGTCATCTGAAGGCTCAACTGGGCTAGATGTTGAGGAGGACTTAATGATGTTACTGGAAAGTTGATGCCGGCTGTTGGAAGTTCAGCCAGGGCTGCCTACTGGGGACCTCAGTCAGTCTCCCTGTGAGCCTCTCCGTGGGGCCGCTTGGGCATCCTCAAAGCATGGTGGCTGACTTCCACTGGGAAATATTCTGAGAGGGCATGTCCAGAGAGCAGGTTTTTCCAGAATCCCAAGCAGAAGCTGCAATACTTTTGTATGACTCAGGCTCAGAAATTCCAGAACATAACTTCCACTGGATTCTATTCATCACTAAGTCTAACCTAATCCACTAAGGATTTTAAAGTTACTAAGTCTAGCCTAATCCAAAAAATGAAAATTAGACTCCACCCCCTTGATGGAAGAGTAGAAAAGATTTTGTGGCCATCTTTAAATCAATTCCAGAGATAAAGATTTAAATCACAACTCTACCATTTTCTATCTATCTATTTCTTTGCAAGTTACAAAGTTTGTTAGCCTATTTTTCCATTTTCAAAATGCAGATGACAGTATCAGTAATAGGAGGTTATTGCAATGGTTAAATTAAACTAAATTAAATAATGCTGTTTCCATCCTTGAAAATCCCCCACTTGAAAATCCCCCATCTGATGCAGTTTCTGTGTCTATAATTCAAATGAGAATCATGCTTAACTATAATATGAGATGGAAGTTGGGAGGGATGTGTAGCAGAGGGTTATATTATGGCCCTCAAATACTTATGGAAAAATCCAACATCTCTCTGGAAATCCAGCAACCAGTATCCCCTCCCCACTGCACCAAAAGACAAAAGGATTGGCAAAATCTTAGAGTCTCTTGCCCTTTATCTAAGAATAAATTTTGTGCCTGTGTACTATTTTACCACCTCTGAACTGTTTGCTTCTGTCGTAATGAATTCCCATCATATTTCTATATTACGTCATGAACAACTGAAATTTTCCCTCCATCTCATTAAACTTTTTCAAGAAGAAAAAACTTTTTTTTATTAATATCTGGGCAAATAAAAATTAATAGCATAGCAGGATGCCAGAACCCTTGAATTCACTGGTACGATCCTCTACTGCCAAGCTCTCCTTGACAAAGTCCACCTCAAGCTTCTCCTTATTCCTTGAGACCTGGCTTTAGGTTATCGTTTTGTATTTATTTTAGTGCATATTTGAAAAACTACAACTCAAATATCAAACCTGTAGTTTCATATTTTATTGCTTAGGCTAAATGAAATTATCAAATCTACTGAAAAAAGTATATTGCATAAACTTGCACAGGTGATACATTGATAAGGCAAAATCACAAAGGAGCGTAGGTGAATGACTGGAATTTGGGAAATATTTTCCTGTTTATAAAAGAACTAGACACTAAACCAGTAAACAGATCCACCATTTTTTCATGTATCTGTAAGTCACCCATAGAGTATGCTCTTAACTTAGGTCCAAGGCATTTTGGGTATGTAATGGATCTCTACAATCAATCCTGTATGCAGATTTCTTGCTCCAGCTTTTGGCAATGAGGCAGTACCCCTGATTTAGGAATATGGTAGCTGAAAGCCTGCTCTAAAAACTAAACATAGATGAACTCCAAAACACCGCCATATTGTTGTTAACCACATTCAAATAATATGATGCCATCAACAAGGAGCAAAAGGCTTAATTTCTAATTCTCATTCTTGCCTTTCTGAACTGTGTAACGTCAGGCAAATGACTTAGTCTCTCTGGTTTTCTGTTTTTGTCATCTGTGAAACAGGGACTGTGGCAAAGGCACTGCCTTCCTTATAGAAATATTGTATCAAATAACATATGGCACGTGAAACTTCTTTGCAAATACTCAGAAGAGCTATACACACAGATGTAAATATTGAGCATCCAATTCGCTGTGAAAAACTGTTGCTAATAGCACGTATAGAGTAAAATAGACAGCACTCCATATTAAAAGGGAGCACAGCAGAATCCTCTAGTATGTAGACTTTAGAGTCAGCCTAGGAGTCTCAAATTCAAGCCATGCCCCTAACTGTTTGTATGAATTATGTACCTCAAGTGCCTCATCTGTAAAATAGGAATACTAAGAATGCCTGCTTCACAGGGACTTTGTGAATACTTAATGTATTAACGTATGTAAAGTCCTTGGGCCAGTGGCTTATTTTCAGTATATGTTCAGTAAGTTAACTGTTAGTAACAAGCTACTATATTTAAACGCTGCTGGTGAGAATTCTGAGCACTTACTGGGATAATTTTGGTTGAAACATGCAGACTGGATTCTTTCTTACTGTGCATTTTCTATTAAACTATAGCCCTTAAATGAATGAGGGAGGAAAAGAGATTTTCAAGGATGAGTTGTGTGTTCTTTCCCTTGTATTTAATATATGTGATTTATCCCAATGAACATTTTTTTCCTTTTTTTTCTTTTTTTTTTTTTTTTCTTTTTTTGAGACAGCGTCTGTCTCTGTTGCCCAAACTGGAGTACAATGACACTATCACAACTCACTGCAACCTCGGCCTCCCTGGCTCAAGCAATCCTCCCACCTCAGCCTCCCTTTTAGACTACAGGTGCATGCAACCATGCCTAGCTAATTTTTGTATTTGTTTTGGTAGACAGGATTTCACCATGTTGCACAGGCTGGGCTCAAACTCTTGGGCTCAAGCAATCTGCCCCTGTGGGCTTCCCAAAGTGCTGGGATTATAGGCATGAACCACCACACCCAGCCCCCACTGAGCATTTTTATAGTGTTTATGTCTGTTTTCACAACGTCTAGTGGTTACATTTCCCCCAAAACAAGTGGAATTAGGCAATAGTGATCAAGCCATGGGGTCTGGAATTGGGCTGCCTGGGCTTAAATCCCAATTCTATTACTTCTCAAGTTTGTGACTACTTTGGACAAATTACTTAAGTTCCCAAAACATCAGTAACCTCAGCTACGAATTGGAGATAATAAGTATTTATCTCATGGGTTTGTTAAGAGATCTATAGGAGAAAAGAGATGAAAGTGTTAAGTAAATGTTAGTTACTATTATCATTGGATTGATTTACACTAGAATCTACAGAGCTAGCTTTCAAGTTTTTCACACGGTGGAATTAGACAGGGTTCATGTTTAAAGATTGAAGTATGTATTTAAGTCAAGGCACTATGATCCAGTTTCTGGCTGCTTATCTCATTATACCTCCCATTGGTGAGCTATCTCAACTGGAAAACATGCCTATGAGCAGGAAGAAACTTGAATGGACACAGCCCACATTCTTCTCCTCCTAGAAGATTCTTTTAACCTCATTACTTCAATAAGATGCCAGGCACTCTGTGTCTTCCTTGTTTTTACTTGCCAATGGATCATCTTGCTACCTTTTCATGTTCCTACATAGCATGTTGTTTATGTTGCCAACTTCTGTAAAGGCAGATGTTCATGTTTCTAGAGTTCTACCATAAAGTAAGCAAATGCATGACAGCTGTAGTGATTGAATCTTGGTGTGTTGAAACTGGGAGTTTAGAATCTTTTAAGCTAGATGCCCCAGGCCTAATGCATTCACGGGGTTATCACTGCAGAAGCTTCTGGTGACTTTATATCATGTGGAGTTTGCCATCTGCCTTGCATTTCAGATTCCATTCAAATCACTTCTATTGAACTAAAACACGTGGATGATTTTATTAGTAGCCAAAAAACACATCTACCCATTTCACAATCATTATTTGTTTGTTTATTTATTTAATGTGTTTTATTTATTTTGGCTTAAAACGAAAGAAAGTTATTGTCTCAAAGTTGCAGGAAACTAAAAGTCCAAACTCAGGGTGTTAGTAGGGCCATACTCCTTCTGGAGTCTCTAAGGGAGAAACTGTTTCTTGCTCCTTCCACCTTCTGGCAGCTGCTGGCATTGCTTGGATTGTGGTTGCATCACTCCAATCTCTGCTTCCACCATCACATCTCTTTCTTTGACTCTTCTGCCTCCCTTTTAAAGGGTACTTGTAATTGCATTTAGAGCCCATTCAGATAATCTAATCCAGAATAATCTCCTCATTCTAAGATCCTTAACTTTCTCACATCTGCCAAGTTTCTTTTCCCATGTAAGGTAACATTCACAGGTTCTAGAGATGAGGAAGAGGATGTCTTTGGGGGCCATTATTCTGCCTACCACATTATTCTGCCTTGCTCAGGAGGGAGTCTGGAACTGGTGGGAACATCGAACTCTGGGCTGGCCTCCTGGTGGTGAGGGGTCACCATAATCATGAGCCAAGTCTGCACCCTATGGAGGAGGGACTGCCCAGGGCCAGCAGGGTCAGAAGGGCCATCCCTCAGCCTGGTGCAAGCAGGGAAAATGCCACAATTTTAAGAATAGTGAAGACATTTCAACGCCTTAATCTTAAAGAGTCATTGAGATTAAAATGCATTTGTTTTCAGCAGGCCATGTGTTTGGCTACATGCCCTCAGAATCATGAGAGATTGTATCCTGGGCCTGGGGACTTCCCTGAACTGTGGGCTCTAGGAATTTAATGGAGTACCCTGACTCTGGTGGAACTTTGTAAAACTAATTTATGGCAAGTATTTCGAGGTCTGTGTTTTTCTTTTTATAAACCATGTGTTTTTACCTTGTTTGTGTAACATGTGATATACTCAAATAGAGAAAAAACTTGTAAGGACACAATTCTCTGAGGGGTGACAGTAAGGGATGTGGCTAAATAGTAGCCACAATAGGGGCTAGCTACTGTAGTGACTCAAATTATCTTATTTTAATTATCATATAACTCTATACAGTAGTTGTAAACCAAAAATACAATTCTAAGCTCCTAAACTGATTAAATGGATTCCTCTCTCAAGGGCATTCCTAAGTAAACCTGAAAAACTAGTTCAGGCCATGATGTGAAGGAGGGGTTGCCTCATTTTATCCTCCTCTTTGGAATAGAGACACAACTGACCAGCATTAACATTAGAACAGACATCTTAAGACTGACAAAACAGACTTTGCAGTAATAAGATACCAACCTCCAACCTGACTCTAGTATAAAATCACATAGCAGATAGCAAGCCCTGAAAGAAATTGAAACTTTTTATCCCAAAATATATTTTTATAACATATTTTGAAATGGCCTTGCAAAGCTGTCTTTTGTGGGGAAAATCTACATTCTATAGGTAATTCCCTTTCCTTTCTAGGTCTTTTCCTGATCCAGGAGAGATTTAACTAAAAGTCTGGCACCTTCTAGGGCCAGATATTTACAAGCTATTCTCTGAAGTCTGTTACTGGGAGGTTTCATCAACATAACAAGGACCTTGGTTTCCACACTCCCCTTTATCTTAACCACAAACATTTCTTTCTACTGATTTCAACTCTTCAGGCAGAGCTTAACCCTTTCAACCAGTTGCCATCAGGAAATCTTTAAATCTACATTTGACCTGGAATCCTCCACTGTGAGATGTGCTGCCTTTCTGGGCCAAACCACTATATACCTAACATGTATTGATTTATGTCTCTGCCTAAAATTTCTGTCCCCCTAAAATGTATAGAAATCAGGCTATAACCAACCATCTTGGGCAAATGTTCTCAGGAGCTCTTGAGACTATGCCTTGGACCCTGGTCACTCATATTTCCCTCAGAATAAACCTGTGTAAACATATTACAGAGCCTGACTCCTTTTCATTAACAGTGTTAAGACCTTAAAACACAAAAATTATAAATCTTCAAATGGTTATACCAGTCTTTAGTTTCTCTTAAGGAAGGAACAGTTGTTGACCAGGGCAGCTAATGAAATCGTTCTGGAATAGCCCAGTCTTTGGTTGCCCACTCTGGGCACCTGGGTCTTAATTCCATCAAAGCTGTCCAGTCTACACAATTCAACTTTCTGTTTTTAAATGCCAGGAAAAATCTATCCCCTTTAATAATAGGATATCAGTCATTCACTTGAAGTCAGGAGGGAAAAAGTACTTGCGAGCTTTGTGCTTGCCAGTGGGCAACATGTAACAGGCTTTATATTATAAATAACTTACTACATCCATGGGGCCTGATCCGCTTGGAAAGAAAAATTTAACAGAACAGCACTAGACAGAGCTGTGATATCCTTAAATTGATAAAAAGTTCTGCAACAGTGTCCTTAGGGTTTGCCTCCCCTAAAACCTCAAATGGAATTTGGAGTTTTCAGAACCAAATCCAAACTGTGGAGTCTAGCACACCAGGTCCTTCACAATCTTAGTTTCTTACATTCTTCCTTCCTTTGACATTCCCCACCACTGTATCTATTTCACTTCCTCTCCCACCATTTTCTAAAATGTTTTAAGCAATTTTGAGTTTTAAGCAATTTTATGAACACCAATTAACACCTGAATATGCACTCTGCATATTTATTAAAAGAAACACACATACCTAAAAAGTGTATGAAAATAATAAAACAACTTGCTGCTTATGACTGAATCCATAGTCTATAACAGTAGCTATATATTTGTTAAAGAATGTATTTGAAAGGACAAAATCATCTTCATAAAAATAGAAAATGAACACATCAAAGATTTTGTTTAAACTATTAAATATAAAAAGGGGATTGGTGGTAAGTGACAACCTATTCAGAGGGGAATCCAAAGAGCAGGCACATTTATGGGCAATTAAAAATGCTGAGACAAATTTGTTAACAGATGCAGAACTGATCAATATCCACAGGGTATGAGCCGGTTGTATCTCTGCTGAGGAAAGTTCATTTGCATTTTTGTGGACAAGAATAATTTGCATTACTACAGTTTTGTATAACTTACAGAGTTGTAAAATGGCTTAAAGATGCTGAAATTCACAGATTATCTGGAAAGGGGCATTAGATAAAACATCCAGCAACTTTTCTCTTTAGTTTTTATTTTATTTTTTCCATTTCAAGGTTTTCCATGACTCTTTCTGACATATAATATACAAGGTTGTATATAATAAAAGGATAGCCACAATAAGTACTGGCCATCTTGATATGCTTTTTACTTACATTATTTATCATATAACTTTATGAAATAGGTAATCAAGGCCTTAAAATACGTACAATTAGAAGACTTCAAAGAATGGTATGTTGGCCTTTAATTACTCTTTATTAAAGAACAGTTGGTGACCAGGGCACCTAGGGAAACAGATCTGGCATGGTCCACTACTTCCTAAGGGTGTCTTATGTGGCTCTGGCCTTGGGTAGCCTGGCTGACAGGTATGCAATGTTGGCTCCTTTTTTTCAGCCGATCGCTGAAAGGTCTTGCTGTTTGATCGTCAACTCCAGAAATGGCCACACAGTGCCATGGCGCTCTCTGTCTAAGCTGAGTGTTCTGTCTTGGATGAGAGTCCCTCTGTGTACAATGACAAAAGGAGGGGACTTTAGGCCCCTTCTCACAGGCAGAATCTCATTTGCTTGAAAGGCTGAAAATGGATGCCTTATAGTGCTGAAACTTGTTCTCCAAGATGTTTCCTATTAAAAGCTGCCAATCCCACACTGTCTGTCAATATTACAGTTTGATAATTTCATTATAATAGAAAATATATTTACATATGCATTCACTCATTCATTGGACAAATATTTATGTGCTAAACACAAATATTTCCAAAGGAAACCAGCAGTGAACAAACCAGGCAAAAAAAAATCCTTGCTATCCTGGAATTTAAACAAACTGTTTTTAAAAAGAAGTGGAATATTTAATATGTTAAGTGATGTGAAGTACTATGGAATCAAGATAGCAGAAGAAGAAGTTGGGAAGTTAACAAAAATATAGCATGACTTGAGGCAGCATGGACATTGTTAAATTGCTCAGTCAAAGAATGTCTCAAAGACCCACAGGCAAGTGAGTGAGCCATGTGGCTATCCAGAAAGAGGATGTGAATTTTCCAAGGGCAAAGACCCTGAGGTGGAAGCATGCCTGGCGTGTTCAAGGAACAGCAAGGAGAACAATGTGAATCGTGAGAGAAGGCATACTTTTCCTCGCCATAAATATTGGAGAATTGGCTCATTACATGGGTTTGACACACCTCAACACACCTTTTTGGAACACAACAGGGTACAAAGACTGACAGAACGTGAATGAATGAAAGGATGAATGAAGGCCAGTGTGCATCTTCCATTACAGTTCATAAAATATTGATACCACAAGTTTATTGAGTGTATTTTTTCTCTCTAAAACCCAAAAGGAGCTAGTTTTTTAAAATAAGAAAACCCTTAATTTTACTGTCTTTGGACTAACTTGTTCCTTCTAATTTTTTGGCAGCTTATTGTAGAGAAAATTTAATCCATTGTTCTCTATTTCTTTATATGCAAATATTAAAATTAATGTACTGAAAGTTTTAGTTGTTGGAGAATGTGTATTAGCTCTCCAAATTAGCCCTGTAAAAGCCTGATGAAGGTGTTTGCCAAGAATAAGAATCTTCAGGCCGGGCGCGGTGGCTCATGCCTGTAATGCCAGCACTTTGGGGAGCTGAGGCAGGCGGGGCGCGGTGGCTCATGCCTGTAATGCCAGCACTTTGGGAAGCTGAGGCAGGCGGATAACAAGGTCAGGAGATCGAGACCATCCTGGCTAACACAGTGAAACCCCGTCTGTACTAAAAATACAAAAAAAAAAAAAATTAGCCGGGCGTGGTGGCAGGCGCCTGTAATCCCAGCGACTCGGGAGGCTGAGGCAGGAGAATGGTGCGAACCCGGGAGGCAGAGCTTGCAGTGAGCCGAGTGCCACTGCACTCCAGCCTGGGTGAGAGTGTGAGACTCTGTTTCAAAAAAAAAAAAAAGAATCTTCAGCAAATGTTTGGTTTTAGATAGAAATCAAAAGGTAATGTTATTCTGTTTCTATGACCTATTTTAAGAACACAGGAAGAGTATGTGTATATATATATGTATATAAAGAGTATGTGTATATATATACATATATATAAAGAAGGGGGAAAGTAAAACTAAGCAAGTTTTATTTGATGAAACAAATTTATCTATATATGTGCGTGTATATGTATGTGACGTCGAACTATCTCATCATCATCACCGTCTAACTTATCTATTCAGAAACACTGAATGACTTTCATTGTTAAATGTGTTTTCGATCATTAGAAATAAGTGGGAGGAGGAAGTCACTTTTGACTTATTTCTCACCACCTCTCAAATACTAGCTCATGTGGTTTTATGTGACTGATTTATAGGCTTCATTCGCTAGGTCAACATATCACGTCTCCCAAAACTGCATAATACTTTTCCTTTGTATCTACATTCTTTCTCTAAACTCACTGAAATATGGTAGGTTTTGCAAAATTTCAAAATGTGTCTTTAAATATTAGCCCACAGAAATTTTTTCATAAAATAAATCTTGCTATTTTCTCTTTTTCCCTCATAAGTGTGTTGATCCCAGGTTCTACGATTTGTTCCCATTTTGTCCTGTCCCCAGAGCTTTTCTACTAAGACAAGACTTAGATTAGACAGGGGCCAGAATAGAAGAAACAGAATTCAGACCTGAATATCCTTGTGATTTCTCAAGTTGTTTCTTTACAGCTTGTCAGCAATTTGGAAAAACAGCTAAGGGTTGTGAAATCTGGAACCCTGGGTTCAAATGCTGACTATAACATTTGCCAGCTCTGTGGCCTTTGGCAAATTAATTCACCTCTCTGAACCTTGGTTCTCCTGTTGTAAAATGGAGGTAGTACTTTTGTACTTAATTTCAAGAGCTCCTGTAAAAATTAAAATAAATAAAAGATACAAGTTCTTGCCGTTAGAACTTATCTATTACCTCATTTAATCATTATCATTTAATTCTTCTCATATCCTTATAAGACCATTTTTGTCCCAATTTTACAGATGAGACAACCCAATATTTCTCATCATCACAGAGTTAGTAAGCACTTATTCATTTATTCATTTAGCAAATACGTATGGATGGGAAGGTAGGTGCCTCTGTGGAGTTTTCCATTATGCTGGAGAGTGGTGACAAATATACAAATATACAAATGAGAACTGTATATGCAATTGTATATGTATATTTGTATGAATTGTATATGTGTATATGTATATTTGTGAGAATCATAATGTATATTTGCAAATATACAAACAAAAATTGTAGAAGTAACAAGTGCAATGAGAAGAAAGAACAGGGTAATAAAGACAAAGCAATGGAAAAAGAAAGGAGAATGAAGGGAATTCAGAAAGACCCCTGGTGAAGCGACATCTGAGCTGAAACCAGAATGATGGGGAAGATCTGCAGAGCAGCAGAACAAGCAGACAAGAGCAAATGCAAGACAAGTGCCTGGGCTGGAAGTTCAGGGATGCCTGCCAGGAAGGTGATGGTCTGAATGCCTTACAAGGGAGCCTGCCAACTCTAAGCAAATCTCACATAGTCTCAAGCTTAATAATAGTACGGGTGATTCTGTGGCACTCAGCAGTCTTTCAGGATTATAACATCCCCAGTCATCAACTTGTTCATATAGATTTGATAGAATGTGCTTCATGTTTGTCTTCCTGTGATTCCAAGGTAATGGGAGGGTAAGGGGCACAGAAGGTGACTATGCCTATCTTGTTTCTTGCCATGTGTTAACTTCAAAGGAAGCTCCCTCTCCATTAAGCTTCAATGAGGAGGAAAAAAAGAAATGATATTTTAATGAACAAGCAATCCAAGCCATTACTTGGTTGCTGGGGCACTGCATGGTACAATTTGCTCAGCTCTTTTGAACTCAGACTGACGAGACTTACAACAGAGCAGAAGCAGTGCTACACAGAACAGTGTCGTTAAACCAGAGGTACCTTGATCCCTGCTACTTCCTGCTGCCACATTTTGCACCTTCTTATGGCTCTGATTATGCCATTCTAAAATACCAGATATTTTGAAAACTAGTTGGAATTTGAGGGGAGATTTTGCTCAGACTTGTGACTAAGGCTCAAACCAGTTCGTTTGTAATCCTCCCTGGTTAATCTCATTTACATATTGTGGCATGACACTTGGACAATATTTTCACATGGGAGAAGAATCATTCATGTGTGGGTATAGAAAAGAAGGAGGATCAGAAGCCCCAAGAAGATGATGGATGGAGCAATAATATAAAATCATAGTGATTCAACATGATTACAATGCTTAACAGGCAGCATAGGCCCTTGCAATATTCAAATAGGTTTCTAAGTGAAAAGATATACACTAAGTATGACCAGGACGTGTCTCAGAATTGCTAGCCTGTGAGAATGAGAAGGTAAGAGATGTAAATTACAGGCCACTTATATTGGGCATATTTGTTTCCTAGGGCTGCCGTAACAAAGTCCCCAAAACTGTGTGACTTAAAACAACAGAAATTTATTGTCTCACAGTTCTGGAGGTTAGATGGACAAAATCAAGGTGCCAGCAGGGCCATGTTCTCCTTCATGGTTTTAGGAGAGAAACCTGCCTTGACGTCTAGCTTCTGGTGTTTTGTGGCAATCTTTGGTGATCCTCAGCTTGTAGATGTATCACTGCAATCACATGGCCTGCCTTCTCCCTGTGTATGTTCACAGCTTCTTCCCTGTGTGCATGTCTGTCTGTGGTCTAAATTGTCCCTTTTTGTGAGGATGCCAGTCATATAAGATTAGGGCTGTATTAGGCCATTCTAGCATTGCTATAATGAAATACCTGAGAGTGCATGTATTAGTTTGTTTTCACACTGCTGATAAAGACATACCCAAGACTGGACAATTTACAAAAGGAAGAGATTTAATTGGACTTACAGTTCCACATGACCGGAGAAGCCTCACAATCATGACAGAAGGCAAGGAGGAACAAGTCCCATCTTTCATAGATGGCAGCAGACAAAGAGAGAATGAGGAAGATGCAAAAGCAGAAACCCCTGATAAAACCATCAGGTCTCGTGAGGCTTATTCACTACCATGAGAATAGTATGGGGAAACCGCATGCATGATTCAATTATCTCCCACTGGGTCCCTCCCACAACAAGTGAGAATTATGGGAGTACAATTCAAGATGAGATTTGGGTGGGGACACAACCAAACCATATCACTGCATAATATATAAGAAAAGAGGTTTAATTGGCTCATTGTTCTGCAGGCTGTACAGGAAGCATAGCACCAGCATCTGCTTCTGGAGAGGCCTTAGGAGGTTTTTACTCATGGTTGAACAGAGAGAGAGGAGGCTTCCCACATGGTGAGAACAGGAACAAGGGAGGGCAGTGGGGGAGGTACCACACTTTGCAATAACCAGACCTAGTGAGAACTCACTCACCATAATGCAGCATCAAGCCATGAGGGATCCTCCCTCATTGCCCAAATACCTCCCACCAGGCCCCACCGCCAACACTGGGGATTACATTTCAACATGAAATTTAGAGGGGACACATAACCAAACTATATCAAGGGCCCACCTAATGAATTTCATTTTCATTTGATTACCTCTGTAAAGACACTGTTTTCAAATGAGGTCACATTCTGAGGTAAAAATGGGAGTTAGGACTCCGACATATTTTTTATGAGGGACACAATTCCACCCAGAGGTTGTACTGCAAGATGTTGGCATTTTCAACTTTTTTTTTTCTTTATAAAACTTTCTTACTTAAAACAATTTGCTAATTTGTTGGCATAAGATGCATTATTCTTTTTTTAACTTTTATTTTTAAGTTCAAGGGTACATGTGCAGATTTGTTACACAGGTAAACTTGTGTCGTGGGGGTTTGTTGTACAGATTATTTCATCACCCAGGTATTAAGCCTAGTACTCATTAGTTATTTTTGCAGATTCCCTCTCTCCTCCCACCTTCTATCCCTCCACGGGCCCCAGAATCTGTTGTTCCCCTCTACGTGTCCATGTGTTCTCACCATTTAGCTCCCACTTATAAGTAAGAACATGTGGTATTTGGTTTTTCTGTTCCTGTGATAGTTTGCTAAGCATAACAGCCTCCATCTCCATCCATATTCCTGCAAAGGATATGATCTCATTCTTTTTTATGGCTGCATAGTATTCTATGGCGTATATGTGCCAAGTTTTCTTTATCCAGTCTACCATTGATAGGCACTGAGGTTGATTCAATGTCTTTGGTAAATGAATATATGCGTTCATGTGCCTTGATGAGTGAACGATTTATATTAACTTTGGGTAATGAGATTGCTGGATCAAATAGTAGTTCTACTTTTAGATCTTTGAGGAATTGCAACACTGTTTTCCACAGTGGTCGAAACAATGAACCAATTTACACTCCCACCAACAGTGTATAAGTGTTTCTTTTTTCTGCAGCCTCGCCAGCATCTGTTAATTTTTGACTTTTTAATAACAGCCATTCTGACTGGTGTGAGGTGGTATCTCATTGTGGTTCTTATTTACATTTCTCTAATGATCAGTGATGCTGAGCATTTTTTCGTATGCTACATGCATGTCTTCTTCTGAAAAGTGTCTGTTCATGTCCTTTGCCCACTATTTAATGGGGTTGTTTTATTCTTATACATTTAAATTCCCTAAAGATGCTGGATATTAGACCTTTGTCAGCTGCATGGTTTGCAAAAACTTTCTCCCATTCTGTAAGTTGTCCATTTACTCTGTTGATGGTTTCTTTTGCTGTGCAAAAGCTCTTTAGTTAATGAGATCACTTTTGTCAACTTTTGCTTTTGTTTCACTTGCTTTTGGCATCCTCATCTTGAAATCTCTGCCCTTTCCTATGTCCAGAATGGTATTGCCTAGATTATTTTCCAGGGTTTTTATAGTTTGGGGTTTTACATTTAACTGTTTAATCCATCATGGGTTAAATTTTGTGTATGGTGTAAAAAAGAGATCCAGTTTCAATCTTCTGCATATGGCTAGCCAGTTATCCCAGTACCATTTTTTGAATAGGGATTTCTCTCCCCATTGCTTATTTTTGTCAGTTTTGTCAAATATCAGATAGTTGTAGGTGTGTAGCCTTATTTCTGGGATCTATCCTGTTCCATTGGTCTATGTGTCTGTTTTTGTACCAGCATCGTGCTCTTTTGGTTACTGTAGCTCTGTAGTACAAAGAAGGGTAGTGTGATGCTTCCAGCTTTGTTGTGTTTACTTAGGATTGCCTTGGCTATCCAACCTCTTTTTTTGTTCCATGGAATTTCAAAACCACTTTTTATGTTCTATGAAGAATGTCATTAGTAGTTTAATAGGAATAGCGTTGCATCTGCAAATTGCCTTGGGCAGTGTGGTCATTTTATTGATATTGATTCTTCCTGTACACGAACATGGAATGTTTCTTCATTTGTTTCTCCATTGTTTTTGCATTTTGTTTGTCATCCCTGATTTCTTTGAGCAGTGTTTTGTAGTTCTCCTTGTAGAGATCTTTCATCTCCCTAGTTAGTTGTTTTCCTAGGTATTTTATACATTTTGTGGCAATTGTGAATAGCACTGCATTCCTCATTCAGCTCTTACCTTGACTGTTGTTGCTGTATATGAATGTTAGTAATTTTTGCACATTAATTTTGTATCCTCAGATTTTGCTGAAGTTGTTTATCAGCTTAAAAAGCTTTTGGGCTGAGATTAAGGGTTTTTTACATAAAGGATTGTGTCATCTGCGAACAGGGATAGTTTGACTTCCTTTCTTCCTATTCGAATGCCCTTTATTTCTTTCTCTTGCCCAGTTGCTCTGGCCAGGACTTCCACTCCTATTTTGAATAGGAGTGGTGAGAGAGGGTAGCCTTGTCTTGTGCCAGTCTTCAAGGTAAGTGCTTCAAGTTTTGTCCATGCATTATGATGTTGGCTATGGATATGTCATATAGATGGCTCTTATTATTTTGAGGTATGTTTTTTCAATACCTAGTTTATTGAGAATTTTTAACATAAGGCTTTGTGGAATTTTATTGAAAGCCTTTTCTGCATCTATGGAGATAATCATGTAGTTTTTGTCTTTAGTTCCATTTAGATGATGAATTACATTTATCGATCTATGAATGTTGAACCAACCTTGCATCATGGTGGATAAGTTTTTTGATGTGCTGCTGGATTCAATTTGCCAGTATTTTGCTTAGGATTTTTGCATCAATGTTCATCAAGGATATTGGGCTGAAGTTATCATTTATTGTGTCTCTGCCAGGTTTTGGTATCAGGATGATGCTGGCCTCATAGAATGAATTAGGGAGGAGTCCCTCCTCCTCAATTCTTTGGAATAGTTTCCTCAGAAATGATACCAGTTCTTATTATACATCTGGTAGAATTTGACTGTAAATCCACTGCTCCTGGTCTTTTGTTGTTGTTGTTAGTAGGCAATTTATCACTGATTCAGTTCTGGAGCTCTTCACTGGTTTATTTCAGAAATTCAGTTTCTTCCTGGTTCAATATTGGGAGGGTATATGTGTCCAAGAATTCATCCATTTCTAGATTTTCTAGTTTATGTGCATAGAGGTGTTCATAATACTATCTTATGGTGATTTGTATTTCTGTGAGGGTCAATGATAATATCCCCTTTGTCATTTCTAATTGTGTTTATTTGGTTCTTCTCTCTCCTTCCTTAGTCTAACTCGTGGTCTATCTATTTTATTAATTTTTTCAAAGAACCAGCTCCTGGATTTGTTGATCTTTTGAATGGTTCTTTATGTCTCAGTCTTCTTCAGTTCAGCCCTGATTTTGGTTATTTCTTCTCTTCTGCTAGTTTTGGGATTGGCTTGCTTTTGGTTTTCTAGTTTTTTAGCTGTGATATATCTAACTTTTGATGTGACCATTTAGTGCTATAAGTTTCCCTCTTAACGCTGCCTTAACCATGTCCCAGAGATTCTTGTATGCTGTATCTTTGTTCTCATTAGTTTTGAAGAACATCTTGATTACTGCCTTAATTTTATTATTTATCCAAAAGTCATTCAGGAGCAGATTATTTGATTTCCATGTAATTGTATGGTTTTGAGCTAATTTCTTAGTCTTGGTTTCTAATTTGATTGTGCGGTGATCTGAGAGAGTGTTAAGATTTCAGTTCTTTTACACTAAGGAGTGTTTTATGTTCAATTATTGGATCAATTTTAGAGTATTGTGCCATGTAACAATGAGAAGAATCTATATTCTGGTGTTTGGGGTGGAGAGTTTTGTAGATAGCTATCAGGTCCACTTGATCCAGGGCTCAGTTGAGGTCCTGAATATCTTCATTAATTTTCTGCCTTTATGATCAGTCTAATACTGTCAGTGGGATGTCGAAGTTTCCCACTATTATTGTGTGGGAGTCCAAGTCTCTTTAAAGTTCTCTAAGAATTTGCTTTATGAATCTGGGTGCGCCTGTGTTGAGTGCATATATATTTAGGATAGTTAGGTCTTCTTGATAAATTGAACCCTTTACCATTATGTAATGTCCTTCTTTTATATTGCTATTTTTCTTGGTTTACAGTCTGTCTTGTCTGAAATTGCAGTTGCAACCCCTGCTTGTTTCTGTTTTCCATTTGATAGATAGATTTCTTTTCCATCCCTTTATTTTGAGCCTATGTGTGCCACTGCATGTGAGCTGGATCTCTTGAGGACAGCATACCAAAGAGTCTTGGTTCTTTCTCCAGCTTGCCACTCTGTGTCTTTTAATTGAGGCATATAGCCCGATTACCTTCAAGGTTATTATTGACATGTGTGGATTTGATCCTGTCATCATGATGTTAGCTGGTTGTCATGAAGACTTGTTTGTGTGGTAGCTTTATAGTGTCACTGCTCTGTGTACTTCAGTGTGTTATTGTAGTGACGGGTAATGATCTTTCCTTTCCATATTTAGTGCTTCCTTCAGAAATACTTTTAAGGAAGTGGTTATCTGATGATAATAAATTCCCTCAGCATTTGCTTGTCTCAGAAGGATCTTATTTCTCCTTCACCTACGAAGCTTAGTTTGGCCAGATATAAAATTCTTTATTGGAGTGTTTTTTAACATGTTGAAAGTTGACCTCCAATTTCTTCTGGCTTGTAGGGTTTCTGCTGAGAGGTCTACTGTTATTCTGATGGGCTTCTCTTTGTATGCAACCTGACCTTTCTCTCTAGCTGCCTTTAACAGTTTTTCTTTCATTTTAACCTTGGAGAATCTGATGATTAAGTGTCTTGGGGATCATCTTGTTGTGAAGTTCTTGCTAGAGTTCTTTGCAGTTCCTGAATTTGAATATTGGCCTCTCTAGCTAGGTTGGGGAAGTTCTCATGGATGATATCATGAAATATGTTTTCCAAGTTTTTACACTCTCCTCATCTCTTTCCAGGACACCAGTGAGTTGTAGATTTGGTCTCTTTACATAATGCCATATTTCTCAGAGATTTTATTCATTCCTTTTAATTTTTCTCTATTCTTGTCTGTGTCTGATATCAGAAAGCCAGTCTTCAAGCTCTGAGATTCTATCCTCCCCTTGACCTATTCTGCTATTAATACTTGTGATTGCATTATGAAATTCTTGTAGTGTGTTTTTCAGCTCTATCAAGTTGGTTATATTCTTTTCTATACTGGCTATTTTGTCTGTCAGTTCCTGCATTATTTTAATTTATTCTTAGCTGTTTTGGATTGGGTTCCAATGTATTCCAGCATCTCAATGATTTTTGTTCATATCCATGTGCTGAATTCTATTTTTGTCATTTCAGCCATCTAAGCCTGATCCAGAACTCTTGCTGGAGAGTTGGTCATTTGGAGGAAGAAAACACTCTGACTTTTTGACTTGTCAGGAGTTCTTGTGCTGGTCCTTTCTCATCTTTGTGGACTTATGTTCCTTCAATCTTTGAAGTTGCTGACCTTTGGTTTTTTTTGTTGTTGTTGTTGTTTTTCGTTTATTTTATTTGATGACCTCAAGGGTTTGATCATGGTATAAGATGGATTCGGCCAACTGGCTTCATTTCTGGAAGACTTCAGGGGGCCAATTCTCAACTCCCAATTCCTGCACTGCATGCTCTAACTCTGGGGAAATTGTACTGGGCCCTGACTTTGTTCTCTGGGTCCTCAAGTTTAGGAATTCACTGCCTTGGAGTGGCTGAGGGACTCTCTGGTCATTACACTGGTCATTACACTCTGGTGGGTAGTATCAGCCAAAGCATTTCCTAGTTCAGTGACAGTGGTATACATCCTCGTTTGCACGTGCCAGCAGCAGCAGCCACAGCAGCACGGTGCGGTGGGGTGCATGCTCGTCAGCTGCAGCAGGGTGCTAGTGGGTGCTGGGGTGCCTGCCTCCTTGCTGGCATTCACCACAATGGCGGAGGCAACGTGGCTCGGGAGTGGGGCAGGGGGGTGGGGTTCCCCTGCTGGTGACTGCACGCAGTCATGCTGGTGGTGGTGTTGGCACAGGGGCAGGTTGCTGGCAGGCACAGGTCTGTGTGCATTCTCTGTGTGCCACAGGCAGAGGCGGTTGCTCAGTGTGGGTGGGGGAGGGTCCACTGTTTTCTGTGCCTAGTTTCACTCGTACAGCTGTGTTGGCACAAGGGTGGGGTGCTGGCAGGGGCCTGGCTGACAGGCTCTTTGCCCACCAAGGCTTTGACTGCAATGGTAGCCAGTGGAGGCAGGGCAAGGTGTACACATACACACATGTTAGCGGGGCAAGGAAGGCAGAAGCTACCCATCCACACACATGTTGGCAAAATGATGTGGGGAGTTGCTGTGGGTCTGGGGGAAGCTGCAGTGTGGCGTGGGAACGGATGAACTGGTGCATAGGTTGGTGCATGGGCTGCCCCACTGGAGCTCTTCACCAGTCAGGCACAGTTTGCCAGGGCAAGAGCTGTGATGTGAGCCCTTGGGGCACCCAAGGCTGTCCTGCCAGAACAGGCCAGCAGACCCAGGGGTGCTTGAGTCACACTAGCCCTATCTGATAGGCAAGACTACCCTGCAGAGTTCACACTCCACAGCTCCCCTAGGGCTAAAGTCTCCTATGGGAGCAAGTCGAGCCAAGGGGAGGTGGCAGTCCCTGAGCATGCTCCACTATAGATGCTCTGGGCTCTATATCCACTGGTTTGTTGCCCCTACCACTTCTCTAAGCAGCTCTTCCTGACAACGTGAGTGTCCATAGTGGTCAAAGGGTCTCTCTCTGCTGGGGTCTCAGAGAGACCTTGATGAGAGCAGGTTGTTCCTTGCCAGCTCAACTCGCCCATTCCCCTGGAGTCACTGGGGACCAGGCATGAGTACTGGTGCACGGTAGCCTCTAGCTCCATGTAGGGTTCCCAGCTTCCTCCCCATTCAGCCCACTTCGGTGTCTTCCCTCTGTCCACTGGTGGTGCTTTCCCTCTGAAGACCTGTTGGAAGTGTCCCAGCTGTCTTGGTCCCTTGGTGGCAGATCTTCCACCTGGCTGAGTCCAGTTGGCCATCTTGCTAAGGTATTTTTAACTTTTTGACTTGGATTGCCCAATCAGAAAGGAAAACAGATTGGGACTGTCAGATTCAGCAAATAAAAATATAGGATGCCCAGGTACACCTGAACTTCAGATAAACAATGAATAATTTTAGCATATGTCTCAAATATGTCATGGACATATTTACATTTAGAAAAATGTTTCTTGTTTATCTGAAGTTCAAATTTAACTGTGTGTCCTATATTTTGTCTGGAAACTGTAAAACATGTCCTCCTGATTCTCCCTTTATCTGGTAGCTCGAAGGCACCATGCCACCCCAGCAATATACCAGAAGTAATAGCCACACTGCAAAGAATCCTGCACTAGGAGTTCTGATCCTCAGATCTAGCACCCAATGTGTGATAGGTGTTTGATTTGACCAAAACACCATCCCTGGGACTTCGCCTCTTCATCTGTTAAAATCAAGATAAGAATTTCCTTCCTACCTCAGTAATTATTGTTGTGAAGTCCAAACAAGACAAATAAAATGAAATTGCTTCCCATAATAGAAAGTTATTATTTGCATATATGTGAATTTAGGAACTTGACACTCTGCCTCCTTCCCTGCTCTGAAAGCTGGTCCCACAGATCAGCAGATTGCCTGTGAGCATCTGCATCCCTTACTTTTCCTAAATTAATAGTCTCCTGGAACCACTGCTATGGATTCAGCCCTTCACAATAAAGACTAAACAACTAGAATGAGAAATGTTGGTCATCAAAGTGATCCCCTGAGTCGATGACCAGGACATTTACTTTCAGACTTCTGCCTGAAACATAATAATGTTTTTTCATCAACACTTTAATACATCTGTTTCTCTGGAGTTAGAATTCGTGTTTGTGTACTAGTTGTAGAGAAATCACTTTTTAAATTCAGAGAAAAGTCTCAACACACACACACACATACACACGCAAAAAAAATGGGGAGAAAAGAGAGGCTCTGGAATGCTGAGATTTGTAATCACAGCCTTTATTAATGATATGCAACCAGTTCCAGAAAAAAATTTCAAATAAGAACTGGAATAATTATCCATACTTGCTAAGTAAACACTCGATGTGGTTGCTATCAAAATGAAAATTTGTCTTTTCTAGTTCGACTGTGAGGTTCCATAATTAAGTAGGCTTGGCAGCTGTTTTTAATTCATGCACCTAAGGAGGAAAATTATATGCTTTATCCAGTAAGGGTATTGTGATTTTTATTTTAAAGTCTGTCTCTAAGGAATTTCTTACCAGAATGTGAAAGAGTTTCCTTTACTTGGCTCTCGTTTTATAAAGTGCTCATCAGACTTTATAAAAAGAACCATAATGCAATAGGGAATTGTATTATTCCTGTAGTTTACTTAGCATTTCAAGACATTTACCATTTTAATTATTTTCCTCAAATGTACTGTTGTGGGTATCAATGTAGTGTTACTGCTTCTACTGGACATTTAAGTGGGTTACTGTCAAGTGTTAAATCAAATAATTATTTTTTTTTGTTTTTACAAAACACCTATTTTACAACTATCTTCTGCTTCCTGCATGACCATTGTATACTATTAGCAATGTATGCAGTCTATATCTTTACTTGCATATCATGCAAAGAACAAATTCTGTGAAATTAATTTTCAAGGAAAACAGTATTCAAACATTTGTTGTCTAGAAGAAGTAACATTTCTTGTTTTAACTATGACTTTTAATTCTAATTAAGATTTTCCTTCTTAATCTCCTTGTGTTTAATTTAGAACATGGCCTCGAGACCTTAATATTTTATAATAGTGACTTTACAATAACCAGTTACTGCTTTTTTCCTAAGGTACACAGCACCGGAGAGAAGCAGAGTTAAGGAGGTGAAGTGTCTGTCGGTCTGCTGAAAGCAGCTGGGAGTGGGAAAAAATAGTCCTGTCCACTTCTGGCTGTCTCAACATGAACATGGAGCTCTCCAGCAGAGGAAATATCTAGGAGGATAAGGTGACATCTATCAAATGAACCTACTACGCGAACACATCTGCTGACACGTCTGATAGGCCTGACCTACTTCTATCATGAGAACCTCAAGTAGTTGTCCACCAGCCATAGATTGTTAAACATTGATAATGGATACTGTAGATGACTTTTCACTGTCCTTCAGAGAAACATGAATCTGAATATCCCCCAATTTGGGAATATTTAGAGGTTTTTCAGGCTTAGAGAGCTTTTTGTTTTGTTTTGTTTTTTTCAGGTTTGCAAGTTTTTTGAAAGATGACTATGTATTAGGGCCATAACAAAGCTAAGCTTTAGAACTAAACAGAGACTGATTACATCTAGAGAATTGCATCCCATTCTTAGAAGTAAATTCTTACTTGCTGCTTTCACTTTGCCATACTTCCTCTTATTAGCTATCACCGATCTTAGTAAAAAGATAAATAAAAATAAAAATAAATACACACAAGCACACACACACAAACTTTACAAAGCACTTTCACATTAGTTAGCTCAAGTTTCTTATGCCCACTTTACAGCTAAAGTACATGTATCTCAAAGAGATGGGATGACTTTCTCAGAGCTCCCCAATGAGTAAGTGCCGAAACTGGGCCTCCCACCCACCTATCCTGATATCTAGCCCAGTTTCTGCTTCACATCAATGTTGCCTCCTTCTCCTTTCTACTGTGGATTTGTAGGTTATTGAAAAAAACTATCTTTGGAGAATAAAAAAATCTTTGTAAAATCTAAGTGCCAACTTACCAGTTTAAAATTCAAATGGAAGTCTTCTTCCCTAAACTATCACATCGCAAGTGTTCGTTCATTGAAAACTATTTATTAGAGTCTGCTATGTGCCAGGCATTTTGATAGGAGCTGAGACAAATTGATGATCAATTACGAAATAAGACATACTTTCCCTCACACTCATGAAGCCTAAAGTCTGTGAAAGGAGACAATTAAGCAAGCACTGGCAAAATTGCATGATAAATGCTTTTATAAGAGAAGCACAGGTGGGCACTACTGGGAGGCTGTAGAAGGTTCTCACATCATCCTCCACCTAAATGACATTTATGGAGCAGTTACTGCATGCCAGGTATTGTCAATGCTTTGCAAGTATCATCTTATTTAATACGTATTAAGGCTTATGCAATCCAGTCATGGATGAGAAAAATGAGGAGATGCTTGAGAGATTAACTGACTGTCCCAGTCACAAAGAAAAAAAGATGGAGCCCAAATTCAACCAGGCAGTATGGTTCAAGTCTACACTGACTAGCCTTCCTCCTAGGTCAATTATAAACTTCTCAGAGAGAAGATTACGATGTTTTTCTTATTAAAGTAACCCAGAGTTCTGTTCAGTGTGGCAGAAAGGAAGAGATTAGTGGTTTGGCTCGAAATGGAATCTATTACAATTTCTAAACAAACAATTTCACAAAACTGAAATAAATCCCACAGGGAGCTTAATAAAATGCGTCCAGGGCACAGAATTACTTTAATTTTCCAGTTGGTTCACCAGTTGAATCTAAGAGTTTGGTTGGTATCTCTGTTGGACAAAAGCAGAGTTTTTATCTTCTATAAATCAATCAGGATAGTGGAAATCACCAAATGACATCATCATAACCACAGAGTGCTTAGTAGATGCAACCTTTGTGTCTTGCTACTTAAGGAACAGCTAAGCTTCAACCATCTTAAAACTTCCCCTTTTGCAGACTGGCCCAGCACCAAACTTGTAATGACACACAGAGTGGTAAATTTCCTCATTTCTTTCAAGCTTCTCTTGAATTTCATTTTTCACAATTTTTTTTAAACTTCCATCTGGACACATTCTACAGACTTTCCATTCACCTTACTTGTAATGCTTTTTTATCAAATAAAACCATTTACTCTTTATTCTTTGATGGCCTCTGTTTTTTCTTTCAGACACTAAGTAGGAATCTGAAATATTGCTAGCAATTAAGAGTTAAGGGTGGCCAAAGTGTTTCAACAATAACTAGTCCATTTTATTTGGTTTTGCTTTGCAATTTGGAAAAGGAAATCACGTTGCTTTTGAAAACAAATGTGATGAAATTGTAAGCCATGCCATTTTTATTCCGGCCTTCAGTTGAAACGCCCTTTGTGGTCAGCAATGCACACAGAGTCCTGTCTAAATCAGCCTTGAGCAATATACATAGAACATACATCTCATTTTCAATAAAAAATACGTTGGCAAACTAGGGCTAGTGTAAATAAAATGACTGTGAAGTTGAATATATTATTTAACTAAATTTATTCAGCATGTGCTTTTGCTTTTTGTATTGTTTTTCTCACATATGCCCCAAATCAGAAATTTCTTCCTTTTATCCCTATCTTACCTGTACATTAAAGACATAATTTTCTTGAAAAATTTTTAAATGTTTGTTATCTCATATGTTGTTAGGATAACTGGCAATAAGCCTATATTCCCAATTATGATGAATATTTGAAGTGACTCTCTGTAAGTAATTTACATGTAAAGATTTTTATCTAAAAAAAAGTTATTCACTTCATTTACTTTTTATCAGTTCTCTCTGAACGTCTTTTTTCCCCCAAATATTTACATTTTTTGGGTGTTTTTCAAGGTTTATACTCTTATGGACTTTTTAGAAATAAATATTCTATAAACTTTGGAAGTTTTAAAAGGGGGCTAAAATGTATTTTTATAATCAAAACTGTGCCGAATAAAGTATATAACTTCAAAGCAACTATAATAAAATACAGCTTTTTTGGTTCTATAAGGGAATTTTTGAAATAATATCTTAACATCATCTATTTTGTCTTCTCCTGAAGAGAGGTGAGAAACCTCTGGAAAAAGCAGCTTGCCCCTAGTATGTCAGGTCTACAAGAGAGGGGAAACATGGGATGGAGTGTCCTATGTGGCAGGGAGAGCTCCACTCAGCAGAACACGGTGAGAGTTTCATAAGTAAGTACAATATAAAAATAGAACTTAGCAGAACAAGAGAAAGATAAGAAATCAAGCAGAATAATAATAAGGAAAACTATTACCATTCTTTAAGGAGTGCTTACTGTATGATTATGTGTCAGACATTCCTCTCAAATGTTGCCATGTTTTAACTCACTTTACCAACATAACGGAGCTGGGAAGATCAGAAAACCCGTTGGTTTAAGGTACAAATAGAGAAGATGTTGAAACACAGAGAGAAGGCACAAGAACTAAAGGGAGACACAACCAAGAAAAAGCAAAGACGGAAGATCATGCGGGAGTGGACTGAGCACAGGGTGGGAGGGTGACAACAAGGCTCTTGGCGTCAGGGAATGACTGAAAAGAATAAAGCCAAAGAGCTCGTATTCAAGGAGATGGAAGCCTCAAGAGGGCCGAAGCAATGGAAGCTTGACTTAGGGTGGGGGTGTCCTTCAACTTTGTGGAATTACTAATACAAGACTGTATTAGCCAATTTTCACACTGCTATAAAGAACTATATGAAGCTGGGTAATTTATAAAGAAAAGAGGTTTGAGTGACTCACAGTTCCACATGGCTGGGGAGGCGTCATGAAACTTACAATCATGGAGGAAGGAAAAGGGGAAGCAAGGCACACCTTACATGGTGGCAGGAGAGAGCAAGAGTGAGCAAGTGCCACACATTAAAACCATCAGCTCTGGTGAGAACTCACTCACTGTCATGAGAACAGTAGGAAGAAAATCGCCCCCATGATCTGATAACCTCCCACCAGGTCCCTCCCTCAACACATGGGGATTACAATTCAAGAGGAGAATAGGATGGGGACACAGAGCCAAACTCTATCAAAGGCATTCTGCTGACCCCTCCCACCTGCCAGGCCCTGCCCACTGTCTGCAGCACGAGCCATAAGTATCAGCCCACCAAAAATGTTCATTCCCACCTCCCAGCTTCATCCTTGTACCTCCACTCGCTGTCCTGAAAGAGTTGGAGTTAACTGGTGATTTAATACAATTTGGGGTGAGGGTTGAAGGGGCAGAGGAGGTGGAATGGGGAAACAAGCAGAAGACTTAAAATGAGAAGGCTGAGGCTTTAGTTCCAGTCCTAGACTCTAGGTGACCTTGGGCAAGTTGTTCCTCCTCTCTGGTCCCTTATTTGTTCCTATTTAAATGTTGGCATTGAAGTTGATCTTCCTAGGTCGTTCCAGCTCTAATGGATGTTTTCTAAGGCAGTCTGATATAATAGATACAAGCCTGCTTTTCACACGTAAAAGCTATTATTGATTCATTTGATAATAAAATTCACACATAGAAGCTATTATTGATTCATTTAATAAAATTCCAGGTTTTTAATCCATACTGATTTAGCTTGAAGTATGGAGGTGTGAATTCAGGTAGTGTGTCTGGGAGATTACTCATCCCAGACAGGTGGTTTGGGTGTTTCCCAGCAGGGGCAATCAGACCTGTCTGGGTCATTCAACCACCCACCACATATCTGCAGAGCACAGACTCATGCTTGAGTCAGATGCTCCCAGATCACCATACTCTAACAATTAGCAACACCAGAGCCATTTGTCTTAAATTAACTTAGAGCCTGTTAGCTGAAGTCTAATTAAACGTTGGCAGTTGCTTAGGAAAAACAATTAAAAAGTCATTCAGCAATACCATCTTGTCATTACAGAAAGCTTTAATAGGCGGGACTTGCAAAATATGGAAAATCTTTCCCTCACATGTGTGTTGGCTTCCACAATAACTAATGGACTCATCTAGAATACCACCCTGCCAAGGGTCTTTGATGGGACAGCTGTTCTCACAAGGCAGCTCTCAGGAATATCAGGTGTTCAGGGTTTTTTCTACAGTTGGCAGTAAACAAAAAAAAGAAAAGCAAATTTTGTTTTATTCATCACAACAGCTGGAGAGTGTATAGAAAACATTCAAACCATATAACAACAAATGTAATCCAAACATTCCCCAATTACTTCTAAATTCTTTTTTCCCACTCTACAGGCCTTTCTCTTACTTTGTAGGCATTTGGTGGAGTTTTCCTACCTGCCCGTTTCCCAATCTCAGTTATTTCTGACACTTTGTTGCTCCCTCAAAATTGAAAGTTATCCTCTCCCACCATGCTTTGGTGCTTAAGATCCTGAATATAAAGCAATATGACCAGCACTATCCCCGAGCTTTCCAAAAATGGCCTAGAGAAAAAGCCTTGTCAAATGAATTCTTAGTTTTTCTTGTCAGGCTGTGCTTATGTCTCTCTTGACCTCTGTGCTTATGTCTCTCTTAGACAACTGTGTAAGTTATCTAAGGCATTCATTGCTTTGATCTGTCCTTATAAAAGTATTAACTTGAAGCTGATTCTGTGGTAAATAAGAAATAAGAAAATCAAGTCCCTGTCTCCCAAAAAGCAATTCAGTGGCTCAGCTGAATCTCTTCCTCCTGGCGTTTCCATGGAACTGAAGTGGACTGGCTCTGCCAACTTCTTTTGTCTTGGTTCCTCACTCTTTCACCTGATGATAGAATCATTTTTGTCCCCAAAACTCACACAGGCACTAGATTTGGGGTATTGACTATGTTACCAGGGAAAACCTTCCACTGCCATGTAGTAGGGACTTTCCTCAGAAAGTATATGAAGGCCAAAGAAAGTAGAGAGGGTCCTGCAAATCCGCAGCAAGCCTGGCCTAAACAAAGGGAAAAGGAGGGTGCTTGGGGGTGGGGGGGTTGGATAGAGGCCTCAGATATGATTTGATATCCTGTAATCTACGGTAGGTGACCTCTGGACTCTGCCCTGAAAAATCTGTCATGTTGAAACAGAAAGACACCTTGAAGATGAGCAAATGTAGATCTCTGATCTCTAAGTCTCTTGCTGGACGCATCCAAGACAATGTGGAATAAGGGAGTGGTTCAGGAAGTGTGTTTCCATGCACTAGTGAAAGGTGAAAATATGAAATAAACTACCCTGGGTTGGTCTTTCATGCCTATTTTTGTATTTTTTTTTTAACTTTCGTTGTGTTTTTTGATATATAATTGTATGAAATTTGTATCCACGCAATGTTCCAGCTTGAGAATGGTTCTGGACCCTACAAAATCAACTGACATGATTTTTCACTTAGAGCAAGACCACATCTTCTGGCCAGGCCCAGTGGCTCATGCCTGTAATCCCAGCACTTGAGACTAAGATGGGAGGATCACGTCAACCCAGGAGTTCAAGACCAGCCTGGGTAACACAGGGAGACCACCCACTCTCTACAAAAGACTTTTAAACATTAGCTGGGCATAGTGGTGCATGCCTCTAGTCCAAGCTCCTCCAGAGGCTGTGGTAGGAGGATAGCTTGGGACTGGGTGGTTGAGGCTGCAGTGAGCCATGATCATGCCACTGCACTACAGTCTGAGCAACAGAGCGAGCCCCCGTCTCAATAAAATAAAATAAAATAAAGACCACATCTGATTTTGTTCAGTTCACTTTCACCCTACACTGAGTAAATCTCTAGAAACAAATATAAGGACTACGTAATCTGTCAATCCACTCAACCCACAAGGCTACTGGAGTACAATCATTAAGCCTCAAGAGACTTGTAAAGAAAAGGTCATCCAAAATGAAGCAAATAACCAACCAGCATGCAGGTATTGCTGATAGCTAGTGCATAACAAGTCATCAGGGGACTCTGAACTTTCTTTACACACATAGTTTTTAAAAGAAAAGATAGTAAAATATCTCCTTCCGTCATAATGCCAACACACACTAGTATGATAATTTCTTACAGTATCATTACTGTGAGGTAGGGGAAAAGAATGATGACACTTATAAATCTATTGATTTAGATACAAAATAAATTTTCGATCCATGAGTGTGTTCACCGGGAACATATAAAATAAAATAAAGTTTGACCTTCAATTTCTTAACTCAGAGTCCTATAGCCAAATAATCTGGACCATCCACATCTACTAAAATCAAATAGGCCACTTCTTCAGATTCCTGGCTCTGTGGTAGCCAGCCTGCAACACGGCCCCACTCATTCTTACATCCTGGGATTTGTGGACTTGTGCATTTTTCCTCTCACTTTTTACCATGGTTGATCTATGTCACCAATAAAAGATGGGAAAAGTGGCAGTGTATTACTTCTGAAAGACCTGTGACTTCTGCCTCATGCCTTTTCTCTTGGATTGCTCAGGCTGGGACATACTAGCTACCATGTTGGGAGGACACTTAAATTTATTTATGGAGTGGCCTACGTGTGAAGAGCAACTAAGGCTAGGAGCCAGTGAGGAATTGAAGAGTCCAAGTTGTGCCAATGGCTGCATGAGTGAGCCTGGAAGTAGATCCTCTAGCCCAGTCGAGCCTTGAATGCAGTCTTTCCCAATATCTTAATCACGAACTCATGAGAGACCTTGAACCACAAACACCCAACTGAGCTGCTTCATAGTGCCTGACTCAGAAACTGTAAGATAAATATGTATTGTTTTCAGCCATTACATTTTGGGAAAATTTGTTATCTGGCAGTAGATAAACTAATACACTCTCTTTCCTGATCTTAAATTATTTTAAGTTCAAGCTGTATCACTGATTTCCTTAAATCTATATACCCCAAAGTAACTGTTTTTGTCTTCTAAAAGTGCAAGGTCAGAAATTGTTTTAACCAACTCAAATAACATATAAGATTTTATTCCAAGAGTATATGCTGGAAAAGACTTCACAGTCATGTTAGCTATAGAGATTGGTTCACAAGGCTTTTCTTTAAGAATTGGGTCACACACAGACACACAAACATATACACATGACCAATATTCATTAATTTGTTGATACAGATCTTATCAAGATGTTAAACTGGAATTGAGACAAAAATAAATAACAGTGGGAGTCATTTTAAATGTATCATCTGCTAAAATGAATTCATCTCAATAAATTCCTCTTAATGCTTTAATTATTTAAAGTAGAAAAACCTCTACACCTGCCTCTCCAGAGAGTGTTAGAACCTAAAAGATTAAGTGCCTGAGCCATCCTTCAGTGCCACTTTTCCCTTTATCTGAGAGGCAAACACTGAGCATGACTCGTTCGCTGTCACGTCTCCCTGCTAAATCCTCATTGCGGCTAAACAAACTGACATTCAGGAAGAGTTTTGTGGTTATAAATCTGCTCCTCAATTTTGCAATATATTCCTAACAAGCAGGCAATGCCAAGTTCTGCCTGACTTCAGCTATCCCACAGGAGAATCATGGCCCTGGGCCTCAAATATTTAATCCTCTGAGCTATGTGTTAGCTTGAAATCCTCTATTCAACTGACTCCAATTTACCTCCTCTTCTGTCAAAGCAGCTTTTAGGCAGAGGTTGATGACTTTAGAAATCACCTAGTGAAATATTTTTCGATTCTACCCTATTTACTGAAAAGAAAATTGGGCATACTTAAATCATTGCAAAGTTCCCTGTAACTCTGTGAAATAATTCTCTAATGAAAATAGACGGCTATATCACTGAGAAGAAGATAAGAAAATAAAACCTTATTTCCATGCTTTTTTGTTGTTGATTAAAAATGTCAGTAACCATAAGTATGTGAGCTAATGCATATGTTAATTAGCTTGATTTAGCCATTACATAATATATACATAGTTCAAAACATCATGTTGTACACCACAAACAAACAATTTTTATTTGTCAATTTAAAAAATTAAAAATCGGCCAGGCGCAGTGGCTCACGCCTATAACCCCAGCACTTTGGAAGGCCAAGGTAGGCAGATCACCTGAGGTCAGGAGCTAGAGACCAACCTGGACAACATAGTGAGACCCCATCTCTACACAAAATTAAAATTAGCTGAGCATGGTGGTGAATGCCTGCAATCCCAGCTACTTGGGAGGCTGAGGCGGGAGGATCATTTGAGCCCAGGAGGTTGAGTCTGCAGTGTGTTGTGATTGCACCACTGAACTCTGGCCTGGATGACAGAGGGAGACCTTGCCTCAAAAATAAAATTAAAATTAAAAAGAAAACGGTACCAGTAACTATAATAGTTTAGGTAATTTGTGCTCCATAAGAGGTCTTTACTCACAATTTATTCTTCACAGATGAACCAGTCAATGATGAAGGAAGAGAGGATGACAACATATCTGAGCTGAACCATTAGCATCTAGGACAAAAAATTACATGTCCAACATGCATTAATGATTTCCATATGCAGTGCCTGAAATACTAAGACCAAAGAAAGAAAAAATGCAATTACTTTCCTTTAACAATCTCTTAAGATCTCTAACTCAAGGCAACAGCCATCAATGGGTTTATCCTGCAGAGCCTGAACTATTTAAAATTTAGGCTGTTTCAAAGTTTCATCTTAATTATATGTTAGGTACTTCTTACAAAGTCTTCTCTAGAAATTATTTATTCTTTTTGCATCTGTTTTATAGGCATAGATGACATTATTCAGTTTTTTGATAACTTGATCCTCAGAGTTAACTGTCCTTAGAGTTTCACTACTGCAAGTTCAAAGAAGACTCAGTCTTCTAAAATGCAAGTATTAATGATGAAGATCTTACCAAAAGTCCACATATTTTAATGATGAAACTTTAGTTCTAAAATGTACTCACATATAATGTGGTCATAAAATTAGACTCTCAGCACTGTCCAAGAGAATCGCCTCCAATGATAGAAATGTTCTATTTCTGCTGTGTTTAGTACAGTAGCCACTAACCACCAGTGGCTTTGGAATACTTGAAATGTGGCTACTGCAATTGAAGAACTGAATTTCTAGCTTTATTTTAACTAATTTAAACTTGGCTATTACAATAGATGGCATAAATCTATTACAGTGGATGGCATAAATGGAGTCTCATGAATTAGCACATTTTGTCTTTTGAACTAGAGTTGTTTCAAAGCTAAAAATGGTATCTGTAGGGGGCTAAGTAAATAAGGTTCCACCTAACAATCTCTAGTTTTGGGCCTATAAACTGAGAGAAAACTGTCTCAATATCCATGCAAGTTGAGAAATCTGTATGATCAACACTATGTAAATTGAGAAATCCATAGATTGAGTCTCATCAGTGTGGTTTTCCCATGCCTTTCGAATGATGGGTTTCTGTGTGTGATAGGTTCTGTGGAGCGTTTGAGACTTACAGAGATCTAGGGTAGTGCTGAATTACGCATTTTTTGATGTTGCCTAAATTGGCTCTTATCAAAACTACCTTCCCCCTAGAACTATGACTTTGCTTCCCTCACTTTACTGATTATGAAATAGATGCTCAAAACATTTTGCCCTCCATTGCAAAAAAAAATAAATGCACTTCAATTTTTTGATCCAAAAATGTCTCCCTTTCTCAACCACTAGGAAATTCTGTTGCATTTTTTTCACTTCTGCTGGAGTTGCCCAGAAGGGCACAAGAAAGCAAGACTGAAAGCCATCAGTGGCAAGAACAAACACAATTTTTGAGCTTTCACTGTGGTAAGATATTTATTGTAAAGATCAGCATTGTCTGCCTTCATATTTCCATACTCTGATCTTTTGTACAGCTCAATATTTTAAATGATGCCCATAGGACTAAATGTTCTGACGACACGTTGATAAGTAATATTTCACCAGATATGTAAGCATCCAAATTTACAAATTAGATGTTAGTGAGCTTCTTGTCCCTTTGTAAAAGGATTTCTTGGTTTAGAAGAGATCTGTATTCACTCCTCTAAATAGAAGTATATATAAAAGGTATATATATAAATCATTACCAAAACTAATTTACTTGTTCTATGCTCTATGGGTCTGGGTAACTGAAACTTTATTAATTGTTGCATTTGCCTACTAAGAGCAATACAAAGGAGAAAAAAAGCAGTCCTCAAATTATACTGCATTTATGAAAATACTATGATTAGAATCACAGAAATTCACACAGACACGTAGTACTATAACTTTACGTAAAATAACAAATTGTTGATTTTGCCAAATATTTAGCTGGAAGAATATATTTTCAACACATTATTTTACCAGGAATACCCACTGCCTCCCCTACTTCAGAAGTGGATTTGGTTTCTATAGAGGGAGCATTGCATCTGGAAGCTATTGTTTCTTCCCTGGCTGTCAGGAACAGCCTGTGTCCCACCCCTTTCCACTCTTCCTTACTTACGATCAGACCACAGGTACACCAAGATCCCTTCAAGGAAATAAGAAACACATGTCTTACAACAGCTTGGTCTGAGGCTTCCTCCAGGCTACTGGTGCCTCCTGCCTAATATTTAGACCTTTGCCTAGACTCTGGCTTTTCTCCTATATTATTTGGCTTCATTTCATTTCCGGCTGAGATTGCCGGTCTGGATTCCAACACGTTTTTCATTTAGTTTCCCAAGTTTTGGCACATCATCTTATCAGATGTAACATTTTCTTGCTTGGATTGTTTTTTCTACTGGTTCCTTCTTGCCTTAGTTGAAATGCATGAATGTGACTCTTTTTCCATCTTGATTTGTGTTTCTGTACTTGCTCGCCTCCCTTGTTTGTCTTTGTTTTTTGGACTTACAAACCTTAAAAGCAAAATGAGGCTCAGAGAGACGAAGTGATTTCGCCAAAGTCACACAAGGAGAAAAGGGCAAATCACTGGGTTTTCAGCCCCAGCTACCTTTCTCCACACTGTCTGCCTCTAAGAAGTCACACTTGGCACTAATAACGGGAAGACCGGTTCTCCCAACTGGCACCCCAAGGTTCTAGCTTTCCATTCTGTCCTCCCTTGAGTAAAGACACAAAGTGTAGAAAAGCAGAAAATTATCAACCCAGGGACCACCTAAAATCCACAAAACATAACGAAAGAACCCTTGGAATTAAAGGCCCTTGGGCTTAACAAAACCTCAACACTGATTTACGTTTTATTAAATAATAACATAGTTATACCAAGGGGAAGTTCCAAACATTGCTAACAACATAAAATACTTTTATAATTAAAGAAAGAGTTTCATTTCAGCTTCTGATGATCTAATGATTTAATTGCAAGATATGCGATGACTGAGTAATTTATTTTTTTACCAAACAAGAATCAATGTCATGTGGCTGTGTGTCACCAGAATTTATTATTAACTAACTGGTATATCTCAGCCTTGACATTCCCAGGACAACTTGCTCTTTAAGAATGAGTCAAACCTGATGACTTATGTCCCTTGGAAAGGTAAGTAGATTATTTCTAAATTCTACCACTCTTTCTGTGGATATTTGAGTCTTCGAATCTGGAAAAACACTGCCTTTTGCCTAAGCTGCAAGTCACATATGCAAGAGAATTGATTCAAGTAGGCCTTGAATCTTTAAGTCTCTCTCTTAATGAAGTTATGCTGAAAAGAGTTATAATATTAAGACTTCGATAATGCACAACATAAACCAAACAATACTCTAAATGAGCTCATGCATTCATTAGAAATATCTAAATAGTATTCAGTAAAGATGACTCATCTCACTAGTGTCTAAATAGTGGGTGAAAAAAAATTTAATAGTTTTTTCCAGGTTAATAGATAAAACTCAGAAAACTTCCAAATATATTTGGGGAAGTCTGGTGTCCCAAATGCATTTCACAGCAAAATATGTGTTGGGTCTTTCTCAGTTCCACAGCTATATCGCACAGCAGGGATGGAAGGACAGCATGACAATAGCTTTTACTTTCCAAATGGATGTTTAAGTAATCTGAAGAAGACACTTTCTGCTGGGCTCCATTCAACCTGTAGTCTATTGCAGTGTACAAGTAAACATCAAAACCCCTCGTTTCACAACTGTCATTTTTGGCTTTCATTACCAATGGACCAAATTAGTTTAAGGCAAGATGATAGGCAGATGAGCAGAGCAGCATACCAAAGGCACCGAAACCCACCAAAGCCAATGTAGGAAAAAAAAGGAAAAGAAAACCACCCAGGGAAAAGGTCTTTGGGCATCATCCCAACTCATTACAGCTAGAAAAGAAGAAGGGCTGCTTTTAAGGGTCTCAGCTTGGGCAAGACAGTCACAAAGGCTGTTGTTACCTCTGGCACTGCAGCAGAATCAATCTAACAGGAAGTGGAGACAGTCCAGCAACGTCATGGCAACCGCAGGCTGCTGCAGGAGGGAGGGAGAAGAGCCGGCAGGCAGGACTGATGGTGATTGGGAGGGCGCACTCCGGTGAAGGCAGCTTTGGGGACCTATCTCTGATACCAGTCCCCAGGGAAGGTCACTTTTCCCTGGGAGTAACTTCCATTAGGGAAGAGAGCAAAGCAAATCATAAATGGAGCCACAGGTGCAGAGAACCCAGGGTAAGAGGACAGGTGAGTGCATTCGCAGTTCTTTTTTCATGAAGAGCAGCTGTCATTCCTGCCCTGCAATGTCACAGGTGACCCTGAGATATAAGAGATGGAGAATCGAGCGCTGCTGCTGTGAGACAGTAACGCAATACAGGACAATGATTCAGGAACATTCTACTGGAGTGCTCACCCATCCAAAGTATTAACAACCTGATTCAAAAACGGCTATTGGAGGTTTTTTTTTTTCCTTAAGACCTACCTTCCTCTCACTAAGCTTATGGTGATGACAATGATATGAAAATACCACTGAATGTAATCAAATAAAATAGTTAGATGACACCATGAAAGAGAGTTTAACTCAAGAAGGTCAAAAGGGCAAAAACAAATATGAATCATAGAGAGATGATATAGGAAACCTTTTCTTAATTCACTGCAATGTCACTTCATGATCAATAAGTTTTCCTTATGTCAAATTAAAGTCTCTTTTGCCTTAATTTTAGTCCTTTTCTATCCCACCCATTCAAATTCCAAGGGATAACTGCTGATATCTATATCTTGCATCTCTTCATTATTTCCCCCATCTGTATAATAAGGCTGATGATCTTTAAGTATTGAAAGATGTTATATATGCTGCATCAGCAACAAACCTACAGCAGAATACATATCCTTACATAAAACAGAAGCTGCTAGTTGTCCCTCGACATCCATTTTTCCAATGTCTCTCAAAGTAACAGAACTCGCAACTTTTAACTGGGCACAAGGCCATCTGAAATAAAGACCACTTAGCCCATCTTCCTGTGCAGCTAGATATAGCCATATTACTAAATTCTGGCCAAAGGAATAGGAGCAGAAGTTATGGAAACAACTTCCAAATTGTGTCCTTGAAGCACAAGTTTTGCCCTTTTGCTCTCTCTATCTTTGTGTTGCTCTTGAAACTAATCCTGGTGCAAAATCACATTAGATCAAGTGGGCAAAGGCAATACTCTGGGGGTGGTAGAGCCACAAATAAATTTCTGACAACCTCATGGAGTACAGCCACTATACCATCCCTGTACCACCTACTTCTCGTGTTACACAAGAGACTTCTATCTTGTTTAAGCCAGTACTATTTTAACTTAAAGGCTTTCAGATTGTTTAACCTAATAAGCATAATTATACTTGTCTCCTGTGTTGTATCAACCTGACCAGAAAATGGGTGGGCTGCACTAACATAGGCTATATGGGAATTGGCCAGAGACTGTCTCAGGTTATCAGAAATCTAACCCAAGAAGCCAAGATTCAGCAAGAGTTGAGGTTGTACTATAAGACAGTAGGGATACAGCCAAAGAAAAAAAAAAAACCACAAAAATCAGAAAATCAAGCTGAGGCAGGTCAAATCTGACAGATTCACACACAGTAGAGAGCCCCAAGGAGAATACATATATGTTTTCAGATATATGAGAAGTCTAGCACAGTGGCCTAGGCAGATTGTCAGAAGCTGGGCAGAGGAATCTCAAAAGCTGAAAAGAACATAGCTCCAAAGTGAAATGTGTGCATATTTATTCTGCCCACTGGCTATGGCCTTCTGACGCCTTTCATACTGAAGTCGTCCAGGTTTACTGGCCTGGCTGCACCCCACAGTTCTCTAACCCTAGTCCTTTGCCTCCATCTGAGCAGGAAACTCATTACTTACATCAGAGGGGTAGGGTGCATTCTTGCAGTGAACTGAAGATCTCACTGAGGGAAGGAAACCTAGACCATCAGGATTCCTCTGGAACCAGTGGTAGAAAAGGTGTTTAGTTCAGGGTTGAAAAGGCACTGCCTAACCTGGTAAACACCAGCCACACATGCCTACTGAACACTTGCGACGTGGCTAGGCAGAATGGAGACATGCTGTAAGTGTAAAATACACCCTGGATTTTGAAGACTTAGAACAAACAAAGAATGTAAAACATCTCATTCAAGTTTTTGTATTAATTACGTGTGAAATGAGGCCAGGCACTGTGACACATGCCTGTAATCTCAGCACTTTGGGAGGCCAAGGCAGGAGGATCACTTGAAGTCAGGAGTTCAAGACCAGCCTGGCCAACGTGGTGAAACCCTGTCTCTACTAACAATACAAAAATTAGCTGGGCGTGGTGGTGCACACCTGTAATCCCAGCTATTCGGGAGGCTGAGGTAGAAGAATCGCTTGAACCTGGGAGGCAGAGGTTGCAGTATGCCAAGATGGCGCCACTGTACTCCAGTCTGGGCAACAGAGCAAGACTATGCCTCAAAAATAAATTTTTTAAAAAAATAAGGTATATTTAATATATAGTACAGTAAATAAAAGGTATTATTAAAAAATAATTTATCCTGTTTCTTTTAGCTTTATTTGTGGCTTTCAGAAAATATGAAGCTACATATGTAGATCACATTATATTTCTATTGAACAACATTTGTCTAACAAGCTGAGTTTCTAACATTTGGAAGAAACTTCTGTTTTCTCAAGTGAGGAAAGTTTCAAACTGCAAACACCCTGACACCTGAGTCCCACTCCATCACAAAAGTGGCATACAGCCAATTTGACTCACGATGTTTCCTTCCTTTTCTTGTTTGATGAGCCCACATCTTTGAGGTTCATGCAAACACCCAGTTCTGGGAATGAGATTCTGTGTGCCATTGCCCATGGGGAAATGACTGCTGATCAAATTCTTGATCTCCACCAAGAATTAAAAGGCAGTTCTAGCCATTAAACATTGAAAATTCTATTTAGACAGACTGGTAAAAAAAAAATGGAGACACTTTTCATATTGGCTTTTCTTACTGACATAACTAAACACTCATTGCAGTCTTGTTCCAAAACTGTATCTTCCATTAGCACAAAGGAAAACCTGTTCTTATAGTTCATATAGTAGGGTAAGGAATATAGAAAAAAAAAAATGTCAACAGTAAGCCTTTTATGGAGAAGGGAATTCTCTTTGTCCTGCCTATTCTATCCTGAAAGCACAAACTGAAACTTTTACAAATGTATTGGCAACCTCTAATGAGAACAAGCGTGGAAAGGGAATGATCTCTTTTCTCCCCATAGCAAAGGGTCATGGCTGACACCACTATAGAAAAAAAAAAACAAAAAAGGTTGACAAGGGAAAAGCATAGCAAATTTATTATGAATATGTGCATACCTGGGCACAGAAGTTATATAAAATGTGAACACAAAGAGGGATCAGTTGGTTGATGCTTAAATACTCTCTTCAAAGGACAGATGTATGGATCCAAGAATTGGGAGGCAGACATTATGGGAAAGCAAGGGGCAAACTTACACAGGATCAAAGGTTGTCTTACTGTGCAGATAAAATGTATCAGGCAATCTCTTGGTGAACAGATGAAAATTCAGTCTGGGTGTGGTGGTGACTCCCAGTCTCTTCTCTGGTGGTTGACCTTTACCGGTTATTTGATGAGATCCCTAGGGAGGGGGTCTTAAGACAATTGCATTTCTTTTGGAAATAAGGATAAGGAAATTTCACAAAAGGAAATTCCAGAAAATCTGTCACAGTGCTTAGTGGAGAAGTTGGGAAGGCAAGACAAGGTTACAGTGACCTCGATTCTGAGGCAGCTTCTAAGGTCTCTCAGGATGTCAAAGTCCCTGTCTTTGGGATATTGCTTTCCGAGACCCAACAGAGCCATAGCTGATCTCCACATTGGCAAACAACTGAATATTTCACAGAGGATTTGGAAAGAGGTGAAAAAATAGTTCAGGCAGGCAGCTTTAACAGACTATATGTACATGACAGAGATACGCAAAGTTTTAGTAAATCTGAATCACATACAGAAAGCTGAAAGCAATTGCTACTGCATGGTGCTGTTTGGGTGGAAGATTTAATAGGTCCTTCTTCTCCCTTTGGGTCTCATTAAACATCATTTTGGCTTAAGAAGACAACTCTGTTGTCCAAATTAACAACAGCCTCCATTTTCGTGTCAAGTGCCTGGTATTCCCAAAGAAATGTCTTCCTTTTGGCTAAGCAGTATATTAAGTAATGCATTAAACAATACAGGCTGCCAGCAAGCCTGTTTTCTCATGATTTTTCTTTTCTCTAGATTCTTTTAAACTTTCTACATAAATCTCATTCTTTTAACCTCTGCTAAGCTAGTCTTAAATTTACAAAAAAGAAAGACACGTTTGTCACGCCTGTAATCCCAGCACTTTGGGAGGCCAAGGCAGGTAGATCATGAGGTAGGAGATCGAGACCATCCTGGCTAACATGGTGAAAGTCCATCTCTACTAAAAATACAAAAAATTAGCCAGGCTTTGTGGCGGGCACCTGTAGTCCCAGCTACTCAGGAGGCTGAAATGGGAGAATGGCATGAACCCGGGAGGCAGAGCTTGCAGTGAGCGGAGATCACACCGCTGCACTCCAGCTTGGACGACAGAGAGAGACTCCTAAAATAAAACAAAACAAAACAAAATAAAATAAATAAAATAAGAAAGACACGTTTGGGTTAAATTAAAGTATTGGTGGTCTATTGTAAAGATTAGAAATGAGAGGTCAGGTGTGGTGGCTCATGCCTGTAATCCCAACACTTTAGGAGGCCAAGGTGGGTGGATCGAGCCCATTCTGGCTAACATGGTGAAACCCCGTCTCTACTAAAAAAATTAGCTGGGCGTGGTGGGGCGCGCCTATAGTCCCAGCTACTCGGGAGGCTGAGGCAGGAGAATCTCTTGAACCTGGGAGGCGGAGGTTGCAGTGAGCTGAGATTGCGCCACTGAACTCCAGCCTGGGTGACAGAGCAAGACTACGTCTCAAAAAAAAAAAAAAAAAAAAAAAAGAATAGAAATAAGGAAGATAGTAGTGGCAGATGCTTAACTAGTCCCCCAATTCCTACTGCTCACCCACATGGAAAATAAAGTTTTTGGGGAACAGGAGAATTTATCAAGATACAGTGCAGTCCATGCAGTTCTAGCAACTGAGTTGTCTCATTGACTGAGTTCTCTCATTGAGGGCATGCACAGAAGGCAGCTTCATTTTCCACCTTTGGGATGACTCTGTGACTCTCCCCACCGCTCCTGCTTCTTCTGACTGGATACATGCCTGGCCCTGCTTCTCAATTTCTGCCTGTCAGAGAAAAGTTCTAACTGGTTCAGCTACGGACTGTCAAGGACAGCAATGTTCAGCCCTGTTTTAGTTCTCAGACGTGTTTCACTGCTCTACATAATCCTGTGAACCATATTACAAATTGTTTGAATCATGTCTTTTTACAATGAAAATTATTCAATGTTATTAAGTAAAAATATTCCAGATTTTTAAAGATTAACTAATTGACCTATATAATATACAAGGACATTAAAAATTACTTTCCACAGATAATTAGATAGGCAGATGCATTAATGCACTTTAAACCAATTAAGATAAATGCATCATTTATTGACAAGTTCATTTCAAAGAATATTTGGATATTTGGTTTTGGTATCAGGTATAAAAGTGCAGGTTTAAATTCGGTCATTTCATTGCATTGATATTGAAAAAAAAATGCTACCCTAATTTAATTATAGATAGTTTCCTCTTGCCTTCTGCACAGAGAAAACTAATTCACACCACAGAGACTTAGGGTTTCCCCTTTTGCTTGATTATCCACACCATGTACAGGGTACAGAAGATGGAGAACTTGACTGAATCTAAGAAAAGAGTTTCACATAAGCCTAGAACCTCAAAGGGTGAGACTTTCAGTGTTGAGTGAAGCAAGAAATAAACGTAGACATTCAAAGAGGACAGTGTGGGAACTTGCTTTTCTCAAATTGTATTTCAGATGAAGAAGAAATCTCCAACAAGAATTTATTTTTTCAAGATGATTTTCACGTAAATTTTGTTTTAAATTTATATTTTAAGATTAAGATGGAACAGAGACACCCCTCTTTAGGGGCCTATAGAAAAAAAGAAAATCCCAAGTTCCTTCAAAAAAAAAAAAAAATCCAGATACCTAAGTAGCCCTAAAAAGTAAATAAGTAACTTGTTAAGCAATAAGCTAATAGCCTAAAACAGTAGCCACAAAAGTTGAAGTCCAAAGATATTTGCTTTCCCTATAAAAACTGAAGATAATATCCTAACATATGTCCCTGAGTTTTCTTTCAGAAACTCAGACCTCTATCAAACAGATCCACTGGAAATAGACCTCAGATAAAAAGGAACTGAGGACCACATTCTCACCACCATTCTTTGTTCTAAATTTCTTTCTGAGGGGCCTACAAAAGGTCAGATCAATGAGCCAAAGCTAACATTCTTTTCTGCTGATCCCAAATTTTTACACAATTATAAATCAGAAAAATCTGTAAACCTACCTATGACCTGTAAGCCCCCACTTTAAGATTTCTACTTGTAGACCTAAACAAACATGTAATTTTATAATTTCCATGTATTGATTTCTAGTTTTGCCTGTAACTTCTGCTTTCCTAAAATTTACCCCTGCCTTTAAAATCCCTTGCCTGCAAGTCTTTGGGAAGTTTGGGTCTTAAGCACGAACTGCCCTGATTCTTCTTGCTTGGTGCCCGGGAATAAAAGCCTCACTATATCTCACTGCTATCCCAATGTCAGTCGTTTGCTTTACTGGGCTGGGAGAGCAGACTCCAATTTGTTTCTATAACATGATCCAATAGTTTCAAGTGGAAAATATAAGTGTTGTTAGATTTAGTTGTGGCACAGACAATGGTGTTCACCCAATATCCCAAGAGCTTTCTCACATTTTCCAGCTCCCTTGTAATTGAGCGGGGTCAGATGACTAATTCTGATCAATTAGCTATGGTTAAAAGAAACACAACTTACTTCTGGGTAGAAGAATAGCAGAACTGGTGAACGTGCCCCAAGTCTCTCTTCCCCAGCAATGTTGACCGAGGGGACACGTGTTCCAGATGAAGCAGCTCCAACATTGGAAACTCAAAGGGCCTGGATGGAACTCATGTGCCCAGGAGAGTTCCCTGATTTTACAACAGACTTTGCATGAATGGGAAATAGACTTTTATTGTGTTAAGCAACTGAAATTTGGATCATGTTAGCCTACCCTAACTGATGGAGTTCATTGCCAGGATGATTGACAGAGCAAATACAAAGACTCTTGGAAAGATCAACTTCACACCAATACTCAAAGAGGTACCACAGGTAAAAATCCAAGAAGCATGAGCAACCCACAGCCAAAATCCACAGAACACAAAAGAAGTCACAATGGCTGAAATCCAAATGAAATAATTGTTGGCAATAACAGACCTCAAAAACTTCAAATATTGTAAATATGCAACATAAAACATAAAATAATAATACGTTTAAAGAGACAAAAGAATGGTCTGAAATATAAACAGGAATAAGAAACTATGAAGATTAAAAACAAATGAAATGGAACTACTAAAAATAAAACATACAATTGAAATAAAATCCTCAATGGATTAAACAACAGATTAGACACGGCTGAAGAAAGAATCAGTAAATATGAAAATAAATCCAAGTAATAATCCATTCCAGTAATTACCGGAATGCAGCTTAGGAAAGTTATGAAAGGGAGGCTAAGAGGCACACAAAATAAAGAAAAGATCTAACGTAGATCTAATCAGAGGGATAACAGAATCTGCAAAAAGCAATATTCATACAGAGCATTCAAGAATTGCTGAAATTCACCAATCCTCAGAATGTAGAAGCCAGCTGATGCTCAAATAAGATAAAAAATACATATGGATCTATTCTTGGACTCATCAGAGTGAAACTGCAGGATAACAAAGAAAAAAAAAGAGATCTTCAAAGTAGCCAGAGATAATCAACAGCTCACAGATAATGAGTGACAATGTCATCTGGCTCTCCAAAGGAATAGTCAAAGCCAGAAGAGAGTGGAAATACATATTTATTCTGCTGTTACAAAATTCTTGCAAAACAAGAACCAGACACCCAGCAAATTTAACTTTCAGAAATGGGAGGAAAATAATGGCATTTTCACACAATCATTAAGCTAGGGAGTTCACTGCAGAAAGACGTCTTTACAGAAATTTTAAGAAATGCATTTTAAGGTCAAGGAAATTATGCTAGAAGGAAAGTCTGTGATACAAAAAGGAAAGAAAGAAACAATAAACAAAGATATATGGATAATACCAAGCACTTATTGACAGCACACAATCCAATAAAAATATCTAATACACAGTAGATAAAACACAGGCCAGAATGAAAATACTTCACAGTAAGAGTTTGTAAATTGCATAGGGAAATAATGAGAATTTGTGCTTACATTATTCAAAAGAAAGGTAAAGACAGACTTTATTGTATTAGGTATGTATTAACCCTGGTTAAAGTAAGCAAGGTGACCAAACAAAGGGTGAATATAGAACATACAAATTCCAAACAAGCAGAGGAAAGAAAATATGTGTGGAGTTGGGGGCAGAGGTGTTGGGCGGTGGGGGACTGAATTGTAAACAAGGCAAGGAAGGAGTGCGGGAAAAATTAGAAGAAGATAAAGTGACACAAGTAGGAGACATCTGGTAAGCTGATAGAAATTAACTCCATTACATAAGTATTCAAAAGAAATAATACAAGTTAACTCCTCATATGTACCCAACAGAAATTCTACTTGATAGAAAGTCATGTACTCAAGTGTTCTGAGTAGTGTATGCAAAATAGTCAAAAACCAGAAACTTCTCAAACACCTATTCCACAGTAGAATGGAAAAATAAATTATGGTGTATTTTATACAAGAGCATTCTATACAGCAATGAGAATGAAAAATCTACAACTACATGCAACCATATGGGTGAGTCTCTTAAATATCATGTTGAGTGAAAGAAGGTAGACACAAAAGAGAACCTAGTGCATGATTCCATTTACATGAAGCACAACAAACAGGCAAAACAAATTCATAGTTTAGAGATAAAGATGTTGTAGGGAGGAGGAAGGAAGAGGAAATAGGGAGGCAGGAAGGAGGAGGAAGAAAATGTAGAAACTAGAAGGATGGGAATCTGGGGAGGTAGTGAGGTTTTCTTTCTCCATCAATGTTTTGGTTACACAACTGAATCCAGTTGGTAAAGATTCATTAAGCGACATATCTATGATTTATGCATATTACTGTGTGTAGAATGCAGATTAAATTTCAGTAAATGGTTTTTTTTTTATTATTGTAAGTTCAGGGATACAGGTGCAGTTTTGTTACATAGGTAAATTCGTGTCATGGGGATTTGTTGTATAGATTATTTCATCACCCAAGCATTAAGCCCAGTATCCATTCGTTGTTTTTCTTGATCCTTTCTCTCCTCCCACCCTCCACCTTCCAAAAGGCCCCAGTGTGTGTTGTTCCCCTCTATGTGTTCATGTGTTTTCATCATTTAGCTCCCACTTATAAGTGAGAACATGCAGTATTTGGTTTTCTCTTCCTGTGTTGGTTTGCTAAGGTGAATGGCCTGCAGTTCCATCCATATCCCAGCAAAGGACATGATCTTGTTCTTTATTATGGCTGCATAGTATTCCATGGTGTACATGTATCACATTTTCTTTACCATTGATGGACATTTAGGTTGATTCCATGTCTTTGTTATTGTGAATAGTGCTGCTTCTTCACAGCAAAAGAAACCATCAACAGAGTAAACAGACAACCTGCAGAGCAGGAGAAAATTTTCACAAACTATACATCTGCCACCTATTGTTTAAGGAAACAGAAATATTAAAAGTTCAAGGATGAAAAAAATTGCCAGGTAATAATTAACTGAATAATTAGACAAAATAGACCTCAAGGCAAAAAAGCATCGCTATAAATAAAGACATTCACTGAAACATGATGTAAAATTCCTAAATTTGTGTGTACCTAGGGATATAAACTCAAAATATGTAGAGCGACATGTTCCTGAGCTAGATACTGACAAATTCACAAACATAACAAGAGATTTGAAAACATTTATATTAGCAATCTAAAGATCAAGCAGACAAAAGAAATCAAAAAGATATAGATTATTTAACAGAAAAATATTAAAGCTCGATTAATTTGTTGTACCCAACAATTTGAGAGTACACATTTTTCTTTTTTTTTTAATTATTTTTTATTATTATACTTTAAGTTCTAGGGTACATGTGCATAACGTGCAGGTTTGTTACATATGTATACTTGTGCCATGTTGCTGTGCTGCACCCATCAACTCGTCAGCAACCATCAACTCGTCATTTACATCAGGTATAACTCCCAATGCAATCCCTCCCCCCCTCCCCATGATAGGCCCCGGTGTGTGATGTTCCCCTTCCCAAGTCCAAGTGATCTCATTGTTCAGTTCCCACCTATGAGTGAGAACATGCGGTGTTTGGTTTTCTGTTCTTGTGATAGTTTGCTAAGAATGATGGTTTCCAGCTGCATACATTTTTCTTAAGCATATATTGAACACTTACAAAAATTAGCCATATGTTAGACTATACAGGTAATAGTAACAAATTCTAAAGATTGGCTATTCTATAGGTCACATTTTCTGGCTACAAGGCAATAGAATTAAAAACCAATAAAAAATGAACTAAGAAATAATAACCTTTATTTGGAAATTTGAAAAAACACATATAATTCTATTTAACTCATATAAAAAAAGACATCTTAGTAACATCTAAAAATAATAATTAAAAAAAAAAAACACAAACAGGAAAATTGTTCTTCATTAAACCTGAAGCGGCACTTGGAGAGAGAAACTTACAGCCTATATGTTTACATCAGAAATGAATTCCCAAAATTAATGAGTTACAAACATCTCATTAAATAGTTTAGAGAAAGAAAACACAGGAGACTATATCCAAAGAAAGAGGGAAATAAAAATTAGAGGGAAGACCAGAAATTAGTGAAATTAAAAACACAGACATAACAGAGAAATCAGCAATGCCAGAAATTAAATCTTTAAAAAGCCCAGTAAAAGAGACACACTTTGAAATATTAATCAAGAGAAGAAAAAAAAGGGTAAGCACAAGTAAACAGTATTAGAAATGAACAAGGGGACATGATAAAGGGTACTATAGAAATTAACAGAAAATAAAAGAACATAGTGAAAGACTTTTGTCAGAAATGGATAAACTTTGGCAGAAATGGATAAATTTTTTGAAAAAAAATACAACTTACTGAAATTCACTTAAAAAGAAATATGTATACAGTGTAAAAAAAAATTGATTTGTAGGTAAAATATTTCTCACATACACAAAATTACTAGGTCCACATAGCTTTACTGCCAATCTTATCATTCAAGAGACAGATAATTCCAGGCTTACACGAAATCTTCCTGATAATTAAAAAAGAAAAATAAAATCCCCCAAATCACATTATGAGGCCAACCTAACCCTGTCATCAAATTCAAAGAGTAGTACAAGAAAGAAAATTACAAGGCCAGTCTCACTCATGAATGCAGATGGGAAAATTCTGTGTAAAATATCAACACACCAAAACCAGCAATAATGTAAAAGGCAATTTTTCATGACCACATTGGATTTGTCCTAGGAAAACAGGAAACTAGTTATTTGTAATTCACTATATTAAATTATTTGTAATTCACTGTACTAAATGGTTATTTTTTAAAGATATTTTAAAAAGTATTCAATAAAATGAAAATTCATTTGCAATAAAATCTCTCAGCATATTAGGAATTGGAGAGGTGCTGTTTATTTTCTTTTTGCCTTGCGGATCTATTCTCTGCCTACCTCTACCTTAATCTGGCGTCTGGGAGTCCAACTCCTAATGGCTGCATCACTTAGGTGCCTCACCCTTAGCTACATGTTGAGTTTAGTCAATGTGAGCAAGAAATTCAAAGGTGGGAAGAGATGAGAAGAAGGTCAGGATACTTCCTCCCTTCCCTGATGAATGCTACAGCTCAGGCTATATAACTACAGCTCCTACTAGACAGTCTCTTGTTCCAAGTCCAGCTGCACTGGGTATAGTAATAGCAGGTCTAGAAAAGATAAACAGCTTCCTATTATGTGCTTTATCATGCCCTATTCATTGCCCTAGCTCTGTCTGTGCCTACATAAATTTTCTTTCATTCAATACTCTTCCGAATCCCAGCTGATATGCTATTAACCTTTGTTACAGGTTGACTTGTATTCCCTCTTGAATTTGTATGTTGAAGTCCTAACCTCCAGGACCTCAGAATGTAACCATATTTGGAAATAAATAATTTAAAGAAGTAATTAAGCTAAAATGTGGTCTTTAGGACAGGCTCTAATCCAGTATGACTGGTGTCTTTATAAGAAGAGATTAAGACATAGAGACATGCAGAATAAAGACTGTGAGGATACTAGCAGGAAGATGGTCATCTACAAGCCAAGGAGAGAGACCACAGAATAAAATTAACCCTGTCAACACCTTGATCTTGAACATCTCATTTCCACAACAATATGAAAACAAATTCCTGTTGTTTAAGTCATCCAGCCTTTGGTATTTTGTTATAGCAGCACTAGCAAATTGATACAACTCATTAAAAGACATCTACAAAGAGACAGACAAGTAAAAAACAACAACAACAACAAGAAAACCCAGCAAACATAATTATTAATGATTAAATGTCAAAAGCATTTCCTTTAAGACTGGACACAATGTAAAGATTCTATATATCACTAATTATATTCAATATTAGACTGAAGGTTCTAATAAGTCTAGACAGTAAGACAAGAAGAAGGATTAGAGGTATAAAAACAAAGCTATCATGATTCGCAGATTGTAAAACTGTCTACATACACAATTCAAAAATCTAAGGATAAATTATTAGAATCAATAACAGAGTTTAGTTAGTTTGCTTAATACAAGACCAACGTACTAAAACTATTGGCATGTTTATATTCCAGTAATAATCATTTTAAAAAGCTAACTTTAAGTGTTAGATTTTAATCCCAACAACAATAACATGGTGTACTTAGGAATAATTCTAACAAAAATACTCAAGGCCTTACAAAAAATATAAAATTTTGTAAAAGACAGTAGACAGATGAAAAAGTATACACACTATGACCTTGATAGGACTCAATATCATAAAATTATCAGTACTCTCTAAATAAGTTCATAGCAGTTATGACTAATCCTGATAGATTGTCTCTTGAAAATTGCCAACCTGATCCTAAAATCAATATGAAAGAGATAAGACCCAAATTAGCCAATATACTTTTGCCAGCCACGAAGGCATATTATAAATCTACAGTTAAGATAGTGGATTCCAACACAAGGTTGAACAAATAGAATCAATAGAATACAATATATCAGAAGAGCCAGAAACAAGCCTATGTCAAATGTATATGATTTATGAAAAAATAATTATGACTACAGATCAGGGAGAAAATAATGGATTATAATAGCAAACAGTGCTGAATCAGTTGGGAAAAATATATAAAATCAATTCCATGTGGATTTAAGATTTAACATGAAAAAGACCCTACAAACTATACTGTATTATAATTAAAAATAGGGGAATATATATATATATTTACTTTAGAGTGGGGAAAGATTTATTAAGAAACAAAAAGCCTAATCCACACAGAAAAATATTAATAAATTTTATTATATGAAAATTTATAACTTTAAATCTTTAAAAGATAACACAGAAAGAGTAACATGACAAGCCAAGCACTGAATAATATTATTTGAAAGTTATACAAACAAAATAAGGCTAGTATTAATGACTTCAATGAATCAATAAGAAAAAAGCAAATAACACAGCCTCCCCTCACCAAAAATAGGCAAATGATACCCGTGCATGTAAGAAGCAGCACAAACCACTATCAGTTAATGTTTCATACTTGACTGGTAAAAATTAGACAGTTGCTCAATAACAAGTATAAGTGAACATATGTAATAATGTGACCTCTCATCCATAACGTTGAGAGTAAAAATATTACAAGCGTTCTGGAAAATAGCATTGCACTATGCTAAAGAGTTGTATATGCACTTATCCTATGACATGGCTACTGCACTACCAAATAAAAGGGAAATACTTGTATATAAACACTAGAAGCCAGGCACAAGAATGTTCATAAAGAAAGCAAACATATAAATATCCATTAGTAATATAATATACAAATATATAATAATTCATCTAGTAGAAAAACAATGAAAACAAATGAGCTTTTTCAGCATAAACATGATTGAATCTCAAAAATATCACATTAAGTAAAGGAAAAAAGCAAGTCATAGAAAAATATGTGAAGCTTGTTTCTATTTCTAAAGAATTCAAAAATCGGTAAACTGAACAATATTTAAGAATATATATGCAAATATACATATATCCAAACCAGCATGGTACTAGTACCAAAACAGATATACAGACCAATGGAACAGAACAGAGTCCTCAGAAATAATACCACACATCTACAAACATCTGATCTTTGACAAACCTGACAAAAACAAGAAAGGGGGAAAGGATTCCCTATTTAATAAATGGTGCTGGGAAAACTGGCTAGCCATATGTAGAACGCTGAAGCTGGAACCCTTCCTTACACCTTATACAAAAAATAATTCAAGATGGATTAAAGACTTAAATATTAGACCAAAAGCCATAAAACCCTAGAAGAAAACCTAGGTAATACCAATCAGGACATAGGCATGGGCAAGGACTTCATGACTAAACCACTAAAAGCAATGGCAACAAAAATCAAAATTTAAAAGATACCACAGAAAGATTGAAAAGACAAGCCAAACACTGAACAATATTATTTGAAAGTTACACAAACAGAATAAGACTAGTATTAATGACTTCAATGAATCAATAAAAAAAAAGCAAATAACACAGCCTTCCCTCACCAAAAATACTACAAGCATTCTGGAAAACAGCATTGCACTACGCTAAAGAGTTGTATATGCGCAAATGGGATCTAATTAAACTAAAGAGCTTCTGCACGGCAAAACAAACTACCATCAGAGTGAACAGGCAACCTACAGAATGGGAGAACATGTTTGCAATCTACCCATCTGACAAAGGGCTAATACCCATAATCTACAAAGAACTTAAACAAATTTAGAAGAGAAGATCAAACAACCCCATCAAAAAGTGGGCAAAGGATATGAACAGACACTTCTCAAAAGAAGACATTTATGCAGCCAACAGACATACGAAAAAAATGCTCATCATCGCTGGCCATCAGAGAAATGCAAATCAAAACCACAATGAGATACCATCTGACACCAGTTAGAATGGCAATCATTAAAAAGTCAGGAAACAGCAGGTGCTAGAGAGGATGTGAAGAAATAGGAACACTTTTACACTGTCGGTGAGACTATAAACTAGTTCAACCATTGTGGAAGACAGTGTGGCAATTCCTCAAAGATCTAGAACTAGAAATACCATTTGACCCAGCCATCCCATTACTGGGTATATACCCAAAGGACTATAAATTGTGCTGCTATAAAGACACATGCACACGTATGTTTGTTGCAGCACTATTTACAATAGCAAAGACTTGGAACCAACCCAAATGTCCATCAATGACAGACTGGATTAAGAAAATGTGACACATATACACCGTGGAATACTATGCAGCCATAAAAAAGGATGTGTTCATGTCCTTTGTAGGGACATGGATGAAGCTGGAAACCATCATTCTGAACAAACTATCGCAAGGACAGAAAACCAAACACTGCATGTTCTCATTCATAGGTGGGAATTGAACAATGAGAATACTTGGACACAGGGTGGAGAACATCACACACCGGGGCCTGTCATGGGGTTGGGGGAGGGGGAAGGGATAGCATTAGGAGATATATCTAATGTAAATGATGAGTTAATGGGTGCAGCACACCAACATGGCACATGTATACATATGTGACAAACCTGCACATTGTGCACATGTACCCTAGAACTTAAAGTATAGAAAGAAAGAGAAAGAAAAGTAAAGAAAGAAAGAAAGAAAGAAAGAAAGAAAGAAAGAAAGAAAGAAAGAAAGAATATATATGCACATGTAGAAGTATGTATATGTTTAAGTATGAATATATGTACATAAATGCATACATGTACATATATAGACATATACATATGTATGTTAAATTGTTTAAATTATTTTCAATTACAAGGAATAATTTACACAAATCTTAGAATACTGATTATCCTCTGATAAGACAGATAGGAAAGGAGATGTGACTGGAGGGGGGCATACTTGTATCTCAAAAAAATACTAATGTTAAAATAAAAATGTTAACATTCTGTTTCCTAACCTTGGTGGCAAGTACTCTTGTGTTCATTTGATACTATTTGAAAACAAATAATAACGACTTTTCTATACTCATTTGTTTATATAGTCACTATGGTTTGGGTATCTGCCTCCTCCAAAATTCATGTTGAAATTTGATCCTCAGTGTTGGAGGTGGGCCTAATGGGAGGTGTTTGGGTCCTGGGGGCAGATCCCCCCTGAGTAGATTAATTTGCTCCCTGGGAGTGAGTTCTCACTCTATTAGTTCCCTTAAGAGCTGGTTGTTAAAAAGAGCTGGCACCTCCCCACCTCTTGTTTCCTCTCTCACCATGTGATCTCTGCACTCACAGCTCCCCTTCATCTTCCACTAGAAGTGGAAGCAGCCTGAGGCACTCATCAGATGCAGATGTCCAATCACAAATTCTTCAACCATCAGAACTATAAGCCAAATAAATCTTTTTTCTTTACAAATTACCCAGCATTCGGTATTCCATTATTACAACACAAAACAAAAATAATAGTATGTTTCCTTTTTTCAAAAAAATATAGAGTTGTTGAAGTCACCATGATGACCATAGAGGTTCAGTTGGGTTGTGAACTGATTAGTGTAATCACCCAATCTTCATTAATCACTATGTATTCTTTGCATTCTTTTTTTTTTGAGATGAGATCTTGCTCTGTGACCCAGGATGGAGTGCAATGACATGATCACAGCTCACTGCAGTCTCAACTTCCTGGGCTCAAGTGATCTCCCACCTCAGTCTCCCAAGCATCTGAGGCCACAGGCACATGCCACCACACCCAACTAATTTTTAAATTTTCTTTTTAGAGATAGGGTCTCACTATGTTGGCCAGGCTGGTCTCAAACTCCTGGACTCAAGTTATCCTCCCGCCTCAGCCTCCTAAAGTGCTGGGATTACAGGTGTGAACCACTCTGCCCAGCCCGTGTATTCTATTTTTAAGTTGAAAACTCATTTAAATAATTATTTCATAGTTTGAATGTTGTAAAAATGGAAATCTAAATAGATGCCATGGCCACCTTGAGCCATAGAAACCCCTAGAACATTTGTTGAATTATGAGGCTTTACAAATGACCTCAAGGAACTAGGAAAAAGAGAACCCAAACCCCAAAGTTAGCAAAAGGAAAGAAATTGCAAAAATTATAGTGGAGGGCTGGGCACAGTGGCTCATGCCTGCAATTCCAGCACTTTGGGAGGCCGAGGCAGACAGATCACTTGAGGTCAGGAGTTTGAGACCAACATGGTAAAACTCCATCTCTACTAAAAATACAAAAACAATTTAGCTGGGCGTGGTAGCATACACCTATAATTCTAGTTATTTGGGAGGCTGAGGTGGGAGGATCGTTTGAACCCAGGAGACGGATGTTGTAGTGAGCTGAGATCATGCCACTGCACTTCAGCCTGGAGAAGAGCAAGACTGTATTTCAAAAAAAAAAAAAAAAAAAAAAATACAGTAAACAAAATGGAAAATGTTTAAGAAGAAAAAAATCAGAAAAACTAAGTTGGTTTTTTTTTTGTGAAAATATAAATAAAATTGACAGACCCTTAGCTAGACTTTAAAAAAAGACTCAAATAAGATCAGAAATAAAGGTGAAGACATTATACCCTATGCTACAGAAATAAAAATAATTGTTAAATACTACTATGAACAAATAGACATAAAAAATGAAAATTTGGGGGAAAAAATGGATTAATCCTAGATACATACAACCTACCAAGATTAAATTACAAAGAAAGAAAATCTGAGCAGAACTGCAACTAGGATGGAGGTTGAACTGGTAATTGAAAACCTCCCAGAAACAAAAGCCCAGGACCAGATGGCTTCACTGGTGAATTCTACCAAACACTAAAAGAAGAAGTAACACCAATCCTTTTCAAACCCATCCAAAAATTACAGAAGAAGAAACATTTTCACACTCATTTTATGAGGCGAGCATTATCCTGATACCAAAGCCAAATAAAGATATGAGAACAGAAAACTACAGGCCAATGTCCCTGATGAATACAGACACAAAATACCTTCAACAAAATACTAGCAAACTGAATATAATAGCACATTAAAAGGATCAAACAATGACCCAGTGGAATTTATCCCTGAGATGCAAAAATAGCTCAACAAACACAAATCAATTAACAGACTGAAGGATAAATGTCACATGATTATGTCAATAGATAAGGAAAAAAAGCTTTTGGCAAAATTCAACACTCTTTCGTAAAAAAACTCTCAGCAAATTAGAAATGGAAGGAATATACCTCAGCATAATAAAGGTCACATATGAGACAGCTAATATCATACTCAAGGGTGAAAAACTGAAAGCTTTTCCACTAAGATGAGACACAAGGCAAGGCTGCCCACTCTTGCCACTTTTATTTAACATAGTACTAGAGGTCTTAACCAGAGCAACTAAGCAAGAAAAAGAAATAAAAGGCATCAAAATTGGAAAGCAGGAAATAAAATTGACCCTGTTTGCAGGCAACATGATCTTATATATAGAAAACCCAAAAGACTTCATTAAAACAAAAATCTGTTAGAACTAATAAATGAATTCAGTAAAGTTGCAGGATACAAAACCAACATGAAAAATCAGTTGTGTTTCTATAAACTAACCGTGAACTATATAAAAAAGATATTTGGAAAACAATCCCATTTACAACAGCATCAAGAAAATAGTGAGGAATAAACTTCATCAAGGAGATCAAAGACTTATATACTGAAAAGCATTGATGAAAGAAATTAAACAAGATGTAAGCAAATGGAAAAACACCCCATGCTCATGGATTAGAAGATGTAATGTTATTAAAATATCCATACTACCAAAAATGATCTACAGAGTGCAGAGTCAATGTGATTCCTACCAAAATCCCAAGGACATTTTTTACAGAAATAGAAAAAACAATCCTAAAATTTGTATGAAATCACAAAAGACTTCTAATAGCCAAAACAATCTTGAAAAAGAAGAACAAAGCTCCTAGTGTGTATATATATACACACACCATATATATATACACACACCATATATACACACACACACACACCATATATATACACACAACATATATATATATATGGTACTGGCATAAAAATAGACATATAGACCCATGTAACAGAATAGAGAGCCCACAAATAAATTCATACACATATAGTTAACTGATCTTCAACAAGGGTCCCAAGAATACACAATGGAGAAAGGACAATCTCTTCAACAAATGGTGTTTAGAAAACTGGATGTCCACACGCCAAAAAATGAAATTGAACTTTTATTTCACACCATACACAAAAATCAACTTGAAGTGGATTAAAGATTTCAATATAAGATCTGAAACTATAAAACCCCTAGAAGAACATAAAGAGGAAAAGCTTCATGACATTGGTCTTGTCAACGATTTTTTAGATTATGACCCCGAAAAACATAGGCAACAAAAGCAAAATTAGACAAGTGGGACTACATTGAACTAAAATCTTCTGTAGGCAACAAAGGAAACATTCCACAAAATGAAAAGGGAGCTTACAGAATGAGGGAAAATATTTGGAAACCGTATATCCAATAAAGGGTTAATGTCCAAAATATATTAGGAAATTCAACAACTGAATAGTAAAAAAACTAACATCCCAATTTAAAAATAGGATAAGGACTTGAACAGATAAATATTTCTCCAAAGAAGACTTACAAATTGGTCAGATATAGGAAAAAGTGCTCAACATCACTAATCATCAGAGACATTTAAATCGAAACCATGATGAGATATCAGTCCATACCTATTAGGAGAGCTATTACCAAAAAACAAACAAACAAACAAAAAAAGGTGTGGAGAAATTGAGACCTTTGTACACTGTTGATGGGAATGCAAATAGTGCCCCTGCTATGGAAGAGAACATGGAGGTGAAGATTCCTCAAAATATTAAAAATAGAACTACTCTATGAACTCGCAGTTCCTCTCTGGATATTTAGCCAAAAGAATTAAAATTAAGATTTCAAAGAGATACTAGTACTCTCATGTTCACTGCAGCATTATTCACAGTAGCCAACATGTAGAAACAACCTAAATGTACATCAACAGATGAACGGGTAAGGAAAATATGGTAATATACACAAGGTAATATTATTCAATCTTTAAAAAGAAGAAAATTCTCATATGTGACAACATGAATGAAACTTGAGAACCTAATGCTAAGTAAAATAAGCCAGTTACAGAAAGACAAATACTGCATGATTCCACTTACATGAGACATCTAAAATACTCAAATACATAGAATCAAAGAGTAAGATACTAGGGGCTGAAGGAAAGGAGGAAATGGGGAGTGACTAATGAATTGTCATAAAATATCAGTTAAACAAGATGAATACATTCTAAAGACATGCTGTATAACACTGCATCTGTAGTCAACAAAATGCTGTACTTTATAATTAAAAATTTGTTAAGAAGGTAGATCTCAAGTTGAGTGTTCTAATCACAACAAAATAAAATTTAGAAAAAAAAAAAAAAAGGAAAAATAATGACCTGCAAAGAAATAACAAGGTCAATCTCAGTTGCCATGCCCATCCTCTCCTTGGGCTCCGGACCATATTTGCTGCCTTTGTTCCAGAGGCACATTTGTGGCCTTGTCAGCTATATCCAGAGAGGCAAGATAACAAGATAACTAAGCCAAAGCCCTTAGTTAAAGCCCAGTAACCTCTCTATGAGAAATAATCCAGTGCTGAGTCCCTCAGAAGGGGCTGAGAATGGACACTATATACGCATACACATACACTATATATATAAACTATATATATAAAAACCGTAAATATATGTAACAACATAGTACAGGTGTATTAGTCTTTCTCATACTGTTAATAAAGACATACCCAAGACTGGGTAATTTATAAAGGAAAGAGGTTTAATTGACTCTCAGTTCTGCATGGCTTGAGAGGCCTCAGGAAACATACAATCATGGTGGAAGGGGAAGCAAACATGTCCTTCTTCACATGACAGCAGCAAGGAGAAGTGTAAAGCAAAGTTGGGGAAAAGCCCCTTATAAAACCATCAAATCTCATGAGAACTCACTCACTATCACTAGAACAGCATAGAGGTAACTGCCCCCATAATTCAATTACCTCCCACTGGGTCCCTCCCATGATACATGAGGATTATGGTAACTACAGTTCAAGATGAGATTTGGGCGGGGACAAAGCCAAACCATATCAATATGTATATTACATATTCTTTTTGACTTATAAATTGATAGCAAGTGACTTTTTTAGGCAGTAATAAAGCTTTAGAATTGTTTTTAATAACTGATAATACCAGAAAGAGAGACAACAAATTTTGCTACAATTCTGAAGTATGAGATAAATGATCTTGAAAACTCAACTTTACTACCATCACACACAGAGATAAAGAGAACATAAATACGAAAAAAATTGTGCAGACATAAAGTATATGAAATATATATAAATAGAAAATTTATAGAATACAAAGTTCATACATTTGTGTTAACTCTTGTGAACCCTAAAACGATCCACAAAAACACATACTTCCATCTTTCAACTTACTGGATGGAGAACTGCTCAACCATTGTTTTCCTGTTGTGGGCATTCTCAACACTATCACTAGTTAACATTTTCTTTTTAATTTTATTTTTCTGATTAAAATTTCGAATGGCTCCCCATTGTCAAGAAAAAGAAATCATTGCAATTACTTAATGACATTCAACAAATCTCACAGTTTGTTTCCCGGACACCATGCTCCATGCTTCTACACTCCAAGTACATCAAACTTAATACTTCTTAATCTCCAAACCTCTTTGCCTTCATTGGCATTCTTCTTAGATTACTCTTACATGATGGATCAATTAGGATATAATAAATTGAAATGCAGAAGCAAATAATCCAAAAATCTCCGTGGCTTGAAATTGACTAAGGTTTATTTCTCACTCATGAGACATGCCATCATGAGATGACCAGGAGCACAGCTCTGCATCACCTTCATTCTTACTCTGGGCCCCAGGTGGATATAATAGGCATTATCTGAAGTATTGTTTGTTGAAGGCACTAGGAGGAAAAACAGCATGGCAGATTACACAATGTACTGAAGCTTTCACTAGGAGTTAGCCAAAGCCAATCACACAAACACACAGCATCAGAAGGGAAGGGAAGCTTTTGTCCAAAAGAAAGGCATTAACAAATGCTGGAGAGGATGTGGAGAAGGGAATGCTCATACACTATTAGTGGGAATGTAAATTAGTACACCCACTATGGAGAACAGTTTGGAAGTTCCTCAAAATACTAAAAATTGAGCTTCTATATGATTCAGCAATCCCACTGCTGCATATATACCCAAAAGAAAGGAAATCAGTATATATCTAAGAGGTGTGTGCACTCTCATGTTTGCTGCAACACTGTTCACAATATCCAAGAGTTGGAAGCAACTTAAGAGTCCCTCAACAAATGAATGGATAAAAAAAGTGGTACTTACACATAATGGAGTACTATTCAGCCATCACCACGTGGATGGAGCTAAAGGTCATTATGTTAAGTGAAATAAGCCAGGCACAGAAAGACAAACATCATATGTCCTCATTTATTTACAGGATCTACAAATCAAAAAATTGAACTCATGGAGAGAGAAAATAAAAAGATGGTTACAACAGGCTGGGAAGGGTAGTAGGGGGTGATGGGGGAAGGTGAGGATGGTTCATGGGTGCAAAACCAAACTTTTAGAATGAATAGGACCTAGTGCTTGATAGCACAACAGGGTGGCTATAGTCAAAATAATTTAACTGTACATTAAAAAATAACTAAAAGAGTATAATTGAATTCTTTGTAACACAAAGAATAAATGCTTGAGGGAATGACTACCTTATTTATCCTGATGTGATTATCACGCATTGCATGCCTGTATCAAAATATCTTATGTACCCCATATATATATACACCTACTATGTACCTATAAAAATTTAAAATTTATAAAAAGGGAAGAGATGAATAATGTCTCCTCAGGGAGATATATGTCTATTGCCAAAGATTCTACTACAACTTCTTTTTCACCTACTTTTCTTTGAACAGTAGGTCAAATACTTCTGATTCCTAAAAGCTTCCCTGACTTTCCCAGAGTCGGTCCCCTGACTTGTTGCACTCTCAGATCAATTTCTATCGACTTGTGAATGGTATTTACAATGATGGGTATTTTGTTTGTTTGCATTTTCATTGTATTGTTCAGCCTTATTAAGGTAGAATATATATATTATATGTATGTATATATTATTTATATATATAAATAAAATTCACCTATCTTAAGCATACAATTTGATGAGTTTGACAACTATAAACAGACATGCAACAACCAAAACAATCAAGATACAGAACATTTCTACCACCTTAAAAATATCCCCCATGTCACTTTGGGGTCAATCTCTTCCCCCAACTCCCTGATTCCCAGGAACCACAGGTTAGCTTTCTACCATTATAGTTCTGCCTTATATAGACTTTCATATAAATAGAATCATACAATATACAGTTGTAATGGTTGAATGGTGCCCCACAAAAGAAATGTTTATGCTTATTCCCTAGGACCTGTGAATGTGACCTCATTTTTTAAAAGGGTCTATATGGATGTAAATGAAGGATTACAAGATGAGATTTTCCTAGATCATCTGGGTGGGCTCTAAAGCCAATGACATGTGTCCTCACAAGTGTTAGAAGCTACAGCAATTATTCTTCCTCCTCCTTTCCCTGTTCTTGGTAGTTTCCTCACTTGCATGCATTAATACTCAACTAAAGACTTGAAAGTAGCACTCTGTACATCTCCAGAATAGCTCTCCCCACTTTCTCTTTCTCTCAGTCTCTTCCTATCCTTGAAGCTCTCCACTCTAGGACTGTGCCTGAAAATTCTAGCCATCTTGATATCCCCAAATTCACAACTCGTTCTCCTCGACTTGAGAAGGCTTCTGGACTCTCTTTGGGTCCTGCACTATGACCTGGAAACTCTCTCTAGGGAGCAAGCTGGGGCAGTTGCAGAGCTCACCTTATTTGTTTCCCTTTTCTCAGGGATCACTGCCATGCACTGTCTGTTATCCAATGCCTACAACCATCGTTTCACACATTCTCCATACCCTCTTTCCTCACAATTTGTTTGTCATTATCCAAAAGCGTTGCTAAAAAAGACTGTCTTGTATATGCTACCAAAAAATAATCAAGCAGCTACAGAAATGCCCTTAAGAATCTTGAGTGTGCTATGGGCAGAACTGAACAAACTTCGTAAGTTAAGCTGACTTAATTTTAATGTCCTCAAATTTCTACAAATAGGAAGTGGAAGATAGTTTATGTAATCTCTGCTGCCAAGCAAAAATGCAACCATGAGTAGTCATGTTCTGCTTTGCAGTCCAGTGTAACAGAAACTGAGGTAAAAAATAACTAAATGTGTAGGCACCAATGCTAGTCCGGATTAACTTTGTCTTTCTTTATGTTTCTTGCTAGCCTCAGTTTCCTCATATGTAAAATGAGGATAATAAAAGTATTCTCACCATGGACATCCCATAAGGTTTAGATAACTCAGAGCCTTAAGGTGTGTTCGTTTTGACTCTTAGTGAGAAATCAACAAGTGTCCATTGTCATCATTGTTTTGTGATGTTCTGACAGTGTTTCCTCAGAACACCTTATCTTTAACCACAGAAGCTGACAGTGGTCTCTCCTTGAAAGTCAAAGCAGCTTGTTGTAGTATTTACCTCCATTTACTTCTGCTGAGGCAAGGCACTGTAGGGTTTGGCACAAGAATCAAATAATTTTTTGTTCCACTAGACTCTTTCAAACCCTCTTGATGCCCAGGCATCTGGGAGTATGTACACCATAGAAATGTGAAGCTCTTTTAATTAAATACTAGAAAATCTGTAGATATCTTGAAAGAAATTCAGAAAATTATGTGAAACTCACAGTAAAAAACAATAAACAAACAGGTTATTTATAGGCTGAATAAATCACTGTTAGTGACGCTGAGTTTGCAAGGTACGGGTAAACCTTTTTCTACCACCTGTTGTACCTTTAAACTAGGTAACCGGACAATTTTCTTAACCAGCTGAAAAATCAGGCAAAGGCTGTGAACTAAGACATTCCCTGTTGTCTTCCATACAAGTTGAGTGCTGGGATTATTGGCTATACAATTATATACACATGAAACTGCTATTGTCTACCACCTTCAAACTGCTTTAGCTTTTATACTGGGTCCCATTTCAAATCATTGTCCCTGAACAGCAACTTGGGATTGTTCTTTCAATCACACTTGGCAGCTGCTGCCAGCAACCTTTTCAAACTCTGCGTTGACAGCAGGTATTTGTACAAGACAAGTGGAATATGCTGAGTAGAAATATTGTGCTGTCAATTAATAATCCTAATGCCATTAACTTAATATGCCTTGAGCAGCCACTGACTAGTTCTTGCTGTTAAAGGGAATGAATAGAGGTGCTATTTGTTAAGACAAAGCAACCACCCTCTCCTTTAAAGCCCTTTACCAACTTCTGTAGTGAAAAGCACATGGATTGTAATTGTTTCTAAATCTCTCATGTAAACTGACTTTATAATTGGCAGAGAGTCAGAGAAGAAGATGAAACTATAGCTATGTCTCAGTGAAAACTAACTAAGGAAGACTCAATTGCACTGTAATAATTTCCTTCTCAATTATTACAGCACAAATGGCTACCAATTTTTCTTGCTACAAAATGGGCATAGCCTTTAAAAGGTTATGTGTAACATGAGTAACAGGCTCTGAAAAATGTTTTATTACTGCTAACATAACCAGGATATGAATCTTACAATTGAATTCTCTTATCTGACAGGAATGTTGACTATTTAATGTTTTTTAGTTTGGCATGAGATAGAATCACTATAAATAAAAAATATATATGAAGGGAATAAAAACACTTTTTCCATAAATTAATCAGATACTATTCAAAGGTGGAATTTGCTCCTCAAAATGGAAAATACCACAGGCAGTTTATTGTCTTTATGTATCATTGAAATAAGGTAATTCAATCTGTTCTATGTTAGAAGAAAAATAATCCCTATTTCTTTCAAAACCAAGTATACACTGCTTTCATGTGATCCATAGTTTCTTGTCCAGCACTCTTTTTTCTAAAAAGACTAGGTTATGGTTTGTTTGTCTATGCTTAAGAATGCACTCACCATGTGTGGGAGAGTGACAGGGAGTAATCATAACAAATATTTATTAAATGCTCACTCTTTGCTAAGCTTTATGTACATTATCTCTGTTGATCTTTACAATATTCATTCAGGGTGAGTACTGTTTTCCAAATTTATTTTGCAGATGAGAAAAGAGAAAAGGGCTTGACTGAAATGCCTAATTCTTTCCTTCATAAGCATATCTTCTTAACACAGAATTTCATCGGGTATTAGTTACCTAGTTCTGTCCCCACTGGCCATAATCTCTTTTGAATAATGGTTTAGGGAACACTCAGTCATTGTATTTAAATAAGGTCTTAACAGATTTGTGAGAATGCCTCAACAACACTCTGTATCAAGATCCATACTCTTAAACAATAATTCATGAAAATATAAAGGAGTTTTATATCAATTTACTCTTCTTTCCCCTAAATATCTCGTAATGCCCCATATCCTCTGTGTCTTAGAGAAGAGCGTGTCCCCCGGCTGTCCTCAACCCTCTTGTAATCATGTCATCTTGTAGGGATATCTGCTTCTTCCCTCAGAGACCTTAACATCACCCACAGTTTGTCAACTTCATACATTCAGAGTGCTTATCACTAATTTCTCCAAAAGATTTTATTTTCCCCTAATCCATTCTGGAAAAGCTGGCCACTACACTTACTAGTTAATGGGCATGTTCATGTGATACTGCAGCTCTCTATCTCTCTCTAGCCTAAATGTTTTTCTACCTGTGCCCTCATTGGTGGCATGCTCTCTTTGGTTTCTCCACCCTCCTGTGAAAACTCCTCTTAAAAGAATCTCCCCTTCCTGGTTGGACAGTGAACAAAGAACATCACTCAGCACAAATACCACCCTTGTGGACCATGATTAACAGGGCCCCAGAAGTAGTCAAGGTTATTACTATTAAATCACTTTGTGCCCAGGTACCACGTGGCAAAGCTCTATCCTTGATTCCACGTTATACTCCTATGATTGGCCAAATTACAAATTAAGGAACTGGGACTTTTGGTCCCTATAGCACCAATAATCTTGGCCTATACTTAGATGTCCTGAGCTCTGAGTTTTATTCATTGTTTATTATCCCCGCATAAAATTTGAATGGTCTTGAATATGCTTGAGAATGGTCTAGGCAATACAGGGAATTCCTCCAACAGCTCCAAAGGAGTGTGCTATTGCATTGTAGAGAACTAAAAGAAAAACATTGAATCCAGTGGTGTGTTTAAAACAAACTCATTTTTTAAAGTACAGAATATTATTTAATTGTTCAGGAATTCAGGAAGTTGTTAACAGAACATTGGGAAACCTATAGAAGAGGAAAATTGGGGATGTGTCAGTTATGCTAAGTACTTGTCTCTCTTTGAAGTTAAAGTTCTTTCCTGTGGGAAGATGCTTTTTTGTGATACTCTTGGGCTTTTAGCCATAGTTAAACAATATAAATGCTTTGTTTATATATAGTACCTTTCATCTGGGCTTTTTGCAAGGATTTGAACACACACATTTTAATCTTCACAGCATTTTATTGAGGTAGACATATACTGGAATTGAACAGACAATGTAATTTAACTGGCAATGTTTACTGTCACGGAGGCAAAATCCTAGTTTCCCAACCATTTTCTGGCCTAGCCATTTCTCCCTGTTTTTTACATTTCTTTTTGCTTTTAGCTATGCCTTTTGAATTTACTTGACTATGCATCTTTCTGAATACTTATTTTACCAACCTGGATTATATAGTCTTGGTTTAGTGCTCACAGTATTTTAAAGCCATTTTCCCCAAAATGAATTTTCAAACTCCAGTTTAGGCAAAAGTCCCAAGGGAATCACTGTATACTTTGAAATTTGTCTAGAAACTTGAATGAACGCAACAACAAAAGATGGCTGCCTTTTATTCTGGTTGACATTTCTAGCAGTGCTGCTAATGAGCTGTTTTCTTTCTTTCAACAATTTTGTGTTCTCAAAAAGCATATAAGTTTCTCAAGAAATAAAGGCGGGCAATTTTATTTACTATGAACTTGGTTGGTTTTATAATTAGCAAGTGCAGTGCCCTTCCCATATCTTCCTAAACACAGACACTTGCTGTCCTATGCATGCATGTGTGCCATTAGCTTTTTGCTAGAACAAATTGATGTTGACTTTAAAATTAAAAGTCTGGCACTTTGCACTAAAAGTTAGCAGACCATGAGAAAGGAATTCTATAGAAAAAAGAATGGGCAATTCTACATTAACTTGGAGGCAGAGATCATCTTACCTTCTTTTTCCAGGGTGAAACCTGATAACTGAATATGACTGCTGTTGCCATGCACAGGGAAAGTGGCAGTTTTTAAAGCAACTTGCGTCCAAAGAGTTTGAGTCTTTTTAAAAACTCTCCATACTTCTGTGATGCTCAGGAAAAAACTCAGTGAAGAACTCTGTCAACATGCTTTTCGTGTGGCTTGAGCCCAGTCACTAATGGGGCCAGGACCCTGTGTTCACCTAGGCAGGCATCTGGAAGGTTCTCCAAAGTAGCCCTCCCTACAAAACACTATGGAAGGTCCTAGGGCACAGATAGTCGTGGTGGGAGTCATAATCTGAAATCTCTACAGATTACATTTACATCTTCATATTTAGATTTACATATGGAAGAAGCCCCATAAGAAGAATGCTGGCAATTCCTTGTATACATGGTTATTGCCCACTGATGAGCAGAATGCACAGCTATATCCTCATCTTACTCTCACATGTCTCCTAAGTGGCCTTGCTCACTCTCATTTCTTTAATAAACGTCTTTAGCCCGATGACCCCCAATTCTGATTTTCAATCATGATTTCTCTTCTTAATTTCAGAATCATATAGCTGTCTCCTAGTCATTTTGACTCGAATTTCTCACTAAGCTGAACTCACAATCTCTCCTGCACTTCCTGCTCCTCCTGTGTTTTACTTCTCAGGTATCATGACATCATCACCGTTACCAAAACCAGAAATTCTATAGCCATCCTTGACTCCTCCCTCTCCTCTCTCTTTCCATAGGCCCAAAATACACATACACATGAACTCACTCTTCGAAGACAGCTATGATTCTACCTTTGGAAGTCAACTACTAGGCTCCATCCCAATTGCCACTACAGCAGGTCAAAGTCATATGATCTCTAGCTCTGATAACTGTAACAGCCTTCTAATAAATTAATCTCCTGGTCTCCATTCTTACCCTCCTCTTGCTGACTCTCCAGACTTTTCTTTCAATCATATCTAAGTGTTTGCAATTCCTCAAAAGCTGTATTCTCTGTTTAAAACGTGGGCCTTTATATTTGCCATGCCCTCCTGGTTAACGACTCCCTTCTGCCCTTACTGGCAGGCAACTGCTACTTTCTGGCAGGCAACTGCTACTGACCTCAGCTTGACCTGACCTAACCTCCAAATCTAAGTAAGGTTTTTCTTCTTTATAGTCCCCGAGCACTCAGTACTTTTCTTGCAGCAGGACAGAAGGACAGAACTAGGGAATTCCCGGATGGCTTGTTTATACCCCAGCAGACCCCAGCCACTATCCAGCCTAGAACTTGGCCTGTCTTGTTCACCACTATATTCCTGATATGTAGCACAGGCTTTGGACACAGTTGAGATTCAGTAAATATTTATGAATTCGGAAGACTAACTTGGAAAGAAAGCAAGGAAGGGAGGAAGCAAAATAGGGAAAGGAGAAAGACAAGGCATAAGCCAATCTGCTTTGTAAATATGTAATGAAATATGTAAATGTAAATCAATGTATAAGTAAATTCCTGAAATCAGTGTTTTTTTTTTCTGTGATTTCTCTTTGTTATAAAACTACACTATAGAGAAAAAAATAAACAGTTTAAAATTCTAATTGTCAGTTTCTGATCAATCAAGTTTTAACCTGTATTTATTCCGAAAGTCTAAATAATATTTTTTAACACATAGGAGGAGATTAATGTTTAATAAAATAATAAAGTGAAGCTTTTTGTAGAGTATATAATCTCTCTATATTTTTTAAATCTGAATTTCATAAATAACATCTACTTTAAGTGAGGTATATCAGAACAACCATCTAACTTCTAAAGTGGTCAGCTCATTTAAGAGTTGTCTAGAACACTCTTAAATCTATCACCTTAATAGAAAAAAAATCATCACATTAGGAAGAGAGTGTGTCTATATTTAAGCCTGATTTTTTAAAATGATTGGATTTTGACAAAAGTATGATTTTTCTTACTTTCCATTTTAAATGCATTTCAGTGACCATAGCCAATATGCCTTTGAGGGTCAATTAAGATTCTTCCAAATATGAACTCATAGATAGTTTAATGACTAAAATATCCTAGGTAAATGGTAGAATTGCTATCTTCTGTGTGCTTTTAAGTTCCAACTGCATTAAGCTTAGCAGACCAAAGCCAATTTGGATGAAATATTGTTCTATTTATTTTTTTAAATCAGTGTGCAATTTCAGGGACACAGACATCAATTTTCCCATTGAATTTTCCTCAATCCAGGTTATTCCTGATCCCTTTGGTTACATAAACCACTTATTATTGAGATAAATAAAGAGAGAACAGAGACTAAAAGCAATAAAGCTCATGAGCATGTTTCTAAAATATAATATATGTACATATATATATATATATATATATATATATATATGTACACACACACACATTTTAGGATTCTTTTCTATTTCCGTAAAGGATGTCATTGGCATTTTGATAAGGGTTGCATTGAATCTGTATATTGCTATGGGTAGTATGGACAGTTTAACAATATTACTTCTCCCAATACATGAAGACAATATTTTTCCATCTATTTGTGTCTCCTTCAATTTCTTCTATCAACATTTTATAGTTTGTAGTGTAAAGATCTTTCACCTCTTTGGTTACATTTATTTCTAAGTTTTTTTTGTAGCTATCGTAAATGGGACTTTTAAAAATTTCTATTTCAAATAGTCCATTGATTATAATTGTATAGAAATCACACTGATTTTTATGCTGATTTTGTATTCTGTAACATTTTGAATTTGTTTATTAGTCCTAACAGTTTTTTAGTGAAATTTTTCGGGTTTTCTATGTATAAGATCCAGTTATCTGCAAATAGGGGCAATTTAACTTCTTCCTTTCCAATTTTGGTGCCTTATTTCATTCTCTTAACTAATTTCTGTAGCTAGGACTTCTAGTACTATGTTGAACAGAAGTGGTAAAAGTGAGCATCCTTGAATTATTCCAGATCTTAGAGAAAAAGTTTTCAACTTTTCTCCACTCAGAGAAAAGTTAATTGTGGATTTGTCATATATGGCCTTTAACGTGCTGAGGTAAATTCCTTCTATATCTAATTTATTGAGAGTGTTTATTAGGAAGGGATGTTGAATTTTTTCAAATACTTTTTCTGATTCTATTGAAATGCTTATATGGTTATTGTCCTTTATTCTGTTAATGTGATGTGTTACATCTATTGATTTACATATGTTGAACCACTTTTGCATCGCTGAGATGAATTCCACTTGATCACAGTGAATGATCTCTTTAATTTGCTCTTGAATTTGGTTTGCTGTTATCTTGTTGAGAATTTTTGCATCTATATTTATCAGGGATATTGATTTGTAGTTTTCTGTTTTCATTTTATCTCTGTCTGGTTTGCACATCAGGATTGTGTTGGCCTTGTAGAATGAGTTTGGAAGTATTCTCTCCTCTTCAAATTTTTGAAATAGTTTAAGTATAATTGGTATTAGTTCTTTAAATGTTTGGTAGACCTCTGCAGTGAAGGAAAGATCCCAAATAATCAAAGCAATCTTTAACAAAAAGAACAAAGCTGGAGGTATCACACTACTCGACCTCAAAATATACTATAAAGCTACAGTAAGCAACACAGCATGGTACTGACATAAAAATAGACACATAGACCAATGTAACAGAATACAGAACACAGAAATAAATCCCAGTACTTACAACCAACCAATTTCTGAAAAACTGACTAAGAACACACAATGGATAAAGGACATTCTCTTCAATAAACAGTTCTGGGAAAACTGGATATCCACATGCAGAAAAATGAAGTAGACCTATATCTCACACCATATACAAAAATCAACTCAAAATGGATTAAAGATGTAAATGGAAAACCCAAAACAATGAAACCACTAGAAGAAAACATATGGAAAATGCTTCATAACATTGATCTGAGGAGGAATTTTTTGGATAAGACCTCTGCAGCACAGGCAACAAAAACAAAAATAAACAAATGGGATTACATCCAACTAAAAGTCTTCTGCATAGCAAAGGAAACAGTCAACAGAGTGGAAAGACAACTTACAGAACGAGATAAAATATTTGCAAATGATGCATCTGTATCCTGGATATTAACTTGGTTTAATATCTAAGTTATATAAGAAACCCAAACAGCTCAATAGAAAAAATCAAATTATCTAATTTTCAAATGGGCGAAAGACCTGCATAGACATTTCTCAAAAGAGAACTTACAAATGGAAAACAGGTACATGAAAAAATGCTCAACATCATTAATCATTAAAGAAAGGTAAATTAAAACCACAATAAGATACCATCTCACCTTAAGTAAAATAGCTATTATCAAAAAGACAAAAACTCACAAATATTGTCATGGATATAAAGACAGGGTAACTCTTACACACTGTTGATGGGAATATAAATTGGTACAACCATTATAGAAAACAGTGTGGACCAAATTATGAGGTCAGGAGATTGAGACCATCTGGGCTAACATGGTGAAACGCTGTCCCCACTAAAAATACAAAAAAATTAGCTGAGTGTGTTGGTGGGTGCCTGTAGTCCCAGTTACTTGGGAGGCTAAGGCAGGAGAATAGCACAAACCAAGGAGGCAGAGCTTGCAGTGAGCCAAGATTGCACCACTGCACTCCAGCCTGGACAACAGAGCAAGAGTCCATCTTAAAAAAAAAAAAAAAAAGAAAGAAAGAAAGAAAGAAAGAAAAGAAAAGAAAAGAAAACAGTATGGAGTTTCCTCAAAAGTTTAAATCTCACTATGGAGTTTCCTCAAAAGTTTAAATCTCACTACTGGGTATATATCCAAATGAAATACAATCAGCATATTGAAGAGATATCTGCACTCCCACGTTTATTGAAATGCTATTCACAATAGCCAAGATATGAAATCATCCTAAGTGTCTATCAGAGGATGAATGGATAAGGAAAATGTGGTAGATATACACAATGAAATACTTTTCAGCCAAAATAAAATAAAATAAAATAAAATAAAATCTTCTCATTTATGGCAATCTGAATGAATCTAGAGGGCATTATGTTAGGTGAAACAAGCTAGGCACAGAAAGAAAAATACCACAGGATTCCACTCACATGTGGAATTTGAAGAGGTTGATCTCATAGAAGTAGAGATTAGAATAGTGGTTAACAAGAGCTGGGGATGGGGAATAAAGAGAGGTTGGTCAACCAGTACAAAGAGACAGTGAGATAGGAGGAGTAAGTTCTGGTATTCTGTTTCAAAGTAGGCTGCGGACTATGGTTAACAAAATTGTATTGTATATTTCAAAATAGCTAGAAAAGAGGGCTTTAACAAAGAAATGATAAATATACGAGGTGACAGATATGCTAAATACACTGACTTGATTTTTATACGATGTATACATGTATCAAAACATCACACTATGCCCCATAAATATGTACAAGTATGATGTCAACTAAAAACAAAACAGAAATACATACACACATAACCTACTCTTAAGAAAGGTGAAAGGCAGAGGTTTTTGGGTTGTAAATATAGGACAAAATCAGCAGTTTAAGTATTATTTCTCTAGTGCAAAGATGTAATAAAGTACTTAATAATGCTGTAACCAAAACTAGTGATTTCATTCTGGCTTGAAAATTAGATAAAGACGTAATCAGCATTTCCCATTGCTGATGCCAACAAATTCCTTGTCAGGAAAGTGACAGGCTAAGAACCATGAGGTCTGCTGAATCTTTCATGGTTCCTATTTGGATACGAAGAGATTTACAGAAGCACAATGTGCCAGCTACCAGGCAAGACCAAGCACGTTGAACTGTTGTCATCAATCCTTGGACCATCGAACACCAAACTACAAGATGTGTGCCACAAAGCAATCATCCTCTCTAAATGGATTTTTTTCCATCTCCATACAGTGTGAGAATTGACTATTGTTCTAGTAATAGGTCTTATGGAAGGATCCAGTGAAACTGGCTCTTCCATGCAGGACAGAGTGTGATGGAGAGCTTGGGAAAGAGTTTCAAGAACCTCTACCTACAGGAGTACTTGAGGATATTGCCTAAGTTTTCTTCATATCCAAGACCTTTACAAAAGTTTTAATTGGTTAAATTGCTAACAATTGTTTAAAGAGAAGGATGTGTATTTACCTTCATCGTAGATGATCCCATGTCTCCCACCACTAAGCCCCTGTTATCATGATAAAAATTTATTTTAATATTTGTCTCATTTCACAGAGATTTGTTAAAGTTTACAAGTGCCTATGTTGCCTTCTCATGTCAACTTATGACTTTTGTTTACTTAGTTTTGTGCACTTGCAGTAAATATTACCTATAGCTACTTTACAGTTAATGATTTTTTAAAATAATTCTGGCTTCTACTGAGAAGCATATATAACCAATATTATTTTTTATAAAAATGATGACCTTTGTTTTTATTTTTAATATCCATGGCCTTGGGCATACTTTTTGCATTCACCTCTTTATAATTTTATTTCAGCCATCAGCATGAAGTTTGCTTCAAAAAAAAGTTAATAAAACCTTTTTTGATTCTTTATGCTCTTTTTGTTCCCTAAGATTCCAAGGCACTTTATCTTACTGTTTTTAATATTTTTATGATAAAGGGTAAGAACTATGTTTTTAATCTTTGTATTGCCAGCACCTAGCACAGAAAATGGTTTATAGTAGGAATTCAACAGATGTTTTTAAATAAAAGTTTGACAGAAGGTATTATATTACATTATATTGTATTAGTTACATTTTTTTTTTTACACTCCTTGATACATTTTCATGTCCACCACAGCTTATGGAAAACAGTAAGTTCCATAAGTGAATGATCAATGACAGAACGAGTAGCAAAGTGGGCATGCAAACAAGTTTGCCCAAGTTCAAGGACCTTGTCTCTACATCTCTCCAATGCTTTTCTTCATCACACCTCCCAATATATCCTTGGAGGATATGTTCCAAGACTCCCTAGTGAATGTCCACAAACGTGGATAGTACTGACCCCAGGTATACTATGTTTTCTCAATCAGACCAGTAAGTCACGAAGAGGCAGGTAGCATCTACTTGGCAAAGCCCCAGGGTAAAGGGAGGATTCACGTCCCAGTTGGGATGGAGTGTGGACAGCGCACGATTTCATCACACTATTCAGAACAACATGCAATTTATAACTTATTTAATTAAATTGTTTATTTCTAAAATTTTCAGTTTAATATTTTCAGACCATAGTTGCCCTTGGGTAAAAGGGAGATTCCTGTACTTTTTATACTTTATTATTTCTTGTCTCTTAATGAGGGTAAAAAACATGAGTAAATAATTTGATGGGAGGGTAGTCACATAGCCTTAACCAAGTCTACTGCCACTGTACTATGAAAGGGAGAGGAGAAGACTAAAGACTTACTGACCTAAGCGTCTGATGCCCTTTGCTGAGTGATCTGAGCAAGAAACCTGGGCAACTGTCCCAGTGACTTTTTGGCAAATCAAAGCAAAGGAGTGTTCTTTCCCTTGATGCAGCATCCCATACCACTCCATCCAAAGGGAAGCAGGTGCTTCAGGTTATGAACCTGTGAAAGTTGATCATGCAAATTGACTCATTCTTGTCATATTCAACTTAAAAAATCTAGAAGATGGGGAGAAAAGCACTCAGGGCACATAATATTGCTCCAAGAAATAAATTTTACGCAAGCTCAGCTGCTGAAACTGCCTGCTGTAACCTGAAACCAGCTTTATCTAGTAACTACTGAACTAACTTGCTGCAACTCTAAGACTAGCTTTGCCCACTGTGTCATCCACTAATCAGAGGTTGGCAGCTCCCCAAATCCTTACTAGTGCCAATGAACTGTTTTTCAAAACAATGTGTAAGATTTCTCTTTTTTTTTTAAAGCCTCCAACCTTCTCTTTGCTCTTCAGACATACTGAAGGCCATCCAGTCTATGTGTATGCCCTGAGTTGCAATTCTTGCTTCCCAAATAAAACGTTTTAAAGTTAGGGATTTGTCTCTTTATTTTATTTGGCTTCAACGAATATTTGCTCATCAGGTTTTCAAACTGCCTGGGTCAGCTTGGGGAATCCCCATGGCTCAGTAAATAATAATAGTGAAGATAATAAACTTGCCTGTCTTGTTCAACATTTTCTCTATCCCAATTAGCTGATATATGCACTAACATTTACTGAATGAAGAAATGATCATGATACCAACAGTAAGAATTGTTTCCACTTATTGAGAACTTACCAAGTGCATGAGACTGCACTAAGCACTTTTTGTATATTCTCTTAATTAATCACTGAACATTCTGAAGTGAAAATGAATCTCTTGAGGTTCATTTTATTTTCATCATAGCCTTTCTAAAAAGTAATAGGATGATTTATGATAAAGTTAAGTAAATTAAAATTTGATATTGAAAATTTTCTTCATTGAAAAATTTGTCATAATCATGAAAACCAAAAGCTATAAAAGTTTTTTTAAAAAAAATCTTTGTGCAAATGTATAAATTCAAAAGATTGTAGAGAAGGAATTTTTAAGATCATCTTGTCCAATTTCTCAATTTTACAAAGGAGAAAAATAAGAAATTGATTGATTTAAACTCAATGTCACACCATTAACCAGTGACAGAGACGGGAGTAGATCCCCCAAGATGTATTGGTCCCAGTAGGCCTATGTTGTAGTATTTTCTTACTATTCCCCTCAAGATTATTAGAGTAATAATTATCTAATAATTTTTAGAGCTAGAGAATTCACAGAAGCCCAGTGCACTGCATCACCCTATGTCTCTGGGGCAAATGTAGTGCCTGTCATAAATAATGAGGTATTGCTTAGTGAGGATTCTCAAGAAGGTGACTCTGACCTGGATCAGTGGGAGAGTCAGAGTGAAGTAATAGCAACACTATACCTCAATTTTTCTACAAGCTTTTATCTGTTCTACTGCCAATTAAAACCCTTTTTTAAAACACACACACACACACACACACACACACACACACAAATCCCATGAGAGGTTAACCTGCAGGTAACTTTCCTCTCATCCATCAGGTGGGTCTCCCCTAGAAAAGGTTTGAGAACCTTCGTTTTGTGTCGTCAGGGAGTATTGCCTCTCTGGACAAATATCTCTGCAAGGAGGTGGAAGCCATGGTTGGAGCCTGAGGTCAGAAGTCAAAGCTGCCTAGCCCTGCAGAGGTAGCAAGAGGCTCAGCTCCTGTTTCTCCAACTGTGGATAGAGGAGTGGCCCAGGATCGCCTGATGCCCAAGGCTATAGGATTGGTTATATAACACCTGCAACTGTGCCCATCATATTACCAAAGCTTAGGTATCTGGTCATAGAAACCTTTCTTTAGATAACACAGATAGGTCACAACTGGAGCTTAGCAGTCTGTTTTTGGAGAAAAAGAAAACCTATAAGGATTATGACATATTCTTATAAATGCAGTAAAACTGGTTACTTTTTATGAGGTCTTCATCAAGCCACATTTATTTTTCTTTTTTTGGTTTAAACAACAGAAATTTATTTTCCACAGTTTAGGAAGCTGAAAGTCTGAGATCAAGGTCCAACAAGATTGATTTCTGATGAGGGTCTTCTCCTAGGCCTGCAGATGACCACCTTCCCACTGGGCCTCACATGACACAGGGGTGGGGAGCAGGGAGCTCTCTGGTGTCTTTCCTTATAAAGGCACTAATCCCACCTTGAGGGCGACATTTTCATGACCTCATCTAACTCTTAAGTACTTCCACCAAAGCTCCATATCCAAAGATCATCACACCAGGGATTAGGGCTTCAAATATAAATTTTGGGGGACGTAACATTTAGTCCACAACATTTACCAAACTGAGATTCTACAAAGAAGTAAAATTGGAGTCAAAACCAAGTAACGGCAAGCAGGGAAATGGAAACAGAGGTAACTGGATAGGGAGGGGTATTTAAGAACGCTTCTAATAGGAGAACCAGTGAATTAGGGCAGCTGGGTCTGTTAAGACCATTCTCAGAGGAGAATAAAATATACTTCTAGGTCCTGAAAGGCCTTTATGCCTTTGCTCCAGGATCTCCTTCTGCTCTAACTACTTGATTTGCAGGAGGTGAATTGCAGAACTGTTTCTCTACCTTTTGCTGCATATTCTCTGTGCTTGTTTATATTTGTAATGTGAATTTGCTATTGATCCTATATTGTTCCAGAAACATCCTCGTGTATTTTTGAACCTGTTTTTGCTTAGTGTCCCTAAGTAGCATGAAACCTCTTGAGGGTAGGAGTTGTGCTTATTTCTTACGTATATATCTAAAGAACTGCATTAGCAGTTTACTACACCATGTAATGTTGTTAGATTTTTTTCAGCTGTTTATGAAAATTCTTGCTCTTCTCTCATATCCTTTCTCATAGAAGACCTCACATTTTTTCCCACTTCATCCTCAAAAAAACATCTTTCTTTTCTTCTATACATGTTATTGTAGTTTTCAACATTTTCTTTTTTCAATTATTTATCAAAATTTAGCACTTTTCTCATATCCTTTCTCATAGAAGACCTCACATTTTTCTCACTTCATCCTCTAAAATGTAATCTTTCTCATCTTCTATACATATCATTGCAATTTTTGACATTTTCTTTGTAAAATGTATATATAAAAACAAATATTTATGTGTGTGTGTGTGTATATATACACACACATATATATATACACACACATATATATACACACACACACTCATTGCGTTTAAAGTGTTTACATAGCACTTGAGCTTTTCTTTTGTTTTTCAACTTTTATTTTAGATTCAGGGTGTACATGTGCCTGAATTGTTACCTGAGTATATTGAGTGATTAAGCTACATTCTGAAAGAAGTTTCTAGTGCTTCCCTTTGCCTGCAGAAAAGACCATATTGTAACCTGCTCCATTTAATAAGAATTTATCCTAGAATTTTTAAAAGATGCATAAAACCCAACTTTATAAATTTTTCAGTGTTTTGCTCATTAAGAATCAAGAAGCTTACTCCATACCCCACTGGAACTTGAAAGGATGCATTTGAAAACCAAACAACGCAGCTCCACAGGCTTTTGTAGAGGCAGAGCATTAAAAGAGTATCAAGTCATTTCTTAGTTGAATAGTTTATTTTTTTAACAAGAGGGAGGTGAGTGTGGACAAGATCGCCATGTAACACTCCCAGTGAGGGAATCAGAAGACACAGTTGTTGTTCTGGCTTTGGTGAAGAAGCCTTAATTTCAGAAATATTGATGATTCTGATCTCTCGATTCTCAATTTCTCTCCTCCAGCAATAAAGAGGCATGGGAAGTCAACTCAGCCTGATGCTCTAGTGTCAAACAAGATTTCCCATGCAGTAGACTGGAGGATCCAGATCTGATTCTACCTTTATTATTTTTTCCTTTATCAAATAATGTCACCTTCCCCTTTTTATTGATGCTCATCTCAGGTATAGATTTTAAAAAACAAAACAAAATTCAAGCCTCCCCAACAGAAAATCCCTTGGATTTCATAAGTTCTGAATCAGGCAATTACTGTTCAACCCCTTATTCTTTCTCTTAGAAGGAGTGATTTACACGCCTGTCACCAAAAGTTTTGCTGGAGCCAGACTCATGACAGGTTTCTAAGGTTTTGGTGCACATTTATGGAGGCAGAGCTGGGCCATTTGAAATGTTTTACTACAAAGATTTGCTCCTTAGTCTCATTAAGTATCTATAGAAAATCAAACTAAGAAGCACTTTGCAGTCAATCACAGGACTGTTCAGTTAGGGTGTTAGCGAGGGATTCATAAAGCTTTCAGAGAGGAGACTTTTCCTTATAATATTGGCTACATTGTATGACAATTCAGAATTCATAAAGAGATAGTTTAAATATCAAAAATAGGTAAGTTAGGATGACAATATGATAACCAGATTAGAGATTGAGCTGAAGGAGGTAACAGAATCAATTTGAAGCTATTACCTTTGTTGCTAGTGTAATCAGATGAGTGTTCAAATATTATAACCCCAGCCTAAGACAAAATAGTTTTACTTTTCTCAAATGCTTCAAAATAGTTACCATTTTTCAGGAGAAAAAGAGCAAAATGGCCACTTCTCAGTAGAGAGAATTAGCCTTACCTATTGATTACTGTATCTTCATTTGCTAATTTATTCACAGAATGTTTATCGAATACCCAGCATTTGCCTGGCACTGAGCTATGCACAATGACGAAGACCCCTCAAGAAACTTCCAAAAGGAAAGTTCAAAGGAGACCCTGTGAACATTAGATAGGAACATGCAAACTTTAAAACAAGTTGCCTTTATATCCCCACCCCCATTCCCTGGATGCTGGCAGGTGGAGGACCACTGAATGGCTCAAAAGTGAAAGTAAAGAGAGAAATACTGTGTGTTACTGTATTGCAGAAAACTTACAGAAAACTTAAAAGGATGACTGAGCGGGTGTTGTTCTGAACCTAGAAGATGATAAGGGAGAGAGCATTCGATTTGGGAGAAACAGTGAGGACAAGGACCTGTGGACATCAGGTCCTTGACCACACCTGAGAAAGATCCAGGTGTGTTTTGTGTTGGTGAGTGGACAGACCTGGCTGAAGCAGGGTGCATGGCAGATGTGTTCGCTAGAACAAGAAGAGTTGTTTCTACTTGCTTTTTTTTCCACTTAAATTCACTTACATGTTCTGATCAGGAAACTGAATCAACTTAAACCTTGTTCAGGAAGCTGAATTTGGAAGGAACATATAAGATGGTGTAATGATTTTTAAATATGTCAAAAAATATTTTTAAATATTTTGGAAAGAAGCTTCAAAAGGTGGAGTCTAATTTTCCACCCTTGAACGTGCAGCCTAATTAAGTGACTCACTTCTAACAAATAAGATATGGCAGAAGAGATGACCTGTGCCTTCTGAGCCTAGGCTGTCAAAGAGTGGCTTCTGTCTGCTGTTTCTCTTGGATCCCTCACTTTGGGGAGAGCCAGACCTTACGTTGGGTGGACACTCAAGCTGCCCAGTGGACAGGCTTATGTAGAAAGTAAAATGAGACATCTCACCAACAACCAGTCACAACTGACCAGCTCATGTGAACGAGCCACCTTGGGAGCACATCCTCTGGTCTGGTGAGCCTTCAGATGACTGCATCACTGGAGATATCATGACTCGACATTATGAGAGAGATCCCGAGGCAGAACTCCTCAGTTAGCCGATTCCCAAATTTCTGACACACAGAAACTGCAAGAATAATAAATTTTGGAATGATTTGTTACACAGCATTAGATAAACTAATGTAGACGGTAAGGTTAGCTAAAAAGTGGTTGTAACAACCTAAGACCTGACATGTGGAGTTGGCTATGAGAATGGCAAGGAATAAATAAACATAAAATATTATATGGAGTAAAACTTAGTGGCTTGTTGAACAAAGAAGTTGAGGAAAAGAAATAAACCAAGATGGCTCTAAGAAAGTATAAGAATGGTGGTGGCCATGATAGAAATATCAGTAGACAGTGGGTAGGAAAAATGGCTTTAGGAAAAATTATCTTTCAAAATAGTGACCGTAGAGAACTACACTATAAAATAAGCTATAGTGAGAATGGCAGACTGTTGAAATTAGATTTCTTAGAGATTAGCCATTTCCACTATCTGATTTTACAGAGAAAACCAAGGCAATCACATATGACTCTGCATTTAGAAGGACCCTGTGCTTGGTTTAATGCTCTGCTCTTGCTCTCTTGAAATTATTAATAATTTTTGAACAAGGGTCTCGTATTTTTATTCTTCACTGGACCCACAAATTAAGTAGCTAGTCTTGTGCACACTCCTGCCTTTCCATGTTGATTCTGACTTGCGTGATGAGTGTGAGATTATCTGTTCCTCATATTAATAGAATCCTAAGATTGGCGAGGGGTGAGGGAGGAGAATGGTTTTGTTCTTACCACATTGCATTGCTTGTCACTACACTGAGTGTCTTCCTATTAGTAGTCATTTCCTACGTCATGAATCATCAAGATGCAATTGGTCCGAGACCCAGATCTTCAAGGTGCTTATAAGTGACATACTGAATTCTCAAAGGTGAGTTCTGTTGCAAGGAAATGGAGCCTATCCTATTGTGGAGATGCTGTCAAATGAACACTGAATCTGTTAACTGTAATATTCCAGAATATTATGTGGCATGTGTCAGGCCTCTGAGCCCAAGCTAAGTCATCATATCCCCTGTGACCTGCACATATACCTCCAGATGGCCTGAAGCAACTGAAGATCCACAAAAGAAGTGAAAATAGCCTTAAGTGATGACATTCCACCATTGTGATTTGTCTCTGCCCCACTCTAACTGATCAATGTACTTTGTAATCTCCTCCACCCTTAAGAAGGTTCTTTGTAATTCTCCCCACCCTTGAAAATGTACGTTGTGAGATCCACCCCCTGCCCACAAAACATTGCTCCTAACTCCACTGACTATCCCAAAACCTATAAGAACTCATGATAATCCCACCACCCTTGCTGACTCGCTTTTCAGACTCAGCCCGCCTGCACCCAGGTGAAATAAACAGCCTTGTTGCTCACACAAAGCCTGTTTGGTGGTCTCTTCACATGGACGCGTGAGACAGTATGGTCCTAAATGAATTCATGTCACACTAGTTTCTTGAGACTGATATGTAGCTGAAGCAGAAGAATCACTTGAGCCGAGGAGATCAAGACCAGCTGGGTAACATAGCAAGACTCCATCTCTACAAAAAAATTTAAAAATTAGCCTGGCAGCCGGGAGCGGTGGCTCATGCCTGTAATCCCAGCACTTTGGGAGGCCAAGGCAGGTGGATCACGAGGTCAGGAGATCGAGACCATCCTGGCTAACACAGTGAAACCCCGTCTCTACTAAAAATACAAAAATTAGCCGGGCGCGGTGGTAGGCGCCTGTAGTCCCAGCTACTCAGGAGGCTGAGGCAGGAGAATGGTGTGACCCGGGAGGCGGAGCTTGCAGTGAGCAAGATTGCACCACTGCACTCCAGCCTGGGTGACAGAGAGAGACTCCGTCTCTAAAAAAAAAAAAAAAAATAGCCTGGCATAGTGGCACACACCTGTAATTCCAGCTACTTGGGAGGTTGAGGCAGGAGAATTTCTGAGGCCCAGGAGGTTGAGGCGGCAGTAAGCCATGATCAGGCCACTGCACTCCAAGCCGGGTGACAGAGCAAGACCCTATCTCAAAAAAAAATAAAATAAAGAAAGAAAAGAAAATAGGGCACAGCCACAGAGGTGTTTTTGTGTTTGAGTAATTAGTTCCTATAATTTCGTAATTTAGGTGGCAGGAGGGTTTTTCTTTTGACTACTCGGTATTGGGTGTTACTTCTTACTCTATTTGCACAAAAGGAATCCTATTTTGCTCTATTTTGCTCAAAAACCATGCTCTATTGCAGTTTCATAAGTGCTAGAGCAGGGCGTCCTAACCTTGGTCTGTGGTTAGAAGGGGTTGATAATATCCCCTGAAATTGTATGCAAAACTTGGTGTGGTTGTGGGTGTCTGTAGAAAAATACCTGAGCATTTCTCTGCTTGGAATGCTGGCCACCTCCTCTCTGCCTGTCTCATTCCTACTTGGTTGCAAAGGCCCAACTCAAATCCCACCTCCTTCTAGAAACCTGCTCCCAGCTGCTGCCTTCCCCAACTCCTCCTTGTTCTTGGAAAACTCTCCTACCTTTAGCCTCCTGGGGATTTTGTCACCTACATTATTTGTCTGTCCTTTGCTACATTTTGGTCCATTTCCCCAGTATACTAGGAGGCTCTTGAGGGGAAGTAAAATTGGTGTACCCTACATACACTACATAATACACTATATGAGATACTGAGAAGCCTTTAGTGAGTACTTAGTGAGGCTGTGGCTCTTGAGAATGTCTCAGTCTTAGAGAATCTCTCCTGGAACACTCCAGGGAATCTGAAAAACAACCACAAATATCTCCCCATTCACCTTCTTCCCACCAAGCTGACCTCATTAGGTTCCACTTCATGTTCATTCATATCTCATTGAATATTTCACATTCATTAACCCCACTTACATCCATTCTGCATCTGTGTTGACAAAGACTGTTTGGGATCTTAGTTTGCGGAACATAATAATTTTCTGGAGTTTTAAATGGCACTTCTCTGGTGTCCTTGAATAATAAATAAATCTCCTGAATATGCTTTAATATGCTCCAAATAAATCAGGTTTTCATTATAAGAATATGTCATACTCTTCTTCAGTTAAATTGCAATGAAAGTACTAGAGATATATAATGTGAATTAATAGGACTTGCTTTGGAAATGTACAACCCACTTAGTGTATGTGTTTGTGAGTGTGTGCATACTTCTGTGTATATTTATTTATGTGTGAGGTCTTGTTTCTTCACCTCTATTATAGCACCTGTCAAAAACTTCTTTGTATTAGAATTATTTACACACTTATTTGTCCTCCTCCTTTAAATCGGAGGTTCCCTAGGGATGGAACGAGAGCTCCTTTTCCTGGATCTTTCCACTGAGTCTACAGCATGCAATATTTTGCATATGGAAGGGTCACAATCAATGTTAGCTTACTTTGAAAGGGGGTATTCATAATGTTATGAAATGTTAAGGGGATACTCGTTTGAGCACAGCAGGTTTTGGCAAGAAAGCAACATCAGGCATGTGCTTGCTTAAACTGCTCCTTCCAGATGGATAGTGCATATCAGAGAGGTTTCTGCCTATCAGAAAAAACAGCATTTCTTCCCACTTGGGAAACGGCCAGTCTTACCAGCATGAATAATTTTAAAACAGAGAAGCCTGGAAGCCCTCATCAGGTAGAACTTGCTTTCCTTCATTAATGGCCAGGCAAGTCTTCCCAAATGATTCTTTTTGAAAATATGTCTCTCAACCGTCATAGACAGACCCTTCTCCTATGTTAAGGCCATAAACTGTGCTTTCTGATCCAGCTTTGTCCTTCAGCCAGTTTCAGCAAGTTTAGGTAGGGTATCCCCTGCCCAGGGCTAACTCCAACATTCTGCAGGTGCTTGCAACATCTGTGAATTAGTTAAAACACGGGGTGGGGTAGTTTCATTTTCTGAAAAGCACTTCAGAAACCAATGTCCCAACAAAAAGGGCACCAGAGAGTATCTCTGAGAAGCATACACTTCTGATGGAAAGATCTCGAGGTGGGGTCTGAAGACACCCTTCCCCACTCCCACCTCCACAGCACTTGTCTACATTATAGGAGGCCTAAATTAAAAGCCTAAATTAAATTCAGTTTGCTGGAACTTTTTAAAGACTGCTTTACTCATGTGAAACTTTCCTCCAAAAAAAGACTGAACTTCTTTTAAATGCATATAACCACAAAAACCTTTTTATTAAAATGATCTCTGACAAATATAGTAGAGAGAAAGATGTGGGAATTCAATATATAGTCCTGCCTCTTTTTTTCTGATTTTAGGGAAATATTCATCTCAAAGTACTTTATAAAACACAGAGAACAAAAATCCAGCCACTTTCAGACTGAAGACAGTAGACAATCACTGCAGAATAACTAGCCTCTTCTATTGCTGTTATTTATAAGGTTTATGTATAAAAAGCATATTTTAAAAGGCTTTCATTTTCCTTTGGAAAAAAAAAAAAGAAAGCTTTTTAAAATAATCTGCAAGATTCAAATATGCCCCCCACCTTAAATTCTGCCCTTCTCCTGTTTCTATCCATTCCCCCTTCCTGATCCATTCATGTACAGTTGCACAGGGTGTCTCCAACAGTACTTACTTAGGTCGAGTCACCTATGTTCGTGTTGGATTTCTAGGCTCCAATACATAAACTAAATCCTCTCAACATATGTGTCCTTACCTCCCAAAGATCTATGTGGGATACCCTATAATTTTGAAGCACTTGGCAAATTTGTGTCCATTTAGCATCCAGTTAAATTATATTTACCTCAAGTTTACTGTAAAAATTGAGAAAATAACACATCTGACTAAAGCAACTATTTAAAGGAATTAAGTTGTGGGTGTCTCTTAACGTATACTTAGCTTGGAGGAAAACAAAGCTAGACATCTGGATGCTCTTAGAAACTACCAGGAGATAAAACTTTCCTTAGATAATTATAATGTGTATCTTTATGTGGTAATCTTTTCTGCAAAAGATCTCGCCATACTTTGCAACTATTTATTCAGGCAGTGACCTTCTTCACTCTCACCATCCAATACACTAATTGTAAAGATCATTAATATACTAAAATGTTTTTGAAAAGCATGGTAAATCTACAGAGAATTTTTGGTTCACTTATAATCCTGTAAAAATGCAAACAAGTAGATAGTTACTTGCAATAAAATTTGGGTTTACACTCCTTCCTCCAAACTATAATATTTGGTTAAAAAAAAATCAGAAATGTTTCCTTTAGCCTGGCCTCTGTTTGGTCAGTGATATTTGTACTTCGGTCAGAATTGTACAGCTAGCTTGCAAACACGCAGATCCCGGGCCCCATTCTGTTTTGATTCTGTTGTTCTGAGGTGCAGCCCAAGAATATGCAGATGTGGCAAACAGCAACACCCCTCATGCACATTTCCCCAAAGATGATTCAGATGCAGGTAGGACCACTCTTTAAAGAAACACACTCTTACACTTTAGTGAGCATCAGACTCTTAACAAGAAGGACATATAAAGACATGATTGCTGAACCCACCCTAGAGTTTCTGATATGATAGGCCAAGGATAGGGCCTGAGAATTTGCATTTCTAACCAGTTCCCAGGTGACACTGATGCTATTGGTTCAGGGACCACACTTTGTGAATGATGGCTATGGGTTCAATTAACATGTCTGCTCAATATAACATAAAAGAAGCAAGGTAGTATATTGCCGAAGTTCTCAAGATCCTGTAAAACCTGCTGCCCACCCACCTTTCCAGTGCTATGCTACCACCTACTCTGAAACACCCTACACTCCAGCCAGTCCAGCCTCCCTGCCATTCCCTAAAGGTTCAGACAGCTGTATGTGTATGGGCTGATGCTTCTTCTTGGAACTGGGTAATCATATGTGGTTTGCAAGACCCAGAATGATCATTTCTGATGAGCCTTCTCCTATCCCCCAAGCCAAAAGTTTTACTCTCTCCTCAGCATCCATAGCTCCCTGTGTGTAGAGTGGCTTTTATTGAGTTGTGTGTGTGTCTGTTTTCTCCACTAGATTTTTAGCCCCTCAAGACTAGGTTTCAGATGATTTAGTATTCTCACTGAAGACTTGCAGAAAGTATACCAGCAGGATTAAAATTGGATTGACCCATATCCTTTAACAGTGTTTGCAATGTGTGGTCCACAGACCTCTGGGGGTGTCCTGAGACACTTTCAGAGCTGGGTCTACAAGACTAAATGGATTTTTGTAATAGTAATAATTGTATTTGCTTTTTTCCACTATGTTGACATTTACGTGCAAAAGCCATCCTAGGTGAAACTGCTGTCACATTAGTATAAATCAAGGCAGGGCCCACACTGTGTCAATAGTCATTGTACTCTATACAGACAGAGATTCACAGGTAAAAGGAGTGGGGGTAAAGCAAGTTCACTTAAGAATGTCCTTAATGAAGCAATAAAATTTACTAATTTTATGAACTCTCAAATCTTGAGTACAAATCTTTGATACCGTGTGATGAAATGAGTTCATATAACACATTTTCTCATACCAGTTCTGAGAGGAAAAGCACTCATGTGATTGTCTGGCAAAGTAAACCAGCTGCTTTTGTTTTTCTTTCAGAGAACACCAATTTTACTTGGAAAAAAAATGATAAATTATGGCCATTCAGACTCAAGAATGTGATAGACACTATCTCAGAAATAAACAAAGTCAACCTTCCAGGTCAAGAAAAACAACTGACAGCATTTGTTGCCAGTGATAAAATTTGGGCTCTCCAGAGAAAATGTGAAACTGAAAATTCATCACTGTGAAGCTCCCCAGTACATGAAGACATAATGATATTAACAAATACGTTTTTTGTATTGTACAATGAAATGTGTCACTACTTGGGAGAACTTGGTAACTCGGTGAACCAATATTTTCAAAATAATCAATGCATGAGTTACACAACCACGCATGCATGGATACAAACATTCGAAATGCAGTCCAGAATGGTGGCTCATGCCTGTAATCCCAGCACTTTGGGAGGTCAAGGCAGGTGGACCACTTGAGATCAGGAGTTCCAGACCAGCCTGGCCAATACAGTGAAACCCTGTCTCTACTAAAAATAGAAAATAATAGCTGGGCCTGGTGGTGCACGCCTGTAATCCCAGCTACTTGGGAGGCTGAAGCGTGAATTGCTTACACTTACATTAAAAATATTAAAATATACCCTCCAATTACACATTTGTCTAGGGCTAGCTTTTCTTTATATACATCAATCAAAGCACCATGTCACAGCAGATTGAATGTAGAAACATATGTGAAAATTCAACTGTCTTCTATTAAGCCATACTTAAGAGAAACTTGCAAAAATGCAAAACAACACCAATTTCCATACAATGGTTCCGTTTTGGAAAATTTTAATAAAAATGCATTATTTATTTTTAAAAATAACTAGGGGGCGGAGCAAGATGGCCAAATAGGAACAGCTCCAGTCTCCAACTCCCAGTGCGAGGGACACAGAAGACCAGTGATTTCTTTATTTTCAACTGAGGTACTGGGTTCATCTCACTAGGCAGTGCCAGACAATCGGTGCTGGTCAGCTGCTGCAGCCCAACCAGCGAGAGCTGAAGCAGGGCGAGGCATCTCCTCACCTGGGAAGCGCAAGGGGGAAGGGAATCCCTCTTCCTAGCCAGGGGAACTGAGACACGCAACACCTGGAAAATCGGTTAACTCCCACCCCAATACTGCGCTTTAAGCAAACGGGCACACCAGGAGATTATATCCCATACCTGGCCGGGAGGGTCCCACACCCACGGAGCCTCCCTCATTGCTAGCGCAGCAGTCTGCGAACTAATCGCAAGGCAGCAGCGAGGCTGGGGGAGGGGGCCATCCATTGCTGAGGCTTAAGTAGGTAAACAAAGCTGCTGGGAAGCTCGAACTGGGTGGAGCTCACAGCAGCTCAAGGAAACCTGCCTGTCTCTGTAGACTCCACCTCTGGGGACAGGGCACAGTAAACAACAACAAAAGCAGCAGAAACCTCTGCAGACACAAACGACTCTGACAGCTTTGAAGAGAGCAGTGGATCTCCCAACATGGAGGTTCAGATCTGAGAAGGGACAGACTGCCTGCTCAAGTGGGTCCTTGACCCCTGAGTAGCCTAACTGGGAGACATCCCCCACTAGGGGCAGTCTGACACCCCACACCTCACAGGGTGGAGTACAGCCCTGAGAGGAAGCTTCCAAAGCAAGAATCAGACAGGTACACTCGCTGTTCAGAAATATTCTATCTTCTGCAGCCTCTGCTGCTGATACCCAGGCAAACAGGGTCTGGAGTGGACCTCAAGCAATCTCCAACAGACCTACAGCTGAGGGTCCTGACTGTTAGAAGGAAAACTATCAAACAGGAAGGACACCTACACCAAAACCCCATCAGTACGTCACCATCATCAAAGACCAGAGGCAGATAAAACCACAAAGATGGGGAAAAAGCAGGGCAGAAAAGCTGGAAATTCAAAAAATAAGAGCGCATCTCCCCTGGCAAAGGAGCGCAGCTCATCGCCAGCAATGGATCAAAGCTGGACGGAGAATGACTTTGACGAGATGAGAGAAGAAGGCTTCAGTCCATCAAACTTCTCAGAGCTAAAGGAGGAATTACGTACCCAGCGCAAAGAAACTAAAAATCTTGAAAAAAAAGTGGAAGAATTGATAGCTAGAGTAATTAATGCAGAGAAGGTCATAAATGAAATGAAAGAGATGAAAACCATGACACGAGAAATACATGACAAATGCACAAGCTTCAGTAACTGACTCGATCAACTGGAAGAAAGAGTATCAGCGATTGAGGATCAAATGAATGAAATGAAGCGAGAAGAGAAACCAAAAGAAAAAAGAAGAAAAAGAAATGAACAAAGCCTGCAAGAAGTATGGGATTATGTGAAAAGACCAAATCTACCTCTGATTGGGGTGCCTGAAAGTGAGGGGAAAATGGAACCAAGTTGGAAAACACTCTTCAGGATATCATCCAGGAGAACTTCCCCAACCTAGTAGGGCAGGCCAACATTCAAATCCAGGAAATATAGAGAATGCCACAAAGATACTCCTCGAGAAGAGCAACTCCAAGACACATAATTGCCAGATTCACCAAAGTTGAAATGAAGGAAAAAATCTTAAGGGCAGCCAGAGAGAAAGGTCTGGTTACCCAAAAAGCGAAGCCCATCAGACTAACAGCAGATCTCTCGGCAGAAACTCTACAAGCCAGAAGAGAGTGGGGGCCAATATTCAACATTCTTAAAGAAAAGAATTTTAAACCCAGAATTTCATATCCAGCCAAACTAAGTTTCATAAGTGAAGGAGAAAAAAAATCCTTTACAGATAAGCAAATGCTTAGAGATTTTGTCACCACTAGGCCTGCCTTACAAGAGACCCTGAAGGAAGCACTAAACATGGAAAGGAACAACCGGTACCAGCCATTGCAAAAAAACATGCCAAAATGTAAAGACCATCGAGGCTAGGAAGAAACTGCATCAACTAACGAGCAAAATAACCAGTTAATATCATAATGGCAGGATCAAGTTCACACATAACAATATTAACCTTCAATGTAAATGGACTAAATGCTCCAATTAAAAGACACAGACTGGGAAACTGGATAAAGAGTCAAGACCCATCAGTCTGCTGTATTCAGGAGACCCATCTCACATGCAGAGACATACATAGGCTCAAAATAAAGGGATGGAGGAAGATTTACCAAGCAAATGGAGAACAAAAAAAAGCGGGGGTTGCAATACTAGTCTCTGATAAAACAGACTTTAAACCATCAAAGATCAAAAGAGATAAAGAAGGCCATTACATAATGGTAAAGGGATCAATTCAACAGGAAGAGCTAACTATCCTAAATATATATACACCTAATACAGGAGCACCCAGATTCATAAAGCAAGTCCTTAGAGACTTACAAAGAGACTTAGACTCCCATACAATAATAATGGGAGACTTTAACACTCCACTGTCAACATTAGACAGATCAACGAGACAGAAAATTAACAAGGATATCCAGGAATTGAACTCATCTCTGCAGCAAGCAGACCTAATAGACATCTATAGAACTCTCCACCCCAAATCAACAGAATATACATTCTTCTCAGCACCACATCACACTTACTCCAAAATTGACCACATAATTGGAAGTAAAGTATTCCTCAGCAAATGTACAAGAACAGAAATTATAACAAACTGTCTCTGAGACCACAGGGCAATCAAACTAGAACTCAGGACTAAGAAACTCAATCAAAACCGCTCAACTATATGGAAACTGAACAACCTGCTCCTGAATGACTACTGGGTACATAACGAAATGAAGGCAGAAATAAAGATATTTTTTGAAACCAATGAGAACAAAGATACAACATACCAGAATCTCTGGGACACATTTAAAGCAGTGTGTAGAGGGAAATTTATAGCACTAAATGCCCACAAGAGAAAGCAGGAAAGATCTAAAATTGACACTCTAACATCACAATTAAAAGAACTAGAGAAGCAAGACAAACACATTTGAAAGCTAGCAGAAGGCAAGAAATAACTAAGATCAGAGCAGAACTGAAGGAGAGAGAGACACAAAAAACCCTCCAAAAAAATCAATGAATCCAGGAGTTGGTTTTTTGAAAAGATCAACAAAATTGACAGACCACTAGCAAGACTAGGAAAAGAGAGAAGAATCAAATAGATGCAATAAAAAATGATAAAGGGGATATCAGCACCAACCCCACAGAAATACAAACTACCATCGGAGAATACTATAAACACCTCTATGCAAATAAACTAGAAAATCTAGAAGAAATGGATAATTTCCTGGACACTTACACTCTTCCAAGACTAAACCAGGAAGAAGTTGAATCCCTGAATAGACCAATAGCAGGCTCTGAAATTGAGGCAATAATTAATAGCCTACCAACCAAAAAAAGTCCAGGACCAGATGGATTCACAGCTGAATTCTACCAGAGGTACAAGGAGGAGCTGGTACCATTCCATCTGAAACTATTCCAATCAATGGAAAAAGAGGGAATCCTCCCTAACTCATTTTATGAGGCCAACATCATCCTGATACCAAAGCCTGGCAGAGACACAACAAAAAAAGAGAATTTTAGACCAATATCCCTGATGAACATTGATGCAAAAATCCTCAATAAAATACTGGCAAACCGGATTCAGCAGCACATCAAAAAGCTTATCCACCATGATCAGGTGGGCTTCATCCCCAGGATGCAAGGCTGGTTCAACATTTGCAAATCAATAAACATAATCCAGCATATAAACAGAACCAAAGACAAGAACCACATGATTATCTCAATAGATGCAGAAAAGGCTTTTGACAAAATTCAACAGTCCTTCATGCTAAAAACTCTCAATAAATTCGGTATTGATGGAACATACCTCAAATTAATAAGAGCTATTTATGACAGACCCACAGCCAATATCACACTGAATGGGCAAAAACTGGAAAAATTCCCTTTGAAAACTGGCACAAGACAGGGATGCCCTCTCTCACCACTCCTATTCAACATAGTGTTGGAAGTTCTGGCTAGAGCAATCAGGCAAGAGAAAGAAGTAAAGGGTATTCAGTTAGGAAAAGAAGAAGTCAAATTGTCCCTCTTTGCAGATGACATGATTGTATATTTAGAAAACCCCATTGTCTCAGCCCAAAATCTCCTTAAGCTGATAATCAACTTCAGCAAAGTCTCAGGATACAAAATTGATGTGCAAAAATCACAAGCATTCGTATACACCAGTAACAGACAAACAGAGAGCCAAATCAGGAATGAACTTCCATTCACAATTGCTTCAAAGAGAATAAAATACCTAGGAATCCAACTTACAAGGGATGTAAAGGACCTCTTCAAGGAGAACTACAAACCACTGCTCAGTGAAATCAAAGAGGACACAAACAAATGGAAGAACATACCATGCTCATGGATAGGAAGAATCAATATCGTGAAAATGGCCATACTGCCCAAGGTTATTTATAGATTCAATGCCATCCCCATCAAGCTACCAATGAGTTTCTTCACAGAATTGGAAAAAACTGCTTTAAATTTCATATGGAACCAAAAAAGAGCTCGCATCTCCAAGACAATCCTAAGTCAAAAGAACAAAGCTGGAGGCATCACGCTACCTGACTTCAAACTATACTACAAGGCTACAGTAACCAAAACAGCATGGTACTGGTACCAAAACAGACATATAGACCAATGGAACAGAACAGAGTCCTCAGAAATAATACCACACATCTACAGCCATCTGATCTTTGACAAACCTGAGGAAAACAAGAAATGGGGAAAGGATTCCCTATTTAATAAATGGTGCTGGGGAAATTGGCTAGCCATAAGTAGAAAGCTGAACTGGATCCTTTCCTTACTCCTTATACAAAAATTAATTCAAGATGGATTAGAGACTTAAATGTTAGACCTAATACCATAAAAACCCTAGAGGAAAACCTAGGTAGTACCATTCAGGATATAGGAATGGGCAAAGACTTCATGTCTAAAACACCAAAAGCAATGGCAGCAAAAGCCAAAATTGACAGATGGGATCTAATTAAACTAAAGAGCTTCTGCACAGCAAAAGAAACTACCATCAGAGTGAACAGGCAACTTACAGAATGGGAGAACATTTTTGCAATCTACTCATCTGACAAAGGGCTAATATCCAGAACCTACAAAGAACTCAAACAAATTTACAAGAAAAAAACAAACAACCCCATCAAAAAGTGGGCAAAGGATATGAACAGACATTTCTCAAAAGAAGACATTCATACAGCCAACAGACACATGAAAAAATGCTCATCATCACTGGCCATCAGAGAAATGCAAATCAAAACCACAATGAGATACCATCTCACACCAGTTAGAATGGCAATCATTAAAAATTCAGTAAACAGCAGGTGCTGGATAGGATGTGGAGAAATAGGAACACTTTTACACTGTTGGTGGGATTGTAAACTAGTTCAATCATTATGGAAAACAGTATGGCGATTCCTCAAGGATCTAGAACTAGAAATACTGTATGACCCAGCCATCCCATTACTGGGTATATACCCAAAGGATTATAAATTATGCTGCTATAAAGACACATGCACACATATGTTTATTGCGGCACTATCCACAATAGGAAAGACTTGGAATCAACCCAAATGTCCATCAGTGACAGACTGGATTAAGAAAATGTGGCACATATACACCATGGAGTACTATGCAGCCATAAAAAAGGATGAGTTTGTGTCCTTTGTATGGACATGGATGCAGCTGGAAACCATCATTCTTAGCAAACTATCACAAGAACAGAAAAAACCAAACACCGCATGTTCTCACTCATAGGTGGGAACTGAACAATGAGATCACTTGGACTTGGGAAGGGGAACATCACACACTGGGGCCTATCATGGGGAGGGGGGAGGGGAGAGGGATTGCATTCGGAGTTATACCTGATGTAAATGACGAGTTGATGGGTGCTGACGAGTTGATGGGTGCAGCACAGCAACATGGCACAAGTATACATATGTAACAAACCTGCACGTTATGCACATGTACCCTAGAACTTAAAGTATAATAATAATAAAAAATAAAAAATAAAAAAATTTAAAAAATGCATTATTTATGTTAACATGTATAGATTTTGTTATTTTAGGTGAATTTTTTAATAAACATTTAAAAATATTTTTTCATATTTTCTAATATGATAGATACTATGCACATAAATAAAATTTCTTTGGGGCTCTCAATAATTTTAAGAGTGTAGAAGGTCCTGAGACTTTTAAAGGTTTGAAAACAGTTACTTTGACTTCTCCACATATCAAAAATTGCAAAATATACACTTGCCTTCTCAAGCATATCTGACAAGATAGCCTTAACAAAGTCATGACAGTGGAAAAGTGGCTTTGGCCTTTGTTGATGGTGGAGGTGATGGTTGAGGAGGAGAGTGGCAACCTAAGCTCTTTTTTCTGTACACAGTCTCTCATCCATTCAGGCTTCCTAGGCCTGTTTTATTTTGAAAAGGGCAATCTTGAAGTCATTGTTTTCCCGTTACCAAAGGGATTGGCATTCCAAACCTTTGTCTCACTGTGGAATGAAAGGTTATATTTTCTGATAAAAGAATGCCAAGCTCCATCTATTTTGTGAGGGAGAGTTTTCTGGAGACACTGATATTGCTAAATCAGGCAGATACAGCCCTTCAGTACTTCCTTTCCATTGGTGCACGTAAAGTCCTTGCCAAGCTCAGAGGTATGTATAGGACATGGAAGTAGTGTTTCCCAAGTGAGGAACAGGAATGGATGAGATCTTACTTTAAAGGTCTCTAAAAATATTTCTCTGGACACTCTCCACTTACATGCTCACCATTAGTTCATGTACTCAAAAAGGGAGAATGAGAAGAACAGGGAAAAGAGGAAGAAGACATGAAAGATGAAAGGAAAGAAAAAAAGCAGGGAAGGAAGAAAGGAAAGAGGGAAGAAAGGAACCATTGATTGAGAAGTCACTGTGTTTTAGGCATTGTATTATATACTTTCTCACAAAAGAAAAAATTAGAGTGTAAAAATCTTGGGTTATTTTTTCAATGCCATGTACCTAGAAGGGGGCAGGGCCAGGTTCTCTCTCCACATAGCCCATGTCCTTCCTACAACATCACTTTGCCTTTCCTCAAAATGCTTGCCAACTTTTAAGTAAAGGTGATAAAATAAGACAAAACAACTTCCACAAGTTACTGTAAATTTTCAAATACTTTTACCCTCTAAAGTATAGGTTTATGTGTCATCTAAAGAGGATCCAGATGTTTTAAAAATGTGGAACAAAGAGAATGGCCTGGCTAATTTTAAGCAAAATTGTCCGACGGTTATCATTAATAAAATCACTGATGTTTAATAATTTTTAGTAATTTTATTAAGTGTTTGTAATATCTCCTGAAGGCAAGTTAATAAGTGATTTTGTTGTTGTTGTTGTTGTTGTTCTAGAGAATATTTTAAAAGGTTTCCTAGGTGCCAGGAAAGGAACGTGTTTTGCAAACATATCTCTGAGATATTTATTAACCTCATTTAACGGGTGAGGAAACAACAGCTCAGAGAGATAAGTGATTTATTCAAATAGCTCATGAGTGCCCAGGCAGGGTAACAAATCCAGGTAGTTTTACTCCCAAGCCCACACAATTAACCTCTATGTATACTGTTAGTTAGTGTTATAATTTGTCATATAATGTTGGCATAACTTAAATATGAATCAGTATATACAGTAATTAGAGACAACATGATTTTATCTTTGATAAGAAGTAAGGATATACTATACACTACTGTGACTATTATTCTAAGCTAAGAAGAAATTGTTTTCACTGCAACTGGAGTATCAGTAATCATATAAAACTATTCCACCTGCTCCAAGATTGAATCAGAGTATATTCTCTAATGATACAATAAGACAAACAGCAATAGCTAACCATTTGTATGTGCTTGGTATCCTTCTGAACATTCGGGTAACTTATAACCATGGTTTAGATGAACTGAGGCACAAAGAGTTTAAATAACATGTCTAAGAGCCCAAAGCTAATAAATGGACCTGGGATGGTAACTGAAGCCACCCCTTTTCACAGTGTGTACTTTTAAACAATAAGATCTACCCAATGGTACAAAATACACATGCACACAAGATTTTAAAAATAAAGGAAGATACAAGACTACTGGTATGGGCTCATCAAAAATATCAATGCTATGAAAAGCAGGGCGGTTGTTCTAAAATAAAGATTAAAGAAAAATGTCATTCAAATGCAAAACAAAATTCATAAGTGAATCTTGGGAAAATCATGTATATGCATAGCTATAAAGGACATTTGGGGAGTTGCTCTGCCTATGGAGTTGTCATTCTTTTATTTCTTTTCTTTCTTAATAAACTTGCTTTCACTTTACTCCAAAACTAATAATAAATAAAGGACATTTGGGGGCAATTCTGGGTATGAACTATGTATTAAATATTATTATTTAATATGGTTTGTCTGTGTCCCTACCCAAATCTCATCTTGAATTATAGCTGCCATAATCTTCATGTGTCATGAGAGGGACAAGGTGGGAGATAATTGAATCATGGGGACAGGTTTTTCCTGTGCTGTTCTTGTGATAGTGAATAAGCCTCATGAGGTCTGATGGTTATATAAAGGGCAGTTCCCCTGCACACACTCTCTTGTTTGCTGCCATGTAAGACATGACTTTGCTCCTCCTTCACCTTCTGCCATGATTGTGAGGCCTCCACAGCTATGTGAAACTGTGAGTCCATGAAACCTTTTTTTCTTTATAAATTAGCTAGTCTCTGGTATGTTTCTACTAGAAGTGTGAGAACTAACTAAAACAGTAAATTGGTATCAGGAGTGGGGCCCTGCTGTAAAGATAACCAAAAATGTGGATGTGACTTTAGAACTGGGTAACAGGCAGATGTTGGAACAGTTTAGAGGGCTCAGAAGAAGACAAGAAAATGTGGGGAATTTTAGAACTTCCTAGAGACATGAAGGGGTCAGAAGACAAGAGGATGTGAGAAAGTTTGACATTTCATAGAGTTTTGTTAAATGGCTTTGACCAAAGGGCTGAAAGTGATATAGACAATAACATCCAGTCTGAGGTGATCTCAGAGAGTGGTGAGGAACTTGTTAGGAACTGGAGTAAAGGTCACTTTTCCTATGCAAAGAGACTGACAGCATTTTGCCCCTGCCCTAGGGATCTGTGGAACTTTGAACTTGAGAGAGATGATTTAGGTTTTCTGGCAGAAGAAATTTCTAAGTGGCAAAGCATTCAAGAGGAAGCAGAACATCAAAGTTTGAAAAATGTGCAGCCCAATGATGCAATAGAAAAGAAAAACCCATTTTCTAGGGTGAAATTTGAGCCTGCTGCAGAAATTTGCATAAGTAACCAGGAGCCGAATGTTAATCACCAAAACAATGGGGAAAATGTCTTCAGGGCATGTCAGAGACCTTCTTGGAAGCCCCTCCCATCACAGGCCCTGAGGCCTAGGAGGGAAAAATGGTTTCATGAGCTGAGTCCAGGGCCCCCCTACTGTATGCAGCCTTAGGACTTGCTGCCCTGTGTTCCAGCTGCTCCAGTAGTGGCTAAAAAGGGCCAAGGTACAGCTCAGGCCATGGCTTCAGAGGGTGCAAGCCAGAGCTTTGCCAGTTTCCATGTGGTGTTGAGATTTCAGGTGCACAGAAGTCAAGAATTGAGGTTTGAGAACCTTCACCTAGGTTCTGAGGATGTAGGGAAACATCTAGATGTCCAGGCAAAGTTTCATGCAGGGATGGGACCTCTGCTGGCAGTGCAGAAGAGAAATGTGGGTTTGGAACCCCCACACAGACTCCTCTGCCTAGTGGAACTGTGAGAAGAGGGCCACCGTCATCCAGCTCCCAGAATGGTAGATCCACCAACAGCTTGCACTGTGCACCTGGAAAAACTATAGACACTCAACACCAGCCTGTGAAAGCAGCTGGGAGGGGGATTGGTCCCTGCAAAGCCACAGGGGCAGAACTGACCAAGGCCATGGGAGCCCACCTCTTGCATCAGCATGACCTGGATGTGAGACATGGAGTCAAAGGAGATCATTTTGGAACTTTAAGGTTTAATGACTGCTCTATTGGATTTTGGACTTCCATGGGCTCTGTGGCCCCTTTGTTTTGGCCAGTTTCTCCCATTTGGAACAGATGTATTTACCCAATGCCTGTACCCTCATTGTGACTAGGAAATAACTAACTGGCTTTTGATTGTATAGGCTTATAGGCAGAAGGGACTTGCCTTGTCTCAGATGAGACTTTGGACTTGGACTGTTGAGTTAATGCTGGAATTAGTTAAAACTTTGGCGGACAGTTGGAAGGGCATGATTGTGTTTTGAATTGTGAGAACATGAGATTTGAGAGGGGCCAGGGCAGATTGATATGGTTTGGCTGTGTTCCCACGCAAATCTCATCTTGAATTGTAGCTCCCATAATCCCCACATTGTTGTGGGAGGGACCCAGTAGGAGGCAACTGAATCATGGGGGTGGGTTTTTCCCGTGCTGTTCTCATAATAGTGAATGAGTCTCACAAGATCTGATGGTTTTATAAAGGGCAGTTCCCCTGCACACCCTCTCCTGCCTGTCACCATGTAAGACATGCCTGTGCTCCTCCTTCACCCTCTGCCATCATTGTGAGGCCTCTACAGCCATGTAGAACTGTGAGTCCATTAAACCTTTTTTTCTTTACAAATTTCCCAGTCTCGGGTATGTTCTTATTAGCAGTGTGAGAACGGGCTAATACATTATCTCAATATTAAATTTCTTGGGCCAGGCACAGTGGCTCACGCCTGTAAACCCAACACTATGGGAGGCCAAGGTGGGCAGACCACTTGAAGCCAGGAGTTCAAGACAAGCCTAACTAACATAGCAAAACCCTGTCTCTACTAAAAATACAAAAATTAGCTGGGTGTACTATTCAGGGTTCTCTTAGAGGGACAGAATTAATAGGACAGATAGTTAGAGGAGTTTATTATTAAGTATTAACTTACACAATCACAGGATCCCACAATAGGCTGTCTGCAAGCTGAGGAGCAAGGTGAGTCAGTCTGAGTCCCAAAAAGGAAGAACTTGGAGTCCAGTGTTTGAGGACAGGAAGCATCCAGCACAGAAGAAATGTGTAGTCTGGGAGGCCAGGCTCATCTCTCCTTTCCATGTTTTTCTACCTGCTTTCTATTGGCTGGAAGCTGACTATATTGGGCCCACCAGATTAAGGGTGGATCTGCCTTCCGCAGCCCACTGACTCAAATGTTAATCTCTTTTGGCAGCACCCACACAGACATACCCGGGGTTAATACTTTGTATCCCTCAATCCAATCAAGTTGACACTCAGTATTAACCATCACACTGGGTGTGGTGGCACACACCTGTAATCCCAACTACTTGAGAGGCTGAGGTGGGAGAATTGCTTGAACATGGGAGGTGGAGGTTACAGTGAGCCGAGATCAAGCCACTGCACTCCATCCTGGGCAACAGAGAGAGACTCTGTCTCAAAAAAAAAAACAAAGAAAGAATTCTTGAATGCCATTATGCTACTGTGGTTATACAGAAGAATGCCTGTGTTCTTTCATGTTTAAGGGTATAGTTTTCTGCTATCTGCAACTTTCTATCAAATGCTTCAGAACATGTATATGTGTGTGTGTGTGTATGTGTGTGTGTGTGTGTGTGATAAAACAGAACGATCATATATGCACATTTATAAGCATAAAACATATATACATATAGATAAAGCAAATCTGGCAAATGTTAAATAATTGTATGTGCGTCAGAGTGTGTGTGTGTGTGTGTATGTGTGTGTGTGTGTGTGTGTGTGTGTGAAGATTTCTTTCTCTCTCTAAAATCTAGAGAGTAATCCCCTCTTAGCCATTTACCTTTGAGTCTTTCCCTGGCCCCCATTTCTCTCACATGCCTACTTGAATATAATTCTTGCAAAGTAACATTCATTTTAAATCCTGAACGGATTAATTACATCTCTGAAGTTCTAAGCTCTCCCCTCTCCTAACCCCCAACCTCCACAGTTCATTTTCTTAAAGCTTACATTCTCTTAAAAACTGCGTTTTTCCCCATGGCTCATTTTGAATGAGTCACACCTTTCTGAGACAGAGAGGGTTTGCCTAAGTTTGATGAGTTTTGCTCACTAAGTTGCTATTTGCTAGGGCAAGTGGTAAAAAGAGATTATCTGCCCCAGAGATTCACTTCACAGTGGGAGTCTGCAGCACCCTGGGAATTTTAAAAAATATATAAAATTATCCTGGAGTTCTACGAAATATCGAGGAAAAATTTAGTGAAAAAATCCACCTTCCTTCAATATCATTATATCTGGGTTCCCGTCTTTCATCTGTTATTGGCTTTTTCACAACAGACATTTATTATTACATGTCTAAATTTGACACTTGGTGGCTTTGTTTTGGAAACTGCCTTATACCTCAAGGAACTTTCCTAAAGTCTCTGATGAGAAGCTTTTGTAGAAAGCTTAGGGAATTCAGAGCCACCATCTTGGATGCCTTTGTGGAAGCGTACTTGTTTCCAAGAGAATGCGTAGAGAGATTCTAATTGGCAAAGAGAAAGTAAGTTTTGTATTTGAGTTTTTAAATATGTGAATCCTGAAGATAAAAAACTGTATCTATGGGAAATAAGAAGTCAAAGTTTGTCCTTTATGAGACCCAATAGTGATTTTTCAACCTCTGCTTCTGTAACCAGTCAGCAATAAGGAAAAAAACACATATCTCCTATTATCTCTACATTTTATTTTTACCCTTTGCTGATGACCATGAAATTCTAATTCTTACGTTCAATCAGTTGGATTCTCATTTTCTGGAATCATCTAACATTCGCTTAGGTGTGGTACTATAAAAGAAATCAGTTAGAGAACCGAAGGTATGACAGAGGATGGGCTGCCACCACAGAATGTATAGAGAGGGTGTTAGAAACAGGATATACTGGGGGATGCAATCACAAATGCGCACAACAGCCAGAGGCAACCTTTCTGAGTGAAGCAAGCTCAAGGATAAAAGTTACTTTCTCTCTGGCAATTAGAATCTCTCCATGTGTCCTCTTAGAAATGTGGAGCTTTTTCCAGTTTAACTTTTGTTTTTCCCACTTTTAATAGTCCTCTGGGCACAGAAAAATATTTTTCTAGTCTAAGAAAAACAACAATACAAGTAAAATAACAAAGCAACTGACATGGCTTCAGGGTAGAGAAATAATGAGAGGAGCCTGGGATGAACTCTCTCTCTAAGAGAATGGAGAGGGCAGGCACCACTTCATAGGGAAGCCACAGGACAGCACAAATAGATTGCTGACAGGCAGGAATGTGAGTCCCATGGTGACTGCTATGTTCTGAATGTGGGTATCCCCCAACCAGATTCATATGTTAGAACCTAACACTCAGTGTGACAATATCAAGTGGTGGGGCATTTGAAATGTGATTAAGTCATATGGGTCCACCCTCATAATTGGGATTAGCATCCTTATAAAAGAGGCTTAAAGGAGGACCCTTGCTCCTTCTGCCATGTGAGATCACCTACCAGACACTGAATTTGCTAACGCTTGTGTTTGGACTTCTCAGCCTCCAAAATTGTGAGCAATAAGTTTCTTTTTTGTTTTGTTTTGTTGTTTTTTGTTTTTTGTTTGTTTGTTTGTTTTTGAGTTGGAGTCTCACTCTGTTGCCACACTGGAGAGCCGTGGTGCGATCTTGGCTCACTGCAACCTCCACCTCCCCAGTTCAAGTGATTCTCCTGCCTCAGCCTCCTGAGCAGCTGGGATTACATGCACCCACCACCACGCCTGGATAATTTTTGTATCTTTAGTAGATATGGGGTTTCGCCACACTGACCAGGTTGATCTCAAACTCCTAGCCTCAGCTGATCCAGTTGCCTCCGCCTCCCAAAGTGCTGGGATTACAAGCGTGAGCCACCACACCGGGGCAATAAGTTTCTATTATTTATAATTTACCCAGTCCAAGGCACTTTGTTATAGCAGCATGAACAGGCAGACAGTGACAAACATGGATTTTCAAGAAAAGCTGCAGATACAGATTTTACGGTAAAATCTCTTAATTTTAAAATTTTGACCCAAACAATTTTGGATCAAATAAAAAGAAAAGTCCATGAGCTTCATTCAACTTCAATGCTATAGCTGCCATTTATAGCCTTTGCTTTATATATAAATGAAAGCATTATAACTTGCACTATGTGATTGGCTTCAATTGCAATAGAAGGGTTAAAAGTTAACATTACGAAAAACATGAATTCCTGGAAGATTTGTGTAGTTGATGAAGATGCTTGTTCTCTCCTTTTAAGAAATATGTTCATGAAAAGGAGAAACACCAGGATACTTTTGAGACCAGCCCGACTTCACATGAGAAGCGCAATATCCCATGATGATCAGGACTCGTGGCCTTTTGAATTCAGGAAGGGAATAAGTCAACTGACTCAAGCAAATAAATACATTTTCCTTGGTCTGGAAGCATTAAATAGCTTAAACCAGTTTAAATGCTGCATGATAGAAGACATATTCTACAACCACAGGAAAATAAATCAGTATATCCCAAATGCACTTGAAGATGGGTCTGATGGATCTCCGTGGACAGCACTAAGGTCCTCCATACGGTATAAACAATGAGAGACGTTGTGTGCCTTTCAGTCTGAATGGATCATGGTGTGTTTTTCTTGGCACCACATCCTCCCCATGTAAGAAGCCCTGGCACACAGGATTTCTGTGAATCACCTGATCTGCCCTTGCATTGTTAGCCAACAGGAGGCAAAAGATATGGTAAAGAGGCCAAGGGGAAAATCACTCTTCCATTTAACTCATTAATCTGTTTCTCTCATTGGAAATGTCAAGGTAGAAATTAGCTTAAACCTCCCTGTTTCTATCATATGGAGCAAAAGTTAGTTTCATGATTTCAGCCAATAAAGGAAGTCCACAGGTCTGGAAGAGGGCCTGAGAAGGGCCAGGAGGCCATGCTGGCCACAGTTTCTTTGGCAGGATCTGACAAGGCGCCCAGCCTGCCAAGTCTCCAGGCAGCTGCTCTGCTCCTCTCAGCCCTGCTGGTGGCTTTTCTTCCTCCATAAGGAAGCAATTTTTCCAGTGCACTGTATGTTAGCCAGAGAGAGTCTACCTTCCCATTAAATATTTTTTAAAAGAAATAACAGGGGATAAAAGGTTAATTTCCTAGCTTTTGTCTTACCATTTTCAGTTTCTAGCTAGGTCACCAGCAATGCTGATGGTTTATTCAGCGGATGTGAGTGACAAGGTTTTATTGCCTCCGAAAGCACTTCTGCTCCCTCTGCCTCCTGCCACCCACTGCCCACTACCAAACCCCAATCACATGCTGAGGAACAAGGGCAACTCTGGGGATGGATGTCTGGAATAAAAGAAGATGGGACTGAGAGCTCCTGTGTGTGGTGACCCGAGTCTGCATTCCTGACCTAAAAAAGGCCAACCAAAAGGAGCAAGGGCAGCAGGCAGCAGCTAAATAAGAAAGATAAACACATTTGTTCCTCTGCTCTTCCTCCTCCCCTCCCCTGCTCTCCTCCTCTCTCCTCCTTTTGCCTCCCTTCCCCTCCTCTTCCCCATTTCCTTCTTTCTCTACTCATGAACACTGAAGATAATGTATTTGTAATACCTGGGAGAAAACGGCATTTGAGGAGCATATATTCACTTCACAAATGGCCCATCCTGGCCCTTTTGGTCCCTATGAACTGGGTTTCCAAGGTGTCTCTGATTCCCTTTTTGCCTAAATAAGACCCTAACCCTAGCCCCACCCCACCTTGAGATGGCATTAAATGGAGCTCCCTTGTGCTTCTGGTCCTGGCTGGAAATGTGTCCCACAAAACTCCCAAACATTTCCTTGTGACATGAGTGAGCAGAACACTGCTGTGACTTCATGGACTTTATTATTACCAACGACTCCTCCTTTGGCTCCAGAAAGGACTGCAGGTTTACAGAGCAAACCTGCACAACACCCTGTAGATGGCAATATAGGAGGCATTGTTCTCTAAGAAGTGTGGCCCTGAGGCTGGAAAATGCCTTCCACCTGTTTTGTTTTTCCGTGTAGGAAGTGTAAGAGAAGGGAGCAAATGACAAGCAAGAAGGGTGGTTGGCTCTGAGCAGGTTCTTGCTTTTAATCTGAATTTTGAAAGTGGAATTAAACAATAATAAAGATAATGCTTTAGACCTCTTTCATGGGACATGACCCCATCAGGTCAATTTTTTTTAATGACTGTATTGAGGGCAGTGGAAGCTAGGCAAGCCCTGGAAAGACTGTGTTTTGTGCTCAGATGCAGATAGCAAAGCCAGCTCAACCCTGATGCACACACAGGCACATTGGCAAGCAGATGCGATGACTGAAGCCATATTGACAGCCAGGCCAAGCTCTCGGCCACCCCAAGAACACCAGATACTCACGGGTTTGCAACTTGGTTTGGATGTATACAAAGGATCTACTTTCTTTTTGCTCAGAAGGAGACCTAACTGGAGGCCTCTGTTCCATAAAATAAACTTCCAGTGTCTGTCATTTGCTAGACAGCCAGAGGAGCTATGATGTCATGGAGCCAGTTTTGTGACCTGGGAACAGCCTTCACTTCTCTGGGCCTTGATCTACTGGTCTCTAAAAGGAGTAAATTGATCAGTGATGGTCACGTATCACAATCTAGAGTGAAAAACACATTTTACTTTAGGACTCAAAATAGATATCATATGTATATTTTTATTTAATTTAATTATAATATGCATATTAAATAAGTGCAGTGAAATATTTTTTACAATAGTATTACCCTTACTACTTGCAGTATTGCCTGATTTTTTTGTTTCTCTATCTCTTTAATGCTGTTCAGGAGCCATTACATTAATTTTATGACCTGTTGGATGGATCACAACTCACAGCTTAAAATCTCTCATTTACATAATTCATTCATTCAGCAAACATTTATTAAACACCAACATGTGCCAGGTCACCATTCTAAGTTCAGGAGTGAGCTAAATGGGCAAAAATATCTGTCTTATAAAGCTTACATTCTGGAAGAATGTATATATGATATAAATATGTCATATATATACATATATATAGATATAAATAGTAAGCTATATAGTATATCAGATGATATAGCAGATATTGTCAGTGCTCCACCCACATTCCTGGACCTCAGCATTCTGGTAAACTCCCTGATATTCCAGGGATCAGCATCTACATCAGGTCTTAGTTCTTTCTCCAAAGTTACAGAAGGCTTATTTGCCCACCTTGAGGAGAAGTGCCAGGAAATCAACACTCCACTCCCAAAAAGCCCACAATCTATGACTAATGGAAGCTGGCATGTAAATATCCCAGCTCCTTCTCCATTTAGGTGGAATAACTATAAGGCATCTCCTGAATAAACCACTTACACTTGAAATCCTGGAACAAGGTCTACTTCTAGGGAAACTCACTGTGAAAGAAGGTGATGAGTGCAATGGTATACAGTAACAAAGAAAGAGGACAATGAGGGCCATGGGAGGTCATTTTAAATGGGAGGTCAGGGAAGTCATCACTGAGAGGAAACAAGTGACATTTGAAAATGGACCTAAAGGAGGTAGGAAAAGAGACGTGTGGATATGAGAGAGAGGAATGTTCCAGGCAACAAGAAGATTCAGTGCAAGGGCTCAGAGGCAAGAGTAACTAGACCAGTGCTATGGACTGAATGTTTGCATCCTCCCAAAATTCTTATGTTAAAGTCCTAATCCCAAAGGTGTTGGTATTTGGAGGTTGGGTCTTTGTGTAGTAATTAGGTTTAAATGAGGTCATGAGGGCAGAGCCCGCATCATGGGATCAGTGTCTTTATAAGGAGAGGAAAGATACCACAGATATCTCTTCCACATGAGGATCCAGAAAAGAAGTTGTCCGACCACACAGAGAGCCCTCACCTACAATGTAACCATGCTGGTACCCTGATCTCATAGTCCCAGTCTCCAGAATTATGAGAAATCAGTGTTTGTTGGTTAAGCCACTCAGTCTATAATATTCTGTAATAGCAGCCCAAAGTGACTACGAAAACCAGTGATATAAGCAGGGAAAGACAGATTAGTGGGATAGGAGATCAGAGATATTTGATATTATGACTACACAGTAGTGACTGAGGGTTGCCACAGCTGGAAACCTGATTCACAAGTACGTCTTGTCACTGAAAGTCAAGAAATGTGGCAATGGCAGGCAGAGAAACTGACAGAGATAGCAGTGTGCATGCACTGTGTGTGAATATTTCCATAGCCTACCAATGCTTACCTGTGGTTTTATTAAACTAAACTTTCCATGTTAACTTGCTGGTTTTCCATTATTAACTAACTCTTATTGTGCCAAGGATATCCTGGGAGCTTTTACGTTTCCAACAATTTATTGATCTTACCCTTTTGACTTGCTGTTTCTAACATAACACAAGACTTTTGGTATCACTTTCCCCATCTGAAAGATGGCTCTACCAGCTCTGACCACAACTGACACCGTCATGTCTGTTTGGAAAAGAAGTGAACTATTCCCCTTGCTGGGATAAAGACAGCAGTAAGAGTGGTAAGGAAATTGAAAAATAACTTTCAGGTTGTCACAGGGAGAAGAGGAATCTCCCTGCTTTTCTAGAGTAACAATTTAGAGAGGAGAATACCTTCTAAGCTAATCCAAACAAAGAGCCTGTTTTGGCTTGAATTATTTCAGTTATGAAGACTCACTGTTTTGCAAAATGGTGATTTTCATTCTCAAGTTCCATTGATTACAGAATTTCTTCATTGTTTTGTCTTTTTCAACGTTTTACAGTTTTCAGTGTACAGATCTTTCACCTCTTTGCTTACACTTATTCACAAGTATTTTTTGCTAGGCTATAGTAAACAGGATTGTTTCCTTGATTTCTTTTTCAGATAATTCATTACTAATGTATAGAAATACTACTGATTATTTCCAATATTTTGAATTAAACTCCAACGAACTTTCCAAGCAACTAAGAAGAAACATCTCTTTTGTGTGACGATCCTTTATATGACTGAAGAAAAGAGCCTACTTTGCCTTCTTTTTTCTGCATCAGACGATCCTCAGGTCTACAGGATGTTCTGCATGTGGTGAGATTCCAGCACTTGGACATAACTTAGATGACTGACTTGTCAGCAACAGCATGAATCAGAAAGGTAAAAGCATGCTTCATACAGTCCTAAGTGCTTTTAATGTCAATTACCTCATCTTACACTTGAAGCAGTCCTAGGAGGTAGACACATTATGATTCCCATGTTATACATAAGGACAATATAAAACACAGAGGTTAATAATTTGCCTAAGACACATAACCAGTAAGTAGTGGAAGCAGATACTCAGTGGCTAGTCTGTCTGCAGCGCTCCTGTTACTCATTACCACTCCACTCAGCCACCTCTGCTCTAGCAAACCCATGGCTCATTGGTGTCAGTCCAGACAAGACTCAGTCCTGCTGGGTCCCAGTCCAGTGCTTTTTTCCTCCATATCACATTATCTTGAGGCAGATAAAATGTCCTTGGGAGAAAAGAGAGGGAGTTTAGGGAGAGAGAAGTAGGAGGAACACAGTTCCCACATCTAAATCCCCGGAAGAACTGTTGAGCTTTTGCTTCTGTCACTAAAAATAACCTTTCCTATTTGTAAATTCAGTTAGAAAAATAAACATTGGCAAAGACATCAAAGCAGTCTTACCCTAGAAAAGACTGTGGGATTCTCCCTAATTCCCACACCTCAGGCACCAGTGAAAACAAAGTTCAGCGAAGTCTTCACCTTGAAGCCAGAAGGAAGCAAACGCCTCCAGCCACGGGGCCTTGTCACCTGAGGCTGCTCAAATGATGAAAATTGAGTAGCGAAAGCTTCCTTTATTTGTTGTTTTCCTTCTCAAACTCTTCCAAAATGTCTAAGAGGAGAGAACACTTCTAAACTCACTTTATGGGGCCAGCATTACCCTTATACCAAAGCCAGATAAAACGATAAGAAACTACAGGCTAATATCCCTGATGAATATAGACACAGAAATCCTCAACAAAATACTAGTGAAACAAAATTCAGCAGTATATTAAAAGGATCATACACCATGACCAAGTGACCTTTATCCCTGGGATGCAAGGATGGGACAACATTCACAAAGCAATGGATGTGATACACCACATCAACAGGCTGAAGGATGAAAATCACATGATCATCTCAACAGATGCAGAAAAGGTATTTGACAAAATCCTTCACCCTTTCATAATAAAAACTCTCAACAAACTAGGCATAGAGAAAAACACCTCAACACAATAAAGGCTATATATGCCAAGCCCAATGCTAACATCATTCTTAATTTGTGAAAGACTGAAATATTTTTCTCTAACATCAGGAAACAGGATGAGGATGCCCACTCTTATCACTTTTATTCAACATAGTATTAAAAGTTCTAGCCAGAAAATTTGGCATGAAAAAGAAATAAAAAGCATCCAAATCAGAAAGGAAAACGTAAAATTGTCCCTATTTGCAACAGATACTCAAAATCACTAATCATCAGAGAAAGGGAAATCAACACCCTAATGAGATATCACCTCATATCTGTTAGGACGGCTATTGTTTAAAAAATTCAAAAGATAACAATGGTGATGATGTAGATTAACTGAAACGCTTATACAATGTTGACAGGAATGTAAACTGGTGCGACTGCTATGGAAAACTGGATGGAAGTTCTTTAAAAAATTAAAAATATAACTACCATATGATCCCACAATCATAATACTGGGTATATAGCCAAAAGAATTGACATCAGGATCTCAAAGAGATATTAACAATCCCATGTTCCTTGTGCATTATTCACAATAGCCGAGATATGGAAACAACCTAAATGTCCCTCAATGGATGAATAAAGAAAACGTGGCATATATATACAATGGAATACTGTGTGGCCTTGAACAAAGAAAAAAGAAGAAGAAAATCCTGCCATATATGACAATACGGATGAACCTGGAGGATTCTATGCTAAGTGAAATAAGCCAGTCACAGCAGGACAAATAATGCATGATCACATTTATATGAGGTTTTCCAAAATAGTCAAACTCACAGGAGCCGAGGGTACAATGGTGATTGCCAGAGGCTGTTGGGACAAAAGAAAGGGGAATTTTGTTCAACAGGTATAAAGTTGCAGTTCTGAAAGATGAATAAGTTCTAGAGATCTGCAGTACAACCTTGTGCCTATATTTAACAGTACTGTATTGTACACTTACAATTTTGTTAAGAGGGAAGATCTTATGTTAAATGTTCTTATTACAATTAAAAAACAACAAAGAATATTCACTATGTATCAGAGACCTCATTGGAAATTTACCTGACAGTGTGTTCTCAGTGATATGATTCTCCAGTGTTACAATCTGGTAAGTGGAATTTGTGACATCAGCCTGCCCTTATATCTCCCCCAACAAGTTAGAGTTGGAGACTCCCATAAATTTGAGTCCGTTTCCCTGGGTGCCAATTGGAGACTTCAGGAAGAACATTCACTTTACAGTCACTTGGGGTTTAGGAATTCCGGCACTAGAGCAGCATCTCTCAAACTTTCACATACATGTAAATCACCTGTTCTTGTTAAAAATCAGATTCTGATCCAGTGGCTCTGAGGTAGAGCCAGGGGTTGGTTCTCATTTCCAACAAACTCTCAGGTGGTGCTTCTGGATCCAGCTCTGAGTAGCGAGGCACTAGACCTTTGAACCCTTGTGTCCGTCAAGTGCTGGGCTAGCTGCATAAGAGTCTTCTGGGAAAACATATCAAATACGATTGCCTAGGCTCTTCTTCCCCAGGGACACATGTTGAAAAGGCCTGCAATGGGGCCTTGGAATTTGCATTTTAATGGCCACCTTGAGTTATTCTGATGCACAGATATGTTTGAGAACTATGGCTCGAAAGCAAAGCTCTCCACGAAAGAAGTATATACGTAGGTATACAAGATGATCCAGTGAGTCGAAGAATGAAAATAATATAATAGTTATTTGGGGTATTTTTCTTTTCTAAGAAAGAAACTAATCTTTACCGATATTTAGCATTTCTTTTTTTTTTCTAAGAAAGAAAGAAACTAATCTTTACTGATATTTAGATTGACAATAGTGCCTTCACTGAGTTCTCAAATTAGCTCAACACAAGTTCCGGAAACTACACAAGATCATCTCCAGAATCAGAAAGAGTTCAGCAAACACACAGGGGTTGCCATGGTACCTCCACTGGTTGATTGCCATTTATGTGCTACAGGTTTCCATCAATGTAGTTTATTTTATAAAAGCAAGACCTTTAGAATATGAAACTTAACAAAATAGGGAGTGAGTATGAAAATATCTGGTACCACACAGAAGTTTCTTGTTTATTTCATGACGAAGTAGTAAAAAAGTTGTTGGATTAAATAATGAGTTGTCCATTTCCTTTTACAAAACAATAATTGTTTCCAAAGTATAAATCTCAAATGCATGATGCTGAGTGAAAGAATGCTACATACTGTACAATTCCACTTACATGGCAGTCTGGAAAAGGGAAACTATATGGATAGAGAACAGGTCAGTTGTTGCCAGGGGACAGGGTGGGCACAGTGTTTGGCTACATAGAAGCAGAGCATATTTGGGGGGTCGGGTGCGGGGATAATGAAACCATTCTACATCTAGATTGTGATGGTTATGTGACTTCTTGCATTTGTCAAAGCTCCTAGAGCTATACACCGAGTATAAATTTTACAGAAAGTTACACCCTAAAAACATTCACTTACAAAAAGTGAGTAAGTTTTGCTGAACAAAAAGAAAATTTCTACCACTTTTCATGTAGTGTATTTTTCAGTCATAATAGGTGTAAAACTAAAAACTAAAAATAAACTAAACTTAGAACCAGATCTTCATAAACTGTGTCTCAAAGTGTTACGCCAACATCTTTTTTTTAAAAAAAGCATACTTAATCACACTATTCTCATTTAAATTTTGATAATTAATAATTTCAGAATAAATGGTTTTATACTGTTAAAAATAAAATTATTTTATATTTTATTTTAAATAATTTTGACTTTTATTTTAGATTGGGGGTACATACACAGGTTTGTTACATGGATGTATTGCATGATACTGAGGTTTGGGGTATGAATGATCATGTCATCCAATGAGCACAGTACCCAATAGGTAGTTTTCAGTCCTTGCCACCCTCCTTCCCTTCCCTTTTAGAATTCCTCAGTGTCTATTGTTCCTGTCTTTACATCCGTGCATACTCAAAGTTTAACTCCCACTTATAATAGAGAACATGAGGTATTTGGTTTTCTGTTCCTGGATTAATTTGCTTAGGATAATGGCTTCCATCGGCATCCATCTTACTGCTAAGGACATGATTTGGGGTTTTTATGGCTGTGTAGGATTCCATGGTCAAATTTTTGTTTCATCTTATTTCATTGTTTTAAAATTTCTACTTTCATTCATTTATAATACAGTAGTACATATATAAAATTTATGACTAAAAATACATATGTATTTGGGAAGGCATGCTAAAAATGATTTTACTGCTGAAATGATAAACAGAAAACTTTGGAGGTCACTTCTCTAGAAAATAATTCTTCAAAATTTAATGTACGTATGAACTACCTAGGGATCTTGTTAAAATATAAAGTCTGATGCAGCAGGAAGTCTCTCACCAGACCAAATGCTGGCACCTTGATCTTGGACTTCCCAGTCTCCAGGACTGTGAGAAATAAATTTATGTTCTTCATAAATTAAAGAAAAAATACAAAGTCTGATTCAGAAAGTAGGGATGGGGTCTGAGATCTTGCATTTCTAATAAGATTATGACTAATCATAATCTAATAAGTCAAAATCATTTGTTTTAGTTTAAACTAATTACTAAGTGAATTCACTCTATTCCCTTCTGGGTTCACTCGTAGGCTATGCCTAGGGTTAAAATGATAATTAGTATGACATCAATGCACCTGGCCCAAAGACTATACTTCGAATAGCAGGACTCAGACCACAGTAGCCCGAAGACATCCACGCAGCTAATACAGAGACTAATAACTGCTGCATTTGATTCAGCAGACTCAGTTTTCCCTCTTTGGGTTTGGGAGACATGAATTCTTATCAGTCAATAGGCCAGCTCTCTTAGCATCTTCCCATGGAGCAAATGATTCCCATTCCCATGCTCATAAAAGCTGATTGTACTTACGTCACTGCTTATCCACCAGTGTGGGCTTTCTTAGAAGGATGGACACGTTGTCTAATAATAGCAGTGCCTTCTATTTACACATGGTTTATAATTAACCACATGTCAACTCATATCAGCCTCACAATGACCTTTGGAGGTAGAACAAAGCAGCTGTATTATAAACCCATTTGCAAGTGCTATATGACAGAAGCAAGCACAGTGCTTTCAGAGTTGGAGTGATCAGGCAAGGCTTTAAGAAGAAAGTACCGTCGGGTCTGAAGATCAAGAATGGGTAAGGTTTTTAGATGAGGGGTGGGAAATAACATTCCAAGAAGAGAGGATGGGTTCAAACACACTGTAGATATGTATTGAGCTACTACTCTAAAGCCCAATGAAAACAGCAGGAGTAAAGATGTTCTAACTTTATTCTGTGGGAAGTAGATGCCATTAAAAATTTTTAATTCAGGGATTAACGTAATCAGGTTTACCATGAAAGCATTTGAGTTTGATGTAGGCAAGACTGGTGAAGATGAGTCCAGCCAGGGGGCTATTGAAGAGGAAGAAGTAAAAAATGATGAAGGGACAAATTGAGGCAATAACAGTGGAAAGGACAAAAATATTTAAAGACTTTGTTCCTAATTGGAAGTAGAGTGTAACAGACAGAACACTAACAGTTGAAGCCATAAAAAGATAATAATAAGCTTTTATATCTCAAGGCCCATAAACAAGTGCCTGCTCTTTGACCTAGTTGGGCCTCACCTGGTATTTTAGACAAAGGAAATTAATTCCCCAAAGGCAAAATTTTTTTCTACACTTCCCATAACTATGTTGATTACAGCATTATTTATGAGAGTAAAAATTTGGGAACAACCTAAATGTTCATAATATAGAATGATTACACAAATTATTGTGCAAAAATATTATAATGATATAAGATTACATTTTAAAAATTGAGGGATACTTTTAAAAAGACATAAATAGACATATTTCCTGGATGGGAAGAATTAATGTCCTAACAATATCAGTTTTTCTCAAATTAATATATAAATGTAATGTAATGCCAAAAAAAGGCTTTGAATTGAACAAATTTACCCTAAAATTTTATGAAAAAATAAATATAGTGGCCTTACCAAGAAACTTTCTGTTTTTACAGTTACAGTAAACAAAACTGTATATTTTTCGGCATATAAATAGGCATCTCAAAGAAACAGAGTAGTGTCCCAAATCCATATAAATATATATCAAAATGTAACACATGATATGTGACACTAGAAATCAGTGGAGAAATTATGAATTTTTCTATAAGAGGTAAAATTAAAAATAAAATTCAGGAGAAAATTAACTGTCCATCTTATATAATAATTAAAGATCTATTTAAAAAAATTTTACAGTGTTAATTGCAAAGAAGCAAAACAAAAAACCCAAAAGCTGTAATAGAAAATAATTGACAGATTTGAGTACATGAAAATTAAAAACTTTTATACAACGAAACAGTCCATTAACAATATCAAAGGAAGCATGACAGCCACAAATGTTTGCTATACATTGAACAAAGTGTTAGTATGTTTAATAATAAAAGAGATGCCAAAAATTAATTTTAAAAGATATGGAAGCTGGGCACGGTGACTCATGCCTGTAATCCCAGCACTTTGGGAGGCCAAGGCGGATGGATCATGAGGTCAGGAGATCGAGACCATCCTGGCTAACACAGTGAAACCCCGTCTCTACTAAAAATACAAAAAATTAGCCAGACGTGGTGGCGGGCACCTGTAGTCCCAGCTGCTCAGGAGGCTGAGGCAGGAGAATGGCATGAACCTAGGAGGTGGAGCTTGCAGTGAGCCGAGATTGCACCACTGCACTCCAGCCTGGGCAACAGCAAGACTCCATCTCGGGGAAAAAAATATATATATATATTATATATATATATATATATATATATATATATATATATATGGGCCGAGTGAGGTGACTCACACCTGTAATCCCAGCACTTTGGGAGTTGAATGAGGTGGGTGAATCACGAGGTCAGGAGTTCAAGATCAGCCTGGCCAACATGGTGAAACCCTGTGTCTACTTAAAACACATGAAAAATAGCTGGGCATGGTGGCGGGTGCCTGTAATCCCAGCTACTCGGAAGGTTGAGGCAGGAAAATTGCTTGAACCTGGAAGGTGGAGGTTGCAGTGAGCCGAGATCATGCTGCCGCACTCCAGCCCAGGTGACAGTGCAAGACTCCATCTCAAAAAAAAAAAAAAAAAAAGAATATCGCAAAAGAAAAATAGGCATAGGATGGAACGGCCACAACATAACAGAAAAAGCCAAAATATAATAAGCACATGAACTCAACCTTGAAAGCAACCAGAACACTGTGAATTAGAACAACAATGAGCTATCATATTTTGCTTATCAGACTGGCAAGATAAGATTGATAAAGTCCAGTGCTAGCAAAAATGTGAGTAAACATCCTTGGTAAGAGTGGACACTCATAAACATTTGTGGATAAAATTTGGAGGTATATATGAAAATTTAAAATGTTCCTACCCTGTGACTCAGTGATCTCATTTCTAGGGCTTTCTCCGACAACATATTTGGATAGCAATTTGGTAGCTATCAAAATTTTAATGTTCGTTCTCTTTGAACCAACCAGGCCATTTATTTATTTTTTAATTTTTAATTTTATTTATTTATTTATTTACTTTGAGACACAGTCTCAATCTGTTGCCCATGCTGGAGTGCCATGGCTCACTGCAACCTCTGCTTCCCAGGATCAAGTGATCCTCTGGCCTCAGCCTCCCTAGCAGCTGGGGCTACAGGTATGCACCACCACGCCCGGCTAATTTTCATATTTTTACTAGAGAGAGAGTTTCGCCATGTTGGGCAAGCTGGTCTCAAACTCCTGACCTCAGGTGATTCCCCTGCCTTGGCCTCCCAAAGTGCTGGGATTACAGGCAGGCGTGAGCCAACATGCCTGCCAACCAGGCCATTCTAAGTATCTATCCTAAGGTCCAGGCAAAGACAATCGTAGCAGCACTTCTTACAATAAAAAGCTGGAATTACTAAAGACCTAATAATGGAAGAATGGTAGAATAAATTACAAACTATGTAACCATCACAAAAAAAATGGAGTAAACCTATACATAGTTACCCAGAATATGTGATTTCATTAAGCTTAAAAAAGAAAAGTCACAGAAATTATTGCATTTTGAATTTTTAAAATATTTGCATGTGCATACAGAGACATGACTATATACACATATAAAAAAGGAGACAATCACCAATATGTCAATGGTGGTTACCTCCGAGATGGGATCAGATGAAGGAAGAAGAATGTGTGATTTGGAAGTACTATGTTTTACTTTATAGATAAAGACGTAGATTTCTTTTAAACAGTGCTAGGATTTGGGTTTTTGATTCTTTGGATATTTTTAGTTTTCTATTTTTTTCCTAAAGAAAGAAACGTAGTTCTCCCACATATGGACACGCCATTCTTCTGAGGACCCTTAAGTTGACCCCAAGAGGAGCCCTAGCTGCTGTTCCCCATTAGAGGCCCCTTTTCAGCCGGAATTAGCCAGAAAGAGTCCTCGCCCAAAACCCCCTAACAGCAGTTAGTGTGATATCGCCACAGGGAGCAATGTGGTAGGAGTTATTAAGACATTATTTTAGGCAGATAGGGAGGAAAAGGGGCCCTTGGGAAGTTTTCGTTTTTTAAAGTATCTCCAGAAAAGCTTCTTGTAAAGCCCCGGCTTTTAGAGCCAGGCTGGTAACCTTTGATATACAAATGCAGACCATTAGAAACTGGGTTCACCCAAACATGGCGATTCCTAGGGCCTTCTTGCCTTTGCCCCACATGTTGCTGGCAACATGGCCGCCCCCACATATCTCTACCTGTGTAGAGCATCATGGCGCCCCACATTTGCATATTAAAAGACTAGGGTGGGAAGGCCAGCTCTTTCATGGGCTACCTGAATGACATGCCTAGTCCTGAGCCCTGTGCAAATCAAACACTGCCTCCTCCAGCCTCTGCGTATATACCTGGCTGGTATCTGCAGCAAGTGGGGACTTCCTCTTTCGGCTTTGGAGCCTCTCCCCGCCCCCCACCCCGCCGTCTCTGTACAGGGAAGCTGCTTCTTTCTACCTTCTCCCTTTCCTTCTTGCTCCTTCTTGCCTGTTAACCTCTCCACTCCTTAAAACCAAAAAAAAAAAAAAGAAAAAGAAAAAGAAAAGAAATGTGGTTCTCAAAGAATAAAAATGAAGCAGCAATGACAAAACGTTCCCTATTTGAGGAGGAGGAGAGAGAAAAGGAGCAACAGCAGAAACCAACAGAGGAATGCCACAGACAGAAGGGAGCCAAAGGAGGGCAGAGGCCTGGAAGCCAAGGCGTGAGAACTTCAAGAGGAGGAAGTGAATCAAAGCCCAATGCTGCAGAAAGGCCTGCAGGGCCCTCCCAGAGAGCAGCCAGTGAGTGGTAGTGGTGAAAGCCAGGTGCGAAGGGATTCAAGGGAGCCATTTTCCACCCTGCCTGTGCATTTTTGTAAAAAGAGAGAAGTCAGAGCTCCATTCTAAACCTCCTGCATTAGCTCTGCAAGTGACACCCAGACACAGTACATTTTAAACACTCAGGTGATTCCTGTTCACAGCCAAGGTTGAGAACCAGTGAGTTAAGGCATTGAGAGGGTAATAAGTCAGGAAAGCTGGTGTGTGTAAGTCATTCTTTCACTAAGTTTGGCAGGTAAAGAAACGAGTGAATTAAATTGTAAAGCCGTCAGAAGGGTCAAAGAAGATGTAGGAAGTTGTAGGTTGAGATAAAGAAGCCTGTGGGGCAGAAAAGATTAAATATGCAAGAAAGGTAGAGGAAAGGGGAAGGGAAAAAAGGAACTTGATGTTTCTAGAATTTGTTAGATGGCAGGCATTTTACATATGCTATCACCATTATTATTCTTTTGACTGGATTTTTGAGGCATGTGTTACTGTGTCCAATTTACAGTGAGAAACCAAGAATAGCAAGGACCCAACCCTGTGCCAGTGCTGGGCTCTTCCTCTGCATCAGGTTGAGAAGCAAGGTCTTGAAGGTAGTAAACGGATATGGGGTCCAAGACTCAGCTGGGGGAGTCAGCTTGGAAAGAAGGATGAACACGTCCATTAAGACAGAGATGTAGAGATGAACTAGAGGAGGACATCAGTAAAGAAGCTGGAGCATATCAGTGCATAGAGAGGAGATAGTAACAGAACCACTGTGGGGTAGAAAGGGAAAATGTAGAGGCTCACTGCGGATTTCATCATCTCAGGAAAGCTGGGGCAAGGTAATTCACTGACCATGAGTACCCGTGGCTTTGTGACAGTGCCCGTGTGCTACACAACAAAGCAGAGAGTCAGCCCTGCCCTTCTTACCAGCCAGGTATGGATTAGCCACGCAATGACCAATCTGCAAGCTAGGAGTACAGACAAGCCGAGCTGCCTGTAGCTGAGTGGGAACCACTAGGAGGAAAAGCCAAGTCCCTGTCTTCTAAAAGCTGACAGTCTGGAGTTACCCAGAGTGATTTTCTATTTCACTGTTAAAATAGTCTAATTAGAACAACTCTTGTAGAACTGAGTGACCCTTTGCTTTGCAAAGGTCATATAGAAATATTCTGCCACTGAGGATCTCATGTCGCCCAGTGGTTCTGAAAATAAATAGAAGTTGCGTACCTTCATGAACACCCATGAGTGAAAGTAAATATACCCTAATCATCAGAGGAAGCATGTGCAGTCTGCACGTGAAAGACGCATCTCCCATTAGCTAATAGAACCAGCTGGAGTCTATGTTTTAATTGTACAAGGACGTGTTCTTGATTGGGAAGCATTAGGTTATTATGCCCATGCAGTTGCTTCTGGGATTCCAGTCCAAAAGGATCACCAAAGCATCATGGGATTTTCAATGGCTTCCTGTGGTTTGGCAAATGCCCACTGCTAACTGTGATTTCAAAGGGGAAAGCCTCATGTTTCAATAACTTTAAAAAAAAAAAAAAACAGCCAGGTGCGGTGGCTCACACCTGTAATCCCAGCACTTTGGGAGGCCGAGGTGGGCAGATCATGAGGTCAGGAGATCGAGACCATCCTGGCTAACATGGTGAAACCCCATCTCTACTAAAAATACAAAAAATTAGCCGGACGTGGTGGCATGCACCTGTAATCCCACCTACTTGGGAGGCTGAGGCAGGATAATTGCTTGAATCCGGGAGGAGGAGGTTCCAGTGAGCCAAGATTGTACCACTGCAATCCAGCCTGAACGACAGAGCGAGACCCCATCTCAACAACAACAACAACAACAAAACTCACAAACCTTTTTTTAAAATATTCCTCGGTGGCCCTCTGGGTTGTGTAATAATCGGATGCGTTAATTATTATGGCATCAAATGACACCAGTAACATACATAGCCAGAAATAACTATTTGATTCAGGCAGCTGCTACTATTTGTTTCAGTACTGTTAAATGTGGGGTTTTTGTTTTTGCAAGAGAAAAGGCGGTTGTGTGTGGTTTCAAGGAAAAGAAAACTCAGAACAACATGCAGCCCGTTAGAAAAGATCAATTCTTTATTTGTGGAAAACACAGAAGTGGGGCTATTTAGGCACCACCAATGTTTATGTATTATATTCATATGGCAGATAATAAACACAGCACCCTGGAAGTTTGCGCTTTGGGTATTAAAAAAAAGAAAAAGAAAGAAAGAAAAACCTTCTTAGGTCACTATCTTCTTTTGCTCCTTTCTATCTGACTCCTCAGGCAAGGTGCAATTCAAATCCCTGGAGAACCTCTCAACTGTTGTCAAGCTGCTGTTCAATGTTACTCAGAAATAAGGAAAGAAATTTGACACGGAGACACTCCACATCTTGGCTGCCTGGAAAAATATCATCTTTGAGGTCTTTCAACTCACTAAGTCATTTTTATTATTGTTTTGTCTATTTTCTGGTACAGTCTCAAAGACGTGTGACCCTAATCATGCAAAACCGATCTGGGGGAAATCAGTTGTTTCTTCACGTCTTCGCAGGATTCTAGCTCCGCCAACTACCTCCGTCGCCTTGTAAAACTGGCAGGCTCTGGACGTTTTGCATGCTGAAGAAAATCACTGTTTTGCCTCCAGCAAGGAACATAAATGTTGCAACACTGACTCCTCCTCTCATGAAGAAAGAGTGAACAAGTGCACGGAGTTGAGCTTCTTCTCACAGAGCCACCGGGCTAGGGACAGTGGAGCGGAGGCTGAAATCCCCAGACGCCGGTTTTCTGGGCTGGGCTTTCTGCCTTACTCACTCATTCTCCCTCTTTCTGGATTTTACCGACCGTTCGCGAAACAGCTTTCCACACAATGGAGCTTCACCTCCTCGTGCAGGAAGTGCTCATCGACTGATTTGGCAGACTTTGCTCCCCGGCAAAAGTGAGTACCCATGGCGAGCTGAGGCCGCCTCCAACGGCGCGCGGCAGGGGCGGCGCGGGCGGCCGCTGTCCGGGCTGCGGGTTCGAGGCCCGCGTGCGGAAGGGAAGCGCGGTGGCCGCCAGCGCGGGCTACTGGAGAGAACACCAGCCGGGAGCCAGAGTCGCAGCCGGCAGGGAAGCCCAGGATCCGCCCGCTTTCCGCCCGGATGTCCCTTCTCAGAGGGGCTAAAAAATACTCTTAAGGTGCTTTGCCTCCACCACTGCCCCCAACCCCAGCTTTTACAAACTGCACTCGGCTCGCATTCGTCTTTGTCAAAGGCATCTTCACCTGCATCCTTGGGCATGAGTTTCGGCGTTGATTGTGGGATGAGTTTCGGCGTTGATTGTGGGATTCTCAGAATATAAATTATTTGCGTCAAAATAAAAAGAAAAGGAAAAAAGGGCAGGGAGGGGGAAGGGGCGCAGACAGGTGATGTGCTGACAGCCGGACTCGGGACTCTCCCACCAGCAGCCGCCGCCGCAGCAGCCTCGCGGGCATCGGGCGGGGAAAGTTTAGGGTTAGCAACGCTGACCCGAAAGGTGTTGCTCCTCCCAAAAGTCAGCAGGGGTAGGGGCAGGTGAGCAGCCTCTGGGCCGGAAGCCGGAGCTGGACGGAGGCAGACGGACCTAGGCAGAGGAATTGCAGCCCGGGAGGAAGCTGGAAGGAGAGCCCGCTGGAGGAGGGAGGAGGGAAGGGACGGGGAGTTGGTTAAAGTCAGGCAAACTCAGGTAACTGGAGGGCCGGCCCGAGTGCTGCGGCAGGGGAAGGCAAGGGCTGGAGTCCTGGCTCTTTGAGTAGAAAACTATCCTTTTAGTGACCTCTACCTGTATCCTGAGGAAGCAACCCACACTGCCCGAAGAACAAGCAACATAGGGGATTCTATGACCGGACTTGAAAATGGTTGCAAAACATTATTATTAATCAGGAGGGATCACTTTGTCTTCATTTGTCAAGTTGACTGGCAAAGATTTCCCACCTGAAATCGTGCTTCACTTGACCAGGGAAGTGCTGCTAATCCCAATCCTGACCATCGGCTGTGCAAACTTGGGCAAGATACTTACCCTCTCTGGGCTTCGATTTTTTCCTGCAAAGTTTAGGTAATTAATTATTTACATATATAAATGCTTAATGGGGTGGAAGTGCTGCATAGTGCAAGAGAGGAGCAGATGAAAATATTAATTTCAGTGGTTCTTAAAAATTGGGGGTGATAGGTCCTTTTGAGGATTAGCTGTGAGTCCTCTTCCTGGGGGAAAATGCATATGGCATGGACATAAAATTTTACGTGCAATCCCTGAGGATTTGTGGATACTCCCTGAAAGCCATGCCTGAACCCCAGGTGACAATCCTTTGTCCCTCCTACATCAAGACCACCCAGCCGACTCCTTGCTGGCAGTTGTGCTGACTGTGGGAGTAATCCACAGCCGCCTTGGGGGTCTGGAGTCAGCCACGCTGCTGAAGGAGACAGCTCCCTTGTCATGGGTGAGCTCCGCACATGCTCTCTCCAGAGCTCTACCAGCCTCTGACTCCAGGGGACACCTCCTCACAACTCTTTTTAATGACTCTCCTAAGGCGACAGTCCTTACCCCTAGAATTTTCAGTCCCACCAACACTGGAGAGCCATCTAAAGAGGATCGCTGTCTGAATCAGAGTGCTCTTCAGGTCACCTAGCTGGATGGCAGGGAGGCCAAGGCTTTGTTTGGAAATGAAGCACTCTTTGCTCCCTGAGGCATAGTATGAGTAGGCAGCCGTATTCTTTTGAACCTCTGTACTTTGCCTTTAGAGGACTAAGGATTCAGATCTCTGGGGACCCTGGGTGTTCCACAAGCAGTGCCAGCAAGGTACATCAGAAAACACACAGGGCTTTGGAACTCAGCAGACTGGGCTTCAGATCTTGACTCCCACACTGAGCAAGTCTCTGAGTTTCCCTGCGCTTCACTTTTCCTATCAGCACAATGAAAATAATGCTGGTTTTATTCTCTTCTTCTTTTTTTTTTTTTTTTATTTGCATGGTTGTTGGGAGAATGGAAATACTATGTATCATGCCTAGCCCATAGTCAATGATAAGCCGTTTTTATTAATATTAATGTGGCACCATAAGTAAGTGTTCAATAGTCTCATGCTTTTTAGAACAGTTTACTCTCTCTGTCTCGAGTGAAATTAGTTCTGGTCTAGTTATGCTCAAAATGGAGTGGTGGGCTCAGAATACAGAGGCAGACTGGCTGTTCCAGTTGTGCAATGTCAAGCAGAGCACTATGTATTGCCGGCAAGTAAAATATGTCCAGACCGGCATGGATACTTGACCTGTCTCTCAAGTCTCTCTTGACCCATAATCTTGAGTACAAAACAGCTAGAGCTGTGCCTGTAGCTGAAAACAGCCAGGCATGGAAAGAAGTCTTGTGGCTGGGTCCATGTTCAGAAACTGTAGAGAGAAATGTCTCCATTGTCATCTTTCACAGCTTGGCACAGATGTAGCCAACTCAGCGTATACTCTCTCTCCATGGGGTCCTGGTGCCTCCATTGCAAGTGGTCAGCTGATGTAGCAATGAAAGAAGGAAACGTCGGAAACTTAAAAGGAAACTGGATATCCACAGAGTAGCCAAAGATCAGTATACTTTGGTGAGGTATTCCTGCATGCAAAGATAGCAATACTGATGCCTACTATTTATTGAGCCTTTAAGATGTGCTAAGCACTTTCACACATTGCCTCAATTAATTCTCATAGCAAGATTGCAGAGTACGAGTTATCATTTACAGCTTTACTAGTAAGGAAACTGAAACATAGAAATGTACATATGCCCCCCACCCCACACCCCGCATCTGCCTAGCTCAGGAAAGGCAGAACCAGGATCCAAGTCCAGGTCTGTCTGACTTTGGCACCCACTCTTTTTCCACTACCCAGTGCTCCCAAGCTCCCTGATGTCAGAAACTTGCATCAGTCAACTGGATTAAGATTCTTCTAAAAGGCAGGAAGAGCCAAATCTAGTGGGTGCTTTGAAGTGGTGTGAACATGTACTTGGCTTGTGATACATATTAACAGGTAGCAACAACAAGATCACCTATGGGAGAAGAATATTCCTGGCCCTTCCCAAGCCCAGCCATTAGACTCAAGATTGGCAATACCTAACATTAGCAGGTGAGGCTGGCTCTCTGTCACTGACTTCCTTGGTAATCCTTTTAGTTAAACAGAGCTCTGGAATGTTCATTCTCTACCACCTTTAGAATCAGAACACCACTTACCTTTACCTCGCTGTGCTGAGCACATTTTCATTCATTTATTCGACAAACATTTGCTGAGCTCTGTTTTGTGCTCGGCACTTGATGACACGGTGGGGAATGAGACACACAGAATCCCAGCCCTTGTGGAAATTCTATGCCAGAGAGAGTGACAGAAAGCAGTCAGGTGAACAAATACATAAATAAAATCATTTCAGATACTGATAAATGCTATGAAGAAAATAGAGGCTGAAGGCTAGAGAGTGATAGGGAGTGGGACCAACTTTCAACAGGGTAGTCAGAGAAGACTGCCATACAAAGGTTACCCTTGAACTTAAACCTGCGTTTTCAAAAAGGGAGCCAGCCCTGTGAAAGTCTAGGGAAAGGGCTACCTTAGCAGAACTCTCAAGAGAAAGTTCTTAAATTGAAGTAAATGAAGCAGGAGAGCTTAAAGTCTGAAGATGGGCCCTTTAGAAGTTGAGTTGTATATAGGGTGACTTATTGTTTCAATGCCTACTGTACTCTTCTAGGCTGTGCTGTACACCCTGTTTATCTTCCCAACAATCTGGTGAGTTAGCTATATTTGTTTTTATTTTGCAGTTGAAGAAACCAGGAGTCATCAAGGTTAAGGAGCTAGTCCAAGGTTACGAAGCTGGTATTTGACTCCCTTAGTCTATTTCACTCCAAAGCCCACAACTATTTGCTAACACAGCATGTGGCCTTTGAGATAATGTCTTTTGGAGAAAGTGGGGGAGCCGGTAGAAGGAGAGTATCAAAAGTATATTAAGTAGCTAAATTTTGATGATGATTTGTATTTGATGTCCCAAATTCCAGTTAGTGCACCTACACCTGAACTGTCCAATACAGTAGCCACTAGCCACGTGTGCCTATTGAGCATTTGAAATGTGGCTATTTCATATTGAGATGTACTGTAAATGTACGCTGCACCCCAGATTTTTAAAGATCTAGTATTTCCCCAAAAAAGTAAACTGTCTCGACCCGGCGCGGTGGCTCATGCCTGTAATCCAAGCACTTTGGGAGGCCAAGGCAGTGGATTGCCTGAGCTCAGGAGTTTGAGACCAGCCTGAGGAACATGGTGAAACCCCATCTCTATTAAGAATGCAAAAATTAGCTGGGCGTGATGGTGGGCACCTGTAATCCCAGCTACTTGGGAGGCTGAGGCAGGAGAACCACTTGAACCTGGGAGGCAGAGGTTGCAGTGAGCCGAGATCGCACCATTGCACTCCAGCCTGGGCGAGAAAACTAGACTCTGTCTCAAACAAAAACAAAAGGAAAAGTAAACTGTCTCAGTTTTTATATTGATTGTATGTTGAAATGATAATATTTTAGCTATACTAGTTTAAATAAAATATATTAAAATTAATTTTACCTTTTTCCTTTTAATGTGGCTTAATAGAAATGTTTAAATCACATATATGACTCACATTATATTTCCATTGAATAGCACTGATCTAGACTAATAAGTTGACAAATACATGATAGGAACTTTTTCCCCCTTCTTCCAAATGTAACTTCTTCCTCTATTCTTGTGTCAGGCTCCTTCTCATCTGCCCCCATATTCAGTTATTTGGTGAAGTGCGAGAGAAAACAGGTCCCTTTTCCTTCTCCCCCACCCTCATGCTGCTGGTTAGCAGGTGATCATTTGAAGTCCACTATACCATGTCACTCTGGGATCTGATAAAATAGACCCAGTGATTATATTCATCACCAAGACCAATCCTCTCACTCAGGCAAATCTCTTGAGCCTTTCAAATGTCCTACAATGAAAAGGTCATTTTAAATCTGGATTTAAAGTTTTACCTTTAAATCACTTCCTAGTACATTGTCTTTGTAGTTTGGGGCACTTTGTAAAATCAGACAAGGAGACAAGTAGAGCTTCATGTTTTTGTGCAAAGCTCATTAAATAAGTAATCTCGTGCAGTAATAAATGTTTCTCCCTGTCCTCTTGCTTAAAACAGCATGAACAAAAAGTAGTTCCAGTTTCCAGAAGGGCTACTCCAGGGGCATCACAAAAGACCAGCTTTGGTTTCTTTTGTCCACTAGCTAAAGTGGCCCTCAAACATGTCAATGAAGTAATGATGTAATTTTTTCCTGCAGTTTCATTTATTTTAAAAAGAAGAGCAGTCAGATTCTGGTATTGCTGGAGAAAGCCTCTGACTTGGGAGAGCAAAGACCTGGATTCTGCTTTTGTCTAATCTACTGGTTTGCATGTTACCCTCTCTCTCCCTTTTTTCCCCCACCTTTCTCCCTTACTTCCTGTAGTAAGTTTGGTGTTGATGAGATAATGCCACAAAAAATGCTAATGGTGAAATGTACTGTACAAATTGGCCATGGTTATGATTGATAACCTGAATACAAATGGCTTCTCTAGACATGTGCCTGCAGGGAGGAATTGCCTTTATGTAGCTGGAGCAAAACATTATGTGAGATTCTTTTGGAATAACATTTGTTCATTTCCACTTGAAATCCAAATCTGGGGGACATGGCAGTAAAGAAGTTGACAAGAATGAATCTTAGTGCATCTGTCACTGGTAGACTGAATTCTTTCTCTAGTCTGTATAGGTTCCAGAGAGAGAACACCCAACTGAAAAAGGACAAGCTGGTTTTATTCACTGGCCAGAAATGGAAAATGAGAGACCTCTTGCTCTAAAAAGTCATCTTCTCCCCAGCTGTGGGAAGCTGCAGGATCGTGACAAGTTAGTTGTGGGGCGGGGAGCTATGTAAACACATGCAGGGAGGAAGGGCAGAGACACAGACACAAATAAACATGCCTCTCCATGCGTCCTATGGAGAAAAAATGGCGGCAGTTTTCTTCTAGGGGTGGGGAGCCCAGCATTATAGAGCTATGTTAATGACTTAAATGAAACAAGGGGTGGCCAGTTCTGGTTTGCACTGGTTTCCTGCAGGCCTCTCGTATTTGGCAAAGGATCACCAAGCTCCTGAGACATCCCAGGCCATCTGGAGTTCTTTAAGCAAGAGTATCTATAGATAAAGAAACTAGGAAGATAACAATTTAAGACAATAATGAGCTTTCCCAGCTATTTCTCTAGGGCTGCCCTGGTAACATTTCTACATCAATAGCAACACATATTTTTCAGCATTGTGTAAGCCAGGAAATCTATGCTAGACTCCATGGGGAAAATAGAATAATAAAACCTGGTTCTTGCTCTGAAGGAGCATAGTTCATAGTTGGAAAGATGGACAGAAACATAAAAGACCGATAGCATGTAAAGAACATTTTCTAAGTGTTACATGAATGATGCAAACAAAGTTTTGCAATTCTGGAGGACAGCATGCCCATAAGCTCTAAGGTATATTAAGAAGGACCAGGTAGAAAATGGACATTGAGGTCCCTAAAGACACATGGAGAGAAGGAGAGAGCCACCTCGAATAAGAAAAAATGCACAGTGGTGTGGCAGTGGAGTTGTGCATGGGTTCAGGGGTGCGTGATGTGAAAAAGAACACTTGGCTTAATCCAATGGCTCCAGATCCGAGCTTTACATCAGAATCACTTGGGAAGCTTTTAAAAATTATGGATGCCTCAGCCCCACACCAGAGCTTCCATTTAATTAGTTTAAGACTAGGGCCTGGTCTCAGTGGTGTTTTTGTTTGATTTGGTTTTATTTTTGTTTCTGTCTCAATTTCCCAGAATATTCTAATATGAGGTCAGAGTTGAGAATCACTGAGCAAAAACCAAGATTTTTATATCATAATCATGGGACGTAAAATGAAAGAAGTAATCTTTTAAAGGAGATTAAATGGACAACCAAGAGTGTGGCCTTTAATTTGTATAAATTGTATATACACGCACATTTGTATGTAGTCTTTTAAATTCACAGATAATTCCTCGTGGTGATTCTGTCTACTTGGATGATGTGGCTGAAAGCCTTTGTAACCAGCTGCCTACTCTTGTCCTCTGTGTACTTTGGGGGTATCCTAGAGTCAATCCTAGCTAAGTGGGGCACAATGGGTATCTCACAGGTACTTGTTTCCACCAGGCTTTTTGTAATCATTGCCAAGGGCTTTATTATCATGCCTAATAGTGCCCACAGTAGCTATTTTATAAGCATCTGTAATCTTCCCTCACCTCTCCAACTTTACAAATTGAGAAATGGAGTTTAATTACTTGCCTTGGGCCAGGAGACTAGCTGGTGATGGAGGTGAAATGAGAATTCTCAGGGAGGTGAAATTAGAATTTCCAGCCACTGAATTCCACATATCTTATTAGACTCCTGAAGTATGTCTACCCACTCTCCTGTTGGTGTTAGAATGTTATTTCTTACATGAATGAATTAGTGTCACAGATCAGTAGGTGACGATGACTGGTTTACCTAAGCTGCCAACACTGTGATTATCTGAGTGTCAATGACCCATAGCCAGTCACAGTGGTCCTGAGAGCTCCATCTCTGATGCCTGGGAGCTCTCAGTCTAGTGAAGTTTGGCCTTGCATATTTACAATTTATCCACTCTAACATCTGGGAAGTGAAGACTCTGGTTGCTATTCTGCCACTCCTAGCCCCACACTTTACGGCTGTTCTGATTTCTCTTCTCTGAAGCTCTTGTTCACTGAAAGGATATCACCTTTTTGTTACACCTCTGAAAAAAAGAGGAGAAAGCCCAACATTTGAAACAGCTGCTTTTTTTTTTTTTGACGGAGTCTTGCTGTGTCTCCAGGCTGGAGTGCAGTGGCGCAATCTTGGCTCACTGCAACCTCTGCCTCCCGGGTTCAAGCTATTCTTCTGCCTCAGCCTCCCGAGTAGCTGAGATTACAGGTATGCGCCACCAAGCCCAGCTAATTTTTGTATTTTTAATAGAAATGGGGTTTCATCATGTTGGCCAGGATGGTCTTGATCTCTTGACCTCCTGATCTGCCCGCCTTGGCCTCCCAAAGTGCTGGGATTACAAGCATGAGCCATCGCACCTGGCCAACAGCTACATTTTAAAGAATCCTCTATATGTGTTGGGAGCTACTGGGTTCACTGCCAATGTTGAGAGTGGGGGTGGGGGAGACGGAGGTTCTTCTGAAGGACAGTGTGGGGAAAAAGCCAGAGTCTTGGCAATACAGCCTCTTTACACAAAAAAGATAGGTCAATTTGTACCATTCCCAAATGGTTGGGTTTTCTTTCTCTGTCTCCAAATCCATTACTGATTTAAGACAATTTCCAAAAGCTTTAGCAATAGCAAAAAGCAAGCCTCTTAAACAGTGTTGCTCCACACTGATTGCACGTGAGAGTCACCTAGGGAGCTTTAAAAACAACTCATAGACTCACTGAATCAATATTCTTGGAAGGGGCCTGGACATTCGTATTTATTTACAGTTCTCCAGGCTTATAATATGCATCCAGGGCTAAGAGCTACTACTGGTCAGCTATGATCCAAATCTTAATTACTTATTTATATTTCTTCTTTTGCCTTGTTTTAGAGTCTCATGGCCCAGAAAACCATCAAAATGTATTTTTGTTGAGTAGCAATTTCATCATTTTGTTCTTTAAAAAACATGATTTTCAGCATAATTTAAGTTTACTACTTCTACAGAGAGACCTCACACTCAGTAGCCTCGTGACTAACATTTTCTGTGTGCAATTTAGAAATCAGATTGCCAGAAGCTTGCTAATTAATTATGAGATTGAAAGATAAAGGTTAAGCTTTCCTGCCACCTATATATTAGATTTCCCAATTGCTATGTTAATCTTTAGTTAACCAAGACTTGCTTTCTTGTCTCAGCCATTTTAAAGCCAATTAACTCTGTTCCTGTTCACACCCTTATTAAAAATATAATTACAGCAGTAGTCTCCAGGAACTGTCATTGGGTAGGCTTTACCAAGGTAAATTAGCCAAGAACTAACTAGGCTGTGTAACACCCTCTCAGACCCTGGAAATCATTTTGGTTGCAGAAGCTACTTGGTATCAGAGTAGCTGGGGTACTCATAAATTTGGATTTGGAAAAAGCCAATTCCAAGTCATCCTAAATGTGGAAGAATCTGTGATTTCGAGAATGATTCTGGAATCAACTATCCAAGGTCCAGCTAAGTCTAATACATCAATCCTCAGAAGGTTGTATTAATAACAAAAAGAAACCAGGTTTTTGTATTAGATTTGGTGGAAGAGGTTGGGGGACAGAAGATGATGTAGCATTTTGTTTTCTGGGGTGCTGAGATTGCGGGATTAGGAGAAAATAAGAAAAAAGATTGCAGGGGAGAAGGATGGACAGAGACCTCCTGTTAGTCAAGTATCATGGGCATCAGAATGTCTTTATTCACTCAACTAATGTTTATGGAGGTCCTGCTCTGTTCCAAGGACCCATTATAGGGACTGGAGATACAAGGACAAAGTTCCTATTCTAGTGTAGTTTACATTCCAATAAGAGGAAATAGATATCCACACTAAAAACAAACAGTAAATAAAACCCAATAAATTAGTCATTACTATGAAAAAAAATACAATGAATTGAACGGAATAGAGTTTGCTGAGGGCTGCTTTCAATAGCTTGTACGAGTTGCACTGTCTGAGGAGGTGGCCTTCAAGCCAGCACATCAGTACTAAAAAGAAAAACATGCTGAGAGCTGGCAGAAAGAAGGCTTCAGGCAGAAAGAACAACAGCAAAAGTCCTAAGACTGGAAAAGGTCTGACTTGTTCAGGAAACAGAAAGGAAACCGTTGTGGCTGGACCCGAGGTAAGAAGCAATGAGGGACAGGTGGGAAAAGAGCAAGGAAGGCCCAAGGTCATGGGATGGAGTTAGGCTATTAAGTGCTTTGAGAGCTTAACATCCTAACTCATTGGGAGGTTTTCAGCAGGGAAGGAACATGGTTGGCATTGCCTTTGAGAGCTCTTCCCAGCTTCTGTGTGGAGAATGCTTTGAAGACTGAAAGCAGAGGGTTTGTAGGAGGCTGATCGGAAGTACAAGCAAGAGGGAAGGGTGGATCATGCCAAGGTGACAGCAAACGAGGTGGAAGAGGTGTTGGATTCAGGATGGAATTTGGAGGCAGGGCCGGCATGGCTTTCAGATGGAGGGGACCAGCCAAACTGCTAGAAAACCTAGTCCTGTTCAAGATGAGTGTTCCTGCCCTACCCTTGTTTTAGACCCCTTGTTTTGAACCAAAACAGAATAACATCTAGTGCTATTTAAAAACATTAGGAATTTTAACCTTAACTTGTTTAAGCGGAACAAAACAAATCCCTGCCTGGTGAGAAACTTCTGTTTGCTGCTTTTGCCTCTTAACCATAAAAATTTCATCCTGTCTCATAAGACTGTTCTGATGGCTTTTGTTGTTTTTGATTACCGTGCTTTTCGTAAGTGCTGGAAAAGTCACATTCGCATTACTAGTTTATCTCTTTTCTGAGTGTTTTGACACTTTGGCTGTGTTTACCAAGGCCTTCCTGCTGTCAGACATTTACATGGGGCTTTCTACAGTTGCTCAGTTTCTCCGCAGAAATGCTAATATAATCGCAAGCATTTAGTGGGCACTGACTATATACAATGCCTTGTTTTAAGAATTTCATGTTTTAACTCATTTAGTCCTTCCAGCCACCCTTTATAATAAAAAGTAGGTACTCTTATTAACATTTTATAGATGAGGAAACTGAGGCAAAAAAAGGGGTTAAGTCATAGGCCCAAGATCATACAGCTGGTAAGTAGTAAAGCCGGATTTTGAACTGAGTCTGTCTGTAGAGCTCTGGGTTCCTAGCCACTATGTTGTGCCACTTTTCTATATAATTGAAGCTGCCACCTTCAGAAGTAGACTTGTTTCTCCTGCAAAAAACCCAAGGTACCAGTAGGAGACAGTAAAACTGGGCTGGGCTTCCAGGAGTGGGACTGGTGGGGAGATGGCATCCTCTAGAGGCTGAATGATCCAACCCCCCTCCAGAAAGGCCTCACATCTAAACCATCTGCCATCTGCCAAGGTGGGAGGATAAATTACCACCCCCTAGACAGGGCTCTGGCTGGTTAAAGTTGCCAATACCAGAGGAGTCTTGATGAAATGCCGCCTCTTTTCCTCAAACTCTTCCTGCCTACTAGTCATAGTTTCTGTGTTGTACCCACCCACCTGCCACTTATCGAAGACTGAAGAAACCAAAGTTATTCAACAAACCATGAAGGAAATTCTAATTGCTCCCTACAGCCATCTGAGGCCGGCCTTTGGAAACTTAAAAAAAAATTTTTTAAACCTATAGAGAGAGTCATATTAATTTATTTGTTACCACATTATTTCCTTTAAAATTTTGATGGCTTCTTTCCAGTGTTTTATTCGAAGTGAAATAAGCCTAGGAAACACAATATTTCATTCTGTCTTCTCTACCTTTCACTGCATATCTACCTTCAAAAATGTTTGCTCGCGAGTTACTTGGTTTCTCAATAACTAGCGTGAAAGTAACAGACTTTCCTTCCTCCCTAATGATAGTAACAACAATGGATTTAGCAGAATTGAAGTTCATACAAGGAAATGCATTAAGATTTTAATTTAAGTAATAAATTCTTCAGCAATGGCTGTAAAGGCAGTAATTGTGATGATTTGTCTTCTATACTATATGTTTAAACTAGTTATATATTTTAATTATATAAGAGGCAACGTTTTTGCTCCAATCTCCATAGGACAATTTTCAATAAAGATTAGCATGCGTTCATTGGAAGTGTTGAATTTACCTAATCAAATCGTCAATTTGTTTATTCAACTTAAATTTTCAATAAAATGTTATTTTAAAATATTATATGATACGTGTCAGATATTTCTTGTGGTTAACTTCCAAATTTAAAACTGCAAAGAAAACAGAAATCCATATATATAGTTGCAGTAAACTATACTCAATTAAGTTTGGAAGATTGCAGTGGCAACATCAGTTAATTAAAGTTTGAAAGCTATTTCAAATCTTTGCATATTCTCCAAATAACTCAGAATCCTACAAAAAGCTAAATCTTTTAAAAAAAAATATCTTCAAACCAATAATATAAATTCCTTCTTTATTGTGATGATTTTGATTAAATATTTAGCAGAAAGTAAGGGTGAATATGTATCAGATATAGATATGTCCTAAGCTAAAATCAAGGCATTTAAAGATCAGAGCAATTAATGGCAGTTATGTGATCACAGGGATGAGTCTATCACCTCCCTCAGGGTTTGATTCAATGAGCTTTATTTTTCTCTTAGCAACTTTTCTTTACTTTTCAAAGGATGTCATTGCAACCATAATAGTGTTCATATCTGTGACTTTTATATTTTTATTTATTTTTATGCATGGTTTAGAATTCATTTAGTTCATTTAAAATTCAAAGATACAAAAGCACGTTCATAAAAATATGTCCCTCTCTCCTGTCCTCCAGCCTTTACAAAAATATACCATGTATATGAATATGGGCCAGATACCCTTTTAAAGTTATCTCACACGCGAGATGCTATGACTGTGCGAAGCGAGAGCCTACAGACTATTGCTGATCCCCCAGTAGTAGTAGCAGTCTCTTTAGTGGCCCTGGAGCTTCCTTTCTAAACTCAAGTGTATTATTTAGTGTGGCTGTTTAGGGATGAACAGCAGTACTTTCAGAGAAAAGTACAGAAGAACAGATGAAATCACACAAGATGCACACATCTGGGTATTGGTGGGCATGTACTTCCAGTGGTGAGTTTACAAATAATCTAGACAGAGTTAAGTATCAGGTTTAAGAGTCCTAGGATCTAAGCCTGCACGGGTTCAGTCTTCTACAGGAACTTGGGAATGCTGGCATGTACACCCACTTTCAGGAGACTGGAGATATAAGTTCTTCTCTGCATTTGTCTCAGGTCATCACAGGCCTCAGAAGTTTCTCAGCAGAAAAGGATTGCATGGGTTGGATGTCCAGAAGGATACATGGAGTTAAACATCAGTCAGTGGAGCTAGATGCTTGCTAAGATTTGGGAAGATGATGAGGGAAGGACAAAACCTGTCACCTAAAGGGGAATTCTAGAATGTACTCATTGCACTCATGGTATTACTCTACCACCTTCATTTATCACCTTGTGTCAAACATAGACTTCTTGGTCAAGACCACTACGCTATAAGCTTCCTGAGGGCAGGATTGTGACTTATTCTCCTTTGTATACTCTGCCCCAGTGCCTAACAATGTCTTTGGAATTGGAATGTTCAATAAGTGGGTTAAACTTTTGAAACTGAATATTTCAAATAATCACAGATAACAGATGGTTAAAAACCAAGTTCTTGTCAGCCCAACTAGTGTCAAACCAAATCACTGTCCACGTCTTCAAAAGAAATGAAAGTTTTCTGATTACCTATATAGGTCTGGTCCCAAAACTATAAGGCAGCACGCTGTCTTTGGTGTTGATCTATGTCCCAGGTTGTCCACAGTCATCACACACTAATGACCACTTGTACGTGTATTTCATCTAGAGGATCGCACAGAGTGGTATGCTAGACCCAAGGAATAAGTTTACCTGCTTATTTCACTTCTCCACTGTCATCCTACTCTGTTTGAGGAAGAATTTCTTTTACCTCTGCTTACCCTATTAAGATGCCCCACATAAGCCCCCAACTCCTTTTCTTGTCCCCCTCCCACTTCGTGGTCTGTTTTCTTCTGCCCTTCTTCCTCCAAACTGAACCTTCCTGAGAATATACCAAAGAATTCAGTAAACCATTCAGGCCACTATTGTTCAATAAATGAGCACTTCCAGAATTTGCATTTTAAAAGTAGTTCAACCTCAAGTCTCCATTGGTGGAAACGTTGCTATGATCTAGGTGAGAGAAACATTTTGAGAGCCTGTGGGAACCTCTAATAGCACCTTGTAGTAGCTTCTTCTGGTGCCTGTGTAATACCACAATTTCCAGAAGCCTTGCTGATATCCAGCTAAGCAAAAAGAAAGCCCTCAGTTCCAGAGTTCTTACTTCTAGATCTTTTTTTTTCTTTTCCCATTTTTTTTAAACAGAGTCTTTTTCTGTCTGTCACCCAGGCTGCAGTAAAGTGGTACAATCTCAGCTCATTGCAACCTCTGCCTCCCGGGTTCAAGCGATTCTCTTGCCTCAGCCTCCTGAGTAGCTGGAACAACAGACGTGTGCCACCAAGTCCAGCTAATTTTTTTTTTTTTGAATAGAGACAGGGTTTCACCATGTTGACCAAGCTGATCTCAAACTCCTGACCTCAAGCTATCCACCCACCTCAGCCTCCCAAAGTGCTGGGATTACAAGCATGAGCCACCGTGCCTGGCCCTTACTTCTACTTCTAAACAGCAATGGATTCCACTCTTCCAAGGACCTGGAACTTGCCCTAGGGTTGAGGGTTTTTTGTACTTCTTGCAACTGAGAACTTTCGTTAGAATCAGACAGACAACATAGATCTCAGCTCTAGTTTTCCAGGAGTGAAGCTGGCAGCAAGTGAGTTACCTCTCTGTCTCACTTTTCCATCTGTACAATGAGGCTACTAAACATACATTCCAGGGTTGCTGCGAGAAAAAGACAATGCATCTACAACACTTGGCACCAAGGAAGCACACAATTCATGGGAGTAATTGCTATCATCCTCACCAAAGAGTTCATGATTTAATGGGGAACACCAACACATGTACAGTCAACAGGGTAAAATACTAAGGGCGTGGGGCAAGTGTTGAGTCTGAGCTCAGTACAAATTTATGAGCCTCAAAGGCCCTAAAACATCCCTGACCACTCACTTCTATTTCACACCCTTCTTGCACTTCACCAACAAACCAGCAACATGCTTCTGGTTGGCAACCCTTATAAAAGAATTTACCTTCTGTAGTTAAGTCCAAAGCTCTTACTGCTTACCACATAACAGCCAATAAAATAAGGTATTGGGGCAAGGAAGATGACTTTATTTCAGGGAGCCAGCAATCCTCGAAGATGGCAGACTGATGTACTAAAGAACCATCTTAAGTTGATAGATTGTGAGGCTCCTTTTATGTTAGGGGAAGGGGGAACAGGTAGGGGGTTAAGGTCTACAGGTGCCTGGTGACCACAGGCATTTAGGCATCAGCAGGGATCTGAAGAGGTTGCAAAACTTCTTTGTTCATGGTCAACTACTTTCCTGATTGACCTTGTTTCTATAAATCTTTAAGATGGCATTGTTATTTGTGTGCATACTCTCTAATCTCCTCAGGGGTCTGTTCCAAAAGAGAGATGGTCATTAGTTCTTGGTCATTAGAAGTTAACCTATAATCTAAATTCTTTCCATCATTAGCTTGGCCTATGTGCAGGAATGAGCAAAGGCAGTTAGCTTGTGAGATTAGAAGCGAGATGGAGTTAGCTATGTGATATTTCTCCCACTGTTATGCATCTCTGAATACAAGAGCAATACATTTCTTCTTTTTGCTGTGTTTGCTTCAAGCCTGTGCCCCTGAGAAACTGGGTGACCCAGGGAAGTTTTCCTTCTCTTGAACCTCAGGCTCCATCTTTCTAACAATAGAGAAATTAATGCCTGCATCCCAGGCCCTTTTGGGGGTGGAGGAAGATAATGGTTGAGAAACTTCTCATCTATAGTTGATCCTCAATGAGTTTGCCCCTTTTCCTGTGACACTGCTTATGTATTTGGATGGTTCGAGCAGTGCGTCACATGTGGAGGAAAGGCAATGGAATGATGACAAATAGTTTGTTGATTTGGTGCTTTGTACATTCACCCACAAATGGCACACTTTCAAGGCCACTGTTCTTGCCAAATACTATCTGAAGAGCTAGGTTATGAGCCTTTGGAACCCAGATCTGATAAGTGTGGAGGAAAACTCCTCAAGGGAGATGAAGCTAGGAGATTAGCAGAATATACTTTCTCCATGTGTCCCACATTTGATGCCAGCAGGCAAACCAGCGCCAGCTGGGCAGTGTACAATTCCCAGAAATAAGGAAAGGGTAGAAGCACCTGTTCTTCCTCTAGCAAAACCAAGGCAAATGGAAAAGCTCAGAAATATATCAGCACCATTAGCAAGAGGCACAATGGGGAAGGCTGGAAATGTGCTGAGGAAAATCACATTGCTGGTCAATGCATAGCTGCCTTCTGGAGAAGAGAGTATGCAGACACACCTCAGCCTGGACAAAGGCCTCCAGGACCAGGGACTGTGCTCTGCAGGAACTGGGCCCCAGGCACTGAGGACTGAAAACCAGCCCAACAAAGCATAAGTGTTTCCATTTGTGAGAGATGAAATGATATGGGTTTTGTGACTCACTAAACCACTTGGAAGGCCAAACAGTTACGAAAGCAAGATGCCTGGCTTCTTCTAGCCACATGGAGGGGCCCTCAGACTTGAGTAGCTGTGTGCCACTTGGGTGGCTGCACCAAAAGGAACAGTGAGGTTTAGATGCTTGTTATTGTTCATTGTCCAATTTTGGTTCTGTCTATTTACTTCCAATTCCTCAAATATTATTGTGATTACTGGTATAGAAAGGAAACGTTCATTTGTGAGCAAAGTGTATAGTAAGAATTTAATAGTGAAATTCTCAGGAAAAAAAAAAAACTAAGATAGGTAAAGAAACAGCAGTAACATGAGCTCCAAATATCTTCAGTTGTATTGTTAGGGTGAGAATTCATCATGTAAAGGGAATGCTTTGAAATCTAAGGCATAATCCAAGTGCAATAACCTAACAGGTTGTGGATTTCTTTTAAAGTAGAAATCACATGTGGCTTTGAGAAATCATCAACTGAAGCATAAGCTATGCTTATGGATTCTCGCTGTGTTATCACTTAGACTGGTTATGTAAAGACTTGGCAATTCCATGTACAAATGTAAAACTTCCCACAATGGTATTTTATGGGGATCTCCTTTTACAAAGTAGTCATTGATCAGGACTTTTTTCACTGATATATTCCTTTGGAAGCAATGAATTTTAGATAGGATATGATTATTGTACAATGTGGTAGGTAGCTCTGATTATTCAAGCAGCTAGGGCATTATTCAGTGGCAAAGCATTAAGCTAGTCTGGAATCTTTCTTCTGTGTAAGCAGGCAGCTGCTGTTGAGACTTTCTCTTTGTGGGTGAATTTGCCCAGCCAATGCCAAGCATTCAATGGGAGTAAGGGAATGACACTGATCACTGTTAATGACAGCTGACAATGAAATGTTTTAATGAATCTCATACTTGGACTTGGCTGCTAAGCCAGAGCCCTGTACTTGAAGAGCTTAATCATGATGCCTCAAAATTTAGAACTTGACCCTGAACTGCTATGGCTTCCTCCCACCCTCAGTTTTGATAGAAACTTTAAATTCGCTAGGGGATTCAACGTTTTACATGTTTGGTTATGAAAAATGGGAACAGTAATGTCCAAACAATGGAGTAGGCTTCTATATTGTTCTTTTCATTTAGGCAGTATAACTGACATGATTACCAAAGTCATGTTATAATACATGTATACACATTAATTTTATACCAGGGGACTTCACTGGGGGGAAAAAAGGGAAGTCCCTGTTTGTGAAGACTATGATTTTGGTTTCTTTCTGAGTAAAGCACTGCTAATCTCTTTGCTGTACAGGAAAGCGTGGTGTTATGTTCTAAAAATTAGAAGCCCCAGACCTTAATTTCAACTAATCTGATGACATCATTTTGTACTTCTGAGTTTCATTTCCCAATAATTTCATGTTTCTAAGTAGGTGGGGAGCCCAGAATTGAAAGGCATCAAAAAGAGCTAAATGTAACCAGAAACCTGCTAACTCACCAGCTTTCTAAAATTCAGGAAGTATCTTTAGCTTGATTGCCGAACGTCCAAGGACATGATGATCAGATTAATGGGTATTTTTTCAGACTCTTTACATGATTATCAGAAATTGCTGCCCTGGCCAAAATTGTACACCTACCAAGAGGTATTATCTAGAAGAACTTATATTCATCTACTTAATGTGGACCTCGAATATTAAGGATGCTCTTAATATGTTCTAGACTGGAGTCAGCAATATTTTTTGTAAAGAGCCAGATAGTAAATATTTCTAGGCTTTGTGGGCCATATAACCTCTGTCACAATTCCTCACCTCTGCCCTTGTCACACAAAAGCAGCCATAGAGAATGCATAAATGAATGAATGTGGCTGTGTTTCAATAAAACTAGACTCTCTTAATGCCAAGTATTTATCTGCTGGAATAACACAAATTAATTTATCCCTGAATCTGTTTAACCTATTCATATTTCAGTCAATATTACATTAATATTTTATGAATCTGGTGTCATATTATACATGAATTTATCTGAATATTTGGTTAATACTACATCATGAATCTGTTATCAAGTCATATATGAATTTTAAAAAAAATTCCCTTATTTAGATTGTCAATAACGTCAATAAGCAAGTATCTTAAGTTAACTATCTATAGGGTTATATAGTAGATCCTCTCCCCGTTTTGTAACTCTTTCTGTTACAAGGAATTTTATATTATTATGGTATTGGGAAGTAAGTCTATTTATCCTGTCCCTATCTGTCTTCATATTAACCATATTCTGTTATAGCTTTTATCTTTGCAGACAGAATAGTTCAAATCTTCATGATTTGTTCTTAAACAATCCCCACTTCCTCATCCTCTTGAACATTTTATGCCTCCATCACTGTCTCTTCAGGCCTTGTGAGTCCTTGAAGTGCAGTGACTAGGCTGGAACATGGTGTGCCAGGTTGGTCACATCACCTCTTCCTAATGATGCCCCGTTGTACCTTTTGAATATGACAAAGAATAAACAAGTCAGAAGTGTGAAAGTGGGGGAGAAATTAAGAAAGCGCAGGGGATTTAGGAGAGAGCAAAATGGACTACAGGAAAAGCAAACATTGACTTTTGCAAAATGCTCTAAGCTGGTTACAAATGCATTCCATAATTCTCTAAACCTTAATTATAACCACAATTAAGCTTTCTGGTGTGTTGGAATAAGAACAAAACTAAAATCCTTCTTTGTATAGGAATAATCCTGCAGTAATTTAGAGCCAAGATCTCTAGTTAGGATGGGCGGAGTGGCTCATGCCTGTAGTCCCAGCACTTTAGGGGGCTGAGGCAGGTGGATTGCTTGCACCCAAGTAGTTTGAGACCAGCCTGAGCAACACAGCAAAATGCTGTCTCTATAAAAAAAAAAGTTAAATAATTAGATGGGCATGGTGGCACGCACCTGTTGTCCTAGCTACTTGGGGGCACTGAGGCAAGAGAATTGCTTGAACCTGTAAGGTCAAGGCTGCAGTGAGTCATGATCACGCCACTGCACTCCAGCCTGGGTAACAGAGTGAGACCTGTCTCAGAAAAAAAAAAGGAAGAGATCTCTAGTTAGAGTTTGCCTCTGATGGATATCAACCATGCAAATAGTTTACACAAACCACATTCTTTCTGTAGAAGGAGAAAATCTTGGATGTAATTTAGCATAATGAGCTGAATAACTCTAGACTGAGCTTTGCTGCCCAGACAGGACTCTACTTCTGATCTGGGAAGTCTACCTTTGCATTGAATTCTCTCCTCTTCTCTCCTGACTCAGTGAGAAAAGTTTACATGAATTTACTGAGATCAGTTAGAGAAGGAACTGTGTGTCATTGAAAGTCCTGTGCAGAAATTCATATTAAAATATATCATGGTCATCTTTGGGAATGATTCTGCAAAATTCATAAAACAAAGATCTCCGAAACCCTAAGACACAGTGTGCTGTATGCTAAGGGAATAATAGTGAGCTGAGTGGTCTCTGCCTACACAGTGCTTGTAATATATTGAGGAAAGAGATCTCAATCAAATTCAAGTGCATTTATGAGTATGGTAAGGACAACAAAGGAGAGAGACATTAATCTGTAAGAGAATAACCCTGTCAAAGTGATGACTGATTTAAGATCAAAATGGGAAGGTAACATTTTCTCAGTACCTGCAAAGGCACTGAGGTGGGAGGGAGCATGCCAATACAGGGAAATGAAGAAACCCAGTGTGTATGAGCCAAGTTGAACAAAACATGAGAAGAAGCTGGAGAATGAGAGGGACCAGGCCCCAGGCTCTCAAGGAGCAAGGGAAAGCCTTTGGGGCATTTGAAGTGGAGGGATGGCATGATCTTGTGCGTAGTTTTTAAAAGAACCACTCAGGCTACTCTTTTAAGACTATTGTGGCAGGCCAGAGTAGATGCCTATAGACTTATACAGAAGTTAAGGCAGTTGATAAGAAGATAAACAATGATGGTAACTTACCTCGCATGCTTTTTAGATTATAGGCTAGAAGGTGGCCCAAGCCCGTGTACCATCGTGGCACAGTGAATACGTTTTCCTTCTGGAACATGGAAATGAATATTGTGCCACACAGCTTGATTGACACTCCCCAATGACTTTTAATACTGTGGGATCTCTGGCACATACTTCAGAAGATGAGGAAGGAGTTTTAATTAACCTCTGTTTAGGAACTCAATAGACATAATTTTCATTAACATCTTGGTATTTCATCTCCGTGAATTATTTCCAGTGATAAAGCTAGTTGGTTTATCCTCCAGGACTGCTCAGTTCTGAACAGTGGGTCTTAAGTACTCTTTGGAATTCTTTGAAGGTTTTTTTTTTTTTTTTTTTTCATTTTTGTTGACTACCTCTCTACTCATTTTGCCCCAGAAAAAAAGTAGTCATTTCTCTGATCAGGGAAATCTAAGAAAGGCTTATTTCATTTGGTACATTAAAGAGATGGAAGAAAGTAACTTTACATAAGAATATAAATGTCAGCTGTCCAGTGTATTATGGAATAGATTTCTCAATTTGCTGAAAGGTTAGGAAAATGGATTCTTACATAGGCTTAAAATTTTTATAATTTTTTTTGGCATTTTAGAATGAAATAAAGAAAATCAGTATCATCCTCATCTCATCACCCAGAAGAAAAAAAAAATACTGATACGTGGTGAAATATTTTCCTCTCTCATTTTTAAGAAGAATCAGGAATAGATTGTATACATATTTTTCAAATTCTTTCTACTTAGTGTTATATGACAGTCAATAATATATGTGTATATAAGTAGCAATAAATCGTTCCTGAAAACTTGTTTTTTAAGCTTATATAACATTCCATCATATGGATGTACTGATTTTGCTAATTTGTTAAGTCTAAAATAATATTCATTTTCATTTCTTTGACTACTAGGTATAATTAATTTTTCATACACTTACTACCCTTCATACTTCTTCTTTTATTGATTTCCTTTTATGTTGATTATCAAGATTTCTATTTGACTCTCAACATTTTCTTAATTTTTTATCATTAATAGACGTAAAAAAAATTCTTAATTTGTAAAAAATAACCCCTTTTCATCTTAAAGATAGCAATCTATTTTCTATAATACTTGTTATAAATATTTCCCCAGTTTGATGTTGGTCTTTTAATTTTGTTTAAAGTATTTTTGACAAATGAATAAGCTTTTGTGGCTTGAAGTGTGTTCATTTTATTCATTTGTGATTACAGTTTAGTTGTTGATTCAACACATACTTATTGAGTGTTTTGTGTTCAGCACTAAGCGTGACACTAGAGGTAAGACAAAAAACCAGGTACGGGTGGTTTTGCCAGTTAGAGATTACAATTTAATGAAGAGATAGCCAAACAAAAGCAGGTCATTATAAAATAGCATATTACAAGCTATGCAAGAGGAAATACAGGTGGGAAGAAGTACCTGATCTGGACATGGGGGGCAAAGGAAGGCTTCTGGAAGGAAACAACCTTCTAGCTGAGAATGAAGAAAAATGGCAACATGAATTTAGAGAAACGAAACAGTACGTGTGAAAGTGTTGTTCAGTGTCCTAAATGTTAAAGGTCCTGTTTCCCCAGAACATGGAGTGTGTGTGTGTGTGTGTGTGTGTGTGTGTGTGTTTGTGTGTGTGTGTGTGAAGGAGCAGGGCAGGGTGGTGGTCAAGTGTGAGCATGAGACCACTGGGGAGGCTGCGGCAGTCTGAGAGAAAGATAATGATGTTGAGCAGAGAATGTGTTGAATAACTCATCCCTTTTCACTGGACAAGCAATGCTTCAGTGTATATTAAGTTCTTATTCATACCATATTGTCTATTCCAGAATAATCTAATTAGTTTTATTGCTATATCAGTTCTTGGGTCAGCACCACACCGTTTTGAGTTTAATGAAACATCTAAACTGGTAATGCATGTATCCTCATCACTTTTCATTTTCAAAATTGATTTACCTATTCTTGCCAATGTGTTCTCCCAAATAAACTCTAAAATAATTTCAAAAGTCATAAAAGCATATGCGCGTGTTTACACATGGGTGTAAATACATGTATATATGTGTGTGTGTGTTTCTTCCAACCATTTTTCAATTTTTTGGAGAATAAGATGTTTTTATTCAAGTTTCTGTCAGTAAATATTTTATATTACATGACTTCTCTATAGACACACACGCGCGCACACACACACACCACACAAAATCTCCCATTGGTAATTTGATTGGAAATGTGTTAAATCAGAAGAACAGACATTCTTTTTAATATTGAGTCAGCCCATGAAGAAGCATTGAAAGTTTTCCCACTTACTCAATTCTTTTATATTTCTTTTTAAACCTTTATAGTCTTACTCTTATAGGTCCTGCATATTTCTTGATAAGGTATTCTTTTTTCTTTTATAATTTTAGCTTTTTGTTATGAATGGATTTTTCTTCCATTATCTTTCTAGTATTACTGGACTACAGAATAAATATTAATGTATGTATATTTACTTTTTACCTGATTATTTAGCAGATTATAATTAATTATAAGTGTTTATGGTTAATTACAAAAGTTTATAATCATGGTGTCTTTAAATAATGATAATTGTTCTCTTTCCAATAATTGCATCTAATTTTTATTTGGTGTCTTACAGCATTGATCGTAACTTCTAATATTAAATAATAATGATAATAGTGAGCATCCTGTCTTAATATCAATTTCAAGAAGAATTCCCCTTACATAACATTTTTTAAAGTGTGTTATGTGGAATCTAATAAAATAAACTTGGGAAATGCTACAAATGAAAATTCTCTCTCCCAGGCATTCTTAATTCATATTAACATATTAATATGAGATCTGCAATAAAGAGATGAGTTCAACCGAGTTTAACCCAGTATTTCTAAAATGTATTTGACTACGAAACTATGGAAGTATTTTTCTCTCATTTAGAATTTTACATCTGTTATGACAGTCAAAATTATATTAATTTGATCTTCTTTCTTTTTTTAGAAAAATAATTTTCATACTTTCTTGTCTTTCCCGCTTGATCTCTCTTTTGCCATATGGACTATGATTTGGGTTTGCTTTTAATTTTTTTCAATAATTTAGAAGCTCATCACCCTTCTTTTTATTTCTACAAGTGGTTACACTTAAAGTTTCCAAGACATTTCTACCCATATCTTATGCTTAGCAAAGTCAAAGACATGGCCATACAATTTTCTAATCAACTTCGAAACAAAATGGTATCTTTGAATAACCCCATCAATGGAAATGTAATCCATTTTTACTTTCTTCCAACCTTTCTTCAGTATTGGTAAAAATAATTTAACATTTTTTATTCAAGTTACTGTCAGTAAATATTTTATATTGCATGACTTCTCTTTTGTGAATTATGTGATCTGTTCAGCAACATAATTCTTTTACAATACATTCCTGAGCAGTTCTATGGTTATCTGGTTTCTGTGTCCATAACTATTATCTTTTTATACCATAAATTTCTCATTTTTTACTTTTTAAGTTTTAACATCTTAAGATCCACCACCTTTTATCCCATTTATCCTTTTAGGGTTCATAGTGTAGGTCATCTACATTTCAAGAAGTGCTTAATTCTGTTTCCTATAGTGTCAGTTTTACTCCTTACTACCTTCAATGGACAAATTAGTACTATTAATTCATTTCTGGCTCCCCTACAACCCCTTTTAATCTAACCCAGCACTCTTTTCCTTCCTTACTTTTATCTCATAATGGCTACCTGTCCTTTTCCACAGTATTTTCTATTTCAGTTGAAGATGAGAAACACTTTCCTGACATTGACATTGAGATGATGTTTCAGTTTTCTTGTTAGACTATTTTGTTCACTGTCGAAACTACTTATTTTTCATGATTACTCATCTAGGAATGAAAATCAATCTACTTAAACCCAATATTTGTGAACACTGAGCATATGTAATGTGTTCTTAAACCTGTTCAATATGTACTAGGCTGTAAATGTTCTGGCCTACAGCTGGAGGGCAGAATGACATGTCCTAGTTCAATATCGGCCTCTAACAGGAATGCTACTGATGTAGTTTTCTGCACTGATAGGATCTTCCCTTCTTCCATCGCCTATTCTCCTGGAGGCAAAATAGAGAACATAAAAAGTCATCATCTTTGGTATGTTCTTCTTTAGGGGATTTTTCCTTCTTCCAACCCAACCCCCATAGTCCTTACTTGCTAGATGTGTGTTCCAGGATTCGGTTCACCACTGCTCAGTCTTCTAACATCCAATTTCATTGTTTTCTGAGAGTTGAGATTTTTATACAGATATAGAAGGGATGCTCTGCTTGTTTGAAATGGTTCTATTTGGCAGAGCGATAGCCAAACAGTTTTTAGGCAAAAAATGAACTGTCTCCTTACTTTCTTTGAAGAAGCCAACAATTTGGTTTTGTTGCCAACAGCAAATAATATATTGGCTAATAATTGTGATTTACAGCGACATGGGTAATGTTAGTCATAACATGTCTTCTAAGTTTCTGGCTATGGACTAACTGTAGGTCTTGGAGTGTGGTATTATCCTTCTCCCTCCTTCTCCCTCCTGATCCTTCTCCCTCCTCGCCAATCTCTTATCTTTTAGCGTAGTTGAAGATTGGAACTTCTTCCCAGAAATCTAGCATTTTCTTAAGTCCTTTCCGGTTTTAAGATTTTTATCATTCTACATATTTTTCCTGTGAATCTCGGCTGAATTTCTCATTTAATAAAGTCCAAGTTAGTGTGAACAAATAACATGTTTCCCTATTTTACATACATACAGAAATTCAAACATGTACTCTCTGGCAGCCTTTAGCATTTGTAAGTGCTCTCTCACCAAGAAAATCCTTTAACAGATAACCAAGTGTCCTGGGGAAGAAGAGTGGCAGGAAACTTGTTATATTTGTGTCACTGTCTTCAAAGGGTGATTAAGTGTATGTCTCCAAAGATGTGGTGTTATCATCTTTGAGTATCACTTGAATTCAAGTCGATATTTATTGAGACCCCATGATGTATCAGGCGCCTTACTAGAAAGTCAACATACAGAGATGCATAAGACATGATCTTTTGCAGTGGGTAAGTTAAGATCTTTCTTCTACTGCTAGCATTGTCATGTGTAAGGCTGATGGGTTGAGTCTTTGGAATTTGTGAAGATCTTTCCAGGTTTTTTAAAAAATCTTTTGATTCTCACAAATGTATTTTTTTTTCTGTTTCTTAGAATTATGTTCTTTATGGCTACCAGGAAATCCTTTGATTCTGGAATTAGATTGCATTATTCCACTGGGGTAATAGGATTGAGAAGGTAGGAGTGTCTTTGAAGAATAACGCTAAATAACCCAAACACTAAGGCTGAATCTTCAGTACAGCTCTTAAGGCATTCTGTACATACTCTCTGCTGCTTATTAGAAATCCCAAAGCCCTGCTGCCTTAAGAAAGAGGCCCATCCCCATCCTCATCATAAGATGCAAGACGTAGCTAAACATCTCATCTTCTCACTTGAGTATTATATACTCTCAGGCCAGGATACTTTCCAACTCAAGCGTAAGATAACATTACATTCTGATCTTCGTGTGTGTGTGTGTGTGTGTGTGTGTGTGTGTGTGTGTGTGTGAGAGAGAGAGAGAGAGAGATGTGTTTTGTTTTGTTTTGTTTTTTGAGACAGAAATTTCGCTGTTGTCACCCAGGCTGGAATACAATGGCACAATATTCTGATCTTTTGAGAGAAAAGTTTCACACAATTAGCCTTTGAAATACACATTCCTTTAAGTACCACGAAAACACTGCCCCATATAATAATATTTCTAAGAAGCACACGTGTACCTCTCACGATGATTTTTTCTTGTTACCACCAATAAAAATTAGAGCTGTATTGTTTTTGTTGTTGGGTTTGTTTTTGTTTTGTTTTTTGGTGACTACTGTGACCCTCAAAAAATCAATCTGACTTTCTCAATCTTGATTTGCAACATGAAGGATACCAAACAAAGAGAAGGGTTCAATGAGGGAAAGCTCAACTACCTACCCTAAATATTTAGTATAGCAATGCTGAGCTTTTGGTAAAGGCTCAAAATTCTCATGCTTTCCCACTAAATGAAAAGGGGAGCTTTGCTACTAGTAAACCATATTCAAGAAATAAGTCTCATTAATGCTTTGCTTCTTTCCTATGAATTATTGCTCTGTAATGGATGTTTGACAGGTTACTAGCAAAGCTCTGTTCAATGAGCACAGAGACCCATCAGATCTGTATTCCTCCAACCACTGGAGTTTCATTAAGTAAGTTTCTCTACCCCTCTACTTCAGAACACAGATGAGAAGAATGACATTGGATCTAAAGTTCTGGCACAAAGAATGATGTCTGCCTTTGTGTGATGATTTCAAATTCAGGGTAATAATTCCAACTATCTTTCCCTGGCCATGATAGAAAGCTCAAGAAATCTTGGTTCCTTGTCTCTTTTCTTCCATCCAGTTAGTCTTTCTAATTACACACTCAACACAATGTTCTGCTGAGCAAGACACCTGCTGTAGCCACTATCACCCCTGGCATAACCAGATATTTAAAGGTACCTAAAGGAGTTTAGCCATATTTTGCCAAGATCCCAAGTTCCATGGCATAAGAATCCATCCACTTCTCTACTGCCTATAGAAAAGTACAGCTCCGTGTTTCTGAAAGAATTGTTCTCAAACAGGAAAGCATTTGAGGTAACATGTCAACAAGGTGGCCTGGTAATTGGTGTTCCTTTCAGAACCAGATGAAGGAAATGGCCAGCTCAGACATTCTCTTCTCCCCAGTGTCCTATGGGAACAAGATTTACCCAGACACAGCTGACCATGAGAAGTCATCAGGGATTTACAGCCTGTCTAAGAACAAGACCAATGATGGGGTCATTTTGCAACATGCCCCCATTTGATTGTCAGAGGAGAGATACTCTATTAACAAAAGAATTTGCACTGGTATTTTCAGGGACACATAAAGTAATTGCCACTTGAACATTTTTTCCAGGCTTTCAAAGAAATGTAAGAATAGCCTAAGGCTAAATTATGTTCATGTCTTTAGTGAGTCATTATATTACTGACAATAAAGTGTATTATTTCTTTACTTTCAGATGCCCTCACATATTTTTTAAAGTAGAAAGGAGACATATTATGGTCACCATTCTTAAGAGACTTCACTAAAAGACACGAATTTAGTATCTCAGTTACTTAAAAATAGCTGTTGCTCACCCACTATGTGCCAGGCTGTATACCAGGCACCAATATGAAAAGGTAAGTATTCTCTGCTCTCCCTAAGCACAGTCTAGTGGAGGAGACAGCCAAAATGCAGCCACAGCCAGAATGAGGAGCAGTTAATGAACAAGTAGGCAGCGAGTAGGGAGGGGATTATATGAGAGACAGTACAGATGAACTGAGGGTGAGTTGTACATCCCTGGTATTTTGGGCAATTGCAAATAGTCTGATGAGCAAAACACAAGGAGAAGAAGTGACAGCAAGCATGGCTAAAAATGTAGGTTGGTGTCAAACTGTAAAAAGCCTTGAATACTGTGCTAAATGGTTTGATCCGTGAATCAGGTAGAGGACTTGACTCAGGTCTCTTGACTCAAAGGTCATTTTTTCTCTGCTAGATTGCACTTGTCCTTCCAAATGCTAGTGAACACCACACTGAATCTGATCAAAGATCTCTCCATGGAAATATGTAAGTTGCCTATAAGAAGCAATTGATAGGTTCTCTTCTTATCATCTCCATCTCACAGATAAGGAAACTGAAGCATAAAGAACTTGAGTAACTTGTCCAAGGTCACACAGCTAGTTAGGTGATCCCAGACAATGTGGCTGCAGAGTCACTAGCCCTAACTACAACACTTAGCCTCTCTTTATCTAGAGGTCTTTATGCATTTGTCTGCATTCTACTGATGTTGGTATTGGTGAGTAAAGATTCCCTTCCAGAATAGGTTTGATAAATTGCCAAGTCTGAAACTGCAAAATTAATATCTACGATAACAGAGGTTTTGGGGTCAAGGAGTAAAAGGAATTCATCCCATCATATCTCCAAATACTTTTTTCTTTACCAATTTATTGGAATTTGAGACCAGATATCTGGAACCAAGCAGCCTCACCCTGTTAAGGGAAAGAAAAGAAAAGAGAAGAGAAGAGAAGAGAAGAGAAGAGAAGAGAAGAGAAGAGAAGAGAACTAAAAGTATCCGCAAAAATATTAAAGGATTTGACTGAGGCCTCTGAGATGCTCCAAATGTTGCAATTGTGCTTTATTATCCAAGTTAATAGCTGTAGATCTAAGAGAGTTATGATGTGCCTGGTAAATATTTGTTGTTTCGTTTTAAGTCTTCATGGAGAAAATGGAAAAGACATTAGAATGTAGGGTGAAGTCAGAGCAGGACAGACAGGTCCTGCAAGTGTTTCTTTAGATGCATTGATATTCATAACATCCTAACAGGCCTTAAGGCTGTCTTCTTACCAAAGGGATAAGATACCATTTTCCTTGGACACACAAATAATAAATGTACTCTCACAACATCACTTGAACGTTGTGGTTTTACAAATATACTATGTTTTAAATAGCTATAGCCCTCAGATCCCTTACTAGACATCAATATTTGTTGGAATTTCAACATCAAAGATTTATTGTTAGGGGGGAGGAGGAGGAGTTACTCCAAAGGCTAGAACTAGTGCATATACCGTACTACCAATCACATGCATTATTGCTTCTAATCTTCATAATTTTGAGTACTATCTTTATTGTCACCATTTAATGAAGATGCTAGGGTTCAGGGGCCTTAAGTGACTTGCCCAAAGTTACACAGCTTGGTAGAAACAGAATTTGCCACAGAACTTGCATGTTAAGTCAAAGAATTTGCTAGTTCCATACAATTAAAACTTGGAAGGAAAAAGTAGAGCCTTATGAATAGAGTCCTGAGCAAGAAGGATGAACAATCTGAAGATGAAGTACTCCGTAAAGGAAAGATCTGGGTTTGAATTCTAACCTTGCCTCCGTTCATCTCTGTGATCTTGGGAAAATCTGTTAACTCTTTAAACTGTTGGATATTTATAAAATGGGACTGGTGCTATTTGGCCTGATATCTTACAGAGGAAGATTTAGTCAGGCCAGGCACACATAGGGTCTCTCTGACCTGGAAAGCCCTGTATAAAGACATGGTACCCTTCTTAGTGTCAGCATTGAAACATCCCTCGTGTCCTGACACCTCATATCAATACCCAGAAACCCTAGGCTCTTCCTTCAATCCCATACTCCTTCCTCAGCTGCCAAGCAGCTTGGTTAAGAAAAGCCTTGTTCTTGGGGAGTACGCCCATAAAAGTATCTCTGTTTCCTTGCAGTTTCACATTAAGTGAAATTAGAGTGCCCTTCACAAAGAATATATATTTCGAAAGCCCTCCCACTGGCAAAGCAATTGTCAGTCAACAAACCAGGTAGATCGAGTCTCTGCCCTTGGAGTTTTTGTATTCTGAGAATGACTAGCAACTTTCTCTCATCCTAGAGCAAACAGGGCTTTCAGAGGGCAGGTCCTGGGGCAGTGTGTAGCCAAGATAGAATTGATTGGCTTTTGTGTCCAAAGTCATGGGTATCAAGAGAGCTGCCATTTATCAACTACCTCTTTGATACTTGGTGTATAGGACAGGCATGTTAACTATATTATTTCTAAACCACATGATAAGTCTGTGAAGTATTTTCATCCCTGGTTTACAAAGGAAGAAAAGAGGCTCTGTGAGACATGCCAGAAAGAACATGCTCTACACAACCAGCTGGTTACAATGTGAGACTTTGTCCAGTACTAGCCCTTCTTTCTTGGCAATCATCAGAGTCACTCAAGGCTTGGAGGACTGTGCTGGCAAAAAAGAAATCTTGTATTTTCTAAAACTCACATCCACACTTTGGAGGGGACAAGACTGAGATCAACCCCAGTTCCTACTGTTTTCTTTATGACAGTTTATCAGAGCATTTTTTTCCTTATATTCATTCAGTCCTGAGTTTCTATTTAGTTGTGATAATAGATACATTTTTTGAATTTTTGATACCTTGGGGTACAAATTTGGAATCTATGGAGGATAAGGGAGTAACAAAATGTTATGGAAATTGAAATATACAAATTATTTTCTCTCTCTGCAGATTTATAATCACTTTATCTGGGATATCACGTAGGTTATGTGGTTACTGTAGTACTCATTTAATAATCAGATTTTATTTAGAGAACTATAAAAGGTACAACGTAAGGGGGAAATATATTTTAGATGATTTTTTTTTCAATTTCCAATTTTGAAGAAAGATGTGTTTTTTAAAACTTTTAAAGAATTTCTCCTACATTTCACTCCCTTTAAGGCAAATTGATAGCTGTGAAAATGGCACCTTGGAAACATTTCTGTCATAATCACAGGAGAGAGTGAGAATTATTAATATTCTTAGCCATATAGCATCATAAAGTAGATCACAGCTGTTTCTTTCAGAAAATGGCATTTGTTTTTCTATCAGACGTATTGTCTGTCTCACAATCTAACCGCTTCCACATCTGGAATATCTTAACTGAAAATGTCCACAGCATTACACAGCCTGGCTCAGGGAGAGAAAAGAACTAGGGCCTGCATCGAATTCCGTCTCTCACTCAGCTGATCTGCATTCCTCCTACAGCATTTCCTTATGCTTAAGAAGAGCTCCTAGATTTGGGAACTGCATGAGCCTCTGTAACCTTCTGACAAGGGTGAGAAGCTCAGAACTGCATTTCTGTGCATTTTTCCCTTGTCTTTCCTGCTTTGGAGGAGAAGCCCTGCAAGAGCTTCCTGCCAAGGGACCCTGCTTTCTCAGCAGCCAGATCCGGAGAGCCAGAAATCCATCTTCAGCTCCTTTGAACTTGGCGGTTGTTAATCATGCTGTGGTTGTGCTGTGGTTGTCCTTTAAGAGCAAAGGCTTCACAGAGAGCAAATCAGCTCCCTGTGGGGAGGGTTTCAGCTTCTCGTTGTGGGCAGATCATCTGCTAACAGCTTACTGAGAGAGAGTTGAGGACATGTGGCTGAAACACTGTCAGAGCTACTGTGAACACAGTCCAAGTGAGCAATTTTATGACCCAAACCAGGCAGACACTAAGTGCTTTCTAGTGGTGAAAAAGGAGCAGAGAGAAAAAGAGAGAACAAAGGCCAAGTGGTGGAAACCAAAACAAAAAATATATATTTATTTCAGCAGCTACATATTTTTCTGTTTGGAAGATTGGTATCTCCTACTTAACCAGAAACTACAACACATAAGATCAAATAAGATTAAATGTCCGGTTTGCTAAATAGCAGAGCAAAGAAACTAAGGTCAGGAATTCAGACTCTTACATCTGAGGAAAGAGAGAGGCAAAGAGAAGATATTGGAAATGCCAATATCCATTCAATGAAATAAAAAGAGACTACTGTAGGCATCCTCAGAAGCTCGCCTCGTGTCCAGTGCCGTGGGAACCACAGAAGGCGCTCAGCTTTGCAGCTTCACTCAGAACTGGGGGAATGCTCCATAGAGTCGAGGGCACGTTATTCTAAAGTGCTCCATTTGTTTACTTTGGCAAGTGGAAGATGAATTTGCTAAGCGATACTCTGCTGGGGCTCAGGGCCAGCACTGCTGGAGTAGGAAAAGGGAGCCTTCCTGGGGCAAGGCTTCTCAGTCTTCCTGCCATCAGCATTGCAGCCAGAGCAGCCCTGAGATGTCAACAGAAGGATGATGAACTGTGTCAGCAGTGTTAGCAAATGGCTGAAGTAGAACGGAGCTGCCCAGGATGCTGCCCCTGTCACTGGGGAATCTGAGGGAGGCTGAAAGATATTGTAAAAGGGATTGAAGGGTTGGGCTGGCTGGAGGAATGGCGCCATCGGCATCCATGCCACAATACTCCAGGACGGCCCTGCCTTTGTCAGGGCAGCCATCAGAGGCGGTTTTCCCTCTAACCAGGATGGGCATCGCTCCTTGGGCTTGCCAGTCTCACCTCTCCTCATGCCATTGCATGTCCAAGGCATGTCCTCAGGGGATGGTGCTGATCCAGGGTGGCACACCCAAGTGGGGAGGAAACCCTGAACCTCATCCTCTCAGAGATCTGCTGCAGTCAGCCACTGCACTGAGGTGCACGCTCTGAGCAGCAGTTGCTGGTGCGGGAGGCTTCCTTGTGGAGTGGGCCTCAGCCACAGCCTGAGGGTCCTCTCTTGGGGATACTACCAGTTAATTGGTTCATCTTCAGTCTCCACTCAAACTTAGGCCTGTAGGTCCATCAATGACTACATCAGCCTCAAGGACCGAACAGGTGGGAGGAAGGACTGGTGTGAGTGAGGGAAGCAGCTGAGCTGAGGAGTGCTGGCACCTGTGCAAAGCCAGCAATGAGGGGAACCTCCCAGGGGGAGCCCTGCACTTGGGTAGACCTGAGGGAGCAGCCAGAAGGACAGGGGTTGACCCTGTAGTTGATTAAGGTTCAGAGAAAGAAAAACAAAAACAGAAAACGATCATAGTTTCAGATGCTCCCAATGAGCCTGTGACCTCCCCAAAATCCTATAACCAAGCACATGGGTGGAGCTGGCCTCACTTTCCCATTCTCCCACTTGTAACTTTTGATTCCACATCATGGCTAAGGTCCTCGGCAAACTGGATTAAACCTTGGATTTAAAAATAAAATAAAATGAAAAACAGTTGGGGACAGGAGAAAGTGGTTTCCAAGAACCTACACCTCTCTACCCTGAAATGGACGGAATATTGTGCTCCCCTCAAAATTCACATGTTGAAATTCTAACCTCCAATATAATGGAGCCTTTGGGAGGCTTCATGGATGAGATTAGTGTGCTTACAAAAGGGGTCCCAGGGCTCTCTCACTTCTTCCCACCATGTGAGGTTATAACAGGAAGTCAGCAGTGTGTAACCCAGAAAAGAGCCCTAACCAGAACCTGACCATGCCGGCAACCTGATCTCAGACGTCCAGCCTCCAGAACTGTGAGAAATTAAGTTATGTGGTTTATAAGCCACCCAGTCTAAAGCACTTTATTATAGCAGCCTGAACTGATTAAGACACTCCTGAGAACCGTTCCTTCGGGGAAGGTCCTGATTAGCTTTCACCTAGCCCAGTTTGCAAACACACTGGATTGTCCTGCCCATGGCAATCTTCACGTAGCAGCCTGGCAGACAGAGGAGGGGTGATGCCAGCAGGAGCAATCTTCCCGAGGAGGCAGTTCCTACTAGCTAAGTTTCTTGTCCTGCTTTTGCTCACTGAAGGTCCAAGCCTATCCCCTGTATTCATTTTCCTCCTAATCCCCTGGCTGACGGAGTCAGGCTTTGGAGAATTCCTTTAAGAGTCTCAGTTGGCCTTATGGATCCCAAAACACACCTGCTCTCCTGGAAGCCCCTTCTCTGTTGATGTCCAGATTCTGAGCAGGCCGACAGTGCATGCATGAGAACCTTTCATAAAATAGGACTATTTTTTACTCCCTTTGCTTTTTCTTCGTGTTATTTCCCTTCTTCACTCCCTTTCCTTTTACCTTACCTTACACATTTGTCACGTCCTTGCCTGGAAAGCCTAATGTCACCTCCCTGCCTTTTCACAGCCTACAGGATTGAGTCCAAACTTGCCAGCTTGGCCTTTCATGGAATGCAGGTTTAGTACAGGACTGCTAAACACAGTTTCAGAATGAACCATTCTCCTGGCCTTTTATCATTGCCAGTATTTCTCTTTATTTTATTTTATTTTATTTTATTTTATTTTATTTTATTTTATTTTAGGAGAGTTGATATTTGATAAGAATTGATGGACTGCTTTTCATGGAAACTTGAGAATTCATATTTTTACTCAAAATCTTTTCACTTTTTTGCTTAGAGCCTGTTAAAGACTGAGGTCCTCTCTCTGTCACTTCTACTCCCAGCCAAACCCAGTAGACACATGTGAGCAAGTTGTCACCTGACCCGAAGCTCCAGCCTCTGGAACGAACTGAAACAAAATGTATCCTTGCATTTTCCAGCAAGGAATTGCCTTGCCTACAAAAATACTCTGTTCTTTAATACGCAGATCAATTATTAACAGTAGGCTGTACCTTTCACCAGGTTGTAAAAGGATGACTGCGTAGAGCCACAGAATTCTCCTTGTCAGTGTAGGAAATGCAGAGGAGGATGTTACCTCCGGAACTTGCCACTCAGACACCTAACAAAGATGAGGAAGGCTGCAGCCTGAAGCGTGGGTGAGGTGTCCAACCGCCCAAAGGCGACAGGTGAGATACTCAGGTCCCCTTCCTCTTTTCACTGGGAGTTCTGATTCTCTCCTTTCAATCTTTCTCATCGCAATTGGGAATGGCAGGGGTGGGGTGTGTTTGGGGTATCAATGGTGGTAAAAAGGGTCTTATGGGTAGGGCCATGTTGAATAAGAGATGAGCACGGAGACAGCGTGTTAACTTAAAAGGCCAACACCGTAGCTCATTTGAGACCGTAGGAGCTCCAGGAAGACAGTGCTGTTCAGGTGTGGGATCAAAGATCAGGAGGGCGGCTCAGTAACACACTGGTCCAGTCACATGACAGACCAGTCCTTGCAGTGAACTGGGAGACAAGGAGGCTGCATTGGCATGGAGCTGAGAACGTCTCTAGATCACACTGGAAGGCAGAGAGAGGCCAGACAGGGAACTCTGAAGAGCTGCCACAGCCTGTGCCAGGGTGACATCAGGGTGAGTTGAGATGATTTTTTTTTTTAACAAACTTCATTTTTTGCAGCAGTCTTAGGCTTACAGAAAAATTGAACAGAAAGTACAGACAGTTCCTATATACCCGTTTTCCCCCACAGAGTTTCTTCTATTAATAACATCTTATGTTTGTGTGGTATGTTTATCATGATGAACCCATGTTGATATACCATTATTAACTAACAAGTCCAGAGTTTACATTAGGGTTTACTTTTTGGGTCGTACGGTTCTATGAGTTTTAACAAATGTATAACATGTATCTATCATTACAGTATCATACAGAATAGTTTCACTCCCCTAAAACATAACCCTCCCTTCCTTCCTGCAAATCCCTGACAACTGCTGATCTTTTTACTGTCTCTATACTTGTGCCTTTTTTGAAATGTCATATAGTTGGAATCATGCAGAATGGAGTCTTTTCTGACTGCTTCTTTCACTTAATATACTTTTAAGGTTCCTCCATGTCTTTCCAGGGCTTGGTGGCTTCTCTCCATTTTAGCACTGAGTAACAATCCATTGTATGGATGTATTGTAGTCTGTGTATCCATTTGGGCAGACTTTCCAGCAAGATAGAAGGCAGAAACAATGGAAAGGGTGGATGAAGGGAAAACTGCAAGGAACACAGGACAAGATAGAAGCAAGAGGAGGAAGGTTTTGGAGAAGTGGAAAAACAAGCTAGAGAGACGCGCACAGAGGCCTAACCTGGGGTAAGGCAGGGCCTTGTAACCAATGCTCAGTGAGACAGGCAGCCCCTCACTGACCTGCACCAGGCCTTTCCTGATTTTATAGACAGAGTGTCATGAGGTCATGAGGGCGGGAACCATGTCACCTTCATCCTGAGAGCCCAGCACTTTGTAGGCATCTAATAAATATTTATTACACCAATGAAACCTTCAAAGTCTCTTCTAAAGAAGCAAGTTTTCCCAGACACCAGAAGACAAATGGCCTAGCAGTCCCTGATCCAGTCATCTCGGGTAGGTGTGAGCTGGTTTCTTATTTGAACCCTCCATGCCACAGGGCAGCATCAAGCTTGCCTGACACACACCTCGTGAGCCAGGAATGCGCCACTTTGCCACCAACTCCACCTGGCTTGGGAGATGCTCCATGGACAGAACCAGAGCCATGCTGCAGGGAAGCAGAAAAACAAAGGAGATGCATGCCAACCTAACATGCCAGGTAAAAAAAAACGCATTCTTGCCTCAGAGGAAGAATCCAGCTCTCCATGCCTTCATCTTTCACCCCAATCACAAGGCATCAGAATTAGCCCACCTGACCTCTATGGAACAAGAAGAGCAAGCAGGGTGACTTGGGTGCTAAGAAATCACTGTGAGAGGAAGATGAGGCATCTGTGCCCTCCAGATGTTCACCTTTGGGAGGAGAGAACATCTGTGCAACAATAGCAGTAGCTCCCATTCACTGATGTGAGAACCCAGCCTGAGGGGTGCAGCTAGCAATCTGGATGGTAGAGGGTAGCTCTCCAGAGGGTCTGACAATTCACCTAAAGATTGCAGGACCGATAGGAACCTGCTAGTCAGAATTTACTAGCTCAGTGGTGCCCTCCAAGCAAGAGAACTTATCAGCCAGACCTGTGTCTTGGTGCAACATCACTGCTTAAAATCAAGTCCTCCCAAGGCATGGTGTCCATTTTCCTTTCTCTGGATGACATGAAGAGAGAGAATGAACCCAGTAAGATGATAGAATGCTTTGCTTTGGATCTGTTCATATCCTAGCCGTGTTTGTGCTCACATGAGTTACACAGTCAGTACAAGGGTCGAGAGCTCTTGAGAATTTCTTGCCTAAGGGAAAGAACTGGGGGCTGCTTTGCTCAAAGGCATTTTTCAATGTGGGGCTTATCTAGAGACATACATCTTGCTCCTTCTCCCCACTGCTGTTGCATAACTAGGGGAGTTGAGGGTCACTGTAGACAGACACAGATGGTAGAGATGGGGGCAGTGGTGGGGCAAGGAATAGCTGCCTTGCCACTTCGAAGTCTCCTAAATGACATCTCTGAAGAAGAAGGACATGTCCATGGCGAGAAGAGCCCCATGGTGATTCTGTTGCTCCTAATGTGCCAGGCTCAGACTCTTCAAACCACAAGAAGTGGCCCAACGAGTTCTACGTAACTACAAATGCAAGCAGGAAAAAACCACACTCAAATCTGAGCACAGCATCAGCCTTGGAGACAGCCGGCCTTTACTAATGCAACAGCATCTGGCTGCTTCTGCTGTACCTGGATGTCTTCAGGGCAGTTCTTGTACACAGAGGCCCCACATAGAAGCAGAGCTCCTACCATTAAGCTCTCCATATCCAAAACTTTCTATATGAAAGATACAGCATCTGTGTCTCACAAGAATCTGTTTTCTGAGGGCATCTGCTATTTGAGAGCTAACCAAAACAGAATTCCCACCTTATCTTCTTGCTCATTTACACTCATTTCATGCATGGAAGGGACTGGTGCTGAATATTCAGGGCAATGTCCAGCATTTGGTAGTAGTGGAGAGAAAGAGAAGAGAAAATTCTAAACTGTGTTCCTCTGTCTGGGAATGTGACTCTCACCTCTCAAATCCTTTCCTCCTCCTGTTCACCCTTTTTCTCCCTGACTTTCCAGAACCTTTTTAGGCTTAGCTCCTTTTATCTTACCCTACATGCTTTCTTTCTACCCATGCTAGTGGGTACTTCTCAGCCATAGACATTGGAGTACATTTAAATATGCTGGAGCCCTTAGAGAATTAAGAGGTGGGGAGAGAGGAGGGCACAGAGCTGAGGATGGCATGCAGAGGTTGCCACTAACTCATTCACAAGGAGCCCTGAATTTCCAGGGACATTAAAAAACAGATGCTCATGACAGAGCATAGAACCATGCCCTAATTGTTTGTAATGTTGAACTGTGTGTCGTTCGTTCACTCATGTATTCTCTCAACATTGGGACTGAGCACCAATTATATAACAGAGTAGGACTTGACAATACAAAGATGAATGAAACACAGTCCTTGTCCCCAAGAAGTATGTGGGCACGACAGGCACATGGACCAATGATGATCATGTCAAACATGATGAAGTCCATGGTCCTGAAGGACATTTGAACCATGGGCCTGCATGAGAGGGCCTGGAACCCTAATGGGCTGATCTAGGAAGAATTCCTCTGGACTTGATGCCTGAACTTGAAGGTAGAGATGGAAGGAGAAGGGCTCTGGGTAGCATGTTCCTGGCAGAAGAAGCCCACTGCAAGAGCAAAGGCACTGAGGAAGACTCATGGTCACTGGAAAACTGGCATTCAACTAGCTGAAATCTTAACGGTGCAGCCTAGGGGGAAGTGAGACCCAGGGTGGGGGGCAGAGCCAAGTCTCTGCATCCAGACTTTTCTATATGAAAGATACAGTGTCTGTGTCTCACAAGAATCTGTTTTCTTGGGGTGTCTGTTATTTGAGTGATAACCAGAACAGAATTTCTAAAGATGGACTTTGAGGCCAGGTAACAAGGCTGAGGCTAAGAAGAACTCTGGAAGGTCTGTCGGCAGGAGAGATGTATGATTAAATCTGCATTGGCAGAAGGAAAGTTCTGGTTGAAATGTGCAGAGCGGTTTGGAGGGGACAAGAGAGATGACATGGAGAACAGTTAGGACGCTGTTACAATAGAATAGGCTAGAAATGATGCTCCTCAGAAGCCTCTTTCTCCCTGCACACCCGGCCACCTCAGACTTCCTGTTCAAGGGGAAGGCAGGCCAGGGAGGGAGGCTTCTTGAAAATAACGCACCTGTTAATTGGATCATTTCTGTGTGGTCAGTGTCTCTAGGGGCTTTGTTTTGGTCATCGTAGTGTAAAATCCCCATTAGGTAAATATTTCCTCCTGATAAAAGCTCACTGTGTGTCTGGAACCCTACCAGCTTCCTTACAGTATTTGCTCATCACCAGGTTCAAGGACCCAGCTGTGTGGCTCTTCCCCAGAGCCTCTGTTGGAAAGAAGATTCCTCTTTGGTTATAAGTAGATACACGGTGGTCAAGATGCTCTAGCACAGTGCAGCAGAACAAGATGGGCTCACTAGGGAAAGATCATTGACCCCTACAGGGTACACTTATTCTTTTCTGATTATGATAGGACTATGTTCAAATTAAAAATTATTTCAAAGAAAAAGCAACTGATTGTTTAGGCCAAAGCAGCACTTCTTCTTCTTCTTCTTTTTTTTTTTTTTAATGAGGCAAAGTCTCGTTCTGTCACCCAGACTAGAGTGCAGTGGCACAATCTCACAATCTCGGCTAACTGCAACTTCTGCCTCCCCTGTTCTAGCGATTCTCCTGCCTCAGCCTCCCGAGTAGCTAGGATTACAGGCACCTGCCACTATGCCCATCTAATTTTTGTAGCTTTAGTAGAGACAGCGTTTTGCCCTGTTGACCAGGCTGGTCTTGAACTCTTGACCTCAAGCGATCCACTCACATCAGCCTTCCCCTTCACGCCTGGGATTACAGGCGTGAGCCACTGTACCCAGCCAGAATGATTTTTGGTAATGTAGTTAAGAGGGCACATTCTGGAGCAAACTGCCTGCCAAGTGTTAGCTGTGGGGCATTGGGGAAGAACTTAATCTCTTTGTGCCTCGGTTTCCACATGTAAAATGGGATAATTATATTGTCCCCCTGTACTAGTTTGCTGGGGCTGCCGTAACAAAGTACCACAACTGGGTGGCTGAAACAACAGAAATGCGTTGTCTCACAGTACTGGAAGCCAGAAATCTGAAAGCATGGTGTCCGTTAGCCTGGTTGGATCTCTTCTGGGACTGTGAGGAAGAATCTGTGCCATGCCTGTCTCCTGGTTTCTGGTGCTGTGCTGCTCATCCTTAGTGTTACCTGGCTTGCAGAAGCACCGTCTACCTCTGCCTTCATCGTCATGTGGTGCTGCCCCTGCGTGCATGTATCTATGTCCAAATTTCCCCTTTTTATAAGAACACCAATCATATTGCATTAGGGCTCACCCTCATAATCTCATCTCAACTAATTGTATCTGCAATGACCCTACTTCCAAAAAACATCACATTCTGAGGTCCTGGGTGTTGGGACTTCAACATATGAATTTGGGGTGGGAGGGCACAATTCAACCCAAACATTACCTAATAAAGTTTTCAATAATAAGTAAATGAGTTAACTCCTGGAAAGCATTTAAAACAGTGTCTGACATTCAGAACTCTCTCAGTAAATGTTAGATTATGCTGGGTGTAAATAAAAAGCTCCTAGGATAGCAGACAACATTGCGATTCTACCGGTTTGTATTAGTGTGGACTTGCCAGTTATTTACATCTTGTGTCTTTTTTGGTTGGTCAGGGCTTAAGCCATACCAGGAAAATATTTTGAATAATACTCCTGGCTAAAAGGTGCAAGATGAGAAGGAGTAGATACTGTGGGTTCTGATTTTTCTTCCCTGTTCTCCAAGCTGTGTACACAGAACCATGCAAGTTGCCCCAACCGGGGAAAAACAACTGCCATTTCTTTTAAAGGGGGAACCAATGAAGGTCTTGTCCTGATGAGCCCACAAAAGCAAACTTCTCCATGTCTGTCGCTCACTCAGTGGGCTGAAGCAGAGCCTCCATGCTGAGCTTTGGAGACAAAGCTTGTTAGAGAATGTGCAACCTGGACTGATCCCAGGCTGCCCAAGGAGCAGCTGATGAGTGTAAAAGTGTTTGCTCACCTTAGAATCGGTCCTTTAAAAAATAAATAAGGTATGTTGATCTTTTATGGGAAGATTAAACGAGTCAGATGGCCCAAAATGAATTCCAGGTAAAGAGGAATAAAATATCAGAAGGCAAGCTGCTGAAATTAGCAAGAGCTGAGCTCGAAGAGCCTGACTTTCCAGGCATGGCTAGTTTCTTCCTAGCAAGTTCCTGACGGAGCTGGGTGGCTGCCCCAGGTGACTGCAGGAGCAGGAGATTAAGGAGACAGCACCTGCCTGACAAAAAAGGTTGCTGACACAATAAGCCAAAGTCAAATTGAGCTGCCAAGGGAAAATGATTGGGGATATACAGTAACAGTTGAGGGAGAGACCAGAAGGATCTGTGTCCACAGAGGTTTTGATAGGGCTGACTTTGCTGCTGACCGACTCACCTCAGAAGCATGGACTCCCTGACCTCCAAAGCCAAGGCAATGGGGCTCTCTCCCTCTTGCCCCTTGAATTCCTGCGTCTCATTTCCCTGGGTAGACAGGGAGGCTCCTGGGCTCCAGCAGGAAAACCCTGCACTGGGAGGCAGGATGTCTACTCTGATCCTGCTGCCCCAAAGCTGTGTGGCTTTAGACAAGTGGTTTGACCTTTCTGGGCTCAGTTTCTTTGATTTTCACTATTATTTAAAGGGCTTGGGGTCATGAAAATCATGAACTCTTCACACTGAGAGGAACCTTCGTAATCCATTTTGTAGATAAGGAACCTAAGGCTGAAGAGGTCAGGGGCCTGCACCCAGCCATAGAGCTAAATGAGGGGCAAGGAACCTAGAACTCCGGCATCTCGACTCCCACCTGGGACACATTTTATCAGTAATAGTGAGGTCTCATCTGTTGATAGTGTTAGAATGCTCACATTTACTCCCCATAACAACCTTTTTTTTTTTTAAGACGGAGTTTCTCTTTGTCACCCAGGCTGGAGTGCAGTGGCGCAATCTCAGCTCACCACAACCTCTGCCTCCCAGGTTCAAGTTATTCTTCAGCCTCAGCCTCCCTAGTAACCGGGATTACGGCATGCACCATGACGCCTGGTTAATTTTTGTATTTTTAGTAAATATGGGGTTTCACCATGTTGGCCAGGCTGGTCTCAAACTCCTGACCTCAAGTGGTCCACCTGCCTCAGCCTCCCAAAGTGCTGGGATCACAGGTGTGAGCCAACATGCCTGGCCAGTACCCTTCTGGCAGGCACTCTTATACCCATTTTACTGATCAGGAGGCCAGCTTGCCCAGGATCCTGCAGCTACTGAATAGAGGGGCCAGGACTTTGCTGGTTTGGTGCGCTTCCTGGTACACACCAGCTGCCTGCAATCTCCCTTTGATAATCCTAGCCACATGCCACCGCGGGTGCTCTAGTGTAGGCTGGCACCACCTCCACCCAGCAAGAGCCAGGATCTGCTTCCTGAGGGCAGGCAGTTTTATCACACAGCGGGGTGCAGAAGAGTAGTACTCATCTTCCCAGTGTAACCACTTGTAACTACTTTTCAGTGAATCAAATAGATTTTTAAGCAAGAACATTGTAAAAATCTGCTTAATCAAGGGTGGAGAAAAATGAGTTAGCCAGGGCCACCCTAGCACAGGTGGGGTGGTAGCTGCCTCTGCTCCACAGCGAGGTATTTACACTTGCTCCCCACCTTCTCCTTTGCCCCATTCTCTTTTAGTTAAAGGGCCAGGTGCACCAGAACACAGGTGCCCTGAGTAGCACTAGCACCTCCCAGGGTCATAGGGAAGAGCCATTTCCTGTGGGTAAACTGAGGCCTTAATAAGGCATAAATGCCTTCTCTGGGTGAAGAAGATATGCCCTCTAAGAGCTCTCCAGGGTGAATCTAGAATAAGTTGTAGTCTAGATGGCTTGGCAGCACTAGCCAGTGTGACAGTAGGTCTTGATGAACATCAGGTCAGCGTCACCCTGAGGGAGAACCTCGAGGAGAGGGAATGTGTGCTTGTTACAACAGCACACCCAATAGAAATAGCATGTGAGCTACAAATCTAACTTTATATTTTCTAGCAAAAAAAAAAAAATTAAAGAAACCAGTGCAATTAATTTTAATAATAGATCTTATTTGTTTCAATATATCCCAAATATTGTCATTTCAATGTGTGATAATATAGTTATTAGTGAGATATTTTCCATTCCCTTTTTCATACAAAGTCTTTGATACTCAGTGTGTATTTCACTCTGACAGTGCAATGGATCCTGTGCCCAGTGTGCACTTAAAGGCTGTAGATCCATATATGGCGATTGTCTCCTAGATAGATAAGCCCAGCAAGGCTCAGTGGGTGTTTTGAGGTCCATGGTCTCTGAGGTCTCGTTCCACCCTGACATTCGATGAATCAGACAACACTAATATGGTTGGGAACACTTTTGTCTTGCTCCCTGTAGTCTGAACAGAAAGAGACGCCGCAGAATACAATCACGACTCTCTCCCTCCTACAGACTCCCTCCCCACAAGCAATCAATGGGTTGGTCTCAGACAAAGACTCTTGGTCAAGGCTGGTGAAACTTGCTCTATTTCCTAGTAGGCCTCCACCTGTAATTCTCAGCAGTGTGTGTGTATAGCTAGAATTCCTGCCTTCTACCAATGTGACTGTTCCTGCTCAGAGATCTAGAGTTACTTATTAGCAAATTCACAGTGAGCCAGAGCTAGGTCTCACTGTAAGACTCCGTGTTTTTTAGAAGTACATTGCCATGGGGATTTTATCCCCATTGGGTTCCTCCTCAGGACCCAAGACAAATAGATACACAAACCCTGGGCCCATAATTTTAGTTAGAATAGACCCAAGCGTAGAACCTCGGGGAACTCATTTGGAAGCTTTTCTTAGGAAAGTTACCTTTCCTATTTGACATCTCAATCAAACAGGTGTTTGGGGAAAATAAAAGCATACTACTTTAGAAGGAACTGGGGTCATCTGGCCAGACTTGTGGAGTATTTAAAGAGAATTTCGTTCCTTGTGTAAAATTGCTCTAAATAATAGTAAGCTCTTGGGAGACTTGATCTACTGGCTACATACACCCACTATGAAATTAACACATTCTTGAATTTAGATGGAAGAATATGGAAATTGGTCCCTCTCAATGTATGAACGAAGCATCAGAAATGAAGAGAAGGGCCAAGTCTAGAGAGCAAGACTAAAGACTCATAGGTCAGTGGGCTTCCTGCCCAAGGAGAGCTGAAAGCTAAAGGATGCTTCACAGTGTCCTACAAGTTGTTTTTCTAAAGTCCTTCCAGCAGTTGAAATTGTGTTTATGCAAAACAAAACTTTCTTTTGTTACTATAATCTAGAGGTGGACTTTGGCTTAAGCCATGCCAAAATATTATCATTCTAAACCAATAACACCTACATTTGTTGAGCATTTACTATATGTGTGGCACTATGCTAAACTTAACTACCCCCTTTCCTCACATGTAACAGTCAGGTGACTTCACAGCTGCCTTGTGGATACTTGTGTTATCTGGAAGATTGCATACACACATGTAAAATGCTTAGAACTCTACCACCCCATCTTACCTATAGCTTTGGTGAGTCCCTGCTTCGGCCAAGTAGAATCATTCCCTATGAGGAGGGGAAGAGGATAAGAAACAAGCAGAGTTGACCTTACAGGTAGACACAATAAGCAAGGGTCCATGTGGTGCAATGGATCCCATGCCCATGCCGATTCAGTCATTCTAGTCCAGTAGGATTGTCTGGTTGGTTGTTGTTTTGTTTTTTGTTTTTTGTTTTATAAGACAGAGTCTCGCTTTGTTACGTAGGCTGGAGTACAGTGGAGCAATCTCGGCTCACTGCTGCAACCTCTTCCTCCTAGGTTCAAGCAATTCTCCTGCCTCAGCCTACCGAATAGCTGGGACTACAGGCACACACCACCACACCCGGCTAATTTTTTGTATTTTAGTGGAGACGGGGTTTCACTGTGTTGCCCAGGCTGGTCTCAAACTCCTGACCTCAGGCAATCCTCCCACCTTGGCCTCCCAAAGTGCTAGGATTACAGGCGTGAGCCACTGTGCCTGGCTGGTTTTTATCTTGAAAGTTTAAGGGTCTCCCACTTAAACGCAAATACTCTTCTGAGGATAACCTTTTAATCAACTATCAGGAATTCTCAAGTATCAGGAGTTCCAGTTATTCCAATTATCCGGAATTCTTTATATCATCCCAGGAATCTAAAAGAGCAAGGTCTTATAGGTAAGGGCAAATCTTCTGATGCCTTAGAATTCAGACCATAAGCAGAGATGGTCATTTGACATCTAGTATGATCCACTGTAGATTTACTTCTATACAAATAAATTCAAGTTGTCACAGGGTTTCTTTCTTTCAGTTGGGGACAATACTTTGAAAACTTTTAGGCTCTGAATGAGTAACTTGGCAAAAGAAGATGGTAGGATCCTTCAAATATCATACTTGTGGTTTTCTCGCAGATGAACCAGTCTATAACCCTGAGGTTTCAACACTCCACTCAGTTGTGGGCTTTCTATCTAAATTGAAACTATCACATGCCCACATGTGCATCTGCAGCCAACCACAAATGATCTAACAAGACCAGATTTCACTGGAGCTCTATGACCTTCTCCCAGTGTGAACTGAAGGGTAAAAATCCTGGAGCCTAAGGGACTCCCTTTTCCGTGTCCTGGAGACCATTGGCTTTGGTTAAACCAATATGATGGGCTCGTTGAGAGAGAGACTCAGGACCTGGGATCATGCCACACTCTCTGGTCCCAGAAGGCACACCACGGGCTGCCAGCTTTGTTGGCGGACCTGAGACTTAAGGCCAGGATATATCAAGAGCTCTGTACCCAGTTTTGTGATGTCTTAATACCTTTGACAAGCGACATTGGCAACTCACCGGGTATCCATTAAGGAAACAGACTGATGAAACCAGAGACTGTGAAAACAACTAATTACATGTTGTTTCCTGTAGAAGAGAAATTCTCAGAGGAACCTGGTGGCTGTCTGATCTTTAATGGACTGTCATATGGAAGCAGGAGAAGGAGATTCTTCTTTGCTCCAAATGACAAAACTAGGAGCAGTGAAATGAGCTTATAAGGTGGCCAGGTTTTTCTAGCAGTTGGAGCTCTCTGCAGTGAGTGGACACTTGGCAGGGTAGTGCCTACTCTGCATCTGATGTGTTCGCACCACGGCTGGAAGTAGGGGTCGCAACAGCCGAGGAGTTGAAGAAGGAATGCTTTTCCTTGGGTGGGAGATTGGACTAGAGAACGTCTCAGGTTGTTGCTAACTATGAGCATGGTTTTATAATTGTTTAAAAGTGGGTAAACAATAACAGTGTGTTTATGGTGTCTGTATTCCACAAACTATTATTTCCCACATTAACTATTTCAAATATGGAAAATCTGAGAAACAGGAATGCTAAGAAGTGTGTAGTATAATTTAAAAATACTTCTGAAAGGTCGTTGTATCCCAAAGGCATGGCCGGTGAGGTTAAGGGCGTGGTTTGTGGAAGTTGAGCCCACAAGGGTTTAAATCCTGCCTCTGCCCTTCTTAGATTCCATGAACCTGGACAGGTTCCCTCACTTATTTAAGACTTCACTTTTGCAGCCCTTGAGATCCCACCTGCTCAATTATCTAAATGAAGTCTATCACTGCAGAAACAGCAGAGGCCTCCTGCTGTCGAGCAAAATGTTTTCCAGTTCCTTGTTTCTTTGTGAAATAAAGCAATTCCATCCCAGTGCTAAATGATCCACTGCATATGGCAGAATGAGCTTCTTTCATGCTCCTAGTAAATATAAGACTGTAGACTACTCTGGATGGTTTAAGTTTAAGATGAAATTGCTTCTTCTGATTGCCTTCTTCTTTATTGCTTCTTTCTCTGTTTTTCCTTCCTTCTCTTGTTTGTAACACTAACAGTCAAATCTATCTGTGTGAAAATCTATCTACTGTAGAGAACACTACATCACAATTTACAGAGGGGAAAATATTTTTGTCGGCAGTAACATTTCCCTGGGAAGAAGCACTGTTTGGCCAGATAACTCTGGGATTTAGGCTCAGGTAGAATCAGTGCCTCAGTTTCTTTAGGTCAGCCATTACGAGTTGTTTCTCATTTGACCTAGCACATAAATTCTCTTCACAAAGGTTTCATTTGTCTGGAAGACTCTAAGTACTGATCTGGTCAGAATACCCTCAAAGCCCCTTGGTTGGCATGAGAACATGGACCAGTATGTTAGTCTTTGTCATGTAAAAAAAAGTATCATCAAATGCAGTGGGAGTTGGTAGACATGAGTTTGAGGTAGTACAATATCCTTAGAGTACACACACTCAGTCATGTGTGATAATTGGCCAGCTCTACCTAACAACAGTTGAAGACCTTCAAACAACTATCAGGACTACTGGGATAATGTCCCCAGAAGAACCTGGAGAAACATTTACATTTGTGTGGACCGAGGAGGAAAGCAACCCAGATGACTCCTACTTAGAAGCACAGGCACATAGAGCCTGTGTTATTGGCACAGGTGTTTCTCTCCTAAGAGCCTTTTCTGCTTCAGAAGGCTTTGGGATCTATTCCCATTAATCATAAAAAAGAGATTTGCTGGGCTAAATTATGTTAGCCTCCTCTTTATTCCTTACTTCACAAAGAATTGCAGTTAATCCGTAAATGAGTTCTGATGTTATGAAAATTGGATATGGCAAATTGTGTTATTAAGTCTATTAAGGGATGAAGGACTCTTCTAAAAGAATAACAGTCTGAGTGGCAGCTCTCACTTAATAGGCATCTACCTAGAAATGTTTCTGAACTTAATAGTTACATGATATAATTCAAAATTAATATAAGCACACAGCACCTCTCCCCGTAACCTTGTTGAAATTAAGGGTTCCGAATCATTCTTCTCTCACTTTTACTTCACCTGCAAGATGTGACTCACCCTTCTTTAGACTAACAGCTAAATTCTAAGGCCTAGTCAATGTAAAACAATGCCAGGATTATTAAGCATGATTTTGTTAAGTTTTAACCCCTAATTAGATTACCCTTGGTTAAATAAATAGAATGGCCAGTGGCATTCCAATGTAAAGTCAGCAGAGGTTAGCTGGTTGCTAGATATTTAACTATACATACTAGGAAGCTATGAGGACAAATTTCCATTTGCACAGAGCCTTGAGAATTGGCCATTTTAGGACTAAATGTGCTGCTCATTACTTTTACTCAAGGACATGCTAATGACCAATGTATTTTTAAATACCTACTATGTACAATTGCTTTCAAAAACACTTTCAATCTTGACTTGAGAAGGTAGGAGATCCATACTTGTATTAGGCCATCCTCACATTGCTATAAAGAAATATCTGAGACTGGGTAATTTATAAAGAAAAGAGATGAATGAAGCTGGAAACATCATTCTGAGCAAACTATCACAAGGACAGAAAACCAAACACCACATGTTCTCACTCATAGGTGGGAATTGAACAATGAGACCGCTTGGGCACAGGGTGGAGAACATCACACACTGGGGCCTGTCTTGGGATTGGGGGAGGGATAGCATTAGGAGATATACCTAATGTAAATGACTCACCTCTAGACATGAGATATATATGACATAAAAGAGTCAAGTATACTCAGCTCCTAAGAGCAAGTGAGAAGACAAAGAAGATCTACTGAGTGTAGAAATACTCCTTAAGTCATCTTTCCTGAATCGCAAAAATCTGGTTTCAAAAAGTTAAGCTTGGAATAATAAAAAGATAACCAAATTTAAAAATGGGCAAAGTGATCTGAATACAAAAAATGATATACAAATGGCCAGTAAGCACAAGAAAAGATACTCATCATCATTATTAATTAGGGAAATGCAAATCAAAACGACAATGAGTCACCTCTTCACACTCACTAGGATGGTTATAATAAAAAAAAAGACAGGCAATAACCAGTGTTGGCAAGGATGTGGACAATTTAGAACCCTCATATGCTGTTGGTAGACATGCGAGATGAAATAGCCATTTCAGAAAACATTTTGGCAGTCCCTCAAAAGGTTGAACATTAAGTTATTAGGTGAACCAACAATTCCACTACTAGCTATGTACCTGCCAAATTGAAAACAGATACTCAAACAAATACTTGTACATGAATGTTCATAGCAGCCCTATTCACACTATCCACATACTTGAAAACAATTCAAGTATCCATCAATGGATAAATAGATAAACAAAAAGTGGTAATTTGTACAATAAAGGATTCAGTCACAGAAAACAATGAAGTACTGAAACATACTGGAACATAGATGAACCTCAAAAATGTCATGGTAAGTAAAGGAAACCAGTCAAAAAAGACCACATACTTTGTGATTCCATGTGTATATGTCCAGAATAGGAAATTCCATAGAGACAAAAAGTAGATGAGTGTTTGCCAGGGGCCGGGGGGAGCGGGGGATTGGGAGTGACTGCTGATGGTTAGTTTCCCTAGGTGGTGAAAAAAATGTTCTAAAATTGATTGTAGTAATGGATCCACAGCCTTGTGAGTATACCAAAAACCACTGAACTGCACACTGTAAAAGGGTGAGTTTGTGGTATGTAAATTATACCTTAATTTTTAAAATAAAAAAGAAAGTTAAAAAACATTAAACTTGGAATTAATGATGATTTTTTTGAAGCAGATTAGTAACTACTGAAATTAGTCCTTGGTTTTTGGAAAAGTCTTTAAAAAAATTGTAAGTAGGAGAAGTTATAAACAAAGAGATGAATCACAGAAAATTGGGAGAGAAATAGATAATAACAAGAGACAGTACAGACAGACTCAATTGAGTTTTATAAAATCACTCAGGCAGATAAACATGGGGGTTGCATGTGCATCCACATGCATATATATGTGTATTTACATCTAATATACACACGTGATATTACATAAAATATTATAATATATAATAAATACATATTCACACTGGAAACATTCTCAAAGACTATACCACCAAATATTAAAAATAGTCCTTGTTTAGTGGGATTTTAGGTCACTTGGATCCTTTCCCCCTTTGACCTCTCAGTGTCTTCTAACTTTGTGTGCCAAGATCATTGATAGTTGAACAATAAGAAGAAGAAAGTGAGTGTGGAAGGATGTTGCTAGAGAAAGTGTATTCTTGATTATATGGAGGAAGTGGGGGCAGTTTGTGAAGTCTTCCTAATGAATAGTGTCCTATTTGAGAAGACCAGTCTTTGCACTGGAGAAAATGCATAGAGCAAGGTGGACATCACTTGCAGAACAGTTTGGCACAGGACTACCTCTGAAATATTAAGACTTAGAAGACTTGTTCTTAGAAACTCTTCAGGAAAGTTTACAAAAGGCCTTTTTCCCCTTGCTTAGCAGATTCTCCCAAGGCATCAGCATCTACAATCTCCGTAAGTCACTATATACTGGACCTAGCACACATCTGTCTATCCATCATTGTATTAGTCTGTTCTCATGCTGCTTATAAAGACATACCTGAGGCTGGGCAATTTACAAGAGAAAGAGGTTTAATGGACTTATAGTTCCATATGGCTGGGGAAGCCTCACAATCATGCTCAAAGATAAGGAAGAGCAAGTCATGTCTTACATGGATGGCAGCAGGCAAAAAAAGAGAGCGAGCTTGTGCAGGGAAACTCCCGATTTCAAAACTATCAGATGTTGTGAGAATTATTCACTATGATGAGAACAGCATGGGAAATACCCGTCCCCATTATTTAACTATTTCCCACTGGGTCCCTCCCACAACACGTGGGAATTATGGGGGCTACAAGATGAGATTTGGATGGGGACACAAAGCCAAACCATATTAACTATCCATCCATCCATCCATCCATCCATCCATCCATCCATCCATCCATCCATCCATCTATTTATCTTTAATTGGGATATGTCTACAAGACAATTGATAACTAAAAGTACTAGAAATTCATTTGCTAAATCACAAAATAACTTTAAAACCATCCTTATGTTATACCTAACATGATCTGAGCACATAACATTGACCAAGTCAGACCCATTCTTGCCTCTCTGAGCTTACACTCTTGTCAAGTGTGAGCCAGAAGGAGTTGGTCCAAGTAGAGCAAGTCCCATAGGCTTTGTGGTACTCAGGGTGGGGGTCTTACCCGACATTTCCTCCCTGAAGCTGAAAGGCAGAGACAAGAAATTCATCCTGAAAGAGTTCACAAGGGTAAAGTCAAGGTGGCTCATCCCCAGACAGGTCATAGGAACAAGGTTCTGGTCATACAACAGGAGTCATGGGGCCCAAGTAGAGGGACTTGGGTGTGGAGCAAGCAGAAGGGATTCATTGAAAAACTAGGTAGAAGACAGGGAGTAATGGTGGATAAGGTAAAGGGCAGCATTTACATTCAGGCCTGTCATCAAGCTAGAGAATGTTCACAGCAGTGTTGTTTGAAAGAGAAAGGCATGGAAAACACTGTTGTTCATCAGTAGCTATGAATAATTTAATTGTGGTGTTTTCAAATAGTGACATTTCCAGCAGAGGAAATTAATAAACCAGAGCTGCATGTGTCAATGTAGAAAATAACTCAAAAAGTCCGGGTGTGGTGGTTCACACTTGTAATTCTAGCACTTTGGGAGGCCAAGGCAGGTGGATTGCCTGAGCTGAGGAGTTTGAGATCAGCCTGGGCAACACAGTGAAACCCCATCTCTACTAAAATACAAAAAATTAGCTGGGCATGGCAGCATGTGCTTGTAGTCCCAGCTACTCGGGAGGCTGACAGGAGAATTGCTAGAACCTGGGAGGCAGAGGTTGCAGTGAGCCAAGATCGCACCACTGCTTTCTAACCTGGGCGACAGAGTGAGACTCCATCTCTTAGAACAAAAAAAAGAAAAGAAAAGAAAATCAACAACAACAACAACAACAAAAACTACCCTTTAAAGGAATGCATATAAACAATAATTTATTTCTTTCACATTCATTTCACAATTTGCTTACTGAAGCATCAGTGTGTCTTTCAATTGGATGCGATGTGTTTTGAAGACATAAGAAGCAAGAAAGTTTCATTTGCAAATATAAAAGAGAAACTGGGAAGAATTTAGCTTCTGAACTGGAAGGTCACTCTTGCCAGAGGCCCTGGAGGAGGGCAAGGTTTTGCATTTTGTTTGCCAATTTTTTCCTTAAATAAAATGCCCTGGACTTCAGGTCAGTCTTGCCCCTTGAGCTGCTAAATGATTCTGCCAGATTCTTTCAGCTGAGCTATGTGGGGTCCTGAAGACCTGCTTTGACTTCCTCTGCACCAAACTGACTCACTCCCCAGGGAAAAAGATCAAGGCTGAGGAAGAGAAAAAGCAGGGCATGAATGGACCCTACACCCAAAATAATAATTCCATTTTCTCCATCTACCATTCCACCATCACAGTGAAGCTTTTCTAGATTGTAAGAGGCTCTTGTAAAAATGAAGCCACTCCTGGGAGATGTTGAATTTTATCAGCCAACATGTTTTTGGGTGTCCATGGAAAACAAGACCTTGGCAAATTATACCACAAATGGGCTGAGGCAAGTGGGAGGAGAGTGATAGGAGAAAGTTTGAATCAGGACAAAACGAGTGAACAATGTGGAGGCAAAGGCTGGGAACAAGATATTCTTTGCCAACCAGACAAGTTTTTCAAGGCTGATTTTTCTAGAGACCATCTTAAGAACAATTGCAACACTAGACAAAAAGCACACAAACCAAAAAAAGAAAAAAAATCTAAACCCAACAGCATAAGTATCAGAAACCATCTTCTTACCCGTATGGTTAAAAAAACAAAATGAATTTATTCCATTTTTCACAGAACCATTTCCTGGGCCAAAACTCATTTCTCCTTAAATAAATACATTAACACTTTCCTCAGAACAAATCAAGTCCCATCTATAATCCCAGAAGACAAAATACATCGGCAGTAGAAACAGACACAAAGTCTCCACTGGTGTCAGAGGTAGCATGACCTGGGGGGAGGAGAGGGAGCTCGTGCTGCTGCATCAGTTGGGAGGAAGGATTTGTCTTCTCCACAGGGCAGGGTCCCTACAGGAAACAGGACAATTTGAGGGGGCGCTTGACAGTGGAACTCTTACAAAGGTGTCAGTAGAATATTCAAAACCACAGGAGAATTTAGCGTCAGGGCTAGAACTGTAGGGTTCCAGAGCCAAGCCATGTCGGAAGGGTCAGAGGGTGGGACGGCCACCACAACCCTAGAAGGGAAAGTTCTGTAGAAAGGGCCATGTCGAGGGAAGCAGTGACCTTCAGTCAGCCCAAGGTGACAGCCGGGCAGCAAGGAGATGAGTACCCTCAGCCTCACTCCTTCCTTTCCTCCAACCTCCTAACGAGGCTCCCTATGGGTTAAGTTCATCCTGGGAGTCAGAAGGCAGGAGAGCCCCCGGATGCAGTCCACAGAGTTCAGAGCAGGATGCAGGGCAGGAAGGGTGAAGACAGGAGAGGCAAACGGAAGACACTGGGCAGGTCTTCCAGCGCCGGCCCTGTCATGCCTGCAGTCATTGTAGCACAGACTGAATGTTCACGGTGGCCTGCTTTCAGCATTTAAGATGCCTCTGAGATAAAGAGCCTGCCTTGAGTCTGATAGGACGTGCTCACATTTTCTGGAACAATGTAGCGCGCACTGTTAACCTCTTCGTGGGTGTGGAGGTTTTAGGAGCTCATTTCACAAAGCTGCCCCAGCCTCTCAGGTTAAACAACCTGAGTGCTGTGGCTGGGCAAAAAAAAAAAAAAAAATTGCATTCATTATTGACATAAGTTATTAAATATGTAGTTCAGCTTTGCTCCAGTTTGAGGAGTCCTGGTGTTTCAAAATATACACTTAAATGAGATTTTTTTGCATCACAGAAAAATAAGTGTTTACTTTTTTCAAAAAGTAAAGGTTCTTTAAAAGATAACACCTAGAGTAGAATTAAGGGCTATTTAGAAAATCACAGTGGTCCCTAGGCAACACATTTTGAGGCATGAACTTAAGCAGGCCCCAGACTCACATCTTCCATGTCCTACAACCCAGGCATACCCCATCATCCCATACCTGCAATTTACCCAAATACTCCCTGTTTCAGTTGGCAAATTCCACTGCCCCAACCCTCCAAATGTCCTCCACTGCTGGCTTAGCCTTCTTCCTAAATCCCCTCCCCATAGTGTCCTGGACCCCATTATAATGCCAGCAACAAAAGCATCTCCTTTCCCCTGTCTAGCACAGCCAGGGACATCTGTTCTGAGTGGTCAGTGCCCAAAACGGACCAGTTGCTAAACAGTTTGACTGTCAACTATGCTCACACAGGAATTACTGAGATGATGGTCCTCACCTGCAGAGAAAAACCACAGGCCACTCTGTAGGAGCCACTAGCTCACACCTTGCTGGACAGGCTCAAGTTTTAGGACTCACCATACTGAATAACTCCACTATCCAATGGCAAATTTCTCTGGAAATGAATCCAAAACCCTTTCTGATGACAGATCCTGGGACTTTCAAGTTGTTGCCTATCAGCAAGGGTTGCTGTCATGATTTGTTTACTCTTTGATTCCCTGCTGTGGCTCATTTGAGATCTTGGAGTGCCTGCTGCAGTAATCATGGCAGGATTTTTCCAGAGTGGTTTTAGCATCAGTTAAAGAATTATTGTTCATTACTCATTAATTCTCCCTCAGCAAGTCATAGGGGTAAAATTAGATCCTATTAAAAAAAAAAAGAAAAGAAACAGGGAAAAACAGCAAACAAAAACACGCCAGAAAAGAGGAAACTAAATTCACCCTCCGATACTGACAAGCAATTCTTCCCTACCACTACATTTTAAACCTTCATCAGAGACAGTACTTTGTCCGTTTGTTCAATGCTTTATTCTTAGTGCCTATTACAATGCCTGGTACATAGTTGGCCCTCAATACATGTTTATTTAATGAACTGATTAAATAAACTAGACTCAGGCTCTGACACTTGTGCTAAATCTGCACTCACAATAGATGTTTTAGGGCATATTAAATTTTGAAATCAGTTCATCCCTATAGAATTTATAGGCAAAGGGGCTTTCTTTTTTTAGAGGTAGGTTCTTGTTCTGTCGCTCAGACTAGAGTGCATTTTGCATTTTGAGTGCAGTGGTGTCTGTCACCCAGACTAGAGTGCAGTGGTGTGATCATAGCTGACTGCAGCCTCAAACTTCTCGGCTCAAACAATCCTCCCACCTCAGCTTCCTCACTAGCTGAGACTACAGGCACATGCCATCACACCTGGCTAATTTTTTAATTTTTTTTTTTTATTTTTGTAGAGACAGAGGTTTGCCACATTGCTCATGCTGATCTGAAACTCCTGGGCTCAAGCTATCCTCCCGCCTTTATTTCTATTTTGAAGCAAACAAAATGATGCAAATGAATAAAAAGTCCTAGGAAGACGCGTCCTCTTGACCGTCCACTAACTCCAGACTTCATAGTGGCCCCCTTCACTTAAGGCATATGATAAACTTCTAATGATGCTTGAATTATATTTCCACCAGCAGGATCAGTTATTTTCCTCAGACTCAAATTTTGCAATCAAAATACACAGTATACACACGGCTGCTTATATTACAGCAAATAGCATCTATTTTACCATTTCAATTTGTGTGATTTCTCACATGATGGATTGTGGGATGACAGTAATGTGTTCTCAGTGAAGCCTCTTGACTAAACCAAAATTTACATTTTTATAAACCTCCATGAAACAGCTTTATTTAGTAAGATTCTATAATGCTATACTACAGAAAATTAAGCGGTAGCTTCTAAAAGAAATACTCCCTCCATCACAGAGACTGAGCCTCATATGAAAACAGTAAGCAGCATACAGGAAACTCATCTGTAGATGAATTTGGAGAGGCACCTCAGGTTATTTGCATTATAGAATGCTAAATGCAGACTATGCAAGAAACCAGCCACCTAGAGAGATCTATATGGAAGTAGAGAAACTTCCATACCACCAGCAATTTTGACTTTTCAGTAAATATTAAGTGATGTCCAAAAGTAATATAATTCAAAAAGTCTAGGGTTAGAAACAAGATAAAAGCTAACCCTCAAGGGTGTTGGTAAATCAATAATCGATTGGAGATCTTCCATAATATTTCCTCATAAGAATCATTGATAAAACTGTAGTGACTACACAGACTCCCAAGATAGAAATGGCCAAATAAAACAAACTGTTGAAGTCATGAAGGGATATGCAACATGGCTCCTTTGTTAACCTTTTGGTAGGGATCCAGTTCACACCATCATGAAGTCATGTCTTCAATATTAATTTACATCATTAGAATGCCTGCTGTTCCATCAGCATTTTCTTGAGATTCCCTGGGCCATTCTCAGAAACCAGAGTTAGAATGCAGAAATTAATCATATTTCATTTTGACCTCTTATACCCAGATATTTATAAGCCTGAAATATATTTTTGCCTTACTGATAAACCAATAAAAAAGAACTTGAATATCTCATAAAATAAGGTCTTTCCACAAGCCACACATACCTAGAGATGGATAATAGAGCTAAATGATCAGGTGTCGAGTCCAATACACTATCAATCTATGTTTTCTACGTTTGACAAGCATCCAGGTCCTTGCCTTGAGTCATTCAGTTCTTGGTTGTTCTTGCTGGAATAAAAGCCTATCCAAAACCTAGCATTAATGAAGCTAATATGAAACTAATTAGCTGCAATGCTACTGCAGGAACACAGCCAATCATCATTTCATTAATGATTCACAGTTAAGCACTTGGGGAAAAGTATTTCCTCTGCCCCGTAATCATCCAGCTTCATGAAGATCCTGCTTTCCAGGTTTGAGGTGCAGGATCCTGATTCACTTATAGCCTAATCAGGAAATGAACAGGATGATCTTGTACTGAAGTCCTATATTGGTAATATATCAAATGAATAAAGAAAAATATAAAGTTAGAACTTGTAGTATCATTTTATCAACTCGCAGTATGTGAAATCCATGATGTACCTGCACCATAAGCAAAACGAGATCTTCAACCTTCCCAGGGCTATTTAATTCTTCCATGTTTTCTGTTCACAAAGAACAATCATTGCTTAGCCTTTTCATTGCTCCTTTTGGAATGAAATACTTTTATTACTATCCACTTCAAAATATTTTTAAATTTCCATTTTGATTGCTTCTTAGACCCATGGGTTTATTAAAAGTATATTGCTTATTTTTAAATATTTAAGGATATTTTAGTTACTTGTCGGATATTGATTCCTAATTCAATTTCACTGTGGTCAGAACGCATATTCTGTATGATTTCAACCCTTTGAAATTTGCTGAAACAATGTTATGATTTGGGATATGGCCTTGGTGAATATTCCATGAGTACTTAAAAGGAACATACAGTCTACAGTTGTTGGCTATAATGTTTTATTACATAAATGTCAATTAGGTCGTTTGTTAATCATGTTGAGAAATCATCTATGTCCTTACTAATTTTTTATTTTCATGTTTAATCAGATATGAGAATGGTGCGCTAACATCTTCTATGATTGTGTATTTATCTATTTCTCCTTTTAGTCCTGGAAGTTTTTGCTTTGTATATTTTGGGTCTGTGTAATTAGATAAATGTAGATCTTTATTTTCCTGATGAATTGACCCTATTATCATTATGACATGCCACTTTTTATATTTAATAATATTTCTTGCATTAAGTTTTAATTTATCTGACATTATGTATAACTATACCAACTTTCTTTTGGTTAGTGTTATGATGGTCTTTTTTTTCGTATCTTTATTTTCAATCTTCTTGGTCCTTATTAGAGTATTTAATCCATTTACATTTACTGTAATTACTGGATTATTTGAATTTAAACCTATCATCTTAATATTTCTTTTTCTTTTGTCTCACCTATTCTTTGTTTCTCTTTTAATCCCTGCTTGCCTTTATAAAAATTTTAACCAATGACAGTTTTAAAAATATTTCCATTTATCTTCTTTGTTACCTTATTCATTAGTCCTCTGTTCTAATTCACCTAGTGGTAACCCAGGGATTATAGCATCCATCTTTCACTTATTACAGTCTACTTAAGTTGACATAGCCCTTTAGTTAGCATCATTTCTGTCTTCCGTACTACTGTATGCATTTTAATTCTACATATATTATTAAAATCACAAGACATTATTATTGTTGTTTTAAATAGTCAATTTAAAAAATTTACCCTATATTTACCCTTTTCAATGAACTTTCTTTTTTCCCATATTACATACTTCCATGATCACGTCCTTTCGACCTATAGAACTTCTACTAATATTTCTTTTAGTTCAGAGATGCTGGTATGTATTATCTCAGTTTTAGTCTGGGCTCACTTTTGGCGATCCTCTCATCCCTGGATTATTGATTTTCAAAACTCAGTCATATTGGCAGTCCCTAACCCAATGACACCGTCTCAAATCCCAGAACAATTTATTTAATGTCACACCTATCTTTGCTCCAAAAATTGGCAAATGCCTCAAGAAGAAATGAAGAGAAGCCAGTATGAGACTCACCTCAATCTACTTCCCTTTTCTGTGGGATCTTGGATCCCTGTCATTGACCAATGTCTTTAAAGAGTTAGTGAGAGATAGATAGATAGATAGATAGATGATAGACAAACAGATTGATGTTATTTTTAGCAGCTGCATTAGTGTGAATAGTGTGAAATAAGTTACCACATTTTAGCTAGAGGTAGAAATAATTTCTTCTTAGAGAAAAAGTTTGTATAGGATTGAATTTACCATCATAGGCATTCTTGAATGTCAGGCCAATTGAACTCCTAAGACTCTCTAGCATATACAAAAAACAGAAACCACTATTTCTTATGATACATATGTTTAAGGGTATATATTTGGAACCAATTTAGCCACAAACTTCCAGGTGATGCTGAGATACCAATAATTACTATTAAAAAGCAATATAATACACAGGGAAAGAAAATATACTCAATTGATTAACAAGTTGTTGCTCTTATTGCAAGGATTGTAAGAGTTCTGCAGTGTGTCCATTATATGTGTGCCTCAAAACTTGTATTCATTGCAAGCTTCCTTTGAGAACTTTGATCTAAGAATAAGTCTACCCTCGTTTTTTGTAGAGTATCAGAGCTTCATCTCATATCTGTCTTCAAGATTGAAAGGAGAATATTGAATGCTGATTCTCTGAACATCTGCAATGATGCATTCCAAGATATTGGCAAAATCAGTCCAAAGGCTCAACCATCCAAGATAATTAAATTACCTGTTAACTCTGTGGACTACCAAATCTAAGAGAGATTTGGTAAGAGAGGAGGAGAGGAAGAGATTTGAAAAAAAATAAAGACTATACAGTTGAAAAAGCAAGATATTCTCCCGTTATGAATTCTTTTCCCCAAGAGTGTCTTTTGTGGACATTGTTATTACAAAATCCAGTTGTCACATTAAACAAGTCATGCTATCCAAAGCAGAGTTGATTGTGGCTGGAATTGTATTCCAATATTGAAAAGATGTGAAAGGGCTATAACACATATCAGACACACAATCAGACAATCTAGAATTGACCGCTAGGGGACAAGACTATGAAGCCTTAGACAATAATTCCCATTTATTTTGAAGTACTATTCTGAGGCAAAACAAACAAACGAAAAAGAATGATTATGGAGGACTCAATCTTAAAGTGTCTCCAAGCATGTCTTGTTCTGTCTCAAACCCGTCAAACCTTGGCCTCAACAATCAAAGCTCTGTATCATTATTTGCAACACACGAATGCTAAACAGTAACATTTCTGACTATGGACCTATGTGTAGTTAAGCTGTGTGTAGGAATATGAGAATAGAAACCATTACTATCAACCAAATGGTAATATTGGACATGTTTCAAAGATCGTCTGAAAGAACTTGTCCGTGGGGACTAACCCTTAACAAGTCCCAGGTTTCTCCTCTCCTGGAATGTGAATTCCATGTTCACCAGCAGAATTCAGTTCTGCTGAAATACTCGTGGAGCGGTATTGTTTCAATTTCTCAACCTTTTCAACCATATATTCATAAAGGTCTTATAAGACAAATAAGACTATCCCCTGCATATAATTCTTTCAGTAAATACTTCACATATTCTTCCATAAGAATTAGCCTTTTCTGTAAACTCTGGAGCTACCCCAAGGTAAGATCGTACTACTGTAAATAAGCCTGAATCACTAAATTCCAAAGGTCAATGGGTTACCCAGGCATTATTTGCTCATGACCTAAAAAGATAAGCCCATAGAAATAAATTGGCTTGAACAGAACCATCAGAAACCCCTTTCAACAGACATCTGAAATGAAATAGGTGGTTCTAATTCCTGAGAACACCTAAAGAACCTTTGTGTAAAAGAAGAAATCATTATTTCCCTTCAACAGCAATTTTTGAATGGTGTAACTTGATATTTCCTTGCCTATTGGTACAATGCAGAGAAACTGTTCAAAGGTGAGCCATTTGGTAAAGAACGACAGAGTTAATCGGAGAGTCCCTGTTATGCAGCTATATGGAATGCAGGTGTTCACTGTTGGTGTTTTTACCCGCCTTGAGTTCTTGTTTGTTTTTGTTCCTATAGCAGGATGCTGCAGTGGTTTGGGCAGGGCAAAGTGGTGGTTGATGGAAGAGCAGAACACCTGGGAAAGTCATCCAGAGTAATTTTTGATCCCATGAAAAGACCAACGGAATTCTCCTTGAGTCTCTAAGTCTTCACATTGTAGAACTGCTTAGGTAAAAACTAATTCAGGAAATGTGCAGTTATAAAACTTGAATAAGTCACCCATTAACTGACATTTTAAATGTAAATGTACTCAGGGGCCTCTTTATTTCCCTCTCATTTATAAGTGGACCATCCTCAACACAGAGACCCAAACCAGAAATCTAGGAATCATCTTTGATTACTCTCTTTCAATCTTATCAAATACTATTAGCAAATCTTATCTTTGTCCCTGAAATATATCTCAAGTCTCACCTGTCCTCACAGTTCCACTGCTACCATTCTAATCCTGGCATCAACTCTGAATTGGACTGAGTCCTCCAGCAGCCTTGTTCCACTGCTTCAATTTTTTTTCATTCTCTCTCTCCACTCCATTGTACTCACAGTTGCCAAAATAATATTTTAAAATCTGTGTCACTAATTTAAACCCTTGTGGCTTTTCAGTGTACTTAGAAGAAAATCCAGACTTGTAGACCCCAATGCATCCAGCCCCTACCTGCCTCCCCAGTCTTATACCAGACTCCATTTCTCATATACTGCTGCCATGCTTGTCTCTTTAGCATCTCAAGCAATCGAAGTGCTTTCTTGATTTGGGACTTTTTGTGTTTGCTATTTTCATTGCCTGGAATGCCTTTTCTAAGAATCTCAAGCAGTTGACTCCTCTGCAGTTTTTCTGTATAAGCTTTACGTGGTTCATATTCAGAGATCCCTTCCCTGAGCACCCTTAGTAAACTGTTCTTGGATTCATTGGGTATTACTGGAACTTAATGTTGTCTATAATTATTATGTTTGTCATCAGGTTTACTTGTTTCTTGCCTGTGTCCTCCACTAGATTTTAAGCCCCACATATCAGCTAATTGGTTGTATAAGTTTCCATTCTTTATACAGTCTTTGAATAGTAATCATGTACTTAGTAAAGCCACTAAGGCAAGTGGCCAAGGAGACGTGGACAGTTATTTATATCCAATCCAATTTGAAGAATTATTCCAAGCAAAAATGACATGACTGACTGCTTAAAATAGCTAAAAATTTATCTAGTTCTATCTCAAACCTCAGCTTCAATAAGCAGGCTTTCAACCACATGTTTTCAGTATATGAATTGCCAGAGCTCCCTACCAACTAGTCACGTAGTGTGTCTACCATAATCTGGTACCTTTATTTGGGTTGCATTTCATCAGCAGCCAAGTCCATCTATTTGTCACAGTGTCTCTAGTACAGTGCTCCTACATAGTCAGCAATCCACTGATAAGCAAGTGAATACTTGATACCTGCATGCAGGTATTATCAAGTGAATACTTGATACCTGCTTGCATGAATAAATGAACTTCTCAGGAACGCTAGGGCCAGAGAAAGTTGATGTTTAAAAAGTTAGAAAACGTTGGCACTTGAGAAGGATTAAGAAATTAACATACGCCTTCTTTGAATTTATAATTGAAATCTATTATTCAATTTACATGTATAATTTCAGCAATACATATACTTCCTTTAGTCAAATACATCTCCCCGTAGCACTTAACCATCTTAACCATGTCTCTTACCCTTTGCCTTCCAAATTCCGCTCTGATAATACCATCAGTGAATAGAAATTTAAAAAGCCACCGTCCTCACTCCTTCCATTCATGTTCTTTTTTTTTTTTTTTTTTTTTTTTTTTTGAGACGGAGTCTTGCTCTGTCACCCAGGCTAGAGTGCAGTGGCCGGATCTCAGCTCACTGCAAGCTCCGCCTCCTGGGTTCACACCATTCTCCTGCCTCAGCCTCCCGAGTAGCTGGGACTACAGGCACCCGCCACTTCGCCCGGCTAGTTTTTTGTATTTTTTAGTAGAGACGGGGTTTCACCGTGCTAGCCAGGATGGTCTCGATCTCCTGACCTCGTGATCCGCCCGTCTCGGCCTCCCAAAGTGCTGGGATTACAGGCTTGAGCCACCGCGCCCGGCCCCATTCATGTTCTAATGTAAGCCTTTCTTTCATGCAGCCTAAATGCACAGTTCACTTGTCATTATCTCACATCCAAGCTGCTCCTCAGGAAGTGGCGTTCCTCTGGATTTGCTGAGTCCTAATGTTCAGGCAAAGTAAATCCCACATCATTCTGGCAGGCTTTTAGGAAGACTCAGAGCCTTGCTGTCTGCTAGTGCAAATGACAGCAATGTGTGGTAGGACATCCTCCTTAGTTCAGTGAAGAGCCAGGTCCTTGTCACACGGCCATGAAAAATTAGGTTCACAGATGATTTCAAGGGGGAGAAGAATGGAATTTATTGGGAAAAAGGGGGGGAAATTAGAAACAGGGACCCTCTGCAAAGCCAGAGTCCCTGCTGGAGCACTTCCCACCTCACAGATTGAATCCCAGGTGCCACCCAGGAAGAGGAGGGGCCAGGCTCCTCCCTGCCGCAAGCAGAGCAAACTTCTGTGGCTCCATCCCAGTGTGTATTCCTCCAGTACACAAGTCAGTTGGAGTTTTCTGGGGACCCCTTCCCATCTGGCTGTCTCAAAAGGACACCCAGTTGCAGAGGTATGTGTGATTCAACAAGATCCACTGGCAGAAAATAGAGGCAGTTAACTCAAGGAGTCCATTGGAATATATCAACATACTCCCCTTCCACTCACAAGGCAATGATGTTTAAAACAGTGAATCATTTTACTTACAGGGGTTCACAATGGGGACAGGATAGAGGAAACTGCCAGGGAGACACAGGGATGAGGCATGTGGAGACGCAGACCTTGGATCCAGTTCTGCAGCCAGTGTGCTGCTCACTCAGGCCTGTTGCTCCCCTCCAGAGCCTCCCTTTCTTCATCTGGTGTATGAAACAACTGGACCAGCTTATCTCTGAGATCCCGCTCAGCTCTGACCCTCTTTGGTTGGAGAAGCCTTGCATTCTGAGACTGCAGTCGCAAGTAGCAATCTCCTCGGAGGGCATGTACGTGATTACGTACTTAGTGTGCTCACATGTTTCATAAAAATCCAGTAAAATTCATTGTTATGCTACTTTTGTATTTCTGCTTATTTTGAATGGAAAATCCTTATACATATTTCCTCAAAATATGGATAAAAAGTATACAAAATACACAGTAGAGGCCAAGAAACTCCTTTGGGTAGAAAGAATGTGAAGCCCTATGAATCTGAGATACTCAAACTTTGTGGTTTGTTTTTGGAGCCAGTCTTGAATATAAAATATTTTTTGATCTAGCAGAAAGGTAAAATCACATTGAAGTTTGCAAAATAGTAATGCTAAGATAGATAGATTTTCTTGTGTGCCACACTTATGTTGTAACCAGAACTTAATTCACCGTAATCATTGACAAGCCTTTGTTACTGGAAAGGATAAGGGTTGGCAGGTCTTGTGACAAATGTTAGAATTAAATGCCCAGAATTTTTCTTGATGCACAGGACTCACTGGAAAAGTGGCAGCTATTTATTGTGACTGTGTATCACGTCCATGGATGAACATAATTAAGTGCTAAATCCATAGCAGCTCAAGTTTTTTAAAGCCTTGGAAAATTGGCTTTAAAAAGTATCACCTGACAAACCTCAAGCTTTTTCTGTCTCACAAGACTTTTGGAAAAGAACTAGGGTCGACAGTGTTTTAAGGTTCACAAGGAAAAGAATCTAATACTTCGACAGTGTTTTAAGGTTCACAAGGAAAAGAATCTAATACTTGCAAAATTATCTTCTGTGCAAGTTTTATTTTCCAACATGAATCTGGGCTGCCAAGCATGCTGGCTGTAGCCAGGTCTTCATTAGCGTAGCCAAGAGGACAGTCGGGGCAGTTATCCAGATAATGCAAGCCAGCACTACCCTCTGAGAAAACAAAAAGTAACTTTCCTGATGAAGCAAGGAACCTCACCGATTAGTCCAGATTAATGCATCCCCTGTGACTGGCACCACGATCAGATATTTTCAAGACAAAGCACTTGGCAAGTTGGAATCCATTCATCTGGGTCCTTTGATTTTTTGAATTCACTTTGCTTCTGTGATTATGGCCGCAGTTTTGAAAATAAAGTCATGTGGATAGAGTTGTGATTTTTAGGGATCGGGATGCCTCATGAAACAGCAATGCTGTTTTCTTTTGTAGAACAAAGATCCTGCCTAGGCCTCTTACCTAGCATTAATCTTTGGTCATGATAAATGTGCTCCCAACCATCCAACCTATCCCTTTGCAACCAGGCTTTTGTGAGATCAAATAATTTTTAGAGTTGAAATGAAGTTACCAGCTCTAAAGTAAGGTACAACAGGAGGGAAGTAAGGCCCAAAAAGAATTAAATCACTTTCCAGGGTTGCGCAGGTAGCTGGGAATGAAGCCAGGATGACAACTCTGCTTGTTCTTTCATTGTGTCTTATGCTTCTCTGATGTCTTCCAAGGGATAGCAATATAATCAATAGTCTTGGAAGAAAGATCTTTGTAGAGAAAGGGTCAGCAGATTATGTTCGTAATTGACTAGATAGAAGTAGTTTTGCTTTTGCAGGTTAAATGGCCTCTATAAAATGTAACTACCCAGTGGGTTCTTCCTGCCCACTGCACAAAGACCACAGCACTGCAGTAAAGAGTTTAATTGACACAAGGCCAGCCAGGCCATGTGAGAGACAGAGTTATTACTTAAGTCAGTCTTATCGAAGGCTTGTGGGCCAGCGGTTTTTCAAAGACAGTTTGGGGGAAGAGGTGGGGGTGGCTAGGAAATGGGTGCTTTCCGCTGATTGGTTGAAGCGGAGAAGAAATCATAAAGGGTCAAAGCTGTCCTCAAGCTGATTCACTTATAGGTGGGGCCCTAAGGGTGATTTGGCAGGTACAGGTGAAGCCATCTGGTACAAGTGGAGCCATCCATGTCAGACATGCAAAAAAACAGAAAAGATACCTCAAAAGGCCAATCTGCAATAGTGGTGTTATCTGCAGGAGTAATTGGGGAAGTTGCATATCTTGTGAGCAGCCTACACCTTAGCAGAATGCAGGCTCCACTCCTCCCCATAGACTGGGGGTCTCTCATAGCTTTACAAAGGTGGTTGACTTTTGGGGAGGGGCTATTATCATTTAAACTATAACCTAAAGGTCTTCCAAAGTTATCTTGGCCTCAGCCTAGGAGTAATTAAGGCAGCTTGACCGCTAAAGGTAAGAGCAGGGATGGCTAAATCAGATCTCCTTCACTGCCATAATTTTCTCACTGATACAATTTTTGCAAAGGCATTTTCACCCACTACCCAACTCTGTCATTGTAGCATGAAGGCAACCATAGATAGGAATAGGCATGGCTGTGTTCCAATAGAACTTTATGAATTAACACTGAAATGGAAATTTCATACAATTGTGACATGTCACAAAATATTTCATTTTCAATTGTTTTCAACTATTCAAAAATGTCAAAATCATTTTTAGCTTGGTGGTGGACTGGATTTGGTCCAGAGCAGTTGTTTGCCTGCCTCTGTTATAGAGTAACACATCTCAACCCATGAGAGAATTGATCCTGTACCCTGGGTAATGCTCTTCCTCTTTGGCTCCTTTCCACACCTCAGTCACTTTTCCTCTGCAGGAATGTTGTCACATGAGACTGTAAAATTGGGTCACTTTTATATTTCATCTCTAACATGCCTTGTTTAATAAAAGTCATTCTAGGTATGACTAAAGTCCCAGGGCTAACTTAGAAAAGGCCTGAAGAGAAGAATTCCTTCTGACAAATGCAGACTCAGCCATGAATGCCAGCGATACTGTCCCAAATATTGGTGGCTTGGGTTGCGGTTGATAACAGAGGGCAAAAGAAAGTATAAATTTTGCTTCTTAACATAGCTTTAGTGGAAAATACAGAAAGTGCCCCAAAACTCCATGCTAACATCATGAACTAAACTGTTACAATGAAAGGAATTACTTGAGTTTCTATGTAAACAACTGCCTCAAGGAATTTGCCACATTCCTTGGGTCTGCCTGAGCTCTGGTGGCCCACTGCTTGGACAGGCCTGGTTTGTTTGCTAACTTAACATGCTTGCTTAACGGCGAAACATTCCCTTGAAATTCAAGGACTTTCTGTCCTGCTGACACTGTTTATTTGCATCAGTAGCGTGGAGGGCTCTCTGGTGACACTAGATTTTTCTGGGTTATAAGCAGATGCAGGTCTGTAGTTTTTCTGACTTGGATGGGGGCAATGGGTCTAAGCCAAGAGGAAGATGTTTTTTTCTTTTTCATTTTTTTTCCTGTCTTGACTGTAGTACCCTCAGAAGGAAAGGAAGAGCCATAATGGTTCTCTGGAGGCCGAGAGAAGACTGAAGGATGCCAAAAATTGTCACAGTGGTGACTTTTGGCTGAAGCCAGTGCAGAATGAAGGGCTATGAGTGGGTCACTAGAACTGTAATCCAGATCCCTTCCATGAGGTCAGGAACCCTGACTCATATTGCTTTTTCCATACTGTAGAACATGACACCCCACTCAATCACTTGTGCTGGTTCATTGTTACCTGTTATAGTAGTCATTGCTATCAAGACGTTTTGGTTGTAACTGTCAGAAACCTAACTCAAACAGACCTAATCAAAAATAAATAAATAAATAAATAAATAAATAAATAAATAAAATTATCTCAAAAGTCTGAACTATGGATTGATCTTCAGATATAATTACATGCAGTGTTCAAGCAGTAGCTATGATCTCTCCTTCCCTTCCTCTCTCTCTTTTCTCTGCTTTCATCTGTGTTAACTTCCTGCTCTGACAAGCTTTCTCCATGTGAAATGAAATATGGGCTACATACAGTTTCCATAAAGGAAAACTTTGAAGGACTGTCTACAGGAAAAGAACAGCCTGCTATTGATGTATCTAGGGACAGAACCCTCAGGCAGGACAATAGCTTCCTCAAGTCTTGTAACTATACTCTTTTTCCCAGGATATCTCACCGCATCTTTAATTTAGCTCCTAATTCAAAGCCAAGCTCATTGACTGTTTCAAGCTCTGGACCATGAGCTTAGCTCTGAATTAGGAGCTAAATTAAAGATGCAATGAGACATCCTGGGAGAAAGAGTATAGTCATAAGACTTGAGGAAGCTTTAGTGAAAAGCAGACCCACCCAGCATGTGTAATTCCTCCATGAGGTTTCATCCTTCACAGTCTGCATGTCTTGCAAGGGGCTCAGGGCCACAGGGGCAAGAGCTCTTGGTACTCAGAATGTTGTCTAGAAGTTTGGAGAAGAGGGATCCCTTCCAACCTAGGTCAAAAGGCAGAACTGGTAAAGGACTTGCAGACATGATAACTTTGAGCACAATAGCTGAGAGAGCAATCCATGGAAGTCATTTGAGGAAGAGCATTGTAGACAGCAGGAATAGCAAGTTCATAAGCCCTGACCTCAGGAACCTTCCCAGGACATTCAGGAGCATCAAGGAGACCATACTGGCCAAATGGCACAAGTGTAAGGAAAGTGTCGGTAGGAGGTGGTTTCAGAGGGATGCCTGGAGGCCAGATCGTAGAGAGACTTGTAGGTCATTGTATAACTTTGAATGAGATGGTAAGCACTTTTGAACAGAGAAGTGATTGATTTAACTTACGTTCTAAAAGAAGTATACTGGCTCCTATGTTAAAAATAAGCTGAAGGGCAAAGAGAGAGGCAGGGAGACCCATTGGGAGGCTAACGCAGACATTTATCCAGGCAAATATCACTTAGATCTCGGTGGTGCAAGTAAGGAAAATGAGAGGAAATTGCATGTTTAAAAATCACATTTAAAGATAGAGTCAACAGGATTCACCATTGGATTGGATTGGAGTAAATGAGAGAGAGAGGGAAATCAAGGATGATTCAAAGTTGGTTTTTTTGTTTGTTTGTTTGTTTGTTTGTTTATCTTGAGCAACTGGAGAGATGGAGACAACATTTTAACTTACTTTGTTCTTTGGTAACATGGCAGTAAACATAAGTATAAACTGTATTATGGGTGGCAATCAAAATAAGCACCTGGATGATTTGAAATATGGTAAAAAAAAAAAAAAAAAAAAAAAAGAAAGATGAATTTGTATTGTTCTGCCCATGCCCATACAAGCAATCTGTAAAACTGTGTATTTATATATTTTTCAGTCACTAATATTTACAGCTGGAGAGAACTGTTTGTGAAATCGTGAATTATCTTTTGTTTGAATTTTATTTTATTAATGAGCTAGAAGAATCTTTGTAAGCCATTGTACCTTTTTTCTAAAGGTAAGAACCTAAAATTATCATGTTGCAGTGGAATAAGCCCTGGTTCTAGTTTCAAGCTCTGGAGTGACTCTTGTTAGCTTCGGAATCTCCAGCAACTCCTTTAATCCTTTGAATTCTCGATTTCTACATCTTAAAGATGATGGCTGCCCATTTCATCAACTGTGAAACAGCATCCAAGTTCCAGGTATCATTAAGGACCAAGGCTTCCATTGTAAACAGAAGTTTTGTTAAACAAATATTTGGTTTTACAAGGGCATTATAATTCATACCTTTATTCATTGTTCTTCCTTGCTACCAATAGTTGATGGGTTTTTTTTATCTGTGGCTTATGTGATCAAAGAGGTGAAGCCAGTTAGTTCAATTGGTTATATTCTGAAATTAATGAGTGCTCTTTTTGCATGTGCATACAAATTAACTTCCTTCTGTTTCTTGGCTACATACCTCACCTCAGCTTCACAAATGAGTAGAATTGATTACAACATGAATTAGACGAGAGAGCATAGATCCATCACTGTTATTGAGAAAGCAGTTCAGAAAACAAGCATTCCTGTTGGTGGTCAGTAACATTTTTTTGATAAAAGCTGTGAATGTATATTTATTCATGTTATTTAATATTTTTTATCTTCAGTTTTTATTTTAAGTTCGGGGTACATGTACAGAATTTGTTACACGTGCAGGTTTGTTACACAGGTAAACATGTGCCATGGTGGTTTGCTGCACAGATCCTCCCATCACCTAGGTATTAATCCCAGCATCCATTAACTATTCTTCCCGGTGCCCACCCTCCCCTGAATCCCCTCCCCCGACAGGCTCCAGTGTGTGTTGGTCCCTGCAGTGTGATCATGTGTTCTCATCATTCAGCTCCCACTAATAAGTGAGAACACGTAGTGTTTGGTTTTCTGTTCCTGCATTAATTTGCTGAGGATAATGGCTTTCAGCTCTATCCATGTCCCTGCAAAAGACATGATCTCATATTTTTTTTATGGCTGCATATTATTCCATGGTGTATATGTACCACATTTTCTTTATCCAGTCTATTATTAATGGGCATTTGGGTTGATTCCATGTGTTTGCTATTGTGAATAGTGCTGCAATAAACATATGTATGCATGTATCTTTATAATAGAATGATTTATATTCCTTTGGGTATATACTTGGTGAGGGAATTGCTGAATCAAGTAGTATTTCTGCCTCTGGGTCTTTGAGGAATTGCCACACTGTCTTCCATAGTGGTTGAACTAATTTACACTCCCACCAACAGCATAAAAGCGTTCCTTTTTCTCTGCAACCTCACCAGAATCAGTAAGATTTCTTCATATATGAAGGACTTGACCTCAGATCCTTTATGATGATCGTAAATACATAAATAGATGAGTTAAAAAATAGGAAGGACAGTGTGATACTAAGTAACTACAAAATTAGAAATGTGTCAAAAAGTATTTAGGCACTAAAATGGTTGAGAGATCATTTTCAGAGCCTCCAAGAGTTTCTATACCTTGAATTATTTGAGCATCCAGTGCAAGCTTTCAGAGTCCTTGCTTCCTCAAATATAAAACAAGAAGTTAGATACCTTTACTTCTCAGAGGACTTTGAGTTTGACAGTTCTATAATTCTATGAGTTTTCTACCTAGAAACCATTCCTTTCATTCAGTTAGGAAATATATTTACGTATATTTTATTTAATCTTAAACTTTGGAATCCCATTTTGGTAAGCTGCAGTTATTTGAAGGTGTTGACATATCCTTTGGGATCTGAGAAAATTATTATCAACACCAATTAAAGGAATCATCTATTTTGTGCAATTGGTTTTGAAATCCATCCAGTGGGCTCTTTCTGGAGGCAAGGATCCCGGTTACCAACAGACTTTGCTGCAAATAAGGCAACCTGGGATGACATTTGGGATTGGGATCCTTCTCAGACTTGACCAAATGGGCACACATCATCTTTGGGTCTAGAAGACTGCACTGACATAAGGCAGCTGACTTCCTGTAACCTTGCAGAAATAATAATGGTGTATGTGTGTGAGTGTGTGTGTGTGTGTGTGTGTGTGTGTGTGTGTGTGTGTACAATGCTGGGGAACAGTTGGCAGAGCGATGAGCAAGAAACGGCACTCAAAAAAGCAGCACCCCAGCCTGAGCAAATGAAGAATTTCTTAGAAGGCAACACTAGCTGTGTGTGTGAATAATTGGCTTGCAAATCACTTCCTCTGTTTGCTTGTTATATAATACCAATCATTTCAGTGTCAACTGACGAAAGCCCAGAAGGGAATTACCACTTATCAGCAAGTTTTACATATGGCTTTTGTGAGGAATAAGGCCTCAAAGATGAGGGTCTAAATCTCTGGCCCACAGACCTGGACAGGCAGATTTCAAGCTGATCATTTCATATCTTTCGAGAGAGACAATCTCAGATGAATTGGCCTGGGGGGCAACATGAGAAGGCAAGACAAAAGAACATTGTAAAGCCTTCACCTAGAATCCAAATTGTAGTTCTCTCAGCAAGTTATCAAGAAGCAAATTAGCTGCTAGATTTTGTAATCCAAAGATTATTTAATCTGTTTAACTTTGTGTTGGAAGGATTGCTACCAATCATCTCTTTTATTAAAATATAAAAATGATAGCCATCGTTTCTTAAGTGCTCATGATACACCAGGCACTTTGTATACATGATTTGTCTTATTCAGAATAACCCTGAAGGATCGATATTATTGTCTCCATATCAAAGAGAAGGAAACTGAGGCATACAAAAGTTATTTGCTCAAGGTCAAACAGCATGGTAACAGAGGAACTGCAATTTCATTCCAGGTCTTACAGATACCAAGTTCCATGCCTGCCAGCTTGTACCTGTTAAGTCATGTGATACTTAGGAAATGTACACATCACCCCAGTGCAGGGGCCTTTATCCACTTCTTTTCATTTTGCCTGGCTTGTTGCTGTGAGTGAGAAATAAATGACACGAAATGATCATGTATATCACTGTCTTCAGAGGATGGTTAGTTCCTTGCTCTGGATTGTTTTTCTCTTTTGTTAGATATTTATTTTGACTTCTCTGCAAACTAAAAATGTGCATGCTCTATTTTCTCTAGGGTACATAACTCCCAATATATTATGAAGAATGAAACTGGCCTACAAAGTTTAATTAAGAAGTGGTGAACTACAGCTTACTCAGTCAATACTTGTACTAGTGTGGGTTCATGGTGTCCATCTGTCTTCAGAGGTGTAGAACCTTGAAAGTCAGCTAATTAATCACTATTATTGTTGTGTACAATATTGGCAGTCTTCTTCTATGTTAAATTTTTTTGTGATAATTTGAAGATGGGAGGGGGCAATATTTACTAAGTCTCCCAACCTACGTGGCCATATCTGAAACCTACATATAATGTAGTAATAGCTTAGACACCACCTATTTCTGAAACATCAATCGTCCCACAATATAAGCCTCCCAGTTTTATTTATGCATTTTATCATGTATAAATATCTTTTAATGTACCATTTATTTCCTTGAGGGTCAGTTATTTGTAGCATAAATCTTGCCTGGATAAAATAAGTAAAAAAGCTTACAAAAGCTTACATACATAAATGAGACAGTGGGAATGTGGTTTATAGTTAAGGAGAATGGATCATGCAGATTATACCTGCATAACTTCCCTAGAAGGTTGGTACCAAATAAGACATTAACACCAAAACACTGAAAATAGTATTTTTCATCTTACTTTGTTATGTACATTTTGTGAGTTTCTGAAAAATACCTTTCTATTAGGATGGGATAAATTATGGTGCGGTAACAAACCAGCCCCACCAGTTTGTTCCAGTCAACTAGTTGCTTTATAACAAACCACCCCAAAATTTGTTTAAAACAGCTATCATTTGATTGTGCTCACAAGTTCTGTGAGTTGGGAAATAAGACACAACAAAGTGGTCTTATGTCTGCTGTGTAATGTCTGGGTTCTCAGCCGTGAACACTCAAAAGGTTTGGGAACTGAAATCAGCTGGAGGCTTCCTTATTCATATGTTTGGTGCCTGGCTGGGAGGACTCAGATTAGCTGGGGCTCTTGACAAAATCACCTATATATGAACCCTTTCAGGGGCCTGGGCTCTATGGTGGCTGGGTTCTGAGAGGCAGCATGCACAGAACAAGAATTCCAAGACAAAGGATACCCTAAGAGAAGCTACTTGGCCTTTTCTGATCTAGTCTTGGCAGTCACGCAGCATCACTTTTGCCACCCTGATCCAAGGGGAAGAGGAGACAGACTCCACCTGTGGATGGGAGAGTGTCAAATTCACACAGAAGTTGTATGCAAGCTATTCTTGGTCATCTTGCTCATCTATGAAATATACCCTCCTCCATGCATTGACTTACAACAGCAAGGGTTTATTTCTTGTTCAAAATCTGCTGTGAATCTAGGCAATTCTCCAGAGCAGCTGTTCTTTTGTTGCCTTAGCAATCCAAGCTGCTGCTTCCATCTTACAGCTTTTCCATATCAACTCATGATTCCACAACCATTGCTACGAGGTAGGAGTAGTGTGGAGGATCACACACTACTCTAAGAAACCACCAGTTGGAAGGGGCTTAAATCAATCCTGCTTACATTTTATGGCTGACATAGCCATGTCCAAATTCAGTAGAGCAAGCATGGCCTTCCTGTGTATCCAGAAAGGAAGGAGAGCTAGAAATATTGGTAAATAGCAATATTGTTTACCATAGCCTCAGAGATATTGCCTCATGGTGAAACCATTCCCCTCAATGCTGATTTTTGCCCTTTATCAAATCAGTATATTCATTCCTTCATCCATCCAACAAAGAGGTTTTATATGCCTACTATGAGCAACAGTCAGTAGCTTGCTCCTGGAGGGAATGCAGCTGCTCCCCGCCAAAACAACATATAATTTACTCTAGAAATCTAAAATTTCAGATACTTTGTCATGGATTATTGTGGAGAGAAAATGTCTCTTTCAGCTCCTACTTTGTCCTGTCCCCTCCAAGTCATGTGAAATAAGATTTTTTTTTCCTATGCTCACCTCCTATGGTCCCATTTTATGGTTTTCATGCACTACTGTCGGTCAAATATTTATCATATATCTTTCAATATCTTTCCAATATTTATCGTATATCTTTCAATATGTTTCCAATATTTATCGTATATCTTTCCCTTTGTAGGCCTTAACTTTATGACCCACTATTTAGCATGCAGCTATATTTCCAGAAAATGTAGATGGTTTAATTCAATACTGCATGTCAATTAACTACCTTATAAATTAAATCATTTTCATCCATCTTAGAGTTATCATGCATAATTAGTCTGACAGCACAATTCTGTTTGTTGTTGTTTTAAAGGAAATTTAGACATCAAGGCTGCAAAGAATGCATAAGTCTAGGCAGAAGGTTCTTATTTTCCAAAAGCAGAGCCCATCGTTGAATTTCAACAATGACAAGAACAAAAACCATCAGGAGTTGTTTGGGGCCTGTTTGTACTTTAGTTTTCAATTAGAAAAAAAAATGTGTTTCTTAATGGAAAACCGTAGAACAATCCTCACTCTGGTAAGAAAGAATAAAGAGAAAGAAGTGGGCTCTATGATAGACTGAAGCAAGAATATCACTTGTTTAAGACTAGGTAGTGGCCAGGTGTGGTGGCTCATGCCTGTATTCCTAGCATGTTGGGAGGCCAAGGCAGGCGGATCACCTGAGGTTGGGAGTTCGAGACCAGTCTGACCAACATGGAGAAACCCCATCTCTACTAAAAATACAAAATTAGCCGGGCATGATGGCGCATGCCTGTAATCCCAGCTACTCGGGCGCAGTGGCTCACGCCTGTACTTGGGAGGCTGAGGCAGGAGGATCGCTTGAGCCCAGGAGGCAAAGTTTGTGGTGAGCCAAGATTGCACCATTGCACTCTAGCCTGGGCAACAAGAGTGAAACTCTATCTCAGAAAAAAACAAAAACAAAAACAAAGCAAAACAAAAGACTAGGTAGTTATCTTCCTGGGTGGTTTTGGCTATGTAGAAAATCACTCTTACTCTTGATTCATTTCTGTACCAAGTCATGCTATGAAATATCCCACTGAAAAGGTCTAAATTATTGATGTCTTGGGTCCAGTTCTGACTTGAAGGCAAATAGTAGGAAATACAATGGCATTCATTGGAGGCACACAGTAGAAATATTGTAGTATCTTTAAGATGTGTTTAAATAAACAAGTAGATGATAAAACTATAAATTAGAGTCACTATGACTCTTTAGCAGAGACCCTTACCTTTTGAAGTGCACCTTAAAATGGCAATAACACTTATCAGAAATTGCATAAGAAGCTCAGTTGTCTGCTACTCTATTGCAGTACCATATGTGAGAGCTGGATGAAAACTGGATATTTATAGAATTATTATCAAAGGTTTTAATTTGCTAAAACTATACAGCTTCCTTAGGTCTCCCAAACTAGGTCAGCCAGTTAACCCTCAGATCTGGAGTACCACATTTGACTGGGTCAGAAGAAATAAAGAAAGATGCTATCAAAACCACAAAGAAAACTGATAATAGACATTCTGATAACTTTAACTCCCACAATAGTAAATCTTGGGTCCTTTAAAGTTGGTCAGATGTACACAGAGCTGCATACTGATTACACTAAAATAGTTACTAAGCAACTCAACATTTTGATTTCCAAGAATTTCAGTTACATGATGGTAGATAAAGATTATGAACTTTATTTATTTGGTGCTTTGGAGTCCAAGGCACTATTTTACAGCCTGAAGCTGTACTTCTCAAGGTCATCTTCTTGCAGTCTTCTAAAACTTAAGAGGGATCATCTGTCCTCAAAAATATAAGAAATTCTGTATATGTGTATTTTTGTGTGTGTGTGTGTGTATATCTATGTATATGATATTTAAAATTCTGTGTCTATATACACTTCCACGACCCCTTAGAACTTACATGGTACCTGTAATTTGTTTCTTTTTTATACTTAAGTACAACTAATGTTAGTGTTACATTTAAAACTAGGAATTACCTTGTTTGCAATATCAAATTTTTGTAAAATATTGAGTTAAAAAAAGACTCTTAAAATCAAAATTTGAACTATTATAAATGGCTTCAAGGATCCTTTCTTTTCTAAGAGAAGGAAGGAATTAGGATTTCTTGTGTATGTACTTTGTACCAGGTACTCATCTACAGTTATTGAATCCTTGCAACAATCTTATCAGGTAAATGCTGTTATTCTTCTCTCACAGATGAAAAATCTAAATCTTCTCAAGATGAAAGCTTGTCCAAGTTGTTATGACCAACTAGTAGAAGAACTTGGATTCCACCTCAAATCTGTTCAGCATCAAAGCTCACTCTCTTCCATCCTTGCCCCTTCTCAGCTCACAGAGTAGCTTTCAGCAAACAGTGGCTATCTACCCCAGATAAAATTAAGCCTTTTATTTCTTAGGAGAGGGTAGAAACTGAAACTTCCACCCGCTTTATTGGCATCACACAGGCACGTAAATCACCAATTCTCAAAAACCCTTTACTCCCAAGTTCAACCCAAATTGAATGGTTGGAATATTGTTGGTTTGTATGAAATAATTAACCCACATCTAAAAATTAATTATACAAAGTGAGATGGAGATTGAAGCAGTTTTCTAGATAATTAAGGCAAAAATAACTGCAATTTTTAAAAAGACAGTTTGAAATATTTACAAGGGTAGATTGCAGAATTATCCAACTTAAGGTAGTCATATTCAGGGAATTTAGCCAAAACACCTCTGAAGTTCATTGCCTTACAAATGAGTATAAAACTTAAACCTACGATTAATTCTCTGTTGTTTTTCTATGTATTATACATATAAATATATTTTACATATTGTCCTCCTAAGATTTCAAGAGCAATTTTCTTCTAATTCTACCATAGTGAATCCACCGTCATGTCTACCCTGTGACAATCTTGTTCTCCATTTGAGTGCATAAAAAATAACATATGAATTTGACAAATCTTTTTTTTTTTGTTTTTCTCTTTTGCTGCATATTCTCATCTATGCTTTTTGAGCACTAGAATATATCTGTCCATGTAAAAACCGAGGTCTTTCTTCTGAAAATTAATAGTACTTTGAATCTCTTCTATATTCTGGTTCTTTTAAATTGTGGTTGTTTTAAGTTTGCTTCTCTTGTTTTAGGATTTATTCCTTATTTTGAGTCCCTGATTTTTACAAAACATTTTTCTCAACTAATCCTGAGAACATTGGAGAATGACAGCTTTTAGCTATCATGAGTCCCTTTACCATTTGGCCTCCAGTTAAGCTCAGTCCCACACTACCTAAATTGTCTGATTATCAACTCCTACTTTAAGTGAAATGTGGTTGAATGAAATGAAAATGCAGTTCATTTCAACAAAGCAAGAAATTTGCTGTTTAAAATTGTGTTTTTATCATTCCTGAGATGGAAATATAACAGACCCCTGTGAACCTGAGAAGGTATTTCATGCTTCCGGAAATGAGGGGAGAAGTGGCAATGATGTTGCTCATGAACAATTGGAAGCAATGGTACTAGAGTACGCAGCAAATCTCGGGGAAATTTGAGTGATACAGTAACTGGCCTCACAAAAGTGGGTCTCCCGGGAACAGGACCAATCACAGACATGACCAATCACTTTCCCAACTGTGGCCGTTATCCCACTACTATTGCATTAAATCTTTGCTGTCCTTTCTAGCTGGGTTGATATTTAAGAAACTGTGAAACATAAAATTGTATGAGCAGTTACCTATGGTAGGACAAAAGGGACTGACCTCTAACGGCTTAGTAGATGGGATAATTTTGGGGAGAGTGGAGCTCATTTCAGCATCCTACTCTCCTCCTCAACGCCCTTTCCCATTCTTGGCCCTAGAGTTTAGATAGGAGTAGGGTGTGTGTGTGTGTGGTGTGTGTGTGTGTGTATGTGTGTGTTTGGTGAAGGGGGTAGATTCCTGTTCCCAACCCAGTTGGATAGCTCCACTTCCATCTTCCTTGCATCTTCTCCAACTCATTTGCAAAAGAATGAAAGAAGCCTTGCTTCAAAAAGGTTTAGAGTGCTCAATAAGAGCACAAACTGGATTTTCTGAAAACCGACCTGATTGCCTGGCTAATTAAACAGTCACTCCAGCAAAATCATTTGTCTCCGAAAAGTACTGAGGTTGTCTTTCATCACTCTACATCTAGACATTCTGAGACCTCCATCCTCTCCTGCAGAGAGAGGAATTAAGTCTCCACATTTCTAAACCATTGACAGTCTGTGGGGTGCCCCATTGTGTTCCTGACTTCCTATTCTCAGGAGGAGTTATAACAATGACAATGATGCATGCATGAGGAAGACATGGAGGTGATCCCCAGTCCTCAGTTAGGAAATAAGGCAGCCACCCATGTACTGAACACAATAGTGCTTTGGAAAGAGCACTGTTAAAGTGAGTCTCTTCTTAAAAGTGTAAAGGCCTTTGCGGGAGGAACTTAATCTCCGTGTGATAAAACAATGCACACATTACAGGGAGATGGATGTTATGAAGACAATAACTAAACCCAAGAATACACTTACAAACCTGCATTGCACTTGATTTATTTGGATGCCTGTTTCTTCCTACCCTATGAGCTCCTTGGGGCCATGAAATTCATTTGTTTTATCTATATACATTCTCTATGATATCCCCCACCTTCAGAGCTAGTGTAGTCCTTTCTAAATAGTTGTTACTAAATATGTCAAATCAAATGCCTACAAGGACTGGTTGGTAGAACCAGATTCTGGAAGTGACCAAGCAGGTCTAGCTTCATAAGAATGCCATCATCGTAGATTTGAGGGTCATGATGAAGTTGTACTAGGATTTATGGATGTTCTTTGTCAACCAGTTCACACCACCAGCAACTTAAGGAAATTGTGTGTTGTCTGTTGGGAACAGTTCTGCTTAAAGCAATTAGCAGGGACAATTAATTTGGAGGGAAGTCTCTCTTCACTCAACAGCATTCAAATACCCTTTGCATTAGCCATGTTTTGGAAAACTCCTATTGCTTGAGTCACTGATAGACAAATAGAAATGTAGACTGTTTTGTATGCTGTTTTATAAAGAAGTTTCTAACCAGAGAAGAAAGGTGTTATTTTGAAGTATTAAGCTCTAAGTTGTTCTTTCATTGTCAGTGAACATTTGTTGAGCTAGGCACATGGCAAAGTTTTAGAGATGCAAAGGTAAATTAAGACCCCTGCGTTAATTCTCATGTGGGCAAAGCAAGCACATTTTTTAAGTTGCAATACTGCAGCAATGGTGGTGTGTACATAGTAGGGCAAAAGCATAGAGAAAGCCATGGAAATGCTGAAGCCGAGCTCAAAGAGTCCTCTAATGTATGGCACGCCACAACAAAGACCTTCAAAGGGTGCCTTTGGTAAGAAAAGGCAACCTCCAAAGAGTCATCCAATCCTAAGGTTCTGTGGAGTGGGGACTTCTTGCCTTAGCTGGAAAGGAAAGAAGTCATTTGGTGTGCAGTAGACATAAATTAGGGGCTGTCCACTTTTTCTTGCAATGATTCATCTAACGGAGGAACAGAGTCTGGAGAGAAACATCTCTCTTCTTGTCTTCATTTTGTTCTCATTTTATTAAATCACCCACGGGACAACTGGATGCTCGAGCAATAGATGATAGAAAAAATAGACAGGTATTTCTGTGCAGTCAGAAAGCTCCTGTGCCCTTTTCCAGCATAAAACGTTTATGAAAATCAATTTTCAGTGCCTGCTGAACCAGGCTGATGTGAGAACTAGCTTTCCACAGCTCATCATATTCACTCCGGGATGATTTGACAGGGCTGATATTTTATCACAAATACAAAGGAGATGAGCACCATTCTCCTAATGTATTCATTACTTGTCTCACCACGCTGGTAAATAATATGCATATGGTAATTTGAGAGACACAGTGTTCCCATTGCTCTTTTTTATTCCCGGAACTCTGGCTGTCTTTTCTAAATGCTGCAAATCAAAGGCAAAGTTACCTCATGTGCTTGTAGTCCCAGCGATTCAAGAGACTGAGGCTCTAGACCAGGACTTGAAGTTCAGCATGGGCAACACAGTGAGACCCTATGTCTTTAAAAAAATTCCCTAAAAATTTGGCCAGGTGTGGTGGCCCATGCCTGTAATTGGAGGAACACTGGGAGGCTGAGGTGGGCAGATCACTTGAGGCCAGGAGTTTGAGACCATCCTGGCCAACATGGCCAAACCCCGTCTCTACTAAAAATACAAAAAAAAAAAATTAGCCAGGCATGGTGGCGTGCACCTGTAATCCCAGCTACTTGGGAAGCTGAGGCATAAGAATCACTTGAACCTGGGAGGTGTAGGTTGCAGTGAGCCGAGATTGTGCCATTGCACTCCAGTCTGGGTGACAGAGTGAGACTCTGTCTCAAAAAAATTAAATTAAAATTTAAAATAAAAAATTACGTAAAAATTTGATTTTACATTCCTCCTATTCTTACTTTCTGGTGCCCATACAACACATAAATTACATTCTTCTCTATGTTTACCTGCATCTCTAGGGAACACAGCCCCTTTTACTTGTTCTCTTACTATAGAATGTTCTACAATACCCCAATAAAGATTCATTCATTTGTTCATTTACAAATATCTATTAAGCACCTACTGTGTGTCAAGCACTATGCTAAATCTTAAGCATGAAACAAAAGAAAGATAGAAGTATCTGATTCAGGGACTGGTTGTTTTGGGTTTTTTTTTTTTTTTTTTTTTTGGAAGCTTGTTGAAAATCTGTGACATCATACAAAACAGAAAAGAATGTAAAACTGGTGCCTTAAATAGAAATGTATTCATAATGAGTATTAGAGCTAAGAGAAGGCAAAAATGTCTACAGAACACGTGATTTCAATTAACAGTAGTGAGTAAACTGATGAGCTGGAAAAAAATTATGATCCGGCCCATGAATTTTTTTGTCATTTTTTTAAAAATTTTGTTTCTTTTTGTCATACTCATATTATTCTAAGTCCCATTTATTTTAGAAAGAAAATCTGTTTTATAAACTTAGCATATTAAAAGCAAATGCATAGCTCTGTTTTCTTAGAAGTATGTGAATACATAAACATGTTTTACTGAGGGTAGGACTTAATTTATGTGTATTAAACTGTCAGAATGTACAAGTTCTTTGTGGTCAGTAATTCTTTCATTCATTCATTTAACAAATATTTCTTTTGCTACTATGGATCAATCAGTCATTGTTATAAGCTTTGGCAACTAAGAGTCCTGCCCTCCCTGAGTTTACATTTAGGTGAAAGGACAATGAAAACAAGTAACTGAACAAATATACCAGATAATTAGAAATTGCAATATATACCATGAAGAAAACAAATGAGGTTTCTGTGTCTGTAAGGAGGTACTTAGCATAAGGTGATCAGAGGGAGTCAATCATGCTGATAGGGGAGGAATGTCAGACAGAAACAGAATATTTGCCTATCGTTTCCAGAAGACAGTGCTGCCTGGACAATAGCAGTATACATTTATCTAAATTACGGGTTTGTAAAATACAGTCAGTGGTCTATTTTCATAAAGTTTTAGAACCGTTTTTGTAAATAAAGTATTTTGAAACACAGCCATACATATTCTTTGACATATTTCCTATGGTTGTCTTCCTACTGCAATAGCAGAGTTTTATAGTTGCAACAAAGACCCTATGGGCCACAAAGCTGAAAATATTTACCATCTTGCCCTTTATAGAAAAGTTTGCTGACTCTGGCTCTAAATTGACTACTTGCATAATCATAACTTTTTTGTCTTTTTTATTTTGTTGTTTTTAGACTTGTAAGTTCACACCAACAATTTATAGAAACTCTTTTAAAATATACCTAGTGAAGAAAGCTGACATTTATTGGGTGAAATCATGTTCCAGGCACTCAAGTACTTTGTATGAAATGCATTACAGGTAATGCCCAGAACAGTCCTATGTGGTAGGTGCTATTATCACTCAAGCTTATAGATGAGGAAAATGAGAACACAGAGGTTAAGTAACTCACACAGCAAGTAAATGGTGGAGCCAAGAGTCAAAACCAGACAGCCTGGCCATAGCACTATTCTAAACTGCCTCTGTCATTTAATATTCTGCAACCTCACCACCAGAATAGATCTGCAGCTTAAATCGTGCCTATCTGTTCCTAATTTGCAAAAGGAAATAAACATCTTGCACCATCTTGCACCAAAGAATTTAGAATTCGTGTTGGAGCCAAATTTTACTATTATTCCTTGCTTAGAATTTAGAATATGAAGAAGATTTCCAAGTAATCTCCTCTCAAGCTTCATTGAGAAGCTTTGGGTAGATAATTGGTGCTTTCAAGGATGGTCCTGCCCACACTGGCAATCAAGACTGTTTCTTTAGATATTTAAAAGTGCTCGTTATTAAATTCACTAGATAATTCTGCAGCCTTCTCTCTTGTTGTGGCTATAAGACGTGCCATTAGAGCAAATAGTGCCTTCCCCTTTCTCCCCATTTCCTAAAGCCCAAATATAACTTCAGCATCCCCATCTAAAATCGCCAGGTGATTCCACAAAACTCCCAGATATGCTTGATACAACCATGTGCAAACCCACCTGAAAAGTCCATTTCAGAAAGCCCCAATTCTGTGATATTCAGTTCAACCTAGACACCAAACAGTCCTAGCCCTGATACTATATATCTGCTAATTTCTATGGAAGATATCTATATTTCTAGGGTTTTCTTGTTTGGCCAACCTATTCACTTCTGAATGGGCTGAAGAGATTTGCCAAAGGTTGGTATAAGCTTGCAAAAGTCACTTGTACTTAAACATTTTCACATCCAATGAAAAAATTAAACATTTGAGTATTGCCATTTTTTCCAACTCTGAGTGTGGGTTTTGAATAGCTATTGAGTTATGACACGGTGCTGAGCAGTACCTAATCATACAGGTGGGCAGGATCCCTGCCCTCACAGAGTGGAGGAGATGGGAACCAGTTAAGAGAAAATGAACATGCAGTGTAACAAGTACTGTCATGAATGCAGGATGATAGAGTGGTCCAGGGACATGGCATCTAACAAGGAGTTGGGAGTGGGAGGGCATAATCCAGAAAGTCTCCCTAAAGCATAGACTTAGAAGGTAAAATTGACCAGACTTAGAGTGTGGGGAGCGGGAGGATTGGAAATCAATGATTCAAGGATGACATCTGGTTTCATCATTTACATTTGGTTGAATTATTAGCCTTTTTTCAGTATAGGTTTCTAGACACACCTGAAGTTGATACTTGTCTGTTCAAATGGCCGTACATTCTTTCATTCTTCATGGGTGCTTTTTTGTTTCAAGATAGCAAGAGAATAAATCTTTCCTCATTTTGACAGTAATCAGCTGTGGGATTTTGGACAAACTACTTTGCTCAGCCTCAGTCTTTTCATCTCCGTAGGGATATTGAATAAAATTATATCCATGGTTCTCTCCACATCTGAAATTCTACCTTTTAAACCCCATCCATTTCATAGTGCTTTCATGACCCCCATAGATTCATGTGGCATTGCCCAATTTTGAGCCTTAGTATAGTGTGTCTGTTAGAATTGTGTCACACTTTGTGTCAGTTACCAGACCTAATTAACCAAGGACTTAAGCACATTAGGGGTTTGTTTTTTTTCAGGTATTAAGGAATCCAGAGGTAAGCAATACATGAATGATGAAAGAGCCAAACAACAGTGTTAGGGACCCAGACTCCTTCTATCTTTGTTCTTAGTTGTCCCTGTTCCCAAGATAGCTGCCCCATCTCCAGCTTCAAGTCTATGCTCCAGGCAAGAAGAAAGATAGCAAAAAGGGCAAAATCAAGGGCCAGCTGAATGGCTTAGTTTGAAAGAGCTTTCCCAGAAGTGCTTAGTAGAATTTACTTAAATCTTATTGGCCAGAACTGTGTCATAGGCCACCCCTAGATGTAGGAGGGGAGGCTAGAAGATGTTCTTTTTTTTTTTTAGTTGGCTATATTGATATACTAAGCAAAATGAGAGTTGTACTGATAAAGAAGAAACAGAGGAGGGATATTAGACAGGCAGCTGGCATTGTTTATTGAAGGTTATTCAGATGTAACATTCAAAATATTTAAAACAGCTCTGGCATAGCCACTGATCAATCAGAACAGAAACTGGCCAGCATGTTATAGCCAGCCGAATGGCAGCCCTGATGTTTTTCTGCTTTGCACTATAGTTACTGTACACAGTTGTCATCTCTCCTCCCCCCACATCATAAGGCCCGAGTCCATCAAGGACAGGAGTACACTTTGCATGTATTCTTTCCAGCCCTCAAGAAAGATTCATACAGAGTAAGTGTTCACTTTTGTGAAAGAGAATTAATCGTTGAATTATTCACATTGTAATCCAGGGATGAGACAACCCAACCAAGAAGTGTTCAAATTACTACCTAGTCTATTTTCTCAGGAATGAATGATTTCTATGATTGGTGGCTGCATCTTCCAAAATTCCACAATTGATTATAAACCTGGCCAATAGAGGTGGACTTTGAAGGCTGCTCAAATCTCTTACAGCTACGCAAAAGGATTATTACAGACTTAGAAAAAGTATTGCCTGCAGTGAAAAGCTTCAGGCATAATAGAGTTCAGAAGCCCTTTTTCTTCATTTATTACACTGAATGAAACTAATAAGGAGCCACTCCAATAATCAAATCAAGTCAGTTCCTTAAATACTTGCATCTGGTTCTTCCAGCCTATAATGAACATAATAGTGCATCATTTCTTTTCACGCAAATCTTGAGTAATCATAATGCTCAGAAGTTGGGATGGAACATTATAGTTAATTTAATTTTCTTATAAGCTTGAGGTCAACTGGAAAATTCATGTGTTAATTCTAATTCTTTAAAAAATTATACTTTTAATGTTTGTGGTTTAATTTTCACCAATGTAATTATTTCAAAGACTTTTATTTTTTCTACTTTGCCCATTTGTCAATGATATTTTAACTTCTGTATTTTTTATTTGCTCTAATTCTCTAGTTTATTCTCCATTCTGTGCATATCTTGAATTGAGATGCAAGTTGATCCCAAATTATTTGGAGACTTGATAATGGGCTACCAGGAAAAAAATACATATATGCAATATCCAAATTCCAAACTGGCTTTGGTAAGACGCATCTTTTTGAGAAATCATTTCCATTAAAACACCTCTCAGATGCAAATTATTCTATGGAGTAATAAATGTTAGACTATAATGGGCATTTTGTTTCATTACTTTATCTTTAACCTCTTAGTTTGGTTCCTTTTAATATTTGAAGTATGTGCTTACATCTGTCATCTTCTGGGAAAATCTCTATTTTTATGTTTGTATCTGGATTATTTTATAGTATGTGGGATTTTTTCTTTCTACCACACATCTTCAATTCTAAGAGGAACTTTTTTCTTTTTTTATAATTGTTGATCAGGACTCATTTTGTTATTAGCACTTGTTAAAAATTACAGAGCTGGCCTGGTGTAGTAGCTCACACCTGTAATCCCAGCACTTTGGGAGGCCGAGGTCAGGAGTTTGAGACCAGCCCTGGCCAACATGGTAAAACCCCGTTTCTACTAAAAATACAAAAATTAGCTGGGCATGGTGGCGCACGCCTGTAATCCCAGCTACTCAGGAGGCTGAGGCAGGAGAATCACTTGAATGCAGGAGGCAGAGGTTGCAAAGAGCCAAGATCACACCACTTGCACTCCAGCCTGAGTGACACAGTGAAACTCCATCTCAAAAAATAAAAAGAAAAGAAAATTATAGGGCTAATATGTTTATTCAAACCTCCTATAGCTCAACTGCCTACAAAACTTACCTTTTAACTGCATGGAAAATATTTCCTCCCCCATATCAAATTTCAAAAAGCTATGTATTTTTTTTCTTTCCTCCTTTTTTGTACCTTTTGACCAATATCTGTCCTTTCCCCTACCCCTCAGTCCCTGACAATAACTTTTTAAATACTTTTTATTACCTTTGAAATTGGAATACATCTTATAATTTTGGGCATATCATGATTTAATTGGAAGATTTTTTTTTCTTGGTAGTAAACAAAGTAATGGCAGCAGATAAAACAATTGATAGATTCTTAGATGCATTGAAATAAAGTAATCTCCAACAGTGACAGTGTCTTTTGAAGAATTTCTGAATGATCCAGGAACCTGCTGTGAACCATGTATTGTTTTTGACTGGTGCCCTATTGTATCCTAACCAAAATGAAGTTTAAATCTTTGAAACTGGAGAATAAGACAGAATAAGTATATAGATATTCTTCCTTTTGATTCTCTACACAGGATGTTTTTCTCAACCACACATTTGAATCTCACTGACTTGTGCCTTTCACATGACTAATGAAACCAAAATGTGCATCATTTTAAAGCATGTCCTGTTTTCCATAAATTCCAATCTCTCCACAGCACTTCTATCACAAAACAGCAAACAAATCAAAAAATAAAAAACTTCCTGACTACCCATCTCCTCAATGAAAATGTTGTGGTTTTGCCATGATGACATTTTCTTTAATTGTGGTAAAATACGTGTAGCATAGTATTTACCGTCTTAACTATTCTTAAGTGTACAGTTCAGCAGTGTTACTTATATCGGATTGTTGTGCAACCATCTCCAGAAATCTTTTCATCTTGCAAAATTGAAACTTCCATCATATCTTTTAAAAGGCCATTCTTACTGAAGAATTCTTGCGTGGAATTAAAATAGCTCATCTCTAGCTCTTAGCTACACAGCCCTTACTAATTTTTGTCAAATGTTTGCAAATAGCTCTAAGCCTCAAGTCTGGGATTTAGCCCTAACCCAATCAGACTGGATCATTACATTTTTAAACATTTTTTCCAAACTACACTCTCTTTAAGTATATGTGTATAAGAACAAATGGCTCTTTCAGTCTATAAAATGAAATTAATGACATTAAGCATTTTAATATTTTAACCCTTTATTTTGTTTTGAGGTGGAGTCTCACTCTGTTATCCAGGCTGGAGTGCAATGGCGCTATCTCTGCTTACTGCAGCCTCCGCTTCCCGGGTTCAAGTGATTCTCTTGCCTCAGCCTTGTGAATATTTTAACACTTTAATATTTCAGAATGTTTCCTCCTGGCTGATTCCCACTAAAATGCATGTGTCCTTCCATTAAAGGAGCCAAAGTACTGCAGTCATTATTTCCATATCTCTTTTCTTGTCTTGCCTTCTTATTTAATGACTGAATGCTTCTTTGACATCAGAGAATAACCTTTCATGATATGCACTCAAATGTGTAGATGAATCAGATAACCATATCCTTGTTAAAGGAGGTTATTCTGAAATATATGAACCAATGGGAAGACAGAATTTGTAAGACAGGAGCTTTCTTACTGGATTTCTAGGAACCCTGGGCCCTTCTGGTGAGACCTCCAGCATGTCCATAAAGGACAGGAGGCCAAATGACTGAAACTCACTGCATGCTCCTTCTGGTCCCCTTTCAGCTCCTCTTATCTCTTTTCTATTTGGAGATCCTCCATGAGATTTTCTATAAGGTAATGAAAGTTATGCTGCTTAAGAAAAAGTCTTTAAAAGTGGAGAAAGTTCTGACTTATTTAAACAGACCTGGATTCAAACTACAGTCCAGTCACTTACAATCCATGTTGTCTTTAGACCAATTCCTAACCTTCTCCAAGCCTTGTTTGATTTGTGAGTAGAATGAGGATCATAATATCTATTATCTCTGAGTCACTGCAAGGATTACAAAGTAGAGTGTTATTGCATGCGTCCTCACCCTCAGTAAATGTTTGCTGACAATATTCTGCATTAGAAATTGCAAAGTACCAGACATTATTGAAGCATCACTTTTTCTTTTTTTCTGTCTCCTTCTACTCATCTGCCTCTGTTATAAGAGCTCAGGAAAAAGTATTAGCTAGGCTTTTTTTTTTTTCTTTTTCTTTCTGTGAGGCAATAGTTCTCAAAGTGTGGACTCGATACCAGCAGCATCAGCATCGAGTGGGAATTTAATAGAAATGCCAAATGTCAGACCCCAACCCAGAACTGTGAATCAGAAACTGGGGGTGGAGCTTGGCAATCTATGTTTCAAGCCTTCTAGGTGATTCTGATGAAGTTTGACAACCACTGTAAAAAATAGAGATTCACGTGGGCTAGCCAGCTAAAGTGGGAGCCGGTGAGGTTGAGGGTGGGCAGAGGTAGTCAGTAGCAGAGACAGGAAACGAATAGGAACCGGGCCTCTCAAGGAAGGGAAACCAGATTCAAGGACCTCTGCAGCTACAGTTGAGGAGTCTTCACCCTGATGCTGCCTCTCCCATGCATGACTCAGTCAACTTCTAGAGCAGTGATTCTCCCCTGGGCAATTTTGCCTCCCAGGGGAATTTGGCAATGTGTGGAGACACTTTTGATTGTCATGACTGGGGAGTTGCTACTGGCATCTGATGAGTAGACTCCATGGATGCTGCTAGGCACCCTACAACGCACAGGACAGCCCCTACGACAAAATATTATCCAGCCCGAAATGTCAGCAGTGCTGAGGCTGAGGAAGCCTCCTCTACAGATCGTCCTCCCAAGCTGCTCATCTGTCTTCCCTTCACCAGCTAAGGTTTTACCTGGTACCTAAGAAATTCAACTGGCTTTTGTGAACCCTATGTGGGTTCATACATGGGCCTCAGAGAGTCCACGAACTCCCAAAAGCTTGCACAATTCTCTTGTTGTGTATGTATTTATTCTGCCTGTTGGGGAAGGGAGCTTTCATCAAATTCTCAAAGGTTGTATTCTATGTTCATTCTGTGTATGATTTCCCTACCTCACATTTTCTGCTCATTCATCCCTTCCATTTGCCACACTGCCATTTTTCTACTTCATAACTTCTCAGCTGTTTCTCACATTGCTGCTTTCTTATCGTGGCCATATTTCCCAGTTCGAATTCCCAAAGTAAGGAATCTGATTATCCTGCTCTCCCCTATTTGGACAAAGCTTTTCCTACCAGACAACCTCTTAGGCCCCTGGCCTTCCCACACTACAGCTGCCCTGGGTCCTGGTCAGGACCCCCATGGGATGAGGGAGGCCAGTAGGGAGTCAATGTCACCCAGAACAAAACATGGCTGCCCAAGGCAGGCTCCCTCAGGACGGGCACTGGTTGAGGCAGGCATCATGATTGCCGTGTCTAACAAAGACGGTCAGAAAACCGCGGGGTTAGGTTCTGGCGAGAGAAGCCACAACACAACCTGGAAAGACAGGAAGATACTGGAGTCAGTCTGAAACTCCAGGGTGCGGCAAGCACACGCAGACCCTCAGAAGCCTAAGAAGAGGTTTTGCAGAACCACGAGAAAAAATAACTGAGGGAGGAGAAAGAAGGGTCAGGGCTCAAACAGTGGACATAATCAGGACAGAACAGGCTGAAGTGCAGACACAAGAACAGATCAATAAAACCAACGGCTCAGCAAAGGTGAGGCAGCTGTGTCTGCCTCTGGCGACCTTTTCTCCCCTCCTCTCTCACCGGAAGCCAACACATACATGCTGGGTGGAGAGGCTGCGAGGACAAGACAGTGGGACATACGTGTGCTGGGGAAGTCGAGGAGCGGGAGAGGAGGCAGGTCTGAGAGATCTGGTTTGTGTCTTATGCCCTGGTTCTCTCTGCATTCCTTCTCTGGCTCTCTTTCCCTTCTTCATGCCTTTTCCTTAGCTGATTTCCCTAGGACAGAATTATTTTCTTTTTCGGACTGAATGGTAAAGAAGTATTTGTTTCCTAAGTCTTCATTTCAAAAGCAACAGGATAGAACTCTCTAAGAAAAAAAAAAAACACACACACAAATCTCTAAATGACATTAAGTTACATTTTTATTTATGGGGCCTTGAATGGATTGTTCTACTTGCAATCAGTAGCTTTAAAAGGAAAAAAAATATGTTCCTCAGTCCAATGTTATAGATAGTTTAGATGACCGGGCTGCATTACACCAGCACCAGGAAATACCTAGAGCAGTGGTTCTCAAACTTTGTTCCACATTAGAATTTTAACCCTCAGGCAGCACCCCATGCCATTAAATCAGGACGTCTAGGGATGGGAGCCAGGCAGCCGTAGTTTTTAAAGTTTCTCAGATGATTCCAATGTGCATCACTGGCGACCCATTGTCTCGGAGGTGATTTTAATAAAGCCCTGATCCTTGCTTGCTTTCTTGCCACTTTACTTTTCCTCCAGTAGAATGTAACAAAAAAAACACCTTTTATTTTTCAGTTAACTAAATTAAATCCCAGTTCATCAAGGTTGTGCTCTAATTTCATGCCAGAAGGCAACCAGCCGGGTAGTTGCTTACTTCGGTCAAAATAGCAGACGAGCATTTCGGCATCCTGTAGTTAAGCAATGTTTTTATCCACTGATGAGTGGTTGTTAGCTTAATCTTCAACTTTGTAACTTGGTGTTTTAATTTATCCAGACGCAACTTTGGACCCTGGAGATATTCGGACTTATTTACTGCCCACCACCCACCCAGCCCCTCTCCCCGCCCTTATGTGATCACCAGAATGAGCAGAAAGCAATATGGTCTCCAGAGCGCCAGACCTTGATGTGATAATCCGAGGAGAGAGGAGCCATCAAGTCACTCAAGCAACATCTCAGTCGCTCAGTAAATCTTTCAAGAGCTTACCCAAGTCCCAATCTCAGCTTCCTGATTTCTTTTCCTCTGTGAAGAGTTTTGTTGTTTGTTGTTTATTTTTTTTATTTTTGTAGGTTTTTGGGGAACAGGTGGTGTTTGGTTACATGAGTAAGTTCTTTAGTAGTGATTTGTGAGATTTTTGGTGCACTCATCACCTGAGCAGTATACACTAAACCCAACTTGTAGTCTTTTATCCCTCATCCCCTTCCCAACCTTTCCCCAAGTCCCCAGAGTCCATTGTATCATTCTTATGCCTTTGCATCCTCATAGTTTAGCCCCCACTTATGAGTGAGGGCATACAGTGTTTGGTTTTCCATTTGTTGTTCATTTATTAATAAACATGGTTGAAAAGACCAGGCTATAGTAGCTCAGTAGAGCCTGTTTCTGAGTGTGGTCTGTTTTGCCAGCATATTCTCATGACCACTTGGCAAAAATGAGAGCATGACATTTTTTTGCTCCCAACAGATGTATCTTTGGTAGCCCATAGGTTCTTCATTTGTTTGTTTACAGCCTTCGAGGAGAGAAAACATGCTGTGAGGAAGGGATGAGATTGAAAGCTGCTTAATCTGATGGGAAAAGCCTGAAACACAACTTAATGATGGTTTTCAAAACTATGACAGGTTAGAAGGAAGAATATTCAAGCTACTTGGTCTCTATTTACATGGAGGAAGTGAACTTAAAGTGTAGTTAATTGGGAGTAGAGTGAGCCAGAGACAATAACTTTGGAATTAAATAATAAGTTTGGCTGCTAAGAAAGCCTATGGCATCTCCATTCCTAAAGAATCAGTCTGCTGTGGAATGGGAGTCAGAAATGGGTGGGTTACAATTTTGCTTTGGTCTCTGACTCACCACACGTTACATGGCTTTTCAGGGCCTATGTTAGTCAACATTCCCCAGAGAAGCAGAACCAATAGGATATATATGGACATACATGAAAGGAGATTTATATGGAAATTGGCTGACATGATTATGGAGGCAAGAAGTCCTCTATTATGTGCCGTCTGCAAGCTGGAGCCCCAGGAAAGCCAGTGGTGTACTTCAGTCTTATTCTGAAGGCCTGAGAACCAGGAGAGCTGATGGTGTAACTCCCACTCCACGACCAAAGCCTGAGGACCAGAGAGAGGCCTGGTATAAGTCTGAGAGTCTAAAGCCCTGAGAACAAGCGTCTGATGTCCAAGGGCAGGAATAGAGGGATGTCCCAGCTCAAGGAAGGAGAATTTGCACCCCTTCCATGTTTTTGTTCTGTTCAGGCCCACAGTAGATTAGATAAAGCCCACCCACACTGGTGAGGGTGGACATTCTTTACTCAGTCTATGAATTCAATACCAAGTATACTGGGTGTTTCTCCTGGAAGCACCCTCAGAGACACATCAGAAATAATGTTTTACCAGCTATCTGGGCACCCCGTAGCCCAGTCAAGTTGACACAAAATTAACCATCACAGGTTGTCAGCATCCTCATCTATCAAATAAGAAGTTCAGCTGGATAACCCCCAAAGTCCCTCATTACATACTAATGTCCTATGCCATTTAACAATAGGGCATGTAGCCTTCTGCCTTGTGCCTTGAGAAATTTAGGTACTAACAGAAATTGTTTCCCTGAGGTCCCTTCAACTTCAACAATTTAGAGTAATTCACCAATGTGTTTCCTATTTTGAATAGGACTAATGTGTTTCCTATTTTGAATTGCAAAAAATATAACTGTATCCATATTAGTTGATACCAAGGAATTAGTAATTCCGTTGGATATGAAAAGAACACTGGTTATATAAGAATATGGTCATAATTGCCAGAGATACATAGTGAAATAGGTAGGAGTAAAATAACATGATATCTGGGATTTTTTTTTGTTTTTTTTTTTTTTTGTTTTTTTTTTTTTACAAAACAGTATATATCCCGATTTCACAAGATTCCCTTTGGGCTGGAAAGGTTTCTGAATATAGTATCTGTGTTCTAGAAAGAGGAGTCGGGGCCTAGAGTATGCAGATGTTGATGGTCTTGAGTGTTCTGAACACAAAACCAAGATACTAGAAACTTTAGAGACCACAAAATGCTTTTCCTGAAGACCTGGAACATGAAGGTTTAATCTATTTATCTTTTTCTCCTCTATGTTTTATCATAGGTTGGTAAGTGGAAATCAATTTCCCCTCAATAAAATAGTAGCCCTGAGAGAGATAAGTGACTTTTCTGGGGATACATGCTAATGACAACATCAAAGCCAGAGTGAGGATTGAAGGGTGAGGTACTATCACTACCTCCCTCTACTCTTCTTTCCCCTCCTTCTGGGGAAATGCCAAAGGTATAAGTATTCTTTTGGCATCATTTGTCCTCCAGGGTCTCTGTGTCTGTCCTGTATCTCCTTATTCATTCTTAAAACTCTTTCTGGTGGTCACAGCTCTTCTTTAAAGAAAGAATAACAAGACATCATAGCAGTGAACTCAGAACATTATCACTGGCTTTTCACAGGACATGAGCAACTTTCTCACTGGAGGGGGCAAGGATGCTTGTATGGTAGGTGCTCCTAATAATGATAACTTGACTTGCGCCTACTGTGAGAATGACCCTGTGTGGCTGATGCACCCAAATATATGTTCAGAGTTCTGAGCTAAGGAATTGGAAGTGGCCATCCTAGAGATTAATTCCTTATCTGTGAGGAACATCTGAGCCCCAGCCCATCCTGGGGAATGTGGGCCATACAGGGGATCAGCATCCTTTGTTTGGGGTTAAATGAAGGTTTCCAGGCTGAGGTTGCTATGGGGAGGATGTTAAGTGAAAATGTTTTATAAACTGCTTGCCTTTTGCCAGAGGTTGTGGTTGTTCTTACCAGCCCACTGCCACTGGACCAGCAGTTCTCCTGTCCAGCCCGCCACCACGAGACTCTCTCCCCTGTATGTAAACCCCCAGTAAAACCCCAGTGTCTCATTTTCTGGCTCTGGATCTCTTCTTCAGCCTCTTGAAGCTGGTGCCATCCCCTCTGGAGTTGACAGGGATTCAGCACATCACGCTACACTAGAATAAAACATGTGCTGTGTCCACATTAGGCCAACCAATTTCCATACCATCCAACTTTTTTCACTAACTAAAAATTCTATTAAATTTTAAATTGGTTCATATAAGAAGTTGCAGAGAAGGCATTTATAGGCAAACCCAGCCGGCTCACATATAAATCATCTGTATTAGTTTATTAGGGCTGACATAACAAAGCACCACAACCAGATGGTTTAAAACCACAAAAATTTATTTTCCGACACTTGTGGAGGCAACAAGTGTGGAATCAAGGTTTCCACAGGGTCATGCTCCCTCTGAGACGGTGGGTGGAGTCCTCCCTTGCCTCACCCTAGCGGCGGCAGCACTCCTTGGCAATCCTTGGCTTGTAGCTGCATCACCCTGATCTCTGCCGCTGTTTTCCAAAGTGTCCTCCCTATGTGTCTCTTCTCTGTCTGACAAAAACACCAGTCCTGGGCCGGGCGCGGTGGCTCAAGCCTGTAATCCCAGCACTTTGGGAGGCCGAGACGGGCGGATCACGAGGTCAGGAGATCGAGACCATCCTGGCTAACACAGTGAAACCCCGTCTCTACTAAAAAATACAAAAAACTAGCCGGGTGAGGTGGCGGGCGCCTGTAGTCCCAGCTACTCGGGAGGCTGAGGCAGGAGAATGGCGTGAACCCGGGAGGCGGAGCTTGCAGTGAGCTGAGATCTGGCCACTGCACTCCAGCCTGGGTGACAGAGCGAGACTCCGTCTCAAAAAAAAAAAAAAAAAACACCAGTCCTGTTGGATTAAGGGCCCATCCCACTGCATTATGACTTCATCTTAACCAATTACATTTGCAAGAACCCTATTTCCAAATGAAGTCACATTCTAAGGTACTGGAGGACTTTAGCATCTCTTTTGGGAGGATGCAATTCAACCCATGACACCATCCAAACAAATGACATTATGAGAAGGTTTCCATTTTTGTCCTCTGTTGTGGTTAGATTCTTGACTTTACATAATTTAGAGCTAAAAATTTACTTCCTGTCTGAAAAGTGATTTTTGACAAGAAGGATTGAGATCACACCTTAAGTTCTGTGGCCATTGCTTGCCCTTTCAGAATCACGTGTCCCATCCTGTGTGCCGTGTTCCAAAGAAGCCAGGTGAGCAGATGCTGGCAACGCAGGGATGGTAGCGTAGACTACAGCTTTAAGTGAAAAGGACTCATGACTCAACCCTGTAGCTTGCCCTTGATATGGTTGCCCCACCCGTCCTAACTCCTTATTCCTCCTGCTTTACTGAAACCACAGCTGCCTTGACTTGAGCCATTTTGATTCTGCCGCAAACGAGCTGTAAACCAAATCAAGCCACACCAAGCAAATCCAAGCACCATCAAAAGGAACTTATTCAATTATTGTTTTCTTTGCAATGGGGAGGGATCATAAGAGCCTTGTATATCCCAGGGCAAATATTAATCTGTCTGAAGAGTCAACTTGCCAAGGGGTAATCAGCAATCAGGTTGGTGCTCATGACAGCTGCACAGACTGGTAGTTGAGGATATTCAGTGCCAGGAGCAAACCCTAGCAGGCACCCTTGGTAAATCTGGCAAGCTCTGTGACTTCACCCTCTGCATTTGGAAGCAAGCATTCAAAATTTGACAGGCTTGCAATATGCCCAGTGTAAGTCACCTGGCTTCTTGGATTCTGGACAGATTTCCTTGTACCATAAGCTCACTTCTCTTTCTCTGCTTCAGGACTAGGTCCTTCAAGGGAGTAGCAGAGAAAGCATGTTTGCAGAATCCATGCCTTGTGCCCACTCCCACCCTGCTGCTTGGTACTTTTAGGGAAAGTGGGAAGGAGTAAAGTTACTCTTTCACTGGCAGAGGATGGACAGTAAAGGGAAGAAGAAAATGGGAGAAAGGAGAAATAGGTATCCAATGAGTTAAAAAAAAAAAAAAAAAAAATGTAGATTACAATGCTTAAAACCTATCATTATAGTGGTGATGTTTCTGAATGATAGAGGGGGTGGATTTGGCAAAGTTTCTGGAATCTTTTCAGACTTGAGGTCCACCTACTGTCTGGAGACCAGTTAAGTTTCAACCCCACATTTGCTGTAGTTGATGCCTCGACCTTTGTGTAAATCCTCCCACCTTTGCTAGGCCAGAGGAATGTGGAGTGAGGGTTCTGTCTGAGTTGTACAGTTCCACTGTGGCTCATCCCCTGGCCAATACCTTATGGATGCAGGAAATCTGAGCAGAGAACAAGACTCCCTCAATATTTAGAAACTGGACTGAGATTTCAATCCAAAGGATACAATTTGCCCATCACCTTAGTTGCTTGTCCAGTAAATTGAGCAAGTCGAAAACACTAAAAGAACTTTTTTCTCTTGATGCCTAATGCCCATCACAATTTTTTTTAGCTCTCTCAATTGGCATCCTGGTTCCCATCTCACTCCTACTGTAGTGCACACTTACTGAAATGAAAGCTGCCTACATAACCACCACCAGCATCCAGAAAGGAGGGAATTCAACACCGTCTCTTTTTGTCTCCATCAGTTTCTGCTTTTTAGTCATTAACAAATGGCTCTGGTTCCTTTTGCAGTGAAGACCCACAGAGACAGAAGTCCCTGCTCTGAGTCAGTTCAGCTCTGATTTTGAAAGCTGACTGGGTGCTTAGCAGTAAGGGTTGAAAGGAAAAAGAGGGAATACAGGGAAGGAGGCAGAGATGGAGGCAGATTTGCAGGTCTGGCCTGAGAGTTGTGCTTGATAAGCAGAGAGCTAATTATCTCTGCAACTCTGCCTTCCCAGTAGTCAAATACTTGATGGGCAGGTTAATAAGTGAGGAGGTGAGGACAAGATTAATTATCAAGTCTCAGAGGAAGTGAATGAAATGCCTTCTTGTTCATTGCTATTTATTCAAAAAGAGCTGCTGAACATGAAAGAATATTATCATTTTTGCACATAATTAGAGGAAATAACAGACTGGTATTTTTTAAGCAGCTTTATTGTGATATACTTTATGTTCCATAAAGTTCACTTGTTTAAAGTATAGCCAGCCCTTTGTATTCGCAAGTTTTACATCCATGAATTCAACCAATCAGGGATAAAACATATTCTGGAAAAAAAAAATGATAATACAATAAAAAATAATACAAAATGTAAAACAATATAGTGTAACAAATATTCACGTGCTGTTTACATACTATTCACATTGTATTCGGTATTATAAGTAACCTAGAGATGATTTAAAGTATATGGGAGGATGTGAATAGGTTCTGTGCAAATACTACAACGTCTTATATCAAAGACTTGTGCGTCTGTGGATCTGGTATTCTGGTATTCATTAGATCCACAGATGCACAAGTCCTTGATAGAAGATGCTGTAGTATTTGCACATAACCAATTTGTACATGGAACCAATTCCCAGTGAATACTGAGGGACAACTGCATACGATTCAATGGATTTTAGTATACAGATGCTCCTCAACTTACAGTGGGGTTAGAGCCCAAAAACTCATTGCAAGTTGAAAGTTAAAACTATTGTTTAAGTCAAAAAGATGTTTTCAACTTATGATAATTTCAACTTATAGTTTATCTGGACCTAATCCTATCAAGGAGCAGGTTGAATGCCTATCTCTTTTGCACCCTCGTAAAGTCAAGAAATCATGGAACTATAGTAAGTTGGAGACCATCTGTATTTACAATTGTGCAACCATCACCATAATCTAATTTTAGAACATTTCATCACCCCAAGAACTACATAATAGCAGTCACTCTCCACTCCTTTTTCTCCCCGGCCCCCAGCCCCTGGCAACCACTCATCCACCTTCCGTTTCCATAGATTAGCTTTCTAGACATTTCACATAAATGGAATCATGCTATCCGGGGTCTTCTGTGCCTGGCTTCTTTCACTTACGATATTGTTCTCTGAAGTTTATTTGTGTTGTAGCATGTATCAGTGCTTCTTTTTTTTCCATGGCTGAGTAAAATTCCACTGTAGGGTTATACCACATTTGTATATCCATTCATCAGTTGATGGACAACACACTAGTATTTTAATGAAAGAGCAAAGTGTCATGATCTCTTTAATCTGCATTGTGCACCTTTTTAGCTGTACATAAGTTACCACAACAGTTTCTGATCTGAATATCTTAGATTAAAGGGTATTTAGTATTGATAACAAAAATGACTTCTATTTAAGTTTGTGGAGAGTGGGGGTATGCAGGATGATGTAATGGTGATAGCACAATAATGTCATGATATTTACATCTATGTTTTTCAACTATCTTAATAGAGTGGATCTGTATTTAAGACTCCATTCCTTCCTTCTAATAAAATAACATTAGAATGACTGGAGTTTTCTTAATGGCATGCACATGGAACACTGCACTTGCAGTTGTGTGTTCAGCTGACAAGTTCACAGCTGAGTGTGAAGCCAAGTTATAGCAGGACTGCAAGGGGTCTACTGGCTGTGTGATCCTGTCTGTTTGCATCAGATTTGCCCCTCCCATCTTCTGGCTTAAGTATGAATGAGAAGGCATGGAAAAGAGGAGGGATTGGGAGCAAGGAGTTCTGCAGGTCTTAGAATCCTCCCTGGGATACATATTCAGGCAGTTCTTACTCCAGGTGGCAAAACCCTGCACAGCCATTCTTCTTACATGTGGAGTAGAGGCCAGCTGCAGGCTCTACAATCCTGGCATGGCCATCTCCTACCTTTGGGACATTAAGCCAGTATTTAGTCCATCTCTTTCTCATCGGCAAGTGAAGATAATAATGGTTCTTATTTCCTAGAAATGCTTTGAGGATTCCCATAATTCCTGGCACATACCAGATGTGCAATCAATGTTAGCTGTTAATAATTGTTAGCATGTATTCATGACTTGCTATTTCCTAGATACTGTGCACATTCACAATGATCCAAAAAGGTACCTAAAGGTAGCGATAGGTATTTCCACTTTACAGGTGAAGAAACAAGACTCAAGGAGCTTACATGCCTTGCTCAAGGTCACAAGGCTAGATAGTGGCACAAGTCATGTTTATATCCTTTTTGGTCTGATTCAGAATCCTATACACATCCAGTGAACCATGCTGCCTATGTGTAATGAATCAGGTGGACCAATGTTCGCACACAGTAACACAAAGGAAAAAATCCTCCAATTTTTTTACATTAGAATAAATGATTGATGCAATTGGGCTACTTTGGAAAATAATGTCACCAAAACCGATGAGGGGGAAACAAGTGAGAACCCGGGATGAAGCAATTGGAGCAAATTTGGGCCTTAAAGAATCTCAGACTAAAGCACATTATTTGCTCCAATGCTATAATCTTCCCAGCTCTGGCGAGCCAGATCCCCTGGCTTATGGAGACCAAAAGGAACGACACATGGCCCTCTCAGGCTAAAAAACAGTATATGGGCTCATTTCCATCAGCTAGAGAATGAGGCTATTGTGCCCATGCTGATATTTCAGTTCTCAACTTAGTAGCTTAAGATGTTCCCATTATCAACATCACTTACCTACCCACAGCACTTTTAAATTAGCCTTGGGAAAAATGAGTAAACGGAAGCACAGTTTTTCATTCTGCCAAGTGCAGCTAGCTACTCCTGAAGAAGGCAGCTTTGGATAGCGAAACAAACAACTAGATTGAAAAGCAGAAGTGTCAGCCTTGACACTTGCTACTAATTTGCTGCTTTGTGAGGGTCATTTGCTGTGTTGCCCAAGAGCAAGGGAGAAGACAGTTCAAAGGTCAAGGAAAAATGGCATTTAGATGTTCTCCAACTAGGCTGACGTAATTGGAAAACTAAAATCCATCTCCTGCTAACTTTCCCCTCTCAACAGTCTTCCTGATTATGAAGTGTAAAATAGGAACAATTTTGGCTACTGATGCTACTGATCTTTAATAATCCTAAGCCCTGGATACTAAGACCAGGAAATATGTATTCTCTTATACTTTTAGGTGTTCTCGGTTGAAATTAACATGAACATAGCAATTTTCCACTTTAATTAAAAGAGTGTGTTCTTTTTCCACTCATGGTATTAGTGGCTTCAAATGCTTAAAGAACCTTTACAGAACACCCCTTATGGGGATTAAGAGATCAGGACAAAGGTAACATTTTAAGAATGTTCTTAATGTTGCAATCAATTGGGGATTATTTTTAAAACCATTTCCTTTAGAAGTCTAAACAGTGTCTTTTCATCACTTGGAGGTATTTTTTAATCACTATTTCCCAGTCCACTTTAAATTATTAGTGTAGCCTTAGCTTGTAAATGCCCCTCACTATCAGGGAAAGATGGATTTACACTCGTGGCCTCTGAACTAAACTAAGCAGAAAGTCATTTCGTTCAGGTCCACTGCTGGTGGCCACTTCATCCCCATGTCCAACCTGTCATTGTCCCAATTATTTCCTAGAAATGCTTTGAGGATTCCCATAATTCCTGGCACATACCAGATGTGCAATCAATATTAGCTGTTAATAATCTTTAGCATGTATTCATGACTTGCTATTTCCTAGATTCTGTGTGCATTCACAATGATCCAAAAAGGTACCTAAATGTAGCGATAGGTATTTCCACTTCACAAGTGAAGAAGTAAGACTCAAGGAACTTAACATGCCTTACTCAAGGTCGCAAGGCTAGATTTCTACAGACTCACATTCATGCCACAGTTACTCACTGGACTGGACCAACCACCCGTGTTTAAGTGATCCTGATTTGGTCCTCTCATGCTTGTAAAATCCAGCTCTAAACTTTACTATTGTCTGCTGGTCAATCAAGGAGACTTGGACTTTGCTTCTTTTTAAATTATCAGTAGTGCTATTTATTTACCTCCAAAAGGATTCTAAGTAACCCGCTCTAGATATGGATCTGGTAATAACCAGTACTGTGGCCTTGGCAGGTTATAACAATAATAAAAATTCTAACTTTTCAGACTGTTTCACTGTTACAAAGCACTTCCATACACCTTCTCTTGTCAAAGTTATTATCCTCAGACAACACCAATTGACTGATACACTTCTAATAAAGCTAGTAGATGAAAAACATTTTGGAAAATAAGGGCGCTGGACAAATTCAAAGGTAACCTTGTTTATCTATTGACTGGTAGGCCTAGAATTTCAATGTGTTGGTCCAACTCTGATTTCAATTCTGGCTCCCGGAGAAGTCCCTATCATGGTTATTTGTCAAGAATGAGAGGTCAGAAATGCCAAAAACAGGGGTTAGGGTGAGTATTCTGTCAAAAATTTATACAAGAAACTTCTTGTATAAAATAAATTAATTAACGAATTTGGCCTGGATGTCAGTGCCTGCAAAAGGGACTTCAATATTCCCCAGTAGTTTACCCTAAGAATATCTAAACTCTGAACTAGGGGTTATAGACTACAGATAAAATTGTAAGCCTCCTGCCTCCTACAGTCATAGCATTTCGAAGTTGAAAGTCCCTTTCCCGGTCTTGTAGCCCAGATCCAAGTTGCTAACCCCTCTAGGATTTTACGTTGTCTCGGCATAAGCATGCACCATGAAGAGGAGCTCACTTCCTACCAGAGTGGCCCATTTCGTCCTTGGCCATAGTAATCTATTGACTGGTGGGCTTTAAAATTAAAAAGTTATTTGCCTTGTAACATGACCCATTTGTTTTAGCTCTGCCCAGTCATGGGCAATCGGAATGTCCAGTGAGGAACTCTTCTACCATTTTACTGAACCCAAATCTGCCTTAATGTAATTTCCACCAGTTGGAAGGTCTCTCTTCTTATGCCTTTGGATACATTTTTTTTTTTTTTTTTTTTTTTTTTGATGATTGTAGCAGCCCTGAATGATTTCAGAGACAAGGCACAAAGCTCCTGAGAGCTAGTACATTGTCCTTCCCAGTCTTAACTTCTCCTTGTCTTCTATATCATCTATATCTCTCCCTTTTCCTCTGACATCTGCACCCAGCTCTCTTATAATTCTTTTAGAAATTAAACACAAAATCCTACATGGAAGGCAGAGAAATTCAGTGAAAAGAGCAGAGGAACTTGGTCCAATCCCTGACAAGTTTCCATCTCTAAAGCCTCATAAATACTATGATTTCCCTGATGGGGGTGGGAGGGTAAAATGACAGACTATAAGTGAGTATTTATTATAACCATTAATGTACTATAAAGCTACTGAATACTTTAACAGTAAATTCTAAAAGACCTCAAGCATCTTAGCTCCTTGTTTTACATCAGCACACATTAAACAGAGAAGCAGCCTGACTTTTCCAAGGACCACAGCACCAGTTAGAATTAGAAACAGAACCTAGATTTTCTGATTCAAAATCCCTTGCTCCCTCCACTGTCTCTCTGTTAAACAATGAAATCAATAACATTATCCAGACAAAGGCCCTAGAATAGCACCCAACATGTATTAGGTGCCCAATTATTACAGGCTGAATAAATATGTGAGTGAACAAATCAATATATGAATGACTAGGACTCATTTTCATTGATGACATTATACAAGTTCCCTCCAAATGTCACTTATGTTTTTAGTCATTCTTTAATTAGCTCCCTATTAATAAGCTTGGTTCTCAAAGTGTACTTATGAAGATTAAATGAAATAAGGCATTAAAGTGCTTAGAAACAATATCTGGCAGCCAATAAATGTTAACTAATTGCTGTCTTTCTGGTTTTTAGCCATTTTTAAAAGTAAGATTATGCTGATGCTGTCGGGACTCTCTAATCTGAAAATCACTTTACAATCCACTAATGAAAGGAATTCTGGAATTGCAAAAGGATTACTACTATTTGTCAATTCCTATCCTTCACCTGTAACTAGGCCACCCACACCCACCCCTTGTAGTTGGCACCCATTAAGACACAAACAAAATATTGAATTCTTTCGCTTCCTCATCTGGGCTTGTGTTTACTCCACCCATGACCTTTGGGCACTGTCTCCCATTCCCAGTCAGCACTTGCCTATTGGACCTGACAGTTGACTTGACTTTACCCCATTTATCTTGCTCCCTCTGTCTCCATCTCAATCTCGATCAAGATTTTGTAATTCCCCTTTGGTTCCTCCACTCTCAGCCACCCTGGTACCTCTGTTCCTAAACAAGGCCCATGCCTTTGACTCAAGTGGATATGCTTGCTTCTGCTCAAGTTCAGTCTGCCCAAAAAGAGTGATTCCCCAGTGCTTTATTGACTAAACTTCCTTTTCATTCAAGAGTTCCACATGCATGTCTATAAATTGCCATATGTAATCCCTATCAATTGCCAGAAATCCTGACGATTTCTTTCTGAATCTGAGTTTATCTGACAATTTGTCAGGACTAAAGACTAACGTTGAGCTAATGTCAATTTATCTGACAATTTGTCAGGACAAAAGACTAACCTTAGGCTAATGTCAGTAAACAAGAAAGAGCTCAGGAACAGAAAACCAAACACCACATGTTCTCACTTATAAGAGGGAGCTGAATGATGAGAACACATGGACACATGGGGCAGCAGGTGGGGGGAACAACACACACTGTGGCCTATCAGGGTGTGGGGAGGGAGAGTATCGGGAAGAATAGCTAATGGATGTTGGGCTTAATGCCTGGGTGATGGGTTGATCTGTGCAGCAAACCACTATGGCACATGTTTACCTGTGTAACAAACCTGCACATCCTAAGCATTTTCCCCAGGACTTAAAAGGTGAAGAAAAAAAAAAAAACAAGAAAGAACTTCAGTAAATTCATCAATTAGGATTATACCTGTGGTTTTGGTGTGGACAAGAAATATTTATTATCTTTTTAATCCTCATGTCTTGTGACGAAGTACCATTTCTTTGCTAAATTCATCAATTAGGATTATACCTGTGATTCTAGTGTGGACAAGAAATATTTATTGTCTTTTTAATCTCCTCATGTCTTGTGATGAATTACCATGTATTATTTTCTCATTTGTTAATTGTTATTTTATAATTAACAAATTGTTAATTTGTTATTTTCTCATTTGTTAATTGTGTATCAACCCCCACTTTATTCCACCCAGAATGTAAGTTTCTTCAGAGCATGGACTTGACCTGTTTACATCCACAGCTCTATCATCAGCACCTAAAATACTACTTGGCAAATAGCAGGCAACCAATTGGTATTTGTTGAATACTCAGTGAATGAAAGCATAAATGAATGGCTGGGAAACAGAATGGAATTGTGGTTGGAGCACAGCCTTTGGCATCAAAGAGATCTCAGTTCAAGTTTTGGATATGCAACTTCTTAGCTATGAGTCTTCTCTGAATTTCAGTTTCTTCATCAATAAAATAGGGGTAATAATAGTGCCTACCTCAGAGATTTTGGGGAGCATTAAATAAGATAATGCCTGTAAGGTCCTTAGCATGACAGCTGGCATATTTTAAGAACTTAGTAAATGTTGTCTATTATTTTCAGTGAAAGTCCTCAAATGTTGAAGCTTATCAGAGGTAATTGAATTATTTAATATGACTGGTAGTGATGATTGTACTAAAGACAAATTAGTGTAATTAGTTTGTCAGCAAGATTGGATTTAAAGAGTCAGGTTGAACAAAAAAATGTATTAGTCATACCCACCATATTTAAAGCACTATACTAGACTTTCAGGAGTGAGTGGGATGCAAGGATATGACACAGCCCCTTCCCTCTAGGAACATAGAACTGAGATTTACTATGTGTGCATTGTACTATGCTGAAGATACAGAAATGCGAGGCAGTGTTACCTCCCACATCATCCAATTTACTCTCCATGCTCTGCAGAAAATTCTTCTAAAACACTCAGCTTTGCATTGAACCCCTATAAAGACAAGAAACTCACTGACGTATGAAACAGATGATTCTCTTTGGGAACAGTGATCACCACTAGAATGATCTTAAAATTAGCCCAAATCTACCACCCCATGATTTTTACACATTGCTCAAACTTCTGCCTTCTGGGCACCTCTAGAATAAATTCATTTTGCACTCTTCTATCAGAGTTCAGCAAAGTAATGCCTGCAGGCCAGATCCAGCCCATTTATTTATATAAATAAAGTTTTATTGGAACACAGCCAAGCTTATTCATGTACATGTTGTCTGCGGCTGCTTTTGTACTACAGTAACAGAGTACTCGGAACATTTAGCCTACAAAGCTGAAAATATTTACTATTTGGCTTTTGAAGAAAAACTCTTGCAACTTCTGCTCTATGTGACAGAACTTGAAGATAAGTAACATGCTTTTTCCTAAAGTGAGGAGGAGCAGGGAAATAAGCATAGTACTCCAAGTGGGAGCTAATGTAGAATTCACAGAACTAAGTAGTACTATCACCTCCCCTGTTCTGGATGCAATACTTCAAATGATGTGACCAGAGATCAGGTTGGTCTTTGACTGACACACAATACTCAAGTATATAAAAGATGAAATCTGTCAGTTATTTCTCCTAGGAGCTTCTATTAAATTATGTCTCCCCACCCCATAATGGTATATCCTCATACTAGGAAGTATATACAAAATTTTACATCTCTCTTGCTTGTCCAGAGCAATCAGGCACAATTTAGCACATATTCAAGGGCCATCTTAGAGTCAGACAGAAAAAGGATGGCATGCACAGCTAGGATTTTGAAGAGAATATAAAGAGACTCTTTACATGCCCAGGGGTAGGGTTAGAAGAACAAGGGAATTTGTCACCCCCCATCTGCATGAAGAAGAATGGAGAGGGAATAATTTTGCCAGGGCCCAGTGATAGCTGGAGTCATGACTACTTAACTGGACTTGTGGTAAAAGAAACACAACCACGGCTAGCACCACTCTCTGAGGCAGGCAGAGCGGAAGGGAAATCGATACCCTGACATGCCCATCTCCGTGCTCTACCCACTGTGGGTAGAACTCTACTTGAAGCTAGAGGGCACAGGAGTCAGACTCACCGGGCACAGAGCAGGTAAAGAATAGATGTGGGAGCCAGGGCAGAGGATGACAAGGGCTAAGTGGTGAGCCAAGCATTTCATAAATGCTGAATGAATAATAGATGAATGGACCAAGTGGGCCCAGGGCCTGTCATTCAATCAGTGTTTGTTGAACTGCAGAAGCCATCCCTTTATGCCCGCCTGCCCTGAAGCCCTCACTGCTGCCGTTTGCTGTTCCAGACGCCCCACCGCCAGCACAGCCCTCGTCCTGGTTCCCCACTCCCTCGCTGACCCCTCAGGGTTTCTGTCAAGAGTGTAAAAACAGTCTGGATCTTATTTGGGAGATGACAGAACGGAACAGGATTTGCTTTGAACAGAGCAGAACAACTCTAATCAAAGACAGAACTTTAAGTTCTAAAATAATTCTTAGAATCTAATTTTTTTTTAAACAGAAAATTTGGTGTCACTGCATCCTATGGAGAAAAATGAGTGGCTTCTAAGAAGCATGCCCCAGACATCTGTGTCACAGGCTCTGGATCCAACAGGCCCCTTATTATCAAATGCCTCGTGGCTGGCTGTCTTATGCCCAGATGGCCCTTGCCACATGGTAGCCTTTGATTGTAAAGACTTCCAGGCTCTTGATTAATCATGCCAACAGCAGCAATGTTGAGAAAATTGTGTGTGTGTGTGTGTGTGTGTGTGTGTGTGTGTGTGTGTGAGAGAGAGAGAGAGGTTGTCAATGGCATGAGGCTGCTAGTGACCAACCACAGCATCCTGCCAGTCACCTCCTCCTCTGTCCATTGAATCAGCATGGAGAATATTCAGCACTGGCTTCCTCAAGGAATAATCCTGAAGATTCTGGATTTTGAAGACTTAGAAAAAGCATTGTTTGGTCTGTTACTCTGGTTAGATTATTTGCCTTTGCTTGGAATGGGCAAGACAAAATTGGGCATTAAATTAAGAATTGCTGTTCATATATACCGAAGCCCATTTTGAAAAGTAGCTGTAGGCTGGGCATGGTGGCTCACACCTGTAATCCCAGCACTTTGGGAGGCCGAGGCAGGCAGATCACTTGAGGCCAGGAGTTTGAGACCAGCCCGGCCAACATGGCAAAACCCGATCTCTACCAAAAATACAAAAAATTGGCCAGGTGTAATGACGTGTGCCTATAGTCCCAGCTACTTTGGGCAGGGGGTGGGTGAAGTGGGAGAATCACCTGAGCCCTGGGAGGTTGAGGTTGCAGTAAGCTGTGATTGTGCCACAGCACTCCAGCCTGGAGACAGAGTAACAGCCTGTCAACAACAACAACAACAACAAAAACATAGACCTATGCAGGTCTATTTTGCAATCAAGTCCGGAAATCATTTTTTTTCTAAGATCCATACATCTAACAGCTGTCCCTTCATGCCTCCCAGACCCAGACCAGTCAGTCCCCAGAGTCTGAAAGTTCTTATACAAAACCCAGAATTCCAATTCATCTATAACTATGTCACAATTTGTTAATAAATTTCATTAAAGTCTCCAGGACCAAATTTTATGAAATCTAATCCCAACTAGGATAACTGGCAAAATTTGAGTAAGCCTATAGATTAGGTAATAATACTGTATGGATGTTAATTTTCTGATGTTAATTATTGTACTACCTTTAGGTAGGAGAATTGTCCTTGTTCTTAGGAAAACACACTGAAATATTTAGGGGTAAACATGCATCATGACTGTGACTAAGTCACAAATAATTAGGAAGTAACTTTTATGTACAGAGAAGAAAGATAATAAATCAGATGTGGTAAAATACTAACAACTGACAATGTGGGTCAAGAGTATATGATTTTTTAAAAAATATTTTATAACTATTCTATAAGATTAAAATTACTTCAAAATAAGGCTGCCAAAAAACTAATTTTAGAACATTAGAGCAGTCTCATGCCTATCACTGAGGAGCCAGTGTTCAGCCATGCTACATACTGCAGAATGAGCCAGAAATGGAATCTCCTGTCCTCCCATCTTTCGGCTAAAATGAATGATTTCCTCTTTCAGCTGAAGAACTCTCCTATTCATGGAGGCGAACACTGAGAATGCTTTCCACATGAATCCTGAAGGTAAGGGGGACTTGTTCACATGCCCCTCGGTCACACCACCCATCTGCCCCACTGTCCGTTTCATCCAGGGCAGGGGCTCAACTATCTTGGTTCACGGAATATCATCTCAAACCAGTCAATGTCTACACTGGCACATTCTGCTGTCTTCAAAGGCTGTTTCAATCTCCCCAGCCTGTCCAGCTCAGAAAACCTGATGTTTATCCTTTGCCCCGTTTTTCCTCAAAGAAAATACCAAAGCTTTTCATAGCTGATATCTCCTAGTGGTGCAATCATGAGAGAGTTTTATTTTGTCCTTGTAGTGTTCTGTAATTGAGAGATTATCGACAATGACTGTGTTACTTTTAGAATCAGAGAGAGAAATATTATGCTTGCTTTTATTTTCCTAAGCAACTCTACATAAATTCTTGCCACAGCTTTCTGGGCCCTGTAATGTCACTGCTGTGTCTCCTTCCTCCCAGCCCTCATGGCAGGACTCATATTGACAGGCTCTGGGTCTTCCCTCATCTATCAGTGGCAAGGAAACCCTAGGCTGCCAGGACTGCCTAGCAAATAGATCATGAAGTATTATGACTCCATTTTACAGATGGAGAAACCAAGCCCCCCGACTTGCCTCTATCTATACTACAGTCAAATGGGATCTGGACCCGCTGAGATGAGCTTGACATGTACAACTTTGAGGCTGTACTCTCTCATTCAGAGGAAGTTAAGGAGCCAGGAAGATAGGAAAACGATGAAGTTATTGGTTGAAGAAAATTGTAGGCAAAATTTTCCTGGGACTTCTTGGGGTCATCTAAGGGAACTTACTAGTCTTCCTACATTGAAACATGATAGCCCCTTGAGAGCCATCATGCCGCTTTGGTGTCAAGAACTGAGCCTGAACTTGCCCTCTAGACCAGGGTTTCTCAAACAACACTGTGGACGTTCTAGGTCAGATTGTTCTGGGTTGTGGGGCTCCTCTGTGCATCATATGATGCTCAGCAGCCTTCCTGGTGTCTCCCACTAAATACCAGAAGGACGCCACCCACCCCCGCTCTAACAACCAGTGATGTCTCCAGACAGTTCCAAGGAGGACAAAACTCCCCCCGACAGAAGTAATAATAAAATAATGTTTCCAGGCTTTGCCAAATGTCCTCCGGGTGGGGACAAAATTGTCCCTACCAAGAACCACTGCTCTAAGTTGTCTCAGCCCAGCGGGAGCTTTTGTTTTTCATGGAAATCAACTGAAATTTACAGTGTTCAGAATAAAACTAGCAAATACTTGCAGAAGAAATGTCATCAGTCATCAAAATGCTCTGGGTACGAGAGCACCCCATAGCATAATAGCCCTGCCCAAGAGCCTCTGGTAACATTGGAAGGGGTGAATCGAGCCATTCAGACTTCTCTAAGTTGCTTTCTCCAGTCTTGGCTTCTACCCCGTGATGTCAAATACCTCATGCTATTTACTAGAAGGAAAGGCAAATGAAAGAGAACAGGGCAATGCTGAAGACTGAGTGGACCCTTCCTTTAAGAGTTTGAAGAGGTCAGAAAGCACCCAATAGTCTGAGCTGTGTTGCAAAGCTCCGGGAAAATTTGGCGCTACTTTGTATTTGTGTGTGTATTCATTATTCTTAGACATGTATTCATAGACAACATTATTGCACAAAAGATTTGAGACATAGTCTCTGCTTCACTTTATATAATTTCAACTTTTTACAGCAAAAGGCTCACCATTCTAAAGAGTGACTTAACCAGAAATTTTTTTTTTTAATTAACCAAATAGTATGGAGTAGATAAAGTGGTGGTAGCAGATTTACCTGTGGTACCAATTGGCAAACCAAGGCCCTAAAAGGAAATTCCAAAGCCCTAGGGTTTGTACACACACTTCCTACTCATCTTTGAGTGCACCTCGAGGACCTTTTATTCCTCTGATTGATCTGCCCCTGACCCCTGCACCCAGCCTCCATTATCCTCCACCCTTTCCCAACCTGGTGTTTGGATTACAAAGATGCTTCTGATTCCAGTGGATATCTGTGAAATCACAGGCAGGAACTTGAAAGCAGTTACATGGTCAAGAGAAACAGAAACACAGCTCAGTTTCAGGGTAAAAAGAACATCCAGAAAGCAATATTCATAGAAGAATTCGGAGGGGGGGGAAGCTCCTTGAAAGAGGGGATTAAAAATTAAGAGTAAAATTGCAATTCCTGTCCAAGACCCGACCCAAAGTGTCACAGTTCATTTTGCAGCCTTTAATATGAGGTCTGGTCTCTTTAACTTAATTGTTAACTTTCCAGTCCTGTCCCAATGGTAATCATCACTCCCTAACAATCACTCCATCGTGCCCCATACCCACCCAGGGTGGAACAAACTGTCTCTCTGCCTGGCATGCCAGATTCTTTTGCAAGAGCCCTGGCATCCTTCAGGCTCTGCCCATTCCAACCCTCCCACCTCCAGCCCTTTCCCAAGCTCCCATCCACACAATTCTGCCCTTAACTCTGTCCAGACTGCAAGAGGTCAGGAGGAGCTTAGAAGCAGCCCAGGGTGCTAGGGAGGATGTGTCCACCCATAGGGTGTGCTTTGAAGTTCTTTTGAAGCTCTATACTCATAATCTTTCCCCCACCACTTACCTGTTAGAGTTTCTCAAATTCCTATCATTTGAACCTCTGCTTTGACTAAATTGTAGCATTACTCAAAACCTACACATGTACCTAAGAGAGAAAGGCCTTAATTTATGGATAGCAATTTGTTTATGAGATTGTCTTGCTGGTGCTTCTCTAAGAAGAGAGCCTTGGGATTGGGACACAGGACAAATTAATTTTGATTGCAATGGAGAGACTGAAACGATTGGGATATTGAGCTGTAGACCTGTACTGTCTGATACACAAGCCACTAGCTACTTGTAGCAATTTAAATATGAATTAATTGAAATTAAATAATATTAAAAATTCCATGCTTCAGTCACATTGAGTACATTCCAAATGTTTGCCAGCCTCAGTTGGCTTGTGGCTACCACTGGACAAAGGAAATCCATTGGACGTTTCCATCATGATAGAAAGTTCTGCTGAACAGCGTGTCTCAAGACTGAGGCTGGTACTTCCAGCAGAGAGTTCTGGAAAAGAGATGCAGCCCAACATCACCAGCTCTGTGGGCAGGGATAGAGAAGAGTAGAAGGAACCGAATTCCAAAAGGGAAGGGAGCCAAAGCTCAGGCCCAGCCCTGAGCAAACATGCATCTGCGCCACCCAAACTCTTTATGTTAACAAATGGAAAGAAAGGAGCTACTGGGGTCGGCTTCGTAGTCCATTTCCTCCATTGGATGGCCTCCGAGTTCTGTGGGCTTCTGATGAAGCAAAAGACCCCATCCTGAATCCTGAGGCAAGAGGGACTCAGAGTTTCACTCACATACAGGAGCCACTGGGCTCCTAGACAAAGGGAAATCTCCACCCTGGTGACACAAGGAGCCAGCCAGTCTCCCTGAGCCCACTTAGAGCAGTGAGCTTCCAAGTCAAAAGACATTTCAAGGAAGAGAAGCATCTTCTCCATCTGAAATTAGGCCTCCACTCAGAAAAATCTGAGGAGCCTGGAGGGTTCCAAGGAGCAATTGTAACCCCAACTGATGATGGTGGAGCATTTATCAAGCCTTGCCAATGACAGTGGTTCACGCTTTGATAGCACTTTGCAGCCATGTGGCACGCTTGCACAACAATATCATTTATTTCATCCTTACAACAGTTGACTGAGGAAAGCAGGGCACATGTGACCCTCTCGACACTTTACATTAAAAGATACTCATGCTCAGAAAGAGGAAAAGACATGCCAAATTTAATGTGGCTGATGAATGACAGGACCAGCTCTAGAAACCAACCTCCTATTCTGTCTCTCTCAAGTGATGGGGTTACTTGGTACCTGTCCAAGTCCCTAAGTGTGTCGACTCCAAAGTGTATGCCTGCCTATGGATCATGCTGCAAAGTCAGTTCATATCCAACTCCAAGCTGACAACCGAGCCCTTGAAAGACTTCTGCTAGGCCTCGCTGTCAAGAACATTCCTAAACCAATCACAGGCAAAAGGCAAGTGAAATCACCATGGTTAGCTTAGACTGATACCTCCTCATCTCCTGGGGCTAGATGCCTGATACCTAACAAAACTGGATTCTGTGGACAAAAATGAAGGGAGAAGTGGGTGTTGGAGAAGCAACCAGCAGTGTCTGCCAGACCCGGCTATATTCAGGGCTATGATAGACAAAGAAGAGGGGCTTTCTCCTCCTCTCCTGAAGCAGCTTCCCCAGGCAACCCCTCCTGGCCTCCTAAGTCAGGTCAAATCTGCCTGTTATTGGTTCTCATGGTACCTGCAGGGCTTCTTCTTAGCACCTGCATCATTTACACTGAAGTGTTTTATTAGCTCCTCTCTTCAGGAGACTGGAAGTACTAGGAGGGTTGTTTCAGCACAACATTGTATTCTTAGGACCCTACCCCTGCATCACAGATGCTCAGTTGATATTTGTTGAAGGGTTAACAGATGGGTGGGTGGGTAGATTGATGAATGGATGGATAGATGGATGGAAGGATGGATAAATGAATGGGTGGATAGATAGGTGAGTGGGTGGATGGATGAATGGATGGATGGATAAATGGGTGGGTGAGTTGATGGATGGATGGAAAGGTGGGTGGGTAGGTTAATGGATGAGTGGATGGACAGATGGGTGGGTGGATGGATGAATGGATGGATGGATGGATGGATGGATGGATGGATGGATAAATGGGTGGGTGGGTTGATGGATGGATGGAAAGATGGGTGGGTAGGTTAATGGATGGATGGATGGGTGGGTGGGTGGGTGGATGGATGGATGGATGGATGGATGGGTGGGTGGATGGATGAATGGATGGATGGATGGATGGATAAATGGGTGGGTGGGTTGATGGATGGATGGAAAGATGGGTGGGTAGGTTAATGGATGGATGGATGGATGGATGGATGGATGGACAGATGGGTGGGTGGATGGATAGATGGATGGATGGATGAATGGATGGATGGATGGGTGGATTGATGGATAACTGGTGGGTGGATAAATGGGTGGGTGGGTTGATGGATGGATGGAAAGATGGTTGGGTAGGTTGATGGATGGGTGGATGGATAGATGGGTGGGTGGGTGGATGGATGGATGGATGGAATTCCAGCCACTACATAGGTCAACTCTACATTTTCTCAAAATGCACTGTAAAGAGCTGGATCATGGTTTCCCTCCCTCTTCCCCACAAGTTGCGCTGGGAGTATGAATTGCCCCACTCCCAGACCAGCCTAGCTAAGGGCCCTGACCATTATCACTCTGGTTGGACAGGTGGCTTTTCTGCAAAGAAAGGGCTTCTGAGGGAAGCTGAATAAAATGAAAAAAAAAAAAAAAAAAGAATGAATATAAGCCAGTAAGAGAGACAAGCAATTATCTTGCTAGATAAATAGCCCAGGTGTTTTGAGTGAAGCAAGTTTGAAAGACCATATTGTCCATGAGAGGTGACTAAATCAGGTAGACACCGGCTGTATTTGTACAAGATGGACCAAAGTGATGAGGGAGAGAGGGACTTTGGGACTGGTACTAATGTCAGGAAGTGGTAGGGATGCTCAAATTCCTGGCAGTAGGCAAAGAAGTGGGGTTTTCACCTTGAGCCCAGTGCTTTCCCTCCCCTAGCCCACCTGCCTTTGAACTTCCAGATCCTCCTGCTTTCTCCTCTTTCTCTACCCTCTTTCCCTGTTTACCACTCTTTCAACTTCTGGTTCCTCTTGCTTTGCATGACAAGGACTAGTAGAAGCCCAGGGGCCAGAGTAAAACAAGCATCCAGCTTCTCAGAGGGAGCCCTACTGAATTTATTAAATGCCTTTTTAATAAGATGACCCAAACCTTCTTTGAGGCTCTGAAAAATGAGTTTTTCCGTGAAATTGCCTTTTACCCACTTGTCAGAAGTTTAATGAAAAATAATGGCTAACCTTAGGTATTTCAAATAACCCTAAGACAAACACAGTGATGGACTTCAGAGAAGTAGGGGAAAACCAGTGAGCAGGCCATGAGCATCAAAAGTTTTTTAAATCATTTCAACACAGGCTGAGAAGCAGGGCACAGGCTCAGTCATTCACCCTGATTAGCACAGGGAGGTCGTCTGTCAGCAACTGCTGAAAATTTTGCCACAAGCATACAAGTAATTTCTATCTTCTAACCTAGGGGAGAGCTTTTCCATGTATTTGCACCACTAAATGCCAGGTTTTCATTAGGGAGTTGTTTTTGTGGTGTTAAAAATTTTTATTGGGATTTTCCTCCTCAATTACGATAGTAATAGCTTTTTATTTTATTACAAGAGTAATCACATTTTATTTTAGAATCATCCTCCCAGAAACAACTACTTCCAATATATATTTCCAGTCTTTCTTCTGTGCACATATAGAGATATGTATATTAGATTGGGATCAAACACATCCACTTTCTGTATTCAGTTTCTTTTTTACTTTTTCCATATTTCTATATCATTGGTTCATCACATTACTTTAAAGATTAAATAATATTTCATGATATGACGATAACATGATCTAGGTAAACAATCCCTTATGATTTGATATTTAGATCTATTCCTCATGATTCTGTTTTTATAAATACCAAAATGAAAACAGAATATTGGATTCTAGAAGTAGGAGGGTGATATTCTCTTTGTACAGAAATTTTTTTTTCTGTTCATTTGGGATAAATTTCTAGAAGCCTATTTTGTAATTCAAAGTGTATCTACATTCTTAAGGCTTTTAAAATATATTACCCTAAAAGGATACACCAATTTATATTCAAAAGATAAAACGTCTGTCCCACCTCTACCATCTAGTAGCCAGAAGTGTTTACAAACTCAATGTTACCATCCTGAAATCTCACGGGGTGGGAAAGATAATTAAATAAAATATTTTATTGAAAATACTTTGAAAACTAAAACTGTGTTAAAATATATGTTGCAATTATTATCAATTTTTAAACCATCCAAGATGGAAAAGGCATTACCTCCCTCAATCACATATTCCAGTGATTAACAGCTCTTTAGAGCATAAAATTCTTACCAACTGCCCTCTAAATACAACCATACCACATATATTTTATTTATTCAGAACCATTTATTGAATACCTTCTATGTTTCCAGTTTTGCATTAAGCGTGGGAGATATGAAAAAAAACACACACAGAGCAATGAGCTTCTAGCCTGGGATGGGGTCGGGGTGCAGAGAAAGATAGGTCAAGTTTCGTTATCAGTGCTATGGTAAGGTCAGGTTCTGGGTGTTTTGTAGACAGGGCATGACCCAGCTTTGGAAAACCCATGGATGTCCATGCCTGAAGGAGGGTAATCTGAAACTGAGCGTGAGAGCAGTCGGCTTTCTGTTGGGGGAAAATGTGGCAATTCCTATTGTTTCTGAAGCAATGTGGAGAAATCACGTTTTCCTGGCAGCTATATTCCTGCATAGAAGGACAGCCACTTTTGTGGGAAAAAGACTTTAATAAGCCACATGGTGGGAAGGCTAACATACCCCATGGGGTTGACTTTGAGGAACACTAGATGGTTACCATGTCTCTAGAAATCAGTCTGCCATTTGGTGAGTGAGATACGCAAGCTGATGCTGATTACAGGATTGCTTGGGACTATAGAGAGAATTTTACTTTGTTTTTATATTATTTTAGAGGGGATTTTAGAGAGGTGTGAGGAAAGAAAAAGGGGAAAGATATGGAAACTGGTAGGGGAGGAACTTTGAGGGCAAAGACAGAGATGCCTAATAAGGAATTTATTGTGTCTCCTATGAAATGTGCTATAGAGCCCCTCACCCCTGTCTACTCACAATACACTTGCTCTTTTTTTTATTATTATTATACTTTAAGTTCTAAGGTACATGGGCACAAAGTGCAGGTTTGTTACATATGTATACATGTGCCATGTTGGTGTGCTGCACCCATTAACTCGTCGTTTACATTAGGTATATCTCCTAACGCTATTCCTTCCCCCTCCCCCATCCCACAACAGGCCCCGGTGTGTGATGTTCCCCACCCTGCGTCCAAGTGTTCTCATTGTTCAATTCCCACCTATGAGTGAGAATATGCGGTGTTTGGTTTTCTGTCCTTGTGATAGTTGGCTCAGAATGATGGTTTCCAGCTTCATCCATGTCCCTACAAAGGACATGAATTCATCCTTTTTTAGGGCTGCATAGTATTCCATGGTGTATATGTGCCACATTTTCTTAATCCAGTCTATCATTGATGGACATTTGGGTTGGTTTCAAGTCTGCTATTGTGAATAGTGCTGCAATAAACATATGTGTGCATGTGCCTTTATAGCAGCATTATTTATAATCCTTTGGGTATATCCCCAGTATGGGATGGCTGGGTCAAATGGTATTTCTAGTTCTAGATCCTTGATGAATCGCCACACTGTCTTCCACAATGGGTGAACTAGTTTATAGTCCCACCAAAAGAGTAAAAGTGTTCCTATTTCTACACATCCTCTCCAGCACCTGTTGTTTCTTGACTTTTTAATGATTGCCATTCTAACTGGTGTGAGATGGTATCTCATTGTGGTTTTGATTTGCATTTCTCTGATGACCAGTGCTGATATGAGCATTTTTTCATGTGTCTGTTGGCTGCATAAATGTGTTCTTTTGAGAAGTGTCTGTTCATATCCTTCACCCACTTTTTGATGGGGTTGTTTGATTTTTTTCTTGTAAATTTGTTTAAGTTCTTTGTAGATTCTGGATATTAGCCCTTTGTCAGATGGGTAGATTGTAAAAATTTTCTCCCATTCTGTAGGTTGCCTGTTCACTCTGATGGTAGTTTCTTTTGCTGTGCAGAAGCTCTTTAGTTTAATTGGATCCCATTTGTCAATTTTGGCTTTTCTTGCCATTGCTTTTGATGTTTTAGTCATGAAGTCCTTGCCCATGCCTATGTCCTGAATGGTATTGCCTAGGTTTTCTTCTAGGGTTTTTACGGTTTTAGGTCTAACATTTAAGTCTTTAATCCATCTTGAGTTAATTTTTGTATAAGGTGTAAGGGAGGGATCCAGTTTCAGCTTTCTGCATATGGCTAGTCAGTTTTCCCAGTACCATTTATTAAATAGGGCCTCCTTTCCCCATTTCTTGTTTTTGTTAGGTTTGTCAAAAATCAGATGTTTGTAGATGTGTGGTATTATTTCTGAGGACTCTGTTCTGTTCCATTGGTGTATATCTCTGTTTTGGTACCAGAACCATGCTGTTTTAGTTACTGTAGCCTTATAGTATAGTTTGAAGTCAGGTAGCATGATGCCTCCAGCTTTGTTCTTTTGGCTTAGGATTGTCTTGGCAATGCAGGCTCTTTTTTGGTTCCATATGAACTTTAAAGTAGTTTTTTTCCAATTCTGTGAAGAAAGTCATTGGTAGCTTTATGGGGATGGCAATGAATCTGTAAATTACCTTGGGCAGTATGGCCATTTTCACGATATTGATTCTTCCTATCCATCAGCATTGAATGTTCTTCCATTTGTTTGTGTCCTCTTTTATTTCGTTAAGCAGTGGTTTGTAGTTCTCCTTGAAGAGGTCCTTCACATCTCTTGTAAGTTGGATTCCTAGATATTTTATTCTCTTTGAAGTAATTGTGAATGGGAGTTCACTCATGATTTGGCTCTCTGTTTGTCTGTTATTGGTGTATAGGAATTCTTGTGATTTTTGCACATTGATTTTTTATCCTGAGACTTTGCTGAAGTTGCTTATCAGCTTAAGGAGATTATGGGCTGAGACGATGAGGTTTTCTAAATATACAATCATGTCGTCTACAAACAGGGATGACTTGACTTTCTCTTTTCCTAATTGAATACCCTTTATTTCTTTCTCCTGCCTGATTGCCCTCGCCAGAACTTCCAACACTATGTTGAGTAGGAGCACTGAGAGAGGGCATCCCTGTCTTGTGCCAGTTTTCAAAGGGAATGCTTCCAGCTTTTGCCCATTCAGTATGATATTGGCTGTGGGTTTGTCATAAATAGCTCTTATTATTTTGAGATATGTAACATCAATACCTAGTTTATTGAGAGTTTTTAGCATGAATGGGTGTTGAATTTTGTCAAAGGACCTTTCTGCAGCTATTGAGATAATCATGTGGGTTTTATCCTTGTTTCTGTTTGTATGATGGATCATGTTTATTTGCATATGTTGAACCAGCCTTGCATCCCAGGGATGAAGCCCACTTGATCCTGGTGGATAAACTTTTTGATGTCCTCCTTGATTTGATTTGCCAGTATTTTATTGAGGAGTTTTGCATCAGTGTTCATCAGGGATATTGGTCTAAAATTATCTTGTTTTGTTGTGTCTCTGCCGCCAGGCTTTGGTATCAGTATGATGCTGGCCTCATAAAATGAGTTGGGGAGTATTTCATCTTTTTCTGTTGATTGGAGTAGTTTCAGAAGGAATGGTACCAGCTCCTCTTTGTACCTCTGGTAGAATTTGGCTGTGAATCCATCTGGTCCTGGACTTTTTTTGGTTGGTAGGCTATTAATTATTGCCTCAATTTCAGAGCCTGCTATTGGTCTATTCAGGGATTCAACTTCTTCCTGGCTGAGACTTGGGAGAATGTATGTGTCCAGGAAATTATTCATTTCTTCTAGATTTTCTAGTTTATTTGCATAGAGGTGTTTATAGTATTCTCTGATGATATTTTGTATTTCTGTGGGGTTGGTGGTGATATCACCTTTATCACTTTTTATTGGATCTGTTTGATTTTTCTTCTTTTCTTCTTTATTAGTCTTGCTAGCGGTCTATCAATTTTGTTGATCATTTCAGAAAACCAGCTTCTGGATTCATTGATTTTTTGAAGGGTTTTTTGTGTCTCTATCTCCTTCCATTCTGCTCTGATCTTAGTTATTTCTTGCCTTCTGCTAGATTTGAATGTGTTTGCTCTTGCTTCTCTAGTTCTTTTAATTGTGATGTTAGGGTGTCGACTTTAGATCTTTCCTGCTTTCTCTTGTGGGCATTTAGTGCTATAAATTTCCCTCTACACACTGCTTTAAATGTGTCCCAGAGATTCTGGTACGTTGTGTCTATTCTCATTGATTTCAAAGAATATCTTTATTTCTGCCTTCATTTCGTTATGTACCCAGTAGTCATTCAGGAGCAGGTTGTTCAGTTTCCATGCAGTTGAGTGGTTTTGAGTGAGTTTCTTAATCCTGAGTTCTAATTTGATTGCACTGTGGTCTGAGAGACAGTTTGTTATAATTTCTGTTCTTGTACATTTGCTGAGGAGTGCTTTACTTCAACTATGTGGTCAATTATGGAATAAGTGCAACATGCTGCTGAGAAGAATGTATATTCTGTTGATTTGGGGTGGAGAGTTCTGTAGGTGTCTATTAGGTCCGCTTGGTGCAGAGCTGAGTTCAAGTCCTGGATATCCTTGTTAACTTTCTGTCTTATTGATCTATCTAATGTTGACAATGGGGTGTTAAAGTCTCCCCTTATTATTATGTGGGAATCTAAGTCTCTTTGTAGGTCTCTAAGGACTTGCTTTATGAATCTGGGTGCTCCTGTATTGGGTGCATATATATTTAAGATAGTTAGCTCTTCTTGTTGAATTGATCCCTTTACCATTATGTAATGGCCTTCTTTGTCTTTTTTTATCTTTATTGGTTTAAAGTCTGTTTTATTAGAGACTAGGATTGCAACCCCTGCTTTTTGTTTTTTGTTTGTTTGCTTGGTAGATCTTCCTCCAACCCTTTATTTTGAGCCTATGTGTGTCTCTGCAAGTGAAACAGGTCTCCTGAATACAGCACACTGATGGGTCTTGACTCTCTATCCAATTTGCCAGTCTGTGTCTTTTAATTGGAGCATTTAGCCCATTTATATTTAAGGTTAATATTGTTATGTGTGAATTTGATCCTGTCATTATGATGTTAGCTGATTATTTCGCTAGTTAGTTGATGCAGTTCCTTCCTAGCATCAATGGTCTTTACAATTTGGCATGTTTTTGCAGTGGCTGGTACCAGTTGTTCCTTTCCATGTTTAGTGTTTCCCTCAAGAGTTCTTGTAAGGCAGGCCTGGTGGTGACAAAATCTCAAAGCATTTGCCTGTCTATAAAGGATTTTATTTCTTCTTCACTTGTGAAGCTTAGTTTGGCTGGATATGAAATTCTGGGTTGAAAATTCTTTTCTCTAAGAATGTGGAATATTGGCCCCCACTCTCTTCTGGCTTGTAGAATTTCTGCCGAGAGATCTGCTGTTAATCTGATGGGCTTCCCCTTGTGGGTAACCTGACCTTTCTCTCTGGCTGCCCTTAATATTTTTTCCTTCATTTCAACTTTGGTGAATCTGACAATTTTGTGTCTTAGAGTTGCTCTTCTCGAGGAGTTCCTTTGTGGCATTCTCTGTATTTCCTGAATTTGAATGTTGGCCTGCCTTGCTAGGTTGGGGAAGTTCTCCTGGATAATATCCTGCAGAGTGTTTTCCAACTTGGTTCCATTCTCCCCATCACTTTCAGGTACACCAATCAGATGCAGATTTTGTCTTTTCACATAGTCCCATATTTCTTGGAGGCTTTGTTTGTTTCTTTTTACTCTTTTTTCTCTAAACTTCTCTTCTTGCTTCATTTAGTTCATTTGATCTTCAATCACTGATACCCTTTCTTCCACTTGATTGAATTGGCTACTGAATCTTGTGCATGCATAATTTTCTTGTGCTTGCATCATGTTCTTGTGACATAGTTTCAGCTCCATCAGGTCATTTAAGGTCGTCTCTATGCTGTTTATTCTAGTCAGCCATTCATCTAATCTTTTTTCAAGGTTTTCAGTTTCTTTGCAATGGGTTTGCACATTCTCCTTTAGCTCGGAGAAGTTTGTTATTACTGATCATCTGAAGCCTACTTCTCTCAACTTGTCAAAGTCATTCTCCATCCAGCTTTGTTCCATTGCTGGCGAGGAGCTGTATTCTTTTGGAGGAGAAGAGGCTCTCTGATTTTTAGAATTTTCAGCTTTTCTGCTCTGGTTTCTCCCCATCTTTGTGGTTTTATCTACCTTTCATCTTTGATGATGGTGACATACAGATGGGGTTTTGGAGTGGATGTCCTTTCTGTCTGTTAGTTTTCCTTCTAACAGTTAGGACCCTCAGCTGAAGGTCTGTTGGTGTTTGCTGGAGGACCACTCTAGACCCTGTTTGCCTGGGTATCACCAGCGGAGACTGCAGAACAGCAAATATTGCAGAACAGCAAATATTGCAGAACAGCAAATATTGCCTGATTCTTCCTCTGGAAGCTTCGTCTCAGAGGGGCACCCAGCTGGATGAGGTATCAGTTGACCCCTGCTGGGAGGTGTCTCCCAGTTAGGCTACTTGGGGGTCAGGGACCCACTTGAGGAGGCTGTCTGTCTGTTCTCAGATCTCAAACTCCATGCTGGGAGTACCACTACTCTCTTCAAAGCTGTCAGAAGGGACATTTAGTTCTGCAAAAGTTTTTGCTGCCCTTTGTTCAGCTATGCCCTGCCCCCATCGGTGGAGTTTACAGAGGCAGGCAGGCCTCCTTGAGCTGTGGTGGGCACCACCTAGTTCAAGCCTCCCAGCCACTTTCTTTACCTACTCAAGCCTCAGCAATGGTGGAACACCCCTCCCCCAGCCTCCCTGCTGCCTTGCAGTTTGATCTCAGGCTGCTGTGCTAGCAGTGGGCGAGGCTCCGTAGGCATAGGACCCTCCAAACCAGGTGTGGGATATAATCTCCTGGTGTACCGTTTGTTAAGACCATTGGGAAAGCACAGTATTAGAGTGGGAGTGTCCCTGTTTTCCAGGTACCGTCTGTCACAGCTTCCCTTGTCTAGGAAAGGGAATTCCCCAACCCCTTGCGTTTCCTGAGTGAGGTGATGCCCTCCCCTGCTTCAGCTCACACTCCATGGGCTGTACCCACTGTCCAGCAAGCCCCAGTGAGATGAACCTGGTACCTGTATTGGAAATGCAGAAGTCACCCATCTTCTACATTGCTCATGCTGGGAGCTATAGACTGGAGCTGTTCCTATTTGGCCATCTTGGAATCCCTATCCTTGCTCTTATCGATACCTCAAGTGACAGCCGGTTCAGTGTGCCCTGTACATGGGTGGAGGGTGAGAGTGAAGGCTGCCGTTTAGAGGCAGTCCTGCCTGGTTATTCATCCTTCATTCTGTAAGGAGCTAAGTGCTGCAGTGTTCTCAGAACATTTGTGCTAAGCAGGAAACCCCTCTTTTGAACTGTACAGGATATCAAAGTGAACACAATCTACTGCTCTTCCCATACTGACCCACGAGCCTCACTTTTGCTGTTCACCTGGGCACATGCACTTATAGAGCTTTTAAAAAAAAGGGAAAGATTATAATAGGATTTTTTAGGGAATCAAGGACATTCAAAAATACATTCAGGTGTTTGTCAGCCTCTCTGCTTAGGCACACCCATGAAAGCATCCCAAGCCATTTATATTTTGACTTGCAAATAAACTGGCAATTGCTATAATTGAGAGTATAAGCAAAGCATCAAACTTCTCTTCCAAATTCTATTGTTCTTATGGTAATAATAATTTCTATGTCCCAAAGTGAGTGTAGAGGCATGGATATGTGGCAATAGGATGTTTTCTAGGCCAATGATGAACAACCATCTTGGGTAAACTACTAAGAAGAGTGTTTACACAGATAAAGAGAAATTCACTAACATTTTGAGTTTTGACTTCCCAATCTCTTTTTTTAAAAATTAATGGTTTCAGAGAGGAATGTTTGGAAGACACACCATTGATTATATGCTGTACAAAGTGGTGCTCTTTTTATTGTAAAGCAGTGAGTCAGTGAAGATTTACTGGGATCTACCAAGCCAATGTCCTAGTGGCCAAATGTGCAGACAATTGCAGAAGCCCACTCTACTTCCGTTGGCCCAGGAAGCCTAGCAACCAATGGGGAGTTAGCTGTACCCTTTGCCGATATGCACTAGTGGCATGGAGGACTTATTAAGAAATAGAGAGAGCTTTTTATAATTGACAATAGCACTTGCCTTTTAAGATGTTAAGCATAGTATACCATATTTTTCTAAGTTCAGTAGTCTTACTTTGGGACACAGAAATGCGTCACTATTTAAAACTCACCTATCCAGCAACCTTAACTACATGGAATATATATGAGATCTAGGAAGCAAGGTAAATAGGTTTTTGAACAAAATAGATATAACAAAATCTATTTACCTACAGGTTTGATAGGAAATTCCTTCAGTCATCACTCAGAACCTAGTTATTCTTATTTGAAATCACCTTAATTTTCTAAAACTTAGTTATTGGACTTTTTAATTCACATCAGATCAGAAGCAACAATAGAGTGGAAGGGGCTAGAAGAAACTATCTTGAGTCATCTAGAAGGGAGTAAACTAACAAAAGTGAGAACTATTAGCTGTTAAATTGAATGTAAAGAAAAAACATTAAAAAAGAAAAAAGCTGGGCATGGCAGCTCACACCTGTAATCCCAGCACTTTGGGAGGCCGAGGCAGGTGGATCACCTGAGGTCAGGAGTTCGAGACCAGCTTGACCAATATGGTGAAACCCCATCTCTACTATAAACACAAAAATTAGCTGAGCATGATGGTACGTGCCTGTAGTCCCAGCTACTCAGGAGACTAAGACAGGAGAGTGGGCCACTGCACTCCGACCTGGGCAACAGAGCAAGACTCTGTCAAAAAGAAAGAAGGAAAGAGAGAAAGAGAGGAAAGAGAGGAAAGAAAGGAAAGAAAGGAAAGAAAGGAAAGAAAGGAAGAAAGAAAGAAAGAAAGAAAGAAAGAAAGAAAGAAAGAAAGAAAGAAAGAAAGAAAGAAAGAAAGAAAGAAAGAGAAAGAAAGAAAGAAAGAAAGAAAGAAAGAAAGAAAGAAAGAAAGAAAGAAAGAAAGAAAGAAAGAAAGAAAGAAAGAAAGAGAGAAAGAGAGAGAGAGAAAGAAAAGAAAGAAGGGGAGGGAAGGGAAGAAGGAAGGAAGGAAGGAAGGAAGGAAGGAAGGAAGGAAGGAAGGAAGGAAGGAAGGAAGGGTAAAAGACATTAAAAAGGAAAGGAGAGAGGAGAGATGGGCAAAAGGATGAAGGGAGGGAAGGAGGCTATAAAAAGAAGACTCAGAAACTGAAAATGCTCAAGTCCTAGGCATTTGATTTTGGCAACAAGCCCTTGATCTGTAGGAGCAGCTGAGCATATCCTATATCCACCATATCACACCATAATTTTTATATTCATAAATGAACCCAGTACTCCATAAAAAGTTTCAATTAAGAAGTCAGAGAAGTGCCGCATTTTTCAGAAATGTACACCCAATTGATTAAAATATAAAAGTTTGACTGGGCGTGGTGGCTCACGCCTGTAATCACAGCACTTTGGGAGGCCGAGGTGGGCGGATCACAAGGTCAAGAGATGGAGAACATCCTGGCCAACATGGTGAAACCCTGTCTCTACTAAAAAAACAAAAAATTTAGCTGGGCATCGTGGCGCGCACCTATAATCTCAGCTACTCTGGAGACTGAGGCAGGAGAATTGTTTGAACCCGGGAGGTGAAGGTTGCAGCAAGCTGGGATTGCACCACTGTACTCCAGCCTGGATGACAGAGCAAGACTCCATCTCAAAGAGAAAAATATATATATATATATAAATATATATATAACATATATATAAAACGTATATATATAACACACACATATATAAATATATATATATATGTTTTCATTCCTGAAAGGGTATGTTTTAGATATTTAGACATGATTATGCCAGAAAAATATGTTTTATTTGTGTGCATTTATGAAGGAAAAGGAAGAATGGGCTGAGAATTATTTTTGCCTTGCTAGTTGAAGATTTCGCAATGGAGGTTGTCCCAGTTCTTGACAGTCTCCACATTTCTTTGATTTCTGATATTGCAATTTTTATTCACTTCAGCTACTCGCCCAACCACCTTGCAGCCACATCTCAGTGGACTTTGTCACCCATCTGCCCTTGAGTTCAAATTAATGCACACAAAGAGGTTATTGGAGGAATCAAGAAGGTCTCAGAACCCATCCCTTAGTAATATGGAGAGCCTATTGATTAATGGAAAAGAGTTGCACAACTCAAGGCCAAGTGCTCTTTCCATGGGTCTGTACATGAGAAGAGTGCATTCTATATGACCTTATAAAAATAGTCAGTCACCCAACAGGTGTTGTTGAACACCTGTAGACATGTTTACAGGTGACAGTGTAGGGGGCTGAATATGTAGACAAAGCCAAACTGAGATTGTTCTGGGACTTTGGTGATGGTATTCCAGGTGGGACAATGGCAGTGGGTCAGGCATTGGGGGCTTCCATCTTAATCACTGCTCTTCTACTTGGTTACATGTAGTAGTTACCATCTACGCTAGGCTGTACAGGTTGTCTCTGGATTGTCCCTAGATTTGCCTAACTAAATAAGGCTAGCCATTATACCACCCAGCCTCTAATCTCAAAGCACAATGACCAAAGGTTTATTTCTCACCCATGTGACAGTTTGCTGGGAGTCAGCATGAACTCAAGAGCCTTTTATCTATTGGCCGTATTGAGCTTTTAGGACCTCAAAGTCCTCAATTTCATCTTCTTCAGGCCAGTAATGGAGGAAAGAGAAATAGAGGGGGGAATATGTAAAAAGCTTTAAAGACCAGGACTAGGCTAGAAGTACAATCATGCATCGCTTGACAATGGGGATACTTTTTGAGAAATGCATCCTTAGGTGATCTTGTTGCTCTAATATCATCAAGTGTACTTACACAAACCTAGATGGGATAGTCTGCTGCACATCTAGGCTATATGGGATAGCCTATTGTTCCTAGGCTACAATCCTATATGGCATTTTACTTTACCGAATACTATAGGCAATTGTAACACAATGGTAAGTATTTGTATATCTAAACATAGGAAAGGTACAGTAAAAACACAGTTTAAAAGATTAAAAACAATGGTACACCTGTATAGGGTACTTACCATGAATAAAGCTTGCAGGACTGGGAGTTGCTTTGGGTGAGTCAGTGAATGAGTGGTTAGTGAACGTGAAGACCTGGGACGTTAATGTACACTACTGTGGACTTTGTATACACTGTACACTTAAGCTACATCAAATTTGTTTTTAAAAATTTTTTCTTCAATAACAAATTAACCTTAGCTTGCTGTAACTTTTTAACTTTATAAACTTTCTTAAACTTATTTTGACTTTTTTTTTTTTTTTTTTGAGACAGAGTCTCGCCCTGTCACCCAGGCTGGATTGCAATGGCACAATCTCAGCTCACTGCAAACTCTGCCTACCGGGTTCAAATGATTCTCCTGCCCCAGCCTCCCAAGTAGCTGGGATTACAGGCACCCACCACCACGCCCAGCTAATTTTTTTTTTTTTTTTTGCACTTTTAGTAGAGACGGGGTTTCACCGTGTTGGCCAGGCTGGTCTCGAACTCCTGACCTCATGATCTGCCTGCCTCGGCCTCCCAAAGTGCTGGGATTACAGGCGTGAGCCACCGCGCCCGGCCTTGACTATTTTTAATAATACTTGGCACAAAACACAAACACATTGTTCAGCTGTTCAGAAACATTTTCCTTCTTTATATGCTTATACTATAAACTTTTTTCTATTTTTAAATTTTTTTTGTTTGTTTTACTTTTTAAACTTTTTTGTTAAAAACTAAGACACAAACACATTAGCCTAGGACTACATAGTGTCTGGATCATCCCTATCACTATTTTTCACCTTTCATCTTGTCCCACTTGAAGGTGTTCAAGGATAATAGCATGAACAGAGCTGTCATCTCATGACAACAATGCCTTCTGGAATACCTCCTGAAGGACCTGCCTGAGGGTATTTTACAATTAGCTTTTTTTTTATAGTAGAAGGAGTACACTGTAAAATAACAATAAAAAGTACAGTATAGTAAATACACAAACCAGTAACATAGTTATTATCAAGTATTATGTACTGCACATAATTGTATGTGCTCTACTTTTATGTGACTAGCAGCACAGTAGATTTGTTTACACCAGTGTCACCACAAACATGGGCATAATGCATTACGCTATGATGTTAGAATGACCCTGACGTCACTAAGCAATAGGAATTTTTCAGTTCCGTTGTCATCTTACGGGACCACCACCATATATGCAATCTATAGTATACAAAGTTTGTCATTCAGTGCATTACTGTATGTTATTTCTACCCACTTTCAGAGGCCACCACTTCATCACCTAGCCTCATCTAACTACAGGGGAAGCAATGAAGTAACTTTAACTGTGTGGCCAGAAAGGAAAAGAAAACCAAATTCTGATGGACACCTGATGTTTTTACTATTCCTATGAATGGATTCCAAGGTTCTAACTGAGAGGGTAGGGAAAGCAGGAATCAGAGTGGGAAAATACATTTAGCAACATTCTTGAGATTTTCTTCTTCAACTTGTCAGTGTTCTCAGTTGTGCCCACCCTCAAGCTCCAAAGATTCTCCCACAAGGTATTTGGCCAAGGCACTTCATTTTTCTAGGCCTCAGTTTCCCCATGTGTTAAAGTGAGGGGTTGAATTAGGATAACTTTCAAGTCTTTGGGCCTCTTAGAGATCCAAAATCCCATGATTCTCTAACTCCTGATGTTCCCTTCTTCCTGAGACAAATAAGCAGGACCAGCATGCCAATAATTTATGTTTTATTTTAATTTTCCTTCTCACCTTCAAAGCTTGAGTTTCTAGATATTAAAATATAACAATAGACAAAGTTGTTATGAATACAGTAGTGACTTTTTATGGCAGAGTAAAGTTATTTTGTGTTTGAATGAACAGCACATTCACACACGTATGTAACATACACAGAGCTGCATCTGTGAAAAAATAATCTTGTTTAAAGTCTTGCAAAACATATGTCCTCCTCCTACTCTTGCCCTGTATTAGTTTTGCAATTCATAACAAACAACAGTGACATCTCTGTGGCTTACAACAACATTTAGTCTTCACTCACTTTACATAAGGACTGAGTCAGCGGCAGACTGGCTGTGGCTCTGCTAGAATTGGCTGGGTTCAGCTGGGCTCAGCGGGGTTCCACCTGTCTTCTCATTTTAAAACACAGATAGTGTCTGTGACATCCTAAGGCATCCTAAGGGCAGTGGAGACATCCTAAGGGCAGTGGAGAACAAGAGCAAGGAGACCTAAGACAAACCATCCAGTTGCCTTTAAGCTTCAGGTTAAACACAGGAAAAAAATCTCACAACCATTCACGTCCCATGGGCCAAGTCCAAAGCGATTTCACATGGCCAAGTCCAAAGCGATTGAGGTGGGATGTGTACTCCTCTCACAGAACGCACGAGTACCTCCCATGACAGTGGGTAGGGATATGCAATCCTATGGCTGGGAGGAAGCCAATGGTTGTGGACAATAACCCAACAGATCACACCCCCAATGCCTCTATCTAAGTTCTAAATACAACATTTCCCGTAGAGAGGATGCCACTCTGCCTCCTCCGCTGCATCTTCCTTTCCTGCCCCTCTCAGCTTGAGCTCAGCCTCTAAAACTGGAGTTTGATGAAAGTCATCTAAGTTCTTGCTAAAAATGCCCCTTCCTAGGGCCCCCCTTTCCAAAGATTTTGACACATCTGTTCTGAAGTAGGCAGTGGTGCCCAGGCATGATGCCCCAGGAATACCTACTGCTGTTGAAGAGCTATCCCTGGTTCCCACAGCCTTCAGCATCAGAGCTGCCTTTGGGTTGAGGGAGCATGCTGAGTGAGTGATTATTAGGAGGAGGGCTGCCTTAGAGGACTCAGAAGCTACAACCCCAAGGTCCTCTGACCTGTCCCCACTCCTCACAGTCAGCATGGATTTTGTACTTCCAGAGCTCCTTGAAGGTTGGCCATTGCACTTTTGGAAGTGTGATAGTTAGCACAGATCCCAGAGATCAAATCCTGAGTTCCTCTTCCTCCATATGCACCTCACTAGCTGTGTGACCTTGGACAACTCACAGACCCTCTCTGGGCCTCAGTGTCCTCATTTGTTAGACGGGAATAATCATCATACCTTCACCTCAGGCTTGTTGTGAGGGTGAAGCAAGTTAACAAAACAGTGCCTGGCATGCAGTGGGTCACATACAAACTTTCACGTGTGATATTATAAATGTTTTTATATATTTATAAGTGTATAAGTGTATTCCGTATGAGGGTTTGCTGATCTTACTGGCACACAGGTCTGAGAACATGGGAGGCTTTTGAGCTAAAGTTGCCTCCTATTGGAAGTGTTCTATGGGGAGCATGCTGAGTCAGCCGTTATCAGGAGGAAAGCTACCTTAGAGGACTCAGAAAATTTACATGTCAAGCGATAGCATGTAAGTCAGTGGTTTTCAGCCCCAGCTTTAATTTAGAATCCTCTAGAAAGTTTTTTTTAAATGCCCATGTCCTTCCAAGTGGGCTCAATTCTGAGCTAATTAGTGAGAATGTCCAGGGACAAAACAAAGGAATGAGAAATTTTAAGGCCAGGCACAGTGGCTCATGCCTATAATCCCAGCACTTTGGGAGGTTGAGGTGGGCAGATCACTTGAGACCAGGAGTTCAAGACCATCCTGGCCAACATGGTAAAGCCCATCTCTACTGAAAATACAAAAATTAGCTGGGCGTGGTGGCGCAGTTCTGTAATCTCAGCTACTCTGGTGACTGAGGCACGAGAATCACTTGAACCTGGGAGGCAGAGACTGCAGTGAGCTGAAATCATGTCACTGCACTCCCACCTGGGCGTCAGAACAAGATTCTGTCACAAAAAAAAAGGGGGGGGGCGAAGAAATTTTAAGACACTCCTTGGACTGTAATGGGACTCCTGGATTAAAAACCACTGATGTCTATAGAACAGTTCTGTAAACTACAAAACATAATGTATGATTTATGGGTGTTTTTTGATTGTTAGTGACTGATTGATGATCTCATGAGGCACTAGTTCCTCTGAAAATCAGGCCAACGTGGATTTTCCATCATCTGTCCTACATGTGCACTGGCTGGGGGGAAGTGAAACTCACCCAATTCCTATTCTTGCCTTTAAGCCAAAAAGATTGCTCGAAAACAAGCCTCCCTGGGATAAAAGATGTTGCTAGAATGAGGAAGCTGTGGTGAGTGAGTGGAGTTAATGTGATTAGATTTGGAAGCAATATTCCCAGCCACGGGGAAGCATCAGTGTTCTGTGTTATTAAAGTGACTCCAGTGCAAAGGCACATATATCATATTGGAGTAATTTGCCCTGACTAGGTTAGAAGCCAGGAGATGGTTCTTCCTAGGCATTCCTGAATGGTCCAAGGCCTAAGTCAGGTCTGGTTTAGACAAATCCTGTCCCTGCTGATCATCCACCTCTTACTAAATGTAGCCATCACCATGCACAGCACACACGCTCATCTTGATGATCTTCAGAGAGTGCAGAGTCTTCAGGAAGTTCTTTCCTCAGTGGAACCTTTGGGGTTTCTAGGAGGGGGCAGGGGAATATCTGGAATCAGAGATAAACACTTTACAGCAGCCTCTATACTATTTCTAATTACTTTCACCCAGTCATGATGTTCTGACTAAACTACCAGATTGTAAGGTGATAAACATCTTATGTAAAAGTAATTCACGATGGAAAGTTCTGGATGTTTTCCCCAGTGGGTACCTCAAAACAGGCTACAAGATGGACACCTGCTCAAGAAACAGCAAAATGTAAACTGGATAACGATGATGATAAAAAAATAATAATGAATGACCACACGAGCAAGTGTTCTCTTGTGAACTTTCACAGACAAATGCATAGATATGCTGCCTGGACTATGGGCAGATAAACATTCATTGTGGGCACATATTTATTGGCAGAGCAAGAACAGCTGGAACTTTCATCTCCCCACCTGCGGGCCACGGTTCTCTTGGAACTATATCCCCAGTTTTCAATGTCTTCCTGAAAGAGAGGCTGCCATGTTCTCCTTAAAACTTCTTTAGATTCCCTTGTCAAATACTGAAAACTATGCCAGCTGAAAGTCTAGTGTTTGAAATACCAGCACGGGACCATTCTTCCTATGTGCAGAGTTTTGTCCCATGTCTTAGAATCTTGTTCTGTTTTTTTTACCTTTTGGGCTTCATTTATTCATTCTACAATCATTGACTGTTGACATTGGGCAGAGCTTGTATAACAGTCTTAATCTTTAGCCTGGTATGTAATAGCTAATCCCTACTGTTCCTCTTCCTGCCCTGAGCACATTATGTCCTTTATTTTCCAGATTAAGTATTGGCATTCTGTACTGGAAAGAAAACAACTTCTTGTTGCGTGTGGTGGTTCATGCCTATAATCACAGCACTTTGGGAGGCCAAGGCAGGTAAATTGCCTGAGCTCAGGAGCTTGAGAGCAGCCTGGGCAACATGGCGAAACCCTGTCACTGCGGAATATACAAAAATTCTCTGGGTGTTGGTGGTGTGTGCCTGTAGTCCCCGCTACTCAGGAGGCTGAGGTGGGAGAATCACCTGAGCCCAGGGAGGTCCAGGCTGCAGTGAGCAGTGATCATGCCACTGCACTCCAGCCTGGGCAACAGAACAAGACCTTGTCTAAAAAAAAAAAAAAAAAAAAAAGTCCAACTCCTGGAAATCAAATGGTACCTGACTGATGTGGGGTCTGCTTCCTGTTATGTTAGCCTCAGGCCATCTAACCCAGGTAGAACAAGGCAGGTAAGGAAACCCAGTGGGCCAAGGACCCTGAAGGAAACCCTTAACACAATGCCTAATACTGAAAACAATGGACGAATGTATTCAAAATTTGTTTGCAAGAAATGAGACTTTTTGCCTTTTTAGGACCAAAAAAAAAAAAAGGCACTTGAAATTTACTTTAGGTTGATAGGAGATAAGGCGGGCAGCACACAGTGATTATGAAATGTGCAGGGCTTCCCTGCCATTCGAGTTTTGATCAATCTCAGCAAAACCCAAAGTTTGCCAAAACCTGGAAACAACTCAAATGTCCATCAACAGTAGAATGAAGTTATGGTGTTTCATTCAATATAACATGAATGTAAATGAATGAGATGAAATGAAAATCAATTATGTAAAACTACATGTAACAACAAGGATGAATCCTACAACAATGTGAAATGAAAGAAGCCAGACACACACACTCTCAAAAAATGCATATCGTATGATCCTATTTATATAAAGTTCAAAGGTAGGTAAAATTAATCTGTACCGTTAGAAGTTGGAAGAATGGTTTCTATCAGGAAGGAGTAGGTAGAGATTGGGAGGAGGTGCAAGTTGGATTTCTGGGGTGCTATTGGTGGTCAATCTCTTGTCCTTAGTGGTAACATAGATATATTCTCTTTGTGATACTTCATTGAGCTGAATACGGTCATAAGTGTCACTTAATGATAGGACTAAGTTCTGAGAAATATGTCAGGAGATTTCATTGTTTGTTGTGCCACCATCACAGAGTGTACTTATACAAATCTAGACTGTATACCCTAGGCTAGATGACATAGCCGATTGCTCCCAGGTTACAAACCTATACAGCTGTCACAAAACTGAATACTGTAGGCACTTGTTACAGAATGGTAAGTGTTTGTGTATCTAAATATAATGAAACATAGAAAAAGAACAGTAAACATACAGCATTATAATCTTATGGGACCACCACCATATATGTGGTCCATCATTAACTGAAATGTCATTATGTGACACATGACTGTACTTACAATTTGTGCATGTCATATGTATGATAGTCCAAAATTCAAATGTTGGATTGGGCCTTGCTTGATTATACAGGAACTGGGTTTGCAAGAGCTAAAAAGAACCTCAGAATCTCTGCCTAACAGGGATGGCAGGGCCCACTTCCGGACCCTAATGATAGGTCCATTTCGGGAGTCAGGAAAATTGAGTCAAAAACCTGAGTAGGAGGTTATGGCAACAGATATGGCAGGACAGGTTGAGGACTGTACTCAGGGGGATCACCGGATACCAGTCTTGGAAGTAAGTTCCACAGAATGGTAGGGCTAAGATTGCTCGCAGTCAGGATTGACTTGGGCAATGCATTGTTCAGAACATAAAGGTGAAGTCTAAGAGAGGGTATTGCAGAGGACGAGGGGTTGACAGTGGGGAGTGGCATGTTGGGAGCTCAGATCTGGTTTATTTTTGACTCTCATGAGGCTATATTTCCTCCTGTCCTATGGCATTCCCCTCCTAATGTGGATAGTACGGTCAGCCCAGGCCATAGGAGTGTGGCCCCGATTTTCCATGTGGGGAGACTGGCTCTAGTTTCTCAAAAGCACAAGCTGCTGGGCCTTTTTCTCAACCGTGGGCCTCTGTGGAAGACACTTGGCTTAATGGAAGGGAGAATGAAGAGAGGCTTTTGGAAAGAGAAGGTCTAAACAGGATCAACATTGACGCCGAGCAACACAAGGGAGAAGGAACTTTTCTTGGTGTTCATACCACAGTGGGCCACAGCTTGGTGGGAAGGCATATTTGAATAAGCTAAGGGGAGGATCATAAGGATAAGAGTCTTTGAGGATTGGGAAGCACGGAAACCAAGGCAGCTAGCCATGGGCAAGGTGTAGGGGCTGCAAACTTACTAAAAACCTGCTCCTCAGATCCACCACTTGCTTTTTTTTTTTTTTTTATACTTTAAGTTCTAGGGTACATGTGCATAACGTGCAGGTTTGTTACATATGTATACTGGTGCCATGTTGGCGTGCTGCACCCATCAACTCGTCAGCAGCCATCAATTTGTCATTTACATCAGGTATAACTCCCAATGCAATCCCTCCCCCCTCCCCCCTCCCCATGATAGGCCCCGGTGTGTGATGTTCCCCTTCCTGAGTCCAAGTGATCTCATTGTTCAGTTGCCACCTATGAGTGAGAACATGCGGTGTTTGGTTTTCTGTTCTTGTGATAGTTTGCTGAGAATTATGGTTTCCAGCTGCATCCATGTCCCTACAAAGGACACAAACTCATCCTTTTTTATGGCTGCATAGTATTCCATGGTGTATATGTGCCACATTTTCTTAATCCAGTCTGTCACTGATGGACATTTGGGTTGATTCCAAGTCTTTGCTATTGTGAATAGTGCCGCAATAAACATACGTGTGCATGTGTCTTTATAGCAGCATGATTTATAATCCTTTGGGTATATACCCAGTAATGGGATGGCTGGGTCATATGGTACTTCTAGTTCTAGATCCTTGAGGAATCGCCATACTGTTTTCCATAATGGTTGAACTAGTTTACAATCCCACCAACAGTGTAAAAGTGTTCCTATTTCTCCAAAACAGAGATATAGACCAATGGAACAGAACAGAGTCCTCAGAAATAATACCACACATCTACAGCCATGTGATCTTTGACAAACCTCAGAAAAACAAGAAATGGGGAAAGGATTCCCTATTTAATAAATGGTGCTGGGAAAATTGGTTAGCCATAAGTAGAAAGCTGAAACTGGATCCTTTCCTTACTCCTTATACGAAAATTAATTCAAGATGGATTAGAGACTTAAATGTTAGACCTAATACCATAAAAACCCTAGAAGAAAACCTAGGTAATACCATTCAGGACATAGGCATGGGCAAGGACTTCATGTCTAAAACACCAAAAGCAACAGCAACAAAAGCCAAAATTGACAAATGGGATCTAATTAAACTAAAGAGCTTCTGCACAGCAAAAGAAACTACCATCAGAGTGAACAGGCAACCTATAGAATGGGAGAAAATTTTTGCAATCTACTCATCTGACAAAGGGCTAATATCCAGAACCTACAAAGAACTCAAACAAATTTACAAGAAAAAAACAAACAACCCCATCGAAAAGTGGGCAAAGGATATGAACAGACAGTTCTCAAAAGAAGACATTCATACAGCCAACAGACACATGAAAAAATGCTCATCATCACTTGCATTTTTAACCCTCAGTCACAACCAAGGAGCTGCTGAGGAGTGAAGCGTAAGATGATAGTCCCTCGGATGTATGGGGCTGACTTTTTGCTAACTGTACTACAAATATTTGGAGCCATTTGCTGCTATAACATCTTAAAAAGATGAGGACTCTCATTGGATGTTCCAGTCCCAATTGGGAGAGAATAAGAAGGGCCATGCCAGCCCTTGATCAAGATCTTGAGTGCAATGCAGGGTGGACTCAGAGAGACAAACATCTAATTTATTCCAGCTTAGTGTCTGCCAGCCATTAAAAAAAAAAAAAAAAAAATGGCAGTGGATCAACAGGAGATGTGCTTAGTGCTGAGAAGCATCTCCTTGTGTGATTAGAGTTAATTAACATTTAGCATAGCCCCTTTAGGGGTCAGAAGTTGTGATTGTCTTTCTCTAAAGGTTAAATTACCCCCATTGTGTTTGCCTTCCTGGGAGGAAAATGCAGGATGAGTTGGGAAATCCTTGTTGAAACACAACCATGACACCACTGTGAGTATGTCTAATTCCCTGGCATGGGGGTTTCAGGCATTTGAAAGTGCATGGTAGTAACTAGATTCCAGGATGTGTCTCAGGAAATCCCAAAGGGAAGTTTTTTTCATTCATACAATACTTCCTGAAGACATTATTATAGGAAACCTTTATTTAGGAGAGTTTCTTTGATCCTGTAGTAGCACATGAGAACATTTAAGCAGATGACAGTATCTAATATCTACCACTGCCTGACCCACTCTGCTTGCCATCCCAGAGTTTCTTTTGCAATATGCATGGAGCGGTGCTTTGGCAAAGCTCTCTAGATAGCACCCAACCTCACCAGGAAGGTCTGATTTATAGCATGTTGATCTTAAGCATGTCAGTGCAATGCCCAGAAGAGAAAGGAAGTCTCAATAAAGGGATATTATAGGAAGTCTTCAGCCAGTGGGTAGAATCTCATCTCTAAGCCAGGCTGAGATCACCAGATCAACAGGATAAAGAACTATTTGGAGCTATATGTACCTGATGAGGCTGGATTCATGAGATCAACAGTATTTGAGGTCCTTGGACATAAGTAGGGTAGTAGCTGAGAAGGGCTCTCTCGGCTCTGGCTCTCCTGACCCTACTCAGAATGCCACACTCACCCAAGGCTTGATGTTGCTCACCTTGGATCAGTGACTGTTGTCGCCACCATCTCTCCCACAGAGAGGGAATAATTGCACCCCCATCACAGACTTTCCACAAGTCAGGATGATCTCTCAGTGGCTCTCAGGTTTCCCAGATGTCTTTCTCCAAATGGGCATGTGACTGACAATCTACTAAATCTCTGTACTTCCATTTGCTCATCTGTTAAAACCTGTACCCCCTCACAGGACTGTTGTGATAACAAAATGAGATTTCCATGATTAAGGTACTTAACTTTCTCCAGTGCCTGCCCATAACAGATGCTCCAGAAGTGGTAGGCATTAGTTTAAACCCATCAGAAGCCTTTAACCACTTGATTTTAATTAAATGACCCTCAGGGGTGAGATGGAGCGGGTGATTTAGAAAGTGCACCCTGGGAGGGCATTTGTTTGGAAGGAATCTTGCAGGAGCAGGTAGAAGGTCCCCAAAATAACAAAATACGGGTCACCTCACAGGATCCACTGCTGGACCAGGATCCTTTATTGAAGCTGGAGCCTCAGTATAAAAGAGTTACTTGATGGTACCTGGGTGGCCAAACCTCTACTGTTGCTATGGTTTCTCCATTTCTGAGTATGTCCCACAAGGAGCAGTAGCAACGGCTGGTCTTTTAGGGGCTCATCAAACACATTCAGACATTTCAAATGTTCCATGATGCGAAGCTTTGATCCTGAATGTTCTTCCCTTGATTAAAACAACAACAGGTGCTACTCGGGAGGCTGAGGCAGGAGAATGGCATGAACCTGGCAGGTGGAGCTTGCAGTGACCGAGACCACGCCACTGCACTCCAGCCTGGGCAATAGAGCAACACTCCATCTCAAAAAAAAAAAAAAAAAAAGAAAACAACAACAACAAAAAAAAACCAATAAAACAATAAAAATTTAAAGAGAAACTTAAGCCGTGCATTTCTAAGAATTTACACTTAGTTCACCAAATCTATTGTTTTCTGAGTTGTTTGAAGTTCAACAAGACTAATGAGCCTTTTTTCCAAATGTCTTTAAAAATTCCTTTTTCTTAGAAGGACATTTAGAGGCTTTGAAAGTTGTCCCAAGGGTAACAATAATAATTCTAATAATAAATTGCTCCAAACTCCAACCCCTGCAGGTTCAAAATTTACTTAATACTCTGAACCCAAGGGATTTAAATTATTACCAGAATTTATTATCTTTTGTTTATGGGGCTTTCCAAACAGGAGAAAGAAACCACGTGGAGATTCACTAGAGATTGTGTGGTTCGCTTTGCGGTAATGCATATAACCCAGAAGACTTCCAGAATCTTCTCAGTTTGAACCTTCAAAGCCTCCCTAGTTTGGTGGAATCAGCATGGTTAGGATGAGATTGTACTAAGGGTACTGATTTTTCGGCCTGGACAATTTTTGGCTAATGGACCAGAGCAAGAGCCCTCATAGAAGGATTCTCCTGTAGGACATACAATCTGTGTTACGTAAGATGGATGATATATTGTTAGGTGGCTATGGGGTGGAAAGAGAACAATTTTTCTCTGGGGTGTGTGCAAAGAAACTGACTGCCTTGACTCCCCTTGAACTCTCTACCTTGTCATCTGAGGACCTCTGGTGGTGGAATTTTTCCCAGCGTGTGTGAATTGATGTTTCTGTGCCAAACCATCCGACCCTGTTACATTTTCCTACATTCCTTTCCTCCTATTTTGTCATTCTCATTAAGCAAGGAGCAACAATCAGTTGCAAACACCCAGAACAAAGTGGTGGATGTGCCTGACCAGACTGTCATTTCACAAAAGTTACCTGACACCTTCTTTTCCAGTGAACCTCTGATACATTTCCTGTAGCAAGAGAAGGCAGCCAACATGAAGGAAAATGTGATATCTGCAACTGTTTTCACTCTGCTACTTTTTCTCAACACCTGCCTTCTGAATGGTAAGTAAGAGACTATCCTGCTCTCTTTCATTGCCTGGGGTGTTTGTCAACAGGGTGGAGAGTCCATTGCAATCTTCTTGCAATGCTGTCATGAAAAATGAAAATTCTGTGTTATGTGCTGCTGTTGAATTATTTGCAATATTTTGCATTAAAGTTAATGCAGAAAAATTAATGCAATTAATGCAAAATCTTGTCACTGTGCTTTCTGCCTTCTGTCCTCATTTCAGGAGTGTAAAAAAACAGCTCTGAAGAAGACAAGACCTGAGTTCTAATCCAGGTCCTGCCAGTTTCTAGCTGTGTGACCTAGAGCCAATTACCTAACTCTCTGGGTTTCCAAATTCTCAAAGTGAGGATAGTGATGTTTCCTCTACTGCAGATGAAATAATGTATATGAAAACTCTTTGAAAAACCATGATGGGATATAAGAGGTTGCTGTTACATGGTGGGAAGCAGGTACAGCCAACTCTATTATCTGTGCTAATAGGAGAAATGAAGTCCACAGCTAAATGAGAGAGGGGGTGCCTGTGAATATACACTTCTGTATGTCAACCCTTGTGCATTTCTGGGTGTGCAAACTTCTATATGTACCTGTGTATATATTAACTTTTCTATATGGACCTGATTGTAAATGCTTCTCTGAACCTGTATGTATATACTTTTATGTATGTCTGTGTGTGTTCTGTGGATATCTGTAAGTGCACACTTCTCTGCATGTACCTGTGTGCGTATCAGTATGTACTTCCATGAGTATGCACCTGTGTATATTTCTGTGTGTGTGTGGTGTGTGTGTACTTTTGATGCGGGCTCTGTGTGGGCGTCTACATACCTGTATGTGTGGTTCCTGTGTGGTTTTCTCTGTGTTTCTGTGCATTGAGATTTTAACTTATTCCTCTAATGTAGATGAAGGAAACATTTGTCTAACTGTAATTTTACAAATCTACCTTCCTTTCTTGAGTTTCCCGAAGGTACTATTAATAAACAGTAAAATAAGAAAGAGAAGCTTTCAGAGAGAGAAAAAGGGGAAAGCAGAGGTCAGAATGACCCACAAGAGAAACTAAATACTCAAGAAATCAATGATCACCCTAATTGGCTTCTGAGTGTGCTCATTATGGAACCATAGGCTTTGGATTTTTTAGATAAACGTTTCCTTCTACTTCACACACTTCTCCCCACTCATGACAAAAACAAAGCAAAACAAAAACTTGCATTCTTGCTGTGACTCCCAGCAACACATTATCCTGAATAAATTGTCCCTAGAGGATGAGCAACGTTACAAATATTGGCAGAGCTGACCCGGGCTGGCGAGGACGGGTTTCAGCAGGGCCTGTGAGCAGGAGGGTAGGTGAGCTCCAGCTGACACTACCAGTCTGGTGTCCTGGGCTCTAGCCTGTGTCCCACAACATGCCATTCTGCTAAATTCCTCTTTCTGGCCAGCTCTGCCTAGAGAACCCTCTTTCCATGCATTTCCCCTCACTGAGGTCTCCTCCTAACCTGCTGTTTCTGATCTGATGCTCAGCTAGAAACTCTGCCCTTGGAGCCTGCATAAGGAGTAGAGAAAACAGAGAGAACCCCCAGAGGTGCTGACCCACCTCTGAAAGCACTCCTTTCTGCTCCTGATATCCTGAACTCAGTGCTAGAGCACCCAGCTAGACAAAAAAGAGGACCAGCTGAAGTCATGTAGGCGAGCATGGTGACTTCCCCAGCCCCACAGCATCAGGGCAAACTCCCAGGGCTCTGCTGTCCCTCTTTGAACCTGACATCCAAGCAAGAGAAATGGGGGCCCGCTTGCCAAAAGCTTTGGGGATTTGGCAACTAAAAATTTTACAACCTTGGTACTGTATTTTCACACCACCTCACTGAGACCTTCTAGCGTCCAGTCTGGAACTGGGTACAGCTCTTAGAAAGCAGTGGTTGCTCAGAACCAGGAGAGGAGCTGGCCACTCTCCTACCTCTTATCACACCTCCTACCCTGAAAAGATTCATCAAATTGTAGTTTTATAGACCCTATGGGATTACAAGATTACAAAAGGGCCACACACTCTTCAAGCCCTCTGTATCCAAAGGGAGCCCTTTGCAACCTCACCACAAAAATAAAAAAAAAAAAAAAAAGGAAAGAGAGGAAAATCTAAGAGAAAAAAGGACTAAAAACCAAGATTCAGAAGTGGGGATGGTGTGGATGAGGAGACAGACTGTGAGTCTGGGTCACAAGATCAAAGCTGAATAAAATCAAGGAAAAGTGGCGAGGCGCAGTAGCTCATGCCTGTAATCCCAGCACTTTGGGAGGCCGAGGCGGGCAGACCACAAGGTCAGGAGTTCGAGACCAGCCTCACCAACATGATGAAACCCATTTTTACTAAAAATACAAAAACTTAGCTGGGTGTGGTGGTGTGTGCCTGTAATCCCAGCTACTCAGGAGGCTGAGGCAGGAGAATGGCTTGAACCCGGGAGGCACAGGTTGCAGTGAGCCGAGATCATACCACTGCACTCCAGCCTGGGCAACAGAGCGAGAGCCATCTCCAAAAAAAAAAAAAAATTCAAGGAAGGGACGCCTAGATACGGGGAGCTTCAGAGATGCAGTGAATGGACAGAAGATCAGGAACAAGTTGAGTTCATTGTGTGGGGATGGCAGAAAGATGGAGATTGGTGAGCAGAGTGAAGAAGTGCCATAGAGTGGTGTTTCACCCAAGTGTCTGCAGGTTGCTCATACCTGGGAAGGATTCTTTGTATGGTCCCCTTAGACTGAGGGAGGGTATCAGCTTTACAGACCTCGTGGGATTACAAAAGGGCCACCACACACTCTTCAACCCATATGTGTCTATCTTGCATTTAAGGCTCACTCTTTGTTGAAATTTTGCAGTTGGTCACTAGCCCTCACATAGGCTATTGGTATCTCCATCTCGAAGTACCCAAACACACACACACACACACACACACACACACACACACACACACAACACACACACACCAGCACAAAGCTGTCTAAGAGCCCTGCCAACATCAGGGCAGCCCACAGGGGAGTGTTGCTGCATGCTGATGCTGGGCATTTCTGAGCATCCACCCTAGGTCTCCTCACCCGAGGTTTCATCACTGGCTTGGGTCCCATCAATCTGTTTCTGTCACCAACAGAAGGATCAAATGGTTAAATGGACCTCAATATTGATGCAGTGGCGTCTGGATTTTTCTAGGACAGTTACCTCCTGGAAAACCTGAGATCTTTAAATGTCGTTCTCCCAATAAGGAAACATTCACCTGCTGGTGGAGGCCTGGGACAGATGGAGGACTTCCTACCAATTATTCGCTGACTTACCACAGGGAAGGGTAAGAAGTTCCCTTCTCTCCTATGAAACCCCATGAGTACTCCCATTCTCCAGGCCAAAGAAACTCTGGTTCTGAGTGACAGCACTTCCCTGAATTTACACCAGTAAGGTTCATACCGCTGGGGAAAGGGGAGTCTGAGGTCCATGCCGACATTCTCCTGTTAATGTCTGTTAAGAGCTGTCAATATCCATAAGGTTACCAGCCATAGCAGTACAATATCAGTAATGTTTCAAATCCCCTGTCACAACTTAGGTTGCAGCCTGAGGCCCCATAGAAGTGTTTCTTAATTGGTAGTTAATCTTAGATGCTCATCTATAATTCTTATGCCATTTGTATTTTTTTTAACTAGACATGTCACTTTTTCAAAATAAGTAGGATCATGTGAAGTGGCACCATGTAATCCTTGACAAACATGGTTCACGTTCAAGAAAATAAAGAACCTTGTAGGGAAAAGAAGGCGAGGGTTTTTCCTTAGCACATTTCTGATCTAAGAGCCACGATCTCCTAGAGGACATATTTAGACCTAAGGTTGCAATGAGGGCTAAACCAGATCATCTCTGTGCAGGCATTTTTGTTGCGCTCACAGTGAGACCCTCCTGGAAATCCTGGGAGAGCTGTATTCTTCTTCAAAAAGGAAAATATTTAGTTGCTGGTAGAGATAGCTGGCCCACTTTCCAATGACTGCACTTTGTTGTACACAAAACTGTCATCCTGGCTGAAATCCAAACGGACATCATGTAAACAGATTTCAGGATCTCAAATGCAACCAGAACTGAACAAGCCTCCACACCTGTGCAGTGTGTCTTGCGCTGAGGCTCCTGAATCTAAATGTGAGCAGCCTACTGAGCCACTTGGGCTTGAGATACCTCCTTTCAACGTCACTTCACATTATTGCTGACTTGGTGCAGTCTGAAATGGACCAACATCAGTTTTTGTCCTCTTGAACCCTTTTTTAAAAAATGAAATGTAGGCCGGGCGCGGTGGCTCATGCCTGTAATCCCAGCACTTTGGGAGGCTGAGACGGGCGCCTCACGAGGTCAGGAGATCGAGACCATACTGGCTAACACGGTGAAACCCCGTCTCTACTAAAAAAATACAAAAAATTAGCCGGGCGCGGTGGCGGGCGCCTGTAGTCCCAGCTACTTGGGAGGCTGAGGCAGGAGAATGGCGTGAACCCGGGAGGCGGAGCTTGCAGTGAGCTGAGATCGCGCCGCTACACTCCAGCCTGGGCGACAGAGCCAGACTCCTCCCCTCGCCACCAAAAAAAAAAAGAAAGAAATGTAATTCAACACGAATGTGCAATAGCTGATGCATTGTGCATGGCTCCTCTGTGTGTAGACAGGTGAAAGTTCCAATTTCCTGAGGCCACCCAATGGGCATGACCTGGGTATGGTGGTGCCTGGGCCATTGAAAGCTCGAGTATTTATCAGCAGGGGATATAGGTCCCAGAGCCCACAAGGACACTTATAGAAGGGAAGTGCTGATCAGAAGCCGAATACTTGAGGCCCTAAAATAACCTTTCCAGCATGCTATTCTCTCTCTCACTCCCAGCTGAAATGGGCAGAACATGGAAGCCTAAGGAACCATTTGTCAGCTCTGGGTTTTGTGCTTGGAATTTCTGATACCCAAAGGCCAGTGGTATTGATCTACGAAGAAAAAACTAGACTCTCTTTATTACTTTATTATTCATTCCTAATACATTACTTATTACAGAGAGACACTCATGCATGAATGTCCAGACTACATAACTGGTGGGCCCAACTCCTGCCACTTTGGCAAGCAGTACACCTCCATGTGGAGGACATACGTCATGATGGTCAATGCCACTAACCAGATGGGAAGCAGTTTCTCGGATGAACTTTACGTGGACGTGACTTACATAGGTAAGGGGAAGGAAAGTGGGTGAGGCATTTGTTACTCCATTATGTATTAGCCAATAGTCACACTCAGTTTGAGTCTTCTTGGGTTTTCGATGGATCCCCAAAAGGCGATGAGAAAACTCACAATATGTTTGTCAACTGAGCATTTCAAATCATGTTTTATCGAGTCATTTATGACACTAAGGCTGGCACTTGGGATCCTTGTGTTCCTGTGCTTTCCCTTGACCCTCATCCTCTTGCACTAGGGAACAAATGTTCTAAGTACGTTCCCCTTGCCAACCCTTCTTTCTTGCCCTCCCCTTGCAATCGATATCCCCTTCTTCCTTGGCAAGCTGGGATTTCTTTTATTTCTCCTCATAGAATACAGAGATGCTCCAGGAAGAAGAAGCTCTTAGAAGGGTTCATCTGGTTCTGCATCCACAGCAATTGCTCCTATTGCTTTGCCCCAAATTCACATATATGTGTGTGTGTGTGTACACATACATGTTGCATATATGTGATATATATATTTGTGTGTGTGTATATATATATATATACACACCGTTGGTAATTTTTTTACTAAACATGTTATTTTTATAACATAAGAAGATAATGTTAGGTGGCACCATGCAATCCTTGACAAATACAGTGTTCAAGAAAATAAAGAATGTAGGCTGGGCACAGTGCCTCACGCCTGTAATGCCAGCACTTTGGGAGGCTGAGACAGGCAGATCATGAGGTCAGGAGTTCAAGACCAGCCTGACCAACATGGTGAAACCCCATCTCTACTAAAAATACAAAAATTAGCCAGGCTTGGTGGTGCGTACCTGTAATCCCAGCTACTCAGGAGGCTGAGGCAGGAGAATTGGTTGAACTCAAGAGATGGAGGTTGCAGTGAGCCAAGATCATGCCACTGCACTCCAGCCTAGGCCACAGAGTGAGACTCCACCTCAAAAAAAAAAAAAAAAGAAAAAGAAAAGAAGGAATTTAAATGTCAAAAACTACCAATGGTCTGTGCGCGCACACACACACCCAGAGAAAGAGAGAGAGAGAGAGAGAGAGAGAGAGAGCAAGAGAGCAAGCGAGAGAGAGAGAAATTTATCACCCCTGCATCTACTGGTGCTGCCAAGGTTGCAGGAAGGTCATCTCCAAGCTGAACGGGAAGCTCTCTGGCATGGCCTTCCATGTCCCCACCACAAATGTGTCAGTCATGGGCCTGACCTGCTTTCTGGAAAAACTTGCCAAATATGATGACATCAAGAGGGTGGTGAAGCAGGGACGATGTTCTGGAGAGCCCCATGGTTGTCGTACTACAGTTGTGCAGGGGGGTCATTCACAGTCTTCTTTATGGAGTGATAGCATGGACCGTGGACAAGAGTCCTTCCATGATGAATGACAAATTTTATGTAAGTGTGGTGTGTGTGTGTGTGTGTGTGTGTGTGTGTGTATTGACTTACCCTCAAGCATTACAATATTTGAAGGCAAAACAATGAAAGCAAGAAATGTTCTGAAATTAGCAACTGTTTTAATAAATGTGATCCACAAAAAAGGTGCTCACTAAAGAAAAGTAATATGTTTAAAAAGAGAAATCAGCAAGTGTATATGAAATTCTCATTGATCCTGGAAAACAAATTCTCTGTTGAAAGAATATGTTGGGCCATATTTTTCAAAATAATAAAAGAAGTGTCCACAGAACTCTGGTATAACCCTGCAGCCTACAGTGTTGTGACAGGCCACGGAAGTTCATTTTAAAATACACAGTAATTTTCTGACACTTCCACTCTCATGCAGTGATAACCTGAAGTACAGAATGACAACATTGAAAGATAATTGCTCAGAAGTAGAGTTCTTTGTTGTTAATATTTAGTTACACTGAAAACACTTAAAAGCAGTGGTTCTCAATTGGGAGCTGTTTTTGCTTCCCACAGGATATTTTGCAATGACTGGAGACATTTTTGATTGACACAAGCTAGGGAAGTGGGGAGATGGGGGTATTACTTGTATATAGTGCATAAAGCCCAGAGATCCTTTTAGCATTCTACAAAGCATAGGACAGCCCCCTCCAACAAAGAAATATCCAGTCCAAAATGCAAGTAGTGCTGAGGTTGGGAAAGTGGGCTCTAAAAGATACATCCTGAACATTTTATTTGCGTTTTTGTGTAATTTTTTTATCAGAAGCATTGCTCAGTATGTATTTAACTTAAAACATACATTAATTAGCTGCCATTTGTTTAGGAAATGTGCTCAAAATAATCTTTCTTAGGTACTTACTCAGTAACATATCAACTTAGACTTGATGGCAATTTTTTTTTTAGTACAGGGGACTTTATTGATGGCACATGGCAAAGTGGGGCTCCCTAAGCACCTCCTCTTCAGGGGGTCTGCATGCAAATTGTGAGGGGAGATTGTCACTGAGGTGGGGGACTGACTGCCACCGTGACTCCCCAGCAGCTGAGGGTCTCGCTCTTGCTCTTGTCCTCTCACTGGGGCTGGTGGTCCAGGGCTCTTACTACTTGGAGGCCATGTGGGCCTTGAGGTCCATCACCCTGTTGCTGCAGCCTAATTCACTGTCATACCAGGAAATGGGCTTGACAAAGTGGTAGTTGAGAGCAATGCCAGCCCCAGGATTGAAAGTAGAAGAGTGGGTGTCACTGTTAACGTCACAGGAGACAGCTGGTGCTTAGTGTAGCCCAGGAGGCCCGTGTGTGTGTGTGTGTGTGTGTGTGTGTGTGTGTGTGTGTGCGCGCGCATGTGTGTGTGTATTGCCTTACCCTCAAGCATTATAATATTTGAAGGAAAAATAATGAAAGCAAGAAATGTTCTGAAATTAGTAACTGTTTTAGTAAATGTGATCCACAAAAAAAGGGGCTCACTAAAGAAAAGTAGTATGTTGGACCATATTTTTCAAAATCATAGAAGTGCCCCCGGAACCCTCATATAACCCTGCAGCCTATGAAGGGGCATTCCAATGCCTGCTTCACCACTTTCTTGATATCATCATATTTGGCAGGTTTTTCCAGATGGCACGTCAGGTCACCACTGACACCATGGTGGGGACATGGAAGGCCCTGCCGGTGAGATTCCCATTCAGCTCGGAGATGACCTTGCCATCAGCCTTGGCAGCACCAACAGATGCACGGATCATGTTCTGGAAAGCCTCAGGGCTGTTGCACCACAGTTTCCCAGAGAGGCCATTGACAGCCTTCTCAGTGGAATGATGGCATGGGCTGCGAACATGAGTCCTTTTACAATGGATGGCAATTTTTTTTATTATACTTTAAGTTCTAGGGTACATGTGTACAACATGCAGGTTTGTTACATATGTATACATGTGCCATGTTGGTGCGCTGCACCCATTAACTCATCATTTAAATTAAGTATATCTCCTAATGCTATCCTTCCCTGCTCTCCCCAACCCATGACAGGCCCTGGTGTGTGATGTTCCCCACCCTGCGTCCAAGTATTCTCATTGTTCAGTTGCCATCTATGAGTGAGAACATGCAGTGTTTGGTTTTCTGTCCTTGAAATAGTTTGCTCAGAATGACAGTTTCCATCTTCATTCATGTCCCTACAAAGGACATGAACTCATCCTTTTTTATGGCTGCATAGTATTCCATAGTGTATATGTGCCACATTTTCTTAATCCAGTCTATCATTGATGGACATTTGGGTTGGTTTCAAGTCTTTGCTATTGTGAATAGTGCCACAATAAACATATGTGTGCATGTGTCTTTATAGCAGCATTATTTATAATCCTTTGGGTATATACCCAGTAATAGGATAGCTGGGTCAAATGGTATTTCTAGTTCCAGATCCTTGGGGAACTACCACACTGTCTTCCACAATGGTTGAACTAGTTTATAGTCTCACTAACAGTGTAAAACAGTTCCTATTTCTCCACATCCTCTCCAGCACCTGTGGTTTCTTGACTTTTTAATGATTGCCATTTTAACTGGTGTGAGATGGTATCTCATTGTGGTTTTGATTTGCATTTCTCTGATGACCAGTGATGATGAGCATTTTTTCATGTGTCTGTAGCCTCATAAATGTCTTCTTTTGCGAAGTGTCTGTTCATATCTTTCACCCACTTTTTGATGGGGTTGATTTTTTCTTGTAAATTTTTAAGTTCTTTGTAGATTCTGGATATTAGCCCTTTGTCAGATGGGTAGATTATAAAAATTTTCTCCCATTCTGTAGATTGCCTGTTCACTCTGATGGTAGTTTCTTTTGCTGTGCAGAAGCTCTTTAGTTTAATTAGATCCCATTTGTCAATTTTGGCTTTTGTTGTCATTGTTTTTGGTGTTTTAGTCATGAAGTCCTTGCCCATGCCTATGTCCTGAATGGTATTGCCTAGGTTTTCTTCTAGGGTTTTTATGGTTTTAGGTCTAACATTTAAGTCTTTAATCCATCTTGAATTAATTTTTATATAAGGTGTAAGGAAGGGATCAACTTTCAGCTTTCTATATATGGCTAGCCAGTTTTCCCAGCACCATTTATTAAATAAGGAATCCTTTCCCCATTTCTTGTTTTTGTCATGTTGGTCAAAGATCAGATGGTTGTAGATATGAGGTATTTTTTCTGAGGGCTCTGTTCTGTTCCATTGGTGGATAATCTCTGTTTTGGTACTGGTGCCAGGTTGTTTTGGTTACTGTAGCCTTGTAGTATAGTTTGAAGTAAGGTAGTGTGATGCCTCCACCTTTGTTCTTTTGGCTTAGGATTGTCTCGGCAGTGTGGACCATTTTTTGGTTCCATATGCACTTTAAAGTAGTTTTTTCCAATTCTCTGAAGAAAGTCATTGATAGCTTGATGGGGATGGCATTGAATCTATAAATTGCCTTGGGCAGTATGGCTATTTTCACAATATTTATTCTTCCTATCCATGAGCATGGAATGTTCTTCCATTTGTTTGTGTCCTCTTTTATTTCACTGAGCAGTGGTTTGTTGTTCTCCTTGAAGAGGTCCTTCACATTTCTTGTAAGTTGGATTCCTAGGTATTTTACTTTCTTACAAGCAATTGTGAATGGGAGTTCACTTGTGATTTGGCTGTTTGTCTGTTATTGGTGTACAGGAATGCTTATGATTTTTGCACATTGATTTTGTATCCTGAGACTTTGCTGAAGTTACTTATCAGCTGAAGGAGATTTTGGGCTGAGACAATGGGGTTTTCTAAATATACAATAATATCAGCTGCAAACAGGGACAATTTGACTTCCTGTTTTCCTAATTGAATACCCTTTATTTCTTTCTCCTGCCTGATTGCCCTGGGCAGAACTTCCAACACTATGTTGAATAGGAGTGGTGAGAGAGGGTATCCCTGTCTTGTGCCAGTTTTCAAAGGGAATACTTCCAGTTTTTGCACATTCAGTATGATATTAGCTGTGGGTTTGTCATAAATAGCTCTTATTATTTTGAGATACGTCCCATCAATACCTAGTTTATTGAGAGTTTTTAGCATGAAGGTCTGTTGAATTTTGTTGAAGGCCTTTTCTGCATCTATTGAGATAATCATGTGATTTTTGTCTTTGGTTTTGTTCATATGATGGATTATATTTATTGATTTGCATATGATCCGCTTCGTGCAGAGCTGAGTTCAAGTCCTGGATATCCTTGTCAACTTTCTGTCTCGTTGATCTGTCTAATGTTGACAGTGCGGTGTTAAAGTCTCCCTTTATTATTGTGTGGGAGTCTAAGTCTCTTTGTAAGTCTCTAAGGACTTGCTTTATGAATCTGGGTGCTCCTGTATTGAGTGCATATATATTTAAGATAGTTAGCTCTTCTTGTTGAATTGATCCCTTTACCATTATGTAATGGCCTTCTTTGTCTGTTTTGATCTTTGTTGGTTTAAAGTCTGTTTTATCAGAGACTAGGGTTGCAAGCCCTGCTTTTTTTGTTGTTGTTTTCCATTTGCTTGGTAGATCTTCCTCCATCCCTTTATTTTGAGCCTATGTGTGTGTCTGCATGTGAGATTTGTCTCCTGAATACAGCACACTGATGGGTCTTGACTCTCTATCCAATTTGCCAGTCTGTGTCTTTTAATTGGAGAATTTAGCCCATTTACATTTAAGATTAATATTGTTGTGTGTGAATTTGATCCTGTCATTATGATGTTAGCTGGTTATTTTGCTCGTTAGTTGATGCAATTTCTTCCTAGCATCGATGGTCTTTACAATTTGGCATGTTTTTGCAGTGGCTGGTACCGGTTGTTCCTTTCCATGTTTAGTGCTTCCTTCAGGAGTTCTTGTAAGGCAGGCCTGGTGGTGACAAAATCTCAAAGCATTTGCTTGTTTGTAAAGGATTTTATTTCTCCTTCACTTGTGAAGCTTAGTTTGGCTGGATATGAAATTCTGGGTTGAAAATTCTTTTCTTTAAGAATGTTTAATATTGGCCCCCACTCTCTTCTGGCTTGTAGAGTTTCTGCCGAGAGATCCACTGTTAATCTGATGGGCTTCCCCTTGTGGGTAACCCAACCTTTCTCTCTGGCTACCCTTAATATTTTTTCCTTCATTTCAACTTTGGTGAATCTGATAATTATGTGTCTTGGAAGGGCTCTTCTCGAGGAGTATCTTTGTGGAATTCTCTATATTTCCTGAATTTGAATGTTGGCTTGCCTTGCTAGGTTGGGGAAGTTCTCCTGGATAATATCCTGAAGAGTTTTCCAACGTGGTTCCATTCTCCCCGTCACTTTCAGATACACCAATCAGACATAGATTTGGTCTTTTCACATAGTCCCATATTTCTTGGAGGCTTTTTTTATTTCTTTTTACTCTTTTTTCTCTAAACTTCTCTTCTCGCTTCATTTCATTCATTTGATCTTCAATCACTGATACTCTTTCTTCCACTTGATTGAATCAGCTACTGAATCTTGTGCATGCATCACATAGTTCTCATGCCATGGTTTTCAGCTCCATCAGGTCATTTAAAGTCGTCTCTATGCTGTTTATTATAGTTAGCCATTCATCTGATCTTTTTTCAAGGTTTTTAGCATCTTTGTGATGAGTTCAAACATCCTCCTTTAGCTTAGAGAAGTTTGTTTATTACCAATCGTCTGAAGCCTTCTTCTCTCAACTTGTCAAAGTCATTCTCCATCCAGCTTTCTTCCATTGCTGGCGAGAAGCTGCGTTACTTTGGAGGAGAAGAGGCTCTCTGATTTTTACAATTTTCAGCTTTTCTGCTCTGGTTTCTCCCCATCTTTGTGGTTTTATCTACCTTTGGTCTTTGATGATGGTGACATACAGATGGGGTTTTCGTGTGGATATCCTTTCTGATTGTTAGTTTTCCTTCTAACAGTCAGGGCCCTCAGCTGCAGGTCTGTTAGAGTTTGCTTGAGGTCCACTCCAGACCCTGTTTGCCTTGGGATCACCAGTGGAGGCTGAAGAACAGCAAATATTGCAGAACAGAAAATGTTGCTGCCTGATCCTTCCTCTGGAAGCTTCGTCTCAGAGAGGCACCCGGGTGTATGAGGTGTCAGTCAGCCCCTACTGGGAGGTGTCTCCCCATTAGGCTACTCAGGGGTCAGGGACCCACTTGAGGAGGCAGTCTGTCTGTTCTCAGATCTCAAACTCCATGCTGGGAGAACCACTACTCTCTTCAAAGCTATCAGACAGGAATGTTTAAGTCTGCAGAAGTTTCTGCTGCCTTTTGTTCAGCTATGCCCTGCCCCCATAGGTGGAGTCTACAGAGGCAGGCAGACCTCTTTGAGCTGTGGTGGGCTCCACCCAGTTCAAGCTTCCTGGCTGCTTTTTTACCTAGTCAAACCTCAGCAATGGTGGATGCCCCTTCCCCAGCCTCCCTTCTGCCTTGCAGTTCGATCTCAGACTGCTGTGCTAGCAGTGAGCGAGGCTCCATGGGTATGGGGCTCTCCAAGCCAGGCACAGGATATAATCCCCTGGTGTGCTGTTTGCTAAGACCGTTGGAAAAGTGCAGTATTAGGGTGGGAGTGTCCCGATTTTCCAGGTACCATCTGTCATGGCTTCCCTTGGCTAGGAAAGGGAATTCCCCAAACACTTGCACTTCCTGGGTGAGACAACGCCCCGCCCTGCTTTGGCTCACCCACTGTCCAACAAGCCCCAGTGAGATGAACCTGATACCTCAGTTGGAAATGCAGAAATCACCCATCTTCTGTGTCACTCATGCTGGCATCTGTAGACTGGAGCTGTTCCTATTCAGCCATCTTGGAACTGGATCATGGATCACAAATTTTTAAAAGTTGGTTTTTAGGCAAATGTAGCTCATAATGCCAAGTACACTATAGTTACAGCCACTCTTTCCCCATCTGGTACAGAGATTGATTTAAGGAGGTGATAAATGAATGGAGAAAATGTCACTGACCAGCAGAACTGAGACTGGGGTGAGGCAAGCCAGCACCCAGCACCTGAGTCTCAGGAAGGTATTCACAAGGCCTGTACCTACAGGAGCCTACAGAAATAAATGCCTCCTTCGTCTTTTTTTTTAATTCTTGCCAGCAGGGAGCCACTTCTTTTGTTTTTATTGTGGTAAAAAACACAAAATACAAATCCACCATTTCAACTATTTTATAGTATGCAATTGAATGCATTAGTTTATTACAATGTTCTACAACCATCACCACTATCTAGTTCTGTAACACGTTTGTCTCCTTCAGTGAAAACTTCACATCCACTACTAAGCAGTTACTTCTCATTTCTCCCTTCCTCAACCCCTGGCAGCCACTAATCTGCTGTCTGTTTCTAGGAGTTTGCCTCATCTGGATATTTCATATATATATATGGAATCATAAAATATGTAGCTGTTCCACTTTTGTTTTTTGAGATGGAGTTTCACTCTTGTCACCCAGGATGGAGTACAATGGCACAATCTTGGCTCACCACAACCTCTGCCTCCCAGATTCAAGTGATTCTCCCGCCTCAGCCTCCCAAGTAGCTGGAAGTACAGGTGCACACCACCATGCTTGGCTAATTTTTTGTATTTTGGTAGCAATGGGGTTTCACCACATTGGTCAGGCTGGTCTCAAATTCCTGACCTCAGGTGATCCACCTGCCTCAGCCTCCCAAAGTGCTGGGATTACAGGCATGAGTCACCGTGCCTGACCTCTACCACATTTTTTATCCGTTCATCAACTGATGGACATTTGGATTTCTTCATTTTGGCTATTATAAATAGTGCTGCTATGAAAATTCACATACAAGATTTTCTTAAACATCTGTTTTCAATCATTTTGAGTCTATATCTAGGAGTGGAATTGATGGGCAATATGGCAACTCTAAGTCTGATTTTTTTGAGGAACTTCCAGACTGTTTTCCACAGTGGTTGCACCGGTTTACATTCCCACCAGCAATATTGAGGGTTCCGATCTCTCCATATCCTCACCAACATTTGTTATGTTCCATTTTTTGAGTTCTTGCCATGCTGGCACATGTGAAATGGTATCTCACTGAGGTTTTGATTTGCATTCCCCAGAAGGCTAATGACCTTAAGCATCTTTTCAGATGCTTCTTGGCCATTTGTCCCTCCTTGAATTTTGTATCCAATGCACTTCACTCACTTCAACCTAATCCCAGGCCTGCTCTCCAGCACCTGACATCAAATGCAATGTCGTAATTACAACCATGGTAGAGTGAAATAGTAGAGGCCACTTCCCTAAATCACATAGTTATGGGTTCAAATAACACTTTTACCAAATATGTGACCTTCAGTGGGTAATTTCCCTCTTCTAAGCTTGTTTCCTCCTCTGTAAAATTAATGGGTACAGTAATAGTACTTCATGGAGTTGCTGGCGGATTGTAAGAAATGATGCAGAAGTAGTATTTTATACAGTCCCTGGCATGTAGTAAATACTAGAGAAACATTAGCTATCATTTTGCTAATGGGAGTTTGCTAAGCATTTGTTGAATGAGTGACTGGGCCAACAGGCTGTTATCAGATCACCGAAAGGATCATTGCCAAAAAGCTCAACCTCCATTTAGCATATGGGAGAGTGGATCTCATTTACCAGAGGGTGTAATATGTATGTTGAATATAAGATGTAATTGCTGAAGTGAAGATGGAATCTGTAAACCTGTTATCTGCAGAGTTATAATTATCAATAGCTCATTCACAAAAAACTGTGTGTCACTAAGAAGAATCTCACTGCCAGCTGAGGGAAATAAGCTGTTTGAAATCTTTTCCCTATAGTCTTCCATGCCAACTCACACTTGCAAATCTCAGCCCAATTTTTATCACCTGGTCTCTGTCATTGTGAAAATTATGGGGATAGCTATGAGACTCTAACTGATGAAAAGCGAGAACATGCAGAGAATGAAATCCCAGCTGCTTATTATTCTTACCATCTAAACCTCATCTGCATGCACAAATACGATTGGTCACATACTAAGAGGTAGAAGACAAAAGGCCCTGGTATTTGGGGGGCTTATAGTACAGTGGGAAGAGTGAGATGATAAACAGAAAATGGAATTCCTAATAGAAAACGGTAAAGCCAAAGAAAAGGTGCAAGCAATGAGTGCTACTGGAGTTTGCTGTATTTCTGCAGTTCAACCAGACCCTCCTTTGGAGCTGACTGTGGAAGTAAAACAGCCAGAAGATAGAAAACCCTACCTGTGGATGAAATGGTCTCCACCTACCCTGATTGACTTGAAAACTGGTTGGTTCACGCTCCTGTATGAAATTCGATTAAAACCCGAGAAAGCAGCTGAGTGGGAGGTGAGTGATCCATATGCTTTTTGAAGGAACTATGGCCTTTGGCAAGGATAAAGCCCTCACAGCTGAAAACAGGTCATTCCTCCTAATTATTGGGTCACCGTATTGGCCTCCGATGCAGTTGTGACCCACCCAGATGTGAAAAGCCCTTCTCACCTCTATTGAGATTGATAGGGGCTCATCTTCACAGCTCTCCTTGGGCTCGTTTCTTGCACTGCACAGGCACTTGGCAAGGTTTCCAACCTGCCTCCCTTAGTACATTTTAGACCTAGACCCTCATAAGAGTACTTAAATGGCACCAGGTGGGAGGGGGTATCTCAGTATATCCTCCATAGTCAATGGCACAAAACCATAGTAAATGTTTTTATTCACTTTAAAATACTTCAACCAGGCCGGGTGCAGTGGCTCACACCTGTTAATCCCAGCACTTTGGGAGGCCGAGACAGGTGGATCACCTAAGGTCAGGAGTTTGAGACCAGCCTGATCAACATGGAGAAACCCCATCTCTACTAAAAATACAAAAAATTAGCCAGGTGTGGTGGCAGGCACCTGTAATCCCAGCTACTCAGGAGGCTGAGGCAGGAGAATCTCTTGAACTCAGGAGGTGGAGGTTTCAGTGAGCCGAGATGGCACCATTGCACTCCAGCCTGGGCAACAAGAGCGAAACTCCATCTGAAAAAAATAAATAAATAAATAGGCTGGGCGCAGGGGCTCACACCTGTAATCCCAGCACTTTGGGAGGCTGAGGCAGGTGGATCACTTGAGGTCAGGAGTTTGAGACCAGCCTGACCAACATGGCAAAACCCCATCTCTACTGGAAATACAAAAAAATTAGCCGGGCGTGGTGGCGGATGCCTGTGATCCCAGCTACTCGGAAGGCTGAGGCAGGAGAATCGCTTGAACCTGGGAAGCAGAGATTTCAGTGAGCCAAGGTCATGCAATTGCACGCCAGCCTAGGCGACAAGAGAGACTCCGTCTCAAAAAAATAAATAAATAAAATTTAAAATTAAAATAAAATACTTCGACCTAAAGAAATAGTAAGTAAATTGCAGGCAGTACAATATTCCATCTTTGCATACTTTAGTATATGCCTCTTTTAAAAAGGCACATTTCCAAACATAGCCAAAATAACAGGATCACATATAGGAAAATTAAAATTCCTTAATCTCATTTGATACCCAGTCCCTAGTTTAATTCCTCCCAATGTTTCCAAATATCTTTAACAGCCACTTTGGCCAAACCAGAATCTGCTCCTGGATTACACATTGTAACTGGTTGTTATATCCCTTCAGTTTCAGTGTAATGAGGAGACTGGGCCACTTGTCCCATAGAGTATCCCACCATGTACATTTCTCTGATCAGTTCTTTGTGGGGTCATTTAGCTAATTTCTCTATGCCTCCATTTCCTGTAACCAGACTTAATTAGATGTAGGCTGAACAGTTTTTACCAATGATTGGTAAATTCAGAGGTGATATTATGTACTCCATATTGTATTTAATCAGATGTCAAAAACCATCTGGTTGATCCACCAGAAGTGATGCTAAAACTGGCCCCTGAATTGAGGAGATGACACTGATCCCTGGATTGTAAAGTCATGTTTAATTTGTATACTACTACTTTACCGTACATGAATGCCCAATTCTCTTTCACCTCGTGTCTTTAACACCAATTTATTATTCAATTGGTTATTTCATTAGGATTTAAAAGCTAACAATTCTTGAATTTTGTTTTGTTTTGTTCCTTTGAGATGGAGTTTCACTTTGTCACTCAGCTGGAGTGCAATGGCACTATCTTGGCTCACTTCAGCATCCGCCTCCCAGGTTCAAGGAATTCTCGTTTCTCAGCCTCCCGAGTAGCTGAAATTACAGGCATGCACCACCATGCCCGGCTAATTTGTATTTTCAGTCGAGACGGGATTTCTTCATGTTGGTCAGGCTGATCTCGAACTCCTGACCTCAGATGATCCGCCCACTTCAGCCTCCCAAAGTGCTGGGATTACAGGCATGAGCCACCGTGCCTGGCCAATTTTGTTATTCTTTCTACATTTATTAAGTAGTTGTTTTTCATAAAGTGGGAAGGAGGCAGAATATTTGACTTTTCTGAAGTAGAGTCCCAAATGGAGAGATAGAAAACCTGCTAAATTTTTGTGTGAGCAATTTTAAGAGGAGGAAGAGATAGGGATAAGACAGTGGAGCAGTGACAGCAGGGAATTCTCTGTGTATGGTTGCTCAGCCTAACTCCACCATAGTTTATTTTTTAGGGGAAAACTCTCTTTCTTCACAACAAATGTCAGAAGTGACTTCTGTTTTCCTTATCCTACCTTAGACCCATTTTGCTGGGCAGCAAACAGAGTTTAAGATTCTCAGCCTACATCCAGGACAGAAATACCTTGTCCAGGTTCGCTGCAAACCAGATCATGGATACTGGAGTGCATGGAGTCCAGCGACCTTCATTCAGATACCTAGTGGTGAGTGTCTTGGCTCTTTTTTGCTTATGTCCCTAAATATGTTTTAAATGGTATGTTTGCATATAATAACTACTAATAGAGAAACCATTGTGAGCCTTAGCCAGAGCAATAGAGGTGGGTTTATAATCTTTCTGCCCAATACAAAGACATTTTGAAGAGCAGCATTGCTCCCTGGATTACTGTCAGTGGAGAATAGTTCTAGGATAAGGCTACAGACATGGGCCTGGTGCCTCAAGGGGCTTGATGGTCAGTTATTCTGCTCCCACCGTCTGCCCCATTCCTATCATTTAGAGGATTTGGTCAAGGTCGTCCTCTAGTTCTTCCAGAATTTATAAGGCAGTACCCTGTCTCAAAGACATGAACCAGTGCTCAGTCTCTGCTATGGATTACACTTCAGTCTCTTCATGAAGACACAGGATATAAGATAGACAGCTCCAGCAAAGCACCTTAATTCAGTAGCTTGTCTTCTATAAGGGAACAATTCAACTTGCATTTTTTAAATGTTTTACAGCTTATAACACCTGTACCTTATTTGGTCCTCCCAACCCTCCGAGGTATTCAGAAAATATGATTATCATTAAGAATTAAAAGTGAAGAAACCAAACCTCAGCAAAGTTAGGGGTCTTTTCCAGAACCATGCAGGAAAGTCTAGCTCTTCTAACAACTTGCCTGACCAAAGTATTAGGCTTTCATTGGCTTGGCATACTGGAAAGGGTACTGAACTGCAAATCAGGCATGCATCTAGTCTGACCAGTCCTGACTCTTACTTAACAAAAGCACAGGGTCTAGAGGCAGAAAGCCTGAGTTCAAATGCCAGCCTGCAACACTATAGTTATATGTTCATTGGTAAATCTTTCTTTGATTCCCAGTTTTCTTATCTTTTATAACAAAGCAATGTAGGCAAAGAGGTTAACACCATTGATGGCTTTTAGTAAGAACTTAGTTAATGTTAGCTTTTATTATTGTTACTGCAAATGACCATGTGACCTTGGATTTCCTCTTTAAAGATCAATTAAAAAGAATATGTGGAAGGATTTTTAAATTTTTAGAGTACTATAAAGCATATGCAACATATTAAAATATTAATAATATTGAAAAGAAAATAGCCCTGTCATTGATGATACTTTGGATTGCTGTTCAAATAAAAATATATATATAAATGGAAGAAAAGTGTTTTCCTCCATTTAACATTTCCTCCTTATAAACATTTAAGAGTTTCATTCATTAGGTTTGTTTGTTTTTAATGATGCTGTATGTGATCAGAGCTTTCTGGCTGTTTGTTTTTTAGACTTCATCATGAATGATACAACCGTGTGGATCTCTGTGGCTGTCCTTTCTGCTGTCATCTGTTTGATTATTGTCTGGGCAGTGGCTTTGAAGGGCTATAGGTACTTCACTGTCTCTCAACTTTTCCTCCCAATCATGATAGTCAGGGATAACGACAAAAAAGATAATACAAAGATGATGGACACCTGTAGGTAATCTTCACTTTAGCCATTAGATGTAGTGTGTTTGCCCATTTAAAAAAAAAAAAAAAAAAACTTTTATAAGTGCTATAAAAAGTAGAAAAATTGACTCATTTCAGGCTGATGTTCTTTCTATGAAACAGAGATTCATAGTTGTGAAACAGTAAAAATCTGGCAAGAGTAGCTAAACTCAAGAGAAGCAAATAGTCCAAATAATCCACTAACTTCAAAATCAGCCTCCTTAATTAGCTAGAGTTAATTTTAATATAGGCCTCTGTAATTTTATTTTCATCATTGATTGTTTCATGGAGCTGCCAAACTCTAAGTCCTATCTCTACCATAGTGCATATAGTGGCTATTATACTAACCTTTCAAAAATTACAAAGTCAGAAATGAGTCATTTAGCCAATCTCATGAATTATTTTATAGCATGGTGACCTGCATCTTTCCGCCAGTTCCTGGGCCAAAAATAAAAGGATTTGATGCTCATCTGTTGGAGGTAAGTACAGGAGGCAAAAAATGCAGTGTGATTCACTGCTTTGTAGTAATTAACTCCACACACTCACACACAGTCCCTGTCAGTTCAGCCTGGTAGTTTCAGCCAGCCTTTTTGGGCTGTCGCTCCTGGTCAGCATGTGTGTTAACAGAAAGATGTGTCAAGTATGAGGGTACTTACTTTCACACACTAAATGTCAGGGGGCAAAGAGAGAAAGTCAAGAAAACATGGAAACACATTTATTGATTTATCAGATCTACTCATAAGCACGAGATAAACATTTGTACAAATAATCAATTTAGAAAGAGAGTGAATATTTTGATTAATGCGAAACAGGGACCCACCACCAGCCCCTCAATCATACATTGGTAGAAACTTCTACTTGAATGTTCTTTACATAAAGTCATAGTAACAGACTATCCTATTGCCATTATCTCTCACTTTGGGCACTCAGTTGAGACCAGATCAGTACAGTGGGGCCATGTGTTTGCCAGGGCCCAATTGGGCTGATTCAAGAGGGAATTAAATGGTGAGTGTTTTGAATGAAAAGACGGGTTAGAACATTTTTAAATTTTTCTCCACGTTGAAATAGTTTCAGTTTGGCTTTTAAGCTTAACACTGACGTATATAAAAGGAACTAGCTGTACATTAAGGCAAATACCACTTGACCCAGTTGCTCTGGGTCTGACAGTGTAAGAATAGAAGAAGTGAGCCCTGGATAATCTGGCTTGTCTGTGTTCACTTTGATTGCAAATATCGAAGCAGGGACTAGAGCCCAGGAGTCCGGGATCCTAACCCAGTGCTCTTCCTCCACTATCCAGTGTAGCATTGACCTGATAGAACCAGCATGAATGTCTCAGCAAACTAAATTAGTTACTGTCCAGCTCACAATGTAACCTGCTAGCCACAGAGACTTAATGATAAAATAGCTACTTTTGTCTCAAAAATACGTATTAGCATTCTCAATGATATTACCTCTAATCCTCAAAAGAACCACCCCCCCCCCCGCCAGATGGGTAGTATTCATATTATTTTCTACCTTTTAAAAATGGAGAAGCTGAGGTTCAGAGAGTAGCTTGTCCAAAGTCACATACCCCGTAATAAGTGATCAAGCCAAGACCTAGGTCAGTACCTGACCCAAGTCAGAGGATAAGAAAAAATAGGTGAGAGTGAGAGGAGGAGGTAGGAGGAAATAGGAGGGGGAGAAGAATGATAGGAGGGAGAAGAATAGGAAGAGGGGGGAATATGGAATAGGGCAAAGAAGGAGGAGAAGAGAAGGAGGGAGAGGAAGTAGAGTAGAAGAAAACACTAGGTTAGGAAGAGAGAGGAGAAGGGAAGGGGAAATAAGAAGAGGAAGGAGAGAAGGAAGAGGAACCACAGAAGGAAAAGACAAGAATCCACTTACTATTGCCAGATTCTAAAAGGTGATAGAGGAAGTTAGGAGGCCAGCAACCACACCCCTGCCAGTGGGCCACAGTGTCAGATGCATGCATGAGCACTGTGGGTTTAGAAGTTTCACAAACCTTCATTTTACAGTTATCTGTTTATTATTGTATGTGTATATACTACTTGCCCATTAAACTCATGATTATTATTGCTTGGAGAGAGACTGAGTTAAATATCCTGAGTTTATAGATAGATAGATAGATAGATAGATAGATAGATAGATAGATAGATAATATATCTGCTGAATAGTATCCAGAAGGTGATTCTAGATGGCCTGGCACACAAATGTCTGAAGTTTGAGATCTTCCCACCTGCTCGTGGCAATGAACAGATACCACTTAGCAGGGATGCTGATTTGGAATGCTATGAAGCTAACAGCCATCTCTTCTTGTGTCCGTGTTTTAATAGAAGGGCAAGTCTGAAGAACTACTGAGTGCCTTGGGATGCCAAGACTTTCCTCCCACTTCTGACTATGAGGACTTGCTGGTGGAGTATTTAGAAGTAGACGACAGTGAGGACCAGCATCTAATGTCAGTCCATTCAAAAGAACACCCAAGTCAAGGTATGAAACCCACATACCTGGATCCTGACACTGACTCAGGCCGGGGGAGCTGCGACAGCCCTTCCCTTTTGCCTGAAAAGTGTGAGGAACCCCAGGCCAATCCCTCCACATTCTATGATCCTGAGGTCATTGAGAAGCCAGAGAATCCTGAAACAACCCACACCTGGGACCCCCAGTGCATAAGCATGGAAGGCAAAATCCCCTATTTTCATGCTGGCGGATCCAAATGTTCAACGTGGCCCTTAATACAGCACAACCCCAGATCCTCCTACCACAATATTACTGATGTGTGTGAGCTGGCTGTGGGCCCTGCAGATGCACCGGCCACTCTGTTGGACGAAGCAGGTAAAGATGCTTTAAAATCCTCTCAAACCATTAAGTCTAGAGAGGAGGGAAAGGCAGCCCAGCAGAGGGAGGTGGATAGCTTCCATTCCAAGACTGACCAAGATACGCCCTGGCTGCTGCCCCAGGAGAAAACCCCCTTTGGCTCCGCTAAACCCTTGGATTATGTGGAGATTCACAAGGTCAACAAAGATGGCGCATTATCATTGCTACCAAAACAGAGAGAGAACAGCGGCCAGCCCGAGAAGCCCAGGGCTCCTGAGAACAGTAAGGAGTATGCCAAAGTGTCCGGGGTCATGGATAACAACATCCTGGTGTTGGTGCCGGATCCGCATGCTAAAAATGTGGCTTGCTTTGAAGATTCAGCCAAAGAGGCCCCACCATCACTTGAACAGAATCAAGCTGAGAAAGACCTGGCCAACTGCACTGCGACACCAAGCAAGTGCAGGATCCAGCTGGGTGGTTTGGATTACCTGGATCCCGCATGTTTTACGCACTCCTTTCATTGATAGCTTGACTAATGGAATGATTGGTTAAAATGTGATTTTTCTTCAGGTAACACTACGGAGTACATGAAATGTTCAAGAATATAGTCAGACTGACACTACTAAAGCTCCCAGCTCCTTTCATGCTCCATTTTTAACCACTTGCCTCTTTCTCCAGCAGCTGATTCCAGAACAAATCATTATGTTTCCTAACTGTGATTTGTAGATTTACTTTTTGCTATTAGTTATAAAATTATGTGTTCAATGAAATAAAAGCACACTGCTTAGTATTCTTGAGGGACAATGCCAATAGAAATATCCTCTGGAAAAGGCTTTCGTGATTTGGCATGGGACAGACGGAAATGAAATTGTGAAAATTGTTTACATAGAAAGATGACAAAGGAAAATTTTCCACATAGGAAAATGCCATGAAAATTGCTTTTGAAAAACAATTGCATAACCTTTACACTCCTCCTCCATTTTATTAGGATTACCCAAATATAACCATTTAAGGAAAGAATGCATTCCAGAACAAATTGTTTACATCAGTTCCTATACCTTACTGACACATTGCTGATATGCAAGTAAGAAATAATGCCTCCATTTTTTTCTTAAAATAGTTTAGATATGTTAAGCATGGATTTCCCCCCTAAATTCTATTTTAAAGCCTCTATAGAATATAGTTTGGAAATTAAAATTTTCTTACACAAGGGGCAGATGAATTTCATGTGAATCCTTTTAGGATGTTTTCCTGCTTCATTTCAGCATAATAGATAATTTATTATACACCTTAGTCTTTTCTTAGTTAAAAAAAAATTCCCTAAAGACTAACTTTAAAAGAAAACCACAGCAGGATGCTAATGGAATTACTGCCTTACTGTACATACAAATTCTACTTTAATACAAACCCGTAAGTTTAACAATGTATTTTTGAAGACTATTTTTCTATAACTTAAGTAAAATAAAAGACTATTTTCTATCTTCCCAGTACAGCTGTTTACGTATTCAGTGGGTAAAGTATTTTCTGCTGCGAGGTTATAATGTGTATTTACAGTACATAGTAGTATATGCAGTTCCCATTTGTGGAGTAAAATGCCATACCAACCCAAAGCCCGCTGTGAAATATGAAGTGAATGACAAAATTCAGTTTCCAACACAATGTAGCATAGTTTATCCGATTCTTTTTATCTCCAGGACACTTTAAACGACAACTACCACCACCACCAACCTAGGGATTTAGGATTCTCCACAAACCAGAAATTATTTATCCTTGGAGTTTCAGGCTCCTCTGGGACTCCTGTTCATCAATGGGTGAATCTTCCTAAAGCTACCATAAAAAGGGAGAGCTATGATTTCTAACAGCTGTTTAAAAGAGAGAGGTTTTGTTTTTGTGAGAAATCTTGAGCCACAAAAAAATTTTAAGCAAAGCCAGGAGTTAGTGTCTCTCTGAAGTAAATTCAACTGCAAAATCTTGGCAGTGGCAGAAACAGCTCATATCAGAAGTGTCCAAATAAAGGTTCTGGGAAACTAGGTATTTGTATAGCAATGGAAATAGCTCCAAAGTTCAGAGTGTGGTAGTGAGAATCTCCCAGTCAGTTCCAATGCCAGGCTTCCTGAAAGAAGTCAAAGCTTGGATCTTCATTTTAAAGGGTGCATCCATGACTCATCTAACACCCTCCCTCTATTTTTCCCTTCACTTGATGGTAAATCTATTCTCTGTGTCCATTTACTAGCTGGACATAGAGAACTTGAGCTCACCTCTGCGAGTCAAATATTCCCAACTAGCTCATACTGATAGCAACTGGACTCAGAGGTATCCCCCCAGCCCCGTTTGAAAGTGAACACATTGCCAATGTTTTGAGAATGTCAAAAGCAATAGATATGAAGCTCCATTTTCCTAACATATGAAAAATATCATGTGAGTAAGGGAAGCATGTGGGAAAGTTGTCCAAGCTCATTCAGTCCCCTAAATCCTCAATACTTAAACTGTCTGAGAACCAACTGCATAGGCATCACTTGAGCAGTGTTTGAAAATTCTGTTTGCAGAATCTTAGGCCTTATCTCTAACCTAAAGCATCAGAATCTGCATTTTACTAAGATCCCCAAATGATTCAAGTGCACACTGAAGTTTGAGAAGCACTGTTCTAGACAACCATTTCCACTATTTTAGTTATTTTAGTTATTTTAGTGCATAGTTACAATCTTCTTTTGGAAAGGACAGATCAAGTCTGTTTGACTTGCAATGAACAACACCGCAGGTAAGAAGACAAAAGAAGAAGCATATCGGTAGTTTAAGATTCCCATTATGCTGAATCTTACGTGAATTCACATAAAAGAATGACCTGCAAAAGTATACACAACTTCTGAAAGGCCAAGGAATATAGTCTACCTTGAGAGGCATTAACCAAAGACAGTCACCCTCAAAGCCAATGCAGACTAAACCTTTCCTAACATAGTCTATTCTTCTCTAAGAATAGAGAAGATATGTATCAGTCACTCTTAAAGTCTGAAAACCTAAACATAAAAGTAATCTGCTTTTGACAGATAATTTTTTATAATACATATGAAAAACTGTGACAGCTAAGGACTTGAATTAAATCCCTAAAAAACACCAATTAGCCACTCATCAAGCCAAGACTAATTCTGTGATCAGTTAGCACTGTTTATCTGAATTAAGCTTTTTTGTGGTCTAACAAAAAGGTTTTTTTGTGGTCTATCAAGGAGACAGCTGTTCAAATGGAAGGATACATGTGGGGCGGGGGGACAGTCAGGAGACCTGGATTCTGGTCCTAACTGCTTTGCCTTGGAGAGATTAATTCCCCTCTCTAAGCCTCAGTTTCCTCTGAAGATGTTGGACCAGATAACCTCTAAGGTCCTTTGAAACTGACTCCTGGATTCCATGACTCACTGAATATTTTTCTGCAAAAATAATTCCAACCAATGCCTTCTATCTTAATCTAACAAAAAATTGCTCTTCGTCATAGAAATACAAAGTAATCTTCAGTGATGTGCTCCTTATACTTTGCTTTTTAAACCGTCAGTTCCAGTTAGTCTTAATATATTGCATGTGCATTTTATAAGTGATATGTGTACAGAATCATATTCTAAGATTATGTGCAAATATATGTGTAGAAAGAGGCATTAAAAAAAGAGGCAGGAGATTGAAAAGAGACATATTAAAGGAGGCACTAATCTTTAGAAAAATGATCTTTCACTGAATCAAGCTGTGCTCATTCCTTGCTGAATCCAACAGCCCCAAATCTCTTTTCTTATATCTGGCTGTTAATTTTTTTCCTCGCACCTTCCTAGATTATTAACAACCATTGCGCAGTTGGCTCATGGGTCCTTACACTCTGAGTTATAATAAGTTGTATTTTTATAAACAAATACCTAAATATTCAAGTTTTAAGGCGCATGGAAACTGAATCTAGGCAGTGGGTGATTGTGTAGCTTACAACCCAAACAGCAAAAGGTTCCGATTCGTTCTAACAGATGTGTATAAGCACAAGTTAGTATCCACTGTGTCAGATATTTAACAGATCCTACATTTATTAGCTATTTAACAGACTCTACATTTTCCTAAGTGCCTAAGACCAATCCTGGTAGTCACTTAAGTACAAAAGACTCACTTTAACTGGCTTGATCTGAAGGGGTCAATCCTTTACTGCCTACACAAGATCTGGGCGGTTTTGCTGTGTGTCTTGTGATGACCCAGCTGAATGTGAAAAGCCTGTGAGTTATTGAGCAACCAGAGGCCCCTGCATTCCAAGAAGCAGTTTGGCTCTGGGGAAACTCTGGCTTTCTCTTTCCTCAAGTGTCCACCACTGCCCATCATTTGCAGAAAGACTTGGCCCTGCCTTTAGCAACTTCCCTATCTGCTTAGAGTAGACAAGAAAGAAACAGATTTGTGCACATTTTACAAAGTGCCTTCCTCTAGTTTTTTTTTTTTTGTTAAGTTTTCATTTTTCAAGGAAAAATGTATTGATTAGAAAGTAACATTTGCCTTGTAGGGAGATAGATAGATAGATAGATAGATAGATATAGATAGATAGATAGACAGACAGACAGATAGATAGATAGAAAGACAGATAGATAGATGAGAAGAAGCCAGAAAGGGCACAACAAAATGCTCTAAGGGTCAACCAGCAAATGTTCAGTGAATGTTTTTTACGTATTGTTTAATTGAATCAACACAGAGCTGTTGTGAATAGTGTGACTTACTTTGCCTGATAAGAAATTGAGTCTGGCTGTGATTTGGGGATAAATCTGCCACGCTGTGATTTGAGACTCTTCATACCAAAACATATTGATACGTTTTTGAATGTCTTTGGCTTACATGCCTAAACCTGAAGAGAACAATGCATGTACATTGGAACTTTGCACACAAACAGAAAAATATAAATGACTTTGAATTACCATCCCAAGTGTTGCTAACATAGATGTGCCATTGATGAAAGTCTCGTGTGTTCTTGAGTGAACAAATTTCCTTTTCTGCCTTTTTGGCTCAAGCACAATAATACTGTCACTAAGACAGTGACTGAGCACTCAATGTCCAAGACTAAATCACATCGCCATGACTAAGTAGGCTCTCTGTCCTGGGATGTCTTTTAAAATCTGGACATCAGGTTCCTTACTTGTTAAATAAGTGGGTTGGCCTAAAAGGTTTCTAAGACCTCTCATGATCTAGGTGAAATCCAGGGTTTCAGGTCAGTGTCCCTGGTGCAATGCAAGAAAGCCTTGCTGACATGCCCTTGGCCTGAAGCAGCGAGCACGTGAAACTGTGTGACAATGCTTAAGAGAAAAACAGAGATCTGTTCCTCCAAGTCAGATTGATTTAACATCCTTGCTTTTCCTTTTCCTTCCTAGCTTTACGTATTTATAGGGTTTTTACTTCTTCTCCAGAGCCTACTATTTTTCCTGAGAGTTAGTAGCAACCATAGGATCCACAAGAAATGAAATTATTCATAAACAATGACTTTGGCACTGCAAAAGTCTGAGTCAAAGGTTAAATCAGTCACACAGATATCCAAGGCCAAGTTGAAGACCACAAGTATATCCCATTTAGAGATTTGCATGCTTAGAGACTAAGCCCACATTCATTAATTATTTAGTTAATTCAAAGGCCACTAATAAATCCATGCCCAGCCTGGGCAACGTAGTAAGACCCAGTCTCTACAAAAATTTTAAAAATTAGCCAGCCATGGTGACACGTACCTGTAGTCCTAGTCACTTGGAAATCTGAAGCCAGAGGATTGCTTGAGCCCAGGAGATCGAGGCTGCAGTGAACCGTGATTGTGTCACTGCACTCCAGCCTGAGTGACAGAGGAAGACCTTGTCTCAATAAATAAATAAATCCAAGCTACTTTGATGACTAGATACTGGAGGTCTTAAGGAGAAGCTTTAAAAATACAGATTGATTGCTTCAGAGAAATCCTATTTATAATTATGATCTGAACTTATTCTATGATTAGCAAATATATCACCTGAAAATAAAACAGGAGTTCTCTCCCCAGATTTTTGTTTTTCAGGATGGTGAGTTTTGGTCTAGGACCCTCATGGCACCCATTTCAATAAAAGGAAAAAGATAGTAAAATAGGAAATAGGAAGTTTCCAGAGAGATCTGGGCATCTCAGGATTCCAGGAAATGCTGAGACTAACCCACTAAATCCAAATTTTATTGGATATGGTAAATCTAAATATGTTCAGTGTTCTGAACAGATTTTATGAGTTTATGTCCAAGAGAGGTACATAATTCACAAACACTATCATGCTGGCAGCTGTTTTATCCACATCAATTCCCCTGATTTAATGCTCTGTTTTCAATTTAGAAAGTATTGAGACATATAAAGTCTCAAAACAGGAAAAACCTATCTTGTTTATAAGGTGTGGTCGATAAATAGACCACAGATAACCTTAGTCTATTAATTAACTCTCAGATAATCTTAATCTATTCATTAACATTCTACTTGCTGCTGATTAAAAAGAAAGAAACCCTAAAACCTTCAGCAACTGAAGTAGTAATATAAAAAATAACCTTTACTAGTTATGGTCAAATTAGGCTTCACTTGGATAAACCTCAAAATGTAGTCTGAGTTTTTTTGTGTACACTTTATAAATCCTGAGGAAAAAAATCTTTTTTCCATGTTATCTGAAAAACCATATGGTGAAGAGACCTCTGAAAAATAATTTGTTTTATGAAATTCCTGAAAAGCTAATTGTGAATTTTTTAAAGAAACTACCTCCCCTTTGTGTCCTAATGTCCTTCCTTCAAAGCTGCATATAGTTTAGAAATGAAAGATGTCACGTCTCATGCTTTGACTGGTTTTTGGTGGCATATTTGATGTATTTGCCAAGTGGCATTCCTGACTTCACAGTAACTGTTACATTATTTAGTACTATATTGCTTTATGTGGTTCAAAAATAGTATACGCCATACTGAAATATGTAATCCTCATGTTGTGAAACTCATCATGTAATACAAATGAAAATCATTACTTAATAACTTACAATTTATCCATATGTAGTTGCAATATGATTGTGTCTATGACTATAAAAAAAACTGAAAAAATATGTAATGTATTTCTGTTGAAACGGTGAATGTACTAATTTTTTTCTTAATCTTTGTCTGGAAGAAGGATTCTATGTCATTCATTGTACAGCTGCTCTGGGGTGTTACACATTTAAAGTACAATCCAACAGTGGTTTAAAAGTCAACCTCTCGGCTTTGTTTCATGTGACTGCTGAAGCTTCTCAAGTGTTCTTTGTGTGATGAGGCTTGCTTTTGTGCTTCATCATTCATTTTAAACATTGAAAAGTCTCATGTGGAAACCAAAGCAATCTAGAACCAGCCTGTTGGGTGACTGTGTCTTCTGTAAAGCCATATTGAAGTGAAGCTATACGTAATAGCGTAAGGTTCCATATTTTCAAAGCTACCACTACCTCTGCTTTTCCTCTTTCCCTAGAAAATGCCAAGCAAAATTCCCCAACACTAAGTGAGAAATTAGAAGTAATTGTTATAATTAAATTGCTGGGCATATATATATATATATATATATATATATATATATATATATACACACACACACCTTCTAATTCATCACTTTGCAGGGTTATGTGAGAGTTTCTGAATAACCATTCTTACATTTTTACATTTTATAAAAACTGGCTGCAAGAAAGGTTCAGAAAGAATACTTAGTAAGTCATCAGATGAAAAACCAGCAAAACCATAGAGTGCAGATTTTTTCCTAACTATAAGTCACCTCATAGTTGTCCAAAGCCATGATAATGATATCTCTTACAAACTGACTTCTGTAACCCCCCTAGAAATAACCCTTTTCCTTATTTGATTTTAGCCATCAAACATAGTATGATGTGGGAAAAGTCAGTCATTTACCAGGAATAATCTTGTTTTGATTTTAAAAACTCATTTCTGTATGTAGTTATTGTAATGTCTATTTTTTTAGACTTAAAGATTTATAGAAGACTATAGGTATCTGATTTGTTATTTTGCATTTTTCATTCTGTAAATCTTTGCTTGTGGCACATTGTGCTCTCTGTTTTCCATGGGTTTATTCATTTGTCTCCTTCTATTTTGAGGGGACAACATGGGGAGTTAAATCTTTGTGAATAGATTGGAGATAATGCTAACTGGTATCATAACATCTTCATTTTTATTGCATGCCAAAAACAATGCCTGCCAAACAAAATCTTAGACATCCCAATATAATGTGTTCATTATATTTCTATTCACACCATTATTGAAAATACCCAGCTCAGTGCCTGGCTTAATAAATGCTTAATTCCCTTACCTACTCTTGCCCTATTTTTTAATTTGAAATGGAGATGAGCAAAATAACACATTCATGGCTGAAGCATTTTTTTGGACATTTCTTGTTGCTAAAAGATCTATAATCAGGACGTTGTTTATGTAAGTTGGACAAAAAAAGTTCTTCCCGTCTATGTCCACCCTTCCATATGATTGCAAAACCAAATTTCCCTCCTTTACCTCATCCCTATAACATAGGAGCCTGAGAAAAATGAGGGAAGATGGAACCAGATATAAGGAGATCCAATAAGAGAAGCTTATTTAAATATTGTGAAATAATGGAAAAACCAAAGCATTTTTTTAAGTGGGGAATCCTTTTGAACAGTTATTATTTATCCATATTGCTAACAACAGTTTTTCTGACAAAATCCATCAGATGAAGTGCAAATGGATAATCTTTTACTTTTAATGGATCTAGAACTAGAAAGTTTCACTTACTGTTCATGTTTGTGTTGCAGAATTGTGAAATGGTGTGTGGTTTTGCTTTCCAAGTTCTTCTCTGCCTCCTCTTAATTCTCTAATGCCATGTCTTACAGAAGAATGAGAAATTTCTTTCTTACTTGAGTATCATGCTCTAAAAAACTTGGCTTCAGTCAAAGAAATGCTAGCTCTCCTGTGCTTATATTGAAGCCATCTGCCTTTAATTCTTGGGTCCTCTTATATTTTTAAGGTGCAAAATTTGAAGTCTCAGTCACCAGACACAGGGTCTATATAATTAATGGTGAGCTGGAGAAGTAATATGTAACTAATTTTTCAAAAGCATTGAATATACTTTCCCGAAAGAAAACAGAAATTAAATATTGCCACATCTTGCCAGATTCCCATCTGACACCTTAACCTTGTCAGGTTTCCTACAACTTACTAATCAAGTTTTATACCTTGTAAATCTCCCCAGTTTTTTCAGGGCTGAAAGATGCAACTTCTATTTAATAGAAACTTTGAAATGTTGGGGTAAGGGAGCAGTGGGGGGACAGGGGAGAAGGATAAGAAATAGAATTACTGAAAAACCCCCAACAGGGGGTTCCTGGCTTCCTGGCCAGAATATGCAGAGTAACTTTTGCTGGCTTTACCTTTGAAAGTCCCTCAAAACCATGCAGATGAAACCGAGCCTGTTTTTGATACTGTCAGATGCATTCTACTTTGGAGGTCCCAATACCTAAACTGGAATTCTTGTATCTACATCTCCTCCACCATCCCCCACACCGCCCCTCAATTCCTGTTGCCCCTGCTAATGTTAAGCATTTTTCTCTTGTTATGATCAGGTTCACATTAAAAACAGATACTTACAAACTGACTTGAAGCACAGATACCTTTACGAATGTGATAAAATATTTTCTTAAGAAAAAGAAAGAGGATGTCGGTCAAATAAAACACTACGTGGATGTTGATTGGTGAACACTGGTGTAAGAAAAGGGAGCTCAGGAATTTTTATTACTGTATTTGTAAATGAGTTTGAAAGAATTTGTAAATGCCACTGGTACATTTTTAAGGTGACACATTTGCTCATTATAAAGTTATTAAAAATTACAGGGTAAGCTTAAATGACATTTGCCAGTAGTTTTACTTTACATAATCAATATTGATATTGTTGCTGAACTATGTAACTTTATGATGCATTTTTCAGTCCCTTTTCAGAGCAAATGCTTTTGCAATGGTAGCAATGTTTAGTTGAAATTGACTTAATAAATTATTACCTGAGCAATGGTTTTTGGAGGGTCTTTATATATGTATGTGAAATATGCATTACATGAAAAATTTAACTTGAAACAAGTTTTTCTTCTTTGCCACAATAAAATGTATTAGAATAGATTTTTTAAAAGAAGGAGGGGGGACTGCATTTTAACTCTGAAAATAAAGTATGCAGACACATGCTAAAACATTTATCTTAGGACACTTACGGGTGGCATTTTTTTCAAGCAGAAATCTTTGTGCTCACCTTTGAACACCTCTGATTTTATTTTCCTACTAATTCTAAATCAAAACTGAACACACATTTCCCCAGTCTTTATTCGTCTGCCAGACTCAAGCCTTGAAAATGCAAGCATGCTTGGAAGCATCCAGAAGTTTCTTGGAACTTCTCCTGGGAACAACCAAGAACGATCAAAAGGAGAGTTTCCAAACCTGAGATTCCATCAGCTTTCCCAAGTTTCCAAACCTGAGATTCCATCAGCTTTCCCAAGTTTCCAAACCTGAGATATGATCAACTTTCATTCAACAAGCCACAAATCTCGGGGCCAAAGTTTCACATTTTCTTTTGTTCATGTTTTCCTGACTAGAATTATTCAATGTCGTTACTTAAAACCAGCTGTGAGTTCATCATCCATTTGTGATCTTTTATTTATTGCATAATATATTTCACAAATACTTGAAAATATATAGAAAAACATAACAAAGACTCATTTACCCACATCCAAATCTTATAAATATTCATAGTTTGCCTTGTCTGTTCCTTTTTTAACAAGCATTCATTTAATATCCCAGATACTGTCATTTACATCCCTCAACAACCAAATTCTCTACCTCTCTCTTCAGCAGTAACTACAATCCTAAAGTTATTATATATCCTTCCCAGCTATTTTTAAAATGCATTTGCCTCAAATCTATCTATCCTTCAATAACATGACCAATTACTTTGGTATTTATGAGTTTTGCATAAAAAATAGCAGATAACATTATGCACTTTGATTTTTTTTCATTCGGCATTGGGTTTTTGGGATACAACTAGCTCCAGCTGCTTAGTTGTATATTATTAAGCTCCCTATTTATCAACATTTCATTTCCACTGCTTTATGCATACAACTGCTGTAATTGTATACATACGTATAATTTATTAATCTCCCTATTTATCAATATTTAATTTTCATTGCCATAAATGGCAAAAGTTGTGTGTATACCACTGCTATAATTTTACACATATATATAATTTATTAATCTCCCTGTTTAGCAACATTTGATTTTCACTGTCATAAGTGCCTATGCAATGAGTATTCCTATGCCAGTCTCATTGGAATATGTGCAAAAGTTTCTCCAAAATATACACCTAGAGGTGGAATTGTTGGGTCATATAAAAGGCATATCTTAATATTTCCTAGATACTGACAAATTTCTTCCTCTCCACAGTAGTTTTACTGATGTGTACCCTTACCTTTAGTGTAGTAATTTCCATTTCTCTTCATCTTTATCATTACCTGGTGCTGTCAGATATTTTAATGTTTGACAATTCAATGAGCATAAAATGATGCATTGTTATTTTACTTTTTATTTCCCTGATGAATCCATTTGTATCTGAGTAACTCATCCTTTTCCTGCTTACCTTTTATGCCATCTTTGTGGTCTTCTGATTGTCTACATATGCCCAAATGTTCATCCAGGCTTTTCTGGCCCATTTTTCTGGGTATCTATTCCTGCCCTGGTGCTCCACTGCTTTATTACCATATTTTATACGAAGTCTTGTTATCTGGTAAATTAATTCTCACACCACCATACCCTTCTTCAAAATTGTTGTAGCTATTCTTGGCCATTTACTCATCATATGAATTTTAGATGAGCCTATCGATCTCCTAAAAAATTGTGTTGGGAGCTAGATTGAATTTATGTTTTAATGCCAGAAGTTACATCTTTATGATATTGTGCCTTCTTAATCATGAACATGGTATATCACTTCCTTTACATTGGGCTTCAATAAAACTTTACATTATTCTTCATAAATGTTTGCATACGTTTTATTAGATTCATCCCTAGGCACCCTCTCATTGCAACCTCTGCCTCCCATGTTCAAGTGATTCTCCTGCCCCAGCCTCCCGAGTAGCTAGGATTACAGGCCCACACCACCACACCCAGCTAATTTTGGCATTTTTAGTAGAGACAGGGTTTCGCCATGTTGTGCAGGTTTGTCTTGAACTCCTGACCTCAGGTGATCCACCGGCCTCGGACTCCCAAAGTGCTGGGATGACAGGCATGATTCCACTGATGTTTTAATACTGATCTTGCATCCTGTAACCTTACTCAACTCTAATTAATGTTCTTATAATTTGTAGGTTTTCTTGGATTTTCCACTTTTACAACTGTATCACCACAAACTAACAACATTGTTTCTTCTTTTAATAAGAGAAATACCTCTTATTTCTCTTTCTTCATCTATTTTATTGGGCTTCCAGGACAGTGTTAAATAGAAATGTGTTATGGGCATTCTTTCTTCTTCCTGACTTTAACTAGAATGCTGTGAGAAGTTCACTATTACATATAAGGCATCATGTAGGTGTTGTGGGGGGAGAGGAAAGCTGCCATTTTGCCCTCCGAGGGTTCACTAAAAGTCACTGACAAAAGTTGAATTAATAGGAGAAAAGGCATACAAATTTATTTGATTATAGTTTTGTGTGACATGGGAGCCTTCAGAATGAAGACCCAAAGATACAGAGGAAACTGTTCATTTTTATGCTTAGTTTCAACAAAGTATGGACAGTTGTGTAGGAAAATGATTGGACCTAAAGCTGATAGACTGAGTGAGAAAACCTAGCAAGGCCTGTCTGTCTGGGTTTTTCTTGGCCTCTCTGTGTAGCAATGCCTCTCACCATTCCTTCCTTCTGGGTACGGGGCAGGACCCTCTCTGCTAAGTGGGTCTTATGACCTACAGTCAAACAAGATAGGTCAGGTTATTCATGGTCAGTTTTTACACAGAAAGACTGTCAAGTGATAGTAATATTTTTAGACTGTAAAACTGACTTTAGGGCAAGAGGGTTCCAGTTTCTATGACCCGCCTTGGGGAAGTGAGATCCCAGTTTCTATGGCCAGCCTCTGGAGAGAATGAGGGACCAGACAGGAGGGCAGCAGGTCAGAGAGAACTGCTGCTGGGCCCCTACAATTTTTCAGATACCGTTAGTTATGTGAAAGATATTCCTTTATATTTCTAGTTTGCTAATAGTTTTTTTATCTTAACTAATTTTAAAACTTCTCAAATTTTTTCTACATCTATTGATATGTTCATGTGACTTTTATCTGTTAATGTGTCAGTTATTACAGAAAATTATTTTGGAGAGTATATTTTAAGGTTAAAGTAGCCTTGCGTTCTTGAGATAAACCTCGCTTACACATGAAGTATGTTTGCAAACATTATTAGGTTCAATTTTCTAAACTTTTATTTAGGATTTTTGCATTAATGAGGTTCATCTTTTTTTGCTGCTTAAGACATCATTTTTGGAGGTGATTTATAAGTAAGTTAAAATCTTCTAGGATTAAGTAAGTTTCTACTTATTATAATTCTGTCAATTTTTGCTTTATATCTTTTGAGGCTGTATTATTGGGCATATACAGATTTAAATGGTCAATCCTCCAAATAAACTATTTTTTTCATTGCTACATACAATCCCCTTTATTTATAATGGTCACGTTTGTCTTAAAACCTATTTTTTCTGATACTGATATTGCTAATTTGGCTTTTCTTGAGAGCAGTAATTCTCTGGTAAGTTTCTTTTCATTCCTTTACTTCCTAATTTTTCTATATCATTATGTTTTAGGTATGTCTTTTAAAAACAGCATAAGCTAGATTTTGTTTTCTTCTAGTTGAGAATTTGTTCCTTTTGGTGGCTAAACAGTTCTGTCCTTCTCATCTGATGTACCCTTCCTTCATTTTTCTTTTGCAGTTTGAATTATTTAAATCAGCCAGTTCTGTAATGATCACAATAGTAACAGGATATAATTAAAGGTCTTTGTAATTAAAGATCCTTGTGAGATAATTCACTGTAACTGAGAACCCTAAGCTTGGGAACAGCTCTTCCCCCATACAGGAACAATCCCAGGCATAGTGAACCAAACTCTAAGGACTCTCATCTTACTGTGATTGAAAACAATAATTAAGCCTTGATTGTAAAGCTCAAGGGAATGAACAACTAAAAAATCCCAACTGCTAAGAGAAGGGCGATGCTCAAAAAGATCTTGCCATACATTCTACCAAAAAGAGATTGAGTTGTATTTTCAGGATCTTCCATTTAAACACAAATATTCCCCACGTAAATTATCTGTGAATCATTCTACCACATACATTATTGAATAATACTTGATGAACACTGTATGCCAGGCACTTTGCTATGTATGCAGTGAGCAGTATGGATGTGCTCTCCGTCCTAAGGCTGAGGTAATCCACGTGTCCCTAGGTCTCTCCAGAATGTTACTTTCTAAAACATAGTAAGTCCAATAATTCCGATGAGACTTGTTCAAAGAGTCCTAATAAATAAACAAAAGGACTTTGACCTTGCATTATTTTTCCAGAAAATCAGTTTTCCATGAAATTCTAAGGGTTACTGAGCCACATCTTGATGCAGTTATTCTCTTCTTACACACCTGCTAATCTCTGCACCTCAGTCTGAACACCCTGCACACAGCATTGTTCATAGTCCATTAACTGTGAAATGGAACACCTGTAATATGAAGTTTCATGTAAACTGTCTACATTTATCTGAAACCCTTCCAAAACAATTTTCCTTTCCTTCAATTTCACAACTCCTAAACAAGTTGAGAGAGGGAAAGGATTACTTTGGAAAAGCTGTTAATTATCTTCAGAGACTTACTGGACTCTGTTATTGACAGAAGGCCTGGGGCAGAGCAAAGTTCAGTTACATTCAGGACTTAACTGATAAATCATTGGTGAACCTTTGTGCAAAAATCCTCCCCAATAATTCTTAACATGACAACAGAATTTCCAAGTTTCCCCATTTGTGAAGTATTTTTTTTTCAAGGAGAAATTTCTATATTTTCCTACCTGATGAAAGTCTTCTCCCCTCTTATTTACCATTTGTGCAAACTGAGATAGTTCTTCATCTTCTCTAGTTTTATGTAAAATGGAGAAAATTATACCTGATCTGCTCAAAGGAGAGAGAACAGAGAGACTCAACAGGTGTCGCTTATAACTCAGAAATAATAGCTGTTTAATTGGAGTTTTATCTGTGAAGGTAGGGTAGGATCTTAGATTGATATTCCAAATGACTCCTAGGCTGAGAACGAAGCTCTAGAGGCAATCTAAGTTTCCTTCTCATCCCAGTTTTCAGATTTTGTGGATATCATGTAATTCTACAGAGTTCAAAAGAACAAACATCTTAGAATATAGTTTTGTCCGGCCGGGCGCAGTGGCTCATGCCTGTAATTCCAGCATTTTGGGATGCCAAGGCGGGCAGATCACCTGAGGTCAGGAGTTCAAGACCAGCCTCAACATGGAGAAATCCTGTCTCTACTAAAAATACAAAATTAACCGGGCGTGGAGTAGCTTGTAATCTCAGCTGCTCGGGAGGCTGAGGCAGGAGAATTGCTTGAACCTGGGAGGCAGAGGTTGCGGTGAGCCAAGATCGTGCTATTGCACTCCAGCCTGGGCAACAAGAGCAAAACTCTGTCCCAAAAAAAAAAAAAAAAAATATATATATATATATATATATATATATATAGAGAGAGAGAGAGAGAGAGAGAGAGAGAGAGAGAGTTTTGTGCCATTTTAGTTAGTTGAATTATAAATTGACGTCATCTTACTGAGATGCATTTAAAATGTACATACATTTTGGCCTAGGAATCCTTCTTCAAGGAACTTATCTGAAGAAAAAAATAATTAGTCAAGTGCAGAAAATTCTCTGTCCTAGGATGCTGGAGAAAATATAGCTATCCATCAAAAGGAACTTATTAAATAAAAAATATGAAGACTTTCAGTTTCTGAAACAGCATGTGCATACACAGACATACACACGTAGAGAAAGATTTCTGAAAGGAAATTTACTAAAATATAATGGTCAGGTTTGTTGTGATCTTTTTCTTTCTTCTTTATTCTTTTCTAGGCTTGACTTTGTTTAACAAAAGTACATATTATGATAATCAGAACAATTTGTTTTCTTTTTAAACAAAAACAAAAGAGGTATAACCTCCCACTTTCCCTCTAGAAGTTATTCAAAATGTACTGTTTTTCTGCCCCACTCTAGGTGACCCCTTGATGTTGGGTGTCTCTCACTATAAAAATCTCAAATCTTACAGCCCAAGAAAAATCTCAAGCCAAGGAAGACTGCAGCCTGCAGTGTTCGCAAAGGCAAAACTGACCACAGTCCAGTAGAGCTGAAGAGCATATACCAGACTTCAGGAACTCAACATTTTCTCCCCTCTGTCCAACCACAGGACAGACTGTGCACCCCAGGGAGATGCTGTGTGGCCACTGGCCTCACTGACTTGGATTATTCCTGCAGCACATGACCAGCCAGCTCATATGATCACTCCCTACTGCCCCCAAAGCAGAATTGACTGGGAGCTGGAAACCCACACGAAAATGGACAATTATACTGAATATAACATACTCCCTGTGCTTACCCAACGCCTTCACCTCCCACGGGCATTGAGAGTCAAAAGTTGTTATGCAGGTGTTTGTGAAGGATGTGGCCAAGTCAGTTGTCTCCCCTACAGGGTAACCCAAGATTAATGATATCTACCCATCCCCACTCCCTCGACCCCCAAGTTGCAACCAACTTTGTCACTGTCCCCCTTGGGCACTGCCATGTAGAGCACGTGGCCCCCATTCTGAAGCAGTGGGAAACCTGGAAGAGATGTACCCTTCGCAACCTGGTTGGATCTTAAAAACATGGATCTAACTGAAAAGAAAAAAAGACACACATTACACATATTGACATAAATTAAAACTGCATTCACCCTAAACGATACACATTCTACAAGAATGTGTGCCAAGAAAAGGATATATGTAAACACGCTAAATAGTTGCTTATGGGTATTGAAGGTGGGGGAGGCTACAGTGGGATAAATGGGAATTTAAGAAATAATGAAAATAAGGCACACTAACTCCTCAGCTCTTAACCTTTTGCCTTCCTCAGACACATAAGAGGATCCATAGCTGTCCAGAAACTTACCTAGTTATTTGGTACTCTCTCATTTCTTTGGAATGGCTCCTTCCCCATTGTTTTCTCCTCTCTTTCTCTAAGACCCCCAAAACCAATTTATTTGTTCATTCACTTCATGCATATCCTCCTTTTTACTCTCTTAGTCACATCTCTCATTTCTCAGTCTCTGACCCCTTCAACCATGTCCTGATCCTTCTCCCACACCCAGCACCACCCTCCTGCAGAGGAAAGTGTACCCGGATGAAACCCCGATGGAATACTAAACTAACAGAACTCGTCAGATGACCTTTGCTTTATCTGCCTGCTTTCTTTCCTCTTCCCTTCTGTTCTCTTCTTTTCCTTTCTTTTCTCTCCTCTTCTCTCTCTCCCTCCTACTTTCACTCTCTCTCTACCTCTTTTCCTCACTCTCTTTTTCTCCCTCCTTGAAGGCACTGTTACTAGCAATAGAGAGTTCTGGGGCTTGCCTGAAGCCATGGACAGTCACCACTCCAGGATTCCCCTTTTAGCGCCTCCTCCCCATCTTAATCTCAAAGTCCAGCAAGGATAGTGAGCAGTTAGAGCCCAACCTCCAACCTACTTCCATGGGGGTTTGCTTCCTGAGTGGGAGAGATGACTCTAGTCTGGAGACATTTGCTGAGACCCTTGTTCCTGGTCACCTCCGCTCCCAGGATCCTTGAGATGCGTCCTTTCCTGAGCCGTAAGTGGAAACCAGGGGGACATAGGTCAGTTGAGGATCAGCGAGAGGGGAAGACTTGAGCTCTGAAGGCTGCTGCCTGGGATTCTGGAATGTTAGACCTGGTTGAGGTCTTAGAGATGAGGCATGTTTTTAATACACAGGTTCTCACCCTGAGTCGATGCCCCATTTTCATAGCCAATATTTTGTAATGCTCCCTTTTATTTTGAAATGAAATTCATGGATAATAAAACCCAACTATGCTTAATTTCAACATAATGACATGCTATCTCAGCTGCAATACTTTCAAAAACCAAAGGAAAGCAATTCAAAATAAAGTGTGACTTCAACTTACAGATGCCCAAGGATGATTTCTATTTTTTCTTTTTTGAGACAGGGTCTCCCTCTGTCACGTAGGTTGGAGTACAGTGGTGTGATCATGGTTCACTGCAGCCTTGACATCCCAGACTCAAATAATTCTCCCACCTCAGCCTCCTGAGTAGCTGGAACTATAGGCACATGCCACCATGCCTAGCTATTTTTCTTTTTTAACTTTTTGTAGACGTGGGGTTTTACTGTGTTGCCCAAGCTGGTCTTGAACTCCTGGGCTCAAACAATCCTCTCACTTCAGCCTTTCAAAGTGCTCGGATTGCAGGCCTGAGCCACTGCACCTGGCTAGGATGACTATTTTAAAAAACATAAAGCATCTGCATGAATTTTCATCATGCCTCTAGGAAGTGAGACCATTGTCTCAATTACCAACAAATGCTGTGATTTACCCAGAGTCATCCAAGCCAGGACTTGACCCCAGGCCCTCCCCATCCACTCGAACTCTCCTCTCTGCAGCAGGAACAGGAAATATGAGGAGATGTGGGGTAACCAGACATTGGTGGCTTTATGAGTGATGTCCTATGTGCCTGTGATTTTCACATGGATCTTGTTTCACGAAAGCCCCACTTCCTTCCCAGCAAATTCCCTCATGCAAACATGAGATTAAGCAGCTGTCTGTACATTTATGTGCCTGTGCTTCACAGGCCCTAAACAGGTATGGGGACCATTTTCCATTCCCCATTGTGACCAACTTTGTCTTCATTTTCTCCTCATCTTTCCCTTTCGCCCTCCTTCCTTCCTCTCCTCTTTGCTTTCTTCCTCCTGAAAATTGCAATTTTTTGAAACTCGATACATGCATGATGCTTTCAATGCATTATGTCCTTTTATCTTCAACCAAACTTGTTAGTGAGTACTATTATCTCATTCCACAGATGAGGAGACAGGGGAATAAGGAATATCTAAGAAATGTGGTCAAAGGCAGAAAAATGTAAGTGACAACTTGGGATTCACAGCCAGGCCTATCTGACTCCAAACTCGGAGAGATTCTACCAGGCCCTGTCTATCCTCCCCGAGTCTTCCAGTCCTGTTTGGACTGCTCTTTTCCCTTGGTCATGAGTTTTTTGCCAGAACATCACTTAACTCCAACGTTTTCTCAGAAGCAGGTAAAATTATACCCAGTCTTATGCTCAGTGAGGAGGAAATTATGCTGAAAGTACCAGCTGCTGACCTAGCAAGAGAAATGCCCTAGGCTGCCCCCTCCCCTCTCCTACCCCAACCTCTGAGCATTGTGTAGCTGCACAGTGGAGCAGCAGATAACCTAGACAGGGCAGGTGAGTCCTAGTACCTAGAGATCTTGATCAACTCATTGGGGATGCCTTACCATAGGCCTAGCAAGGACACTACGAAGGAGCAGTCTTTGAAAACCACACCACCTAGACTGAATGCCATCCTCATTACCTGGCCTTACAAAAACCTTTGGGACTTTTATGTCTACTTTCTTACCTACTCTACCTAGGTCTACGCTTGCTTGTGCTTGTTCATCTAAACACACACTCACTGAACATACACTTCGGGAGCACCTGCCATATGCAAAATATACATTCAGGCAAAATATATGAGCATCTATTATGCACCAGTGCTGCAGACTTAGCCACAATAGGCAAGAAAAAGCCCCTGCCCTCTATTTCAGGAAGGAGATGGACATAAACGAGTAAGTAAATATGTAAATATATATATGTGTGTGTATGTATGTATTTATGTATGTATCCAGTAGAGAAATATACCATGAATAAAACCAAATCTGGAAAGGGAATAGAAGAATATAATGGGGGAGGGGGGAAGGGAAGGGACTGTGGTAAGGAGATTACCATGTTTCAAGTGTTGTTATATATGCAAAAATAAATAAGTCACAATTCTTGCATAGTATCTACATAGTTACTATACAATATTCATATGCCTAAAATGTCCAGCCTTGTTTACGTTTTGATATGCACAATCACTTTGGGCTAACTGTATGCAAAGTTATGGAAGCAATTTGCTTTCAGTACAAAAGTGTGGAGAAATATCTCAGTGGGGCATTCTTTCCTACAATTAGCTAATGACTGTGAAATGTATAACATTTGCAGGTGGCTGAGGTATGTGCTCCCTGTAGCAATTTCCTAATATATGCCTGCTCTCCCATAAAGGAAGGGGGGCACAAAAAGTAATCCATTTCTAGCTGAGATGTTTCTCCATTCCTGCCAAGGCTATTTTAAGGAAACATTCAAAATTTGCCCTAAAGGGGGGCCTCCCATGTGCACCGCTCCAGGCAGCCTCGCCACAGTCAGAACTGATTTAACACATGCCAAGGGCCAGGAAGGGTGATCACAGAGAAAGACTACTCCCAAACATGCAGAAGGAAGACCCACTCACCTCAGAATCAGGAATCGAGCAGCGCTCTCGCTTGTGGACAGACACAACTGCCCCTGTTTGGCTTCAGCAAAAGGGCATATACTGGAAGGGTATGAAGGAATGGAGGCAAGGAGGGAGGGCGGCTGAAAGAATCAACAGGAGGCTGAGGAGGTGGACAGGACCCCACACACAAAGAAGCCAAGGAAGACCAGGCAGGAGTAGAGTAAATTCTGGTAGGAAGCTCCTCTTAGCAGCTTTGCTGGGGGGATGCAGGCACCTGGCATTCATCACTGTCATCCTTTCACCCAGAGCACGCACGGGACAGAGGGGACCTCCACAGAGAGGGCTGCGAGAGATCGCGTCCTGAGCTGGATGATACCCAACAGCAATGGCGAGGGTCCTCGGCAGTGTCCTGCAGACTGCAGTCCCATGAGCGAAGGAAAAAGGACCACTCTGGAGTCTCCAAGCTGGCAGCTCCAGGACAGGGAAGCAGAGGAGAAAAAGTTTCTTTTTTTTTTTTTTTTTTTTTTTTTTTTTTTTGAGACGGAGTCTCGCTCTGTCGCCCAGGCTGGAGTGCAGTGGCGCGATCTCGGCTCACTGCAAGCTCCGCCTCCCGGGTTCCCGCCATTCTCCTGCCTCAGCCTCCCGAGTAGCTGGGACTACAGGCGCCGCCATCACGCCCGGCTAATTTTTTTTGTATTTTTAGTGGAGACGGGGTTTCATTGTGTTAGCCAGGATGGTCTCGATCTCCTGACCTCGTGATCCGCCCGTCTCGGCCTCCCAAAGTGCTGGGATTACAGGCTTGAGCCACCGCGCCCGGCGAGAAAAAGTTTCTCTGCCGGCCAGACACTGTCACTCAGGCATCCAAACACCAACACAGCTTCAGCAGGCCTCCATGGGAGGCAGTGTCTCAAACCTTCGACGTTAGTGAGGGACTTCAAAACTGCCAAGGCCTCAAATTCCATCTGTCACTGACTCCACTCTAAGGTAGATGGAGGATGAAATCTTCCTTTCCTAACTCACTGGCTATCCTAAGTACTAAATGAGATTCCAACTGTGACAATATTTTTTTCAAGTTACCTAAGATGCTATACAGAAATGAGATAGAATTGGCATTTGGGGCCAGGCTCAGTGGTTCATGCCTGTAATCACAACACTTCCGGAGGCCAAGGCAGACAGATGACTTGAGCTCAGGAGTTCGAGACCAGCCTGGGCAACCTGGAGAAACCCGGTCTCTACTAAAAATACAAAACATTAGCCGGGTGTGGTGGCATGCACTGTGGTCCCAGCTACTAGGGAGGCTGAGATAGGAGGACTGCTTGAGCCTAGGAGGTACAGGTTGCAATGAGCAGAGATTCCACCACTGCACTCCATGTAAGACCCCAAGTCTATTAAAAGTAGAAAAAGGAAAATAGCTGGGCATGGTGGCAAGTGCTTATGGTTCCGGCTACTCAAGAGGCTGAGGTGGGAGAATTGTTTGAGCCTGGGATGTCGAGGCTACAGTAAGCCATGATCATACCACTGTACTCCAGCCTGTTTGACAGAGGGAGACCTTGTCTCAAAAAAGGGAAAAAAAAGAAATCATCCCTGGGCGTCTGTAAATTAAAGCCATACTTTATTTTGAATGCTTTCTCTTTATTTTTAAAATTATCGCAGCTGAGATAGCATGTCGTTATTTTAACACATTATATGAGCATTGGGCAACAGAGCCAGACTCTGTCTCAATAATAATAATAATAATTAGCATTTTAATAAATCACACTGTGTCCACTGCATATTTTCAAATATTTTACAATCTTTTTTTCATTTTAAAAGGTGAGGAAGCCCTTAATAAATACTCCCTCTGGGCTGAAAACTGGTTGTGAATACTGAAAAACTCTTTATCATTACAAAGAGAATTTTCCCAAGAGTTTCCAAATGCCAAAAAAAATTGATTTTTCTCACTTACTTTGCCCAACAGTTTTTGTCATTTGACATCATGATTTTGGGGAAAGAAAACAAAGTTACGGTGACCTGTAAGCTATAGAATTCTGTGAGAGTTAGGCAGCTGGGAAATGAAAGCTTCCTAGTTACCCACTTGGCATTTATTATGCAAAAGCGATGCTGTTCTCCAAATTGAATTCCATCTTTCAATGTCTTGAGTTGCTCATGTGAATTGAAGTGAAAATTGGTGAATTGGATGAAAATCATTAGCTGTCATCTGTTTAGCCTAAAAAGACACTATCCGATTAGTTAAAACAATAAGACAAAACAAAACAAATACCTATTCACAAATAGACCTTGGATGTAGTTTTATTAATCCTAATCTCATTCATTCCTTCCCCTCTACCTCCATCTCTCTCTCTCTCGCACATGCACACACACACATACAGGTATGCATATGCATATACACACATACACAATCTCCAGGAGCCCCCAAAAAGCTTTATGAACCCTCAACTCTTACATCATCCTCAAAACCCAGGCTATTTTGAATAAAGAATGCATGCAATTATCTAGATAATTAGATTTTAATTTTTTTCTGGCAAATAATAAAAACCAAGGCAGTTTTATTTCTTTCTGTCCATCAAATATCAACATTATTACTATTATTTCTGAGTTTTAGTTATTTATTAAGAAGGGTGATATGACAGTCAATAGATTTGGAGGTATTATCCAGATTTATTTCACTTACTGACTCCTATTATATTATATTTCTCCTACTTGCTCGTTACTATCTGTCTCTATTTCTTCCTTCCTCTTTCTTCTTCCTTTCTCCCTTCTTCTCTTTCTTCCTCTTCTTTCTTCCTTGCAGAATTTCATGTATTTCATTTGAAGCCCTCACTCCACCATCATATTCTTATCACTTCTGTGAATAAATGAATAAATAAACCTGCCTTGACTGTTTAAAATACAAGCTTTTCCTTATCAAGTCTTTCTCTCCAACTCCCTTCCCCCTCTAGCCTACTTTTGTAAATCCTATAACCTTGGAGTCAAGAGAGCCTACAACCTCCTCAATGGGCAACTCCAATTTTGCAGACAGAAAAATGAGACTGAAGAAATGAAAGGATTTTTGAATTCTTAGAAACACTCAGAATTTTTGTTCCATCTCAGAAGCATAACTAATGCAGAGAGACACAATGAAAAGCTTTGTAAAAGGTGAAATTCTCAGAAAACTGAAGCTATCAAATTTTTTGGTCCTTTCTATGCATGGAAAATCAAAAGTCACTTGCTTTTAAAGTAAGAGCAAATTAATGACATTAGTGATTACTTAGAGCAGAAAAGTGAATGGGGTCTCTTTGAAAGAAGGTATATTCAGAGCTGTTACTTTCCATCTTCATTTAAAAACACAATTGTTCATTATGTTTCTCAGGACTGTGACTTCATAGCCACACAAAACACTAACATTTCTTTCTTGCATTCAAACCTTCATGCTGAGAAAGAGACATAATTTCCTCAGCTCTCTCCACCTGTAAAATTATCTTAATGTTGACCTTTAGTCTTCAAAATTAGGAGCATCTTTCCTAGGAGTACTTATAAGTTCTCTAGAAACCTCTTCCAGCTCTAACGTTCTGATTCCATTATTCCATCCCACTGCTGCAGAGGGCCCAAAATCTGTGCTGCCAGGGAAGGGTGGAAATGGCTGAAGAATGAGCAAAACAGACCACTGGGCTAGAAGCCAGAGGAGTTTTGTTCTCGTTCTTCACCTAACTAGCTAGATAGCCTTAAACAGATTAATTTACCACTTTACGCTGGTTTCCTTATCTATAAAGTATACATTTTGACACACACACACACACAGACACTCACACACACAAATGTAAGGTCCCTCCTAGCTCCAAATATTTAATGAATCTGGTTCAGCTTATCCCTGTTTTGTCACAGTCTTGTGTTGGCAGCCGTTTTTTTTTTTTTTTTTTTTTTTTTTTTTGGAGTGGGGGAGGTTTTGTCTTCCGGGTCTATTTGCCTGTGTTTATTAGTCTAGTGTATTGTCTAACACCTGCCTCTCCTCATTCCCTACAAGAATAGTCAACAGTCATTAATTCCATGTGTACTGACAGCTAACCAGGTCCCAGGCACTGACTAAACACTAGAATTCAGGCACTAGGCAGCTTGAAGCCTAAAAGCACCTCTATTAATAGAGGATGGACTCCAACAACACATTACACTGGCAGAAGTTTTACCTACTGATGAGAGAATCAGCATGGTGAGGGTAACACGGACAGTTTGCCTAAACTGAGCTTCCCAAGCTTGCGAGGGACTGCAGTAGATTGTTTTTCCAGACTAGATTTGAGAAGAACTATCTTTTTTTTCCTCCAGAAAACTCATTATTGAGATACTCAGTTTTTAAATCCAAACTAAAAGCTGATTTACATGACTTTTTAACTAAGAAATAAACAAAATTGTCTAAGCAGTTTTATTTGGATAACTGTAGGTAACTTTCACCAACAGACCTATGTCATGCTTAGTTGAGGATTCTAACTCACTTCACTTTCGGTAGGTGCTTCCTGGACATCGGTAACCAAGCTCAGTCTTCATACAAGGCCCAGAATGCCTCCATGTGACTTCATACCTGAAAGATACCAGGTAAGATTCAGGGCTTTAAGAACACTCAAAGAGGTAGTTTCTCTGGGGAGGTCTCAGTTGATTGTTTCCTTAAGAATGACACAAAAATAGCCCTGCTTGCCACTAATCTATCTCATTCCAGATATTGTACCTCTAAGTCATTGGAAGCATCTGAAACCCTCTTACTCCCTTAATGCTAGTATATAAATTGGTGTCCATGTGTGAGAGATAGAGACAGAGACAGAGGCAAAGACAGTACATGCAACACACTATAGATTATAATTAATATATGTATTGCAGGGAGATACACACACATAACAAATGTGATGGCACACATTGGCTTTAAAGTAAATGTTGCTCCTGTTTTAACTGACTCATGTGGCCATCTGACCTTCCTGAGCCCTCCAGCCAAAATTATAGTTATATTTTTATTCTCAGGCTAATAAAGATTGAGCTGGCATTTTCTCTCTCACTTTCTCTCTCTTTCTGTCTGTTTCTTTCCTTCTTTCTTTCGTTCTCTCTCTCTCTCTCTCTCTCTCTCTCATATGCATGCACATGTGCATGCACACACACACAGCAACTCCTTTATTCTACATGATACTTACAGGTTAGAAATTGTAGAATCAATAGGTACTCATGAGGGATCCACAAAGAAGAGAAATACAGGAGAGAGATTTTATAATTAAAGATACAAACATGACTAGCACATCATTGCATTTTTATTTTTTTAAAACACTACCACAACAAAAATGACTTATTAGTTCAGACTAATTGCTTATTAGTTCAGATATTTACTTCCAAAGTCTATTTTTTTCATAGTTAAAATCAACTCAAAGCCAAGGCTTTTCATTGATAGGTAGAAATTCCAGCCCTTTTCTAGAAAGAGATTGAAAGCCTACAAATAATAATTCACTTCCTTAAAAGAAAAGGCTTTAATTTCTTACAAGGATGGTATTGGGTAAGTACACCCACTTTTGAGCCTCTACAGGCTAGCAGCCCTCTGCTCTATCCACTAGAGAGACTGGGCACTGTTACTCATAGATTGACTGCCATTGACCTTCTAAGAAGTGTGTGGGTTTAAATTTTGTTTATCTACAGTCCCTTGGCTACAACCGTGTGCTGGAAATCCACAAGGATCACCTTTCTCCTGTGGTGACGGCGTATTTCCAGAAACCCCTGCTGCTCCATCAGGGGCACATGGAGTGGCTCTTTGATGCTGAGGGAAACAGATACCTGGATTTCTTTTCCGGGATTGTTACTGTCAGTGTTGGCCACTGCCACCCGTGAGTATCCTTAAAATCTGGGGATTTTTGTTGCAAAAGAATGCATGGAAAACAATTATGCTAGTGATTCCGAACTCTTGGTTTGCTTATCTTGGTTAAAAAATATCTATGACAGATTGTGGCTGACATACTCCCTGCTATTTCCTGAGTACAAAATCTTGACACTCTACTTTTCCTTTTCTTGACAATGCAAGATTTTGTTATTCTCATGTCACATGTAGTGTGGCATGTACCACATGACTGGAGTCTTGCTGTGTATTTCTCATTAGCAACAGCTTTCCAAAGACAGGGGTGCATTCAGGGAAAGGAAGGGAAGGGAAAGGCAGGCGGCTCTCAGAGAAACACATGACAGGCTTGTCAGGCAAGGGATGATGAGAGATGAGAAATAGCTTCTAGCCTGGGGAATCTTTCTCATGGCCTCTGAGAGATGGAAGAGGAAGAGAAGAATGATAAGAGACATATGCAATTCTAGCTGGAAATTTACCTGGAAATGTATGGATCAATTAATCTAGAGATTATCTGCAGTGATGACGGTACACTCGCCCACACACATACCCTTGGAGAATTCTTGGTTTCCATGCAGTGCTTTCATTTCATGTCTGTTCTCTTTTTCCTTTAATAATCTGACCAATGCAACCTCACACTAAGTTAGGGGAAAGCAATAAAGCAGCAAGCCTAAAACAAACTGAATAGGTGTGGGACCTTCCGTCAAAGCAGGAGGCCAAGAGTCCCCCCTCACACAGCTGTCAGGAGGTAAAAAGTGAGTGTGCCTCAGGGTTCCAGCCCTCATCTTTTCCTCCCCTTCACTTCTCCTACCCTCTTTCATGATCAGGAGGCCCTAGTCCCGTGCAAAGTCACGAAAAGTATCCAAAATAAATGTCAGATGCAATTTCAAACATAGGACAAACATACACGAAAGAAGTAGAGAAAATGGAATAGAAAATGAGTTCAAACATTCTCATTGAATCTTCCCAATAACATTGACAGCCTTCCCTGGAAATGGGAAGCCATCTATTTTACCCCTCCTGTGACTTTCATTTATTTTACTAGACAATGTTTTTTTCAACTGTCTCTTCTTTTCAAGAATTTACTGATACTCCACAATTTTCTAAAGTGAGTTTCATGGAACATTGATCACAGGAGTTTTCGTGGAAAAGGGTCCCATGAGAAAATAAGTTTGGGAAACACTTTAAACTATTTCTCCTTTCTGAAGAGAAACAGTGTACACTAGTCTATTATAGGTACTAAATGTTCTATAGTAAAGACATCTGTATAATCTGATATTTCTCAAAATATTTACCCACTGGATTGATTTTTTCTGATGTGAAAGATATTAATAACAAATAAAATTGGTATGTAACAAACTTTAGCAATTAATGTCCTTTACAGCAAGTTCAGACATCTTGGCTTGTGTTTTCAAAGCTAAGTCAGGTTCCACAAATCTATCATCCTTAGTCCCTATTATCTCTCAGTATGAAACTTCTAATCCTGTAAGGTTGGCCCAATCCTTCAAAGAATGTGGCTTTATAGTTACAAAATGTTCATCCACACTAACCACTGTTCAGACTCAGATATTAGAATCTCCCTGCAGAAAAACTATTAATCTTAGTCGGACGTGGTAGCATGCACCTGTAGTCCCAGCTACTTGGGAGGTTGAGACAGGAGGATCTCTTGAGCCCAGGAATTGGAGATTGCAGTGCACTATGATTGTGCCTGTGAATAGCCGCCACACTCCAGCCTAGGCAACATAGTGAGGACCCATCCCTTAAGAAAGAAAGAAGGAGGGGAAGAAGGGAGAAAGAGAGGAAGGAAGGGAGGGAGGGAGGGAAGAACTATTGATCTTGCACACGTGTGCTTGATGAATCTATTCTTCTTTAGAAAAACAAAATGGAAAGGACTCAGGCTTACAACTAGTCATCTTTTTTTCCAAACTCTTCAAAGGATGGCTAATAAGAAAGCATAGTTAGAAGAAATTCTAAACCCAAACTTCCTCCTAAACTAGGTATTTCTTTTCTAAAATCCCTGTAATCATTGAGTCTTCTTTTGAACCCTGCTCTTGGAAAGGAATTCATTACCTTTTGAGGCAACACGTCCCATTTCTGGACACCCGTAGTGGTTAAAGGAGTTTATTCTCACATGTAAATAAAATCTGCCTCTTGAAACTCTTTGAGAAAAAACAGTACGTTCGGGTCCAATGGCCAGTGTGTGTGCAGGAGGGGCGTGACACGCAGTGCAGGTAACTGCTCTACTGCTTATCCAGGAAGGTGAACGCAGTGGCACAAAAGCAACTCGGCCGCCTGTGGCATACAAGCACTGTCTTCTTCCACCCTCCAATGCACGAATATGCAGAGAAGCTTGCCGCACTTCTTCCTGAGCCTCTTAAGGTACAATGCTCTTCCTACAGGAGCTGAATTTCATGGGGAGAAAAAAAGGTACGATGCTCCCAGCTCAAAGGGACAGGAGTCTTATGATTCCAGGGGAGCTGCCCTAGGAAGCAGGAACATGGGCAGGAAATCTAGTCTATGCATTGAACATCTGTAGTGGTGATCTGATGGCTACATCTGAAAGCAATCAGACAGAAGGGAATTTATGAATTGCTGGTGAAACAAGCCAGTGTTCCCTTGTGTAACCTCTGAGCCTCTGTCTCTCTTTGGTTGCTCTCCTCGCCATATCTTTGCAGAAATCATTTCCCAGGAGCCATAGGCCTACTGATGTTCTCATCTATGTCCTCAAGAGGTTTTTATCTCATTGCTCCTTAGCCTTTCTGCAAAGTTATTTGCATTTCTTTTACAAAAAGTGAAACCATTTTTAATAAATGCTATATGGTTCATTTGGTCCAAAATACACTTAGATATTTTTTTCTACATGAGCTGTTTTTCTGCATCTGAAATGACTGATATTTTAAACTGAACTGAGATGTTAAAATGTTGACCAAGATTTGCATTTAGGCATTAAATGAGTTCATATATATGAAGAACCTAGAACAGCGCTTAGTCTCGAGTGTTAGCTATTATTATTTTACCATGTTGTCTACATTACCTAGAATAGATGAAGAAACTTGGAAGAACTGCAACCTCAGTTCAGCCCCAGATGTTCACGGAAGAGCAGAAGCAGAGAGTCAGCAGAGTCACGAACACATGTCTTCCAGTCCCTGAGTCTGGAGGGCACAGTTCGCTTTCATTCTCCCCGTTCTTTCATCCAGGCTGAGCTGCATTTTTTGTTTACTTGTTTTTTCTCTTTTTTTTTTGAGACAGAATCTCACTCTGTCACCCAGGCTGGAGTGCAATAGTGCAATCTCGGCTCACTGCAACCTCTGCCTCCCGGGTTCAAGCGATTCTCCTGCCTCAGCCTCCCAAGTAGCTGGGATTACAGGTGCCCGCCACCACACCTGGCTAATTTTTGTATTTTTACTAGAGATGGGGTTTCACCATGCTGGCCAGGCTGGTCTCAAACTCCTGACCTCAAGTGATCTGCCCGCCTCAACCTCCCAGAATGCTGGGATTATAGGCCTGAGCCACCACACCCGGCTTGTTTACTTGTTTTTTCAACATTCACACACACAGCACAGTCAGGCTGGGACAACCCTTGGAGTTGCAGGGTCAGAGGTCCTGTCTTGTTCCAAGCCTTTAGAATCAGGTGAGTGGGTTAGGGTCAGGAGCCAAGAAATCCAATCTTTGAATCTATCAGCTACTCACTGCTGTGTGCCCCTCAGCAAGTCTCCTCTCTTGGCATTTTGCAGACCATCAAATAAAGCCAATGAAAGCCCGGAATGTTCCACAGCGGAGACAATCTCTTAGCCATTTTTGTACGTCTAGCACTTAGCGGCTACTGGAGAAAGGGCTATGAAATCCATACGTGGTTAAATGATGGAACTGCTGAGTAATCCGAGCTGATATGTAGGGAACTCTCCTTAATACTCAGGGGCTGGACACATGCCCTTCAGCAATTTTAAATGAATGGGTAATAAGGAAATAAATTATGAGGCCACATGTCTTCCTTTCCTCTCTAGGTCATTTTCTTGGTGAACAGTGGCTCAGAAGCCAATGAGCTGGCCATGCTGATGGCCAGGGCGCACTCAAACAACATAGACATCATTTCTTTCAGGTAATCACCACGTGGAATATTCAACCTTAGGAACACTGACTTACCCCCATTCTTAATGTGTATCTTTACATTAGCATGGAGTGGGAGACAGGTTTTCTCGGGAATATTGTTCTAATTGTTAAGTTTTAAGGAAGGATTGGTCAATTGAATTTTATAACAGGATAACTGCATTCAAGTTAGCCTTATACAAGAGAGGGGGCCCCAACTGGTCACAAACAGCTTGAAGTCCTCCTTATGTCATAGATCCTCCTATGGAATTAAAGAGAAACCCACATGACGGTTTTTTAACTTTGAAGGTGTGGCAGGGACCACACCGTATATCAAGCAGTAAAGGACTGTTCCCCACCTTAGAAGATCAAGGCTCTACCAAAAAATACTGGCCCGTTTTAATTTCTGCTTATGATAAGGAGCTGTCCGCTTATTTCATAGGGCTAGCTGCACCCGTTTTTCACCCTTTATTCTCCCTAAGTTCAGAGGATGCACATATAGCCCTGTATACTTCTGCTTCTTCCAGTGACTTTTGAGCACTGATAACAGATTAATTAATAAACCCTTAATGGCTATATTAGAACTAAAAATAATAGAAAACTAAGCATTTTGCTCACAGTTACCTTCCTTGGGTAATCGTACACAGCACATTTAAACAGACTCCTGAAAGTTAATGTAAAAGATAGGAATGACTTACGGTAAAAGTTGATGGAATGAAGAAACAGTGGCATTTTTAACCTGTCTGGTCATAATTTCTGTGTGAATTCAAAAGAAGATTTTATTTAATCCTTATGATAGCACATTCAATACTGCACATTCCATATCAAATGAGCATGCAGTTATTACAGGAATCAGGAATATGGCAATAAAGAATTGTGATTAATGTATTACCTAAATAACATTCCAGAATGTGTATGTCCAGGTAAGTATTAAGTAGTCACAGTGCTACCAGGGTTCAACACACATTGTGTCTCCTTTTTCAAGACATATTAGGTCAGTGCAAAAGTGATTGAGATTTCTGCCATTAGAAGTAATGGCAAAAACCACAATTACTTTTGCACTGACCTAATACAACCATTCTTTTGAATAGTCTTAATAGTCCAAAATCCTTGTTTAAAGGTGATTTTGGTATGGAAAATTGTTAAAACTCATTTGAAGCTGACACTGATGATCAGGAGCATTTATACTAAACATAACTGTTTCAGGTTCAAAAGAAACAAAACCTATGTTTCTTAGATGGAGAATAAGGTAATTTATAAGGTGTGTAAGTCCCTAAAGATATTGAACAACAAGTATATCACAGGAAAAAATATTTGGCTTCCCAAGGCAGCTACTTCGAAGACTGGTATTCATTGAACATATAATTTCTGGTATGTTGCTAAAAGATGAGTCTCATTATGATGGAGTAATAGAGTAGGGCAAGTCCTAAGATTGGAGGTCTTGGACAAATGTTCGCCAAAACTCCTTTCACAGTTTCAAATCTATGTTTTCTAACAACAGTTAGAAAACACTATTAAGTACATTCACCTGACGTAGGCTTAGATGTGTTCTTAGAAATCAGAGGTGGATGTGAATGATGTTCTATTTCATCTTCATGGCCTTCCTGGATTTTCTCTTTTGTCCTACTCAGTGGACCAGGAACTTGACTCAATCCTCCTGTTGTTTCTTCTCTGCAGAGGAGCCTACCATGGAGGCAGTCCTTACACACTTGGCTTGACAAATGTAGGGACCTACAAGATGGAACTCCCTGGTGGGACAGGTTGCCAACCAGTGAGTTTGGAGATTTTTCTCTTGTTTCTTTAAAGACTGCTGGGTATGTGAAGTAGTTGATCAGGTTTTCCTGGTATAAGGATTAGAAACTAATATAAAGCCTGTCATTAATCAGGGGCTCAATTTGACCTAATTGAATTGGAGACCACTTGAGGACACCATTAGAAAGGCCTTCCGAGTCTGAGTAATAATTAATGACAGGGTTTTAAAATTTATTTTGCTTTTAAATAAAATCAAGTAAACTGCAAAGCTCTGAGAATCTTGAATGCACAAAATTTCTATGAAGTCATCACTATACTCACCTTCTGTTCCCACTTACTATACCCACCTTTTCAGCATCAGAATCAGATACCTAATTATTCTTATTCTTTCAGATGCCCTTACCCACTGCACCCTTGAGCAAGTTGTTTCCAGGCTGACATTGAAATCAGTTTCCTTGTTAGAGTGCCCACATAGCTGATTCTAAGAAAAAATTATCTCTGCAAAGCAGATTATTCAGTTTTCATCTTAAGTGGGGGAAGAATGAGGGAGGAAAACTAAGAAGCCCTCTTGTCTTGATGGCGGCCTAAATGGGCTGTCTCGTGTTCATGTTTGGCCACACTCCTTCTTTTGTCATTTGCAGACAATGTGTCCAGATGTTTTTCGTGGCCCTTGGGGAGGAAGCCACTGTCGAGATTCTCCAGTGCAAACAATCAGGAAGTGCAGCTGTGCACCAGGTCCGACTGGGCAAGGGAGGGGCCAGTGGAGGGTTGGATGTTGGAAAGGGCACGAATAAAGTCACACCTATCCCTGAAGGAACAATTGAATTTGAAAACATGGAAAAGGGAAAAGCCAGAGGAAGCAAAACTGGAAAGTAACCAAGTTACTCCTCATTGAATCAACACTTAGGTCTGCTATCACTTCACTCTCAGACCATCTGTCTGGCCATGTAGGAAAAGCATCTCATGCTATCAGAGCCAAGCTTTAAAAAATGACTATCAGCTGGTACTTGATTCAAGGCATTCTATTAGCTCTATTATAATCGCAATAGCTCTGGTGTCAATTTTAAAATGAAACAAGCTTGACGTGGTGGCATGCCTGTAGTCCCAGCTACTCGGGAGGCTGAGGTGGGAGGATTACTTGAGCTGAGGAAGTTGAGGCTGCAGTGATTGATGATTATGCCACTGCACTCCAGCCTGCATGAAAAAGCAAGCCCCAGCGGGGTGTGTAGCTCATGGCTATAATCCCAGCACTTTGGAAGTTCGAGGCGGGCAGATCACCTGAGGTTGGGAGTTTGAGACCAGCCTGGCCAACATGGTGAAACCCTGTCTCTACTAAAAATACAAAAATTAGCCAGGCGTGGTGGTGTGCACCTATAATCCCAGCTACTCAGGAGGCTGAGGTTCAAGAATCACTTGAACCTGGGAGGCAGAGGTTGCAGTGAGCTGAGATCACACCACTGCACTCCAGCCTAGGTGGCAAGGCAAGACTCCGTCAAAAAAAAAAAACAAAACCCAAGAAATCAAGATGGGTGGGATTATTTACCAATCCCAATGGATGGAGGGAAAATAATGCTTTTGGGAATCTCAAAACTCCAGTCAAAAAGTTCTCCAGGAACTGCCAGCCAAAATGAGAGCATCTGTCAAACAAAACACAAGGCTGCCCTTCCTTCAGGCTGCTGACAACCCTGGCAAAAGTTTCAAAGGCTTTCTCACAAGGAGAACTTCCATTTATCAATCACATTTTTATTTGCATTCTTTACCTATACTTAATAGGAGGGAGAGGAGGCAGGAAACATCATCTGTTCCTTGCTAATGAACAAGCCCTGCCTCTGATTTGTCATCGCAACCTTTTGAATAGCTGCTCCTTAGTAGCTCTGAAGGAAATAACTAAAAGCTTCAGCCCAGTGATTTTTAATGGAATAGTATGAATCACTGGGTTGAGAGGAAAAATACAAAACAGAAGTCTTAAAAACCAGCTCTGAAAGGAAGAAAATTCACCGTCGTCTTAAAATTCAGATGACATAATAGCAAAATGGAGGTAAGAGAATGAAAAAGTAAGTACTGGAACAAGACAAGATGTCACGCTCACGGAATTTAAAACCAGAAGGAAATGTAAAGCTATAAAGTTATAAATCAAACTCTTCACTTTAAACACGAGGAAAGCCAGATTCACACAGAGGAGACTGGAGGGCTAAGATCTGACCCCAGGTCTTTTGACTCCAAAACCAGTGCTCCCAATTCCTATAGCCATCCTCATCCACACTGATGTGCCGTCAAGATAAACCCAAGCTGAAAAATCATTCCTGTCCTGCAGGCCAGGACTGAGGAGTTGCATGAAGTCAAGAGATGGATTCCACTCTCAGCTCTGGCATGGTTCGGCTATGAGCAAAAGCTTCACCTTTTGCTTCAGTTTTCTCATTTGTAAAACAGAGACAGCAATATCTGGCTGCTGCCAACACCATCACAGCACTTCATGAGATAAAGCATAGAGAGTTTATGTAGAGAAAACCAGACCACAGCAATACCTGGTAAAGCCATATTGAATATTGTATCTGTATGGCATCAAGAACTAAAATCAGTTTGATGCACCTCCCAGACCCTGGTCTGACTGCAAAACCACCAGCACAGAGCCTAGTAGACAGAAACACTCAAGAGGTGGCCATTCCTTCTTTTCCTGCCATATGTTCCTCTTTCCATATAGAAGAGAGGCAAGCCTACTGTAAGGCCTACTATAGGACTACTTAAGCGAATTTGACAATACCAGAAGTCCATGGTCTCTCTAGTGGCATCTAGAGGCTAAATGATAGTGACAGGCGTACATTTCTGCTCTGAACTATTGTCTTTGGCATATCTGAAGTCAGCTGTTTTCTTTCTTATTTATTAATTTATTTATCTTTTGAGACGAAGTCTCACCCTTGTCCCCCAGGCTGGAGTGCAGTGGCGCGATCTTGGCTGACTGCAACCTCCACCTCCTGGGTTCAAGCGATTCTCCTGCCTCAGCTTCCCGAGTAGCGGGGATTACAGGTGCCTGCCACCATGCCCAGCTAATTTTTGTATCTTTATATTTTTAGTAGAGACCAGGTTTCACCATGTTGGCCAGGCTGGTCTCGAGCTCCTGACTTCAGGAGATCCGCCTGCCTTGGCCTCCCAAAGTGCTGGGATTACATGCGTGAGCCACCGTGTCCAGCCAGCTGTTTTCTTAACTCATATCTTCAAGAGACAAGACTATTTATGTAATCTTTGAACAGTATTGGAATACAAAAGAAGGACCCCAGCCTCCTCCACTGCCTTTAGTACCTGGGAAGGGTTTGGTCTTTGCTGTAAAACTGGAATATTCATATATGTTTACAAAAGCATCTAAACATGTGCAGTTCTTTGACTATAGATGTTGCTTGTTCTCAATTCCTCTTAACCTATTGATAGGAATACCTTAAGAGGAATTGAGGCACCAACCATGGTAGAGATTTTTCTCATCTCAGAAATATGTCATCTCTCCCAACAGAGGCGGGGGGTCATTTTGCGAGTCTAATCTAGATGTTTATGTGGTATATTTCTTTGTTCTACTCCATCTACCTCCCAGGGTTTTTTCTCCCCAGGGGTTCATTCCAGGCCCTGAGTTTCAGATGTAAACCATGATGAGATGCAATCCTCATTACCTACTGCCCCCACAATGTTCCAAACCTGGTACTGATCACGTCATTCTTCTTCTTTTGAAAGACAAGTTTTGTTTTTCTTAAAACTTGTAGTTCTTTCTTGGCTCCTCACTCAACTTAACTCTTTCTGTACCACCAGCTGGAATAAATTCTTCCTTCGCCATCCTGTTGCAGTATTCAACAGAACATCCTGTCTTCACCCCCTTGGGGTTTTCCTCCTGCCAAGCCTCTGCAGAAGAGGCCTAACCTGGGGTTACAGCAATGAGCCAATGCAGCTAGTGTGAAATAAAGTAAAAAGCTCATCACAGTCGATGACTCTCTCATCGCTGAGCATGTGGGCAGAGAGGGAAAACGTCATGAAAGGTCTAGCATAGGTTCAAGCAAAACCTTTTGGTTTGGTTCTGCCCAAATTTAAACTCCACTCTTTGATTTCTCCAGTTGCAAATGGGCTTGTTAAATTTCCAAATTATGTCTCTTGAACATAAGACCATCTTTTAGGGTCATCTGAAGCTGTTTTCCTTTCCCAATAAAAATAGGAAATTTCTGTCTCTAGAGGCATAGATTTATTTGTCTACTATATTCTTCTCATCAAAACAACACAAGTGATGCCAAAAACATACTTTGATGGCTTGATATACTTGTCATTACTTCCTTTCTCACACCCTCAACCTCCAACCTCCAGCTAACCAAAGACATCAGGTACCTCTGTCAATCAAACTTTTCCGAATATCACACGTAACCTAAAAATATGTTTGGGGCCAGCTAGCATTTCCTCACTTTTAATGAAGAGCTGAGGTATAAAATTCGGTTTTGATAGTGATTGTAGAAGGTTTCTATTCCTTCTGTCTAGCACCGTGGAGACAGTACTGCATCCATGCCTCTAGGCAAGCACTGGGATGGTAGGTGGTGACCCAGACTGCTTTCACTGTCACTTGGGTTGGGGCTTTCCATCCCATCCACATCTTTCTCTGCACTCCTTCCGTCATCTATGGATATAAGTTTAAGTTCAGAGACTGCATGGTGCTGTTTAGAACCAAATAACAGGTGTGGATAAAAATTCTGAAGGTTCAGTCATGTATGGATACAGTTGATCTGGGACCTTTGTTATTCCAGAATAGAAGAATTTCTCTCTCTCTCTCTCTCTCACCTTTCCTGCTTCCTTGGTGATTCCCACTTTCAATTTTGACACACAGATGTAGGCTTTTGGAGCTTGGGCAAGCCTGTTGGGCAATCTTCCCACTCTCCTCTCGTCCTCTGCCATCCACAGGATTTCATGCCTGTGTGTCTGTGTGGTGAGGCTTGCAGCTGGTGAAGCAAGGCAGAAATGTTTCTAGTATCTTTAAGCAGGATGGGAAAGTAGATATGATTAGTACTAAGACAACTGAGCTGGATGGACAGCTGGTACTGGTAACATGATAGCACTGGCTTTTCTCCAGTGGAAAACAACTAAAAACTTCTGGATAAAATGAAACACATTCCCTTCAATGCATGGATACAAGAAAGCACGAATTCTCAGAAATGCATAGAGATCATTAGGGCAGTGCAGGCAGCTTTGACCCTGAGAGCATTTGTTGAACCTGGTAACCTTTTTTTTTTTTTTTTTTTTTTTTGATAATAAAGAATTATTTATTTATTTTTAGGTGTGATAATGTTATTGTCATCATGTTTTCTTTTTTTTTTAATTTTTTTTATTATTATTATACTTTAAGTTCTAGGGTACACGTGCATAACGTGCAGGTTTGTTACATATGTATACTTGTGCCATGTTGGTGTGCTGCACCCATCAACTCGTCAGCACCCATCAACTCGTCATTTACATCAGGTATAACTCCCAATGCAATCCCTCCCCCCTCCCCCCTCCCCATGATAGGCCCCGGTGTGTGATGTTCCCCTTCCCGAGTCCAAGTGATCTCATTGTTCCGTTCCCACCTATGAGTGAGAACATGCGGTGTTTGGTTTTCTGTTCTTGTGATAGTTTGCTGAGAATGATGGTTTCCAGCTGCATCCGTGTCCCTACAAAGGACACAAACTCATCCTTTTTTATGGCTGCATAGTATTCCATGGTGTATATGTGCCGCATTTTCTTAATCCAGTCTGTCACTGATGGACATTTGGGTTGATTCCAAGTCTTTGCTATTGTGAATAGTGCCGCAATAAACATACGTGTGCATGTGTCTTTATTGCAGCATGATTTATAATCCTTTGGGTATATACCCAGTAATGGGATGGCTGGGTCATATGGTACATCTAGTTCTAGATCCTTGAGGAGTCGCCATACTGTTTTCCGTAATGGTTGAACTAGTTTACAATCCCACCAACAGTGTAAAAGTGTTCCTATTTCTCCACATCCTCTCCAGCACCTGTTGTTTCCTGACTTTTTAATGATTGCCATTCTAACTGGTGTGAGATGGTATCTCATTGTGGTTTTGATTTGCATTTCTCTGATGGCCAGTGATGATGAGCATTTTTTCATGTGTCTGTTGGCTGTATGAATGTCTTCTTTTGAGAAATGTCTGTTCATATCCTTTGCCCACTTTTTGATGGGATTGTTTGTTTTTTTCTTGTAAATTTGTTTGAGTTCTTTGTAGGTTCTGGATATTAGCCCTTTGTCTGATGAGTAGATTGCAAAAATTTTCTCCCATTCTGTAGGTTGCCTGTTCACTCTGATGGTAATTTCTTTTGCTGTGCAAAACTGAACCTGGTAACCTTGAGCTTCCATGCTGATGGCTCTGTGGAGTGCAGGGAAGAGATGACGAAGTCCAGGGCCCAGCCAAAGTAAGGGATCTTGTAGGAAACCCTCCCCTGCCACAAAGCTGGAGCCCCCAAGGGGCCACCTCTTCATCCATAGGTCAACTAGAATTAAAAACACCACCAAGAACGCGTTACCCGTCACAGGCCAAAGGGCCTGCAAGGATTCTGGTGCTGAATGGAAGTGGAGGGACTGGGAGGAACCACCCCCGGAAATTTCACCTGCAGGCTGGCTCTCCAAGGCTTTGCCTTGTGAACGCTCATTTCCTCAAGCTTAAAATTTAAAGGACTCTTAGACTCTAACGCCCTGCGTGCTTGGAAGCTGCAAATTCAAATAGGCTCTGGAGGGATCTACCTCATTCTGGGTCTCAAAGAGTTCTCACAAATGAAATTCCAAGGAAAATAAACTGCCCCTTATCAAAAATAAACATACAATACACAAAACTCTACAATCAAGAAAAAGATCTGCAAGGATTTCAAATAACAGAATTATCAGATAGACTATGACACGAATATGTTTAATACATTTAAAGAAAATCAAATATAAGCTTGGAAATATGTGAAATGGATAGGACATCATGAAGAATAAGAAAGCAAGTTTTGAAAACAAATATGTCTTCTAGTAATATAAAAGTGATTATTGACATTTAAAACTCAGCAGGTGGGTTTATCAGCAGTAAGATGCAGCCAAAAGGAGAAGTAATGAATTAAAGACGGATCACTTTAACAAGGGCACTTTACTGCTTTTCCCCACTAGAAAGACCTATAAAAGAAAAAGAAAAAAGAAAGACCTTAAAGCAAAATTGCTCAATGTCTCACTCCAGCCATAATTTCTACTATTTGTTAATATTTTCTTCTTAATGCATTAAACATTTACTGAGCACCACCTACAGTGTACCAAACAGCTTGTTTGGCCACAGAGATTTTAGAAATGAACAAGGCATAGTCCCTGCCCACAAAAACCTCCTGATTAATGGGAGAAAGGTCTGTTAAAAACAAGCACAGGACCAAGTGCCAAGGGCTGCGATGGATAGAAGCCACTTGGCTCTCGAACATTTCTCTTTAAACTGAATTCTAATTGTTCTCCAAACATATTTACTAACTCTAAAGACAAAGACACTTTGTAGCTTTAAAACTGTACATCAGATTAGATGGCAATGAAAGGAAATAGAGTTACTTTCAAATAAATTAAATCACTCTAATTCCATTTGAATTAGATCCACCCGTTTTAGAGGATGGGCATCCTTAGGTGAAACAGCTGTCTATACCAGCTCAATGACACTTCGGGACATTTTTTCCCCAGATGGAAAGAACTGAAGTGCTTTGTTTGTGCCTTTATGGCTATCCTAATCTCCCTTCTTGAACCAAAGTACAAGTTGTTCAGAGAGAACGTTCCCCCTTCAGAAATGCATATCTTCACTCCCAGTCCCTGGTTGACTTACCCTGTCTGGGTTTTTGTTTTTCTTTTTTTTTCCTGTTTTTCCCCATGCTTCTAGATATCAGGCTCACATTTTCAAATGCTGTGTTTGTTTTACTTTGTTGTTTGTTTTTTGCAGACTGCTGCCAAGCTAAAGACCAGTATATTGAGCAGTTCAAAGACACGCTGAGCACATCCGTGGCCAAGTCAATTGCAGGATTTTTTGCAGAACCTATTCAAGTGGGTACATGAATCTAAGACATTAATGGAGCTGAATCTTCAATTATCAGAAAGTTTTAACTCATACTTTCTAGAGAATTCCAAATGAATTAAGTGTTTACTGTGTCTGTCTCTAAGTTCGTTCTCTTGGTCTCCTTGAAAGAAAGAAGACACTTACTTTCAAATGATCTTTTAAAAACCCTCTCCTCCATTTCCACCAGACAGGTGAAACTACTGAACTCCTAAAATTCTTAACAAAAGGAAACCCTGGCCGTTTTTAGCTGCTTAGTAACATCCACATTGTCCAAAGAACTCTTTCGTTAGTCTCACCAAATTCCTCTATTGTACTGTTTTCTAATCTCAGAAAATAATCAATGTTTGCATCTTTTTTCCAGAAGTAATGGTGTAGAGTAATAACTCCTCTTTTCACCCGTAGTGAAAACTGTTCTATAGACTGTTGTTAAAATTGCTAGTGTTACTATCATGATATTGATGATAATGACGATCTAACTTTTTGTATACTTTGAAAGCCTGATGCTGTTATTATAGGTCTTCTTGGTCTGGTCTTTTGCAGGGTGTGAATGGAGTTGTCCAGTACCCAAAGGGGTTTCTAAAGGAAGCCTTTGAGCTGGTGCGAGCAAGGGGAGGTGTGTGCATTGCAGATGAAGTAAGTGGCATGTAAGGGTGCCATTGAGTGCTGTGGGAACAGGAGATGCACAGACAGAAACCTCCTAAACTTCCTCCGTGTTCCAGGCAAAGTCTCCAAAGTTTGCCTACAAATGAATGAAATTTTTGCTAGCGGGCTGGTTGATTTGTTAGTACATTCGCTGATCAGTTTAACAGGTACAACAGAATTTAAATATCCAAATTGATGTCTATCAAATAAGTTGCGAACAGACATATATGATGTTAATAGACCGTGACTCAATGTATTTTTTAAATTCCTTTCTAGGGATTGTTTCAGGGGCCGACAAACAACATAGGAAATTTAATCTCACAGCCAAGTTTTTTGTTGTTTTTATTTGTTTGGTTATTTTGAGACAAAGTCTCGCTCAGTCGTCCAGGCTGGAGTACAGTGTACGATCTCGGCTCACTGCAACCTCCGCCTCCTGGGGTTCAAGGAATTCTCCTGCCTCAGCCTCCCGAGTAGCTGGGCCCACAGGCATGTGCCACCAAGCCTGACTAATTTTTGTGTTTTTAGTATAGACGGGGTTTCACCATGTTGGCCAGGCTGATCTTGAATTCCTGACCTCAAGTGATTTGCCCGCCTTGGCCTCCCAAAGTCCTGGGATTACAGCGTGAGCCACCATGCCAGGCCCAATAGCCAAGTTTTTAATCTCAATTTTTGCAAAAATAGTATTTACCAACCTGGCAGCATACACCTTTCTGACAAAACTTGCCTGGAAATAATGTGGGGTTTCTTTGTTTGTTTGTTTTTGAGACGGAGTTTCTCAAAACAACAAGAGAAAGTTTCTCTCTTGTTGCCCAGGCTGGAGTGCAGTGGCATCCTCTGCCTCTCGGGGTTCAAGTGATTCTCCTGCTTCAGCCTCCCAAGTAGCTGGGATTACAGGCATCCGCCACCACACCCGGCTGATTTTGTGTTTTTTAGTAGAAACTGGGGTTTCTCCATGCTGGTCAGGCTGGTCTCAAACTCCTGACCTCAGGTGATCTGCCTGCCTTGGCCTCCCAAAGGGCTAGGATTACGGGCATGAGCCACCATGCCCGGCCAAAATAATGTTTTTAAAATAATAATAATAATCCAGCCTCTAAATTAGAAGAGTACCACCACTGCAGATACTGCATTTGAAAATAGTTCCCAGAAAATTATAAAATAGATTTAATTAAAGCATCATTGGAGGAATAAGCACACTACCCCCAAGGGCATTACTTTAATGGGAATAAAATTCACTGGCTATGTGAGCTCTAGCTGTGTGTTTTTAAAAGGGATTAATTTACCTATGATTATACCTTATATTAGAGTGTATCAAAGAAAGTAGTCCTCTGTCTACTTAGAATAGTTATGGAGATTAAAAACCAGAGGATGATCACGAGGGCCACAGAAGCCCTGCTTTACTGCTGGGTGACCTATCTTGATTGGACTAACAGGTGGTTAGACCAGCCAAGGACAAGTGGAGAACCTGTAAGTATGTTTCACACCTATTTCAGTCCAGCCATCATTGTTGGAATAGACTTCCTCAACTAAAAATTTCCTACAGCTAGGCTGGCCGCGGTGGCTCATACCTGTCATCCCAGCACTTTGGGAGGCTGAGGCAGGCGGATCACTTAAGGTCAGGAGTTCGAAACCAGCCCAGCCAACATGGTGAAACCCCAGAAATTTTGCAATTTCTGCCTGGGCAGCTGGGTCTCTGTTATGCCCAGGTGCATTGGATGTCCCTGGTGTACCACAGGCAACTTGGGCCAGCCTGCTCCTGCTGTGCCCATCCTCCCTTCTCCAATCTGCCCACAAACCAATGGAAGTCCTGGCTGGAGAAAGATAATCTGCTATTTTAAAAAGAAGAGTATATCCAGTCAGTTTGAAATTAGCTACATCATTAAAAAGGATAAACTTTGGCCTCCAAATCAGCACATAGTGAAGCTGTCACAGTCAGACTAATTAAAGAGATGGTAGGCTGAATTCAAAGGAAATATGAATTTCAGAATTTTCTGTCTTACGGTTTTATGACTTTCAAACAATGATTGAAAACTGTCTAACACAGGTATCCTTAAGAAGGACTATTCCGAGGACTAGGTAAAAATAAGGATAACTGGAACTTTCTGAGTACTCACTGTGTGTCAGGCACTGTTCATAACACTGCACGTGTTAACTCAGTTCATACTTATCAACAGTTCTATAGTTCTATATGCCCCATTGCTATTATTCCTATGTATTAATCCTTTCTCATGCTGCTGATAAAGAAATACCTGAGACTGGATAATTTATAAAGAAAACGAGGTTTAAAGGACAGAGTTCCATGTGGTTGGGGAGGCCTAACAATCATGGCAGAATGCGAAAGGCACATCTTATATGGCAGCAGACAAGAGACAATGAGAGCCAAGCAAAAGGGGTTTCCCCTTATAAAACCATCAGATCTTGTGAGACTTATTCACTACCATGAGAACAGTATGGGGGAACCGCCCCCATGATTCAATTATCTCCCACCAGGTCCCTCCCACAACACGTGGGAATTATGGGAGCTACAATGCATGATGAGATTTGGGTGGGGACACAGCCAAACCATATCATCCCATTTTAAACATAAGTGAATTTAGGTCCAAGGTGGTTAAACAACCGGTCAAGCTTATGCCCTGAGTAGGAATAGGTCCAAGACTCAAATTCAGGCTCCCAAAACCACATGACTAGCCACTGTATCAAGCTGCCCCTCCAAAATGACAGAGCGTGGTGTAGAAAGGGCAAATCATGGCAGAAAGGGAAGTAACACAGGATAGAAAAACCTGAGTGCGGAGGGCCAGTTCTGCCGAGGAGCAGTCTTACACAAGTCATCTTAATTAATATTCAGTGGCATTCTTTTCTTTAAAATGTGGAATTTGGATTAAAGGTAGAAAACTGGCAGCCTCTGGGCCCATACTGGCATAGACTGATTTTGAATTTGAAACTGACTGCAGGGCATGCCCACCCACAGTCCCCACCCCACTTGCTGTCATGACCCAGCCTGCTCCTCTCCCTAACGTATGCTCCTCATCTCCAAAGACAGTTGAGTTTATGGATGTTAGAATGATCCATCTCTGTACTACTGTAAGAGTCTATGAAACTGATACTTCCTCAGTGACTAAACATGGTTTATTGTTCTACATAATTCCACGCATTTGTAACCGAGTCCAAAGCTTGTACCACTTGCTGCAAAACAGTCAATAAATCAAGCAATAAGGTTTGGGGCAAGGAAGACCACCTTATTTCGGGGAGCAAGCAAACCGAGAAGACAGCAGACTCATGTCCTAAAGAACCACCTTGGCCAAGGCGGGCGGATCACGAGGTCAGGAGATCGAGAGCATCCTGGCTAACACGGTGAAACCCCATCTCTACTAAAAATACAAAAAATTAGCCTGGCCTGGTGGCGGGCGCCTATAGTCCCAGCTACTCAGGAGGCTGAGGCAGGAGAATGGAGTGAACCCGGGAGGCAGAGCTTGCAGTGAGCCGAGATCGCGCCAGTGCACTCCAGCCTGGGCGACAGAGCGAGACTCCGTCTCAAAAAAAAAAAAAAAAAAAAAAAGAACCACCTTAAGCAAATGTGGGTTCCTTTTATGTTAAGGGAAAGGGGAAGAGGGAGAGGGTTGAGGTCAAAAGGTGACTGGTGACCACAGACATTTGAGCCACAGCAAGGGTAAACTTGCTTCCTTGGTCAGGTTACAATACTGTTATAAATTTTTAATGTAACGTTGTTACTTGTGTGTACACCCTTCTTATCTCCTCAGGGATTCTTTTTAAAGCATCCTTGCCTTAGTTAAACTATAAACTAAATTCCTCCCATAGTTAGCTTGGCCCATATGCAGAGATAAACAAAAGCAGTTAACCTAAAAGACATCATCACAGTGGGAGGATGAGAGCAAGCTGGTTAGGAGCAAAATGGAATATGTCATACTAGGCTTCCTTTTCACTGTTACACATTGTCCAAGCAATCTGACTTTTCACCATTTATGCCATTTATGTATGGTATTTAGGTAGAGTGAAAAAGACAGGCAGGAAGACAAAATGGATGGATTTTCCACGAGCTCCTCCTACATTATCCCATTTGGAAAAATCAATCAGTTGCCCAGAGGCTAATTAGTAGGAAGGAGGCCACCCAGGATTCCAGCCCAGGTCTGTCTGACTCCTGGGTTAAGCTCTTCTCCTATATTAGTCACTGTCATCTAATTCTAACCCCCAGAATCTGCCCTTGCTGCAGCAGCCTAGAGAAAGTAGGAAAATGAGAAGTGAATCTGAAAAGGACACTCACTGTATTTTTTTTTTTTTTTTTTTTTTTGAGATGGAGTCTCACTCTGTCACCTAGGCTAGAAGGCAGTGGCGTGATCTTGGCTCACTGCAACCTCTGCCTCCCAGGTTCAAGTGATTCTCCTGCCTCAACCTTCTGAGTAGCTGGGACTACAGGCACCCGCCACCACGCCCAGATAATTTTTGTATTTTTAGTAGAAACGAGGTTTCATCATGTTGGCCAGGGTGGTCTCAAACTGCTGACCTCAGGTGATCCACCCGCCTCCGCCTCCCAAAGTGCTGAGATTACAGGCGTGAACCAACGCGCCCAGCCTGGAAGCTCACTCTTTTAAGTGCATTTTAGAATGAGCTTCAAGTACCCACATCCCTAACCCCCGTTTTGCATTGTGTGTATGTGTGGAGAGAGACAGAGAGACGGACAGGGAGACTGAGAGCCACAGAGAAATCAAGGAGACTTCACCAGAAAGGCTCTGGCAGAAATGTGTGTGGAGATGTTTGTGTGACTTTATTTAATCAGGCACTACTGCCACCCTGTCATTCATCCCACAAGTGCTTACGAAGTGTCTACTTTGTATCAGGCACTGTGCTAGGTGTTGCGGATAGAGAATGGAATAAGACACAGTCCCTGCCATGGGACATGCCCACTGGTGATAACAGTCCTCTATGAAAGCCACTGATGGCAGCATGCCCAGAGTACCTTGAGAGGGAGCCTAACCAAGGCTCAGGAGAACCTTCAGAAACCAAGTGATGGCAAAGTTTGTTTTTTTGTTTGTTTGTTTGTTTGTTTGTTTGCTTGGGGGTTTTTTTTGGGGGGGGTTCGAGATGGAATCGTGCTCTGTTGCCCAGGCTGGAGTGCGGTGGTGTGATCTCGGCTCACTGCAAGCTCTGCCTCCCCAGTTCATGCCATTCTCCTGCCTCAGCCTCCCGAGTTGCTGGGACTACAGGCACCCGCCACCACGCCCGGCTAATTTTTCAAATTTTTTTGGTAGAGACAGGGTTTCACTGTGTTAACCAAGATGGTCTCGATCTCCTGACATTGTGATCCCCCTGCCTCAGCCTCCCAAAGTGCTGGGATTACAGGCCTGAGCCACTGCGCCTGGCCAGCAAAGTTTGTTTTGAAGCACAGAAGAAGTCAGTGAGATGAAGCAGCAGGAAGAGGGTCTTCTAGAAAGAGCAAACAGCATGCACAAAAAAACTAAGGTCAATTTTTAGTCCAAACCACAATTTCTAGATTAGAGGAGTTCAACCCTGAGTTAACTGCCTCGGCTGGGTCCTCCTCACGATACAGTTCTCAGGAAGGGGAAGGCATCCCTGGAAGAGGATGACCAGTTTAACTGGGCTGGAGCAAGTGCCGCAGCTCCACTTAACTGACAGCAACTCCCTCTTCATCTATCCTGGGGCAGACTCAGCTTCTCTACTTTTCTACCCTGCTTTCTTACACAGAGGAAATGCTCATCAAAAACTGTTAATCATAATGATCCCTTTCATATTATTTGTACGACCCTCATTGAGCCTGTGACATACTGTTGTATTTCTACTTGATGGATGAGTTAGCAGAGGTTCCAAGGACTTAAGAAACATACCCAGAATTGCACAAAGCTAGGAAATGACTCTTGATGCCTAATATCAGGCATCAGATTAAGCGCTTTGTGCATGATACTACAGGATGCTGATGATAATGGCTGATGATGGCCATAATGAGGAGGAGGAAAAGGAAGAGATCAGAGAAGAAAACAGCATTTTTTTTTTTTTTTTTTTTTGAGACAGAGTCTCACTCTGTTGCCCAGGCTGGAGTGCAGTGGCACAATCTCGGCTCACTGCAGCCTCCACCCTCTGAGTTCAAGCGATTCTCCTGCCTCAGCTTCCTGAGTAGCTGGGATTACAAGCAACTGCCACCGTACTCGGCTAATATTTTGTATTTTTAGAAGAGACAGGGTTTCACCATCTTGGCCAAGCTGGTCTTGAACTCCTGACCTCATGATCCACCCGCCTCGGCCTCCCAAAGTGCTGGGATTACAGGCATGAGCCACTGCACCCAGTCAAAAACAGCATGTCTTGAAGGGTTTCCAATTGTTTTGAACTTGTTTTCCCAGGTGCAGACAGGATTTGGAAGGTTGGGCTCTCACTTCTGGGGCTTCCAAACCCACGACGTCCTGCCTGACATTGTCACCATGGCTAAAGGGATTGGGAATGGCTTTCCCATGGCAGCAGTCGTAACCACTCCAGGTAGGACCCACAGGCAGTTTGTGTTTGCTTCTGGGCCTCATACATTGGGCTATGGTATTAAACACGTGTGTTGGAACTTGTGTAGATTGGAGACAATCATGGAAACCGCACGATGCATTTCCCAAGCAAATGAAAGAGAGAAACAGTCTGTCTGCCTGACTGTGAAACAGATGGAAGAAAGACAGCCCTTTTTTTTTTTTTTTTTTTTTTTTGAGACAGAGTCTTGCTCTGTCGCCCAGGCTCGAGTGCAATGGCACAATCTTGGCTCACTGCAACCTCTGCCTCCCCAGGTGCAAGCAATTCTCCTGCCTCAGCCTCCTGAGTAGCTGGGATTACAGGTGTGCACCATCAAGCCCAGCTAATTTTTGTATTTTTAGTAGAAACGGGGTTTCACCATGTTGGCCAGGCTGGTCTTGAACTCCTGACCTCAGGTGATCCGCCTGCCTTGGCCTCCCAAAGTGCTGGGATTATAGGCGTGAGCCACCGCACCCCCATCGGAAACCAGCCCATTCTGATCTCCCTGTAAGGAAGACTAATTCTCCCATGCCTACCATGAAACGGAGGGTTCCACCACACTTTAGAGGTATATAGAAGAGGGAGAGGGGATGGAAAGAGGAGAGGGGTGGGAGAGCGTTCTGGTGTCTCTTCCATTTCTTATAAGAAAACCAGTTCCTTGGGCTTAGATAGGGCCCCACCCTGATGACCTTATTCAACCTAATTACCTACTTAAATGCACTATCTCCAAATACAGTCTCATTCAGGGTTAAGGCTTCAACCATACGCATTTGAGGTGATACAATTCAGTCCCTAACATCTACTATCAGTTGAACGAAGAATGAATTGGATAGGATGCCATTTACAACACGAAGTAACTGTAGTCCAAATGGCGCCATGAGAGAATGTGGACAGTAATGTGTCCCTCTTTCCACACCTTCTATTTTTTCCCTCTAGAGATTGCCAAATCTTTGGCCAAACGCCTGCAGTACTTCAACACCTTTGGAGGGAACCCCATGGCCTGTGCCATTGGATCTGCTGTGCTTGAGGTTGGTGCCAGTGGCCACATTAGCCACATTTCACAAATGACTCTTTCAAAACCACACACGCTTTGGCAGAACTCTATCATGCTGAATTATTAAAGGGGAGAGTTAATTCATAGTTTATGCATTAAAGTTAGATTTCCGTTTATTATTCTGCCTTCTCCCTTTTTAAAGATCTACTTTGGGTGCTTGAAGTGTTGGATAAGAAATAATATATAATAAACCTCACATACATGGGAAATATAAGAATTTTCCTAGCCAGCTGAAATTTCTTTGTTATCTGGGTAGTGATTTACAGATGTTAACTGCCATCCTTGTAATTAGTTTCATGTTGGCCTTCTCTTGTACATTTTTTTCTTCCTTCCTTTTGTTGTACTATTATAAATTGAATGACTAAGGAGACACTGAGTTCTACATGCTTACAACAAGGTAATTCAGCTCTTCAGCCCTACACCATTGATTTAGCCTGGGATCACATCTGTTTAAAAAAAGATTTATTTTTTATATTCTTGCTAACATGCCTAATATCATGTGCTTAAAGAACTATAACAAATTTCTGAAAGAATGTCTAAGAAGTAAATGACAGTGTTTTTTTGTGGGGAGGAAAACTAGGTGGCTGGGGGCCAGGGGTCAGCAAGAGTCACTCTGCTGTATGTACTTTTATGCTTGCTGATATTTATATATATACACACACATATATATTTATATATGTATATATATTTATTTATTTCAATAGCTTTTGGGATACAAGTAGGTTTGGTTACATGGATGAATTGTATAGTGGCAAAGTCTGAGACTTTAGTGCACTGTCACCCAAGTGGTATACATTGTACACAATATGGAATTTTTCATCCCTCACCCCCCTCCCACCTTCTCCCCTTCTGGGTCTCCAATGTCGATTGTGTATCCATAGCTTAGCTCCTACCTATAAGTGAGAACACTTATTAGTTGCTCCAAAAGACATTATTTTCTTTTTTATGGCTGAGTAGTATTCCATGGGGTGTGTGTGTGTGTGTCTGTGTGTGTGTGTTTGTGTGTGTATACACACCGCATTTTCTTTATCCACTCATCAATTGATGGGCTCTTAGGTTGGTTCCGTATCTTTGCAATTGTGAGTTGTACTACAATAAGCATACATGTGCAGGTGTCTTTTTGCTATAATGACTTTTCTTCCTTTGAGAAAATACCCAGAAGTGGGATGGCTGGACCAAACGGTAGACCCACTTTTAGTTCTTTGAGAAATCTCCATACTGTTTTCCACTGAGGTTGTACCGATTTTACAGTCCCACCAGCAGTTACACTCACTGATTTTTGACCATGAACTTCATTTACCTATTCCAAAAAAATGAAATTTAAAAGTATTTTTAAACAAAAATAAATAAGTAAATGCTGCTCTTGCTAATTAAATAGTTATTTTCGAAAACAATCAAATCATGAGATGAGAAAGTATGGGTAGGAATATGTCATTTATTTGACTTTGTGGACATTGCCAATTTTTTTTTTTTTTTTTTTTTTTTTTTTTTTTTTGAGAAAGATTCTTCCTCTGTCACCCAGACTGGAGTGCAGGGACACAACCATGGCTAACTGCAACCTCTGTCTCCTGGGTTCAAGAGATTCTCATGCCTCAGTCTCCTAAGTAACTGGGATTACAGGCATGCACCACCATGCCCACCTAATTTTTATATTTTTGGTAGAGATGGGGTTTCACCATGTTGGCCAGCTAGTCTCAAACTCCGAACCTCAAGTGATCCACCCACCTCAGCCTCCCAAAGTGCTGGTATTACAAACATGAGCTGACATTGCCAACTTCTTTTAAAAAGTGCTTTGTTACCTCAACCAATTTAGAAGGTAGAGAAGGTTTAGGTGAACAAATAGGTCTTTAAAAATAACAAGGTTTGCCTGGAGTCATGCAAGTATTGTCAGCTAAATAAAAATACAGTATTTTTCATGTGTCTTGTCAAGAACCCCAGGTGTTTGCTGTAAGTAGAACTGAGATAAAAATCATTTTATATCTTCTAGTGCCCTGGCTCTGGGCTCAGCCAAAGAGGCCAGAGCCCCAGACCAGGTTGCTTGGGCCATGAGAGCCCACGTCTGGCTGAGGACTGCTGAGCAAAGGTCACCATCTTCCAGTAGGGAAAGCACCTGTGAGATTTCTTTCCTCAGAGCATTCATCCTATTCATGACTATATCCCAGTTCTCAGCAAAACCTGACAATAACAAGCCTTGGGATTTTAGAATCTACATTTTCAACTGCATTGAGACACACCTTTTATTCTATTCTAAACTATTTTTTGTTTGTTTTTTTGAGGCAAAGTGTCATCTGTCACCCAGGCTGGAGTGCAGTGGCGCCATCTTGGCTCACTGCAACCTCCACCTCCCAGGTTCAAGTGATTCTCCTGCCTCAGCCTCCTGAGTAACTGAGATTACAGGAGCCCACCACCGAGCCCAGCTAATTTTTGTATTTTTTTTTTAAGTAGAGACGGGGTTTCACCCTATTGGTCAGGCTGGTCTCGAACTCCTAACCTTGTGATCCGCCCACCTTGGTCTCCCAAAATACTGGGATTACAGGTGTGAGCCACCACACCTGGCCTATTCTTTCCTAAATTCTTAGCCACCTCTGAAGGTGAGGGAGTTGGGGGCAGAAGCATATCCCCTCCCCTAAGACTTTTCTTCTCTCCTTACGACAAATCTTTTTGTAGTCCTTGTGGTCACACTAGACTTGTTCTGGATTCTGTTTGGTTAGGTTACAAGAGGGCCATGTCCGATGACTTCTCCACGATTCTTAGTCAGTCTTAAAACTTCTGCCATGTGAGATCATTTGGGGCTTTCTCTCAACAGGTGATTAAAGAAGAAAATCTACAGGAAAACAGTCAAGAAGTTGGGACCTACATGTTACTAAAATTTGCTAAGCTGAGGGATGAGTTTGAAATTGTTGGAGACGTTCGAGGCAAAGGCCTCATGATAGGCATAGAAATGGTGCAGGATAAGGTAGGTGCTGATCTGCTCCTCTCTCTGCAGCTGCTTGGGCCAGCGGGAGATATAGGAGGAAACATTAACTAAACTTCGTTTACTCTCAGGGAGAGAGCACATACAAACAGCAAGCTTTCAGCAAAGTCCTTTAGAGATTAGTAGAGAGTGTTGAGTATGAACAAAATGTTGGCAGATCACCAAGAATTCTAGAGGGATGAGGGAGAGCATTTGGGAAAAGAAACCAACATTATCCTTGCCATCCTAGGCAAAGAGCATAGGCAATGACTGAATACTTAGAAATACAGGGAAGGGAGGAAATTATTTGGGGAGAAACAGAAGGAAGTAAGAAAGAAGGGCCAGGAAAGGTTATGGTGAAGGTTTGGGGTGAGGAAGTTAAATATATATTAGGGGTTGTTTTTGTTGTTGTTGAGACAGAGTCACACTCTGTCACCCAGGCTGGAGTGCAGTGGTGCTATCTTGGCTCACTGCAACCTCCGCCTTCTAGGTTCAAGCTATTCTCGATCCTCAGCCTCCCGGGTAGCTGGGATTACAGGCACGCACCTGTAGAGACAGGATTTTGCCATGTTTCCCAGGCTGGTCTCAAACTCCTGACCTCAAGTGATCTGCCCATCGTGGTCTCTTGAAGTACTGGGATTACAGGCGTGAGCCACCGTGCCTGGCTTACGTTGAGTTTTTTGTTTGTTTGCATGCTTACTTACTTGTGAATGGATTTCAACCTCCCAAGTAACCAGGGAGGAATGTTGCCCACTGAGACCTCTAACTCATCATAACAACAATTGAACTTAGCATCCTCCCCCAAACCAGATATTTCTCCCAAGATCACTGTTTGTTTCTCACCCTCCACCATTCTTCCAATTACTCAGCCTCCGTACCACAAAATCATCTGACTCCTCCTCTTCCCTTGTTTCCAACATCAAGATCCATTGATCCCTTCTCTGCCATATCTCTCAAATCTTTCCCTTTGTTTCTACTGCAGCCCCTATAGTAAATGCCCATAGGAAATTGTGCCTTTCCTCCATAAAATCAAAGCCTGAGAAGAGCAGGAGAATCTTGGCAGAAGGGAGGAGTAGCCAGACTAACCTCATGTCCACAGGGATCCAGCTTTCCCTAGCAATTTCTAGCTCTTTGGTCTTACCACCATTCTACTTTAGAAGTACTGATGCTCCATTTTTTACTCTTTAGACCAGACATGGGTATAAGTCTCTTCAATTCATACCACATGTCAGAGCCAGTGCAAAGCTGGGATGTTTAAATAAGATTTGAAAGCCAAGGGAAGACACCAGGAAAGTAAACAAAGGGTAATATGAGACTAAGATCCCCAGCTCACGGGTCATTTTATTTATTTATTTATTTATTTTGACCCCCAACTTGCTTTCTACAATGGAGAACTTCTAACAAGCTATAACGTATTTAAGTGTGTGGACAAGTACAAGAGTTATTGCAAGGCTCAGAAGAGTTCACCATAATCGCCACCCAAGGGGTTCCCTCAAAGCTGTCTATACTCCTCAAAGTGTAGACTCGAGAGAGGAAAGCCCAATGAGAGAGGAGGAGTTCTTCCGTTTTCTCTGTTCCGAACCCAACCTCTGTGTGCTTAAAGTCAGATGAACAAAGATGTTCATCACAACTTTGTCTTAGTAAAACACCAGAATCCCCCTCCCAGATGACCATTCAAACAAAACAAGCTAGCTTATGGCATCTCCCCACTATAATGGCATAGATATATATGTGACATGGAAATATGTGCAAGCTATATCGTGGAAACAATAAAACAGGTTTTTCTTAGTCCATTTGTGTTTCTATAAAGGAATATCTGAGGCTGGGTAATTTCTAAAGAAAAGATGTTTATTTGGCTCATGTTTCTTCAGACTGTACAGGAAGCATGACACTAGCATCTGCATCTGATGAGGGTCTCAGACTGCTTCTGTTCATGGTGGAAGGGGAAGAGGAGCTGGCATATGCAGAGATCACATGATGAGAGAGAGAAGGGGAAAGCAAGAAGGAAGGGGTGGGTAGGTGCCAGGCTTTTTCCAACAACCAGCTCTAGAAGGAACTAATGGAATGAGAACTCACTATGGAGAGGACAGCACAAGACATTCATGAGGGATCTGCCCTCACCACCCAAGCACTTCTTTTTAGGACCCACCTCCAACACTGGGGATCAAACTTCCATTTGAGGTTTGGAGGGTCAAATATCCAAACTAGAGCGAGGTTATAAAGTAGTATCTATAGAAGGGGCTCTTTTTGTCTTCGCTGAACCATTTGTTAATATAAGCATGGGCTCTAAGGGCAGACCACCTGGATTTAAATCCCAGCTCCTACATCCCCTAATTCTACTCACTGTGCGCTCAATGCCATTCACTCTCCAAATCCAAATGCCACTCAAACTTTTCCTCAACCATGGAACATGGTATTTTCCCCTCTATATCTACCTATGGAAATCCTAGTCTTTTTCAAGATCAAGCTCTCCATCGCATCTCCTTAAAGCTTGCCTTTGCTTCTGCTCTATCCAAGAGATCCACCCTTCAGAGAATTCCTCTTGTACTCACTGTCTAAGGAACTGCTTTGAAAAGATCTTTCCGGCCGGGCGCGGTGGCTCAAGCCTGTAATCCCAGCACTTTGGGAGGCCGAGACGGGCGGATCACGAGGTCAGGAGATCGAGACCATCCTGGCTAACACAGTGAAACTCCGTCTCTACTAAAAATACAAAAACTTAGCCGGGCGAGGTGGCAGGCGCCTGTAGTCCCAGCTACTCTGGAGGCTGAGGCAGGAGAATGGAGTGAACCCGGGAGGCGGAGCTTGCAGTGAGCTGAGATCCGGCCACTGCACTCCAGCCTGGGTGACAGAGCGAGACTCCGTCTCAAAAAAAAAAAAAGAAAAGATCTTTCCCACTATATTAGTCCATTCAGGCTGCTATAGCAAAGTTCTATACATTGGATGTCTTATAAACAACAGAAATGTATTCCTCATGGTTCTGGAGACTGGAAAGTCCAAGAACAAGGAGCAGGTTGACCTGGTGTCCGACGAGGGCCCACTTTCTGGTTCATAGATGGTGCCTTCTTGCTGTGCCCTCACATGGTAAATGAGGCAAAAGAGCTTTCCGGGGCCTCTTTTATGAGGATACTGATCTCATTCATGAGGGTTCCACTCTTGTAACCTAATCACCTCTCAAATGTCCCACCTCCAAATATTATGCCTTCACTTTGGATATTAGGTTTCAATGTATGAATTTTGAGGGACACAGACATTCAGTCTGTGTCACTTAATCTGTATTTGTTTACTCACTTTTTATGTATAAATGTCCTATTTTCCTAAATAAGTTTACACTTTTGAGACCAGGAAACATATAGATGGTGAGTGCTTTGTGTTTGTCGATTAATTTCAGGCCCCTGCAACACATCATGCCACATTCACGTAGTTATAACACCCAAGAACTTTGCTATAATGCTGTCCAGCATCACCCAGGATAGGTACTCTCATATTCTGTTGGTAAGGAGCTACAGCCCTTTGGACAGCAATTTGTCTGTAGCTCTCCAAATTTTAAATGTCTATACATTTTTACGTGGTGATATGGTTTGAATACGTGTCACCTCCAAATCTCAGATTGGAATGTAATCCCCAGTGTTGGAGGTGGAGCCAGTGGGAGGTGTTTGGATCATGGGGGCAGATAACTCATCTGTGGCTTGGCAATGAGTGACTTCATGTGAGATCTGGTTGTTTAAAAATGTGTGGCACCTCCTCACTCCCTCTCTTGCTCCTGCTCTCACCACATGACCCATCTGCTCACCCTTTGCCTTCCGCCATGATTGTAAGTTTCCTGAGGCCCTCACTAGAAGCGGGTGCTGGAGCCATGCTTGTACAGTCTGTAGAACTGTGAGCCAATTAAACCTCTTTTCTTTATGAATTACCCAGTCTCAGGTATTCCTTTGCAGCAACACAAGAATGGGCTAACATACCTGGCAATTTCTAGAAGTGTGTCCCAAAGAAATACTTTCAAAAGTGTCTAAAAATATGTATGAATAGGAATATTTGCAGCATTGTTTATAACCATGAAAAAATGGAAACAACCTAAATGCTCAACATTAGGAGATTGAGCAAATTACTGCAATGAGATACTAGGTAACCTTTAAGAAGACTAGGTCCAAATATACTGACATGGAATATACTATATATTATTGAAAGGAAATTGCCAGACATTATAAAATGACTTATTTTTTTAAACATGCATATAGATGTATTTACATGCGTAGAAAAAGTATCTGGTTCGCACCAAATTGTTAATAGGAGGTGTCCCTTGGAATAAGATAGGAAGTGGAGAAATGTTCTGGTTTTACTTGATGCACTTCCAGAACATTTGAATTATTTTCAAATATTAAGTTTACAATTCTTTAAATATAGATTCACCAAAAGAGATAAACATGACGCTCCATTATACACTCATCAAGAACTTGAATTACTAGCATGCCCACTTCATTATCAAGTAGTTGGGGCATAGGCATGGGCACAAGGGCCTCAGCAGGCTGTGCTATGGCTTTAGCCTCAGTAGAGTTTCAGACTCTGCTTTTTTCCCTGAAGAAGGCATACAAGATGTTCAATTAGCCATAGCAGTTGAGGCCAGGGAGGAATAAAATGGGCAAGGGAGCCAAGAGGGTGCTGGCCCAGAGCAAGGCTGGGTGAAGCCACACAGACTCCGCCCATTCAAAACTGTCATGTTGGCCCAGGCATGGTGACTCACACCTGTAATCCCAGCACTTTGGGAGGCTGAGGTGGATCACTTGAGGTCAGGAGTTCGAGACCAGCCTGGCCAACATAGTGAAACCCCATCTCTATTAAAAATACAAAAATTAGCCAGGTGTGGTGGCAGGTGGCTGTAATCCCACTTACTCGAGAGACTGAGGCAGGCGAATCAGTTGAGCCCAGAAGACAGAGGTTGCAGTAAGCTGAGATTGCACCACTGCACTGCAGCCTGGGCAACTGAGTGAGACTCTGACTCAAAAATCAAAACAACAACAACAACAAAAGAACTGAACCCCCAATTCAACCTTCCCTCCAGATTACTCTCTGGTCCCTCTGGCCTCTCGAATCATATTTAATGCCCTTCTAGTTCTCACAGTTTAGCCCTAAATTATTATCATTGACCCTTTCCAATCAATCATAAGCAGGAATGCATGATAGCATTTTGGGGTCAATGAGAAGATTCTAGTCCTTCCCTCTGCCTCAGTTCCTTTCTGATCCAATAGTCTGAAAGTTTGAATATGTATTTTGCTTATCTTAAGGCTTTAAGACAGACTAAAACGAGCATATCTCTCTAGGAGGTCCCTTCTTATTACAAGAAATAGAGGATTGGGGAAAGAGTTGGATCTGGGGTTGGTGGGAAGAAGGAAGTGGATGGCAAAGCCCAGAGCGAGGGTGGGTAGGAAGTGCGGAGGATGTAATGAAGCTGGGCACACTGGAGAGGCCCCGCCTACCTCACGAGGATCGCAAGGGCTGACCCAGAGCTCATGTCTTATGCATCTAAAACCGGAGAGCCAGCCCGGTGCAGAAGCTCAGTGAGGCTGGGCTATGGAGAAACAAGAGACCAGTGGCAGCAACAGGCCTCAGCGCTCATCGTGGAAAAATTAGAGCAGTACTTAGCCCTGGCACCTGAGGACCATTTTAAAAACGCAGATGCCTAAGCCCTACTTCAAACATTCTAATTCGATTGGCCTAGCATGAGGCCCAAATATCTGTCGTCTGAAAGCCTTCCAGGTAATGCAGATATGCTCTCAGGTATAACATGACTAAGTCAGAGGGAGACATTTGTACTCACAGACTGGGAAGACAGGAGATGCACAGAAAGGATGCAAGTCAGTTCAATGTCTGACCCCACAGGGAGGGGACCTGCTTTGGATGGCCGGGGATCTGAACAGCCTCTTGGCTCCTGGAAGCACTTACCTTTCCTAACCCTGGAGGATGCAGTCTTGGGGGAGAAAGAGCAAGTCCTGCAAGCAGAGAAATTAGCTCCTCAGCTGTCCCACCGCGCTGCCCAGGGAAAGCTCAGGCTGCTGGTGCCTTTGCGCAACTTCTAAGCCATTTCGTGGCCTTTGAAATGAGCCCTTTCCATGGGCAGAACAAAGTGAAAAGTTAAGGAGAATTTCCACGTAAAACAGACTCCAAATTTAGCTATTAAGAAACCAGACTCCCAAGGCAGCCATTAGCAAAGCTAAGATTCACTGACTATCCGCACAGAACTTCATTTTGTCTTTTGGGAATTTGGGATGAATTGGGATTAAAAACAAACATTTTTAATAACATCCTCCAAAAATCTGGTTCAGCAATTAGCAACTTTATTTAATTACAGGGGAAGGAGAGGACAGAGAGAAAGAGGGAGAGAGAGAAAAAAAGAGGGGCATTGATGGCTGGAGGGTTTTTCCTTTTTCTTCTCTTGGAAATAATTCCTGTAACCATTCCAACACCAAATAGAAAGCTTTCTAAAAATATATTTACAGATGAGCCGCCGACCTCTCCCCCGTGAAGAAGTGAATCAGATCCATGAGGACTGCAAGCACATGGGGCTCCTCGTTGGCAGAGGCGGCATTTTTTCTCAGGTAAGAGAAAGACTGGTCTTTACCTATCGCTCTAGGTAGGAGTCTCTCTGGTTTCCTAGTGCTGGTCACAGTTTCTTCACAACTGTGCCGGGGTACCCAGCCACATGTCATCTAGGGATGAAGCTCGGGTATGCAAAAAAAAAAAAAAAAAAAAAAAAAAGGAGGGGACAGTGCACCTATCGGGCCACGAGGGGGCGCTGAGTGAAAATAGTTTGGTAGTCGCGGCTCTGTGGTAAAGATAGAGGCAGACACAGGATGGTCAAAGCAGACAATTTACAATATGGATGATAAGAAACATCACAGTCATGCTATAAATAATTTGTCTCCTGTATAATTAATCCTAGTCCCTGTGAAAGCAATTCTGGCCGTTCTTAGCTCAGCCCTGGGTTCTGACTTGGTGACCCTGCTAAGCCTTAGTGGCCTCTGTGGCCGGGAGCAACCCAACAGCATTAGCAGGCCCGGGTGACGCCTGTTGGAGAGATGGAGGACCACCTGGGCATAGCCCCCAATGCCCAACTCAAAATCAGCCACAGCAGGTGTCCCTCACCCTTAGGCTGGGAGATTCAGCGAGTGGAGCTCTCCTCACTCCCTTCCTTGAAAAGCCATGCCCAGCTCCACAGTGGGAACCCTGGCTTGCCCTGCACGCACTGCCCTAGGGCTGCTGCTGCCGTGAGTGAAGTGAGCTGCCCCTCAATCCCTCACAGCAACAGGCCCCTCCCCAGGAATGGGCTCCAGGGCAGAGACTTAAGAGAGAAGGTAACATCTGCTCCTCCCTAATTTGTCCTGCCCTTTGTCAACTTTCTTTCCCATTTTAAACATGCCTCATCCTTCCCAGTTTCCCTGCTCCATCCCTGCCTCTCACAATTTCAGTGGATACTGAAATACCTACTTCTTGCCTCATACTTCTCAGATAAAATTGAAGCTATCAGGTAAAACCTCTATATAAACTCATCGGTCCCCACATTTATTCTTTCCCCCGTGTTAGTCCCCCCAGCCTGCTGTCACAAAGTGCCATAGACTGGGTGGCTTATACATCATAGAAATTCATTCCTCATAGTTCTGGAGGCAGAGAAGTCCAAGATCAAGGTGCCAGCAAGTTCAGTGTCTGGTGAGGGTGCCCTTTCTAGGCAGCCATCTTTCAGCTGTGACCTCATATGGCAGAAGGGGCAAGAGAACTCCCTGGGCCTTCATGGGCTGTGCCCTCCTGACCTAATCACTTCCCAAAGGCCCCACTTTGCAAGACCATCACCTTAGGAGTTAGGGTTCCAACATAGGAAGTCAAGGGGTAGAGGCACAAATGTCCAGATCATAGCACCTCCTTCCCTGAAGGTTCTAGAAATGAGACATTTCTCCTGTTGAAATCTAGATCTTCCATCTGTGTGCTTGTTTCTCCAAGCTCCCTCCACCTTCACTCAAGGAAACATACCCAAGTTTTCTTGCATCTTCAACTTTTCCCCAACTTCCCCTTTAAACAAAACAGACTTAAAGTTCTCCCAGCTCAAACAACAAAACCGGAATGAGCACTTTTGCTGGGATGTGCTCCGTGATTTTTTTTCTAGTCCGTGATTTTTTTTCTAGTCCTAGTCATAAATATTGTTCTGTACAAATCAGATAGCATAATTTAATGATTATGAATCCTAAGACATGCAATTTATAAAGACATGAGATACTTGTGTACTTGCTTAGCTCTTCCTTTGTTATTTGGCAAAATTTGTTATGTGCTAAGCAACAGGTGTTATTCTGGAAACTGAAACTATTAGGTTGGTGTAAAAGTAATTGCAGTTTTTGTGATTTTTTTTTAATTGCAAAAACTGTAATTACTTTTGCGCCAACCTAATATGGTGATAAATAAGATCTGGTCCTTCCTTCATGGAGCTGGTGGGAGAGAAAGGCAAATACATAGAAAATTACAATACAATGTAGTAAGCTCATCTATAAATATTTTTTAAAAGGTATTCAAGGGAGAGAGAGAAGGGATTTCCAGGCCAGGCTTTCAGGCTAGCAGAATCTTAAATAATGAGATAAACAACCAAAATGTGCATGAAACATGGCAGAGTACAAATGACTGATTTTGCACACCACATTGCACCACACAGATGTGGCTGGTGCAAAGGCTTGAGGTGGTCAGTGGAGCTGGTATGAAGCCGTTCCTGCTTGTCGGGTACTGTCCTAACACTTTGCATGAACTGACTCATATAATGCTCCCAACAAGCCTATGAAATAAGTACTATTATTATCCTTATTTTACAGATAAAGGAAAAGACACACAGAGAGGTTAAGTAATGACAGAACCAGGATCCAAACTCAGGCAGTCTGATTTCAGAATCCGTCCCCTGAGGAGGACAAATCTAAGGGGACAAGACTGGAGACAAGGGGTCCCTCTGGGAGCCAAGGATGCTGTTTGAACTTGAGCTGTGGTAGTAAAGATAGAGGAGACATTCTGAGGATAATCCTGGAAAATGCACAGAATGTGGATATGAAGAACAAGAGAGAGTTGAGGAAGAAGCTCTCATGTTGGTTGGGAGCGGGCAAGAATGAGTCCAGCTTTGAGCTTTCTCCATTCAAGCTGTTCATGAACATCTCGCTCTATCTACAGATGCTTCTTGACTTACAGTGGGGTTACATCCTGATAAACCCCTCTTAAATTGAGAATAATTTAAGTCAAAAATGCATTTAATGGACCTAACTAACTGTACATCTTAGCTTAGCCAGCATACCTTAAATGTGCTCAGAACACTTGCATTTGCCTACGGTTGAGCCAAATCATGTAATAAAGCCTATTTTATAATAAAATGTTGAGTATCTCACGTAATTTATTGAATAGTGTACTGAAAGTGAAAAACGAAAAGACTGTATAGATACTTGATGTACAATTTCTACTAATGTGTATCGCCTTCCCATCATTGCAAAGTCAAAAAAAATCCTGTCAGGGACCATCTGCAGAAGTCTGTAGCTCGGAGGAAATGAATAAAGATCATGCTTTGTGGGTCATCAGCATTTACATGGTAAGATGAGGAAATCTCCCAGGAAGTCTAATGTCTAGGTAAGAAGCTCAGTGAGATGAAGATACAAACCTGCACAACACTGACATTTAAAGGGCAGGAGAGGCCAGGAGTGGTGGCTCACACCTGTGATCTCAGCACTTTGGGAGGACGAGGTGGGCAGATAACTTGAGGTCAGGAGTTTGAGAGCAGCCTAGCCAGCATGGTGAAACCCTGTTTCTACCAAAAATATAAAAAATTAGCTGAGTGTGGTGGCACGCACCTGTAATCCCAGATACTCAGGAAGCTGAGGCAGGAGAATTGTGTGAACCTGGGAGGCAGAGGTTGCAGTGAGCCGAGATCGTGCCACTGCACTCCAGCCTGGGCAACAGAGCGAAACTCTGTCTCAAATAATAATAATAATAACAAATAATAATAATAAAGGGTAAGAGAAGGAAAAAGCTGCCCAGGTAGAGGCAGAAAGCATGGATAGGTATGAAGAGAGTAAGAAGAGTGTGAAGTCATGGAAGAAAGAGACGGGAGAGGTTCAGGAAGTGGGGTGGGGAATTCCAGAGTCAAGTGCAGAGAAGGCCACAGAGGATGAGGGCTGGAAGATGCCCAGTGGATTCCACACTTGCAGGTAACTTTAGTAGAGTAGTTGATGCAGCAGAAGTCAGACTGCAGCCAATTGAGATGTGAATGGGGGAAGGGCAAAGTGATAAATAATGGCCAGTAAGCACCAAACGGTGTTTTTAATGCTGTGGCTAAAAGCAGGAAGAAAGCATTTGTGAGGTAGCCATAGGGGACAAGGTGGTCAACACAGATTTGTATTTGGTGTGGTCTAAATTGGGATTATGAGAGCTTTAAGCCTGTTTGTTTATAGGCTAAGGAGAAGTTGAAGGGGTGTTTCCTGTGAAAGTGATGGGAGAATCCAGGGTCAAGGGCATAGGTGGACAATTTGGAGTTGAACAGCAAATATATCTTGTTCTCTGAGCCTTCAGGTAAGGTTATAGCAATGGATGTAAGAGCAAACAAGTTTATCTTGCCTGGCAGCTTCCATTTTCTGAGAAGTATGAGGCCTGATTGTCTATGAAATAGAGGGAGAGGCACAGGAGTTGAGTAAGGAAATTGAGAGGAATGATAAAGTTTTAGATTGAGAAAGGACAGTGAACAAGAAAAGTTGGAGGGACCCACAGAAGTTGGAGACCCCGAATATCTAGCATATCGCTCAGCCTAGTTGAGTGATTTTTCTCTAACTCTTCTCAGCCATCTAGATTGGAGAAAAGCCACTTAATAAAATCTTTTATTAGGGCTGGGATTGACTGTGTGGGTGCAGCAGAAGGGTAGAAATGCAAGGAAAATGAGGAGCAAGTGCAAGCCTACTTCAGTCAATTCTGTGTTCTGAGCTGGGTGGAAAGGAAAGAGGAGACCTGAGTGGAGCAATAGACCTGAAGACAATGGGTGAGTGAGGATTCTGAAGTTTTCATGAAAAGGAGAGCTGTAGTGGGGATCAGAAATTGAATTATTCCTGGTGACGAGGAGACTCATGGCATTGGTCATGGGTGTGAATGGATGCAGAGGGGCGGACATAAAGATTCTGGGAGTTGTGGCAATAAGGGCAGTGAGAAGTGAGTTTGCTGGGTTGCACATATGGACATGGAAGTCACCCTGGGCAGAAATGGAGTATAGAGAGGGGCCTAAGACTTCAGTGAAGGTGTAGAAGGGCCAGGAGGTAAATTTGTGACAAAAAGGAAAAGGGGCAGAGCCAAATTGTACAAGGGTTTGTGTGGAGACTGGAGGGTGAATGGCCTGGATCCAGCATTGGGGAGGGAGGAGGAGCCAAACCAAGAGGAACATGAGAAATGTCCGAAACACAAGGTTTTGGATTTTTAGTTTAGTGTATTTCCTCGAAGTCATATTTGATTCTCTGATGATTTGTTTTCTTATTTTCCGGTGTCTCCTCAGACATTTCGCATTGCACCCTCAATGTGCATCACTAAACCAGAAGTTGATTTTGCAACAGAAGTATTTCGTTCTGCCTTAACCCAACACATGGAAAGAAGAGCTAAGTAACATTCTCAGAAATAAAACTACAAGTCTCAAGAATTTGCCACTTATGTTCAAGGGTGAATTTGAAGAATTTCAGAACCAGTGGTATCCAGAGAACACCTGCAGCTCTCCATAGGAGCTGTAGAAGACATGGTTGACTGCCTACCAACCATATTTGTTAGCAGAGCCCCTTTTATCTTGAGAACTCCATTCTTCAGCGAAAAGATCTCCCCAGCTCAGAGAATAAATCCTAATTAGTTTTTGTTAGGTATGCTAATTTGATTCCCCTTTGCAGTGATTGGTTTATGCATGAATATGTGATGTATTTTTGTCCAACAAATCTTGAAGAAAAATATTTTGGTGGAGGTGCCTTCAGGGAAAGTTTGCTTCATCCCTCACTCTTCAGCTCAAGAAGAGATGTCTTGTTCTTGTACTGAGAACATCGTATGTCCATAATGAGATTCCTGGCACCATATCAGCTGTCTTGAAGTCATGAGGACAGCCCTTTTTGGCGAGGCTGGAAGATCGATGGAAGCAAAGTGTTTAGTGATGTCAATGAGCTACTCACTTAAGCATTCCTGGAGCCACCCTACCTCAGGGCTTCTTGATATATGAGGTAATAAATTCCTTCCACTGTATAAGACTTTTTTATTTTTCACTGTTACGGTCAAAACCATCCTGAGAAATGAGGCAGAAAATACCCTCAAAGAAACAACAGTTTTCCTCTCCTTTAACTCCCTTAAAACATCTATCAGAGCCTTCTTTTCTTGTCGTTACCTATTACCAATATCCCACTCTGGTCTGAACCTTTATTACTCCTATTGCAATACTCTCAAAGACCATAATTTCCCAAACTCTAGTCATTAGAATACACACTTATATAATTTCTCCATAGAGGCATACCACTTGTCTTAGGTATATTTTCCCTTAATTTGACTTTTTTACTAAGACGTACAGTAAACTTTCTGTAATTACAATAAATGATAAATCAATCCTACTTGTCATAAGTAGAAAGTAACCATAAAAACAGAGTGAACAGAAAACAATGTAATTCAGTTTTAGCAAGATGCAATTTTTACAAATGTTTTCAGCCTAAGTCCTATTTTTTCTTTGTTCAAAAGGGAGATTAGAGAGTAGTCAAAATGCCAGGTGAGGTGGCTCATGCCTGTAATCCCAGAACTTTGGAAGGTGATGGCAGGCAGATCACTTGAGGTCAGGAGTTCAAGACCAGCCTGGCCAACGTGGTGAAACCCTGTCTCTACTAAAAATACAAAAATTAGCCAGGTGTGGTGGCGCATGCCTGTAATCCCAGCTACTCGGGAGGTTTAAGTTTGAGTTTTATTGTTTCCTTTTCATATTTTACTAAATTCCTAAATTGTGTTTTCAGTGTTCTTCCCTTTTCCTTTGTGCCTTACTTATACGTCTTTGCCTTTCCTTTATCTTAAAGGAAAAGGAATGTTGGAAGTAGAGGGCTCCGAAGGAGAACTGGAAAATAAGTATTGACCTTTCTTGTTCAGTGTCCCTGACTGTAATTTTCACTGGTAAAGAGGAGAAGAAGAACATTCCAGGCAGGGCGAACCACAGAAGCAAAGAACTAAGATGCATGACATGGAAAGAATGGTGGAAATAAAGCTCAAAAAGCTTGTTTGGGGACAAGGAGGTGGTGGTTGCGGTGAGTGGAGATCGTGCCATTGCACTGCAGCCTGGGTCCGTTTCAAAAAAAAGAGAGAGAGAGTATTTGAAACATGTTAAAAATATACTGACAAACTGAGAACTTCTCCTAAATACAAACAGAATAGGGTATGGAGACCTGAAGGGAAATCACTTTCTCAGCATGTGATTGAATGCGTATCAAAAGTTGTGTTTCTGTTTGAAGCTAATTGTTCTCATTTTCTAACCCCTCCCCACCACCAGGTGTCTGTTCTGCTGATGCATCCTACACCTCACTGCCAGATTTGTTCCATCAGGCACTACTGAAACATAGCATTCCCTGGCACAAAACCTTCCAGCAACTTGCCATTAACCCCGGATGAGGTCAAAACCCTTTAACAAGGAGCCCGACGCTGTCTAGTATCCAATATCCAAATAGAGTGAACACTTTAGAAATGTTCTGTTTGGGCACAGTAGAAAGATCACTGGAATAAGAGTCAAATGACCCGAATTCTAAATCCAATTCTTCCCCTTATTTGCTATAATTGACTTTGGGCAAGCCTTTTAACTTCTTTTTAACCTGAGTTTGTTCCCAAGAGTGTAAATATTTGCCCTTCCTACCTTTCAGAGTTTCCTTGGGAATAAAGTGACCCTGTGGATGTAAAAGTGCTTTGCAAACCAATGACCTAGACAAATAGAAATTTCTTCCTTTCAAGCCACATTTCTCCACTTTCTTTCACTACAAAATCTTTCTCAAGAGCAGTTTTTGTGCCTTACTTATACGTCTTTGCCTCCTACCCAAGTCCCAACCACTAGGATTTCATTCCTGTTTCTCATTCCTTGGAAATGCCTTTTCAGAAGGCACCTAGTAACTTCTTTAAAATCGAAACTTAATATTTCCTTTAAATGGTCTTTCTGAACAATTGCCACTTCCTTCATTAGCTTCTGCAGTGTGGTCCTTCTATCTCAGATGGCTTTCTCAGCCTCTTTTCTGGCAACTCCTCAACTACAAGTTTCTGTCCTGAGCTGTCTCCTCTTCCATGCTATACTCTCTCTCTATAGGCAACCTTATCCATTTCTGAAATTTCACCTATCTTGACTATGCTGAAGACTTCTAAATATTTATCTTTAGTCCCCCAACCCTTTTTCTGAGCTCTAACCCCAACATTCTAGCTCTCTGGACTCTGTCATTTAGATGTCACAGGAACACTTCCAATTCAACAGATTTAACACAAACTCTACTAAATATCTCCTCCAAGAATCCCTTCTTTATTAATGGTACCCTTTTAATCTCAGGCTCACAATGATTTAGATCATTTTTCCCCTAAGTTATCTTTCTGCCCTTTATATGACTAAGTCTCATGAATACCTTCTTTGACATAATTCTTTCCAGTATGACCCATTTATACCCAAACTGCCTTAATTTGGACCATCAGCTGCCTAAACCGTTTAAACTGCTTTCTAACTGGTATCCTGGACTCCTTCCCAATCCATCCTCTACATTGATACCAAAGTCATTTACTTAACAAATAAATATGACCATGTCTGTTGTCTCTGGAAGCATTTGGGGTTTCCTATTGCCCAGAGAACAAAGCCCAAACTCCAACTATTATGGCATTCCAGACCTTCACAATTTGTCTCCAAACGAGCTTTTTGAGCTTTATTTCCACCATCCTTTCCATGTCATGTACCTTAGTTCTTTGCTTCTGTAGTTCACTCTGCCTGGAATGTTCTCCTCTTTGCCAGTGAAAATTACAGGGTCAGGGAGATTGAACAAGAAAGTCAATACTTACTTTCCAGTTCTTCTTCAAAGCCCTCTACTTCCAACGTTCCTTTTCCTCTAAGATAAGGAAAACGGAAGAATACTGAAAACACAATTTAAGAATTTAGTAAAATATGAAGAGGAAACAATAAAACTCAAACTTAAAACCAATAACAACAACAAATGTCTCCGGCCAAGATCCCTGCTACTGCCAGGACATCCTCTCCAGGAAGTAGGAAGCTGAGAGATTTAGTCATTCAAGTGAATTCATACAACATATTCCTTGTGGTTCCCTGGGTCTTATAGAAGCTTTTATATACCTAACTATATCCTGCTAGTTTCCCACGTCCAAGGGACATATTAATGTCAAAGTCAGAAATGAAATTCCAAAAGGTAGCCAGGTCCTGAGTCTCATTTCTTGACTACGAAGGCTACATGGCTGTACCCCAGTTCCTGCTCATCAGGATAAACTGCAACTGTTTCTTGAAGAGCAGTTGGGGATTAAAGATGAGCAAGTCATCAGAAGCATGGGAGCAGGAAGGGCAAAAATTGTGGCCATAGAATGCATATGGGTGTTCATTTCTTTCACTGGCTTATAAGCATGATGGATTCCTCCCTCTTTCCATTTGGAGTTGTGGGCAGAGGTTTAGCACCCCCATTTTTCTCCCTTCCTTTTTCTGCTCTCCCCACAGGCAGTGGGATGTAAGCCAGCTTACATAAGGCAAGGAGTCCACATTCTTGCCAAGATTTTTAAAAACTTTTTTTCTTGTTAAGATTGTCTAAAGTGAAAATAATGAACACTCAGCTCAAGTAAACCTTTTTCACACAAGGAACATATTGATAGTCAATCGTGATTAGAATATGCATTAAAATGTTGGCAACTGTTTAAAAACACTTCAGATGCCAATCTACTCAGGAGGGAGTAAATTTTTTTTAACCTTTTTTTGGAGACAGTCTCATTTTGTCGCCCAGGCTGGATTGCAGTGGCGCGATCTCGGCTCACTGCAATCCCTGGGTTCTAGCAATTCTTCCATTTCAGCCTCCTAAGTAGCTGGGATTACAGGCACATGCCACCACACTTGGCTAATTTTTGTATCTTTTTAGTAGAGACGCTGTTTCACCATGTTGGCCAAGCTAGTCTTGAACTTCTGACCTCAGGTGATCTACCTGCCTTGGCCTCCCAAAGTACCGGGATTACAGACATGAGCCGCTGCACCCAGCTGGGAGTAATTTTTTTAAAAGCCCATCATGCCAGGTGCGGTGGCTCAAGCCTGTAATCCCAGCACTTTGGGAGGCCGAGACAGGCGGATCACGAGGTCAGGAGATCGAGACCATCCTGGCTAACACGGTGAAACCCCGTTTCTACTAAAAAATACAAAAAATACTAGCCGGGCGAGGTGGCGGGCGTCTGTAGTCCCAGCTACTCGGGAGGCTGAGGCAGGAGAATGGCGTAAACCCAGGAGGCGGAGCTTGCAGTGAGCTGAGATCGCCCCACTGCACTCCAGCCTGGGGGACAGAGGGAGACTCTGTCTCAAAAAAAAAAAAAAAAAAAGCCCATCATATCAAGTTTTGTTTATATCATTAGTAATAATAATTATTGTAAAATAATACCTATAAATTAGTAATAGTCCTATAAATTAGTAATAGTAATTTAATAAATTTAATAAATTCGTAATACTAATTAACACCTATATTACTAATTATAATAATACAACACTACTTATTGTAAAATGACACCTATAAATTGGTAATATTTTATTATTATAAAATGCAGTCCTATTTGTATTGTAACACTCCAACTTGCATGTTGGTGTAACTTTTAACTTTCTAGTAATTCAAGCTAATTTCAAAAGGTGTCTGTAAACCATGGGAGGACTTAATTCTTCTTCCACCTTCAAGTTTCACTTAAGTCTCACCTTTCCTGCAAGGAACAACAAAAGAGCAATAGAAAACATGGCAGCATTTGCTACTTCCTCATCACAGTGTTTAAATCCGAGCATCATAGTCATCATTCAGAAGTGGTGTTGAAGACTGCTGGGCCCTGCACCAGTTTTTTGCTCTCAGTTAATTAAAGCTGAATGCTCACTTCCAACTGAGGCACAATCAGTAAAAATGGCACAGCTTTGCCCATGGAAAAGGTGATGGTAAAATACACACCCCAAAGTATCTCAACAGAAGCCAAAGGATCACTGAACTTAAAAAGAGTAAAGTCATAGAAACAAAAGCTTTATTATATGAATCCCTTTTGGTTCAATGAAAATAAAGGAGATAAACCTAGGTCTGATGGGTGTCAGATGTAGGGAGTGTTTGGTAGATCTGAAGACACTGTGAGATGAACCCATGGTGGAAAACACTCATAGAAGAGAGCTCAAAAACACAATTTAATCAAGAACAGGGTTTGAAGGGTCACTGCAGACAGCAGCTAGTGAAAAAACAAAATTTTAGATTGGAGGGACAACATGATGCAGTGGAAGGAGCCCACATAAAGTCTCCATTGGATTTGTTTTGGGTAAATTAATCCCTCTGAGCTGAAACTTCCTTGTATCCAAAAAGATGATCATATGGATCCCCTTGAACTCTTGTGAAGATTTAAAGAATACACTGGCAGCTTCTCCAATAATATTAACTTTCTCCTTAGGATTCCCTGCCGTTTCACCCAGAAACCCCTTTAGCTGGTGCTTGGCTGTCACCATCTTGAGCCAATGTTTATTTCTGTGCATATGTTTTATTTCCTTAACTGAATTCTAACTACTGGCAGGGTGACCTTCTCTTATCCTCTTATGCTTAGTGCCTAACACAGTGCTCCTCAGAGAAAGGGAAAAAGTAACTCCTAATGGGAAATAGATTCTCAGAAATACATGCTTAGATGACTTTTTCATTGAGTGAACATCGCAGAGTGTACTTACATTAATCTACGTGGTAGAGCCTACCACACAGCTAGGCCTTGTGGTATAGAGCTATTGCTCCCAGGCTGCAAACCTGTATAGTAGGTCACTGTACTGAATACTATACGTAAGAGTTAAAGAAAGAGGAAAGAAACATGAAACATGGCTCAACAGTCAGGGTGTGCTTATTTTAGAGAAATAAACCTGAGAGGGGCTTCTGTCTGATTTTGGTCAGGAGTATTCTCTCTTACAGACTAAGAGTATATATTGGTTTTAGGGTGAGGGGCCTTTTCACAAGCTTGGAATGTTTATGTGTTGGGGAGAAGTTTTATGGTGGGGTTGAAATGTCTCTGGGCAGAGGGGAGGTTATCTTGGGGCTGACATTTTTCCAGCCAGAGGGAGGTTATCTCGGGGCTGGCATCTTCCTGACCAAAGAGGGTTATCTCACATCTGGCATGTCTCTGGTTGGGGAGGGGTCTGAAATATTTCCGGTCAGAGATGTTATTTGTGGTTTATGGTCATGCTAACCTTAGCCATTAGGCTGATGCCCTTTGGATTTAGGTGGTTTTCGATTAATGGTGGTGCTTGTCCAAGAGGGTGATGTTCCCGTTATGTCACTGTAGGCAGTTGTAACACACAGCAAGTATTTGTATATTTAAACATATCTAAATATAGAAGACATACAGTTAAACTACAGCATAAAAAATAATTGTACACCTGTTTAGGGCACTCACCATGAATAGAACTTGCAGGACTAGAAGTTGCTCTGGGTGAGTCAGTGAGTGCATGGTGAGTGAATACGAAGGCCTAGGACATTCCTGTATACCACTGTAGACTTTATAAACACTGTACCCTCAGGGAACAAAAACTTTTTTAAACTTTTCTTTCTTCGATAATAAATTAACCTTAGTTTACTGTTATGCTGTTTTTACTTTATAAACTTACCTTTTGTTAACTTTTTGGCTCTTTTGTAATAACACTGCTTAAAACACAAACACATGGCACAGCTTTACAGAAATATTTTCTTTGTTTATATCTTTATTCTATAAACTTTTACTGTTTTTAATTTTTTTAAGTTATTTATTAAAAACTAAGATAAACGCAGTAGGCTAGGCTACCCAAGGTCAGGTTCATCGGTTTCACTGTCTTCCACCTCCACATCTTGTCCCATTGGAATATCTTCAAGGGCAATAACAGGCATGGTGTTGTCATCCATGATAACAATGCCTTCTGGATAACCCCTGAAGGACCTGCCTGTGGCTGTTTTACAGTTTTAACTTTTTTCTAATAACAAAAGGAATATACTCTAAAATAATGATTTAAAGTATACAAAAACCAGTAACATGGTCACTTATTATCATTATCAAGTATTATGTACTGTACATAATTGTACGTGTTAGACTTTTGTCAACAAAAAGAGTCAAACTGTAAAATATTTGAAGAGATTTATTCTGAGCCAAATAGGAGTGACCAATGACCCGTGACACAGCTCTCAGGAGACCCCAAGAACACATGCCTAAGGTGGTCATGTTACCAGACAGGGGTCCCAATCCAGACCCCAAGAGAGGGTTCTTGGACCTCACACAAGAAAGAATTCAGGGTGAGTCCGTAAAGTGAAAGTAAGTTTATTAAGAAAGTAAAGAGGCTGGGCGTGGTGGCTCACGCCAGTAATCCCAACACTTTGGGAGGCTGAGGCGGGCAGATTGCCTGAGCTCGGGGGTTCAAGACCAGCCTGGCCAACACGGTGAAACCCAGTCTCTACTAAAACACACAAAAAATTAGCTGGGCATGGCAGTCTGTGCCTGTAGTTCCAGCTACTCAGGAGGTTGAGGCAGGAGAATTGCTTGAACTAAGGAGGCAGAGGTTGCAGTGAGCCGAGATTGCCCCACTGTACTCCAGCCTGGGCGACAGAGCGAGACTCCTTCTTGAAAAAAAAAAAAAAAAAGGAAAAGAAAAAAGAAAATAAAGAAACAAAAGAATGGCTACTCCATAGGCAGAGCAACAGCATGGGCTGCTCAACTGAGTACACTTATGGTTATTTCTTGATAATTTTCTATGTGTATACTTATGGTTTAGCATGATCATATGCTAAACAAGGGGTGGATTATTGATGAGTTTTCAGGGAAAGGGGTGGGCAATTCCTGGAACTGAGGGTTCTTCCTTTTTGTAGACCATATAATGTAACTTCCTGATGTTGCCATGGCATTTGTGAACTGTCATGGCATTGGTGGGAGTGTCTTTTAGCATGCTAATTCATTATTAATTAGCATGTAATGAGCAGTCAGGATGATCAGAGGTCACTTTGGTCGCTATCTTGGTTTCAGTGGGTTTTGGCAGGCTTCTGTACCACAATCTGTTTTATCAGCAAGGTCTTTGTGCCCATTTCTTGTGCTGACCTCCTATCACATCCTGTGACTAAGAATGCCTAACCTTCTGGGAATGCAGTCCAAGAAGTCTCAGCCTTATTTTACCCAGCCCTTATTCAAGATGGAGTTGCTCTGGTTCAAACACCTCCGACAGTTGGACTACAACTAGGTTTTACACATTTTAGGGAGACATAAGATATCAATCAATATAAGTAAGATGTACATTGGTTCAGTCTAGAAACGTGGGACAACTGGAAGTGGGAGCTTCCAGGTTACGGTCAGATTCAAAGATTTTCTGACTGGCAATTTATTGAAAGAGTTTATCTAAAGACCTAGAGTCAATAGAAAGAAAATGTGTGGGTTAAGAAAAGGGATTGTGGAGACCAAGGTTCTTATTATGCAGATGAAGCCTCCAGGTAACAGGCTTCAGAGAAAATAGATTGTAAATATTTCTTATCAGATTTAAAAAGGTGTCAGACTCAGTTTATTCTCTTTGGATCAGGAAAAAGTCCTGGAAAAGGGAAAGAGAATTATCTACAGAATGTAGGTTTTTCCCTACAAGAGACAACTTTGAAGGGCAATTTCAAGATATGGCAAAGAAACGTACTTTACCTGTGGTTAAAATATTTTGATTTCCTTCCTTATCTGTTATGTGATGTTATGCCAGAGTCAGGTTGGAAATCAGGCCACATTATATAGGGTTAAATAAAACCCCTCTGATGAGACTTTGTGGTTTGTGGGGCATGACTCCCCAAGCCCCTTGGATAGGAATTTGGGCAAGAGAAGAAAAAAATGGTCAGAGTTTAGTCCCCACTTTTATATGACTGGCAGTGCAGTGGTTTGTTTCCATCAACATCACCACAAACAATAGCTCGATGGCACTAGAGTGACAGGAGTTTTTCATCTCCATTATAATCTTATGGGACCACTGTTTTATATGCAGTCCATTGTTGATGAAAACATTGTTAGATAGCACATGACTGTATTTAGAAATATACATAGTTAGAAATAGGTATTTAGACATATATGTATATTTAGAATATTAGGTAATTAAGTACCAAATCTTATTTTAGAAAGAAAAAGAAGCCATTCTTAGATGAATTGTGAGAAGGTCATAATAACCACGGGAAGAATCTATAGGCTTCCCGGAAATCTCTTATTCATTCCCTGAGGGGGTATTGCAAACCTTGCACTCCTCAGACCCTATCTCACCTCCCTGTCCTTCTCACCCTCAATAAATGATTTTGCATTTAATTTATCAGAAAAACAATGAAAGTATCCAGCAGGAATTCATATTATATCACTCTCCTGGGTAACACTTGCTACTACCATCCTGCTGTCTAGACGCCTCTTGCTTGCGGCACCAGCTGGTGCCTCCCTGCCTTTTCCCAGCTGTCTGCTTCCTCTCCCCAGTCTTGCTGGTATCCCCACCTCTCGCAGGGCTCTGCAAGAGTACCCCCGCCAAGTCCCAGGCTTCACTAACTGATGCCCACTTCACCCTTCACAGAGCCTATATTCACTTTCACAGTCAGGCTTTTGTTTATGTAAACATTTGCCCCTCCCTGTACATTCTCCAGGATCTTGCTGCATAATTTTTTTTTTTTTTTTTTTTTTGAGATGGAGTCTCCCACTGTCACCTAGGTTGGAGTGCAGTGACACAATCTCAGCTCACTGCAACCTCTGCCTCCCAGGTTCAAGTGATTCTCATGCCTCAGCCTCCTGAATAGCTGGGATTACAGGTGTGCACCACCATGCCCAGCTAATTTTTATATTTTTGGTAGAGAAGGTATTTCACCATGTTGGCCAGGCTCGGCTTAAACTCCTGACATCCAGTGATCCACTCACCTCAGCCTCCCGAAGTAATGGGATTAAAGGCTGAGTCACCACACCTGGTCCTTTCTGCATAAATTGCTCCTTCTCTACTAGATTTTCAACTTCTATGTCCCTCTGGGTTCTTCCTCTTAGCCTATAAATGTGCTTGTCTTTCCCATTTAAAAAGAAAACACTTTCTTCAAACATATATTCCTTTCAAAAAGTGATGCTGCTGGGAAAACTGTCAGGGGCTCTGCTATGTCACTCCCTCATTCCTGCTCTCTCTGTACTCTGCAGGCTGACTCCTGTGAACCAATTCTTGAAAGAAGTGCCCAATAACCCCCTCATTGCCACATCCAACAGAAATGCCTCAGCCTTCATCCTACTTGACATCTCTGTGACAGTTGAGACTGTTGGTCACACTATTCCAGAAATTCTCTCCCTCTCTACATTTTTTTTTTAATGGTTCCACAGTCTTTCATTTGAAATCACCTTTGCAAAAATTATGACGGTGAGAAAACTATGGCAGTGAAATGGATCTGATTTAAACGACCCCAGCTTGCCCTTCCCTTAATTAACCTTGGGCTTTTGGGACAAGCTAACTTTGGAAGACATTTAGGTTATCATTTAAATGATTAGAGTCCTTCCTCAAAACTCAACCACCTTTGTAAACCTAATGAAAGGCCGTCAGGCTGGAGGAGAAAAGAAGTCTGATTTTTGCTAAGGGTAGCCATTATTCTAGGGATCCTGCAGTTCATATCACTATTAAAGACTGGCCTTTGAGTTATCTTTTCAGATTTTTTTGCATGTCTGACACTCATGACTCCACTTGGACCCGATGGCTCTTATGGCCCCACCCAGGAGCAACTCAGCTCAAGAGGGCAGCTTCATCCCCTTATGATTTAATCTCCATCTCAACCAATCAGCAGCAAGCACCTATTTCCGAGCCACCCCCTTCTTTTTTTCCCTAACCTGCCTCTGAAAAACCCCTAATCTACAACCCTTGGACAAGACCGACTTGAGTATGAACTCTGTCTCCCACATATCATAGTCAGCCTTGTGTCTATTAAACTCTTTCTTTACTGAAATGTCATGGCCTTTATTTGTGCAGCAGGCAGGAAGAAGCCATCAGGCAGTTACACATTCTTTTACTAGCTCTTAGATCCTGTCCGTTCTCAGGTATTAGTTTATTTTTAGTTTATTCTTCAATGCTGGTGTGCCCCAGGGATTTTATTTTGATCTCATTTTTTTCCCTTTCTCTGTACACTTTATCTGAAGTGATTTCATCCATTATCCATGATGACTTTACTGTCTAGATGCTGAGGATTCTAAATACTCCTCCAGGGTAACTCCTCCTGAACTTACAGATTCATATAGTCAACAACCAACTGCCTGAACATTTTCCCCTGGGTACCTACTGCATTCTCACCCTCCTTTCTGAAGGGCATATGAACTACTGGCTGTGGGAGATATTGTTTGATCCACTGTCTTCTTGTCATCCTCAACCATGCAAGAGCTAAGCACTTGACTGTTCCTGTTATCTCGTCCCCTGCTCCTGTGCAATGCTGCAACTTGCAGGCATCACTAGTTGCTACTTGAAGCACATTTTTTTAAAAGCAAGGAGGTAGGAGGAGAGTGGAAATTATGCCAGAATGAAAATATGTTTTTTAATTTGTTCTTCCTAAGATGGCATTAGGGATAAGGAACACCAATATAGTAAGGGTACCATAGTAGGTGTGTTATTAATAACTATCATCTCAGCTGAGGTGGTCTCTAGCGAGATCAATTGGGCACCTGTACTTACCAAGACCTGCCACAGTGGGACCCTGATTCATACTTCTCAGGTGGTTCTGTGCCAGTTTCACACACCCGGGCAGGTGTGCCCTCTTTATTTTTGAAAAATCCCTGGCGTCAACTCCTAAACCTTGAGAGCCATTTACAGTAAACCCTCCTTCCTTCTTTCACTGATATCCCACCCTTCTTCTTCTTTTTAGCAGTGAGCTCCTTCCCTGACCAGGAGTGATGCCTCCTTTTACTTTGCCACTGCTTCTCATATTTCCTCAAGGAGAATCTGTGAACTCAGAATCAACTCCTGCCTGACTCCTCTAACCCTTCTAGGGTATCATGGGGAGAGTTGGTGGTGGGTTTTTGTAGAAAGAAGTAACATATATTTTCATTCCATCCTTTAAGTGCAGTAAAGAAAATGAAGAAAACAGTTTAATTTCTGTATTAAAGTTTTGAAGATTCAGATTTTGCCACTCTTGAAATTATCTTTCAGAAATGCATGCTGTCTAGATGCACAATTGAAATATATATTTGAAAATGTTGATTGTCGAGGGCGGAGCAAGATGGCCGAATAGGAACAGCTCCAGTCTCCAACTCCCAGCGCGAGCCACACAGAAGACCGGTGACTTCTGCATTTTCAACTGAGGTACTGGGTTCATCTCACTGGGGAGTGCCGGACGATCGGTGCTGGTCAGCTGCTGCAGCCCGACCAGCGAGAGCTGAAGCAGGGCGAGGCATTGCCTCACCTGGGAAGCGCAAGGGGGAAGGGAGTCCCTTTTCCTAGCCAGGAGAACTGAGACACACAACACCTGGAAAATCGAGTAACTCCCACCCCAATACTGCGCTTTAAGCAAACAGGCACACCAGGAGATCATATCCCACACCTGGCCGGGAGGGTCCCACACCCACGGAGCCTCCCTCATTGCTAGCGCAGCAGTCTGTGATCTACCGGCAAGGCAGCAGCGAGGCTGGGGGAGGGGCGCCCGCCATTGCTGAGGCTTAAGTAGGTAAACAAAGCTGCTGGGAAGCTCGAACTGGGTGGAGCTCACAGCAGCTCAAGGAAACCTGCCTGTCTCTGTAGACTCCACCTCTGGGGACAGGGCACAGTAAACTAAACAAACGCAGCAGACACCTCTGCAGACGCAAACGACTCTGTCTGACAGCTTTGAAGAGAGCAGTGGATCTCCCAACACGGAGGTTGAGATCTGAGAAGGGACAGACTTCCTGCTCAAGTGGGTCCCTGACCCCTGAGTAGCCTAACTGGGAGACATCCCCCACTAGGGGCAGTCTGACACCCCACACCTCACAGGGAGGAGTACACCCCTGAGAGGAAGCTTCCAAAGCAAGAATCAGACAGGTACACTCACTGTTCAGAAATATTCTATCTTCTGCAGCCTCTGCTGCTGACACCCAGGCAAACAGGGTCTGGAGTGGACCTCAAGCAATCTCCAACAGACCTACAGCTGAGGGTCCTGACTGTTAGAAGGAAAACTATCAAACAGGAAGGACACCTACACCAAAACTCCATCAGTACATCACCATCATCAAAGACCAGAGGCAGATAAAACCACAAAGATGGGGAAAAAGCAGGGCAGAAAAGCTGGAAATTCAAAAAATAAGAGCACATCTCCCCCGGCAAAGGAGCGCAGCTCATCGCCAGCAACGGATCAAAGCTGGACGGAGAATGACTTTGACGAGATGAGAGAAGAAGGCTTCAGTCCATCAAATTTCTCAGAGCTAAAGGAGGAATTACGTACCCAGCGCAAAGAAACTAAAAATCTTGAAAAAAAAGTGGAAGAATTGATGGCTAGAGTAATTAATGCAGAGAAGGTCCTAAACGAAATGAAAGAGATGAAAACCATGACACGAGAAATACGTGACAAATGCACAAGCTTCAGTAACCGACTCGATCAACTGGAAGAAAGAGTATCAGTGATTGAGGATCAAATGAATGAAATGAAGCGAGAAGAGAAACCAAAAGAAAAAAGAAGAAAAAGAAATGAACAAAGCCTGCAAGAAGTATGGGATTATGTAAAAAGACCAAATCTACGTCTGATTGGGGTGCCTGAAAGTGAGGGGGAAAATGGAACCAAGTTGGAAAACACTCTTCAGGATATCATCCAGGAGAACTTCCCCAACCTAGTAGGGCAGGCCAACATTCAAATCCAGGAAATACAGAGAACGCCACAAAGATACTCCTCGAGAAGAGCAACTCCAAGACACATAATTGCCAGATTCACCAAAGTTGAAATGAAGGAAAAAATCTTAAGGGCAGCCAGAGAGAAAGGTCGGGTTACCCACAAAGGGAAGCCCATCAGACTAACAGCAGATCTCTCGGCAGAAACTCTACAAGCCAGAAGAGAGTGGGGGCCAATATTCAACATTCTTAAAGAAAAGAATTTTAAACCCAGAATTTCATATCCAGCCAAACTAAGTTTCATAAGTGAAGGAGAAATAAAATCCTTTACAGATAAGCAAATGCTTGGAGATTTTGTCACCACTAGGCCTGCCTTACAAGAGACCCTGAAGGAAGCACTAAACATGGAAAGGAACAACCGGTACCAGCCATTGCAAAAACATGCCAAAATGTAAAGACCATTTAGGCTAGGAAGAAACTGCATCAACTAACGAGCAAAATAACCAGTTAATATCATAATGGCAGGATCAAGTTCACACATAACAATATTAACGTTAAATGTAAATGGACTAAATGCTCCAATTAAAAGACACAGACTGGCAAACTGGATAAAGAGTCAAGACCCATCAGTCTGCTGTATTCAGGAGACCCATCTCACACGCAGAGACATACATAGGCTCAAAATAAAGGGATGGAGGAAGATTTACCAAGCAAATGGAGAACAAAAAAAAGCAGGGGTTGCAATACTAGTCTCTGATAAAACAGACTTTAAACCATCAAAGATCAAAAAAGACAAAGAAGGCCATTACATAATGGTAAAGGGATCAATTCAACAGGAAGAGCTAACTATCCTAAATATATATGCACCCTATACAGGAGCACCCAGATTCATAAAGCAAGTCCTTAGAGACTTACAAAGAGACTTAGACTCCCACACAATAATAATGGGAGACTTCAACACTCCACTGTCAACATTAGACAGATCAACGAGACAGAAAGTTAACAAGGATATCCAGGAATTGAACTCATCTCTGCAGCAAGCAGACCTAATAGACATCTACAGAACTCTCCACCCCAAATCAACAGAATATACATTCTTCTCAGCACCACATCATACTTACTCCAAAATTGACCACGTAATTGGAAGTAAAGCACTCCTCAGCAAATGTACAAGAACAGAAATTATAACAAACTGTCTCTCAGACCACAGTGCAATCAAACTAGAACTCAGGACTAAGAAACTCAATCAAAACCGCTCAACTACATGGAAACTGAACAACCTGCTCCTGAATGACTACTGGGTACATAACGAAATGAAGGCAGAAATAAAGATGTTCTTTGAAACCAATGAGAACAAAGATACAACATACCAGAATCTCTGGGACACATTTAAAGCAGTGTGTAGAGGGAAATTTATAGCACTAAATGCCCACAAGAGAAAGCAGGAAAGATCTAAAATTGACACTCTAACATCGCAATTAAAAGAACTAGAGAAGCAAGAGCAAACACATTCGAAAGCTAGCAGAAGGCAAGAAATAACTAAGATCAGAGAAGAACTGAAGGAGATAGAGACACAAAAAACCCTCCAAAAAATCAATGAATCCAGGAGTTGGTTTTTTGAAAAGATCAACAAAATTGACAGACCACTAGCCAGACTAATAAAGAAGAAAAGAGAGAAGAATCAAATCAATGCAATTAAAAATGATAAAGGGGATATCACCACCGACCCCACAGAAATACAAACTACCATCAGAGAATACTATAAACACCTCTACGCAAATAAACTGGAAAATCTAGAAGAAATGGATAATTTCCTGGACACTTACACTCTTCCAAGACTAAACCAGGAAGAAGTTGAATCCCTGAATAGACCAATAGCAGGCTCTGAAATTGAGGCAACAATTAATAGCCTACCAACCAAAAAAAGTCCAGGACCAGATGGATTCACAGCTGAATTCTACCAGAGGTACAAGGAGGAGTTGGTACCATTCCTTCTGAAACTATTCCAATCAATAGAAAAAGAGGGAATCCTCCCTAACTCATTTTATGAGGCCAGCATCATCCCGATACCAAAGCCTGGCAGAGACACAACAAAAAAAGAGAATTTTAGACCAATATCCCTGATGAACATCGAAGCAAAAATCCTCAATAAAATACTGGCAAACTGGATTCAGCAACACATCAAAAAGCTTATCCACCATGATCAAGTGGGCTTCATCCCTGGGATGCAAGGCTGGTTCAACATTCGCAAATCAATAAACATAATCCAGCATATAAACAGAACCAAAGACAAGAACCACATGATTATCTCAATTGATGCAGAAAAGGCTTTTGACAAAATTCAACAGCCCTTCATGCTAAAAACGCTCAATAAATTCGGTATTGATGGAACGTACCTCAAAATAATAAGAGCTATTTATGACAAACCCACAGCCAATATCATACTGAATGGGCAAAAACTGGAAAAATTCCCTTTGAAAACTGGCACAAGACAGGGATGCCCTCTCTCACCACTCCTATTCAACATAGTGTTGGAAGTTCTGGCTAGGGCAATCAGGCAAGAGAAAGAAATCAAGGGTATTCAGTTAGGAAAAGAAGAAGTCAAATTGTCCCTGTTTGCAGATGACATGATTGTATATTTAGAAAACCCCATTGTCTCAGCCCAAAATCTCCTTAAGCTGATAAGCAACTTCAGCAAAGTCTCAGGATACAAAATTAATGTGCAAAAATCACAAGCATTCTTATACACCAGTAACAGACAAACAGAGAGCCAAATCAGGAATGAACTTCCATTCACAATTGCTTCAAAGAGAATCAAATACCTAGGAATCCAACTTACAAGGGATGTAAAGGACTTCTTCAAGGAGAACTACAAACCACTGCTCAGTGAAATCAAAGAGGACACAAACAAATGGAAGAACATACCATGCTCATGGATAGGAAGAATCAATATCGTGAAAATGGCCATACTGCCCAAGGTAATTTATAGATTCAATGCCATCCCCATCAAGCTACCAATGAGTTTCTTCACAGAATTGGAAAAAACTGCTTTAAAGTTCATATGGAACCAAAAAAGAGCCCGCATCTCCAAGACAATCCTAAGTCAAAAGAACAAAGCTGGAGGCATCACGCTACCTGACTTCAAACTATACTACAAGGCTACAGTAACCAAAACAGCATGGTACTGGTACCAAAACAGAGATATAGACCAATGGAACAGAACAGAGTCCTCAGAAATAATACCACACATCTACAGCCATTTGATCTTTGACAAACCTGAGAGAAACAAGAAATGGGGAAAGGATTCCCTATTTAATAAATGGTGCTGGGAAAATTGGCTAGCCATAAGTAGAAAGCTGAAACTGGATCCTTTCCTTACTCCTTATACGAAAATTAATTCAAGATGGATTAGAGACTTAAATGTTAGACCTAATACCATAAAAATCCTAGAGGAAAACCTAGGTAGTACCATTCAGGACATAGTCATGGGCAAAGACTTCATGTCTAAAACACCAAAAGCAACGGCAGCAAAAGCCAAAATTGACAAATGGGATCTCATTAAACTAAAGAGCTTCTGCACAGCAAAAGAAACTACCATCAGAGTGAACAGGCAACCTACAGAATGGCAGAAAATTTTTGCAATCTACTCATCTGACAAAGGGCTAATATCCAGAACCTACGAAGAACTCAAACAAATGTACAAGAAAAAAACAAACAACCCCATCAAAAAGTGGGCAAAGGATATGAACAGACATTTCTCAAAAGAAGACATTCATACAGCCAACAGACACATGAAAAAATGCTCATCATCACTGGCCATCAGAGAAATGCAAATCAAAACCACAATGAGATACCATCTCACACCAGTTAGAATGGCGATCAGTAAAAAGTCAGGAAACAACAGGTGCTGGAGAGGATGTGGAGAAATAGGAACGCTTTTACACTGTTGGTGGGATTGTAAACTAGTTCAACCATTATGGAAAACAGTATGGCGATTCCTCAAGGATCTAGAACTAGATGTACCATATGACCCAGCCATCCCATTACTGGGTATATACCCAAAGGATTATAAATCATGCTGCTATAAAGACACATGCACACGTATGTTTATTGCGGCACTATTCACAATAGCAAAGACTTGGAATCAACCCAAATGTCCATCAGTGACAGATTGGATTAAGAAAATGTGGCACATATACACCATGGAATACTATGCAGCCATAAAAAAGGATGAGTTTGAGTCCTTTGTACGGACTTGGATGCAGCTGGAATCCATCATTCTTAGCAAACTATAACAAGAACAGAAAACCAAACACCGCATGTTCTCACTCATAGGTGGGAACTGAACAATGAGATCACTCGGACTCAGGAAGGGGAACATCACACACCGGGGCCTATCATGGGGAGGGGGGAGGGGGGAGGGATTGCATTGGGAGTTATACCTGATATAAATGACGAGTTGATGGGTGCAGCACAGCAACATGGCACAAGTATACATATGTAACAAACCTGCACGTTATGCACATGTACCCTACAACTTAAAGTATAATAATAATAAATAAATTAAAAAAAAAAAAAAAAAGAATAGTTTGGTAAGTAGGGGGGCAGTGAGTTGGGAGTTCTGATTGGTCAGGTCGGAGATAAAATCACAGATAGCTGAAGCTATCCTCTTGCACTGAGTCAGTTCCTGAGTGGGGGCCACAAGACCAAATGACCCAGTTTATCGATCTGGATGGTGCCAGCTGATCCAGTGAGTACAAGGTCTGCAAAATATCTCAAGCCCTGATTTTAAGTTTTACAATCGTTATATTATCCCTAGGAGCAACTGGGGAGGTTTAGAATCTTGCAGTATCCAGCTGCATGACTCCTAAACTATAACTTCTAATCTTGTGGCTAATTGGTCAGTCCTGCATAGGCAATCTGGTCCCCAGGCAGGAAGGGGGTTTGTTTGGAAAGGGCTGTTATCATCTATGTTTTCAACTATAAACTATAAGTTAAGTTCCTCCCAAAGTTAGTTCGGCCTATGCCCAAGAATGAACAAGGACAGCTGGGAGGTTAGAAGCAAGATGGAGTTGGTTAGGTCAGATCGCTTTCACTATCTCAGTTATAATTTTGCAATGATGGTTTCAATCCTGTCACACCAATGCCATGCACACTGTCCAGGGGCCCAAGGACCTACCTGCCTAGCCTACCACTGCCACCACCAGCACCTGAGCATGCCACCTGGAGGCTCAAGGACCAGCTCACCCAGACCAGCCACCACTGGTATCTGTGTATGCTACCCAGGCGTGTGAAGACTGGCACATCTGACTCACTGCCACCACTACTGGTGCCTGAGGAGTGGCCTGCCTAGTGTCCCCGATCTCAACAAAGCCTTGCCCCAGTGTCTACTAACAAATGCACCCTAAGCCAATGAAGAACTCACAGTTATCACTGATGCTCATTACAGCCAAAGAAGTCATTATGAAGACTACACTAATGTGCCTACCCGGAAGCAAAGCCAAAGCACCCTTCCCAACCAACACCATTATACATGTATAGGAAAAAAGACTTTCCCTATGAAAGTTAATAGATAAAATTGTAAGAAGTAACACCAGATGTGCAGCTATCACCATAAGGACACCAGAAAACATGGAAAGGAAAGGAAACATAACACCTCCAAAGGACTACAATAATCTCCACTAACAGATCCCAAAGAAAACTTATGACATGTCTAAAAAATAATTCAAAATAATGATCTTAAAACAATCCAGCAAGTTGCAAGAGAACGCAGATAAACAACACACAGAAATCAAGAAAACAATTTATGAGCTGAATGAGAAATTCAACAGGGAGATAGATATCATAAAAAAGAACCAAACAGAAATCCTGAAGTTGAAGAATTCAATGAATTAAATAAAAAATGAAATCAAGAGCCTCAATAATAGACTAGATCAAACAGAAAAAAAAAATTGGACTTGATAAGAGATCTTTTAAAATAACTCAATCAGACAAAAAAATAATAAAAAAAGAGAGAGCAAGAAAGAGAAAAGAATGAAAGCTATGTGATATATGGGAATACTATAAATCATCAAAAGATTCAAGTTTTAGGAGTTTCAGAAGGAGAAGAGATAGACAAACTCATAGAAAACCTATGTAACGAAATAATAGCTGAAAACATCTCAAGTCTTGCAAGAAATGTAGACATCCAGATACAGGAAGCTCAAAGATCTCTAAATAGGTTCAACCCAAAAAGATGTTTTTCCAATGCATGTTATAATCAAACTGTCAAAAATCAAAGATGAAGAGATAACTCCGAAAACCACTAGAGAAAAGCATCAAGTCACATAAGTCAGATATAAGGGAATTTTCATCAGACTAACAGTGGATTTCTCAGCTGAAACTTTATAGGTTAGGAGACAATGGGATGCTATATTCAAATGAAAGAGAAAAAAAACCCTGCCAACCAAGAATACTATCCCTAGAAAAACTACTCTTCAAAAATGAAGGAGAAATAGTCTTTCCCAGGCAAGCAAAAACTAAGGGAATTTATCACCACTACAGACCTTAAAAGAAATGCTTAAGGAAGTCCTACATTTGGAAGCAAAAGGACATTTTCTACTATCATGAAAACACATGAAAGTATAAAGCTCACTGAGCGAGCAGATGAGAAAGAAAATGAAGAAGAAAGAGGACTCAAACATATTCATTACAGAAATCCACCAATTGTAAAGGTGAACAATAAAAGAGGAAGTAGAGAACAAAGAATACACCAAACAATCAGAAAACAACAAAATGTCAGGAGTAAGTCCTCACCTGTAGATAACAACCTTGAATGTAAATGGCTTAAATTCCCCAATTAAAAGACACAGAATGGCTGAATGAACTAAAAAAAAATACCCAGCCAGATGCAGTGGCTCACACCTGTAATCCCAGCACTTTCAGAGGCTGAGGCAGATGGATCATTTGAGGTCAGGAGTTTGAGGCCAGCCTGGCCAACATGGTGAAACACTGTCTGTACTGAAAATCCAAAAATTATCCATATGTGGGGGTACACATCTGTAATCCCAGCTACTCGGGAGGCTGAGGCATGAGAATCACTCAAACCTGGGAGACAGAGGTTGCAGTGAACCTAGATTGCACTACTGCACTCCAGCCTGGGCGAGAGAGCAAGACTCTGTCTCAAAAAAAAAAAAAAAAAAAAAAAATCAAACCAAACCAAACCAAATGAAACCAAACAAACAAGACCTAACTATATGCTGCCTACAAGAAGCTCATTTCACCTGTAAGGACACACATAGACTGAAGGGACGGAACAAATATTCCACACAAATGGAAACCAGAAACACACAGGAGGAGCTATACTTCTATTAGAAAATATAAGGCTGGACGCAGTGGCTCATGCTTATAATCCCAATAATTTAGAAGGCCAAGGCAGGAGGACTGCTTGAGCTCAGGAGTTGGAGACCAGCCTGGGCAACACAGGGAAATCCCGTCTCGACAAAAAATAAGAAAATTAGCTGGGCAAAGAGTCACATGCCTGTGGCCCCATCTACTCAGTAGGCTGAGGTGGGAAGATTGCTTGGGCCCAGGAGGTCAAGGCTGCAGTGAGCCATGATCATGCCACTCCACTCTAGTCTGGGCAACAGACTGAGACCCTGTTTCAAGAAAGAAAAAATATATAGAGAGAATTTAAGTAAAAAAATAAAAATAAAAAGAAACAAAGAAGGTTATATTATTTATGTCATTATATAATAATATATACAATGATCAATGATCATATATCATTATATAATGATAAAAGGATCAATTCAGCAAGAGGATATAACATTGTAAATATATATGCACCAACACCAAATCACCCAAATATATATAACAAATATTCTTAGTGCTAAGAAGAAAGATAGACTCTAATATAATAATAGTTGGAGAAGTCAACACCTCACTTTCAGCACTTGAAAGATCATCAAGACAGAAAATTAGCAACAAAAATGGACTTAATCTGCACTAGAGGCTGGGCATGGTGGCTCACACCTGTAATCACAACAGTTTGGGAGGCCAAGAAGGGCAAATCGCTTGAGCCCAGGAATTCAAGACCAACCTGGGCAACACAGGATATAGGGAGGCCCTATATCTACAAAAAGTAAGATTAGCCAAGCATGGTGGTGCATGCCTGTGTTCCCAGCTACTCAGGAGGCTGAAGTGGGAGGATCACTTGGTCCTGAGAAGTTGAGGCTGCAATGAGCTATGATTGCACCACTGCACTTCAGCCTCGGTGATAGAGTAAGACCCTGTCTCAAAAAAGAAAACAAAACAAAAAACAAACAAACAAAAAAACCACACACACAAACCTTTACTATACGCCAAATGAATCTAACAACCTAACAAACATTTACAGAACATTTCACCCAACAACTGCAGAATATACATTTTTCTCATCAACAAATAGAACATTTTCCAGAAGAGACCACACAAGGGGTATTCAAAATTCATGAAGAAATGTATATTGTGAAGAAACTACACATGGATGTCAAAATTTTTTGGACTAAAACTTGTACTAACTTACCATAACATATCAGAACAGGATCTAGCTTGAGGCACTAAGAAGGATAAGACATCGGTTTGAAAAAAGAGTCTATCAGAGCTATATAAATTCAGCTAAAATTGAAGGAAGAACAAACATCAAATTTATAGTAAAGCTCGGGTGGATGATGATAAAATCATGTTTTACAAAAAAATGTATGGGGACAATGCCCCAACAAAATTAGCAGTTTATAAATGGGTAATTCATTTTAAGAAGGGACAACATGGTTTGAAGATGAAGCCTGCAGCAGCAGACCATTCACATTAATGTGCAAGGAAAAAAATACATGTTGTTTGTGCCCTATTTGAAGAGGACCAACAATTAACAGAAGAAACGATAGCCAACGCCATAGACATCTCAATTGTTTCAGACTTCAACCAATTCTGACTGAAAAATTAAAGCTGAGCAAACTTTCACCAGATGGGCACCAAAACCATTGCACTGTCATCAGGCACAAACAAGAGTGAAGCTTTCAATATAAGTTTTTTAAGTAGCATCAAGATCCTAAAGCATAGCTTCAAAAAATTATAACAAAAGATGGAACATGGCTTTACCAGTACCATCCTGAAGATAAAGCACAGTCAAAGCAGTGGCTACCAAGAGGTGAAAGTGGTCCAGTCAAAGCGAGAGTGAACTGGTCAAGAGCAAAGGTCACGGCAACAATTTTTTTTTTGGATGGTAAAGGAATTTTGCTTGTTGACTTTCTGGAAGGCCAAAGAATAATAACATCTGTTAGCCAAAGCTTCAGTCAAAAAATGCCCAGGATAGCATCACCAGAGACTGCTTCTCCACCACAACAATGCTTCTGATGATTTCTCCATCTAATAAGAGGAATTTTGTGAGTTTCTGTGGAAAATTATTAGGCATACACCTTACAGTACTGATTTGGCTCCTTTTTTTTTTTTTTTTTTTTTTTTTTTTTTTTTGTTTATCTTAAAAAAAATCTAGCCGGGCACAGTGGCTCACACCTGTAATCCCAGCACTTTGGGAGGCCGAGACAAGCAGATCATGAGGTCAGGAGATTGAGACCATCCTGGCCAACATGGGGAAACCCCGTCTCTACTAAAAATACAAAAAATTAATTGGGCATGGTGGTGGATGCCTGTATTCCCAGCTACTCAGGAGGCTGAGGCAGGAGAATGGCGTGAACCCAGAAGGCGGAGCTTGCAGTGAGCCAAGATCGTGCCACTGCACTCCAGCCTGGGTGACAGAGTGAGACTCCGTCTCAAAAAAAAAAAAAAAAAAAAATCTAAAAGACATCCATTTTTCTTCAGTTAATATTGAAACAAGACTGCACTGACATGGTTAAATTCCCAGGTTCCTCAGTTCTTCAGGGCTGAACTAAATGGCTGGTATTGTCACTTACAAAAGTGTCTTGAACAGGATGGAGACTTTTTTTGTTTTTTTGGCTCACTCTGTCACCCAGGCTGGCGTGCAGTGGTGTGATCTCAGCTCACTCAATCTCTGCCTCCCAGGTTCAAGTGGTTCTCCTGCCTCAGCCTCCCAAGTAGCTGGGACCACAGGTGCACAGAACCACAACCAGCTAATTTCCATGTTTTTAGAAGAGATGGGGTTTTGCCATGTTGGCCAGGCTGTTCTCGTACTCCTGGCCTCAGTGACCCGCCTGCCTTGGCCTCCCAAAGTGTTGGGATTATAGGCGTGAGCCACCGTGCCTGGCCAGGAATGAGCTTATTTTGAGAAATATAGTTTACATTTTAAAAAATCTTTTAATTCCATTTTTTTCCACAAACTTTTAAAGGTTCCCTAGTATGTTAGGACACAAAAAAAGTAAATAAATAAATAAATAAATAAAAATAATTAAAAAATTGAAACAATATCAAATGTCTTCTCAGACCATAACAGAATAAAACTAGAAATTAGTAACAAGAGGAATTTGGGAAACTATACAAACACATGGAAATTAAGCAACATGCCCTTAAATAACCTTTTTAAAAATTTAAACAAATGAAAATGGAAATGCAAAATACCAAAATCTATAGGATACATCAAAAGCAGTGCTAAGAGAGAGGTTTTATAGCAATAAAAGCCTATGTCAGAAAAGTAGAAAGGGGTCGGTCGTGGTGGTTCACACCGGTAATCCTAGCACTTTGGGAGGCTGAGGCAGATCACTTGACATGAGGAGTTTGAGACCAGCCTAGCCAACATGGTGAAACTCCGTCTCTACCAAAAAATACAAAAAAAAAAAAAAAAAAAAAAACTAGCCAGGCATGATGGCATGCACCTGTAATCCCAGATACTCAGGAGGCTGAGGCTTGAGAATCGCTGGAACCCGGGCAGAGGATGCAGTGAGCCAAGATCGCACCATTGCACTCCAGCCTGGGTGACAGAGTGAGGTCTTGTCTCCAAAAAAAAAAAAAGGAAAGATTTCAAATCTGCTGCCTCATCATCAAACTCTTGGGCTTCTCTGCAACTACAGGTAGACAATCTACTGGCCACAACAGCTGCTGTCACATCTTCTACAGTGTTTTAACAGAGGACTGGCCAGTCTCTGACTGTACATTCGCTGGTACAGGGAGCTCACCACATCCTGATACCGATTCCATTGTTGGATGGAGCTGTTGGGAATTCAGCTTCACAATATGCTGAGACAACTGTAACCTTTGGACTCACAAAAGTATGAGTTCTTATTTAATTTGAAAATAAGCGAAGAGAGCTATAAACTACCACTTTTTCTAAATGCTGTTTCTATGACCTTTTTAATTTCAGAAATGGTTAGAAATTTTCTCTAAGTAACATTCAAATGATTTGCAGTGCGAAGAATAATTCGACCCTTTTCTATTTTCAGAAGGCACATGGTATCCAAAAGGACATCACTGATGTGGGGCCCTCTAACTAGTTTTAACAGCAAAGTAATTATCTGTAAAAATGTACCGAGCCTTCTAATGTAATTAAGGATCACTGATCTTCAAGACAGCTTCTAGCTTTAGCCTTTAAAATTTTTCTTCCATTTGAGGCAGAAAGAATTTCATATATGTAACAGTATCTTTTAAAAACTACAGTACAGGGCCAGGCATGGTGGCTCAGGCCTGTAATCCCAGCACTTTGGGAGGCCAAGGTGGGTGGATCACTTGAGGCCAGGAGTTCAAGACCAGCCTGGCCAACATGGTGGAACCGTCTACAAAAATTAGCTGGGCATAGTGGCATGCCTGTACTCCCAGCTACTCGGGAGATTGAGGCAGGAGTATCACTTGAACCTGGGAGGTGGAGGCTGCAGTGAGCCGAGATCATGCCACTGCACTCCAGCCTGGGCAACAGAGTGAGACTGTGTCTCAAAAAAAAAAAAAATAAATAAAGTACAGGATCAGTTTAATCACTGATACCTCTCTGGATTACTCCGTTGTTGAGATTCTTTCAGAAAACAAAGTGAACAGTTAAATGAAACAAGAATATTGTGAGACTTTGGAAGTAAACAAAAGCTAACAGTTATTGAATGCCTACTACATGCCAAGCACCGTGCACACATTTAAGACTCTAATCTTCACAATTGTGCCAGATTGGTCTCACCTCTATTTTACAGATTTTTTAAAAAAATTGTTCAATGAGTTTAAATCACTGGCTTAAATTCATGTTAACACAGGACTGGAAATCAATGCAAGATCTGAGAGTTAAATGGCCACATGCCCTTGCCCCTGTTTAAACTAGACCTCTCACTTAGCTAACTGTACACATGTGGAAACATGAATCAGTTAGGATTTATTATCTGTGACAGATCAAAACGGCAGTGGCTTCAGAAACATAGAAGCTTTCTTCTTTCCAGTGCAGAGGTAGACAATCCAGGGCTCCTAGGGTCCCTCTGAGGTTTCAAGGGTAGAAGCTCCTATGCTTTTGTTGCTGTGCCCTCTGTGGTTTCATGATCCCGGATAGGGACCAGAGCTCCAGCCATTACCTCTTCATTTTGGCTGGCAGAAGGAATAAAGACATGCCCCTATCTTTAAGGACATGTCTCAAAGTTGCTCAGATCCCTGGCCAGATCTGATTGACTGCAAGTGAGGCTGGGAAAGTAATCCTTATATTCTGGGTGGCCTTGCACTTATCTGAAAATCAGAGTTCTAAAAAGGAGGATGAATATTGAGAGACCATAGCCTCTGCCAGTGTGCTTAAGGAGTATGCCAGAAAAAAAAAGTAGAACTTAAATCCTTTCATCTTCCCCTTCATGCAAGTGTATATTCTGCTAGCAAAGTGAGACACTGATCTGTACTTTTCTTGATACTTGAAGTATTTTGTTAGAACCAGAGTAACAAATCCCCAGGGACCTACCATCCAGAATTTAACAAATGCTTACATCTTCCTTCGGATTTTTGGAAAAAAAAAAAAAAAAAAAGAAAGAAACAGAAGAGACCCCTTTTGCAGCCACAAGCAGTTCTACTCTCCTCTGAGTTCAAGGCAACTGCTTTCTCATTATGTTTCTATACTTTCTCTCTATAAATAACAATCAACACAGTTTCTTTAAAAACTGTATAAATGGCATGCATTTCATCTTCTGTGACAGCTTATTTTCATTCACTATTTTTTCAAGGGCCACCCACATTACAGATCAAGTTCATTCATTTTAACTGCTCATTTGTTTACCATCTATAAATAGGCCACAATTTACTTACCCATTTTCTTGCTCATGAGCATTTAGGTTATTTCCAACTTTTCCTGGAAACAAACAATTCAGCTGTGAGCCTTCTTGTACATTTCCTTGTACACGTGTGCATGGTTCTCTAGAAGATTGCTTCTCAAGGTTTCATGAGCATGAGTCACCTAAGAAATCTTAACCACAGAGTCTGGTGCAGCAAGTCCAGGTCAGGACCTGAGAGTTGCAAGCTTCCCAGGTGAAGAACACGCTGCTGCTCTGTGGCCCAGACTTTGGGAAGTGAGACTCCTAAAGTGTACACCTAGAATTGTTGGGTCACAGAGTATGCAAACCTCACTTTCTTAGACATCATCAAATTGAACCTGTTTTTACTCCAAAAGAAGTGAACGTGTTCCTATTTCTCCATTCTTACCAACACTAGATCTTGTGACTTTACCTTTTGCTAATCTGAAAGCATGAAAAAATTAGGTGACATTTCACTATCAGGACAGTTATAATCTTTCCACATTTTTTTTTTTTTTAACTATTCAGGCTTTTTCTGTTCATACAGTTCATCCATTTTTCCAATACAGCAATTTTAAGTGTGGTCCAAGGACCCTAGGGGTCCCCTAAGACCCATTCAGTGGGTCTGCAAGGTCCCTTTTTTTAAACAATTACCTATCTATGTGAGGCTGATTTTCTCCTTCACATACTTCAACCAAAACACACAGCAATAGACTGCAGAAGCAGGTAGGAGAGGCCAGCTATGTTTTATTAAGCTAAATGTTAAAGAGATTTGTAAAAATGTAAAACAACGCCACTCTTCTCATTAAGTTTTTGTTTTGAAAACTAATCATTCTTCTTAATGTTTTTCTTAATAAATAATTTTAAAATTCTAACAGAAAATATCAATAGATTTAACCTACATACACGAAATCTCTTTGGGGTTCTCACTTTTGAAGAATGTAAAGGGATCTTGAGACCAAAAGTTTTGAGAATTGCTGTTCTAATGCATGGCTGTCATTTTCTCAATGACTTTTGTATGAGGTTATTTTGTTTTTTTAAAGTATTCCAGATACTAATCCTTTGACAGTTATAAGCATTGCAAACATTTCCTTCCTGTCCGTAGCTTGTTCTTTTACAGTGTCTATTGTTCTATAGAAGCCATGATTTTATGCGTCATTTTTTCCTGTGTATGCTTTTGTGTCTTGCTTTAAAGAAATCCTTCCCATTTGCAAAACCATGAAAATAACCTTACAGATTCTCATTTAGAAGTTTTGTTTTCATATTTAGGTCTTTAATCCCTTTGTTTTTGGGGAAGGGTATAAGGTAGTACATATTGTTTTCCCCATAGAACTTGCTGTATCTGTCAAAAATCAAGTTCCCATGTAAACATGGACCTGTTTCTGGGCTCTTTATTCTCATCAGAGATCCCTTGACTGACCTCTACTGGCACCAGCCACGCACTGCTTTAACTGGTATACCTTTAAAATATTATTTGATAGTGTTAGGACAAGTTCATGCCTCTTCCTCTCGTTCTTCTTCAAAATTATCTTGCTTTTTCTTAAAAGTAATCTTTCTCTTCCCATATAACACATTTTGGGGTGTAACAGAAGGTCTACTGAGTTGGGAGTCCAGGCATCTGCCCTGTTCTAATGGCAGCTGCCCCTAACCAGCTGTGGCTGAGGAGCTCATATCTCTCTGAGCTCGGCTTCCTTTTCCATGGAACAAGAAATCTGAAAATCACCTCTATTTTTCCTCTCCAATCCCAACAGCCTATAATTTTAGTATACAGACATTAAACTTAACAGATAAGGAAGGGAATTGAATAGAGATACTTCAGCATTGCAGATTATAGGAAACGGAACTTCCGCCACATAAATAGTAATGTTTAGGAATTCATAAAAGAGTTTAAAAGTTCTCTTCATTATTTGATGTTGAAGGTTAGGCTAGAATCATCACCAGAGTTTTCATGGGATTTTGGGGGTCCTCTAAAATGAAACTATGTCTTGCCATAAGAGTTTTACTTCCTGTATGAGTTAAACCACAATTTTAGAGACAATCTTATACAAATACAGAGGAGTTTCCAATCAGAAAATTTTGTACGGGAGGATTTAGAAAAAATGAAAACTTCTGATGAAACCCATTATAAGTCTTCGCATGGAACCAAAATTCCAATATTACTTCACCAGCAATCACTAGGTGATGAACTCTGATGTGACTGACCTCCACTAATTCATTTACAGCTCTGCTTTTTCTTCTTTGTGATCAAAGGCAGGAATTAGAAAAATGCTTGGCTAGAGCTAAGGATACTGCTCTTATTTTGAAGCAGGGAAAGTCTAAATGGGCTTTGTAGGGAACCCCCAGCTTTGGCAACATTGAATGAATTACAGAAAGAAAATGGGATTTCCCCTAACTCTCTCCTCCTGGAACCCTCATTGTATGAATCTCCACATCTGAGCTAACTTCAATCAAGATGGGTACTTTTCACTGACCTCTAATGAGATCAGTGTAAGAAGCATGCCCATGTATTTCAGAATATTGTTTTACCTCAGACAAGTGAAATTAAAAGTCTGCAATTCACCAAAAATATTTTACCCTTAGCATAATATATGGTATGTTTCTGTTTTCCTCTTCAGAAGTAGACTTAGGAAGCAAATTCCTATAAAACTTAATTGCCCATTTAATCCAACATGTATACTTTAGTCTGCAAATATATAAACTAAAAAAGATTTACCTTAATTAAATTTAACAATATTTTGTATAAAGCTTTTGTGTTTAAAAAGCATTTTCATATATACTATTTCATTTTACCTTCATAATCATCCTGTATGATAAATGGAGACAATATTATTATGGTAAGAACTGTGTTAGAGATAAGAAAAAGTTCTGAGAAATTAGATGATTTCTCAACATCACAAAGGATGAGACACAAGACTTAGGTCAGCTTCCAGTCACAACTCACAAAGATCCCTTGAAAACTACGGTTGATTTTTGTCAATGTGCATAAAAGTGACAAGTAACTCCACTCAACCCTCATGAAAACAAATTAAATACCTGCACGTTCGGTACAAGAGAAAGCAAAGAAGTCATAAGGGACATTTGCAGTACATTAACTGCCTTTCAAGATGACTTCGTATTTTTTACTGTATAATAACATGTGACTAGTATGTCCTCTGGTTCATTTATATTCCTATTCATAATTACGGCCAATTCATCTAGTTCAGATAAGAAGAAAGTAGAGCACATTCAGAAGTCTCAGGATAAGAGATCAGAAGATACGAAACTGGCTAGTATTCCCCCTGAAGAGATCAAGAAGGGGAGCGGGGACAATTATGAGGAATTAGTGATAGAAATTAGCAAGAAATGGAAACGTATGAAGGTAAAGAAAAAAATATATCTCTAAATGGAAAAGAAAAAAATTTAAGTTTCAAATGCTTATTTTTAAGTCAATAACACAGAAGAAACCTGATCATCAATACTATCCATGAAGCTATCAGAAAAGACTTTGCCATTAAGGATTTTAGTGTTTTAGAGCTGATCTATAATTGAAAATTTGTTCATTTCGTTAATCTGAAGATTCAAGGATATGCAGAAAGCAATAACTTCATTGTACAGAAAGTATACATTTCAAGCCAGTGAGTTTAGAATTACTTTCAAGACCAATTAAAAGAACTGACTAATCCATCCTAAAAATGGACTTAATACTGATCAATGTACACGACTGTTCTAATACTCAGTTATAACACTTCTCCATATTTCTTTTGTGTTAATATTCATCATTGCTATAGAACAGATGGTATAAGCCTCAGCTCTATCACAAAATCTTTCATTAACAAAGTTTTTCTCCATTGAGTCACGGGAAAAAAAGAACAAAAACGTCTGAAAATAGGGAAGAAAAAACCCAATGAAGAATAACACATCTCTTGTTAAATAGTAGAAATTCTGTACCATCTGCTACCTTGTTCCGTCATACTTTACAGCTGTCACTGTGCCTAGGGAGGACATGCCATGTAAACTAATTTGCTTCCACCTCCACAATTCAAATCAGAGCAAAAAACTGAAAAATATTTTACTGGTAAACAGTAAACAATATTTTACTGGTAAACCAGTAAATATTTTACAGAACAATATTTTGCTGGTAAAACAATATTTTACTGGTAAACCAGTAAATATTTTACAGAACAATATTTTACTGGTAAACCAGTAAAATATCAAATTAAATCAAGTAAAATCTTGAAGAGATACTATTCTTGAAACACAACTACAAATGTTCAATTAGTTTCTACCTATCATTGCTCTTGAGAAAAAAACACAATAATCCATAATCAGTTATTTAAAAATAATTTTTAAAATCGGATCCAGTGTCATGTGGAAAAATGATCTGTGATGCTTTTTAAAAGATCCGAGTTTTTCATATATTGTGAAGGATTAACAAAATACAAAAGCATTAAGTAAAAGTAATGTGAAATTCACAAAATAAAGCAGAAAGGAGCACTTCTGTGTTAAAATAATGTAATTCTCCCTGTACATTTCTGTCCACATGAGCCAACAAACATCAAGAATACACACTTTACAGTATTTACCTGTTTTAAGACATTCAAGTCAATTCAGATGGCAAAAGTAGAATTCAATCACTAGTGAAATGTTTTAAAAATATATATTAAACCAAAAAAATGTTTTTACAAGATAAAAAATAATCTTCCACAATGTAATTAATTGCAGATCATTGAAATTTTAACTCTTTAGATGATTTCAGTTCAGTTTTTTGGTTTCAAGATCTAGAGACAGTCAAACAAAAGCACAGGCAGAATCTCTATCTGTTTTTACGTTTCTCTTTCTTGCTTCGACTACTTGTTGCACTGTTTAAAGATGATGATGAAGGTGCTCTTGCATGACCTGTGGCCTTTAGATGGTCAAAAAGTTTATTCCGGGATGGAAATTCACTATGGCAGGTTGTACAGCTGATAAGAACATCACTCTGAGAAGGGCAAAAAATCATAAATAAAAGTAAGCATCATCACTTAAGAGTAGTGTTTTAGGTTTTAATGTCAAGATTAAGCATCAAACAATTGTAAAATAAAGATGTTTTAACAGAGTGGACAGCTAATAAACAAGTCCAACAAAGGCAGATGTTCTTGGAGGTTAAATCCCACTAATCAACACAATTAACTTTAAGGGTCCTGAGACTTTCAATAGCATGTACCCCATGGACTAGAACGGAGGAAGAGTTTATGCTTCACAATTAATCTCCAGAACTTGACACATGTAATTCTTACCACCAAGGCTTTAGATTGAAAAGTAATAGAAAGCAACAGTAACTGTTCTGGTACAGTCGAGCATTTCCAATGTGCTTCTTTTTATTTTAATGAAAAAAAGATACATTATGTATACAAATTCTACCTTTATCAAACAAAACTGTTGATGGATCCACGTCTTTGCAGGTTCTTTGGGGAATGGCTCACCAAATACACATTTCCATCTTTAGATCATTATATTGCTTAAACAGCAAGACATGCTAAACAGATACAAATATGATTTTGACCTACCATTGCCTGTGGTTCAGCAGGTACTTTGACAGGTTTTTTCATATCTTTGGTTTTCTTTCCTTTGGGTTTAGGAACACTGGAAAATAAATAATTCAGCATAATAAAAAAAAACATACTCCTTTTAATCATCATTATTTGAGTGCTCTAAAGAACACTCAAAAAAGTGAAATGCACTTTAAAGGTTAATTCATTAATTTTAAAGGCAATTTAAATAATCTTTACATTCAAATGAACAGCTTTAAAAAGCAACTTCAGAAATCAAATTGAATATCAAATTTGGCATAAAAATTAAGGAATTTACTTAAAACAGTTGAAACAAAGTTAAAACAAGGTTCTTAAAATATTTCTGAATGTTTTATACAGTGTTTTCATAAAAAGCAAAGCACTGCCACACGCAGTGGCTCACACCTGTAATCCCAGCACTTTGGGAGGCCAAGGCGGGGAGATCACTTGAGGTCAGGAGCTTGAGACCGGCTTGGCCAACATGGTGAAACCTCCGTCTCTACTAAAAATACAAAAAATTAGCTGGGCATGGTGGCAGGCACCTGTAATCCCAGTTCCTTGGAAGGAGGAGCAGGAGAATCACTTGAACCCAGGAGGCAGAGACTGCAGTGAGCCAAGATTGTACCACTGCATTCTAGCCTGGGTGACAGAGCAAGACTCCGTTTCAGAAAAAAAAAAAAGCACGAAGCACTCAATATTCCATTTAAAGAAGCAAACCATCTTCATAACCAACCAATAGTAATCATAAATGATCTGACATGAAGTGTGGTTCCCCAAAAACATTAACTTCTTTTTTTTGTGTGTTTTTTTGAGATGGAGTCTCACTCTGTTGCCCAGGCTCGAGTGCAGTGGCGTGATCTTGGCTCACTGCAACCTCTGCCTCCCGGGTTCAAGCAATTTTCCTGCCTCAGTCTCCTGAGTAGCTGGGACTACAGGCACGTGCCACCACATTCAGCTAATTTTTGTATTTTTTAGTAGAGACAGGGTTTTACCATATTGGCCAGGATGGTCTCAAACTCCTGACCTCGTGATCCACCGCCTCGGCTTCCCAAAGTGCTGGGATTACAGGCGTGAGCCACCATGCCAGGCCTAATATTAACTTCTTGAATGTGATCCAGTCTAACAAACATTTCAATAGTTGCACAGAGAAATGAGTGAAACAAAGACTCTGTAATACATTTTTCATAAAATTAAATTTGCTCAATGTAAGGAATTTACTGTTATTTAAAAATTATGTCCTTTCTGTTGATCTGATGGTTTTTCCCCACCGTATCATTTAGATCAGAAATGATGTCGCTGGGTTCCTCTTATTCTGCCTGAACTGCTGAACATTCCTCTACTCATCTCCTACATGAATTTCAATTGTCCTTAGGCATTTCATACCTTCCCTCATTTGTGCTAACCAAATTCATAGGGTAAAAATCTGGGTCCAACTATACTGTACAGAACAGACAGGATGGGTTATAATGAGTAAGTTATGATAATGCTTCCGGTTTATAGGCATACTATTCTTTAAGCAGAGGTCAATGGTCTGTGTTAAGTTAAATGGCCTATGCATTTAAAAGATGCAGATTAGGAGTGTAACATATTGTGTAGGATTCAGCCAGCTTTGAAAACATCAAGAAAAGAATATAATGGCATAAAAGGCAACAAATAATACATACTAATTTTCTTTTTTTTTTTTTTTGAGACGGAGTCTGGCTCTGTCGCCCAGGCTGGAGTGCAGTGGCCGGATCTCAGCTCACTGCACTCCGCCTCCCAGGTTTACGCCATTCTCCTGCCTCAGCCTCCCGAGTAGCTGGGACTACAGGCACCCGACACCTCGCCCGGCTATTTTTTTTTTTTGTATTTTTTAGTAGAGACGGGGTTTCACCGTGTTAGCCGGGATGGTCTCGATCTCCTGACCTAGTGATCCGCCCGTCTCGGCCTCCCAAAGTGCTGGGATTACAGGCTTGAGCCACCGCACCCGGCCTATACATACTAATTTTCAAACTATCATCACAGATATGACACAAATATGTCTAACAAATTTAGGATAATATTCCTGGCAAACATCACTTATAATATGAAAGACAGTTACATCTCTGAAACTGATATCTAAGACCTTTATTTTTTAGAAATACTAAACACACACACACACACACAATTTTTTAAAAAAACATGTCTCAGTAGGTGGCCAGTGTCCACACCACTCCAGAGAAGCAGCAGAGGAGTCCAGCATAAAGGCCCTGGATCCAGGGGACAGGAGTAGTGTGGGGAGGGTGGTGGGTGTAATGTATCTGTCTTAGTCCTGCCATGCTGTAGCTGTGAAGAAGTCACTTGAATTCTCTGAATCCTTTTCTCACCTCAGTGAAATGAGAGAGCTGAACTGTATCAGTGGTTGCCCAAGTCTGAGAACCTTCTTCCTCCCCAGACCAATTCTCATGTAGAAGTAACATGGAGGCTGGGCATGGTGGCTCACGCCTGTAATCCCATCACTTTGGTAGGCCGAGGCAGGTAGATCACAAGGTCAGGAGTTTGAGACCAGCCTGGGTAACATGGTGAAACCCTGTCTCTACTAAAATACAAAAAAAAAGCCAGGCGTGGTGGTGCACGACTGTAGTCCCAGCTACTCGGGAGGCTGAGGCAGGAGAATTGCTTGAACCCAGGAGGCGGAGATTGCAGTGAGTCGAGATTGTGCCACTGTACTCCAGCCTGGGTGACAGAGCAAGACTCCATCTCCGAAAAAAAAAAAAAAGAAGTAACATGGAAAAGAAGTGAAAAATTTTAGTTTTAGATGAAGAAGGGGTTCAGAGGCCCACAGCCCCACCTCTTGGCCCACCCTTGCACCCATCCCAAAGGACACACAGGCTCCGTGGAGCCAGATGATCTGGGTGCCTTCAAGTCGTCAGGCAGATGGAATGAAGTGTCAGGCTTTCTACTCAACAGCTTTTGTCTTTGGACAATTAACCTGAAATTCAGTTTCCCCATTAGCAGAAAGGGAACAAACACCTGGTGTCAGAGTGAAATAAATATGAATTTCCCCTTCTAGGCTTCTACTCTCCAAAGTTCTTCAAAGCTTCAACATGACCAGTTTGTGTAATTCTTTATATACTTTCTTCTACAGCCAGAGCCATATTGTAGGCCTCAGTCACATCTGTTTCCTCCTTCCTTAAACCCCTAAGTGCCTTAAACGCCAAAGTACACACACTCCCCCACCCCATCACTGTTGCTCCAGTGTTAGCATTTTTACCTCATGCTCCCACTTTGCTCTGTCACTTTTATTCTTTTCAGGATTCTGTAATGACAGAAACCTGAAGCTCCTCACTATCAGATCTTTCCTCAAGAAACAAGAAATTATTCTCTGTTCTAGAGGAACCGAGGAGGATGTGGAAAAGAAAGTCAGACAAGAGGAGGAAGGAGAGGACAGGACTGGCTACCTCCCTTGAGTGAGACCTCCTCCTAGGCCACACCATGGCCTTGTGCAGCACCAAGAGTCCAGGGCTCCCCTAAGCAGGAAAGGCCCCAGCTGCTGCCATGCATCCTCACAACATGGTGGGGCCCAACACAAGCTGCTGTCATGAGCATGGAGATTTGGTTAGTAACACTCCAGGGACGCAGCAGGAGTCTTGTTCTCATGTGAGTGTCAAGGGTTAATGATCCACGACAAAATCAGCACCACAGCAGGATAAGGGAAACAAGAACTGGATCAAAGTGACATCTTTCTGATTTTGGCCATGCTGCTGAGATGTGTGTGGGCACATTCCTCTAGCATCCTCTTCTCAATGCTCTTCATCTGTATACATATGTGTGTGTATCTATATGCAAATATGTACAGATACATCTAAATTACTTGGTCAGTCATGGGAAAGAAGATTTTATTTGATATATGAAAAGCTATATACTTACTATCAATATTCGGTAATTTACAAATAATACGCAACTTTGACTTACCTTTTAGTTTCACTTTTTGGATCATCACATGGTTTAATGATCTCTGTGACACTGACATTTTCCTGAGGACTATCTTCCAATTCTTTGGTACTGTCTTGATTTAAGTTAGTATCTTCTGGATCAAGCTTTACTCCTTCTCCGGTTCCATTTACATTGAAATTGTCATCATAATTCTAGGTAATAAAACGTATGTGCCATTACAAAATAAATCTACTACTACTAGTTTTTTATGTTATGTTGCCAAATAGTTATATACTTTCGGGAAATAAAAAGGGGAAGCAGGTAAGTTAAGAACATGGATGCTCATTACAGAGATAGTAAATTAGCAGAAATCTGAAAACAATCCAAATGTTCAAAAAGTGAAAGGCTGAATATATGAAGAAAAATTCTGAAGTGCTTAAGTATCATGTTTCCAAAGATATTCAATTATGTGAAAAAATACAACATATTAGCAAAAGCAGAAGAGAGAAAATTGTAATCACAATTTAATTCTTTATTAAGTAATCTCTACAGGTAAAATTGAGGATGATATTTTTCCATATTTCCAAATGATAAGCAATGGGCAACTATTTTTCTATAGTCACAAACAACGGCAACAACAAACAGGCATTATAGAAGAAAGACACCGGGCAAACCTATCCTAAGTGTACCTGTCTGTTTTCAAGCAACATTTTGGCACATTTGTGCTCGCTCTCTCCACCTCTTCTCTCTCCCAACACACACTTTTTCCCCCAAGCCATCTGAAAGTGAGCTTGCAGGCAGATATGAATCTTTGCCAGGTACATCCTAAGAATCAAAACATTCTCTGGCACAATACTCACGCTCAAGAATCTAATGCTGATATTATCTGTTACACAACCCACATTCAAATTTACCAATTAATCCTTTTCCCCTATTGGGACATACAGGATAGGGGGTGTAATCAGGGATCACATGTTGCATTTAGTTGTCAGGTATCTTTAATGTCCTTTATTTTAGAACAGTTCCCTCACTTTTTTGTTTTGTCTTTCATGGTGTTGACAATTTGATGTTTTGTAGAGTGTCCCATAATTTGGCTTTGTTTGGTTGTTTCCAAATGATCAGATTCAGGTTAAACATTTCTAGCATAATACTATAATCCCAGGAAGCAAAATGCGTTTGTCACATTTTTCAGTGATATTAATAAGTTTGATCATTTGGTTGGGGTGGTATTGCCAGATTTTTCAACTATAAAGTACATTTTCCCTTTTTTAATTAATAAATAATCTCTAGAGCATGACGCTGAGACTATGTAAATATCCTGTCCCCATAACCATTTACTGAATATACTTGGCATCTATTGATGATTCTTGCCTGAAACATTTATATACTGGTGGATGTAGAAGAGTGATTTTCTCCCTCTATTACTTCTGTCATTTGCACTTGTACTAATTAATATTCTCCTGTAATAATAAAGCTTTCCCATTTCCTTTCTCCAACTCCCACTCTTTTTTTTTGAGACAGTCTTGCTCTGTTGCCCAGGCTGGAGTGCAGTGGCGGGATCTCAGCTCACTGTAACCTCAGCCTCCAGGGTTCCAACGATTCTCCTGCCTCAGGCTCCACAGCTGGGATTACAGGCGCGTGGCACCATGCCCAGCTAATTTTTGTGTTTTTAGTAGAGATGGGGTTTCACTATGTTAGCCAAGCTGATCTTGAACTCCTGACTTTGTGAACCACCCACCCTTGCCTCCCAAAGTGCTGGGATTACAGGTGTGAGCCACCACGCCTGGCCAACTCTCACTCTTTTAAAAGTCAATATAGATACATAAATTTATTTTTAACAAATGCAATGTATGAAGATCTATTACCTTTATTCCTTTTGATGACTCAAATTTTCCCAAATTGGCAGGCCCCGCAAGCTGGATCTTGAGTATTTCTAATGTATCCCTATCAGTTTTTGAGCTCTTCCTTAGTTTCTAGTATAAGATGCTCTAGGCTCATGTTCCACTTTCCCAGTCTCAGCCCTGAAATCAGCTACTTCTCCAAAGATCAAGCCTGTTTCCTTTTCATGGAAAAGGAAACTTAAAAACCAATACGTGTGCACTAGGTGTGCTCAATGCTAGGGGTGTCACTGCTTCTAGGTCCTCACAATGCACACTGCTCACACACTTACTTTCTTTAAATGATGGGCTCACACCAACATCTCCACTTCAATCCAACTCCACAGTATTCTTCTTCTCTTTCTCCCTATGTTTGTACTTCCCTCTTCCCACAAAAAGAATATGGTTCCCAGTAACAATTTATTCATTTAATTCCTTTTTTTGGGAGGGGTCAAGGGTCAAATAATTTAATTTTTTTTTTTTTTTTTTTTTTTTTTTTGAGACGGAGTCTCGCTCTGTCGCCCAGGCTGGAGTGCAGTGGCACTATCTCGGCTCACTGCAAGCTCCGCCTCCCGGGTTTAGGCCATTCTCCTGCCTCAGCCTCCCGAGTAGCTGGGACTACAGGCGCCCGCCACCTCGCCTGGCTAATTTTTTTGTATTTTTAGTAGAGACGGGGTTTCATTGTGTTAGCCAGGATGGTCTCGATCTCCTGACCTCGTGATCCGCCCGTCTCGGCCTCCCAAAGTGCTGGGATTACAGGCTTGAGCCACCGCACCCGGCCAATAATTTAATTTTTTTAAGATGTCAATACAACCTACATTGTGAACAAATTCAATTTCTATAAAAATCCCAATAGCACAGGATTTTTTTACAGACCTATTGTTTAAAATTTTTTAATTTGATTATGAACTATAACTAGCCAAGCACTCATAAAAAAGAAGAGGCATTATACTTCCTGATTTCAAAACATATTAAAATCTACAATAATAAAAACAATGTGGTATTGACACAAAGACAGATAAACAGACAACAGAACAGAATAGAGCACAGAAATGAACTCTTCTGTACATGATTAAATGATCTTCCACAAAGTTGCCATGAGCACACAATAGAGAAAAGATAATCACTTCAAAAAAAAATGTTGAAAACTGCATATCTACACTGATAAAGCTGGATCCTCTCCTTGAATCACATACAAAAAATATTTTAAATAAAATACTTACACATAAGAAATAACTAACAAATCTCTTAGAAAAAATATAGGGGAAAGAAATGACATGGGTCTTGGCATCATTTTCTTAGACACAACATTAAACACAGATCAACAAAGAACAGAAAAATTTAACTACATAATACTTCAAATTTTCTGCATATCAAAAAAAAATTCAATAGTGACAATGCCTCCTATGAAATTGGTGAAAATATTATTCATTTACTTTCAAAAATACCACACCAATACCACCCAAAAAATACCAAATTCAGGACTTACTTTTTTGGCAGTTAATTTTATCTTTCAACTATATCCCATGGAACATATTCAGTCAGAGTACTATGTTTGAGTTACCTGAATTAAATTTTCTTTCCTGTCAGTCAGGGTCATTTGTTTCTATTTACATTCAGTTTTAATTTGGGAGTGTTTTCCTGTACAATCCTTGTTGTTTATGGAATTTTTCTGGCCATTTTTCTGGCCAATCTCAAGTTTCAAGATACTCATTATTTGCTGCCATATGCTCTTAAATCTATCAGTACACGTCTCCACACTGCCCTTCCCTTCAAAAATATCTTAGAAAATATCAGGAAAAGTGCTACATCAAGCTAGGTCTGAACTTGCTACAATCAGGAATCATAAACGAGGAATGCTATTAAAGGAATATAGCTTTTGTGAGAAACAATGGGGTGTTCATTTGAAGCATTTTCACCAGTAAGAAAATACTAATATATGTGTTTATGGTTGCAATCAATAGAATCTATGCTCCATTAATCAAGGTAATACAGGCTCAGGTTAAATATAAATCTCTCTCCATTTATTTTTTCCTTACTGTAGTGGTACTGACATACACAAACGAAAGAGAAAGTGTTCCAAACTAATAATTATAAGGTGTTTGGATGGATGATGGTAGGCGTCAATTTATAAAAAGAACACATATTTGCTATGTGGTTTTATAACTGAAGCAAAAAGTTCCAAATTACAATTTTAAGTGATTAACTCATGTGTTATGTATCATTTTTGGAATAGGAAACTGATTTTAAAAAGACTATCAAATATATTATTATAACCATTTGGATAAATAAGCCAAATCTAAAGTTTTATTAAAAAGCATTAATGCGTTTTATTAAAAATATTTAATACTTAATGTAAGTTAATATAACTAGATTATACTAAAATGGCATAAAACCAAATATCCTTGCTAAAATGGACAAATTCACTTTATTTTTATAGGTGTAACAACATAATATCATTTTATTTAAAAATAGTCCTTAAGATAATGAATTTGGACTTCAGCTGTGAAATATTTAAATTACTTAAAACTTCTGAAAAACAGAAACATTTTTTCAAGACTCATAATCATTACAAGTTTTTAACCAAATGTTCCTTTTGCAATGTTTATGTTGTTGGCAGAAATAAACTTAGATAAAAAAATGACCAATCCCAGATTTTCCTATTTCAAGACTTTAATTGTTATCCTGACTTAAAAGCCCTTTTGTGAGACGTATCAGATTTTTAATACTGAAAATTCAGCTAATTCATACCAGGGGAATTCCACATGCATACCTGTTAAACACACTGGCAGTCATAATTAAGTTAGTTATTACATACATGCAAGGGAGGAAAGCACTAAAAAAGGAAAATATTTCCAATTCCTTTTAATCAAGCTTACAACCAACATAAAATTATGGAGTATAAGTCTCTCTCCTTAATACAGACGACACTGAATAAATAAGAGCACTGCGACTTTACAGCTGGCATTTAATATTAACAAAACCTTTCTAACATACCTGTGCTGGTTTCTGTTTCTTTTTCTTCTGTTTTTTAGAAAGCCTAAGAGCAAATATAAATTGAAATGTCAAATACTTGACTCTGTGAAGATCAAGTGGAAAAAAAAAAAGTTGAAACACTAGTGATAAAGTAGTAAAATAGAAGTAAAAGATTAAAAATATTTAATATCATAAAGCATTAAAAGGAAAATAAAGTATTCACATTGTCATTTTAGAGAATAACAAAAGGCTGTAGTTCAATGGATAGTAATTAGCATATCAATTGCCAGGTATAAAAACTGCTTTTAATATAGCGATAATATGTTCTATAAATATTATAGTTGACATTCTGTTTGTATCCACTTCAACACTATAAAGTTCCATGAACTAGAAAATATGGAGACAATATTAGCATAACTGAATAACTTCCTTGGGATAAAACAGACTTTAAGGCCGGGCGCAGTAGCTGACGCCTGTAACCCCAGCACTCTGGGAGGCCGAGGTAGGTGGATCACCTGAGATCAGGAGTTCAAGACCAGCCTGGCCAACATGGTGAAATCCTGTCTCAACTAAAAATACAAAAATTAGCTGGGCGTACTGGTGTGTGCCTGTAGTCCCAGCTACTTGGGAGGCTGAGGGAGGAGAATGGCTTGAACCCGGGAGTTGGAGGTTGCACTGAGCTGAGACTGGGCCACTGCACTCCAGCCTGGGCGACAGAGCAATTCGACATCTAAAAAAAAAAAAAAACGAAAAACAAAATCTTTAAATGCAATCTCTGAATGTGATAAGTATTTCTAGCGACATTTAATATTTAGAAGTACTTTTGTTTTGGTGCATCTTCCATTTCTTCCTCAGAATTGTCATCTAATGGATTTTCATCAATCTGAGGTCTTGAAAAATTTTCTTCCTCCTCCTCCAGCTGTTGTTTTAGCAAGGCCACCATTTCCCGATGCTTCTTTGACTTCTCATGATTTTTCATGCTGAAAGAGCAATCTGACGTGAGCAGCTGCACTAAAATTAGTTCAGGTGTCCAGATAATGTTGCTGGATAACTGCAACCAAGATAAAATTTGCTTTTTTCCCACTAAGCAAAAAGTTTATGATTTTATTTTATTTACTTACTTTAAATTTTTTTCTTTTTTTAATTTTTTCATGATTTTATACAGAGAAACAAAACGTGTCAGGATTCCTCCGGTAGTAAGCACACTGGAAGCTCATGCCCATGCTCTTTCTTCTAGTACCACAGCTTTCCCTGTCTTTCTCTGTTCTTTTATCTACATACATTTTCTTCCTTTCTGGGAATGGGGGAATGTTGGCAGGGGGAGGTTTGGCCAAATTCTCTACTTATTATTTTGATTTTTCAATTCTTAAAGCTTCCTTCATTGTTTCCTTTTAATTGCTAAGTATTTGCTAAGTGTTTTTACGTTCCAGGCCATCCCACAGACTTGGAGGGATCACTGGGAAATTAGAAAACACACATTCTAATGTTAAAAGGAAGAGGCCCCTGGACTAGAGAAATGGTGGTGGGAGGGCTTGAAATACAAGAGCAGTTTACTGCCTCTTGCTTTTTCACCAGCTGCTTTTCACCTTCTCAGGAGAGGTCTCCTTCCTCACTCTCACCACCGTAATGTAAGTTTACACACATCTCTACCCCTCTGTTCAAAACCCTGCTGGCAATGTCTGACTTAGCACACCTACAGGCAGCTAACAAGCATTCCACAAAACAGAGTTGACAACATAAGCTACAAGAGTTATATCAACTAAAAAGGAGGAACCTTTGTCAACTATCTACTTCCTCTCATCTGTTTAGGCTTTTGGTATTATAGTTTTAGTTGCTATTTTTCTTTCCCACTAAAATTCTCCCTGAGACCAAGCTGCCCTGGAGATAGATACTGGAAGATCTTGTGTCTGAAAGTAAGTCCTCCAAAAAAGATAGAGGCACATGTCAAAAGGACACAAAAACTGGCTTGAAGGAATGCTCACTAACCAATTCTGGAAAACTTTGAGCAAGAAAAGGTCGGTAATGAATTATACAACACTGAAAAAAATTCATACATTCAAACTGATAACAGACACATTTTTCATGGATAAAAGGGAAGGCTCCAGTTTACAGCAAAAGGCCAAGTACTAACAGATAAAAACTGGAGGGGGCGCTGGCACTGGAAAAGCATCATTTTGCAACCATCATAAAAAAGACTGATGTGGCCAGGCGTGGTGGCTCACGCCTGTAGTCGCAGCACTTTGGGAGGCTGAGGTGGGTAGATCACGAGGTCAGGAGATCAAGACCATCCTGGCTAACATGGTGAAACCCTGTCTCTACTGAAAATACGAAAAATTAGCCGGGCGTGCTGGCGGGCGCCTGTAGTCCCAGCTACTCGGGAGGCTAAGGCAGGAGAATGGCGTGAACCCGGGAGGTGGAGCTTGCAGTGAGCCAAGATCGTGCCACTGCACTCCAGTCCGGGCGACAGAGAGAGACTCCGCTTCCAAAAAAAAATACTGATGCAAGCTAAAACCATCAACAGATGCCAAAGTTACAAGGAAAACTTTTATGAGAAGCACGATATCTGCATAGTTTTAAAGTGTCTCCTCACAGATTAAACATGTTACAAGGGAAAGCTTGTTGCAAGGGAAAAAATACTAACTCTATAGTAAAATTAGTAGTATAGTAGTAAAATTAGATGACACTTTGATTGGGTGATGAAAATTATCATGACAAATGAGGGGCAGAAGGACTTTACATGTCTCCAGCTATGAATCCCTGAGAGCACAACACGCTTGTGCAGCATCCCACCTAGGGCTGCATAACCTGAATCTAATCATGAGGAAATGCACAAACCCAAATGAGAAGAATTCTATGAAAAAAGTATTTTAAAGAAACAGTATACTTCTAAAATATAAACAGCATAAAAGACAAGACAAGCTATTCCAGATTATGATCTTAGACTGCATTCCGTATTGAAGTGGAGAAAATTCTATATTAATAAACAATTGATTGGCAAAATTGGAATACAGGTAATAAATTAGATAAAAATACCATATCAATGTTAATAATTACTTTTATGTGATCACTGTAGCGTGGTTACATAAGAGAATAACCTTACCCTTTTTTCGTATTTTGAGACAGAGTTTCACTCTTGTTGCCCAGGCTGGAGTGCAATGGCACGATCTTGGCTCACCACAACCTCTGCCTCCCGGGTTCAAGCGATTCTACTGCCTCAGCCTCCTGAGTAGCTGGGATTACAGGCATGTGCCACCATGCCCAGCTAATTTTGTAGTTTTAGTAGAGACGGGGTTTCTCCATATTGATCAGGCTGGTCTCAAACTCTGAACCTCTGGTGATCTGCCCGCCTCAGCCTCCCAAAGTGCTGGGATTACAGGCATGAGCCACTGCGCCCAGCAAGAATAACCTTATTCTTAAGATATAGTGAAGTATTTAGAGTATTCAGAGAACACTATATATGTAAGTTACTTTCAAATTATTCAGAAAAAAACTGTGTGTGTGAATGTGTAGAGAGAAAGAGGACATGCAAATGGTGCAAAATGTTAGTAACAGGTCAATCAGACACACTGTATTCTCTTCTTGCAATTTACCTTTAAGTGTGTCATTATTTCCAAATAAAAAAAAAATTTTCAAACCTCCTTCATTGCTGACCTTTTTCTTGCTTGTTTCTAATTTTTCTGCCCCTTTCCCCTTCCCTTACTACTCTGTTATTTCTCCCTGAGGTCATATGGTAATACCATTTATGACTCTCACAGCCCCATTCTCATCCTTTGGCCTCCTTTCTCTCTGACTGCCCATTTTGCTTCTTTTCCCTTGCTGATTCTACTCTCATTTTCTCCCATGTTCTTTCCTCCCTCCTTTATAATAATGGTATCCTTTTTAACACTTCTCTCTTCATCATTGTCCCCCTAAGATAAAGTGCTTCCACTTCAGCAAAGATACTCTGGGCCGGACAAGTTTAAAGTCCCTATATTGGCAGCATCAGCCTGCATGTGACAGTGATGCTGGGTCTGACATCAACAATGGAGGGAGATGATTAGATATGGTCTAGACTTTTTGCCCATGTGACTGTGTCTTCTTTGCCAAAACAAGCAACGTTTCTTTCTGGAGACAGTGCATGTGTTTTAAAAGCAGCTCTTATGTAGGAATACTGGGATGAGTGAGAATCAGTACAACAGGTTTAATAGCAGGGACAAATACCTCTTCCTCCCCTGCTGGAAAGGAATCCCCCAAGACAGTATGTGAGGCTAGTTATCAACTACTGCAAGCACATTCTCTTCAGAACGTTCAAAGTGTTACACTTCAACTCAAAAGAAAACACAAGGGCCAGGTGCTGTGGTGCATGCCTGTAATCCCAACACTTCGGGAGGCCGAGGCAAGTGGATCACCCAAGGCCAGGAGTTTGAGACCAGCCTGACCAACATGGTGAGACCCTGTCTCTACTAAAAATGCAAACATTAGCCAGGCACGATGGCCTGCATCTGTAGTCCCAGCTACTCGGGAGCTTGAGGCAGGAGAATCACTTGAATTCGGGAGGTGGAGGTTGCAGTGAGCTGAGATCATGCCAGTGCACTCCAGCCTGGGCAAGAGTGAGACTCTGTCTCAAAAAAAAAAAAAGAAAACACAAGTTCAAAGATACTAAACTTACTCCTTTTAGCTGGATGCAGTGGCTCACACTTGTAACCCCAGCACTTTGAAAGGCTGAAGCAGGTGGAGTGCTTGAGCCCAGGAGTTCAAGACCAACCTGGACAACAGGGCAAAACCCCATCTCCACAGAAAATATTTAGGTTGGTGCAAAAGTAACTGCAGTTTTTGCTACTGAAAGTCATGGCAAAAACCACAGTTACTTTTGTACCAGCCTATTAAAAAAATTAGCTGTCTGTGGTGGCAGGTGCCTGTAGCCCTCGACACTCAGGAGGCTGACATGGGAGGATGATCTGAGTCCAAGAGGTCAAGGCTGCGGTGAGTCATGATTGTGCCACTGCACTCCAGCTTTGGTGACAGAGTGAGACCCTGTCTCAAAATAATAAAATAAAATTAAATAAATAAACTTACGCCTTTTCTGTCTTGAATGATTTGTCACATGCTGGGCAGTAGAGGTCATCATAGAGCTCAGCGTCCTCAGCCTCATCACTGTTTTTACCTATAAGAGGGAAGCCTACAGTAAGAAACCTTTCTGATCAGAGCACAAATCTAAAATATGCTGACAAATTTCATCTCTTTGGTAAGGATCTAAACTCGCACATAAATTATAAATTAAATTTTATTTCTTTACCAAAAAAAAAAAAAAATGCTATCAGGATTTGAGTTAGCTTTTTAAAAGAAGCACCGTACTATAAGGAAAGGCTTCCAAATAAAGCACCTTACCTTTCAAGTTCTTTTCCTAAGTCTACTTAAAAGAAGATTTAAAACATCCTTAAAGTCTTGGATGTGAGCTAAGTTTAAAAAATTAAATCCCACTTTCATAGATCTACCATGAAGCAGTTTTTTCAACAAAGGTCTTTCCTTAGTTTACCTCTTGAGCAAGGTTTGGTCCAAACACATTTAAAACTGTGAATTACTCTTAAATACTTAATAAATTTAGTTTATAACATTCCATCACTATAAGACAGATAGGCCATAAGTTAACATATTACATGTAAAGTTTCACATTATAAACTTTTACGTTTTTGGCTTTATTACAACTGAGTAATTACTATCAGTATAGTCCACAAAAACTAAGTGACTAAAAAGCTCAACTGAAATTATTTTCACAAACCCATATTCTATTTTGGAAGAAACAAACAGGTAAACTGTCATTTGGGATTTATTACGGGACCAATAAATATCTCAAGGTATCTCTTCCATGTCCATGTTGCTTATTTATAACTGATGTCAGTATGATTCTGAAGGACTATCTCACTGAAATCATAAATGATCAAAATATACCCTATCTAGTGTTAATGTTTAATATACGGTGTTAACTTTCCATTATGGTATTGTAGACTTTCAATATATCGTATATGTGAAATTTTAATTAATCAAATAGTTAACAATACTGGATTTGAAGCAAAAACTCTGGATCTAAAAATGGTCATACGTTCTCAGGCACATCTCATAGCTTCTCAGAGTCCTAGTTTCCACAACGGCAAAATAGAGACAATTCCATGAGCAAAACCTCCATGTAAGGGGGATTGTGTGAGGATCCAGTGAGATCTTGGATGTGAAAGGACGCTATAAATTGTAAAACTCGATGTAAATTAGGCCATCTCACATTTATAGAGTGCTTTTTAATTTTCAAAGTACGTTCACAAGTATTACTTCTGATTCATTAATAAAACACTTCCTAGTCATTTTGAATAAATAAAAGTTTATCATTTTATCATTTGGGCTACTAATCTGAAAATCACATTTGTAGATAAGGTAAAATTGGGTCAATTTTATAGAGACAGTGGGGAAAATACAGCTATTCTCAAAAATGCCCTATCCTTGCCTTTTAAGGAAGTCAAATACCTGTGCTCTAATGATAGCGGCAAAGAAAACAACATTTTGGCACACGAAGAGGAGCCCCTCTACAAAGTCACAAGGGAGAGGAAGAATTTATACACAACACATAGATTCTCATGCAATATCAGCTTTTCTAGAAATAGTTACTATTAAAACTTGACCTACCACTTAATTTTTTCTTTAATAGTCACACTTGTAAACATGGCCATTTGTCATGTTACACAGCTAGAAGTACACACTGTATAAAAACAACATTACCATCCTCCCCATCTTTGAGTTCATGTTCTTCCATTTCGTTTTCATCCGACCCATCTCCAAACTCCTTCTCGTACCGTGCCTCCATCTCCTGGAGCTCCTTCTCCAAATTCGCCATAGTCATCCAGCTCTGTTCTCTGTACTGCTCCGCCAGTCTGGACACATACAGCACAGTCTCATAGCAACAAGCACGCCTCTGCATGGTTTATACTTACTACTTAGGTTTAAAATCCATTCCCCCTAGAGAGCTTGCTCCCAACCTATCCATGCTTACAAACTTAAAAGCTGTGCTTAGTTAAAACCAAGGCAAAGTCACTTAAACCTGTTACCTGTTACATGGTTGATTTTAATTGCTCCAGCAGTAGATAATAGGTTTTGAAACACGTAACTCAGCAACTTATTAAAAATCTTCAGACAATTTTAAGTCGTGTAGGTAAAGTGTTAATTTTCAAAAGATGAGGGTGGGATGAGTTAGGATTCTTAAGAAGTGAGTAATTTTTAAAAGAATGCTATAATGCTCTGGACAGAATGCTTTTACAGTAACTTTTTAATAACAAAACTTTAGAGGAACTAAAATGAACAGAGTATCTGAGAGTACACTGACCAAAAGGCAGTACTGCACGGTGGCTAAAGCAGGAAAGTGTGGAGTCAGAATTCTCAGGTTCAATTCCTCTACCATTTACTGGCTCTGTGATCTTAGGCCTGTCTGCCTTGTTTCCTTGAAAGAACAAGGAGGATAAGTTACTTCACAGCATTGCTGTGAGGAAGGCACTTAGAACACAGCCTTGCATAGAGGAAGAATAAAATTAACGTTAGTTATTAATTAAAATTATTAAATTTTACAAGAGTCTAAAGGATCTCTCAAATGTAAAGGGTCTCTGAAGGAAAACATGCAATTCAAATAAAAACTTTAGGCCAGGCACTGTAGCTCATGCCTATAATTCCAGCACTTTGGGAGGCTGAGGTGGGCAGATCACCCGAGGCCAGGAGTAGGAGACCAGCCTGGCCAACCGGGTGAAACCTCGTCACTACTAAAAACACAAAAATTAGCTGTGTGGCGGCATATTAAGCCTGTAATCTCAGCTACTTGGTAGGCTGAGACAGCAGAACCCCTTGAACCTGGAGGCAGAGGTTGCAGTGAGCCGAGATCGTGCCACTGCACTCTAGACTGGGCAACAGAGCAAGACTCTGTCCCAAAAATAATAATAATAATAATAATTTTTATACAGTAGATGAAAAAACACTATCCAATGCCACAATTTTAAAAAGAACAAAAAGCAGGACAAAGCCAGGCTGATGACTGAACCCATCATGAACATGTCAGGTACCTCTGGTGCTGCCTCTGACCCCCACTGATACTGAGAAGAGGGCCCCGCGCACGCTACGCACTTGGCCTGCTTTAGCTTCTGCTGCCGCCTCATCTCTTCGGCTTTCCTTGCCTTCTCTGCATTCTGTTCTTCCACAAGTTTTCGATGAGCCTGCACTCTTTTATCTCTTTTACGAATGAAAGCTACCAGCTGACGGACAAGCTCATTCTTCTCTTTCCTTGCTTTGTCCCGAACCTTTTTGTTTTCTTTTTCCATGGCTCGTTTTTCCCAGCGGTTTGAAGCTTGTCGTGTATCATATTCTTCCTTCCATGCAAAATTCTTTTGAGTGCAGAAACTCTGCCAATAAGCGTAGAAAGGATGGACTACCTAGCGACAAAGAAAACAGATTAACTTCTGGGCTTTTAAATTTTTTTTTAGAAAAGTAGTAAATATTAGTGATGCAAAACATCTTTTAGCTTTCTTTTTTCACATATATAACACTTCTATTAATCACTGGAGAAGACAGTACTTTTAAGGCTTTCTAGAATAAATCACTCTTCAAAATAAACCTAATGAGAAAATAAAAATAGCCTTACTAATCACTGGATGGGACCATGGTGATTAGTAAATAATCAGTAAATAATCAGTAAATTAAAAGGGAAAAGTAGGCATGGTGGCTCACACCTGTAATCCCAGTACTTTGGGAGGCTGAGGTGGGTGATCACCTGAGGTCAGGAGTTTGAAACCAGCCTGGCCAACATGACGAAACCCCGTCTCTACTAAAAATACAAAAATTAGCCGAGCATTGGTGGTGGGAGCCTGTAATCCCAGCTACTTGGGAGGCTGAGGCAGGAGAATCGCTTGAACCTGGGAGGCTGAGGTTGCAGTGAGCTGAGATGGCGCCACTGCACTCCAGCCTGAGCGACAGGAGTGAAATGCCATCTCAAACAAAATAAATAAGTAAATAAAATAAAAATAAAAATAAAAAATAAAAAAGGAAAAGTAGAGGGAAGGTTGCAAGAGATCCAAAAGCTACTTTAGAAAGGAAGAGAGACAAAGAGAGGTCATGGGATAGGTCCGAGAACTAGAACCAATTGTTTTAAAACGAGGAAATGGGAAGCTGGGAGCTGGGGCTCATGACTGTAATCCCAATCTTTTGGGAGGTCAAGGAGGGAGGCCAGGAGTTCAAGATCGGCCTGGGAAACTTAGCAAGACCCCACCTCTACAAAAAAATTTACAAATTAGCTAGATGTCATGGCGCACATTTGTGTTCCCAGCTACTCAGCAGGCTGAGGCAGGAGGATTAAGCCCAGGAGTTTGAGGCTGTTGTGAGATACGATTATACCACTGCACTGCAGCCTGGATGACAGAGTGAGACCATCCCAAAAAATTAAATTAAATTTAAAAATGGCACAGCGATAAATACTAATTATAGAATACAATGCATTTTTCTTTTACCGTATCATAGTCACTCTGGGAGTCTCCAAAAGTTGGGAAATCATCAACCTCTTCCTCTAACACAGATTCTAGTTCTTCCTTGGCAATCATTTCAAAAACATTACGATACACCGTGTAAAAGCCCTAAAAAACCAGTAACAAAAACAAAATCTTAACACTTTTACAGCCTAATCACAGAATAAGATTTTAAAATACAAAATGAAAAATTTTAATGTTGAAGAATTTTGGGACAAAGTTCAGTCCCTGAAAGTACATTTAGATTTCAACTGGAGGTTTTTATACACTGACGATTTAAACATGAAGGTAATGCAGCTTCAGTTTTCAAAATGAACACTGCTTCACTTTCTATTACAGAATAGTTTTAAGAACTCTCTTTGCATGTGAGTCTTAGTACTTGACAAGAAATTAAGGGTGAGTTCATTTATCTTACCTTTTCATCATCTCCATAACCAGAATAACAGGTAACGGTGAAATAGCGTAGCAAATCTAAGCTGTCATCTTGATATTCGCCATCAAGCCCACCCTTAAGTAGGGCCTCTCTATGATTATCATACCTGAAAAACAAAATTAGCATCATCAGTGAAGGCCGAATAAGTAAGAATTCAAAAGGATTTCTTGCTCCTTTTGAGTATTATTACTGTACATTTTTGGTTGTGGATATGTCCAATCCATAACCAAAAACTTTTAAGGAAATATTAACATGAAAAGAGTTCATAATCTTTCACAGAACTGTTAATTTTAACTAGGCCTGCAACTTCTGATACATTATACAACGCTAGCCCACATGAACAGGGGAATTTAAAAAGCCAAGGAATTTCCATGACTGTCTCTGAGTTCTGTACTTCCACAGGAAAGAAACACAAAACAGGACATAGGAAATCGGGCCCACAGAATCATTACACATCTGTGATTTGGAAATTTACCAAGATGCACCAGAATAAGACTCTTCCTATATTTATGTCAACTTAATCTAGGAGCTTCACACACATACAATTACTTCTCATAACTCTGTAAAGGCAGTTGTTATCTCCATTTGATATAAGAGGAAATGGAAGTCAGTGATATTACGTAATTTGTCATCCTTGATCATAAAACCAGTAACCAGCAAGGTCAGAATTCAGAAGCAGGTCTCCTACATTGGGAAGACCAGCTCCTAGCCACTACGTGGTACTGCTTCCAGGTAAAAAGACAGTTACTAGGCAAGAGCTTTCAATAAAAAGACAAAGGAATCCCAAGGATCAGAAAACAACCCAAGATCTTGAGAAGAGACTAAGCAAAAGGAAGTCAGGAAAGAATTTCGAAGTTCTGAGAGGAAGGCAAAAGCAATTCCAAGACCAGATCTCCAAATTCCTTGGTAGAGAAATGTTCAGGATCCTCTCTCTGATTTTCTTATAAAACACAATTTTATAAGAGTTTTCTTTACAGCCTTTTTTTCTTGACAGCCACCTGTGCTGTACACTGTTTAACAGAAAGATGATTTGCACAGTAGCTCTTTGTAAGAGCAGGATCTTACACAGTTATGTCAAAGCTTACAACCTATTTCCTTGTGGCAAAAAGTTAATTGAGAATCTGAAAACTGAGAACTTCAAACATAGTAATTTTCATCTGGAAATTATTTTAAATGATCAGACCATCATTAGTAATATCTGTCACAGATGCAGAAACTTAATTCAATTTATTCATATAAAGTAGCTTTGAGGATTACCATTCTTGTATTAAAACACTGTATTGGCCGGGCACAGTGGCTCACACCTGTAATCCTAGCACTTGGGAGGTCAAGGCGGGTGGATTGCTTGAGGTCATGAGTTTGAGACCAGCCTGGCTAACATGGTGAAACCCCATCCCCACTAAAGAAACAATACAGGTGTGTGATGGCACACACCTGTAGTTCCAGCTACTCAGGAGGCTGAAGCAGGAGAATCGCTTGAACCTGGGAAGTGGAGGTTGCAGTCAGCTGAGATTGCGCCACTGCACTCCAGCCTGGGTGACACAGCAAAACTCCGTCTCAAAAAAAAAAGAAAACATTCTTCCTGTCTGATACCAGTAAATCTGTCATACACCAAAGGGTATTTAATGAGAAGTCACCTAAAGTATCAAAATTAAAATGATAAAATATCACCAAACTTTCTGTTTCACCCCCTATGAAATCAGGTAATTGGAGCAATCATTTCCAAGGTTCCTTCTGACCCAAACATTAGATTTTATGTGATGACTAGGTGACAGATGTTTCAGGACACACCAAAAACCATTTAATGTACTAAATTTGAAAAAAAAGCCACCTATATTGACAATTGCTCCCAATATCATAAACTAGGATGGGAAGGACAGCGTGATGCTCACCATGCTCTTTCCTGAGGGTCACTCAACACGTCATATGCTGCCTGGATTAATTTAAATTGTTCAGCTGCTTCTGCGGCATTATCCAGATTTTTATCTGTTAAAATAAAGTAACAGAAATTTAGTCAATCAAAAACGTAGAGGACAGAATCTAAATAACACCTCTTTCATCAGAAATGCCATAAACAGATGAGAAGTGCACAAAACAAAGACAACTAGATCAAAGCAGAGAGACCCCATATAACAATCAATAATCAAGATTTGTTAAAAGTATCAACCTAAGTAGAAATTTCGGGCTTTTCCCTAAGCTTTGGTACATCACTAAACAGTCAACTGGGCCGGCGTGATGGCTCATGCCTACTGTAATCCCAGCACTTTAGGAGGCCAAGGCGGGTGGATTACTTGAGGTCAGGAGTTCGAGACCAGTCTGGTGTTCAACATGGTGAAACCCCGTTTCTACTAAAAATACTAAAGATTCGCCTAGCGTGGTGGCGCACGCCTGTAGTCCCAGCTACTCGGGAGGCTGAAGTGGGAGAATCACTTGAACCCAGAAGGCAGAGGTTGCAGTGAGCCTAGATTGCATCACTGTGCTCCAGCATTGGTGTCAGAGCGAGACTCCATCTCTAAAACAGAATAAAATAAAATAAAATAAAGCAAAACAAAACAAAACAAAATAAAAGTAAAATAAGTCAACTGGATATCCACAAATGGAAAATCCTGAGTAGTATAAATTTTACTTTTAAAAGGAGTAAAATAAATAAAATCAGTTCTAGAAAGGCTTATTTTGTGCTAGATTACATTTAGTGCTCACATTTTTTTTCTTTCTCATCAATGTATATCAAAAGAAATCTCATACAGTTTTAAAAATATACACTAATTAGTTATTATTTCCTTAGCTGTGCTTCCTGAACCATGGAATTCAGAAAGCGTCCTTGCCTCAGGGTGGTAGCCAGCTTGCAAGACAGCACCCTGCCTCCTGGCATTCATACCTTGTGCAGTCCCTTCTGTGTCAGCAAGGTTAGTCTGTGTGACCATCAGGAGATGGCAGAAGTAATGGTACCTCACTTCCGAGATGAGGTTATAAAGGACTGCAGTTTCTACCTTGGGCTTTCCCTCTCTCTTGATCACTCTGGGAGTGGCCAGCTGCCATAGCATGAGCAACTCAGGCTGCCTATGGAGAAGCTCATGGGATGAAGGAGGTTCCGGCCAACAGCCAGCAGGGCACTGAGGCCTGCCACAACCACATGAGTTGGTGGTTGGTGAGCTGGAAGCAGGTCCTTTCAGACAATGAGAGAAAGCCAAAATCATCTAGCCAAGCCGCTCCCAGATTCTGATCTTTAGAAACTGTGGGAGTCCATATAGTGAATATACGCTTGCTGTTTTTGTTGTTTGTTGTCTTAAGCCCTGAGGTACTGGTAATTTGTTACATAGTAATAGACAACTAATACATTCAGAAAGTAAAATATTTTGAATTGACTATGGAGCACACTAAAGTTCTTCTTCTTTTTTTTTTTTTTTTTTTTGTTTTTTGAGGTGGGGTCTCGCTCTATCACCAGACTGGAGTGCAGCGAAGCGATCTTGGCTCAGCTCTGCCTCCTGGGTTCAAGCTATTCTCCTGCCTCAACCTCCCAAGTAGCTGGGACACTACAGGTGCGCACATTTAATTTTTGTGTTTTTAGTAGAGACGGGGTTTCACCATGTTGGCCAGGATGGTGTGATCCGCCCACCTCAGCCTCCCAAAGTGCTGGGATTACAGGCATGAGTCACCGCGCCTGGCCGGAGCACACTAAAGTTCTTTAAGCTACAGCTCAATACTACCCTTCCCAAGAAGTTATAAGGAAACATGACAGCAATGTATTATCTACAAATAGTTTTGCAGCCATAGACCACGGCTCTTCAGGGCTTCCTGCTGCCCATTCTCAGTTACCATCATACCGATGCCATAAATTATGATGATATTTAGAGAAGATACTTGCATTCAGTTCCTAACAGGTTTGGTTTCACAGGAGTTAACTGATATTTTAGTCATATTTGCATGCTTCTTCCTTGCACTGATTTCTAATTAATCACCAAATCTGGTCATTTTTCCTTCCCAACATCTCCTCCCCTTGGGCTTTCCCCCCTCCCGCTGACCCCGAGCCTGGCCTGGGCCCTTACCCATCTGTCCACTGCGGACTCTCCCTAACTTCTGTCTCCAGCCCTCTTCAATCCACTCAGTTGCCTTCATAGTACCCTCCCATGGCAGCTTAATAAAACCAGCCATAACTCTCCCTTATTTAGCGAAGCAAATTTCACAGTCCTTGGCCTAATATTCAAGATTACAAGAAATACAATCTGATTTCAAACTACTCTTGTATTCAAGAAATACAATCTGATTTAAAATCACTCTTCAGAAAATTATATACGCTTTTGGTCACAGCATTCTCTACTTCATTTACCCTTTCCCACCTAGAAAGTCAAGGAATTGCGAACTTCCTTCTAATTCCTAACTCGATGTCTAACAGTAACAACCCAAACTCTAAGAACACGCTTCTACACTAACCACTAACCCAAACTCTAAGAATATACTTCTATACTATTTTTACATTTATTAATTTTGGTTGTATCTTCTGACTTTCTGCTATGATGAACATCAGTTCATTTACTTCTGCTCTAATATATTTATAATCACATTTTTGTCATGCCTCTGTTGGTAAACCTAACTTTAAGTAACAGACCCACACCTCTCTCTCTCATTCCATCAACCACAGCCATTACCTTTTGACTTTGGATCCCTGGCCTTTCCTTCCACTCCTCTCCTAATCCTTATTTTTCAGACCTGCAATAAACACCATCTTCAGCCAAACTGTCCCCTGGAACATCTTTTGTCCTCCACCATGCTATCCTCCATACTGTTGAGCTCACTTTTCCAAACTGCATTCCTCTAGGATCCAGTCCAAACTCCTCTGAGAAGGGGAAGACTCAATACAAAGTAACTCCCTCCCTGAATTCCTGGAGCATATATTAGTTGTTCTATTAATCTAATCACCAATTATGTATGTTGCGATTTTTTTTAGAGGGCAGTTGTATTTAACTTTTCGTTTGTGTAAAGCAGAAAGTTGTTTTCCTAACAAGACTCTAAGATCCCTGTCTTAGCATTTCCAAATCTACTTAGTAGAGGGCAGTGACTTGCATATATTGGATACTCTGTAACCGTGTTTACTGATTAATGCAAATATGAAAGCCTCTTCATATGAACTTCAAAAAGCTGAGCGTCAACTACTGTCTTAGTTTCCCAGCCTGGAAGATCAGATTACTTCATAAAAGTCACGCAGGCCTGGATTATAGTCCAATGACACATCCAGAGGAAGGATACTTCTAAGTAAACATACAAACTTTACTAGGGAAGCCGCCTGATTAAAACTTTTCCTCGGCAGAATCATGTCCAAAGTGAGGTACAGGGTCTGCTTAATCAGCCTATTAAAATAAAAAAAAAGCGAAAAAAGTGCATTCCTATTTAAAAGATATTTTACTAGCTCTCGTCTCTTAACTTCTTAACTAAGAAAGGAAAGGAGCCATACATCAGGTTGAAGTATCTGGGATACCCGGACCAAGTGGTGGGCAGACGAGGAAAAACACCGAGAGGCTGCGCTTCAAGGGACGCAGGGAAGGGCAAGCCTGGGGCAGGTCCGAGTTCCGAGTCCCCGACTGCTCCCTCGTGGTGTCTGCGACCTGGCAGCAGGAACAGGTGAGGTCGCTGGACTTCAGTTTTTCCCCTACAGTGGCGATGCGGGACCGGGGTCGCGGGTATGAGGAGATGGGGTGTGAGCCGAGGGGCGCCTGGGCGGAGCGCTGCGCCCACCGAGGCGGGCGGGGCAGCGCCGGGCACCGGCCGGGCCGGGCAAGAAGCTCCTAGGCCGCCAGGTCGCTCTCTGCTGCCTCCGCCGAGTCCGATCCGGGGAAGGGATAGTCGGGGAGGGCCGGGCTTGTCCGAGGGCCCGCGGCGGCTGCGGGTCAGGTACCTACCCGGGTGCCATTTCAGGGCCAGCTTCCGATAGGCCTTCTTCAGCTCCTCCTCGCTGGCGTCGCGCCGCACCCCCAGCGCCTCATAGTGACACTTCATCGCCCGATCGGGCGGGCGGCTGGCGCTGGGGCCCGGGACGGGGTCGGGGCCCGGGCCCGAGCCCGGGCCGAAGCGGCGGCGGCGGCGGCGCTGGCAGTCTTCTCCGGCGGGAGCCCGCCGCCCGCACTGGGCCAGCCAGCGAGCGCGGCGGCGGCGACAGCGGCGGCGGTGAGGGTCAGTGAAGGCGCGCGGTGGCGGCAGACGACGCGGGATGCGGCACGCGGGAGCGCGGAGGGGGCGGTGCCGACGGCCGCCGCTTCGCATGGGCTAGGGGTGGGCTCTGTTCCGGAAAAGGCCGCGAGGGAGGGGGTGGGGCCTCGGCGGGGTGAGAGGCGGGGCCGCGCGGGAGGAAGGCGGGGTCTTGGCGAGAGAGAGGCGGGCCGCGCAGGAGAAAGGCGGGAGCTTGGCGGAGAAAGAGGCGGGCCGCGTGGGAGGAAGGCAGGCCTTGGCGGGGAAGAGCAGGAGGAAGGCGGGGCCTTGGGGTGAGAGGTGGGGCCTCTGCGGGGTGAGAGGCGGGGCCGCGCGGGAGGGAGGCAGGGCCACGCTGGTGTCATTGTGAGGGGCACAAATGGCGGTCAGTGTGAGTGGCTGCCGACCTGAGGGCTGAAGGGGGAGACAGGAGATGGGATGGGAGAGGATTCTGGAAAATACCTGATTGGAATTTATCAATGGAGCCCCGTTTTTATAGATGAGGCGATTCAGACTCCAAGTGGTCAAGTGGTTGACTCAAGCCTTCTCAGCTAATACAATAGCAGAATTCGGTTGGACAGAATACCAGGTTTTTTATCTCAATTTTTAATTCCCTTCAGCTGCCACTTAAGATCTCTGGTATTGATCTTGACCAATATGCATAAGAAAGGACAGTAAGATTATTTAAGCTGAAACAATTTAAAAGGGAAGCATCGACACACTTAAAAATAATGAAAAGCCTTACCACCACCATGGATGAAATTGTGCTGATCTATCCATCCGTCACTCTTTAATCCTAACTTTCTGGCCTCTAATCCTACCTTTCCAAGATCGGTTTAGGTTAAGAAAGCAGTTAAAGGATAGTATTTAACCAGTAGGTTTTGGTTGATCTGACTAGCTGTATTACATTGTATTACAAGATGGAAGATCTGCACAACTATTCCAAACACTTTGATAAGGTATCAAAATAATACCATAATTGTTATTAAAAATGCATTAATACGCCAATATATTTCACTCTAATGTGGAAAGTTTACATGCATCAGTTAGGTGTGGGTTGTATTTACCAACCATGTATGGTTAGCTATGTTGCTAATATCTATTGCACAGGGTTGGGGTACCCAAGTGGTTTAGGAAGGTTATCCTTCTCTTCCACAATATGCTGCCCCCGGTAAAATAAAAGAAACCAACGCTAAGCTTCATCAGGTTACTTCCACAAACCACTGACCAACCAACTCACTACTCAGAATTCATACACTTTCCTTTTTTCCAGAGGAAGATTCTACACAGTCTCAGTTAGTTGGTAAATTGGTAATGGATAAGGATTGAGAAGTCTGAGTTTGGGGGAATATGAAACCTTTCCCCTCCTGAGAACAGAATTGAGATGGTGGGCAGTGGGGATGCGGGGGGCGGGTGACAAAAAAGGACAAGGAAAGTTTTCCTCCAACTTAATTTGGAGTATTTTCTCCCTCCAACTTAATTTGGTTTTGGATACAGCCTCTAGGAATCACTCACTTCTTTTACCTTCTGAAGAAAGAGGGATTTTTGCCTCTAACATTGTATAAAGGTAACTATGCTGGATATAAACTTCAGTCTAAAGGAACATCTTGACCGGGCATGGTGGCTCCTGCCTGTAATCCTAGCACTTTGGGAATTTGAGGCGGGAGGATCCCTTCAGCCCAAGAGTTCAAGACCAGCCTGGGAAACATAGTGAGAACTTGCCTCTACAGAAAAAAAAAAAAAGAACTAGCCAGGCGTGGTGGTTGCCTCTACAAAAAAAAAACCAAAAAAAAACCAAAAAAAAAAAAAAAAACAAAAAAAAAAACAAAAAGAAAACTAGCCAGGCATGGTGGTGTGGGCCTGTAGTCCTACCTACTCAGGAGGCTGAGGTAGGAATAGTTGAGCCCAGGAGTTACAGCCTGCAGTGAGCTATGACCACACTACCGCACTACAGCCCTGGGTGACAGAGCAAGACTCTGCTGCTAATAAAGGAACATCTTTTATTAAATAGGTACCCTTTAAATGACCACAGACTTAGAGATGTTCCATTCCAGAAGAATTCTCAAATAAGATATCCATATAATTGTGAAAGGGAATTGGAGATGTAAGGATACCTCTATATGGAAACTGTTAACTGAAAATTGTGAAATCGGAAATTACACCAAAACTGCACAATGCACACATCAAAAGTACAAGTTTGTATCTCTACTCACACTTCCAACTTGTTGATGTACTTTATAACCTATAATTAACTTGTTCCTGAGATGTGGATGTTTAAAAACAAATTCTGAATACGGCTGTCTTATTTTTATCCAAGACTATATTCAACTGCCTAAATAAAATAATGGCTACTTTATTTTTTTTTCCATTTAACCAGACTTGGCCCTAGTCACATACAAGTATTTCAAGTGAACCTCTGACCTGAATTACCTGCATAATTTAGATGACTTTAAGATTTCAAGTTTCCTAATTTCTACTATTTCAAGATAAGTAGCCAATTAAACACTCAGGAAGGCCGTTCCTTAACAAAAAATTTAAGGGAAAAAAACCATGAATATTGATCATTCTGCCTAAAGACTTAAAATAATACAGACATAAAATTAAAATATAAGTGAACTAGGAAAGATATCTACAATAAACTTACTATATAAAAGTGCTTACAAAATCAATAAAAGACAGTCCTACTACAGAAAAACATTAGTCCAGTCAAAAAGGATAAACCTGTAACTAATAAAAAAAAAAAGTGTTGTTTTTTTTTTTTAACCTATTAAATTGACAGATTCTTTCATGCATAGTGAAACTGGTAAGGGGACAAGGAAATGAACCCTCTAACCTCTAGTGAGGTTATGGTGGTGGAGGGAGCAAGCAAAAAGCTTAGAGTTCATAATCTTTAACCTAAGTTGCACTTCTAGGAAACCAAAAGTGTTGTGTAAAAAGACATATGTAACATATATAGATTCACTACAAGCATTGATACCAGCAAGAAAAAAAAAGAGGAAAAACTGTAAATACTGATTACATAGCTATGGTACACAGAATACTATGCAGTTAGCAAGTCAACACGTAGAACACACACATAGAAAAAGTGTGCAGTCAAAAAAGCAGGTGATGAAACAGCATGTGTAATTTCATTAGATATATGTGTTATATATTGTATTTCCATCTGTCTATGTCAGCAGCCACCTACCTCCATGGTCACTGGTACTCAGAATCTTTTCTTTCCCTGTTACTAATTTACCCATATTAAGCCCAGTGCCCCCTTACACAATAAGCAGTTTCTCTTTCATGTGAGAAAAAATTCAAATGTTCTGGTATCCCCTCTAACAACTGTCCTATTTTTTTCTTCTTTTACTATTAGTTTTCTAAATAAGTAATCTACACACACTGCTTCTAAAATAAATATGTAATTTGGCCGGGCTCAGTGGCTCATGCCTGATGCCTGTAATCCCAGCACTTTGGGGGCTGAAGCGGGCAGATCACCTGAGGTCAGGAGTTCGAGACCAGCCTGACCAACATGGAGAAACCCCAACTCTACTAAAAATAACAAATTAGCCAGGCGTGGTGGCACATGCCTGTAATCCCAGCTACTTGCGAGGCTGAGGCAGGAGAATCGCTTGAACCACCCAGGTGGAGGTCACGGTGAGCAGAGATCGCGCCATTGCACTCTAGTCTGGGCAACAAAAGCAAAACTCCACCTCAGAAATAAAATATAATAAAATAAAAAATTCACAAAGTGCTTTCGACACAGCCATTAACGCATTTGATTCTCAAAATCTAAACATTTTAATGTCCTTTTCTGAAGTGACAGATCAGAGGTTGGTTCTTCAATGGCTTCATTAGCTGGTGACTCAGAGTAAACTTCAGTGAGATGCTTTCCTTTCTACCAGTCTACTCCTACTTTACCATCCACAATCGATGCTCTTGAAGTGTTGAATGCTTTTACAAATAATAGGACCTAATAAATGTCTGAATTTCAGCTTTGCTAAACCAAAAATTCCAACCCAAGAGAACAGGCTACATTAAGTGTGCTATATTTTTAGCAATATAAACTTCAAAAAGAAATCAGAAATTAACTTATGAATTCTGGTGATATTTTATTTAGAAAAAGATAATCACTGATTTTAAGATCTTAATTTTTCTTTCTTCTAAATGCTACACTAATTAGACATAAGATAGTATCAGATAATAAAAGTATTTACACATTGAATACAAAATAAATATAAAGTAACTGAAAAACAAATCAGGTTTCCATTGACTTATTTTTTTTTCCCACTGTCCATCCTCTGTTTCATTTTTCTTTGCCTTTTGTAAATCCGTTTCTTTCTTGCTTTCAAATCAACTTTTGGCTCTGGTTTTACCCACTGTATTTCTATTGGTTTCTCCTCAGCTGGCGTTACAAAAACATCTGCAGTGGGATCATGTGGAAGAAGAGTCTTCGGCTCTTTCTTTCTCAGTTTTTGCACATCTTTCACTTGCTGTTTCTCTCTGTATTTTGCAGCTGTGATGGATCTTATGACACGCCGATGCTGAAATTTAAAAAAAAAAAAAAAGGTTAGACGCTTTTGAAATAAAAATAAACATTTTATATAAGGCAAAAACTTTCAGTTATGAACCTTATATCCCTTCAGCCAGTGTCATGAAAAAAAGGAGTAATTTCCAAGTCTCTATGCAGCAAAAACCAAATTCAGTTTCACAGGTAATAAAACAGCAATTACTTCACAGAATCATTTTGGCCAAAGGGTTCCGGTACATTGGAGACTACTGAACAAAACAACAGCTTACCATGTTTGGTGACTGGTAGTGAGGATTTTCATATAAAGTTGGTCCTCCAAAACTTCCCTGGAAAATCTTTATGAGATTTAAGACAAAACGAGGTCCTATTTCTACAAGAGCAGCATCTTCTTCTATGATCTTTAATAAAAAGGAAACATTTCGTTTTGGATTGGTTACATTATTCCAAAAAGGTATACTGACTATAACCTCATTATAAATGTGCCTGAAATAATTGATAATCCATAAAATCAAGGTGGGGGTGAAACTTGGTAAATGCCAAATCATCAGTATTTTCTGAAATCTATTAGTACTTATAGGAAGTCATCATGGAAAAATGTTTTTTCAGTGTGTACTTTTCAAATTGAGTAATTCGATTTTGGTTTACATCTTGCTTCTCACAATGCATATATCCTTGAAAAACTGTGGTTAAATAGGATTTTAAAATAGTAACCACTATTAACAAAATGTATTAAAGCATATTATGGGGGAACTGTTGAAATGTAAACCAATCCCTAAATTGTTTATAAATCTAATTCAAGATAGATTAAAAGGATATGTAGCCAAATTTATTTCATAGCTACTGATTATGGAATTAAAAGGTGACTTCTGAACAACAAATACTTATGTTATCTATTAGTTCAGGCATGTCTGCCCTCAGAGGTTAGGAGGATGTGTTCAACTCACATGCCAGGTATCCAATATAAAATATGCAGAAAAGAGCTCAGTTTATGTCATGTGCTGTCTAAAATTTTGTTCTTGTTCTCTTCCACCTCTTCATCTTTCTGCACTTATCCTGCCAAACTCCTGCTTCAAGATTTCTAGAATCACCTCTTCTTTTCTCCTGAATGAGTCACTGTATGACTCATCATCTAACAGTTGCCACTGAATGCCTTCTATAGCAATTACATTTTGCTAGGTCTTAACTCTTGAGGTGGTTTTAAAGCTTTTAGAGAGAAACTTATATTTTACTGTATCCTTTACAGCACTTTCCACAAATTAGGAACCCAAGTATCTCATGGATTTTCAAGCTATTCCTTTTCTATAAAGTGAAATATATAATGGCTTATTAGGAAATCCATACTCTGTATCAACTAACAGTCATGAATAGAAGTAGGTAGAGATCACTTAAAGTATAAGACACTACATAGTTACTTGCAGCAATCTCTTTAGGGAAAAGGAAGCTATTTAAAACAAAAGGATTGTTTGCATTTTTTGTGTATGCAGACCCCGTATATCCTTATCTAAAAGTTTAATTAAAAATTGGTCATGTACAGTGGCTCACACCTGTAATCCCACCTACTCAAGATGCTGAGGAGGGATGATCATTTGAGGCCAGGAGGTTCAAGATCAACCTAGGCAACACTGCGACACTCTATCTCTAATAAAAAAAAAATTAGGCCGGGCGCAGTGGCTCACGCCTGGAATCCCAGACTTTGGGAGGCCAAGGTGGGAGGATCACCTGAGGTTAGGAGTTTGAGACCAGCCTGGTCAACATGGTAAAACCCCATCTCTACTAAAACTAAAAAAATTAGCCAGGCGTGATTACGGGTGCCTGTAATCCCAGTTACTCAGGAAGCTGAGGCAAGAGAAGCTTGAACCCGGGAGGTGGGGGTTGCAGTGAGCCGAGATTGTGCCACTGCACTCCAGCCTGGGCAACAAGAGCGAGACTCTGTCTCAATAAATAAATAAATAAATAAATAAATAAATTTAATTCCGTTAAAAAGAAGGTATAATTTAAAAAATCAAGTAAAGCTTACCTGAAAGTTCCGAAACCATATCCTATTATCCAAAATGGTGAAAGTAAACACATGGTCCACGAATGGTTGGCTTTTGGGATGATACCGTGGTGTACTAAAGATCTAGTTTAAAAAGTGTGTGTTAGTTCCTTATTCCAAGACATATCATGTATATTTTGGATAGCTAAAAGATATTTACCTGAATTAAGAGTTCTTTTAACAAAGCATAATGTGGTAATTCATCAAAAGCCTATAAAAATAAAGGAAGCATATTATTTAACAGTAGATTGCCTTGTTTAAAACTGTTTGCTCATTTGTTTCTATAACCTCATTATAAATGTGCCTGAAATAATTGATAATCCATAAAATCAAGGTGAGGGTGAAACTAAATTGAATTACACAACTATATCTACTAAAAACAACCACGCCAGATAAGAAAATTAGACCTCATACACTGAATGAGAAACTTACAGGGTCAAAAGACAAAAGGGGCCGAGAACCTTTCAAACAGTTTCCAGTCATCTTTAGTTCAGCAAGGGTATGAACTAGAAAAATTGCAACGAAAACAAAAATAGTTACAACTTTTGCACAACTATTTCAAAAGATTATTTTTAATTTCCTCATCTAAAAAATTTTATTGAGTCAACTTACTATTTTGAACAAGGAATTTAGCAGACGGTCCATGAGGTGAATTTGAAAGCCTGAAAGATATAGAGGAAGCTTTTTCAACTGATCAGCGAATGCAGTCAATGCTTACCACCTATTCACCATAAATAATATGCTTATATTCATATATTTAATTTTCTTTAAAGGTATCAAGTTTTGTGAAATCAAAAAAAGTTTTATTCATTCTCAACCTCTTACCATGAAAGACTAGGAGTCTATAACATAAAAGGTACAAAGAACAAATCCACTTAAATAAAGGAGTTTAACCAATATCTTAATACATTCTCTTACCACATATAGAGATCTTGTTTTTTCTTAGCTTCAAAATAGATGCATTTATTACAGTTCTTCATTTCACAAACCTAAAGGAAGCAAAGTATAGGAAAATGAAGTAGATAAAAGTGAGAACTAAAGTAATTATATGTGATTAATATCATTTAGATTATCTCAAAAATACCTAACCAGGCTAATAGGCTACAAAGACCAAAACATTTATTCACAGAAGAAACCTTTAAGTTCCTTCTAGGTATTCTACACAAGGTAAACTAGATGCTCTGCCCATATCTTGGATGAAATTATCTATCATATTTTTGGGCCTAGCATCTAAAATGGTCTCACTTCTGATTACTGGAAACCTCCCCCCTCCTTTTTTTTTTTTTTTTTGAGATGGAGTTTCGCTCTTGTTGCCCAGGCTGGAGTGCAATGGCACGATCTTGGCTTACCGCAACCTCCACCTCTCAGGTTCAAATGATTCTCCTGCTTCAGCCTCCAGAGTAGCTTGGATTACAGGCATGCGCCATCACGCCCTGCTAATTTTGTATTGTTAGTAGAGATGGGGTTTCTCCATGTTGGTCAGGCTGGTCTTGAACTCCTGACCTCGGGTGATCTGCCTGCCTTGGCCTCCCAAAGTGCTGGGATTACAGGCGTGAGCCACAACGCCTGGCCAGGAACCTCTTCTGCCCACAGTCCCATGTACAAACTACAAAGACTAAAAATAGATAAGGAATACCACAACTAATCTTATGTTGATCCTTCATAATCAATCTTCTTAGCCAATCTTACGAAAATCCAGTCCTTACAGAACTAAAAACATCCTTTTTAATGATTATTTTGGTTTTTAACTTTTTAGCTTTTTGATATTAAGATTACAAAACTTAAGTTGTTCTTCATTTATACTATCATTTCTGGTGATTTGGTTCTATAAAGTCATTAAGGGATTGGGTAAAAAGCCTAAGTATATAAAACCTATTTCAAATTAAACTTCAATGTCTTCAAGGCTTACAAAAGTCACACTTGAGAAGATATAAAAACATTACAGGAGTGAAGTCTTATATTACTGTAGTATTCATAAACCCTAATTAATATAGTACTCATAAACTCCAAACTATTTAAGACTTTAAACCTAACAACTTATGGGTGGATGAGGTTCATGCCTGTAACCCCAGCACTTTGGGAGGCCGAGGTGGGTGAATTGCCTGAGCAACCCGGCAAAGCCCCATCACTACTAAAAATACAAAAAAATTAGCTGGGCATAGTGGCGTGTGCCTGTAGTCCCAGCTACTTGGGAGGCTGACGCAGGAGAACAGCTTAAACCCAGGAAGCAGAGGCTGCAGTGAGTTGAGATCATGCCACTTCACTCCAGCCTGGGTAAGAGTGAGACTTTGTCTCCAAAACCAGTTAAACAAATAAACAAACCCTGACAACTTAAAAAAAAAAAACCTTAGGTCCAATGCTTTTGTTTCTTATTGGTCTTAGAATAAACACAAAAATGGGAAGCTTGTGCCACTTCTGGGCCTTTGTAGTTGCCATTTTCTCTTCCTAGATGGTCTTTTACCATATTTCTCCTTCATTAAATCTCTGCTCAAATATTAAATTAAACATCATCCCTTTGAACAGGTTTTTCCGGTCTAGTCTCAGCTGCTGAAAACCTATAACCTGCTTCATTTCTCCTATCTTTACTTGAAATTATAAACCTTGTTTATGGCCTGTCTCCATTAGAATGTAAGTTCCATAATGACAGGGACATTGCTCTGTTAAACACAGTTTCTGCAACACATAGAATGATGTGATTTTTGAACACAGAGGTTCAAAAATTTGTGCTCTCAAGAAGGCTAATAGGAAAAAAATGATCCTAATTCTTCTAAGTTTTGAAAATTTTGCTTTAAAATGTAAATTCATGTTCTGTGCTTCCAGAGGTTAAAAAAATATACATAAGTGTAGTATACTTTGAAAATGTAACCTATTCCTAGTTTGTAATACCTTAAGAGCAGTTCCACACAAATCACTTTTAATACTGGCAAAACACTTTTTATCATGTGGGGTTTCTACATATATAGATATGTTTAATGGACTTCTTATTTTACTTTATATATGCTGACTGATCATTTTTTGAGTACCTACTATGGATTTAGCATAATACTAGACACTACGGGGTTAAAAAATGAGACATAATCCTTCTCCTGAGATTTCAATATGCTTGTTCAGACAAAACAAACAGACATGACTGAAGCACTAAACTGTAGGAGAAAAATCTGGAAGAGCAGTTATTGAAGAGTTAATAAAACGTGTCTGAATAGTTTTTACAAAACAATTTTTAAAGTCACTGAATGACTTATTTTTGAAATGAGCCACTGTTAATGTTTTTAAAATATTTTATTGCAATTACTTTCTAAAATTACCTCGTTAATCACAAATAGCTTATCCTTACGATCCATTTTAGTATCTAGAAAAAGAAAAAAAAGACAAAGCAAGTAAATTAAAGGTGATTTCAAAGTTATTTCAATCAAACCACATATGCTATCTAAAAAATAAGTGTTTTTACACTCTTCAGTTTAAAGGAGATTTTATTATTAATTTTCAAAACAAGACCTGAAAACAATCGCTTAAAAAATCTTGACTCTTTGTAAATGTAAAGAAAATAAAATAGAGTCTGTAAGAATTAGAAATTATAGTGTAAGCAGTGTTTCTCAGTATTTAGGTATTTTAGGAATCCTTTTCAAAAATGGGAAAATTCTCACAAACCAAAGACTATGTTAAAGGAAACCAGTTTCAATGAAGATATCTTTCACTTGTTAATCACAGATGTCAAAGAAAACTGACTTTATGCCTGTGAAACAAATCTGCACATATACTCCTTGAATCAAAAAAAAAGTTAAAATTTTTAAAATAAAAAAAACAAAAAAACCCCAAAACACCTCTCAACATAAGCAAAAATATGATGCGTTGCCACTCCACTGTTCTAAACAATGTTTTTTTTTTTTTTTTTTTTGAGACAGGGTCTTGCTCCTTGCCCAGGCTGAAGTGTAGTGGCACAATCATGGCTCATGGCAGCCTTGACCTCCTGGGCTCAAGCCATCCTCCTGCTTGAGACTCCTGTGTAGCTGGGACTGCAGGCAAGTGGTCCCACACCTGGCTAATTTACTTTACTTTTTTCGACTCCAACTTAAAAGGTGCTTCAAATTCTATCCCAGGTACATTTTTCAACAAAAACAGTTTAAAAAAAAAAAAAAAAAAAAGCCCAAAAAGCAACACATGGCAGTCCTTGGCACTTAGGACAAACCATCCCACCTATCTCAGGACCTTTAGAAACATTCCAGTGAAGGCATTCCTGGACTTTCAAGAAATGTTTCAATAATATTAGGACATCTGTTTTAAAAAGTAAAGAAACTACCTAATGAAGTCTAAAGAATTTCTTACAAAATGTTAACTAGAAAAATTGTGGCACTTGAAAAGATAAAAGGTATTGTGTTTTTTTCGTGAAAACACTGAACAAATGAAGAATATATAAAATAAGTGAAAACATAAAAATAGCTAAGTTTATAGACAGAAATTTCTAAAGTATATGATACAAAGGCACCTGCTTTAGAATGAGGCATCAACATTCTCAAGTCCTGCATTAAATGTCTTGTCCTGAAATTTATTCCTCTGGAAGAAAAGATGAGAATCCGTTCCTTATTTTTCCACTTGCCCTAAAGAAAAAGAAAATGTTAAAAAGATTTTAAAATCTCATACTGAACTGAGCTTGTTTTGTGACAGGGTCTCACACTGTTGTCCAGACTGAAGTGCAGTGATGCATGCTCACAGCTCACTGCAGTTTCAAGTTCCTGGGCTCAAGTGATCCTCCCACCTCAGCATCTGCAGTAGCTGGATACTACAGACATGTGCCACCATGCCCAGTTAGTATTTTTTTTCTTTTGTAGAGACAGGAGTCTCCCTATGTTGCCCAGGCTGGTCTCCAACACCTGGGCTCAAGCGGCTTGGCCTCCCAAAGTGCTGGGATTATAGGTGAGAACCACTGCACCTGGCCCTGTTTGTTTTTTAAGAGCTTCCAGGTAGCAAGTCAAACCATCCTGACTCCTTTAATTTCATCTCTCACCAACATTCACTGACCACATCTGCCACCCAGAAATGCCCTCCTTGGTTTCTTGTTTTTCATCTTCAATCTCTCCAATTCCTCCTCCCAACCCTGAAAGTTCTTTCTTAGCCCTCTTTTATTTCTGTGCTCTCCATGCAGAGGTCTCATAATAATTTCTCCCAATTCTTAATCCTTTCTTATTCACACTGCACTTAGAGTCTTATATTAACTGCAAAACTCCTAAATGGCTAACTTTCTCAGACATGAAGAACACCTCCAACGGATATGGTTGACTAGCTCTTTCAAGTTTACTCTTTTTTTTTTTTTTGAGATGGAGTCTCACTCTGTCACCCAGGCTGGAGGGCAGTGGCGCAATCTCCACCTCCCGGGTTCAAACGACTCTCCTGCCTCAGCCTCCTGAGTAGCTGGGGTTATGGGTGCCCACCACTGCACCTGGCTGATTTTTTTTTTGTAGTTTTAGTAGAGACAGGGTTTCACCATCTTGGCCAGGCTGGTCTTGAACTCCTGACCTAGTGATCCACCCTCCTTGGCCTCCCAAAATGCTGGGATTACAGGCGTGAGCCACCGCGCCCGGCCATTTTTAAAGTAATACTTCAGTCACATCCTTACTTCCCAGAGTTTTCTAAACAAAGTTCAAATGACATAGCTTCGACACTGAATTGTAAAATACATTTTCATTTTTACATCATTATTGCCCCAAATGAAGCCTAATGCAATCCAATCTGGCTCTATTTTTTACATTTTTCAGCATTTCCCTACTTCAAAGTCTTTTAAATGTCAAAATTCTACACTTCTTCTGATATGCAGCTTAAAGACTAAATCCTTCATGATTCTTTATCTTATTATACTAGGGTAAACGTAATCTCCATCTCTTGCATTTCCATAGAATGTATCAAAGTATGGCTCAGATTATGGATACTATCTAGCTCCTTAAGGAAGAGTGAGAACACTAACATTTATTGGAAGTGTACAAGCCCAGCTTATTTTTCATAAAAAGTAAATATTCTCTCCCCCCTCCCCGGCCCCAATCTGCAGGTCAGAAAAGAGCGCAGAAAAGAGCGGGGCTAGAATTTACACTTATCTTTTATTCCTCAGAGCTCACACTCCTTTCCTAGAGCTTGCCATCACACCACACGGGGTCATTGACTTAACACCTACTGCGTGCTAGACTACTCTGCTAAGTGCGGAGGACGCAGAAATTAATGTCAAAGATAATCCTTGCCTTCACAGTATTCTGTCTAGCTTAAGATGAGTTCTCAGTTGAAGGAAATCTAGCTAATTCCAACTAACGTGCACTTCTTTTGAATAAAAACCATCAACTTATTTGAATTCTTAAGTTTCCTCCTAAACTCCAACATTTCAGGAGGAAGGGGTCACATGCTAGTCACCTTTGCAATCTCAAACCCAAAGGATGCCTAACTTGGTAAAATGCATGGCACATTCAATGTCTGTTGAATACAAGTAAAGCTCATAGTACCTAGCCTATTTTTCATTATCCCTTGAGTTGAAAACTGGTTAACAAATCAGAGTCACAGTCCTAAGGGCAACAACTTTTTAAAGGCTCACCTAACAAACTGTAGGATCCCTGACTGAGAGTGGCTGACTATGGCAGTATATGGGCATACTAATCACTGGAAGAAATACTCAACAGCGAGAAATAGCCAAGGAAAAGCCCTACTTTTCAAAAATATTTAAAAAACAAAACAAAACAAAACAACTCAACAACTACGAAGACAAAACGCTAGATCTGAGCACCCTGTAAGTCGCTTTCCCGTGGGCCGGGTAAAGATTTTAAAACCCGCCGCCTCCAGGAGGGCGGACACGTGCACAAGGATTAGCTGAAAACTCGGTGCCCAGTCTGGCTGGGAGGATTGCTAAAATCGACCTACCGTTAACACTCTGGCTACTCTGAAATTAGCAGAGCTGTAGTCAAGTAAGTAACCCAAGAAAAGGGGCACAGAGCCGCCGCCGCCGGTGTAGCCCGGGGGCATCCCCTTCTACCTTGCAAACGGGGCCTGGGATCCGGTCCCTCTCTTCTTCCTCCACCTCCTCTGCGGTGGTGTGCCGCTTAGTTGGCGGCGCGGCATCTTTTTCGTTTCTTTTTGGCTTCTTCGCCTGCACTGCCAAGCCTCCACGCCGTTTCCTCTTGGTTGCCGCCATCTTGCCTTACTGCCTGCGCTCTTGGCCTGTTTTCCGGCGTTGCCTCTCGCTCCTCTTTCCGATCTCTATGGTTCGGTGGCTCTAAGCGCTCAGCTACGCGGTTGTCCTCCAGGTCTGCGGTGTCTCCTTCCGGTCTCAGTGGCGCTGCACGCGCGGCTCTCTAGGCCTCCTTCAGCTCTGTGGTGACGGTGGCGGAAGTGGAGGGCAGGTCTGAAGAGTGGCGGGACCGGCTCCACTTCCTACGCGATTTCTCAGAGCTGTCTAGCTCCTCCTCAGGGACTTTCCTGGGAAGGTCTCTCGGGCGTCCAGACCCCACCGCAAAGGTAGGGTGTCCGCACTCGGGGACCCCGAGACTAATAAGCGATGCTGTCCCGCGGGCGGGCTGGTGAATGGGCTTGTGTGGGACTCTTGGGGGATCTTCTGGACACTCTGGGCGCTCCCCCCATCGCCTGTTCTCTTGGAAGCGAGGCTGGTGCCGCGGTCGGATTCATAGCTCCTGTTTGTTTGGCCGGGAGAAGCTGGCCCCAAGCGGAGATACCGTGTCAGTTGCGTGTCTTCATTCTTCACAACTTTTCACGTTATTGTCCTCTTACAGAGACGAGGAAATAGTAACTTAATTTTCCCGCAAAATTACAAAGACAATTAAGTGACATAGGTGGGGTTCGGCCTGGTCAGCTGAGTTCAGCCGCCCAGCCCCCGTCCACCTCTCAGCGCAGGTGGAGCTCGCCGGACCTCGCCTGCACTGATGTGAGTTTTATTGTCCAGTCCCTTCAGGTGTTTCGCGATTCGCCGAGCAGGTGTTGGCCCCAGGAGCATTTCCCTCCGGGCCGAATGCGCAGTGGACTATGCCCCTTCTGACCCAGCAGATCCAAGATGAGGATGATCAGTACAGCCTTGTGGCCAGCCTTGACAACGTTAGGAATCTCTCCACTATTTTGAAAGCTATTCATTTCCGAGAGCATGCCACGTGTTTCGCAACTAAAAATGGTATCAAAGTAACAGTGGAAAATGCAAAGTGTGTGCAAGCAAATGCTTTTATTCAGGTATGGAAGTAGGCGCCTTTAAGCCTGTGCCATAGATATTCTAAATGCAATTTAATGAAATCCGAAGGTTTTAGTAGACATAATAAATAACTTAATACTCATAATAACTTAATAGTCAATAGTCATAATAAATAATAGATAAATAACTTAATAGTCTTACGTTAGAGAACAAACGTCATTACTTGAATTTTTTTTTTCTCTCCCGGTAACAAATTCTTTTCCCATCTTGTTTTACAGAGATAATGGTTAGTAATGACTAAAGTTTATTAAACTAGACTATCGGCTAGGCTACAGTCTTCTTAGTGTTTAACTTATTTAATTTTAACAATAGTCCTATAAGGCAGGTTCTATTGTTATTCCCGTTTTATATATGTGGAAACGAGGCACAATTTTAAGTGATTTGCCAACAGTCCCACAGCTGGTAAGTGGCTGAATTGGGATAAGAACCCTGAACATTTGTTTCCAGAATATCTGCTCTTTTTACCACTGCGATACTACCACCTTGCTGTTACTAAAGAGTATTTTTTTCCCTTTACTGGTTGTAATAGAATTTTTGTTCTTCCAAAGTAATATTTGTGTGGTTCAGATAGGATTGCAAATTCAACTAAGCATTTTTTTTAACACGTAAGTGCACAGCATGACCTCAGGGATAGAGAGGTAAATAAGACATGGTTCTCGTCCTCGTGCGGCAACATGGTATAGTGGCTCACACCTGTATTTCCAGCTGCTCAGGAGACTGAGGCTGAGGCACGAAGATCGCTTGAACTCAGGCATTAAAGACCAGCCTGAGTAACCGTAGTGAGACCCCCGAATCAATAAAAAATAATAATAAAAGTTGTAACTAATATTGCTCATGCATTATCAAGTCATCCGTCTGTTTTCCAAGTGACCTTAGCAGTAGTGATACGCACAAAAACGAGATAAGGGAGAGTCCCAGAGGGATAGTTTTTAGATCCAGGAATGGATATAAGGATGCTTCAAAGGATGTCTCTAAGATGTTTTGATTGCTAATCAGAAATTATTCTCATGGGATTAGCACAGTATTGTATTTTTTAAACATATAAAGTGAAATCTAGGACCTTGTATATTTTCATTCTTTTACATAACAATTTTCATTTTTACTTTTTCCGTAGGCTGGAATATTTCAGGAATTTAAAGTTCAGGAAGAGTCTGTTACTTTTCGAATTAATTTAACTGTCCTTTTAGACTGTTTGTCTATTTTTGGATCAAGTCCTATGCCAGGTAAACTATTATCAGTATAAAGACATAAAAGTGTTATATACAGTGGTCAGAAAAATACAGGAAGTTATTTGGAATATAAACATTTGTTCAGAAAGCTAATGCCAATTCATTTTTCGGTGGCCACAGTCATGGGTTCTAACATTTCACAATGTTAATTGCAAGTATGTTTATAGTTCTTTCATATTTGTAAAAGTATTTACATTCATCTTTTTTTAATTTACAGGGCTTTGAGGGATTTTAAATTTGAACTGGCCAAAAGAATACTTTGGACATGTCTTTAATATCTTTAACATTGTGAAATGTTTTAATTGCTTCTCTTCCCTAACTTGTCCAGAATTACTCAGCTAGTTAGTGGCAGAGAAAAACGAAAGCCAGTTCTCCTGACTCCTAGTTTACTGTGTTCAAAATTTGTTTCTTTTAAGCCATATTTTATAAGTTATGTCTATTTTGATAAATGATTTTTTGGTGTTTTTGAGACGGAGTTTCTCTCTTGTTGCCCAAGCTGGAGTACAATGGCAGAATCTCGGCTCACTGCAACCTCTGCCTCCCAGGTTCAAGCGCTTCTGCCTCAGCCTCCCAAGTAGCTGGGATTACAGGCACGTGCCACCATGCCCGGCTACTTTTTTGTATTTTTAGTAGAGATGAGATTTCACCATGTTAGCCAGGCTGGTCTCAAACTCCAGACCTCAGGTGATCTGCCCGCCTCAGACTCCTGAAGTGCTGGGATTACAGGCACGAGCCACCGTGCCCGGCTGCCAAATGATTTTCTTTAAAATGTATATCTTTTTATTTGTTAAGGGAATTATTTTTAAGAATGGTGAAATTCAATTGCTGTAGGTATAAAACTGTAAGGAATCCCCAGAATTTTATTTCATAGGAAAGCAACCTGGAGATTAGCTAGGAAAAATTCAATATAGTTCTCCAGAAAAGTGTATTTTAACTTTCCACAGACAGTTCCACTGTTGAATTACACATTTTCTAATGACAGTGTTCTCCAGCTGGTTTTTCGTAAAAGCATCTGTCATGTTCCATTCCTCACTGTGGCTCTCAGTCCAGCAAGGAGAAGGACTTTGAATATCCTGTCATAGTCCTCCTTGCCGCTAGTGGCTTGCAGTGTTAAAATGTACACCACCATTAACAACCCTCTTTTTCTCTCAGTTTGATTTTAAAATGTGAGGAAATATAAATATCTCCCAGTTGGAAAAGTTAGAAGGATCCTTGTCATAGTGAGTACACTGACGTTACAGTACAGATGATAGCAATCCACTGTTACACACATTGAACCTTCAAGGAATAGCATACCCTGTTCTGCAGCAATTTAGTTACTTGCTGTGTTGATCCATATAGATTCTCTATTCTGAAATTTTATGGATGTAAAATCAACAAGCTACTTCTGAGGTGTTTATGACAACCTGAAAATGATTCCAAAGAATTATGTTACGTTTTATTCTGGTTCCCAGTTTTCTTGTATTTTTGGAATTGTCTACACACAACTGTCATCAGGGAAGATGTAATCCCTTTTTATGAGGAAATACATGTATGTGAGAAATTGGACGGAATAAATTATTCTTGAGAAATTTGATGTATCATTTCGAGGAGAAGCTGAACCCAGAGCTATAAAGCTAACGCCAAGTATGACTTCTTTCCATTGCAGGGACTTTAACTGCACTTCGGATGTGTTACCAAGGTTATGGTTACCCTTTGATGCTGTTTCTGGAAGAAGGAGGAGTGGTAACAGTCTGCAAAATCAATACGCAGGAACCTGAGGAGACCTTGGATTTTGATTTCTGCAGCACCAATGTTATTAATAAAATTATTCTGCAGTCAGAGGGGCTCCGTGAAGCATTTTCTGAATTGGATATGACGAGTGAAGTCCTACAAATTACCATGTCTCCTGACAAGCCTTATTTCAGGTACTTGAGAGCAGTGCAGTTATAGTTAATGTGGTCTGTACTCCCATCTTCCCACTTAGACATTTGCTTAGGGTGCAAAATTTTTATTATCCACATTTTTAGAGTTTTCACAACTTTAGACAGCTTGTACTGTTACCTCATAATTTTATGGTTCAAGAAACTTAAGACCCAGGAAGATTCACTCACTATGTCATATTTAGGTGGTGGTGGCATCTAGATGAGAAACCCAGTCCCCTAATTTATAAATGAGTGGTATTTTCATTGTACTACTACTTACTGTCATAGATCAGGTTACATCATGAGGAAAATTGGGTTTAAGTGTTTGAAAGGGTGTTTGTATTATGGTATCTTTTTCAAGTTCAGGTTGCAGAAGAAAATGTTTTCTACACATGGTTCATTCAGTCACCAAGTATCTGTTGATCACCTACCATGTGCTTATTCATCTTATTAAGCATTATGGGAAGAACATCTTAAAACCAAGGTGAAACCAACATACGTGAAACAGCAAACCATTAAGTACCAATATAGCACACAGATACCTGGGAAACGCTTATATAAGGATTTAGAGATGATTGCTCAAAGCTGGCTTCCCAAGATAGGGCAGTTTTCAGCAGGAATACCATGTCAAAAAAGCTGCTCCTGATACTTTAACACAAGTGTCTGCTCAGGGTTAGACTCAGTGTAGAGATTCTAGCAATGTAGAGAGAGGATCTAAATACTCTCTTTTCAGAATATTTCAGGATCTAAATACTCTCTTTTTGAAATATTTCAGAATGTTAAATAAAGGCACTAAAGACATATGGAATAAAAGGAATAAGGTATTCTTTTTGTAACTACTTTAGAAGAATTACAGGCCTGGCTGTAAAAGTGCAGTGGCTCACACCTGTAATCCCAGCACTTTGGGAGGCTGAAGTGGGCGGATCATTTGAGGTCAGGAGTTCAAGACCAGCCTGGCCAACATGGTGAAACCCTGTCTCTACTAAAAGTAGAAAAATTAGTTGGGCGTGGTGGCGCGTGCCTATAATCCCAGCTACTCGGGAGGCTGAGGTGGGAGAGTCACTTGAACCCAGGAGGCAGATGTTGCAGTGAGCTGAGATTTCACCACTGCACTCCAGCCTGGGTGACAGAGTGACACTCTGTCTCAAAAAAAGAAAAAGAATCACAGGCCCTTCTCATGACTTTGGGGAGTTAAGAATTTGGCTCAGGGTCCGATAAAAGTGTTAACCAAAATGGAAATTGGAAACCCTACTTTAGCAGTGGAATGAAGTGAAAAATTTCAGGTACTTAAACAATATTTCAGAGGATCTCCTCAGTGATCTCTCTCAGCCTGGGTAACTAGATGGACCATGATATCTTTCATCTCCAGGATGGGAAACAATTTGGTGGTAGGGAGGTAGGAGTTGAAATTTTTTCCTGGATATGTTCAATTTGATGGTAGGGGAGGTAGGAGTTGAAATTTTTTCCTGGATATGTTAAATTTTAAGTACCTGTGACACTAGGGAGTAGCTGGATGCATAGTTATGGTGCTCAGGAGATCCATTTAGACTGGAAATTTAGATTTGGGAACCATCATCATGGCTGGGCATGGATGAGACGGGTCAGAGAGAGAGATTATATTAGAAGAAAGAAAAGATGGACCCCAGGAAAACCAACACCTGGAAGATGGGGGGCAGAAATGGAGCTTAGAGAAAACCAACCTGGATCTTATCACCATGCTCATATAATAGTTAGCAATGTGCTAACCCTGCAGCAAATGCTTCAGAAGTTCTTGCAGATTAAATCAGCATATTAACACTTACAAATTGTCTACAAATAACTTTTGGTGTTACCAAGTGAGGAAAACCGTGAAATAGCCTTGAGAGCAGTCTAAGATACAGAAAAGCTGTAATTCCTCGGTGTAGGATTGGAAACAGACCTAAGGGTTGCAGTTGACTTAGATCAAGGTCTTCCATCAGTCCTCAATTCTCTCTCCCATTATATATTTCTGACTTAAGGATGAGGAAGAGTCATTTTCAGAGTAGGATTAGGGTAATGAAATTAAAGTGTCCGCTACCCTTTTCCTTTTACAATTGATTTTCTTCAAAGCCGTTGATTAGTTGCCCTGAACTCCCGGAACTCTAGTGGGAGCTTTATTATGGTACTTGTTATCATGTGTTGTAAGCATTTGTGTACATGTCTGTTTCCTCCACTAGTATGAATTTCTTAGGAAGTGTTTTCTTTATTTGGATCCTAATGTGGTTTATTTTTGGACCAATGAATAAATGAGGTAATCATTTTCTATAGGTTATCTACTTTTGGAAATGCAGGAAGTTCCCACCTTGACTATCCCAAAGATTCTGATTTGATGGAAGCATTTCATTGTAATCAGACCCAAGTCAACAGGTCAGTTCTTAATATAGAGGTTCCCATTGGTGATAAAGAGGAGGTTAAATACCAGATTTCTGTTAAATAAAAACACTTTCAATCTGTTAATTAAAATGCACAGCATTTTATAAAAATAAACAGTAGAGTGCTGGACTTACTAGGGGATGTAGGGTTCTAACAGTGGATGAATTTTAAAAACATCAAGAGAAAATATTAGCAAATTGGATAAGTACTTGATTTTATTCTTAGTTTTGCTACTTTTTGTCCTTGGGAGTTCTGAGCAGTGTTCACTGTGTTGATATAACAGCTTTTTATTTTGTTTTCTACAGATACAAGATTTCTTTACTGAAACCCTCTACAAAGGCATTAGTCCTATCTTGTAAGGTATCTATTCGGACAGATAACAGAGGCTTCCTTTCATTACAGTATATGATTAGAAATGAAGATGGACAAATATGTTTTGTGGAATATTACTGCTGCCCTGATGAAGAAGTTCCTGAATCTTGAGTCTTGAGTATGACAATTCACTGATATTTATGTGTACATTTATGACAGATGAAGTTCTTATTCTGAGTACAGTACTCTTTATAATTTCATATTGGATTTTCTATAGAGAAGAAGCACTATGGGGAAGATAGGAGCAAGGTCGTGTACCTAATAGTTACTGTGTTTTCTAAATACGTTTTGTAGAGGGCATGTAAATAAATGTTTTCATGTAGTCATAGATTATTAAGGGCTGTCCTTTAGTTCTGTCTTTTGAACTCACAGTTATGTGAGCCAGTGTAACATTTCAAGAGTCTAAAGGCTTAAAGTTTGATGCAGCTACCTGAAATGTTCTTTTATTTATTTACTATTAGAAAAAGCAAAGGCATATGAGCATTGCTTATTAGTTTGAATTCTAGAGACTAGATCATAAAGTGGTGGTTCTCAAAGTGTTGTGCCCACACCAACATCAGAACGGCCTGCAAACTTGTAGCAAACTCTGGGGAGGAGGCCAGCATTCTGTATTTTAACAAGCTTCCCTCAGGAGATTCTGATGCATGCTAAATTTTGGGAACCACTGGTTTAAAGGAAACTTTTTTCTTTAATAGGAAACTTTTTTTCTTTTTTTTTTTTTTTTTTTGAGACGGAGTCTCGCTGTGTCACCCAGGCTGGAGTGCAGTGGCGCGATCTCGGCTCACTGCAAGCTCCGCCTCCCGGGTTTACGCCATTCTCCTGCCTCAGCCTCCTGAGTAGCTGGGACTACAGGCGCCCGCCACCACGCCCGGCTAGTTTTTTGTATTTTTAGTAGAGACGGGGTTTCACCATGTTAGCCAGGATGGTCTCGATCTCCTGACTTCGTGATCCACCCGCCTCGGCCTCCCAAAGTACTGGGATTACAGGCTTGAGCCACCGCGCCCGGCCTGAAACTTTTTTTCTTTAATAGGATTTAATTGTATTGAGATAATTGCTTTTACATGTAATTTCCTTGCAAATGTTCTGAAGTTAAGGCATCACTAAACAAGTCTGAACAATTCTTTATGTGATTTATTTTTAAAGTAGACCTTTTAAAGAGATCTGTGAACGGGATATAAAGCAATTTTCAGTGTTACAGGTTTTCTTCTTGTTCTCAAAACTGTTCACTGTAGTAAGTAACGGCAGTCAGTACTTATTACTTTCCATTTACCTATGAGTTTCTTGACAAATCAAGATGTAGAAAACCAGTTATTAAGTGATTTTGTACTTTCCTGGTAGTTGTCACTAAAATAATTTTTGTGGCATATAAATATATTTAATAAAATACAATACTAAAATTATCTGACTTACTCTCTAGTAGCAAAAATTACATGAGTACAGTGAAGCTTCTGTCTTTGTTACCGTACCAGGTGACAACAGCTCAGTGTCCGTTCGTGGACGGCACTATTGGCCTTTTGAGTGAGATGGTTCTTTAGGATAAAAAACTGTCATCCCATTGCAGGATTCATTTAGCCTTTCTGGGCCTTACCCACTGATGCTAGTCATTGTGACCACCACCTCCCCCAAATAAAAGTGTACCAAAGTATTAATTGTTGAGAACCATTCAGTGATATTCACCAAAATTGGAAGATATATTGGAATGCCCTACCTCAATATAGGTCACATAGTGTTAGAGAAAATTGGTTTGGAGAGTATTACAGCAAAGTGTGCTGCAAGGAGGCCACTGCAGCACAGTGGCAGGCACTGCTTCCCAGGCATATGGACAATTTTGGGAGGTGGCCAGGGTCAGTACCTGATAACTAATAAGTCTCTCAATCTCAGCATGCCTAGTGGCTACAAAAGAAGTTGGAATTTTTTAAAGTGTATGTGTTCAAGAAGGAAAGATATTAATTTACTAAATGTTGTCAGAATATTATTTGTTTAAACACCAAAAACAGAACAAACCTAAAAGATACTTACAGAATATCTAATCAGTCCACATTCTAAAGACTGTTAAATGTGAAATAGCATAGTTATTTTTTTTGTCTTTTGTTACTAGTGTGAACAAAGAACAGTGCCTAATATATAATAGGCATTTAGGAACTTTGTTATATGAAAGAATCTCCAATTTCAGATTTTCTGTTAGCATCTTATTAGTCACTGTTTAATTCTGATGATTTAGCTCTAAATTTATTTTGATCTAAGGTTTTTTATTTTTATTTTTGGAGACAAGATCTTGCTCTGTTGCCCAGGCTGGAGTACAGTTGTAGGATCACAGTTCACTACCTAGGCTCAAGCAATCCTCCCATCTCAGCCTCCCAAATAGTTAGGACTATAGGTGCATGCCACCATGCCCTGCTAATTTTTGTATTTTTGTAGAGACGGGGTTTCACTATGTTGCCTAGGGTAATCTTGAACTCCTGAGCTCAAGCAATCCACCCACCTTGGCCTCCCAAAAGGCTGGGATTGCAGGTGTGAGCCACCACGCCTGGCCTAATGTATTTTTTAAAAGTTGAATCTAAAAAGAATTTGAAACAAATATAAATCAGCTCAGTAAGGATGGATATTTTTGCACATTTAAAACTATTATTTTAGGCCGGGCGTGGTGGCTCACACCTGTAATCCCAGCACTTTGGGAAGCCGTGGCGGGTGGGTCATCTGAGGTCAGGAGCTCGAGATCAGCCTAGCCAACATGGTGAAACCCCCGTCTCTACTAAAAATACAAAAATTAGCCGGGTGTGGTGGTGGGTGTCTGTAATTCCAGCTACTCGAGAGGCTGAGGCAAGAGAATCACTTGAACCTGGGAGGCGGGGGTTGCAGCGAGCCGAGATTGCGCCCTTGCACTCCAGCCTGGGTGACAGAGCAAGACTCCGTCTCAAAAACAATAAAAAATTAAAATAAAAATTATTGTTTTAGCTGCATGTCTTCAGCTATTTAGAATTCAGAGACTAAGAATTGTTTCTAAGTCACCCTAACATCAAGGTACTTATTTTATAAAGAATTTCCTCCTTATGTGTGTTCTATTTGATCCAGGCATTTTTACTTTAATAAAAGTTTAACTTTATTTCCTATGCAAAACCACTAGGGGGAGTGCTCCCTCAGGCAGAGCAGGCGACACTTTGGTGCCACTACAAATTGATGTGTAGCATATAGAAGAACACAGTCTTGTATGTGACTTAGTTCTGTCTTTTTGAAGTTTATCTCTCTTTCTAGTAAAATTGTGCTTACTGTGAATGGATAAGTAATCTTTTTTTTCATTTTTCATTTGTTGATTTCCCATTCAATGATGTAGTGCTTCCACCTAGAATTGGTGAAATGCTTCAAAATAATACAAATAAAAATATTTGTTAAATTTCACTTTTCTAATAAAAATAAGGCTTGTAACACAATCATTTTAACGGGAAGCCACAGGGTTTCTGTGGTATTATCAAAGTCCCAGTAAAAATTAATTAAAATTGTAAAAGGGCAGAATGTGGCACTCTCAACAGTGGGGTAGGGAATCATTCAGAACATAGAGACTTCCTTCTCTCCTTCCCTGTCTTCACACTGCTTGTCCCTTATCCCCACCTGAAATAAAATCTATTGGGTCCTGAGAAATTGGAGTGTGGAGTATTTTTTCTTTTCCCAATTATGTTTGTAATTTGCTTTCATTCTCTCTTTGGAATAGGCAGCGCTGTTTTATACTAGTATCAGGTTACAAGCACCCCAGGAGGAGTCATTATCTCTAACAGGATTTCTCTCTCAGGAGTGGACAGCTAGTATTCTAATCAGAAAGACCAAAGGCAGTGGTTTCACGTGCTTTCTCTATATGTATCTCAGTCACATCCAGAGGTTTTGATAATCAGCAGAGTAAATGTGTGAAGTATAGTTTTGAAATTCATAGCTTGTTGATCATTATAATAGATACTAGTAGTGGCTCTCAGTGGCAAAACTAGAGGTATTCAGGATATGTGAACTTACTAAATTATTTCAGAGTAATCCTCATATTTAAGTGAAAAGGAAGTAACAATCTAGTGAAGCCTATGGCCTTTACCCTTAGGCATGGTGCCTGACACTTGATCCCAAAATGGCTTCCTGCCATTTTGTCCAAGGATTTCTGGTTGCCTTGGCTAACTAGGTTAGGAGAGTACTATTTCTGGAATATTGTCAAGCCTGCCTTAAGTGGACCTTTAATACAGGTTACATAAACTTTTTTCTTTCTTTTTTTTTTTTTTTGAGATGAAGTCCCACTCTGTTGCCAGGCTGGAGTGCAGTGGTGCGATCTCAGCTCACTGCAACCTCCGCCTCCCAAATTCAAGCAATTCTCCTGCCTCAGCCTCCCGAGTAGCTGGGACTACAGGTGCCTGCCACCATATCCAGCTAATTTTTGTATTTTTAGTAGTGTCGGGGTTTCACCATGTTGGCCAGGATTCTCTTGATCTTTTGACTTCGTGATCCTCCCACTGCAGCCTCCCAAAGTGCCTGGGATTACAGGTGTGAGCCGCCACGCCTAGCCGGTTACATAAACTTTTTTGTTTGCTTGCTAAAAAATGGTCATTGAGCTAGGTGTGGTGGCTTTCACCTGTAGTCCCAGCACATTGGGTTTTAGCCCAGGAGTTTTGAGACCAGTCTGGCCAACATAGCAAGACCTCATCTCTAAATTTTTTTTTTTTTTTTTTTTTTTTTTTTTTTTTTTTAGCCAGGTTTGGAGTATGCATGTAGTCCCAGCTACTCCAGAAGCTAAAGCGGGAGGATTGCTTGAGCCCAGGAGTTCAAGGCTGCAGTGAGCTATGATCATGCCACTACACTATAGCCTGGCAGGAGAGTGGGACCATGTCTCAACAAAAAATAAAATAAAAATATTTATTGAAATCTGTATGTGAGACAGCTTGATCTGGGCTTGAATTATTTTTTTCTAACTTGGTACAGAGATTGTTGGAAAATAATCCTCATCCACCTAAAAAATGTCAGTGCTTGTTAGCTAATTCAGAAGAATTGTAAGAGCTCTGTATGTTAGCTCAGATCTGTTAGAAATGTCAGGTGTTTGATTGGATTGGGTTATCCAGATTGGTTGAATTTAGAAAGTAGCTTCTGTGGTTTTGCAGTGAAAATGCAACTTTATATTTCTAATGTGGCTTGTTAAGACTTCGGGATTTCACCAAAATAGTAAAATTTTAAAACTTTTGGGCAGGGCACAGAGGATTTTTACGGCAGTGAAACTAATATGTATGATACTATAATGGTGGATACATGTCATTATAATTTTTCCAAACCCACAGAATGTATACCATCAAGAGTGAACCCTCATGTAAACTGTGGACTTGGGTAATAATGGTGTGTCAGTGTGGGTTCATCAGCTGTCACAAATGTACCACTCCGGTGGGAGATGTTGATAAGGGAGAAGCCAGGTATGTGTGGGGGTAGGGGGTAAATGGGAAATCTCTGTAGCTTTCCCTTAATTTTGTATGAACCTAAAACAGCTTTAAAAATGCCTTTGGGAAAAACTTTGGGGACCAACATAGGTGCCAACTTATTTTACCAGGTATAAGGATAAAATTATACCATTCAGTATCACCACCATTTTATAAAACATTTTAACATCAAAACCCCAGACAATAGCAACTTTACAGTGACAATAAACTTTAAACATTAAAAACAACTTTCAAATGCAGGAACAGGTACACCATAAAATTTTATTTCACAGTGTTACACTTATGCTACTGTTTAGTGATACAGGTTTGTCAGTTTGGACATCTTAGGATTGCAAAATAGTAACATTTTATAAATTTTGGTGCCACCCAAAATGGAGTCTAAATGGCCATTTCTTTCGGGTATTTTTTTTTTTTTAAATGTCAGTCATTGTTGAAAAGCCATTTTCAACTACGTATGTGAAAATGGAAGCGACTCTTCTGAAGCTACTGTAATCAATTCAGAATATTCTGGGGAGGAACAGCAGCCTCATCTCCAGACAGGGCTAAAATGAACAATGACAGGCCAAGTGACCAGTTAATAAGCACCACAGAGAAGGGCAATGGAACATATAGCTGCTTTCCGCCAGGGCTGCAATGTGGGACCTTGATCCTGAGTGCCAATCCTAAAGCATCCTGGGAGTTAGTCGGCAACTGCCAGGAGAAGGCCTACCAGTCAGTGGACAAGCCTTTGGCTTAGTTGGTATATGTGTGCTTCTGCAACAGCAGAACACAACTCACTATACCTTAGGTACTGGTTGATTCTTAAATTTTACAGGCTGAACAAATGACTGAAATAATTTCCTGAATGAAGACCCAAAATGTGGTTCTATAAGCACTGAGTGCATTGATATAGATATTGATAGTGATACACTTGGATCCCCAAAGACACAGGGTCTTTGAGCTGTATTATTATTATTATTAATTTATTTTTTAGACGGAGTTTTGCTCTTGTTGCCCAGTCTGGAGTGCAATGGCACGATCCTGGCTCACTGCAACTTCCACCTCCCGGGTTCAAGTGATTCTCCTGCCTCAGCCTCCCAAGTAGCTGGGATTACAGACACCCACGATCACACCCAGCTAATTTTTGTATTTTTAGCAGAGACGAGGTTTCGCCATGTTGGTCAGGCTGGTCTCGAACTCCTGACCTCAGATGATCCGCCCGCCTCAGCCTCCCAAAGTGCTGGGATTACAGGCTTGAGCCACCATGCCCCGCCATCCCTAGTTTCTTTATAAAGTAAATAGGTCCTTTCTAACTTTTAACATGTTATGATGAGTTCAGTAAATCAGATCAGGGCAAGTGTTTCAGAAGGATCAAACTATTCCTTCCAAGGCAATTTTGGTGACCTCAAACAGGCTGAGACTAAAGACACTTCCAAATACAGTTGACCCTTGAACAACATAGGTTTTAACTGTATAAATCCACTTAATACACAGAGTTTTTTCAATAAATACATTGGAAGTTTTTTTTTTTTTTTTGAGATTTTTGACAATCTAAAAAAAACAAGCTATTGCCTAGAAATATTTTTTAAAAATTTAAAAGGTATGTCATGAATGCATAAAATATATGTATGTACTAGTCTTTTATCATGTGCTACTACAAAATATGCACAAACCTATTATAAAATGCTAAATTTTCTCAAAATTTACACACATATACAGTACATGGTGCATTCACAGTCCAGAGAAATGTAAACAAATGTAAAGATGCAAGGTTAAATCACAGCCACATAAAACCAACGGGAGTACACACTGTACTGCAGTCATTTTGTAGCTGCCTCCTACTGCTGCTGCCGTGCGCTCAGGTGTTGTGAATATCCGCTCAAAACGCTGTTTGATGCTCATCATCTCTGTATGAGCAGTTCGACTCTCCAGTAAATTTTATGTGGCTGAAAAAAGTACTCTCTTGAGATTCTTAAGTATTTTTCATCATGTTTAGTGCACCATAAACCTCAAATAATACCATGGGACCCATACGAAGTGCCACTAGTGATGCTGGAAGTGTTCCCAAGAAGTAAAAGTCATGACACTACAAGAAAAAGCAGAATTTATTGATATGTATCAAAGATTGAGGTCTGTGGCTGTGGATGCCCTTCATTTCAGTCCAAGGATTCTTTTTGTAAACAGACAATGTAAATTTATGGAATCAATAAATACAGTACAGTAATGTAAATGTATTTCCTTATTTTCTTTCTTTTTTCTTTTTTTGAACAGGGTCTCACTTTGTCATCCAGGCTGGAGTGCAGTGGCATGATCTCAGCTTACTGCAACCTCAACCTCATGGGCTCAAGCAATCTGCCTTCCTCTGCCTCCCAAAGTGCTAGGATTAGAGGCAATGAGCCACCATAGTTGGCCCCTTATCATTTTCTTAATAACCTTTGCTTTTCTCTAGTTTACTTCATTGTAAGAATATATTATATAATATACATATAACATACAAAGTATGCATTAGTCGACTGTTTATCTTATCAGTAAGGCTCCCAGTTAACACTAGGTTATTAGCAGTTAAGGTTTGGGGGAATCCAAAATTATACAAAGATTTTTGACTGCACGGGGCATTGGCAGCCCTAACCCCTGCATTGTTAAGTGGTCAACTGTAGTATATGAAAGTGTTCACCAATAAATTACTTAGGTATTGCAGAATTTTTTAAAAAATCAGAACTGAAAGGAATAAAGTTAGAGTTAGAAAAAGGGAAATGAAAGGTAATGGAGTCCCAGTGACACAAGAAACTATAACTTAAAGCATGTGTCTAAAAGATTTCTTTCCCCCAAGTCATAGATCAGGATCCTAGTTGTTTTGTGTTTTTTTTGAGATGGAGTCTCTCTCTATTGCCAGGCTGGAGTGCAGTGGTGCGATCCCAGCTCACTGCAATCTCCAACTCCCCGGTTCAAGTGATTCCCCTTCTCAGCCTCCCGAGTAGCTAGGTTTACAGGCACGTGCTAACAAGCCTAGGTAATTTTTTTTTGTATTTTTCGTAGGGATGGGGTTTCACCATGTTGGCCAGGATGGTCTCGATCTTCTGACCTCGTGATCCGCCCGCCTTGGCCTCCCAAAGTGCTGGGATTACAGGCGTGAGCCACTGTGCCTGGCCAGGATCCTAGTTTCTAATGGCTCTTGGGTATTTCACCTGGAATGCTGCTGCTAAGTGGACCTCTTTTCCCAGAGTCCTTAATAAAAAATCGTTCTGTTTTAGATCTGCCAATGCTATCAATGTTGAGAAACATTTTGTGGTCGAGAATTTTTATCATCAACAAGGTTGTCTTTATTGTTGGCTGTTGTGTATAAAGGTTTTCAATTTGGTAACAGAAGACCTAGAGGAAAGGAGAAAATCATATGAGCGTTTTTCTTGGTTCTTGCCTTCTAACTGGCAACTGCCTCCCCCAGCAGCACGTCTCATTACCTTACCTCAGCTAAAGGCTGAACTTAGCCTGAGGCAACTGTGTCACCATTTTCCACCACATGACTATACTCTCCAAATGCTGTCTCTTCTAATAGGCATCTAAAATCTGAAGAGAGTCTCGAGTTTTCTTCCTAAAGAGCAGGGAGCTCTCGGCAAACCAAGGATAGTTGAGCTACCTGGATTGTTTAAATCCCAGGTGGAAAACTTATCTAATTTAGGGCCTTTTATATAGTTCATGATTTTCAAGTGGTTTCTTCTCACGAACACAGAGACTTAGAGCCCGAGGCCTGTGAAAGATCTCTGTTGTTTGTTTCTAGCCGTTGAGATGTATGTCCTCTGATTTCTCATTACTGAAGGAGCTGAGCAGGACACTGATGTATTATGATCCAAAAGACAGCTCCAGAAACACAGTTACTATTAAGTGTTCTTTAGTCACCTCCTATTTCTACCTCAAGCCTGAAAAAAGTGTGGTTTTCATAGCCCCCTTTTTTTTTTTTACCTGAAAAGAATATTTGTTCTGTAGTATATGAGATACAAAATTTATGAACTTGGGGTTTTTATGCAAGTCGTACTAAAGACTGGTTCATTCTCTATTACTGGACTGTATAAAATATAGAAAGCGATCTGGCACTTTAACTTCCTTTGCAGTAAACCAGGAGATAATGAGATTCCAAACTAGCTGAAGAAATAGGCACAGATTAAGTCAGTTGCCCAGGGGTCTCATAAATTCAGAGGTGGGCAATAACTGTGAGAGGGCTGCATCTCTGCTAGGGATAGTAAGTGGGACTTGGCCTCGGGCCTACTTCTCTCACACCACAAGGTGGCAGGATTCCCCTTGCCTGAAACCTGAAAGGATAACTGATTTCCATAGTGTATATATTATCTTTGAGTTTAGATGACTGTCAGACTGCTTGTCTATGATACTATCTGTGTTTCCAGAACCTGATAAATCTATATCTTTTTCGAGATGTTAACCAGAAAAATGTTTTCCACATAAGCTTGGTAGTAGCTTTTCAAAATATTCAGCCCCTAACTCCATTTGCTTCATGCAACAATGGTGTCAGTAGAAGGGAATAAAGACAAAGACCAGCTTTCAGTAAAAATAAAAATAGCTGTTACTTAATACATGATTGTTATGGGGCCAGGCACTCTGCTAAGCACTTCACATATAATGCATTATCTCATTTATTCTCACAGCAACACTGAGATAGGTACTATACTTCATCCCCATTTTATAGGATTATCCATAGCTAGAAAGTGGTAGTCCTGGGTTTTGAACTCAGGCTTGCCTGTCTCCAGAACTACAGCTCTTAACCACCATGACTCAAAAAGATTAATTCATAGGGATGCACTGAAGTCGTATTTCTGTGATCAGATTAAATAGCTGATGAGATAGTCATAGTTCATAAAGACTTTATATCCTAAAATGGGGCCAAAATTCCTTACCAAACTGCAAAAGTATTCATGTATACCCTCAGGGCGAGCATGCACTACACCCTTTGCTTTCAACAAAACCAAATCTTAGTTTCTCTACTTCGATTCTAAAGACAGTGCAAGGTTTTATTTGCCAAAATTTAAATCACTGATCATTTCAAAAAGACTTCAGGTATGTAAAATACAATGTTTTCTGAAAAACTGATTTGCAGCCAGGTGTGGTGTGCTCACGCCTGTAATCCCAGCACTTTGAGAGGCTGAGCCGAGAGGATCGCTTGAGCCTAGGAATTTGAGGCTAGCCTCAGCAACATAGTGAGACCTCGTCTCTACAAATTGAAAATATAAAAATAAAAATTTTAAAAACCTGGTTTGTTCCCAACATGCCAATAGGGAAGGTTATATATATATATATATAATTTTTTTAAATTTTTAAAATTTTTTCTTAGGATACAGAGTCTTGCTCTATCACCCAGGCTGGAGAGCAGCAGCATGATCTTGGCTCACTGCAACCTCTGCCTCCCAGGTTCAAGCGATTCTCCTGCCTCAGCCTCGTGAGTAACTGGGACTACAGGCGCATGCTGCCACGCCTGGCTAATTGGGGGTTTCACTGTGTTTCCCAGGCTGGTCTTGAACTCCTGAGCTCAGTCATTCCACCTGCCTCAGCCTCCGAAAGTGCTAGGATTACAGGCATGAGCTACAGAACCCAGCCAAAGGTTTTGTATATTAAAAGTCCTGAGAAGCCCTTCAGAAAAGTAACCTGTGTCACTTTGTTTAAACCTGGTTTTTTTTTCCTTAATTGATTTTTGTCTTTCTGCCACAGAGCCTTTCTCCCTCCCGCAGAGAACTGATGCACATCCCTTGGAATCAGCATTTCTTGCAGCCCCCTTCAGGACATGCTGCCCTGTACAACAGCTGTAAACTACTTACCATTCCTCCATACCCTGCCCTCTGTCATGCTTCTGTGCCTTTGTATGTAGAGTTCCTTCTTCCAGGAATGGCTTCTGTTCTCCATCTGGATGAACTGCTACTTCTCCTTTAAGAAATGGCTCAAATGTCACCCTCTCTATGAAGTCTTTTCCGATTCTCATAGATTGTCTCTCTTTTCATTGCACTGAGAATGCTATTCCAGAACTTAAACTTCATGTTTTCATTATTTCTTCATGTTTTCTCTTACACTAGAATGTTGTCCCCTTAAGATTAATGACCATGTTTTATTTATCTTTATTACCACCTGCAGCTCTAACTGCACCTGGCACTTAGTAGGTGCTCAACAAATGTTTGTTAAAGGAATGAATGCAGATGAAGAAATTGAGACTCAATGTTTAAGTGACTTAAGGTCTCATGGTTTTTGGGATTCACACACGAGGTGCCTTGACTCAGAGTACAGTGCTCTTTTCTCTATATCTGAACAGCAAATATGTGGTAGAAGTCCGCTATTCCCCCACCCATAGCCCAAGGTGGAAGACACTAATAAATCAAGCTCCACCAAACCCAGCCTTTTGCTCTGGAACCTGAAGCATCACTCCAGGAAGCCATTAACAGAATGGGCCCATGAGATGAAATGTATTTGCTCTGCCTGCCCTATTCCATGCTGTCCCCACCTGTCAGACCATTTCTGTGGGCATGGCAGAGTACCTGGAGACTGCAGAGCTCCCCACTGCTCTGCTAAAGACAAGGTACACTGAGCTGGCTCACTGTGGCTTAGCAGCCCTTGTTCCCCATGAAAGAGACCCTCAAGCAGCGAACTAAAGGCTTCTGAGTTTTCACTTCTCTACCTGCCCCAGTGCCTCCAGCTAGTACCAGAATCCTGATTTGGAAAAGCTGCTGCCCCTCGTTTGGCTGCCTGGCTCTGCTGGAGCAGATTGTGCTCCTCACTCAGTCATACCAAGGTTTGGCCAGATATTTTCTCCTTAATTTTGTAGATGGAGTGTTGGAATGTTTACTAATAAATAATAGGAAAAGAAGATGAATGCAGCAGCCTGGAAACAACCCAGCTTATGGAACATACATTTCATCACTAAGGTCTTGCCTAAGACTGGGTCTGGCTGATACAAAATGTACTGAAGCATATGACCTCCTTTCTTTTTCCTTGTTCACTTCTCTCTGGAGACAATCAACTCCCAAATCCCCATTTCCACCCTATTTCCCTTCTCTAGCCCCTCAGCCCAGAAGAGGCTGTTCCATTTTGTTCACAAGACCAAGAGGACTGTATGTCACTAATAGGTTAATAGGCATTGAGGCACCTTCCTTTGCTCCCCTCTTATGAGAAGAAAAGGATGGTTCTCCCTGCTCCTTCTGTTGGCTTCTACAGCTTTATACCCATGGAAAGGTATATCAAAATAACTTTTCAGTATGCAGCTGTTTCGGAGACATCTAACAGAGAGAAAGGTAAAGTTGGTAACTTCATGCTTTCATACATCCAGTAAGTTTGATGACTAGGTAGAGTTGTTAAAATAGCTGATATTTATTGAGCACTTACTGTATACCAGATACTGTGCTAAGTGCTTTATGTGAATGATCTCATTTACTCTTTATTATGTTTCCACATTATAGATACTATTCTAATCCTCATTAGAGAAAAGTGAGGTTTAAGATACCTTACCTAATGGTACATAGTAGTAGAGCCTGGATTCAAGCACAGATATGTCTAACTTTAAATGTAGTCTATGACCTTAACTACTACATTCTTCTAACAATCAGAACTGTCCAATAATGGAAGGAAGGGGCCATCTTGAGAGATAATGAGTAAATTCCTGATTATAGGAGGTATTTAATCAGGTACTGGACAAACAGTAATCTCAAAGGTCTTCTCTACCAATACAGCTCATGCTAATATCAGCAATGTCAGTGATGATATTCTGTTTGCCAATATAATGCTTCTTATTAGTCATCCTCTTTCCATCTGCAATCATCATCATTAACACGCTCATCATCTATAATTAGCACATACTATGTGCCAGGCATCTTTCTTTGCAGTTTTACTTATTTATTAACTTATTTACTTATTTATTAATAACAACCCTATGAAGTAGATATTATATTATCATCCCCATTTTATGGATGAGGAAACTGAGAAGAAAACTGAGCGATTTGTCCAAGATCTCACAGCTAAAGACAGAGCTGGGGCCAGGTGCGGTGGCTCATGCCTGTAATCCCAGCACTTTGGGAGGCAGAGGCAGGCAGATCATGAGGTCAGGAGATCGAGACCATCCTGGCTAACACAGTGAAACCCCGTCTCTACTAAAAATACAGAAAAATTAGCCGGGTGTGGTGGTGGGCACCTATAGTCCTAGCTACCTGGGAGACTGAGGCAGGAGAATGGCGTGAACCCGGGAGGTGGAGCTTGCAGTGAGCCAAGATTGTGCCACTGCACTCCAGCCTGGGCGACAGAGCAAGACTCTGTCTCAAAAAAAAAAAAAAAAAAAAAAAAGACAGAGCTGGGCTTATAACCCAGGCCATCTGGCACTAGTCCGTTCCTTACCACTACATGGCACTCTCTTAATATTTGACACATATACCATACTCTTAAAATATATCTTTTTTATCGTCACAAATAACATTTATTGTAAAAATAAAAGTAAAATGACACAGAAATACATAACATAGAATTTGAAAGTCCTCCATAATCCTGTGTCCTAGAGATAAGTACTATTCTTTTCACTAACTACATATTTACATATACTTATGAGTTATGCTACATATATTGCTCACTAATGTGTACTTTTCATGTTTTTAGCCCTAACAATATATATGGGAATATTCTTCCATGACACTTAAAGCTCTACATCATGCCTTTGAATGACCATATTGTACAGCAATAAACGTGCTAGTATTTCTACTGGTAGACATTTGAATTTTTCCCACAAATCTAAAAGAAAGACATATTTATGTATGTATATGTGTATATTTATATACACATATTTATAAATACATATTTTGTGCAAGGATTTCAAAAGACAGATCTTAGAAGTGGTCTTTCAGAGTCAAAAGTTCCATGCATCTAAACATTCTATTAACTTTTCCCAACATATCCACCAAAAAGGTGCAATCAACATACAGTCTCATATAAATAGAGTATTGAGAGGGCTGAGCTCCCCATACCTTTTACATAGCTAGGTTTTACTACCTGTATTTGTCATTACCACTAAAACAATAGGGTAAAAATGGTATTTTGTTTTGAATCCTGCCTGAGATTGGAAATCTTTGTGTGTGTGTGTGTGTATTGGTCATACGCATTTCTTCCTCTTCGAAGTGTCTCCTCATGTCTTTCGTAACAATAACACTGGCCTCTCTTTCATTAAAACTTTGTCCTTTATTTTTTTCTGACTCTCTTAATTCTTAAGGACTTTTTTAGAGACTCCTTTTCAGTTCCTCTTTCTGCATGACCCCTAAATAATACAATAATGATAATTACAATAATTAACATTTCACAGAAGCTTACTATGTGCCATACAGTAAGTAAAGCACTTAAAATGAAGTGCTGTATTTATGTGCATTTTCACAGATGAAGAAAGTAAGCCTTAGGAAGTCCCACTATAAGTGGGAAAGCTCAAATTTGAGCCCCAGCTGTTCTGCTACCAAACCACCATATTCTCTCTGAAATAAGTGGAAGCATTCTCCAAAGTTCTTTCCTAAGCCTTCTTGTTTCACATGTATGTATTCCGTGGGTTATCTTACCCATTCCATTAGCTTCAGAATCATTTCTTTGAGCTCTTGGCCCATACAGCCAACAACTTAACAGCTGTTGCCAAGTGGATGTATTGTGGGTACTGCAAACATATCCAAAGTGGAAACCATCTTCCCTCAGGCACCCTAGACATCCTCCAAGATTATTCCTCTTGCCAATACTATTTAATAACATTGCCATTCACCCAGTTGCCCAAGCTAGAAACTTCAACACTACCTTTGATTCCTGCCTCTATTAAACCTCACATCTGACTGGTCCTATGGTCTCTCAATACAGACTCCATATAGCTTCTCAATCTATCCTCTACACATTCTTCCTACTACGGCTTTAGATAATTAAGGGTCTAAACATCTCTCCCTTGGACTATCAGATCTACCTCCTAACTGCTCTCCCCACTTCTCCCTAGGTACCATCTATCCTCCTCATTGCTGCCAGAGGTAATGTTTTAAAGCCAATAATTGGTCATGTCATATCCTGCCCAAAACTCTTTGATGGTTGCTTTCTGTCTACTAAATAAATCCTAAAGGCCTTAGCACAGCACATAAAAATTCCATAATCTTGCCCCAGTCTGTCTTTCCAAACTCATGTCCAGCACGTCCCTCCTCAAGTACCTTAAACTACAACCACTCAAGGTCACTTGCTTTTCCTCCGTGATATCGGGTATCTACGCCACTATGCTTCTGTTCATGCAACTTGGAATACTCTCCTCTGGCTTCTTGTCTACCTGCTTATGTCTACTTTTCTTCGAAGACCCTGCAACCCAGCCCCCAACCTATGCAGAGTTTCCACTCACATTTCTAGCCTCATGATGTATTACTTGCCCTTTTCCTTTACATTTCTATTAAAGACTTAATACAGACTAACTTTCATATAAGGGACTCTATCTTAAACATATTAGTATTTCTAGTGCTTAAATGAGCTAGATATGTACATGATTACAATTGAAGTACATTTGTGATTTAGGTAAAAGTTAGACTAAACAACCAGAAAGTTTATTTCCAAATCCAATATTTTCTATGCCCTTTCTGTACACCAAAATTTTATTTGAGACCCTTGCAACTATCATTTAACCTTGAAATTAACTCTGATTTCAAGGGGCCATTTCTACTTTAGCTTTTTTGCACAGGCTTCAGAAGCCAAGAATTCGGGCTCCTAGCAATGAAAGTCCAGTGAGTGTAGTCAACGAGTTTCCGGAAGAGGTGAGGTAAGAAGCAGGAGAGTATATCGGAAAACTAGCAGAGTTCCAGGACATCTGGGATTGATTACTCCAGTGAGATGCTGAAGTCTGCAAAGAGAGCAATCCTTGTACTGGGTTTTGACATCTGGCTTTGGCAGTTTCCCCCATGGCTTTGCTCAGCAGTTCTTGAGGAATGAGATATGGGCTTGTTTTAGGGAAAGAAAAACCTTCTGCTACAGCAAAGTCCTTCAAAAGACTCTTCTTTTCCCCTTATATGGACTTTCTTGGTAGGTTTGGTTTCATTGTAATTTACAGAAAGAAAAATTAACTTCCAAGTACCTAAAGAAACTCATACCACCTAGGGTCTGAATTAGATCTCCTAATTTTTCCTCCTTCTATGAATCATTTCAGATCACCTAAAAGACACAGTAAATACTGGAAGGCAAAGCAATCTCAGGCTACCAAAGAATGAGATTCCAGATATTCTGAAGTGTCTCTTTTTAAATACAAGCTGAGTAGAACTTCTGTTCAGTTTTGGGGAAACATCATGCATTTTTTCTCTGAAATTATACATTTTGTTCTTTTAGTTTCATTATTATTACCTTCAAAGCACAAAATCTACTTTAGATATATTCAAAGATTCAAAATCTCAAAACTAACCTATGGTATTAGTGGCTAACAATTATCCCTGATTTCAAATATTCTGAACTGTTGCCCTGAAAGCAAAAGGCAGTCTTCTGTGAAGAAGGGGAAGGAAGGGTGTTTTACGAACATTTATTGAGTGCATGCTCTGCCAGGCACTGTACTATGCATGTTATAGACATGATTTTATTTAAAACACCAACAGGCAGGGAGCAAAGTTTTCCATTTTTCCCTGTGGCTGATCCTCTATATCCTCCTAACAGGAATTATTGACAGAGGCTGGAGAACGTCCTCCTCTGGGTAATGATAAAACAGGAGATAGCCTCCTGTGGGGCCCACCTCAGGTGTGGCTCTGAGTGAAGTGGGTGTGGAGAGGAGGGCTCAATGTATTCTCCATGGCATGACCTTCCCCACCTGTCTAGCCTGGTGAACCTGGTGAGAAGGGGACCGATTATCAGCCACCACTGGTGAACACATTCGGGGTCCTAACTCTCAGCAGCAATGCAGCGCTGTTAGAGGGCTCTCAGGGAAAAGCACATGGCCTTAGAGTCACACTTATTTGAGTCCAAATCTCCAAGACTGAGTGAATTTAGGCAAATTCCATTATAAAACATCAAGCTCCCTTCTGTTAAATGAGAGCTATCATACTGGGTATTTGTGAGGATTAAATTAAATACTTTATAAATAGGACCTAGCTCAGTTTTATGAATTTGGTATAAACTCAACAAGTTTTTGTTCTCTTCCCTCTTAGAACAGTTCAAGGTCAGTACTATTCTGAGATGAACAAATGTCAATGATATGTGTCATTGATAACGTCAAGGTTAAAGACTGAGGCAAGTCTATACAAAACTCTCTTTGACTTAAATTCTAAACATCTATAAAAAGAATCTGAAGAGGCTCTGTCATTATTAACTTTGGAGACTGTATCCTAAAAACTTGCCTTATGTTTAGGGACCTAGACTTTGTATGTTCAGCAAGAAAAATTATTTTAAGGTACTCATTTACTTTCTCTGAATCCATATGATACCTATCATACTGTGATCAGCTACAACCTTGTCTTGCAGGGCTTTTCTATAATGCTCAGCATTGAAAGGGGTATTATAAATACTAAATATTATTGCAGCAGACCCTAAAACACTGGGTTCTATGAGACTGTAAGAAATCAACTAATTTTCCCAAGTATAGGATTTGGCCACATTCATACACAGGTAGGATTTTGCCTTACTAGCAAGAATGAAAGAGGTGAATCACCCCTACCTGGTTGAATTGGGAGAGGCCATGCCATGCATATATATACATTGATGACATGGCTGATGGCCAGGGCCAGAACTCACCTCCGCAACAGAGTAAGGAGGCTCTTTGTCTCCCTGCTTTTACTGTGTTCACCTCTATATACAAGGATTTGAATCATCAGACACTAGGTGAGGTGAGAAATAACAGGTTAAAGAGAATCAGATAGCGAGCACCTTAACTGCAAACCAAACTCAGGAAAGGACCAGCGGAACTGAGATCTTGTCACAAGTTTACATTTCAAATACCTGCACTACATTTCATTTGTTTCCTAAGCTGATAACAAAGATGTAGCCTCTACCTAGGCTTATGGCATCCTAAATTTCCAAGTTAAATCCCTATTACAAATGGAGGATGTAGTCATGCTGTCTTAGTCCATTTCGTGTCTGGTGAGGGCCCACTTCCTGATTCACTGACAGCCATCTTTGCTGTAAACTCACATGGTGGAAAGGGGCAAGGAAGCTCTTTGAGGTCTCTTTTCAAAGGGCACTAATCCCATTCATGAAGACTCCACTCCTGAGTCCTAGTCCCCTTCTAAAGGTCCTATCTCCAGATAAAACCGCAGCGAATATTAGGTTTCAACGTATGAATTTTGAAGGGACACAAGCATTCCATCTATTGCATATGCCATCAAAAATTCATTACCAGGTAAAAATCTATGTGAGGCTCTCCTTACACTGATTTTGTGTGGAACATGGTAAATCCTTACAATGTATATGCTATGGTCTTTTTTTATTTCAGAACATTTGTCTTCAATGATATCTCTGATTACTGCTTCTATTCCAATCATAATTTCTTCAGAAATACATACAATTCTTTGGCTGAATCTCTACTTTGTCCTGCATACCAATTACTTTCTCATGAGATCCCTCTCTTCTTTCACTCTGCATTCTAAGAGAGCTTTTCAAGTTTGTTATATCAATCTTGATTCTTAAAATTGGCAGGATATTAAAACTGCCTCTAGAACTATTAAAAAAAAAAGATTCTGTACACTACTCGTAAAACTTCTAATTCAGATGGTCTGGGGTGAGACTCAGGAATTTGTTTTTGCTTGTTTTGTTTTGTTTCTTACTGACTGTGCTGCAATTCTAGATTTGAGAAACAATACTCCAGTATCACTCCATGTTAAGCGTCTTCGTTATTTTCAATGTGGATCTGAATTTTATTAGACTTGTTTCCCTGGAACCCCTTCTCATTTCACTCATCATTTTTCATTTCATCTCATTTCTTATCCTCAGATTGTCATCCTTTCATTTCAAAGTTTTCTCTCCTTTCAGGCTTCTACCCCTATTACCCAGATGCCACCATGTGTTCATGCTTCCCTGGAAAAGCTATTCTGGCTCCTATAACTTACTTTCAGGAGGCTTTCTTTTCCCTGAATCTTCAAAATGAGTTCCCCTTTCTTCTGTTATTTACTGTTTTCTGATCACATTAGGTTACCCTGAAATGAGATGAAAATCCCGGCAAACCTGATGTAGACTGCTTCTGACTCCACCCTCTGCTCACTTGAGTGTTCCTTGATCTTTACCAACTTTTCCTCTGACTTTGAAAAAACTTAGGTTTTATTTAGAGACATTGCCACCTATTTTACTAAGCCTTCAGATTCATTCTGTCAGTATACTGACTGGTTGAACACCTTTTGCCACACCCCACTGCAAGGGAATGAGCTCTCTGGAAGGGGAAAGAGTACTTGGGTACGGATGGTTAAACAAGGTATTACTAATTCCACCCAACCTTGAAGTGCTTTCCAGAGATTCTGCCACTATCATACTTGGATTCCAAGATTAGGGTGTTACTCTTTTAAGACTCTTGTCCAGACACGGACTCAACAAAAGTTTCTGTGTCATATTCTCCCTCAGCACATCTAAGAAAGCAGACAATTTTCAAAAGATAACACATCACTTAAAAAAAGAAAAGGAGAGCAGGAATAAAATGGAAGAGAAGAGAAAATACATATATACATGCATGCATATGTACATACATCCCTCCTCACATCCTGCTTACAAGCCTGGGGGAAAATGTAACAAAACCAGTCAATAGTCACCTTTGTCAGGAGCTGAATTGCCTTTCTGGGCTCTCCGTTGGCAAAGCAGATCCTGCCCATGCTATACAAAGTTTCAGCCACATTTTTGCTATAGTCACTGTAGCTGAATACCTGGGAGTTTAACGAAGCCTTTAGCAGTCTGTAAGCCTCCTGAGGGATAAAACGTTCTAAAAAAAAAAAAAAATCAGCCTGGCAATTCCGAAGGAGCATGCTGGTTCTGTTCCCTGAGCTCTATGGAGAAGGCATTGTACCCAATGATGACATAACCCAGCAGGATCAGTCCGCTGTGATGTGCCACCTAAGTACTTTGTATTAAGAATTAAAGTTCCAAGCTTGTAATTAATAATAGTTAATTCATATGATACTATTTAATCTTCATGGCTGCCCTACAAGAGAGGAACTATTATACTCATTTTACAGATGAAGGAATGGAAACTAATAACAGCTAAGGATCTTGCCCCAGATCACACAGCCTATGATTGGCAGTGGCAGAATTCCAACACCAGGCAGTCTGAATTCCACAGCCCTCACTCTTTTTTTGTTCACCTATTTTTTATATCAAATTTTTCAAACCTTCAGAAAAGCTAACAGAATAGTAAAATATCCATACAATTTTCACCTAGATTCACACAGTTTTGCCACATTTGCCTTATTGTTTTCTCTTCTTAAAAAATACTGTCTCTATCTATATATACATGCATATACACATATATTTTTGTTGAAAATAGGTTGTCGTAATCAAGATAATTTACCCCTAAATGCTTTTTGTTTTGGTTTGGTTTTGGTTTTTTTTTTTTTTTTTTTTTTTTTTTTTTTAAAGAGACAGAGCCTCACTCTGTTGCTCAGGCTGGAGTGCAGGGGTGTGATCACGGCTCATGCAGCCTCAACCTCCCAAGCTCAAACGATCCTCCACCTCAGCCTCTCAAGTAGCTGGGACTATAGTTCCACACCACTCTGCTCAGCTTATTTATTTACTTATTTATTGTAGAGATAGGGTGCCATTATGTTTCCCAGGTTGGTCATGAACTCTTGGGCTCAAGTGATCCTCCAACCCTGGCCTCACAAATTACTGGAATTACAGACAGGCATGAGCCATCACATGTGGCTCTAAATACTTAAGCGTGTGTCTTCTTAGAACAAAAACACTTTCCTACATATCTACAATAATATTATCATTCAATAAATCTTACATCAGTACAACAGCGTTTCCTGATATATGCTCCATGTTCAAATTTCCCAATTTTTCCAATAATGTTCTTTACACTTCCTTAAAATCTAGCATTTAATCATCATGTATTGCATTGAGTTCTCATGATTCTTTAATCTGTTACAGTTCTCCTGCCCTTTTGGTCTTTCATAACATTGACATTTTTGAAATGTCTAGGCCAGTTGTCTTTCAGCAAAGCTCTCACTGTTAACTACTTACTATACAGCAAAAATAAATTAAGTATACACTGGAAATCATTCACAGGACAACAGTGCTTGTACTCATTTGCCTTCCCAATGTGCTTTCTTTAGGGAAGGTGAAGAGGTATTATTGCTGGCTCCCTCAAGAACTGCACATCACCCACTCACTGCCTGAATTATCTATGTTGACAGGTGCAACAGAATGTTTCTTCAGAATTGGGTTGAACATGTAATCATCATCCCTAATGTGGCATGTCAGAACAACAAACATAAAAGGGATGTCAATTGCTGCTTTCCAGAAAACACTGCCAATAAATCAGGAATCTCAAGGCTACTACTGTAATATTTTTGCATTTCTTAGAGTAAGAAAGCATGCATATAATTTATTATTTTCCTGTTCATTTTTTTCAGTGTATAAGTCTTTCACCTCCTTGGTTAAGTTTATTCCTGAGTATTTTATTCTTTTTGATGCTATTGTAAATGGGATTGGTTTTCTTATTTTCTTTTTCAAATTGTTCAATGTTAGTATATAAAAATGCAACTTTTTTTTTTTTTTTTGAGATGGAGTCTCGCTCTGTTGCCCAGGATGGAGTGCAGTGGCTGGATCTCAGCTCACTGCAAGATCCGCCTCCTGGGTTTACACCATTCTCCTGCCTCAGCCTCCCAAGTAGCTGGGACTACAGGCACCTGCCACCTTGCCCAGCTAGTTTTTTTTTGTATTTTTTAGTAGAGACGGGGTTTCACCGTGTTAGCTAGGATGGTCTCGATCTCCTGACCTCGTGATCCACCCATCTCAGCCTCCCAAAGTGCTGGGATTACAGGCTTGAGCCACCGTGCCTGGCCGTGAAACTGATTTTTGTATGCTGACTTTGTTTCCTATAATTTAGTTGAATTTATTAGTTCAAACAGGTTGTGTGTGTGTGTGTGTGTGATCATTAGGGTTTTCTACATAACATCATGTCATTCTGCGAACAGAAATAATTTTACTTCTGTTCATATTTGGATGTTTTTTATTTAGCTTTCCTGCCTAACTGCTCTGGCTACTACCTCCAGTACTATGCTGAATAGAAGTGGTGAAAGTGGGCATCCTTCTTTTGTTCCTGATCTTAAAGGAACAGCTTTCAGTTTTTCACCATTAAGTATGGTATTAGCTGTAGGCTTTGCATACATGTATGGCCTTTATTATCTTGAGGTAATTTCCTTCTATTCTTTCTTTGTTGGCAGTTTTGTTTTTTTGTTGTTATCATGAAAAGGTATTGAATTTTGTCCAGTGCTTTTTCTGGATCTCAGGGTATCATCTGATTTTTATCCTTCATTCTGTTAAGACAGTATATCTCATTGATTGATTTTCGTATGCCAAACCATTCTTACATCCCAGGGATAAATCCCACTTGGTGATGGCATATGACTCTTTTAATATGCTGTTAAATTTGGTTTGCTAGTGTTTTGTTGAGAATTTTTACATCTATATGCCTCAGGGATATGGACCTGTAGTGTTCTTATAGTGTCTTTTTATGGCATTGATGACAAACTCATTCTCTGTTTTGTTTTTTGTTTTCTTTGTTTGTTTGTTTTTTGAGACAGGGTCCCTGTCACTCAAGTTGGAGTGCAGTGGCGTGATCACAGCTCACTGCAGCCTCAACCTTCCAGGCTCAAGTGATCTTCCTGCCTCAGCCTCCCATGTAGCTGGGACCACAGGTATGCACCACTGCTCCTGGCTAATTCTTTAATTTTTTTAGAGATGAGGGTCTCACTTTGTTGCCCAGGCTGGTCTCAAACCCCTAGGCTCAAGCAATCCTCCTGCCTCGGCCTCCCAAAGTGCTGGGATTACAGGTGTGAGTCTCCATGCCCAGCCATGATTGTCATTTTGATGAATTACTGGAAGAAGGTAGTTCTAGATGAATGAGTTTTATTTTTTATCCATGGCAGATTAAATTAGTTACCAAAATATATATGTGTGTGCATGTGTATGTGTCTGTGTATTCCATGGGAACGATTCCCAAATCTTGTGAGTTTCTGTTATGGTCCTCTAGGACAGGCCTAGAGCCTCACATGAAGCTTGGAGGCAGGGGAATGAGCTACTTTTAAATATGGGAAATGTGTCATAAAATTCAGCAGTTTCATTCAAAAGTTACCAGGCATCTTCTATGTGCCAGTTAGTGTTTCAGGCATTGAGGACACTGCAGTGAACAAAACAAACAAAACTTCCTGCCCTCATGGCACTTGCTTCCTAATGGTAAAGCTGACCTGTCCATAGTCCTGCTTATGGTTTAGATTTGGAGCCACCTGGCACTCAGGTCCTTTGGTAGCTTGTCCAGGAGCTTGGTATACTAGAAAGTACTTGGTTAGAAGCAGAGGATTATCAGGCATTGGTACTGGTGGTGGTACTGGTGGTTTATCACAACCAAGGTCATGGTATTCACTGCACCAGACTATAACAGGGATAAGCTATTAAATTCTGGCAAAGTATTTTCACATCTTTGAAAATAAAATTAATGATTAGATCAACCCATGGCATTGGGATCTCACATTAATCTTCTGAACTGGCCAGGTGTGGTGGCTCACGCCTGTAATCTTAGCATTTTGGAAGGCCAAGGCAGGCGGGTCACTTGAGGTAGGAGTTCGAGACCAGCCTGACCAACAGGATTAAACCTCGTTTCTACAAAAAATACAAAAATTAGCTGGGTGTGATGGTGGGCGCCTGTAATCCCAGCTATTCCGGGAGGTTGAGGCACAAAAATCACTTGAACTTGGGAGGCAGAGGTTGCAGTGAGCTGGATCGTGCCACTGCACTCCAGCCTGGGCAACAGAGTGACTCTGTCTCAAAAAAAAAAAAAAAAAAAATCTTCTAAACCAACAGAAAATATCATGGCCACAGAAAAAAAAGGTTGCAAATCATTATAAGGTTTTTGTCTTTACAAATGGCAATTAAAATTGAAATAACGAAAATGTCACCATTTATAAAAATGTCTAGATAAGATATAAAAAACTTTTTTTCATTCCTGGAATAAATTTTTACTTACTATGTGCCTATAACTCTATTCTTATACTGGTTTTTACATGGCCAATAAGACCATGTCAAATCTATCCATATTTCTCACTCGCCTGAGGAAGTATAAAGTTGGCTTGGTCAGATCAAATTCATGTGGGATCTTATGACAGACAAAGGTCTTCGCTGTGTTCATGCTGCACTGAATATATAAAGTTCAAGTCAAAAGGTTTTGAATGATAACTTAGACTCATGGGACTTCTAAGTAAAAAAGTCAGCAATAACAATTATTTTCTATAACTTTTTAAAATGTGAAAACAAAATTGCTGCTAATAAAAACCTATCAGATCAAGAGAAAACCACTACCGCAAAAGAAAAGAACTAGTAGCTAGATCCAAAGATGGAAGCCAATTTTGACTTAAAATATTAAATACAAAGCCAGAGAATACATGTGTCCTGGATCTGAAGGATCTCATGTATCAAGATACAAGAAAAATATTTTTTTACTAATATTCCAAGCCACCTAAGCCCTGTGTATTATTCCTAGTTTTATTTTATTTTTTTTTCTCCAAACAAAACAGGCTTTATTTAGATCACCAAAAATAACATTTTACAGAAAGGGAACCATAACATTACACAACAAAGTATAGCTGTAAAATTTCAAACAAGAAAGGCAATGCTGGCAGGACATGGTGGCTCACTCCTGTAATCCCAGCACTGTGGGAGGCCGAGGCGAGTGGATCACCTGAGGTCAGGAGTTCAAGACCAGACTGGTCAACATGGCAAAACCCCATCTCCACTAAAAACACAAAAATTAGCTGGACGTGGTGGCGCACGCCTGTAATCCCAGCTACTTGGAAGGCTGAGGCAGGCAAATCTCTTGAACTCAAGAAGCGGAGGTTGCAGTGGGCCGAGATCGCCCCAGTGCACTACAGCCTGGGTGACAGAGAGAGACCCTATCTCAAAAAAAAAGTTTATCAGAGAGGGAACCGTTAGAAGCAAACGTGTAGCTGCGAATTTTCTTTTGCCATCAATATCGAGTCCCTCTAAAATACTTTGACCCTACTTTGCGGTTTCCAAGTACAAACTAAACCTTGTTGGACAGAGTTGCTCAGTTTCATCAAAAGAATGAAACCAATTTGAAAAAAAAAAAAAAAAAAAAAATTTGGTTAATGCTAACAAATAATGAAACAATGTGTTTCTTGCCTAGTTTTATCTGGGACCTATCTGATCTCCAGTATCTAAACTGTAAGATGAAAAATGCTATTGTGATCTAATAAACAAACTAGCAATTCTGTTTATGCATTGATCATATTTACCTGTTTTTCTCCATTTTGGACAAGCCATTTGCAAAATTCTTCAGTGGTGCTCAGTGTTTCAAAATCCTCTGAGCCCAGTGTTGCTCGATATGCATTGATACTTTTTATGAAATATGTCTCAACAGCATCTGGAAAAATGGAAACAATTATTTAAGGCAAGCTGCTAACCTTTACAAATGTCTAATATCAGCTTTGGCTCAACTGACATTTTCATGCTTAAAGTCCATGCTTATTCTCAAGCCAGGTCTCATAAGGACTCTTTAAAAGTCTAAGACGTTTTTTGTTTGTTTGTTTGTTTGTTTGTTTGTTTGTTTGAGATGGAGTCTCAATCTGTTGCCAGGCTGGAGTGCAGTGGTGCAGTCTGGCTCACTGCAACCGCTGCCTCCTGGGTTCAAGTGATTCTCCTGTCTCAGCCTCCCGAGTAGCTGGAACTACAGGTGCATGCCACCATGCCCAGCTAATTTTTGTATTTTTAGTAGCGACAGGGTTTCACCATGTTGGCCAGGACAGTCTCAATCTCTTGACCTCATGATCCGCCCACCTTGGCCTCCCAAAGGGCTGGGATCACATGTGTGAGCCACCGCACCCGGCCCTAAAATGTGATTTAATGGCATCAGATGATGTTTTGGTTTTTATTCTCCTTAAAAATTCATGGAATTTTTTGTAGCAAAAAAGAAAGCTTCTGTCTGAATAGGCCTATTATGCTAATGTTACAAATAACTACCGTATTAAACTCCCAGGTATATTGCAAGACTATATTTTTAGCTAAATAAAACTCTGATAGTGAGTAATGTTTACTGAAGTTCCTGTTTGGGGGGTTGGGAGGGAGTAAGTTGTGATTTTATAAGTATTTTAAACATATAGTTGTTATGGCTTGAAAATTTAATTTTAATGCTGTGTCTTTCCAAACACAACACATGTACAATTCTGTAACATGTATAAATTGCATAGTAGTCACAGCTTTTAGGGTATCCATCACCCAAATAATGTACATTGTACTCATTAATTTCTCATCATCCACCCCCCCATCACACTCTTATGAGTCTCCATTATCTATCACTGCACTAAGCCCATGTGCACACATTTTTTAGCACCCATTTATGAGTGAGAACCTTGATACTTGACTCTGTGTCTGGCTTGTTTCACTTAAGATAATGACTTTCAGTTCCATCCATTTTGCTGCGAAAGACATAATTTCATTCTTTTATGACTGAATAGTATTCTATTGTGTATTTATACCACATTTTCTTTATCCAATCATCCACTGATGAATACTTAGATTTATTCTGTTATCTTTGCTATTGTGAATAGTGCTGCGATAAACATACAAGTGCAGGAATCTTTTTGAGGCATACCTTTCTTTTCTGTTGGGTAGATGCCTAATAGTGGGATTCCTGGATCAAATGGTCGTTCTATTTTTAGTTCTTTGAGAAATCTCCATATTGTTTTCCATAGAGATTGTACTAATTTACATTCCCACCAACAGTGTATGAGAGTTCCCTTTTCTCTGCACCCTCACCAACATCTGTTTTTTGTTGTTTTGTCTTTTTCATAATAGCCACTGTGACTAGGGTAAGATGATTTCTCATCTATACTGTCTTGATTCTGTGGTTTTTTTTAGTAAGTCTTGAAGTTGGATAGTGTCAGTCCTCCAACTTTGTTCTTCAATGTTGTTGGTTATTCTGGCCTCTCCATGTAAACTTCAGAATCAATTTGCTAATATCCAAAAAATAACCTGCTGAGATGATTATTGGAATTGAGTTGAATCGATAAATAAAGTTGGAAGAACTGACATCTTGACTACTGAGTCTTCTTATCTATGAACATGGAATAGATATTAAATAAAGATATCTCAGTTTACTTTAGTTCTTTGATTTCTGTTTTTTTCTTTTTGAGATGGGGCTCACTGTGTTGCCCAGGCTGGTCTCAAGCTCCTGATCTCAAGCAATTCTCCTACCTCAGTCTCCCAAGTAGCTAGGACTACAGGAACACACCACAATACCTGGCTAGTTCTTTGATTTCTTGCATCAGATATATTGCTAGATTTATGATTTCTTGCATCACAAATATATTGCTAGATTTATACCTAATTATTTCATTTCTTGCAGTGCTAATGTCAATGGTATTGTTTTAAATTTTAAATTTTACTTATTCATTGTTGGTATATAGGAAAGTATTGACTTCTGCATATTAAACTAGTATCCTGAATCTTTTCTATAATCACTTATTAATTCCAGATTTTTTGTAGATTCTTTCAAATTTTCTAATCAATCTCATCTGCAAATAAAAAGTTATATTTCTTCCTTCACAAATATTTTACTATAGTTTTTATTTTGTTTTCTTCTCTTATTCCATTAGCTAGGTCTTCCATTATGATGCTGAAAAGGAGTGGTGAGAGAGGAAACTGCCTTGTTCCCAGTCTTAATAGAAAAGCTTCTAGTTTTTCACCATTAAGAATAATGGTGTTGACTGGGCACAGTGGATCACACCTGTAATCCCAGCACTTTGGGAGGCCAAGGTGGGTGGATCACCTGAAGTCAGGAGTTTGAGACCAGCCTGGCCAACATGGCGAAACCCCGTCTCTACTAAAAATACAAAAATTAGCCAGGCATGGTTGGGGGTGCCTGTAATCCCAGCTACTCAGAAAGCTGAGGCAGGAGAATCACTTGAACCCAGAAGGCAGAAGTTGCAGTGAGCTGAGATCACACCATTGCACTCCAGCCTGAGTGACAAAAGTGAAACTCTGTCTCAAAAAAAAAAAAAGAACAATGGTGTTAGCTGCAGGTTTTTTTGCAGATGTGACTTATCAGGCTGAGGAAATCCCCCTGTATTCCTAGTTTGCTGAGAGTTTTTATCATAAATGAGTGTTGGATTCTTCCAAATGCTCTTTCTGCATCTATTGATATGATCATGCAGTTTTTCTTCTTTAGCCTGTTGGTGTGATGCATTGATTGATTTTCAAATGCTGGACTGGCCTTGCATACCTGGGATAAATCCCAATTGGCTGTAGTGTATAAGTCTTTTTATGCATTGATGGATTCAACTTGCTAATGTTTTGTTAAGGATTTTTGCCTCTATGTTCATGAGATGTATTGATCTGCAGTTTTCTTTTTTTTTTTAAATCTTGATAATTTTTTAAAATTATACTTTAAGTTCTGGGGTACATGTGCAGAATGTGCAGGTTTGTTACTAGGTATACACGTGCCATGGTGGTTTGCTGCACCCATCAACCCGTCATCTACATTAGGTTTTTCTCCTAATGCTATTCCTCCCCCAGCCCCTGACAGGCCCCAATGTGTGATGTTCCCCTCCCTGTGTTCATGTGTTCTCATTGATCTATAGTTTTCTTTTAATATCTTTGTCTAATTTTGGAATTAGGGTAATGTTGGCTTCATAGATTGACTTAAAAATAGTTACTCTGCTTCTATCTTTTGGAAGAGATTGTCAAGAATTTGTTATATGTTTGGTAGAATTCACTAGTGAACCCACATGGGATGGTTATTAATTATTGATTCAATTTCTTTAATAGAAATGGATCTGTTCAAATGGCTTAGATTTTCTTATGTGAGTTTTGGCAGATTGTATCTTTCATGAGAGATTGACCTATTTCATCTAGGTTATTGAATTTGTGAGCCTAGAGTTTTTCATAATATTCTTTTATTGTCCTATTAATGTCCATTGGATCTGTAATGATGTCTCCTGTTTCATTTCTCATAATAGTAATTTGTGTCCTGTCTGTTTTCCTCAGCCTGGCTAGAGGTTTATCAATTTCATTGATCTATTCAAAGAATCAACTCTCAGTTTTGTTTTCTTCGTTGACTTCCTGTTTTTAATTTCATTGATTTCTACTGTAATTTTTATTACTTTTTTCTTACTTTGGAATTAATTTGCTCTTCTTTTTCTAGCTTCCTGAGGCAGAAACTTAGATTATTCATTTTAGATCTCTTTTCTAATATACAAATTTAATGCTACAAATATCCCTCTAAGCACTACTTTTGCTGCATCCCACAAATTTTACATTGTTTTCATTTTCAAAAAAAAATCTTAATTCAAAACATTTTAAAGTTTCTCTTGAGATTTCTTTTTATCCCACACATATGTGGGATATGTGTTGTTTAATCTCCAAGTATTTTGGGATTTTCCAGGTATCTTTCTGTTATTGATTTCTAGTTTAATTCCACTGTGGTCTGAGAGCAGACATTGTACATTTTCTATTCTTCTAAATTTGTCAGGGTGTGTTTCATGGCCCAGAATGTGGTCTATCATGGTGAATGTTCCGTGTGAGCTTGGGAAGAATGTGCACTCTGCTATCGTTTGGATAGAGTAGTCAATAGATGCTAATTGTATTAAGTTGATTGATGGTGCCGTTCAATTTGATTATGTCCTTACTGATTTTCTGCCTGTGTGTTTGTCCATTTCTGATACAAGGGTATGATGGCTAATACTGAGTGTCTTGACTGGACTGAAGGATGCAAAGTATTGATCCTGGTTGTGTCTGTGAGGGTGTTGCCAAAGGAGATTAACATTAGAGTCAGTGAGCTGGGAGAGGCAGACCCACCCTTAATCTGGGTGGGTACAATCTAATCAGCTGCCACTGTGGCTAGGATAAAAGCAAGCGGGAGAATGTGAAAAGATTAGACTGGCTTAGCCTCCCAGCCTACATTTTTCTCCCATGCTGGATGCTTCCTACCCTCAAACATCAGACTTTGGGACTTGGACTGGCTTCCTTGCTCCTCAGCTTGCAGATGGCCTATTGTGGGACCTTGTGATCCTGTGAGTTTAATACTCCTTAATAAACTCCCCTTTATATATACATATCTATCCTATTAGTTCTGTCCCTCTAGAGAACCCTAATACAAGGGGTGTTGAAGAGTACAACTATGATAGTGAATTCATCTATTTCTTCTTACAGTTCCATCATTTTTTCCTCAAATATTTTGAAACTCTTGTTAGGCATGTACACATTAAGGATTGTATGTCTTCTTGGAGAACTGACCCCTTTATCATATGTAATGCCCCTCTTTATCCCTGATAACTTTCCTTGCACTAAGTTTGTTCTGGCTGAAACTAATATGACTACTCTTGCATTCTTTTGATTAATGTTAGTATAGTGTATCTGTCTCCATCCATTTCCTTTTAATCTATGTGTGTCTTTATATTTAGAGTGGATTTATTGTAGACAGCATATAGTTGGGCCTTGTTTTTTGATCACTCTGAAAATCTTTCTTTAAATTGGTTTATTTAGACCACTGATGTTTAAAATAATTGTTAATATAGTTGGATTAACATTTACCATATTGTTTTTTCTATTTGTTGTCCTTTTTCTTTGTTTTTGTCTTTTACTCTTTTCCTGCCTTTTGTGGTTTTGCTTTCTAAATTTATTTTTTGATTTTTTATTTTTTTAGAGACAAGATTTCATTCTGTCTCCTAAGCTGGAGTGCAATGGTGTGATCATAACTCACAGCAGCCTCGAACTCCTGGGCTCAAGCAATCCCCCTACCTCTGCCTCCTAAGTAGCTAGAGTTACAGGCACAAGCCACTGCACCCAGCTCCTTTTGTGGTTAAATTGAGCATTTCATATATTCCAGTATCTCCTTTTAGCATATCAGTTACACTTTTTTTTTTTTTTTTTAACTCTTTTTAGTGGTTGCCCTGGAGTTTTCAATACACATTTACGACTATTCCAAGTTCACTTGCAAATAACACTATACAGTACCTTATAATAACAGTATAATCCTAATCCCTGCCTTCTGCTCCTAATCACTGTTGTCATTCATTTACATGAGAATTCATAATTGAATACACTGTTGCTATGATTTTGAACAAACTTATTTGTTAGATTAAGAATAGGAAAAATGAGGTTTTTATTTTATTATCACATTTCTTCTCTAGTGCGCTTTCTTTCCTTATGTGCCTATGGATTTCTGTATCATTTTCCTTTGCTCTGAAGAACTTCTTTTAGCATTTCTTTAAGGGAAGTCATGGTACGGTTCCTGTGGAGATAGATTTCCACTCTGGTACATTGTGATTCTCTTTATTTTGCTGTCTCTCCAATATGTGGGGCACTGGTTTGCCATGTGACCTCAGTTCTCTATGACAGATCTAAGAGGAGTTAATTTTTCATTTTGCTTTTTACATGTTGTTTGGATGAAGTGATGACTTCCAAACTCCTTATATACCAGAACAGAAACCAGAAGTTTTTGCTCAGATTTTAGTGCTTATTATTTTTAATCTGGATTTCTGGGGTTCACTCCTGTGAACTTAGTGTTGACCCACTGATTTGGGCAGAGGTTGTGCTTAAATACCTTCAGCCTATTAGTCGCCCATCCTGTCAATTGATCTGTATGTAGACGAAAATGCATTCCAAGCTCTCGCACATTTCAAGTCTTCTTTGGTTGTTACTCTTTATTAGGCTCCCAAGTATCCCCTGTAGATGTATATATAGTTTCGTGGGTATCCAGGGATGTGGGGAGAGCTCATTTAGCTCTTCTGTGGTCTCCCCATTAAAATTTCTGATGCCACTCACACCAACCAGGACAGCAACTTCAGCATAGTGTCAACATGCAGACTTTCCTCTTTTCATTTCCTCCAGTGTTTGCCCCCTTTATCTGATAAACCTGAGGGTTTTTATCCCTTTCATTCCTATATTAAGTCTGCCTCCAATGCCAGCAAAGCAGCCGGTTCTCCTGTGCAGCCCATGGCGATAACATTGCAGTTCTCATGGACCGACCTGGGGCAGTGGATGGAAGCAGCCCCAGGCAGGACGGCCACGGATTTTCTCTTTTCTCAAAGCTCCAGCAGTTTTTTCAAAAATAAATGCTTTGCAATTTGTTCTCTTTATCTGCTTCCAGCACTATCAAATAGTTGTTTATGCTCATTTTATTCAGTTTGTGTGACTGTATGTGTGGATATGATTTACAGACCTCTTCACAAAGTCAGTGTCTAGTGTCTGTTTACATTTTGATGAAATCTTACTTTGTAGTTTAATGTTTACCTAAATGTAACTATAAACAATAGTATTATTTTGTGTGTCCTAAAAATGCAACTGTTTTTCCTTAATACTTTTAAAAAATTAACCTTGATAGCTACAGGTATAGTCCGGTCCTTTTTTTTTTTTAATTTTTTTGAGACATAGTCTCTTTCTGTCGCCCAGGCTGGAGTGCAGTGGTGAGATCTCAGCTCACTGCAAGCTCCGCCTCCCAGGTTCACGCCATTCTCTTGCCTCAGCCTCCCGAGTAGCTGAGACTACAGGCGCCCGCCACCACGCCCGGCTAATTTTTTTTTATTTTTGTATTTTTCAGTAGAGATGCGGGTTCCACCATGTTAGCCAGGATGGTCTCGATCTCCTGACCACGTGATCCACCCGCCTCGGCCTCCCAAAGTGCTGGGATTACAGGTGTGAGCCACCGCGCCTGGCTTTTTTTTTTTTTTTTTCTTGAGACCGAGACTGGCCCAGGCTGGAGTGGAATGGCGCAATCTCGGCTTACTGCAACTTCCGCCTTCTGGGCTCAAGCTAAGTCTCCTGTCTCAGCCTCCCGAGTAGCTGGGATTACAGGCGCACGCCACCAAGCCCGGCTAATTTTTGTATTTTTAGTAGAAACGGGGTTTCACCATGTTGGCCAGTGTGGTCTCAAACTCCTGATCTGAGGTGAAACACCTGCCTCGGCCTCCCAAAGTGCTGGGATTACAGGCGTGAGCCACTGCGCCCCGGCCCAAGCCCCAGTCCTTTTAACAACTACAAAATTCCATGTAGTGAATACACCAAATTTTCCTTTTACTTATCGATAAATATTTGGGTTATTTTTTACAGTTACAACTAGTGACACAGTGAACATCTTTATTCATGTTTGCTTTAAATTTTACTAGATATTATCAAATTAGTCTCCAAATTTAATATCAATTGACACTCACTCCTACTAGTTATGAATAAACATACCCATTTACCCATAATTTGCCAACTGCAAATTTATATTTTTATTTTTATTTTATTTATTTATTTTTTTTTTTGAGACGGAGTCTCGCTTTGTCGCCCAGGCTGGAGTGCAGTGGCCGGATCTCAGCTCACTGCAAGCTCCGCCTCCCGGGTTTACGCCATTCTCCTGCCTCAGCCTCCCGAGTAGCTGGGACTACAGGCGCCCACCACCTCGCCTGGCTAGTTTTTTGTATTTTTAGTAGAGACGGGGTTTCACCATATTAGCCAGGATGGTCTCGATCTCCTGACCTCGTGATCCGCCCGTCTCGGCCTCCCAAAGTGCTGGGATTACAGGCTTGAGCCACCACGCCCGGCCTATATTTTTAAACTTTTAAAATTTTCACATAGGATGGGTGAAATTCTGATCTTGCATTTTTAAAGATACATACCATTTTAAGATGTGTGACATCCTGCCAAATTGCTCTCCAGAGTTTTTATCAAATCTCATCAATCCTGGTGTTATCATTTTTAAAAATTTTGACAGTTTGGTAGACAAAAACAGTAACTTTGCTTTTATTTTTTAATTACTAGTATGATTGAAACTTTTTCCACATGAATTTTGGCCTTATTTATTATTTTTAGAGACAGGGTCTTACTGCGTTGCCCAGGCTAGAATGCAGTGGCAGGCTTATAGTTCACTGCAGACTCGAACCCTTAACTCAAGCAATCCTCCCATTTCAACCTCCTGAGTAGCTAGGACCATAGGCACGTGCTACTACACCCAGCTTTTCTTTTCTTTTCTTTTTTTTGTAGAGATGGAGCCTCAAAATTCCTGGCTCCAAGTGATCTTCTCACCTTGGCCTCTGTATTTTTTATCCAGGCCTTCGTACTTTTTTAAAGCCTATTTTTTTCTATGTAAATATAAATTTTAGCTCTTACATTTAGGACAATGATCCATTATTAATGTGTGTGTATGGCATGAGCAAGAGTCCAATTTTTTTTTTTGGCATGTGGTATCCAGTTGTTCCAGTATTATTTGTTTTAAAGACTATCCTTTCCATATTGAATTACTTTTGCACATTTATCAAAAATTAATTGGCCATAATTATATGGGTCTATTTCTGTACTCCACTGTGTTCCAATGACTCTGATCTCTGTGTCTGTCCCTTCACCAATATACCACATTCTCTTGATTACTGCTTTATAGTAAATCTTAAAATCAGGTACTATGATTCCTCCAACTATATGCTTTACCAAAACCATTTTAGCTATACTAATTTCTTTGCTTTTTCACACAAATTTTAGAGTCAGCTTGTCTATATTTACAAATGCTTCTGTTGGGATTTTATTTATAATTATGTTAAATCTGCAGATCAATCTTGGAAGACTGATATCTTTATTATATTGTCTTCCAATCCATACATAGTATATCTATTTATTTAGGTCATCTTTAATTTCTTTCATCAGTTTTGTAGTTTTCACACATAAATACTGTACATATTTTGATAGATTTATACCTAAATATTTCATTTGTAGGGATGGGGCTATTGCGATTTTTTTTAAAATTTTTGTTTCCAGTTGTTCATTGCTACTATATAGAAATACAATTAAGTTTTGTGCATTGACCTGGTATCCTGTGACCTTGCTAAACTTAAACATATTAGTTCTAGGATTTTTGTAGATTATTTGGCATTTTCTACAGAGACAATCATTTTGACTGCAAATAGGGACTATTTTATTTTTCTTGCCTTCTTGCATTTGCTGGACTTCTAGTACTATGCTGAATAGGAGCAGTGAGAGTGAACATCCTTGCCTTGTTCTTGATCTTGAGGGGTAAAGCACTCAGTCTTTCACCACTAAGCATGAAATTAACTATAGGGTTTTTTGTAAATGCCTTTTATCAGATTAAGGAAGTTCCTTTCATCATGAATAGATGTTGAATATTGTCACACGCTTTTTCTGCAACAACTGATAAAATCATGCTCTTTCCATGACTGGACTGTTAATATGGTAGAGGTACACTGACTGAAATTTGAATATTAAACCAGTGTGACATCCTCAAGAAAAAAACTTCACTGATCACAGTGGTCTGTGACCATACCACCCTAAACACACCAGATCTAATTTGATCATGGTATGTTATTTATATATTGCTATATATTTTGTTGCTTTTTTCATCTACACCCATGAAAGGTGTTGATCTATAGTTGTCTTGTTTTTTTCTTGTAATGTCTTTGCCCAGTTTTGATATCAGGGTAATGCTGGCCTCATAAAATTAGCAAGTGTTTTCTCCTCTTCTGTTTTCTGAGACAGATTATGTAGAATTGTGTGTTATTCCTTCTTTAGATGTTACATAGAATTCTCCAGTGAAATCATCTGGGCCTGGAGATGTCTTTCTTAAAAGATTAACTACAAATTTATTTAAAAGAAATAGTTACGGGTCCATCCAGGTTGTTCATCTTGACTACATTGTTTTTACTTTTATTTATGGCACTTTGTGACAGATAGAAACTTTAGACCTGTACTCCACTGTGTGCCAATGACTCTGATCTCTGTGTCTGTCCCTTCACCAATATACCACATTCTCTTGATTATTGCTTTATGGTAAATCTTAAAATCAGGTACTATGATTCCTCCAACTGTGTGCTTTTCCAAAACCATTTTAGCTATCCTAATTTCAAACTCTTCTTTTATGGTATGTCTTTGTGTGCTTTGAAAAGTTCTTTCCTCCAATTTTTAATTTTAGTATTTGTATTCCAGTACTATATTTTCTTCTCGTTAATTTACATTTTTAGTTTTGATGCATGAAATGTTAGTCCACCTGGAATTTAGTGAATGATATCATATAAAAATCTATATTTTTAAAGTTAAAAATTAGTATATAAGAAAAGGATGAGGTGGCCTTGAAATCTCTCAACTGTATAAACATAAACGTTTGTTTTTTCTCACTTTAAAAAAAAGCTAAAATTTGTACATATTCACAGACTAAATTTCTTATAACCACAAAGACTACTTTTAAAAAGCTCAAGTATATATGGAGAATATATACTGTGAATATAGAGGAGGAAATCTTAAAAGGAGAAAGATGATTAGCTGAAAACAAAGAATCAGGAAGTCTTCAATGGATATTTATGCTTAAAAAATAATTAAAAGAATACTTAAAAGAAAAAAATGTTTAATGACATGGGGAATACAAGCATTGAAAAATGTAGGATGCAAAGCTTTCTCTATAATTCTGTCCATCTCTCTAACTGGAAAATAACATACAGAAAAAGGTTACTTTTATAAGCAAAGAAAACAGACAGTTTTAAAATGATCAAATTACATTCTTCATGAAGCCTAAATTCCTCCTGACAGGCCACTGAATCCATCAGTGTCCATTAATCTGATCAAGCCAGCAGAGAATGATACATTGTCCTCCCTCACTGGTTCATTTGTGTCTCTCCCAAAGCCACCCACTTTCAGAAAGATGACCTTGCCAGACAAAGAACTATTGTTGAAGTATAAATTAATCAGTTGGCTTTCTCTGTAACTCCCAGTATCTAACTATTGAATATAGGTCAAGAAAATGCTGCTAACAAACGTTCTCTCTTGCAAACCAGAGGAAAAGAGTCAAGGAGACTGAAAGTGGAGGAGGAGATGGGGAACCAATGCTTTACCCATTTATCACTGGATTTCCTCATCAACCGATACTGCACAGCCACCTTCACAGTGTGTGTGATATCTACTAGTTAAGAAGATGAATCTTGCTGAGATTCAAAATAAATAAAGGATATAGAAATCAGATGATTTATTTGTTTCTGACATTCCAACAATGTGGAAATCAGATGATTTATTTGTTTCTGACATTCCAACACATGTGGAGTTATATTATCAGGTTTAAATTAATGTGTAATTGATTTTGTATGAGACTGCGACTCACCTCATCTTTCCATTACAGGAATAAATAGCTAATTAGAATCGTAGATAGACCATTTGCCAATGTGCTTCCCTCATGAGACTGGGAAATAACTTCAAGGCTACCTCTTTTACCTACCCCTGTGCTGGGCCTCTCCAGACATGGCATAAGCTTTGGCCAGTAACGCACTCGTTTCTGCAGTTTTGGGGCTGACTTCAGTGAACAAAGAAACACAGATAGAATGAGCCTGGAATAAAGAAAGTCATGACAAGGTAAGCACCCAAATGACAGTGTTCACTGTGGATTTAGATGAGAGGTGAGTTTGAGTCCCAGCTCTGCCACTTCCTAGCTATGAGTCTTGTGCAAGTAATGTCACCTTCATTCGTTGAAGGAATATATAATTCCCACTGTTTAGGGTTTGGGAAAGATTAAGTGAGATGGTATATGCAAAGCACAGGGCACAGTACTCATCACATTGTAAGTTCTCATAAATGTTAGCTAGTATAATTTTTATTAGATTTCATAGCAAACATAAAGTCATAACCTTAGCTCAGTCTCACTGGACTGAACTCCAGTCTCGAAGACAGTCTTATAAATGTAAATCAGGGATAACTGGAATAGTACTTGTTACAAAAACTTGTTGTAAATATTAAATAAATTAATGGTTAATATATGTAAAGTGGTTAGAACACCACCCAGCATATAGTAAGCACTAAAAAAGTGTTAGATTTTATATTATTTGTGCTAAAATGGAAGGAGTAACACTTGGAAAAGAGAAAGAGAAAAACATTGAGTCCACACCCACCAGCCACAAAAGAACCACCTGTGCTTAATATTTCACAGGCCAGATACTGCGAGTTGTTTCAAAGAGCTGAGGGATTATCAGAGAAGACTTTAGAGCCGAGACACAGAATAGAGTTGTTATGATTACAGGCTGTACGGTCAGATTTAGAGTTCAAATCCCTGCTTTACTATTTGTTAGCTATACAGTGTCAGCTGAGTTAGCTAAAACTCTTTGTGCTTCAGTTTTCTCATCCTTAAAATGAGATAAAATAATAATGGTACCTACTTCATAGAGCTACTGTACAGATTACATGAATCAATATATTCTCTAGGGCACTTAGAAAAAGCATTCTGTAAATTTTAACTCTTATCTTTTGGTGCTTTTGGGAAACACTGATATTTATTGTTTTATTCATTCCGAAAAAGCATTCCATAAATTTTAACTCTTATCTTTTGGTGCTTTTGGGAAACACTGATATTTATTGTTTTATTCATTCTGATCTGACTACTGCTTTAAGAAAGTCTTGAACACAAAAACCAGACTGGCTTTTTCTGTAAGCAGTGGACTCCCTGCCTTCACAGCAGTGTTCTCTGACATCTCTCCACTGTGTGATGTTTCTAATCGTAGATTGTCAGATTGTGTGCAATGCCTTTTCTTCCGAATCTGTTTTCATGTATACTGTTAGAATGCATTGCACCTTTTCTATGATACAGGATATCCAGTATTTTGATCTGTTTGTCGCTGTGGGAGATGCTTGAAGCCATGGGCAGCATTCTCCTTTGGAGAGAGAAAAGGTGAATTTAGCAGCTTCGACTACATGATACATAAAAGTACCCTAAACTGTTACCATATGATAGACTCAACATTCCTTCCTATGTTTTGTTTTGTTTTCCCCTGGGCATTTGTCAAGTTAGTTACCTCCAAGTGGAACGCCCTTTTGTTAGTTTAACCTTAGGTTTGGAAATATAATCAGCTAGACTAGTTTAAAGTACAAATGACAGCATTACCCTAAAATATCATGATTTTTCTTTTAAAAAGGCCCTTTGTTTTTGCTGAAGATGTAAGCTCGGTTGTTCCCGTATCTTTTTTCCTTGGAGTAGACTCACATTTTGCTTCTTTTTCCCAGCACCAACAGAGATGAGAGTGGGTGCCTGGGAAGGGGAAGTGCTGTCTGCACAGCCAGTGACACAGCACATTCACCCACCTGAGTCAGTGTTCTCTGGCCTGGTCATTTAAGGTTTGATCAAGCGCTCTTAGGTGGATCTGGAGGCAAGTCAGGGTTAAAACAGAATCAATTCCAGCCCTTGTTCTTCTGAGAAGCCCATGCTTCCCCGGGCCTGAGAACCAGGCCTGGGGCCAAACAAGGCAACCCAGCCTGGGCTCTGGCCAACCCACTGACCTGCTGCAAGTACTGGATGGCCTGGTTGTGGTTCCTCCTTAGCTGCTCGATCTGAGCAGTTTCCTCATACAGGCTGATCAGATCTGACGTCCTGTCACCCTTGGCAGCAATAACATCGCCAATTGCCTTTTCAAAGTATGTCAGTGCTAGGTTCAATCTGTGGATGGCCAAGGAGGCTCTGCAAGAAAAGGGATGAAAGTAGAAAGTCACAGAGAGGCCACTTACTTTGCAGACACAAAAGGAACTGATTCCAAGAATTAGAGAATTTGGCCTTCGTAGGCCCATCATCTTGGTAGCTGGCTCAAAAATCCAGCCTTGCTGTAAATAAACTCCAATTATCCTGCATTTTATCCATCAGATTTCACTGACTACTCATTAAACTCATTACTATGTCGTGCTGTTGTCTAATTTTTTAAAAAGGCAAATGGAAAAAATGGCTTCCAGGAATTCACAAGATGGGATAATTTACCCATAAACATAGACTTTCTAAAATCAAAATAAAATTTTATTACCTCTGGTTCTCTCTCTTTCAGGCGAAAGAAAGTTTTTGCTTTGTTTTGTTCCATTTAATTTGGCCAATTCCTCCTCAGTTAAAAATGAGAGAGGATAGAAAAAAAAATGTAAATATTCCCCAAAGAGAGTGATTAAATAAATTATAGCATATCATAAATAAAATACCTCAGAGACATTAAAAGTCATGTTTTCTTTTTAGACAGATATGGGGAGATGTTAAAATTGTGCTAAAAGAAAAAAATATATAAAACTGCACTTAAAATGTGATCCACATAGAGAGATAGTTATCGATATCCACATATATCTGTCCAAAATGTTCATAGCAGTTATGTCTGTGTGGTGGTATCACAGTTGGCTTATTTGTTCTTTATACCTGTCTGTATTTTCAAAATTTTCCACAACAAAGTTGGGAATATAATTTTTTTAAATGAGGATAAAACAGTATCTCATTGAGGTTTATTTTTCCAGAGACAGCAAGACAAAATGAGAGCATGGGTAGTTCAAAGCTGCTTCTGGTAGTTATTAGCTTTATCAAACTCTACAAGCCAACATTTCCTTCTAAATAAAACAATTGAGTTTATACTGCAAGTGTGTTGTGAAGAATAATATTCAGTGTAAAATCACCTAACACGTAGTGGATACACAATCAATATTCCTTCCTCCTCACTCCAATATTTGTATTCCTAAGTTGAATTAAAAATATATGTGTAAGCCAGGTGTGGTGGTGTCTTGCCTGTGGCCTCAGCTATGGAGGAGCCTGAGCCTGGGAGTTCGAGGTTTCAGTGAGTTCTGATTGCACCCTGCACTCCAGCCTGAGTGACAGAGTGAAAAGCTATCTAAATGAAAATGATAGAAATACCTACCCTCATTGGCTGTCATGAGGACTAAGTGAAATAAATTATGTAAAGCACTTAGAACAGTGTCCAGTATGTAGTTATACTTAGTAGGCACTCTAACACTTAGAACAGGACATGCATAAAAAAGGTATTCAATAAATACTGGAGAATAGATGAACAAAATGAGCCCCAGAGTTTTTCTGAAAAAGGAATAAGGCTATCTTTCACATAAGGCAGAAAACTTTAGGCCCTATGTGACAGGAGTAGACATTCACCAGACTGTAATTTATTGCCCTATGGACTTAAGTCAATAGTTTGATTTAGTTCTGGACATTCCAACATCTCCCCATTTCCCATTTGACTTGTAGATTCATGGTTGTTTAGAGGAGGCAGACATGACGCATGTATTTCATTTACTTACCATTCAGTCATATACCCTACTGTGCCAAGTGCTTAGAGTTCTGGAAACAGATTGCTTTCAAGGATGTAAAGATATTTGAAAAATCTAGGGAACAGTAAACTCTTTATTCTTTTTCTTCTAACAATCTGATGGGCCCACATTCATTTCTAAATATTCTGATTCTCGGAGGATCCCTAACTCAACAGCAAGACAGTTAAATCTTGTTCTGTCTTAAAACAAATTCCATGAACTTTGTTTTCATATGGAACAGCACTTTCCTTAAAAATGCACATGCTGTGCATGGCTTTCACAGCTTCCAGTTAATTGTCTTCATTAAGTGTTTCTTCATCTAAAATGTCACATGTAATGACAAAAATAGGTGGCAATTCAGAAAAAAATATATTAGAGTGAGCGTGAGAGGCAAGTGTAAGGAAGACTAAGAGTTAGTGAGTTCAGATCACAGATCCAACATTTACAAGCTATGTTATCTTGGACAATTTGTTTAACCTCGGCTTCAGTCGCCTTGACTGCCCCCCTTTAATAAAATAATAGTCATACCAACTACCTCAATAGCTGTTGTGAGAATTACATGGGGCAGTACACAAAAGGCACAGTGTATGCGTTTGGTAAATATGAGCCTGTTTTATTATCATTTGAGTTTCTGGGGTTTTTTTGCTCTAAATATTTTTCTCCCTAATATCATGTAATTCTAGGCCTCATTCATAAAATCCTCAGCTTGTCCAAGCCCAGATCTTACCTGCCCAAAGCAAGTGTTAGGTCTTTCTCAGAGACTTGTAATTCACAAACGCCTCCTTCATATAATTCTTTCAGCTCCTTCATGTTTCTCTCTGCCTTCTGCAGGTTGAAATAGGCTTCTCTGCCAGTGAAACAGTCAAGGAAGATGCCAAGCACTCAAACTAACATCCACTGCACAGGGACAGCAGGTGATAAGGAAACAAAAGGGGCTCTTGGAAAAATGAAGTAATATTAAAAATGGTTACCTAACTATGTTCTTTATTTTCCATGTATTATGTTGTCAAGAAGGAAGAATTCTTTAGAAAAGGAACAGGGGCTTGGGTTTCCTGTGGTGGTTGCAGGAATCCAAGACTAGAGTAGGAAGGGTTTGCAGGAGTGAACAGAAACTGTAAATTACACTCGATTTCCTTGAGAGGCATCTACTGCGTGACAATAGTTATTCATTTTTCCCAAGCCTGTTCCTGTGAATGGTAAAAGAGACTAATTACTCTGAAAGGAACTTTCTGGGTCATTTAGAAAATCCAAGCAAAGCAGGTTTTGGGCCAGAGGCAAACAGCAGAAAAGCAAAAAAATCCCTTTAATTCCCAAACATGCTTCTATTTCCCACATTTTCAATAGCCCCCTGCTAAGGGTATAACAGAGGAAGGCCACATACCAGATTTTGCAAGTTGAACATTAGGACCAAAAAAGTAGAGAGGGGGATGTGTGGAGAGGAGAATGGGGACACATGGGCTCAAGGAGTGCTCATGATGATTTGTGAACATCAAATGCCCTTAACATCTTTCCAGTGGAGATGGTACAAAAGGCTGTCAAAATCTCCAGTTCTGAGGAAAGGCACATATAACAGTCCCCCTCTGGGGGTTTGCAGAACTACTTGTTTTGTCTATTTGGCTTGGCCTCCAGCCTCATGGGCAGTATCCGCAAGAGCATTTCAAAAAACTAAAATGATCGAGAATCAGTTAAATCAGTGGTTTTGGGCTGCAAATTACAATCTCTGGAGGGCTTTTAAAAATTTCAATGAACAGATGTACCTCAGAGCCTCTCAGTCAAAATCTCTGGGGTAGGAACAGAGAGCAGAAATTCTTAAAGCTCCCCAGGGGATTACAATGTGCAGCCTAGTTTGCCAAATTGTGCTTTAAATTATCGCCCATTCTCTCCATCCCTACACCACCACTACCACCACCCGCAACCTCATTGCTAATACTGATTTTCTTGGGTGCTCAATGAAGAGCGGAACAGACTCAGAAAACCTTCGACTGGCTAGGTGATATGTCATCTCTTCCATGGCTCAACTCAGAACCTATATGAATAGACACAGGAAGAGAATACACACCCTTCTAGATGGAGAAGAGAGGCTTGTGGAGGGCCTCGATGTTGGAACAGATCTACAAGGCCTTGGTTCCATTTCCCACCCTCCTGTATGAGATGACCCATCTGGCATGTGTGGCCTGTGGCCCCGAACACTAAACACAGCTGGGAAGGGAAGGATATCGGTTCTGCAAGAGCCAGGCCACCCCCAGAGTGTAGTACAGCATGACCAGAGCTTCCAGGATTTCCTCTTTCTCCTTATCTGAGGTCGTATTTGCCTTCCAGGTCAACAGTGTATTCTTGGCTGACACAGCATGTTTCTTGGCCTGAACTGGGAGGCCTGGGGGAGTTAGAGGGTGGGTAGCAAGAAGATAGACATTAAAAAGGCATGCTTCAGTCAAAAACATTCCTGGGAGGGGATAAGGTGGGCAGTGCAGTTGTCATATGGTTTATAGCATTGGTTCCTAAATCTGGCTGTGAATCAGAATTATTGGAAATGCTTGTAAAGAATACAGATTCCTGGGCCCCACCCAAGACCTACTGAGTGGGGAATCTCTAGAGAAGTGGGGTCCAGGGATCTCTAATTTTAATCTGCACCACAAGTGGTTCTTATTCAGCCCTCTCAACATTAGCCTTCAGACCTCAGTTTGGAACTCAAGATAGAGACAGGAATGAAAGGTGAGTATCCTATTTCTGGTTCTACCTGCCACTAATGCCATGTGACCTTTTCAACCCACAAAGCTTCTCCATCCTCCAATTGTTGAACAACAATAATAATTATAGAAGCTGCCCCTTATCAAACACATGGAGATAGTCCAGGAACAAAGTAGGTTATGCCATAGAATGCTGTGCATTGAGCATTCTGGAAAAGCCATTCTGTAAATACAAGGGCTTATGAATGCAATTACTTCCATCTGGGGATTTTTTTTTTTTTTCAATCTAAGATGAATCTGGTGATACTAACTGGTCACACAACACACATAAAAAGATTGCAATTGCTAAATGCAGTGAGGCCCCAAACTAAGAAGACAAAGGCAAGGCCAGACTCTAGCTAGACAGAACTGGTGGGGTTTTTCCCCTGGTTTTATCTTTTTTTTTTTAAATATTTAAAAATACAAAACTTGTGTCCAGGGCTGACTTTCCATAGACTGCAGGGAGGGAGCTGCTCTGCTACATACAAAACCCTAACCCAGAAGCAGGTCATCTAATGATTTAGCACCAGGTTCCTCTCAAATATGCATTGCATGAAGGGTGAAAGGGCAGCCCCAAATCTCATTTTTCCCCCTTGTGTTTTGCTGATGTTCCTGGGCATTTACACGAGCTGCTCTTTGTCCAGTCAACAGAGGTAGACTTGGGAAGACTGAAAACAACAGCTAGGGTTCACTTTCAGCCCTCTCTCTGCAGGTTCCTAGGGGCTGGTAAACATACTCACCCCTGCCAAGTAGGACACTGTGCCCCTAATCCTCACTTCACACCACCAGCCCCAGTCTTACTCAGCAAGCTGCCTTTGGCTCCTGAAGCCTAGTTTCACAGAATGGGTGCAAGTCAATAGCAATAAGGATAAATTTAAAAGTTTGTCTTTGATTCCTGTGCCCTCATGTGTTCTAAGTGCACCTCCTGAATTAGTTATAGCAATGAAAGGGAACACGGTCTTCCCTGGGAGAGGTGACCCAGGTCCCTTTTCCCTTTTGCAACCATTGTCTAAGCAGCAGTGTCAAAATGAAGTTCAATTCTTTTGTGACTTCTGACCAAAGCAAGAACCATAAAAAAGCATTTCAAATGCACCTTCCCAAATTCACAAGAAGATTATGTCTTCCCCTCTTTCCAAACAGCTGAGACAAAAGTACAATGCTTGATCCATGGCCCCCAAAAAGGATGATGAAGTTCAGATTGTGTAAGGACACTACAAAGGTCAGCAAACTGGCAAAGTAATCCAGGTTTATCAGAAGAAATATGGCATCTGGCTGGGTGTGGTGGCTCACACCTGTAATCTCAGCACTTTGGGAGGCCAAGGCGGGCGAATCACAAGGTCAGGAGATGGAGACTATCCTGGCCAACATGGTGAAACTACGTCTCTACTAAAAATACAAAAATTAGCTGGGCGTTGTGGTGTGCACCTGTAGTCCCAGCTACTAGGGAGGCTGAGGCAGGGGAATCACTTGAATCCAGGAGGTGGAGGTTGCAGTGAGCCGAGATCACACCACTGCACTCCAGCCTGGCACCACAGCGAGACTATTTCAGAAAAAAAAAAAAAAGGCATATACTGACAGGGTGCAGTGGGAAAAGGCTAATGGCACAACTATCCATGTGGGCATTGACCCCAGCAAGGCAGCTATCACTAGGCTAAAATTGGAAAAGAACAGAAAAAGATTCTTGAGCAGAAAGTCAAATCTCACCTAGTAGGAAAGAAAAATAGTAGATAAGAGGAAGAAATATTTGAGAAGATGCAGGGGGAAAGTATCCCTATATACACCTTTCATTAAAAACTGCAAAAATAAAAATAAATAAAAGTGACCCAGAGCCAAGAAGTCGCTGCAGAATACTCAGAAATACCTGTTCTATTGGTCTCAACTGAAGAGAAAAATGGACTCTGATGAAAGAGAGGGTTGTGCTCTAAGTTAAGAGTGGCCTTCAAATTGCACTGTGCATTATAAACACCCTATTAAAATGCAGATTCCTGTACTACACTTCCAGTAGTTACAGCTCACAAGTTCTGGGATAAGAACCAAGAATACACATTTAAAACAAGAACCATGTTTCAGATGGTAACCAAGGGTTCTCATCTATAAGAACTAATCTTGGTAATAATGCAAGGCTGTCTGAGGACCACACTTGGAGAAACACATAGTTAGTAAAATCTTTACAGAAGAAGTAGGACTCATCTTGTTTTTCAAGAGTGGATAGGATTTTGACTGATACAAGGAGGGATTTCCCCTTGGATTAAATAGCTTGAGGCCTTGAAGATAGAATAAGCAAGCATGTGTATATATGTGTGCCGCACTGGGGGATGAGGTTGGGTGGATACAGGATTGTTAGGGAAGGTAGAAAGATGACTGAAAGGAAACTCTGAATTGAAAAACATATAAGTGGGCCGGGCGCGGTGGCTCATGCCTGTAATCCCAGCACTTTGGGAGGCCGAGGCGGGCGGATCACGAGGTCAGGAGATCGAGACCATCCTGGCTAACACGGTGAAACCCTGTCTCCACTAAAAAAAAAAAAAATTAGCTAGGTGTGGTGGCGGGCGCCTGTAGTCCCAGCTACTCCCCCGAGGCTGAGGCAGGAGAATGGCGTGAACCTGGGAGACAGAGCTTACAGTGAACCGAGATCGCACTACTACACTCCAGCCTGGGCAATAGAGTGAGACTCCATCTCAAATGAAAAAAAGGAAAAAGAAAAAAAGAAAAACGTATAAGCTATGCATTGAATATGTAAAGCATCTTGGATGATGTCTTAATTTGTATGTGCTGCTATAACAGAATACCTGAGACCAGGTAATTTATAAAGAACAGAAATTTCTCACAGTTCTGGAGGCTGAAAAGTCTAAGATGAAGACACCAGCTTCTTGTGAGGGACCTCTTGCTGCGTTCACATATGATGAAAAGAGGAAGAAAAAAAGAACCAAACACCACAAAAAGCCTCTTTTATAAGGGCCTTAATCCCATTTATGAGGGAGAAGCCCTCATAGCCTAATCACCTCTGAAAGGCCCCACTTCTTGATGCTATCACAGTGGCAACACCTGAACTTTGGAGTGGACATGCTCGGACCTTAGCAGATGCCAAGATGAGGAGGGAGAATTAGATCTGTTACATAACAGGGAGTCTTCACAGGTCTGGAGGAAGAAGATAGCATCACTAGTTAGCTCACAGAAAACTCTGCTTCAGATACTGGAAGCCAAGATTGCTACTTTAGACCAAGAAAATAAAGTAGAAAACTGAGAAAGTGTTTTGATCACACAGGTCATTTTCCACAAGTAGGTGGGCCATTGGGAATGTGTCATTAAGGACTGTGAAAACCAAACTCAAGACAGTTCCCTGGGTCCTTAGGAAGAAGAAAGGTGAAACTGGAGGAGCTACTAAAAACCACCCCAAATCAGCAGACACTCCTTCTGGGCTTGTGAATGTCAAATAAAACAACTACCACTCAAGAAAGTTGTTTTGAGGCAGTTCCTGAGGCTTTGCAAGCCTGCGCCCTCCCTGCAAAGTATCCCATGCTGGTTGTGCAATTCCCAGGAGGAATACTTTCCCTCTCTGCTCAGCAGCGAATTAATCATACAGTTCCTTGCTTTCACACGACTAGGCCCCACATTGTGAGCCTTCTGATGGAAAAACTGAGCCACATGGGGCTTAAGCAAACTGAACGAGGACCTTGATTTAAAACAATTTATTATATTTTAAGCCCTAAAGGAGAAAAACTTCTTTCACCTTCCCAGAATCCACTCTGATCTCCAAAGTGGAATGCATGAACTCTATGGGTATGCAATATGCCATAAGAGTGTGAGGAGGAAATCAAAATTTCTCTATTTTTTTTATCTGAAGCCTTTTCCTATTTTTATTACTATTTATAATATTACATAACACATCAATACTGTTGTACACAATTTATTTAAAATACACATATAAAAAGTAATTCATTTGTTTGCTTAAGTTTCTTTTAGTGATAAGGGAGCTGTCTCTTGAGTTTGGAGACCCCTGCTCTAGACAAATGTTTTCCAACCTTTTCAAGTATGAAAGAGCTCTTTTTATATTTAAAAAAACCCACATGGCTTCCTCCACTTGTGATAATTATTTTCACAGCCCATGAGACTTGAAAAAAAATCATATTGACAAAAGTACTATGAATTCAGTATCAGTAACACTTTGAAATGAATTTACGTTTATTAAGTCTAAGTACATCCTCTTTCACGTAAAAAGAACACTGTGTATAAGATTATCGTGTATATCCATGAAGGATGCTTCACAGACCAAGTCACTTCTCTGTATCTGCCGTCCCAAGCCAAGGATAACACCCTTCTACCTGCACTGACAGTGCAGCAGTTTTCAAGGTTCAAGGCAGAGGGGCAGCAAGGCCTGCTTCTGGAGCCCAGGATTCGGAAATTACAAGGAAATATTGATGAGATGGCAAAATGAGTCCAAAGATTGTCCAACAAACATATCAATCATTTTGCTTTAGTCTGGGTTGAGATTCTATCACTGATGTCTGCTACACTGACTCAGGCCAGAGAAAATCTCCTCAGAGCTACCCAATCTTTGGAGGTTGTTATTGTCACCAGAGAGCAGTCACCTTTGATCATCATCTATATTAAAGCAGTTACTGTGGCATGGTGATTAAAAGAGCAGGGTCTAGAGTCACACTCTCCAGGTACAAATTCTGGTTTAGTCATTATGACTTGAACATCCTTATGACTTGAAAAAGTTACTTAATCTATCTGTGCCTGTTTATTCACCTACAAAATGGTACTGAAAATATATCTTGTAGAGTTGTTGCAAGGATTAATTTAATACAAAAAAGGATTAAATAGTGCCTAAATGAAGTGAGTTTGAAGAAATATTAGCCATTATTATTATTATTACCAACGTCCATCTTCTCTCATTGAGTAATTTACTACACTTGTACTTATTTTGAACATTTTTCATAGTGCTGTTTACAGAATCTTTGTAAAAGGCTTGCATTCTCAAATGCAGACTCACTTCAGGTAGGTATCAGGCTTCTTGTGGGTCAGATTACCTGGTTTTTATCATTCTCTGTTGTTTCTGTACCAGTTTTTGTGTCTTTATTTTAACCAACTAGACAAAGAAGGCAGAGCTCATGACTTAGGCTTCTTTTGCTGGATCTTGCAACATTTGTAACATAGCCCCAATACCTGGAAGATTCCCAGTAATAATAGACTGACTAAATTACTGTTTCATTAATAAGCAGAATTTCAGAAAACTGCTTGTCCACGTTACCATATTTTCCTTCCTGAACACTTGGAAACAGTGCACCACTAGTTACCAAACTACCCTGGTGATCTCTGCCTGCCCTTTCTCTGCTGCTGGATCAATAGGCTTATTAGGATCATCATCAGGGCAGTGGGCCATAGAGGTCCACTTCTAGTGTCACTTGTTCTGTTTAACAAGCCAACCAACTTTTATACACTCTGCTTGCAAAAGCCTCACATTCTCCTGTGAATCCCATTCCATCAATTACTCCATTAAAAAAATCTTTAAACCCTCTCTTCTAACTGGCTCCTTCCTCTTTGCTAAAATCTTCCTGCATCTCCTTCTCTTGTAAAATCATCTTCACTAGCCTACCGGTCCCTATTGCTTCCCTTCCTCCCTGGGATCTGGCTTCTCCTCCAACCATTATGGGGAAATTATTCTTCTGAGGTCCCCTCAAAAACATCCTAATAAATGAATCTAACTGCAGTTTTTCAGTCTGCATTTCACTGCAGCATCAGACACCCTTAGCTGTTTGGCTCCCAAGGTACTGCACCAACCTGCTTCTCCTTTATAAACTTTCTGTAATTGATTCTTTGCTAACTCTTTATCAAGGTCCTTTGTTCTCTACCATTAATGTGTCCATTTTCCAAGTTTTTCTGTTTCTTCCACTTCTCTTTTTCCTTCTTGCAAGTTTTATCAACTCCTATTACTTCAACCTTAGCTTCCGTGCTTATAATTTACCATTTCCCCTCTTTAGTTCTGGTCTCAAATATTCCTCCATGCTTATGCCTTTCCTTCTCTCCTCCCAAGTTCTGGTCCCAAATTTCCAGCACAAGTGAAAATGTATTACAGGTTGAGTATCCCTTATCCAAAATGCTTGGGACCTGAAGTGTTCCAGATTTCAGATTTTTTTTCTGGATGGGGGGCATTTTTGGATTATTTGCAGATAACCAATCGAACATCTCTAAAATCTGAAAATAATCTGAAATCCAAAATGTTCCAATGAGCATTTCCTTTAAGTGACACATCAGCACTCAAAAAGTTTTAGATTTTGGAACATTTTGGATTTCAGATGTTCAGATTAGCAATTCTCAACTTGTGGATTCTCTATCACAATTTCAAAATCTATACATAAAAAAACTGGACTCAGCATTCCTCTCCCAGTCTACTTCCTTTCTGACCTACTTCTCTCTGAAAATGGCAATTTCAGGGGCCCAAAACATCACGGTCATCTTTGGGCCTCACTGTCACTCAACCCCAAATCGAACACCAAGTCCTGCCAACTCCTCCTTAATGGTCTCTGTCTTTTAATAATCATTTTTGAACAGGTAACACATTTCTATAGTTGAAAAGTTAAAAATTATATGAAAAAGTAAACACTGAGAGGTCTCACTTCCAATCCTGTTCCCTTTGTCCCCAACTACCATCTAAGTAACATTTTTTGTTTCATTCTTGTGTACTGTTCGGTGTTTTTTATGTAAAAATAAGCCTACATTCTCATTTCTTACTCCCTCTTTCTTACACAAAAAGAGGCGTATTATAAACACTACACTGCATTGTGCATTCTCTTTTCCCTAAAGAGATCTTTCCCTAGAAGGATATGGAGATTCCTCATGTTCTTTTTTAAAATTCCATATTTCCCTTTGTGTGTATATACTAGTTTCCTGTTGATGGATACTTGCTTGTTTCCAATCTTTTACTATCATGAACGATGCTGCAAAGAATAATCTTGTCCATGTTATCAGTGTGTATTTAGGAAAGATTCCCAGAAGCGGGTTTCTGGTTTAAAAATAAATGTATCTGTCTTTCGTAGACTCTTGAATCCTTACCTTCTCACCCATTCTCTCTGGCAGCCTAGTTTTAGACTCAGATGACTGAGATGGCCTCCATTCCATCACTGCTGGATTAACCTTGCCAAAAGTACACTTTGACATTTTTATCATCCTGCTGGAAAATCTCCACTAGTGCTCTTTGCCTATCAAATAAATTACAAATTCCTTAGCCTGTATTTAGAACCACACCATGGCCTGTCCAATGTACCCTTCTCCTTTCCAGGTTCATCTTACCAGTTCTAACCTTGGCCAGGCAAGGCTGCTTACTGCCGTCTCCACAGACGTGGCACTTTCCTTCCTAATGCCTTGGCCCACACCACCCTTTTCAACAGAAATGCCCACCCCTTCTTCCACCTACCCAAACCCTACTCCTTTTTTACAACCCTTGAATCCACCTCCCCCTTGAATCTATCAACTCAGCCAGAAATGATTTCACCCCACCTTCCTGAAACCCATTATTTAAATCAATTACATGGCATTTACCTTATAATGCCTTCCCTCATAGTTATGTCCCTAGGTAGTTCACCTTCCACACTAAGTTGTAAAACCTTTGAGGGCTTCTTTACATTACATTTCCCACAGTGTTCTTCATGGCATTTCACATATACAGGTTTCTCACTAAGTACTCACTGAATGACTGTTTATTGAGAGAAATCAGCCTTTTGGCTGCTGGAAAAGGCCCAGAGTGAAATGAGCAAAGCAGGGCTGATGACTATAAAACATGCATGGGTGCAGTGAGGCATGAACGCACACAGACACACACATCCGCCTACACAGGAGGCCAGCTTATATATTCTGTCCATTTTAAAGCAGTTAGAGGATGAATGACAACCACACCGCGTGGAGCTGAGCAAGCACTTCATCTCTCTTGAAGATCTGCCATTTTTCAAAGCCTTACTTACTCCATGGACCAGACACTAAGAAGACACTAAAAAAAAGCTGAAGTGAAGAAACTGAAATAAAAGCTTAAGTGAACAAACCAAAATATGGCTGAAATAAGAGGCACTAGGCTATTCTCAAAGAAAGCTTACAGTCACAACCTATTCTAAAAAAAAAAAAATCTAGGCTGGTATCAGAAAATCTGGGTTCAAGTCTAGGCTCCATTACACCACATGGACATTTCATCTGACCAGCAAGCTGCTTTTCCCATCTAGGAGAAACAAACAAAAAAGTCTCTTGTACAGGAAAGCTTGTATCTCCTCCAACTTATTGCCCCAACGTAGTTCTCTATTCATGCAGCAGGAAAAACTGTCAGTTAGGGAGGAAAGGTTTTATCACCATCTTTTGTGGTATAACCTGTTCACTTATCTTGACTTAACTTGGAATCTAATTGGAAAAGTAAAACTCAAAGGCAGTTTGTGGCTCATTATGGAAGGGGTTGATTTCAGAAGATCTAGGCCAACCTCCTGCTAGACCTACCCTAGTCATCTTCAAGGCAAGACAGAGAGGGCAGCATCTGGCCTTGCCTAGTTTCAGAGAAATCTCCCTCTCAAATGCCTTCCTCTTCAGTTCAAGTTCATCACCTCAAGTTTGAATTCCAGTGAAAGACTCTTAGCTAGTCTCTGTGAATCTGGGCTCTCCCAGGGCCCAAGGAGTGTACTTGTCTCTACCAAACCAAGTTGCAATGACCTCCCAAATGCCAAATCCATGGGTCTCTCCTCAGCCTTTACCTTATTTGACCTTCCTCTACCATCTGAACTGTTGAAACCACCGTTGCACTTCTTTTCAAAACCCTCTCTCCTCTCTTGGCTTCCATGATACGGCTCATCCTGAGTCTTCTATTTTCTTTGCTGGCCCCCCTTTATCCTACCCATTCCCAAAGCTCTTGCTCTCCAGTCTTCAGTCCTCTATTCTCTTCCCCTCTCTTTCTACACACTACTCCTTTTTTTTTTTTTTTTTTTTTTTGAGACAGAGTCTTGCTCTGTCACCCAGGCTGGAGTGCAGTGGCATGATCTCGGCTCACTGCCACCTCCACCTCCTGGTTCAAGCAATTCTCCTGCCTCAGCCTCCTGAGTAGCTAAGACAGCAGGCATGCACCACTACACTTGGCTAATTTTTGTATTTTGCAGAGATGGGGTTTCACCATGTTGACCAAGCTGGTCTCAAACTCCTGACCTCAAGTGATCCACTCACCTCAGCCTCCCAAAGTACTGGGATTACACATATGAGCCACCACACCCAACCACTACACACTACTTCTGATCAAGCTCCTCCACTCCTATGGCCTCAGCTTGCTCCTGTGTGCTCATCTCTCCCAAACTAACATCTTTCCTGAGCTCTAGAGCTGCTTTCAGTTGCCTACTGAACATTTCAATACAGATGTGATTCAGCCTGTCAGAAACCAAACTCAGTAGCTTCTTCCCCCTTCCTCCATGATGTGGTTTAGCGGTGTCCTTACCCAAATCTCATCATGAATTGTAGCTCTCATAATCCCCATGTGTCATGGGAGGGACCCAGTGGGAGGTAATTCAATCATAGGGGCAGGGCTTTCCCATGCTGTTCTTGTGATAGTGAATAAATCTCACCAGATCTGATGGTTTTATAAATGGCAGTTCCTCTGCATGACCTCTTGCCAGCTGCCATGTTAGATGTGCCTTTGCTCCTCCTTGGCCTTCCATCATGATTGTGAGGCCTCATAAGCCACGTGCAACTGTGAATCTGTAAACCTCTTTTTCTTTATAAATTACCCAGCCTTGGGTATGTTTTATCAGCAGCATGAAAACAGACTAATACACCCCACCACTTGGTCTTTCCCTTTCATTCTCAATTTCAGCTAATTGTCCAGGTCATGCCTGCTTCAACTTCAATTCTTCCTTGTCCTTCCCACTCCATACTGAATGGGGCACTAAATGTCACCAATTCTGCATTTTAGGTTATCTTTTCTGCATTCCAACTGCCATAGCCAATGCCCTCATCGACTCTCATCTGGGCAGGATAACGGCCTAACTGGTTTTCGCCTCTTCTTTCTCTACCAGTCCAACCCATACTGGAGTCTCTCATTTTATAACACAAGCTTGATTATTACCACCTCACTTCAAACCTTTTAATAACTCTTCAAACTCCCTGATATCTGGGCTCAAATTACCTTTTCAGTCCCATTTCCAAGCATGAGCTATCTGTCCAAAGGTGTCTTCTATCCTACCTTAATCCCCTGGATCTACATAGAAGCTACAATATTCTGTGTAAGGAGTTTTGTACAGAATGCCATCCTCTCACTTCCTAAGCCTTAGATCAACATGTATAAACGACCAACTTTGTACTCTCTACTTCTCCCCTCAAAATCTACTCAGGGGCCAGGTGCCATGACTCACACCTATAATCCCAGTACTTTGGGAGGCTGAGGTGGGAGGATCGCTTGAGGCCAGGAGTTTGAGATCAGCCTGGGCGACATAGAAAGACCTTATCTCTACAAAAATAAAAATATAAAAAATAAAAAAGTCTACTTGATAAAACTATTCTCATTCTTCAAAGACAGGACAATATCACTTTCTCTCTGCAGCCTTCCCTGACTTTCCTCAATGGCAAAACCACTGAACTGCCTCATTTGCACTCTCCAGAATTTTGTTCCTGCCTCTGAATGGTACCTGTCCTAAGACCCCTGTATGTTCCTAGAGCATAGGGACCAGCAATATTCATTTATGTATCCCCAGCACTGAGTGCAAGTACCACCAGGCTTATAACAATAACTCCATAAATACTGAAGTAGTAAATCCCTAAATTTGACTCTTATCATGAAGACAGTAAGTTTCTGAGAAAATCAGTCTGATGGGAATAGAGAGATTCCAAGTAAGGAAGCATGGAACCCCACTAGGGGAAGATTCTTCCTAGTGACTCTCAAATCTCCTAGAGGTGGCTGCCTGCTCTGCCAGTACATAAAGACATTCTCCTCTCCCTAGCCATGGCACCTTATTTCAGAACACAACACATGTGCTCTTAAAGCATAAAAGGGCCTCACTGTGCCCCCACTGTGACCCACAGCATCACTGTCCTAATGCTGTGATCTCAGCTACTCGCGATCTTGCCACATCAATAAATGAATCTAAAGTTGCATTAAAAACAAATGGTTGTAAAAGCGCCTATAGAGCCCTAAGAAGGAGAATATATTCTGAGATCAATAACTGAGAAGTGAACTGAATTTTAATTTTTTCAGAAGCTTTGCTTTCTGATATCTAGCCTCATTATGGCCTAAGTATATTGCTTCCCTTTTCCTGTAGCCTTCAAATCACTTAAGCCCATAAAGCATTTAATTTGTATTACAAGTTAGGTCCCACTTCAGACTAAGGTCCCAGAGGTACTTGAACAATCCTTAGGCCAGCGGCTCACTTCTTAAGCAGTAATATGCCATCCATATTGTGTACAAGGGACTGTTCTAGATCCAATGAGACCAGTTCCTGCCCTGAGAGAGCTTCTGTGTCAGAGGCAGAAGCATTTAAAGCATATATGAGCACAGTACAATGAGTTCCATGGTAGAAATGTATTCTGACATGGCTGGGCAAGGAACAGAGAGTCTTGAGCTGGCTATGTCCCTGGTTCCAGAAATGTGCTCTCGCCTCAGTGTATCACCCAATATTTATTCAGCCTCTACTACAAACTTTCTACTCTCGTGGAACTTTCACTTGGGTTCAGTTTTAGCAAATAGATTCCTGTCTTACTCTCTTATACTAGAGTACCTTCCAGAAGTACCATTTCTCTAGGATGAGGGCCCTACCTTTCGCTAAGCCAAACCTTCCAGGAACTTGACTTCTACCTTTGAATTCAAGTCCCATTATTGGGTCTGCCTGCCTGATGCTGAGTGTACATCCCTGCCTGTCCTTCCCCTATTGTCCTCTGGCTGGAATCCCTGATACTGTCCTTTGCCCGCTGTGCCCCAGGGTCCTCATCCATAAGCTGAGGATAAGAATAGTACCTCCCTCCATGGAATATTGTGAGGATTAATGAGACTAGGTTGGCACATGCTAAATACTCAATAACTGTCATCATCATTATTATCTTTATTACTAAGATCCTTGCCACACTGTCTCCCTCATCCATGGACTTTCCTTCCTGATAATGTGTGAGCTAGGGAAAAGAAGGGGCCCTCCTAGTCACGTCTATCCTCACTGAGGTTGTGAGGGCTCAGTTTAGCCTTCAGAGGCTGGCCACCCAAACCCAGCTGGGGAAACCAAGTACCTCTCAGTGTCAAGTAGCCATAAGCTAGGTTGGTCAGAGCTTGTGCACATTTCCAGTGATGGTCCCCAAAAATAATCCGAGAAAGGATGGCACATCGAATCAGCTCCTTGTTTGCTTGAGTATTCTGTAGGGTACAGAAGTGATTATACTTTTTGGAAAGGAGGAGAAGTCTCTAGCCCATGGACTTATCACTGGAACACAGGACTGAATTCACTTGTCATCTTTTTTCTCTCCTCTTTCTTTCTCATCTTGTGTCCAATCCATCAGGTCTGGTTGGATCCACATTCCCCCTAAATCCTAAAACCAAGCTCTTCTTCTCATTTCTGCCATGAGTACCTAGTCCAGGCCACCCTCATCTTTTACTTGGCTGGCTACAACAGCCCCTTCCAATTGCTTCCTCTCTGGCCCCCACAGTCTACTTTCTACGTAATAGCCAGAGTGACTTCTTTTAACCTTTTATCATGAAAAACTTTATTAGTATACAAAATAGCATGAAGAATGAATATGTAGCATGATCAGTGATCTATTCCTGGCCACTCTTGTTTCCTATCTAGACCTCTCATCCACCCATCCTCACCTTAAATTGAAGCAAATCAGACATTCCATTGTTGCCTCTATAAACATTTCGTAAGTACCTCTAAAAGATACGGACTTAGAAACATAACCACAAAATCATTATCTCATCAAAATATTAACAATAATTCCTTAAAATCAAATATCACAGAAATCTAATTTTTAAAATAGTTTGTTTGACTGTCCACATTGTGAGATCAGTCTCTTTCCATCTGTAGGTTACCTTTCCATCTCTAATTCTTTTTCTTACAAATTATTTGAAAAAGCTGAGTCATTTGGTCTAGTATTTCCCATAGACATAAATTTTGATGACTGCATCCTCATGGCATCTCATCATGTCCCTCCATTCTCTGTTCTGCCTTTATAATAGTAGTTGGGTTTAGAAGTTTGGTTAATTTCAGCTTTGAATTCTTTTTTTTACAAAATGACTTCATGGTTAGTGGTATGTTCTTCCAGCAGAATACATCTACTATCTGGTTGTTTTTTCTTTTTTTCTTTTTCTCAGATATTAGGAAAACTACATGGAAAATTAACAAAAGATTATAAAACGCAAATATATATTTCTATCATTCCTTCTTCATACATTAGTTGGAATAATTCTATAAAGAGAATTTCTCCTCCTCTACTCTTTGGTTACCCAATAGTACAGTTCATATTGGAAAGGCAGGACACATGGTTTATCCTTGCCCTTTCTTTACTAGCTTTCAGAAAAATGAATTTGTTCACTCGCAACCTCTAATTGTGACCAAATAGCTTGTTATTATTATTAGAAACTTATGGATTTTTAAACATATTTTATGTGTTTATAACTTAAGATGTAAATTAGATCGTGACTTTCCTATTCAAAATCCTCCAACAGCTTCCCGCTTTTTCTTCTTAACAGAATTCAAAGTCCTTACCATGGCTTCCAAGGTTGACCCAATCCCAATCACCTCTGGACTTCATTTTCTACCACTCTCTCCTCCTACTCCATCTGCTAGAACTATACTGACCAGAGGTTCCTGAACATCACCAACTAACTTCCAATGCAGGGCTGTGCACATGCCGCTCCCTCTGCTCGGGACACTCTTCCATGTCATTCACTTTCTCATTCCATTTTCACTTTTCTTATCAACAGGCCTGTTTTGGCCACCTTATCTAAAACAGATGCCACGTCATCACTCAATATCCATTACCTATTTTACTTTTTCTTCATAGCACTTATTTCTATCTAATATTGTATTAGCTATTGTTTTTGTTTGTCTATTATCTCCCTGAATAGAAGATAAGTCCCTTGAGGACAGAAGTGTATTCCTCATGTTCACTGTTATCTGCTCAGTACACACAGGTGTAACACGTTCCGTATTTGCTGAATGAATCATTTATTAGCAAGGTTAAAGATGGGTTGGGGGAAATAATCCTCTACCCCTATAGAAGTGACAGGTACAGCTCTCTAAGAAATCACCGAACTGCATCTTCACGTCGTATATTTCAGTGACTTTACAAACACAGCCAATATGGCTGGACCAGTCGATATGGTCAGGCATTTTTTTCCTGGTAAAGTGAAAATAGCACTTCAAGGGACCAAAAAGCTAAAGTTTCAGCCCTGGTTCTAATGTTTGTTTACTGATTGTGTTGCTTTGGGGCAAGTCACTTTGATCTCAGCTTCCTTTTCTGAGATTTGGAAACCTGTATCATCTACCTCATGGAGTTACTGTAAGGAAAAAAAAATAGTGTCAAAATGATTCAGTGTTGTTAACTGCGATCTAAATGCAACCCGTTTGAAGAATAATGTACAGGTAACTGAAGTAACCCATTTAAAGAGTAATGTTAGATAAGATACAGCAGTACCATACGTGATTCCAAGGAATGCACTCCTTCCTGATTCCTGTCTTCTACCCAACTTCATGTTTTACCTGAACCCTGCTCAAATATACAGAAGCAAGCAATGGTAGAAAGAAACTTCCCCTGATGCTTCCAAAACATCCATTTAGTCAGCATTTTTTAGAGTTCACCATGGGCTGACCACAGCAAATACTAAGTTCTCTTTCGAGGAAGAAGCATCATGCCATGAAAAAATCACTAGAATGGAAGACCAAAGCTTTGGCTCTGGACATTGTATATTCATCCTCGAACTCCTTGACTCGGAGAAACTGGGACAATATGGGCTCCAGATGTCATCCCAGCACTACTGCTGCTGATGTGGCATCCCCTGCCCTTCAGGGCTAGGAGTACTGGGTTGGGTTTGATTTAAAAAAAAAAACAAAAAACAACCAAAAAAAAAACCAGCTTTATTGAGCTATAATTGACATGCAAATAACTGCACCTGTTCACTGTATACAATTTGATGAGTTTGGGATTTGAGTTAGATTTCTCTCGTAAGGTCTAAATCTTTGTCATTATCCAATCTGGCCAAGGGGTTTTCAAGCCTTGAAAACCCCCACTTACACTCCATGGCAGATGGTACTTGTCCGTTTTTAGAAATGATCCTTCTAGCCTCAATTTGTGAATCACTAATGGGTCCAGGCCAGGTTGATTGTCCTTTGCAAGGTCCTCGGGTCATTTACAGAGATAAATTTACAAACATCCATCTAGAGAGATACTTCAGAGGCAAATGATAGAAAAATAAACCTATCTAGATTACTTTTTTCCCCTTGGCTAGGAGGATCCAGGAAGTCAAGGTACAAACTCTTCTGTTGATAAATCATGTTCTGGAAGCAGGTGGGTGCCTGTGTTCTAATAATGAGAGTCGATGTCTTGCTGTCTCAGTTTCTTGGATTTTGATTACTCATGCTTACACACCTGCTCTGAGATCTTTGACTCAAGTCTTGGACTTGCTCTTAGAAATGCATACTTGGAATCTTTGACCTCCACTTCGACCTCCTGTTTCTGGCCCTTTAGTTTATTTATGATTCCACTGTAACCAAGGGCATCTTACCCATATCCTTTCCAGGCTAGATCTTAGACCTGCCTGACTGCCTGTTCTCAACCTCCTGCGTTACTATCCCAGCCTTTTTGTTACCCAAGAGACAGCATCCTGAAACCTTCCAGGATGGATATATATATACACATACACACACACACACACACACGTATATACATACATATGTACGTATGTATTTGTATATATATGTATATATGCATATATATGTGTGTGTATATATACATATATACACTTTTTTTTTTCTCTTTGAGACAGAGTCTCGCTCTTGTTGGCCTGGGCTGGAGTTCAATGGCATGATCTCAGCTCACTGCAACCTCTGCCTCCTGGGTTCTAGCAATTCTCCTGCTTCAGCCTCCCAAGTAGCTGGGATTATAGGCATGCCCCGCCATGCCCGGCTAATTTTTGTATTTTTAGTAGAGACGGGGTTTCACCATGTTGGCCAGGCTGGTCTTGAACTCCTGACCTCAGGTGATCCGCCTGCCTTGGCCTCCCAAAGTGCTGGGATTCCAGGTGTGAGCCACCAGGCCTGGCTATTTTTTTTTTTTTTTTTTTTTTTTTAATTTTAAGTTAAAGGTAACAGCAACAAAAATAACCAAATGAAAATTTTTAGGTTTTTCAAATTTTTATTTTATTTTTTTAGAGACAAGGTCTCATTCTGTCACCCAGGCTGGAGTGTAGTGGCACAATCATGTGCTCACTGTGGCCTCAATTTCCTGGGTACAAGCTATCCTCCTGTCTCAGCTTCCCAAGTAGCAAGCTCCCTCCACCATGCCTGGCTGCTTTTTAATTTTTTTATAGAGACAGGGTCTCACTATGTTACTGACGCGGGCCTCAAGAGATCCTCCTGCCTCAGTTTCCCACAGTGTGGGAATTACAGGCATAAGCCACTGCACCTGCCCTAATTTTTAGTTTAAAGGTAGGAGCAGAAATGCCCCAAGGAGGAACAAACAATGAACCATGCAGATCTAACTCAAATCCCAGCACTACTGGAACCAGAAGGTGAGCTGGCTACCTAAGTATGCTCTGCTTTGTTTTCTCCTACTTACAAAGAAAGATGACACCTTCCTCTATTTCATACGCTTCAATCTGCATCTAAGGTATAGCTTCTGTAATCATGAACATATTTTTAAATGGAAGCAAAATTTTTGTGAGTTTTTTGTTTTACCATTTTTTCCTTAATCAGCTGAGCTACTTTCTTCTGGGATTGGGCTAATTTCTCTTTGGGATGAGACATACAGTCTACGGCCTTCTCCTCTTCTTTAGCTTTAGTTTCCTCTTCACTCTCTCCACATCCACTGGTGTGATACAACTTATCTGTTTGCTGGTGAGCTGGGATCTCGGTTTGCTGTGACCTGTAGGTATGAGAGAAGGGATTCAGGATTTAACCACCTTTGCCATCTCAAACAAGGTAAAATTGAAGGCATAGCTCTCCCAGCTGGGGGATAGGGACATGCTTTCAAACATAAACTTGAAGGAATAAAGCTAGGCAGTAAACTCACATCACCCTCAAAGCTTAGCATTAAGACAGCAATGTGGTGGTTCAAATGAAGCCTAGTTATAGAGGTGCAGCTCTACTGCTTACTAATCACATGACCCTAACCAAGTTATTAATTTAGTTCTCTGTAAAATGAGAATATGAATGCCTACTTGATGAGGTTATGGGATTAAATGAGATAATACTCATAAATCAGTTAGCACACTGTGTGGCCTTTTCTAAGTGTTCCTTTCATGTTAGCTATTAGTATATCATTAGCTCCAGGACAGGACTGCTTCTAGAAATGAGGGTGTTGAACTGGAAGATCCCCAGGAACATCTGTGTTCTAAAAATCTGATCCAAACAAGGAAAAGAAAATGGATATAATGAAATAAGGGAAAGGGAACCAACATTTTGAGGCTAGACTTTGCATGTCTTCTTTCTCATATCTTAAAAGCTTCAACATGTGATGGCCAAGAAAAGAGGACATGGGTCCCACCAGAGAGAGTGAAGGAACCCTATACTACATCAAGTGCAGGGCCAGAGGAGAAATATCCTTAGTTGCGTTAAAAAGAACTATATCCTAACATTGCCAGAAAAATCAGTAAAGTGCTGGAGAAGAAACAGAATTTTGAGATCTTAGGAGCAACAACAGAAATTTTAAGTATAAATAAGTCTCCCAAAGGACTCATCTTTGTACTCACAATAACTCAAAAGTTCAGCCACTGAGTAGTTTTGAAAATAAAATTTACCTTTCTTTTCCAGTGATTGCTTAAATTGTGAATGTTCAATGTGTAAATAAAAGAAAAATTCAGAAAAGCACAAAAAGCTTAAAGAGTGAAGGTTCAATGTTTAAATAAATGAACATTCAGAAAAGCACAAAAAGAAAGTAACTGCCACGTGTAATCTTTTACACCAGGTTTGAAAAATGACATGCTAATATTCTTCTAGAGTCCTATTCTAATTAACTTATCAAGAGGCACATGGGCAAACCAGGTTGTGTAGATAGGAAAGCAACATTTCTTCAGGCCCAAGTGCAGGCAGGCTTGCCTTCTGCCCACAGCTGAGCATGCTTTCAGTAGACAAGCTAACTTGATGGGACAGCCAAGGAAGGTTGGCGATGTGACCTGATCAGAAGACAGGTGATAAACTTCCTTTTCTCTGCCTGGTGAATTCCATACTCCACCTTCAAGATGCAACTCAGACGTCATCACTCCTGGAAGTCTTTCACTGGAGTAGCAATAAAGGCAGCCTCCAAAGGGCTTTCAAAAATTTCCCCCAAACCGCTAGTACACTGTGGGGTTTTTTTATTGTTGTTTGATTTTTTTTTATTGTTGTTTCTTTGGCTTGTTTCTGAGCATTCTTTGCCTCCTGGCAAAGTAAACTCCACCAGGGCAGGGGCTGAGCCTCATTTGTTTCTGAAAACCTGATATCTGGCTCACAGTAAAAACAAATAATGGCCTGTTAAATGATGAAAAAATGAATGAGAAAAGAATGTGCAGTTTTTAGAATGTTTGAAAACTATTGAGGAGAGAAGAAATCTGTGGCAAGAGATCATAAGTCGGCTGACTCTGGGCATGCTGCCTATAAGCTAGCCCTGCTCTGCACGGAGCAGTTAAAAAATAAAAAAGAGATCATACCTCAATAGAAAATTTTGCTTAAGCTGCATATTTCACAGACCTAGAGCAGAAGTTAAATCTATTGGAGTCACCAAACAGATTGCTAATTATGGGTATTAAAAATTATAAGCCCAAAGTATTTTAAGTTAAGCCTTGAATAACATTAAGGTAAGACCGAAGGTAGCAAACTTCAACCTTAGGGACTTCAAAGGAATGATAAACATTGAGGTCTTGACAAATGATTTGAGAATGTAAATCCCTGAATTAGCTTTGAACGTCGTGTTATAAAAGGTGAGAAAGATGGCTAGAGAATCCTGACCAGTCAGACATCTCAAAGGATGGTCAGAAGAAAAAGAAGAGGAGATTGAATGGAAGGTCTGCCTTGCCAGGCTTATAACTTATTCCATATGTTACCATCTTAAATAGGAATTCTGATTAGTAATGTTCAATATAAATTATCTGATTATTTCCCAGATATTTTACTGTGAACATTTTTATGAACTTCAATTTTTATAGTCACATAACCCTTAACATCAAGATATTTTATGAATTTAAACTTATGCAATCCAGATGGGGCACAGTGGCTCACACCTGTAATCCCAGCACTTTGGAAGGTCGAGGTGCGTGGATCACTTGCGGTCAGGAGTTCGAGACCAGCCTGGCCAACATGGTGGAACCCTGTGTCTCCTAAAAAATTCCACAATGAGCCCGTAATCCCAGCTACTTAGGAGGCTGAGGCACGAGAATAGCTTGAACCTAGGGGGCGAACGGTGCAGTGAGTCAAGATCATGCCACTGCACTCCAGCCTGGGTGACAAAGCAAGACTCTGTGCAGGGAGCCAAAGGCCCGTGGGACGTGATCAACTCAGCATTCCACTGGAGACGATATGATCAAACAGCAAACTGTTTATCATGAATGCAGGATGTGAGCAAACTCACCAGTGCTCCTGCCGACAGAAGGTTTGCTGGAGGCAATCGCTCCCTGGCGCTGAGGTTATCTACTGTGACATCTAGAGCCTGTTGTTCGAGGAATGCAGTCTTGCAAGCCTACTCTGGACTGAGCAGCTGACCCCTCTTCCACCCCCCTTCTCACCATCTCTTTTGCCTAATAAATATGGAGGGCTGTGTACAGCTCAGGGCCCTTGTCCACTAGAGGCAAGGTGCCCCCTGACCTCTTCTTCCAAATATACTCTTTTGTCTCTTGTCTTTTATTCCTGCGTTCAGCCCTCCTTTGTTCAGTCCACCAGGGATCATGGCAGGTTACATAGGGACCCCCAAACAGCGACAGAATCTCGTGCTCCACAACTCTGTCTCAAAAAAAAAAGAACAAAATGCTATCCTATATGGCAACTACTAGCCACATGTGGCCATCAAGCACATGAAATATTGCTAGTCTGAATTGAGATATGCTGTAAATGTAAAATATGTGCTGTATTTTAAAGAGTATAAAAAGATAAAATATTTCATTGATAATTTTTGCATATTTTGTATATATTGAAATAAAGAAAATATAGTATTGAAATTAAATTCATATGTTTCATTTCACCTTTTAATATGGGTAGCAGAAAATTTTAAATTACGTATGTGGCTTGAGTTATATTTCTATTTGATGGCACTGGTATAGAGCGATGGTTCCCAGCTAAGGATGACTTTGCCCCGAAGGGAAATCTGGCAGCGTCTGGAGACAGTTTTGCTTGTCACAACTGGAGCTAGTGCTACCGGCATCTAGTGGATAGTGGCCAGGGATGTGGCTAAAAATCCTATAGTATATAAGACAACCCTCCACAACAAACAGTTATCCAACCCCAATGTCAATAGTGCAGAGATTGAGAAACCCTGGTATAGAGAATGGTTAAAGAATGGACTCTAGCTGGGCACAGTGGCTCATGCCTGTAATCCCAGCACTTTGAGAGGCTGAGGCAGGAGGATCACTTGAGCCCAGGAGTTCGAGACCAGCCTAGGCAACATAATGAGAACCCATCTCTACAAAAATGTAAAAATTAGCCAGTTATGGTGGTGTGTGCCTGTAGTCCCAGCTGCTCGGGAGGCTGAGGTGGGAGGATCTCTTTAGCCCAAGAGGCCAAGGCTGCAGTGAGCTGTAATTGCACCACTGCACTCCAGCCTGGGTGACAGAGCAAGACTGTCTCTAAAAGCAAAACAAAACAAAACAAGAATGGATTCTAGAGTCAGAATGCCCAGATTAAATACCACTTACTAGCTGTGCAACTTTGGGCAAACTCCCTAACATCTCTTTGATTCATACTCATCTATAAAATGTACCAATAACAGTACCTCCTTCACAGGGTTTGGGGGGATTAAATCAGCTAAGATGTTTAAGGTACTTAGAACAGAGCCTGGTACAAGTATGTGCTCAATAAGCATTAGACAATATGAAAGTTTTATTTACTGTTTCATAAAACTTAATTTTCTCATTAACTTTGTTATAGCTAACTCTCTACAACTTTGCCAATCTTGTTATAACTAATCTATTTTTATTTTAAAAACTTCTAAAATCTCCTTAAGTCAGGAAAAAGCAATCTTCTATCATGCATAGGCTGTAAATACAAACAGATAATATAGCAGAATCATTATTAAAGCACATCACAGAAAGACAACCTTCTTTTTTTTTTTTTTTTTTTTGAGACAGTCTCTGTTGCCCAGACTGGAGTGTAGTGGTGCAATCTCAGCTCGCGGCAACCTCTGCCTCCAGGTTCAAGCTATTCTCCTGCCTCAGCCTCCTGAGTAGCTGGGATTACAGTCGCGCGCCACTACTGCACAGCTAATTTCTGTATTTTTAGTAGAGACGGGGTTTTACCATGTTGGCCAGGCTGGCCCTGAACCCTTCTCTTTTATATAATGTTCATGCAAAGCTCCTCACCCAGGTTTGCCTTAAGCAGGAGGTCCCAGTGTTTCAGCCCAGTGAGTACCTGTGATGTCAAAATTCTGTGATACTTACATACGGAAGCAGAAATCCCAGTCGATGTCATTGCTAACAGTTGGGATACGGATGGGGCTGGCTTGCATCTTCTTCCTACCAAGAATCAGGTAAGGTCAGCTTTGGGAGAAAAGGCTGGGTGTCTGTTCTGTTTTCCCCCTCTGGGATGCTATTAACATTAAACTAAAACTGCTCAAATATATAACCCATCCTAAATCCACAGACTACGCATACTCAGATATGGAGACCGCTGGAAGACAGACGGTCTTTAATTTGCCAAATTAAATGTCAGTTAAATTTATTTCCCCTAATTTCAACTCCACCCTACTTCTCCAAAATCCCTGGCCTTTATGTCTCAAAGCAAGCACATTTACAGCTCCTGGGTCATCAAAACTATGGTCACCTACTCAACTCAGATATTGTTTTTGCAGGTCTGACGGCATGATGGATTTAAGCAAAGCAACCAGTTCTCAGTGGTAAACGAAGCACAGTGTGTTGGTTAATTCTGCTTTTTTTCGCTGGGGTCATTTCACTAATTAATAGCAGATTCTAGTAAAGGGGTCACAAAGCGGGTACAGAGGCTCACGCCTGTAATCCCAGCACTGTGGAAGGCCGAAGCAGGTGGATCACCTGAGTTCAGGAGTTTCAGACCAGCCTGGCCAACATGGTGAAACCCTGTCTCTACTAAAAATACAAAATTTAGCCCGCTGTGGTGGTGCACGCCTGTAGTTCCAGCTACCCAGGAGGCTGAGTTTGTAAGTATCACAGAATTTTGACATCACAGCCGGGAGGCTGAGGCAGGAGAATCGCTTGAACCCGGGAGGGGGAGATCGCAGCAAGCCGAGATCCCGCCACTGCACTCCAGCCTGGGCGACAAAGCGAGACTCCATCTCAAAATAAAATAAAACAATAAAATGAAATTCATGTGTCTGTTTTAGCTGTTGCTGTTAGATGATGGGGGAAACCTCGGAAGCACATGACGAAAAATGTGATTTCTAAATACAGTATTTGTGAAATTCAACTCTCAAGGAAGGCTATGCCAGGCGCTTAAACCAAATCCAAATCGAACGCAGTTATTTACTGAACGTTAACATCCACCAAGTAGCCTCTCATTTCACCCTCCAGAAATCACTCATTCCCGCCGACCCCTGAGTGGCTTTCTGACCCAGGCTCCAGAGCATCCACTAACCGAAAATCAGAAAGGGAGACTCACTAATTTCTCTTTTTAACCTCCACTTTAAACACTATGCCCACAGCAAGGCGTTCTGATCTCTCAAACTTCCGGACTCTTTTCCTATGATGTTCCGCATGGCCCTGAACACTAAACTCTGGTCCCCCACTCAGGTACGAATCGCTCCTCTTTTCCTGCTGTGGTTCCGCGGTCACTCCGTTAAGCCCTGACGCCACAGGTCGGGCTCTGCTTAGCACTGACCCTGCTGCGGAAGCTCTAAGAGAACGCGCGAGTGCGCACAGCATACCTTGCCCAAGGCGGGGAATCCACGCCCCGGAACCAGCCTCCCCGCTCCCTCAGCCCGACTGCGCGGCTTCTTCCCGCTGCGTCGGCCTCCTGATCCTGGCCGATCTCGGTCCGGGCGCCAAAGCGGTGCCTCGCAGAAGTTACACAGCCTGCGAGGTCCCCTTTATCTTCCGCAACCCAGGTTCCGGCCAAGGAGACAATACCGTTGCCATGGGGACGGAACGCTACGGGCCTGCTACGAGCGCCTGTAGCCATAGCGACGCGGGGCGCTTCCGGTTCGGAGAGACCCTGTCGGCTAGAGCCTACAGCAGCTCTTACGGCACCCTCCGCTTTCCCGTCCCCGCAGGCTAGACGCTCACGGCGTCCGGCTAGCCCCAAAACTGGCCTCTGCATATTGTATCTCACGAGACCTTACCACTCGGAGGTGAAGGCATAGGAAGAGAAGATACATTCCGTCCAAAGATGGAAGGGAGCACTAGGCCCCACGACCCTACCTATTTAAAGCTGCGACGTGTGCGGGCTGGATTCGGCGACGATCCCTTGCTACGGAGCACCCCCACAGCTCCTCGGGAGTTTTGTTTTCGTGGACCCCAGAGGAAAGGCTTAGATATGGCTGTTGACTGTGCTGGCATCGTCTGTTCTACCCAGTCAGATTGGAGCTAGGCCTGGTTAGGAAAGCGGATTGCAGGAAGTGAGTAGGCTAAGAAATCAACTACTCTAAGATCTGCTAATGGTTAGCTGTTCAGCGAGGGAGTCGGGCACATTTAGCACTTAGCCCTAAATAATGCAGCCATATCTTACCCCTTCGTTGGCCTGGAATACACAGTGTCTGGAATACACAGTGTGTGTAATGCACAGAAGGAGCAGAGGCAGTTGTGGCCATACCCAAACAGCGCCAGCTCTTAACAACGCTATGTTGAAGGATGTTATTATGAAACCTATCACAGACTAGGCCTATGGCAAGTCAAGTTGGAGTGAATGTGTCCCAGTTGTTTTCAGAAAAGAGCAGACTAGGTAGACAGACAAGGAGAACATTGAGAATGTGACAGATGGTATTTACGTTTGGTGTTTGTTATTTCCAGCTCGAGGATGGAAGTTTAATTGCCATTGATCCAAGACTGCCAAGAAAGCCTTTCTAGGGTTAGCTTGGAGGAGTTATTTAAATGAGTTTGCTTGAATATCTCTTAAGTAAAGCCTGTATGGTCTGTTAACTCAAGATTTAAATCAGTACCTTCGAGCTCCATAGTCACAATTTTGGAAAGATTCCTCCACTTCCTCGTTTTTCCTAAGAAAACTCTCAGCATGGAACAATGATGACAGCAATGAACTTGATTTCAGAATGTCAAGGTTCTGGTTCTGACAAGTGTGTGGGTCCCAGTTTTCTTGCCTATACAGTGAAAGTACTTGTACCACTTAGTTTCTGAAGCTCCTTCTGGTTCCAGGTTTCTGTAAGGGGTAAACGATTTTTGTGACTCCATGAACAGTATTTAACATGTATGGCGGTAAAAAGGAAGACTCTGTTTCCTGTTCTCCAACATTTATTTCTCTCACCCCTTGTTAAGTTGGTCATCAAATTGAAAGGTTTTAGTGTTCTTTCATTGTAGGAAGTGGCTATGGGATTGTTTCTAAGTATATTAACGGTAATGTCTTCTAAACCTTTGCTTTTGCTGATAATTGTGAAGGGAAGTGGAACCAGAACAGACGCTGAATTCCCATTCCTGAAGCTAACGCTCTGATTCGGCCTCCATTTCATTAGCTCTGACCAGAAGCACGTTGCCTGCATCTGTAAAAATTATAAATCAAAATAAAAGAACTTTGACGACTTTTTTTTTTTTTTTTTTTTTTTTGAGACGAAGTCTCACTCTGTGGCCCAGGTTGGAGTGCAGTGGTGTGATCTTGGCTCACTGCAACCTCCACCTCCCTCCCGCATTCAAGCAATTCTCTTGCCTCAGCCTCCCAAGTAGCTGGAATCACAGGCCAGTACCTGTGCCCCTACCATCTGGCTAGTTTTTGTATTTTTAGTAGAGACAGGGTTTCACTATGTTGGCCAGGCTGGTCTCGAACTCCTGACCTCAGGTGATCTGCCTGCCTTGGCCTCCCGAAGTGCTGAGATTACAGGTGTGAGCCACCGTCCAGCCAGAACTTTGAAGACTCTTGAAGTTCTGTGGTATTTTCTTTCCTTGCCACGTTAACCCTGTCCCCCAAATGTAAGCTTTAGTTGTAGTATATACACTTTTTAGGTTTGTTCACTAACTCTGGGGTGGAATCCCACTAATCGAAGTGGATAGTGCTTTTCCACTGTGTGTATTCACATTCTCTCCCCTGATCTGGAGGTAGAGGTGGCAAGTATTGCTACTGCAGAAATTGCATAGAGGAAGCAGTCTGGAGAGTTTTCTAGGCTCTTACAACCCCAAATCAAATATGATTATCTCCAAACTATTCTATCTCCAGGAACTGTGAAATTTAAGGCAAGGAAATCCAAATAAACTTTCTCTTGGAACACATTGTTAAGGCCTCTCAAGAGAGGGTTAGATGCCTTGCTTCTGAACTCCCGCAGTATCCTGTCCACAAGCTCATCCTGATTCTCACATTGTACTGGCATTTCTGTTTATTTGCAAGTTTCTCCAGTCTCCATACATCTATCCTTCCAACCAGACAAAAATATCTGTGGAATACCTACTATGTGCCTGATAATGTTACAAGCAGTAGGAAAGCAAAAGTGAACAAATAAGAATGATTTTGCTTTCCAGGAATTTCTGTTCTACTAGATGAAGAAAAACACAGCTGCTAGTAAACAATAGTGTCTCTGCAAGTTACAAAAAGGCATAAGGCTTAGGAAGTATGCCGCAACATTGTATGAATTTGGGAAAAGCCTCTTCTTCCAGCCAGACTCAGACCGCTGCTAAGGAGTACAGCTTTGGGAACAGAGAGTGGGCTGGAATTCAGGACTCACTCACTTCCTTAGCTAGATGAGTCACCTTAAGAAAAAGTGGGCCAGGTGTGGTGGCTCATGCCTGTAATCCCAGCACTTTGGGAGGCTGAGACAGGTGGATCACGAGGTCAGGAGTTCAAGACCAGCCTGGCCAACATGGCGAAACCCGGTCTCTACTAAAAGTAAAAAATTAGCTGGGCGTGGTGGCAGGTACCTGTAATCCCAGCTACTCGGGAGGCTGAGGCAGGAGAATCGCTTGAACCTGGGAGGCAGAGGTTGCAGTGAACCGAGATTGTTCCATTGCACTCCAGCCTGGGTGACAAGAGCAAGACTCCATCTCAAAAAAAAAAAAAAAAAAAAAAAAAAGGAAAAGAAAACGAAAACGTGATAAACAGTTATGGAGAAAAATAAAACCAAGTGAGGGATCTAGAAGGTGATGTGGCCATGGCGGGAGGGGTGTGCTATCTTACATAGTGTGGTTAAACAGGGCCTCTCTGACAAGATGACATTGAGAAGAGACCTCAAATCGTGCAACAAATTGGGCAAATATCTAGAACATTCTAAGATGTTAACAGCAAGTGCAAAAGCCCTGAGGTAGGAGCAAGTTTAATGGGGTCAAAGAACAGCAAAGGGCAGTAGGAATGAGGAGGAAGGAGACAAAAGACTGTTCCAGTAAAGTAGTGGGGCACTGGGTCATGGAGGGCCTTTTAGGCAATCTATCTGTCTAAATATTCATCTACCCACTCAGTGAATACAGAATACCTGCTGGTAGCAGGCCCTGTTTGGCCAGCTATGAGCTCCTTGTGAGCAGGAGCTGTTATCATTGAGCCTTTAGCATTCAGCACAAAAACATTTAATAAACTACAAATGACCTTTAGGAACTCCACTAGTAGAGATTCTGGCCTACCTGTGCGCATCAGTTTCCTATTGTTGCTATAATAACTCACCACAAACTCAGTGGCTTAACAAACCACAACTTTATTGTATAATTCTGGAGGTTGAAAGTCTGAAATGGGTATCACTGGGCTAAAGACAAGATGTCTGCAAGGGTGGCTCCTTCTGGGAGCTCAAGGAGAAAATTTTTTCTTAACCTTTTCCAGCCTCTAGAGCTTGCCTGCATTCCTTGATTTGTTCTCTTCATCTTCAAAGCCAGCAGCAATGCAGCGTCTTCAAATCTCTGACCCTTCTTTCCATTTTAAAAGACACTTCTTGTTATACTGGGCCCACCTGGATAATCTTATTTAAAGGTCAGCAGATTAGCAGCCTTCATTCTATCAGCAACCTTAATTCCTCCTTGTCATGTAACTTATTCACAGGTTAGATTCACAGCTAACGAATTCACAGGTTCTGAGGATTAGGACATGGACGTCTTTGGGAGGACTTATTCTGCTTACTAGAGTGTGTAACTTAAATGCATGGCTTTAAAAACATATGGAGGTGACACATAAGGAGCCCGCTTCTCCTGGCTGTTAGCAGCTTATATCATTGGACTGTGTCCTGCTCCTTTCTGTCCCTTACTGATGTGGTTTGGCTGTGTCCCTACCCAAATCTCATCTTGAATTCCCACGTGTTGTTGGGGGAACCTGGTGGGAGATAATTGAATCATGAGGGTGGGTCTTTCCCGTGCTGTTCTTGTGATTGTGGATAAGTCTTACGAGATCTGATGGTTTTAAAAACAGGAGTTTCCCTGCACAAGCTCTCTCTTTGCCTGCTGCCATCCATTTAAGACGTGACTTGCTCCTCCTTGCCTTCTACTATGACTGAGAGGCCTCCCTAGCCATGTGGAACTGTAAGTCTATGAAACCTTTCTTTTGTAAATTGCCCAGTCTTGGGTATGTTTTTATCAGCAGCATGAAAATGGAATAATACTCTTATGTATCCGCCACTGTAAAATCTGGTACATCCAGTTAAGATTCTTGGATATGCTGTTTCTTCCCATTTTAGAGCCTGCTTTATAGTAAGTATGCAGGAATATCTCTTTGCTTTCCTCCTACTCACCTCGTGGGGGCTTTACTCCTCAAAGAAGCCTTTCCATCTACTGGAACCCATATTGATTGTTCCCTTGCCCAGCTCCTATGGCTCACTGAGCCCTTTTTCTTTTGTTTCTCAAATATGTCACACACTACCATAATGCTTGACAAATCTCTGCCCTGATCTGGTGAACAGAAATTGCTACTCTTGTGAATGCCCTGGTTCTTTGGTCTATGGCTTTTTTCCAGCTCACTCTTGGCCTTGCAGTCTGCCTCTTAATTTTGCTCAAAAAATGACTCCCATCTTTGTTGGATAATATTTCTGCTATTGTCAGCACCCAATATTCTTGTTATGCCACATTGCAAAAGGTTGTGCTTTGACATGTTCAGGGAGTGTTTTCCCCTCACAGTGTATCATGTGTTTATCTTAAGATGGGTGGGTTTAGTCACTAAAGGCTTTGGCATTTGTCTTGAAGTGTATGTAAGGAAAACAAATTAATGACTCTTATTATTATTAACCAACATGAAGGGAAAGGCTATTCTTTCTCAATGTGATGATATGAACAATATTCATTTTTTTCCTGCCCATATCATATCTTGATGGAAGCTAATGTAAAAGTGAGCAATTTGAAAATTCAAAAAATCCTTACACGTGTAAAGACATACAAACATACATAGGATAGTCATTGTATTGTTGTAGCTGCAATACTGGAAGCAATTGAATGTCCATAATGTGGAATTATCAAGATAAAATATAGCACAACCATACTATGAAATTTTATTCAGCAGTTAAAAAGAATGAGATGTGTATGCTGACAGAGAATAATCTCCAAGATATTTAAAGAAGAAAGAAAAATACATGCCTACATGTACATATAGAGAGAGAATGTCATCGAAGAAGCTTACTAGATGTTGCTTCTGGGGAGATGCACTAAGGATTGGGGAGTAAGAGAAAGATTTACCTGTGGTTCCTTTCACTTGTCCTACAGTCTCAGCTGCTATCTAATTGTGGAGGCAGGAGAGTTTCTTTTCATATCCTGACTTTGCCTTATGAAGCGTTTCTGTCCATCAGAGATGACTGGTTTGGGTTTATCTCAGTTTCCTCCCCAGCTGAGTGTCCCCATGAAGTCACCTTCTGAGTTGTCTGGTTGGCCACAATTGAAATAAAAGGTTCAATTGGGTATCACACACATGCTTTCTTTGAAATAAAATTTCAGTAATATAGTAGGATGGCACAATGAAACTGAAGTAGAGGTGGTGGAATCATGTTGTAAGTGAAGGGAAATGGCCTTGTAACATTGGAGTATGAGAAACAATGCTAACTCCTTAAGTAATTGTACCTATTTCATGTCATTTTAATTATGATTTTAACCTGTAACAATTTTAATTATGATTTTAACCTTGCCAGAATTCACCTGACAAGAGTTTTGTCAGGAATGAATTGAATTATCTTTGTAATGGGGCAGGAAAATATATTTGGATTTTTTTTTTTTTTACTATGTGTATGTTTTACTTTTTCAAAAAAAGCAAGAAGGAAGAGGGAAAACAATCCAGTGGAGGCTTCCAAACAGTTAAAAAGACTGCAGATTAAATGAGAGGAATTGTGGATTAAACGACTGTGATTCAACTGCCCCAAAGTGGCTGATACTCGGGGCAGAGCTCAGGGTGAATCCAAGAGCTGGGAAAAGGAAATGATGTGAGACTTTGTGTGGAACAGTGCGGATAACTCACACCAGCTGAGCATAGCACAGGCTAGAAAACCCATCACACTGAAATGCTGTTGAACTGATCTTCAGAAGCCACACAGAGATGCTTCTGAATACACCAAAAATCAACACCAGAAATGCAAAATGAAACAAGTTTATTATTTTCTCCAATAACTTCTGTAAATTACAAAGACAAAATACTAAACTACAGCATATAACTTTTCAATATTTAACCAGAGTACTCGTAATAAATACGCATCCGGAAACAAGATAAAAGGCTACACCTCGTCAGGCATCCTACAAAAATGTCTCAAGTTTTATATACTCTGCAGCATTTCTGTGCGGGGGCAGAAGGGGCTGTTTTGTATTTTCTGAAGTCCTGTGACAAAAGGTCCTTTCACATTTCTTTGGAGCATTTTTGAAATTGCTTAACTATAATTAAACAACTTAAGAAAAGTAACACCAAGCTTTAAAGCCATTTTTGCTTTGCTGTCATTGGTCCTCATCCAATACAGATCAACATATTATCCAGCACAGCCAAGCACCCACTGAGCCCAGGCAGCCCTGTAGGACGTGGGCCCTGTCAGAGCAGGCCCTGCTTTCGGTTAAATACTTTGGAAAGTCCTGGATTCTGTCTCTCTCCCTCAACAAGACTAATGCCATAAGGGAAGCTGCAAGCATGTTAGAAACATTTTTAACCTGAAAGTAAAGTGAACAGAAATATTTTTTCCCGAGACCTCTGCTATGCACCATAATATTACCATATCAGGGTTTTTAGCTTCAAAGTTGAAAAACAGATTGTTACTAACAGTCCTTCCAGAGATCATTTATGGGCGCTGGTAGAGTCAGGGCATTCAAAAACATTCAACGGGTAAAAAGAGGATTTGCTAGATTCAGAAATGCGCTACAGTTCTGAAGACACCATGGCTGAAAGTTCTGGGGTGTTGGTGGCAGCTCATAGAAGGTCTGGCATACATAACTACCTTTTGCTATAGCTGAAAACTTTAAGGAAAAAGTTACATTTTTAAAAAGTCTCAAGCATGGCTACCTAAAAAGTATTTTGTTAATATAATCTGTAATTTCACTTATTTAGGGGTTTAGATATGAAAACATCTTTATGAGCCAATAAAAATATTACAGAGAAAAAAATACTTTTACAAAAATTGAGGTTAAGAACTATGAGGCATTTCTTTTGGCTGTAAACACACAGTTTACTGTCCCTTGTTGAAACACAAATGTTTGGATTTCCTGAGCTTCACGGATAACAGTAGGAGGCAAGTTTGCATAGAAAATTTGCAATATGTCAACAATTTACTTTAAAAAAAGAACTTTTAAGGACAACTTGCTTTTGTTTTTAAGTTTCATATTTTAGTTAATAGCGCTCATCAAACTGAATATTGATAAGCACGGTGATGAGATATATAAGGCAGATGGGAAGAAAACATGGAATTAGAGTTTGTAAATCCACACGATACCATGATAAAGGGTTTTAAGCAGACACTTCATAACTAGTGCCATACTAATTTAGTTAGAAATTAAATCATGTTTTGGAATTGAAAGCCAAAGGCAAAAAGAGCTCTCATGTGCTGAATGGCACTGCCCAAGTACAGCAATGGAAGGAGCATATTCACTGCAGGAGGCCTCAGTACATCACTCGGTGGTGATGAAGCCACTCAGCCGGTCAGGTATGGAGGAGGGGGCCCCCCTGCCAGCATCAGGACCAGACCTCTGGGCGTGGCTGATCCCAGCTCTGGAATCTGAAGGGATGATGGGAACTTTCACCTCTGCTGGTTTGAAGTCTCTAAGTAGTTCTGAGGCAGGCAGTCTTCTCCTGGGATGAGTCCTCAGAAACCTTTGGAAAGGGAAGAAGCTACGCTAGGCCACAGTGCATACCACACATGAGAACAATGGCAGCGGCTGCCACCAACTCTGGATCTAACACAAAGACGGATGACAAGGGGGGCAGTGTCCTGCCAAGGAATCCACTTTACTTCTTTTGAGACTGGTTTTTACACATGGTAAGGATTTGCTTCAGTACTTTCTGGACATCTTCATCCATCTGGCCCTAGGATATTCAAACACAAGATACTCATTAGAACCTAAATTAAGCCATGGGACTTTCTTCTCTGGGGAATGAGATGGCTGACTGCAGTGAAGATCTGGGGTATTTTCCCCCATCTTTCACAGGAATGTCAGCCCTATCATTTCCCAAATTTCTATGAGAAACTGAGTCAAAGAAAGCGTCCTGCCTTCATCCAGCTGGAAGATGAGGTGGCAGTGTCTACCAAAACCCTCAGCAAAAGCTATCTGGGGTCTCAGTTGCAAATGTGAGTCCAGCAGCCAGAACACCAAGCATCATAGAGCCAAGGTAACTCTGAGGAGATCAGCATTGCTGGAAAATAAAGCCCCGGTCCTCCCAATGGAGGACCACATTGTCCCTCATTCCTCAATAAATGATGGGACGGCAGGGCGTGGTGGCTCACGCCTGTAATCTCAGCACTTTGGGAGGCCGAGGTGGGTGGATTGCTTGAGCTCAGGAGTTTGAGACCAGCCTGGGCAACATGGCAAAGCCCCACCTCTACAAAAAATATAAAAATTAGCCAGGTACGGTGGTAGGTGCCTGTAATCCCACCTACTTTGGAGGCTAAGGTGGGAGGATCACTTGAGCCCGTGGGTTGAGGCTGCAGTGAGGCAAGATGATGCCATTACACTCCAGCCTGTGTGAAAGAGTGAGGCCCTGCCTTGAAAGATGGGGCTGTTCCTGGTAAACAGGGCACGAGGCTCCTGACACGGAACCCAAAGCAATGCAAAAGGCATATTCGGGCTTTCCAGTGGAAAGGATTCTCCTCTAATTCTTGTTCATTCCACTAGTGAAATGTGGGAGTTCTGTCAACATCTGCTGCCATATTTCTTTAGGATGTCCAGAGACTTCAAGGGGCATAACCATACCTGCACAGCATACAGAAGATGCATTCTGTAAACTGATATGACCTCCTGGTGGTGTTTCTTGCATTCCTAGAAAGGGAATATTTCACATTGTTAATAAGCTTAGGAGATCTTTAAAGAACAAAAACAAAAAACTATGAGAAAGCTGCAGTCAAATGCTCCCCCAAGTGGTCCCCTCCACTTTATGCTAGCATTGGAAGTTTCTAAAATTGTTGTGGCCTTACTGGCTTGTGTATTTCTGAATACTTGTCAATAATCTTAGGGAAAAGAGTCTTGGTATGTCAACTCTAGAAAAAACTGTATAAAAAGGAATTATTATAATCCCGTTTGGTTTTAAAAATATATGCACTTTGGGAGGCTGAGGTAGGCGGATCACTTGAGGTCAGGAGTTCGAGACCAGCCTGACCAACATGGTGAAACCCCGTCTCTACTAAAAATACAAAAATTAGCCAGGCGTAGTAGTCGGTACCTGTAATCCCAGCTACTCAGGATGCTGAGGCAGGAGAATCGCTTGAACCTGGGAGGCAGAGGTTGCAGTGAGCCGAGGTCGCGCCACTGCACTCCAGCATGGGTGACAGAACAAAACTCTGTCTCAAAAAAATAAAATATATATATGTGTGTGTGTGTCTATATATATGTGTATACATGTGTGTATATATATGTACACATACTTATGCAAATACAGCTACATTAAATGTAAATATTGCAAGGAAATACATCAAATGTAAAAAGTGATTATCTCAGAGTTATTGAATTATGGAAAATTTTTATAGGAACTTGTTAAAGACTTTTCTGTATTTTTCAACTTTTCTACAATGACCAAATATGTACCAATTTAATTTTAAAGTCTATTATTTTTAAGGGAATTATTGATTACCCACTATATGGCCAGTGTTATATAATCCTTGGGGAGCTCAATTACTTAGCTCTCAGTGTACCAAGGAGGCAAAGAGGCTGGTGGCCCCAGTCTCCAGTGGTTCCTCAATACAGCCGCTGATGCTTCTATTTCTCCTTGTTGAGCTATTATTCCAGTTCCTCTCAGTGGCTGTTTCAGGGGTCTTTATCTCTGAAACTCTTGTTCTAAGAGCCTGTCCTCTCAGAACATGATGAACATCATGAAAATTGAGACCATCATATATGGATTACTTCAAAAATGTACAAAAGTCCATAATACCCATTCTTCCTTCCCTCCATCAGTGTCAGAATATGAGGTATCTTTCCTCTTATTAAGGGACACTTTAAAACCCGTCCTTTAAGTTCACACCGTAAGAAGGCACATTTGGCACTTCTCTGTGTTGTTCCCTCCCCACCTTTCAGCAATCCCTACTCAATTATTTATGATTTTATCTTTAGATCTGTCTTCCTTTCTATCCCTGCTTCTGTCATCATTTGCTTGGCTTCGATATCTGTGCGAATAATCCATCTAACACCTGAACCTCTCAGTTCCTCAACTTCAGCTTTAATAACGTGCTCCTCTTCGGTTCAGCAACTCCTCTCATGGCCGTAGCCCTGCGTCTGTCATTACCACCTCTGAAATCTCAACTGAAAGCATCCCTCACCCTAATCACCACTTCCCATCTTTCCAGCAAACTTGCTTCAGGCTTCCCCCAACCCCTGCTGCGACTGCTTAGCCCCACCAGATACCTATCTACTTACTCACTTTTCTAGCAGCCAGTCTACTGCAGTCCAGATTCTACCCTCCTCCCCATTCCACTGGAATGGTTCTCACCAAGGTTCCCAAAAGCCAGCTAGTCCACGTGTCAGTCCTTGCTGAGTAACAACATATTCTTATTCAGGCCTTCAAGACTCAGCACAAGTATAACTCCCGTAGGAAGCTTTTCATGACTCAGCAAGATTGGGTAGACACATTTCCTTTGTATGCCCATGGTATGCTGGGCATCTCTTTGTTGATAACTTTATATAGAGTATAAACTCCATGAGGGCAGGGACTGAGTCTTATTCATTTTATATCATCAGCACCATGTATAATACTGATGTATAGTAAGAGCTCAAACATATGTTGCATAATTATAAGAATTACTGTATAAACCAATAGCACTTTACCTAAAAGTCTGTAATGCCATTTTATCAGAAACCTGACCTCACTACATTTAGGTCTATTCTGAAGAAATCATCAAATCCATGTTCTGTTTGTATATGGAAGCTAGAGACAGTCCAGGACAGACTAACTCTGGTTTTTAGGTAGAAAACGTAATGTACCCATGCCAACTCAAACCTTAACAGATACTGTGGTAAGCTAAATAATGGCTCTCGAAAGATGTCCACATCCTAATTCCCAGAACCTGTGAATGTTACTTTATATGGCAAAAGGCATCTTGCAGATGAAATTAAGGGTTTTGAAATGGAGAGGGAGATTATCGTGGATTATCTAGGTGGGCTTTAGGTGTAATCACAAGGGTCCTTATAAGAGGGAGGCAAGAAAATCAAAGGCTGAAGGAGGAGATGGGAAGACTGAGCAGATGCTGGAGTGATGTGCCTCGAAGATGGAGGAAGGGGCCATGAGCCACGGAATGCAGGCGGCCTCTGGTAACTGGAAAAGGCGAGGAACCAGCCCTGCCAACAACTTGAAGTTAGTCCAGTGAAAGCGATTTTGGACTTCTGTTCAATGCAACTATAAAATAATTCACTCATGTTGTTTTAAACAAATTTGTGGTGATTTGTTACAGTGGACCCAGGAAACCAATTTAGATAAGGAAGGGCTTTCCTGGGTGAAATAAGGAGAGGGGCCAAGAAGCAGCTTCAGATATATAGAGATGCAACTACTAGAGATCCTGGCCCCTAACAAGAAAAAGCTCTTGCCACTGCCAGAGATGGGGAATGTTGCAGAAAAAGGAGAAGGGGCAAAAAGTTAGGGTATGAGTGAGCACGTAGTCTCCTCCCACTGTCCTGTCGGTTCTTTCCTTCGCAGTGAATATCTGATCCATTGCATTGCTGATAACGACTGAGAATTCCACCAGTGGCTTCCTCTTTCGCCCTCACTGAAGAAATCAGTCAACTGCTCATTGAAGTACATTCCTTTGGGCTGGGAATCTTTTTGTTCATGCCCACTTGCCCTAGCAGCTGAGATGGTACAGAATCTGCCAGGCCCTCCACCCCAAACCAGGCAGCAGAAGCAAGCCCGCTCACCGCCAGCTGGTTCTGGAGCTGTTTGACTTGCTGCTGCAGTGCCTCCAGCTGCTGACTCTGCCTTTTGGATGAGCTTGTTGAGTAGGAGAGCTGGGAGAGGCTGTTCAGGGCCTCCTTCAATTTGGTGACTTCCTTTGACATCTCGTTTATCTAGGAACAAAGGAAAATGGTATTAACAGGCAGTAACATGTCTGCAAAGCAAAATTTCATATATTTCTAAGCCTCAAACATAGTCATCTCTTTTGGTCTCTGGGACTTAAGACTTTGGAACAATTCCCTTTTAATACATTTAAATAAAAAAACTCATAAAATGAAACAGATAACAAAATCAGGCAAACTAACAAAGCCCACCGCATCCATTAGGTTCAGATAAAGGCCCTTGAATTACATATTATGTTTTGGTGATGGTGGTAACAAAAGCTGTGATGTTGGTTTCCTATTTTAAAAGGGGTATGATTGAAAAAAAAAATCAGAATTAGGATTTTAGGCTTTATTTGGAGACAGTTATATTTCATCCAATACTGCTGACATGGGCGATCAGGAATAAGGCCTAGGAAGCCTGCTATCTCTGGACATCTTTCTTTAAAGTAAACACAAGTAACTCCCCACCGTACCCCCACCACTCGCTAATCCCTGTTTCCCTGGCTGGTAAAGTTCTTTTGAAACACTCATTACAAAAGAATAAAGATAAGTAGTCTCTAATGAATGCCATTCGGAACCTCTGAGACAGGGGACTAGAGATGCAGAGCTGATTGAGGTGTGGAACTATCCCCCCGAACTTTCCCTTTGCTTCCCTCCTTCCTCCAGCAGCATGACCAGCACCATCTCCTGTGTCCAGTGCCATCTTAAACTGCTGGGTCGCCACATTCCTCTTCCTCTCCTATATACCTGTCAAAGGAGGGGCCAGCGAGGGTAGCTTTTACGCTGACTTGAGGGGAAGCTGATGGACCTTAGGGGAGCAGGATTAAGTCTAGGAGTATTTTAGTTTCACATTATGGAGGAATCTGTTCTGAATCCAAAAAAAGAACTTGAAGTTTGAGGTGGATCACAAATACTTTTCAGTTTGCAAGTTCACTTCTGATCCCCAACACTGCCAAAGCTTCTGTAAAATGATTTTTGAAGGACAAATATGCATCACATATGTGAAAATGCTTTAGTATAAGGAGAAGTGGCCAAAGATTGATGTTTGCTTATTTATTATTTTTTGAGGCAGGGTCTTACTCTGTTGCCCAGGTTAGAGTGCAGTGGCGTTGATATGGCTCATGACAACCTTGACTTCTAGCGCTCTAGTGATTTTCCTGCCTTAGCCTCTTAAGTGGCTGGGACTACATGCTCGCACCACCCTGCCTGGCTAATTTTTAAATTTTTTGTACAGATGGGGTCTCACTATGTTGCTGAGGCTGGTCTCAAGCCATCCTCCCATTATGGCCTCCCAAACTGCTGGAATTAGAGGAGTGAGCCACTATGCCCAGCAGATGTGTTTTTAAAATATAAATACCCAACAAACTATTCTTTTTTTTTTTTTGAGATGAAGTCTTACTCTGTTGCCCAGGCTGGAGTGCAGTGGCCTGATCTTGGCTCACTGCAACCTCCACCTCCTGAGGTTCAAGTAATTCTCCTGCCTCAGCCTCCCTAGTAGCTGGGATTACAGGCATGTACCACCACACCCAGCTAACTTTTGTATTTTTAGTAGAGATGTGGTTTCACCATGTTGGCCAGGATGGTCTCAAACTCCTGACCTCAAGTGATCTGCCCACCTCAGCCTCCCAAAGTGTTGGGATTATAGGCGTGAGCCACCACATCTGGCCGATCCAACAAACTATTCTTAATGTGGCTTTGGGGACAGATAAAGTTCATGTGCAGAGTCTCTGAGCATTCACTCCAGTTTAGTGCCAACACTAGAAGTATTTAATGTAGTAAAAGCCAAAGAGACTAAGACTTATTGCTAGAAACCCAACAGCAATGCAGTTTCACCAACCTTTTTATCCTTATCTTCCTCCAGTTTTGAAGAGCTCTCAGAATATCTTTTCATTTCTGCAAGTTCTTCCTGAGCTTGCTGGAATTTTTGCAGAAGTTCATTTACTTCTTGCTCTTTGGATTTCAAGAGAGTCTGAATATTTTCCTTTTCTCTTTTCACCTGTGAGACCTCACTTCTAATCTGGGCAACCTCTGAATGGACCTTCTCTTTCTCTTTCACTGATTCCTTTAATTTCGATGCCAACACACTCACTTCACTCTCTAAGGATGACTGGAGCTTTTCATAGGAAGACCGGGGTACCATTGCATCAGTCATAGCAGCTTTCTCTTCTAAGAGTTGTTTCTCCAGCTTTGCTACTTCCACTTCCTTGCTTGCAAGGTGTTCCTTAAGATTGCTTATTTTTTCTTCCATCTCTTTTGCTGCAGTCCGCAGCGTGGTTATCACTTGCAAATGTTCTGTGATAGAGACAGAGTTCTCTTTCTGTGCATCGACCAGTTGTTTGAGCTGGGTCAACTCGTTCAACACTTTTGAATACTGAGACTTCATTTCGGACAGTGCATCTTCTGCTTTAGCCCTGGACACGTTTGTCAATTGCATCAGTTTCTCATGCTCTGCTTTATGGATATATTCAGCTGTGATATCCTCTAGAGATTTCCTCTTCCTGTAATCCTCCAGTTCAGCCTGGGCTTCTTTGTACAGCTGTGACAGCTCGCTCACCTGTTTGTTGAGTTCATCTATCATCCTATTCATGGCTTCTTTCATGTCCTCAGCTTCATCACTGGCTTCCTGTGTCATCTGACTTTTTAGTGTATCTTTTAATTTCATGATTTCTTCTTGGGCCTCTTGGTATTTCTCAAACAAAAATGCTTTCTCCTTATTCATGTTCTCAATAACAGAGCAATATGAACTTTTCATTTCCTCGTACTCTTCCACAGGTGGCTTAATCACTGTACCTTTCTCCCTCTCTACCAGCTTTTCCTCTAACTCTCTTACTTTCTCTTTATTTCTTTCACTTTCTTCTAATGCATTCTGCAGATCCTGCTTGAGCACATTTATTTCCTCTTCCGTGACCCTCAGCTCGTGGAGATGGGAATAATTATCCATGCTCTCAGGCGAGACAAGACCCAGTTTCATCTGCTTCTGCACACTAAGGACTTCTTTCATAGCCTCCTCATATTTGCTCTGAGTTTCTTTAAGTTTCTGGCTGAGGTCAGAGCTGTTCTCGGAAATCTCAGTGTTGTTTAAGCATACCAGTTCTGCCCTTCGGGACTGGAGTTCAACCTGTAGCTGTTTTCTCTCTGCCTCGGAGCTCTCTAATCTCTTCTGTAAATCTTGCAAAATCTCTTGCAGTTGCTGAATTCTGACGTCACTGTCAGTCGTGGATTTACCTAAAGCATGTATTAAGACAGGTGGAGATGATTTGGAGTCTGGGGGAGAGGTTTCACCAGGTTTCCCCAGGGATGGGCCCAAGTCAGTTTGGGTGGAATGATATGAGTCAAAGCTTAGGTCTGCTTCTGCCTCCTTGGGTGATTTGGCCTAGGAAAAAAAGCAAGAATTAAATAATACCAAAGGGGTGGTTAGCTAAGCCAGCAACTAGAATGAGAGGAGTAAATCTGCAACTTTGGTATGGGAGAATAGCATGATCACTTTGCCTGTGTATTCTCATGCCATGAAAAAAGATGGTCTGGGACATGAGTGGGACTAATGACACAAAGCTTGCTTTGGGTTCTATTGGGACAGATGATTTGTGTCACTTTGAAAACAATAAAATTGTTTACAAAGCCTCCGATTCAAAATTTTCCTTCATTTCTTTTATCATTCTGCTTGTCAAGAGGGGTAATGGATATATAGTATAGCTATTTCTTCTTATTATTTTTTGGTACAGCCATTTCTTATCAAGCTCTTAAACCTGTTAAGTGATCAACTTTACTAAATGAATGGATAATATTATATATATGTGTACACATACACACATATAATTTAAAACAAAATTTTAATGTATAGATAAAATCAAAATATAAAATTTTATATAAAAAATTATACGTCTCATTCTATGTATATAGTATATTTTATATAGAATTTTTCTATAAATTTTGTTTACGTTTTATTTATATAATTAAACATATAGAATTTTTAATACTGATCATACTATGTGTATAATCATATATAATTTACCAGTTGAATAATTTACAGAAAGAGTTAATGAATAACACTCTCATGAAACAAATAATCTGAAACTATAAGATACTTAAAGCTAATATTTAAAAAGAAACTAATGTACACATTTAAAACAAAATACATCTGACTACTGAAAAGACCAAGAGCTTGACTCTACAGAACAGTCCATGACAGCAATCTATTTATATACCTGTAATTTATCTTGTAACTCCTTATTGTGTAAGGTAAGGGAAGCAACTTTTGCTTGCAATAGGGCAAGAAGATCTTGTTGGTCAGCTTCAGAACTTATATCCAATAAGCTATCAGCACCTTGGGAAAGAGAAAGCCATTTAAAATAACATAAAACAATTAAACTCTTATTTCTCTAACCTGAGACAAATTCACTTGCTAGCCTAAGCCAGTTCTTCTTCCTGGTCCTAACTATAAAACGCCCTAGCAACTGGATGGATGAACTAAAATTTTCATGTACTGGGTTTCCTTACTGTGGATTGCTAGCACAATACTGGACACATGTGTATACAAGGCAATTCTGAAAATTGATGAATTTGGTCATATATTTCCTATTCATTTGCTTAAGTGTCATATCTAGTTGTTTTTGGTTCTTCCCTGTGCCTTATAAGTCTCAATTCTGGGAATTGTTTTAGAAATGTCTCTGGAATCTGGTTTATTTCTTTGCCCCTACCACCATTACCATAATTCAGACTTTATCACTTTACTTGGAAACCCTGCAAACAGCTTCCCAACAAATCTCTGCCCCTCTCCTCTTCCCAGTGAAACTGTACCCTGCACAGCAACGTCAGACCAGTCTTCCTAAAACATACCTTGATTGGGTCATTCCTTTGGGTCAAGTGCTTTCATTATTTTCCCTCCAAAAATAATTTTCAGATTCCTTTATCTGGGTTCAGACCGCTATGATTTGGCCCCAGTCTACTTCTTCAGGTTCATGACGCTGCTACTTTTCTAGATTCCGGTTTTCCTGAGATTCATGGTTCCCATCACACACTCTACATTCTCAACACATGGCTGATTCTTTCATTCTTTATCCATAGGATCGCCCTGCAGAATCTCTCTGCCTAGAGAATTCTTAGGCATCATGTCAAACTTTGCCCAGTACTTGAAGCATTCAATGACCACTCTAGCATGAAACTGTCTTCTCTGAATCCCACATTAATCCCTGTTGGTAACCACAACTTTCTGACATCCTACTGATTATCATGCTGAAATTACAACTTAAGGAGTGCTATTCAAGGTGCTCACTGAGACGGCAAACTTCCTCCAGAAGGCAATGCAATGTACTGCTTCCTTCATCTAGAAAGTCCTACAAAAAATATGTCAGCTGGACAAAACAATGTGCTTAGTGAAGTAACTGTGTGAATTTCTTGTCCAAACTTAATATTATTACTTCTTGAGGTGGAATCTTGCTCTGTCACCCAAGCTGGAGAGCGGTGGCACGATCTCGGCTCACTGCAACCTCTGCCTCCCAAATTCAAGCGATTCTCCTGCATCAGCCTCCCAAGTAGCTGGGACTACAGGTATGCTCAATAATTAACTACTACATAAAATCTCAATAATTTTATGTAATAGCTAATTTTTGTATTTTTAATAGAGACGGGGTTTTGCCATGTTGGTCAGGCTGGTCTCGAACTCCTGACTTCAGGTGATCTGCCCACCTCGGCCTCCCAAAGTGCTGGGATTACAGGTGTGGGCCACCATGCCCTGCTCAAACTCCCTAATTATTATAGCTAGTACATACTTTACCCACACTTTGAAAAGCACTGATCTGCTTTTTATTTTCTCACAGTCATGTAATGCAAAGATGAAAACTTTAATCTTAACTTGGAAGGATGCAAAATGACCTTTCTTCATAGAAATCCTTGCTTCTCATCATAAGTCTGATGCCCAAATCCCAGCTTTCTGAGTTTCCTTGACATGAAGTCTGGTGAGTGTGAAATGAACTAGGGAATTGGGAGCATAAATGCAATTCTAAGAAATAAAAGCTATTTCTAAGATACAGTGAATGTTTTTTGAAGTACCCAATGTAACATTTGTTTAGTTATATCAACACTGATCTCTGCCAGGAATTAGAAAGTTTAATGTTTCTAGGGCCATGTGTGGTGGCTCATGCCTATAATCCCAGCACTATGGGAGGCCAAGGTGGGAGGATCACTTGAGCTCAGGAGCTTGAGACCAGCCTGGGCAATACAGTAAGACCCCATCTCTAAAATAAATAAACATATACATATATACACACATAAAAAATATTTCTATGTTCTACAAATTAAAGGCTCCAAACACCTATGAAATATACAACAGATTAAGACACTGAATGCTAGAGCAAAAATGGACCTTTGAAATAATTTTTTCTACATTTTAAGTGGATTCTAAAGAGACTGTATTACATTCTTAGAGGGTAAATTATTCTTAGGAGGCAGTCTTTAACAGACACAATGAATTAAATCCTATGATCATAAAGGCAATATGATTACATATGATTTCATGAACATTGTTGTCTTTGCGTGTGTCTACTTAAAATCCACAGTAGAAAAGTTAGATGGGGACAGTCATGGAGGTGGCATGGTGGGTTCTCCCTTCATGAAATAATGTGCTGCTCAGCTGCAAAGAGTGTGGTTAGCAGACAGCAGAAGCCTATGGACCTCATCTGAAAATAATGTTTTTAAATGCGTAAGATAAAATATACAGGCTACAGTAACTTAAGAGCTTATTTGGTAACAATAACAAGATCTGGCAGCAGGTCTAATAACTGCCGTAATTTTTAGCAGCAATATTGTAAGCATTTCAAGATATCTGCAGTAACACTAAGGTGATAGGAATTCTCTTGGTGACAAAATCTGGGGCTTCTTGCCTGTACTCATAGTTGAAGGAACTGCTAACATATAGTTTGGGACAAATGAAAGTAAAGATGTATTTTTCAAAATTCAAATTCAGAGACTCTTTAAAATGCAGGTGAAGGCACCCCGAAGTACAGAGCGCATCAGCCTGTGCATTACTGGCAGCTCTGCGTGGACATGCTGGCTCGTGACCTTTTTACACAGTACCCCCGCTTGGCCTTTGCTCTCTTTAAATGGACATGAAACAGGTGGGTTGAAGGAAAAAAAAACAGATGCTTCCTCATCTTACCTGTAGTACTGTCACTTAGTCTGTCTTTGTTTTCTCGTATAGAACTGATCTCAGCCTATTGAAACACAAAAATGACTTAGAGAACATTTCTGAATGTAACATTGCACAAAAGAATCAAGCAGACTTTCCTCCTTGAGCTTATGCAGAGCAGATCTGGCATTATCCTACTAGAAAATCAGCTAGAAAATCTCAAAGAAAGAAGATATTTTAAGCTATACATGAGTAAAAGTGACAATTATCCACTAAGTTTAATTTCTAAAACATTAGAAGTTCCAGAGGGTATATCAGAAGTTTCATTTAGTGAAGACAATGCAAATATATTTAAGATTACAATAATTTTATGTAATTGCTAATTTACTGAGTTATGTACTAAAAACTGAGATGCAAATACTGCTTTCATAGTGAAGTCAAAGAGAAGTTCTATATGTCTGCATTATACATTGATTGAAATATTTTAAAGCAGATTTTTTAGCTTGATCATTTCATAAGTTATCTGCTATTAATTATTAACCTTTCTAAGGGAAATGGCAAAAATATCATCTAGTCTTAGATCGGCAATAGATTCCCTAAAGATTTTCTCTAATCCTTTGTCCCTGAATATCTGTTAACATACTGTAAAAATTCTTGGAACTTCAAAGCCATACTCTCATTTCAAAACATTACAGTGACTTGCTAAAAATTACCATGTGGCATCCGAATGAGCCAGTCAATGATAAGATAATTTTTCAGCCAAGATACCTTTGTAAAAGCCCAAATGCTAAACAATAAAGTGGATTATTTTTAGTAAGCGCTGAGCTTTACAAAAAGCAGTCCTTTCACTTTTATAACAAATTTACTTGTTTTTATATTCTCCACTATATAAGGTATAATAAACTGCATCCAGCTAAAGTTTACAAGTTGAGGAGGTTTTGACAGATGTATACCTATGGAACCAAGACTGTAGTCAAGATAGAGAATCTCTTCATTATGCCTAGAAGTTTCTTCTTGCCTCATTACAACCCCTCCTTGCCCACGTCATTCCTAGGCAACCACAACTCTCTTTTTTTGCATTTCTTAGAATTCCTATAAATGGAATGTCATCCGTATGAATTTTTTGGTGGCTGGCTTCTCTCAGCATGATGACTTTTCCGATTCAACTATGATGTTACTTGCACTACAGTTCATTCCTCTTTATTGGCAGATAATATTTCATTATACGGGTATATTTCATTATCTTTATTCACTTGTTGATGGACATTTGGATTGCTTCCAATTTGGGGAGGTTGTGAATAAAGCTGCTGCAAACATTTGCATACAAGATTGTGTGTAAACATGTAATTTCATTTATTTTGGTAAATATCTATGAGTGGATGGCTGGATCATATATTAGGTTTATATTTAACTTTAATGAAACTTCCAGCTTTCTAAACTGTTAATAGTTACTCCATTTTAGATTCTCACCAGCAGAAAATGGAGTTCTAGTTCTGCCACATCCTCACTTGGTAGTTTTAGTCTTTTTAAACTTTAGCCATTTTAAATATATATCACTTTATTTTATTTTATTTTATTTTTTTTTGAGACGGAGTCTCTGTCGCCCAGGCTGGAGTGCAGTGGCACGATGTTGGTTCACTGCAACCTCCGCCTCCCGGGTTCAAGTGATTCTCCTGCCTCAGCCTTCCGAGTAGCTGGGACTATAGGTGTGTGCCACCACACCCAACTAATGTTTTGTATTTTTAGTAGAGATGGGGTTTCACCATGTTAGCCAGGATGGTCTCCATCTCTTGATCTCGTGATCCAACCACTTCGGCCTCCCAAAGTGCAGGGATTACAGGCGTGAGCTGTGAGCCACCGCGCCTGGCCTAGATACCACTTTTTTCTCCTCCCTAAGCTAACATAGGAATAAATGTCACTTTTTATCTTTTTTTTTTGTTTGTTTGTTTTTTCAGAAATGACAGTCTTTTATACTCTACCTCTGAAAAATCATAATTTGCGATATTATTCTTCAGACTGCATTGCTTCTTTGAGGCACAGTCATATCAGAAGATATGGTACTAACTATAAGAGTATAGATGCCTTGTCTTATATAGAAATTTATCTGAAGAGTTTATTAGTAAAGTCTAAAGTGAGCGAAATGATAGGTTGATAGAATCTTTTTCAGATTAATGTGTATCCAAGTTAAAAGAAAACATCTTTAGTAATTCCAAATAAGGAAAAGTAAGTAAATATACAATATTGAAATTTCATGTTAACAATTACAAATTTTATTTCCCCCTGAGTACAATTTCTCAGTATGTTAGATAAACAGATATTAAATGGAAATATCCTCCTACTTCCTTAAAATATTTTCCAACCACAAATCTACAGATCCAAGTGGATAAGATGTAATAGATTTTCTAACATTTGTAAAGTAAATACATATTACTTTTATAGTCAGGAAAAAAATTAACTATACAATTCTCAGTAAGACAACAGAGGATAACACGTTTCTGTCTCTTTGACTGGAATTAATATAAACTTAATTGGGTAAGAAGACTGGTTATCTAGCAAGCTCTTATCTTTGTCTCTTTTTTAAAAAAAACTTTTAAAGCACTTTTTATTCGGAGCAATTTAAGATTTACAAAAAAGTTGCAAGATAGAAACCTTCACTTATTTATCCTGATGTTTACAACATATGTAGCCATTATACATTTGTCAATTGGTAAATTATTACCATCTAAGTTACAACTTTATTCAAATTGTGACAGTTTTTCGAATAATGGCCTTTTTCTGTCCCAGGATCCAATCTAGGATATTTCGTTATAAATAGAGAAGTTCCTGAAATATAATTTTTGGCATTTCCTCAATATTCTGCATTCAGGAAAGAATGAGGAGAATAACAGGTAGAAGCTAGTAACTTCTACACCTTATTTATTTTTGAAAAAGTTAATTTATTTTTTAGTCGACAAATAAAAGTTGTATATATTTACCACATACATCATGATGTCTGCAAATATGTACATAATGTGAAATGGCCATGGAGCTAATTAATCTCATACACTGATCATTTTTTGTGATGAAAACGTTTAAAATCCACTCTCTAAGTGACTTGCAGAATCTAATGCGTTGTTGTTAACTATAGTCACCATGTTGTACCATGGATCTCTTGAACTTATTCCTTTTATCTGGATGAAATGTTGTATCCTCTAGCCAACATCTCCCCAATAACTCCCACCACTCCCCCAATTATTCTACTCTCTGCTTCTATGGGTTCAACTTTTTTAGATTCCATAGAAATAAACTGTCCCTGCTCCCCCACACAAGACACTCGCTCTGTCACCCATGCTGGAGTGCAGTGTCCTGATCCTGGCTCACTGCAACCTCTGCCTCCTGGGTTCAAGTAATTCTCCTGCCTCAGCCTCCTGAGTAGCTGGGACTACAGGTGCCTGCTACCGAGCCCAACTAATTTTTGTATTTTTTTCTTTTCTTTATCTTTTTTTGAGACAGAGTCTCACTCTGTTGCCAGGCTAGAGTGCAGTGGTGCAGTCTCGGCTCACTGCAATCTCTGCCTCCTGGGTTCAAGTGATTCTCCCTTGGACTACAGGCATGCACCACCATGCCCAGCTAATTTTTGTACTTTTAGTAGAGATGGGGTTTCACCATGTTGGCCAGGATGGTCTCGATCTCTTGACCTTGTGATCCGCCTGCCTCGGCCTCCCAAAGTGCTGGGATTACAGGCATGAGCCACCAGCCCTGGCCTAATTTTTGTATTTTTAGTAGAGATGGGGTTTTGCCATGTTGGCCAAGCTTGTCTTGAACTCCTGACCTCTAGGTGATCCGCCCACCTTGATCTCCCAAAATGCTGGGATTACAGGTGTGAGCCACTGCACCCAGCCCTCGTCTCTTTTTTTTTTTAATGAAGAAAATCAATTATTGGTTTGTACATTTAATTTATTCACTCAATTATTTTTTAAAAATTTTAAATTATTATGGATACAATCTAGCTGTACACATTCTTGCTTTGTGGGGTCCATGCCAGAAAAAATAATCAAGGGGTACTTCATGGTGAAAAGGTTGTGAACCAATGATTCAGAAGTATATTCTGTGTTACCCAGTGTTATATAACTTAAAGCAAGTCTATCAGGTATCTTAAAATACAGTAACAACACTGAATACAGAAAGGAAATACCTTGAAGGGTGGTTCAGCAAAAAATACTGATTCCTTTCCTGAAAGTGGCGTCGAAGTTATTGATCTTGGGGAGGAGACATCACTCAACTAAAAAAGAAACAAAATGAAAATCATCAATAAAGAATATATCTTCAAACTCCTCTTCTCCAGTGCTGAAGGATCAACCTGTTTAGCCAATGCAATGAAATCTAACAGTAAGTATCCTTGGCATCAATTAATTCAAGGGTAGGATATTTTCAATGCAGTTCAGCTACTTCAAATACTTTCTGAAAGTTTATAGAATATAACTTTGCTCCTATATTAGAATCAGTTTTTAAAAAAATCTATAAAACTTCCATTGCAGGTTAAGAATATTAATAAGTACGCTAACATACATTTAAAAAATACGAGATGAGCTATTCCTCTCTACTATTTAAATATGGATTATTCTCTTTGTGGCCTATGAATTTTAAAATAACAAATCTCGATGTGTTTTTACATGCCGTTACATAGATTACTGAGCTTCCTCCTCTATGCAAAGGTCACTATAAGCTCAGAAATGAAAACTACTTTTAATATTAGCCAACCTTAAATGCAATTAGAAAGGCAAATACATTCTAGCAATGTTTCAAGAAACCAACTGAAATTCATTTTAACAATTGCCTCACTGGCTACTCATTCTCCCACCCCTTACTAGATCTTTTAATATAAGGAACTAAAAATAAATTGAACTTAAGGGAAAGTTTCTGTGATAAGATTTTGAGAAATTTCCTTGAGCCTTTTCAAAAAGAGCCTGTTAGATTCTGTTTTTTTTTTTTTTAAATAGATAAGAATCAACATTATTTCCATACTAATCATCAAAATCCTTCTTACCACAATTTGTAATTTAAAACTGCTAAGGAACATGTTAAATACGCACTTAAAGGTCAGTTCTAAAACATTCCTTTTTGGTCTAAACAAAATGACAAATTTATGGCTTTCTTGTGGTGCGTTTATTGACTGTTTGTTTGCTTTTGTTTTTACCTGGGTAGGACTGATAGGAGGTGGTGGAGCTTTGCGTTTTTTTGGAGTTCCACTTCTTTCTGAGCTTATTTTAGAGACTTGGTCATGCTGAAAGTTATCACAGTCCAAAGAATGGAGGTGGGTTAGTTTGGTTAGTAAAGTCTGAGCAAGTAGCTTTATCAAACACATGAGAAAAACCTCAAAAGTTCATGCATTTCTTACTTTATCAAAATCTGAAATCTGCTACCAACCTAAAAATAAATAATATGCATGCGCAAGTATTCTTCTAGCAGCCCATGCTTTAATAGCAAGAAAATAAAAACACATAAGACAAAACCAGATTAGGTTGTTGTGGAGAACTGGGAAAGTAGAGGTTCAGGTCTACTACAACTTAGAATCCAGAATACAATCATAGCCAGCTTTCTCTACTAATGAAAAGCAACGGTATTTCCCACATGTCTGCATTACTTCCATTCCTTTTCTTAAAGACTAAATATGAGGGGAAGAGAGAACTTCATTTTTGAAGGCTACTGATAAGTAATACAGTTACCACATAAATTTCAGTGTTGAGTCTTTGCTGTTTATGATTTCTTCAAGAATGTAGATGTGTAAATAAATAAACACATAAAACCAAACACACACTGTTCATCCAAAAAACAGATAGTGACAATATATTTTTAGAAAAAACTACACAGTAACAGGGCATACTCAATTTCTACTTTGTGTAACACTACATGACATTCTAGAAAAACCCTAATTAAAAAGAAAAAGCTAACTTCTCTTATTTTCATTAAATAGCTAACATTTTGTGGCTGTAGCTCTATAGCTCATGTGATATTACAAGTATTTAAAACAGTGTTATTCAGTCACAGAGTTTAAGCCACATCAAACATTTTCACACCAATAGGAAGTATGAGTTAGTACATTTCAGAAAAAGATGAACATATAAGTAGCAAGTTTAAAGTTACATGCTTTTGAAATAAGGCAAATTATTAAGAAAACCTTTACCTTTTTTTTCTTTTTTTTTGAGATGGAGTTTCACTCTTGTTGCCCAGGCTGGAGTGCAATCGTGCAATCTCAGCTCACTGCAACCTCCGCCTCCTGGGTTCAAGTGATTCTCCTGCCTCAGCCCCCTGAGTAGCTGGGATTACAGGCATGTGCCACCATGCCCGGCTAATTTTGTATTTTTTGTAGAGACAGGGTTTCTCCATGTTGGTCAGGATGTTCTCGAACTCCCGACCTCAGGTGATCTGCCAGCCTCAGCCTCCCAAAGTGCTGGGATTACAGGCATGAGCCACCGTGCCTGGCAACTTCTACCACTTTATAACAATGACTCATTTATTCAAAGATAGTTCAGTCCTTAAGTATTTTCAATATAGTCTTTATTACTTTACCAGTGGACCAAAGTGGTTAAATCTGAACATTTTTAAATTCCCACAAGCATAAATGAAACATAAAAGCCGCCCCCAAAGATAAATACCTGCTTTGGTTTTGTTGGGGTCTTTAAATCTATAGAGGAAAAAGTGAAAAAAATAACTATAAGAAGCATAATGATTCATATTCACTTTGGGTGGGGGGATACACACACATACACCATATATAATATTTTTTAACACTCCATTTGTCTTCGAGAATATGTTTAAAATAATAAAATATATCATATTGCACACATTCCTTTATCCTTTGGGGAAAATGGAGTGGATAAACTTAAAACAACATTGGCTATTTTCTTTTACATACCAGCATCCTGAGAGATTTTTGATAATAGAAGGCTTTGAATTCCTGCATTTTCTGAGAGTTTGGAATAATGTAAGGCATTGTGTCCAAGAGAATCTACAAGGTTTAGGTCTGCACCCTTTTTAATTAAGGCTTCCACGACGTTAGAGCTGCCAATCTCGCAGGCCAGCATGAGAGCAGTCCTAAAGGAAAAAGGAGATACAAAATTAGTACTAAGAAAATGTAAAAACTCTTTCTTAGGAAATCAGTTGTCTTAAAAAAAGAGAAAAGAAGAATAAGTGCAGTTAAACCTTTATTACACTTAATCGTCAGGGAATTCGAAGTGGAATGCTATCAAGATGAAATTAGTTTTTGGTTTTTTTTTAAAAACTTCAGATTAAATCAAAATATTAAACCATATTTAGTCAAACAACATAATCTTCTTTCTATACTATTTGGCACAATATGATGCGATTTAATTGACTGGCATGAATCTTATCCTTGTTTCACCTCAAGCATTTTAAATAACATATATATTTCTAAGACCATTTCTCCAGATCAACCAATAGGTTTATTTTATTTTGCATAGAAAGTCACAGGAAATTGTTTATTCACATCAGCATTTCATAGTCTCCTCAAGGACTTAGCCAGCAATGATGTCCACAGATGTCTGGGGAAAATTGCTTTAAAGTCAACATAGATTCTTGATTATCAAAAACAGTAGAACTTTCAAAAGGGAAGAAGTTAAAAATCCTTTATAACAAATGATCCAAAATATAGCTGTGATATTTTGAAATACTCCCAGAATGTGGATATCACTGAAGTCACATGATTTCTGCCTAATTCTGGGGTACCTTCCACTTTTGTTCCTGGAATTGACATCTGCTCCATGATCCAGGAGAAAGTGACAGATCTCACTGTGACCATTTTGTACAGCAAGAAGCAGCGGTATATTCCCATCCTAGGAGACAAATTCAGATTGAGATTTTAACTCAGGCACAAAATGCCAGAACTGCAAAAGTCAGCCCCTGTTTTTTGCACATTCTTCTCCTGACTTGGACTGCTGATCTAATATCTGGTCCATCCTGATATTCCGTACCCCCATACAGTCACAACTATATGTTGGCACAACTCTTGTTACAGAATTTTACTGAATGCTAGCTTTTACATAGGAGCTCCAGCTTCTTGGGGCTGCTTGTGCCCTTGGCTATCACTGTTTGGGTGATCACGAGAGAGGGCAGAACACAAAGTGTGTAAAGGCTCAAGGCAAGTGTACCGGGTATACTGAGGGATGGTGCTGGAGAAACGAAGGGCGTGTCTCCCCACGACACCAGAAGATCCCACTGCCCTGTATGCAACTTCTTCCCAGTGCACTAATGATTATGTATCCTGCCATTCCACTCTTACTAGAAAGTGTACCCTTTAGTAATCTTGCTATGTATCAAAATATAACATAAATTAAGAGCCTATGTCTATTACTAACACATGACTAGATAAAGAAATGGATAGAAAGAATAATTATGTCATGACAATTGCAACCCCTTCGGGAAAAAGGAAATCTAGGTCTCCAACTCATATACAAACTATGTCAGGTGGATTAAGCATTTAAACATTACAATATAAAACAAATGATGAAAAATACTAGAAGAATATACATAAGTATTTTCTGTAATCTTAGGTCTGACACAAACCATAAAGAGAAGTTGTTATTCTGTTTTTTTTCTGGAATATACCCTATAAATCCATCCACAGTGAGTTTTAAGGTAGAAGCATTCACTAGGCAAAGGGAAAAGATGTTACAATATATCCAACTATTGAAAAATACAAGCGCTGCTTAAAGATTGAGTATTGTCATAAAGAATTTCAGACAGATTTCTGGGCACTATCTCTGTGAAGTTAAAATACTTTCTGCTTAGGAAGTACTGAACTTCAAGGAATATGAATTTATTTACAGATTCTATCTAGTCACTTCACAGTATCTCCATCAAATATAAGTGTATGCATGTCAGTTCTCATGCTGCAACATGAAATTTAACCCCATAACATAACCATGTGATAGGTATATAAATTTATTCTCAAAATAGTCTGGCGAAGTTAAAATAGCCTAGCAGTGGTCTTCAAAGTTGGGAGATTCTGCTTAGAAGGTATCCAAAGTGATAGATGGGGTGCAGAAAGAAAGTAGTAAAATTTCTATTTAGACTTATTTTTTATTTTTAAAAATCAAGAAATTAAGCTTTATTTGTAATTACATTGATGGTAGAAAACATGTATAGCCGTAGAAATAAATATACCTATACAGGAAATATAAGCTGCAAAATGTGTTACTAATGCTTTAGAAGCCAATTAACCTTCTTCCCAGTTTAGGGAAAACAAAAAACAAAAAAACAAAAAAAAAAACCATGCAGCTCTCTGCCAGAGCTCATTTAATTCGATATAAACACACTCTTTGAGGCTGAAGCAAATCTGACCGATTTTCAATGTGAAAACAAAATATAAAAACTGTTCTTGGAGTTATTTCTAAAGAGAACTAACATCAGAATCATCTATTTCAGAAAAATCAGATTCATCAAATGAATCTTCAGCCAACAACTCTTTGAGAGTGACGTTAACATCACACATACAAATGCTACATTTTCTAGGATTTGACATTTTCAGCAATCGAGAATTACTATATTTTGTAAATGGAAATACCACTACTAAAAACAGAATGCTATAAATAGAATAATGTCTCGTTTCCAAAGCCAATATACTAGAGCTTTGTGAAAATACTACTAATACAAATGAGATATTTCGTGGCAAAGTTATCTTGAGGTAAATGCTGCATCCCCAAACACCACTGGTGAGTATTCTTGGGGCAAATGAGAAAAGGATTAAGAATAATACATAAATCCATTTTGCAGAAGAGAATCTAGGTTGAAAGCAATAGAATTTTGCCCAATAGTTAGTTGTCTAAAGCAGGAGTCCCCAACACAGGGGCTGCAGACCAGTACGAGTCTGTGGCCTGTTAGGATCCGGCTGCACAGTGAGGAGTAAGTGGCAGGCGAGGGAGCATTACTGCCTATAAGATAGCAGCAGTACTGGAATCTCATAGGAACACAAACTGCATTGTGAACTGAGCATGCAAGGGATCTAGGTTGTGCGCCAATGCCTGATGACCTGAGCTGCAACAGTTTCATCCTGAAACCATCCCCACCCCCATCCATGGAAAAACTGTCTTCCCCAAAATCAGCCCCTGATGCCAAAAAGGTTGGGGACTGCTAGTTTAAAGTCTCAGTGACTCCAGAGGTATCCCACTGAGTTTTAGAAACCAGTGTCTACCTCTGCGTCTAGTGACCACCTGGTACTTACCAAATCTTTGAGGTTTATGGGGCTCTTATGTTCGCAGAGAATCTGCACAGCTTGAAGGCAGCCCTGTGCCGCTGGGGGAAGGAAAATATAAACACCACAGCCAGTCACACAGTTATTCACAACCAGGGGTATCAAATACTTAGTTCATATTCTACCCATTCTACATATATTCACTCTAGTTGCATTGAAGAGAAATGGTGTTAGGAAGGTTAAGAGTGAGGTGTTTAAAATTACTGCTTAATTTCAGAGTTATGCTGGCCTAAGGCCAATGACTGCCAGTTGCCTTTAGGCAAATATTTGGTTCAGGTTTTCACAGGACTTAGCTTTTCCACAACTAGCAATAAAACCCATGTGTAAACCTAATCACTCATAGTTTAGTGTCAACGTTTGTCACTTGAAGTTGTGTAATCGTACTAAAACAAAATGTTAGTAAATAAAATTGACTGATGTTCATAATAATCCTCAAATCAAAAAGTCTGTATTACACATTACCTCATATCTACAAGTGCTTAGGAATATCTGTTAGTTTAAAAAGAAACCTTAAATTAGTTAAAATATATTAATCGTGATAAAATTCAGTGGTTAGGTGGCAAAGCAACTGATGAATTCTAGGCATATGCCTCAGTAAAACTCTGTATGTTTTACAAACAGAGTAAAATGGGAATGTCTAGAAATGATGACAGAAAAGAGCACCAGGAATAGTATGGAAGGTTAATGGTTTGAATGAGGAAAAAGAAAAGTTGGTGTTTCCATTGGCAGAAGAAGACAAATAGGAGAATGAAAGTTACCTGCATAATGTAAAGCTGTTTTCCCAGAGCTGTCAACACTTTCGGCTGGGCATTTAGACTATAAGACAAAAATAAATACATCCATATAATAAAATACCCTGCACCAATTCTATTCAGTTCAGACTTTTCCTGAAAGGTATGATGTGGCTTATAAGCAAGACTATTAACATAAATAAGCCTCAACTGCTGTGTTCCAGGGGCCTACAGTCTCCTATGGAGAGGAAGACTTATGTCTTTGGGGTGGGCAAACTCTCCCCTCTTTGCTGCTTCACCTCTCCGTGCCTCTCCTTCCCTCATCACTCCAGCACTCCACAGCTAATAGACATGCTCCAGGCTCTCTCATCTTGATCCTATCTTTTCCCCCATCTCCTGTCCTTTCTTCATGAAACCAGCTTTCTCCTAAGGATTACCCACATCAGTCCAGGCACCCTCACCTCCATTCACTCCTGAAACCACTGCAGTTGGGTGTTCCCTCTCGAGTCCAAGGAGATGGCCTTGGTCAAGGTCACCAACAACCTTCATGTTTCCAGTGACAATAAACATTTCTGTTCTCCTCTCTCCAACCTCTCGGCTCCTAGAGCCCTGCTTGGCTCATCTTATTCTGCTTTTCCTCTTGCGGCTCCTCCTCTAGTCAAACAGAAAACCTCAGGGCTCCTCAGTGTTCTTCCTCTAAGCTCTTTTCCCTGGTAAGCTCCTCCACACCCACAGCCTGAAATATCATCGAGAAGAATGGACGCTAGTGACTCCCAAATGTGGAGATCCTAACAGTAACAACAATAACTGCTATGTAAGTATTAGCTCTCATGTGCCACGCACTGTTCAAAGAACTGCTTTAGGTCCCCTAACAACCCGAGGTAGATACTATCATTACTCCAACTTGCACATGAAGAAACAGAGGCACAAAAAGATTGATAATTTGCTCAAGTCGCAGTAAATGGCAGAGCCAAGATTCGAACTCAGACAAGCTGGGCTAGGGCCTGTATTCTCACTCAAACACAACAGTTGTCATCTTCAAGTGCTAGGCTTGATAACCCACTGCCTACTTCCCATCTCTGTTCTGATGTCTTATTAGCATCTCCAAGGCCCAGCCAAAATCTCTGGTTTCCCCTCCCCAGTGCCCCACCTGCTCCTCCCTGACTACCTTCTCCATCAACAGCATCATCATGTCTAGGCATTGAGCCAGAAACCAGCGACTCAGCTTTGATTCCTTCTCATCCTCCTTCCCCTCCCCGCTGCCCTCGTCCTCCTCCCATATGTAGTGGACCACCATGTCCTGTCAATTTTTTTCTCCAAAACTCACTTCCAATCTACCCTCTACCCTTTCTTGTTCCTGACATCCTTTTTTAGGACAGCGTCTTCTCACTTGAACAGCTAAGGTAGCCCCTGGTAGGTCTCCCCAGTTCTGCATTTTCCCCCTTTTTATCAATTCTCTAAACAATTAGAATTCTCTTTTAAAACTGTGACTCTCACTGTCTACTGAACAGCCCCTCACAGTTCCACGCTGTACTTAGGATGAACTGCAGTGAAGCCCACCATGACATACAAGGCCCTGCATCCTGTGCTACTTTCCTCCTTACTTGCTTTGCCCCAGGCCCACACACTGGCTTTCTTCCTTCCCTGGCCAGCACCTTTCTGACCTCAGGTCCTTTGCACATATTGTTCCATTTGCTTAGAACGCTTTCCTTGTGGATGCTTGCATCCTTCGGAGGTCTGAGCTTAAATATCACCTCCTTCACGAGGCCTCCCATGAACCTCCACCTCTCATTCCTCTCTTACAGAAACCCGTTAGCTTCCTTTTGAACTGCTGTGCAATCTGTAATGTTTATTTGTGGATTGTTTACCAGACTGGGAGCTCCACTGCGATAGGGGCTGCTGTTTGTCACTGCTTGACACGATGCACAGTGCCCAGGAAACACAGTATGAGAAAGGGCAGGAGGAATAGCTGAGGGTTCAGGGAGGGAGACAGCTCATTTGTTTTTTGTTTTGTTTGGTTTTGTTTTTGAGATGGAGTCTCACCCTGTCACCCAGGCTGAAGTGTAGTGGTGAAATCTTGGCTCACTGCAACCTCCGCCTCCCAAGTTCAAGTGATTCTCCTGCCTCAGCCTCTCGAGTACCTGGGATTACAGGCATGCGCCACCATGCCTGGCTAATTTTTGTAATTTTTAGAAAAGATGGGGTTTCACCATGTTGGCCAGGCTGGTCACGAACTCCTGACCTCAGGTGATCTACCCGCCTCAGCCTCCCAAAGTACTGGGATTACAGGCGTGAGCCACTGCACCCGGCCTGAGAGAGCTTATTTAAATTTGAAGAATCTCAAAAGGGTCTATTTGTGCTCATTGCCGTGAAAAGGAAGAACTTTACCTTGGTAACCACTGGAGGGGGGAATGGCTCCAGCAGACAGGCAATAAGAGCAAAGGCCTGGAGAGCTCAGGGAGATCCATAAATGCAGAGGGTATAGGAACGGGGGACAACAGGAGGTAACGGGGATCACAGCACAGAGAGCCTGGGCTACTGAGACAAGAGGCGAAGAACTGGCTAGAGAGCAAAGAGGAACAGGACCTGGGAAAACAGCCCAACAGGAGGACATGAGGTTTTAACCACCACCCAGGAAGAACAATCTGGATGGTTTGGCAGTGAGAGGAGGTAATAACACACTACCACGCTAGTGAAATGTCTGCCCTTCCGTGGTAAGAAGAATGGAGATTAAGTTACGACTTACCATGCTTTGGCCTAATTTTAAAACAGCACAAGGAACTGTTTAAAGGCTTCAAAGATTCTGAAGAAAAACCAATCCATTTGCATAACCAGATATAAGATTACATTAGAGACTAGAATATCTGGTTCTTGCCCACGAGAACATCCAGCTTGTCAGGTTAATTCTTCCTTTAAATCAGAGTCAGATGCAAAGTCTGGATAGCCAAGCCAGAATAGGAATGGAGATTTCAAACATAAATCAATTACTTAAAAATTGAGGTAGGGCCAAGGATATGGAGGCAGAGCACTTGAGCAATGATTTTCACTTATCCGGAGTGTCTGGTCCCAGTAGAGGCAGGTAAGAAAAGTTCTATTTTAGTTGTCTTCAAAGGGAAGCCTCATAATACAACATCACAGACATTAATCTCTTTTTCTTGAATTTAGCTTCAAAGACCTGTTAAAGTTAAGCATTCTTGGAACTGGCAATAGCTTGCATCACGTAACGCAAGACAAGAAGCTGTGTGATCAACAGACCAGGACAAGTTGAAGAATGTGACCGCATTTCTGCATTAGAATTTCAAAACCAAATTAAAGCAAGATGCTGGGTCCCACATAGTGCTTGTTAAGGCCAAGACAACAGTTCAACAGAACAGACAGTACAAGCAAACACGTATTTTATTGCTCTATGCTGTTCCTGAAAACAGCCAGCTTGCATTTTGACTGGCAACAACTGGATGTTACCGTATAGATGGCTGTTGGGCGTTCATTAAACATTCATCTTTAAAGATTGATGGAAATTGTCATTTTAAGGGATCATTATAAACTTCCTGGCAAGATTATTGAACTAGGGAGTTGGCTGAAAATTATAAAGAAGAATAAAACCAAGGACTTAAACAAAACCGAAGAACTAAAGCTCATCAAGTTACATATGAGGAAATAATGGTTGAAATTTTGCTTCTCAAAGAAGAGCTGCATTCTACTAATGATTTAACAATACTTGGATACTAGAGATCCTGTGTGGTAAGGATCTCCAACAGCTTAGAAGTGGATGTTTTAAAAACTTACACTATTTAGAGGGTGTAAATCCTTCAGCAAAGAAAAGGAGGAACTAAATAAAGGGGAGAAAAAGGCTAGATCCCAAAAAAGACACTCCAATTTTGATTAGATCCTCTTCTCTGCCAGTGGAGTTGCTATGGAGATAATCTCTTCCTTGGCTATCATTTCAATCATGAAGCTTCTTAGGAAACACAGGTTTGGGGACAGTATTTAAAGGAGTGGGTATGGAGGGTGTGTTTGTTCTTTCACAAATACGATTACTTTTAAATTGTAAAAGAGACACATGTATAATTCTAAGTAGTCACCAGCTTACCTGAAGGAGCTTCCTGATGCATTCATGGTGGCTGTTCTTGGCTGCAAGGTGTAAGGCGCTGTGTCCTAAATGGATTTTTTCAAATAATAATTCTTTTAAAAAAGGTCACACTTAAAAAAAAAATCTCTTTCTTATCTGTGAGAAGACAGCTATAAGGAAATAGGTTATTCTCGAAAAAAGACAGAACTGTGTTTTTTTTTGTTTTTTTTTTGTTTTTGGAGACAGGGTCTCACTCTGTCACCCCGGCTAGAGTGCAGTGACATGATCATGGCTCTCTGCAGCCTCAACCTGCTGGGCTGAAGTGATCCTCCCACCTCAGCCTCCCAAGTAGCATGCCACCACACCTGGGTAATTTTTGTATTTTTTGTAGAAATGAGATTTCACCATGTTGCCCAGGCTGATCTCGAACTCCTGAGCTCAAGCAGTCCTCCTGCCTTGGCCTCCCAAAGTGCTGGGATTAGAGGCATGAGCTACTGTGCCTGGGCTGGAACTGTTTATTCTTGAGAGTGGGGAGAATCGAGCATCCCCCTTCCCACCTACTGGATGACATTCACAGGCTCCAACTGCCGTTCTCTTGGGGTACGAAGCAGCTCCAGGCTAGACGCTTGTGGTGGACTCATGATAATGCAGCTCAGCAGCTCTGCTTTCAGCTGTCTGTATGTTTGCCAAATGTCCTGTGTCCACAAGAGCCATGCCAGGCTACGCCCACCACAGGCTGAGGAACCCAGTGAAGGCAACTCACGAGCCAGCAGAATACATCAAAGATCCACACACTTCAGCCCCTACTTTGGACATCTCATTTCCGCCTCCTCTCAATGTACTCCAGCCCTGAATGGAAATTACCTGGAGTTTTCTGAATTTCAAAGTTCTTATATAGAAGAAGGGAGAGAGTTGTAAAATTCTCGGTGAGATCTTTCCTGACTTTCTCGTTTCAAATTCCAATTTCTCCCTAACTCTTTTAACCCTACTCCCTGCTTTCTTTATCCTTCATAGCACTTAGCAGCTTCTATCACTCCCTTTTACCTCTTTCTCTATACAGACACACACTTATATAGACAATTGCTTTTCCCCCTACGAGAATCTAAGCTTGGTGAGGACAGACACCCATGTTAATTCCCTGCTGTATCTCTAGTATCGACAACACTGCTGCGGCACAGTAGGCTCTCAATACATTTCTGTCCATCTGAATTAGAGGGTATGCTCATTTCAAATGTCTGGATTGGGGGACCTGGGGAGAGGGTCAGAGCAGAGGACCTGACCACTGCCACACAACACAGCACACCTAGTAAACTCTTAATCCTGGATTTCCCAAACTATTTGACCCAATATAACACCTGCAGATAACTCCCATACTTTAGGATGTGCTTAAAGCACTTTCTCAACCTTAGCACCACTGACCTTATAAGCTGGATAAAATATATAATATATGTTTTATGTATTATAACCATACACATTGATTAAAGGGTATCATAGAAGAGAAGGCCACCCAAAAATCAAAACCAAAGCTAAACCAGCAACTGGAGATGCGAGGGATAGGTAAGGGCTCTCCAGTTTTCCTCCTTCTAAGGATTCATATTTTCATATCTGAGCTGCTCACTCTCCTAAATCTCTTTTCTTTTATGAGAAAAGAAGTTTTATTAGGAAAGTCAAGTGTGCAAAAGGATCAGAGAACACTCAAGATATGTGAGTGGAACAGAAACTGCAAATCATCTTTTAATCTCTGTTTTACCTCCTTCTACAGCAAAACCTTGCATTTTTATTTATTGAATAAACAAATAAAAACAGTGAATATCACTGTTTCTATGTACAAGCACATTCTGAGTTTTAAACAAATGCCTTACAAATGAAGTTTTGGAACACATCCTGATTGTAAGAAGGAGGCTGTTTATGCTGTACATACAATGCATTAACTTGTCCTTGTTATGGACTAAAGCTGTTCTGCATAAGCAGCACCCACTGGAAACAGGCACAGTTCTCCGAAGACAAGACGGTTGGGAGATGTAAACAACTTATAAAATAACAGGGTTTCTTTTCACTTTGAATAAGTGTTCTAGTCAAACCTGGAAGTGCCAGGTTTCTATAGAAGCAAAAATTCTTTTATTCCCCAGCCCTGTGATGTTTTTCTAATGAGCAACACAAAAGTACTTTTCACTAAAAATAGTTTCAAAATCCGAATGACGCATCATTCCCTGAACACTATAACACTGAAGTAAGAGGTCTCTCATCGCTAATATTAACACAAAATTCTCTCTCCAAATGCAAAATTTTCTGGACAAAATATTATTTTAGTGACAGAATCCAACTATGATGAGACAATGTATCTCTGACTCCCATATAGCTGTGGATCTGTCTAGAATATCAGGAAGCAATTTCCCTACAGGCAAATAACAAGGGCAACCCTAAGTACATTCCAGCAGAATTCTGCCTGCGATAAAAGACTAATGATATTTATAAATTAAGAGTCTTGGACTATTACAGGTAGTCTAAGAACCCTATTACTTAAAGGCTGTCTGAGGAGAATGGCCCAGCTGCTCTGGCCATAGGGCACCTTTCCCTAAAACTACCTCAGACTGTGACCATGTATTCAATTCTTAAGACAGCTGGAAAAAAACAGGGAAGAATTAAGTAATATCATAGAGGAATCATTAATGGGACTATAAAAATACTTTTCAAGTATATGTGAAAAATGTTAAAACCAGTGAAACCATAGGATACAAAGATATGGCTAACAAATCCCAAAGGTGAATGTTTCTTAAATAGTTAGAAATAAACTATTTCTTAAATAGTTTCAGATCACAATACAGCAACATTTAAAAATAAAGATAATTAAATGACATTCAACTAGAAATAAAGTTTTAAAATATTTTCTTAAAAATCAGTTTTTGAATGCAGAATATGTTTAAACAACAAAGTATAAATTGATTTGTTTTTTATTTACAATTTTAACTATATTTAACCATTATTTTTGGAATTCCTCATCTTCACATCAAATTTTTATCACTGAAGCACAAGTCCATTCACCTTGTTGTAGTTCCAGGAGAGATAAAATCTGATTGTAAAGGATTTATTTATAATAACCATTCTTACCAATAAATACTTTTATGAAATTATCCCTTAGTTTCTCCTTATTTTAAAAGTACAGTGTAGATTTGAGGCCAGGCATGGTGGCTCACACCTGTAATCCGAGCACTCTGGGAAACCGAGACGGTTGGATCTCTTAGCCCAGGAACTCAGAGACCAGCCTGGGCAACATGGTGAAACCCCATCTGTACAAAAAATACAAAATTAGATGGGTGTGGTGGCATATGCCTGTAGCCCCAGCTACTCAGGAGGCTGAGAGGTGGGAGGATCACTTGAGCTCCAGTCTGGGCGACACAGCAAGACTCTGTGTCAAAAAAAAAAAAAAAAAAAAAGATTTGCACAGTGTTTTACACAGACACAAAAGATGCTTTGGGTATGTGTATCTTCCTTAAATTTTATTTTGATTTATTTATTTTAAAAATAGAGACAGAGTTTTGCCATGTTGCCCGGGCTAGTCTCGAACTCCTGGGCTCCAGTGATCCTCCCAACTCACCCTCTCAAAGTGCTGGGATTATAGGTGTAAGCCACCGTGTCTGGCCTATGGGTATATTTGAAATATTCTCATGGCCGGCCAGGTGTGGTGGCTCGCACCTGCAATCCCAGCACTCTGGGAGGCCAAGGTGGGTGGATCGCTTGAGCCCAGGAGTTTAAGATCAGCCTGGGCAACATGGTGAAACCCCATCTCTACTAATATTACAAAAATTAGCTGGGTGTGGTGGCACATGCCTGTAATCCCAGCTATTCAGGAGACCGAGGTGGGAGAATCACTTGAACCTAGGAGGCAGAGGTTGCAGTGAGCTGAGATGGCGCCAGTGCACTCCAGTCTGGGTGACTAATTTTTTTTATTTTAAAGATACTGAAATATTCTCATGGCCAAGTTATGCTGATCATTATATATGGTTGGCCTTTTGACCTCTTCATACATGAGTTAATAGCAAATAAATTCCCATAAATCATGAATTTATTGGGTATAATTTGCAATTATATTTGAAAACACCACATACTCTAAAGTGCCTGAGTTTCAAGGCACGCTATCTTTTGTGCCTTCACACAGTGTCAAATTTGAGTGGGATTAAAGGGTGTCATAGAAGAGAAGGCCACCCAAAAATCAAAACCAAAGCTAAACCAGCAACTGGAGATGCGCGGGATAGGTAAGGGCTCTCCAGTTTTCCTCCTTCTAAGGATTCATATTTTCATATCTGAGCTGCTCACTCTCCTAAATCTCTTTTCTTTTATGAGAAAAGAAGTTTTATTAGGAAAGTCAAGTGTGAAAAAGGATCAGAGAACACTCAAGATATGTGAGTGGAACACAAACTGCAAATCATCCTTTAATCTCTGTTTCTACCTCCTTCTACAGCAAAACCTTGCATTTTAAATTTTATTTATTTATTTATTTATTTATTTGAGATGGAGTCTCACACTGTTGCCCAGGCTGGAGTGCAGTGGCATGATCTCAGCTCACTGCAACCTACGCCTCCTGGGTCCAGGCAATTTTCCTGCCTCAGCCTCCCAGGTAGCTGGAATTACAGGCGCCCGCCACCACGCCCAGCTAATTTTAGCAGAGACAGGGTTTCACCATGTTGTTCAGGCTGGTCTTGAACTCCTACCTCAGATGATCCTCTTGTCTTGACCTCCCAAAGTGCTAGGATTACAGGTGTGAGCCACCACACCCAGCCAAAACTTTGCCTTTTTAACTGGTAAAATGGCTGCCCAGAAGTCCCCAGCTCCCCATAAAGCCAGATATGGCTATGGACCACATTCCCTGTGCATCAGATCTGGGTGGAAATGTGCAGGTGCAGTGTGTGGGCCACACTTGCCTTTCCCTTACTGCTGATGGGACACAGGTTCTGGGGAGTCATCCTGGACCCCTGGGACCCAGTAATACCGTAGATGGGAGAGCAACAAGGTGAAGGGGCCCAGGCAGAGCTGCCATACCAGTGTGGACTCACCTGAGCGGGATACAATGCTATCTTGTTTAAGCCCCTCTTATTTAGAAACTCTATCACATAGTATCCGATGCATATGCTTGTTAATAAAGGGAGTCTGGAAGCTAGTGCCTGTGGTAATGCTTCTATTTAATTCTATCTCATACTCCAGGGTGCTAAATGCAAACTTAAAAAAAAAAAAAAAAAGACTAGGAGTCAATTTTACTATTTGCCTAGGAGAAGTGTTTTCTAAAGAAACAGATATAATTGCCTATTCTTACTGCAATGAAAAATGCCAGACAAATAATGTGAGTCTAGTTCAGAGATGGTCCAGCGAGCCTGACCGCTGATTTTCCCATCTGGTCACTATATGCCTGTGGGCTAGTTGGCAAACTAGCAATTAAGGAATGGGAGGAGGCCGTGCGTGGTGACTCACACCTGAAATCCCAGAACTTTAGGAGGCCGAGGTGGGCAGATCACTTAAGGTTAGGAGTTTGAGATCAGCTTGGCCAACACGTGAAACTCCGTCTCTACTAAAAATACAAAAAATTAGGCGAGGTGACAGACACCTGTAATCCCAGCTACTTGGGAAGCTGAGGCAGGAGAATCACTTGAACCCGGAAGGCAGAGGTTGCAGTGAGCCGAGATCAAGCCATTGCACTCCAGTCTAGGCAACAGAGCGAGACTCCATCTCAAAAACAAACAAACAAACAAACAAACACAAAACAAAACAAAAAAGGGAATTTGGGGAAAACCCAAAAATCAAAAACCTAAGTCATGTTCTGGAGTCTTTCCTTTGGATTTTCTTTTTTGATTTGTAGGTGTGGTCACTGAAAACCTTTAAAAAGAAAAAAGATGTAAAACCTTTCAAAAGCCCAATGTATACAAGATAATAAAGATGATCTGGCTGGAGTAGCTATAATCATGATAATACAGTAGGGAAATGCAGTGAGCACTTATGTTAGCCTGACGCTGCCAAGATGCCCACACCAACCATCTCACTTAAGCCTCAAACCTCCAAGGCTATATAAAATGACATGACTGTCGATGTTGCACCAGAACTACATCCAAGGCCTTATCTTCTGACAGCGTTTTGCTCTTAAAATTGCTTGTAAAGCATCCATAAAAATTCTCAGATTTCCAAGCATTTCATGTAGAAAAACAGCTTTTTAAAATGCTAACAGATTCTTGCTTCTATAACTTAAATTCAGTCAAAAGTTTAAAAAGTAGGAAATTATACCAATTTGACCATCCTGAAGACATTAATCACAGATAAAAAGAATAAAAAGAGCCAGTGTAATAGATTTTGAAAGATGGTTTTGTGTGTGTGTGTGTGTGTGTGTGTGTGTGTGTTTTGTTTTTTTCAAAAATTCTACAGGGCAGGATTTATGGTAACAGATCTTTGTACCAGTTCTCACAGGGTCTTGAGATTGAAGGTGACTGCATCTCAGTAATAAAGTGGCAAAACTTAAGGTAGGTTCAGTGAAAAGACAATACCTGTAAAAGTTAAGCCATTTAATTCATCCCTTAACCACCACAACACATGTTTAGGACTAGTGATGACCACTAAGCACTGTTACTCATGTAACCTCATCCTTCCCTTGTATTCAGATATGCTTTCTTAAGAGGGAGAGTGAGCAGGTGGGTATTATAGCCAACAGGTAAGACACAGGCATGGGAAATAAAAGCCATTACAATTTAACCTGTTTATTGGGACAGAAAAAAAATGAGAAGTGTTTTTCAAGATGCGCTTTTTTCCATGCAGTGTTCTTCTTCTTTTGTTCCTGTGTTCTCTTTGCATGCTTTCAAGAAATCATGGGAAGAAGCTGGTACCTCATTCAGAACAAAGTAAAACAATGAAGCCCAAGGAGCGAAGTGCTGGCATCATGGCTAAAAATGTCAGGGGAGAAGGAAGTGACGGAAGCTCTGAGCCATCTTCAACCCACGGAATGTTCGGACAATGTCCTGTGACCCCAAAGTGCTGTGGATTCCACCAATTTCAATTGGTTCCCACTGGCCAATCCCGGGAAATATCCAGGCTGTGTCTGCAGCACTCCCTCCAGTGTTGCTCTTAGAGAGTGGTTCCATCTTAGTCTGCAGGAAGTGGGCACTGCCCTGGGGCATCCAGGTCTTCCTGCCCAGCACCGTACCAGCCTCTCAGGAACTGGGTGAGGGCTCTGGTGATAAATACGAGCTCTACCCACAGGGTGTTATGAGGCCACAAAGAACTATGCTTCTTAAGAGCCTTTAATTCGGGAAATGAAACTGGTGGGATATTTCTTAAATTAAAATGCAGGATATAGAATTTATTGTATAATGTGATCTCAGGCATGTAAAAATATATTGGGAAAATCTGGAAGGAAATACAACAAAATAGAATTTTTTTTTTTTCTGATAGGAGTAGGAACTTGAGTTATCTTCTTCTTTATAGTTTACTGTATTTCTTAACTTTTCTACAATGAGCATGTATTAAAAATAACTTACTCTGGCTGGGCGTGGTGGCTCATGCCTATAATCCCAGCACGTTGGGAGGCTGAGGTGGGTGGATCATCTGATGTCAGGAGTTCAGGACCAGCCTGGCCAAGATGGTGAAACCCCATCTCTTCTAAAAATACAAAAATTAGCCAGGCATGGTGGTGGGTGCCTGTAATCCCAGCTACTTAGGAGGCTGAGGCAGGAGAGTCGCTTGAACCTGGGATGCGGAAGTTGCAGGGAGCAGAGATCGTGCCAGTGTACTCCAACCTTGGCAACAGAGCCAGACTCCATCTCAAAACAAAACACACACACACACACACACAACTTATTTTTCCCTACAATAAAAAGAGGTGAGGGAAGATTTTGGTTATGCTGAAAATAACTACAGTCCTGTCTAATCTATTTCTTAACATCAAGTACAATGAAACAAAACTATGTGACAGCACCAGTTTATTCACTCTGAGCTAATGCTTTCAGATTATGGGTTTCTTAGAGGGAAACTTCCCCTACTTAAGAGGACATACATCTCATTAGGGGTATTTTAACAAATCCTACTGCACCATGTGGTTTTATGGCATAACTTTAAGAGCAATGACAATGAACTTTAAAAGCAAACACAATGACTGAGTCTTGAGATTAAAGATCACTTTAATAGGAACAACATAAATTAGTATTTTCCTCAAGGCAGTCACTTAAGGAAACCACTTATCCCCCTATATTGATGTTGCCATTTCTCAAAATATTTTTGGAACTTTCTGTGGAACTGCTCAGAAAAATCGTTCTGTTATTTCAATCACTCCCTATTTTTGACCAAAAATGGTTTTACCAGTTTGACACATTATTTACCTGACTTGACATCAAATTTTTTTAGGCTCTTAGATTTGCCCTAAAGAAAACCCTATTCTCAAAGGATAAAGATTCCCAATCACTGAGATTCTTTTTTTTAAGTCCTCACACAACGAAAACAATTCTAAACCTGTTCCCAACCATATTTTGAGTAATAATAGCATTCCTGCAATACCTGGCTGATCCCCCAAGATGACTAGTCTGAAGAGGCCAATTTTGGCGGTGGGAGAAAAGAAAGAGATCCATTACAGATTCGTGAAAACCCGTGATAAAGGCAATGGAGTTAGGTTGATTTTGTATCCCAGTAAACACTAATAAAAACCTATTAGAAGCCAAAAATTCTTGAGTACAATAGAAAAATGAAAAACCATCAGTGGTTACTTTGGTCCTTTGAGGTGGCCAGCAGGGGCAGAATCTCAGGCTGGACACCCCAGGGGTTCCTTCTTATAGGACAAGATAAGACTAGCTACCTTTTGTCTCCATTTGCCTTGTTCATCATTTGTCAACAATGGCTTCACATTAGAATCACCCAGGGAGCTTTAAAAAAAAATACCAGTTGACTGGCAACATCCAGACAATGGAATCTGAATCTCAGAGGGTAAAGTGTAGGTATATATATTTGTGTGTATGTGTGTGTGTGTGCACGCCTGTGTGTGTACTGTTTATTCTTCTCTTTTCCCTTCCTTCAAGTTCCCAGGTGAACTGGATGCCCTGAAGTACAGAAAGGGGTGAGAATCGTGGGCAGCTGGTCAGATGAAGATCAAGGCTTCCATCTACAGAGCCTATCTCAGTTGATGAAATGAGCTCCTGAGTAACTCACTCGTCACCTCACACTATGATTCATAAAAACAGAAATTAGGGACTATTCCTTGGTCTGTACATACAATCTTAGAAAATAATATAAAAAATGAGGATAAGAAGCATACAGTCTCTAGTTGACTAACCACATGAAAGATGAAAACACGGAAGTAGGCTACACAACGAACCCATGTCAGAGTCTAGTTATTGGGGGTGATTCTCTTTTCTTCTTTTGGACTCTAAATTTTATCTGTAGACTCTAATTTTTTCTTTCTTTTTTTTTTTTTTTTCAGAGACAGTGTTGCTCTGTTGCCCAGCCTGGAGTGCAGTGGCACAATCTTGGCTCACTGCAACCTCCGCCTCCAGGATTCCAGCGATTCTCGTGCCTCAACCTCCTGAGTAGCCAGAATTACAGGTGCATGCCACCATGCCTGGCTACATATTTTTGTATTTTTAGTAGAGATGGGGTTTCACCATGTTGGCCAATTTGGCCTCGAACTCCTGGCCTCAAGTGATCCACCTACCTCAGCCTCCAACAGTGCTGTAATTATAGGGTGAGTTACCACACCTGGCCTTAAATTTTCCATAATGAATATGTATCACCTTTTGATACCTAATCTAGTGCTGGCCTGCTGACTTAAGAGATTAAAAACCACATACCGGTAGTATCTTGGGCTGTCACATCCACACCATGTGTAACCATGACCCTGAGGCATTCCACGTGTCCTTTTGCAGCAGCAAGATGGAAACTGGAAAGAAGTAAACACAATCTCCTTGAGATTTCTACTCTTTAATGTTCATCTCCAACAAATTTTTTTCCCTGCCATTTCATGTACAATTTCTCTTCCTTGAGCTCCACAAACACCCACTGACTACACATTATTATCAATCTCATTTTGAAGAGGAGGAAACAGAGGCTCAGGATGGTCTGAGAATTTTCTCATTGACAGCTGTAGTTAAATAATGGAGCAGGAGTTTGATCTTCCAGCCCCAAAGACCAGGCTTGAAAAAAGTAAGATTCAGTCATATATTTATCTCTTGATGAAACAAATTAGAAAGTCCCAACTAGATTGAATTTCTAAGTAATACGTCTTTATCAATGTTTTCCTATTGTCTAGTGTTTTCACCACAGCTATTTCACCATTTTAAAGTGATATGCTCTAAAAAAAAAATCTTGTCTAAGTCAGAGTGGCCAAGGTTCTTGGACAACTCAATGCCCACTGTTATGTTGTATCTGAGTAACAATAGTTGCATGCAATATTTGATAAGTGTCTAATGTGGGTCAAGCATCTGACTACACACTTTTATGCATTGTTTTTCATTCCTAAGACAGCTCTTTAAAGGTGAGTTCTATTACTTTCTTCATTAGATGGCAGGTGTCTACACTCTAGTGCAAACAGCATTAGAGAAGGCCCACCATTAAGACTCCAGAACTCAATGAAACTTGGGAGCACGAACCATGATCAGCATGTTTAGATTGGGCATTAGAGGAAGGGATAATATCCAAATGCGAAATCAATCATCCCTGCATGTCCTGGGATGAAGGGCACTTTTGCATGCAGAAAGAAGCAAAGTACAATTCCACAGGGTGGTCAGGCCCAGAGGCCAAGATGGCTGCAAAATCTGGGCAAGTTTCCCTTCTCTCAGTTTCCATCCTGTAGAGAGGTTAATGAGTCTTCTAGTTCTTCCCCTGCCTCAGTCCTCTTTTAGGGATGTGACCTCAGGATACCTCTCATGAAGTCTCTTAGTGTCTGTACCTCTGAATTAATGTCCAGATAATATTTTCTCATTGGGTAGGATCTGTCATTGAAATCCAGGGTAACATGAAAAGTCCGATAGCTGGAAAGTCCGATAGCTGATATTTAAACCCAAGTTGGTCTGATTCCAGACTTCTTCTCTTAATAACTTGGCTGAGTGAGGGGGACATATCAACAAATAGGAATACTTCAGTACTCATTGCAAATCAGCCATAACATAATGATCTGTGTGTTTTGGGAAGTCATTTTAACCTCTCTGCACCTAAATTTCCTCCATTGTAAAGGCTGGGGATCAAGTCAAATAATTTCTAATGGTTCCTTTGGCTCTAATGTTTAATTATTTTAGCTTACCTGTCTCTACTCACTGCAACTACTTCTGTATTTGTGCAGCAATCTATGTGTAATATCTATTTACAGTCACAATTTATTTTATAAGTGATTTCACATTACAGTAAAACTTTGCATGCAATAATTTGGGAATGTAGTGACTTTTCATTTTTTTATATTGTTTGAGATGGAGTCTCATTCTGTTGCCTAGGCTGGAGTGCAGTGGCACAATCTTGGCTCTCTGCAAACACCGCCTCCCAGGTTCAAGTGATTCTCCTCCCTCAGCCTCCCGAACAGCTGGGATTATGGGCGTGTGCTACCACACCAAGTTGATTTTTGTATTTTTAGGAGAGATGGGGTTTCACCATGTTAGCCAGGCTGGTCTCAAACTCCTGACCTCAGGTGATCCACCCACCTCAGTCTCCCAAAGTGCTGGGATTACAGGCATGAGCCACCATGCCTGGCCATAGTGACTTGTTTAAATGGAATTTCTGATTCAATATAGCTTAACCAAACTATATTGGGAGTGCAATAAATTACTCCACTTCTCAACATTGTTGGGATAGCTTCATTTTACAGTAAGTTCACTTTTAAGCAGTAAGGTTATTATTAATCTTGGTGGAAGGTTTCTAAAAGTTTCCCAGCCTTAGGAATAGTACATGTAACATAATTAATTGCTCTTGGGAATATGGAGTCTCTTCAATTATTGAATTGTATGTTTAGGGATACTAATTGAAATGACCCTGGATTACTAAGCCCTAAAATTGATTAATGTTTAGCTTCTTAATGTCTTTGTGTTTGTTTGTAAGCTGTTCACTATGCCATCTCCTAAAAACTAAATCAAAAGTATCTAAATAAGAGAGTAGCCATATCCCATTCTAAAGATAAACATACCAGGAAGTGTCTACTGCACATGTACATATACACACACCCCAATCAATCAATTATATTTATCTATATTTAACTTTTGATTGAAATATAACATGTAAAGAAAGCTACACATATAATTGTATCGCTTGCTAAATTTTCGCAAATGAAATATTTTTCTTTCATACGAATCAAGAAACAATGTGGTCAGAGACCCCAAAACCCTCCTGCTGGCACCCCAGAAGTTCTCCATGTGCCCCTTTTAGTTACTAACCCCTTCCCCATGTGATATTTTTATTTTTTTCTACTCTGAGGCTCCTTGGATTACCTCTGCATTACATAGTCTATGTATGGGTGGTTGGAACTGCAGACCATCTGCCAGTGAAACATTATTATAGGCCACTCCTGTACATTGGTAAATGCAGTCTGTTGAACGTGATATGATATTCTACAAATGATCTGGGAAATGCAGAGTTTCAGGATCATCACTTGGAAGGCCCCCGATCAACACAAGGCAGAAGTGAGGTGTTAGGAAGCTGCGCTCAATTTCCATTCCCAGAGCAGAATTTTCTTAGACACAGCTTTTTAAAAGAAAATCCCTGATATCAACCTGAATTGACATATTTGATGGCTGAAACACATTTTATTGAGGGATCCAGTTAGTTAAAGCTTCATTGCATATGTTTTAATAAATTGTGTGTGATAGTGAGAGATTTTATTTTGTCCTGCCTCTCCCATTGAGAGTTTAGATCAGTAAGTGACTTTTTTTCTCTATTCTGGGGACTTTCCAACTATTATCCTGCAGAATGCTTGCATCCTGCTGAGAAAATAGAATGACAGAATTTTCCAAATTCATTGTTTTGGCTTCATGTATTTTACCTAAAGCTGCATCACTTAACTGCTCTTACAGATAAAACGGACAAAGTACAAACAAATAGAAATAACTAGAAACAGCTCATTCTGTAAGGATAGTCTTGGCTTTGATTTTACACTGCATGTATCTAATACCATATTTTTTGCTAGTAAAACCATTGCTAGTTCATGTAATTCAGTTTAACATTATTTCAAGGTGTTTCTGCAAGAAAACTCTAACATCCAGGTGTTTGCTGTGTTCTGATGTTACATGAAAGCTTCTGCTCTGCTTTCTAAAACACACAGGCATAGGAATGATCATGAAAAGCAGGAAAGGGGAAAACTGATCATTGTAGCTAGAAGTGTATGATCCATTTCTCCAGACAAGGAGCTCCACTGTGTATCATCATTCCTCTCACTGGGTATGCACTTCTGGCAAATGGAAGCAAAGCCAGGAAACACAGTCTGTGAGTCTGCTCTTGGGGAGATAGTCACTAATGCTGTGTGCTCTCTCTGCCCCTCCAGGTCTACCCTCTGCCCAGAGGCAGTCCCCTAATGAACTGTATCCAATGGGCTGCCCTGTGTTTTGGCTCCTGGCTGGGCTTGCCCAGTGAGAATGACAATGGGGTTCAGGGCATCATCTCCTCCCCTCCTCCCCTGGCCACATCTCAGCAGTGGCTGCCTTCCTCTGTGAAGACTACAGCTCTGCCAGGCCGGCTCTCCCAAAGCCACAGCTGCAGCTCTCCCTCCTTGCCCCTTCACGTCAAGAGTAGAAATAGATACTCACTGTTGCTAGAATCCTGGGCGGCCTTCCCAACCTTACTGGTTTCCCTTAACCTGGCCACATATTTGTAAATAGTTCCTTTCTTAAGTTCTCATCAATTATCCTATTTGATGCTACCTATTCCTGCTAGAACCCTGAATTACAGCAGGGTTGGGTATTTTGTGTGTGATGATCCACAGGATGAACTGTTAAGTTCTAGTGGATATTATCTGATTAAACATTTCTAAGAGCCAATTCAGGCTATCCTTTTCAAGTTTTAATTGCCACATATAGTTTGTTTGCTTATTTAACATATGGGCATTGTGGCTAAAATGTAATGAGAGAATATACCATATAACTTTTTAATTATATGGCATATAGTAAGTGACTTCAAAAAAGTTTTCTAATGTGGTCTTAGGCCAAAGTAGAAACCTGTTTAAAGGGTTGAAGAATATACCTCTCCACAGGTAAGAAAAACAAATGACTTTAGAAAAAGCCAGCACACAGTCTGGAATGTCCCACTACTCAATAAAGAAATACTAAAATTCAAACTTTTTACGGTAAACTTGGTTTTGAGAGAATAATTAAACCCCCAACAATACATATGGGCACCAACACACATGGATACAAACAACTGCTACAAAAACAAAATTAAAAAGCCATCAAAATTCACATACTTCTTACCAACTCAACCATCCATGTAATTTGTAAAATGTAATTAAGACTCTCAGAAAATACAAAAATGTATCAGCTCCTGAACCCTCCCATCATGCTAAGGTTTCATTCATTCTACTTGATGCAGACTCTAAAGGAATTACTTAATTTTATCAGAGTCACTGACATATTACTCATTGAAGTACATACTAGAATTGTGGTCTACAACTGGGAAATTCTCAATAAGTTCTGTGGGCATATCCTGTGTAATAATGAGGGTTCTTCAGTAACGAGTTAGAAGTAAAATAAAATTTACTAAATATTCTATACTATATACTATGTATATATACACACACACCCATATACACACTATACATGTTATATATATTGTACCATATTCTACTATTAAAAATGTGCAGGCTAGGTTTAGAAAAAAATGCAAAATAAGAAAGCATAACTATCAAGAAAGTCATTTTGATCTCTATTGCTTGCTCTCTTTAAAATATCTTACTTTTTATATAATACAGTAATGAATCATTGCCATAATTTTAGTCAGAAAATCATTTTACTACTTAACTTGGAATGTAGCATCTATAACCTGAAAGAGTTTGCTCAATGAGTTATCACATAAAAGAAAACCAAAATGGTCAGCTTTGTCCTGTTCGTATGAAAGGTGCGCAAATGCAGAAGAAATAGGCACAAATCAGACAACGAAGTGACTGTTGACGATTCCCTACCAACCCATCTCCTGTATATTATGAAAGCACTTATATATTCAATCTGGGCATCTTACACTTGAACAACCAACTGAAAGAGCAACCTCACTTAGTTTATTCCCCTCAGAGAGAACGGAAGCTCCTAGAAATAGGACCCCTGCCTCCTTTTTGTCTCACTCTCCAACCCTACACCTAGAGGCAGCTATTAATCAGGAGTGGAATAAACACCAATGTACAGAAGAACAGGGTGGGAAAACCACACTACTAACTTCTTTTCTGTATCTAATTTGAATATCAAGTCATCTTAACGTTTTAATTTCAGGGACTCTGGTTCTTATTCCTAATGTCTGTGATTTTGAAAAATTAAAGCTTCCAACCTTATAGCTTTATCAAAGCTTAGAAGAGGGACAAAAACATCTAGTCAGATGATAAAGTATAACAAGAAGCAGGATATTAGGGAGGTAGTGCTGGTAACCTTAAGGACTCAGACTATCTGGGTTTGAATCTATGCTTCCTTACTTATTAGGCTCTATCTCCATTTCCATGTCAGTAAAATGTGTTGTGAGGTATACAGGAATTACGTACAAAAGCACTTTGTAAAGTGTGAAGTGGGAAATAAACACTCAAAACATGCCACCAATTATTGTATCCTCACCAACACAAAGCACGGCACAGAGTCTGTGACATGTTGCTTGCTAAAAGGAATTGTTTCAATGTTCACAAAGGACACAGTAGCAAAAGTTAAATCAGAACCACCACTGCTTAAAAAACGAAGAGGGGAAAGGAGGGGCAAAAGCTATGTGTGTTTCCATTGAATGGAAACTTGGGAACAAAGTCGTAGACAAGTAGCAAACCACAATAAACCACCCAAGACAAGCCTTGTCTAACGCCCACACTTGAGAAGCTGACGTTCTGGCACCTCTCACAGAAGTGATCATCCCCAAAGCAGGGTTTGGCAGCAGCAAGTCATTAACATTTAGCCTCGGAATGTGAACCAGAAGCACAGCAAACTTTGAATAAGATACTCAAGTGGAAAGTTACGTTCTTTTGGGTAGAAAAACATGACCAGCCAGTGGCAGAACCTGATATGTAGATGACGGTGAGTAGATTTCCCTTCTCATGTATGCGGTGACTGATAAATGTCAGCATCCTCACAGGCTGGGGCTCTCTATCTAGACAGCAGGCAGTCATCTGTGGGGTCATCTCAGGCTTAGGAAGCAGATGGTGCCCAAGGCCAGCACATGACTCATTAAGAGCATGACTGGTGCCCTCTGATGGCCTGTGTCCTGGATAGCTGGCAACTCTAAATAAAGAGAACTTACAGATTAGGATGGGGTAGGGGGCGAGGGCAGTAAGTTGATAAAACTTACCTATCCTCTTTAAACATACTGTTTTTTGTTTTTGTTTCTGTTTTGAGGTGGAGTCTCACTCTGTCGCCCAGGCTAGAGTGCAGTGACTCAATCTTGGCTCACTGAAACTTCCACTTCCTGAGTTTAAGTGATTCTTGTGCCTAAGCCTCCCTAGTAGCCGGGATTACAGGTGTGCACCACCATGCCTGACTAATTTTTGTGTTTTGGCAGAGATGGGGTTTCACCATTTTGGCCAGGCTGGTCTTGAACTCCTGACCTCAAGTGATCCACCTGCCTCGGCCTCCCAAAGTGCTGGGATTACAGGCGTGAGCTACCATACCCAGCCAAACATGGTATTCTTAACAATGTTAATTCTAAGGCATTGGAATTAACTCAAGTATCGTATCATTTTGATATTTCTATAGTTGTATATTTTTACAAGTACTGCTACTTCTATAGCTAAAAGTATTCATTCATATATTTACTATAACATTAGGGTATCTATGTGTGAGACATGGTTCTAAGGAAACAATAATGAATAAAACAAAGTTCCTGCCTTTATGGAGCTCGACTTTCAGCAGGAAGACTAAAGAGAACCAATGGTTTCAACTGGGGGTGCTTTTGCACCCTTGTCCTTGGAATATTTGGCAATGTCTGGAGACATTTTTTATTATGGACTAGGGAAGAGGGAGAGAAGGGAGATTCTATTGGCATCTGATCTGCAGAGGCCAGAGATGCTGCTGACCATCTCTACAATGCACAAGATAGGTCCCCACAACTACAAATTGTCTATCCAGACTAAAATATCAGTAGTGGGCTGGGTGTGGTGGCTCATGCCTGCAACCCAGCACTTTGGGAGGTGGAGGGGGGCAGACTGCTTGAGCCCAGGAGTTCAAGACCAGCCTGAACAACATGGCCAAATCCTGTCTTTACAAAAAAAAAATTTAAAAATTAGCCAGGTCTGGTAGCACATGCTTGTAGTCCCAACTACTCGGGAGGCTAAGGCGGGAGGATAGCTTGAGCCTGGGAGGTAGAAGCTATAGTAAGCTGTGATCACACTACCACTGCACTCTAGCCTGGGTGACAGTGAGACCCTGTCTAGGAAAAAAAAAAAAAAAATCAGTAGTACCCAGGTTAAGAAACTCTGTAATAAACCATTAAAGGCAATGTATATACTAAAAACATAATTCTATAAAAACAAATTAAACAAAGACCAAAAAACAAAATAAAAAGAGAATTTAATCTTTATATTGAGTTATAATCCACGTACCATAAAAATCACCATTTTTAAAATGCACAATTAAGTTGCTTTTAGTATATTCACAAAGCTGGCAACCAACGTCATTATCTAATTCTAGAACATTTGCATCATCTCCTCCCAAAAAAAATCCCTTATCCATTAGCAGTCGCTCCCCATTTCCCTACTTTCCCAACTCCCAGGAAACCACAAATCTACTTGCAGTTTCTATGGATTTGCCTATTCTGGACATTTCATTTTAAAGATGGGATCGTATAATACATTGTCCTTTGTGTCTGGTTTCTCTCATTTAGCATGTTTTCAAGGTTCCTCCATGTTGCAGTATGCATTAGTACTTCATTCCTTCCTTAATAATATTTCATTGTATGGATATGCTATATTTTGTTTATCTATTCATTATCTGTTGGACATTTCAGTTGTTTTTACTGGGGATTATTATCACTGCCTCAACATTCACGTACGAGTGGTTGTGTATACACATTTTTCAATACTAATGGGTACATACTGAGGAGCGGAATTGCTGAGTCATATGGCCATTGGGAACAGGCCCCCAAATTTGGCCATAAACTGGCTCCAAAACTGGCCATAAACAAAATCTCTGCAGCACTGTGACATGTTCATGATGGCCATGACGCCCATGCTGAAGGTTGTGGGTTTACCAGAATGAAGGCAAGGAACACCTGGCCCACCCAGGGTGGAAAACCGCTTAAAGACGTTCCTGAACAAATGGCATGAGCAATATGTGCCTTAAGGACATGCTCCTGCTGCAGATAACTAGCCAGACCCATCCCTTTATTTCAGCCCATCCCTTTATTTCCCATAAGGAATACTTGTAGCAAATCTTGTGACTGGTTTGCTGTCAATAAATATGTGGGTAAATCTCTGTTTGAGGCTCTCAGCTCTGAAGGCTGTGAGACCCCTGATTTCCCGCTCCACACTCTGTATTTCTGTGTGTGTGTCTTTGATTCCTCTAGTACCGCTGGGTTATGGTCTCCACGACCAAGCTGGTCTCAGCAAGTGGTGCCCAACGTGGAGGCTCAAATCCAGGTTGAAGGGTCACTGGAGCGACAGTTGGAAAATGTGGAGCTAAGCTGGAGGACACCCGAGTACTCTTTTAAGCAATTCCTGTGGTGACTAAGAAGGGGAGCTTGGAAGCATCAGGGTAACAATTGGACAAGTGTGGGCTCTGGTTCGTTCCACCTTGGAACCTTTTCACACTAATGATGAGGAGGAAGGAGAGTATAATGAAGTAACAGAAGAAGTAACAGAAAAGGTTTGTTTGCCAGCTAAAGCTAAAGTGGCAGAGGAGGAAGAGGTTCATCCCTACCCTTCTGCACCCCCTCCTTATTTTGAAGAAAAAGAGTGGCCTGACCCTCCAGATCTTTCATTTCCAGAGGACACTGGGCAAAAAGTAGTTGCCCCAGTGACTGTTTGAGCAGCGCCTCGAGTGACCGCTCTCAGTTCTACTCAAGACAGGAATTCAGCAAGCTAGATGAGAGGGTGGTTTAGAGGCCTGGCAGTTCCCTGTTAGGATACACTCCCCAGATCAACAGGGAAATATTATAGCTACATTTGAGCCATTTCCTTTTAAATTTGGGAAACACCGTAAGGGGCCCATCCCGGGCCCCATTCCAAACCGGGGTATTTCTGGTTCAGGCCATTCCCTCACCCCTGTACAATGTCTGTCCCTCGCCACAGCCAGTAGTGCCACAGTAGATTTATGCTGCACAAAAGCTGTGAGCCTTCTGCCTGGGGAACCCCTGCAAAAGGTTCCAACAGGAGTCTATGGACCCTTGCCAGTGGGTACAATAGGATTACTTCTAGGAAGGTCTAGTTTAAATTTAAAAGGGGTACAAATGCAAACAGGAGTCATTGATTCAGATTACAATGCGGAAACTCAAATTGTTATATCTACTTCTGTTCCCTGGAAAGCAGAGCCAGGAGAGCGCATAGCACAGCTCCTCATTGTGCCATATGTGGAAATGAGGAAAAGTGAAATTAAATGAACAGGAGGATTTGGAAGCACAAATAAACAAGGCAAAGCAGTTTATTGGGTGAATAGAATGACTGACAAACATCCTACCTGTGAAATAACTATTCAGGGAAAGAAATTTAAAGGTTTGGTAGATACAAGAGCAGACATTTTAACCATTTCTCTACAGCACTGGCTGTCCACGTGGTCAGTTCAACCCACTCAATTTAACATAGTTGGAGTTGGGAAAGCCCCTGAAGTATATCAAAGTAGTTATATTTTGCACTGTGAAGGGCCCAATGGACAACCTGGGACTATTCAACCAATTATAACTTCTGTACCTATAAATTTATGGGGAAGAGATTTATTACAACAATGGGGAGAACAAGTTCTGATTCCAGAACAATTATACAGCCCTCAAAGTCAACATATGATGCAGGAAATGGGGTATGTCCCTGGTATGGGACTAGGAAAAAATTTGCAAGGTTTGAAGGAACTGCTTCAAGCAGAAAGACAAAGTTCCCGCCAAGGTTTAGGATATCATTTTTGATGGTGGCCATTTTTAAGCCTCCAGAACCTATACCTTTAAAATGGTTAACAGATAAGCCAATGTGGATAGAAAAATGGCTGCGAAGTAAAGAGAAACTGGAGGCTGTAGAGGACTTTGCTAATGAACAATTAGAAAAAGGACGCATAGCTCCAACATTTTCCCGCTGAAATTCTCCAGTCTTTGTTATTAAGAAAAAATCAGGTAAATGGAGAATGTTAACTGATTTAAGAGCCATTAATTCAGTTATACAACTTATGGGGACCTTACTAAATGACACTACTTTCTATGGCCATAGAAAGTAGCCATACGTAGGAATCAATTGAAAACATTAAATGACTTTCAAAAATTACTAGGGGACATTAATTGGATACGACTTGTTCTAGGCATTCCTACCTATGCCATGAATAATCTATTTTCTATCCTTAGAGGAGATCCTAGTCTCACTAGCCCTCGGCAATTAACAAAAGCAGCTCAGGCAGAGCTGCAGCTAATCGAAAAGCAAGTCCATAAAGCTCAAATAAATAGAATAGATCCAGAGAAGACTCTAGATTTGCTAATTTTTCCAACTCAGCATTCACCTACTGGTGTTATTGTCCATGAGAAGGACTTAGTAGAGTGGCTTTTTCTTCCACATACTAATTCACGGACTCTAACTCCTTATTTGGATCAAATCACTACTATGATAGAAAATGGGAAAACTCAGATTGTTAAACTACATGGATATGATCCTGGAAAAATTATTGTCCCTCTCACGAAGGCACAAATACAGCAAGTTTTTATAAATAGTCTTACTTGGCAAACCCATTTAGCTGACTTTGTGGGTATTCTCAATAATCATTTTCCTAAAACGAAATTGTTTCAATTTTTCAAATTAACTAATTGGATCCTCCCTAGAATAACTAAATTTAAACCAATTGCAGGTGCTGAAAATGTCTTTACAGATGGGTCTAGTAATGGTAAAACTTCTTATTCTGGCTCAAAAGGTAAAGTTTTTCAGACACCCTATACTTCAGCTCAAAAAGCAGAGCTTGTAGCTGTAATTGAGGTATTGACTGCTTTTAATACGCCCATTAATGTGATTTCTGATTCTTCATACGTGGTGCATTCCACACAATTAACTACAAATGCTGAAAGAAGCTAAAGCTATTATCCAGCAATGCCTAACTTGCCAAAGGGTGCATTCCTCATCTTTTCCAGGAGGAGTTAATCCTCAAGGATTGGAACCTAATTCTCTTTGGCAAATGGATGTCACACATCTTCCCTCGTTTGGGAGACTAGCTTATGTACATGTATGTGTGCACACCTTTTCTTCCTTTGTCTGGGCTACATGCCAATCAGGAGAATCTTCTGCCGGTGTTAAACGTCACCTTTTCCAGTGTTTTGTGGTAATAGGCATTCCAGCTTCTATTAAAACAGATAATGCCCCAGGCTATACTAGTCAACCTCTAGCTACATTTTTCTCTATATGGAATATTAAACACATTACTGGTATCCCATATAATTATCAAGGACAAGCCATAGTGGAAAGAATGAATCTCTCCCAGAAACAGCAGTTGCAAAAGCAAAAGGGGAGAAACAGGGACTACAGAACACCCCATATGCAATTGAATCTTGCATTATTGACTTTAAATTTTTTGAGTCTGCCTAAAGGCCAGATGTTATCAGCAGCTGAACAGCATCTACAGAAACCAGCTGCAAAGACAGAAGCAGAACAACTGGTTTGGAGGAGAAATTCGATAACAAAAACTTCATAAACAGGTAAAATAATAACTTGGGGTGGAGGTTATGCTTGTGTTTCTCCAGGCCAGAATCAGCAGCCAATTTGGATACCATCAAGACACCTGAAACCTTATCATGAGCCAGATGCCAAGGAAGAGATTCCGGGAGGATCCCAAGGACCCCTGGGTTGCAGCCATGTCAGGACTGATGCTGAGGAGGACCCCAACTGTCCTGAGCAACAGCCATCGAACACAGCCACCTACTTGGGAACACATCAAGAAGCTGTCACAGATGGCAGAAGAAAACCTGAGGAAAGTGGGACAACCAGTCACAGTGAGTAATTGAATGGTATCTATGATAGCGGTGATCACCATTGCCATGAGAATTCCTTCAACAAGGGCTGACACAGAGAACAATTATACTTATTGGGCATATTTATCAATCTTGGCTGGCAATAATGCCTGGATGTAATCACTCTACACCACAGTTACGCATGTTTTCTGATCTCAGTATTTACCATTATAAATCTGCTCCTATAATTGAGGCATACCGCCCTCAAAAACCGATTTGTAAACGGAATTGGACCTGGCCAGAAATAGTGAATGTACTTGTTTGGGAAGACTGCATTGCAGAACAGGCAGAGGTGCTGCACAACGATTCCTATGGAATTATTATTGATTGGTCCCCTAAGGGAATGTTTAGCTTGAATTGTACCTCTCAGTCTGCATGCACGGCCACACTATGTTTAGCTGATCTGAACAAAATGGTCAGATGGTAGAAAGATAAGAAATACGGCAAGAGTTCCATGTTTCCTACCATGGAAACATGGTGATATAGTGGCACCTCAACCTCAAATGATATGGCCCACTGTAGGAGCTAAACATAAGGATTTGAGGAAACTATTAATAGCTCTTAATAAGATCAAATTTTGAGAAAGAATAAAAAAGCATCTAGAAGGACACTGTACAAATTTGTCTTTGGATATTGCAAAACAAAAAGAACAAACATTTAAAGCATCCCGGGCACACCTGGCCTCAATGCCAGGAACTGGAGTGCTTGAAGCAGCTGCAGACAGATTAGCAGCTAGTAACCCATTAAAAATGGACAAAAACATGTAGAAGCTCTGTGATTTCAATGATGATTGTGCTTTTAATCTGTGTTGTATTTGTATAGTCTTTAGATGCAGAATCTGGCTCCTGTGAGAAGCAGCTCACTGTGATAAAGAAGCCTTTGCTTTTATCACTTTGGATAAAAAAAAAAAGAGAGAGACGGGGGCTATGTTGGGAACAGGCCCCCAAATCTGGCCACAAACTGGCCCCAAAACTGGCCATAAACAAAATCTCTGCAGCACTGGGACATGTTTGTGATGGCCATGACACCCACGCTGAAGGTTGTGGGTTTTACTGGAATGAGGGCGACGAACACCTGGCCCGCCCAGGGTGGAAAACCGCTTAAAGGCATTCCTAAACCACAAACAACAGCATGAGCGATCTGTGCCTTAAGGACATGCTCCTGCTGCAGATAACTAGCCTGACCCATCCCTTTATTTTGGCCCATCCCTTTACTTCCTGTAAGGAATACTTTTAGTAAATCTTATGAACTGGCTTGCTGTCAATAAATATGTGGGTAAATCTCTGTTTGAGGCTCTCAGCTCTGAAGTCTGTGAGACCCCTGATTTCCCACTCCACACTCTATATCTCTGTGTGTGTGTCTTTAATTCCTCTAGCGCTGCTGGGTTAGTGTCTCCACGACCAAGCTGTTCTCAGCAAGTGTAGACACATTTTTCAATACTAATGGGTATATATCAAGGAGTGGAATTGCTGAGTTACATGGCAACTATATTGAACTTTCTGAGGAACTGCTAACCTGTTTTCTAAAGCTGCTGTACCATTTAACATCTCTATCAGCAATTCACGAGAGCTCCAATTTCTCTACATCCTAGCCAAGACTTATTATCTTCTGGAAAATTTAAGAGATGAGAATTTTAATTACAACCTAAAATTTCCAGATGTAAAACGTGTAGATCTTTCTCAGTGAGCCCTCTGAGGGAGTTCCTTTGGTTAAGTATCAGCTGAAATCTGCACTTCAAGGAATATAAAAAAGTGAATGCAAAACAAATTAGAAACATCCTTCAGCTTTGTCTCTACATAAGCTTTTACTTCTAATTAAAAAGTGTGGGCTTTCCTTTTAAAGACACAAAATGTCATTCAAAAGTCTATATGCCAACATATTTATACCATTAAGAGGGTTTTTTTTTTTCCTTTCTTTTTGTAAAAAAAAAAAAAAAAAATTTACAGAAATGGGGTCTCACTCTGTTGCCCAGCCTGGTCTCAAACTCCTGGCCTCAAGCAATTCTCCCAAACTGGGGTTACAGGTGTGAGCCACCAAACCCACCTACCTCTTCATTTAGATAGGTCAAGAATGCAGTGGAGCTGTGGAGATGCGAAGAGTAAAAAAACCTCTTAGCTACTTCCTAACTCAGGCCCAGTGAGCAGGATGCTGGTCACTGCCTGGAATAGCAGGGTACTAACCAGATTCTCGAACTCCTGGACTCTAGCAATCCTCCCATCTCAGCCTCCCAAAGTGCTGAGATTACAGGCGTGAGCCACCATGCCCGGCCAGGGTACTACCCAGATTCTGATGTAGCTGAAATAACACTTTGACAGCCTATGTCTTGGCTAACTCAAAGAGTGGCCTGGGGAACAGGAGCATATTAGAAATGCAAACTCTCAGGCACCACTCCAAACCTACTGAATCAAAAGCTGCCTTTACAAGATCCCCAGCTGATTCCGTGTACACATCCAAGTTTGAGAAGCACTGCTCTAAACATAGAATAAGTTAAAAACTTCACACCGTCATTTTTTCCTTTTAAAAATATGTTTAAAAAATTTTAATTGACACAAAATATTTTACTTATTATGGAGTACATGTGAATATGTGTTACATGCATAGATTGTAATTCAGGTCAGCATTTGGGATATCTTTCACCTTGAATATTTATCATTTCTCTGTGTGGGTAACATTTAAAGTCCTCTCTTCTACATACTTTGCAATGGAAAGACATTGTTGCTAACTATAGTCACCCTAGTCTATCCAATAGTGTGGTTTATTCATTTGTAGATCTAATGATATGTTTCTACTCTCTTTATCTGCACCCCACCCCGCCCACCCACACCACACACCCATCCCATGCTCTAATATCTACCATTCTATTCTCTGTCTTCATGAGATCAGGGTTTTTTTTGTTTTGTTTTGTTTTGTTTTTTTGAGACAGAGTCTTGCTCTGTTGCCCAGTCTGGAGTGCAGTGGCACGATCTCAGCTCACTGCCACCTCTGCCTCCCGGGTTCAAGCAATTCTCCTGCCTCAGCTTCCTGAGTAGCTGGGATTACAGGCATGCACCACCATGCCTGGCTAGTTTTGTATTTTTAGTAGAGATGGGGTTTCACCATGTTGGTCAGGCTGGTCTCGAGCTCCTGACCTCAGAAGATCCAGATCCACCCGCTTCAGTCTCCCAAAGTTTTGGGATTACAGGCATGAGCCACTGCACGCGGCTGAGATCAGGTTTTTGTTGGGTTTTTTTTTTGGCTCCCACATATTAGTGAAAACATGTGGCATCTTTCTGTGCTGATCTTATTTCACTTAACATAATAACCCCCAGTTCCCTCTATGTTGCTGCAAATGACAGGATTTCATTCTTATTATGGCCAAATAGTATTCCATTGTGTATATGGTACTGCATTTTCTTTATCTATTGGTCCATTGATTGACACTTGGGTTGACTCCATATCTTTGCTATTGTGAATTGTAAATAGTCCAAGTGCAGATATCCCTTTGATATGCTGATTTCCTTGTTGTTGTTGTTGTCTCTTGAGATAGTGTCTCATTCTGTCGCCCAGGCTGGAGTGCAGTGGTGCAATCTTGGCTCATGGCAACTTCTGCCTCCTGGATTCATGCAATTCTCGCACCTCAGGCTCCTGCTGGTATTACAGGTGCATGCCACCATGCTCAGCTAATTTTTGTATTTTTTAGTAGAGATGGGGTTTCACCATGTTGGCCAGGCTGGTCTCGAACATCTGACCTCAAGTGATACTCCCACCTTGGCTTCCCAAAGTGCTGGGATTACAGGCATGAGCCACTGCGCCCAGCTCTTTTCCTTGTTTTTAATTTTTGGGGGTACATAGTGGGTATATATATTTATGGGGCACATGAGTTTTGGTGGGGTTGTTTTTAGAAATGGTCTCATTCTGTCACCCAGGCTGGAGTGCAGTGGTGTGATCTTGGCTCACCACAGCCTCAATCTCCCTGGCTCAAGCGATCCTCCCACCTCAGTCTCCTGAATAGTTGGGACTACAGATACATACCACCATGCCCAGCTAATTTTTCTATTTTTTTGCAGAGACAGGTTTTTGCCATGTTGTCCAGGTTGGCTTGAACTCCTGGGCTCCAGTGATCCATCTGCCTCAGCCTTCCAAAGTGCTGGGATTACAGGTGTGAGCCACTGTGGCCAGCCGAGATATTTTAATATAGGCATACAATGTGAATAATCACATCAGGGTAAATGGGGGTATTCATCACTTTCTCCTTTCTTTGTGTTACCAACAACTCAATTACACTCTTTCAGTTATTTTAAAATGTATAATAAATTATTGTTGACTATAGTCATTCTGTGGTGCTATCAAATACGAGATCTTATTTATTCTATTAATATCTAACCATATTTGTGTACCCATTAACCTCCCCACTTTCCCCCAACCCACTACCCTTCCCTACCTGTGGTAACCATCATTCTGCTGTTATCTCCATGAGTTTAATTTCTAGCTCCCACAAGTAAGTGAGAATAGGCAAAGTTTGTTTTTCTGTGCCTGGCTTAGTTCAGTTAACATAATGACCTCCAGTTCCATCCATGTTGTTGAAAATGACAGGATCTCATTCTTTTTTTAATGGCTGAACAGTACTCCATTGTGTATATGTACCACATTTTCTTTATCCATTCATCTGATGATGGATACTTAGGTTGCTTCCAAATAATGGCTACTGAGAATAATGCTACAATAAACATGAGAGTGCAGATATCTTTTCAATACAGCAATTTCCATTCTTTTGGGTATATACCTAGCAGTGGGATTGCTGTATCATATGATAATTCTATTTTTAGTTTTTTGAGGAACCTCCAAACTGTTCTCCACAATGGTTATACTAATTTACATTCTCACCAACAGTGTGTGAGGGTTCCCTTTTCCCCACATCCTTGCCAACATTTGTTATTGCCTGTCTTTTGGATGTCAGCCATTTTAACTGGGGTGCAGCAATAGCTCACGGTAGTTAGCTCATTGTAATTTCGATCTGGATTTCTCTAATGATCAACTATGTTCAGCATCTTTTCATATACCTGTTTGCCACTTGTATGTCTTTTGGGAAATGTCGATTCAGATCTTTTGCCCATTCATTTATTCATTGCCCATTCATGGGAGATGAGGGCTCCCACGTTGCCCACGCTGGTCTTGAACTCTTAGGCTAAAGCAATCCTCTTGCCTTGACCTCCCAAAGTGCTGGGATTACAGGCATGAGCCACCGCGCCTGTATCTTTTGCCCATTTTAAAATCAGATTATTGGATTATTTTCCTATAGAGTTGTTTGAGCTCCTTATATATCTGGTTGTTAATCCCTTGTCAGATGGGTAGTTTGCAAATATTTTCTCCTATTCTGTGGGTTATCTCTTTGCTGATTGTTTCCTTTGCCGTGCAGAAGCTTTTTATCTTGATATGATCCCCATTTGTTCATTTTTGCTCTGGTTGTTTGTGCTTGTTGGGTATTACTCAAGAAATCTTTGCCCAACCCAATGTCCTACAGTGTTTCCTCAATGTTTTCTTATAGTAGTTTCATAGTTTGAGGTCTTAGATTTAAATCTTTAATCCATTTTGATTTCTGTATATGGCAAGAGATAGGGGTCTAGTTTCATTCTTCTGTATATGGAGATCCAGTTTTCCCACCACCATTTACTGAAGAGTGTGTCCTTTTCCCAACGTACGTTCTCGGCACCTTTGTCAAAAATGAGTTTACTGTAGATGTATGGATTTGTTTCTGGGTTCTCTATTCCGTTCTATTGGTCTGTGTATTTGTTTTCATGCCAGTATCATGCTGTTTTAGTTCCTATAGCTCTGTGGTATAATTTGAAGTCAGGTAGTGGGATTTTTCCAGTTTTGCTCTTTTTGCTCAGGATAGCTTTGCTATTCTGGGTCTTTTGTGGGTCCATACAAACTTTATGATTTTTTTTCCTATTTCTGTGAAAAATGTCATTGGTATTTTGATAGGGATTGCATTGAATCTGTAGACTGCTTGGATAGTATGGACATTCTTCCAAGTTCATGGTTAGAAGAATCAATATTGTTAAAGAATGTTTTCATTTTTGTGTGTGTCCTTTTCAATTTCTTTAATCAATGTTTTATAGTTTTCATTGTAGAGTTTTCACTGTAGAGATCTTTTATTTATTTGGTTAACTTTAAGTATTTTATTTTATGTGTGGCTACTGTAAATAGAATTACTTGATTCATTTTATTCAGACGGTTTGCTATTGGCATATAGAAATGCTACTGATTTTTTATGTTGATTTTGTATCCTGCAACTTTGCTGAACTTGCTTATCAGTTTTTGTTTGTTTGTTTTTTTGTACAGAGTCTCACTCTGTCACCAAGGCTAGAGGGCAACGGTGCCATCTCGGCTCACTGCAACCTCTGCATCCCAGGTTCAAGAGATTCTCCTCCCTCAGCCTCCCAAGTAGCTGGGATGACAGGCACAACGCCTGGCTATGGGATGTGCCACAATGCCTGGCTTTTTTTTTTTTTTAAAGTAGACACAGGGTTTCACCATGTTGGTCAGACTGGTCTCAAACTCCTGACCTCAAGTGATCTGCCCACCTCAGCCTCCCAAACTGCTGGGATTACAGATGTGAGCCACTGTGCCCAGCCTCGTTTATCAGTCTAATAGTTTTGCAGTGGAGTCTTTGGGTTTTTCCAGTATAAAATCATATCATCTGCAAACAAGAATAACTTGGCTTTTTCCTTTCCAATTTGGATGCTGTTTCTTTCTCTTGTCTGATTGCTTTAGCTAGGACTTCCCAATTTATTTTCCTTTGGATAAACACCCAGCTGTGGAATTGCTGGATGTACAGTAGTTCTAATTTTTTGAGGAAGCTCCATTTTATTTTCCACAGTAGTTTAACCAATTTACATTCCCACCAACAGTGTATGAGTTTTCTTTTCTCTGCATCCTTCCAGAATCTGTTATTTTTCCTCTGTAATAATAGTCATTCTAACTGAGGTAGGATGACATCTCATTGTGGTTTTGATTTGCATTTCCCTAATGCTTAGTGATGTTGAGTATTTTTTTTTTTTAATATAGCTGTGGTCATTTGTATGTCTTTTTTAATGAAATATCTATTCACGTCCTTAGCCCACTTTTTAATGGGATTATTTATTTTTTGACTGTCAAGTTGTTTGAGTTCCTTGTGTATTCTGGATATTAGTTCCTTGGTGAATGAATAGTTTGCAAATATTTTCTCCCATTCAACAGGTTGTCTCTTCACTTTGTTCTTTCCTTTGCTGTGCCAAAACATTTTAGTTTAATATAATCTGATTTGTCTATTTTTGTTACAGTTGTCTACGCTTTTGAGGTCTTAGCAACGCAATCTTTGCCTAGACCAGTGTCTTGAAGTGTTTTCCCTATGTTTTGCTCTGGTAGTTTTACAGTTTCAGGTCCTACATTTAAGTTTGTAATCCATTGTGAGTTGCTTTTTGTATATGGGGAGAGAGGAGGGTCCAATTTCATTCTTCTGCATATGGATATCCAATTTTCCCACACTATTTATTGAACAGGGTCACGCCATCATTTTTGTCAAGGCACTCACTGTTTCAAAGTTCGTTTGAAAACAAACTTAGCCATAAAAACAATTTTATGGATATGTTCCACAAAAAAAGGAATCTGCTGTTTCACGTTTCATTACAATAGGCAATGTTTAGCTTTGCTTGTAAAACTCAACTGGGGCCCTTCAGCAGCGATGTAGCAAAATGGCACAAATAAGCAGCCTGAAGATTTACACAAAATGACTTTGATCCCTTTGCTGCTTATTGATATTTGGAATGTCCCTACTCTTGTCACTTGGAAAGATTCCAAGGTTTCAGTGCTAATAAGGGTTTTGTAGTGCACTCTCTTTCTCTTGCTCTCATTTCTCTTTCCTGAAGAGAAAGTCAACTCACTGATGTCCCTAGCAGCCTGGAATAGCAGCTGGGTGGCAGCCTGCTGCCAATGGAGGGACCAACGGAGGCACAGCAGGGAGCATGCCAGGAGGCTGGAGGGTGACTCAGGAGGCCCAGGTGACAAGGCTGGTCAGCTGCCTTGTTGCTGCATTGCTTAACTTCGGTTCCCTCATTTCTAAACCAGTCTGAGGCAATTAAATAACATCAACAGTGATAGCAGGTACTCTATGGAAACATTACACACTAGGAACATCTTAACTCATTTCATCCTCACAACAAGCCTATGAGGGGTTGGAGTAAAGTTTATTACTCCCATTTAGCAGAGAAGGAAAGCTGAGGCAGAGAAGTTTGCTATTAGGTTGGTGCAAAAGTAACTGTGGGCCGGGCGCGGTGGCTCACGCCTGTAATCCCAGCACTTTGGGAGGCCGAGGCGGGCGGATCACAAGGTCAGGAGATCGAGACCACGGTGAAACCCCGTCTCTACTAAAAATACAAAAAATTAGCTGGGCGCGGTGGCGGGCGCCTGTAGTCCCAGCTACTCAGGAGGCTGAGGCAGGAGAATGGCGTAAACCCAGGAGGCGGAGCTTGCAGTGAGCCGAGATCGCGCCACTGCACTCCAGCCTGGGCGACAGAGCAAGACTCCGTCTCAAAAAACAAAAACAAAAACAAACAAACAAAAAAAAGTAACTGTGGTTTCTGCCATTAAAAGTATGGCAAAAACCACAATTACTTTTGCACTAACCTAATAACTTGCCCAAAGTCCCAGAAATTACAAGTAGTTTCTGGATTCTAACCCAGGCATTCTGCATCTAGAGCTGGTTCTTTACCATTTTACTGAGAAATGGCACCATTTGTTAAATCACTGTGCACACAACTGGGGGCAGTGGCTGATGTCTGTAACCCCAACACTTTGGGAGACTGAGGCAAGTGGATCACTTGAGCTCAGGAGTTCAAGATAAGCCTGGGCAACATGGTGAAACCGATCTCTACAAAAAGTACAAAAATAAATTAGCTGGGTGAGGTGCCACATACCTGTAGTCCCACCTACTCGAGAGGGTGAGGAGGGAGGATCACTTAAGCCCAGGAGGTTGACAGGTTGAGGCTGCAGTCAGCTATGATCGTGCCACTGCACTCCAACCTGGGCAACAGAGCAAGACCCCGTCCCCAAAAAACAAAAAACAAAAACCAGTGACACATACATAATATAACCTACTGGTTGTGCTAGTCTTTAAAAATCAAAGTTTAAACTAAAATCTGGAAGTATTTGGCAAAAAGCAAACAGTGTTCTCAGTGGGACAGATTAGGGTTGCCAGGGCTCAAATAGACAGGGATATAATCCAAGCACAGAAGCAAACAGAGCCTGCAAGGGAGGTTTCATTTCCTACCAAACCACTCAGCACGTTGTGCAAACTTTCCCGAAATAAATACCATGGGACAAGGCTGGGATAATTCTCAAGGCTCTTAAGCCAAACGAGGCTTGAACTGTTGCTATTCAAAAGCTCTTAAGTTATAACCCGGAAAGCTCCTTCTATCTTTCAGAATAATAACAAACACAGTTCTTCTGGTTTCTGATTACCAGCTGAAATAGATATTGGGAAGAAATACAAACTCACTGGCTACTTTTATAAGACTTCAATTTCTCAGGCATATTCATTCACTGAAAATTTCCCTCAAGCCAGTCTGTCTTGCCTTCTTCACCACCAGGGCGCCTGTTACCATGATCAATTCCTTCCATTGCCTCTGCAACCAATATTCACTTCCCCAAATCAAGCAAGCCACCAATGCTCACACAAAGAAATGACCATACACCAGGTCCTACCAGCATTAGCCACACCCCAGAATACCAGAGTGTTAGGACGTTGCAGAAGAATAACTGGTCCAACATCTTCATTTCACAGATGGAGACACTGATGCTCGGAGAGGTTAGGAAATATGTCAAAGATCACTGCTCTGCCCCCAGGGGTAGTTTCTCCTTAATACACCCATGACTCCCTTCTTTCCTTTTAAAAAAATCTCCATTTCCAAGAAAGGAGTGACTGTGATCAGGAAGAGACTCAAATACTTCATAGTACATAACAACTTTCCCACAATCCCTTGAGAGCCTCAGCATCTCAGTTCTGCAGCAGGAGCCTTGCATCCTGATCACCTCAAATTGCTTATATTTTTATTGTACTCTTTTTATATGATGTCCTTCCGGAGAGAAAAATCTAATGATATTAATATTTTTTTAAAGCAGGATTAAAATATTTTAAATATTAGATCATATTTTTAAAATTAGGTAAATTCCTTCCTGTAGCATACAAGGCTCTACACGCTGTGTGGCTCCCTCTTTGACCTACCTTCTAGGACTCTCCCTATTCACTGGGCTTTCTGCTGTTTCCTGAGCACGTCAAGCGTCCTTCCACCTCAGGGCCTTTGCCTTGCAGTTCCCTCCATCAGGAGAGCCATTCCTGCAGAAAAGTGCACAGCTGAATCCCTCACTCCATTCAGGAATCTGCTGAGAGGGCTTCCTTCCCCAGGCTCATTCACATAGTCCAACATCCTCTTTATTTTCTTGAATGTATTTGATATTACAGTAAAGAGGCATCTGTTTATTGTCTGTCCGCCCCATTAGAGACTGCGTGTACCATGAAGGCAAATACTTTGTTTTGTTTATTGCAATTTTCCTAGCCACAGAATTAATTTTTAGGTCATGTAAATCTTTCGTTTTGAATTTGCTTTTTTAGTCTGAAGTTTTTGAGTTTTCTCACGTCAATGCACACCTGTATACCAGCATAAACAGATATTTTTCTCAAGTTGTAATGTACATTCTTAGGAGAGAAAGCTGTGTCTTTTATGATATGAGCTGGATTTTGCTTCCCATCAGTGTCGTGCAGTGGTTCTGAAAGTATGTTTCCCGGACCTGCAGCATCCGCATCACCGGGGAATGGGCTGGACATGCGTAATGTCGGGATCCTGTCCTGACACCAGGGGAGGAGCCCTGCAAGCTCCCCTACCCTGAAGGTGACTCTTATACACATTCAATTTTTAGGACCACTGGCACAGTAGAAACTGCAGCTGAGCGTGGTGGTTCATGCCTGTAATCCCAGCACTTGGGGAGGCCAAGGCAGGTGGATCACTTGAGGTGAGGAGTTCAAGACCAGCCTGGCCAACATGTTGAAAGCCACATCTCTACTAAAAAATACAAAAATTAGCTAGGTATGGTGGCACACGCCTCTCATGAGGCTGAGACATGAGAATTGCTTGAACCCAGGAGTCAGAGGTTACCGTGAGGCTCAGATCGCACCACTGCACTCCAGCCCGTGTTATTGAGTGAGTTTATCTTAAAAAATATATATAAACTAAAAGTCATTAGTCCTTGATTTTGGTCTTAACCCTGCCATCCCCAAGCTATGGGACAATTTAAAGTAACTCAAATTCACTGGCTTCAGTGATCTACAGAATTACTAAGACTTTTCTCCTCTAAAAGTCTAGGATTCCATCCCAGCCTACCAAGTGTTCTATGGCACTAATTTGCTGCAATATCTAAATTCTAGGTCACTGAGTTCAAATGAGGCTTAGCGCACACAGAATATTTCAGCAGGCCAATCCTAACAATAGGATTAAAAGGTCTGATTCCCATTTCAGATTATAATCTGAGGGTAAGGAAGGCAGCACTATCTCATAACTTAGTTATAAAAGCCTTGACAAACTAAATTCTACTCTGCCAGTGAGAATTAACCCTATTGGCCCAGAGACAAATCTTTTCAGCAGAGAAGTGATGGGCTGCCTGCCTTTCAGTGATTTTAAAAGCAGCTGCAATAGCTGATCTCTGTTTCTATTAGGAACTGATGTTGCAGAAAGTTTGAGATGGAAACATTTGTTGCCTTTCCCTGCTCAGAAGGTATAATAAATGACTGGCATGTAAAAAATGAATGCTCTATAAAAACAAAACAAAACAAAACAGGATTACTGTCCTTTAAGTGCCCATGATGTGATGATAATTAATAGAATCAGCAGTACTACTTGTGAGGACAGGAGGGAGAAGACGCTGAGATGAAAGATCACATATCCAAGAGCTAAGAACCACCCCTCATCCTTTTTTTTCTTTTTTTTTTAGACTGGGTCTTGCTCTGTCATCCAGGCTGGAGTGCAGTGGCAGCATCTCGGCTCACTGCAACCTCCACCTCCCAGGTTCAAGCGATTCGTGTGCCGCAGCCTCTCGAATAGCTGGAATTACAAGCGAGCATCTACACACCCAGCTAATTTTTGTATTTTTAGTACAGATGGGATTTCGCCATGTTGGCCAGGCTGGTCTTGAACGTCTGACCTCAAGCGATCTGCCCATCTCGGTCTCCCAAAGTGGTGGGATTACAGGCGTGAATCACCGCGCCCGGGGCCCATGCCATTTCACCAGCGCATTTGCTCTTTTTCTTCAGGATTGTTTGGCTTCATAAGGATGGTCTGGAAATGATACTTGGGCATTATGAAATCTCCATTAGGGCAAATGATTTCTATGTATTCACCAACACACCCCCAGACTCCAGTATGTAAAACAGGAGATCTGTACTAATTCCAGAACTTTTCTGATCCCCACTTCCTTCTTCATAAATTTACTTCCGGGTGATTGAGAGCATCAGATGGGAAACACCTGATGGAAACTGATGCGCTCTCTAAGGTGAATGAATAAACTGCTGGCTGAACGACATAGGGTTTTTTTTTACCTAGGTACTTATCTGATTTCTGTTATCAAATTATCAGGGTGACGGCCCAATCTTTCCTAATAAGAAAGGAATTGTTTCTTATTAATTACGTTATTACTGAATGCCCCAACACTGGGCTAGGTGCTCATGGAGAACATATGCTAGGGCAGTGCAGAAGGGAAATGTAGGGTTGGGACCCCCTCACAGAGTCCCTCACATCCAGGTCACACTGATGTAAGAGGTGGGCTCCCATGGTCTTGGGCAGCTCCGCCCCTGTGGCTTTGCAGGGTACAGCCTCCCTCCCAGTTGCTCTCATGGGTTGGTGTTGAGTGTCTGCAGCTTTTCCAGGTGAATGGTGCAAACTGTCGGTGAATCTACCATTCTGGGGTCTGGAGGATGGTGGCCCTCTTCTCACAGCTCCACTAGGTGGTGCCCCAGTAGGGACTCTGTGAGGGGGTCCCAGCCCTACATTTCCCTTCTGCACTGCCCTAGCAGAGGTTCTCCATGAGAACCTAGCCAGGTGTTGGGACATTCAGTATTAACATAATTAATAAGAAACAATTCCTTTCCTATTTCGCCCTGATAATTTGATAACAGGAATCAGATAAGTACCTAGAAACCAAAACTCATTAAATCCTAGGTGATTTCAGAGAGGCAGTGGCAAGAGAGCGCTCACTCAGGAAATTTTAGAAATGGTTTCAGGAAAGAGATGGCAAATTGGGCCTTGAATGATACGCCAGACTCGGTGGAATGGGGCGGGGGATGGTGGTGGTGGGGATGGTGCTGGTGGCGGTGGTGGGGGTGGTGCTGGTGGCGGTGGCGGCAATGGCATCTTGGAAGGCAGGAACTGAGCAGGGAAAGCAGAAGTGTTTCTAAAGAACTGGCACATGCTAATGATCTTACGTGCCTCAGCCTCGGAGCAGGCTGCTTGCTGCTCAGCACGAGAATCTCCCGCTCCAGCGGCCCCAGAGTGATAGTGGCTGAGTGCAGGTCCCTCGCTGCTGTGAGTTCTGAGATCCATCCCCACCCTCCCTTGCTCTGTTCTCTGTCACAGCCAACTACATTTCCCAGGCTCTCCTGACCTCTGCATTTGGGGCAGGTCCAACCAGTGGAGGGAACAGAGAGAGGAAAAGCAAAGCCAAAAAGCTTTGACCCTGGGCAACAATCACCCATTTAAGCGTCTAAAATCCTTCATTCTCAATATACTTAATCCAACTTTGAAAATAGCTCTTAAATGAAAAATACTGTGATCTTACCAATTGTATTAGTCTGTTTTTATGCTGCTGATAGACATACCCAAGACTGGGAAGAAAAAGAGGTTTAATTGGACTTAGAATTTCACGTGGCTGGGGAGGCCTCAGAATCATGGCAGAAGGTGAAAGGCACTTCTTACATGGTGGTGGCAAGAGAAAAATGAGGAAGATGCAAAAGCAGAAACCCCTACTAAACCCATCAGATCTCATGAGACTTATTCACTACTGCAAGAACAGTATGGGGGAAGCCGCAGCCATGATTCAAATGATCTCCCACCGGGTACTCCTACAACATGTAGGAATTATGGGAGTACAATTTTAGATGAGATTTGGGTAAGGACACAGAGCCAAACCATATCATTCTGCCCCTGGTCCCTCCAAATCTCATGTGGGGAGATTTCAATCCTCACATTTCAAAACAAATCATACCTTCCCAACAGTTCCCCCAAAGTCTTAACTCATTTCAGTATTAACCCAAAAGTCTAGTCCAAAGCCTCATCTGAGACAAGGCAAGTGCCTTCCACCTATGAGTCTGTAAAATCAAAAGCAAGCTCATTACTTCCTAGATACAATGGGGGTGCAGGTATTGGGCAAATACACCCATTCCAAATGGAGAAATTGGCCAAAACAAAGTGGTTACAGGGCCCATGCAAGTCTGAAATCCAGCAGGGCAATCAAATTTTAAAGCTTCAAAATGATCTCCTTTGACTCTAGGTCTCACATCCAGGTCACACTGATGCAAGACGTGGGCTCCCATGGTCTTGGGCAGCTCCACCCCTGTGGTTTTGCAGTGTACAGCCTCCCTCCCAGCTGCTCTCATGGGCTGGTGTTGAGTATCTGCAGTTTTTTCAGGTGAATGGGGCAAGCTGTCAGTGAATCTACCATTCTGGGGTCTGGAGGATGGTGGCCCTCTTCTCACGCTCCACTAGCTGGTAACTCAGTAAGGACTCTGTGAGGGGATCCCACCCCTACATTTCCCTTCTGGACTATCCTAGCAGAGGTTCTCCATGAGGGCCCCAACCCTGCAGCAAACTTTTGCCTGGGCATCCAGGTGTTTCCATACATCTTCTGAAATCCAGGTGTAGTTTCCCAAACCCAATTCTTGACTTCTTTGTACTTGTAAGCTCAACATCATGTGGAAGCTGTCAAGGCTTGGAGCACCCTCTGAAGCCACAGCCCCAAGTTCTATGTTGGCCCCTTTCAGCCACAGCTAGAGTGGCTAGGACACAGGACACCAAGTCCTTAGGGTGCACACAGCACAGGGACCCTGGGCCTGGCCCATGAAACCACTTTTTCCTCCTGGGCCTCCTGGCCTGTGGTAGGAGAGGCTGCCATGAAGGTCTCTGGCATGGCCTGGAGACATTTTCCCCATGGTCTTGGGGATTAACATTAGGCCTTGCTACTTACGCAAATTTCTACAGCTGGCTTGAGTTTCTCCACAGAAAATGAATTTTTCTTTTCTATCTCATAGTCAGGCTGCAAATTTTCCAAACTTTTATGCTTTGCTTCCCTTACAAAACTGAATGCCTTTAACAGTACCCAAGTTACCTCTTGAATGCTTTGCTCCTTAGAAATTTATTTTGCCAAATACTCTAAATCATCTTTCTCAAGTTCAAATTTCCACAAATCACTAGGGCAGGGGCAAAATGCCACCAGTCTCTTTGCTAAAACATAACAAGAGTCACCTTTACTCCAGTTCCCCACAAGTTTCTCATCTCCATCTGAGAGCACCTCAGCCTGGACCCTATTGTCCATATCGCTATCAGCATTCTGGGCAAAGCCATTCAACAAGTCTCCAGGAAGTTCCAAACTCTCCCACATCTTCCTATCTTCTGAGCCCTCCAAGTCTCTAGGAAGTTCCAAACCTTCCCACATTTTCCTGTCTTCTTCTGAGCCCTCCAAACTGTTCCAACCTCTGCCTGTTACCCAGTTCCAAAGTTGCTTCCACATTTTGAGGTATCTTTTCAGCAATGCCCCACTCTACTGGTACCAATTTACTACATTAGTCCATTTTCACGCTGCTGACAAAGACATACCCGAGACTGGGAAGAAAAAGAAGTTTAATTGGACTTATAATTCCACATGGTTGGGAAGGCCTCAGAATCACGGCAGGAGGTGAAAGCCACTTCTTACATAGCGACGGTAAGAGAAAAATGAGGAAGAAGCAAAAGCAGAAACTCCTACTAAAATCATCAGATCTCATGAGACTTATTCACTACCTCAAGAACAGTATGGGGGAGACCACCCTCATGATTCTACTTATCTCCCCACCAGGTCCCTCCCACAACACATCGGAATTATGGGAGTACAATTCAAGATGAGATTTGGGTGGGGACACAAAGCCAAACCATATCACCAATATTTTTTTTTTAAACTGTATGTAAAATTTTTTCTAAATTATACTTTAAGTTCTAGGGTACATGTGCACAATGTACAGGTTTGTTACATATGTATACATGTGCCATGTTGGTGTGCTGCACCCATTAACTCATCATTTACATTAGGTATATCTCCAAATGCTATCCCTCCCCCCTCCCCCCACCCCAAGACAGGCCCCGGTGTGTGATGTTCCCCATCCTGTGTCCAAGTGTTCTCACTGTTCAATTCCCACCTATGAGTGAGAACATGTGGCATATCACTAATATTTTAATCAATGTAGTTCCTAATTTCCAATTTCTCATCAATTTTGCACCACAATCTTGGTTATAAGTCTTCTTTCTAAAGTGCAATTTTGCAAGAAATTATGTTCAGCTTTAACATACAACACTGCTTCCTTTAAAAAAAAAAAAAAAAAACCAAAAAATTCAAGAATTTTTACTTTAATATAATTTACTTTAAGCCAAAATTTACCTTTCATTGCAATTCTATTTTGTGCACAAGTCTTACATACATACATTGCATATAAACAGGGATATGTTTGTGTGTGTGAGAGAGAGACACAGAAAGAGAGAGAAAAAAAAATGCACCTGTGCCTCCTGGGACTTCCTCAGCCTACTTATAATGTATCACTTTGTAGCACCTGTTGGAAAGCTCTGGGCTAGGAAACGCAGGGTCTCACTGGAGAGTGTCCTGCTCAGTGGTTCTATTTGGACAAACCATTCAAATCACCTAAAGTGCTTTCTGAAACCCCATCCCCAGGAGTACCGCCATACCAGTGAAACCAGAATCTCTGCAGGTGGAACTCAGCATTTGTCAAAGCTGCCCAGGTGATTCTAATGGGAGCCGAGTTGAGAACCAATGATCTAGTGAGTGGGACCCCAAACTCAAGTTTAAGCTCTGATGAGCTCTTAAAGAAGGGAAAGAAAGCATGGCCATGGTGTCATTGTCCCCATTTCAATTTAGGGTGGTTGCCAGGAGCAGTGGCTCACGCCTGTAATCCCAGCACTTTGGGAAGCCAAGGCGGGCAGATCACTTGAGGTCAGGAGTTTGAGACCAGCCCGGGCAACATGGTGAAACCCCATCTCCACTAAAAATATAAAAATTAGGCGTGGTGATGGGCGCCTGTAGTCCCAGCTATGTGGGAGGCTGAGGCAGGAGAACAGTTTGAACCCAGGAAGCAGGAGGTTGCAGTGAGCCAAGGCCACTCCACTGCACTCTAGCCTGAGCAAGACTCCGTCTCAAAAAACCAAACCAAAACAATCTATTTAGGGTGGCCTCTGTTCATGTTGTTACCTGAACCCTATTTGCCTGTATCCAACCATATCCTACTGATTCCATTCTACAAGGCCGACCTCATATCACACTTCAGGCAGGAAGCATTTCTTAGCATCTCTAGTGTCTCATGAGCTCTTCTGTCCTGAACCCCTTACATGCAGTATTTTACAGGTTAGCATCTGATTATTCTCCAGTATTTTCATTGGCCTTGTCTTTCTGACTAGGTGTTATGCATCTTGAGGCCAGGAGCATATTTTCTCCTTTTGTATTTACTTAAGATAAAGTCTAGAACATTTTGGACCCAGGGAGTACCTCCCAACTAGATTAATGAAACCAAACATTTAAGCATATTTGCCAAGTATAAAAAGAGGTTATCTCAACTTCAAAAATCTATATGACTCAAAGCAGAGTGGATATAGCAATTACATTCTTCAGTTTATCACTGTGACAAATATCAACAGGTCTTATAAAAGACATAGGGTGATTTCACAGGGAAGGTAGGAGGCGGCAATTGCACAAATATGTAGTGGTTTTAGGTGAACTAATTTGGAAGCTGTATGTGAAAAGAACTGGAAAAAGTTTATCAGGTGGTATAACTTGATTTCCAAGATTGAACTGCTGGTGTAAAATATCTAATACATCCCTATTCTGAGAAAACAGGAAGGGAGAACGTGCAACAAACCACCAGCCAGAGAAGCCCTTATTATAGTGATTTCTAAAGTTCAAGGCCTGCCTCCCCCACTTTATAGTCAAGCTCCACGGAGTCATCTAAAAATACTCTCCCAAATTCTTGCTTTCATAGCCAAAAAGATCAGGTTTCTGAAAAGTGGGCTACATAAAATGCTACAGACACATACACACACACATGCACACACTCCTTATATCTACACACACATGCCCAGGTGGTATTTGTTCAAATACTACAGTGTCGGCGTGATTTTATTTAGTCTGGTTGTTCCTAAGACAAACACACACAACCTTAATTAAATGCACATCTAAATGTAGGGGAACCCATCTTGAAACAATTAGACTCTTCTACGGTAAGAGGTTTGAGGACATTGACCTCCTCCCACTTCCTCACATCCACCATGGAAAGAGAACAGCTGGGCAGAGGCACGCCAGGCCTGACTCCATAAACACAGCCTGCAGCTATAACTCTTGGCTCTGCTCTATTTTGTTCGTTTCCTACCCAAGACACCACCCTTCCTTTATTCTTTTCCTAAATGAATTCCAGTCATTCAATTGCTTTTACTTTTTTTTTTTTTTAACCCCCCTTTGATCAGTCTTAGAGGAAGAAAATTTCCTGGCATGCATTCTCATCTTTCCCTGAAAGGAAATACTCCAGAAAGAAACTCAAAAGTCTAAGGCATTACCCAACCACCCATCTGGTTATTGACCTTGGGTTATGGAGGATTCTGGAGAACGTCTGTGGAGATGGCTGCCTTTGTTGCCACATTATTGGGACTTTCTAGACTGCCTGGCTCTCTAGGTGGTAAAGGTTGAGTACTTCTCTATTTAAATTGCCATGGAAGCTGAAGAGCCAAGTCAGGTTGTGATGTTCACCAGAAGAATTTTTTCCCCTCTGAATCCAAGTTAATTCACCCCTAAGCAATTTACCCATAAGATATTATCAGCAAAAAAAGAATGTTTTCTCCACAAGAATCACACTGAAACGTTACTTACACAAATCCCAACTGAAGGCCTCCTTTGGGCCTAGAACAATGGGAAAGACCAATACAACAAGATTATACCATCCCTGTCCTTAGGGAGCTTTACTGTACTGTATGGGAATCCAGTCTTTCAGAAAACAAAGGTTTTCTTAGAATGGAGACATTTCTGTTGTTGTTCCTGTTCATCGATATAATAGAATAAAGGCAGGTGTGGTAGTGCATGCCTTATAGTCCCAGCTACTCAGAAGGCTGGGGCAGGAGGATCACTTGAGGCCAAGCATTCAAATCAAGCCTGGGCAATATGGCAAGACCCCATCTGTAAATAAATGGAATAAAATAATTGAATATACCAGGTTCTAAATCAAGATTTCTAGTATTTCAAAGAGAAGAAAAGTCAAAAAGAATGAAGAGAACCAGGGAGAATGGCATTTTGAACTGGATATCAAACCTGGGTGCACAGGTGGATGTTCTGACCTATGGGGAGGGTGGGAGCAGACAGCTCCACCTCCAGAAGAAACAGCAGGGAGAGAGGATGTAGGTAAGTGGGGCAGAGCCAGAGGAAAGCCCTTGAGGGCCAAAATCAAGCCTCTAGACAGACAGGCAACTGTAGATTCCAGGGCAAAATTACCACAAAAGCCCTCTAGAAAATAGAAGGCTAGGAATGGTGGCTCATGCCTGTAATCCCAACACTTTGGGAAGCTGACATGGGAGGATCACTAGGACAAGACAGCAAGATCCCATCATTACAAAAACAAAACAAAACAAAACCAAAATTAGCTGGGTGCAGTGGTGCATGCATGTAGTCTTAGCTAATTGAGAGGCTGAGGCAGGAGGATCGCTTGACCCTGTGAGGTTGAGGCTGCAGTGAGCTGTGACTGCACCACTGCACTCCAGCCTGGGTGACAGAGTGAGACTCTGTCTCACACACATGCATACAAAAAGGTAAATTCAGGAAGAGCTGTGTTATGTGGGCCTTAGTTTTATAATCTGCAAAATGGAGGTGGTGACTCTTATCTAACTGCTATGTATATGTCTACCATGAAGAGAGAATAGAATGAAGTACTGACAGAAGCTACAACTGGAGTGAGCCTTGAAAACATTATGCCAAATGAAAGGAACTGAGACAAGAGGCCACATATTATATGATTACATTTATAAAAAATATCCAGAGTGGGCAAATCCAGAGACAGAATCCAGATTCGTGGTTGCCAGAAGAAGGGGAGGGGAGGTTGTGGAGTTCCTTCTTAATGGGTATGGGGTTTTCTTTGGGTTGATTAGAAAGTTCTAGAACTTAGAAAGTGACAATGGTTGTGCAACATTGTGAATCTACTTAATGCCACTACATTGTATGCTTTAAAATGGTTAAAATGGTAAATTTTACGTTATATGCATTTTACCACAATAAAAAGAGAGAGAGAACATAAAATAAGCCTGACCATCTATGCTACATGTAATAAATATCTTATGATCAAAAGCTTCAAATTTGTTAAGGTTATCACAATTGTAGCTAAGCTGCTCATCTAAATTTTCTGTCTTCTCTTTAGTAAGTACTATCTTGGGCAAAATTATCATAAACATTTCTCTCCCCTTTCTCTGGGATGACTTGAAGAGGTTGTCTTGCACAAACATGTGCAAACCTGGACTAGGGAGAGCAGGGACAAAGAAGGGCGAGTAGTGATTCAAAATGGACACCAAAAGCCCCAACATTTACCACCAAACACCTCAGAACAAAAAATAAAGATTCCTGGGCCTCTCCCCAGACCAAGTGATTCAGAGCATCTGGGGTGATTCTGATCAATATGTCATCAATATTTTTAAAAAGCACTCCATGCCTGTATATAATCCCAGCACTTTGAGAGGCCGAGGCAGGCGGATCACGAGATCAGGAGACTGACACCATCCTGGCCAACATGGTGAAACCCCATCTGTACTAAAAATACAAAAATTAGCCCAGTGTGGTGGTAGGTGCCTGTAGTCCCAGCTACTCAGGAGGCAGAGGCACGAGAATCGCCTGAACCCACGAGGCGGAGGTTGCAGTGAGCCAAGATTGCACCACTGTACTCCAGCCTGGCAGAGTTTGTAGTGAGCCGAGATCACGCCACTGCACCCCAGGCGACAGAGACTCCATCTCAAAAAAAAAAAAAAGCACTCCCGGTGATTCGAATGCAGAAATGCAGAAGCGGCCAAGATTGTGAACCACTAATCTAGGATGAGCAGGGTAGGTGACTGGTTTTATCAAGGGCCCACTGTGGGCTGGGTGCTGTGCCACTCTTTATACAGAGCACCTACAGCTGAAGGTGCCCTTCCCAAATCCCCTTAGACCACTGGTCCCCAATCTTTTCGGCACCAGGGACCAGTTTTGTGAAAGACAGTTTTTCCACAGACCAAGTATGGGGGATGGTTTTGGGATGATTCAAGTGTATTACATTTATTGTGTATTTTATTTCTATTATTATTACATTTTAATATATAATGAAATAATTATACAACTTGCTGTAATGTAGAATCTGTGGGAGCCCTGAGCTTTTTTTTCTGGAACTAGACGGTTCCATCTGGGGGTAATAGGAGACACTGACAGATCATCAAACATTAGATTCTCATAAAGAGCTCGCAACCTAGATCCCTGGCATGTGCAGTTCACAATAGGGTTTGTGCTCCAGTGAGAATCTAATGCTGCCGCTGATCTGACAGGAGGCGGAGCTCAGATGGTAATGCGAGCAGTGGGGAGTGGCTGTAAACACAGAGGAAGGTTATGCTTGCACAACCACTGCTCATCTCCCGCTGTGAGCAGTACTGGTCCCATCTGTGGCCTGGGGGTTGGGGACCCCTTAGACTTTTTCTGGCCATGACCATGGTGTCCCTTAGAGTAGCACTCAATTTTTTCTTTTCTTTTTTTCCTTTTGATACAGAATCTTGCTCTGTTGCCCAGGCTGGAGTGCAGTAGCGCAATCTCAGCTCACTGCAACCTACGCCTCCTAGGTTCAAGTGATTATCCTGCCTCAGCCTCCCAAGTAGCTGGGATTATAGATGTCTGCACCACACCTGGCTAATTTTTCTATTTTTAGTAGAGACAGGGCTTCACTCTTTTGGCTAGGCTGGTCTCAAACTCCTGACCTCAAGTGATTCCACCCGCCTCAGCCTCCCAAAGTGCTGGGATTACAGGCGGGAGCCACTGTACCCGGTCAGCGCTCAACCTTTGAGGGAGAGGAGATAAGGGATAGGTACCCTAGGTTCCTCACACCTTGGGTGGAAAAACTCTGAAGCATACTATAAACCTGGGATAAGGAAACCCTTTTTGTAAAAGGCTAGATAAATACTCTGGGCTTTGTGAGCCATGTAGTCTCTGCTATAACTACTCAACTCTGCCTTTGTAGTGTGGGAGCAGTCATGGACAATGCCTAAATGAATGGGTGTGGCTGTGTTCCAGTAAAACTTTATTTATAAAATCAGACAGTAGCCAGGCATGGTAGCACATGCCTGTAGTCCCAGTTACTTGGGAGACTGCGACAGGAGGATTGCTTGGGCCCAGGAGTTCAAGTCTAGCTTGGGCAACATAGCCAAACCCTGCTCTAGGTCTAAACAGATTCCCAGAATCCTCTTCAAGAAAGAGTGACAAAGTTGGAACCTGTCAATAACACACCTTAAAAATACAGGTTTCTTCCTTTCTCATGCTTCCTGGGATCAATGGCTACAGAAATTACTTGCATTGTATGTATGTATACATCCCTAAATAATATATACTACTGCTTTGTGTGTTTCACAGTAATTACACAATAACCGTCATTTGACATGTTAAAAAAAAGATATGAAACTACTTGCACTTAAATCCTTGTCTCAGAGCCTGCTTCTGAGGGCATCCAACCTACATTATTATTTCATTTTATACTCATAACTACTCTAACAGTTAACTAATACCGTCTCCATTTTAGAGTAAGGAAACTGAGGTTCAAGGATTACACAAGTCATAAGTGATAGAGTTCTTGTGAGACGTCTATCTGGCTCCAAAGTCAGTGCTCTCTCCACAACACTGCCAACGTCAGAGTGGATATAAACAAATACATGCACATGCACAAACACACACAAATACTAATCAAGTGTGTAGCTTTAATTACGGCAAGCAAGAGTACTACACACAGCAAACCACAAAGCAAAATCATACTACTCACGTACTTACTGATCTATGCTAAGGAAGATCAAATAAATAAACAAGTAGTTTAAGATAAATAAACAGTAAGGTTTGAGGGTCATAGGAAAATACTTTTTTCTCTTTTATGCTATTTCTTATCGAAGACAGAATTCATGTCTCACCTACAACTGGTTGCAATCTTGGGAGGTAAAACCTTTGCTAATACCTGGAAACATGTATACCCATTCGAGGTAAAGCTCCATGTGTGACTTGGAATTTGGAGAGAAAGGAACTAGATTAAAATATCTTCTCACATATTTCAATATGGGAGTGGAGCGGGAGCACATGTGAAATTCCCCTGCGGATACTAAGGATTCCAGAGAACATCCCCAAAAACCCATAACTGGCATATCTGCAAACCAGTGTTTCAGCTTACGCGGTCTTGCCCTCGCTGTCGTGTTTGGTGGCGCTGGCCCCCTTCTTGCCGAGCAATGAGGCCACCTTCTCCGCATCTCCATTCTCCACGGCCTGCAGCAGTCTGTCATCATTCTTGTTCCACTCATTGGTCTATAGAGAAAGAGAAGAAACAGAGGTTGTGAACAACATTGACCACAGCTGCACTGACCAGCAGGGCTGCGGTCCTCGCAGCCCCCACCCTCCCATCACTCAAATCAAAACCTGCTCCCAAAGGAGCATGTTTTAAAATACCTTCCCCTTCACCATGGAGACACCCAAGAAGGCCGCTTTCCCAAAAGAAAACATAAATAGTGCAATGAAATCACAGCTAGTCACCAAAGTCTGAGATAAAAGTTACTTCTTTTAACTAACACTAGGAATATGAAGCAACTTAAAAAGACCTCAAGGCCGGTTTACACATTAGCTAATTTCCAGCTGAACTAGACAGCTGCTCCTCAGCACATTGGCCTTTGACCTCATCCACAGCTCACTCTGTTCACCGTGTTACAGAACCAAACCAGCAGCTCAAGGTTACCCGAGGTTTACAGACACACGATTTTTCATCAGCTTTTATTGCCTTCTTTCTGGTCTGTTTACTAGGCCCTGAATTTTCAGCTGGATACTGATTTTAAGTAGTTGTCCAGGCTACCGACTCAACAAAGTCTCACCAGAAACAAAACTTCTTCCTGAGCAAGCTATTAAACATCAAAGAGCTTTGAGCAAAGCCTCAATCACTGTCAATGCCAAACCCCAACTGAATAATTCTGCAAACCACAGTAACAGTAAGGCACTCATATATGCAAAACTGGTTTCTACACTTAGGAGGGAAAGAGATGATTTCTATACAAGAGCAAATGGGCCCTCAATATAAGACTAAGAAAGACTTTAATAAAAGGCAGCAGTGAGCCATTGGAGGTTTGGGAGCAGAGGAGGGAGAGAATTATAGAACCAGTGACGGAAGAGTCATTGGGAGGTGTCGAAGCACATGGGATTAATGAGGGAGAGAGGGGGAGGAAGGAAAGATGCTGGGCACATCAAAGCCCCTGGGCACTTTGCGAGCCCGGGCTGATTTCCAGTCATCTCCTGCACCAGGCCCCTGAGCTAAGCCCACTTTCTGAGCCCTTCAGCTGTGGACACCACATCCTGAGAGAGACTCCTTTTCCCTTCCCAAAGCTTTCTATAGACTCTGCTTCCTTGCGGCCTCTGAAGATATGAACCTCCAGGTATTTCGTATTAATGGCTTTACGATGGACCCCTACAAGGAAGCAGACAGAGGAGATAATGAAGATTCAAAAGCAAAAAAGAAGAAATTTTATAGGATGACAGTCTTCCATGGCCCCGGGAGTATGTTCCCAATCTCTGTACTGATGGAAATGAGGAAACTCAACAGGTCTTTGTCCATCAAATGTCTCAGTCACCCTCCCAACCCTAGCCCATATGTACAGCCTTAAACAAAGCCACAAGCCAGGGAGGGATAAAAGAGATGTGTCCAGAATTTGCATCTCTGAACATCTCAGGACTGAACCATTCCCAGTTTTTAGGACTCCGTCCTCCCCCACAGCCAACACTGAGTGCAAATGCACAGTAAGAACGAAGCAGGTTTGAACAAAAATCAGCAGCTTGTTCTCTGGGCTGCGTGAACTTGAAGTCCAGAAGTCCGGATTGACACATGTTGTGTGATCTGATGTCACCCATAAATCGTTCTGTGCCTCAGTTTCCCCAGGCTTTGGACTGTACGTCCTCTGTGATTCCGCCAAAGCTCAAAATTCTTATTACATAAAATTCCCCAAATTCTGCTAGGGATGATTCTAGAACAGTACTGTCTACCATCATGGAAATGTTCTCTATCTGAGCTTTCAAATACTATAGCCACAAAGCCAGTGATTCTTAACCAGGATTTGTTTTGCCCCTGTGGGTCATTTGGCAATCTCTGGAAACATTTTGGTTGTTATGTCTATAGAGTGTTACTGGCATTGAGTAGGTGGAGACCAGGTGTGCTGCTGAACATCCTACAATGCACAAATGCACAAGACAGTCCTCCTACTCCCACCAAGAATAATCTGGCCCAAAATGTCAATACTGCATGAGCCACTTGTGGCTACTGAGCACTGGAAATGTGGTTAGTGCTACTGAAGAAGTGAACTTTTAACTTTGAGACTTCACATGCCGTTAGCCAGGGGCTACCATGTAGACCAGTGCAGCTCTCCTTGACGATGATGACTCTCTTCATATGTTTAACAAAGTAAGAATGCGTCTGGACCAACATCAGCCACGCTCCTACTACAGCAATTTACTCACAAAGAAGACATGAGATGTTGTCTTTAGTTACCAATCAAGCTTCCTGTTGAAGGGAAACACAAGAAATATGGCAATCCTCACAGCATCATTTTTTAGTGGAATAGAAAGCGTAACTTAACAACTGTACAAACAACTGCAGCAAATGATCAAGCCCCAAGAAACACAGTGCAGCTTATTTCCCCCAGAGGGCATTTTATAAGCAAAGAAAAAAGGGAGGGAAAGTTTACTGAAGAACATTTAGGACCAACGATCCCTACCTATAGAATCCCAAAAGAGAAAAGTATTGTTTTTCAAAATCCTTTTCTAACTTGAACTGAACAAATTAAAACTGGACTGGGAAGATCAAAAGGATATGAAATCTCAGAGGACAGGACTGAAAGTACTCAAGCAAAGGAACTGCTACATGAAAGGATTTTCCTTTTCAACATTGCTAAAGCACTCTACTCTTAAGTAGAGAAAAATCCGATTGCAGGGGTTTCCTAAAATTAGTTCCACGTGGATCTTTAGGGAGTTCAATTTCTATACGACATGGCAGGAGAGATCCTCCCTATCCTGCTCTTTGGAAGACAAGGTCAATGCCACATTCCTAGAGGTCTGAAATGCCTCTCTTCTATTTAGAACCTCTCCTCAGTGCAAGCCAGAATTTACTTTCCTCTTGGAGCAGATGAAGAGAACATGGTTACACAAGCAAATCTTCAATAAATAATCCACAACATCATTCAAGAAGTGCGGCAGATGGGGTTCACAGTAAGCAGAGCTAGGCTGGGAAAAGAGGAGAGAAGGTAAGAGTTTTACTTTTGCTGGGCGTGGTAGCTCATAACTGTAATCCCAGCTACTGGGGAGGCCAAAGCAGAAGGATTGCTTGAGGAGTTCAAGACCACTCTGGGCAACACAGTGAAATGCCATCTCAAAAAATAAAAAATTTTAAAAAGAGTTTTGCTCTTAAAATTCTTACAAGCATGCTAAAAATAGAGGCCAAGTAGGGTCCCAATTAAACCTCTGATCCAGGAATCTGGATTCTTATCAGTAGCAGAGTTGTCTAGTCCTGGGCCAGGCCACTCATCATACTTGCAATTAGCTCTGACGTGCACAACTGGCCATACCATGCTCCTTCCAGAAGCACAGTGCTCAAGATGTCCTGACTTTTCCTTCCTAAACTTGCCCACGGAGATATTTCCTACATCCTCTCATCCTCTCCTATAAAACTATTCTATCCAGTGCCATACTCTCTTTTTTTTCTTTTGAGACGGAGTCTCACTTTGTTGCCCAGGCTGGAGTGCAGTGGTGTGATCTCGACTCACTGCAACCTCCACTTCCCGAGTTCAAGCGACTCTCCTATTTCTCCTGGGTAGCTGGGATTACAGGTATCTGCCACCATGCCCGGTTAATTTTTTTTTTTTTTTTTTTGAGATGGAGTCTCTCGCTCTGTCACCAGGCTGGAGTGCAGTGGCGCAATCTCAGCTCACTGCAACCTCCACTTCCTGGATTCGAGTGATTCTCCTGCCTCAGCCTCCCGAATAGCTGGGACTACAGGCGCCCACCACCACACCCTGCTAATTTTTGTATTTTTAGTAGAGATGGGGTTTTATCATGTTGGCCAGGATGGTCTCAATCTCTTGACCTTGTGATCTGCCCACCTTGGCCTCCCAAAGTGCTGGGATTACAGGCGTGAGCCACAACACCTGGCCCAATTGTCGTATTTTTAGTAGGGATGGGTTTTCACCATGTTGGCCAGGCTGGTCTGGAACTCCTGACCTCAAGTGATCCTCCTGCCTTGGCCTCCCAAAGTGCTGGGATTACAGGCATGTGAGCCAACATGCCCGGCTCCAGTGCCATTTTCTATACCAAAATTCCCATAGCCAATCACAACATGAGACAAAATAGATGTTCAATAAGCACTTTGAGTCATTCTTTGGAATCCAGAAGCAAATCCTCTCCCCTACCCCCACCCCCAAGCATCAAAAGAAATCTCAAAAAGTCACTTTGGTCAATCTACTGTCCAAAGTAGAGCTGGTCAAGTAAATAGGTGAAGTTTGAAATGTTATCATAACATCCCAAAGTAATTCATTCATGCTCTAGAATCAAGGAAGGCTTTTGGAGACCACCATCAAACTAACAATATTACCTCTCACCACTTTCAGTGAAAATCCTCTCCTCTAACTAGCATGCCCTCCATATGACAGGACTGACTCTGCCTTCACACTGGGCTTCTGGTCCTCTTATAGTTCTCAACTCTATGAAACCTATATAGTTTATTGGTTAATCTAACATGTTAAAAAAATAAAATCAAAACATAGAAAACATCAGATGCACCATCTTTAATAAAGTTAAATGTCTTACGAAACTTTTATTTGTTGCATGTATGTGTATGCTGACTGATGATGTAAAATACATTTCTTGGAGGGGCACGGTGGCTCATGCCTGCCATCCCAGCTGCTTGGGAGTCTGAGGCAGGATAACTGCTTGAACCCGGGAGGTGGAGGTTGCAGTGAACCAAGATTGCGCCACTGCACTCCAGCCTGGGTGACAAAGAGAGACCTTGTCTCAAAAAAAAAAAAAAAAGAAAGAAAAGAAAAGATATATATATATATATATATATATATATATATATATATGTAAGAAATATGCATATTTCTTGCTGGAGGATCACGAGAGAAAACACTGGCAGCCACTGCTTCAGAATGCTCTGTTATCCCATCCGCCTACGCAAAGGCGTATTTCTAAAGCCTAGCTCAAGCACTGCAGGCTTTCTCCACCCTTTCCTGGTGACCTCTCTCTGTTTCTCTACTCCATTGCGTCCCTGGGGGCCACCCACTGGCTCATCTCAACCGAAGCCCACAGTCTAGACTTGATGAAATATTGCATCCTGGTTTTTGTTCGAGAGCTTACAGTTTGTCTCCTGTCTTTTGCTCCCTGAAGGCCCTGAGAACAGGCTTCATTTCTTACCCCCATGGTGGCTGGTAAATGGTCAGTATTTGCTGCTGATTTTAGCAGGAGGTTGATTGACCTAAATCTCTCTTGACTTAGCAAATATTTGTTTTTTCATTTACAAAAGTTTCATTCTTTTGCAAACAACTATTGAATCGTATTTCAGATTTTTTTATAGGCTAAATAAATCCAACTCCCTTAACTTTTTTAACAAAAGGCCAATTTTCCGAGATTTTAATCATGTGAACGCTTTCTTCAAATCTCTTCCCAACGAAGGAGCCCAGCCTTATAAATTCAATTGGGGTGAAGGCGGTGTCCCCCAGTCACAAGAATCAACTGGGTGCTTGTTAAATCTGCAGACTCTCAGGCCCCATCTGGCAGATTCTGACCCCAGGAGTCTGGGGTGGAGCCCTGGAATCACTTAGGTTCAATGAGTGCATCCTTTGATTTTTATCTAGCTTGAGGACAACTGGAACCTATGCTGAGGCTAACAAGAGAATTTACTTGAAAGAATTTTCTTCTTCCACAAGGCATTAAGGAAGAGAAGAACTTGGGAAGAGAAGAACTCTTCGCTATTTTCTTGTAGAACTAGGTATTTTGTTGCCCACAAAAGCTGAGTAAATATTGGTCTTTCCCCAACCTGCGTATAAGACATGTATTCGAATGTCAATGAAAGCATTGCTCATAACAGGCAAGAATTACAAGTAACCCAAATTTCCAATAACAGATGATGGATAAATAAATTATCACATAATCAAGCTATAGAATACCACACAGCAATGAAAATGAACAAACTACAACTACATACAACAACACAGATGGGTATTAAAAGCAGTATTGGTGAAAGAAGCAAGACACACACAAGAAAACCCACAATAGTATGACTGCATGCACACGAAGATGGAAACAGGAAACATGGAACCGTAGTGTTTAGGGATGTATACACTGATGATAAAATTATAGGCTGGGTGAGGTGGCTGATGCCTGTAATCCCAACACTTTGGGAGGCCGAGGTGAGCAGATCACTTGAGGTCAGGAGTTCGAGACCAGCCTGGCCAACATGGTGAAACCCCGTCTCTACTAAAAATACAAAAAAATTTGCCAGGCATGGTGGCAGACACCTATAATCCCAGCTTCTCGGGAGGCTGAGGCAGGAGAATCACTTGAACCCAGGAGGCACAGGTTGTAGTAAGCACTGCAGCCTGGGCAACAAGAGCGAGACTCCATTTCAAATTAAAAAAAAAAAAAAAAAAAATTATGGCCAGGCGCGGTGGCTCACACTTGTTAATCCCAGCACTTTGGGAGGCTGACGCAGGCAGATCACCTGAGGTCGGGAGTTCGAGACCAGCCTAACATGGAGAAACCCTGTCTCTACTAAAAATACAAAATTAGCCGGGCCTGGTGGCGTATGCCTGTAATCCCAGCTACTGGGGATGCTGAGGCAGGAGAATCACTTGAACCTGGGAGGCGAAGGTTGTGGTGAGCTGAGATCATGCCATTGCACTCCAACCTAGGCAACAAGAGCAAAACTCCCATCTCAAAAAAAAAAAAAAAAAAAAATTATAAAGCAAAGTCAGTATAAGGTCACTATAAAAGTAAGGGTCATGATTAGGGCTGAAGGTGTGGCATCCTATCAGGAAGGGACACCTGGGACCATTCTGGGACTTGCTCTGTTTTAGGGTCTGATTAGCAGCTCCTCAGAGGCTCACTTTAAAACTACTTGTTAGACTGTACATCATTTTGTGTACTTTCTCCAAATGTAATTTATATCTTTTATTTCCTTCTCCTTCCCTCACCATCCCCCTTCAGGCATACAAAACACATACACACAGAATTTAGAAAGAAGTCCTGTGGTTCAGGTTTTGGTCAAGTCAACACCAGGTCAAACGCCTTCGAACAGTTCAGTCTCATTTGCTGTTTCCTCATCTCTTAAAAAAAAAGGCAGAGTGGTGCCAAAATTTGATTCTTAATTTTTTGGAGGCCCATGGACCACCTGGAGAATCTGGTAAAGTTGCAGACTTTCCTCAGAATAATGCACATCCACACAAACACTTGCATTTGATTTCTGGCTTAAATATCTACCCCCACCCAGTCCACCCCTAATCCCAAGTTTAAAATTCCTAGTGTAGAAAAGAAGAGACAGATTTCAGAGTTCGGTGCTATTGAGTTGAAATTCCAGTTCCATCACTTCTAGGTGGTCATCAGTGTCCCTGGGCCTCCCTGTCCTTATCTATAAATGGCAGGAAATCCTACCTACTTATAAATTATCCTGAGAATTAGACGAAACATACATAAACAGCCTGGCACATAGTAGGTACCTAAAATGGTGATTCTTCTGGAATTTGATGAGCTGCACTGTTCCTTCTTGACTAATGCTCTATGAATATTTTAATATTTACAATTCAGGACCGATAGTCCAATACCCTTTTAGAGGCTGATAACACCTTAATGCAAATTTTCTACTAGGCTCCTTCAAAATTATATTTTAAAGGGCTCTAGAGAAACATTCACGGACATGAAATTAACGATTTTATTGAATATGGCTCACTTTTCCAAGAGACTGTTTAAACAGACACGATTTCAACAGAGCACATTAGGCCATATTTGCAAGTTCAGGAAGCCATATGTTATGCTCCAGAGACATGTGTAATGTGTCAGCTATGAGGGGCAGCATGTGGGAAAGAGCCCTTACCCTCAATGTGGGCTCCAAACATTCCTGCTAATATATCACAAATGATATTGGCTGGCCGGTAAGTGTCCTATTCATCAAATCATTTCCAAATGACACTGACTCGCTTTAAGGTTTTCTCTTGAAGCTTGGCCTTTTTGAAGCCTTGCCTGCCTCCATCTAGAATAGCAAACATCATGTCAACCGGGTGATGAACGCTGGGGATTTGGCAACCAGCAGTGTCTGCCCTTGGCCAGACATGGCATCACCTTCTTTTATTTTGGTTTAATCATTGGGACCTGAAAAACCAGTGGAACTCAGTGGTCACAGACATTTGGCTAGTCAAGAGATTTTGAGTTTTCAAATATATCAACTCAATCAAAATAATCCAGTGGCACGGAAGAAGCCAGGAAGAGAGTTTCTTTGACTTTCTTGAGAAAAGATGCAAAAACCCTAACCATCACCAATTAGAACGCTCTTGTTCTGTGGCTCTGCTTGGGCAGCCATCTGGAGGAATCTATTTGAGATTATCTTGAGAAAAGCTGCACTTCTTGCTCCAGTTTTCGGTAAGCAGACTGTTTTGCCAATATAATCAGCAAGGCTAAGACGAAAGACAAAGTAAACTGTTTTCACTGGGAAGGTTTCAGATTCATATTGTCCAGGAAAAAAAATTGCACACACCTCATCGTTTTAAGAAAGAGTACAAGAAACAGGCAAGCTTCAGTCTCAAATAATATTTTCCCCGGTTGACTATATCCACCAGTACTTATAGGTATGTATCTACTAGGTGCAGGGTAATAGAGAAGATTCTATAGCTGTTACACAGATAAGTGAGATCTAATCCCTATCATTCATTCATATATTCAACAAATAAGTGTGTTTTACATGCAGTATAGCCTTTCCCAAATTTTCTTTTTTTTTTTTTAATTTTTATTTTTTTAATTTGTAGAGACGGAGTCCGCCTAGGTTGCCCAGGCTGGTCTTGAACTCCTGAGCTCAAGGGATCCTCCCACCTCAGCCTTCCAAAGTGCTGGATTATAGGCATGAGGCTCCCAAATTTTCTATATAGTTGTGGAGATAAAATACAGTAATACCAGAAATATGCCAACAATGCAAAATAGGATATTAGAAGTGGCAACGTGAGCAAAATGGTGAATTGACACACTAGAAGGGAAAGACAACTTACAGCTGGGCAAGCAGGGGGTTTCCTGACTGGATTGTGAACCAGTCCTTGCAAGGAGTAATATTTAAATTAAAGGAGAGAAGAAAAGACACAAGGATCAAAACATACGAGATGTATTTAGTAGAGAGCGTAAATAACAAGTTGATACAAGCAAAACCTTACAACCAAAAAATTACCAATACAACATGGCAAACACCTAGTCAGCAGTTTCATAAAAGAGCGTTCCAGATAATGTTCGTTACTTCAGACCAATACCTGGTAAGTTTATCTAAAATGTCTTTTCCTTTTCCTTATATTTTTGCTTAAGATTATTCACAAATGCAGGTTACACTGTCCCTGCTGTTCACCCTGAAATCCATCACCCTCCCTAAATGAAGTGAATGCAGGTTACACTGTCCCTGCTGTTCACCCTGAAATCCATCACCCTCCCTAAATGAAGTGTGTCAGCGCTTCCTGAGGTCTTTTCCACATAAATGCTGAGTGCTGTGGCATGGACATAATACATAAACACCTCCATCCAGAAACAGGCTGGTCCCTCTGCCCTACCCACCTTAGCAAGCTCCTCCTCCTCATTGCTTTCCTTTTCCCCAGCCCTTCGTGGCCACCAGGACCAGGTTAGTTCTCCTTGCTGGGGTCCCCCATGCTCTCTTCCATAGGCCTTGGCATGGTTGTAATTAAATAGTATTTCTAAAGTATCTGTAAAGGTCTGTTGACCATCTACCGGACTAGACTTCCAGGGCATGGGCAATGGCCAGCATCTGTCTTGTTCACCACTCAGCCCCAAGCCCCTTGCCCACTGCCCACTGGATGGTAGGGGCTCAGTTCAGAGCTGTGCATGGAAAGGCTTTGTTTTTCTTATTTCTACCTTGGGAGCTACTATTAATTAACCTCGTTAAGAATTTTAAATTATTAAATAATTTTAAAGACCCACCATGTCACAAGAAGCCAAAGCACAGTCTCATGGGGGCAGAGACAGGTCTAAAATAGGTGAAGCCAATTTTTTCCTTCATGGAGAAAAATTATTCCATCCAATTCTATTGGTTTCAACTACTCATTTACTTATATTCATTATTTACAGAGTGAGAGAGTATGTGTACTATGTACTTCTTATGTACTATGTGAAGTGCTTGGCATAAAAAGATTGATAGGAATATTGTTCCTCAAGGAGCCTTCAGACTTCTGAGAAGAGAAACATACCCAATAGCTACTTATGTCATTGTTTATCAGTGCTAGAGTAATGCTGTGGACTCATTCCTATGAATGCCCAAAGGGGATACCATTACTACTAAAATTAAAATGTACAGTGCGAGGAGCTGTACTATATTACAATTTAACCTTTACAATAACCCTATGAGGTAGGTACTATTATTAGCCCTTTATAGATAAGGAAAATAAGGCACAAAGAAGTTAAAAAACACATGCAGTCACTCCATTTACAACACAGTTGGTTCTCTCCAGAGGAGAAGCCAAAGCAATTCAATGGAAGATAAAGGAGGGAACTGTATTAGCTGGTTTTCACGCTGCTGATAAAGACATACCTGAGACTGGGAAGAAAAAGAGGTTTAATTGGATTTACAGTTCCACACGGCTGGGGAGGCCTCAGAATCATGGGAGGAGGCAAAAGGCACTTCTTACATGGCGGTGGGAAGAGAAAAATGAGGAAGAAGCAAAAGCAGAAACCCCTGAGAAGCCCATTAGATCTCGTGAGACTTATTTACTATCATGAGAATAGCACAGGAAAGACCAGCCCCCATGATTCAATTACCTCTCCCTGGGTCCCTCCAACAACACGTGAGAATTCTAGGATTTACAATTCAAGTTGAGATTTGGGTGGGGACACAGCCAAACCATATCAGGACATTTTTAGGATGTTTAAACTCTTTAGGAGGGTTTAAATGTGTTTATAGACTGGGGCAAGCAAAGGAGTCAGTGGAGACAGAGACAGCATGAAAGGTATAAGGATTGGGAGGCTGAGGCAGGCAGATGACTTGAGGTCAGGAGTTCAAGACCAGCCTGGCCAACATGGTGAAACTCCATCTCTACTAAAAATACAAAAATTAGCTGGGTGTGGTGGTACGCCGTGTAATCCCGGCTACTCGGGAGGCTGAGGCAGGAGAATCGCTTGAACCCAGGAGGCAGAAGTTGCAGTGAGCCAAGATCACACCACTGCACTCCAGCCTAGGCTACAGAGCGAGACTCTGTCTCCGTAAAAAGAAAAAAAGAAAAAAAAAAGGGGGGGGGTAGTATAAGTGGGGGAGGTGTGATGAAAGGGGCTGGGAGGTGGCAGAATTGAGGATTCAACCCAGGCAGAAGGCTGATCTTTGTGAATTGGGGTCGTATTCTGCCTCTGAAATAGTAAAGAGGAAGAGGAGGATGAGCAGAGATGCAGTGGCAGGGAAGAAGTCACCGTTTGTGTTTTATGGCTTCTACCCTTTCTTGGGGAAATGGGAGACAGAGTAAGCAGGGTCGGTGGTGGGCAAAGAAGCCCCACACGTGGTAATGCTTCAATAGCTCCCAGGGGGAAGTGAGTAAGGAAACCTGCCTAAAACAAATAAAAGGGTTTTTGAACAGCTCCAAAGGTCCAGTTGGGAGCAGCAATTGTAACTCCATAGAGAAATCATTTGGTAAGGTCACATGATTTTTCACTGTGACCTTACCGGGGGCATCCGGTAGGATGGGGGAAAGGGGCAGTTGGCTTGATCCATCATGGGAGACTGAAAAGACAGGGAGTAAAGCAGAGATTCCAGGGTGAAAGGGTGAGAAGGGGCAGTCAGAGAGTACCTGCAATGACTATGGGACTGGAGACAGGTAAGGATAAGATCCAGGGACTGATCCTATAGATCAGAGGCAGGGTGTTGGACGGGTCATTGATGTAAATGTTAGAGTTCCCAGAATGATGGCAGAAAGGAAAGATCCTGGTGAAATATTAGGGAGCCACTTATATGTCCCTAAAATACAGTGAAAAACATGAGATGAGGGTGGCCCAGCATAACCAAGAGCAGCAAATGTCAAATGAAAAAGGAGCAATGAGATTGTACAGCAAATGAGTCAAGTCTTACGACAAAGTGGCTTCTTGTGATTTGCTGAATTTTGAGAGTATGTGCTAGTCCCTTCCAGGTGCCATAAATAATTTATTTCATTTAAATCACCATAACTACCTGTACTGTGTTGAACAGTATCCCCAGAAAATGCACATTTTCCCAGAACCACAGAATGTAACCTTATTGGATAATAGGGTCTTTGCAAACACCATCAAGTTAAGATGAGGTCATATTGGTTTAAGTTGGATCGAACATCCAATGATTGGTGTCCTTGTAAGGAGAGAGAGACTCAAAGGCATAGAGGAGACACAGGATGAAGGCTATGTGATAATGGAGGCAGAGACTGGAGTTATGCTGCCATTAACCAAGGAACATCAAAGATTGCCAGCAACCACCAGGAGCTAGAAGCAGCAAGGGATTCTTCCCTAGAACTTTGGGAGGGAGCATGGCCTTGCCAATGCCTTGATTTTAGAGAATCATTTCTGTTGAGAGAATATATTTCTGTTGTTTCAAGCCACCCAGTTTGTGGTCATTTGTTACAGCGGTCACAGGAAACTGATAGACCATCCTGAAGCAGATATTGTTATCTTCATGTTACTGATGAGAAAACGGAGGCACAGATATATAAGCATCTTGCCTAAAGTTAAAGTCAGAGAGTGGAAGACCTGGAATTCAAACCCTCACTCCAATGCTCTCATCACTGCCCTTTCCTGCCTCCCGCATATGCCCATCACATGGAGGAAGACTTCCAAAAAACCAAGCCAATTGGAAGAGAACGGCAGATCACAGCAAAGTGGTCACTGGGGCCGAGGGAGAGACCTCAGTCTGCTGGTATCAAGAGGGGGAACTCTGAGGTCTGAATAAGTGCCTTTTAACCACAGGAACCACACCTAAAGAAAACTCAGTATTAAATATAAAATTTGCAGTTACGCAAAAGCATTTAAAACAAGATTATTTGCTTTATAAACATGTTCATAAGACTTCTGTGAATAGCAAGCTTTTGTGAAAAAAAAGTATATATAGGATTTGACTTACTCAAACATTCATTCATTGCTTAAAGGGCGTGTAACAATGAATATCTTACAGTCTGAGCAAGGCTTCCTTGCCCACAGACAGGACACTTGGAGACAGGTCTGGCTATAATCCAAGGACACTCCAAAAGTATTCCTGGCATGTGTCTGAGCATCATAAGCAGCCACAACTCCTCAGCTTTGCCCTTCACCCAAGTGATACATTACACATTTCATATGAAGTATCCAGACAAAATGATTTCATCCACAAAGTCTGCTTAAGTGCACTTTAAGTGTCTAAATAGTCAGAGTCGAGGACCAAAGCAATCTCCTGTCCTGATCATGCCCTTTACAGATGTTAAAAAATTAACAAAGGGCAAAGAGATAGCTAAAGAAATTCACACGCCATGGAAACAATCCTTCAAGTTATAAATTCTATGTGAGTGCTGATTAATCTGTATTTTCTGCACACCCCTCCCCCTCCACACACAAACACACACACACACCCTTTTGGAACTAGTTAGTTCAACATGTGAAAGAAGGGATCATCTATGGAGCTGGGCTCCACCCCAGGTCCAGGGTATCTCAATTGCCTATGACTAGTTTTCTTGTTTGAGTACTAAGAAAAAAATTGGGGACCCCAAGGTTAGGAGTCCATGGCAGCTTCCCATACTTGGTGTCAGCTAACTCTATGCACATGTAAGTCCTAAGTGACTGTGGGGGTTTAAGTGTCCCCCAAACATTCATGTCGACCTCAAGCCTCAGAATGCAATCTTAATTGGAAATAGGGTCTTTACAGATGTAACTGGTTAAGGATCTAGGGATTAAATTATTCTAGACTCGGGATAAACCCTAAATCTGACAACTGGTATCCTTAGAAATGGAATAGAGGAGGCAGAGACATGAGGAAGAAGGCGATGTAAAGGTGGAGGCAGAGGTTAGAGTGGTGTGCCTACAAGGAACCAAGGATTGCTGGCAACCACCAGAACCAGGAGACAGGCATGGAACAGTTTTTCCCTTCAGAATGTCCAAAATGAACCAACCCTGCTGATGTCTTAATTTTGGACTTCTGGCTTCTTGAACTGCGAGAGGAATCTGTTGTTTAAGCCACAGCTGGTGGTAATCTGCTATGGCAGCCCTAAGAAACCGATGTGGCGACACATGGAAGGGGCTTGCTCAACCAGCACAAACAGCCCCAGAGGACTCCATCCCTACTGATTGCAGTTTGACAGCAGCCTTCTGCAGGAACCACACTCTACGTTGATTTGTTTCCTGTTTGTTCACAATCACCGGGCGGCGTGTTGGGTATACACTAAAAACAGCAGGCCAGATGTGGTGGCTCATGCCTGTAATCGGGCACTTTGGGAGGCCGAGGCGGGTGGATCATAAGGTCAGGAGTTCAAGAATAGCCTGGCCAAGATGGTGAAACTCCACGTCTACTAAAAATACAAAAAAAAATTAGCCAGGCGTGGTGGCAGCCACCTGTAATCCCAGCTACTAGGGAGGCTGAGGCAGGAGAATCACTTGAACTCAGAGGGCGGAGGTTGCAGTGAGCTGAGATCGCACTACTGCACTCCAGCCTGGGGGACAGAGTAAGACTCCATCTTAAAAACAAAAAAAAGAAAAAAAAAAAAAAACCAGCAAATTGCAGTAGTGTATGGCATTTAGCTCAAGGCTGCTGTGAACGTCAAATGTTTCTAAATCTACTTCTCTATGTTTTTCACATTTCTTAAAGAAAATAAACTTTTTATGATTAAAAAAAAAAGTGACCGTTTACCCTAGTGTTTCTCAAAGAGTACGACTCAAGGCTGCATATTAGAATCACCTAGGTGTCTGAAAAAAGTATGAATGCTTTTAGATATTCCCTACGATTCTACTGTCGGCCAAAATTACTCTTCGCTTGACAACAATGAAGATGACACACTGGCTTGATATTAACTACGTCTGTATTTGTTAAAATGTTGAACAAGACGCAAGGTTAAATCTCAGCACTCACACCACTATAGACTTAATATATGCCAGTGGCAATCAAGATGCCCCATAGAGAAAAAAGGGCCTGAACCAGGCTTGCTGAGCCCCGAGTCATAAGTCCCTTGCCTTGGTTAGCGACAAGGCCACCCAAGCTGGAGGAGCTTCATCTTCTCTCCCTCCACCTCCCCAGCCAATTACTCATCAAAGACTGTCAGCGCCACGTCTCATTTGCCTGGCATTGACCTCTTTTCCATTGCTATGGCCAATCCTCTTATTCAATCCTATTTGGTTCAACAAACACCTTTTTGGTTCCTATTTTTGCCAGGCATCATGCTAGACACCTCCTATTTGCCAAGCTCCTGTGGCACAATGACACATGTGGATTCTTCATAAAACTATGGAAGAGGTTCTGACACTGATCATTGTTTAGGACATTTCAATTGTCTTTTAACTGGTCTTCCCAGCTCCACTTCCCCTCTTCCCTCTTCCCATGCCCACTTTCCTCGTAGTGATGTACTCTTGTCCACTGCCCTGGCTCACTTCCTCATACAAAACCATCCATGGCTGTCCATGGTCAACAAGAGATCCCACACTTTTCCGTACCCCCATTCAAGGCTTTTCTTAATCCAGTTTCAAACCTTAAATCCCTCTATGCCCAGCTCTCCCTCTGGGCCATGCCACATAAGCCACACAAATGCTCTGCCTCAGCCAAGCTGTTGGTTCCAGAATCCAAGTTATTCTGTCCTCTTCTACATTGTAACTACAAGTACTTTTTCCTCCCATTTTTATCTGGCCATCTCTCTGCCAACTAGGCATAAAGTTGCTCCCTGCCATCTATTTCAACAAAGGTTTACACTAGTATTCCAAGTATATGGTGCTCCCATTTCATGTCTGCTTACAGAGAGGGAAACAGTGTAGGGCTAAGAGTCTGGATTCTGGGTTCTTGAGTTCGAATCCTGGCTCTACCGTGTGTGTGACCTTGGAGAAGTTACTTAACCTGGCATGCCTCCATTTTCTCCATTGTAAAATAGGGGATGCCGGCACATTTTAACATATTTGAATTCCCAAAGAGATCGTACTTAATGGCAAAAACTTTCACATTCTTTCACCATGCCCTTCCTGGTAGATCTATCCAGATATTTTTGAATGAATTGTTCCATTAAAATATAATTTGCTCTGGCTTGGAGGGGATGTTCCACAATGCTCCAAACTCATTATTGTCATTCCAAGTTTCTATAAGCGATGTAAGTGGGTTTGGAAGCCTCAGTAAACAGAGTGACTTAAATAATCAAAATACTACACACATATGAGCACGATGTTTAATGTTATCAGAGGTGAATTTTAAGTAGTCTGGATAGTTTAGTATATTTCAGGCAAGAGACACCACTGATTTATTTAAAACAGAACTCTTATAGTTCTCAAGAAAGGGCATATTTGTTATAGCCTTCCTACACTCCAATAATAGCAAGCCCAAAATAAACGCCAATATCCACCCACGGGGGAAAAATCTAGTTCCAAGAAATCACTTCTGCCTGATGTCTAAAGGCAGAGGTCAGCATTTTTTAAGAGCATGAGACAAGGGGCCATGATGTTCAGTATCAGTCTGGTCTGGACTTTGGACGAGCATGTGCACAGATGGCCTTCTTCATCACGGTCTCCCCAGCCCCCAGAAGACACAGGCCTCTAAGGCAAGCCCATGAAGTCTGAACTCTGCAACTGACCATTTCTTAACAACGGCAACAGAGGAGCCAAAACCAAGGATGCTGGCCGATATGGAGAATTTTGGAAAACTCATCAAGGTTCCCATATGGGAAGCCTCATTCATGACCCTTTTAAAGATCACAAGGGATTCTCCAAAACTGTCTTGGCTTAGAGTTTTGTAATTTAACTAGATGCCAAGTAGCCAGTGAACACACACACAAATCACCAAAAGCAGGAAAATTTGAGTCAAGTGATACTGGAACTCTAGCGTGTGGTGTTGGGCTATGGATTCAGGCCTTAATCTAAGATATATATCAGGAATCTGCAGTTTGACCCCACACACTGAAAAGGAATGAGTCTATTTATTGTTAAAACAATGAAATAATAATATGAACGATTTCGAAATTCTGAAACTCTATTTCCAGGGCGTCCTATACACAATTTCTTATCACTTAAACAGACACTTTCTACTGAAAGTCACTTGGTGTATACCTAGTAGTGTCACGTAAGTTGAGAGCTCAAGAACAGGGACCGTGGTTTTATTTTAATTTTTTAAGACGGAGTCTTGCTCTGTCACCCAGGCTGGAGTGCAGTGGTGTGACCTCGGCTCACTGCAACCTCTGTGTCCCGGGTTCAAGAGATTCTTCTGCCTCAGCCTCCCAAGTAGCTGGGATTACAGGTGTGCGCCACCACGCCTGACTAATTTTGTATTTTTAGTAGAGATGGGCTTTCACCATGTTGATCAGGCTGGTCTTGAACTCCTGACCTCAGGTGATCCACCCACCTCGGCTTCCCAAAGTGCTGGGATTATAGGCATGAGCCACCACGCCTGGTCAGGGACCATGGCTTTTACGTCTGTATCCCAGGCATCTGGCATAAGGGCTGACACAAGGCCAGTGATGAATAAATGTTTACTGAGTGAATGAATGCTTGCCTGAGGAAAAGACTCAAGTAGAACACTGGGCTTTACAGATAATGTTGCTACTAAAACACTGAGAAAGTAGCCAGCCTTCACAACTTTTCCTTTTGCCCCAACTGTCCCCAAGATATCCTTTTTAAGTCTCCATTGCAACTGTTTGAATGTTACTATCTTGACAGTCTCATCTTGACAGTCTCATCTTGACACCTCTCTACTACTGAGAATAAGCTGGCTCCTTTCTGTCTATTCCAGCAAATCCAAACTCTTTACACTAGCACTAGAAGACCACAGATCTCTAATCTCAGACCCACCTTTTGAAATGCAATATAATATAGTGCTTACAAGCATGAACCCAGAAGCCAGACCACTTGGGTGCACAGCCTCGTTCTACCACTCATCATCTCTGGCAAGTTAGTTAACCTCTGTGTACCTCAACTGCAAGACACGAGATAGTAAGAGTAGCCTCTATCAGAGGGTTGTTGTAAGAATTAAATGAATCAAATATTTATAAAACATTGAAAACCATGTCTGGCACAGGGTAAGCATTCAGTAAGTGTTAGCTTGTATGGTTATTATTCAAAGACCCATGGGATTTTCCGCTCTGTTATTTTGAATAACATTTTTTTTTTCTCTAGGATTAGCTGATGTTCCTATTCACAATATACTTTCATGGCCAAACCCAGATTTACAGACTGTCTACATCACAGATGAGATATACCGCAGGCTGTATGCAAGCCCAGAAGCTTCAGCTGCAAGCATGCTTATCCAGAGAATAACTGATTTTTAAGCTACTAAAGAGATTTGAACTTGGGGGAAAATTCATCCATATCTTGAGTAATGTATCAATGTCCCATCAAAATAAACTGCAGAATATACAATTAAGGGAAAACTTGTATCTGCATAGGAAACTATGGTAAGATGGTATCCTCAAACTGGAAATTTCAGGATATCTCTTAGAGTTTTAAGTCAGCAGGGACAAATTTGAAGGAAGGCCAATTGGACCAGTGATGTCAACAAGCTGCCTTCTTGTCTGCCAGGAAAATGTCTGGAAGAGATCCCAACAAAATCCCATTCACAGTGCCTAATTCAGAGGAATAAAGGGTGATGGTGAGGGTATGTCAAGTCTACCTGATTCCCACTCGGTGTCACCACAAAAGGCACCACGCAAACAGCACACCAAGCAAATAAGGGAGGCCAAGAGTACAGGTGTGTGCAGCCAGTGCCAAGGTGCCCAGCAAGAAAGGGGCGCTGGTCCCATGAACTCCACACTGCTCCTGGCAAGGACAAGAGCATCTGGCAGTCACCTCCAATGCACATATTCCTTGGGTGGCAGAATTCTGAATTAGCAAAGTGTAGAAACAGCAAAGTGTAGAATGATGACTATAGCTTTTCCTTCTGCTTTTTTATTTTGGACTGAAATACTTGGGGTTTTGTTTTTGTTTTTTTAAATGTTAGAGATGGGATCTCACCGTGTTGCCCGGGCTAGTCTCAAACTCCTGAGCTCAAGCAATCCACCTGACTCAGCCTCCTCAAGTGCTGGGATTACAGACGTTAGTCACCGTGGTTGGCCTGGACTAAAATATTTGAATACGAATCTTATAACATCTAATAGACCTCATCTTATTCCTCAATCCCATAGCCATCCCTCCATAAATATGAGCAGACAGAAATGGCACAGTTCCTAAGAAAAGCTACAGCAGTCCAAAAGAAGAGAAGTTCTTTGAGGAATCAGAGAACATTTGTTCCTGCAAAACAGAATGACTCTAAGAAACCAGACAGGTTCTCTAATGTGTGCTTTCAACTAGATTCAGGAAAAAATATGTCTATGACACTGCTCTAGAAAACAATCTGACATCAGAGATCTGCCAAATTTAAAATGTGTTGGAAGCAGCGAAGAGCAGATTGAGGAATCCAGATAATTTTGAAGCTTTTTTTGGTTTCGTTTTTTGTTTTTGAGAAAGGGTCTCGCTCTGTTGCCCAGGCTGGAGTGCAGTGGTGGGCTCATATCTCACTGCAGCTTCAACTTCCTAGGCTCAAGCTGTCTTCCCACCTCAGCTTCCTGAGTAGTTGAGACTATAGGCGCACGCCACGCATGCCCAGCTAATTTTTAATTTTTTTTTTTTTTTTTTATAGAGACAAGGTCTATGTTGCCCAGGCTGGTCTCAAACTCCTGAGCTCAAGAGATCCTCACCTTGGCCTCCCAAAGTGCTGCGATTCCAGGTGTCAGCCACCATGCTGAGACATCTAAAGAACTTTCTCCTAAAGATGGTGATCTATTTGGAATGAGTAACAGATAGTAATTCCAGGAACTCCATAATTACCCATAGTATTTTTAAAAACCAGTCTGTTCTCAAGACCTTCCTTCAAAATTTTATGCTAATACTACTTTCCTTAACTTGTCAAAAATCCTTCAAGCCCATCATAAATGCCAGCACCTTCAGCCCCAGCATATCTTGCACTACATTAGAAGTATCTGTGTGCTTACCTGACCTCTGAATTGTTCTGTTTAGAATCCTGGCTGCACCAACCATTTTGGTACCAGAGACCAGTTTCATGGAAGACAATTTTTCCATAGACCAGGGACCGGGGGAGATGGTTTTGGGATAAAACTGTTTTACCTCCGATCATCAGCCATTAGATTCTGATAAGGAGTACTCAACCTAGATCCCTCTTATCATCAGTTCACAGTAGGATTTGCTCTTCTATGATAATTTAATGTTGCCACTGATCCGACAAGAGGCAGAGCTCAGGTGCTAATGCTTGCTTGCCTACCTCTCACCTCCTGCTGTGCAGCCTGGCTCCTAATAGGCCACAGACCAATACCAGTCTGTGGCCCAGGGACTGGGGATCCCTGAATTACTCAATCACTAGCAGGAATTCTGCACATTATAGACAGCAAAGTAAAACATGGCAAACATTGAAAAGATTATTCTTACAGAGAAAGTTGTCCATATAACCCTAAAGAACTCTGGTACTTCTCACTATTATATCAATTTGTTCAAACCCGCCTTCTGGCTGGGCATGGTGGCTCATGCTGTAATCCTAGCACTTTGGGAGGCTGAGGCAGGAGGATCGCTTGAGCTCAGGAATTTGAGACCAGCCTGGGAAACGTAGTAAGACCTCATCACTATAAAAACAAACAAACAAAAACTAACCCACAATTGACACAGACTTTTAAGAAAATGCTCTAATTTAACCTGAATATCAGTCTACTTAATAAACAGCTTTACAAAGCATGTTCATAACTATGGAAATTTAGGCCAGTTTGGAATTAAAAAAACAAAAAAACAAAAACAGCAAACTTGCGTTTTTATTTTTTATTTTGAGATGAAGTCTCACTCTTGTCACCCAGGCTGGAGTGTGTGGTGGTGCAATCTCGGCTCACTGCAACTTCCGCCTCCTGGATTCAAAGCCATTGTGCCTCAGCTCCTAAGTAGCTGGGATTACGGGCGCATGCCACCATGCCCAGCTAATTTTTGTATTTTTAGTAGAGACGGGGTTTCACCATGTTGGCCAGGCTGGTGTCTGTCGAATTCCTGACCTCAGGTGATCTGCCCGCCTTGGCGTCCCAAAGTGCTGGGATTACAGGCGTGAGCCACCGCGCCCAGCCACATTTTTCTTATACATTGCAAAGCACAGTCTAGCTCTGCCCCCTACCAAAAGGTTGAAAACCACCTATCGAGACCTGCTGTGAAGATTAAATGAGATAATGCACAAAAAACATATGTGCCTTGCACACATAAACTGCTGAGTAAAAGTTCACTATTTTGTCATGATCACTTGTATCATGTACTCTGCACTCTGTGAGGTCCTATGAGTACCACAGGAAAACCACAACCAAGTTTCCTAACTCACAGAGCTTATAGGCTGATACTGGAATTGTACAGACAAAAAGATGCAGTCGTATGACGCCACCATTTCTCTGCATGCTAAAACTCCACTCTAATTTATCAAGCTGTAGGCACTTAAATAAACCCTGCAGAATTAATTTCCCTGAAACACTTCAATGATTCCAACAAATTACAAAACAGACCATAAGATGAATAACATTTGGTAGTTCTTTATGCCAGTGAGAGTGTTCACATTTTCTAGTTTTTGAGATGATGACTACAACAACTATCAAAGTTACTTGGAAGATTTATGTTGTAAGAAAGGCACTTTTCCAAATTACCACATGCATTTGTAAATGCCAAGTAATATTTAGTACACTCAGTTGTTGAAATATAAGCCAGATTGTGAAACTTACTAAAAACTTTTATGTACAGAGACTCACTCAGAGATTACCAAAATGTAAAGAACTCTTCAGTAAATAAGGACATAGGACACCTAAAATGCTAAAGAGCTGGTGTAAGTATATATTCTAGCTTTTCATTAAGTTTGATAGTATAATTTCTTTAAAAATCTTTTGCATATATAAACAAGATTCACCAGAGACAAGTTTCAAAGAAAATTTTAAAATAAAATTTAAAAATAAAAATGAAACCACTATCAGTTCTATCACTGAAGAATTACCCTGCCCATTTTTTGTATCAGTCCATATTTTTTTCGCAAACAGCAAATATTTTGCTCAATAGCCTGCTTTTCTCACCAAGTAACATATGCTGAACGTTTTTCCTAACAATAAAGAGCTACGTCCACATTTTTTAAAGCTAAATGATAATAAACATCTAGGTTGCCACCAGGTTTTCATTATAAACAGCTCCCCCTCTAGCATCTTTCAACCTTCATGTCTGTGTAGTATAGTGTGACTTCAAGAATATGAGATGGTCAGGCGCAGTGGCTCACACCTGTAATCCCAGCACTTTGGAAGGCTGAGGCAGGCGAATCATAAGGTCAGGGGTTCGAGACCAGCCTGGTCAACATGGTGAATCCCTGTCTCTTCTAAAAGTATAAAAATTAGCTGGGCGTGGTGGTACATGCCTGTAATCCCAGCTACTCAGGAGCTTAGGCAGGAGAATTGCTTGAATCTGGGAGGCAGAGGTTGCAGTGAGCCGAGATTGCGCCACTGCACTCCAGCCTGCACAACAGAGCAAGACTCTGTCTTAAAAAAAAAAAAGAATAAATGAGATATGCACAAATACTGCTGGAATCTTCCCAGCCTGCCAGTTAATGCCCCAATTCATACATTTACAATTTTTTTAATCTTTCAGATCGCTAATGACATCACTCAATAGAAATCCTTTTCCTTCTACTAAAAAGCCTTTAGGGGCTGAGATAAAAACCTTGGTATGTCTTGTGTTGCACCAGCATTAGAGACAAATGTCTACTGCTGAGGACAGAGAACCACAAAGTTATACACTTTCAGAAAAAGGGGGGTCATATACCTCTTTCAGAAGTTGCTAAAAGAGAACAGAGCTAGCCCTGCTAATACCAGCTTCCTAGGCTATATCAGAACACTGGGGAGCAGGCAATCAGAATCCCTCAAGGGAAGAGCAGTGCTCATTCCTTCAGGCACCCCAGCCCCCCAGTTCACTGCCCCCACCCCTTCCCCACCAACTGGTGGGGTCATTAACAGAATCACATAGAGACCAGGGGGGCCTAAAGAAGGGAAAACCAACATCTCTTTCATTGGCTACTCATCTGCTAAGGCAGTAGGTTGGCTGATTTCTCTGTGTTCCTCTGAGCCACAGAGAAGAAAAGAACTGGACAGAAATGTATGGCGGAGTGGTGGCTCCAGAGAAACAGCCTATATACCCCCAGCTGGGAGCGGCAGGGATTGGTGAGTTTCCTGGGACACTACTTTATGAAGCCTGACTTGCTTTGTCTTGCCTGTACCCCAACCAAGATGGCTGCCCTTGGGGGAGAGTACCTCCCCCTGCAGTAGGAGGGCAGCAGGAAGGGTTGGAAAAGGTCCAGCTGAAGGCAGAACCCCTGAGTCAGGGAGCTGAGATGTGGGACACTGAGCAGCAATAAGAGTACAGCATGTGTATCAAGCTGAGCAGAGAAGTGTTTGTTCACCTTCCCTGTGACCCCAATGCTTCCTCTCTGTCCCCAACCTTTGGGGGAGACAGGTTGATCCCAAATGAGGAAGGGGCAGAAGGAGCAAAAGGACAGAATGCCCTCTAACTCTTCTCTCCCTTCAGGTGCTTTAGAGAAGGGTCCAGATGCACTAGGTGAAAGAGAGATTTAAATCAAGTTTGAGATTCAGTTTTTAACTGGATTAGTCTCTGAAAGCTTACGGAGGTTGAACATTGTGATGGGACAGGGAAAAGGAGATTCTACCTGGCATGGTTGAAATCAACAACTAGAGAGAAATAAAGACCCTTTCAAATGTACATCTCATGAACTTGAGCAGTTCAATAAATCAATTATATCTCAAATATGGTTAAATGCACAAGTTCAATAGGGGCATTCGAGTACTAACACAGACCTGGGCTCAGATCCTGGTTTGTTCATTCATTCACTTATTTCGCAATATTTAATGAGCACCTTCTATGTACTGGACAGACCTGTGAATAAGAACTACAAAGCCCTGTGCTCTGGGAAGTTAAATTCCAGGTGTATGTATAATTCTGTAGAATTTCCTTAACCTTGTGCCTCAGATTTCTCATCAAATCTTGCTCTGATATTCCTCCTCTGATCCATTCCTAAAAATTTTGGAAACAGAATATAATAAAACAATTTTTTTCTCAAAGCAACATACACTTCAAACAAATAAACTGAGTAGATCAGTTTGTGTTTCAGAAACCGAAGTACAAGTCACATTGAGGCTTCTCAACACAGAGAAGTTACTCTCCAGGCTCTCAGGATACAGCAAGGATAGTGGCTCTGAGGAAGTTAGGATAGCTTGCCTTGTGTTAATTATAGCCATATTACCATTGTTTCTAGGTGTACTGGGGAAAAATCCTTTAAGTAATCCTGTTAGAGAAAAATACATATATATACATATTTGTATATATATACATATTTATATATATATAAATGACTTTAAAATATATATATATCATAAATATATATATATATTTATATGACTTTAAAATATCAAGTAGGTACCCGACACCTGTAATCCCAGAACTTTGGGAGGCCAGGCAGGTGGATCACCTGAGGTTAGGAGTTCAAGACCAGCCTGGCCAACATGGCGAAACCCCATCTCTACTAAAAATACAAAAATTAGCCAGGCATGGTGGCATGCAGCTGTAGTCTCAGCTACTCAGGAGGCTGAGGCAGGAGGATTGCTTGAGCTCAGGAGGCAGAGGGTGCAGTGAGCCAAGATCTCACCACTGCACTCTACCCTGAGTGACAGAGCAAGACTCTGTCAAAAAAAAAAAAAAAAAAAAAAAAAAAAAATTAAGCAGGGTAAATATTTTGCAAAATTATTGGTAAGAGCTAGTACCTGTGTAAGTCAAGATCAGAACTGTCTTGGTAAAATTAGTGACAGTGACTCTGCATACCCATTGCCATTGCTCTTTCTATATATACTGTCGAGTCCATGGGCCACATTTGTCTGGCTCTTTGTAGTGATTAAAACCCCTCCTGGGCAAGGGCAGCCCAAGGCCTCTTGGGCAGTCCCTAGACAACTGGTTGTCCCTAGGCATGCCCAGTGCTGGCCGATCCCATGTTGGACTTGCACTTCTGCTTTTTCTGACTACCCCATCTCCAGGGGCCACTCTCATTTCCAGGGCCTGTAATAATCTCCGAGGAGTCTTTAGGAGACTGAAAACACACAGCGGGAGGCTGAGGCATTCCCTTTCCTGACCTCTCCCTCCACTCCACCGGGCTCCTGGGATGACTGCCCTGCAAAGCCTCCCGGAGCACATGGCCCCCTGGCCGCATCAGGATTCCTGGAAGGTCAGGCCATTCGTTTTTGGGTTAATCCTCAACTGCCTTGCTTTGAATAAGTGTAAACTTCAGCCAGCCAGTGCAAGCACAGTGTTTTCAACTCTCCTCTATCAAAACAGAAGTCGAGATGACAATGTTTACAAAGAAAGTTTATCACAGTAGCAGCAAATTAACTATTCATTTCTTTATTTTTTCCCCCAATGAGTTCTGAGATGCTTATTACCTTTTTTCTCTTTTTGTTCCTGCAAAAGAGAAGCACGTAGGCAGCTAAGTGCCCAGAAACTGGGAAACAGAAAAACAATGTGGAAGGAAGATGGCTTTGCCCACAGGCTCCGCAAACCCAGGTTGGAAAATGCGAAACTTCCACAGGTCAAAAGTCCCAAGGCCATTTTCTCTTGCCCATTCTAAAGTAACTAAGTAGATGCACAAATACACAAATAAACAAATGTTTAATAGAAGAGTTCATCTAAGGTATATAATTGCAAGATAATTTATCATTCACTTAAAACATAAAATAAATCCCTAATATTACTTTGTTAGATAAAGTATCTTTATTTTAGGTGAAGATAAGTATGTAATTTAAATATATGTATGTGAGTAGATTTTCTCAATTTACTATAGTATACATTTTTCTCTATTTATTTTAAGGCCTTAGAAACAAAACATAACCACATAATCAAACATTGTAAGAAGGGGGATAAAAATCCACACCCATACTTTAATATTCTACTAAAAACAAAGAGCATTTTGTTGTATTTCCCTTAAATGAACTTTCCTAAGTTATCTCTTTTCTAGCAGAACTGATTTTTGTCCTGCTTTCTTTCACTCTGATATATCAAAGGTAGCCTTATGGAGCAACAAATTGTTCTGTTTTTGCTTTTGTTTTTTCTTCCTTTCTTTTGAGATGGAGTTTCACTCTTGTTGCTCAGGCTGGAGTGCAATGGCACGGCCTTGGCTCACTGCAACCTCCACCTCCCAGGTTCAAGCGATTCTTCTGCCCCAGCCTCCTGAGTAGCTGGGATTACAGGTGCCCACCACCACGACTGGCTAATTTTTGTATTTTTAATAGAGATGGGGTTTCACCATGTTGGCCAGGCTGGTCTCGAACTCCTGACCTCAGGTGATCCTCCTGCCTCAGCCTCCCAAAGTGCTAGGATTACAGGCATGGGCCACCATGCCTGGCCCTGTTTTTATTTTTTATTTATTTACTTTTTTTTGAGACAAGGTTTTGGTGTGTCTCCCAGGTTGGAGTGCAGTGGCAGGATCGTGGCTCATTGCAACCTCTGCCTCCCAGATTCAAGTGATTCTTGTGCCTCAGCCTCCCAAGTAGCAGAGACTACGGGTGCATGCCACTAAGCCCGGCTAATTTTTATATTTTTAGTAGAGACAGGGTTTCGCCATGTTAACCAGTCTAGTCTTGAACTCCTGCTTCAAGAGACCTGCCTGCTTCAGCCTCCCAGAGTACTGGGATTACACGCGTGAGCCACCATCCATGCCCGGCCAATAAATTGTTATTTTATAAGATACATAAAATTCCATAAAGTTTTATACTTATTTAACTCAACATTCCTTTGTTAACATGTGGTTATTTTTAGGAAAGCGATACACAGGACATGGCTAGTACTACATTTGTGCATATAAAGGACACCAGCAAAGTATGAGAGCACTGGATATCAATCACTTTAGAAAATGCTTACCATGATAACAATAGGTGAAAACTGGTATTTTTATTATGGAAATACTTAAACATACCCAAAAGTAGAGTGGATAATTCATCATCCGGCTTCAGTGACTATCAACTCATGTCAGTCTCATGCCTTTCAGCTGTAACCCCATTTTAGACCCTTGCCTGCCAGATCATCTGAATTAATCCCAGACCACATAGCACAGCATCAAATAAATATTTCAGTATGTGTCTCTAAACAATGAAAACATTAAGATAAAAATGAACACATAACACATCTTTAGAAAAAATTATGCTAGTGCCTTAATACATCAAATATTTCGCTGGTATCCAAATTTTCCCAACTGCCTCATGAATTTTTCTTGATTTGATGGAATCAGGTTACAAATGAGGTCCATACATTGCAAACGGTGGCTCTGTCTCATGAGTCTCGTAATTTATGAGTTTCTTCTTCCCGCCTGACCCTTTCCTTTTAATCTACTTGAAGAAGCCAGATGGATTCTAGAGTGGCTCATGCTCTTGATTCTGACTGATCCTATCTCATCATGGCATTTAATATGTTTTCCTATCTTCAGTATTTCACATTAATTGGCAATAGGATTTAGAGGCTGATCAGATACAAGTTCAATATTTTGGCAACAATAAATACTTCATAGAAGGTACTGTGTACTTCTATCTGGAAGCACAAAATGTCTGGCAGCCTCTCTCTTTTCTTGAAGTCATTGGGGTCTTTCAAGGATTTTTAACACTTTTAGTGTTTTATTATAAAAATTACAAAAATTAAAAGTTCAAACGAAAGGAAAGAATATAATGAAGTCCTATGTATTCATACTTCAGGTTTTTTTTTTTTCTTTTTCTTTTTGTCTTTCTTTTTGTGTGTAGACAGGCACTTGCTCTGTCACTCAGGCTGGAGGGCAATGGTGTGATCACAGCTCACTGCAGCCTCAACTTCCTGGGCTCAAGCAATCCTCCTACCCCAGCCTCCCAAGTAGCTGGGACTACTGGTGTGTGTCACTACGCCTGGCTAATTTTTGTACTTTTTGTAGAGACTTGGTCTGATTGTGTTGTCCAGGCTGGTTTTGAACTCCTGGGCTCAAAGGATCTACCCACATATACCTACCAAAGTGCTAGGCATGAGCCAACACACCTGGCATTACTAGCTTTATCAAATAATTCACTTATCTGCCTCACCTTTATTTTATCAATGCCCTCACTCATTCCCTGCAGAACCTAGATTATGTAAGCAAAATCCAGACATCTTATAATTTCAACTCTCAATATTTCAGTGTGTATCTCTGAAATCTTTTGTCTGTCTGTTTAGAGACAGGGTCTGTTGCCCAGGATGGAGTGCAGCGACACCATCACGGCTCACTGCAGCCTTGAACTCCTGAACTCAAGACTTCCTCCCCAGCCTCAGCCTCGTAGCTGGGAGTACAGGCGCCATCACACCTGGCTGATTTTTAAACATTTTCTTTTTGTAGAAACAGGGTATACTAGTCTGTTCTCATGCTGCTAATGAAGATATACCTGAGACTGGGTAATTTATAAAGGAAAGAAGTTTAATGGACTCACAGTTCCAGATGGCTGGAGAGACCTCACAATCATGGCAGAAGATGAAGGAAGAGCAAAGGCACGTCTCACATGGTGGCACGCAAAGACAGAGCATGTGCAGGGGAGCTCCCCTTTATAAAACCATCAGATCTTGTGAGACTTATTCACTATCACGAGAATAGCACAGGAAAAACCGCCCCGTGATTCAATTACCTCTCACTGGGTCCCTCCCACGGAGTGAGGATTATTACAATTCAAGGTGAGATTTGGTTAGGGCACAAAGCCAAACCATAGCAGCATTCTGTCCCTGGCCCCTCCCAAATCTCATGTTCTCACATTTCAAAACCAATCATGCCTTCCCAACGGCCCCCTAAAGTCTTAACTCATTTCAGTATTAACTCAAAAGTCCACAGTTCAAAGTCTGATCTGAGACAAGTCCCTTCCATCCATGAGCCAGTAAAATTAAAAGCAAGTTAGTTACTTCCTAGATACAGTGAGGGTACAGACATTGAGTAAATATAGCCCTTCCAAATGGGAGAAATTGGCCAAAACAAAGGGGCTACAGGCCCCATGCAAGTCCAAAATCCAGAGGGGGAGCCAAATCTTTAAAATGATCCTCTATGACTACAAGTGTCACACCCAGGTCACACTGGGTGCGAGAGGTGGGCTCCCATGGTGTTTACTATCTCTGCCCCTGTGGCTTTGCAGGGTACAGCTCCCCTCCTGGATGCTTTCACAGGCTGGCATTGAGTGTCTGTGACTTTTCCCGATGCATGGTGCAAGCTGTTGGTGGGTCCACCATTCTGGGCTCTGTAGGATGGTGGCCTTCTTCTCATAGCTCCACTAGGCAGTGCCCCCGTGGGGACTCTGCATGGGGGTTCGCACTCTACATTTATCTTCCACACTGCCCTAGCAGAGGTTCTCTATGAGGGCCCCACCCCCATGCAAACTTCTGCCTGGATAATCCAGGCATTTCCATGCATCCTCTGATATCTAGGTGGAGGTTCCCAAACCTCAGTTCTTGGTTTCTGTGCACCTGTAGGCTCAACACCATGTGGAAGCTGCCAAGGCTAGAGGCTTGCACCCTCTGAAGCCACAGCCCAAGCTGTACCTTGGCCACTTTGAGCCACGGCTGGAGCAGGTGGTATGCAGGGCACCAAGTCCCTAGGCTGCACACAGCAAGGGAGCCCTGGGCCTGGCCCAGGAAACCATTTTGTTCTCCTAGACCTTTGGACCTGTGATGGGAGGGGGTGCCACAAAGGTCTCTGACACATTCTGGAGACATCCTCCCCATTGTCTTGGTGATTAACATTTGGCTTCTTGTTACTTATGCAAATTTCTACAACAGACTTGAATTTCTTCCCAGAAAATGGGTTTTTCTTTTCTATTGCATCATCAAGCTGCAAATATTCCAAACATTTTTGCTCTGCTTTCTCTTGAATGCTTTGCCACTTAGAAATTTCTTCCACTAGATACCTTAAATCATCTCTCTCAACTTCAAAGTTCCACAGATCTCTAGGGCAGGGCCAAAATCCTGCCAGTCTCTTTGCTAAAACATAACAAGAGTGACTTTTACTCCAATTCCCAACAAGCTCCTCATCTCCATCTGAGACCCCCTCAGCCTGGACTTCATTATCCATATCACTATCAACATTTTGGTCAAAGTCATTCAACAAGGTTTCTCTAGGAAGTTCCAAACTTTCCATATCTTCCTGTCTTCTTCTGAGTCCTCTAAACTGTTTCAGCCTCTTCCTGTTACCCAGTTCCCAAGTCACTTCCACATTTTTGGGTATCTTTACAGCAGTACCTTATTCTCTGCAGTACCAATTTACTGTATTAGTCTGTTCTTATGCTGCTAATAAAGACATACCTGAGATTAGGTAATTTATAAAGGAAAGAGGTATAAATGAATTCACAGTTACACATGGCTGGGGAGACCTCACAATCACAGCGGAACACAAAAAAGAGCAAACATCTTACATGGTGGCAGGCAAAGAGAGAGCATGTGCAGAAGAACTTCCCTTTATAAAACCATCAGATCTCATGAGACTTACTCACTATCCCGAGAACAGCACAGGAAAAATCTGCCCTCATGATTCAATTACCTCCCACCAGGTCCCTTCCACAGCACATGAGGATTATTACAATTCACCCAATTATCACAGGGTGATATGGTTTGGCTCTGTGTCCCCAACCAAATCTCACCTTGGATTGTAATTTCCAGTGTTAGGGTAGGGACCTGGTGGGAGGTCATTGGATCATGGGGGCAGATTTCCCCCTTGCTGTTCTTGCGATAGTGAGTGAGTTCTCCTGAGGTCTGGTTATTTGAAAGTGTATAGCACCTCCCCCTTCACTCACTCTTTCTCCCGCACCATGTGAAGACATGCTTGCTTCCCCTTCACCCTTCCACCATGATTATAAGTTCCATAAGGCCTCCCCAGCCATGCCTCCTGTACAGTTTGTGGAACTATGAGTCAATTAAACCTCTTTTGTTTACAAATAACCGAGTTCCGATAGTTCTTTATAGCAGTGTGAGAAGAAGCTAATACATAGGGGTCTTGCTATGTTGCCTGGGCTGGTCTTGAACTCCTGGCTGGCCTCAAGCAATCCTCCCACCTCAACCTCCCAAAGCACTGGGATTTATAGGCATGAGCCACCATGCCTGGCCTCTCTGAAATCTTTTTAAAAATACCATTATAACATCTAAATATTTTAAGAATAATTCCTTAATATCATCAAATAACGAAAGTATTCACATTTTAAAATTGTATTGTAAGGTATTTGTGGCTTTTTTTTTTTTTTTTTGAGATGCAGTTTCGCTCTTGTTGCCCATGCTAGAGTGCAATGGCACAATCTTGGCTCACTGCAGCCTCTGCCTTCCAGGTTCAAGCGATTCTCCTGCCTCAGCCTCCCAAGTAGCTGATTACATGCACGTGCCACCACTGCTGGCTAAATTTTGTATTTAGTAGAGACAGGGTTTCACCATGTTGGTCAGGCTGGTCTCGAACTCCTGACTTCAGGTGATCCACCCACCTCAGCCTCCCAAAGTGCTGGGATTACAGGCATGAGCCACCACGCCTGGCCGGCATCTTATTTTAATTGCAGCACTTGGTTACTGGTGACAGTATTCCTCATGTTCAGTTAGTAGCTGTGACTTGTCTTCTGATGTCCTCTGCTTGTCTTATTTTTGAGTTGATGTGCTTACAATAAAGACTGGTAGCCAATCTGGCTACAAATATTTTCTGTCTGGTATTTGCCTACCAAGAGCGAATGGAGTGGGAGAGTCTTCCCTCTTGACTATCCACTACCCAATAAACTTAAGCTTTCTAATTTAACTGTACTTTGTGACTTCTTCTATTGCTTCTAAGCTCACAATGTCTTTCTTCCTTCAAAGTTAGAATGAAAATTCAATTCATTTTTTTTTCTAGCTTCACTAAGTCACCACATCGCTAATTACATTCAGGTCTTCCACGACTCCTAAATCATAGACACTGACAGAAAATAATGCTTCATAATGGTCATATATTTCTAAACAATTTGAATCCTTTTGCAGACTACCCATCAATTTTGCTCCTAAAGAAAAATTCCAATCCCTTTTAGAGAAAGGGGAACCCTGTCACCTAGTTTTAAAGTACTCAAAATAATTAGAACTTTAATTAGTTCTATCTAAGAATAAAAAGTAGAAATTAATTTAAATCATAATGAAGTTGGTGTTTTCTCTCTCTCTCCCTCTCTTCTAATGGCTTTTTATTTAACTGTTACCAACATATTTTAGAGACCCAGGCTTTTTCAAGGGAGCACATTTACGAAGCACAAGCTTGGTAACCTAGGAGACCCCACCTCTCCATTCTCCCAGAGCCTATTGCCTTAGAAAAGCAACTTCAATTTAACAGATGGCCAGTTTTCTCAGCCTCAATCAAATGGACAGTAGGAGTAACAGAAGAAAACTAAAGCTCAAACATTACCACAACTATAGTCCTAGATTTACTTTCAAGCAAGAATTCCCACGGTAGCAGAGTAGGACTGTGGTGCAAAGTCCCAAGGAAAACTAAGTTACAGGTTAAGACGCCAAGGCAATGCATCAGAGGCTCTGAGAACCAACTCCTGATCCTTGAAGCAGCATCCTTTTTTCTATTTGAACTTCAGTTCTGTCCTTGAATCCTGACAGAGAGCCGTTTCCTGCTCTCTGTTCTCAGAATTCTCTTGGCTTGGATTTCTCGGTCCACTTGCCAGTTTTATCACTTTACGCTTGTTCTTCATGGCTTCCTATCACGCCATGGGGAGTTAGGGGAAAGTGTTCACTGATAGCCCATATATGACTTGTGGGTTACAATTTATTAGATTCTAGTTTTGCACAAATACTGGGCATACTTCAATAATGACCAAAACATTTCATTATTTGGATAGGAATGGGTATCTTATCAAGCAGATTTAAAGGATATGGTATCTGTCCTTTAGAAAGGAACAACTAGGCTGGGTGTGGTGGCTCACACCTGTAATCCCAGCACTTTGGGAGGCTGAGGCAGGTGGATCACTTGAGGTCAGGAGTTCAAGACCAGCCTGGCCAACATGGTGAAACCCCATCTCTACTAAAATACACAAATTAGCTGGGTGTGGTAGTGCATGCCTATAATCTCAGCTACTCAAGAGGCTGAGGCAGGAGAATCGCTTGAATCCAGGAGGCAGAGGTTGCAGTGAGCCAAGATTGCGCCACTGCACTCCAGCCTGGGCAACAGACTGAAACTCCATCTCAAAAATAAATAAATAAAAGGAGTTAGTGTATAAAATACTGCTTTATGCAATGATAAAGATAATAATAATACTTAAGGCAAAAAGTCATACAAAGACAAAAAAGCATAGACCAGGCAATTTACCAGCATGAGTATTGAAATTTTGAAGCATATGTAATACCAGTCCACAGCCCATGTCATACTTAATGCTTATATCATCAACAGAAATTTAGGGGTGATGAGTGTATTAAAACTAAATATGTGGTCAACTCACTCATGTATTAAAAAACAAAAGGTTGATGCAAACAATTAACTTATGTTATACATGTAAAAATACATTGTTAACATTTAATATTTAGCTTTTATTAAATCAGGTGAAGTTTCACTTTTCTTATATAAACTAGGCCCAAACTACTACTTCCTCATCTCCACTATGCGATGGTTAATGTTATGTGTCAAGGTAGCTAAGCAACAGTGCCATTATTTGGTCAAACACCAGTCTAGATATTGCTGTGAATGTACTTTTTAGATATGATTAACACTTAAATCAGTAGACTTTGAGTAAAGAGGAGAACGTTCCATAATATACATGGGCTTCATCTAAATAGTTGAAGACCAAAAAACTGAGATCTCACACAAAAAAGGTATTCTGCATCCAAACTGCATTTTGACTTGAAATACCAACTCTTCTTTGAGTCTCCAGCCTGTTAGGCTGCCCTACAGATTCCAGTTCAGTCAGCCCACAATCACATGAGCCAGTTCCTTAGAATCAATCTCTCTCCTCTTTTTTCTCTCTATAGATATATAAACATCCTATATACATCCTATATAAACATCTATACATAAATATATAGATAAATATCCTATTGGTTGTGTTTCTCTGGAGAACTCTAACATATACCCTTACCATTACTCCACTGTGGATACATAAAATAAGATGAAGTGGGGTTTTTTTTGTCTTTTTTTTTTTTTTTTTATACAGGGTCTCACTCTGTTGCCCAGGCTGGAGTGCAGTGGCACAGCCTTGGCTCACTGCAACCTCCGCCTCCCAGGTTCAAGTGATTATCCTGCCTTAGCCTCCTGAGTAGCTGGAATTACAAGTGCACACCACCACACCCTGCTAATTTTTGTGTTTTTATTTATTTATAAATTTTCGTATTTTTAGTAGAAACAGGATTTCACCATGTTGGTCAGGCTTATCTCAAACTCCTGACCTCCAGTGATCTGCCAGCCTCAGCCTCCCAAAGTGCTGGGATTCCCAAAGTGGGGCAATCTTGGCTCACTGCAACTTCCACCTCCCTGGTTCAAGCGATTCTCCTGCCTCAGCCTCCCGAGTAGCTGGAATTACAAGAGCACACCACTACACCTAGCTAATTTTTGTATTTTTAGTAGAGACGGGGTTTCACCATGCTGGCCAGGCTGGTACCAAACTCCTGACCTCCAGTGATCTGCCCGTCTCAGCCTCCCAAAGTGCTGGGATTACAGGCATAAGCCATCGCGCCTGGCAGAGGTTAAGTTTGTATTTCTCTGCTTGTCACCGCATCACACAACAAGGCTTTACAGATTTTCACTAAACCTGGAGGGGATGTTAATCGTCTAGAGCTGCCATTACAAAATCCCACAGACTGGAGGCTGGAAATCCAAGATCAAGGTGTCACCCTGCAGGCTGATGTCTCCTGGGACCTCTCACCTTGGCTTGCAGACAGCTGCTCACTGTGTCACCACATGGACTTTTTTCCGTGCATGGACATCCCTTGTGTGTGTCTCTTCATGAGTCCAAATTTTCTCCTTGTATAAGGACACTAGTCATACTAGATTAGGGCCCGCCCCAAAGGCCTCATGTTAACTTTATGTCCAAATACAGTGACAGTTTGAAGAACTGGGGGGTTTGGACTTCAACGTGTCACTTTGTGGGTGGAGTGGGGCCACAACTCAGCTCATAACGGGGGGTCTATCTGAAAAGATCTACATATAGACTACATGGCATACACAAAACTCACTTTCAAGGGGAGGCACTTAAAGAACAGCTCTCCTCTAGAGCAGTTAAAAGTGCCCAGCCAAGGGCAGGCACGGTGACTCATGCCTGTAATCCCAGCGCTCTGGGAGGCCAAGGTGGGTGGATTACCTGAGGTCAGGAGTTCAAGACCAGCCTGGCCAACACAGTGAAACCCCAGCTCTGCTAAAACTATAAAACAGCTGGGCATGGTGACACGCACCTGTAAGCCAGCTACTCGATAGGCTGAGTCAGGAGAATTGCCTGAACCCGGGAAGCAGAGGCTGCAGTGAGCAGAGATTGCGTCACTGCATTCCAGCCTGGGTGACAGGGCAAGGCTCCGTCTTAAAAAAAAAAAAAAAATGTCCAGTCAAGAAGAACATGAACTTGTATTTAGAGACCAGTTGGCAGAGAAAGTAAGAAATCATTTAAAATAAAAGCCCTAAGTCCAAGCCATAATGGCAGACAGGGAATTTCCGGCATTGATTTACCCCATGAACAATATCTTGCGTATTGCTCAATCTAGAAAGCAGCAGGGATTTACTTTTTTGAGCCTGGCTAATGATTCTCCCTGCAAGCTAGATGGTCATAATACATTTAGCTGCTAAATCCCTCTTGAGCCCTGGACTAGGCATGATGTGAGATCCTTGCATTATTTTTAACATATGTACATATTTTACATATCTACATATTTATGTACATAAATATAAATGTACATAATTTATATGTATGTATAGAAATATACATACATATACATCTATCTATACATATATACGTCTACATACACACACACATATATATACACACAACATAGTTTTGATCACAAGCCATTCCGAGTCCAGATACAAGAGGCAATATCTATGGGCAACAATGGGAGGCCGAAGACCTTACAGAAGACAGGGAAGGGAAAAAAGGCAACGGGAAGACAAGAAAACAGAAGAGAGTTAAGAGAGGAGAAGGAAGAAAGGGGGAAATGTAAGAAATAGGGGAAGGGAAGCCACGTGGGAAGGCAGGTCTTTGTTCCTCCCCTCTCCATGGGCTGTCATGGAGTCCCCCCTCTGACTAATAACAGCAACAACAACAAAAATTACAGGGCACTCCTGTAATCTCAGCTACTCGGGAGGCTGAGCGTAGAGGATCACTTGAGCCCAGGAGTTTGCGGCCAGCCTGGGCAACATAGCGAGAACTATCTCTAATAAGTAAAAAAATAATAAAAAATAAAAGCCAGAATTTTACATGTGAATAGCACATGTAGATTTCCAAAAACTTTTCACCTCTGTTATCCCTCACATACCCCAAACAGCCCAGTAAGACCTCATGAAAGCACTGTTGCTTTTATTAGACAAGTAAAAAAAAAAAAAAAAATCTGAGACAGGGTCATTAGAATGACTTTCAGAGCCTGGAAGCAATTGAACATTTTATAGACTAACCTGACTCCATATAAATGGTAAACAACACATCATCCTCTCTTAAATTTCTGATTTACACATAATCAAACTATATGATATGTATACATTTTTAAAATGATGTGTCCATTCTTTTTCTGCAAAACTTCTTTTTGGTTTAACACTTTGTGAGCTAATTGTTTGTTTAGTTTTAAGTATATCCCACTTGCAAATAAGTTCTGAGAAGAAACAAATATTTACTGGGGAAAATAACTGTCATAATATTATAAGGAAGAACTCTTCTTCCTAACTAGAAGCCAATTCTTCTCCTTCTAAGGTAGATTTCCAAACACTACAACTTTTTCTATAATTATTAAAAAATTTTTTTTTAAATCTTAGGAAGACAATGTAATTGGTGAACTTTTAGTAATGGAGACAAAGTAGGGTACAAGGTAATATGGCTCTTGTCCAGAAATAAAATCAGGTTACAACGATCTTAAGACTTTATTTTAAACAGTTACCACAAAAATATCTTTGAATTGGAAAGTCAGTCAGTCCCTGGCTTCGCTGGTATGTCTTACACCTTGATATTACCACCTAGCATATAGCTCAGAGTTCAGTTACTGACATGCCATTGACCAGACATTTCAGCCTGGCTATTAGATGAAAACCCAGGCTCCAGTTCAAAGCTAGAAGGTGATACCTGCCCTGGGACAGAGTTCAGATACTATATTTCAGGTCTTTGTGTTAAGGTCTTAGCTTTTGGTCCAGCGTGCAACCACGGTAATTCAGGAAAGAACAGTGCAAGGACATTCTAGGAGTCCCTTTCTATAAATTTACGAACTGCTCCCATACTGTGGCAGAGATTTTCCACAAAGGGTGCGGTAAGATTTCTGTTCCCATATACTCTTCCAGAACCACCTTGCATCAAGAGGCATAATCTACTTCTCCTCCTTTGAATATGAGCGGGATGTTGTGACAATCTCAATGGATGGCAGAAGCAATGCTGTATGATTTCCAAGGCTAGGCCATGACAGGGAATGGATGAGGTTTCCGTCTAGCTCTCTCAGGATGCTTGCTTTTGGAACCTAGCTACCATGCAGTGAGAAAGCCAGGGCCAACGGGGCACCAGCGTTCTGGCCAAAAGCCTCAGTTAAGGTCTAAGGTGACAGCCAGCGTTAACCGTCAGATGCTGAGGGAATGAGCCACCAGGTAATTCCAGCCCCAAGCCTTTCAGTCTCCCCAGCTGAAGTTCCACATCATGGATCAGAGACGAACTGTCCCTGTTGTACCCTGTCCAGAGAATTGGTGAGTATAATAAAGGTTTGTTTTATGCCACTAAAGGTAGTAGTCATTTGTCAAACAGCCCTACTAACTAGAACATACAGTACCAGCTAAATGAATGCTCAGAGGCAGAAAAAATTAACTTACTAATTTTCATTTTGTGCATTACTGGTCTTGAATCTGTCCTGGAGGTGGGGAGGGTAGGCAAGAAGTGGGGAAAAAAAATTAAGTGCCACCTTTCCTGCGTAGGCACTATTCATGGTACAATAAAACTTCAATTCCTCCAAAACCCCTATGAGGTTAAGTCCTCATAGGGACTAATCTCCATTTCAAAGATGAGGAAGCTGGGGCACAGCAAGGTTTAGTAACTTACCCAAGATCATACAGGATGTGGTAGAGTTGAAATCTGATCCCCTCTCTGCCTGACCTAAAATTTACAATCTTTTGATTCTTCCCCTAGATCCCAACGTGGGGGCTTTGGCCCTGAACTGAGAACGGGGGAGGGCAGAGGAGGGTCCTCAGGTTGGTGGGGATGAGAAAAGACCCCGAATCCCTGAGCACCATTGTGTGTTATATGTTCCATACACACAGCTTTCAAATATAGTAAGTTCCATGATAATCGTAATTCAAATCCACTTAATACATTTTGATCCCATCATTATGTGTCTTCTCAACCAATAGATAACAGAACAGCTAAAAGTTAAAGATCTGTGAACTCTGTGTATGTTAGAACAGGTTTCTCATGTTTAAAAACGTCGAGAACCACGAACCACATACCTTATGGTGTGTAATTAACATTCATGCCTGGTCAGTTGGACAACCGTGTTACCACAAGAAAACACAAGAGTTGTAAATGACCAAATTCATCTGCATTTATTTACTGAAGGTGGTTACCACGTGTTCTCTCTTAAATAATGGGCAGCCACAATTCACTAATTTGCTAGCTGTAGTTCCCACTGGGCGCTGGCCAGCATTCCGTCCTGAGGAAATGGTGATAGACTGTGCCTTTCCATTTTCCACACCCTGCAGCCAGTGACAGTGATCGTGGTCAGAGTAGAATGAGCTTCTCTCCATCCTCTCCTTGCCTTGCTTCTGTCCTTCACGATGTCCTACTGAGTTAACATTCTGCTTCCCTCTGAAAAAGCAGCTTAAGGGCAGGGTTGGAAGGATGTGGTGGTGACAGGCTTGGGAACAACTTCATTACCCATCAGGAATGTAGAGCAAGTTCACTGCCCTCCCTGAGAAACAGGAGCCGGATCTGTGCTTATGAGGAAAGAATGCCAGTACTTAAAGCCTTCTTCTGACAAAAGACCGACAACTTCAGCAGAGTTCTTTGCCCTCACATTCACAGGGGATGTGGAACAAAAGACACAGAGCCAACCCTCAGCCAGCAACAGACGGGCACGGGTGGGGTGACTGGGCTTTGCACTCTCTTCCCACAGCTGTCTTCTTCAGCTGCAGTAGTCAGAATTCATGTCCTTAAGGAGGCCTTGCTTAGGGACTACACATCGTACCTTGAAACCATCCCTACCCCTGCTTTCTTGCTGTCCTTAAGCTCTTGAATCACTGCATGACACAATGATTTTCTTTCCCCAAAAATGGGCAAGTTAACAAAGTCGGTTAGGGTCAAACAACTAAGATATTCCACCTCATAAAACTGCATTGTATTAAAATTACATCCATAGTTTCTAAGCTTATGTTTCTATATACCAAAACCCATGATTTCTACTTGTAAGCTGTTCAGCTCTGGTTAAATGAGGAAAGAAGTTAAGTGTGCTTTTCAAAATCCTCATTCTTATTATGACTAACTTTAGCTTGCCAACAATTCAAATACTTTTTTGTGGTAACTCTTTAAAATTGTCTGAAAATGAACCACAATTAGTCACTGCATAAGTCATAAATGAAAGAAATGCATGTGTTTTACTAAATGCACAACTAAAATCCATTACGCACACACACACACATGCATGCACACATACACATACATAATGCTGAATATATAAATATACAAGTTAAGATTTATATACTGGCCACCAGAAGTGAGAGAACATTTCTCCTGACCATAAAGAAGAAGCATTTCACCTATTACAAAAAATACATTGTGAGGGGGATGAGGCTGCAGCCTGCAGCATCCTCCATCAGTCTCCACTAGAACCTCGAAAACCTACCAACCACCGTGGAAGGAGGGAGAGGAAGAAATCTCCTCTCCATGGATTTCTGGCCTAACCAGGGTCTCTCCCTTTCCTCTCAAAGAAGAAAGACCTAGAAAGCAGGAGAAAGGAGTGAAAAGGTAAGAAAGGTGCAAGAGAAGATACTTTAAGAAATTAACCCAAAACTTGGCCAGGCGCAGTGGCTCACATCTGTCATCCCAATACTTTGGGAGGCCGAGATGGGTGAATCACTTGAGGTCACGAGTTCAAGACCAACCTGACCAACATGGCGAAACCCTGTCTCTACTAAAAATACAAAAATTAGCCAGGCATGGTGGCACACACCTGTAGTCTCAGCCACTTGGGAGGCCATGGCAGGAGAATCACTTGAATCCAGGAGGTGGATGTTGCAGTGAGCCGAGATCGCACCACTGCACTCCAGCCTGGGCAACAAAAGTGAGACTCTGTCTCAAAAAATAAAAATAAAAAAATTTAAAAATTAACCCAAAACTTGTAATTAGCTACCCAAATGACAAAAGCTACTGACCACTCCTGACTTTCCGTCTGTCTCAAAAAAAAAAAATTAACCCAAACTTGTAATTAGCTACCCAACATGACAAAAGCTACTGACCACTCCTGACTTTCCCCAGTGTCTTTTCTGGATGGAGGCAGATCAGCTGACCCAGGAGGTACAGGGGAATAGCCCCAAGGGAACTGTCACAGCCAGGAAGCCTCAGCCTCACCTGGATTATCATGTACAAATTTCCACTCACCTCAAAAGATGTGGGCATGTAAATCCACCTATACTTGTCCTTTGAAACTGTACATTTTTTATAATACAGAATATTTGCCTATTTGCCTTGTCTTTTGCCACAGATAATTCTAGATGTATGTTATCAGGCATTTCCAAGGTTAGAGTTCTTTACAGATTTCAAATTCCTAGAGGACAGGAAATATGGTTGTTTTTCTTGCATTGTACTATAACTACCCCCATATTGCAAATGAATACATAAATTCCTGCCAGGAAATGCTTTTTCTTTTTTAAAAAAAGCCTCATTTCCTTTAAAGTGTCCAGTATTGTAAGAATTTTGGGAAGATTGATGATTACATCTTTATAACTGTGATTCATTCATTCATTCAACAGATTTACTGACCACCTCTTATGTGCCAGGCTGGAGACTGAGCAGTGAAACCCCCAGAGACTAAGTCCTCATAGGATACTGCTTTAGAGAGAAGACAGTTCGTGCCGGGCGCGGTGGCTCAAGCCTGTAACCCCAGCACTTTGGGAGGCCGAGACGGGCGGATCATGAGGTCAGGAGATCGAGACCATCCTGGCTAACACGGTGAAACCCCGTCTCTACTAAAAAAATACAAAAAACTAGCTGGGCGAGGTGGCGGGCGCCTGTGGTCCCAGCTACTCGGGAGGCTGAGGCAGGAGAATGGCGGGAACCCGGGAGGCGGAGCTTGCAGTGAGCTGAGATCCGGCCACTGCACTCCAGCCTGGGTGACAGAGCGAGACTCCGTCTCAAAAAAAAAAAAAAAAAAAAAAGAGAGAGAAGACAGTTCACAAACAAATACAATATGAACAAACACATCATGAACAAACAGGTAACATGCGAAGGGTGAGAAGTATTTAAAAAGTTAGAATGAAAGAACAGGAAGCGAGAAGAATGTGTGATTTTACTCGAGGGGTGGGAGGTGTCAGGGAAAGACTTTTTTAGGGGCAACTGTGCAGAGACCAGGCAAAGAGCCTTTTGGGGCAGGGAACGCCAAGTCAAAGCGAGACAGGAATAATACAGGGTGGTTCAGGAGAATAGAAAATTCCAGCAGTTTTCCAGGCAGCCGTTTCACATGACTAGCAAAACAAACGGTTGAAATTACCTGCAGAAGCTAAGGACTGATAAGACCCTGAAATATCGGCTCATGGAGCATGCTGGCTGAGACCAACTGGACCCAAAATGACACTGGATCTGACCTAGGTTCCTCTTAGAACCTCATTATGCACTCATTCGCGTACTCAATCAACCCCCACCAGTGCCATGAGAGTTTCAGGAACACGCATATTTGGTATAAAAGCGGTGACACCACAGTTCCAAGAAATCTCCACCACCTTCCAGGAATTTTCATGAATATTCCCCACCTTGGTGAATGAAGCCCACAAAGGTAGCAGCCCCAAACCCCCTCACACACGTGACTCTCTTTTAATGCCCGCACTCCCCTTGCCCCTTGAGGGTGTACTTTTCCCTTTGCAATAAATCTCCGTACTTCTACAAGTTTCTGACTCATGAATCCCTTCTTGGGATGGTGTCAAGCACCTGTACACCAGGTGAGGTTGAGATCCCACCAGCATTTGGACCTCCTGTAGCCCACCAGTATTGAAAGGCCCTGAAGCTGAGGTGGGTAGGTAGACAGAGGAACTGCAAGTGAGGTTCCCTTCCCCGTCCACCCTTTCTTTGATGGCTAGAGTCGTTGATCCTTCCAGCACAGCTGTTTTCAAGTTTGGGCTACTGCAATTCTAATCTTCATAGAATCAGCAAACCAACAAGTTCCTGATCAGAGAGGCGGACAGAAACAGTAAATAAAAAACAGAATCCTGGGGCTAAAACTTTTTGACAATGCAAAGAGGGTATTGGGAAACAGTATGTTTCATGTTAAACATTCCTGCTGATATTTTATTCCATAGAACGGGGTTGGTTGTTATTACATGCCATTGGATTTTAACGCTGAAGAGTTCTTGCTTCCTTTCCTGTCCAATAACTGCACTTAGATTTCTTATTTATGTTGATAAATGATCACGATCATATGACACTGACTCCAGCAAGGAGTGAAACGACTCAGCAGAAATCAAATAGAAAATCAATCTGGCTTCTCTGCTGGAATGCTCACTAGAAGGCACATATACTTAGTTTTGCTTCCCTCCGTGTCCCCGTCCCAGATAACCCAATGCCACCTTCATGTGGTTTCTTCTCTAAAAATTTGAAGTTATTTTGCACTCGCATCTGTGTTTAATTTGCCTTTCAAAGGCTATTCTGAGAACAATGAGTTGAGGAACAGAAACCATCAAAGAGAAGTCTAAAATGACATTAATGAACAGAAAAAAATTAGAAATATGGTAATAGAGCTTTTATAAGTAGACACTTAGAAAGGTATGTGAAGAACGTAAACTCATTCTTCATGTAGAACAGTAGAACTATACCTATTACTCAAAAGAAAATAAATTCAAAGGCCGGGAGAGGTGGCTCACACCTGAAATCCCAGCACTTTGGGAGGCCGAGGTGGGTGGATCATGAGGTCAGGAGTTTGAGACCAGCCTGGCCAATATGGTGAAACCCTGTCTCTACTAAAAATACAAAATGAGCCGGGTGTGGTGACGCATGCCTGTAATCCCAGCTACTCAGAGGCTGAGGCAGGAGAATTGCTTGAAACCGGGAGGTGGAGGTTGCGATGAGCCAAGATTGTGCCACTGCACTCCAGCCTGGGTGACAGAGTGAGACTCTGTCTCAAAAAAAAAAAAAAAAAGAAAAAGGAATTCAAATACAGCAATAAAGACCAGGATAGTAGGACTGTCTCAGGAAATTACACCCATAGAAGATGAAGCCATCTAAGAATTTCCCATTAAAGAGCTCAGCCGAGTATGGTGGCTCATGCCTGTAATCCCAACACTTTGGGAGTCAAAGGAAGGAAGGTCGATTGAGATCAAGAGTTCAAGACCAGCCTGAGTAACACAGTGAGACACTATCTTTATAAAACAATGTTTAAAATTTTTTTAAAAAAAGAAACAGATCCTCAGTGAGGGATAAGGGTCTTCCTTTTTAAGTTTTGGGGTTTTTTTTTTGTTTTTTTTTAATAACTCCAGTATTAGAAAGTACTGTTGAGTCCAGAAGTTCAAGACCAGCTACTCAGGAGGCTGAAGTAGGAGGATCGCTTCAGCCCACAAAATGACCTCAATCTCATCTCTCTTGAAATTCTGCCTATCTTGTGAGATCCTCCCTTTAGTGAGTCTCTCCTTCCCCTCCATAATCCCTCTCTTGGATGCAACAACTGTCTTCTTTGAACCTCTCCACCACTGTCTGTTCTCCAATTCCACTCCATGTAATCCTTGGCCTCATCCTTACCCACCATCCTCACCAGCCCTACATCATAAGTTCTCAGAAGACAGGGACTGAATGAGGGTTGAAAAGTTACCTATTGGGTACAATGTTGGGTACAAGTGGCACTTAGATTCTATCCTAAATATTATCTTCCACAAGTAAATGTTTTGCGCCCCACCCCTGCCATAAAAAGTGTTTGTTTTCAGAAGGCAAGGACACTGTCTCTCATTTTATGTATGCTCTGGAACCCTGCATCTAGTAGGTACTAAATATGTATTCTTACATCTTTACATAATTTTTCCTAACGCTGCCTTTCTCCAAGGTTGCTCTATTCTTCAAGACACTCTTTTTTTTTATATTAAAAAATATTACCACATGGCATATCCCCTCCCCCAACAACCTTCCTTTTTCTTTGATACTCACAATGTACATTAATACGTTAAAGGCACTGAGAAGTCCTGTAATAAACAGACCAGTTTATTTTGCTGAACGTGACATTTCTCAAACTCGTTTGTCACAAACTTTTCTTGCTTATGACACCTGTTAATATCTAGCAGTTGTCACTTGGACAAACTGTCATAATGTATCTGAAACAACATCCTATATATAACTCAGTGCTCAGTAAATAACATACATAAGGCATTTTATCATTTAGGAAGCACTTTCAACACATCATTACAACTGAACTCCCTCAATAAACAGACTTGAAAAGTAGGAAAGTATAACGAAAAGCAAGCACTCTCTTGCTTTCCTCTAGTCCTATGCTACTTCTCACCCAGCACTCCTTCCTTCCTTCATGCACATATCAACTGAAAGCTCCCTATCACTGTCACCATGAGACACTAAGGGTACAATGTGACTTGATCTGTTCCTCCCATTGAGACTTGTTCCAATCATCTTGGAACTCAGAGAGTTCTTAAATATAAACTCCAAATTGTTCCTTTTCCTCTTAAGGAAAGAAAGGTAAGTTTTAGGCTCAGGAAATGTACCTTGAAGACAGAATTTAGGTGATTTGATTAGTGATGTTTACAGCTTAAAGGAAACTCATAAAGTTCCAAATTTGGGGATATAGCAATAAAGATTGAGTTCTACTGTATATAAAAGGAAACCCCAAATAAAGTGGTTTTAACTAGAGAGAAGCCTATACATATAAAGAGAGGCTTAGAGGAGTCAGCCCAGAGCTGGCATGATAGCCCTAAGGAAATTTAAAATTTGGGCTCCCTCAATCTTTAGGTCCCATTGACTTAACAAGATCAAGGTTCAAGATGGCAGCAAGCATGCTAACCATCAGTTCCTCATCTCAGATGGAATAAAAGGAAAAAAAACAGAATAAAGGAAAAAGGTGGTATACCTTTCAGCAGCGTACGAGGATCCTCTGACAAGGCCTTCTGCCTGTTTTACCTCAGTTTAGGCTGCTGTAACAGAATACTGCAGACTGGGTGGCTTAAACAACAGACATTTATTTCTCATACTTCTGGAGGCTGGGAAGTCCAAGATCACATCAGAGTTGCTGTCTGGTAACAGCCTGATTCCTGGTTAATAGACAGCTGTCTTCTTGCTGTGTCCTCACATGGCAGAAGGGATGAAGTAGCTCTCTGGGGCCTTTTTTAATAAGGGCAATAATCTCATTCATGAGGGTTCCATCCCTATGACCTAATCACTTCCCAAAGGCCTCATCTCTAAATACCAATCACCTGGGGCGTTAGGAGTTCAACAGAGTAATTTTGGGGGGACACAAATATTCAGTCCATAACAACCCCCATCACTTCTCTTTGACCAGTTCAAAGCTGATCAGTAAAAAGTAGTTCAAAGAAGGCTAGGAAACTCCTTTAACAGAGTTCACTGCATCCCAAATAAAAGATAAGGTTCTTTTACTAAGAAAGGATAGGAGAGATATTAAATAGTCTACTAGAAATCTCTTCTGCTGGAAGAACACATGTCAGAATTTCACAATCTTGGCATGCTGAGCAGAAGTCATTTAGTCCAATGTTTCTGAAGCTCGCTCATTGACAAGAATCACCTGCATGAGTTGGGTGGTGGAGGGATGGTGCGGGGAGACCCTCACTGAAATGCAGCTCCCTAGGTTCCACCCAGACCTACTGAACCAGAATCTTCAGGGAGAGGACCTGGGAATCCCTGTTCTTAACAAGCACTTTATGTGATTCTCATCATCAATAAAGTTTGGAAACACTAAAATCTAATCTTCCACCCACTTAGTGGCCCCTCAGTAAATGCCTGAGGCTAAGGGCCCTGGAGTCAGTCCAATCCATCCTTAAGAAGTAAGAGGCATGCAAGTTCTTTCACATACTGAGGTAATATCTGACAGAGCCTATGCCATGGGAAGGGAACAAGCCAGTCTCGCTACAAGAAATTACTGTCCTTATAAAGGGGAACATTTAGACACCAAGACAGATACATATAGAGGGAGAAGATGACCGTATGAAGACAGGGGGCTAGAAGCCAAGGAATTCCAACAACTGCTGCAAAACCAGAAGCTAGGAATAAGCAAGGGAGGACTCTTCCTTACAGAGGCTTCAGAGGGAGGATGGCCCTGCTACACAGACTTCTCACCTCCAGACCCAAGAAGGTGTACTTCAGTTGTTCTAAGCCACCATCTGTGGCACTTTATTACAGCAGCCCTAACAAATGAATACAATTGGTTAGTGAGGAAAGCGGAGGATGTATTTCCTTACCAAGGTCAAATTCCGTGTTCATGGACTAAGACCAAAGCTATTTCCACGCACAACTCAGTCCAAATGCAGAACAAAGGAAATGCAAAAGGCCACTTGGAAACAATTAGGCCTTAAATCACATTTGCTTTTCTTCGGGATGGTTTGAAAACAAGGTTTTTCCACACATTATCTCTGGGGGAATGAGGAGCGGTTAATTCATTCTTATGCCTCTGAGATCAAAACAAAATACCTACACAGCTTCCCTCCTAGATGATTGCTTATTATCCTAGAGCAGTGCTTCTAAACATTTTCTGCTCAGGAAAATCTCCCAAGGAGCCTAAGTAATACCCAACCCAGCTCCTCTCCAGAAAATCGTATTCAGTTGTATGGGAGTTGGGTGAAGAACAGGAATAACTTTTGTTTGTAAGCTCCCCAGGTAATGTTAATGTGCAGTGGGGTAAGAACTGTCTGAGATTATATGAATGAAGATTTGTTTTTGTCCAAATGTCAATAGAGAGGGGGAAATCCTCCAAAATTCCAATACTAGGAAAACCATCTTGTGCAGAATAGACACAAAGTAGCTATAGACTTTTGAAAGTTTACTTAGGAAACTGATTTTTTTTTTTTAATTGGAGGCAAGAGTCTTGCTCTGTGGCCCAGGCTGGAGTACAGTGGCACAATCTCAGCTCAGTGCAACCTCCATCACCCAGGTTCAAGCAATTCTCCTGCCTCCGCCTCCCAAGGAGCTGGGACTACAGGCACATGCCACCAAGCCTAGCTAATTTTTATATTTTTAGTAGAGATGGGGTTTCGTCATGCTGGCCAGGCTGTTCTCAAACTCCTGACCTCAGGTGATCTGCCCACCTCGACCTCCCAAAGTGCTGGGATTACAGGCATAATAAGCCTGGCATTAGAAACTGAATTCCTGAATGAATTTTTTTTTTTTTTGAGATAGGGTCTCACTTTATTGCCCAGGCTGGAGAGCAGAAGCATGATCATAGCTTACTGTAACCTCAAATTCCTGGGCTCAAGCATTCCTCCCACCTAACTAGCACTATAGGCGTGTACCACCATGCCCAGTTATCTTCTAAAGTTTTTATAGAGATAGGGTCTTGCTATGTTGCCCAGACTGGTTTCAAACTCCTGGCCTCAAGCAATCCTCCCACTTTAGCCTCCCAAAGATACGGGATTACAGGCATCAGCCACCATGCCTGACCAGTTCTATAATTATTAGATTGGCAATGTTTTAACTAATGGCTCCAGGCAGGTTCTCAGGCAACTTATTTTATCTGTGGTATAATGATCTTTTATAATCAATTACCCCAATGGTTTTAAATTTTGTCATGGTTTTTTAACTACTGACATTTTATTTTCACTGTTGTAACTTGGCAAAATATCCAAATATATAAATGCAAAGATACCCACAACCTACGGAATATGTTTTAAATACATTTAAGCTAAAAACGTTTTTTTGTTGTTTTCACGAAAGATGCAGGCTAATTAGTTGACAATTACTGAATTGTTGACATGATTATACTGTCGGAACTCTGCAGACTTCTTAAAAATATGTTCCTTTGGCCAGGCGCGGTGGCTCTCGCCTGTAATCCCAGCACTTTGGGAGGCCAGGGTGGGCGGATCACCTGAGGTCGGGAGTTTGAGACCAGTCTGACCAATGTGGAGAAGCCCCAACTCTACTAAAAATACAAAATTAGCCGGGCGTGATGGCGCATGCCTGTAGTCCCAGCTACTTGGGAGGCTGAGGCAGAAGAATTGCTTGAACCCAGGAGGCAGAGGTTGCAGTGAGCCGAAATCGCACCATTGCACTCCAGCCTGGGTGACAAGAGCGAAACTCGGTCTCAGAAACAACACAAAGTTCCCTTATACTTCGGTTTTATTATTTCAAATGTGGTTCTAAAGAGTATATTAAATTATATCTTTATATTTAGGTAACACTCAGGAGTAGCTTAGCTTTTATACTGTCTAGTTTCTTGACATAATAACCTTTCCTGACTCCACTTTAGAAACAAAGCAAACTCATAAACACAATAGACATATAAAGACATAGTCTTTCACTTCCTTCCTTTCCTTCTCTTTTCCCGCCCCTGTATCAACGTCCCTCTCTTTCTTCTTCTGCCATTTTTGCAAAGCTTTGATTTTCCCCTTGGAGAGACAGTCAGAGGCTTGAGGATTTCCTGTCTACAGCTCTGCCATGTGCTTAAGGAAATGTGAAAAATAACTGCCTATTTCAAGGGAAGGTCATTACAATTATAACTTACAGTAGGACCAGATTCTTTCCCCCTTGTTTGTTCTCAATTAGTAGAGATTACAAGAAATGTCATAGACAAGTAGAAGATGATAAATTTTGACGAGGTCCTGGGGGAGACTGGAACACACTTCAATTAAGATGTGTAGTTTTTTTTCCCCTAGATGCCTGTGGGATTTGCACAACTCCAGTAAAAAATAAATGAATCGCTTTTGTACTCTCTTACAGAAGCAATTATCAGTGGACACAAAGACGGATGAGGAGCAGAGGGAGTTGGAAAGAGACCTGAACAGGAAATACAGAATTTTAAAGCTTAACGAGACTTTTGAGAGCTTTTTTTTTTTTTTTTTTTTTTTTGAGACAGAGTCTCGCTCTGTTGCCAGGCTGGAGTACAATGGCGTGATCTCGGCTCACTGCAACCTCGCACCTCCCGGGTTCAAGCGATTCTCCTGCCTCTGCCTCCTGAGTAACTGGGACTACAGGCACGTGCCACCGTGTTGGGCTAATTTTTGTATTTTTAGTAGTGACAGAGTTTTACCATGTTGGCCAAGTTGGTCTTGAACTCCTGACCTCAGGTGATCCACCTGCCTTGGCCTCCCAAAGTGCTGGGATGACAGGCGTGAGCCACCGTGTCCGGCCGTGAGCATCTTATTTTACCCATGTGGAAACCCAGGGAGGCCAACTGACTTGCAGGAGTCACACACAAGTCATTGGCAGAATCAAGATGAGTAAATATAGCCTGCGGTTCTGTCCACAACATCATGTGCCAAGTTTTGATGCTATCTGAAAGTAACAGTAAAATGCTGGGCTGACCTCTTTGCCTCTCTGGCTTCACGTTTTACATATTTATCATCTCTCAATATGCTACAGTTGATGCGGGGTAGAGCAAGAGCTGCACGTTTTGATGGTCCTGACTCAGTTACTCCTCTTGTTAAGGAAGATGAAAAACTTTTCTGGAGTAGAAAAGGGCTATTTTTCATTAAATGTCATCCATCAGACAAAGCTCAAGGTCAAGGAATCCCATGAGGCACATACAAAAAGGGCACAAGTATTATTTCTCTGCCCTTAAGATGGCCCAGATAACTTGGTGTTTCAAGCAGAGAAAACCCCTCCTGCAATAATAAGAGGCAGCAACAAAGAATAAACTATACAGATCGGGAATAAAAAGCCTGCAGTCTCCCGTGATATAGTATAATCACATAATAGGCCCAACATCAGTATAATAAAGTTCCGAAATAAAACATTTCTTCCATCAAGTCCAGAACTCCAGGGTTCGAGTATCATTTTCAAATGTCAACATGAGTGTCATAAACAGCAACCTAAAATCCATTAGTCAGTCTGAGATATTTTGAGCAAGAACCCTCAACATATGGGAAAAACCATATAAAAGCAGAAAATAATCCTTAAGTGATATTCTATTTATATTTACCTTTTAAGAAATCTTCATGGTGCTCAGTTTAATGACTAACTTTAAAAAATAAAATGATACACATATTCCATGAGTCATACAAAGCCAAGGCTGCTAAAGTGGATGATTAAACATTTTAAGGAAAACTGAATTATATGAAGGTTAAGTCCCTTTTAAAAAGTATATTAGGAAGCATTACAAAAATAAGGAAGTGGTTATAAATCTGAGTTCCAAGAATGGTAACTCCTTTCTATGGACAGAGAAAAACACTAGGGCAGAACAATTACATTCCTATGCCAGGAAAACCTTCACAGAAAAAAAACACAGAAAGGCCAAAATCACAGCATTTAAAAATGCATTTCATTGAGATGCTACATGCTACATATAGAAAATTAGTGACGTTAAATCAGCAGCTTCAGAGGACAGAGAGCACATACAGGGGATGTTTGCATAAATCTAAAGAAAAACGGAAAGTGGGCTGGGCGTGATGGCTCATGCCTGTAATCCCAGCACTTTGGGAGGCCAAGGTGAGCAGATCACCTGAGGTCAGGAGTTTGAGACCAGCCTGACCAACATGGAGAAATCCCGTCTCTACTAAAAATACAAAATTAGCCGGAAGCGGTGGTGCATGCCTATAATCCCAGCTACTCAGGAGGCTGAGGCAGGAGAATCATTTGAACCCAGGAGGCGGAGGTTGCAGTGAGCTGAGATCGCACCATTGCATTCCAGCCTGGGCAACAAGAGCAAAACTCTGTCTCAAAAAAAGAAAAAGAAAAAAGGAAAGTAGTTACACATCTGTCCACAAAGGTAAATGCAGGCGGGCTGGTGGCTCCCAGGTATAAGGGCTCACACCTGTTTGTGTTCATTAAGCGAGCAGTATGTGACCAGTATCATTCCACTTCAGTTTTCTTTTAGGATCTAACGTAGTGCTAGCCAAGAGATATATAATATAATGCCACATGTTATATTTCCTGATAGCCTCATTTTATAAAGTACAAATAAACTGGTGAAGTTAATTTTAATAACCTATTTTTTAAAATAACAAGATAGGCAAAATACGATCATTTCAGCATGAGATCAACATGAAAACTGTTAGTGGGATCTTTTCCTTTTTTTCATACTAGGTTTTAAAAATTCTGTAAACTTACTGTACATCTCAATTCCTATGTTACATTTTTATTGGAAATACTTGACATCTATTTAGATTTCAGGAAACTTAGAGGTGAAAAAACACATTCACATACCCAAGTTGTTCCAAACTTAAGCATTTTCCAATATTTGCATTGAGTATCTGTTTTTAAATTTAAATTTATGAAAATAAATAAAATTAGCCAGGCATGGTGGCATGTGTCTATAGTCCAAAGCTACTCAGGAGGTGAGGTGGGAGCACTGCTTGGGCCCAGGAGGTCGAGTCCAGCCAGCCTGGACAATATAGGGAGACCCTGTTTCTAAAAGAAAGAAATAAGTAAAAATTCAGTTCCTTACCAGCTCTGCCCACGTTTCACATGCTAGACAGATATGTAGCTAGTGACTACAAGAGTAGATAGCACAAAGCTAACACCTTTGTCCCATCCTCACAGGAAGACTATTTCCTTTTCCAACTTCCCATGGAATGTAAGTGTGGCAAGAAAACTGAAGTCATCCTATAAGGAGATAAAGATAACAATTTCTTCATCATCCAAACTTTCATGAGATTCTGCTTATCGAATGCAGAAATTGAAGAAATAATGATTTTTTAAAAAGACTTGATAGATAGGAGTATATAACTGGGAATAGAATTAGAGAGTATCTGGAAAAGGGGAAGTGAATAATATCTTTTGCATTTCTATCTTATTTAATCCTCAGAATATCCCTAAGAGGGATGTACTCTTCTAAAATTTCTATTTTGCTGATAAGGAAACAGAACGTCAGCGGGTTTAGAGATGGTCAAGTGGGGTATACAGAATTTGAGGTTAACTAATCAACCAAACTAACTCTTAGTGATAGTAGTTGTGGACCTGTGCAGACAACATTGTCCAGTGATTCAGTCAAGTAATTATGGATACTCACTATCTGGAGGAGTTTAGTAAAGACAAATAGGACAAAGTACTGGGATGGAAGTGTTCATCTCTACAGTCACCCATTTAAACCTCTTTCTGTTCAAAGTGCCATAATCTGTAAATTATTTGCTTGCCATGGTGAGTTAACATTCCCTCTCATTGGACACAGAGCCTCTGGATGCAGAAGCTAGTAACCAGTAGTAGTTTAAGAAGCTTTCCTGGTATCGTGATGGGGGCTGGCAACGACTGAGCTGGATTAGACCTCAAACTTCAATTTGCATCAGAATCACCTAAGGTGGGAAGGTGCTTTTGAAACACAGATCACTGGGCCCCACTTTCAGAATTTCCAATTAGGTAGCTCTGGAGTGGAGCCCCAAAATGTTCATTTCTAACAATTCCTCACGTATGCTGATACTGATGGTCCAGGCATCACACTCGAGAAGACTGAACTATAACAAAGATGGATGTACTCAATTGAGGTAAATCAAAGAACCACTCCATTAAAGGAGCTTGTTTACAAGGCTTGCATCTTTATCAGCTGAGTGCCTAGAAGGTAACTGCTAGAATCTGAAGCAGTGTGCTGGGTACCCCCAAAATGCAGACCTAAGCCCCAGGAGAAAATTTCCCATAAAGCAACTAAAGCTTAAACCTCAAGGCCCCTTGCAAGGTCTACTAATATGCTCACATAGTATATACTTTCTGTTGTTGTAAAATTTGCAAAAGTAAGATGTTTTTAAAGAAGGATTCCCATAGATTTTTATATAAACCTCAAGCTCCACAAAACTTGGATCTGTCTTTGGAGACTTCTCACCCTTGTTGATATCTTCCATGTTGTTTTTTAAGAAATAGAAACACATTTAAAGCATTTTAAGCATCACAAGCATGTTTAGAACTTGCTTTTGTCTCTTAGTAATAATACATAAAATAGCTTTCTTTAGTGAATTTCTGCAACATTTTAAATGGTTGTGGAATATATGCCCAAAATATACTGAACAAATTTTTTACTTAAGTGGTTTCTAATTTTTATGTCTTTATCACCATGCTGAATATCCTTAAAGCTAAATATTTATGCCCATCCTTGTTTCCCTAGTATTTCTAAGAAGAGGTGTTGATGTATACCATATGCTTTTTTTATGTGTTGTAATTATAATGTAATGTACAATTTTGTAACTTGAATTTCTCTCCACTTATTTTATCATATGCATTTTCCCAGTTGCTGCATAGTTTTAAGCTTAACATTTTTAATGACTCTAAAACTTTCCTCTCTGTGGATATAACAATTTGTCTACTCCCAACATCTGGGTTATTCTTCGTTTTTCATTAATATAAATAATACTACAATAAATTCCTTTTTAAAGATTATTTATGGCCGGGCATGGTGGCTCACGCCTGTAATCCTAGCATTTTGGGAGGCCGAGACAGGAGGATCATCTGAGGTCAGGAGTTCGAGACCAGCCTGACCAACACGGAGAAACTCCATTTCTACTAAAAATACAAAATTAGCCAGGCATGGTGGCACATGCCTGTAATCCCAGCTACTTGGGAGGCTAAGGCAGGAGAATCGCTTGAACCTGGGAGGTAGAGGTTGTGGTGAGCCGAGATCACGCTATTGTACTCCAGCCTGGCAACAAAAGCAAAGCTCTGTCTTAAAAAAAAAAGAAGACTATTTACTTGCCATAGCGTTCCTTAAGTGGGTCCAAAATTATAACAGTGGCCAACCCGAGCATTGCTTATAAAGCACAGGTTTGTAGTAGTGAAGTGAGATGTTAATGTGAGCGGGGCCCATAACGGGCTTGATTGAGGTAACAGAGCCTGGGATACCGAACATTCACTGCTTTTAACCTGATTAAATGAGACCTGTTTCTTCCCCCGCTTACTTGTCCCCCGCCCGAGACAGGGTCTTGCTTGATCACCCAGGCTGGAGTGAGGGGCGTGATCTCAGCTCACTGCAACCTCCGCCTCCCAGGTTCAACCGATTCTCTTGCTTCAACCTCCTGAATAGATGGGAATACAAGTGCATACCACACCGGCCTAATTTTTCATATTTTTAATAGAGACGGGGTTTCACTGTGTTGACCAAGTTGGAATTGAGACTTGTTTCTGTCTTGAGAGTTGGTCGACCATTCTGGAGAATTTCTTCCCTAGCTAGGAGGAAGTTGTCCAGAATCTTTCTGACAAACTATGGCTAAATGACTCACAAATGTGTAAGAACGGAATAATGATATCATAGTGTTGATGAAAAGAGTTGAACTCTTGGCCGGGTGCGGTGGCTCAGGCTGCAATCCCAGCAGTTTGGGAGGCCAAGGCAGGTGAATCACTTGAGGCCAGGAGTTTGAGACTAGCCTGGGCAACATGGTGAAACCCTGTCTCTACTAAAAATACAAAAAATTAGCCGGGTGTCATGGTGGGCACCTGTAATCCCAGCTACTCATGAGGCTGAGGCAGGAGAATCAGTTGAACCCAGGAGGCGGAGATTGCAGTGATCCGAGATCACGCCATTGCACTCCAGCCTGGGCAACAAGAGCAAAAAAACTCCATCTCAAAAAAAAAAAAAAGAGAGTCGAATTCTGTAAAATATTTGAAGAGATTTATTCTGAGCCAAATATGCGTAGCCATGGCCCATGCACAGCCCTCAGGAAGTCATGAGAACATGTGCCCAAGGTTGTCGGGGCACAGCTTGGTTTTATACATTTTAGAGAGTCATGAGACATCAATCAAGTACATTTAAGAAATACATCGGTTTGACAACTGTAAGAGGGGGTTGGGGGGGACAGCCTTCCAGGCTACAGGTGAATTTAAACATTTTCTGGTTGACAGTTGGTTGAGTTTATCTAAAGACTTGGGATAGGTAGAAAGGGAATATTCAGGTTAAGATAAAGATTATGGAGACCAAAGTTCTTGTGGAGTCTTACAGTGGCTGTCCTTAGAGGCAATAGATGATAAATGTTTCCTATTCAGATCTTAATCTCTTTAGAATTTGGGAGGGTCTGGAAGAAAAAGATCTAGCTACGTTAATAGATATTCTTTACAGATGCAAATTTCCCCCCCACAAAGAAGGAGTTTTGCAGGGCCATTTCAAAATATGACAAATAAACATATTTTCGGGTAAAATATTTTAATTTTCTTCCTTGTCTCGTAATGTTATGCCAGAGTCAGGTTGGAAAATAAGTCATGATATATAGGGTCAAATAAAACCCATCTGATGGGAATTTGTGGCTTGTAGGGCATGACTCCCGAGATCCCTTAGATAGAAATTTGGGCAAGATCAAAAAATCGGAGTTTAGTCCTCAATAGTATCTTTTACATGAGGTTGACAGAGCTGCCCCATCAAAACCAGGACTGTCTTACCATTTCTGGTAAGGAATGGTAGTGTTCTTAATGAGTCAGGCTCTCTTTTGACCACAGACACAGATGCCAGTCAGTTAAACTGGGTCTCAATTTAGGTAATTTTCTGCTCAGGGAACACAGGCTAGTTAATTAGCCTACATAAGGTCTAAATTCATAACTGTGGTTCCTCAGTGTGGTTCTTCAACCACTTGAGCTAATGAGCTATAGATACAAAATAATTTCACAGTCTGGTACAAAATAAGCACACAGGTAGATTGTAGGTAACAAGCCAAGGTCTCCAATGATGCTTGTTAATTTCACACAGCACAGACATGGCCAAGAGGACATGCAGAGCATCCTAACGGAAACACATCCCGAAAACTCTACTGACCTTTTGTTTCTGTCCATGATATGGATGAAGTGGTAAATACTAAACAGAGAGGGACCACAGGGTGGTGACGATAAACTGTCAGTATTTCCATTTTACATTTAGTCACTCATTCATTCAACACAATGACTAGTGTAGGAACTGGGCTGGAACTGCAGGGAGAGCAAGAACAATTATCCCACGCGTCCTACTGTGCCCAAGACTGCCACCTGCCACCTAAAGCCACTTGTTCACCACGGGGAAAGGGCTTAGGTGGCTTTTCCAAATGCATCTAAAAAGTCTACAGCAATAGACTCCGATGACTGTTGGACTTAACTCACTGAACACTGACCACAGCTTACAAAACAGTCCACCTTCCAGCTATTCACCAGGCACCTACAACTCCCAAAGACGTGAACCCAGCACCAGAAACCACCACCCAGGGGAAAACTGTGCAGCAAACCTTCACAAGCACAGTCAACCTAGGCTAAATCATACCCTTTGTTATTTTAAAACAAAAAACATACTTGTTATTTTAAAACATACCTTCTTAAGTCTCAGGTCCCAATTTGCGTTTCGGGCCTCTTCTCCAGGCCCCACCCCCGCTCAAAACTAGTCTGACCGCTTTGATTTCCATATTCTCTACCCTTCTCCCCACCCCCCTTATCTCTAGCCCCAGAAGCCTTCTGAAAGCTAATCCTGTACCTGGCTCCTAGGCGTCCCTGTCACTGAAGCATGTTTTGGTCAAAGTTTACCCATGATTACTATCTGTCAGCTGCCAGTGGAAATTGGAATGAGGAATTTGAAATTCAAGTCCAGGCCTTTACTTGGTCAGCTGGAATCATCATATTTTGTTCTCCTGACAGCAAACACCCATGTGCGCCGGCAGTGGCAGGACACTAGCTCTGCACCCGGAGTTCCCAGGTGCAAGTTCTGCACCCTACTTTACCTTTGTGATTTGGACGAGAATTATGGCTGAATTGTGTTTACCCCAAAATCCATATGTTGAAGTCCTAACCCCCAGTGTCTCAGCATGTAACCTTGTTTAGAAATAGGGGGACTGCAGCTGCAATTAGTTAAGAATAAGGTGGGCCCCTACTCCCATACAACCAAGGTCCTTATTAAAGGGGAAATTTGGAAACAAACATGCACACAGAGAAAACGCTATACGAAGATGAGGCAGAGATCAGGATGATGCTCCTATAAGCCAAGGAACACCAAAGACTGCCAGCAATCCACCAGAAGCTGGGGAGAGGCACAGCTGATTCTTTCTCACAGCCCCAGAAGGACCTGAGGTTGCTCCTCCGGTTTAAGCCACTCCCTTTAGGGTACTTTGTTACAGCCACTTTTGGAAACCAATGTAGCAAGATACCATGTTGCAGTTTTCTCATCTGTAAACTGGGAATACATACGGCACTTCTCTAATGAGAGGCATAAATAAATCACAGTTTAAGTTGCTTAGAATGATGCCTAGCAGCTAAGTGTATTTTAGTGGCAAATAGTTGTCCCCAAACATTCTTGTTTAATCAAAGAGCTCTCACCTTTTATGTTTTCTAGTGTGTCTTCCCACCACGTTGCCTAATGAAATGCAAGTGCACAAATAAGCCTACACCAGATTTCTCAGGAGATGAGGGGCACTCACACTTGGCTGGCGCGGCCAGAACAGGGTGTGGCGGCAAGAGAGAGACTTTCCTTTGTGTATCAGCAGGGAATCTAGGCTCCCTCCCTGCTTGCTCTTCATCCCCACACCCACTCAAATCCCATCCTTCTTGCCCCGAAGCAGCCACCAGCCTCGCCCTGGCCCTAGTCCTGGCCCCCTTTTCTAGTTACAGTCTCTCAAAACCCCAAATCATCCTATAGTGAAAATGTAATCAACTTGAAACCTCATTCTTCTATTTCACCCACCCCACCCGTTCCAGGCTTTCAGTGAGGTATAGAGAGGCCCATATCTCCCATCAAACTTGATTTTCTGTTACTTGTCCATGTATATATCCTTCTCCACTAGAGTCTCTTCACCCCACCTCTACTCATTAGTACTGGTTTCCTCTGTCAATTCCAACCTACCCAATCACGATAGCTCAGCCCCTAACTCACCCCTTCTACGAAGCCTTCTCTAAACTCCTGTGATGGTGAATAGCCACACACCAGAGTTCACTGTGAATGGCACAAACCTGGCACTGCCCTAATTGTTTCATGTGTGTCAGTCATAAGACCTTAACGAGATGGGACGTTTTGAGACCATTCATTCATCACACACACACTTATAGGAACTACAGATGCAGGCACTATGCTAGGCACTGGGGTGACCAGCATCAGCAGCTGCCATTTATTGAGAAGTTTCTTTGTGTCAGATTTTATCCTAATCCTCATGATGATGCTTTAAGGGAAGTGCTGGCCTCAGCCTCAGTTTACAGGTGAGAAAACTAAAGGGAAGGGAGGGGAGGGGGGAGGGGAGATGAGGGAGAGAGGGAGAGGGGAGGGGAAAGGGAGAGGGGAGGGGAGAGTAGGGGAAGAGGGGAGAGGAGGCGGAGAGAGGAGAGGAGGTGGAGAGGGGAGAGGAGGGGAGAAGGGAGGGTAGGGGGAAAGGGGAGATGAGGGCTAGAGGGGAGGGGTAGAAGGGAGAGGTAGAGGGGAGGGGGGAGGGGAGAGGGGAGGGAGAAGGGAGGGAGAGGGGAGAGGGGAGGGGAGAGGGGAGGGGATGGGGAGAGGGGAGGGGAAGGGAAGGGGACGGGGAGGGGAGGGGGAAGGGAGAGGGGACGGGGAGGGGAGGGGGATGGGAGAGGGGAGAGGGGAGGGGAGGCTTTACAAGCAACACTGGGAGAAAAGAATCAGCAATAAACCCAATATTAACCAAAAGGACAACATGGCAACCAAAAATGTGAATAAGATCACAGGTTATATTAATAAAGTTACATATCTAGGAAGTGGAAGTAGATAGTCTACCATTTTTAATATTCTTTTACATTTGTTCTAAAGTTTCGCTCAGAATTCTAGGCCTAAAATTTGAGAGTCAGATGTCATGTAGGTTCAGATTAAACTAATCAATATAATTAAGAATCCTCAAATTTCACAATTTTATAAGTTACATATTGACTGAATACACTGACTTAAAGAGTAACTTAAAGCTAAGCTTATAACATAAACTTACAGTCTTACACCATTCCCAAAGTTTTCAATGAAGATGTAAGATCAGGTCATGATAGTTCCTATCTGGGAAAGGAACCTCAAGATTATGATGGTAAAATGGTGTACTTAAAAACAAACCCTTGTTCATCCCACACCTTATCAAATCAGGTCACCAATATATTACAGGACATAAAAGGAAAAGCCTAACTAGTTACCTAATGTCACCAGCTGGTAACACTCAAGAGCAGTTTCCATTTCTTTTATTTTTATTTATTTTATTTTTTTTGAGATGGAGTCTTACTCTGTCGGCCAGGCTGGAATGCAGTGGCACAATCTCAGCTCACTGCAACCTCTGCCTCACAGGTTCAAACGATTCTCCTGCCTCAGCTTCCTGAGTAGCTAGGACTACAGGTGCATCCCACCATGCCTGGCTAATTTTTGTATTTTTAGTAGAGATGGGGTTTCACCATGTTGACCAAGCTGGTCTCTAACTCCTGACCTCAGGTGATCTACCTACCTCGGCCTCCCAAAGTGCTGGGATTGTGGGCGTGATGAGCCACCACACCCAGCCAGCAGTTTCCATTTCTAACATGGAAAAGCGTTTAACTTCACCTACAGCAGCATGCTGCAATAGACTTCTACCAATAGGACAATGGGTCCTGGGCAAGCAGTCATCAATAGTTACTTCTGGCATAAAAGGAGACAAAACTGTAAAAGTCACTAAGGTTTAAGAACACTTTGGCACACCTTTATCATCCAAGTCTCAAACAAGACCCTCTGTGGAAACTGCCTGTGGCTGAGTTAATCATCCCTGGCATCCATTCTCCCCTTTCCCTGGAGGCTTAACTGGTTTCGAGGCTGCCAGCAAGAGAATATGTTTTCCTGCCTCCCTTGCAGCTAGGTTGGGGCAAGCTCTAACCAGTTCCCTGTGAGGGCAATGATTTGTGTACCTTCAGTTTCACATCCTTTAAAAAGTAAAATGCTAGATGGGTGTGGTGGCTCACTCTCATAATCCTAGGACTTTGGGATGCCAAGGCAGGAGTATTGCTTGAGGTCAGGAGTTCAAAACCAGCCTGGGAAACATAGTGACACACTGTCTGTATAGAAAAAAATAAGAAAATTAACCAGGCATGGCATTATGTGCCTGTAGTCCTATTTGGGAGGCCAGGGCAAGAAGATTTCTTGAGTCTAGGAGTTTGAGGCTGTAGTAAGCTATAGTGACACCACTGTACTCCAGACTGGACCGCAAAGGAAGACACTAAGAAAGACACCGTCACAGAAAAAAAAAAAGGAAAGTGCTTCTGCTTTACTTTCCTTCTTTCTAGTTCTCTGGGGAGCACTGTCCAAAGACTTACGTCATTTTAATGTTTCTAGTAGCCACATTAAAAAAGTAAATAGAACCAGGTGAAATAAATTTTACTCTATTTATTTAATCCAATTATGTCCTAAATAGTAGCACGTCAGTGTGTAATTATAAAAAATTAAGATATTTTACATTCTTTCTTTGGTACAATGTCTTTGAAATTTAGCGTGTATTTTACACCTACAGTATACATCTCAGTTTGGACTAGCATATTTGAAATGCTCAAGAGCCACATGTGGCCAGTGGCTAGCACACTGCACAGAGCAGCTCTAGAGGATAACAGAGGACATGGGAGAAGGGCTTGGGTTCCTGGGTTAATCTATGGAGCAGAGCTGCCCCGCTGGCTCTTAGACTATTTTTAAACATTTACTTCAGAAGAAAACAAATTCTACCTTGTTAGAGCTACTGTATAGGGTATTTTGTTATTGCAGCTTATCATGTACCTAATTAGTATACCCATTGGGACCTCACAGAAAGACCCTGCACCTTCTCAGTTATGAAGCAACCCTTCAAAGAATGAACAGGCCAGGCATGGTGGCTCACACCTGTAATTCCAGCAATCTGGGAGGCCAAGGCAGGCGAATCACCTGAGGTCAGGAGTTCAAGACCGGCCTGGGCAGCACGGCGAAAACCCATCTCTACTAAAAATACAAAAAAATCAGCCGGGTATGGTGGCACATGCCTGTGATCGCAGCTACTCAGGAGGCTGAGGCAGGAGAATCATCTGAGCCCGGGAGGCAGAGGCTGTAGTGAGCTGAGATCGCACCACCACACTCCAGCCTGGGTGACGGAGCAAGACTCTGACACACACACACACACACACACACACACACACACAAAATGAAAAGACTCATGAGTTCACATTGAATCTCATCAAAAACTCTTCCAAAACCGTAGCCTAAATCTGAAAAGTTGCTACAGAAACATTCTCAGCATTAGGAAATACATCTTAGAACAAACATATCCAAGGAGAATATGTGTTCCTTAAACTTTTCCTTGTTCTATTCTTACATTATAAACCTCTACACTTTCCAGCTAACCAGCCCACTGGGCAGCCCAGGAGGCAGGAACCAGCTAGAGACCATCAGATCATTCGGCTCCCAAGAAAATAAAAATGAAATCCTTTCAGGCAGTGCTTCCCAAAAAGTGAAAGCATTTTCATGAATACAATAAAAACTACTCTAATCGTTGAATAATCAAGTTGACCAGAACACACTGACTTTCCTGTTTTAAAAGGGAAGACTCAAGCAAAAAGGGAGGGACTCAAGCAAAAGGAAAGCCAATTCTAGTCACTAACGTCATCTTTATAGACATACTGAACATTTGGCCGACGCTGGCCCCTGTATTGCCGTATAGTTGAAAATAACTACATCCACACAGCAAAGATCTTTAGGTAGAAACTCAACTGAAAATATCCACAGGATGATTCAGAAGCAATTTCTGTTTCACTCCCAAGGAGAAGTTCATAAAAGAATTTGTCAAACAAAAAACATGTAGGTCAACAACAGCCTTCATTCAAAATGATCAGGTAATTAATGCAGAATAAAGACATAAGAGATAATGGTCTAAATGACTCATTACTTGTGTAGACTAGGATATTTCCCCAAGTTTAGGGGTCAAGCCCTGGGTTTCATATTGGTTTCCAGTTGGAAAGTTATTATGTTTAACTGAGAATGACGGTCTGGGGTAAATAGAATAAAGCTATGACCCATTTAGCTCACAATGGAGCTCCATGTAGAGAGATGTTTTATTGGCACCACTGGAAGAGCAGAAGCACTGCTCTTCCTCCCTTCAGAACTGAAATGCATTTGGCTCTCAGGAAACAAAGAATCTTTCCCTGTCACAGGAGGAATAATGCTGACGTCGGTGAGCTTTGCCACTGTGGATGAACTTGTGGTGACGGAAAATCACTGTAGAGGTCTTATTTAAGCTTAGAGCAACAGGGTAACAGCTATTTTATGCAGTTTGAAGCTTCACAATTTAGGAACCAGGAACTTGTTAGCAAGCATGTGCCATGGTTGACAGCACACAACGCTCTCCCATCAAGAAAAACCAGGAGAGTTACCATCTTTCTGTTATTTACCAAATGTTTGACTTTGGCCAAGTTACTTACCCACCCTCAACATTCATTTCTTCCTCTATCAACTGCATTGTAGCAATGGTCTTTACTGGATAGAATTTTGTAAGCATTAAATGACGAAGAGCATGCAAAGGGGCTTGGGACCGTGCCTGGCACCTGGTGAGCATTCAATCCATGAGAGCTCCTTATTTCTGTAATAGGAGGTCGGCCATCCATACGTGTTCACTCTTGCTATTAATATTATGCAGTGGCACCCACTGAAAAACTGTGATGCTCCAGCCTCACTCTCTTAGATGCTGAAAATAGTCCCAAGGATGAACAGTGGAGCTAAGGTCTATGACAGTGCCAGCTTAGTGGGGGAATGCCAGGGCTTCAGAGTAACTGTTCTAGGTTGGAAGGGTATGGAGTTATGTTATGGGTTGACTTGTGTCCTCCCAAAAATTCATATGTTGGAGTCCTAAAGCTCCCCTAACCTCAGAAGGTAACCTTATTTGGAGATAGGGTTTTCACAGAGGTAATCAAGCTAAAATGAGGTCATTATAGTGAGCCCTAATCCAGTATGAGTGACGTCTTTATGAAAAGGAGGAATCTGGGCACAGACACATGCACAGAGGGAGAATACCACATGAAGATGAAAGCAGAGATGGGGCAAGGCTTCTGCGAGCCAAAAACTGCCAGCCAACCGCCAGAATCTAGGTCAGAGCATGGAACAGATTCGCCCTCGCAGCCCTCACAAGGAACCAACTCTGCCAGTACCTGGATCTTGGGCTTCTAGCCTCCCGAACTCTGAGACAATACATTTCTTTAGTTTCAGCCACCTGGTTTGTGGTACCCTTTGTTACGGCAGTCCTAGCAAACTAATACCAGGCAAAATCAGGCAGTGAGCAGGTTCTCCATTTAAAACAGGCTGAAAAGACCTAGAAAATATGTAGCATGGCACAAATTTGACCAAATTTCTCTCTAGAACTTTAGTAAAGTCTCCTACCTCCACCCAGTGGGGTCATCACTGATTTTTTAAAAATTATGTCTATTTAAAAAAAAAAAAGGCTTAGCTTGAAATAGATTTGGCCAAGGTTCCTATGTCTACAGAGAGACTTGGATTTTAAATACTCCCATTGTGTGTATGTGCGTGTGTGTGTGTGGTAAGGGAAGGAGGCTCCAGCATTTGTAAAAACTTACTATAAATGACTAAAAACTCTTGAAAAAAATACCTTGGCAGAGATGTTGGTTGTCGACCCTCATGAGAGCTGTTATCTTTTTTTTTTTTTTAACAGATGGAGTTTCACTCTGTCACCCAGGCTGAAGTAAAGTGGCATGATCTCAGCTCACTGCAACCTCTGCCCCCCAGGTTCAAGCGATTCTCCTGCCTCAGCCTCCCGAGTAGCTGGGATTACAAGCATGCACCAGCATGCCTAGCTAATTTTTGTATTTTTAGTAGAGACGGGGTTTCGCCACGTTGGCCAGGCTGGTCTCGAACTCCTGCCCTCAGGTGATCCACCCGCTGTGGCCTCCCAAAGTGCTAGGAGTACAGGTGTGAGCCACCATGCCCTGCCGTGAACTGTTATCTTAACAGGCAACAAACTCAAACCTCTTTCTGAGCAGGATATGCCTGGTTCTTCAAGATTCATGGGGTGTATGCATTTCCTTGGCTGAAAGCTACAATAGTTAGTAGCTGCTATGTAAAGGTATACCATCAATTTAATCTCTCTTAGGGCCTGTCACTTTAAACTGGCTGTTTTGATTTTTTTAATGGAATGTCCGCTGCTTCCCTATTACAATGAAATATATAATTGGGAATAAATCTTTCATCAAATTAAGCATACACCCTCAAAGTAAACGGTGAAGGCCTCGATCACGTTTGAATGACATTTCTCAAGATTTGTTACAAAGATCTTTCAACCCCATTTCCCATCCCTCAACCTCCACCCATTTCACTCAAGTCACTAAAAATTGGCATCTACAAAGAAATTCCAGAAGCCTGAGCATTTTATTAGCAAAGGGAAATCCCAACCTTTTTGGCCTCATTTTTCATGATGACAGCTCATTTTCCCCTGTGGAACCACATACTAGCTGCTGCAAATATTTAAAGAGGTAAAGAAGCTATTTTTTCAAGCTACGGTCATAAAAGATACAAATAATGATCATTGAGAACTCTGTGCTTGCTTAATAAGCATAAAAATCAGTCTATCCATTTTTAAAACTAGGATGAAAACTTTATAGTATTCTTCTTTAAATACTCAGGGACATGCCATGGGCACTCTTCTGGGCTCCTGAACTATTAATATTACTATTTTGTATGTCAAGGGCCATTTTTGAGACTGAGTTAACCCACTGTGCTGCAAGCTGCCTCCCTTGATTGACCTTCTGACCTTTCCCCCTCTTCCCAACCACGCTTCCAATGGGAGTCCAGAAGTAAGCCTACATATCTACAGGCAATTGGTCTTTGACAAGAGTGACCAGATCATTCAATGAGGGAAAGAATAGTCTCCTCAACAAATGGTGGTGAGACAACTGGATAAATTTAACCGATGAGATGCAAGAACGAATGAATTTGGATCTGACTCCTACCAGCAAGGCCTGCATGAAGCTCCACCTCCATAAAGCTCCCCAAATTCTCCCATTCTCAATGATTCAGCCCTCTGAAAATTTGCAGCATTTATCACCAGGCCCTACAACTTAATAACTAGTTAGTTATATCATCTTAGAGGTACCTTGAGTATCTATAGTCTATACTGCTTGTATTTTGCTCTAATTGTTTCCTACATGTTTTTTTTTTCTCTTCCCACCGAGGTTTATCAGCTTTTTAAAGACAACAACCATATTTGCATTTCTCTTGTATCCTATCTACTATCTAACAACTCAAGTTTAAGAACTCCCAAAATAAAGTTATAAATGTGAAGTAAAAAAGGTTATCCATCATAGAAATTTCATAATGCTGTTTAGCCTCTGTGGGTTATCTGCAGGGTCCCAAATAGACTTAAGAATCAAAACCACTGGACAATGACACTGTCTAACCACAGCCCTCAGAGTCAGGCTCATTCCCTACCAAACTCACATCTGTCTTTGACACAGTGCCAGTTGTCAAGTCTTCCGGAAAGGACACTCCCATTCAATCTTTACCCACGTGATGGCCCTGGGGTCACAGAGTGACCTGAAGGCCACCCATAGGAGGCCCCCTTGGGCCACTTTCATCCTATGTTTACTCCTGGATTTTGCTCGCAATGGCCACAAACCGATCTGGCCACAGACCTCCCAGACACAGGCTCGCTGAAATGTGATCACACCAGTGGGTCACCTGTCTTCTTTATGCAAGCGCGAGAACCTGATCTGCTATTCTCCTCTTCCTACCCCCCAGAAATACAAAGAATCCTTTCTTCCTCCTTTTCCCTCACACAGACAAGCAGGAAAATGTGATGCCCAATGGTTTAAAATATTTTGAGACAGACCACTCGTTTCAGGTAAAAAAAAAATTATAATTTGGTTCATTCAACTGAATGTAAATGTTTGTAAACGTGTTTTTCCTTAACAATACATATATATGCATGATATACATGTACATATATCAAGAACTTCCAAATCAAAGGCATACATTGGAAAACAAGCCTCTCTTCTCCACTCCCTCCCAGCTCTCAGTTTCCCTGTTCGGCAGCAGCAACTGTTACCAGATTATTCTACCCTCCAGACCATGTAAACTTTTTAATTCCTACTTTTTATTGCCGGTTGCTAATTAGGAGGAAGAAACAAATATTTACTAAGCATCTCCTGAGCACCAGGCCCTAAGATTTTTGACATTCTTTTTTTTTTTTTTTGAGACATAGTTTCACTCTTGTTGCCCAGGCTGGAGTGCAATGGCATGATCTCTGGCTCACCGCAACCTCCGCCTTCCGGGTTCAAGTGATTCTCCTGTCTCAGCCTCCCAAGTAGCTGGGATTACAGGTGTGCACCACCACACCCGGCTAATTTTGTATTTTTAGTACAGACGGGTTTCTCCATGTATGTTGGTCAGGGTGGTCTCAAACTCCCAGCCTCAGGTGATCCTCCTGCCCCAGTCTCCCAAAGTGCTGGGATCACGGGTGTCAATCACCGCACCCAGCCAACATTCATTTAATGCATTTAACTGTCACCCCAACCTTACGGGGCTAATATTATTTCCTCCACTTTTCTGGTGAGGAATCTGCGCTTCAGAAGAGTAAGAGACTTGTCCCACAAACCTAGGTCCAAGTCTAAAGTCACTTTTAAAGCTACTCCCTAGATTGCTCTGTTTTTTGCTTTTTGAGACAGGGCCTTGCTCTGTTACCCAGACTGGAGTGCAGTGGCGTGAACACAATTCACTGTAGCCTTGAACTCTTGGGCTCAAGCCATCCTCCCACCTCAGCCTCCCGAGTAGCTGGAACCATAGGTGTGGCCCACCATAGGTGGCTAATTTTTTAATTGTTTTGTGGAGATGGGGTTTTACCATGTTTGCCCAGGCTGCTCTTGAATTCCTGGACTCAAGATCCTCCTGCCTCAGCCTCCCAAAGTGCTGGGATTACAGGAGTGAGCCACTGTGCCAGCAGATTGCTTAGTTTCTTAAAATATACTTTCCACCCAAAATTCCTCTTTCAGGAAACATGGGCTCTTGAATCAGGCTGCCTTAGTGCAAAAACTGGTTCTAGAACTTAAAGTTCTAAGAACCCAGACAAATGACTGCATGTCCCTAAGGCCTCAGTTTCTTCATCTGTAAAATGAGCTTAATAGTTATACCCACCACGTAAGATTTGTGGCAAGAGTAAATGAATTTCACGTGAAAAGCTTAGTATAGCTCCCGACATTTGGTTAATACTTCCTAATGGTTAATTATTATTAGCATTATTATCATACGGTTGATTAACAAACAGGGCTTTGAAATGTTTTTGTTGTTGTCTTTTTCTATTCCCTCCATTTAGCTGTACAGTTCTGTGGCTTGGGGAAACAATCTGGATGTGGAGAGCCATTTGAAATTGTTGGACTCCATTATACCAATTTCCTCCTCCCCAGGCTCTCCTCCCCAAGGTCTGCTTCTCAGCATTTCTTCTCTTAGCACTAACTGCCAAAATCATAGCCTTTTCTGCTGCCAAATCCCAGAAGCTTTTACTAGTGTTATTACAGTGGATTTTTTTAAATCATGGAAATATTTCAGTTTTTCTAACTGGATTCCGGCAACACCCTCCCTACTGCCACCAGTTTTTGATTTTTAAACCAAAAGTTTATGTGCCTATCATTCCTCTGGGCCCCTGTTCATATACATGGAAGTCTAGACTGATGAAATTTTGCTAAAAATAATCTTAACTTATGTAAATGAAAGCTACCTAGATTCCCTTGGAATAGAAAAAGGCATTTGTTAACCTGGTCACATAATTTAGAAACCCCTATCTGCTGAATTGCACAACATTTTCCATTTAATTGCCTTTTTCTCCTTAGCTGAAAGCCACGGGAGATATGTAGGCTGCATAACATACAGCCAGCAGACGATGAGGTTGAAGGAGGTTTCTTAGAAGTTGGATGACCAGGACTTTCACTCTGGCCAACAGCTAGTTTCATGTCTTTGTCAAAGTCTCTTTGCACTCTGTGAGTTTTATTTAATTTACCTAAAGGATAAGAAGGTGAGACCAACTTTTTTCATAAGGCTTCCCAGTTCTTTCTTTAAGTGGGTCGGTATTTTACCATCATCCCATAAGCATCTCATCTAGCCTGGGTTTTATCAGGGCAGTAAGTTACATGTCATGATGCAGCCTCAGGAGATAAGCTTCAGCCAGAAGTAGGTATGCAAGTTACATATTAGCCATAAAAGACACAGTCTCCATTTATTGCAAAAATGCAGCTGTGCCAAGCTGTCAAAATATAATTCATGGCAAAGCAATAAAATCCAGGTTCATCTTTAATTAGCTCATCTGAAATGATAGCTGAACAAGCCCATTTTGAGAGTGACATACCTTGGCTTCCATCTAATTCCCTTCCATTAATTTCTCCCATTCCACAACTCTGCTCAAAGTTTCTGGAATGCAGCTAGTACAAGACTGGGATCATAGAAGGGTTTATGGGGTGACCGTTTAAAAAAATATTACCGTGTACAACCCCTCTGCTACGTTTTTCTCCCTTTTCTCCTGAGAGAGACTTTGTTTCATAACTCTGACATCATAACTGGTTCCTCCAATCCAGAGTCTTTTATGATAGATAACAAATGAGGAAGAGTCCCTGGAATTCAGTGGGAGGAAAGGTACGGGCAGCAATAGATACCATTTTACCACAAAAGCCTTAACAGAGTTGAACACGTTTCCTAAAGCCAAAGATGAACCATGCTAATATGTCATTCCTGAACCACCCTCATGAGAGAGACTACCTTCTTCTAAAAACAACATTCAGAATCAGGATTTCTGGCAACCTTAGAAATGTTGAGATTTTTACTGATCCTTTCTTTGAAGACGTTTAACGTGACTGTTCCTTTCTCTACAAGGCACAGATCCCCAGAATTAAAAAAAAGCATTTTGAAAGCTACGCACACAAACAGCAAGGAACCTAGAGCATGCCATCTACAGAAGCTACCCTGAGCTGGGGCCAAGAGCACTTGAGTGTCTGTAGTTCATTAACTCAGCAGTGCCTTATCAAGGTGGGAGGAGCGTTTCTGCAGCTCCGTGGAGAAGGAACAGCCAGACTCTGAGTCACCGCATACTCACGTCACTCTTCCTGAACTTCGCTTTCAAGCTCTTCATGTTTAGTCCATTCAGCCTTCCAAAGCTCTAGAGATTTTTCAACACCTAAGCAGAGAAAAAAAGGACATATGTAGGTTTCCAAATAAGGTATTCTGTCTTGATTGGATTACAACTTTGGGTCATGGGTAGGAGACAGAGCAGGGCTGGGTTGGGAAGGTGGTCAGTTAACAGCTGAGGAGTGGTAAATAACATATTTCCATTTATAATATACTCCCTAGAAGCTTCTGACATTTTCAAATTAACCAAAACTTCCATTTTTTCCTACTTATTAACATTTATTTTAACTGACAAATACAAATTGTATATACTTTTACGGTGTACAACATGACTTTTGAAATATGCATGTATTGTAGAATGGCTAAGTTGAGCTAATTAACATATGCATTGCCTCACATACTTATTATTTCACTGTGATGAGAACACTCCAAATCTACTGTCAGGAATTTTTCAAGTATACAATACACTAACTATAGTTACCATGTTGCACAATAGATCTCTTCATCTTTTCCTTCTAACTGAAATGCTGCATCCTTTGACCAACATCTCCCCATCCACCTCCCCCACCGTCCCACTCCCACACCCCCACCCCTGCTCCTGGTAACTACTATTCTATTCTCTGCTTCTATGAACTGGACCTTCTTAGATTTCTGTATCAGTGAGTTCTAAAACATTAAAAGTAGAGCAAGTCTAAGTTACTGCTTAACTGTCACTATACAAAATGCTGTATCTCTATGTTCAAGTAATTCTTCGACATATCTTCTGTGCTGCAATCATGCCATCCACCTCCTTGTGAAAGTGATGAGGAAAACAGTTCATATTACAGATGCCACTCATTCCCTATTCATTTTTCTCAGTGTTTGTTCCCGTCTCCCCTCCCCAGAATGCACAGGGCAGTTAGTGAAAAATGCCAGGAACAACAAAACCTCCCTCATCAAATAGCTCATTCCTCAGGGGGCCTCTCTAAACAATGCAAGACTCTCAGGGTCCTGTGGGACTCAGCAATTCTGAGTTGCAGCTGAATCTTAAGCAATCACTTCATTTAACATGGGTCTGTGGTCCCCTGGAAATTGAACGTAATTATCTTTTAGCAAGCATACATTTACCTTTTTCAGGGAAGAATGCTCCGAGTTTTCACTGGATTCTACGAGGTAGTTGCCACCCTTCAAAAGTCAAGATTGCTTGTCTAGTCTAAGTGCCTCATTCGCAGAAGTAGAAACAGAGCCTCAGACAAGTTTTGAAACTTGCCTGAGTCACAAAGCCTATTCATGATAAGATTCAGAACCAGACCCTAAAGCCTGACTAGTGGCTGAATGTTTTCACTGCCGTATATGGTTTTGGTGTTTTTTTTTTTTTTTTTAATTTCAATAGTTTGGGGATATAGGTAGTTTTTTGATACACAAATTCCTTAGCAATGAATTCTGAGATTTTAATGCAAACAATATGTTGTCTTTTATCCCTCACCTCTCTCCCAACCTCCCCTACCCACTCTGTATGTTTTTGCATCCTTATAGCTTAGCTCCCACTTACAAGTGAGAACATATGGTATTTGGTTTTCCATTCCAGAGTTCCTTCACTTGGAATAACGGCTTCCAGTTCCATCCAGCACTGCCCTATACAGTTTTACAACTAAAACCAAAAAGCCAAATCCTGTGTTAAAACATGTATAGACCTTATCTTTTTTTTTTTTTTTCCTTTTTTGTGGAGAATGGGGTCTCGCTATATTGCCCAGGCAGGTCACGAACTCCTGGGCTCAAGCTATTCTCCAGCCTCTCCATCCCCGAGAGCTGGGATTACAGTCACGAGCCACTGTGCCCGGCAAACATGTACAGACTCTACCTTTTTCATTACATTTGGAAATGTACAAAATGTGTAATCTTTGCATGTAGATAAAAAAATGAAAATACACTTAGGTCAAAAAAGGCAAGATAATCTATATGAAAGTTTCCATCACATAGTAAATGCTCAATAAATGTCACATCAAGCCCACTGCAAGTGAGAACAGGTGACCTTTAACAGCACCATCCCAGAGGAGAACTGAGGAATAGCAGGCACACGTTTACCACAGTTAACTACTGTTTTCAGAAGCCTTGCCAGGTCATCTCACATTCCCCCACATCCTTCTTATTCTGAAAAAAAACCGACATGAGAGGATGGTTGGGGAGTGCAAGCCACTGAATGCCGTACTCATCCTTCTTCTTGAGCTTGTTGCTACCTCTAGAAGTCACCCAGTGACTCTCTGGCTTCCAATGTGTCTACTTTCATTCTTGCTGCTGTCATTGATTAGGGCCCGTGGATAAACGGTGTGAAAACCCAGTCATCATGAAGCACTTTGTTGTCATGAATCTGGAGGCCTCACTGTGACTGCAGCCTCTCCATGGCCCCTTTCAATCTTCCCAGCCTCAGCGGGAGTGACAGATGCATGTTGCCTTGGAAACGACACACACCATAATTATACATTGTTAACTGCCAAGCATTTAATCACAGAGAAGGCTGGGCTAGTACCTGAATAGCAAGTGCAAATTCCAGGGCAGTGTTTCTCAAAGTCAGCCCCTAGTTAATCCATATCAGAAGGACCTGGGGACTAAATGTAACCTTTCAGCCCCTGTCCTGTGAAAACTGAATCTCAAGGGGTAGAGCCCAGGAACTTCCTTGGTTGAATTTTTGCACACTGAAGTTAGAGAAACTAGAACTGATGTAGGTGGAACAGGAACACACTTGTCAGAGTTGGGCTGGTTCATAAACCAAAGTTGGGTTGTTTTTTTTTTTTTTCAAGTCAAAACAGAATCACATTTTGATGAATCAAAGTAGAAATAATGATAATCAGATATTCCCAAACTGTCACTGGCTAGCCCAGGGTTTCTACACCAACTGTTGCTAGAAAGTGGAAATCATCCTTCGAATTTAATTCCTTCCCCCTTCTTGTGGAAGTACTAATAACCAAGGAAACAGGACAAATCAGTCCAGCAGAAAAGGGAGAAAAGAGAGGCCACATATTGGATAACCCAAAATGTGCAGTTCCCCACAGCAGAGCCACTCAAAGCATTCCTTCATTCACACATTCAGAGAGCACAAAGTCTTAGGCAACAGCGGGGAAGATTTTTGTTTGAGGTCATGGGGGTTTCGTGGGTGTTGTGTTCGTTTTTCTGTGTATTTGTCTTTGGCTTTTCTTTTTTTTAAAAGCATGCAGTGAAAAGTATACAAACTCTTATTTGAAGAGGATTAAATAAATAAAGCAATCATTCCAAAAGTTCCCAAGGGAAGGTATTAACCGCCAAATTGAGTGTCTTCCTGGAGTCCCTGGCTTTGGGTGTGTGACAGCTGGGTGGCCCACGGGCCTAACTCCACAGTGATAGAGATAAGTGTCAAAGGAAAAGAAGTTCTGGAAATCCACACAATGGTAACTCTAGAGGCATGAACTGTAGCTGGGGTAAAGTTATTAATAGATCACTGCTTTCCTGGTATTCACGAAAGGATCTCACACCTGGAAGCCATGGCTGGCGGGAAGTAATGTGGCCCCTGGAATAACGCCAGGTGCCAGCTGTCCCAGCATCTCCTCTTCCTCAAGATGAATCATGAGTAAACGGACTCGCCTTCCTTGGGCCAACTGGGATCTTACAGTCCCATTTTCAATCCCAAACTTCCAAAGCCCAGGCTGGGCTACAGCCTATGTTGAGTAAAGTGACATCTATCAGTTTGGCAAGGCCACACTAAAGGCAGTCCTTGGAAAAGTCATTAAATCAAGATGCTTACTTCAAAAGAAATGCAGCAAAGCTGAATTAGCTGCACAGCAACCTAACTGGAGTATGTACCAGACAGGATCATGCATCTATGGAAAAAGCTCTCTGAACTAAGTTCTCCCATTTCAAGCAAGATAAAGCATACCTACCCACTGAGCAGAAATATTAGTCAGTTTGTTGCCCCTTTAATTCAAAATCAGTCCCTGCAATATGGCATCCATCACTGGCCACCAATCGTCAATCACTGGCCACCAATCATCACTGGCCACCAATCATCACAGAATGGATGTCACATTGATAGATGAGGATGGAGCAAGGCAGAGATGTACATGCTTGTTTCCATCTCATTTGAAAGACTAGATGCAACGCTGTTTATTTATTAATTCATTTTCCCTTTTAAAAAATAATTTAACTCCCAATCCTAACCTGCATTTTAAAACCTTGATATTAGCCTATACAGCTTTATCATTAACAAAAAAGTTAAACTTCTTTGAGCATTAAAAAAAAAAAAAAAAAAAAAAAAAAAACCCTTACAATGGATATGGGGTTTTCTTTTGGGTGTAATGAAAATGTTCTAAGATTTATTGCTGTAATGGTTGCACAACCTGTGAACACACTAAAAACCATTCATTCATACACTTTCAGGAGGTGAAGTGAATGGTATATGAATGATATCTCAACAAAGCTGTTATTTTTTTAAAAAGCTTAATAATCTCTATTACATTCGCCAGTCCTTAGGATTAAGAAAATTCCAGGTTATTCGGATATGGTGGCTCACGCCTGTAATCCCAGCGATTTGGGAAGACGAGGCAGGCGGATCATTTGAGGTTGCAAGTTCGAGACCAGCTGACCAACATGGTGAAACCCTGTCTCTACTGAAAATACAAAATTAGCCGGGCGTGGTGGCACATGCTTGTAATCCCAGCTACTGTGGAGGCTGAGGCAGGAGAATCGCTTGGTCCCAGGAGGCAGAGATTGCGGTGAGCTGAGATCGCACCATTGCACTCCAGCCTGGGCAACAAGAGTAAACTCCATCTCAAAAAAAAAAAAGAAAGAAAGAAAATTCCAGGTTAGAAACCTCTAGACTGATGAAGAAAGAAATGCAGCCAGGTGGGCGTAGCAGCTCATGTCTCTAATCTCAACATTTTGGGAGGCTAAGGTGGAAAGACTGCTTGAAACCAAGCATTCAAGACCAGCCTGGGCAACATGGCAAGATCCTCTCTCTACAAAAACAAAAAAATTAATTAGTTGGTGTTGGTGGCACATGGCGCATAGTCCTAGCTACTCAGGAGGATGAGGTGGAAGGGTCACTGGAGCCTGGGAGTTCAAGGCTACAGTAAGCCATGATCATGCCACTGCTCTTCAGCCTGGATGAAAGAGTGAGACCCTGTCTCGAAAAAAATAATAATAATATTCCATCACAAAATACGGGAATACATCTATAGAATTCTCAGCCAAACCAGAACACTAACATGTGCCCCTAAATAGGCTTCAGGACTTTTTCTTGCAAGTTAAAAAGGACATCAGACTTAAAATCCACACCACTGACCAAGTGTTGAACAAGCCTCAACACACTCCTTCTCTCCTTGTCGGCATCTACCTCTTCTCACTCAAGTGCTTGAGTATTTCTTTAGACAATAATCTCTCTGCAACAAAAATGCAATTTTAACCAAAGCTGTATAAACATTCAATTTTCTCAATCCAGCAAAACAAATACATTCTGTTGAAGGTCTCTCCAGACCAACTTCCCAGTGAAGGTATCCTTAACAACACAGCACCTCACGCCATCCGAACCCCTCCCAGTGGGCGGAAGCTGCTTCAACCTCTGCCCCTCAGACAGGGCTGTGCTGTGAGTTATGTTGCTGCTTCTGGAAGGACACAAAAATGGGAAGCAGGGCCCAACGGGTACTGTTCCTTCTTGCCCAATTTACCTTACAGCAGATTTGTACTGTTCTAGAAAGACAGAATTGTAAATACATACAAACACTCAGCATAGGAACTACAAGCAGGCCCAGAGGACTCCAAACTGACTGAGGATATGAATAAAGAATAATTTAAAAATCATCTTATAAGTAGGTGTTAAATACTGTAGAAATTCAAAGAGTGAGAATCTTGAAGGGCTAGAAAAAAATCAGAGAAGTCTTCCCAAATGGGAGCAGGGCTCTAACTGAACTTAAAGGAAACACGGGATTTGGACAGGTGAAGGAGGAAAGGGCATTTTGTCCATCTCTCTCACAAGATGGGGGACTCCTTTCTTAGACTTTCCAGGTAAGGGTCTGACACCTGTATACTGTCCCCAAGTGGTCCCATAAGCTATGGTGTGAACGTGTCCTCCAGAAGTTCATGTGCTGGAAATTAATTGCCAATGTAACAGTATTAAGGGATGAGGACTTCAAGAGTGATTGAGTCATGAGGGTTCTACCCTCCTGAATGGATTCATGCTTTATTACGGGAGTGAGTTAGTACTTGCCAGAGCCCGTTATTATAAAAGTGAGCTAGGCTTGCTTTGTGGTCTCTTTCGCATCCACCTTCTGCCACCAGATGTCCCTTGCTAAGGACCAACACCATGTCCTTGGACTTCCCAAAGTCCAGAACTATGAACCCAATATGCTTATTTTCTCTGTAAATTACCCAGTCTGTGGTATTCTGTTATAGCAACAGAAAATAGACTAAGACAGTAGGGGTGGTAGGAATCATTGCATAGTTCTCTGCAAAGAATGATCCTCCCCCAGTCTGACTCCTTTAGACCCTGGATGTGAGTGAGGGATTCAAGAACCCCATTACCAGTTTTCAGCTGATTTGAAAATTTACATCTCAGACTACCTACTTACTTTGGAATAGAGTATTTTCATTTTGCCTGTACTTGAGTCCTGACCATTGGCATATAATCAATAAATGTTTTACAGTTGAACATGCAGAACAAAGATACAGGATAAAGTGCTTGGATAGACTTTAGACCTCACCTGACCTTAGCAAGGCTCTCATGGATCCCAAGTGCACTGAGGACGGTGAGTTCTCTGATACGGGTTAGCGTCATTGGGATATTTGTACAAATGCAACACGGTGATTGGGTTTTACTACGTACAAGAGAAAAGCACTAAGGTTGTAAAAAACCCAGCTCATTTGGCCTCTGAAATCTTACCAGGATGCCCCTCCTTTTTCCTTCCCACCTGCCCCTTCCCTCTTATTACTGCTGTCCTCATGCAGCATCCCCCCAGTCACGTGCTAAGCCTACCTGAAGGAGCCGACCATATTCAATAATGCAACATTAGGGTCAGAGGAGAGCAAGGATCATCAGCTAGTACCCTGGAGGCAAATTCTTAGGACAGAGATTTTCTCAGCCTGATTCTAGAACTATGGGGCAAGCCAGGGATTCCCCCCACAAATCAACATGCCTGCTGTGTTATTTCATGTGAGACCTTCTTCCCCTTCTAGTCAGGGAGCTCCTCAAGAAGGAAAGCGTCCATCCTAGACAGGGCCAGGGTTTCACCTCTGGCCTCAGCAAGGCTCTCTTCGTAGTCAAAACTTAGTGAAACTTTGCACCGCCTAAATGAATCAACGATGAATGAATGAATGAGCACTACGGTTAGGTTGAAAACACAGACATGCCACAGTCATTTTAGCCTGAGGTGCAAATTTTCAAAGGATTCAACTGAAAACTGGTTAACAGGGCTCTTACTCACGTCCAGGTCTAAAAGGGTCAGAGTGTGTTTGGACTGTGGGAGGGTCTTCCTTTAGACAGAGCTATGCAATGATTCCTACCACACCTACTCAACCTCATGAGAGGCTTACAGGACTGAAGAGATTGGACGGTGTCTGATCCACGCCTGAAAACTCTAAAACGGAGAGAAACTGGCCTATGCTTCAAGGACGGAAATGAAGGAGAGGTTGCTGTTGTGTTGTAATCAGCCTGAATGCTGGAGTTTATTTGTACATAAATATGTGTTTCCTATGGAGCATGTGTACACAACTCACAATAGAGGGAAATAAGTGGTGCTAGATTCTGTGTAATAGGGTAGATTGGAAGGACACAGAGGGCAGAGGGAAGCAGATTCCCTGATGGAGAAGCAAGAGGCAATCACATGACATTCATCAAGGGAATTGCAGAAGAGGGGTCTGCAGTGATGGTCCAAGAATGGAGTGAGAAGAGGGAGATCTCCAAGAGGCCCCTCTGCTGGTGTGCCAGGGCTGCCACAGCAAAGTACCACAAAGTACCACAGACTGGGTAGTTTAAACAACACAAAATAAAGCCCAAGGTCAAGGTGTCAACAGGGATAGTTTCCTTCTGAGGCACTTCTTCGTGGCCTATAGATGGATGTCTTTGCCCTGTGTTTTCACATGGTCTTCTGGGTGTGTCTGCATCCTAATCACTTCATCTTATGAGGACACCAGTCATATTGGATTAGAGTCCACCCATATACCTTATTTTACCTTAATTACCCCTACAAAGGTCCTATCTCCAAATACATGTACATTCTAAGAAACTGGAGGTTAGGACTTCAACACAGAAATGGGATAGAGGGGCACAATTCAGTCCATAACATTCCCAGAAATAGCCCAGAATTAAGAGTAAAACAAACATCTGTCAAATTCAGAACATGGCACTATCATGCTATAGTACCAGTCAAATAAGAATTTTCAGCCAGAAGTGGTGGCGGGTGCCTGTAATCCCAGATACTCGGGAGGCTGAGGCATGAGGATTGCTTAAACCTGGGAGGTGGAGGTTGCAGTGAGCTGAGATCGTGCCACTGCACTCCAGGCAGGGTGACAGAGTAAGACACTGTCTCAAAAAGAAAAAAAAAAAAGAACTTTTTTATCCCTCTAACTTCTTATCTTCCCCTGCCCTACCCCTAGTTTTACCATAGAGAGATCCCTAGAGGGATCCCAAACTGTGATAGGAAGATGCCGGAGGCAGGGTAGCAGGGTGAAGCAGGGACAAAGAGAAAAGGGAGAGCTATTTTAACTTTAAATCAAATTTCAACGTTTTATTGTTATTAGATTGGTGCAAAAGTAATCACGGTTTTTGCCATTAAAATAACAAAACCACTATTACTTTTGCACCAACCTAATATTTGACATTGAGGACTCTAAATTCTGAATTAAGAGTACTTAGCAGTTGAAACTGACTGCAGAACTTTTTTTAAAATCTAAGAATAAGTCAGAGGCTGGGTGCAGTCACTCATGCCTATAATCCCAGCACTTTGGGAGGCCAAGGTGGGAAGATCACTTGAGCCGGAGACCAGCCTGGGCAACATAGTGAGATCTCCATTTCTACAAAAATAAAAGTAAATTAGCTGGGTATGGTGGGGAGCACCTGTAGGCCTAGGTACTTGGGAGGCTGAGGCAAGAGGATCGCTTGAGCCCAGGAGTGTGAGGCTACAGGGAGCTATGATTGTCACTACACTCCAGCCTGGGAGACAGCGCGAGACCCCATTTTTAAAAAAAGAAACGGCCAGGTGTGGTGGCTCACGCCTGTAATCCCAGCACTTTGGAAGGGCAAGGTGGGTGGATCACTTGAGGTCAGAAGTTCGAGACCAGCCTGCCAAAATGGCAAAACCTCGTCTCTACTAAAAATACAAAAATGAGCCAGGCGTGGTGGTGTGTGCCCATAATCCCAGCTACTGGGGAGGCTGAGGCAAAGAATCACTTGAACCCAGGAGATAAAGGTTGCAGTGAGCTGAGATCGTGCCACTGCACTCCATCCTGGGCAACAGAGTGAAATTGTGTCTCAAAAAAATAAATAAATAAATCATAGATTTCATCCAGAGACAAGGAATATACTAACCTCACAAAATAACTTTCAGACAGGGGGATACAAAACAAGGCTGCTTTATGATTACTATCTCATAAATCTTATTTATTCAGCAAACCAGATACGTTATAGATGAATAAACAAGCAAACTTTCTTTTATGAATTAACAAAAGTACAGGTTTGTTAAAAGACTGCCCAGATAAAGTTAGGGGGGGAAAGACATAACAATAATGTCATCTTGGCAGTGAATCCTTTCCAAAATACTTTAATATCTCAGATTTTTTTCCAAGAAAATAAATGAGCACATTCTTTTTAAACCACAAATGTCATTTAGATACTGTATCATAATGATCATGTAGTAAAACTCTTTTGAGACTATCCATCTCCTATATTCACAACTTGCCTTTATCCAGGGGATGACATTTCTCTTGGAAACCAAATATATCATTCTTCTTTGAGAATAAAACCTGCCATCAACCAGGATTGATCTTAGTCTATGAATCAGCCAGAGCCAGCGGCACTGACTGACACAAAATTGGCTGTGGTTCTGGCAGCACTACTTTCTGGTCTGTCAAATCCACGACTCACACGCTCCAATAAGCCTACCAAAGAAAAGTCCCAAGGTTACCTCCTGCCCTAAATCCATCCAATTTAAAAAAGCATGGCTTAATCAAAACAAGCTACCTCTGGAATATAACAATCACTCTAGGACTAGGAAACTCCATGCAATTATCCCTTAAATCGAGGTTATTTTTAAGATGATCCCTAAAATGCTCATCCTGTTCTGCGTTCTTTTGATGTTCATTACAATACCACCTTCTGAACACACCACCATGTTCACCTCTGAAGAGAAAAACCACCTCACATGTGCCATGCAACTGACCCCTAAGGGTCACCCCAAGTCACCCCAAGTGACTATGTATGGATAAGCCTCTTCCTGTCTTCCTCAAAAGTCCATTCCTTAAGTTTCACCTATCTTGAAACCCAAAAAAGCCCATCAGGTTTAAACATAGAGATCCAATCCTCAAACATTATTGGTGAAAATGTAAAATGGTACAGCCATTGTGAAGTGCAGTGTGACAATGTCTTACAAAGTTAAATATACATTTACCATATGACTCAGCAATGTTATTCCCACCTATGAGAGAAATGAAAACATATGTCCACACAAAGACTGAATATTTATAGAAGTAGCATTCGTAATTGTGGAAAAAGTAAAACAACAGAAATGTCTGTCAACTCGGTAAATAATCTGTAGCAATTCCATATAATGGAATATTACCCAGCAATAAAAAGGAATAGAACGCGGATCCATGGTAAAGCATGGATGAAGCTCAAAAACATTTTGCTAAGTGAAAGTCAGACAGAAAAGACCACACATTATATAATTCCATTCCTTTTTTTTTCCTTTTCTTTTCTTCTCTTTTTTTTTTTTTTTAAGAGACAGAGTCTTGCTCTGTTGCCCAGGCTGGAGTGCAGTGGCACCATCATAGCCCTCTGCAGCCTCAAACTCCTGGGCTCAAGTGATCCTCCCACCTCAGCCTCCTGAGTAGCTGGGACTTCCGGTGTGCATCACCACACCCAGCTAATTTTTGTATTCCTTGTAGAAATAGAGTCTTGCTGTCTTGCCCAGGCTGGTCTTGAACTGCTGGCCTCAAATGTTCCTCCAGCCTGTGCCTCCCAAAGTGCTGGGATTAGAGGCATGAGTCACCACGCCTCAGGATTCTATTTCTAAGACATGTCTAGAAAAGGTAAATTTATAAAGACAAAAAGTTGATTGGTGGTTGTCCAGGGCTGGGAACGCTAATAGGAAGTAATTGCAAATGCCATAAAGGATCTTTCTGGGGTGAGGGAAATGTTCTAAAACTAGATGGTGGTGATGACTGCAAAATTCTGTTAATTTACTGTATACTAATGAACTGTATACTAAAATTAGTGAATTTTACAGAAAGTAAGTTCTATCTCAGTGAAGTTGTTCCAAAAAGATGCAATGGCCCAGGCACAGGTGGCTCACGCCTGTAATCCCAGCACTTTGGGAGGCAGGGGCGGGTGGATCACGAGGTCAAGAGATCAAGACCATCATGGCCAATATGGTGAAACCCCATCTCTGCTAAAAATACAAAACTTAGCTGAGTGTGGTGGTGCAGGCCTGTAGTCCCAGCTACTTGGGAAGCTGAGGCAGGAGAATCACTTGAACCCGGGAGGTGGAGGTTGCAGTGAGCTGAGATCATGCCACTGGACTCAGGCCTGGTAACAGAGCGAGACTCAGTCTCAAAAAAAAAAAAAAAAAGACCCAGTGAAGGCTGAGCATGGTGGCTCATGCTTGTAATCCCAGCACTTTGGAAGCCCGAGGCAGGCAGATCACCTGAAGTCAGGAGTTCAAGACCAGCCTGGTCAACATGGCGAAACCCCATCTCTACTAAAAAATACAAAAATTAGCCAGGCATGGTAGCGGATGCCTGTAATCCCAGCTACTACATGGGAGGCTGAAGCAGGAGAATCACTTGAATCTGGGAGGCGGAGGTTGCAGTGAGCTGAGATCACGCCACTGCACTCCAGCCTGGGCAACAGAATGAGACTCTGCCTCAAAAAAAAAAAAAAAAAAAAAAAAGATCCGATGCAAAAAGCAAAAGGGAGGCCCATATACAAAGAAATTGGTAATGAAAAATATCTTCAGAGTGAGTAAGAGAACAGGTTCTATTCAGGGTTATATTTAATCCCTGTTGTTAAGCTAGAAAGAATGAATTGCCAAAAGTTGGCTTACTACATATTCATTGGTTCTTTGACTCAGTTTTGAAATAAGGAAACTCGGGCTCTCACATTCTGGAATGTTGGAGACGTCATTTACAATGATCGCAGTGGTGCCATTTGGCTTGTGAATCTCTTTCCTTACCCAGGCATCCAGTGTCTTCATACTTTTCAGAATAAGGAATATATAAATATGTTAATGACATAGATTCTGTGAATTCTGATGCCCTAGGAGTAAGGGAGTGGATGGAAAGTCCAGAAATTATTTCTGCTGCCCCAACTATCATATTTGGACATTATTCAAACACTGTGTATTCAGTAAAAGGATTTTTTTTGTCTGCAGTTCAACAGAGCGGGGGTGCTGGCTCACGTGAAGGCAGGCCTCCCATTTCCTTGAGCAGAACACTGTGGCCTGGTACTCCAGTAATGGATCCATGAGGGGTCAGATCAACAGGGCCCAGCCTGCCCTCCTAGCCTCCCCACCCACTCCAACCAAGTCATTTTGGCAATAGCTGCTCCCCTAGAGATGGAAATGTATCCTCATCAGGGCTATTCAGAGACTCCGGGATTTTTAGATTTGGGGGAGGGGAGGTAGACCTTCCTCTCTGGGTGAGAACTGGGAAACCAGGAGCCTGGTAGCTGCCCAAGACCCAGTCCTAGCTGGTTTGAGAGAGGGAACCAGGGGCGGTGGTGGGAACAGGGTTAGGGCGCTGATTCCAGGGATCCCTGAGGCCCTGCTATAGCCAAACCCTTTTAGCACAGGATGTGGGGTCACATAAGGCAAGGTACGCACCTTCTAGCCTAAGCTATTCCAAGTTGGGTCTCTGACACTTGCCCTCAGGCACCAAAGTATTTGTCAGTACTCTTAGGCTGCAAGTGACAGAGACTCAACTCAGATGCCACAGTAAAAGAGGTGCCTTGATCTTCAACAGCACAATTGCAGGTGGCATTTCAGTCTGTTCAGCCCATTGCTGAAGTCAGCAGCTAAATTTACTTCATGAAGCTACAGAAGTGAAATATATAATAGGATGACCTACAGTGTCCCCTTTGAATCTGCAGGTTAAGCAGGGCATATTTATCATTCACTTGTTTGGCTATTCGCTGCTTATGGATCTGTCCTGCCCCACTGCCCTCACACAGCCTCACCTCCTAAGTCCTCCATTCATGACCCTCCTCTAACATCAGTGCAGTCACTGAAGGAGACCTTGCTGGCAATATAAGTGTGAGTCTTCTGGGCTAATTCCATTCTGAAAGTAAGTACTGCTCTTTGGCTCTCCTATAGAAATCAGGCCAACAATGAAAACAATCACAATTAACTAGAAATGAATAGCATTAAATGATTTTTTTTTTTTTTTTTTTTTTTTTTTTGAGACGGAGTCTTGCTCGTCGCCCAGTCTGGAGTGCAGTGGCGTGATCTCGGCTCACTACAAGCTCCGCCTCCTGGGTTCAGGCCATTCTCCTGCCTCAGCCTCCCGAGTAGCTGGGACTACAGGCGCCCGCCACCTCGCCCGGCTAATTTTTTGTATTTTTAGTAGAGACGGGGTTTCACCGTGTTAGCCAGGATGGTCTTGATCTCATGACCTCGTGATGCTCCCGCCTCGGCCTCCCAAAGTGCTGAGATTACAGGCGTGAGTCACCGCGCCCAGCCGCATTAAATGATTTTTAAACCCTCAAGAAATAAAAAAGCCACTGTAACAGCTGAGTTTAAGAGGAAATGGTGCTTGGGATCTGGAGATAGGAGTGGACGCTATCTTCTCTGCTCTCCTGGGACTTGACTACCCAGAACTGAGGGAGTACAAAGGAAGGAAACAAGGAAGCTTGTTTCCCTTGAGTATATACTAAGGAGAAATAGGAAAAACAAAACCCTCAGGATAGGCAGAAACAATGTAAGAAGGACAGATGGTAGAGAAGCTGCCTTTGGTATGGGGTGAGAAGGGGTGCTGGGGCTCAGCTGGACCAGGAGACTTCAATGCCTAATGATAAATAGCAGTTAATCCTTGAATAGTGGTGAAGGTATGGTATGAAAACACACTGTCACCCTAATTTATTCTAAACAAGACACCTGGAAGAGACACCACCTAACCAAGGCATCAACCCCCAGGGGCCATGCCAGCCTGGATTTGCCACACTACAAATAGAAAAGCCTTTCAGATATTTTTCCATCACAAGCTGCAGGCTGTTCTGGGCCATGGGGGCAGCTAGATCCACCTGCCTGATAAAGACAAACTGCTGTAAACTAAATTTGAAACCCTAGACTTTCTTTCGATTTTCAACCACTTTCTGTGTGCAGGCATATAAAGCAAACAGCACTAACATGAAGGACGGGGAATGCTTCCATTAACCAGTAAAGACTGAATATGCTCCCCCCACGCCCCACACATATCCACAAACCTACATACCTTGCATCTAATGCAAGAGTTTTACATGGTAATAGCATTAAGGCTACTCAAGAACTTACAATTTATGAGAAAAGGTAAGAAGCCTCTCATTTATTACTCATGTCATATGCACTGGAAACCAAGTACACAAATGATACAGAAATATGGACCATAGGACCCCAGCCTACAAAATCATTGTTTCTTTTTTTTAAATAAAAAGTTCACATGGGTTAATGCACTTGCACAAAAGTTTTGTAAACCTGAAACTCAAATGTCTATTATACCATGTATAATTAGTTTGTGATAAAGCTATTGTAATTCTCTACAGAAATGCTTAAAGCTAAGGGCAAAATCCCAGTTAACTGCGTAAGAGGGAGCTTAATCAAATATGCATCTATTGAGAACACATTCTAGATGTCAGGTGGGGTTACAAGACCTATAAGAAGACATATTATTTAGACCAGTACTGTCCAATACTATAGCCACATGTGGCCTCTGTGCATTTGAAATGTGACTAGTGCAAATTGAGATGCACTGTAAATGGGATTTATACAATGGATTTCAAAGACTAGTAAAAAAGAATGTCAACTCCATTATTAGTAAGTTTTATATGGATTACATATTGGAAATAATATTTTGGATACACTAGCTAAAATTATTAAAATTAATTTCATGTTTTAAAAACTTTTTTATTATGACCACTAGACAATTTACTATGATTTATGTGGCCTGCATTAGTGGTTTGCTTGCATTTTTATTAGACAGTAATGATTTAGATTTTTCCCTTCAAGCACATAGCATCTTATTATTAATACTAACAAAGCAGATGTAAAATTAAGCAGAAAATGTATATGCTCCCAGCTTTAACATTCACTTACTATCATAAGATCACAAAACAAATCTAGCAAATAATGGAGGTTAATAATTAAACAATGATTGATCGTTGTAATTTAAGAGATGCACTCTGCCACACATAGAAAGGATAATTAGCCCACAATTTTATTTCACTTAAAGGCTGATGGACTCCTAGTGTATGCAAACTCAACTATTACCCTGTTGCCGAGAAGACCATGTCTGTCTATGAAAGGGCTAGTTTACCACTCTGGGAATCTCCTGTATTCTCTTCCCCCTTACGTGGTGCCAAAAGACTATCCTCAATTAGGGCTGACAAAGGGGCACCCACGGGTCTACATTCATCCTCCTTACTGTTAAGAAGCTATAGCTTTGACTTGCTGTACAGCAGCTAACAAAGTAAGACTGTGTTAGCTTATCCCATTCCCAAGTTTTCTGTAGTGGAGGCCGAAAACTCCAAAAACACAAAAACAAAAAACAAAAAACTATTACCCTGTTATATACTATTCAGAAAACATGTCTATGTGTTTCTCTATCAACATTTGGAAAATTTTCCCAAAAAATCAATAGGAAATTAACTATACCACTGCTTCATGCTAAGAGCTACCACTTTCGGTTTAACCAAGATGTTACTACTCTGTGTCTAGATTATGGTGGTAGCAACAAAAGTTCTCTGGTGAGACTGAGGACCTTGTTAATACAATCTGGAATAAGATAAGACTGGGGACTAATAAAAGAACTACATCTTTAGATTGTCCACATTACACAATGACATAATAATAGAAGGGTAAATAGGGAGAATGCTAATACAGAGAAACAGTTGCAAATTGAACAGAAGACACAAGTCAGATGTATTACAATAACATGTGGGGCAACCTCTCTTTATTGCTATAGATTATAATGGTAGAAATAATCATGTTGGCCAAGATATCAGCAGTTCTTTAAAGGTAGGGTGATAAAAAACATGATGACATTAGCAATGATAACAACGGCCACAATAGCGATCCTTTAAAGATTACTTTGCAAAATTTTATTTTTAAAATTATTTTATTATAAATGAATATCGTCTCATTTAATGCCCACAAGCACTTCAAAATTAGATGCTATTGTTATTATTCTCAGCTTCCAGACTAGGAAATTGCAGCAGAGAAAGTTTATTTAGCCAAAGGGGCATAGCGTATAAATAGAGGAGGCTAGATTAAACTAAGGTTCAACTTCCAAGCCCAAGACATGGTACTGGGCTGCACGTGAGACAACACCAGTAATTTTTAAAAGTCTGGCCAACAGACCAATCTTTTTAGTGCTTCAAAGAAAAAAACCAGTTGCCTTCAAAGATGGAACGAGTCCTCAGAATTGCTGCTGGCACATAGAGGTCCCTCTAGGAAATGTGAATGGACCAATTTGCAAAAGGCATTCTTTCTGGCTGTTGGTCCTCACTCACACACCCCTGCCTCACTGGAATGGAGGTAGCATCTTTATTTCTTTGTTCTCACATGGAGAGCATACGCTTAAGGAATAATTTTACACAAAGTCAATAACAGAGAAAATATAAAGATAATTATAGACAAGTGAAATGGCTATTTTTACATTAGCCTGGGCTGACAGCAGACTGGGATGGAGGTTTCCATGTCTTGGCAACAATTTGGAAAAGCAGAACGTTTAGATACTTATGTACTTCTGTAACATTAGGACATTTCTGTTCCTTAAGAAATTATTCCATCCTGCACAACTCTCTCTAGCCTATAAAGAAGAAAATACTGCAATTCTTCAGGACAATCTAAGCACTGATGCTACACAAGTGGAATCCTGAAAAACATCATCCAGCGAGACAAGAATGGGGCAGAGGTGCTATTGTTCAGGAAGCCACACACAAAAGCGCCCGCAGCCCACAGCCTGCCACCTGAGCCTGTAGCACTTATCACCAGGACAGCGTGAGTCGCTCCCTGTTTCTTTTGCCACAGTGGATATAAACACCTACTTTCAATTTATTTGATCAAAGAGGCATAGAATCAAATACCCTTTGTTGTAGGGGCTATGCACTTAAAATAATCAGGGGTTGTTTTAAAGAAGAGACAGAAAGCAAGCCTGCTGCCAAACAAGGCACAAACACTAACAAAGCCATCAACAGATTGGCTGGGAGACAGATAGGTATCACTTGGAGGAAATCGGTGCATCGTGTGCCTGTCTCATTAGGCTTTTAGAGACTGTAGAAGAAGAGCAATTGCAAAAGGAAACCAATAGCACACCCAACACTGTGTAAAGTTGTATACCACAGAAAGAACCTAATTACCGGCTGGGTGTGGTGGCTCACGCCTGTAATCCCAACACTTTGGGAGGCCAAGGCGGGGGGATTACGAGGTCAAGAGATCGAGACCATCCTGGCCAACATAGTGAAACCCCGTCTCTACTGAAAATACAAAAATTAGCTGGGCGTGGTGGCGCATGCCTGTAGTCCCGGCTACTCAGGAGGCTGAAGCAGGAGAATCGCTTGAACCTGAGAGGCAGAGGCTGCAGTGAGTCAAGATGGTGCCATTGCACTCTGGCCTGGGGACAGAGCAAGACTCTGTCTCAAAAAAAAAAAAAGAACCTAATTACCTAGGAATTTATCAAGATTGCTGAGAGGCTGTATACATCATGAAGTTAGTGGCAGACATGAGTTTTTCCTCAAAAAACAAAAACACTCCAAGAAAATCTTGGATGGTAAGTATATGGATATTGACGACAGTTTCCATGCCTACATTTTAAATAGTTTTTTTTTCCCAATTTAAAAAAGCTCATAAGAAATGTGAAATGTTTTTCTCAAAAGAGAAAAATGATATCAACTCCAAAGAAAATCTAAGAAATTTTTTTATTTCTTTAAACAAAGACCCAAGAAGGTTGTGAGAGCATTTGAATTAACTTGTACCCATGATAAATAGAAACCGGGCCTGAAGTGGGCCTGTGCTTGGAGACAGAAAGATGGAATACTCAGCACCCTGCCTGGTGCTACGGCCTCCTAACAAGTTAAATAAAGGATGCTGAACCCTTCCTGGGGCCCACTTTTTTTTTTTTTTGAAACATTCTCGCTCTCTTGCCCAGGCTGGAGTGCAATGGCACAGTCTCGGCTCACTGCAACCTCCGCCTCCCGGTTCAAGTGATTCTCATGCCTCAGCCTCCTCCCAAGTATCTGGGATCACAGGCGCGTGCCACCATGCCCAGCTAATTTTTGTATTTTTAGTGGAGACGGGGTTTCACCATGTTGGCCAGGCTCGTCTCGAACTCCTGACCTCAAGCGATCCACCCGCCTCAGCCTCCCAAAGTGCTGGGATTACAGGCGTGAGCCCACCCCTGTCTTGGCTGCCTTTCTTAGAGAAGAAAGAAAATGCAGCCAGTTGTCCATGAGCCTCCTGGCTCACAAGTTCCCACATCCTCTGGGTGGCTGAGAAGAGGCCACGGTGTATGGCTGCCCTCTCTCAGCAACAGAAGTAATTCCTCTCATGTTTGAAAAAGGATCAATCACCAATATGTCAGCTTTCGTGGGAGAGATGTTCAAATTACTTGAGCATTCTTGTCAAATTAAGAGGCTCAGCACGGAATCTGTCAACTCACCAACAAAGCCCTACAAACATTTGTTACGTGGTTCTTACAGCCAAGGGCCTGGGTCCTGCACCTCTTCTGACCTCCATGCTGCCGTTCAATGCCATTGGCCTCCCCTGGAGCTCCCAATATTCACCCTCTTCTTTGGGGTGAATTGTCCAAGTCTCTACAAGTCTTCTGCACTTAAGACTTAGGAGTCTTTCCTCAAAAATCAAAAGTAGCCCAAGGAAATTCTGGATGGTAAATATATCATTATTGGCTATAATTTCTATACCTACGTTTTCAATAGTTCTTTTCCAGTGCAAAAAAAAAAAAAAAAAAAAAAGGCTCAGGCAGGGCGTGGTGGCTCATGCCTGTGATCCCAGCACTTTTGGGAGGCTACAGCAGGCGAATTGCTTGAGCTTAGGAGTTTGAGACCAGCCCGGGTAACATGATGAAACCCCGTCTCTACAAAAATACAAAATTCACCAGGAGTGGTGGTACACACCTGTAGTGCCAGCGACTAGGGAGGCTAAGGTGGGAGGACTGCTTGAGCCCAGGAGGTCAAGGCTGCGGTGAGCTAAGATTGTACCATTGCACTCCAGCCTAAGGGACAGAGCGAGATCCTGTCTCAGAAAAAAAAAAGAAATGTGAACATTTTCTCAAAATAGAAAAATGATATCAATTCCAAATAACAATTATAATTAGCTACATACAGGACTCTCAAGGTCACTGTTGACCTGTGAGAGAGACAGAAAATTACAATGTGTAGAAGCGCAGCACTAAGCAGCCAGTACTAGGGTCTCATCCCTCTCTGCCTCTCATTAACTGTCCCTTTCCAAGGGGCCATTTCTCTAGGCCTCGGCCTCATCTGTGAAAAGAATTCCCTCCCACCACCGCCACCCCATTCCCACCACCGCCACCCCATTCCCACCACCGCCACCCCATTCCCACCACCGCCACCCCATTCCCACCACTAACAGTCGCCTTGTACTGTGGCAGATTGCGACCATATCTAACCTGGCTAAAACTCTTAAGTCCTCGAGGGCAGGGCTTGTCATTCATCCAGAGATCTTCTAATACCCAATTATCCCATCAGCACACAATGACTAAACCTAACAATGACTACGCCATCCCTGATCTTGCTCGGGGACAGGCCAGCAGCAAGGTGCCTATGGCAGAGAAGGTGCTCAAGTCAATTACAATGACCCATCCAAAGAGCTTTTGTCAGGTCAGGCAGGCAGCCTCTGTTACAGGCAGATCCGCAGCCCTTTTTTGCAGCCCTTTTTGCCGGTTTTTGACTGAAATGGCTTGAGGATGTCACCCAAGGTGAACGCTGATAGAAGCAGCTCTGAGTACAGCTGACACGGCGGTCCCTTCCCCCGTGCACAATACTTCCCACAGAAGCATGTTTTCCTCCAGAAGAGCAGGCTTCCAGCTGAGGGTCAGTTCCCCAACTAGAAGTATGGCCCTGTCTTCTTCAGGTCCCCATCAAGACAGCCCCATCAGGCTGGGGGGGCCAAGAAGAAAAGGGTAAAGCGAAGAGCCAGTTGGGGATACTTCCCCCACTGGGCTGAGCAGCCAAAGGCCTACCTGTGAGCCTAGGAGTGCTGTCAGGGGGTGCCTGGGACATCTGTGAGCCTAGGAGTGCTGTCGGGAGGCTGGGACATCTGTGAGCCTAGGAGTGCTGTCAGGGGGTGCCTGGGACACCTACTGTGAGCCTAGGAGTATTGTCAAGTGGGGTGCGGGACATCTCCTGTGAACCTATGAGTATTGTCAGGTGGGGCCTGGGACATCTCCGTTCTCTCCTGTTAACAGCAAAACTGGGAAACTGTTGCCAGCAAAAGCCGGAGACAGAGCAGACCCAACTCCTTGGGGTGAGAAACTTAAGACATATCCTTAGAATTCATCAGATCTCTGTGAAATAGTCATACTACAAAACCACCTTTTCATTGCATCTAAATTGCATTTTATTACATCCAATAGAAATAGATCCTAAAAATGGTCAATAGTATGTAGATTGGTTGACATAGCAACCGATGACTAGTTTTCAAATTTAGAGTATAAAACCCACAATTATTACTTTTCACTCATGTATGATAGGTTATCAAACTGTCCTGGGGGATAGCGGCACATGATAGAAAAATAGAAAAATAGAGCCCTTATAATTGTATTCTCAAACTTTGAGAACTGTATTCTCAAACCTCGAGAATTGTATTCACAAACTTTGGTCAGTGTGGGTTCTTAACCTGGGTATTCCAAAGAGGTTTATAAATGGCCTTAGGGCAAGAAGTTCCATGAAACTCATGAGACTGATAAAAATTATGCATTTATAGCATCATTGTACATACATCAGATTCTCCAAGGAAGAATGGTCCAAAACCCCATCAGATTTGCAAGTGCCCATCTATGCCTCATGAATATTTAAGAATCACTGCTAGATGGTCTTCTTCTCTGGTTTGCAAACGGATTCCTCTTAGAGGGGGAAAAAAAAGAAAGAAAGAAAAACACTTTACTCTGTGATGCCCTAGTGCAAAAGGAAGCTTCTCCCACCTTTTATTCCCCACCAGTTAACACTGCCAGTTTTCTGAGTGTCTATCACTTCAGCCAGCAAAAGGAACTGGACAGACTTAGTGAAAGTGAAAAGAGGCTACTTGTTAGTTTTAGAGTTATTACCTCTTTGATAAGAACAGCTAAATTAAGTAAACTGATTGCATAAACATGGAACCAACCCAAATGCCCATCAATCAATGAGTGGATAAAGAAACTGTGGTATATATGTATGATGGAATACTACTCAACCATAAAAAGAAGCGAATTAATAGCATTCACAGTGACCTGGATGAGATTAGAGACTATTATTCTAAGTAAAATAACTCAGGAATGGAAAGCCAAACATCGTATGTTCTCGCTCATAAGTAGGAGCTAAGCTATGAGGATGCAAAAGCATAAGAATGACACAATGGACTTTGGGGACTCAGGAAGAAAGGGTGGGAAGGGAGTGAGGGATAAAAGACTACAAATAGGATGCAGTGAATACTGCTCGGGTGATGGGTGCACCAAAATCTCACAAATCACCACTAAAAAACTTACTCATGTAACCAACCACCACCAGTTCCCCAATAACCTATGGATAAGAATATCTTATCGATAGCAATACCTAAAATGGATATGTAAAATTAAGTTGAGCTTTAAAAGGTAATATAATAAATAAGTGTAAGGGAAACTGGTTCCTTGATAATAAGCTTTGGTGTTCACTAAATGTCATGTTTTTTTTTCTTTTTTTTGAGACAGTGGCTTGCTGTCATCCAGGCTGGAGTGCAGTGGTGTGATCTCGGCTCACTGCAATATATATACACTTCTTTTTTTTTTTAAGTAGATACGGTTTTGCCATGTTGCCCAGACTGACCTGCAACTCCTAAGCTCAAGTGGCCTGCCCTCCTCGGCCTCCCAAAGGGCTTGGATTATAGGCCTGAGCCACTGTGTCTGGCCTAAATGTCAATTTAAGAAAAATAAATAAAGAAGGAAAGAAGGAAAGAAAAAAAAGAACCCATGTATTTCCTTCCACTGTACAGTAAGCTTCTTGGACTATAATCACCTTTTCTCACAACTAGGTTCTGTTTATTTAGAAGCAGGGATTAGCAAATCATGAAGAACTTCCCAAAGGTGTCCCCTTGCCCAGGTGTGACATATGGTCATGGAATTCGACAGCCAGACTGTAATTTCCTGTGAATGACATTCGCTACAGAAGGGACTGGCCTAGATCGCAAGTACGGTTAGATGAGGTGACACTGATCACAAAAACTCAGCGGGTGAATCAATCAAGACACGATGCACAAACTTCCCCAAAAAGTAGATAAGGAGGAAAAGTGTTTCTTTCACATCTTCTGAACTTCGACTTGGTACTTCCCTGCTGATTTCTGCCTTTTGATTATTGTTTAATTCTCCTCTAGACTAGGACAGCTCTATATCTGATGACCGCCATGAGGGGTTTAACGACCTCTGAGGCAGGAGTAGCTCAGAGATGTTAATCTCCTACTGTGTGGCAGATACTCTACTGGACACATCGAATATAAAATTTAAGAACAAGGCATGCTTCCTTCAATCGAATAGAAGAATGTTCTGTTTTGTTTTTAAACACATGGTTAAGTCGGTAAAGTTACTTTTTATTTGTATTTTTTTATTTTTTATGACCGGGTCTCACTCTGTTGCCCACGCTGGAGTGTAGGGGTGAGATTTCAGCTCACTGCAACCCTCGATCTCGTGGGTTCAGGTGATCCTCCCACCTCAGCCTCCTGGGGAGCTGGGACTGCAGGAATGCACCACTACGCCCAACTAAGTTTTGTATTTTTTGTAGAGACGAGGTTTCGCCATGTTGCCCAGGCTGGTCTTGAACTCCTGGGCTTATGCGATCTTCCTGCCTCAGCTTCTCAAAGTGCTAGGATTACAGGTGTGAGCCACCATGCCTGGCCAAAAGTTACTTTTTAAAATACTGATTAGATTTGCTGATATCTCTCAGTAGGTCTGATATCAAAGACGAGGCTAATTTCTTTGTTCATTGTAGCTGAACATTGTAGATGGCTGGAGCTAGAAAATTGACATTTGATGAACAATCTTTATCTTTTGTTGAACCACCTGTACTTTTCAGCTCATGACTAACTACAAATCGAAGAGAAGAAGTCTCTTTAGACTGAGCGTGGTGGCTCATGCCTGTAATCCCAGCACTTTCGGAGGCCAAGGTAGGTGGATCACTTGAGGTCAGGAGTTCGAGATCAGCCAACATGGCGAAACCCCATCTCTACTAAAAATACAAAAATTAGCCAGGCATGGTGGCATGCACCTGTAGTCCCAGCTACTCAGGAGGCTGAGGCAGGAGAATTGATTGAACCTGATAGGCGGAGGTTGCAGTGAGCCAAGATTACCCCACTGCACTCCTGCCTGGGCAACACAGTGAGACTCGTGTCAAAGAAAAAAAAGGAATCTGTTTAAATTGTGCAACATTTTAATAATAATCATATAATTCTATGCTTATGGTTTTCAGCTTAAAGGTTAACTAAGCCTATCCAGATTCATAATATACCGATTTCTTTCAATATCATTACAGAGGATGTAATAAAAATTGTAAATGGCGTACTTCAATATTCTAGCAATGTTTTAAAGGATATCATCAGTATCGTACACCTAATATAGTTTACTGGGAAAAAAAAATCTAGACTCCTTTTCCCTATCACCTTATAAAATACACCCAGGAGGCCTCTGATATATTTAGCTTTGTTTTGTCAGTTCCTATACCCATCATGCAAGGTAGAGAAAAATCAGTTGGCTTCTGGCGAAACAATGCACTTGTGCTATAACAGTGAATGTTTTTTGTGCCATGAATTAAGGACTGCATGATGTGGCAATTCTTAGAGTATATTTAGGTACCTTCTACATATTAGTTGCACCAAGATCTTCAGATTAAGGTCCTCATTTTCCTTCCATCATGAAAAATATATCCCTCCTCCCCCTCCAAAAAAATCCTCATGAAGACACAAAGTCAGGGCAATGATGATGTACACTCTGCAACAATCCAACAAAATACACTTTTTTTGTTTTTAGAAATGCAGTGTGGGCCAGGGGCAGTGGCTCATGCCTGTAATCCCAGCACTTCGACAGGCTGAGGCGGGAGGACCATCTGAGCCCAGGAGTTTAAGACCAGCCTGGGCAACGTAAGGAGACCTTGTCTCTATAAAAAGTAAAAGAAAAATTAGGCAGGTGTGTTGGCACACGCCTGTAGTCCCAACTATTCGGGAATCTGAGGTGGGAGGATTGGTTGAGCCCAGGAGTTCCAGAACACCCCATCTCAAGAAAAAAAAAAGGAATGCGGTGTGCTTGGTGTTGCTTGGGATGGCTGCTGGTCTTTTAGTGCAGATGTCGTATGGAATATGGTCAGCATCTACTTGTTATGCATCTTCCACATTCATCACATTGGAACACGAGGTTATCACAAAAGGAAAGATGCGTGTGTTTCCAAGCACCGTGTTACTTATGTTTTCCTCTAAATTCAGGATTAGGAAAATATTGGGAGAAAAGAAATCTGAAGACATAAGTGGCTTGTGGGATAAATCACATAGATTTAAAAGGAGTGGTTTCCCCAGAAGACATATGTTTTCTTACCCTGGAGGAACCTGTGAATATGAGACACGGTGCACCTACCAGCACAAGTTAGGATATCCAGTAAGTGTTAAAGGGGAAATTCCACAGAGAAAATCACAACAAAAAGCATGTCCATTTGTTCATCAAACATCTGTTTACCTACTAGGGGTCAACATTGTTCTAGACACCATGAATACAATAGTGAACAAGAGTGGCAAACCCCGTGCCTTTGTGGAGCTCATAATCTAGTATAGAATACTAATATAAATTACAGGTTGAGTATCCCTAATCCAGGAATCTGAATCTGAAATGCTTTAAAGTCCGAAACTCTTTGAGCACCCACATGACACCAAAGGAAAGACCCATTGGAGCACTTCAAATTTTTGAATCAGGCATGTTCAACCATGTAATACAAATACTCCAAAGATTTAAAAAATATCCAACATCTGAAACACTTCTGGTCCCAAGCATTTTGGAATAAAGAATACTCAACCTGTACATGGCAAGCTAGAAGGTGGTAAGTGCCTTGGAGGTAAATAAAGCAGAGACGAGGTTGCAGGCTGGACTGGAAGGAGGTGTCTGAGCATGACACCTGAAGGGTTGACACAGCCACGCAGACGTCTAAGGGAAGTGCTTTCCAGGCAGTGGGAAGAGCAAATGCAAAGGCTCTGAGGCAAGACGCCTGGAGATCCTTTTGTAGAATTCACAAGCGTGATGATGGCATGTGTAACATGTGTCTGACATGAACTTAGGGGGAAAAAAAAAAAAGAATGTGTCTGGCAGTTTGAAGGAATGAGGACGCCAACGTGTTTAAATGCCTTAAACTCCTTTCAGCCTGAGGGGTTACCATCAGGGGAAAAATGCGTCACTAACACAGCAACATTTTCAGACTCTTAGAACAGGAATGTGCCTTTGTAAATGCTTACTCCTACCCCTTAATCTTACCAAAGAAATGAGGAAGAGGAGGTTGGGTGAGTAATCCAAGGTCACACGGCCAGTGACTAGCTGAGAAAATGTTTCCGCACAAGAATCCCAAACAGCACCATGGATTTGTCTCTTGCTTCAATTTTACAATGAAGAGGCACTTTTTCTTTTTCTGTCTCTTTTTTTTTTTTTTAAGTCAGAGTTTTCACTCTTGTTGCCCAGGCTGGAGTGCAATGGCAGGTGGGATCTCGGCTTACTGCAATCTCCACCTCCCGGGTTCAAGCGATTCATCTGCCTCAGCCTCCCAAGTAGCTGGGATCACAGGCATGCGCCACCACACCCGGCTAATTTTGTACTTTTAGTAGAGACGGGGTTTGTCCACATTGGTCAGGCTGGTCTCGAACTTCTGACCTCGGGTGATTCGCCCGCCTCAGCCTCCCAAAGTGCTGGGAGCTGAGACTGGTCTCACTCTGTCACCCAGGCTTTGATGCAGTGGTGTAATCTAGGTTCACTGCAGTCTCGACATCGGGGGCTCAAACAATCCTTCCACCTCAGCCTCCTGAGTAGCTAGGACCACAGGCACACCACCACATCCAACTACTTTTTGTATTTTTTGTAGAGGTGAGGTTTTACCATGTTTCCCAGGCTAGTTTTGAACTCCTGAGCTCAAACAATCCTCCTGCCTTGGCCTCCCAAAGTGCTGGGATTACAGGTGTGCAACACTACACTAGGCCCACTTTTCTAAGAAAAGAAAGAAAGAAAGAAAGAAAGAAAGAAAGAAAGAAAGAAAGAAAGAAAGAAAGAAAGAAAGGAAGGAAGGAAGGAAGGAAGGAAGGAAGGAAGGAAGGAAGGAAGGAAGGAAGGAAGGAAGGAAGGAAGGAAGGAAGGAAGGAAGGAAGGAAGGAAGGAGAGAGAGAAAGAAAGAAAGAAAGAAAGAAAGAAAGAAAGAAAGAAAGAAAGAAAGAAAGAAAGAAAGAAAGAAAGAAGGAAAGAAAGAAGAAAAAAAATCCAGCCAACTAATGTAAACTTCTTAGAATTTAAAATTGATCAATTTCACTTTTTTAGTTAACAGATAACCAAGACCATATAAGCACCCTAAATATTTGTTGAAGAATGAATAATAAATGCAATATTACCTAAACTTCATTACCCCCAGCAACTAATTGCATAAGTGTGTAACAGAAAAATCTGTGCACAAGAAAACATATCAGGATGTTTATTGTACAAACTGTTACAGTAAAAAGAAATAAAAATAAAAATGAAAACGGAAATAGAGTGTCACTCAACAGAAAAAGTGTAACAGTAAAAAACTAGGCCAGGCACAGTGCCTCATGCACTGTGGAAGGCTGAGGTGGGAGGCTCACTTGAGGCTGAGAGTTCGAGGCCAGCCTGGACAACATAGTAAGACCCTGTCTCTACAAAAATGAAAAAAATTAGCCAGGCATGGTAGCATGTGCCTGTTGACCCAGCCACTTTGGAGGTTGAGTCAGGAGGACTGCTTGAGCCCAGGAGGTTGAGGATGCAGTGAGCGGTGATCGCGACACTGCACTCCAGCCTGGGTGACAGAGCGAGACCCCAACTCAAACAAAAAACAGTGAAAAACCAGAAACCCTAATTTACCCTTGGCAAGGGAATAAATATACTATACTTTTTTCATACACTCGGATTCTCTGTAACAGTTAAAGTGAATAAATATCTATTAACACATGTATCTCGAAAACAAGGTAAGTTAAAAATGCAAACTATACATAGGTAGAATTATACCATTTATGTAAAATGTTAAATACAAACCCACAGGTATTTTTTTGTGGATACACTGTAGTTCCAAACATGCTTGGGAACTATGTGCGCTAACTTCACATTAGAGGTTACCTGAGGATGGAGACAAAGGAGTAGGAATAGATCAAATATTTAAGTTATAGTTTATTTTTCCGTGGGGGGGGGGTGAGCATGGGGCACATATGAAAAATATTAGCAACTCTTAAACCTAGGAAGTAGAAGACAAAATGGCTTTACTATACTGTTTTTATGTATGTTAGAAATATTTCTATTTATTTATTTATTTATTTATTTATTTATTTATTTATTTATTTATTTATTTTGAGAAGGAGTCTGCTCTGTTGCCAGGCTGGAGTGCAGTAGCCGAATCCCGGCTCACTGCAACCTCCGCCTCCCGGATTCAAGCGATTCTCCTGCCTCAGCCTCCCGAGTAGCTGGGATTACAGGCGACCGCCACCACGCCCGGCTAATTTTTTTGTATTTTTAGTACAGACGGGGTTTCACTGTGTTGGCCAGGATGGTCTTGATCTCCTGACCTCGTGATCCGCCTGCCTTGGCCTCCCAAAGTGCTGGGATTACAGGCATGAGCCACCGTGCCCGGCCCTTATTTTTATCTTTAAAGGATGAAAAAAAAGGAACGAAGGAAGGGAGGGAGGGGTGGAGCAAAGTGAGGCAAAAGTTGTCTACCGCATTCTATTAATTCCAAGGCCTAGTTGTTCTTAACCTCCAAACCTGCTTCTTCTTCACCTTTAAAGCCTAGGTGATAGTACGTGTACCTGCTTAGAACATGCTTTGAGAACTAGCAAACTGGAGAGAGAATTTCACTGTCAGGTTCACTACTGGTGGGCGGGACCCTACATCATTCCCCCACAGAATCCCTAGGGGGCTCAGCATCCTTTCTTTCTTTTCAATTCAGATAACAGTAATAAGATTTTCCAGCACGGTTATAATCACACCACCAGCACCACCACCACCACCTACAAAAAGCCATAAAACAATAAATTCATTACTGAAGCATCTCAGTGAATGGAGATGAAAACTGTGCAACAGCCCAGCATGGGATAGCTCTCCCAATCTCTGTTAGGCAAGCACTGACTAAAAGATAAGAACTGGATCAATTTCCTCGCATAAAATCGACTGTCTTACAAACCCAAGGGGGAAAAAAATCACACTTGTTGTTAGGCATCATTAAGCAAAGATTATCAGATTATATCCATCGGTAATAAAACTCCGAGCCACAGATCGAACAGAGACCTGCAGGCTGGGGACAGAGCAGCCAAAATCCAGCCTCCCTGTGATTCCTGACCTCTTCTCCAACTCTGTGCAAAGCCCGCGGAGGTGAGACTCTCTTGGCTAAGACGAGCTTCGGCTATGTCCTAGTGATGGACAGTTCCTCTCTGCCAGGCCCCTGCAGCCTTGAGACCACATTCCCCAGAGATCCGGCAACGTTTCCCCATCCCAGGCAGCTGGGCATTCTCCTCTCCCGGAAGGAAGACGGAATCCCACCCAGAGCACCCGTGAGCTGCGGCGAAGAGAAGCCACTGGTCCCGAGGCGAGGGGCCTCGAGTCCGCAGATTCTCCTCAACATCTCTGGGAGTAAAGTTGGACTTAGCTGGGCTCCTGGCAAATAAAAGGAAGCCTGGAAAGGCAGCCATGCTCAGGCCTCCGTGAGGCCACTTCGGACCCCTCCACGCTGTGCTGGGCTACATCTGCCTTAATTCCCCGTCTGTTGCTTCTCCAGGCTCTGAGCCCCCTCCACAAAAGGGGGATGCGAAACTCAAAGGAGTTAGCAGGTGAACCCTGCAAACAGCAGGAGCTAAACCGAGGACACCAACCAGCCCAAGAAGGCAGCGAAGGTGGTTGAGGACAACACCCCCTCCCCCCGCCCCAGGCAGGGGTCGCGGGACATGGCGGGCGCCTTTCTGGTGGCTCCACGTCCTCCTTCCTCCCGAAGTCCCGGAGGCCCCGAGTGTGCCCTAACTCCAGCATCCGTCCTCCCTGAGCTGTGGCGGGGAAAACAAGGCAGGGGTCAGGGGGCAGGGGGCAGGGGCAGGCCCAGAGGGGTCTCGCCCCCGCCTTTGGGCGGGCCGAGGGGCTCCCTGGAGTCAGAGGAGGAACAATAGCGGACCCCTAGTCCCAGAAGCCACCCGGAGTCTCCCGCTCTCACCTCCCTCCCCACCTCCTCCAAGTTCAGCCTGGAGGCGGATTGGGCTCAGCAGCACGGACGCAGGGGGAGCGAGGCTCCGCGCGGGGTGAAGCAGGTGGGACCGGGCGCAGACTCCAGGGTGCACCTCCGGGTCTGCTCATTCATTCCCACCCGCGCTCCCTCCGCCGCAGCCCCTGCCCCGCGCCCCGCCCCAGCCGGCCTGCGAGTCGCAGAGGACCGAGTAAGAACCCTTCTCCTAACTTGGCCGGGTCCTCCCGCTCTACCCTGATCTCCACCTTCCTCCCCTTCCTCTTGTCCCCACATCTGCTCTCCGCAGACAGTTGGCGGCCGGCGGTGGACCAGGGAGAGGTGGCGGGATCCCGGCTGCAGCCTGCTCAGTCGCTCCGCCTGGGCGCAGTCCCCAGCGCCTCCCGCGCCCAAGCTCCAGACACAAAGGCGGGGACACGAGCCTGGGACCCCGCGCCGGGAGCCTCCCAACTCCGTGCCGCGCACTCACCCCATCGAGGCGGCGGCGGCGCTCCCCGGACCCTGCTGGCTGCTCCACCACGCCCGCCGCTTCCCCAGGAAAACGCGGCCGCCGGGCTCGCTTCCTGCTCGGCTTCCTGCGCCGCTGTCCCTACTCCTCCCCCGCTGCGGGGGTCAGTGGGCGCCGAGCTCCAGGGCTGGGCGGGCGGGGCGGGGGCAGCGGCAGCACCACCACGTGGCCGCCGGGCGCCGGCCCCCGCCGACCTGGATCCAGCGGGAGCGGGAAGGGAGGCGCTAACCATTCCCCTCCCATTCCACCCCGCGCGGCCCCAAATTCCGCGAGTCAGGTGACCTGGCCCCGGGCTCCGGCCCGGACCTGGGGGGGTTGCTCCCCGCCCTCCAGCCCCCGGCGCATCCCCCGGGTCCGCGCGTCCCGGCTGTTCGTGGCTTACTTTTAGTCTCCAGGGATCGTGGGACCCTTCTCCGCGGATCTGTTTCATCCTCTTAACCTGAAGTTAGTGGAAGCCCCGCGTGCTCTGACCCCTGGGTTTAGGACGGATGAGATCCCAGATACTGTTTATTTCTGATTAACTTCCAAAGTCGTTTGTGGTAGTGGCGAGTGTTTCAAAGTCACGGATCCAAGCCCCTTCTAACCAGAATCTAAAAGGTTGTTTTCCAAAATCATTGAACAGAAAGTAAAGTAGAATGCGCTCACGTTCTCCGGACTGAACCAATTGGTTGGAGTGACTGTTTCCTAGCACTGTTTGGGTGGCAAGGCAAGACTACCACCGTTCAGTGCTGTTCTGCTCAGGAGTTAGAAAGGAGAAACCTACAGACTGAACTAACAGGCGAGATTGCGCATGGGAACGCCTTCAAAATAGTGTATGGGAAGCCACGGGGTACAGGCTCACTGCCCCAGGTTCCCGACAGCTTCTCTCCCTATCCCAGCCCACTAAGGCCCGACCTTTGAATTACGATGGACTCCTCCATTAATTCCAAGGATTTCAAAGCTCTCTATCTACCCACTCATCTAATTTGGGCCGGCTTTTCCACGCATTCTAGTCATGCTAACCAGCTGTGACTTCAGTTCTATTCACCAAAGCTCCTCCCTTCTCCTCGTTAGCTCTGCCTCCTTTGCTCAGGGAAGAAAGCTTTCTAGAATAAATAACTGGTATTGAGTTCTTTCTGGGATCTACTGTAAGTCAATTGAACTTAAGAGGGTAAAAAGGCCGATTCCAACAAAATTGAAATTCATCCTGAATTTCAGCAGCGTATTAACATTTGTATGGCAGATTTTACCTGTTCCCTCCCCCTACTGCATCCCCTTCTCCTTCCTCCGTCTCCCTACTAGGTAACAACTTATCTCCCCTTTGACAGTTGAACTTGACAAACAAGGATCAAAAGCCTTGTAACCAGCTGCAGGGTCTTCACTTCCTACCATCATGCAGCAAAGGTTCCTTAGCCAAGTGTACACTCCCCTTCCTGTCCTTTATCCCTCTCTCAAACAAAGTCACACTGTAAAAGAAATGTGAACTGGCCAACATTCTTTTGGTTTAATGCTGGCAATTTCTACAATAGTGTTTCATTGTGATTCTTGTTAATGACATATTATAGGGTATTTAAGGGGAACATTACTGCCTGTGAGCTTTCTCCTCTATTTTTGCAGGTCAGTCTCGTTCAAGTAGGGGCAGCTGGGAGGATGGGATTTGATGCGTTACAGGTAGACAATGCTGTCTTGGAAATTCGACATGTGTGTATTCTGTAGGAACAGTTGACATTTTGAAGGAGTTAAAATATTAGACAACATTAAACAATGATTGTCTAACCTGGCACATCTGCCTTTGATTCATAGAGGTCCTGTTCCTCTTTTTTCTCCGTGCCAGCCACCTCCAAAGAGTCTACCAGCCTATCAACTCTTAGATTCCCATTGGTGGCTTGTGTATGATTCTCTGTAGTTTTTTTTTTTTTTTTTTTTTTTTTTTTGAGGGGGAGTCTGGCTCTGTTGCCCAGGCTGGAGTGCAGTGGCGCTATCTTGGTTCACTGCAAGCTCCGCCTCCCACTTTCACGCTATTCTCCTGCCTCAGCCTCCCAAGTAGCTGGGACCACAGGTGCCCACCACCACGCCCGGCTAATTTTTTTTGTATTTTTTTTAGTAGAGACGGAGTTTCACCGTGTTAGCCAGGATGGTCTGGATCTCCTGGCCTCGTGATCCACCCGCCTCGGCCTCCCAAAGTGCTAGGATTACAGGCGTGAGCCACCGCGCCCAGCCTGATTCCCCTTAGTTTATACTCCCACCTTCTAGTGTCAGCAAATCTAACTCTGGATGAGGGATCGTTGTGAAAGGATTCTTATTTTTTTTCCAGCGGTACCAAGATCCTTTTCCAGATCCCCACTTTTGAAATTCAAAGCAACTTTGTAGTCTGTAGACTGAGCATGGCAGCTGAAGTTCTGCCACCTGCAGGGGGATTAGTGGGGAAGTAGGAGGTTTAATAGCATCTTCTTATTGGTTGTGTTGCCCAGGCCTTTTAGAAATGCTAATTGGGTTCATTGGATACATTGAATACTGCCCTTTGATGACAGCCAGGACCGAGTGAAAGGGTTTGAGTTAAAGAAGCAAAAATAAAATGACCATCTAACCTGTGTGAAGTAGTAAAACCTTTTGGGAGGAGCAGTATGTTGTATTTCTTTATCCAAATAGCAAGATAACAGTGGTATAATGTGTAGTGCCATGAGAACCAAGAGCAAGGAGACTAGGTTTCCTGACCCATTTCTTTTACTTACTTGCCATTTGACCTTCACCAAGGGTTTTAACCTCCCCTGTTCCCCCTTTCCTCATTGGTAAAAGGGAACATCAAACTACATGGCCTCCAAGATCTTTCTTTTCGTTTCTTTCGTTTTCTTTTTTCTCTCTTTCCTTCCCTCCCTCCCTCCCTCCCTCCTTCCCTCCCTCCCTCCCTCCCTCCCTCCCTCCCTTCCTTCCTTCCTTCCTTCCTTCCTTCCTTCCTCTCTCTCTTTCTCTCTCTCCTTTCTCTCTTTCTATGTCTCATTTTGGTGCCCAGGCTGGAGTGCAATGGCAAAATCATGGCTCACTGCAGCCTCAACCTCCGAGCTGAAGCGTTCCTCCCACCTCAGCCCCCAGCTCCCACCCCACTAGCTGGGACTACAGGTATGCACCACCATGCCTGGCTAATTTTTTTTTTTTTTTTTTTTTTTGTACTTTTGGTAGAGACAGGGTTATGCCATGTTGCCCAGACTGGTCTCGAACTCCTGGGCTCAAGCAATCTGCCTGCCTCGACCTCCCAAAGTGCTGAGATTACAGGCTTGTGCCACCATACCCAACCTTTTCCATTCTAACATCCTAAACCTAGTCTCTTAGTTTGTAGGCCCTTCACAAGCAAAACTGCCCTGTCATTTCATGACGAAACATTGTTCTCTGATCACGCTAGCAGGTCAGACTTGTCAAACCAACACAACTGTAAACTCCAAAGAGGCTTGCCATCCAGGACTTCACAAGTGAAATTCATTGATTGAGTGGGCTCAATTTTTATTCTTGAGATTAAATGATCTCATCCCTTTTTCCTTGCTCATCCTTCATCAATACCGGTTCTTTTTAAATTATGAGTATCTTGATTGCCCAAGTCTGAGGAACCAAAGCTAAGACTTGTTGGGATAACAAAAAACTGTCCCTGCAGGAAGAAGTAGAGAGATATCACACCAGAGCCAAAAAGTCATTCTCCACTTTATTTGGTGTTTGGTCAGGAGCTGACTGTACTTCTGGTTCTAGTTAGAGGCAGCATGATTTAGAGGAATGTGGAGGTATTGGACCCAGTCCAGATAATAGAATAAAAACGCAATAACACAATCAGAAAGTTGGAGGGAGACAATCTACCAAAAAAAGTTCAACCATTCATAGAAAAAAACACTTTTTGTATTTTCCTGGGGATGTTTCCAAACAGAAGAAAACTTTAACATAGGAAAATTAATAAAATAACCTTGGCATTCCTTTTCATAATTAGTAAGACCATAGTAATGAAGTAACCCGCAAACACTAATTAGCTCATGGTTTTTCCACTTGCCAGGGAGTCAGCAGAGATTTCTCCAAGGGTGAGAGGCTACTACAATATTCTTCTCAGTGAGGTTGGGCATCTGTCGACGAAACGAGGCTAAGATCTTTGGCAATAAATACATTCCAAAGACCTACATCAGTGCCCTGCTTGCAGACTGTGGCAGAGAAGCTAAGCATCTCAAACTCAGCATTATAAACCTGAGAAGGCTGTAAGACTGTCTGGTCCATTATCACACAGGAGGAATATAAATCCTTAGAACTGTGCTGGGCAGCATGTTAGCTGCTAGCCACACATGGTTACCGGACACTTGAAATGTTGCTAGTCTGAATTGTGATGTGCTGTAAATGCAATTCACACCAGATTTCAAAGGCTTAGTATTTTACAAAATGAAAAAATGTCTTACTAATACTTTTTATATCAGTCATTGAAATAATTTTGGGATGTATTGGATTAAATATATTCTCAACACTAATTTCACCTATTTCTTTTTTACTTTTAGAAATGTGGTTACTAGAAAATTTAAAAGTGTACATGGTTTACATATTTCTATTGGTTACTACTGCTATAGGAGCTAATATTAGCAGCTAACATATATTTAGCATCTATTCTATACTAAGTACTTTTCTAAGCCATGTATATATTAACTATGATGACTGTATAGTTAAATGTCTAATCTGGGACAATTTTGAGAATGAAAGAGAATGGGTAACTTCTAAGCCAGCCAGAACACTAGGACTAAAGGCATAAACTGGAACTGTCCTAAGCAAACTGGGTCACCCTAATGTTAGGTTATTTAATCCATACATCAGCCCTGTAGGTGTAATTATCCCCTTGGGGCACAAGAGGAAACTGGAGCACAGAGAGATTAAGTAACTTGCCCAAAGCCACACAGCTAGTGAGTAGCAATGTTGGGATTTAAACTAGGGTAATCTGGCTCCAGAGGCATCATTCTTAACTGCTGTGCAACACTGTCTGCTTAAGAGCTGACACAGGATTGAAATTTTAGTAGGTGCAAGATTTTTCTTAATCCTCACAGCAACTTGGATGTAGTACTACCCTGTTTTCACAGGTGCAGAAACTGAGTTTCAAGTAGATCCAGCAACTTGCCTGAGTCATAAAACCAGAACGAGTGGAGCCAAGAATCTAAAGCGTGGATGTCTGACCAGAGTGGTCCTTTGAAACACTCCTCTGTATATTGTCTTCAGGCTGCCTCTATTTACAAAGTCTGATATTGACCTCATTACTTCTCCCAGTTCCGCAGGCAGAAGACTGCTATGAGAGCACTTAGGACCCAGGTGACAGCAGCCTTGGAACAGGCAAACAAAAATGGAAAGCTAATCTTGGTGGCTGTCTCTTCTTCAAAAGGAACATTTTAAGATCCAAATAGCCATCAGTGTGGCCAAGTTGGTTTTTCGGCTGTGCATATCAGAAATTCCATAATATATTCTCCAATTACGGTGCTGGAGGAGGACATTATGAGGAAATCATGAATATCAAGAAGGCAGTTAATTGGTTATCAGAAGACTAAGAGAAGTGGCTTCCACAAAGCAGAGTCAGGATCAATAATGTGGCTTTTGGAGCCTCAAGCACACCATGTGCAGCTTTTCTTGCTTCCTCTACAGTGTATCACAGTCTTGGCAGCCCATTTAGAATCGCCTGCTTTTAAAAATCACCAACTGCCTTGGCCCCCTATCCTAGGATACTTACTAGAGTGGTCTGGTGTGGGGCCCAGGCATTGGTATTTTACACTCTCTCCCTAGATTATCATAAAATGGGGCCACTGTTTTATTGGTTGTCCAGCCATGTCAGAGAATCTGGCTCTTGACTTTAGCATTGCAAGCAAAGGGAGATTAGGGTAACAAGGGTGGCGTGGTTCTTGCCATGGACCTTGCAAAAGTTGATGCTCCAGAAAGATTTCTTGACAGAGTGATTCTAAACTGAGTTGCTATTTTTGTTGGTATCTCTCTGGTACATTTGTTTTCTATTATGGAGTTAAACTTGCCCTTCCGAGATTCCTGTTTTCTTCATTGAGGTCAATTTCAGCTTATGAGATACTTTGTGTTCTTTCTTATCCAAATAGTGCACCCATAGTAAATCTGTGTACTACTGTTGCTGATGAGTTATTTCAAATCTATTAATGATTTCTTGTCTGTGTTTTTCTTTTCCCTTTCTTTTTTTTTTTTTTTTTTTTTGAGATGGAGTCTCACTCTGTCACCCAGGCTGGAGTGCGATGGCACGATCTCGGTTCACTGCAACTTCCGACTCCCGGGTTCAAGCTACTCTCCCACCTCAGCCTCCCGAGTAGCTAGGACTACAGGCATCCACCACCATGCCCGGTGAGTTTTTGTATTTTTTTTTAGTAGAGACAGGGGTTTCACCGTATTGGCCAGGCTGGACTCGAACTCCTGACCTTGTGATTCACCTGCCTTGGCCTCCCAAAGCGCTAGGATTACAGACGTGAACCACTGCGCCCGGCCTTTTTTTTTTTTTTTTTTTTTTTTTGGATAAGGTCTTGTTCTGTCGCCCAGGCTGGAGTGCAGTGGTGCGACCTCAGCTTACTGCAGCCCCAGGCTCAAGTAATCCTTTCACTTCAGCCTCCCCAGTAGCTGGGACTACAGGTACACACCACCACACCCGGCTTTGTTCATGTTTTTCAAAGGCTCTGTATCCATTTGGTTTCTGTTTTTCATTTTCATTCTTCCATTTTTTGTTTGCTTTCTTTAAAATCCTTAGTAGACTACATAGATTGCTTGTTGTTTTCAAAATCTATCTTTGTACTGTATGAGTTAACACTTTTTTCTTTTTTTCTTTTTCTTTTTTTTTTTTTGAGATGGTCTCACTCTGTCACCCAAGCTGGAGCCCAGTGGCACACAACTCACTGCAGCCTCGACCTCCTGGGCTCAACTGATCCTCTTGCCTCAGCCTCCCAAGTAGCTGGGACTACAAGTATGCGCCACCTTGTTCAGTTAAATTTGTTATTTTTTATAGTGACAGGGTCTCACCATGTTGCCTAGGCTAGTCTCAAACTTCTGGGCTCAAGTGACTCTCCTGCCTTGGCATCTCCAAGTACTAGGATTATAGGTATGAGCCACTACACTCGGCCATGAACACATTTTTAAGAGACATTTTTCACAGCAGATTGGTCATGCTTAAGACATATGGTTGTACTACTGTGAAGACATGTATCTATATCTATATATATAGTTTCTTTGGGGTTTTTTAGTTTAGTTTAGTTTTGTTTTGTTTTGTTGTTTTTTTGAGACAGATTCTCACTCTGTCGCCAAGGCTGTAGTGCAGTAGGGCAATCTCAGCTCACTGCAACCTCTGCCTCCTGGGTTCAAACGATTCTCCCGCCTCATCCTCCCGAGTAGCTGGGATTACAGGTGCATACCACAATGCCCAGCTAATTTTTGTATTTTAGTAGAGACAGGGTTTCACCACACTGGCCAGGCTGGTCTCAAACTCCTGACCTCAAGTGATCCGCCCACCTCAGCCTCCCAAAGTGCTGGGATTACAGGGGTGAGCTACTGTGCCCAGCCTACTGTGAAGGTATTGAACAACATTCCACAAGTTCTTTGTTTCGCTTTAATACAAACTTTTGTAACTATCCAGCTATGGACTTTAAGCAGGTTTCTCACATTCAGGATGATAATTCTTCTATCTAAATTATTATTCTTTTTTGCCTTCTCTTTCAAAAAGAGCCCTGTAGCTTCTTGTTTTAGACTTCTGATTTGAGTTTCAGAATAAAAAGATGAAGGCCGTGAAAATGTGCTTGACTGTACTGTGACATGCCAGAACATGGAACCAGAAAAGAGGAGAGGGATGGAACTGTGGGAGTCAGGGAGACCGCTGTGAAAATATTCCTTCCACATGAATAGCATTCCTTCTAAATGATTAGAGTTTAGAGTGGAAGGTCCCCACAAGCCACCAGAAGCAGGAAGAGAGGCCACGCGACTTCCACTTGTGAATTCCTGGAAGGCTGAGAACAAAAAAGCCAAGAAGACACATTGACTTCAGGATAATAGACCACAAAAGTGGGGAGGGAAGATTCTGATGTTAAGGATATACAGGTCCCTGTTGGCCAACCAGAGGGAGGTTTGTCCTTTCAGATTATGGAACAGGGAAGGGAATTCTGGAGGCCCTTGGAGAAGACCAGAAAACAAAGTAAGGTGGCACCAAGTGAGTCTAGGAAACTTACCACCAAAAGACCCTGGGATCAAGGTCAAAGAGAGGGTGGTAGAGGTCTGAGTGGGTCTTGTATTTGCTTTGTGGGCTTCTGGGAAGTATTTTGAAATATTATTACTTAAACTGTGTGTCTTAAGAGGACAGTCTCCATTTACATCCAACATAACATGCTCATAGGAACAAAGGTAAATTATGAGAACATCCTGTGTGCTCCTTCTCATCTGGATTCTCCCTTCCTGACCACACTGCCTTCTGCTTCAAGTCTGGGCATGCTGATTTGCATGTTTGTTTGAGAGGGATGGAAAATCATTAGCGTTTACAGTGGCATTTTGGAGAAATTTTTAAATGGTGTGAGTGAGACCAGTTCTGCAGAAGGTCAGTGAGAACGAAGAAGGAACACCCAGGCAGGAGTTCTCCTAGCACGGCCTGGAGAGTGGGCTTCTACAGCCCCAAGCAGTTATCAGCTACTGGGCAGCATTCATGGTGAATATCGCTTTTATTTTCTCTTTTAAAAAATATTGTACTTATTTATTAGTATTGTTATTATTTACTTTGTGGGACTTTGTTTGTTTGTTTCTATAGAGACGGGGGTCTCACTTTGTTGCCCAGGCTTATCTCGAACTCCTGAGTGCAAGTGATCCTCCCACCTTGGCCTCCCAAAGTCTTGGGATTACAGACACAAGCCCCTGTGTCTGGCCTAAAATGTATTTTTTATTAACTATGTTTTGAGACAGAGTCTTGCTATGTCACCCAGGCTGGTCTTGTACTCCTGTGCTCAGTTGATCTTCCCACTTCAGCATCCCAAGTAACTGCGACAACACACATGCACCACTGTGCCTGGCTCTTCTCTTTGTTTTTAAACATGGACTAAAGATAAAAAATGAAAGAATTTATTTTAGGAAGGGAAACAAGAAGTCCTCTATCACGTAATAAACTTAAACCCTGGTTTCTCTATTTAGTAGCTGTGCTTTTGGGGGCAGATTACTTCATCTCCCTTGGCTTCATTTTCCTTATGAGCCAAATGGGGGTAACATTAGTACCGGCCTCTTGGGTTATTTTGGAGATTAAATAATTAACATATACGAAGCCTGTACAGTAGTGTCTGGCACAGAGTAAGAAATAAATAAATAATATCAGTAAATATTACTAACATTGAGAAGCATAAGACAGTTGCAAAGTCTGAGAGGAAATAACAGAGTGGTATCTATGGAAATTAATTCAACTGTCATTAAAAAGGTCATAGATTATAGATTAACATTTCTAGGATGCCATTTGCTAAGTCTTAAATGGAAACTTTATTTATTGACTGGTATGTAAGATACAGCATTGCACGCACACACACAAAGAAATGTGAGATGTTCTTGACCCTCGAGGAGCTTCCGTCTTGTCTGGAGAGATTGGAGAGATGGCATATAAATATTCATGGACAGATGGTCAGCAAAAGAAGTCAGCAACTGACTTCATGTTGTTATCTAGATCTCTCTCTTTTTTTTTGAGATGGAGTCTCGCTCTGTTGCCTAGGCTGGAGTGCAGTGGCGCAATCTTGGCTCACTGCAACCTCTACCTCCAAGGTTCAAGTGATTCTCATGACTCCACCTCCCCAGTAGCTGGGATTACAAGCACCCACCACCACGCCTGGCTAGTTTTTGTATTTTAAGTAGAGGTAGGTTTTTGCCATGTTGGCCAGGCTGGTCTTGAACTCCTGACCTCAGGTGATCCACTGGCCTTGGCTTCCCAAAGTGTTGGGATTACAGGTGTGAGCCACCATGCCAAGCCAGCTATCTAGTCCTTTGGTGCTATTCTGCAGTTTTGCCAAGGTTTGTTGCCCAGCAAGCTATGCACTTGAAAATGTGAGGCATAGGAGAGTCTGTTCCAAGATGGCCAAATAAGAACAGCTCCGGTCTGCAGCTCCCTGTGTGATTGATGCAGAAGACAGGTGATTTCTGCATTTCCAACTGAGGTACCTAGTTCATCTCATTGGGACGGGTTGGACAGTGGGTGCAGCCCATGGAGGGTGAGCTAAAGCAGGGCGGGGCATTTCCTCACCTGGGAAGCACAAGGGGTCAGGGGATTTCCCTTTCCTAGCCAAGGGAAGCCGTGACAGACTATACTTGGAAAAAATGGGACACTCCCTCCCAAATACTGCGCTTTTCCAATGGTCTTAGCAAATGGAACACCAGGAGATTATATCCCACACCTAGCTCAGCAGGTTTCACGCCCATGGAGCCTTGTTCACTGCTAGCATAGCAGTCTGAGATTGGCCTGTGAGGCAGCAGCCCAGCAGGTGGAAAGGCGTCTGCCATTGCTGAGGCTTGAGCAGGTAAACAAAGCAGCCAGGGAGGCTTGAACTGGGCAGAGACCACTGCAGCTCAGTAAGGCCTGCTGCCTCTGTAGACTCCACCTCTGGGGGCAGGCCATAGCTGAACAAAAAGCAGCAGAAACTTCTGCAGACTTAAACGTCCCTGTCTGACAGCTCTGAAGAGAGCAGTGATTCTCCCAGCATGGTGTTTGAGCTTGGAGAACAGACAGACTGCCTCCTCAAATGGGTCTCTGAACCAAGTGTAGCCTAACTGGGAGACACCTCCCAGTAGGGGCTGAGTGATGCCTCATACAGGTGGGTTCCCCTCTGGGACGAAGCTTCCAGGGGAAGGATCAGGCAGCAATAGCTGCTGTTCTGCAATATTTGCTGTTCTGCAGCCTCTGCTTGTGATACCCAGGCAAACAGGGTCTGGAGTGGACCTCCAGCAAACTCCAACAGACCTGCAGCTGAGGGACCTGACTGTTAGAAGGAAAACTACAAACAGAAAGGAATAGCATCAGCATCAACAAAAAGGACATCCACACCAAAACCCCATTTGTAGGTCACCATCATCAAACACCAAAGCTAGGTAAAACCACAAAGATGGGGAGAAACCAGAGCAGAAAAGGTGAAGATTCTAAAAACCAGAGCACCTCTTCTCCTCCAAAGGATCGCAGCTCCTCGCCAGCAAAGGAACAAAGCTGGATGGAGAACAACTTTGACTTGCTGACAGAAGTAGGCTTCAGAAGTTTGGTAATAACGAACTTCTCCAAGCTAAAGAAGGATGTTCAAATCCATTACAAGGAAGCTAAAAACCTTGAAAAAAGATTAGATGAATGGCTAACTAGAATAAAGAGTGTAGAGAAGACCTTAAATGACCTAATGGAGCTGAAAACCATGGCATGAGAACTATGTGATGCATGCACAAGCTTCAGTAGCCAATTCGATCAAGTGGAAGAAAGGGTATCAGTGATTGAAGATCAAATGAATGAAATAAAGCAAGAAGAGAAGTTTAGAGAAAAAAGAGTAAAAAGAAACAAACAAAGCCTCTAAGAAATATGGGAATATGTGAAAAGACCAAATCTACATTAATTGGTATACCTGAAAGTGACGGGGAGAATGGAACCAAGTTGGAAGACACTCTTCAGGATATCATCCAGGAGAACTTCCCCAACCTAGCAAGACAGTCCAACATTCAAATTCAGGAAATACAGAGAACACCACAAAGATACTCCTCGAGAAAAGCAACCCCAAGACACATAATTGTCAGATTCACCAAGGCTGAAATGAAGGAAAAAACATTAAGGGCAGACAGAGAGAAAGGTCGGGTTACCCACAAAGGGAAGCCCATCAGACTAACAGCAGATCTTTCTGCAGAAACTCTAGAAGGCAGAAGAGAGTGAGGGCCAGTATTCAATATTCTTAAAGAAAAGAATTTTCAACCCAGAATTTCATATCCAACCAAACTAAGCTTCATAAGTGAAGGAGAAATAAAGTCCTTTACAGACAAGCAAATTCTGAGAGATTTTGTCACCACCAGGCTTGCCTTAGAAGAGCTCCTAAAGGAAGCACTAAACATGGAAAGGAACAACCGGTACCAGCCACTGCAAAAACATGCCAAAATGTAAAGACCACTGATGCTAGGAAGAAACTGCATCAACTAACGGGAAAAATAACCAGCTAACATCATAAAGACAGGATCAAATTCACATATAACAATATTAACCTTAAATGTCAATGGCCTGAATGCCCTAATTAAAAGACACAGACTGGCAAATTGGATAAAGAATCAAGACCTGTCAGTGTGCTGTATTCAGGAGACCCATCTCACGTGCAGAGATACACATAGGCTCAAAATAAAGAGATGGAGGAAGATCTACCAAGCAAATGGAAAGTAAAAAAAGCAGGGATTACAATCCTATTCTCTGATAAAACCGATTTTAAACCAACAAAGATCAAAACAGACAAAGAAGGCCATTACATAATGGTAAAGGGATCAATTAAACAAGAAGAGCTAACTATCCTAAATATATATGCACCCAATACAGGAGAACCCAGATTCATAAAGCAGGTACTTAGAGACCTACAAAGAGACTTAGACTCCCACACAATAATAATGGGAGACTTTAACACCCCACTGTCAATATTAGATCAACGAAACAGAAGGCTAACAAGGGTATCCAGGACTTGAACTCAGCTCTGCAGCAAGCAGAACTAATAGACATCTACAGAACTCTCACCCCAAATCAACGGAATATACATTCTTCTCAGTGCCACATCACACTTATTCCACAATTGACCACATAGTTGGAAGTAAAGCCCTCCTCAGCAAATGTCAAAGAACAGAAATCACAGCAAACTGTCTCTCAGACCACAGTGCAATCAAATTAGAACACAAGATTAAGAAACTCACTCAAAACCGCACAACTACATGGAAACGGAACAACCTGCTTCTGAATGACTACTGGGTACATAACGAAATGAAGTCAGAAATAAAGATGTTCTTCGAAACCTATGAGAACAAAGACACAACATACCAGAATCTCTGGGACATATTTAAAGCAGTATGTAGAGAGAAATTTATAGCACTAAATGCTCACAAGAGAAAGCAGGAAAGATCTAAAATGAACATCCTAACATCACAATTAAAAGAACTAGAGAAGCAAGAGCAAACACATTCAAAAACTAGCAGAAAGCAAGAAATAACTAATATCAGAGCAAAACTGAAGGAGATAGAGACACAAAAACACTTTTAAAAAACCAATGAATCCAGGAGCCGGTTTTTGGTTTTTTTTTTTAAAGATCAACAAAACTGATAGACTGCTAGCAAGACTAATAAAAAAGAAAAGAGAGAAGAATCAAATAGATGCAATAAAAGATGATAAAGGGGATATCACCACTGATCCCACAAAAATGCACATTACCATCAGAGAATACTATAAACACCTCTATGCAAATAAACTAGAAAATCTAGAAGAAATGGACACATTCCTGGACACATACACCCTCCCAAGTCTAAATCAGGAAGAAGTTGAATCCCTGGATAAACCAATAACAAGTTCTGAAATTGAGGCAGTAATTAACAGCCTACCAACCAAAAAAAGTCCAGGACCAGATGGATTCACAGCCGAATTCTACCAGAGGTACAAAGAGGAGCTGATAACCATTCCTTCTGAAACTATTCCAATCAACAGAAAAAGAGAGAATCCTCCCTAACTCATTTTATGAGGCCAGCATCATCCTAATACCAAAGCCTGACAGAGACACAACGAAAAAAGAGAATTTTAGACCAATATCCCTGATGAACATTGATGTGAAAATCCTCAGTAAAATACTAGCAAACCTAATTCAGCAGCATATCAAAAAGCTTATCCACCATGATCAAGTCGGCTTAATCCCTGGGATGCAAGGCTGGTTCAACATATGCAAATCAATAAATGTAATCCATCACATAAACAGAACCAATGACAAAAACCACATGATTATCTCAATAGATGCAGAAAAGGCTTTTGACAAAATTCAACAGCCCTTCATGCTAAAAACTCTCAATAAACTAGGTGTTGATTGAATGTATCTCAAAATAATAAGAGCTATTTATGACAAACCCACAGCCTATATCATACTGAATGGGCAAAAACCAGAAGCATTTCCTTTGAAAACTGGCAGAAGACAGGGATACCCTCTCGCACCACCACTATTCAACATAATGTTGGAAGTTCTGGCTAGGGCAATCAGTCAAGAGAAATAAATAAAGGGTATTCAAATAGGAAGTGAGGAAGTCAAATTGTCTCTCTTTGCAGATGACATGATTGCATATTAGAAAACCCCCATTGTCTCAGCCCCAAATCTCCTTAAGCTGATAAGCAACTTCAGCAAAGTCTCAGAATACAAATCAATGTGCAAAAATCACAAGCATTCCTATACACCAATAACAGACAAACAGAGAGCCAAATCATGGGTGAACTCCCATTCACAATTGCTGCAAAGAGAAAATACCTAGGAATCCAAATTCCAAGGGGTGTAAAAGACCTCTTTAAGGAGAACTACAAACCACTGCTCAATGAAATAAAAGAGGACACAAACAAATGGAAGAACATTCCATGCTCATGGATAGGAAGAATCAGTATCGTGAATATGGCCATACTGCCCAAGGTAATTTATAGATTCAATGCCATCCCTATCAAACTACCAGTGACTTTCTTCACAGAATTGGGAAAAAATACTTTAAAGTTCATATAGAACCATAAAAGAGCCCACATTGCTAAGACAATCCTAAGCCAAAAGAACAAAGCTGGAGGCATCACGCTACCTGACTTGAAACTATACCACAAGTCTACAGTAATCAAAACAGCATGATACTTGTGCCAGAACAGAGATATAGACCAATGGAACAGAACAGAGCCCTCAGAAATAACACCACACATCTACAACCATCTGATCTTTGACAAACCTGACAAAAACAAGAAATGGGGAAAGGATTCCCTATTTAATAAATGGTGCTGGGAAAACTGGCTAGCCATATGTAGAAAGTGAGTGCTCACTTGCTTGCCTTGTCAGGTGATCCAGTGAGTGTTGGGACCGTCTTCATGAAGTATACACAGCTGGAAGGCAGAGGTTAAGGCACACGTTAGGTAGGAAATGTGGAATGAATATATTTGCCCTTGGGAAAACCTAAGGAAGAAGTTTGACATCTAGGGCCTTGTTTAAGGAATCCTCCAAGGGAATTTGTGAAAGAGAAAAAAAAATGAAATTTACTGAACTTACAGGTGGACAAAGTGTGTCAGAGGTGAGTGCCCCTAACATGCTAAAAACACCTTCAATTTATATTGGACACAGTGAAAACACTGTACCTTTTCTGTTCCCAGTGAAGCTGCTCATCTAAGGAACTACTGTGAGTAGTAAATCTTTAAGACATTGGAGAAAAAAATAAACGCTTTTGGGTTGAAAAATGCAGAGGCAAACATAAACAGTGATGGGATGAGGGTGGAGAGGTCCACTGCACATCTACACTTCGCCCTTTCCAAAGGGTTAGGTCATTGAAAAAGACACAGTCTAGAGGTAAATGGGAAAGCTTAGAGATGTTCAGAGTGGGCTCCTTTGGTACAGGTGAGACAAATGGGCAGATGTTTTTCTGATGAATCTGGCCTAAGGTGCTCAAATGATGTGAAAAGATCTGGAAGAAATTCAACGAATGAAAACAAAACAAATGAAACCAAATGAGCACAAATATTTGGATAGGCTGAACTCCTGAGGTGCAAGAATATACAATTTGTATAATATTGAAGAGTTTGTTTTCTTTCAACCCCTCCTTTTTACTACTGCAGCCTTGTGTTGCTTATAAATAAAAGGAAGATATTGATATTATACAATATGTACGTTTACTAAAATAGGATATATTTTTAGGCCTGGCAAATGATTTTGAAGGCCCTGAACATGTAGATACTACCCCAGGAGCAGGCATATCTGAGCATAGTGCATTCTTCTCCAGAGAGAATGCTTGGTACTTTATCTTGGTTCAGTACAGAGTAGCTTGCATTTATACTAGCCTTCTTTAGAGTTAACAAAGTATTTTCACATCCTCTTATATTTTTACCCTCATAATTATAAAAAAAAAAAAAACCTAAGGCAATAATTACTACCTTGTTTTGCAGATTTGAAAAGCAGTTGCAGGGAGTGTTAGGTTTTTGTCTGCAGGCAAGAGTCAAAACTAGAACTCTGGTGTTTTTTTTTTTTTTAATTTTATTTATTTATCTATTTGTTAATTTTTTTTTTTTTTTTTTTGAGAGGGAGTTTCGCTCTTGTTGCTTAGGCTGGAGTGCAATGATGCGATCTCAGCTCACTGCAACCTCTGCCTCCCGGGTTCAAGCAGTTCTCCTGTCTCAGTCTCCTGAGTAGCTGGGGTTACAGGCACCCACCACCACGCCTGGCTAATTTTTGGTATTTTTAGTAAAGAAGGGGTTTCACCATGTTAGCCAGACAGGTCTTGAACTCCTGACCTTAGATGATCCACCCATCTTGGCCTCCCAAAGTGCTGGGATTACAGGCACGATCCACTGCGCCTGGCAGAACTCTGGTTTTTTGAGTCCTATCTTCAGGATCTATTTGCTACATGATATGGTTTGGCTCTGTGTTCCCACCCAAATCTCATCTCAAATTGTAATCCCCAGTTATCAAGGGAGGGACTTGGTGGGTGGTGATTGTATCATGGGGACAGTTTCCCCCATGCTGTTTTTGTGATAGTGAGTGAATTCTCACAAAATCTGATGGTTTTATCAGTGAATTTTCCCTACTTGCTCTCACATCTCTCTCTCTCTTTCTCTCTCTCTCTCTCTCTCTCTCGACTGCCTCCATGTAAGACATGCCTGCTTCCCCTTCCGCCAAGATTCTAAGTTTCCTGAGGCCTCCCCAGCCATGTGGAACTGTGAGCCAATGAAACCTCTTTTCTTTATAAATTACCCAGTTTCTTTATTTTTTTATAACAATGTGAGAATGGACTAATACACTACAACAGACTATGTCCCTGGGTTATTGGAACCTCATTCACAGAAGCACGGCAGAAAGGAGGCACTGTGTACCCCTGAACTGAAGCAAGAACACAGTTGCTTCATACATGACTGATGAAGGTCTAAGTGGTTGCAGAAGCTCCAGCCTCCAGAGCCTGAGAAAGCCTTCTGCCTCTGGCAACAGAGCTGGTGAAATTCTGAAAAAAATTCCCCTCCACAAACACAAAAAATTACTGGACAAGACACACCAAACATTTGGGCAAAGGCACAGCTACACTTCTAAGAAGTAAGTGAGATTCACAGGAAATAAAATGTTGCAACTCGGGTGGTGTGAAAACTCAGAAGCACAGGGCATCTGCTGATCCTGGGGACCTGATTCTCTGTGGGAGAACTAGGGTAAAGGAAGAAGCTAGGGGTCCCAAATACCAACTCCCCCAAGCGAAAAGTTGGGTTAGGAAAATAAAATCCATCTTCTGGCAAAAGGAAGTAAAAAAGGAAATGTGTTTGTCTCAGGCATTGGTCAAAGGAATGAAAAACAAAAGCAAAAATGAGACTTGCCTGAGAATTAATAATCCCAAGCCTATCCCCATGGATATTTAGTGCCTACACTACTTACATGGTCCAGGAAACACCAAGTAGAAAAATTATTTTTAATAGTAGGCCATGCTTGTAATCCCAGCACTTTGGGAGGGCGAGGTGGGAGATTCCCTTGAGCACAGGAGTTTGAGACTAGCCTGGACTATATGGCAAAACTCCATCTCCACAAAAAATAAAAAAATTAAAAAAAAAATTAGTCATGCACGATGGCATGTGTCTGTAGTCCCAGCTATTCAGGAGGTTGAGGTGGGAGGATAGCTTGAGCCCTGGGAAGTTGAAGCTACAATGGGCAGAGGTTGTGCCACTGTATTCCAGCCTGGGTGACAGAGCAAGACCCTCTCTCAAAAAAAATTATTTAAAAAGTATTTCTAGTTCATAACACCCCAATACCTGCCATTTGGCAGGAAGCACCTTCAACTCAGACTCTTCAAGATTCCTACATTTAAGAGGAACCTTACTTGAACAAAGAACAGAAAATTACAAACACAGGAGAAAATAAGCTCCCATAAAATAAACCACCACTCAGCACAATTTATGGGCAAAATTAGACCCCAAGAACTTTTTGGGCATAGTATTATGTAATAAAGAATGTAAAATAAGTATGCTTTAACTGTTTATGAAGTAACAGAGGGAATGATGGCTCTAAGGAATGAACAAAAGACCATCAGGAATAACCGCAGTTTTGAAAAGAACCAGATAGAGTTTCTACAATTAAAATATAAAATGTACTAGATGGATTAAATGGCAGATAAACTGCAACTGAAGAGAGAATTAGTGCTTTGGTTTGAATGTATCACCTCAAATTCATGTGTTAAAAACTCAGCCCCTACTCGGGAGGCTGAGGCAGGGGAATTGCTCAAACCCGAGAGGCAGAGATTACAGTGAGCTGAGATCGCACCACTGCACTCCAGCCTGGTGACACAGTGAGACTCCGTCTCAAAACAACAACAACAACAACAACAACAACCTCAACCTTGAGTGCAACAGTGTTAGGAGGTAGGGCTTAGAAGAAGGTGTTTAGGTCATGTGTGCTTATCTGCCCTCATGAATGGATTAATGCCACTGTAAAAAAGCTTACAGGAGTGGGTTTTCTCTCTTCTGCTCTTCTGCCATTTAAGGACACAGAGTTCACTCCTTTTTGGTTCTTCCAACTTTCACCATGTGATGATGCAGCAAGAAAACCTTCATCAGATGCCAGGCCTTGATCCTGGAACTTCCCAGCCTACAGAACTGGATAAATAAATTATTTCTTTACTCAGCCTCAAGTATTCTGTAATAGCAGCCCAAATGGACTAAAATAATTAGTACATTGGAAGAAATGGCTGAATAATCAACTTTATAATGCTGTACAGTGAGGCAAAGATATGGAAACTATGAAACTGAGGCTAACAGACAAAGGGGAAAAACTAGATGTTCAAAATGCATCTAACTGAAATTCCAGAAGGAGAGAATAGGCAGAAGGAAGTACAGGCAACACTCAAGTCATTATTGAAAAATATGAATGGAATACTATGAAGCCATAAGAATGAGTTCATGTCCTTTGCAGCGACATGGTTGAAGCTGGAAACCATCATTCTCAGCAAACTAACACAGGAACAGAAAACCAAGCACCACATGTTCTCACTCATTAGTGGGAGTTGAACAATGAGAACACATGGACACAGGGAGGGGAACATCACACACTGGGGCCTGTTGGGGGTTGGGGGGCTAGGGGAGGGATAGCATTAGGAGAAATACCTAATGTAGATGATGGGTTGATGGATGCAGCAAACCACCAAGGCACGTGTATACCTATGTAAAAAACCTGCATGTTCTATTCATGGATCCCAGAACTTAAAGTATAATAATAATTTTAAAAAACATGAATCCTCAGAATTGGGGAGAGATGTCATTTCTCAGATTGGAGAAGTACACCAAGTCATAGGCAAGACAAATAAAAACAAATGCATTACTACAAACACTATAAGGAAACTTTAGAAAATTAAAGACATGGTGATCATGAAAAGAAGGAGAGAAAAAGATGATATTTCCTAATAAAGAACAACAATTTACACACCAATCCTTTCAACAGGAGCAGGAAAATTCAGAATTCAAGGAAACAATTCAAAGTGCTGAAAAAATAAGTCACGCTGGAATTGTATACCCTGCTAAACTGTCATCCAGGACTAGTGGCAAAACAAAGACATTTTCAGAAGAATATAGAAAGATATCCTCATACTCTGGGAACTCCTTAGCTTCTTCAGAGGCTCCTTTATACTTGTTTCTATCACACAAATCTCTATGGTTATAAAAATTATAGACAGTGCTGTGCTGACATTTGATGCCACTGGCAGCATCTTTAAAATTATTTAGGCCGATGAGTCTCTGGAAAGAAATAGCTCAGTTAGATGATTCTGGGCGCTTATCTCTAAATTCTAGCCATTCATTTTGCTCTGTCTCCCCTTTTTAGAGTTTGTTTTCATTATTATTATTATTATTTATTTTTTTGAGATGGAATTTTGCTGTTGTTGCCTAGGCTGGAGTGCAATGGCGTGATCTTGGCTCACCACAACCTCCGCATTTCAGGTTCAAGCAATTCTCCTGCCTCAGCTTCCCGAGTAGCTGGGACTACAGGCATGCACCACCATGCCCGGCTAATTTTGTATTTTTAGTAGAGACAGGGTTTCTCCATGTTGATCAGGCTGGTCTCGAACTCCCGACCTCAGGTGATCCACCCACCTCGGCCTCACAAAGTGCTGGGATTACAGGCATGAACCACAGCACCTGGCCTAGAGTTTGGTTTTTTTTGATGATACATTAACACCACACACACACACACACACACACACACGCAGTGTTGGGAAGGATCTGCTGGTGGAGATTTTTGTGAAGGGTAGGAAATTTAGGGCAATCATACTCAATATCTTTTGTTGATTTGTGGGCAGGGTGAGGAGAATCAATTTATTTATTTATTTATTTAGAGACAGGGTCTCACTCTGTCACCCAGGTGGGAGTGCAATGGCATGATCTTGGCTCACTGCAGCCTCAACCTCCCGGGCTCAAGCAGTCCCCCTGCTTCAGCTTTCCTAGTAGTTGGGACTACAGGCATGCACCATCAGGAGTGGCTATTTTTCCCCCTTTTTGTAGAGATGGGGTTTTGTCATGTTGCCCAGGCTGGTCTTGAACTCCTGGGCTCAAGAGATCTGCCGGCCTCGGCCTCCCAAAGTGCTGGGATTACAGGCGTGAGAAGCCATGCCCAGCCTCATTTATTTTATTTATTTTTTTTTTTTTGAGACGGAGTCTCGCTGTGTCGCCCACGCTGGAGTGCAGTGGCGTGATCTCTGCTCACTGCAAGCTCCACCTCCCGGGTTTACGCCATTCTCCCGCCTCAGCCTCCAAGTAGCTGGGACTACAGCCGCCCGCCACCTCGCCCGGCTAGTTTTTTTTTTTGTATTTTTAGTAGAGACGGGGTTTCACCATGTTAGCCAGGATGGTCTCGATCTTCTGACCTCGTGATCCACCCGCCTCGGCCTCCCAAAGTGCTGGGATTACAGGCTTGAGCCACCGCGCCCGGCCATTTATTTTTAATATGTGCCAAGAAGTCCATGTTATGGGTGAATTGTGTCCTTTTCCCAAATTTATATGTGGAAGCCTTAAACCCCAATACTTCAAAATGCAACTGTATTTAGAGATAGGGCCTTTAAAGAGGTAATTAAGGTAAAATGAGGCCATTATGGTGGACCCGAACGCAATCCAACTATCATTTTCATAAGAAGAGGAGATGAGGAAACCCAGAGAGACACCAGGGTACATGTGCATGGAGGAATAATCATATAAAGAGGCAGCAAGACGGTGGCCTTCTGCAAACCAAGGAGGGATGCCACAGAGGACACCAACCCTGCTGGCTTCTTTGATCTTGGACTTTCAGCCTCCAGAACTATGACAAAATCCGTTTCTGTTGTTTAAGCCACCCAGTTCATGGTATGTTTGTCATAACAGCTGTAGCAAACTAAGACAGTTCACTTTGTCTTTTCAGGACGTACCTCCCCCTCCAATACTCATCTGAAAGTTCTGCTTTTTGTCACTGGATGTAAAGCTTTCACTTTTCCAGGTGAAAATTCATTTTCTGAATAACTGGCATAAAGTGGTCCCGACAAACTGAGGTACTCCCTCTGGACTCCTCTAGGAGGCCTGAGGGCTGCTTTGCACCAGCAAATCATCAATTATATTGGCTGCCTGGCCATCACCAAGGCCACCCTGGGGCTGAGCCAGATCATTGAGTAAGATCTCCCTTTCTTTTCAAAGAATCACTCCTGTCCTCTTCTCACCCAGACTCCCTAAGAGCAGAAGACGAATTTTTCCAGCTGTGCAGTGACCTCTGCTCCTTGAACTATCCATGCCCCAGATGTTTACTTTTGTGGCTCCAGGGCCTGCATTGATTCCTAAGAATGAGATGAAAAAGACGTTGAAAGCCTAGGCCAGACAGTTCCCTACCCCAGATATGGAAACTCTGGGAGACAAACATTTCTTAGGCTGCAGCGATGTGAAGGAACGCAAAGGATTCCTACTGCATGGAGACAAAGGAAGAGCTTTGGTAGCCTTGAGAGCTGTAGAAAAATGTAAAGCGATGCAAAAAGTTCGAAATGACTGAGTATTGTTTTAATGTTTTTGCTAGATGATTTTGGTCTCAATAGAGTTTTAAATGTTAAAGTTAGTGACATGCTTAATAGAATATTATAGCGTAGCTCAAATTCTAGTGGTTTCTTTTTTGACAATAGTACTTGAAGCCTGTGGTTTCTCAAGGTACCCCAGGTGGTGAGATTCAGGAAAGGGGCCCCTCATTCTTGTTTAATTTCCATAGATCCAGTACTACTGGGGAGTAGAACTATGGTCCTGATTCCTAAACTAGTACTTCTCCTTCTAACTGAAGTACTTAAAGTTAATACCTTTATTATTAACTGTAAATAAATACAAAGTTCACACAAATATTCAGTGCCTACCCCTGTAGAGGATTATACAGTCACTCTGTTGAGTTGAAATGTAGCCATAGTCTTCCTTTGGGCAAGAAAATGTGAGCAGAAGTGATGTGTGTCTCTTCCAGGTAGAAGCTTTAAAAGTTCTGTGTACGATTCACTGTGGTCTCCACTCCCAACCTCACTTTTGGAAATCACAAAAGTAGAGCAGAGATGGGCTTCCATCAGCCTTGGGTTCCTCAGTGACTACAATGTGAAGAGTCACTGCCAATCCACGTGGGAAATGTAACGTGAGCAGGAGATGAATTTGGCCTTTTAAGCGGTTGAGATTTTCAAGTGGTTTGTTACTGGAGCACAACCTAGCCTATCTTGACTAGTAATACAATAAATAGATTGTTTTCAAGTCATTAAACTTTTAAACAATTTAAATAAAAAGATTTTTAATTTAAAATTGTTTTCTGCCAGGCACAGTGGCTCATGCCTGTAATCCCAGCAGTTTGGGAGGCTGAGGTGGATGGATTACCTGAGGTCAGGAGTTCAAGACCAGCCTGACCAACACACTGAAGCCCCGTCTCTACTAAATAGACAAAAATTATCTGGACGTGGTGGCAGGTGCCTATAATCCCAGCTACTTGGGAGGCTGAGGTAGGAGAATCGCTTGAGCCTGGGAGGCAGAGGTTGCAGTGAGCCGAGATTGCACTATTGCACTCCAGCCTGGGCGACAGAGTAAGACTCTGTCTCAAAAAAAAAAAAAAAAAAAAAAAAAAAAAAAAACCATTGTTTTCTGATAGTGCATATTAATGTAGGGGACTACACATGTTTGAATGAGGAAGAGGCACTAGACCCTTTATTTCCAACAGCTCACCAACTGGGGTTCTCACAGTTTCAGTTCAGCTCTCCTGGGGTGAGACTGGGTGAGGGTTAGCAAATTTTTTTCTAAAAGGGCCAGATATTAAACATTTTCAAATTGCAGATCATGTGGCTCTGATGCAACACTGAATTCTGTCACTGGATCTCAAAGTGGCCATAGATAATGAGTAAACTAATGGATGTGGCAGTGTTCCAATAAAACTTTATTTATCAAAATTTATCTATGCTCTGGATCTGGGACATGAAGACCCAAATCTGACCCCTCAGATCTCCAAACCTCTGCCAACCATACTGGAGGAACTGAGTCAGGTTGTCTAATGTTATTCACATATTCATTCATTCATCTATTCTTTCCTTCAACAATGATACTGATAGCATTCTATGTTCTAGCCAGTGTGATATGCCATGGGGACAGAGTGGGAAACAAAACTGACAAGGTGTCTCAGTCTGCTCCTGCTGCAATAACAAAATACCTTGGATATGTAATTTATAAACAGCAGAAATTTATTTCTCATGATTCTGGAGGCTGGAAAGTCTAAAATCAAGGTGCCAGCAGATTTAGTGTCTGGTGCCAGGGCTGCTCTCTGCTTGCAAAAGGGCACCTTGCTGTGTCTTCGCTTGACAGAAGAAATGGAAGTGCAAAAGGGACTAACTAGTTCCCTCAAGCCCTTTTATAAGGGCACTAATCTCATGCACGAGGGAAGAGCCCTTACAACCTGATCTCTGTCTCATAGCCTCACCCCCTAATACTGTTGTACAGGGGATTAAGCTTGTATTAGTCTGTTCTCATGCTGCTAAAAAGACATACCTGAGACTGGGTAATTTACAAAGGAAAGAGGTTTAACTGACTCACAGTTCCACATGGCTGAGGAGGTCTCACAATCACTGTGGAAGGCAAATGAGGAGCAAAGTCACGTCTTATATGGTGGCAGGCAATAGAACTTGGGCAGGGAACTCCCGTTTATAAAACCATCAGATCTCATGAGACTTATTAACTACCACAAGAACTGTATGGGAGAACCAACTCCATGATTCAATTATCTCCACCTGGCCCTGCCCTTGACACATGGGGATTATTACAATTCAAGGTGAGATTTGGGTGGGGATGCAGCCAAACCACATCAAAGCTTCAACATAAATTTTGGAGGGACACAAACATTCAAATCATAGCACAAGGTCAATGCTCTCATGTGATTTAGAGAAAAGTACAGAGAGATACAATAAAGAAATAGACAAGATAATTTTTAATAATGATAAGTGCTGTGAATAAAATAAAACAGTTTAATGTAATGGAAGAACATTAGAAAGAGTGTCGTGAAAGGGTTTTTTGAAGAGGTGACACTTGAGCTGAGACTTTCAGGGCCAGCTAGATAAGCAGGAAGGGGGGATTCTAGGCTCTTTTCCTTCATCCTAAAGCCTGCTTTGTGGTGTCTGAAATTCCTTTCCCAAAATTGGAAGAAACAGACTTAAAATGCAAAACATGGTGGAGGTCACATTTTAGTGTGAATGAACTTTGTCTGATCTGTAATTGGCCAATCCATTCATCAGTGTGAATGATGGGTTATCATACTCTGTTTTGACTGGGGAGGTGGGGAGAGGAGGGCAGTGATAGGGCTTATGTTAATACTGGTTACAAGCATAGCTCATCAGTGGCCTCCATTGCCTCTTTGCATTCTCTGCTCCTAGCCAGAGTTTCAGGGAGCCCACCACAGTATCTGATGAGTGAAAGAGAAGCAAAGAGAATTTGAGAAAGGATACAGAGATTTCTCTGCTGAGGGAGGAAGAACTCCCAAAGAGGAGCTTGGTAAGAGAGGGACGCTTTGCAAATATGCATCCCTTTAAAATGTTCTTTCTGGTTCTGTGTGGTGGCTCATGCCTGTAATCCCAGTGCTTTGGGACGTGGAAGTGAGAGGATTGCTTAAGGCCAGTAACTTGAGACCAGACTGGGCAACATGGCAAGAACCCATATCTATAAAAAAATTTAAAATTAACTGGGCATAATGGTGTACACCCGTAGTCCCAGCTACCTGGGAAGCTGAGGTGGAAGGATCGCTTGAGTTCAAGGCTGCAGCGAACTATGATTATGCCACTGCGCTCTAGCTCCATGACAGAGCAAGACCCTGTGTCTTAAAAAAAAAAATTAAATTAAGTTAAATTAAAAATAAAATGTTCTTTCCTACCCTTAGGCTGTTTTGCTTGCAGTTTATATCAAAATCTTGTTTGGTTGTCTGTTTTTACAAAATTCAGTTCCCAGACATCAGCTAATTAAGATCTTACTGCTCTTATTTTTAATCCTATGCAGCTAGGTACTTAGTAAATGCTCAATAAATGCGTGCCACTTAATCTCTCTACTTGGTAATTATGCTCTAGAAATAGCAGGAAATTATTGAGTTGCATTATTACTTTCCTCTCCACTATGGGCTTTTATGCCTCACAAATATTTATGGTTAACCAAAGAAAAGGAGAATCTAATGTGAGTTTTTTCGTTTTCTCCGAGTGTATTTTAAAAGTCTGTTTAAATGCATGTGAAAGAAAGATATTTGATTAAAGGGTTTTGCTTGGAAAAATAAGGAGAAAATTTTTTTCATAGGGTCTCATTCACTTTCCACAAATGTTATCACTCTGAACTATAGGAAGAAACAGCTGCAATTGATATTTTGGTCAACCGCTAAGGGAGGGACCAGATTTTAGATAAAGAATTCCTGTCTTCTCTCAAATCCTTGCTAGCTGGGATGAGGAGGCCTGCCATTTACTTATGGAGCAAAGGGCTTTTTGAGAGTCTGAGCCTTTCCTGAGACTTGATGCCTCTAATGTTACAGGCTAGCTTGTTCTGGAAAACATGGATTGTTTGTATCTGCTGAGAACATTGAACATGCTGCTCATTCTTTCATAGCTGTTACAAATTAATTGTCACAGAGCCTCTATTTCTATTGTGATCCTTTTCCAATCACTCTCCCCACCCTCCATACGGGTCAGGAAGTTAACCTTTGCTCTGTAAAAATTATTTTTAGGAAATCACATTTAAACAGTTCAGAGACAAGCTATCACAAGGTGATAGCAAGGATGACAAATTCTGGCTCTGTGACTTTCAAACCCAGTGGCACCACTTGCTGGTTATGGGACCCTGAGCAAGCCAATTAGCCTATCTGAGCCTCAGTTTCTCATCTGTATAATGGGGCCAATAAGAGCGCACGATTCATTAGAGGTTTGTAAGGACTACGTGAGGGAATGCAAATAAAGCAGTCAGCCCGGTGCCCAACACATAGAAAGCCTTCTGGGCATGTTGCAATAGTTCCAATCTATTACTGATCATCAACTGTACCACACTGGATGAAATATCTTTAGGAAGGAGATTATGTTTCCTTTTTTCCTTTCTAAAACACAAGAGTTAATGAACGTGAAACGCTGTGGCTGAAGGGCAATTTAGGAAAGGAAAAAAATCTCTGGATCTCATCATTCTAAACCTCTAAATTTTATCCACACTTTTCTAAAACTACTGTTAAATCACTTGGCATTTCAGTTGTAGCAGATATGCAATATTTTAAAAAGCAGAGAGGTTACCAAATGGATTCTGTTACATATTTACATGTAATGTACAGAGAGAAAACCTTTGTTCCTTTTTAGAGGTTTGGTTATCTTCCTGGTTTATAAATCAATTTCCTTTTCCTATTCAAACCCAAACAGTTCACATTCCTGCATAACTTTATGGTTACTGGTTTCTCTGTGGAAACAACCATGTAGGAAGTGGTATTTCCCAGCCTAAGAGCTTCACATTCAGTTTTCTTGGCAAGATGAGAGGAGGGTGTTTCAGGTCCATAAACCCCATAATTTTATCATGATCATCAGATAATAAGGATAATAACAGAGTTGTAAAACTTCAGAAGTTGAAGAACATTAGATTCCATCAAGGCCAACCCCCTCATTTTACAGATGAGTAGGTACCTTATCCTTGAACCATGTTTTACCGTCCTAAAAGGGTTTTTACACAAATTATACAATTTCCCTTGCCAGCAACCCTTTTGAGGTTGTGAGAGGGTAGGTATTAGCTACCTCTATTTTGTAGATGAAGAAACTGAGGCTTTGGGAGAGTAAATGACCTGTTCACATTATGGAAGGACTCAGTTGATGGGCACATCTACATTTCAAGCTTCCAATTGCCTTGACAGTTCTCTTCATTGCAGCTTGCTACATTGCAGGACTTTGTGTGCCTACTGGGAACATAGATCTAGATCAGGTCTCCCAGGCTTGATACCTTTGGTCTTTGAAACTCTGTCATGTGCAGAATAAGATCCAAACTCCTCAACATGGGACATGAGGCCCTTATGCTTGGCCTTTGCCCCCCTCTTCAGCCTCATCATCTACCACGCCTAGTTTCCACTTTTTGCTTTAGGGACTCTAAGTGCCTTGGTATTTTCTTGAAACACCCTTCTGGCTACTTTTTCACCCCAACCAATTTCCTTTAAGAATGAACTTGGCCAGGCATGGTGGCTCATGCCTATAATCCTAGCAGTTTGGGAGACCGACGTGGGTAGATCACCCGAGGTCAGGAGTTTGAGACCAGCCTGGCCAACATGACAAAACCCTGTCTCTACTAAAAATACAAAATTTAGCCAGGTGTGGTGGTGGGCACATGTAATCCCAACTACTCGGGAGGCTGAGCAGGAGAATTGCTTGAACATGGGGGCAGAGGTCGTAGTGAGCTGAAATCATGCTGAGATCGCGCCACTTCACTCCAGCCTGGGATAAAGAGGGAGACTCTGTCTCAAAAAAAATTTTTTTTTTTTTTGCCTCTTTTGTAATAACGCTTAGCTTAAAACATAAACACAGAACCCAGGGGAGGGGGGCAGGACTGTAAAAACAAAACAAGAAAAATACAAACCCATTGTACAGAGGTACAGATGTCTTCTTTCTTTATGTCCTTATTCTATAAGCTTTTTTTCTATTAAGAACAGTTTTTTAAAACTTTTTTTTTTTTTTTTTTTTTTTTTTTGAGACGGAGTCTCGCTCTGTCGCCCAGGCTGGGGTGCAGTGGCCGGATCTCAGCTCACTGCAAGCTCCGCCTCCCGGGTTTACGCCATTCTCCTGCCTCAGCCTCCCGAGTAGCTGGGACTACAGGCGCCCGCCACCTCGCCCGGCTAGTTTTTTGTATTTTTTAGTAGAGACGGGGTTTCACCGTGTTAGCCAGGATGGTCTCGATCTCCTGACCTCGTGATCCGCCCGTCTCGGCCTCCCTAAAACTTTTAAAGCTTCTTTTTTGTTAAAAACGAAGACACAAACACACACATTAGTCTAGGCCTACACAGGTCAGGATCATCAATATCACGTCTCCCACCTCCACACCTTGCCTGACTGGAAGGTCTTCTGGGACAGTAACACGCATGGAGCTATCATCTCCTATGATAACAATGCCTTCTTCCGGAATCCCTCCTGAAGGAACTGCCTAAGGCTGTTTTGCAGTTAACTTATTTTTTTTTTTTAAAATAAATAGGAGTAGTACACGCTAAAATAACAATAACCATAAAAAGTGTAGTATAGTGAATACATAAACCAGTAACATAGTTGTTTATTATATTGTCAAATATTATGGTATTGTGCACTGTATAGAAATGTGTGTGCTCTACTTTTGTATGACTGGCAGCAAAGTAGGTTTGTTTCTACCAGCATCACCACAAACCCATGAGTAATGTGTTGTGCTAGATGTTACGGCAGCTATGACATCATCAGTTGACAGGAATTTCCCAGCTCCATTATATCTTTCGGGAGCACTGTCATATATGTGGTCCATCATTGACTGTAATGTTATTACATGACGCCTGACTGTATGATTTTACACCAACCTGATTGTTCCAGAGGTGACCATTTTCTCCCAAGAGAGAATACCAAAGAGATGTGTAGATCTAAGAAGACAAGAGAGGCCATGTGGCTCCAGAGACACCAAGAGGGAAATAAACATAGAAAAGAGTTGCCATTGTTCTTGATAACTTTACATTACCTCGTTCCAAACTCTAGTAAAGCTTCCATGAGCTATGCCTGTATAATCCACAAATTGCCCCTCTGGCAGTGGCGTGCTGGTAAAACAGCTCTTAAAAAGCAAACAAACAACAAAGCCTTGATTTGTAGCACTTGCCAGTTTCCAAGATGTAAATGCTCCCCCCATGACCTGTTTTACACTATTGTAACATCACTACATGTAGACTTGTGTACATATACTCATCTTTTGTGAGCTTGCATGAGCTGACTCTAGCACACCACTGCCTTCGGTTTAAGCTAAAGTGGGTGGGTTTCTGTCCCTTGACCCAAATGTTGCAGTATATCAAATTAAGACACTATTGATTGACTGGTTTATCACCAGAAAAGAAAAACACCACTCTGCCCATTAAACTGTGATATAATGCTTTAAGAACAGTTCTGTGTCGTGCATGAAATTAGTGCCACCAGCCTTTGCTCATGTGATAATTTCCCGTGTATGTTCCTTTGGGTTTGGCAACTTTCCTGCCTTTAGCTATGTTGCTTAGTGTGTGATAGACAATTCTTTTTTTTGGTATCTTAGGAACAAAATATAACACAGCTTCACATACTTATGGGTATCTTCTCTTCTTGATTCTATTAAAATACTTGTGACAAATACACAACTCTGGTCATTCCTCCATAAATACCTGCTTTCTTAATATCCAATGTAAGTTCCTTTATTCCTACGCTTTTCTGTGTATACTTTTTTTTTTTTTGCTGTAACACCAAACTATATGTAACGTCTTTGAAGACATTTTAAATGGCGATTAAACTCCACTTGTGTAGTATTAGTGTTGCAAATAACTCAAGTGAATTGATGACAAAATGACGAAATTTACCTGTGTGCAGGTAATGAGAATCAGAGCTATAACAAGTCTCTATTGATTATGGGATGAATCCTAGTTTTAGAGATGTTACAATGTGGAAAAGAAAGTGCATCTCATAATCGGTGAAATCTGGTAATCTCTGCTACGGAAAATACCTTGACTCAGCTATCACCTCCTCCAGGGACCCTTTCCTAACAATCTTCTACCACTCCCTCTGAGTTGGGCTCAGTTCCCCACCTTGTGTTCCTGTAGCTTCCTGTGCATATCTGTATCTTCCCACTTACCATGTGGTGTCCTAATTACCTGTTTACCTGAGGAATGTATCTTGGAGAACTCTTTGGGTCCACAGTGTCTGGAACTGTGCCTGGCACATCACATCGGTCCTCAGTAAATGCTTGCTTAATGATTGACTTGTGAATCCTACGAGAGATGAATGATCTTTCCCTTTCAGACCAGCAGTGTGCACACTTCTGAGTAGGACAAACGCTGTCTGTCCAGGGCCTCTTCTGCAGCCAGCCACTCTTAGACCATGCCTACCAATAAAATTAAAACACTGGAGTCCACTGTTCCTCTTATTTATACTCTCCCCTATAACCTTCATCTTAGTTCAGGCTGCTATAACAAAAATCCATAGAACCAGTGGCTTAACAACAAAAATACATTTTTCACAGTTTTGAAGCTAGAAAGTCCAACATCAAGGTGCTGGCCAATTTGGTTCCTGGTGAGGGCTCTCTTCCTGGTTTGCAGAGGGCCGCCTTCTTGCTGTTTCCTCATGTGACAGAGAAACAGATTATTTCTCTCATATCTCTTATTTAAAAAAAAAAAAAAAAATTGGCCAGGCACAGTGGCTCACATTTGTAATCCCAGCACTTTGGGAGGCTGAGGCGAGCGGATCACAAGGTCAAGAGATCGAGATCATCCTGGCCGACACGGTGAAACCCCATCTCTACTAAAAATACAAAAATTAGCTGGGCGTGGTGTCAGGCTCCTGTAATCCCAGCTACTTGGGAGGCTGAGTTGGGAGAATCGCTTGAACCCGGGAGGCAGAGGTTGCAGTGAGCCGAGATCGCCCCATTGTACTCCAGCCTGGTGATAGAGCAAGACTCTGTCTCAAAAATAAATAAATAAAAAATAAATAAAATAAAATAAAAATAAATTAAAAAATTAAATGATTGATTATATATCATTTGTACATACTCAAATGTCCTCTTTTTAAGACAGGGTCTCACTCTGTCACCCAGGCTGGAGTACAGTGGTGTGATCAGGGCTCACTGCAGTCTCAACCTCCCAGAGTCAAGTGATCCTCCCACCTTAGTTTCCCAAGTAGCTAGGACCACAGGCACATGCCACCACACTCAGCTAACTCTTTTTTTTTTTTTTTTTTTTTTTTGAGATGGAGTCTGACTCTGTTGCCAGGCTGCAGTGCAGTGGCGCTATCTTGGCTCACTGCAACCTCTGACTCCCCGGTTCAAGCGATTCTCCTGCCTCAGGCTCCTGAGTAGCTAGGATTACAGGCATGTGCCACCACAACCAGCTAATTTTTGTATTATTAGTAGAGATGGGGTTTCACCACGTTGGCCAGGATGGTCTCGATCTCCTGACATCGTGATCTGCCAGCCTTATCCTCCCAAAGTGCTGGGATTACAGGTATGAAACACCACACCAGGCCAAAAAAATTTTTTTATAGAGAGGAGGGTCTCACTATGTTTGCTCAGGCTGGTCTTCAAATCCCGGGCTTAAGTGATCCTCCCACCTCAGCCTCCTGAAGTGCTGGGATTCCAGGTATGAGTCACTGCACCCGGCCTCATATCTCTTCTTATAAGGGAACTAATCCCATCATGAGGGCTCATCCTTCACAACCTAATTACCTCCCAAAGGCCCCACCTCCTAATAGTATCACATTGGGAATTAAAGCTTTCAATTTATCGACTTTGTGGAGACACAGACATTCAGTCCACAGCACCCATGATGTGAGAAACCAAGTCAAATTAAAATTATAATGGGTAATAATAGCATTGAGATGTACTCCTCCCAGATAGCTCATGACATTTGAGGAGGAAGTTCGAATGAGCCAACTCACAGAAAAGAGCCTTGGGAAGAATTGCAGGCTGCCGAGAGAAATTCTAGAGCCAGTATGCTCTTTTCATAAATGGTTGCCTGGATTCCCTTTATGCTCTCATTTGGGGCCACGATGTATCAAGTCAAGCTGTGAGAAAAGCCTGGATCGTCTTGGGGCTTCCAATCTTCCCCGTTGGGCTCATTTCTTCCATTTTACATGTTTGGGTTGGGCAAGGGACCAGCATCCTGAAAATGAAGGTGGGTCTTCCCCAACCTGTGAGGGAGGCCCGAGAGGAAAGCAAGTTTCTCATTCTCAAAACGCAACTCAAGTCACCATGATACCTTTCGTGTTTATGTTTTCCTTACCTGAGGAAACTACTCAATCTCTTCTGGATCTTAAGTCTTACCTTCATGAGGGTATCTCATTTCCCTCTATTTATTTGCAAAATCTCCAAAAATAAAAGTTACTTCTAATATTCTCTTTTCTCACAACATTCTTCCTCCACACATTGCTTTAACTTCCATGGTCTAACCTAACATAGAAAAGTTGAAGAAGGAAATAATAGTTTTCGGTATCAATTAAACAAACAGCAATTTTAAAAATTACAATAAAGATTTTCTGGTTTTGGTAACTTGCACCCTAAAATATTGGAAGGCATATCAAAGGATTGGAAAGTGGGGTTCAGTCCAACTGCTGATGTCTGGGATTTAATGCTCAGACAGAGGTGGGTGGGGGGACCTCTTCCCTGCTTTGCAAAGCAGAAATAATTCTCTGGTAACTCTTCTACAGGGAGGCTCTGTGGATAAGAAACCTCAAGAATGAAACACTTAATTATAACCAAACATGGAGCAAACAAAGAAACAAGAACTGAGTTGGGCTGTTTTATATGAATCCTGCCTACGAAAGGAGATAGCTTCTTCCAAGTTTTGTAAGAGATCAGTGACAAGCTGGAATTTTTCATTTCTGGGCTCAGTGAGAAGTTACATTTACAGAACCAACTTCATTTATGTTTTAAAAGCAAATAAGTTTAGGCTTACCACCCGGGTGAGCTTTGAGGCTGTTGAATGTTCTGGGAGTTTTCATATTGATAGAATTTCTTGACTGGGGAAAAAATATTACAGTCATTTTCCTAACTCTAATAGTTTCCATCCCTAACCTCAAAAGGGAAGGTAAAAAATGATGAATGGGTGTGATGAGGACATTGTTCCTGAGCCTTTGTTAGCAGTGCTGTGAGTTGTGCCAACGGCAGGGACCCAGGGAAGGGTTGGTGCTCAGTCTCCTCACTCTTTAACCTTGAACTCCTTTGTGTGACCACTTGTGTATGTCAGGACTTGATACAACCTGCAGATGTGGAAAAGGGCATTCTTTTATTTTGTATAAGTCACCTAGTTCATATAAGAAAGTAATGTTTCCTTGGCACTATAATTATAATTCTGATGTGTATCAGGTGTCTAGTAGGAGCCAGGCACTTTACAACTATTATTTATAATCCGCATGACTCCCATTACACAGATGTGGAAACTGAGGCTGAAAGAATTCAAATGACTTGGCCAAAACAATAGATCTAGAATACGGCTGAGCCAGACTTTGGGCAAATTCCTCTCTGACTCCAACACCTACATTCTTTTATCATGCTATATTGTCCAGGAAACATGCCAGCCTATAGTGAAATAAGCTTTAGGTAAAGTATATTTAAAATACAGAAATGAGGCTAGGTGCAGTGGCTTATGCATGTAATCTCAGCACTTTGGAAGGCCGAGTGGGCAGATCACTTGAGGTCAGAAGTTTGAGACCAGCCTGGCTAACATGGTGAAACCTTGTCTCTACTAAAATTACAAAAATTAGCTGGGCATGGTGGCAGGTGCCTGTAATTTCAGCTACTCTGGAGGCTGAGGCAGGAGAATCACTTGAACCTAGGAGGCAGAGGTTGCAGCGTACTGAGATGGCGCCACTGCACTCCAGCCTGAGTGGCAGAGTGAGACTCCGCCTCAGAAAACCAAAACAAAACAACACAAAAAAAACCAGAAATGAGGCCAGGTGCACTGGCTTATGCCTGTAATCCCAGTACTTTGAAAGGCAAAGATGGGAAGATCACTTGAGGCCAGGAGTTCAAGACCTCTCTGGGCAACAAAGTGGCACCTTGTCTCTACAAAATAAAAAATAAAAAGAAATGAATGAGAAGTCTAGAATTCTACCTGACAAATCTTCCCACAGTGTCTCTGGGGAGTCTACAAACCAGTAAAAATAAATTCAAGTTAATTACAAAGGAAAAATGGAGGTAATACTAGAGGTGCAATCACTTCTGGGTGGATTCAAATAATCTGCATTTCTAGATCCTGCCATTGTTCACCCCCACTCACACCCTCCACCCCATGACACTGTGCAGAGGCCCCTCACGTTGGTGCCAATCTACACACTGACCTCAGAACCTGACACTGAGGATCTCCAGCCTGGGGTTTCCACCATGCTCCACTCCCTGACCCCTGGGTTTCTAGAATTTTGTACCCTGGAAAAATGCTGAAACTGTAGCCACATTTTATCCATTATTCCCATTCATGGCTTTTCTTAGCAATCACTGGCCAGCCTCTTCTCGATATACACTCCCAACATGACACAGTTTCTGGGAAATTGTCAGGAAAAGGTTGGGTATTCCTGCAGTGGAGTCTTTGAGTCACAGGCTGGGCGGCCAGTACAGAGCACGAGAGATTCAAATAGGCTAATGGCTTCAGCACAGAGCAGATTTCCGGTGACCATATGGCCGACACCTAAATGGCCTCTGCTGTTCATTTCCATTTTCACTTGGGCTACTGCTGTAACCCTCAACCTGTCTCTTTCCTTCCCCTCTTCTCTGGCTCACCTTCCCTGCCCAACCACCCAAAGCCAAAGTCATCTTTGAACACCAGAAATCAATGTCCTGTCTTAGGCTCTTCAGTGGCTGGCAATCATGCTCGGAAATCAAACCCAAACTCTTCATCTCAGCCTTCAAGGCCCTGTGAGTGCTGGATGTGACTGTCCCTCCAATCTCATCTCCCAGCAGCCTCCTCCCTGCCTCTGGGCTCCAGACAGAGTTCTCTTCTCTCTCTTCCCGGAACACACCTTCTCTCCTCCCCTCCTTAGGAACTTGCCACTGGCTGTTCCCTCTGCCCAATAGAATTCCCTGGATTTTCACCATTTTCACCCTCAGGTTCCAGCTCCTGTGTTACCTCTTCTGAAAATCCTTCCCATCCAGTGTGGCAAATTCCTCTCCCATCACCCTCCACCACATTCCCCGAACATTTCTTCTAAGCACTTTTTAATAATTGCAATTATCTTATTTATTTATTTATTTATTTATTTTTTATTGTTTGGCTTATTGTTCTCTCTCCTGTAACAGTTGGAATGCCATGAGGACAAGGACTTTTTTTTTCTTTCTTTTTTTTTTTTTTTGATAGAGTCTAGCTCTGTCACCCAGGCTGGAGTGCAGTGGCACAATCTTGGCTCACTGCAACCTCCGCCTCCTGGGTTCAAGCAATTCTCCAGCCTCAGCCTCCTGAATAGCTGGGATTACAGGTGCCCGCCGCCATGCCCAGTTAATTTTTGTAATTTTAGTAGAGATGGGGTTTCACTGTGTTGGCCAGGCTGGTCTTGAACTCCTGACTTCAAGTGATCTGGCTGCCTCAGCCAACCAAATGCTGGGACTATAGACGTGAGCCACTGAGCCCAGCGAGGGACTTTGTTTTGGTCAGCCCTGTGCCCTTAGCCCAGTGCCAGCATGCAGTAGGTAGTTAACACATATTCGTTGAACAACTGAAATCCTAAAATTATTTGGCCCTTTGTCATCTTTCAGGACTTAACAAAAGCTTGCTCCTTTTTCCAAAGGGCCTGACTCTAAATCCATGCCTTTTGGGAAGTCCCCTCATTTCCAGTCCTGTTATTTGAAAATCCCCTCTGTAAATTTGTACCAGCTTTCATAAGAGGAATGTGTTCTAAACAGGATCTAACATACCATGAGAATTTCCCAGTGTCAAGTGATCAACATGAAACCAAGGAAATTAAACACGAATAGTTGCCTTTTTGAAAGTCTGGTTGTAGCATCTATACCTTACTATTCAGCTAAGTCACAGCAACTCATATTTTGAATCTCTGTTCACAAATTTTCTGATTTTTTTTTTAAATAACCGACTCCAAGTGTGGTTCAATTTACTAGCCTTTCTTTGAGTTCTCTTTTCGTTCGTAAGGCAGGATATTACAACAACCTAGAATTCCAAAATATGTCCCTCTAATATTTGTTACTAGAAACACTAAATTCTAGAAACATAGTTCACCTTAAAAGGAATTTAAATGCTTTTATTCACATGATGCAATTGCTTTTTTCTTTTTCTTTTTTTTCTTCAGGAAGAAGTATGTTTGTTGATGGAGGTTTGAATGGGCCAGTTAACTTCTGTAAATGTCTTGTGAAATTTTCACAGGTAAACACATACACACGCGCACACACACACACACACCCCTTCGGATTATCCACACTGGCTCAAAGTTTCTTCATCTCATGCTATTTCAGCCTTCAAATATGAGACTCTTTTCCTTCCTCATCCACTCAATACGTTATATTTACAGTTTATAGATTTATGAAGTGTGAATTCCTGATCTCGTTTAATTTTTACACCTGTGGAGCTCTTAGATAAATGACTCTCATTTTGCAGAGGAGAAAACCAGTTCAGAGTGGTTGAGTATCTAAACTGTGTCCCACTTGACCGCCCTCAGGTATTTGGGGATGAAGCCCTTACCTCGTCACTGTCACAATGTGGTTTTCTAATGAAATTGAATAGGACTTTACAACATGATCATTAGCCCAGGTGCTGGGGCTCATGCCTGTAATCCCAGCGCTTTGAGAGGCCGAGGTGGGTGGAGTGCTTGAGGCCAGGAGTTCAACACCAGCTGGAGCAACATAGTGAGAGCCTGTCTCTACAATTTTCCAGACATGATGGCATGAGCCTGTAGTCCTGGCCACTCTGGAGGCTGAGGCAGGAAGATTGCTTGAGCCCAGGAGTTGAGGCTGCAGTGAGCTATGATCATACCACTGCACTCCAGCCTGGGCAACAGATCAGGATTCTGTCTGTAAAAAAAATTTTTAAATGAGGGCTGGTTAAATCGAGTTATGTATATATGAGTACAATTAACAAGCTGTCCAATCAAAAGTAGAGTTCTTTTCATCTAAAACAGTGATTTCTGAGGTTTGCCTTATAAAAATCCCTCTTATTTTCTTCCAGTGTGGATCCCCCAGAATTTTTGATTCTCGTAAGATTACTAGCCTGCTTTCTTTTCTTTTCTTTTCTTCCTTCCTTCCTTCCTTCCTTCCCTCCCTCCCTCCTTCCCTCCCTCCTTCCTTCCTTTCTTTTCTTTCTTTCTTTCTTTCTTTCTCTCTCTTTCTTTCCTTCCTTCCTTCTTTCCTTCTTTTTTTCTTTCTTTCTCTTTCTTTCTTTCTTTCTCTCTATCTCTCTTCCTTCCTTCCTTCCTTCCTTCCTTCCTTCCTTCCTTCCTTCCTTCCTTCTTTCCTTCTTTCCTTCTTTCCTTCTTTCCTTCTTTCCTTCTTTCCTTCTTTCTTTCTTTCTTTCTTTCTTTCTTTCTTTCTTTCTTTCTTTCTTTCTTTCTTTCTTTCTTTCTTTCTTTCTTTCTTTCTTTCTTTCTTCCTTTCTTTCTTTCTTTCTTTCTTTCCTTTCTCTTTCTTTCTTTCTTTCACACAGTCTCGCCCTGTCGCCCAGGCTGGAGTACAATGGTATGCTCTTGCCTCACTGCAACCTCCACTTCCTGGGTTCAAGTGATTCTCCTGCCTCAGCCTCCCAAATAGCTGGGACTACAGGCGTGCACCACCACTCCTGGCTAATGTTTTGTATCCTTAGTAGAGACGGGGTTTCAACATGGTCAGGTCTCAAACTCCTGACCTTGTGATCTGCCTGCCTCAACCTCCCAAAGTGCTGGGATTACAGGTGTGAGCCACCACACCTGGCCCCCAACCCCCCTTTTTTTTTTGAGTTGGAGTTTCACTCTGTCACCCAGGTTGGAGTGCAGTGGTGTGATCTTGGCTCACTGCAATCTCTGCCTCCCAGGTTCAAATGATTCTCATGCCTCAGCCTCCCAAGTAGCTGGGATTACAGGTGCCTGCCATCATGCCCGCCAATTTTGCATTTTTAGTAGAGACAGGGTTTCACCATGTCGGCCAGGCTGGTCTCGAATTCCCAAATGATCCTCCTGTCTCAGCCTCCCTGAGTGCTAGGATTACAGGCATGAGCTACTGCGCCTGGCCTATAACTAGCATTTTTATGCACCATTCATGCATGGATCTCCATGTTTCAGTTTACCTGTGAAGGCTCATCATGGGCAGATTTAGTTGTTTCCTTCCCAGGTTTCAAAATGTTGATGGTATCACAACCTTTCTCTTTTAATACTACCTTGGATGCCCCTAAATGGTCCAGGAATTATTTGTGCACAGAGGCTGAGTGTATGTTATCTAGGTGTGTACTCAGGAAAAGTATCTGTGAGAATCAGATTAAGTATGAGTTAAGTCATATTCCAAGGTTATGTCCAAAGCCTTCTGGTGTAATGTAGTTTGAAACATAAAACAGCACTTGAAATAAATGAACTACAACTATAAGCAGCAATCTTTTCCCTAGTCTATGGTTTCTTATAATGATACTTAAGAGGGAGGTATTTTTAGGCTTGTTAAATTTGCAGAACAAAAGATGATCACATACCTTTGGCTGAAGGATAAGGGACGTTATTTTCTTTTTTAAAGAAACATTTTGTGCGGTGTACAATGCGAATCTAGATACAGGAAAGCAAACTATTTTCTTCTTAAAAAAAAAAACCTGGCTACATATTTAGCACCTGCTCATTTCCCAGCATGTCCCAGCGGCTATTATTTAAGGTAATAGCTCATTAATACTTCTAGGTATAGGCTTTAAAAAGAGACCATTTACAAAGTTCTTTATTCATATTATTTGATTTTGTTCTCCTAACAATGCTGTGAATAAATCTTTGCTTACAACCGAGGAGACTGAGACACAAATCAATTAAGTGGCATGTCCCAGACCACCGGCACATCAGAAACAAAGACCTGCAATTACACTTCCAGGCTCCACAGGGCCGGCAGCACAAGCTCTGCCACTCACTGTGTGATCTTTTTGGTAGAATTTTCTGAAACATTTAAATTGGAACACGAGAAAGTGCTAATTACATACTGCTTTTTTCATTTTTATTTTATTTTTGTTGATACATAATATTTGTACATATTTATGCAGTACATGTGATATTTTGTTAGCTGCATAAGATGCATAATAAATATTTGAGCTTTAATTGCCACTAAAGTCTTGGTAACCACCAGGCACAGTGGCTCATGCCTGTAGTCCGCACACTTTGGGAGGCCAAGGTGGGTGGATCCCTTGAGCTCAGGAGTTCGAGACCAGCCCAGGTGACATGATGAAACCGTGTCTCTACAAAAAGTACAAAAATGAGCCAGACTTGAATCACCTGAGCCCAGGAGGTAGAGCTTGCTGTGAGCTTAAATCATGCCACTGCACTGCAGTCTGGGTGACAAAGCAAGACCCTCAAAAAATAAAATAAAACATCTTAGTAACAAATTTCTAATTTGACTCATTAACAAATTGGCCAAGATAATACTCCCATTGGATAGCAGGTTACTAAATAATGGGAAGTTTATTTCTTTTATTTTGAAGATGTGTGAGACCCACAGTTGGCCATGCTAGTTGGGTAGAGGGCAGAAAAGAGCATGATTTGATAGTTGCAAAGTTGTCCTTTCCCCTCTCCTGGTCACCCAGCAGTCTCCCTCCCTCTCTCCCTTCCTCCCTTTCTCCTCTCCTCCCTCTGGGTACCAGGAGGATAAATGGACACAGACACACTCTGGAACAATGTGGTCATAATGGCATCATTATCCTGGGATGGTAGAAGATAAGTCCTGTCCACCTGACATTTGTCTTGGCTCCATTTAAACTGCCTCTCTTGTTCAGGGTCATGAATAAACTAACTTGCTTGCATTTTACAGTTGAACATACTTGATAGGAAATAAGAAGGAGGCTGGTGCCAGGGTGGCTTCATGGGCGTGCTACCTGCGTAGTAGAAAAGACCCCCATGCTCAGAAAGGCCTGCACCTGATTAATGCTCTGCTCTCATCATCTTGAAATTCTCAGTAAGTTTTGAAAAAGGGCCCATGTTTCCATTTGACACCTGATCCCTGAAAATTATGTGGCTGGTCCCATGTGGTGGCTTAAAGTATTAGCTTCAGAGATGGTGATCCAGCCAAGTCAGAGTGCTACCAGATTCTAGGTTTCCCCAAAAAGCCTGGGGATAGGTGAACACGAGGCTAACAGATCCAAAAAAGCATGGGGGCAGGGCCTAGTGGACTTGAAGCCTCTTTGTGTGTGAGCAACAGAGGATGCTGTCCACCACCTGGCAGAGGGGTTCTCTCTTAGTTGAAGCCAGCGAAGCCTGATGCCCCACTCTAAATGCCAGGAAGGTATGCCCTCAGGAACGCAAACTGTAGTTTCTTGATTGAGAGTGCTGCACAGGCAGACAGGAAACGGTCAATATCTAACAATCGGTATCCAAACTTTGGGATTTTTTTTTGCCCTTTTATTTTAGAAAGCATTTTCATTTAAAAAATTCTAACCTTTTTACTCATTATAAATTAACGTTCATCGAGAAACACATTTCATTACTGATAAGCAGAAAAAACTTTAGAAATCACTCATACTCCTACTCCCTAGAGATGATCACCGTTAACGCTTTAATGCACACATATAGTTATATACACATATATGAACAGTCATGCATCACCTAATGATGGGGATACATTCTGAGAAACATGCCATTAGGTGATTTCATCTTTGCGCAAACATCACAGAGTGTACTTACCCATGCCTAGATGGTACAGCCGACTACACACCCAGGCTGTATGGTACAGCCTATTGCTTGCAGGCTACAGACCTGTATAGCTGCTGCTGTACCGAATACTATAGGCAATGGTAACACAGTGGTTAAGTACTTGTATATGTAAACATAGAAAAGGTACAGTAAAAATACAGTATAAAAGAAAAAAAAATGAAGCTGGGTGTAGTATTTCATACCTGCAATTTCAGCCCTTTTGGAGACTGAGGTGGGAGCATTGCTTGAGCCCAGGAGTTTGAGACTAGTCTGGGCAACACAGGGAGACATTTTCTCTAAAAAAAAAAAATTCCACAGGCATGGTGGTACATGCCTGTGTCTCTGCCTACTTGGGAGGCTGAGGTGGGAGGATCTCTTGAGCCCAGGAGGTTGAGGCTGCAGTGAGCTGTGATTATACCACTGCACTCCATTCTGGGCGATAGAGTAGAGACCTTGTCTCAAAAACAAAACAAAAACAAACAAACAACACAAAATCCAACGATTAAAAATGGTACACCTCTATATGACACTTACCACGAACGGAGCTTGCAGGACTGGAAGCTGCTCTAGGTGAGTGAGTGAGTGAGTAGTGAGTGAATGGGAAGGCCAAGGACATTACTAAACACTACTGTAGACTTTATAAACACTGTACACTTAGGCTATACTAAAGTTTATTAAAAATAGTTTCTTTCCTGGCTGGGCGCAGTGGCTCACGCCTGTAATCCCAGCACTTTGGGAGGCTGAGGCGGGTGGATGACCTGAGGTCAGGAGTTTGAGACCAGTGTGGCTAACATTGTGAAACCTCATCTCTACGAAAAATACAAAAATTAGCCAGGCGTGGTGGTGGGCGCCTGTAATCCCAGCTACTTGGGAGACTGAGGCAGGAGAGTTGCTTGAACCCGGGAGGCAGAGGTTGCAGTGAGCTGAGATCACATCACTGCACTCCAGCCTGGGTGACAGAGCGAGACTCTGTCTCAAAACCAAAACCAAAACACACATTGCACAATTGTACAGAAATTTTTTTTGTTATATCCATATTCTATAAGCTTTCTTCTATTTAAAAATTTTATTTTTATTTTTTACTTTTCAAACTTTTTTTCATTAAAAATGAAGACACAAACACACACATTAGCTTACACCTACACAGGGTCAGCATCATCCATATCACTGTCTTCCACCTCCACATCTTGCCCCACTGGAAGGTCTTCAGGGCAATAACACACATGGAGCTGTCATCTCCTCTGACAACAATGCCTTCTTCTGGAATATTCCTGAAGGACCTGCTTGAGGCTGTTTCACAGTTAGCTTAAATTAAAAAAATAGAAGCAGTACCCTCTAAAATAATGATTAGGCCAGGTGTGGTGGCTCACGCCTGTAATCCCAGCACTTTGAGAGGACGAGGTAGGAGGATCACTTGAGATCAGGAGTTCAAGACCAGCCTGGCCAACATGGTGAAACCCTGTCTCTATTAAAAATACAAAATTAGCTGGGCATGGTGGTGGGTGCTTGTAATCTGAACTACTAAGAAGGCTGAGGCAGAAGAATCACTTGAAACCTGGGAGGCTGAGTTTGCAATGAGCTGAGATCCCATCAATGCACTCCAACCTGGGTAACAGAGTGAAACTCCATCTCAAAAATAAATAAATAAATAAAGATTAAAAGTGTAGAATAGTAAATACATAAACTGTAACACAGTAATTTATCATCAAGTATTATGTACTGTACACAATTGTACGTGTTAGACTTTTATATGACTGGCAGCACAGTGCGTTTGTTCGCACCAGCATTGCCACAAACACATGAGTAATGCTTTGTGCTAGGATATTATCATGACTGCAATGCCACTAGGTGACAGGATTTAATCTTATGGGACTATTGTCATATATGAGGCCATAGTTGGCAGAAACATCATTATGCAGCATATGACTACACCTTAGAGAAAAACAAAACAAGATTATACTCTATATCACTCTATATGGTATCACAAAGTTGCTTCTTCTTTCATTTAGGATTTTGAGAACGTGGTCCCATGTCATTACATATTCTATTACATCATGTACAGTCTGTCGGCTAATTTTAATAAAGTTTATAGCTTACTGAACTAACCTGTATGGTTTGATAACATACAAGTTATAGACTGATTATCATTTCTTGCTATTTTAAATGGTGCTGTGATGAACAGATGTGGAGCTACCTTTAAAATTATCCTTAACCATTGCTTTAGAATAATTTTCTAGAAGTGTATTTTCTGAGTAACAGATAGGAATTTAGTGAGAGATACTTGTCCAGTGGCCTCACAGAACTCTCGAGCCAATCTCCATTCCTGTCAGCAGCGCTTATGAGTTTGGGCAGCGTTCTTAGAATCTTATGGGACTTGGTTTTGTGGGTGAATGAGAGGTTGCAAGTGAAACCTAGAAGAGTCAATTTCCTGACTGTCATGGGAGTTTCTAGAACCCCAAGTGGTCAATAAAATGGGGTGCAAATGGTGGTAGTTTTTTATGATTTGTAGTCTAGGCAACCGCTGTGGGGCGAAAATTATCCTAAAGGGATTACCACCAAGAAAGAGGTTGCCCAGAGGTTCTATTTGCCTCTAATTGCACCTCATGGTTATATGTAACAGCATGATCGCACAGTGCTGAATCAGGGTTTATAAAAATTGCACTAAAACCATGTCCTGTAATTTGAAAATAAAAAGCAAGACTGTGGGGTTTTTTTTTTTTTTTTTTTTTTTTGTTCCTTACTCAATCAGTAGGAATTATTGACTTGTTTGGGTTCCCTATGCCTCTCCTCTTCCAGCTATCCTTAAGATTTTTCTTTTTTGTCACATAGAGAAGCATATGTCATGTCTGCTCATTCAAAAGTAAATTCCTCACACTCCAGCTTCTTCTGTAAATTAAAATTTCGGCTTAAATCTTTTTGATGTTTACAAACACTGAGCCTCATAATCCCCACATCTATTTGTGTATCAGACTTCTCTTTAGGGAATCCATAAATAATCCTCCTCCATAAAGCAGGCCTGCACCTGGGCTTCTGGAAAAACTCAGTAAGAGGGAAACACAAGTAAACCTACTAGAAGCACAGCTGGAATTTAGAGGCTCAGTCCATCATAGGAGCCTTCACATTTTTTAAAAAATCAGCAAAGATTTTATTATGCAGCATAGAGGTTATACATATAGAGTAGAATCAAAATTTTGAGAAATTATTTTCCATCACACAGAGGCTCCCTATTAAATGAATGTGTGATGTACAACATCTTTGAAGACAGATCTCCCCTGTGGGTTATAGATGATACTCCAGGAATACATTCTAATGTCCGGAAGAACCATTACCCACTGACATGCCGGCAGTCATTTTCAGGGACTAGTGGCTTGGGTCTGTGGTTTATTTTCCTACACAAAAATGCAATGGATTATATAACCTTTACAGTGGGCAGTGTTAGAATTCCCATGGTACAATGGCTTATCCTTTTAAAAATGCATTAAATATAAATGAACCATTTACCATTAACCATAGTACATATTGTTTTATTGCTTTCATCTAGTGTCTTCTTTCTTTTTCTCGTCTACACACCCCTGTTTTCTTTTTCCAACCCCTTGTTTACATACTTTTCTTTGCCCGAAGAGCTTATGCACACATCTCTTTTTGGTTTCCTTTGTAACAACTCCAACACATTTCCTTTTACGTTTGTGATTTTTTGCTTAGTTTTTTCTCCCTTGTTTTTTTCACCCCCCAACCAAACCATGTTTATTTTCATTTTTCTCTCAATGGTCTAATTTCTCTCCACGCCTGTCACATTTCACTGAGGTTTGCTGCATGATTAAAATGAAGGAAGTCTTTTCTTCTCATGCTTAAAAAGGGAATTGCCCACAATATATTTTCAGCTTATCCTAAATGACTGCCTCCCTTGAATAGGATTCCTAGCTCTTTCTTGCAAAACCCAGCTCAAAGAACAGCCTTGTGCTCTCTATAGAACACACCAGGGATGTGTAGGTTCAAGCTATGTTGTTCTGAATTTTCAATGTTGCTTTGTTGAACATTAGGAAGCCTATTATCACAAGCGTCACCTCTTTCTCTCTCTGCTTCTGCCATTCACCGATGTTTTCAGCTGGCATTCACCCTGCTTGTCAAAAAGGAAATTGGTAGCCCTAAACTCACTGTGTTAGTCTGTATTTTTTGCACTGCTATAAAGAAATACCCGAGACTGGGTAATTTATAAGGAAAAGAAGTTTAATTGGCTCATAGCTCTGCAGCCTGTACAGGAAGCATGGCAGCATCTCTTCTGCGGAGGCCTCGGGGAGCTTTGACTCATGGTGGAAGGCACAGCGGGAGCAGGTGTCTTACATGGCAGGAGCAAGAGGATGAGGGAGAGAGGGAGAGGTGTCACACACTTCTAAACAGCCAGACCTCACAATAATGCACTCACTCACCATCACGAGAACAGCACCAAAGGGAGATATCTGCCCTCATGATCCAATCACCTCCCACCAGGCCCCACCTCCAACATTAGGGAATATAATTCGACATGAGATTTGGGTGGGACACAGATTCAAACCATTTAATTTGCTAACCAGAAGCCAGAAGATGTTTAAAGGGAGGTGTTAACCTCAAACGACCACCCCTAATGTCTCTCTCGCTTGTGGAATAAGAAGAATGTGAAGGGGCATTGCAAAAGAATTCTGCCGCAGTGAATGGTTGTGAGATATGGTGTGCATGGTGAAGAACTCACTCTGCTTTTTTATTTTTATTTTTTTTGAGACGGGGCTTTGTTCTGTTGACCAGGCTGGAGTGCAGTGGTGGCATTTCAGCTTACTGCAACCTCTGCCTCCTGGGCTCAAGTGATCCTCCTACCTCAGCCTCCTAAGTAGCTGGAATATGCCATTATGCCTAGCTAATTTATATATATATATATATATATATATATATATTTTTTTTTTTAAAGACAGAGTTTTGTCATGTTGCCCAGGCTGGTTTCAAACTCCTGGATTCAAGTGATCCTCCTGCCTCAGCCTCCCAAAGTACTGGGCTCAGTTTTGGCTCACTGTAGCCTCCGCCTTCTGGGCTCACTGGATTACAGCCGTGAGCCACCACACCCAGCTACTTGTGAGTCTTTAATCACGGAACTTGTTTCACTCTGGGAGACTCTCTAGAACATATATATCCACGTGAGGGGGACGGTCTTTGCTTTTTGAGATCTTGCTCAAGTCTATTCTTAAATGAGAGTGTTGGGGAAAGGATAATATAAATCCTAAAAGACAGAATATCTCAGACTCTCCAGTGAGTCATTTCCTCATTTCCATTAATTGGCTTCGACCCAACTATAGACTGGAATGCTATTTTTATGCATACGTTCACAACTGAGAGATCTAACACAAGGTTTAAGTAACAGAATCTGCCAATTTGAAGAAGAGAAAGAAAATGCCTTACTACATATTCCAGTAAATTAGGCTATGAATGTGTTTCACATTTTGAAATAATCTTTGCCTTCTAAAACATTCATATATAGGCTAAGAATTTTGGTGGAGGGGGGATGTAACACTGCTTGGAGATAAAGGGGATATTTTCGCTATTATTTCCCTCTACTGCGGCTTCCTTGGGATATTTTTTCTTCGTGCTTGACTTTTTTATGGTAGGGTACATTGAAGCTCTATCAGACACAGTTGCTCTCTAATAAAATGTGACTCACCTCTCCACTCCATTGTAAAAGTTGAAAAGGCAGTAACTCAAGTGTGTGGCTGACTCAGTAATTGGCCAGCATAGCCTTTATTGAAATTATCCTGTAATCTAAAAATTAGAAGTGAAATAGCCCATGAAGTCATCCTGACCCAGCTGTTTGGGGCCAGGGTAAGAGTCTCTTCTGGAACATTTTTCTATTACCCCTTCAATTTGGTTTTATAATTACCAGTCACGCAAACCACACTGATCATGAACTTGGCAAATTTCTTTTCTAACTAGCTGAAAAACTATAGAACATATCACTTAGCAGCAGAGCACATCTCCTGAGATAAAGTAGCAGTTATTTCCTCAATGAAATAACAGATTGGAGACCAGTCCATAAAACTCAGGAAAACCTATAGGAAAGTTATGGAGATGGTGCATGAAGTTTAATCTTGTCAGAGTCTAGTGACGTAACAAGGTTTATCATGAAAGAAAATTTGTGAAGGTATGATGCCTGGACTAGTGGTGAAAGGTCTGTATGTCTAGGGGAAAGAATTGAGCCATCTGGTCCCTTCTGACTGTCAATGCTGGGCATGGGAAGACTAGCAGGGAGCAGGGAAGGGAGCCAGGCTGGGAGGTTTGGGCAAAGTGAAGTGGACTCAGTGGGCATTAGTTCCAAAAATGCAGGTCTGGCCACGGCTCCTCATTCTCTGCAAGATGATCTCCAAATCTCTCACTATGGCAAAGTGGACTATTAAGATTCTGCTCACAGCCATGGTGACTCAAATCTGTAATCTCAGCACTTTGGGAGGCTGAGGCAGGTGGACGGCTTGAGCCCAGAATTTCTAGACCAGCCTGGGCAATATAATGAGACCTCGCTGTCTCTACAAAAAATTAAAAAATTAGTCAAACTTGGTGGCACATGTAGTCCTAGCTACTCTGGAGGCTGAGGTGGGAGGATCCAGTGAATCCAAAAGGCAGAGGCTGCAGTGAGCCAAAACTGCATCCCTGCATTTCTGTGTGGGAGACAGAGAGACGCTCTGTCTCTAAAAAAAAAAAAAAAAAAAAGATTCTACTCCACCTCAGTGTTTGTTTCATCCCTGATTCCTTGATCATTCTGTTCCCTCTACCTAGAATACCTTATTCCCTTCTCTACCTGGAATATTTGGATTTGTCTTTTGAAACTCAGTTTAGCTCTCATCTTCTTCGGAAAGTTTTCACTGAACCCAGAGATTAGCAGATTCATGCTCCTGCCAGGTGCGTGCTTCTATTGCTTGACTTATCTAAAGCAGTGTGATTTATATATTTACTTGATGTATTTGTCTACATCCTGTAATGGACCTTGAGCAACCTAAGGATAAGCTTGTGTCTTTACTCATTTTTATGTCTGCCATGTCTCGCACAGAACCTAGCACATAGTAGAAGTTTATTGCATTTGTGGAGAGTGAACGAATGAATGAGAGAAGAGGCACATTTTTAGTACAGTTGTCTCTCCGTACCCATGGAGGAGTGCTTCCAAGACTCCCCTCGGATATCAAAATCCATGGATGCTCAAGTCCCTGATGTAAAAGGGTGTAGTATTTGCTCATACCTTACACACATTCTTCCATACCCTTTACATAATCGGTAGATGACTTATAACACTCAATGTAATACAAATGCCATGTAAATAGTTGTTATACTGCATTGTTTAGGGAATAATGACAAAAGTCTGTACATGTTCAATACAGGTGAAACAATCTATTTTTGTTGTATTTTTTCAAATACTACCTATCCGCGGTTGGTTGAATCTATGGATGGAACCCACCGATGTGGAACTCACAGATATGGAGAGCTATGAATCTAGGAGACAGAGCGCCAGAGATGCTGCAGAGTGTGTTTCTATATTGTGAGGGAGATTGAATTAAATGTTATCTAAGAAAACGTCATGAATCAAATAGCATTCCTGACTTTTAAAGGATCATAGATTCAGCATGAAGAAGTAATGTTAGAAATCATTTAGCACAAATCCCACTTCAAGAGAGCAGTCCTTTCTAGGGCCTTTTTTTTTTTGAGATGAAGTCTCGCGCTGTTGCCCAGGCTGGAGTGCAGTGGTGCGATCTCAGCTCAATACAACCTCCTTCTAGGGCATTATTGACAGATGAGCAGCTGGCTTGCATTTGAATACTCCAGGGCCAGAGGGCAATGTAATTTACCAGGAAGCCCATTTGGGTCTCAGATGGCTATATTTGTTTTTCATGATTAGGCATACTTTACCTCTTTGGAGCCTTCATGTTAGTAACTGCTCAGTAAAATTACCTACTATTATTGTTACAGTATTGCTTTATTTTTTCTTCATTAAAAACACCTAAAGATAGTTGTAAGGATTTCCATTTCTTCTTTTCTCAAGGTTAACCCCCCTGGTTGCTTAATACCATTACTGGGTTCCCAGATCCCTTATCGTCTCCTCTCTTGCCATGTGGCTCACCAGCCAGGAGAGCATGATCAGTGCTGCTTGTGATCCTGACCCAATTAATTCCAGAAAAAGGCCCCTTTCATCCCTCTGCCCATGTTTATCAGAGGCAAATGCCCAAAGCAGGAGGCTACAGTTGTGAACCACATCTAGTGTAGCATTCATTTACTGAAAGAGAACTGGGGTAGGAAACGTGATATTAAATAAGTGATCAGGGACACACCAAGCACATGTTGTTTAAGAATAAAGTTATATTAAATAGAAATTGTTGGAGAAAAACACCTTTCTCTCTGTCTTATTAATCCACACATTGCTCATCAAAACCCAAAACAAAATAACTCTATACCTTGGAAGCAAAGCCATTTCTAACTCAAACAAATAAATTGTTAAAGAATAAGACACTCATGGAAGATCAAAAAATAGACTGTGGACTAGGCGAGGTGGCTCATGCCTGTAATCCCAGTACTTTGGGAGGCTGACATGGGCAGATTGCTTGAGCCCAGGAGTTTGAGACCAGTCTGGGCAACACGGTGAAACTCTATCTCTACAAAAAATACAGAAACTAGCCACACATGCTGGTGGGCACCTCCCAGCTACTTGGGAGGCTGAGGTGGGAGGATCACTTGAGCCCAGGATATTGAGGCTGCAATGAGCCATGATTGCACCACTGCACTCCAGACTGGATGACAGAGTGAGACCCTGTTTACCCCCCGCCCCCCCAAAAAAATAGACTGTGGGTTTTTATTGCACATACTACATTTTAAAATTCTTCTTGGATGACCTAGGGGAGAAAACAGAGCACAAGAATCTGATTCTTCTTTTTCGATCCAAGCAGTACAATAATGAAACCAATGAGAAATTAGAAAGCTTTTCTAAATTTAAATAAGTTGTCACCAGTTTAGAAACAGCTTCTGAATAGTATTGATACATGTCCTTGTGAACCGACCCACATAAAGAATATCCCAGTTAGTAACCCACCGTTTGTATGATATAGCTTTGAAGTTATTTTCTTCATTTTGGTGATGAGTGTGCACTGAATGACCCATATTCTTTTATCCAGTTCCTCTTATTCTTAATGATACGTATTTGCAAAATGGCTAGTGAGGGAAAGGGTGGTTACATCTTCTGCATAGCAACTGAGATCTGGTTGCTAGTTGAGTAAAAGATGCTGGCTGTGTTCAAAAGAGGCAACTAAACTTGGGGTGGGACCATGGGGGTGGGAAGAGAAGATGTGAGCCACTCTCAGTGGCTCAGCCCAGGCAAGCTGATATTTATTAACAGGGCTCTTCATTGCAGGTGCAAAGATTGGTTTTACCAGCAGATCCTAGAATAACAATTACCAGGGAAGCAAGATGGTGAATGGTTACAGAAGGCATTATTGTTTTCCAGTTCTCCCTTTTCTTTTTCATCGTAAGACCCTGATTTTGTGCAGGATCATGCCCCCACCCCCTCTTCCTTAAAGCAACCCTGTGCTCTTAGGGAGGTTGGCCCAGACCCAGGGGATACATTGTGATCAGCCCAAGCCAATCATGTTCTCTTTTTCCCTTGCTGGTGATTAGTTTGGGCATGTGCACATGAAGAGATCTGCTCAGGGAGACAGGAGAAGTGTATTCTGGAGTCTTTTGAAAGGCTTGTAAAGAGAGATACACAGAAAGCGAAGGTTTCTTATTCTCCCGGGCCTTCTCATGTCTGGATGTGCTACCTGGAACTGCAACAGTCTTTTTAAAACATGAAGGTGCTAGCCTGAGGATAAAACCCATATGTTAAGGGTAGCTGGGCAGAGATGGCAGCACCTGGGGCCTGAGGATTTAACTGAATCACTGAATTAACCAACCACAGAGCTGCCTGTCATACACAGAACAGTGCCCCCCATCCCCATTCATATATTGAAGTCCTAATCCCCAGTACCTTAAAACATGACTGTATTTGGAGACAGGGCCTCTACAGAGGTAATTAAGGTCAGATGAAGTCATCTGGGTGAGCCCTAATCCGATCTGACTTGTCTCCTAATAAGAAGAGGAGCTTAGGACATATGGAGAGAGACCCAAGGGATGCGCATGGCCAGAGAAGGTGTCTTCCACAAGCCAAGGGGACAGGCCTTAGGAGAAAATGAACCTACCAACACTGTAATCTCGCACTTCTAGCCTCCAGAACTGTGAAAAAAATAAACTTCCATTGTTTAAGCCACCCCGTCTATGGTATTTTGTAATTGCAGCCCTGAAAAACTGATACGTGGCCCTACCTTGGGACTTCTTCATACTGTATATGAGGTCTTATGACTTTTTTGTTTGTTTTAGGTCACTTGAGTGGAGTTTTCTGTTTCATTCTAACAGAGTGGTTAAAAACACAAAAAAGATATTGTAGCCGTATTATTCTATTACAAATGAAAGCAAGTTCTGGGGCTAGGAGATATAGCCACAACATCTAACACTGAAGGTCAGAATACCAGGGAGGATAATCCCAAGTACCATTATCATAAACACAAGGGGTAGCAGGAGAAAGCTGAAAGTGTTCCAGGAGGGGTAGCATTTACAATGTTTTTTCTAAACACCAGGGTAGAGCCTTGCTTTCTCCTTTCCTAATCCACCCATAGCTGGACCTGATACGGAGCCTCATGAGGATATGGTTGTGGTCAAGAGCCACAGTGGAGCTAAGCGTCCTAGGCATGGGCTTAGCCCAGAGACAGAGACCTCAGCTAACCAATCCAGTTAACTAGCAACAGATGAAGAAACAAATTTTGACCAGCTTCAGGGAATAAAAATTTATAATGCCTTGTATATTAGCTAGAGTAGGATAGCATGGGACCCACCTCATTTTATAGGCTTCCCCTTATTAATATAGGCCATCCCAGGTCCTAACTTCAAAGCAGGAAGTTGGGTAACCACTGAATGAAGAGAAATCCACCATCAACATATATGTAGCATATACATATTATCAAATAGCTCAGGGTTGGCCCCGAGCTACGAAATAAGAAATGTCCCTTTCATGACTAAATATGAAGTTTTTTTGTTGAACCAAGTATATTTTTTTAGAGAATAGTGGTCAGATTGAGCCTAGTCACATATCTGTTTCTTTCCTTTCTTCTTTATTTTCTTAGACAAAGTTTCTCTCTGTTGCCCAGGATGGAGTACAGTGACGTGCTCTCGACTCACTGCAGCTTCTGCCTCCCAGTTTCAAGCGATTCTCCTGTCTCAGTCTACCAAGTAGCTGAGATTACAGGTGCCCGCCACCACATCCAGCTATTTTTCTTTGTATTTTTAGTAGATTCAGGGTTTTGCCATGTTGGCCAGGGTGGTCTCGAACTTTTGGCCCCAAGTGATCCACCTGCCTTGACCTCCCAAAATGCCGCGTACAAGCATGAGTCACTGCACCCAGCCATAGCCACATGTTTCAAGCTTTCAATGCTTAGATTCCAACAGCGCCTCTTTGGTCTTCCACCTCCACGATCTTTTCCCTTCTAACCCATTCTGCTCCCTGTTGAAGCTTCCTAAGATCACTTTCATTATTTCTTCCCCCACCTCCAAAATATTCATCTGGGCCTAAAACTATTGGAGACATCCTTGAGTGCATCTGCCCAACCTGCAGTTCCACATTCCATCTCTGAGAGCTGCTCTGTCCTGGAGATGGGCCCAGAAGCCATGTTTATTTCATATAACATCACTTCCGTTGTTGCACTAGGAAGAGATAATCTAATTCCCTCTCCTGGAAATTTGGAATTGGAAGCCAAAGAAGTCAGTAGCCTCTGCTGATCATTTGAACTGAGGATATAGGAACTTGGGAGTTGTGGAGTGGATTGTCTTACACCATATTCATGGGCAACGGAAAAATCTATTGTGCAGAGAAGAAAAGATGAAGCAAATATGCAAAGAGAAGCCAAAGTGAGAAAGTACATGGTGGGGGGATGGGTGGAACTGAGGGATTAAGACTAGGAAGCTTGCATCCCTGGTCCCTGAGAGCTTTTCATTATGGGTTCCAGGGCTTGGGGAGACCTAGCTGCCCATTCTGTCCTGGAGTTCCTCCAGATCTTTTTATTTATTTATTTTTTTGTTTGCTTTTAAAATTTTATTTTATTTTATTTTATTTTATTTTATTTTATTTTATTCCTTTTCTGAGATGGGGTCTTGCCATGTTGCCCAGGCTGGTCTTGAGCTCCTGAGTTCAAGTCATCCTCCCACTTTGGCCTCCCAAAATGCTGGGATTACAGGCATGAGCCACCACACCCAGCCTGTTTGTTTGCTCTTCATATGGTAAGCCTATCCAACCCGCAGCCCATAGGCTGCATGCAGCCCAGGACAGCTTTGAATGTGGACCAACACAAATTCATAAACTTTCCTAAAACATCATGAGATTTTTTGGCAATTTTATTTTTTTAGCTCATCAACTGTTGTTAGTGTTAACATATTTTATGTGTGGCCCAAGACAATCCTTCTGATGTGGCCCAGAGAATCCAAAATGTTGCACATCCCTGTCAGATATGGGGTCTCACTATGTTACTCAGACTGCAGTACAGTGGTTGTTCAAAGGTGCAATCATAGTGCACTACCATCTCAAACTCCCAGCCTCAAGCAATCCTCCCCACTCAGCTTCCTGGAGAGCTGGGACTACAGGCATGGGTCAATACATTTGACCAGATCCTTTTAAGTTACCTTACTCCCTTTGGTTTATAGTAACTTGAATAGTTTTCAGTTACTTGTATTTGAAATCACCTTGATTTCAAAGATAAAGTTCAAAGCCTTGGCTTGGCATTCAAGACCACCACCAATGTGGCCGTCATGCATTGTTCTCACCTTCATATCCTGCTATTCTGTGTGGAGCTTCCTTCATATGAGCTGAATTTCTACCTCTGCACACCTTATACGTTTCTGGCTCTTTCCTTGTTTCACATCATTTCCTCTGCCTAAAACACTTTTTTCTTTTCTTTTCTTTCTTTCTTTCTTTCTTTCTTTCTTTCTTTCTTTCTTTCTTTCTTTCTTTCTTTCTTTCTTTCTTTCTTTCAGACAGAGTCACTCTCTCACCCAGGCTGGAGTGCAGTGGCATGATCTCGGCTCACTGCAACCTCTGCCTCTCGGGTTCAAGTGATTCTTGTGCCTCAGCCTCCCGAGCAGCTGGGATTACAGGCACTCGCCACCACACCCATCTAATTTTTGTATTTTTAGTAGGGACAGGGTTTCATCATGTTGGCCAGACTGGTCTCAAACTCCTTGCCTCAAGGGACCTGCCTGCCTCGGTTTCCCTCCCAAAGTGCTGGGATCACAGGTGTGAGCCACCGTGCCTGGCCCTAAAATACTTTTCTTACTCTTCTAGGCCTACTAGACTCCTACACCTTTTTAAAGGTCAACTCAACTTTGCCCTTCTATGTGAAGTGTTCTACAAGCTTCCTAGTTGTAACAATTTTTCCTTCTTTTAAACTTTCATAGTGCTTGTTGTTTGTGTCACCAACTGTTTTAAGGTTTTAATATAACAATAGCTTACAGTTAGGAGGAAAATAAGTTGGTTTCAGAGAAACTCCTTGATGACAGGAACTCTAATACCAGAGTTTGGAAGTAATATGAAAGACCAATAAATGCATCCCAGGATGTCAGAAAAGGAGGGTTGTTGCCCCCTCCACAAAATATATTGAAGTATTAGCATTGATAAAATAATATCAGACTTGGCCAGGCATGGTGGCTCATGCCTATAATCCCAGCACTTTGGGAGGCTGAGGTGGGCGGATCATGAGGTCAAGAGATGGAGACCATCCTGGCCAACATGGTGAAACCCTGTCTCTATTAAAAATACAAAAATTAGCTGGGCGTGGTGGCACGTGCCTGTAGTCCCAGCTACTCAGGTGGCTGAGGCAGGAGAGTCACTTGAACCTAGGAGGCGGAGCTTGCAGTGAGCCAAGATCACGCCACTGCACTCCAGCCTGGTGACAGAGTGAAACCCCGTCTCAAATAATAATAATAATAATAATAGTAATAATATCAGACATGTTGGAAAATACAAAATGTGCATGATCAGATGACATTTTTTTATTCAGCTGTATCAGCAACATTTATATTGAGTATGATAGAACGTTGTCAGATAGAGAGGAGATAGGAATAGAAAAACAAGAGGACACACAAGAGAGGGTAGCCACTGAGGTGCTGGAGAAGATGGAGCTCACAGCGATGACAGTTGGCAGGATAGAGAAGTTGAGGAAGAGATGTGGAGATAATGGCAGGTCCTTTTTCCTTCTCTACGCTTTTTGGGTAAAATGAACTTTGACCTTCTGATGCTACCTTCTCTCTTTCAAGGGATAATAAGTTATAAGGATGAAGTGAATAATGGCACATGTATACATATGTAACAAACCTGCATGTTGTGCACATGTACCCTAGAACTTAAAGTATAAAAAAAAAAGAATACTTAGGTGACAAGGACAAGGACTGCTTCCCTCTGGCAATGTAGACTTCGAATCTGTGGCCTCTGACCCAGGGCACGGTTCTCCAATCTTTATGACAAGCATTGACTTATAGTGCCAAATTATTGTTTTTAATAATAAACATGTAGATCCTTGTAGACCTGCCCACTCAATGACACTCACTCAACAAATATTTACTGCACTCTCTATTATCAGATGGTTCATTAACATACAAAGCAGTAGTCACACCCATCTCCCAAGGTACATTACAGAAACCCACAACCAGAGTCTGATAGTCCTGGCAATAAACATCTGTTGGCCATTGCCATGTTGATGAGGCTGCCTCTTTGACTCACCATTGACCTTTGATCCATGAGAGTTCCCCACCCTGTCTGTCTCGGGTTTCCCAAGACTAATGCTCCATGATTTGTATCTGGGTCAGAGTTCTTTTTCCTCCCAGTATTTGCTCCCTACAGCTGTTGAAGGTAAGCAATAGCATGTGCTTGCTTAGGCACATCCCCTGGCTATCTAGGGGGTTTGGAGCACAGAACACATCACCCTCTGCGTCCATTTCCTCTCCTTCAACATTTGCATTCAGTTGCATTAGAACATCAAAGGCAATCTGAAGGGGAAAAGATGTTATGGACTAATTTCAGCCCTGCTTATAGGAACTTGAAAAGTCACTGCATTTCCTTCATTTTTTCTTCCAGCCTAAACCCATACTGAGACCAATTCTGTATGGAGCATTGACCTTGAGTAGTCCATAGCCCAATGGGAAAATAATCTGGTAAACTTACAAATAATAAAGACAAATACCAGCCTCTGTACTTTAGAACTACTTATATAAATCAAGAGCTACCTTTTCTGTCAACTCGCCCTTCCCTGCACTCCATATCTGCCCTAATTCTCTATAGAGTCTATATCTTTACCATGATCTTAGTAATGGTATTAACTAGTGTTGTAAAGGTGGATGTATTGGGTTTTGGGGTGTGTGTGTGTGTGTGTGTGTGTGTGTGTGTGTGTGAATATGTAAGCAAGAAAGAAGTGCTCTCACTTAGTGGTTCACTTTAGCAAAGGAAAACCTATCCCCTGACACAGAAGCTATGCTCCTAGATTCTGCTCCGTTAACCCTCTTTAGATTCTAGCTAAACATTTAAGAACCACAGAAGGAAAGAGCCCTTCCTGCCTCACTTAAGAAATAAGCATGTGTGGATTGATGTCCTTGCTGCCTGTTCATTCGGGATGTATCCCTTCTTGTTGAATGACCTAAATACATTTCTGTGGGGTGCGCACATTATTAGGCTACCAACAGGATGTGTTGGAAGTGGTTCTGTCTTCCCTGCTGCTGGCAGAGTCATTATTTCCTTAAATGGTCAAATTTGTTTGTTCTGTTTTTACTCCATCCTCCATCAAGGTCAGAGCACACCTACTGGGTGTCAACTATTTCCCTGAGGAGGTAATCGTTTTGGGTGCTTCTGTGCATTTTAATTATGTAGACATGGGATCCTGGAACAGTGGTTCATCATCCCCTAAGTCATTCCAAGTTTGTTATGGTGTTCCCAGATTTTAAAATCCTCTAATTGGAGGATTTAACTGCCTGTTCATCTAATTGAGTTTTTATGATTCACTGTCCAAATCTGAGTCACAGTGCTGTGATGAAATAAGAAACTTTTTTTTTTTTTTCTCAAGACTCAGATACCACAGATCTGACTGAAAGGTTCACAGCGAGGTCAATTCCAATCCTGTTACATGTGGATCAGCTCAGCCTGGAATTGCAAAGCAGGACGTTTTAGGTTCAAAGAAGTATTGGCACAGTTCCTAACACATACCAGCTTCTTGGCAGATATTTATTTATTCATTGATTAATACTGTCTTAATACAGATGCTATCTTTTAAGAGTCTCATTTTCCTTTAGATAGATGGTGATGAATCTATGTTTGATGCAAAAAGAAATAGTCAATTACAGAGTAACATAACTGAATTGAAAAATAAAGCGAACCCTTCTTCCCAGACTAGCTACATCATTTGTGGAGTCCAAAGCAAAATTAAAATGCAAAATCCCTTTCCTCAAAAATTATTAAGAATTTAGAGACAGTGCCTGCAAAGCCTTAAACCAAGTAGGGGGCCTCTGCTAAGCATGGTTGGATTTGGATACCGTGCAGCTGGCCAAGCACCCTCCTTTCCACCCATTTGATTAACATATATGAATGCCTGCTGTTTAATGGACATTGTGTCTACCATTGTCATATACATCATCTGTCATTCTCACAGCAACCATATGTGTCTCAGTGAAATTTTTTAACTTGCTCAAAATCATGCACAAAAGACTGCATATAATGCCTGTTTTTGCCAAGCTCAACGTAGGGCTTTCTCTACCAGACAGAAGGTATGTCAATTCTGAACAATGTATTTTCACATAAGCTGACATATGCTGTCTTGTACATTTTTTCCTCATTGACTTACATAGATAACGCTTAACATGAGTTGAGAAGTTACAATGTGTCAGGCAATGTTCTAATTGCTGTACATGTATTCATTGCCTTTTGTCTGGCAGTGTATTTATGCTGCTTTGGTTCGGATTTGGAAGAAGGCGGAAAGCACAACAAAGAATTAACTGGAGGGATTTTAATGAAGGGACTGCTTTCAGAAGTGTACATAGTAGTAAGGGAATCTTCAAGGAATACCAACGCATCTGGAACCAGCAAGAACAGGAAACTGTTAATATCCCAGGCCCAAAAGAGCAAGGGGAGAGGGCAGTCACCAGAACCTAATGATATCTTTAGCCATGGCAGAGAAGCTGCATTTTCGGTGCTGTGGCCATAGGTAAAGGAAGACAGACGCTGCCAAAATCCTGTAAGGAGGAAGAGACTGGAAGATGAACGTTCTCATCCCCTTTCCTATTGCCCTTGGATCTCTTGCCCAGGGCCTGTGTGTTCCATCCCTAGGGATCCCCAGGGCTGAGGACTAACAGTTAGCCTCCTGGGACACAGAGCAGGATAGAGAATGGCAAGGGCAAATGGAGGAAAACCAGGGTCATTATCGTGCCCATTTTACCAATGATGAACTGGAGATCCAGAGAGGCTCAGTGTCTTGTCCCAAATCACACAGCTAAGAAGTAGCAAAGCCAAGATTCAAACTCAGGAAGTCTCAATACAGAAACGAAACACTTAATAATGTGTTCTAAAACATGTCCTCAAATGGAGCAGAAGCATGGCATATCATGATAAACCACCTATCACCAGACCTGTGGGACTGGGTTATTGTAATTAGAGAAAGCAAGCCTGAACAAATAAAATTAATTCTTCTTCTTCTTTTTTTTTTTTTTGGACAGAGTCTCACTCTGTCACCCAGGCTGGAGTACAGTGGTATGATCTTGGCTCACTGCAATCTTTGCTTCCCAGGTTCAGGAGATTCTCCTGCTTCAGCCTCCTAAGTAGCTGGGACTACAAGTGTGTGCCACTACACCCAGCTAATTTTTTGTATTTTTAGTAGACACAGGGTTTCACCATATTGACCAGGCTGGTCTCAAACTCCTGACCTCTAGTGATCTGCCTGCCTCGGCCTCCTAAAGTGCTGAAATTACCGGCATGAGCCACCACACTTGGCCAAAACTAAATTTTAATAACTATAGTGTGTGCAGTTGGATTACCTTCAAGGTGAAAAATAATTAGGACTAGGATTGGAAAGCATTGCCTGGGAGATTGTTTCAGGGGAGAAAGTTTTAGAAAGGACAGGAGTAGTCTGCAGTTAACTACATTCTTTTAGAAGTAAATGAATACTTCTGAAACAGAGCTAAGAGTACTCAAAAAGTTTGCTTTCTTAAATACAATACATATTCCTCTCAAATTTATATATATATATATATTTTTTTTTTTTTTTTTTTTTTGAGACAGAGTCTCACTCTGTTGCCAGGCTGGAGTGCAGTGGCGTGATCTCTGCTCACTGCGACCTCTGCCTCCTGGGTTCAAGTGATTGTCCTGCCTCAGCCTCCTGAGTAGCTGGGAATACAGGTGTGCACCAACACACCCAGCTAATTTTTGTATTTTTAGTAGAGACTGGGTTTCACTATGTTAGTTAGGCTGGTCTCGAACTCCTGACCTCGTGATCTGCCCACCTTGGCCTCCCCAAAGTGCTGTAATTACAGGTGTGAGCCACTGCACCCGGCCTCAAATTGATATTCTTTATGGTTTATTTAAATTCTGCATTAATTCATAGACTGTGCATTGTGATCCTATTGCGCCCAGCGTTGTTCTAGGTGCTGGCAATATAACCTTGAACACACCAGGTAACATCTCCACCCTCAAGACATTTAAACCCTAGTGGCAGGGGACAAACAATAGACAAACAATGAATACATATATAATAGCACCATGAAGAAAATATAAAATTAAGAGTATAGAGAGGGACAGGGAAGAGACACACCCTAGTTAATACAGAATTATCAAGAAATGTCTCTCTAAGAAGGAGACATTTGAGCAGAGAACTGAGGGAAACTTCTGTCTCATTGATGGTGCAAAAATGAACTTCAGCCCAGTTGCAGAGACTAGAATTTTAGATCTGGAAGGAACCACACAGCCAGCATTCTATAATAAAGAAACAGAGGCCCCAGGGAACTTAAGTCCCTTATTCAGAGCCATGTGGTGCATAAATATCAAAAAAGCTTGAGCTAAAAATAATCTATTAGGAATCTCACTCCATCAATTAGCAAATCTTTTTGGGCCCCCGTTATTTACCAGGCAGCCTGTCTCATGCGTTTTGCACTAGATCCTATTGTTTACTGATTTGGAATGGATTTAGAATTACTGAGTTTTTACTGTGACTTTAAGTTTCGACTACCTTGAGGTGTAGGTTCCCTTTGTGTGATATGTGTCGAGATGCTTTGGAAGCTAAACAAAATCCTGCCAGTTGTGGCTGGCAAAATGTTACAGACCACCCCAACCCTTCTTTCAATTGATTAATTTTACTTTTTTGTAACTCGAAAATGAGACCCTGGTGGTTCACATGGATTGGTTAAAAATCACACACACTCTGTCTCTCTGATCTTTGATCGACATTTATAAAAAGAAAAAAAACATAGCAGCAGAGTTACTGTCTTAGTTTGGGAGACTGAGCATAGGGAGAAGAACAGGCAAGAAGGGAGCCAGGACCTTCACAGTCAAATCAGAGGGCAAAGTTGGAGGCTCAAGGGAGAACTGTCATTAGAAGGTGACAAAAGGTGTTACTCGGCATTATGCCAAGCACAGATGGGCGAAAGAGGTAGAAACAGAGTCAGTGATTAGAGTGAGGAGGTAGACATCTGGACAGAGACTGGGGAAGGTGGCTGAAGATGAGAAGGGAAGAGGAGGTTAGAAATACTAGGGGTCAGGGACCAGAGTGTAAGTAAGAAGCCACTGCCTGTGACGGTTCATTTTACGTGTCAACTTGACTGGGCTAAGGGAGGCCCAGATGGCTGGTAAAACATTTCTAGATGTGTCCGTGAGGGTGCTGCCAGAATAGATTAGCATATGAATCAATAGACTGAGTAGAGAAGATTGCTCTCATCAATGTGGCGGTCATCATCTAATCCACTGAGGGCCTGTCTTAGTCCATTTTGCATACAAGAACATACCTGAGACTCAGTAATTAAAAAAGGAAAGAAATTTATTTATTCCAGTTATGTAGGCTGAGAAGCCCAAAGTTGAGGGGCCACATCTGGTGAGGGCCTTCCTGATGGAGGAAACTCTTTACAGAGTCCTGAGTAAGTGCAGGGCATCCCATGGTGTGGGGGCTGAGTATGCTAGCTCAGGTCTCTCTTCCTCCTCTTATAAAGCCACCAGTTCCCCTCCCATGATAATCTGTTAATCTATTAATGAATACATGAGCCTTCATGACCTAATCTCCTCTTAGAGCCCCCGCCTCTCAATATTGGTGCATGGCGGACTACATTTCAACATGAGTTTTGGAGGGGACAAATATTCAAACCATAGCTGGGCCAAATGAAACAAAAAGTTAGAGGAAAGGCCAATTCTTCTCTTTTTTCTGGAACTGAGACATCCATCTTCTCCTGTTCATGGACATTTGTGCTCCTGGTTCTCAGACCTTTGGACACCCCTCCTTGGTTCTCAGGGCTTTGGCTTTGAACTGTACTATACCCCACCAGCTTTCCTGGTTCTCCAGCTCACAGACAGCTGACTTTTCAGTCCTCCATAACTGCATGAGCCAATTCCCATAATAAATCTCCTCTTATGTATCTATATATATCCTACTAGTTCTGTTTCTCTGGAGAACCCTGGTTAATACATGGCCAGAGATAATTCTTACAGATGCATTGCTTTGAAGGCTGTGTTCAAAGGCCCAGGTTCCATCTCTCACAGAGATGAAAATTTTGATATAAACTTATATTAAATAGTATTTAACTTTAAAAATCCTTCACACATATACACCACTTTATGTAATCAGTAAGGTAATGAATGCTGGTATTTTATCCAGTTAATGGATGAGAGAATTAAGGTCTAGAGATGTTGAGAAATGGACCCAATGTCTGATGATGAATTGACGGTAGAGCAGGGGCTAAAACTCAGGTCCTCCGTCTTCTAACCTCCATCTCTCATACCAGATTTTTTTTTTTTCCTTTTGAGACAAACTCTCACTCTGTTGCCTAAGCTGCAGTGCAGTGGTGCAATCACGGCTCACTGCCTCAAACTCTTGGGCTCAAGTAATCCTCTGACCTCAGTTAACCTGGGACTTAGGACTACAGGTGCATGCCATTGCACCCAATTAATTTTTAAAACTTTTTATAGAGACAAGGTTTTGCTATGTTGCAAGGCTGTTCTCAAACTGCTAGGCACAAGCGATCTCCCTGCTTAGGCCTCCCAAAATACTGGGATTACAGGCATGAGCCACCATGCCCAGCCTCTTATACAGCTTTGATCTAGTCCACGTGGCCTTGTGGTAGGAAGATGGGAAGGAATAAACATCACTGGCAGTACTAAGTACTAAGAACTTTCCACCAAAGTTGTAAGACTTGCCCCACAGTGAAGATTGATATATCTTGAGAAACTATAATTTGCTTATGTAATTTTCCCCTCATTGTTTCTGGGAGCCCAGTCACCTAATTTGCAAAGGAAGACAACCCCATGGCTTTGTTCCTTGACCTGGAGGCTTCAACCTGATTGAACCTAAAAACAAAGGTTGTCTTACTCTGGGCTCCATCATGTGAGGTTCCACAGTAGTTTTTATGGTCTGAATGTATATCCTATAGGAGAGTATTTGTCAACATCAGCAACTATAACAGCTCTCATTTACTGATGGCTTGTTATGGCACATGCCACAAAGCCTTATGAAGACGTAGGTAAGATGCCAGCTGGGAATGATATATCATGGGGTTCGGACACTGGTCTTCAAGATGCAGTATGTGCATCAAATCATTATATGGTGCTTATGTCTCTAGTAGGTAGAATATGCAGGGGCAGGAAATAAAAGTAGAAAGTGGGCCGGGCGTGGTGGCTCAAGCCTGTAATCCCAGCACTTTGGGAGGCCGAGACGGGCGGATCACTAGGTCAGGAGATCGAGACCATCCTGGCGAACACGGTGAAACCCTGTCTCTACTAAAAATACAAAAAAAAAAAAACTAGCCGGGCGTGGTGGCGGCGCCTGTAGTCCCAGCTACTCGGAGGCTGAGGTAGGAGAATGGCGTAAACCCGGGGGGCGGAGCTTGCAGTGAGCTGATATCCGGCCACTGCACTCCAGCCTGGGCGACAGAGCCAGACTCCGTCTCAAAAAAAAAAAAAAAAAAAAAGTAGAAAGTGACCCTCTCATTTTCATTCTTAGTGACCGACTTGAGGAATTTGCACTTCCTGTTTCTTTAACTTTGCTTTCTGCTAAACTAAAGATCCTGGTTCCCAAAGTGAACTGGCAGTGGGGAAGGGGGAAGGAGGTGGAGGGAATCTTATATCAGGGAATAGAGTTAAGATTTCACTGAAACTAAAGTTACACCTGTCACTTGGTCATTTTAAACTCCTTGGGCTAGTAGTCCAGCAAGCCAAAGAAAAAAATTTCTATCCTGGCAGGGATCATTGAGGTTGGATGTCACAGGAGGCAGGCTTGCTTCTACATAGTGGGAGCAAGAGGAAGTATCTCTGGAACTCAGGGGACAGCTGGGTCTCCTCTGGCGCTTCTGTACAGTGAATGGGCAGCTACAGCAACCATAAGCTGATGAAGACATGGAAACGAGGGGCTCAGACCCCTCAGGGGTAAAGGTCTAGGTTACCTCACTGGGCACACAGCCTAGACCAGCAAAGGCCTGGATGGGGGTCGGGGGAACCTAGAGTGGGAGAAAGAAGAGTCAGATGATGAAGAGTAGAGTTAGAGCCTTTGGACTAACTGCAGCAGAAGTGGCTGTAGCTGGTCTCAGGAATATGCCTATGATAAATCTTTTTCTTCCTTGGAAACTATAACCAGATGCTTTGAGAAATCATCGATTGGACAGCTGCATGAGTGGATCTGAGTGTGACAGGATGGGCTGCCGCAGATGCTGTTGGTCCTCTCTCATATCCTCTTGTCTCCCACTGGTTCTGTGCCAGCACGCCTCTCACCAGTGGGCTGCTCTGGCCACAGGAGCAGGCTGGACTTGCTAAGGGACAGGCTAGAAATTCCAGGAAGCTCACAACCTAGGGAGTAGCCATCCTACCAATGCAGGATGGGAGCTGGTAGATGAATTCCCAGCTTCCTCACTCCTGGGGTGGTGCACCACTGAAGCATGAGCCCTGTAGTTTCCCAGTGGATGCCTGCGGGAGTGGTCCCCAGATACCCGGCAGTGCCCGCTCCTTCACGCAAACCATCTTGTTTGTCTTTCCTTTCCTGTATCACTTCCCCACTTCCTTACTGGCACTTCTTGCCGTTACCTCTCAAATAAGCCATTTGCACCCAAATCCTTATCAAATTTTGGGCAAACCCAAACTCAGAGAGTGACCAAGCCAGAAAATAAGTCCAGGCTGTTTGGTTCCAGAGTCTATGCCTTGAACTACTACTATGTTTGAATTAAAGGATGATCCCATAGATATAGAGTACTGGGGAGGAGAAAAATGCTCCAAGTAGCTTTTAAAGGCAGACACAAAATCAAACTATTCCACCCTTATAAACTCTTATGGCCAAGTGTTAGTTTTTTTATACAACAGTCCTTTATTTGAAATCAATCTTGCTAGAGACTTAATGGGCACTCATTGGGATGATTCTTTTCCAATAACTGTTTTATTGATTTTTCAGTAGCAGTTTTCTCAAATGGGATTTGAAAAAGATGGTGTTGCATGAAACTCAAAGAGGAACCCCTCAACTTTCAAGAAACAACAGGCATGTGAAGTAAAATGGTGTATATTAATTAGGTGTTTCTAACAACCAAATAAAACGTTGCCCTAGACGCAGAGCAAAATTCTGATTCCTCCACGTCCACAACTTTATTAGCATCTTTGGGAATTACCCTCATCCTCAGAGGGAGGAAAAGAGATTAGGAAGAAGCAGGAAAACGGGGCACAGTGGTTCACAGCTGTAATCCCAGCAATTTAGGAGGTGGACATGAGAGAATCGCTTGAGCCCAGGAGTTTGAGATCAGCCCGGGCAACATGGAGAGATCCCATTTCTACAAAAATAAAAACAATTAGCCAGGTACGGTGGTGTACCTGTGTAGTCCTAGCTACTCAGGAGGCTGAGGCAGGAGGATTGCTTAAACCTGGGAAGTTTAGGCTGTAGTGAGCTATGATCCTGCCACTGCACTCCAGCCTGTACTCCACTTGCACTCCAGCAAAACTCTGTCAAAACAAAACAAAACAAAAACGGGAAATGATTGCATGCCTTACCTTTCTGCACTAGGGTTTGTGGAGTTTGGCATTCTTCCGCTGTCCCCTGTCCACCCCTTTCTAAAGCCTTGTACTCCAGTTAGGAGTCTGAACTGGGGTGAGCAAAAACCACGCTGAATAGACACTGGCCTGAGAAGCGGTTTGCAGTCTCCTTAAGAGGAGGAAATTGACGATAAGCAACTATGACAAAATCTGACTTGGGGCCTGGAGTAGTGAGGTCTCCAGGTCACATCTTTGTTATTTCCATGAACTGCATTGGCAGTAAAATGTAGAGCCCGACTCTGGAACCAGGTTGTCTGGGTGCCTGGACTGAGTCCCAGCTCCACCACTTACTTGGTGGTTTCACTGAACTTTTCCGCGTTTCATCGGTAAAAGAGGGACAATAATTATATTAGTCAGGGTCTCAGTAAGAAACAGATGTGTTCTCAAATTAAGAAAGGTTTAATAAAGAGACTTCTTACCAAAGTGGGCAGGATTAGGGGATATCACCATGGGGCAGTGAAGCACCCAGAGCTGGCAACATCAGGAAGCCAATTCTGCCCGTAGGCCCACAGGTGTTATGAGAATGAAGAGTAACTATGGATTCGCTTGTAGAAAGGGCTGTGTACTCATAGCTGTGGATTTCAGTGGAGGAACATTGCCCCTGCCATCTTTCAAACCCGATGTTTTATTCCCATTCCTGGATATTGGTGCCTCCTGCTGGTAGCCCCCAGTGGCTGAACCCAACTAAGATACAGAGTGCAAGGGAGCCAGGCTGAGGCCATCCATCAAGGCTAGCTTCCTAGGGCCCAGAGCAGAGTGCAGAAGGGCAGAGGTGGAATCTAGAGGGATAGAGAGAGCCTATGGGGCTCAAGAATGGTAGCTACCTCACAGTGTTGTTGTGAAGATTAATGTTACAACATAAAGCTCAAAGGTCAATGCAAACACATACTTAGTAAACATTATAGAAGAGTCTGTTACATTATTATACCCCTCATATCTCTCTGTGCCTTTTAGCATCCAGGTTGCTGCAGGATTGGTTGAGCCACTCCTTAGGTGCCCAACACCAGTCCATCTCCTGCCACCTTTCCTTCTCATCTTAGAAAGTAAAACTCCTCCAGCCAGTTAAACACCATCCCAGAAAGAAGTTGACCACGTCCAGGCTGAGCAGATAGGAAGTCTGCTCTTGCGTCCTCTCTCCCTATCAGTTAGGATCTAAGGGCACCCGAGAGTGAGTCCAACTCACTTCCAGAATTGAGTCTTGCCACCTACCTCCTCCAGAATCTAATAATAGATATTGCTACTATCTATTGGGTATATAATTATGGGCCAAACAGTATGTAAGAAGCTTTCCATATCTTATGACATTTAATCTTTATAGCAACTCTGCCAAGAATTAGTATCCCCACTTCATACGTGAGGAAATGGAGACTCAGAAGTCTCACCTAGACAATGAGTAAGTGGCAGAGTTGAGATGAGTCTGTCTGACTCCAAAAGCCTCTCCATCACACGATGATGTCAACGGATCCAGTGTGAATCATGCTTTCTCTTCTAAACTTTTTCTACAGTTACAAAATGCATGCAAGCAGAGAAAATGGACTTTCTGCTTGAAAAGCGTATCATTTTTGTGGGAGACAGGATTCACAAAAATAGAGTGGTTTGAAAATGATCCAGACCTGTATCAAGTCAGGTGCTAGACTGAATGCCACAAACTTTACATGTTGAAGGAGCTTAGAGAAACCGAAAAATGTGAGAAGTCATTGAGTGGGACTTTGTAAGAAGTTGGTCTTTGATGAGGTGGCATGCTCTGCAGACAGAGGTGAGAAATGCCAGCCCCAGTGCAGTGGCTCACGCCTATAACCCCAACACTTTGGGAAGTGAAGGAGGGAGGATCACTTGAGCCCAGGAGTTCAAGACCAGCCTGGGCAACAAAGTGAGACCCTGTCTCTAAAAAAAAAAATAAATAAAAATAATTAGCTGGGTATGGTGGCATGCACCTATAACTCTAGCTACTTGGAAGGCTGAGGCTGAGGCAGGAGAATTACATGAGCCTAGGATTTCAAGATCACACCACTGTACTCTAGCCTGGGTGACAGAGTGAGACCCTTTCTCAAAAGAAAAAAAAAAAAAAAAAGCCAACGGACAGGGCAATTGATGGGTAAAGAGAAGGAAGACAGAAAGACAAGCCCACTAAGTGGAAGAGAATATTGACCTCACTAGAGAAGGGAGCACTAGGGAGTAGCAGATAATGAAGAGGGTTGAGGAAGAATAAGAAAGTCTTTGAAAGCCACAGAGAGGAATTCAGACTCAATGTGGGAGAAAAAGGAACTCATAATAGTTGTGAGGGGGCAGTGCCAGATGAAAGAGTGTCAGAAAGGTTTAGATTTCAGGAGGAAGGGAAGGGACTGAGAGGAGGAGAGGCTATGAAAACATGCTAATGCAAAGCAATAAGAACTGAGATAAGAAAGAGAAAACTGCAGTCACCCTTCAAAAGAAGAACTGGCCAGATATGGTAAACAAACTAGTCAGAGCAGATGAGACAAGGATGACTCCACAGTTTTCACCATGCTTGATAAAAGGGACAAGGAGAACAGACAGGGAGAAGAGTCATCTATAAATTGAGTTCATTGAAACATGAAAGAAGGCTTCCCTGAAAAGAAATGAAAAGGATCCCTCCGATAGAGAAGCAAAGGGTTTTGTTTTTGCTTTTGTTTTCTGCAGAGGAAGAATACCTAGCTTTACAAAAAGCTCCTAGATCGCCACTTCTGATAGATCAGAGAAGTCTTTGAATAAACTCCTCTCAGCTTAGAGGCCCCCTCTATGCGTCTTGAGCTGTGTGTGACTTCAGAGAGTGGGCTTAGGAGTCTCACAGAGGGTTGAGGGGGCTCCTCCTACTTAGTGTGTAAAAGTGTTCTGGTTAGCCCAAAAAAGAAATCTAAACAAGTCCGACTTGTCATCTTGTTAAATCTCGAGGAATTCAAAAATACATCCTTCCTAATGAACTGGTCAAACATTATTTACACATTGAGCAAAAGTCCTCACCTCGTTGGACCCTGTAATGGTTTTATACTCAAGGCTTCCCTTGACATTGGTTCATTAAAATATATACTTTCATTTTCGTTAAGATGTCTAATTGTGCCCAATAAACTGTTGCCACCAGTAACTTGTGAATTCCATAATCTTTCCATTAAGATCTTACATTTCCCTGATATTTAGATCCCTTTTTTTGGTAAATTTAGGTGTCTCCCTGCAAAAGTAATTAAAAAACTAAAATAAAATATACTTTACTTCTCTGATCAGAGGGGCCATTTTTATTTCCTTTGGGGGAAGTCATAATTTAAGTTGTTAAATGCACGTAATTTATAGGTGAATCTTCTCCTTATCTGTCTTTCTTTTTCTTATTTATTGATCACCAGCTGAGAACTGGATTTATTTGTTCTTACAAGTCCTTTAAATATTTCTTTTTATTTCCTATCAATTAAGGGAAACTCATTTTGCCTTGAAAACAACAACTTACTTCAGTCTAAAGTATGCCTCATGTTGTATGATGTTTCCTTTCTTTTCTTTCTTTCTTTTTTTTTTTTTTTTTTTTTGAGACGGGGTCTGGCTCTGTCACTTGATCTGGAGGCCAATGGCACGATCTCGGCTCACCCAGCCTGGAACTCCCGGGCTCAAGCAGTCCTCCCACTTCAGCCTCCCGAGTGGCTGGGACCACAGGTATGAGCCACCACGCCCGGCTCAAGAGATCCTTCCGCCTCAGCCTTCCAAAGTGCTGAGATCGCAGGCATGAGCCTCTGTACCTGGCCATATGATGTTTCTTTCAAATAATTTGCATGTGCATGTGTGTGCGTGTGTGTGCAGGTGTGTGTGTTGGCGGTACGGATTGGGGAGAGGGACGAGGGCAGAGGAAGAGGAGGGGAGTGTAAAGTTTTCTCAGAACTTAGTGGTGGGCGTGTGGCATAGGTGGTTGAAGAGATAACAAGAGCTCACTTTAAAATGATTGCTTCCATTTAGCCTGTATCAAATTTTTGAAGAGGCTTTGTAAGACCAGACATGAAATGGCATTTCCTGATTAGCTCTCAGGAATACTAACGTGTCTACAGACATGAATCACATCCCCTGTTTGTTCATTCCATTTCACAACAGGAACATGAGACATAACTCACCCAGACCTTAACCAACTTTGGTGGGGAGAGGGGTATCCAGCCTTCCTCCTATGGGATATCCAGCCTGAACTCTCTGCTCATCTGGTCTGAGACAGAGCCCAGCAGTAAGATTAGAGAAGATTAGGTGCCTGATTAGTTTGGTCATGCAGGTAGCCCAGTCAAGAAACTCAGCTTGGTGAGCTTCCATGGTGAAAGGGGAAATAAGAGAGTGGGCCATGGGGTATTTCTCATGTACTAAGATTTTTGACAACCAAATGGATCATTTTGACTCAAGGAACATGGCCAGTGCTGTACAACCTTGTGTTTCCGTCACAATCAGCCACCCATACTTCCCCTCACGCCTTTTCCAGCCAGGTGCTGCCATTCACCTTTCTTACCTTGCATGATGGGTGGTGGAACAGTTTCCCGAGTCAGCAGGAGATGAATAAGAGCTCCTGGTGGGGCTGGAAACTTCTCAGTTTCATGCTCACTTTTGGTTCCTTTGTTTGTACAGCCTTGTACTGTTTTCCATCTAGATTTCTGACCCGTTGCCTCCTAGCAACGAGTAGCTTTTGTCTATGCCTTTACCCCTGACTCACTGGTCTAGATTATTGACCCACTATTTTGCCAGGATCTCTAGGTCATTGTACTTCTTACTACTACTTGCCCCTCTCTTGTTTCCCCCCTCCCCTTTCCTTTTTCCTTCCTTCTCTTTGTATACATTTACTGAGGATTTAGTGTGTGTAAGCTATGAACAAGTTCTGGGGACCCCACGGCATTAGCAGAGAAGATGGATGGAGATAAGTAATTATAATAAAGTGAAATAGGTATTATGCCAGAGTCAGTAGAAGCAGCAATGAAAGACTTTACATAGGGCTGGGGTATCTGTATGAGACAGAGCAGGAGACATGAGACTGGAAGGGAAACCAGAAGCCAGATTTTTTTTTTTTTTTTTTGAGACAGAGTCTCATTCTGTTGCCCAGGCTGGAGTGCAGTGGCGTGATCTTGGCTCACTGCAACCTCTGCCTCCCAGGTTCAAGAGATTCTCCTGTCTCAACCTCCTGAGTAGCTGGGACTGCAGGTGTGTGCTACCATGTTCGGCTAATTTTTGTATTTTCAATAGAGACGGGATTTCACCATGTTGGCCAGGCTGGTCTTGAACTCATGGCCTCAAGTGATCCACCTGCCTCGGCCTCCCAAAGTGCTGGGATTGCAGGCATGAGTCACCACACCCCGCCAGGAGTCAGATTTTATGTCATATTACAGAGGATAAACTTTATCCGAAGGACCACCAGAAGCTCTGAAAAGACTACTAATGATTACTATCTATTGAGCAGTTACCATGGGTTTTTCATACATTAATATTCTCACATTATCCTTTGGTGATAGGTATTATTTGTTAGATTTGTTTTACAGATGAGGAAACTGAGACTTAGAGAATATATCAGTCAGGGGTCAACCAAGGCAACCAAACTTCCTCTAAGTATTTAATCCAAAGGAAATTTAATCCAGGGAATTGGTTATGCAGGTGAAGGAAGAGATGAGAACCCAGACAGCAGTGGTGAGGCAGCTGAGATCAGCAATAGCAGAGAGCAAAAGGGAATGGGCTGTGTTATTGAAGCCCAGGGGCCAGTCACTGGTCAAAGCTGGGACCACAGGAGACATCACTGAAAACAGACATGCCTGCAAGTCCCCACCTTCCACCATCCAGGGTTCTTATTGACTGAATCCATCTGGAAGCCAGAGGGCCTAAGGAGTGTAATAGAGGAAACAGCAGGGGAAGGATACTGTATTGGTGGGGGTCCCAATAGAAATCAGACAGCACACTCAAAGTAGAATAATTTGAGCAGGGTTGATTTACTAACAGCTAAATTACAAAGATGGGGGAGAATAGGGAACCACAGGGGACAGCACAAAGGAACTCGAGGCTGGCGACAGCACAGTGGTTACCATCTGCTATAGTTTTGATAATTGTTTCCTCCAACATTTATGTTGAAATTTCATCCCCAATGTGTCATTATTGACAGATGGGGCCTTTAAGAGGTGACTGGGTCATAAGGGCTCTCCCCTCCTGAATGGAGAAATCCATGCAGAGATTAATGGGTTGTCATGGAGCGAGTCTGGTGGCTTTATAAGGAGAGGAAGAGAGACCTGAGCTCACCCACTCAGTCCCTCAACTATGTGATGCCCTGTGCCACCTCGGGACTTTGCAGAGAGTCCCCACCAGCAAGAAGGTTCTCACCAGATGGCCCTCTCAACGTTGGACTTCCCAGCCTCCTAAGCTATGAGAAATAGACTTTGTTTCTTATAAATTACCCAGTTTCAGGTATTCTGTTATAAACTACAGAAGATGAATTAAGACGCTATCTCTAGGGCCAAAGACATAAGGAGAAGAAGAGGTTGTTGAAACCTGAAGGGAAAAGGAGGGTTGTAGAGCAGGCTACTTGAAAAGAAGTGGTGCTTTCTTGTTGAGGGACACAGCCACAACGTCACAAGGAGGTACCTTCTAGAATATATACTTTGACCTCCTTCTCTTTCCTTCCTCTCATCAGCTGGGGCTCTGTATTGGCCAAGCCCAAAGGGAAGTTCGAGGGCATAAGAGCCCTGTCAATGTAGTATCATTTACAATTTGAGAAACCAAGGCTTGGAGAGTTTAGGTGACTTTTTCAAGGTCACACGCCTAATCTGTAGAACTGGAAATTGAACATATGTGTGACTCCAAATCCATATTTGTTAATCACTGTACTAGACTCTTTGTCCATAGGATCTTTCTTGCATTCATGTCTCAGACCTGATATTTCCACTTTTTGCCCATCTACCTCATTACGGAGTCAAATTTGCACAGACCCTCAGAACTCACAGAACCTTCTGCATCTTGTGACTATTTCCTGTTGTCTGGATTCTGCCTCTCAACACTACTTTGGTTCTTCCTGTTTTAGTAACTGAACATCTATTCACTACTTAACACCACTTGTATTACTAACATTTCCTGTGAAAACAGAACAGTTCTTACGGAACCAAGGGTGTGGCCCACACAAATCATAGGATTCCCAGGTTTTCAACCTAATATAACATAAAAGTGTTTTCTATCAGATGTGGGGTGTATACTAGCTAAAACCAACAGGTAGAAGGGTCAAGTTCGAGAAGGAATTCCAAAGATAAAAAACTATATATTTGAAGATGTTTGTTGTTGCTTTATTTATATTGGTGAGCCATTAGAGGCAGCTCAAGTGTCCAACAACAGGAGGACTGCTAGATTAGTGACTCTCAGCAAATACTGGGTGGAAAGCTTCCCCTTGCCCATTTCTACTTAGAGCATTTTTTTCAAGGCAGAGCCTCTCTCTCTCTTGCCCAGGCTGCAGTGCTGTGGCGTGATCATGGCTCACTCAGCCTTGACCTCTGGGGCTCAAGTGGTCTTCCCACCTCAGTCTCCCAAGTAGCTGGGACTACAAGTGCATGCAATAGTATTTTAATAATTTTAAAAGTCAAAAACACTTATACACAAAATAATAACATTATTTTCCCAGGAAATCAAAAAATAAGAGTTCTCTAGTTTTCCCCCCAAGTTGTTTTACAAAACCAAACTGTCTGTTCAGCTGATGGGGCCAGGACTGTCCCCAAATTCTTTTGCAAGAAGGGAATTTCAGCTCTTAGTCTGTCTCTAAGGGGATGGCTATGGGGACTGTATTTCTCTCCCAAGCCTCTTGAGGGAGGTGTACAAGTTGCACAGCAGAGTCTTGGGGCCAAGGGTTGAGTTAAGTCTTTGAACACTAGCTACTGGGCAGGAAGCAGTTAGCACCTGACTTTGTTTAAGCTGTCCCCCGCAGCTGTTCTATCCATGGCTGGGAAGAGAGCTGGACCACTTCCACAAATGGAGTAAGCAAAGTTAACACAGAACTAGCCGTGGGTGAAATTTCCAGGGAGTGTAGGCTTTGTACAAACAGAGTAAAGACAAGAAGAGCGGGTAGCATCGTAGGCAACTAGAACAATGGCAGGCTGCCCAATGGCAGTGATCTTCCTTGTGGGGGTGGCAGATGAGGGGAGCATGATGCTGAGAGAGCAGACACTTTTTCCCAAACTAGTGGGAACATGTGACCCACAGGAGTGCCAGCCTCCAGTCTGGGTCAGCCTTAGGTGAAGAGGTTGCCTATGATATGTGCTTCTATAAATGACCTACTTTTTCTTTTAATTCAATGATTTCATTCATTTATTCAACAGACTGAGTGCTTACTATGACTAGGGTCTAGGGACACAGGAATGAACAAAATAGGTGATAATTCTCTTCTTATGGAATTTGCATTCTAAAAGGGAGACAGAAAACTGCTACAATAAGTAAAATGTATTGTATATTGAATGAAAGTATGTGCTGTGGAGAAGAGTCAAGCAGAAATAAGGGAGGTAGTGTGTAAGGGGGGTGTAAGTGTCTTTAGGGAAGCCTCACTGAAAAAGGGTGACATTTAAGCAACACCTATTTTATGTTTAGAAATTTTTTAAGAAAAGGTATAAATTAAGGAGAATACAAAAGAAAGCGCCCATTCTCCCATTTCCAGAGATAACCACTGTTAACATTTTGTTGATATCCTTTTACACTCTTTCCTACGTGTGTTTGAACGTGTTACATATTTAAAGGTATGTATGTGTATGCATGGAGATCTGCCTTCCTCACTTTCCAGCACAGTCACAGTTTTCCTTCTTACAAAACTGCATCATCACTTCCACTGGCCACAGAAGATGGGGAAGGGTATAGCATAATGGGGGAGTCAGGGGTCTCACCCCAGTCCGGTCACTTATGTAAGATTTCTGTGTTGCAATTTTTTCATCAGTAAGTTAGGGACCATAGGATTTAACTCGTAGTGTTATTTAGGGGGAGGAGGGGCAATCAAATGATTTACTACTTATGAAGAACTTAGAGGAATCCTTGGCACATAGGAAATGTCTACCAGGAGTTAGGACAATCGGTACTATTTCGGAGTAGAGCCACTTCATCTCTGGCATGGTTTGACAAAGTCAGACAGCAAGGCTGAGCAGGTCAAGGAGGGCCTTTTGCCTCTGGTAATGTGTTTGTATCTAATTCCTGATGCCCGGAAGCCTTGGAGGGCTTTAAGCAGGGGCGTGGCTTGCCTGTATTTATGCAGCTGTGTGGAGAATGAATTGTAATACAGCAAAATGCTTAAAGGGAGGGCAGCCATGAGGCTGTCAGGAACTTGGACAAGAGATGGTGTCAAACTGGAAAGGTGCCAATGAAGGTGGTTAGAACTGATCTGATTGGAGATATATTTGAAAATTAAAGTCAACAAAGAATTATGGGGCTTCCTGGCTCTGGGGAGAGTGATAGCATTTAGATGGGGAAGGCCAGGAGTCCACACTGGGGCTGGGTGTGTGGAGCACTAACTCTCTTTGGTCACATTAACTCCATTACCAGGCTTTGCCCTTCATTATCATCATCACCTTAGCTTAGGCCCTGTCCCCTCTGGACCAGACTATGGCCCTAATGGGTGCATCACAGATGTCCCTGACCCCAGCCTGTGGCCTTTCTCTGACTCTCTCCTGTGGCTTTTCTTAATTCTTCCTTGAGTTTTCCCACTCACTAGCTTTATCCTCTGCTTGCCTGAGCCTGGCTCATGGTTCAAGGCCAAATCTAAGCATCACCTCCTTCACAAAGTTCTTTCCTTTCTGAATTTCAATACAAATTATGTGCATCACCCATTTGGTTTTTAGCACGTTATTCACATTTTCTTTTAAAAATGTGTTTAGAGCTGGGCGCAGTGGCTCACATCTGTAATCCTAGCACTCTGGGAGGCTGAGGCAGATGGATCACCTGAGGTCAGGAGTTCAAGACCAGCCTGGCCAACATGGTGAAACCCTGTCTCTACTAAAAATACGAAAATTAGCTAGATGTGGAGGCAGACGCCTGTAATCCCAGCTATTCAGGAGGCTGAGGTAGGAGAATTACTTGAACCCGGGAGGTGGAGGTTGCAGTGAGCCGAGATCACGCCATTGCCCTCCAGCCTGGGTGACAGAGTGAGACTCCATTTCAAAAAAAAAAAAAATGTGTTTAGGGTCAGGAATAGCAAGCTCACGCCTGTAATCCCGATACTTTGCGAGGCTGAGGAGGGAGGATTACTTGAGCTCAGGGGTTTGAGACCAGCCTAGGCAATGTAGGGAAACACTGTCTCTGCAAAAAGTTGAAAGAAAAGCAACTAGCCAGGCATGGTGTTGTATGCCTATGGTCCCAGCTACTCGGGGGACCTGACATGGGAAGATCGCTTGAGCATGGGATATCAAGGCTGCAGTGATTGCTCCACTGAACTCCAACCTGGGCAACAGAGTGGGACCTTGTCTTTTAAAAAAAGTGTTCATGTTCCTCCACTATCCCCTGAACCTTGGCTGACAGGACCGCAAAGACAGAAACAGTGTCAGGCCCTGGGGCCTGAATGTGTGGGGAGTTTTGTGAGGCATGGTAAAGACAGAAGGGGCCCTTAGGGGAGAATGGCAAACAGGACGACTCCACACACTTCACAAGAGCTCAGGGATGACTCTGCACAGTATCCCATTCGTGCTAAATTCCACCCAGAGTGGAATTTATGAGTCCTATTCCCAAGGGACTCATATCATCTGGTGCGTACATTTAGGCCATTTTCTCTGGTGTATGAACTGTCCAGAGACAGTAGGAGATGACGGAGCAGGCAGCCCTTTGGATAACTGGCCACCTGTCCTTGTTTTGCCACAGGCCCTGTTCTGTTGTCAGCCAGGTTCTGAGCCCAAATCTGAGGCAAACCCATCCCTGCAGAACTCATCCCAGGCCAGTGCTCTGGGTTTGTAAAACGCCTGAGCTGCTGTCTTTCATTGGTTCCAGTGGTCAGGCCGGCCTACTGGTAAATGGATATAGTTTATTTTTCAGTGCCTGAACAAAGGTGTCTTCCCTGTGGACCTCTCCAGGGCCTGGAATTATTTTATTAGTCTCTTCTTTGAGTCAAATTAAGTATTAAGAGTTTGTATGCCATCATTAGAGGTGATCGACATCTTGGCCCCATTCAATTTATTGCATTAACCAGCCAGGCAAGGTTTGAGCGACCCTCCCTCCCTTTACCCTTTCTCCTTCTCCTTCCTCCCAATCTCCTTTCTCCTCTTGCAGCATCTGTTTACAGGCACCCTTTGGTAAGGTTGGGGAAGTGGTGCTGCAGAGGTGTGGATCTGCTTCAGGGAGCCCTCTGGAAGTTCAGGCCCAGAGTGGGGAGCAGGGAGGGAAGTGCTGGAGTGGCCTGGGGCTGCAGGAAGACACTGGGCTTCTTGGCTGAGCACACACTTTCACAATAGCTCCTGTGTTAGCCTGAGTGATGGCCACCAAAGACTTGCACGCTTGAATTCCTGGAACTTGTGAATGTTACCTTATGTGGCAAGGGGGACTCTGCAGATACAACTAAGTTAAGGACCTTGCGATGGAGAGATTTTCCTGGTGGGCCTCAAATGTAGTCTTCAGTGTCCTTATATGAGGGAGACAGATGGAGCTTTAACACAGAGGACGAGACAAAATGACCACAGAGGTAGAGATGGGAGTGATGGGGTCATGAGCCAAGGATTCTTGGCACCAATGAGAAGCTGGAAGGGGCAAGAAACAGGTTCTCTCCTGGGGCCTCCACACCCCTTGATTTTAGGCCTATAAGGATGAGTTCAGACTTCTGGTGTCCAGAATTGTAAGATAGTAGCTTGTGTTGTTTTAAGCCACCAAGATTATGGTACCTTGTTATAGCAGTGATAGCAAATGAATACAGCTCATGGGCGCACCTTAATTCTGGGTTATCTAAGGAGGCTTCTGAGACCTAAGGGTTCGAAAGTTGTAGCTTCATGAATGCTTGGACCCAACTGGACACCCCAGGCCAAACAAGGCCTTTTGCTCTAGGTCAGATTTGCTCTCCCAGGGGAGGTCTAATCAGTTTAAAATGGAACCTGGATGCGGTGGCTCACGCCTGTAATCCCAGCACTTTGGGATGACGAGGTGGGCAGATCACCTGAGGTCAGGAGTTCAAGACCAGCCTGGCCAACATGGAGAAACCCCATCTCTACTAAAAACACAAAAATTAGCTGGACGTGGTGGCAGGTGCCTATAATCCCAGCTACTTGGGATGCTGAGGCAGAAGAATCACTTGAATCTGGGAGGCGGAGGTTGTGGTGAGCTGAGATAGTGCCACTGCACTCCAACCTGGGTGATTGAGCCAGACTCTGTCTCAAAAAAAAAAAAAAAAAAAAAAAAAAAAGAAAAAACCAAAAGAAATCTAAAGTATATGATTCATTGTGAAGAATCGGCTCACACAATTGTGGAGGCTGAGAAATCCCACAGTCCGTCATCTTAAAGCTGGAGACCCAGCAAAGCTGGTGGTCAAGTTCTGAGAGCCAGAGGGCTGATGGTATATGTCCCAGTCAAGGGCAGGAGAAGACTAATGTTCCAGTTCCAGTAGTCAAGCAGAGAGAGCCAATACCCCCTTCCAGCACCTTCGCTTTCTACGTAGGCCCTCAGTAGACTGGAGGATATCTTCCCACACTGGGGAGGGCTGTCTGCTTTACTCAATCCACTGATTCAATGCTAATCTCATCCAGAGACACCCTCAGACACACCCAGAAATCATATTTAATCTGGACACCCCAAGTTTCAGTTGAGTTGAGGTTTAAAATGAGCCTTCACACAGCCTTACAACTTAGGTGCCATTTCCCCCCAGTGAGCTCCCTCCTTATTCTCTGAGAACACAAGGAGGTACTACTCAGAACACAGCCCAGCTGGCCATCACCAGCTACATAAATTGTGGGGTCTAGTACAAAATGAAAACGCAGAACTGCTTCTTCTACACTTGAGAAGAATCTCATCTCAAGATGGCGGGAGCAGGGCATTCACCAGGCATGGTGCCTACTGCAGGCCCAGTCCCGAGCTACCACAGGTCATGCTCCCATGAAGAGGCCTCCTGCCTCTGGCCTCTGTTCTATTTCTAGGTTGGACTTCCACCTCCTACACCATTTTTCTTCTTGGAGTACATGAAGCTTTTTAAGAAAGCCACTTCTTTTTGGCTCCATTTCTTCTTCATGGAAAAGGCTTCCACTCTCGAAGTTTGCCAAGCCACAAATAGAGCCTGCTTGAAGAGTGAAATGAGACTCAGGATCCTGCTGATAACTCCGATGTTTTAAAAACAAACAAGGACAACTATAAAGATAGTTTATGGGCTCATTAAAAATCTCCAAACCACAGTATCAGCCACAGGATGGAGGGTGTCATTTGAGGAAAACTCTGTAATGCACCACGGTGAACCCGCCCTGCTGAAGCTCCGTGGTGGCACAGGGGCCTCTGGCAGGACAATGTGCTTCTCAGAGTGAGCAGGGAGTGGGAGGCCCCCACAGGCTCTTGTGGCAGAAGGGAGTCAGGAGTGCCCATGCAAACATAGGGCATAAGTGGCTTTTTTTTTTTTTTGAGACGGAGTTTTGCTCTTGTTGCCCAGGTTGGAGTACGCTGGTGCGATCTTGGCTCACTGCAACCTTCACCTCCCAGGTTCAAGAGGTTCTCCTGCCCTCAGCCTCCTGAGTAGTTGGGACCACAGATGTATGCCACCACACCTGTCTACTTTAAAAAAAAAATTATTTGTAGCAATGAGCATCTCCCTATGTTGCCCAGGCTGGTCTTGAACTCCTGGGCTGAAGTAATCCTCCCACCTCCACCGCCCAAAGTGCTGAGATTACAGGTGTGAGAGCTCAGCCTTATATTTTTAGTTTATACTTTAGGAAGGATTATCAGAAATGAAATGCAAGGTAGTGCCTAAAGCTGGGAAGGAGGTGGGGGTGGCTAGAAGGACAAAAATGAGTGGAAGATGAGGATGAGAGAAGAAGGGTGTGCTATTGATCGGCAGGAGGGCCAGGAATTGGGCCCCTTGCTCCAGGGTTTTTAACTTTATTCATGCCATGGAACCCCCAGCAGCCTGGTGAAGCCAGTGGAACCTTTCTCAGAGGAATATTTTAAAATGCATAAAATAAAATTCATAGAATTCCACAGCAGAGTGTAATAATATTAAAATATGGTTATCAAAATGCTTACAATACACATTTGTGATATAATAACATATGTGCCTTTTTTCTAATGCATTAAATAAGACCTAGTGGCAGTTCTATTAATTATTTTAATTTAGAAGTAGTGCTATTAGTAAATGCTATTTCAAGGTATCTGCAACAATTATTATTTGATATGAAAATATCTGATTTTTACTAGTAAAAAAGTTGTAGGGACTGCTGTAAGTACAGAATTATAGTTTATACTCTAGACTGACAGCCTTTCGAATTGAAAGAAATGCTAAATATCCATTTGAGGCTGGTGAAAATAAAGTTGTAATCTTTTTCCATCCAACTTCATGGACTTGCTGAATTCTCTCTTTGGAACACTTGTGGGTCTATTGGTCCCTAAGTTAAGAACCTCTCTGCAGAAGTTAAAAATTACCTGTGCAAACCTAGTGGGGGCAGAAAAAAGATCAGGTCCTCAAGACCTTATAAATCAGACGGGCAACTTGAGGTAATGTTTGCTAATTGCTGCAGATAAAATGCTTGGGCAGAGGGTTTTCATTTACTTTATTTACACTGGTTTTATAAAAATCATTATATAAAGTTCTTTGAAATGTGCCCATGGCTTGTGAATTGTACACAGCTGGATTTATTAAAAGGATGGTTAATTAAGGAGGTGTCAAAGAAGTGGGGTGATGGATGTCATTAGCCAATCTGCATAGTGTCCAGGAGAGCCTGTGGGGCTCCTTAAGTGGGTCTCATTGAAGTCACCTCCAGAGCCGTGGAGATGGGTGTTGGCAGCCTTCTGAGCATTTCATTAGGTTGTTACTCCCATGTGCATGTGGAGGAAGCCATAGCCAAACAACCTCAGAGAGCACAGGCCTGTACCTGAGGCAGCTTTCTTCTCACATTGTTTTTGCTCTCCTTATTGTTTTGGGTTTGCCAACTCTTTAAACAAGTAGTTCATCAAGTCAGGTGTGCAAATTACATAATTCCAATTCCTATAAATGCTCCCAGGGAAGCGAATAGAACCAGGCAGTGTTCTGCTGTATGCACAAGTCCTGAAGTCAACAGCTGTTGCTCTCAGGTTACCAAGGTAACTTGCTCATGCCAACTATGATGGTGGCAGCAAAAGGGATGAAGAGAAGACCACACATTGACTCCCTTTAGAAAACTCCAGGACCTTATGAAACAGTGTACTACAGCTACTGTTTCCACCACCTGTAATAAAATATAATAGTTGGTTCACCACTAATAAAGGGTCCAGCAGTATTCTAAGTCTTTATATATTACCTTGTTGAATCCTTGGTTGACTATCTAAGAAGTAGACATTATTATTCCTATTTTGTAGATAATAGGGAATATTATACACAAATAGCTCAAGTGAGGGAGCTGGAATTTGGACCTATGTCATCAGAGTTAGTGATTATGGAAAGATTTTTATACTTAAACAACAATCCTCTTTTTAAGTCAGTAGCAGAGGTCCTTTTACTTTTACAAGCTTGTTTTTATATCATGAATGATTAGGAAGGCTGAATATGAAGCCGTTTAAAGTTAATTTCTTTTTAGACAGTCTTGCTCAGGTACTTAGGCTGGAGTACAGTGGTATGATCTCGGCTCACTGCAACCTCCACCCCTGAGCTCAAATGATCTTCCCACCTCAGCCTCCCAAAATGCTGGGTTTACAGGCATGTGCTACCATGCCCAGCTAATTTTTGTATTTTTCGTAGAGATGGGTTTCACCATGTTGGTCAGACTGGTCTTAAACTCCTGGGCTCAAGCGATCTGCCTGTCTCGGTCTCCCAAAGTGCTGGGATTACAGGCATGAGCCACCGTGCCTGGCCAAGTTAAAATTTTAAGAAGTATTGGTCCTCAAACCTGAAGGAAGAGTTTCTTGAGAAGATAATCTGATATTCAAAATCATTGGCATTTGACTTTTCAAAACCACCTCCATAACATAAAGACTGGCAAGGTGATTAGCATTCCCTTTTCCCACTGCCAGGATGCACTCAGTATTCAATGGTTTGTTCAATAAGACAGCCACTTTTTATTCAATAACAAGGTGAACAACCAAGTCCAGGTTGAAACCTAGTTTTAAAGCTTTCTCAGCAACTCTCAAACCACTTTTCTTTTCCTTTTTTTTTTTGAGACGGAGTGTTGCTCTGTCGCCCAGGCTTAAGTGCAGTGGTGCGATCTCACTGCAACCTCCACCTCCTGAGTTCGAGCAATTCTCCTGCCTCAGCCTCCTGAGTAGCTGGGATTACAGGCGTATGCCACCACGCCCAGCTAATTTTTGAATTTTAAGTAGAGACGGGGTTTCACCATTAGGCCAGGCTAGTCTTGAACTCCTGACCACAGGTGATCTGCCCACCTTGGCCTCCCAAAGTTCTGAGATTACAGGCGTGAGCCACTGCACCTGGTCTCAAACCATTTTTAAAATCCCAAAGCAGACACAAACTGAGGCACAACATCATCCTCGAAGTTGTTGTTGTTATCATCAGGAGATGCAGCCTTCCTGGGGCCCCATGACATATCCCCCTTTAATGCAGTTGTTTAGTTAATTGACCCTGAGTGTGCCCAGCTAAGTAGTCAGTTGCATCAGGCAAAGAGCACTGGGTTTGAGACCTGGACCTGCTAGGTGATGTCCGTTGGAGAAGTCAGTTATTGACCTCTTTGAATCTCATTTTTCTCTAGTTTTAAAATAGACCTAGCACCATCTGTATCCTGAGGTCACTGTGCGGACTGCCTGAGATGATCTGTAGGCAGGCATATTTTTGTTCTTTTGTGCTGCTATAACATAATACTGCAGACTGGATAATTTAAAATAAACAAATTTATTAGGCTCGTGGTTCTGGAGTCTGGGAAGTCCAAGATCAAGGGGCTGCATTTGATGAGGCCCTTCTTGCTGTCATGCCACGGCCAAAGGGCAAAGAGAAGGTGAGAGGGAGCAAGAAGGGAAGGGGGCCAAGAGCATCCTTTTATCAAGAGCCCACTTCTGCCCTAGTTAACCCATTCCCACAATAATGACCCTAATCCATTCAGGAGAGCGGAGCCCTCAGGACCTAATCACCTCCTAAGGGTCCCACCTCTCAACACCATTGCATTGGGGATTAAGTTTCCACACATGAACTTTGGGGGAACACATTCAAACCATAGCAAAGCACTTACTAAGTTGTGTGCAAATGTTATAGGTTGCTTGTCCCAGTTAAGGCCTAAAGAGCATTGCTCCTTGTAGAAAGAGCTTCAGTGAATTATGCTCCCGGAAGTGGGGATGCCACAGGCTACCAATATACAGGCTGTCTTTCTTCTCAATTTATAGGCACACAATGACCAGAAGAGCCACCTGTCACTTAGTATTAGCATGTACACATTTGTATTGTCACTTACCTTGTTAAAGTCGGCACTAGTCGACCTTTGGGGCAGAAGTTTTGGTTAATTGTTTCATATCACTAGTACCTCCAATGGCTCCTGCAAAAAAAGTACTCAGAAAACATAGGCAGCTGGTAACATTTATTGAGCACAAATCATGAGACGAGAACTGTTCCAAGCACTCCACATTGATTAATGTACATAATATTCACAACAAGCCTTTGAAGTTGGTACTATCTCCCCATCCCTATTTTGTAGATGGGGAGACAGAAGCAAAAGAGGAGTAAAAGCTCACATAGGTGAGAGGCAGGGCAGAGTTGTGCACACAGATGCCGTGACTGAGAGCCCAGAGTCTAAACCAGTCTGCTCTATTGCATTTTCTTTTTTCTTTTTCTTTTCTGTTTTTTTTTTTTTTTTTTTTCGTTTGTTTGTTTTTGAGACAGAGTCTTGCTCTGTCGCCCAGGCTGGAGTGCAGTGGCACGATCTCGGCTCTCTGCAACCTCCACCTCCCAAGTTCCAGCAATTCTGCCGCCCCAGACTTCCAAGTAGCTGGGATTACAGGCACATGCCACCACACCTGGCTAATTTTTGTATTTGTAGTAGAGACGGGGTTCTGCCATGTTGGCCAGGCTGGTCTCAAACTCCTGACCTCAGGTGATTTGCCTGCCTCGACCTCCTTCAGAGTGCTAGGATTACAGGCAGCAGCCACACTGCACCTGGCCTGCTCTATTGGTTTTTAAATGTGTGCTCTGGATGAGCACTGGCAGGTAAGAAAGAAGGGAAGACTTCTGCAGCCGCCCAATTGTGCAGACACACCATTTCTTGTCTGTGGCGGGTTGAATAGTATACCTGAAAATTTACGTCTACCCAGAACCTCAGAATGGAAATAGACTCTATTTGGAAATAGGGTCTTTGACAATGTAATTGGTTAAGATGAGGTCATACTTGACCAATCTCACATGTGTCCTTATAAGAAGGAAATTTGAACGCAGACACACAGGGGAGAAAAGTATGTGAAGACAAGGGCAGAGATTGGAATGAGGCATCTACAAGCCCAAGAATGCCGTGGACAGCCAGCAAACCACCAGGCAGCGGAGAGAGGCATGGAGCAGATTCTCCTTCAGACCCCCCGGAAGGAATCAACCTTGCTGACATCTTGGTTTGGGTCTCTGGCCTCAGGATCTGTAAGAAAATAAATTTCTGTTGTTTTGAGCCACCCAGTCTGTAATAGTTTGTAACGACAGCCCTGGGAAATTAATACACCTTCTTTCTGTCTGTTCTCTGCTTTCCAGTGAAGTGAAGGGAAGTATCGCACAGATGACTCAAAAACATAAGAATCTGAGGCTTTGGGGGGTTTAGCTTTGCATGAGCTCATTTCCTTTTTCTCTGATTAAACCTCGTGGAAAACCAGCCCACTCAGATTAAGAAAGAGTGAGAGGGTCCCATGGGCCATTATCTCTTGGTAAAGTGAAATCAATCCCAGAAGGCAGACTGCTTGAAAAGCCCATCTTCATTAATCAACCAATAAGGCTGTGAAGTGGAAATGTGCACTTCCTTTTGCCTCTTTTGTGTGCGGAGAAGAAGGGAGAGCTAGAGAGAGGTCATCCCAGCCTAAGAATTTGAATTGGTCTATGAAAGAGAGAGCTGTAATTTCCAATATCTGCTCTGATGCTTTGGGGTGGAGTCCTGGATCAAATGGCCTGGTCAGCAAAGTATTTCACTGACAGCACAGTTATGTGCTGAAGTTTAGGTTTAGGAAGAGGCTAGAGGTTGCTGAATTTTTTGGCATGACTGACAATAAGAAATTCTGCTTAGATGTTGCCAAGGGGCAGGGAAGAAGGAGCACAGTGCTATGGGAGAGGCCCACACGCTATTCAGAGAGGCTACCCTGAGATGTGCCTGGTTGGTGGGCTTGGCCATGGTTCTTTTAAGAAGAGGTACAGCTGATATTCCATTTAAAGTTGGTTACGTGAGACTATGATTTAACTCCCCACCCTGGTTGCATTAAACCTTCAGAAAAAGTTTTCTGAATATACACCCCTCTATTAATCATCCTATGGGGAAAAGAAGTGCCCTCAGAGACACACTGGGAGGAACCAGCAACCGTTAGCTTTTTTTTTTTTTTTAACCATCTACCGCCCTTCCTCTGTTCCCACCGTTTGTGAGCTTGGAATTTAACTCTACTTTGAATAAACCCTAAAGGGTACTGAAATCATCAAGCAATGGGATTTGAAGCACCACTACCAGGCTGTTCAGACCTACGTCTTCCTTGTTCTGAGGGCCAATTATAGGAAAGGCATCCTGCTGGGTGCAGTAGCTCATGCCTGTAATTCCAGCACTTTGGGAGTCTGAGGTGGGAGAATCGCTTGAGCTCAGGAGTTTGAGGCCAGCCTGGGTAACACAGTGAAATACTGTCTCTACTAAAAACCAAAACATTAACCGAGTATGGTGTCACTTACGTGTGGTTCCAGCTACTCTGGATGCTGAGGTGAGAGGATCACTTGGGCCAGGGAGGTTGAGCCTGCAGGGAGCCATGATCGTGCCACTGCACTCCAGCCTGGGTGATGGAACCAGACCCCATATCAAAAAAAAGATAAAATAAAATAAAAAAGGAAAGGCATCCTATGAGTTGTACCAGGGACACAAAAGCTTGTAGGACCTAACCCTGTTGCGGTGGACTGAATGCTTATGTTCCACCAAAACTCATATCCTAAAGCCTCACGTACAATGTGATAGTAGTTGAATTGGGGCCTTCGTGGGGAGGTCAGTAGGTCATGACTGTGGAGCCCTCATTAATGGGATTTCAGTCCTTATAAAAAGAGGAAGAAACATGGGATTTTCCTCTTTGCTCTCTGCCCTGTGAGGATACAGCATGAAGACAGGTTTCTGCAAACTAAGAAGTGGGCTTTTACCTACAGTGACTCTGATGGTGCCTTGGTCTTGGACTCTCCAGCTTCCAGAACTGTGAGAGATAAATATTTGTTGTTTAAGCCACCCAGATTTAAACAACAGATAGTCATCTGTTACGGCAACCTGACCTGACTGAGATACCTGGCCTCAAAGAGGTTCCAACCCTGAAAGGCAAAGGCAAGACTGACTACAATTAGGACTGCCTTAACTGAAGAACAAACAGCAGTTTCATAGCTTCAGAGGAAGCAAAAGAGCACTTCTGGCCAGAGTGATCAAGGACCTGATGTGAGATATTTAAGGTAATCTTCCAATAGATAGAGTAGAGGTATATGGCTTGTCTCTTTCTTGAGTACACTCGTACTCCCTTTTCTTGAGTGTGAAATTTTCCCTTTTCAATAAATCTCCATAAACAAAAACAATAGAAGTGTAAGGGTGTGTGTGTGTGCATGTATGTGCACATGTGCATGCATGCACACACACATGTATATCCCATCTTCCAGGCAGACCACAAGGGGCACTATTTACACAGGATATAATGTGAATGGTGCTATCTGGAATTGCACTGTAGGTGGTTCTGCTTCCAGGCCTAGTTAATGGTACTACCCAACAGGTGAGAATAAAGCTAGGGGTACCCATGCCTGACAGTTCTACTCCTCTCAGTAAGGCAGTGGAGGAGGAGGTGGCAGATCTTTTTGTTAGCAATGGGTCAAAAGCAAGAAGATGAAATGTTGTAGTCATAAATTAAAGGCCCCATACTTGGGCCAAAGAGCCAACTGAATAAACTCCACAAGAAGTAGGAGACTCAGTTGAGTAGCAGCACACATCAAAACTTGTCCATGATAAGCTCATACTGAATCAAGTGAAGTGATCGGGGGAGGTGGAGGGGTGTTAAAAAATGTGGTGCCTTAAAAGCCAGTGTGGGCTGGGCGCGGTGGCTTATGCCTGTAATCCCAGCACTTTGGGAGGCTGAGGCGGGTGCATCACTTGAGGCTAGGAGTTAAAGATCAGCCTGACCACATGGTGCAACCCTGTCTCTACTAAAAATACAAAAATTAGCCGGGCATGGTGGTGGGTGCCTGTAATCCCAGCCACTCGAGAGGCTGAGGTGGGAGAATCACTTGAACCTGGGAGGCGGAGGTTGCAGTGAGCTGAGATCATGCCACTGCATTCCAGCCTGGGTAACAGAGTGAAACTCTGTCTCAAAAAAGAAAAAAAAAAAAGACAGTGGGATCTCAGGCTGCATTAATAGAAAAAAATAAGGGAAAGCAATTCTAAAATTGTCAAAGGGAGAAAAAATTAGGTATGCAAATCCACTAGTCTTGTAGAAGGTTTCCAAAAGCTAAGGTTAACACGCTTTCTGGAAACATCATACACTGTCTTGCATTGACTTTAAATGGTGGGGTTTGAGGAGATATAACATGGACGGGAACTTGAGAATGAAATAGAAGATATGGGTAGACAGGGGAGATGGACAAGGAAGGTATTTGATGGAGGATAAAATCTTTAAAAGCTCATTAGAATTTTAAAAATATTTTTACAGTGAATATATATAATTTTTGTAATTTAAGTTAGATTAATTTAAGACAAGGGAAGTGATAGGTTCTATGTCACACTGGTCAAACCATACTGGAAACAGGAATTCAGTGGGCACCAGACAGAAAAACTGGAGGACATTTGCAGGAGAATGGCTAATATCGGGCAAGGTCTCAAAACCGTGTGATGAAGGCTGGAAAAAGGATTGGGCATGTTTCAATCTGGAGGAAAGGCTTTTCAATAATTGGAATGGCCACTACTTTTGAAAGAGAAAGTCCACTTATTCTAGATGGCGTGATAAACACAGAGAAAATATTAGAGTTAAATTATATAGCATAACTTAAAGAATAAACTGCCTGGCTAGGTGCGTGGCTCACATCTGTAGTCCCAGCACTTTGGGAGACTGAGGCAGGAAAATTGCTTGAGCCTGAGAGGTTGAGGTTGCAGTAAGCTATGATCACACGATTATACTCCAGTCTGGGTGAGGGAGAAAAGCCCTGTCTCAAAACAAAAGCAAACAAACAAAAAGTAAACAAACAAACAAACAAACAAAAAATATATATATACACTCTTTTTTTTTTTTTTTTGAGACGCAGCCTCACTCTATTGGAATGCAGTGGCGTGATCTCAGCTTACTGCAACCTCCCGCTCCGGGTTCAAGTGACTCTCCTGCCTCAGCCTCCCGAGTAGCTGGAATTACAGGCACCCACCACCATGCCTGGCTAATTTTTGTATTTTTAGTAGAGACGGGGTTGCACCATGTTGGTCAGGCTGGTCTAGAACTCCTGACCTCAGCTGATTTGTCTGCCTCAGCCTCCCAAAGTGCTGAGATTACAAACGTGAGCCACTGTGCTGGGCCAAAAATCTACTTTTTAATAGTCTCTTGGAAAATAGTGTTCTCATTGATTTAAGTAGAACATTGGAACTTGATCATTGGAAAGGTGGTGAGGTTACATAAATTTAAAAGTGACTTTGCATTCTAATGTATTATGGCAGATATTGTGTGTCTGCCCACAGCTAGAGTCCCTTCCTGTTTAGGTAGCATGTTCAGGAAATAAGGGTCTATCCCCAACTCAGGGGTGGGGTGCAGTGAGGGCAGGATACACCCTAATTGGTCTTAGTCAAGTACGTGATTTTAATTCTCTTCACCACTGATTGGTTTAGTGGCAGGCACGTGGCTAGTTATGGCCAATAAGATATGTGAGGAATTCAGCTGGGTTAATTTCCAAGCCTTCTCAGAAATTAATTTTGCTCCCTGATAAAAGGAGGGAGAGCGAGGAGGCCTCCTTCCTTTTGTTGCCTTTAATTGATTATGTAAAAATATGCCACTTATAAGTCCAACAGCCGTCTTACCACTGTGTAGACCAAATCCAGTCTCTGTGATGAGCCCCTCATCAAACCTGGATCACCAGTTTCTGATTAGCCATTTCATTTTGTGAGATAATTAAAGATCTTCATTTCTTAAGCCACTGTTATTTAGGCATGTTAGTTGTCCCTGCAACCAGGTGCTTGCTAACTCAATCAAACTTTATGAGTCTAAGAAAATCACTAACTTTGGGTAGGTATGATATATTTAATATAACACATGTCTTCCTGAAAAGATGCATGTCAATAAAATTGCTGTAGGTTGAATTTTACTCCAAGTGCATGAATGAAACTATTATCCTGAGAACATCTTGAGTACTGAGCTCCATCGTAGGCCCTGAATTTAAAGAGGAAGCTGAAAGTTTCCCAGAGGAAAACAACTAGGATGACGGGAAATCTGGAACTCGTGTGAAAAAGGGACTGGGGGAGGCTACTCTGAGAAGAGAAACCTAGTATTTGGTCATGGGTAGGGGAAGAGATATTTGATGGTTTTCCTTATAGAACACAGCTTTAATGTATTTGCTAGATAGCTCCGAAGGCAGAACTAGGGCCAGTAGTAGGAAGTACAGGGAAGCAAATTCCAGTTTGTTGCAAGAAAGAACGTTCTAAGAACTAGAGCTTCCCACAATAAACTGAGAGGCCTTAGGAGATGCTAAGGTCCAGGGGAGCAGTCAGTCAGTAGCTGTCTAGCCACGTTGTTCAAGAGAATTCCAGCCTTCAGTGGCATTGCATGAGTTGATTCTGAAAAGTGCTTAGAAACAGAGTGTTCTTCATTAGCACTATTTTGCAAATGAAGAAACCGAGGCTTAGTGAGGAAGATGACGTGTCCAGAGTCTCACCGCTGGCTGGAAGCTGAGATGAGTCTGGGAAGAAAGTGGGGTGTGGAGGTGGAATGGCTCCATATAAACCCTTGAGAATGCAGGACTGGATCTTGGAGCACACTTGGAACTTTGGAATGTGAACTTTGCAGGACCCTGCACTTCCTTTCAGACACCACAAGAGCCAGACTGAGCTCTCCAGACTTGTGATGGGAATTCAGGAAGCTGGCCCTACAGGCCTCAGCCCATCATAAAGAGTGAGGCTTAAGCATTAAGAAACAGGAATGATGCCAAGTCACACCACTGATACAGATCAATCAGAAGGAACTCTGGCCTGTATGTTGCACCAGGCAGGTGATCCAGCCCCCCAAATCAGCCCTGCTAAAGTCTTGCAGACCCAGAAGTAGAAAAAGATCCTTTGGGTGCAGCTAGTAGGACGTACTTCATCCTCACTTGAACCAAACCTGGCTGCAGAAAGGGGTTTAATGAGGCTCCAGGTAGCCACACTGGGGCAGATTGTAGTCTCTAAGAAACAGACTCTGAGCCGCTGAACTTGGCCCACAGGTTCACTGGGGAGTGCTTTGGGAATAAATCCTGCTGGAGAGTGAGTGGGGCTGAATTGGGCAAAAGGAGAAGCTGAACTGTGATGCGGTTGGAACAGAGGCCTCAGTTGGTCCTACGGGGGCTCTAGAGCTGGAATGTCCCTGCAGAGATGTCTCAACTAAGGCAAGGGGATGGGGCTTTGTACCCGTCATCAAACAGTCTTTGCAGGCAGGCTGCCCTCAGAAAAGGGCGTAGGCTTAAGCAAGACCATGTCCTTCAGAAGAAGGCAATTCCTGAAGCAGGACTCGGCTCTGAGCTATCAGTAGCCAGCACTCCCTGCAGTTGGAGTAATGAGAGTAAAGTCCCGAAGGGGCCAGCTGGGTGGTACACCATGGCATTGCCAGAGAGAATCACTCCCCTCTGCCCGCTGAACACCATGGCAGGGTGCCGCGCAAACCCCTTCTTTGTCCTCTGGGGAGCCCTTGCAGCATATGATGAGGACCCTGTGGCTAAATTAATGCTCCAAAGTGTAAACTCTAGATGGGGAAGGAGACCCGGGAGGGTCTCTGTAGGACCAGCTTCTTTCCCCAAAACTCCACCAGCAGAGGAGGGGACGCAAACGCTGGGCGCACGCTTTCCACCCGGGGACCCCAAAGGAGCACCAGGCAGGCTGGTGGCTGGGAGTGGGGATGCTGTCAGAAGGAAACACCCACGTGTGAACAAAGCTGGTCAAGGTTGGAGTCATGGATTTTGGAAATTTGGTGATTCCCAGCCAAAAGAAGTGCGTCAGACACAATGACCCGACACGCCCAGGATCAACATCCTCTGGAAAAGAAGACACCCGAATCAGGACTTTTTTTGTTTCCTTGACTAGGTGGGATGCCTCATGGCAGGATGTGGCCGCTTCAGCTGCCACGGAGCCTCTCTCAGCCTGTCACAATATAGCGCGGAGTTGTGTCACAATATAGCGCGCATGTTGTCTCTGCACTGCACTGCCGGGACGCTCCCCGTTTTTTCTGTAAACTCTCGTGAGCCAAGGGCACCCCATGCTCTCTGCATCTGCAGGACACCTCGCACAACTCAGAAGGCCTATTTCCAATCTGCCAGCAGACTCTTTCCCTCCCTCCCATACAGGGCGGCTATTCTTAGTTGTCAGGAAACAGATTTTATTTTCTCTAAGCAGAGTGACGGGAAGTTAAGCACAAGATGCCCTAAGTTTTGTCTGAGCTGCTTGAACTGAGGGCCCAGGGGGCGCTTCTCTTAGGGAGTCTGTGGAGGGGTGGGGGATGGTGGCCTCAGGAACTGAGATTCCAAGGAGAGGCTGTGCTTCCTCAGCCCTGCACATTCCCCCAGGCTGTGGGGATTAGGGCAGAGGCAGAGAGCAGAGTCCCTGGCCCGGGCTGCGTAAATTCACTGACCTGGTGTTCATGTGGGCCTCCCACGCAACTCCATGAGGTGGGGACTAGGAGCATGCCACCTGACAGAGGAGGACAGTGAGGCACAGAGAACTCAAGGTCACACAGCTTAACGGGGGAGGGGAGAACTTCAGCTTTAGCAGTGGAGTGGAGCCGGGGTTGGCACACGGCCATCCCGAAACTGTGCTTAGAGTCGTTGCCCTGCACTGTGGGTTAGGACCACTCACCAGTGACCTGGTGAAGTCATGGCTGTAGTTTCCCGGCTATTGGCCAAGCTACCCGCACAGGGACAGCAAGGGCAGTGAGAAGGAACAGCGCCGGGCACCCCGGGACTCATTTCTTGGAGTAAATGAAAGCAGTTTATGAAATAAGCACAACTTGACTGAATGTGAGAAAAAGCAACTTGATTCATTCCTGCCCTCCTCAGGAAACTTGAAGGGTGCATTTCCTACCTCTAGAGGGGATCTCAGGCAACACCCATTACTCTTCCAGAAAAGTTTAGATAATTGCAGGTGAAATCCAATGTGCTATCTAAACTCTACACAGTACCTGGTTCAGAGCACCCTCTCTTTCCTCAGTGTATCGGTGTCTAATGGCTGCCATCACCAATGACCACCAATGTGCTGGCTTAAAACAACAGAAATGTATTCTCTCACAGTTCTGAAGGGGAGAAGTCTGAAATCCTTTTTCCAAAAAGGTCACATAGATAGGTTCTGGGGGTTCAGGGTGTGAACACAGGTGTTGGGCAGGCACCATTTAACTCACTACACCCACCTGGGACCTACTTTAGTTTGGGAAGCCTGCAGAGTGTGTGGGCGTGTGGGTGGGGGTTCATCTTTCTTTGCCTTGCTCTTGGCCCCTGGGTGGGCTGGCCCAGGACTGGGGCGGAGAGGAAGGCGGCAGGCAGGCTGAGGTGAACCTGACTGCTCCCTATGCATTCCAAGGCTGGTGCCTTTGGACACGGCAGGTGTTGGAGGTTGGTTTTTACTACATAGGGCAAGTGTATGGGTTATTAATCCCCCGCTGCCCTCCGCCCTCTAATTTCACAGCTGGGCTATGGGAAAGACACATGCATCCTTGGCCCATATGATTCTGGAAGTGCTGCTGTTCCCATTGTACCAGCTCCCACCACTGTGCCCCCTGGCAAGAACACCACCCTCCACAACCTCTAGATTATCCGGGTGGGAATCAGATTTTAGTCCCAGTGTTCCTTGAACACCAAGAGGTAGCTGTCCAGGCTCTGTGAGAGGTTGTTGGGAAGTTCCTTCCCACCTGGCTCAAAGTGTGCAGGAAGAACTCTGTTACTGCATGGAGAAGGAAAATGCACAGCAGATAGACAGCTGTAAGCAGAACCGCCCTCCCTATGCACACCTTGGCCTCCAAGGGATGCTTTACCTTCTCACTGATAGCCTAGAAATGGCTGTTGGATGTCATGATGAGGGCGGATTTGGCCTCATATCCACTCTCATAGTCTCAGGACTATGCATGTCCTGCATAGATGATCCAACAGCTCACTTTAAGATATGGGCATATTTGGCACCTAATTTATTGTCCTGAGACTTTGGGACCACTGTCCTGAACTCCAAGATACCAGAAAAAGTCTATTTTTACACTATGTTCAGTAAGTTTATGGGACTATTTCCTGTTCTCCCAAATTGGATTTACACATAAAAGACAAAGAAAATGAGAAATCACTTAGATACAACAAAGTGGCACATGCATTTCTGCCTTGGTAACTTTCTATAAGATAGTTATTGATGAATATGAGAAAACAGCAATACTAGAAACGAATTTATTCAGCAAACATCTATTGTCTGCTTACAGGTGCAGAGGCTAGGAGGCTGGCAGTCTGGATCTCAGGAAACGGACACAAAGATGAAAGTTATGTTGTGCCCACATCCAAAGCTTATCTGTTGCTGTTTCCATCATTTCTGAAAATTCACTCTTAGCATCAAAATTTTTGTGAGGCCAAGGAGTGGTCCCTTATTAAGGCCTGATTAGCATGGCTTGGTGTCTCAGGTTCTGCCAAGGCTCTGAGGAAAGGTACATTTAATGTTACTTCTAGTCCAGCTCTCCTCTCTCTGCCTTGGTTGAGTTTCACGTCTTCTTCATCTTCAGCAGGGATGACTAAAATAACCACCTCGAAGCTCCTACTGGTTGTCATCTGTGATGGTTAACACTGAGTGTCAACTTTATTGGACTGAAGGATACAAAGTATTGATCCTGGGTGTGTCTGTGAGGGTGTTGCCAAAGGAGATTAACATTTGAGTCAGTGGGCCGGGAAAGGCAGACCCACCCTTAATCTAGTGGGCACAATCTAATCAGCTGCCAGCGGCAGAGACCAATACTGAGCCCTCAATATGGCACCATTCCTCAGGGTGATCAGCCAACGACCTGGAGGCAGGTTGCTTATTTTGGACCTCTTCCATCATGGAAAGGGCAGAGGTTTGTCCTCACTGGAATAGACACTTACTCCAGATATGGGATTGCCTATCCTGCACGCAATGCTTCTGCCAAGACTACTATCCATGAACTCACAGAATGCCTCATCCACCATCATGGTATTTCACACAGCATTGCCTCTGACTAAGGCACTCACTTTATGACTCAAGAAGTATGGCAGTGTGCTCCTGCTCATGGAATTCACTGGTCTTACCATGCTCCCCACTGTCCTGAAGCAGCTGGATTGATAGAATGGTGTAATGGCCTTTTGAAGTCACAGTTACAATACCAACTAGGTGATAATAGTTTTCAGGGCTGGGGCTAAGTTCTCCAGAAGGCTGTGTATGCTCTGAATCAGTGTCCAATATATGGTACTGTTTCTTCCATAGCCAGGATTCACGGGCCCAGGAATTAAAGGGTGGAAGTGGAAGTGGCACTACTCACCATCACCTCTAGTGATCCACTAGCAAAATTTTACTTCCTGTTTCCACAGCATTACATTCTGCTGACCTAGAAGTCTTAGATCCAGAGAGAGGATGAGTGCCATCAGGAGATACAACAATGATTCCATTAAACTGGAAGTTGAGATTGCCACCTGGACACTTTTGGCTCCTCCTACCTTTAAGACAACAGGCTAAGAAGGGAGTTAAAGTGTTGATTGCGGTGATGGACTTGGACTATCAAGATGAAATCAGTCTACTACTCCACAACAGAGGTAGGGAAGAGTGTGCATGGAATACAGGAGATCCATTAGGGTGTCTCTCAGTATTACCATGCCCTGTGATTAAGGTCAATGGGAAGCTACAACAGCCCAATCCAGGCAGGACTACAAATGGCCCAGACTCCTCAGGAAGGAAGGTTTGGGTCACTCCACTAGGAAAAAAAACCACGACCTGCTGAGGTGCTTGCTGAAGGCAAAGGGAATAGAGAATGGGTATTCATCAATACCAGCTATTATCAATGACCAGCTGCAGAAATAAGAACTGTAATTGTCATGAGTATTTCCTCCTTCTTTTGTTAAAAACATGTTTGTGCATATATACATTTGTACTAAGAAAATATCTTCATTTTCCTTTTCCTTTATCATGTGACATAAGATTTATTGACTTCGTATCAGCATGTAAGTATTGTTAACTTTATGTAATAGTATTTGGGTTGGGGATTGGTGCGTTTCCAATTGTATGAAGGATAGTTGTATTATGTTAGCCATAATTATGACCTTATTATTGTCTTTATTTGAAGATTATGTATCATCTCAGGAGATGTGTGTAGGTTCAAATTGACAAGGAGTGGACTTGTGATGGTTAATACTGAGTGTCAACTTGATTGGATTGAAGGATACAAAGTATTGATCCTGGGTGTGTCTGTGAGGGTGCTGACAAAGGAGATTAACATTTGAGTCAGTGGGAAGGGAAGACACACCCACCCTTAATCTGGGTGAGCACAATCTAGTCAGCTGCCAGTGTGGCTAGAATATAAAGAAAGCAGAAAAATGTGTAAAGAGAGACTGGCCTAGCCTCCAAGCCTACATCTTTCTCCGGTGCTGGATGCTTCCTGCCCTCGAACATCGGACTTCAAGTTCTTCAGTTTTGGAACTTGGACTGGTTCTCCTTGCTCCTCAGCCTGCAGACAGCCTATTGTGGGACCTTGTGATTGTGTGAGTTAATACCTGATCGACTCCCCTTTCTGTATATGTCTATTCCATAAGTTCTGTCCCTCTAGAGAACCCAGACTAATACACCATCTCACACCCCAACACCCTCCGTTTTGCAGCCAGAATCCTTGGTCTGTATCTGCCAGGGTCCTGGCAGGGAGCAGAATCCCCGTTCTGTTGGTTCAGTGGAAAAGACTTTAAGGAAGGAAGGAATTGTTTACAGAAGTAGAGTCAGGATCAAGGGCTCTAACAAGGACTATGGGCACAGAGACTAGCATGGGAGGAAAACATCTTTTAGGCCAAAAGAAAAAAAAAATGATGAAGGGAGGCCCTGAAGCTGTAGAGACAGTGGCCCAGCAGGAATGGTGTTTGGTATCTATAGTGAACACTCCTGCGTCCCTGTCACATCCCCTAGCCTTCTACTGATTTCAGCTGCAATGGTGGTCTCACCCTGACAGCTTTCCATTAAAAGAGAGGCAAGTGTCCTTCTGATTTATTTGCAAGGCCTTCTCTAATGCTGCACTTGCTTGGCTTGCTTGAAAGTGCAGCTGGAAAATACAGAAGCTGCAATGCCTCTGCAGTACCCAGCAAACAGTGGGTGGGGCACAGGAGCCGGCAAATCAACTGGCAGCTTCCAAATCAAAGGTCCTGTCCTTTTCACGGAAATCCCAGAGGTGTTCTGTGCATTTCTCAGAGGTCCCCCAGAGGCAAATTTTAGTAGGTTCCAGCGGTGATCTCAATGACATCCTCATATTTGATTTCCTTCCTCTCCTATCTGACCCTACTTACTCCCCTATTCTTGGAATCACCTTCCAAATAAGTCTCTGGAGCCCAAGTCGCTGCCTTCTGCTTTGCTTGCTGGAGAGCCCATTAAGACGTGGAGAGTCACAGCTATGACCAGAGCACAGCCCTAAAGCAGGGAAAGTGGGGGTGAGGGTGGGGTGGAGGGGTGAAGCGGGGGTGGGAAGAAATATCCATGGACCTCTCTTTCTCACAGTTGGAAAACTTCTACTTGTGTATCTAATGGGTTCAATGAACAAGAAGCTAGCAGGGAGCCTGGGAGTGCAGTCTTTGGGGGTCAGCTTTGCAGACAGAGCAGAGCAGAGCAGAGAAAGAAAAGGGATCTGGCAAGACAGCCAGAGACTGAAACACAGACCTTGCCATGCCACTTTTTAAATAATCACAATAATATTGATTATGATAGTATCAATAATGGATGGCGTTTCTTAAGACCTCGTGTGCTATTATAGATTTTACATAGATGATCTCATTCAATCTACACAACTACTCTATGAGATAGATATAGAATTCTCATTTCACAATGAGAAAATTGATGCTTGTTGAGGTTAATCAACCCGTTTAAGGCCATGTCACTAGGATGAACACACTGGGCAGTTAAATTGACTCCATGACCTTTGTAGTTAAGTTTAAATTCCTTATTGTAGAACTTGTTGCTTTACCTTATGCTTTACCTTCTCCAAGACCAATCCATAGCCACACCAATTGACCTTCAACTAAAATCCTGTACCCCTTGTTAACATGTCTCAGTGGGTCTTCAGGTCCCAGCTCAAGTGCCACCTCCTGCAGGATGCCTCCCGCTGCTACACTCCCCAGCCTCTGATTCCTTGGCATGCATGCACCTTCTCTGTGCTCCCACAGCTTCAGGTAGCTAAGCCAGGCAGCACTCACAAGACTGTGCAAAGATTTGATTTTCTGATTTGTCCCTCCCACCATTGTGGGCTCCTTGAAACAATTGCATCTGGGTCTACCCTTTCTATCCACAGTGCCCAGCACAATGCCCAACACAGCACAAGTTTTCAGCAAACATTGGTCAAGGAGGCAAAGAAGAGGGCCAGGTCTGAAACATGGAACATTGTTAGCATACGGCTGATCAGGGAGTCCCAGCTGCGGACAGCCGGGAACAGCCTCAGGGAAGGCCCCGGTGACCAGAAGCATGGAAGTCCCATATCATCTTCACAGAATGTCAAGGTCTTGACTCACACACAGTGTTTATACACCAGGATCATGTCTTGAAGGGCAGTGAGGTTGTCGTGGAAACACAGGGCTTGGGTTCTGTTTCCTGATTTGTATAGCGATGTAAGTAGTAAAGCCTGCCTTGGAGGGTTCATGTGGAGGCCAACGGAGACAGGTGGGTGAAGCCTCTCTGGGAATCCCAAAGCACTCTGTAGCTTTTAAGCAGTAAGTATTGCAGAGGGTGTCCAGGGTGTAGGAGAAGGGAGGCCCCTCTGGGAGCTGCACTCACTTCCTCACCCCACAGGTCTCTGTCTTTCACGCGGTCCTTCAAGGCCTGTACTCGTATTCACAGGAATTCACTCCAAGATGCTGTTCACCATTCACTTTCCCCATTCCATACTTACTACTTTTCATTTTAAAATTAAAGGCAAAGGGAGTGCAAAGTTACAGTTAGATGGGAGGAATTGAGTTCTGGTATTCTATCACACAGTAGGGTGACTATAGTTAACAATATTGTATTGCATATTTCAAAATAGCTAGAAGAGAGGATTTTGAATGTTTCCATTACCAAGAACTGATAATTGTTTGAGATGATGGATATGCTAAATACCTTTATTTGATCATGGCACAATGCATACATATATCAAAACATGACACCATACTCCATCAATATGCACAATTAGTGTGTGTCAAAATATGTCATTAAATATAAAATAAAACTTAATAATGCAATTTAAAAAAAACCTCAGATTTTCCACACAATTGGTTTTTTTTTAAAGGTAAATAAAAAAATAAAATTAAAGGTGAAGGAAAATCCATTTTCTTACAAAAAGTTTGCAAAGTATTTTATGCTCCTTTTCATTCTTGAGATACCCTAGGGTGTGCAAAATCAGATTTGCAGACTTTGTTGACTGCGATGGGGCATTTTTATAAAGTATTGCACTGACTTTCTTTGGGTGTTCATTTGGAAGAAACAGGGAACGGTTTCTCATGGTGCTTTTGGGAAGCAAACTTCTCTCTCAGGCTGCCAAAAAATCAGTGTGGTATGTTGTTGCTTCTGCCTCTCCTTGCATTACTGTGCAACTGAGACAGATGGATAGACTTGCCTAATGCCTCAGAAATTTTCTAGTTCATTTTTTCTTTCTTCATTTGACCTTGAAGATCAGATACCCAGAGAGGGTAAGAAAGTTGTCCAAGGTCCCATAACCGGCAAATAACATGCTGAGGCCAAAGGTGTTCTGATTCCTCATCTAGTCGCCTCTGCCATTCCTCACTTAACTTATTCCATTTTGCTGTCACCCATGAGGCCTCCTGTGACCAATGACTCCTATTATGTGTGCCCCCTAAATGCATATGTTGAAGTCCTAACCCCCAGGACCTCAGAAAGTGACTGTATTCAGAGGCAGGGCCTTTACAGAAGTAATTAAGTTAAAATGAGGTTGATAGAGTGGACCCTAATCCAATATGCCTGGTGTCCTTATAAGAAGATGTTGGCACTTTGGGGAGGCCGAGGCAGGCGGATAACCTGCCTGCGGATAACAAGACCATCCTGGCCAACATGGCAAAACCCCGTCTCTACTAAAAATACAAAAATTAGCTGGGCATTGTGACGGATGCCTCTAATCCCAGCTACTCAGGAGGCTGAGGCAGGAAAACCACTTGAACCCGGGAGGTGGAGGTTGCAGTGAGCTGAGATCGCGCCACTGTACTCCAGCCTGAAGACAGAGCAAGACTCCATCTCAAAAAAAAAAAAAAAAAAGAAGTTGGGGCACAGACATGCACCCAGGAAAGACCACCTGAAGACACAGGCAAAAGATGGCCATGTTTAAGCCCAGGAGAGGCCTCAGAAAAACCTCGCCAGCCAACTCTTTGATCTTAGGCTACTAGCTTCCAGAATTGTGAAAAAATAAATTTCTACAACTTAAGCCAACCAGTCTGTGATACTTAGTTATGGCAGCCCTAGCAAAACAATATAATTCCTTATAAAAATTCTTATAAACTCTAGGGAAAAACAAAAACAAAGACAAAAGACTCTTCAGTTCTTCAGTCATATTCTTTAGGAGACACTGAGCTCACAAATAAATAAAATAAAAATGGATGTTTCTTTGATTTCACAGCAAATGTTTTCCATGTGCAAAACAGGTACGTTAGAATGTAGAAAGGGAATGAAAATTGGTATAGCGGGTTTTAAAAAAATTGCAGTGGGAAAATTAACAACGAATAATTTTTCCTCATTCCTAAGTTTGGATATATTTTGATTAATGTAAACAGCTGACTTATTTCCCTGGTGAGAATACATTTTATTAATTACCATGTAGGAAACTGCCTTGTTATTCCAGACAGAGTCACTCCCTGCTTCCTGAAAATGTGAGTTTCAATCATGCTAATAATGTTTCTAAATCTTTTTTAACTGTCCTAACCGTGACTTATGTGGAAAGAAAACCAGAGTTTTTGTCCCAAGAACCAGAACAGAAAATTATGCTGTTGTTAACACAAAAAGTAAGGTGAAGTTTATTGGGAAATCTCCTCTCTAAGGAATGGGAAGTTTCCGGGTGAGCACCCAAGCCCAGCAGAGCCTAGACTCTTATTTTCAGAGATAGCGTAAGTCAGAATTTCCATGTTTGCGATGCATTCTTCTCTTCATTACATTAATCACAGTTTATTCCAACAGGTGAGAGTGCTAAACAGGTGAGAGACCTAGAGACTGCTAAAGCAGGGAGGGCAACTTAAGATTTACGACAAGTAACGCCAGAGCCCTACTCACATAAAGCATTGGAAGGAGAAGATGACATCGTTGAGTGGTAAGCACCAAGAGTTTACAAAATCCCGAAAATGTCCTTGAGACCAAAAGGAAAAAAATGAGTCCCACCCAGAGATAATCACTATTTCTCTTCTCCCATCTTCTCCTCCTTTCCTTCTCTCCTTCCTCTCTTGGCTTTTAGGAAGAGGGCAGATGATCCAGAAGAAGACACCTAACATTTGAATTAGTGACGTTACATCTTGAGTATTGAACTCACACGGTTCTGGCTGACAGTGCACTGGTTTTTGGTGTCCATTGGCCAAGGGGTAATGGGAGCCAGGGAAAAAGCTGTGAGGGAGAGGGAGCCAGGATTTGGGAAATGTTGGAGGTAACTGTCCATTAGAGCTGATTTGTCACCTCCAGGGCTGGCAGCTATGATGGGTAGAGATGGAGTCCAGCTCCCTCCAATGCCCTCGGGGCTGCTTGGGGCCTCAGATGGAGCAGGAGCTTGGCAGGTATTGAGTCCTGCTTTTGCCTTTTGGGGCTACTTGTCTCTTGGGAGAAGAGCATTGTCGGTGGTGAAAAAGCCACTGAGGTAGATAGGCATGTCAACATGGTGCTCGTGACTAGATTGGAAGACACACAGCATTGCATGCATTTGTCCTTTCTGCCTCCTTTCCCTCAACTCCCTCTCTTCTGGTTTTTTGTTGTTGTGTTGTTTTGGTTTTTGTTCTGGACTCTTCAGAATTAGCCCAGGAGTTGAGCCAGAGTCTGCAGTTAGCCTGAGCTCTGTGACTTCCTGAGTGATGTAGGGAATGATTTCATCTCTCTGAGCCCTAACACCATAACCCATAGAAGGAGGTAACCATATCTTGACTGCTATCTAAGGGCTCTTCTAGGGAAAAACTGAAATAACATATTTGAAAGTGATAATGTATTTTTAAATGCTTTGTAAACTGAAAAGTGCTTTAAATGTTTAGGTTTTAGATTTGAGTTCTCCTTAAATCAAACCAATGTAATGTCCAGCCTGTACCAGTCTTTAGGAGTTTGCTGTTAGATACAGAGCCAACAGATCCCCCAAGAAGCGAGCTAACGTGTCTCAGTCTACATGGCGACTGCCCCATGCGTAAGATGTCATCATTTGGGAATCACAGGTTTGGGAGTAAGAAGGTGCTTCTTAAAATGGTATTGGGGGAAACTTTTCTTGAGGGTGGGGGGATGATTACGGTAGTCCCTGCCTATCTGCAGTGGATACATTCCAAGATCCCCAGTGAATCCCTGAAACCGCAGATAGTACAGAACCCTATGTATACTCTGCTGTTCTTATATGTACGTATCTGTGATAAAGTTTAATTTATAAACTAGGCGTAGTAAGAGATTAATAACAATCATAATGAAATACAACAATTATAACAATATGTGAATGCAGTCTCTCTTTCTCTAAATGTCTTATTGTACTCTGCTTACTTATTTTTCCATGGAGGTCGACTGCCAGTAACTGAAAGGGAAACCGTGGGTTAGAGGGGACCACTGTACCAGGAAAAAGTCTTCAACACCGCACATACATTTCTTTAGCTGTTCTATGAAGTTAAATGGGTTTTCTTTTCTCTGGGACTTCCCAGAGCCATTAGCAGGCTAACCTGGGCCATCCATAGAGGAAGATTTAGTCTGCAGTGTTTCTCAGAATTATTTGACCAGGGAACCCATTAAAACCTTCTGCGTTCAGGAACACATTTTAGAGTTCCCACTGGGGTGAAACACAGGCTTTATCAACAAGGCTTTGCATTTGTTATTTTCATTAGCTTATTGGATAATTTCTAAAGTAATAGGAAGGTTAGCATGCTAACCCATGGTATGAGCATAGATAGATAATGCTGGGTTGAAAAATAGTTTGGGTGATGGGAGAGAATTGTGGAGGAAAGAAAAGGCACCAGGAGCTTTGGTTTATTAACACACTTTTATTTAATCTTCTCAACAACTTTCTGAAGATAACAGTATTACCACCGTGTTTTTGATATGGAACTGGAGGCGGAGAGAGCTTGTATTCGTTGCCAGTGGTTACACAGTTTGTCAGTGGTGGAGTTGGGATCTGAATTCAGGTCAGCCTGTTCCAAAGTCCAATCTCCTTCCAGAGTAAGATTCAGTGCCTCCAAGAAGGGGCAAGTGGCAAGGTGAAGAAGACAAGATTTACTTACCTTACAATTATGCAGGAATGGTTGTGGAGAGGCAGTTGTGTGATCACTGAGGAACACAGTCACGTTCAGAAAATATGGGTGTCCATGTTCCACCCGGGAAAAAAAAATCTTCTCACTCAGGTGTGTACATTTTGAACTCACAGAAAGTTGAAAGGAATCTAGGAGGAGGTGGGCTCCATAAAAATCACTACCTTTGTGGTTAAAGATTTATTAAGTGACCACAGTGTGCTGGGCATATAAATAGACCTGACCTTTGCCCTTAGGGAACCCAGAGTAAACACACAAGATTTACAGTCAGAGTGTTGGATGTCAGACTAAATGTTTTAGGACCATACATGTTCCAGGATCCTACTCAGCAGGGTTAAAAAACACGGCCTGGGAGGAAGTTGGGAATGGAGGAAGTTATCCAAGCTTCGCAGCCACATCTACCTGGGCTTCTCTACTGTCGCTAGCCTTGTAAGTTAGGGCAAGTTACTTAACTCTGACTCTCAGCTTCCTCTTCCACCCAATGGAAGTGATAATGCTTGCCTCACAGGATTAACGTGAAGTGCAAATTACTGTGTGCAAAATGCCAGGCATATAGTTGGTGATAAACAAACTATAACTATGGTTATTAAAATCTCCAAGGATAGGCCAGGTGCAGTAGTTCATACCTGTAATCCCAGCACTTTGGGAGGCCAAGGCGGGCAGATCACTTAAGGTCAGGCGGATTACTTGAGACCAGCCTGGCCAACGTGGTGAAACCCTGCCTCTACAAACAATACAAAAACTAACCAGGCATGGTCTTGTGTGCCTACAGTCCCAGCTACTTGGGAGGTTGAGGCAGGAGAATCTCTTAAACTTGGGAGGCGGAGGTTGCAGTGAGCTGAGATCATGCCACTGCACTCCAGCCTGGGCAACACAGCACAGTAAGTTTCCATCTCAATAAAAACAAACAAACAAACAAACAAAAACTCTCCAAGGATAACATCCAAGCTCTGTTCCCCGGTATATAAGGCTGTCTATGGTTTAGCATCTACTTGCCTTCCCAGTCTTTGTCCTGCCCCCTCCGCTAAATGGCCACTGTGCCACGGGCATTCATTTCCTGATGCCTGTCAAAGTCTTCCCCTTCCTTAAAGGTTTCAAGGTTTAGCAGTGGTTGTCAAAGTAGTTCTATTGACCCCTGGGGGGTTCCAAGACTCTTTCACGATATCCTGATGTCAGAATTGTTTTTATAATAATACTAAGATGCTGTCTGCCTTTTTCACTGTGTTAACATTTGCACTGATGGCGTAAATGCAATAGTGGGTAATAGTCAAACAGCCACCATCACTCACTCATAGAAAAACAAAGCCAGTGTCACATAACAATGTTGTTGATGAAATAAAAAGTCAGTAACTGTATTAAATCTTGACCTTGAAGTATGCACATTTTTAAATATTCTGTGTGGTGGAATGGGAGACACGCATCAAGCACTTTGGCTGCATAGTGATATTCACTGGTTGTCTAGAGGAACAGCATTTGTGCCATTGAACCGTGAGCTGAACTGCTCCTTTCTTCATAGAACAGCATTTTTATCTGAAAGAACAACTGATGGACAAACAACGGTTATTCAGACTTGTGTATTCGGCTAATATTTTTTCAAAAATGAACTGAATCCATTACTTCAGGAAAAACAGTATTTGTTGCCAGAAATAAAATTGGGGCTTTCCAGCAAAAATAAGAATTTTGGGAAACTTATATCCACTACTGGGAGCTTGACAGCTTCCAAATAATTAAAGCCTCTTTTGGATGAACTCCATGGTAATATTAACAAACGTGATTCTTAAAATATTGATTAATAAAATGTACCAACATTCTGAAGACCAAAATTTTCCAAATGACCAGTGCATTATGTTACAAAATTATGCAGGTAAAAGAGCCACTCAAAGTCCATGTAGACCAATGGGTTTTATTTAACAGAGGATAAATATTCATTGATGTGGTTTCAGGTTTCACATTGCCACTAATCTTTAAGAATTACTAACGAAGCTTTGATGTTGCCACGGTTTGGGTGTTTGTGTTCCCCAAAATTCATATTTTGAAACCAAATCACCAGCGTGAGGATATTAGGAGGTGAGGGCCTTTGGGAGGGTGACTGGATCATGGAGGAAGAGTCCTCATGAATGGGACTGACGCTCTTGCAGAGGAGGTCCCAGAGACAGCCTTGTCTCCTTCCGCCGTGTGAGGACACAGAGAGAAGGCATCATGTGTGAGCTAGGAAGCAGGCCGTCACCTGACACCGGATCTGTCAGTGCCTTGATCTTGGCTTTCCCAGACTCCAGGCTGCAAGAAATAAATTTTGATCGTTGATAAGCTACCTAGTTTATGATGTTTTGTTATAGCAGCCTGAACTGACCCAGACAGGTGTCTTGTCAAAGAAAAAAATAGGCTGGATGTGGTGGCTCATGCCTGAAATCTTAGCACTTTGGGAGGCTGAGGTGGGAGGATTGCTTGAGCCCAGGAATTCAGGACCAGTCTAGGCAAAATGGCGAGGCCACATCTCTACAAATTAATTAAAAAAAAAAAAAAAGAAGGAAAGAAAAAAATACCAACAATTATCTGAAAAAGGCTCTATACTTCTTCTTTTGCTAACTATATATCTGTATGAGGCTAGATTTTATTCATATGCTTCAACCCAACCAAGTGATATGTTATAATAGCTTGAGTACAGAAACAGGTATGAGAATCAAGCTTTTATTAAACCAGTCATTAGAGAGATTTGCAAAATGTAAAACAATACCATTCTATTTACTAATTTTTCTTTTGTTTTAGAAAATATAGTTATGCTTAATAAAAATAAAAATATATGTTAGCATGTAATTAATTATCATTTTTAAATTATTTGATAAATAGTTAAAGGCTCTGTTTTTGTTTCTAACTGGGTAAACATCTGTATACAAGCCCACATAAACAAAAGTTCTTTGGGATCTTCGATCATTCTTAAGTATAAAAAAGTTCTGAGACCAAAAAGTGAGGACCACTTGCTTAGAGTAAATCTTACCATTTTGAAGATAACCGTCTGACTATCCAATTAAGGTGAGCAACCTTTTTTTAAATTTAGCTTTCTTAAATTCCTGTAGCTTTTTAAGTATGGACCACTAATCTGTCACTTGGCATTATTTTATCTTGTCTTTCTCTTCTTTAAAATCCATTTAAAAAAACCCCTAATACGTCTTGCAAGCTTCTCAAAGGCCAGAGTCCTGTCATTGCATCTTAGGAAGTGTGGGAGAGAAATCTACAATATATGCCTGTCATTAATAGAATATCGTGGAGCTTTCTGTTTTACTAGCATTATTGTTTTGATATGCTATCGCAAATATGGGCAGAACTTCACTAACTTACAAATACTGGTGGGGCAGTAGACTGAATTAGGGAAAAATCAGAACTCCAAATATATTTACATATTTTAAAATTTATTTTTATATATTTTCTATTTTGTTTGTTTTTTGAGATGGGGCCTCACTCTGTCATTCAGGCTGGAGAGCAGTGGCACTATCACGACTCATTGCAGCCTCTACCTTTCCAGGCTCAGGTGTTCCTCCCATCTAAGTTTTTGTATTTTTTTTTTTTTTTTTTTTGAGACGGAGTCTCGCTCTGTAGCCCAGGCTGGAGTGCAGTGGCCGGATCTCAGCTCACTGCAAGCTCCGCCTCCCGGGTTCACGCCATTCTCCGGCCTCAGCCTCCCGAGTAGCTGGGACTACAGGCGCCCGCCACCTCGCCCGGCTAGTTTTTTTTTTGTATTTCTTAGTAGAGACGGGGTTTCACCATGTTGCCCAGGCTGGTCTTGAACTCCAGGGCTCAAGCAGTCCACCTGCCTTGGCCTTCCAAAGTGCTAAGATTACAGGCATGAGGCACTGTACCTGGTGATTTTTATATATTTTCTATTAGTATATTTGTATTTTGGTATTTTTTTCCTTAAAGCAAAACACACACACACACTGCCCCCCCACGAAAATACAAATAGAAAATATATAAATATGTAATAGAACATATATAAAAATTGACTAATGCATAATCGTTATCTTAAAAATGGTAAGTTATAAGAAGTAAATAAAATAAAATAAATTTGCCAAGTTTAAAGATCTAGTTATTTTTTAGTCTTTAAAAATTAAAAAATACCTGCAATCTCACAATGTAGAGATAACAGCTGTCAATATTGTGGTCTATTGCCTTTATAAACAGATATTATTCATATAAAGCAGAAGTTTTACACAAAATTTGGATCCCACTACTTTATATAAAGTTTCGTATCCTCCTCATGACCTTACTTGCTTTTTAAAAACATTATTTTCACCCAGGCACAGTGACTTGTGCCTATAATCCCTGCTACTTGGGAGGCTGAAATGAGAGGATAGCTTGAGACCAGCAGTGAACTATGATTCCCACCACTGCACTCCAGCCTGGGCAATAGAACAAAACCCCATTTCTAAATTAATTAGTTAAAAATGAAAACATTATTTTTATCAGTTCTGCTTTGTTTCAATTATCCTTATTTATGTTGTTTCTGATTTATGATTTTTATTAATGATACTATGATGAACATTATGATAGTTAATTTAAAATATATATATATTATTAATAAACATATATAATACATATAAATAAATAAAAATCTATAATAATAAATATTAATTATATATATTTTTTTAGTAGTGATGAGGTCTCACTGTATTACCCAGGCTGGTCTCGAACTCCTGGACTCAAGCAATCCTCCTGTCTTGGCCTCCCAGAGTGTTGGGATTACAGACGTGAGTCACTGTGCCCGGCCTGATAGTTAATTTTCATTGTCAACTTGACTGGGCTAAAGGATGCTTAGGCAGCTGGTCAGCATTATTTCTGGGTGTGTCTGTGAGGGCATTCCTGGAAGAAATTAGCATTTGACTCAGTAGACTGAGTAAAGAAGATCTGCCCTTACCAATGTGAGCAGGTACCAGCCAACACGTTGAGGGTGCAAATAGAACAAAAGGCAGAGAGGGAACACATTTGCTCTCTCTCTTCTTAAGCTGGGACATCCATATTCTCCTGCCATAGGACATCAGTGCTCCTGGTTCTTCAGTCTTCAAACCCAGATTGGGACTTAACTCACTGGCTTCCTTGATTCTTAGGCCTTTGGGCTTGGATAGGAACCATACCACCAGCTTTCCCAAGCCTCCAGCTTGCAGATGGCAGATTATGGAATTTATAAGCCTCCATCATTGAATGAGGCAGTTTTTCACAATAAATCTCTTTCTACATATCTCTTTATATCCTATTGGTTTTGTTTCTCTGGAGAACCTTGACTAATACAAATATTCTCAAAATGAAACAACAGCTCATTTATTTGGAGTAGGTTCCTAGAAATAGGATTACTGGATGAACAGGAATTACAAAATGCAGTTTGATTAATTTAAATATATGCAACTTGAAGGATGCTATGTTTGTATTATGGCCAATACCATATGTCTGCATTGTCACATGGAAAGTCTAAGGCCAAATAGAGCTTTCCATTTTGTAGATTCAGCTTCTGACACATTTTGCAGAAAGATAAAGGTTTGCTTTCTGCATCGTTCTGCCCAAATCTCTCTGCCGCCCACACTACCACATTACTTTCTCTAATACCTGGGTGCTGAGAGGTATCTGCTGTAGACTCGGGTCTGGGGGGATGTATCTGTCAGAGATCTTAGCACAAGCCGCTGAAACCAAGCCTGGCTAATTTAAGCATAAGAAGTGTATTAAAATATTAGGTCATTAATTAAATTTCCAGGAGCTCCAGAGAGCTAGGACTGGAGCCCATGTGGCCAGGATAAACCTCCCAAATCACAGCAGAACTGTTCCTAAGAAGACTCCACTGCTTGTACCACCTTGCTGTGACTGTCTCTGGAGGTCACCATCACCTCTGCCTCCACTGCACTAGGGTAGATGCCAGTGGACCCTGCAGCTCCTGAGTCGCTCTCCGGTACAGATGCTCTGATAATCAGGCATCTTGTAGGTATCTTAATTCAAGTTGCAAAGGAGGCTAAAAAGGCAAGAGTCTGTCATTGGGAGTGGCTCATGCCTCCCAGCAAGACATCAAAAGGGGCAGCCCATAATATTGAAGAATGGCTCAGATGCTGACCTGCCAAAAACGGATGACAAATGCTTACCAATGACAGTAACAATGACAATCAAGCCCCTGGGAGCCTAGTGTCTATTCTAGGAGGTGGGAGATGAATGGGCCTTTCTGTTTACTACAGTGGAGGAACCAGGTCTGATTCATCATCGTTTTCTAGCGCTGAGGAGAGGGTAGGTGTGCAGTAAGTTTTTCTTGGATGAGTGAATGGTTAGACACTGAAGAATGAAGACAGATGAGTTGCTGCCTTTGCTCATTCTGGCTTTTGCCAAGTGTCAAAGTGGATGAAGAGGGATGCTGTCCTTTGTGCAGGGTGCTGATCCATGCCATTCTGTCTCATGGATGCTGTCACTGGGAGTGGGATATCACGTGTCAGACTGAAGACACTCACTGTCACATGGTCTTCACCAGCCTCCATTTTGGGGAGAGGGGAATTGTTTAAGCCACACTGGCTCTGTTTTCTCAATCTCCGAAAAGGGTACTGAGGACTGGTTTTTAAGTATATTCTCTCGTAAGATGAAAAACAATAATTTCCAGATTAAGAAAATATCCAATGAGACTGAAAATTCAGGACACCTGGTGGAAACTTGAAGCTTTTTACAAGGGCTACTCTTCAGGCCCAAAAGGGTCACACAGGAAAGCATATGCCATTCTGGATTTTTGTTTCTGGATATTTTATCGTTTTGCCCTCTTACCCAATCCAGCACTGCACACTCTTTAAAAATAAAGTAATTTTTAAGATAGTTGGTTGCGTACGTTTATAGATAGGAGAGAGGAGTTTGGGTAGGTAGCCAATTCTGACTGATTTTGATTTCCCAAGTCTGATTTCCATAATTAGAAAAGGGGAACGCAGTCACAGATGATGTCATCTATTGGAACCACTGAAGAATGAAGACAGTTGAGTTGCTGCCTTTGTTCATTCTGGCTTTTGCCAAGTGTCGAAGTGGAACAGCGGCTTGGGATCATGGTTGGCAAGGCACCCAAATGTCAGAGCTTGTTTTCCAGGACCTTAAAGGCGATTCCTTTTAAATACACCAGGGCTCTATCCTATTTTGTGTCAGTTTTTTTTCCCTTCTTCCTAAATAGATCATTTCTAGCTGTAGATATCACAAATGCAATTTACACTTCATTCAGACGTCTGAGCCGCCATATGCTAACTAGCAACAGAAGTCGGAGTAAAAAAAAGCAGGAAAGTGAAAAACACAAGCCTTCTTTGGCTCATCAGTACACCCACTAAATCTCATCCAGCAAAACTGTTTTGCATTGAGACCAACTTGCCTAATGGTGATGTGTCTCCAATCCCATATGGATTTGACGTTTTCTTGCAGTGTGCTGTTCCCTCGCTATGCAGATACTAACTGATCTGCCTCCCCCCAGATTTTTTCAAGTAATTGGTTGCTTGCTGTCAGCAAATCCAGACACTTTTGAGGTATAACATGAAGCACCCTCTTAACCAGTGTTGTTGTGTTTGAGTTGCTGCCACTGATGCTGCTCCTGGGAGCCGGCCGATGGGTCAAGTCTCTTTAGGCTGATGAAGATGTAGATGCTCAGAGCTCAGAGTTAAAATCCAACAAGTGGCTGGGTGCAGTGGCTCACACCTGTAATCCCAGCACTTTGGGAAGCTGAGGTGGGCAGTTCACCTGAGGTCAGGAGTTCGACACCAGCCTGAACAACATGGCAAAATTCTGTCTCTACTAAAAAATACAGAAAGTAGCCAGGTGTGGTGGTGCACACCTGTAGTCCCAGCTACTTCAGAGGCTGAGAAAGGAGAATCGCTTCAACCCTGGAGGCAGGAGGTTGCAGTGAGCTGAGATCGCACCACTGCATTCCAGCCTGGGTGACAGAGCAAGACGCCATCTCAAAAATAAAATGAAATGAAATAAAATAAAATAAAATAAAATCCAGCAAGTAACAAAGTTGGACAAGGTCTCCTAGGTTGCTTCCAGCCCTAATTTCCCCTGTATTCCCCAGCATAGCCCCACCATTGAGAGCACGTAATAAGTATTAACAATTGCATGTGTTGACAGGGCTGGATATATTTAAACACAGGATAACAATGGCAAACATTTGCTGAGTGTTCACTACGTGCCAGGCACCATACTACTTAGCACCTTACATGTATGATCTTAGTCAGTTCTCACAGCAATGCCACAAGGAAATAACCATTATTACTCCTATTTTAGAGATGGGGAAACTGAGGTAGCAGATGGATTAAGTAACTGCCCAAGGCTGCATTTAGTAAGAGGCAGAGCTGCAATATGAACAATGGACGTCCCACTCCAAAGTCCACGCTTTTCAGAATTATAACAATAACATCAATAATAAGACAACAAACATTTATATAGTGTGCTAGACACTTGTTTAAGGCTGTTACATGTAATCAAGTTCTATACTTTAAAAAAAAAAAAAAATGAGGAAAGTCTGCCTTTTACAGATAAGAAAATGGAAACGCAGAGATGTTAAGGAACTTGCTCAAGGTCACAGTGTGTAAGGGCCAGAGCTGGGAGCCGAACCTAGGCTTCAGAGTATGTGTTCTTAACCACATGCTGTTTGGGAGGCACTTCCTCAATTTGGCTACAGAATTATGGCAAAGCTATCCCTCCTTGCCCATGACAGGGAAGGAGAATGCAGTTTCCAATAGGAGTTCTTTTGGTCACGTTCTGTGCTCTGTGTTTCTGAGTCATGCTATCAGCACCTGTGTGGATGTCTCCACTCCTCCCATACACAGATGGCTTTCATGGGTGGTCCAAACGGCCTAAATCATTTCCTGCATATTTCTAAGAAAGGAAAAAAGTGTGACCGCAGTTACTTCCACAGAGGAGGATCAGTGGTCTCAAGTACGCGTCCTAGGGTAATGAAGGAAACCAAAATATGCTACCCCTAAATATGCATCTTTGGATCTTTGGCAGATAGATTATTTTGAACTAAAAACCATGGAGAATGAGCAGACCTAGGAAAAGCTCCATTTTTTATTTTATTTTATTTTATTTTTTGAGATGGAGTTTCACTCTTTCGCCCAGGCTGGAATGAGGTGGGATGATCTTGGTTCACTGCAGCCTCCACTTCCCGGGTTCAGGTGATTCTCCTGCCTCAGCCTCCCAAGTAAATGGGATTATAAGGGCCTGCCACCACGCCCTGCTAATTTTTTAGTAGAGTTGGGGTTTCACCATGTTGGCCAGGCTGGTCTCAAACTCCTGACCTCAGGCAATCCACCTGCCTTGGCCTCCCAAAGTGCAGGATTACAGATGTGAGCCAATGTGCGCAGCAAAAAGCTCTTTTAAAATGGGGTGCAAGTTTTTCTTTTGTAAAAAAAAAAAAAATTACGGCTGGGCACGGTGACTCATGCCCGTAATCCAAACACTTTGGGAGGCCAAGGCAGGCGGATCACCTGAGGTCAGGAGTTCGAGACCAACCTGACCAACATGGCAAAACCCTGTCTCTACTAAAAATACAAAATTAGTTGGGCATGGTGGCACATGCCTGCAATCTCAGCTAGTCGAGAGGCTGAGGCAGGAGAATTGCTTGAACCCTGGAGGCAGAGGTTGCAGTGATGCAGAGTGCATCACGCCATTGCACTCCAGCCTGGGCAACAAGAGCAAAACTCCGTCTCAAAAAAATAATAAATACATAAATAAAAATTATATTTATATAGGAGATTTTTATATAAAAGGTGTCACCTACCAGGAAGAGCAGGTCGCTTAACTCTTATCATTGGAGATGGCACTGACTTCAATCTGCACAATCGACCTAACTAAACAATCCTTGTTGACCATACTTTTGCTGGTTACCTTCTCATAACTTGCCTCCCCCATCCCAAAGTCCCAATTCCTTTTTGCCTTGTGTAGCCTAAGACGATACATTGTGTAAGCCCAGGTTTTCACCACCCCTTTGGGTTGCTTGTCACTGGGTGTGCCCTTGTGGAGACATGATCCACATGTTAGTAAACTTCTGTTTTTTGGTTTTTTTTTCTTGTTGATCTGTCTCTTGTGAACCTAATTTATAGGGCCCCAGCCAGAGAACCAAAGATGGGCAAAGAAAAAATATTTTTTTCCCTCCCCTCCAGTGGGGACAGTGTACTGGTCCCTAGAATCTAAAGTCCACAGAGCATGTCGGAAGTGATATACTATGGGTTCCTTGGATGTCCAGTAGAAATGGTGATTCCTTGGTCCAGTAGCTCCCACCCCTTCTCTAGACCACAGGGGTGGGTGTGTGACTTGGGTGGGCCAAGTTGAATCCCCCCGGGAATTTTCCTGGCTGGGGTTGCTGAAAAGAAAGCTCGTTTTTGTCTCTTGGTGCCTAAAGTTGTTAGCAGTGGTCTGGGGCCATGCTGTGTGTCATGTGGGTAGAAAAGAATGATGCTGACAGCAGAGAGAGTGGTGGAAAAAGCCCTAGAGAACTTGGGGCCCAGGCTCTAGTCTTCCCCAGTGACTTCCCTGTCCTTCCTGGTTGTGTGAGACAGTAACTTGCTCTTTGAGTTCCGTGGAGTTGGGTTTGCCACTTGAAACTGACAAGAAACCATTCAGGAGGGTTTAATTATTCAATTTTTTAAAGGTTCTGTGACTCTTTCCTCATATATGCCAGCTTGATGCTGTGCACTGACTCTGATTATAGCTTTGTAGTGCCATTTCAGGGGCCTTGTTCTCAAGTAAAGACACATCTGTGACCACTATTACAGTGTGTCTAAGAAAGAAAAACACTTTTAACTGAGGAATACAAGCCCCTTTAAGTTATCAGGCTAGAAAGGCATTGAAAATGTAACAGCAGTCACTGTTAAGCTTTTACCTTGAGCTATTACCTCTTTAAGCACTTGCTATGTGGGCTCTAGACAACCAAGTCATTTTATAGACAAGTAGCTATGCAATACCATACATATTATAGTTCAATACTCACTAAACAATGTTATTTCTGTGAACCAATGAGAATTTCCATCAAACAATTGCCCTCCTCCTGATTTGTCCTTTGTTTCTTTAAAATCATGAGCTTCTCTTTTGTTCTCAGGAGCACTCCCAAAGGCAACTTGGGAGTATATCCCAGGCTGCAGTCCTCAACCTTTGCACTTGAATGAACTCTTTTTAAATTAGACTCTGACCTTTGTGATTATGAGAGAGGAGAGAGGAAGGAACAAGTTAGGCAGATAGTTAGGACAAGTCCTCAGAAGAATTATTTTCTAACAAAAAGAGCAGCCTGAAAGATCAAGCTATAGGCACAGATAAGGCAGCAAGACCCAACATTTAAAAAAATGTCTTTTGTGTAGCCAGGAAATTCCACATATACACAGTGGGCTTCAGTGAGCACATCTCTTCCCTTTTTTGGGCATACTCAGATAAGGGAACTTGCACAGCGGTTTTGCCTAAAATATGCCTAAATATGCAGTTGCACAGATAAGATACACAGAACCAGGCACATCCATAATGGAAAATTCCACCCCCAACACATGTGCAATAAGGAAAGTTGAACAACATGAAGTAACTCAGGCTAAGAGCCTGCATGTGCACTAGAGGGACAGGGTGGAACTGTCAGGAATTCGTGCCTTATGCAAATGAAACACTTAGTCCTGACCAGTTTTTTGTGCCTTATGCAAATAAAGCATCATGTCCCACCAGCCTGTTTATAAAAGTCCTTGTATTCAACTGTGAAACAGCAATCCTCTTTCAGGCCCCCTCTCCACAGTGGAGAGCTTTCTTCTTTTGCTTATTAAACTTTTGCACCAACCTCACCCTTGGTGTCCACCCTCCTTAGTTTTCTTGGTCATGAGACAAAGAACTTCAGGTGATACCTCAGGCAATGAGATGGCTTCAATTATTTTAGGTTGACATGCCACTGATTTGTGATTTACTAGGCATATTAGTTTGCTAGGGCTGCCATAATAAAGTACCAACAACTATGTAGCTTAAACAACAGAAATATATTGTCTTTACAGTTCTGGGTAGAAGTGTGAGATTAATGTGTTGACAATGTAACTGCCTGATGGGTTCTTCCTGCCCACTGCACAAATAAAATTGACTCACCAAGACCATGGCATTGCAGTAAATAAACAGTTTAATTGACATGAGATGGAGTTAATAATCACATCAATCTCCCTGAAGGCTTGGAGGTGAGTGCTTTTCAAAGAGAGTTTCGTGAGCAGGGGAGTAAGATGGAGGCATGCCAATTGGTTGGGGTGGAGATGAAATGATAGGGAATCAAAACTGTTCTCCTGCGCTGAGTCATTTCCTGAGTAGGGGTCATAGGATGGGTTGGCAGCTCCAGGTGGGGCCATCCGCTTGTCAGAAATGCAAAAACCTGAAAAGACATCTCAAAAGGCCAATGTTAGATTCTACAATAGTGAGGTTCTCTTCAAGAGTAATTGGGGAAGTTGCAAATCTTATGACCTCCAGAATAATGGCTGGTAATTGTTTAGAATTCAAGGCCCTCTCTTCCTAACTTGGTGGGCCTTTCATTGGTTTTACAGGAACAGTTTAGTTCTTGGCAAGAGCTTTTATCATTTAAACTATAAACTCAATTCCCAAAGTTAGCTTGGTCCATACCCAGGAATGAGCAAAGACAGCCAACCTGTGAGGCTACAGACAAAATGGAGTCAGCTATATCTGATTTCTCTTACTATCGTAATTTTGCAACGGTGGTTTCAGCAGGGTTGGTTCCTTCTGAGGACACTGAAGGAGAATCTGCCCTATGTCTCTTCTCCAGCTTCTGTTGGTTTGTGGCCAGTCTTTGATATTCTTCAGCTTGTAGCTGCATCACCTGATCTCTACCTTGATATTCACATGACATTCTCCCTGTGTGCATCTGCCCCCCAATTTCCTTTTTATGTAAGGACACTTGTCATACTGGATCAGAGCCTGTCCTAATGACCTCACCTTAACTATTTACATTTGCAGTCTTACATTTGTGACCTATTTCCATATAAGGTCACGTTCTGAAGTAGAGGGACTTAGGACTTCAACGTATACATTTGTAAACATAATAGGTTCATTGCCTAGTACACTCAACAAGTCAATATGCCAAAATGTGGAGTTTTAGCAGGGAAAGATGTTCAATCATAAGGCTGTTAAATGAGGAGATGAAACAGGAGGAAGCCTCAAATCCATCTCCCTGGGGAGTGTGGGGTTAGAGCTTTAAAGAGTTTTGGAGTGGGCTAAAGTGTGGAGATTGTTGATTGGTGGAAGAGCGCAGGGTGAAGTTATGGGACAAGGAGATGAAGAAACTATATTCTCACACTGATTTGGTTCCTCTGTGGGGGTCTTTAAAGTGGTTTGTGTAGGCCGTTCTGCTTGACTTCAGGTTCTGCTTAAGGAATTTTTAAGCAAAAGCTTTATGATTCTAACATCAGAAGTCCTATCTATAGAAACAGTGTGGATGCAAATGGTCAGTGTCTAGTGCTACATCCCTTTTGGTTATAAGGAAGTGGGCCACAGTGTTACAGTAGGTAGCTGCTCAGACATAAGCAGAGCAGCAGAGGGCTTCCCCCACCACACATCCACCAGGAATGTCAGGTGACCATCAGATGATGGTCAGGCAGTTGTTAAGCTGTCTCAGATAATAATCGGGTGCAGTTGGCCCTAGGGAAGGGCAGTCCCCCAATAGATAGAAAAACCTGAAACTGGTGATCAGCAGCTTCCTGATAAGATCTCAGGAGCTGGGAGAATGGGCTCAAACACGTACATTAAGAGGCAAAATAGTGGAGTTTAACTGGCATATGACCTTCTAGGGACATTTGACTGGTAAGGGAAGAATGCCTCGAGTGAGCACATATACAGCTCTAGTAAACACACTACGCATACTAACCTCCCAAGTGCTAGCAGGCCACCGGGCATGCAAACAGCCTACCCAAAGGGAATAATCAGGGGACAAGGGATGTGAGATCCTGGAAGCATGACAACTCGTAAAACCCCAAGTCAAAGGTCAAATGGCACATTGATCTCTCAAGTTGCCTGCTTACAAGTGTACTTTCCTTCCTTTCATTTCTGCTCTGAAGCTTTTTAATAAATTTTCACTCTTGCTCTAAAACTTGCCTTGGTATCTTCTTCTGCCTTATGCCCCTCAGTTGAATTCTTTCTTCTGAGGAAGCAAGAATTGAGGTTGCTGCAGATCCGTATGGATTTGCTGCCAGTAACAACAGTGCAGCCTATTACAGTCTTGCCAATGCACCACAGTGCAGCAGTCTCTCACCACTCAAGGTATCACCCAACGTTCTTTGTCTCATGATAAACAAAATTAAGGAGTGCAGACACCAAGAGTGAAGTTGGAGTGAAAGCTTAATAAGCAAAAGAAGAAAGCTCTCCACTGTGGAGAGAGGGCTTGAAAGAGGGTTGCCATTTTTATAGTTGAATGAAAAGGCTTTTATAAGAAACTGATGAGGGTTGGGTGTCTCATTTGCATAAGTTGCAAATTTCTGGTAGCTCCACTCATGCTGCATGCATGCTCCTCCTAATGCGCATGCAGGCCCTTAGCTTGAGTTACTCCATATTGTTTTGTTCCCCTTACTGGCCATGTGTCAGGGGATGGAATTTTCCATTGCAGGCATGTCTGGGCAAGTTATCTGTGTAGCCTTTCTTATCTGTGTGGCTGTGGGCATATCTTTGGCAAGCCCCCCTCTGCAAGTTTCCTTATCTGTGGTTGAAGCTCGATTTTTCAGGCTGTTCTTTTGTTTGAAAGAATTCAACTGCGGACTCACCCTAACTGCCTGCCTGACTGGTTTCTTCCTTTCTCTTCTCTCAGCCTGATTAATACTTAATTATAAACTATATTTCTGCCTGTAATTCTTGTTAACCCCATGACAATGGCTTCAAATCTTAGGGGACACAACTCAACCCTTAACACTAGGGAATCAAGCAGGGAGACTGAGAAACAAGGTGGTACCTCATATTCACCCAGGTAGTGGTAAGGGAAACCAAAAATATTTCAACCCAAAATACACTTCATTGACACCTTTTAAGATGTTTTTCCAGAGGGCTTTAGACTGGAATAAACCTGAAAACCTGCCTTTTGTGGAGGAGATTTGCATCTGTAGAGAAAAATCTACATTAGCAAAATAAACATCCAGGCTTTGTCGGAGGGCCTGTCTGGATCTAGACTTAACCACAGGCTGTGTCTCTTCTTTCTGAGATGTGTTACCTGTGACTTTGATCTGCATAACAAGATCACTCTTGCTTACCTTATCTTCTTTTGTCTCCCTCCCATAACCTGTCCTGCCATGCTCTGAGCTTTTCTATTCTTTCTGTAACTTCAAGATGCTATAAAAGCATCAGTCATCAGGCCCTTTCTTTAAGTTTTCATATTTCTTTAAAAAATTTTTTTTTCAGAGACAACGTCTTGCTCTCTTGTCCAGGCTAGAGTTCAGGGGCATGACATGACTCACTGCAGCCTCAACCTCCTAGGCTCAAGGGATTCTCCCACCTCAGCCTCCTGAGTAGCTGGGACTACAGGTGTGTGCCACCCTTCCCAGCTTATTTATTTATTGTTTAGATATGGGGTCTCGCTATGTTGCCCAGGCTGGTCTCAAACTCCTGGGCTCAAGCAGTCCTCCCACTTCAGCCTCCCAAAGTATTGGGATTACAGGTGTGAGCCAATATGCCCAGCCAAGTTTTCATATTTTGTAAGACTCCTACATGTACACATTAAAGACATTTTGTATGACTCTTTTCTTCTATGAATCTGCCTTTTGTCAGATGGTTTTCAGTGAATCTGCAAGAGGGCAAAGGGGAAGTTTTTCCTTTGGTCCCTACAGTAGCTTTGGGAAGTAGACACACAGAAAGCATGGAGCCTGGATTCTCATTTTACTTGTATGAGTTGCTTTACCTTGGTGACATTGGAAGTCACTTAACCTTTCTGGGCTTCAAAGGTGAGCAGAGTGGGCTAGATTGGTGGTTTTCAAAATATGTTCCATGGATCCCCTGGGGACCACGGTTGGGAGATAAATTGACAGATCATGAAACACACAGCATGAGATATTTTGCAAACCCTGCACTTGATGGATCAGTTGGCACCACCCATATTGATAACCTGGCTCATCCAATCTTGTGGCCCCCACCCAGGAACTGATTCAGTGCAAGAAGACAGCTTCCACTCCCTATGATTTCCTCTCTCACCTGACCAATCAGCACTCCTGGCTCACTGGCTTCCCCTCTCCCCACCAAGTTGTCCTTAAAAGCTCTGATCCCCGAATGCTGAGGAAGACTGATTTGATAATAATAAAACTCCTGTCTCCTGCACCGCCAGCTCTGTGTGAGTTACTCTTTCTCTGTTGGAATTCTCCTATCTTGGTAAATCAGCTCTATGTAAGCAGTGGGCAAGATGAACCCATTGGGTGGTTACAATCACACACTTGCCTCACTTCACACTTGCCCTACCCCATAACTACCAAGTGGTCTGCCCTGGTGGAGGGGAATATTCTACCACTGATGCCATTTAAAACTGTGAGTGCATGGTGGTAATACAAATCAGACTCTCTCTTGCTTGGCTTTTTCCTTGTTTTTCAATTCTCTACAAATAATGCACTCCCCTATTGCCTGTGTCCTGGGCAGATGATTCAGGTGAACTGATCCCACCAACCCCTACCTTTGTACAGGAAAGTACAAGGTTTGTGCCACACTAGTTCTTTTTAAAAACTGTTTTATGTGTAAGATTCCAAGAATAATTTTGTTTCAATAAAGGGCTCTGCTAAAAAAACTAGTTTAGTCCACAAAACAAAAGGATTACTCAGTTTCCTTCTAGTTAGAAGATTCTATGTGCTTCTATACAAGCAGCTTCAATATTTCTATAATTGTCATCCTCTACCTTTCAGAAAGTTAATTTTATTAGTTATTTAGGAAACATTGCACTAAAGATTGCTGGGGTATGGAAAACATTTTCAGTTTTCACTGAGAGCAGGCTCCAAGTAAAACCACCTTTGCAAAAATGGTAACAGTGAGAAAATTATGACAGTGAAAGAGTTCTGACCTAACCAACTCCATCTTGCTTTTAACCTTCAAGTTGCCCTTGTTTATTCCTGGGCGTAGGCAGAACTAACTTTGGGAGGAATTTAGTTTATAGTTTAACTTTGAAACAAAGATAACAGCCTGTCCCAAAACAAAACCCTTCCTTGCCTGGGGACAAGACCTCCTTTGTGAAACTAACAAATTATCCACAAGATGAGAAATTATGGTTCAGGAGTCAAGCAGCCACATGCCACAAGATCAGTTACCTCCTCAGTTGTTCCTATAGACAACATTACTATTGTCAAACCTAAGATTGGTGTTTGAGTTATTATTCCCAGTCTGGTAAACAGGCTCATCTGGTCTTGTGGCCCCCCCACCCAGAAAATCACTCAATGCAAGAGGAGAGCTTGAACTCCCTATGATTTTATCCCTGACCCAATCAATCAGCTATCTCCCTTCCCTTGCCCCCTGCCCACCAAACTATCTTTAAAAACCCCTGGCCTCTGGGGAGGCTGATTTGGGTAATAATAAAACCGGCTCTTCCTCTATTGCAACCCCCCATGTCTTGATAAATTGGCTTTACCTGGCAGCAGGCAAGAAGAACCTGTGGGATGGTTACACAACTGGGAGACTTATGAGTTGCAGGTTAGATGCCTCCTCTTAACATAGGTGAGGCAGGCGAATGGCTCTTTGTCTCCTAGCTCCATGGGAGGATTGGCCTTTAATTTGGAGAGTTGTCCTTTCTCTTAACTTCCCCATTTAAACAACATGGAATATCTCACATATATTCTTTCTGCTGGGAAGGAAGATCTTTGTGGTATGCCTGTATGTAGAGTGTTACGTTTGTCACCCAGTGAAAACACCAATCTGTAGGTTACGTATCATGGAATCTTGTACGTCTGTGGTACTAAATCATCCACCTGGTGTCCCTGCCCAAGGGCTGCCCCACTTTGAGACCATGAGGGCTGTCTGTGAATGCAGTGGTGATCCTCTTTCCCCCTTACCTCCTAGCATCCTGTGTCTACAGCATTAGCACCACCACCCTGCTAAGATTTTCTCTCACCTCATTCTTCTTTTCATTTTAGAAAAGAGAAATGAATTTTGCTGCATCATGGTCATCACTAATGCTTATTAAGCACTTAACTCTGCACCAGGCATTGTTTCATGTGTTTTACATATACAGTATTAACCTCCTTAATTTTCCTAATAACCTTCTGGAGGAGGTATTGCCATCACCCTCACTTACCCAGGAGGAAACAGCACAGAGAGGTTAAGTAATGGGCTTAAATGGAGAAGTGGCAAAGTGGGCCTGACCCAGAAAGCCTGTGGTATTACCACCACCATATACACCGGGTACATGTTAGAAGTTCTTTGGGAAAGCAGTTGTTTGAATTGCATGCCTTTTCTAGCCATTGAAGCAACCACTACTAACTCTTTCAACACGCTAAAAAGGGAGCCTAATGACTTTTATAAAGCAATGAAATAGCCCATAAGTAGTAATCTAGAACAGAACTAATATATATCCCACTGGTTCTTCGAGGAGTGGGAGTGGAGGAGGGAAATAAATATATTTTGAGTTAAAATTCAGCATGCCAGTGACATTGTTTTCTGTTCTTGCAACGTAGGGGTAAATTCTGTTCCTGCAGTGTGGTGGTAAATGTGACCTCCTCTGGTCCCTCCTGCTCTTGTGGGGAAAGAATTTCCCTGGTTTCTGTCCCATGCATGGCAATGGGGGCAGGTATAGAAACAAAGGGTATCATCTGAGAAGTGGGTGGTTGGGCAGGGAGTTGGCAATGGACAGGGGCAGCAATTGCTCTAAGGGGAAAAAAGTGCTTGTTCCTACTTTGGAGTCTGCATACATTTATTTTCTGTTTTTACCTTGGAACTTCAATAACCAATCAAGTTAGAGCATATAAAAGCTTTTCCTTTTCTCTCTCTTCTTCTTTTTTTCTTTTTTCTTTTTTTTTTTTTTTTTTTAGTTAACAGAACAAAATTTTGTTTAGCTTAATATAAACAGAATTAATCTGTGTTATGGAACACTCTAGAAGGCATGGATCATGCCATCCTCCTTTCTGTCCCTTTGGTCTCTGCCACAGTTCACTGCATTAACTTTATAACCCATTTTTTCCACTCCCTCTCCAAGTCATCCTCTATGCTGTTTGTTGTTGTGTTGTATTATTGGTCTAAAAATATGAGAAGTCTGAGTGTTTTCCTCTTACACAAACCCCTGCGTTATTGTATTAGTCCACTCTCACACTGCTGATAAAGACATATCCAAGAATGGGTAATTAATAAAGAAAAAGAGGTTTAATGAACTCACAGTTCCATGGAGCTGGAGAGGCCTCACAATCATGATGGAAAGTGAAAGGTATGTCTTACATGGTGGCAGGCAAGAGCAAATGAGGGCCAAGCAAAAGGGGAAACATCTTATAAAACCATCAGATCTTGTGAGACTTATTCACTACCATGAAAACACTATGTGGGAAACCGCTTCCGTGATTCAATCATCTCCCACTGGGTCCCTCCCACAACACATGGGAATTATGGGAGCTACATTTCAAGATGAGATTTGGGCCGGAACACAGCAAAACCATATCAATTATCTTCTCCTTGTCTAGCAAACAAACTGGAAACCCAGCCCATCTTTGCAGCTGTAAAGGTCTCATCCTGCACCCTTAGGTCCTTTCCTCACTTCCCTGCCCCTCAAAATCCTTCCCTTTCTTTCAAGACTTCTCTCATGCGTTACCACTACAATAAAGCCTCAGCCACTGCCCACAAATGTAATTAACTTCCTCCTCCCAGTTCCTTCCATCTGGTCAGAGCAGCATCCCACATGTCTCCAGGATGTTTTGGAGACCCTGTTGAATTCTTCCAGTTACAATTTCAACTTCATTCTGTGTATAGTTTTTGAGCACCTGGACCCAGGTATATGATGAAAAGAAAATAATCTCCTTCCTTATTACTTTCCTCCTGGTGCTTACTCAGCATTTCCTTCCTATCCTTTACGGATGCCATTTCAGAAATGTCAAACTGCTGCCCAGCCACATTCTAGTATGTGTAGATGGACATGTCACAATATGGTCGATGTTTTCTGATGATTTTAAGTTCTTTTGAGGCATTTAATTATGACCACATGGATACAGGTTCAAATTGAGGGTAGGCTGACTTTTTTCCCCCTGGAACCGAGAACTAAAATCTACTGGGTTTATTTGGGTCTGTTTTTGTTTTAGAAAACAATCTCAAAAATGTTACAAATTTATAAAAAAACATAAAACCAAACACACAAAAAATCTCAAACAAACAAAAAGCCAAAGCAAAACACTGCAATTACCAAAACCCATTCTCTTTTCCTTGAAGCCAAGACACATAGATGTAATTGAAGAGTATATTTTGTTTTGCTGGGTCTAGTTGACCAGCAGCTTCCCTAGAGTTCATCAAAATTTGCTGGGTAATTCCCACATCACCCCCCAAAATCTTTCCTTTGTTTTTTTAAAATAGCTATACTTCATATTGCTTTCTTTTAATACTAGCTTTGTGTAATTGCTTTCTTAGGAGGAATGAGGGTTAAAGCTAGTACATATTGTTCATAAGAAACGATGGAAGGAAGCAAAATGACTGATATGACTGATCCAGAATGTTTCTGATTATGTCATCAGTATAAAAATTAAATGGTATCATTTGAGTGTTTTTACCTGAGTCATTTATATAACAAATTAAAAAGAAATCTTCATTGTAGAAAAAATAAAAAGAAAACCAGCCCTTACCCTTCCAAAACAAAAATCAACATAGAGATAAATAGAAGCTGTAGGAGTGAAAAAACACTGTTACTGTCCTCTTACCAATGGAAGGAGCAGCAGGTCTCCCAGTTTTCATTCTGACATTGATAGAGGCAGACAAATGCCTAGGCAGATAGGGGTGGGCCCATGGCAAAACCCCACCTTCAAGCCGAAGACAGTTTAAAGCCTGAAAGCCAAGCTGCAAGTTAAATCCTCTGACCAGATTAGGAACTTGTCTTCCCATTTGGCATGTTTTCCTCTGATTGGTCCCCACCCTTCACCTATTTTACATATACCTACTCTTTCCTAATTGGTTTTTGTACACTTTCATGCTCACCTTTAAGTGGTGTCTTTGCTTTAACCTTTTTTGCGTACTCACAGACCAATCAGCATGCGCTCCCCATTCTGAGTCCATAAAAGGCTCTAGACCCAGCCACACGGGGGATCCATCACCCTGTCTCCTCTCCACTGAAAGCTGTTTTCATCACTCAATAAAATTCTTCTCCTCCTTCCTCACCCTCCAATGTCCTGTGCATCCTCATTCTTCTTGGGCGCAGTACAAGAGCTCGGGAACAGCAGAACGCAGGTATAAGCTATAACAGTGGCAAGCTGGGGTATGTCAGGATGTCTGAGTGAGGCCCCAGTGGGGCATTGCCAGTCAGGGGTCCCTGGCTTGCCAAGTGACATTGCAGGGATCTCTGGTTGGCAATGCCCCACTGGGGCATGAATGAAAGAAATGGCTTTCATTTAGTCAGTCTATTTTAGGTGGCATCCTTAAACATCAGCCATCTAAAATAGGTTGACTTTATCTGGATCAGTCTATAACTGATTACTTCTTTAGTAGCTGTTATTTAGCTCAACAGGAATAGAATAGGCTCAACAAGATGTCTTCAGGCTAATTTATAAACTCTACTGCAGTTAAATAAAAAACTTGTAGTAAAAAACATACCTTATTAAATGTACCATCTTAACTATTTTAAGTGTACAATTAATTTGTGTTATGTATTCACATTGTTGTGCAAAAGATCTCTAGGAACTTTTTCATCTTGCAACACTGAAACTTTGTGCCCACTAAAAAACACTAATTTCCCCTTTCTCCTTTCCCCAGCTCTTGGCAACTACTTTTCTATTTTGTTCCTATGATTTAGATTATGTTAGATACTTCATATATTTGGAATCATACAGTATTTGTCCTTCTGTGACTGGCTTATTTTGCTTAGCGTAATATCCTCTAGGTTCGCTCATGTTGTAACATGTGACAAAATTTCCCTTTTTTAGAAGGTTGCATAATATTCTATCATATGTATATACCACATTTTCTTTATCCATTTATCTGTTGATGGACGTTCAGGTTTCTCCCGCCCCTTGGCTGTTATGAGTAACACTGCATTGAACATGGGTGTGCAAATATTTTTTTGAGATTCAGTTTTCAATTCTTTTGGACATATACTCAGAAATGTAATTGCTGGATCATATAATAATTTTATTTTTAATTTTTGAGGAAACGTCTATGCTCATTCCACAGATACTTTAGAGGTAGATTCAACATGATAATTCACTATAAGGGGTGAAAAAGAGGAAGTTAATGACAAGTAATATTTATATAACTTGGGTAGTTGGGTAACATTGTTCACTGAATTAGAAAATATATGAAGAACAGGAAAGACAATGGGGTTCTTTGTGGGAATTGTTGAATTTGAGATGCCTATGAAACCTTCTGGTGGAAATGCCTCATAAAAAGTTGAGAATACAGGTGGGTATCTCAGGAGACAGATCAAGGCTCAAGATATATCTTTGCTAGGGAATTAGCTTCTAATAGGTATCATGGTTTTTGTTTGTTGCTGTTTTGCAAATATAAGGAAAATAATACTCTGTTTTACTTTATTTACTAATTCATTCAAAAGTATTTTGTGAATGGATAAGCCATGTACCAGCACTACTCTAGATTCTGGGAACAAAAATGATTAATACAATTCTTCAGAAACTCGTAGTTTTAGCAGAAGATTTGGCCAAGGACTGAAAGCAGAGATGCAGGGGAGGGGGCATCCTCGGAACCCCAGAGTTGGTATAAAGATTATTTTAAGTGGAAGACATTTGAGATTCAACAGATACAGAAAGAAGCCTTTTTGGTGCTGTCCTTATCTGAATATACGCAAAAACTTCTGAGAAATAAAGACTGTTATAAATACTCTTGAGGTTGGTCTGTCCCCAGAAGAGTGACTAAGAGTAAATCTGCATAAACTTTCTCTTTGAGGAATTTTTATGTCCCTGAAGATGGAAATAACACTCATACATGTATAAACTTTATGCTCAAACTTTCTTATCTCCTATTTGTTCTTCTAAAGAACTCATTTGTCTTTCCTAAAGAAACCGATTTGTTCTTCCCACAGGGGCCATTCCTCTTCCCTACCTTTCTCCTGCTAACTAAATTAGTTATATAAGCTCCAAGCTCTAACCACACCTTTGAGTTACTCATCGCTGAGCACTCCAGTGTGTATGTACATTGCATGTGTAAATAAACTTTTTCTCCTGTTAATCTATCTTTTGTCAGTTTTATTCACAGGTCCCAGTCACTGAACACAGTTAATGCAAGAAATGTTTCTTCCCTCCCACACAGTGAAGAGGGAAACTTCCTTTCAGAGTGGCTAGAGTAATGAAAGTGGTATTGAAGAAAATCAGCAACATAGAAAGATGACCAGATTTGGAAGACTATGGAGGAAGGAAGTCATTCCATTTTAGACTTCTTAATGTCTGTAAGAGTAGTGAAGAAATTGTTATAAAGGGTATATATCCACCCAGTCTTCTCACACATTGCTTACTTCTCACAACCAGATTTTTTTGCCTTCCTCATGCTAGCCTCTTATAGTCTTCCTAATGGCATCTCCTCTAAATGCAGGCAGAGAGCAAGGATAAGGTGGCTGATAAACTGGATCTGGTACTTTGCCATGGCTAGTCACCCACACTGGCTTTCCTCCAGCTTTTCTACATGATTTAGTCTGCTCCTCTGGAGGCTTTTCAGACCTGGAATAGCTTTAATCTATCAAGAAGATGGGTTCTGAGTAGTCCTTTCCATTTGGCCATTTTCTAAACTCTCACTGGGAAAAGTTGTATTTAGATTTATCCCCTTTCAGAGCAAAGTCACGTACATAAGCATTAGATTAGAAACCTCCCAGACCTTATCCAGGCATTAAGGACTATTTTGATGACTTTATCTTGAATTAATACTTTTCTACCTGTTTACCTTCTTTGATCTTTCTATTGTTGACTACCTATCAGGTTTAATGGCAGCAACATGGCTCAGATTATTTTCCCTTGGTTGTTCTCTAATTATCTCACACATTTAATATTTGCCTCTGTTACTCTATGAGAAAAGAAATTATTTAATATAGTTTTATCATATTTCTTAGAACTTAGCACAGTAGTGGGAGCACAGTAGGGTCTCAATGAATAATACTTGTTTGAATCAAATTAGAGAGAGTTATATAGATTTTTACATATGATCAAATTGTTTTTGTCTTATTTTTAAAACTCAAACTATAAATTCAAGTTGTCATGATCGCGACTTTCATGTTGTTGCTGCTGTTGTTTTATAAACTCTTTTATGGCCATTGCTCAAAGAGAACACATGAGTATTTGAGAAAGAATGGAGGCTCTGATACCACAATGTGATTTTTGTTGTTGGCTATGACTTTGGAAATAAGGAATGTTCAGTCAGTATGCATTCCAGAGTTCCAGGCCTACACATTTTGGCTTGGTTCAAAATGTGGACTCTATTAATGGATAGTTGAAGTATATACAATTTTCCATTATTTGTGCAGTTGACTTAGAATGGAATTTTCTTTTTCTTCATCCTCCAGAAACTCAGTGTTGCTTCAGTTCCAACATGTACTTACGTAGTTCTGTGTAAAACAGAGCTCTAGTATTTCCTGAGCTTTGACCACTTGACTCCTTTGAGTTCCTTCTGGTCCTCCTCCTCCCATGAGAGGGCAGGTGCACGTGCTGAGAAGAGGAGAAGCAGGATGGAAGGTTTCAGTGTTTAAGAAACAGAGAAAGATGTGAAGCATGTGATATACACATATATGAGAGCACCTGGGAGAAACTCTGGGTTTCATGTTTCAGTGCAAACTGTGGGGCTTACATCTAGTTTAGTAAAAGGATCCTAAGGGTTTAAAGTCTGTGTAGGAAGCTGGGCCTGGCTGATGACTTCATATTAAAATCATGCAAAACCCATGAGCTCATGAGCTGGGAGATGAAACTGGATGAGACAGAAATGACTTCAAGTGAAATTGCAGTAAGTCTGTACAGGAGCATTCAGACTTGAACAGGGGAGAGTGGATAAAACCAGGCCACTGGAATTTGGAGAATGTCTTGCAGGAACTCATAGTTAAATGAAACTACTTGGTTTCACTCAAGCCCTTGAAAGACTCTTAGAAAAACCGTATAAGAACTTGAAAGCCAAGGAACACTTTCTGTTTGCTTTTCACTCTCTCTGAATTTTGATGAGTGCCATTCTCAATACTTACTTAAGGGGGACAACAAGGTCAAGCCTATTTCTGTTGTTCTTCCTGCCCTCTCTTCCTGTACAATCCCAATGCACCATTATCAAACAGCTCTCACCAACCTGTGCTGCACAGAGTCTCAGCATATGTTTGTCAGCTTCTTTGTCTGAGACAGCTGGGCTTGGAGAGCTGCTAGAGGTTTCTTGAAGCTCAGGCTGGGGTGGGTGGTGTCAATATTGCCCCTGGGCTTTGATGGTCCAAGGAAGACCTGAGTGACAGTGCTGCAGAACCACATCCATATAAGTCAGGCAGATGGGGAAGAGTGGGATTGATGATCCGAAGGAGGATCAAAGTGTCTTAGTCAGCTTGGGCTGCTATGACAAAATACCATAGACTAGTTGGCTTAAACAACTGAACTTTATTTCTTACTGTTTTAGAGAATGGGAAGTCAAGGTGCCAGTCTGGTTAGTTCCCGGTGAGGTCTGTCTTCTTGGCTTGTAGATGGCTGCCTTCTTGCTATGCCCTTACATGGCTGGAGAGTGAGAGAGCAAGCTCTCTGGTGTCTCTTCTTATGAAGGCACTAATCCCATTATAAGGGCCCTACACTTATGATCTCATGTAACCCCTCCCAAAGGCTCTCTCTAAACACTATCACTTTGGAGGGTGGAGCTTCAGCATATGAATTTTAGGAATTCAGTCCATAGTAGAGAGGTTGAACCCAGGTACAAAACAAAAATGGAGGAAACCTTACCAAAGATCGTAAGTTCAATGGAGTGACAAGGCCCTAGAATGTAGTCAAAAGTGATTTTCCTAGGTCACCAGAATCTCCCTTGTTCCTGGAGGGGAGGCTAAGTGCCCCGTGTTGGTCAGTGGCCTAGAACAGAATCCATTCTAGTAGTTTTATATAGAAAGGATTTATTTCAGGGATTTATATGCCTTATAGAATCATTGAGAGGGCTGAAGAAGCAGATTCAAACTTAAGCTTTCAGGAACAACTCCCTACGTAACACCAAAGAATCAGGCCCCCAAAGAAGCCATTGTTTTTTCTGCATTAGGGAGGCTGCCTTCCAAACCAGGGGGCTGGCCCTGGAGGCCCCCGCCATTGGCAAGATCAGGAGGCTTCTATGGCCTGGATGCTGCTGCCACTCCGACCCTTGCTGCACCTGCTGCAATTGGCGTTACTAAAATGAAGGTATGACACATGCTCTCATGCTCAGAAAACTAGTAGTAAGAGGCTAGAACTTCTCCCACCACCACAGGGCAACAGACACCTCCATGAGTGGCCTGCTTGCAGGAGCAGCTAAAACAGCAGAAGCAGGAAAGCCTGGTTTTCACCAGATCCACTCCTAACAAATGCAGGGCAAGGTACAGAAGTACAAATGAAGGCCAACTTACCATACATCTCAACAGCTGAAAGTTATAAACCAAGCTACAAACTGCTCAGCAAGGTATATTACACCCTCTTACCTTGACAAATATACCTTCATAGCAATGTGGACATTCAGGGAAGGCAAATACTTGGCACACATACTGTCCTATCTTACCCCCAACCCCTGCACCCAGGACAGACATTACTAATTAATCACAGCATTTTCCCCAGAATTGGCCTCAGGATCCTTTTTGATATAGTTCTCCGGGCGGCCCTTGTCAGCCAGAACAGAAAAGCAAGATGAAGACCTTTTCCAGCCTGCTCCAAGCAGTGCCTATAACCGGCTCAAGTCATAGAAACCAAATGTACAAATCCAGGGTCAAATGTAGCTTCGTGGACCCCTCTGAAGTCCATGTCAGAATGCAGCATTGTGGTGAGAGCTAGTCTCCAGCCCAGTCTCTTTCCACCATTGGCTTGCTGTCCTGCACAGCTAAGGCCTTTTTGCCTACACGTGTGGACGCCCCAGTTCACATGTCCAAGCCCTGTTCATATTGTACAACCCCCATCCGCCACTGCCAACAGCTGCCCATTGGCCACCCCTCATGGAGCCTGCTTTGCTCAACAATTTTACTGTTGGTATCTATATCCCTTATTGTTTTATTCCCTATCCAAGCAGTTGATTTCAAGGATTTGGAAAAGTAAGACATGCTTCCCTTTACAAAGAATCGAGAAAGTACTGGTTTACAGCCTAGGGTACAGTGTAATGAGACAGCAAGGTTCGTGAAATTTGGCAGTATAAGATTGCATCTGGCAAGTTTCCTGAGTCCTCAAAGCCTCAATTCCCTTATCTCTAAAATGGGAAGAATAGGATCTACTTTTTAGGGAAATGCAGAGGAAGAATTTAATATGGCACCTAACACAGAGTAAGTACTCAAGAATATGTTAGCTATTTTTATTATTACTATTTTTTTTTTTGAGATGGAGTCTTGCTGTGTTGCCCAGGCTGCAGTGCAGTGGTGCAATCTCGGTTCACTGCAACTTCCACCTCCCAGGTTCAAGCGATTTTCCTGCCTCAGCCTCCTGAATAGCTGGGACTACAAGTGCCCACTACCATGCATGGCTGATTTTTGTATTTTCAGTAAAGACAGGGGTTCACCATGTTGGTCAGGCTGGTCTCAAACTCCTAACCTCAAGTGATCCACCTGCCTTGGCCTCCCACAGTGCTGGGATTATAGGCGTGAGCCACCGCACCCAGCCAATGTTAGCTATTATTATTTTTGTACTGGTTGTAAATTAATAGATAGGTAGGAGAAAACAAATTTAGGCTCTTCTTAGATCTTGAACCAGATTTCCTTGTGTTATATACTTTATAACTATATGTGTGTTTAATGTTTAACATTTATTGTATAATTAATAAATAAAATGAGTTTTAAAAATATTTGATTTATCTTTAGCTGATTCTTCATCTCATTAGGAAAATATTTTTATTACTATTATTTTAACTTTTATTTTAGGTTTGGGGGTACATGTGAAGGCACGTTACGTAGGTAAACACACGTCATGCGGGTCTGTTGTACAGATTATTTCATCACCCAGATATTAAGCCTAATACCCAATAGTTATCTTTTCTGCTGCTCTCCGTCCTCTCACCCTCCCCCATCAAGTAGACCCCAGTGTCTGTTGTTTCCTTCTTTGTTTTAGCCAGATTTCTAATCAGATGGATTTGTATACTTGGTCTCTGTGACTTGAGCCAGTTATAGGTATTGCTTAGAGCAGGCTGGAAAAGGTCTTCATATTGCTTGTCTATTCTGGCTGACAAGGGTTGCCCGGAGAACTATACTGAGGAGGATCCTGAGGCTAAATCTGGGCAAAATGCTGTGATCAATTAGTAATGTCTGTCCTGGGTGTGGGAAAAGATAGGACTGTAGGTGTGCCAAGTATTTGTGGTCCCTGGATTGTACTCTCTTCCTGAGCAGTAGGAAAGAAGATGGACTTTAAGAGAAACACTGAGTTTGAGTCCCACTTCTCCTGACTTTGTGACTATGGGCCAGGAGTTTAACCTGCCTTTACTTAGTTGTTTCATTTTAAAATAAGAATAACCAGGTTTGCCGGGTGCGGTGGCTCACACTTGTAATCCCAGCACTTTGGGAGATGGAAGTGAGTGGATTGCTTAAGCCCAGGAGTTCAGGAGTTCAAGACCAGTCTCAGCAACATGGCAAAAACCCATCTCCACAAAATATACAAAAATTAGCCAGCTGTGGTGGTACACACCTGTACTCCCAGCTATTCAGGGAGGCTAAAGTGGGAGGATCACCTGAGCCTGGGAGGTTGAGGCTGCAGTGAGCTGTGATTGTGCCACAGCACTCCAGCCTGGGTGACAATGAGACCCTGTCTCAAATAAAATAAAATAACCGAGTTCACCCTGCTTACCTCATGGGGTTATTTGTGAGGATGGAATGAGATAATCCTTGTAAAAACACTGTCAGTTGTGAGGTATTATATAAATGCAAGGTGTTTGTTATTCGTGTGTGGTATTTGGCCAGTCGCTACTTGCTGAGGAGGGAGAGCCAAGTCAGTATGTCTGGTCTGCGTCTGCCTGCGTCATCTCAGTCCAGGCTCTGCATCCTCCTTTAGCTTCTGAGCTCTGATCTATGCTGGGAGAGCGTGGCAGGGCAGAAATAACTTGTACTTAAAACCAAATGCTGGCTCCCGCATGGACTGTGTGATTTCAGTCAAGTTTTGTAACCTGGGTGAGCCTCAGTTCCTTCATTTTTAACATGGAGGTATAAATAAAATAATGATACCCATCTTAACTGTCCCCCGGGGCTGCATTGTATAGCTCAAAGGCAATATACACCAAAGTGCTTGGGAAACTCAAAGGATGAGTTGTTTTGATTTTTCACTATGATATAAGCCAAATGCATTTTTTCTCTGTAACCCTCCTCCCCTCCACAATCCCTAAACAGCCTCTGACATTCTTGTCCTATCCCTGGTTCCAATTGTGGCACAGCCTCCATGAGCCCTGTGTCTAAGCTAGAGAGCCAAAGGCAAAATCAGGATTGGGCCAAAAATTAGAGGTCCGAAGAACATGCAATGAAAAATGGAAGTTAATCCTCAAAACAGAGGCAGAGTGGGGCCGTGGTCTGGATTGGGCTGGGAGGTGCTGGAGAGGCCCAAGGACAGGCCCTGCTACATCCATGAGGAACAAGGGGAGGGTGTGAAGAAAGTCAGGGGACCCTGTGAGAAGTCAGAGCTGGCTGGTGTGAAGGAACAGGCTGGTCCCAGAGCTCTAGCCCTAGGCAGTTCCTCAAGCCCTGACTTGCTCTTGGCAACTCTTCAAAAGGTTCTGGGCCCTGGCCCTAGAGCGTTACAGGCCTTGCGTTCTGAAGTTGCCATGGGACACTATACCCACTTGGAGCCTAAGCAATGAGAATAGCACAGTCTGACCAAGGCTCTTTGTATTCATTTCTTTTTATTATTATTATATTTTTAAATAGGGTCTCTCTCTGTCATGGAGGCTGGTGTGTAGTGGTGCGATCATGGCTCACTGCAGCCTTGACCTCTCCGGCTCAAGTGATCTTCCCATTTCAGCCTCCTGAGTAGCTGTGACCACATGTGCCACCACACCTGGCTAATTTTTTTTTTTTTTTTAATTTTTTAGTAGCGACAGGGTCTCACTATGTCTCTCAGGCTGGTCTCAAGTGATCCTCCTTCCTCAGCCTCCCAAAGTGCAGAGATTACAGGTGTGAGCCACCATACCTGGCCTTGTATTCATTTCTTAGGGCTACTATAATAAAGTGCCACAAACTGCATGGCTTAATCAACAGAAATGTATTGTTCTGGAGGCTTGAACAGCTCTGGAAGCTTGAAGTCCAAGATCATCAAGATGTTGGCAGGGGTGGCTCCTTCTGAAGACTGTGAAGGAGATTCTGTTCCATTCTTCCTTCTAGCTTCTGCTGGTTTCCTGGCAATCTTGGGTGTTTCTTGGCTTGAAAATATATCGTCCCGATTCCTGCCTTCATCTTCACATGGTGCCCTCTCCAAGTGCATGTCTGTCTCTGTGTCCAAATTTCCCCTTTTCATAAGGACACAATTGTATTGGAGTAGGGCCCACCCCCATGACCTCATCTCAACTTGATCATCCGCAAAGACCTCATATGCAAATGAGATACTGGGGATTAGAACTTCAACATATGAATTTTGGGGTGACACAACTCAGCTAATAACATTCTCCTTGCTTCTCTCGTGATTATTCAAAACAAGATGGTCAGTAAAGATGGGGGATAAGGTAGAACTAAACCTCAGAGTAACACGGTACCTGCTTTTGTGCAATTAGCAGCTGGAGAAGCAGTTACACTTTGCTGACTATTTCCTCACATACTGCTGGTGGAAGGGGAAAGGCTTCCAATACAACATCTTCAGAGCTTAGAACAGTCCTGATATGGAGCAGATGCTCAATAAACATTAACTGAATTAGTAATGAATAAAGGAAACTCAGCACATACTAGTAAATATTTACAATTTATTCTCTAGTACCCCAGACTTTTCCTGGTTTAGAAAAAGAACACAATAAATGGTCATTGAATTTGCAATCAGTTTCTCCCATATAGGACAATGGCCTTATCTTTTCTTTTTTTGGAGACAGAGTGCAGTGGCAAGATCTCAGTTCACTGCAACCTCCACCTCCCGGGTTCAAGTGATTCTTCTGCCTCAGCCTCCAAAGTAGTTGGGACCACAAAAATTAGTCACCATGTCCAGCTAATTTTTGTACTTTTAGTAGAGATGGGGTTTTGCCATGTTGGCCAGGCTGGTCTCGAACTTCTGGCCTCAAGTGATCTGCCTGCCTCGACCTCTCAAAGTGTGGGAATATAGGCGTGAGCCACTGCGCTGGGCCACAATAGCCTTATCTTTAACAGCTGGGCCTTATCAGGAGTGGAATGAAGAGTGTCAGTGGTAAGTCTCAGAGATGCTGGTCACTTCCTTATTCCTGTGTCCCCAGCTACTCCCAGGTGGTCTCACTGTACCTCCTTGGCAACCTAGAGCCCCATTCTAAAGCAAATCTAGAATCCTGAACAGAGCCTGATACTTCTAAACTGTGACAAAACCCGTTTCCTTACCAAAGTTTACTGATCCTGCATCTCTGTTATTCACCAGCATTATCGAGTTGGAGATAACCTCAGCAATCATGGAGTTCTACCTTTTAATTTATAAATGAAGAAATTGAAGTTCAGAGGAGTGAAGCCATGATTAAGTCCACATGGCCAGGACTCCTGACTTGCCACCATGGCTACTCTTTTATCCTTGATTGTTTTCTTTTGGTTATGAATTTATCAGAGGACAGATAATGCTGTAGTCTAATTGAAATGCTTAGGTGTCCCTAGAGTGTGAGGCCAGTGGTGGGACCTTGGGGTATCTGGCTGGTTGGGAAGGGGCACTGGCTCAGGCCCTTCAGACTCTCAGCTTGGAAGCTGTGCTGCCTGGCTGGCTGTTTGCTTCAAGAAAAACTGCCTTTTATAATAATTCCAGACTCCCCTGCCTCAACTCTCCTACCATCCGGAGACAAGACAGATCTGGAGGGAAGCAAGGCTGTGACCCAGTCTTGACCTCCTTGACACTGGGCTGCCTTTTCTAGTTTCCCAATTCTTATTGCCCCTGGCCAATTTCACATCCAAGGATGAACAATGACTCCAGTCTACTGGTGGGTGAACACGCTGATGGTTGCAGGTGCTTTCTTTGCACAACAGCCAGGCCAATTAACGGGCAAGATGTGGCCCAGACAGTCACCCTTGAAGCTCTCTACAGTTTACAGTGTTCTGAGAGAATGCTGGTGGGTTCCCCCTGTGTGTTTCCCTAGCACCCTGCCAGCTCTGCTGATGCTGTTGCAATGGTCTATCGTTGTTTAGCATATGTCAGGTGCACTTACAGGGGGTGCCCTAACAGAAAGGCCCTGAGCATGTACGGTTGACTCTCAGTATCTGAGGATTCCATGACTGGATTCAATTAGCCATGGATAAAAAGTATTTGGAAACAAATTGCATCTGTACTAAACATGTACAGACTTTTTTCCTCATCATTATTTCCTAAATAACACAGTGTAACAACTATTTACATAGCATTTACATTATATTAGCAATCTAAAGATTCTAAGTAATCTAGAGATGACATAAAGTATACTGGAGGATGTGCATATGGTGTATGCAAATACTACACCATTTTGTATCAGGGATTTGAGCATCTGGGGATTTTGGTGTCTGAGGGAGATCCTAGAACCAATCTCCCATGCACACCAAGGGATGACTATATTTGTAAAACCTAAACTCTCATTAAGAAGTTGAAGTTAATAAGTAAAAACCAACCAACCAACGAACCAACCAACCAACCAACCAACCAACCAACCAAACTAGTGAGAGAGGGTGAAGGTTTCCATTAGGATAACCAGATTTAACAAACAAAATACAGACAGGAAACTCAGTTAAATTTGAATTTCAGATAAACAATGAATGTTTTCTGATGTACATTAATTCTGTGCAATATTTGGGACATACTCATACTAAAAATTATTTGTTACCTGTATCTGAAATTCAAATGTACCTGAGTGTCCTATTGTTGATTCAACAACCCTAATTCCTGTGGAATTCCATGGTCAGGATATCCGATGAAACAAACCTTGACTCCTGACTGTTGGAACTAAATCTGAGAATCTGGGACTCTTCCAGTTCTGACATTGGCAGGTCTTCTTGATTGTTGCTGTTCCCAAGCGCAGGACCAGGGTCTTCGGGGAGTTCCACAGGAAGGCTCGTGCATGACCCTGGCTCCTGGGAACTCCCTATAACAGGAGGGGCACAGCCAGTTAATGGAAAATGCAACTGTCACAGTGAAGTCAGCACGTTTTTATATATGCAGTCTAATCACAAAGTGCGTTGGGATAACCTTCTCATCGGATTCCTCAACAGCCCTGAATAGGGCTTAGCAAATATCATCTTTCTGCTTCAGATGAGCAAATACTGAGGTGATTTTGGCCAAGTCAGGGCCAATTAAGCAGTGAGTTAAGGGTGACCTGAGCTGTCAGGCCCTAAGATCAATTTTACCTTGTTTTTATTTGTTAGAACATACTACTTTGTTACTAAAGTCAAATACACTTTTCCAAAACCATTACATTATGGTTTTTTCTATTTATAAAAGTAATATTTGATTATTTCAGAAAACATGAAAACCACAGACAAAAAAGAGTAGAAGAGAAATCAGCAAAGGAAGTAATTCTACCCTTTTGAGGTAACTTCTGCTAATACGGAGGTGTATGGCCTTCCATTCTCTGTCTTTCTCATATATATTAATATATGATTGGTTTTAAATAACAAAGGCCAAGTCCTCTTGCACACATGCATGCATATATGAATGATAAAAATATAAATGTATGAATAGTTGTATACATGAAGATCATCACATGCATACGTGCACAAATATGTCTATACGTAATATGAACTTAATTATTTTGAAATTAGATTATTTATTTTTGGCATTAATCAGATCTTAAGATTGAGCACAAAAATAGGGTGAAAAGCACCAAACAAACTCTGGATAAAGAGTGTAGGCAATGGCTATGTGGTGTGGCTCATGCCTGTAATCCCAGCACTTTGGGAGCCTGAGGCAGGCAGATCACTTGAGCCAGGAGTTTGAGACCAGCCTGGGCAACAGGGCAAAACCGTCTCTACAAAAAAATAGAAAAAGTAGCCAAGTATGTGCCTATAGTCCCAGCTACTTTGGAGGCTGAGACGAGAGGATCACCTGAGCCTGGGGAGGTCGAAGCTGCAGTGAGCCATGATTGAGCCATTGCACTCCAGCCTGGGCGACAGAGCAAGACTCCATCTCAAAATAAATAAATAAATAAATACATACATACATACATAAATACATACATACATAAAGACATAAATAAAATAAACAGAGTGTGGGCAGTAAAGGACATGAGAACAATGTCTCACCACAGTGATGAGTGAACCTGTCCTTCACATTGAATCTGTTCCTAATTAAAAATGAGTGTTTGGTGGGTAAGGAGGGTAAAGCTAAAAAGATCTGTCCCTAATACTTTCCCACTGAAATACTGACTTGCCCTGACTACTACCCTGTCAACAATTGACCTCCCCTTTGGACATAAACATTGATAATCCAGAACAGATGTTGCTGTGACTCCAGTAGCACTTGGTACTCAGCTGTAATATGTCTGTGATCAATGTTTTCATCAATATATAATGCTTATATGCAACCTTAGAACCACTTCTTGTTTGAAGGTCTTGAGACAATTATTCATCTGCAGAGGCCAATACTTATATGAGAATATCTTTTTTTTTTTTTTTTTTTTGAGACGGAGTCTTGCTCTGTCGCCCAGGCTGGGGTGCAGTGGCCGGATCTCAGCTCACTGCAAGCTCCGCCTCCCAGGTTTACACCATTCTCCTACCTCAGCCTCCTGAGTAGCTGGGACTACAGGCGCCCGCCAACCCGCCCGGCTAGTTTTTTTGCATTTTTTAGTAGAGACGGGGTTTCACCGTGTTAGCGAGGATGGTCTCGATCTCCTGACCCTGTGATCCGCCCGTCTCGGCCTCCCAAAGTGCTGGGATTACAGGCTTGAGCCACCGCGCCCGGCCGAGAATATCTTATATGACAGCTAAAATGGTTTGTTTTTGCAGTTACCAGATATGACATCTTAAGACCACAGAGTCTGATGGTGGCCTGGGGCCAAATCAGAAATATCTGTTGGGACACATTCCTAGGCTATGAGTGACCCACATTACTTTCACTGGCCTTGCTGTGGGCTCAGCCGCATGTGACCTGCTATGTCTCAGAGAAACTTCTCTCCTTTCTGTTCCAAAATAAACCTCAAATCACCCAACACTCTATGTAAGTAAAGCTATTCAGAGCTTTGCAACCCACTCTCTAGCATGGCAGCAGATCCTGTAGAAAATTACAGGAGATACCCTGAGGATTGAAGATGCTGCACCACCTCATTCCAAAAGCTTGAGTCCATCTGACTCTCTGGGTCTCCCTTGCTAGCACAAACCACTCAAGAAATACGTGGCTATGAAAATCTACGATCAATGCTGGTATCACTGTATTTGATCATTTCTTGTTGTGTGCATATATGCAAACACTATATGCAGAGTGTTCCCCATCTTAGGCATTTATTTTGTAAAGTGATTATATTTGTATTTCTTTCATCTCTCACCAGGCAGACAAACTCAGTTTTAAATGTATATTAAATCAAATGAAGAAGACCTGTAACACATCTATCAGAATAGATTAGCGTCTACAACGTCGTGCTGTAACATGTTTTTTCTGTGTGAATCTTGCTTTGAAAGTAAAATGTTGGAAAGCTTTGTTTAAATCTACCAATCAGGAAAACCAAACGAATACAAAACAAAATCCCAGCTGGCCAATTGTTTCAGACCCAAGACCTGTTGTATTTATTCTTTTTGTAAGAAATAGTTGCCTGGAACATCATTGCTATGGCAGAAATAGTGTCAAGTTCCTAAGGAGAACAAGTAGGAGGAAGCTCTGAGTGTAAACGCCCAAACAGTGGAAGGAAAACCACACATCACTTACTTTGAAAACAGCAGCTGCTTGGGGCCACAATTTTGACAAATCATAATGAGCACTCACAAATTGATTTAATATTAAAATGCATCCAAGCAGACTCTGAAACTAGAATTCTCTAACAGTGGATGAACTGATGAAGCTCACTAGGAAGGTCAGTTACTCAGGCCTGCGAGGTCTTTGATTATTGAAGACATGTGATTGCCACCTAGCGGCCAATATTGACTTCACCTAGAAGGTCGAGCAGCTCTGCAACCCACTTTGCCCAGTGCTTAAGGACAACAGCACCACTCTTTGTTAGTACTCAATTCAAATTCCTTAATATTTCCTCTTTTATCATCTCTCTTTGTTCAGTGTAAGTCACCCGTTTACCGTCTCTAAGACAAAACATTTTCCTTCACTCCATGTCATTAGTCCCAGAGAGCCCAAGAACCTATCTGCAAAATTCCCTCCATAGTTCTCATTCCATTTCCTTTTTTTAAAACCACAGTTGTTCTATTAGTAAGAAGGGCTCCTGCCTTCATTTTCTCTACCAGCTACTTCCACTTTCTCTCCTCCTATTTCACGTCACAAGGTACAAGGGTTTCTTGAGGGAGAGGCCTCTGAAAGAAGGCTCAGTAAGGATAACTGAAAAGCCGAGAACAGTAGTGTCAGAGACTTTTGAACCAGAGCAACTCCATCTTGAAGAAGGGCTGGGTGAAATAAGGCTGAGACCTGCTGGGCTGCATTCCCAGGCAGTTAGGCATTCTAAGTCACAGGATGAGGCAGGAGGTCAGCACAAGATACAGGTCGTAAAGACCTTGCTGATAAAACAGGTTGCGGTAAAGAAGCCGGCTAAAACCCACCAAAACCAAGATGGTAGTGAGAGTGGCCTCTGGCCATCCTCACTGCTACACTCCCACCAGTGCCCTGACGGTTTATAAATGCCATGGCAACAACAGGAAGTTACCCTGAAGTAGCCATTCTTTTATTCCTTCATTTTCCTAATAAACTTGCTTTCAGTTTACGGACTTGCCCTGAATTCTTTCTTGCCCAAGATTCAAGAACTCTCGTTTGGGGTCTGGATCCAGACCCCTTTCTGGTAACAGCAGCACTCCTGTTACTTCACCAAGGAATTATAAGTAAACATTTCTATGTTACCAAGACTGACAAAGTTCAAAAATAATAATGCTGATGATACAGCTGTTTGTGGTAAAAATATGTGGAAAATATGTTGGCCAGGCGGGTCTGAACTCCTGACCTCAGGTGATCCGCCTGCCTTGGCCTCCCAAAGTGCTGGGATCACAGGCATGAGCCACCGCACCCGGCCCTAGTTTAGTCTTTGTGTTGACAAAGCACAAAGATGAAACCATTTGCCATGCACCTCCTCCACCACACCTGGACCTGCTCTAACCTCCTCTCTGCCCTGGTCTGAGCCTTGGATCCCATCACCTTGGCTCCCTTGCCTTGGTTCCTTCTTAGATAGAATCAGTGACAGGCTCCATTAGGAGAACGGAGGGCAGGAGGAAAGAGAATTGAGGTGGAGGGCAGAGGATGCCAGGGTGTCCTGTCCCCCATGCTCCCTCCCAGCTTTGAGCCTTGCTTCTGGCAGTGACTCTGTGACTCCCGCTTCTGGTAGAGACCTCTCCATGGCTCCAGGCCTCACTGGGTGCCATTTCCTCTCTCCTTTCTTCCAGTGTGGGGGAGGTAGCCGCTTCCTGCCATTGCTCCTCTCTGGGTCTTCATCATCCGGTTACTCCTTTCACCCTGTGCACCTGTGTGATTAAACGCTCTTCATCTAAACCACCTGAGTTGAATGATTTCTTCTGTTGGGATCTTGATACAGTTCCTATTGTTTGTTTTCCTTTTAATCCAGCCTGATTTTCCCTCTGTGCATCTGAACACATATTATTTGAGATGGAGACTGTCGCCTGGACTCTCGGGGGGGACACTCTGACTTGTTTCGTTTATGTAGTCTGGAGTGTGTACTTGCTAATCCAGGTACCAGAAGACATATGTACAGTGACCTTAGTTTTCCAATTAAGTGGACCAAAAGGAAATTTCTAAATTGCTAATTCACTTCTTTGAAAAACCTTATAAAAAGAATATAAATTATTTAACAATTAATGATACACTGAAAAAAAAAGCCTCTTCTTCATTGTTAAAAATTATGTGAAATGAGGAGAATCCCAGAACATCTGTGTTGTATGTTGTGGAAACTATGGGGTAGGCATTAAGGCTGGGAAGAAGAGGGGGACCCAAACCACTGAGGACAGGATAAAGTAGTCAGGGTTTAATCAGAGAGTGCAAAGTGATACAGAATAAAGATTTCTTTTTATTTCTTTTCATGGTCCAGTAAGTCCTCACTTAACATTGTTGGTAGGTTCTTGGAAACTGTTGAGTTTAGCCAGGATGACAAAACAAAACCAATTTTCCCATAGGCTAATTGATATAAACAAAAGTGAAGTTCCTATGGCACATTCGTGGTCACGAAAACATTATCAAACTTCTAAACAAAGACCAAAATACAACACATATATATATGTGTGTATATATATATATGAGATTGGTATGTTAATCTGCCTAACTTTAGTAATCCCTTAACTTCAATCTGTACAGTCATGCACTGCATAATGATGTCTCAGTCAATGAGAGACAGTGTACATGACAGTGGGCCTGTAAGATTATAATGGAGCAGAAAATTTTCTAATCCCTCATGGCCATCTTAACATTGTAGCAACACATTACTCATGTGTTTATAGTGATGCTGGTGTAATGCGTTTATAGTGATGCTAATACATATATATATATTTATATGTACATATATAATACATACATATATATTTATATATGTATATATAAAATACATATATAAATACATATATAATACATATATACATACATATATACATACATATATTTATATATGTGTGTATATATATGCATATATACATATATTGGTCCATTCTCAAACTGCTATAAAGAAATACTCAAGACTGGGTATTTTATCTTTTTTTTTTTTCCTGAGATGGAATCTCGCTCTGTTGCCCAGGCTGGAGTGCAGTGGCATGATCTCGGCTCACTGCAATCTCCACCTCCTAGGTTCAAGCGATTCTCCTGCCTCAGCCTCCCGAGAAGCTGGGATTACAGGCGCCCACCACCAAGCCCTGCTAATTTTTGTATTTTTAATAGAGACGGAGTTTCACCATATTGATCAGGCTGGTCTTGAACTCCTGACCTCAGGTGAAACACCTAACTCGCCCTCCCAAAGTGGTAGGATTACAGGCCTGAGCCACTGTGCTTGGCTGACACTGAGCAATTTATAAAGAAAAGAGGTGTAGGACTGGGCGCGGTGGCTCACGCCTGTAATCCCAACACTTTGGGAGGCCGAGGTGGGCAGAGCACGAGGTCAGGAGTTCGAGACCAGCCTGACCAACATGGTGAAACTCTATCTCTACTAAAAATACAAAATTAGCCAGGCGTGGTGGCACATGTCTGTAATCCCAGTTACTCAGGTGGCTGAGGCAAGATAATCACTTGAACCCAGGAGGCAGAGGTTGCAGTGAACCAAGACTGCACCACTGAGCTCCAGCCTGGGCAACAGAGCAAGACTCTGTCTCAAAAAGAAAGAAAAAAGAAAAGAAAAGAAAGGAAAGGAAAGGAAAGGAAAAGAAAGGAAAGGAAAGGAAAAGAGAAGAGAAGAGAAGAGAAGAAAAGAAAAGAAAAGAAAAGAAAAGAAAAGAAAAGAAAAGAAAAGAAAAGAAAAGAGAAAAGAAAAGAAAAGAAGGTGTAATTGACTCACAGCTCCTCATGGCTGGGGAGGCCTCAGGAAACTTACAATCACGGTGGAAGGCACCTTTTCACAGCATGGCAGGAGAGAGAATGAGTGCCAGCAGGAGAAATGCCAGATGCTTATAAAACCCTCAGATCTCCTGAGACTCATTACTCACTCATTATCAAGAGAACAGCATGGGGGAACTGCCCGCATGGTTCAATTACCTCCACCTGGTCTTGCCCTTGACACGGGGGGATTATTACAATTCAAGGTGAGATTTGGGTGGGGACACAGAGCCAAACCATATCAGGGGGAGCCAAACCACATCTCTGTATTTCTTTCTTTCTATCTATCTATCTATCTATCTATCTATCTATCTATCTATCTATCTATCTGTCTGTCTGTCTGTCTGTCTGTCTGTCTGTCTCTGTCTGTCTGTCTATCTATCTATCTATCTATCTATCTATCTATCTATCTATCTATACATCCATCCATCTATCTGCATACTTTCTGAGACAGGGTCTCACCCCGGCTGGAGTGCAGTGGTGCAATCACAGCTCACTGCCATCTCAGCCTCCTGGGCTCAAGCAATCCTCCCACCCCAGTTCCCCACGTAGCTGGGACCACAGGTGGGAACCACCGTGCCTGGCCTGTAACCTTCATACTTTATAAGCTTTTAAATTTTTTTTCAACTTTTTGACTCTTTGTAATAAGATTTACCTTAAAACACAAGCACATTGTACTATTATACAGAAATATTTTCTTTATATCCTTATTTTATAAGCTTTTTTCTGTTTAATTTTCTTTAAACTTTCAGGTTTTTTTTTTTTGTTTTTTTTTTTTTTGGTTAAAAACCAAGACACAAACACACATGGGCCTAGGTCTACACAGTGCCGGGATCATCAGTATCACTGTCTTCCACCTCCATGTCTTATCCCACTGGAAGGTCTTCAGAGGTAATACTATGCATGGAACTGTCATCTTCTGTGACAACAATGCCTTCTTCTGGAACACTTCCTGAAGGACTGCCTAGGGCTGCTTTACAGTTCACTTTTTCTCACTAAGTAAGAGTATACTCTAAAATAGTGGTCCCCAACTTTTTGGCACCAGGGACCAGTTTCATGGAAAACAAATTTTCCACCGATGGGGATAGGGTGGGTGGGAGTAGGGGATGAAACTGTTCCACCTGAGATCATCAGGCATGAGATTCTCATAAGGAGTGCATATCTCTAGATCCCTCGCGTGTGCAGTTCACAATAGGGTTTTCATTTCTGTGAGACTCTAATGCCACTGATCTGACAGGAAGTGGAGCTCAGGCAGTAATGCTCACTGGCTACTCACCTCCTGCTGTGCAGCCTGGTTCCTAACATGCCAGGGACTGGTACCAGTCTGTGGCCTGGTGGTTGGGGACGCCTGTCTAAAACAACAATACAAACTATAGTATAGCATAGCATAGCATAGCATAGCATAGCATAGCATAGCATAGTATAGTAAATATATAAACCGGTAACATAGTTTATTATCATTATCAAGTACTATGTGCTGCACATAACTGTATGTGCTAGACTTTGATACCTGGCAGAGCAGTAGGTTTGTGTACACCAGCATCGCTACGAACACATGAGTAATGTGTTGCTACAGTGTTGAGACTGCTGTGAGGTCACTAGGTATTAGAAAATTTTCTGCTCTCTTATAATCTTATGGAGCCACTGTCAGGTATGCTGTCCTCTGTTGACTGAGACATTGTTAGCAGTGCATGATGGTACAGATTGAAGTGAAGTTATTACCACAGTTAGGCAGATTAACATACCTATCATCTTGTCCCTTTTTTGGTGGTAAGAGTATCTAAAATCTACTCTTTTGGCAAGTTGCCGGTATATAGTATTATTAACTATAGTCTTCATGTTATTTATTAGAGCTCTAGACTTACTCATTTTACCTAACTGTAACTTTGCATTCTTTGACCTCTATTTTCTCATTCCCCCCACAACTCCTTACTGCTGATAACCACCTTTCTGCCCTGTTTCTATGTATTTGATTTTTTTTTTTAAATCCACAGCCAAGTGAGATCATGCAATTTTTTCTTTCCATGTTTGCCTTATTTCACTTAGCATAACGTCCTCCAGTTTCATCCATGTTGTGGCAAGTGGCAAGATCTATTTCTTTTTTATGGCTGAATAATATTTGATTGGTGTGTGTGTGTGTGTGTTGCACGTGCGCACATATCTCACAATTTCTTTTTCCACTCATCTATCAGTGGACTGTTGTTTCCATATCTTGGTTATTGTGAATAGTGCTGCAAGGAACATGAGAGTGCAAATATCTTTATGAGTTGGTGATTTCATTTCCTTTGGGTATATGCCCAGAAGAGGGATAGCTAAGTCATATATGGTAGTCCCATTTTTAACTTCTTCAGGAACCTCCATAATATTTTCCATCTTGGCTCCACCATTCTACATTCCCACCAACAGTGTGCAAAGGTTCTCTTTGGTCTGCACCCTTGCCAACACTTGTTCAGAACAAAGGATTTATTAAAGGGATAGTCATGACACAACTGTGGGAGTTGGTGGAGGTGAGCAAGGACAAATGAGACGTCCAAGGACAAACTAGGGCCAATGAAGTCAACTGGAATGCATGAGGATATTCTGTCTTCATTAAATCTTGTGAGAATTTTTCCAGTGGTTAGTGCTAAACCTGGAACCGTACATAGAAGGGAAACCCGGGAAACAGTTCCAGTTTAGCTAAGTTGACACAGTACAAAGCCACTCCGCTGCTATTTTGAGCAGTGTAAGCCTGTTTGAGGAGATGACAAATAGATCCAACAGGCAGTGCTAATTAGTAAGACACTTTTCAGATAGTGTGTCAGGAAACTGAGAACAATATCTAAGACATGTGTCTGTCATGAGTTCAGATGTGGCTGGAGGGTGGTGGGGCCCACTATGGCCAAAGTGCATCCCGGAGGAACAAGTGACAGGTCTCCTTGACACTATCACCTGCATCCTTCCTACTATAAAGATACCATACTGTTGGTAAAGAAGAGCCCCTTCTTTTCAGCCACATGGAAAATCTGGAGGAATTCACTCTGAGGGGAGACCATTGCCGTGCAGGTGCATTGAAGATGGTGACTGGGGTCAGTGGGCATGAATTAAAATAATAATGATGATGATGATAACAATACCATCTATAAATGCTTAGAGACACAAAGTGTGTATAATAATGGTCTTGACAATGAATTCGGGGCTAGATGTTGAAGAAAGAAGTGAAAAAGAGAAAGGAAAATGAGGAACTCTCAGGTGAGCAAAATGACTTGAGTCACGGTCTGGAGGCAACAAATAGCTAATATAATATAGTTTTGTATGGATATTACAGATTTTGTTTGTCCATCAATAAGCTGATAAAACTTTGGGTTGCTACTACTTTTTGCCTATTATGAATAATGCTGCATGAACTTTCATCTACAAGTTTTTGTAAACATAAATGTTTTGGCTGGGCACAGTAGCTCACACCTATAATCCCAGAGGCTGAGGTAGGTGGATTGCTTGGGCCCAGGAGTTTGAGCTCAGCCTGGGCAAATAGCAAGACCCCCATCTCTACAAAAAAATCCAAAAATTAGCTGGGTGTGGTGGTGCACACCTGTGGTCCTAGCTACTTGGGAGACTGAGATGGAAGGATCGCTTGAGTCTGGGAGGTCAAGGCTGCAGTGAGCTATGATAGCACCACTGCGCTCCAGCCTGGGCAACACGGAGCAAGACTCTGTACCAAAATAAATAAATAAATAAATATTAAAGACACAAATGTTTCAATTTTCTTGGATACATTTGTAGGAGTAAAATTGCTGGGTCATATGGTAACCTTACGTTTAACCCTTCAAGAAAGTTCCAAACTGTTTTTCAGAATGTCTGCACCATTTTACAATTTCACCAGCAATGAATGAGGTCTCTAATTTCTCCAGTTCTTGCCTACACTTGTTATTTATTGCCTGTCACTTTTTATTTTTGCTCTCTTAGTGGGTGTGATTTTGATTTGCGTTTACCCGATGACTAATGATGTTAAACATGCTTTTATATGCTTGTTGGTCATTTGTATATTTTCTTTGGAGAAATGTTTATTTAAATCCCTTGCCTATTTTGAAAAATTGAATTGTCTTTTTGTTATTAGGTGGCAGGAGTTGTTTATATGTTCGGGATACAAGTGTCTTATCAGATAGATTATTTGCAAATATTTTCACCCGTTCTGTGTGTTGCCTTTTTACTTTCTTGATAGTGTCCTTTGAAGCACGAAAATTTTAAATTTTAACAAAGCCAAATTTATCCAGTTCTTTTGTCCTTATGCTTTTGGTGTTCTATCAAAGAAACTTTGCCTAGCCCAAGATCGCAAATATTTACTCCTATATTTTCTTCTAAGAGTTTAACAATTTTATCTCTTACATTTGGTTCTATAATCTATTTTTATTTAAGTTTTGTTCATGATGTGAAGTAGGGATCCAACTTTCTTCTGTGTGTGGCTATCCAAAAACATTTTATTCACAAATTGCAGCATTCCTTTACACTATTTTGCCCTCTATTTTTTTTTTTTTTTTTTTTTTTACTTAATATATCCATATATATTTGGGCTGGCTCATTTTTAATAGTTGCATGCAATTCCATTTTATGGATGTACCAAATTTATTTGACTTGTACTCTATTGAGAAACTTTTAGATTGTTTTTAATATTTTGCTACTATTAAATATGCTGCAGTAGTTTTGTATATATGCTGTTTCCCACTTATCTATAGATGAATTTCTAGAAATGGATCAAATGAGTCAAATGGTAGAGACACATCATTTTGAAAGATAATGACAAGTTGCCCCCCATAGAGTTAGTATCAATTTACACTGGCATAGTAGGTTCCTGATCAGTAAGGTGACTTGACAAAGAGTGTATGGAGTTAGATTATTTTAGACTGCAGGACTGTAGGTGAGGCTCTTAAGAAGTGTGCTGCAGTAATGCAGGCAAGGGATGGTAATCAACTTCGCTGATGTGTGGCTTTGGAAATAGAAAAAGGGGGTAGGAAGAACAGAATCAGTAATCAAATATAAACAAATAAGCTGGGCATGGTGACTCATGGCTGTAATTTCAGCTATTCAGCAGGCTGAGAAGGGAGGATCACTTAAGGTCAGGTGTTCTGAGACCAGCCTGAGCAACATAGCAAGACCCCATTTCTGAAAATAAATAAAATAGAAGATTTTTGGTTTATCTTTAATATATATGTGTGTGCGTTATCTAGTGACTGGCAAAAACTGAATGGGAGTCTCAGTCCCCCTGGAGCTTACATTTCAGCAGAGGAGACAGACAATAGCAAGTAAACAGATATATACCAGGTTATAATAAGGACTATAAAGGAGTAGTGTAATGTAAAGAAGAGGCAGAATGAGCAGGAGATCTGGTATTTCCTGGAGGGTGGTCAGAGAAGGCCTCTTTGATCAGCGGTAGTCGATCAGAAATCTGAAGGAAATGAGGCAGCAAGGCACGTGAGTGGAGCACAAGGGCCCGAAGCAGTGGAGCAGGTCTGGCTTGTCCGAAGGCCAGCCAAGGAGTCCACATAACTGGAAAAGAGTGACCAAGGAGGAGGGAAGCCGGTGGTACATGACTCTAGAGGTCACTGTGGTCAGATCCTCTAAAGCCTTGTAGGGCCTTTTAAGGGCTTTGGTTTATAATCTGGATGAGATGGAGGGTTTTGAGTAGAAGAGTGATTTGTGTTCTACAGAAACGGTTCTGGCTGCTGAGTGAAGAATGGATGTACAAGTCTGGAGTGAAAGAAGGGGACCAAGTAGACAGGCCATTGCAATAATCCAGACAGGGTGTGGTGGGGCTCGGACAGAGGGAGAATGGTGGAGGTGGTGACTTGGTCAGTTTCTGGATATATTCAGAAGCTAATCTCTATGTAAGTTTGGAGGTTTAGCTTCTATTTTCAGCTCATCCAAATGATTTGCCTGATGACGGGCAGACCACTCCATTGCTCTCTGCTTATTCTCCTGACTTGTCAAATAAGACCAAGAATTCCTTGTTGGAAATCACTTGGATGCTTAATTGAAATCCCCACACACATGCTGTCACTCTATATTCATTGTCATGAAAAAGGCAGTCTTTCCAACAGCAACACTGGCATTGTTATTATGGCAAAACACTCCTTCCTCTGGCAATGCTTTCCATCTTGAACTTGACTTCAAATGTGTGCTCTGGGAAGGCAGTGGCTGTGTGCATGCATCCAACAATGTTTTTCTTAAGATTTTGAATTATAAGCCAACCTGTAATTTTCAAAGCATGATTAGAGAGAGAATTGAAATTGGTATTCACATTTATCCAGGAAGTCATTTATTTATTTATTTATTTATTTATTTATTTATTTATTTAGAGATAGAGTCTCACTCTGTTGCCCAGTCTGGAGTGCAGCAGCATGATCTTGGCTCACTGCAACCTCCACCTCTTGGGTTCAAGCAGTCCTTCTGACTCAGCCTCCCAAGTAGCTGGGATTACTGGCACCCACCACGACGCCTGGCTGATTTTTGTTTTTTTAGTAGAGACGGTGTTTCACTGTGTTGGCCAGGCTTGTTGCAAACTCCTGACCTCAGGCTATCTGCCCACCTTGGCCTCCCAAAATGCTGGAATTACACATGTGAGCCACTACACCTGGCCCGAGGTCCTTATTTATTCACTGCATATCCGTCAAATTTAAATTCCATTCTGACTAACACTGCTTGAGCACCTACTATTTGCAGACCATTTTTTTTGTTTTTCTTGAGATGGAGTTTTCCTTTTGTTGCCCAGGCTGGAGTGCACTGGTGCAATTTTGGCTCACTGTAGCCTCTGCCTCCTGGGTTCAAGTGATTCTCCTGCCTCAGCTCCCCAGGTAGCTGGGATTACAGATCTGTACCACCACAACGGCTAATTTTTGTATTTTTAGTAGAGACAGGGTTTCACCATGCTGGTCAGGCTGGTCTTGAACTCCTGACCTCAGGTGATCCACCTGCCTCGGCCTCCCAAAGCGGTGGGATTACAGGTGTGAGCCACCATGCCCTGCCTGCAGACCTTGAGTGATTAAAAAAATGAGTAAGGTAAGGTCCCTGTCCTCAAAGAAGCTGGCCATCTATTTTGGGACATAGTTGAAAACAAAAAGGACATCTCTTGGTTTTATGCCACAGGACAATCCTTGGGTGTGTTCTAGGAAGAAAGAAACAAAAAGAGAATCATTCTGAACCTCAGTCAGTTATGTTTCTTATTTTACCTTCATGATTAAAATAAGATACAGTCAACTTAGAAGATTTTGAAAGATTTTATCTGTGTCCACTCCTTATAGCAAGTTATGTGACTGTCTCTTGTAACATACTTTCATCAACATTGATCATTAACAGCTTTTTTAAGTTTTAATGTGTGAAAAATGGTGACTGATTAGCCAGCCTTTATTCTATTAATATTGAAGTTAAATATTTTTTATTTTTGTTTCTTTTCCACATGTAATTTATCTTTTGAAATTGTGCATGTCCTTTTTTCATTCAGCAGTTGGATTAAAAATCTTTCTTTCTTATAGATGTGTGCAGATAGCAGCTAGAGGAAGGATACCGATCCTGACGTTCCATACTCGAGCAAGTATTATTCTAGGAATCTTACTTATTCTTTAATTCTGTCTGTGATATTTTTGATACATAGAAGCTCTATGTTTTCATATGGTCTGGAAGATTTACCTATTGAGATGTTTCCATTATTAGATAATTTAGACAAAGACAAGCATTCACTCATATCTCATTTGTGTGTATGTGGCTTGACTTTTTAAAAATGTAACTCTTTTTCTCTGGTTTATTATGACATATGGCAATGGGTAAAGAGCTAATTAAAAATTTTTCTTTTAAAATAGCTGTCTAGTTGTCATGTTAGCATTACAAAAATATCTATTTAGGTCTCTGTACACAATGAGGTTTGTTTTCTGGGCTATTTTGCGTTGTTGACCATCTGCCGATTCCTTGTTCCAATATCATATCTATTGTGCACCTGATACGCTTTAGGTGCCGTGTGAGGCACTAGGAAATAAAATGATCGGCACAACAGATAGTACCACACTCAGGAGGTTATAGTTTAGGAGATACAACAGACATTCATAGAGTAATAGTTTAAATGTATCATTTAAGATTGTGATGTGAAAGGAACTGTAAGAACATAGTATTTGGACCTAATCTTTTGGGGAGGGGTGGGTAAGGGGAAGGATGATTCCTGAGAAAACATTCATAAAGAAAGAAAATAAAAAATGGTTTTTTTTTGCATGAGATGTTCATGAAAATAGCATCTCTAATAGAAAAAATTAGAATAGAATTACAATATCTAACTATAAAGTATTAAAATTATTAAAACCTAAATTATGAATATGTTATAAAAGGCAAATGTTTAATGAAGTGGGAAATGTTGGAAACAGGGCAGCAGATGCAGTTTATAGTATAGATGAGGAACACACACCTACAGTTAGAAAAATCTGAATACAACATAGTAAAATAATAGAGTGGTTTTACTGGGGCAGGGAGTCTTTGGGTGACATTCCCCCTGCTTTGGTCAATTTACTAAATGTTCTTTACTGATTATTTCTTTTAAATAAGTATGTTCTTTTCCTCCTTCCTCCTTCTAGAACAGCTCATGAAAATTAAAAAAAAAATAAATATACTGCTATCATGGATTCGTTTCTTAAAGACAATTTGCAAACTAGAGGAGTTTTTAAAAAGTCTATCATTGTATATAAATATTACTAAATCTAGCCGGGCGCGGTGGCTCACGCCTGTAATCCCAGCACTTTGGGAGGCCGAGGCAGGCGGATCACAAGGTCAGGAGATCAAGACCACCCTGGCTAACACGGTGAAACCCCCTCTCTACTAAAAATTAAAAAAAAATAGCCAGGCGTGATGGCGGGCGCTTGTAGTCCCAGCTACTCAGGAGGCTGTGGCAGGAGAATGGCATAAACCCGGGAGGCGGAGCTTGCAGTGAGCTGAGATCGCGTCACTGCACTCCAGCCTGGGCGACAGAGCGAGACTCCGTCTCAAAAAAAAAAAAAAAAAAAAAAAAAAAAAAAACTATGGACCTGAATGGAGCCTCAATAGTATACAACCCTAATAATTACCCAATTCAGGTATGAATTTACATTTCAAAAACCCCGAAATGCTGGCACAATCCAGATAATCAATGATGCTTTGGAATATTTTGTAAGAAAGATTTAGTGATAAAAAAAGAATATTCCAGGTTTTTTGTTTTTTTTTTCTTTGAGACACAGTCTCACTCTGTCTCCCAGGCTGGAGTGAAGTGGCATGATCTTGGCTCATTGCAACTTTCTCTTCTCAGGTTCAAGTGATTCTTGTGCCTCATCCTCCGGAGTAGCTGGGATTACAGATGTGCACCACCATGCCCACCTAACTTTTGAATTTTTAGTAAAGACAGGGTTTCACCATGTTGACAAAGCTGGTGTTGAACTCCTGACCTCGTTATCTGCCCACCTCAGCCTCCCAAAGTGCTGGGATTACAGTTGTGAGCCACCGCACCTGGTCAGAAATTCCAGAAATCTAATAATCCCAGTAGACTTATATCATAGTCCTTTATTATATTCACTGAGATCCCCCTGAGTTCAAGGACTTACAACCTCTTATTGTGTATTTGCTAGCTGAAAATTCTTCTAGGTTGAGGTGGCAGTTTTGTAGGCTGGTAACACGGAGGCTGAGCCCCTCTTCATGGGGGTGTCATGCATATTACCCTGAAAGAGGAGCCCACAGCACACATGAGAGGGAGCTACACTAACATGGCGAGGCCAGAACATCAGGAAAGTGGCAACTGCAGAGACTAGAAGATGTACAAAAATTCAAGCCCTAACACGTCAGTAAGTGTTAATAGTTAAAGTGATCTGGCTGAGGCAGGAGAATCGCTTGAACCCGGAAGGTGGAGGTTGCAGTGAGCCGAGATCACGCCACTGCACTCCAGCCTGGGTGACAGAGAGAGACTCCGTCTCAAAAAAAAAAAGTGATCCATCACGCTCCTGTCTGCTTTTCTCTGTATTTTCTTTTCTTATTTTTTTTTTTTTACTTTCAAAATTTCATAAAAGCTTGTGAAAGTTAGTTTTGGTCTGTGGGTCCCTTCTTCAAGGTGAAACATAACCTATCCCATCCATGAAAAAATAAATTCATCAAAATGGAGAAGAAAGATAGCATCATTTGCCTGGACTCTTATGAGGACCAAAAAGCACCCAAAATAATTCCTAAAGAAACTTGACACTGTCATTATAAACAAGACTGGGAGAAAGGGACCAGCCACAAATGTGAATGGTGATGTTCAAGGGCCATGTTTTGCATTCAGGCTAGATATACTATCAGTCCTAGATTTGGTTGCTGTATCAGTTAACATCCCAGCTGGAAATAGCTTGCACATTCAGACTGGGTAATTGAAGGAAAGTTTTATAGAAGGGACAACAGAGTTGCGTGATGGGTCACTTTACCATCCCTAAGCCTGAAGGGAGGAGAGAAAGGAGCAGTTGCCAAAACTGAGAGATGAGAGAGAAAGAGAACTTGAGCTGTTCTCTGGAGAGATCAGTTTGACAGGAGCCAGGGCTGTGGGTGGAGCAGGGAGGGAACTGAGAGCCAGGGAACAGATACCTCCTCCCTTCTCTCCTCCCTCTCTCTGATTTCTGGGCACTACTTCCCATGGTCTGAAGCCAACTGCAAAGCCAGAAAGCAAGAGGGCCTGTGGATGGAGCTGACCTCTTGGGTCACACAGAAGGGTGGAACAGGGTGGAAAGTGGGTTTGGTGAACAACCAGATCAACAGGTCAACTGCTTTTCAGAACAAAGAACAGAAATAATGTGGGCTCTGTCTTCTGGGAAGTAATGGCTCCTGAAGCAGGACTTTAAAAAACTGGAAACAGAGGAAAAGATTCTTCTTAAATGTGAAAATTAAAATGAAACGTGTGTGTTTGTCTATAAAGTCTCTATTTTTCTGCAGACACACCCATACAAACCCAGAGACACATATCACACACAAATGGCTAGTCCATATAAATTCCCCTACCTATAGAATTAATGGGACAGTGATTAATACACTCAGGAAACTCACTATCAGACAATGGGTGGCTACGTCTAGGCCCAGTTCCTGCCCCTAAATCATTTTCATGATAACACGAGAACTTTTGGAAAACAAAAGGACAATTTTTGCATTAACAATTTATCATCAACTGTCTTGGAAAATATGTCAACACAGTTATAATACAAACTACCTCCGAACCTATTCTCTAATCCAGTGTCATCCAGGTGATCTGGGGATTTATGTAAAATCATTCAGCCCAGGCACCTTAAGATACTAATAGTACCTTATTAGGCAGCTGCAATATCAGCCAGATAAAATCCATAAGGCCACCTTGCTTTTATTTAGCACCTTACAATTTCCAAAAGAATTTAACAGGGCACAGGTACAAATTGTATTCCCTTGCCATTTTAGGAGATAGAGATAAGATGGCCTAATTTGTTTATCTAACCCATTGCTTAACGTAAGTGTCCAGTTTATAGTTGAATAAATATTTGTTAAGTTGAATTGACCTAAAAAGTCCCTGAAGAAAGAGGAAAACTGGAAAGTTGAGCATGTGAGGCTTTGGTTTCTTCTCTCTGGTGAAATATTTGTTAAAAAAAGAAGTGGGAATTAGTTTTCATGAGCTAGATCCATACATGAAAAGCCAGCAAGAATTGGCCTCTGATTCTGTGGCATACAGAATAGTGGGCTCTGGGATAATGATGACCCTTGGGGTGTGAATAAGGACTGAAGGGATGTGATTGGGGGACTTCTGGGGTTCTGCTCATGTTCTTTCTTGTTTGCAGTGCTGATTATATGAGTACATTCAATTTTTGAAAATTTAGGGAGCTGTAAACTCATGTGCACTTTTCTCTGTGTATACTAGACATTAAAAATGTTTATACACTAGCAACCCTATATAGTAATCCAGCTTCGAATTATAGCGCCTCTGGAGCAAATAACCTCAAGCTGTGTTTAATCTTGAAAATTAATTAATTTACAAAGAGGGAGGGCTTTGGAGTGAATGGTTTGGGTTGGAATCTTGGCCCTGCCACTTGCTAACTGGGAGATCACAGCTGTGTTACTTAACATCTCTAAGGTTTTGTTTTCTCATCTGTAAAATGGGCAAATAATAATAGCTACAGAATTGAGGTGTTGAGAGGACCAAGCAAGGTAGCCCACGTGAGGTGCTTAGCACACGGTCTTGCACATGGTCAACTCTCAATAAATGATGCCTAGGTCTCTTATAATTATTGGTGGATACAAATCTCAGTTGTCAAATTCTGGTGTGCAAGAAATTCAACTTTCTTTATGTTTCTATACCTGATCTTAGTTTTTTTTAAGTCCTTATTTTTAGGGGTAGCAGAAACTTAATTTCTAACATTTCAGATTTCCTATCCTGAGATTAATTCTAACTTTCAGGAGGCTCCTCATGTTCCACACTGTATCTGCCGAACTGTATTATTCCTGTCTGATCTTGGGTGGCCACCCACACAGATTCTAACAGCCAGGCTCCTTCCTGTTCTGTAGGCTACTCCCATGACTCTGTGGGGGACATGGAATGGTTGTAATGCTCCTGCTCGTTACCCAGGTGAGGGTGCTATATGAGGCTGTTTCAGGCTGTCTGTCTAGATGTGTGCACACTTTCCACTCTGGGATCTTAAAGCCCACCAACACTTCGTCTGAAAAAATGGTTTGTCTTCCCCCATCCCATCCTCTAGCCCATCCTCCCTCAACCAATGAGGAGAGCAAGACAGGGGACTTCTGTATTACTTAGCAGAATGACTAAGCTGGTGTAACAAAGAGATTCCCAACCAGAGAGAAGTTGAGCTATCTTCAGTGTTATCATCTGCTCTGCCTGTACTGAAGGGCAAACTGCTTCATGAATTCGTTCAGGGAACCAGGTGCCTTTTATCTTATTACTCCACCATCCTTTAAAATGTTTCTTCTTCTCCATGGTCAAAGTCAAGCTGAGGCATATTCGTGCTCCAGATCACAGGTAGGAGAAAAGGGGATAAGTCCAGGCAAGTCCTTTCCTTTAAACAGGTGAGAGTGAAGTTGCACAAAACATTTCCACTCACAGTCTTTCGATGGGGACTTATCACATGACCTTACCTCTACTGACTTAACCAAGCATTCCTTCCAACTATGTTCATACTCTGCTTCTGGTAAATACCTGCTCCTCCATTGTGCTAGTGTTCCTGGTGCTGTTTACTTTCCATTTCAGCTGGCGTCCCAGGGCCACTTTCTCTTGGCCTATCCCTTAATTGGCTTTGAGGGTGGAAGGATAACAGAAACTATGGAGGTAGAATCAATGGAGCTTGACAATTTATTATAAATACTTGGTGAAATAGAAGGAAGAGTAGAAAATTTTTTTTGTTGTTGTTGTTGTTTTAATTTTGAGCCTGAGAGTGATTTGGGATTTTCAAAACATAAACCAACAATATGGAAAATCCTGGAAGAGGAGCAGATTTAATGAGAATAAAAATGATAATAGTGAAAATAATACCAATACTGAGCATTACGTACTGAGAACTTTGAAAGCATTACTCCATTCAGTCTTCGAAACAACACCTACTCACTTTTGTTTTCATAACTAAAGGATGAAGAACCTGGGGTTTAGAGAATTAAAGCAAATTGCCCAAGGCCATGTTGCTGGAAGCAGCAGAAGAGAGAGTTGATACTGACCGGGAAATCCAGAGCTTCTGCACATAATCACTGTGCTATGCTGTGTCCCCTCTGAAGCTATGTTAAGAAGAGGAATCTGATCCTAGAATTAGTCATGACTAGTATCTGGGAAGCTGAGAAGATTCAAAGGCTCGGTGAGAGGATGGCTGAAGGTTTCTCAACAGCTGGGGCTAGAATCATCTGGAGGCATCTTGGCCCAATGTCTTAGTCCTTTGGGGCAGTTATAACAAAACACCATAAATGGGATGGCTTATAAACAACAGAAACTTATTTTTTCACTGCTCTGGAAGCTGAGAAGTCCAAGATCAAGGCGTTGGTAGGTTCAGTGTTTGGTGATTCCCACTTCCTCATAGATAGCCATCTTTTTGTTGTAACCTCATATGGCAGAAGGGGTGAAGGATCTCTCTGTGGCCTCTTCTTATAAAGACACTAATCCAGTTCATCAGGGCTCTGCTATCATGACCTACTTGGCTTGCAAAAGCCCCTCCTCCAAATACTTCCACATTGAAGATCGATTACCTTTCAACATATGAATTTGGGAGGAATATATTCAGTTGATAGTACTCCCATTTTTTGTGGTTGATGTTGACTACTGGCTGGGACCTCAGTGGGGCTGTCAACTGGTGTTTCCACATGTGGTCTCTCCATGTGGGCTGGGCTTCCTCACAGCATGGCAGCCTTAGAAGTTTTGGACATTTTACATGGCAATTTAGGGAGAAGGTGTTTTATACAACATCTGCCTAACCAGTAAGACTAGGTTGCTACATCTTCCTAACCAGGAAGCTGCATCACTTTTTATGATTAGTATATGGTGGTATTAAAATAGATCCATAAATGCCTTGATACTTTTCCTTCAAAAGTGTACCCTAATTCTCCTTTCTCAGATGTGAACTGTACTTAGTGACTCATTTCTAACAAGTAGAATAATGCAGAAGTGATGATATTTGATTTCCAAGATTAGGGTATAAAGGCATTGTGGTTTTCCTGCTCTGTCTTGAGTCACTTGCTCTGGGAAAAGCCAGCTCCTGGGATATTCAAGCAACCCTATGAAGAGGACCCCAGGGAAAGGAACTGAGGCCCCTGTCATTAGCCAGCAACACACTGAAGACTTCTGCCAGAATCCATGTGAGCAAGCCATCTTGGAAGCCCATCTTCCCGCCTCAGTCAAGTCTTCAGATGACTGCAGCCCAGGCTTATACCTTGATTGACACCTTGTAAGAGGCTCCGACACAATTGCCAGCTAAGCCATCCCCCAAATCTTGACCCATAGAGACTGTGAGTAATAAACTCACAGTCACTTTGATCACTTTAAGCCAGTAAGTTTTGGGGTAATTTATTGTGAAACAAGAGATAACTGATACACCTAGACTCAAGAAGCCATATAGCATTGTTGGCTGCATTCTATTGCCTAAGAGTGAGTTTCTAAGGCCAACCCGGATTCAAGAGAAGGAGACACTGGTGTAACTACTCAATAGAATGAGTGTCAAAAAAATGTACAGTCATGGTTTGAATTACCACAAAATGTTAAGGTTAGTGTACCTTTAATATAACTGGGGAGATGGCTCCAAATATATAGAAATGTAAGATTTTTGCCACTCATGAGACATAATTAAATAATCGTTCATGCAATTTCTTACTGAATTTCTATTATTCCACTAGGTTGTGATTTGCAGAGGATAGCAGGATTTGCAGATCTGTTTTGTTCATCTTTGTGTTTCAAGAGCCATGTAGTGTTTAACAGATACTATACGCTCATGAGGTATCTGTTTAACAAATACATGTACAAACCTTAGTTGATCAGGAAACTATGAACATATATATCTGGCCCTGGAAGTTTTTGTTTTGTTTTGTTTTTAAATTGTTATCCTGAAATGAACTTCCTGAATAATGCTTGAAAATATATACCTCAACATTTTCGTTTGTATAAGATTGTCTATTGTTTACTGCATTATGATAGTCTTAGTTTATGGTTCCTCAAAGAATAGTATGGGAAATGATTTTAGGAATTGCACAGATGAAGATTTTACGTTTTAATGGCTATGTGATTATTTTATTGTGCATTAAAAAGCACAAAGAGGCCAGGTGCAGCGGCTCATGCCTGTAATCCCTGCACTTTGGGAGGTTGAGGTGGGTGAATCACTTGAGGCCAGGAATTCAAGACCAGCCTGGCCAACATGGTGAAACCCCTGTCTCTACTAAAAATACAAAAATTAACCGGGCATCGTGGTGCATGCCTGTAATCCAGCTACTCAGGAGGCCGAGGCATGAAAGTCGCTTGAACCCAGGAGGCAGAGGTTGCAGTGAGCCAATATCACGCCACTACACTTCAGCTTAGGTGCCAGAGTGATACTCTGTCTCAAAAAAAAAAAAAAAAAAAAAGTACAAAGAATACAAATTGTGTTAAATAGTAGATAAATACAATAGGTAGCATGAAGATATGGTAAGAATTACAAAAGTGATAATTGGATGACTGGAGTTGGATAAATATGGTTAGGTTCACCTTACAGAGCAAGACATATAATCTGTGGTGGAGATACTTCTATCTCTGGTAAAAGGGAAGGAAAAAATGAAGCTTAGAGGTATTTACATGGTGCTTTTTCCACCATGGTGGGTGTCGTGTAATTCAAGCAATCTGTTTCAAATTCTGCTCTTTAGTTCCTCATAAACATAGAGATCTGACAGTTGTACACAATCTCATCTGCCAACATATTTTACCTTTATGTCATCTCCCCAAATTTAAAGACTTCACAATTCTCATACATTAATAACAACAGCAGAAGGCTTTATTTTAGTGGCTAAGACCAGAATTGTGACTTATTCAGTGTTTCTTGGATCTCTCTTACACCATTTAGGGATAGGTTTGTAAACCCATCTTTCTTAATCTAAATTTGCAGTTCTGTTGAGTTTTAAGTGAACCCACTACACCTAAAGTCTCTTTCTTGAAGTTCATTTATGGGAGAGGGAGTGTATTAGTTTTCTATTGCTGCCATAACAAATAATCATGAATTTAGTTACTTAAAATAATACCAATTTCTTACCTTGTAGTTCTCTATGTTAGAAGTCCAAGTACAGCATGGCTCAGGTGGGCCATCTGTTTAGAGTCTCATAAGGCTGAAATCAATGTGTTGGCAGGGATGCACTCCTTTCTGGAGGCCCAATCCACTTCCAAGCTCATTCAGTTGTTGGCAGCATTCAGTTCTATGCAGTTATAGAACTGAGTTTCCTAGGTTTTCTTGTTTGTTTCTTTGTTTGTTTGTTTTACTAAAATAGAGACAGGATCTTACTAGGTTGCCCAGGCTGGATTCAGACTCCTGGGCTCAAGTGATCCTCCCATCTCAGCCTCCTGAGTAGCTGGGATTAAATTGTGTGCCAACACACCTGGCTCAAGAGCTCCCTGTGCTTAGTTTGTAAAAGCTGCCTGCATTCCTTGGCCCTCTTCATCTTCATAGCCAGCATCTCGTCTTTTAAGCCTCTCTCAACTCCCCTTCTGCCTCATTTCTGCTTTCAGGTAGAGAAAATTCTCTGTTTTAAAGGGTTCATACGATTAGACTCGGTGAACTCCATATAATGCAAGTTAATCTCCCTGTGTTAAGGTGAGCTGTACTCTTAATTACAGCTGTAAAGTCATTTGATGACAGTAATTTGATTAGCATTTGATTGAATAACCAGGGGACAGGAATTTTGGGAGGACATCTTTAAAATTCTGCTAACCACAGGGAGTATCTCAAATAGTAGGATAAAAAGTGGCTGGGCACGGTGGCTCACACCTATAATCGCAGCACTTTGGGAGGCTGAGGTGGGTGGATCACGAGGTCAGGAGATAGAGACCATCCTGGCTAACACGGTGAAACCCCGTCTCTACTAAAAATACAAAAAATTAGCCAGGCATGGTGGTGGGCGCCTGTAGTCCCAGCTACTCAGGAGGCTGAGGCAGGAGAATGGTGTAAACCCGAAACCCAGGAGGCGGAGCTTGTGGTGAGCTGATATCGTGACACTGCACTCCAGTCTGGGCAACAGAGCAAGACTCTGTCTCAAAAAAAAAAACAACTATGAACTAAAAAGGTTAATTAATTGCCCCACATACACCAAAAATTCAAGGTAAACCAAAAACAGGATAAATACTTCCCTTCAATAGAGGAAAGGTGTCAGATGAAAAGCATTTACTGGTCCATAGCAATTCTGAAACATCCTAGGCCAATATTACCAAGTTTCCTTGTTCTGGAAATAGGTAACATTTCTTCATTCAGCCCCAGTTCTGCTCCCTGGGAATAGTTCTCTAATCTATTTTTCCCCATGGCTATTGATTCTGCTTTTTGGGAGATCCTTTTGTTCTCATCATCTCCCTTGCTCATTTCTACAGGGGTATTATAAAACAGGTCACTTTTGGTGGCTGAGCTACATTCACTACCTGTTTCCTATGTGGAGTTCCAAGAGTGGTTTTACATTTCAAATAATCCTCGTCTCTTTTAGTCCAGACTCTAAGCGCTTTTGTCAATAAGCTGGAAACCTTTGCGGGTTTTGAAACACCCAAAGATTTTTAGATTTGACTCCAAAATTGGCTGGGTGTGGTAGTTCATGCCTGCAATCCCAGTACTTTGTGAGGATGAGGCGGTAAGATTGTTTGATGCCAGCAGTTCAAGACCAGCCTGGAGAACACAGCAAGACCCTGTCTCGAATGAAAGAAAGAAAGAAAGAAAGAAAGAAAGAAAGAAAGAAAGAAAGAAAGAAAGAAAGAAAGAAAGAAAGAAAGAAAGAAAGAAAGAAAGAAAGGAAGGAAGGAAGGAAGGAAGGAAGGAAGGAAGGAAGGAAGGAAGGAAGGAAGGAAGGAAGGAAGGAAGGAAGGAAGAGAGAGAGAGAAACAAAGGAAGGGAAAGAAAGAAAGGAAAGAGAGAGAGAAAGAGAGAAAGAAAGGGAGAAAGAAAGAAGAGAAAAGAGATTTGATTCCATTCCATTCCATGTACCAAAAGTCATACCCATAATTCTTTTAAACTATGCTTCTCTCTTTAGACATAATTACTGCTAATTTAGGCATACCAGGCTGCTGTGGAAACATGCCCTTAAGCTTCCTAAGACTCGTTTTGTCTAGCAGCATGAACTGTTTATATGGGCAACCTGTCTGAAGACAAAGTATTAATATAACATTTTTGACCTCTCGAGTTCAAGCCCTTATGAAGGAAATTTTCTGGAGCCTGTCAAGGAGCTGCTTTCTGTCATGCTGTCCCACTGTCTTCCCTAGGTGTAGACACATAATCAACAATGATCATTTAGACAGAGCAGCTTGGGAGCCAGGCAGGGTCGTGGTGCTTGCCAGACCTCAGCACCATTAACTGTAATCCTTTGTCATAGGACACAGCCACCCGGCCAGCTCTGCCTTTTCCTTCAACCCTCTTACAAGCTGTCACTTGCTTTCAGAAACCTTGCCAGTTGGCCTGGGAATTAAACCCTGTGGGGTGACCCCTGCGAGAAGATGCCTGTCACCAAGTACATGCCTTAATTACTGCTGTCACCTGAAAACAGCCACAGGAACCAAAGCAAGTGCGTGAATCCGAGACAGCATGAAAATCTGTATCAGACCATTTTGTGCCAGAAGGTCCCGAGTTCTCTGGGTCAGGGCGTTTTAACAGAATAGAAAGGAGCCCCAGCAATCATCTCTCATCCTGTAAATCTGCCCAGTGTCTGTCACATAGTTGGCAAAGACACTGATTTTTCAGAGGCAGTCAATGCTGGCAGACAATCAGGATATCTGAAAGCCCTTTTCTTTTGGGAATAGCAAAACTTGCACAGCTCACTTCATGCTGATCTTCTCTGAACTCAGTCTTTTTGTGACATTTCTATTAAAAAGAGCAGTTAAAAAGTATGAGGTTAATTCTTGAGCTATAGATGAATTCCTTCTAAGTACCACAACTATGCTTTGGGTAGTTGCTACTTGGTGAGTGTTAATAAGTATACGCTCAAGGCAATTTAGATTGTGGTTTCCAAACCAGGAAGAATAACATTTTAAAATGATAGATTACCAGACAGTGCTGGAAGATTCTGGTTTTGGATGGAGTCTAGAAACATGTTTTAAAATGTTCTTCAAGCAGTTAGGTGCAGTTCATTGTTGTAAAAAGTAAGATCCATATTTTGGCGACTTTACACAATCAAAATGTCTTTCGTGCTCATATAACAGTTTGGTAAATGTGTCCTGGGTTGGTGGGTAGCTTTCCTCTATATCATGATTCGGAGACCCAGGATTCTTTCATTTTGTACCCCAAAGAGAACACCAAGTAATCGCGGCAATGCCACAGCAGGAAGAACCTGTCTTTCCTGGGGCTGGGGAAGCAAAGAGAAGAGGTTGATATTATTAAAACTTATGAGGGCTCCCATGGAGCAGAGATGCAGACATCTGAGGAGGCTGCCATTCAGCTGCTGCGGCTGTCCCCAAGCTTGGAGGGGGGCTCCCACGGGGCTGCGACTCGATGAGGAGTGGGTGTTGGTTGGCTGCTGGTGGTGTCTCCAAGGCGGCACAGTGAAGCCAGTTCTGGGCATGTCGGGAAAACTGCACACTGGATTCAACTGCTGCTACTGGAATGAACTGTCTCTGCTGGGGAAAGAAGAAAGGCTAAGGTGAGGCTTGTGGGACCTGGAGGCAAACAGGAAACCCACAAAAAGCAAGTGGGAAGGAGCAAATCTCTCCTTCCTTCCCACGCTTCCAGTTTTCTTCTAGAATCCCTGTTGGCAGAAGCCAAGAGGAAGCCAGTTGGCAAAGCAGAAGCCCAGCCCCAGCATTATACAGCAGAGAATAGTTGAGTGGGTGTGAAGGTAAGAAGCAGTAACTCAGTCACTGGTACCATGACGTGTCCTTGGGTTAGGGGCGGTGGGTAGCCCTAATCACCTATGCTGGATTCCTTCCGTTTGTCTCTTTGGATCTATCTCCACTCTTCCCACCTTCGCGGTGTCCCCAGCTGTTGTCTATGTGATGCACAACAGGCTGCCTGGCAGTCTAGCTTCTGGCTGTGAGCACGGCTAAGAGATGGAGAGAAGGAGGGCAGTGAGGATGGGACACACACTCACCTGATTCCCAGCTATGGGTCTGCTGTGTTTTTCCTCGGAGTTCCTCTTCTCTGCCTCTTAAGACCATGGGGTGGCAACACGGCTTTGCTGCTTTTAACCCCAGCACACGGCACCATTTTCTGTGGGTTCCCAACAGCCAGTTCCCATCTCTGTAATTTGTTTCTTTATTAGACTCTCCTCACATCCTCCTAATTTCAGAGTGCCACTGTTTTTCTGGGACCTTGATTGATAGACAGTCTAAGCTTGAGATGAAAAGAAGTGGACACAATTACAGGGAACCAGAGAGGAGACAGTCAAAGGGGAGAAAGCCACCTAATGAGCAGTGGCCTTCTGTAGAGGGACCATCAACTGGGTGACTCAGTGGGGAGGCAGATGGTGCATTCTGATGGTGGAAATAATTAACCCAACATCTTTCTCTCCTCTTCCTATTCCTGACTTCCTCTGACAGCTCTTCACTGGCCAAACCCAATGAGAAGACAGAATCGAGGCTGTTGGTAGTGTGTCCTCAGGGACCAACACCTTGGTCAGACAGGAGGTTGAAGAAGGCTGGAAAGCAAAACTGGAGGGTGAACAGAAAAGTTCCAGCAATCGGGACACCAGGGGCATTTGACACACAGATAATATACAACCATCCTACTCTATGCAAAAAATTTATTTTCAATAATATTCAGAAATAATTATTTTGATCTTGATTTAATCCTTAGCTTTAAACCAATTCACAATTTAGAAAGAATGAATTGGCCGGGCACGGTGGCTCACGCATGCAATCCCAGCACTTTGGGAGGCCGAGGCAGGTGGATCACTTGAGGTCAGGAGTTGGAGACCAGCCTGACCAACATGGAGAAATCCTGTCTCTACTAAAAATACAAAATTAGCTGGGTGTGGTGGCACATGCCTGTAATCCCAGCTACTCAGGAGGCTGAGGCAGGAGAATCCTTTGAACCCGGGAGGCGGAGGTTGCAGTGAGCCGAGATTGTGTCATTGTACTCCAGCCTGGGCAATAAGAGCAAAACTCTGTCTCAAAAAAAAAAAAAAAAGAAAGAAAAAAAAGAAAGAATGCATTTCAGTGCACAGGCATTATTCAAATTCAGTAAAACATAACATGAATGAATTTAATTTTGCACTTATTAAAGAAAAATATTACACATCTCAGCTCTAGACTTAAGTTAAAAACTCCACTGGGCATGTGCAATGACAGAATTGAAATAACTCAAGCTATGTTTCTTCCTCTTTACAAACTTTGCACTGTCATAGTCTATTTTGAGCTTATTGTTTAAATGTACACATGTGCCATACCATAGGCTTTTGGAGAAATGAGCTATATCCCAAGAGAGCTTCAACAGTTTGAAGCTGTTGAAGACTTACACTTGAAACAAATATGTGTAGCTGAGTCTGTGTGTAGCTGTGTTTGGACTAAATGCTGACTGGATGTTCTCTGAATTAACTCCCATGTGGCATACAGAGTTTCTTAAAACATAAGATACAAAGAGCAGGCTATTTAAAGCTTGCATACATATTATTAAAATTCAACATTAGCTACCACAATAGTTTGAAACTTAGACCAACAAAAGGTTGTTTTACTGACATCATTTAGATTTGCCGGTGCATGATGCTAATAAAAGCAGATCAATTTGGTGTGGGTTTCATTATTGCTTTTAAAGTCTCCCTGGGTCATGCCTGCACTGGGGTCGACTGCTCCACTGCCCGCCCGTGGCCCACTGCTTCATCTAGCCCATCTTTCGGGTGTTTTCTATCATAACTTCTGCTTGCTCAAATTCCTGTTTACTCATAACTTCGCCTGCCACAAGATCTTGTGAGCTGCCCTCACCAGTCCTGACCTTCCTGCTTTGAGTCTCATTGTCTCCTTTCTTAATCTCTCAGAATGACATAATTCAAATCCCTGCAAGAGAGACTTTCATTTGGCCAGCTCATCTTTTGGAGCAGACAGTATCACTGGCTTTTAGCTAGATGGTGCATTGACCCTATTGGCTCTGATAACCAGAGGAGGATGGGGTCACTGACCCAAATCATGCCTGTCCAGGAGGGACTCTGCACGACACAGATTCTGGGATTGGTGAGTGTAATGCCCGGAAAATTTGAACATGCATAGAAATCCCTAAAGGCAAAACAAGAATTCATTTGTGAGATAGAGCACTGCATGTGGAGTCAGGTGTACCTGGTTTTAAATCCCCACTCTGATGTTTTTGCAAGTCTGATATTTCCTCATCCTTAGTTTGCTTATAGTGAAATAGGTGTTTCAGCTGGGCGTGGTGGCTCACGCCTGTAATCCCAGCATTTTGGGAGGCTGGGGTAGGTGGATCACCTGAAGTAAGGAGTTCGAGACCAGCCTGACCAACATGGTGAAACCCCGTCTCTACTAAAAATGAAAAAATTAGCCAGGCATGGTGGCACACTCCTGTAATCTCAGCTACTTAGGAGGCTGAGGCAAGAGAATCACCTAAACCTGGGAGGTGGAGGTTGCAAGGAGCCAAAATCGTGCCATTGTACTCTAGCCTGGGAAACAAAACTGAAATTCTGTCTTGGATAAATAAATAAATAAATAAATAAATAAATAAATAAATAAATAAATATCGTTGTTTCATTTAGGTAGAGAATGCAAGTCCTAAAACTTAAAATGTCTGAAACAAAGTCATAGCAAGAAGTCTAGCTGTGGATGGCTGCCAGCATTGGTTCAGGGTCAGTTTCTCAGAGCATCTTTTGGCCTTTCTCCTATACTTGTCCCACCACAGTTGCATGATGGCTCTTGCAGCTGTAGACATCCTGTCCTTCTCCAGGTAAGAAGAAAGGGGAGGTGGTGATGAACCCATGGACCCAAGTTTATGCCTATTAGAAAAAGCGAAGGGCTCCCTAGACTCCCAGCAGATCTGCACTGATGTCTCCTCTGCCAAGGCAGTGTACAAGTCCACCCCTGGCTACAGGGCAGGCTAGGACAAGGGTATTTGTGTGGGGCTAGACATAGGCTTCCCAGAACAAAACTGAGATTCTACCAGCAGAAACACAGGAGAGAGTATCGGCATTAGGAAGGTGGGTGGGATATCACAATGGGATTAAATCTATCTGATCTGTTTCCTTCCAGGGTAGTTGTGAGGATCAAATATTTGTGAAATGTGCTATGGGCCTGTATTAGTCCATTCTCACACTGCTATTAAAAAACTGCCTGAGACTGGGTCATTTATAAACAAAAGAGGGTTAATTGGTTCATAGTTCTGCATGGCTGGGGAGGTTTCAGGAAACTTACAATCATGGCGGAGGGCGAAGGGGAAGCAAGTACTTTCTTCACAAGGCAGCAGGAGAGACAGGAGGTACCACACTTTAAAACCATCAGCTCTGGTGAGAACTCACTCACTATCACGAGAACAGCATGGGGAAAACGACCCCCATGATCCAATCACTTCCCACCAGGTCCCTCCCTCAGCATGTGGGGATTACAATTCGAGATGAGATTTTGGTGGGGAAACAGAGCCAAATCATATCGGGGCCCTTTTCGAAATGAAAACATGAAGCTACCCTACTTGATCATTCTATTTCCTACGGCTGTTTTCCTAAAAATAGGCCCTTTTTTCCACTTTACTTTGAGAACCACCAAACAAAACTGAGTCTGGCCTGACACTGCCTACCCTTTTCCCTTTCAACCTCATCCCTGCACATGCCCTTTGCCCTCTGACAACTCTAACCTCTTTCCAAGGTCCTTGAATTCACTAAGACTTGTTTACTCAAGGGCCTTTGCTTTTGCAACTTTCCCTGCTTGGAGCAATCTTCCTCCTTTCTGTTACTTCTGCAGAGAAGTCTACCCTGACTCTTCACCAATGTGAAAAATCCCCTTGCTCTTTCCTGGCTTTCTTTCAGAGTGCCGAGCACAGTCTTCATTTCTGAATAGTCTATTGATTAGCATTTATCTGCTTAAAAGGCAGCCTACTGTAACATTTGAGGGTCTGAGTGCTGGAGCTAGACTACCTGGATTTAAGCGCTTCCCAGCTGTGTGATCCCGGGAAAGTTATTTTAATGTCCGGTGCCTCAGTTTCCTCATCTGTAAAACAGAGATAATATCACCTTCATAGGGTTGTGGAGAGGATTAACTGTTTATATTTGTAAAGTGCTTAGAGCAGTGCTCTGTGCATAGCAGGGATTATGTGAGTATTAAATAAATAAAAGAAATAATATCTGTTTCCTCCACGATACTGTGTGATCTATAAAGAAGGGAACTGTAGCCGGGCGCAGTGGCTCACGCTTGTAATCCCAGTACTTTGGGAGGCCGAGGCAGGCGGACCACGAGGTCAGGAGATCGAGACCATCCTGGCTAGCACGGTGAAATCCCGTCTTTACTAAAAACTATACAAAAAACTAGCCGGGCATGGTGGCGTGCACCTGTAGTCCCAGCTACTCGGGAGGCTGAGGCAGGAGAATGGTGTGAACCCAAGACACGGAGCTTGCAGTGAGCTGAGATTGTGCCACTGAATTCCAGCCTAGGCGACAGAGCGAGACTCTGTCTCAAAAAAAAAAAAAAAAGAAAACAAGAAAAGAAAAAAAAAAGAAGGGAACTATATCTGTTCTTTCACTGTAGTGCTTAGCAGAGTACCAGGCCATGTTATTGTTGTTGTTGCTGCTGTTGTTTTATATCCAGTGAGTATTAAATATTTGCCGAATAAATGAATAAATAAATAAATAACTGAGTGATGTTCTAAATTGGAGTGGGAGTAGAATAACATTGCAGCATCTCAGGGTTTCAGTTTTCTGAAACAATATTTTTATTGATTAAGAAGTAGAAGATCAGGTGCAGTGGCTCATGCCTGTAATCCCAGCACTTTGGGAGGCTGAGGTGGGCGGATCACCTGAGGTTGGGAGTTCAAGATCAGCCTGGCCAACATGGTAAAACCCTGTATCTACTAAAAATACAAAAATTAGCTGGGTGGGGTGGTGCATGCCTGTAATCCCAGCTACTCAGGAGGCTGAGGCAGGAGAATCGCTTGAACCCAGGAGGCGGAGGTTGAAGTGAGCTGAGATTGTGACATTGCACTCCAGCCTGGGCAATAAGAGCAAAACTCAGTCTCAAAAAAAAAAAAAAGAAGTAGAAGTTTCTAGCTCCATTGAGTGTTGAATTCCTGCCTGTGGGGTTTGTTAGAACCGAATCTTCCATGATAAAGTGTGGGACTGGTGTGGACCATCAGTAGAATCATTGCTTCTCCTTGCTTCCCGGCTTACGGTAATTGCCTGGGCTTCTAATGTCTCCTTGGAGACCTAGTGTCTTGGAGAACTGCTAGGTCTCAGACCACCTAGGAAGTGGAATTGAGACCCCGTGAGACCAATGCATGGGCTCCCACCCATGTGGAAAGCTGCAGCCCTGATTAGGTGTTTGGCTGGCTGACCCCACCACCCTCCGGACGGCGGTTTCGCTGAGTAGCTTGAGCTCTGGCCCCGGTCATGACTCAGGGTTGTTCTGACCCTCTCAGAAGAGAATTTTCCAAAACCCCAAACAATGACAGCTTTATGGGCCAGCTGCACTATGTTCCCTTTGAGAGGCAACCAGGGCTCTTAAATCACATGAAAAGCATATCCAAGTTGTGCTGTGGGGACTCCCATCAGGCAACTGGCTGCTCTACTCAATTCTTGTCCAACACTAGGTCTCCAAGGAGCCATTAGAAGCCCAGTCAAATAGACCTCGATCACCCTGGCTGGCTGCCAGAGCCTGATGGTCCTCGGCCTTCAGAGCCTCTGCAGAGTGAGCGCTGGACAATTTCCTGTGGCCTACGGTCTCCCCAGCCAGGTTAACGTTCAGCCTCCCTGTCTTATGGATCCCCACCTTGTTTTACTGTTTTGTTTGCTGAATGGCCTCAGGGTTTCCCCTTTCCTGCTCCAGCCCATCTGGAAGTCTCTTTATTAACAGTTTATTTGCAAGTTCATGGTGGTCTATGAACTTGTCTGAAATTTCCTGGAAAAGAAACAACTGCTTGAGTCCCAGGGGAACCTTCTGTCAAGCTCTCCTCAGACAATTTTGAGTGGCTATTCATGTGGTATGTGGCTATTTATGCCCTTTCACCCACCCCTGCACACCTTGAAAACAGCCTCCAGCTCCCAATAAAAACATTTCAGAAGTCCTGACAGAGAGCGAAGACTGTGTTCTACCCCTAAAAATGTGTAGCCTGCAATGGTACCAAGGATGTGGGCGATGCCACCTTCTAGGCAGGCTCTTCAAGGATAGTTTGAGGAGAAATCCTAGGCGAGTCTTTTAGAAGCTGTTATTTGCTGTTTGTTGGCTTGTGAGCGAGAATTCCTAACCCCACCGAAGTGTGGTTGTGAGAACCAAGCTGTGAGCTGAGGAGGAGTGGAAAGGATCCATGCTGAAGATTTGCTTCCGCACCAGTGCTCCCAGTGGAGCCTATTTCTGTCTGCTAGGAACAGCGGTCACTCCGAGTTGTTCCTCCAAGGGCACTCCAGAGCCTGGCCGCCAGCTCCCAAGATTCCCTCGCTATGCAGCTTCTTCGATCAATCACCTCTCGGTCCTTGGCAGCAGCATCCACTTCCCATGGGAGGTCCCGTCCTAAAAGAGAGGGAGCCAGGCTTGGCTTCTGCCCCTGTGTTGGGCCTTGGGTAGCAAAGCACTTGCTAACGCCCTCACTTTTAGGCAAATCCCATATAACTACACAACAGACCTTGCATTTTCTTAAGGTGAAAGGGATGAAACAAAACTGAAAATGCTGATGGTTTTTGACTAGGAAGAGAACTCAGAAATGACCCAGTTTGCAGGTGTTCAGGTTTTCTTAAGCCACGGTAACCTGCCCTCCAGTGAAATCTTACTGAGAAGCCCATGGGGGTGCCGGTGAAGTGGGGAAGGGTATAGGCCCCACAGACTCGCTCCTCATCCACTTGGTAGCTCCTGAGGCTCTCATGCCAAATGCCTAATATTCTCTAGAGCCCACTTTGAAAGTCACTCGTTTCCATGGAGCAAAGTGTAATTAACCAGAGAATCCAATGGACTCACCCAAGGTAGGTGTTACTTGGTGACCTAGGCACAACTGGACCCCAGGTCTCTTAAAATCAGGTTTATGCACTTAGAAAAATTCTGCTAATGTTCTCTCTCTCTCTCTCTCTCTCTCTATATATATATAGGTATGTATGTATAGTCTTACTCTGTTGCCCAGGCTGCAGTGCAGTGGTGCAATCTTGGCTCACTGCAGCCTCTTCTTCCTGGGCGATCCTCCCACCTCAGCCTTCCGCATAGCTGGGACCACAAGTGTGAGCCACCATGCTGGGCTAATTTTTGTATTTTTTATAGAGACAGGGTTTCGCCATGTTGCCCAGGCAGGTCTCAAGATCTTGGGCTCAAGCGACCCACCCACCTTGGCCTCCCAAGGTGCTAGAATTATAGGTGTGAGCCACCACACCTGGACTTAATGTGCAATTTGTTATCCACATTTGGTTTAGAGTTGGTCCTGTGGTGAGACGGTTCAATGCTCATCCCTCTTCTGTTTTCATTAGTTTCAATAATTGCTCTCGGTTGGCATATTAGCCAACTGGGGCTGCCAGAACAAAGTACCAAAGGTTGTATGGCTTAAACAACAGGAATTTATTTTCTGACAATTCTGGAAGCTAGAAACCCCAAGATCAAGATCAGTGGGGTTGGTTCCTTCTGAGGACTGTCTCCTGGATTGGTAGATGGCCTCAATCTTCTCTCTGTAATTGTCTGTGCTTAACTTTCCTCCTCTTGTAAGGACATCAGTCATATTGGAATAGGGCCCTTCCATATGACCTCTTTTTATCTTAATTACCTCTTTGAAGGCTCTATATCCAAATATATCACATTCGAAGGTACCAGGGTTTAGGACTTGAACACATGAATTTGGAGGGAGTGAGACCCACCCAGTTCAGCCCATGACTAAACCTCACCTTTTCTTCCCCCCATGATTAATTCAAAGAGAGCATATGGAAACTATATTCCCTGAATTCTTGTACATTCAAAAACATTTTACTGTAGCCTTCTTTTTCGGTTACTTTTTTCTCTTGAAACCTGGAAGGCATTGTGCTGTTGAATTCTAGTCTTGTAGGTTGTTACGGGGAGAGTCTGAGGCCAGCTAAATGTTTTTCCAGCACCAACTGCCGGACACATGAGAGAGGTCACATCCAGAAACACTCAAAGAACAGGAGGACTACAGCCTCATGAGTGACCCAAGGCGAGACCACCCAAAGAACTGTCCGACTGAACATAGCCCAAACTGCTTACCCATAGGGTCTTTAGTCAGCAAAACACTTGTTTTAAGCCACTATGTTGTGGGGATGGTTTGTTACACAGCAATTGATAACTGACACACAGAGCTAGTAGGAATTCTCCCTGGATCACAGTGCTGTTTCTTACAACTTGGGGTTGTTTGGGTGGGCAAATAGTTTAGCCTGTGTTTCTCTCCAGACAATTGACAGCAGCTGTAGGGTTACTCATAATGCAGGGTGGAAACGCTTGCTTCCTCCTGTCTCCCAGAGAGACTGCTTCCTGTGCATATGTGAATCTGAATCGGAGTGAATCCTCTCTCAGCATCACATTCTTGACTTCTCACAGGGGCCAAACTTGGCTCCCACCCTCTGGTGCCCGCCACCTCTCTCAGATCCTCCCTGCCTTCCTGTTTGACTTGCAGTGGGTTTGGAATTCTTTCATCAGATATTTCAGTGGGGGCTGCAGATACTACATAGGTTTATCACACATAGGGTTGCATTTCTGTTTCTTGATTTTTGGGGGGTGAGAGGAGGGTGTGAGAAAGAGGCACTTCCAGATTTGCTGTGACATTAAAAAACATTAGAATTTAAAAATTTGAAAAATATTAATCTGTTCAGACTGCTGTAACAAAATACCACAACCTAGGTGGCTTATACACAAAAGAAATTTAGTTCTTATGGTTCTGGATGCTGAGAAGTTCAAGACCAAGTTTGTCTTATGGTCCGTGTCTGCTGAGCACTAGCTCTCTGGTTCGGAGATGAACCTTTCACTGTGTCCTCATGCTCTGGAAGAGGCGAACAAGCTCCTCTGGACCTCTTTTATAAGGGTACTAATCCCATTCATGAGTGATCCATCCTTATGACTCAATCACCTCCCAAAGGACCCACCTCTTTGAACTGCCTTATTGGGGATTAGATCTCAACATATGAATTTCGGGGAGACACTAACTTTTTTTTTTTATTATACTGTAAGTTCTGAGGTACATGTACACAATGTGCAGGTTTGTTACATATGTATACATGTGCCATGCTGGTGGGCTGCACCCATTAACTCATCATTTACATTAGGTATATCTCCTAATGCTATAACACTAACGTTTGAACCATAGCAGCGGCCAACATAAGATTGTCAACTTTTTAATACAAGAAGATTTAAAAAGAGCAGCTATGGCCAACAAATATATGAAAAAAAGCTCGTCATCACTGGTCAGTAGAAAAATGCACATCAAAACCACAATGAAATACCATCTCACGCCAGTTAGAATGGTGATCATTAAAAAGTCAGGAAACCCAACAGATGCTGGAGAGGATGTAGAGAAATAGGAATGCTTTTACACTGTTGGTGGAAGTATAAATTAGTTCAAGCATTGTGGAAGACAGTGGGGCAATTCCTCAAGGATCTGGAACCAGAAATACCATTTGACCCAGCAATCCCATTACTGGGTATATACCCGAAGGATTATAAATCATTCTACTATAAAGATACATGCACATGTATGTTTATTGCCACAGTATTCACAATAGCAAAGACTTGGAACCAACCCAAATGCTCATCAATGATAGACTAGATAAAGAACACGTGGCACATATACACAACGGAATACTACGCAACCATTAAAAGGATGAGTTCATGTCCTTTGCAGGGACACGGATGAAGCTAGAAAGCCTCATTCTCAGCAAACTAACACAGGAACAGAAAGCTAAACACTGCATGTTCTCACTCACAAGTAGAAGTTGAGCAGTGAGAACACATGAACACAGGGAACATCACACACCGGGGCCTGTCGGGGGATGGGGGGCTAGGGGAGGGACAGCATTATGATAAATACCTAATGTAGGTAACGGGTTGATGGGTGCAGCAAACCACCGTGGCATGTGTATACCAACAAACCTGCACATTCTGCACATGTATGCCAGAACTTATAGTACAATAAAAAAAAGAGCAGCTATTTTTTATTATCATCATTCTTTCAGAAAAGAAAGCCATTATAATACCTTATAATTACAAGTCTATAAACTCTGAAAAAAGGATAATCCTTCTTAAGAGAGAATTAAGATATAATGTACTTTAATATTTGTGTTTATGGGAAATATTAATGGATGGAGACGCAGAAAACTTGCCATTTAAAATTAGGTTTGGCTGAGTGCAGTGGCTCACACCTGTAATCCCAGCACTTTGGGAGGCTTAGGTGGGAGGATCCCTTTAGCCTAGAAGATCAAGACCAGCCTGGGCAACAAAGGGAGACCCCACCTCTCCAAAAAAAAAAAAGTAGAGCCAGGCACAGTGGTGTACGCCTGTAGTCCCAGCTACTCAAGAGGCTGAGGTGGGAGGATTGCTTTATCTCAGGAGTTCGAAGTTGCAGTAAGCTATGATCACGCCATTGCACTCCAGCCTGGGTGACAGAGTAAGACTTTATCTCAGAAAAAAAAAAAAAAAGAAAGATTTTACTCAATTTACTTTGACTAGTATGTCACGAAAGTGAGACTACAAACTGTAAAAGAACGTTAATCTTCATGTTGAGGAAGAAACTCATCTCTCTCCTTTCCCGCATAAAGTCATTTTTAAATTACCTTAAGGTAGCGATGATTTTGATGTTCCATCAGGTTCTGCTCTTTTTGATAAAATAGTTAACCTTAATAATCTTCTCTGGCTCAAACCATTTCTGACTTTAGGCCCTGTAAGGCGCTCTGGACAAGCTCTCTTGTTTATTTATGTGGAGCAGCAAAAGAGTTGGAGGGCATTTTGAAGTTAAAGCAAGAATTCTGCTGCACAACTAAGGTCACCAGCACTCCACCATCTTTATTTGTCCCCCATTTACCCCGTCGCTGCCTGGCCCCGTCTGCAGACTGTGGTTTCCGGGACACATGGGCTGAGCCTAGCAGCACAGGGCCGCAGATTCTCAAAGCTTTACCTCTGGATTCAGTCACCAGAAAGCTGTGCAGATAGTGTCATATCCCTCTCGAGCGCTTAGTGGCTCTGGAGTAAATGTTTGTGGGATAAGGAATGAACAGTTCACTGCAGGACTTGCTGAAGTCACCCTAGGGCCACATCTTGAGACAGAGGCTGCCTGCTCCCGCTGTCCCTGCCATCCCCCCAGCGTCTGGCTCACCCACAGCCTATTCTGCATGTCTGCTGCATGCACTCAGCTTAGAAAAAGCCGAGCTCCCAGAGGGCAGACACTAATGTGAGTGCAACTGAGGATACTTTTTTCTTCTTTTCAGAGAAAATGAGTGACGGTCATTCAGAAGCCTAAGGAGAAGGTCTAGGAGGGGCGGATAGAAGAACGGCCAGTGCTGCTGAAGACTGGCTATGGTGAAGGTTGTGCAGTTTGGTGGGAGCCCTGGGGAATTCCATTCTATCCTGTGTGTGATTGAAACCCCCACCCCACAATACACTCACACACACACAGATCCAGAGAAAGACAAACCCTGCGCTTGCTGGGTGGGCCTCATGGCTGCTCCTCTGATCAATGGCCCACCAGAAAGGGACAAATAGACTGAAAAACAAAGTTTGTGTCTAAGAACACAAAAGTGGTTTCTCCAATGGGAAAATAGGCCTGGGCTCTGTGGAGCTCCTCCAGAAAGCCCAGCATAGGGCCCAGCGGGGGCCAACCCCACCCCAGCCGCTGTTTCCTTGCTGCTGCTTTCACCTCCTACTCCACTCACTTGCTGAGACTTTTCTCCATTTGAAATCTGACCCCAGGCTGATGGTTGTCAAATCCCATGGGTTCAGTGCTTACAACAGGGACACAAAGAAATGGCCTTTGAAGACTGCACTTCACTTCAGCCTTGCCTCTCGCTAACTGTGTCATGAGGAGCAAGCCACTACATCTCACGGCAGGTGAAGTTCCCTGGTCTATAGAGGGTGACTCCTGTTGGTACCTGGTACCTGTAAGAAGGCTGCACATCCAAACAAATCAACCCAGTCAAGGAACCACAGTTAGTAATGAGATAACTAGATGCTAATTAATTGTACCTCTTCCCCCTCCCTCGAACTTACCTTATATACCAGTAGTCAAAAAAGGATGGGCAAGAAGGGAGAGAAGGAAAGGGAAAGAAGAAAGTAGAAGAGTGGCAAGACCATTCCAGTCCTTTAAGTAGTTTCAGCAACTATAAAAATTACATAGCAACCAAAAAGACTATAAGAAAAACTAAGATATTAAGTAGTGAAGGTTATTTGTCAATGAGAGAAATATAATTTTTATTTTCTACTTTTATAATAAAAAATACTTTTTAAAAATTTTTTTGAGACAGAGTTTCGCTCTTGTTGCTCAGGCTGGAGTGCAGTGGCACGATCTTGGCTCACGGCAACCTCTGCCTCCTGGGTTCAAGTGATTTTCCTGCCTCGGCCTCCCGAGTAGCTGGGATTACAGGAGCCCGCCACCACACCCAGCTAATTTTTGTATTTTTAGTAGAGACAGGTTTTCACCATGTTGGACAGGCTGGTCTCAAACTTCTGACCTCAAGTGATCCACCTACCTCAGCCTCCCAAAGTGCTGGTATGAGCCACTGTACCTGGCTTGAAAAAATACATTTTAAAGATAATCTCCTCCCCGAGTACTTCTCCCCATTCCTCCGGTTTTCCTAGTACCAGATGTGGCTACCATGTTTAACATGTGCAATTTCACAGGGCGCCTCAGCTGGGGCATGAGACATCCTGAGTCCTCCATGACACAGGCAGGCAGCAAAGGAGGAGGACACTCACATGAGAAAAATAAAGGCTGGGAAAGAGAGAGAAGCCAGACACCCAGCCCAGCAAGGAGCACAGATGAGCAGAAACCCCAGGTGGCAGACACTGTTGGCTCTGGGGGATCATTAGGAGCCCAGGTAGGGTGTGAAAGGTGAGGGGATAAAGGTATCACTAGCAAGACTTGAGTGGGGTGACAGGACAACAGCCGAATAGGTTGGGGCCCCAAGGGCTAATCTTAATATGGAAGTAAGGTGATAATTATAGGGAAATTGAGGCAGAAGCTCAGTTCTGTGGTTGCCAACCACAGAAACCCTTTTACTTAAAATCTCCATGACACCCAGGATTTTTCCCAGAACACAGAACCCAGGAGATGGGCCTGTGACATGATGGCAGGTCACACTAGGTCTGAGACTGACATGCTGATGTTCTTTCTGCTGCTCGGCTGATAAACTCAGAACGTGGGTAAGGCTGAGCCTGAGGTAGAGGACAGCAGTAACCAAAACTGTGAGGAGCTATTGATGGACAGGAGGGTGGAGACATCAAGCTTCACAGCTGTCAGTTCCAAGGTGGAGGATTGGCTCAACAGGAAGGTCTAGTAATGCAGGTGGGGTGGCTCTACTATCAAGACACATGAGGAGGGGAAGCCAAGGAAACTCTGGGCTTTATCACAGCTTAAAAAAAAAAAAAAAAATTAAAAAGTCCCATAGCATAAAAATGCAAAGAATTTATCAATGGTCAAGTTCTGTGAATGATCATGAAACAAGCTTTCTTTAAAAAAGATTTTCTATAAGAGAAGAAATACATATTCATTATAAAGTTAAAAAATAGAGAAAGGTATAAAGATGACAATAACATCACCAAAACTCCATCATCCAGAGATAACATTTTGTTATATTTGCTTCAGTTTATTTTTTATTAAAAATAAAAAGGCATTACTTTCTCAAGGTGGGGCAAATTAAAAAAAAAAAAGACAAAAATCAAAACATTATTGATTTTTTAGTTTCTTCTGAACTTAAATTGCATACGTATTTTATAATATTTTCTCATGTCTTGAGGATGTATGTGTAAACAACATTTTTATTGGTGACAATATATTTTATTAAATTAATATATCAAAATTTATGTAAGCATTCCCTTACTGTTTGGCCGTAAATGGGCTTCATTTTTTTTTTTTTAACAAATAATAATGAGACAAAAATGTAGGCATTCAAACCTGTGTTTATGTGCCCGATAATTTCTGATGATAAATTCCTAGAAGTAGAATGACTAGATCTCTTACACATTTTCTATGACTTCTCTGCATAGCTCAGTAACTCTGTTATCTCTCCTGCCAAACTTAGTTTCTTACCAAAAAAATACAATGAAACTTTGCTAAATTAATAGACAAAAGTAGTATTGGCATACGTTTACCCTACGATTGGTGATAGAATGAAGATCCAAAAACTTTTGGCAGGCTGGAACAGCACCTCAGATGTTTCAAATGAAAATTCTCAGGGATATGGTCTGGCATTTAGAGTCACCAGACCGGATGAGTGTAGTACAAGATGAAAGAGATGTGACCTAACAACAGGCAAGAGAAGTCATGTGAATCAAAAAAAAAAAAAAAAAAAAAAAAAAAAGCTCATTGTCTTTGGCCATAATAATAAAAGTATAGAGTCCAGAACAAGAGGATGATAGTCCTGCTCTACTCTGTGTGGTCAGAGATGCCCTCAGTACTTGGCCCTACACAGTAAAGCAAACACTAACAAATAGCCCATGTTCAAAGGAGAGATCAGAATAAGAAATAACCTGTGTGTTCTCTCTTTTCTGCGTTGGAACTCGGTAGCCATGTCTATGTTATGTGGTGCAGGCTCCTGCGCAGGGTTGGCTAATCCCAGGTAGATCTTCAGAATCTCAATAGGAAGTTGAAATTGACGTGAAAGTCACCAATGAGTTATGTGAATGGCAGGATTGCAGTAAGAGGACGCTGAGTCCTACTCTGAATCCTAGCAACTTTCTTCTCAGGTTGGAGATGTTTAATTCCTCTCTTGATTCTATGAGATATCTCAGGTAAAGCTCACCAGAACCTATTTCTGTAACTTGCAACTGAAGTATTAATAGAACTGTGCTAGTACGCTATGGAAATGTTGAAACAACCATGATGTTTACTTTGGAGGAGAAAAGACTCAGAGAGAAACATAAGAGCTGTGGGCAAATATTTGAAGGACTGGTCACCGAGATGCCGAGTCAGGCTTGTTTCACGAGGCCTCAAATGGCAGAACTAGAAAGGTGCAGGGTCCATTGGACTTCCTGGAAGATTGGAAGAGTTGCCTTGGGAAAGAGTGGGTTCTCAATGCAAATGTCCACATGATTTTGTGCAACCTCATGACGACTCTTGTAGAGAGGTTCAAGCATTAAATGTTACTGCTTTCAGAGTGCTCCTCTGGTCTGGGCAACCACCCTTGTTCATCCCTTTACCTCTTATTTAAGCCGCCCTTGGAAGGCCATTCCTGGGATTTGGGTGCCCTTGGGGGGACGAGGTCAAAGACAAAAGCAGAAGGTCCCCAACTTACCATGGTTCGATCTAAGATTTACGATGGTGCAGAAAAAATATGTTTCTCTTTAAACGTCTTTAAATGCCTTTAAAAGACGGGGGGCTCTCGTGTTTAGTTTTTTTAAAAAACGAAACTAAATCAAATTATAAGCTATTTAAAAGAGTCACACATAGTCAGTAGAAACCATACTTCCAAATTTGAACTTTGATCTTTTCCGGGACTGGCAATATAGTACGATGCTCTCTCATCGTGCCGGGCAGGGATAGTGAGCAGCAGCTCCAGTCAGCAACACAGTCATGAGGACAAACAACTGATATTGTGCCCTACAGTGTACTGTATTCAATAAATCACATGAGATATTCAATACTTCATGATAAAATAGGCTTGTGTTACATGATTTCACCCAACTGTAGGCTAATGGAAGTGTTCTCAGCACGTTTACGGTAGGCTATGCTAAGCTATGGTGTTCAGTAGGTTAGGAGTATTAAATGCATTTTCTACTTATGATAATTTCAGCTCACGATGGGTTTACAGGATGTAGCCCCATAAGTCAAGGAACATCTGTACTCTTGGAAGTCACTCTCATTGGAGACTTCAGGAAAATAGCAAGCACTTGATTACATCATTCTAAATATTCTATCATTGTTGATTAACTTAAATTCAGTACAGGATGTTTTTATACTTCAAAGATATAAGCCAAATAGTCTGTGAATTTTGGGGTGGTTTGCTTTGCCTGCTTTGATTATCTTCAGTATGTCAGGAAAGCTGATAAAGTTGTTTGCCTTTCTGCCTCCCATACATTTGCCTACCCCAACCTCCTGCATACCCTTTCCAACAGATGATTTTGTTCCCAGCAGGGCTGAATCGAATCCCAACAGAAGGAAGAGCAGCACCACCTACTGGACACGGACTCTTGAGCTTTTTATTCTGTGTATTTACTCCTGTTCTTGGGAGATAACCCCGTTGTTAAAAGTCGCATCACAGAACCCAAATGACATAATCTGAATCCCCAGTGACATTCTGGAAGAATCTGGAATAATTAAATATCCCACCAATAGTTGGATGGGACTTCTGAGGGTTGCTTCTAAAGGGAAAGAGACTTAATAATTTAACAGGCTTCTCCAACAATCCATTATTCTCCAGGTTTACAAAGGCTACCCACCAGTCGGTCAGGCTTTGAGAGCATTTTGGAAGGACCCTGAGTTTTTCTGAAAAAAGAACCATATTTTCTAAAAATCTACAACCTTATTTAAAGCATCTTGAAGAAATACAAAATACAGACACAAAGTGGACCAAATGTTAGATGGCTTAACTTAACCCAGAAGCCTTCCCAAAACTCAAAGCAGTGTTTGGATCTGGCGAGGATCTTGCTTGACTAGGGAACCTTGCTTGCTTAGTTGTTCTTTCAGTTTAGCTAACAAATGAGAGAGGAAATTGTACAAACAGACCTCTTGTCTTGAGCAGCGGCCTGTCAGCCGGTTGATGAATTATCTGCCATCTTCTCTTAATGTCCAGGAACTGGTAACTGAGTGGGAAACTCAGTCACTCAGAAAAGAACTGGGGTGTATTTGATACAGTATCAACTAGAATTGCTTTCAAAGCTGTAAAGGAAACAGCTGCAAGCACAAGGGTAAAGTTCCAGTTCAGGGCGGCTGGGCGCTGTGGCTCATGCCTGTAATCCCAGCACTTTGGGAGGCTGAGGCAGGTGGATCACCTGAGGTCAGGAGTTTGAGACCCGCCTGGCCAACGTGGTGAAACCCCGTCTCTACTGAAAACACACACACAAACGTTAGCCAGGTGTGGTGGCGGGTGCCCATAATCCCAGCTACATGGGAGGCAGAGGCAGGAGAATCGCTTCAACCTGAGAAGTGGAGGTTGTGAGCCGAGAACGCCCCATTGCACTCCAGCCTGGGTGACAAGAGTGAAACTCCATCTCAAAACAAACAAACAAACAAACAAAAAATGAAAAATAAAAGTTCCTGTGCAGGGCTTCTGTACATATTTGGGTAGTTTCACTGAAGTGTCTCAAGGGCCTCAACTGCGCCTGATTCACAGGAGGACCCAATAAATATTTGTAGAGTGAATGAAGGGGTGGGGGTGGGGGGTGAGGCTGCAGGGGAGAGGCAGTGATCACAGACAGTCAGACCACAAGACACCTTAGAACAGCAGTCCCCAACCTTTTTGACACTAGGGGCCAGTTTTGTGGAAGACAATTTGGAAGGGGTTGTGGTTGGGGAGGTTGGAGAGGTTGGGGAGGAGGGATGGTTTCAGGATGATTCAGGCACATTACATTTAGAATCGGTAGGAGCTGAGCTTGTTTTCCTGCAACTAGATGGTCCCATCTGGGGATGATGGGAGACAGTGACAGATCATCAGGCATTAGATTCTCATAAGGAGTGCACAACCTAGATCCCTCACGTGCACGACTCACAATAGAGTTTGTGCTTCTGTCAGAATCTGATGCCTCCACTGATCTGACAGGAGGCAGAGCTCAGGCAGTAATGTCAGCTGCTTACTGTTCACCTCCTGCTGTGCTGCTGATTCCTAATAGGGAAGGGACCAGTACTGGTTCATGGCCCAGGGGTTGGAGACATGCCTTAGAGAACATGCAGCCCAGTGGATTTCAAAGGGTGCTCTGTGAACCCCAGGGCTTCACAGAGGGGCTTGGATGGCTGTTCGAATGTTTTATTCCAATGTCATTAAAAATATATTTTAGCCTGTGATAAAAAGTGCTATTAAAATACATATTCAAATTTATTGACACACCCAAATGCATTACTATATGCTGCCTGATTAGCTAGATTTTTTTTGGATTCATTTTGGTTTTGATGACCCCAGGTTTAAATCTGTTCTGCTCTAGTTAATGAGTGCCCTTATTTGGCAAGGCAATCACTGAAAAAACAGAGAGAGAGAGAGAGAGAGAGGAAGAAAGGCTTTGCAAACACTCTTTTGGAACAATCAGGATATCTTGTGATACATGACAACTAAAGTAAGATACACAAACAGCCTTGTTTCATTATTTTATAATCAAATATGCATTTGAGATTATTTATATATGTAAACATATTTTATATTTACGTCTGCTTTTTAATATTAAAGTTCTGGGGAAAAATTGGGTGTTGCTAACAAATAATTATAAAGCCACCCCTTTCAAACTCCTCATTTTGTGGAAGAGGAAACTAAGTCAAAGAGCCATGATGAACTCCCTTGACTTCTCAGGATGGATTACTAGCAAAGCCTAGAACTGGAACCTAAGTTTTAGTTCTTTATCCATGCAAATTGTCCTAATGTTTGTTGTTGTTATTAAATATAGTTTAGTTTTGGATGGTACCTCTTGTTGGCGAATGAATTCAGTTCTCTAACATGAATTTCCTTTTGTTTGGGGGCATGAAAAATGTTAGCAAACAGCCTTCATGTAACATTAAATGTCTTTTTTAATTAACCTGTAGCATCTTCAAGGACAATGATTATGAATACAAAACCACTGACTCATTGCACAGCAAAATCACAGGTCTACTGTCTGGCTTCTGAGACCCCGCAGAGAGAAGGGAGGCAAGCGCTCTCCACCAGCTGTTGAGCTGAAAGCCCTTTTGTGCTTTCTGAGTTGAATCGTGATAGTTTGTGTTTTTGTTCTCTGGTCATGTGATTTTGAGAGACACTGCAAAAACATGTTCCTAACCCTCCCCCACTAAAAATTGCACCCTGACCCCCCACTTCAGGTGGTGAGTAGGCAAGAAAAGGCGGTGAGTAGGCAAGAAAAGAGTCCAGAGATCTGGACTCTTCAGCAGCCTTTCTGACATCAAGTGGGGCTTGAAACAGGTCATCTAATATGGCTTTGCAGAAATGGTGTAAGTTGATTTCAGAAAGCCTGTATGAGTCCTGTTAGAGCCCAAATGGGCTGTGACAGCAGAGTTTCTGCAGGGACAGAATGTGTGTTTCTAATTGGAAGGTGCAGCAAGTTGGAATTCCCTTTGTTCTGCCCCTGTGTATGTCATGTGTTGTCACTGCGGCTGGGTGCTATGGACTGAATGTTTGCATCTCCTTGAAATTCACGTGTTGAAGTTCTAACCCCCAGTGGGATGGTATAAGGAGGCGGGACCTTTGGGAGATAATTAGGTCTCATGGGTGGGGCCCTCATGATGAGATTAGTGACCCAATAAAAGGAACTTCAGCAAGCTCTCTCTCCACCATGTGGGGACACAACCAGAAGACATTTGCAACCAGAAGAGGGTCTTCACCAGGGCCCAACCTGGCTGACACCCTGACCTTAGACTTCCAATCTCCAGAACAGTGAGAAGTAAATTTCTGTTATTTGTAAGTCCCCAGTCCGTGGTGGTGTGTTGTAGCCAATGGACTGAGTCATGTGGTCACTCATCTACCCCTTCCCCTTTCTCCTTAACCCTCCTTTACCTCATAAGCCCACTGCTGTCACTCTCCCAGTACTCCCAGACCTGGCCCTCACTCTCCTTCCTTTCACTCCCACGGGGCTCAGTCCTGCTGTTCTTACACAACTGTCTGGGCTGTCCCCTTACTGGTCTTGAAACAGGAGAGTTCTCCAGTCCCCTCGCAGAACTCGAGACAGGGGTATGGCTCATTTGCTTGGCCACTGCATGCTCAAACCCCTTACGGGATGGGGAGCATGCAGATGGGCAGGTGGAGGAGCTGGAGCAAGCACTTTTGGGCTCTGACCCCATGATAGCATCTAGGGGTGTGTTACAATTAATGCTCTTTTAGTAGTTGCCATCCACGGATGGCTAAGTATTAAACTAGCTCGGTGGAGAGTCAAGGTGACAGCCTTTTACACCCTGCCATCTTGGTACCTGGGTCTTCATCCAGTGTCCAGGAAGAATCAGGTCACACAGACTTGAAGAATGGTGAATGTGGGGATTTTATTGAAAGGTGGAGGTGGCTTTTAGCAGGATGGATAGGGAGCTGGGGAAGGGATGGAGTGGGAAGATGATCTTCCCCTGGAGTTCAGTCATTCCACAGCCAATCTCCTCTCTGACCATCCCCAAACTGCTCTTGACGTTCAGATGCTCCTTATCTTCTCCCCTTTTCTGTGGTGCCACTCTGCTGCTCTGTGCTCTTTTGCTCGTGGAGCTTGAGGTTTGGGGTTTATATGGGTACAGGATAGTGGGGTGTGGTGGGCCAAAAGGCAACATTAGGGCACAAAAACAGGAATGACTGTTCCCATTTAGGGCCATAAGTATTCAGGCTTGAGGGTAGGGCTTTTGCCAGGGAACCGCCCTCTTCTACCCGGTGCTTCCCTGCCTCCTGTCCATATCAGTTTTGTTAACCAAAAAGTGACTGAGGCAAGTGTCTCCATTGATAGAGGATTTTTAGCCAAAATTTGAGGATATGCCTGGGAAAACACAAGTCACAGGAGCCTCTGTGACTTGCACTTTTTCCAAATGAAGTTTTGTGAGCTTGAGCATTTACAGGAGAAAGAGCAAGTAGGAAGGGGAAAGGGAGGAAGGGTGGACAGCGAGGCAGATGGTCATGTTCTTGTGAGTCTCTGATTAGCACTCAGTAAGTCTACATTTTACACCTGAAAAGAGGAAGTAAAGGAAAAGGTCTCCCTTGGAAAATCTGCATCTCACATAAGGTAAAGTAAACGTGTAAAAAGAGGGAATGGGACAAGTCAATGATGGATTCATCTCAGGGTGGGCGGAGGGTGATTTCTGGTGTTGTCCTCTACGTGTGAAAATAGGTTGGCAATTGATATTGTCAGGGTGAGAGTCAACAGAACTCAGATTTAGGGCCTGTTTATAGGAGGGATATGTATCTAAAAGATTTAGGGGCCCACAAAAAATGTCCTTGTGAGCAATTTGTGAGGGAGTACATCTAGGGAGGTATGTGGCCTTCTATTGTTGTAGGAATCTGGCTTCTGGATGAGGCTATGACATGGGCTGTGAAATTATAGCTATCTGTTTGGGAACAAGAAAAAGTGTTGTGTGACTCAGATCCCAAACTCAACTTTCCCTTTGGCATCGTGAGTTTGGGGTCCTGAGATTCTACTTTCTTCCACAGTCTGGGGTCCTATCTGCATGTCACTAAGATCCAGCATTGTCATTATGAGGGAACCTGACCACAGACTGAAAAAGGCTGTAACAACCCAGTGGGCTCACCTTGCCCACTGGTTTGTGTTGTACACAACAGACAGAGCTGATTTCTCAAGACAGGGGAATTGCAATAGAGAAAGAGTAATTCATGCAAGACAACTGCATGGGAGAGCGGATTTTATTGTTACTCAAATCAGTCTCCCCGAATGAGCATTCAGGGAGCAGAGTTTTTAAGGACAACTTGGTGGGTGGGGGAAGCTGGTGAGCCAGGAATGCTGAATCATAGGGAGTCAAAGCTGTCTTCCTGCACTGAGTTAGTTCCTGGGTGGTGGCCACAAGATCAGATGAACCAGTTTATTGATCTGGGTGGTGCCAGCTGATCCATCAAGTGTAGGGTCTGCAGAATATCTCAATCACTGATCTTAGGAGCAGTTTAGGGAGGGTCAGAATCTTGTAGCCTCCAGCGGCATGACTCCTAAACCATAATTTCTAATTTTGTGGCTAACGTTAGTACTACAAAGGCAATCTAGTCCTCAGGGAAGAAGGAGGTCTACTTTGGGAAAGGGCTGTTATTGTCTGTTTTGAACTATAAACTAAATTTCTCCCAAAGTTAGCTCAGCCTATTCACAGGAATAAACAAGGACAGCTTGGAGGTTAGAAGCAAGATGGAGTCAGTTAAGTTAGATCTCTTTCACTGTCTCCATCATAATTTTGCAAAGGTGGTTTCAGGCCCACTGGGTCCCTGTGAGGATGAAAAAAGGGCAAACATGCACATGGCACACAACGTGCGGAGAAGTGAAACCTGGTATCCAGAGACTCCTAGCTGGCAAGGTGGAGTCTTTCACAACTCGGCCCCCCTCTTTCCAGCAGTCTACCTCCCTAGGTTCCTCACTTCTACGCCCCTCACTGGACATTATTAGGACAAACCTTGCTGTTCCCATCTTCATGTCTGTGCCTAATCCTGTGAGGCTTCGAAGGCGTTTCTTCCCCCATCCCTGCTTGTCAGAGTCCTTCCTGTGCTTCCAGGCCCAGCCAAACCTAACCCCCAAAGAGCCAGCCTCCCCACCCTCCCTGGGGAGCAGGACTGTGAGGCCGCACTGATGCCTGGAACCTGGCGACACGCCTGAACTTCCTGCATGTCAATTTCTTCTGGCGAGAAATGAGGAGGAGCCTCACATGTGAGGACTGAGGAATTAATCCACAGCAAGGGCTTAGAAAAGTGCCTGGTGATCAGGAAGTGCTCAGTAAATATTAGTTTAGCTGTTTCCTTAAATGAGCTGGATTAGTTGGGGCACAAGAAGAGAACACCTGTGTTCTTTGTCCCCACAAAGCTACTCTGCAGACTCCCGCTTCCCAGTCCCTCTGATGAATGTCCAGGCAGTTCCTGTAAAAGTTCCACTTACTTTTAGATCACAACAAGTCCAATGTAGTCTAGTGACGATGGAACTCTCTTTTTTCTTTTGAGACAGAGTATTGCTCTGTCGCCTAGGCTGGAGTGCACTGGCACGATCTCGGCTCACTGCAACCTCCGCCTCCTGGGTTCAAGCAATTCTCCTGCCTCAGCCTCCCGAGTAGCTGGGACTTTAGGTGTGTGCCACCATGCCTGGCTTTTTTTTTTTTTTTTTTTTAATGTTTAATAGAGATGGGGTTTCACTCTATTAACCAGGATGGTCTTGATCTCCTGAGCTCGTGATCCCCCCACCTCAGCCTCCCAATGTGCTGGGATTACAGGCGTGAGCCACTGCGCCTGGCCATGACGATGGAGCTCTTACACAGCTGGTGTAATTATCAAAATCCTAGATACTCACCAGCGTGAAGCCTCCCCTTGCCCTGCCTTACTCTAGCTGGGCAACCGCAATGGTGCGGGGTGTGCCTGGCTCTCTGGCTTTGCTGTGGCTCCTCCCACCAGAGTTGTGTGCAGGGCAGTAAATCAGTCAGCCTGGGCTGCCATAACAAAATACCACAGCCTGGATGGCTTAAACAACAGAAATGGATTTTCACCCAGTTCTGGAGGCTGGAAGTCCAACATGAGGAAGTTGAAAGGTTTGGTTTCTCTGCCCTTAGTTTGCCAACGCTGCCTTCTCACCGTGTCCTCACATGGTCTTTCCTCTGTGTGCATGCCTGCATGGTATCTCTTGCTCTTCTTATAAGTATTACAGTTGGTAGCTAGTCAGGCATGAGCAGGGTAGGAGAGGGCTCCCTGCCCCCACCACCAGGAATGTCAGGCGACCATCAGGTGATGGTCAGGTGGTTTTTAACTGTCTCTCTAAAGTAATAATTGGTTGCAGCCAGTGCCAGGGAAAGGCAGTCTCCCAGTAGATAGAAAACACCTGAAACTGGTGATCAGCAGCTTCCGGATAAGATCTCAGGAGTTGGTGAGTGGGCTTAAGTGAGCACATACAGACAGTCCACTCCAAGGGAAGAATCGGGGAGAAGGAACACAGGACCCTGGAAATGTGCTGATGTATAAAGCCCGAAGTCAAAAGGTTGAACGGGGCACTTGATCTCTCAAGTCGCCCTCTTGGCCCCTCTTCTAAGTGTACTTTCCTGCCTTTCACTCCCGCTGTAAAGCTTTTTAATAAACTTTCACTCCTTCTCTAACACTTGCCGCGGTCTCTCTCCTTCTGCCGCTCAAATGCTTTCTTCTGTGGAGGTAAGAATTGGGGTTACTGCAGACCTGTCTGGATACGGATTTGCGCTGGATTAACTGCCCTAAACAGTTCTGTGGACTCCCTGACAGTGTCACTTGCCAGCCTATCTTCATGGGTAGAGGACAAGGACAACCCAGAAATCATCCCTTCACCCAACCTAAGATGAATGCATCATTGACTTGTCCCACTCTTTCTTCTCATGTGTTTACTTCACCTTACGTAAGCTGAAGATTTACCAAGACAGACAGGGCATAATTGACCTCCCTGTAGAGTTCTGCAGATGGTACAGGCAGCATAGTGCCAGCCTCTGGTTCTGCTGAGGTCTTAGGAAGCTTTTACTCATCACAGAAGGTGATGAGGGAGCAGGTGTGTCCCGCTGATGAGAGAGGGAGCGAGAGAGGGGAGGAGGTGCTAGGCTCTTTAAACAACCAGCTCCTGCCTGAAGGAACCGAGCAAGAACTCACTCATTACTGCAAGGAGATCACCAAGTCATTCCATGAGGAATCCACCCTTGTGACCCGAACACCTCCCATCAGGCCCCACCTCCCGCACTGGGGATCCCATTTCCACAGGAGATTTGGAGGAGACAAACCAAACCATGTCAGGCAGCCAACGCGAGACCCTTGCAGACCCCCGTGGGACCTGCTGCTATAGGTCAGCTGAAGCAGCCAGGCCTCTCCTCTGGCCGGCTTCTTCTGACTCCTCGCTCAGGCCCTGGGCTTTGGTTGCCTGGCCCACTGTCAGGGCCACATTTTGATCCCCACACAGTCTTCTCAGCGGGGCTCTGTTTCACAGCGCCACAGCTGGCCCCAGCGAGCACACACACTTGCCCAACACTGGGGGCTAGCGTTTGCTCCAGCGCAGCCGCTGCCCCTCTTCTGCCTGCTCTAACCAGGCCCTAAAGAGAGATGTCACAGGTAGGTGTGGCACTGATCCCTATGTCCTGGACATAAGTCAGGGTTGGTTCTCTCGTGACTTTCCCTCTTATTCCTCCACATCAATGTGCCCCTAGACTTCCTTGGCCTCAACCCCTTTGCATGGTTTAGGTGAGTGATGAAGCTATGTGGTGTGGTAGTCAGCTCGGCTGCCATCACAGATACCATAGATGGGGTGACATAAATAACAAATGTGCTTTCTCACAGTTCTGGTAAGTCCGGGCTTGAGGTGTCAGCCTTGATCCCAGTGACAGCTGTTTCCTGCCTTATCCTCGGATAGCCTTTCTTCCAAGGGGCTGGGGAGCCACATGCATGAGCTCTCTGGCTTTTGATGTCTTTTCTGGTAAAGACGCTAATCCTATCAGATCGGAGTCTAGCCTTATGACCTGATTTAACCTTAATTACCTCTTAAAGATCCCAAAATACAGTCACATTGAGAGTTACTGCTTCCAAGTCTGAATTTGGGGTAGGGGGTACAATTCAATCACAGCAGCTGGCAAAACCAATTTGGTGTTACCTTCTGGGATAGTCCTGCTTACATGTTCTCAGCCTTGATCTAGATGCAGATGGAAGGGCACTTGGCCCTTGCTGCTTTGTTGTTTCCTTTGGAGAAAGGTAGAAACACTTAAGACAACAAGACCCATCACCTTTCCCTTCATATAACATAAGCTGTCATTGTGGAACTGGAGAACCCACACCATGATCCCTCTCACAATTAGGGATGCGTCTTCCCCTGAAAGCATAAGCTCCTTATGGTCAGTGGGTAAATCTTAGACAGTCATCACAGTGGTCGTTTGTTCTACCTATGGAAAAGCTCAATGGTTATTCACTAAGATGAACTGAAGCAAGGGTTGTGGAAGGTTCACTTTGCCACCTGTCTGCATAAGCAGGGCCACCATAGGCAGCAATCCAGGGATCAGTTACTTCCCAACAAATCTGTTCTGCGGGAGTTGACACTCCTCATCCTTGTTGAGGTCTATCACAGAGTTGGTATCCAGAGAGAAGGTAACAAAGGAAGACATTTTCTAGTAAGTAGCAGCTTTTATTATTTTGACATTGCATAGGAAACAGTGGTATAGAGGCATCCATTATGAGCTGGTCACAGAGGTGTGCCTCTGTGGTGTGACGGGGTACTTACTGAAGAATTTTGAGTTTATATTTTATTTCTTTTGTGGAAAATAGTAGCTGGTACTTCCTTGCTTTAGGGAAGGTTTATAGCAGGTTGAAAGCAGGTATTGCTTTCAAACCATTTCCTCTTAATATTTGTTTATGGATGCTTAGATCCATTGAGGAGAATAGAGTTCGATGTCAGGAAAGAAAACTAGCAAAGAGCTGCCTCACCCATTATCTTTATGTTCCTGAAATTTGTGACACAGAGAACATTCTATAGCCCATCAATAGCTTACGTTATTTTAATGTAAGTTCTTGGTAAGCAACTTAGGAACTGCTTCTTTTCCTTTAAAAACCCACTTGTAACTGCTGTTAATGGGAGCATAGATTCAGGGCAACTTGAGTCTCTGCCGCTTGGTTGCAGTGCTCAAACTTGGCCCAAATAAACTCTCTATTTACATTAATTCTGCCTCCATTTTTTCCTTCAGATGGACAGAGGTGAATGAAAGAGAGGGCCTTTGAGGGCAGCCTGAAGAGGCAGAGAGGGATGCAAGGCCAGCATAGACAAAAGAGTAGTCCTAGGGTGCTGGGAGGAGAAGGCATCTGTGCCCCGGGTCCAGAGAGTGCTCTGAGAATGTGAAAGGACCCAGAAGGACAGCAGAGAGACCTGTCCTAGGTTCCTTGGTCCCCAACCTTGCCAAGGTGCCCAGGTTCCAAACCTGACACTAAAGCAAGACAGCCGTAGGCCAGGTGAGGTCATGGAGCAGGAACAAAGAATATCGAATCAGCATCATTGTCTGGGGTAAATACCTGAGATTTGTTGTCTCACGGCCACAGGAAACTAGGATGCGTAAAAAAAGAGTGAGCTTAAGAGCGGAAATTTAGTAGGCGAAAGAAAGAGAATAGCTCTCTCTGTTGTGAAGATAGGGGTTCCTGAACGGGTTTTTCGGTTCCGTGGTGAAATGCAGGGGGTTTTATGGATGAGCTTGAGGAGACAGTGTGTGATTTACATAGGGCACGAATGATTGGTGGGGCCAGGTGTGCTATTTGCATAAGGTGCGAAAAACTGGTTAGGGCTAGATATGCCATTTGCATAGGGCGCAAAAAGCTTGCTGACCCCACCCTAATCTTCTATTATGCAGATGAGTTCTCTACCTGGCCAGCGCCATGTTGGCTATTTCTTTACTGCACAGGTGATGACAAAGAAAAGGGAAGATGGAGCCTCCATGTTGAACATACGTGCCTTCCAGGTAGCCCTTTTCTATTGGCACAGCTGCCGGCATTCACCCGTGCAAGCTTCCCTCTTGCTTATCTATGTTCGCAGCTCGATTTTCAGGCTGCTCTTTGTTAGAAAAAATAGTTTCTTGGGCTGCTTTTTGTTAAAAGAGAAGCCTTGCTTAGGACTCTTACCCTCACTATCTGCCTCAATAATTTCCTTCTATCTCCTGTCTCAACATCTCAGTGGTCCTCAGTGAGGACAGGTTACTAGGGCCAGCAGGGGCTCCTAGTTCATTGGTAAAACCCGGAACATTGGCACCTTTCGTTTCCCTGGGGTTGAATGGAAGAGAGAATTGCCCCAAGAAGGACTGAAGTTTCATTTTCTTTGGCTCCTGAAGTAGTACATAAGCCTTTAGTATTTCTTACGTCCTAGAGTCTGGAGACTGAGATTCATGCCTATTGCATTATTTCAGAAAAGAGATTTCGTCGTGAACTTTGCTCTAAGACACCGCTTGGTCAAGGTTGCCTGTTTTCGCCACCGGGATATGATCTCCATCTAGTGGTCACACTATGTAACAGCACTTGCACACAGCTCTTGAGAGGTTCGGTGTTCTGTATTTTGCTCTTCTCTGGAGAATTTCAATATAGCAGAAATATAGTACATAATGTAACGCAGATATGAGAGATTTTACAGCCTACAAACAGTTCTAAAACGGGGTAGAATTTGGGAGGTGAAGCAACAGGGTAGCATTGTAATTTTATTAAATTTCAGAATAATTTTAGACTTACATAAAAGTTGTAAAGTGGCAAGGCGCGGTGGCTCACGCCTGTAATCCCAGCACTTTGGGAGGCCAAGGCAGGCGGATCACCTGAGGTCAGGAGTTCCAGCCTGTGGCGAAACCCCGTCTGTATTAAAAATACAAAAAATTAACCGGGCGTGGTAACCTAGGCCTATAATCCCAGCTACTTGGGAAGCTGAGGCATGAGAATCGCTGGAACCTGGGAGACAGAAGTTACAGTGAGCCGAGATCATGCCACTCCGCTCCAGCCCGGGCAACAGAGTGAGACTCTGTCTCAAAAAAATAATAATTAATAAATGAATAATAAATAAAGTTGTAAAGTGACACAGAGTTCCCATACACACCTCACCCAGGTTCCTCTAGGTTAAAATCTCATATTACCATGATACGTTCATCAAAACTAAGAGACTAATATTTCCACATTATTGTCAAAATCCAGACTGTATTTGAATATCACTAGTGTTTCAACTAATGTCCTTTTTCTGTTCCAGGATCCCACTCAGGACAGCACATCGCATTCCGTCCTCATGTTTCCTCAGTCTCCTCCAGTCTGTGAGAGTTTTTCACGACGGCAGTTTTGAGGAGTAATAGTCAGGCATTTAGCCAGTTTTAAGGAGTAATAGCCAGAATGTCCCTCAATTGTAGATGTGTGGAGTTATTTCTGAGGCCTCTGTTTTGTTCCATTGGTCTATATATCTGTTTTGGTACCAGTACCAGTTGCCATTTTGGTTATTGTAGTGTTGTAGTATAGTTTGAAGTCAGATAGCATGATGCCTCCAGCTTTGTTCTTTTTGCTTAGGATTGTCTTGGCTATACAGGCTCTTTTTTGGTTCCATATGAAATTTAAAGTAGTTTTATCTAGTTCTGTGAAGAAAGTAAATGGTAGCTTGATGGGAATAGCATTGAATCTATAAATTACTTTGGGCAGTATGGCCATTTTCGTGATACTGAGTCTTCCTATCCATGAACATGGAATTCTTTTTCCATTTGTTTGTGTCCTCTCTTATTTCCTTGAGCAATGGTTTGTAGTTCTCTTTGAAGAGGTCCTTCACGTCCCTTGTAAGTTGTATTCCTAGGTATTTTATTATCTTCGTAGCAATTGTGAATGGGAATTCACTTATCCATTATCGGTATATAGGAATGCTTGTGATTTTTGCACATTGATTTTGTATCCTCAGACTTTGCTGAAGTTGCTTATCAGCTTAAGGAGTTTTGGGGCTGAGATGATGGGGTTTTCTAAATATACAATCATGTCATCTGCAAATGGAGACAATTTGACTTCCTCTCTTCCTATTTGATACCCTTTATTTCTTTCTCTTGACTGATTGCTCTGGCCAGAACTTCCAACACTATGTTGAATAGGGGTAGTGAGAGATGACATCCTTGTCTTGTGCTGGTTTTCAAAGGGAATGCTTCCAGCTTTTGCCCATTCAGTATGATATAGGCTGTGGGTTTGTCATAAATAGCTATTATTTTGAGATACGTTCCGTCAATACCTAATTTATTGAGAGTTTTTAGCATGAAGGGGTGTTAAATTTTGTCAAAGGCCTTTTCTGCATCTATTGAGATAATCATGTGGTTTTTGTCATCAGTTCTGTGTATGTGATGGATTATGTTTATTGATTTGTGGATGTTGAACCAGCCTTGCATGCCAGGGATGAAGCAACTTGATTGTGGTGAATAAGATTTTTGATGTGCTGCTGGATTTGGTTTGCCAGTATTTTATTGAGGACTTTTGCATTGATGTTCATCAGGGATATTGGCCTGAAATTTTCTTTATTTGTTGTGTCTCTGCCCGGTTCTGGTATCAAGATGATGCTGGCCTCATAAAATTAGTTAGGCAGGATTCCCTCTTTTTCTATTGTTTGAAATTGTTTCAGAAGGAAAGCTACCAGCTCCTCTTTGTACCTCTGGTAGAATTAGGCTGTGAATCCATCTAGTCCTGGACTTTTTTTGGTTGGTAGGCTATTAATTACTACCTCAATTTGGTATTGGTCTATTCAGGGATTAGACTTCTTCCTGGTTTAGTTTTGGGAGGGTGTATGTGTCCAGGAATTTATCCATTTCTTCTAGGTTTTCTAGTTTGTGTGTGTGTGTGTGTGTGTGTGTGTGTGTGTGTGTGTGTGTGTAGAGGTGTTTATAGTATTCTCTGATGGTAGTTTGTATTTCTCTGGGATCTGTGGTGATATTCCCTTTATCATTTTTTATGGTGTCTATTTGATTCTTCTTTTTCTTCTTCTTTATTATTCTGCCTAGTGGTCTATCTATTCTGTTAATCTTTTCAAAGAAACAGGTCCTGGATTCATTGATTTTTTGAAGGTTTTTTTGTCTCTATCTCCTTAAGTTCTACTCTGATCTTAGTTATTTCTTGTCTTCTGCTAGCTTTTGAATTTGTTTGCTCTTGCTTCTCTAGTTCTTTTAATTGTGATGTTAGGGTGTCGATTTTAGATCTTTCCCACTTTCTGATGTGGGCATTTATTGCTATAAATTTAGCTTTAAGCACTGCTTTAGCCTCTGAGTTCTAATTTGATTGCACTGTGGTCTGAGAGGCTGTTATGATTTCCATGCTTTTGCACTTGCTGAGGAGTGTTTTACTTCCAATTATGTGCTCAATTTTAGGATAAGTTGATGTAGTGCTGAGAAGAATGTATATTCTGTTGATTTGAGGTATATATCTGTAGATATCTATTAGGTCCACTTGGTCCAGAGCTGAGTTCAAGTCCTTAATATTCTTGTTAATTTTCTGTCTCCTTGATCTGTCTAATATTGACAGTGAGGTGTTAAAGTCTCCCACTATTATTGTGTGGAGTCTACTTCTCTTTGTAGGTCTCTAAGAACTTGTTTTATCACTCTGGTTGCTCCTATATTGGGTGCCTGTATATTAAGGATAGTTAGCTCTTCTTGTTGGATTGATCCCTTAACATAATGTAATGCCCTTCTTTGTCTTTTCTGATCTTTGTTGGTTTAAAGTCTGTTTACCAGAGACTAGGATTGCAATCTCTGCTTTTTTTTTTTTTTTTCCGCTTTCCATTTGCTTGGTAAATACTCCTCTATCCCTTTATTTTGAGCCTATATATGTCTTTGCACAAGAGATTAGTCTCCTGAATACAGCACACCAATGGGTCTTAACTCTTTATCCAATTTGCCAGTTTGTGTCTTAATTGGGGCAATTAGCCCATTTACATTCAAGATTAATATTGTTATGTGTGAATTTGATCCTGTCATCATGATACTAGCTGGTTATTTTGCACATTAGTTGATGCAGTTTCTTCATACTGTCACTTGGTCTTTATGTTTTGGTGTGTTTTTGCAGTGGCTGGTACTGGTTTTTCCTTTCCATATTTAGTGCTTCCTTCAGGAGTTCTTGTAAGGCAGGCCTGGTGGTGACAAAATCCCTTGGCATTTGCTTGTCTGTAAAGGATTTTATTTCCCTTCACTTATGAAACTTAATTTGGCTAAATATGAAATTCTAGGTTGAAAATTCTTTTCTTTAAGAATGTCGAATATTGGCCCCCACTCTCTTCTGGCTTGTAGGGTTTCTGCAGAGAGATCTGCTGTTAGTCTGATGGGCTTCCTTTTCGGCAACCTGACCTTTCTTTCTGGCTACCCTTAACATTTTTTCCTTCATTTCAACCTTGGAGAATGTGATATTGTGTCTTAGGGTTGCTTTTCTCGAGGAGTATCTTTGTGATGTTCTCTGTATTTCCTGAATTTGAATGTTGGTCTGCCTTGCTAGGTTGGGGAAGTTCTCCTGGATAATATCCTGAAGTTTGTTTCCAACTTGGTTCCATTCTCCCTGTCAATTTTAGGGACCCCAATCAATCATAGGTTTGGTATTTTCACATAGTCCTATATTTCTTAGAGTTTTTATTCATTCCTTTTGATTCTTTTTTCTCTAATCTTGTCTTCATGTATTATTTCAATAAGTTGATTTTCAATCTCTGATATCCTTTCTTCTGCTTGATCAATTCGGCTATTGATACTTGTGTATGCTTTGCGAAGTTCTTGTGCTCTGTTTTTCAGCTCCATCAGGTCATTTATGTTCTTCTCTAAACTGGTTATTCTAGTTAGCACTTTCTGTAACCTTTTGTCAAGGTTCTTAGCTTCCATGCATTGGGTTAGAACATGCTCCTTTAGCTCAGAGGAATTTGTTATTACCTGCCTTCTGAAGCCTATTTCTGTCAATTCATCAAACTCATTTTCTACCCAGTTTCATGCCCTTGCTAGAGACGAGTTGCAATCATTTGGAGAAGAGGCATTCTGGCTTTTGGAATTTTCAGCATTTTTGCACTGGTTTTTCTTCATCTTTGTGGACTTATCTACCTTTGATCATTGAGGCTGATGACCTATGGATGGGATTTCTGTGTGTCAGCCCTTTTTGTTGATGTTGATGTTATTGCTTTCCATTTGTTAGTTTTTCTTCTAACAGTCAGGCCCCTCTTCTTCAGGGCTGCTGCAGTATACTGGAGGTCCACTCCAAACCCTATTTGCCTGGATATCACCAGCAGAGGCTGCAAAACAGCAAAGATTGCTGCCTGCTCCTTCCTCTGGAAGTTTCTTCCCAGAGGAGCACTGGCCTGATGCCAGCCAGAGCTCTCCTGTGTGAAGTGTCTATCAATCCCTGTTGGGAGGTCTCTCCCAGTCAGGAGGCATGGAGGTCAGGGACCCACTTGAGGAGGCAGTCTGTCCTTTAGCAGAGCTAGAGTGCTGTGCTGTGAGAACCCTCCTTGTCAGGATCCGCTGCTCTCTTCAGAGCCAGAAGGCAAGAACGTTTAAGTCCACTATAGCTGTGCCCACAACCCCTCCTTCTCCCAGGTGCTACCTGTCCCAGGGAGATGGGAGTTTTATCTATAAGCCCCTGACTGGGCTGCTGCCTTTCTTTTAGGGATCCTCTGCCCAGTGAGGAGGAATCTAGAGAGGCAGTCTAGCCACAGTTGTTTTGCCATGCTGTGTTGAGTTCTGCTCAGTCCTTAGCACTGTCAGGGGAAAACTGCCTACTCAAGCCTCAGTAATGGTGGACGCCCCTCCCCCTATCAAGCTCAATCATCCCAAGTCGACTTCAGACTGCTGTGCTGGCAGTGAGAATTTCATGCCAGTGGTTCTTAGCTTGCTGGGCTCCATGGGAGTGGGACCTGCTGAGTGAGACCACTTAATCCCTGGCTTCAGCCCCAATTCCTGAGGAGTGAATGACTCTGTCTCACTGGGGTTCCAGGCACCACTGGGGTACAAAAAAAAAATCCTGCAGTTAACTTGGTGTCTGCCTGAACAGCTGCCCAATTTTGTGCTTGAAACCCAGGGTCCTGGTGATGTAGGCACACGAGGGGATCTCCTGGTCTGCGGATCACAAAAATCATGGGAAAAGCATAGTCTCTGGGACAGATAGCACAGTCCTTCATGGCTTCTTTTCTCTGGGAAAGGCAGACCCCCCACTCCTTGCACTTGTAGGGTGAGGTGATGCCCCACTCTACTTGTGCTCACCATCTGTGGACTGCACCCACTGCCTAACCAGTCCCAGTGAGATGAACAGGGTACCTCATTTGGAAATGCAGAAATCACCTGCCTTCTGTGTTGGTCTCACTGGGAGCTGCAGACTGGAGCTGTTCCTATTTGGCCATCTTGCTGGATCCCCCTGCCCCATTTTTTTTTTAAGTGCCCTGTAAAAGCATCACATGGTCTAGCCTCATAATAGTTCTCCCTTTGGAGACCCAGGATTCAGTGTGAGCTCTGCCAAGAGCTCAGAGATCCAGTAAAAGATAAGTAGCTCCTATCTAAATAAAATTGGTCTCTTCATACAATCCTAAGATTGTTTTCTGTAATTTTATGTTTGATTTGGCATCCATCTTTAATTTCATACTTATCCCTTCCTAATATTATAAGGTGTTGAAATTTGGCATATGTAGGGAGACCCCCTGAAACTATTGCTACAGAATAAAAGATGAAATGCTCCTGATTATTGTAAATACAAAATTGCATGCAGGATTATGTAAAGAAAATGCCAGGTTGGGCTGCCAGAATGAACCAACAGTACGTGATATGCTTCCCTCTGCAGAGAGCCTATAAACTGACATGCAGTCAGGGAGGTTTCACATCACCAAGATTCTTATCCCAGAAAAGTAGATGTTCATAGCTCTGGGAATGGAATGCGACCCTTGTGGAGAGCCTATAAATGGATGCATGAGGGGTGCCTGTTCATATGGATAAGACAGGGCTATAAATGCCCTTATCTTGCCACGGCTCTCCTAGGTCTCTTTAGGGTTAAGACATACTCCCTTCTGAGAATTTGTGGTCTAACCAGTTGTCTAGTTTCCTGTCCTGCTTCTATTGATTGTTTGCAAACAGCTTTTGCTGCAATTATTACTACTGATAGTATCTTACTAAATATAGGTTATGGATAGACTGTGTTTCTATTTTAAGGCTCTGTTAGAAATTGCTGATGCACACACTATATTGTAAATTCTTATCTCTGTATACTGTACTTCTGCAGACCAATATTATGTTAAAGAATTACTTCATCCCCATGTGACCATCTCACCTCATAATCAAACGACCCTAAATCCCTCACTAACCTACCCCTACCCTCCCTAAACTTAATAATGAGGTATATCCTGTGCATTGGCGACATCACAGGACCAGAAGGCGGTGACCCCCTGGACCCAGCTTTCACTATCTTGTGTGTGTCTATTATTTCTTGACCTGTGTCTATTATTTCCATTAATAATTAGGTAAATGTAATGGAAAATATACTTGTATATAAGTTTGTCATAATTTAGAATCTAAAGTTATAGTAAATTAAATCATAAATATTTCATTATTTGGGTATGTTTCAACAAAAATATATTATAAGAAAACCTTTCTTAAAAAGTGTCCTTTTTAAAAAAGCAAACAATTTTGTCTAATTCAAAGCTTATTTAAAGGTTATATGTAAAACAAGGTAAAAGGAACCAGGAAATAAGAGAGATGTAAGGAATGTTATAGAAATAAAGAGACATTTTTAAGTAAGAAAGCTTAAAGAGAAATAAGTTTATATGAGGAAGACTCTTGTGTGGTAAATTTAGTCCTAGAATAAAATACCTGGTTGTTTAAGAAAGAGAAATGTTCAGGACAAACCAGAAAGTTCAAGCATGTCATGAATGGTCTGTGGAAGTCACAATAAGAGGATTTATTAAAACAGACTTTTATATGATCAAGATGTCTATTATTAAAGAGAAATTATAATGGTCCTTCTGGAGACTGGGTTTGATGTAAAAAACTGCTTATACACTAAAGAATTGGTTAGAACAATGAAATCTTCTTAAGGGATTGATTTACTCTTAATAAATTATAATAGATTTTAATTTTTTTTTAACCCAAAGTTCAATTTTTATTGCATCTCGCTGTTTTCAGTTTTACTCTCCCCTCTTTAAAAGGCAGGAAATAGTAACACTTTCCTTCAACTTATTTTCAGCTCATATAAGCTTTTCTCCCCTCTAAAGCTCTGTTTGTTGTGGCCCGATGCTAACAATGTTTTCTTAAAGGCTAAAGGAAATGTTTTCTTCCAACATAATATTTTCTGTGCACCGCAGAAGGTCTTTTCTTTTGCTTTTTGCTAACTGGCCCAAAAGATTTTACATTTTATTTCAATAATTCTTACATCATTAATATTAAGTTTTGGTTTGCTTAGAAAAAAGAGATTAAATGTTTTTTAAATTGAGGTTATTACATCTGTGTATCTTATGTGCTTTTAAAGTCCTGTGACATTGAGTTACAGGGCTTTGACTCTGGGTCTAAAAACAACATGAAGTCCTGTTAAATCTTAAATGCTGACAGCAATTAAAGCCTTATCATCAGGCCTGGTAGAAGATGCCAATAAAATAAAATGCCAGAAATTAAAGATATTAAACTCCTCAAGGCCCAGAGACTATCATGGAAGAGGTGGGCATGTGAGATTTTAAAAACCGATTTTGAGAAATAAAATAAGTTCAGTTTTTCTGTAAATTAACCATTAATGTCAAAGACACAGCAATGCAAGAGCAGCATATGGGCTTCTCTGTCAGATTAACAAAGTTTTCTTGAAGCATTAATGGACCCCTCAATAAAGGTTAAAAGGTTTATGGAAGTTATATATTATAGTCACGATTAAAATTTTATAGATTGTTTATAAAATTTTAGAAAACAAATTTAATTGGCTTTTTGCTGTTTTTATTAGGGCTTATTGTTAGGAAAATTAAGTCTCCTCTCTCAAAGAATGAAGGTTTCACCTTTTTTGAAATCATTGAATTATCACTTCGGTTAAATAAATGACTTATTTTATAATGACCTGTGATCCTATTTTGTGATATCAAGTGTTTTAAACCTTTGATATTTGACAACCTTTCCAAAATCAAATTATAAATTACGTATTTTTCTAACCTAATTAATCCTTTAAGATATTAGGTTCTTAAAGTCCAAAAATGATACATTCGTTTTATTTGGTATAAAAATTATACAGGAAACATTGTCAAATATGAAATGGTATTTGGTTTTCTTTGGGCTGTATTTGTATACATATGTTATTGGTATGTGTTCTGAAATTATGGAAAACTCCTATAACTCTGATATGACTTAGTGTACATTATCAGTAATGATTATAATTGTTACATTAAATTATTGTGTACTACATAGGTAACAAATTTCCTTGTCAACTGTGTCTTTGACTATGGCTGCCCTAAAACTTTTTGTCATCCATGGGCAATTATTGCCTTGTTTTGGTCCTCTTTAGAAGGTGGTTTTATAATCAGCTATAAAACTCTAACAGGTGCTCCTGAATGCAAGATTCTGGTAACTTTGGAGTTTTTGACTTCAGAATAAAGGAAAAACTTTCAAGGCTCATGGAGAACTGAAATGTTCGCTAATATCAAGCAGAACAGCAATTATCTTCATGGACTGAACTAATAGAAGACTGAAGTAATCTTTTTGACTTTTTGCTTAAAATGTTGCTGATCCTTTGTTTTTTGGAGTCAGGGAAACTTTTCTTTTGAGCTATTGACAGCTTTTTACAATTTAATATACTCCTATAGACAAAATTTGGAGCATATTTGTTTCTCTCTACCTGATTTCTCTGGAATTTGAAAACTATTTGTAAGTATTCTTAACTATGGCAATATAGTTATTTGCATAAGTGCAATAAGAATCTGTTTTGAGTTGTAACAGAATACAATTGGAGAAACTGTTTATTTTACCAAGGCTTTGGCTAGAATGGTATGCTTTCCTTCAAGGAATTGAAATTGACTTAGCCAATAAAAGCCCCTTGGGAAAACTGGCCTCATACTTTGTCTATAAAGTCTTTGTACAGGATCAAAATGTCACAGAATGTACAGAATGTAACTTCCTGACAGGTCCAGAGCCCCAAGTTATCTTGGGACCTCAAGAGTAGAAGAATTCATCCAACTTATAGGTATTTGATTGTACAAATTCATGGCTGGACTTGGCTTAAGAAAGTCTTATCTGAGATTCCTTCTGTAGGACAATGTTCCATCAAAGCCAATTTTAAAATCCTATGTGAAAAATAATTACTCTTGCTGCACTTTATACAAATAATCTGACCAAGTGTAATAAAGCAAATTGGTCCTACCATAATTTGTCTTTAGTAAAAATTGGAAACTGGAGAGAGAAAAATTATGTTTCAAAAAGCTATATAGTACAGCAGTTGTTAGAGTCCAGTCTCACCTAATATTTTTCAATTTTTACTATTTTCTACAATTTGGACTGAATTTTAATATTTCCTGGCTAAAATGTTTCCAAAATAATTTTTCAATTTTTTTCTTTCTTCTTTTTTTCAGTTTTTCCTAATTTGAAATCACTGAAAGCTAAGTTGTGCTTTCCTAAAGCCTTGTGAACTGAATCTACACAACTTAAACTTCAGAAGAAAATAGCAGTAACCTATTTACATATGTTAGCCATTTTCAACCTACCTACTGATGTGTGGACTTCAGAGTAATGTGGCCTATAGCAGTTTTCCAGGATTGTTCTTTTGTTTGTTGTTCTTTTTCTCCCTCCCTCCCCCATTCTCTCTCTCTCTCTCTCTTTCTCTCTCTTTCTCTCTATCCTCTCTCTCTCTCTCTCGACAGAGTTTTCAATCTTGTTGCCTAGGCTGGAATGCGGTGGCACAATCTTGGCTCACTGCAACCTCCACCTCCTGGGTTCAAGGAGAATTGCTTCATTCCCAGGTAGCTGGGATTACAGATGCCCTGCACCACTCCTGGCTAATTTTTGTATTTTTAGTAGAGGTGAGATTTCACCATGTTGGCCAGGCTGGTCTTGAACTCCTGACCTCAGGTGATCCACCTGCCTCAGCCTCCCAAAGTGCTGGGATTACAGGTATGAGCCACCAAACCCAGCCAGCCTCCCCCTGTTTTTTTCTTCACAGGACATGAGACTTCTCAACCTACTAAAAATGAGCTTTCCTAATAACTCGTGACCTACCTGTCTAGGAATAAACCATCTTAGCTGTGAGAGATCAGATGAAACCTGAGACCAGAGACTCATTTTCTTCTAAAATGCTTTCTCCAAAAGATTATATTTATTTATTTATTTTTAATTAAAATTTTTTTTTAATGTTGCAGGGTACATGTGCATGATGTGCAGGTTTGACACATAGGTAAACATGTGCCAGGGTGGTTTGCTGCACCTATGAACCCATCACCTAGGTATTAAGCCCAGCATGCATTAGCTCTTTTCTCTAATACTGTCCCCACCACCACTCTCCCACGACAGGCCCCAGTGTGTGTTTTTCCCCTCCCTGTGTCCACATGTTCTCATTGTTCAGCTCCCACTTATAAGTGAAAGCATATGTTGTTCAAAAGATTTTTAAAAAGACAAGGGGGGAAATATGATAAGAAGATAAATTTTGGGACCCTCAAATACCTAAGCTAAAGGGAAAAATCAAACTGGGAACTGTTCAAGGCAAACCTGCCTCCCATTCTATTCAAAGTTGTCCCTCTGCTCACTGAGATAAAGGCATATCTGATTGCCTCCTTTGGAAAGGCTAATCAGAAACTCAAAAGAATGCAACCATTTGTCTCTCCCCTACCTGTAACCTGGAAGCACCCTTCCTACTCAAGTTGTCCTACCTTTCTGGGTGGAACCAATGTATATCTTACATATATCGATTGATGTCTCATGACTCCCTAAGATGTATAAAACCAAGCTGTGCTCCAACCACCTTGGGCACATATCATCAGGACTTCCTGAGACTGTGTCACAGATGTGCATCCTCAAACTTGGCAAAATAAACTTTCTAAATTAACTGACACATGTCTCAAATATTCAGGGTTCTCACAATTCTCTATAAGTAAAATTATGAAGTTATCTCAATCCCAATAAAAATACCAGGAGGTTTTGGTTTGTTTGTTTGTTTTTGAGATGGAGTTTCACTCTTATTTCCCAGGCTGGAGTGCAATGGCACAATCTTGGCTCACTGCAACCTCTGCCTCCTGGGTTCAAGCGATTCTCCTGCCTCAGCCTCCGAAGTAGCCGGGATTACAGGCATGCACCACCATGCCCGGCTAATTTTATATTTCTAGTAGAGACAGGGTTTCTCCATGTCAGGCTGGTCTCAAACTCCTCACCTCAGGTGATCCGCCAGCCTTGGCCTCCCAAAGTGCTGAGATTACAGGCATGAGCCACTGTTCCTGGCCAGAATTTTGTTTTAGAGCTTGGCAAGTTGATACTGAAGTTTATGTGGAAAAATAAATGTGCAAGAATAGCCAGAGAATACTAAAAGAAAAAATAATAATGACAGTGGTGGTAGAGCGTTCTACCAGACATTAAGATATCTAATCAAGCTTCTATAATAAAAACAATGAGATATAGTGCATAGATAGACAGACCAATGAAATAGAATAGAAAGTCCAGAAATAGAATCAAATGCATATGAAAATGTAGTGAATAATAAAGGTGGCATCTAAAATCCCTGGAGCAAAGATGGAACTCTGACTCAGTACTCTCAAACAAATTGCTTTGCCCTGATTGGTCTTAATCTGTAAACTAAGAATGACAGCACTGTTTAATGGGAAGAGAAAGAAATGCCTCTATTATCACAAAGGTCTACCAATTTTGAGTAGAGCCTTTAATCTCTGTTAACTTCCCTCCCATCAACTGTGAATGGGGAATAGTAATATTACATCCGCTTCCGGTCTGGGGAACTTGCTAATATCCAATGAGAAAACATTCGTGAGAGCCTTTTGGGGAATGAGAAAAGTTGTACAAACATGGGATATTATTAAGCAGGCTCAACAGTCACCATAAATCAGAATGGAGCTTGATGTAGTTTGGCTGTGTCCCCACACAAATCTCATCTTGAATTGTAGTTTTCATAATCCTCATGTGTCATGGGAGAGACCGGTGGGAGGTAATTGAATCATGGAGGTGGTTATCTCCATGCTGTCATCATGATAGTGAATGAATTCTCACAAGATCTGATGGTTTTATAAGGGGCTTTACCAACTCTTTGCTCAGCACTTCTTCCTGCCGCCTTGTGAAGAAGTTACCTTGCTTCCCCTTCCCCTTCCACCGCGATTGTAAGTTTCCTGAGGCCTCCCCAGCCATTCTGAACTGTGAGTCAATTAAACTTCTTTCCTTTATAAATTAGCCAGTATCAGGTATATCTTTATTAGCAGTGAGAGAACGGACTAATACAGAGCTTAAGTCTGCTTTTTCTGTTCTAGGGCTTAGTGCCATCACCCATGCTACTCAGGTTAGAATTTGCTAGGTAAGTAGGAAATAGTGGAGACAAATTTCAAGTGAATGTTAATGACTCAAAAAAGAGATTTTTAGCATTTTCTTACCCATCCCTCCTTTTATTTATTCATTTTTGATGAGAGTTCGGGTTTCCTGGGTCAAAGAAAAAACCAAACAAACAAATTTGGAAACTGTATCCATTCATGGACCTCACATGAAGATGCTGGGGTCAGCTGTGGAGTGAAGCAGATTCTTACAGGAGGTGGCCTGGGGCAGAGTCTCTGCTGTGTTTAGCAGGGTAGGGCTGTGTCCTGGCTTTGGTCTTCATGTGCCCCAGCAAGGAGCCATCTGCACCGTGTCTTCTGTTGATAGTCAGACATTAATCTCTAGCTGGGCAGGGCTCAGGAACCTTGAGGTTAAAAGGAAATGGTTATGAACAAGCCTTTAATCTTTCAAAACGTCATTTCTTTTTTTTTTTTTTTTTGAGATGGAGTCTCGCTCTGTTGCCTAAACTGGAGTGCAGTGGATGATCTCAGCTCACTGCAACTTCCACCTCCCAGATTCAAGCAATTCTTCTGCCTCAGCCTCCCAAGTAGCAGGGATTACAGGCATGCGCCACCACACGTGGCTAATTTTTGTATTTTTAGTAGAGAGGAAGGGGGTTTTGCCATGTTGGCCAGGCTGATCTCGAACTCCTGACCTCAGGTGATCCAACCGCCTCGGCCTTCTGAAGTGCTGGGATTACAGGCATGAGCCACTGTGCCCAGCCCAAAGCTTCATCTTCTAATTCAGGTGAGACACTCAGTCATTTCATCTGGAGTTTAGCTGAGCTATGAATTAGAGAAGGAATTTGGTAAATCTTGCTTTATGTAATTCCTGAAGACACACTATAATGTCATCATGATGCATCTAAGAGCACTGTGAACTCTTCAAGAGTGGCACCACAAAAATTTTATGAAAGGCAAGTCTCTGATCCGTAATGATGTTTTTCTGAAAATGTTCAGGCCCCATCATTCTAAAATCATAGCTACCTCCCGGTTTTAACTTGAGAAAACCTTTCACAAGTGTTTCTTCCTTTGGCCTAAGATGTGTGAACCTTCTTCCCTTCATTGTGGCCCCCAATCCCTTACTTATTCAGAGTCTCTGGCCAGAAAGCAAAGGCTGGATGGTTGTCTTTAAAAGATGTGCAGCAATGTTGTTCCCAGACAGAAGGAGGTCTGGCTGCTTGGTCTCATGGTCCAATAACAAGATGCAGACAGCCTGGGAAATAAGGGAGTTCATTTCTGCAACCAGTTACAGGCAGAAGGTTGGAGTCACCAGACCAACTCAAAGTTTCAAGTTTTTTTCTAGTGCTAATATACATTTTAAGCTCCATGCTGCATGTGGGAGTGCACCTACAAGCAGGGGTGTTTAATTCAATCTCTCTCTAGTGTTTAACTAAGGTCTGGGGTCTGGAAAGCTTTCTCTAGAGTCTTGGAAAGTTGATCTTAAGTGGGTCCTGGTACGAGGTGTATGTGTAAGAATGCTTTTCTTATTTGACCAGACTTTAACGTCTGAGAAAACCTGGGTGGGGTCTTAATGAGTTTGTTTGGGCATTCCAGCCCTTGCACTCAGGCACCAGTTTCTCCAGTTCTTTAACGCTTAACTTATACATTTATCAGAATTATGGCAAAAAGTCAGTAAACATGAACTGTTCTGGTTGCAAATGGAAGCCTGGCCTGCCACAATGTCTTTGAAGGATTATGGGATTTGGGGAAAGGCTGTTTAGTCTTATTTATTTCCATTCGTCCTGCACAGATTAGTTTCTCCAGTGATCTCACAGAAGCCCAAGGCGTTGGATCAAAGTTTTGAGAAGGCGAGGGACAGGTGGGTTTCAGTAGGAAGCAAAGTATCACATGGATGGAGGGTAGAAGCATAAGGAGGCAGCCCTGGATGGGAAGGTGAGGAGGGAACGCCCTGGACTGATGGGAATTCTGAGCAGCCTGATAGTCACAGGCTTGGGAAGGAAGGCAGGCAGGCTCTGAGTGATGAGGTGGCTGTCACAGGTGTTGGGATAAATAAGAAGGTACCCTGGAAACTCCTTGACAAATGTCAAGTTTCTTTTCTTTCAGAAAGAAGTTCAATTTCTTTTCAGAAACTATTGGTATTTTCCCACTGGAACTTTGTTCTCAATGAAAATGCTGCCTGTTTTCCTTAAAGGAACCAAGAGAGGGCGCTGTCGTCCAATGAAAACTACATGAAAAATCTCGCTAAACCAGTTTCTCACTGGGTAATTCTCCCCCTTCCCAACCCAGTCTATGAAAATTCAGCTTTTTGAGGAATCCCAGACTGATTTTTAACCTCCTGATCAGCAGTGGTGGAGATGTTTACAACAGAGTCTCTGCTGAGCACATGCTGTATGGATAGGGTAATTCAAGTCCCACTTGAGCCCAAAAAACACCTTAAGATGACGGTTTGGGCAGCATTGTTATGTTGCACACAAAATGCACTTGGTTCTTGTGTTCAGGAGTTCAAATATGCACACAGGTTCAAGGATGTAAAGGGAATTTTGATAGTGGGGAAATAGAAGGGTGAAGGTTGTGCATTGTAGGATAACAAAGAGAGTGTGTGCATGCACATACACACACACGTATACACATGCACACCCATGCACATGCACACTCACACGCACTGGGATTTTAGATTGGTCAGAATGGGCAGGGACTTTGGTTCACTGCTCACTGCTTCTTCAGCACCTGACATCAGTGCCTGCCACAGAGTAGGTGCCCGTGAATATCTTTGAATTGTAACTGATATGTTCAATATCAAGATTTATGAAAAAGGGCAAAAATTTAATCAACTGGCTGTTTAGCTTATGCAGCACTGAGTAATGTTTAGCTGTTTTAACTGCCTTAAAAAAAAAAACTCAGCTAAATGAATTGACTCTTTGTTTGAAGATCATGCAAATATAGGAAAAACATTAATAAATGTAATGACCAAACATTGCCTGTTTCACCTCAGCTTTCCTGAAAGCCTCTCATTCTTCTCATTCTTCTCTCTTCCTTATGGGTACCCTTGAAGGCCAGTGAATGTGAGCCTTGCCCTGGCTGAGATCATAGCCAGCATCTCCCCGAGGCTGGGGGTGGGAATGTGTGCAGGGCTGGGTTGTGCTCACCTCATGGAGTGACTTCATCGGCTCCTCTGATTAGTCCTTTTCCTTCCTTCTCCCATCCAGAGCAGGTCCCAGCAGGCAGTAGAGTAAGCTCACAATTTCAGACGTGACTTTCTGCATCGGGGTCTTCACTGGAAAATGAGATCTGAATCCAGGACCCTGTCCCTTTCATCCCCAGGGCTCTCTGCTTCTGAGATTCCCACCCTGGTGTGAATCAAATGTCAGGTCATGCTCCTTAGCATGCACCTGCACAGCATCGCCTGGGGCCCTGTAGAAATGCAGATTCTCTGCCTTTCCATAGACACATGGAATAAGAAACTGTTAACCTGCTCAGGGATTACACTCCTTTAATCGCTGCTACTCAGGAGGCTGAAGCAGGAAGATTGCTTGAGCTCAGGAATTCAAGACCAGCCTAGAAAATACAGTGTGACTCAATCTCTAAAAAACATGGAAAAAAGAAAGAAAGAAAAAAAAGAAAGGAAGAAAAGAAGGAAGGAAGGAGGGAAGGAAGGAAGGAAGGAAGGAAGGGAAAGAAAAGAAAGAAAAAGAAAGAAAGAAAGGAAAGAAAGAAAGAAAGAAAGAAAGAAAAAGAAAGGAAGGAAGGAAGGAAAAGAAAGAAAGGAAAGAAAGAAAGGAAGGCCTCAAAAGCCAAGTGCCCTCAGAAGTGCCAGGGAGACCTGTCTCTTCTCCCCTGGGCCCAGCCACCTGCTTTTCCCTCTACTTCTAGCACCAGCCCCCTCCCACTCAGTGGACCACTCACCTCCAACAGAAGTCTTTCTGGAAGCTGTTCTCATGCCCCAAAATCTCCATCTTCAGTTATAAAACACAAGGAACTCTGGGAGTCTTCAACCCCAAAGAGAAAGGCTGGCTACTCTCTTAGGATGGGGTGAGAAAACACACCTCTTAGTCTTTCTCATCTCTTACAATGCAAGCAAAAACCCAAAGCAAACCATGCACACAAAAATCAAAATCTCAATCACTTCACTTGCCACGTTATTATTACTCTTTTAGTTGATAACGCTGAGCTTCTTGGGGTTAAATAGCTGCTATCCGATAAGAACTAAGCTGCTTAAGCCTTTCTCTGAGTGAGTAGAGCTCTGTATCTGAGAGCAGGAGCTTGGGCCAGTCCCTTGGGAACCTTAATGAGGGCTCCAGCCCTGTTGCCATCTAACCTTTAACCTTTAAGAGGAGAAGCCTACACCCCCTTCCTTTTCTAGACAAATCTTCCCCTCCTGAATGATGGAAAACATTGCAGCTGCTACCTCTCCCAGACTCTTCCTACCATCCAGGGCTTAGTCTGAAAGGACACAGGGAAGGAAATGACATTTGCCAGCCACATCGACTGTCTTGGGACACATCGTCTTCCACTGGCTCTTGCCTGGGTGTTTTGAGGAAAAACGTTCATCAGAGGAAAAATACATGCACATGCATGACTGGAGGAGTAGTGAATGGCAAGCTGTCTGCCTCGCTACAATATCCTTCCTTTCCTGAGGAGACAGAAGCAGTACCTTAGGAAAGCCACAGTTTCAAGAAGCTTGTGGAAGTCACAGGTTAATTCCTTTTGCTTTTTTTTTTTTTTTTTAGAGACGGAGTCTCGCTCGGTCGCCCAGGCTTGAGTGCAGTGGCGCGATCTCAGCTCACTGCACCTTTTGCTCATTTTAAAAAATAGTCTCTTGCTAATTCTACTGGCATTTCTGTTATTTCACATAGGTGAAAAATCAAAAAGCCGGCTGAGTGTGGTGTCTCACGCCTATAATCCCAGCACTCTGGGAGGTGGAGGCAGGAGGATCCCTTGAGCCCAGGAGATCAAGGCTGCAGTAAGCCATGATAGCACCATGGCACTCCAGCCTAGGTGACAAAGCAAAACCCTGTCTCAAAAAAAAAAAAAAAAAAAAAGAAAAAAAAATCTTTCCAAAAAAAATCTGTTAATCCCTTGCACCTCTTCAAAGCCATTTCTGCAGCTTTACTTTAGACCTCCAGGGCCTCAGTCCACGTGTCCACTACTATTTCTAAATACATTCCACATCTCCTCTCTCCCTGCTGCAATCCACATTCCAGATGATCCCAGAAGGCTTTATTCCTACACCTCCACTTTCAGAAAGCCTGTCACTGCTCAGGTGGAGGACAAAGGGCTTATGGTTAGGCCTCTAACAGTTTAAACAGAAATTTAATCATGAGGGCATTAGGCTGAGATAGCTCTCCCACCTTGGCTTCCTACCGAAGCAGACTGAATCCCAATGCAAATGGGAAAATAAAACTTAAGCTTAACCCATCAGAAACCGCCCACTAACCTCTAACTAGGGACTGGGCACTTTAGCTCATCAAATACATTTGCTTTGTGTTGCTCTTTTGAACACCTTATCAAAGTAGTCCTCTCGACTCCCCCTCCAGGGGGAGCACTGATTCCTGTGGTTTGGAGCTGGCGGATCTGTGAATCCCTGTCTGCTTAAATAAACTCCTCAGAAGTTTAAGGTGCCTAAGTTTATCTTTTTTTTTTTTTTTTTTTTTTTTTGAGACGGAGTCTCGCTCTGTCGCCCAGGCTGGAGTGCAGTGGCGCGATCTCGGCTCACTGCAAGCTCCGCCTCCCGGGTTCACGCCATTCTCCTACCTCAGCCTCCCGAGTAGCTGGGACTACAGGCGCCCACAACCGCGCCCGGCTGATTTTTTGTATTTTTAGTAGAGACAGGGTTTCACCGTGGTCTCGATCTCCTGACCTTGTGATCCGCCCACCTCGGCCTCCCAAAGTGCTGGGATTACAGGCGTGAGCCACCGCGCCCGGCCCTAAGTTTATCTTTTAATGACATGCTGGCCAAATGAGGTTGTGTGTTGCTTGACGAAACACGCTGGATTCAAGTAAGAAGACTACATCTTTAACTTATTCTGGACCTACTATCCCTATACCTACTCTGCACTGAGTTAATAATGATTTAGGAATGATTTAGTTATGAAATTAACAGCACAACTTTGTTGCATTGCACTTTTCCTATTACAAGCATTTCATTCGTAAAAGGTAAATATTTAAACTGCAGCATTGTATTAATAACCCCATTTTTGCATTTCTCTCTATTTCTAATATACTCATATATATATATTTTATTATTATAAGTTCTGGGATACATGTGCAGAACATGCAGTTTTCTTACATAGGTATACACGTGCCATGGTGGTTTGCTGCACCCATCAACTGGTCACCTACATTAGGTATTTCTCCTAATGTTATCCCTCTCCTAGCCCCCCACCCCCCAACAGGCCCCGGTCTGTGATGTTCCCTTCCCTATGTCCATGAGTTTTCATTGTTCAACTCCAACTTACGAGTGAGAACATGCGGTTTTTGGTTTTCTGTTCTTGTGATAGTTTGCTGAGAATGATGCTTTCCAGCTTCATCCATGTTCCTGCAAAAGACAAGAACTCAACATTTTTAATGGCTGCATTGTATTCCATGGTGTATATGTGCCACATTTTCTTTATCCAGTCTATCATTGATGGGCATTTGGGTTGGCTCCAAGTCTTTCCTATTGTGAACAGTGTTGGAATAAACATATAAGTGCATGTGTCTTAATAGTAGTATATACCCAGTAATAGGATTGCTGGGTCAAATGTTATTTCTGGTTCTAGATCCTTGAGGAATCACCGCACCGTCTTCCACAATGGTTGAACTAATTTACACTCCCACCAACAGTGTAAAGTGTTCCTATTTCTCCACATCCTCTCCAGTATCTGTTCTTTCCTGACTTTTTAATGATTGCCATTCTAACTGATGTGAGATGGTATCTCACTGTGGTTTGATTTGCATTTCTCTAATGACCAGTGATGATGAGCATTTGTTCATGTGTCTGTTGGCTGCATAAATGTCTTCTTTTCAGAAGGGTCTGTTCATATCCTTGGCCCACTTTTTCATGGGGTTGTTTTTTTCTTGTAAATTTATTTAAATTCTTTGTAGATTCTGGATATTAGCCCTTTGTCAGATGGATAGATTGCAAAAATTTTCTCCCATTCTGTAGGTTGCCTGTTCACTCTGATGATAGTTTCTTTTGCTGTGCGGAAGCTCTTTAGTTTAATTAGACCCCATTTGTCAACTTCGGATTTGTTGCCATTGCTTTTGGTGTTTTAGACATGAAGTCTTCACCCATACCTATGTCTTGAATGGTATTGCCTAGGTTTTCTTCTAGGACTTTTATGGTCCTAGGTCTTATGTTTAAGTCTTCAATCCATCTTGAGTTGATTTTTGTATAAGGTGTAAGGAAGGGATCCAGTTTCAGTTTTCCACATATGGTTAGCCAGTTTTCCCAACAAAATTTATTAAATAGGGAATATTTTCCCCATTGCTTGTTTGTGTCAGGTTTGTCAAAGATCAGATGGTTATTGATGTGTGGTGTTATTTCTGAGGCCTCTGTTCTGTTCCATTGGTCTATGTATCTGTTTTGGTACCAGTACCAGTTGCTGTTTTGGTTACTGTAGCCTTGTAGTATAGTTTGAAGTCAGGTAGTATGATGCCTCCAGCTTTGTTCTTCTTGCCCAGGATTGTCTTGGCTATATGGGCTCTTTTTTGGTTCCATATTAAGTTTAAAGTAGTTTTTCCAATTTTGTGAGGAAAGTCAGTGGTAGCTTGATGGGGATAGCTTTGAATGTATAAATTACTTTGGGCAGTATGACCATTTTCACGATATTGATTCTTCCTATCCATGAGCATGGAATGTTTTTCCATTTGTTTGTGTCCTCTCTTATTTCGTTGAGCAGTGGTTTGTAGTTCTCCTTGAAGAAGTCCTTCACATCCCTTCACATCCCTAGGAGCTTGTATTCCTAGGTACTTTATTCTCTTAGTAGTGATTGTGAATGGGAGTTCACTCATGATTTGGCTATTTGTCTGTTATTGGTGTATAGGAATTCTTGTGATTTTTGCACATTGATTTTGTATCTTGAGACGTTGCTGAAGTTGCTTATCAGCTTAAGGAGATTTTGGGCTGAGACGATGGGGTTTTTTAAATATACAATCATGTCATCTGAAAACAGAGACAATTTGACTTCCTATCTTCCTGTATGAATACTCTTTATTTCTTTCTCTTGCCTGATTGCCCTGGCCAGAACTTCCAATACTATGTTGACTAGGAGTGGTGAGAGAGGGCATCCTTGTCTTGTGCTGGTTTTCAAAGGGAATGCTTCCAGTTTTTGCCTATTCAGTATAATATTGGCTGTGGGTTTGTCATGAATAGCTCTTATTATTTTGAGATACGTTCCATTGATATCCAGTTTATTGAGAGTTTTTAGCATGAAGTGGTGTTGAATTTTGTTGAAGGCCTTTTCTGTATGTATTGAGATAATCATGTGGTTTTTGTCATTGGTTCTGTTTATGTGATGGATTATGTTTATTGATTTGCATATGTTGAACCAGCCTTGCATCCCAGAGATGAAGCCAACTTGATTGTGGTGGATAACCTTTTGATGTGCTGCTGGATTTGGTTTGCCAGTATTTTATTGAGGATTTTTGCATTGATGTGCATCAGGGATATTGGCCTGAAATTTTATTTTTTTGTTGTGTCTCTGCCCGGTTTTGGTATCAGGGTGATACTGGCCTCATAAAATGAGTTAGGGAGGATTCCCTATTTTTCTATTGTTTGGAATAGTTTCAGAAGGAAAGCTACCAGCTCCTCTTTGTACCTCTGGTAGAATTAGGCTGTGAGTCTGTCTGGTCCTCGACTTTTTTTGGTTGGTAGGCTATTAATTACTGCCTCAATTTCAGAACTTGTTATTGGTTTATCCAGGGATTCAACTTCTTCCTGGGTTAGACTTGGGAGGGTGTATGTGTCCAGGAATTTATCCATTTCTTCTAGATTTTCTAGTTTATTGGCATAGAGGTGTTTATAGTATTTTCTGATGGTAGTTTGTATTTCTGTAGGATCAGTGGTGATATCCCCTATATCATTTTTTATTGTGTCTCTTTGATTCTTCTCTCTTTTCTTCTTTATTAGTCTTGCTAGCAGACTATCAATTTTGCTGATCTTTTCAAAAAGCCAGCTCCTGGATTCATTGATTTTTTGAAGGGTTTTCCGTGTCTCTGTCTCCTTCAGTTCTGCTCTGATCTTTGTTATTTCCTATCTTCTGCTAGATTTTGAATTTGTTTGCTGTTACTTTTCTAGTTCTTCCAGTTTTGATGTTAGAGTGTCAATTTTAGATCTTTCCTGCTTTCTCTTATGGGTATTTAGTGCTATAAATTTCCCTCTACACACTGCTTTAAAGATGTCCCAGAGATTCTGGTCCATTGTGTCTTTGTTCTCATTGGTTTCAAAGAATATCTTTATTTCTGCCTTCATTTCGTTATTTACCCAGTAGTCATTCAGGAGCAGGTTGTTCAGTTTCCATGTAGTTGTGTGGTTTTAACTGAGTTTCTTAATCCTGAGTTCTAGTTTGATTGCACTGTGGTCTGAGAGACTGTTTGTTATGATTTTCATTCTTTTGAATTTGCTAAGCAGTGTTTTACTTCCAATTATGTGGTCAATATTAGAATAAGTGTGATGAGGTGCTGAGAAGAATGTATATTCTGTTGATTTGGGGTAGAGACTTCTGTAGAGGTCTATGCGGTCTGCTTGGTCCAGAGCTGAGTTCAAGTTCTGAATATCCTTGTTAATTTTCTGTCTCATTGATCTGTCTAATATTGACAGTGGGGTGTTAAAGTCTCCCACTCTTATTGTGTGGGAGTCTAAGTCTCTTTGTAGGTCTCTAAGAACTTGCTTTATGAATCTGGTGCTCTTGTATTGGGTGCATATATATTTAGGACAGTTAGCTCTTCTTGCTGCATGATCCCTTTATCGTTATGTAATGCCCTTCTTTGTCTCTTTTGATCTTTGTTGGTTTCAGGTCTGTTTTATCAGAGATTAGGATAGTCTCCTGCTTTTTTTGTTTGTTTATTTGTTTGTTTTTGCTTTCCATTTGCTTGGTAAATATTCCTCCATCCCTTTATTTTGAGCCTATGTGTGTCTTTGCACATGAGATGGGTCTCCTGAATACAGCACACTGATTGGTCTTGACTTTGTATCCAATTTGCCAGTCTGTGTCTTTTAATTGGGGCATTTAGCCCATTTACATTTAAGGTTAATATGGTTATGTGTGAATGTGATCCTGTCATTATGATGTTAGCTGGTTGTTTTGCCCATTAATTGATGCAGTTTCTTCATAGTGTTGATGGTCCTTACAATTTGGCATGTTTTTACAGTGGCTGTTACTGTTTGTTCCTTTCCATGTTTAGTGCTTCCTTCAGGAGCTCCTGTAAAGCAGGCCTGGTGGTGACAAAATCTCTCAGCATTTGCTTGTCTGTAAAGGATTTTATTTCTCCTTCACTTATGAAGCTTAGTTTGGTTGGATATGAAATTCTGGGTTGAAAATTCTCTTCTTTAAGAATATTGAATACTGGCCCTCACTCTCTTCTGCCTTCCAGGGTTTCTGCAGAAAGATCTGCTGTTAGTCTGATGGGCTTCCCTTTATGGGTAACCTGATGTTTCTCTCTAGCTCCCCCTTAATATTTTTTCCTTCATTTCAACCTTGGTGAATCTGATGATTGTGTGTCTTGAGGTTGCCTTCTTGAGAAGTATCTTTGTGGTGTTCTCTGTATTTCCTGAATTTGAATGTTGGCCTGCCCTGCTAGGTTGGGGAAGTTCTCCTGGATAATATCCTGAAGACTGTTTTCCAGCTTGGTTCCATTCTCCTCATCACTTTCAGATACACTAATCAAACGTAGATTTGGTTTTTTCACACAGTCCCATATTTCTTGGACGATTTGTTGGTTCCTTTTTACTCTTTTTTCTCTAATCTTGTCTTCATGCTTTATTTCATTAAGTTGATTTTCTATCACTGATATCCTTTCTTCCACTTGATCAGTTCAGCTGTTGATACTCGTGTATCCTTCATGAAGTTCTTGTGCTGTGTTTTTCAGCTCCGTCAGGTCATTTATGTTCTCCTCTAAACTGGTTATTGTAGTTAGCAATTCTTCTAACCGTTTTTTTAAGGTTCTTAGCTTCCTTGTATTGGGTTAGAACATGTTCCTTTAGCTCAGAGGAGTTTGTTTTTACCCACCTTGTGAACCCTACTTCTGTCAATTCATCAAACTCATTCTCTGTCCTGTTTTGTTCCCTTGCTGGCAAGGAGTTGTGATCCTTTGGAGAAGAGGCGTTCTGGTTTTTGGAATTTTCAGCCTTTTTGCACTGGTTTCTCCCCATCTTTGTTGATTTATCTGCCTTTGGTCTTTGATGTTGGTGACTTCAGGTGGAGTCTTTGAGTGCATATGCTATTCCTTTCTGTTTGTTAGTTTTCCTTCTGACAGTCAGGTCCCTCTGCTGCTGGTCTGCTGGAGTTTGCTGGAGGTCCACTCCCAACCCTGTTTGCCTGGGTATCACCAGCAGAGCCTGCAGAACAGCAAAGATTGCTGCTTGATCATTCCTCTGGAAACTTTGTCCCAGAGGGGCACCTGCCAGATGCCAGCCAGAGCTCTCCTGTATAAGGTTTCTGTTGGCCTCTACTGGGAGGTGTCTCTCAGTCAAGATACACAGGGGTCAGGGACCCATTTGAGGAGGCAGTCTGTCCCTTAGCAGAGCTCGAATGCTGTGCTGGGAGGTCCACTGCTCTCTTCAGAGCCATCAGGTAGGGACGTTTAGGTCTTCTGAAGTTGTGCCCACAGCCGCCCCTTTCCCCAGGTGCTCTGTCCCAGGGAGATGGGGGTTTTATCTATAAGTCCTGACTGGAGGTGCTGCCTTTTTTTCAGAGATGCCCTGCCCAGAGAAGGGAAATCTGGCAGTCTGGCCACAGCAGCCTTGCTGAGCTGCAGTGGGCTCCACCCAGTTCAAACTTCCCAGCGGCTTTGTTTACACTGTGAGCACACTGTGAGGATAAAACCCCCTAATCAAGCCTCAGCAATGGCAGACGCCCCTCCCCTCACCAAGCTTCAGCATCCCAGGTCGATGTCAGACTGCTGCTGTGCTGGCAGCGAGAATTTCAAGCCAGTGGATCTTAGTTTGCTGAGCTCCATAGGGGTGGGACCTGCTGAGCCAGAACACTTGGCTCCCTGGCTTCAGCACCCCTTTCCAGGGAAGTGAACAGTTCTGTCTCCAGGCACCATCGGGGTATGGAAAAAAAGAACTCTTGCAGCTAGCTCGATGTCTGCCCAAATGGCCACTAAGTTTTGTGCTTGAAACCCAGGGCCCTGGTCAGGTAGGCACCGAAGGGGATCTCCTGGTTTGTGGGTTGCGAAAACCGTGGGACAAGTGCAATATCTGTGCCGGAGTTCCTCAGGCTCAGTCCTTCATGGCTTCCCTTGGGTAGGGGAGAAAATTCTCCCACCCCTTGCACTTCCCAGGTGAGGTGACACTTCACCCTGCTTCGGCTCGCCCTCCATGGGCTGCACCCACTGCAAGCTGTCCCAGGGAGATGAACCGGGTACCTCAGCTGGAAATGCAGAAATCACCTGCCTTCTGCGTCGATCTCACTGGGAGCTGCAGACTGGAGCTCTTCCTATTTGGCCATCTTGCCTTCTCTCTCTAATATACCTATTTTTTAAATTAATTAATTAATTATTGTTATTATTATTTTTGAGACAGGATCTTGCTCTGTCACCTAGGCTGGAGTGCAGTGGCTTAATCTCAGCTCACTGCAATCTTCACCTCCCAGGTTCAAGCAATTCTCATGCCTCAGCCTCCAAAGTAGCTGGGATTATAGGTGCCTGCCACAAGGCCCAGCTAATTTTTGTATTTTTAGTAGAGACGAGGTTTCACCATGTTGTCCAGGCTGGTCTTGAACTCCTGGCCTCAAGAGATCTGCCTGCCCTGGCCTCCCAAAGTGCTGGATTACAGGCATGAGCCAACACACCTGGCCACAATGTATCATTTTGTAATTGATCATTTACAGGTATATTGGTAGGTTAAAGTATTAGAAATAGTATCAGAGTAAACATATCCATACTTTTGATCAGTTTTGCCTAATTGCCTGGCTGTATGCAAGCTTCTCATCACTTCTAAGATACCTGCCCAAAGTGCTCAGAAGTGCACAGATTAAAGGGCCCGATTTGTAATGGCGCTCAATGCTATTTTGTCAAACTAGCGAGGCTGAGAAATCTCCACTTGCCTCCTCCTCCTCCCTGTGTCAGTGGAGAGCTATGGTGGCCACAGCCCCCTGGTCAGGGGCCTTGGTTCAGGAAGTTTCTGGCTGAATCTGAGGCAGTCCTGCCTCTGTGGGCAGCTGGCATTCATCTTGCTTGTTTTCTCCACTTTTAGTCCTTCTTCACTTTCACTTTGGTATCACCCTTGGCAGTCTGCAAAGTGCTTGCAGAGCTCTTCCCCCTTTTTTTATTCTAGAAACAGCCCTGAAAAGGCTGAAACTGACACTCAGGGAAGTTAACTGACTTACTCGGGTTCCCATCAGTGGTAAGCCGCAAAGCAGGTTGGAATCCAGCATCCTAGCTCCAAGCTCAGTGCTCAGTTACTAATAGCAATGGCAATTATTTGTTGAGTACAGTCATGAATCTCCTAACAATGGGGATACCACCTGAGAAATGTGCTGTTTGCCACAGAACACTTACACAAACCTAGATGCTCCAGCGACTACACACCCAGGCTATATGATATAGCCTATTGCTCCCAGGCTGCAAACCTGTACAGCATGTGATGTGGTGGAACACTGAACTGAACACTGTAGGCAATTGTAACACAATGGTTTGTATTTGTGTATCTAAACATTCTAAACATAGAAAGGTATAGTAAGAATATGCTATTATAATCTTATGGGACTATCATTGTATATGTGGTTTGTCAACCAGAATGTAGTTATATAGCACAGGACTGTACTTATGATGTGCCAAGCACAGCTGTCAGCACTAACTCCTTTAATCTTCATATCAACCCTAGAAGGTAAGTTCTCAGGTTATCATGGGTTCCCCAGGAGAGGACCTTGAGACAAGGGTCCAAGTGCAAGTTGTTTCTTAGGAACACAATCTTAGAAAGCAGCCTAGAGAGTGGGGAAGTGAGAGAGGGAAGGGAGAGCTGACACGTGGTGCCAGTTACCCCCCACGGTCATCAGAGAACTTATCTCTGCTGAGAAAACTCTAGAACCAGTGTAGAAAACACACCTCAGATTTACTCACTAGAGGCACTGGACAGCCAGGGCTCTTACACATCAGCCCCATCCAGCATTGTTTGCGGGGAGGCACTGTGCTGTTAGGGGGGTGTAGTGAGGGCAATTGGACAGCCGGCTTTCACACCAGGAGAGCTTTGAACCCGGAAGTTGGGCAGGAGTGTGCAGAAGGGATTAAGGCACCAAATGCAGGTGGTTGCTGATTATGTCTACTGCAGCGTTACTATAAGACCTGTTATATTTTTAGAAATGAAGAAACAGAGACTATACAGTTTATGCCTCTTGCCCATGGTCATGCAGGTAATAAGTGGCAGAGCTGACTTAAGCAGTCTCATCGAGAGCCTGTGCTCCTGGCCACCATGCTGCACCACCCCGGCCCTCACTACCTGACATTGCCTCTTTTTACACCCCAGGCATCCTATGTGATTTTTGTTTCCCACCCTGAAGCTCCTCCCTGAGCCAACTCCTCTGGACTTGGGTGCACCAAGCTCCACGTGGTCCTCAATATATTGGCACCCCCTCTTCCCACTACACAATTCCACTAAACCAGTGGCTCCGTTTTGCATGCATCAGAATCCCCTGGGTGTCTGCTAAATCAGACTGCTGGGACCCTGCCGAAGTGTCTGTCTCACAAAACAAGACACACTGGTTACCAGCCGCAGGGGAGAACTCCAAACACTTTTGCCTATTGACCTTGGCATCAGAGTCACCAAGGAAAACAGTGCTGTCAAGCACTGAAAGGGATGATGCTTTGCTTAGGTAGAGAAGACACAGAATAAGACCAGCTCCAATAGTGTGGTCAGCATAGACAGGGTAATTTACCTATGCACACTCCTCTTGCCCTCTAGAGAAATAATCCAATATTTCTCTCTCGAGTCTGAAATACTGAAAGCTGGGGGGTGTCTAGGGCCCTTGAGACACATCCATTGAGTCTGGACGGTCTCCCCACGCAATGCATGAGGTGATAGGCATGAAACAGGCTGTGTGGCTCTTTCTCTCTCTGTAAGGAAGTACCCAAGGCCCCTTCTCATGCAGCCCCACGTGGGTGGAAAGACCGTACTGCTGAGATTTCCTTTTCCCCTTTCCCGACAGTTTATCTTTCCTTTCTCTCTCTCCCTTCCTGCCTGCTTGCTTTCTTTTTTTCTTTCTTTCTTTCTTTCTTTCTTTCTTTCTTTCTTTCTTTCTTTCTTTCTTTCTTTCTTTCTTTCTTTCTTTCTTTCTTTCTTTCTTTCTTTCTTTCTTTCTTTCTTTCTTTCTTTCAGATGGAGTTTTGCTCTTGTCACACAGGCTGGAGTGCAATGGCATGATCTTGGCTGACTGCAACCTCTGCCTCCTGTATTCAAGTGATTCTCCTGCCTCAGCCTCTCGAGTAGCTGGGATTACAGGTGCCTGCCATCACGTCCAGCTATTTTTTTTTTTTTTTTTTTTTTTGGTAGAGACAGAGTTTCACCATGTTGGCCAGGCTTGTCTCGAACTCCTGACCTCAGGTGATCCACCTGCCTCAGTCTTTCTTTCTTTTTTTTTTTTTTTTTTTTGCTTTGTTTTGTTTGAGACAGAATCTTGCACTGTTGCCCAGGCTGGAGTGCAGTGGTGCGATCTCGGCTCACTGCAAGCTCCGCCTCCCAGGTTCACGCCATTCTCCTGCCTCAGCTTCCTGAGTAGCTGAGAGTACAGGTGCCCACCACCATGCCCAGCTAATTTTTTTTTTTTTGTATTTTTAGTAGAGACGGGGTTTCACCATGTTAGCCAGGATGGTCTCGATCTCCTGACCTTGTGATCCACCCGCCTCAGCCTCCCAAAGTGCTGGGATTACAAGCAAGAGCCACTGCGGATGCCTTTCTAAAACGGGAGGCCTGTGCCCTGCTGCCACACAGCCTGCTAAGACAAGTGATGAGATTTCTGAAGGAGTCAAGTGTGGAAGCAACAGAAGAAAGCTAAGAGCAGTGGCCCTGGAGGGAAAACATTCCTACTTATTTGTTTGGCTGAAAATGAAGTGAAAATGAAGTCACCTGACTTTTCTGATTTTAAATGGAGACCATAAGCAGGAGCACCCCAGTAGTGACCAGGAAGGAAATGTGTCCAGAGTTTGTGTTTTCTAACTGTAAGCTTTTTGGATTCTTGTATGGTCCTAGGAAGGGGAAAGGATTCCTAAAATATGACTGTGGTTACTTTTTCCACTACCTTTAAACAAATAAGGAAACATGATACTGACTTTCGCTTTAGCGTTCTAAGACTAAATTCATACCTGAAATATTGAGAACACACAATTACAGTTTTTATGGAGTCTGAAGCTTGCTAAACTTGGAGGGCCTTCTTTAAGAAAAATAATATATGGCTATGGATACACAATTATGCATGGAAGTGATTATTCAGAATAAGAGCAGAAATCACAATAAAACGATAAAAATTTTAAAAATCTGACTGTATTAGCTTCCTGTGGCTACTGTAATGAACTATGACAAACTTGGTGGCTTAAACACCAGAAATTTATTATTTTCAGTTCTGGAGGCCAGAAGTCTGAGATCAAGTTTTTTTTTTTTTTCTTTTTCATATGGAGTCTTGCTCTGTCATCCAGGCTGGATTGCAGTGGCACAATCTTGACTCTCTAAGACCTCCACCTCCTGAGTTCGAGTGATTCTCCTGCCTCAGCCTCCAGAGTAGCTGGGAATACAGGCACCTGTCATCATGCCCAGCTAATTTTTTTTTTTGTATTTTTGTAGAGATGGGGTTTCGCCATATTGGCCACTCTGGTCTTGAACTCCTGACCTCAGGTGATCTGCCCACCTCTGCCTCCCAAAGTGCTGGGATTACAGGCTTGAGCCACCATGGCCAGCCGAGATCAAGTTGTCATTGGCAGGGCTGCACTCCCTCCAAAGGCTGTAGGAGACAACTTTTCTTTGCTTCTTCCAGCTTCTGGGTGCTTCCCCAGCATGCCTTGGCGTGCCTTGGCTTGTGGCTGCATTACTCCAGTCTCTGCCTCTGTGGTCAAATTACCTCCTCCTGGTCTGTGTATCTCCTTGTGTGTCTATTATAAGGACAGTTATCATTGGATTTAGGGCCCTCCTGGATGATCGGGGATGATCTCATCTCCAGATCCTTAATTACACTGCAAAGTCCCTTTTGCCAAATAAGATAACATTCACCATTTCCAAGTATTAGGACTTGGATACATCTTTTGGGAGGTCACCATTCAACACACTACACTGATAAATACCACTGTTAAAAAAAATATGAATTGAGAGTCCATTCAGCTGAGATGGCCTCCAGGGCCTTGAGTTCCTATGTAAACAAACTGAAACCCAACTCAATTTAAACAGTAAAATGAAACTTAAACTTAACCAATTAGAAACTGCCAACTAACCACTAATTAGAGAACTCATCAATCAGAAACTGACAACTAACCTCTAACTGGGGACTCTGCATGTTAGCCAATCAAACATATGTTTCTTGTCCTGCTACTGACAACAGTTTTTGAAAGTTTCCCCTTGAGTTCCCTTGGTGGAGTCCTGAACCCCTTGTGGTTTGGTGCTGCCTGATTCATGAATCACTGTCTGCTCAAATAAACTGTTTAGAATATTAACATGCCTAAGTTTATCTTTTAAAACCACTAGCATCACAAATGTCAGGAAAATGACAAAACGTTTTAAGTTATTTATTTATTTATTTATTTATTTATTTATTTATTTGTTTATTTCAGAGAAGTTCTCACTCTGTCGTCCAGGCAGGAGTGCAGTGGCATGATCTTGGCTCACTGCAACCTCTGCCTCTCAGGCTCAAGCAATCATTGCACATCAGCCTCCCAGGTAGCTGGGACTACAGGCACATGTCATCATGCCTGGCTAATTTTTGTGCTTTTTGTAGAGATGAGTTTCACCATATTGCCCAGGCTGGTCTTAAACTCCTGGGCTCAAGCAATCCACCTGCCTCAGCCTCCCAAAGTGCTGGGATTACAGGTGTGAGCCACCACATTCAGCAAACATTTTTATTTTTTCTGAAATACTTTTTCTTATAATTTCTGAATACTTTTTCTTATAATTTTTGGCTGCATGTGCTTTGCCTCTTCATCCAACAATTTTGTAATTTCATTTTCTATAGAAACAATAGAAATTTGATATTTACTCAACATGATTGATTTAAATGTGCATATTATGTGTAGTTGGGATGCATGCAATATGTAATTCCATACATTTACTCATTATGGTACTTGCTGCTATAGGCTTGAGCCCTAAAAAATGGAAATTTGGATAAATTCTATTTCATATGACTTCTATCAAAAAATGAGGGGAAAGTAAGGTGTTTTATCAATTTCCTAGGACTGCTATAATGAAGCATCACAAATTGAGGGGCTTGAAACAACAAAATTTTATTCTTTCACACATCTGGGGGTTAGAAGTCCAAAATCAAGGAGTTGGCAGGGTCATGCTCCCTCTGACACCCTAGGTATGGGTATAATCCTTCCTCACCTCTTTTTGGCTTCTGGCCTTGCCATTCCTTCTTGGTATTCCTTGGCTTGCAGCTGCATCCTTTCTATCTTGGCCTCTATCATCACATAGGGTTCTTCATGTCTGTTTGTGGCCAAATTTCCCACTACTTATAAGGCTACCAGTCACTGGATCAGGACCTGTCCTCCTCCAGTATGACCTCATCATTATTTATATCTTAATTATATCTCCAAAGACCCAATTTCCAAATAAGGTCACATGAATGGGTACTGGAGGTTAGGACTTCAACCTATCCTTTTGGGAAACATAATTCAAAAGCATTTACACCTGTATATTATCAATGAAAAGAGTCAAACTTTAGGCTGGGCACGATGGCTCACACCTGTAATCCCAGTGCTTTGGGAGGCTGAGGCAGGTGGATTACTTGAGGTTGGGAGTTGGAGACCAGACTGGCCAACATGGTGACAGGAGAATCACTTAAACTCAGGAAGCAGAGGTTACAGTGAGTCAAGACTGTGCCACTGCACTCCAGCCTGGATGACAAAGCAAGACTCCATCTCAAAAGAAAGAAATAAAGAAAAAAAGGAGTCAAACTCTGTAAAATATTAATATTTGAAGAGATTTATTCTGAACCATATATGAGGGACCATAGCCCATAACACAGCCCTAAGGAGACCCTGAGAACATGCGCCCATGGTTGGGCCACAACTAGGTTTTATCCATTATAGGAGGACATAAGATATCAAATTAATACATGTAAGATGTACGTTGGTTTGGCCCATAAAGGCAGGACGACTGGAAGTGGTGGGGCTTCCAGGTTATTATAAGCAGATTCAAAGGTTTTCTGATTGGCAGTTGGTTGAAAGAGTTTATCTAAAGACCTGCAATCAATAGAAAGGAAATGTCTGGGTTAAGATAAGAGATTGTAGGGGGTCCATTCCAAGATGGCTGAATAGGAACAGCTCTGGTCTGTAGTTCCCAACATGTTCAATGCAGAAGATGGGTGATTTCTGCATTTCCAACTGAGGTACCTGGTTCATGTCACTGGGACTAGTTGGACAGTGGGTGCAGCCCATGGAGGGTGAGCCGAAGCAAGGCAGGGCATCGCCTCACCTGGGGAGTGCAAGGGTCCGGGGATTTCCCTTTCCTAGCCAAGGGAAGCCATGACAGACTGTACCGGGAAAATTGGGACACTGGCACCTAAATACTGTGCTTTTCTAACTGTCTTAGCAAATGGCACACCAGGAGATTATATCCCATGCCTGGCTCAGCGGGTCCCATGACCACAGAGCCTGGTTCACTGTTAGCACAGTAGTCTGAGATTGAACTGCTAGGTGGCAGCCTGGCTGGAGGAGGGGTGTCCGCCATTGCTGAGGCTTGAGTAGGTAAACAAAGCAGCCAGGAAGCTCGAACTGGGTGGAACCCACTGCAGTTCAAAAAGGCCCACTGAATCTGTAGACTCCACCACTGGGGGCAGGGCATAGCTGAACAAAAGGCAGCAGAAACTTCTGCAGACTTAAACATCTCTGTCTGATAGCTCTGAAGAGAGCAGTGGTTCTCCCAGCATGGTGTTTGAGCTCTGAGAATGGACAGACTGCCTCCTCAAGTGGGTCCCTGAGCCCCATATAGCCTAACTGGGAGACACCTCCCAGTAGGGGCTGACAGACACCTCATAAAGCCAGGTGCCCCTCTGAGATGTGGCTTCCAGAGGAAGGGACAGGCAGAAATAGTTGCTGTTCTGCAATATTTGCTGCTGTGCAGCCTCTGCTGGTGATACCCAGGCGAACAGGGTCTGGAGTGGAACTCCAGCAAACTCCAACAGACCTGCAGCTGAGGGAACTGACTGTTAGAAGGAAAACTAACAAACAGAAAGGAATAACATCAACATGAACAAAAAGGACATCCACAGCAAAACCCCATCTGTAGGTCACTATGATCAAAGACCAAAGGTAGATAAAACCACAAATATGAGAGAAACCAGAGCAAAAAGCTGAAAATTCTAAAAACCAGAGCACCTCTTCTCCTCCAAAGGATGGCAGCTCCTTGCCAGCAGTGAAACAAAGCTGGACAGAGAATGACTTTGATGAGTTGGCAGAAGTAGGTCAGTAATAACAAACTTCTCTGAGCTAAAGGAGGATGTTCGAACCCATTGCAAGGAAGCTAAAAACCTTGAAAAAAGATTAGATGAATGACTAACTAGGATAAACAATGTAGGGAAGACCTTAATTGACCTGAGGGAGCTGAAAACCATGGCATGAGAACTACATGATGCATGAACAAGCTTCAGTAGCCAATTTGATCAAGTGGAAGAAAGAGTATCAGTGATGGAAGATCAAATTAATGAAATGAAACAAGAAGAGAAGTTTAGAGAAAAAAGAGTAAAAAGAGATGAACAAATTCTCCAAGAAATATGGGACTATGTGAAAGGACCAAATCTATATTTGACTGGTGTACCTGAAAGTGACAGGGAGAATGGAAACAAGTTGGAAAACACTCTTTGGGATATTATCCAGGAAAAATTCCCCAACCTAGCAAGGCAGGCCAACATTCAAATTCAGGAAATACAGAGAACACTACAAAGATACTTCTTGAGAAGAGCAACCCCAAGACACATAATCGTCAGGTTCAACAAGGATGAAATGAAGGAAAAAATGCCAAAGTCACCCAGAGAGAAAGGTCAGGTTACTCACAAAGGGAAGCCCATCAAACTAACAGTGGATCTCTCTGCAGAAACTCTATAGGCCAGAAGAGAGTGAGGGCCAATATTCAACATTGTTAAAGAAAAGAATTTTCAACCCAGAAATTCATATCTAGCCAAACTAAGCTTCATAAGTGAAGGAGAAATAAAATCCTTTACAGACAAGCAAATGCTGAGAGATTTTGTCACCACCAGGCCTGCCTTACAAGAGCTTCTGAAGGAAGCACTAAACATGGAAAGGAACTACTGGCACCAATCACTGCAAAAACATGCGAAATTTTTACAATGCTAGGAAGAAACTGTAGCAACTAATGAGCAAAATAACCAGCTAACATCATAATCACAGGATCAAATTCACACATAACAACATTAACCTTAAATATAAATGGGCTAAATGCCCCAATTAAAAGGCACAGACTGGCAAATTGGATAAAGAGTCAAGACCCATCAGTGTGTTGTATTCAGGAGACCCATCTCACATGCAGAGACACACACACAGGCTCAAAATAAAGGGATGGAGGAAGATCTACCAAGCAAATGGAAAACAACAACAAAAAGCAGTGGTTGCAATCCTAGCATCTTATAAAATAGACTTTAAACCAACAAAGATCAAAAGGGACAAAAAAGGCCATTACACAATGGCAAAGGGATTAATTCAACAAGAAAAGCTAACTATCCTAAATATATATGCATCCAATACAGTGGCACCCAGATTCATAAAGCAAGTTCTTAGAGATCTACAAAGAAACTTAGACTCCCACACAATAATAATGGGAGACTTTAACACCCCACTGTCAACATTAGATCAACAAGACAGAAGGTTAACGAGGATATCCAGGATTTGAATTCACCTCTGCACCAAGCAAAACTAATAGACATCTACAGAACTCTCCATCCCAAATCAACAGAATATACATTCTTCTCAGCACCACATTGCATTTATTCCAAAATTGACCACAAAGTTGGAAGTAAAGCACTCCTCAGCAAATATAAAAGAAGAGAAATCACAACAAACTGTCTCTCAGACCACAGCGCAATCAAATTATAACTCAGGATTAAGAAACTCACTCAAAACCGCACAACTACATGGAAACTGAACAACCTGCTCCCAAATGACTACTGGGTAAATAATGAAATGAAGGCAGAAATAAAGATGTTCTTTGAAACCAATGAGAACAAAGACAAAACATACCAGAATCTCTGAGACACATTTAAAGCAGTGTGTAGAGGGAAATTTATAGCACTAAATGCCCACAACAGAAAGCAGGAAAGATCTAAAATCAACACCCTAACATCACAATTAAAAGAACTAGAGAAGCAAGAGCAAACAAATTCAATAGCTAGCAGAATGCAAGAAACAACTAAGATCACAGCAGAACTGAAGGACATAGAGACACACACACACACACAGACACACACACACACACACACACACAAACCCTTCAAAAAATAAATGAATCCAGGAGCTGGCTTTTTGAAACGATCAACAAAATTGATAGACTGCTAGTAAGACGAATAAAGAAGAAAAGAGAAAAGAATCAAATAGATGCAATAAAAAATGATAAAGGGGATATCACCACCAATCCCACAGAAATACGAACTACCATCAGAGAACACTATAAACACCTCTATGCAAATAAACTAGAAAATCTAGAAGAAATGGATAAATTCCTGGACGTATACACCCTCCAAAGATTAGAGCAGGAAGAAGTTGAATTGCTGAATAGACCAATAACAAGTTCTGAAATTGAGGCAATAATTAATAGCCTACCAACCAAAAAAAGTCCAGGACCAGACAGACTCACAGCCGAATTCTACCAGAGGTACAAAGAAGAGCTGGTACCATTCCTTCTGAAACTATTCCAAACAATAGAAAAAGAGAGAATCCTCCCTAACTCATTTTATGAGGCCAGAATCATCCTGATGCAAAAGTCTGGCAGAGACGCAACAAAAAAGAAAATCATAGCTCAATATCCCTGATGAACATTAATGCAAAAATCCTCGATATAATACTGGCAAACCAAATCCAGCAGCACACCAAAAAGCTCATCCACCAAGATCAAGTTGGCTTAATCACTGGGATGCAAGGCTGGTTCAGCATATGCAAATCAAAAAATGTAATCCATCACAAAAACAGAACCAAAGACAAAAACCACATGATTATCTCAAAAGATGCAGAAAAGGCCTTCAACAAAATTCAACAGCACTTCATGCTAAAAACTCTCAATAAACCAGGTATTGATGGGATGCATCTCAAAATAATAAAAGAGCTATTTATGACAAACCCACAGCCAGTGTCATACTGAATGGGCAAAACCCGGAAGCATTCCCTTTGAAAACTCGCACAAGATAGGGATGCCCTCTCTCACCACTCCCATTCATCATAGTATTGGAAGTTCTGGCCACAGCAATCAGACAAGAGAAAGAAATAAGATTCAATTAGGAAAAGAGGAAGTCAAATTGTCCCTGTTTGCAGGTGACATGATTCTATATATAGAAAATCCCATCTTCTCAGTCCAAAATCTCCTTTAGCTGATAAGCAACTTCAGCAAAATCTCAGGATACAAAATCAATGTGCAAAAATCATAAGCATTCTTATACACCAATAACAGACAAACAGAGAGGCAAATCATGAGTGAACTCCCATTTGCAATTGCTACAAAGAGAATAAAATACCTAGGAATCCAACTTATAAGGGATGGGCAGGACCTCTTCAAGGAGAACTACAAACCACTTCTCAATGAAATAAAAGAGGACACAAACAAATGGAAGAACATTCTATGCTGATGGATAGGAAGAATCAATATCATGAAAAGGACCATACTGCCCAAGGTAATTTATAGATTCAATGCCATCCCCATAAATCTACCAATGACTTTCTTCACAGAATTGGAAAAAAACTACTTTAAAGTTCATATGGAACCAAAAAAGAGCCCACATTGCCAAGACAATGCTAAGCAAAAAGAACAAAGCTGGAGGCATCATGCTACCTGACTTCAAACTATACTACAAGGCTACAGTAATCAAAACAGCATGGTACTGGTACCAAAACAGAGATATAGACCAATGGAACAGAACAGAGGCCTCAGAGATAATGCCACACATCTACAATCATCTGATCATTGACAAACCTGACAAAAACAAGAAATGGTGAAAGGATTCCCTATTTAATAAATGGTGCTGGGAAAACTGGCTAGCCACATGTAGAAAATTGAAACTGGATCCCTTCCTTACACCTTTCAGAAACATTAATTCAAGATGGATTAAAGACTTAAATCTTAGACCTAAACCCATAAAAACCCTAGAAGAACACCTAGGCAGTACCATTCAGGACGTAGGCATGGTCAAGGACTTCATGACTAAAACAACAAAAGCAATGACAACTAAAGCCAAAATAGACAAATGGCATCTAATCAAGCTAAAGCAAAATAAACTACCATCAGAGTGAACAGGCAACCTACAGAATGGGAGAAAATTGTTGCAATCTACCCATCTGACAAAGGGCTAATATCCAGAATCTACAAAGAACTTAAACAAATTTACAAGAAAAAATCAAACCCCATCAAAAAGTGGGCAAAGGATATGCACCAACACTTTTCAAACAAAGACATTTATTCAGCCAACAGACACGTGAAAAAATGTTCATCATCCCTGGGCATCAGAAACATGCAAATCAAAACCATAATGAGATACCATCTCACACCAGTTAGAATGGCAATTACTAAAAAGTCAGGAAACAACACGTGCTGGAGAGGATGTGGAGAAATAGGAAAGTTTTCACACTGTTGGTGGGAGTGTAAACTAGTTCAACTATTGTAGAAGACAGTGTGGCAATTCCTCAAGGATCTAGAACTAGAAATAGCAGTTGACCCAGCCATCCCATTACTGGGTATATACCCAAAGGATTATAAATCATGCTGCTCTTAAAATACATGCACACATACGTTTACCATGGCACTATTCACAATAGCAAAGACTTGGAACCAACCCAAATGTCCATCAGTGATAGACTGGATTAAGAAAGTGTGGCACATATACACCATGGAATACTATGCAGCCATAAAACGGATGAGTTCATGTCCTTTGTAGAGACATGGATGAAGCTGGAAACATCATTCTGAGCAAACTATCACAAGAACAGAAAACCACACATCGCATGTTCTCACTCATAGTTGGGAATTGAACAATGAGAATACTCGGTCACAGGGCAGGGAACATCACACACCGGGCCTGTTGTGGGGTGGGGGATGGGGGAGGGACAGCATTAGGAGATATACCTAATGTAAATGACGAGTTAATGGGTGCATCAAACCAACATGGCACATGTATACATATGTAACAAACCTGCACGTTGTGCACATGTACCCTAGAATTTAAAGTATAATAATAATAATAATAATAAAAGATAAAAGATTGTAGAGACCAAGGTTCTTATTATAAGATAAAGCCTCCAGGTAGCAGGCTACAGATAGAATAGATTGTAAATGTTACTTATCAGACTTAAAAAGGTGTCAGACTCGGCCAGGTGCGGTGACTCACGCCCATAATCCCTGCACTTTGGGAGGCCAAGGTGGGTGGATCACGAGGTCAGGAGATCAAGTCCATCCTGGCTAACATGGTGAAACCCCATCTCTACTAAAAATACAAAAAATTAGCTGGGCATGGCGGTGTGCACCTATAGTCCCAGCTATTCTGGAGGCTGAGGCAGGAGAATGCCATGAACCCAGGAGGCGGAGCTTGCAGTGAGCCGATATCATGCCACTGCACTCCAGCCTGGGCGACAGAGCGAGACTCTGTCTCAAAAAAAAAAAAAAAAGGTGTCAGACTCTTAGTTGATTCTCTCCCGGATCAGGAAAAAGACCTGGAAAAGGGAAAGGGGATTTTTAACAGAATGTAGATTTTTCCCCAAAACAGATCACTTTGCAGGGCTATTTCAAGATATATCCAAGAAACATACGTGAGGTTAAAATATTACAATTTCCTTTCTTATCTGTTGTGATGTTATTCCAGAGTCAGTTTGGAAAGTAAGCCACATTATATAGGGTTAAATAAAATTCCTCTGATAAGACTTTATGGTTTGTAGGATGTGACTCCCCAGGCCCCTTAGATAAGAATTTGGGCAAGAGAAGAAAAAAAGGTCAGAATTTAGTCCTCAATATGATGCATTATTCAGTATGTACCAGGATAGAGCCTTCACTTCTGACCTTGCATCATTGAGAACTGAATTATCCACTTAGAATTTTATCCATGTGATTACTGGGATAATTTTCCATGGATTAGTTCCAGCTCTGGAGATTTTAAACTTGGTTTATTATGGTTGTTATACTGTGATAGTTAATATTGTCAACTTGATTGGATTGAAGGATGCAAAGTGTCATTTCTGGGTATGTCTATAAGGGTGTTGCTGCAGAAGATTAACATTTGAGTCAGTTAATCTGGGAGAGGCAGACTCAGCCTTTATCTGAGTGGGCACCATCCAATTGGCTGCCAGCACAGCTAGAAAAAGCAGGCAGAAAAAAGTGGAATGAGAAGACTTGCTGAGTCTTCCAGTCTTCATCTTTCTCCTGTGCTGGATGCTTCCTGCCTTTGAACATCAGAATCCAAGTTCTTCAACTTTTGGACTCTTGGACTTACACCAGTGGTTTGCTAGGGGCTTATGGGCCTTTGATCACAGACCGAAGGCTGCATTGTTGGATTCCCTACTTTTGAGGTTTTGGTGCACTGCATACCAGCCACTCCAGCGCCACCCATGGCTGAAAGGGGCCAAGCTACAGCTTGGGCCATGGCTTCAGAGGGTGCAAGCCTCAAGCCTTGGCAGCTTCCACATGGTATTGGGCTTGCAGGTGCACAGAAGACAAAAATTGAGCTTTGGGAGCCTCTGCCTAAATTTCGGAAAATGTATGGAAATGCCTGGATGTCCAGGCAGAAGTCTGCTGCTGGAGTAGAGTTCTCATGGAGAACCTCTAGCAGGGAAATGCAGAGTGGAAATATAGGGTTGGAGCCCCTGCACAGAGTCCCCACTGGGGGACTGCCTAGTGGAACTGTGAGAAGAGGGCCACCATCCTCCAGACCCCAGAATGGTAGATCCACCAACAGCTTGCACCTTGTACCTGGAAAAGCCATAGGCTTTCAATGCCAGTCTGTGAAAGCAGCCACGGGGGCTATAACCTGCAGAGCCACAGAAGCAGATCTGCCCAAGGCTGTGGGAGGCCACCCCTTGCATCAGCATGCCATGGATGTGAGACACAGAGTCAAAGGAGATTATTTTGGAGCTTTAAGATTAAATGGCTACCCTGCTGGATTTTGGACTGGCATGGGGCCTGTAGCCCTTTTGTTTTGGCTTATTTCTCCTTTTCTGAAAGGGACCATTTACCCAGTGCCTAACTCTATGTGAGGCAGAGTCAAAGGAGATTCTTTTGGAGCTTTAAGATTTAAATGGCTACCCCACTGGATTTTGGACTGGCGTGGGGCCTGTAGACCCTTTGTATTGGTTGATTTCTCCTGTTTTGAAAGGGAGCATTTACCCAATGCCTGTACTCCCATTGTATCTTGGAAGTAACTAACTTGTTTCTGATTTTACAGACTCATAGGCAGAAGGAACTTGCCTTGTCTCAGATGAGACTTTGGACTTGGATTTTTGAATTAATGCTGAAATGAGTTAAGGCTTTGGGGAACTGTCAGGAAGGCATGATTGTGTTTTGAAATGTGAGGACATGAGGTTTGGGATGGGCCAGGAGTGGAATAATATGGTTTGACTCTGTGTCCCCACCCAAATCTCTTCTCAAATTGTAATCCCCATATGTCAAGGGAGGGACCTGGTGGGAGATTATTGGATCATGGGAATGGTTTCCCCTATGCTGTTCTCATGATAGTGAGTTCTCATGAAATCTGATGCTTTAAGTGTTTGGCAGTTCCCCCACTCTCTTTCTCCTGCTGCCATGTAAGACATGCCTTGCTTACCTTTCACTTTCTGCCATGATTGTAAATTTCCTGAGGCCTCCCCAGCCATGTAGAACTGTGAGTCAATTAAACCTCTTTCCTCTATAAGTTACCCAGTCTCAGGTAGTTATAGCAGTTTGAAAATGGATAAATACATACTTGTTGCAAGAGAAAAGGAGCAGATAGGGGAACAGTCAATTATGTATTCATCTTGAGTCTTGAGCTCAGTAAAGTGGCACTTTACATAAGATAAGGTGAACGTAGAGTAGCTACCTGTAGAATCTTTTTATCTGTAGCTGTTTGCTCAGGGACAAAAGGAAAGGCAGCTTTTTGCATGACTCAGCTTTCAGCTTAATTTTTCTTTTCTTTTCTTTTCTTTTTTTTTTTGGTGTAATGAATTGGGGTCCCAAGTTTTTATTTTCCATTCACATTTCTCTCCCTGTTTTTTTTTAAAGCTTTCAGAGGAAACATTTTAGAAGAAAGTGAGTCTCTGGTCTTGGGTTTTGTTTGATCTCTTATGGGTAGGACAGTTTATTCTGAGAAAAATAGGTCACACATTGTTAGGAAAGCTCATTGTTTAAAACAGATTTTAAAGTCCCCTATCCCATCAAGAAAAAATAGGGGAAGGAAGAGAAAAAGGAAACAATAAACAAACAAAAAAGGGAGAACAATCCTGGAAAGCTGATATAGGCTGCATTATTCTGAAGTCCATACATCAAAAGGCAGGTATGAAAGTAGTTTATGTATATAAATAGGTTGCTGTTACTTTCTTCTGATGTTTAAGTTGCCTAGCTTCAGTTTACAGGGCTTTAACAAAAGCAAAGGGTAATTTTTAGTGATTTCAAATTAGAACAAAATGGACAGAAAAAAGGAAAAGAAGGAAAAAAATGAAAACATTCCAGCTTGTGTCCAGGAAAAATTTTAGAATTCAGTACAAATAAAAATTGTATTATTTAGAAAATAATACAAATGGAAAAACATTAGGCAAGACTAGAATCTAATAACAGGTGTACTGAAGTTTTTTTTTTTGTTTTTTGTTTTTTTTTTTTGAGACAGGGTCTTGCTATGTCTCTCAGGCTCAAGTACAGTGGGTTGGTCGCAGTTCATTGTAGCCTCAACCTTCCCAGCTCAAGTGATCTTTCTACCTCAGATCCTCAAGTATCTGGGACTCTTGAGTGACCCACAATGCCTGGCTAATTTTTAATTTCTTTTTGTGGAGACATGGCCTCACTGTGTTGCCCAAGCTGGTCTCAAACTCCTGGGCTCATGTGGTCCACCTGCCTCAGACCCCCAAAGTCCTGGGATTACAGACATAGCCACTGTGTCTGGCCCTATATTTTATTTTGAAACATAATTTTTCTCTCTTCAATTCCTCAATTTCATGAAAGACAAAATCATAATAGTACCAGTTTATTTGTAAAATAATTTCTAGTCCTATTACACTTTGCCTAGTTATTTGCATAAAGTGAAGCAAAAATAATTATTTGCCATATAGGCATTCTGTCTTTTTTTAATTGGCTCTGCCAGAACCTTTTTCATAAGGAATCTAAGATTAGACCTTTTTAAAAGTCTTGAACGCAGCCAAGGATTTATCTGTGCTTACAGTTACCTGTGTGAACTGGATGAATTCCTCTCTTTTCAAGGTTCTAAGAAAACTTGGTGTTTCTGGGCCTGATAAAAAATGACGTTCTTAACTTGCCACAGGTTGGCACCCTATAAAAGACAAGGTAAAAAGTCAGTTTTTCTAAGGGGCTTCTATCAGTTCTATAGGTCAGCCTCATTTTCTAAAGGCATTCTGAAAATACCACTCCACTCAAAACCCTGGTGAAATAACCAGTGTCTCCAATTATGCCCTGTTAGAAAAGAAAACAGATTCTCATTGAACTTACGCAGATAACTATATTGTCATAAATTAAGAATGCTCACAAAACAGTTTTCAAATTTTAAAGAAATTAGGTTGTGAGAAAGGGATTACATTTCAAATTTTGCTCATAAGAGTATCCTTTACTCAATTGTTAAAAGCTATAAATAGCTTAAAAGAAGAGAAACTTTTCTTGACTCTGAAAAACAAAACAAAAAGAGCCAGCAAATGTTTTGAACAAGTTGTAAAAGATGATCTCAGTCTTCTGTTAGTTCAGTCCGTGTAACTAACTCCTGTTCTGCTTGATGTTGGATCAACAGTCCTCATGAATACATCAACTCTCCATGAGACTCTTGGAAATTTTTCTCTCTATTCCCATGGCAGAATCTCTAAATTTATACAAAACCTATATTTAAGAGTACTCCTCAGAGCTCCATAGCTGATTATAAACTTCTCTATGAAAGAATCAAAGTAAAACAACAATTGCGGATGACAAAAGTCTTAGAATAGCCATGGTTGAAGAGACACTTGACAAGGAAATTTGGTTACTTCTGTGGCATACAACAATTTTACACAATAATTATAATTACTACTCATAATACATGCGAAGGCAAATCAGAATCACAGGAATCTCATACAATTTTGGAACAAATACTAATAACACATTTAGATAAATATAATCCAAAGAAGGCTAAATACCATTTCACATTTGACAATACTTCCTGCATGATTTTATTATTCCAAATAAGCTGAATATGTCTCTTTTGGACTTTGGGGACCTAATGTCAAAAAAAAGTAAAGTCCAAAGGACTGAATATAGAATTTGATTTTGGAAACTTTGTCAAATATCAAAAGTTGAAAACACTTGACATCACAAAATAGGATCACAGGTCATTGTAAAAGAAGTCATTCATTTAGACAAAGTGACAACTCAATTTTTTTTTTAAAGAGAGAAAATCCTTATTATTTGAGTGAGGATACTTACTTTCCTAAACCACAAGCCTTAATAAAGACAGCATGAAGCTAATTAAATCTGTCTCTCCAATCTTATAAACAAATCTATTAAATTTTAATCATCTTGACCATAAGATATAGTTTCCATAAACCTTTTTATACTTTTTTAAAAATAAAGAGTGGGTTAATGCTTCATGAAAACCTTGTTAATCTGACACAGGGGCCCAGATACTGGTCTTGCGTCAGTGTCCCTTTGATATTAATGTTTAATTTATAGAGAAACTCAGAATGAATTTTATTTCTCAAAATTGGCCCTTACAATATCACGTGCCCTTTCTTACCAAAAAAATCTCTTTATAACTTTCTTTATATCTCTCTTATTTACTGATTCTTTTTACCTTGCTTTATAAATAACCTTTGAATTAGACAAAAATCATTTTCCTTTAAATAAGAATGCATTTTGCAAGAAAAATATTTACCTACAATATATTATTTTTTAAATTGAAAATGACCCAGACATTTAATGAATATTATTATTTAGTTCAATATGACTTCAGATTCTAAATTATGTAACATGTTTATTAACAAGCATGTGAACCCCCCAAATTTGAGACAGGTCTCGCTTAATTTAGAAAGTTTATTTTGCCAAGGTTGAGGATGTGCACACAACCTCAGAAAGTCCTGACGACATATGCCCAAGGTAGTTAGGGCACAGCTTTATTTTATACATTTTAGGGAGTCATGAGACATTTATCAACATGTGTAAGAAGTACATTTGTTCTGTCCAGAAAGTGGGGGACAACTTCAAGCAGGGAGAGGGGCTTCCAGGTCACAGGTAGGTGAGAGAAAAATGGTTGCATTCTTTTGAGTTTCTGATAAGCCTTTCCAAAGGAGGCAATCAGAATGTGCATCTAACAAAGTGAGCAGAGGGATGACTTTGAATACAATGGGAGGCAGAATTTCCCTGAGAAGTTCTCAGCTTGAATTCTCCCTTTAGCTTAGCTTAGTGATTTTGGGAGCCCAAGATATCTTCCTTTCACATTTTCCCCATCTTCTTTTTAAAAATATTTTGGAGAAAGCATTTTAGAAGAAAATGAGTCTCTGGTTTCAGGTTTTATCTGATCTCTCATGGCTAGGATAGTTTATTCCTAGAGGGGTTAGGTCCTGAAATCTCATTTTTAACAGGCTGTGAAGTCTCATGCCCTGTGAAGAGAAAATAGGGGGAGAAAAGGAGAAAAACAGCAACAAACAAAAGAAGAATCCTGGAAAAATTGATATAGGTCACATTACTCTGAAGTCCAGACATTAGTAGACAGGTATGAAAGTGGCTTATGCATGTGAATAGGTTGTTGTTATTTTCCTTTTTTTTTTTTTTTTTTTTTTTTTTGAGACGGAGTCTCGCTCTGCCGCCCAGGCTGGAGTGCAGTGGCCGGATCTCAGCTCACTGCAGGCTCCGCCTCCCGGGTTCACACAATTCTCCTGCCTCAGCCTCCCCAGTAGCTGGGACTACAGGCGCCCGCCACCTCGCCCGGCTAGTTTTTTGTATTTTTTAGTAGAGACGGGGTTTCACCGTGTCAGCCAGGATGGTCTCGATCTCCTGACCTCGTGATCCGCCCGCCTCGGCCTCCCAAAGTGCTGGGATTACAGGCTTGAGCCACCGCGCCCGGCCTGTTATTTTCTTCTGAAGTTTAAGTTGTCTGGCTTCAAAGTTCACAGGACTTTAAGAAAACATAGCTTAGTTTTCAGTGACTCCAAATTCAGAAAAATAAGAAAAAAAGAAGGAAAAAAATTGAAAACATTATTTTGAAGACTTGCAGCCAAGAAAAACTAGAATTGGTCCAAACTGTAGAAGACAATCATTAGGCAAGACTAGAATCTAACAACAGATGTATAGTCTTGAAACATAATTTTTCTCTCTCTCATTTCCCATTTTACTAAAGAGACAAATCATGGTAGGACTAGTTTGCTTTATTATACTTGGCCTAATTATTTGTATACAGTGCAGCAAGAATAATTATTTTTTACATAGGCTTTTAAATTGTCTTTGATGGAATTTTGTTCCATAGGAGAAATCTCAGATAGACTTTTTTTATTTTATTTTATTTTTTTTTCTGAGATGAAGTCTTGCTCTGTCACCCAGGCTGGAGTGCAGTGGCATGGTCTCGGCTCACTGCAACCTCTGCCTCCCAGGTTCAAATGATTCTCCCGCCTCAGCCTCCCAAGTAGCTGGGATTACAGGCACCCGCCACCACTCCTGGCTAATTTTTGTGTTTTTAGTAGAGATGGGGTTTCACCATGTTGGCCAGGCTGGTCTCTAACTCCTGACCTCAAGTGATTTACCCACCTTGACCTCCCAAAGTGCTGGGATTACAGGTGTGACCCAGATAAGACTTTCTTAAAGCTGAGCCCAGCCACGGATCTGTGCCATTAAATAACTATGAGTTAGGTGAGTTTCCTCTCCTCTTGCAGTTGCAAGATAAATGTGGGGCTTCTGGGCCTGTCAGAAAATGACATACTTTACTTAAGAAATCCTGTACAGGGATTGTGTACATAAAACATAAGGCCAGTTTTTCCAAGGGCTTTATTGGCTTCATAAGCCAAGTTTGATTCCTTAAAGGAAAGCACACCATTCCAGTCAAAGCCTTAGTAAAATAACTAGTTTCTCTAATTGTTTCCAGTTACAAATGAAAACAGATACTTTTTTTTTTTTTTTTTTTTTTTTTGAGATGGAGTCTCAGAGTCTCGCTCTGTCGCCCAGGCTGGAGTGCGGTGGTGCAATCTTGGTTCACTGCAAGCTCCGCCTCCCAGGTTTACACCATTCTCCTGCCTCAGCCTCCTGAGTAGCTGGGACTACAGGTGCCTGCCAGCACGCCCAGCTAATTTTGTTTTTGTATTTTTAGTAGAGACGGGGTTTCACCATGTTAGCCAGGATGGACTTGATCTCCTGACCTCATGATCCACCTGCCTCGGCCTCCCAAAGTGCTGGGATTACAGGCGTGAGCCACCATGCCTGGCCCAGATTCTTATTGAACTTATGCAAATGACTGTATTGCCATAGTTAAGAACACTCACCAATAGTTTCCAAATTCTGGAGAAATCAGGTAGACAGAAACAAATATGCTCCAAATTTTGTTCATAGGAGTATACTAAAATGTTAAAAGCTCTCAATAGCTCAAAAGAAAAGTTTCAACACTAAAAAGTACCCCACGAAGGATTAGCAACGATTAAAGCAAAAGTTAAAAAGATTGCTTTAGTCTTCTATCAGTTCAGTTTACTCAGTTAACTCTTGTTCTGCCTGATATTCATGAACATTTCAGCTCTCCATGAGAGTCCTGAAACTTTTTTCCCTCTATTATAATGTCACAATGTCCAAAGTTATCAGAAACCTGCATTTAAGAACACCTGTTAGAGTTCCATAGCTGATTATAGAACCACCTTCTAAAGAGGACAAAAACAAGGCTTGTCTGTGGATGACAAAAAGTTTTAGGGCAGTCATAGTCAAAGACACAATTGGCAAGGAAATTTGTTACCTCTGTGGCACACAATAATTTAACATAACAATTATAATTATTACTGATAATGCACCCTGTTATATCAGAAATGTAGGAGTTTCCCATAATTTTGGAACACATACCTATAACATATTTATATACATACAGTCCAAAGAAAACCAAACACCATTTCATATTTGACAATACTTCCTGTATAATTTTTTTGTAGCAAATAAGCCAAATTATGTCATTTTTGTACTTTAGGGAAACTAGTATCTTAAAGATTTAATTAGGTCAGAAGAAAACATAATTTATAACTTGATTTTGGAAAGTTTTTCAAATATCAAAGGTTTAAAACACTTGATATCACAAAATAGGATCACAGGTCATTGCAAAATAAGTCATTCATTTAACCAAAGTGATAAAGCAAGGATTACTTTTTAAAAGGCAAAACCTTTATTCTTTGAGAGAGGAGACTTAATTTTCTAAGCAACAGCCCTAATGAAAACAACATGAAGCCAATTAAATTTGTTTTCCAAAATTTTATAAACAATCTATAAAATTGTAATCTTGACCATAAGTTATTGCTTCCATAACCCTTTTATAACCTTTATAACCTTTATTAGGGAGTTGGTTAATGCTTCAAAAAACCTTGTTAATCTGACACAGGGGCCCATATGCTGATCTTGCATCAGTGCACCTCTGACATTAATGATTACTTTATAGAGAAACTGAACTTAATTTTATCTTTCAAAACTGGCCCTTACAATCTCATGTGCCTGCATCTTGCATGTTAGTCCCTGGGCCTTGAGGAGTTGAATAGCTTTAATTTCTGGCCCCGTGTCTCAGAAATGCAGTTTATTTTGATTGGAATCTTCTATGGGGTGTAACAGTGAGGCTTTAATTGCTGTCAGTGTTTAAGATTTAGCAAGATTTGGTGTCCTTTTAAGACCCAGGAGTCAAAGCCCTAAATGTCACAAGATTTTAAAAACACATAGAGGAAGATAATATGGATGTAATAACCTTAATCCAAAAATTTTTTCAAATTTCAGTTTTTATTCCTAAGCAAACCAAAACTTAATAAGAATATGACAACCTGATCATATGAAAAATTTTTTTTTTTTTTTTCCAAATAAATTCTCTTATTGTTCCTTAAACCAACTGTTCATGACACACCTGGACTTTCTGGTTTGTCCTGAATATCCCTCTTTCTTTAACAACCAGTCATTTTATTTTAGGACTAAATTTACCATACATGATTCTTTCTCACATACAATTATTTCTCTTTCAGCTTTCTTACCACAAAAGTATTATCTCTTTATTTTTATGACTTTATTTACATCTGTCTTATTTCCTGGTACCATTTTCCTTGTTTTATACATAACCTTTAAATAAGCTTTGAATGAGATAAAACTTATTCACCTTTTTTTAAAAAGAACACCATCCCTTTTTTTTTTTTTTGTTTAGTAAGAATGCTTTCCAGCCGGGCATGGTGGCTCACGCCTGTAATCCCAGCACTTTGGGAGGCCAAGGCAAGCAGATCACAGGGTCAGGAGTTTGAGACCAGCCTGATCAACATGGTGAAACCCCATCTCTACTAAAGATACAGATATTATCTGGGTGTGGTGGTGCACACCTGTAATCCCGACGACTCAGGAGGCTGAGGCAGGAAAGTCACTTGAACCTGGGAGGTGGAGGTTGCAGTGAGCTGAGATCACATCACTGTACTGCAGCCTGGGCAACACAGCAAGACTCTGTCTCAAAACAAAAACAAAAACAAAAACAAAAACAAAAACAAAAACGGATTTTTTCCTACAATAATATTTATTGGAAAATACCCAAATAATGAAATATCTATTATTTAATTTAATATAACTTCAGAGTCTAAATTATGCTGAGTTTGTCTACAAGTATTTATTCCATTACATTTCCCTAATTATTTTAATTATTTCCCTAGATTATTTATGAAAACTACAATAGTCGTGATTTAAAGTTATGAAACTATTGCAAAATTATAGCTGAGACAGTGAAAAAGATATAACCTAACTGACTCCATCTGGCTTCTAACCTCTAAGCTGTCATTGTTCATTACTAGTTTTTGGGAGGAACTTAGCTTACACTTTAACTTTGAAACAAAGATGATAACAGCCCTTTCCCATTACAAACCTCCTTACTGCCTGTGGACTAGGCTGCCTAAAGACACAAGATTAGAAGTTATGGTAAATTTTACTAAACAATTCAAGATGTAGCTATTTTCATTAAACCAATATCAGTGTCTTATTCATTAAAGATTACACAAGCAAAGATCATTCTGTCTTGGGCTGGATTTATAGTTTTGTAAACTCTGTGCCAAATTTTGACACCTTATTGTATTTGGCAGGGATACGTGTGAAATTTCTTGATTAATAAATGCAAACAATGTATGCTGGCAATTCTTAAGACATTTTTAATATTACTTTGCCAATAATTTTAAAGCTAGTTTATCTACTAAAGATTTTACTTAAGTTACATAAACTTGAAAAAGCATTTGACTAGTCTTTTCCTTTTTCATATCTAATTTAAGCACTTTGATTTTACTTTTAAGCCAATTAATTAGAAATCTTTTATATATTTTTAGTAGTAAAATATTGTGTACACAATGCATAAATACATATATGCATTAGGCATGCTGATAGAAGTACATTTTATAGATTCACAAAAACCTTTTTTTTCCTATCTTAGACTTTCAGATCCTTGATAACCTGTTTTACAACCTTGAGCTGTTGCCAGCTAAATAGCCTTAAATTTCATATTAAAGAAAGCAACCCAGGTGAAAGTCAAAGAGCAAAATTTATATTATAATGTGCAGAGAGAAAAATTTGGTGTGCTGGAGGGAAACTAAATGGTTTTAATTGCCAATTAAACATAAAATTATAGAAATTATAAAGTCCTTTTAAATATGTACACACACATATATATATACACACACAAAGATGCTATAGCTTTTACTTTTTAAATATGTACATACACATATATATACACACACAAAGATCCTATAGCTTTTCCTTCAGCACATTTAGCCATGAGATAAACATGAAATCATTGGCTTGCAAAAAGGACTTGTTGAATCTAAACATTGGCTTTTGTCTTCATAGAAAAATAACAGCATATTTAGAGCAGGCAGAAAAGAAAAACTAGAGAAGAAGAGGACTTAGGAACTCTATAGTTTGCAGGTTGACCTGCAGAAAAAAAAAGACTCTTTTTCCTTAAGGTAATTGTTTACAAAGACCATACTATTTTCATTTTACATAAACTTTGGCAAGTAGATGCATCATGAAACCTATGGAGTCCTCAAAAGGGGGTCATTTTCCTTGTTTTCTCCTCATTCGTAGATTTTTTTTTTCCCACTTTTTTTTTTTTTTTTCTTAAAAGGAAGAACCGAGCTCTTGCCTAAGGTTTTTGTGTGTTGGGTTGATATATGCTGCTTTTGGTCAGGACTCCTCAATGTGTCACCACTGAGTCATGTCCACCCTCTTACATTTCTCTCTTTAGAGTTTCATCCTCTCAGTTTCTTGCTCTGGAGGTCTATGACCTCAGAGAGGACTAAACATACTGGGTGATCAGCCCTTATATGTATTTCCTGGATGAGCCATTTTAAAAATTAATTTTTGTTGGGGGTTTTCCAGAAGGGCCACTACATGTCACGGCATGGGGGATCAATGCCCCAGACACTCCCATGGGGTCCCCAGTCACCCAGGGACACGTTTTGGCTGGAAGGAACAAATGCCCTTCCTCTTCGGAGCTGAGAAAGCTCAGTCTCTCATTAATGTGTGAAAACAACAGTTCAGCTCCTCATGAAAATGCACACTGACAAACCAAATTAAGATTAAATTTGGGAGAAAAGGCAATGGAGAAGACTATTTAGAATGCGTCTTCAAAGTAGAATTAGGATCCTTAAACAACAACTTCAGACCGGAACAAACAACAAAGAAACTCCAACAGTAAGATCACTGAGTGCTCTAATGGTAAGGAGAAATTAAGACCAGCTGGCTGTTAATCTAACTTTAGCCAAGACAAATCCCAATTCAATTACTTCCCTAGGGATGGGTCTCAGGCTGAAGACTGCTCTCTACCATCCTAGAAGCAGGAAAAAAACCCCTCATCTTCCATGTTGGAAGTGAACTCAAACTTCATAAAGGAGTTACCTGCCTTCCATCATCATGGAAGCAGGACAAACTTGCCTTCCTTGTGTTGGAAGCAAGTAAAACCAAAAAAAAAAAAAAAAAAAAGGAGTTTGTACAGCAAAATAAGATCTTGACTAAATTTTGGGAAATTAAGAATTCTCTGGATGGGGTGTTCTCAGACCTCAGCAAATTGTCCTATTGGTTTTTGCCATGAAGTTAGCTCATGCTGGTACCAAGTACCAATATGAGATTTGTCAAAGGTCAGGGGCATCTCCACTCAGAACCCCTTAGTGATTACCAAAATGTGAAGCCCCAAAATTTGAGGCATGTCTCAGTTAATTTGAAAGTTTGTTTTGCCAAGGTTGAAGACGTTCCCATGACATAGCCTCAGGAAGTCCTGATGACATGCGCCCAAGGTGGTCAGGGCACAGCTTGGTTTTATACATTTTAGGGAGACATGAGACACCAATTAATATGTGTAAGAAGTACATTGGTTACATCCAGAAAGGTGGGAACAACTTGAGGCAGGGAGGGGGGCTTCCAGGTCACAGGTAGGTGACAGACAAATGGTTACATTCTAATGAGTTTCTGGTAAGTGTTTCCAAAGAAGGCAATCAGAATGTACATCTGTCTCAGTGAGAAGAGGGATGACTTTGAATAGAGTGGGAGGCAGATTTGCCCTGAGCAGTTCCCAGCTTGAATTTTCCTTTAGCTTAGTGATGTTGGGGCTCGAGATATTTTCCTTTTACAAGCATTTATTCCATTATATTTACCTAGTTAATTAATTTAAAAAATAGTTTACCTAAATTACCTATGAAAACTGTGATAGTAATTATTTAAAGTTATTTCTCTGTCAATCATTTTTGTAGCCTGTGAATTTCAGGTGTTTACCTAAGTAAGAAACAAGGTTAACCAAATGAGTGTTTTGTTCAGTAACTCAGGATTTAGCTATTTTCCATTAAATGCCTTATTTGTTAAAAAATTACACAAACATAATTCTCTTTTGGGCTGCAAGCTGTATAACTCTCATGCCAAATTTTGACAGCCTATAGTATCTAGCAGAGATAAATATCAAACTGCTTGACCAATAAATCTAAACAATAATGTATGTTGACAATTCCAAAAACATTTTTAATTTTATTTTACATATATGTGTATATATGTATTCTTTTTGATGTGGAGTTTCACTCTTGTTGCCCAGGCTGGAGTGCAATGACATGATCTCAGTTCACTGCATCCTCTGCCTCCCAGGTTCAAAAAATTCTCCTGTATCAGCTTCCCAAGTAGCTGGGATTACAGACATGCACCACCATGCAGTTAATTTTGTACTTTTAGTGGAGACAGGGTTTCCCCATGTTGGTCAGGCTGGTCTCAAATTCCTAATCTTAGGTGATCCACCCACTTCAGTCTCCCAAAGTGCTGGGATTACAGTCATGAGCCACCATGCCTGGCCTTTACCAATAATTTTTAAACCAACTTATTTATTAAGGATTTTCTTAAGTCATGTGACCTTGAGAAAGCCTTTGGGTTTGAACTGTCTATTTTACTGGTACAGTATTTCATTTAAGTGCTTTTTTTCTTTAAGCCAGTTAATCAGAGCTCTTTTAAATATTTTTGGTAGTGAAACATTATATGCATGATACATAAATACATAGACATATTAGACAGGTAGATATGGAGTAGATCTTATAGATTCATAAGACCACTTTTTTTTTTTAGCTCCTATTATAGGCCTCCAATTTCTTGATAATCTTTTTCATTACCCTAGGCAATTGTCAGCTAGAGAATACTAAATTTGCCTACTAAAGGAACAACTCTGAGGTGAAAATCAGATAATGAAATTTACTTCTCAAAGTACGAAGAGAGAGTCTGGTGTTCTAGAGAGAGATTAAAAATAGATGCCAAGTCGCACATAAAATTATAGAAATCCACTATATTCTACCAAATATGGTAATCTACCAAATAACTAAATGATGACTATTACAGTTTTCTTTTTTTTTAATAGTTTTCATAATATGTATAAGGAGACCAATTGTATTTAGACAGGCAGTTTTAAATTTAAGACTGTTCTCTACCACATTAGAAGCAAACAAAAACTCAAACTTGCCTTCCCTGTTGGAAGTGTGAAAGGAAAATAAATCTAGGGGCCCCAGAATCACTAAGCCAAAGGGAAAAGTCAAGCTGAGAACGGCATCAGGCAAACCTGTCTCCCATTTCATTTCTAAAAAAGATAGCTACAAAGATTATTTTTTTTAAAGCTACAATCCCTACAATTTGCCCCCTAGGAAATTCCTTGTGGCCCCCAAGATTTTTACCCTAAAACAGCTCTGTTGAATTTCACCCTGACAATGTAAATTGAAAGCTTATCTTCCCAAGTATGGGACAAAGGACAGGACTCAAGGTCATCCCTTTGCTAATCTGAGATAAACGCATATCTGATTGTTTCCTCTGCCCTATGTTTATTTTATCTCATATAAAAATGCAGATTCACTGAGCTAGATGAATGCATAAGTGATGATTCCTCTAACCTCCTCAAGTGTGAATGGCTGATCAAAGCCTCAAAAGAATGCAACTGGCTTGCCTCTTATCTACCCACATCTTTTCAAAATGTCTTTTTCTTTCCCTAGTATCTGCCTTTTCCCCTTTAAATACTGAAGCCCTCAAAATCATCTTTGGAGAAAGGCACAGATCTGTCTTCCAGGTGTTGTCCATAACCTTGGCAAAATAACCTTCTAAATCAGTTGAGACCCATCTTCAGATACTTTGTGATTTACAGAAGTGAACTGAAACTGCAGAAAGGAATTGCCTACTCTCCATCATAAAGGAAGCAGGAAATCTGACCTTCCCAGGTGGACGTAAAACTCCAGAAAAGGAATTATACAGCAAAGTAACCACATTTTGGGAAATTAGAGATTTTTCTGGAGGCGGAGTCCCTGGACCTTGGCAAATTATCCTGTTGGTCTGAGCAATAAAAAGAGCTCAAGCTGGTATCAAGCACCAATAGGAGGTTTGTCAAAGGTCAGGACCACCTCCACTCAGAATCCCTTCCATTGGTTGCCAATTTGTAAACCAAAAAGTATCTGAGACAGGTCTCAATCAATTTAGAAATTTATTTTGCCAAGGTTAAGAAAGCGCACTTGGGAGACATGTCTGTACCTTTCTCCAAATATGATTTGGAGGGCTTCAATATTTAAAGGAGAAGAGCAGGCTGGAAGGGAAAGAGGGAAGGTGTGGTCACATTACTGAATCCACGTGTTGCAAGAGAAAAGGAGTAGGTAGGGGAATAGTCAATTATATATTTGTCCGGAGCTCAGTAAACTGGCAATTTACATGAGATAAGGTGAATATACAGTAGCTACCTGTGGAGATATTTAACCTTTTATCTATAACTGTCTGCTTAGGAACAAAAGGAAAGGTAGCTTCTTGCTTGACTCAGCTTTCAGCTTAATTTTTTTCTTTTGGCAGAGTGAATTGGGGTCCCAAGTTTTTATTTTCCTTTCATACTTGGTATTAAATACCTATTTCAGAGTTGTGCAATGCTTTCAGTCTAGAACTTCTTCATAATCCATCTCTCTCCCATCTTCTCATGTTCAGAGGTTTCGAACAGACAACAACTGCTCAGCATGCTTGCCCTTACATTCTCCTGTCTGCCAAGATGACACATGCCCCAGACAGCCCTGTCTCCATACTGGGCCTCTTAGGCTGCAGGAGCTCCAGCTGCAGAATGACTTTATTTACATTGCTATTCAGAAGCAAACGGCTCAGCTCAATGGAAAGTCTTTTATTTCTAACAAGCAAGTCAGTATGTGGCATTTTTCTTTTCCTTACTCTGCAGGACAAAATGAATCTTGCAGATGTTCCTATAATACCAGGGGAATAAGATTCACTGATGAGCTGCTGAGAGTGGCTTGGCTGCACTATGGGGCTAGCCAGTTGCCATGTGGCCTGTGGTCAAGTCAGAGGGAGCAGCTGGGAATCCTATTTGGGAACTGACTTTATGACTGTAATTTGAGTGCCAGAAGGCCCATTTGTATAGAGCCTTCCTTCACAAACTTCTGTGACTGCCCCACCGATTACAAGGCTTGGGACAAAGGGGGCTTAGATAAGAGCATCTCTTTGACATAAAGTTGTGGGAAGCTCAGGTTTTTGGTTTTCTCTGATCGTCTTGGGTGGTGGTGGACAATGGGCCAATACTCTGTGGAGTCACCAAGCTAGGTGCTGAGAGATGAAGAAGGCAGACCTCTACCCATGAAACTCCAGGAAAAGGAACAAGACAAATAAAAATCCTGTTATTCAAATATTAGTCCTCACCACAGGATGTGCTTAGGGAAAATAAAAAAAATATTGGTTCATAGTGACTTGGGGAAAGATCATTACCTTAATAAGTAGAAACAGATACTGAGTTTGTACAATTCATGGCAGACCCATTTTGCCAAAACACTGTCAGAGAAATGTTCAAGCCAACCAATCAGCTACCACTTTTTTTCACAGTGGTGTGGTTGGACCAACCCCAGGATTGTAGCCTGTAAACCAAAAAAATTCTAAGGCTCCCCTCATCTGAATGGGTCCTTCTCTCAGCCAAGGGTATTCCAAAGTTAACCTGAAAAACTTGTTCAGGCCATGATGGGAATGGGGGATTGGAATGGCTTCTTCTCTTTTGGAATTCAGGAAAAGCTGACCAGCTTTAACCTCAACGCAAATCTTAAGTCTGATAAAAAAACATTTACAATCTATTCTTTCTAAAGCTTGCTGCTTGGAGACTTCATCTGCATGATAAAAACCTTTGTCTCCACAACCTTTTTTGTAACCCAGACATTCCTTTCTATTGATAATAATTCTTTTAACCAATTGCCAGTCAGAAAATTTTTAAATCTATCTGGAATGACCTGGAAGCCCCTCATTCCACTTCAAGTTGTCCCACCCTTCCGGATCAAACCAATATAAATCTTACATGTATTTGATTGATGTCTCATGTCTCCCTAAATTGTATAAAACTAGGCTGTGCCCTGACCACCTTGGGCTCATGTTCTCAAGATTTCCTGAGGACTGTGTCACAGGCCATTGGTCACTCATATTTGCCTCAGAATAAATCTCTTCAAATATTTTTTCAGAGTTTGACTCTTTTCTTCAACAAGCCTCATGTAAACCAAAGGTTCAACCAACACCAATACTACATTTTAGGGTGGTGATTCTAACATTCAGCTGTCAAAAAGAGTCTCTTTAAGAAAGGCAATTTGCAAAAGCCTCTCTGCACAGCAAAACTCCCTCTTCTCACAGGTGATATGGGTACAGATGGACACTCCCTTTCTTAGATGTAGCCTACCCTTTGCCCTTCCTTATTCTGTGCTGATTTTCACCTTTATTGAGCTATATTGAGCTATCATGGGACTCAGTCATTTACTGGCACCTTACAGGTGGGCATCACAAGAAAACCAATACCTGGGCTCTGCATTAGATGCATTTTACATAATTTCCACAGCTACAGGAACATTTGTTGTCATCATTTCCAAACCTCTTAGTTACAGAGGCAGAAATCCACTACATTAAATAATTCAAAATGAGAATGTATAGGAAGTGACTAATACACTGCCTCAATTATCTTAAAAATGTATATGCATATATGTACATACATAAATATATTTGTAATTATGCATTTGCTAATAATGAATATCTGTCTCCCCATTAAAGTGTAAACTTCTTGAGTGTAGGGATAAAGTCAACTGGAACCTGGAAAATGGGAATGACTGGCCAAATGAACCAATGAAGAATTTCCAGCAACCAAATTTACTCTATTTCCATCTTGTTACCATGCCTTAGCTACAAATGGCTTTCCCAAAAAATCCTGACCTCTCAATTTGGATGATGCAATGCTTTGAAAATATTTTGGATCTTGTTATTTATCTCATACGTGACCAACAGCCCCTGCTGCTGCGCTTAGAAATTCATCACTGGGTTCCTGCAGAGACTAGCCTCTCCACAGGCTGCTCCTCAACTATGGCTGAGTGTGGAAGAGATAGCAGGCAGGCCCATTTCTGAGATGAGTGACTTTGATGAGAAGACTCCCCATCAGCCTTGCCAAACATCCCTAGAACCGTACTGCAGTCTCAAACTTCCACATTCAACCTTGTTTCCCTTACTCCTTCTGAAAGCAGAGAAAATCTCTGTTTCACTCCTAGGGTGAAGCACAGGAAGCAGCAAATTAAAAGAGAAGAAGCTGCAGCAGAAAATAAACGTGGCTTCCAGGTATGCAGGCAGTTAAGGCCCAATAGAGTCCCTGAGCCCCTCCTAGGTCCAGAGGGGCACAGAAGACCACCTTAGTTTTCTACACCCCCTCTAAGGGCATACCTTAGCTATAACCTTCAGGTATAAACTTTCTCCCAAGAACTTAGTTGTCACACTGGGAAAAAGAATGGGAAAAGGTAGCCTCTTGAAATTGAAAAATTTCATTTTTGAAATGATTGAATTATTACTCAATTGCCAAAAATGTCATCTATTGGCCCTATTGTTCCCAGTTCCAAGGGTAACAACAACTCAAAATACAAATTTAGTTTAGGATTAGAACAAATTAAGAAATTGAGATTTTGCAGATTAGCTTTGTGACCTTGAAAAATTTGTACACTGTAGGTATACATGTGTGCTTATTGGCGCAGTGGAGGATACAGACAGATGCATAGGATTTGCCTGGTGAGGGAAACATATAGATGTCGCCATTTCTGTGGATGTGGTGAGTGCAACAATACTGAGAGATGTAAGTGCTCTGAGAAAAGGAGTGTGTGCCTTTGTCAACTTTGTTGTCTCCAGTGCCCAGAGAGTGCCTTGTACCTTGGAGGTGCTCAGCAAGTATTTGTTCATTAAATTAGTTGAATAAATGAAAGCTCTAAAAAGGAAAGTTGCTGGTGGGTCAGCCTTACTGGAGTGGAAGATGAGGTGGAAGTACTTCATGCTGAGGCTGAAATGCAAGCAGATCAACAGGTCATGGAACACGTGTTTAGAAGGGGAAACTTCTGGAGGCATTTAAGTAGGTGTGATTGTTAATTTTATGTGTCAGTTTGGCTAGGCTATGGTGCCCAGATGTTTAGACAAACACTAGTCTGATGTTGCTGTGAAGGTATTTTTTAGATGTGATTAACATTTATTTAATTATTATTTTTAAAATTTTCATCTTTTATTACAGGAGGTATATATGCAAGTTTGTTATATGAGTGTATTGCACCCAGGTAGTGAGCAAAAACTACCAATAGGTAGTTTTTCAACCCATGGACCCCTCCCTCCCCATCTACTAGTCTGTAGTGTCTATTGTTCCCATGTTTATATCCATGTGTGCTCAATGTTTAGCTCCTACTTTTGAATGAGAACATGTAGTATTTGGTACTCTGTTCTTGCATTAATTTGCTTAGAATTATGGCCTCCAGTTCCATTCACATTGCTGCAAAGGATATGATTTCATTCTTTATTATGGCTGAATAGTATTCCGTGGTGTATATGTATCACATTTTCTTATTCAGTCCATCACTGATGGGCACCTAGGTTGATTCCATGTCTTTGCCATTGTGAATAGCACAACAATGAACATATAAGTCCAAGTGTCTTTTTGGTGTAATAATCTGTTTTCCATACTCAGTAATGGGATTGCTAGGTCAAATGGTAGCTCTGTTTTAAGTTCTCTGAGAAATCTCCAAACTGCTTTCCACAGTGTTTGAACTATTTGCATTCCCACCAACAGTGAATAAGTGTTCCTTTTTCTCTGCAGCCTCACCAGCATCTGTCATTTTTTGACTTTTTTTTTTTTGAGATGGAGTTTCCCTCTTGTTGCCCAGGTTGGGGTGCAATGGTATGATCCCAGTTTCAAGTGATTCTCCTGCATCAGTCTCCCTAGTAGCTGGGATTACAGGCTGATGCCATGATGCCCAGCTAATTTTTGTATTTTTAGTAGAGACAGGGGTTCACCATGTTGGTCAAGGCTGGTTTCAAACTCTTGACCTCAGGTCATCTGCCCACCTTGGCCTCCCAAAGTGCTGGGATTACAGGTGTAAGCCACCGTGCATAGCCTGTTTTTTGACTTTTTAATAGTCATTCTGACTGGTGTGAGATGGTATGTTATTGTGGTTTTGCTTGGCATTTTTCTTACGATTTGTAATAAGTATTTTTTCATGTTTGTTGGCTGCTTGTATGTCTTTAGTGTCTGTTCATGTCCTTTGTTCATTTTAAAATGGGGTTATCTGTTTTTTGCTGGTTGATTTGCTTAAATTCCTTATGGATTCTAGATATTAGTCCTTCATTGGGTGTGGTTTGTGAATGCTTTTTCCCAGTCCATAGGTTGTCTGTTTACTCTGTTGATAGTTTCTTTGGCTGTGCAGAAGTTCTTTAATTAGGCCCTACTTGTCAATTTTTATTTTTGTTGCAATGGCTTTTGGAGACTTAGCCAAAAATTCTTTGCCAAGACCAATTCAAGAAGGGTATATCCTAGGTTTTTCACAATTTGGAGTCTTACATTTAAATCCTTGATGTGATTAACATTTAAATCAGTAGACTTGGAATAAATGATTTTACATACCACAATGTAGATGGGCCTCATCTAATCAGTTGAAGGCCTTAAGAGAAAAGACTAGGCAACCCCCTTTGGGTCCCCTCCCATTGTATGGGAGCTCTGTTTTTACTCTATTAAATCTTGCAACTGCACACTCTTCTGGTCTGTGTTTGTTATAGTCTGAGCTGAGCTTTCACTGCTGTTCACCACCATCCCAGACCCGCCATTGACTTCCACCCCTCCAGATCCAGCAGAGTGTCTGCTGCACTCCTGATTCAGCGAGGTGCCCATTGTCGCTCCTGGTCAGGCTAAAGGCTCGCCTTTGTTCCTGCGTGGCTAAGTGTCCAGGGTCGTCCTAATTGAGCTGAACACTAGTTGCCGGGTTCCATAGTTCTCTTCCATGACCCATGGCTTCTAATAGAGATATAACACTCACTGCTTGGCTCAATGTTTCATTCCTTGGAATCTGTGAGACCAAGAACCCCAGGACAGAGAACAAAAGGCTTGCTGCCATCTTGGGAGTGGCCTGCCCCCATCTTGGGTGTGGCCTGCCCCCATCTTGGGAGCTGCCCACCACATCTTGGGAGCTCTAAGAACAAAGACCATCCTGTAACATCTGGTTGCCCATACTGGGATTCTTCAAAACAGTGAGTAATATTGGATCCCTTTCACTTGCTATTCTGTCCTATCCTTCCTTAGAATTGGAGGAAAATACTGGACACCTGTTGGCTGTTTAAAAACGATTAGCGTGGCCACTGGACTTAAGACTCAGGTGTGAGGCTGTCTGGGGAAGGGCTTTCTAGCAACCCCCAACACTTCTGGGTTGGGAGTGTTGGTCTGCCTGGAGCCAGCTTCCACTTTCCATATTCCTGGGGAAGCTGAGGGCCAACTAGAGGCAGAAAGCTGTCGTCCTGAACTCCCAGCATTAGCCAGTTGAGATCATGGCACAGTCAGAAGTCTCTACTCAACAGTCGCCCATGTGTGTGCCCCTACCTGTCCTTCTGACCCATACCTCCTGGGTCCCGACCATGACTTTCTTGAAAGTGTAGCCCCAAAATTCTCCTTACCTCTGAATCTACTTCCTCTGATCCCTGCCTCCTAGGTACTAATGGTTCAGACTTTCATTTCCTCTAGCAAGTTGTATCTCCAAAGGGATCTAAGGAAGTTCTATGCTGCATCCTTAGGCATCTAGGTTATGAACCCTGGGGGTCTTGTCACTGGTGTCCCTCCCAATTTAGGTATACAGCTCTTGACATGGGCAGCTATGTGGGGCCCATTCCTCACCACCCTTGCCAGGGCCCCAAGTTTGTAAATGGCTAGAAAAATTTGCTCTCCCATTGTGTAAGATGCTCTCCTCCCCGAGTTTCTACCCAACTTCCCCCTGGCTCCCCACAATACAATCTTCAAGCCTTGGCTCCCTGGCCAGGGCATTAGACTGATGACCCAGTACTTTAACAACTAGAACTGGGTCTACAACACATAATAGATCAGGATGAAAGTGAATTGAGTAAGTCAAGGAGAGAGAAAGAGACAGAGAGGAGAGAGACAGAGACAGAGAGGAGAGAGAAAGAGAGAAAAGGGAGAGAGAGAGAAGTGAGAGAGAGAAGAGAGAGAAAGAGAGAGAGGGGGAAGAGAGAGAGACTCTTGTGGAAGCAGAGTTAAGAGAATTGCCTAATAATTGGTCTGCTCAAACATGTGAGCTGTTTGCACTCAGCCAAGCCTTAAAGTACTTACAAAGCCAGCAAGCCCATCTTTTTCTCCTCGCTCTCCTTCTCGTAGGAAAAAGACACACAGGATAAGCAGGATTCCATTTTCTGAGGAGATATCCAAGCCAGCTGCAGAAATTTTCGTAAGTAGCGAGGAGCCAAATGTTAATCCCCAAGACCATGGGGAAAATGTTTCCGGGGCACATCAGAGGTCTTCACAGAAGCCCCTCCCATCACAGGCCCAGAGGCCTAGGAGTAAAAAGTGGTTTCATGGGCTGGGCTCAGGGTCCTTGTGCTATGTGCAGCCAGGGGACTTAGAGCTCTGTGTCTCAGGTGCTCCAGCCATGGCTGAAAGGTGCTGACATAGAGCTGGGGCCAAGGTTTCAGAGGGGGCAAGCCTCAAACCTTGCAGCTTCCATATGGTGCTGAGCCTGAGAATGCACTAAAGTCAAGAATTGGGGTTTGGGAACCTCCACCTAGATTTCAGAAGATACATGGAAATATCTGGATGTCAAGGCAGAAGTTTGCTGCAGGGGTGGGGCCCTTATGGAGAACCTATGCTTGGACAGTATGGAAAGGAAATGTGGGGTCAGAGTACTCACACAGACTCTCTACTGGTGTACTACTTAGTAAAGCTGCAAGACAAAGGTCACTGTTCTCCAGGCCTCAGAATGGTAGATCCACTGACAGCTTGCACCATGCACCTGGAAAAGCCACAGATATTCAGTGCCAGCCCATGAAAGCAGCTGTGAAGGAGGCTGTACCCTGCAAAGTCACAGGGACCGAGCTGCCCAATGCCATGGGAACACATCTCTTGCATCAGCATGACCTAGATATGAGACATGGAATCAAAAGAGATTGTTTTGGAGCTTTAAGATTTGACTGCCCCACTAGATTTTGGACTTACATGGGGCCTGTAGCCTTGTTGTTTCGGCCAATTTCTCCCATTTGGAATGGCTATATTTACCCAATGTCTGTACTTCCATTGTATCTAGGAAGTAACTAACTTGCTTTTGATTTCACAGGCTCATAGGCAGAAGGGACTTGCCTTGTCTTGGATGAGACTTTGGACTGTGGATTTTTGAGTTAATGCTGAAGTAAGTTAAGACTTTGGGGGACTGTTGGCAAGGCATGATTGGTTTTGAAATGTGAGGACATAAGATTTGGAAGGGGCCGGGATGGAATGATATGGCTTGGCTGTGTTCCCACCCATATCTCATCTTGGATTCCCACATGTTGTGGAAGGGACCCAGTGGGAGGTAATTGAATCATGGAGGCAGATTTTTCGCATGCCATTCTTGTGATAGTGAATGAGTCTCAAGCGATCTGATAGTTTTAAAAGTGGAATTTTCTTTGCCTAAGCCCTCTGTTTGCTACCATCCACGTAAGACGTGACTTTCTTCTCCTTGCCTTCTGCCATGATTGTGAGGCCTCCCCAGCCAGGTGGAACTGTGAGTCCAATTAAACCTCTTTCTTTTGTAAATTGCTCCCACTCTTGGGTATGTCTTTATTAACAGCATGAAAACAGACTAATACACAGGCATACCATTTTTAACTTTTAATCGCAAATTTTTACTCTGCCTTTTCTGTGTTTAGACACATTTAGATACATAAATACCATTGTGTTACAATTGCCTATGATCTTCACTACAGTAACCTGCTACAGGTTTGCAGCCTGGAAGCAATAGGCTATGGTACACAGCCTAGGTGTGCAGTAGGCTATACCATCTAGGTTTGTGTTAGCACACTCTAAGGTGTTTACACAACAACAAAATCACCTCTCGAAGCATTTCTCAGAATGCATTCCCATCATTAAGCAATACATGACTACTTTTTTTGGTCTATTATTTTGTTCAAGGCCAGCCTTACAGAGTCTGGCAGTGATGTCATTTAAATTAGGAAGTATTTGCATGAAAGGTCTCTTTGAGAAAGCTGGTATAACACTGTAGTAACATTCTATGCACTGATTGTGTCTTTAGAAGGCTATAATTTAATGGCATGAGTAAATCTGCAGTCAGGTCCTGAGCAAGGTGGCCACTTCCCATCATTTAACAATGCCCCTCAGAGGCCTGCCTATTCTTGGGGAGACAGCAGTTCCTGGGCCCAAGCAGTGGTGATTATGGCAGACTCAGCACATGGTAGAGCCAGGGATGCTAAGGCCTGAGGTACATCCAGGATCTTTATGGGTCATTGTTATTGTTATGGGCTGAACTGTGTCCCAACCCTCCACCCCAATTTATATGTTGAAGCCCTAACCCCCAGTACCTCAGCATATGACTGTATTTGGAGATAAAGTCTTTAAAAGGTGTTATGGACTGAATGTTTGTATTTCCCCAAATTCATAAGTTGAGCTCTAAACCCCCAAGCTGATGGTGTTAACAAGGGATCCCTTAGGAGGTGAGGTCATGAGGGCTTTGCCCTCATGAACGGGATTAGTGCCCCTATAAAAGAGACCTCAGAGAACTCCCCAGCCCCTATCGCCATGTGAAGGCACAGAGAAGATAGGTGTCTATAGACCAGGAAGCAGGCCTTCAACAGATACTGAATCTGATGGTGCCTTGATCTTGGACTATCCAGCCTCTAAAACTGTGAGAAATAAATACTTGTTCTTTAACCCATCTCGTACTTGGCAGTTTGTTATAGTAGCCTGAAGGAACTAAGAGGTAAATTAATTAAGTTAAAATGAGGCTGTTAGGGTGGGCCATAATCCAATCTGACTGGTATCCTTGTAAGAAGAAGACATTTAGAGACACGGAGAGACACCAGATATGTGCACACATGGACAACCATGTAGAGACTCAGCAAGATGGTGGTCATCTGCAATCCAAGGAGACACACACTCTGTACACCTTGATCCTGGGCTCCCAGCCTCCAAAACTGTGAGAAAATAAATGTCTACTGTCTAAGCTTCCCAGTCTGTCATACTTTGTTACAGCAGCCTTGGTAAATGAACACAATTGTTAAGGAGGAGGAAACCTGTTTGACATCTTCAGCTTTGCATCTGCTCTCCTGCATGTAGTTCAAACCTTCACCATAACTTTTCATGTGGCTGTAATTCTCTGTTTCTCATCTTGACCTCTTCCTCTTGACCTTGAGTCCCTGGAGGGGAGGGACTATGTTTTGGTCAACTTGTATTTTCAACACCTAACTCTTTGATTCCATTGTGAAGACTTGGAGGAGCTATAATTGGGCATCTCTGTGACTGTCTTGCTGAAGATAATTACTAATTCCTTTTTGCAGTCATTAAAAGTATATTCATTGAAAGCTGGTTTTGTGCTGGGCACAGCACTAGATTCTAGGAAAACAAAATACCTAGCCTAAGCTTCTGACCTAAAAGAACTTTTGAACTCAGAGGAGTAAATACGGTCGGACCTCCATATTCTTGAGGGATTGGTTATAGGACTCCTAAGGATACGAAAATCAATGTATCCTCAAATCCCACAGTCTACCCTGCAGAATCCACATACACAAAAAGTTGATCCAGCATATTTGTGGGTTTAGCATCCCTTGAATACTGTATTTTCAACCCATGTTAATTGTCGATGGGGAACTTGGGGATATGGAGAGACAGCTGTATTTTTGAAAAAGATTCACCTATAAATGGACCTGTGCAGTCCAAACCTGTGATATTCAGTGAAAGCAATATGATAATGTTATTATGGATAGAACAAATGGCTGTGACCAGACAGGGAAAGAGAGTGAATTGTGCCCATCTTCCACCTCAAAGAGAGTTGGAGAGGACTCCTGCATGTGCTGTAAAGGGTGTCTTCTCAGATTTACCCATAGAAATAGACAGGACAGTTGGCTGTGCATTATGCAGAATGACAAACAGCATGTCAGGGTATTTGTGGTGCCAATAGTGGCATTTGAAAGTCTACTTTGTGCAACCTAACACATTGACTAGGCCTGTGACCTAGACCCACTCCTAAAGAAAGGGAAAAAACTCAGAGCTTTCCTGCCAGGTAACATTTCTGCCTCCTCCTTGCTCCAGTCTGCTCTGAGAGCCAGCCAAATCTCTTACCAGCCTATCATTTGTCTGACTCAGGCTTTTGTCTGGGATGAAGGCTATTACATTTTGAGGAGAATGACATTTATCTGAGACCCCTGGGTGTCTGTATACTGAGTGGCTGCCCAATGAGCCAGGAAAGCAAAGCGTGGTTAAACATATTGACCTTGGCAGGAAATATGACAGAAAAGTGATGAAACAAGTCTCCGTCTTGCTCCTTGCTCCTCTTCCCTTTCTCTCTCTCCCACACCTTTGCTGTGCTCCTCCGCTCTTCACCTTAAATCAGCAACTTTCAAGTGATGATGACAGAACCAGAATTCAAGAGCATGTGGTCTTCAGAGTACTTCAAAGAAAAAGAGCAAAGGTAAGGGTGTGGGGTAGGGAATTGCATCTGAAAAGCCTCACATGATATCCACAGAGAGGAAATAAATAGGATGGAGAAATAAATCTTATTGAAACATCCCAGAAGACTCATTTGCTGCTGTTCTTCATGCTGTAACAGCAGAGTGTCCGCAAGTGTGGTAGACACGTGCTTGTGCAGATGGAGCCCTCTCACAGAACAGTACAAACTTCTTCTTTCCTGTCAAGGATGGTCCAGGACTGGAGTGAGGGAAGCCAAGGCAGGGAGGCAGGTCTTTTGCCCCATAAAACAACCAAAGTCCCTTTTACTGGTTAATGACATGGTAAACATGGCACGAACACTGGCATGTTTACAATGGTAAGAAATATGTTTACCTGGATTTGCTGGAGGAACTGTGGGATCTAAAAACTTCGGCACCTCCTGGCCTACTTCACAGGCCAGGATGCCTCATTACCCCTTAATAAAGTTGCCCAACTTGGACCATAAGCTCCTGGCTTCCAGCCTTCTTCACTGCCGTAAAATCAGATTTCCTTGATTCAGAGAAACTTACCCTAGTTACCAAAAAGAGTCCCCTAATAAAGGGTTTTTGCTAAGATAATTAGATATTACATTAAATATTCTAGAACTGGTGAAGGGTCCACCTTTTTGGAGAACTGGTTATAGGAATGAGAATTGTAGAGAAAAAAACTGGAAAAATAATTTCTTTGGGAAGAAATGTCTTCGAGATAGCCAGACACTTGGTCTTCATGACATGTGGGATGATGAATGTCCCAATGCATTGTCTGTCCTCAATCTATTTCTTGAGTAACAAAGCCAGTGACATTTAAAATCTTATTATTACTATTTCATAGTCACCTTTCTCCTCTGCTTGACTCAGTTTCACACGTTCATCCTAAGTGACTCTGAGTCACACAGCCCACAATTTTCAGTATTGTTCTAGATTATTCTTATAGTTCCTTTCAACTAAAAAGCCAGTGATTCTAGGGTTCCAAACATCCCCACACCATCTGTTCTACTTATCACTTGACACTTGACATGAAGGCTGAGTCCTTTTCAAAGTGTGGTCTTCGGATCACTGTTTGTCACATGTCAATCAAGTGGTTAGCAGGTGGTTTAATCTCGTTTCAGAGGAAAATACGTTGATGGATGTACAGTTGGAAATTTTTGAAATGAAAGATTAAGTATTATCTCACAGATTCCTGAACATTATTGTAAGTGTTCTACTTTTTAAGGGAACCCAAGGTTTGCATTGGTCAGCTGACCTCTGCTCACATTCCAGTAAGGACGTGGTTCTGCTGATGGCATTAGTAGGTTACTATTTGTGCTTCTTAAAATTACATTTTTTTCTTGTTATTTTTTCTGTCTGCACTGTATTTCCAATTCAAGAAGATGTTTCAACTATCTGGACTGGTTCATTAGAATGTAAAAGTCATGGCTGGGTGCAAGGCTCACATCTATAATCCCAGCACTTTTGGAGGCCAAGGTGGGAGGATGACTTGAGCCCAGGAGTTTGAGACTAGCCTGGGCAACATAGTAAGACTTCACCTTTACCAAAAGAAAAAATTCGCCAGGCATGGTAGCATGTGTCTGTAGTCTCAGCTACTTGGGAAGCTGAGGTGGGAGGATCACTTGAGCCCGGGAGGTCAAGGCTGCAGGGAGCCATGATCATACCACTGTGTTCTAGCCTAGGCAACAGGCTGACACCCTGTCTCTTTCTCTCCCTCTCTCTCTCTCTCTATATATATATGTATACACACACGAGCACACACACATACACAGACATATATATATATTCTATACACACACACACATACACACACACACATATATATATCATGGTAAAAGTTAAGTAAAAACATTAGAGACAAAATGATGTCAAAAATAAAAGGTGAACTAAAATATGCACAAGCATGAGTAAGAGAAAAGACAAAAGTGCTGTACCATGATGAACATACAGGATTGCACATATTGACTCTGTGTTCCCTCGCTCCCTCTTCTTTCCCTTCCCTGATGTGTTGTCTATTGTGAAACCGTAAAATAATGACTTGGAACTCATCAAAACCTTGCATAATTTTCAATCAAAACAGAGGACATTTTCTGCGAAAGTAATGAGATTTTTCTGGAGCAAGTGTAGAATCATGCATTTCAGAATAAAACTGATCGATGCCATTTCTAAATTGGAGAAGGGAGGTTTCTGAAATTCCAGTGACAATGACTAGGGTAGGTGATGCATCTTAAAGTAGGTTGATACCAGGAATTGCAGCCATTTCAAGAGAGGGTCCAGATTTTGATGGGGTGAGTGTCACAGGACAATTGACCCTATTTCTCTGAGGCTGAGCAGCTGTCTCCCAGCTGCTCTGTGTTTCAGAGCTGAAGACAGATGTGTGCAGATTTCCCACTGCATATTGGAAAATATTAGATTTTCATGGGCATAACTGCCAGGACGTTGAGACTGTCCCTGGAGTTTTGATTTATTGTTAAATTCCCCATGGACTTAGAAAGCAGATGTGGGTCACCCAGCACCTATCAGGGTATGAATCCATGTCAGTGATTAATCTGTAGCCTTACACTTCCTGTTATGAATTGAAAATCCTTTACAGCCAGGGAATATAAATTTGATTAGGTTGACAATTTATATCTCCCTCCCATATCTGAACCCACAGGCAGAACACAGTAATAATACTGTAGTCAATTTAGAATCAACCCCTTGTATGTCAGTCCTCAGATGTTAATTGGATGTTTCACACAGAGGTCACCTTTGGCTTTGAATGCCTCATCTGTGCTGACTGGCTGTTGTCAATGTGTTGGTTATGTAACATCTATATACTTTTCATACAGTGAGAATCCCTCCTTTTGTGTGATAGTAGTGGGATTCAATGTCCTGCTGTCCAGTGTAGAACTTAAGTTTGGAGTTTTCCCCTTCTTTCTACCATATGGTAGCTATAGCATGGGAATGTAATTTAGAATCAGCCAATCAGATAATTGGATAACTCCCACCCAGGAATTTGGAATAACAGACAAAGAACAAAGGGTCAGTTAAGAATTAGTTATAGTGGTTTATGGATGTCCAGGAGGATACAAGGTCTGACTCCACCAACAGTGACATTACAGCCAAACTGTTTCTGGTGAAAAATCACTGATTAGTTTCCCATGTGGGACCCTCTATGCAGTTTTTCCTGCATTTTTCCAAGCCTGGTCCTCTAGTTGCCAGTCAATTCTGTGAGCATCTTGTAACTTTTTGATGCAAAACTTTTCTGCCTAAGACATCATGTGATGATTTCTGTTGCTAACATTCAAATCCCTAATTGATACACATGTTTTTGGTCTACATATGGCAGAGAGTAGTGATGATGATAATCCAAAAGGAAAAGGAGGGAGAAAAGGGGGAGATAGAGGAGCTGATAAAAATATGGACAGATACAGAAGATACAGACAAAACCAAAAAGGAGACAGATAGGAAGGTAAAAAAAAATTCAGATTCCTACAGTTGGTTTAGAAGCACCACTTATTGCCCTTTTAAAAATTCTATTTTCCATGTGTTGATAGTTTTTCTTGAGTTATGGAACCACAGTGACTCCCCCGACAATCTCTTTCATAATTCAGTCAAGAAGATCCTGGAGTGATCAGGCTTAGAGTAGACCAGTGGTCTGCAAATTATGGCCTGTGGGTTGCCATTTGTTTTTATAAATAAAGTTTTGTTGGAACACAGCCCTGCTCATTCATTTCTGAATTGTTCATAGCAGCTTTCAAGCTACAGTGGCAGACTTGAGTAGTTGAGACAGAGATTCTATGGTCCATAGAGCCTAAAATATTTATTACACAGCCCTTTACAGAAAAGTCTACTGGTCCCTGGATAGAGCATCTGAATCTCTGGGAACCGAGGTACAGAACTGTGTTTTTCTTATCTTTCATGCCTCTCCTAGATACCCTTCTTTCCCAGCTAAAGTTTCCCAATGTAGAGGATTAATCCAAGAAGTCTTCTCTTTTTCAGATGGCTAAGATCCATTTTCCCAGAGGATAGGAACAAACAAGGAAGAAGAGATGGAAACAGCTCAATTCTCTTTAATCCTTTGGGACTCCCCGTCTGGGGGCCCAGTTCTGGGGAAGTCTGAAAGCCATGCTTCTGGGCAATGTGCAGAAGCAAAGGACTCAACGTCGCACTGCTAATTATAACAGCTGAGACCCAATGCCAAGTCTTTCCATACTCGGCCTGTTTCTCTACTCGTCACTCTGCCTCATCAGGGAAGTCTTAATAGGATTAGTAGCATTTGAGTTTAGCTTAGAAACCAGAGTGATAATCTAGCCAGCAAACAAAAATTATTAATTAATCTCTTTTCAGTACGTTAAATACTGAGGAGCAACATCTCATTGTACTAGATACACAACATATCACCCATAATGAAGCATGAAGATCCCTGGACTAACAGTCAGCAGACTTTTGCTTTGGTTCTGGAGCTGCCACTAACTAGCTGCATTGCCTTGGGCGTGTTACTTCTCTTTTCTGGGCTATTATTCATCAAATATAACAGGGTGAGGAAATGGGTTAAATGGGCTGCAGCTGGCTCTGCTTTTCTTAAAATCCTGTTGTACTGTTATTGCTCATCACACAGGCGTCCTTTCCAGAGATACACATGTCGGTTAGGTGCATAAAAACTGGATAATTATGTGCCAAAGTCTGTCTTAAATGGGGCCATCCAATGATGCAGTTATGGAGCATGAGCATTTGACTGGATTTGTAGGAAGGCATGCAGACAGAGGCAAATGGCTCTGAAAGATGAGAGCCCCATGTCACACAAGCAGACAGGAACCAATGGGAGATGGTTCGGTGGACTCCTGGTTTAGAATCCAAAAATGCTTTTTCTTTACTGCCTAGTTTAAGGCTCAGAATAAAGAAATGTATTTGGGATGCCAACCCCAGATCTGCTCCCTTTGTGGTTCGGGTGGAGTGTCTGAAATCAGCATTACTCATGTGGAAACATTTTGCTCCTTAATACTTTCAGAGTCTTGGAACAGCCTGTGGCAAACCATGAAAGCAGGCAAGACAGAGAAGCTCCATTATTTGCTGAATCCAGTGATTAATTTTCAAGGCAGACTCAAGATTTTATAAGGATTATTAATAAATTTATACAGCTTTATTCCTTTAAGATGTTTATCTCTGTTTCTATATAGAAATCTGGCCTTATTTTTTCAAATTCATCTTTGGAAAAATCAAAGAAATTAAGGAAATATCTTCAAAATTGCATGCAGAAGCCTCCCAAACTTAACGCCAACACCCTGTAGTATCTGGAGCTGAATTCAATGGAGGCATAATTTTTCCCAGTCAATTATTAAAAAAAAGAAATTGTTTTTAGTGATCTATAACCTCTTAATAGGTTTAATGATTCAAATCCTGTTTTTAATTGTTTAATCACTAGCAGGAAATACAAAACAATTTATACCGACTTGATGTTTTCTTTCTAGTAATTTTCTTTAGTTCTACCCCTTTCTCCAATCCCTGAGCTATAATAATGGCCAACATTTGACAGTGAGTGGGTGCCAGGCACTGTGCTAGGAAGAAAGTGCTTTGCTGCATCAATGTCTCTTTTAATCTTCACAACAACCGTGTAAGATAGATAACATGAGCCTCATTTTACTAATGAGGAAATTGAGACTTAGAAAGGACAAAGTAACAGCTAGAAAGTCAAGGAGATGGAACTCAAACTCAGGTGGGTCTGTAGCTGAAGACGATATGTAGCCATCTATTCATCCATCTATCTGTCCATTCATTAGCAGATATTTATTGCCATCTATCACATGGCTGGCACTATATTAGGCATTAAAAGTACAGTAGTAAGAAAACAAGGATCTCATCATGGTATAGATGGTCTAATGAGAAGAGAACCGCATTAATAAAAGAATACAATAGATAAATATAAATTTTAATTTGGAAAATACTGCAAAGAAGACATTTTAGTGCTCTAAGATCATACGGGACAGAACATATCTAGTTAAGGATGTCTATTGAGTGGGACAGTACATAGAGTACATAGACTATCTGTAGTAACAAATTAATTCTGAAAGCACAGTGGCTTAACACCATAAAGTTTATTCATAACTTGGAGTACTTTTTTTTTTTTTTTTGTGAGACGCAGTCTTGCTCTGTCACCCAGGCTGGAGTGTAGTGGGGTGACGTTGGCTCACTGCAACCTTCACCTCCCGGGTTAAAGTGACTCTCCTGCCTCAGCCTCCTGAGTAGCTGGGATTACAGGTGCCTGGCACCATGAATACATGTTTTATAAGGGTCAACAGAGAGTTCTCCTCCACCCAGTCACTCAGGGACCCAGGCTGACAGAGACTCTGCCATCATAGCTCCACTACGTAGAACACATGGCCACCAAAGTAAGTGAAGGAGGAGACGAAGAGTAGAATGATCTCACTGAATGTTTTCAAAGGCTAAGCTGAGGAACAGCTTGCCTCACTCACACCCATTGGCCAGAACCCAGTCAGCAGGCGCCAATTTAACTAGAAAAATGTCTAGGACGTGGCATTGTTTCTGTTGTAAGAAATCAGGAAAGACCTCCCAGAAGAAGGACTGGACATGTAGAGGAAGTACCCTGCCTCCTCATGAAGTATCTTGGGACAACCAAATAAGTGGAGGATTTCCAGCTCTCTAAATCCTTCAACTCCCTTACAATTGCCTTATTTGAGCTCAGGCAGCGTTTAACTAGCCAGTACAGTACATACTTAATCCATTAATTTGGTTTATATTTTCCACTTACTTATTCTACCAAGGACAGGCATTTATGGAGTATTTACTATGTATGAGTTGCAGAACAGGCTATATACAAAGATAATCATGGTATTGTTGTTTCACTCAAGGATGTTTGATCTAGTTGGAAAAATAAGACAGATACGTAGAGTATTAAGTAATAACACAATAAAGATAATTTTGAACCACTTCAAAGGTGTAAACAACAGAAAATTTATTATCTCGCATAGAAGACAGTTGAGTGGTTTGAAGACTAGGTAATTAGGTAATTTGGTGGCTCACAAATGCCATCCAGAACAAGGTTATTTCCATCTTTCTGCTCTGCCATCCTAGGATTTGCTGTAATGTCCCACTTTGTATGTAAACATGACTGTATTCAGTGGAAGAAGAGAGAGAAAAGGTACATTTCCTTTCTATATGTCCCTTTTCAGGAGTAAGGAGTCCTTCCCAAAATTCCCCAGCAGATTCTCTTCATATTATATAATGTCAAGTCCATGACTAAAATAGTCACTGGCCAAAAGATGAATCTAGTCATATTTTATTTCCTGCGACTAGAACTCACTTTACCTGAAAGACAGAAGAACAAAATTAAGACTCTGTTACAAGGTGTTCCATGCTGGGCAGGTCTATGCAAGCCTACCCCAAAGTCCAAGGAAGCTGAGAGGTCGAAGACAGAAGCAGTTTCTCTGAAAGAAACATTTAGTAGGAATTTAGAAACAGAAGCCATGTCTGTATCTCAAGTAGTGCTGAAAGGAGATGATGGATCCCTGCACCATTACTCCCCAGAGCAGGAACTTATATATCATAAGGAAGGGGTATGTGTGATTCAGATGGGGTGTGTAGGACAAGTGAAGTATGATAACATCCAGGTTGTTTTAACCGAAGGGCAGGATTTACAGTAAGTACGTGATCTTACCCAAGGAACAATAAATATACTGGAAATATTAGAGGCCTTCCCAGGACAGGTGTTAATCAGAAGTCAATATGGAAGATTAACATTCAAGGTGGAGTTGCTTTAGCCTCCACAAAAGGAAAAAAGGAAATAACAACAAACAGTGTCTGCCATAGAGATGATGCCAAGCGCTGAGTAGCTCGGATATGTACCATAACAGCGAGAACCCTTTGTGGTATTATCTGAATGAGCCTAGATAAACTTCATGAAGAGGGAGTAAAATAGGAGGACTTTTAAGGCAAAGAGACAATGACTAGGAGAGAGGATCACATGAGAAGGATTGATGAGCAATGGAAGTAACTGGCTAACTAGGGTGGAGAGGTTTATGGAACCCTAAAGAAGGCTGAGCTTAGAGGAACTTAGGGGATATGGACAATGAGGTGATCTCTGCAGGTTCATTCAAAAAGTCTTATCCCATCTTCTCTGGAATATTTCAGAATGAGAAAGTTATCTTCCAGTGTCTCAAGTATCATTGGATTATTTTTCGTGATTATCAAATGTTCTCAACTCTCCTGGGATGTTTATTTACTTTTTGTAGTGTGAATTTTTTGTGTCAACTTGGCTAGCTTATGGTTCCCCGTTGTTTGGTCTAACACCAGTCTAGATGTTGCTGTAAAGGTATTCTTTAGAGGTGATTAATATTTAAATCAGTAGACTTTGAATGAATTATATTACCCGCCATAATGTGGATGGGTCTCATCCAATCAGCTGAAGGCCTTAAAAGAACAGACTGAGGGACCCTAAAGAGAAAACAGTTCTGTCTCCAGACTGCCTTTAAACTCAAGACTGCAACATCGACTCGGAATTTAAAGCCTACTGGCCTGCCCTGTGAGTTTCAGACTTGCCAGCTCTCACGATCACATTAAGCAATTCCTGAAAATCAGTGTCCCATTTTGAGGAATTTGCTTGGATCTTTCAAGATCCCACTGTAGCCAAGCAAGATCTTCAAGAAAACCCTCATCTTGCCTTCATTGTGTGAACACAGTTTGCCTTGTCAAATGACTAGGAGGCCAGTATAGCATGGTCCCGCTGGGAAACCGGGTTCCGGAGTGTCAGAGCTGCCTCTGCTTCAGGCTTCTTCATGATCTGGATCAAGCTTGTTTGACCTCCATGTACAGAAGTCAACCTTGGTTTCTCAAATAGCAAAATAGGGCTGGGCAGGCTAGCCCTGGGGAAGGTCACTGTGTCCTAAGGCTGGGGGAACCAAGGGAAGGGGTTGGTGTTATCTGGATTTAGAAGCTGGAAGAAGGGACCCTACAGGGCTGAGACTCAGGCTTCTGAGGAGGGGGCACTGCCCAACTAAAACTGATACCTTTGCCAGGGTACAATGAGGCTAATTCTGGGAATATAAAAAGAAGCTGACCTGGAACCAGCTACAGCCACCAGTGTCCAATACACAGTTAGCAGGTCATCTTAATGAGAAAGACTCAAAAGATTGTCTGTGAATACCCTAAATCCAATCCAGGTACACTGGATGCAAACACCAGGAGAAAAAAGAAAGCTTTTGTATAAGGAATTATATTGTCCTCTGTCTTAAGAAAGAAATGATTAGGAAAAATGGAGGTGATCTGAATAAAATTTACAAAAGGAGAATTCAGACCAACCTGGATGATGTGTTTCAAGCTCTGCCCCAGGAGCTTGAGTGTCTATTCCTTGTGGCAGGAACATTCCTAGGAGATTGGTGCATTAGGTTTTACGTTGTTGTCTCTCAGCTCCAACTCACCCTTCAAAACTCTGCCCTGGGATGTTGGAACTCAGATTCTGCAAATTACTTTTCTCCTTTGTCAACCCATATTGGGTGACAGAAGAGTGTCCTGGATGGCTGTAGAAGACACTTGCTTTTTTTTTTTTTTTTTTTTTGCTCGTTGTTTTTGTGTCATCTGAGCAATGGCCCTTAACCCTGGTAGCTATAGTTGGTTCCAGGTAAACTTCTTTCTATATTCCCAGAATTCTTCTCATTGTACCCTGCCAAATGCATCAGTTTGAGTTGGGCAGTGCCCCCTATTCAGAAGCCTGCAGGGTCCCTTCTTCTAGCTTCTAAATTCAGATGACACCAGCCTCTCCCCTTGGTTCCCCCAAACTTACAAGATGGTTACTTCTCTGTGTTGTGTAATTTCTTTTTTTCTTTTTAATTTATTTATTATTATTATACTTTAAGTTCTAGGGTACATGTGCATAACGTGCAGGTTTGTTACATATGTATACTTGTGCCATGTTGGTGTGCTGCACCCATCAACTCGTCAGCACCCATCAACTCATCATTTACATCAGGTATAACTCCCAATGCAATCCCTCCCCCCTCCCCCCTCCCCCCTCCCCATGATACGCCCTGGTGTGTGATGTTCCCCTTCCCGAGTCCAAGTGATCTCATTGTTCAGTTCCCACCTATGAGTGAGAACATGCGGTGTTTGGTTTTCTGTTCTTGTGATAGTTTGCTAAGAATGATGGCTTCTAGCTGCATCCATGTCCCTACAAAGGACACAAACTCATCCTTTTTTATGGCTGCATAGTATTCCATGGTGTATATGTGCCACATTTTCTTAATCCAGTCTGTCACTGATGGACATTTGGGTTGATTCCAAGTCTTTGCTATTGTGAATAGTGCCACAATAAACATACGTGTGCATGTGTCTTTATTGCAGCATGATTTATAATCCTTTGGGTATATACCCAGTAATGGGATGGCTGGGTCATATGGTACATCTAGTTCTAGATCCTTGAGGAATTGCCATACTGTTTTCCATAATGGTTGAACTAGTTTACAGTCCCACCAACAGTGTAAAAGTGTTCCTATTTCTCCACATCCTCTCCAGCACCTGTTGTTTCCTGACTTTTTAATGATCGCCATTCTAACTGGTGTGAGATGGTATCTCATTGTGGTTTTGATTTGCATTTCTCTGATGGCCAGTGATGATGAGCATTTTTTCATGTGTCTGTTGGCTGTATGAATGTCTTCTTTTGAGAAATGTCTGTTCATGTCCTTTGCCCACTTTTTGATGGGGCTGTTTGTTTTTTTCTTGTAAATTTGTTTGAGTTCTTTGTAGGTTCTGGATATTAGCCCTTTGTCAGATGAGTAGATTGCAAAAATGTAATTTCTTATAGTAAATTCTCTGTGTTAAAATATCTAGTGTGGTTTCTGTTTTTCTGTTTGTAGCCTGATGGACACAAATGCTCAATGACACCAACCATTAACATTATCCAACAAATTATCTCTCTCTTTCTCTCTCTGTTGCTCTCTCTCTCACACGCACACACACACGCACACAACCACCATGCTTAACACACACATCTCTGATTAGTATTTGTCTTCTCACATAGCTTTGCCGACCAAGAGAATTTGTTTTTCAGCAAACATCTGTAATACATGTAGCCAACGTGAGCGTTATATTTTTCATTATAAATGAATACATTAGGATGCTAGTTTTTGTACATGAGTCTCTGAAAGCCTTATTCTTGTGATGGAAACAGATCCATTCCTGGGACACTGGCAATGAGTTTCCTGTACTTGAATAATGACTCTAAACATGTAATTCCACCAAAATTGTAACATCCTGACCAGCTGACCAACTTCCTCTCATGTTACTTCATTCCTGATTTTGCCCTGTACTGGTGGAAAGCGTGAACCCATTTTTCTTCAAATGGAAATACCTAATGTCTAGAGGCAATGTTCCCTTTCTGAACACACTCTGATTCTTTTTAAAACTTATTCTTCAGTAGAATTTCTCTGGAGAGCATCTGAAAAAGCCCTTAACATGAAGACATAAACAACCAATACAGCTAAACTACCTCATCTCCAGGTGTATTTTAATTTTATTTGTATATTAATAAATCTCTAACTGGTTTAAATCAAAGAGACTAAGCCTTGATTTTAGAATCTCAGAATTCACTGTGCTTAGTACAGGGAGTATTTTTCATTGGGAAGAGGCAGGTCTCAGAGAGGTGGGTCACATTTCCACTGCTCTCGAAAATCATGCAAACAGTTGCCTCCTTTAGCTGCTCTTTAAGTTGGCACTGATACAAAGACACGTTCAGTTCAACACAGTTCTTGACTGTCCCTTGGCCAGATCATAACTGATCTCCTTTTGGCTTAGGCCACAGCAAAGCACCATGGGGGAGGCCATGGGGTACCTACACATCTTATAACGGCCTCCTTTGTAAAGCTAAACAAATATTTGCTTCTGCCTTGCAAAGTTGCTTCTGCCTTGCAAAGCTGAGTCACAGATCTGGCTTTTACACGTATATTCATATGCATCTGCACCTCTACTGCTCACACTACTGGCTGTGCCAACATCCTAACTGGGCTCTTGGGCCCAGGGCAGGCAGGATGCCGTGACAGTCCCAGTGTATCCAGGAGCCCGATGTCCTCAGGTGTCCTTTGTGAACTTTCACAACCAGAGACAACTGTGCAGAACTGGGACTTCATCACCTAAATGGAGGTTGCCTGGGGCAGATTCTAGATGTTTTTAATATTCAACCCATAGGTAAAAAGTTATGCCCAACTGTTATTCACATTTTTGAAAACTAGACATAAGGAACATTCTGGAGCATATGTGAAATGATAACCAAGTAAGATTTAATAATAAACCAATGTTTAAAATGCATTTAATGAGAAATTACTGGAGGGAAGTAAAAGAAACCTACATTGAAAGACAAGGGACTCTTCTCTCTGGTCCAGTTTTCTACCTACTACCCATGAACTTGAGCAATTTACTAAACCTTTTCAGACTGCCATCTCTGCATGTGCAAGATCATACATGCATAGACTCCAGACTCCAGTGTTTTGTTGTTTTTAAAAGTTTTCATACATGTTCTCTGTATTTGTTTGCTAAGACTGACATAGCAAAATGCTACAAATGAGATGACTTAAATGGGGAAATTTATTGTGTCACGGTTTCGGAGTCTCAACGTCTGAGATCAAGGTGTTAGCAGTGTTGGTTCCTCCTAAGGGTTGTGAGAGAAAGATCTGTTCCATGCCTCTCACCTACTTTCTGGTGGTCTGCTGCAACTTTGGTATTCCTTGGCTTGTAAATGCATTACCCTCATCCCCGCTTTCAGTTTCACATGATGTTCTCCTGTGTGCATGTCTGCCTCTGTGTCTAAGTTTTCCCTTTTAATAAGGACACATTCATATTGGGTCAGAGCCCACCCCAATGACCTCATCTTAAGTTGATCACCTGTAAAGACCTATTCAAAAGTAAACTGAGGCACAATACAGTTTTAAAGAGTTTGAGCAAACAGCAATTCATGACTCAGGCATGAGTCTAAACCAGAAGAGGTTCAGGAGCTCTACCAAGGGAACACAAGGGGTGGGGAGGCTTTTACAGGACAAACACAGGTATAAAGCAAGTAAAATAGTTGATTGGTTACATGTTTTTAATATTCAACCCATAGGTAAAAAGTTATCCCCAATTGTTATTCACATTTTTGAAAACTAGACATAAGGAACATTCTGGAGCATATATGAAATGATAACCAAGTAAGATTTAACAGGCCTGGTCTCTGTTTTCATTTACTTTAACAATCCCTATTTTTAAATAGGTCATACTTACAGGTACTAGGGATTAAGACTTCAATTTCTTTTGCGGGGACATAACCCAACCCATAATACTTTCTGACCCCAATGCTTGAGGGCAGGCTCCCTGGCAGCTCTCAGACTGACCTCCTTCTCTCTGTCATTGACCCATTAGTGATTTCTTGGAAGATATCAGTAATGGGCCAATGGCAGAGAGAAGGAGAGATCCTTCTTTGCAGAATCCTTCTCAGTAGATCCTTCTCTACAGGAAGGCAGGAGAACTCACTCTGGAAAGACAGATGGAGCCCAATTCTTTCCAGCTGTATAACACAAGACAAGTCACTTTACCTCTGCAAGCTTCTGTTACCTCATCTATAAGATGGGATCATAGGTTTGCTGACAGAAGTCAGTGAGATAAAGCAAAGTAGTACTTGGCTAACACATGATAAGTGCTTAACAAATTATGGATATTATTATTTATTCCTTTTGAATCAAGGAGAGGATGGGTCAGTGATTCCTAACCCTGCATGCACCTTAGAATCATCTGAGGGAAGCTTTTAAAAACTGCCCAGGTCCCAATACAGATTCTGACTCAATTGGTCTGGGATGAAGTTCAGGCACTAATATTTTTAGAAGCTCCTTGGTTTAATATGCAGCCAGGGTTGAGAACCACTAGAATAGACGACAGGATTGAAAACACGAATGGAAAGTCTCAATGCAGTGGAAAGTCAGAGGCTGATTTGTAGTTACTTAGCAAGATGGCCCACGTCGTAGGGGATGCGTGATGATGAGAGCCAGAGACAGCTCTTGGAAAACCTGTGAATTGGGTGACCTAGATTTCAGAGCCACTGCTTGCTTTGTGGTCTCCTTGTGACATTTTCTCTGGGCCTCCCTGATGAGGGAACATTCCCCCACTGAGACACTGCTCTGGGCTTTCCTTCCCACAGCAAAAGCCCATCCACTTGCTCACCCTCCAAACACAGGCACCATCCTCTCCCCAGCTCCAGCTCCAGGTCTGGGAAGAAAATCCTCAGTTACTAAGAATAACAGTTTGACGCACTTCCCTTCCCAGGGACATCTACCTTTTAACGGTGGACATGATAGAACTCAAGGAAGCCTCCAGTGAGGAAGGTTTAGATGCTCAAGGGTAGACTTGTATCATGGAGATGGCTGAGTTTTTAATTCCCTACTAGGTGGGAACTGACTGCTCGGACCGAACATGACTTTCAAGGCCCCTGAACTGTGGCCTGGAGAGCTTTTAGTTCACAGAGTAACTCTCTCTCTCCGTCCCCAGCACCAAACCCTTTCCATGTATAAGTGTGGACTCTGGAAGCGGCTGTTCGGGTAGCTGCAGGAGGAGCCAGGCTAGCTTTTGACAGTTCTGGCCATTTCTAGAGATGGCTCTTGGTTCTCAGGCCCTTGGCTGAGCGATGGGGGCAGCTGTCAGCAGCTCTCTCTTCTCTCCCCTTTTCCCACCTGCTCTGACTCTTCATCAGCAGGCTGAGCTTCTCCAAGCCTCAGTTTCCCACAGTGCCGCATCGCCCCCTTCTCATCAGACGCTTGCCACCCATGCTCTTTACGGTCTTAGGTCTGTCCAGTTTTCACAAGAGAAGGCCAGTGACATTTTCTTAAGCCAGTGAATGAGTAATATAAATAAAATCGTATATAAATAGAAGCAATTTTTGATGACAAGACTGTTTAAATTCTCTTAATTTATTATCCCGAAGCAATTAGGAATGTCCATTCGCTTTTTGGCTGAATTAATAAAAGTATAGCAACTAAAGCAAAGAACATGAGAATCCTCTTGCTCTGGGTATGCTGTGTTCGAAATAATGTGTTTGGTGCTTTCCACTTCTTCAATTTTATTATTTATTTATTTTTTAAGTAGAGACAGGGTCTTGCTAAGTTGCCCAGGCTGGCCTCACATTTCTGGGCTCAAGGGGTCTTCCTGTCTTGGGCTTTCAAAGTGCTGGGATTATAGGCATGAGCCATTGTGCCTGGTGCCGTTTCTATTTTAAATCAGAATATGTCAAAAGAAAGAGGAGCCAGAGACAGCCTTCTCTTAACACAAAGCAGAGTGTTATATCTTCATCTGACAATAAGTGACTTGGTGAACTTTGATTTAATTTTGGCTTTTGGGAAGTCATGGGGAAAAGAAGTAAAGCTGAGGATAGCGAAATACCTTTGCTAAACCCAGAGGCACTGCACCTGAATCCTGCTCAGTGTTTTGTAGGCAACTAACTGCCTTCTGCCACTGCCTTCTGGAAGGGGAAATGAGTTATCTTAAGTGGGCCAAAGTGGGGAAATACTAACAGTACAACTAGAAAGCAAGAGCTGTCGTGAAAGCCCTGAATGGGTTCCCACTGCCATTTCAGACGAAACTGATGCAGTTAAGCCTGAATTTCCTGGCAAGCGCAACGGTAGGTTTTTCCAAAAGGCTTTTTAGACTGCAAATACACAGCCTTTCCATGTCTAATCACAAAAGCAAACCGCTGGACACATGCTCTCTGTTCCCAGCTGGTTGTGTATGTTTTCTTCACACTTCAACAGAAACGTGCCAAGGTGTGACATTTATGAATTTCGCCAACTGGGAACTGTGCACACAAATCGTTATAGCCTGTGGTGTGGGAAAATGATGAATGGGGGCTGTTCTGCCTGGGGAGGAGGGCTGCTGTCACTCTGGCATGCCTACAGCCTTATTTATTACACACCAAAGTATAAAACCACTCCGCCACTGCAGCTCTCAGCTCCAGTCCTGGCATCTGCCCGAGGAGACCACGTTCCTGGAGTCCTGCTGTCTTCTCAGGGAAGCTCTGAGGCTCTATTGAGAATCATGCTTTGGAGGCAGCTCGTCTATTGGCAATTGCTGGCTTTGTTTTTCCTCCCTCTTTGCCTGTGTCAAGATGAATACATGGAGGTGAGCGGAAGAACTAATAAAGTGGTGGCAAGAATAGTGCAAAGCCACCAGCAGACTGGCCGTAGCGGCTCCAGGAGGGAGAAAGTGAGAGAGCGGAGCCATCCTAAAACTGGGACTGTGGATAATAACACTTCTACAGACCTAAAATCCCTGAGACCAGATGAGCTACCGCACCCCGAGGTAGATGACCTAGCCCAGATCACCCCATTCTGGGGCCAGGTACTCAGAATTCTCTTCTAAGGATATCTGTGAAAGCTTAATGAGTTCTGTTGCTGCTGCTGTTGTTGTTGTTGTTATTTTTTTTGGCTAAGATTCTTAGAATCAGTGAATGCTTCCGAGAAGTTCGCTAAGCTGCTTGTGAATCTCTTTCTGGATTGCTCTCCGGTACAAGAGAGACTGTCGGTCTCTGTTAGAAAATCAGCAGAGGCAGCAATGATGTGATGGGATAGTGGTCGTAGCATCACCCCATCAGAAAGGGGAACCCGGCCAGCCAGCTTCCTGCTATGCTGGGACTTGATTTCTTTCTTGCTCTGTTGGTCCGGAAAGGAGTGCTGACCCATGCAGATAGATGGGTCACTGTAGACAATCATTTGTTGTTCTTAAGAGAATTGGACTTTCTTAACCCCTTCCAGCAGGGAGAAGCTGCCCTTTGAGTTTGTCAAAAGCAATCAAAGTTTTTTTACTTTGATTTGTGAGTGTGCTGTCACATTTCATGGCAGTCTTGTTTATTTGATTAATAGCATTCTAGATTGTTAAGCTTCTCTGTTCAGCCTGTTTTAAAAAGAATTAAAGAGTTAAATAAAAAATAAACTGTTCGAAATGCAAACCTTATAGCATGATTTGATGCCTGATAATCACAGAGGACTTGATCTATTTCTCAGGTTATAAATTCAGCTCTAAGGAAATATCTTTAAATCTTGGTAGTACAAGAGTGAGTTAAGATTTCAGTAGAGTGAATTGCAAATTGGTGACACTCAGTGTAATTTAAAATATTAAGTACATGACGAGACATATTTTGAATTACCCTCTAGGCGTGTAGTGTGCTGAAAACTGATGGAGGGAGCAAGAAGAGTTACTTTGAGTTACATGATATTTGAACACATAGGTTTTTACTATAAGATTTGATTACTTTAATGCATTAAATAGGACCTGAAGAATTTCATGTAATTGAAATCTAAATCCTTCCTACCATAGATTCAGAAGTTTGGGTTGGTTGGTTGGTTATATGATCAGATCAAGATCATACACAGAATCAGTTGCAGATCTGAAACTAACCCAGAGCTTTTAACTTGACCACACAATGCAGTTGTCCAAACCATTCTGTGGGGGATGTATCCAGAGAAAATTGCTTCTTTAAGGAGCCATAGAAGAAGTGATAATCTCTAAATATGATCCTATCTTTTGAAAGCCACTTTTAGAGATTGTCTGTGCATCTGACAATCTTTTGGCTGAAGGGTAATGATTAACACTGATTTGCGTGTAGGTTTTTGTTTGTTTTTGTTTTGTGGTGAAGATATTTTCACTTCCGTCCAAGACTTGATCTGGACTTTCCATTTTACAGATGGTATCCTTCCTGACCATGGCAGTGTGATTCCCCCAGAGGAAGCAGAAGGAAGTTAAAGGTTGTCTTTGGTCATTATGTCCTGACAACCGACAGCCAGCAGGCCACTGAAATCCAAATCACATTTCTCCTTCACTCTAGCTTCTAGGTTCCTGAAGTATTTTCAAACAAACCACCAACAGGAGATATTGAGGATATTTAGAGTTACTGATATTCTGGAATTTTTCAATACAACTCCTCTACCAATGGCTGTGGAGACCACAGATTGAATTGAAGATTGTGCTATGTTCTTCCTTCTTTCCCTACTTCCCCTGTCCCTCTTCTTTGATCACAATTCACTTTTCCTCTTATTCATTCAGTTCCCAAGCATTTCTTGTGTTTCTACTTTGTACCAAACTTTAAAAGGCGGGCCAGGGATATATAAAGATAAATTTGCCTGAGCTCCCATGTCCAAACAATCCTGAAGTGCTATAGTAGAGACAAATTTTTGTTAATTAAATTAAGTTTAATTAAATGCCATGTGTTAAATAAAGTCAGTACATAAAAGGCAGTTGGGCAAAAGTGTCAAAGTACTGATAGTCTTTGAGTTGGATCTCAAAAGATGAGATTAAAAGAATGACTATCCACAGCAGATTTTAAAAAAAAGTGCTGCAACAGAGACTGGAAAGCCTGTGAGGGGTTGGCTGTGGCTGAAGCTCCTGGGTTAGGGATGCAGGGGTGGGGACTGGTGGGGACGGGGTGTTACACAATGTTAGTGCCAAGGAAGATTCTGCTAGCTGGTTTAGGAGCTTAGATTTTGCTTTGCTAGCTAGGCTTTGTTTGTTCATAGCAGGACAGTGAGGTAATCAGATATATGGTCTGGAAAGATGCTCTGGCTGTGGGTTCATGGTGGAGTACAATGGCCAGAGATCTGGGGTGGGCAGACCTGGGCTCTCTTTTCCTGGTATTTTCTTCTCTGCAGCCTCTTTGTCATTCACCTTTATCAATCTCCCCTCCTTCTCCTGGATACCCATTTCTCCCTCTTCCCACTTCCCTTCCTCTTCTTTCTTTTCCCTTTTTTGGGGCAGGAGGTTTAAAAAAAGGAGCTATGACTCTCCTTCCTAGAAGTCACTTACTAGTAGTAGAGCTCCATTCTGCATCATTACCCCTAGGCCTCCATCTACAAAATTGATGGAGCGTGTCTTAGAGAGAAACTCTTTCTCCCATGCTGCAGATTTACAGGCCTTCTGCATACAAATTTGACCCGCTTTTGGGAAAGGGGATGATAAACTTAAGGAGATCATAAATAGCAACTACCTACATGTAATTTTCCCTTACCTAGGAGAAAACTTCTGAATTAACACATCCTGTCCAACTTGTTCTAAGAGCTCCAGCAAAAGGCTCACAAGCATTGTTTCATTCAACTGAACTTTGAAAGATAAGGCCAGAGGAAGGAACCTGTAATGCAATGTTGCTGAAGGGTTCTCATGAGGCGCCTGATTAGTAGCAACCAGAAGTCTCTCACTGTTCTGGTGGCAGCTCTGTGCAATTAAAGCGCCCTCAGATAGCCTGGTCTTGCACTTCCAATCCTAGTTGACTTTAGCATTGAGCAACCTCATCTCCTGCAGCTGAATTCTTGTGCCTAGATACTAGACTTTAAAAACAAAATGTTTCTAAATTATTATTTGAAGCTTTGGAAAATACTTTAGTATCTTTGCATTGTAGAGCTGGAAAAAAATGCAAGACAATTGTAGGGAAAAAGTGGGAAATCTCCTGTTTCATCCTCTGAAGATTCTCTGAAAATGAACTGTCCAAAGGCAGATCAATAGGAGAAAAACACATACAGATTTACTTAATGTGCATAGCACATGGGAATCACATGGGGATGATTTCCCAATAGCCCAATGCAGTATGCATGCTTACACACCCTTCCATGTAGGGTAGCGGGGAGTTGGGGAATGTAGAAGTAAATTACAAAGTTCCTCTGAGCCCTGGGGGAGGTGTTGTTACCAGCAGTGAATCCATGTGGGTCTGCGGCAACGTCAATTCTTGGCTCCTCAATTTCATTGAGGGTCATAAGGCAGAAGGAGAGACCAAGGCAAGTTTTAGAGCAGGAATGAAAGTTTATTAAAAAGCTTTAGAGCAGGAACAACAGGAAGGCAGGTATACTTGGAAGAGGGCCAAATGGGCAACTTGAAAGACAAGTGCACGGTTTGACCTTTTGACTTGGGGTTTTTTTACATTGGCATACTCATGGGGCCTTGCATTACTTCTGCCTTGATTCTTCCCTTGGGGTGGGTTGTCCACATGTGCAGTGGCCTGCCAGCACTTACTTGGGAGGTGAGCATGCACAGTGTGTTTACTGGAGTTGTAAGCATGCTCCCTTACTAGCCAAATGCTCCTAAGTGGTCATTTGCCACTTAAACTGCCATTTTGCCTCTTAGTGCACATGCTTGAGCCCACTTGCCCAACTCCTGAGATCTTATTGGGAAGCTGCTGATAACCAGTTTCAGGTTTTTTCTATCTTTACGAAGACTGCCTTTCCCTGGCACTGGCTGCAACCAATTATTATTTTAGAGACAGTTAAAAGCCACTTGATCATCACCTGATGATCACCTGACATTCCTGGTCAGGTAGAGCCCTCCCCTACCCTGCTCGTGTCTGAGTAGCTACCTACTGTAACAGTGTCAAGAAGGGAAGGGAGAGAAATTTACTGTGAACAGAGGTTGTCTTAAAGCTTCCCAGATTATGGCTTCTAGCTGCCCTCAGGAAATAGAAGAAAAGCCTGTCTGAGCCTTGTGATGACTCCCAGTATCTTTGCTTCTCCAGTGGTTGATCTTTCCTGGCTATTTGATGAGATTCCTAAGGAGGGGGTCGTAAGACAATTGCATTTCTTTTGGAAAGACACTTCCTTAGTCAAATAAAGAAATTCCAGACAGAGTCCCTCCCGGCACTTCTGGAAAGAGGATCAGAGAGACTGGGAGGCAGGGAAAGGTCAGAGAGAGACCTTGGATCTGAGGCTTCTTTCTTTCTTTTCTCTTCTTTTTTTTTAATAAGAGATTTGCCACAAGCCAGTTTTCCCTATGATAGCTCTTCCAACACCTCTTTATTAAAACACTAAAGGTCAGAAGGATCATGAGGCCCCTCTCTCATGATCTGCATTCATACTGAAAATCAAGGTCAAGTGAGCTTTTGTCCTGCTCCACAGAGCCTTCCATCCTCCCTGTGCTCACCTTATCTTCATGGCTTATTTCTGAAGCCTTCCATTTCCAAAGCACTCAACACGTGGAAGCACGTAGTTTAAAGAGTCATTTTCTGTGCACCAACACCACCTCATCCAGTCCTCCAATTTAATAGCCAAAAACAAAACAAACAAAAAAGATGTCTGGAGAACAGTGACTTCTCTAAGGTCACGCAGCACCATGATGGAAATTCTAGTTACATCCAGTGGGTGTTTCAACATTCCTAAGCATTTCAGAATTTCCATTCCATTCCTACATCAATGGTTCCACTTGAGGATTTTCCCTCCTTCTCCTCCCTTTTCCATCCTTAAAATTCATCATTGGCAGAGCCCTGGATTTTCTGAGGTTTAAAAGGCTGAATTTCACATTAGCAAAACCATAACAGGAAATATGGAATCCTTCCTTCTCAGATTACAATTTTGGATTAGAAAGTGGGGCGTGCCGTGGTGTCTTTGACTTTCCAAGTGTCCTGAAATCCCTCAGATAAAATCACTGAGATGAAATCCCTCACCTCAAACCAATGGCTTTAGTTGATTTTTTCTTCCCCTACCAATTTGACAGAAGGTTTTCATACTTTCTAGTTAGTTCTTGTCCAGGTTTCAGCCTGGTAGACTGAAGACAAGACTAGGAGTTAGCTCTAAGTTATAGCTCCTGATCAGCAAGACTTGGGTTCTGAGCTGTTGCAGGAGAATGCTTGTGCTACAGATACTGTTCAGTGTTTTCCCTGAATAGCTTTGTGGAAAATTTTAGGAAAAAGCAGTGAGAGAGTAAGAACAAAATCCAAGCCCATTTTTAGAAAGAAAAGAAAGTAAGGTCTAAATGTTTAACGGTGTGAAGTTTTGACCCAGTTTTCTGCTTAAATTTTTAGTGATAAATGCAACTTGAATTTTAAATTCTTTTTTCCTCCCTCTGTGTCTCCTTTTTCTTTCTCTTCTTCCCTGTCCTCCTTTTTCCCTCCTTTACTTCGTTTTTTTCATGAATCTCTTAGCAACAACATGCTGTTTTCAAAAGACCATTGAATTATAATTGATGTCTAAGAACATTTCCACGAGTATTTTGTATGACATAATTAAAAGGCAAGTTGCCAATTTAGATGAGAGTTCAAATTTCATAAGCAACTTTAACTTTTCTGCCAATCAACTTCCACTAAGTCTTTAGCTCTTAGACAGCATATATTTTAGAAATTTATCTTTGTGTAAATAAGCATTTCACTCGGCATCATACTTGAGCATATTTAGTACCCATTAAATGCTTATAAAATATTGGTTCAAAGAGTGGGATAATCATTTCACAGGTTTTTTTGTTTTTGTTTTTGTTTTTTTGTTTTTTTTTTTGTTTTGAGACTGAGTCTTGCTCTTGTCTCCCAGGCTGGAGTACAATGGTGCTGTCTCAGCTCACTGCAACCTCTGCCTCCTGGGTTCAAGTGATTCTCCTGCCTCAGCCTCCCAAGTAGCTGGGATTACAGGCATGCACCACCATGCCTGGCTAATTTTTGTATTTTTAGTAGAGATGGAGTTTCACCATGTTGGCCAGGCTAGTCTCCAACTCCCAACCTCAGGTGATCCACCTGCCTCGGCCTCCAAAAGTGCTGGGATTACAGGCGTGAGCCACCATGCCTGGCCTAATTATTTCACATTTTAAAGTGGAATGTGGGAAATAGAAATCATGTTAAATAGTTGATTTACTTACAAAATTAAAGTTGTTTCAAGATGTAGATAATTAATAAAAATGTATTGGACTTATGGCTAATAGCAATGTATTATATTCTTGAAGATTGTTGAGAGTAGATTTTAAGTGCTCTCTCTACAAAAACAGTATATGAGACAATGTATATGTTAATTAGCTCAATTTAGTATTTTACGCTGTGTACTTAGTTTACAACAACATGTTATACATGATAAATATACATGTAATTTCTAGTTGTCAGTTAAACAAATAAATAAATGTATTGGACTAAAGAATACTTTATTTCTTTCGTTTTCTAAGACAATTTAAGTGTGCTATGGCTGTTTGAAAAACTAGTGTTACTATTCAGAATTTCCAGGAAATCTTAGTCTAGCTCTTAACTTAGTATCATGGATATAGTAAGCATTTAAAAATCGTGTTTGAAGTGGATAATTCTTGTAATTTGAGGATCATCTACTCAATTTAGCTACATCTGGGGCTATGGCAGTTGGAAAAGAAAAAAGGCTTCCAAGTCCACTTCTGAAGGAGTTTCTTCCTTTGCTGTTACAGTAGCAACAGGAAGGCACTTTCCAGAAATAGGACCCAACTTCCCACTTCCTCCTTTTCAAAGAGCATCTTCCTCTATTGACTTTCTAGTTGCCTTTGACTTTCTAGTTGCCTTTTCCTTTGATCATCAACTGACCTTAGCTACTCCCTGACCCTTTGCCACTGATATCTCTGCCACATCCCATCTCTTCTGATCTTGCTGTGATTGATTGGAGTTAAGCTTGCCTAAGGGTCAAGGTCAGTGAAAATTTAGAAATCCTAATTGCTCATAAGTACCTTTTGTTCTGAAGCTTCTCTTTCTGTCTTTTTAGTCTCCACAAACCGGAGGACTACCCCCAGACTGCAGTAAGTGTTGTCATGGAGACTACAGCTTTCGAGGCTACCAAGGCCCCCCTGGGCCACCGGGCCCTCCTGGCATTCCAGGTAAGGATGAGCAAGACACGCTGTCACTCTAATTGCAGCCTGAGCTAAAGTAGGAGGAAAGGGCAAACCTAAATAATTTGGGATCACTTCGGTGTGATCCAAAGGATCCACTAGACTCATGGCATCCTGGAGTACCACGTTCATAGTCTGGGAGTCTCCTCACCAGCACTAAGTCTAAAACGATCAGGTCATAGTCGTCTTTCCAGTATATCTGCCACAGCGCACTTTATGAAGGGCAGAGTATAGCCGAAAGCTTACCGGTCTGGGCTACAGCCATCTCAATGCCAGTCACTGAGCTGTGCATCCTTCTGTGTGACTCTAGGTCCAGCTAAGTGCTTCTTCCTCCAGTCTCAGGGTCTCTCCATGTTCAGTCATCTCGTAGTTGACTCTCATGCCACTCTTGGCCTCATGGAAACATTTTTAGGCTCCAGTACCATGTAGTGGCATGGGGAAGGCTCTGGAGCTACATCAGACCCCACTAGGCCAACAGTTCAGCCATCTGTACCGTACCAGTGCCGCCAGGCACAGGGAAGTGCCGCGGGCCTGCTGGTACCTGGGTCAGTCCAGGAAAGGGTAGCCCAGGTCCCCTCAATTTGGGGCTCTCAAGCCTACCTTGGGTTTTATTGTCTTCATCCTCAGGTTAATCCCTAGGGTAGGACCTCATCTCAGGGTCTGGCCCAAGTCCACTGGCTCTTCTGTGACTTACTCTCATTGATGTTAATATTGATCAAATGTGGTTCAAATTTTTTTCTACTTTTGAGTAGCTTCTTGCACAAAAACAAATTTACAGCAAGAAAATCTTATGTTAAACTTTAAACTACATTTACTGGCTTGGGATCTATGTCATTGGCCATCAAGGACAGCAGCCAGCAGGTGCAATGATGTAGGGTAGGGACTATTTTGACCCTTGTAAAATCTTCTCAGGTCTTAACTCTTCTGAGGTTACACATAAGGCTGGCCTTGGTTAAATGTTTTCTAACCAGGAAATGGCTTTGTCACTGAACACATTAATTTGTAAACACAGTCAAAGTTCATGCATATGTTAATTAGCTCAATTTAGTATTGAGCATTTGGAAAGGTTGTAAGCCTGGTATGATAACCGACCAAGAGTAGCATGCAAAATAAACAGCAAAAAGCCTGACATTTAGCAAACATTAAAAATAAAGAAGAGGTGTAGAAATTGTCTCTTGGTGGCAAAGGGAAAAGTTAAAATTATTTTCCAACTCTTGCTTTCAAAATCATTGCTGTAATTTGTTTAATGAATGAGTTTACCTTTTCCTCAGTTGTAAAAGTGGTATGTGTTTTTTGTAGAAAACTTCAGAGACAGGAAAATACACAGAATGACATGAAAATTACTCATGTTCCACATTTAGAAAAGAATCTCCGTGAATATTTTTCTGTAACTTATTCTTGTCTTTTTTTCCCTATGGATATAATACATAAATACATCTTTTTCCAAACAAAGAGAGTATCATGTTATCTCTATTTACTCATCACTTTTTTTTTTTTTCCTGAAACAAGGTCTGGCTCTTTTGTCCAGGCTGGAGTGAAGTGGCATGATCCAGGCTCCCTGTAGCCTTGGCCTCTTATGCTTAAGAGGTCATCCTGCCTCAGCCTCCCAAATACCTGGGACTACAGGTGCGCACCACTACACCTGGCTAATTTTTTAATTTCTGTTTTTGTAAAGATGGGATCTCGCCATATAGCTCAAGCTTGTCTCAAACTCTAGGGCTCAAGTGATCCTCCCACCATGGCTTCCCAGAGTGTTGAGGTTACAGGTGTGAGCCACGGTACCTGGCCACTTATAACTTTAAAATCTAAAAATATCATGAATATCACTATATCATTAAATGTTTTTCTTCAGCCTTCTTTTTTATGACTATATAACATAGTTTCTAGAACACATCATGCCCTCCTAGTATTGGTGATTATATATGTGCTTTCCAGTCTTGGCTATTTTAAATGATAATATCATAATTAGAATTCTACACAATTTTTCCTCTAAGCCTTGCTTCAAAGGATGAACAGGCTTTGGAGCTTTAGGGTATCTAAGGCTTCTTTCAGAGCCTGGCGCCCTATTTAGATGATGATATCCGTTGGTTATAGTTGGGATTGTTTCGAATGGGCCCCTTTCATAAGTGAGTTTGGACAGTTTGTCTAGAAATGGATGGTAAGTATGAGCGACTGGGTTTTCTCATGTGATGATATCTGGTTGTTTAAGGAAACCATGGAAACAATGGCAACAATGGAGCCACCGGCCATGAAGGAGCCAAAGGTGAGAAGGGCGACAAAGGTGACCTGGGGCCTCGAGGGGAGCGGGGGCAGCATGGCCCCAAAGGAGAGAAGGGCTACCCAGGGATTCCACCAGAACTTCAGGTAAACCATCCTCGGTACATCTCCTGGTGGCTTTCCAACCTCCCTGACCACGAGGGGCCAGGAATCAGGATGTTCGAGTGCTTCCTCAAGTCTTCCCCAATCCTGAGTAAATCTGAGTCTCAGTTTGTTCTTCTACGTCACAGGATGTTTGCATAAGGCCCATGCTGTCCAAAAGGAGGACTTTGATATTATTCTTAGGGAGACATTTATGAAGAGTGAGATCTAAGACCCACATAGGACCAAATCCAAGGCAACCCTGAATATAAATTAATCTCCTGTTTTCTGAAATGAGATTTTTTTAAGAATGTAATAAGATGTAATAAGAGTTAGGGCCAACTCAAATATATAAACATTTAAATATATAAATGGAATGGTGAAATGTCTGGTTATAATATTTTATTTATTAATGTTGTTATATTTACATATACTAATGCATACATAAATATCGATATATATGTTTTCTCTCAACTCAGATTTTGTGGTATAATTTGTATTTATTTATTTATTGAAACAGAGTCTTTCTCTGTTGCCCAGGCTGGAGTGCAGTGGCACGATCTCGGCACGCTGCAACCTCTGCCTCGTAGGTTTGAGCAATTCCCTGCCTCAGCCTCCCTAGTAGCTGGAATTACAGGCATGCATCACCACACCTGGCTAATTTTTGTATATCTAATAGAGACAGGTTTTTGCCATGTTGGCCAGGCTGGTCTCAAGTTCCTGGCCTGAAGTGATCTGCCTGCCTTGGCCTCCCAAAAAAGTTCTGGTATTACAGGCTTGAGCCACCACGCTTGACCTTGCGGTATAAATTTTACTTGAGTTTTTCTTGTCAGAATCTTCTTTATCAATGGAAGATTTCAGTTTTGAGTCATCCACTCAGTGTTCCAGTCCAGATTACATTCATTTCAGCATAAAGTTTAAAAAATCAATTTATGAGGTTAAAAGTGTACATTTTATCCCAAGCTCAAGTACCCATCTATTCTTTATCTCTTTTTTAAATGACTGTTAAAGTTCTTATTGCCAACAACATCTTAAACTTGTAAATGTGAGGTTAGGTCACAAGAAAAATTACTAATTTTGGGTTATTTCTGGAAGGTGGAGGAGGGCTAATATTTTGAAATAGATCCCCTCCAGGGGACTGCTATCAGCATTGAAAACTAGCATTTTTAAAAAATTAAGTTTCTTTCTGGCTAGTGTCTTCCCAAAAAAAGTAACTTGTGGATAAAAATAAAGTAACTGAGATAAAATCCTGCAGCATGAGAGATTTTTGAAGAACTACACTATAAAACGATTCTTGCCTGAAAGATCAATTAGGGGGAAACTGTCTTTTGTTTGTGCGTGTATGGTGGTTGTTTGACCCTGTATAAGTTCCATCATTTTTCTGGGCTCTGGTTTTTCAGGTTTAAAATAACTTGAATAGTTAGTGTGTTATTCTCACTGCTTTTTGTGGGTTTTGCAACTTTTAAATGAATGCTATTTTTGTTTTGTTTTGTGTGTGTGTGCACAGGCTGGAGGGCAGTGGTGTGATCTTGGCTCAGTGCAGCCTCCACCAGGGTTCAAGCGATTCTCTTGCCTCAACCTCTGGAGTAGTTGGGATTACAGGTGCGCAACACCATGCCCGGCTAATTTTTTTGTATTTTTAGTAGAGACGGCATTTCGCTATGTTGGCCAGGCTGGTCTCGAACTCCTGGCCTCCAGCGATCCGCCTGCCTCAGCCTCCCAAAGTGCTGGAATTACAGGTGTGAGCCACCGTGCCTAGCCAAATACTGTTTAATAATTTCAGCAACCTGGGATCCATGTGCCAGTATAAATTTACAAACAAAAAGGCTAGAGATGCCACTCAGCCAGGTTAAGGTATTTAATAAGACAGAAGATACACGTCTCAAAGCTAGACTCTCCAACGCAGAACCTATGAATGGTAAACCATGGAGAAGGGGCCCTAGAGTAGCCAGTTTGATAGAGAACATTCTGGGCAATTATTAAATTTGCCCCATCAGCTATTTTACCCTAAAATCACAGTACAATCATTTGGGTAGGCAGATTGTGAAGGAGGGAACTTCACATTCTTTGAAGGTCCCAGCAAGTTAAAGAATTTATTAATCTAACTTACACTCAGTTTCAATGACTCATTTGGATGAAGGATTGACTTTGACTTTCTTTTTTTTTTTTAATTTTTCTGCACATAATGATACACTGCAGTGTAAAATGGGGATTATCTCTATACAGTAAGTGATCTCTAGGGTATATTTTTTTGTTTTGTTTTGTTTTTTGACTTTGACTTTCACAAGTCATTCTTCAATGGTGAGTTTAAGCAGAACCTTTTCTTTTTTAAAAAAACTTTTATTTTAAACTCAGGGGTACATGTGCAGGTTTTTTACATAGGTAAACTTGTGTCATGGGGATTTATTGTACAGATTATTTTATCACCAGGTATTAAGACTAGTACCCATTGGTTATTTTTCCTGAACCTCTCCCTCCTCCCACCTTCCATCCTCCCACAGGCCCCAGTGTGTGTTGTTCCACTCTATATGTCCACGTATTCTTATCATTTATCTCCCACATATACATGAGAACATGCGGTGTTTGATTTTCTGTTCCTGCATTAGTTTGCTAAGGATAACGGCCTCCCACTCCATCCATGTTCCTGCAAGGGACACTCATTATTTTTCATGGCTGCATAGTATTCCATGGGTGTATATGTACCACATTTTCTTTATCCAGTCTATCATCAATGGGAGTTTATATTGATTCCATGTCTTTGCTATTGTGAATAGTGACAAAAGCTTTTCTTGACAGGTGGAATTGTCTCAAGGCTTTTAAAATTATTGTTAACATTTTGTATTTTGAACTTCAACCCTGTCTTTGGACATTAGTAGTATAGAGGTGGTAACAATAGTAGTAGTGGTGCCAGGAGGAGGAAGAGTAGTGCCCCATTCTCCACTTAAGGGATATAGAAATTTGAGGCTCAATTACTCAATGACTTGCCAAGTGACAGAATTAAGAGAGATGGGCCTTAATCTCATATCTTTGGGCCCAAGTAGACAGCTTTATTCCCAAACTCATAGAGCATCTTGGTTGCCAATATGAGCTGGTTTCTTAAGTTAATTCTCTTTGCTGATCTTTTACCGATTGAGCAGAGGCTTTCAAAGTCCCTTAAAAGATTACACATAAAGTATTTGTAACCATTCCCAGAAATGGGTGTTGACCATTAAATGACTTCTCAGATTCCCCTATCTCTAAACTTTGCAGTTCCAATATTACATTTTTTCATCCAAAATCATGCCGAAAAATTTTTGCTGTTCTAATATTAAAAAAGATTGTTAATTTTAGTAAACCATTTTTCTGTATTTTAGATAACCGCAAACACTCCTTTTTACCTTTTCAAGGTTATTCATGTAATATCTTTTCATCATTAAAAAAATTAGAAAACTTCTGGGCCAAAAATAATAAAACATGCCCAGAAATGATTACTATTAACATACAGTTACATAACTTTTCAGATTTATGCATACTTATATACGTGTTACTTTTAAATATGATGGGAACATATATACATATTATTACTTTATTTCATGAATGACAATCTATCCTAAATGTCTGTTCATGTAAATAAGTAAAATTCTGTATTTTTAAAATTTGTATCTTTTTTTCTGAATATAAAATTAATACATGCTAACTTGAAAATTATAAGTGTAATGAAGAAAGGAAAACTTTCCCATGAAACTTCTACCAAGAAAGACCTGCTATTAATAATTTCAAGAATATTCTTGCAGATATTTTTCTGAATTTGCCCACACAATAACTCCATCTACACAGACACAGTTAATAAAGTCTGGTATCAGACAATAATGATCTTGTGTTGTCTACTTTTTGAGTAAACAGTGTATTGAAGATATTTTCTCATTTTATATAGATGCACATTTAGATCAGCATCAAGAATTCTCAAAGTGTATTCAAAGAATTAATTTCATTAGAAATTGATAGACTGGGCACCATGGCTCCCACCTATAATCCTAGCACTTTGGGAGGCCAGGGAATGTGGATCTCTTGAGCCTAGGAGTTTGAGACCAGCCTTGGCAACGTAGTGAGAACTTGTCTATATAAAGAAAAACAATAAATTAATAGGTATCTCTTGGGGAAAAAATAATGCAGGGTTACCAAAATTAAAATGTTTGGCTATAGGGTTTCTCACATCCTTGAATTTGCTGATGTGCATTTCACGGCTGTAAGTGGAAAATTTCATCTAAATTTTTCTGGCATTATTTGATAACAGAATTTTAATATTTCAAAAAATCATTTGAAAGACAAATAATCTTTGAAACCTATGTTCAGACATTGTCAGTCTAACGGCTGCATAGCATTCAAGTGTTAGGAATTACCATAATTTATTTATTTCTTTCTCCATAGATTGATGTTTATTCCCAATCTTGCTGTTATGTATAATGTTTAACACACTAATCTGCATAAAAACTTGACTTCTTTAAGATAAATTGCCTATTTATTGACCAATAATTCTTTCCTAGATTGCATTCATGGCTTCTCTGGCAACACACTTCAGCAATCAGAACAGTGGGATTATCTTCAGCAGTGTTGAGACCAACATTGGAAACTTCTTTGATGTCATGACTGGTAGATTTGGGGCCCCAGTATCAGGTGAGATGGAAACATTGGATAAAGATTGAGTTAATCAATGTCATAATAAAGACAAGGAAGGAAGGAAAGAAGAGAGGGAGGGATGGAGAAAGGGAGGGAGGAAAAGAAGGAGGAAGGGAGTATGAAATAAAAGAAGACATTAAGGTAGTTATTTTTTTCTGATTCAAGTTAAACCAAACAGCTCATATAGATTTCTATTGGATTTCAAAGTAAATGAATTAGAATCTGAAAACACAAAAATAGTTTTTAAAATATGGCCACAGTCATTAATATTATTAACTCTGATCTAGACTGAGCTAAATAATTCTTAAGAGGACATAGTTACCTCAGACTTTAAAAGTCCTTAAAACATAATTCTCAGTTTAAATGTGTCATAACTGTTTCCTCCCCTTGCCACCACCTCAAGGAGTGCCTGATCCTATTTTTTTAATTAAAAGAAATTGAGCAGGTAATACATTTACTTATTTAAAAAGTTAAAAGAGTTTGTTTACGCAAATGAATACAAATATATCTTCTCACATTTCTGTATAAAAGCTAGGACAGTCTACATTCTGATTGTGTTTTACTTTTTTAAAAAACTAACAAGATATTTTAGAAACCTTTTCACATCATTACTTTATCTTCTCTCTTATAGCTGGATGTACCAACGTATATTTAATGATTCCCTTATTGCTGGACATTTGGGTTGTTTCCAGTTTGGTTTTTTTTGGTGGTGGTGGTGGATTTTTTTTTTTTTCTAGGCAGGGTCTCACTCTGTTGTCCAGCCTGGAGTACAGTGGTGCCATCTCGGCCCACTGCAACCTCTGCCACCTTTGCCTACCAAGCTTAAGCGATCCTCCCCACTTAGCCTCCCGAGTAGCTGGAACTACAGACCCAGGCCACCATACCTGGCTAATTTTTGTAGTTTTAGTAGAGACTACCATGTTTTACCATGTTGGCCAGGCTGGTCTGAAATTCCTGGCCTGAAGTGATCCGCCTGCCTCAGCCTCCCAAAGTGCTGGAATTACAGGTGTGAGCCACCATGCCGGCAAGAATATACCACTTTGTAATTGATCACTTACAGGTGCATCTGTAGGCTAAAGTTTCAGGAATGTTATCAGTATAAACATATCCATAATTTTTATCAATTTTACCAAATTGCTCCCTGTAAGTGTTGTACCAATATACTTAAATTGTTAAGATATGAAAGCGCTTATTTCCTGATAGCCTTATCAACAAAATGTGCTTTCAAGTTTCTGGACAGTCAATAAATAGAAAATCCCATTTTACAAACATTTTACTTTGAATTAATTTTAGACTTATAGGAGAGAGTTATAAAAATATTATACAAAGTTATCATATTTTCTTTAGCCATCTTCCCCTACTATTAACGTTTTAAATAACCAAAGTGCAATTATTAAAATAAAGAAATGAATCTAGGTACAATACTATGACTAAATTATGGACTTTATTCAGATCTCACCAGGTTTTTCTGATGCCCCCAACTTTTAATTCCTTTTATTGTCTGGCCATTTCTACCATGGGTTCGCACCTTTTGTTCTATAATGTTCTTTCATAGAGGTATTTGCTTTATTAGTATAAATTCATGGCTACATTTTTCATCCACTACATGACAACATTTTTTCTTGGAGAGTATAGTTAATACATTAGGGTCGTTTTTGCTTTTCTTTTCTACTTAAAAAAATTAAGTGATGATTGAATGAGTTGGATTTTCCTAGACCAGCTATATGCTCTAGTTTCTTGGTGAAGAAAGGACCAGGGGAGTTTCTAGACTAGATAACTCAAAGGCTCCCTCCCTTGCTGCCAGGGGACTAACGGATTCTTTTAAGTACGGCCCTGATGTGTGTTTTCCTTGGTCACACTTCCACTGCCTCTCCAGACTGCACTGGGTCCATGAAAGCTTCTGAAGCCAGTCTTATGCTTCCTGGTTCCCTTGCCTTCAGGAGTCCTTTTTTTTCCTTTCTTTCTTTTCTCTTTCTTTTTTTTTTCTTTATTTTATTTTATTTTATTTATTTATTTATTTTTTGCTGGCAAATTTTGAGATTGGCCACTCACTGCAGATCCTCTTTCCACATCCTACACTGTATCTAGCAACCATCACCCCAAACGCAGCCTTTGCTTCCGCTTGGCCCTGTTCACAGCGGCTTGTTTTCAGCATTGCACTTCCACATGGCCCTCACTATAAGAGAGTGCATTTCTCCTGGCACTGTGTGACACCTGCTGTCACCTGGCCTCCTCAGAGCCCAGCCCAAACTGTGTTATCTCCAAGTGACTCTGTCCACCCTCAGGGGCATTTGGCAGCACTTACAGGTATTTTTGAAGTTCATTGATTTTCTTCCAGTCTCTTAGTGTTGCAGAATGTGGATACTTATTTGATTTTTGTTTTCCAGTTCTTTTCATTTCTCTATATGGTATCCAGAATTAAAAGGAAGAAACTTCTGATGGAGGCAGTGGCCCTGTCAGATGTTCACAAATGCTTTTAATGGCACCTTGATTTATTTCTCTTCTCAACTTAAGTCAGAAATGAACTGAGATATGAAATGATAGAAGCAATCTTTCATTACACCTTAATGTCATGAAAATCATCTTTAAATGTTCTTATGTGATTTTCTGCTCTGAAGGTTTACGTGGTAATTTTCTTATAACTATTCCGTTAAATGCTATCTGTGCCACAGATTATATTAGTGACTAGAAATACCTAGTCCACATTTCCATGGAATTAAGTGGCTTTATAATTGAAGCCTAAGTAAGAATTTAGTTTTTTAGAGCTCTCTTGCCAGACGTTCAGCTTCTAGCGATACCACTGTCATTTGACCCTCACAGTTTTCTGTTTCAGTCTCCATTTTTGCAATAGATTGCAAAAAGACCATTTTATCCTTTCCAGCTTTGGGAGTGAAGAGACAGAGAAGGCTGGTTTTTGAAATTACAGCAACACAAAGACCACCAAACTGTAGTGCAAGTGTGTCTCCTCTGGTTTCAGTAGCTTCCCTTGCAGGAAAGTCACATGTGGGTATAATACATACTAACTTCGGTATTTCCAACTCCAGGCATTTCATTTATTCACCATCTGGTGTTTTAGTCTACTCTTTCTAACATGTTTTTGCAATCTATTTTTAACAGTTGTCATGATTTTGTAAGAAAAACTAATATATTTTCCTGTCATTTTGATTTCAGCTTTATCTTCTTGAAGTATTGAAAATTATGTATGTGTATGTGTCTAATATGAAATTTTGTAAAACGTGAAAAACTAAACACATATAAACTATTTTCCTTGAGGCTTTTAATTTTTATCTGCCTTTACTTTTCATCTGTGGGCCAATCTCTAGGCATATGAATAGGCATGATAAACTTTTAGGCCATTTCCTTTGTTCCCAGAACATTGAGTATGCGTTCTCGGCACTAGACAAAGCACCATCATACTTCTTCATTTAATCTGACTTAGAATCAGGTGAATTGACACGGCACCCTTACAACTTTCATCTTACTTGATTGCACCTTTGAGAAAGAAATAGAACTATCTTTTATTAAAGCTATTTCTGGGTTACTGTCTTGAAAGGCCATTTGTTTAAAATGTAACATGGAAATCAGTAAGAGCTTGATGACTTATGTTCATTCACCTTTCCAAAATGCACACCAAAATCCCAGATCATTTAGAGTTTGAAAAATTTTCCTTTTGTTTTTTCTGTGTGCTATTGGATTCTTCTTAATCATTCAGTAAAAGTATCCTGTGTGCTGGCATTTAGAGTATATTAGGTCATATTATATTGCTTTCAATTAGGAGCCCTAGGCTCTTATTAAATAACTCAAATCTTCAAAAATATATGTTGGTCTTTTTCAAATGAAGAGGATACAGACTTTTAGTGACAAGGTCCTGTCACTGAGTCTAAGTTGGGTCTTTCTGTTTATTGTATATAATTTCACCAACATACAAGGAATAGCATAAGAAATTACCAGAACCATATCTTTATAACTCATAAACATTTATTCTGTGCTCCAGGATTTCCTTATCTTTGGCTAACCCCTTTGGTGAGTATAATCGTCTGTTGTATTGTTATAGTTGCTCATTTTCTTAAGCTACGGAGCATCGTTGTTCAACCACAAACCTCTCTGTACCTTGGTAACACGAGTTCTGTGGTAGATGCAGATGATAGCTAACCTATGCCCAGGAACAACACCTACCTTGCCCTAAGCACTTTGTCAGGGCACAAGGTGGTGAGATACAGCTAAAATGAGGTAGGCCTCTTCCCTTAAAGACTTTCAAGTCTTATTCGGGATACACAGTGTACACATTGAGAAAGTCTCAAAACACTTGAAAGCACTTGGAAGGGGAGTAGGTAAAGGGACATTCCTGCAGATCAAGGCCAAGGAGAAATACCATACTACAAAGAATATCAATAAAAGACATGCGAAGGCATTTGGCAAATCTCCAGGTATCTCCAGGTCCTCAGTGTATAATATGTTAATATCAACATGGATAAATACCTGCTTTTTTCAGGTGTGTATTTCTTCACCTTCAGCATGATGAAGCATGAAGATGTTGAGGAAGTGTATGTGTACCTTATGCACAATGGCAATACAGTCTTCAGCATGTATAGGTGAGTGGTCTTTTCTATCACGGGTCTCATCCATGCTGCCATTGTTTGTTCAAGGAACACCTAATGACAGGGAAGTGTATAGGAGTCAATAGAGCCTGACATGGCCCTGTCCTCAATACGAGCCCTCATGCACCAATGTGGCCACATTATCACCATTATTGTTTGGGAAGAAATAAATCTGATAAACTTGAGCATCAGCAGGTTGATAAGAGGCCTTGCATTTATTACTAGCAGCACTCCCCATAACCAATCATTTGGATTATTTTTATAAATCATTATTTTTCTCCTCTCTCTCTGCCCCTTTTTCTGCTTTCCCATTCTCCCACACCTTCTGATGTTAGCTTGGAATGTGGCAGAGAGGCAGAGAGCCAACACCTTTCTTACAATTAAATGGGCCATGAGTTATCTATGAAATATTTTGTGGCTGTTAGCATTTCTCTGTTATTTTTGATGATGTGTGATAATTGCTGTGTTTACTTCTGGAGCCTAACCTGAGTGAAATGCCAAAAGACAGAAAGATGAGTCAGGGTAGGTGAAATTGTTACAACTAAGAGATCCAGTAGCTCTAACACACTAGAAGTTGATTTTTCTTGACCAGTCCAGGGAAGACTTTCAGGTTGGGAAAGAATGAGGAGTTGTAGGAGGGGTGCAGGTTGGAAATGGGTTTATTCTTCCTGTTTTTTGAGGAAGCCAGGCTGATGAAAGCAGCTCTGCTATCTATAAAACTGACTTTGAGCCGGGTGCAGTGGCTCACACTGTAATCCCAGCACTTTGGGGGGCCAAGGCAGGCAGATCACAAGGTCAGGAGATGGAGACCATCCTGGCTAACACGGTGAAACCCTGTCTCTACTTAAAAAAAAAAAAAATACAAAAAATTCACCGGGCGTGGTGGCGGGCGCCTGTAGTCCCAGCTACACGGGAGGCTGAGGCAGGAGAATGGCATGAACCCAGGAGGCGGAGCTTGCAGTGAGCCGAGATGGCACCACTGCACTCCAGCCTGGGCAACAGAGCGAGACTCCATCTCAAAAACAATTACAACAACAAAAAACAACAAACAACAAAAAAAACTGACTTTGAAATTCTCTCTGGTCATTGTCATTGCCAGAGCCAGAAGGAAAAAGGTTCCTGTTGCAAGCTTGTGGAAATGTTTATGAATCAGGAATTCTGTTCAGAGAACTTAGTCACATTGTTTTCCACCCAACAAATGCAAGGGTGACATGGAATTGTAGGGCCAATGGAAGAAAGGAAAGGGGATTCTGGTGAACAGCTAGCCTTCTCTGCCCTCTGGCTTCCAAATACCTGCTGAACTCTTCTTCCTACACTTAGAATACATGTCTCCCCATCGCTCTGACCCTATGAGAGACAGCCTGTAAAGCACAAATAATGCATCCAGCTCAAAGCCCTGAGTTAGTCAATGAGCAGTACTTTTCATCAAATTGGTTTGTTGGCTATTTTTCTCTTTGGCTCCTGCTTCTGTCCTCTAGGAGGGTCTTCTCTGTCTGCTTTTCTCTGTAGCGCATCTGAAAGGTGAGCAAGCCCTCCTCAGGGCTCTCTCACAGCCCACTTCCTGCTGGTGCGAATTTGAAGACTGAGTCAAACATCCCAAGCCTCTTGAGTCCAGTTTTGGGTCTCTGGTAAACCCATTTCCTCAGAAACTTACTTAGCAGGCTTTTACTCTATTTTGTACTCTATTTACTCTATTTACTTAGCTGGCTTTTACTTTGTTTGTTAAAGAGATTAAGTCAAGTCAGTTACATGTGTTACTAAACCACACTCCATGTACTTTTCTTGACAGTTTTCAGCCTGCTATTCCTTGTCTTCATGGCTTTCTCTCAATTTAATGGAATTACCCTGAGGCCTTCTAAAGCAATAGATTTGGGTAGAAAGGCAATATTTTTAATCCATCAGATTGTGCCACAGCTGTGTCTATTTGACTGAATGAGTAGTCTTTTAGTTTTCTTCTTTTTAATTTTACTTTAAGTTCCGGGATACGTGTGCAGAATGTGCAGATTTGTTACATAGGTATATATGTGCCATGGTGATTTGCTGCACCTATGAACTCATCATCTAGGTTTTAAACCCTGCATGCGTTAGGTATTTCTCCTAATGCTCTCTCTCCCCTTTGCTCTCCCTCCCCTTTCCCCCGACCCCGCCACAGGCCCTGGTGTGTGCTGTTCCTCTCCCTGTGTCCATGTGTTCTCATTATTCAACTCCCACTTATGAGTGAGAATATGCAGTGTTTGGTTTTCTGTTCCTGTGTGTGTTAGTTTGCTGAGAATGATGACTTCCAGCTTCATGCATGTCCCTACAAAGGACATGAACTCATTCTTTTTCATGGTTGCTAAATGAGCAGTCTTAAGGAGAAAACATCAACTTTATCACTGCTCTTCCAGGTATAAAAACACCCGGCTTTTTTAACCTTGTTAGGCCCCAACCATATAGACACTACTTTCTTCTTCTTCTTCAAACAAGTTAGTTTTTGCCTAAGCTCATCTTCTGTAGCAACATCTTTCTAAAAGCAGCAGAGTATTTTGGCTTTTTCCAGTCACTTCCCTTTCTTAGCCTACAGGTGTTAGATCTTCCAAGTTAACATGTTTTCCCAAATGTTTTTGCACAGTGTAACATGGATCTTCTGCTTTCCCAGACCATGATATTTGTTTTCCCATTGCTCCTTGCCTGACCATGAGCCAGTGCAAGCCTATTTTTGTTTGCACTATGGAGCAGTCTCCTTTTGTACCAAATTCTAGCTAGTTAGGGGAAGCTAAATTGCTGTAACAAAAACCCAGTGGAATAGCTCAAACATATTATAACTTTCTTTCCTTCTCATGAAACAGTCCAGGGTTGTTCTGGGTTGGAGCAGGGAAGAGAGAGAGCTGTTTTCCACACAGTCTCCAAGAACCCAGTACTCAACATATGGCTTCCAAGATCATTCTGGTCATTGTCATGAACATTCCAGACAGTCATAAGAAGGAGCAGGGAGGGGTTTTGTGAGAGTGTTACTCGCCAGCCTTAGGTCATTTCTGCTCACAGGCTGTTTCGAGAACTTAGCCACAGGATTATACCTGTGGGAAGGGGAAAAGGGAAGCACAGACTTTGGTGAAGAGCTGGTTGTTCATGGCAAAGACTAAGTAGTTTGATCTTCTTTTTCTTTCCAGCTATGAAATGAAGGGCAAATCAGATACATCCAGCAACCATGCTGTGCTGAAGCTAGCCAAAGGGGATGAAGTTTGGCTGCGAATGGGCAATGGCGCTCTCCATGGGGACCACCAACGCTTCTCCACCTTTGCAGGATTCCTGCTCTTTGAAACTAAGTAAATATATGACTAGAATAGCTCCACTTTGGGGAAGACTTGTAGCTGAGCTGATATTGTTATGATCTGATGAACATTCAAGTTAGGGTTTTACATGCTGTATTCAAAAAGTTATTGGTTGCAATGCTATTCATGCTACAGGTACACCAATAATGTTGGACAACTCAGGGGCTCAGAAGAATCAACCACAAAGTAGTCTTCTCAGATGACCTTGACTAATACACTCAGCATCTTTATCACTCTTTCCTTGGCACCTAAAAGAGGATTCTCCTCTGAAGCAGGTTGGAAATATTTTTTTTCTATCAGAGAAGTCATTTGCAAAGAATTTTGGCTGCTCTGCTTTTAATTTAATACCAATTTTCAGGAACCCGTGAAGTTTTAAGTTCATCATTCTTTATAACGTTTGAGAGAATAAGATGCAGTGATATGACAGGGCTGGGGCAAGAACAGGGACACTAGCTGCCTTATTAGCTAATTTAGTGCCCTCTGTGTTCAGCTTAGCCTTTGATCCTTTCCTTTTGATCCACAAATATGTTAAAACTCTGAATTCACATACAATACTATTTTAAAATCAATAGATTTTAGCTGCAATGTGCTTGACCAGTAATGTTTTTGTAATTTTGTCTATGTTCCCCCACATCGCCCCCAACTTCGGATGTGGGGTCAGGAGGTTGAGGTTTGCTATTAACAAATGTCATAAATATTTCATAGAGATACAGTACCAATAGATACTCAAATGTTGCATGTTGACCAGAGGGATTTTATATCTGAAGAACACACACTACTAATAAATACCTTAGAGAAAAATTTTGACTTGGCTTTAGATAAAACTATGGCAAGAAAAATGTAATGAGCAATATATGGAAATAAACACACCTTTGTTAAAGACACTTTCTAAACTTGTTTTTAATAAAGTTTAATAGTCATACAATTGTAAATCACTATGGTTAACACAAAGTGAAAAAATTTTCATGCAGGTGATGTGAACAGCCATATGAATAAATGACTTGGGCACACAGCAGGGTCACACGACTCCAGAAAACTTCACTTTTCAGTTATTCCATTGTTATAATTTCAACGCTTTAAGACATTGATGTTTAGAGGGCTCACTAATAAAATCTGAATTTCTCTGAGGAAAGAGGTTTTTTATCACATACCTGAAGTCTTTGTAATGTTCATGCTTAAATTCTAAGTTTTCACCTTAGTGACACACAAGGTTTGGTTGTAGGCAATAAGTCCCAGGTGTGTGGGAAATTGATTTACAACAGAGATGGGAAAAAGTGCAGACAATTTCCAATGCCTTCACAATTTACCTATGACCAGAATTATACTTGGAAGATTAATTTCACAAGTGTCCCAAAACTGAGATGCTAAAAAGGAAACAGTAGGTAGGTGTCTGCAAATTCTAAATTTTTTTTTTTTTTTTTTTTTTTTTTTTTTGAGACAGAGTTTCACTCTGCTGCCCAGACTGGAGTGCAGTGGCATGATTTCAGCTCACCGCAGCCTCCATCTCCTGGGTTCAAGTGACTCTCCTACCTCAGCCTCCTGAGTAGCTGGGACTACAGGCACCCGCCACCAGGACTAGCTAATTTTTTATATTTTTAATAGAGACAGGGTTTCACCATGTTGACCAGGCTGGTCTGCAACTCCTGACCCCGGTGATCTGCCTGCCTCGGTTTTCCAAAGTGCTGGGATTACAGGTGTGAGCCACCGCGCCTGGTGGCAAATTCTAAATCTTAAAGCAACTCTGCAAACAAAGCACATGAGTTTCTGCTTGCTTCAGGGATGTAATACGGTGTAGAACTGTTTCACATAATGATCAGCTTTGATAATTTTCCAGGGTAGAAAACATTATATTTGACCCTTGGACAACAAAGAGATTATACTGAAGGAATTTTATTGAATGTATCATGAATAAAAGCTGAAGTCAAAATGTAAAAAAATAATTCAGAGGATGGAATATGCAAATGTAAACTCTAAACGATGTGGCTGGAATTAATAAACATTTACTTTATGAAAGATACTGTGCTATTCCAGGCACTCCTATGGCATTTAAAATACAATTCTTACCTTCTCTAATTTTTCAACCTAGTAGAGGACAATAGGCTAAAGGCAATAAGTACATGGATAACATAACATAAACTAGAATGCTTTTACATCCATAGAAGGCAAAGGACTAGGAATCCACAGGAGAGAGAGAAACAGTAACTAGCTGAGAGCATAAGAAAAGCTTATAGAAAAGATAATATTTGACGGCCAGAGACAATTTCTTGCTTTGGTATGTTTGAAGTGTTATATTTATATATTTATATATTTATATATATATATATATATATACACACACACACATATATATAATATTTTGATAAGAAAAGCTTGTAGAAAAGATAATATTTGATGGCCAGAGACAATTTCTTGCTTTGGTATGTTTGAAGTGTTATATTTAAATATATATATAATATTTTGACTACAAAAAAATACTCACTATAGAAAATTTGTAAAATTCCCCAAAATATTTAGTATAAAATCAATCACCCCATCAAATATTAAATAATATTAATATTTTAAAGTGTTTATTTCAGTCTTTTCCTACATGTATTTATGGCCTTTATTTTTCAACATAGTAATAAGACAAACCATTTGAAATTAGCTTTTTATAAATTTTTGTATCTTGCTCTAATGGTTTGGACTAACACATTAAGAACACTCTCAAATGCCACCAGGGACAATTTGAAAACATATTTTTAATGGCTACATAATTTATTTAACTTTCCTGTTTGGGAAAATATTTTTGCTTTTCTAGTTTTTTTTTCTATTACAAATAATATGTCATGAGCATTCACTTTTTTAAAAAAGTAAACTATGTGTGCTTTATCATTATTTCCTTTGATTAATTTTCTAGAAGTGGGATTATTTGATCAAAAAGCCTAGATATTTTTAAAAGCTGTTAGTAATGTCAAATTTAAAAAAAAAACAGCTTAAACTTATGTAAGGAGGGACTTTATTCAATAGGATTATTGCCATAAGGGGAAGGTGACTACGACAATAGGGAGAAGGCTTTGAGATCTATGAGATCTGTAGCTCAGAGATCAGACACAAATAGGCTTTCCTTTATGGAGAGAAGTAAATAAGAACTGGGTGCAGGAGATGGGATGAGTGACGGATATGATGGGACATTGACCAGGGAACACTTTTTCCTGAGTTCAGCCAGTTCCCTGGAGGAGGGGCTGTTGACTTTAACATGGTTCCATGTTCCATTGCCCAAAGTGGGCCAAAGTTTAGGTGCCTGGGCAAAGGGGAAAAGCTTTACTAAACTTTGGTCAAGTTAAGTTACTTTGCATTTTGCCCAGATTGAACAGTTCAACAAACACTTCAGTTAACATTTATAAGACAAAAAAAAGTGGGAATTTAGAGGGTCTGTGCCTGGTCATGTCCTACGTAAACAAGAAAGTTTTAAGTCATAAGAGCAAGCATGATTCCTTGCAGCAAGCCATTTCCCAGAACAAAAGGGAAGGAGGATTTTTAAAGTGCCTTTCCAAGAACACAGGGCTCAGGTAAGGTTCAACATTGCCAATAAATATTGTCAAATTGTCCTCCAAGAAATCTGCACTCCTACTAGCAATATTTGAGAATGCCAGAAATGCTGCAGATAGGTAAGGTTGTGATTCATGAGGATGGGCGACAAAGTGTTCTATGCAATGAAAAATAGTTTGGTAAAAAGGAGGCAAGGAAACTGCAAGCTCTTTGTATGCAACAGCGTAGTGTGCAGTCAGCCTGGAATGAATTGCTGATGCAGTGTACATCAGCAATACATTAAAGCAGGTACAGCTAGAAAGGGAGACAGAAGAAATGCCATAGGCTTTCAATGCCAAGGTGTGATCTGTACTTAAATTAGCAGCTAAAGAATCACTGTTAAACTGTGATCAATGTTTTGAGGTAACCAGGTCAAAGTTTTAGGAAAATCAATCTACTGAAAATGGGAGGCTTTGAGGTGCTCACATTTTCTTTTTTTCTTTCAAAGACAAGCATTGATTATGTCAACCTTACAAAAAAAGACACTAGAAAAAAAATTAAATATGTTGGGTTTACTTGGTAATAGAAATAAGTATTATAATCTGAATGCATGGAATGGCAAACCACGAGTACCTTTGGTGAGGGAAGGGCAAGGGGAACTTTTGTTAGCAAAAAAGGTTTACATAAGGTGCTTAGAAATAGAGTTCATTGGTTCTAGAAGCTGAAAGCCAGAGTTGTTAGCAGTTTATTGATGGAGACGCTGTTAGTGGGCAAGTGTTCTTGAGAATATCTTATCTGAATTATTGCAGTCCAGGAGAATGTCTAGTCATAAACCAAAGGGTTTTTAGAAAGTTCTTGGAAACAGTTCTTCTTATGCCAGACATATAAGCATGAGCATCCTCTCTTTTGGGCTTTACCAGCTCTATTTTGTCTGAGTCTGATGAAAGTGATTTCATCGTGGTGTCTGCAACTTTCACAGCTAGCTAATGCTGACCATACATCCCACCCTCTCCCCACCACCCCCGCACCATGTCTTCTCCAAATGTTTATTGGACAGTGCAAGGTAAGGAGGCACAACCCCTGTTTGGATGGTAAGTGTTAATCTGGTGGAATGGACATAGCAACACCATGCTTTGCAGAATGCCTTAAAACTACTCTCTACCCTTATCTCCCCTGCAGCAACCCCACAAAACACACCCACTGTCACTCATCTTGACTCTTTAGCTTCACAGCAATATTGTGGAATAAGAAAGAAGTCTTTCCCCTCTTGGCGTAAATGAGTTACTTTGGGCAAGTTACTCAATGTCTGTGCCTGAGTTTTCCCATTTGTAAACTTGGGTTGTCTACTAGCATGTACCTCAAAGAATTGTTAAGAGAATTAGTTACTGCATATTTTAATTATTTATGGATACACACTGACCACAAACTAACAGCTTAAAATAGCACACATTCATTATTTTATGGTTTGTGTGGGTCAAGAGTCCAGCCATGGTTCAGCCAGACTCTTTGCTTCAGAAGCTCTCACAGGGCTACCGTCATAGACGAGGGCTGGGTCATCTGAAAGCTCAACTAGAGAAGGCTCTGCTTCCATGCTCGCTAAGGTTGCTGGCAAAACTCCATTTGTTGAGGGTGTTGGGCTGAGGGCCTCAGTTCTTTGCTAACTGTTGTCTGGAAGCCACTCTCAGCTCATTATGATACGGGCTTGTCCAATGAACTGCTAACTTCATCAAAGCTGGAAACTGAGAATACAATGCAGAAAGTCTGCTAGTAAGATAAAAGCCACAACAGCTTAGAATTTAATCAATGGAAGTGACATCCCTTCACCTTGTGGTATTCTATTGGCTGGAAGCAAGTCACCAGGCCAGCTCAAAGTCAAAGGGAGGGAGTTTCACAAGGGCATGAATTCCAGGAGGAGGGGATCAACTGGGCCATCTTAGAGTCAACCTTAGATTGACCTCCAGCCCCTAACGACCCAAATACTTCCCACATGCAAAATACAGTCATTTTCTTGCAAGGTCCTCAGAGATCTCATATCATCATCATAGCATCATCTCAAAGTCTAGAATTTCATCCTCTGCATCATGTCCAGATATGGACAAGGCTTTTTGGAAGTAATTCTTCAGTCCAGCTCCTTGAGTACAGTTCCTTTTGATCTGCTAACCTGTGAAACCAAAAAGAAAAGTTATTGGCCCCCCCACATCTAATAAAATAGTAGGACAGGAAAATACATATAACAGGTATAAAAGTTTCTATTCACAAAAGAAGGGAATGAGAGTGACAAAAACCAAAGATTCATAGCAATTCTTAAACCCAGTTAGTCAGAAATTATAAGTTCCTTCATTAGCTTTCAAGGCCTATAACACTTCAGCATGTATCTCAGAGAGATTAGTTTAAAAAAACAACCATAAAAAGAAAACATGGGCAGTGCGAGGTGACTCATGCCTGTCATCCCAGCACTTTGGGAGGCTAAGGTAGGTGGATCGCTTGAGTCTTGGAATTTGAGACTGGCTAACTCTATTTAAAAAAAAAAAAGAAAAGATATGATAACCACAAAAGGAAAAATGATAATCTCAAAAGGAAAAAAAAATCTTAATATTATCAAGTATCCAGTCAGTGTTTAACAATATCCCAACTGTCTTACAAATATCTTCCTATTGTATGTTTGGTTAAATCAGGATTTCAAACAATATTTGTATATTACATTCGATTGATGCATCTAAGTCTTTTTAAATGTGCAATAATTTCTTGCTTTTTTATCATTTACTTTCAAACATTGTGGATTTTGCCAATTATATCCTTTGGTTTATCCTCTATCCTCTATATTTCCTATAAGTAGATAAATAAGATGCTTGTTTAAATTTAGGCTTCAGATTTTTACAGAAAAACTTCATAGGTGGTTCTGTCCATTGCATCATACAGTGAGGTACATAGTACCTCCTGTAAAGTTGATCAGTGGATTCAGGATGTCAAAGCCAAATTTATACATTATAAAGTTCCCTGATATGGACTGAATCTTTGTATTCCCCCAAAATTCACATATTGAAATCCTAATCTCTAGTGTGATGGTATTTGGTGATGGGACCTTTGGGAGGTGATGTGGTTTGGCTGTGTCCCCACCCAAATCTCATCTTGAATCGTAGTTCCTGTAATCTGCATGTGTTGTGAGAGTGACCCAGTGGGAAGTAATTGGGTCACAGGGGCAGTTTTCCCCATGCTGTTCTCATGATAGTGAGAGAGTTCTGACAAGATCTGCTAGCTTTTATCCTTCCTGCTGCCTTGTGAAGAAGATGCCTTGATTCCCTTTCACCTTGGGCCATGATAGTTTCTTGAGGCCTCCCCAGCCATGCTGAACTGTGAGTCAAACCTCTTTCCTTTATAAATTACCCAGTCTCAGATATTTCTTCATAGCACTGTGAGAATAGACTAATACAGGAGGTGATAGGTCAGGAGGGTGGGGTTCTCATGAGGGGATTAGTGTCCTCATGGGACATGAGAGAGAGCTTGCCTTTCTCTTTCTCTCCCTCCACTCTCCACCCTGTGAGAACATAATGAGAAGCCACAAAGAGTGCCCTCACCAAGAACTGACTCTGCCAGCACTTAGATTTTGGACTTTCCAGCCTCCAGAACTGGTAGAAATCAATGTCTGTTTAAGTTACCCAGTCTATGGGGATTTGTTACAGTAGCTGAAGAGACTAAAACATTTCCCCCTTTAGCTTTTTGCCTAATGTTTTCAGCAGCCACTTAGGATTATAGCTTAAATCTGCTATTTCATTTGGGGTTGCAAAATAGTGGAAGTTTTAAAGACAGATAGTCTTTCATTAGCTATTTGGTTATCCTGAAATACCATTCATATGGAGGGCAAGACAAATATTCAACTTTTACAGTAAAAAGTTGGTGCCCTAAAACCTCCAACAGGGATTAATGAAGGCTTTAAAAACCATTATTGTGAACTCATGAATGTTCATAATATTTGATGTGTTTTAATCCACCACAGTCATTATTCCACCTTAACGGCTCCATCTTAATTGTCAGGGGGAGCCCCTTCAAGTTAGTCCCTCTGCCCTTTTGGGTCAGATTTAGGCTGGTGTCGATCCTGCACAGCAGGCAGGAGTTCAGCAGGGCAGGGGTGAGTGGAGTCTCTGTGCAGACTATCTATCCTAACCAGACATTCATGCTGCAACCTTGAACCTTGACTCTAGCAGCCCAGACTATTCTGTGCCCTGCCAATTGCCTGAATTCTAACTTTCCCAGCAATTATATGAGCTACTTGGTATCCTTCCAGTGAACTTTTTTTTTGTATTTATGCCAAGAATCCTGATGGATCTAAGAGGAAATAGTAGAAATGGGAAGACAGTTAACATAAAATTGAGTGGTAAGGTAGTTCAGAAAAATAAATGCAATATAATATACTTTATCAAACAAAAAAGAAAATATAGTATATAAATAGTACAGTTATGTCTGCAGATAGATATAATGGACTGTAGGACATCAAAATCATGGGAGTGTTTGTCTCTATCTTTTTTTTTTTTTTTTGAAAACTGAGTCTCACTCTGTCACCCAGCCTGGAGTACAGTGGCATGATCTCAGCTCAGTGCAACCTCCACCTCCTGGTTTCAAGCAATTCTCCTGCCTCAGCCTCTGGAGTAGATTACAGGGGCCGCCATGCCCAGCTAATTTTTGTATTTTTAGTAGAGATGGGGTTCCACCGTGTTGGCCAGGCTGGTCTCAAACTCCTGATCTTAAGTGATCCACTCACCTCGGCCATCCACATTACTGAGATTACAGGCATGAGCCACCGCACCTGGCCGTGTTTATCTCTTGAATGCTATGGTGGGAAGGCAAAGAAATCTAGCTACAGGTGGAAGTTAAAGACTTTAGCTATGGAAGGAGTTAAAAGCAGCTTGCATTATGATGCATTTACCCCCTTACTACAGGGATGCCCTGTAGGAGAAAGAAAAAGGCAAGTGAATCTCCATATTAACTGGATTTTGTGTAAATAGATGCATGATATTGTCTAGGAGAAGAGAATTGAAAGACTGAATGCACTTACAAGATATCCCTGGCCAAAGGATTATTTATGGTAAATAAACCCATAATCTAGGAAGCATGATTCCATAGCTAAAGCAATTATCTGAGTTATAAAATGAAGTCTATTGGGTGACCTGAGACCCTGGTTAGAGACTTCATCTGTAATTGTGGGGCAGAGGGTGTATTTGTTTGCTAAGGCTGCCATGACAAAATACCGCTGACTGGTTGGCTTAAACAATAGTTTAATTTATCACAGTTCTGGAGGATAAAAGTGCAAGATCAAGATGTTGGCAGGTTTAGTTTCTTCTGAAGCCTCTCTCCTTGGCTTGAAGACAGCAAGTGTCCTCACTTGATCTCACTGTGTCCTCACATGGTTCCCCTAGATCTGTGTTTTTTCGGTCCTAATCTCCTCTTCTACGGATACCAGGATTGAATATTAGTCATATTGGATAAGGGCTTGCCCATATGATTTCATTTTGGCCCTATCTCCAAATACAGTCACATTCTGAGGTACTGACAGTTAGGGCTTCAACATATAAATTTTTATTGATTTATTATTAATATATAATATTTGTACATATTTATGGAGTACATGTGATATTTTGATACATGCATACAATGTGTAATGATCAAATCAGGGTTTTTAGGATATTCATCACCCAGAACATTTATGATTGTTTTGTGTTGGAAACATTTCAAATCTTCTCTTCTAGCTTTTTGTTTGTTTTTGTTTTTGGTTTTGTTTTGTTTTTTGTTTTGGAATAGGATCTCACTCTGTCTCCCAAGCTAGAATGCAGTGGTGTGATTATAGCTCACTAAAGCCTCAAACTCATGGGCCCAAGTGATCCTCAGACCTCAACCTCATGGGTATGTAGATTTATAGGTGTACACCACATCCAGATAATTTTTCAAATTTTTTTTTTTTTTTCCAAGACAGAGTCTTGCTCTGTCTCCCAGGCTGGAGTGCAGTGGTGCGATCTCAGCTCACTGCAACCTCCGCCTTTCTGGTTCAAGTGATTCTCCTGTCTCAGCCTCCCTGGTAGCTGGGATTACAGATGCATGCCACCATGCTTGGCCAATTTTTGTATTTTCAGTAGAGACTGGGTTTCACCAATTTTTCAAGTTTTTTGTAGAGATGGGGTCTCACTATGTTGCCCAGGATGGTTTTGAACTTCTGGCCTCAAGTGATCCTGCTGCATCAACCCCATAAAGTGCTGGGATCACAGGTGTGAGTCACTGCATCTGGCCACTATTTTGAAATACACGATATACTGTTGTTAACTATAGTCACCCAACTGTGCTATCAAATACTATTATTTAGCTATTATTTATTCCTTCTATCTAACTACATGTTCATACCCAATCTCTCTTCATTTCTGCCCCCTATCATTCTACTCTTTATGAGACCAAATTTTTAGCTCCCACATCTGAGTGAGAACATGTGATACTTTTCTTTCTGTGTCTAGTTTATTTCACTTGACATAATGACCTCGAGTTCCATCCATGTTGCTACAGATGACAGGATTTCATCCTTTTTTAATGACCAAACAGTATTTTATTGTGTATATGTACACATTTTCTTTGTCCCTTCATCCAGTAATGGACACTCAAGTTGATTCCATATTTTGGTTATTGTGAATAGTGCTGCAATAAACATGTGGGTACAGGTGTTCCTTTGACATACTGATTTCATTTCTTTTGTGTTGCGGGAAGTCAGGGACCCTGAATGGAGGGACTGGCTGGAGCCGCAGCAGAGGAACATAAATTGTGAAGATTTCGTGGACATTTATTTGTTCCCAAAATTAATACTTTTATAATTTCTTATGTCTGTCTTTACTGCAATCTCTGAATGTAAACTGTGAAGATTTCATGGACATTTATCAGTTCCCAAATAATACTCATAATTTCTTATGCTGTCTTTACTTTAACCTCTTAATCCTGTTATCTTCGTAAGCTGAGAATGTATGGCACCTGAGGACCACTATTGTACAAATTGATTGTAAAACGTGTGTTTGAACAATATGAAATCAGTGCACCTTGAAAAAGAACAGAATAACAGCGATTTTCAGGGAACAAGGGAAGACAACCATAAGGTCTGACTGCCCGTGGGGTCAAGCAGAAGAGAGCCATATTTTTCTTCTTGCAGACAGCCTATAAACGGACATGCAAGTAGGGAAGATATCGCTGAATTCTTTTCCTAGCAAGGAATATTAATAATTAAGACGCTGGGAAAGGAATGCATTCCTCGGGGGAGGTCTATAAATGGCCGTTCTGGGAGTGTTCGTGTTATGCAGTTGAGATAAGGACTGATAGGCCCTGGTCTCCTGCAGTACCCTCAGGCTTACTAGGATTAGGAAATTCCAGCCTGGTAAATTTTTATCAGACCGGTTCTCTGCTCTTGACTCCTGTTTTCTGTTAAGATGTTTATCAAGACATGCACAGCCGAACATAGACCCTTATCAGGAGTTTTTGATTTTGCCTTTTGCCTTGTGATCTTTGCTTTGCCCTTTGCCTTGTGATCTTTATTGGCCTCAGAAACATGTGATCTTTGTTCTTCTTTTTTGCCCTTTGAAGCATATGATCTTTGTGACCTACTCCCTGTTCTTACACCCCCCACCCCTTTTGAAATCCTTAATAAAAACTTGCTGGTTTTGCGGCTCAGGTGGACATCATGGACCTACCGATATGTGATGTCACCTCCAGTGGCCCAGTTGTAAAATTCCTCTCTTTGTACTCTTTCCCTTTATTTCTCAGACTGGCCGACACTTAGGGAAAATAAAAAGAACCTATGTTGAAATACTGAGGGCAGGTTCCCCTGATACTTTTGGACATATATCCAGTAGTGGGATTGCTGGATCATATAATAGTTCTATTTTTAGTTTTCTCACAAACCTCCACAGTGTTTTCCATAATAGCTAAACTAATTTACATTCCCACCAACAGTGTATGTAAGCTCCTCTTCTCTGCATCTTTGCCAGCATTTGTTATTTTTTGTCTTTTTGATAATAGCCAGTCTAACTGAAGTAAGATGATATCTCATTGTGGTTTTGATGTTTATTTCCCTGATGATAAGTGATGTTGAGTATTTTTTCATATACTTGTTGGCCATTTGTATGTCTTTTGAGAAATGTCTGTTCAGATCCTTTGCCCACTTTTTAATGAGATTATTTGATTTTTTGCTGTTGAGTTGAGTTTCTTGTATATTCTGCATATTAGTCACTTGTTTGACGAATAATTTGCAAAATATTTTCTCCTATTCAATAAGTTGCTTCTTTATTCTGTTGTTTCCTCTGTTGTGCAGAAACTTTTTGGTTTAACATAGTCCCAATTGTCTATTTTTTGTTTTTGTTGCCTATGCTTTTGAAATCTTAGTCATGAAATCTGTGCCTAGGTCAATGTCCTGAAGTGTTTTATCTGTTTTCTTATAGTAGTTTTATAGTTTTGGGTTGTACATCTAAGTCCTTTAATCCATTCTGAGTTGATTTTTGTATGTGGTGCGGGATAGGGGTCTAGTTTCATTCTTCTGCATATGGATTTCCAGTTTTTCCAGCACTACTTATTGAATAGAATGTCCTTTCCTTAATGTATGTTCTTGGTGTTTTTACTGATAATCAGCTGGCTGTAAATACACGTTGGAGTTCTTTATTCTGTTCCATTGGTCTTTGCATCTGTTTTATGCCAATAGTATGCTGTTTTGGTTACTACACCTTGGTAGCATAATTTGAATTCTGGTAGTGTGTTGCTTCCTGCTCTGTTCTTTTTGTTCAGTGTTGCTTTGGCTATTAGGATCTTTTGTGGTTTTATACAAATTTCAGGATTTTTTTTTTCTATTTCTATGAAGAGATAGCCACAGAGTCCTAAAATAATTCTGAAACTCATCATGACTTTCTTGCCTAAAAGATCTTGATTACAATCATGCCAAGTTTTGCTTTTGATTTAATCACTTGCTTGAGAAATACATAAACCCATACTCAAGATTAGTGCAGGCATGTCTCTGGCACCTATTTCTGATTCTATTCAAATTCCTAGAGATGTCAAAAATTACGTTAGGCCACCTGACAGGCTGTATCTAGTAGAGAGAAAATGATTTGTGAAAGCAGTGGGGCTATGTGCAATTGCTTTTTTTTTTTTTTTTTTTTCTTAAATATCACGTATTAGGTTGAAAACCTGCAATTGCAGCTTTCTGTAGAAATGGCAGAAGACAAACTAACATTTTTAAAGCGTTCTCATTTAGCTCTGATGAGCACCACACCCCTGATGTTCTTCTGATACTAAAATAATTTTCCTAGTGTAGTCTAAACTTTTTTAAAAAGACACGTAATCCAGAGTTTGTAACTCAAAATGAGTGCATCTACGAGGGATCGCAAGCCGTTTCTGGATTAAATTGCCAGCTAGCTAGCTAGCTAAGCAGGGGCGGTGAGAAAGACAATCTGCAGCCTAGGGAAGAAAACGCTTTTGCCTTGTTCTTATGTGTTTACGTTATATATTTCCCTAGAGCACGGCAGGACTTGGGGCTCAAATGGTACAACGGCTGGGGATCGCCATGGTGGCAATAAAAGCGTCCAGAGAGGACGGTAACAGGCAGGAACTCCAAAGGTCAGTCCCTGCAATTTAGGACTCAGCAATTTAGGTTGCAGAAAAAGAAAAGTAACCTAGCGTATTTGCCACTGGCAGTACCGGGAGACCGGGGGGGGGGGGGGGGGGGGGGGAAGCGCGCCAGTGCGCAGACTCCGCGGGCTCGCACAGGCGCACAAAAGAGGGGCAGGGGTGGCGCATTTGGGGCGCGGCGCCGGGGCTGGGGGCGCGGCGCCGGGGCTGGGGGCGCGGCGCCGGGGCTGGGGGCGCGGCGCCGGGGCTGGGGGCGGGGCGCCCCGCCTGGGGAGGGCTTCCTGTAGGCTGCTGGGCGGGAGCAAGGGGCTGCTCGGTCTCATTCAGGGCGTACTGAGGAGCGCCATGGCACTGCAGGGCATCTTGGTCTTGGAACTGGCCGGCCTGGCCCCGGGCCCGTTCTGTGCTATGGTCCTGGCGGACTTCGGGGCGCGGGTGGTGCGCGTGGAGCGGCCGGGCTCCCATTACGACGTGAGCCGCTTGGGCCGGGGCAAGCGCTCGCTGGCGCTGGACCTGAAGCAGCCGCGGGGAGCCGCTGTGCTGCGGCGTCTGTGCGCGCGGTCGGACGTGCTGCTGGAGCCCTTCCGCAGCGGTGAGCCCGGGCCCCGCGGGCTGCTCTGTGGAAGTTCCCGCGGAGGGGAGGGGGCCTGGCCATTCGATCCAGGCTGCACCCGCCACACCTTTGCCCTGTTGCCGCAAGAACCCTTGTCGGCCCCAGCCTTCTAGATGTTTTTGCCTCCTAGGGTATTGTTAGTGATCATTCATCCCCAACTTGATTGTCCAAAACTTGAGTTCTGAGATACTGCTGTTGCTGGGTTTCTCCTTTGGCCTCTCTGACTCCTTCCCAAGTTCCTCTTTTTTTTTTTTTTTTTTTTTGCTAAGAAACGCTCTGTATTTGCCTTTCTTAATTAATTGAGGGTCTTGAACCCTGGAAGAATCTAATGAAAGCCATAGGATTCCCCTCCTGGAAAACTGCATATAGGCGGTTTTTCGGCTACAGTTTTGGAGTGCTGTACCCTCAAGCCTTCCACGGACCCAGGCTTACGCTCCCTGCCTGAAACGCTGGCGTTCTAAGTCGCAGCATCTGCTACCTGGAGCCCCGTTACCCCTTCCCATCATTTTCACCTTTTTGTAGACTTTCCCTTTCAGAACCGCAGACACTGGCATACACAGGTCCTGGGCATCGCCGTCAAGGCTGTCCGCCAGGCAGCTTCTACAAATCCCAAACTGAGCCTTTCCTTCTTCCTTCTAAAACAGCATCTCCACCTTCTGTATTATTTATTTCAGTGAATGCCTGAATCCGAAACTTGTACTTCATCATGGACTCCAGTTTTCCTTTCACCACATCCAATTTCAATGATTATCGATACAGTCATTTTGCTCTTTAGCCCACTCGGACTATTTCTCTCCATCCCTGCTGCAACTGCCTTGACATACGGGACACCAGGCTTATTTAAATGCGTTAACTCATTTAACCCTCATAGCCATATTTGAGGCTTGTAACAATAATGATTTAATAATTAAGATTATGTAATAATTTAAGAATACTCCATTCAAGATGAAGGAGGCTTGTCCAAGGTCTTGTTATTAGGAGGAAGGTTGGCTGGGACTATGGATATAGCCTCTGGGTGAGGGATTGTGACTGGTGTTTATCTAGGTAGATGACCAGAGGTTTTCTGTGATTTATTTTAGCCTTAGGAAGGTAAAGACAGTGAGTTTATTATGTAATTTTGATTACTTTTAATTCCAGGAAACTTCAGGTGCAGGTTACCTGGGGTTTGTGCTATAAATATTATACTTGATAGCTTAAAAACTCTCAGGTCTTATTGTCACTAACCTCTCTTTCTACAGATGGGTGCTAAACTTTTTCGTGAAGGTACTAATGCTAGGAACTTTAGCGCCTGTGGAAACAGATCAGGTGTGAATTCTGCAGGAGGAGCTCATGAGCTGATAGGGAAGATAAGTGTATGGATGTACAAGCAAGTGCAGCTGAGGTGGGATGTGGTAAACACTGATGTGGTATAGAAAGAGAGAAAAGGGATTTACTAAAGGCATGAGACCCTGCTCTGGGGATTGAATAAATAGGCTTGGATAAACCTAGAGGGAAACAGGGATGTACCGGGAGAAATTACATCCTGGAAAGAAGCCACACATTCCAGAAATGGTGGCTTCAGTCTTTGGGGCCTTAACTGCTGTAAACATGCCATTAGCCCACAGCAAATGTTATTAATATTACTTGCAATAGTGCTATTTTGTTTGTCTCAGAGAAGGGATTATCTCCATCCTCAATTCATACTCTCTTAAGAAGATTGTTACTTTTCTCTTAAGGTGTGATGGAGAAACTCCAACTCGGCCCAGAGATTCTGCAGCGGGATAATCCAAAGCTTATTTATGCCAGGCTGACTGGATTTGGCCAGTCAGGAAGCTTCTCCCGGTTAGCTGGCCATGATATCAACTATTTGGCTTTGTCAGGTATGTTGAAAAAAAATTTAGTCTATACTTTTATTCCATCAAGATCTACAGGTATGTTGATTAACAATAATTTTTAAAGGTGAAGATTTAAATATTTATCAGAATCAGGAGAGCATGGGTGTTTAAAATGGATTGGTTTGGGTCTTGAAACGATCATTCTCAACCTTCCCTCACTCCACCCCTTAACACATTTGAAGGATAATACATGCCCGCTACCATCATTTATTTACTACATTTGTTGAGTCAGTTCTCAGACAAGCCCCGGCTAGGAATTAAGAGGCTTACTGGGTACTAGGGATGGTTGCTCTGTAGTTTGAAAGTGTTGACATAGTGCGATTCTGACAGCTACTTCGCCCCACCCCAAAATCTCTACCCACCATTTTGAGAATCATTGCCTGAGTCATTGTTTCAGACTTCTATAAGTGCTAGAAGAAGCCCATGGTTTTCAGGTCCTAGTATCACTTTATTAGTGTGTTTGCCTATGACAACATGTGAGATAGGCCTGATTCCAGAATTCTAAGAACTGTGTGTTGTTGACTATAGGACGTTTCAGACTTTCTGTGAGTACACATTTAAAAGTTGAGGAAAGAAATGGGTAATAGAATTGGCTTTTCACATCTATTTAAAAATTAAATTCCTTTTCTTGTGTACAAGTATTTTCTTGCATTTCTTTCTAATAAGAATGAAAGTGCATTTACTGGTTTAAAACCACAAAATAAATAAGCATTTTCTTTTCCAAAAGTGAGTGAGTGAAAACTTAGCAATATTTGAAAATTTTGGTTGGAAGAGGTTTTAGAAAGGAAAACAACAAAGCAAGGATCCCGTCTTGAGGGAAAGCCTGTTTATAAGTTTACTGACTAAGCTCTTGGAAAAGTGATGTATACTAGCTTTCACTTAGATTATCTACTGGAGAGATTGCTTATTCCTCTAAGATGCTCACATATTTATTTTAAGAAGAGATTAAATTTAAAAGAGACATTCAATTTGTTTTTAATGATGTAGGTGTTCTCTCAAAAATTGGCAGAAATGATGAGAATCCGTATGCCCCGCTGAATCTCCTGGCTGATTTTGCTGGTGGTGGTCTTATGTGCGTGTTGGGCATCATGATGGCTCTCTTTGAACGCACACGCTCTGGCAAGGGTCAGGTCATTGATGCAAATATGGTAAGTATTAATTGGGGTAGATGCCTGCCACTTGTCCCTAAGTTTAAGATATGGATGCTTAAAATCTTTTTTTTTTTAAGAAGACAAGAGATAAATGACATTTGAAGTTTCAATCCAAGTTACCAAGATATCCTTTTCTTTTTAAAATAGCCTTGTGTCCTTTATGTATCTGTTAGAATGTCATATTTTGATCATCTATTCTTGGAGTCAGTTCTGTAAACTTTCTGCGACTCATCTGATTCCTATGTTGTTTTAGGTTGGTGCAAAAGTACTTGCAGGTTTTGCCAAGTATTTGCCAACCTAAATATTTCAGCAATTTTCCCCAAGTATCTCTTGTGCTTAGTATATCATTTTCAAGCAGTCATCATTCAAACAAAGTTCAAGAAGTCTCCCTCAGCAGGTAGAGAAAATTCTTAGGGATGCTGAGGTGAAATGGACCTCCCCGTCTAAATGTTCCTGCTGTGTTTTGCAGGGGATGCTCTGATATCATAGCGCTTCTGTTTGTTCACTGTCATCCACTGAGTGCTTGCCTCATGTTCTGCTGAGCACATTCCCTGTGTGATTTCTTCTTCTTCTCAAAACTGCATTTGTAATGCATTGTTGTTTTAAAGAGGAGGGAACGGAAGCATAGCCATTTGCTCAAGATTTCACAGCTAGTGGGTAAGAGAGCCCACTCCAGCACCACCACTGCATGTTTGCATTTTCACAGAAATTTGGAGGTAGGACGGAGAATAGATTTGAGGAGACAAGACTGGAGGTAGAGAGACCAATTACTGGGTTATTGCTGAAGAGATCAGGGCAAGTACTAAAGCAGTTAATAGTAGAGTTGGTTTGCATTGAAGGGACATTTGAGATGTAAAATTGCTGGGAATTGGTAGTGGACTGACAGGGAGCGAAGAGGGAGAAGTTAAGGCTGGCTCCCAGGTTTCTGGCTTGGATGACCTGCTAGTGTCCTGAAGGAGGACTGCTGGACACAGTGGTCAGAGCATAGAGTGGCAGCTGACTACCTCCATCCGAGCTCTGCCATTTACTAGCTCTGTGATCTTGGGCAAGTTATTTAACCTCTCTGCGCTGTAGTTTCCTTTGTAAAATGAGATAATAATGACATCCTCCTCACAGCATTGTTAGATGCTATGAGAATTCAATGAGTTCATCCATTGTTCAGTGTGGGAACAGTGCTTGGCGTACAGTGGGCCCTCTGTTAAAGTTTGTCATTGTGATTATTTTCACTAGAAGAAAATGAACTCAGTTTTGGTCATTTCAATTTTGAAGTGCCTTTGAGATATCCAGGTGGGATACTTGAGGTTAGGGACTGGAAACAGATTTCAGAGTCATTTGGGAGCCATATGAGACTATGCGATCCACTAGGAAAGGGGACAGAACACTGGCATTTAAGGAATGCGTAGGCAGAGAAGAGAAGCAAGGGCTGAGGACAGCTAAGGAGAGAAGCAGAATGGAGTGTTGTCATGGAAACCAAAGAAAGGAATGGTCAGAGGGTCAAATGTTGGTGGATACCTCAAGAGTTTAGAGACTGAGAGTGTCAACTGAATTGGGTCCTTGATGATCTTCACAAAATCCATTTTCTACCAGAAACCCCTCATCTCCAAAGCTTCAGCCTGCACTTCCTTCTCTTCATGGTGAATCATGACCCGCCCTGTACTGAATATGTACCTCTGGGACACTGTCATCAGGGCACATCTCACACTTTCCTGTGTGCCCTCTCTGAAGTGTATACCAGCGGCAGGGGAGCGTGGTTGATCTTTTGTGGGCCAGCTCTTGGCGTAGTCATGGCCTAGTCGCTGCATGAGATAGCAGCACCGGCTTTATACCAGTACCCGCCAAACTCAAGACTGGTACCTTCCACAGGGCTTCTGTGATCCACACAACTTCCTGAGGGAGACGTGCTACTGTCATTGGCATTGAAGACTTGAAGGCTCGGAGAGGTTAACTGCCTTCCTCTAAAGCAGATGACGGGAAAGGGTCCAAAGCACTGCCTGAGGCGGTTGGACCCTAAAGCCACTGCTTTCAACAACTTCCCCTGCTGCCCCATGGGCATGGTCCCTGGAGTCCAAAAGGAATGAACTAAGAGCAGAAATGGAACCTTGGGAGTGTTAAGGAGAATTTCAGGCTAGATACTTCTCTAGTAATAATTTGAATAATTTACTGAAGAGATGCAATTGAGTATCATCAAATATAAATAAAAGGTGATTGCTGCTTTCAGCAGAATGTAGCTAATCAGAATTATACAATGATTAGAAGATGGTAAGGTTGGCTGGGCATGGTGGCTCACACCTGTAATCGCAGCACTTTGGGAGGCCGAGGTGGGCGGATCACCTGAGGTCAGGAGTTTGAGACCAGCCTGGCCAACATGGTGAAACCCCATCTCTATTAAAATACAAAAAATTAGCTGGGCTTGGTGGTACGCATCTGTAGTCCCACTACCTGGAAGGCTGAGGCATGAGAATTGCTTGAACCCAGGAGGCAGAGGTTGCAGTGAGCCGAGATCACATCACTGCACTCCAGCCTGGGTAACAGAGCAAGACCCTGCCTCAAAATAAATAAATAATATAAAGAAGTTAGTAAGGTTTTAGGGTATGTGAAAATGTTGTCATCTTTCTTCTGGGCTCATATTTCCATTAGGGGATAGCAAGTATTTGCTAATTACTTAAGGCTAAAAGAATCAGTAAATCATAGTCATTACTTCATCACTAGGAACCGTTGTGGCACAGGCAATTGTAGAAGCTGATTGGGAGAGGCAGATACCTTCTAATAGGCCGGAAGTTTTCACATTGTTTAGCAGCACAATTCCAGACCTGGGCCTGCCTGTGAAGAGCTGGAGTCTGCCTTATTGTAGTGCTGCTTCCTTGGAAACTGTGGTTAAGATAACTCTGGAATATGGAGTGTGTTTTGCTGTATTTACAGTCAATCTGGGCCCACATGATGAGCACATTGTTGTTAAATTAACTGTAGCATAAAGCTGCCCCCTCACATATTTTAAGTTCTACCTAAAGGTTTCTCTTACATAGTGAGCTGTGACCTAACTGGATGTGTAAACAGACTGTAACCTACTTTTGTAATAAGCAGCAAGTCTCAGCCAATCACAGCTGCCGTACTTCAACCCATCACAGGCGGCCAGCTGTTCAAACCGTGTTCAAACAAGGCAAAGGCCCAGTTGTAACCAGTCTGGCTGGCTGTTTCTGTACCTCACTTCTGTTTTCTCTACATTGCTTTCCATTTTCTGTCCATAAGTCCTCTCTGGCCACAGGACTACACTAGTCACTCTGAACCTAGTCTGGTTCCACAGACTGCCCAATTCGTGAGTCATTCTTTGCTCAAACTCTTCAATTAATTTATCTAAAGTTTTTCTTTTAACAGTATCAAAGGTTGGTGGCAAATTGAGGCTGCAGTTTCCCTGTGTCAGGGGGCTCTCGACTGTGGCCTGCATGGTGTATGAGTAATGGGGCAAGAGAAGCCGTGTGCCAGGGTAGCCACTGCCAGGCCTTAGGATGAGACGAGGAGAGTTCCTGCTGTATTTCTTGGCCTGTACCCGACGCTGATGCTAAGGATTGCACCAGAGCTTGTTTGTGTCCTGAGTAGGCCCAACTGGACCTGTAACTGTTAACACGTCTATTTTTCAGCAATCTCATTAGGACATTCAACATATAAAAGAGATTAAAGGGGTATTTTATTAGCATAAAACATTTTATGTTTACGTACTCAATATTTATATATTATTTTGTCAGACCAGTGAAGCTGTTCTGAACACGAGCACTGGAAGTTAGAGTTTATGGGTGATTGTCTCATCACTTTCAGTATTCAGTTTATTACTATATTTCGTTTTGACCGGGAGTCTGAGGCAGGAGAATCGCTTGAACCCTGGAGGCGGAGGTTGCAGTGAGCTGAGATTGTGCCACTGCACTCCAACCTGGGCAAAAGAGTGATACTCCATTTAAAAAAAGAAAAAAAAAAAAAACGTACATTTTTAAAAACTTGCTTAAAATTTCAGATTGCATTTCATTTATGATGAAGCAAAACAAAAACGTTTTCTTTCCAGGTCAACTCACTACAGTGTCTAAAAACTTCTCACATTCTTTGGCCTGAACATGAAAGTCAAATAAACAGTATTCAGAACTCTCTGCTGAAACTCTCTCTTGCACTGTATGACAAGCTAGCTCACTTCCAGTTCATCTGTTATTGCCCTATTGATTTGGCATTAGGCTCTGAGAGAAACAAAGCTTGAGCGGAAAGCAGGCACTTGCTTGTTGAAGGTGCTAACTTGTTGGTTATGTATGAGTAAGCACAAATTAAGAGGGGAGGAGAACCATGCAGAGCAAAAGTTTTCCTTAATAGTGTTTCAAATACAAGGTAATATTTATGCAAAATTGGAAGGAAAAGCTGTATTTTATTTTTTATTTATTTATTTATTTATTTTTTTGAGACGGAGTCTCGCTCTGTCACCCAGGCTGGAGTGCGGTGGCCGGATCTCTGCTCACTGCAAGCTCCGCCTGCCGGGTTTACGCCATTCTCCTGGCTCAGCCTCCCGAGTAGCTGGGACTACAGGCGCTCGCCACCTCGCCCGGCTAGTTTTTTGTACTTTTTAGTAGAGACGGGGTTTCACCGTGTTAGCCAGGATGGTCTTGATCTCATGACCTCGTGATCCTCCCGTCTCGGCCTCCCAAAGTGCTGGGATTACAGGCTTGAGCCACCGCGCCCGGCCGAAAAGCTGTATTTTAAAGTCTAGCAACAAATGTTAATGAGTTGAGGCTCTGATGAGTCAGAATTTGGTATAGGATACATTTAAATATGTGCTTAAATAACAAACATAAAATATATTTAAAATAATGCACATATATATGCATATGTGTATATATGTGTGTGTGTATGTGTATAAATGTGGAACTCTAATTAATCTCTGTAATCCAGCCTCAAAGAAAGGCACTGCTGTAGGCCACTTACATGAACTCAGCTATTTGGTGATAATAAGTGTCATAGCCATAAATTCAGTTGTGTATGAAGTTTCAAGTTAAAAGGGAAAATTGGATATATCCAAAGATACATTTTGTGGTTGTTTCACAGCCAGTAACTGAGAAATTGCTAGCAGCTGGAACGAGGTCTCCTCTGTTGGTAACTTTGGAGACAAGGATGTTTTGAGGGCCTTCTCCCTTGGATGCTGGAGACATTAGGCTTATAAAAGACATAAAGATCAGAACATGGTCCTCTTCAAATAGACCAGTGCCTCCAGCCTTTGAGTTTGAGCCTTGTGGTAATTGTACTTTACCGTGTAATTGCTTCAGGACTCAGTGGGAAGGTGGCATTCCCAAACCGGTTTACCTGGACTCAGAAAATGCACATACCTGCCATCCGTATTGTTAGTTTATTTTATAACTTTCTAGTGATTATGAAATATAACATATATTAAATACTCAAATACAGTTTTCTTGGGATTGGAATGGAGCTAGAACAAGCCAAATTTTACTGTTATGAGATTTACCTTTAAAATGTGCTATGGTTCTTATATCTGTGTGTGTTTATAGGTATGGAGATCAGGAGATGCATTTTAAAAAGCTCTTTTAATTTTTAACTTTTTATCTTGGCAGTTTTTAACATTGTAAAAAGTAGAGAGAATAGTACAGTGATCTTCCATGTACCCTCACCTAGCTAAAAATTACCAGCATTTTGCCAATCTTATTAGAAATGGAGAACAAAAGTCATTCCTTCTAAGTCTTACAGTATTTTCAGAACTGAATAGTGCAGCCAATTGCTATTCTAATACAAACTGCTCTAACTCACTTTCTGGAAATACCAGAGAAGTTGTATAATTAAGTAGAATCTTCGTATGCTCTAAGATAAGAATTTTTATGCAAATATTTTTTTTAACTTGAATAGGAGAAATTGTTCATGCTTTGACACTTGAGTTATCTGGATTTGTTTTGTATTCTGTTTTCTCAAAGGTGGAAGGAACAGCATATTTAAGTTCTTTTCTGTGGAAAACTCAGAAATCAAGTCTGTGGGAAGCACCTCGAGGACAGAACATATTGGATGGTGGAGCACCTTTCTATACGACTTACAGGACAGCAGATGGGGAATTCATGGCTGTTGGAGCAATAGAACCCCAGTTCTACGAGCTGCTGATCAAAGGTAAGTAAACTTCATGTGTCTCCCTCAGCTCCCCTTTTGCTGTAGATGTTCTTTGGTTCTATTTTAAAGACTTTTGGAATCTATGATGTCTTTTATTATATAGCCACTTTCAAATTAATCTAATTATAGCCATCAGTATAATGTGGGGCATTTTCCATGGCTTTTAAATTGACCAGCAGTCTTACTAGTCTATAAAATGGCTGAGGGTTTTAAAAATAATAACCCCTTTTGTAGGATGTTCGGTGCTTTCATTTCACTGCTTGTGTTGGATAATCTTGCCCGTGTGTGCCCAGATCTTACTCTTCCCTAGAAATGATCTGCCCACATTGGTTGCTTTCCATTCAATATTCTACCAGCTGTTATTCCTTGGTAGATGTCCCTTATGGCACTTCAATGTCAGAAGTCACCAGAGCATGGAAAGATTTTGGCAAAAGAGATTCTGTTAGAATATGTTACTATATCACTATGCCTTTGTAGATTACCTGTCTTGCAGATTCTTGCCTTCTTGGCAAGTTGCCATAAATTAGCAAGAAAATTTGGGATCTCTTCTTCTCTAATTAAGTAATTGGATGGGAGTCATTTTGTTCCTGAGAAATGTTTGAATTTAAAATTCGCTCTATAAATAATGTAGAATCTAAGAAGTTTCAGAATATACTCTGAAGTGGTGTGAAAGCTGATCACAGTGCATTTACCTTTCTACTACAAGTTTCAGGTTTCATTGTTATGTTTGGTAGCTTTTCAGATGCATATACTAAAAGTTATTTGTATATAGCTGGAATGATTTTTTTAATTTTTCAAATTTTTGATGTGTTCTCATCTGATGGAATAATTGTGTTTGCAAGCAACTGAAAGCATTTTATGATTAAACATACTAACTTCACCTATTCAAATATAGTTGGAAAAACTATAGAAGAACAGAATGGTTTATCTAGATCAAAAAGGGTACCTCTCTGTCCAGAAATTAAAAAGCTTGCCTTTCGTCACTGCTCCAAATAAATTGGAAGCTCTGGCTGCTCATGATGCTCTGGCGGAGCTCTGTGGAGCCATGAACACTACCAACTGCAGTCTGACGAAGACAGCAGACCAGTTCTGGTCCTTGGCCAGGTCTGGGAGAACTGACCTTGCTGAAAATGCAACAGGAAGCAGTATCGTGCCAGGCGAGGCAAACCCTACTCAGTGTGAAGCGATGACCATCGTTGCAGCCCAAGTCATGGGGTACGGTGTGGCTGTAACTGTTGGAGGTAGCAGTGGCCATATTGAGTTGGATGTTTGCAAGCCAATGATGATTAAAAACTTAGTGTTACACTCAGGCTGCTGGGGGATGCTTCAGTTTCCTTCACAGAAAACTGCATAGAGGGAATCCAGACCAATACAGAAAGGATCAAGAAGCTAATGAAGAAGTCGCTAATGTTGGTGACAGCTCTCAACCCTCATATAGAGTATGACAAAGCAGCAGAGATTGCTAAGACAACACCCCAAAATGGATCGACCATAAAGGAGACTGCCGTTGAACTTGGCTGTCTCACAGCAGAGAAGTTGGATGAATGGGTAAAACCTAAGGACATGCTGGGTCCAAAGTGACTTAAATAAGTTTTAATGAAAATAAATATGTAAAATTTTAAAACAGTACTGCACATTTTAAATAATTCAATGTGACAACCTCCCAGGACTCCTCAGGACCTCAGTCCTGGACTTGTTATTGTTGCTGTTTGTTTAATGATTTTCTTAAATTAAATCTATATTCTTTGGCGTGTGCAGCCACCGAAGTCAACTGTGTTAGCTTCAGCTAATGATTGGACAGAAATGTCCTTAAATGCCTTTTTTTTGTTTGCTTGTTTGTTTTAATCTGGGGGACAGGATCTCGCTTTGTTGCCCAGGCTGGAATGCAGTGGTGTGATCATAGCCAACTGCAGCCTTGAACTCCAGGGTGCAAGCGATCCTCCTGCTTCAGTCTCCCAAGTAGCTGGGACTACAGGCACACATGACCACACCTGGCTAATTTTTTATTTTTTGTAGAAACAGAATCTTGCTATTTTGCTCAGGCTGATCTTGAACTCCTGATCTCAAGCGATCCTCCTGCCTCAGCCTCCCAAAGTACTGGGATTTCAGGCACGAGCCACTGTGGCCCTTAAATGCCTTGAACCAATAAATCTCCCATCTTTTTCTGAAGCGCTACGTGCCTTAACTTCTTGCTTGTGAAGAGCCTCAAGGTCAGCCAGAGGTGAGAGAGGAGGGCCTTTTCAGATCTCTCCCGGGCATTCACAGTGTCTTGCACGTGGGCATGTGTGTGGCCTTCTCAGGAGGTGTAAAAAAAATTCTCAGGAATATGTTGGAGCTTTTCAAAGCCCCCTATGGATATACCATTCCCCAGTTTTTTCCTTTTAAGTTTTTTGGTCAGCATCTCATTAGCTGCAATAAGTAATACCACCTAAGACAGCTGTGATAAAATAATGCCTTTTTTTTTTTTTTTAATCAGCATTTTAGGGCTAGAGCAAAGTGAGCTCTGAGTTAGATCACAGAATGACAAGCCCTGAGAATGGAGCCTTTCAGGGACCTGCCCGACAGGCTAAATAATGACAGTTCTCTGGGGATGGTGTTTTTGGGGGAAGCTCCAAACTTATTTTCCTCCTCTCGGGTCTCTTCTCCTGCTGGTTTTCAGAACTGACCAGAGTTGAGGGGAAGTTGCTTTTCAAGGCTACCACAGGGAGAGGGATGAAATTGGCACAAGTTCTAACACCACAAAGCTCACTGGTCTTACTGAGATTCAGCTGTTTTTCTTGAATAAATGCTCCTTGGATTGCTACAAGCTTTTAATTTCCAGAATTATGAAAAAGTTAATTCTCACAGTTGTTGTTAGTGTTCTCATTGCTTTAACACAGGTTTTTGAAGGCTCTCATTCTGCCACTCTGGAAGTTAACTCCCTTCCTTGATGTATCCTGTTATTTTAAAACATATACGGTAGTCCTCTCTTATCTTTAGGGGATGCATTGCAAGATCCCCAGTGGATGCCTGAAACTGCAGATAGTACTAAACCTGATTGCTGTCAATTGGAAGATGTTTCTATTTATGTCTTCTACCCACAAAATTAATGCATTTTCCATCTGTATTAAGCACTTACCATGTACTATAGCTATAACTTTTCAGTTTGAGTTGTGACAGCAAAACTAGCATGAATTTATTTTTCCTTCTCCCCTTCTTCATAATCTCATGAATATAAGATTCATTCTTAACCATCAATTTTAGCAACCTCAGCTTACAAGTTTTATTCTTCCCCTAAGCTGAGAGCTTTCACCTTTTCACCTAAGGGAAGCACTTTAGGCTTCTCTTTGGCATATCCACATTGCTAGCATCACCTTCACCTACAACCTTTGCGGCCCTTAGGAAGTGAAATAAGGGTTACTTGAACACAAGCACTGCAATATTGCAGCAGTCAACCTGATAACCTAGTTGGCTACTAAGTGACTAATGGATTGGTAGCCCCACAGTGTGGATAGGATGGACGTGATTCATGTCCAGGGCAGGATAGAGCAGAACGCTGCAAGGTTTCATCATGCATCATGCTACTCAGAACAGCATGCAGTTTAAATTTATGAATTGTTTATTTCTGGAATTTTTCATTCAATATTTTCAGACCACGGTTGACTGTGGGTAACTGAAACCACAGAAAGCCAAACCTCAGATGAAGAAGGACTGCTGTATGTGTGGAGCAGACTCGTTTTTCACATCCACACTTCACCTCAATGAATAAGCCTTTCTGGAAACACTGAAAATGAAACAAGACAGCATTTTTCTAGCAAGGTCATCGTGCCAACGCCTTAACTCCTGATCACCTTCTCCTGGGTGTTCTTCTGCTGAGTTTAAACTTTGTAACTCCCCTGATATTTTTACAGCCCCCTCTTTTTGCATCCATAGCCTTTTATGGTATCCTTAACCCTCATCTCCCTTCAAAGTTTACGTAGGATCCTTAGCTGACAGATGGCTTGTGCTCTAGGAGATAGCATGTTAAATCACCTTGCACTTTATCTACCTAGTCCATGCCAAAATGCCTCAGCATTATCTCTCTTTTATAAGATTTATTTACAAAAATACTACTTTTACTAATCACATATGCATTTCTTCTCTCTCAAGTCCTACTGGACAAACCCCCACATCTGTAATAATTTTTTGAGGGCCGGGTGCGATGGCTATGCCTGTAATTCCAGCACTTTTGGAGGCTGAGGCAGGTGGATCACTTGAGGTCAGGAGTTCAAGATCAGCCTGGGCAACATGGTGAAACCCCGTCTTTACTAGAAATACAAAAATTAGCCAGGTATAGTGGCACATGTCTGTAATCCCAGCTGCTCGGGAGGCTGAGGCACGAGAATCACTTGAACCTGGGAGGGGGAGGTTGCAGTACACTGAGGTCGCATCACTGCCCTCCAGCCTGGGTGACAGAGCGAGACTATGTATCAGAACAACAACAACAATAATAATAATAATTTTTGAGGTAGTACTAATTACATACCTAATTTACTTCCCTTTGTGTTTTAGATCTTTGAGACCATACTTTAATTTATATCTTCAGTTTCTGAACATAAGTATGCAAAGTCTTTTTAAAGTACATACTCTGCTGCATCCCTGCTATTTTCTAGGACAAAAAAATCTGAAAACACTGAGAATTTTATGACATTTTGAGATAGCAAGGTTCTTATAGTACAATCAGGTAAGCAATAGATAATTTTCAAAAGCTGTTTTATCAGGAGATAGTTTTCAAAAGCTGGGTGATCTCTGTCACCCAGGCTGGAGTGCAGTGGCATGATCTCGGCTCACTGCAACCTTTGCCTCCTGGGCTCAAGTGATTCTCCTGCCTCAGCCTCCTGAGTAGCTGGAATTACAGGTGCCCATCACCATGCCCGGCTAATTTTTGTATTTTTAGTAGAGATGGAGTTTCACCATGTTGACCAGGCTGGTCTTGAACTCCTGACCTCAAGTGATCTGCCCCCCCCCTTAGCTTCCCATAGGGCTGGGATTAGAAGTGTGAGCCACCACTCCTGGCCTTCAAATTATTATTTCTAAAAAATACAAAATAACAATTGTTGGCAAGGGTATGAGGAAACGAAACACTTGTGTACTACCAATGAGAATGTAAAGTGGTGTAGCCACTGTCAAAAACAGCATGGCATTTCCTCAGAAAATTATACATAGAATTGTATGATCTAGCAGTTCCACTTCTAAGTATATAACCAAAAGAATTGGAGGCAGTGACTCAAACAGATATTTGTATATCTGTGTTCATAGTGACATTATTCACAATAGCCAAGAGGTAGAAGCAACTCAAGTATACATCAACAGATGAATGGGTGAATAAAATGTGGTACAGACATAAAATGGAATGTGTTTCAGCCTGAAAAAAAACAAGAAAATTTCAACACGTTACAACAGAGATGAATCTTAAAGACATTATGCTGAGTGAAATAAGTCAGTCACCAAAGGGCAAATAATATATGATTCCACTATGTGAACTATCTAAAGTGGTCAAATTCATAGAGACAGAAAGTAGAATGAATGGTGGTTGCCAGGGGCTGTGGGGAGGTAGGAGCTGGAGTTAATGTTTAATAGGTTCAAAGTTTCTGTTTGAAAAGATGAAAAAGTTCAGGAGTTGTGTGGTACAGATGGACGGTGGTGACAGCTGTAAAGCAGTATGAGTGTACTTAATGCCCTAGTACTGTGCACCAAAAAATGGCTGAAATGGTAAACTTTATATATATTTTACCACAATTTTCAAAAATGAAATAAAAATTTAAAATTGTATGTTTGCTAGGAAAAAAATAAGCAATACAGATTTTAAACAGTAAGAAGGGAAAATTTTCCTTTGTTCTTCCACTTTGGGAAAATTTGGGATGTGGCCTTCAAGAATTTTTATTGTACATATACAAATGCACAATTATTCTATTCTATTTTATTTTTTGAGACAGGCTCTTAAACTGTTGCCTAGGCTTGAGTGCAGTGGCACAAACATCCTGCTTCAGCCTCCCGTGTAGCTACGACCACAGGCCTGTGCCACCATGCCTGGCTAACTTTTTGATTTTTTTGTAGAGACAGGGTCTTACTGTGTTGCCCAGGTTGGTCTTGAACTCCTGGGCTCAAGTGATCTTCCTGCCTCAGCCTTCCAAAGTGCTGGGATTACAGGCATGAGCCACAACACCCAGCAATTATTTTCTGTTTTACAATTTATAATTTATATATATATAATTATATAAATTTATAGTTTATAGCTTTTTATACAACAATATAGCAAAGACGTTCTTTCATGTCAGTACAAAAGATCTTTACCCTCACCCATTTTATGTAGCAGCCATATCATATTTTTTACCTGCCTGTACTAAAATTTATATAACCAATTCCCTATGCAAGTTCATTTACATTTTTTCCAATTTTTCATTATAAAAATAATGTTTATGGCTGGATGCAGTGGCTCACGCCTGTAATCCCAACACTTCGGGAGGCCGAGGCAGGCGGATCACGAGGTCAGGAGTTTGAGACCAGCTCAGCAAACATAGTGAAACCCCATCTCTACTAAAAAATACAAAAAAAATTAGCCAGGCATGGTGACAGGTACCTGTAATCCCAGCTACTTGGGAGGCTGAGGCAGGAGAATCGCTTGAACCCGGGAGGCAGAGGTTGCAGTGAGCCGAGATCGTGCCATTGCACTCCAGCCCGGGCAATAGTGGGAGACTCTGTCTTAAATAAATAAATAATAGGGAGGCTGAGGTGGGAGAATGACATGAACGCGGGAGGCGGAGCTTCGAGTAAGCCGAGATCGCGCCACTGCACTCCAGCCTGGGTGACAGAGTGAGACTCCGTCTCAATAATAATAATAATAATAATAAAATAATGTTTACAATTGTCATCCTGGACATATATCATTGAATACTTACAACATGAAGTTTGACTGCTTACTATATACTTAATATTATAAAGCAGTAAAGTTTATGGCATGTACTTAAAAGAATAAGCATTTTTTGTAGTCGTGTGTCGGGGGCGGGGGGTAGATTTTTTGAAATCAAAACATGCTTTCCCAAGTTTTAAATGGTATCTGAATCCCCAGGCTAGTTCCTGAAAATCTATTTGACTTAAAATACCAGAAATTTCATAGTGATTTTACCATAACAACTAGCCACAATCTATAACTGTATTTATACAATTATGGATTCTGAGACTTGGGACTGGATTCCAAGTTCCATATTGGAGTGTCAGGAGCACAGCAAACAGCTCACCTTAAACCACTGGTGTTCAATCCTGTGGCCTTGGTCAGGGTCATGGGCAGGATGGGAGATGGTGGGCTGCGAAGCCATGGTAGACAATGGGAGAATTGGGGTGTTAGAGGTAGGGTAGTATCTGGGGACTTTTGATTTCTAGTATTTTTCTAGCATACAAACTATGACCTGTGTAGTCTCAACTATAAAGTTAAAGAGAGAACATATTGGCTGCAGCTTTACTCAGTGTTATGATTCTGATCACAGTCTGATAAAAAGCAGCTGTTTTAAAAGCATGTGAAGATCACTACTTTTTGCTCGTTGCTCATTTTATGTGCCTTTCACTCACAGAGTTCAGGGCAATCAAGAAAGAACAAGTGAAAGATATCCTGTAGATTATAGTGATAACCTGAAACTATGGCCTCCTATCCATCCTGGTATTTGAATGGGACTGGTGGTTACAGAAGAAAATGTACTTATATATTCCACAGGAGACTGCTTACAAAAATCTGGAACTGTGTTAGTTCTTCTTATTTCCTCATAGTCCTCAAAACCTTAAGAAGAGGCTTCAGTATTTATGTCTTCTTACCTCTATAGGGACTTTACCATCTTCAGAGCAACTTAAAATTAGCCTTGATTGTCAACATGCTAGAGAAGGAAGGTATTCTATAGGTGAGGATTATTCAATTAACTTGGCTAAACTTATACACAGTGTTATGCATAAAGAAAGGGCCTTTCGTTATCATTTGACACTTAGCCATGCACTTTTAAAAACCTGCTTATAGAAGAAAAGGAACATTTGCACCAACTATTGTAAAGTGGCCCTGCTCTTTGGGTATAATTTAATCAGCACTGGAGTTTGGGCATGTCTGCAGGGGTAGGCCCACATAGTCAGTAAAGGAAACACAGACGGGGTCAAGAGCTAGAGAGGCCACTTTTCCTGTTAAATCCCCAGGTAGCTGCTGTCATGATCTCTGCACTGTGGTCTTGATGGGCCCTTCAAGTTCCTTTCATGCCGGAGAGGAGTCTGCATGCCCCACTGTTGACTGGCTGGCTAATAAGTTTCTGTTTTGTTTGTTATAGGAACAATTTGCATGAGTCTTTGGTTACCTTACAAGTCCTTTATCCTAGTACAAAGCCCTTTGGGGCTCTTTTATTTTAAAAATGTATGTATATATGTATATATGTATGTATATATGGATGGATGGATGGATGGATGGATGGATTGGTTGATGGATGATGGGGGTCTTGCTGTGTTGCCCAGGCTAGGCCTTGAACTCCTGGGCTCAAGCAATCCTCCAGCCTCAGCCTCTTGAGTAGCTTTCACTATACTCATGCCATCACTCCTGGCCATTCTAGCTCTTTTATTTTAACAAAATGAAGATAAATGAATGTATTTATAAAATTGCAATCCTGAATTAAATAATTTGTCTTCAGGCTTCTTCCTTGGAAACTGAGATGGTCATGTATAAAATTGTTCATATTTTTTATAAGGTTTGAATACATTATAGAGAATAGGGAGTTATTTTAACTCAGTATGACTGGCTAATAACATCCTGGGGAAATTTTTTTTCAAAATCTACTCAGAGGTAGGAAATCAATTTCTGGAAACCAGACCATTGAGAACAGACCACTTTTGATGAAATATGAATAATAAAATCTTGGTGGTGACAAGTCTGACTACTTCTGCCCTCTCCAGCCTTTGACTCCAACCTTAAACTGACTTTACATTTTTTTCTCTTGACTCCTTTGAGAAGCCCTTATAGAACATTTTATTTTGCATAGTACAGTGGGCTCAGCATTCATTTTTATTGATTATAATAGCTCTGTTCAAAGCATGATAATTTAAGAAATTATATTTTTCCTCAGGACTTGGACTAAAGTCTGATGAACTTCCCAATCAGATGAGCATGGATGATTGGCCAGAAATGAAGAAGAAGTTTGCAGCTGTATTTGCAAAGAAGACAAAGGCAGAGTGGTGTCAAATCTTTGATGGCACAGATGCCTGTGTGACTCCAGTTCTGACTTTAGAGGAGGTTGTTCATCATGATCACATCAAGGAACGGGGCTCGTTTATCACCAATGAGGAGCAGAGCATGAGCCCCCGCCCTGCACCTCTGCTGTCAAACACCCCAGCCATCCCTTCTTTCAAAAGGGATCCTTTTGTAGGAGAACACACTGAGGAGATACTTGACGAATTTGGATTCAGCCGCGAAGAGATTGATCAGCTTAAGTCAGATAAAATCATTGAAAGTAATAAGGTAAAAGCTAGCCTCTAACTTCCAGGCCCACAGCTCAAGTGAATTTGAATACTGCATTTAAAGTGTAGAGTAACACATAACATTGTATGCATAGAAACATGGAGGAACAGTATTGCAGTGTCCTACCACTCTAATCAAGAAAAGAATTACAGACTCTGATTCTACAGTGATGATTGAATTCTAAAAATGGTTATCATTAGGGCTTTTGATTTATAAATACTTTGGGTACTTACACTAAACTGTGGTAGTTATTCTGCCTTCCAGTTTGCTTGATATAATCTGTTGATATTAAGATTCTTGACTTATATTTTGAATGAGTTAATATATCATAATTTATGAAATAAAGCTTTCTTTTTCCCTAAAGTGTACTTGTCCTTTTAAGTTTGTACAACGCTAAGAAAACCCTTTAAATACCATTTAAATAGGATTTTGTAACGCTTCTAAGAAAACCCTTTAAATACCATTTAAATAGCATTTTGTGAATCTTTGAAATATCTTTGGCTCTATTGTTTACCAAAATGAATGTCCTTAAATAGAGAAGTCTGACCATTTTAATTTGACAGGAAATCATTCAGTCAGTGTCTTTGAATGGGAATGTTGGCAGATGATCTCCGGGTTTCTGGCAGATAACTCCCGTCCCTCTGTCTAACCCTCTCTGCTGAGAGCCGGCCTTCTCTGTGCAGCTGCCTGTCAGCCTCACTGACATGCCTCTTTTTCTCAGATTGTGCCATCATCTGCTTCCTGCCAGGCAAGTCTTTCTCTCTCACAAGTCTCCTGCTTCCATTCCCACCATGCCTATCTCTGCCCTCATAGGTCCTCAGCTTATCCTTACTTCACTGAGGCCACTGCCCAATTGCCCCCCTGCAGAGAGTCCTTTCCTAGCCTCTGTCTAAAATGGCAGCCACCTAATCACTTGCCATCCCCTCTCCCTATGTTGTTTTTCTTTGTACCATATATCACTACTGACATATATGCTTATTAACCCCAGTCTCCCCTCCCACCCCCGCCAGCCCACCAACACACACTAGAATGGGAGCTTTATGAGGGATTTTGTATGTTTCATTCATTGTAAAATCCCTAGTTCCTAGAATAGTGCCAAGTGCATAGCAGAAACTTAGTAAATATGTATAAAATGAATACATCTCAAGAGTGAAGTGCTGTCAATTCTACTTTAACAGCACTTGAGTCCATTCCCTCTGCCTATCCCCCATTGCACTTTTCATTCAGGCCCCTCTTATCTCTTCCCAAGACTCCAGTTCAGTTGCCCTATCAGCCTTGACCTCTAGTATCATTGCCTTATTATTATTATCATGTTACTCCACTGGGTATGTTTTTGATACCACACTGAATTTTCAGTCCTGCAAAAATCTTTTGGTGGTCTTTTTTCCTACAGAGTAGAATATAAACTCATTTACGTAGCATATCAAACCTTTACTTACAACAAGACTTCTATCTAGCTGTCCAGGCCCATCCCTGTCCTCCTGTTCCCCAGGACTTACGTTGGACTACCTGAAATTCCTAACTATGCTATGGTCTCTCTTGTTTCCATTCCTTTCTATATACTGCACCATTATTTTCCAGGACTATCAAGACCCCTTTGCTCCAGTCTGTTGATCTAGCAAACTCAGACTGGGCTGGAACACAGCCTTCTTTGTGAAACTTCCTGTGCTTGTCAGCCCTAGGGTAGTTTTGTACAGTGATTATGAGTTGCAGAGTCAGAAGGGCCTTGGGTTCAAATCTCACTGTATCATTGTGATGTCTAAGACAATGCCTGTGAAGTGCCTAAACATCCTAGGTGCTCAGTGTTAGCTTGTATTGTTAAGGCCCTTTCTATGTTTCCATCTCACTTCATACACATCTGCAAGGATAGTAATTGCCTTTACTATACTTTACAAAATTATTCACTAGGCCATATGTTCCCAGAGTAATGGCTCTAGCAGGCAAAATAATTACTTGGAGATACTGTTAAAACAGATTCCTGAGCCCCTTTCCAGAGATTCTACAGCAATGGGTCTAGGGTAAGAACCGTGAATGTGCATTTCCACCAAGCTTCCAGGTGATTATGATTCTGGTTCAATGACTACACTTTGAGTAGCACTATCCTAATGGATATTAACCAAATCTTTTAACCTTGGTTACTTTTATAATAGGTGCTCAAAAAAATAGCTGTTCAATCGACCAGTGAGGGAAAGGATAAAAGCAAGTTGGCAAAAAATCTGTAAATAAACAGGCTAGCTTAGAGCATTGATTTCTGTAATTAGTTGACTTTACACAAAATGTTCAAATGAAAAATTGGTTTTTGTAGGTTGTGAACTTTTAAAGGGTGAATATATAAAAGCAAGGTTAGTAGCTTTTGTTAGTGACCCATACTTTCCTTTTTCTGAAGAGTCTAAGACCCTGTGCAAAAAAATGTTACACCTCTATTTTTCAGTTAACTTTTGACAAGCTGTAGATTTAGAAATAAGTAAAGGGGACAGGTAAGGAGAAAATAGGAAGTTTTAAGGAGAGTGGAAGAGAAGGAGGCAGTTGAAGGTGGCAAATTCTAGTGAAAGAATGATATATTCTTGAAGACATTGATATACACTTATTTACATTCTTGATTCTACAATGTAGGAAATGGTGAAATGCCACAAACTGTATGGTGATAAATAAAAGTCACATGAAACAGGGTGATAGGCTGCATCCAGGCCTTTAGTCTTGGTGTTCATGATATCCCTGTAAGCACATTCGAACTTTAGCAACAATTGCATCACACTATGTAATTTGCAAAATAGTTTCACCTATATTGAATCAGAATGCCCTCAACTGCAAAACACAATATCCAAAATAATGAGGAAACGTGTTGGCTCACTACCTAGAGTCCAGAGGGACGGTCAGTTTTAGGGTTGCCTGTGTCTAGTCACTCGGGCCTGTTTCCCTGCGGTTTTCTGGGCTGTCAGCTTTCCATTCTCCATGTGTTTGATTTCTCCTCAGGCTAGTAGCAAGTTCTGGATCTTATACCCACACACAGCAATATCCAGAAATAAAGATCTCAGGAGCCCCCAGTGAGTCGTCTTGTGTCTCCTTGGACTGAGTTAAGTTAGAAGCCTTTCTTATACCAATCTTTGAAAAAGAAGACAAGCTAACAATGAGCACCTAGTTTTATGTCTTTACATAAAACCAGCCTGCTCCCGGAGCTTCCCTGGATTCAACTTCCTAAAGGCATGTGATGAAGGGGAAGATTCCACTATCGAATCCAGGTGCCATCAGAGTAGAGGGAGTAGAGAATGGATGTTGCGTAGGCCATCAATAAGGTTCATTATGCGCAGGATCTCAACTGTCCTTCAGCAATCAATTGTAAGGGGAAGGTGGGGCAGTTTTCTTCATTTTACAGATGAGAAAACAGAGACTCAGAAGGGTTTCTTAATTCATGTTTCCCTTAGCGCCTCGGTAATTTTTTCATGGTGGCTTAGGCCAAATTAAATATGTAACCATTCAATTTATAAATAATTAGGTCCCAACAAATTAAATATTTATGTCCTACCAACTTATTAGCTGTTTAAATATATAATACACATAAAAGAAAATATATTTTTCATTTCTGTTTCATTGTTAATCACAACTACTTACTAAGGAGATGTATGCACCTATTGGACAGTGTGCAACTTCTCACCTGGAATGGGATTGGACACTGCTGCCATCACTTTCTGCTGCATGTTAATGTCCATATAGTACTTGCTTTTCTATCAGACTGACTGGGAAACCCAGTCTCACAAAAATATGAAATTATCAGAAGGATTATAGTGCAATCTTATGTTGAAGGCATGAACTACCTCATTAATAGTTCATGTGATGTCTGACAGATGTTGAGTTTCATTATGTTAATGTGCTCAAATTTTTAAATATTCTGAGATACTCTTGTGAGGTCACTCTAATGCCCTGGGTGCCTTGGCACAGTTTTAGAAATTATTTGCTCAGGAATATGCAACTAGGAAGAGGCAGAATCAGAGTTTAAGCTTTCATATTCTGGCCTTCCGTCTTGTTCGTCAACCATTTTTAGGAACTTTCCCATAAGGTTATGTTTTCCAGCCCAGGCATGGAGGATCACTTGAGGTCAAGAGTTCAAGACCAGCCTGGGGAATATAGCTGGACCTCCATTTCTACAAAATAAAAATAAAAAAATTATCCAGGTATGGAGCTGTGTGCCTGTAGTCCTAGCTACTTAAGGGTGGGGCAGGAGGATCACTTGAGCCCAGGAGTTTGAGGCCACAGTGAATTAGGATTGCGCCACTGCACTCTAGCCCAGGCAACAGAACAATACCCTGTCTCTAAATAAATAAATAACTAAATAATAAAAAGATTGCTTTCCCTACAACTCAGACTTTTCATTTGAACTCAGGGTCCAGCAAGGAAAATATAACCCACTCGAAATCTTTAAAACGGAGGAAATTTAATATAAAGAATCCCACTGGTGATTAAAGAGCAGAGAAGCCCAGGAGATATCGAGGCAACCCTGATATGAACAAAACTAGGAAGCCAGGACTACTCCTATGAATGCAGGGGTGATGGGAAAGCTGGTGTTACCTGGACCCAGAAGCCAAAGTTGCTGCACCCACCTTGGAGACACAGACATTGCCAGTAATACCTCAGGGAGAAGAAAGAAATCTAGGGAAATATCCTGGCTTCTTTCCTGCTCTCTCTCCCCTAGTCTTCCTACCAGTGCATCCTATTAGCCAAATCTACCTAGAAGCCAGAAAACAAGGGAACCCTGGAAATGTAGCCCCATAAGATAAAGAGCACCAAAGGAAATAGATCTGAGCAGACAGGCAGCACAAAATGTAGTGTGTATGTTTTATTCACTCAGTAATTCCTTTAGAAAATATTTATTTCCTGGGGATGACATAATGAACAAAACAGACCTGTTCTCTGCTCTTGAGGAAATCAAAGACAAACACAGGATATGGAATAAACTCAGAATTATCTTATTGTAGAATGTATTAAGTACATTGAGGAGAAATATCAGGGCGATCTGACAGCTAATGATTTGAAGAAGGGTGTGACCTACCACCATTTTAAATCTAGTTATTTCACTCCTGAGCTATGTGTGTAGAAAACTTGTAGTCAGGGAAAAATAGAATGTCTGTATTTATAAAAAGAAGTTTATAAAAAGATATCAATTTATTTACATTTTGACATAACCTCTATGTAATAAGGCTTTATTACCTCACAGCCATGTGTGTGATCATGTGTAATAGCGTGTGTGTGTGAGAGAAGCCATGTGTGTAATCATGTGTAATAACATGTGTGAGAGAAGCCATGTGTAATCATGTAAAATAACATGTGTGTGAGAGAAGCCATGTGTGATGTGTAATTGTGTGTTCATGAGAGAAACCATGTTTGTGATCATGTAAAGAAAGTGTGTGTGAGAAGCCTTGTGTGATGTGTAATAACACGGGTGTGAGAGAGAGAAGCTGTGTGTTTGATCATGTGTAATAGCATGAGTGTGAGAGAGAAGCCGTGTGTGATAATGTGTAATAGCATGTGTGTGTGACAGAAGCCATGTGTCCGATCATGTGTAGTAATGTGTGAGAGAAGTCCCATGTGTGATCATGTGTAATAGTGTGTGAGAGAGAGAAGCCATGTGTGTGATCATGTATAATAACATGTGTACAAGAGCGAGAAGCCGTGTTTGAGCATGTGTAATGACGTGTGTGTGAGAAAAGTCATGTGTGTGATCATGTGTAATAGCATGTGTTTGTGAGAGAAGCCGTGTGTAATAGCATGTGTGAGAGAGAAGTCATGTGTTTGATCATGTGTAATAATGTGTGAGAGAAGCCACGTGATCATGTGTAATAGCATGTGTGTGAGAGAAGCCATGTGTGTAATAATGTGTAATAATGTGTGTGAGAGAGAAGCCACGTGTGTGATCATGTGTAATAGCATATGTGTGTGAGAAGCCATGTGTGATCGTGTCATAGCATGTGTGTGAGAAGCCATGTGTGTGATCATGTGTAATAATGGGTGTGAGAGAGGTCATGTGTGATCATGTGTAATAGCATATGTGTGAGAGATGCCATGTGTGTGATCATGTGTAATAGCATGTGTGTGAGAGAGAAGCCATGTGTGTGATCATGTGTAATAGCATGTGTGTAAGAGAGAAGCCATGTGTGTGATGTGTAATAACGTGTGTGTGAGAGAGCCCATGTGTGTGATCATGTGTAATAGCATGTGTGTAAGAGAGAAGCCATGAGTGTGATCATGTGTAATAGCATGTGTGTGAGAGAGAAGCCATGTGTGTGATCATGTGTAATAGCATGTGTGTAAGAGAGAAGCCATGTGTGTGATGTGTAATAACGTGTGTGTGAGAGAGCCCATGTGTGTGATCATGTGTAATAGCATGTGTGTAAGAGAGAAGCCATGAGTGTGATCATGTGTAATAGCATGTGTGTGAGAGAGGCCATGTGTGTGATCATGTGTAATAGCATGTGTGTGTGAGAGAAGCCATGTGTGTGATCATGTGTAATAGCATGTGTGTAAGAGAGAAGCCATGAGTGTGATCATGTGTAATATCATGTGTGTGAGAGGCCATGTGTGTGATCATGTGTAATAGCATGTGTGTGTGAGAGAGGCCATGTGTGTGATCATGTGTAATAGCGTCTGAAAGAAGCCATGTGTGTGACCATGTGCAATAATGTGTGTGAGAAACCGTGTTTGTGATTATGTGTAATACCATCTGAGATAACCGTGTGTGTGATCACGTGTAATAACGTGTGTGTGAGAGGGAGAGAAGCCGTGTGTGATCACGTGTAATTGTGTATGTGTGTGTGAGAGAGAGAGAGAGAAAGAAAGAGAGGGAACAGTACAAAGGAGGATCCCTTTAGAAAAATATTCCAACGTCTTAAGGAGCCAGAGGGCTCATTCACAGCTGCTAATCTCTGTCATGCTTTCCAGCACCACCCCCTCCCTCTCATCATAACTTGTGATCTTAGAGGCAGGAAAGAATTTGAGCCCCTCCCCCAGCCTGACCATCTCTGTTGGTTGCTCGGCCAGGCTCCGCAAACCCAGTTTGAAGCACAGACCCTAGCACCACACAGGAGGTGGTGGGTTCGCAGGAAGGTTCCTCTCCCAGTGGCCATGGGTGGCAACAGTGGGCAGGCTGGTGGCCACATCTATAAATCCCTGGCTGATGATGGCCCCTTTGACTCTGTGGAGCCACCTAAAAGACCCACCAGCAGACTCATTATGCACAGCATGGCCATGTTCGGACGAGAGTTCTGCTACGCAGTGGAGGCAGCGTATGTGACCCCAGTCCTGCTCAGCGTGGGTCTGCCCAATAGTCTGTACAGCATTGTGTGGTTCCTCAGCCCCATCCTGGGATTCCTGCTGCAGCCCGTGGTCGGATCGGCCAGCGACCACTGCCGGTCCAGGTGGGGCCGCCGGAGACCCTACATCCTCACCCTGGGAGTCATGATGCTCGTGGGCATGGCTCTGTACCTCAATGGGGACACTGTTGTAGCAGGTAAGTCGGCTGCACAAGGTGGGCAGGCAGGGATATGTGTCCTACTGTGTACCTCTGCAGGAGGAGAATATTAATTTGTTTGATCTTTCCTAGAAATTTGTTACAATCGATCTCTCCTAGGTTACAATGAACTTCCCCTTTGACAAATTTGGCCCAGATTCTGTGGTAGGGGAGCCTTTACTTCTAGAAATATCTAAATAAATATCTTTCATTGTTGTGAAGATTTAAAAATAGGATTAAATTTGTATCTATTTTATCAAATCTGTATCTATTTTATCAAATTGAATATTTTTACATATTTATCAATCGAGTTACTTTTTGAGCCCATTATGCTCTATTTAATACTCTTATCAAATTGACCAGCTGCCAAATAGCTCCATAAATATTTACAACAAATCACCTGTGTATCCAAATGAGTTAATTCTGTTCATAGTTTTATGTAGAGCATTTTAATAGGCAGAGGGCATAAGCCCATCAGCTCAAGAGGACCTTTCTGGCATTGTGAATTCTGGACAAAATCAAACCTGAGGGTAGGCATTTTTTCTAGCCATTAATCAGCTACCAATTAATCAGTAGTTGATGGTAGTACAATAAAGTTGCATTGCAAAAAGGATCGCTAAAAATAGCACACATTTTTAGACCATTAACTCTCAAGCCAGCAGAATAGATGATTATGAGGCAGGATAATCAATTATGATTTGTACATACTTCAAAGAAAGCGTAAATGTACAAATGTAGGCTATTTCCGGGAGAATGAACAAAAAGCTGGCAAGTGCTATTGACTGTAAGGAGGATTACTAAAGGACTGGAGGTGAGAAGCGGCGGGTAGTCTTATTGTTCATTTAATTTTATACTGTAATTTCTAAAACGTGTAGATAATCTATGCTATTCTTAAGTTTAAAAAACAACCTGAAACAAGAGAAACAACAATGTATCTTTTATAGGAGATTGGGTAAATGAATTACAGGGTATCCATAGAATGAAAATCCAGCTATTAAAAATTGTGAGGAGCTGAAATTATATGAAGAAAGTTGGTTACTGCGTCAGTGCTGTTCAAAGATGTGGCCGCTGACCTGCCCCTCAGCATCAGCAGGGGCTGTTAGACATGTAGTTTCTCAGGCCCACTTCAGGCCCACGAATTGAATCAGAGTCTTGGGAATGGGGCCAGCAATCTGTATTTTAACAAGACGTACAAGTGATAGTTCAACATGCCAAACTTTGAGAAGCACTGCATTCGACTACCATTGTACACCTGTGTCTGCATGTGCAGAAGTGAGTAAAAGGAGGCCTCAAAGCCTGACCTTCAGTGGGGCTGGGATTGGAAGCATCTCCCTCAGCTTTTTTTATATAATCGGAATTGTTTGCGATAAGCATGCATACTTTTTTATTTAAAGAGATATTTTATACACCAGAAATTTCACTAATTAAAAGTGTACAATGCAGTGACTTTTAGTATATTCACAAGGTTGTGCAACCATCACCACTCTCTAATTCTAGAATATTTTCATCACCCCAAAAAGAAACCCATTACCATCAACAGTCACGTCAGCTTTTCTCCTATGCACCAGCCCTAGGCAAGTACTAATTTACTTTCTGTCTCCATAGATTTGTGTTTTACGGACTTTTGTTGCATAATTTTTAAAACCTGAAAAAAAAAAAAAAAGGTATTTTTATTTGGGAAAAAAAGCAAAATAAAAGCAAGGAAGATGATTTCATGGCAAGAAGTTTAGGTGGAAATTACAAAACACGGAGGATTCTAAAACAGGATTTAGGAGACCAATGTTTATTTTTCTTTTAGCTTTGATTGCTAACCCAAGGAGGAAGCTGGTTTGGGCCGTAAGTGTCACCATGATAGGTGTGGTTCTCTTTGATTTTGCTGCTGACTTCATTGATGGGCCCATCAAAGCCTACTTATTTGATGTCTGCTCCCATCAGGACAAGGAGAAGGGTCTCCACTACCATGCCCTCTTCACAGGTAGGGAATATTCTAGAAAGTCTCTCCTTCAGCTCCCCAGACAATGAGGTGCTTCCACTAAAGCCATCCAGTGTCTCTACACGTGGAGTTTTTCGAATGAATGGGTCAGTTGATGGGCTGCTCCCGTCACGCGGGCCCTGTCTCCCTGTGCATTTCTCTGAACAATCAGCTTGTGACTGGTGCTGCAGTTTCTGCAAAGGAAGTTTACAGAAGAGCTTTCTTAAGAATGCTTTGTGGAGACAATTACAACTGAAATGAAAAGAAGCCTTGTGGATTGCGCATTTGCATTAGAGCAGTGGATCTCAAGCATCAGCAATGTAGCATCCACATTCCTTAGGAGGTCATTGAAAATACAGTTGCCTGGGCTCCTTCTCCAGTTATTCTGATTCAGTGGGTCTGATGCAGGGCCCAGACATTTGTATTTTATTTAATAAAGATCCCCGATGATTTTGTGGCAGGTGTCCTAAGAACCACATTTTAAAAAACAAAAAGAGAAACAAACCAAGCAAACAAAAAGCTCCATGTCTTAGAGATTTCTTAGTTATATAAAGGGTTGGCATTTCCTCAGCCTTGTGGTTTGAAAAAGTTCATGCCAGGAGGAAAATGGGGGCTCTCTTGATCTCTTGGGGCTGTTGCCAGCCTACTTTGGTTACTGTTTGTCAATTGTTTAGAGCAATGCTACTCAGAGCACCAGTTAGTACTGTGCTAGAACTAGGCATTGAAATATAAGGTGACAGGAGGAACCTGGCCCAAGATGATTTTTATATCTAAGAGGGGGACTCTGTCAGCCCACCTTGTTTGATTGTCTTCGTAGCCCAGCCAATGCATTTATTTATGTTTTGATGTATTCTGTCTTCTTCCATGGCCAGGTAGGTCCATGGAAAGCAAGAGCTCAAGTTTTGCTCACAGTTTCTGTCTCTAGAGCTAAGACTGCTGCCTGCCCGTGGAAGCCATTGGAGTCAATATTTGTCATTTGAGCAAACATTTGAGTAGTTGAAAACATGAAGGAGTGAGGCCATTGGAGCACAGTTGGTAGATCCTCCTCTGTGTAGGGAAGGCAGAGGGACAGGAGTGCAGCCCTGTCTGTCACTGGCCCCTGCCCACTATGTCTCCAGATGCTTAAAGGCACCTAAGACATGTCTAGGGCTTGAGACTTCCCCCGCCTCACCTTTGCTCTTTTCTTCCCTTCCCATTGCACTTTCCACCTGTATCTTCTCACTCAGGTTCTCCCACCCCACTGGCCTCCTTCTGTCTCTGGAGTTGGCCCAGCCCATCATACCTGCCCCAGGGTTTGGCATGAGCTCTTGCCCTGCCTGGGACACCCTTCCCCATATAATCCCATAGTCATGCCTTTATTCCACTCGGATTCCTCATCCGATGTCTCTCACCAGTGAGGTCTTTCTTGGCTACCATACCTGACATACCCTACCTACCATACCACTCCTTTTTCTCCTCATCCTTATTGGATTTGATTTTTCTTTCTAGTGCTTATCACTGCCAGACTAACTGACTGGCTATTTTTTCCTATATCCTCTGTCTCTCTCTCTCCTTCTCTTTTTTCTTTCTGGTTGTCTCTCCCATTTAGAACATCAATCCTAGCTGAGCAGACCTCTTGTTTTGTTCTCTGATGAATCTTCAGTTCCTGGAAGTGTCTGCTACATAGTAGGTGCTCAGTAAATACTAAACAAACATTTCTCAAATACCCCATGTATGCTAACAACCCTGTATTAGGTATTTTCACTTACATTATCTCAGTCCTGACAACGGCCATGTGGAGGTGGTGTGATTCCCATTTTTCAGATGTGGAAGCTGATCCTTGGAAGCAGTGGTGTGCTAGAGCTGGCTCATGCTGGCTTGTTGAGAATCAATTGTTAAATTTTAGGAATTCAGTGAACTTGTTGACATCACATTGCTGGCTTGAAACTGGCCGTGATGGGAGTATTAAAACTCTAGAAATTGGCAAAGCTATAAATCATGGCTTTTTTTTTCTTGGAGAGCCAGTTGTTAAATATTTACCCAAAGTCCACCAATTGGAGTAGGGGAGGAAGTTCAGTGATTAAGTCACTTGCCCATGGTCCATAGCCAGAATATCTCAGAACAGATTCCAACTTCGTTTCCCTAACCTGAATCTGACAATGTCTTCTGTTTTATTATAATTTGCTGAAATTAATTACAAAGTCATAGGAGCCTTTCTGGCTTCTGAACTGGATATTAAGAGTTTATTGATCGGCCGGGCGCGGTGGCTCAAGCCTGTAATCCCAGCACTTTGGGAGGCCGAGACGGGCGAATCATGAGTTCAGGAGATCGAGACCATCCTGGCTAACATGGTGAAACCCCGTCTCTACTAAAATACAAAAAAAATTAGCCGGGCGAGGTGGCGGGCGCCTGTACTCCCAGCTACTCGGGAGGCTGAGGCAGGAGAATGGCATGAACCCGGGAGGCGGGGCTTGCAGTGAGCTGAGATCCGGCCACTGCACTCCAGCCTGGGCAACAGAGCCAGACTCCGTCTCAAAAAAAAAAAAAAAAGAGTTTATTGATCTATAGGACATTGGACAATGTGGCCACCACTTCCCAGATTACAACTGTATTAGATGTGGCTAAAAGACCTATGCTTTGTTGCCTTGATATTAGAAAACAAAACTCTGTGGTAGGGAAACTTTTCCAAGGCTAATACATGATAGTATTGTAAACCAGAATTAAAATTCTAACCCCCAGCTAACTGAAAGATCCTTCCTCTCGGCCAAGGGCATCCTAAAGTAAATCTGAAATACTAGTTTAGGCCATGATGGGAATGGCTGGTTGGACATGCCTCATTGTACCTCTGTCCCTTTGGAGTTCAAGCACAGTTGATCAGCATTAACATTAAAGCAGAAACTTTAAAACTGACAAAACGGACTGTTTGTAGCAATTAGGTATCAACATGACAACAAAGTGGGCCCTGAAAGAAATAGAAGTATTTTACCCCAATGAAGGGGTGGCCTGCCCCTCCACACCTGTGGGCGTTTCTCGTTAGGTGGAACAAGAGACTTGAGAAAAGAAATGAGACACAGAGACAAAGTATAGAGAAAGAAAAAGTGGGCCCAGGGGACTGGCGCTCAGCATACAGAGGACCCACGCCGGCACCGGTCTCTGAGTTCCCTTAGTATTTATTGATAATTATCTTTACCATCTTAAAGAAAAGGAAGTGGCAGGGTAATAGGATCATTATAGGGAGAAAGTCAGCAGTAACACATATGAATAAAGTTCTCTGTGACATGAATAAGTTTAAGGAAAAGTGCTGTGCCTTGATATGCATATGTAAACATCTCCATAAACCTTTTTAGTGCATAAAGAGCAACATTGCGCAACCAGCAAGCTGCCTCCAGGCACTTGTTTAACAAAGCACACCCTGCACAGCCCAAAATCCTTTAAACCTTGAGTCACCACAGCACATGTCTCTTGCAAGGACAAGGTTGGGGGTAGGGTCACAGATTAACAGCATCTCAAATACAGAACAAAATGGAGTCTCTTATGTCTACTTCTTTCTATATAGACACAGTAACAGGCTGATCTCTCTTTCTTTCCCCACACCCCAAAGTACATTTCTTTGATATATTTTGAAATGGCTGTGAAAAGCTGTCTCTTGTGGGGAAAATCTACCTTCTGTACTCCTCACTCTTCCCTTTCCAGTTATTTTCCTGATTTAGGATAGAATTAACTAAAGTGTCTGACACCTTTTTAAGTCTGATGAGAAACATTTACAATCTATTCTCTCTGAAGCCTGTGACATGGAGTCTTCATCCGTATAATAAGAACCTTGGTTTCCACAACCCCTTATATTAACTTATATTAACTTATATTAACTCTCTTCTATTGCTTCCAAGTCTATAGATAAAGTCTTTCAACCAATTGCCAATAAGGAAATCTTTGAATCTTCCTATGACCTGGGAGTCCCCACTTTGATTTGTCCTATCTTTCCAGACCAAACCAATGTACATCTTACATGTACTGATTGATGTCTGATGTCTCCCTAAAATGTATAAAACCAAGCAATCTGTAGCCCTACTGTCTTAGGCGCATGTTTCAGGATCTCCTAGAGCTGCGTCACAGGCCATGGTCTTCATATTTGGCTCAGAATATATCTCTTCAAATATTTTACAGAGTTTGACTCTTTTCATCAACAGTATTTTTATGAGTTTAAGACAATAAACACTTGAGATTTTCTGTTGATATTAGTATACGGTATGGTGCCAGCAAACATCAATAATTTTAATGTTACCTTCATTCAGGCTCTTACTACATCTCATCTGAGCTTTAGTACTGTTGACGGAAAAAAATTAAAATATTTGAAGAAGTTTATTCTGAGGCAAATATGAATGACTATGGCTTGGAACACAACCTCAAGACGTCCTCAGAACAGTTGCCCAAGCTGGTAGAGTTATAGCTTGGTTTTATATATTTTAGGGAGCTAGAAGTTACAGGCAAAACTATAAATCAATAAACGTAAGGAATACATTGGTTCAGCCCAGAAAGGTGGGGCATCTTGAGGAGAGAGGCTCACAGGTTATAGGTAGAGTCAAAACTTTCAATTGGCAATTGATTCAAAGAGTTAAGCTTTGCCTAAAGAGTTGAAGTCAACAGAAAGAAATGCTTGAGTTAAGGAGGATTGTGGAAACCAAGGTTCTTGTTATGTAGATGAAGTCTCCAGATAGCAAGTTTCAGAGAGAAGAGATGGTAAATGTCTCTTTTTGAGTCTTAGAAGGTGTCAGGCTCTCTAAAAAAAAAAAAAAAAAAACCAAACTATTAAGGGAAAGAGGTTCTCTACAGGAAAAAAATTTCCTCCACAAAAGATGGCTTTACAGGGGCATTCAAAAATATATCAAATAAATATATTTTGGGTAAAACACATTAATTTTCTTTAGGGTTTGTTATCTGTCATGTGATGGTATACCAGAGTCAGGTTGGAATTTGGCATCCTATTGCTACAAAGAGTCTGTTTTGTATGGCAGTCTTATGATCTCTGTTTTAATGTTAATGCTGGTTAGTTGTGTCTAAACTCCAAAGGGAGGGGTTATAACAGGGTATGTCCAACACCTCCCTTCCCATCATGGCCTGAACTAGGTTTTCAGGTTTCTTTGGGATCCCCTTGGCCAAGAAGGGGTGTCCACTCAGTCAGTTGGAGGCCTTAGAATTTTATTATTGGTTTGCAGTACTCATCCTTTAACTGTTCTCTAGTCTCCAGTTTCTTCCCACTCCAATTGAGCCAACTGATAGCTTCCAGATTCATATTTTTAAAAGCCAAACATGACTAGGACACTTTCCTGCTTGATGAGCTGCAATGGCTCCTTATGTGCCTCCTAGGTGAATAATATTTTCCTAGACAGAGGTTCAAAGCTGCCACAATCTGTTCCCATCCTACTCTCCAAGCTTTACTTCCCATTACTCTTTCCACATTCTCTGTGCTCTGAATACTTTTTCATCATGTTCCAAGGAGCAGCAGGCAGGTCGGTTTTATTCCCTGCATCCCTCACTCCTCTACCACTGCCTGGCATATTGTAGGTGTTCAAAATAAATACCAGTGGTACAAATGAAGGAGCCAGCCTTTCCTTCCTCAGGTTCTGGGTCTTTGCTCACATTGAAGGTTTCTTTCCCCTTTTCTACCTGTGGAGATCTGCTTGGATGCTCACTCATTTTCTAGGAACAAAGGCCCTCATTCTCTTCCAAATTGCAGGTATACTTAATTTCTAACTTGGTCGGGGACTAGATCCACAAAATAATCAAAGCACAAAAGTTGATTGAGTAGATGAACATAAAGGTGCCAGTGAGGTAGATAACTCCATCAGGGAGAGACCATTGAGGCTGCAGTTGATCACACATACATCATGAATTTTCATCTCCTCCTGGGGCCTTTATGGTCTGTTTGGGCTGCCATGCCAGGATATCACTGACTGGGTGGCTTCAACAACAGAAACTCATTTTCTTACAGTTCTGGAGTATGGAAATCCAAGATCAAGAGCTGTCAGGCTTGGTTTCTGGTTAGGCCTCTCTTCCTGGCTGGCAGACAGCCTCCTTCTTGCTGTGTCCTCACATGGCCTTTCTTCTGTGCACCTGCACCCTCACTGTCTCTTCCTATTCTTATGTGAACACCAGTCCTATTGGATTTGAATTAGGGCTCCACCCTTACGATCTCATTTAACCTTAATTACCTCTTTAAAGGCCTTGTCTACAAATTCAGTCCCATTGAGGGTTAGGGCATCAACACAGGAATCTGGGGAGTAGAGGGACACAATTGAGTCCATAATTGAGCCCTTTCACTTTTACCCTTGTTGCCACTGAGTCCAGCTCCTGAAGCTTGGATGGGATGTAGAGGGAGCACACGTGCTTTTCTCTCCCTTCCCTCCTCCCCAATCCCTTTTCTTTTCCTTCTTTGCATAATGAAGATATTCTAGAATTTTGAAATAAACAAGAAAAACACAAAAGGTCTTTTTGTGTTCATAAGAGCAGTTATGGAACTGGAGTATTGTGTTCCAATCTAGCTGTTCTCAGGTTCTCATGCAGAATGCTCCTTTTAAGATCTTCCTGCAGGGAGGAGAAGAAAATCTCTCCCACCCCCCTCATGCCTCCGACCTCCACCCCATCCTTGGAAGGAGGGGCAGTTGGTGGCAAAGGGAAATTTGGCTCACACCCTGAGGAAAACATTTTACCACTTCCCAGCTTAAATAAACAGCTCAGCTCCAAAGGGCTACTTTCTTATAGTCTCTTTCTTGGCCTTTGCCATTTTCCACCTTCCATGTTAGTTATTTGAATACATTTCTAGTCACACTCATTACACCATAAACTTCTTGAGGGAAGGGGACTATCCAGCGGTAACATACATGTGAATGAGTGAAAGGATAAGGGACGTGTGAATGAGAGACAATGTTATGTGCACTTTAACGATCTTTTGGGGGGACTGGTACTGCCACCCTAAAATCCAGGTTGATTTCCTTCAGCCCTTCCCCGTGTTCTTGCCCCCTTCCCTATCAGCACTTGGTATATGCTGAAGGAATAGAATGATTAGGAAGGGGTTGGTCGCAAGTCACTAAAGCCAACAAAACAGTGGCTTAAAGACAGAGGCTTATTTTTCTTATGTAACAAAAAGTCTGGAAGCAGGTGTCTTGCTGGCTTTCAGTCAGCTGTTAGATGTCAGAGCCAACAATTTCACGTTTCCTTGGCTGCTTTATGGATATGTTGCCTCCTGGATACAAGACAGTTGATGCGAGTCCATAGTTCTTGTTCGTTTAAAGACAGGAGGAGCAGAGAGGAGGGTCAGGGAGAAGGAATGGGGAAGGGGAAAGAGCCTACATTAGCTCTTTAAATGAAGAAAGCAAATCTGCCCTAGAAACCTCCCCTCCCCCACAGTTCTGCTTGTTTCTCATTAGGCAGAATTGGGTTATGTGAGCATTCAGTGGCCTAAAGAGGTTGAAGTGAGGGTTTTTCGGGGAGTTGGTCATGTATCTCCCTAAACCACATTGAGGTTCTATTAGCAAGAAGGAAGGAGTAATTACTGTTGAATAGTCAAAGGTGGTACCTATCACATAAAATACAAACACAGTTGAATGTTAGCTTAATAAGAATAATTAAAGACCAAGACTATTATAAGAAAATGAATCAGAGCTTTTAAAGTCCCATATATGAGTAAATAATGAAAGGATAATTATATTTTGAAGTGATATACTTCACTTCTCACAGTTTTACCTGATCTGCACATTTGTTCACTCTCTCCCCTGTATTGTAATTTACAATGTATTTATCTCCCCCTCCTACAAGATTCGTAAACTCCCCCATGAGGGTTTACCTGCAAATTCCCCATGGCTTCTAATTCATTGCCTTGCTGTTAGCAGGCACTTAAATATGTTAATTGTGTAAAAGGAGACCCCAGGGTTACATAACCCTGTTTATAATTCATGGTTTTACATGACACGACAAATTGCACCAATTAGACAAATATGCTTATTTAATTACGTTCCTTTGTCTCATAACCAGCACTGAAGCCCAAACCTCAGCCAGTGCATGTCTTTGGTCATATGGGAACAGCTGAGGTTGTGTGGATGGCTCAAAGCAACTTCTTTCCCCGACTAGAAAAACAACTTAAAACATCTTCCTCTTGTAGGACAGTGCATGGAGTCTCTCACTTTGTTTAAGGCTGATTCTAAAGTCCCTGACTCAGTGACAGTGACCGTCGACATTATTCGTAAATATCTCTTAGATTACTCCTAAAATACAATATGCTTTGTTTTGTGTGTACAAACCTGCATATATATATATATATATATATATATGCAGATTTATCTCTCCTTTAATGTTTACTCCTGAAATTAATAGAATTACCCATACTATTTAAAATGTTACTCTTGTCTTTCTTGTAATCTCTCTCTTCCTCCCTGTGTTCAAAGTGTGAATAGTTGAATTCCGATGAGTCAAATGTGGGATATGTGACCCCACTGTGATATCCTCACTCTGAACTAAAAACTGCATTAAAAGATGAGTGAAAATAACAAGCAGGGCCTTGTCACTCTGCCCTGTCTTTGCATACACGCCAAACTTCCTGAATTTACATGCCCTTGGCAAAGAGATAACTACAGCATTCCACTTGAAACAAACATTTTCTGGCAAAGGCATGTTCAGTGTCAGGGCCCATTTTGATTTTTCATCAACAGCAAAATATTATTCACCCAAGGAATCCAATCATCCCAGTAAATTGAAATTCTTTTTGTTTGTTTCAGGACTGTAGTTCTGGCCCAGCATTTCCAAATGCTTCATAAATAAGCGTCCAAGGGTTCATTACCAAAATATTTCCCAGCATATTTCTGACATTTTTTGAGATTTTCTAGAGAAAAGACTGTACTGGCTCCTAGGGAGACATTTAATTCCTTTAGCTTCTGTCTTTCATATTTAAAGGCAACTCTACCCTCCTCCATCCCTGGCATATGTGGTAGCCATGGTAGGTTTGGTGGGTCCACCCGCATCTTCTCACCACACAGATCCTTCACTGCTGGGTGCCCCTGAGGCTGTGGAATCCAGTGAGCTAACAGAGTGGTACTCACCAGGGAAGGCTGGAAATTCTTTTATACGCAGGGAGTCTAACCAAGCATATTTCTGCTGCTTGAACCCAAGACTTTACTGTTCCTAGCAGTGGGCTTTCTTGCTTGGCGGGAGGCTGGGATCAGGCATAACAGGAAAGGCCAGCCCTGTTCAGTTCCTGGTTCCTCCTATTCACTGCAGAGTAGCCTCAGCATTTCTGAACTTTCGTTCATTCACAGGCTTGCAAATCTCTACACCATGTCAGTTATTAACTGCCTTGCAAGGGTCACAGGCACAGCACAAGGAACCCTCTAAAAGGTATAAAGAGGGTTCCTAAAGAGATGAAACACCAAATGTTTATATTCACTTGATTTCCACTATCTCCACTACGGCTGCAAACATTTTATTTGTAATGACTCAGTGAGAAACTTGCCGCACTACATCTTTGGAAAAAGAATGGGTAACTTGTCAGGTATCAGCTTCTTTTAACTTTTGTTTTTTAATACTTCAAAGTATGCAGAAAAAATGTGAACATGCAACAAATGCTCTAAATAGTAAATGACTAAGGGCTAAGAAAAGAGTCTTAAAAATGAAATTGAAACATGGGACTCTTGGACTAAACTTTTTACACAGTGAAAAGGAGCCATTTCATGTGTGAGACTGTTTTAATCTTTTCTCATTTATGAATCATCTCTAGATGAGTGGTTTTGTTTCATCAAACAAAACCTTTGAAGTTCCACCCATGGTAGAGTTTCACATCTCCTCATTTGGGCAACTTGGAAAGGATGTGGCCAGGGCAGAAACCAAGGATACAGGGATTTCAGCTTGTGGATAATAAGGGTGATTTATGCAATTTAGGGTGATAGAGTCTCCAAATTGCCATGTCTTTTCCATTCAAATGTGATCAACACAACTCTCAAAGAATCTCAAAGTCAGATTAGAGAAGCGGGAATCTGGGGGACTTTGTCCTCCCTCTTTCCTCTGCTCGAAAGTGCTTTCCCAGGTACCAATCGGCAATTGACTTTTGGCCTCCTTGCTTTGTTACTCTGATTACAAACACACACCCCCAGCCCTGACTCCCGTCACAGAGGTACCCATCATTACCTGACATGGTATTATTTTTTCATTTATTTATTTTTGTAGATCTGAATCAAACAGATCTTATTCAACTTTTTAGAATGAGGAAAACAAATGATATAAAATAAGTCATAAAAAATACTTTCTTATCCTACTACCTCAAACCATTTTCAATGTCTTATAAAATGCTCACCTAGCAAATATGAAAAGCTTCAACACATTCTTCTTTTGTAACTTCTGCTGCAATAAATGAGATATTAGCAAACATACAAACTTCTTCCTTATCAACCATAAAAGTTGGATTACTGAATTACTATATTAACTTGTATGATGTTACTCATATTTTTTTTTTTTTTTTTTTGAGATGGAGTCTCGCTCTGTCGCCCAGGCTGGAGTGCAGTGGCGCAATCTCGGCTCACTGCAAGCTCCGCCTCCCGGGTTCACGCCATTCTCCTGCCTCAGCCTCCCGAGTAGCTGGGACTACAGGCGCCCGCCCCTGCGCCCGGCTAATTTTTTCTATTTTTAGTAGAGACGGGGTTTCACCATGGTCTCGATCTCCTGACCTTGTGATCCGCCCACCTCGGCCTCCCAAAGTGCTGGGATTACAGGCGTGAGCCACCACGCCCAGCCTACTCATATTTTTATTCATACACTTTTAATGAGATCATTGGCAATACATATATTATTTTCTTTAACTTTATTTTCACATTAAGCCAACGTCTGTTATATAGCCATCAAAAAGTAAATTACACAGGTTTATAGTCCAATTTAAGCTCTAGCGTCTTAGAATCAGCCACTTTCTAACCTTTCATGAAGCCTTCCTGTTTTGCAAAACTGTGATCAGCATGAATTGCAAACATACCTGCTTCAGTACAAACATTTCTCAGGTCTCCTCCACTAAAGTCATCTGAAAACTTCACAATTGCTCCATAATCAATTTCACCATGCTTTGTAATGGGACTTGCATGGATTTTCAATATGTCTAACCTTGCTTGTTCGTTTGGCAAATCAATATGTATTTTTTTTTCTATCTAATCTTCCTGGATGCAGCAAAGCAAGATCCAGTGTATTTGGTCTGTTGGTAGCCATGATTATTTTAACTCTATGCAGAGTATCAAATCCATCCATTTGATTCAGTAACTCCAAAAAGTTATCCGAATCTCTTTGTCAGCTGAAGTACCCTTGGAAAACTGACAACCATCAATAGCATCTATTGCATCCATAAAAATGATGCATGGTGGATGGTCCCTGGCATAATTAAACATTTCTCTGATCCAATGAGCACTTTTACCAGCGTACTTGGCTACAATAGGACTAGATACAACCTTTAAGAAATTGCAGTCCTGGCCAGGCATGGTGGCTCACAGCTGTAATCCCAACACTGTGGGAAGCCAAGGTAGGTGGACCTGGATACCATGGTGAAACCCCATCTCTACAGAAGATATAAAAATTAGCTGGGAAACTGGGTGCGGTGGCTCACACCTGTAATTCCAGCACTTTGGGAGGCCAAGGTGGGTGGATTACCTGAGGTCAGGAGTTTGAGACCAGCCTGGCCAACGTGGTGAAATTCTGTCTGTACTAAAAATACGAAAATTAGCCAGGCATGGGGGTGCATGCCTGTAATCCCAGCTACTCAGGAGGCTGAGTCAGGAGAATCGCTTGAACCCAGAAGGCATAGGTTACAGTGAACCAAGATCATGCCACTGCACTCCAGCCTGGGCAACAGATGAGACTCCGTCTCAAAATAAATAAATAAAAATTAATTAATTAATTAAAAATTAGCTGGGCGTGGTGGTGCACACCTGTGGTCTGAGCCACTCTGGAGGCTGAGGTGGGAGGATCACTTGAGCTGGGGAGGTGGAGGTTGCAGTGAGCCAAGATTGCAGTACTGCACTCCAGCCTGGACAATAGAGTGAGACCCTGTCTCCAAAAAAAAAAAAAAAGGAAAAACATTGCAGTTCAGCTGGCTAACAATAGCTTGTGTGCCAAGAGTGTTTTTCCTGTTTATGGTGGTCCACATGACAAACAGCCTTTTAAAGGTATTATTCCTACATGCTGGAATAACTGGGTTTTTAAGTGGTAACCCCTCAATTCCTGCATCTATTCTGATAGCCCTCCAATCTCAGAATAAGAAACATCCCAGGATCCTCATGAGACAGGTTATAAATCAGTGGCTCCACCTCTCTTGGTAAATATCTCATGATAGTTAGTATAGTCCTATCCAAAGCAACTCTTGTTCCTGGCTTCAGCTACTTTTGTGAAGCTGTCGACAACAACTCTCAACATGTCTTGGTCCCTCTACAGCTTTAACAATGAATTGTTCTTCTGTTAATTGTTTAAGCACATTACTCACAATCTGCCCAACACTTTTTAGGGCCTTCAGATCATTTTCAGGCTTTTCATATGGCTTGGTAAATTCTTTGAATTGTTTCCTTAGCTCCTTAAGATGGCCGTCCATCTCCATGCACTCCGGCAGCTTCTTGCAGTAGTCCTGAAACATCTTATCTCTAGGGTCTGCCATGATGAGAAGCGCCATTTCTTTATTGTTTCTTGTCTGTCTCTCTAACCATCATATAAGCTCCTCAAGTACAAGAACATTGTGTTTCCTGTTCATTGACCACTATCTTGAATAGTACTTGAAATATGGAAGGCGGTCAAAAACTATTGGTGGGATGGATATTCAATTTTAACATTCTCATTTTATCAATGATTAAGCTGTGTTGTTGAGAGGTAAAGTGTCTAACCCAAGGTCACACAGCTGGTTAGTAATAGACTAGGGGCAAAATCAACCAACCAACCAACCAACAAGCCAGCCAACCAACCAGCTAACCAAAGATGTGGTTCATGAGTTCATCTGGATTCCTCTAAAAGTTGAACCCCAGAGGTTTGTATACAGATGGTTTATTTGGGAAGGGATTCTAGAGAGCAAGAGTAAGGAAATGGTGGAGAGGAACAAGCCAAACAATAAGCATTACAGAGCTGGCTCTGAGAAGGCTTAGGAAGGGCACCAAATAACTCTCCATGTAGGGGATGAATGCGGGAAGATTAATCCAGTCTGTACTGACTGACTAAGGGTGGTACCATGGGTTTTGTAAGTCCTGAACCCCAGCTGTTTCTGTCTTCCCTCAGGTTAGGCACCATCTAGATGCATTTGTCCAGTGCAAAGCTGGCCAGAGCTGGCTTAGATTTGGTCACTGCAGCTGCTGCTGGAGCAAGGGAGTCAGGTGGGGACCGAGAAGATTTGCTGTGGCTCACAGGAGCTGTCTGACTCAACTGATGACTTCTAGTCCTGAGCTTTTTCATTTTAGCATTTGTGCTCCGTGCTCCCTGGTCACCACTAGGAGGAGTTAAAGCATTTTGCAAAATACTTCACAGTGTGCTGAGCCATTATAACTCAGAACTGGAAATATTAGTTCTGTAGACTTTAAGAAAGCTCAAGACAGCCATAAATGGTTCCAGAACGAGACCAATTAATGCCTGACCTCCTGCACAGCCTTTTCTTCCTGGAGTTCTTAATGCTTCCATGGGGTCTGACCAGGAAATGAGGCACCTATCTTCTCTGCTCTTGGATCCCCCAAGCCTTCCAGGGGAAGGCTCCAACTCTAGCTAGGCCCATCAAGCAGGCAGCAAGACCAACACTGCCTAAGGGATTTACCAATATGTGTGCACCCATCATGAATTCTCTGTCTAGCCTGGGAAGCCTGGTGCTTAAAGCACATTTCCTAATGAATCTACTCTCTATGCCTTTGCAGCCTAAGGACTTTTGGAACTCAGAAGCAAGACAAACCATTCTTGTTTCTCTGCTCTGTACTGTTACATCCTGTCCTCAAAGCAATGAGGCATCCTGGCCCAGCTTAAATGTGAAGGAAGGGCCCAATGAGAGAAAGGGAACCAGGTTTACAGGCAGGGGGATGGAAACAGTGAACAATATTTTAAACATATTATCTTAGCATCTTTGAAGAGAAAAGTTGCTTTGTAAACCTAAAGAAATATCAGATCAGCTTGTCTGGTCAAGCTCTTGTCTTTGACCAGAGCATATGTATCATTTTTTTTTTTTTAATTTTAATTTTAAAATTTTTTTAGTTTTAATTTTTTTTTCTTTTCATTGGGAACACAACACATGTATCATTTTGACTGATTTTCCTGTACTCAGCCTCCAAGAGGGCAGAGGTCATGTCTGTCTTGCTCATTGATGTATCTCAAGTGTCTAGCACAGTTCCTGGTGAAGGTAGGTGCTCCAACAATTTCTATTGATAAACAAATGGGTCAAGGACAACACACACACACACACGCACACACACACACACACAGAATGAGAGAGAGAGAGAGAGAGTAGCTGGTACTTATGTTAACTGTCCAGGATTTAGTATGTACCTGCTGGGAATAGGTAGGAAGCATGAACCTAATCTGATACTTTCACTGCTATTTTTTTCAACATATAGAAAAGAATCAGAACGACTTTCTCATGAACCCCATGGGAAGATGGGAGTTCTGTAGTCTGTCCTCCTTCAGAGGGAAGTAGCAAACAGCACATAACTAGCTCTCACGACTTGAGCTGTGCCAGCCCTGTGCTGAGCTTGCTAAGCCACACACTGATGCTGCAGGCAGTTACAGGCAGATGGTAGGTGCAGAGTTTGATCTAGATGGACTATCTTGAGTTTCCTTTCGTCCTTTAGATTTCTTGGTACTGACAGTTTCCCAGTTTCCCATTTTACCTATCATAGTTGTGGACTAAAGAAAATTTTTTACATATTTCTATATATTTGGACTTCTTCCAGGATGTGCCATTGTTCAAGTTGCATCATTAGTTATGAAATATGACATCTGTCTTCTAAAGCCACTTATTCTCCTGAGTTTGACAATACAGCCTGGCTTTGTGAGAAAGGAGCCAGCTGGATGACTTCCGGCCCTTCTTTGTAAAAGCTCGTTGTCTAATGTCGCAACAGATGTCCTCCAAACACTCTGGCTTATGGCTTGCCCAATAGCCTGGTGATTGCTTCCAGGGGCCTCAAAGAGGCTGATTTTGGCAGCAGAGGTAAATACAGTCTGGATGTAGGTGTGGGAGGTGGTAAAATGGTAAAACTATCAGCCTTTATCATAGCACAGACAATTAGGTTTTGTTGGGGAGATTGTCTTTGAAAATAAAACCCTTGGCTTAAGCAGAAGAAGCAAAAGAAAAGCCTTTAATGAATTCCTACAGCCCTCTACTGGCCCTCATCATATCTGAGGCAGCAAATAGATAAAGTTTAAATATTTTTTTTCCATTGTCTTAATATTCTGTTAGGATAATTCCCCAGTGGCCCACTTTGCTTTCCTGGCATGTCCTGTTGTACTATTGTAACTTGCAGCTACAAGTACTTCAAAACAGTAGCTTTGGGACAAATAAGACAGATTTTCCTGTATTTTTTTTTACCTCCTTCCCTAAGATAAGAGAGTGCTAATAATTCTCTAAGTTATAGCATATGTCAAAGTTTTAAATTAACATATTAATAAAGGAACCAATGGGGAAGATATAAGAAGAGTTCCCCCAGGTTCTTGCAGGAAATATGTGTGTGTGTGTGTGTGTGTGTGTGTGTGTGTGTGTGACTAGCAAAATAAAAAATGTTAGACTAAATATGAACCTGGTTCATCTTCTACAAGACAATAAAAGTATAACCCCTCTGTAATACTTTTGGAGTAATTTCCCTACCAGGCTACAAAAACCCTATTCATATCTGCAAACTACCTTACTTTTACAGGACTGCAAATCACTGTGCTTTATCAGTTATGAACTGTGGGTCAAATATCCTGTGACAACAAAGTACCATTTCTCAAGAAAGGAAACTAGTTGGAAACTGCTGTCACCTGCCACTCAAAGAGTGATGCATTAAAGTTTAAGAAGGCTGCTCTAGGGGAATATTTTAAAAATCAAGCAGTTGCAATTTTTACACTTTCCATGTTTGAGATATATTTTACTTTCTTGATACTTGCCACATGCCACAATAGGGTCAGGGGTAAGCTCAGGTCTCAGCCCTCAGAATGATCCACTAGTTCTAATCACCAGTCCTAAAATGACTAAGTCTTTTCAGCAAGCTCCAGGCAGGCTGTCTTCAGCCAGTTCAGTGCAGTAGGTATCTTCTCCTGCTTCTAGGGGAGGCTCTGGAATTAGGGTTACTGTAGGAAGTCAGCAGGGAGCTCAGTTTGGGACCTGGTTCTGCCATGGTATGTACTAGGGCTTGACATGGATTATTTGCATTAATCCTCACTAAATTCAGATGAGGAGAGGCAGCACCACCCTCGTTTCTCAGAGAAGTGCCCAAGAGCATGTGACTAGAAAGCACAAAAATGGGAATGGAAATCAGGCACGATTCCAAATCCCTTCTTCCCTCTGTGTGGTCTTCCATCACAGAGCCACTAGAACTCATAGCTTTCTGATCTAATTCTTCCAATCTCCTTTTACCTCCAAAATTTTTTAATTCATTGATATATTGAACTCTTATAACCTTCATTGCTAATGAAGAGAAATCCTGTCAGATTTACTAATAATCGACATTATTTTGATACCATTAACTAGCACCAATAATCGACTCTTCGAAACTCCTTTGTACTCTGAGTACGCAGCTCTGAGTTCTAGCTTATCATTTATTACCATTTTGAATGTAGCTTCTCCCATTATCTGCTTCTCCCACTTGAAACCACCTTCTGGGGAAAAAATGGGAAACTGTGTCTTGTTTATGTTTATATCCCCTGAAGTTAGTAGAGTCATTTACATATATTTAGTGCTTGATGCATGTTTATTGAACTAAACTAAACCAGTAGACATGCAACTGCATCAGGAAACTTCCCAATTATAGGACTCAATTGTCCAAATTAACCTCTAATATAAATCCATCATTATATGCGTATCCTTATTTTTTTTCCATAAAATAAAACTACCATTCCATTGCACAGTGGAGGATTTATTTCACATATCAATTCTTTCAAATGAGCAGGGTCTTCTGCTCTACATTCTTACAACTGAGGCAACCAGTAATGCTCAGCTGAACAAAAATTTGAAGGATAGAGGCATAAGTGATAAGAGAATTGAATGGCAATATGAAACCCTTGATCTGTTTACAAATGATAGTTTCAAAAAAGGAATGTGTCTGTCATAGGGTTGACTTAGGTCAGGGGTTCTAAACTAAGGGCCACTTTTCAACCTCCTTCCCTCAGAGATATTTGGCAATATCTAGAGACATTTTTGTTGTCATAATGGGTTGAGGAGCAGACTTAATACATTCTTATTGGTTGATTGCCTGGCTTGATGCATGACTTCTGATACCTTCTGCATCTCCACAATTGAATAGTCATTGTCTAATAATAACCAGAGGCACCGCAAATCCCAGAACATTCTTCTGAATCAGTCATAGAGTATGGCTGTTTCAGGACCTTCTTTTTCTCTCAAATTCTGGGCACTTCACTGTCATCTGTCAATTTTCTGTTTATGTATATGCTCATCACACATAACTAGACCATAAATTTCTTGATTCCAGAGACTATATGTCTTACTTCACTGTGCCCCATGGGCCACAATTTCTTATAATTCTGCCTTAAAACACGTCAGCATTCAGGACATGCTAAGGATGATTTATTTTTGGAATGCAATGATTAGATTGTTGATCCTCCATAAATAGTCTCTATGTTAAATTGAAACTAACCAGAATATGAAGTGACCAAAATCGTCTACTCTTTCACTAATTTGAACAAACTAGGATTCATGGTACTTGGCATTCAGGTTTGTGTTCTTGAGGTCAGGGTTTATGTAACTTTAGATGTTTAGGATTAGAGAGGAACTCCTTTAGTTCTGTTTTCTTCCTTGATTCTCTAGCTTGTGAAGATATTGTACTTGTCTGAGAAATAAAATAGAGACTTCACTCATACACACACACACACAAAATCAAAAACAAAAATGAAAGCTGATCTGTTCAGCTAGATAAATTGTGGTTGGTAGGCATGATGGGAGTTTGATGTTTAAAGAATTTTGACAGGAGGATCAGCCCTACATAAGTTTGTGACATATGTAGAGGATATGTCCGGCACTCAACTCTTTAATTCCCTTGACATCCTGTAGTATGTCCACTGTCCCCTCCCCCACCATGCTATCTTCCCACCTTTATCAGAAGTCACTAATGTCTGCACCAGAAGGAACATCTGAGGAACAGTTACTACTTTGGTGCTGAGTAATTTCTTGCCCATACCAGGAACACGTGTATTTTAAAACAGAAACTCAAAAAAGGAATAACTAATAATTGGATTTTAAATATCAGATAATTAGGGTGGGATAGATTTTGAGGAGCCTTTCCTCAGTATCCCTCAAGTGACACTATGTTTAAGCCTGAGAAGATAAAACAAGCACCAAAAAGACCTCAGGTTGGAGTCCTGTGAAATGAGAATAGGAGTTTTAAAAATTCGTGTGTAAACTTTTGTTCTCATTATTTCCTGTTCCCAGCTATCAACTGGGAACAAGTACCTTTAGCTTCTAAGAGAGGAAGAAAGACAGCTTTTGAGGGTGTTTGAACTTTGCAAGCTTACGTCATCCCAGGAAGCTTAATAATAGAGAAACTACAAGTCATTTAATTTTATTGCTGCCATAAATTGGTTTTCTTTGGGGCTTTTTCTGGTGAGAAATTTAAGTTCAAAAACAGTCTAGAGAATGCACTTTGGAAAGGTCACAGTATCTCTGATGGTAGCAATACTTAGTAAGTCCTTGCTATGTGTCTGGCCCCATCCTGAACACTTTCTATTTTCAAACCATGACCCTAAGAGTAGGTTACTCTTCTACTATTACCTCCATGTTCTGGGTGAGGAAGCCCAAGGTCTCACCAAGTAAATGCTAGAGCCAAAACTTGAATCCACATTGCCTGGCTGCGTGTTTTTCAGCCTCTTGCTGTATTGCTTTTCCAATCATCTCCAGGCTGCCTCTGCTGTCTTTAGGGAGTTTTCCCACTGAAGGGGAGTGTCTATGCATGAGGAAAATGAACAATAATTTGCTAAATATGCTAACACAGCTTTTTTTGCTTTCCAGGTTTCGGAGGTGCCCTGGGTTACCTTTCGGGTGCTATAGACTGGGCCCATCTGGAACTGGGAAGACTGCTGGGTACAGAATTCCAGGTCATGTTCTTCTTCTCTGCATTGGTGCTCACTTTGTGTTTTATTGTTCATCTGTGCAGTATCTCTGAAGCCCCACTTACAGATGTTGCAAAGGGCATTCCCCCACAGCAAACCCCTCAGGACCCTCCATTGTCATCAGATGGAATGTACGAGTATGGTTCTATCGAGAAAGTTAAAAATGGTTATGTAAATCGAGAGCTGGCAATGCAGGGAGCAAAAAACAAAAATCATGCTGAACAGGTAAAGATGCAACATTTTTTTCTTTACATGGGAAAAATATTCTTGCTCTTTGTTCTCTTCTTTTTTAAAAAAATTCTTTGTTTTGTGTGTTTGTTTGATGTGAAGAGTTTTGTGGAGTCTAACTGAATTCCCAAATTCCCAGTAGCTATCATCCCTTGGAAGTAAAATTTTATATGTCAAAGAAAAATGTCTGCATTTTCCTCTGGTCATCCTGTCTCTTACTCCTCTTAGAGCATCCAACCAAGGAAGATGAAGCCAATTGAGAAAGGTTAGGCCACAAGAGAAGGCTAAAATCATCCTTAGGCCAGAAGAAATATCCTCTTAGATTAGGATCATAAATTAGAAATTTTTTCCACCAAATGGTAGCATCCTTGGGTTGGTGACTGAGTTGGGCATATTGAATTTACCTGTCATGAGTTGACTGGATATTTTAGTTCATTTTAAGTGAACTGCACAGAGAATTCATCAGCTTAAAATCTGAAATAAAACTCAACTAACTGCCAGAGAAATGAGACCACGTTCAGATGAAATGATCAGAGAAGAGACTAGAATGAAGCTGAGCAATATAGTAGCTAATAATCCCATGGGACTATTTAAATTAAAATAAAAATAAAATTAGAACTTCATTTCTTCAGTTGCTTTAGCTACGTTTCAAATGTTCAAAGGCCCCATAGGCTTATAGCTAAAATATAGGACGGTGCAGATGTAAGACATTCTCATCATTGTAGAAAGTTCTATTGGACAACACAGAGGAAGTAATTGCATTTACCTTCAAGCTAAAATTGAATGCTAAAACCTCAGGGATATAGAACAAAGGATTCCTTGATTGACAAAAGGTTGTAGAAGACTTAAGTTCAAATCTTGGTTCCTCTAGCTGCTGACCTGTGTTATTCATTCAATGAATCACAAATAACTACTTACTGTAGGGGAACCTAAAGATAAAGAGCGCAGTGCTTAAATCCTGGCTATACCATCTCTGGATTGCATGACTTTGGGTATTTACATTTCTGTTAAATGAGAAAATGATTCCATCTACCTACAAGGGTTTTGTGCAGGTCGCAGGGGCTAATCCATGTAAAGTTACTTAGAGTGTTTGCTACCACATAGTAAGCTGTTGGGTTTAGGTCTTGTTATTATGACCCGGACAGAACACTGAGTGCTTTAAACACAAACAGGGGACACAAATCTGGACTCCAACAACTTTCAGACAAGCTCAGTAAATCTCACCTTCCTGTGAGGTCAGCTTCTCTTGTTGATTTGGCCAGTCTATTTTCTAGGATTGTTAGGATGTTCAACCAAGAAAAAGCATGCAAAGACACTTTTTCAAACTTCACGTAAGTATATCAACACATTATAATCATTATTCATTTATTTATTTATTTATTTATTTTTTTTTTTTTTTTTTTTTTTTTTTTGAGACGGAGTCTCGCTCTGTCGCCCAGGCTGGAGTGCAGTGGCGCGATCTCGGCTCACTGCAAGCTCCGCCTCCCGGGTTCACGCCATTCTCCTGCCTCAGCCTCCCGAGTAGCTGGGACTACAGGCGCCCACAACCGCGCCCGGCTAATTTTTTGTATTTTTAGTAGAGACGGGGTTTCACCGTGGTCTCGATCTCCTGACCTTGTGATCCGCCCGCCTCGGCCTCCCAAAGTGCTGGGATTACAGGCGTGAGCCACCGCGCCCGGCCTAATCATTATTCATTTAACAAACAGCTTGGGGTACTGAGTATGTGCAAAGTGCTGTACTAGATATTTGGGGACCATAAAACTGACAGATGTCCAGTCTATATGCCCAAGAATTTATAGCCAAACAGGTGGAATAAGTCGTTTATATCATGACTCATAATCCATGATAGAACATGGTAAATTCTATAGAAACAATGTATCAGTTCAGATCTTTTAAAAAGGCACCAAGATAGGATTTGACATGTAAGAGATTCATTGGAGAAAACAGCATGAAAGATAAGGTGGAGAAAGTAGAAATAGGAAGGGAAAGTCTTCTTATCTTGATGTAAGTCAAACATCTGTGAAAGGAGAAAGGAAAGGAAAGAGGATAGGGTAGGAAGCCTCTCAGATGCAGTGAAGTTCCAAGAAAGCTTCACCCAGGCCAAATGGGAGTCCTCCAGCCAAAGTTGCTCCTTAGAGGAGTCCCAGCTCTTGTAGGAACAGGCTAGCACTAATACCCGCCGTCTTGCTTAGTCACTATCTGGGAACAGCCAGGAAAAGGGTGACCTTGAGAGGAACAGGTACAGGAACAGAGTTCCTTGGCAGGAACAGGAGCAATGGATCCAGAAAGGCAGAATTCGGAGCTGTCGATCAACTGTGTTTTCTCCAGTAGGTGACCCAAATGGCACATTTCCAAGGTGGCCACAAATGGCATAATAACAATTGCTTTTAGTTTTAAAGAGGGAAGGATTGTGCCTAAATAAATGGAGAGAGGGGTCATGGAGGTGATCGCCCCTGAGTTCTGCCTTGAATGATAGTTAGGATTTGAATAGATATTTTTGGGGAAAAATAATTCTGACAGAAGAGCATCAGCAAAGCCACAGATATTAAAAAAAAATATATTTTAAAAGCGTGAAGCATATTTGCAGAAAGTGTAAGTGGTACTGTAGATCATAGAGTTTGTAACTTTAGAACTAAAGTTAGGAAAGCAAATTGGAGACAGATTTTGGATGCTTTTGAATGCCAGCATAAGAACTAAAATTTTATTAGGTAGATGATGGAGGTCCATCAAAACTAGTGGGGCAGAGGACTCACTGATGTTAGCTTTTTTTTTTTTTTTTTTTTTGGTCTTTTTTGTTTTTGATATTAATCTGGCTGCTGACTACTGACTACAGGGAATAAAGAGGAGGGTGTATTTGGGTGAACAATAAGATTTCTTGGAATGGGTTGCACTGTGTGCATGGTTCATCCACTTGTACATTATTTTATTCATTCAATAGTTATTAGTTACCCCTGCCAGACCCAATGCTGAGCATCAGAAGACTGTAGTGAACACCAGAGCCCTTGTTCTACCCCATGGAGTTGTCACCTAGCAAAGCGTGCCTATGTGTTATTTTGTTTTCTTAATCAAAGTTTAATTTTTGAATAATTTTAGATTTACAAAAAAGTTGCAGATAGTAGAGAGAGTTCCTATCTATGCTTTACCAGCTTCTCTCTTATGTTAACGTCATAGACAACCATGTACATTTGTTAAAACTAAGAAATTAACACTGCTTCAGTACTGTTAGGTAAACAGCAGACTTATTTGAATTTCACCGTTTTTCTACTAATGTCCTTTTTTTAAAAAAAAAATTTCCACAGGTTATGGGGGAACAGGTGGCGGTTGGTTACATGAGTAAGTTCTTTAGTGGTGATTTGTGAGATTTTGGTGCACCCATCACCTAAGCAGTACACACTGCACCCAATTTGTAATCTTTTATCCCTCATCGCCTTTCCACCCTTACCCCCTGAGTCCCCAACATCCATTGTGTCACTCTTATGCCTTTGCATCCTCATAGCTTAGCTCCCACTTTTGACTAAGAACATACAATGTTTGGTTTTCCATTCCTGAGTTACTTCACTTAGAATAATATTCTTCAATCTCATCTAGGTCACTGTGAATGCCATTAATTCATTCCTTTTATGGCTGAGTACTATTCCATCATATATATAAAAAATACTTGCACATTCATGTTTACAGCAGCACAGTTCGCAATTGCAAAAACGTGGAACCAACCTAAATACCCATCAATCAAAGAGTGAATAAAAAACTGTGGGCCGGGCGCGGTGGCTCAAGCCTGTAATCCCAGCACTTTGGGAGGCCGAGACGGGCGGATCACGAGGTCAGGAGATCGAGACCATCCTGGCTAACACGGTGAAACCCCGTCTCTACTAAAAAATACAAAAAACTAGCCGGGCGAGGTGGCGGGCGCCTGTAGTCCCAGCTACTCGGGAGGCTGAGGCAGGAGAATGGTCTAAACCCGGGAGGCGGAGCTTGCAGTGAGCTGAGATCCGGCCACTGCACCCCAGCCTGGGCGACAGAGCAAGACTCTGTCTCAAAAAAAAAAAAAAAAAAAAACTGTGATATATATATATGTATATATATGTGTGTGTGTGTATATATATACACACATATATATATGTCACAAGAATGGCAATAATACAAAAATAGATGTTGATGTGGATGCAGTGAACAGGGGACACTTCTACACTGCTGGTGGGGATGTAAACTTGTACAACCACTATGGAAAACAGTGTGGCAATTCCTTAAAGAACTGAAAGGTATCTCATTGTGGTTTTGATTTGCATTTCCCTGATGGCCATCTCACATCAGTCAGAATGGCAATCATTAAAAAGTCAGGAAACAACAGGTGCTGGAGAGGATTTGGAGAAGTAGGAACACTTTTACACTGTTGGTGGGACTGTAAACTAGTTCAGCCATTGTGGAGGACAGTGTGGCGTTTCCTCAAGGATCTAGAACTACAAATACCATTTGACCCAGCCATCCCATTACTGGGTATATACCCAAAGGATTACAAATCGTGCTCTATAAAAACACATGCACATGTATGTTTATTGCGGCACTATCCACAATAGCAAAGACTTGGAACAACCCAAATGCCCATCAATGATAGCCTGGATAAAGAAAATGTGGCACATATACACCATGGAATACTATGCAGTCATAAGAAAGGATGAGTTCATGTCCTTTGTAGGGACATGGATGAAGCTGGAAACCATCATTCTCAGCAAACTATTGCAAGAACAGAAAACCAAACACTGCATGTTCTCACCTGGGAATTGAACAATGAGAACACTTGGACACAGGAAGGGGAACATCACACACCAGGGCCTATTGTGGGGTGGGGGGTTGGGGGAGGGATAGCATTAGGAGATATACCTAATGTAAATGTCGAGTTAATGGGTGCAGCACACCAGCATGGCACACGTATACATATGTAACAAACCTGCACGTTGTGAACATGTACCCTAGAACTTAAAGTACAATAAAAAAAGAAAAAGAAAAAGAACTGAAAGTAGAACTACCATTTGATCCAGCTATCCCATTTCTGGTAATATCCTTTTTCTGATCCAATCTAGGATACCACATTACATTTAGCTAAGTGGTTTACAAAACTAAAAACTGTACTTTATTTTAATGGTATTTTAAGGATTTTTTTTTTTTTTTGCTATGTATAGTCAGTAGAAAACCTCATTTTTTTGTATTCAGTTATGTATATGAATAAAAGCAATACATCTTAGCTGTTAGTTATAAAATTCTGTAAGTAGTTTTTCCTTGAGATCAAGCGCTTCCTCCAGTATTGTTTACTCTGTTCATTTGCTTAGCATTTTTCCAAAATAAAAGCAAAAGTAAACTTCGACACTGCTTATGTTTGAATTGGCAAAATGGTTGAGTATGATCTGCTGAAAGAAGGCCTCATTCTATCACCGTGACTGCCTTGGAATTGAGTTGCCACAGCACATCAACCTGCCTCTCCCCATGCCACTTGATAGGAGAATGCAGTTGAAGAGAGTGATCTATTCATCTGATTCCAACAGTAGCTCCTATTTTAGGATGAGTGCAGTGTTTTCCATAACTATAAGAGTGCAAGGAGGAACTATGAGATCATTGGGATAAAGCCTTCATTTTATCTCGATCACACAAGTGGAGAAAATATGAGATTTTAGGTCTCCTAATGCCTGGACTCAACCCTCTTTCCTGACACCAGGCTGCTTGGTGGATAATACCTATACTCCTTGCCCCTCCTTCACCAACAAACCAGAACTCTAAGATTCCTAGTTGGACTGGAGCCCTTTGTGCATTTATGCAGGACAGCCAGAGAATCATGGAATATCTATATGATAAAATTCATGCAGTCATTAAAAATATATGTTTCTGAAGGTTTAATAAAAATGTATCAGGTAAAATATACATTACATACACAAAACAATCTTTATTTTGGGAGAAAACAAAGCTGTATACATAGAGGAAAAATGGAAAGGAAATAATACCAAAAATGAAAAGTCTGGATGATAGGCTCACAGGAAGCTCTAATTTTCTATTTTTAAATTCTGCAATACATCCAAAATTTCTATAATAGATAAAAAATAAGGAAAAAAGTAATCAAATAATGTGAAAGCAAAAATTTTAAAATAATGTGGTGGTTTGGGGAACAAAACAAGATGGAGTTTTACTAAAGGTAAGTATATACGTGATAACAGATAACACCCTGATAGGTTATCTGCCTCTTTGATGTCCCCTTAGATAGACTGGGACTCCCCCTCCAAGAGTTGCATAGACAGGGGTTGTCTCACCCATTCAGAGGCTACTGTGAGGATCAAATGAAATCAACTGAGTGGAAGCCTTTTGAAAGGCATGGAACTCCCACACGAGTACAAAAATAAATACAACAGATACTACGAACTTTCTAGTAGGGGCCACATAAAAAATGTTGCAGGCTCTGAATGATTTCATTATTTGGTTTAAAAAACAAATTGAGACCAATGCAGTGGCTCATTCCTGTAGTCCCAGCAACTCATGAGGCCGAGGTGGGAGGATGCATTGAGCCCAAGTGTTTGATGCTGCAGTGAGCTGTGATCATGCCACTGCACACTTATCGGAGCAACAGAGTGAGACCCCACCTCTAAAAATATAAATAAATAAGCAAATAAAATAAGACAAAAAGATAAAGTAAGAATAAAGCACAGAGTAATACATCTTACTCTCAAAGCCATGGATTCGCACTTCTCTTCCAAATGTGTGCCCTGGGAGGTCTCCAGTCAAGCAAAAGAAGTCTGCATGTTTCCAGGGTCAGGGCCAAGGCTGCAGGGCTGTTATTGCTTGCCAAAGACATTGCTTTCCAAAATAAGGGTGGCTGTGTAATTTAAGAACAAAATTTTTTTTTTTTTAATGGCAAGAGGGCTGAATTATTTCACAAGTTTAAACCAGATCTCATAAAATCTATCTCCAATTCCTCCATGCCATCAGTTGCTCCCTTTAACATTTAAATAGTCTCCTTTTGAGGGCACATTTGTGAAGTTTTCTTTCTCCCTGATAGACTCTGTACCTTTTTTGCTTGTAAATTCATCACCACCCAGTCTACAGCTGACAGTGGTACAAAATAAATGCAGTAAAACAACTCCCAAGGTTTCAGAATGATTAAAAGGGTTTTACAAGGGAATTGATGAGTCAGGAATAATATGCCAGCTGAGTTTTTATTCTGAGTTACAATATACAAAGGGGCTTTGAATATTTACACTCCCAGCTTTTACAGAAACACTAGGCACATTTTGAAAGCTCATATTTATTTTTAGAAGAAAGGACAAATTAGGCTAACAATGAAAGCAGGCTGAAAATTATGTATAAGTCAGAAGCATATATTAATATTTAGAATGAGGCTGAATACTTGTTGGCCAGATTCACTTTCTCAGTTTTGCATTTTTGGAAAGAGAGGAAGGAAAGTGAAGACAAACCATCTAGTTGGAGGCATGAAAACCAGGCTGTTGTTTCTTGGGCTATGTTGTTAGCTGCTTCTTTCTGTGGTTGAGGAAAAAGTAGTAATTCTGAACTTCATTTCTGTTATAATCATTTATTTTTACAGGTACCATATTCTACTTGCAGAAAAACAGTTATTTTCCTTCAATCCAGGGACATGCCTGTAGTGTTTAACACTTATTATCAGAAAATGACTATAGTTATGGTCAGTGGGCTAGATACTGCAAGACTGATGAATTTGAAAAAATCAACTTACACAACAGAACTAAAATGGGTGAATATAATTTTCCACAACAAAGAAGTAAAATGCATGATTGTATAAGGTTAAGAAGTATAAAAAATATGCTGTTACAGTTAAAATAGAAAATCTCAGTAGACTGTCTTATAAACTAGCCAGTACTCAATGTCATGATTCAGAATAAATAAAAATATGACAAGAAAGACCCATTACCAAATTTCATCTGATGTTTATGGTATCAGTGTCTTCAGGGAAGCTAATCACTTAATATTCCCAAGGTTTCTTTCTTCTCTTATATGACAAGATGCTAAAGGCTATTATCATTCTTGGTATTTCAAAACAATTGTATCAATAGTTTAAAGTTTCTCATTCTCTCCATGTTTCTGAAACCAAAAAAACTATAGCTTCTGGTTTTAACCTAATTTAAATCTAAATTAAATAATCAGGGGCCTATATATTCATTTTTTACATATATGTGTGTGGAATGGGCCTTCCTAAAGTCAATGGAAAAATCAAATGAGAAGATAAAACTTAAAAAGAATAAACTTTACTTCTTAATATAAGCTCCATTGAGTTCATTGCTTTCTTTTGTAAGCAATGATACCAGGCATTTAGCCCATCCCTAAAGAACTGAGGGTCCTGGAGATTTAGCCATGTCAATGCAGTCTTTTTTACATTATTAACTGAAAAATCATGGGTGCCCTTCATAGATTTTTTAAGATTATGAAACAGAAGTCAGAAGGAGCTAAATCAGGACTGTAGAGTTGATGCCTAAAGACATTCCATCAAAACTATCACAACATTGCCCTTGTTTGATGAGAGGAATGAGCAGGAGCATTGTTATGGTGGACAAAGACTTTCTGGCGAAGCTTTTATGGGTGTTTTTCTGCTAAAGCTTTGGCTAACTTTCTCAAGACACTCTCATAGTAAGTAGATAGTATCAATCTTTGGCCTTTCAGAAAGTCAACAAGCAAAATGCCTGAGCATCCCCAAAAAACTGTTGTCATGGTCTTTTCTCTTGACCCGTCTGCTTTTGCTCTGACTGGACGATTTCTATCTCTTGGTAGCCATTGCTTTGATTGTGCTTTGTTTTCAGGATCATACTGATAAAGCCATGTTTCATCTCCTGTTACAACTTTTTGAAGAAAAGTTTCAGGATCTTGATCCTACATGTTTAAAATTTTCACTGAAAGCTCTGCTCTTGTCTGAAGTTGATCTGGGCACGATACTTTTGGTACTCATTGAGTGGAAGGTTTGCTGAACCTTAACTTTTCAGTCACAATTATGTAAACTGAACCAACTGAGATGTCTATGGTGTTGACTATTGTTTCTGCCAGTAATTGTCAGTCCTTTTCAATTAGGGCATAAACAAGATTAACTTTTTTATTTGCAAATTGATGTGGATGGTCTGCCCCTGAGGACTTCATCTTTAACACCATCTGGTTCCTTCCTAAAATGAGTTATCCGTTTGTAAACTGCTGATTTCTTTGGGACATTGTCTTCATAAACTTAAAAAAAATATATGTGATTTCACCATTCTTCCACCAAAGCTTCACCATAAGTGATGTTTATTCCAGCTTCAATTTTGGTAGAATTCACGTGGCTCTGTTAGGGGCTGTTTTCAAACTGATGTCTTATCCTTCTTGGTGCCTCAAACTAAATCTTCTTCAGACATACTATAGCAAGTTAGTATGAGTTTATTTTGCTTCAAAAATTTTTTTGAAATCCATACATAATTTTTTCATAGTATGCATTTTCTGTTAACATATTGAAGACCCCTCGTGTGTGTGTGTGTGTGCGTGCGCATGTGTGTGTGTGTATAAATATATATATTTGAGTTCTACATTGTTCTTACTTCTAACTCAATTAGGGCTCATTAACACATTTCTGCTATCATTAGAATCCAGAGAAATAACCCGGGTGGAGACAGCTGGCTAAGAACAGGGAGCTGACTGGCTCTCTGTATTAATGCTCTAGTAAATAAAAAATTTTCACAAACTTAGCTGCTTAAAACAACATCAGTTTATTATCTCACAGTTCCGTAGATCAGAGGCCTGGGTGAGCTGCACTAGGTTTTCTGCACAAGGTCTTACAAGTGTGAAGTCGAAGTGTTAGCAGAGCTGTATTCTCATTTGGAAGCTCAGTGGGAGAAGCCTGCCTCTAAGCACATTCAGGATGTTGGCAGAATGCAGTTCCCTGTGGTTTTAGGACTGAGGTCCCTGCTTTCTTGTGGACTGTTGGCCTGGAGTTGTTCTCAGCCCCTAAATGTCACTCTCAGGTCCTTTTCATGTGGCTCCCTCCACCTTCAAAGCAGGCATTTCTTATGCTTTGAGTTGCTCTGACTTTCCCTTCTACTACCAACTGGAGAAAATTCTGTACTTTTCAAGGGATCATGGGATTTGGTTAGGATCACCCAGATAATCTCCCTTTCAATTAACTTAAGGTCAGCTGACTAGTTACCTTAATTATTAATATATCTGCAAATCCCTTTGCCATGTAACAGCACATAATCACAGAGATGACATTAGGGGACCAAGATCATGACAGACATCTTGGATTTGCCTACTGTGCTCTCATAGTTAAGAGACCCAAGAATTATAATCATCTAAGAGCTGGCTTATGACTGTGAGCTTTGTCCTTGTGTAGCAGTTCTGTCATTCAGAGATAGGATGCTCAATGTCTCCTACACCTTGGCCTGAAGCTAGCGTCATTCTCATTCTCTTTGCCTTTGGGTCCAAAGCCTCATTCTGGGCCTGAAACTGCTAAGCCGTCACTCACGGTTAACAGAATACCTCCTGTGAGTCTACTCCAGGGAAACCTAGTTCCATGTCCAGGAAAAGTGACACTTCGTGTGATGGCTGACTGACAAATACATAATATGGCTGTGCGCTCTGGCTCCCTTAGCAGGCTGAGTTTCTGCAGTGAAGGTCACACCTCTGTTTCATGTTTTATTTCAGACTTGCAGGGAAATGACATTAAAGTCACTGCTGAGAGCACTGGTGAGCATGCCTTCTCACTACCGCTACCTTTGCATCAGCCACCTCATTGGATGGACGGCCTTCCTGTCCAACATGCTTTTCTTCACAGATTTCATGGGCCAGGTAATGAACGTGTCTGTGCACACACTCACTGTTACACATCATTTACTCCATTAATACCTGTTGAGGTTCTTCTGGGTTATCCTCTAAGATTGGCACAGTAAGAATGTAGGAAAGAGTACCATCAAGAAGCTGGCTTACAGACAGGTCTAGAAACATGCCACTATACCCTGGACAACTAGAGGACACTACGAAGCCTGCCAGTATTTAATCAAATGCAACAAATAGGGCAAATTGATGTGAGCCGTACCAATCATGGCAGGCTTCAAGAAGGAGGGGCAGGGCTCAGGCTGGGCATGGTGGATCATGCCTGTAATCTCAGTACTTTCGGAGTCCAAGGTGGAAGAATCATTTGAGGCCAGGAGTTTAAGCATGCAGTGACCTATGATTGTGCTGCTGTACTCCATTGTGAGTGACAGAGCAAGACCCTGTCTCTTAAAAAATAAAATATAATAATAAATACAAATAAAAAAGTGCAGTATGGTCTGGGCCTTGAAGGGTTAGTAGGAGTTAGAGGAGTATGAGAGAGGGAGAAAACATTCCAAGCAGGAACAGGAATGGCCCATGTGGAGGTGAGTCAGAAGCCGATTGACTGTAGCAGAAGATGAGTGGTGGGATTACCTAAGTAAGGTGGGACCAGCTGTCAGATGGAAGGAGGAATGTTAAGGATGCAAGAGAGTGTTGCTGAGACCTGATGCAGCAAGCATTAGATTTCTGATAGGTCCTTGACTGAAGATGTGATAGGATGGAAGGGGCGACTTGGTCATGACAGCATCAGCTCTGTACGCTAGAAAGGGTCCCTCAGGCAGGGACATTTGCTCCCCAGGGGTGGAGAAGCAGAGTGCATGAGAATGGGTTCTTACTACATTGCATTTGTACCTCAACAGCCTCCAACCTCTCTTTCAGATTGTGTACGGTGGGGATCCCTATAGTGCCCACAACTCCACAGAGTTTCTCATCTACGAAAGAGGAGTCGAGGTTGGATGTTGGGGCTTGTGTATCAACTCCGTGTTTTCCTCACTTTATTCTTGTAAGGCTCTCTCTCTCCTAAGGATGTCTTCTAAAAGTTTCTGGTCTAGCACAACTTGGATTTGATATTTCTATGTGTATTCTCTACTGTTTAAAATACCAGGTTCTTAATAAATCTATGGACGTCAGGGAAAACTATTACCTTAGAAAGGACCATAGGAAGCATCCTTTTATCATCATGAATTCTAGGGGTCATTTTCCTCACTGATTACTTTGCACTTGGAATCAGTGGGTTCCTGATCAAGTTTCTCTGGGAAATAAAAGGGAATCTTTACAAGATGAAGTGTTGGATGGATGAGTCCCAGCAGGTTCATGTTCTATTGGAGCAAGATCGTTGGTGGCATTTCATAGACAGGCATATCAGATTTGTAGATGACACAGAAGAGAAGCGATGTTAACATGACAGGTGACAAAGTCAGCATGCAAATGACCTTAGCTCAGATGTGTAGCTGGGTAGGTTATAGGAGCACCACACCAGGATTGGGGACATCTGGCTTTCCTTCCCAGGTGCCAGCTTTTCTGAGCCTCTTAACCTCCACTCACCTAAGTTGCAGCTATAAAGACACTGAACAAAGGGATTTCTGCTACTGTCTTTGCATAAGTCCAAGTGGCTGGGCTACAACTCCACGGCATCTCATAGGCTGCATTGTACTTGTTACTGTGTGTGGATATCTCCAAGTTCTGTATACACTGAATTAAGTGAAAAGTCTGGCCTGAAAAACATATGCAGTTCTCCTAATTATAAAGAGCTCTTCTTCTGCAAGATTGTAAGAATAACTGACCCCCAACTCAGGGCTCTGGGCTTTGGACAGGTCCAGGGGACAGCAAGGATATGGCCTGGGTGAAGGAAGTGAGAAGAGATGGGGAGAATCCCTGTTACCATTCTCAGGGGGACTCACTCTGTCACCGTCAGCCTGCTTCTTGTGGGGAGAAAGGGCGGATGTATGTGAAGGCCCCTTCCCCTTCCGTTTACCCAGCCATAGCACAGCAGGAAACCTGCCTCAAGATCTCTTAAACAGTGAGCACAATTGGGAAAAGGGGACCTCATATAAACATGCAAGAAGTTGATGAGCCCAATAATCACATAACCACAACCTTCATTATGTTAAAATTTATGATACTCAAATAGTAGTGCTTAAAGCTTACATTTATTTAGCAAACTCTTTTCTTCCTCTTGGAGTATGCAAACTAAGAAAAATTCCAGGAGGAAGATTTCAAGCACTTAAAATAGAATGAAAGAATGCTAGACTAAAAGGGTTTGGTAAATTTTCCATCTTACGTCCTTCATGATTTCAAGGACTGAGGGGACTATTTACTACTACCCTCATCCTTTTTTTTTTTTTTTTTGGTCTGTTTTTCTTCTTTTTTTAAGACAAAGTCTTACTCTGCCACCTGGGCTGGAGTGTATGGCGTGATCATGGCTCACTGAAGCCTCAACCTTCTGGGCTCAAGCAAGTCCCAGCCCTCTGAGTACCCAGGACCACAAGCACATGCCACTGTGCCTGGCTTATTAACTTAATTTTTTTTTTTTTTTTTTTTTTTTTTTTTTTTTTTTGGAGAGACAAGGTCTACATTGCCCAGGCTAGTCTCAATATCCTGGACTCAAGTGATCCTCCACCTCAGCCTCCCAAAGTGCTGGGATTACAGGCATGAGGCACTACATCCAGCCCTACCTTCATCTTTGTAATTTTTTTTTTGACACACAAAAAAATGTGTCAATCTAAACTTCTTTTTCCTCAAGGAATCCCTACTAGATTACATTCCATCAGTCTTGTCTACATAAATTTTATGCCATTTGAAACTTTAAAGCATGTTATTTTTAGGTCACTTCTAGTTAAAAGGCTTTCTAGTTACAAAAGAAATTATTAGTTGAATAGTTTTCCAGAGTTGTATTAATGTATAAATCTATTGGATCCCTACCATTGTAAATTCAAATCAACATTTTATTTATAAAATACCAGCCAACTCTGCTCAAGGATTTTAGGGGCTCTCCATACCCAAAGGATAAAGTCAAATTCCTGAGCTTTTCACAGTTCGGCCTAGTTCATACTTTGCCCTCTTTCATTCCCATGTCAATTAACTACCGTCAGTGACCCACTATGCAGACTTTCTCATTTCTGTGTATTTGCTGCTGCTTTTAGTTTCTTCTACCTGAACTGCTCTTCCTACTTCCCCAACTAGACAACTTCCAATAATGGTTTTAAACCCAACTTAAATATTACTTCCTCAGTGAAATCATTCAAGTTTTCTTCTCCCTGCACCTCAACCCACTCTGGGCAGAATCAATCCTTTCCTCTCCTTCCAGAGCTCATGATATTACCCTCTATTTTGGACTCATCACATAACATCAGGAGCAGATTCAGTTTCTATCCATGTGGAGGTTGGCAGGACAATCTGGCTGCTAAGGTGGAGAAAGATGATAGGGACTTGTTTCCAAGCTCCTTTTGTAGACAGTAGGTACACGTATACCAATTAGAGTAACAACACTAGGTACTAAGACATGACCAATTGTTCATACCATAATATACATTACTAGTCATAGCTGGTGCTTAAATCTATAATTTCCCCCCAGTCCTGAAGAGAGGCATTGTGTGATGATATGACTACCACTGGGTATCAGAACCATCAGAGGGCAATGCAAGCTTGGCCCTGAAGTTCATTGGATTATCTTTGTGAATAAAGTATTCTTTGCCAGACTTTCAGTCTTTGTATTGAAGTTATTTATGTTTCCAAGTACCTCTTTATCCTACTTTGCCTTCTCCTCTGCTGGCATACACACTTGGATAAGAGCATTTCCCTAATGGGTGTTGATGGTATCTTTTAGGTATTGAGACACCTTAGATTACATTTTCTATATAAATATAATTATTAAGCAAGCAGAAACTTATCTAGCTTTATTCTCATTTTTTTATTCTCAACCTTAACAACAGTCCTCCAGGCGTGGTATAAGTTTAATAGATGAAGCAATGTTGCCCACTTGTCATTTTCAGAGCTTTGTCTTCAATCAATGTGAGATAGTGTTTAGTTTCATAATTGATTCGAATGTACTGCAAACAAGGTTGCTTGTCTACAAGCTGTAAGTCCAATAATTATATGAATAGATATGGAAAGTTTCATTCTTGAATAGCCACATTTCAAGTATCTGTTATTTATCCCCTGATTCTTGTGTTCCAGGAGAATGGCGCAGGGGAGAGATGAGGAATGTGTGAATTAAAAACAACCGATTAAGAAAGGAAGATAAAAGCAATTTAGGGATTTTTCTTGCCATTGTGGAAAACCTTGTAAAATGTTTTAAAGCAGAATTTTTCACTTTTAAAAATTAGCTCTACCACTATACTGATACAAGCAAGCCAAGCTGACCTGCTAGAAGAGAAATCCAGTTAAGAGTCAGCTATCTCCAGCTCAGCCTGTCTTTGTTGCAATAGCCATAGCCACATTAATTGCATGTTTTCTACATGCTAGGCATTAGGCTGGGTGATTTCATGGACACTTCATCTCACTTGATCCTGGCAACAACTCCAAAAGATGGTTTTATTATTCCCAGTTTTCAGATGAGGAAGCTGGGGTTTTGAGAAGTCAAGGAACTTGCTTACGAAGAGTTAGGGAGCCAGCAATGAGGAAATGCTGGGTGCTGTGGGAGCCCCTTACCAGCCTGGGAAGGATTGGCAAGTCAGGGAAAGTGTCTTCAGATAATTGCACATCCTTTACCTCCTTCTCAGGTGTGCAGAGTCCATTCAGGTGGGGGCTTAGATCATTCTGTAAATTTTGGTTGTTTCAATTTTCCCCAACCTGACATTGGGTCATAGGACCAAGATAGGCCTGTGTTATTATTTTGGTCCTATGGGGCCACAGCCCAACTGATTCAGAATAACCCACACTTTTCTTGCAGCCCCAGGTTCCCATAGTTAGGTCAGCTTTTCTACCACCTTTCTGACTTCTTTTTGCTATCCAGCTGTCTGCTAAACAGTGCCAGACTCTTCTTTGTAGAAAAAAAATCAGCCTAGCAAGGCAATTTCAAGCTGTCCTTTATGCAAAGGTCTTTAAAATGGTTCCAAAAGCCAGCTGTTTTCAACCCACAGATAAGGGGATTCTTTTGTTCCTGGCTCAGTATCAAGGGACGTCCAAAAAAGTGAATCTTCAGAATAAAGGATTGTCTGAAATTGTTAAATGTTGTGAGGCACTGCCAGCTGTAATTTCTCCCTCTCTTCTTCCCACAGACTTTCAGAAATTTTTGGTATCTTACATTGGATTAAAGGGTCTTTACTTCACGGGATATTTGCTGTTTGGTCTGGGGACAGGATTTATTGGGCTCTTCCCCAATGTCTACTCCACGCTGGTCCTGTGCAGCCTGTTTGGTGTGATGTCCAGCACCCTGTACACCGTGCCCTTTAACCTCATTACTGAGTACCACCGCGAGGAAGAAAAGGAGGTGTGCTGTCATTGAACCTCTGCCTTGGGTAACATCCAGACTCATCTGAAGGCTGGGGAGGATTTCAATGTGTAGAGCAGAGCTGGAAAATAAGGGTTCTTGAAACGGCAGCAGTCAAAAGCCCAACCAATTGCAATCATGATCTGGTACAGGCATGCCCAGGGCAGCCCAGCTCTCTGGTCCTTACTCTCAATCCCTGCTCACTTAGGGAGCTGTAGGGCAAGGAGTGTTACTCCCATTTTTCTGATTAGAAAAAGAAGGCTTGGTGAGGTGGGGAAACCAGCCTACAATTACACAGAGACAAAAAAGAGGGACCCAGGTCTTCTATAACCACTTCATAGGTCTCCCTGGTGCACCTGCAGCATTTCTGGATACCCACAATAAGGGTCTCCCTACCTGCAGAGGTGCATGGTAGAATTTCTTGGCATTATTTGTTGAGGGTAGGAAAGTCCTAGGCAATAGATTCCAGATTTTAGTAAGTCAGACCCCATGTGCGAGAAGGAAAGCTGGAATCATGGGTGGTAATCCCCACTTTGCTGCCCTGAGCAGAACCTGCGCCGTTTAAACCTTGGAACTCAACTAGTGAACAAGCACCTAAGCAATCAATGCCTATAACAGAGTTGGTATTTCCACTCTAAAATTACCACCTCTTCTTATCAAAATTGCAACTCTCTTCCCATGAAAATAGGCTTATAGTTCCTTAACTGGAGCAATGATATAAAAGCTACAGAGATAACTCCAAGTTTAATCCAGCTCAGCATGAAACTGCAAAAACACTGAACACATAAACATGAGACTATAATTCTGACCATGTTTTTCATCATTTGATCTGGCAGCAGGGCAGAGCCACACCAGGAGTAAAAACATTTCAAAAAAGAGTTGTGGCTTTCCTCATCCCCTGGCAAACATTGTCACCAAGGTTTTAGTGCATGACAGGGATGTTGCTGCTAATGGGATAGTTATCATAAAAAACTGTCCCTCCAAGGAGAGTGTTACATGGTACTGGGGGAAGAAAACCTATGCTTCAAGCTCAGAGACACCTGGATTCAAATCCTGCCTCTTTCACTTGGAAGCTGCGTTACACTGGAGATGTTATTTATTTGTTTATTAGGTAGCACTTAGAATGAGTTCATTTTTAAGTGAGATAATATATTCACAATGATATACAAAACTGCACACTGCGTGCTCCCTTTACCATTTACTATCTCCCTCCAACCTCAATGTGTTACCACTCTTACTAGGTTTTTTGTTAATCTTTCCAGCATTTTTAAATAAAAACCAAGCAAATGTAAATCTGTTTTCTTATTTTCCTTTCTTATTCGAAGATGAGAGTTTTTCAACATAATGCTTTTTTTTGCCTAATAGTGTAGGAAATCATCATTTAAGCTTGCAGATCCTCAGTTTCCTCATGAGGCAAATGGAAAGAATGTTATTTACCTTAGAGAAAAGCAAACAAGATAGTGGATGCGCTTAGTGTGGTGCCCCCTAGCACCTGACAAAGACTCAAAATATGATAGCTAGTATTATAATTGTTACCATGGGGGGAATGATAATAACATGTGCATCTAGGGAGGTGTTGAGGTTGAAATAAAGTAACAAGTAAAAAAAACCCAGGCCCAGCACATAAGAGATATGCCACAAATGACAAAGTTATCAACCAGTTCAGACCAAATATCAAATATTAACCAAACATTATATTAATCAAGTAGCAACCATATTTTAAAAGATTGAAATGCCTTTTAAAGTTGCTTCTCTTAAGGACATCAGCAATTCAACATCCTTCTTAAAATCTTTGAATTTTTAACACTAAGAAAGGAAAAGAATAAGATATTTATTAAGTATCCACTACATTGTATTGATTATGGCCCACCACTTGTTTTTGTACAGTCTGTGAGCTAAGAATTCCTTTTAATTGTTTAAATGATTGAAAAAACATTCAAAAGAAGCTTAATATCTTGTAACAAGTGAAAATTACTTGAAATCAAATGCTAATACCCATCAGTATTCAGTTCAGTTCCACATCACCAATTCATGAAAATTGCATAAAATCAAATGCTAATAGCCATCAATATTCAGTTCAGTTCCACATCACCAATTCATGAAAATTCCCTGAAATCAAATGCTAATAATGTCCATTAATCTATATTGGAAAGGCAACTCAGCTCCACATTGCCCCTGCTTTTGCACTACAAGAGTAGAGTTGAGTAGTTACGACCAGGGCTGTATAATCCACAAAGCGAAAGGTATTTACTATCTGGTTGGTCACAGAAAAGTTTTGCTGACTTGTGCCCTTAAATGACAGTCCTTTGTAGGTCAAATGGTGTTTCTGTGCTTCCTTTGCAGAGGCAGCAGGCTCCAGGAAGGCATCCAGACAACAGCGTGAGAGGGAAGGGCATGGACTGCGCCACCCTCACCTGCATGGTGCAGCTGGCTCAGATCCTAGTCGGAGGTGGCCTGGGCTTTCTGGTCAACACAGCTGGGAGCGTCGTCATTGTGGTGATCACAGCATCTGCGGTGGCACTGATAGGCTGTTGCTTTGTGGCTCTCTTTGTTAGATACGTGAATTAGGTCAATAAAGAGACAATGACCCTAACCTCAGACACAGAGAAGCACATGGCAGGAAGTTAACATTTCCTGCAGCTCTGAATCTTAGGATCTGCCCATTGGATGCCCAGTATTGTGATTTCAGTCATAGAATCTGCCCACCTCTCACTTTAAACCAATCCTCTGCACAACAGTCCCCATATTTCAGACAACGTTTGTCTGGACTATGCCTCCATGCATTGGCGGCAAGGGGTAAGTGTGGGTGGTAGCGCCTATACATGCCTTTCTCATTGCGTCTCAGTGCAGGGGTAGGGGAGAGGCAGGAGCTGCTTTTCAGAGGGCATTGCAGGTCTTTCTGAGACCTGAGAAGCAGACAAATTCCACATATGATGCTTGGATGTGTTCTATGAAGTGATTTGATTTATTTTTAGCCAAGGGCTCATATATATTGGGGAGTCATATATTTCATCAAATTCACAGATATTCAAAATATTGTTAGTGATCTATTCTCTGATATTAATTTATTCATATTTAATTTGCTCATAATTAATTCCTATTACTTTATGATACCCCTGACAAGTCTACTCAACATCCATGCTGGAGGATTCATCGCTTTAAAGTAGTTCATTTCATTGACACAGTAAAAATATTTCTCTCTAGTCTGCACCTTTGTTTTGTCCTCTGGATTTGACATAAAAGTCTTTCAAAAAACAGCCCCCTGTTTCTCCTGTGATCTTCTCTTCTCCAAGCTAAGCAGTTTTTCTCTAATCATACCCCTTCGACTGCATGGTGAGGTTTTCAACAGCCTTGAGAGGCAGCATGGTTTAATAAAAATCATGTTTTGGAATCAGCTGGTTTTGAATCCTGGCTTTGCCACTCAGCAGCGAACTATGTAATCTCCCCAAGGCACACTTGCTCATCTATACATTTGGGATAAGAATTGCTATCTCAGAGAGTTGTGATGATTAATAATACATACCATTGGTTCAGGCATGGTGGCTCATACCTGTAATCCCAGCACTTTAGGAGATCGAGGCAGGGGGATCCCTTGAGGCCAGGAGTTTGAGACCAGCCTGAAAAACATAGGGAGACCCTCTCTCTACAAAAAATACTTTAAAAATTAGCTGGGCATGGTGGTGCATGCCTATAGTCCCAACTTTTGGGGAAGGTGAGGTGGGAGAATTGCTTGAGCCTGGGTGATCGAGGCTGTAGTGAGCTGTGATTGTGTCACTACACTCCACCCTGGGAGACAAAGTGAGTTTTGGACTCAAAACAAACAGACAAACAAACATCAAAACACAAACCATGACATTTATGGAGTCTTTACCACTATTCTAAATGTTTTAACGTTAACACAGCAATTGTGGGAGTGGGTGCTGTTACCGCTCTCCAGTTTTTAGATAAAGAAATGGAGGCAGAAAGATATAACTTATCTGAAACCACATAATTATTAAGTGACAGAGCTGGGCTTTGAACCCTGCCACTTTGGTTCTGCTGCTTCCTGTATGGACAGCACTTAGCCTGGTGTCTGGCACTTGATCGGAGCTAGCGATTGTCACTAGTGTTAAAAGCTCATTGTCCTGTTCCCCAGTCTTAAGTATTTGCCTACACAACCCTGGATGTACCTGACCAGTGCAAAATACAGATCTGCCCACATGTTTTTATAAGTTAGAAGAATTGTGTGGTTCCTCTTCCTACTTGATCTAGGGTCTAGTAAAGTAGTCATTGCCTCAGCTCAACTTGTAACTGACCAAAATCTTTGGTGCTGGAAGGGAATTTGGAGAAGGGAAATGAGCTGTTTTTGAGAAATGGGAAATTTGGGACTTGGTGTGTTGCTTCTGTGCGTCCCGTGCCTAGGAGAATGAGTGGATTCAGTAGCATGGCCAGGCCCCTGCAGTGTCAGCTTATTTGTAGCCATCCTGAGAAGAGTAGGCCTGCTCTGGTTGTTTCTTTGCTGGGCTTTGGGTCTTCCTTCACACAGCTTCTCACAGGGAAAATTTGGGAGTGAATGTACTAATATAATACAGGAGGACCTGATTGGAAAGCAGAAAATGAGAAGGGAGCAAGGCTTGGAGGGTGATAAGTAAAAGAGCATGCTCAAGCCAGAGAAGACAGCCTAGTTGTGTCTGGAAAGCACCAGCGATCTGGAGAGAATGGGACAGACACTCTGCAGGAGCCTGGATAAGGAGCCCTTCTCATTTTCTGCTTCCCAGTCAGGTCCTCCTGTATTATACTAGTACATTTACTGCCCTTGCAGGGTCCAGGGCAAGAGCAAGAATGGAGACACATGATCCACAGCCCATCCCTCTTCACTGCTTCCCCCACTCTTCTCTCTACCTAGGCAGTGTAGAGTCCTTGTGTGCATGCTAGCATCAGCACATCCACAGTCTCCCACCTGCCGCCACCCTCTACCGCTCCTGCAAATGGCAACCCTTAGTCACCTAAGGGTGGACAGACTCAGTGGCATGGAATTCCCTCTGGAGGATAGACTCAAGAAAGAACCCATGGATTCCTTGTAAATAGACTCAGGGCCATTTGGACAAGAAATTTCAAGGTCTCAGATACCCAAGCATAATCGAGCAGGTGGGAGGACTGGCGGGGCACAAACTCCAGAAGGCCCTGTGGGTTCCTTGCCATGTGGGGAGGTGAAGGGGCAGAGCAGGGTCCTCTAATGATGACACCCAGACCAGGGGCCCTGGCTGCCCAGGTCTAAGGACAGTATCTACCGAAGTCAGCCAGCCTAGGAGCACAGAGCCATTTGTTGTCATTCTGTGCTGCAGCCTCCTTCTCCTTCCCAGCCTCCCCAAGGGTCTCAAAAGGCAGTGGCATCCCTGATATTTCACACGCACTCTCTTTCTCCTTCTGCTACTTGGGCTTCCACTTTGTTGCTGCAATTCTACCAATGCCTCCTTTGTGTTTAAAGAACCCACTCTCTGCAGCTACCTGGTTCTTATACCTGTGACTGAGGCAGTGCTAGTGGTGTGGAGCAAGGTATCTGAAACACCCCTGTGGATCTGGCCACTTCTGGTGTATATGTTGGGAGAACAATGGAGGGCAGGGGTTTATGCTAAAGTGGCCACTTCTTCCTGCCCCCTGCTCAACTTCGTCACCTGCAGGACATGCGGCTTCCTTATCCAGGCTCCTGCAGTGTGTCTGTCCCATTCTCTCCAGATCGCTGGTGCCTTCCAGACCCAACTAGGCTGTCTTCTCTGGCTTGAGCATACTCTTTTACTTATCACCCTCCAAGCCTTGCTCCCTTCTCATTTTTTGCTTCCCAATCAAGTCCTCCTGTATTGTATTAGTACATTCACTCCCAAATGAAATAATCTCATTCCTTTTATAGAATATATACAAAACTACCACTTCTTCTTACTCCACCCTCCCATCCCCCGGCCATCATCCATCCTGGAGAAATAAGTTCATGACTCACTTAGGCCATCAGGGAAAACGCCTGCTCCCAACCCCATAGTGTTGGATGAGGATAAGTAAATGCTCAGGGAACCTCACGGCACATAGCTCTTATTATTAGGAAAGAAACAGCGACAAGCCACCTCTCTTACTTTCCCTACTTGTACTCGGCCTCTGCAAGGTTTAGAAATGGAATCCTCTCTGGGGTTCGGTGTTTATTTCCTGCCCATTTCTCCAAAAACTGTTCTGATGTGTGAAGATTTGAAATGAATAGATGGGCCAGCTGGAAAGGTGATCCATAGCTGAGGGCCATCTTATTGAACCCCCAAGAAGTCAAATGTAGTCATCTCTAACCAACCACAGGGCATACATGCACGCGCGAACGCGCGCGCACACACACACACACACACACACACAAATATGCAAATACTCATTGAACTCAGCTCCCTTGAGGTTTGAATGAGTAAATATAATCCAATTTTCAAAGCCTTTAACCACATTTGGGAATCTAAGTATTTGTTCTCAGTATACCAATGACATATTCTTTCTGGCAAAAGAAATTTCCTTTCCCCAGACAAATAAAACTAGTACAAGGACGCATACTCTCAACAGAAATCCTGGGAAATCCTGCAAGAGAAGAGAATACCTACTACTTTGTTTCCTGCTTCTGATGTTTCCAACCAAGCATCTGACATTCCAACATTAAAGCTTTTAGTCACATTTTATTAGCGTTGAATATCCTCTCTGCCTCCGAACCCACCACTGCCATTCTGCCTAAACTATGCCCATATATCTAGACCTATCTCAAATATTATTTTGACCAGAAAGTCTGATCTCCCAGCAGGATCAACCTTTCCTTCCTTTGTCTTTCTTTTTTTCAGCCTTACTTTGACATTCAGCTCATCATTCCCTGTCTTATCTTGCTTGTGCTCACGGCTGTCTGTCCTTTTACATGTGGAAGTCAGAAACATGTCTGGTTCATGCATATCACCTCAGCACCCTGCACAGGGGCTGGCACACAACAGCCACTCAAAAACTAATTGTTGATTACAATTGATCTGACCATTTCCTTGGTGACCCTTTTGTCCTTGTGGTAGATCAAAGTCAAGATCTATGATCCCTCCTGCCACATTCTCAGAAGCCCCGTGTTTGAGATTTGGACAAAGTGACCCTTTTTATAGAGGTTATTTTTTTTTCTATTCCTCCAGCTCCTTCTCTTCTGTTTTTCTAGTGCTCTTAGTGGCAGATGCACATACTTCAACACCCTTTCCTAAGAATTCTGAGCTACCCACATATTATTCTATTGTTAAAATTGAAATGGCAATTTGCTTTGATAAGAATCTCTCATTAAGAGTCTATTATCCGTGTTATAGAAGGATCTCCTACTATGCAAATGTTAGTTTTTTCCCGTGTTTACTTTTTCATGTATTTTGTATTTGGGGGACTTTTGTGGAACTTACATTTCAGTCTTTGTTAGCCCAATTGCTATTCAATGTCTATATCAATAAATGTTCTTCCCAAAGGGTGAAAAAGAAAATGGACTACTTCAAAACAAACACACCGTTCAGTTTTCTAAACGAGCTGACTTCACAAGACTGCTCAGAATCCAGACTGGCACCTTCTGCTTTTGTGAGAAGCCATGAATGTCTAGTCATTTCAGTGTGTTTTGCAATCACAAAAAGCAGATCAGGGAAAGTGGGAGTTGTAGATCTCACATTTTGAGCCCTGAATCTCAGATACTGCAGAAAAACTTTTCACAACACTACTAAACAATTCTACTGTTCAAGAGGCTCTTTAAACAGACCTGTTTTTATGAATGGCTGTTTATTATATTAAAACAACCACCCCAGTGGGTGCCTGCATCATTGGTTTCTTGACCCCAAACCAGGTTGCCAAAGAGAGTAGCAGTACCTCTATCAAAGCCAGCAGATGGGTGGGTAGACTGATGTTTGATCCCAGTTCTAAGAAGAGCCTCAAGAAAGGACTTTGTGAGGGTTTAACATCTTAAGCTCCTGTGATCAGAACAGAGTCGACATGAGACATGTGAGGCAATCTTTAAAGACAGCTCCATAAACTGTCTGGAGGCTGGGAAAAGAATTTGTCATGCATGTTCAATATGTAAAGCACTCTTTAGAATAAATGAAAATTGGTGATGGTTTTGTCCGATGGGAATTCCTATTTCCTACCTTCTCTTGTCAATAATATAAGTAATAAAGAAACCTACATCTGAAATTCTGGTGATACCCTCAGAACAGTTTCTCCAGTACTCTGTTCCCTTTAGAACATAGTACCTGAACCTACTATTTTCTTTCCTACCCCACACCTCCGTTTGAGAGATCCGACCCAGCTTCTAGGAATTTGGTTTCCAAGATTCCGCTTCCCCTGCCCCCCGCCCCAATTCCCCTTGCACATTTCTGCGGCATTTCTTGCTCTTCTATCTAAGCCTACTAGAAAAAAAAAATACTGAACCATCCCTCTACTCGCTGGTCCAGGGCCTCAATCAAAGGAACAGCTTGATTCCCAAAGCGTGGGAAGGGAGGAAATACAGAAGTGCCCCCACTCTTCCCAGTAGAGCTCTTCAAGACGCCTCTGGGCCCAGCTCACCGGCAGCACGCAGACCAGAGTGTCTGCAGGCACCCAGCCTGCTCTCAGAGGAACTGGAGCGCCTGGGCTTCCTCCTCGCAACGCTCCAGCACTCCACTTCCAATTCTGCTACCAAGTGAGCATATGAGCCCCCTTTTACCTTTTGGGGCAGCAACCTGAATAAATTTCCTTAACCAGCCCTTCTAATTACACTGCGTCCGCTCCCTCCCTCAGTGACGCCACTCCCCAGAGAATCGCTCTCCCAAGCTGGTGACAGGTGTTATCCCCCTGCTAACGTCTGAGCTCCGGGGCTGTGCAGCTAGGTCGGGCTCAGTGTGTTCCCGCTGGCCCAGTCCGGAATGATAATCGTCATAATGACTCCATGGGAGGTGGCTTTCCTTTGCCGTTTCTCCTGGGGACGCATCAGGATGGTCAGTTCTCTTTCTTAACTCCAAAAACGTTTCTTGCCTCCTAGCTCTAGATTCCTGGGGCAGCCCCGCAGCAAGTAGGACCTTGGTGTTGCTGCAGTCTCGTTAGCCAAGGCGCAAAGGAGACTTTGTGGCGGCGGCTGCACTCTCCGCAGAAGTCGCAGGAATAAACGGGCACAATTGTCTGCGCATCATTTGGCTAAGCCCTGCTCGGTGTGCCAATTTATCTACATTTTTGCTGCTTCTCTCCGCTTCTGGGCGCCTTCACACTGCCCAGCGTGGGAAGAGTAAGGAAAGCTGTGGGGTGCGGAGCGGAGGTTGGCGGTCTGGCCCGTAGAGCTCATCTCTGCCCCTTTGCCAGCTTCCTCTCTCCACCTGATTTCGAAGCATCCCCTCTCCAGAGAAGGTCCTCCAGCCTATCCACAGGCTCCTCCTCCATGCTCTGTCCATCCTCCTCTCACCTACTTCTTAAATGCTTCCCCCCCGCCCGACTCTGCCCCAAACCCTCCTTAATCCGTTCCCCTCCTTCACCGCCCAGGGAAGGCCACCTTGCCGCGACGGCGTGCCCTGGGCCTGAGGCCCGCGTCAGTAGGCAGAGCTGCTGGGCAGCAGGTCGTAGCGCCCCCCGCTGTAGACCACGACGCCAGGTGGGTAGTAGAGCAGGTCCGGCTCCGTGGCCGCTCGGAGCGGCGCCAGGGCCTGCAGCCCCTGATCCTCGGGCTCCGGCTTGGTAGTGGCGGTGAAGGGGCGCATGCTGGTAAGCGAAGGAGACGCGATGCGCCACAGCAGGCTCTTGAGCGCCTTGCGGAACTCGCGGCGCACGAGACAGTAGAGGATGGGGTTGAGGCAGCTGTTGGAGTGTGCCAGGCACACGCTCACAGGGAACGCGTATACCTGGCACAGGAAATACTCCTGGCTGAAGGGCACTGCATTGAACTTGATGAGGATGCTCCAGGTGGTGAGCGCCTGGTTGGGCAGCCAACACAAGAAGAAGGACAGGACAACGATGGTCACTGATTTGGTCACCTTCGACAGTCTCCGGGCGCTGGCTCCGACCGGGCCTCCTCTGGCTACCGCGTCCCCTCCTTCCCGCCCTGCTACGCGGCGGTCGGAGATGAAGCGCACCAGCAGCAGGTAGCACAAGTTAATGACGCCCAGCGGCAGCACGAAGCCCAACAGCACCTTCTGCAAGTGGTAGAGGCCCAGCCAGAACTGCCTGTCGCGGCCCAGCAACTTGTCCGGGAAGCGCACCAGGCACAGCTCCTCGCCCATCACCTTGACCGTGGTGGAGAAAATGGCATTGGGCAGCGAGGACAGCGTGGCCAAAGCCCAGATGCACACACACAGCGCCTTGGCCGAGAAGCAGCAGCTGTCCCCCAGGCTCCGGCCGCAGCAGTCGCCCTGGCCGTGTCCTCGCGTCCGGTGGCTCTTCAGAGCCGAGGCCACCGAGTGGTAGCGTGTCACACTCATGGCAGTGAGGAAGAAGACGCTGGCGTACATGTTCATGGACGTTACCATGGACACGATCTTACACATGGCCTTGCCGAAGGGCCATTTGAAGTCAAGAGCGTTCTCCACCGCCCAGAAGGGCAGGGTGAGCACAAACTGAAAGTCCGTCAGTGCCAGGTTGGTGATGAAAAGGTTGATAGAGGACTTGCGCCAGCCCTGCATGTTCTTCATCAGGTAGAGCACCAGCAGGTTGCCCGCCAACCCCAGGGCGCACACCACCCAGTACACTACGCTGATAAGAATCCGCACCCGGGACTCGGTGTCCACGCTCTCTGCCCCGCCGCTGCCCGGAGGATGTCCTGGCGGCGCGCCGTCCGGCAACTCCAGCCCCAGCTCCCACCACAAGTCCGGAAGCTGCAGCGACGCGTTACCACTCGTGTTGGCAGCCTCCAGAAGGTCCGGGACCAGACTGAAGAGTTCTGCTAGCTTGTCCCCGCCTGCTGTCTTATTCATGGTAGCTATCGCGGCTGCATCGGCCATCTGCATGCGCAGGTACCTCTAGGTCACGTTCTGGGGACGGTTTACCCCGGTGTTGTTCCCAGGCTAGCCTGCGGGACGTGCGTGGGAGCTTTCAAAGTAGCTGCTGAAGAGAGAGCCCAGGAACTGGGTACTAAGCGCGTCCTGCCGCGCAGCGAACCGCCCTGGACGCAGGAGTTGAGCTCAGCGGCTGCTTTGGAGCAGAGTTGAGGAGCGCAGCCCATAAGGGAAGCACTCGGCGTCCAAGGGTTCTCAGGCCAAGCTCGGAGTCCCTAGGTCCTTATGTACAACGCAGACTTCCCCTCTCCGTGTCCCGCTGTCACTGGGGCATTGGTGCATAACTCCCACAGTCGCTCAATTTTGCGATTTGGGGCCGCTTGCTCCCTTTCAAATACCTTTGTCGGTTTCCTCTGGGACTGCTTGGATGAGGTTTCCGTCCTTGGAGAGAAAGAGATCGTAGAGTTCCATCCACCTCGCTCTGTTGCCTGGAGGTCAGTGGGTGTCTGCGTCTTTCTGCGGTTGTCAACTCCGGGTGGGTTGCCAGCGGTGCTCACCAGTTGCAGTGGCACTTGCATGGCCGAGGCGGCGGGCCCCAAGGAGCATGCGTAATCCGGGGGCGCCGCGAGCGGCGCTTTCCGAGGTGCTGAACCCAGCCGCGCCCGCGCCGCGAGGGAGAGCTGAGTGGCAGGCAAAGCCCACCCGCCAGCTCCCGTTTTCCTCCCCAAAGTTTCAGCAGGAGCAGTCTTAAGCCTTTATTTTGCACCCGCAGGAGAAAGTCGATTTTGACGTGAGTTTCCTCTTTCTTATTCCCAAACATTATGATTAGAAGTTTTTTTTTCTTTCTTCCTCACTCCCACTTTATCACTGGAATTATTCCATTTGGTGAGAAATGGTTCCAAAAATATGAGCTATCCTGCTTACTTTCCTTCTTTAAAGTAATAACAGTGGCCTCTTTTCATGCTCAAATGAGATGATGGGTACTTATTGGATACACAAAGGACAGCTCCACCTCCCAGCTTTAATTAGCTGACCACTTATGCAGTGTCTGTGTTTGTCAGGATTTTCAAAGGGTCTTCACATGGCAGAAGTCTGGGTTCAAGGGTTGCCCCTACGTTAATGTATTCTGAGAGGTGACACAAAAACAGAGCGAATAACTGATGAGCCTACTTCACAGAAATTAAATGCCCTAGGCCCAAAGCGCTTCAGCAAATTGTCTGATCACATACTGCCCACAGTCTCTCTACCTAGATGCAAATAGAATGGAGGATACCACCGGGCTGATCGTGAACCACCAGCCCTCCTATTTCCAGTACTGTTAGCATCAGGATTCTTTTTCAGACATTTTTCAGACTAATGGAAGTACATTCTAAGGACTCTTCCGAGGGAATGAGTGGAAACCATTTGAATTATTTCTCAAACTACAGTCTACATAAATGCCAGGTCAATCGCTCTTGTGTAAATTACACTTTTAAGGATTTACTTTAAAATTTTGAAATGTTTTCCCTTGGTCTGGGACTAAACTGAAACCAAAGTGTCTTAAGCATAATTGTCCTCACTCCTGGAGTCCTACAGAACTCCCAGCTTTACTTAAGGAGATAAAGAGGATGCAACCTTCAAGCTGAGGAGACAAGAACAGAAAAAGAAAGAAAAGAAAAGAAAGAAAGAAAAGGAAAGAAGGAAGGAAGGAAAGAAAGAGAGAGAGAAAGAAAGAAAGAAGGAAGGAAGGAAGGAAAGAAGGAAAGAAAGAAAGAAAGAAAAAGAAAAAAAGAATCTTGATTCCAAAGGACGTTTAGCCCTGAAAAGAGCACACACCTTGCTACGGATGCTGCACTGCTCTGTCCGCCCACTAGAGGGAGTCAGGGCTTTAGTAAAAACCTAACCAAACGAAAACCATCTCCTTTGATCAGTTCTTATCTGGAGATGACCCCTTCCCTGAGGATTCCTCCCGAAGCACAAGTTATTTCTTTGGGTGACTATTACCCTGATTTTAAGTCTCACTTTCACACTCAGTTTTGACTTTATTTTTAACTAGTTATTTCTCCGTAAAATTTATCTCTCTCTTCATCTCTGTCTCTGTTTCTCTTTTCTAATATTTCAAGGGGCTACTGAAACGCAAGAAAAGCTGGGGCATACCCTGAAAGCTCTCTGCTGTTAAGTTTTTGGTATGTTCACACCAATGACCTCCATCCCACACATACACAGCTTCTCAGTGCTTCTAGACACATCCAGGAATATATCTACTTGATCTGCTCCAAATCACATGTACACATTCATACTTTGTGAAAAAATTATAGGGGCCTGATTCAATTCATCTCACATTCATTGGCCACTTACTCTTGCCAGGCACTGAGACAGGCTGAAAGACATAAATCCTCTATTTTGATCCTCTCTGGGATTCTTAATCTAGATGAGTGTGCAATCTACAAGTGTCTAAGACCGTATTTTTTTGTTTAGTTTTGTGATGACTAAGTTGTCTAGAATGTAATGATTCATGCCAGATGAGTGGACAATAATTTTAGCTCTTTTACTATTTCCCTTTTATATTTTTTAAGGAGTGGGTAGGTAATAAATCGTTATACTTTTATGGGATATTCCAGTTTTAGGTGTTTTGGGAGGGGGTTTTCTATGTTGGTATTTAAAGAAACCATAAAGGAGGAAGGGTGCAGAGCTTGTTATGTTACATATGTGGTCTGTTTCTCTGTCCCTCTTCTTACCAAAATTGAAACCAGACTGTGATGGGGGCCTGGAGGAAAATCAGCAGCAAGAAATTGTCTCTCATTCACAGTGGAAGAGTATGGGATCCTGAAACCTTTTCCTGGGCTTCTTTTGTGTTCCTGAAGCCATGTGGGCCATGGGAAGCCATGAGGATAGCATAAAATCATACTGTAGCATGTAACCACTGGGAGCCCATGAGAAGGGAAGAAATCACCTGCTTTGGTCCAGCATTTTGCAGAGGAAACTTGAAGAAATGAAGGAGTTTACCAAGGATCTCACCACTAGGAAGGAGCCATACCAGGTCTAAAACATGGTCTCGACTCTTAGGTGATGTCTCTTGATCCATGCTCCATTTCCCAGTTTGGATCTAAGTCTTCCACATTTTTGTTTTTCGACAAAGGGGTGGGTTGTAGGCTGAATAATGCCTCCCCACACACACACAAATATGTCCACATCCCATTTCCCAAGCCCTTGGATGTTACTTTATACAGCCAAAGGAACTTTGCAGCCACTAGAAGCTAAACTAAGCAAAAAGATGGATTGTCTCCTAAAGCCTCAAGAAGGGACCACCTCTTCTGACATCTTGGCTTTACTCTAGTGAAACTGATTTTGAACCTCTGATCTCCAGAACTGTGAGAGGATAAATGTGCCTTCTTTTAAGCCATGACATTTGCGGTCATGTGTTATAATAGCAATGGAAGCTAGCACAGGGTGGGCACACAAGTCTGGTTTGAACATTACCTAATGGGAAATGGAGCAATTCTGATTTGAACATGTTGGTTAATCTTAACACCAACTTTGTGCTAGATACTATGTCATGTACTAGAGATTTAGTGGTAAATACTATCTACCAGAACTCACATTCTAACAGATGAGAGACACATATTAAAATTTTGAATTCTGGGTAGGGCACACTGTCTCATGTCTGTAATTTCAGCACTTTGGGGTGTTGAGGCAGGCAGATCGTTTAAGGTCAGGAGTTCAAGACTAGACTAGTCAACATGGTGAAACCCCATCTCTACTAAAAATACAAAAATTAGCTGTGTGTGGGGGCACACGCCTGTAGTCCAAGCTACTCTGGATGATGAGCAAGGAGACTTGCTTGAGCCTAGGAGGTGGGGGTTGCAGTGAGCTGAGATCATACCTCTGGACTCCAGCCTGGGCAACAGAGCAAGACTCCATATCAAAAAATTAAAAAAAAATTCAAATAAATTTTATGATTATAATTACTATAAGAAGGAAAACAGAGTAAAATAGAAAGTTATAAAACCATGTGCAAGCAACTAACTTTCAACTATTTACAAGCATATTTACCTAATTATAAGATTCACGTCTTTTCAAATTAAAGATTTTTAAGATCAATATGGATTTCCAATTGCTATATGTATATTTAATTAATAATATTTTTTTCTCTAGGAAGCTGTAAACAAAAGGTTAAATGGGGGTGGGGTGGGGGTAAGGAAAGGGGAAGAAAGAGGACTCTGGGCAGAAGGAACAGCCTGAGTGAAGGCACTGGGCAGGAAGGAGCACGATGCTTTTGTAGGACAGAAAGAAGATGAAGTGCCTACAACACAGGGAGACAAAGTAAATAGTACTAGATAGTCTGGTGACATGGGCAGGTGTCAAAAAATTTCCAACTGCAGAATTTTGATCTATGACTTTGGAGTAATGGAGGACATTGGAAAATTTTAAGCAGGGGAGCAATGCAATCAGTTTTGCATCAAACCATCACTCTAGATGTAGTGTGATGAGTAGACTGGAAGGGGCAGAGCTGATATAAATCAAGACAATTAGGAAGCTATAGCAATAGTTCAGGAGAGAGATGATTGTACTTCAGTCTACAGGGATGCGGGGCAGAGTAAGATTTAAATAGGCATTTAAGAGACTGACTTGACAGTACTTGGAGGTGGACTGCATACAAAGAAAGGGTGAAGGTAAGGAGAAATTAAAAGCTTTCAAGTTTTTACCCTGAGCATGTGGGTAGGTAGATACGCAGAGCAAGTGAGGTGGGGGAAGATGACACATTCAGACTGGACATAGGAGAGTGTGAACGCCCCAATCAAATTCAGATGTCAAAAAGACAGTTGAATACGTGAATCAGTGATTCAGAGAAGATAAAAATATGTGGGTCCACAGCATATAGATTATAATTGAAACTTTAACATTGATGAGACTGTCTAGAGAAAAAGTGTAGAGTGAGAAGGAATCTCTTGTTAAACCTGGGGGAACTCTGAGACTGGACTGTCTGTCAGAGGATGGAAGGCCTGTTGATGATCATTGCTACATGTATATTTAATGACTAGTCTCACTGTTTCCGACAATGAGAATTAGAGCTAGAAAGGAGGAAAACTAGGAGCCTGTGACATGTGAACCCTGAAAATCCGAGACAGGTCTCCGTTAATTTAGAAAGTTTATTTTGCCAGGGTTGAGGACACGAGCCCATGACACAGCCTCAGGAAGTCCTGATGACATATGCCCAAGGTGGTGGGGGCACAGCTTGGTTATATACATTTTAGGGAGACTTGAGACATCAATCAATATATATAAGAAGTACATTGGTTCATTCTGGAAAGGCGGGACAACTTGAAGCAAAGGCAGGAAGACTCCAAGTGGGGAGGGAGCTTGCAGGTCACAGACAGGTGATACAGGAAGGATTGCATTATTTTGAGTTTCTGATTAGCCTTTCCAAAGGAGGCAAATCAGGTATGCATCTATCTCAGTGAGCAGAGGGGTGACTTTGAATAGAAACGGAGGCAGATTTGCTCTAAGCAGTTTCCAGCTTGAGTTTTCCTTAGTGACTTTGGGGGCCCAAGGTACTTTCCTTTCACACATAGAAGCCAAGAAATAAAAGAAATGTAGGGGAAAAAAAGCAGGGGCTGTATCTAATGCTGTGTCTAATGTGGGGCCAAGGAAGGCAAGAAAGGAGAAATGTTCATAGGATTTATGGACATGGAGACCATTGAAAACCTTGGGGCACTATTTCAGGAGGCAGACACTGGGAGAGGAGATGCCAATGAAACTAAAAAGCTATTCTCATTGATTTCCAGCAACCAAAGAAACTGAGTCAACAGGAGAGACAAAAGTTTGTCTCAGTTCAACTGGCAAGTCAGTGACAGAATTAGAAAGGGATTCAGAGATATTGACTAACATTTCACCCTTTGGTTTATTAACTGACTCTTTAATTGAGTCAATTGACTCTTTAACTGAGTCCATTAACTGCCTAACAAATCAAACAGTTTGAGCCTTCGGGGTCCTCAGGCACCACAGCTAACCTAAGCAGTCACTTTAGTCTAAATTAAAATTTCTCAACCTTGAAACTATTGACATTTTAGGCCATATAATTCATTGTTATGTGGGAGGGGCTCTATTGTATGCATTTCTGGCCTCTACTTGTTAGATACCAGTAGCAATCCCAGATTTTGTCTCGTCAGACAACCAAAACTGTCTCCAAATATTACCGAACATACCCTGGAGGCAAATATCTCTTCCTTCCCCAAGGTTGCGAACCACTGGGCTAAACATGGGTCATTTGTTAGAAACGGAAATGGCAGGAGACTGTGAAAGAATCTTTCGTTAACCCATTCTCACTTCTAGGAAAACAATTCAAGGGACCTCCCCTTTAGGTGGGAGTTGGAAATGTGTACATAGAACAGCATGTTATATTTTTTATGCTACATACACACCCCTCTGAGCATTGGTGCAATGCATCCTTTTAACTAGAAATCCCCATCCTTTCTCTAGATGCTCTTCAGTTAAGCTAAAGCAGAGCTTGCTAATTTCTTTTAAATAGATGAGCAAACCTCCCTTGGGAAACTTCAGAGGCTCTGGCTCATACAGTATGGCCAAGACTTCCCTGACATTGCCTGGATGGAAGAGAAGTTCAGGAAAACCGGACCTTGGCACATTGGAGGTTCTGATTTCCACCCTCAGTGGAACGGTTTAGTCCTGTGGCTGCTGGATGCCGCCTCCATCACCGCTGTGCTAAGGAAGGCTCTGGCGCACTCAGGGGTCTGCTCCACAGCCTGAGAACATTGTGCTGCTGGTCCTCCCGAGCCCATTCTGCAAGTCAAGAAAAATACAAACAGACACGTGTTGTACCTTTGGAACTTTGTTTTCAAAGGTTCTCCCAACTAAGATGTCTCCCAACTAAGATGCAGATTAGACTTATCCAACAGGCATTCTAATTTAATAGGGACTTTGAATATTGAAAAGAGAAGCCCAGGGATAGGGCATTCTTATTTGGAAGTAAGAAATCTGGGGTCTGACACCAAGTAACCAGATAACGATACCCCAGTCAAATGACGGTGTAGAAGGCCAAGTCTCACCAAACACAGGCCTCCGTAGCAACTCTTTCAGTACTGACTGAGTGGTTAACTTCAAATGAAAAGCTAGTGCCCTTATACAAAGGCTGGTATGTAACAAAAGCCCATTAAGAGTTTTGCCTAGGCCTTTCCTGGGCCTTAAAGCATGACAAAATAATGAAGGGATTCTTAACAGGACCCATTTAGGATTAAACAAGTTTTATCGCGGGGCTGAAGACACTCCCTAGGCCTCAAATAAGTTTGTTTGGGGATCTGAAGAAACTCCTCAAGCCTCCATAATTTAGCAGGAGACAAGATAAGGGTAATCACCCCAGCACCTGGTTCCATTTAGATTAAGTAAGATTACTGAGGCTCCAGAGAAAGGTCTTCAAGACTTAGACTTTAGTTATAGATTAAAAGAAGTTAATCACTTATGTCGTTAGATGAATGCACACTTACAAGTAGACAAATAGCTTAGAAGGTATATAAGCTCTGGAAAACTTTGTAATTTTGAATTGGTCTGGTGATAATTTCCAGGCCTTCTCCCTGTGAACCGGTTACAGAAATAAAAACTCTCTTCTCCCCTAGTTCATTTGCGTCTCATTATTATGCCATGAGAAATAGAAGCCCGACCCTCAGTTTGGTCCTGGAACAATGCTTCTGGGTCTCAGGTTCCTCATTTGTATAACGAAGGAATTGAGGTTCTTGAATATTCTGGGATAGACACAGAGTCGGTGACATCAGAATCAACCAGAACTTGCTAAAAAATATGGGTTGCATTGCTCTTCAGACCCCGGATTCTGATTCCGGTGGATTGGAAAGGAGCCCAGGAATCTACATTTCAAACATTCTTCCAGGTGATACTATTTTTTTCAAGTTTGAGAATCTCTGGACTAACTTTTATTCTAGTTCTAACACACTATGTAAACAAATTTTAAATCTCAAAGAATTAATCTGCAATGATGGTTTATCATACACTGCAATTGGAAGTAAAAGAGATACAGAGAAGGGGATACTGAAGCCCAACAGGTGATATCTCTTCATTGTTGGAATATGAGGGTCACGTGCTCCGGAGGTACATCAGGCCATGAATACGAACCAACATGAGACCCAAGCTAAAACTGATACTGTCTTTGAAAAATTATAAGTGAGGAAATTACGACAGTGAAAGAGATCAGACCTAGCTGACCCCATCTTGCTTCTAACTTTTAAGCTGCCCTTGCTCATTCCTGGGCATAGGCTGAACTAGCTTCTGGAAGGCATTCAATTTATGATTTGACTCTGAAACAAAATTGAAAACAGCCCTTTCCCGAAAAGAAAAAAACCCTCCTTGCCTTGGGACCAGTCTGCCTTCATAGGACTAACAAATTAGCTACAAGAGTAGAAATTATGGTTTAAGGGTTATGCAGCTTCTGGTTGCAAGAGTCTGAATCTCCTCAAATTGCTGATGGGGTAACATCATTATTGTAAAACTTAGGATCACTGCTTGAAATATTTTGCAGACCCTGTACTTGATGGATCAGCTGACACCACCTAGACTTAATCTGTCTCAACCAGTTCTGCAATCCCACCCAGGAACAGAAGACAGGAAGTAAATCTCACTTTGACCCCCACTATGATTCTATCTCTAACCTAACCAATCAGCACACCCCACTTCCTGAGCCCCTACCCACCAAATTATTTTTTAAAACTCTGATCCCTGAATGCTCAGGGAGACTGATTTGAATAATAACAAAACTCTGGGTCTGCTGCAGAGCTGGCTCTGCATGAATGACTCTTTCTGCATTGCAATTTTCCCTTCTTGATAAATTGGCTCTGTCTAGGTGGTAGGCAAGGTGAACACTTTGGGTGGTTACAGGACCCCAGGAGAACCTGTTCCCAAATGTGACCCTTGGAGACTGCTGCTGGAATACTAACACACATTGAATGTACTTGATTTTTTGAATCTGTTCTTGACAATGAACCACAGATCATGTGCAAGAATTTATACTATTGCTTAACTAAGCCTGTGTTATGGAACCAAAAAATCCTTCTTCCTGTTTTGAGATGGAGTCTTGCTCTGTCACTCAGACTGAAGTGTGGAGGCGTGATCTTGGCTCACTATAACCTCAGCCTCCTGGGTTCAAGCGATTCTCCTGCCTCAGCCTCCCGAGTAGCTGGGACTACAGGTGTGTGCCACCACGCCTGGCTAACTTTTTGTATTTTTAGCAGAGACAGGGTTTCAACCTGTTAGCCAGGATGGCCTTAATCTCCTGATCTCATGATCCGCCCACCTCGCCCTCCCAAACTGCTGGGATTACAGGCATGAGCCACTGTGCCCACGTGCCCAGCCTAAAAAATCCCTTTTCAAGTGACTTCTTTTCCAAAAACACTTAAAGATATTTTAGATCACTTATCTTAAAAGTATGGTCCATAGTTTACTCAAACAGGATCTAAAAATTTCAAGGAGTGAGGCATCACAGTCATGGTCAAATACCATATCAGTGTACTGTTAAAATATTACCAACATCTTACTGTATAAATTTCTACTGAAAAATTAGGCTGGTGGATAATTTGATGGTATTGTTCAGGAGGATCTACTTTGTGGAAAAATAAAAAGAAGATTTCTTTCTCCATAGTCTGGTTTTGTTTTGTTTTGTTTTATTTTATGTTATTTTTGAGACAGAGTCTTACTCTGTCGCCCAGGCTGGAGTGCAGTGGCGTGATCTCAGCTCACTGCAACCTCTGCTCCCGGGTTCAAGCGATTCTCCTGCCTGAGCCTCCCAAGTAGCTGGGATTACAGGCACCTGTCACCATGCCCCGCTAATTTTTGTAGTTTTAGTAGAGACGGGGTTTCACCATGTTGGCCAGGCTGGTCTTGAACTCCTGACATAGAGATCTACCCGCCTCGGCCTCCCAAAGGGCTGGGATTACAGGCGTGAACCACTGCGCCTAGCCCACGATAGTCTGGTTTTAAATCAGCCACCACTTGCTTCTCCATCCTCACTCATTAATCTGATTGTCAAGTTTTATCATTGTGGATGCACACATGTCAATCTGTTTTCCCAGCTTGGTGCCTTTGCTAAAAATGTTCCTGTGAATGTTTTCTCTTTTCCCTCATTTCAGTGTGTTTCAATCTGACCTGTACTTTAAGGCAAAATGCTACTTTCTTTGGGAAATCTTTCCTAATTTCTTAAGAAACAGGTAGGCTGGGGGCAGTGGCTCACGCCTGTAATCCCAGCATTTTGGGAGGCCAAGGCGGGTGGATCACTTGAAGTCAGTCACGAGTTAGAGACCAGTCTGGCCAAATGGTGAAACCCCATCTCTACTAAAAATACAAACATTAGCTGGGTGTGGTGGCAGGCACCTGTAATCCCAGCTACTTGGGAGGCTGAGGCAGGAAGAATTGCCTGAACCCAGGAGGTGGAGGTTGCAGTGAGCCAAGATCACGCCATTGCACTCCAGGCAACAGAGAGAGACCCCATCTCAAAAAAAAAAAAAAAAAAGAAAGAAAAGAAAAAGAAACAGGCATGATTTTTTTCCCCCTCTCAATCTTAGAACTCTCTAATAGCATGTCTCTTAAGGCAGATGTCCCTATGTAAGGAGTGCTGTGGCTCTTTCGGTATATTTCTCATCTCATTTCAAAGGGTGTCATCCTCTTGTGGACAAGCCATGTATCATCATCGTGGTTGCTTGCTCTTAGTGCTGTGCCCAAATCTTTCACAAGTGTGAGCACAGAACAGGCTTGTTGACTGGAGTTTGCATTCAGGTGGTATACTCTTAGGAAGGCAATCCAAAAATCCGTAAAAGGTAACTTACAAGTTTCCCCTAACTATCCGCTCATGTAGAATATCCAAGTGTAACGCTAGGGGAATTGACATTTTAAAATATTTTATTTTTGCCTAACCTATACCTGCATCTAGCTTAAAGCCACCTATGTATTAAAGCAAGGGTGAATTGAAACCATTTAAAATACTGATGCCCAGTGCCAATCTTAAAACAATTAAATCAGAAGCACTTGTGGAAGGGTAAAATATGAAAATTTGCAGTTCCCCAATGGCTGAGTCCTCTATATTTCTTCTGCCCATAGGCACATTCAGATATTTTGACCAATTCTTTTGCTATATAGCTCAATAACTCTAGTTGATATGCTTATATTGCTACTCTATGTTTTCATTTTAGGCATTGTTTTTCACTTCCTGCTGTAGAAGGTGAGTAGCCCTTTTTCACACACATTGCTCTTTCACTTCTAATAACATTCTAACACCTCCCCATTTGGTTCTGTTGTACTTTTGAAAGATCAATATCCAGCCTTTATACTGTAATGACTTTACTAATGATTGAGCCATACAGTATATAGTAATTTTTTTTGTTTTTTTTTTTTCTTGCACAATGTTTTGTCTCCATTGAAATTAGCAATTATCCTGGTTTGTTCAATGTAATGATCACTAAAGTATCCTCAAACTGTCTTTGAACTGTGAAAAATCTTTTCTCCATATCTTAAAAAACATTAGGTTCTTCCCTATCTGAGGATATTAGCCTCTCCTTGCCTGAAGGAACCATGACGTTCTGCCCTGAGGTTAGGGCCTTGCAAAGGGCTTTTGGTCATCCTAAGGACTACCTCTACTGTCTAATCAGACCAAGTCCTGGCAGGCCCCAGGGAGTTTGGGAATACTTTAGTGTGACACATGAAGAAAGTATAGTATACACCAAAATAATTGCAAGTTTATCAATGTTATTGATGGAAACTGAGAACATTTATGGAAATGGATCCTAAGAGTGCTGGATTATGGTGGAAGAAATATAATGTTGGTCTGGTCACATTTGTTGATATGAGTACAGCATGCAGAGATTCTAGGTTTAGTATGTTAGTTCAAGCTATAGGAAGTGGCTCTAACAGTATACTTGTTTGTTGGCTGAAACATGACTCTAGAAGTATCCTAGACAAAATAAAACTGAAATGCCAGAAATTTTAGAAATATCTCAGTACACTACAAGGGACACTACCCAGAGGCTTAGGAAGATAGGCATGGTAAAGTAGATTTACCATGTAACATCTGCTTACTCATCCCTAACTGTGTGTACTCTTTCAACAAGGCAGCAAGAAATACATTCATGAGGGGACCCTGGGCATCTTTGAAGACCTCTGTGGAGTTGTTATCAGTAGGCCAGGAATGCAAATGGGAACTGCTGTCATTGAACTAGACTCCTCGAATTCAATGGAGATATTGGTATTCCAGGGTGGCAGGGGCCCAGTGGAGGCCCTGAATTAGTAAAGATGAAGTAGGAAAGGCATGACAGTATGTAGCAAAGTGGAAACAATGATCAGAATGGTTTGACCTATGACTTCAGTGCTAATTGACCATTGTTTCTAGGACTGAAATAGGGAGACAACCTTGTAAGGTCTTACTTGATATGTACAAGCAAAACATCACTAAACTTTGTGAACAGAGGCCTAACTTGAATCACGGTAACAGAGATGTTATCCCTCAAATAATTACCAGACTTGAACCAGTTTATAGATGTGGAGTCCCTTGGATGAAGGGGAGGCCAGGTACCTTCAAGGAAGAACTGTGAAAAATGGCCACAAATCTGTATTGTAATCATTCTCTTTAGCTTTCACCAAAATAACTTGTATTCATTTGCCAGTGTGACTTGGAATAGAGGAGAATAAATAGCTAGACTTTGGCTGTGAATTGACACTAATTCCTAAAGACCCAACATTGCACTGTGGGCCACTAATCAGAGTAGAAGCTTATGGACATCAGGTGATTAATGAAGTTTTGGCTAAGCTCTGTCACATGGTGGGCTTAGTGTGTCCCCTAAACCACACTGTAGTTATTTACTCAGTTACAGAATGAATAATTGAATTACTTAACAATGGGTAGAATTCCTCTATTGGTTCCCTGGTCCATGGAGTAAGGGCTACTGTGGTAGGAAAGACCAAGTAGAAGCTAGTAGAATGGCTTCTCCCCACCAAAATAGTAAACCAAAAGTCATACCACATACTTGGAGAAATCCTGCAGAAGTTAGTGGCATCATCAAGGACTTAAGGGGTGTAGAGGTGGAAATGAAACGCAACCATTTCTGTGAATGGCAAGAGGCATTGTTGTATCTTGCTCACATTTTAAGTAACCTCCATGCTACTTTATTGGCATTGGGCAGCAGCTGAGATTTCAGCTCTTCCACTTTCTACCATATCTTTTTCTTCAGCTTTTTTTGAGTCCTGGGCCAGGCACATGTGCAGCTCTGTAGCAAAAGGTACCAGCTTCTTCTGTAGGTCATCTACATTGTCAGTTCTGGAGGTAGTGAGAGGGATTTTACTAAATTCAAGTTTGTCTTCATAGGTTCCAGCAGAAGAACAGTTTTTTAAAGAAGAAGAAGACAGGGCAAGTGAATATGCCTGAAAATGATTAAAGGTTCTTTTACTCCAACTCCAAAGAACATTTGGCTGATAGATTTAGGCAGATCCTTCTAGCAGGCAAAGAGCAAAGAACCAAAGTCAGCTGTGCATAGGAGACTATGCTCAAGGGAGAGACATATGAAAAGACTGTGGAAACAGCCTAGGAGGCTATGCTTGAGAATTTGGATTGCACTTACAACACAACAGGAAGCCACCAGAGGGATATATATAGGTGCAGTAGATGCTGTTTGTACCCTGCACATCTCACCTCAGCACATGCAATTTCCCTGTTTGCTAGTTTGAATTTCAAGTGCCAGCTCTGGAGACTGTTTTCCCCAAGGCCTTTCTGTGGCAGTCAGAACCTTCCTTGCATGTTGTGGGGCAGCCTAGAGGTGGTGGAAATTTAACCCTCCACTCTCAACTCTCAGGGGAGCTTATAACCAATCACTGATGGGAATTGATGTATAAATATCCTGGTTACCTTGCTTCTTTGGCAGAGCAACTCTGATGTGTGCTTACTCTGTTTCCCAGAGTTTAGAGATAAACCTTTAGTTGGTGGAGTGGAAACTTGCTTGACAATATACCCTTTATTAGATTTCTTCTCTATCTCACTTCTCCACTCCACTTGTAGTGTTATCTGAGGTCATCTTCCAAATAAACTACTTTCACTTGAATTTTTGGTTCTGGATCTGATTTGGTGAGAGTCCAAATTAAGATAGCAGGAACATTGTGGAATCCAATTTAAACTGTATAAAGATCTTACTAATTGCTGTATGGTGAAAGATTGTAAGGCAACCATGGTGTGGGCTGGGAACCTAGAAAAATGAGGAGTTGTGAGGCAAAAGCATTAGGTAACCTGTAAAGGAAAACCTATGAGATTAACAGCAAATTTATTAGCAGAAGCCCTACAAGCTGGAAGGAATTGGGGTCCTATCTTTACCAGGCAAGAATTTTGTATCTAGGAAAAATTAAACTTCATGAATGAAGGAAATATACAGTCTTTTTCAGATAAACAAATGCTGAGAGAATGTACCACTACCAAGCCAGCACTACAAGAAATGCTAAAAGGAGCTTTAAATATTAAACCCTTGAAGTACTCCAAAATAGAACTCCCTTAAAGCATAAATCTCATAGGACCCATGAAACAATAACACACACACACACACACACACACACACACACACAGAGGTATTCAGTCAACAGCTAGCACAGTGAATCAAATAGTACCTCACATCTCAATACTAACATTGAATGTAAATGGCCTAAATGCTCCACTTAAAAGATACAGAATGGCAGAATGGCAGAATGGATAAGAATTCATCAACCAAGTATCTGCTGTCTTCAAGAGACTCACCAAACACATAAGGACTCACATAAATTTAAGGTAAAGGTGTGCAAAAAGATATTTCATGCAAATGGACATGAAAAGCAAGCAAGAGTAGCTATTCTTATATCAGACAAAACAAACTTTAAAGCAACAGCCGTTAAAAAAGACAAAGAGAGACATTATATAATGATAAAAGGACTTGTCCAACAGGAAAATATCACAATCCTAAAGACATACACACCTAACACTGGAGCTCCCAAATTTATAAAACTTTACTACTAGACCTAAGAAATGAGATAGACAGTAACACAATAATAGTGGGGGACCTTAATACTCCACTGACAGCACTAAAGAAGTCATAGAGATAAAGTCAATAAAGAAACAATAGACTTAAACTATACCCTAGAACAAACGGACTTAACAAGTATTTACAGAACATTCCACCCAATAACTGCAGAATAGACAGTCTATTCATCCACACATAGAATATTCTCTAAGATAGAACATATAAAAGGTCACAAAACAAGTCTCAATAAATTTAAGAAAATTGAAATTACATCAAATACTCTCTCAGATGACAGTGTAATAAAATTGAAAATAGACTCCAAACAGAACCCTCATGGTGGTGCAAATAGATGGAAATTAAATAACTTGCTCTTGAATGATCATTGGGTCAACAATGAAATCAAGATGAATATTAAAAAGTTATTTGAACTGAACAATAATAGCGACATATACTGTCAAAACCTGTGGGATACTGCAAAGGCAGTGTATTAGTTCTTTTTTATACAAATATGAAGAAATACCCAAGACTGGGTAATTTATAAAGAAAAAGAGATTTAATGGACTCATAGTTCCACATAGCTGGGGAAGCCTCATAATCATGGTGGAGGCAAAGGAGGAGCAAAGGCACATCTTGCATGGAGGCAGGCAAGAGAACATATGCAGGGGAACTGCCCTTTATAAAACCATCAGATCTTGTGAGACTTATTCACTATCATGGAAACAGCATGGGAAAAACTTGCCACCATAATTCAATTACCTCCCACTGGGTCCCTCCCACAACACATGGGAATTATGGGAACTACAATTCAAGATGAGATTTGGGTGGGGACACAGACAAACCATATCATTCCACCCGTGACACCTCCCAAATCTCATGTCCTCACATTTCAAAATGATCTCTTCCCAACAGTCCCCCAAAGCCTTAACTCATTCCAGCATTAACTCAAAAGTCCGCAGTCCAAAGGCTTATCTGAGACAGGGCAAGTCCCTTCTGCCTACGAGCCTGTAAAATCAAAAGCAAGTTAGTTACTTCCTAGATACAATGGGGGTGCAGGCATTAGATAAATACACTCATTCCAAATGGGAGAAATTGGCCAAAACCTAGGGACTACAGGCACCATACAAGTCTGAAATCCAATACAGCAGTCAGTAAGCCTTAAAGTCCCAAAATTATCTCCTTTGACTCCATGTCTCACATCCAGGTCATGGTGATACAAAAGGCAGGCTCCCATGGCCTTGGGCAGCTCTGACCCTGTGGCTTTGCAGGGTATAGTCCCCCTCCTGGCTGCTTTCACAGGCTGGCATTGAGTGTCGTGGCTTTTCCAGGTGCCATTCTGGAGGACAATGGCCCCCTTCTCACAGCTTCACTAGGCAGTGTCCCAGTGGGGACTCCTACCCCACATTTCTCTTCCGCACTGCCCTAGCAAAAGTTCTCCATGAGGGTCCCACCCCTGCAGCAAACTTCTGCCTGGACATACAGGCATTTCCATACATCTTCTGAAATCCAGGTGGAGGTTCCCAAACCTCAATTCTTGACTTCTGTGTACCTGCAGGCTTGACACCATGTGGGAGTTGCCAAGGCTTGGGGCTTGTATCCTCTGAACCTATGGCCTGAGCTGTACCTTGACCCCTTTTAGCCACAGCTGGAACTGGAGCAACTGGGACACAGGGCACCAAGTTCCTTTGGCTGCACACAGCAGTGGGATCCTGGATCCAGCCCAAGAAACCATTTTTTCCTCCTAGGCCTCTGGGCTTGTGATTAGAAGAGCTGCCATGACGACCTCTAGCATGCCCTGGAGACATTTCCCCCATTGTCTTGGCTATTAACATTTGGCTCCTCCTTACTCATGCAAATTCCTGCAGCCACCTTGAATTTCTCCTCAGAAAATGAGTTTTTCTTTTCTATCGCATTGTCAGGCTGCAAATTTTCTGAACTTTTATGCTCTGTTTCCTTTTTAAACACAAGTTCCTATTTCAAACCATATCTTTGTGAATGAATAAAACTCAATATTTTTAGAAGCACCCAAGTCACCCCTTGAACACTTTGCTGCTTGGAATTATTCTGCCAGATGCCCTACATCATCTTTCTCAAGTTCAAAGTTCCATAGATCTCTAGGGCAGGGGCAAAATGCCACCAGTCTCTTTGCTAAAGCATAGCAAGAATCACCCTTCCTCCAGTTCTCAACAAGTTACTCATCTCCATCTGAGACCACCTCAGCCTGGACTTTATCATCTATATCAGTATCAGAATTTTGGTCAAAGCCATTCAACAAATCTCTAGGAAATTCCAAACTTTCCCACATTTTCCTATCTTCTTCTGAGCCCTCCAAACGTTCCAACCTCTGCCTGTTACTCAGTTCCAAAGTTGCTTCTACATTTTTAGGTATCTTTACAGCAGCACCCCACTCTCTGCAGTACCAATTTACTGTATTTGTCTATTTTCATACTGCTATGAAAAAATATCCAAGATTGCATAAGTTATGAAGAGAAAGAGATTTAATGGACTCACAGTTCCACATGACTGAGGAGGCCTCACAATCATGGTGGAAGGTGAAGGAGAAGCAGTCACATGTTATATGGTGGCAGGCAAGAGAGTTTGTGCATGGAAACTGTCCTTTGTAAAACCTTCAGATCTTGTGAGACTTATTCACTTTCACAAGAACAGCATGGGAAAACCCACCCCGATTATTCAATTACTTCCCACCAGGTCTTTCCTATGATATGTGGGGATTATGGGAGCCAATAATTCAAGATGAGATTTGAGTGGGGACACAGCCAAACCATATCAGGTGGTGCTAAGAGAAAAGTTCATAGCCTTAGATGTCTACATTAAAAAGTCTGAAAGAGCACAAGTAGGCAATCTAAGGTCACACCTCAAGGAACTAGAGAAACAAGAACAAACCAAACCCAAACCCAGCAGAAGAAAAAAAATAACAAAGATCAGAGAAGAACTAAATAAAAGTAAAACAAATGCAATACAAAAGATAAATAAAGTAAAAAGCTGGTTCTTTGCAAAGATAAACAAAATCAATAGACCATTAGCAAGACTAACCATAAAAAGAAGAGAAAAGATCCAAATAAGCTAAATTAGACATGAAATCAGAGATATTACAACCAATACCACAGAAATATGAAAGATCATTCAAGGCTACTATGAACAGATTTATGTGCACAAACTAGAAAACCTAGAGGAGATGCACGCCCGTTAGAATGGCAATCATTAAAAAGTCAGGAAACAACAGATGCTGGAGAGGATATGGAGAAATACGAATGCTTTTACACCGTTCATGGGAGTGTAAATTAGTTCAGCTATTATGGAAGACAGTGTGATGATTCCTCAAGGATCTAGAACTAGAAATACCACTTGACCCAGCAATCCCATTACTGGGTATATACCCAAAGGATTATAAATCATGCTACTATAAAGACACGTGCACACGTATGTATATTGTGGCACTATTCACAATAGCAAAGACTTGGAACCAACCCAAATGTCTGTCAATAATAGACTGGATAAAGAAAATGTGGCACATATACACCATGGAATACTATGCAGCCATAAAAAGGATGAGTTCATGTCCTTTGCAGGGACATAGATGAAGCTGGAAATCATAATTCTCAGCAAACTATCACAAGGACAGAAAGCAAACACTAGATGTTCTCACTCATAAGTGAGAGTTGAATAATGAGAACACATGGACGCAGGGAGGGGAACATCACACACTGGGGCCTGTTGGGGGGGTGGGAGCCTGGGGGAGGGATAGCGTTAGGAGAAACACCTAATATAAATGACTAGTCGATGTGGCACATGTATACCTATGTAACAAACCTGCACGTTTTGCACATGTACCCTGGAACTTAAAGTATAATAAAAACAACAACAACAACACTAATCTCAAAAAACTTAAAATAAAGAAAACCTAGAGGAGATGGATAAATTCCTGGAAATACACAACCCTCCTAGATTAAACCAGAAAGAAATAGAAACTGAACAGGCCAATAACAAGCAGTGAGATGGAAATGATAGTAAAACAAATTGTCGACAAAAAAAGTCCACGACCAGATAGATTCACAGCTGAATTCTATCTGGTCAGGGACTTTTTTTGTTGGTAATTTTTGCTGGTGAGACTATAAACTAGTACAACTGCTATGGAAAACAGTGTGGAGATTCCTTAAAGAACTAAAAGTAGATCTACCGTTTGATCAAGAAATACCATTTCTGGGTTTCTACCCAGAGGAAAAGAAGTCATTACCAAAAAAGATACTTGCACATGCATGTTTGTAGCAGCACAATTCATAATTGCAAAAATATGGAACCAGCCCAAATGCCCATCAATTAACTAGTGAATAAAGAAAATGTGGTACATTTATACTATGGAATACTATGCAGCCATACAAAGGAATGAAATAATAGCATTTGCAGCAAACTGGATGAAGTTGGAGACCATTGTTCTAAGTGAAGTAACTCAGGAATGGGAAACCAAACAGTGTATGTTCTCACTCATAAGAGGGAGCTAAGCTATAAGGACATAAAGGCATAAGAATGATGCAGTGGACTTTGAGGACTCAAGGGAAAGGATGGGAGGTGAGTGAGGGATAAAAGATTACACATTGGGTGCAGTGCACACTGCTAAGGTGATGGGTGCACTGAGATCTGAGAAATCACCACTAAAGAACTTATACATGTAACCAAATACCACCTGTTCCCCCAAAACCGACTGAAATTTTAAAAAATACCAAAAAGTCCTCATCTTATAGTTTCAAGATGTGATCAGGAGATATGTCTGTTAAAAATGTAGGAATAACCATTATGTCTAAGAAAAGCACTCTGTGGCATTTTTAAAGGTAAAGACTGTTCTTCTGACCTTTAGGTACTTATAATTAGAGAGAAAATAAAGTAACATGAAAAGTTGAGTAAATATATAAGGTTACAATCCAAAAAATGTAATATGTAAGTAATGTGTAAGTAAAGGCTAGGATGTAGGTTTAGAGGAGCCTGTAGTCACATGGATAGTTTGTTTTGGAAGACTGTAGTACGGAGGAATAATTTATGTGGATCTGGATTAGAGGAGAGAAAATCACTCCTGGAGTCAAGTTAAAGAGGAGATATATAATCAGAACTTCTAGATCCTGAAATTTTACAGGCAAAGTGGGTTTTCAGATAGGAGGGAAAAGAATCTATTCTTTCAAGCCCCCTTTGGAGTATGTGTGGCTGCCCCTCACACTGCATTACTTCTTTTTAATCTACACATATGACAAATCTTTTATCCTACTATAATTGTGAATTGAGTTCTTACATATACAAAGTAATGCCTTAGGTGTTTGGACATATAACAATGACAACAACGATACAATATGGATAATAATAGAAACCATGATGACCGTTCACATTTATTGGGACACTTTATTAGTTTTATAGCCTTGTTGTAACAAGTTACTACACACTGGGTGGCTTAAAACAATGGAAATTTATTCTCACAGTTCTGGAAACTACAGTCAGAAAGCAAGGCATTGGCAGGGTTGATTTCTTCTGGAGGCCCTCAGGGAGAACCCATCTGATATGGTTTGGATGTTTGTCCCCTCCAAATCTCATGCTGAAATGTGACTTCCAATGTTAAAGTGGGGCCTGGTGAGAGGTGTTTGGGTCATAGGGATGGATCCTTCACGAATGGCTTGGTGCCCATGCCATGGTAATAAGTGAGCTCTTGATCAGTTAATGCATGAGGGAGCTGGTTGTTTAAAGGAGCCTGGCACCTCCTCCTATCTCTGTTGCTCCCTCTCTTGCCATGTGACACGCCTGTTCCCCCTTTCTTTTGCCATGGGTACAAGCTTCCTGAGGCTTCACTGCAGAAGCCAAGCAGATCCTAGTGCCATGCTTGTACGACCTGCAGAACTGTGAGCCAAATAAATCTCTTTTCTTTATATATTACCCAGCTTCAGGTATTCGTTTATGGAAACACAAAACAGACTATCATACCGTCCCATCACTCCAATCTCTGTCTCTGACTTCAGATGACACAGCATTTCTGTGTGTATCTCTGTGTCTCTGTTTTCTCTTTATATGAGGCCATCAGCTGAACTAGGGCTCACGATAATCCAATATGACCTTATTTCAACTAATTACATCTACAAAGACCTTATTTTCAAATAAGGTCACATTTATAGATACCAGGGGTTAGGAATTGAACATATCTTTTTGGGGAGCAAAATTCTACCTACCACAGGTAACAACTGTGTACACTGTGCAAAGGGTTTCATCTTCATCAGCTCACCTAATGATCACAACCAGTGAGGCTGATACCATTATTATCCCAAATCTATACTTGCAGTCCTTTACCTGCAGAACTCCAGAGTTGTCTATTCAATTGCTACTTGATATTCCCACATGGTTGCTGATTTTCCTTCAGATTTCTCAATCTTGCTTAGTGGCATTACTATTCCCTTATCTGTGTAAGCTAAAATCCCAAGAATAATTCTTTATTTCTCATTTTCCTTTATACCAAATCTAACCCGACCTAGTAGGTTCTACTAGCATGATCTCAAAAAATTATTTTTTCTTGAATCTATTTACTTCTCTCAATTTCCACTGTAATACTTTGTATTAGTTACTGTTTGCATAATAACAAATTACATGAAAACTTTATGGCTTAAAATGATGAACATTTATTATTGCACAATTTCTATGAGTCAAGAATCCAGGTGCAGCATAATGCCGTTAGCTCAAAGTCTCTGTCTCATGAGGTTGCAGTTGAGCTATCAGTTAGGGTTATGGTTTTATGTGAAGCCTTGACTGATAGGCAGAGGAAACTAATTCTAAGCTCACTCACATGGCAGGTCTCCATCTTTCACCCCGTGGGATTCTCCTCGGGCTGCCTCACAGCGTGGCAACTGGCTTCCACCAGAGTGTGTGATGTGATAGGGAGACAGTGCTTAGCAAAGAAGCTATAGTCTTCTTATAACCTCCTATCAGCACAGACACTCCCAATACTTCTGCCATGTCGTCTTCTTTAAAGGAGAGTCCACACTCAAAGAGGAGGGGGCCACACTCAAATAAGTCCAGTCCACACTCAAAGAGAAGAGGGCCACACAAGAGTGCATGGGTCACGGGCGACATCTTAAACGCTGCGTAGCACAGCAGGGCAGGATATCATGATAACCTGTGGAAAACAGGAGTTGGAGGGAAATATCTAAGCAGATATTTCAACAACTATGCAGTGCTGGGGCAACAGAGATTGAAGTTCCAATCTGTTAAAGTGGAAGGGCACAAGTAATTTGTCTAAGCTTTTGGTTGAAACTCCAGAAGGAACACATCCTAAGGGTAAGTTCTACACCCTACTCTCAACAAACAGAAAATATACACTTTTTTCAAGGATACATAGCACATTCATCAAAAGAGACCACATGCTGGGCCAAAATCAAGTTTCAAAAAATTTCAAAGGATTGATATCAGACAGAGTATGTATTTTGTGCACAGTAGAATTAAACTAGTAATCAATGAAAGAAGGATAAATAGACATCCCTCAAATGTTTTGAAATTAAGCCACACATTTAAGCAACCTATAAGTGAAAGAAAAATTAACAAGAGAAATTTAAAAATATTTTAAACTAAATCATAATAGAAATGTGAAACATCAATATTGGTAGGTTGCAGCTAAAGCAGTGCTTGGAGGGAAGTGTAGAGTTGTATGTGCATATTTTTAAAAAGATGAGAGGTTAAACATCTAATCTTCCAAATCAAAAAATACTGGAGGAAGACAAACTACTTACATAGGAAAAAAAAAAGAAGTATGAAAATTTTGAAGATAGGAGCAGAGTAATACATGGAGAGTTTCTGCAATGTCAAGTATTAACCTTCTAGTTGCCAGATGATAGATGCTTGAAGGGGATCTCAGGAGAGGATGAGAGCAGCCTGGGGCAGGGGTTACTTAGTGCTCTCGGGACAGTGGTTAACCTGTAAGTATGAAGACATATAAACATTTTTTAAAACTAATACTGTTAAATTCCCTCATACCAGTGGAATATGAATATGGGGCCTTCTCAATATGGTCCCACCCTCTATTATATCCTCTTGTCAACCTTTCCCCACCAGCTGCAATACCAAAACACTGAATTGTGCTGACACTAGCCCACTGGTCATTCCCTACATTTTGAAGCAATCTCCCTCTCTTCTTTGCCTGCTCCATCACTCTTTTTGCTCAGATAGACATTTTTCTTCTGTCCCTGTTGTCTGGTAAACTACTAATTATTCTCCAAGATTCAACTCACATATTGTTTTTTCTTTGAACGATTCTCTTATTCCCAATATTCCCTAGACAGAATGAATTACTCTTTCTGTGCTGCCATTGAACTTTGCATGAATATTTATTATAGTACCTATTACTGCCTTAGACATACACAATAATAAATGATCACCCCTTCTCTAAACCGAATACCTCTTGAGTACTATAGTCATATCTCATCCACCTTTGTATCCCCAGCTCCTGACATATGCCTAGAAAATCATATGCAGCTTGAACCTATGAATGAGACATTAATTCCATTTCTTTCCTAACCACTAACACCCACTTAATACAGAGAATGCATTTACAGTTAGAATACCCTGCAGTAACCTGTGAGCTCCGTTTCAAATGCTTCTCTGGTCCTCTCCACATTCCGCACGCTCACAACCTGGCAATTTTCATTCTCCGTGTGTGGGAAGCAGTATCCCACCTGAACTTTGCCCCAACTGAGGGGGCCTCTGGAATCAGGGTAACAACCATGCTTCCTAGTCAAAGAGTTAACGGGGCCTTGTTTCAGCAGAAGATATTAAAACAGGTCTTGACTACTCCATAGTGTTCAGAGGACAACATTGATCACATTTCATTATTTTTCTAAATTAAATTCAGGCTGGGTTAAGGCTCCTCTAACTAAGTTGGAGAGACATCAAGACCAATCATCTCTGGTAGCCTGTTCCTCTTCAGCTGTACCCCAGGGCTCATGCAGTCGGAAAGAGAGAGAGGACCCTGGCTCTGGTGCCACGCAGGCACCCTGCCGATGTTGTTGCATGTCACGTCTGAATGGCCTAACAAATTGTGCAGCTCCATTGGCAGCTTCTTTTTATGTTGAGGTCAGCCCTGGTCACCTCTGTTGAGTGTCTCAGTGGGATGATCCCATATGCCCACTTACTATTGACACCCGTGTAGGCCTCCTCACTCAGGAAAGCACGGAGGCAAGCTTTGAACTCTTCTAAGTCTCCAACCACTCTCCTATCCCAGTCCCTACAGTTCATGACCTCTTGGATTTTAGCACTTCTTTTTTAAATTATTGAACTCGTCCATTTGACCATTGAGAAATAATTCAACCTAATCATGGCAAACCATCTAATATAGTGGTTGTCAAAATGTGCTCCAAATCACCTGGGAGTTTGTAGACATGCACACTCTGCCCATACCTGATATCTACTGTATCAGAAACTCTAGGCCTGGGACCCAACAATCTAGGTTTTCACAAGACTACCAGGTGATTTTGATACATTGAAGTTTGAGAATCACTGTTCTAAAACAAAGAAGTAGCCTTTCCCCAACTCCCACTCTGAAACACATCGAGAAAGAAGGAAGGAATATAGGAAGGAAGGAAGGAAGGAAGGAATTAGTTATTACTATTCCCCTTAAATAAAGTTCAGGCAAAAGACAATAAGGATGTAAGGATGTGAGGGATTAGGGGGAGGGGAGCAGGTGTGGACCTTGGCTGCTTTTCCTAAGGTTATGAATATCCATGAAAGAAAAAACCAAAATGCAATAAAATTTTTCCAATTGGTTATTCTGCCACAGAATAAACTGTTGATGCGTTGTTTTCTTAGCTGTCTTAGAATCTCTTGAGGAGCTTAAAAACATTCCAAACTCTGGGTTCCTCCCCCTAGGAATTTGGATTTTGTAGGTCTGGATTAAGATCCAGATGTTATTTTTGCAAAGTTTTGCAGGTTATTCTAATATGCAGCTGAGGTTAAAAAGCATTGCCCCAGATCCTCTGCTGTCTTTTAAGAATGACACAAGGAATTTTAACTCCCTGTTACCTCCTAGGCCCGTGTGTGACTCAATCAGAGACGGACTGGGAACTCCAATCCTAGATGCTTCCAGTGGCCTCATATTCAGTCCAAGAGCTCACATTCCCATTCTTTTTCTTGTTTGTTTACAATGATCAGAGGAACGACTGTAGCATTTGCACATAGGTCTAACCACTACAAAGTCATTGAGGAGTGCTTTTGAATATCAGCCCCTACACTCTTCCCACCTCCTTAGACTGACTTTTTATGTATAGCTTCTAAGTTCTTTTTATTATGTATTTTTTAAGAAGTTTAAAAAATTGGCACCATTTTATGCTTTTATTGTATACAATATGATGTTTTGAAGTATTTATCCATTGTGGAATGGTTAAATCTAGATAATTAACAAATGTATTACCTCATTTTATCATTTTTGTGGAAAAAGCATATAACATCTACTCTCTTTTAAGAATATAGTATATCATCAAGTATAAAAACCTTGCCATACAGTAGATCTCTTGAAATTTATTCCTTCTATCTAACTGTAGTTATGCATCCTTTGACCAACATTTCCCATCCCCTCTTCCCCCTAACCACCCTAGTCTCTAGTAACCATCATTGTACTCTCTACTATTATGAGATCAACTTTTTTAGATTCCACATATGAATGAGATCATATGATATTTGTCTTTTTGGCCTGGCTTATTTCATTTAACACAATATCCTCCAGGTTCACCCATGTTGTACCAAGTGGCAGAATTTCATTTTTTTTTTTATGGCCAAATAGTATTCCATTGTGTTTATCTACCACATTTTCTTTATCCATTTATCTGCTGTTAGACACTTAGGTTGATTCCATATTTTGGCTATTGTGAATAGTGCTCCAACAAACATAGGAGAGCGGATATCTCTTCGACATACTGATTCCATTTCCTTTGGATATATACCCAGTAATAAGATTGCTGGATCATATGGTAATTGAGACCTGAATAAACATTTCTCAAAAGAAGACATACAAATGGCCAACAGGTGTGTGAAAAAATGCTCAATATCATGAATCATTAGGGAAATGCAAACCAAAACCATTCTTCTGCAGGCTTGATGAATCTAGCTAGCATCTAGCATCAAGGATTTACCTCAGGAAAATGCGACAATGTGTTATCAGCAAGATACGGCTAGTGATATAGCTTCAGTCAAATAGTAAAAACATTCTAAAACCACAGACTTGACATAAATCTATTTATCATTCAGGTCAATGGTGCCAGTTACAAAGATGAACTACTTTCTAGATTCTAAAAACATGTTTAAAACTGCAATATAATTCACACATAATAAAGTGCATATGCTTTTAAACACTTGATTTTAACATGCCTGAAGTTTTTTCTTGCCGCTTTGTAATCTGTCTCTCTTTCAGACTCACTCATTCTGATTTGCCTCTGTCACTATAGTTTGCTTAACCTAGAATTTCATATAAATGGAATCATATATATCCTTGTTTTGTGCTTTAGAAAAAATTTAGCTTTTTTTTTTCACTGAGCATAATTATTTTGCAATTTATCCATGCTACTGAGTGTAGTTTTACTGGGGTGACCTGCCCCCAATATTTCAACATAGGTTCTTTCTATTTTCCCTAAGTGTTGACTGATCTGAGAAATAAAGAGAAAGAGTACAAAGAGAGGAATTTTACAGCTGGGCTGCCAGAGGTGACATCACATATTGGTAGGTCCATGATGCCCACCTTAGCCACAAAACCAGCAAGTTTTTCTTAGGGATTTCAAAAGAGGAGGGGGTGTACGAACAGGGAGTAGGTCACAAAGATCACATGCTTCTGAGGAAATAGGGCAAGGACAAAAGCAAAGATAAAAGGGCAAAAGGCAAAATTAGAGTTACTGATGAGGGTCTGTGTTCAGCTGTACACGTATTGTCTTGATACACATCTTAAACAACAGAAAACAGGGTTCAAGAGCAGAGAACTGGTCTGATATCAAATTTACCAGGGAGTGTTTTTTTCCCCACCCTAATAAGCCTGAGGGTACTGCAGAAGACCAGGGCATATTTCAGTCCTCATCTCAACCGCATAAGACAGACACTCCCAGAGCAGCTGTCTATAGACCTCCCCCAAGGAAAGCAATTCTTTTCCCAGAGTATTAAATATCAATATTCCTTGCTAGGAAAAGAATTTAGTGATATCTCTCCTACTTGCACATCTGTTTATAGGCTCTCTGCAAGAAGAAAATACAGCTTTTTTGCCCAACCTTGCAGGCAGTCAGACCTTATGGTTGTCTTCCCTTGTTCCCTAAAATCACTGTTATTCTGTTCATTTTCAAGGTGCATTGATTTCATATTGTTTAAACACACATGTTTTACAATCAATTAGTACAGTTAATGCAATCATCACAGGGTTCTGAGGTGACATACATCCTCAGTTTATGAAGATAACAGGATTAAGAGATTAAAGTAAGACAGGCATAAGAAATTATAAGAGTATTATTAGGGAAGTGATAAATGTCCATGAAATCTTCACAACTTATGTTCCTCTGCCATGGCTCCAGCTTGTCCCTCCGTTTGGGGTCCCTGACTTCCTGCAACATAGTTTACTCCTTTTTATTGTTGAGTGTTATTCCACAATAAGGATATATCACAGTTTGTTTATTCTTTCAACTGTTGATAGGTTTGAATTATTGCCAGCTTTGGGTTACTACAAATGAAACTGTTATAAACATTTGTATATAAATCTTTGTGTGGATATACGCAGTCATTTCTCTTCAGTAAATACCAAAGAGTAGAATGGTTAGGTCACATGGTAGGTGTATATGCAACTTTTCAAGAAACTGCCAAACTATTTTCAAAAGTAGTTATACCATTTACATTCCTACAAGCAGTGTATGAGAGTTCAGTTCCTACATATCAAGATATCCATACTTGGTATGGTCAGCCTTTTAAATTTTAGCCTTTCCACTGCATAACAATATCTCATTGTGGTTTTAATTTGCATTTCCCTAATGACTAATGATGTTAACAGTCTTTTCATGTGTTTATTTGGCATCTATAAATCTTTTGTGCTGAAGTGTCCATTTAAATATTTTGTCCATTTTTATTGGTTGTGTTTTATTCATTTAGTAGTGAGAGATCTTTACATGTTAACAATTTATATAATTTTTAAGATACATGTTTTGCAAATAGTTTTTTCTAGTCCTTGATTCACCTTTTCCCTCCCCTCCTCACCTCCCCTCCCCCCCTTTTCTTTTTTTTTTTTTTTTTTTTTTCCTTGAGATGGAGTCTTGCTCCATTGCCCAGGCAGGAGTGCAGTGGCACAATCTCGACATCTTGACTCACTGCAACCTCCGCCTTCTGGATTCAGGTGATTCTCTTGCCTCAGTCTCCTGAGTAGCTGAGATTACAGGCATGCACCACCATGCTTGGCTAATTTTTGTAGTTTTAGTAGAGACAGGATTTCACCATGTTGGTCAGGCCGGTCTCAAACTCGACCTCATGATTCACCCACCTCGGCCTCCCAAAGTGCTGGAATTACAGATGTGAACCACCATGCCCGGCATCAACTTTTCATTTTCATAGCAGTGTCTTTTCAAGAGCAAAAGTTTTTAATTTTGATGAAGTCCAAGTAATTTATTTATTTTTTTTAGAGTTTGTGCTTTTAGCATATATATATTTTTCTTTCTTATCTTTAGAAACTATGAAAGTTTTTGGGTTATATTTTTAAAATATTTTCCAAACCCAGATTCACTCAGAATTTCTGCTAAAGTTTATTCTAATGTTGCATATATTTAACTCTTAAATTTCTCTTGAAAAATAAATATAATCCCCCCTCTCTTCCATTTTTATTTTTTATTTATTTATTTATTTATTTATTTATTTGAGATGGAATTTTACTCTTTTGCCCAGGCTGGAGTGCAATGGCTTAATCTTGGCTCACTGCAACCTCTGCTTCCTGGGTTCAAGTGATTCTCCTGCCTCAGCCTCCCAAGTAGCTGGTATTATAGGCACCTTCCACCATGCCCAGATAATTTTTGTATTTTTAGTAGAGATGAGGTTTCACCTTGTTGACCATGCTGGTCTTGAACTCCTGACCTCAGGTGATCTGCCCACCTCGGCCTCCCAAAGTGCTGGGATTACAGGTGTGAGCCACCGTGGCCAGCCTTATAATCCCTTTTAAATTCATATTTGAATTAGGCGTGAATTGAAGATCAAGGTAAATTTTTGTATATAATTACCCAGTTGTTCCAGCATCATTTATTGAAGTGATTATTTCATCCATTGAATTGACTTGGTACTATTTATTAAAGTCATTTAACAATGTATGTGTAAATCTGGATCATGGCAGATGAGAGGCAGGACCATATTGCAGCCTGGACTCGGACAGACAGAGTAGCATGTGGAGGCTCCCAATGTGATTTTTTCCTCCAGAACAACTGCAGGAATAAATCAGAAAACCTGAGAGGATCCCCAGACCCTCTGAAGGAAGCAGATTGATTCTGCAGGACCTGGGAGACACCCCACATACTGTGAGTGCCCAAACTGGAAGTGGGAAAGGGAGCTCATCTGCCCTTAACACACACCTGAAACTGAAGGTCTAGATAACCGGAGAAGATTCTGACCTCACCTGGAGCTGAGTCAATTGAGAAAGCAGAGTGAAATACAGGGGTAGAGGAAGCAGCAGGGAAAGCCCTGTGAATTCGGTGGGTCCTCTAGCAAGCCATTTCTGCCTGACCTCACAGGGGTCCTTTGGGAGGGTGGCTGGAGACACTGGAAAAAGTCCACAGGGAAAAGGAAATCTCCAGCTGAACTTTGTAACAATTTGAACTGATTGAGAAGCCTCTGGCCAGAACTCAGGGGAGGGCATGAATCAAGTGTGCAGACTCCACAGGCTGAGGAAGAAGGAGAGCCATGCTTGCTTTTGCAGCTGAGAGGTGGGTAGCCTGGGGCAAGTTCTCAGCCCTGCTCACCCACTGCCTGGAAACAGACACGGTGCTGTCGCAGGAAGGTGGGGCATGGTGGGAGTGAGACAGGCCCTTCGGTTTGCATGGGAGCTGGGTGATACCTGTGACTGCCAGCTTTCCTCCACTTCTCTGGAAACCTGCATGACATAGTAGAGGCAGCCATAATCCTCCCAGGAACATAACTCCATTGACCTGGAAACCTCACCCCATCCCCTACAGCAGCTGCAGCAAGACCAGCCTAAGGAGAGTCTGAGCTCAGACACGCCTAGCCCTGCCCCCACCCAATGGCCCTTCCCTACCCACCCTGGTAACTGAAAACAAAGGGCAAATACTCTTGGGAGTTCTAGGGTCCTGCCCACCACCAGTCCCTCTCCACACTACTACAGCGATGCTTTCCGGAAAGCACCACCTCCTGGCAGGAGACAAGCAGCACAAAAATAGTGGATTAAACAACCAAAACTAAGGACCCTCACAGAGTCCATTTCACTCCCCTGCCACCTCCACCAGAACAGGTGCTGGTATTCACCGCTGAGAGACCCACAGATGGTTCACGAGGCAGTACTCTGTGCAGACAACAATGTATGTGTAAGTCTGTTTTTGTTTGAATTACTTTGACTTTTGTGTGTCCGAGAAAACGTATTTCATCTTAGAGTCTGAAAGTATTTTTTTTAACTGATTATAGAATTTTAACTTTTTTTTTTTTTTTTTTTTTTGCTTTTAATACCTCAGAGCTGTTGCTCCACTGTTTTCTGGCTTGTAATGTTTTAAGTGAAAATGTCTTTCATTTTTCCTTTTTGCTCTACATGTAATATGTCTTATTTTTCTGGCTGCTTTTAAGATTTTCCATTTATCACTGGTTTTGAGCAATTGGATTGTGATGCTCTTTGGGGTAGTTTTCTTTGTTTCTTGTGCATGAGATTCATTAAACTTCTTGGATATGTGGGTTTATAGCCTTCAATTTGTGAAAAATTTTGACCATTATTTCTCCGAATATTCTTTGTTCCCCCTTAACCCTTTTGTGGACTTCAATTACATACAAATTAGGCTTCTTGGAGTTGTTCCATAGCTCCTTGATGCAGTTTTTTTTGTCAGTCTCTTTCCTTGTGTATTTCACTTTGGATAGTTTCTATGTCTTCAAATGTACTAATATTTTCTTCTGCAGTGTCTAATCAACTGTTAATACCAGTGTAATATTAAGCAGAGCAGTTTTCATCTCAGATTTTGTTTTCTTCATCCCTAGAAGTTTGGAATTGGGTCTTTTTCATATCTCTCATGTCTTTCCTCAACATGCTCTTCTACTTTCTTAAACTTATAGAATAAAATTGTTACAACTCTAAAAATATCTTTAGCTACTAATGCTTATCAGTGTCATTTCTGGGTCCGTTTCTGTTGATTGGCTTTTTTCCTTATTTTGAACTGTATTTTCTGCTTTTTATGCCAGGCAATTATTTTTATTGAATGACACACAGTAAATTTTACCTTGTTGGATGCTGGATATTTAAAACATTTCTTTAAATATTCTTGCACTTGGTTCTTGAACTTTGGGTCACATTTCGATTACTTATGAAGTTTGGTCCTTTGAAGATTTGCTTTTGTAAACTGTGAGACCAGAGCAACTTTTATTCCAGGTCTAATTTTGCCTCATTACTGAAGCAATATTCTGATGCCTGTATATTAGAAGGTTTTTTCCAGTTTGACTGGAGGGGGGGCAACAAATTGTTTCTGGCCCTATATAATCACTGGCATTATTCCACCTGAAGCTTTCTAGCGTTTCCTTTTTCCCTCCTGTCTCAGGTAGTTTCCACACATGCAGAGGGTGAGCAATGCTCAGTTAAAGGTTTGAAGGGAAACCTCTAGACATTTCTGGAACTCTTTGTATATGTAGCTCTCTCCTCTCTGGGCAAGTCCTTCCTTTTCTGCAGTCTCCTGTGCAAACTCCTAGCCACTTTGGCCTCCTCCGGTTCTTAGCTGACTCCAACTCAGAGATACCATTGAGCTGTTTGGGATTCTACCCTTCCCTGCCAGCAATACAACCTAGAAAGTCTCTCTAGAAAGTAAGCTGGTTAATTGTTGGTCTCATATCACTTGTTTGCCTTTTCTCAGGAATTATTGCCCCATGCTGCTAGTTGCCCAATGTCTGAAACACATTGTTTTATGTATTTTGCCCATTGGTTTTTACTTGTTTGAGTTGAGAGGGCAAATTGCATCCCTATTACTCCATTAAGATTAAAAGCATAAATCCCTTTTTTTATATCCTGTTTATAAGTTTGGGGATTGTCTCTATAATATCTCAGTCAAGCCAGATGTCTTAAACACTCTAGTTAAGAAACATCTGGTACTTATCAGAGATAAAGATAGTTGAAGGATTTTTCAGTTGCTGACTTGTAGCATAAACTTTTGATTACATATTACTTCACCATTCTCTGGGTTCATATTCTTTTTTTTAATTTTTATTTTTATTTTTTTAGTAGAGACAAGGTCTTACTATGTTGCCCAGGCTGGTCTCAAAGTCCTGAGTGCAAGTGATCCTCCTGCCTTGGCCTCCCAAAGTGTTGGGATTACAGGGATGAGTCACAACACCTAGCCCATATTCTTTTAAAAAATATGTACTTGTATATTTATATATTTTTTGAGACAGGATCTCACTCTGTTACCCAGGCTGAAGTGTAGCGGTGTGATCATGGCTCACTGTAGCTTCAACCTCCCCAGGCTCAAGTGATCCTCCCATCTCAGCCTCCTGAGTAGCTGGGACTACAGGAGTGACCCACCACACCCGGCTAATTTTTGTATTTTTTGTAGAGATGGGGTTTTGCTATGTTTCCCAGGCTGGTTTCAAACTCCTGGGCTCCAGTGATCTGCCCACTTCGACCTCTCAAAGTGCTGGGATTACAGGTGCGACCCATTACACCTGGGCTCTTTTTTCTAGGGTGTAAAAGTAACACGCAAGAATAACTGACAATAAAATATTTTGAGGTAAATTATAGATATTGTACCCTTTTCCCCAAAACAACTCTTAGTACATGAGATATTGGGTCTCAGTGGCCACATCCTTACCAGCAGAGCCCCGGCCACTGGCTACTTTTTCTCATCTATAGTCTTAGATACTGGAGCCAGCCCCACATGTAGAAATGACAGAGGGTGTGTCCAGAACAGTGCAAAAGCTCCTGAGCAGCAGCCATGCCTCACCTTCTGTGGAGGTGTCTGTTATAACAAGTGGCCCTTAGGTCAATATTCACAAACCTCTTCTTGCTTAAGTGACTGATGATTTAAATAGGTACTTTTGCTTTGAGAAAGTCTGCAAAGTAGTTTATTCCTGAAGGCAGAGAGAGGAGAAAATAGTCTAACACTAACTCCAGAATCTGTTTCCCAAAGTCAGGTGGGAGTTTGGCGAGGAAACCAACTCTTTTTAATAGGGGGCCTCAAAGCCCAGATCCTTCCCCAGAATGTTCCCCACTAGGTCATCCTCCCACACACCCATCCTCTAATCAAATATTTATTCACCAGGCTCATCTTTGAGGGAAATGCAGAAATGAATAAAACATATTCTCTGTACCTACAGTTTATAATCAGTAGAAAATCAATCATCAGCATCTAATGAACTCGAATCTCACTGTACGAAAGGCAGCTCAGTTGCCTGCTTTCTAATTCCCTACTTGGTGGCATCACTCCTTTTTGTGAGTTCTTCACAGACTTCCCTCTGCCTTACATAATAACCTGTGTATTCAATCAACATAACCAGTGTACCTGATTTTCTCACACTGGCTTTCAAAGACTCCATCAGGCTATTCAGAGATATATCGCCACTCTTGCCTTCAAAAGCTGAATCACAACACTTTAATCTGATTCTGGCTACTGCTTTACTCTAGGAAGCAGTGGCTAAATCAGTACAACCCTTTGATCTTGGAGGCCTCCCAAGAGACTTGGTGCAGATTTCAGGTGAGAGCAAAACAAGTAACTCAGTATGTCAAGTGTTATCTGTAACACACAGAGGGGCTATAAAGTAACAAAGGAGGCCTCCCTGCCCCGCCCCTGGCAAGGTGGGCACCATTTGTAGAGCATGGCAGAGATGGATAAAGGCGTTAGCAGAGGCAGGAATGCCTGAGACCACAGAGTCTGCATTTCTGTGCTCCAAAGAATCAAAGTGCTGCAAATGCTCATCTTGTGGTTGTGGAGATAACCTACACTTCTCTCTAGCAGTGTGGTCAAACTGTGTTGAGACTCATCAAAGCCATAGGAAATCTTTAATCTTAATCTAGGGTTAACTTCAAAGCTGATTTTTTATTAATATGTATCTTTTAAAGTCATCTTCTTTTTTTTTTTTTTTTTTTTTTTTTTTTTTTTGAGACAAGTTCTCGCTCTATTGCTCAGGCTAGAGTATGGTGGTGCGATCATGACTCATTTCGGCCTCTAACTCCCGTGCTCAAGAAATTCTCCCACCTCAGCCTCCTGAGTAGTTGGGACTACAGGCATGCACCACCATGCCCAGCTATTTATTTATTTATTTATTTATTTATTTGGTAGAGAAGGGATCTCCGTATGTTGCCCAGCCTGGTCTTGAACTTCTGGGCTCAAGTGATCCTTCTGCTTCAGCCTCCCAAAGTGCTGGAATGACAGATGTGAGTCACTGCATCTGGCCCAACATCATTTTATCCTGAGGATAAACATGTACTGTCCATTGACATGCAGTTGTTGGAGCACTTGGGGTCCTTGCCTCCTCGACTCCAGGGAAAGATCTTTAACATGAATAGTGGTATGCATGCATCTGCTCGCTTCTAGGCTAGGCATCCTTGACCATGTTTTCCCTCCATAATTTTTCTAATGGTCAATAGATATTTAATGAGGAGGTGAATGAATAGACCCATTGTGGTATATCTATAAAATAGAATACAACTCAGAAATAAAAAGGACCAATGTATTGGCACACAATATCCACAGATCTCAAGTGAGTATGCCAAGTTAAAGCAGGCAGACAAAAGTAAGTGCATACTGTAGACTCTATTTACATAAAATTGTAGAAAACGCAAACCCATCTACAGTAACAGACAACAGAACAGTGGCTGACTGTGGTTGGTGGTGACGCAAGTAGAGATGGGAGAATGGGATTACAAAGGGGCAGGAGAAAATTTCTGGTATATATATATGTCAAAATGTATTGTGATGATTATTTAACAGGTGTATTCATCTCCGTATTTATAAAAGTGTGCACTTTAAATATGTTCAGCTTATTCTGTGTTAAATTATACCTCAATGAAGCTGAAAAAAAAGAGTGGGTACTAGTATGATACAGTCATTCACTGCATAACAACAACTTGGTCAACAATGGACTGCATATATGACAGTGGTCTCATTAGATTGTAATGGAGCTGCTCTACAAAGATGTGCCACATTCTATCTTTTATACTGTATTTTAACTGTACTTTTTCTATATTTAGATATGTTTGGATACACAAATACTTCCCATTGTGTTATAATTGCTTACAGTATTCAGTACAGTAACGTGCTAAATAGGCTTGTAGACTGAGTCATAGGTCATATAATGTATCGCAGGTGTGCAGTAGACTATGCCATCTAGGTTTCTGTAAGTTGTTAGGTGACTTGATCATTGTCAATGATGAAAATAACTTACAGACACATTTTACATGATGCATCTCCATCAAGTGACGCATGACTGTATCTTGTTACTGCTACCTGAACTAATCTAATTTACTCACTTCTAACTTTCTTGAGGGTGCAGCTGATGTCTTCCTCTCAGTGGTCCCAGGAGGATACCAAAGAACAGTGAAAAATAGAGGCAGTGGCTCTCTCAGATCACAGCAGAACTCCCTGACCCTCAGCTGGTCTCCTGCTCTGAGGAGGAGAGGCACACTCCAGGCTCTCTTAGGCTTCTGGTTGAACTCAGTGAGTTAAGAGAACATAAAGAATGGGGTAAACTGGGACTGTGGACATTCCTTAGTACTCTCATCTCTTCCTGACAACACTCGCCATGAGGGAATTTCTAATCTGGACAGATTTCAAGGACATTGATTGCACTGCATTTATTGGTATGTGGAGTTATTGTTTCTTAACTGATCAGACTCAGTCTTTGGTGTCACTCTTCCATTTTTGTCTTCCATGCAGCTTAGTAGGAAGAGCCAGGACTCCTTTCCAGCTCTTACTCCAGTTTCAACTATTGAATAACGGCTCCTTTCTCACTTGATTTCAAAGATAACATGCTGTCTTGGGTCTCTTCTTATGTCATTTTTCACTCCTTGGTCTTTACTGATTTCTCTTTATTTCCTATAACTCTAAATATTGTAGTACCTCAGAGTTTAGTCCCCATGTCTACTTTCTTGTCTGCTGAATTCACTCATAGGTACTCTCATCCACGTAACTACTATGACTTCCAAAAGGATACCTCCAACCTGGACTTCTATCTGAAGCTCAGTCTTGTATATCCAACAATCTACTTGACATTTCCATTTGGATATCTAAGAGACATCTAAACATGTCTCAAACTGAATTTCTGATTTTTCCCACCAAATATTTTCTACTTACCATCTTCCCCATCTTAATTACTGGCAATGCTAAACCTTTTAGTCATCTGTGACTTCTTGCTTTCTCTTGTGCCACACATCCAAATAATCAGAAAGTCCTGTTGGTTCTACCTTCAGAATAAATCCAGAATCTGATTAATTCTCCCTGTCTTTTGCTACCACCTGATCTAATCCACCATTATCTCTTGCTCAGGTTAATCCAACAACCTCCTAACTGCTCTCTGTGCATCTGCCTTTACCTCTCTGCAGTCATTCTCAACCCAGCACCCAAAGAGATCCTTTTAACTCCTAAGTCAGTTCTTGTCACTCCTCTATGCAAAATCCTCAGTGCTTCTTAACTTGCTCAGGGTAAAATTCAGAGTTTTCACTATGGTCTCTAAGAACATACACAACCTCCCCACTTCTACCATCATTCTACCCTTGCCCACACACTCCAGCCACACCAAACTCCTTGCTTTTCTTGGGCTCTCCAAGCATGTTTCTACTTATTCCCAATTGAAGGTCTTTGCTATTACTGTTTTCCCAGCCTAGAATATTCTTCTCCTAGATATCTATTTTGCTCAGGTTCTTACTTGCTTCAGGTTGCTACTAATAGCATCTTATTAGAGAGACCATTCTTGACCCCCTCATATAAAATTGTAACCTATCCCTCTCAATCACTCCCTGTTCTCCTTAGCCTGCTTATTGTTATCCATTGCATTTATCACTATAGCACATATTCTATATTTACTTGTTTATTTTCTATCTACCTCCCACAAGCCCACACTAGAGTGTACGCATGCATGTATGAGAAAAGAGACTCTTATTTTATTCATTGCTCCATTCTCAGTACCTAGACATAGTAGACAGTCAATAATATTTGTTGAATAAATAAATGGAGTATTTTCTTTTTCCTAAATGGGTAGTGCTGAAAGTGTCCCTGATACATTTCATCCTTCATTTCTTCATTTCCATGGGAAAAAATGGGCACACTGTTCTTTAACTCAGATTTAATCTTTAAGGTTGAATGAAAGAAAGGGGATAGTGCCCATGTGGTTCAGGACCAGCATGAGACCAGTATGATAATGGTAAGATCCACAGCTGTCAGCATGGACACTTTTACCCAGTCGCACCAAAAACTACCATACATAGGCATTTAGTTGGCTAAGTTCTAGAATATAATAGATAAACGTGTCATTATAGGCCTCCCTAATTTCCAAAAATTTCTACAGCATCTCTACCAAGCTTTCAATTATTATAAAGAATGAGAACAGACTATGACATTTGATAGTTTAACAAAATTTGGAAATAATCTCAAACTTAAAGCAAAGTTGGAAGTGGAGTTAAAAAAAAGAGACTTTTGTGGTCTTAGTAACTTGAGTGAATTCTTGTGAGATCTGGTTGCAGAAAGATTTAAAAGAAAATAATACATGTGGCAACAATATTTAAATATGGTGTTCGAAGTCACTACTTTTTGAGTTTCAGGTGGAGTTAAGGTCTAACTACTCTTGATAACGTCAGATGAAGATTTTTCTCCCTTCTACCCTTTGACCTGCTTAGGAGAAACATCTTAAAAACTGTAATGTTCAACACAATGATTATTATTATGACATGGTGGTTGTGGTATTTAGGCAGAATTAACAGATGTAAAGTCTCTTTTTGTGGCATATTCATTTGTGATTCTTAGGGCCAAGTCAGGTTTTTTTGGGCCACTGTCAATTTATTTTTTGTCTTTCCAATGCTAGTGAAAGCTCTGAAAGATGCATTGAGCTAATTTTCCTTGAACTTCAGCCATCCCTTGTGACCCTAAGGGTTTCTTAGGAAAGTATGAACATTTTTTCTGCCTTATTTGCTAATGAAACAGAGGGAGCTCTTTGTGAGGTATCTTAGATCTGGGGTCACAATTGCATTTTTACTTGGAAAATACTACAATGAACTAAACTACCACCCAAGGCATTCTGATGATGTCCATATGTCAGTATTCTAATCCTCTTCACTCTGTGGATGAGGACATTACTAGGGGCCTGAAGTAAAACAGACCTGTATTTAAATTGACTTAGTGGTTTTGCTACATCTCTTAACTTCTCTGAACTTTACTGCTTCATCCTGATTTTACTTACATAGCCACTTAATCCTAGGCAAGTTACTTAACCTTTCAGTGTCTGCTTCCTCATCTATAAAATGAAGATACTAATGGTACCCACATAATAAGTTTTTTATGAAGTTTAAGTAAAGCAATGCCCATATAGTCTTTAGCACAGAGCCAAGCATATAGTCAGCATGTAATAAATGCTTGCTATTCTTAGCTATCATTCAACTCTGCAATCTTGCATGGTTTTGCAGTGTTTCCTCAAGGGCAGTATGTTTGTATAAGCTCAGGGGTAGTTTGGATACTATGCAGTGATTCAGAGTTCTGCTATCTACAGTGGGCAGGAAAGGTAGTTGGCTTTTTTTATTGCTACCAACTTTGGTCATCAAGGAATTTGTTACCTTTTCTCATTAAGTAGAAGCAAAGTTGAGGAGGATTAAGTCTCTCTATGAGAGACTTAATGCACAATTAGATGCAATTATGTGAGTTGCACAATTAGATGCAATTATGTAAGTTTTTTCAATAGCACTTGGAAACAAAGAGTAGAGAAAATCAGCAGGTGGGGTAAAACAAAGTTAGATTTTGATGAAGAAGATATGAGATGTTGAATGTACTGGTTTAAGGAGGTGGATCAAAGGGTATGACTGGGCAGAAAAGGTGGTCAGCCCAGAAAGATGCTGATTATTAGAAAACCAAAGATGGGAGATCAAGGGACTAGAAATTCCTACTAGGCTGAAGATCCAAAGTACTGGGTACAAAGGTTTGGAAGGACTGGCAGAATACATAGCATTAGTGGGATTTTATAATTTTAATATTTCAGTCTTGGTTGACTTATGGATAATGGATATTCCTGGTTATGGTCTTGAGACTAGATGGGAGAAAGAATAAGGGAAATGCCATTAGAGTTGAAGAGGCTAACCTGTGAAGCTAGAGTGTTCAATGTATCATCCCTGATATTGGTGGAACTCAGCAGTTCTCCAGAGTTCTTCAGGTTTCTGCCTGAGAGACAAATCTCTTCTCTAGGACCTGGGAGCTAGGAGTGATCTTGCCCTTTGGACAGGATCTTGCTTGCTATTAAAAGGAACAGCAGGAGAAAAAAAGGTGGAAAAAGAAGATAAACAGGAGTACAAGGAGGAGAGAGAAACAAGGAAAGGGTGAAGGGAAGCAAAGAAGGGGAAGAGGGGCCGGGCGCGGTGGCTCAAGCCTTTAATCCCAGCACTTTGGGAGGCCGAGACGGGCGGATCACGAGGTCGGGAGATCGAGACCATCCTGGCTAACATGGTGAAACCCCGTCTCTACTAAAAAATACAAAAAACTAGCCGGGCGAGGTGGCGGGCGCCTGTAGTCCCAGCTACTCGGGAGGCTGAGGCAGGAGAATGGCGTAAACCCGGGAGGCGGAGCTTGCAGTGAGCTGAGATCCGGCCACTGCACTCCAGCCTGGGCGGCAGAGCGAGACTCCGTCTCAAAAAAAAAAAAAAAGAAGGGGAAGAGGAAGAAAGGAAAAGAAACAAAAAGAATTCTAGCCCAAAGTGGTTCTTCAATGCCCTTGCAAATGCAGATCATCATGCCTGTGTTATCTGAATATCTTTTAATTCCAGTTGTGATCCTGCTGCCTAATGCTTATGTAACAGAAAAAAGGCTCAGAGTAGTTCTTTGACTTGCTTGTGACGACAAAACATGTTCTGTTACATGCAAAGGGGATTTAAGGTTGCAGATGGAATTAAGGTTGCTAATTAGCTGATTAGGAGAGTATCCTGGATAACCAGGATATGTCTAATGTAATAGCAAGGGTCCTTATAAGTGGAAAAGGGAGGAAGAAGAGTGATGTGATGTGAGAAAGACTCAAAGGGCCATTGCTAGCTTTGATGGGGGAAGAGGGCCATAAGCTGAGGAATTCAGGCAGCCTCTAGAAGTTGGAAAAGGCAAGACAACAGATTCTCCCCTAGAGTCTTCAGAAATGAATGCAGCTGTGCTAACTCCTTGATTTTTTTTTTTTTAAGCCCAGTAAGACCAGTTTCAGATATCTGATTTCCAGAACTGTCACATAAGAAATTTGAGTTGTTTCAAGCCACTGAATGTATGGTAACTTGTAACAGCATTAATAGGAAACTAGCATATACCTCTAAAAGTCTTGGTGCCCATGTGTTCCAGATCTGAGAGGACCACTTTGCTTTCGGGCCACTGAGTTTGCTTTGGCGGCTCTGTCCCTGTGTAAGGTTGAGTAGGTTGGTATCCCAGACCTCTTCATTAACACATGTGGTTGGCTGGCAGTCAGGGAAAACTCAATATTGGGGCCGAATTCTTCCTGAATGGAGTAAGGAGGGCTGTTTCAGCTCAGAGGTGAAAAATCTTGGCTGGATTAGCCCAGTAAATTCTCAAGATACCTGGCAAGCGTCCTGGATTGTGGCATTCTCTCACCGATGTAAAAGCTTGAGCCTCTGAATGAATGGACGCCCCCCTCCAGGGTAGCCAGTTCAGGGAAACTGGGGAGATACCTTAACACCTTCCTGGGCTGACTTACTTCCTCCACTCTCCTGGTTTCATTTTGGTGAATGGAGGTGGGCTAGGAAAGATGGGGTTCTGAAAGCCGAAAAGCCACATAGAGACCGGCAGACTCAGAGGGGCCCACAGGCATTTGCTGCAGTCACTTCATGGAACAGATGAGGGTCTTGCCTGAGGTCACATTAGCAGATTAGCGCAGCCCATTTCCCTTTGTGTGACTTGGCAAAGAGAAAAATCGCCTATTGGTTTTCCAGTGGAAGAGAATCCCAGAGCGGTCCGAGTGGGTGAGGAGTCTTGATAGAGAGATGTTGGGAAAAGTTCAGGAACTTGGAGGAGAACAGTATGGGAGGGGGCAGCGCTGAGCGCGGAAGATTGGAGGGAGTGGGGCCCCGCTCTGCCCCAACTCTGTTCTCATCATTTTGAGCGTATATTTAAGCACGCTGGTGGGGGTGGCTTGGGGGCCTCTCGCTCGCAGCTTCCTAGACTGCGGCCCAGGGCGGTTCTCCCGGGTCTCCCCTATTTGGCCGGCTCGGCCAGCTGGGCCCGGCGCTCGGGGCGGGGCCGGAGGAGCGCGGGGGTGGGAGTCCCGGAGGAAGATGCACCAAGCGGGCTGCGAGGCCGAGGGGCATGCAGGGGGCGGAGGGGTGGGGACCCGGGTGGACTGCGCCCTCCCGCTCCGGACCATTCCACACTCCACCGAAAGCGGACACTGTCAGCTGAATCACTCCCCTTTCAGGAGGAGGGAGGGGAAAAAGGTGTCTAGCCCCTTTCTGGTTAAAAAAGCACAGGGAGATCGCGGGCAGCTTTGCAGTCGCTGCCTTCTCGCGCCCGGACCATGCACGCCTGCATCTTCCTGCTGGGCCACAGGCGAGCACTTGATTTCTGGAGCTGAGGGCTAAAACTTTTCTGACTTTTCTTCTCCCCAACAACTGAATCATGCCATGTGCCCAGAGGAGCTGGCTTGCAAACCTTTCCGTGGTGGCCCAGCTCCTTAACTTTGGGGCGCTTTGCTATGGGAGACAGCCTCAGCCAGGCCCGGTTCGCTTCCCGGACAGGAGGCAAGGTTAGTGACTCTTCTTTATTTCTTTTTAAAACAGTGGTGGTAAGACATGCAGGAACTTTGTTGCTCCTTTTTCCCTTCCCCCACCCAGCAGAACTGAACTCTGCGAAGCCATTTGGCTGCATGGTAAGGAAACCTGGGCTGGGAGCTCAGGAACCTAGGCTTTCTCAGAATTCAGTGCTTAAGGTGATGAGTCGTTCATTCTTACAGAAAGGTGAGTACCTTGCTCTCTCTTTTACAGGGATGACACTGCGGTCTTTGAAAGACCCAAGAGGGAGCTGGTAACTTTCTCTTTTGTCTCCTCTTTAAATGCTGTACTGTTTCGATCCCCTATTTTTCAGACTCTAAACATGGAAAATTATCATTTTTTTAAAGTGCCAACTGGCTACTGGCAGTCATTGCAGTGTTTCTAGTTAGTTTTAAACTTCTGGTCAGGAAAGGGGAAATGTGATTCTTCCCCCCTACTGAGCAGGCTTGGCTGTGTTTTGGTTTCCTGGAAAGATTTAGGGTTGTGTTTTTAAAAGAATAGTCCTTTTGGGGGAACTATCCCTCCGTAAGGGCTCACTTTTTCCTGTCCTGTCTCACTGACCACAGCTAGCAGCTTCTCTTTCTGAATTTCTGAACTCATGTTATTGTAGAAAGCACTGGAAGCGTTCTGATGGACAATTTGTTGTTGTTTTTAGTCTTTTAAGCCTAACACTCAGCAGTTTATTGGACTTGGAAGGGTCAGAGGTACCTTCATGTTTGGTGGGGGGTTCATTGTACCTCTGGGGGTAGACAGTCCTAGCAGCAGCAATGGCCCACGTGGCACTCTGTGTCAGCCCATCCCACCAGGGATGGTACCAGTGTGCAGGTACCAGTGTTGCTGTCCCTGCTGTACAGATGAGGATGCTGCAGCTTGGAGAGCTTATGAGGCCAGCTAATGCAGAGCAGGGTTTTGAGCCCAGGTAGTCTGACTCTTAGAATCATGCAACACTGTCCTGTAGCAATAATAGGGATACACACACACACACGCATATGCACACACACGCATGCACATGCACACAGAGCACTGGGTTAGCATGCACTAAGTCCTGTGTTTGCTGACTATGCTGAAGCTTCGGGAAGTGTCCTGCATAGTTTTCTGACATCCCTTTAATTCCCAAGGTCACTTGGTTGATAAACATCACCAGCCTGTCCTTGTTTAGGATTTCTAAGCAGGGTTTTCTGCCCATGTGGTAAAATTCAAATATTGCTGGACAACTCATCTCCTGTGGCTTCAAGACGTATGAGAAGCAAGTCCCTCTCTTTGCTTTACTTGGAAAGCTGGAGCCAGCAAACACTGGGGTTAGATGTCAGTCAGCCAGCACTCACTTGTGTAAACGGTCCAGATACAATCTCCCACCCCCAAGTTTAAAATAGCAGGCCTTGTTGTTCTTTGAAAAACAGTTCCTTTGTGAAAGGTCTCCCTTCTGGGGCAGCACAAACAAAGCCTGCAAGCACTTCCCAGGGCATTTGGAGATGATTTCGTTCAAAGACACACATTCTCCTGGGTTGGTTTTCAGCTTTGCTTGCTCCACATGTTCATTGTAAGGGAATTCAGCTTGGTGTGAAGCAGACACCACTGGGCCATGGGCCATGGTTTTTCCTCTCTGAAAAGTGAGATATGATTATTTTCCGTAGTCACCTCTACCTACAGCTATGTGCTGAGAGTATCCACTGTTCAAAAAAACCTATAACGTGCTCCAAGCTTATTGGTGATATATATTTATTTAGGTTTAAAAATAATTTCAGTTTTTTTTTTTTTTTTTTTTTTTTGAGACTGAGTCTCACTTTGTCTCTCAGGCTGGAGTGTGGTAGTGCGATCTCAGCTCACTGCAGCCTCTGCCTCCCGGGTTCAAGTGATTCTTCTGTCTCAGCCTCCTGAGTAGCTGGGATTATGGATGTGTGTCACCATGCCCGGCTAATTTTTGTATTTTTAGTACAGACGAGGTTTCACCATGTTGGCTAGGCTGTCTCCAACTCCTGACCTCAGGTGATCTGCCCACCTTGGCCGCTTAAAGTGCTGGGGTTACAGGTGTGAGCTACTGCACCCTGCCAATAATTTCAGTTTTTAAAAGCATTTCACCAACCACTGTCAATTCCCTAGTGGATTTACAAATAATCCACATTTGATGCAAAGGAGAATTTTCTTTTTTTTTTTTTTTACTTTTTTATTATACTTTTAAGTTCTAGGGTACATGTGCACAACGTGCAGGTTTGTTACATATGTATACATGTGCCATGTTGGTGTGCTGCACCCATTAACTCGTCATTTACATTAGATATATCTCCTAATGCTATCCCTCCCCACTCCCCCCACCCCACAACAGGCCCCGGTGTGTGATGTTCCCCTTCCTGTGTCCAAGTATTCTCATTGTTCAATTCCCACCTATGAGTGAGAACATGTGTTGTTTGGTTTTGTTCTTTCAATAGTTTGCTGAGAATGGTGGTTTCCAGCTGCATCCATGTCCCTATAAAGGACATGAACTCATCCTTTTTATGGCTGCATAGTATTCCATGGTGTATATGTGCCACATTTTCTTAATCCAGTCTGTCATTGATGGACATTTGGGTTGGTTCCAAGTCTTTGCTATTGTGGATAGTGCTGCAGTAAACATATGTGTGCATGTTTCTTTATAGCAGCATGATTTATAATCCTTTGGGTATATACCCAGTAATGGGATGGCTGGGTCAAATGGTATTTCTAGTTCTAGATCCTTGAGGAATCGCCACACTTTCTTCCACAATGGTTGAACTAGTTTACAGTCCCACCAACAGTGTAAAAGTGTTCCTATTTCTCCACATCCTCTCCAGGACCTGTTGTTTCCTGACATTTTAATGATCACCATTCTAACTGGTGTGAGTTGGTATCTCATTATGGTTTTGATTTGCATTTCTCTGATGGCTAGTGATGATGAGTATTTTTTCATGTGTCTGTTGGCTGCATAAATGTCTTCTTTTGAGAATTTTCTGTTCATATCTCAGAGGAGAAATTTCTAAGCAGACTTATACTTAGAATTAAGAAGGAGAGTCAGAAAGAGGGAGGAAGGGATGGATGAGGGCAAAGCAGTAGAGAATGAAATTCTAAGGCTATCTGGGATTAGGATGGCCTGGGTTTTCCCTCCAAATGACCTACCTACAGTCTCACAAATAACCAATTTCCTTAGACTTCCATTTCCACTTTGATAGCATTTTTGAATGCGCTCAAATCCTGAACATTTAAACTTACAAATTACTTCAGAGATCATCTCACCCATTCTTATTTTTGAACTATTTAATTTGTTTTGTTATGGAGATGAGGTCTAGCTATGTTGTCCAGACTGATCTTGAACTCCTGGCCTTAAGCAATCCTCCCACTTTAGCGTCCCCAAATGCTGCAATTACAGGAATGAGCCACCATGCCTGGCCCCCTTTTTACTTTTACGGATAAGGAATGGGAGGTCTAGGGCATCAGTTAGTCAGCCTATATGATTGAGCACCTAATAAATGCCCCTTCACGAGGAGGGTAAAGGGAATTGCACAGGGTTCCATGGTTGGAGACTGAGTCTCCAGATTCAGACACTACATAACCTTTTAGGTTCCTTCTCGTTCTCAGAGTTGGGCTAAATCAAGATTTTAGTCGTTGGAAGGAGTATGGAGATAAATCCAGTCCTTTCTGGGACTAGAAACATAGAAACAGGCTATTTGACTAACTGCCCAGTATTCTTTCCACATTGCTCAGTTATGATATAGGAATGTGCTGTGACTTACACAGGATTTCTTGGTTCACAACCAAGTATCAGAACAACAGGAAATATTAATCTCGCACACAACATACTGCCTCTCTTCTACAGCCAATCATATCCCCTTTGGGTTGTTTATCCCTATGCTGTTTACAAAACGCCAGTCTGTTCCATGACCTCTTTTGCTCCTGACATCTCTGTGAAATCAACAGGACAGGCACTTTATTCCATATTAGAGATGAGCTTTAGGCTTGTGCAAGAAACAGAGGGAATGTTGCAGTGTTTTCAGATAGGAGTTTTAATTATTTATGTATTCTATTTTTTAAAAATTCTGCAAGGAGGAAAGGATTTCAGCTGTTTTCTTAATGTAAGAAGAGAGTTCACAGATTTGATATATTGTGTTGATTATAATAATCTATATAGTTAGCACATTAGTTATCATAGAGTTGATGAGCAAATCCAACGTTCTGTGGCATACTTTACAATTTTGAGGAGACCAACACAGTTCTTCACAACATTCCAACATGTGTAAATTTCTATAATAAAAATCGCGTTGCAAGGTTACAGTTATCTTATATGGAAGATAATTATGAATAAAACCTCTACTATAGGAATTTCATAATCTTTTTTTAGAAAGGGGTCTTAGCTATTCAATTCTTTCTAAGACAGAAATAAATATAAAGAATAAGTACAGATAATGCTCGCTTTGGAAGCACATATACTAACATTGGACCGATACAGAGATTAGTGTAGCTGCCGCTCAAGGATGACATGCAAATCTGTGAAGCGTTCCATTAAAAAGAAAAAAGAATAGGACACGGTGGCTCATGCCTGTAATCCCAGCACTTTGGGAGGCCAAGGCGGGTGCATCACCTGAGGTCGGAAGTTCGAGACCAGCCTGGTCAACACAACGAAACCCTGTCTCTACTAAAAATACAAAAATCAGCCAGGTGTGGCGGTGTACGCCTGTAGTCCCAACTACTTGGGAGGCTGAGGCAGGAAAATCTCTTTAACCCTGGAGGCAGAGGATATAGTGGGCTGCCGAGATCATGCCAGCCTGGGCAACAGAGCAGGACTCTGTCTGAAAAAAAAAAAAAAAAAAAAACAAAAAAAAAAACTATAGATTTAGCCTAAACTGTACAAAGCTAGTAAATATTCTTACCTCTGTCCTTTCTAAGCTGAGGGTAAAAGATGCCTTGTTTTGTATTTTAAAAAAGCGCTTGTGCCAACAGCCTTTACTCAAGAGCTTCTCTTGAAGTACCATTGAAACTTGTGGACTGAGGCTTCCAATATAATTTTAAACAAGGCAAATCAAAGTATTAGGGGCTTAATGTATTTCTACACACCCTTGTATAGATTGTGATGTAATTTTCGTGTATCTCAGCCTCTGGCCCTCCCAACCCCACACCTTATTGATAACCCGCCTTGACATCTGTGCTGGGTAACAGACCCTGGTGATGCACGCAGTAAGGGCAGAGCTTAGGAGTGTGTGCTCTGGGATCAGATTGCCCAGGAACAAATCCTCATCCCTCATTGTTGTCACTTTACAGAGATGGAAGTAGAGCCCCAGATGAGGGATACAATTAATGCTTACCCACAGAATTGTGAGGATTAGCTAAGACCAAGCTGGCATACTCTTAATGTAGTACTTGACCATAGAAATGATAAAAATTAGGAGCAATTATTATTTCTTGACACCTATTTCTCCATCGCTATCATATCTCCTCTGAGTTCTGCTTTCATTGGCCAAGATTATAGCTAACAAATCTGCAAAACTAATCTTAGCTTATGGAGAGGAGGCTAAGGTGAGTGTGGGCTTCTCTCCTATCTCTGCTTGGAGGTTACACATGTCTATGTCCACAGTGATCCCTAGTAGCCAAGTTTCTACCTTTAAAACCAACAGTGCTAGTATTTAATGAATGTTATTTGTCAAGCACAATATTAAATGTTTTAAATATATTAATGCATTGGAGCCTCACTCCCAGCCTAGGAGGTAGATGCTATTAAAACAAACCACACTTTGTAAGTGACCCCCGATTTCCATCCACACCTATGGGCTGCCATGGTTTAGCTGCCTCCTATGCAATCAGATCAGGAGGGAAAACCGATATTATCCCCCATCGTTTTGCCCGACAAAGAGGCAATTACTATGTCCATTGATTGCTAAGAAAATTGAGGTGTAAAGAAGTGAAGCGCTTCTTGTCTGGTCAGACCACCGTCCCTAGGAGCAGTGTTATTACCTCTAACCCTGCTACGCTCTCTGCCAAGAGCAGCTGCTTTTCTTTACTTACTAATGAAGTGTGGTGGCTAGAGCATGGTTTTGAAATAGAAGGCACAGCATTTCAATCCAAGGAATGTTATATAATGTGGCACAGTGACTTCCTACACTCACTTTCCTTATTTATGAAATGGGGATAACAACTGAATCTCTATCACAGGGTTGTTGTGAGTATTGAATGAGGAAAGACTTATGGTACCTGGCTCACAGCAAGCACTTATGAAACACTGTTATTATTATCATATTCTATAGCCAACTTAGATTGGCTCTCTTAAAAACTTGTTCGATCAAAAGCAACTGGGTCAAAATTTATAAATGTGTTTGCTCTTTTATTTATTGGGCAATAGGTGCTAGGGCATAGGCAAACTTTCATCTTTCATTTTACACTTTCAAAAATCATATTTAAATCTGTGAGATGTATCTTCAGAGGCAGTTTCTATAAAGAATATTTTAAGTCAGAAAATTTATGAGAAAAAATGTTGTTTTCTGGATAAATTGAGATAACTCCTAGATTAAGTTTGCTTCCTCTACACTCTTCCCATTGCAATTCTTCTAACTCAGATCTGGGATTATTGCTTCTCTCTGCGGGATGGCCTTGATGGCAGAATACCAAGCCTGCCATTTAAGCCTGCCTCTACGCTGGCCTGCTTTTTCTCACACCCTTGTCTCCTGCTAACACTCCTGTGGATCTGTCGCTCCAAACTCATTTTGCTTTCCTATTGCCTGAGAAGACCTCGAGCTCTACTCTAGCTGCCCCGTCCCCATCTCCAGCAGTCTCAGTCAAGGGATGCCTCTTCCAAGGTGAATTCTTCCCTCAGGATGCAGCCAGCTGTAGTGGGTACCATCACCAAGGCATCGGGAGTGACCAGTGTCAAACAGCCTTGTGTCATGGGGCACAGGCATGCCTCACTTATCTTGTCTACTGGATATTCTATATGGTTCTCTCATAAGCCAGCATAGCATTGCCCCATTCAATCCTTCTCACCTATTTATTTTTAACTGGGAAAAGCAACACAGGAACTACAAATTTTAAAAGGAAAAACCACACCCCAAATCTCATCATCATAAAAATGTTCACTCTTACCCATTATTTCAAACGCTTTATTCATATGCATATATATTAATATGTCTCACAGTTGCAATTATAGTAGAGATGCAATTATACATTTATTGCCCCTTTATTATATCCTATTGTTTCCATATTTCTGTAAAATTGCCACAATTATTTTGATATATCAACTTACATAAAAATTTAGAGTAATTTTTAATAATGTAAGATTGATTTAGAATCACACTTGTTGGTTTGTTTCATGACAACCTAAATTTTATTATAGTTGTTTTCTAAGTATAGCAAATAAGATATTTTCAATTCTTTTCAGAGTTTTTCAATAGGTTATAGCTCATTTGACTTGGAAGAGTATAACATTTTATTCAGAATTCATTTTTTAAAATGTGGTTGCTTTTCATTCATGCTCCCCTTAAATCAGTCAATCTGGCTTTTTGAAAAAATGATCTGCTAGAAAAGATGCTTATTTTCTGTTTTGATAGAGATGCAGAGACTTGCGTGTGTAACAGGGTACTCAAATGGGACTCTTTCTTTTGTCTCAGTTTCTGCCAAGACCTTAAGTCTGAGAAGAAAAAAAAAGATTAATTTTCTACACGTACTTAAAGAGAAATTTCAGACCATGTGTGTGGGCCTTGCAGGGGGATGGTGTGATTCTAATTTCTTCACTCTCCTAGTATGAGCGTGAGGAGAGGCTTAAAGGCCAGTGGAGAGATTTCAGAGAGACAATTCCTTCAGGAGAGATGAGAATGCTAGGGCATTCATTCCCCCTACTGTGCCCCAACTCAAGGCAAGGGAAGGGACAGCTAGTGATCTTGAGGGTTTGCTATGGGCTTGGGGAGCATGGCCACTAGCATTTTAGCCTTAAAATATGGATAGGCAAAAGACTGCCTGGAATGACATTTGGTGACACAGCTGACCAAGAGCACAGCCAGGAATGGCCTGATTTTCATGACGTGGGGTGGGGGTGAAGGGGATGTCAGGGATCGTGGTTGCTTCTTGTGAGCCAGATTTGGACCTCATGAAAGGCAACAAGATGTGGATCATCTTGAAAAGATGCCAAAGAGGATGCCCTGTAGGGGTGATGTGGTTTCAGTAAAGGGGTAGAAGATAGGGAGGCAGTGGGTGGCCAGTCGGAGGAGGAATTATCCACATTGAGGGACCTGAAGGGAGCAGAGGTTTCCCAGTGGCCACAGAGCTTCTCTTAATAGAAGGTGCCAGTCAGCATGTGGACACTGGCTACATACAGGGCACCATTGCTAGATGATACCATTGCTATATACCCAACTGAATAAGATATTTTCTGCCCCTAACTCCCTTCCCTGTTCGAGCCCTGGAGGAGCCAGAAGCATCCCTGTGAGTAGCAGAGGAGAAGATCAGCCAGAGGGAAATACTACAGGAGCTGACTGCATCTGCCTCGCCCACCCACAGTTTCTCTTTGGAAGGTCCTCCAATACTAGATTGGAGCAGACGTTTCTTAGGGAGTGAATGGGCAGGAGAGAGGACTGAGTCAGTTACACATTTCAGTTCATGGCACACTAGTATGAATTTTGCGAAAAAGCTTTTTTTTGTTATGTATATTTATGCATTTCTGTTCCCACTCCCTACTCCAATTCTTCCCCATGGAAAACCATTTTAATGGGTTCCATATGTATTTCTTGTTCCAGTGTGTTCTGGAAAACTTTGTATTATTGTTTTCGTGTGTGTGTATTTTCCATGAATGTAAATAGCTCTGCATTAGCTTGTTCTATTTCTTGTTTTTCATGGAGCATTGCTGTGAAGATCTGCCCATGTTGCCGTGTGGTCTGTTGTGCCTAGCTGCTGCAGTCGGAAATAATGGGTCCGGGCTTTTTATGCCTAAAAATGGAGACCATTTGTTAGTGTCTGAGAGTGAAAACTCTGTGTTCTCCCCCATATTTAATCCAAGGCAGAGAAGAAAGATTCCACAAAGGGTTTAGAGGTAGTTGCCTGGGAAAAAAACAAAAAACAAACAAACAAACAAAAAACAGCTCTTTTATAATTGTAACCCATCAAGTCCAGTTATTTTAATTAACTAGCTACGATAGTGTTTACTGATACATCAACACATAAGAACTGAGCACCTGTGATGTGTAAGATTCTGGCAGATTTGGGGATAAATTGTATAATAAAAGGCAATATAAAATAAAGTCATTCTGGGAGGTACAGAGAGTAAGGGCATGAGGGTTCAGGGAAAGGCGAGAGAAGTTTAGCCAGGGACACTAGGAGAAAAAAGAGGAAGGATTTAAGTTGAGACTTGAATGCTTAAACAGGATTTTGATAGAATGCAAAAGACATTCTGGTTGGAGAAGTTACATGAGCAAAGTAAAGCAAGTTACAAAGTGCAAAACTACAACTGAGAAGTGACAAGTAGAATTTTTTTTTTTTTTTTTTTAGCAACATATTAGTTTATCTTACTAAATGGTTAATGGTTTTGGGAGGCCAAGGTGAGTGGATCACCTGAGGTCAGGAGTTCAAGACCAGCCTGGTCAACATGGCCCCGTCTCTATGAAAAATACAAAATTAGCCGGGTGTGGTGGCGCATGCCTGTAATCCCAGCTACTTAGGAGGCTGAGGTAGGAGAATTGTCTGAACCTGGGAGGCGGAGGTTGTGGGGAGCCGAGATCATGCCATTGCACTCCAGCCTGGGCAACAAGTGCAAAACTCCATCTCAGAAAACAATGCAAAGCAAAACAAAACCAAACAAACAAAAAAAGAAGTCTGTAATCCAGAGTGATGATAAATTCTCTGCTAGGTAGATCCTTTGTTATTCTCAAACATCAAAATAAGGAGGTAGTGGTAGCGAGGCAAATTAGAGTAGGTCAAAAATGTGTATGTGTTCTTGTATGGGGAAGGATCAAGTGTTCCAGTCTTGCATTTTTAAAGTGGCAGTTTTTATGTTTTGAGCCAATGCCTTGGATCCTGATATATCCCCTTATCATATGCATTTGGTAAACATTTTTTTTTAAACCCAGCTTCTTTTATGCACTCTTTGCTACATTATGGAATACTCTTATGCTGTAATTGGTGTGAGGTTGATCAGCATGCATATGATGAGTTCGCCATGATTTTGTTTTTTTCCCTCTAATCTGACTTTAACAGGAAGTTCTTGATGTATTGAAGCACCTTATAATCCACAGTGAAGCTCTGTGATTTGTCTTACTGAACTCTAGACTTGAAAGATTCCTGTTCCTCATGCAGACCTTGCCCCTTTTCTAACAGTGCCCATCACGGATTAATTCCCATCTTAATTTGTCTCTGGTAAAACACCTGATATCATGGCACTGAAGAGGAGGCACCAGGTAAATTTAAGTTGTTCTGGGAATTTAATGTTAACAGTATTTGTATGATGGAAAGGATCTCTAAACTTCAATTCGACAGTGGAATTTTGCCATTAAAAAGCTAGCGGCAGGGCATGGTGGCTCACACCTGTAATCCCAGCACTTTGGAAGGGCGAGGCAGGTGGATCACCCGAGGTCGGGAGTTCGAGACCAGCCTGACCAACATGGAGAAACCCCGTCTCTACTAAAAAAGATACAAAATTAGCCAGGCATTGTGGCGCATGCCTGTAATCCCAGCTACTCGGGAGGCTGAGGCAGGAGAATCACTTGAACCCATGAGGAGGAGGTTGAGGTGAGCCCGGATCATGCCATTGCACTCCAGCCTAGGCAACAAGAGTGAAACTTCATTTCAAAAAAAAAAGAAAAAAGAAGAAAGCTAGCATCCAAGTTCCAAACAAAAGTGGCTTTGCTTTACTACCAGTGTCTCTCACTGTTCTTCCATTTCTCTTTTTCTTTCAGAGCATTTTGTCAAGGGTCTGCCAGAATACCACGTGGTGGGTCCAGTCCGAGTAGACGCCAGCGGGCATTTTTTGTCGTATGGCTTGCACTATCCCATCACGAGCAGCAGGAGGAGGAGAGATTTGGATGGCTCAGAGGACTGGGTGTACTACAGAATTTCTCACGAGGAGAAGGACCTGTTTTTTAACTTGACGGTCAATCGAGGATTTCTTTCCAATAGCTACATCATGGAGAAGAGATATGGGAACCTCTCCCGAGTTAAGATGATGGCTTCCTCTGCCCCGCTCTGCCATCTCAGTGGCACGGTTCTGCAGCAGGGCACCAGAGTTGGGACGGCAGCCCTCAGTGCCTGCCATGGACTGGTGAGTGCAAGCTCTGGCATCTCCTTCCTCTGCTCCGGCCCCTAGAGTCCCAGCCAGTAGACCTACTACCAACAGGTTCACAGATGCACTGACATATGGGAGTTGAGCCCCTGTCATGTGATGATCCTGGCCTCCAGAGGGGTTGGCGAGAAAGTGTTTAATAAATAAAAGAGATTGAATTGAGAGGTACAAAGAGTAAGGGCACTGAGGGTTCAGAGGAGGCAGACAGAACTCCAACCAGGAACATCAGGGCGGGGTTGGAGGGGGAAGAAGAGAGAGGATTTGAGTTTGGTCTTCAGCCTCTGAGGCAGCTCTGAAGGTATTGTTGACTGACTGGCTGGACAGCATATTTTGAATAAACAGAACTTAAATTTGGACTGAGTGAGAATGTTATGAATAATGATGGTGATAGCAGCTGCTGTGATGTAATAGTTGACTCTGTGTGCTTCATAATCAGACTTCATGAGGGAACCTCAGGCAGTCAATTGATCCCTTTGTGCCTCTGTTTTCTCATCTGTAAAATAGAGATAATAGTAGTATCTGCCTCATGGAGTAAGGTTTGCCAAGCTATGAACCATAGGCCAAATCTGGCCTGCCTCTTGTTTCTATAAATAAAGTTTTATTGAAAGGCAGATATGCTGTGTGTTTACAGATTGTTTATGGCTGTTTTTGAACTGCAACAACAGAGCTGAGTAGTTGGGGTAGTTACTGTATGGCTGAGGAACCGCACAATATTTGCTGTCTGGTCTTTCAGAAAAAGTTTGCCGACACTTTTAATAGAGTATTGTGGAGTGTTTAATAAATAATAAACACTCAATGAATATTAGCTGCTGCTGTTATATTATTTGAATATGCCAAGCACTGGAGTGTGTGGTTTACTATGTGATTTATGTTCATTGTCCTCTTTGCCTCGTTTTAGCAGATGAGGCAGCTTGGAGATATTGAATACATTCACTGTGCAAGTTACCTTGGGTTCAGTCTTTCTACCGTTACACGCTGTATCTCAAAATGCAACCAATAGTGACAGCCCCACCAGCAACTGCAGGGCAAATAACGCTCAGGAATTCTGTTGAGATTTTTTGAGGTATGTGTTTAGGGAGTGAGTGATTGCAGGGGAAGGAATCCCAGAGTCCTGAAGGTGGTTTTGGAGGAGTCCATGTTTTCGGCTTTGGCCCCTGTGCCAGGGTTGGTTTGCTAAGCAAAACTTCTAGTGGCATTGGCATTCCTGCAAAAGGCACTTGTTCCAAATCCTCCCATTGTTACTACCGTTTTGCTAAGAATTTCTGTACTTTGTAATTTAGGGCTGCATTTATCTTGTGTTTCTAGTGTTTGACTTTGCCAGAATACTGTGAGAAAATTCAGTAAAACATTATCCAGTGGTTTAAGTTTTCCAGAGGACCTCTGGGGATGAATTGCTTTGTACAATAAATGGAAAGTCTTGCTTTGCCTCTTTCTGTAAATTTGGATTTTCATATTAGGTATTTATCATTTCCCCCTAATTAGATCATAGCACAAAATCAAGAATGGTTAATGGTTTTCTATTTTTCTTTTCCTCTTCTCTCTGGGCCTCATCAGGGGCTTCGTTGAGCTGCAGAACATTTCCCAGTTCCATGGCTGTCATCCTCTAGGCTTGCTCTGGACTCACATCACATCTCCTCTTTGCAATCCTGGCTCTCATTCCTGTGAGACAACCCTGGAAGCATCATGGCACCTGATCCTCTATGGCCAGAACTGAAGAAAGAGCCCCTGATGATGAAACGTTATCATGCTCCTTAAACATGAGCATGTTTCTGTGGGATGGAGCAGTATGGTCTGTGGACCTGCAGAATCAACATCACATTGAATGGGAGCTCATTACAAAGATGAACCCATGGGCTTCACTTCAGACCTAGTGCTTTAGAATCTCTGGGGAATGGACAAAAATCTCTCTGTGTGTGTTTAGCTGCTTTACTGAGATATAATTCACATACATACAGTTAACCCACTTAAAGTTTACAGCTCAGTGGCTTTAAATGTATTCAGAGTTGTGCAACCATCACCATAAATTTTAGCATATTTTCGTTAGCCCACAAAGAAACCTATATCCCTCAGCAGTCACTTCTCCATTCCCACATTCCTCCAGTCCTAGGGAACGGCTAATCTATGTTTGGTCTCTATAGATTTGCCTGTCTGAAACCTTTGTTTTAATTAGCTCTCCAGGAGATTCTGATGCCCACTGAAGTTTGAGAAGCCCTGGACTAGAGTAATCATTCTTAACCCTGGCTCAACATTAAGACTAGCTGTCTAGCTTTAAAAATGGACTCATGCCCCAACCCTACAGCCCAGATGTTTTGATTTATTTGGTCTGAGGGAAGAGTCCAGGCATCAGCATTTTTTAAAGCTCCTCAGGAGATTCTAAAGTGCAGTCAATATTGCCAACCACTGGATTAGCGTAAGTGGGTGTTAACGGGTGGTATTGGCCAATATTACTCTGAAGTACCAGATCTCCCCAGGTGATTCCAATGAGCAACCAGGGGTGAAACCACTGCTGTAAATTGCTCCCCACTTTCATCTTGTGCTTTCTAAAGGAAATTGCATATTGTTTAGCATTATCCCAGACTTGGGAATGGAATACTAGGACCCTTTCAATTTCACGTCCCCAAGGAGCAGGAGTACTACCATGTAGGCATTTTCAGATTCAGATTTCAGATTCATATGAAGTTCAAAAGCACAAAGTGTTAGTTAAGATGATGGGAAACTTTCACATCCAGATCAGTGAACGATTTTCCCAGAAGAAACATTCTACTCGGAGGATTATTTTGGAACCTTTTACACATAATTGGATGTTTAATGGATGGTTACAAAAAAAAAAAAATGGATGGTTACAAAACCCAAAGCCAAATGAGTTTCTTTCCTTTCGGTGTGTGCACTACTTCACTGGATTCAAGTTCATTTGCTTGTGTGCCAAATTTGCCAGTATCCACCTAGAGTGGTCCTAGTCAAAAGAATAGTGGTTGGACTTGTGTCTGACTTCTGATCATGTGTCTAGGGTGTGACATCCAGTGTAGTTGTTCTCTCACCCAAGTATGGCCCTACATTCAAATTCACAGGATGGCAGGCCTAGGATCTGCTGGCTATAAGCCCTTCTCCACTTCTAGGGGCAGAAGTAGCATTTGGGAAGTCCTTCTTAGGAAGGAAACACTTTCATGTGGACCAGGGCATCTGCTTGTCATTCCTGAGGTGCAAACCTGGCTTTCTTTGTTTCAGATGTGGTCATCTGAATGAGGTGTTGGAGGCTGTGTTCTCTTGGAGTTGTCTACGATTTGAGGCTCATTTAGTCTCCTCTGGAGCAGACTCAAGATGATTTCATTCTGAGGACCCTAGAAAAGCTACCTGTGGGAAGTTGTGGGACAACCTCCTTCCTCCATTTAATGTACTCTAGCATGTCTCCAGCCCTTGTCCTCTTTGAGGCTGCTCCCAGACTGAGTCAGCCCATGTCTCAGCTCAGCAGCTCTCCTCTGTCATCTCCACCATTTTCACTACCCTTCCCCCATCAACATTTTCACAACGTTGACATTGTGGAATTTGTTTGTTTTGACAGTTTAGTTGATTTGTTCCATTCTTAGCTTTTTGATGGAGGAACTGTGTTCTTTAATCAGCTAGACTCTGAATTTATCCTCAGGAGTGAGTATCACAGTGGGGGTCATTTTGGTTTTGCTGTTGCCAGGGGCACTACAGGATTGGTTCCAAGTGAATTTGTTGTTAGTGTTTCAGTTCAGATGTCTGCACTGGAAGGATAGTGCAAAATATCTACCCTTGTGCATAAGGCAGGATTGGGGTTCTGATTTTTCATGGGGCATTCTAATTCTGCCAAGCACTTACCCTCTGGACTGTGTACCTGGATCGTTAAACTAATAATTTTAATTTCTGTTTACAGCATGTTATTTAATTCCTGTTCATAACATTTCTTAGCTCAGGCTTTATTAAAGCAAATACAGTTCTTGGCTCTATCAAAAACTCTCATTCCAGCCCCTGCTGGGAAATTAAATTCTAATTCTTACTCTGAATAGCTGGTCATGGATCTCTCAAGGGCCATCCAGCTTTAACTTCCATGTACTCTCTGTCCTTAAGTTTGCCTTTCTCTTTGGGTACATTGAGATTTCCTTTCTTGTTTTAAACTCATATATGGGTTAAACTTTTGAGAGGTATTTCTTAGTATTTTTATGCTAGACTTTTTGTTTTGAAATAGATGTAGATTCCTAACAGTTGTAAGAACTAATTCAAAGAGGTATTGGTATATATCCTCTACCCAGTTTCCTCTAATGGCAACATCTTGCAACATTACTGTACAGTATCACAGCCAGGATTTTAACATTGATGTCAAGATGACACACTTTTCCATCACAAGAATCCCTCATGTTATCATTTTATAGCTATACCCATTCCTCTCCTGCTGCCATCACCTCATATTTATATTTTACATTTAAGTCTGTAATCTATTTTGAGTTAATTTTTATGTGAGGTATGAGACTTAGAGGTTCTCCTCCCTCCCCTCCTCCCTTCTTTTCTCTCTTCTTTCCTTTCTTGCTTTGTTGTTTGCCTATGGATGTCTGATTGTTCCAGCACCATTTGTTGAAAGTCTGTTTTTCTTTCATTAAGTTGCTTTTGCACTTTTGTAAAAAAATTAGCTGGATGTATTTTTGTGAGTCTATTTCTGAGTTTTAGGTTCTGTTCCATCAATAGCACACAGTCTTCATAACTGTAGCTATATAATTAGTCTTGAAATCAGGTAGACTGATTCCTCCCATTTTAGTCCACTTTTTCAAAATTATATTAGTAATTCTAGTTTCTCTCTCCTTCCATATAAATTTTGTAATCTTGTCTACAAAATCTTGCTAGGATTTTAATAGGAATTGTATTAAATCTATATATTAGGTTGGGAAGAATCGACGTCTTTGCTATGTCAAGTCTTGCGATCCATGAACATGGTATGTGTCTTGATTTATTTAGATCTTCTTTGATTTTTTTCCATCAGTGTTGTGTAGCTTTCAATATCCTAGCTCTTTGTGTTTTGTTAGATTTACACCTAAATGTCTCATTTTCTAAGTTCTTATATTTTTAATTTTAGTATTCATGTGCTTATTGCTAGTATGTAAACACATAATTAATTTTTGTAAGTTTACTTTGTATACTGTGAATTTGTTAAACTCTCTTATTAGCTCTAAGATGGTTTTTTTTTAGAAGATTCTTTGGGATTTTCTATGTGTGCAGTAATGTCATTTGCCAATGGGGCAGTTTTATTTCTTCTTTTCTCTTCATATCGCTTTCAATTTTCTTTTCTTGCTTTATTACATTGGCTAGAATTTTGAGCACTATATTGAATAAGAATGGGGAGAGCAACATCTCTTGCCTTTTCTCCAGTCTTAGGGAGAAGGCATTCAGACTTTTGTTAAGTATTTTGTTTATGTTGAGTATCTGTTTTGTTTTGTTTTTATAGATGCTTTCTATTAAGTCAAGGAAGTTTTCTGAGACCTTTTTTTGTCAAATGCTTTTTCTGCATTGGTTGATACGCTCATGTGACTTTTCTTCTTTAGCCTATTAATATGATGGACTGCATTGATTCATTTTTTTTAAAAGTCTTTATTTTTTAATAGCAGTATTAGGTTTATACCAAAATTGAGAGGAAGGTAAAGAGATATCTCATAATCTCCCTGCTCCTACATATACATAGCTTTCTCCCATTATCAGCATCCCCCACCAGAGTAGTACATTTGTTACAATTGATGAATATATGTCGACACATCATTATCACCTAAACTTTATTGTTTACATTAGAGTTCACTCTTGGTGTTGTACATTCTATAGGTTTGGACCAATTTAAAATGACATATATCCACCATTATATTCTCATATAGAATATTTTCACTGCCCGGAAAATTTTCTGTGCTCCACCTGTTCATTTCTCCACTCTCCTACCCCTGGAAACCACTGATCTTTTTATTTTTGCATTTTCTAGAATGTCATATAGTTGTAAGCATACAGTATGTAGCCTTTTGGGCTTGGCCTTTTTCACTTAGTAATATATCTCACTCTGTCACTAGACTGGAGTGCAGTGGCGTGATCTCGGCTCACTGCAACCTCTGACTCCCTGGTTCAAGCAATTCTCCTGCCTCAGCCTCCCGAGTAGCCAGGATTACAGGCATGCGCCACAACACCCAGCTAATTTTTGTATTTTTAGTAGAGACAAGGTTTCACCATGTTTGCCAGGATGGTCTCAATCTCCTGACCGCATGATTCGCCCACTTCGGCCTCCCAAAGTGCTGGGATTACAGGCGTGAGCCACCATGCCTCGCTCCCTCATGTTTTTTTATGGCTTGAAAGCTCATTTCTTTTTAGTGCTGAATAATATTTTATTATCTGGATGTACAGTTTATGTATTCATTCACCTACTGAAAGACATCTTCGTTGCTTTTAAGTTTTGGCAGTTATTGATAATGCTGCTATTAACATCCTTGTGCAGATTTCTGTGTGGACAAGAGTTTTCAACTCATTTAGGTAAATACCAAGAAGTGTTACTGCTGGATTGTGTGGTAAGAGTATGTTTAGTCATGTAAGAAGCAGCCAAATTGTCTTCCAAAGTGGCTGAACTATTTTGCATTCTCACCAGCAATGAAGGAGAGTTCCTATTGCGCCATATCTTTGCTAGCATTTGATATTGTCAGTGTTCTGGATTTTGACCATTCCAATAGATGTAGTATCTCATTTTTAATTTGCATTTTCTTCACCATGGAAATGCATATGATGTGGAATATCATTTTATATGCCTGTCATCTGCATATCTTCTTCAGTGAGGTTCCTGTTAAGGTCTTTGTTCTAGTTTTTAATCAGTTTGTTAATTTCCTTATTGTTGAGTATTAAGAGTTCTTTATATATTTTGACAGCAGTTGATTTATCAGATGTATTTTGCAAATATTTTCTCCCGGTATATGACTTGTCTTTTCATTCCCTAGATAGTGTGTTTCACAGAGCAGACATTTTCAAATTTAATAAAGTTCAGCTTATCAATTATTTCTTTTATGGGAAATTCCTTTGGTGTTGTATCTAAGGAGTCATTGATGGAAACAAGGTTATCTAGATTTTTCTCCTATATTATCGCTAAGAGTTTTATAGTTTTGTGTTCTACATTTAACTCTGTCATCCATTTTGCATTAATTTTCCTGAAGAATATAAGATTTATTGAGTTAGTTTTCCCAAAGGGTGTCTAGATTATTTTTGCATGTGAATGTTCATTTGTTCAGCACCATTTGTTGAAAAGCCTGTCTTTTCTTCATTACATTGCCTTTGCCCCTTTGTCAAAGATAAGTTGATTATATTTATGTTGGTCTATTTATGGGCTCTTTATTCTGTTTCATTATCTATTTGTCTATTCTTTCACTAATACCATGTGGTCTTGATTATTATACCTTTAATGTAAATCTTGAAGTCCGATAGTGTCAGTTCTCCACTTCTCCTTCCATATTGTATTGGCTATTCTGTGTGTTTTGCCTCTCCATATAAATTTTAGAATCATTTTGTGAATATCCACAAAGTAAATTGCTGAGATTTTGGTTGGGATTGCATTGAGTCTATAGATTAAGGTGGAAAGAACTAACATGTTGATAATATTGAGTCTTCCTATTCATGAGTATGGAATATCTCTTCATTTAGTTATTTCTTCTTTTATTTCCTTCATCAGAATTTTGTATTTTCCCTCATATAGACCTTGTACATATTTTGTTAGATGTATACCTAAGTATTTAATTTTTGGAGAATGGTAATGTAAATGGTATTTTGTTTTTAATTTTAAATACTTCTTGTTCATTGCTGGTATATAGTAAAACAACTCACTTTATCAATCTTGTGTCCTTGAAGGCTGGATACAATCATGTGCTATAATGGCCTGTTAGTTTTGGGAGTTTTTTTTTTTTTTTTTTTTTTTTTGCATTTAAATGTTTTAGTTATATTATTATTATTATTATTTTAAATTTATTCATTATTATTATACTTTAAGTTGTAGGGCACATGTGCATAACGTGCAGGTTTGTTACATATGTATACTTGTGCCATGTTGGTGTGCTGCACCCATGGGAGTTTTTTTTTTTTTTAAATCTACACAGCATTCATGTCATCTGTGAACAAAGTATTATTTACTCCTTTGCAATTAGTGTATCTCATATTTCCTTTTCTTGCTTTATTGTATTACCAAGGACTTTCGATATGATATAAAAAAGGAGTGGTGAGAGAGGATATCTTTGCCTTACTCTTTATCTTAGTGGGAAAGCTTCTAGTTTCTCATAAGTATGAAGAGATATTCTTTTTTAAATTGAAGAAGTTTGTCTCTTTTCCTATTTTACTGAGATATTTTATCATAAATGGGTGTTGGATTTTGTTAACTATTTTTTCTCCATCTATTGGTATGATCATGTAATGTTTTTTATTTAGCCTGTCAGTATCATGGATTACATTAATCAATTTTTGAATGTTGGACTAGCCTTGAATACCTGGGATAAATCCCGCTTGATTGTGTTGTATAGTGTGTTCTGCCTGAAATATGTCTGGGTCCCTTTTAGCCATGGCAGGAGCTGGAGTGGTGGGGACACAGGGAGCAGAACAAATGTCTTCTTATACATTGTTGCATTCAATTTGCTTGAGGGGTTTTGCGGCTATGTTTATCAGAGAAATTGGTCTGTAGTTTTCTTTTCTTGTAATGACTTTGGTTTTGGTGTTGATGGCCTCATGGAATAAGTTAGGAAGAATTCGGTCTGCTTCTGTCTTCTGAGAGATATTTCAGAAAATTGACGTAATTTCTTCTTTAAATGTTTGGTAGAGTTCACCAGTGAACCTATCTGGGCCTGATGATTTTACTTTTGGAGGGTTGTTAATTATTGATTCAATTTTTAAAATAGATACAGACTTATTTACATTGCCTATTTTTTCTTGTCTGAGTTTTGAAAGATTGTGTCATTCAAGGAATTGTTTCATTTCATCTAGATTACCAAATATTGGAGCATATAGTTGTTCATAATATTCCTTTATTCTTTATTCTATAATATAATATTCTATAATATTTCTCACATAATGAACATGTGAGAAATGTTCATTCTCACATTACTATAGAGAACTACCTGAGAGTGGGGAATATTTAATGTCCATGGAATCTGTAGTGATACCCCATCTTTCATTTCTGATATTGGTAATTTGTTTTCTTTCTCTTTTTTTCTTAGCCTAACTCACGGCTTACTTATTTTATTGATCTTTTAAGATAATTAGCTTTTGGTGTTATTGTTTTTTCTACCTTTAATTTCATTGATTTCTGCTCTAATTTTTACTATTTATTTTTTTCTCATTGAATCTAATTTGCTCTTTTTTTTCTCTAGTTACCTGAGGTCACATTGGCTCATTTTTCAAATACTGAAATAGCCTTGCATCTTTGGAAGTAATCCAACTTGGATGTGATGTACAATTCTTTTTGTATATCACTAAATTCTATTTGCTAGTATTTTTAAAATGATTTTTGCATCTGTGTTTATGAAGGATATTCTTTTGTGGTTTTCCTTTCTTTTCAGTATTATTTGTATCTGATTTTAGTATCAGGGTAATATTAGCTTTATAAAATGATTTGGGTAGTGTTTGCTTATCTTTGATTTTCTGGAAGAGATTGCCTAGAATTTATGTTAGTTATCTTTAAATGTTTGGTAGAATTTGTATTGAAACTATCTGGGCCTAGAAATTTCCTTTTTGGGAGTTTTTAAAAGTTATGAATTTTATATTCTTAATATAATTCTTAATAGGGCTATTCAAATTTTCTATTTCATTTTGGGTGAGTTGTGGTAGTTTGTGTTTACTGAGGAATTAGTTTACTTTATCTAAGTTGTTAAATTTATGTATTGATTTCTTCATTGTTCTCATATCCTTTGTGGGGGATAAATTTTACTTTAACCTTCTTGTTAGTTCATTGTCACATGGCTATAAAGTACTACCTCAGACTGGGTGATTTATAAAGAAAATAGACTTAACTGGCTTATAGTTCCATAGGCTGTACAAGAAACATGACTTGGAGACCTCAGAAAACTTACAGTCATGGAAGAAGGCAAAGGGGAAGGAGGCACATCTTACATAACCAGAGAAGGAGGAAGAGAGAATGAAGGGGTAGGCACTATACACTTTTAAACAATCAGGTGTCATGAGAACTCACTCACTATCACAAGAACAGCAAGGGGAAAATCTGTCCCCATGAGCCAATCACCTCCCATCAGTCTTCTCCACCAAAACTGGGGATTACAATTTGCCATGGGATTTGGACAGGGACACAAATCCAAACCATTTAATTTCACCCTGGCCTCTCCTAAATATCACATTATTCCCACATTGCAAAATACTGTCACCCTTTCTCAACAATTTCGCAAGTCTTAACTCATTTCAGCATTAACTCAAAGTCCACAGTCCAAAGTCTCATCTGAGACAAAGCATGTCCCTTCTGCCTATGAGCCTGTGAAATCAAAAACAAGTCAGTTACTTCCAAGATACAGAGGTACAGAAATTGGGTAAATACATATGTTCCAGAAGTACGAAATCAGCCAGAACAAATGGGCTATAGGCCCCATGCAAGTTCAAAATCCCTTAGGGTAGTCATTAAATCTTAAAGCTCTGAAATAATCTTCTTTGACTTTATATCTTACATCCAGGCCACACTGATGCAAGGGGTGGGCTCCCAAGGCCTTGAGAATCTCTGCCTTTGTGGCACTGCAGGGTACAGCCCCCTAGGGCACTTTCACAAGCTCATTTGAGTGCCCATAGCACTTTTGGTGCATGATTCAAGATGGCAGTGGCTCTAACATTCTGGGATTTGGAAGATGGTATTCCTTTTCTCAGAGCTCCTCTAGTCAGTGCCCTGGTGGGGACCCTGTGTAGGGGTTCCAACCACACATTTCTCCTCTGCAGTGCCCTAGGAGAGGGTCTCCATGAGGGCTCCACCCCGGCAGCAGACTTCTTCCTGGACATCTAGGCGTTTTCATACATCCTCTGAAGTCTAGGTGGAGGCCCCAGTCCTCAACTCTTGACCTGTGCGCACCTGCAGGCATAACACTATGTGGAATCCACCGAGGCTTACAGCTTGCACCCTCTGGAGCAGTGGCCTGATATGTGTCTGGGACCCTTTTAGCCATGGCTGGAGCTGGAGTGGCTGGAACACAGGGAGCAATGTCCCAAGGTTGCACAGGGCAGTAGAGCCCTGGGCCTGGCCCATTATTTTCTCCTAGACCTCTGGGTCTGTGATGGGAGCAGCTGCTGCAAAGGTCTCTAGAATGCTTTTGAGGCATTTTCTTCATTGTCTTGACTATTAACATTCAGCTCCTCTTTGCTTATACAAATTTCTACAGCTAGCTTGAATTCCTCCTCAGAAAGTGGGTTTTTATTTTCTGCCACATGGCCAGGTTGCAAATTTTCCAAACTTTTACAGTCTGCTTTCCTTTTAGAAAGGAGTGTCCTATATTTTGGCTTCTCTGGGCCACATTGGAAGAAGAATAATTGTCTTGGGCTACACATAAAATACACTGACACTAATAATAGCTGATGAGCTAAAAAAATTTGCAAACAAATGTCAACATGTTTAAGAAAGTTTACAAATTTGTGTTGGGCCACATTCATAACCATCCTGGGCTGCATGTGGCCAATGGGTTGGACAAGCTTGCTTTTAAATATAAGTTCCAGTTCCAGGTCATTTCTTTGCTCACAAATATAAGCATAGGTTTCTAGAAGCAACCAGGCCACATCTTAAACATTTTGCTCCTCAGAAATTTCTTCCACCAGATACTGTAAATCATTACTCTCAAGTTCAAAGTCCCACAGATCTCTAGGGAAGGGGCACAATGCCTCCATCCTGTTTGCTAACATATAACAAAAATGACCTTTGCTCCAGTTCCCAACAAGTTCCTCATCTCCATCTGCAACCACCTCAGCCTGGACTTCCATATCACTATCAGCCTGGATTGTCCATATCACTATCAGCATTTTGGTCACAGCAATTTAACAAGTCTCCTTTAAGTTCTAAACTTTTCCTCATCTTCCTGTCTTCTTTGGAGCCCTCCAAACTATTCCAACTTCTGCCTATTATCCAGTCCCAATGTCACTTCCACATTTTCAGGTATCTTTATAGCAATGCCACACTTCTTGGGCAGATCACGAGGTCAGGAGATCAAGACCATCCTGGCCAACATGGTGAAACCCTGTCTCTACTAAAAACACACAAAAAATTAGCCAGGCGTGGCAGCACATGACTGTAGTCCCAGCTACTCAGAAGTCTGAGGCAGGAGAGTTGCTTGAATCCGGGAGATGGAGACTGCAGTGAGCCAATATTTTGCCACTGTACTCCAGCCTTGTGACAGAGTGAGACTCTGTCAAAACAAACAAACAAAAAACAAAAAACAAACAAACAAAAAAGAGAACTACCTGTGACTGAGTAATTAATAAAGAAAAGAGGTTTAATTGACTCATAGTTTCATAGGCTGTACAGAAAGCGTGGCTGGGGAGGCCTCAAGAAATTTACAGTCATGGTGGAAGGTAAAGAGGAAGGAAGAACATATTACACAGTCAGAGAAGGAGGAAAAGAGAATGGAGGGGGAGATGCTACACACTTTTAAATAACCAAATCTCATGAGAACTCACTGGCTATCATGAGACCAGCAAGGAGCAAATTTTTCCCAGTGATCCAATCGCCTCCCATCAGGCCCCTCCTCCAACACTGGGGATTACAATTCTACCTGAGATTTGGGCGGGGACACAAATCCAAACCATATCAAACTTCATATTACATTTGAATTAGTATAATTGATAAAACAAGCAGATAAAAAATTCTGTAAGAATCTAGAAGATTCTTTTTAACTTGTGGACATATATATAACAGTACATCCAACATTGCATAATTTTTGTTTAAAAACTATTTGTGTATATATATATACATATATATGTATTCATTTCAATACATATACATATATATGTATTTATTTCAATAGCTTTTGGGGTATAAGCAGTTTTTAGTTACATGGATGAATTGTATAGTGTTGAAGTCTGAGATTTTAGTGCACACATCAGCCAACTAGTGTACACCATCCAATATGTGGGTTTTTTTTTAATCACTCATCTCCCTCCCAACCTCCCACTTCTGAGTCTCCAAAGTCCATTATACCACCTCATATACTTTTGATTATCCATAGCTTAGCTTCAACTTATAAGTGGGAACATACAGTATTTGGTTTTCCATTCCTGAGTTACTTCACTTAGAATAATGGCCTTTAGCTCCATCCAAGTTCTTGCAAAAGACATTATTTTCTTATTTTTTTATGGCTGGGTAATATTTCATGGTGTATATATACCACATTTTCTTTATCCATTTGTTGGTCAATGGACACTTAGGTTGGTTCTGTGTCTTTGCAATTGTGGATTTTGTTGCAATAAACACATGTATTCAGTTGTCTCTTTTATATAATGACTTCTTTTCCTTTGAGCAGATACCCAGTAGTGGGATTTCTGGATCAAATGGTAGATCTACTTTTAATTCTTTAGGAAATCTCCATACTGTTTTCCATAGAGGTTTTGCAAATTTACATTTCCGCCAGCAGTATAAGCATTGCTTTTCACCACAACTTTTACCACACCTATGCCAACATTTATTTATTTTTTTGACTTTTAATAATGGCCACTTTTGCAGGGGTAAAGTAGTATCTCATTGTAGTTTGAATTTTCATTTCTTTGATAATTAATGATGTTGAGCATTTTTTCATATGGTTTTTGGCCATTTGTTTATCTTCTTTTGAGAAATGTCTATTCATTTCATTTGCCCACTTTTGGATGGGACTATCTTTTTTTTCTTGCTGATTTGTTTGAGTTCCTTGTAGATTCTGGACATTGGTTCTTCTTTGGATGCATAGTTAGCAAATATTGTCTCTCATTCTGTGGATTGTCTATTCACTCCAGTGATTATTTATTTTGCTGTGCAGAAGCCATTAAGTTTAATTAGATCCTATTGATTTGTTTTTTGTTTTGTTGCATTTGCTTTTGGAGTCCTAGTCACAATTTTTTGCATAGGCTTATGTCCAGAAGAGTTTTTCCTAGATTTTCTTCTACAACTTTTATGGTTTCAGGTCTTAAATTTAAGTCTTTGATTCATCATGAGTTGATTCTTGTATAAGGTGAGAGATAAGGATCCAGTTTAATTCTTCTACATGTGGATGTAGTTTTCCCAGCACCATTGATTAAATAGGATATCCTTTCCCCAATTTATATTTTTGTATGCTTTGTCAAAGATAAGTTGGCTACAAGTATTTGGCTTTATTTCTGGGTTTTCTATTCTGTTCCCTTGGTCTGTGTATCTACTTTTATACCAATACCATGCTCTTTTGGTATGTATAGCCTTGTAGTGTAACTTGAAGTGAGGTAATGTGATGCCTCTGGATTTGTTCTTTTTACGTAGGATTGCTTTGGATATTCAGGGTCTTTCTTTGGTTCCATATGAATTTTCAGATTGTTTTCTAATTCTGTGAAAAATGATGTTGGTATTTTGATACAAATTGCATTGAATCTATAGATTACTTTTGTAGTATGGTCACTTTCATGCTATTGATTTTTTCTAATCCATGAGCATGGGATGTGTTTCTGGTTGTGTCATTTCTTTCAGCAGTGTTTTATAGTTCTCCTTGTAGAGATCTTTTATCTCCTTGGTTATGTATATTTCTAGGTATTTTGTTTTTGTAGTGGTTGTTGAAGGGATTGAGTTCTTGATTTGATTCTTAGCATGGTTGTTATTGGTGTATAGCAATGCTACTGATATTTGTACATTGATTTTATAACCTGATACTTTATTGAATTTATCAAATCTAGGAGTCTTTTGAAGGAGTCTTTAGGGTTTTCTAGTTATAAAATCATATCATCAATGAACAGCAATAGTTTGACTTTCTGTTTTCCAATTTGGATGTCCTTAATTTATTTCTCCTGCCTCATTGCTCTGTCTAGGACTTCCAGTACTATGTTGAATGGAAGTGGTGAAAGTGAGCATCCTTGTCTTGTTCCATTTCTCAGAGGGAGTGCTTTCAACTTCCCCCATTCAGTATGATATTGACTGTGGGTTTGTAATATATGGCTTTTATTATTTTGAGGTATGTCCATTATATGCCTCGTTTATTGAGGGTTTTTATCATAAACGAATGCTGGACTTTATCAAATGCTTCCTCTGTATCTATCAACGTGATCATATGGCTTTTGTTCTTATTTCTGGTTATGTGATATATCATGTATATTGACTTGCATACTTTAAGCCATCTCTGCATCCCTGGGATGAAACCCACTTGTTCATGCTGTATTATCTTTCTGATGTGCTGTTGGGTTTGGTTTGCTAGTATTTTATTGAGGATTTTTGCATCTGTGTTCATCAGGGATATTGGTTTGTAGTTTTTGTTGTTGTTATGAACTTTCCTGGTTTTGGTATCAGGGTGATACTGGTTTCATAGAAGGATTTAAAGAAAATTTCCTTTATCTTAATCTTTGGAATAGTTTCAGTTGGATTAGTATTGATTTTTCTTTGAATGTCTTATAGAATTAAGTTGTGAATTCATCTGGCCCTGAACTTTTTTTTTTCTTTTGTAATACTTTAAGTTCTGGGATACATGTGCAGAACATGCAGGTTTTTTACATAGGTATACACATGCCATGGTTGTTTGCTGTAACCATCAACCCATCATCTACATTAGGTATTTCTCCTAATGCTATCCCTCCCTTAGCCCCCCAACTCCCGACAGGCCCCAGTATGTGATGTCCCTCTCCCTGTGTCCATGTGTTCTCGTTGTTCAACTCCTGCTTATGAGTGAGAACATGTGGTGTTTGTTTTTCTGTTCCTGTGTTAGTTTGCTGAGAATGATGGTTTCCACCTTCATCCATGTCCCTGCAAAGAACATGAACTAATCTCTTTTTATGACTGCAGAGTATTCCATGGTGTATATGTGCCACGTTTTCTCCATCCAGTCTGTCATTAATGGGCATTTGGGTTGGTTCCAACTCATTGCTATTGTGAATAGTGCTGCAATAAACATACATGTGCATGTGTTTTTATAGTAGAATTATTTATAATTCTTTGGGTATATACCCAGTAATGAGATCGTTGGGTCAAATGGTATTTCTGGTTGTAGGTCCTTGAGGAATCATCACACTGTCTTCCACAATGGTTGAACTAATTTACACTCTAACCAATGGTGTAAAAGCATTCCTATTTCTCTACATTCTCTCTAGCATCTGTTCTTTCCTGACTTTTTAATGATTGCCATTCTAATTGGCATGAGATGGTATCTCCTTGTTGTTTTCATTTGCATTTCTCTAATGACCAGTGATGATGAGCTTTTCTTTCAGATGTTTGTTGGCTGCGTAAATGTCTTCTTTTGAGAAGTGTCTGCTCATGTCCTTCATCCAGTTTTTGATGGGGTTGTTTGTTTTTTTCTTGTGAATTTGTTTAAGTTCTTTGTAGATTCTGAATATTAGCCCGTTGTCAGATGGATAGATTGCAAAAATGTTCTCCTCTTCTGCAGGTTGCCTGTTCGCTCTGATGATAGTTTCTTTTGCTGTGCAGAAGCTCTTTAGTTTAATTAGATCCCATTTGTCAGTTTTGGCTTTTGTTGCCATTGCTTTTGGTGATTTAGTCATGAAGTCTTTGCCCATGCAAAGACCATCCTGAATGGTATTGCCTAGGTTTTCTTCTAGGGTTTTTATGGTTTTAGGTTTTATGTTTAAGTCTTTAATCCATCTTAAGTTAATTTTTGTATAAGGTGTAAGGAAGGGGTCCAGTTTCAGTTTTCTGCATATGGCTAGCCAGTTTTCCCAACACCATTTGTTAAATAGGGGATGATTTTCCCATTGCTTGTTTTTGTCAGATTCATCAAAGATCAGATGGTTGTAGATATGTGGAATTATTTCTGAGGCCTCTGTTCTGTGCTATTGGTCTATATATCTGTTTTGGTACCAGTACCATGCTGTTTTAGTTACTGTAACCTTGTAGTATAGTTTGAAGTCAGATAGTATGATAACTCCAGCTTTGTTCTTTTTGCTTAGGATTGTCTTGGCTCTATGGCCTCTTTTTTGATTCTATATGAAATTTAAAGTAGTTTTTTCTAATTCTGTGAAGAAAGTCAATGGTAACTTGCTGGGGATAGCTTTGAATCTATAAATCACCTTGGGCAGTATGGCCATTTTCATGACATTGATTCTTCCTGTTTATGAGCATGGAATGTTTTTCCATTTGTTTGTATCCTCTGTTATTTCTTTAAGAGGTGGTTTGTAGTTCTCCTTGAAGAGGTCCTTTACATCCCTTGTAAGTTGTATTCCTATGTATTTTATTCTCTTTGTGGCAATTGTGAATGGGAGTTTACTCATGATGTGGCTCTCTGTTTGTCTCTCATTGGTATATAGGAATGCTTGTGATTTTTGCACATTGATTGTGTATCCTCAGACTTTGCTGAAGTTGCTTATCAGCTTAAGGAGATTTTGAGCTGAGACAATGGGGTTTTCTTAATATATAATCATGTCATCTGCAAATGGAGACAATTTGACTTTTTCTCTTCCTATTTGAATACCCTTTATTTCTTTCTCTTGCCTGATTGCCCTGGCCAGAACTTCCAATACTATGTTGAATAGGAGTGGTGAGAGAGGGCATCCTTGTCTTGTGCTGGTTTTCAAAGGGAATGCTTCCAGCTTTTGCCCATTCAGTATTATATGGCTGTGGATTTGTCATAAATAGCTCTGATTATTTTGAGATACGTTCCATCAATATCTAGTTTATTGAGTGTTTTTAGCATGAAAGGGTGTTGAATTTTATTGAAGGCCTTTTCTGTATCTATTGAGATAATCTGTGGTGGATGAGCATTTTGATGTGCTTCTGGATTTGGTTTGCCAGTATTTTATTGAGGATTTTTACCTCGATGTTCATCGGGGATATTGGCCTGAAATTTTCTTTGTTGTGTCTCTGCCAGGTTTGGGGATCGGGATGATGATAGCCTCATAAAAGGAGTTAGGGAGGATTCCCTCTTTTTCTGTTGTTTGTAATAGTTTCAGAAAATGTGGTAGCAATTCCTCTTTGTACCTCTGGTAGAATTCAGCTGTGAGTACATCTGGTCCTGGGCTTTTTTTTGTTGGTAGGGTATTAACTACTGCCTCAATTCCAGAACTTGTGATTGGTCTTTTCAGGGATTTGACTTCTTCCTGATTTAGTCTTGGGAGGGTGTATGTGTCCAGGAATTTATTCATTTCTTTAGATTTTCTAGTTTATTTGCATAGAGGTGTTTATAGTATTTTCTGATGGTAGTTTGTATTTCTGTGGGATCAGTGGTGATAATCCTTTTATTATTTTTTATTGTGTTTATTTGATTCTTCTCTCTTTTCTTCTTTATTAGTCTGGCTGGCAGTCTATCTATTTTGTTAATCTTTAAAAAAAAAAAACCAGCTCCTGGATTCGTTGACTTTTTGAAGGGTTTTTTGTGTCTCTATCTCCTTCAATTCTGCTCTGATCTTAGTTATTTCTTATCTTTTGCTAGCTTTTGAATTTGTTTGTTCTTGCTTGTCTCGTTCTTTTAATTGTGATGTTCAGGTGTCGATTTTAGATCTTTCCTGCTTTCTTCTGTGAACATTTAGTGCTATATATTTCCCTCTAAACACTGCTTTAGCTGTGTCCCAGAGATTCTGGTATGTTGTATCTTTGTTCTCATTGGTTTCAAAGAGTTCTTTATTTTGCCTTAATTCTGTTATTTACCCAGTAATCATTCATGAGCAAGTTGTTCAGTTTCCATGTAGTTGTGAGGTTTTGAGTGAGTGTCTTAATCCTGACTTCTAATTTGATTGCAATGTGGTCTGAGAGACTGTCAGTTATGATTTCTATTCTTTTACATTTGCTGAGGAGTGTTTTATATACAATTATGTGGTCAATTTTAAAATAAGTGTGATGTGGTGCTGAGAAGAATGTATATTCTGTTGATTTGGGGTAGAGAGTTCTGTAGATGTCTGTTAGGTCCGCTTGGTCCAGAGCTGAGTTCAGGTCCTGAATATCCTTGTTTATTCTCTGTCTTGTTGATCTGTCTCATGTTGACAGTGGGTGTTAAAGTCTCCCACTATTATTGTATGGGGGTCTAAGTCTCTTTGCGGGTCTCTAAGAACTTGCTTTATGAATCTGGGTGCTCCTGTATTGGGTGGGTATATATTGCAGGATCTGGCCAGCAGCCCGCAATACAACGGGGCTCTTTCTTCATTCCCAGGTGGATCGGCAGGTTGAGAAATAATAGACACACACAAGATAGTGAAAGCTGGGTCCAGGGTGGTCACTGCCTTCTGGTCCTGTGATGCTGCCAATGTACTGGATATACCAGCATTTATTATTAAATTTATTGAGGGCGGGGGTAGGTTAGTGAGGGATTTAGGGTTGTTTGATTATGAGGTGAGATGGTCACATGGGGATGAAGTAATTCTTTAACATAACATCTGTATGCAGAAGTACAGTATATAGAGATAAGAATTTACAATGCAGTGTGTGTATCAGTAATTTCTAACAGAGCCTTAAAACAGAAACACAATCTTATGTAACCTTTGATTAGCAAGATACTAATCAGCAGAAGCAGGTGCAGCAAAATCTGGTTACAAACAATTCATAGAAACAGGATGTGAAGCTAGACAACCAGTTAGACCAGAAATTCTCAGAAGGGAGTATGTCTTAACCCTAAATAGGCGTAGAAGAACCTAGAAGAGCCATGGCAAGATGAGGGCGTTTATAGCCCTATCTTATCCATAAGAACAGGCGCCCCCCCCATGCGTCCATTTGTAGGCTCTCCACAAGGGTTGCATTCCATTCCCAGAGTTGTGAACATCTTCTTTTCTGGGATAGGTATCTTGGTGATTTGAAACCTCCCTGACTGCACATCCATTCATAGGTTCTCTGCAGGGGGAGTCACATCACGCACTATTGGCTCATTCTGACAGCCCAACCTGGCATTGTCTTTACACAATCCTGCATGCAATTTTGTATTTACAATAATCAGGAGCATTTCATCTTTTATTCCGTAGCAATAGTTTCAGGGGTCTCCCTACAGGTATATATTTAAGATAGTTAGCTGTTCTTGTTGCATTGAACCCTTTACCATTACGTAATGCATTTCTTTGTCTTTTTTGATCTTTCTTGGCTTAGATTCTGTTTGATCAGAGACTAGGATTATAACCCCTGCTTTTTTTTTTTTTTTTCCTTTCCATTTGCTTGGTTAAATATTCCTCCATCCCTATAATTTGAGCCTCTGTGTCCTTGCAAGTGAAAGTGAGCTTCTGAATACGGCACACCCTTGGGTCTTGACTCTATCCAATTTGCCAATCTGTGTCTATTAATTGTGGCATTTAGCTTATTTACATTTAACATTAATATTGTTATGTGTGAATTTGATCCTGTCATTATGATGCTAGCTGGTTATTTTGCCCATTAGTTGATGCAGTTTCTTCATAGCATCAATGGTCTTTACAATTTGGTATGTTTTTGCAGTGGCTGGTACTGGTTTTTCCTTTCCATATTTAGTGTTTCCTTCAGGAGCTCTTGTTAGCCAGGCCTTGTGGTGACAAAATCTCTCAGCATTTGCTTATCTGTAAAGGATTTTATTTCTTCTTCACTTGTGAAGCTTGGTTTGGCTGGATATGAAATTCTGGGTTGAAAATTCTTTACGAATGTTGAATATTGGCCCCCACTCTCTTCTGGCTTGTAGGGTTTCTGCCAAGAGTTCCACTGTTAGTCTGATGGGCTTACCTTTGTGGGTTACCCAACCTTTCTCTCTGGCTGCCCTTAACATTTTCTCCTTCATTTCAACCTTGGTGAATCTAACCAGTGTGTCTTGGGGTTGCTCTTCTCGAGGAGTATCTTTGTGGTGTTCTCTCCATTTCCTGAATTTGAATGTTGGCCTGCCTTGCTAGGTTGGGAAGTTCTCCTGGATAATATCCTGGAGCGTGTTTTCTAACTTGGTTCCAATCTTCCCTACACTTTCAGATACACTAATCAAACGTAGTCTTTTCACATAGTCACATATTTCTTGGAGGCTTTGTTCATTCCTTTACATTCTTTTATCTCTAATCTTGTCTTCACACTTTATTTCAGTAAGTTGATCTTCAGTCTCTGATATCCTTTCTTCCACTTGATTGATTTAGCTGTTGATACCTGTGTATGCTTCCCGAAGTTCTTGTGCTGTGTTTTTTAGCTCCATCAGGTCATTTATGTTCTTCTCTAAACTGGTTATTCTAGTAGCAATTTCTCTACCCTTTTTTCAAGGTTTTTAGCTTCCTTGCATTGGGCTAGAACACTCTCCTTTAGCTTGGAGGAGTTTGTTATTACCCACCTTCTGAAGCCTACTTTTGTCAGTTTGTCAAACTCATTCTCTGTCCAGTTTTGTTCCCTTGTTGGCAAGGAGTTGTGATCCTTTGAAGAAGAGGCGTTCTGGTTTTTGGAATTTTCAGCCTTTTTGCACTGGTTTTTCCTCATCTTCATGGATTTATCTACCTTTGGTCTTTGATGTTGGTGACCTTCAGGTGGGGTTTTTTGTTTGGATGTCCTTTTTGTTGATGTTGATGCTATTCCTTTGTTTGTTAGTTTTCCTTCTAACAGGCCCCTCTTCTGCAGGTCTGCTGGAATTTGCTGGAGGTTCACTCCAGACCCTGTTTGTATGGGTATTACCAGAGAAGGCTGCAGAACAGCACAGATTGCTGCCTGTTTCTTCCTCTGGAAGATTCGTCCCAGAGGGGCACTCACCAGATGCCAGCCGGAGCTCTCCTGTATGAAGTGTCTGTTGACCCCTGCTGGGAAGTGTCTCCCAGTCAGTAGGCATAGGGGTCAGGGACCCACTTGAGGAGGCAGTCTGTCCCTTAGCAGAGCTTGAGTGCTGTGCTGGGAGATCTGCTCCTCTCTTCAGAGCTGGCAGGCAGGAACGTTTAAGTCTGCTGAAGCTGTGCCCACAGCCACACTTTCCTCCAAATGCTCTGCCTCAGGAAGATGGGAGTTTTATCTATAAGTCCCTGACTGGGGCTGCTGCCTTTCTTTCAGAGATGCCCTGCCCAGAGGAGGAATCTAGCGAGGCAGTCTAGCTACAGTGGCTTTGCTGAGCTGTGGTGGGCTCTGCCCAGTTCGTTCTTCCCAGCAGCTCTGTTTACACTCTGAGGGGAAAACCCCCTAAACAAGCCTCAGTAATGGCGTATGTCCCTCCCTGCACCAAGCTAGTACATCCCAGGTTGACTTCAGACTGCTGTGCTGGCAATGAGAATTTCAAGCCAGTGAATCTTAGTTTGCTGGACTCCATCGGGATGGGATCCACTGAGCTAGGCCACTTGGCTCCCTGGATTCAGCCCCTTTGCAGGGGAGTGAATGGTTCTGTCTTGCTGGCATTCCAGGTGCCACTGGGGTATGAAAAAAAACTCCTGCAGCTAGCTCTGTGTCTGCCCAAATGGCTGCTCAGTTTTGTGCTTAAAACCCAGGGCCCTGGTGGCATAGGCACCTGAGGGAATCTTCTGGTTTGCAAATTGCGAAGACCATGGGAAAAGCGTAGTGTCTGGGCTAGAATGTACTATTCCACATGGCACAGTCCCTCACCGTTTCCCTTGACTAAGGGAGGGAGTTCCTTGACCCCTTGCACTTCCTGTGTGAGGCGACACCACACCCTGCTTCTGCTCACCCTCTGTGGGCTGCACTCACTGTCTAATCAGTCCCAGTGAGATTAGCTGGGAACTCAGTCGGAAATGCAGAAATCACCTGCCTTCTGCGTTGATCTCACTGGGAGCTGCAGACCAGAGCTGTTACTATTTGGCCATCTTACTACCCAGGTCCCAACTTTTTTTGTTGTTGGCATTTTTTTTTTTTTTTTTTGAGATGGTGTCAGTTGCTCTGTGACCCATGCTGGAGTGTAGTGGTGTAATCTTGGCTCACTGCAGCCTAATCCTCTTGGGATCAAGCAATCCTCCCACCTCAGCCTCTCAAGTAGCTGAAACTACCGGTGTGCACCACCACACCTGGCTAATTTTTAAAATCTTTTGTAAAGATTGGGTCTCACTATGTTGTCTTGGTTGGTCTTGAGTTCTTGCGCTCAAACAGTCTTCCTACCATGTCCTTTCAAAGTGCTGGGATTATAGGCATGAACCACCACACCTGGACTTGGTCTTTTCTAATGTAAGCATTTTGCACTTTAGCTTTTCCTCTCAGCATTGCTTTTTCTGTGTCCTACAGTTTTGATATGTTACATTTTGATTTTCATCTAGTTCACTGAAGTTTTTAATTTTTTTGAGACTTTTTCATTGACCCATGGACTATTTAGAAATATCTAGTTTGCAAGTGCTTGGAGGTTTTCTTGTTATCTTTCTGTTATTGAATTCCATTTTAATTTCCTTGTAGTCAGAGGATGCAGTTTATATGATTTCAATTCTTTTAGATTTCTTGAAATATATTTTATAGTGCTATCTTGAAAAGAATGTGTGTCTTGCTGTTGTTGGAGTGTTTAATAAATGTTTTATTAGATACTGTTGGCTGATGGTTTTGTTGAATTCTTTTACTCTACCCTAGCGGATTTTCTGTCTAGTTGTTCTGTCATTTTTCGAGAGACAGAACTATTGAAGTCTCCAACTATGATTGTGAATTTGTCTATTTATCCTTTCAGTTCTATCAGATTTTCTTCACATATTTTGCACCTCCGTTGTTTGGTGCATATACATTTGGGATTGCTATACATTTAGGTCTTCTAGGTGAAGTGACATGGTTATCATTGTATAATGTTTATCTCTGCCTCTGGCAATTTCCTTTGCTGTAACGTCTAACTTAGTCATTAAGAGGCAGAAGTAAATATAATTCCAATTTTTCTGTGTGTTTCTCAGGGAACATAAGAGAGATTTCAATTCATAACTGAACTTATCAAATTCCCTTTGCTTCGAAGCTTCAATTTTTTTCTTTTCCAGCCTTATTGAGGTATAACTGACAAACAAAAATTGTATATATTTAAGATGTACAACTTGGTGATTTGATATACATGTATATGTAATAATAACCACAGTCAAGTGAATCAGCATATTCATCACCTCATATAATTATCATTTTCTTTCTTTTTCTTTTTTTTTTTTGTGATCAGAGCACTTAAAATCTACCCTCTCAGCGAATTTCAAGTATATATCTGAATATTGTTAACACAGTCACATTATTTTACATTAGATCTCTAGAAATTAATCATCTTACATAACAGAAACTGTGTACCCTTTGTGCAACATCTCCCCATTTCCCGCTTTCCCCAGGCTCTGGCAACCACCATTCTACTCTCTGCCTCTGTGAGTATGACTATTGGTTCCACATATAAATGACATATAAATGATATCATGCAGTATTTGTCTTTCTGCATCTGCCTTACTTCACTTAACATGGCATTCTCCAGGTTCAGCCATGTTGTCACACAAGACAGGTTTTCCTTCGTTTTAAAGGCTGTGTAATATTTTATCACACATACACACATGTGTACATGTATCAAGTTTCTTTATCCATTTGTCTGTCAGTGGACATTTAGGCTGTTTCCATGTCTTGGCTATTATGGATAGTGCTGCCATGAACATGGGATTGCAGCTATCTCTTGAGGATAGTGATTTCAGTTCCTTTGGATATATACCCAAAAGTGGAATTGCTGAATCATATGGTAATTTACTTTTAGTTTTTGAGGAACTTTCATACTGTTTTCTGTAATGGCTGTACCAATCTACATTCCCACCAGCAAGATACAAGGGTTTTCTTTTCTTCACATCATGGCCAAACTTGTTATCCCTGGTCTTTTTTATAACAGCCATTCTGACAGGTGCAGGACTGTATCTAGTGGTTTTGATATCCATTTCCCTGATATTCAGTGAAGTTTCCCACCTTTTCATATACCTATTGGCCTCTTTTTTTTTTTTTTGAGAAGTCCTTTAAAATTTAGAGATGGGGTCTCCCAAATGGCTGGGATTAGAGGTGCAAATCATCCCATCAGCTGCTGCTTTTTCTGGAGGGGCTACCTTTTACAATTTCACCTGCCTTCCCTGCATGCCTTCTTGCAATTTGCACAAATATATATGACTATAGGAGTCACGTAGCCCTTTACCCCATAGGATTTGGCCCAACTTTATGTTCCCAGATGACAATCACCTGGGACACAATAGTCCATCACCAGCATGTTTCCCAAAGCTTGAGTTATTCAGTCTCAAACAGCAGAGCAGGAAGGTTTTGGGTGGGGGAATGTGTGTATATTAATCAACAGATCCTTTTCCACTGAGCCACAGCAGGTCCTGACCCATTCCCTATCCAATCTCTCCTTTGATTCAAGGTGAAGAACAAGTCCGTGTCTATTTCTTGAAATCATTCGGGTTTTGCTTCTATCTCCAGTGAAGAACTGTTTGAGCTGGAATACAAGTGGGGAGGCCTCAAGAAGACACAATTATGCCGGGTACAGTGGCTCATGCCGGTAATCCCAGCACTTTGGGAGGCTGAGGCAGGAGGATTGTTTGAACCCAGGAGTTGGAGACAAGCCTAGGCAATGTAGTGAGACACCATCACTATAAATAAATAAATAAATAAATAAATAAATAAATAAATAAATAAAATAGCTGGGTGTGGTGGCGCTTGCCTATAGTCCCAACTACTTGGGAACTTGAGGTGGGAGAATTGCTTGAGCCTGAGTGATTGGTGCAAGGCTCTAATGAGCTGTGATCATGCCACTGCACTCTAGCCCGGGCAATAGAGCAAGACCCTGTCTCAAAAACAACAACAACAAAAAAGATACAATTATATAAAGACTCACATTCTATAAATATGCAGAGAAAAAAAAACCCATTTCTCTCATACCAATGTGCAAAACTGCAGTGACGCATTTCTGCTGAAACATAAACCCAGTAGTCATGTTTAAAGGCAAACATGACTCTTGTTTCCCTGTTTAACCACCTTTACATCAAGATGAAGACAATTTTTATTTTCATCACCAGAACAAATAGAATGTCTGCTCCAAAAAGAAATTTAATCTTCCTTCTTTTAACATGTAGGACACCATGGAGCTTTGGAATAGCTTTCCAGCTTGTAACCAGCAAGGAATCAATTTGTCCTAGGATATGCTATTACAATAATTTGAACTTGTTAAGCTTCCTTAGATTCTAATTTCCAGAAATGCAAGGATTAAACATTCTCTCTGTTTAGCTGTGTGAATGCTTTGAACGAGGATTAGTGACATTGAAAAATCTGTGCCATCTGATGGTGCCTCTATTGAGAGAGGGGACATGCTTCTTACCACGTTACTCTTTCAAGTGCAGTTCAGTTCTTGGCCCAGATGGAAAATTCTGCTGGTTTCTTTTCCATACAATCAAAGAATGTGACCGTTTCTGCCCTCTTGTTCTTGAATGCTGGCTGAAGCCTGGGGTGATGTCGCTGAGGAATGAAATCTACTGGCAGAGCTGTGTGGGAAAACTTGCCCAGTGAGGCTTCTTGCCTTGTTTCCTGATCCTGAACTTTGGGGCTCATTGGCAGAAATCACTGATTTGAGTTGCGGGATGCCTGTGTGTCAGGGTTTGTTGTCCCTCACCAGGGGGAGGGAAATAAATGCCCTGCTTATCCCCTGACTCTGCCCCCCAGAATGAGGAATCCTCTCTCACCTCTGACCTTTGGAGGTTGCCTGGTAAGACCCATGCTTACTCAGACATGAGACTTTGGAATGGGGCCTCCGGCTGGCGGAAATTCCTCCTGTCACTATCAGTGCTTTGTGCTGCAGTCTCATAAATAGGAGTGATTTTTTCCCCCTCCCTCCCTTTTTGTCTTTCTGCTTACTTTTCAGTTCATCAGGTTTATTTTGTGAGTTCCCATCGTGATGAATTGGAGATGGGAGGGAGAGAATTGACGAACCTGTATTTTAAGAAGCAGCATTGTTTTCTACTTTCTGCTGGGTCTTGAATCAGCAGACCTTGTTATGATCTAGGGATGGTACAGGAGAAGGAATGGAGAATGATCTTTGCTTTTACTGGGGAAAGAGGCCAGATTCTCTATTATAGGGTTAGTGACTTGGCTTAAGGGTCTACACAAATGCAGCCCACAGATGTTACTCCCTTCTGGTGTATATCTCTTCTGGAGACTTTACTTTGAATCTCATCTCTGTTTTCATTACCTAAACTGAAGACTAGGTGTCCAGAGCCTCCCTCCAGATATTCATGGATTAATATTTCTGTTCTTTTTGACCAAACATGAATCACAGGTAGGGAGCTTAAATATTAAAGAAATCTAATTCCTTTTGAAAATGTCCCCATTGATTTACAGATATTAATAAGGACTTTGAAAAATGGGAAAACAAGAGGCCTAGTTTTTATGTTCTGTAACTGAAAAATTGTTTTACTTGGTCATTGGAGGTGATCTTTCAGTATGACATGACTGATTTATTTTTAGCCAGACAACCCATGTGGAGGCTTGACATATTTTTCATACAGGGCAATTCTACTGAATTTGGGAGTCAGAGGAGCTGAGCTCAAGTCTTAGCTCGACTATGCACTGTGTTACTTTAGACAAGGCTTTGCCTCTTTAGAACTGTTACTTTGGGTGAACTGGATCCTTGCAGTCCAGGGACCAGGAGGGCATCACCTGACAGCTTGTTAGAAATGCACGTTCTCAGATCCTACCCCGATCTGCTGAATTAGACCTAAATTTTAACAAGATCCCCAGGTGATTTGTATGTGCATTAAAATTTGAGAAGCATTGACCCATTAAACACAGACACTAATTCTATTTGAGTTCACCCTTTTATGTCTTGCATCCTTGTGGCAAATTGTTTGTCTGAAAGCCTAATGATGCTTAAAACAGTAGCAGGGAATGATGCTGCTCTAATCAATGTTGATGGGTGAAGGAGTGGAAGAGGAATCTTAGATAATGTGATTCAGGAAAAGACTGAGAAGATACATGGGAACTTGGAAGCCAAAAAAGATGGGTCATTTGGCCAAATGCACCCATTCATTGTCATCCTTTTCTGCTCCCCTGTTCTCTGCTGTGTTGCGTTATGTTCAAATCTGTGTCTTTGGCATGGATAGCTCTTACCAAAAAACTTGCTGGTTCTTCTCATGCTCTTTAATTCTTGTCTGCTTGATGAGTGTGCCAAGCAGTAATCTCTTGTTTTGGTGTTTTCATCTAAGCTGTTGAGAAGAGACAGGCTTTCTGGGCCACAGAAGGACTGGGACAGACAACGACAGCTAGCATTGTTGATGGTTTTATTCCTGTCTTAAGGGGATGGACCTTGTTGATTCTAAGTTTAGGTCAAGAATGAAGAGCCCTTGAAGTTATAAATATTCTCTTAAGAGACTGTCAATGTGGAGTTTTCCAAGGTGGTGATTAAAATCTGTGTATAACAGGGCAGTGGCAAAACAAGAATTAGGCTCCCTGCTCGGCTCCGGGAGGACAGTACTCATGCAGACAGGGCTGAGAGCAGTGCACCCTAGGGACGGCAGGGGTATGGGCAGGAGGCATGGCCCCTGCTCCTGACGGGCTGTGGCCACCTTGCCTCTATAAGTTCTAGATCCCTGACTAAATGAATGGGGATTTAGAGAAGGTATGCATGTGTTTCTTTTTGTGTGTCTCCATAAACTGCAGCCATCCTGTGTGTTTGCCTTTTTATTGATGATACCTGTTAATTGCTTTTAAGGCCTTTCAAACAATCAAATACTGAAAAATCTTCCTCTCAACAAACACATACAAATGACCTTCTTAGATTTTTTCCCAATGGTGTATGTTGTTGGATTTTCTTCTTTCCCTCCTTGAGGGATTTCAGAGATTTATGTAAACAGAGTGAATTTCATACACTAATGCTTCCTACCAGACCGTTTCTGTAACTTGCAGACTGTACATTTCCATGTAGACATTCTTTCATAGTTCTGCAATTAAATTGGCTGGGAGGACAATAAACTATTTTCTGAAACAGATTTATCACATTATGAAATTTCATGCTAAACAGCCCCATTTGGTGTCACTGATTCTTACTCTTCCCTTTATCCATCCTCCATCCACTCACCCCCTGTACCCTGTTTATGGCAGATTTTTCTTTAGACTGTTTTTTTCCTGTTTGATTTCTGCATTGGCCATAAGAAATGAGTCACTTAATTTTAAAATGCACAACTTTCAGTCTCTTAGTGGGTCATCAGATATTACTATCTTTCTTCCAAGCAGCCTTTATTTCTTCTAGAAAACCTTTTTAAAAACTTTTTAAAAGTTTACAACTGATTCTTTCTAATCCTTCAATATTCTCAGCTGATCTCTAATGACTCTTTTTTTTCTCTCTGTTTATGAGCTTTCTGGAAATTTTCTTTGGCTTTTCTTTCTCTTCCTTGGTCTTACTTTGTTTTGGTTGTTTTTACAATTTGGTTTTGTTGTTGTTGTTGTTAGCACATTTGCAGAAGAAACACAGGAGGTTAAGCTGTTAGCTAATATAAGGCTTAGGAATAGTCAGTGGTGTCTTATCTATTCCAACCTCTACAGAGCTTGATAAGGAAAGAATATGGGGAATGTGCCACTCATGGCAGAGCTTCCAGACAAATTAGAGTTGATTAGTAAGCAGGCTATGGTGTTTATGTGTGCTTGCACTTGCATGTGTGCACACGAGCATGTGTGTGCCTGTATCACGAGTAGCTAATGCAGAGTAAGTCTGCAGAAAGGGGTTTTACCTGAACGTGTGGTGCAGAATAAATGAATGAAATCAGCTAGGGTTACTGAATAAGATGTAAAAGCATCTCTGCATCTTTTTTCATCATTTATGTGAAATCGTGTTGCAGCAGAGGGCACATCTCAACTTGGAGGTTGGATATGTGGGGGACTGGACAGCAATCCAGTTTCCCTTCTGAGCAGATACTCTTTTCTATCTGGAAGGTTGTGGTAACAGTTGCTTTGGCAATGACCAGAGAAGGATTTGAGATGTATCGGTGAGTGCTTTATATCCCTCCTCTGGAAAGGATTCTCTCTTTTACTAGTAAATCCTTTTAATTCAAATAGTTAATTCAACTGTTTCAATAAAGAGATTCAAATTGGACAAATAGGCTTGTCTTTCCTTTTATTTTTATTTCTAGCTTTGTCCACTGTGATTTAGGCTTAAGACTTCAGAAGAGTATTTTGTCATTCGAAAGCACTGGACTTGGAGTTGGGAGACCTGAAATTTACGTCTGAATGCTCCCATCTAGCCAGAAGCTCTAAGAGAAGTTTTTTAACATTGAAGATTCCAACTTCTTTTTCTGGAAAATGAAGGCTGATTAATTTCTAAGATCTTATAGAACTCAGGAACTCTGACCACAGCATATCACCTCACGGCGTGATGTGTGCAAAATTAGGTATATTGTTTGTTTTATTGGCGGGTGACCTTAGACAAGACTTTGCCTCTTTAGATCTGTTACTTTGGGTGAACTGGATCCTTGTAGCCCAGGGATCAGCAGGATGGGAAAAACCTCTCTTTGACCTTTGAATCTGAAAAACTAAACAGTCAAAAAATGTGAAAGTGAGAAACAATGTCCTAGCCCAGGTCATCCAGAGTAGATATTTATGCTGTAACATTTTCTGTGCTGTGGACGTGGATGGTGGCAGCATGATGCTGGTATCAGACCTGTGAGGAAAAGGCTGCTGTGATGAGAGAGGCCTATGGTGTCGAGAGCCTATTGGGTTTTCCAGGTAGGCAGATTTCAGTCATTAGCTCTGTAACTTTGGGCACGTTCTCTCTGAGATTGTAAAAAGGGCTGACAGTACCTGTTTTGGTTGGGAGGATGGGTGTGTAGCACTTAGCACAGTGCCGCACCAAGAACTCTCTTGTGAAAGGGAACAAGAAGGCCTCGCAGAAGTCACTGTGACCAGCTTCCCCTGAGGTCTGACTAATCCTCTATCCTCGTGAAACTTTCTGCTGAGTGGTGATCTCTGAAACCCAGAGGCATTTGAGACCATGCTGCATCCTGGATCAGGAAGTCCCCTTTCACCTGCTCTAACTGACGTGCAGGTGACGGACCATTTAGAAGCTCACGGTAAGGGTGGATCACAGTCTGGTGGTGAGATCTGCTCGGTATAGATGATATGGTAAGAACAGATCATCTATTGAGAGTGTAAATCTCCATGAGAGGAATCTAGGCTTTTCCCCCTTCATTTTATATGTTTAGCAGGTAATACATTCACATGCTACAAAACTTAAAAGAGAAAAAGGGTTTACACTGTAAAATACATCTCCCACCTGCCTCTGCTACTAGTATAGTGTATATAATACATATATTATATGCCATGCAATAAATATATCTATATCTCTGTCTGTCTATCTATCTGGCATGTGTGTGTATAATATATACACATTAAAGCTACTTAGGTGATTCTGGTGCCGTCAGGTTTGTAAGCTAATCATCTACATTCTAGATTCACATTTTCTCTTCTACTTCTCCAAGGCCTGCCCTCCCAGTTCTGTTTTTCATTGTTAATACTTGCAATCACCCTAGGTGATAGACACTGAAAATACTTCTGCTGAGAATAGAAGCCTGCTTGCATTTTCCCCAGGATGTCACTGGGGCAACTGATTCAGAATACATGTCAACAATTCCAACAACCTCATGTAACCTGTATAAAAGATGGGACTCTCTGAAGTCCAGTTTTGCACCTAATACCAATGAGGGAAACACAAATTTGACTTCTCAGGATTGGAGAATAAGATTTCTCATGATATAGACACGTGTATCATAGGAAACGTCCTGTAGTTTTCTTAAAATCTTGTATAGACCTTGTTCTTGTCTTCAGCATTTCACATTCACATTCACAGAAGCTTCTGAAATCCCTCCGTCTCTCACCTCACTATGTCGCTTATTTGTCTGTCCTCTGCCCTCATGTTGACTTCCTGTTGGGTGACAACTGGCACTTCAGGTTCTGGATTCTGGCTGAGCTGAGACACTCCAAGGTGGCTGGTGGTGGTCTGGGCAACTCCAGGTACTCAGGCATTTCCTTGCCTCACTTTTTTTTTTTTTTTTTCAGACGGAGTCTCACTCTGTCACCCAGGCTGGAGTGCAGTGGTGCGATCTTGGCTCATTGCAGCCTCCGCCTCCTGGATTCAAGCGATTCTCCTGCCTCAGCCTCCCAAGTGGTTGGGATTACAGGCACCTGCCACAATGCCCTGCTACTTTTTGTAGTTTTAGTAGAGATGAGGTTTCACCATGTTGGCCAGGCTGGTCTTGAACTCCTGACCTCAAGTGATCTGCCCGCCTCAGCCTCCCTAACTGCTGGGATTACAGGCATGAGCCACTGCACCTGGCCATTGCGTCACTCTTTATGGAAGGGAGAGGATATCCTTGGAAACACAATTAATTTCTTCCTGTGACAGATCTTTGGTGAATACAGTCTTCTACCTCATTCATCTTACAGGTGTTATGCCCCACCTGTACCAGAAAAGGTGGCCTGTTTTCTGGTAACAGCCTCACCTGAGCTTCTCTAAGACCGCCTCTGCCTAACTTACTGCTACTTTTGTCTTCCTTGGCAATTAAGTAATCCTATACTTGATAATTTGGGTATAATCATTTTGGGTTTGATCCAGTCCTTGAAACTTCCTTTTGTTTTTTTTTGTTTTTTGTTTTTTTTTTTTGAGACAGAGATTTGCTCTTGTTACCCAGGCTGGATTGCAATGGTGTGATCTCGGCTCACAGCAACCTCCACCTTCTGGGTTCAGGCTATTCTCCTGCTTTAGCCTCCCGAGTAGCTGGGATTACAGGCCTGTGCCACCTTGCCCAGCTAATTTTTGTGTTTTTAGTAGAGATGAGGTCTCTCCATGTTGGTCAGGCTGGTCTCAAACTCCTGGCCTCAGGTGATTCACCCACCTTGGCCTCCCAAAGTACTGGGATTACAGGCACGAGCCACCGCACCTGACCGAAACTTCCTATTTTTTAATAGTGGCCCATGGGCGGTGAACATGTGGTCTGGCCAGGCTTGCATGAAGGTGCTACCCTTGAGTCTGGACATAGGTAGAAAATGCTTGTGGATATGTGAAGATCCACATATCTCTGAGATAGATCTACACATCTATAACATAGCACCTTTAACATTTTCCTTCTCTCAGGGCCTTTGTGCTGGATTAGGGCTTCACTCTCAGTTCTTCTCACAAGCCAACTTGGGAGTTCTACTGTAGGACAGAGTCCCCACGAAGTTGTTTGTCTTCCCTTTCTGGAACTTGATCAGAGGCAGCTGGTGTCTTGCCCGGATAAGTAGCAAAGAGGGAGAGAAGACAGAAAGGAGGTATTGGTGGCCAAGAGAAGCTCCTTGTTAATCTAGTACATCAGAAGAAAGAAGCAATATTGCTACATCTTAGGGAAGCCCAAGAATATGGTCTTTGATCATCAAATGAGCTCACTGGTATGCAATTGTATTTTATCTTTTTAGGACTCATTGCTTTATGGTTGTGTTGAAAAGCCTTCAAATCTCAGGGGACAAACATTTCCTTAATCAGAACAAAGTTTCAGGAATTTATTAACAAGTATTTATTGAGTACCCATCACATGTTCTGCACCGTGTTTACTACTATTGAGGACACAAAGAAATATAAGATGTAGCCATCCCCACCCCCATCAAGATCTCTAGCTTTGCCTTGGAATCCTTCACATGATACACTCCTGAACTGTTGAGTCTTGTGTTGCCTATCATTGCTCTTCTCAGAGGATGGAGGAAAACATGAGCTCTGGAGGAGCAATCAGGGCTGTCTTCCTAGAAGATGGACATTTGAGCTTGACCTAGAAAAATGAGTAAATGGAACTTTAGAAACTCAATTCTATTACTGGCTTTGGGGGCTATTACAGCATTTCAAGTGTTTGGTTTTATTTTGAGGATGGAGAACAGAGGGAAGGAGTGCATCACTGTGAAAGCGTGATGTTTAGGTGGCTGTTTATTTTAGAGACAGAGGAATTCAGTTTATCAAACATATGGAATATCTAGTAAGTAATGGAAATAGTACATGACATTGAGAATAAAAATGAATTGGAAACTTTTATGCACTGCTTATGGGAATTCAAATTGGGTCAACAACTTGGGAAAGGGTTTGGCATTATCAGCTACGTTTGAACATACCCTGTGATGCAGAATTCTGCATATATGTGCAGCAAAATACATGTAAAGCAATGTTGATAGCAGGTTTATTAATAATGACCACAGCTGGAAAAATCAAGCATCATCACTAAGATGACACATACATTTTCATATATTCACACAATGGAATACTCTACGGCACTGAAAATGAGTGAGTTACATCTACATGCGAAAACATGGATGAATCTCACTAACATAATGTTAAACAAAGGAAGCCAGACATAAGAGCTCATATTGAATGATTCAATATATATAAAATGTAAAATGGCAGTGATTACGTAATGGTGTTATAAATTCTTCCCAGCACCATCCCTCCTCAAGTATGAACACTTTTTGACTTTCTAACGCCAAAGATTGGATTTACCTATTTTTAAATTTTATTTAAGTGTAATCATAGAGTATGTATTGTTTTGTATCTGGATTTTTTTTTCCTGCTTAACTTTAGTCTGTGATTGCATGTATGGGACGGAAGGGTGTTTAATGTACTTAAATAATATTTAAAATTATTTCAAAATTTTCACTGAAAGAAACAAGTAGTACTGTCTTATACGTGGTCTTAAAATGGTTTTTGTTTTGTTTTGAGACAATTTCACACTTACTGAAAAGTTTGCAAATAAAGACCAATAACTTAATTTTTGTTTATAAAACCATTTGGGAGTAAGTTGCCTACCCAATCCCCCATCTTCTCTGAATAACTGAGCGTGTATTTCATGCAAACAAGGACAATCTGCAAAACAACAGGCCACCATCAAAATCAGAACATTATTATTCGTTCATCCAATCCTACTACCATCTAACTCTCAGACTCCGTTCAAATTTTGCTGTTTTAATAATGTTATTTGTAGCAAAAGTGATCCAGATTCATATGTTGCATTTAGTTATTAAGTCTCCAGTTTCTTCAGTCTAGAATAATTCCTCAGCCTGTCTTTAGCTCTTATGACCTTGACACTTTTGAAGATTATAGACCAGTTATTTTGTAGAATGTCCCTCGATTTGGGTTTGCCTGATGTTGGCTCATGATTTGATTCATATTATGCACATGATATAGTTTGAATATTTGTCCCCTCAAAATTTCATGCTGAAGTTTGATCCCCAGTGTTGGAGGTGGGCCCTAGTGGGAGGTGTTTGGGTCACTGGAGTGGATCCTTAATGTATGGGGAGCTGCCATTTTGTGGGAGTGAGTTCCCACTGCGAGACCTGGTTGTTGACAAGAGCCTGGCACCTCCCCTGCTCCCTCTTTTGCTTTCGTTCTCTCTCCTGCTTCCTCTCTCACCGTGTGATACCAGCCCCACTTCGCTTCCACCATGAGTGGAGAGACGGCACCTTTGGCAGAAATAGCCAGAGGTGACCCTGTATTTTCTCATTGCGTCCTATCAAGTGCCACATACTTTTGATTTGTCTCATTTCTGCTACTCATTTTGGTTACTTGATTAAGGTGATGTCTACTAGGCTTCTCTACTGTAAAGTTAGTCTTTTTTCTCTTTCTAGTTAATAAGTATTTGAGGGAAAATACTTTGAAACTATGTGAGCACTCTGTTCCTCACCAGACTTGCAGTTTATTTATTCATTTATTTATATTGGTACAGTCTTGTGCTTATGTCTATACTGAGGTAACATCATTATTTAATGTATGTTATTGTTATATATGTTATTTTTAATACAGAACAGCAGTATTTATTATGATACTCAATTATCTCAGTTTGGCCAGTGGGAGCCCCTTCACTCTGGTTTCTGTGTCTTTTGCCTTGTCCCGTCGTTCTTTGAGTATGCTCTTGCTTTCTGGGACGACAAGATGTTCTAGGGTCATTTTGTACTTTCCCAGCCCTATAATTATTACTTCAGGGAAACTTTTTCTCCCTCCTCTGAGGAGTGATATTTCCAAGCAAAGATCTGGGCACAAAATGTGCTCATTGCTATTGGGTGCTGTTGTTCCAGCCCCTCTCCATGGACAGAGGTAGAGAATATGTGTGTATACGTGCATGTGTGCATGTAAGCCATGACACCCATTTGCAGCTATAGTTATGAGTGTGTCTATATACTGATATACATGTATGGAAAATTATGGGTGTACACTAATGTTGTAGTCCTCCCTTATCTATGGCTTCACTTTCTGTTTTCAATGGCCGACTATGGTCTGAAAATTTTAAGTAAAAATTTCAGAAATACATAATTCATAAGTTTTAAATTGTGTGCCATTCTGTGTAGTATGAGATCTTGCACCATCCTGCTCCTATCTTTGTCCAGTATCCACACTGCCTAGGCCATTTGCCTGTTAATCACTTGTTGGTTATCAGATCCAAAACCTTAGCACATACAGGATTTGGTATTATCCATGGCCTCAGGCATCCACTGGAGGTCTCGGAACATTTCCTTTGTGGATAAGAGGTAACTACTGTACCTTCACTTCCAGGCCAACATCATAGTATTCATTCTGGTTTTCTTCCTTTTTATATTTGTGAAAATATCTTCTCTGACAATGGTGTGACTGATTCCCATTCTCCTTAGTGTTTGATCAGTCTCCCTGTTTATGATTAATATCCCATCTCCATTATTGCTACTACTCCTTGCTCTCTTCTCACCAAAATTCAGCTCCCACATTCTGTGCTGGCTACTTACTACCCCCTTGCCTGATATGGATGCCCTCCTCACCCTGCTTGGGCTCTGACCTCCACGCCAAACCACGGGGCATTGATTCTCCAGCCAGACTGCCTCCCTCTGGAGCTGTCCACCTTAGCTTGCTCAGGCTCAGAAACCCAGCATTGTACCTCTTTCTCATTAACATGGATATTTTTCTCACCTTGCTCAGTCCTGGCCTCTGTTACTCTGCACTGTGTATCATGCCTATGCCGATGTCTTCACTCTCCTCAGCCTATGGTCTTCTGCTGTAGTCCACCTCAGCTCTCCTCTTATTCCAGCCCCATACAGATGCTTACTTTTATCTGCCCTGCTTAAGGGCTTCAGAACTGAACCGTTCAGGAAGGCAAAGGCAGGGGAGAGAAGGGCACCATGTTTGTCTGGGTGATCACCAAGGGCCCTTCCAACTCATGCTATGGGAATTTAGACTGTGAGTGCCAGCCACTCTCAGCATTGCTTACTTTTTCACTTCCTGTAACCTTCACAACAAATCCATGAAGTGGACCCTATGCTGGCTTAGCTACAAATTCCCAGCTCTACCTTAGTGTTTCTTGGAGCTCACCAAGTCTGGCTGTGTCTTTTGTAGTTGTTCTAGCCTTAGCTTCCTGAATGTGTTTGCACCCCACTGTTATCCTGGCTCTTGGTATGATGCCCACCGTCCTGGTGTCCTGGAGTCTTCTATCATTTTATGGGTCTCCTACAGGGTCCCTGCACTGTTAGAGGGCTTAGATAGAGAGGCTGCCCCAGCGCCTGGCACCGTGCCTGCCTCCCACTTTCCTCTGTTTTTCCAGCTGCCCCTCGTGTTTCCTCAATAGTTCTTTATGCAGCACTCTGGATATTAAGTAAGCTTTGTGCTAATTTCAGCATGAAAAGCTCTGTTTAAAAATTGCAGTGTGCACAACTCCTGTTTTAAATTACTTTTGCTCTAAAAGCTTTTATGCTATGGGGACTTAGACTTCTGTGAACTCTCTGTTTGTGGAAAGCTGCAACCTTGAGGATTTACTTATACTGGAGCCATCCCCAAAGCAAATTCTATTTTACCATGATTCAGCAGAATAACTTGTAATAGATCCCTAAGTAAAGCACCTTTTAAGTTTATGTAAAAGTTAGAAAGGAAGAATGAGGACCACGACAAAGATGAAAGAGTGAGGGGAGAAAAGGCATGAAGAAAGCACATTTCACTTTTTTGCATAGGATTACCAATTATTTTCCTTCTCTTATGAGTTACAGGTGAACATTTCCAATGACTCGTTGGGCCTGTCTACCTAGATGTCCTAACAAAGTAAAGCCATAATCCTTTTGTTCTGGAGATTGAGAAGGCATTGCTAAGAGATGGTTAAGGAGACAAAACTGAGGCTTCACCCGATTGCATGAGTGGTGTTAATGGCATTTACCTGCGTGTCCCAGGTGTTCAGGGAGATCATGAAGTCAAAAAGGGGATAATGTAAGGGGAAAATGAAGACGTGTCAGGGGGTGGAAAATCATGGTTGTGTAAGAGTGAGATGTAGAACCTATTGACCCATGCGGTCCTGGCTGAAAGATTTTGATGAGGAGAGAAGCATGAGTCTGTACGTAAAATTACTTCTCTCTCAGAATACCCTCCCCTACCGTGGACCACTTGGTAGCATCTAGGACTCAGCACAAATGCTCCTTCTTGCGTTGCATTGTCAGGAACCCTAGCATAGCAGTCTCACTGATGTGGACAGAGCAGAAACCATAATGCACTTACAAGCAAGACTGAATAGTAGGAAATTAACCCATTTATGCCAGAGATTGCAATTTTTTTGTGTGTGAAAAATCAGACCTTGGTGATGACCTTGAGCAGTAGGATATAAATAACTCCTACAAGTTTAGCATTCCAATAATAGAACATTAGGCAAAAATGGGTTATGCTCCAAATGTAGGCCACCCTATTTGAAAGAAGGAAAAATGCAGGTCAGTGCATGAGGAGAACAAAAAGTGTGAGTTGACTTTTTCTTTTGGAAGTTGAAAGAGAGACGAGCAAAGCCACAGGGGAACCAGAGGTTTACCAGAGACAGGATGGTTGGTGAAATGAAGTCCCAGAGGAAGTAAGAGGTCCAAAGCTGAGAGCACAGTGAGAAGACTTTGCCTTAGATGGAAGTACAGGCCTTTTATGCTACAACAAGGATGAAAAGGAAGGAGGGAGTAGCGGCAGAGAACTGTGAGGTTGTGGGGCAGAGGGTGGAGGGAGCTGCAGCAGGGCCTGGAGCCACCAAACCCTAGCAGTACTGGTAAGGGCTGTGGCTGTCGAAGCCTGACTGAACAGTCTGGGGTTCAGGGAGAGAATCCAGCCAGCAGACTGTGTGGTCATGTGTGCCACACAGACTGGGGGGATATGACAGAGCAAAGGGTGGGAGCAGCTCAGTTGGTCATGTGTGCCACACAGACTGGGGGGATATGGCAGAGCTAAGGGTGGGAGCAGCTCAGTTCAGCAGAACTGAAAGACTTAGTCTCAGTTGATTTGAGCACTGCACTAAACCTAAAGCATCTGAGGCTGATTTGGTTTAGCACTGCACTAAACTGAGGCTGATTTGGCTTAGTACTGCATCTGAGGCTGCCTTTGGATTAGCACTGCACTAAATCAAAGGTGTCAGAGGCTGATTCATGGCTGGATCAGTGACTAAACAAGGACTGCACCTGCAGGCCGAGGATTCCTCCTATCCCTGCTGGGTGGCCCTGGGGATCCAGGGTCTCACATGCCAGAAGGCTAGGGCTGCAGTAAGACTGCTGCATTCCTGGGGCCTTGGGCATAGAGCCGAATACTGTTAGTACAGCTTCCCATGGCTATAACCAGTTTCAACACCTGATTGTGTGTGCCAGGCACTGTCAGAGGTGCTTACTTCTTCATTTCACATAACCTTCACAACCAATCTATGAGGTGATACTATTATCATCTCCACTGTGGAGAAGAGGAAACAGGCCACAGGGAACTGTGAGTTGCTCAAGGTGGCACGTCTGTGGCCAAGCTGTGAGTTAACCAGGCTGCCAGATTCTTCATCCTGAGGTCTTCACCAACATGCCATGGTTAATTAAAGGGTGGGATGGAGAAACTGAGGCAAGGAGATAAGAGTTAGGAAACCCTTTCTAAACAGAAGTAGTAAGTGATTTGTTTTATGCGACCACCGGAGCAGGTGCCAGAGATGAGGCAAGTAGGCAAGGTAAAAAAACTTTATTAGCTAGCCAATGTGAAGGAGGAAAAGGGGAGGTTCACCGGTCTCCGGGGGTGGAGGCCGAGGAAGTCACTCTGGCGTTCTCGGGGGAGGTTCCTAGGTCCGCATATGAGGAGGGGCCCAGGAAGTTCGAGCCGATGTCTTCCGGGAGGGGCCTTTTATGGATGGGGCTTGAGGTGGGCAGGACAGGGGCGGGGGGTAAGGGCGTCTTCATAGGCGTGGCTGGGTAAGTTTCGATTTCTTTGTTTTGACGTCACAATGTGCAGGCGCAGACAATCGGTGTTTTTCCCGGGCGCAGGAAAGTTGCTGATGAAGAACCCGGAACCCATCTTGTTTACCTTCGTTACCTTCTTCCGTCTTGTCCTTTCTCCCTCACCCAAACAGTAAGGAGAGAATTTGAATGCATACAGTGAGACCCTAGAGCTCAAGCATTGTATATCTTTACCTAAGATCTTACAAAGAGGAAGACGAAGATATAAAAGAATAAAGTAGGCTGTGCTGATATTTCAATCCTGGCCCGAGATCACACTGCTTTTGTAAAGCTTTGGAGAAAATGCGTGTGAGTAAACTTGCCTCTGAGGCACTTCCTCCTTCATGGAGGGCTGGTGTCTTTCTGCAAATGGGGATCCCTTAGGCTTTGCCAAGGAAAGTCAGTGAATGGGAAATTAGTGAGTTTGCTTAGAAAAATTTATCTTTTCATCAAAATACATTTAGAGGAATAAATTTGAGTTATTTAATGCCCAAACCATCTTCTTTTTGTAGTGTCTTTTTCTCCCTAGCTAGTCACTTGATTCAACCCTACTAAAACACAGAAGAACTTTCTCCTTCCCATTTCACGAAGTTACCAAGCAAAATACTGTATTTGTTTATAGTGAACAAAAATGATAGCACAGACAAATGCAGAGAAGCAGAGCTAATGTTTGTATTGCTTGAGTTTCAGTGAAGAACGCGATACAACGTTTTTGAATGAGCATGGCATGGTGGCGGGGATAAGGGTGGAGAGAACACTGTGTTGTGGAAGGAGTTTTAAAGTGGACAGTCAAACCCAGGAGGCAAGAAGCTTGATGTTGGTGGAAACCAAGAAAGGACCCTCAGTCTTCAGTCAGCTCCCCTCAGCATGGAGCGCGGACCTCATTCTCTGCTTCCCTTCCAGAGTTGGAGCCACCACATATTCAACTAGGAAGGAAAATTAACCTGGGATCCTATAAAGAAGGAAAAGCACATGCCTCAGTGTGACTCAGTAATGCATAGATGTGGAAAGGACACACACCAATTAGTGTGGCAATAAAATGACTGACAATAGCATACACCAAAATTCAGGTCTAAAACATGGTTAAACCTACAGTCCCTCATATTGATTAGCCTATAAAAGACACTTGGAACGTGGGACAAAAGATCTCTGCTGATAATAGCACACACAGCTTATATTGCCAGTCCTTACTAGAATCTTATGACATAGATATTCTTATCAACTCCTATTTGTAGACAAGGATACTGAGGCACAAACATGTTAAGTGCCTTTCTAAAAGGCACATATGGAGTGGAGATTAAAGGAGACCACCCTTAGCTCCTGTGATCTGCATCTCAACGCTGTTCTGCCTCATTTTTAAATCACAGAAAGATCAAGTTTGAAAAGACCTGTTTTAGGATCTTCACATTTTAGAGGAGGGAACTGCAATCAAAGGAGGTTGGACATACAGTTGACATAGCAACTCAGGTTAATGTCAGAATTGGGAGTTTGAATCCAGTCGTTTTTTATCCAGCAGAAGGGGTAGTGACTATAACACCATGTTATTGTTTCTAAGAGTTTTCGTCCATTATCTGCCCTACAGGTACATTTTCTGTTTGGAAATGACCTTCCTTATTCTGTGGTAAGCTCTTCCTCTTCACTTTTTTCTTCCTACTCACTTCAGTTCCTTCACCCCTCCCCAGGTCCTCTTCTCTGCTCCATCTTTCCTCTTTTCCTTCCTTCTCCCTTTCTCCACTTCCCTGTTACTTCTGCTGCTGCTGCTGCTTTTTTTTTTTTTTTTCTGTGACAAAGTCTTGCTTTGTAACCCAGGTTGGAGTGCAGTGGCACGATCGCAGCTCACTGCAACCTCTGCCTTTCGGTTTCAAGCGATTCTCCTGCCTCAGCCTCCACATAGCTGGGACTACAGGCATGTACCACCACACCCAGCTAGTTTTTGTATTTTTAGTAGAGATGGGGTTAAACCATGTTGGCCAGGCTGGTCTCGAACTCCTGACCTCAAGTGATCTGCCTGACTCAGCCTCCCAAAGTGCTGGGATTACAGGCGTGAGCCACCATGCCTGGCCTAGTTCTGCTTCTTGAATACCTTTGTGGCCTACGATTCTTTTTGTCTGCATTTATTCCTCTCTTTGTCTAACACTATTATTTCCAATGTTTTAATTTTCCTTTTTTAGTCCTTTGACACCATTGAATCTGCCATTAGAAATCTAACAAACTATGTAGCTGATGTGGTTCTTATTATTGAATGTCTTTAGTCTTTTCAGCTCTTAAGTGTTAACCATTGCTTCATAGTCTTTAAATGTACATAGTCATTGCTCAGCCTGGAAGCTAGACACCACGGACCTGTGTGAGTCCACGTGAGGCACAGGGGAGCTCCTCTGTAATCCTTTCTGTGGGGATGTTGTGGGGAGTAATTAAAACACAGTCCTATTCTTCATGACAGTTCTCACAAAAAAAAAAAAAAAAAAAATGAGAGCTGTTAAGTGGAACCACAAATACAGATTTAATTGTGATGCTTTACTGGGCTTAGTAAATTATAATTTCTATATTGTACCCTCTATTATCTACTTCTAATTTCTTGACAGTATGTTTTCAGAAAGGCAGGCTTTGCTCAACAGGAAATCTGTTTTCTGGTTAAAAGTTACAAATGAGGCTTCTTTCAAAACTAATTCTCCCCAGCGTTCTGGTGTAAGAAGTGTTTACTAAGTAACTCAGTGATTGGATCCAGATATTCACTGTCATTGACCCGTCTCCTTGGTTTTGTTACTGTCATATTCCACATATCCTCTTAAGCTTTCTTTTACAAAATCATTATACATTTCAAAAAGGACCAACCAAAAGAACCACGCAGATGCTAGAAAGGGAGTGGGAAGTGCTCTTAAGCCCAGAAATCCATTCAGCTGCAAACAAAGACATGCCCTGCCCTGTGCGGTCAAATTCCTTCAAGAAATGAAGAATTTTCAAGAATTTCTTGGTGGAACCAAGTGGTACATTGTCAAAGGAATGTGTTTATTTGTGTGGGTGTGGCAAGCAAAGTGCTTACGTGGACTTCCTCCAGTACATCTTTGGAAGAGGTAATTAAAAGCAGCAACTCAACTGAGGCTGGCCTACTAACTGACCCATCTCCACTTTCCACCATTGCCACTCAGTCCTTCCATTACCTGGTCAATTCTGTCTCAAAAGTATTATGTTGGTGCATAAGTAATTGCAGTTTTTGCCATTGAAAGTAATGACAAAAGTAATACATTTCAAGTCCTGTCTGTCCACTCCCCTACTCGAGCCCAGCCCCCATCTCCAACCTGGTCTCATTCTTCCCTAAGAGTTTGTCTGCACAGCACAGCCAGAGGGACTTTTTTTTTTTTTTAAATTTTTATTATACTTTAAATTTGTTACATGTGTATACATGGGCCATGTTAAAGCATACAGTGGGGGGCTTCTCTGGAGTGCTAAGTCCCCCAGGGTTTTCCCATTGTTCTCTGGTTAAAAGTCAGAGCTGGGCATGGTGTTCCAAGCCTGTAATCCCAGCAATTTGGAAGGCCCAGGCAGGAAGATTGCTTAAGCCTAGGAGTTCGGGACCAGCCTGGGCACCATAGTGAGACCCTGCCTCTAAAGAAAAAAAAAAATTTTTTAAAGCCAGAGTCTCCTGGAGGCCAGATAACCTCTCCCTGCAGCCTTTGACCTTCCCATTCTGCCACCAGCTCTCTAGGCTCTGGCCACCTTGGCCTAGATGCTCCGTGCTCTTTCCTAGCCCCGATCTGTGTACCTGCTGCTGTCTGTGGCCTGGACATTTGTTACCTCCACCCAGGTTCTTCTCCCTCAGTTCTCAATTTCCCTGCCACCTCCTCTGAGAGCTGCCGGGCTCTCTGGGTCATTCTCCACCTCACTTTCTTTTTCTTTCATTTTTCCTATTTCCTTCCTCCCCAGCACTTTCTGCAGAATGGACTTTGTGCTTTTTTTGTTGCCTCAGCCCCCTTGTCTGCCTCCCCTGCTGTAATGGAAGTGCCCCCAGAGCAGAGTTCTTGTCCTGTCCACCCTTGTTCTTCTGTTATGTCCTTAATATTTAGTTAAATAAATGAACATTTGTTGAATGAATTCATTCCCAGCCTTCCAGGTTTTGCAGCTGATCTTTACCCTCTCCCAGAAATGTAATGTGCCACCCCTGTCTACCTGGGTATTTGCACGTCAAAGGAGGGTGTTTGGAGAAGGCTGGTCCAATGTGATGAGCCAGAGAATGTTAGAGTTTATGCCAGGGACGTTGTCTAGGGTCAGGGACTGCCTGGGGCCTTTCAAGTCAGTCCAGATTGGCCCGGCCCCCTCCTTCAGGCTGAGGAAGTCTTTTGTGGCTGGTGAACCCCCTGCATCCTCGCTTCTTCCTCCACCCAGCCAACCGCAGTGGGCATGGCCGTGTGATTTTCAGATTTTGTGCTCACACACTGGGCTTTCTCACTTGAGGGAATACTTTGTGATAACTTAACGTGCTGAGGATGTGGGGTTCATGAAAACAAAAACAAACCCAGTGACATCCATACATGTGCTGAACTTCTGGAGCACATGTTGCCTATTTCCCTCACTTGGGTCTTAGCATAAACTGCCCGGATAGACAGACAGAGAGAGAGACAGATGAATATTATCCTCAGTTTGATCATGAATTCTATGAGGGCAGAAAATCTTATACTGCTCTGTATTTTCCAGTCCTGAGAACCTTGCATATATTTCATTTCTTTAAACTTCAGTTATCTCAACTCTAATATGGGGACAATAATTGCTATGGTCTGTATGTTTGTGTCTCTCCAAAATTGATACGTTAAAATCCTTACACCCAAGGTAATGGTATTAGGAGGTAGGACCATTGGGAGGTGATTAGGTCATGAAGGGGAGCTCTCCTGATGGGATTAGTGCCTTTATAAAAGAGGCCGCAGCGATCTAATTTAGTTCTTCCTCCGCGTGAGCAAGAATGCACCACCTATGAACTAGGAGACAGGCCCTCGCCAGATACTGAATCTACAGGCACTTTGATATCGGACTTCACAGCCTCCAGAACTGTGAAAAACAAATTTCTGCTTTTTATAAGCTACCAAGTTGATAGCATTTTCCTATAGCAGCCTGGATGGAGTAAGAGAATACTCTTAATTTTACAAAGTTAGTGCAAGGATTAGGGATAATGCTTAACAGGTCTTTACCTGGTGCTATGGGCTCTCAGTAAAAAGCTCATTTGGTCTTGTTCTTTCATTATTCAACAAATCCTCACTATGGACCTCACTGGGGATACAGTAAAACAGACATGGCCCTCCAGCCTTTGTGGACTTACGGTCCTGGGAGCTTATGAACTGGGGTTCTGGGTACCAATCCTGGCTGGACCACTTATTAGCTGTGCATCTTGGACAAGTAACTTCGCTGTTTCCTTATTTCTTAAAAATAGATTCAGTTTCATGGGTTGTCCTGAGGATTAAAGAGATAGTATTTGAAAAATGGTTAGCCACATTCCTGGGTTATGGAAAGTGCGGTTGTTTATATTCTGTTGGTATTACTTGGCAGGTGTTGCCACAGGGTCGGGTGAGTTTCCTGCTTCTTTCCTGCTGCCTCTCCCTGCAAGGGCCAATGGGGCTTCACCATTCTCAAGGATATTAGGTGGATCAAAATCAGTCCAAAAAGCACTATCAGCAAGGCCTCAGACCTTTTACTCGTGACCTAAATATGTATTTTAAGCAGGCATTTGAAAGAATAATTTTTTGCCAACAGCAGCATATGTGTAGACATAGAACACAGTGCCCTAATCCTCCAGGAAACTGGGGACATCTGTCCTAAATTCATACCTGCCCAGGGAACTTGGGTGAAAGGTATGTGTATGGGATGGTGGTTAAGGGGGATTGACCTGACGTTGGAGGATGGCTTTGTCCTTCTGACTCCTCCAGTGGGGGTTCATAGAGAAGGGCAGGGCCCCTGGCCTTTCGGAATGCAAGCCAAGAGTTCACAGAGGGTCATGGGTTCCTGAGTGAGGAGTGGGTTTTTCCCTAACACGTGCCTGGCGGTTAACTCCTTGCTAAGAATGTGGCTCTGATGGAAACCCTCAAGAATGCTAAAAACATGTTTCAAAGATAAATTTCATTGTTTTCTCTAAATATGAAAATAATTAGAATTATTGTAGAAATGTAGAATATTTGAAACACTCATGAAACTACCAAAGACATAAATGAAAATTGCCCCTCATCCCACCACTAAAACCATCCTGTATATTGGTCCCCTGTTATGGACTGTATTGTGGTCCCCCCCAAAAATTCATGTTGAAGTCTTAACCTCCAGTACCTCAGAATAGAACCAGATATGAAGATAGGGTCTTTAAAGGGGTAACTAACTTAAAATCAGACCTTACTCCAATATGACTGTTGTCCTTAAAACAAGAGAAAATTTGGACATAGAAGCATAGAGAGGGATGATGATTTGAGACAGAGGGACAAGACGGCCATCTAAAGCCACCAAGCTGGGCTGGAACAGATTCTTCTCTCACAAGCCCTCGGAAGGAACTAACCTTGCCTACACTTTGGTGTTGGATTTCCAGCCTCCGAAATTGTGAGAAAACAAATTTTTGTTGATTAAGCCACTTTGTGGTACCTTGCTATGGCAGTGCTAGCAAACTAATATGGCCCCATTTTTTTCCTATGCATGTAGTTAATACTTTACATCATTTTATATATTTAGCTTTGAATTCTGTTTTTTATTTAATATTTTGTTGTAATCATTTCCAAAGTCATGATTTTTTTGTGAATTAATTTTTCCAGCTACAGAAGATTTCATTGAATGGCTGTGCCACCATCTGTTTAACCATTCACAAAGGCTTGGATGTTTTTTGAGAGAGAGTTTGCAGGTGGAGAGCATTGTAGATAAAACTTTTTTTCTTCCTTGGTTGAATCTACTCTCCATTGTAACGCACTTAATTTCCTAACAGATACAGTCAAATGCACCTTCTATATGTTAATTATACAATTTGAGATATTTTAGCTAACGTGTTCTAGGGAGGTTTTTGAAGAGATGTAAAAACTTAGGACTGGTCCTTGAAAGGTGAAAATGAATCACTCTTTGTCTCTGAAAAGAAAAAAGAGCTGATACAAACGACAAAGTCCCTGAGCTCCCTTGAAGAGGCAGCTGTGAGAATTCATGTTGCAATGATTATGACCTCCTGTGTCCTTGCTGTGTGACTTCCCAGTCACAGATACAGAAATGCTTGTCAGAGCTTGGTCCTTTGAGCTTAAATCTGATGAGGCCAATGGGTACAAGTAAACTAAAAAAGCAAACACTGTTACACAGTTTGAGGTGTACTTGGAACTTGCTGGAACATTGTTTCTTTGAACAGAAATTTTATTTCTTCCCTCTGCCTTCACATCATCACCATATTTATTCATGTTCATCATCTCACAGTAATTCCCATGTGTTCTTAGGAAACAATGGCAGCAGTGACTCACAAGTTCTGCTTTTATTTCATGGTGACTTATTTATAGCTATTGTACTTCTGGAAGATCAATGACTAGAGAGAAACAAAAGCTTCCCTAGAATCTATGTGAATAAGAGAGATGATATTGACTGAATTTAAAAAGTGAAATTTAAAGATAGAGAAATAAGCAAGTTGCTTTTTTCCCCTTCACTTTTTGATTTCAGGCCAATTGATTTCAGGCCAATTGTTCAGTCTGGTTTCTGTCTCCCACGGCTGTCTTTAGTGCATATGTGAGAGTCAGAGGGAATGGACCTTATATTTATACTGATATAAATGGAAGCAAAATATGAGTTACAATTAAAGAAGGGGAAATCCAGCTCTTTGTAACTATCCTTTCAAATAAACTGAAGTTGCGTTATTGTCCCCAAACCAAGCCATATCAAGTGAAAACCCCACCACCCCACCAGTGCCTGGTGGGAACACTCTCCCTGAGCATGCGCATTGCCAGATGGTAGAAATTGTACACATGATGTGTGTTGCTGAGTCTTTAATGTCTAACACATTTGCTTGCACATTTATTGAATGGAACTCGATTTAAATCTGAGTACAAGAAGAGGGGATTCTATTTTGTGCTTGAGAATATTCCAACTACAATGATTATTTTCAGTTTTCACATAGTGACTTTAAATAGATGTACTGTGCCTGTATCCAAAGGGTTTTTGTTCTCCTCACAAAATGTTCAGTTATTTATTGGGTTGTTCTCCTTGCAAAGCAAATAGGTAGACCTGTTCTTGTAGTGCAAATGAGGAAACTGAAGCATAGTAAGCTTGTGGACTTCGATGAATCTCACACAAGGAGTCAGGGGCACAACTTGGAAATGAATAAAAGACCCCTTTCCTATCTAATTATTCCAGTCACCAACCTATACATCCCCCTACACAGTCCCAGGTTTTTCTTTGGAAATCAAACTGCAGATACTGTTCCCACCTGTTCATGTGAATCTATCGGATAGTTTCAGCAATAGTTCATTAATGACAGTCTTGGTGATCACTTGAAGTGTGAACCTGAAAGCTGCAGAAATCACGGCGTTCTTCAGAAGAGAAGGGACTGTGCTTGGTACCATTTACCTTGCAGGGACCCTGTGAATCCTGTCTCCTAATAGTAACTGTTTGGTCATTCCTGGCAGAATGCTTTCTGGGTGTCAGGGGTCCTTGAGAGGACCTCCCCATTTCTAGCTTCTGCAGTGGCCTTGGCCATAGAGCAGGGCTTTCACGACTGTCTCTGCCACCTGGAGTTCTCATCTTGGAGAGCTGGTCATTTACCATGGCAATATATTTGGTTCCCTGCGAAGGCAGGAGGGATAATAATCATAAAAAGCAGCCAGAATAAAAAGAAGGTAATGAAGGAGTCAGCTTAATATCAGCTATTATTCTATTGGTAATTAAGCAGCACAGTAAATGTGGATTAAGCTTGTTACAATCATGTGGTTTGGGGAGTGATGAATCATCCAGAAGGAGGACCAACTGGAAGATGGAAGCAGGACTCTTCAACTGGAACCAACAATGCACCTGCTATTAGTTCTTGAAATGCAGTAAGTCAAGCAAAATCTTTGCCTTTAGAAGCTAGACTACTATTTCAGCTAATTTGTGCAGAAACTTTCACAGGATAGCAACACTTAAGATCACTATTTATTTCTGCTAGGCAGATAACTCACCATCCTTTAAGAGGCAGTATAGTAGAGTGGTTTTAGTGATGGATTCTGGAAGCAGAGTGCATGGATTGGAATTCTAGGTCTGTCATCTTTTCATTGTATCATCTTGGACAAGATATTCAATCTCTATACCCCTCACCTCATCTTTAATAAGGGATATAAATTGTAGCAAATGGTAGCAGTTCATAGGATGTGGCTTCAATGAGTTAATATATATAACATGCTTAAAAGAATGTCATAGTAAATATGTCCTACATAGTAAATATTCTCTATTGTTTTCGCCTATTATTATTGCAATTGTTTTAACCATTCTTCTGGTGTATCATATGGAGCTATGTGTGTGTGTTTTTGTGTGTGTTCTCCATAAATTAAGAGTCTGTTTGTAGCATAGCCATGAAGGAGATCATTTTGAAAACGGAATTAAATCAGGAACCAGAAGCACCAAATCATGCAACTGTTTTAGTATGGGCTTCTTTTGCAGAAACTGAAAACAGGAAAGAATTCTTCTTAAAATTAATATATATATTTATTTATGTACATATACAGTAAGACGCTGTCTATATCACTATATACATATACTAATATAAGTGGAAGCAATATAAATGGAAGCTATATATAGAGAGAGAGTCTTGCTCTGTTGCCTAGGCTGGAGAGCAGTGGTGTAATCATGGTTCACTGCAGCCTTGACCTCCTGGGCTCAAACAGCACTCCCATCTTAGCCTCCCAAGTAGCTGAGACTACAGGTGTGCACCACAACTCTTGGCTATTTTTTTTTCCAATTTTTAGTAGAGACAATGTCTCAATAAGTCGCCCAGGCTGCTCTTGAACTCCTGAGCTCAAGTGATCCTCCAGCCTTGCACTCCCAAAGTGCTGGAATTACAGTCATGAGCCACTATGCCCAGCTAAGACATAATTCTTTAGCAAGTGGCTTTAAAGTTGTTAGGACCTCTTGTCCCCAGACATTTCTATGTTTTATGTCAATTGGCTGCTTTCTTGGTAGGCTGACCATTTTCTGACTATTTTCTCTTGTGAATATACTTCTAATCATGTAATTGAGCTGGCCTTACATAAAATTGTGACATTGCTCAAGTTTATATTCCAATTGTCTTAACTCCTTTTTGCCATTTATCTCCTCATATCACCTCTTCCCTCTATCTTCCGAAGGGATCTGGGCTGTACAATGGCTCTCCAGGGCCCTTTTTGGACCATTTAACTGAGGTCTTCCTACTTCATGGATCCTTCATTTCTCCAAAGTTGTCCCATCGTTTCTTCTTTAATCCATCACAGCCTCATGCCCACAGCATAGCTAGAAATGTCTGCCTCATTTCCAATTTAAGATCCTAAATTTGATTTATATCTGATATCCCTGACCTGTCTTCCAGTTTGGGCTGACTGGCCTCCCTGTCTTCCTGTGTTAGGGCTCAGGGTTCTAACATTTTATCGAGTTAGAGGTAGGTATGGGCTAGACCAAGAGAGTTATGGAAAGGACTCTCTGAATGTCACTGAGGCTGGTTGCCTCATATGGAAAAGGACTGGGACCAGATGGATTTCTCAGTACAAAGAGGGTGAATTCTTTGGGAACTGAGGAAAGCTGGCCAACTTTAGAGTGGGACTGGAAAGGGCCATTTTTAAAGGAGAATTTGTACTTTCCGACCACAGCTGCTTAGTTAAGTGAAATCTGCTCTCAGATGTGTAGAGGAATTGTTTCCAGGGAATGAGTTCAAGGGAACAGAGAGGCCCATGCAACAACATGCCTCAGGAGGAATTAATTATTAAGACCCAAGGGGGTTGAAGAAGGCAATGGGCAGCACAGAGGCCAATGGTCGGATCCTCCTTCTATGCAGTTCCTGGGAAATCATTTCTTAACTTCCAGGCTGAATTTGAAGTTGAAGTCAAAGCAGTCCTGTGCTGCTTTGGAAAGATGGGGAGGGAAGGTCCTGGCTGGTGAGAAGAGAAGAAGGATGGAAAGAAGAGTAGTGAGTTTAAAGTATGCAGTAATAAAACAGCACTCAAAGCACTATTAAGAATGAAACCAAAGCGAACAGGGAAAAAATAGAGTATGCAGTGAAAGGTCATATCTGGATGAAGCTTTGCTAGTAAGGCAGGTCCAGGATGCCCCATCCCTAAGGCCAAGCCCTGCAGCAGCCTGAGTGTCTTCCCTCATGTTACATTCAGGGATGCCAGCTTGGGGAGGAGCACAGCTCATGAATATGAGCGTCTGAATGGGTTCTTTTCCCATCATTGGCATGCAAGTAGCCTGACGAAAGGTGCCATCTGTTTATCTCATTGAACTGTATCAATTATGTGATGAAAGAGGTTTTAAGATGGCCATGTGCTGGACTGGAACTCATTCAGAGCAGTGTGGTGTATGCCCGTTGTTAGTGTCACCAGGGCTGAGAAGGCAAACAGCAGCCTGACCCTTTCCCTCCCACCCCTCATCCCAAGTGGAAAGGGATTCTAGTTTCCAATAGGAAAAGATAAATAAAGAATCAGTAACTGCAACACAGGGGCCAAAGAGGATGTTCAAGGCAGTATCTACTGAGACAGATCCCTCCCTTTACCTCTTCTCGCCCAACAAGATCTTGAGTCACTGCATCATACCCTCTGCCACAGGACAGTGGGATTATGTTGGTTTCCCAACCACATCCGTATTTCTCATCTTACCTCTGCCCAGGGTGGATTGTTGAGTAGATGGTGTTAGGAAAACTGCCTTGTAATATGGAGAAAAATAAAACTAGAGGGTCTCATACAAATATGGGCCCTAGGTGGATTAAAGACTGAAACGTGAAAGGTAAAAGTATGAAGTCAACAGAAGAAAATGTAGGATAATATTTTAGTGACTTAGTGGTAGGAACATATTTCTTAATAAAGATGCCAATAAAACACAGATTATATAGCAAAACATTGAGAAATATGATTATATAAAATTAAGCATTTATGAGTTCATAGAAAGATGTAACAGCAAGAGATACCTGAAGAGTTAGGTGTCTAAAAGGTAGAGGACATTCTGGAAATAAATAAGATAAAGATGGGAGATCTAGTAGAAAAATTGACAAAAGCACATGAGAAGGCATTTCACAAAAGGGGAAACTGAAGTACTTAATAAATATATGAAGTGATACAAAACGCAATGATTCAGAAAAACACAAATTGAAAGTACTTGATGTTACTTTATACGTGGGAGATTGACAAAGTCTCAGAAGTTGGTAATGTCCAATCTTGGCAGATACAGAAAACAGGACCCCTTGCACTGCCAGGGGAGTAGCCTGGTGTGACTATTTGAGAGAGAAGTCTGAGAGTGCATTTCAAATTAAGTGGTCATATATCCTGTGACCCAACCATCCTATTCTTAGGTGTATACCCTGGAGGAATTCTTAGATAGGATTATGAGGAAATGATCACAGTGCTGATTTTGGTAAAGGAACTGAAGGTCAACTTAGTAAAATGTATAAAGAAAAACACAGCAAATACACACTACGGAATATTTTGTAGCAGTTAGAAGGAACTTACTAGATATACCCACAGCAAATGGATAGATGTTAACAAGATATATTTGAGGTTTTTTTATAAGACAATAAATAGCATAGTATTTATGACACAATACTATTGATATAAAATAAACTACATTAGCAAACAAAAACATTCTATCTATCTATCTATCTATCCATCTGTCTATCTATCTATTATTTTTTTCTCCAAGGACATATCCAAATGCAAGGATACATGTCAAAGCACACCAGAGTGGTTTGCCTATGGGTACAATGGAGTAAGACAGGGGAGTGGGGATAAAAGGAAATTTGCCGAGGTAATAGGTTTCTATTGCTGCATAATAAGCTACCACAAACTTAGAAACTTTGGAACAATACCTATTTATTAGCTCACTGTTCTGTAGGCCAGAAATCTGGCACAGCATGACTGGGTTCTTGGCTTAGGGTAGCACAGACTGAAATGAAGGTATTAACGGGCTCAATTCTCTAGAGACTGTAGGGAGAAGTCTGTTTCTAAGCTCAGTTCTTTGCAGCTTTCAAAGAAAGCCCCTGTTTCTTTGAGTGATAAACCAGGGACACCATTGACTTCTAGAGACTAACTACATTTCTTGCTATGTGACCCTCCTTCATCTTCAACCCAGCAGTGACACATCAGATCCTCTCCTGTTTCCCATCACCGACTTGCATCCCTGTGACCAGCTGGAGAAAACTCTGCTTTCAAAGAGCTCAAGTGATTAGGCCACGGTGACCCTGATAATCTCCATATTTTAAGGTCAACTGTTTTGGAACCTTACTTCAGCACAGTCCCTTCACACAGCATGTAGATTAGTGTTCCTTTGAATGACTGGGAGACGTGCCTACTCCAGGAGCTTGGAATCTTGGGAGCCATCTTGGAAGTCGGTATGTCAGACTGACCTAGGGATCAGTTTTATTTATTTATTTATATTTATTTATTTATTTTCCTGGTATCCTTGATCTCTAGGAGATGGTTTCACATTTATTTGTTCATTAGTGTGTCCACTAGAGAATTCCTAGCCTATAAAGATCTCATCTTCCTTTTAAATCCTGAGTTGGTCTGGGAGTAAATATGTCATAGTATGCACCATGAGAAACCTGATATTGGCATGAATACCATGAGTGGCAGGTAGTTTTGCTATAAAGGAAGCCAATTTAGGCTTATCCGGCTGAAGTGTTTCAAATACCACAAAAATGCCACGTTCTTGTGGGTGACTTGACTTTGTCACACTGCCTCATCTGTTCCCCACAGCCTGCCAAGTGTAACCATGTATTCTCCCTGGATGGGGTTGATGCTGTTGACAACTGGCTTTGAAGAATAGTTTTTCAGTTACATTTTCCAGGTCCTCCTAGCCTGGGGCTGTTTTCCTGCCCCTGTGTATGCCCAGCCTTTTTCTGCATCGTCTCCTGCTAGCACTGTCCTTGGCTTGGGATCACAAATGCAGTCATCTTACTGTAAAGAAGAAAGATCTTGCCTGAGATGTCAAGGTTTCCTTCCGAGTCGATTCTCAAGAGGTGTCAAACAAGTGCTATATCTCTTTTCTGCAAAGTATTCCTTTTGGAAATACATGGAGTATAAAATATCAGGTAAGGGGAAAGCTTCATGAAAACAGAGTTACTTGAGAATCCATCTGTTTACTTCCTTTATTCAAGGAATGGTATCATTATTATTTAAAAAATTGTTTGTGGGTATGTAGTAGGTGTATAAAGGTATGATATTAGTAATTAGTTACCTTACACTATTGCCATTATTTGCTCTTGTGGCTTATAGGTGAGAGTATAAAGTCACATGAGAAACAAAGAAAAAGCCCTCTGGCATTTAGGCTTTAGATTTTATGTTTTCAATTAATTTCTTTAGGTTTTAAGGAGCACCTACATAATTATGTATGTTTGATATAGTATTTTTCCAGGTCCCCCACCATGGCTCTAGTCAGAGTAGCTCTGTTCTTAATGATTTTATATGTCTGGGTAATTTTTCCTTGAAATCAAATATTCTGATGCCAGAATCTAGTTTTCATTGTCAATTGTTCAGCTTTCTGTCACCTTACAGTTCACAAGTTTATTTTTGCAAGTCACAAAATACAAAACTCTAAATAGAAAACAATAGCTAAGTGTTTACATACTAGGACTTGTACAAAATGATATATGTGGATTGTATTGGAGGTGGGAGAGATTTTTTATAAAAAGCCAGATAGTAAATATTTCAGGCTTTATGGGCCATGTGGTCTCTCTCACAATTACCCAACTCTCCTGTTACAGGGTGAAGCAGCATAGACAATGCATAAACAAATGGCCATGACTGTGTTCTCATAAAACTTTGTTTACAGATGGGCCAGGTTTGGCCCATGGACCATAGTTTACTCACCTTGGATTCCACCATTTAATCTTTATAAGAGCCCTGTAGGTAGAAACTATTATTATTATAGCCATTTTACAGATGAAGAAACTAAAGTCTAGAAAAGCTAAGATGGGCTTTTTCAGTATAACTCCTGAACTCAGCTATTATTCCTTGAGCTGTATGTTTTTCTAATTACTGCTAAAGAAAAATATGCAGTGGAAAAATATTTGGGATCTTATATTTTAATATTGTGGATGAAAAGAAAACACAGTCTTCCTGAGCTACAAGTATAATGTTCCTGCTGTAACTTCTAATCTGTTTCTTCAATGTAAATAAGACTGACGCTCCTCCATTCTTAACTTCCTAAAAGACTTGATCTTGGTTGATGGTGGTCAAGGCTGTGGTCTCAGCAAGGTCAGTTCTGAAAGTGCTGCCCCAGGCCCACCTGTTCGCCTTGAGCAGCATCTTAATGGGCTGAGAAAGGGACTAGGTCTTTATGCGGTGAATGAGACACATAATTCCATAGACATTAATTTTTGTGGATGAACTGAGAGCTATTTAATAGCAGACAATTACATGACTTATTAAGGGTCATTAAATTTTAGTATTCATAAAGTCAGCACATGACTGGAGCTTATTATAGACTCTAATTTGGTATTTTACTAAGAAGCCCAGTCTCCCCATAATGCCTGGCAATTCTAGCTGAGGTCCCACTACCATCTAAACATATGGATGGCTGCAGTTCTGCAGTTGGGGACAGAAGTTTATCATCAAGGTGGAACTTAGCTGTTTATTTTTATTTGATACTTGTTTTACTGTTTATTATTTATTTGGTACTCGTTTTTAATTATAAATTGCTATTAGTTTAGCTTCATTATTAATTTCAGTTATTTGTTAAATAATTAGCCAATAATGGGTAGTGGTACACATTTTCATCAAGAATATTTCTATGTTTTCAAACAAATATACTTAAAAGCATATGTATATTCATGCATGTACATGAATTCATGCATATATACATTCATACATATATGTATACACACATATGTATATGCAAATTGAATTACCAATACTTAAACCTTTGCATATACTCTTTTCCAAATTTACTAGTATTAATATTATTATTTTTTTAATTAACATTTTTTGTAATGGGTGAGTTAGGTGGGCTGTGAATCTTTTGCCCTCACTGAGCAGACTATCATTTTTAAACGTTTAAGTTCTGTGGCTCAGGAAGAAAAGTTCTTTGCTAAGCACACTATTGTAGACCTCATCAAGATGCATAAATTGAATATAAAATTTTCAAAGAGAAGTAGAGAAAACAATTTCTTGACTTCCCTTAGAAATGTCCCTAACTCTTCTCACCAACAAATCATCTAGGAATATAGAGGTGATGTAGTTTCATCTTCCTTGTTTTTAAAAGGACTTCTTTTTTTAACACCTCCTAAATGCAGTTCACATAACGAAATCAAATGATGTGTACAGCCTGTTTAACTATGGCAAGGTAGAGATCTGTTCCAGTGTGGAGTTTTCTAAATCCAATTTGCAGAGGTGAACTTGTGCAGCCATAGAGTCTAGATCAAGCTTGATTCTAGTTTGGAGACACTCCCTTCTGGTTACATAATTGAGGAACCACATGACAAAAATACTGCTAGCAAGATCTCCACAGAGGAGTTGAGCTAGAAAACTAATTTGGAAAGAATTGCTTGCCATTTGGTCTTACTTTCTCTCCCACTTCCAGAGAGTTTTCGTATGTATAGTTGATTATTGCTTTTTCCACTATCGATTTGCTAAATAAAAACCATACATTTATTTTAGAATTAAAATATTACCTGATCTTTCTTCGCAAAAACAAAAACAATTCTGATGACATAAAAATTGTAAAGCACTACCGTGATGAAATAGTTTTGGGTAATTAGTTAAGAGCCTCATGTGCTTTTTGCCCTTTAGTTCCTTTTGGGTTTGTGTAGCATCTACAACACAAATCCTGAACGTACAAATTTTCCTCTTTGCCAGAGTTTCTGCAACATTCATGCAGCTCTTACTTACAGTCATCCAGGTTTGACCACTGGCTAAATCTCTCATCTAATAAAATGTTATATCCAGCCCAGTTTTCCTGTCTAAAATGTTGGAGCTCACAGCACAGTCACTGATATCACGAGAATCCTGGAAACTTGCAAGTACTCTGTGTTCTTGCACATAATCAGGAAGATTTGTCTGGAATTTCAGTAGATGACTTGACTCTTCATACATATAAGGGATTTTCAGCATGCTTTGTGGAGCCACCTCTGGGACCTTCTTAATAGTAAGCTCTTTGCAGAGCAGAAATTATTTTGCAAACTGGATCTTTGCATGAGCATAGATGAAACCACTGTAGTTTTCTTGGGAAATCTATTAGGATGTGCTTGCTAGCTACTTTTAACATAGAGCTGCCAAATTTTAGTGGCTAATATCAAATTTTGTTTCTCATTCACATGATAGCACAGTCTGGGTCAGCATCTCTAGTGGATGGCTCCCCTCCAAGAAGTAACTGTTGTTCCAGTGGTAGCTCAGGAATCAAAACTCCTTCATCATGTAGCTTTTGCAATGTTGGAGTCCCTCACTTCCCATTCTGCTGAAAAGCTATCAAGGTATGAGCTGAGAGTCTTCTAGGAGATTTTAGGGGCCAGATTGGGAAGTATCATCCCAGCCTTAATTGTGTAACTTTACAGAACAAGGGATGCTGGGAAGTTGTCTTGTGTGCCCAGAAAGAGGAAATGGGAAGGTGAACACCGAGGCAGTCTCAGCTGCAAACACTGTCATGAGCCTTTCTTCCTCACTTGTGCTCCTGAACTGATGGCCCGCCCCTAGACAGCCACTCATTAGCACAGCTGACGGGCTCCTCTTCTCAGGCAACCAGCACAGCCCTCTCTTTCTTGCTTTACCCTCCTGGTCTGGATGAAGACAGTGACTTAGAGTGGAGGAATCTGTTCTTTAGCCATGAGTATGTTATGATTGCTCATTTGTTTTTTATTTTTGTATTGACTAACTCACTCCATTGAAGGCTACAGAAATGTAAACTTGGGGGCAATGTCCTCCTCTAAAAATGAACTGAGCAAATGGTCTTTTAATAGAGAAGGGAACCTACCTTCAAGGGCATTTGAGGCCCACAGTTCTTCATTGGGGCTGCTACAAACCCGTAAGTCACCCCTTTCTGTTCCCTTCTTCTGGCAGGTGGCTTCACAGGAAGGTAGCATAGAGGTCTAGGGTTCGAGTCCTGGGGCAGGCTCAAGCTGTATGACCTTGAGGTGAAGTAAAATTAACCATATAAAGCCCTAGCCCAGTATCTGGGATTTAGTTCTTAGCATATCTTAGTGCTTGTTATGATCTATTATTATTGAGAAGAAAAGGATTCTCCTCAGTGAGTGAATTGGCTCATGACCATGATATGCTTGGGACTCTTTAACAATTTAAAACTTTTTTCTTGTTCACCCAGCTTTATTGAGGTATATAACTGACAAGTAAAAATTGTATATATTCAAGGTGTGTAACATGATTTGATACATATATGCATTGTGTAATGATCACCACAGTCCAGTTAACCAACATATTCATCAATTATTTTTCTTCATGCTGTCCCTCCTCTGCCCCAATTCACCCTCAGTTTTTGATTCTAAAATGAGACCCTTGTCTCAATCAGATTATTTTTTCTCATTGAAGGAATCTCAAGGGTCATTCTGAAACTGATTCACATAATATTGAAAATAAGCCAAAACTGACAGGTAAATATCAGGAGTTTCCGCCTAAACATGTGAAGTTCCTTTTTCTTTAAAAAAGAAAAAAAGAAAGAAAGAAAAAGGAAAAAGACAGAAAATGTTATAGCAATAGGCTTTTATGCCAGCTGGGCCAGAGTCACTGGGGCCTGAGTCTCCCCTCCCTAGTAGACAGGGTGAGCCCTGTCTACTCACTGTAGCTCCCATCACTGCCTCTCTTTTTTTCTGACACTAAGACCAACATGGAGCAGTCACCATTGATCATTATATTTGTACCTTGTTTGCTAATGGTTGAAGGATATTGTTTCTCTTGTGGATAACTATGTAAAAAAGAGAGAATAACAAAAGATAGGATGTTAAATGTATCACAAAGATGGGAGAAGGCATAATTCGTTGTGAAAGTGAAGATCGTTGCTGCTTCTAAGTATAAAGCATATGCCAATTTTGGAAGAATAACAGCCAGCGTGCTTCACTCATTCATGTTACCAGTTTGGCCCTGAAGGCAGTTGAGCTTGCTACCTAGGGAGAAAAGCTCTCAGTTGAATATAATTAAGTGCAAGAATAGATAATGTAGTCAATATTATGGGCAGTCTCAAGGAGGGCTTTGTATTTTTCTTTTTCTTTTTCTTTTTCTTTTTTTTTTTTTTTTTTTTTTTAGAAATGGGGTCTTCCTCTGTCACCCAGGTTGGAGTGAAGTGGTGTGATCATAGCTCACTTCAGTCTCAAACTCCTGGGCTCAAAGGATCCTCCCACTGCAGCCTTCCAAGTCGCTAGGACTATGGTGTGCACCATCACGTCTGGCTGATTTTTTAATTCTTTAATTCTTTTATTTGTAGACTTGGAATCTTGCCAAGTTGCCAGGCTGATCTCGAACTAGTGACCTCAAGCAATCCTCCCAACTTGGCTCCGCAAAGTGCTATAGGATTAGAGGCGTGAGCCATCATTCCTGGCCTGTATTTTTCTTGAGCTGTGCAGTGACATTTTTTTTTCTTTAGTGCCATGATTTTATTTTATTTATTTAAATTTTTTAATAAGAAGAGTACTCCTTTTAAATACCAATTAATTTTGGAGATCTCCTGAATGATAATAGTAATAATCATAGTATCTTTAGATTTGTGTACCAAGAAAATATATATGTGCACAAAGATTAAAGGATTCTTTTAAATTTTGCTGCAACCCTCTAGCCATTTGCAGCTGATAAGTTGAAAAACACTTGATGTCTGTAAGTTCACTTTTTATTGGTAATTAAGGAACTTTTTGAGAACACTGTGAAGATTAAAGAATTAAAGAGGCCTTATAGAAAATATAAACCAATTTCCTCATTTGCAGAACTAAAGCCAGAACTCAAAGCCAGAACTAAAGCCAGAACTTAAATCTTCCTCCCAGGGCTGTGCTTGCATGCTCTGTGTCCAAGTGGGCAATTATACGTCCCCAGGGCGAGGTTGGCCACTTAGAGAGCTTTCGTAAGTGAATTTTCTATGCAGGGTTAGAGACCAAATGGAGCATCATGTGGCTTTTCATTTCCAAGGCATTAAAATGAAAGAAATCAGGATTTAAGGCATTTCCCCAGCATGGAAGACAGAAATAGGAGCTCTCAATTGTGGAACATGGAATATTCCATGGTAATAAGTTGTAGATTCCAAGGATAGAGAGGAGACCAGGAGTGAGGGAAAAATACAGTAGTTATTTTTCATAAATAATATTATAGAGGACACTTGTAAAAACAAAACAGAATGTGACTTGAAGATGCCTAAATCTTGATTAAACACATTTGGAAGAGTACGTTTTACTATTTTAGTCTAGACAGAAGGTAGACAGTTTCAGCAAATCTAAAATTCAGCAGTTCTAAATGAAGAGCTGGAATGTAGTAATCAGTGACTTGGTTGGCAGAGAAACATTATTATACTGAAAACCCTTCATTAAGAGGATTGAAAGGGTGAAGCTGGGTAATTAACATCTGTGTAGCAAGTTCACAGCTAGAGAAGGGAAGTAGGCTTTGTGTATTTGATAAAAATGTGACTTGGAGTCGCTAAGCAACGGGAATGATTTTTTTTAATTTAATATTTTAAGTAAAATGTGTTGCCTTATGTATTTCTATTATGTTTAAGTTGACAATGAGTACTGAGAGAATGGAGAGATGCCTCAATCATGTACTGCTGGTTGGAAAAAATCGTGACATGAGTGTTCAGAGGGCAATTTCTTAATGCAGATCAAAATAACAAAAATTTGTATGACCTAAAATATTATAATTTCATTTCTAGGATTTTATTTCCAGTATATCCACTATATATCAGTGACTGGGATGATTAACACAGCATTGACTATAATAATGAAATACATAAATTGGAAACAAACTAAATGCCAAACAATAGAGAAATGCCCAACAATTGGCGTATCTTCATGCAGTGGAAAATTATGTAGTCACTCCCAGTATCTGGGAAGATTATTTGAAAGTAAAGAAAGAAATTCATAAGATTGCTAAATATGAAGAGCAATACATGATATGATTCAAAATTTTAAATTTTAATGATTATAGATATAAATGTAGTAAAACTATAAGAATGTCATCAATGGTCATTACTGGTGTTATGATCATGTGAGATGATGATGATGATTATAATTATTTTAAGTTTTATTTTAGCTTCTGGGGTACAAGTGCAGGTGTGTTACTAGGTAAACTTGTGTCATGCAGGTTTGTTGTACAAATTATGTCATGACCCAGGTATTAAGCCTAGTACCCATTAGTTATTTTTCCTGATCCTCTCCCTTCTCCCACACTTCACCCTCTGAAAGGCCCCAGTGTGTGTTGTCTTCCTCTATGTGTCCATGTGTTTTCATCATTTAGCTCCCACTCACAGGTGAGAACATGCTGTATTCGGTTTTCTGTTCATGCATTACTTTGCTAAGGATAACAGCCTCCAGCTCCATCCATGTCCTTACAAAGGACATGACCTTGTTCTTTTTCATGGCTGCATAGTATTCCATGGTGTATATGCACCACATTTTCTTATTCAGTCTATCATTGATGGGCGTTTAGGTTGAGTCTATGTCTTTGCTATTGTGAATAGGATTGCATGAGATTATTCTCCTGATCTATATTTTCCAAATTTTCCTTATATATTAAGCTATAGCAATGTATAGTTTAATAATTAAAAAACCCAACTCCATAATCAAACAGACATTTCTTCTCTCCATCAAAACTGGCTTCAGTTCTACTGGCTACTGGTAGAGGAGTTTATTATCTCCTCTACCGATGAACTATTTAGCAGTTGTCTTTAGATCTTTTGCAAATACCACTCATGGTCTAATAAACATGTCAAAAGATCTCTATATAGTTCTTCTAACATGTCCAGGATAGGCAACACAAAAGCATACTTAGAAGCAAGATAATGCAGGTGATGCTTTTAACATATTCCAACATGATAACAACTTGATTATTGTTGGCAGTTTGCTTTATGTTTAGTTTAAATCTACTGCTCTTCATTTCAAAGATGAAATTCCCCCTGCAAAGAGCAAAATTCTAATATTTTACTTTGATTGCTCCCAAATAATTATGTGATTTCAATTTTTGATTGAAAACATCAAAACATCTAAACAGTGCTAGAATTTGAAGGAACATTTGAGATTATATAACCCAGTCTCCATTTACAGGTGGCATATTTGAGACCTAAAAATATAAAGTGATTTTTCCAAGTCCACAGTTAGCCAGTTCCAGAGATGCCTAAATAAATGTCAGCCACCCACCATGCCCAACAATACCTAGAAGGGCTTGCATGTGTCCTCCAGCAGCAGAAAAGAAACCAATTGTTACCAGATAATCACAAATACAAAATGGCAGCAAGAGGATGGCAAATATTCCTTTTCCCTTCCGAGATGGCCAACTTTTAGCTCCCTATGGGTACTGTGAGCTGCTTCTTTCCCTGGTCTCCTGCCTCTTTCCTTTTACTGCCCCTCTGTCTTTCTCATCTAGGTTAAGGGTAGGAAGTCCATCACTGATGGCCTCTGGATGAGATGGCTCCTTAGTCATTACTACAGGAAGTGCTGGGGTATCTCAGATTCTTCTGAGTGGATCATTTATAATGTCCGTGCTTCCCAAAGTAATATACAGACTTAACACAATTCTATCAAAATTTCAATGATCTTCACAGAACTAGAAAAAGAATCCTAGAATTTGTATAGAACCTTGCAAAAAAACAAACAAACAAAAAAACCCTGCAAATAGCTAAAGCAATACTGAGAAAGATAAACAAAGTTGAGGCATCACATGTCCAAATTTAAAATTATAGTACAAAGCTACAGTAATTAAAACAGTACGATACTGGCATAAAAACAGAAACATAGACTAATGGAACAAATCAGAGTGCCTAGAAATAAATCCTAACCAACTAATTTTTAACAAGGGCATCAAGAGGACACAATGAAAAAGGATAGTCTCTTAAATAAATGATGCTGAGAAAACTAGATTTCCACTGGCAAAATAATGAAATTTGGTCTTACATCATACAAAATATCCAAATGAATAAAAGATCTAAATGTAAAACTTAAAACCGTAAAACTCATGGAAGATAACATAAGGAAAAAACTCCTGAACATTGGCCTTGGCAATGATTTTTTTTTGGATATCACACCAAAAGCTCAGGCTACAAAAGCAAAAATAAATTAATAGGACCACATCAAACTACAAAGCTTTACACAGCAAAGGAAACAATCAACAAAATGAAAAGGCAACCTATGTACTGGGAAAAAATTTTTTGTAAACTACATAACTGATAAGAGGTTAATATCTAAAATTTGTTTTAAAATTCTTACAACTCAATAGCAGAAAACAAAATAATTTGATTAAAAAATGAGAAAAGGACCTGAATAGATATTTCTTAATAGAAGACATACAAATAACTAGCAGTTATATGAAAAAGTACTGAACATCACTAATCATCAAGGAAATGCAAATTAAAATCACTATGAGATATCACCTCACACTGTTAAGTTTGGCTGTTACCAAAAAGAAAAGAGATAACCAGTTGGTGAGAGTGTGGGGCAAAGGGTACCCTAATACATTATTGGTGGAAATGTAGATTGGTACAGCCGTTATGGAAAACAATATGGAGATTCCTAAAGAAATTAAAAATAGAACTACTATGTGACCCAGCAATCCCTCCTCTGAGTGTATCCCAAAGAGAGGAAATCACCACCTCTTACAGAGCTCTACACGCATGTGAATTACAGCATTACTTACAATAGCCGATAAGGAAAAAACTTAAGTATCCATCAACGGAAAAATGGATAAAGGAAATGTGTGTATATGGAATACAATTCAGTCTTAAAAAAGGAGATCCTGCCATTTGCCATGGCATAGCTGGACCTAGAGGACATTATACTAAGTTAAGCCAGACACAGAAAGAAAAATAATTGCATGATGTCACTTATGTGTGGAGTATTTTAAAGAAAGAGCTTATATACCCAGAGAATGAAACAGTGGTCATCATGGGGATGGGGGAGAGGAAATATGGAGCTGTAGGTCAAAGGATGCAAAGCAGCAGATATATAAGATATATATACACATATATATCATATATACATATATATCTTATATGTGTGTATATATATCTTATATATACATATATATGTGTATATACACACACCTATATTATATATCTTATATATACACATATATACATAAATCATATAGATACACATATATACACATGTATATATCATATAGATACACATATATACACATGTATATATCATATACACATATATACACATATGTATATACACACATGTATATGTATATACATGTATATATGTGAATATACATTTTATATATATATAAACCTCACTGCCCTATTTATATGATAAGGATCTTTTAAGTATCTCTATATTCTACTGTGGAAAGATTTACATGATATAATGTTAAATAGAAAAGAGAAAGGTGGAGAAAAAGTCACATTTTTAAAAAATATATATATACTTATGCATATATCTTATATGTGTATATCTATCATATATGCACATATATATGAAATAGTTTAGAGATCTAAAGTAACATGAGGACTAAAATTAATAAAATTATATAATATTAGGGATTTTTGTTGTAGAAAATAAGTAGATTTTACCTGCTTTTGTCACAACAAAGGAACTATGTGAAATGATAGATATGTTAAACTGCTTCACTATAGATTTATTTTACTAGCTACATATATCCTATGTTGTAAACCTCAAATATACACAATAACGTTTATTTTTAAAAAGACAAGTAAATGCATACCTTGCTCTCTTTTCACATGAGAAAACCTCACTGCCCTATTTGTATGATAAGGATCTTTTAAGTATCTCTATATTCTACTGTGGAAAGATTTACATGATATAATGTTAAATAGAAAAGAGAAAAGTGGGGGAAAAGTCACATTTTAAAAAATAATGAGATGATCAGGGATATCTGAATACTGAATGACTATTTGATACAAGTAAAGAATTGTGGCTAATTTCTTTAGGCATGAAAATAGCATTGTAGTTGTATTTTTTTAAAAAAAGAATCTGTGGTTTTGGAGATATATACTCAAATATTTTCTGGTGACATTATCTGCTGTCTGGAATTTGCCACAAAATAATCCCGGATGTGGTTTGGGGGATGTGGGTGGGTATACATTAAATGAGATTGTCCAAGAATTGATCATTGCTGAAAGTGGGTGAGGAGTACTTGGAGGTTCATTATACCATTCTGTTTTTGTAATGTTTGGCATTTTCCATAACAACAATCTAAAGAACTCCTATTAGGATGTTTAATGGAAAAGGCAGGAACTTAAGACCCTTGAGTATTCAGGGTTTAGAGAGGGAAGAATGAAGAGGGTGAGGAGAATTCCATTCTGTGGTATCATAAATTATATTTCTTGACTGACTAAATGATAAATTGTAGGTATGAATAAATTGATAGCCAAACCTGATTCTTCTAATTCTAGTGCAAGGCAGTTTCCACCAAAGTTCAAGTTAATGCCTCTTGTAAAACATAGACTACTTACTACCTGTAGGTTTCAAGATTGGGGTTTCTTACTTGTTTATTCAACGTTGTACCACATGCTTTGACCTTGCTGTGTGACTTGTCTTTCCAAAACAGCAGAATTGAACCTTCCTTTTGTCCTCCAAGCAGCTGTTTTCTATAGAAGTCTGATTAATATTTTTTAAGGATACAGCTTGAGTGATCAGCTCATAGACTGAGAAGCTGTTTGTTTCTCATTTTTGACTCCTGCACCCTGGAGAGGAAGCACCGTAAACTACACGTTTACTGAGGGAAACAATAGTTTATGTTGCTTGGAAACTTGTTTGGAAAAGTTTCAGTATCAACAGAGACCCAGTATATAAAGAGCTAGAGTTGTAGGTATCTGAGGCAAAGATGAAAAAATAGGCAACAAAGTTGAAATCTGATTCAGAACAATCCTACTCACTCTTAGAACAAAATTGTTCTTCAGCTTCTCATCCTCAGTTGATGTACTACAAAACAACCCTGTGCTTTCCTCACCTGTCATTTCCATTGGTTTGTGATTCCTTTCATTCTCATTGGCCTCCTCCCACTAGCCTATATTTTGTTTATTGTAACCTCAACACTTAGCACAGCACTAAGTGCGTAAGTGTTAAATAGTAATTCTTGATTAGATATGTTAGATAAATGTCAATGGAAACAAATAAAGGTTATAATCCTCAGAGAGTAGAATGGGGGTGAAGGGAAGACTGGGGATACAGAGGCTAGGGGGTGAAGGGAAGGTAAAGGAAAGATGATGGTCAAAAGGTACAAAATCTCAGACAGGAGGAATATATATTTTTTCTTGTTTTGAATTATATTGCATAGCATGGTAAATATAGTTAATAATAGAGTATTGTACATTTCAAAATTTCTAAGACAGTATATTTCAAATATTATCACAAAAAATGTTAAGTACTGTATTTGAGATGATGGATGTGTTAACTCGCTTGATTTAATTATTCCACATTGTATTCATAAATCATAACATTATTTTATACCCATAAATTTACACAATTATAAACTATTCATTTATAATACAAAAAAAATCCTGAAGGTGAGGAAAATAGAATCAGAAGACAGGAAAAGATCTGAGAGGCAGTGCCCATTTTTCACCTAAGGATACTGAAACCAAGGGAGGCCCACTGACTTGCTCCTAGTCACTATGGCAGGACCAGACCTGGGTGCTCATCATCTTTCCATAGAATCACACTACTCTTTGTTTGAAGGATGGCAAATTGGCAATGAATTTGCAGACGGAGACCAGGAATACCCATGAGAGAGCACAGGACATCCATCTGGACATTTTCTTGGTATGGGAACTGATGGATGCTGGTCCACAGCAGCTGTGAAAGGAAGGAGAAGAAAGAAGGTCTCCATTCATATCATCAGAACTTTAGAGGAATCCTTCCTGGATAGTTAGAGGAGATGGAATTAGGACTGGTCCTGGATACCTTTGTGATCTGGGTAAAACTTGCCTTTCCTGCTTTCAGGACCATCCCCTCCTCTCTCCGTCATTTGCCAGGACCCCAGGATATCTGCCCTGCTCATTGTGCAACATCTTTAACTTTGATGTCCTAGCTAAGTTTGTTCCCCATAATTCTCTAAAATCTTTTTTAGCTGAGGCTTCTATAATAGAACACTGTGGACTAGGTGACTTAAAAAACAGATATTCCTTCCTCAAAGTTCTGGAGGCTGGAAGTCTGAGATCAGGGTGCCAGGATGGTCAGGTTCAGGGCAAGGGCCCTCTTTCTGGCTTGCAGGCACTGGCTGACTTCTTGCTGCATCTTCACACAGCAGAGGGAGGAAACTCTGGTGTGTCTTCATCTTATAATGGCACTAATTCAGTATAGGGGCTCTATTCTCAGCGCCTCATCTAAACCTATTAATAATTACCTCCCAAAGGCTTGCCTCCAAATACTATCACAGTGGGGCTTTAATCTATGACTTTAATGGGAATGGAAACATTCAGTTTGTAACAACTTCCCTGACCCGTGCGCCAGTCTCCAAGACCCAGAGGGTGCAAGGGAAGAGATGCTAGCCTGCAAAAGTAATCAGTGCAGAGGCGTAATAGCAAATTATTTCTCCTAATTGTTAATTTCCTCTTCATTGCACCATCTTGCTGTTATTTCTTCCATATTTAACAACAATAACAACAGCAGCTCTCTCTTGGCAAGCCCAGCACCTGAGCTGGCAATCTCTGCTCCACATCTGTAACAAAACTACTGACAGTATTTGCAACAAAACTCGTTGTCTCTCATTACTCCTTTTCCTATTCTTTCCTAAACTCTACAAATCGAGAATTTGTCTCCATCACTCCTCTTTTCAAGAGTGTCTTGTCAGTTCCTCTGGTCCAGGTCACAATAGTCCCCACATTGATAAAGTCGACAGCAATTATCAGTCCTGAGTTTACTTGACTTGTCATAATCACTGACGCAGTTTATCATTTTGTCTTCCGTGAATAACTTTTTTTTTTTTTTTTTTGAGATAGAGTCTCACTCTGTCACCCAGGCGGGAGTGCAGTGGTGCTATCTCAGCTCACTGCAACCTCTGCCTCCCGGGTTCAAGCAATTCTCCTGCCTCAGCCTCCCGAGTAGCTGGGATTACAGGCGCCCACCACCACACTCGGCTATTTTTTTTTTTTTTTTTTTTTTTGTATTTTTAGTAGAGACAGGGTTTCACCACGTTGGCCGGGCTGGTTTTGAACTCCTGACCTCAGGTGATTCACCTGCCTCAGCCTCCCAAAGTGCTGGGATTACAGACATGAGCCACCATGCCTGGCTTCCGTGAAGAACTTTTTCTAGTGTGCATATTGTACACTTGCCTTTCCATTTTTCTAGTTTGTTCTTTTTCCCAGCCTCTTAATGTTGAAGGATCCTAGGATTCAATGCCTGGTTTTCCCCTCTACTCATCTACACTTATATTCCCTGGGTGATTTCATCCAGTTTCATTGAGATTGGCTTTTTCAGAAAACCTATAAACATATGATTCCCAAATTTATATCTTCATCCTAAATATCGGCTTTGGATTTCAAAGCCATGTATCTAACTGCTTAATTGACCACTCCACTTAATTGAGCTAACAGGAAATTTAAATTTAACTTATCCAAATGGAACAGAACAGTAAGTCCAGAAACAGATCTCACATGCAATCACTTAATTTAGGAGCAGAGTAATATTACAATGCAGGAAAAGGATGGCCTTTTCAATAATTGCGATGGTGAATTAGATATCTATATGGAAAAAAAAGTGAATCTCAACCCATATCTCATATCATAAGCAAAATCAGTTCCAGATTAATTTCAGGTTTTAGTATAAAGAAGAAAATCATTCAATTTCTAGAATATAATACAGGGGAAAATATTTATAACATTGGAACAAGGAGCAGTTCCTTCGTTAAAACACTAAGATAAAGGAAAAGATTGATACATTGGATTTCATTATAATTAAAGACATTATTAAGGGAGGAAAATAGCAAGCCACAGATTGGGAGAAAGTATTTGAAGAACATACTTGCAACAAAGGATTCATATTCGGTATATGCAACAATTTCCTGAAAATCAGTAAGAAAAGACAGAAAGCTATTTTTACTTACCTATTACCATACTTATCCATATGTATATATGGATATATACCCAATAGCAAACCACCCCAAAACTTAGTGGTTTTAAAAAAAGTAACCATGTTATTTTTGTAATTTGAGCAATTTGTTAGTTTTGCAATTTGGGCGGAGCTCAGAGGGGACAGCATGTCTCTGCTCCGCATGGTATCAGATGAGGTGGCTTGATGGGGATTAGAGAATCCACTTCCAAGACTGACCATTCACATTGCCCACAAATTGGTGCTGGCTGTCACTTGGGAATCCAGCTGGAGCTGTTAGACTGAGACTTTAATTATTTTCCATATGGGCATTCCCATATTATTTATTGAGTTTCCTTGTAGCATCGTAGCTAGGTTCCAAGTAAGAGGACACAGCAGCTGTCAGCCCTCCTAGGCTCAGAACTGGCAGTGCATCATTTCCACTGTATTCTACTGATCAAAGTAGTCAATGACTCAGCCCAGATTCAAGGGGGTAGAGAAATCTATTCCACCACTCAGAGTGTATGGGAATTGCTGCAAAGAACTTGTAGCCACCTTTAATCGACCACAGCAATTAATTAAAAGATTCACAGACAACTTGAACAAGTACTTTGCAAAGAAAGGATATTCAAATTACCAACAGGTATAAAAATGTGCTCGCCATGTGTTATCAGAGAAATACAAGCTGTTATCAGGAAATTACAACATAACATCACATACCAATCAAGATGGCTAAAATGAAAAAAGCCGACAAACCAACCTGGCAGCACAACTACTGGGGAGGATGCAAAGCAATATAGACTCTTTAAATGTTGCTGGTAGGACTTCAAGTCGGTGTACAATGCTGGGAACCTGTTTTGCATGATCCAGCAAGTCACCCATATGACTGCAAGTTGATACTGGCTATCACTTGGGAATTCAACATGAATTGATTTTTTCTGTTTTTGAACTTCATGTAAATAGAATTAGACAAAATAAACTCTTTTGTGTTTGACTTTCGATTCTCCTTCACGTGAGTCTTTCCTCATGGCTGCCTGGGCTTCCTTATGGCATCTTGGCTAGGTTCTAAATGAAAAGATGCATCAGACATATGTATATATGGATATATACCCAGGACAGATGCACATATATGTGTGACAAAAGTATGTACAAGAGTGCTCATGGCAGCAGTATCAGTAATAGCCCCAAATTGAAAACAAGCCTAATATCCATCAACAATTGAATGGATAAATAAGTTGTGATGTATTCAAACAATAGAATAATGCACAACAACAGAAAATATATGAACCATTGTTATATTTAACAATGTGAATGATTCTCACAAAGTTAATACTGAATGAAAAAAGTCAAACACAAGAGTTGATATTGTGTAATTCCATTTATTTACATGAAGTTGAAAACCAGGCAAAACTAATCTATGTTTATGAATGTCAGAATAATAGTTATCTTTGGGATGGGTGATGACCAAGACGTGTTTGAGGTAAGCTTCTCTGTGGGAGAGGAAGTTCTCTTTTTGATCTTGGGATGAGTAACTTGGTATGTTCTCTGCGTACAGATTCATTGAGCCGCCCACTTAAAATGTGTTCGTTTTTCCATATATTCATTTAAGCTTAAGAAACCAACTTGCCTAAAACTGAACTTCTAATTCTCCTATCAACATCTGTCCTACTCACAATCACTACTCACAGATCTTTATTTTTGAGACGGAGTCTTGCTCTGTCGCCAGGCTGGAGTGCAGTTGCACCGTGGCTCACTCCAGCCTTGACCACCTGGGCTCAAGTGATTTTCCCATCTCACCCTCCCAAGTAGCTGGGAGCAAAAGCACATATCACCAAGACTGGCTATTTTTTTTTTTTTTAATTTATAGAAATGAGATATTTCTTTGTTGCCCAGCCTGGTCTCAAACTACTGGGCTCAAACAATCCACCCGCCTTGGCCTCCCAAAGTGCTGGGATTATAGGCTTGAGACACCACACCTGGCTACTGACAAATCTTTGAGTTGGTGGTTTCCCTATCCTTTGTATCATCCCTGACTTCACCCTCTCTTCCTCTCACCTCCCAAGTTCATCTGTAGATCTGGCTGGCTCTGCCTTCAGCACGGGTCTAGATTCTAGCCACTCTCTCTTCCTCCGCCAGAACTGTCCTGGTTCAGGACACCTTTTTGTCTCACCTGGGTTAATGCTGTCATCTTCTAACTCTCAGCTTCTGCTTTATTCCCCTACAGGCTGTTCTTGGTGCCACAGCCAGATGTCTGCTCAAAACACAAGGCATTTTATGGCCTCCTCCAGTGGTGTCCATCTCACTCAGAGTAAAAGTCAAAAGCCCTTACTGCAACTTATGGGGCCCTGGAGGATATGGGCCCATTTTCTCTCTAGTCTCCTTGAATCTTTTCTCCTCCAGCCATTCTGGTCCTCTTGTTCCTTGAACACAGTAAGCACCCTTTCCCCAAAGGACCTTTGCCCTTCTTGTTCCAGTTCCTCTTCCTGACCACTCTTCTCCCAGATATCGGCATAATGATCACCCCTTTTAAGTCTTTTCAGACATCACCTTCTCAATAAGGCTTCAGATGTCACCTTCTCAATGAGGCTTGCTGTGACCACCCTAACTGAAGTCACCCTTCCCCTGCATTGCCCTGCCATGCTTTGAATTTCACCTTTGCACTGACTACCTTCTAACAAACTATCTATATTTTCCTTATTTAATATGTTTATTATCAGTTTTTCCCCTTTATACAAACTCCCTGGGGGATTTTGAAGTAATTTGAAGTTTGGGAAGCTCTAGTTTTGATCATCCTGCTGACAAAGTGCTCTTATGTATCGTTATTGAGTTTGATTTTACTCTATGAGTTGGCATAGTATGTACTGTTAGCCCCCACGTTTTTGTAGTTGTTGCTTATCAGATGAGGAAACTAGGGCTTAGAGTCCAAGGTCATGAGCAGGGCCAAGACTTGTAGTTTGGTCTTCAAGGAGTTGGCTCCAAGGCCAGTGCTTTTCCTGCCATGACACATCATCCCCCACATCAAACGACTATAACTAAAAGGCAGATGATACATTGGAGAGAACCCAGCAAAGAGGTGGGACAAGGAGCACAGGGAGTGACCGGGACTTAATTTAGATATGAAGCAAGATAGCTGAGGAGTGTATGGACATGTACGTGACAGAGCCTGGCTAAGGGGTAACTAGCCCACTGTCTCCAGGGGCCATTGTTGAGTCAAGTAAAGACAGTCTTGGCTTTATTCTGAGTCCTGAGACTAGAAGTAGGGCAGAAGAAAAACCTTTCCTCTCAATTTCAGGGCAAAATTGCTGGATGATGCTGTCTTATCCCTTGTTTTGCTGATACCCACAGAACTCTTAGGGCTCTCAACTATCCCAGGGATTCATGTAAGAATCAAGTCTAGATTTCTAGAGATTACTTCACTTTTTTTGTACTCTTTTCCACAACTTCCCTTCCAGTCAGGTTTGAAATTGCTTACAATAAAAGACACATATTGAATAGGACCAATAGTGTAAAAAAAAAAAGATAAATCGCATATGTGGGGGCGTGGGGTGTAGTAAGCCAAAAAAGCTTTTTGCGTGGATTTACTGCAATTGGAATATTTACTTCTGATCATCCTGCAAATGGAAGAGAAAATGAAAAGTAGTTGTTATGCCTGATTAAAACTTGCCCCACTTTTGGTTATGTAAACATGAGATTTTTAGAGGGATACAATCCAAGAGGAACCTGTCACAAAAATCCTATTGAAAGGGCATTAAATTCATGAGTGGATTCTTATTTTTACAGGCCTATTTTCAAGCATTTTTTTTCTGCTACCAGATGAGTGTTCTGTTTACCCAGTAGCATTCTCTAGACAGTAAAATGCATTATGTTTGGGCCGGGGGTTTTCAGGGAGGAGTATTTGCATTGCAGGACCACTTTTGTGCTTCCACTCCTGCCTCTCCCCTGAGCACTCTGAGGACTCTGTCATTCAATATTTTCCAGTGGATCATATCTTCAGTGCTTCTAATCTGTTTTTTTTTTTTTCCCAGTTAAACTTCTTAAGGATTAAAATACCTTTTACTTCTTTGGTACTCCTTCTGTGCTAAGCCCCTATATGATTCTCCCTCTCTCCTCTTTCACCCCCACCCCCAGTCTCTACTAAAGGATTGGTACTGCCTCCCATCTGCCTGGAACACTGTCTCTCCAGCATGTTCCACGTCTTTACTAAAATGCCACGTTCCCAGTGAGCCCAACCCTGACCATCATATTTGAAATTGCACCTCCATCCCCACCCACAGCAGCCTTTTCTTTTGGCCCTAGCACCCCTTACCTCTTAAGTGATCACTTTACTTATTTATGTCTTTTGCTTATTGTGTGTCTCCTCCTGCTGGAATGCAAGATCCATAAGGCCATATTGCAGGGAGTAATGACTGATAATTTTCAGAAGTGACGAGAGGTTCAATGCCCAGATTGAAGAAGTCATCCCAAGTTGGATAAATAAACATAAATCTAGGTGCATCACAACACAATTAGGACACACCAAAGATAGATAAAAATTTTGAAAGTAATCAAAGGGATTGAGAAGTTTCTTAAAAACAAATATTAGACTGTTATAAAATTTCTCATTAGCAATCACAGAAGCCACAAGACAAGAAAATATCTTCAAAGCATTTGGGGGCAGGGTGGGAAGAGTGGAATGTAACTGTCAAGATAGAATTGTGAATCTGCTAAACTCTTGCTACTCAAACTGTGGTCCAAGGACCGGCAGCACCAGAATCACCTAGAAGTGAGTAAGAAATGCAGAATCTACCCCAGGCCTACTGCATCATGGTCTGCAGTTTAACAGGCTCCCTGGTGTTTTAAATGCTCATTACAGCTTGAGAATCCCTGATGAGGTGAACTATCATTCAAAGTGAGACCAAAACAAAACAATTTCAAGCAAAGAACAAAAGAGAGCTTTGCGGAAAAATTACTTCAATAAGAAAAAAAAATGGAATCCATAGGAGAGAAGTGGGATGTGGAAAGCAAAGAAATGGGTAAATGTGGGTAACCCTAAAGAATTGAAGACATAATCCTTGCCTTCGGAAAGTTTATCATAGTGCTGAGAAGAGGAAACCAAAACACACAGGAAACAGAGGGTCAAGGGGCACCCTGAAAGTAGTCAGGGAAACTACATTCTAGTCCAGAATTGGCTTTTTGTTTGTGTAACTTTAAGGAAGGCTTTTAATCTCCTTGGGCCTCAGTTTCTTCATCCGTGAAAGGAGTTTATCTAGATCAGTGGTTTTCAAGCTTTTTTGACCCTGACCTAATAAGAAAAACATTTTATATCTGTACCCAGTTCTTTCATATGAATGTGTGTAAATAGACATGCTTATCAAAATTATGCTTTCCCCTTTTATATGCAATGCAGTCTCATATTTTCTATTCTATTTCCTTTATACATTTGCTGGTGTAGTGTTGATTTTAAAGAGACAAAACCAAACGTTTGCTGAAGTTATTTTTGGTTCTAACCATACACAATTTTATTCTAACTATATATAATTCATTCATGTAATACCTCTAGATAACTGGTTCTCAGACTTGACTGCACATTAGAATCTCCTGCTGTTGTTTTGTTTTGCTTTAATTAATGATGCCTGTGTCCCACCACAGAGATGCTGATTTAATTGGCGTGGGGCATAACGGAGATCAGAGTTTTTCAAAGCTTCCCAGGGAGTCCAAGGCTAAGCCAACTTTGAGAACCACTGTTGACAGAGACTCCATATACCAAAGGCATCTCTGCAACTGGAAATTGCTTTTCCCAGGTCCTGCTCCCCACAGCCATTGCAGAAAACTGCACTAGTGTATGTAAAGACACATACTTCTCTAATTCCTTCTGACTACACCGAAGTCCTTCTTTCTGTACACGGCTCATGCTTACCCTTCCCTTGAGCCTTTGATCCTGTTGTTTCTCCTTCCTTGAGAACTTTGAAGAATCACTTACCACCTTTCTGTCCTTCATTTTCACTGTGTCCTCTACTGCTAACTCCATCCTGCACACATTCCAACATGCTCTAATCACTTGAGAGAAACAACAAAAAGCTCTTTCCTCTTCTGTAGTGAAACTTCCTGAGAGGCCCACACGTACTAGCTGCATCCCAGCTCCAACTCCTCATCAACTAACTGCTCTCTGCCTTCCGCATCTGCTTCTTTTTGCCCACTAACTTTGAATAACCATTATTCATTTTGGCTCTCTTTGAATTCCACACAAGTTTCATTTGCACTTGCCCAGGTATGTATGTAATGATCTTTCATCTGATACAAGTAATTTACTCTCTGTTCTTGAAGTGGTCCCATATTTCTGGGTGAATTAATTATGCCTTCATTTTTATGACTGCATTAAATTTAAATCTGAAAAGTCAAGAATCAAGCCAACCGATGATTATGAAAACAATAATTAAATCAACACCACTAGATTTTTATTTAATGATTATTATGTGCCAGGCTCTGAAATAGGAACTTTACATCTATCATCTCAGTTTATCCTCACCGGTACCCAATGATATAGGCTCTACCATTATTTTATAGATGAGGAAAACAAAGATTACAGAAGAGTTGGGTCATTTGACTAAGATTTCACAGCTAGTAAATGATGAAGCTAAAAGTTGAAGCTGAGTCTCTCTGATTCTGGAGCCATGCTACTGTCTTCCTCTCCTGTATTTAGAAATCTGGATGTTTCCTTAATGAAGAAACAGATGAAGTGTCTGTGGCTGAGTCACTTCCTTTCTCTGAACTTTAGTTTTCTTATCTGTAAAATGACTATATCAGGCAGAGAGAAATGAAAAGCAGTGAGTACAGAAGTCCAAAGGCTGAAGGGAATGTGGAACCCTGGAGGAGATAAAAGTCTAATATTGCTGAAACAGACAGAGAAAGGAGAAAAATGATTAGAGACACACAGAGAGGCCAGAGGAGAAGGGGCCTTGTACGCTTTATGTGGGAATTCAGAATTTATTCTAAGAGCATGGAAAACCATTAATGGGTTTAACAGGGGAATGACACGAGTAGATATGCATTTTTAACCTATCATAGAGGCAGTCAAATGGTAAGTGGATTGCAGGAGTTAGAGTGTGGGCAGGAGCCATCTGGCATCAGCAGTTACTGTGTGGTGGCTGCATGGGGATGATGGCAACCGGATGGATGACAGCCATCATCAGGAGAAAACTTCAAAGACAAAGTGAACAGGATAAATAGGATGCGTTGGAAATCTGAAACATGACAGTATTCATTTTCTTAAAAGAAATATAACCCCCCCCCCACTAAATTCTAGAGTAACCAACACATTTAGAAGATCTAGAATCTAGATGAAGTTTCTAGGTTTTGGCCTCGGTAACATGTTTTTGCACATCAAGAAGCTCAGACAGAGCCTGTAATGTACTGTCGGCAGGAATCATGGAGAAAGGGATTGTTGGCATCAGCTCCATCACTGGACCAAAGCTGAGACTCCTTGACTTGGATTTCATTGAATCGTTTAAAATTAGGTTCTGATGTTTCTGCTTTTCCATCTAAGGATGATAGAAGTTACTTCTTTCTGCTATAACTGCCCAACACCGTTCCATTCCACAGACTGGTATTGAAAAGCCCCTTTAAATTAATTTCATTTCATTAAATACTTACAACATTCCTTCAAGGTACATATCACTTCTATAACTAATGAGTAAGCTGAAATTCACAACAGATTTGTAGCTAGTAGATGGAAGAATAAATCATGAATTTTAAAATAATTATTCATCTTATTTGAAATTGTAAAAAAGTATCTAATTTTAGATATTTACACTTATTTACCACTTAGCAGCAGACTCTAAACATAATAAAGTTTAATTTTACTTTTTTACTTTTAAGTGTTCTGCAATTTATGTTCTTTATAAAGTCTTTTTTTTTTTTTTTTTTTTTTTTTCCCAAATGAGAGGCAGCTTTTTTTCCCCTTTTCTTTTCAGAGACAAAATCTTTCTCTGTTACCCAGCCTGGAGTGCAATGGCACAATCACAGCTCACTGTAACCTCGAATTCCTGGGCTCAAGCTATCCTCCCACCTCAGCCTCCCAAAGTGCTGGGATTATAGGCATAAGCCACTGCACCCAGCCCTTTTTTCCTTCACAACATACGTATCATAACCTCTTTTCTCCTGTCACACATACATTTATTAGACAAACATTCACTATCAAGGTAGAAACAAAAATAGTGCATAGGTCTATTCTGTGAGCTTGATGAAAGCCTCCATTCTCTCCCCTTAGGAGACCTCACTCCGTTAGGATGGTCTGCAGATTCAGCACAGCCATAGCCACATTACAAGGCTGTGCAGTCAGTGATCCTCCTAATGTGATCAATTGTTGGATATGGATCTGATTGAGAATTAAGCCTCAAGTGCCCTATACAGACCTTGAGCCTTGCTGGGGTCTCATACCTTGCTCACGAAATGGAGAATATTGCTCAACTACCATGGCAGTTTATGCATCTCCAACATCTTTAATTTCTTTAGTGAAACTAAATGTCTAGTATTCATTATGCTAATATGCTAATTAACAAGACCCTACTTTCACCAATAATTTTTAAAATTTGTTATGTAATAATTAGCAAGCTGTGGATTGTTGATGTTGACCCAGGTAGTAGAAGTATTTGGGGAACCCCTCCTGGAGGGTGGCTCTTTTTGTTGTAATGCTAGCTGACCACCCCAGGGCTGTGTATAAAGCATATTGTTAGCTTGACCAATCTTAGAATTTAAATTAAAATTAACTGATGCTTACATAATATCACACTGAGTAGACTGGAATATTTTCCAGTATATTACAGACTTCATGACGCCTGCTTTCATGAGTACATTGGCACTAGTCAGGCATTGTTTGTGTGGTGGGGGTGCAAAGTGGGAATGAATGGGAACTTCATCTTTGCTGTGTTGATCCCTATTGGCTTTCACATGTTTTTTTATTCTGTAGTGCAGGGTTTTCTTACTATGATTTATTGGAGTACAATGTTCTATCTCTTCACCTCCTTACTCTTAGGTTGGTAAATATCTACAGGAATGAACGGAATGGGGATGGTGAGCAGGTCAGGTATATGTAATTTGAAATTTCTGAATGATTCTGATGCCACCGTTCACCCACCTCACTGCCTTAGGCTAGTTCTTCCTTTTGGCTATATCATTCTTTTCATTTGTGAATTGCGTTGCAAATATTTTATCAAAATGGTTTCTACAATGCTGTCAATTTCCCAGGACCTCTTAGGCTGAGGAGGGAAGTGATGGGCTATGTACCTTTCAGCACGTGTTGGGGAATGCCACCCTAAAACTCAGTGGCTTAAAACAGCCATCATTTATTCTTGCTCACACACCTGCATGTGAGTCAGGAGTTGACTGGCTGGCTCTCCTTCCAGCTGTGAGAGAGCTGGGCTTGACCCCTCATGCAGGGTTGGGCTCAGGTCTGCTCCCTATGTGTTCCTTCTAATGCCAGGTTGGCAGGAGGCTCTTCCCATGGCAGTGATGGGGGTGCAGAAGGTGAGCACCACAGTGCATTCATAGCTTGTTTGCAGTGGATTTGCTAACATCCCTTCCAACAAAAGAAGTCACATGAATGAGCCCAAAGTCAAGGGGCAGGGAACTCTACTCTGTACATGGAGCTGGGGGAACAGGAAGGGAATATATATGAATAACCTAATCTACTGTGGCCTATGAATGAAGATAATGTATTCTGGAGCAGTTTTTAGTTTGCAAAGACTTCTACTCACCCACATGCATTATCCCATTCGGTTCTTATAATAGCCCATGAGGTGTGTGTTATATCTTTCTCCAGTTTTAATGAGAGAATTAAGGCCTAGGGAAGTTAAAGACATTTGATAAAGGATGTCCAGCCAATAGGCAGCACAGCTAGGCTCTTGTCTTCTTCCCCTACCTTGCTGATATGCTTTGGCTCTGTGTCTGCACCCGAAGCTCACCTTGAATTGTAATAATCCCCATGTGTTGTGGGAGGGATCCAGTAGGTGGTAATTGAATCATGGGAGCAGGTTTTTCCCATGCTGTTCTTGTGATAATAAATAAGTCTCATGAGATTTGATGCTTTTATAAAAGGGCAGTTCCCCTGCACACACCCTCTTGCCTGCTGCCGTGTAAGATGCATCTTACTTCCCCTTTTCCTTTTGCCATGATTGTGAGGCCTCCCCAGCCATGTGGAACTGGGAGAATTAAACCTCTTTACTCTATAAATTACCCAGTCTTGCATATGCTTTTATTAGCAGTGCGAGAACAGACTAATACAATTTTCTCACTCTTCATCTGACCCCCCATGAATCATAGAGATCATTGCACTTTGGGCTGCCATTGGAGAACATGAAAGTGGCTGGGTATTTCTCAATGTTATTTGCTGGTAGCATCCTAAGGAATCAAACCCAACCAGAATGGTTCAGGCCAGTGCACCCCACACTTCAAGGCATGTAACAGTGAACTCGAATGACCAAGGTAGCATTTACCACTTTAGGTTGCATATAGCATGTGCTTAATTGACTCTCTAAATGTAAGCTTCTCATTAACAGGGCTTATGTCCAGTCACCAGTAATGTGTCTGGTTCTGTCAGATGTTTGTTCCCACCACATTTCTTTTGGGGTTTGTAAAGTTTTGTCTGTGGTTTTTTTTTTTGTTTGTTTGTTTAGTCTTCTTAGTTTGTCTGTCTGCTTTTATGGGGGAATTTGGAGAACTTCAAAAGCAATCCCACACTGCCTTCATCTTCCCTGGATCCATGTACCTTATCATGTATGAGTCTTTTCCTGGCCCTCTAGAGAGACTGTCTACTGCCTCCTTTGTGTCTCGCTGTTCCCTGGATATCCTTACCTTATAATACCAGTGACACTTGCTGATTATGGGTAAGTCCCCTTCTGAGGGCAGGGGTTGGTTTTCACTTGTGTTTGGATCTCCAGTACCTAGTTAATTGTCTGGCATGTAGAGCTCCTCAATAAGCATTTATTACATGAAGGAATAAACAGAATTTTGCCCCAAATAGTTCCCACATCTGGAACAGTAAACTTGTTACCCTGTGCAAATTGCCTAATAATAGCAACTGTATTACATCTCCCATAGAGGACTGCTATTGCTAACATCTGTAGCTTGAAAGGACGTCCAAGAATTTACTTGGGGATCAGAGTAGGGCCCCTGAGATGTGGTGTCTTAAAAAGGGAAGGCTAGGTGGTTTTCTGTTGGCTATCCCTGGATGTTAACTTTAGATGCCACCGGGGAAGAGGAAGTTGCCTGCAATCTTAAAACTTTAAGCAGAGCACTCAGTGAGGGCATTTAACAGGAGTCATGGGGAAGATGCAGAGAACAGGGACCAGGTGGCCATCCTAGCAGTGGTTTGCATGTTGCTGTTACCACAGCACCAGTGGGTGGTGCATCCCGTGGAGCAGTGGCATCTTTGATGACGAGCACCAACTCCACTTCTGTGACATCGTGGGTGGTGTCATCTTGTTTGACAAATGCTACCTGCCTATGATTAGCATCCAATGTTGTACTTGGCCCAGCTTAGCTTTGCTTAGTTGTTTGAGCTTGAGTTCAACAGAGAAACAACTTTCCAACGCAGCCCCTTTCAAAGAAAGCTGTTTGATTAGTGTGGGAGAACTTCTCTTAGTCCTTTTGGGCTGCTATAACAAACTACTATATGTGAGTGGCTTATCAATAACAGAAATTAATTTCTCACAGTACTGAAGGCTGGGAAGTCCAAGATCAAGACGCTGGCAGATTCAGTGACTGGTGGTGAAGGCCCACTTCCCAATTCATCAATAGTGCCTTCTCACTGTAACCGTACATGGTCAAAAGAGGAGGCAGCTCTTTGGGGCCTTTCTTATAAGGCTCTGATCTCATTCATGAGGGCTCCATTCTCATGGCCTGATCACCTTCTCAAAGCTTTACCTCCTAATAGCATTATACTGGTGATCAGGTTTTTAATATACATTTTGGAGGGACACAAACATTCAGACCATAGCAATCTTCCACTGAAAGCTCAACTTTAATATGTCAATGATTTGGCACTGGGATCACAAAGAGTGGAAATCACAAAGATGGGAAACACCCCAGCAGTTACCGTTAATCTTCAACCTCACACCAGCATTTTCTTGTTGGTTGGCCGTCTGATGTCACAATGAGTATTCATTCTTCAGTGACTGGCATTGGGACTCGCTCACCTTTGTACCTTCAGCACCATTTCTGCTACATTGTAAGTGCTTAGTAAATGTTTCTAGAATGAATGAGTTTGTTTTGAGGCTCTTGTTTTTTCTGGAAGGAGACCAAACCACAATGAGAAGAAAAGAGACCTGCCTAATAACAGACAGAACCTGTTTGGGGAAGATTCAGAATGAGGAACCTGGTTATAAGTTGAGTGTGTTTCCTAGTGTATCATGTCACATCACATTATATCATGTCATATCACAGCACATCCTGTCATGTCATGCCATGAAGTGACATTTGCTAGTTGTTTAAGGCTGATTTACTCAGTTATGATGTGAGCAAACCAGGTCTCTAAAACTAAAAGCCCTGATTTGTAGCATTTGCCAATTTCTGTGGTGTAGATACTCCCACCATGGCTGATTTCAGGCTACCCACCTGTATCAGTTCCCTACAGCTGTGTAACAAATTACCACCAACTTGATGCCTTAAAACAACAAAAATATATTCTCTTAGTTCTTGAGGTCTGAAGTCCAAAATCAGTTTCATGGACTGAAATCAAGGTGTTAGCAAGACTACACGCCCTCTGGAGACTCTGGGGGGTTATGCTCCTTGCCTCTTCCAGCTTCTAGTGGTTCATGGCATTGCTTGGCTTGTGGCTACATCACTTCAATTTCTGACTCCATGGTTCCAGCAGCTTCTCCTCTTCTGTGTGTGTCAAATCTTCTGCATTCCTCTCATAAGCATACATGTGATTACATTTAGGACCCACCTAGATAATCTTTCCATCTCAAGATGCTTAACTTAATTACAACGGCAAAATCCTTTTTTTTTTTTTTTTTTTTTGGTTGTTATATAAGTTAACATGCACAGGATCCAGGGATTAGGACATATATACCATTATTCAAGCAACCACATCTCTGTTTAATACCATCTCCCGAAATTTCTGGATATTTAGCAAATGGCCCTTACAAGCAAGTACATGGGGGCTCCAGTATACCATTGAATGTAAACTTCTTGTAGAAGACTGAGGCTACCAATTAATTGTATCCTCTACAATCCTTAGTCTGGTGAAGCTTGTATAAACTAGAGCTCAAAAAGATACTTTCGAATTGATTAAGAAATCTGACAACTCCAAAACTGATTAATGCAAAACCACTCAGATTGTTTATTTCTAGGAAAAACCTTCAAATTGTGAGAACTGTGGTAGAAACAAATAGTAAAAGGCTATGGGAAATGGTCAAAACTCAGTTCTGTGAGAAAATCTTGTGGATCGTGACCAAGTTTGCATCGTATTGAGCTCTTTGGAAAGCCCACACATCCGCAGTGACTCATTTTCTGAGTGTTCCCCTCAGCTCAAGTCTTCCAGTCTTGATTTTTATTTGTCATGTTCTTTGTTTCATCTGCCTCACTACACTAAGGTCTTTGGGCAGGGACGTCTGTTATACTCCCTTACTACTCCAACCTGTTCCCTTCTCCAATCCTGCAACACTGGTATGGTGCCTTGAACTTAACATCTCCACAATTATTTTGGTATTTATAGATGGCCTGAGCTATTCACCAGATTTTAGTGTGTGTATCTTTATAAGTCTACTGAATGAGTGAAAATTAGAACTGCCTTTGTATTTTGCTGAAGTCATCAAAGTCAGTATATATTGGCATTCCCTTTGGCTTAAGTGCCTGATTAGCACAACCTGTGTTACCTGAGCCCTTAGAGGAGGCCACAGTCCCGGACCCACGAACATTTCCAAAAACTTTGGTCACCCTTCTCCACTAACCCAGAAAATACTCTGACCTTCTGGTCTCCTTTGCTCCTTCATTTAATAACCTTGTCTCAGTTGCCCTTATCTGGATTGAGGAGAAGACGGTGTATGTCTCATATAAGAGGACCACTCTCTGTGAGCCTGATGTGGCACTCTGAGGCCCCTTCCTGTGCCTCTGATTGGATTCAGTGCTATTGGCCCTGCTTCTGCCATCCTGCTTTCAGATGTTCACTCAACTGTTTCGACCAGCAAAGAAAGAAAGAGATGGGAAATACATTAATTAAGGATGTACAGTACAATGTGTCAGCATTGGACTACAGGGTTTACAACATAGTTTTCTACTTAGTTCCCTTGACAACCAGCCAATGCGTATAATTCCCATTTTATAGATGATAAGATTCAAAGCCACATAAGGGGTTCAGTTAGCATGTCAATAAATGGTTTGGGGATGAAGATTGCCTGATGAATGGATGGAAAGAACTTGCACTCCAGGCAGTTGCAGAGCCTGAAGTGGGGAAGACTCTGCCCAGCAACTCCTGCACACACAGGAGGGAGAGTGTGGTGGGACTAGAAGTATGAGCAGCCCTTGGGAAAGGGTGAGGTAGAATGAGTCTCAGTGAGGCCTGGTGGTATGTATATGTAGGCCCTGTGGGAGAATAGAAACAAGGTGGGATTTTATTTGCTAAAGTGGTAGACGTTTTGTGTTTGCGCTTAATTAGAAAATCAATCAATATAGCAACATTGAGGGACATGGTTAATGAACAGGCCATTGACTTCCCATGGGGTCCAGTGCTGCTTCTGGAGCACACATGCCCACACTGGTCCTTCTCATCTTTAAGTGCACGGCACTGGCTGCGTGATCCCTCATGTGCTGCCTTGAGCCACGGCTTGTATATTTGCCCTGTGAGCCCCGTGTTCATGGGGAAAGTGTCTCCTCCACAAACAGATGGTGAGCTCCAGGTAGACAAAGCTGTGTCTTGTCTTTCTTCATGTCTCCCACTGAGGCTCACACAGGAAGAGAGCAGGGGATTGTGCAGATGCCACAGGGCCCTTCTAAGGTGATGCTATCTGTTACAAACTGAACTGTCCCCCAGAATTCATAGGTTGAAATCCTAACCCCCAATGTGACTATATTTGGAGATAGAGCCTCCAAATATATAAATATACCTCTTTAAAGGGGTAATTAAAATTAAAGAGATCATAACAGTGAGATCCTAATCCAATAGAACAACAGTTCTTATAAGAAGCAACTAAGCGTGGTGGCTCACACCTGTAATCCCAGCACTTTGGGAGGTTGAAGCAGGCAGATCACCTGAAGTCAGGAGTTCAAGATCACCCTGGCCAACATGGTGAAACCCTGTCTCTACAAAAATACAAAAATTAGCTGGGCATAATGGTGGGTGCCTGTAGTCCCAGCTACTTGGGAGGCTGAAGTGGGACAATCACTTGAACCTGGGAGGCAGAGATTGCAGTGAGCTGAGATCGTGCCATTGCACTGCAGCCTGGGGGACACAGTGAGACTCCATCAAAGAAAGAAAGAAAGAAAGAGAGAGAGAGAGAGAGACAGAGACAGAGAGAGAGAAAGAGAAGGAAGGAAGGAAGGAAGGAAGGAAGGAAGGAAGGAAGGAAGGAAGGAAGGAAGGAGGAAGGAAGGAAAAAGGAAGGAAGGAAGGAAGGAAAAAGGAAGGAAGGAAGGAAGGAGAGACATTAGGGACACGAGAAAAGACCACATGAGGACACAGAGACAAGGCTTGTCTGCTAGCCAAGGAGAGGGCTTTTGGGGGTAATCAAGCCTGCTGACACCTTGATCTTGTACTTCCAGAATCCAGAAATGTGAAAAATAAATTTCTGTTGTTTAAGCCACCCAGTTTGTGGTATTTTGTTATGGCAGTCCTAAAAGACTAATATACCACCTTTGGAAATTTAAAAAAAAAAAATCATGAGAGTATAAGTAGGCATCTAGTAGATACTCTTTGAATATGCTTAAGTTATATTCAAAATATAACTTACGATGTACTTGTTTTATTCAGAAATTTTCTTCATATTTAGGGACGAGCAGGATAGTCAGTTCTTTGAATTCATCACTAAGGATCCTGAGGAAAGAGATTTTTAGATGTCTTAACTACCAAGGGGCAGTAGGATGGATGAAATAACCTCTCCAAGTCTACATTTGCTATAAGCCTTTATGTTCACTTTTTATTTAGTACTTTGCTACAGACATTAGAAAATTGCAATTTAAATAATATATATATATTTGTGTAGCTAGTATATGTTTGTGTAGCATATTTGTGGAGTTGGGCTATGCTCCCTATTTAATATTCATTCAGGTTCCATAATAGCTTGAGAAATATTCATAGTAACATTTTTTAAGAAGAAGAAAATACATAAGTATTTATTGTGCTAGAAATAATTACAAATGAAATTCCATTAATCCTTACAACAACCCAAGTAAGTAAGGTATTATTATCATATTTTATAAGGAATGCAAACATAGTCTTAAGTGGTTGGGAAGGTACTGAATTTCTCTGTGGGGAGCCTTCATCACTAAGTTCTGACATTATAAGCCAGCTTACTTTGGCTTCTGCGCTCAGCTATGGTCATCTCAGGGTCAATCTTGCTGTGTCCCTCTGGATCCTGGAATCTTTCTCCTGTGTTTCAGATTGGTTGTATGAGAGTTTTATTTTAGAGAAAAGAGTTATCAAAGTGCTGGCAGTTACACACTCTGTTCACAACTTCTTTAATCCCAGTGTTTACTAACTTCCTCTATTTCTTGTAACTCCGGGAGATAGCATTTAAATGGACTCCAATGTCAGTGGCATTTCCTCCCGTTTTACAGGGCAGGAGTCCTCTTCAACAGGCTTGGCCAGGAATATTACAGACCCTTGACCACTCTTAGCGTATAAAAGTGAAGTCTAAATTCTTCTTGCTAGCAACTGGCATGGGGCCGTGGGAGGCTAGGCATCTAGATGTGTTGATGTGATGTAAAGAGTTGCTTGTTCACATTCTTGTTATCAGGATATTATTTTTTCATGCCTGGATTTAGAGATGCCTTTATAGAAGAAGGTTTCTCAGAGTCCTCTCAGTCCTGCCTTCTGTTAGTTTTTTGCCTTTCAATTTGAACATTCTTTGATCAGTAGTTGAAAAGAAGTCAAGCTTCCTTGAAGGAGTCTCTGTCTATCAACAATCACCGAGTTCTTCATCCAGTCTTCCATTCCCAAAGGCTGGACTTAGGGAGTCCACAGCTCTGATTTGAAAGTACATAATTTCATGTTTTTTAATCAAATGATGATGAGGGCGAAGTTTGGCTTTGGGGGAGGCTTTTGAAGTTGCTCCTTGCACCATTTCTTTTCCTGTTCTTCATAGACCCTCCAGGATCCAGGTTGCCAGAGACTTGATCTCAGCACATACATACTTTCGAGATAAACTTAGGAAAGGGAAGAAACCCTGAGGCCCATGCTGGTATGTAAATGGTCTGGCCTGGAAGTGACACGTGTCATTTACTCTCACAACTCATTGGCCAAAACTAGACATGAGGCCCCATCCAACCACAAGGGGCCAGGGAATTCAGCTCTCCATCTACCTATAAGAAGAGAAGTTCTGGATGTCAGTGAGCAGCACTTTTTTAGGCACTGTGGGTGTATATAAATGCTACATACCTATATTAATATACATAATTTTAAAATGAAATGTATGAAGAAATAAATGTGTAGAAAATCACTAACAATAAAAACGGTGTCATACTGTGTTCTGTAATTTGGTATTTTTCATGCAACGGTATACCTTGACATCCTTCCATGTCAGTATGTAAGTTGCATTTGTTTTAAAGTTTGTACAGTTGTGTGTCCCTCTCCTTTACTGATGTATCACCCAGCAGCTACTGGTGATGAACTCTGTGACTGTTGGTGGGTAGAGTATGCCAGGTTCTATGCGGGGTGCCAGAGTGAAGAAGATGGCCATGGCAGTCCTGCATGGCACATTCTGCAGCATATCCACTGTACGTATGTGCCATCATCTATTGTCCTATTGGTGTTCCTGTAGATGAGACTTAGATGTTACAAACAATGCCATGGGCAACATTGTTGCACACACATCTTTGGGCACTTACCTGAGTTTTTTTCTCTTGTACCCACAGCAGAAAATAAAAGTTGCAAATTCTAGCATTTCTTCATGTGCCTAGAAAGATTCTGTTTATCACAATGGAAGAGAGAATGGACTCTTCTGAGTGGGGCTCTCCAAATGGAATTTCTAAGTATTTTTTTCCCTGGATTTTGTTCTTAGCTTAGGCCAGCATTTAAATGTGTGTGAAGTAATTGGCCTCAGGCACTTTATTCCTCCATTCTCTTCAGCCTTTACTTCTACCAATGGGGAGTATAGAACCCTCCACATTTGGACTGAGGTGGTTCTTACTGACAGAGAGGAAGAGGGGCTCCCACATCCCAGCTCCCCCATTCCTCCACGGTGGGAGTATAGCCAGGAGTTTGAGGACTCTGTTTATTCACCACCACTCCTCTGAGGAACATAGTTGCTGGAGTCCCTTTGGATTTTATTCCAAACTGTGTTTCTGAATGACATTTCTTAAGGTTGTTGGTATGAAATGAGACTGTTTCCTAGTTTCAGTGCTACATGAATAGATTTATTTTTCCTGTTTTCAATTTTTTTTTCATTTGATTTAGGGATTCTGGAGTTTGGTACTTTTTAATATTCCTGCTACCTTTTCCGTGTCTCTCATGTTTTTTAGTGCACTACATCATGGGGCATTTGGTGAGAGCAACACTTCTTGGTGGCGTTGTTCCTACAGGGATTTCTATCTGGGTTGGTGTATTATAATATATTGAGACATTTCCAATCACTGAATTCGCCAGCCTGATGATTCCCGTCTCTTTACTGGGAGGGCAGTGCCATTTGTAAGCACACTGGGTGCCAGGGCAGATCCTTGCAGGTTAGATTTACTGGAATCTTTCAGCCCATGGGTCCTATGATGCTTTTACAGCCAGAACTATAGAGAAATTCTTTCCAGCTTTCCTCTGCTATGCATTTAGAGTTTCCAAATAAAATCCAGACTTTGCTGTACACATGAGTCTGTTCTTGTGACCAGTTGCTTGAAATGAACGAACTTTTCACGTGTCTTTTTTAAAAAAACTTGGTCTTTTAAAATTATTTTTTAAAAGATGTAAATAATGGTGTCCCTGGGAGAAAAAGAACATCACGAGGGAGCTGTCCTTTGAGGAGTATTTCCAGCTGCCAATGGAGTTATTTTTCACAGATGACAGCTCAGGATGTGATTCATAGTGCTGGAGATCATCCCGCTTTGGTGCTCTTTCCAAGTTCTGGAGTCAGCGATCTCCCCCGCTGGCCCCTTGAAGATGGAGAAAGATACTCAGGTGTGTATACTCAGATGCCCGCCGTATCAGGGGCTGCTGAGATACATTCACATTTTAACAGGGAGCTGTGCTGGTTCTGCTACTGATGTACCATCCACAGTGCCGGTTTCCAAGGACAATGGAGAGTAGGAAGGGCCGTAACTAGAATGCAGGCACTGCCCACCTGCGCCTCCGTCCCCACTGCCAGCAGACAGTGCATATTTGATTTACTTGAGTGGCAGAGCTATACAGAGAGAAGTCAGTGGAGCAGGATGCGAAGGAGCTCCTGCAGCAGACTGGGTGCAGAAAACCAGGATCTCCCCAGGCATGCAGCTGGCTTTCCGCTCACCAGGTCGGCACCATCTTGCTTGCTTGCGCGCGCAACCTCCACTCTCCACTCTTGCAATAATGAGGACCGGAATTTTAGCTCCAGATCGACTGCAAGAACAAACCAGCAATCCCAAGAGGCCCCACAGACCCTCTGAAGAAAGCGGACTGCTCCTGCAGGACCCCAAATACTGTGAGTCCCCCAACTGTGGAAGTGGGAAAGGGGGACCCTCCTCTCCCAAACACACACCCCCACTGGAGAAGCCGAAGGTCTGTATGCGGAGAAGTTTCCGACTTTACCTGGAACTGAGTCCAGTTAGAAAGCCAAGCGAAATACAGAGGTAGAGGAAGCCGCAGGAAGGCACTGGGAGCTCGCTGGGTCCCCAAACAGCCCATTCCTGCCCCGCACCACAGGGATTCATCGGGAGGGTGGCCAGAGGAGCAGGGGTAAAACTCCACAGGCAGGAGGAATTCTCTAGCTAAACTTTGTAACAACTTGAAGGCGGCGAGAAGCCTCCTGACCAGAACTTGCAGGAAAGTGCAAATAGGGCATGCAGACTTCACAGACTGAGGGAACAACTGAAGCCCTTTTCTCTCACAGCTGGGAGGAAGATAGCCTCGGGCAAATTTTCAAGCCCATCTCGCCCTTCGCCTGGGAACAGACTCGGGGTTGTTGGTGGGGGCACGGTGGGAGTGAGATTGGCCCTTCAGTTTGCATGGGAGCTGAGTGAGGCCTGTGACTGCCGGCTTTCTCCTACTTCCCTGAGTTGCTGTGGATATTAAATTGAATATGTGGATATCGAGCTTCATGTGGAAATGCATTAAAAAATAAGAAAAAAAAAGGTTTGGGTAAAATAATCCAATACAGTCTCTCATTTCAAAAAATCTTAAATTCAATTTAAAAAATGTGATTAGATAACTTTCCATTTATGGCAATATTTGTAGTCCATCCGGATTTTAAGAAACTTAACTCTCTAAAGCATCTGTACCTGGATGCTTAATAAAATTCAGGATTTTAAACGATTCAGAATATTATTCTTAAGTAATGAGAAAAACAAAGTTTATCCTGTGCGAACATTTGATATTTTGCTTTAACATTTTGAACCGATTCTCATTTTGTTGGGAGGGTCTGACCTTCACCCATGATTTTAAGTGTTCAGCCTCGTTACACACAAAGCTTATCTGTCCTTAGTCCCAAAGAGAGCTCATGTTTCTTGTTTGTATTTGTGAACAGAAATTTTTAGCAAGGAATAAAATAAGATTAGTGCTTTATTTGAGACACACTGGAGATAAACTGGATAGCTGTAATTGAGGAAGAACCGAGGTGGCCAAGAGGCCAAAGTCCTGAGGCAGGTGAAGCCCCAGTGGTCTGCTGTGGCACACATCCCAAATGAAGGCAAATTCACGGACACTAAGCCTGGTTCCCAGAACTCAGTGCCTGCTATTGTGCTTGATGTATAGGGAGTGCTACGGGAGAGACAACAGAGGACACAGGCTCCTTTCAGAAGGCTACTTTGGGAGATTGACTTCTGTGCCAGTCCAGGGGAACCACAAGTGAACCGTGTTCAGTTGTCCAGGTTGTGCACTGAACAAAAACACCAGCCAAAGTTTGAGTGGAGTTGGAGTTCGACTCACACTCTGCTCACCAAGTTGTCCCTCATGTGCAGGACTGCAAGTATAGAGAAGAGGCTATGGCTGGCTTTTCAAGGGTGCTGTTTTCTTGGTTTTGGTGTATCCCTATGGAAACAGCCTGATAACCAAGTGTCAGTCTGTTCTGCCAATCACTGCTCCACACAGGGTCAGATAGCTGCAGTGGCAGGTGCTGAATCAACACATATCTGTTGAACATCACCTGTGCCTGACACTTGTGCCTGGCTCTTTGAGGGATAAAGAGTATAATAAACCCACCAAATTCAATAATTGGATGTCAGTTATGTAAAACTGTAGGGATATTATCACAAGGTCAAGGAAAACCAGTACTTTTCAGACAGTAAGAATTTTAGTCCTATCTAATTTTCTCAGATGGGCCCTGGATGAAGTAGGGGAGCCAGTTACATGACATGCACATTCATGGTATCAAGCAATTGACTCTGTAGTACAGGGTCCCTTTGCTACCAATCTACTGGACTTAAAGGTGTAAAAGCAGGCTGGGCACAGTGGTTCACGCCTGTAATCCCGGTACTTTGGGATGCTGAGGCAGGCAGATCACTTGAAGTCAGGAGTTCGAGACCAGCCTGGCTAATGTGGTGAAGCCCCGTCTCTACTAAACAAACAAATTAGCTAGGTGTGGTGGTGGGCGCCTGTAATCCCAGCTACTCGGGAGCCTGGGGCAGGAGAATCGCTTGAGCCTGGGAGGCAGAGGTTGCAGTGAGCCAAGATCGCGCCACTGCACTCCAGCCTGGATGAAAAAGTGAGACTCCGTCTCAAAAAAAAAAAAAAAAAAAAAATGTGTGAATGCACATTTTAAGCTAAGAATAATTAGCACCAGGACCTATGGGCAAAGAAACATCGCTGTGGTCAGTGCTGCCTAACAGTCTTCAAGGAGTGTAGGGATCTGAGCTGGGCTTGGAGGATGGGTATTAGCAAAGGTTCCTTTGGTATCAAATGACAGATACCAACCTCGCTATCCTAAGGCCAAAAAAAGAAAAGGAAAAAAAAAAAAAGAGAGAGAGAGAGAGGAATTGATTGGGTGGTTTGGAAGGATATCTGGGGTATCTCAAGGAACCACAGACAGACTTAACAACTAAGACTCAGAAATTTCAGGGACTAAAGAAACAAGCATTCATGGACATTTTCTCTAGAGAATTTCTGTTAAAGTGACTTAGCTGCCTATTATATAGGTCACTGCCTAGAAGTGCAAATTTCTAATTCCCAGGCAATAAAAATCTGATTGGCTTGGATAAACACTTTTCCTAGTTCTTTTTTTATTTAGTAGTCCGTGTGTTTTGTTTAAAAAAATTTTTAAGGCCTCTAGGCACAGCAAAGATACATGTATAAGGGATTAATAAAATAAATCTTTCAGGAATTTAGAACTGGGAGAGATTGAGACCAACTCCCTTGTTTTACAGTTGGAGATTCAGAAAAGTGTAGGTGACTTGTCTAATATTACAGAGCATATTAATATCAGGGTCAGGTTGAGAATCGCAAAATTCCCAGTACCTCATATTGCCCAGGATGTTTTCATTGGAGAGTTTTATATTTTAAGCCTGAACATCCAACCCAATAACTACCGGAAAGCTAATTCTTGCTGGGAGTCAAGAGGTACAGGCCAGCCATGCCGCTGTGCATGTGAGTAGCTGTGACCTGGGTGGGGTAAGAAATCAGGAGTGGAGCTTAGCGCAGAGGCCTTGTCCTCCATCTCCTGGAGTGGTTTCAGATCTGGCTAGATTGCTTTCATCATGACAGTGTGACCCCGTGCTCTACAGTGGAGGGACTGGCAATCACCACGCAAGCCTCTGATCAATGTTAACATCATTAAATGTGCAAGAAGCAGACATTAGGGGTTTCTCCTGTGGGATGCAACAGGAAGAACACAGCACCACCTATTCGGTATTCTTACATATACACATATACATGTAGCTGATGTCTGCACCTTAGCCATATATATATCAACATGCAAGTTTGATTAGAGTCAGGTATATGTGTGTTTGTGTGTGTATACCTGAATCTCTATGTGCACACATGTGTGTGTGCGTACACACATACACACACACTTTAATAAAGCCTTTAGCTCTGTTGACCAGCTTACAGGAGAAAGAGGTTAAAGGAGAAAGCAACAGATAAATCCAGATGTGGGACATTCTTTTTTCTTTTTTTTCTGTTTTGAGACGGAGTCTTGCTCTGTTGCCAGGCTGGAGTGCAGTGGCATGATCTTGGCTCACTGCAACCTCTGCCTCCTGGGTTCAAGCGATGCCCCTGCCTCAGCTTTCCAAATAGCTGGGACTATAGGGGCATGCCACCATGCCCAGCTAATTTTTGTTTTTTTTTGTTTTTTTTGTTTTTTTGAGATGGAGTCTCGCTCTGTCACCCAGGCTGGAGTGCAGTGGTGTGATCTTGGCTCACTGCAAGCTCTGCCTGCCGGGTTCACGCCATTCTCCTGCCTCAGCCTGCTGAGTAGCCGGGACTACAGGCACCTGCCACCGTGCCCGACTCATTTTTTTGTAGGACACGGGGTTTCACTGTGTTAGCCAGGATGGTCTCGATCTCCTGACCTCGGGATCCACCCTCCTTGGCCTCCCAAAGTGCTGGGATTACAGGTGTGAGCCACCACACCTGGCCAGATGTGGGACATTCTAAAGGACAAGCAACTGGTTTCTGCAATTAGCCAATAGCAGGAAAAAGAGGGAGATGGAACTGCTCTAAAAGAAAACAGACTTAAAGAGAAAAAACAACCAAATACTATGTGCAGACTCTGGCTGCACCTGATTCAAATGGATGAACTGTAAAGAGTGTTTTTTTTTTTTTTTTAAGAACACTACAAAATTTGATAATCTATTAGATAACACCCAGGAATTGTTCTATAACCTTATTAGGTGTGATAATAATATTATGGTTATGTTTGTAAAGGTCCGTAATTTTAAGGATTCATAGTGTAGTCTTGGGGTGAAATGACATGAGATAGTGGATTTGCTTTAAAATACTTTGGCAATCAACACTGCTGTATTCTCAGGCAAAGTAAATCCATGAGAGGCAGGCCTGGGCTGTCCATTTAGAAAGAAGAGGCTGCAGACCACATGGTGCTTCCATGCCAGGAACAGACTTGAGAGCACTATGGGGAAATGGACTTTCCCCTGTGTTGGTTCATTTGTCAGGGACAGTAAGTACTTTCAAAATTAAAGAAAAGCAAGCCACAGCTCTGAAGTGCCAATGGCTGTCAAGAACCCTGTCTGTGTTTCTATCAAAGCACCGATGCTGCTAACACATTCATCGTTTATTTTTAAACCTCCTGGGACTGCTGTTGATGTACTCTCCACAGCCTCTAGCCATTTTCCTCCTCGTTGGACAGGGTTATTAGCTTCTGCTTTCCTCTGGGGAGACCAATGAGGGAAGCTACAGAAACCTCCCTTGGCTTTTCTCTGACAGAATAAAGAAGAGCCCCCGAGAGCGGTCTAGAGGCCCCGAAAGCAGGCTGTGTATTAAGCAATGAGGCATGGGCAATGGCTGCTGTTCCATCTCTAACCTCTCCTTGGTGATGGCTCAGCCCTGGAGGAGGCCATGTGTGGGCAGCGTCTGCTGCTGGAGTTGCATTGGCAGCTGTATCTGTGTCCCTATTTCATAGACACCCACGGTGGGACAGCAGCTGGTTCTCTGGGGCTTTGAGGCCCTGGGCCTGGGACACAGCAGCCGTCAGGCTGTCCCCTTGCTGAGTGTGTGAGACCTTTCTGTCCCCTAGGGAATTCACACAACGTCCACAGCCTATGAAACCTCCCGTGTTCTCATAGATCCTAATCATGACTCAGAGAGGAAAATCATGCTTTGATGTACAGAATTCGTGTGATCTTGAGTGTGTGGATGTGGTTCAGATTTCTATACCCTGACTCACATTTTTGGCCAGCTGGGATTTCACTGTTAGAGAGGGAGTTTCTTAGACCCCTGGGAAGGGAAGAACCTCTGCTGAGCACTGTGGAAAAACTGCTGTGGGAGCAGCCAGACGATGTGGAGGAAACTCAGTTTCTGCATCTGAACAAAAGAGGATGGGATACCTGCCTGGCCTCTTTTACAGTTATGGGGAGAACAAAGGTGACTGTGTACGCATGCGCTTTAGTAACTGCCAAGTGGTCTACAGGTGGTAGGTAGGGTTTTTGATAATAGGTTTGCTTATGGTGAAAACCACTTCCTCCTTTTGAATAGCCCCTCTCTTTCTCAAGGCTATGATCCAAGGATCCTTTCATGACCACAGAAATTCAAAATAGCTTCCTGGTGCACCTGCTCCCTGTGTTTCTCCTCATCATGCCCTATTCCTTTCCTCGCCAACTCACTTGAATTCCTGAGAAAATGAGATTCCGTGGAACTATCAAGAAGAGAAAGACAACATTTGCTTTTTTGGTGCACCTGAACCTGGCATATTTTAGCAGTCCTACTTTTTCTCTTTCCCCTTCTTTTCTCTCTCTTCCCATCTCCTCCCCTTACCTTCCTTTTCCTTCCCATCCCTCCCCTCTTTCATTCCCTCTTGGTACCTTTGCTTATGATTCCAGTGAGTTATTATGAAATTTAATTAAATTTCTCACCTTGAACTTATGCATATTTATTGGACAGGCAAAAAAAAAAAAAGAGGAAAAGAAAAGATGGTTAATGTACTAATGTACCTCCTTTAGTTGAAGTTGCTTGTTTCAGTTAGAAGAGATACATTATTCCAAGGTTTGAAAAGTGACAGGAACCCCTAACTGGCTGTTCAGAAGGAGCCATCTGTGCACAGACATCCATATTCCAGAGCAAGACTGTAGCTCTAGGGGCTGGGCATGCTTCACATTCACTGGTGACCCAGGCAGGGCAAGGGAGCCCATCTGTGCTGGAACTCACTGGCATCCTTAGACGGTCATTATGGTGGGTGGCTCAGTGTTGCCATTTCCCTGCCATTTGAGCAAGGCTGTGCCCTTCCTGGTGGCAGGGTCTGTGGTATGTTTGTCTTCAATTATCTGGCACCCAGAACATTGCCTCACACATGGTAGGTGCTCAGTAAATGTTTGTGTGGAAGAGTCACGAAAAAACAGCTCCGTTTCCTATCCTGCTTTACTTTGCCTCTGTAAAGTATTGAAGAAATAGCACTCTTTTCTGTATGGGAGACTGTTCTGTAACCAGTCATACCTCAGAGGCCCCCAAGGATGGAACATCAAAGAGGTGGGGGCAGTGGGTATGTGGGAAGCTGATGTGGAAACCGGGGTAGGCCTTTTTAAGAATGGACCGCTGTGGACAGGTAGCCCATAGACTTCAAGCACTCAATTCCTGAAGCCCCTGTGCCGGCACGTGGCTCCCACCAGGAGTTTTTAGCATGAAGGGCTGTTGAAGTTTCTCAAAGTTTATCTGTTGAGATAATCATGTAGTTTTTGTCTTTGGTTCTGTTTATATGATGGATTATGTTTATTGATTTGCCTATGTTGTACCAGCCTTACATCCCAGGGATGAAGCCAACTTGATCATGGTGGATAAGCTTTTTGGTGTGCTGCTGGATTCGGTTTGCCAGTATTTTATTGAGGATTTTTGCATCGATGTTCATCAGGGATATTGGTCTAAAATTCTCTTTTTTTGTTGTGTCTCTGTCAGGCTTTGGTATCAGGATGATGCTGGCCTCATAAAATGAGTTAGGGAGGATTCCCTCTTTTTCTATTGATTGGAATAGTTTCAGAAGGAATGGTACCAGCTCCTTTTTGTACCTCTGCGGTGTTTGGTTTTCTGTCCTTGCAATAGTTTGCTGAGAATGATGGTTTCCAGCTTCATCCATGTCCCTACAAAGGACATGAACTCATCCGTTTTTATGGCTGCATAGTATTCTATAGTGTACATGTGTCACATAGAATTTGGCTGTGAATCATCTGGTCCTGGACTTTTTTTGGTTGGTAAGCTATTATTTATTTCCTCAATTTCAGAACCTGTTACCGGTCTATTCAGGGATTCAACTTCTTCCTGGTTTAGTCTTGGGAGAGTGTATGTGGCCAGGAATTTATCCATTTCTTCTAGATTATCTGGTTTATTTGTGTAGAGGTGTTTATAGTGTTCTCTGATGGTAGTTTGTATTTCTTTGGGATCAATTGTGATATCCCCTTTATCATTTTTTATTATGTCTGTTTGATTCTTCTCTCTTTTCTTCTTTATTAGTCTTGCTAGCAGTCTATCAATTTTGTTGATCTTTTCAAAAAACCAGCTCCTGGATTCATGGATTTTTCGAAGGGTTTTTTGTATCTCTATCTCCTTGAGTTCTGCTCTGATCTTAGTTATATGTTGCCTTCTGCTAGCTTTTAAATTTGTTTGCTCTTGCTTCTCTAGTTCTTTTAGGGTGATTTCAGGGTGTCGATTTTAGATCCTTCCTGCTTTCTCTTATGGGCATTTAGTGCTATAAATTTCCCTCTACACACTGCTTTAAATGTATCCCAGAGATTCTGGTATGTTCTGTCTTTGTTCTCATTGGTTTCAAAGAGCATCTTTATTTCTGCCTTAATTTCTTTATTTACCCACTAGTCACTCAGGAGCACGTTGTTGAGTTTTCATGTAGTTGTATGGTTTGAGTGAGTTTCTTAATCTTGAGTTCTAAATTGATTGCACTGTGGTCTGAGAGACAGTTTGTTATAATTTCTGTTCTTTTACATTTGCTGAGGAGTGCTTTACTTCCAACTATGTGGCCAATTTTGGAATAAGTGTGAGGTGGTGCTGAGAAGAATGTATATTCTGTTGATTTGGGGTGGAGAGTTCTGTAGATGTCTATTAGGTCTGCTTGGTGCAGAGTTGAGTTCCATTCCCGGATATCCTTGTTAACTTTCTGCCTCATTGATCTGTCTGGTGTTGACAGTGGGGTGTTAAAGTCCCCCATTATTACTGTGCGGGAGTCTAAATCTTTTTGTAGGTCTCTAAGGACTTGCTTTATGAATCTGGGTGCTCCTGTGTTGGGTGCATATATATTTAGGATAGTTAGCTCTTCTTGTTGAATCGATCCCTTTACCATTATGTAATGGCCTTCTTTGTCTCTTTTGATCTTTGTTGGTTTGAAGTCTGTTTTATCAGAGACTAGGATTTCAACCTCTGCTTTTTTTTTGCTTTCTATTTGCTTGGTAGATCTTCCTCCATCCCTTCGTTTTGAGCCTATGTGTGTTTCTGCACATGAGATGGGTCTCCTGAATACAGCACACTGATGGGTCTTGACTCTTTATCCAATTTGCCAGTCTGTGTCTTTTAATTGACGCATTTAGCTCATTTACATTTAAGGTTAATATTGTTATGTGTGAATTTGGTCCTGTCATTATGATGTTAGCTGGTTAGTTTGCTCATTCGTTGATGCAGTTTCTTCCTACCATTGATGGTCTTTACAATTTGGCATGTTTTTGCAGTGTCTGGTGCTGGTTGTTCCTTTCCATGTTTAGTGCTTCCTTCAGGAGCTCTTGTAAGGCAGGCCTGGTGGTGACAAAATCTCTCAGCATTTGCTTGTCTGTAAAGGATTTTATTTCTCCTTCACTTATAAAGCTTAGTTTGGCTGAATATGAAATTCTGGGTTGAAAATTATTTTCTTTAAGATTGTTAAATATTGGCCTCCACTCTCTCTGTCTTGTAGGGTTTCTGCTGAGAGATCCGCTGTTAGTCTAATGAGCTTCCCTTTGTGAGTAACCCAACCTTTCTCTCTGTCTGTCCTTAACATTTTTTCCTTCATTTCAGCCTTGGTGAATCTGACAATTATGTGTCTTGGGGTTGCTCTTCTCAAGGAGTGTCTTTGTGGTGTTTTCCGTATTTCCTGAATTTGAAAGTTGGCCTGCCTTTCTAGGTTGGGGGAAGTTCTTCTGGATAATATCCTGAAGAGTGTTTTCCAATATGGTTCCATTCTCCCCTTCACTTTCAGGTACACCAATCAGACCTAGATTTGGTCTTTTCACATAGTCCCATATTTCTTGGAGGCTTTGTTTGTGTCTTTTTTCTCTTTTTTCTCTAAGCTTATCTTCCTGCTTCATTTCATTCATTTGATCTTCAATCACTGATACCCTTTCTTCCACTTGATCGAATTGGCTACTAAAGCTTGTGCATGCGTCACATAGTTCTCGTGTCATGGTTTTCAGCTCCATCACGTCATTTAAGGTCATCTCTATGCTGTTTATTCTAGTTAGCTGTTCATCTAATCTTTTTTCAAGGTTTTTAGCTTCTTTGTAATTTGTTAGAATATTCTCCTTTAGCTCGGAAAAGTTTTTATTACCGATCTTTTGAAGCCTAAGTCTGTCAACTTGTCAAAGTAATTCTCCATCCAGCTTTGTTCTGTTGCTGATGAGGAGCTGTGTTCCTTTGGAGGAGAAGAGGTGCTCTCATTTTTAGAATTTTCAGCTTTTCTACTCTGGTTTCTGCCCATCTTTGTAGCTTTATCTACCTTTGGTCTTTGATGATGGTGACCTACAGGTGGGGTTTTGGTTTGCATGCCCTTTTTGTTGATGTTGATGCTATTCCTTTCTGTTTGTTAGTTTTCCTTCTAACAGTCAGGACCCTTAGCTGCAGGTCTGTTGGAGTTTGCTGGAGGTCCTCTCCAGACCCTTCTTTCCTGTGTATCACCAGCGGAGTCTGCAGAACAGCAGATATTGCAGAACAGCAAATGTTGTAGCCTGCTCTTTCCTCTGGAGGTTGCATCTCAGAGGGGCACCCAGCTGTATGAGGTGTCAGTCGGCCCCTACTGGGAGATGTCTCCCAGTTAGGGTACTCGGGGGTCAGGGACCCACTTGAGGCAGTCATTCCCTTCCGAGATCTCAGACTCCATGCTGGGAGAACCACTGCTCTCTTCAAAGCTGTCAGACAGGGACGTTTAAGTCTGCAGAAGTTTCTGCTGCCTTTTGTTCAGCTATACCCTGCCCCCAGAGGTGGAGTCTACAGAGGCAGGCACGCCTCATTGAGCTGCTGTGGGCTCCACCCAGTTTGACCTTCCAGACCGCTTTGTTTACCTACTCAAGCATCAGAAATGGCAGATGCCCCTCCCCCAGCCTCACTGCCACCTTGCAGTTCGATCTTGGACTGCTGTGCTAGCAGTGAGCAAGGCTCTGTGGGCGTGGGACCCTGTGAGCCAGGCACAGGATACAATGTCCTGGTGTGCTGTTTGCTAAGACCCTTAGAAAAGCACAGTATTAGGGTGGGAGTGTCCCAGTTTTCCAGGTACTGTTTGTCACAGCTTCCCTTGGCTATATAATGGAATTTCATGAACCACTGTGCTTCCTGGGTGAAGTGATGCCCTGCCCTGCTTTGGCTCACACTCTGTGGGCTGCACCCAGTTTCCAACAAATCCTGGTGAGATGAACCCGGTACCTCAGTTGGAAATGCAGAAATCACCCGTCTTCTGCATTGCTCATGCTGGGAGCTGTAGACTGGAGCTGTTCCTAGTCTGCCATCTTGGAACCAGGTCCCCCCAGCTTTCTTCTTTTCTAATTTAAATATTTAATGCTAGAAACCTTCCCTTTAAATACCATTTTCATTGTAACCCATAAATTCATATGCTTTGTTTCCACCTTTGTTTAATTCAGTATTTTTTATAGTTGCTCTTTTGGTTTCTTTCTTAACTCATTGGTTATTTAGAAGTTTATTGTTTAATTTCTCAAATTTATTCCTGTTGGTGATTTCTAATTTAATATTCTGGTTTTCAGAGAACTTACTTGGCGTGATTTTAACTCTTTCACATTTCTTGAGAATTATTTTATAGCCTAGCATATGGTCTACCCTGGAGAATAGTTGGCATGCACTTAAGATAATGTGTATTCTGCTTTTATGAGGTGAAATGTTCTATAAGTGTCAGTAACGTCAAGTTGATAGCATTGTTGAAGTCTTTTAACTCTTGATTTTCTGTCAAGTTTTTCCATGGAGTACTAAAAGAGAGATATTGAGATATGAAACTATAATTTTGAATAATTTTTACCCTCAATTTTGCCAGATTTTTGCTTTATGTATTTTATGGTTCTGTTAAGTACATATACATTTATAATTACTATATCTTCTCGATATATTGATCTTTTTATTTTTATGAAATGTCTCAATTTTTCTCTAATATTTCTTGCCTTAGAATATTTTTTGTTATTAAAGTAGCCAACCTAGCTCTTTTATGATTATTGTTCACATGATTTATCATTTATTCAGTTCTTTTGCTTTCGACCATTCCATGTCTGTGAATCTAATGTGTGTTTCTTATAGACAGATTTTGGTTGGGTCTTACTTTTTTTATTTTATATGACAATCTCTGTTTTTTGAATTGAATGTTTATTCTATTCACATTTAATGTCATTATTGATGTTGGTTGGATTTACATCTATTTATTTCTTCATGTCTCAGGTCTTTTTCTTCTTCTGTTTCTCTTTTACTGCCTTGCTTTGTGCTAACCAAATATTTTTTAATGTGCCATGTAATTTCTTCTGTTGACTTTTAACCATATTTTTAAATTATTTTCTTTTTGGTGGTTCAGTAATATATAATAACTTTGCTTCAGTGTCAGTCCATTTACTCCCTCACCTGTGTGCTATTATTTTCTATATATTATATCTATATAAATTCTAAATCCATTAATACACTGTTGGCATTGTTGCTTTCCATATACTTATGGCTTTTTAAAAAAATAAGAGAAGAAAGTAGAAAAATGTTATATTTATCATTTCAGATCTTTATTTATTGCTGTGTACTCAAGCAGAGACAATTCAAGATGAGGTTATGGTATAGATACAGGAAGCCATAATTCAGCTGAGCTTTAATGGATAAATAAGAGTTTACAGGTTGATAAGAAAGAATGCAAGGGCAGGCAGGATAAACTTACTGGCTGACATTTCAATTATAGTCGGTGACTCCCAGTGTCTCAGCAGATTCTATTCTCTGATATGCAGCTGCTGCAGCTGTTTTGTTTGCTTCTTTGTTTTCACTGACAGATTGGCCTGGTCAGTGTGAGTTATGTCACTCAGCGTGGTCCCTGGTCTGGTCACATGGCCATCCTCAAGGAGCTTGTGAGAAATGCAGACTTCCAACCCCCATCCACATATTCTGAATCAGAACAGGCATTTAGTAAGATCCCTACATGATTTTCATGTACTTTAATGTGTGAGAAGGACTAAGTTAGATGACTTCTTGGTATTTCTCTTAGTTCAATAATTTTAAGACCCATTGAGATATGTATACATATAAACACACACATATCTGTATTATACACATGCACAGACATTTGCATGTGTGTGTATATCTGTATCTATATCTATCTATATCTATGTATGTATGAATTGAAGCTGTCTATTTTCTTACCTTACAGCATGAAGTCTAAAAGAATAAATGTCCACCAAGAACTCAGCTATAATAGCTGTGCTATTCGCTTAATCCCAGAAAACACTTATTATTCCTAATACATTGTTTCAACTCATTTTGCATATCTATTATGATAGTATTCTTCATGAAAGTAAAGAAAGAAAAAGAAAAGAGAATGTATTTGTCAGTTTTTGCCTGGAAACTTATGCCATCCCACCGCTGAGATTCCCTGATGAGACCACTCCTGCTGCATGACCATCAGGAGCTTCTGAAATGTTGCCAGTAGTGAGAAGGGGAAAGACCAATCTCACATTTATTAGACTCTTCTTAGGAGAGAGCTATAAAAGGAAAGGAGTCGGCTAGGAAGCAAGGGGTGCTTGACCCAGTAGGATGAACTTGGCTGCTCTTCTCTTGAAGCAATACGATTAGAAAACAATTTGAATATAATACTAGCCTGATAAGGGACAAGAATCACTACTTGGCGGCATAAACAAAAGTTGACTCTTTTGTAAAAGCTCTTTTACACAGGGAATGCCCAACTCTGTTTCTTTTCACGTCAATCTACCTGAACCACCTTAGCTTATTTCCATTCAATGCTTCCAATCTCTGTAACCGCCTCACCTTAAGGAGGCACCACTGGTTTTTATTGAGAGGTGGCAGACAGAAAACAGCCATATGAAGATCATGCACACTTTTGTTTATAAAAATATCATTGAATCCCTTATCTGTAAAGTATCTCATACCTTGTATGATGAGATCAGAATTTTAGTGTCAAAAAAAGTCTTTCATGACTGAAAATTTGGTGCATTTGTTTTTTTCAGAGAATAAGAATTATATAACTCACCTGATCTCCTTTTTAACCTTGACTGACAGAAATCTCAAGGCAAACTTTATTCTGAATAGAAATAACGCTTAATTGTTAAGGTAAATTTTTAGTCCTCTTTATAGATTAATTTTCTATCCTTATCTTAACAGACTTCTTGGTTGGTTTCCCCTCCTATAGCTTTATTGAGGTTCTTTGACAAATAAATATTGTATGTATTTACAGTATGCAACATGTTTTTGTATCCATTGTGAGATGATTACCATATTTAAGCTAATTCACATATCCATCATCTCACAGTTGTCAGTTTTTGTGGTAAAAACATGTAAGATCTACCCTCGTAGCAAATTTCAAATGTACAATACAATATTATTAACTGTAGTCACTGTTATAGTTATTATAGTTATTATTAACTATAGTCACATTAACTTTCCAGAACTTACCTATCTTGTTTAACTGAAACTTCATACCCTTTGACCAACATCTCTTCATGGCCCCCATCCTCCAGTCTTTGGTGACAACCATCCTGCTCTCTCCTATAAGTTCAACTGTTTTAGATTCCACATATAAGTGAGATCATGTCGTATTTATCTTTCTGTGCCAGGCTTATTTCACTTAGTTTAATGTCCTTCAGGTTCATCCATGTTGTTGCAAATGACAGGATTTCCTTCCTTTTAAAGGCCAAATAATATTCCACTGTACATATACACTACATTTTCTTTATCCATTCTTCCTTTTAAAGGCCAAATAATATTCCACTGTACATATACACTACATTTTCTTTATCCATTTATCTGTTGATGGGCACTTAGGTTGATTCCCTATCATGGCTACTGGGAATAATGCTGCAGTGAACATAGGAGTTCAGACGTCTCTTCAAGATGGTAATTTCAGGCCAAACGTGGTGACTCATGCCTGTAATCCCAGCACTTTGGGAGGCCAAGGCGGGTGGATCACTTGAGGTCAGGAGTTCGAGACCAGCCTGACCAACATGGTGAAACCCCATCTCTACTAAAAATATAAAAATTAGCTGGGCGTGGTGGTGGGCACCTGTAATCCCAGCTACTCGGGAGGCTGAGGCAGGAGAATCACTTGAACCTGGGAGGTGGAGGTTGCAGTGAGCCAAGATTGCACCACTGCACTCCAGCCTGGGCAACAAAGCAAGACTTTGTCTCATACTAATTTCAGTTCCTTTGGATATATACCCAGAAGTGAGATTGCTGGATTATATGGTAGTTCTATTTTTAATTTGCTCTTGGCTGCTTGTATGTTTTTTTGAGTAATATGTATTTAGGTTCTTTGCCCATTTTTAATGAGTTATTCATTTTCTTGTTATTTCTTGTTATTGAGTTTAACTTTCTTATGTATTTTGGATATTTACCCCTTATCAGATATCTGCTTTGCAAATATTTTCTCCCATTTCCTACATTATCTCTTTACTCTGTTGATTTTTTTTTTCTTTGCTGTGCAGAAGCTTTTCGGTTTGATGCAATCCAATTTCTCTTTTTTCACCTTTATTGCTTGTGCTTTTGAGTTCATATTTAAAAAAAAAAAAAAAAAATTCTTGCCAAGAACAATGTCAGAAAGTTTTCTCCCTAAGTTTTCTTCTAGTAGTTTTATTTTCAGGTTTCAAGTCTTTAATCCATTTTGAGTTAATTTTTGTATATGGTGTGAGATAAGGGTTCAATTTTATTCATCTGAATGTGCATATCCAGTCTTCCCAACACCATTTATTGAAGAGACTGCCTTTACCCTATTGCATGTGTTCTTGGCATCTTTATTGAAGATCAATGGACCATAAATGTGTGGGTTTACTTCTGAGCTCTCTATTTGTTTCATTAGTCTTTGTGTCTTTTTTTAATGCCAGTACTCTGCTGTTTTGATTATTATAGCTTTGTAGTATATTTTGAGATCAGGTAATGTTTAGTTTCCAGCTTCATCTTTTTGTTCAAAGTAGCTTTGACTATTAGGGGTCTTTTGAGGTTCTATATGAATTTCAGAATTTTTTCCATTTATGTGAAAAATGGCATTGGAATTTTCACAGGGATTACATTGAATCTGTAGATTGCTTTGGGTAGTACCAACATTTTTTGTATATCATTTATTCTGACTGATGAACATGAGATATCTTTCCATTTATTTATGTCTTTTTCAATTTCTTTTACCAGTGATTTACAGTTTTCAATGTACATATATTTTTTTACCTCTTTGATTACATTTATTTCTAATTATTTTATTTTTGTTTCTCCTATTATAAATGTGATTTTTTAACTTCTTTTTGGGATAGCTCTTTGTTACTATATAAAATCTTGCTAATTTTTGACTGTTAATTTTTTATTTGCAACTTTATGGAATTAATTTAATAGTTGTAACTCTTTTTTTTTTTTGGTGGAGTCTTTAGGGTTTTCTATATAGAAGACCATGTCATCTGCAACAGAAAATTTTACTGCTTCCTTTACAATTTGGATGCCTCATATTTCTTTTTCTTGCCTAACTGCTCTATGACTTCCAGCACCATATTTAATAGAAATGGTGACACTAGGTATCTTTGTCTTGTTCCTGATCTTAAAAGCTTTCAGCTTTTTACCATTGAGTCTGTTAGCTGAGGGCCTGTCATATATGGCCTTTATTATGTTGAGATACATTCTTTCTATACCCAATTTATTGAGAGTTTTTGACATGAAAGGATGTTGAATATTTTCAGATGCTCTTTCTGCATTTATTGAGCTGATCATATGATTTTTGTCCTTCATTTTGTTAATGTGATGTATCATATTTTTAAAAATTTTTGTATATAGAATTATTCTTGCATCCCAGGGATAAATTCTACTTGATTATGTTGTATGATTTTTTTTAATGTGCCAATGAATTTGGCTTGCTAATATTTTAAGGATTTTTTGCATCTTGGTTCATCAAGGATATTGGCCTGTCATTTTCTTTTCTAATAGTGTCCTTGTCTGGCTTTGGTATCGGGGTAATACTGGCTACATACAGTGAGTTTGGAAGTTGTTCCACCTCTTCAATTTTTTGGAAGAGTTTGGGAAGGATTGGTGTTAATTTCTCTTTAAATGTTTGGAAGAATTCAGCACTGAAGCCAAGAGGTCCTAGGTTTTTCTTTATTGGGAGGTTTTTGATTTCTGATTCAATCCCTTATTCACTATTGGTCTGTTCAGATTTTCTGTTTCTTCATGTTTCAGACTTGGCAGGTTGTAGGTTTCTAGGAATTTATCCATTTCTTTTAGGTTTTCTAATTTGTTGGAGTGTAATTGTTTATAGTAGTCTGTTATGACCCTTTGTTTTATGTGGTATCAACTGAAATGGCTCCTCTTTCATTTCTGATTTTATTATTTAAGTCTTCTCTTTTTTTCTTAGTCTAGCCAAAGGTTTGCCAATTTTGTTTATCTTCTATTATTTTTCTAGTTTCTATTTCATTTATCCCTGCTCTGAAATTTATTATTTCTTGCCTTCTGTTAACTTTGAACTTAATTTGTTCCTTTTTTTCTGGTATCTTAAGGTATACACCTAAGTTGGTTGTTTGAGATTTTTCTTTTCCTTAATGGAGGCATTTATTGCTATAAACTTCTTTCTTAGAATTGCTTTTGCTGCATTCCATAAGTTTTGGTATGCTGTTTCTATTTTCATTTGTCTTGAGGTATTTTTCAATTTTCCTTTTAATTTCATCTTGATTCATGGGTTCAGGAATTCAGGAATGCATTGTTTAGATTCCACATATTGGTGAATTTTCTAATTTTCCTTCTGTTGTTAATTTCCAGTTTCATAGCATTGTGGTCAGAAAAGATAACTGCTGTAATTTCAGTCATCTTAAATTTGTTAAGACTTGCTGTGTGTACTAACATATGATCTATCCTGGAGAATGTCTCATTTGCACTTGAAAGAATGTATATTTTGCTGCTGTTAGATGGAATGTTCTGTATGTATCAATTAGGTCCATTTTGTCTACAATGTTGTTCAGTTTCAACATTTCCTTATTTATTTTCTGTCTCAATGATTTATCCATATTAAAGGAAGAGCATTAAAATATCCTGCTGTTATTGTATTGTTGTCTATTTCTTCCTTCAGTTCTGTTAATATTTGTTGCATATACTGGGATACTCTGATGTTAGGGGCATATTTATTTACAATTGTTATGTCTTCTTCATGAATTAACTCCTTTATTGTTGTATAATTACCTTCTTCCTCTCTTGTGACAGTTTTTGACTTAAAGTCAAAGGTGTCCTCATATGGCAGAAGGGATAGTGAGCTCTCTTTGGCCTAATCCTATTCACGAGAGCTCTGTCCTCATAACCTAATCACCTCGCCAAAGGGTGCACCTCCTTATTCCAGCAAATTGGTGATTAGGCTCCAATAGATGAATCTGGGGAGACACAAATATTCAAGACCCCAGCACCCTACATGGAGGGTCTCTCTCTGCGCCAGGCTGCAGGCTTAGGGAAGGCTGATGTGGATCGTGTGGAGCTGTCCTCCTACCCTCTTCAATGCATCTTTTCATGTTTCTGCACTCCACCCAGGTGTTATAATTTCTCGCATGGATTCTTTAGTTCTTATAAAAGTATTTTCTTTAGTGGCTAGTTTTCCAAAGTGATGTTTCTCTGAGGAAATGCATACTGAAAAGTCCTGTTCCACCACCTTGTTCATATCATTCTCCAGACATCTTTGATTGGAAGAAACTTTGAATATTTTTGGACTCTGATAGTATGTAAATTAAGCATGATTTATTCCTAAAAGTAGTCATGCTCTGTCTGTAAGGGCTATGAGCAAAATAGTGAAGTTCAAGAACTTCCTTTCCTCTGTTTTGAGCTTTCCCCGCCTTTTCCATGGTCCTTTACCCACCTCAGAAATCCTATTCTCTTATATTCTTCCGTTTGTTGCCCTGTCCTTCCACAACCCAAAGTATAAGTGACATAATAGCTTTAATTATTACTCTTCAAAAGAGAATTGTATTTTTATAGGGCTCAAAGCCCTAAAATAAGGGGTGCATGTCTCTGTTGATGAGATGTCTGCTTGTGCCAAGCAGGTCTTCTCCGCATATTTGGACATTCTTGGTGTTTCTCTTCCAGTGGTTCCCAGACACTGTCACATTGACTTTCTGCATCAGAATGACCTGGGGAGCTTTAAAAACATCAGGATGCATAGGCCCTAACACCCAGAGATGCTGATTCAGTAGGTTTGAACTGGAGACTAAGAATCTGTATTTTTACCACATTCATCCCTTCCCTCTACCTAGATGATTTTCACCATCACAATACCATTTTCAAAAAGTGAAAAATGTGATTCTCATATAAACATAGTGGAAACTTGGGAAAGTTTAATTAACTCATTAAAGAACAAACCAGCAGGAGAATAAAGCCGGGCAAAGCAGGATATGAGTAACAGCTAATGAAAGACAGGCTACTGGGATAAGAATGCCAAGACAGATACAAAATGGGTTAATGTTGTACAAAGCAATAAATATTAACTTTCAGGGTTATCTTTTCCATTGGATAATAGTCATTTGTATTTCTACTGGACAAAAATAATTTTCAATTTTTCAATCTTCTACAAGTTAATTCTAACTTCACAAACTCTGGACTGTCATCAAAGGTCAAGGGTAATTGGAATAAGAGTACAGTCCTCCAGAGAATTAGCCTTTCAGTGGGTGGGCCTGTTACACAATGTTCTGTATGAAGCCAAAAGGGCATGCTTTCATCCTTTTGCATTATTTCAAAGTTTTGGATTTTTTTTCCCATAACACCATGTACAATCATGCTTAGAAAAAACTAGTATAGTTCACGTGTATATAAGCAAACCCAAAACATTTGGTGCCAGATTAGCTTAGATTTCAATTCCTCTAGAGATCCTTTCCTGGGACCCCCAGGTTCCCCTCTTAAATTTTCTTTGTCAGGAATTCTAATTGTCCGTGTTTACCACCAGACTGTAAACCCCATGAGGGCAGGAATGCCTGGTTTGTTTACGGGCTGTATTCTTAGGGTTCTGATAGAGAAGCTGGCACATAGGAAGCACCTCACCTAATAAATGCTTCTTGTTTCGATGGATGAAAGTGGTTATCTCAGACCAGGTTAGGGTCAAGTGGAACAAAAGTCGAATATACTGGTTGGTACAAAAGTAATTGTGGTTTTTGCCATTACTTTAAATGGAAGTAACCTCTCCATTACTTTAAATGGAAGTAACCTCCTGAAAAGCCACACTTCCAATAGTGGAGGTGCCACCTTTTGTAGGTGAGGCGGATGGCAGTGTGTGTACATGCTTTTGCACCAACCTAACAGTAGATTCCGAGCAAACTCAGCCAGCTGCTTTCTTTGGGCAGCCTCTGACATTCAGTGGCTTCTTGGCCATATTTCTTTCAATGAAGGGCCAACTCAGTTTTTTTTTTTACCTTCAACATGAAGAATTGAAAGTCATATGTATGTATGCAAAACAAATCAATCATAATCAACCTCAAAAAGCAACTATTCCAGTAGCTCAGGGTATGTGGTGGTGCTGGGCTAGGCTCCTGGAGAGAAGACATTCAACATTATCAACACTACTTGGGATTAGGCAAGAAAGCTGATCTATATGATCATTCTTCTTCCCAGTTTATTCACATACTTAGGTTCATGCTACTTCTGGGAGTCAGGGTAATTTTGAGTCCAATAACTAAGAATTCACAGAGGAAAACAGACCCTTGTTTATCATCCTGACTGCCATAATGTTGGAGCTGTGACCAGCCATGAAGGAGGCTCCATAGATGACACATGCCCATGCTTAGAGCACATGTCAGGCCACAGACTGGCAGCAGGGTTTCATTTTATAAAGAACGTAGTGCAGTCATCAGCAGCCAGTTCTCATTGTGAATACCCTATGTGAGAAGAATGAAAATGGAAGGGAATGTGGTTCTTAAGGCTATGAAAACTTCTCTGCCTACTATCTGTTATATGAAGCTCTAATCAAAATATCAAGAACATGGCCTAAGTGTCGAGTAGACTGATACTGAGGAGTGTCCAGAGACTTACTGTCTGAGCCTGAATTCAGAAAGAAACAAGTCATTTAACAAAAAAAGATAAGCAGCAGATGCACTTCTTAGAAGAAGGAAGAATAAAAACAAAAGATTCCATCAAGAACAGCTCATGTGTTCAAGAATCCTGGTTATTTTTGCCTTGCACCTTCCATATGCAGGTTATTTGCAAAGTTTTTGCAGCTGTCTAAAAGATCACCTTTCCAAACTCTAAAGTAATACTCATTATCCAAGGCCCAGATCACAAACAACTTCTTTCTGAAGCCTTCCCAAATGGAATTGATTTCTTTTTCTTTTGTGCATCCACAGTGTGGGATCTGTTCCTTCTCACTGCCCACTTCATATTAGAGTTATTCATTCCTGTGTCTAGAAGGCAGGGTCCAAGCCTTATTCACATCACATGTGGTGTGCTTATCTCAATGAACTTCAAATAGTGGTGCTTAAAATAAATTAAATCCAGTGAAAACTCATCCAGGATTAGCTCAGTTTTTAAGAGTGGTGCAGATCTGTCTTTAACCCAGAAACTCTGACTATGCTAAGGGTATATGAAGCATAGCCAAATTGCTCTTTTTCAAGAAACGTGGAAAAGAAGTATCTCAGTTTTCATTCTGGCATATGCTTTATTATGTATGCATACAGGCACATGGGGAAACTGTCTTCTTCTCTTTTCTTAATCCTGGCATTATTTTTGCTCGATCTCCTGACCTCCTGGATGTTTTCCAAGTGAGTAATACAGCAGCTTGGGAGTGCTGCGTCTAAATCACACGGTAAATTAGTTTCATCTCACATTGCTAAGTTGGACCCACTGGTAGAAGATGCCTGGACTGCTTGTTCAGGACTGTGAGATGGTTGAAGGTGTGAGGTGAGAGCACCAAGGATGAATGGCAGTGTCTGCTGTGAGCACAGGATGGGACCAGATAGGTGAGGCAGATGACAGTGTCCTATTCTTGCTGTCTCTGGTCTGGATGAATTACTTATGGTAGCTCTTGTGCAAGGAAACTGCTGTTGAGAGTCTAGAATCAAAACTTCACAGAATATACTTATTGAAAAGGCCCACATGGCAGGGCATGGTGACTCATGCCTGTAATCCCAGCACCTTGGGAGGCCGCATAGAGAATACCACCTGAGGCCAAAAGTTCAAGAACAGCCTGGTCACATAGTGAGGCCCCATATCTACAAAAAGTAAAAAAGTTAGCTAGGCATGGTGGCAGATACTAGTAGCCCCAGCTGTTTGGTAGGCTGAGGTGGGAGAATTGCTTGAGCCCAGAAGTAACTGCTTGAGGCTTAATCCCAGGGGATTGTTTGAGGCTGCAGTGAGCTGAGATTGTGTCACTGTACTCCAGCCTGGGTGACAGCAAGACCTTGTAAAGGAAGGAAGGAAGGAAGGAAGGAAGGAAGGGAGGGAGGGAGGGAGGGAGGGAGGGAGGAAGGAAGGAAGGAAGGAAGGAAGGAAGGAAGGAAGGAAGGAAGGAAGGAAGGAAGGAAGATGAGGAGACCACAAGGACATCAAGTATGCAGCATAACTTTACTACACAGTGTTAGCATTTTAAGGATAGTGAATATTTAATATTGTTTACAATAAATATATAGAATGTACAATCTTAACCATTTCTATGTATATAATTCAGTGACATGAGTGTATTCACATTGTTGTGCTACCATACCCATCCATCCACAGAGCTCTTTTCATATTGCAAAACTAAAACTGTCTGTTAAACAAATTCTATTTTTGCTGGATGGATATTTCTTTTTAATAAAAGAAATTAATAATTATAGGAAATTTAGAATATCCAAGAATATAAAAAAGAAGGAAAACCTCATTCAGAGTGGAACCATTAATGTGTTGATGAACATCTCTCTTGATCATCAAGGCTGCGACCTCATTTTTCTTTGACTTTTTGAGATCTGCTCCCAGGCAATAACTGGTACCCACTCATTCATACAGGTTAAAAACCTTACTATGATACTCCTTCCAAAGCCACTGTAATTATTTTTCAGGAGACAGATTCCTTTTTTTACTTTAAACTAAAGGAACAAAGATCTAGTTACGGATATTCAGCATCATTTATTCAGCAGTCATCACTAAACAAACATTTGTTGAGTGTCTATCATGTGTTGGGTAGCATTCTGTGCAATATATTTAATAGATATAGTGTTGAACAAAATAGATGAAAGCCCTACCCATCAGGGAACGGAAATTCTCATACAGAGAGTGACATTAATGACATTTACTAACCTGTAAATATATGCCTATCTATAATATTAAGTCCTTTAAAGAAAAATTTAAAAAAAGTAATGAGGACCAGGAACACTGGCTCACATCTCGAATCCCAACACTTTAGGAGGCTGAGAAAGGAGGACTGTTTGAGGTCAGAAGTTCAAGATCAGAATCTCTACAAAAAGATTTAAAAAGAAAAAAAGAAGGAGGAGGAGGAGGAGAAGAAGGAGAAGGAGAAGAGGAAGAAGAAGAAGAAAAAGAAGAGGAGGAAGAGGAGGAGGAGGAAAGCAAGGAGGACAAGGAGTGCTGGTTGGGAGCTCTGAACATTTTTGATTGTGTGATCAGGGAAGGACCTTCTAGAAGGTGACATCAAAAGTGTACATGTACCTGAGGGTGAGGGATGAGGGCAGAATTTGAGGATAGGGACCTTGAAATAACATTTCAATCATCCTCTCCTGGGCCTAAAGCAACACTAACTCTCTGCTTAGACCCCTGAATTTTTCTGAATTTATATTTCAGATGAATTTGAAAAACATTTTTAAAAACATTCCTATATTGCCACAAAACCTCCAGATAAAGCTGTGGGTGTATAGCTGATGAAAGACAGACTTACTTAAAGCTCCTGCTCTGTCCTTGGAGGAGCTGAATCACAGCTTATTCTTAAATATTCTTCCCGGATCCCCAAACTGTGTGCCAATTACAAATTAATAAATAGAAAAAATGGAGTTTTCCCCACTCTTTCCCAGTAGACCCCAGAAAGGTTGAAATTTTATCCAAATGGGGTCTCTTACTCCCCACAGATTTCAAGTTTTTCTGTACTCAATTCAAAATTGGAAGCAAGCAGGATCCAGCACGTAAGGCCATTTCCTCTTCAAAGCCCTTGAGATCAGACTGTTCTGGGAAGGACTCTTTGGAACCTGTGGAATGAAGACATGTTTCAAACCAGGAGCTCATGCTGTCCATGGATGGTGAGACTTTGTTAGTGGGACCATTATATTATTAAAAAGCCACTACTCACCATCCCCAGACAAGAGATTTTTCAAAAGAAAATCATTCGTACACCATCATTGTGATTTGCAATGAAACAGTTTATTGTGATTATGAAGCTGAAAATGATAGAAGGATATATACATACTTTACTTGTAGAGTCATGCATATAGTTTTATTTGCCTTTCACAATACCCATGGGAGGAAGGCGGGACAGGTGTTATAATTTCCATTTTTCAACTGCAAAACCTGAGACCTCCAAAATTTGGTGACTTGTGTAAGGTCTCACATCAGGGTACAATTCTGCATCTCCTGATTGCTTGACCAAATTCCTTTTGGTCATGCCTTGCATTTGACCCAAGTGTCCCAAATCAACAAAATATCTTAAGACTTTCTGGTTCTGACTTTTCTTCCCAGTAGAAAAAATAACTGTATTTCAACCTTGCCAAACTTGGCATTTTCTTCCAAGTAGTTCTTGGGCTGATTTTGGCAACTCTTGGGACTGAGATGGACTCACATCACTGCCTGTAATTGATGTAAGTGAATAAAATGGACTCATTTTAAGTCTTGCAGAGGCTTTAGTTTGGATTAAGTGGGTAAAATTTCCAGGAAGCAAGGTTAGTCCTTTTTATTCCTCCCAGAGCTGGACACTAACTTTTGTCTAGATTAGGTCATTTCTATTAAGAGCTGGCACCCAATTCTGGTTGGCACGGTCCCTCCTTTTGCACTCGATGTATGTAACCATGCTGCTTTAGCTGTGGGGTTTCAAACAACGCAAACTTATTATCTTACAGTTCTGGAAATCAGTTGCTTGAAATGGGTCTCAGTGAGTCAAAATCAGTGTTAGTAGGGCTGTTTTTCTTGTGCAGACTCTTGGGAGTTTCCAAGGAGACCCTCTTGGGAGTCACTTTCCCAGCTTTTCCAGCTTCTAAAGGTCACTTGCCCCATTTCTCCATCTTCCAAGCCAGCAACATTGGCCCAAGTCTTACTCATACTGCCATCTCTCTGATTCTTTCTGTTGTGCCTCTGTCTTCTAGTTATCTTTTCAATTAAGTCAGGCCTACCTTGATAATACTGGCTAGTTTCCTTATCTGAAAGTCAGCTGATTAGCAACTTCAATTTCATCTGCAACCTTAATTCTCCTTTACCATGTAATCTAACATATTCACAGGTTCTGGGAATTAGAACCTCTTTGGACCTCTTTGAGGGGGCTATTATTTTGCCTACCAAACATACCTTCTCTTATTTTCTTTTATTTAACAATATGCATTTTGGTATGTAACAATTTGAGTAGTTTCCTATCATGCCACTACATGTTCCTGAACATGGTAATAAGTGGGAATCTATTTTTCCATAAAGAATATTTGAGCCAAATAAATTATAGCTAAAACCCACAAATACTATAAAAGACATGGACATTAAAAACCTTGTAAGTTATTTGGAATAATAAAATGAAGCTATAAGTCCTATAAAACAGCCATGTTCTGTACAATCACTACATATTTCCATATACCTAAAATTTAAAAACATGCAAAATGCAATTCTGTTGCATCATCTAAATATGATTGAAAACTAATATCCTGGCAAATCAAACATCTATAAAATAATAAGAATTTTCCTTATGAATTAAAAGGGCTTTCGAAACAGTGATTTTGATAACCCCTATGCCTCTAAAAGCTTAATGATGTTATTATTTCTCTGTAGCTAGCAGAGACATTAAAAATCACCCCCTTGGCTTTAGAGATATGTGTTTCACAAATTATTTCCTCTTCTGGTGTTCCTCTTTTGCCGTGAATGAAGTAAACATGTGACTGACTGAATAGAGGCAGTACGGTTGGAACCAGAGGCCCGGAGCAACATCAGTGAACTGCACAGCCCACTTCCATAGTGTGAAGACCTCCTGGATGACCTCTTGTCCGGCACAGCACTCCTGTTGGCTGTTCTTTATCAACTAGCCTCGGCATGAATGGTTGCCTCCCCAGGGCATTTTTTTAACAGCTTTAAAACTTTTTAGAAAAAATAGGTGCCAGTTCTAACTCTGTTGGTTTATCTACTGATTATGATCATCTCTCACCCTGTACTGTTGCCTATTAGTGAGTTTATTTCATGTAATTTCCAATTTCCTACTTTATAGATTTGAAAGACATGTTTGTTCTTCATTTCTTCCCTTTATTTTCCTTGCTCTTGTGCCATCTTTTCCTGTCTCACCTTTCCCGTTTCTCCTGTTATTTTTTCCCCGTCTTTTCTTTTTCTGGTATAGTTTCCTTCTCTCTTCCTCCCTATCATCTTCTCTCCCTCCTCTTCCCTGCCTTTAGCCACTTTACCTGGGGACCTCTAATTAGAAACATAATTGCACAAACTGATGACTGGCTGTTAGGAACAGAATGTACTTTTTAAAACTTCAATTAAAATCATGCTTCCCACATGAACAAATATCCCTAAAACATCCAAGCTATTTGTATATATCACTTAGTGTCCTAAAAAAAAATTCTTTTTTGCTAAAACATGTTACCATTCAAATCATTGCATTTAGAAAAGTATAATAAAATATTGTAATACATTCTATCTGGCTACAAAAAATAACACAGCTAATATAAAGATTGGATAAATACAGAAAGGCACAAAGAGGAAAATAAAAATTAATTGTAATCTAATTATGCAAAGAAACGCACTAGCAAATGCTTCAAAAATAACTTTATTTTTAGTATAAAAGAAATATATATCTAATGTGACAAGTTCAGAATTTTTACTGAAAGTATAAAAGAGAAAAGGACCATTATCCAACCATTCAGGAACGACTATGATTAATATTAAAACATATGTATTTCTTTCCTGTATTTCCTATATATTTCTACAAAGTTGGAATCATGTTGAACACACAATTTTCTTTCATTTAAGTTTATGTAATGAACATTTTTCCATGTCGTTAAAAATGTAACACATTTTTTATTTGCTGCATGACATCCCATTGTGTAGATGTGCAATTTGTTTGCCAGGCAATTATTATTGGTCATTAGTTTGTTTCCTAGCATTCATCATTATCAATAATGCAGTGGTGGATATGTATCTTCGTGCACAAGCTGACTTCCTTATTTTGGATCAGTTCTTTCAGAGAGAATTTTACAGATGGAGTGTTGAGATCAAAAGTATGTATTTCTGAGGCTCTCAATGCATACTGTTCTGAAAGGCAGATGCAGTCCTCACTTTCCCACAGTGTCTGTTTGACCACGATATGATGACATTGCCAGATTGATAGAGTAATTGCACAGTTTTACTAGGGGATAATTTTAAATTTTCATTTCCAACTTTGACTGGGATCAACCTTCTGTCAATTTTAATACTAATAAAAAAAGAATGAGTTCTTTGTACCTTTTTTTTAAACTACACTTAAAAAATTTTAGACTGTTTTTAAAATTACAGAAAAGCTGAAAAGATAGTATGGAGAGAGCCTTTGTGTACCTGATATCCAGTTTCCCCTACTGTTAACATCTTATGATATCAAATTATATTTGTCAAAACTAAGGAACCAACATTGGTATGTTACTAGTAACTCAATTATACACTTTATTTAGGGTTCACTAGTTTTCCCCTAATGTCATTTTTTCTGTTCTAGGAATATCCAGGCCACCACATTACAATTAATTGTCATCTCTCCTTAGCCTGATGTATTGGTCAGATATTTTGTAGAATATTCCTAAATTTGATTCGTCTAGTGTTTTTCTCATGGTTAGACTGGGGTTATGGGTTTTGGAGAAGAACACAGCAGAAATAAAATGCCACTCTCATCATGTCATATCAAGGACACATGTATCAGTAAGACTTGATGCTAACCTTGATCACGTGGTTGAAGTAGTGCCTGCCATGTTTCTTCATTGTAAAGTAACTTTTTTCCTTCTCTTTTAATACTCTACTCTTTGAAACCAAGTCACTAAACACAGGGGACAATTAAGTTCCACCTCCTGGGGGAAATATTAAACTACTTGGAATTCTTCTGTACAGGAAGATGTTTTAGATATCTTCAGATGTAGACTTAGGACTTACAGACTTAGGAAGTATAGATGACAACTGAAGATTTACCGGATTGTAATAACCTATGGCTAAAAAAAAAGTGGTGTTTCCTGTTATATCTAAATTTAAATCAAAGATACTCAAGACAGTGAGCAGTTAATCACATCATCTGAAAGACAGTGAGCATTTAATCACATCATCTGAAATTTAATCATCTGAAAAGATGGACAAGAGAAAGGAAAATAAAGGGAAGAAATGAAGAACAAACATGTCTTTCAAATCTATAAAGTAGGAAATTGGAAATTACATGAAACCGCACTAATCACATCATCTGTACTTTAATCTTATGAAATTAAGTGTGTCACATAGAGATAACCACTGGCAAATATTTTTTAAATAACTGTTTTGTTTATAAAAAATATAGAAATTATAGAAAAAGCATAAAAGAGGCAAGAACCATTATGTTTATGTTTTTTTCTGTGGTCAGAGTTTATTGGTTATACTTTTGTGCTCTGCTTAAGAATGCTCTTCATTAGCGATCTGGGGGTCATGACTTAAGTGTCAGACAGGCTGTCATTTGCTTCCAGCAAGTTCATCTCCAACAACATTGCCTTGATCAGGGTTAAGGTTACTGAAAAATGGAGGGTACATTTTACTTTTAAGAAATATTCTGCTTTTTAATGTGCTTGAAGTAAGTATGAAATTATTTTAAAAAATTGTATCCAGATGCAATATGTTAAACTTGATTAGATTTTGGATTACAAACAAAGGCAGAACCAATGCAAAACTAAGATGTTTTGGGGACAATTTGAGAAATTCGAACATGGAATGAAAATAAGGTTATTTTAATGGTGGCATATTTACTAATTCTCTCAGGGGAAGTAACAGAACTATGGTTATACAGGAAAATGTCTGCTCCTTAAGACTTGCCTGATGAAGTATTTAGGGCTAACTTGCCATGATGTCTGCAAGTTACCTTCAAACGGTTGAGAATATATGTTAGAAATCAAAGTTGGCAAAATACTTGTTGAATCTAAGGGCGGACATATGAGCGTCTATTTTTAAATGCTAAAATTTTGCAAAATAAAACACTGGGAAAAGAAAAAAGATCATTCACATTATTCTTTAAATCAACCTTTCCCCTGTAATTTAACACCCAGGCCTCCCTGCCTAGCTTGCAGAGAGACTGGGACTGTTTGCAGTGGGTTGGTTTTGGTGTGTTATGTTCACATGCAGAATAGCACTGCTTTAAACTGTTTGTAGGCAACTTGGATGCTGAGAGAATGGTAAGAATCGGAGGTGCAGGTAGGGGTGGGAGTTGAACTCTAATGAAGTTGCCTCGTCAATTTAGGGCCTTGTTTCAGAAAAAAAATCATCAAACTTTAGTAGGCACTTAGCCATTCTATCTTCAATGTTGTCACTATATATTTTTCCCATTTTAAAGCTCATTTCCTGGACCCCACCCCATCTACCATGGAGAAAGTAGATCTTTTGATTAAGTCCTACCAGAAGAAGTAAGTCCTTATTAGACTGAAGTTTTGCCTTACCAATCTCTTCCCTGAAGAGTTTAATTCTTGTGAAGGAAAAAAATTATTCTTTTTCCACTATTTTATTTTTCCAAAGCTGATGGCATTGGAGTGCTGGACTCTCAATATTCAGTCTGGTGTTATTTCAAGAGGAATATTAACAAGCTACAGTATGTTTCAGGGAGAATGACCAGACTGCTGAAGAATTAGCACAGTGGGAAATGTCAAATGGTCAAAAGGAATGGAAGCATTTAACGTGAAAAGAGAAATCTTCGTGGCACATGATAAATGTCATCCAATCTATTTAAAGATATATTGTGTATAAAAGATATTAGACATATTCAGGTATAGTTCCAGAAGGCAGAACTAAGATGATGAACAGAAATTATAAGGAAACAGATTTTTTATCATGCCATAAAGGGAAGAGATTTCTAATTAAAGTAGTTTAACAATCATAGATGACTTGAGAAATAGTCGCTCCTTGCTGGAAATGCATTTGTATGTGTAGACGAGCATATTTGAGGAGGCGGCTCCAGCATCAGCTGAAAACAGAGCCCTTGCAGTGTCTTACAGTGCTAAGATGATCTGGTTTTATAGAAGAAGCCAGTATTGTTTCTTAATGAATGCTATGTGCCAGGCACTATAGCCCTGTAGGTGCTTCCTCATAATATTTCCTTTGTTCTTAACAGCTGTATCAAGTATGCATTCCCTGTTTCTCCTATGAAAAGTCTGAGACTCAGCCATCAACCCATTTGACCAAGGTCACACAGAATCAGTATAAGAACTCAGATCCACATTAGCTCTAAAGCCCAAGCTCTCCATTCCATATCAATAGTTTTGAATCTGGAACCAGAATTTAAAAGAAATGAAATAGAGTGACACAGAATGGAATATATCAGAATCTCTCCCACATAGGAAAAGGTGGAAGCATTGTTTCCTGCAACATTTGTTTGCACGTGAACTGGTTGTGATATGAAATGGATTTTATACTGTGGGTCACAGCCAATGCCCTAATGTCATGGTCCTTTGGCCTCCTGGACTTCCCTGAATGGGTCTACTTTGTTGATCCATTTCCATGACCACTCCCTAGGGTGTGTTAGTTTCCTAGGGCTGCTTTCACAAATCACCACAAAGTGACATAAAACAACACACACTTATTCTCTTCTAATCCTGGGAGTCAGAAGTCAAAAATCAAGTGTTGCCAGGGCTGCCTTCCTTTTGGAGGGTCCAGGGGAAAATCTGTTTTCTTGCCTTTTTCATTTTCTAGAGTCACTTTGGCTCCTGGCTCCTTCATCACATCACTCCAACCTCTTGCCCCTGTCACTTCATCTCCTACTTGTGCGGATCCTCTTGCCTTCCTCTTATAAGGGCCCTTCTGATTACATAGATCAACCCTGATGGTGCAGGACAGTTGCCCTGTCTCACTTTTAACATCCGCAAACTCCCTTTTGCTGAGTAAAGTAAGATATTGGCAGGTTCCAGGGATTAGGACGTGTACAGCTTTGGGGGACTATATTCAGCCTACCACACCAGGCTTGCTTTACAAATTCTGAATGCTCAAACTTAAACAGTCCCCTTTCTGACCTCCCCTTCCTCTGCATTTGCCTTCTTTGTCATTTCCCTTGACTTGCTTTTCACAATCTCAGCTAAGCCTTTAACCTGGCTGCATAAAAGCTCAGTTCCTTCTCCCATCCGTCAGAGCAGCTTCCCAAATGCCCGTCTACTTGCCTTAAGCAGATGATCTTACCTCATACTTAAAGAGAAAAAGAGGTTCCTAGTGTGTATTGCTTCAGCTCCCGTCCTGTCTTTTCTCCCTGTGCCATCCTGGAAGGAGGACACAGCACTGCTAGTCACTCTGAAGTACTAGAGAACAACGAATAGTTAACTGAAGATGTCATTTGTACATTTTGTTGTACATTTGTAAAGGAGATTATGTTGTACATTTCCTATCATGCTCTATGATAGGAAAGATTCCTGTGAACCTTTCACTTTGGCTGCCAGCTGCTGCATCTCCCTCCATGGATCTTTTCCCTTCTAGCCTCGTCATCTCCAGCTCACCCCTTTCTTTGTATGTGGGTTATTTCCAGGCCTCCTAACTTTTTTCTTCTTTTATTTATTTATTTATTTATTTATTTATTTATTTATTATTTTGAGACGGAGTCTCACTCACTCTGTCACCCAGGCTGGAGTGCAGTGGCACGATCTTGGCACATTGCAACCTCCGTTTCTTGGGTTCAAGCGACTTTCCTGTCTCAGCCTCCTGAGTAGCTGGGACTACAGGCACATGCCACCACACCTGACTAATCTTGCATTTTTAGTAGAAATGGGGTTTCATCATATTGGTCCAGTTGGTCTCAAACTCCTGACCTCAGGTGATCCACCTGCCTCTCCCTCCCAAAGTGCTGGGATTATAGGTGTGAGCCACTGTGCCTGGCCCCGTTCTTTCTTAAACATGATTATTTCAGACTTTCTCAGCTCCTCTCCACCACCCCTTTAATGTTGTCTTCAAGGATGTGAAAGCCTATTAGACTAAGTGGGAAGATTTTTCTTGCCCCCAGCCAAAAAATACTACAGTTACTCAGACCTATTCTCCTTGCAGGGTAGTGGGGGATTACATATAACTAAAATGAATTTATTCTGCTATAATTATGATATTAGTGGGCCATAGAAAATGGAGACAGTGGGTGTGGGCACATTCTGTAAAGAAAGACCCTGTGGTAAGTCAAATCTTTCTTTGCCTTTTTGTTTTAGAGACATGATGCAGATATAAATATTTATTAATGTCCTCATTTATGTCTCTAACATCTCATTCAATCTCCTCTTCATTTTGCTACCCTTTCTCTGCTGTGACTCTTGGTGAGACCAACACTACCAAATTCCTCCTGGTTAGCCTATGTCCATCACTAAGCCATCAGAGATGATATTCCCCTCTACCCCAGATCATTGTGAAACATACCTGGAATGCTGTGTGTGAGGCCTTCACAGTAAGGAGGATGGTCACTACATGGCCACGGCAACAGCCTGGCCTGGCTGCTCCTCCTTCCAAGGTGGGAGCACTCCCTCATCAGGGATCCTTGCCCATCAGGGTGGGAGAAGAAGGCCCAGGGCCATGTTCTCCTCAGCCTCGGAAGGGCTTTGTGTCCTTCCATTGAAGAATGGTTTCTGGTTTGAAAATGGTGAGCTACTGGGGTATTATGAAAAAGTAGTGCTGTGTCAAGGCTAAATCTACCATAATGGCTTTTTGCCTCCCCCGGGGAAAGTGCTTTCACTCCTGGAAGCCGGTTCTCTCCCATTGTTCTCCCTAACATGTTTCCTGGGCTCCCCATGTGCTAGCAAGTTTTCCTCTTCCTTTTAGTCGGACACTATTTTCTGGTGAGACATGGCAAATTTGGGTTTGTGGATTGCTGCTTAGAAGCACACACGCACACACACACACGCACACACACACACACACACACACAAAGCAAAGACAGAAATGATGAGAAGCAGAAAACTTTTCTGATAGAAGATTATTGGGTGCAAGATAAGTAGTAAGAAATGACCAGAAGACTCTGGCATTGCTCAGGGCTTCGAAGAACCATGTTTTCAGTGATGTCATTTATGGGGCTCCTACCCATGTCCCTGAGAACAGTGTTAGAGAGAAGTTCTGATGAGCTTTTTGGATGCTACAGTGTCTCTTAGTTGCTGCTCCTTGATTTCATTGGCTTGTCCAGAAATTCATGGTTTGAGATGTCATGAAAATTCCTTTCCTAATTTTCAAGAAGCCCTGTCAAGTTCTTCAGCGTGTATATCAGTCCAGCTTCTTTCAGAATGCCCATTTTCTTCTTGACATGAAATAAATTCACATTTATTTTACATTTCAAATGCAAAACATTTATTCAGCCAGGGTACCTGCCTACTGGAATGTTTTTCAAATCTTTTTTTTTTTTTTTTGGCATCTTTTTATCGTCCTAGTCTGCCAAAATCTTATAGACATTGTGAACCTTGAATTCAGGGGAATTGTCTTCACAAACTGCAGTCAACAATTGTCACAGTTGGAACTTCTTTTGATGAGGAAGGTTAACTAAGTGTTAATTGGGGCCATTACTAGTACTTCTCTATATCCTTAATGCTATGCCAGTTGGAGGTGGGAGGTGGGAGGTGAAAACAATTAAGCACCACATGATGGAAGAATGCAGTGCCTTCAAAAGGGTGGTACATGGATTATCTATAGCAGAAACCTCAGGATGCTTGCTACAGTGCAGATTCCTGGGCCTCACACTGGATTTACTGAATCTCTGTGCAGGGCTCCTGGGCATATGCATTTTTAACAAGCTCTTCATATGATTCTTTTGCACATTAAAACTAGGGAACCCCTGGACTAGCGGGTCACCTAATTAATGCCTTATTCTCTTTGGTGGTTGCATTTTTTATTTCTAAAGATCCACTTTATTGGACTGAATGGCTGTCTATCAATGACTTACTCTTCTTTCTGTAGGAACAATCGTTTGTGAATTTGTGGGAGCAGCTGTTGGGAATCAAAATGAAATAAATGTACTCAGTTCCAAGTGCTATTAAGTGAGAAACAAAGATAATTAACTAAAAGGCAACTTTTCTAGTTTTATGTGAGCAGAGGGTTTTCTTCTAAAACCACAAACTGAGTATTTCCAGAAATAAACAACTGTTTTAACCATACTTCAGGATAAGGAAATGACTGATTTAGTCATGGAAGAGTCGAGATGCTGTCCATCAACATGAGGACATCCACAGAGACAGCAGATTGACTGAAGGCTGGCACTGTTTGGGGTCCTTTTCATGAATTACCTTATTTAGTTCTTGTCAGCAAAAACCATTTTGTCATGGTCATTTTACAGATGAGAAAACTGAGGCTCAGAGGAACAAAATTACTTGTGCAAAGCTACACTGCTTGTTAATGCTGGAATTGAGTGCTGAACTTAGCCTGTCTCCAAAGTCTGGCATCTTTTACTAGAGAAAAACAAACCATGCTATAGAATCTGCTTCCAGCAGGAAATACAGCAGGCCAGGACTTGGCATCCATGGTTGATTTAGAGACTTGGAAAGGAAGTCTTTTGAAGGTTTCAGCTCTAATTCTTTTGAAGAAATCTCCATTTGGGAATTTGCTTGATTCTGCCTGTAAGATGCCCTAAGAACCAATTTCTCAGGCTGAGAAGGTACCTGGGATGTGCTGGAGGCTTGATTAGAAGCCTCGGCCATGGTTTCCAGCTCTAAGACTCTATCAAAGACGAAAAAAGAGAAATTGATTAATTCTGTCCCTGCTCAGATTTTTCCAGATTCCGTCATCACTGGTTCTACCTAAGTTAGTGGGGTATCATCTGATCTGTTTTGTGTTAACTAAGGGCAGGCCTCTTCCTAGAGGAGAACAATTCTCCTCCCCTCCCTGCTTGTTGGTGAGACCCACAAGCTTTGTAGTTGTGAGAAAGTTGCCTCTGTGGCCATGAGGAGAGAGAGAGTTGGAGTTAACATGTATAGTGCCTTCTTATCCCACCAGTATCTGAATCTGGACTATGAGTTGGGCATGTTGGAGTATGTCCAACCTCCTGGCTCTGTCAACTCAGAGTCTGACAAATCCCCATGACAACTACTAACAATCTTTTCCATCTTGCTTCCTTCTCTCTACCCTTCTGCCATCAGATCCTGCCTACCCTGTCCATCGGTTCACACCTTCCTCCTTCTGCTCAGAATTTTGGTGACACTGACATCTGGAAATTTTAGTTTTACTTTTGTGGGAACCCTTTACCCCCTTGCACAAATCCACATCCTCTCTCTTCAGCCCTCAGGCAAGCCCACTGCCATTGTTTTTCTGAGAACAGTTGTTACTCCATTGCCTGCCTGCCATCAACTTCACTTCCTACTTCTGCTGAAGGAGTCTTGCTTTTGTTCATTATGCCCAGAGGCTGAATGTCAGAGTGTGGCCCCTTCTTGCAGCCTAGCGATGGCTCTGGATCAGCCTGGCAGTCCTCCCATCTGACTGTGTGGGCAGCACCTTTCTGCCTATTTGAGTTTCTCCAGTGTGGCAGGGGATAGCTTTTTAAAAAATGTCTTTGTCCATTTCTACAGAAACCCTTAACTTGTGGCCCAGGCATCCCTTAGACTATCACAGTAGTTAATATCATGGTAGCATATTAGCATAAGAGCTAATAGCGCAGTACACTTATCGGGTACTTACTATGTATGGATACTCGTCCAAGCACTTTACACTGACTCGTTTAATACACATGAAATCCTTTAATGAGTTAATAAGTTACTATCAGTATTCCTATTTATCAGATGAGGAAACTGAGGCCTAGGCTTCAGTTACTTGCAGCTAAGAGATGAGTCAAGCAAATGGACTCTAGAGTACCTGCTTTCAAAGCACCACTTTATACTGTGTTTGCCGTAGATGATGCTATGATGAAATGAGAAACTGTGCATTTATTGAGCACCTACCATATGCCAAGACCTCTGCTAGGCATTTTACATATAGTGTCTCTGATAGTCATAACGCTGCAAGTTAAAATAGATTTTGCCCCATCTTACAGATGAGACAGCTGGGGCTCAATGTGTTATGCCGTGGGTCCAAGATCACACACCTCATACTGTTTCTGTTAAACCCTATCATACGTTTTTGATCCTTTGTTCTTTTGGAATCCATTTTGTCCATTTTCCAACAAAGGGATATTTTTGCCCACCACTTGGATTCTGAGCTGCCAGCCAGTGGATGTGGTCTTGTGTATGTTAGGGTTGTATTAGGCTCCTTCAAAAAGCAACTGAGAGGGATGTTGATGTTTCAGGGCTCTCAGGGTACAACTCCCTCTAGAAGTGGAACCCAGCTTCCACTTCTGCATGATCACAGCCCCAGTGCCAGGTTCCTACTAGAACATCTGTTGCCATTCCATTCTGTCCTCGGGACAGTGGCAGCCCCCTCCCATAGCCCTTATCATGTTACATTTATTCCCAATGATTCATTTGAATTTTTGTGAATGTTGCATTTTTTTTATATCCAGGTGTTTCTATTGATTCTCTCAAGTCTGTGTGCAGTACACGGCTGTTCCCAGTCTGGCCCCTGATGTATTTGCTCATGAAACCAAACCATTATAGTGAAGTAGGTCACATTTTTGCGGTTCATTTTCTTTTAAGGCAAGTGCTTAAACTGGCCGGCCCTGATGACAGCTCTCATCACTATAGATGAATATGCTTATGATTATGAATCTCTCTCTTTCCTTACTTGGCCAATCTTTACAAATAAGCTGTCCAATATTGGAGCCACTAACTGCCTGTGGCTGCTTAAATTTAAGCTAATTAAATTTAAATAAAATTAAAAATTCAGCTTCTCTATTGCATTGGCTATATCTCAAGTGCTCAACAGTCACATGGGGTTCGTGGCTTCCAAATTGGACATTGCAGATAGAGAACGTCTTCATCACCACAGGAAGTTCTGTTGGACAGAGCTGTTTTAGGGCAGAGGGACCAGCTCTGTTGTGTTGCTGTATCCCTAATACCTGCTTGGCACGTGGTAACTATCAGGCGGATACACCAATGTCTTCCTGGCTTCAGTCCATATTTCCTGAAACCACATGAGTTACTAGGGCTGCCCAGACTCATATGCAAAATCTTCATGAATTGATGACATTGTTGGTCACTGTCTTCACTGGCTTCATGGAGGCCACTTAGGCATCACAGCAGAGGGTAGGGTGTGCTGGGGGAAGTCTTCCCAGTGATCCTACTCCCACCTCTCTTTATTCTGAGGCTTCTGTAATCTCTTGACTTATCCTTTCTGCTGGCTTATGATTTTGGCTGTGTATTACATGAGAAAAAAACTGTCTCTTGCAAACCAGCAACAAGAAATAGTAATTCAGAGAGCCTCTCATGGCTTTAGGACTGTGCCAAGTGTTCCGGAGTCTGTAGAAGTTCAATCTTGGCTTCACTGTCTAAAAGCAGCCACTCTCACTGGCCTCTGAAACACAGTGCTAGAATCCATAGCACCCATGGAAGAACCGCTCCCGTGAGGGCTGTGTTCTGTGGGGAAGGGCTCTGTGACACAGGACTTCAGGTCTGGGCTCTAGGCTCAGTGCCACCAGAGGCCATGGGTTTGCCTCTTGAATTGTGTGAACACTAAGTCCTTTTCAGCATAAAATTACCCCGGGCTTTGCTGTTCCCTTCCCTACTTGTTAATGAATATCAGCCTTGTCTTCCTGGCTGGATTGTATATAAACCTTGAGGGCAGGGTCAGTACCTTTCTTAGCCCTCTCAGCGCAGGGCTGATCCTATGATAGATATAGATTGATACTTTGTAAGAGAAATATTTGGGGTGCTATTTTATCCTTTTTCTTGTCTATATGATGGGGAACAGGTGATGTCTTTTCCAGTGCTTCATATACTATAATTGGGTACCTTGGGTACCTCTTTATCCCCAATTATTTTTTCTGTTCTTGATTTCAGAATGTGTTGTGTTGTCTTTATCGCTACAGGAATAAACAAATTCATCTGGTAACATCTGTGATTTTCAAATGAGTAAAAGGAATTTTCAAGGCAGGGTGATGGGTTTCGGAAGCACAGTTCCATCACACAAGTCCAGGGGGTGCCTTCATGTGTCTTTTACACTATCATTGGCTCTTACCCTTCGGGCTTTACCTGTGGTACTCCAGAAGGCACAATAGCATGGGGTAGGTGACTCTTCAAGGTCTCTAGTCTCTGTGACTCTAGAACATTCTATTCACAAATTCCATATAAGATGCTGCCAGTTTCCCACTAAACCCCAGATCACTGTCACTAATTGAAGTAAATATCACATACATCAAGATGACTAATATGTTGATGCAAGTTGAAGGGAAGGAGGAAAGATTACAGGCAACTCTTCTCACTCTGGGACTATTCTGAAGAGTGAGACAATCCTTCCCTATCCTTCCTCATTAAAGAGCAGTGGAGGTCAAATACCAGCTGGCTCACACCAATGCATCTCAGCCTTTGGTCTTATCCCCACCATCTGGGCTTGCTGTATTTCTCCTAACGCAATATGAAGAGTCTGATTTAATAGGCCAGGGGAAATTCACCCCCTGTAACAAAATATTTTTTATTGGTCAGCCCCTAACTCTTGAAATGAACCAGTAGCCTTTTTGTGTTTGTGTGTATATCACATAATTTTTCCTCCAAACAATTCAAAATAGGCTCAAAACTGACATTGGAAATCAGGATCATTGTTACCCATGGGGGATGTCATTGATCTGGAGAAGGAACAGGGAGTCTCTGAGCTGCTGGTAATGTTCTATCTCTGCATCTAGGTGATCCTTTTATAAAAGATTTCTGGGGATTTACAATTAGGATTTTGTACATCTCTCCATATGTTTATAATGCTTCAAAATAAAGTTTATTTTAAACAGTTTTTAGTGGACTTGGGAAGCATTCACAGATTATTTTATTTATTTATTTATTTATTTATTTTATTTTATTTTTTGAGACGGAGTTTCGTTCACTCTTGTCTCCCAGGCTGGAGTACAATGGCGCAATCTCGGCTCACTGCAACCTCCACCTCCCAGGCTCAAGCAATTCTCCTGCCTCAGCCTCCCAGATAGCTGGGATTACAGGTGTGTGCCACCACACCTGGCTAATTTTTGTAGTTTTAGTAGAGATAGGGTTTCACCATGCTGTTTCACCATGTTGGCCAGGCTGGACTCGAACTCCTGACCTTGGGTGATCCACCTACATTGGCCTCCCAAAGCGCTGGGATTACAGGCATGAGCCACCATGCCCAGCCAGATATTTTTAACTTAATTAAAACAGGTAGGTAAGTTTATTTCCAGAAGAGAGTTAGCAGTATGCAGAGACTCCTGGATACCAGGTGGGAGAAGAGCAGATGACATGGGGGGTGAAGGGGCATGTTTATCTTGGAGCTTTAGCCTATGATTCATCCTGCCCAGGTTCTTCTGAATGCCCAATGTAAGTCCACACTAAATTGGATACTTTTTCCTCAATTCCATTTCCATTCTCCTTTAAAGATGTAAGAGAAGTGAGCAGGTTGCAAAGAAGACCGAAATGGAAACTATTTTCTTTGGTTCAGGTACAGACCTGGTAACCAAAGAAGGTGGTTCTCTTGGGCAGTTTGCTTCAGGGAAAGTAGGAGCCAGCCCTTTCTTTGGAAAGCAAACCATGGGTGATTTTTTTCTAGCATGACGCTAGCTCCAGTTAGATGAGAGGAGACCAATAAACTGGGCTCACCTGGGTACTAGATGTACAAAGCTCTGCGTTTATATGTTGGGAGAGAGAAGAGGTACAGAGTTTAGCTGAGGAATTCCCCACCTCTCTCTCCCCACAGCTGCTTCATCCCCTCTCCTACCTGTTCCCTTCTCCATGACAAACACACAGGATCATGGGACCAGCAGCCTACTTGCATGTCAGCAGATCTCCGGCTTCTCTTCTAGCGGATGAATCAGCAGCTCTCACAGGTTTCCAGGTAGCTTCTGAGAAACATTGAGGTTGAATAGGTGATTTCCACGTGCACCCTGGCAAGACCACCTAGTGGAGGAATGCAAATGGAGTAAGCCTTTAGGAAGATGCTGGTTTGGTTCTCAGGCATTCTCATTCATGTTGCGTGTAAAATGGTTATTATGTCCTCAAGTGGAGTCCCATCTGTTTCTTCTGTGCCAGTCGGGTCCAAAATTTGAGACTGAAGAAACACCAATAACTCCTTCATCTTGGTGGTATCTTTTGTAGTTTTTCTCCTTCAAGGACATCAGTATTGGGCTGATAGCAGGTGCACTAAGGGCCACGAGGTCCAATCATCCTTGAGGACTCCTGGACTTCTGCTTTGTTTCCATGGAATAAATGAGCTTTCTGACAACAGGTTCACATTCTCCTCTTGTGCCTGGTCTCTGACTCAGAAGAGAAATGCAACCAAAGCTCAGTACTGCACAGAGTCTGTTTCCCGCTATTTTATGGCAGTTATTTCACAACTGTCTTTGGGTCTTGTCTATTCTTCCTTCCTGTTCCAGAGATTTTCCTCAGAGACAGATACTGAAAAAAATGTCTTGTTTTCTCAGCAATGTCAGCATAAAAGCAAATTGTGTCAGATGTAACTGCTATTGGAGCTGGTAGTTAAAGTATTACCCCTCTGCATTTATAAAGCAGTTTGCATGGCACTTTTACAAGCTTCACCTCGTTTGATTCCCCTAACAGCCCTATGAGGTAGTAGGTGTTGCCCCCTTTTACAGAAGAGGGCTTTGTGCCTCAAAAAGTTTGCATGACCCATTTGAGGTCACACAGCTGTTCTTATTACTCCCAGTAAAGTGCTCTATTTTTTTCTATGGTGCTTATTATTAAATAAATTCCAAGGTCAGCAATCAAAATAGGAAGCCGATTGTGAGGTTTGTGTTAAGATCTGGTTACATTACTGTCTACAGTGAAGCACACATTTTGGAAAGACTCCCAAGTCTAGAGCTGTCCGGTGGAGACCAGCGTTCCTCTTTGTTGGTGCCCCTCTTGCCTCCTGACTGTGGGGGCTCCTCAGCTTGTCTTCAGACTCATCTGCAGAGCAGGAAGCCTTGAGTTACTGAGGAATAGTGAAAGGAGCTTGAACCTTGAAAGCCTTGTGTAGTTTCCTTAAGCCCCCATGTTTCCAAGTTCAGTTTTGCAACCTTAACATTTACTGAACTGCTATATTGACTCTGGAGACCCTATTGCAATAAACTGACATAGAATCAGAGATCCAGAAAGAGCCTAATGGTAGGTGAGACTATGAGCCAGGCCCTCTTCTAAGACCTTTGCCTATATTAACTCATTTACTCTTCATAGCAACCCTTGATTTATCCTATTTTTCAGCTGAGAAATTAAAAACTCAGCCAGTCACTTGCTCCCTATTGCATGGAGGAGTTATTTAGTTTGAACCCAGTTTAATTCCCTAGTCTGAGCTCCTCATCACTTTAATGTGATGCCCCAAGCAGTCCGTCTAGGTCAGTTCCTTTGTTACATAGACTTAGCGTTGAGATCCTGAGAGTTAAACCCGAATTCTTAGGAGATCATTGACAAAGCAGTTTTCTAAGCACCTCAAATGAGCACTAAACATTTTCCTGAAAGGACAAGAGAGTTGTAGGTTAGAGCACATCTAGACCTGACCTCTAAAAGGAGTTACTCTTTGGCCAGTGTTCTGTAGCATGTCACTGATTTTCATATCTGTGAAATGAGAACGTCCCCCTTTCCCTAGAAACTGACAGAGGGCTTTCTGCCATAGGCCCCTGAAACTCAGTCTCAGATCAAGGACTTTGTATTATGTTTCTTCGTTTTCTTGAGTGAAGAGTGCCATTAAACACTCAGTTGTGTGAATATGTGGCTGGGCTACACCCATGCAGGCAAGTGTTCTAAAAGTTGTCAATGGAGTGTGGGACATAGGTCCCAACTCCATAATAGAACAACTGGGAAACACTGGATCTTCATTTGGGATCCATAGATACCCAGCAATGGGTTTTAGAGGAATCTGTGAACCTAAAGAATTGTAGGCTGCATTTCGGATTCATGTGTACATGTGTACTTTTTTCAATAAGGTCACAAAGGGATCTGTGACTCCCAAATATTTAGTAATGATGACTATAAAGGTATTTCACTAAATTATTTGCATGTAACTCTTCTATGAGATCAAACAGCAGACTCTGAAAGCACTGGTCTTAGGAGTTTCAGAGATACTCATAAGCTGTAGAATTTTTCACTTTGCTTTTTGTATGTATATAGAATTGGTTAAAATAAACTTTCTTGTTGAATGTATTTACAGACTGGATTTTTCCAACTACCACATGGAGACTTTTTCATTGAACCCGTGAAGAAGCACCCATTGGTTGAGGGAGGGTACCACCCGCACATCGTTTACAGGAGGCAGAAAGTTCCAGAAACCAAGGAGCCAACCTGTGGATTAAACGGTATTGTGACTCACATGTCCTCCTGGATTGAGGAATCTGTTTTGTTCTTTTGGTTGTTTTATTAAAACATGACCTATTCTTATTCAAGTCTCTTATCTCCTCTGTATTCTTTTTTTTAAATATCTTCATGACATTCAAATCTCTTCTGTATTCTGTTGCCAGAAAGTGTACATTCTTGTTGGTTGTATAAACCCTTTCAATTGTCAATACTTGAGTCTCTGCATATTCTTAATGAGAAGGAAATGAAAGCATCTTTGCCACATTAATTGATGATACTTATAAGACATTTATAATGAATTAAAAAAAAAACTCTTCTGAATAGTGTAGAGGAAAATAGTTAAAATAAAGATGTAATGATTTTCAGTATTAGCAGTGTTATAATACATTAGTACAGAATATTACCAGACAGCTTGTCACATCTGCATATGGAAGGCAGATTTAAATGTTTGATGATGCTGATAATAATGTGTGAAGAAAAACTGAAAAAATTATCAACACATTGTCAGATGATGAATTCAGTAAAGCCTCTTTCGGCTACACAGTGTCATGTCTGCAGTTTGCTGAGCTGCGTTCCCTGTCCTTAAGCCCCAAGAATGATCTGAATTGGTCCTCTTGGCCTTGTCCCAAATAATTTCAGGTAGTTTTCAGAAGTAAACTGATGCAAGTCACTTCCTTGCAACTCCCACATTCTTCTTAGTGTGTAGGAGATAATAAACTATGCATTCGTTTATCACGATTGGGAATCGGGACAGTTTCTTAAATATTATATAATATCTCCTTTCTTCAGAGAAGAAAACAATGCCAGAGGGGCCGTTAACAAAAGGAATCCCTAACATTATTTATGTGTCTTGAGGATTTGGAAACTGTAGACCTCAAAGGGAAAACAGATGATGAGGGAGTGAGGAAAGGTAGATTCTGAAAAGGGCAGGAGGGACTCAGAACTGGAGCTTTGCAAATAGGAGAATGAAAGGACAAGGGGACAAGCGACTTCCCTACAGACTTCACCCAGACCCTATGCCAGATAGCAACTTCCTTGGGAGTTTCTTCTATTATCTTAGCCGAGCATGTAAGCAATAAGAAACTTTTGAGTCTAAAATGTTTTCTGTACACAAAAACAGACAACTGCTTTAAATTGTTAACTTGAGTAAGCTACTGCAGCTTTGTTTTAAATTAGATAACTTACTGGCTAAATCCTCTAACAAGTATCAAGAAAAGGGATGAAATAGATCATGTGGCTGATTTGAGTGATGAAGGTATCAATACAGATAAGTTAGTCTCAATGTGAATATCTAGCGTCCTCTTGTTTGTCGTTGATCCATCACCTGGATAATTGCCCAGTTCTATTACACTCTGGGTGATGGGGAACACTTTGTGATCTGGTACCTTTTAAATCCCTAGAATGTCAATACGGTGGAGAAAGTTACTAGCATAGTGAGTGAACTTGGCTGGACACTCGCTCCTGTAGGCATCCTTGCTCTGTGAAATGAGTGAGGCTATTCCTCATCTACCCACCTTGAACACCGCTCTCTCACAACTCCCCTATTGAGGCAGAGTTAATTACAAATGAATTGAGAATAGCAAATATTTAGTCATGAAAACAGAAGGGATGGATTGGAAAAGAGTGGGGTTTACAAATATCAAGGCCCCCTATTAAGGCATGGGCAACTCCACAATTACAACGTTTGTCATCCCATTTCATGTTGTGCTTCTAGGCCAGTCTCAAGACTTTCCACTTCTAAAGAACCTTCTCTGATTAATGCCATACAATCTTTGCCTTGCTAATTTCTCCACCAGATGGGATTTCTCCACCAGATAGAATTTCCACCAGTTGTAATTTCTCCACCTTTGTATCTTGAGGTACTAAGCAAGTATGAGAGAGTATCTGGTATAGAAATTCACAAAAAAGACACTCTCTTACATCTGCTTAGTACCCCAGAGTGTCAGAATTGAAGAGCTCTACTAGAAGAACCTTTGAGGGTGCCTTATGTAGCTTCCTTCCTTCTTTCACCAAAGAGATAGTTGTGTCTCAGAGAAGGGAGAGAATTGTCAAAAGCATCAGAGTAATTGGTGCCAGAATATAGCCAAGCTCACGAGTCACAGTTCTATTCTACCTGAAGCTTTATACGGTCTCCGGTTTACTTTTTAAGTCTTCCTTGAATATAAACCTTGTTTCATCAATAATTCTCACAAGCCCTATTAGAATAGGTATTCCCTCCCCAGTCAGTGTGTAACAGAGGGTTCAGTGCAAAGTAGGAATTCAGTAAGTCATCAAAAAGGAACTGACAAAGGGTATTTCATAGCCAAGAAGGTGAAGCTAGAGTGTATTAGTGTCTAATATATATGTCACTCATGGAAAGAAAAAAGAAACATGCCTTTTCCAAATATTGAGGAAGTATCAACTGTGTGTGATCATTTCTCTTCCTCAGACAATACGTGTAATGTATAGCTACTGTTTAAACAGTAGGTAGAGATTCAAGAATTGCTAATGTGCTTGTGACTATTCTTAAACCACACATGACGTTTAAAATGTTTAAATCTTGGTATAATGAAATGTTCTTGGCCTTGCTAAACCAGGTCATTGCAGCGTTCTTATACTATATTGCCCTGCAGAGAGGACAGAATTAACTGACAGTAGTGGTATCATTAACCAACATTAAAGTACGTTTCATGCAGGTCAGTTGATGTTGCCAGACTGAATCACTGTGATTATACGAAGAAAAGATCACCTTTACCATATATAAAGCATTTTTCTTTTGTAATGTTCAAAGAGGAACACTCTAGATATTGAAGAAAGATGTAATTTAAAAGTACCCCAGTGCTTCAAGAGAGAAAAAACATCAATTCATTTCTCCTAAAATCTATCCTTTCACTCATTTTTATTTCCCACATACAAAGGTGCCCAAGTGTCACAATATGTCCCTTATCAATGTGACTTAATTTCTATTTTTCAGGCCTTTAATGTGATGCTATTTTGTTTTTGATTTGCTCAATTTTAGCTACATTTTCTTAAGTTGTTATGCTAGCTTTGTTTGCTTTTCTAAGCCTTATGTTTGGTAAGCCCTGCTGAAATTCTTGTTTCCTCTAAGATCGACTTTCTAGAATCTATGGTAAACAGCGGGAAAATATAGCTTGCCTGAATTAAATCCAGGGGAAATTTCAAAACCTCGTTTTATCAGCGGAGACAAGCTCCTTTCTCTAAGGCTTTTTGGTGAGAACATGATCACACTGGGATTTGAGTGGTGTTAGATGGAAGTCTCTGTGGGAACTTTTGTTCCAGAAATCTGGGGAAGAAGAATGAACACTGGTCAGATCAATCAGATGAGAACAGATACTGGGTCATCTATGGCAGAAAAGGGTCCTGGCAGGTAAGGTCGGAGTCTGGGATTTCATGCATTAGGACTCTAGGCTAGAAAAACAGGGTCTGGCTCCTGGCATACATGCTTGTGTTCAAAATATATTCATTCATTCAACAAATATCCATGAGGTATCTTCTTTGCACCAGGTTTTTCCTAGGGTGTTTGGGTAGAATTGTAAATAGAATATAGCTCTTTGTCTGAAGCACTGACAGCTTGGGTATAGGACATGAGTAAGTAGAGATCTAGTCCTGGCTTTATCTTTATAATATATAGTAAGACCAACAAGAGATTTGGAATCTTAAGGACAGTTTTGTACTTTTTGCTACACAATATTGGGTTGCTAGGACATGTAGCTATAATTCATTCATCTTCTCTTCTGTAGAATTTCCATCTCATGGTTCTTTCACACTCGATCCAGTCTCCTTTGAGTAGATCTGAACTGCTTGCAGGCTTGGGCTATTATACATTGTGTTGAAAAGAACCTTCTTGTCCATATTTCCTAGTACACAGGTTCATAGATATTCCAGTACTGGGTTCATTCCACCCAGTAGTGGAATGAAATTAGTAACCAATAAGATAAATATGTCTATGACTTTAACAGATAATGCAAAATTGTTCAAGAGCAGTGAACAAGAGTTTCCATTTTCCCATATTCTATCTAGTACTTGGCATTCTCACTTTTACATGTAGTTAGTCTGGTGAATATGAAGTGGTATCTCAATATGTTTAATGTTAAAATCACACATATCCTCTTGTGAATTTGGGCCCTAATCTATGGGCCCTAAATCTAAGGCTTGTGGCTATGGATTCTTAATTAATAGTTGTCTCCCCTGGACCTAGAGTCAAGGCCCACTTTGTTTGCTTAGTTTACTTACTTTGTTTGCTTGTTTTCTGGTTTCCTTTTTCACTTAGTCCCTAGACTGACTTTTCACCCTATGAGTTCTAATGTCTTTTTTCCCCAGAGCAAAAATAGGGAGCAACAGATATCCCAGATGAGCTACCAATGCCATGTACCAGTCAGGGTTCAATCAGATAAGAACAACCAGTAGGAAAATATATTAAGAAATTCATTGTAAGAAATTGGCTCATGCAATAGTGGGGGCTGACTCGGCAAGTCCCAAATTCATGGGCAGGCCAGCCAAAAGGTCGGGCTAGAACTCTCGGGCACAGGCTGAAACCGCTGTGCCCAAAAAAGACAACATTTCTTCTTCTGGAAAATCCCGGCTCTGCTCTAGACCCAGTTCTGCTTTTTGACTGATTAAATCAGGCCTGCTACATTATGAGGAGTCATTTTCCTTGCTAACAGCCAACTGATTATAGGCTTTAATCACATCTACAAAATGCCTTCCTAGCAACACCCAGATTAGTGTTTGATTGAATAACGGGGACTGCAGCCTAACCACGTTGACACGTGAAGATCATCATGCTGCATCTTTTACTTTTTCGTCTGAATTGTTTTGCTTAATTTTTTTTTCTACTTTTGGCCTCTGAGGATTTCTTCTTTCTTTCATGTTTTACTATTGTTAGGGGCTTAGTACTGGAGCATGTTTAAGAATATCTGGTCTATTGCAAGAAATCAAAGCCTCAAGTGAACTTCTTATCTAAGACATTCGGAAATTGTGAGTTGCTTTTGAAAATTACATGCTCAAATATAAATAAATGTCAATGGTACAATACCATTAACACTAGCTCCTTGGAATTTATTAGCTTGTGAGAGCACCAATCTGATAAATCAGAACAAAGTTATAAACTTGGGGGATGTTTATAATTTTGTTCCGATTTCATGGAAATCTAGTGAGTTGAAGATTCTAAGTGACCACCATACTCCACACTGAGTTTGACATTTACTCAATGGATGGTACTATTTGTTTTCCTTGGCTAACGCAAACATTTCTTGACACAACCTGCCTGAGTTTTGTCTTGAATTTCTTGATTGCTTGATTGCCTTGTGAATAGAGGTGGTTCCACAGTAGTTTGTGCTTTGCTTTGCTATGAGGTAGTGAACATTTTAATTGTTGCTCTACGTTTGTTTTTTATTGTTTCTTCTATTTTTGGAGGGGTGGCATGTGTATATATATTATTATTATCTGCTATAAGGACTGGTGGAAGGATTGATAAAGCACTTCAAGTTTTTACTAATGAGAGGGATGAAAAGACTGTTGGTGAAAATTTGGGGAAATGCTTAATGCATGAATGTATAGGGAGATAAAATAATAACCTTATTAGTTTTGTTTGCTTGATAAAATTCGAGTTTAGACTTTAGTTACTTTAGTTACTCAGAGTGCCAGAGGCCTCAGCAGAGTTTCTCTGTAGCTCTGAGATAATCAGTTTGTTTTTTTTTTTAAGCCTTTTTTCATTAACCAGCCTTCATGCAGATAATCTTCTTTGCATTTCCTCAGCACTGGATATTCTTTTCGTATGTTCCTTCATCCCTTCAGGTGCCTGGGTTTCCATGCCCCGAAAAGGAAATGGCTCCCTGGAAACACAACATCTGCTTGTCTTATCTCCTCCAGGATGCTCCGTGCTGAGCCGGTGCTGTCACAGTGGCGGAGGCTGCACTGAAGTGCGGAACTGAACTCAACTGCCAAGAGCGCCGTGGGAGGCATTCTGGGGTGGGAGGGGCCTTTGGATCAATATGAGCAAAGGATCAGTTTCACCTGACAGATGGTTCTTTTGTAGGACAGAATGTCCTAATGCTAAAGAAATGTTACTTGATGTGTTCATTATCTAAGCTCTCTGGCATTTCCCACAACTCTGTAGGGCAATGAATAAGTAGCTTCGAGCTTTGCCCTTCATCATTCCTGTGCTGCCATCTGCCTTGGGTGGAGGCAGGAGGAGGCTTGTTCTGTTCTGACCCACCTTCTGGCTTCATCCTGCAAAGGCCTGAGAGGGCCTCTGAGCTTTCTACCCCTCAGCCGTAGAGTCATCAGAAGTTCTGATGAAAAAGTGAGATTCACTCTAACGAAAACCAACAAGGAGCCGGGTACAGCAGCTCATGCCTGCAACGCCACTGCTACGGGAGGCCTATGTGGGAGGATTGACTGACCACAGGAGTTCAAGACTAGCCTGGGCTACATAGCAAGACATCATCTTTACCAAAGAAAAAAAATTTTTTTAATTGGCCAGAAGTGGTGGTGCACACCTGTAGTCCCAGCTGCCCAGAAGGCTGAGGCAGAAGGATTGCTTGAGCCAGGAGATTAAGGCTGCAGTGAGCTATAATCATGCTGCTGCACTCCAGCCTGGGTGGCAGTGAAACCCTGTCTTTCATTTTTTAAAAAAATGAAACAAAACCCAAAACAAATTACCAAATTTCTAGCTTCAAAGCTCTGTGTGGCAAGTAAACCCCTGCTGAGGCTGGCCTTCTTTATCCATGTCCTCAACCAACTCACATTATTACCAAGTCCTGTCATTTCTGCCTCCCTAAATAGTTTTCTAAATTGTCTGCCTTTCCCCAGTGTCATTACTGTGCCCCAGCATTTGTCGCCTCTCACTTGGATGATTGCAGCAGCCTCCTGACTAGTATACCTGCCCTTGATGTCTCCCATTAGAAGTCAGAGAAATATTTCTAAAACACAAATCAGATCATATTTTTCCCATGACTAAAGCCTGTCAGTGAACCCATTACCCTCAGGATAAAGACCCAGCTCTTTTAGTACCTTTTGGGAGCGCATTCTCTTGTCACTCCAAAGATAGCCTGGTGCCATCCTGACCTCATTTGTATTATTTAAAGAAGCTTTGCTTTTCATCACCGCTACCCCTTGCCCCTAGATTTCTTCTCCCTGAAACGTATTCTCTGCAAATGCCTGTCTGAGTGACTTCTACTTATTCTGTAGGACCCGCGCATGGCTTCCGTTAGAACACTACCTATTTCATACCCTACCACAGGCTCTATCATATGAGTATCTGCCTGTGTCTTTCCCTAGACAAGAAGCTCAGTGGGGACAGGAGTCATGTCTGCTTATGCCCAGGGGTGTTCCCAAGATCTGTCAGAGTTCCTGGATACAGCAGGAACTTAAATATGTGCAACTAAAGTATTGAACTTACTGTCTGTGATGCATTTTATAGCTTATTAGATACTTCTATTTTACCTATATGGAGCCAGTTTAAACCCTGAGGATAGCCACCCTTTCCTGGAGGAATTTAGTGTGTGCTCTGAATGGCCTGCAAACCAGCAGTAGCTGCAACTTACCTCACTCCTAAAGAGGAATGTGCACCAGAGACAAAGATGTGGCAAAGGTTGTGACTTGTGGCCTGAGGGTGTAGTTAAAAATAAAAGGACCCCTTAAAATCTTTATTTTGGAGAAAAGCAGATTGTGTATATATTTATGTATGGATAGAAGGAAAGAAGGGTGGGTGGATGGATGGATGGATGGTTGGATGGATGAATAGATGGATGGGTAGACGCAGATAGGAAAAGAAAGAAAGTTATTTCATTTACTTAATGAGCTCCCACACTCACACTGTGCCAGACACCAGGTACTTAGGATACAAGGGTGAACAAAATATTGAAGCAGGCAGGAATGTAGAGATGGAGACCTACGAGAGCTCTTGGGTAGAGAGGAGCAGGTGTGTTCTCTAGGCAGATACAAAAGAGGCAGGAGCCTTGGAGGATGATACCGAAGATGAGGCCCTGAGACCCGGCCAGTTGGCCAGAGCAATCTTAGCAAACTGGGTGCTTCTCCCTGAGCCTAGAGCATGCATAGTTTTTAGTTTCCTGTAAGCAGTGGGAGGACAAGTAGATTTCTGTCCAGTCCACTAAGTAGATTTCTGGCATTCTTCCAGTCTCATTTCAAATAGTGCCGCCTTCCCCAACCCTAGACTGCCTCCGAGGCCTGCTAGCCCCCACCGTTTCTTGAGCTCAGTCTGCATTCTGATGTGGCCCCTTGTTATCATCTACCTCGTCTCTCACCGCTCTCCTTTTCCTTTTCTGCCTCCTCAGTGTTCCCTGAAGTGGGCTCACTGCAAGATCTGGCTGTTCTCTCTGCCTGGAACACTCCTCTCCCAAATTTCTTTATGACTCACCCTTTCATGCTAATCAGCTCAAAATACCCAGAGAAGCCTTCCCTGACCACTGTTTGAGATGGCTTCCCTCCATCACTTTGCAAGCCCTTTATCCTACTTTATTCTTTCACAGCACTTGTCATCACCCGACGTTATTTTAGCTGCTTATTTGTTTATTGGTTTATTATCTGTCTTCCATGAACCAGAAATATGCTCCATCCAGGCAAATACTTTCTCGCTTTTGTTCTCTGCAGTATCCTTCAGTTGCCTAAGATAGAGCTGGCCATAGTCGTGAGCATCTGGTAAATGCTGAATGAATGAATGAATGAATGAATGAGTAAATACATGAGTGAATTACAGCTTCATTAGTGATTATCCTATTGAACTTGGATCTTATTTCCACCAGTAGACATATCTTTGTATTGTAAGTATCAAGCCTAGTATCTGATGCATACTAATTATTTAACAAATGTCTGTTAATTAATTGCATGAGCAAATGATGTGTGTTTGCAGTGTGGCACTGCGGGTGTGCGTAGATATCAGTCTTACCTGGGGCAAGGGTCTCAGCATTCCAAAAGCACTGGGAACCACTGAGGCAAGGCAAATGTGTTCTTTGGCAGCAATTAATGTTAACTATGAATGTGTCCCACAGCTTGATTAATGCCAATGTTTGGGAAAACAAGCATTCCCACCCCCACAGTGTCCCATTTCTGTGCAGCAGCTGGAAGTCTCATACATCACCACATTTTTTTTTTTAAATGTGGTGATATCCTTTAATGGGGAAGGAAGTTTACTTGTTAGATTTGACATCGGATGTTTGAGGAAATTATCAATGTACTTTATGCTCTAATCCTTCCCTTCAAAGGCAGATTAATGAATCCCCTAGGGCACTTTTTGGGCCAGTAAGCCAAAAACGAGAAAGTTCAATACCTTTAATTACATTGCTTTGTGTGTCATTGATTGACCTCCTTTTTTTCAAGAAATTTTAATTTGTCAGGTACTAAGGGACACAGCTCTGAACCTGTCAGATTAGGCCCTGCCCTCAGAGACTTACAGTCTAGTGGAAAAATAACTTAAACAAAAAATCACAAAATCATATGCATGAACATGGTGACAAATGCTATAAGAGTATCTAGCAGAGGAATTAATGTAATTAGGAAGGTTAGAAATGTTTCCTCAAAATAAGCCACAAAAGTGGTTTTGGTGTAATCCCAGCACTTTGGGAGGCTGAGGCGGGCAGATCATGAGGTCAAGAGATTGAGACCATCCTGGCCAACATGGTGAAACACCCCGTCTCTACTAAAAATACAAAAATTAGCTGGGTGTGGTGGCACATGCCTGTAATACCAGCTACTTGGGAGGTTGAGGCAGGAGAAACACTTGAACCTGGGAGGCGGAGGTTACTGTGAGCCGAAATGGTGCCACTGCACTCCAGCCTGGTGACAGAGTGAGACTCTGTCTCCAAAAAAAAAGTAGGTTTGGATTCTTAGGGAGCCATTTTCCAAGATTGCTTCTACTGGTATCCAGCACTTGAGAAGTGGTATCTGTTAGGAGCTAAATGGTGTCTTCCCCAAAATTCATATGTTGAAATCTTAACCCCCAGGACCTCAGAATGTGACTGTGTTTGGAGATAGGGTCTTAAAGACTTAATTAAATTAAAATAAGGTCATTATAGTGGGCTTTGACTGTTCCCTCATAAGAGGAAGAAATTTGGACACAAGCACGTCCAGAGGAAAGACCCCATGAGGACACAGAGAGAGCCTCATCTGCAAGCCGAGGAGAGAGGCCTCAGGAGAAACCCAACCTTCAGATACCTCATCTAGGCCTTCCAGCCTTCAGAACTGTGGGAAAATCTGTTCCTGTGGTTTAGGCCGCCAGTGTGCGGCACTCTGTCATGGCAGCCCTAGCAGATGAACACAGCATCCACTGGCCATCCTGCCGGCACAGAGCTCCTTTACTTCTGCCAACCCAGGAGCGCTTAGCTACGCTGTGTGTGCAGCAGGAAACTACACACACAGACATCAGTGAGGTTTTGTCAGGGCTGGCTGCATGGGACTGTGGTTAGAGGCCACACAAGGCCTTACACTAGAAAGAGTTCCATGCTTGGGGTGTAGTGCTTTGAGGTAGCGTCTTGAAATTTTTAGTGTTTTTAATATTTGAATGTCCGCTTTGTAGGTGAAGTCTGAGGAGATAGTGGAGCATGGGCTGCAGCCTGGGACATGGCTTCACTCACGGCCCACCTCCTGCCTTCTGGAGTTGGGTTCTCTGTCACTTTCTCCCTGGCCCCTTGGTTCCCTAGCCCCACCTGGCCTCTCCCTTTCTGCTCCAATCTCACTACCACTGGGACCCCCTGTCTTGGGCAGTGACCAGGTCACATGGAAGCAGGGAGGCCTATGCTTCATTATCCCTCTATGCCCCTGGAAGGAGCCTGAGTGCAAACATGGGGAGGGTCAGGATTGGGTGTGTGCCCCACAGTGTCTTAGAGTGGGACATGGCAGTCATCCTCCCCATCCCAAGATGGCATTTGGCAGATGACTCAGGGGACCTCTCACCCCCACAGCCCCATCATCCAGGTACCACACACATCCCTGTGCAGAGCTTTCAATCCTTTGGGAGCCGCCCATCTGTGGTGGACTGGAGTGGTGGGCCCCTCGGCGAGGGGAAGACTGACCTCCCTACCCCAGGCCAGAGCCCTACATTTTTATTTTGCACTGTGTTCTACAAGTTATGTAGCTGTGCCCGGGATTAGGGTTGCTTTACTTGCAAAAAATGGAGGTGAATCTGACACACATTAATGATATACCTGAGATTGCTGTATTATTTGCCATAGATGAAAAGCAATGATTATTTATTATTCTTTTTAGTCTTGCTTATTTACAATCAAATGAGTTTTACATATTTCTCTCTTCTTCACGTTAGAGTTGAGAGATAAATGAACTGGAAACTGGGAGAATCATGTTCTGGTACCACCTCTGTCATTCTCTGACTTGGGCAAGTTACATAAATCCCACCCTTATTTTTCCTCATCAGTTACATGAAGGGGTTGGAATTCTCTTAACTTTCGTAAGTTATGAGTCTTTCTGGTTCGATTCTGCAATATCTAGAAACAAAGCAATCTCTGCATTCTTTATTCACACTAATGTGGTTTAAAGCCCATCAAGTGGGCTTGTACACACTGGCATCTCACATCTAAAAGGGAAGATCTTGACCCATCTTTCTGGTAACCCTGACATCTGTCTCTCAGGTGCTTTCTCCTACCAGGCCTTCTGCCTTCTTTCTACCCTTGCCCCATCCCTAACAGCCATAAACTTAGAAGCAAAGGCCCACTGCTCCTGGCACTCTGCCTCTGACCCAGAAGGGACAGCCAGGACCAAAAGAGGCGGCAGAACTTCAGGGTTATGGGTGAGTGGATGTGTCTAGCTCATCATCACACATCAGAACATTGAAGGGAGGAAGTGGCAGTCCTAGAAACTGAGTCTGGATGCAAGATCCCTAATATCTGTCAGGGAGAGAGGTGAGAATATGACAGATTTGAGTGCCTACTTATCCAGGGCATGGCTCCTTATCCTGGCATCAGATGTGTAAGACCACACACATACGCACACATGCATACATATGCACATATACACGATTTCTTCTGAAATGTGGTATTTGGTTAAAAAGACTCCACATGCATTTGAGTAGTGTCAAATACAACAGGGCTGTTATTCTAAGTTCAGGACCTAGCGTTTCAGCTAAACTCAGCCCAGTGGGGATGTGTGTGTAGTGTGTGTGTGTGTGTGTGTGTGTGTGTGTGTGTGTGTGTGTGTGTGTATGGAGAAGGTATATGTGTTTGCCTATATGTGTGTGTGTTTATGTGTGTGTGAAAGAGTGTGTGTTGATGTGTGGGGTGTACGTGTGTGTTTAAACATTCGTCATGCCACATACTGTCAGCTCCAGGAGGTAAAGATGGCTTGCTCAACTGTGATGACTCAGGGATTTATGGAAGTTCTATCTGTTCTCTTTAAAGGCAACATGTTGAAAGCCTGAGGTATTCTCTCAGTCAACAGAGGAGCTCTTTGTTTAACCCAACTAGCAAGGGAGTCCCAACACCTCCGAACAAAAGGCTTTCCCTTGCTGGAGAAGTTGTGCTAAGAATAGAGCCAATGTCAGCCCCACCAGCAGCTGACCAGCACACTGGCCACATGTCTTAGAGAATTACTGCTGCTAAATTGACACCAGAAAGGGCAGAAGGCTCATGAAACGTCTTCTCCCCACTCCATCCTCTCAAAGACATTGCACGGGGAACCAGCCTTTGTGCCAGCTCCTCCAGAACACTGGCCTTGGCTCTTCAGCTCCTTTCCAATAGGATCAGCAGTGCTGATGGCTTGAGGACTGGCTCCATCCTTCCTGAGCCAGGGCAGTGCCATGATGCGGAAACTGACCAACTTAGTAGGTTTCCCATGGCACTGATGTTGATGTGCAGAAGACAGGCATTACAAATGCAGGTCTGGTGGAAAGATCAATTTTTGATACAATATCTGCAACTGGGAACCATTCCTAACCAAAGGACAGGGCAGGTGACCCGTGACATGAGAGGTGAAAGCTGAAAGCCTTTTCTAATTAGCTCTTTGTGGGACTTTAGAACTCTTTTGGTCTCATTTCCCCTGGAATATACAGGAGGCATCAAAGACACTTAATTTACATACCTTCATCTCTTGAGAACAGTTCCAGCCTAAAGCAGCTATTAGCATTGGAAAAGTTCACCTGATTGGTGAGATTCTGTACTTTATGCCTGAGTAACCAAAAAAAAAAAAAAAGTCAAAGGGCGGTGCCAACAGCCACAGAGAAGTAGTTTATCCACTCCTGCTCCTGGTTCGGAGAATGGCACTTATCAGGGACTGGTGAGAGGGCAGCGTTATGGCCTTCTAAGATGGGGAGGCCATTATCAAAGCCCCCAGGTAGCCCCATCCCACACACTTTCTACTAGCGCCCATATTGGGATGAATCCTCTGGCATCTCTCTTAAAACTTCAAGAGACCTCTTTAAGATTCTGTAGTTGGGTGAGCCTGTCTGTGCTCACGGTAGCCTGCGGTTAAGGTGAGGGCTTAACAGTGGTACCAGGAAGTTTGGATTCCGACGAGCTGGCTGTCCTTGGGCAAGTGACTACTTTCCTACTGCTATTACTTCTTCTTTCTATTTTCTCCTCTGTAAACTGTGGGTAATGAAAATGTTGCACAAAGGTAGGGTGGGTGAGTGACAGCTGCAGGCTCACAGTTCCTGAAAACTGCAATTCCAAATTCCAGAGCCCCCTGAAAACCAAAAGTCTTTCAGTGAATGTTCAGCAAACTCCCTTGGTGGCAAAACTGACTTGAATTAATACGAGGCAATTTATGATATTTTGTAAATCTCAGCTAGTGAGACTAGTTGCACATTTTGCTGCAGAAATATCCACGTGTTTGATTTCAGGGCACTACCCTGAAAATACCCAGGTATTTGAAGCATAGAATATAGGAATTAAATGACTTTTTTAAAAAGTTGTGGTAAAATACATATAACACAAAATTTACTATCTTGACCACTTTTAAGGGTGCCGTTCAATACTGATTGTATATTCACATTGTTGTGCAACCAATCTCCAGAATTCTTTTTACTTGTTAACCTGAAACTCTGTACCTATCAAACAACTCCCTATTTCCCCCTTTCCCCAGCCCCTGGCAACCACTATTTCACTTTCCAAATTTCTTTTATAATTGCAAAAATTCCAAATTCCAAAACACATCTGGCCTGACAAGCATTTCAGATAAAGGACTAGGAACCTTAATTAGGGAAGGGAATGGCTAACATTTGATAGAGTCGCCGCCTGTCGAGATGATCCTGGAAGAAGGAGTTCTCCCAATCTTACAGGGGCCTGTCGACCACAGCACACTGCTTCCCAACATCGGTGCCCTTTTGTCAAAGAAGGCAGAGTACCAAGAACAAGGGCCACTGGATTCTTACCAGAGCAAACAGAATGCAGGTACTTGCACGGGATGTTGGATACCTTCACCTTCTTTTCTGTTATTCCCTTGATCTCAGGTTTTCTCAGTAAGCAGAAGAGCACATGTGGGCAGCTGGTTCTGGCATCTACTTTTTATTTCCATTCCAGGGACCATGATGTAGGATGCTTTTACAGTGAAAAGACATGAAAACCTTTATGCAGACTGAACTCGTGGGGAAGATGCTGACAGTCTGTTTAGAACTTGCTGGAAGCCATTGAAGGCCAGATTTATCCGTTTTGCAGAACTCTCTAGGAATCTTCGGGAAAGCAGTAAGGCTAACCCTGCTGTTCCCCAGCAGATCGCAGTACGGAGACCGGTTCTGAATTATGTTCCCTATAACTGGAATAAGACAGGGAATTCCTGATGAGTTTCATAATGTGTGTGAGTGAAAGGACAACACAGACTTGTTATTGAAAAACCCGACAGTGGTCAGGCATCATTATTGGAATGTCTTCTCCACACTGCGCATTCCGTAAACATCCTGGGGAAATGTTGAGGTTACTTTCTGCGTGAGGCTTGTGCTTTCTTTTCCTGTTTGTAAATACCAAGAATGAAACGGGATGCCTTCAGAATTGGAAGCCCATGAACACAAAAATTCTGCAGAATGCAAAACCCTCTGAAGGACCACTCCTGATAAATATAAAATAACCTTAGTATCAGAACTTCTACTTTTGGGTTATGGAAAATATGCCAACAATTTTATGTTTTAAAAACAAACTACAGGCTGAGCGTGGTGGCTCATGCCTGTAATCCCAGCATTTTGGGAGGCCGAGGTGGGTGGATCAACTGAGGTCAGGAGTTCGAGACCAGCCTGGCCAACATGGTGAAACCCTGTCTCTACTAAAAATACAAAAATTAGCCAGGCATGGTGGTACACACATGTGTTCCCAGTTACTTGGGAGGCTGAGGCAGGAGAATCACTTGAACTCAGGAGGTGGAGGTTGCTGTGAGCCGAGATTGCACTGTTGCACCCCAGCCTGGGTGACAAGAGTGAGACTCTGCGTCAAAAAAAACAAACAAAAAAAACCCAGCCAAAAAAAAAAAAAAGAAACTACAGTAGTTTGGATGCCTTTATTATCATCATTACCATTTTAAAAGCCCTAAGAATCCTTTATTCTCAAAGAAAACAACACTAAATGTTGTTTAGTGTTGAACACTTTTAATGTTATCTGGCCCCGGAAAAAATCAAACACATGATCAGCTTCCAACATCATCAATCAACATGGAACATTTCAGTTTCATAGTGACCAGGATGCTCCTGGGCACCAGAGGTTTGGAGCCAGCGACAGAAGAGGTTTCCTTTCCTTAGTGGCAGTTCTACCACTGTCCCGAGTATTTCATGGTACGTGCTGGACATTCATTGACCTTTCCAGCAGCTTGAAGCTAAGGTGTACTTCCCTGATTAGGCCATTAGGTAGCTGGGACCTCAGGAAAAACAAGAAAACAGTTGTGGTGTCAGGGGGCAGTTGGGATCAAGACCAGAAGTTGGTCTAGAGTCTAGATGAGGGGCCAGTTATCTACAGCCCATAAACCAAATTCAGCGTGCCACCCATTATTTACGGCCTGATAGCTGGAATGGATTTTACATTTTTAAGTGATTACATTTTAGATGGTTGTATAAGTACTCATATAATATCCTCGATTTTACTTGTCATCCTGCAAATCATACAAGATAGCAAAAACATTTACTATCTGGCCCTTTAATAATAACAAAAACTTGCTGATCCCTGGTCTAGACCATCGGTTCTCAAAGTGTGGTCCCTGGACCAGCAGCATCAGCATCACCCTGGAACTTATAAGAAATGCAAATCTACAGGACCCACCCTAACTTTATTGAATTGAAAACCCTAGGGTGGGGCACAGTATCTGCATTTTAACTTTTGAGAGCCATTTCTTTATTCCTTCAAAAAAGAAGACCTGGGCAAATTACTTAACCTCTCTGTGCTGAGTTTTCTTCATCAGTAAGGGTTGGGAGAATTTAACAGCTGAAACATTTAAAACATATTAAGGTAAATGCCCAATGTAAGTTATTGTTATCTCAAATGTGTTAGTGTTAAAAAGAGCATTTTATTAGGCCTCAGGTTAGTTAAATATCAAAAGACTGGGTGCGATGGCTCACGCCTGTAATCCCAGCACTTTGGGAGGCCGAGGCAGGGGGATCACGAGGTCAGGAGTTCGAGACCACCCTGGCTAACATAGTGAAACCCCATCTGTACTAAAAATACAAAAAAAAAAAAAAAAAATTAGCCGGGCGTTGTGGAGGGAGCCTGTAGTCCCAGCTACTCGGGAGGCTGAGGCAAGAGAATGGCGTGAACCCAAGAGGCGGAACTTGCAGTGAGCCGAGATCACACTACTGCACTCTAGCCTGGATGACAGAGCAAGACTCAGTCTCAAAAAAAAAAAAAAAAAAAAAAAAAAAGACCTTACCAGACACCTGAACTTCTAGCAAGAATCATTAAGGTACATGCAAGCTCTGTTGCAGCAAGGTATGCCCAGGTGGGAATCAGAAGTGCTGGTCTAGAAATTTGAGTGCCAAAGAGTTACAGACCCTGTCAGGGTGGCCCATAAGATCCTCCTTCATCCAGGCTCTGGCACGTTTCCCAAGCCCTGAGCAGACACCCCAGCTGATGTTTCTTCCAATGGAACACTCAGCCTGCTCCCCCACCTGCCGTTTTGGCTATAGCCCCTTCCTCTCAGGCCCTTGGGGTTTTCATCCTTTGCTGCAGCTTCTCACTTCCTTGCTAACCTGGAGCATAAGTACTCATACTTTATCCACAAATCATTTGGGTAAATCAGGGTAGTAAAAGTCATTCTCAGGGGACTGAGTCTTTGTAAGGAATTTTAGAAGCTACATTATGTTTAGCACAGTAACTTAAATGTGGAAAACATGTTAGCTGCCTTCCTTGTTATAATTTTTTAAATTCACAATAGTTACTTAAAAACCTGTGATAACTATGTCTCCAATTGGTTAACATCAAGAGAAGCCACAAATTCTTTTGGACAGCAATGGTTTCTGCTAATGTTACTGCTCTTCCTCAGGTACTTCATGTTTTTTCCTTCTAGGCTGTTATTCCTGAAGGCAGGCTTTGCAGAGCTGTGTCCTCACCTCTGACCTGGACAGCTTTTGTTCCAAAGAACCAGAAGTGACGGGGTATGACCACGTCTCTTGAGAGGCAGAGTGGGGTTTGGTCTCTAGCTGGGAACAGGAGAGGCAAGGAACACGTTCCTGGTTTTAGAATGGAGGAAAGGAGGTATTGTTGTCTCTTTACCTACTGATGGCTTGGCAACTACTTGGGGGCTGCATCCCTCCTTGTGTGCTCAGTGCTTTTCCAGAGACATCCTGAGGCTAAGAGCTTACTCTGTGTGTGTGTGTGTGTGTGTGTGTGTGTGTGTGTGTGTGTGTGTGTGTGTGTGTGTGTAGTGGGGAAGTGTAGGCTTTGACATCAGATGGGTGTGGGTGTGAATTCTTGCACTGAACAACTCTGTGACCTTGAGTGTTTCTGAAGTTCTCTGAGCCTTATGGTCTTCATCTGTAAAATGCACATAGTACTTGCTTGGCTGTGTCTGTGTGAATTGGAGACGACGCATGCATGTTAAGTACTGATCTCTGTTATCAGAGCTGGCAGCCCCCGTGTCTCGCTGATGAGTCTCCATGGCCACATGGAATGATGGTTTACAAAATGACACTTATGATCCTTCTCAGGAAACTCCAGATCACAAGGGTGCTTCAGCCAACTGCAAAGCCACCTGGATTTGCACCAAGCATGGCCATGTTTCTTTGGAGTATAAGGACCCAAGGGGCTGCAGCCACTTTTACTGGCCAAGACCAATCCATTCAAAGCTGGTTTCCAGCTCCCTTCAGACTAGCTAGTTATCAGTATTTGAAGACCACTTATTCCAGGCAAGATACTAGCAATTTAACAATGTCTCTTACTTAAGATTCTTTGCTATCTTGTGATTAGAGGCTGTTATTGTCCCAATTTCACAGATGAGAAAACTGAGGCATAGATCAACTGACTTGCTCAGGCTCACACTGTTAGAAGTAACAAAGGTTTGTGTCACTAAAGATTCTGTGTTCTGGACCAGCACGCCCTAGGACTTTTTTCCTACAACTGGTTTTCTTGAAGAAAGTTTTATGTAACAGTTTTAATTTGGATTTAAATTTCTTTAAATTAAAAAAATAGTAGCCGTGTATTATTATGTAACTTGGTTATTATAATAACCAAATATAATAACAATATATTTTTTAACTGAGAAAATGCAGAATAATATAATGAGGAAAATAAAAATCACTCATAATCACACAGCCAAAAATAGCCACTATTTGTGAATATGTTATTTTATGTAACATTTTCTATGATATGAAATAATATAATTTAGTGTTATATTGGATACAAATATAATATATAATAAAATCCACAATTGGGATGTGTAAATTCATTCTGCACGGTTTATATTGTGAATATTTTCCCAAGTTATAAAAGACTATTTCAAAACATTTTTAAGGATCACTTAAAACCCTACTGTTGAATAAAATCAAAATTTATTTATACATTCCCCTGGTGTTGGACTTTTAGATTTTTTTCCACAAATTTTGTGATTATAAAACTCTGTGTGATTATTATTCTTGTACCACCAATTTGGCCCACATTTTAAAATATCTTAGAGTCCTATAAATGAATTACTGAAAATATTTCTAAGAATTCCCCCAAAAAGTAACACTAATTTATATTTCCAAAGCAACATATAAAAAGTATCCATTTACTCTACTTTTGCCAGCATTGGACAATGTATTTTTTAAATCTTCTCTAATTTGTTGTACAAAATATGCTATCTCAGGAGTGCCCTAATTATTTCTGTGAATATGAATATCCACAGTTGTAAGATTTTGAACCACTGATAATTCCTCTTTAAGAACCATCTCTCCATGTTCTTTGATCACTTTTAATAGGATTATTAGCAATTTCTTAATTTTTCATAAAGGTACTTAAGAGATTAAGTATGTAACATCTTTGTCATATTTGTGGAAAAATACTTTGTTTTCATCTTTAATTTTTTTTTATCTCTTCCTATTTAAGATTTTCATTTAGATGTTTTCTTTCCGATTTCCTCCATTCCTCTTATGCTTACAAAGTCCTTTTCCATTCTAGTGTCAGATAAATATTCACCTACATTTCTTTTTTAGCACTTCTCTTTGGTTTACAATTGGATTTTGAATGAGAAGGGAGATGGTGAATATGTGGTACATGTATTGCCTCTTCTGGCTCCTGGTGCTGGACAGACATCACTAATCTATGCTGGCACCCTATTCTGCTCAGCTTGGATGCAGCCCTGGTGCTGGGTAGACATCACTAATCTATGCCAGCACCCTATTCTGCTTGGCCTGGGTGCAGCCCTAGAATATTTCTCAAGGCAGTTCCAGGTCTCGCTACCACCAGCTGGTCAGAGGTAGAACATGAGATTACACCTTTTTGCCATCTCTACAAAAGAAGAAATTTCTCTGATATTGACAATAAGGATGTCCAGTTTAAAAATCCTAAGCACCCTATAAATCTTCTATCTATATGGAATAATTTATAGTCTTGTCCATAATAACACATGCAGTCTAGTAAGATGCAATGTTAACATTTCTTAGGCACGGTCATGAGCCATCAGCAGACCTTTGGCATCTCTCTAGTGGACAGCTTCTGCCTCAGCCAGAGCATCGTGTTCCTGAGTGCTGCCTTTTCACACTGGCCTTAATTCTAGATCCTATCAGCATAGTCCCCAAAAGGATTTTTAGCAATGCTTAATTGTTTGCTCCTTTCTGCCTTTCCTGCTGTCCTAAGATTTGACCTCTCATATTGGTAGACATGACTGGCCCTTCCTGTGGAGCTGGAGTGCACATCCCAGCCTCTGCTGGCTGTCTTGCCTCATTATCATGCATACCTTTTCAAGGCATCTGATCAAAACCATTCCTGAGCACATCTGAATGAAGCTTAGGATTGCCATGATGAGGCAACAGGAGAGGCTTCTGTGCTGTGTATATGGCTGTGGTCTTCAACACTCACATTACTGTAGAGAAAAGAAAGGTAAGGTCGGGTACGGTGGCTCACGCCTGTAATCCCAGCTACTCGGGAGGCTGAGACATGGGAATCTCTTAAACCTGGGAGGCTGAAGTTGCAGTGAGCCGAGATCACACCACTGCACTTCAGCCCAGGGCAGAGAGTGAGACCTTGTCTCAAAAAAACAAAAAAACAAAAAAAAAAAAAAGGAAGAAAGATAAGCAGAGAAGAAACTGGAATTTATTAATTCATAATAGCAGTGATTAGAAATAAATTATTTATTATATGCATGACATTGAGCTAAATCCTCTACAAACATCCTTTATTTAATTCTCCCAATAACACACTGAGACTGTTTTTAATATCCCTATTTACAGATGGAGAAAGTAAGGCAAGTCAGAGATCTCCCAAATAGTTAAGTGTGGCTGGGATTTGTATCTGGGTCTGTCCGACTCCTGAGCTAGTACCCGTTATTCTCAACCCTTCTGCTGTCTCTGCCAAAGTAGAGATTTCTTCATTGCTGAAGAACTTCAGAACAATAATTGGGTTATTCTAAATGAGCAAAGTTAAAGGACCATGCAAAGTGTTGCCTGTCTTTTGTGGTCCAGCTGGGAATTTGTGAAAACATATCAACGGAGTTAATATTACACCAGTGTGGAAACAGTAGATAAAGTTGGGGGTTCCAATGAAGCAATCCTAATTAAGTGAAGGAGGACTCTTTCTGTCTTTTGACACTAGCTTCCTATAGGTCAATGGAGGGAAGCTGCCTTTGGAAGACCACTGACTCTTAATCATTACTATATTTGGAAAATGTTGGGTGGTTTAGTAAGTAATATTCGGAAAGCCACATGCTCTGTATCAGTGATTCATAATCCACACACAAATTGATTTCCAACCCTTTTGCTCTGAAGCCTGAAATTGGGTGTTATCAATCTCAGCCACTGCCAGTGTCTCTTCCTTAATTTAGAGAGAAACTTTGGGACACTCTGCCACTTGCCAACCCATAGGGGCTGCCTGACCTGCCCGTCTCCAGCATCCCAAATGTTCACTCGGGTGATGCCTCTGATTTTTCAGAACCCTTCAGAGTACCATCCCACCAGGGCTCACGTCGACCTCTGAAGTCAGAGGTCTGGAAATTATTTTCTTACTAAACTCTTCTCCTAATTATGTAAGTTATGTCTTGTTAAAGCAAATTAAAATGGAGGCCACAAAAACTCCCTGAGCAGACAAAGCCAGTTAGGTCTTGAAAATAACCTGGCCATCCAAAAGGATGGATTCACATGGCTTCAGAGTGAGTGCACTTTATAAACTGCGGGGCCCACACACATTTAAGGAGGATTCTGATAGTACTGTTACATCAAGCTGAATTTGACCTAAGAAAGCCTCTGCACTTGCATATTTGAATTCTTAAGTCTGAACTGCAATCTAATATGTTCACAACTCAAAACCTAACTTAGGAGTAAGCTTCAGTAACAATAGCTGAATCTCGGCCTATCACAGCGGCCACACTTCAACCAATCACAGATGGCCAACTGTTCAAACCGTGCTCCCATGAGGCAAATGCCAGCTGTAACCAATCCAGCAGTTTCTGTACTTGCTTTTCTTTTTCTGTCCATAAATGTCATCTGACCATGTGACAGGTCTGCGAACAGGTCCAGAGTCTCTCTGAATCTGTTCTGGGTGAGTGCTGACCCATTTGCAAATCTTTTTTTTCTCCCCCTCAGTTAAACTCTGCTAAGTTTAATTTGTCTAAAGCTTTTTCTTTTAACAATAATAAAGACAAATTGATGAGTTTGGTGATGAGTTGACTGGCTGGAGACTTGAGGGTCAGCCACAGAGCTTTTTTAGGAGCTCATATCTGCAGCCCTCTGCCCCAGGCCTCCTCAACTGTACCTACAATGTAAGTGACATCAGTGTACTCACCAAGGCAAGGAAGTGGCATGACTAGTCCCCTGAACACTTTCCCTTCCTACCAGATTGCTGCATTTAAGGCTCTTGCTTGTAGAGCCTTACAAGCAAGAGTAATCTCTGGTGATCCTGGACACCCAGATCTTTGTTGGCCATTGCTTAAGCCACATAGTGGAATGTGACCCAGAACAGGACATGGGAGACCTGGATTCTTGACCTGGCCTTGGCACTAATGAGCTGTGTGGTCTGGAGCAAATGACTCAGCCTCTCTGGGCCTCTATTTTGTTTCCTTGATTATACAGTAGAAGAGTGAGGGATGTATGTTCTAAGATAACTCTGGTTCTCACACGAGAGTGTACATCAGAATCCCCTGGGGAATTCATTAAGTTGTAGACTTTTGAGTGTTGTCCCCACTTGAGTCCTGGTTTAATCGGCCTTGAGCGGAACCCAAGAATTTGTATTTATAACATATTCCCGGAGGATTCTGATGCTGCCTGGGAGCCTACTTTGATAACTCTTCTCACGAAGTCTTCAAGCTGAGGTGTGGCTATGGTTGCGAACTTCACAACGTGAGGGCTTCCTCGCCGATGTGTCTGGCAAGGCCATTCCCAGCTGCAGCTGTGTGCCTGTTTCCTTGCAGGCTTTCGGTTGTGCCCAAGTCCCGGTTCTGTTGTTTGACCATTGTGATCTACTTTGGGTGCTTCCTCATGGTTTCTCTCAGCCCCTCTTTCCTCCCTTCCCTAGTTTGGCAAGCTTATCACACAGAACTTTAAAGACTTCAGAGAGTTTCTATGCTCTGGGATGGCAACAGAGTTTAGTATCATAAGTGGGGAAAGTTCTGGGTAATGCAGAATCTCACTCTTTTGGGGCTGAATGAGACGATCAGGCAGGGGAGGAACAGCTGGCTCTTGCACCGATGTATTCCCTTAATATTTGACCTTAACCTATCAGAGAAAGAGAGACTGTGTCTAGCGAGCCAGGAAACCCAGAGGATGAACTGGAAGGAGATCGTGATTGGAATTCAAGTAGAATGCTAAAGCTGGTGGGGCTTTAGAGATCACCCAGCTCAGTGGTTTTGAAAGAAATCAATGTTTCTACAGAATCATGTCACGAGCTGTTTCAGGGATGCCAATTATCAATTCCAAAGGCTACCGGAAACACCTGTTCATCAAGCAGAGCTAAGCTGATGAGCCTGCTGCAGTGAGGGAGAACTTGGTAGCAAGAGAGCCTTAGTAGTATCATGTAATGGGGAAGTCAGGGGGAAGGTATAGGGTTTCCGGACCTGAGCTGGGTCATTTCAAGACAGGTCTTATAGGGGATAAGGGAGGAAATGGCTGGGATTGGAAAGAGTTTTTGGAAATAGCTTTGGATTGGTTGGCTCAACGAGGTGAGAGCCTTGAAGTAAGTGGATTTTGATAAGAAACTGTTAGCCTTGATGACCAAGCTGTTTCCAAGGTCCTCAGTCTTGTTCTTCAGTAACAGTATGTTCAGAACACATGGTTAATATATTCTCGCTTGGTCTCAGAATTGTTTAAGATATGGACAGAAAAGTATGTCTGTTTCCAGTATTATTTAGCATAAATAAATAAAGGGAGTTATGTTGGTTTTCATTTTCAGGGATGAAAGTGGTGGGAGCGGGGCTGACTGTGTGGGGTCTCTGCCCCTCCCTGACCTCCCAATCAACCAATTCCTCCACACTTTTCTGTTTTCTGTGTTGGGCGTCTACATCAGATTTTACTTAAAGTAAGGGCTTTATGTTTTTAAAAGGGCTCAAAATCCAGAACTGTTTAAAAATCTCTATTTATAATAGAAGAGAGAATACTGAAATCCAGAGAGGTGATGAGATGTGCCTAGGATCACCCTGTTGGTCAATAGCATAGGAGAGAACCAGGGAGTTTGGTACAGGCTCACTCAGGATCTAGCTTGTGCTTGTTCTGGGATATTCAGGACAATGATGCTAGACAGAGCCACAACCACCATGAAAATCTCAGGAGCTTTGCCCAGTAAATATGTCTGTCTTCCTTGCATTGCATCTGAAGGGGCCAGGCAGCTTCCTACATCTTTCATCCTTACCATCTGAAACATGTGTTCTCCAAAGTACTATGGCGATAGAGTGGGAGGGAAGAAGACACCAGCTGTGAACTGCCTCAGCTTGAAAAACACATGGCACATCCATGCACAGGCCATTGGCCCCAATCTGACAACAGGGGGTGCTAAGAAATGGAAGGGAGTACATGAAACACTTGGGGAGTACCAAGTACCTCTGCTTGCCCAGGGCTGGGGTTTCACACACCACTCCCTGCTGTACTGCTTTTATTGTTCAGTTTCTGGAGGAGGAAATGCGAGAGCAGAGAGGATAAATGACTTAGCCAATCCCACCCAGGTTGTAACTGATGTGGCCAATGCTTGTACCCAGCTCTTTTGATTTAAGATTAGTGCTTGTGTTTCTCCCCTACCATGTTAGAGAAAGAACAATATGGGGAACCATGAGGCCAAGCTCGGTTGTTATGAGATGGGAGAGATCTATGCACATTGGAGACAGAGGGGCAAGAAGAGAAGGACAAGAAGAAATCGAGGTGTTTGGGTTCGAAAGGATGACTGAGGTCTTAGAAAGATAAATAGGATTAAAATGTTAACAAAAAGATGGGATTATTTCTCTTCCTTTTCTACAAAGGGGAGAATAAGAGAGTATTTTATAGACAGTGAATATAAGGAAAAATGAAGTTCCCTTCCCAAAACCTTTACACGAGACCTGAGGTTAGAGTAACAAATGACAGTAAAATGGCGAGGGGAGGTATCTGCCCAGGCTGAGGGCATAGGAGGAGAGCAAGGCATTTAGAGGGTCCAGGTATGCATGACAGGAGAGGCTGAGCTTTCGAAGACATCCATCAGGGCCACAGCACTGTCCTGCCTTGACCTCTGATCCTGAGCTGCCTCTGTCACCTTCCCCATCCTCATACCCACTCTCCCTGCTTTTCCTGGGCTTACATGGTCTGTTCTCCTTCCCTCCTTGTTTCTGCAGCTGTATATCAGGCACTTTCTCTCTGCTCAAAGCCCTCTCATGCCTCATTGTAAGCCAGTTTGCTGCTCCAATTTAGTTAGACTACAGTGGTCACTGCCTGGCTTATTGGTAGAGTAGATGTTCCCTGTGTAGTCTTTTTACCCTTTCAGCTAAAGATGGTCTTCTTTTCTGCATAGCCAAACTGTGCTTAAAGGAAACAAGCTCATTTTGTTATTTGGCCTAAGAAAATATTAAGAAGATCATTCTTCTTAGGACAGTCATTAGGGCTGCTTGGGTTCACATTTCAGCCTCACCTCTAATCAACTCTGAGATTTTAGACAGATCACCTAATGTCTCTGTGCCTAACATTCTTCTGTAAAATCGGCGTATAATAATGTCTACCTTATAGGGTGATTCTGAGCATTAAAAGGAATAATGTAAAAACACTTAGAACAGTACTAACACTAATATAACTGTTTACCATCATCATTATTGATATTAAATACACAACACAATACAGGGTGAATAGTAGTAAAAGTTTGACTATTGGTCCATTGGAAAGATCTATATCACTGTGTTGCTTTATTCTGATAACAAACAATTACTGGTGGACTATATTACTCTTTTGGTTATAATAGCATTTCTTTAGGTCCAAATATAAAAATGTATGATCTGATTTGGACAGATCATATTGTTAGTCACATTGCAGTTTGATATTCTTACCAAGAGAAACCTTGTGGCCAGAGGAGTGCTTTTATGTCAAGTTATAAAGGAAAGTTGACTGAAGCCAGGATAAGGAAGAAGCCTTGTCAAATTGCCATCAGAATGAAAGGAAACGTCCTCACATACTGATCCTGCTGCTTATTTATATAAAGAACTCTCAGGCTCCGATCACTGTGAACAAAGACCATGGCATTTGGTATTAGCCCTTCAGAGGCTCTGAGGACTATTGAAAGAAGGCCAGTCCAATCCATGTGAGATGGCGGGCTGAGCTGCCGAGTGTCGCTCTCAGCAAAAACTTAACCTTGAAAACAAATAAAAGAAGAAGCAGGTGGTGAAGGGAGAGGCTGTGGAATAGACCCAGGAAAGCTGAGATAAATCCAACTCCAACTCAGGATGCAGGATTAAAATATTTACTCTGGCATTGGCATGAAAGGCTCGGGGCAAGCATTTGCTATGCCAGCTCAGCAATATCTTCTGGCCATTTTGTATGCACTAGCAGGCTTGCAGCCTTTAAAATATCAACTTTTATAATTCTGCAGTGGTAATTCAGATCGAGGAAAAAGGACCCTCCCACACTGAGAGACCATGGAGACCTTTTCTCCAGCCATGTTGGAGCTATAGAGAGGGGAAAAACCAATAATCCCTCTCATGATTGGTTCTGTCTCCTGATGCAACCACCTATTCCAATTGTTTGAGTGGATTCGGAGGGGGTTTACTCATGTACTTTTCATTATTCAACTGATAAAGTTATTATATCATAAGTGCACAGCTTGTAAACTTTCATAAACAGAACACATCCATGTAACTGACACCGACACCGAGAAGCAGAACATGACCAGCTCCCAGAAGGCCCTCTGGGGCCTCTTCATTCTAGTCATCCCTCTCCCCAGAGCTAACCACTACCTTGACTTCTAACAGAATAGATTAGTTTGGCCTTTTTGGTGGTTCATATGGGTGAAATAATACACACTCTCTCGTGTCTGTTTTTTTCTCTCGCATTACATTGGCAACTGCATCCATACTATTAGATGTGGTTGCGTATCCATTCTACTATTGTTGGGCATTGGGTATTTTTCATTTGGGCTATAAGACTAGTGTTGCTATCAGTGTTCTAGTACATGTCTTTTGGTAAAAATGTGTACATGCTTTTGAGAATACACACACATCACACATCACACATACACACACACACACATCTGTAAGAGTGGAATTGCAGGGTCATATAGTATGCATATGTTAAGCTTTAGTTGAAACTGTCAGTTTTGCAAAATGGTTGTACCAGTTTACCCTCCCAACAGCAGTATATAAGAGTTTCAGTTGGTCTCCATTCAATTTTGCCTCCCTTGATCCTAGGACCAGCATGACAAATTGCACATGGCATAAGCACATATAACAGGGGATATGTAATCCCACTTAAATAGGTGACAACATTATTTTCAAAGCAGAACCGATACTGTTGCTGCTCACCTCAGCTGCTCTCCGTCTGGCAAGATTTATCTCATCTTTCTTCCTTGAGCCAGCAAATCTTTATTGATATAAACACAGGTGAAATTCTTGGTTCTGGTTTTTCTACTCAGCGTTTATTGTTGATGGTTACCATCAAATAATTGAATTTCCATGACCTATTTATGGTTGAACTTGAAATGAACTTGGAATGCTTATTCTTGAATCCAGAAAAAGAATACTTAATAGAATTGGAAAATAACACCACTTTTTGAAATTGGCAATCATGTATGTATGTGTGTCTGTGTGTGTGTGAGGAGTGAATGGAAACTATTAAAATTTTATTCAAAAAACATAATACATGGATGCCAAAAATTCCTTTAATTCTTACCAATAAACTTCTCTTAACCCCATTGTCCAATGGAATGAGAATTGGTCGCAATTATGAGTTTCTGGATAGCTTCGATCATGGATGTCTATTTGGATGTTTTTATGAGGATGATTTTTTTGTGGAATGTTTGGCAAATGTCTGTAATGAAGATATTGGGTTTGAGATTGTGGATACAGATGCATAAGGTCACCATACAATTAGGCCAACAAATAATATTTAGGTATTTAAAGTAGATACACATGAGTGCTTTGAATCCCTCCCCTAGCAACCCCCACCAAGTATTTCCCTTTGGTTTCCATTTTTCAATAATTTTTAAAACAATTTTTTCTTTGGATTAGACTATGGGCAGAAAGGCCTTTAAAAAGTATATAGCATCCATCTGTTATAGTAACTTCACTTTTAAGAGAACTAATAAGGTTGCTGCTTTCCGTGTTCCCATAAAGCTCATAAATAGACTTAAGTTCCAGCAAGTAAAAATGACAAAAGTCAGTGTCTAGGAGTTGAGTTGTCCTATGGGTAAAACATTAGGCTTAGGGGGTTTAAATGCACTTGGCAGGATGAACCCCCTTAAGATTCTTATATAGTGATGATGCTGTGAAATAACTTTACTCAGTAGACAATCATTAGACAGCTGAGCCACTCAACCATCTTGTTGCTCTCTGGTCAGAAGATCTGATTAATCATGTGTGCAAGTATTTCTTTTTTTTTTTTTCTTTTTTATTATTATTATACTTTGAGTTCTAGGGTACATGTGCATAACGTGCAGGTTTGTTACATATGTATACTTGTGCCATGTTGCTGTGCTGCAACCATCAACTCGTCAGCACCCATCAACTCGTCATTTACATCAGGTATAACTCCCAATGCAATCCCTCCCCCCTCCCCCCTCCCCCCTCCCCATGATAGGCCCCGGTGTGTGATGTTCCCCTTCCTGAGTCCAAGTGATCTCATTGTTCAGTTCCCACCTATGAGTGAGAACATGCGGTGTTTGGTTTTCTGTTCTTGTGATAGTTTGCTAAGAATGATGGTTTCCAGCTGCATCCATGTCCCTACAAAGGACACAAACTCATCCTTTTTGATGGCTGCATAGTATTCCATGGTGTATATGTGCCACATTTTCTTAATCCAGTCTATCACTGATGGACATTTGGGTTGATTCCAAGTCTTTGCTATTGTGAATAGTGCCGCAATAAACATACGTGTGCATGTGTCTTTATAGCAGCATGATTTATAATCCTTTGGGTATATACCCAGTAATGGGATGGCTGGGTCATATGGTACATCTAGTTCTAGATCCTTGAGGAATCGCCATACTATTTTCCATAATGGTTGAACTAGTTTACAATCCCACCAACAGTGTAAAAGTGTTCCTATTTCTCCACATCCTCTCCAGCACCTGTTGTTTCCTGACTTTTTAATGATTGCCATTCTAACTGGTGTGAGATGGTATCTCATTGTGGTTTTGATTTGCATTTCTCTGATGGCCAGTGATGATGAGCATTTTTTCATGTGTCTGTTGGCTGTATGAATGTCTTCTTTTGAGAAATGTCTGTTCATATCCTTTGCCCACTTTTTGATGGGGTTGTTTGCTTTTTTCTTGTAAATTTGTTTGAGTTCTTTGTAGGTTCTGGATATTAGCCCTTTGTCAGATGAGTAGATCGCAAAAATTTTCTCCCATTCTGTAGGTTGCCTGTTCACTCTGATGGTAGTTTCTTTTGCTGTGCAGAAGCTCTTTAGTTTAATTAGATCCCATTTGTCAATTTTGGCTTTTGCTGCCATTGCTTTTGGTGTTTTAGACATGAAGTATTTCTTAACTAAATTTAAGAAATGGAATTGGCCGGGCACAGTGGCTCAAGCCTGAAATCCCAGCACTTTGGGAGGCCGAGACGGGCAGATCACGAGGTCAGGAGATCGAGACCATCCTAGCTAACACGGTGAAACCCCGTCTCTACTAAAAAAATACAAAAACTTAGCCGGGCGAGGTGGCAGGCGCTTGTAGTCCCAGCTACTCGGGAGGCTGAGGCAGGAGAATGGCGTGAACCCGGGAGGCGGAGCTTGCAGTGAGCTGAGATCTGGCCACTGCACTCCAGCCTGGGCGACAGAGCGAGACTCCGTCTCAAAAAAAAAAAAAAGAAAGAAAGAAAGAAATGGAATTGCTAGGTCAAAGGGTAATTAAGTGTGAACATTTTACAGACATTGACAAATTGAGGTCCAAAAACAGTTGTATCACTTTTCACCCAACCCAGAGTGTATGAGGGTGCCTGCTCTTATTCCTTCTTCTAAAACCTCTTGTGAGAAACAACGTCCTCTTGGTTTCCCTGCAGAGCACTTCCTTCATGACTGCACTCTGTATTTTCTTAGCATCTATCTTTTTCTTCTCTGTGGCATATATCTTGCATATTTTGCAGCAAATATCTTTATCTATTCCTCTTCCATTCACACAACCCATCTACCTTCCTACCTAAGAATTAAATCCTAAGTAGATCGTTAAGCTGTCAGAACTTCAATTTCCTCAGTGACAAAATGAGCACAATCACACCCATCTCACACGGCTGTGAGGAAGATTAAATGCCGCAAGGCATGTGAAATTCTCGTCGTGTTGCCTGGCTTGTAATAGACACAGAGGCACAGAAAGCTGAACAGAGACTTTCTTACTTTTGCCACTCCTGATGCTTCCATTAATACAACACAGTGTAGAATAAGCATTTTGCTGACTGACTTGATCTCCGGTGTTCAAGCCAATCATAAATCAAGTACCTAGGCAAGTGCGTGTGATATTTTCAGGGGCCCTTCATTAGAAAGTTTACTGCTGTACTGTACTAAATGACTCTTTCCTCATCACTTTATGACATGTAAAGGAGCCTGCATCAAGTATAGTGACCAAGTATAGTGAATCAAGTATAGAGACGGCCTCCAGAAAGTGGCCTCATTTACCAGAAAAGCAGTCATCGCATGTGGGCATTCTTCTAGCTCTAGCATTAAGTACCATCTATTCTTTACAGCAGCAGTTCCCAACCTTTTGGGCATCAAGGACTGATTTCATGGAAGACAATTTTTCCACGGACTGGGAAGGGATGGGATAGTTTTGGGTTGAAACTGTTCCACCTCAGATCATCAGGCATTAGATTCTCATAAGGAGCACACAACCTGAATCCCTCACATATACTGTTCAGAATAGGGTTCGCATTCCTATGAGAATCTAATGCTGCTGCTTATCTGATAGGAGGCAGAGCTGAGATGGTAATGTTTGCTCACCTGCCACTTCACCTCCTGCTGTGTGGCCTGGTTCTTAACACACCATGGACCATTCTGGTTCATGGCCTGGAGGTTGGGGCCCCTGCTTTACAGCAATTTTCTAAATTCTTTCTCAGAAGCCATGTTATCTGGACAAAGGACATTTGCTTAATATGTCCTCATACAAAATCTAATATAATCATACATATGGAGATAGATGATCTTTAGTGCCCTAGTTATCACAATCTGTGATTCTGTGGTCCATGTTAGACTGTATTATACTTTTAAATATGATTTGCCAACATTATTACAGCTGAAACTCAGATAGCACAGTATTCAGCCTAGGCAAATTCAACCTGCTACATAAGGAGCACAATTTAAAATGTGAGGATTGTATAAAACTTTTGCCTCACAAATGGGAACACACAGAATACACAGAAGTTTGTTGTGGAGATAAGTATGGGGAACTAGGGAGTAGCGTGGGTCACAGCTATGGCAAAATGACTTTCACTTCCAATGTCATTTTCTTTTCTTACTATTGCAAATTATTCACATTGACTTGTTTTATTTCAATCCAGTGTAGACAAAAATAAATAGAAAAATATATTCATCAGTTATTGTTCATCATTTATGGGTTTGGGCTTATCATTTTAATTTCATAATAACTTCTGGAATACACAATTGTGTAAGTTGAGGAATACATGTAGAAATAATAAAGATATCAAGATTAGAGTCACTAAATTATTCACAGTGATCAAGGCCTTTTACTTGGTGCAGGGTGTTTGGTGGGGAAGGAGAGTATTTAAAAGAGACATATAGTGCCATGGTGAAGAGCCAAATTGGCTGCTTCAATCCCTGCTCTGCCACTTACTATCTGTGTGGTATCCAGAAACTCACTTCCCTCATCTGTAAAATGAGGGTAATAGTAGTACTTATCTTACAGGGTTATTATGTGGATTAAATGAATTCATATATGCAAAGCACTTCTGATAGGATCTGGCACTGGGCCATCATTATTTGTTTATTGCTTCTGGAATACTTTTCACTTAACTATTCCATTGAAAAAGAGGCTGGAAAGTCAACTCTGAGTTCCCCTTAGAAGACCAGATGAAATTTGGATTCAGAGAGGGGTGGTTTACTTGTGAGGACTGAGATTTTCTGCCTGGCAAATAGGCAATATGGTGCTGAAAGAAAGTGGCAAGCAATGGGTGCAGAATTTGTCTTACCTATTTCAAAATATTAACCACATGAGCCTCAGTCTTTCACATATCTGATGGACACAGTGAATAGCATAAAATAGGGCCTCTTTCTTCCTCCTTATGGCCCATCTGGGAAGACGTCAGTGAGGAAAGATAAGTCATGCAAATCCGTCATGATGCCAGGACATAAGACAGTCTTCCCTGCCCTGCCCCATACCTCTCTCCTGTGACAAGCACAAAAAGAGCTTAAAAAAAAAAAAAAAAAAAGCAATTTCTTTCTCAGTCAATCTCTACTCACACCAATTTTCCAGCTTCCAAACTGATAGAGTCATAACTCTATAGGGTAGGATCAAAATTATTATTGTATGCATGTTCCTACTTTTTCCCCTTCCCAAACCAATGAAATAAGGTTTCTGCTTTGGAAAGTTCAATGCCCCTCCCGCTGTCCTCTGAGTAGGATTTAGTCCTATTAGACATGTTCTCTCATACTTTATTTTATACTGTAGAATTAGGAGAAAAGTGAAAGCAGAGGAGAATCTGAAGCCTTTGGGCCTAGGCTGGGGAAAGAGGCTTTTCAGGGGATTTTGGAAGAATCTTGTGAGTTTAAGAAAATGATCTTTATCCAGTGATCCATCATTGCAAGAAAACTACTCAAGTTTTTTCAAAATGTATTTTTTTGGTGACTGAACTATGTTCCTTTGGTCATGTTGAAATTTAATTTTCAATAAATAAAAAACACAATTCTGATAAAAATCATACTGAATATGTGTCAGGTTTTAATTACCTCAATAATGAGAGAACCAGCAGGATGACAAGGCTGATTCAATAGGAGGACAGGAGAAACTAATGTGTATTTGAGTGAGGGAAAAACCAAAATAAGCACTGCAATAAAAAAGAAACTGTAGTAAGATTGCTGAGTTAGATAGATACACAATTGGATGATTTTCTACAAGACAATAAAACCATAAGCTTTGGAGTTATTTTGTGTCTTTAGTCCATTTGGGCTGCTATGAGAAAACAATCTTAGACTGGCTAATTTATAAATAACAGAAATTTATTTCTAACAGTTCAGGAAACCAGGAAGTCCAAGATAATGGTGAAGGTAGATTCAATGTCTGGTGAGGGCTGGGTCTCTGCTTAAAAGATGGCACCATTTCTCTGTGTCTCCACATGGTAGAAGGCACAAATAAGCTCTCTCAGGCCTCTTTTATAAGGGCACTAATCCCGTTTATGAGGGCCCCACATTCCTGATCTAGTCACCTTTCAATACCTCTGCGCTGGGGATTCAGTTTCAACAAATGAGTTTTGTGAGGACACAAAAATTCGGATCATCACATCTTATCTACTGGACAAAAATTATTTGTAGTTTATCATGTTTCTAAAAGTTAACATCTATCTTTACAGAGCTGTAAAATGTCTGGGCCCTTATTAACAGTAAATTGTGAGTCAAACAAAGTTATAGTCCCCAGCCTAGAGAGAGTCAGAAGAAACTTGGGTGGGGTTGGCTAGACAACTCCCTGGCCTGACAACAAAGGTGTCACAGTCATCTTTTTGCCTTTCTCCCATGTTTTGGTTAATTTTTAAAAATAGTTCCTTGTGTGATTATAAAGTCTCCTACAATTATTCTTTATCACAAAAAAGGCTGGTTTCATTGAGTTTGTGTTCTCTCTGGGATTCATTTACAGAGGAGAAGCATATAGAACACATGCTACCCTCCTGTTGTAGAGTGCAGTAAATCTACAGCCACGGGAAGCCGAGCAACTACAAAAGCCAAATAATTAGCTTGGTCTGAAGAGTTTGTAAAGAATCCAGGATTGCATCTCAATAACCTTTATCATTCTAGAGATTCCCCTAGCCAAAGTTTTTTTTAAATTCTTTGTTTTAATCACTCATATATGCTTATTTTTTCTAATGCTAGAGAAACAAAATTAAGAAAAACGTATTTCCATCCAGGATTCACCAACAATGCCCACAACTGCATATGAATTCTCTCCTTAGGGTACCCCCAAACTTGCTAAAGTCTGAAGACTGTTAGGAAGTCTTCAAACTTCCTCCCTACTGCCTATAAGTCACAAAATAGACACATACTGATTTCCAAGTATGATTTTGTAAACATTAGTTCCACATATGAAGCTCAACCCTTGTTCCATAATTGTGGGTTTGTCCTATGGGATGAAATGAAATTTAACTCAATTATGACATTCCTGCCTGGAATTAAAAAAAAAAAAAAAAAAAAAAAAAAAAAGAGAGCCTCTTCAAGTCAGCACGCCCTGAAAATGGATCATCACTCATTCTAAATTTATTTATTGTTACATAATAATTGTACATATTTATGAGGTACATGTGATATTTTGACATATGCATACAATGTACAGTGATCAAATCAGGGTATTCAGGATATCAAATACCTCAAAGATTTATCATTTCTTTATTTTGGGAACATTTCAAAACTTTTCATTTAGTTATTTTGAAGTATACAACAAATTGTTTTTAACTGTAGTCACCCTACTATGCTATCGTACCCTAGAACTTAATCCTTCTATGTAACTGTATGTCTGTACCCATTAACCAGCTTCTCTTCATACCCTGCCTTTGCTCTACCCCTTTCAACCTCTGATAACTATCATTCTACTCTTTACCTCCGTGAGATCAACTTTTTTAGCTTCCATGTGAGTGAGAACATGTAATTTTTGTCTTTCTGTGCCTGGATTATTTCACTTAACATAATGACCTCCAGTTCCATCCATGTTGCTGTAAGTGACAGTATTTCATTCATTTTTTATGGATGAATAGTATTCCAGTGTGTGTATATCCCACATTTTCTTTATCTATTCATCTGTTGATGGACACTTAGGTTGATTCCAAATCTTGGCTTTTATGAATAGTGCTGAAATAGACATGGGGTGCAGGCATCCCTTTGACATACTGATTTCCTGTCCTTTGGATAAAAAGACAGTAGTGGGGTTGCTGGATCATATGGTAGTTCTATTTTTCATTTTTTGAGAAACCTTATACTGTTTTCCATAGTGGCTTGCTGATTTACATTACCACCAACAGTGTATGAGGGTTCCTTTTCTTCCGCATCCTTGCCAGCATTTTTTTTTTCTGTCTTTTTGACCATAGCCATCCTAACTGGGGTGAGATGATATCCCATTGACTCATCCTAAATTTGTTTAAAGGGGCTTTTCGCCTTCTTCACCTGTAACATATAGGCAGCTGTTGGCTGTTACTTTATCTCCTATCTATGGTTCCCCAATTTGTAAAACTCTCTAAAAGAAACACCGACTCCTGAAAGACTCTAATTGAGTTGAATTGTCCAGACTTTCAAATAAAAGCAAGTAGTATCACAAGCCCACATGAAGATTTCAGGTTCTTCCTGGAGGGCAGGGGTCCAACCCAGACTACTGTGCTCTCATCTGTAAAAGAAGGTTGGTGTCAGAAATGAGATCTTTAAGACTCTTACTCTGAATGATCATGACCAGAATAACTAGTTCTTACTGGGTTTTTTCATGTCCCCAAAATAGATTTATTTCTATTGACAGTAGATTCTTGTCATATAATCAGCCTGACTTGAGAATTAATCACATTTGCCTTTTTCTCAGTAGTGGCAAGAACTAGAGCCAACTTTGTGGACTAACCAAACAAGTGAATCGACAGAATATGGTGACCCATTTTTTTCATTAGTTTCATTATTTTGAGTTTATTTTATCTTCTCCTCATCAATTTTCTCTTTTTTCCTTGTTGTCTCCTGATTTAAGTCATCTGGCCATCCTGTCTATATTTGGAACCCACATTAGTTGTTTTGTGAAATAAAGCAGGCTATATATAAATCAAACGCCCATACTGGGTCCATTTCCAAATTTCTGTTTGTGATATCTTGTGGTTTTGAGGATTAAAAATGCTTTAAAACCAGCAATGAAAAGTTCTAGTTTTTATTTTTTTTATTTTTATTTTTATTTTTATTTTTTTTTTTGAGATGGAGTCTCGCTCTGTCACCCAGGCTGGAGTGCAGTGGCCGGATCTCAGCTCACTGCAAGCTCCGCCTCCCGGGAACGCCATTCTCCTGCCTCAGCCTCCCGAGTAGCTGGGACTACAGGCGCCTGCCACCTCGCCCGGCTAAGTTTTTGTATTTTTAGTAGAGACGGGGTTTCACTGTGTTAGCCAGGATGGTCTCGATCTCCTGACCTCGTGATCCGCCCGTCTCGGCCTCCCAAAGTGCTGGGATTACAGGCTTGAGCCACCGCGCCCGGCCTGTTCTAGTTTTTAAATATGTACTTTTAAAAGCCCTTGTTAAAACTTTTGAGAACTGATGAGGACATTACTTTGTATGTTGGTGGTTTCTGTTTACTTGGTTCTGTTTTTGCTCCCTAGAACTTGATTTCCTCAGCAGTGAGCTAATAACACTCCTGCTATTGCTGACTGGGCATATCTACATACAAAAAATCTTGATAAAACAATGTGTGCTGAGGAGTGTAAGTATAGCTCCCTGATTGGCCCTTTTAATAACACTGATTGTTCCTTTTGTTGCATTTCACATTATGAACCAAACTCTAAGAAATGATTGGGAAACATCTTCTTTTCAGAAACCTCCATTCAGAGGCTTAAGGCCTCAGATTACTGGCCTTCCACAGTTATATCTCCAGTGTGGAGTTTGGTTTATTTGTCCAGTATATGTTTAAAATCAAGATACAAATCCCTAAAAAGTCCTAAATTTATTTTAAAATGTGGCCAATGTACACAGACTCTAGCCAAATCCCATATTCTGCCACTAAATAATTGCTATTGGATCTAGGCCATGACCCCACTGATTTTTTTACAGGCAACTTTGCAGCCCCAAAGCCAGATGTTGAATCAAGGAAACTAAAGTTCCAGTGTTCAGGAGGACAGCATTGTACTAACTCATCTCAACCAGCTTCACCTCTTTGTACAAGAAGGACTTAAGAGGCTGAAGAGGTGTGAGGTTTGGATGGAGAGGCCAAACTAGTTCATCTCTGCCAGTTTGTTATGTAGATCATCACAGCTTCTCAACTACATCAGTGAACTTGCACTTAGCCTTGTCTCTATCCTTTACTTGTCAAACCTCATCAACTCTTTTCCCCACCTCTGTCATTCCTAAAACCTATAGTAACTACTTCACTCAGCACCTTCAGCTGAATCTCTGTGGCTTAGTGTTGCAAACACATCCACCCCTGCAAGAGACAAATCTACTGCAAAGATGAGGGTTTGATGACTTCCTTCTCACAACTTGCTGCTCTTCCTATCTATTCAGTTCTTCTCCCTGCCCAAGCTTCATTATTTGTCTATATTTGAAACCTGCCTCCAAAGAGCACTGAAAGCATTTTACCTCTTGGGAGTAGTATGTGCTTTTGGGGGATATATTGAGACCTGCTGCCATCATTCAAAGTCCTGATGCTGCCTTGGCTGTTAATTAACAATGAGGTTTTTTGTGTTTTCCTGCCAGTTTTTATTTGTTAGATCAATTATTAATAGTAATATTTAACATTTAGTAAGTATTTACAGTGCCTGCTACTGTTATACATGGTTTATGCATCAACTTATTTAATCCTCATCAGAATTTCATTAGATACATTCCAATATGTCTCCATTTTACAGATGAGGAAGCTGAGGCAGAGCAAAGCCAAGTAAGTTATACAAAGTTACTTAGGAGTTACTAAGAGGCAGTACTAATTTGACTTTGAAACTGTGCCCAGACATCATTCTATCCTGCCTTCAGTGGTAACCTACTGCATCCTCAGAAGATATGGAAATACTATTCTTCAAATTACAAGCTCAAGTGTAAGAGGCTGAGCAGATATTTGAAGATTCCAAATACAACTAATATTAAGTGATTAGTGATCTGCTTTCTGCACATATCCTTAGGGTCCCTCCTTCTCTCCAGGATCCATTATATTCCCTGTGTTTAAGTAGTAATTGTATCTCTGAGTTTGAAAGACAATAAATTTGACAGTTCTAACTCCAGACATTTTCAGAGAGAATATTAGAAGAGCAATGAGGGAAGCGATGATCATGCTCATTTATTAACATTGATTGTACATATTTCTTCTTTGGGAGGATGTTGCTTGTGTGTTTGTTTGCACAGTTCTGTCCTTTAAGAGAGTAACAGTAGGGAGTGGTGCCTGGAGCATCATGCAGTGAGTTTGGAAGGACACCAAAATCTGTTTGTGCTGTGTATCCCCTGGGGTGTGAGACCTGACTGGGCCAGCTGCAGCCCTGCAAGGCCTTTAATTTAGAATTTCCTGAGCCACTTGTGATTCCAAAATATTTCTTATGTGTTTCAAAATAATAATTGAAAAGGAAGTAAAAACAGCCAGTCAGCTGTAAAAATTGTATGATATCTAGCAACTGGGCTGGGTCACCAAAGGTTGACACCCCTGAGAGAAATCAGTAACAGAGCCTTGGAAAGCACCACGTTAATTTGGATGGGGAGGTGGGGATGTGGCTGGAAGAGGAGAGGAGATTCAGGGTTCTGGGAGTAAGTTGAGTGGGGTTAGTCAGTCACTCTCTGGGTTGTGATTTCTGTGTAAAAGACATTGTTTAGGTCCCGAGCTGGTGATAAAGCTGGTCCAGGGGTGGGACATGGTGTTTGAAAATGGTGGTGCTGAAAGTTGTTGTTGGAATTTCCACTGCAAGAGAGAAGAGGAAGAAATGACCACATAATTTCCATTCTTATTTTTGCCATCCCTCAGGACGGTATATCATCTGGCCCTGCCTATCCGTGCAGGGGAGTCTCTTAGACCACTTGCCCCACATTTACTGTGTCTCAACCAATCCTCTTTCTGAAAATTTTTAGTTCTCATTAAGATTTTTCCTGCTATAGAAGTTCCACGCTTGCTCTTTTCTATGTTTGAAATATTATTTCTGTATGTCTGCACATAGGCTTTTTGTCATCGAGGTCTCAGCTTAAATGGCACACCCTCAAAGTGATGCTTCCTGATCATGCTATCTAAAATGCATTCTTCCCTACGCAGTTGTTTAAGCAGTCTGTTTGTGTCTTCCATAGTGCATAGCACAACCTCTAACTTTTGAGAAGTGTGACTGTCTTACTTGTTTGTTGTAGGTCTTTACCATCAAATTCCAATCTCCATGAGGCCAGGAGCCATGTCATTATTGCTCACTGATACCTTCTCAATTTCTAGTACAATGACTAGGTCATAGCAGATGCATAATAAATATTTGTTTCAAAGGGAGAGAGTGGCAAGAAGACTCGACGATTTCGGATCAGAAAAGGGAGATGTGGTGAACCTCTAAAATGTGTTGTGATGACTTCCAGCCTACAATCTTGGCCGCCTTGACAACATGCTCCAGTGGCGGAAACTGGATTCAGGATCATTTTTACATGCAGATTCTCAGACTCTCTTATATGGCAATGGTTGAAGGGTAGAAGCAGAAATTTTATCTGATTAGTGCCTTGGAAAACACTAACAAGCTGCTTGAGCCTTCAGGAATTTTTATTTTCCAAATTTAAAACTCTAAAAATAGTTCTGAAATAATATAAGTTACTGATTCCTCCCATATACACAACACTTTTTATGGAATGGTCATACCGAGCATATCTTTGGGTTATGATAACAGTACTGGGAAGGGACAAAGACACAATTTTAAACCTATTTTGAAGATAAGGAATTGGCTTCAAAGAGTTTAAGTGATTTTATTAATGAGTAGATGGAATTAGAATCTGGTACACTTGGTTTACATGGATTGCTTACTCTACTACATTTTTTCAGACAATATTTGTTTTATTTTTATATGTTGTTTTCATGGTAGATTGGATTTTGACTTCAGTTTTTTTCTATTTTATTTTATTTTAACTTCTGGAATACATGTGCAGGTTTATTACATAGGTAAACATGTGCCATGGTGGTTTGCTGCACCTATCAACCCATCACCTAGGTATTAAGCCCAGCATGCATTAGCTACTTATCTTGATGGTCTCCCAACCCCCACATCCCCCCAACAACAGCCCCCCATGTGTGTTGTTCCCCTCCCTGTGTCCATGTATTCCCATTGTTCAACTCCCACTTGTAAGTGAGAACATGCAGTGTTTGGTTTTCTGTTCCTGCTTTAGTTTGCTGAAGATAATGGCTTCTAGCTCCATCCATGTCCCTGCAAGGGACATTATCTCATTCCTTTTTATGGCTATATAATATTTCATGGTGTACATGTACCACATTTTCTTTATCCAGTCTATCATTGATGGGCATTTGGGTTGATTTCATATCTTTGCTATTGTAAATAGTGCTGCAGTGAACATATGTGTGCATGTATCTTTATAATAGAATGATTTATATTCCTTTGAGTGTATACCCAGTAATGAGATTGCTGGGTCAAATGGTATTTCTGGTTCTAGGTCTTTGAGGAATCACCACACTGTCTTCCATAATGGTTGAACTAAGTTACATTCCCACCAACAGTGTAAAAGCATTCCTATTTCTCCACAGCCTCACCTGCATCTGTTGTTTCTTGACTTTGTAATAATCACCATTATGACTGGCCTGAGATAGTATCTCATTGTGGTTTCGATTTGCATTTCTCTAATGATCAGTGATGTTGAGCTTTTTTCCATGTTTGTTGGCTGCATAAATGTCTTCTTTATTTTGAGAAGTGTCTTCATGTTCTTTGCCCAATTTCTTTTTAATATGGTGAACCATAGTATTTTTTTTGTTTGTTTTTGTTTTGTTTTTCATTTTTTTTTTGTTTTTGTTTGTTTGTTTTTTAATACTTTAAGGTCTGGGATACATGTGCAGAACGTGCAGGTTTGTTACATAGGTATACATGTGCTATGGTGGTTTGCTGCATACATCAACCTGTCATCTACATTAGATATTTCTCCTAATGCTATCCCTCCTCTTGCCCCCCACCCCCTGACAAGCCCCGGTGTGTGATGTTCCCCTTCCTGTGCCCATATGTTCTCACTGTTCAACTCCCACTTATAAGTGAGAACATGTGGTGTTTGGTTTTCTGTTCCTGTGTTAGTTTGCTGAGAATGATGGTTTCTAGCTTCATCCATGTCCCTGCAAAAGACATGAACTCATCCTTTTTTGTGGCTGCATAATATTCCATGGTGTATATGTGCTACATTTTCTTTCTCCAGTCTATCATTGATGGGCATTTGGGTTGGTTCCAAGTCTTTGCTATTGTGAATAGTGCTACAGTAAACATACAGTTGCATGTGTCTTTATAGGAGAATGATTTATAATCCTTTGGGTATATGCCCAGTAATGAGATTGCTGGGTCAAATGGTATTTCTGGTTCTAGATCCTTGAGGAATCTCCCTACTGTCTTCCACAGTGGCTGAACTAATTTACTCTCCCACCAACAGTGTAAAAGCATTCCTATTTCTCCACATTCTCTCCAGCATCTGTTGTTTTCTGACTTTTTAATGATGGTCATTCTAACTGGCATGAGATGGTATCTCATTTTAGTTTTGATTTGCATTTCTCTAATGACCAGTGATAATAAGCTTTTTATCATGTTGACTGCATAAATGTCTTCTTTTGAGAAGTGTTTGTTCATATCTTTTGCCCACTTTTTGATGGGGTTGTTTTCTCTTTGTAAATTTGTTTAAGTTCCTTGTAGATTCTGGATATTAGCCCTTTGTCAGATGGATAGATTGCAAAAATTTTCTCCCATTCTGTAGGTTACCTGCTCACTCTGATGATAGTTTCTTTTGCTGTGTAGAAGCTCTTAATTAAATCCCATTTGTCAATTTTGGCTTTTGTTGCAATTGCTTTTGATGTTTTAGTCATGAAGACTTTGTCCATGCCTATGTTCTGAATGGTATTGCCAAGGTTTTCTTCTAGGGTTTTTATGGTTTTAGGTCTTATGTTTAAGTCTTTAATCCATCTTGCGTTAATTTTTGTATAAAGTATAAGGAAGGGGTCCAGTTTCAGTTTCCTGCATATGGCTAGCCAGTTTTCCCAACACCATTTATTAAATAGGGAATCCTTTCCCTATTACTTATTTTTGTCAGATTTGTCAAAGATCAGATGATTGTAGATGTGTGGTGTTATTTCTGAGGCCTCTGTTCTGTTCCATTGGTCTATATATCTATTTTGGTACCAGTGCCATGCTGTTTCAGTAACTGTAGCCTTGTAATATAGTTTGAAGTCAAGTAGCATGATGCCTCCAGCTTTGTTCTTTTTGCTTAGGATTGTCTTGGCTATCTGGGTTCTTTTTTGGCTCCATATGAAATTTAAAGTAGTTTTTCCTAATTCTATGAAGAAAGTCAGTGGTAGCTTGATGGGAATAGCATTAAATCTATAAATTACTTTGGGCAGTAGGGCCATTTTCACAATACTGATTCTTCCTATCCATGAGCATAGAATGTTTTTTCATTTGTTTGTGTCTTCTCTTGTTTCCTGAGCAGTGGTTTGTAGTTCTCCTTGAAGAGGTCCTTCACATCCCTTGTAAGTTGGATTCCTAGGTATTTTATTTTCTTTGTAGCAATTGTGAATGGGAGTTTCCTCATGATTTGGTTCTCTGTTTGTCTATTATTGGTGTGTAGGAATGCTTGTAATTTTTGCACCTTGATTTTGTATCCTGAGACCTTGCTGAAATTGTTTATCAGCTTAAGGTGTTTTTGGGCTGAGATGATGGGGTTTTCTAAATATACAATCAAGTCATCCACAAGCAGAGACAATTCGACTTACTGTCTTCCTATTTGAATATGCCCTATTTCTTTCTCTTGCTTGATTGCGCTGGCCAGAACTTCCAATACTATGTTGAATAGGAGTTGTGAGAAAGGGCACACTTGTCTGGTGCCAGTTTTCAAAGGGAATGCTTCCGACTTTTGCCCATTCAGTATGATATTGGCTGTGGGTCTGTCATAAATAGCTCTTATTATTTTGAGGTATGTTCCATCAATACCTAGTTTATTGAGAGTTTTTAGCATTAAGTGGTGTTGACTTTTATTGAAGGTGTTTTCTGCATCTATTGAAATAAACCAACTGGCATCATAATGACAGGATCAAATTCACATATAACAATATTAACCTTAAATGTAAATGGGCTAAATGCCCCAATTAAAAGACAAAGACTGGCAAATTGGATAACGAGTCAAGACCCATCGGTGTGCTGTATTCAAGAGACCCATCTCATGTGCAAAGACACACATAGGCTCAAAATAAAGAGATGGAGGAATATTTGCCAACTAAATAGGAAGCCAAAAAAAAAAGCAGGGGTTGCAATCCTAGTCTCTGATGATACAGATTTTAAACCAACAAAGATCAAAAAAGAAGAAGAAGGTCATTATGTAATGGTAAAGGGATCAATGCAACAAGAAGGGCTAACTATCCTAAATATATATGCACCCCATACAGGAGCACCCAGTGTCATAAAATAAGTTCTTAGAGACCTACAAAGAGACTTAGACTCCCACACAATAATAGTGGGAGACTTTAACATCCCACTGTCAATATTAGATCAATGAGACAGAAAATTAACAGGGATATTCAGGACTTGAACTCAGCTCTGGACCAAACATCTCATGAGAGTTCATGAGATGAAGGGGGAAGGGAACAGTATTCCAGACAGACAACAGCATGCAAAAAGACTCTATATGTTGCCATAAAAATTTGAAGATTGTCTTTCTATTTTTGTGAAAAATATCATTGGTATTTTGATAGGAGTTACACTGAATCTGTAGATTGCTTTGGTTAATCATATTATTTTAACAATATTAATTATTTCAATTCATAAGCATGGAAGATCAGTTTGTGTCCTCTTCAATTTCTTTCATAAGTGTTCTGTAGTTTCTTGTAGAGATTTTTCACATTGGTTAAATTTATTTCCAGATATGTTATATTTTTTGTAGCCATTTAAGGAGGATTGCCTTCCTGAATTCTTTTTCAGCTAGTTTATTATTATTATTATTATTATTTATTTATTATTTTTTTTTTTTGAGATGGAGTCTTACTCTGTTGCCCAGGCTGGAGTGCAATGGTGTGATCTTGGCTCACGGCAATCTCCGCCTCCCAGGTTCAAGCAATTCTGCTGCCTCAGCCTCCCAAATAGCTGGGATTAGAGGTGCCCACCACCACGCCCAGCTAATTTTTGTATTTTTAGTAGAGACAGAGTTTCATATGTTGGCCAGGCTGGTCTCAAACTCCTGACCTCACATGATCTACTCACCTCAGCCTCCCAAAGTGCTGGGATTACAGGCTTGAGCCACCATGCCCAGCCCAGCTAGTTCGTTTTTAGCATATAAGAAAGTGACTGATTTTTATGTCTTTGCAACTTGTCGTATAGGAGATAATATGGGCAAACTATTCACCCGATAAAGCACTAACATCCAGAATATACAAAGTACTCAAACAACTCAACAGCAAAAAACATCCAATTAAAAATTGTGCAAAGGCAGGCCGGGCGCGGTGGCTCAAGCCTGTAATCCCAGCCCTTTGGGAGGCCGAGATGGGCGGATCACGAGGTCAGGAGATCAAGACCATCCTGGCTAACACAGTGAAACCCCGTCTCTACTAAAAAATACAAAAAACTAGCCGGGCGAGGTGGCGGGCGCCTGTAGTCCCAGCTACTCAGGAGGCTGAGGCAGGAGAATGGCGTAAATCCGGGAGGCAGAGCTTGCAGTGAGCCGAGATCCGGCCACTGCACTCCGGCCTGGGCAACAGAGCGAGACTCCGCCTCAAAAAAAAAAAAAAATTGTGCAAAGGCAAAGGTATGGAACCAGCCCAAGTGCCCATCAATCAAGGAATGTATAAAGAAAATGTGGTGTGTGTGTGTATGTATATGTATGTATGTGTGTATATATATGTATATATGTATGTGTATGTATATACATATACACACACACACCCACACCATGGAATACTGCTTGGCCATAAAAAGAAAAAAAATAATGGCATTTGCAGCAACCTAGATGGAGTTGGAGACCACTATTCTAAGTGAAGTAACTCAGAAATGGAAACCAAACACCATATGTTCTACTTATAAGTGGGAGTTAAGCTATGAGGATGTAAAAGCATATGAATCATACAATGGACTTTGGAGTCTCAGAGGAAGGCTGGTAGACAGGAAGGGATAAAAAGCAATACCCACATGCAAAAGAATAAAATTGAACCCTTATCTCACACTATATACAAAAAACCCTCAAGATTGAAACAATAAAACTCTTAGAATAAAATGCAGGATAAAAACATTTCTAAACATTGGACTGGGAAATGATTTCTTGCTTATAAAACCAAAAGTATAGGTAACAAAACCAAAAATAGACAAGTGGGACTATATCAAACTAAAAATCTTTTGCACAGCAAAAGACACAATTAACAAAATGAAAGATATTTGATGGAATGAGAGAAAATATTTGCAGACCACATATCTGATAAGCGGTTAAAATCCAAAATATATCCCTACAACTCAATAGCACATAGAAGCCATTTAAAAAATAGGCAGAGGACCTAAATAGGAATTTCTTCAAAGAAGACATATAAATGGCCAACAGGTATATGAAAACGTGCTCAACATTCCTAATCATAAGGGAGATGCAAAGCAAAACCACAGTAAGACATTATTTTACACCTATTAGGAGGGCTATTATCAAAAACACAAAGGAAAATGAATGTTAGTGAAGATGTGAATAAAAGGAGATCCTTTTACACTCTTGGTGGAAATGTAAATTGGTGCAGACACTACGTAAATCAATACAAATGTTCCTTAAAAAATGAAAATAGAATTACCATTTATTCCAGCAATCCTACTTCTGGGTGTAGATTCAAAGGAATTGAAACCTGGATCTTCAAGAGATATCTGCTTTCCCATGTTCATTATAGTGTTATTCACAATAACCAAGATATGGAAGTGATCTGAATTTCCATCAATAGATGAATGGATAAAGAAAATGTGGTATATACATACAATGGAATACTGTTGTCAAAGGACACAATTACAACAGATTTGGTTTAAAGATATTAGTTGGTTTTTATTTGTGATTTTAGGATCAAACAACAACTCATTCTATAGAATAGAATGGGTGTTCCCATAAGCTGTGCAAAGAAGTTTGACTTTATAAGCAGAAAAGTGCTGAAGAATGCAAAAAACAGGGAACAAAAAACTTAATTGGTCATTTGAAAGTTAATTTCCTTGTAAAGGTTAAAGCAGAAGAGCCTTCTTATTGTACTAGGTAAAACTGGCCTGTCTGGGGATTAGGCTTTATTGCTCTCTTTCTTGATTTCACGGAAGATCGGGTAACAACTTAGTTTTGTCTCAATGGCATGGAACTTAGCATAAGTGACTCCATTTTGGTTTGGTTTCTTGGGCCTAGTGCAGAAGCTCAACCTAAACCAATGCCTCCTATAAATTTTATTTAACACCCTTCACCCTTAAAAATGAGGAAAGGATAGCACTGCCATTTGTGACCTTATGGTTGGCCCTGAAGGACATTAGGTCAAGTAAAATAAGCCAGACACAGGAAGATAAATGCCATATGATCTTGTTTATGTGTGGAATCTGAAATAATTTGTAGAAGCAGAGAGTAGTACAGTGGTTACCAGAGGATGAGAGGAGGAAGAAATGGGGAGGTGTTAGTCAAAAAGTGCAAAGTTTCAATTATGCAAAATAAGTAAGATCTGGAGATCTGTACAACATAGGGCCTATGATTAACAATACTGTATTATATACTTAAACATTTTCTAAAAAAGCAAATCCTATATTATGTGCTTTTACCACAAATGGGGGTGGAATGAAACTTTTTGATGTTATGGATGAGTTTATGACACTTACAGTGATGATGGTTTGATGGTATCATGGGCATATACTTATCTTTAAACACATAAAGTTGTACACATTAAATATGTACAGCTTTTCATGTGTCAAGCCTATTTGAATAAAACAGTTGAAAAGAAAAGAAAATTCATCCTCCAGGGGTGGTCAGCTGGTATTATATTAGAAAGACCATAACTCTTCAGATCTTAATCATCACCAGAGGCTTTGAAAATTAGCACAGAGAATGTCAGAAATGGTTTTATTGGTGAAATGAGAGACTTGCTAGTCACGTGATGCATATCAAAATAGATTCTCAATGGTAAGATTCAAGGTATTCAAGTTTGAGGAATGGGGTATCATCAAGGTGCTCCCCACCTGTGGATGAACAGGTTGTAGGAATCCAGTGAGACCCATGGCTGTGCCTGTAGAATGGCACTGAGGTACCATCTACAGACAGTCTTGTTTCCAGCCACTCGTTAGGATGCTTTCTGGTTGCCTAATGCCAAGGCATGAGGGTCCTACATCTGAAATAGCATTACTTCTCCCTCAAGAGAAATTTCTAGTCAAGAGATAGAATCCATCAAGCTCACAGTTGTATGAACTGTCCTGGGCCTGCTTTCGAAATAAATGTTTAATAAAAGGTCAGGTTTTGTCAATGAAAAAAAAAATGTACAGTTGATTCATAAAGAAGCCAACTCTCATCTAAGTAGAGTTTGTGGTGACTGAGTTGAAAAAATAGATGTAGTGCCATTTGCCATTCATGGGCACTTTTGTACTGAGTGAGCCAGTTCATTTGAAGCTTATCGTACAGTAGACTCTTATTTATCTAAAAATATTAGCTAATGAAAGATCAGGGAAGTTACACCTTCTGTTTGACTCACACTCCTGTCTCTACCACCACACATTCCCATTGTTTAAAAACACAGGAGATGATGGAAAGTATTCAGTAAGAGAACTCAGATGGGCACAATTATTCCTTTGATGATTGGGAAGACCTGTGTAAGTCTTCAAAGACTCACGAACACCAACAATACCAGGTAATGCTGCAGCAGAAGAAATAATACCCTGGTAGAGATGCTAGGCTGATTCTAGAACCAGTGCTGGAAGTTGCTTTATATAAATTAACATCAATTACCTTATCATTTAGTCAATTTCCCCTCTTTTGTAAAAGTGTCTAATGGGAGGAATGATTTTCTAGTTGTGTATTAAATTGAGCTTTGCGCCCGTTAAGGTTCTGTGAACACAGTCATTTAGTGCTGTGTTAGTGACACTCTTCTTCTATGGGACGGGTTATGGGAGACTAGTTTTTAGCCATCTGTGAAACAGAAAATCCAGTTGATCCAGTGCGTGCACCACCAGAGTCCCTTAAGGATTACTGTCAGAAGTTGTCACTCTCCTTTAAGTTCACATTAAGAGGAAACTTGAAAAAGGAAAATGATGAAGATGTTTTAGGATTTGTGACCATGGGGAATTTTCCATCTTCATTTCAAACGGCTAAAGGTAGGCAATGGGAAAGATCTTGTGCTGAAGGTTATATGGGCTTTGTATCTTCAAGCTGAATCCCACAAGTTAAGCCTCCAGTTTGCAAAACACTTGGGAGACGAGGGTCCACCCTGCCTGGATTGCCAACTCTGAGAGTAGTTATTTAGAAGGCCAAGGCTGTTAGGTTTCTTCTGACTTTATATGGCAGTCTCAAGACACCTTTGCCGTGGCCCGGATGAGCTTGCTTGTTTTGTTTAATTTTATTTTATATTTTGACCATTTAAGATCTGAAGAGAACTTCTCAGTAATTCTAGATGTTAGGATTTGAGTAACTTCTTATTGATTCAGATCTGCTCCCAGGAACTATGCTGGGGTGGGTGGGGTGGTTGTCAATGGCAGTCCCCTTTGAGCTGCAGGGAAAGCTCAAGAGAAAGAAGTGAACACTGGCCTGGTCAGTCTATAATTAGTGCAGATGGAATTCATTGGCTCATACTTAACGAAAAGAATATCCAGGCAGCCAGGAAGGAGGAAAGAACAGATTTTGGAAGACAGCAGTAGCTCTGCAGCACCAGGGAAACCACAAGTGGACATAGGTTCTAAGGGTGCTCAGATGCTGGGGAGTAGAACCTGGAAAAAAATCCCTTAGTAGATGACAGCCCCGGTAGGCCCTTTCATAGGCTAATTGTATTTGATTAATTTTATCTTGTTTTCATTTACTTATGCTCATATCTATAATTTCCCCGGCTTGGGATTATATTGCATATGCTGTTTTTGTCATGGACACTTTCTCTTTCCCTCCCTCATCTCCATTCCTCAGAAGTTGCTATCCTTGGTGCTAAGTCCACTCAAGAGGGAAATACAGATCTGGAGCTCAGAAGGGCTGTCTGGGCCAGAGTTGTAGTTCACCACTGGCTCTGCACTAGAAATTTGAGGAGTTACATGTAGGTTTTGTTTAAGCTATTATTGTATGAGCCTAGACATATACCTTTTAAATAAGATTTTTATCGAGATAATTGTAGATTCACATACAGCCGTAAGATATAATACAAAGAGATCTCATGTACTCCTCACCCAGTCTCACTGAATGATAACATCTTTTAAAACAGTAGTACAATATCACAACCAGGATGTTGACAATGATACAATCCCCTGGTCTTATTCAGATTTCCCCAATTTTACTTATACTTGTGTGTGTGTGTGTGTGTAATTAGTTTTATTGCAAGTATATTTTTGTGCATCCACTGACAGTCAATATACTGAACAGCTCCAGCCCCACAAGAATCCCTGATGTTGATCTTTTAAAACCATACCCACCTCCCTATCATGCCCTCATCCCTCCATCCTAACCCTTGGCAACCACTAATCTGTCCTAAAATTTCTAAAATTTTGTCACTTAAAAATGTTATATAAATGGAATCATAAAATGTGTAGCCCTTTGGGATTGACTCATTTCACTCATAATAATTTCCTGGAGAGTCATCCAAGTTGCTGTGTCCATTAAAAGTTTGTTCTACTTTATATGATCAAGTAATCTTCCACGGTATGAATGTATCCTTCACTGGTTGAGGCAGATTTGGGTTGTTTCTAGGTTTTAGCTATTATGCATAAAGCTGCTACAGATTTTTATGTGGACATAAGTCTCCATTTCTCTGTGATAAATGCCCAAGAGTAAAATTATTGAGTTGAATGGTAATTGAATGTGTAGTTTTATAAGATACTGCCAAGCTGTTTGTTAAAACAGAGTGCCTAGACTATTTTATATTTCCACCAGTAGTATATGAGTGATCCAGTTTCTCCACATCCTCAACAGCATTTGGTGTTGTCACTATTTTTTTATTTTAGCCATTCTGATAGATACGTAGCAATATCTCATTGTGGCTTTAATTTGCATTCCCCTGATAACTAATGATGTTGACTAACTTTTCATGTGCTTTTTTGACATCTGGATATCCTCTTCAGTTCTCTTTGTGTATTTTCCTTGTTTTTGTATTGTAACTCTTAAGTTTGGAAAGTCTTTTTATATTATTGATACTAGTCCTTTGTTAAATATATAGTTTGAAAATATTTTCTCCCGGTAGGTAGCTTGTCTTTTCATTCTCCTCAAATGGGCTTTTTCTTTTTAGTAGAAGCTTTCTTGAGATATAATTTGCATACAATTCACTATTTTAATGTGTACAACAATCTGGTGGTTTTTAGCGTGTGCACAGAGTGGTGCGACCACCACCAAAATCAATTTTAGAGCTTTTTATCAATCCAAAATGAAACTCCAGATTTCACATGGGCAGAGAAAATAACTGTAAATTTGATGAGGTCAAATTTATTATTTTTTTCTTTTATAGACTGTCTTAGAATTCGTGGCCTAGTCCTTCATCCCAAATATTTTCTCCTGTATTTTATTCTAAAAATTTTTATAATTTTATATTTTATGGTTAAGTTCATAATCCATTTTGAGTTAATTTTTATATAAGAAGTAAATATTAGTTCAAGGTTTTTTTTTAAAGTTTTTTGCCTGTCAATTCCCAATTACTATAACATCTTAGTTGAGAAGATCATCCTTTCTCCTTTGAATTGCTTTGCACATTCGTCAATAATCTGTTACGCATCTTTGTGGGGGTCAATTTCTGAGTTCTCTGTTCTGTTCCATTAATCTATATGTCTATGCCTCCTAACTTAAGCTTTTTATTTTTATTTATTTATTTTTTTATTGTTTGAGATGGAGTTTCACTTTTGTTGCCCAGGCTGGAATACAATGGTGTGATCTCAGTTTACTGCAACCTCCGCCTCCCGGATTCAGGTGATTCTCCTGCCTCAGCCTCCCAAGTAGCTGGGATTACTGGTGCCTACCACCACACTAGGGTAATTTTTGTATTTATGGTAGAGACGGGGTTTCACCATGTTGGCCAGACTTGTCTTGAACTCCTGACCTCAGGTGATCCACCCACCTTGGCCTCCCAAAGTGCTGGGATTATAGGCATGAGCCACCACCCCCAGCCACATATTTTTAACTTACTTAAAACAAGCAAGTGAGTTTATTTCCAAAAGACATTTAGCAGTATGCACCACCATACCTGGCTAATTTTTTATTTTTAGTAGAGACGGAGTTTCACCATGTTGGCCAGGCTGGTTTCAAACTCCTGACCTCAGGTGATCTGCCCACCTGGGTCTCCCAAAGTGCTGGGATTAAAGACATGAGCCACTGTGCCTGGGCTTAATTTAAGCTTTTAAAAATGTAATGGACCTATTGGGGAAAAATGGAGCTAGTAATATCTGCTCTCTTACCCCTAGGTTGTTAGAAGAAGCAACTACTATGTTAAAGGCATTGGCGCTGTGAGCTGTAAAGCAATATCTGAATGTAATATATTACTATTGAGAAGAATATAGAGATGTCACTCATTCCGCCTTTACGTTTTTTCAGCTTATCTCGTTGGCATTCTTCAATTTTTATATTTGTTTTCTGGGAACTATGATGAGTGAGTTACTGCTCAATTAGGGACATGAGAATGGTCCACTGTATGGAAACTTTGCAGCAAAGTTAGGATTCCTGCCCAGCCTGTATTTGCAGACGTTTTGCAGGCTTGCTGGATTCCTCTCATCATCCCAGCTTGTGTAGATTCAGAAAGATAAGATGATTTTTGTAGGACTCAAACAAATTTACAAGAAAAAAACAACCCCATCAAAAAGTGGGCAAAGGATATGAACAGACACTTCTCAAAAGAAGACATTTATGCAGCCAACAGACACATGAAAAAATGCTCATCATCACTGGCCATCAGAGAAATGCAAATCAAAACCACAGTGAGATACCATTTCACACCAGTTAGAATGGCAATCATTAAAAAGTCAGGAAACAACAAGTGCTGGAGAGGATGTGGAGAAATAGGAACACTTTTACACTGTTGGTGGGACTGTAAACTAGTTCAACCATTGTGGAAGACAGTGTGGTGATTCCTCAAGGATCTAGAACTAGAAATACCATTTGACCCAGCCATCCCATTACTGGGTATATACCCAAAAGATTATAAATCATGCTGCTATAAAGACACATGCACATGTATGTTTATTGTGGCACTATTCACCATAGCAAAGACTTGGAACCAGCCCAAATGTCCATCAATGATAGACTGGTTTAAGAAAATGTGACACATATTCACCATGGAATACTATGCAGCCATAAAAAAAGGATGCGTTCATGTCCTTTGTAGGGACATGGATGCAGATGGAAACCATCATTCTCAGCAAACTATCACAAGGACAGAAAACCAAACACTGCATGTTCTCACTCATAGATGGGAATTGAGCAATGAGAACACTTGGACACAGGAAGGGGAACATCACACACTGGGGCCTGTCGTGGGGTGGCGGTAGGGGAGAGGGATAGCATTAGGAGATATACCTAATGTAAATGATGAGTTAATAGGTGCAGCACACCAACATGGCACATGTGTACATATGTGACAAACTTGTATGTTGTGCACATGTACCCTAGGGCTTAAAGTATAATTTAAAAAATAAATAAATAAATAAATAAGAAAGATAAGATGACTTTAATAAGCAAAATGTGACATCATTATAAAGGAGAGCTGATATCCCCTGGTCACTTGGCAAATAGAAATAACTTAGAATTGGGCAGTTTGGAATTATCCAGGCTATTCTGAATTCTCAAAAAGCTAGACGTTCATTCTTCTCTCCACACATTTGTTCATCCTGCTTACTCAGTTGGCTCTCCCTTCTCTTCCATCTAGTTGCATTCTGCACATCCCAAAAGACCTGCTTACCACCCTGAGAAGTAAAGCTATTCCATCTTGTTAGGAATAACGCTCAAAATCCTAAGGAAATTCAACACTCAAACAAAGGATTCTTAGCAAAGCAATTTTACTTCTGCGCAGAGGGGTGCCTCCTTACCCAGTCGCCATGAGAGCACACCCGAACAAAGGGGCACGAGAGCCTTTATTCCTGAAGCAAGTCCTGTCCCTTACCCTTTCCCCATTGGCCGGGGTCAGGCTGTACAATCTAAACTAATCCCAGTTGGCTAAACATTTGGTTTTTTTAGATAAGGTGGGCACATAAAAGAAAGCGGAGAGGAAAGGGGAAGGGGCGTCTGTGATAAGCTAGAAAGTCCTCTTTCCATATAAGGAAAGGAATGTTAGCCGGTACTGATAAAGCCTGGTATTGTGGCATGGCCTGGGCATCTAACAAAGGCGAAAAGGAAAAAAAGGAGAAAAAAGGAAAAAGGAGGGGGTACTATGAATTAAAGAATAAAAGATATATCGGGTTATTTGAAGAGAAACCTCATCATATCCCACAATCTGCTTCTCTAGATAGTGAGTCCCTTAATGTCAGTAAAGTTGCTTTTACTCATCTCTGTAATTTCTGAGCCTGGCATGGCAACAGGAAACAAACAGGTGCTCATTGAATTCAGTTTACCTTGATCTCTTTTTCCCTTTAAATGCCTCTCTTCGCTCTTAGTGACATTTAATCATTTATCATTTGTGTGATTCTGTTTCTTACGTATGACTTTTGTCTTCTCCAATAAACAAGAGAATATCTTGAGATTAAAAGGCATTATTTGTACCTTACCTTTCCCCAGAGAGCCCGGCAGTTTCTGAATACATACACACCTTATGCCTAATTAAATATCACAGTTTAAGTATATTGAATTCATTATCCCATTTCTGAGAAGAGGACATTCCAGAACTCCTATTTTTAAAGACTGGAGGCTTTAAACCACATGTTAGAGAGAAGTTAGAGAGGGAGATATGTAATAAAAAGCTTTTTTTCTTGGGCTAACAAGGAATTAATGGAGTGAAAGAATTAGACAACAAAATTTAGATGCTTAAAATGTATAGTCCAAAAAAGCAAGCTGAACTGTGAAGAACAGCATTTCACATTGACCATATTAAGCCAAAAAGAACTGCCTAGGAGACTCTAATAGCTTCAAGGGGGCAGAAGTGGGCGGAGGCCCATAGGTGAAGCCAAGACTGGTTTGTCAGTATTGATAACATCACAGAGGTTATGAAGCTTTAGTAAATATCTCTATTGAAAAAGTCAACTCAAACTTGAGCCTTTACATAGTTTTTCTAGTCTTGAAAGCAGCCTCCCAGTGCAGACTGACTTCCCTTCCTTTGGTTTTCGTGGAAAGCCAGCTGCATGATGTCAGGAGACTCTTGCTGCCCTTGCCAGCTGTGACACTATCCCTGACCTCCATCTCAAATTAGATGAGGGAAAAACCAATCACGCTGCCATCTAGGATCCAGTTAGGGTCCTGGAAAAGAATCTTCAACTTGTGTTATTGTCAAACCTCATTTAACTGGAATGCTTTGGACAACTGAAAGGTTTTGGACAATGGAATTTCTGGCTAATTATAATTTGTTAATTGACAGTCGGAAAACCCTGATTTCGATAACTCCAATTACAAGTACTGAAACATTAACACCTTAATAATCACGTTAGTGATTGTGAATCAGTGATTAAGGATTGAGTTTCTTTAGGGACACTATGGGACTTGTCAATGCAGCGATTAAAGTGCAGGAAATTGGATGAATCTATTCATTTCGACATCCACCATCTACCATGGAAGTTACTTTTTTAGAAAGTTGTTTTAAAAGTTTTTGGTGACATATACATAATGGAAAATTTACCTTTTGAACCATTTTTAAATGCACAGTTCAGTGGCTTTAAGTATATTCTATTGTTAGACAACTATCATCACCATCCATCCCTCTCCAGTTTTTCCATCTCCCCAAACCCAAACTGTGTACAAATTAAACAATTTTTCCCATTTCTCTTTTCCTCCCCCACTCCCATCCTCTGGAAACCAGAGCTCTACTTTCTGCCCCTGTGAACTGTACTACACAAGGTACCTCATGTAAATGGAATCATACAGTATTTGTCCTTTTGCGACTGTTTGGTTTCACTTAGTATAACATCCTCAAGATTCATCCATTTTGTAGTATGTGTCCAAATTTCCTTTGTTTATAAGGCTGAACAATATTCCATTGTACTGTATATATGACATTTTATTTATTTGTTTATGGACAGGAAGTTACTCTTTAAATCTCTATGTCACAATTTACTGATCTCTCTCTCTTTCTATTTCTTCCCCTCTCTCTTTAAAAAAGAGAATGAAAAAATAATTGATAAAAATTTCTTATTGAATTCTGCTTTCTTGTCACCTTGTTCTAGTGGGTGAGGAACTAGGCAGCCATTTCACAAGGTGAGGGTGAGGATAAAACAGCCAGGCTGGTTAAAGACAAGGCTGTCCCTAATCAGAATTAAATAAACTTGAACTGAAAACAAGAGGAATTAGAGTTTTGATCTATTATGGACTTCATCTCTTTAGTGCAGACAGGACTGAAGAAAACAGAATAATAATACCGTGACTTTACTATGTGGCAAGTAAGGTGCTTGACTCCTTTCTTACAGCAATTATGTGAGTCTGACTTTAGATAAAATACTAAATAACTAGGAGACCCTAGATGGATATCCAAGTGTCTTGAGCTCTAAACCAGTGCTCTACAATACAAATATGTGAGTCACAATGCAAGTCACATAAGTAATTTTCAACTTTCTACTAGCCAAATGAAGAAAAGGAAAAAACAAGTGAAATAAATGTTAATACTTTTCCTAGCTCAAGATAATCCAGAATATTATTATTTCAACATGTAATAAATATACCTTATTAGTGTGATAGTTCACATTCTTTTTTATCATATCGAGTCTTTGAAATCTAGCCAGCACATCTCATTTTGTATACAGCACATTTCAAGCTTCCATGGCTGCATGTAACTGGCAGCCACCATATTGGTCTGGACTTCTCTAGACCAAAGTGTTCTTTCTTTCGCCAGAAAGTGTGTTCATGTGGCTCTCTGCGTTCAGTCTTTCCCTTTATACTTTATATGTCAGTAGTTCCTTAATAGAAATGCTGGCTCTGATTTTCTAACCTTTTTACCTGTCAGGTACCATCATAGAAGAATGGCTGGCTTATTACCAAAAGGGTAGTAAGCCTTATTACCAAAAGGGTAATTTTTCTCTCCTTGATTTTGCATGTTTCCCTAGGTCTACTTTTCTGCCTTTTAAACAACCAAGAAATCAGTGAAAACTCAAATTGCATAGGTTTATCTTTCTCAGTAATTATATAGGTTACTGTGTGATTGCTCTTGCTAGAGGAGCAATTTAGATAGTTGGGAGAATAGCCCTTAGTTTGTATGTTATGAGGTCAGACATTAATAAAAGAATTGGAGACGAAATTTGAATTTTTAAATTGCTTTGGGCAGTATGACCGTTTTAAGAATATTGATTCTTCCTATCCATGAGCATGGAATGCTTTTTCATTTGTTTGTGTCATCTTTGATTTCTTTGAGCAGTATTTTATAATTCTTGTGATAGAGATCTTTCACCTCCCTGGTCAGCTGTATTCCTAGGTGTTGTATCCTTTTTGTGGATATTGTGAATGGAATTGCATTCTTAATTTGACTCTCAGCTTGGATGTTGTTGGTATATAGAAATGCTGAATTTTGTACATTGATTTTGTATCCTGAGATTTTGCTGAAGTCATTGATCAGATCTAGGAGACAGTGGGGTTTTCTAGCTATAGAATCATATCATCTGCAAACAGAGATAGAGTTTGACTTCCTCTCTTCTTATTTGGATACCTTTTATTTCTTTTTCTTGACTGATTGCTTTGGCTAAGACTCCCAGTACTATGTTAAATAGGATTGGTGGGAGTGAGCATCATTATCTTGTTCTGGTTCTTAAGGGGAATGCTTCTAGCTTTTGGTCATTTGATATGATGTTAGCTGTGGATATATCATAGGTGGCTCTTTATATTGTATGGTATGTTCCTTCAATGCCTAGTCTGTTGAGGATTTTTAACATGAAGGGATGTTGCATTTTATCAAAAGCCTTCTCTGTATCTATGGAGTTGATCTTGTGTGTTTTGGTTTTAGTTCAAACAGAACATTTTAAAAGCTGAATGAATATAAATACTATTTTTATAATAAGTTGGCATGTAGGACATTGTATTTTTATGAAATTAGATAATTAGAATGAACTGTAAATATGCTCATGTGTACACAGGTATGCAATAAACCTGTATATATGTAAATATAGCCATATGTAAATATGATCTCTTTCATGTTCTTTAAAATTGAAGTCTCATCAGTATGGAATTACTTTGTTGCTGTCTGTTGAAAGACAGAGCAGATGGTTTCTCAAGGTCTCTATGATATATTCTCTAATTATACAGAATTTTCACTCTTGACTTTGAGCTTGATTATTGTTGACTCACCAAGTTAATATTTGTCAATCTGGGAGTATGGGAAGAACTTAAATCTATTTATGCCCTGCAGTCAAGTTGGTGAAATGAAATATCAAGCAGTTATGTGTGAGCTGGGTGTAGCAGTAACAGAGATATTTGAATTGCAGGCTTCCGACTAACAGACTTGCTGACCCTTTGATGACAGTGGAGAGAGTGTTACTAAATAAGCAGTCCAGTGGGAATCACCCAGAATTTTCTTGTTTCATTTAAAAGTACATATGAGGTTTCCAAGCATAAATAGTGTCCACTTTCCCTCTCAACTAAACCTTGGTACCTTCAGTTCTCTTAAGAAGATACACATAGGACTCATGGGACTATTTTCTCCAGAACAAGAGTAAATATGTGACTTCTCTGAAAATACTATTTTTGGAAGCCATTGTGGGAAATCAGTCTTATTCCTATGTTAACAGACTGAAGGTAGTAAAAGAGAACTCACTGTTTATTTATACATAATCAACTTGCTGATCTGAGGGGACAGATCGAATGCTGTCACTTGGAGATGAAAGCAGTTCACTTCTAGGATTACAGACTCTGAGAAGAGATAGTGCCTCCAAACATGAAGGGGAGAGTTAAGTCATCATGTCACTTACTTAGAATAATATGGGTTTTGGCTGGCAGAAAATCCCACATAAGACTGATTTATTTAAAATATTGTTACTGAGTAGAAGGAATTATTCTAAGTGCTGGGGGTAAAAGGAGTGAACAAAACAGATAAGACAGCCCTCTTCTATTCAAGTTGAAAAATACTTTTATTTTTCTCACATATAAATGGAATTTGGAAATAAAACATCCCAGGTTTTATCTCCACAATCAGGAACCCAGGATCCTTTTATTGTCTGTTTTCTATATTATTCCATCTTCTTCAATATCTGGCATCTATTTTGTTGAAACCATCCACATTCAGGCCAGGAAGGAGGCAAAGGAAGAGAAGGGGCTCTGCCTTCCCTTTAAATTCTGAAAGTTACATGTAGCCCTTCCCCTTGTGTCTTATTGGTCAGAATTTAACTGCAAGGGGGGCAGGGAAATTTAGTCTATATTCTAGGAAGCCATGCACCCAGAAAAAAAAGAGGAAGAGAGGAAGAACAAATATTGAGGACAACTGGCAGTCTAACACAGTCATCATAAAGGAAGGCACAAATTGCCTCAGGCATGTTCACTATTTGACCTAGTAAGTTTTAAGGACTTGATACAAACAACAGAGAAGGGTCTGGGCCAGTGGGGTAGGGACACTGAGAGGGGGCTCACCTTAGGATAGTCCAGATCTATTTAGACAGCACTAATTCATCTTTTATTCTTAGGTCAATAGTTAGCCTTAGGTTGGTGTGAACGTTAAGAAAAGCCTCTCAAGCAGTTTGCACTGTATTTATTGAGCACATACTATACTTGTAGGTCTTAGTGAGAATCTCTAAAAGTGCTGCCAGGATGTGTAAGGAGGTATACGTGGAGTTCCAGCATGGTCTTGTCTTTGGAAGGTCCTGCTGAAGCTCAGGACCAGCCCTAAGTAAATGCTAGCATGACTCCCTACTTGTCCATCACCTATCTTTCCACAGATGGAAGATAACTCCGTTTCCCAAGAGACCTCTCTTCCATGTCTCACCTGCTTCCCTAGTGGCTCTATTTAACTAACAGTATTTCTGGTCCGGCAAGATGGAAACTGTCCTTAAGACCAGGGAGAACCCTAAGAAGAAAGCATTGTGTTCCCACTATATGGTTCCTGGATAAGACTTTGCTCCCCTTCATTTCCATATAGATCATCATAGAATGACAGGCTTATAATATGAAAAGACTTTAGTATTCATTGAATCTCACTTCCTTCCTGAGCTAGTATCCCCTAAAAGTTGTATTTTTTTCAGCGATATTCCTCAGAACACTAGGTATTAATGGGACCTCTAAAAACAAAGTGAGACTCATTGTCTAGAGAGCTTTGTAAACACGTACTAAATTTCCCAGCAGGAGAGTCACAATATAGGTAGTCTTTCTTTTACAGGCTGGTAGAAACTTTATACCCTACATGAAACTTTATACCCTACAGGCTGGTAGAAACTTTATACCCTAACTGTGCAGGAGTAAACTCTTTTTGAACCCTTACAGCAATGGCCAGCTCACCATTGAGGACATGGACATAGAAACTGTAAGAAATGTTTTGGGAGGCTTGGGTGAAGCGTGAAAGTCCCTGAGTTATTCCCCAGTCCTCAGTCATGAAGCTAAGGGAAGTGTGTCAGCAGAGTTCTATCGATGTCTAAGCATGCTGGGACTCATTATCCACTTGGTTGATTACTTCATTTTTTGTTTATTTTACTTCTGCCCCCAGAAGCCTCCTCCACATCTGGTCTTCATTGTGAGAAATGCATCAGCACATTTCTATGAGAGAGTGTGGAACGGAAAAGTGTGTGGGGTCAGACCTCAAATCAGTGGAATTACTTTGCATTACAAATGTTAAATAGATAATTAACAAAATAATAATGGATTTAATATTAATGTAATGGATTTAATATAAATCTATTATTATATCTAATATAAACATATAAATAACAATGGATTTAATATAAATTCATTATAAATTCTCGACTCGTTCAGATTATTGACTCTCTGGAAAGATCTTCAAACATCCTTTTTACTTACATTTGATGTAATTATGTTGGTATTTTGGGAAGAGTCATGTGTCCCAAATGATCTGCCATTTCCATCTTTTTGACGTATTCTGAATGAAGTGAGTGCAGTGTCAGGCAGGACCATCCAGCCTTTGGGAATACATCTCTTTCTTTCTTTCTTTTTTTTTTTTTTTTCAGGTGCTTATACTTTTTATCCATACCCTTAAGCTGCGATGTACTTGTTTTGGGGATCTAGCCGTTTCTAATACTTAGACTCAGGTTGCTTGCTTGCTTTCTTTAAAGGCAGCTATTTATACTTCAACAGTGGCCAGTTTTGAGAAATGGATAGTCTATTACTTAAGTGTAAAAAAAATTCTTTGTTCACAGTTAGCGAGGTAAACTTTTTGTGGAGTAAAAATGAACTTCCTACGGAGACCCTTCAAATCTTCCCAAAGCTGGCCTGGGGAGTTGGGCCCCTCGGGCTGCTCAGCCGTTGTTGCTAATGGATGCACACACCTGCACTGGTGTTCGACTCTGCTGGGGAAGGCCACAATGACCTGCCAAGAAGAGGGTCTGGGTGCAAGTGTGTGGTAGCCCTAAGTAAATGCTAGCATGCAGCAGATAGCTCACAATTATGCCTTGGCAGTGGAAAGGTGTGTTTGCCCAACTCAGAGAACACTAGAACTGGAAGAGCCCCAGAGATGGTGTCATCTGGTGGTTTAAAGATGTGCCATGTGGAATCCCCTTTGGGGCCACCCACCACACCCCATGACCCCAGCAACTTTGGGGTTCATTCTTTTCTTTACTTTTTGCATAATCTTTGTATGAAGGAAAGGTTCCATGACTCACAAAAATAGGAATTCAATTCAGTTTCTTCATTAGACAGGGGAAGAGATAGTAATATTTGTCCAAGGTCACAGGTGGTTTGGGCCAGGCCAGTAGGCATGGGGAGTGAGCAGCTATCAATAGTGGGCCTGGATAGGACCTATTAGTCTTAAGATGCTTTCCTTCTTTTTTCCTGATACCATCTCTCCAGCCCTCAACACTGGGTCCACAACATCTTCCCTGAGTAGAACTTGTCTGAGTTATATAAAGAACAGGACATTGTCTCCAGAAATCTAGTATCAAAAGGTCACCTACCTCCTACTGCACTCCTAGACAAATGTCCTTCATGCATTGTTGAAGACTGGTGGGGACCTGGAGGACTAGAACTCAGCTGGTTTGGGGTCCAACTTCTTCTATAGATGATTTTTTTTTTAGTTGATCCTTTCCATTCCTCACGCTGAAATTTTTAGGCAGGTGATCCCGGAAATCCCATCGCCATCTCCATGCTGCTAAGTTAAATAAGATTCACACTAACCCAGCTAAAATGCTGGTCCTGCTGCTTACTGGCTATGAGACTTTGAATAAACTCTGTAATCTCTCTAGGTCTCAGCTTTCTCATTTTAAAATGGCAATAATATTTACTACATGTTTTTATTGTGAGAATTAAGATAAATGATCAAATCCAAGAGTGTTTAGCACCAGTTGGGCTCTTGATAGGCACTGGATCCCAGGTGGCTGTTAGTGGCTGTGTTGCTGTGTTGCTGCCCAGGTGTCATGTTTCAGAAACCTTGAAGAGGTGGTGACAGAAAGGTGGGACAGTTAGGGTACTAGGTCTCACTTCTCTGGAAGCTGCAGTGTGGGCTGGAGAAGATCAACTTGAGAAGGTCATCTTGGGAGAAGCTGGACCTCAAACAAGGCAGTAGTAATTAGTGGCCAATTTCCAGTTAGTGGTCAACCTGCATTGACTGGGCAGAAATCCTTCTCTGTTGGAAATCTGATATAAGGCTGTAGAAGAGAATCCAGATGAGGGAAGGGTTGGGCTGGAGGCAGAGCCTTGAGCAATTTTCTAAGTAAAATAGGCAGCCTCCTTGCTCAAACTAGAAACTACTGGCACGTTAAAAAGCACTCCTGAATGTACTGGAAACTTTGTAATTTCCGGAGTCTTCCGCCATCTGTGTTCACTTTCTTTGCTCCCTAACACTACTCCAGGTTCCTCCGTGTGGCTTCATCAAGGCGTGATCCTTGCCTGCCTGCAGTGGACACGGACTCAGAGATCAGCAGTAGGTGAAGGCTCTGCTACCTGCAAAATCCCTAAAGAGAGAGAGCTTTGTGAAGAGCTGCCTGCAGTGCTTGGGGAAGGAAAAAGTACTCAGTAAATTGCATTTTCCAGGGATCTTCTAGGACTTCTGTTCTGTTAGTGCTCAGGTATACTGAACACTTCAGCCAATGCCAGACAGACATCTGTACTCTGTTAGCTTCCATGTGGGAAAGTCAGTTCTCTGTCCTCTCTCAGCACTGGAAATTTTCCTTACTTAAGCTGCCCATTTGACTGGATTTCTCTGCTTGAAACAAGCACGTCATAGTCTCAGTGGGGATAATTCCTTAAATGAAAAAAGTCATCAAATGGAAAAAATTGACAAACCTGGCAGTTCTTCGTGTGTGGTTCATACATTGGTTCTGATTCATCTTCAGTTCTTCGCTTGTGCATTTGGTATTTACTGGGTGCCACTTTTGCCTGTTATGGTATTAGGATTGGGGCAAAGGCCAAAGAAGATGTTTTTCTAGCCCTTTAGTTGCTTAAAACCTAATTAGAGAGCCCCTTAAATAACAGGAAATTATGGCAATATAAAAAGTACTCGGATTGAAGTGTGGCCAGAAGCTATGCCGGCTGAGAAGAGGGGTCTCTAAACGCAGTGGTGTGTATGATGGGGAACAGTGAGGCGAGCTTCCCAGAATCATCAACCCCTCACCTGACCCAAAGAACTAGCTGTCTTTGTCATCAGCTTTGGAGATAAATGTGTAGGGCTGGTTTCTCGTACTTTCTGAAATTGCTTAGTAGAAACAATTCTTCCATCAAATCTGAGATTTCACTAGAACTCTGCAGAGTCAGTCTACATATATACAGTCCTCTCCCCCAGCTCAGTCCTGTTAAGACCCGGTTCAGATCCTACCACTTCCGCAAAGCTTCCGGCACTATCTATAATATAACTGATATTTCTTTTTGGGAATTACTTGAACCCCAATGATGACAATTTTTCTTGTGTTCATGTCTCATCACCCACAAGTAGATTGGTTGTTGCGTAAAGTCAAGGATCACATCACCTACTTCTTTGTCTCTACTCAGGAGAGTAATTCGGGCCTTGCCCAGAAAACCTATTGTATAAATGTTTGTCGTTGCTATAGTGAAATCACACAGATGACTGAATCTGTCATTTACTATGTGACTTTAGGAAAATTACCTAATCTTTTTGATCCTCAAGTTCTTCATCTATAAGATGGTGATCATAAGAGGGCTTATCTCATAGATTTGTCAGCACGGTTAAATGAGGTATGGTGCTATGTGCTTAGTATAGGACCTGAACTTTAATAAGTGCTTAATGTAGGTTTTGTTGAAAAATTTTAAATAGATAACATGCCTTTAGCAGACCCTGTCTCTCATTTCCACATTTCCTCCTATATGACTGTTTACTACTGAGTAACTACCTATTTGCTGGAAAAATGAAAGTAACTTGGACTTTAAAGATGTCTTAAAAAAAAAAAAAAACTCGTGTCTCAGTTAGCTCAGGCTGCTATAACAAAATGCTATAGACTGGGTAGACTGGGTGTCCTAAACAGCAGAAATTTATTTCTCACAACTCTAGAGACTGGAAGTCCAAGGTCAAGTCCAAGATCTACCTCTCTCTCTCTCTCTCTCATATATATACATACACACACACACACAGTGCCTATATAGAGAAAGAGAAAGTAAATAAATATATGTATATATATTTTCAGTGCCTATATATATATATAGAGAGAGAGAGAGAGATGTATATATCTTCCTGCTGTGTCCTCATCTCTCTCCTCTCTCTGAGAGAAAGAGAGGGCTCTGATGTCTCGTCCTTTTCTTATAAGGACACTAATCCATGATGGGGGCTCCACTGTCACAAGTTCATCTCAGCCTAACTGCCATCTAAAGGCCCCACCTCCAAATACCATTACCTTGGGGATTAGGGCTTCAACATCTGCGTCTGGGCAGGATGCAAACATTGAGTGCCTAGCAACTCTCTTTGTCAACACTGAGGGATAAAAGGTAGAAAAAGGGGAGAGTAAAGAAGAAGTAAAGAAAGACAGGACTAAGGGAAGCAGAGAAACTACTTCTTTTTTCTACGTATTTCTCACCTATGACAGCTTCCTGCTAGTACCTAACAGTAGATCTCTGAGGGTGAGGACAGAGGTGCAGCCAGGAGCACCGGGTTCTGCTTTAATGAGGGGCTGTGCACCGCACAGTCTTTGCCTGCTGAGGTGAGCTGAAGCCTCTGTGAGGGGACCGGCACCCAGGGGAGGGAGGCTGAGCCTGCAGGGGCCAAGGGAGAAGAAGGGCTAAGGCCCCAAGGGCTTTGTGAGGGCACTGGGTGAGAAAACTGTCTGCCAGTCACCCTCACACACAAGGTCAGGGCGGCACGGAGCAGCCTCCTGGTTACAGTAGACCTGTCCCCACCCAGCAAGATAGGAGGGGCCTGAGAGAAAGATGGGACCGAATCCACATTGTCCCAATTCCTGTACTCAACCCAACCTGTAACGGCCCTTTCAGAAAACACCAGCCCACGTGGGCTCAAAGGGGGCCGGCTGCTTGGCTTATCCAGAGACATCTGAAAGCAGATAATGGTTTGAAAACATTCACGTGAGATTCAAAAAAGGGACAAAAGGCTGATGGGAGAATGAGGGAGGGGGTTTCAGAAAGTTAGAAACCAGTGATAAAATCTTGATATTTCTTACGGAATTCATGCTTCCCCATGCAAAGTGAGTGGAGAAGGAAACTAGAAAATGGTTCCATTCAGATGAGGGGTTAACCATCTCCCCGTTTTTAAATCTTCACAGGACTTCCCTCCAAAGTTTACATAATCCCGGATTATTTCTCAGAAGTGTTATATCAAAGTACAGCATTATTATTTTGAAGTGAAACTCACAACGCTAGAGTTTGAATTTATTTAGACCTATGATGATGTTTCATTTATTTTGTCAATATCACCAAACGTGTTCTAACTTCATATGGGCAGTGAAACTGAGGAACCAGGAAAGGTTACACACAAATCAATGTAAGCAACTCCCACAGCCTAGAGAGCACCAGGGGAGAGGGCAGGATATGGTGTTAGTTGTCCCAACTCAGGTTCTGAGGCCGGGCCCCAGGAGGGGGTGTAGTTGTAGATGTTTCAGAGAACAGGACCAGAACTAACAAGGAGGAATGACAGAGAGGCAAATTTCAGCTCAATGCAGTCGAGAATTTCCCAATAGAACAAGATGCCCTGTGAGTTGTTGAGTGTCCCCTCCTCCTGCTGAAGTATTCAAGTTCAGACTGGATGGCCATTACCAAAGATTAGGAAGGGAACATGAGGTTTGCCACTCTGCTTTGATGTTCTGCCCCTGCCAGGGGCCCAGGGTGCAGATGAGAGAGAGGCAGGAAGTGTTTGTGGCTGTGATCCTGATAGGAATCTTCAAAGACCCAGGCGCTGCCCCTGTATCAGCCCAGGCTTCTTTCTTTACTCTCTTCCGGTCAACCTGTCTTTCCTCGGCACCCTAAGCCATTCTGAGCCCACTGGAACTTTTTACACTTGACTTCCACTTGGGTTAAGTACTTGCTTCCTGATGTGTGAGGTAGCCTTTTATTCATTTTGGTTTTGAACAGACCTCTTTCAAGTTGGAACGTGCTCCCTACTTACAGTATTCTGGGATTTTAAGAATGATTCCGAGAAGCTACTGTCTGACTTTCTTTATCATTCTATAGCCTCTCCGAGATTTCATCTTCCAAACCATGACCCTCATATATCAAATCATTTTCATACTAAAATCTGTCAGTCACCTTGATAATTTTGCTGTCCTTCTTTGGATCTTTTCCACCTCTTTTTGTGCCATCTTCAAGTGGAATGCCTGGAACCTTCTGCAGGTTTTCAGCTTATATATACTACAGTTTTATACGTGTTTACTCTGTAGGAAACAGTGTGGTGTATATTTTTAAAAATGCATGATTTTAGGGCATAGAAAATACTGAGTCTTTTACTGACTGATGGGCTGCGCAGCTTTGGGAAAGTTATTTAATCAGCCACTTTGAGCATCAGTTTCCACATTTGCAAAATGGAGAGAAGAATATGTACCTTAGTTATTCATGAGGATAAACAATGTGGCATTTAAAAGCCTGGTATATTGCCTTGCACACAGTAGGCACTGAATAATTTAGAGGAGGAGAAGAAAGAGAAAGTTCCCATTGTTGGTTATGTCTTTTCAATAGTGGAAGACATCATTTAATGTAGTAGGTAATAAACATTTTTATAAAGTACTTTTTGAACCTCTCTGTAAGATTCAAATTTCTCTTGGTCATATTCGTTTAAATTGGTCTATTTCAGTCATGTATGTAAAGACATTGCATTTATATTATGAAAGTAGATTAAACTTATGGCCTTGCATCTTTACAAACATAAGTAGATAATATATGAGACATATACAGTGTTAGACCATTGTCCTCTGTTTACTGTTTAGATAGCGTTAACATCTCCCAGAAGCAAGAGCTATGGCGGGAGAAGTGGGAGAGGCACAACTTGCCAAGCAGAAGCCGCTCTCGGCGTTCCATCAGCAAGGAGAGATGGGTGGAGACACTGGTGGTGGCCGACACAAAGATGATTGAATACCATGGGAGTGAGAATGTGGAGTCCTACATCCTCACCATCATGAACATGGTATGCCATACTACATGGGGGCTGGGGCAGCTGGTGAAGAGATGTCATTAGAAATGCTTACATAGGGCCGGGCACGGTGGCTCGTGCCTGTAATCCTAGCACTTTGGGAGGCCAAGGTGGGTGGATCACGAGGTCAGGGGTTCGAGACCAGCCTGACCAGCATGGTGAAACCCCATCTCTACTAAAAATACAAAAATTAGCTTGGCATGGTGGCGGGCGCCTGTAATCCCAGCTACTCAGGAGACTGAGGCAGGAGAATTGCTTGAACCCGGGAGGCCGAGGTTGCAGTGAGCGGAGATCACACCACTGCATTCCAGCCTGGGCAAAAGAGTGAGACTCCATCTTAAAAAAAAAAAAATGCTTACATAAATAAGAAAGGCCTTTCTTTGGTCCTTTTAACTTATTTTTGTAAATATATATGTGAAACTAGTACCTGCCTAAGGATGAATATGGATGAAAATTCAGGATAAATTAGTCTTTCCCTTAAAATTGTATATCCTGGGAACATTTTATCATTTATTAGTTACATATTTCTAGTAGGTATTTACCAAGTGACTCAATCCTTTTCATGCAGCTTTGTCTCATCGGTTTATGTTAGTAAACCAAAGGGGTAAACTGAGGCAAAGAACTAGAACATAATTTCCTCAAAGTAGTTAGAAATATAATTGGAATAAAGTTAATGACTCCTAATTTAAAGCTTTCTATTTGCATTATTGATGTTGTCTGCCTTCAAGAGGATGTTAGTCCTATTGAGATGGGAAAAGGTATTTGCCTGAGTAACTGATAATAAAAGAGGAGAATACTGTGGGCTGGGTTAAGAAAAGAAAAATGTTAATCCCTCAGACACACAGCCAAGCAATCACCCTGAAAGATTGTCTTTAAATATTGTAATGTGGAATGAGCCATGGGCACATTTCACTCTTCTTAGCACACCACCCAACGTTTCTGACCTATAAGAAAACCTTTATTTTATGTGCATTACAATGCTATTGTCTCCTCTGGTGTTTGTTTATTATCTCTTCATGTGGAGCTAATGGTTTTCTATTTCTGACCCTAGGTCACCGGGTTGTTCCATAACCCAAGCATTGGCAATGCAATTCACATCGTTGTGGTTCGGCTCATTCTACTTGAAGAAGAAGAGGTAACATTTTCCCTTCACTATTCTGCTATATATCCTCACACTTCCTACCTCCTTTTTTCAGGGGAGTTCTTGGTAGACAAGAAAGAGGGTATCAGAAAGTGTTTGGAAGTCCATTGAGAAGGAAAATATTATTTCTGTGTTATTCTCTTGGGAATTCAGTGATACTGAGAGGGATATGGATATAGATATGGATAACATTTCCAAAATATTCATAGTTGGAGTCTCTTGACAGTCATTGCATCTAATAACATAAACATAGACTCACTGCAGTCACCAAAGATGTTCTGCAAAAGAAATAGACTAAATCACGACATGGTTGGATGGTTTCAGTAAAAGGTAAGAAAAACATGGAAATGTTGAACCTTTGATACTATTAATTTACTTCTTGCATATTTAACACAAGTCTCTCAGATTTGGGACTACTTGTCTATCTGCACATTTACCTTTGGGGATTTCATCTGTTCTCCATGGATGTTCATTTTAAATGCAGCCATAATTGATCATTTTAAATACAAACTGAGGTGCTGCACTGCGCAAAACCCTTTAATGGCTTTCTGTTTTTTTAATAGAACAAATTCAAAATTTCTTGCTATGACCTGTGGAGACTTTCATGATCTTGCCTCCATCTGCCTTTCTGGTCTTTGCTTATGTTACTCTCTCCTTGTTTCCTACTCTCATACTCACTGTCTATGCACTTGTGGTTCCCAATGCCTGAAACATCTCTCTCCTGGTTCTACACATGACTGGCACCTTCTCATGCCTCAAGCCTCATGCTCTGTAAATGCTCCGTAAATGCTGCCTCTTCAGAGAGGTCTCAGTGACCAATTTATTCAAAGTAGACCCCTCTTATTGCTTTTCATCACAGGATGATGGCAGTCTCACAATTCATCATGATTCTCTGTATTCGTTTACTCTTTTTTTGCCTATCACACCTCTACCAGAATGTGAATTCCATGAGGACAGAAGCCATGTGTCTTTTTTCTGTTAGATCCCCAACACCTAAAACAGTGCCTGGGATACAAATGAATGAATGAAGTGAAATGTAATGAATGGTAGGACCAGCCAACTGATGAAATGCCCTTGCAATCTATAGAGCTTAACCAGCAGCTGGAATATGTAAAGAACAGCATCATTCATCTCCCCATCAGCAAGAGACCTGCAGTCAAAATGCCAAGGGAAGGCTTATTGTTTTCTTGACAGGAAAAGTCTCCATGATCATGTGTGTTAGAAGTTTATTTTTAAAACAATCTGTGGAGTGGGGATCCATTTTTTCTTCTTTCCCCTATAACCCCATCTCCCTTTGTCACCTGAAACATACTTTGGGTATCTTGGAATACCAATGGGTATGTCATTTCCCTTCCTGTCGTCTTTTATTAAGAAAATGTATCCAAAACTTGGAAAACAGGCAAGATGAAAACTATATATCCTTTCAATGTTTAAAGACACCTCTATGAAAATGTAACTGGTTGTTTACCATTGATTGGGGCACAGATGTGGTAAAGTTAGATGTTGACATGTAGTAAATGTTAGGGTGCAAATGGTTTTTGCCTAGTAGAGGCAAAAATGATTTGTGTCCAGCAGAGAAGATAATTCTGAAGATGGTTTTATTGGTTGGTGGAACCAGACCAATAAAAATTGGTATCTAATTTTGTATCTAACTTAGCAATCTCATTCAGCAGTTCTCCCCGACTGGCTATAGCTGCATCAGTTTTTTGCATCTGCCTTTGAACCAGCTTTGCCATCTTGCCTATCCCCTCATTAAGGAACCAAATTATCTTGCCTGTCTCCTCACTAATGAGTTAAATACATCTTGAACATGTGCTCATTATATATTTATATGAGAATTGTGTTTTTGACTTTTGAAAAGCATGCTTTGATACCTTGGAGAAAAAAATTTCTTTTTCATACTGGTTGAGCACATAGGCATTCCTAGATACAAATGTGAAGAAACATTTAGCATTTTCAGACCAAAAAAAGAAAAACAAAGAGAAAGCTACTTCTGGACGTAAGAAGGAAAAATCCTTGGGTTTGAATTGCTGTCATATAAAACAGAAGGAAAAATCTTGACCCTCTGTAGTCCCAGCAGCACCACTGGTAGGATTTCATAATGTGGCTTCCACGGATCAGGCCCCTTTAAACTCCACATCTCTTCATTCCCGAGAAATAATGTCACCAAGGCATCTCCATGGCATGTTGATGCCAGTGAAGTCGTTTGAAGGAGCTTGATTGGCCACTGCCCCCTGACTGCATCACAATCACATTGTTTCTCCTCTTCTCTACCAACCTGGTTTTGCAAGTGTAAAGAGACACACATGGCTTGCTTCAGGAAGCCATGACTCTCTACCTCCCAGTTGCCAAATATTATCCTCATTCAAGCTTTTATGGAGTCTCTAATTGGTACGGGGTTCACAAGTTAACAGCAGAATTGCAGTCCACAATTCTCATTTTCCTAATTCCTAGGAAACGGCTCAAGCCATTCTTCACATGTGTGACTAATAAGCAGCCCAACAACAGACAGCAATGATTCCAGCCCTTAACTAATGTCACCATGGCAGGCACAGGAAGCAGAGTGTGAGGTTCAGTGCTATGACTCCTTTGAGCAAGTTGACCTGAGTTCAACAACTCTAAGGAAGTTACATCATTGCTCCATGCCCATTTTTCTTAATCCATAATGAGAAGAGAGTTGTGGATCATCAGGCATATGTCAAATCCTGTGCTAGCACCAGGGATGCAAATATGAACACAAGTCCCATTTCCTGATTCTGAGGAACTTTGAGTCTACTGCACAAAAGTGCAAAAATAGAAAATTCAAGTTGAGATTGGCATGAGTATAAAAGTACTACAATAGGAAAGGGTACTTGGATGTCTAAGATGAGATTTTAGAAAATGAAAAGGAATTAACTAGTGAGGAAGTGATATGGTAAGGCTAATTGAATTATGTGAGTGGTTTCCCCCTTGCTGTTCTTGTGACAGTGAGTGAGTTCTCATGAGATCCGATGGTTTAATAAGCGGCTCTTCACCCTCTGCTCGGCACTTCTCCCTCCTTCCACCTTGTGAAGATGCCTTGCTTCCCCTTCACCTTCCACCATGATTGTAAGTTTCCTGAGGCCTCCCGAGCCATGCTGAACTGTGAGCCAATTAAACCTCTTTCCCTTATAAATTACCCAGTCTTGGGCAGTTCTTTTATAGCAATGTGAAAATGGACTAACACAGGAAGGAAATTCCAGGTGGAGGGACCTGCATGGACAGTGGCTTTATTCTTAAGCCAGCACTATGCATATGAGAGGCAGTGGACATATCACTGATATTGGACCACACAATGGGAGGTTGAGAAGTTTTGTTGTGATACAAGGGAAACAAAGTGATTGTGCTAGAGGCAGGAGAGAAAGCAGCCAATCAAAACCTGCCCATCTCCACTCACACTTGAGTTTGTCCCGTGTTGCTCATGTCTGCACATGACATTATCATCCTTTCAGTTGCAGAAGCCAGAAATCTGGATGCACTGATGATACCTCCTTCTCTCCCTCCCATGTCAAGTCTGTTATCAGGTACTGACCATTTATCTGACCATCTCCATTTATATCACTTCAATTAAAGCTACAGTGTTCTCTTTTCTGGACTATAGTGGTATATACTTTCTGGTCTACTCAAAATCAGTTGAATTTCTTTTCCTCTTGTTTCCTCAATGTAGTCAGGATAATCTGAAAATAGTATTCTCATCTACCCACTCTCCTGCCACCCTTTCTGCAACCCCCACACCTGGCTTAGTTTAGTCCAGTGGTTTTCTGATTTCCTTTCTCATCTCTTGCTATTCCTGCCTTTGCTCTTGAGAGTTAGCAATAGTCTCATTCATCAGGGTTTTTCAAGGCCTCCCTCTGGTCTTGTTGTTGCCTGGACTGTCTTCTTGTCTTCACTTAGTTAATAGCCTAATCTCTCAAATCACAGCTCCAGTGTCACTTCCATGGAGAAGCCTTTCCTGACCCCCTTTCCTAGTAAGATTCTGTTATTGACTCCCATAAAAGTACGTTTCTCCTCCACAGCATGTTTCACAGTTGTAATCTTAGATCTATTTGATTGATACAGTTTCCTCAATTAGTATGTAAGACTTAAGAGCAGAAGTTGAGTTTAATGTTGCTCACTGGTATATAATAGACCCTCAATAAATATTTGTTCAAATATTACATAGGAGAAAGTGTGCAAATGAGGCCAGCAATCTGTCAGTGAACCAGGGCCAATGGCAACCAAGTTGCCATGGGCCTTGTGGCCACATAAGGACTTTGGATCTAATCCTGTGGGAGACTCTAGATTATTCCAAACCAACAAATGGAATTAGAGAGATCACTCAGGCTCTGTGGAAAGTGTGTGAGGTAGGGAATCCCGAGATTGAGTCTCTGAGATAGATTCCTTTTATCAGTGACTTTCTATCACTCTTATCTTTCTTATTCTAAATACGTCTCATGGGTAACACAATTTGGGGCTTTATTTTTCTGCGGTGAGTTTCAAGAGACTTTGAGGTTAGGGTATACACAAAAGATGCAGCTTGTTTGTCAGTTACTGCCATCTAAAGACCACTACGGGATTTCATCACATTTTGAGAATAAATTGGAGTACTGGGTGTAAAACTCACTTTGGAACAATTTGGAGGCTTTCTCATAGGCTAGATAGTCATATTTCAAAGTAGTGGAAACTGAGGTAACTGAGGTACACAAAACCATGTTCTGAAAAGACGTGTCAAACATATTAAGAAACTATGGGCCAAGAAAACAGACAGTGGGTTCAGATAGGAGCCAGTTTGCTCTCACTCCTGTCATGTCCCTGTCTATCCCTTAATTGAGCTCTGATTTTCATTTTATGGCCCAAATTCTATCCTTTTAATTTTCTCCTAGGACTTGGACACAAACTTGACCTCTAAGCCCTTTCCATTTTAAACCAATTTGTTTGATGCTCCCTCCCCGCTTCCCTCTTGCCCGGGGGTTAGGGATGGGATTAGACTCTTCCCTCCAATTCTTGTGAGCAGCTTGACACCACGGAGAGTACCAGATTTATCATTAGTTCCACTGCTTGCTAGCCATATAATTTTGGTAGGTTACTTAACTTGTCCGTGTCTCCATTTCCTCATTTTGTAAAATAGTGATAATTATATGTATTTCATAGCATTGTCATGAGAATCAAAAGACTTTATTCATGTAATACTTAGCATAGTATCTGGCTTGTAGAAACTGCTCAGTAAGTGTTACTTGTTAATGTCAGTCTTATTCTTTTTATCATCATCATCGTCATTAACTCCCACAAAAACCCTGTAAGCTTATTAATACTATGCTCATTTCACAAGGACTTCAAAATCCTTGCAGGAAAATAAAAGACCTAAAGGACAAAATCAGGATCATAAAATGTTGGAGACTTCTTTTAAGAACAAGATAGAGACAAAACTGGAATAAGAGTGAGTTGGATGAAGCCAAGTGAATCCCATCCTAGGTGACTATGCCATCCAGCAGAGGAGTCTAATGGTGTTGGGCTGGCTTGAAGGTACAGCAGTAGGGCTGACAGCAGCAAGAAGGAGATAACCACTTTCACAAAGAAATTCTTCTTGGTGTACTGACAGTGGTTTAGTGTTGAGTCTACTTTTTTTTTGGAAACTCTAGAGTTAAAAGCCTCTTGATTTTAAAAATTCAGGCTGGTGGTTTACCCTTCCCCACAGCTGATGTGTGGGTCTGTATTGTTCTTTCAGGGTAAATATCAAAAATACTGGCAAAGAATTTTTAGACTTATTCTTTGTGTGTGTGTGTGTGTGTGTGTAAGACAGAACAGAGTCTTACTCTGTTAAGCAGGCTGCAGTACAGTGGCACATAGTTCCCTGTATCTTTGAATTACTGGCCTCAAGCCATCTTCCCACCTCAGCCTCCCAAGTAGCTAGGAATACAGTCACTTACCACCATGCCTAGCTATTTTTTTTAAAAGATGGGGTCTCACTATGTTGCCCAAGCTGGTCTTGAACCTTAAAAAAGTATCATTTCCTCTGGTAATCAGATAAGTTGTCCCTTAGACACATGAGAAGTTTCAGACTAAACCTTTTACAGCTTGTCTCTTCTGTGCTCATCCTCTTTCTTTCAGTAGCATAAGTCTGACTAGCAGAGCATAGTCAGATTGTGCATTGAGTCAAAAACTGCTATCAAAAATTCCAAGAGAAATCAATACAAGATTTTTTCATTATAGAGAGAGCTTACAAAGAGAGAGAACAATTTATAACAGAAGCATGTTCGTGCAAAATTATTTCCCATGTGGAGCTATTTTATGAGTTTTTTATGATTTCCCCTAGGTCAGCTTCCTGTCCCGTTAATTCACATACACAAATGTATAGAAAAGGGGAAGTGGAAAGTGAATTGGATTAGCTTGAGAAGATGAAGTGGAAAAAAAATAAAAAGAGGAATCTATTTTTGTTTGCAAAGGAAATGAGGAAAAAATAGTGTGAATGGGGGTTTGTTTTGACATGCTCAAATAGTTTCCAGGATGCTTTATGGAAAATGTTTAGCACAAGTTCCCTCACATTTATTGTGAGCCATCATAGTCTCTCTGAAGTCCTGTTGCATTTTTTGTGTGCTTAGGGCTGCCTCATTTTAATCCATAACTAATTACTATTCTCAAGGCTCCTGCGATAGAGAGCATTCTGTAAATTAAATGAGTGTTTCTTGGACTTAACCCCTTCTGAGACTTAGAGATTAAGATGCTGAAGAGGTTGAAAAAAATGTGCTCAATTACAGCTTTCTGTGACATTTAATAGAAAAGACACTGTCCCTGAATTTGTGTTAAATGTCACATATTACAGATGGAAGTTCTACACAGGGGCAAAGTATCAAGCTGTAAGTAATCATCAACCCAATTAATTGTGCACTTGCTTTGTCTGCACGAGGAATTTTAAATAGGAATGGGAAGAAAGCAAGAAATATTTTGAGAGTAGACTTAAAGCCCTAGCATTTTTTCCCCTCATCAATGACTATCTCTCAGGTTATTTCAGAATTACTCTTATAGCAAAACTGGAATGTAAGAAGAATATCCTATGTTGACATTTTATTTTACTATTCAGCTTCTTTCCCTCTCTTTTACTCTTTCCCCAACAGCCCTGCTGCTAGAAATCTCAACAACCATGCAGACCTGTCCATATATTTAGGTGGTCCAACCTTAACGTGGTTCTCACTACTGCTTGATCACCTTTTCTCTGTTATCCTCCTTATTCCTGTCAAGAACTAGGCAGGGTCTGTGTTTTAGTCCATCACCTGCTGCTCCATTCTGTATAACAAAATAGCACAGACTAGGCCATTTATAAAGAACAGAAGTTTAGTTGGCCCATAGTTCTGGAGACTGGGAAGTCCAAGAGCATGGCACCAGCATCTGGTGAGTGTCATTCCATGGTGGAAGGCATTACATGGCAAGCAAGCATCCAAGATAGAGAGAGAAAATAGGATTGAACTCATCCTTTTCATCCCTTCAATAACAAACTCAATCCCATGATAACCATTAATCCATTTACAAGGGCTCTTAATCACCTCTTAAAGGTCCTACCTCCCCATGTCTTTACACTGGCAATCAAATTTCAACATGATTTTTCGAGGGGACATTCAAGCCATAGCAATCTAAGATTTTACCCTGCTTGCAAGCTAACAAGTTAGTCTGCCATGCTTTTATGAATGCAATGCTGGCAGAAGACATGAAAATTCTGAGTCACAGACCAAGGACTTTATTGCTCACAGCATAATGGGACATGAGCTTCGGTTTGCACCTGTCCCTCTTGTCCCATAAGTTGCACTGGGGTGTTGCAGGCAGCCCAAGTGTATGCTATGCATACAGTGGGTTTTATCCCAGCTTAAGACCCCCAAAATAAGAAAGCCCCAATCCCTTAAAATAGATTGTAAGCAAACTTATTCAACTTTCGCCCCAGAGGAAGCCATCACCTTTGTTATTATGGACATAAAGTAAATCTTTCCTTTTCCCTGGAAAAATGTTATCTTCTAAGGCTGTTTCCTTTACAACATCCTTCAAAGGATACTCCAGAACAAAACCTATGTCTTTGCTCAGATGATGTGCAGAAACATGAGACACCCATGTAGAATCTTCTACTAGCAGTTCCTATTACAGGCACTGGAATTATTATTGCAGATTTTCTACTGAACTCTCAAACTTCTGGCCTCTTTACTGCCCCTTCCCTGACCCATAGGAGAACATGCCTCTTTGGTAGTTTATCACAAAACCTCCCATTCACCTAGTCTTTACTTTTCCTGGCCTAAAGGATATATTCTCTCCCTTTTCTCCTTTCCTTCATGGGTGGTGTGCATCCTCAGTTTTGTCAGTCAGTATACCTGCTGTAAACCAGGATATATTCAACGCTTGAGACAAGGAGAAGAATAAACCTCAATTATTGTTCTGGAGGAGCTAAGAGGAAAACAGGCATACAATTTGATTGTTACGACCTAGCACAGGAATTGCTGTGAACCAAGTATGAAGAAGGTATATTGGCAGGAACCTAAACCAGACTAGGGGGCAGGGAAAGCTGCCTGGAAATGCGCAAATTAAATCTTAAAGAATGAGTAGAGGTTGAATGGGTTAAAGGGGGTAAGAGAAAAAGGCAATCTAGGAAGAGGGAACATATTGAAGAAAGGAAGGTGTGTGGGAGTATGTGACGGGGATCTGAGGGAGTGCTAATACAAGCAGTTGTTGCTGGAGCATAAACTGTGAGGTTGCAAATGAAGGGAGAGCTTCCTGGAGGCTAGACTTCGAAGGATCTTGAGCCATGGGTCATGATATGGACAGACTTTTGTTTTGATCCACCTGGCAACAGTGAGGAGGATGAATTTGAAAAGGGCCAGGATATTGTAAACCAAGCATAAAATGAAGGTTTGGGCTAAGGACAGTAAGTAGCAGAGATATAGAGGAGGTAAAATTAGCAGCACATGATGACAGATTGGGATGCAGGATATGGGAGGAGAGGGAGCTTACAAGACACTGGCATTTCTAGATTGGGCAACTGGGCTGATGGTGGTTCCTGCAACCACAGAAGGCACAGAAGGAATCGCAGGTTGAAGTGGGAGGAAAGGATTTCGGGGATGCTGAGTTGGAAGTACCTGTGGAGGTGACCATCAGGAGATTTAGGTTCATAAATTTGAACTCTGGGAGAGGTTTGGAATGAGATACAGATGTGGGAGCCAACAATCATATTTTGGAGTGATTTCCAAAACTATGACTGATTGAGAGTGAACTAAGCAATGAACCAAAGGAAAGGCAGAAGAAGAAGGGCTCACAGAGGAGCCCAGGAAGTGGACAGAGAGTAAGAAAAGGACAGAGGTAAGGATCTCGAAAGAAGAGGTTATCTGCTTTTCTGTTTGTCTCCTCAGTGAGGGTAGGATCGTGAGGTTGAGGAGTAGAAATAAGCCATAATCATTCATTGGTTAATTGCTGAGTCTTTCCAATTATTCAAAGCAGAGTTTAGAGAAGTCCTCAATAGTTTGGAAACCACTAGTCCTAAACTCACAGCTGCAAACCTGTGTTCCAAGCCTTGCTCTGCCAATGCCTGCTTTGTGACTTGGCTAAGGTACTGTCCCTCACTCTTTAAATGAGACTATTAAATGCATAATTCCTGGAGCCCTTCAGGGAAATGGGCTCTTCATTATGATGAAAACACTGGAGGCAGCATTTGGAATGCAACATCTGGAAGATGACTCTGCTTTCTCCACAATGATGAAGGTGGGTCCTTGCTGACGCTGAATTTGGTTCAGGAATGTGGGAGACTGGACCTTTGTCAACATTCACTTTTTCCAAACAGACACACAGAGATTGGAATGTAAGATTTTCAAAACGGTGATTCAAGCCAATGTATAAAAGGACAATATTGAAAGATAGAGCTTTTCAGATCTGATAAAATCCCCCTTTCAACAGCGTACCCTTGCCAAGGTCTCTGTGCGCTAACGGAGAACAAGAGCTCTATTTCTGCCTGTGTAGCTGCTTCAACTCTAATAAGCTTTTATATTCATGGCTATTTAATTAGGGATCTTAATTAACTTTAGTGTGGGTGTATCCATGTGTGAGTGTGTGCATGTGGCATAGTGTGGATGTGTGTGTGTATGTGTGTGGATGCATGTGTATGTATGTGTGTGTATGTATGTGGATCTGTGTGTATGTATGTGGGGGGGTGTGTATGTGAGTATGTGGGTGTGTGTATATGTGTGGGTGTGTGTATGTGAGTATGTGGATCTGTGTGTATGTGTGTATGTATGTGGATGTATGTGTGTATGTATGTGGGAGTGTGTGTAAGTGAGTGTGTGTATGTGAGTGTGTGTGTGTGTATGTGAGTATATGGGTTTGTATGTGTGTGAGTGTGTGTGTGTGAGTATGTGGGTGCGTGGGTATGTGGGTGTGTGTATGTATGTGGGTGTGTGTGTATATGAGCATGTGGGTGTGTGGGTATGTGAGTATGTGGATGTGTGTGTATGTATGTGGGTGTGTGTGTGTATGTATGTGGATATGTGTGTGTTTGTGAGTATGTGGGTGTGTATGGGTATGTGAGTATGTGGGTGCATGGTTGTGTGAGTGCATGGGCTCTTCCTACACACTGTAACTCATCTGAAAGACTGCAGGTTCCCTTCGATTCAAAGGTACAAGTTCTCACATATAATCAGTGAATAATCTGCATAGGATCATACCAGAAAGTGTTATAAGATCTCCTATTGCAACCCTGCAGCCTTTGTTCAGACCAGTTATTTTTAAGGTGTTTTTGTATTTTTCTGTTTGTTTTGAGTTCATTGTACATTCACATGCAGTTGTAAGAAATAGTACAGAGAAATTCCTTTTACCCTTCATTCATTTTCTCCTAATCGTAACATCTTGTGTAGTCTTAGTACAATAAGACAACCCAGAGCGTGATATTTCAACAATGCCACCTACCTTCAGATGCACACAGTGGCGTGTGCATGCGCATGACCATGTGTGTATACATTTAGTTCTATGCGATTTTTGTCACACGTATAAGTTTGTGTGACCATCACCACAATTAACATTAGAACAGTTCCTCACAAGCATCCCTAGTGCTACCCTTTCATACCTTTTTTACTTCCCTTCCACCTACCTACCTGATCCCTGAAAAGCACTAATCTGCTCTGTAATAATATATCTGTATGATTTTTATCATTTCAAGAATGTTATATAAATGGAATAATTCCAGATGTGACTTTTGAGACTGTATTTTTTTCATTCAGCATAATTCACTTAAGATCCATTCAAATTGTGTGTATCAAGAGTTTGTCCCCTTTTTGCTGAGCGGTATTCTATGATATGTGCCTATTTGTTTAACCATTCACCCACTGAGGGACATTTGGGTTGTTTCCAGGTTTTAACTATTATGAATAAAACTACTATAGAAGTTCAACTACAGGTTTTTGTGTGAACATAAGTCTTCACTTCTCTGGAATAAAGGCACAGGAATGCAATTGCTAAGTTATATGGTCATTGCCTATGTAGGGTTTTGTTTGTTTGTTTGTTTTTTGTTTGAGATGGGGTCTCACTCTTGTCACCAGGCTGGAGTGCAGTGGCGCGATCTGGGCTCACTGCAATCTCCGCCTCCTGGGTGCAAGCAATTCTCCTGCCTCAGCCTCCTGAGTAGCTGGGATTACAGATACCGCCACCATACCGGGCTAATTTTTGTACTTTTAGTAGGGAAGGGGTTTCACCATGTTGGCCAGGCTGGTCTCAAACTCCTGTCCTCAAGTGACCTCAGCCTCCCAGAGTGCTGGGATTATAGGCGTAAGACACTGTGCCCGGCCACCTATGTAGTATTTTTAAGAAACTACCATACTGTTTTTCCATAACTACTGTACCATTTTCCACTCTCACCAGCCATGAATGATTCAGTTTTACCACATCCTCACCAGCATTTGGGTGTTGTCATGATTTTTTATTTTACCCATTCTGGTAAATATGAGTAATATATCACTGTGGTTTTAACTTGCAATTCTCTGATAGCTAGTAATGTTGAATATCTTTTTATGTGCTTATTTGCTATTTGTATAACCTCTTTGGCAATGTGTCTCTTTACAACATTTGCCTATTTTCTTATTTTTTTTATTGTTGAGTTTTGAGAGCTCTTTACATATTTTAAATATAAGTCCGTTGTCAAATATATGGTTTACAAGTATTTTCTCCCACACTGTAGCTCATCTTTTTATCCTCTTCATAAGGTTTCTTTCAAAGCAAAAGTGTTTAATTTTGATGTGATCCAATTTATCAGTTTTTCCTTTTATTAATTGTGTTATTAGTGTCAAGTCTATAAATTCTTTGCCTATCCCTAGGTTCCTAAGATTTCCTGTTTTTTTTTTTCCTAGAAGTTTCACAGTTTCACATTTTATATTTAAGTCTATGATCTTACCAATATTTTTGTACCAGCTGTGAGGTTTCGATTGAAATTCTTCTCTCTCTCTCTCTCTCTTTTTGTTTTTGGCCTGTGGATGTCTAGTTGCTCCAGCACTATATATTTATTTTTCCCAAGTGCAAATAATGCTTTATAATCTGGATTTGAATTTTTCACTACGAATTTCTTAATCTAAGACTTTTGCCTTTCTTTTAATACTATACCTTCTGGCCTTCAACTCTTATATTCAAGAAGTGCAGAATAAGCGTAATATTAATTTAAGTAAAAGTTTAACAGATCTACTACATTATAGAGTGCAAATATAGTGATGTATTCCAAAAGCAAATGGAATTATTCCCAGGTCATACTATTCACACAATAAACACACACAGTAGAACTAATAACATGTCCTACATGATGCCTGGACTTTACCTGTTGGTACAGGATTCACTGTGGAACGTTTCACAGATTGAGTATGGCTTGGGTAAGAGCTTCCCCATCCCCATGGGCAACATCCTCATGGGCAACATGAAACGTTGTCAAAAGTTTCAGGGACTTGGATGATATCACTGCAACAAACAAAAGACTGTGGTAGAAAACAGGAGAAAGACTAGAGAAAGAGTATTCTTTTTTTATGGAAAAGAGCTTTAGAAATAACCATAATAATCCAGGGAGGACTGTAAAGAATTACGATTTGCTGAACATACACATGTTCAATTTTATTCTAAAGTTTCGAATAAAATTTCTAACAATTGTTCGAAAGTTTGTGTCCACCAACTAATTGTATTGATTACATTCAGACCATTGTTTTTCTATTTTCAAATGAATGCAAAGCCCCATTTTTGTTTACCTTACATATCTTTATTAAAATGCATGTTTCATTATTGTTTTAGTTTGAACACCTTTTATTTTGGGTTGACTCTGCTTGCTGTCTGCAGTTTCTCCCCAAAAAACAAAGAAATTGAGAACTTGAGTTGCTATTGAATCAAGATATTTGCCCTAAATTTGTATCACCAGTGGGAAAGTTACAGGTCTGATAAATGGTGACTGACTTGCAGGGTAAGAGGGAGGAACAAATCATCTAAGTATCTGATTGGAATCCTCCAGAGGCTGGGTGTGGGGGCTCATGCCTGTAATCCCAGCCCTTTGGGAGGCCAAGGCAGGCGGATCACTTGAGATCAGGAGTTTGACATCAGCCTGGCCAACATGGTGAAACCCCATCTCTATCAAAAAATAGAAAAAGTAGCCGGGTGTGGTGGTGCAGGCTGATAGTCCCAGCTACTCAGGAAGCTGAGGCACAAGAATCGCTTAAACCCTAGAGGATTGTGCTACTGCACTCCAGCCTGGGTGACAGAGTGAGAACCTGCCTCATAAAAAAAAAAAAAAAAAAAAATCCTCCAAGGCAGTTTTAACTGTAATGTAAATCAGTAGATCAGTCATCAAGGAACAGATTCCTAGGGGAAAACAGATGCCAGGACCAGTAAATATCAGAACACAAATACGGGTGTCCCCTTACAGTGGTTCCATTTATGATTTTTTGACTTGAGAAAATTATATACATTCAGTAGAAATCATAGTTCAAGTGCCCATATAATCTTTTCACTTTTAGTACAGTATTCAGTAAATTACATGAGATATTCAACACTTTATTGTAAAATAGGCTTTGTATGAGATGATTTTTTTCCAATTGTAGGCTAATATAAGTGTTCTGAGCACATTTAATGTAGGCTATGCTAAGTTACAATATTCGGTAGGTTAGGTGTATTCATTGCGTTTTTGACTTACGATATTTTCAATTGATGACAGGTTTATCAGGATGTAACTCAGTTGTAACTCAAGGAGTATCTGTGTCATTTATTTCTTGTTGCCTGGGGTGAGCATTTGTCAGGTTTGCTTCCTAGCATCTTGCACACATTCAAACAAATGCTAGGATGAAAGATATTGGAAACAGGTGCAGTAGTACGGTGAAGTTCATCGAGAAAAGTCTTTCAAAGGAGCTCGGGAATCTTAATGATTTCCAAAACTGTTGCCTTTGAGCTTCCCTGTCTTGCCTCTGGCAGCCTAAGTAACAGAGAATGACTTTTTAACTGGTACCAAGTTCCACTCCAGTTCAAATGACAGCTGTCAGGAGAATGTGGCTGAGAACTGAGGAGATCCTTAGTTATCTAATTATTTTTAGAAGATAGAAGATACATAGATATTTAATTATCTAGCTATCTTTAGAAGTCTTTGATTTAATGAGTGCTGTCATTCATAAGGTGTTTTAGAACCATGCTAGGCATTATTGGGGCTCTAAACAGAGTTTGGTAAGTTTTCAGGTCATTTAATCATCAGCAGGGCTTCAATATCCTCCCATCCACCATAGCAAAGTAGAGAGTTATAGAGAAAATATAGTCTTTGAGGTGCATATAAAATAATGGAGGACCTATGGAAAATGCAAATATGCCGAAAATGCTACAGATACAACCAGTGGTGTAACCAATTGCAACCAAACAGAATTATTCTTATTAATGAAGTTGTATATTTACTCTTTCAAGTGTGAGTCTTGGTAAGTGAGAAATCTTTTTTTTTTTTTTTTTTTTTTGAGACAGAGTCTCACTCTGTTGCCCAGGCCGGAGTGCAGTGATATGATCTTGGCTCACTGCAACCTCCACCTCTTGGGTTCAAGCAGTTATCCTGCCTCAGCCTCCCAAGAAGCTGGGATTACAGGTGCATGCCACCATACCCAGCTAATTTGGGTATTTTTAGTAAAGATGGGGTTTCAGTAAGTGATGACTCTTAAGCTTTATGTGCTATTTGTGGTTTTACCACTTGCAAACCATTAGTGATCAATTCTAATTACTAAAGTAAACTTTCTTCTTATCAGTAGACAGGGTTAATCATCATTCTCCTAACTATTAATACTTCACACAGTTGTTCACAAAATCAAATAAGATAAAGTATGGAAGTAATTGATAAGCCATAACGTGCTAAGCATGAAATGTGGATTTATTATTATGTAGAACCTCATTGGGACTCACATATATAAAAAACTGATTAATCTGTTATAAACACACCTAATAGCAATAATTTAAGCATACCCTTAAAAAGACCCTGTATGGTGGCCAGGCGCAGTGGCTCACGCCTGTATTCCCACCACTTTGGGAGGCCAAGGCAGGCAGATCACATGGTCAAGAGATCAAGACCATCCTGGCCAACATGGTGAAACCCTGAGTCTACTAAATATACAAAAATTAGCTGGGCATGGTGGCATGCACCTGTAGTCTCAGCTACTCAGGAGGCTGAGGCAGGAGAATCCCTTGAACCTGAGAGGTGGAGGTTGCAGTGATCTGAGATCACGCCACTGCACTCCAGCCTGGTAACAGAATGAGACTCCGCCTCAATTAAAAAAATTAAAAAAAAATAAAAATAAAAAAATAAAAAAGACCCTGTATGGAAGATACATGTGAATGTGTGTTACAAGCTAGGGAATCCAGAGGAGTCACCCCAGAGATTTGTTCCTTATCTATGATAAACACCGGAGCCTCTCCCCCATCCTGTGGAACACAGGCTGTACAGGGGATTGAGGCCCTGAGCTTTGGAGTAAATGAAGGTTGCCAGGTGGAGGTTATTAGCAGGAGGTTATTAAGTGAAAATACTATATAGACCGGGCACGGTGGCTCACGCCTGTAATCCCAGCACTTTGGGAGGCCGAGATGGGCGGATCATGAGGTCAGGAGATCCAGACCATCCTGGCTAACATGGTGAAACCCCGTCTCTACTAAACACACACACACACACACACACACACACACACACACACACACACACAAAAACAAAAAATTAGCCAGTTGTGGTGGTGGGCACCTGTAGTCCCAGCTACACGGGAGGCTGAGGCAGGAGAATGGCGTGAACCCGGTGGGGCGGAGCTTGCAGTGAGCCGACATCGCGCCACTGCACTCCAGCCTGGGCGACAGAGCGAGACTCCGTCTCAAAAAAAAAAAAAAAAAAAAAATACTATATAGACTACATGATGTCGGCAGGTGGTTATAGTTTTTCTGGCCAGCCCTGCGCGACTGGACTGTGTATGTTAAGGGTAGAGGGTGTCCAGGTTCTTGGTGTCTTAAACAAAAAATTGGACAAAACACACAAACAAAGCAAGGAAGGAATGAAGGGTTGTATTGAAAATGAAAGTACAACTCCACAATGTGGGAGCAGGACTGAGCTTAGAGACCCAAAGGCCCCGTTACAGAATGTTGGGCAGTTTAAATACCCCATAGAGGATTCCATTTGTTACTTGGTGTACACCCTTTGTAAATGGAGAGGATGACGTAAAGTTACAAAGTCATTTATGGGATATGCCCAGGGAGAGGATATTTCCTGTGATATGGGAGAGGATATTTCCTGTGATAGCCGAAGTGTGAATGGGCCTTATGTTTTCCCTGCCTCTAGGCCTTATGTTCCTGCTTCATCTCCCCGCTGAGAGATGTGATCCCCATAAATCTTTATGGGAGGCAGAGGGATAGATGGTGGGATGGCAGATACATTGTCCAGCCCGCCACTGGACTCTCTCCCCGTCACGTAAGCCCCTAATAAGACATGGCATCTCATTTGCTGGCCTTGGGTCTCTTCCTCCACCTCTTGAACCTGGTGTCTTCCCTATTGAGGTTAATAGAGGTTTGGCACAACATCCATGGTTTCCACCTGATGTCTTTCTTTCACATTTGGTGTAATTCTTGGCTGTTGCCCATGGCTTTGGCTTCTGTTTAGGCCCCTCTTCTTGATTTCTCTCTTTCTCTCTTGTACATTTTAAATTTATTTTTTAATTGACAAAAATTGTATTTATTTTTGGTGTACAACATGTTTTGAAATATGTGTACATTGTGGAATGGCTAAATCAGGCTAATTAACGCATATATTACCATGTATACTTGCTTTTTTGTGATGAGACTACTTAAAAATCTACTCTCTTAGCAATTTTCAAGTGTACAGTACAGTACATTGTTATTAACGACAGTCACTAAGTTGTACAATAGATCTCTTGAACTTATTCCTCCTATCTAAATGGAAATTTTGAATCCTTTGACAAACCTCTCCCAGCTCTTCCCCCAGCCCCTGATCTCTGCTTCTGAGTTTAATTTTTTTAGATCCCACATAAGTGAGATCATGTGGTATTTATCTTCCTGTGCCTGGTTTGTTTCACTTATATCTTCAAAGTTCATCCATGTTGTCACAAATGGCAGTATTTCCTGCTCTTTTAAGGCAGAATAGTATTCCATTATATACATATAATGGAATATATATGATATGTATATCTTATAGTTTCTTTATCCATTCGTCAGTCCATGTGCACTTAGGTTGATTCTGTATCTTGCTATTGTGAGTAATACTGCAGTGAACATAGCAGATATCTCTTTGATATCTGATTTTTTCTTTGACATACTGATTATATATCCTTAGGATATATACCCCATGGGACTGTGGGATCATATGGTGGTTCTATTTTTAATTTTTTGGGAAACCTCCAAGCTGTTTTCCATAATGGCTACTAATTTACATTTCCACCAACAGTGTACAATAGTTCCCTTTCCTCCACAACCTCTCCAAATCTTATCTTTCATCTTTTTGATAATAGCCATTTTAACAGGTATGAGACTATATCATATTGTAGTTTTAATTTGCATTTCCTTGATGATAAGTGATGTTGAATTTATATATATATATGTATATAATCTGTTGACCATTTGTATGTCTTCTTTTGAGAAATACCTATTTGGGTCCTTTGCCCATTTTTCAATTGGATTATTTGTTTTCTTGCTATCCAGCATAATTTATTGAAGAGGCTATCTTTCCTTCAGTGAATTGCTTTTTTGCCTTTGTCAAAAATCAGTTAGGCATGTCTAGGTGGGTCACTTTTGGGGTCCCCTGTCTGTCTCATTGATTGATGTGACTATCCCTGCACCAGTATCACACTGTCTTGGCTATTACAGCTATATAGTAAGCCTTAATATGAGGTAAAGTGATTCATTCCACTTTATTTTTTTTTTTTTTCAGAATTTCTTTAGCTAATCTGAAGCCTGGAACCTTTTAAATAAACTTGATATGAATTTTAGAATGAGCTTGTGTGTGTGTCTACAACAGACTTGCTGAGATTTTGATTGGAATTGCAATAAAGCTATACATTCATAGCTTGGGAGCATAGATGATGTCTTCATTATGTTGAATCTTCAAATCCATTAACACAGTATGTTTCTCTCTTGACTTAGGCCTTTGACTTCTTTAAGCAGCATTTTATAATTTTCAGGATACAGATCCTGTATATGTTTTGTTAATTTGTACCTAAGTATTTCACTTTTTGTAACAATTGTAAGTGGTAATACTATTGGTAACTGTAAATGGTAATGTTAAGTTAATGAGTGTTCTCTAAGAGACCTCTCCCAAAACATAACAAAGAAATGTAGGGTTAAAAACAGATCAGAAAAATATCTGATCATAGTTGATGCTTTATGTGATAATATGCCTTCCTGTCTGAAGGAGCTGGAACTGAGGCACCCTCCCAGTGAGGTTGGTGACCAGCTGCAACTCCAAGTTTTATCTAGGAACCTTTCTTATATTCTTTGTCTCAATATCTGAGCTAAGTGACCTTAATCTAGTTCTTCACTTCTCTGAGGTTTAATTTCCCTTGTTATAAAATAAAAATGACAATGCCTTCTTTACAGATAATACTGAGTAGATGCAATTAAAAGAGACAGCATATGTAAAAGTATCTGGCACATAGTAAATGATCAAGAAATGTTTCCTTTCTTTCTCTCCTCCCTTTCCTTCCTCCCTCCTTTTTTTCTTTCCTTTTCTCTTTTCCCTTCCCTTTATTCCTGATTCATGCCACCTGGCCAGTTTTTATGATCGGTGGGCACATTTGCTCCCATCTGAGGAGGACTGTTAATCTAGCAGCAGCTTGGCTGGTTGAATTGGAGGCTGACTCCCTCATTCCCAGCTCGTCCCCCAGAATTCCTCTACCATATATCATGCTACTGGATGATGTAACAATGAAGATTATTAAAATAATGAAGTCAGTTTCTTCCATCTAAATTCTTTATGCTGAGCAGCTCAGTGACTTTTAACACATAATAAGCCACTTTTTGGTGTTTTCACAAAAGGAAACTGGTCTATAATAGTTACTTATGATGAAGAGACCTGAAAATGCCTCTGACACATAACTGAAGCCCCTCAGGCCATTTATGATTTGGGTGTGGGCCTCAGCAAAATACAGAATGGTAGAGAAGCAAGCTCATAATTTGATGCAGAGACTGTCCTGAAGTTCTTGGACCGAGCCCAGAGCAAGGCTCAGATGAGAGTGAGCCAGTGGAGGTTAATCATCCTCCTAGTGGAATCCAGCCTGTACCAGGGATGGCTCTATGTGGAGGCCCTGAAGAAATGAGGCAAGTGAAAGTAATTTCTCCTTTAGAAATTCAAATTAAACCAGAGCCCCTAAAGAGCTGATTATCTCTTTCTTCTCCCCATTCAACAAGTGTTCATTCAGATAATTTGGAATAATCCCTTCCCTCCTGGCCCCAGTAGTAGCTACCAGCAAGGCAGATGCCACAGGCCTGGCATGGGCCTCAGAAGCTCTTAGAGCTGCAGGCTAGGGGCTTCTGCTACAGCATCCTACTTGTTGTCAGATGACCAATTCTCCTAAGTGGTCAGCAGCCAGGAGAGATTATGTCATCCACTGTCCTTCACCCATGAGTGTCAAACCAAGATAAAATTCAAGGGTCAGAAAACATCCAGTGCAATCCTAACCTTGCAGGATGTCTCATGAGAAGAAAACACTTTTGTTGAAAATCTGTTTATTTTGCATTAGAAATAAAAATGCCTCTTTGATATTGCATTGGCTTAGGATGCAGAGAGACACAGAAACAGACCTTCAAATAGTTTTTGGTTATTGCTAATATATTTTAAAATCTTCTTCAAGGGTTGCTTGTCCCAGTGATAATTTCTGTCTTGGAGTTTTCTCCTTCAGGTTCTTCTAGTGGAGGTCATTAGAGTGGGAGTGTTCAAGGCAGAAGATTAGTAAAGAGCAGTCAGTTGGCCTCTGACACATGACTGCCAAATGTCTGATGCACCCACCGTGAATTCATCCCACTTGGACGCCTCTGGAGACGAATGCCTAATGCAATGGTCCCTGAACACAGTGAGCTCACTCATGCTAATCTCTTCCTCTTCTTTCTCTAGCAAGGACTTAAAATAGTTCATCATGCGGAGAAGACACTGTCTAGCTTCTGCAAGTGGCAGAAGAGTATCAATCCCAAGAGTGACCTCAATCCTGTTCATCACGATGTGGCTGTCCTTCTCACCAGGTACACCAGAGACTATATGGAACCCAGGGGCAGTAAAGCAGGGAGGGCTGGCAGGTGAAAGGCTTACCAGGTATTCAAACCCATGACATTCTCACTATTCTTTGCTGCTGTCGTAAAGACAGTGTTTTTGATCTAGTCAACTCCTGACTTCCTATCAGTAGAAGAAACAGCTTAACAAACTTGCTAATACGACAAAGCTCTCCTTGTGAATAAACTGCATCTGCTGGCAAAATGCAGACCTCTTTCCTATCCCACTGATGATTTCCTTTTTAAAACTGGTTTCTTCATGTAGCTCTATAAACAATCAGGAAGCTTGTTTGCAGAGCCTCATTAAAGACTCTTGTTACTTTTAGCCAGTGGGATTTCCAATCCTTTGCTATTTTATTTTTCTACAATGTAGAAACATGAAATATCTTTACAGAAAACAGTCCACTTTTTAACTGTTTGATGTTGAGGACAGGATATGGGGAGCAGGTCCCCACTGAGTAGGCAGACTGGTTTGATTACACCTTTCTCCCTTCTACTCCCATGAAAATATCATTTTGTTGTAATCACAAATAGAGCCTATAGTGCTAATAAGAATCATCATCAAACCTTCCAGGACTCATAGCTATAAAAATCCAGTGAACTTTCTTGATCAACTCTTGCTCTTTGAAGCCTATCTTTGCTCATTGATTCAATAAATATTTATTGAGCACCTATATATACTAGGCACTTATTTTAATCTAGATGAAAGAAGGGCTTATATTAGAATGGGGTAAAGTAAAATCTTCTTGGGCTCCCTATGCCTATTTGTCCAGAAATCCAGGGATGTATAGTAAAGGAGGCCTCTTGGCCCTGCCCTTCTACCACAGAGAACCTCAAGCACTGAAAGGCCCTTGATGTGCACTGTGCCTGTGGAGGATAGGCTGCCCGTAAACATTTTGGCCCTGTGATCTGTCCCTGTGATAAGATCATCTCAATGCATAGAATCCCTACAAGGAAGGATAATCAGCCCCCACCCTATCCAAATGTCTACCTTGCCGTGATCCAAAACTCCAGTCATCAGAATCACTCTTTAGAGTGAAAGTATTAAAACGCTGGTTAAATGCAAATGTATCCCACGGGAAGTTTTTGACATAAGCCTGTGACAGTAGGTTCATTAGGTTCTAAGAGACCTTGGGTTGATCAGTAGCTCCTCTGAGAAATAGCGTGGGTATGGAATGTAAGCACAGGGGCTCTGGGGAGCTAGCAGACAGCCTGGGGACACTGAGGACCTGGTCAAGAGGCCAGGTGAAGGCTTCAGTCAGACAGAAACTTCTATAGGGAAGAACCCCGAAGTCAGGGAATGGCATTGGCCACTAAGTTGTGTCTCAGAAAGTCATTCCTTCCCCTGAGAGCAGAATGAGATGCTCCTATCATTCTCACCTGAAGAAATGGGTGAGTTAATGATAGCTTACATGTGTGCAATGTTTGTTATGGGCCAGGCACTGTGCTATGTCTATTAGAACAGCCATTGTTCCATTTACTTCCCACAAGAATACCGGTAGTTGGCTACTATTAGTCATTCATATTTTACATATAGGGAAACTGAGCCTTGGTTATATCTCTTGCCCAAAATCTCTTTGCTGTTAACGGGTACAATTGGGACTTAAGTCCAGGTAGTTTGATCCCAACAGCCATACCCTTACCTATTACCCAATATGAATACAAAGGATCTGCTCTCCTTTTTTCTTATAGTCACTTTCCTTCCTTAGGACAGGGGTCTTTTTGCATAAAAGTGTGTTGAACCTCAACAGCTCCTAGACAGTGGAGAGCATTTCAAGTTCTATAGCAGTATTTCCCACCCTCAGCACTATTGACATTTGGGGCTGATGATTCTTTGTTGTTGGGTCTGTCTAGTACGTTGTAAGATATTTAGCAGCATATCTGGCCTCTACCCATGAGATGTCAGTAGCACTCTCCTCCAAGCTCTGACAGCTGAAACTGTCTCCAGACATTGCCAAATGTCCCCTAGAAGGGGATGAACAGCAAAATCACCCACCCTCATTGAAAACCACTTGCTGAAAAAATAGGTAGGATCACGAAGGAAGGGAGGTATGAGACTGAGCTTTGCCTCTGAGAGACTATCCTGAGATCCACATTAACAGAGTTCTCTACAGAACAGCATTCAGGAGAAGGAGGATTTGGCATGGAACACACCCAATGTGGGTTCCACATGTGCAACTAGTGCCTGCTGCAAGCCAAGGCATATTTTCTGTTACATAATGGCCCAGTGCATGGTGGAAGTAGAGCTTAAGCTGCTTGCCTGTAAGAACCATGCTCCTATAATTCTTTTGTTAGCTGCTTTTTTCTTTAGTGCTGGACACTTCAGAGGCACTCCATAATCAGTATTTAATGTGCCTGACCTCCTGCCATATCAAAATGAGAAAGTCAGGGGATCAGCAATGAGCACCACTCATCTGTTTCCAGCAGCTTCACGCAGACCTGGGCTTTTTGAATGAAATAACAACAAGTACATTCTGCAGCAGAGGTAGAAAAGTGTTTGATTGGTTCTCTTACAGACCTGGAAGTTATGTAAATGATTGGGCTGTATAATCTCGCTCTCCAGTACTGAACCCCTAGTAACTGCTGCTGCTAGTGAGAGTGCGGATTTGAGTTTGTGGTGCATGTGCTGAGACTGGGCCTGCTCTCTCCTGTCCTATAAGATTCACATGGGTTCTCAAAGCCTGGATCTTTTCCATGGCCCAGTAGATGAAAAAAGTAGGAGACCATTTGTTGCTAGAAATAGTGCCCACGCAAACCCCGTTAGCTGCTGGTGTTCAGTTAACTAGAGCTCAGAACGTTGTGGTCATTTCTGCTAGTCACTCTTGGCAAAGAGCTCCTTTTGTGCTAAAGAAAACCTAATGACTAATTAATGACTCTTTCAAAACTCTTGTCTGTGATTGAAATAATCTCTACCAGTTTATGGGAGCATGTTTTTTCTATTTAAAAGCCATCATTAGTATTTTCTGAGATTTTAGGTGTACATGCACACACAGGCATGCATTCTCTCGTATATGCAATATTGTTAGTGGAATGGGGCTGGATAGACAATGATTAGATCTCTGGATAGGTTGATGGGACCAACTGTCTTTTTCAGGAATGGGAAAAAGAACTTCTTAGATGAGTTTCGAGCACAGACCTCAGAAAGACTAAAAAGGATTTTCATATTTGAAAAACTCCAGTCACTGCTGATTGTTTCTTCCATAGTTAAAAGTTCAAATTAACTTCAGTTTTCAATAAAATCTTTTGTTGGCCAAATCATGTAATTTGACGTCCTGAGATCCAGAACAAAATAAGCTCAAAATAACACATTTGCTACATTTTCCCACATTCTGTGTTGCTGAAATTCAATAATCAAAAGGCAAAATCAGAATCATCTTAGTGAATTCAAAATTGCTGCCTACATTCGTGTAGACTGTTTTAAAAATGCCAAGCATACTTTATAGACCATATTGAATGAGTTTATACCCAGATTTTTTTCCAGGAGGTTTTTCCAGATGTTCCTTTGGTCGCCTGAGCTTCTCTATTCTCTGCTTTCAGAAAGGACATCTGTGCTGGTTTCAATCGCCCCTGCGAGACCCTGGGCCTGTCTCACCTTTCAGGAATGTGTCAGCCTCACCGCAGTTGTAACATCAATGAAGATTCGGGACTGCCCCTGGCTTTCACAATTGCCCATGAGCTAGGACACAGGTAAAGGACCAATGATAAGGAGGACTGCTCACCATATTCATGTGTCAATATCAGCAGAGAGAATGGAACGCACCTCAAATTGGGGGTCAGGAGACTCAGATTACAATGTGGCTTGCAACTCACCCTCCTCAACCTCTGCTTTCATCTGTAAAGTGGGGATAGTAGCACACGTCATAGGCTCCAATGTCCCACTGCCCACACCACGTACACCCACACATATCACAGAACCAAATAGGCCACTCCAATTCTCTGGATTTGAATGGAGGAAGGACAGAGATAAGCTTGAACTCAGTTGTTTAATTGAGGAATAACCCTTGGTTAGTTCTTACGAAATGATAATGTTAATATCACCAAAAAGCCACAAAACCTAACATTTTTGCACCCTTACTTTGTGCCATTGTACTTTTTATTGCATCGCTGAATCTGCTCAACAACCTTTTGAAATAGATAGTACTGTTAGTCCCATTTTCCTTATGTTTATTAAAGGAGGACATGGAATAAATAAAAAATTGAAAACTGCTGTAAACTTAGAAAGACTATAACGTGAACACCAGTTAACTGGATGTCCAAGTTGTTCACAAAAATATGTGAATTTGATTAGGTGAATTCCTTGAAGGCAGGTTGCAGAATGCTTGAGTGAAGATATAATGAGGTTCTGAATTCCACCAGATATCAGAGGTTTCCATGGAGGAAAGATCTTAGCTTATTTGTAACTTTATTTGCCATTATATTTGGTAACTACAAATAAGAGAGCCTCACACTAATATGAAACTGGGTGGGGAGGTGCATGAACCACTGAACTATATCCCCCGCCTGTCATGTATCCACCAGCTTGGATCTCCTCCCTTTGAAGAAGGAAAAATGCTGGGGAATATTCTCAGTGCACAACTAGAAAAGAGGCAGGATTGGAAAAAACACTGGATACTGAATTATTCCAGGCCTGGCCTCTCTAATTTCGGCTTGCTCACCATTTTTCTAATATAACACTTCTAAAACAATTTTACCTGTATTATAAAGCCAGAGCATTGCCTTGAGAATTGGAGAAAGGAATTGTTGTTCTGACTTTTCTGTTGACCAATATTATGACCTTAGATAATTCCCTTCACCACTCTATACCTATTTCCTCATCTATAAAATGAGTAGGTTGAACTAGGCAATATTTAAGGCAATTTATTGGATTCTCACCAAAAAAGCCTTGGTGATAAATGTGATATATTCCAGTATCCTTAGTTGTCAAAAATCCAGAGATAGAGAAGCTAATGTCTTGCTTTCATTAAATAATAGGGATGCAGGGGGGCTGGCCATCTTGATAAGGCTAGGCCATAGTTGTTGGCATGTCGATAATAAAACCTGGCAAAAATGTTAAGTTATTGTTATGCACAAACAGACAGGAGTCCCCAGTTCTGATATGTAGAAGGACATGGCTTCTGTGGCCTTCAGTCAAGACATTGTTGTGAACAGCACCTGCTGACCAGACAATGCTAGGTGACTGTAACTGGCTCAAACTGAGAAGTTATCATTCAAGCCATCCCAACAATGGTATACTCAAGCCAAAGAAAAGTGGAAAAGACTTTGCTTGATAAAAGACATTCTCTAATCCTCACTTTTTGTGTTCCAAGGATGGGTTCTTTCTATCCTCAAGTTCAACCTGATCTTGTAACAAGGAATATGTTAAGCATGTCCTTCAAAAGCAATGTTGCCTAATTTTTGAGGCAATCATTGACTTAACTTCCTGGGCATGGACACATCACCTTTGTAAGGAAGGCCACCTAAGTAAACAAAACCAGTGGCAAGTGTGATCCTCCTTTCAGATTTCAAATTTTCTCTAATAAAGTTAAGAACCTCATGGTAACGTTACTTGGGCACAATTTCCCTGAACACTTAAAAACAAATAGTGGTAGATGTTTAGTAGTTATTGGGAGTGGTGGATTATTTAACAGACTAGAACTGAGTCACTACCTGAATCACTTTGATATTGTAGTAAGGTTAAACTGAAAACTCGTTCAGAACTATCTGATGCATTGTGGAAATAAAACTACTATAAGGTTTCTTTATCCTATACTTTTGTTGGTATTGTTGTTCTATTTCAAATTATGAATGAAAAAAGTGAGGATCTAGCTCCTAAAAGAACTCTATAACTAAATATCAAGTTTCTAAGTAAAAGAATTAAAGAACACTGAAGGCAGAACTAGAGAACAGTCTTTGAGTTCATTCAGAAAGCCATTATTCTCCACAAACTAACACAGGAACAGAAAACCAAATACCTCATGTTCCTACTCTTAAGTGGGAGTTGAACAGTGAGAACACATGAACACAGGGAGGGGAACATCACACACTGGGGCCTGTCGGGGTTCAGGGGAAAGGGGAGGGATAGCATTCGAGGCATACCTAATGCATGCGGGGCTTAAAACCGAGATGATGGGTTGATGGGTGCAGCATGCCACCATGACACATGTATACCTATGTAACAAACCTGCACATTCTGCACATGTATCCCAGAACTTAAAGTAAAATAAAATAAAATAAAAATAAATAAATAAAACTTAAAAAAAAAAAAAGTTTCAACCCTGAGACAAGGATTTGAGAGCAATTAATTTATTTGGAAGGTAAAGGAAATTGCAGTAGGGAAGTAGGGTGTAAAACAGAACAGAGAAGGTAGACAATAAGCAGTTCATTATCGCAGCTTCCACTCTGAGCAGTTGAACCTTAATCCCACAGACAAACTCCGAGAACGATATACAACACACGTTTCAGTTACCCTACCCAAGGTGAGAAGAACTGGGCTGTTTTATATACAAACACCCTTAAGTCATTGGTTAAAGGCTGTTCCCAGAGGTTGTTATTAATAATTCCCTGATACTTTCAGCAGAGCAGTCTAACTTGGCTCTGGAGAAATCCCAGGTAAAGAGATGCTTATACTAGCAGCTGGAAGTCAGCTAGTGATGAGTCTATGAACAGGTACCAGTAGAATCTGTTAACAATAGCTTACTCAGGGGCATTAAATACCACCCCTTAAAAAGTTTTAAGTCATGGAAGATAGAATATACATACTTTTCCATATGCCTTCTACTTAGTATGATGAAAAACACTGAACACTATATCAAAAACAAATGTAGGAAGACTGAAAGATGGAGAGAAGGAAGACAGACTGAGAACCACAGAACCTGAAGAGTGACATAGTGGTGAATTCCCTGGCTTTTCTTTTCTCTCGTATGTGCCAGACTTGGAACTGATGATGGCAACAACCTGGAAATACACACACACACACACACACACACACACACACACACACAATCACCCACATAAGTCTGTTATCTCTATCCAAAGGAGTAGGAAAGGGACAGTCTAACAAGACAGAAAATTTTAGACAGTAATTCTTCTACTCCAGGTGAACAGCAAAGGAAAGAAAAAACTGTAAAATGGTGGCTCTATGCTAGCAAAGTCTGAGTGGGAAGCCTAGACTTGCTATAACAAAGCACCAAACACCACTACTTGGGTAGTGTCAACAAGACCAATTAGGGACTAAGAATTTGATCCCTATAGGCCAGTAATGAGGGCTTCCCTAACGCCACCCCTGTGGTGTCAGGACAAATTACATGGGGAGCCAGAAATTTCATCCACCCCTAGATAGTAACAAGGCGCCATCCCTTTCACAACTCAGGTATCTACAGAGGCTTGGCAGTAATGAAGCAGTGGCCCCACTCCCTTCCCCTCCAGAGTAGTGTCAGAAAAGCAAGCTAAAACTAAAGATTTAAATAAGATCCATAACATAATATAAAAACCTCCACGTTTCATTATAAATCACTCTTTATACCAAGAACCAGGAATATCTCAAACTGAATGAAAAAAAAAAAAAAAAGAATGTCAAGAGATGACAGAGATTTTAGAATTAGCTCACAAATATTTCAAAGCGGCCATGGTGAAAAAGCTTCAGTGAGCAATTACCAACAACCTTTAAACAAATGAAAAAATAATGTGTCGGCTAAGAAATAAAAGACATAAAGAAAAGTCAAACATGTAGAACTGAAAAATGCAATAATGTAAATAAAAAGCTCGGTGAACACTAGGGCTCAACAGTAGAATGGATGAGACAGAGGAAAGATTTAATGACCTAGAAAAGAGAACAATAGAAATTATGTAATCTGTATAAACAAAGAGAAAGAGACTAAAAGAAATTGAACACAGCTTCAGAGACCCATGAGAATATAACAAAAGATCTTACGTTCATGTCATTGGAGCCTCGGAAAGAGAGGAAAAAGACAATGGCATTGAAAAAGTGCTCAAAGAACAAATGGCTGAAAATTCTGCAAATTGGATGAGACATAAACCTACATATTTAAGAAGCTGAGAGAAACTCAACAAGGTTAAACCCAAAGAAAATCCATGCCCAGGCCTATCATAATTAAACTTCTGAAATCTAAAGAGAAAGGAAAATCTTGAAAACAGCAAGAGAGAAATGATACCTTATCTATATGAGGGAAACTATTGGAGTGACAGTGGATTTCTCATCAGAAACAATGGCGACCCAAAGAAGTGGTGCATATTTTTCAGTGCTAAAAGAAAAGACCTGTCAACAACCCAGAATCATAAACCAAATAAAGTGGTTGAGAAGGGAACACTTTCTAATTCATTTTATGAAGCTAGTATTACCCTTGCACTAATTTCAGACAAAGACAATGCAAAAGAGAAAACTAAAGAACAATATCCTTTATGAATATAGATGTAAAAAAGTTAACAAAATGTTAGCAAGTAGAATTCAGCAATATAAGAAAAAAAGAATTAGACACAATGACCTAGTGGGATTTATTTCAGGGATGCAAGACTGGCTCAATATTTGAAAATCAGCATAATCTACCACTGTAACAGGCTAAACAAGAGAAACCACATGATTATATTAATATTAGTAGGTAAGACATTTGACAAAATTTGATATCCATTCATCATAAAGACACTCAGAAATTGAAATTTCATCAACTTGATAAAGAACATCTACAAAAAAATTAAACCTAATATTATACTTAATGCTGAAACACTGAATATGTTTCCCCTAAGATCAAAAACAAGACAAGGATGTCCATTCTCACGAATTCTTGTTCAACATAGTACTAACAGTTTCAGCCAGTGCAATAAGACAAGGAAAGGAAATAAAAAGCATACATATGGGAAAGGAAGAAACAAAACTATCCCTAACATCATTGTATATGTGGGGGACCCCATATACAATGAGAGAACTGATCTTTGACAAAGTTGACAGAAACATACAATGGGGAAATGACACCATATTTAATAAATGGTGCTGGCAACATTGGATAGCCACACTCAGAAGAATGAAACTGGACCCCTATCTCTCACCACATAAAAAACTAACTCAAGATTGATCGAAGACTTAAATGTAAGTCCTGAAACTACAAAAATCCTAGAAGAAAACCTAGGAGAAACTCTTTTGGAGTTTTTGTCCAGGCAAAGAATTTATGACTAAGACCTCAAAAGCAAATGCAACAAAACAAAAAATAGCCAAATGGCACTTAATTAAACAAAAAAGCTTCTGCACATCAAAAGAAATAATCAATGGAGTAAACAGACAACCTACAGGGTGGAGAAAATAGATGTAAACTATACATCTGACAAAGGACTAATATCCAGAATCTATTGAGAATTCAAACAACTGAACAAGAAAAAAAAATAACCCATTAAAAAGTAGGAGTAGGATAAGAACAGACATTTTTCAAAAGAAGACACAAAAGTGGCCAATAAACATATAAAAAATCCTCAACATCACTAATTATCAGAGAAATGCAAATTAAAACCACAATGAGCTACTATCTCACACCAATCAGAATGAGTGTTATTAAGAAATCAGAAAATGACAGCTATCAGCGAGGATGTGGCGAAAAGAGAATGCTTATACACCATTGTGGCTGGAAATATAAATTAGCACAAACTCTATGGGAAACAGTATGGAGGTTTCTCAAGAGCTAAAACTAGAGCTATCATTTGACCCAGCAATCCTTCTACTGGTTATGTACCCAAAGGAAGAGAAATTATTGTGTAAAAAAGATACCTGCATTCATATGTTTATTGCAGCACTATTCACAACAGCAAAGTCAAGGAATCAACCAACAGATGACTGGATAATGAACATGTGGTATGTTTACACCATGGAATACTATACAGCCATAAAAAAGAATGAAATCATTTCTTGTACAGCAACATAAATGGAGTTGGAGACCATTATCTTAAGCAAAATAACTTAGAAAATCAAATACTTCATATTCTCACTTACAAGTGCGAGCTAAACAATGGGTATGTTGGGGACTCCAAAAGCTGGAGAGAGTGGGAGGAGAATGAGTTGAAAACCTATTGGGTACAACGTTCACCATTTGGATGATAGGTACACTAGAAGCCCAAACCTCAGTATTATGCAATATGTCTATGTAAAATCCTGCACATGTACCCCCTGAATCTATAAAAATAAAGAATAGAAAAAAAAAAAAGTTAAGGTGCCTCTCAGGTATTTCTTTCTTTAGTTGTATAATTCTAATTAGCTGTGGATCAAACTGAGAAACATTGGAGAGGTCAATGAAATGGCCTGAGATAGACCATAAGGAGAAAAATATAATAAATCAATATCCCAAGAAGATACTCATCATAGTTTAATAACAAAGATATCCCTTTGTTTTTTGCACACTTGTTTGTTTCATCACTGATTGTGTATAATGCAAAAGAGAAGGTAACTTGTGCTATCACCCAAGTGAATAATTTTACTTTTATTTTGAGAGAAAACTTAAAAATCCATTTGTGAGGGCCCTAGATTATATGACTTGGTGTATTGACATATCCACAGCTAAGAAGATCATTATTCATGTAGGTTTTTAGAATCTTGCTTGCAGTTTAGGATTTTAACTACTGAACAGTCAAATGTGTAGAGTACTTCATGATCTGGGTGGGGCTGGGTTTGTAACAGGCTAGGGAAAGCCTGCTCAGAAGGAAGCTTTCATTGAATCGTGTTCTTTGTGGGTGAGTGGTAAGAGCTTTGTACATTAATGTTCTGACTCCTTTGTGAGTTTTATATTCATGTGGAATGTGATTAGAGTTTGTTAAGTACATTGACAATACCGTAATGCATGAAAATACAAGAAAATCTCCAAATCCCCCAAAGACTCTTCTCAGCAAGAGTTTCTAATACTGATCAGAAGGTTTCATTAAAGTTGGATATGAGCTTCCCAGTCAGAGGAGTTGAATTTCACTACAAAGAGTAAAAGGTCATCCTGGCTAATACGGTGAAACCCCGTCTCTACTAAAAAATACAAAAAACTAGCCGGGCGAGGTGGCGGGCGCCTGTAGTCCCAGCTACTCGGGAGGCTGAGGCAGGAGAATGGCGGGAACCCGGGAGGCGGAGCTTGCAGTGAGCTGAGATCCGGCCACTGCACTCCAGCCGGGGTGACAGAGCGAGACTCCGTCTCAAAAAAAAAAAAAAAAAAGAAATTTGAGCCAATGTCTCCAGGTTTAAATGTCTAGTGTCTCAAAGTCCACCCCAGGGGAGAGAGTTCTGGAAATCTCAGAAAGCATCTTTGGGTGATCTTGAGAACATGGCTTATAAACAAAGGCTTCTGAATTGTCTTCCCTAGGCACGCTCGTGCCATGATGAATGGTTACGCTCTTCAAGGCCCTTAAAGGCTGCTTCACTGGGTCAGCCCTGGCAGTGGAACATCAGGGAACAGACCAAGTGACACATGGACAACAGCACTGTGTTAGGAGCACAAAGATCTGTGTCTGAAACCTAGTTTTACCACTAACAAGCTATATGACTGTTGACAAATCTCAAAGTCTAAACTTTTTCATATGGAAAAGGAAAATAAGCTAGATCATGATAAAAAGAAAACAAGAATTTTTTTTTAATTCTATCACTTATGAAGCCCTTATTATCTGCCAGGTACCCTGTTAAGTGGTTTTCAAACTATTCTATTCAGATCTCATTGTAGCACTAGGATGACCACCCCATCTTCTAGGAGAGGAAAAATGAGGCAAGTTTTAATAATTTACAGGTCATTTAAGTGGCAAGGCTAGAGTTCAAATACAGATCATCTGTCTTAAAAATGCTGCTCTTAACCACTGAATTAGGAGGTCTCCCTAACGTGTCCCCTATTGGAAGACTCCTGTACTCCTGTAGCAATAGTAGAAAGACATCGATCCCTCAAAGCTTGTAGGCTTTGACAAAGTCTCCCAGAGGCTTCTCCTTTCATGCTCTCTTAAATTATGACAAAAAGGGAGAAGGAAGGTTTTGCTTTTTTGTGCTGTGCGCTGTGGTTACTGCAGCAGGAGAAAGCAAATAGCTGGGGGCAGGATTTGCCTTCTTGACTCCTGATTCATAAAAAGAAAGCCAGACAGAGCTCTTAGCCGTCTGCCAAGAAGAAGTTTCTGAATTAGCTGCATGGCTCCCATGGATGCATATCTGAAGTAAAGAATGCCTACAATGTTCCCTGTACTTTTTCATATGAAAATTAGCTATGCCCCTCCAACTTCAAAGCCTCACTTTGAAAACAGTTGCCTCCTGTACAAATGTGGCTCTCTGTGGGTTATTATGCTCTTAGGGCAACTATGGTTTTTCTTCCTGTTTTAATGCCTGCCTGCTGGCTCTTCTTATGCTTGGTTCCTCCCTGCCAGCTTTGGCATCCAGCATGATGGGAAAGAAAATGACTGTGAACCCGTGGGCAGACACCCGTACATCATGTCCCGCCAGCTCCAGTACGATCCCACCCCACTGACATGGTCCAAGTGCAGCGAGGAGTACATCACCCGCTTCTTGGAGTAAGTGACAGTGTCTTGTGATGCCCTCACCTGGGTCTCTTTAAATCAGAAGCTGTGTTGAGTTTTACACAGAGAAGCTGACGCCTGGAAAAGGCTGGGTTCCATCCCGCAGGCCACCGTGTCAGGGTAGCATCAGAAGGGGTGGATTTCACTTCCGCATTCTGATCCTGAGGTCTAGATGGGCTCTGCCCTCTGGCCACAGGCAGGTGAGCATCCTGTCCCATCCCAGATTGCTGTTGCCCTAGAATAACTTTTTATGAGCCAATTATGAATTAAGTCCTTGGGAACTGGCAGGAACACTCAGCGGAGATCAGAGTGGTCACTCAAACCTCATCGAGAGTAGGATAATGATTTTCTAATTTTACCATGGCTTGTATTTTCTAGATAAACTAAGCTTATGTTGTGGGATATGATTTGCATTTTCTTTAGTAACTCCCTCCTTGGGCCTAGAGGGTTCTCTGCCTTGTAAAAAATAAAGTTAAGACAAAGAGTAAACCAGAGGGAAGTTTCTGATTGAATGAAAGGCTGAAAGTGAAGGGAATCCTAAACAACTCCTCTCATTTCTGTCAACTTGTTTTCAGCCGAGGCTGGGGGTTCTGCCTTGATGACATACCTAAAAAGAAGGGCTTGAAGTCCAAGGTCATTGCCCCCGGAGTGATCTATGATGTTCACCACCAATGCCAGCTACAGTATGGACCCAATGCTACCTTCTGTCAGGAAGTAGAAGTAAGTGTTGGCTATCTTAGTACCTCTTGGGTATATGCAGGGCTTCAGATCTCCAGCATGCTGAAGGAAGGGCCAGGGCAATATTTGGAAATTTGAGCATCTAGATACAGAAATAGAAGCTTTATATTTAAGTCAAGGGGTGTCTGTAAGGCAAAACAATTAAGCTGGAGTCATATTCCTTGACATCGCCACCTTGGTATTCTACGAAGCCTACATTCTGTTGCAAATGGGTGGTGGTTGAGGCTGTTCCACAGTGATTTTCAGGATTCACAGTGATTCACACCTGCAGACTCCATAGCAACTAACTTAATCCCTAAAATTGCTCCCTTTCTTGTATTTCACATCTGGCTAAAGTGTACCAGCAGCTCCCAAGGTAGAAATAGGATTTATTCACCAATTCATTGTTCTCATTTATTTTCAATGTCCAAATAATAATCAGGATTTGACACCATACCCTCGAAGAATCTATAGCTCTGTTCTGTCTTCTTCACTACCACTGTCACTGCCTCAATTCAGTCTCCCATCATCTTTCCTTGCTATCGTAATTATCTCCTACCTAGTCTCCCTCCTATTCAAATTGTTGCTCAAGTTATTTTTTTTAAAACACAATCTAACCATGGTCTACTCTGCTGTTAGGGTCCCCGCTGACCACAGGATAAAGTCCCAGCTCCTTTTGAGGCAGTCCTTCGTGATTTGGAAACTGTTCTCTGAAATCATCCCTTATAATGCAAAAGTATCTGTGTTAACACATACATATTGACAAGGCAAGTCTTGCTGAATCCCTGCCAGATTCTGTGTTATGTACTGAATAAGAAGAAAATATAAGCACTCAAAAATTAATAAGACAAAGTCTCTGCCCTCAAGGAGCTCATGGTAGAAGAGGCAGGCATAAAAACTTTACTACAGTTAGATAAATTCAAACCAAAACAGAGAAAAAACTTAAAGGGGAAAGTAATTAACTGTACTTAGACAGAACAAGCAAAGTTAACAGAGAAGGTAAAGTTGATACAAAAATCCTCACCCCTCACTTCTAACTGGCTACCAAGTTATGCCAATTCTGCCTCCTAATCTTTTTTTTTTTTTTTTTTTTTTTTGAGACAGAGTCTTTCTCTGTTGCCCAAGCTGGAGTGCACTGGCATGATCTTGGTTCACTGCAACCTCCGCCTGCCCAGTTCAAGCAATTCTCATGCCTCAGCCTCCCAAGTAGCTGGGATTACAGGGACGCGCCAACAGGCCCGGCTAATTTTTGTATTTTCAGTAGAGACGGGGTTTCTCCATGTTGGTCAGGCTGGTCTCAAACTCCTGACCTCAGGTGATCCACCCGCCGTGGCCTCCCAAAGTGCTGGGATTACAGGAATGAACCACTGTGCCCAGCCTAAATATTTCTAAAATCCACCTGTTCCTAGATGACTATAGCAGTTTCCTGATTGGTAGAGTCTGAACACTTCCCCTTAACTCTGATTCATTTTCCAAAATGCAGCCTAAGTAACCTTTCTAAGTGGAAATCCATTTATAAATGGATTTATAAATACTCCCCTGTGAGTAGAATATCTCATGGCCTTCCTATTTTCTTGCAATAAAGTACAAATTTCCTAAAATGGCTTAAGAAGAGGCTTCAGAATTTGCTCTCCTCTTGCTCTCTGGCCTTATGTTTTAAAATGTTGTTTTAGCCCTTCACTCTCTAATCTGCTACTGATTATATGTATACTGAATTTTATCACTAATCTTCCCTATCCGGGAAGCCTCTCCTTCATATTTTCATCTCTTTGTATCTCTGTAATTTTATATAATTTATCTTTATCCTCTAGTTCACTAGTTCTCTCTTCAGATTTGTCCAATTATACATTATATTTAACCTGTCTATTGACTTTTTAATCTCATTTATCATATTTTTATTTATAAAAGTCTATTTGATTATTTTTCTGAATTTTCTCTCACTTTCATGGTATTTTGTTCCTAATTTTAAACTTTCGATGTAATCTTTTATTTCTTTAATAACACGTGACATATTTATTTTGCAATTTATACTGAGTCATTTCAGTGTTCAGAGTCTATGTGCATCTGTTTCTCCTCTTTGGGGTTTCTTCACATATTATGTGTTATTTCCTTTTGTGATTTTTTGCTTTTATTGTGAGCTTTTAGTTATAAAACTTTATGTCAGGTTTTCCCTTAGGGCTCAGATGGCTAGCACATTCTTTCAGAGAAAATTTTCACTTCTATCTCTGGATCAGTTTAAAAGGTTATTGATTTGATGTTGTGTTGACTTCGTGAGCAGCGTGGTGGCGAGTGTGGATACCGACTCTCAGGACTAATATCTGGCCACTCCTTCCAGAGTTAAAGTCAAAAGAGATAAGTTTTCTGTGTACCTAGATTTCAGGTCACCCTTTTATTCAAAGTCTTATATGAAGGTCTGCAACTTCCTACCTTACATAGGCCCTAGGCATTGTCCCCAATATCTAAGTGACTAACAAATCGAAGATCTAAGTAATTAGGTTTGCATCTCCAGATTAACATTTCTGCTACATTTTTAGCCTTTGGGGAGTTTCCTTACTTTCTTGGTGACTCAAGGATGCACTTAAAAAAGCATTTAAAATATATTATGCACAATTTTAGAAGATTTATAGAAGTAAGGGTTTTCCAGGGTATCCTGTTGTTTACTAGAAACGGGACACCCTACTTATCTCTGGTCAGCTCCTCTTTTGCACTCCGTGTTTATCTGTCGTGAACAGCCTCCATTCTCTGAAAGTGCTGGGTTCTCCACAACCTCTAGAACCCTGCACACTCTGATTCCTCGGAATCATCCCTTCTGCTCATCATTTGAGTCTCAGCTTAAATATTCTTTTATATCCTATCCTGAATTTCCTATGTCAAAGCTTTATTAGACTATATTTTAGGTTCTTGTTTACTGGACTGTCTCCTTTCCTACCATGTCAGCTCTCTGAGGAAATTTTTATCCTTGACACTCAGCAATGCCTAGCACATAGTAGGCACTCAATAGATAAGTGAATGAAGACTTCAAATCCCTTTATATGGCAGCCAAGATAACCTCATCATTTTCCATATTAACAACACCCTAAAATACCAGAAAATGTAGCATCATCCATGTTATAACTTTTTATTTTGAAATAGTTTAAACTCCAAATAAATTGAAAAAAAATAGTACAAAGTTTCTGTGTACCATTCACCTAGCACATCATCCTTTCTAAATGCTCAGTGAACTTAAAGTAAAAGAAATCCACAGAAAGTAGGAAAAAAAAATAAAAGGAGGAGTGATAAGCATGAATAGATATTGAGGCTGAAGTGGAGATAACAAAAGGGTTATGTGGGTTTTCACATCCACGTTGGAAGAGACAATGATGTATTCTCCTTGAACAGGGCCAGGAATTAGAACCGAGACCTTTGCATGAACTGCTATTCTCATAGAGTTATGCTTCACTGAAAGGATGAACTGGAAGAAATCAACCAAAAGGAAAGAGAGATGAGAGAGAAGCATCTTTCATCTCGGCCTGGTTTCTAATGGGGAAGTGGGGGGGGGGTGTGTGGAAATATTGGTGAATAACTTTCTCACTTGGAAATTCTTTACTACAGGCCATGCTAATGCTAATCTAGAGTTTAAATTTGTATGCTGTATAGCTTGAGTACCTTCACTGCAATAATAATCATCATAATAATAAATAAAACATTTGGCCTGGAGATACCATGGATGCCTGGAAATGAAGGTAAAACTGGCCCAGAGGAACCAACACTCAACCAAGGTGGCACGAAACTCCAATAGATAAAGCCATCCTAGGCTGGGTGCAGTGGCTCATGCCTGTAATCTCAGCACTTTGGGAGGCCGAGGTGGGCGGATCATGAGGTCAGGAGATCAAGAGCATCCTGGCTAACACCGTGAAACCCCATCTCTACTACAAATACAAAAAATTAGCCAGGCATGGTGGCGGGCATCTGTAGTCCCAGCTACTCAGGAGGCTGAGGCAGGAGAATGGTGTGAACCCAGGAGGCGGGCCTTGCAGTGAGCCGAGATCACCCCACTGCACTCCAGCCTGGACAACAGAGTGGGACTCCATCTCAAAAAAAAAAAAAAAAAAAAAGCCACCCTTCAGATGAGTTCATAATTCAGCCTCTAATTCAAAATCTACTGTAGTCTATCTTCAGCTAAGTGAGAAGAGACAATAAGCCCTTAAGAACTTTCAAAATTTGAATTTTTATATAGGGATAATAAAATAAATATATAGGAACGAATTGTATATGAGAAAAAAATACCATAAGATATATGTAAGGCAGATATGATGAGGAATAAATAAAACTTCTGGAAGTGGAAAGTGTGGTTATTGACTTAAAAATTCAGAGGATGGATTAAAGAGCAGACTTGACACAGTTGAAAAGAAAATCAATCAACTGGAATTTAGAACTGAGAAAATTACTTCCCATCCCATTTGGGTGCTTCTTAGGGGTGTGTGATGGAGGAGAAAGCTTGTTCAGTTTTCATATACAAGAAGATTGAGAGCTGAGGAATATGAAAGTGAGGTTGAAACACAAAGCACAGAATAAGAAGGTCCATCAACAACAATTATGGGTTCCAAAAGGAGAGAAAGGAGAGGCAAAGTTTAGAGAGAGAAAGATTGATAATTTTCTAAAATGGCTTAAAATATGAAGTCATATAATGAAAAAACACATGCAGTGTAGAACACAATAAGTGGATAGAACTATGGAAGATGAATAGACAGAAAAAAATACTAATAGATAGATGGAAGCAGCTAAGCCATTTCAGATGGCATCTGAGAATCCTGCCAACCTTCTTTTGTCCAGAAATAAGAAGGAATATGCAGCTGTCTTCCTGGAAACTGAAACCAGCTGACTACTTTAGGTAATAAGTGAACAAGCTGAGGCTTTCTAGATGGAAGAGTTTCCGTTTTCTTCACTGAGCAGGCTCAAGTTATAACCCCCAACTGTTAGTAATCAGGTTGCCTTCCAGTCACGGTTTAGATTTACCTTTCATAGATGATCACCAGTTACCCTTCCCAAGGGCAATGAGTGCTAGATATTGTGCCAAACATATAGAAATGACCCTCTCAACCCTTAGAAAATAGGTTTTATCCCTCATTTCCATATTACCTAGTATGATCTATAGACCATTGTTTATGAATGATGACAAAGTCCAAGTTAAGCTTGAACTGCAAACTCTAATGATTACTTTCTGTCACTCTTAGTCACTAGCAACAGTGGCATTTATTATGAGTGTGTGGATGAGTGTGCATATTTTACCATAGCGATAGAAATGCTTTGGGGCAAGTTTTGAAAATACAAAAAAAAAGTGCAATTTGTTTTCTAGAACGTCTGCCAGACACTGTGGTGCTCCGTGAAGGGCTTTTGTCGTTCTAAGCTGGATGCTGCTGCAGATGGAACTCAATGTGGTGAGAAGAAGGTGATGTGTCAGGCCATGGAATGAGGTGGGAGGGCGGTGGGCAGAGTTCTTGGGAGGAGCTGAGGAGAAGGCCCTAGAGGGCAGCTCTCTCTGAGGGAAGAGCAGTAGATGGAGGTCATACAGTCAGACCAGCCAGAGGAGAGCACCCTACATCCACCACTCCTGGTGAACCTGCATTGGGAGCAGGTAGTTAAGGAGGGAGGGCTGAGGTTCAGTTTCATGCTTCACTTGCAAAACATCTGTTTCATCTTTCCCTGATGAACTTCTATGGAGTTTATAGTCAACATTTCCTAAGCTTATTATCAGCCTTCCTTTTGACTTTTTTTTCTCACATATTGAAGATTGAAAAGGGTAAGCCAGCAGCTTCTTCTTCCCAAAAATGCAGGATTTAGGCCACTTATCATCTTCTTTCTCATCATCTGACATGACTGCATTCTTGAAGTTCTGCTGCTTTACTAAGCAGGCAAGTCAGACACCACAGAACTCAGAGAGGTTTGATATCCTCTCAACTGGGTTTCTTGTGGACCTAGAGCTTATGTGTTTAGTGGGCATCTATATGCAGCTTGAGTGTGGCAGGACCCCTCACTGAGATTATTGAACCCGGATAAAATGCACAGTGGCCAAAAAAAACAAGGGGACAAAAAGGATATCAGGCAATAAAACACGTCCAAATCCTCCAGGAAATGTGGTTATTCATGACAACCACATAGCGTTTCTCTTTGTTTTCATTTTTGTATATTCACTCTCCTAAACCGATAGTTGTGGAAGGATTGCCTTGAAGACGGAAGAGAGTGGATGTTTTCTTAGTTGCTTGAAAGGGGAGAGCTGCCGGGCGCGGTGGCTCAAGCCTGTAATCCCAGCACTTTGGGAGGCCGACACGGGTGGATCACGAGGTCAGGAGATCGAGACCGTCCTGGCCGACACGGTGAAACCCCGTCTCTACTAAAAAATACAGAAAAACTAGCCGGGCGAGGTGGCGGGCGCCTGTAGTCCCAGCTACTCGGGAGGCTGAGGCAGGAGAATGGCGGGAACCCGGGAGGCGGAGCTTGCAGTGAGCCGAGATCCGGCCACTGCACTCCAGCCTGGGTGGCAGAGCGAGACTCCGTCTGAAAAAAAAAAAAAAAAAAAAAAGGGGAGAGCTGCAAACAATGGGTAGAGTTAAAGGAAAGCAGAATTGTTTTCTTGATATGATGAAGAACTTCGTAACAACTAGTGTGTTTTGGCAGTGAAATTGACTTTTTGCAGAGGGTGAGTTCTCTGTTGCAGTCATTAAGTACCCAGAGAGCTATAAAGAAGTGCTATTCACTGTGCCAGTCTGTGAACTATTGTGGTTTGCAACAAGATAAGGATCATGCACCAGAAAGTAAATCAACTATGTTACTAAGCAACTATGCTACTAAGCATATTAAGCTGACATGCTTTTCATAACAAGACTTTCTCAATGAAAGAAGTAGTATGTTGATTTACAATCTCCGGCGCAATCTGCCATCCACACTGTGTGGCACCTCTGTGATTAGGCAATGTAAAGTTTCCTTCCATTCCTGAAACTCTGATTCTAAAACCCAAGACTCTTGGCAGAAACTTGTATGGGTCCCTCCTTGTTTGACATCTGATGTTTGACTGTAGAAAGCTGGCTTGCTTACAGGAATTGGGTTTAGACTTCTAGGGCTCTTGGCTCAGCTTGCTATGGTAACCTTGCTGACACGGCCATCTTCTGTCTCTTCCCTTTCCAGTGGTGTATGGCAGGCAAGTGCATCACCGTGGGGAAGAAACCGGAGAGCATCCCTGGAGGCTGGGGCCGCTGGTCACCCTGGTCCCACTGTTCCAGGACCTGTGGGGCTGGAGTCCAGAGTGCAGAGAGGCTCTGCAACAACCCTGAGTGAGTTCAGATAAATATATTTCCCTTCCCTCCACATGTGCTGGGGATTGGGGGTGGGGGCAGTCTTGAATGGCATGACCTCAGTGACCCCAAGCCTCCTCCGGGGAAATTAAATGGGTTCCCCGGGACAAAAAGGAGCAAGAAATCCACAGAGAGTGGGAAAATAAGTGGTTCTGTTTTGTGTTGTTTCCTTTTGGCTTGGCACTGGATTCTTATTAAAACTTGGAAAAGTAAGCTGATTTTATCATTTGGGGAAATAAAGCAAATTTATTTTAAATGTGCAATCGATGTGAAAGCCTCTAGGAGATTATGCAATTAAATCTTTTTAAATAACTCCATTTTATCAGTAGAGATTAGTGAAACCCAATTTTGCTGATAAGATTATAGCTTGTTTTCAATGATAATGAATATACAATGTTATGAGAATATTTATTTCCTTAAGCAACTAGTAAAATAGATACATTTTTGAGGACAATTATTTTTAATATTTTTAGATAAGGATTTTTATAAGCCCTAAAGTTCCATAGTAGCCTGTTAAGGATTCTGTAAATGTCGTTTTACAAGTGACTTTCAATTGTTTAAGCAAATTGCTTAATTTTTCATATATTCTATTTGTATCATAATATTATATATGAGGTAAATTTAAACTTCCTTGTTTTCCAAATACACATTACATTCTTAATGTCATTATTTTCTGATATACTGTCTCCCAAGTAATTTCTTGAAAGTGTATATGTGATACCTCCTTTAAGTGGAAATTACATTGTTTCTTTTACCTAGATTTACATTTATCTACTTTGAAGAGTAGGAGTCACATTTTTTAAAAGGCAAGCAATAAAAGTGATTTTATCCCTCAGTATCTCAGTTCCAAAGATTATTTATCCTTTTTGTTAATAACTGTATTACCTAGATGTATGGTATTTATATATAAGTACATGTATATATGTATATATATGCATGTATACATTACATATATACATATATACACTATATATGTTATATATTTTTTCTAAGGGTTAATAAGTTAGTATGTGTAAGGAATTTAACACAGTATCTACTACAAAATCAGGTGTCAATAAACAGTAGTTATTATGATAACTTTATCATTTACCACATTTATAAACATGCATTTGGAATTCTTCACAAAATTATTTCAAAATTTCACCCTTTGATGAAAGTTGTTTTCATTTAAATATCGGATTTCTGTGACTTCCAAAATTCAAAACCAAGAGTTTCTCATAGAGTACTTTATTTTTAGAGAAAATTGTCATTTAACAGTTTGTTTCCATGTGATCCAGAAATGTGATTTCCATTTTCATTTGAGAGATCAGAAAAGAAAGGCAATTTGCTCTGAGACTTATTGTCAATGCTGTATATTCAGACACCACCAGTGTTTAACCTTCTTGGGAGGCTGGTCAGTGACCTGTGGCTACCCGAGAAGGGAACTCCTAGTTGAGGAAGTGAAGGATGAATCTCTAACCTGGCGTCAGGAGAAAGTAGTTCTAATTCTCACCTCCAAGGCCACAGTTGGTCATAGAGTCTCTTTGGGTGAGTGGACATGCCTGTTCTTCATTGCCGGTTTGCTTAAATTCATTGCTAACACTGCCAGTGGCACCACATCATAGATTCGGATCTGTGATTCAAGTCACAGATTCAGGCCACTGCATGAGCCAGCTGATCTTGGGACTGCATCTTTGCCGTAGGTCAACTGTCTAGTGAGAACCCAGCAGAGCTTGGCTCATAAGAGGCTGTCAGTGATATTGATTGGATGGAAATGAATTGGAGAGATACCAGGTCATAGAGTGTGACTCCATCATCACAAACAGAAAACCAGCCTAACCTTAAATAGCAAGGACAATTCTTGGTACCTCCTACAGGGAGTCAACAAATGAGGAGCCTACTATGTGAGCTGCCTTGGTCAAAGCTCTTTCATGAGCGAGGAACACAAGCTTACTCAGGCCATATTGAGGGAGGGGAGGTATAGAAAATCTCATGGGCATTCAAGGAGAACAAAGTACTACAGAACCAACAAGAATTACAGCTGCAACCAGTACTTGACTAGACTGCCAGGATTTGAGTTCTCTGTCTCTCAGGATTTCATGGTCAGGCAGTGTAACACAGTGGATAAGAGCTCAGGCTTTGGATCAAGGAAGATGATGATTCAAATCTTGGCTCTGCCACTACCACCTGTATCCTTCATGGAGTTGTTCTGGCTTTCTGTGTCTCTGGGATATGATTTCATCTGGACTGCTCACTCAACATGCCTTCTGCCTTTGCACTGAGAAGCACTTTCCAGCCATCCTTTAAGACCATTCTCCAGGACAAGCCCTTCCGTAAATCCTTCCCAACTAGCCTCATTTCCATGGCTTTCCCCCTTCGCAAAACTTTCATTGTACTTTCAGTCTGGGATACGTAACTCCTGTCTTAAATTTTCTCTCATTTCTTATATAGGTTATTTTTTTCTCCTCAACTAAATTGTAAACTTCTAGGAAGCATAGAACATGGGTTGACCTTCGTTTGCACTCTCTTCTCCCTGAACGTAGTGTTGAGCATGTGGTAGTATATAAATACTGATTGATTATTATTCACAATAACCAAAAAAGTGCTATCAGTTATTGAGCTCTCATTCTGTGTTAGCTACTCTACTAAATCTGTGTGTGCATTGTCTCATGCAGTACTCACAACTTGTGAGATAAAAACTATTATGCTCATTTTACAAATGAAAAAAAAAAAAAAACTGAGGCTCAGAGAAATAAGGTAACTTGTTCAGATCCACCTAACAAAAAGATAATGCCAAATTAAAACTCCAGACTATTAGCACTCCTACAATAGGAGGCACACTCCCCAATTCAGATACTGCCCCAAGATGGAGGCCAGAAGCCATGCCCAGGAACCTTCTCAAAGGATAGTTTCCTCACCTCTCTGAGAGCTGTAAACCCCTCTCCCATTATGAGTGATCCATTGATCCTGACAGTAAGGCTGTTATGCCCTCAAGTGTAACACAAAGGAAAGAAAAATCGAAGAGTGATTTTTCTAAAATAAGATTAACTTATTCACCCATTGAATATCTATTAAGAGCATTCTGCGCCCTAAGTACTATTAGGCACCACAGAGGACACAGAGCTTCGATTGTGCCATCAAAGAACTATCTTTGGGAATGATAGGTTCAGGACGTGCAGGCAACTGGCACACACAGTGTCACTGAAGTGGAGAAAAAAAATTACTTCTGGTGGAAATCCAGGAAGGATTCATGAGGGAGGTAGCATTTATTTGGTTCTTCAAGCATGAGCAGTATGTATATATGTGGAGACTTTAAGGGAGGAAAAAATCTATCCAAAGGCGCAGAAAAGAAATAGCAAATAAGGCAGGTGGCACCACTAGAGCAGTGTAACATGAAGCAGAGTGTGGGGAGTAAATTGTTAAGGTGAGTTAAGGCAGGATTGTGAGGGCTTTGAATGCCAAGCTCAGGAGGCTGATGTGACCATTGGATGCCATTAGAGATTTTAAAACAGAAGCTAAAATAATTAAGGTCATCTGAAAATTTAACCTGATAATTGCTTGTACTGTGGGTTTAATTTTAAAAGTAGAGATAGAAATGGAGATAAGAATTTTAAAAGTAGAGATAGGAATGAAGATAAGAATTGGACTGGTTTGATTATTGTAAAGTTGAATTGTATGAAACAAATGTAAGTAGACAGCTGATGACCAGGCAACTGATTGACTGTGGGATCCAAGGAAGGCACAGATGGATGATTCTGAAATCTGACCACTTTTAATTCATCAAATATGAATCAGAGAAGGAGCATACTTGGAAGGAAAATGTATCCTTTTTGAAATAGATTTCAGCTGGAGGATATATAGGTGGAAGTAATATATAAACTATTTCAAAATAAGCTACTATACATTAGGACTGAAATGTTGGCAGGCAAGGAAAAAATGTGTAAAATTTGAAGCATTTATTTAAAAGGTAAGTTTTGAGGGCATAGAGAGACATCGTTTGTCAAGACCAGATACCACAGGAAATTCAAAGGAAAATGTTGGCATTTAAGCAAACTAAAAGAATAGCTTGTCTGTTTCATTTGTAGGCCAAAGTTTGGAGGAAAATATTGCACTGGAGAAAGAAAACGCTATCGCTTGTGCAACGTCCACCCCTGTCGCTCAGAGGCACCAACATTTCGGCAGATGCAGTGCAGTGAATTTGACACTGTTCCCTACAAGAATGAACTCTACCACTGGTTTCCCATTTTTAACCCAGGTAAGGAGCTGTAATGGTGTATCTCAGATCTAGGGAACAGCCATTCTCAAAGCATTTGTCTGTCAGTCAAGGTTTCTGTGATCCATACCAAGTTTAACAAAGAAAATTGTACCCCAGGAATTTTGTAATTTAGAAGATGGAAACACTGACCTGGTTAAGTTGATCAGTAAATGTTGAAGGCTGAATACATTCAACTCTGTCTGGGCTTTGTGGGAGATAAAATAAGTTTATAAAACATGGTGACTCACTTCAAAACAGCTGAGGTGCAAGTGAGCCATTAATAGGGCATGTAGGAATTCAGTAACTAATTGCTTGTTGATGGACACGAGGAACTGACTGTGATTTTGTCAGAAATTCAAAAGAGAAGGTCATTATGGGTTTGAAGTAATTGCAACAAAAAGGCTTCCAGTGAAGCAGTTGATGATTCTGAAGACTACTCATGCTTTCATGAGCAGTCTTTCCACCAGAAGAAAGAAAAGGGAAGGCATTCAAAATAGAGTCATTCCGAGTGGGAGTGGAATAACAGGCAGAAAGGCAAGAAAATAGGAAGGAAAGAACAAAAGCCAGCTCTGGGCCAGAAATCAACATTTTTATACGTACAGGTGTATGAGAAGGGTAAAAAGTAAAATCAAACATCTGAATGTTGCACAAGAGGGATGGGGACATAATGGAGTTGGAGAATGGAACAGCGGCCTTGGCAAAACTTCCAGACACATTCTCTCCTTAAAATGAGGAAGAATCAATGACTGTTAGCCAGAGATCAACATGTAAAAACATATTCTTGTTGGTTGTTGTTATCTGAGTAAGAAATGAAACAGAAAAGATTTTCCTGTGTTAAAGAAATTTAAGGCAAGGTAGTAAAAAATAGCTAATCAAATTGTTCATGATTTTTGAGTTCCAAAAAATCCAGGGTGATAGGACACAAGAAAAATCACAGATTTGAGAATCGTGTATTTGGGCTGTTAGACTTATGCAATAGCTTTTGAAAGAAAGATTCTGCAGTGCTTTGCTCAGCTCAGGTATCTGAAATACCCTGATGGCTCTCAGTTGTCAAGGGCAATGATTTCTCCTTGCCCCCAGTTGTTTGGTGTCATTTATGCTCTAGAGGGAAAAACCACTCGGTTATTGGTGCAATTTAGTTTCTTGAGTCAGGCATTTGAATACAGGAAAACTCATGCATATACCCAGGTGTACTCCAAAATTACCAAGTGATGAAAGGCACATCCAGTCCGTGCTATCTATGTGTATATCCTGCACATTCTCAATTTGTTAAAACTATTTGGGTCAGTGGTCCTGTAGACTCTGAATGAGCAGCCTGTCAAAGCTAAGATAGCATAGCTGCTCCAGTGGCATCACATGTGCTTAGTATGAGATCCCCCTCCCAGATACACAGTTGAATTTGTGTGTACCTATCTCTTATGGCTCAAGTAGCTGGACTTGGAATAAAAATATTTGATTCAGCTTTGCTTTTCATTTGTTTGCAAGCATTCATCATGTGCCCACTTTTTGACTAGCAAAGCAATAGGTACTAAAGAAGTGAGAGTTACACAAGTTGACATCAATCCCACTCACTTTGGAGTGATTGATTTGCTTCTCTAACTCAGATAAAGTTTGCCACCCTCGACCTTACTTCCTACTCAGTCTATCAGCATTCATCCTCTATCCCAGTAGTTTCTTTACAGATTCCTATGCTATTATTTGGTCATTAGCAGATAATGACTTATCTGCTAACCTGAATAGCTACTACCTTGAACAGCACACTGATGACTTTCCCCATTATACTCTGTCTACAGAGTTGCTATTTTGCTTAGTTGACAGGCATCCCTGGCAGCAGTTCATTCATGTCAACAAGGATGTATGGAGCATTTTTTCTGTGCCAGATATCGAGTGCCTTACAGCCTCCCAGGCATCCTTTTAGAAATCACCAGAGGATAAAATAAACATACAGCAGAGTTTTCTACTCCCTCAGTGAACAGTGATACTTCCCACAACACTTTATATATTTTTTCCTAATTTTATCTCCACAAGAAAACCCTTCAAGGAAAGCTATTTTTGACCCATTTTTACAGATGAGGTAATAGGTTCAGAGGACCTATGTAACTTGCCCAAACTCAGACTATGAGATAGAACCAAGAGTTAGCCCAGGCCTGACTCTGCAGCCTGGTCATTAAGCACAAAAACACACAGGGACTGGGTTAAGTTCATTTCCTTAGGACCGATGCACTGAATTTTGAATTTTCCCTAAGGCAATGTTCATGTCTTTAAAACCTTCGATTATTTCATAAGCCAGGAGCTCTGGTGGAAAACCCAACAACCCTTTTTATTATGATTAAGGCTCAGTTTATTAAACCTATATATCTTGCCCTTGAAAACCAGTGTTTTCTAAACATTTAAACATTGATGACTAATTATTATATTGCTTAAATAATTTAAGTTGTGATTCTGAGTTTACTTCTTAAGCATCTTAACCAAAAGACAGAACTTAAAACTACACAGTAAATAGAAAACTCTTTTTTCTATTTCTATTTCTAGGGTACTGCACTTACCCTAATCTAATATATCAATACAGCCAGGCATAGTGGTGCATGCCTGTAAACCTAACTAGTCAGGAGGGTGAGGCGGGAGGATCGCTTCAGCACAGAACTTTGAGGCTGTAATGACCTATGATTGCACCACCTCACTCCAGCCTGGGTGACAAAGTAAGACCCTGCCTCTACAGAAAAATTTTAAAAATAAAAAATAAAATTAAAATAAAACATCAATGACAAGGGTTTAATTCATTTTAAAAAATTATTTCTGCTTTTGTTTTTATACCTTTCTATGGTTACTATAGAATATATTCACTTTAATGCCTTCTTATATTTCACTAATACATATTTCCGTGTATTGTGGGGATTACAGTAAGATTACCATATTAGAAAGTACAAGAATGCCATTTTAGACTAGCCAAAGAGTTCAGACACTTGGTAATTACTTGACTTATTTTGGGCTGTGATACAGTCACAAGTTTTCATTTTTGTTTTTTCCCCCAAGCCAATTTGATTTTAGTCCTTAAGCTTCCTTTTTAAGTTAAACATAACTTCTTGCATCAATAAAACATTTTAAGTTATGCCTTTTGCTTTGAGGTTTAGTATTTCTTGGGCTCTGTTGAGGAGCGGCAGGGGTGCACAGCACTTCCCTTCATGTGCACACCGCCTTCCCATTTTGGCCTTCCCTTACCCAGCACAAGTTCAAAGGTAAAATGATTAAGAATTGCAAGACAGAGGCAACAGCATTCAACCAAGTGTGAGGTCCTGGGTAAAAGCACAGGTCTTATGCCCATGAAGCCCTGCCTGTGAATGGATTTTAGAAACTGGATTCTTTAAAATGATGAAACTCACATTCCAGTCTATTCACAAAACATGAAATGCATCAAAACTTTTCCTTACCTAAGAAATATTTTCATTCTTTTTAGCAAGTTAGAGCTTTCATTTCTATCATTTATTAAGATCATTATCCAAAAATGTTGAGTCACCCTGTTTCTGCAAAATTGAAAATGCGAACTTTGATTCGGTAAGCTCATCTCTTTTCCTAAGTTCCCTTTGAGAGGATTAATCAGACAATGTGAGGGTGAGAGTTCACTAGTAAATTAGTTTTAGAGCTTTCACTTAGCTGAATTATAAATGGACTTGAAAGCTCTTGAAAGCTAGAGGGCAAAAATCACATGACCCTACAAAAGGCTGCATCAGGGCAGGGGAATAAATGTGAGACAAGGAAAGTACTCAACTCTATAGAGATGATGAACTCAACAAGGTTGATGTCTGGCACAGAGAATCTCTGATACCAGTGATGACTCCCAAGAATTAAGACCATCCATTAACACCCTTGCCTCCTCCTGTAGATCCCTGTGTCACAGGACAACTTAATGATATAACGAGAGCCCTTCCAGAGCACCATGAAAGACAAAGGCCAGAGAAGGAGGGGACAGAGAAGGAGGACCTCAGGCTCAGCCTTATAAAAGTCTTCAGTAGCACTGAACTTTCCATTTAGGATGATTGCTTTCAAACACAGCGTTCTACCTGGCCTGAGGCACACCTATAGGTCATGGTGGTGGGAGCTCTGGGAGAGTCACAGCAGAGGATCTGTGTGCTGTCATTGTTGTTATTACAAATGTTATTTCCTAGATAATTTCTAAGACTCCATAAACCACTATACTTATAGTCAACACACATGTGTGTTTCTCGTGGACAGTGTACTTCAGTTAACCTGTCTAGCCTTAAAGCATGTACTAGTCCTGTGTTGTGGAAACAGGGTGGAGGGAAGTTTTGAAATTAGGGCCTCTCTTTATGGAGATGTGTCATAAATATCACTGGGGAGAGAAGACTTTTCCAGTTTTCCTGTGTGAGGGCCAAGACTTATTATTTTTAAAAGAAATAGATGTGTCTTATAAAAATGCAAGTGCACATAATAGAATGAAACAAAAATGAATTATTATTATCCCACTGCATTGAATGTATTCCTCCAAGATAACCATGCTAACAGCAGGTTTTCATTTCCGCACAGATAGAACCACAATTTGCCAATTCTGCCTCTTGATTCACTGAGTAGATCATGGCATCGTGGTTTACTGGTTTACTTCATTCCTTTTAGTGGCTGCATAGCAGTCCATTATGTAAATGCAACTTAGTGAATCTGTCCATTTCTCTCTGAATAAACATTCCATTGCGGCAATGAACATGCTGTGGTCCCAACTCTTCCCAGCAGCCTTGAAACAGATGATTCCTTAGAAAAGCTCCAGAGTTATTCAGGGCTGTTTTATATTTTTGCTTTATGTATTCCAAATACAAAATCCCAAATCCAATTCTAAAGTTTAAACCAAAGTCTTAATGAAGTAATCCTTGGATTCAGCACCTGGATTGATGTTCTCATCGTTAGGAGAATAGACTTGTTCCCAGGTTGCTCCCTTTAGTACTTCTATTCCAGTTTGCCCAGTAACAGAGCTAACCATGCTGCCAGAAATGGAGCTGCACAATAATCCCAAGTCATGCTTTGTCCCAGAGTCTCGACACTTTTCCACTGGCTCTTTATCCAATTATCTCTTCAACTCATTTTGACTTTATCTTGTCAGACAACTTATCCACTGCACCTTATGTGAAATCAATTGGTTTTCTTTATTTACATATTGGCTTTTATCTTTCTTTTTTTAAATTTTTTAAAATTATTATACTTTAAGTTCTAGGGTACATGTGCACAACGTGCAGGTTTGTTACATATGTATACATGTGCCCTGTCTTTCTCTTTTAAGCTTTGTTGTTTGTTTGTTTGTTTTTGGATTCAGGGAGCACATGTGCTTGTTTGTTACCTGGGTATTACATGCATAATGGTAGGGGTTGGGGTTCTAGTGTACCTAGCACCCAAATATTGAACACTGTACACAATATGTAATTTTGAAACCCTCACCCTCCTTCCACCCTCCTTGCTTTTGGAGTCCCCAGAGTCTATCTCCATCTTTATGTCTATGTATGTCCGATGTTTAGCTCTCACTTAAAAGTGAGAACATGTGATATCTAATTTTCTGCTTCTGAGCTAGTTCACTTATCTCTTTTAAGCTCTGAATAGATGTTTTTGGCCTCAGTCTCAAGTTTGTTCAGTGTTTCAGCATTTGGAGCTTTTGCTCAGGGTTACATGTGTGTGAATTTTGCACTTTCATTTCCTGGCCACGTGGATCACTGCACCCTCAAGCAGACACAGCTATCACTGTGCACCTGGTCTTGGCATTTGGTGCCCAGCCCAGTGAGGTGGGCCCATGGCGAATAGCCTTATGGCTGGTACTATTGAGCCCTCCGCTGATCACACAAAGAAGCAACTAACAGCCCTGCCCATAATAAACACATCCAGAAGAGACCCCAAAATCCCTGCCAAAGAAGACATTGTTGTGTTTTTCACTTAAAGAAAAGCATTCATTACATTCATAAGAAAATTATTTGAATTCTTCTTATCATATACGTGTATTCACTATTAAAATGTTTAAGGCAATCTGTGATTTAAATGTGATCTATCTTTCTGGTTATTCTGTGTACATACATGTGGGTATGTATTTTATTAAGTAAATATTCCTGTGCTGTAGATCACCCTGTCTTCATTCACAATGGAGTAGAAAACTGAACCTTAGAATGAAATCAGTGTAGGACCCAAGCTGATGGGATGAAGCACTATGAGAAGCAGGTCGGCTTCAGTTTGAACAACAACAAAAAAATGTTTCCACATGGTTGTCAATCTAAGGACCTCTTAGACTGGAGGAGGACATTTGTTGGGGCAGGTTTATGCTGGTGGTGATGGAGGTTGTGGTAGTAATGAGCTGGCCCTATGGGAGGGGATGCCTGTCCCCTGGAGGTCTACTTACTTTGCTGCAAGAAACAAGCAGGCATCCTGCTTGCCTGGAGTCCTTCATGGCTGGTTGCAATAACTTATTTTCTAAGCTAACCCCAGATGCTCAGTGCCTTATTTTATCAGCACAATTCAATGTTGAATAGAAAGGAGTCATCGTTTACAGCAAAGAATAGAGTGTTTTAAAGCAATCTTTTAATTTAATTCATTATAAAACTTGTTTTCAAAGAGGAAAAATAATCCTTGGATTCAGCACCTGGATGTGTGAAATGTGTCTTGAGGCACATTTCAGGATGTGTCTCAAGCAGGTAAAAAGATAGGATCGTCAGAGTAAATGACACTTGGGGGTTATAAGTACAGAGGAATCCTGGGGAGGATGCTGAGCTAAAAGCTAACTTTGAAGGATTTGCCTTCTTTTTTCCCTTCAGCACATCCTTGTGAGCTCTACTGCCGACCCATAGATGGCCAGTTTTCTGAGAAAATGCTGGATGCTGTCATTGATGGTACCCCTTGCTTTGAAGGCGGCAACAGCAGAAATGTCTGTATTAATGGCATATGTAAGGTATTGGGTATGTTTCATTAATCTATAACTTTATAAAATCATGACTTTTACTAATTTGGGAAGTCAGATGTTCTAAGTTTGTGCTTTCACGGCATTTACACCTCATCTGTTTTTTATATATAGTTCATAAAATGAAAAGACAAGACTTCTCAGTGTTGATCAAAGTCACAGTTTTGGATTGAATGTTTTTTTCCTTCTGCCATCTTCTTCATTTCTTGATTGGTTGATGTGCACTATGATATTATTTTAAACATTGAGCATGAAAAAGAAGAATTGTCAGGAAAGCCCAGCCCAGATTATTTCAGTGGCATTAAATTTGAGAAAAACTGAAATTAATAATAGCTTCTATGGTACTTTCCATAATGCATTTTCACATTTAGCTCTCCATTGACTATCAACATGAGCTTCTCAGAGAGATGGCATGACAGTAGTTACAAAACAGGTTTCTGATTTCTATGTAATTTTTCCACACTCACTTCATTAATCAAGTTGATATAAATTATTTAGACCTGATGTGTTGGTGCTTTTAAGTGTGTAACCATTAAAGAATTCCTTCTTGTTGCTTGCATTTTATTTTGCAAGGAACTGAGGAGCAGGACTTGTGATCCAACCCCCAGGCATAAATCTCAGTTTAGAGAGAAAGTGCTTTTATTCGGTTAAAGGAAGATGTTTTGATCAGTTAGTAAATCATAATGGTTTAGCACTGGGGTTTTAGAATATGAACTCAGTACCATCATTTACTAGTTGTATGATCCTATACATCTTTCTAAGACTCAGTTTTCTGTCATAGAACTGGAATTTTTTATGTATCTGCCTAGTTGGGGTTGTCAAAAGATTAAATAAGGTCTGTTAACCTAAATAACAGACAGAGAGAGGCTCTCTAAAACAAAATAAAGCTTATTTGGGAATAGTGCATTGCAATGGGAATATGTATGCCACAGTTAACTATGTGCATATTTAGGAAGGTAAAGGAAGAGAGGGGTTTTTAAAAGAAAATGAAAATTTTTAAAGGAAAAAAAGTTGAAGAGAATTGCAAAATTGTTTTTAAATAATTATAATTTCCTGCAGAGATCAATAACAAGGGTGACACCAATCCGAGGTTGCTCAGGAAGTTGCTGGGCAGATGTCATTGCAAAAGTATTTTTTGTGTAAGGTTGTAATAGCCTTTGCGCAAGGTTTTGGTTTTTGCAGAGCCTTTTTCATCATCAGGCATACAAGGGTGAGAACTAATTTTTCCTAGCCTTCCCTGGCCATATTTATCAGGGTTTTTTCTTAACATTAGTTGCTCCATTTTGATTCTGACAACTTTCACAGGTAATATATGTTGAGCTCTTAACAGAGGCCCTGGTGTAAGATAAACTCTTAGAAAATAGATCTGTAAACTCAACAAATTTTATTTGTTTTTTAAAAATATTTATAATATTTTTTTCCACTGGACAAAATTATTCCCTGTGACAAGCTCTTGCCCCTAAATATTCAGCACTCTGAGAAGGTTCGTATTTCTCTGTACAGTTCCTTTTTCATTTATTTTGTTCAAGGCACCTGTTTTCCATCACAGGCTAAAGATGCTATTTCTATAAATGCAAAGTTATTTAGATCTAAAAGATAATTTCAGCATCACATTTACTCCTCAGTGACTAAAGTCCTTAGCCCTAGCTGCATATAATAATCACCTGGGGAGATTTTAAAACATCAGTGCCCAGACCCCACATCCCAGAGATCTGAATTAACAGGTTTGAAATAGAGCCCAGACATCAGTAATTTCTAAAAGCTCTCCAGGCGATTCTAATAAGTAGCCAACTTCTAATTGAGAACCATTACAAGTTGGATGTCTTTCTTGAGGCCAATCAAATGAACCCCATAGAATAAGCTAGATTTTATCAGCCTGCCTCCCTCTTTCTGGGTGCCAGTTAAGACCTTTTAGAAGCTATACTTGCCCGCTTTCTGTCTATACCACACTGATTTGAGTTTTTAAGCTGAAAAAAATGGTGTCAAATCAAATATACTTAATAGCCTAAATACTTTATCTTCAAGGATCCAGGTTGTAGGTAGTTCCAGGCCCCTTATTTGCTAGTTTTATTGTTACCCTCCTTATTCATTTACTAGTTTTTTCAAAGGGGATTGAGCATGTATTGACATAAAAACATACGCTTTCAGGAAAACAATGTATGCAGTGTTTGTCTAATCTACATTCTTTGTGAATATGAAAATTTGGTTGCTTATATTCATGTCTATTTTGAAATTACACTCTGTGCCAATATTTTGGTATGTTAGAGTTGCAGATTATATTGTCAAGGAAATTATCAAGCCCTGATCAGAACTGAATTTGTTCTGGGAGGTAACTATCTGTGCCCTTCCCCTTAGTTTTTCTTTAGTAAGCTTGTTTATCAAAGATACAGATTTAAACTTTGACTTTTCAGGACACCTTCCATTTTAAATTACCAGGATGACAGAATAAGCTTTTAAAAATGAGCAAATGCCCTACTCACCTCCACCCACTTCCAGCTCTGAGCTCTCACTCTCATACCCACTATCTGAGGCCGGCTCGCTAACCTTCCAGCTCTCTCCCCTCTTTCTCCTGGTAACCAGTTGCTTGACTTCAGCTCCTGGACTCCTCCCTCTTCACACCGTCAGCATAACATTGGCTGAATTTCCTTCTAAAATAGACCAGATGTTCTGGTCTATCCATCAGCTGCTCCCTAACTTTCTCTTAGCCTTCCCCCAATCTCTTACCCCAGTTCTGGATAAGGTTCTGGATCAACCCCATCACACCCCTTTTTTGATCTTACCGTTAGCCTACTATGCACTCCCTAAAATAAAAATTCAACATTATACATGTGTGTCCTTACAAAGTCAATGTTTTCAATCCACCTAAGCTTTTATCCTTATTTGACAGTCTTCCCACTGTCCTGAGTTAGCTTCCTCACTGATTTCTCTCAAAAACTGATTTGAACCTTCTTTCATCTCCAAGGCCATTTTGGCCATCTCAGTGATACACTAAACATCCCTAAATCAATTGCTCTGAGCCAGATCTACATTCAGAATACCAGGTCCTATCTCCTGACCCTTAAAAGCCCAACAGTTACTTCAATCTTAACATTTCTAAATTAAAATTATACCTAATTCTTACCCCAACCTGTTCTTCTATAGTACTTCTTTTTGGAATGATACTAAAACCATCTATGTTTACTGATATCTAGGCCAGAAATCAGTAAGTCATTCTTGAGTCCTTCTCAACTCTCCTCTCATAGTTAATTACTCGCTATACCACCACCACTACCACACCACCACCACCATCATCACCATCACCCCACTATCACCACCACCACCACCACCACTGCTGCCATCACCACCACCATATTGCCACCACCATTATCACCCAGCCATCACTACTACATCACCACCACCACCACTACCACCACCATCATATCACCACATCACCACCACCACCACTACCACATAACCACCACTACCACTACCTCCACCACCACCACCACCATCATCAGTCCACCATCACCACCACCACTACCACCATCACCCCACTATCACCACCACTTCATCACTGCCACCATTACCACATCACCACCACCACCACCACCACCACTACCACATCACCACCACCACCACAACCATCATCACCACCACCATCAAATCACCACATCACCACCACAACCACCATCATCAAATCACCACCACCACTACTACCACATCACCACTACTATCACCACTACCATCAAATCAGCACCATTACCACATCACCACCATCATCACATCACCACCACCACTACATCACCACCACCACCATCAGCCACTATCACCCAACCATCACCACCACCACATCATCACCACCACCACAACCACCATCATCAAATCACCACCACTACCACATCACCACTACTATCACCACCACCATCAAATCAGCACCATTACCAATCACCACCACCACTATCATTGAATCACTAACACCATCAAATCAACACCACTACCACATCACCACCACTGCCACCACCAGCCACTATCACCCAACCATCACCACCACTACATCATCCCCACCACCACTACCACCATCATCAAATCACCACCACCACTACCACATCACCACTACTATCACCACCACCATCAAATCAGCACCATTACCACATCACCACCACCACTATCATCAAATCACTGCCACCATCAAGTCAACACCACTACCACATCACCACCACTGCCACCATCAGTCACTATCACCCAACCATCACCACCACCATGTCATCACCACCACCACTACCACTACCACATCCCCACTACTAACACTATCTCCACCACCACCACAATCATCACTCCACCATCACTACCACCATCATCCCACCATAACCACCACCACATCATCACTACCACCATTACCACATCACCATCACCACCATCAGATCACCACCATCAAATCAAACCACCATCACCATTACCACATCACCATCACCATCATCAAATCATCACCACTACCACATCATGTGCCACCATCACCACCACCATCACCATCATCTCAACCAGCACCACTACCATCAAATCATCGTTACCACTACCACATCACCACCAGCACCATCAAATCATCATTACCACTACCACATAACCACCACCACCATCATCAAATCATCGTTACCACTACCACATCACCACCAGCACCATCAAATCATCATTACCACTACCACATAACCACCACCACCATAATCAAATCATTACCACTACTACATCGCCGCCGCTACTATCACCACCATCAAGTCACCATCACCACCACTACCACTACCACTACCACTATCAAATCACCACCACCATTACCACATCACCACCACCACCATCATCAAATCATCATTACCAATACCACATCACCACCACTACTACTACCACCATCAAATCACCACCACCATCATCAAATCACCACTACCCTACCGCATCACCACCACCACTACCATCAAATCATCATTACCACTACCACATAACCACCATCAAATCACCATCGCCACCACTACCACTGCCACCATCAAATCACCACCACCATTACCACATCACCACCACCACCATCAAATCATCACCATCACTACCACATCACCACCACCACTATTACCATCAAATCACTACCTCCACTGTCACATCACCACCACTACCACTACCACCATCAAATCACCACCATTACCACATCACCACCAACACCATCATCAAATCACTACCACCATCACACCACCACCACCACCATCATTACCATTAAATCACCACCACCATTACCACATCATCACCACCACCACCACCATCATTACCATTAAATCACCACCACCATTACCACATCACCACCACCACCATCATTACCATTAAATCACCACCACCATTACCTCATCACCACCACCACCACCATCAAATGACCACCATCACTACCACATCACCACCACCACCATTATTACCATCAAATCACTACCACCACTACCACATCACCACTATCACCATCACCCCCACCACCATCACCACTACCATCACCCCCATCACCACCACCACCATCAAATCACCACCACTACTACCACATCGCCACTATCACCACTGCCACCATTACCCTGCACCACCATCACTATCACCACCACCACCACCACCACCACCATCACTACCGCCATCCTGCCCCCCACCATTATTATCCATCACCACCACCACTACAACATCATCACTATTTTCACCACCTTCAACATCATTACCACCACCACCATCACTATTCGCGCCACCACTGTAACTGATAAGATGGGAAACGAAAGTGATTTTTTTCACAAACACACTACCTGTTGGGGTGACTGCCTGGCACATTCAGAGTCCCATCAGCAAAGGGCCATGCCGAAGTCATTTCCCACATTAGGTAGCAGCAGCAGAGCCACCTCTGATTCTGCTGAAGGCAGAAAGACCATACTGTTGTGGGCTTTCTGTGTTGCCAGAGCGTGTTATGAAGAAGACTGAGGTTTGTTTCTTTTCCTCTGAGAGCCCCTTATGGTTTTTTTTTTTTTTTTTTTGAGACGGAGTCTCGCTCTGTCGCCCGGGCTGGAGTGCAGTGGCCGGATCTCAGCTCACTGCAAGCTCCGCCTCCCCAGTTCACGCCACTCTCCTGCCTCAGTCTCCCGAGTAGCTGGGACTACAGGCGCCCGCCACCTCGCCCAGCTAGCTTTTTGTATTTTTTAGTAGAGACGGGGTTTCATTGTGTTAGCCAGGATGGTCTCGATCTCCTGACCTCGTGATCCGCCCGTGTCGGCCTCCCAAAGTGCTGGGATTACAGCCTTGAGCCACCGCACCTGGCCCAGCCCCTTATGTTTTATATGCAACAAGGAAGACTGGTTCATGTCTTCCTAGATCTTCTGTTGTATACTTAATTCAATTTTTACTGTACTGCATGCAGCTCACAGGAAAACTAAATTGGGTGAGTCTCTGCAAGAACCCATTTAATATGCTGTGGGACAGAATGTTGGGGACATGGGTGTGTCTCCTTCCCCCAACCCTGTTGTCTCAGTTATGCAGGCAAATATTAGTTTAGAAATATAACTACCCATTCAAGAAGAAAGACTTGAGCTTCAGATATTTGCTTTTCTGACTTTCTTTCCTTTATTCTTCACATTTTTATATCTATTTCCCTGTTGATAGAGATTAAAGAAAATACTTTAAAATTAATATTCCTCAGAGTCAATCTCCCTAGCAATCATTCCAAATCAGTGAAGGAATGAAGGCCACTGGGAATATGGTTGTAAATGTCAGCTTATTAGAGGGTTCTCAAGCTTGATGCAAACATATTGCTTGTGAAGGGTTGGCATTTTATTCATAGTCACTGAAGGCACCTGTTTCGTACATTGCTTTTTTTCCCATTTTTATTAGCATAATTAATTTTTTAAAATCTCTTAGCACTTTATTTTCTTCCCCCAACTGGGTGAAGTAGCACAGTCTTTGTACCTAAAGGAAATTAAAGACAATTAACCTAAAGAATGAAGCTATTTTCTGTTAGTGGGCATTCATTCTCTGTTTAGATGGTAGAGGGTGTATTTAAAGACTCAAAATAAGCCTGGTGTGGTATCTATAGTCCTAGCTACTCAGAAGGCTGAGGTGGGAGGCCAGGAGTTCAAGGCTGTTGACTGTGAATAGCTACTGCACTCTGGCTTGAGCAAAATAGCAAGATTCCATCTCTCTCTTAAAAAAGATTCAAACCCTTCTTCCTTTGAATAGATTTGAGGTGGCTTTCAAGTTAGAAAGAAAATGATCTTTAAAGATCAAAAAGGAAATGAAACTATCTGGACACAATTGTTCCCAAACAAGAAAGAAAATTATGACTAAAAAAATATGGTATAGCTTTCCCTTGTGATCATGGAAGAAAGCAAGTCACAGAAACGTCCAGGTGAAGGTCAGATATGGTTTATGACTTTCAATCTAAGTGTCATGATTCTTTGGTATCCACTTCCACAGAACACCCCAAGCTTCGTGGCTCTCTTTTTCCAGGATGAGAACACATCTGAAAGAGACTTGCTGCTCTACTAGCTTCAACTCCAAGACGTTTTTATAGTTAGACTTTTGGAACATTTTCATAGATTTTGTTCAGTTCTGCCTCTGACTCAGGAAATTAGAGACCTCACTCAATGTGTGCCTCCCTCGCCTCTGAGCAAGTAGTGCCTTTACCATTGGTGGATGCTTGGATATTCCTCTTGCTGCCACCAGGAACAAACATTTGTCCTTGTACCCTGGTACCTCCTGTCCAGTCTTATGAAGCACCAAAGGGGAAAGGAGAAGTCACAGATCCAGGCAAGAGTGGCATCCCCTGCCTGGGTATTCATCCTCCACCTCTCTTCCCCACAGATGGTTGGCTGTGACTATGAGATCGATTCCAATGCCACAGAGGATCGCTGCGGTGTATGCCTGGGAGATGGCTCTTCCTGCCAGACCGTGAGAAAGATGTTTAAGCAGAAGGAAGGATCTGGTAATAAACAAATAAATAAAGTGGCAGGAGACCAAAGGTCGGGGGGCAATATCAATGGTTGATTGATTCCTAGTTTTTGTTTTTATTTTTTTTAAACAGTCTGTGACATTCAAAGCATTCAAAATGGAATGTAGCCTTTACCATAAAGGAGTAAGGGTTCCTTGGCAGTTTTAGGAAAGAGGTTGATTGCTGACAAAGCACAAGATACATCACAGTGAGATAGAGATCTGAAATGGCCTTGTGGTTGTGCACAGGAACAGGTGTAAGAGCGTGATGCCTGGGAGAGGATCCTCTTTGGGAATGGGCATCACAAGAGGATCCAGCATTAAAGCCAATGGCATTGGAACAGACCAAGAACAAGGGGAGAGAAGCGATCAGAAGCTGGCTGGGAAGGCTGCAGACACAAGGACAGATTCTGTAGTGAGGACAGAAGCCAGCAATGGGTTTACAGGCAGAAGAATTGGGGTGCACCTTCAATTCAAAGTCAAAAGAGAAGCAAGGCAAGGTTGTATCAAATCTCTTTTATTCCCAATTTCTCCCTGGGAGAGGGTCCCACCCACTGGTGCGTTATGGCTTTCCAGACAGCTCCTCCATGTAGCATCCCCTTCTGATCCATACTTTACTATTCTTTTCCCATAGTCACTTTTTGTGGAGTTTCTTCTCTGTGCAGCTTTGGGCTATGGATAGTCCTCAGGGCATGAAGAGTCCATCTTCAATGGCGGACCCCAATGCAGAGTCAGTTCCCAAGGAAGGCAGCTAAGAAAGGGTGAACCATCATATGGGAGCCACAGCAGATCTTGCTCCCCTGAGTTTTCCCCACCTGAGGGGTGAAGGAATTGAGATAATATACACCACTTTCCACCAGTCATGGGTTGAGGTTACTCTAGGGAGATCAGACTGTTAATTCTCTGGATTACGTGGAGATGCTGGGAGTAGGGAATCCATCATGCACTATTGTAGTAGGGCCTGAGGGGAGGGGGCAGCGTCTGCTACACAGCGGTGATGCTCAGCACAGAAAGTGATAGCCACTATCAGAAATGGTAAAGCCCTGAATTCCTGGATTCTAGAAAAACAGCATCTCTCTTCTAAACATTCTTCCTACCCAGGATGAAGTTATTGAGTAGGATCCTGAGAGGATCAAGTGTGTCCTTCAGTTAATTACATGACCTATTGTTCCCTAGTAATCATAACAGCCAACAGTCTAAATTTAATTTACATCCCTCTTTTTCATCTTTGACTATTGGATTACATCTCACAATAAGGTTAAATTGTGAGACTTAATGCTTGTTGTGCCCATGAGAATTACCACTGGAAGATTGTAAAGCTTTGATTGTTAGCTTTATTATGGATGAAAAATATTCTCTGGATTACTTATTTGGAATGTGAATGATAACCCGTGTGTCTTAGGCCTATAATTAAGCACTCTATGATAGCCAGTGTTTTTACAAGCTTTACAAAGGTGTTTTGTAAATATTTTCCATTATTTATAGTGACTTTACTTACTTATAAAAAGTTACACTTAAAATCGTATGTCTGCATTTAACCTGTTTTTTTTTGTTGTTGTTGTTTGTTTGTTTTTGTTTCTGTTTTTGTTTTTTTGAGACAGAGTCTCGCCCTGTCGCCAGGCTGGAGTGCAGTGCTGCAATCGCAGCTCACTGCAACCTCTGCATGCCGGGTTCAAGTGATTCTCCTGCCTCAGCCTCCTGAGTAGCTGGGACTACAGGCGTGCGCCACCACACCCAGATAATTTTTGTATTTTCAGTAGAGATGGAGTTTCACCATGTTGGCCAGAAAGATCTTGATCTCTTGACCTCGTGATCCACCCACCTTGGCTTCCCAAAGTGCTGGGATTACAGGCGTGAGCCACCACGACCGGCTGACTTGTTTTATTTAATTTTCTTTATGAGTTCCTATCTTGACCTCTGAAGTGCTATTCTTCTAATATTATGATAACTCAATTGAAAACCAGAGTTGTTGTCCCCAGGTCTCTGCCACTTAACCTTTTAATCCTTTAGGAAATCCGACTCTAATTCTGGGTTCTTTCCTCTACCTTGGTCTCTTGGGAATGAGAAAAAGGGATTATAAATGTCTTCTGCTCCCCTCTCATCCCTACCCCTGCCTGCCTGCAAGATCTCAATACCTCTGGCCACATGCCCACCACTGAGCATTTGACATCTCCCTGTGCCTTTGTGTTTTCAGTTCTCTGTCTCCCATGTCCCTTTTCTACAATTCCTTTCCACCAGTTTCTAACAAGAGGGTTATGGTTGCTTGCAGTGTGTTACAAGATTCCAATTCTCTCACAACCCTCTTTTGAGATAACTGAGACTAAGAGTCTAAATCTAAGGCAAGGCATTTTAACTTCTCAAAACATCTACCAGGTACTGTTACTTTTATATATTTCTTCCTCACTCTGTGGTTTGTGAGCCTGTCAAACACTGGTTTGTTTCTGAACCAGACACCTACGTGTCAGTGCTCTCAAGCCTGGGATCAGACACGGACCAGCCTTTCCCGGGAGCCTCCACGCATAAATCATCATGAGACATTGGCCTGCAATGAGCATTGTCTCCAATGGACAGCATAAATCTTTAAAAAGACAAGTTGGCCACTGTAGATAAACTGCCCAGGGTTAATGGTATAACCTCTTTATGAGCACATTTTTATTAGAAATGTCAAAGACTGGAGACCAAATATGCCAGTGAGTAAAGTCCGTTTCTGTGGACCACAAAAACTGTTGGATAAGATGTGTGTTAGCGTCAATAATGCCTGATGTCTCTTATCACAATCTCAGAAATGAGGGCCTATCTTTTGCCCCATCCTCAAACATCCTGGTTTTTTGTTTTTGTTTTTGTTTTTTTTGTTTGTTTGTTTGTTTTGAGATTGAGTCTTGCTCTGTCGCCCAGGCTGGAGTGCAGTGGCACGATCTAGGCTCACTGCAATCTCTGCCTCCTGGGTTCACGTCATTCTCCTGCCTCAGCCTCCCTGGTAGCTGGGATTACAGGTGCATGACACCACGCCTGGCTAATTTTTGTATTTTTTTTAGTAGAAATAGAGTTTCACCATGTTGACCAGGCTGGTCTCAAACTCCTGACCTCATGATCCAACCATATCGGCCTCCCAAAGTACTGGGATTACAGGCATCCTGAGTATTCTTTTAGCTCAAGATGCTCAAGACTGGGATAGTGATGGAATTGTTTCTCCAGGTGGTCTCCTTGGACCCAGAGACTTCTTATTTGAGGTCGGAATTATGTTTCTCCTCTTCCCCTAATACTGATACAAGTAGCTAATGCTTGCACTGGGGAAGATGCAAGAAAATTGATTTGCTGAACAAATATACTCATCATTCTTAATACAGCTGACCCTTGAATAACATGGCGTCGAACCGAATGAGTCCAGTTAGTATAAGGATGTTTTTCAATAACTATATTGAAAAATGTTTTGGAGATTTGTGACAGTGTGAGGAAACTCACAGATGAACTGTGTAGCCTAGATATATCAGAAAAATTAAGAAAAAGGTATATCATGAATGTGTAAGATATATGTAGATATTAGTCTCTTTTATCATTTACTACCATAAAATATACACAAATCTATTAGAAAAAGTTAAAATCTACTAAAACTTATGAACACAAACACTTATAGACCATACATGGCACCATTTGCAATTGAGAGAAATGTGATCAAACCAAAGATGCAGTATTAAATCATAACTGCATAAAAGTGACTGTAGTAATACTATACTACCATAATAATTTTATAGCCACCTCCTGTTGCTATTGTGGTGAGCTCAAGTGTTGCAAATATCTGCTTAAAATGCTGTGTGATGCTCATCATTTCCATGTGAGGAGATCATCTGTCCAGTAAATTGCATATCACAGTAAAAAGTGATCTCCTGCAATTCTTGAATATTTTTCATTGTGTTTAGCACAATACCATAAACCTTGAATAACACCATGGGATTTATACAAAGTGCCACTAAGTGATGCTGGAAATGTTCCCAAGAAGCAGAGAAAAGTCATGACATTACAGGAGAAAGCTGAATTGCTTGATATGTACCATAGATTGAGGTCTGCAGATATAGCTGTCTGCTACTTCAAGATAAATGAATCTAGTGTAAGGACCATTATAAAAAAAAGAAAAGGAAATTTGTAAAGCCATCACTACAGCTATGCCAGCAGGTACAAAAACCTTGCACTTTTTGTGAAACTTCTTATCTTTCATGCAGCTTTCACATCAGTGCAGGACTGCTATAGGAAAGGCATACCACACCTGTAGACTCTGATATGATTCAACATAAAGCAAAGTCATTGTCTGGGTGTGGTGGCTTATGCCTGTAATCCCAACACTTTGGGAGGCCAAGGCGGGCAGATCATGAAGTCAAGAGATCGAGACAATCCTGGCCAACATGGTGAAACCCCATCTCTACTGAAAATACAAAAATTAGCTGGGCGTGGTGGCACGCACCTGTAGTCCCAGCTACTCGGGAGGCTGAGGCAGGAGAATCGCTTGAACCCAGGAGGCGGAAGTTGCAGTGAGCCAAGATCTCACCACTGCACTCCAACCTGGTGACAGAGTGAGACTCCATCTTAATAAATAAATAAATAAATAAATACAAAGCAAAGTCATTATATGACAACTTAAAGCAAAAGGAAGGAGAGGGATGTAAAGCTGGATAATTTAATAGCTGCAAAGTATGATTTGATAATTTTTGAAAGAGGTTAGGTTTTAAAAATGTCAAGATAACAGAAGAAGCAGCTTCTGCAAGAGACATCAGATGAGCCTCCAGCTGCCATTAAGAAAGTCCTTGAAGAGAAAAAAATCTGCCTAAACAGATTTTTAATGTGGATGAAAGTGGCCCTATTGTGGGGCAAACATGCTAAAAAGGACATTTACTAGTAAAGAAGATAAACGAATACCAGATTTAAGGCAGGAAGGAATAGGCCACCTCTATTGTTTTGTGCAAATGCCGTCAGGTTTATGATTTATTAAGGAGCTAACCTAACAGCCTTGAAGGGAAAAGATAAACACAAGCTGCCAGTCTTTTGGTTGTACAAGGAGAAGGCCTGGACAATGAGAATGCTTCTTCTGAATTTGATGCATTGATGCTTTGTCCAGGAAGTCAGGAAGTACCTTGCCAGTAAGGAATTGCCTTTTGAAGTTCTTTTGATATTTGGGTAGTTTTGGCTACCCAAAACTCCATGAGTTAAGCACCAAAGGCATCAAAGTGGCCTACTTGCCCTGAAACACAGTGTCTCTAATTCAGCCTCTAGATCAGAGGGTCATAAGGATCTTCTAGGCTCATTACACCCAATACTCTGGAAAGGAGTATTAACATTGTGGAAGAGAACTCTGATAGAAACGTCATGAAAGTCTGGAAGGATTGCAACATTGAAGATGCTGTTGTCTGAGAAAACGCCGTGAAAGCCATGAAGCCCAAGAGGAAATTTCTGCTGGAGAAAACTGTGTCCCAATGTTGTGGATGACTTCACAGGACTTATAACAGAGACAATCAAGGAAATCATGAAAGAGATTGTGAATATGTGAAAAAGGTGGGGGTGAAAGGTTTCAAGATATGGATTTTGGAGAAACTCAAGAGTTGCTAGACACCACACCAGGGGAATTAACAGAAGACAAATTGATGAAGAGAGTGCTTCCGAACCAGGACCAGAGGACTGTCCCAGAAAGAGGATGGAGAAGAAACAGTGCCAGAAAACAGACAGACATTGGACAGTCTAGCAGAAGGGTTCTGTTTACTCAAGACTGCTTTTGATTTATTTTATGACATAGACTTTTCTATGATGCAGACACTGAAACTAAAGCAAATGGTAGAAGAAGGATTGGTACCTTATAGAACACTTTTAGAGTAATGAAAAAGCAAAATGTCAGACAGAAATTACAATGAATTTCTGCAAAGTTTTACTGAGTGTGTCTGCCTCTCTTCCTCCATCTCCACTTCCTCTACCTTTTCTACCTGAGAGAAAAATCAATCCCTCCTCTTCGTTTTCCTCCTCAGCCTACTCAACATGAAGACAACAAGGATGAAGGTCTTTATGATGATCCACTTCCACTTAATGAGTAGCAAATACATTTTCATTATGAATTTCTTAACATTTTATTTTCTGTAGCTTACTTTATCATAAGAATACAATATATAATGCATATAACACAAAAAATATGTAGTAGTGGACTGTTTATGCTATTGGTAGAGCTTCTGGTCAAGTAGTTAAGTTTGGGGATAGTGAAAACTTAGACACAAATTTTTTTACTTGCATAGGGACTTGGTGCCCTAACCCCTATGTTGTTGATGGGTCACTTGTACTTTGGAGCTATTCTTACTGGTCCTTCTTTTATCTACAAGGTATTCAAAAGCAGTAAATTAAGTATGCGTCTTTCAATCTGCCCATAATAAATATTTCTAATTTTGGATTTTCTCTCTTAAGTGGAAGAATAAAAAGCAAACTCTGTTGTTTATTGTTTTTTCCTATTTCGGTTTTCATTTTTTAAAAGCAAGGAGCAAGATGGTAGACACAGTATTTCATACCAGTTGATTTACCTGCATGAGCTCTGCTATGAAAAGGCATGCAACATCCTAAGTAAGAATATGACTGCAGATAGCAACACTCGAAGGGCATTTATTTTTTAAAAACATTAGCCTCGATTACATGTGATCAATATCTTCCCCAAGGTGGTTATACATTAGTGGTTTTAATCAGCTGTTCCAGACAAGTCTTTGAGAGCCAAATGGAACTTAATTAAATACTACTCAAACCACATTTTGGTTCCTCTGGATGAGAGCTGTCAATTTGAAAAATGAGGCTGAGGTTGTGATCTGTATCCAGTTTCAGAGCAAATTATTCTTGCTGGACAGTCCAGGGTTTGACCCCCAGGATCCCATACTTCTTTAATGCCAGAGGAACATGAAGAAATTGAGGCACTTTCAGGTGACAAAGAGGAAGGGCTTGCTCATCAGACCAAATAACCTAGTGCATATCCAGTGGAAAAATGACCAAGATCTTCAGCGTCTTAAAACTGTATTTTATATATTTTTTTAAAAAAGCTGAAAGAACAAAGAATAGTTAGCTTACGAAAGAGGAAAATCACTGACTATTAGAGCTGAGAGGGACCGCAGACATCATCATTAAGTCCCCTTCTGTGCAATGAGATTCAAAAAGTTAGATGAATCAATGAAAGTCATAGAGCGGATTTGCAGAAATGCAGAGACTGGAAACCAAGTCTTTCAACTCCCATTGCCCCAGAACTCCTTTCACCATGCCAACCTCCAAGTCCATGTTCTTTCCATTTTATGAGTTATTGGTTCTCAAGAAGCATAAATAAGGTGAATGCATAAAATGTTTAGCATAGAACCTGGCAAACACTGGCAACCGCTAAGCGTTCATTCCTTTTATCACCAGTATGCCTCTTACCATAATGACCATTAAACAAGAATAAGACTGTGGCTAGAGTTGATTGTTGTCTTTAAGTAAATGTCAACATATGACGCTTTTTCGGAAGGCTGAGTTAGAACACATGAGGATAAATTATAAATTGCTATTTCAGCAATATATAAAAGAAAAAATGAGAAAGAAAACTTTCTAATGAATAGAATTGTCCAACAGTATAAAAGGCTGTACTCAGAGTTGAGTTCCTCATAACAGGCTGTATTAAAGATAGCCCGGTGACAAACAATCTGAGATTCCCTCTAGGATTTTCTTAATGAATGGAAGCTAGGATTACATTACTTCTAAGAGTCTGTCTTTAACCTGCTGGCAAAGGGGGGGGTGAGGTAAAGTATGTATCCAACGCAATGTTTAGGAAGTCTAATTTAATAGCCACAAAGGGGGAAGCAGAAATACTAGCAGGAAGCTAGCAAGGAGCTTTAGGGTTTTGAACTATCAACATAAAATTACAGAAAAATAAATGCTAGATCAACCACAAAAGCTTCAGAGTCCAATCTGCACTTATTTCACCCCTCCTTACAAAACCAGGCACATATTGAGTCACAAAACTCCTGAGAATTCTGGTCCTGTCCAAGTTCTCGAAAATCCCCCATAATTAGTGCTTCTGCCAATCCCAGTGGCTATCCAGCAAGGGCACTAAATGATGGGGAGGCTGGAAAGAGGATGAACAATGGGTCAGAAACAGTTTGCATTCAGCTGAGAAGCTGGCGTGCCTCTTTCATGATTGTGTCTTCTCTCCTTAGGTTATGTTGACATTGGGCTCATTCCGAAAGGAGCAAGGGACATAAGAGTAATGGAAATTGAGGGAGCTGGAAACTTCCTGGCCATCAGGAGTGAAGACCCTGAAAAATATTACCTGAATGGAGGGTTTATTATCCAGTGGAACGGGAACTATAAGCTGGCAGGGACCGTCTTTCAGTATGACAGGAAAGGAGACCTGGAAAAGCTGATGGCCACAGGTCCCACCAATGAGTCTGTGTGGATCCAGGTAATGCAGAAAGGAGGAAAACTGCTGACATGTGTACTGGTTAGAATATAGAATACTTCTCATTTTTCCCCCTAGGTATTTGCTAGGTGACATCAAGTAAGAATCTTTAAAACCTCTTTTAGCAAGGAGCAGGGAGGGGAATGAGATATTAGTTTGTGCTGTTAATCCTTTATTGCCTAGATATTGCTGAAACCCCCATAACAAAATGCAAGGTGCTCTAAAACCACCCACTGGGAGGTTTGAGTTCAGCTTCTGGGCTGACTTATTTGAGGGTGATTGTTCCTCAAGTCTATTGTCATTGTGGCACGGGTTTCCAAGTAGCTTTCCAGCAGTGAGGATAAACTGACATGTTACTCTGTGTTGTCCTGAAGCAAAGCATTTGGCTTTGTGAAATTCTTGCTGGAAGGAGGAGTTAGAATACAATATGTGCTCTTCAAAGGTACAAGAAATTTGTCTTTCATACTGGGCACAGAACTGCAGACAAGGAGTGGAATGGATATACCAATAGCAGCAAAGCAGATTGAGGATGACAGATGACCAAGGAGTTAGATCCAGCCACAGTCTAAAGTTAGAGAGACATCCTTTCCGAGCCAGAGATCAGAGCGCTCACAGAAGCTGAAGGTCAAGCATGGCAGCTGTGATCCATGAGTGTCAGGAGACTTTGCTTCCCCAGTCCCAGGGAGCAACCAACCCACTGCCTCTATGTTTAAGGTGAATCCATTTTAAACATGTGATGAGTAGACTGCCTGCAGGAGACGGAAGTAAGGGGAAGATCCCAAGAGCAGCATCGCTAAGCTAAAGCCCATGACCATTGTCAGCTCAGAACTACTATTTGTTAAAGGTACTGAGTAGCCTGAGAGGTAGGGAAAGCCATCATAAGACAACAATAACAAACATCATACAAGTTGACATTCACTGAGGCACTGTTCTAACCACTTTACATGTGTTTACTCATTTAACCCTTAGAACAATCCTACAAATAGACACTATTTATTATCCCCACTTTGTATATGGGCAAACTATGGCACTTACCTATATTCACAAAGCTGGTAAGTACGTAAGAACACAAAGTAACCTATCAGCCTGTTGTTGGAAAGGACACTCCTCGCCATTTCCACAAAGTACTCCCCATATGATTTGATCTCCCCCTTTATGTGAACTGAAATTCCCATGGGAATCCAGCCAAGAAATAATTAGATGGAGAATATATAGCCACAGAGGTAGAGGTGGACATATAGTTATGAACTTAGACACAGACATAGGTATAGATCTATGTAATGGCATTTGTTCCAATGCATGCTCCCATTACTAATTTTAGATGACTGACATTGTGTGGTGTTTTTACATGACTGGCTTACAGTATAAAGTCATGACAGTTTGACATGACCCCTCTCTTGCCTTTTAGCTTCTATTCCAGGTGACTAACCCTGGCATCAAGTATGAGTACACAATCCAGAAAGATGGCCTCGACAATGATGTTGAGCAGCAGATGTACTTCTGGCAGTATGGCCGCTGGACAGAGTGCAGTGTGACCTGCGGGACAGGTGAGAAACAGTCGCTGTCACTATGAAACCATGCCAGCCTCAGAGCAGGTCATAGAGGTGATTACACCAGTGATTTGCTTTGTGCTGTCTGCCCATGGATCTGCAGGGCTCCCCTGAGATGGCCAGGGGCCTCTGTGGACAGTGAGCCTGCAGGGTCATGGTTTGAAGAGAGGCAGTTTTTCTTTTACCAGCTCTATATACTGGCCTTTTATAGAGCTGATAAAAACTTTGATAAAAGTTTTCCGTAAAACCTTTGTTTGAAGGTTTCGTTACATGTCGAACAAAAAGCATTAACAACCACTGCTCTGGTTGAGAACCTGAGGACCACAAAAGTGGAACAACTCCTCAAACATGTACCATAAATCTTGGCCAAATTCAAACTACAACCAGCTCTTCTGATTCCTAACCCAGTGCTCTTTCTCCATCTCCTGTTTATCCGTTTTTACACGTATAGCAGGGGAACAGCTTACTCTCACAAAATCAAGCACTGGAGAGGTTCACTTGCTACCATGTGTTAGTCAGGATGAGATAAGTTCTGCCACAAGACAAAAACATTGAAATCTTAGTAATTCAACACAATGAAGGTTGATTTTTAACCCATTGTATGCCTGAAGCAGGTTAGAAGACTCTGCTTCATTTCCTACATAAGACATAAAAAAACACATGGTTTCCAGCTTGCCCCGTAAGGGAAGAAAGATGGGAGAGGCACCCTGGCTCTTTTGACAGCCTTGGCCTGGAAGTGCTGCAAGTCACTTCCACTCACATCTCATTGGTTGGCGGTAGTCACATGGGTACCATCTAACTGCAAAAGGAGGCTAGCAATTATGGAGGGGTACATGGACATTTGAGGAGCATGGGATCTCTCTGCTGCAGTGCTGGATGAACTTTCCCAAACCCTATGAAGGCAGGGATCAGGGCCTGTTGAATACATGGGGCTGTATCACTCATTAGGGGGCTTTAGTAATATCACCATATGCAAAAGCCTCTGCCTCTCTTTCTCCTTTGGGTCACGTCTAAGTCTGTTCTGAAACTTCTTGCCTCTAGCGTATAACTGCAACCTGCAAGACTAGGGCAGCTATAGAGTGATGTGCCAGAATTGGTAATGTAGCAAAAGGGAAGAAAAGTGAAGCAGTGAATGGACCAGAAGACCATGGCCTACTCCCCTACAGGCTTCCGTCTCACATGCCAGGTCTCTGCAGCGCCTGCTCACTGGCTTTCCCACCCCTGAGAGTTGTGCACCATCAACCTTATAAACAATTTTTATATTATCAGCTTCTTTCTTTCCCCATTTCAGCACAGAAAGCCAAGGTTAGCTTTTAGAATTCATGAGAATAAAACATTCATTCTAAATTGTGTGATATTTTAACAATGCTAACTAACCCTCTGGAAATCTATCAAGGTCAAAGGTGCAGTCAGTGGCAGCAGCCATGAGCGGTGTTGATAGGAGAGTCAGTCCTGCCATTCCTACCGCTGCCTATAGCATTTCCAAACGTACTGCCCACCACTGCCCAGGGTTGGGGGCTGGGCCTAGAGTTAGGCAAAGGCAATTTAAGTAGAAAATAAATAGGTGAAAAAATCTTCCCCTGAGGAGCAATGGGAGGAAAATGAAGTCATTGTGACTATAAATATAAATACTTTGTCGATTTGTCATCCCCTTTGTTCTCATCTGTCTATGAAGTACAAGTTTAAGCTCTAAGTCATTTGTCCCAGGACACCATGGAATGAAACAGCCAGTGCTGATGGCAGGGACTCCCAAAAGAAGCAAGAGAACATCCTCCGCCCTCTTCTATTTCAAGATAGAATGGACCCTTTGCATCACACAGACAATATTTCAGAACACCAGGAATCAAGAGATAAGTGGCTGACGTGTGCAGTGATCTTAAAAAGACATCTGAAGTCAGCTAGAAAATTGGACACTCTTACCAGATGTAAATCAGACATTTGGTTTTGTTACAGCCTAAGCCTTCAGCAGCACCTCCACCTACCTAGGTAAATGTCACTCTGATTACTAAGCCTTAATGGGAAAGATCACAATGCTCACATACTCACCTGAACTTCAGCCTCACTGTTTGTTTGAGTGAGGGCGAATCTTAACTCTGGCAAAGAAGAAAGACATCATAGCTACTGTAATACTCTCAAACAGAGAGGATGAAATGCTATTATTCACACAGGACACACATTGCTAATATAACATTGGAATGTTGCCTGAAACACTGAATCATTCAGTGGTGGATTTTTATTTTATCTAAGCTAAAACTTTAAGCTTAACTTTAAAAGTAAGTTAAACACATTACTGAAACATGAAAAATTGTCACCACCCTAACACATGCACTTTTGCTACTTTTCTTTCCTTTCAATGCATTTTTTTCTAATCATAGATGTATAAGTTGTATGCATACAGATGCATTTATGTACATGACACACATGTATTTTTGCTTATCACAATAGGGATACTTTTTCAGGTGTTATACAATCTTCATAGCTATCAATTTTAAAGATGCATTTAATTTGCTGAAAAGATAAAGCAAAATTTCCTTCACCAATTCCTTATTGCTGTTCTTCTGATGAGCATTTGGGGACCTGTGTAAAAAAATGGTCTCCTGAGTTTTAATTTCTATGTGAAATTTCTAGGTTCAAAGAATATAAATATTCTGATAATTGACTTACACCAAATTACCAGATAATATTAACTTATTGCCAAATTGATTTCCATACTAAATGGGTTACAAATAGGTGGTAGCAATCATTTTATTTTTTAAATTATTGTGTTATTTTAGTTTTACTGAGAAACATTTCAAGCATACTAGCAAAATAGAGAATGTAGTAACAAATTCCTTTGTACTAAGTACTCAGCTTTATTGCTCTTACCATTTTGTTGTTTGTTTCAATCTTTACTATTATAGACAAAAAAAAAAAAATCCCACAACTACAATCAAGAAGCGCATTCCACCTCCACTTCCTTCACTTTTTCCCCAAAGTTCACTAGGGTCATGAAACTAGTGTTTATTATTCTATGTATATGGTTAAATACTTTTACTATACATATGTGTAGCCATACACATTATATAGGATTGTTTCTCAGGCATTTAAGCTTTCTGCAAATAGTATCACATGCACTATGCCATGCTTTGTCTTTTTTTCCCTCAACATTATGCTTTTGAGATAAATCCACATTGATTAAAGTAGCTCTAGTACCTTTTTGTTCTGTTGCCCAGGCTGGAGTGGAATGGCAAGATCTTGGCTCACTGAAACTTCTACCTCTGGGTTCAAGCGATCTCTTGCCTCAGCCTCCCAAGTAACTGAGATTACAGGCATGCACCATCACATCCAGCTAATTATTGTGTTTTTAGTAGAGACGGGGTTTCACCATGTTGGCCAGGCTGGTCTTAAACTCCTGACCTCAAGTGATCCGCCTGCCTTGGCCTCCCAAAGTGCTGGAATTACAGGGATGAGCCACTGTGCCCATCTCTCATACATTTATTTTAAGGGTTGTGTACTATTCTATTGCATGAATATATCATGACTTATTTATACATTCTACTATTTTGCAGCTATAAATATTTCTGCAATTCTGTAATGAATACCTTATGATTATTCCCTTATTACCTCAATATTTGGGCTTCTTTAATATGTATACCTAAAAGTAAAATTCCTAGGTCATACAGTCTGTGCATATTATAGGGGTAAATCTGTGAACTTATAGGGTGCCATGGAATATTTTAAACTTTCCAGGGAAACAATGAAATGTTAAAGGGAAACACAGTAAGAGTTAACATTTCTTGGACATCATGTGTCTACTATTAGCTCGAGGTAGTTCAAGGTTAAGTCATACTACATTCTTTTCAATGACATTCTATGTTTGTGAAACTGGTTTTTCAGTGGTTGCTTTGATTAAAAAATCAATTACCACCTGAAAATCAACGTGAAACCGGAAATATGGCATCTAGTCTCATTCCAAGATTTGAAAAATTGTACAATATCCAATAGATTCACACATCTCATCAACGTTAGTTTAAAATGAAACAAAAATAGTATTTTTTTCTTCTTCTTTTTCTTTTTTTTTTTTTGTTTTTGTTTTTTTTGTTTGTTTGTTTATTTGAGATAGAGTTTCATTCTTGTTGCCCAGGCTGGAGTGCAATGGCTACACTCCACCTCCCAGGTTCAAGTGATACTCTCTTGCCTCAGCCTCCCGAGTAGCCAGGATTACAAGCATGCGCCACCACACCTGGCTAATTTTGTATTTTTAGTAGAGACAGGATTTCTCCATGTTGGTCAGGCAGGTCTCGAACTCCCTACCTCAGGTGATCCGCCCACTTCAGCCTCCCAAAGTGCTGGGGTTACAGGCGTGAGCCACCATGCCCTGCCTGTTTCTCAGTTTATATGTATTATTTTTTCAGATGGCTACTAAGTTGTTGGACCATAAATCTTTAATAAGTTAGGACTGAATTATTTAATGAATGTAACTGTTAAATGTCTTATTTTGCATAGAGGCCACATGAAAAATGACTGAAACCTGAAGGACAATATGAACCAAAAATGTTGCAAGTCTCTGTTCTAGTCTTTGCCTTGTCTTTTAAACTTTGTTTGCATTGACTTATTTACATTGAGTAGAACTCATATTAAGCAGAAATATTACACTTTGTGAAGCAGGAAATCACTTGTGCCCAGGATTTCGAGATCAGCCTGGACAACATGGTGAAACTCTGTCTCTACAAAAATTACAAAATGTAGCCAGGTGTGGTGGTGGTACGTCGCTGTAGTCCCAGCTACTCTGGGGGCTGAGGCACAAGGATTACTTGAGCCCAGGAGGTTGAGGCTGCAGTGAGCCGAGATCCTGCCACTGCACTCCAGCCTGGGCAACAGAATAAGAACCTGTCTCAAAAAAAAAAAAAAAAAAAGTTAAATTTTTAATATAATGAATTTGTCTGTGTTCCCTTTAAAGTTTGTGCTTTTGGTGTCTTAACTAAAAATACTTTTCTATCCTATATATAGATATGATCCTATATTTTCTTCTAAAAGTTTTAGAATTTTGAATTTCACATAGGGAGTTTAACCCACCTAAATTTATTTTTGTGTGAGGTATAAAGTAGGAATCCATTTTCGTTAGGAATAATCAATTATTCCAACCACATTTATTTAGTATGACAACCCCTCCTTGTTGGCACTTTTAAAGCTGTTATTATTTTAATATCTTATTTTAAAGAAATTGCTGAGAATTTGACAAAACTAACATGGATGGCTATAACTGCACTTGACAATATCTATATGGAGGAGGAGGTGAAATCTCTAGAGAGCACTTAGAATGAATGCTCTCATCCCACCCCACCTACATGTAATTCAGGTTAAATGTGTACGCATCCTAGTAGCTGGAACGTCTGTTTCTAGGTTGTTGTTTCTCTTGGCTGCTTTTCAATTGGATTTCCTCCATCAGATCCCAGGCTTGTCACTACAGCCAGGGTTTGTTAAACATTACCACTGTCCTGCGTTAAATAGGAGGGCCAAGACTAAGCTAATAACTTGCCTGCCTTTCCGACCGAGTGATGCTCTCCATGGTCACTTACCATGTGGCCTCCTTGGGAGGGTCCTTTTCTTTATCCGTACCTCTGGGTGGAACTGGTTTTCTTTCCTCTTGTTCCTGCAATTGCATGTGAAAACATGCAGTTCATTGTGGCTTCTCTGGGGCAGCTGTGTGGTGCTTTGCCACTGTCAGAGAGTCAAAGGAATTGCATCTCAAATAACAAACTCGCTGTGTCCTATCTGTGGGAACTCTAAGCGTGATGAGTGATGATTCTCTTTTGTTTTCCTTTTTCCATCCAGTTTTGTAAGCATAGCTGTAAAAAGACCCAACTTTTTAGGAATTGTAGTCATTAAAATCTCATTAGCTTGGTTTTTAACAGAATTCTATTGTTAAAATGATCAAACTACATCTTCATCTGCCTCTGATTATTTGCCAACTTGTAATTTTAATTATAATATTTGTGTCCACATCTTATCTCCTTTGTCAGACTGTAAACTCCTGGATGACAGGTTCCATGCTTGATTCTTTTTGTGTGTCCTTCCTCCTTCCCAGGTGTGGCACAGTGCTACTTACTGGTTTCTTATAAAGAATGTTACAAAGGAAACGGATGAAGAGATGTACAGGGCAAGGCGTGTGGAAAGGTCACAGAGTTTCCATGCACCCTCTGGGTGCTCCACCCTCCCGGAACTTCCATGTGTTCAGCCATCTGGAAGCTGTTTCACTGGCATTTATCCAATTTGCTTATAGGTGTGGGTCTACTTCCCGTCTCCTATTCTGTTGCAATGATCTAGTTCTCTAATTTTTGCAGCTTTATATATGTGTTAGTATTAAAATTCCTTATCTAGTTCTTTCTCTTTAAAAATCTTCTTGTCTATTCCTGGCCTTTGCTTATTTATTAAATTTTAGGATCAATTTGTAAAACTCCAAGAAAATCCTTATTGGAATTGTAATCAATTTGTATGTTACTTATGTGAGGATTGATACCTTTAAAACTGAGTTTTCCTGGGTCTGAATACATACAGCTAACTAGGGAGGTGAAAGATCTCTTCAAGGAGAACCACAAAACACTGCTCAAAGAAATCAGAGATAACACACACAAAAAATGGAAAAACATTCCATGCTCATGGAAAGGAAGCATCAATATCATTAAAATGGCCATACTGCCCAAAGCAATTTACAGATTCAATGCTATTCCTATTAAATTACCATTTAGATTCTTCACAGAACTAGAAAAAACTATTTTAAAGTTCATATGGAACCAAAAGAGAGCCTGACTAGCCGAGGTATGAATACAATAGATCTCTCTATTCAGGTCTTTGGGATTCTTTAAGAATTATTTTCTCCTTAGAGATACTTAGGAATGCTCTTGATTTTTGTGTTTTAATTTTGTATCCAGCAACCTTTCTGAACTCTATTATTAGTTCTCAGTTTGTCTGTAGAACTTTTTGAATTTTTGTTTCAGTAATAAGAAAATTTTTATCTCCTTTCCAGATGTTTTACTCTTTGTTTTTTGAAGTCATTGCATTGCATTGCATTGGACCTCTAGCAGAGTGCTGAATGGAATAGATCATAATAGACAATAAGAGACATGTATGCCTTTCTCCTGACTTTGATAAGAATGCTTCAGATGATCCTTATCAGCAAAAAAGATTTTCTTCTATTCCTGGCTTATTACCTTATTATAAATGAGTGTTGAATCTGTTTAATTTTTTTTGCATCTACTGAGATGATCATATAGTTTTTCTCTGTTAATATGCTAAAAGAATTGGTTATTTCATGAATAGATTTTCTGTTATTGAACTGTACTGGCATTCCTTTGATAAAGCTTACTTAATGTGGTATAAATTCATACATGTATTATATGCACTGTTGAGTTCTGTTTGCTAATATTTCACTTAGGACTTCTGTATCTGCGTTCATGAATGAGATCTATCTTTAATATTCCCTTCCAGCACTCTCCTTGTTCAGTTGGGTGTCAAAGTTATAGAAGGCTCATAAATGAGTTGGGTTACTTTTCCTCTTTTTTCTCTGCAACTTTATATAAAATAAGAATAACAGTGGTTTTTGTCCATTGCTGTTCTTGCTTCCAAAGAAATTTCTCCACTGGTTCTAGTCAGTCCTACTTTAGTTAGGTGGGGGAGATTTTTCTTCATGCTTCTGTCCTCACATAGGACTCGGGAATGCATTCAAAGGTAAGTTGTCTGCAGATCAAGTGGCTAAAGTGGGCACGCAGTGGTCTGTGCATGAAGGCAACTCATCCTTATAGTTTCTTCACACTTCTCCTTGACCATATGGGTCAATAGGTACTCCTCATTTTCTCATTCATTTATATTTTCTTTCTTCCTGTTGACTGACTACTATTTTCCTTTAAGATAGAGATGCATTCAGGCAAGTGTCTCCTGCAATTGTATAAAATCTTCCCTGGTCCCATGACTCTCTTTCTCATTCTTAAGTAATAAATAGTCCTATTAGTATATCATGGTAGTTCATTAAGATTATAGCCTCTGGGATGGGCGCCATGGCTCACGCCTGTAATCCCAGCAGTTTGGGAGGACAAGGCAGGCAGATCACCTGAGGTCAGGAGATGAGACCAGCCTGGTCAACATGATGTAACCCCATCTCTACAAAAAATACAAAAATTAGCCGGGCATGGTGACGCATGCCTGTAGTCCCAGCTACTTGGGAGGCTGAGGCAGGAGATTCGCTTGAACCAGGGAAGCAGAGGTTGCAGTGAGTCAAGATTGCACCTCTGCACTCCAGGCTGGGCAACATGTTGAGTGAGACTGTCTCAAAGAAAAAGAAGATTGTGGCCTCTGGAACCAGACTGTTCAGATTTAAATCCCAGCTTAACCAGCTATCAACTATATGACCTTGTGTAACTTCTTTGTGCTTCAATTTCTTCATCTATAAAGGTGAGAAATTTTGTATGGTTGGTATGAGAATTAAATGAATGAATATATGTAAAATGTAATTGTTAAAAAGAAGTGCCAGAAAATTCTTAGTAATTATCTATTTAAATATTACTCATTGATTATCCTCTTTATTCTCTATTCTGTGACTCCTATTATATGAAGGCTGAAATTTCTCAATCTACCCTGTACACATCTTAAATGCTTTTTATATGTTCCAAATATTTTTTCCTTTCGAACTGAATTCTGAGTTCCTCAGAACTTTATTCAACATCACTCACTTACTCTTCAACTGTGTCCTGTCTAGAATTTACCCTCAACACAGCATTTTTTATTTCAATGACTATATATTTTCCCCAAGTTTTCTAGTTGTCATTTTTATATTTATTCTTGTTTCTTCCATTTTTGCAATTTATTATGCTCGAGTAATAGAAATTATATCTTTTTAAAATTTATTTGAACATCCTCAACATTTTATTTCTGTGTTGGAGAAAAGTACAAGAGGTAAGGAGAAGAGATCCAAAGTTTTTGCAGCAGTCAAGAGAAATAATACAGTGGCTAGAACTGAAATTAAAGTGACATAGATGGAAAAATTGTACAAATGTGGAGCTATTTAGGAAATAGGCTAGACTGGGCTCAGTGGTTGATTCCATTTACCTATTAGTAGAGAGTGATCTGAGCATAGGGAAGATTGAAAGGTAACACCCTGTGTGCCCCGTTGAGTAAGTAACCAAATGGTGGTATCATTCACTGCGACAAAGTGCGTATAACAAGAAACAGGTCTGAAGAAGAGTTTATTTTTATATATGTCTAATTAAAATGCCCAGAGACAGTAACATGCTTATTTTAAGGCTTATCAGAGTGCCCTATCAAATTTATTTCACCCAGAGTGGATTCCTATTCTAATTACTTTGTAGCTTGTCTTAGCATTAGATTTCTCTAAATGTATTTTGGAATTATAATTTACAGGCTTGATTAGAGTGTAATTTCCTTTTAGTACCTTTTTCTTTTTTCTCTCTCCTGCCTGTTTTCTCCCATCTTCTCTCTGTATGCACCCCACCCTTTCTAACATTTTTGCAGTTTTACCTGACCACACTGCAGGACCTCATTTCAGGACCAGGATTTGTCATGATTGTTTAGAACTGCTGTCTCATGGTGACATTGATAATATACTGGATAAAGTGATGGAGCCAGCAGGTAGGTCGGCTGAGCTCTTGATTAAAAATTGAATTCTTGTCTTGCTAACTTCCCAGGCCTAAAACTCTGCAAGAGTGATTGTGCTAAGTAGTTGGGGGTGCAGCGGTGGTTGTTCTTCCTTTGCTTTTTTTTTTCTTATTTTGAGATGGAGTTTTGGTCTTTTTGCCCAAGCTAGAGTGCAGTGGCATAATTTCGGCTCACTGCAAACTCCACCTCCCAGGTTCAAGTGATTCTCCTGCCTCAGCCTGCCAAGTAGCTGGGATTATAGGCATGCACCACAACACCCAGTTAATTTTGTAATTTTAGTAGATACGGGGTTTCACCATGTTGGCTCATACTCCTGACCTCAGGTGATCTGCCCACTTCATTCCTGCTCCTTCAGATTTTTATCAGGGAAAATAAATTTTCTTCTATTCCTAGTTTATGACATCTTTCATTATAAATGAGTGTTCAATCTGATATTTTTCTGTATCTACTTAGATGATCATGTTTTATATCTATTAATATGCTAATTTGGTTACTCCATGAATAGATTTTCTGTTACTGAGCTGTACTGGCATTCCTTGGATAGAGTTTACTTAATATGATATAAGTTCATACTTATATCAACTGCATTCACTCTTGATGAGTTCCAGGCCTAGGAAGGTAGTAAGACACTAACAAGGCCAGGAGCCTGACAGAGCTCTGTTTAAGTTAAGCACTTCACTTAAGTTCTGCTCAGTATTTTGCAGGGCTGTTTGACTACTTTTGAGTGTGGTGCCTTATGTTTTGTATTTTATAATCTAATTTTGTTTACATGTTTACATGTTATATATTACTGTTACACATTTGGAACAAAGAAATATTTAAGTATAAATTCACTAAGATGTTGTTTTCTTATTTTGAATTTTTTAAATATTTTATTACCTTTCTTCTTGATCAGAGATCTATGTGAAAAACTGGCAAGACAATAGTCTAAACTGAGCTCACTGGTATGAGAGCCAGCCTGTTTTCCACAGTTTACTGCTCAGAGGTCAAGGGCACTCTCAGAGAACACCAGTGACATTCTTGTCTCCAAGCCAGTATCTGTTCTTCTCTCCCCTCAGCCACATTTGCTTTTACTTCTGCCTTACCATGGGGAGTGACGCTCTGACTTTAGGGGAATTTAGGACTGACTACTCCTCAGGAAACTTGGAAGAGAATTGCCATGCATTACGGAAGGCTTAATGAAAGTCATTTATCTGAGTCACCCATCAAAAAATCACCAGTGAAAGTTCAGCCAATAGATTATCTGTGAAGAAACATCTGCAGAAATGGCTTGACACAGATATGCATCTCCACAGGAAGCTTCAGGACTCCTTATAAGAAAATATTTGGCCAAAGTTCAGGATCACTTTTAGAGAAATGCAAAAGCCACCTTTTTCCCTCATTGCAGCCCTAGTACTGCAGAGTTCTGTCAGTTATAATAGAGACTAACCAAAATTTCCTGTGTCCTGGAATGGCCCTACTTCTGGAAAATAGCTCCTCACTTCTGAACGTGACCTTTGCCATTTCTGTGCTCAGTGATCTTGTTTCTGCGTTTTGCGGCCTGTAGGTACAACAGTGGCCTATACAAAAGAGGGAACACTTTTTCCTGCCCTACCCTGGGCTTCTCCTTTTCCTTTATCTCCTGGGTAAATTCTCTCTGGAGTTTAGTCATTGTCCCTTTGTTCAAAAAATGTCATGTGCTGGTAGGGAAAAGCAAATGTTGAGAACTGCAAAGATCATGCCTGCAAAGTTGCTGGAGATTGTTTGACTGTTCTAAACTGAGTTGTAAACTAGATCACATTCATTGGAAATAAATTAGTTTGGAGCAGATACTTCTGTTTACTGAAATTAGTTCCTACAGGATTTATCCAATAGTATTCCTACTAAAGCTCAGCATAACCATGCTTGAGATACTGTCCACGTATCCTTGATAAAGCACGAGATTCATAAATAGAAGCACCTGTTCCACTATAGCCCTAATTTGTGACCATATACTGATATTTAGAAAGCAGAATACACTTCTTTGGAAATTCAGAGTCAGATACTTCTTTAACATTTTCAAAGTGCACTCATCTTGGTGCTAATCCATCTGATTTGTCCACCATAATGGTCAGGTAGGATCAACCGAGTTCAGATATTGATCTGTCATAATGTAGGACTTCATAAACATAATAGGAGGATGAATTCAGATGATTTTAATGGAATTAAACTATTGGAATTGAGACATGGATGCTCTGGAATGAGGATTATATAGTTTACTAAACGCATAAATATATAAAATAAACTACTAGTAATATGCAGTGGAGGTCTGATAACCTTTCTGTTGTAGTTCACTAATGAAGAAATGAGAATCCTTAATCAGAGTGGCTAATCGAATGGTCTGTTATTTAGTCTTCCTAGTTCCATTTTTACCCTGTGCGGCCAGCAGAGATTCATCCTGCCCTTATTTCAAGCCCTTAGTTTTGTTCTCTAATAATGCGGTTGCCTGGAATTTCTCAGTTGGTTTCTGTGAAGCTTTGCCTTGCTCAGTGTGCTCTGTGGAATGCTGACTGCCTGCTTTTCTTGTTAACCCATGGGAGCTGTGAGACATTGCAGGCCTTTGATTTTCTTTAAGTGAATGAGGTCCCTGACTTGGAGACAGAAGGGAAGTCATAATCAGGCAGGAATACTTCTCAGTTGTGGTGAATTTTTAAAATATCTCCTTCATAGGGCAGAATTTTTCTGCCTAAGACTGTTAAACATTCTTTAAGCACCTTATTTAAGCATTTCTTATATAAATTCTTATGTTACCCATAACCATGACAGTTAACTTATGAACTTACGTAACAGTTCATTGGCATTTCAGGGAGAGAAAAAGTAGTGGCTTGGAGTTTTACTGATGTGAGAGGTATGGGTTTCAACAAATGATGATAGTAAAATAAAATCTTATTATCTAATATACATTCAATATTTGTAGTTATTGAAGTCAATGTCAATGTTCTTTTGAGCTAGCAAATAAAAATGAATTGTGTAACAAGGGTCTAGTTGCTTGTAGGAAGGAGTTTACATCACAGGAGTATGAAAACTAGGGCTTTAGTGAATTGGCTGAGTTGAGTTTGCTTTATTCCCTAGTCTCAGTATGTGAAGCCAACCCTGATCTTATGAGGTGCAGGAAGCAGAATTTTAGAGGGAGTTAATATTCATGATTGGATGAGTGGGTTACAGAGAGGCTTTGGATTCAGGTTCCAAAACTTTTCTCAGGGTGCCTCTGTGTGCATTCAGCATAGTACTAGGACTTAGGGTACATAGTGGGCATATGAGGATGCGTACATACATCGTTTTGTCCTCACTACAACCCTATACTATAATCTTTTGCCATCATGAAGATGAGGACAAGGAAACTGAGGCTTGAGAAGGTTAGTAGGATTGTCCATGATCACTCAGTAAGTAAACGTTAAAAGCAGGATTCAAAACCAGTTCCAGTTTTGATGGTGCTGTTGATGTTGTGATTGTTTTTGATCACACACACATACACACACACACAAACACCCGCACACTTCAATGTGTTTGAGCTTCTATAGTCATGAGACGCAAGCTGTCTTTGACAAAGCCTTCATTATGAAGGATGGATTTCAATTCATAGAGCATGAAAACAAGTGAAGAAACCAAGAGATCCAGAAAGAAAAAAGGTAAATATTTAGTGGGAACCGAAATTGAAAGTTGGCTAGGCACAGCAACATGGCACAAGTATACATGTGTAACAAACCTGCACGTTATGCACATGTACCCTACAACTTAAAGTATAATAATAATAAATAAATTAAAAAAAAAAAAAGTTGGCTAAGAATGGACTCATTGACAAGAGAGATGGATATACAATTCCTACACTTCTCTTCTTCCTGTGAAGTGAATGTTTGCTACTTGTTTAGGAGAACTGTAAGTGACAAGCTCTCTATTGAGTCACAGGATTGTTATCATTTTTTGTTATTAAAATCAATGTTATGTCTAATTTGGGGAGGATTATAATTTATATGCTAATGTGCAATTGAACTTGTACTGTTATCATTCTCACTTAAATGGTTATTTTAAAAAGGGGACCTTACCAGTATTTTAAAGACTGCGTCTACAATGCCTTGAAACTTTCATATGCTGTAATTAAATGTTCACTGTCTTAAGTATCTAATCTTAAGTTTATACATAATAGGAAATACTATAATTTTTGCCATAAGTCATTACAATGAGCTATGTCTTCAATTGTTTTATCTAAGTCTTTCAGTTGTCTAAACTGAATTTTTGAATCAAATTAAATTAACCATAACAAATTCCATCGATTTTATAATCTCGATATTGAATTGAGAAAATGATTAGCTATGTCATTTTCTTTTAGACATAAGGAACATTGCTTGTTCCTTATATTGAGGCATAATTTTCATTCAAGATGAGTACTCCTGTTTAAACTATAGGAAGACAGTTCTTTCAAAGGCACTTAGTTGACCTTTCACTGCTAGTATCCGATGAGATTTAGTAAGTATTTACTGCTGCATGGCAACGTTCTGGTTGCTACATGGGGAAAGGCATTCAGAATGGTCTGGAAACAACATTTTGAATTTAGTTCTCATATATTTTGGAATGCGACTGATTTTTACTTTGTGTCTTTTGAAGTAAGTGCTTCCAGATAAACAGTTAACTTAGTGCTGTGGCAACATACTGATTGATTGGCATCCTTAATTAGCTGGAATTTCTTTTGGGACTATATTTAGTATAGAAGAGAAAGGGAAAAATAGCAAGCCAAATAAAAAGCCAATATCAATTATTTTTCTTTAATTTCCAGGGAAAGATCAAAGTCACATAGACTTAGCTGAACGTGTTGTATTTCCTGCATTTGCAGTGTCAATAATGATAACTGCTCTTAAAAGGGTGACTGATTCGAACCCCCTCCACAAGAGATATTACAATATCCTATGTCAAAGAAAGATTTTGTTATTTCAGTAATTGATTTTCAGAGTTAACGAGTGTGTCACTGAAGAGGAATAGTTTGGGATTTTTACTGCAAAGGAGATATCACCAGTTAGGGACCCAGCAGGAAACAGCTAGCACAGTCAAGCTGACAACCTTGCCTACTTTGAAAGATACGGGTAGGGTTTAGGGAAATTAGGAAAGGTAATTTATTGCCCCTGCCCATTAACAGTGGAGGGTCAGGGGAATCAGGCTACCATCCCTAGGCCTAAAGAACTAAGGGGAAGGAGCAGTTAAACAAAGAGATAGTGCCTTCATTTCCCAAATCTCATGGGAAGCCACAGCAATTCACAGGATGAGCTTCTTGAGGTTGACAGCAGGGAAGAGAAGTGGGCACAGTGGATCTGGAGGGAAAACAGAAGAACTGTAGCACAAGAGAAGAGAACATGAAAAATCAATACAATCCATCATGGTTGGACTATAGCAAGCCAAGCTCAATTGCAGCTCTGGGTCCTGACTGGAGGAAAGAAGAAAGCTCACATTTATTGAGTGTTCTTTCCATTACTCATGGTATATAACAAACCACCCTTAAATTAGTGTAGTAAAACACCCACCCCTTTATTATGCCACAGATCCTGTGGGTCAGAAATTGAGACAGGACACACTGGGTATGCTGTGCCTCTGTTCCACTATGTTTGGCACCTTGGCTAGGAAGACTCAAATGCCTGGGGGCTTGAACCATCTGAATGCTCTTTTATTCATGTGACTGGCACCTGAGCCGGTTGATCCAAAGGCTAGGTTCATCTGGGACTGACTGTCGACCTAGATGTCATTCCAAGGGTGCTGAGTTTCCCCACTGTGGTAGCTGGAGTGTCCTGAGAGTGAGACACAGATGCAGCAGATGAAATTTCTTGGCCTTTTCTAATCTGGCCTCTGAAGTCACACAGCATCACTTCCGCATTTAGTTCAAGGCCAGAAGAATTAGACTCAGTGTCTCAGCGAGGGATGACAAGGTCATATTGTAGAAGAGCACGCTGAACAGGAGAATATTGTTGCAGCCACCTTTGGAAAATATGAGCTGCCACGTGCGTGCGCACTCACGAAGGCAATATGAACTGGTATCATTTTGAAACATTCTGACAATTGTTGCAACAAACCATTTTCTAGGTTAACCGTAAAATTATATTAACCAGATCCTTTCATTATCCAAGGTTTCCAATGATTAAACTTTGTCTTCCCTTTATGGAGCATTGCTTTTAAATGTAAGAGATGCTTCCAGGATAAACTAGCTGAGCTTCCTGCCCTCCAACAGCGTGAGTATCACTGTTCTCATTTTCCCACAGACTAAACCCAGTGATGTGTAGAAGGGAAAGTAGGGACTAGAACTCAGGACCCTTGGATTCTATTTACTTTCTTTTTTTTTATTATTTAACCAGAAATAGATAAGAAATGAATCGATAAATTAAATTTTACCAAATGAACACACAAGCATCAGATGAGAAAGAAGCACTTGGCCAGGTATTGCTATCCTATAACGTCAGGGAAGTCGACCTACTGGGTTGGGGCCCTCATTGGAAGATTGGGCTTAGCTTGGTACCTGGCACATACAAGGGCTGTCGTATATAAGAATGCAGTTGCCGAGAGAAGAGTAATGGTCACCAGGACCATTAATGTCAGTGGAGAAACTCTGACACATAGTTATCCCTTTTCCTTTTGCCCTTGATGACATCTTCCTGGCCTATCCGTTCATCTCCCAGCTGGTGCAGTGGACTGACCCATGCAATGTTATGAACTTTCCGAAGGGGATTTTATGTAAGGTTTTGTGCCATTCTGGAGACAGGAACACTAAGCACACTTATCTTTGCTATTCATGCACAGATACAAGCCTTTGGGGACTGTTTCCAACCTATTACAGTCATCTGACAGTCTTTTTCATGTTTTGACATCAAGAATTTGCCAAACCACCCAAGCTTCAATGAAACTTCTAAGCAGCTAAACTTTTTTTTCCCCTACTCTCCAATGGCAGATGCATGTCAGCTTCTCTGATGTCAACGATCCAACTCTCTATTCCACTGACATCTGTTAGTTGAGAAAGCCTGAGTGGTTGAAGGTTTACTTTTCTCTTGAAAACACAATTTTCTCCAAAAAAAAATGTTCTTTTTTAAAGGATTTACTTACTGTTTTGCAACCCCTACTGACACTTTTTTAAGTGACAAGATGCCATCTGGCATCAGGGGGATTTGGCTGAAGCGAGTCCATGCTGAGGCAGAGCGAGGTGGTGGGTGGTAGGACAGCAGGTTCCAGGTCAGTCCTGCCAGCTGTGTGACTGTGGGAAAGCCCCTCAGTGTCCTCGGCGGTAAAGTGAGGAGGTGATCAGCTCACTGGATTGCTCAGGGCCTTTCCAGTTCTGGAGTTCTGTACACCAATGAGCCCACACAAGGTCTAGACATCCTGAGAGCTCAGGGTGCCAGCCTTTGTACAGATTGCTCTGCCTTTCAGGGGTCTTAGTCTTTAGTATTCTCACCCAGTATTTCACAGGTTACATTGAAGCACTAGCCCGTACAAGGGAGATGCTGAGTTACTTCTTCACTGCCCCTTCACTTCAGTCCATGACAGTCTGGCCATTCCTCTACGTTCCCTTGCTAATGATGTCCTAGTTATCAAAGTCAGTGGTCCTTTCCCTTTCTCAACCTTTGTGACTTCACTGTGCCTCAAGTTTCTTCACCTGTCAGATAATGATAAGGATGGTGCTGAACTCATTGGGTTGTTGAGAGGTTTGAGTTATTATACATCATAATAGATAGCAGGTAATATATTAATGATATAAATACACATAGTTTAAAACAGTGCGTGGGACAAGGCGTCATTTGCCTATAGACTCTGTGTGAGTCCCTTACTTGCACTAACTGTCTGGTCTCTGAAGGCAGCAGGATTATCAATCCTTGCTATCAAATCCCTGTATTTTAAAAAACATAACATCTCAAACTTCGCAACATTATTTTAAATTGTATTTCAGTCTCTAAGAGTTTACCGACCTCAACTAATATAAAGATACCTGTCTCTTCTATCCTTTAATTAAGCTAATAATGTAGCAATTGCCTCGTAACACCTGTTGATGACATCTACTTTCATTATTAGTAGCAGTAGTATTTTGGAGATGGAGTCTCGCTCTGTCGCCCAGGCTGGAGTGCAGTGGCATGATCTCAGCTCACTGCACCCTTCGCCTCCTGGGTTCAAGCGATTGTCCTGCCTCAGCCTACCGAGTAGCTGAGATGACAGGAGCCCACCACCATGCTTGGCTAAGTTTTGTATTTTTAGTTGAGACAGGATTTCACCATGTTGGCCAGGCTAGTCTCAAACTCCTGACCTCAAGTGATCCACCTGCCTCTGCCTCCCAAAGTGCTGGGATTACAGGTGTGAGCCACTGCGCCCAGCCTACTTTCATTATTTAAATCTCATTTGTTTTCCATCTGGCGCGTGTGTGTTAGTGTCATCTCCACGGCTGGAATGTAATCTGTGGAACAGACTTTACCTCCTACCTCTATGACCTGCAGTTTTTCCTAGGCAAGCTCTCCTCCTCCCCTTGCCAGTTGCAGCATGAGGGTGAATCACAAGAGGTCCCCATTCTTCATCCCTTCTTTAAAAACCAAGTAACTTTTGAACAACTTTCCCATCAGCCGTCAGCATGATCGTTGACATGGTCAAGCACCTCACCTGACCATGAGCATGTGGGCTCAGGATTCAGTACATGTGAATCTTTCTGTCCGACCCCAGGTATCCGCCGCCAGACTGCCCATTGCATAAAGAAGGGCCGTGGGATGGTGAAAGCTACATTCTGTGACCCAGAAACACAGCCCAATGGGAGACAGAAGAAGTGCCATGAAAAGGCTTGTCCACCCAGGTAACCATCGCTAACAGCTGGAGCTCTGTGTGTCTGCCTACAGTGATGTCTGACTCAAGAGTGACCCAATGCTTGCTGATAAAGAAATAATGTGTGGCTTTGTTATTTGGATAAACACAAGAACGCTGTTAGAAGTTTCTGTGGCTATGCTGTTGGAGCCTGTGGCAAGCTGTGAGGACATATTCTCCCAAGAGCAGTATTTTCACAAGGTGATGTGTTCTGTGTTTAATTATTTGGCAAGACTAAGTGCCAAAGCATTGGTGAAGAGAATGCTAAGTGGATCACGCAAAAGTAGTTTCGCTAATAGAGTTGTCTTTTCCAAGGGCTTTACCAGTGCAACTCCAGCCTTCAGATGAAAGGTTGGCACCTTCTAATCACAGTGCCCACTTGTACTTCAGGCTGCCCAGAAGAGGGGGCTCAGAGAGCAGGTTTTCCCAGCCTCGACATTACTGACATGTGGGGCTAGCTGACTCTTTGTTGTGGGGGGCTGCCTTGTGAATTGCAGGAGGCTTAGCAGCATTACTGGCCTGTGTTTACTTAGATGCTGGTAGAACTCCCTCCCTCCCAATCCAGGCTATGACAACTAAAAATGTCTGCAGACATTGACAGATATCTACTACAGGGTAAAATCATCCTCAGTTGACAGTCACTGTTATAGAGATATTCAGCAATATTCAGGGTATTGCTAACCACATTGGTTCAAGAGATTGGAATCCTAGAAGGTAATTGGGATGTTATTATGCCAGGCTTATGTTTAAAAAGAGAGAGAGAGAAAAGAAAGGAAAAAGAAAAAGGAGGAAGAAGGAGAAGAAGAAAAGAAGGAGGGAAAGAGGGAGAGGAAAGAGGGAGAAAGGAAGGAATATTGGTTGATTTCCAGAAAGTGTCTTCATTCTCTGGCGACCTTAAACAGGGATGTATTTATGTTGCAGAGTCCAGCAAGCATTCATCCCAGTTCTACGCAGACACACTATGAGGCATTTAAACAAGGGGGAGACTCATTGGTATCATAAATCAAACAGGTGACAGGGCGGATTCTAAAGAAGAGCTAGAATGTGACAAATATCCAAGAACTAGGTTAGAAAGAAGAGTCAAGACAAGACTCTTGTCCTGAAAAAACCGATGTCAGTCTCTTAGCAGTCCAAACTGGCAGGACCCAGAGGCCAGGGTGTTCTCAACTCAGAGAGAGGTTTATTTTCTCTTCTGTTCTGTGGCTTTTTCTAGGTAGGAGCTGGACCCCACCACTATTGAAGCAGGAAAGCAATGTGTCATCGCCTCGCCTTGCTCTAGCTCCTTCCTGTGGCTCTTTTGCCAGGAAGAACTAGAAATGACCAGGGAAGATAAGGCTAGCACTAGGTTTTATATGAAATTGCAGTTATGTTACTTTCTCAGGGAAGAATGAGCCAGGAGAGAGAACCTTTCTTAGAGCCAGTCCATCGCCTACTACTCCACAGAATTCATGAATTGTGAGATTTTTGGCTCCTGAGAATGTTAATTAGGCATAATATAATCCTTACAGGTTCAATTTCTGAAAATGTGCTCTCAAGTAGGATATGATAAGCTAAGTAGAATTCCATGAAACATTCAGATATAATGGTTGTATTAGTCCTTTCTCACACTGCTAATAAAGACATACCCGAGACTGGATAATTTGCAAAGAAAAAGAGGTTTCAAGGACTCACAGTTCTAAGTGGCTGGGGAGGCCTCACAGTCATGGCAGAAGGCGAAAAGCATATCTTACATGGCTACAGACAAGACAGAACGAGAGCCAAGTGAAAGGGGTTTGCCCTAATAAAGCCAACAAATCTTGTGAGACTTATTCAGTAGCACGAGAACAGTATGGGGCAATGTGCCCCCGTGATTCAATTATCTCCCACCGGGTCCCTCCCACAACGTGTGGGAATTATGGGAGCTACAATTCAAGCTGAGATTTGGGTGGGGACACAGCCAAACCACATCAATGGCCAGTTTACAAAAGTCCTTTTTATTTATGACTGCATTTTAGCTTCTACAGATATTTATGAAATAGTCATAAGACAGGGTATGGGTATTACTCTGAGGTGCTATATGAGGAGATAAAGGTTCAGAGAAATTTGATGCCATACCCTAGGGGAAATGGCTGCAGAGAAAACTAGCACTTCTTTTTTTACATTTTACTTTAAGTTCTGGGATACATGTGCAGAACGTGCAGGTTTGTTCCATAGATGTACATGTGCCATGGTGGTTTGCTGCATCTAGGTTTTAAGCCCCACATGCATTAGGTATTTGTCCTAATGCTGTCCCTCCTCTTGCCCCCCAACCCCCTACAGGCCCCAGTGTGTGATGTTCCCATCCCTGTGTCCATGTGTTATTGTTCAACTCTCACTTATGAGTGAGAACATGAAGTGTTTGGTTTTCTGTTCCTGTATTAAAAACTAGTACTTTTTAAGAACCCACTATTTTTCAAGCTGTTTCCACATAACCATATCATTTAAACCTGTAAGCAACCCTAATTTGTAGATACGTTTATGCTCATTATACAAATGAAGACTCTAAAGCCTTCACAAAAATTTTCCTCGGTCACTTAGCTACAAGTTTTAGAGTCAGGATTTGAACCCAGATCTGTCTGCTCTGCTGCCTCTGTATGTGCTGCTACACCATGCTGCTGCCTAGGATCTCAGGATAAGCAGGTTTCAGTGCTAGAACCAGAATCCCCTACATTTAAACTATTTCTCTCACATTAAAACACAATAAAAATGTTATGAATGCGCAGAAAAGGCTGACTCCAAAACTAAGTCATGCCTCCAGGTCCAAGCGATTCTCCTGCCCCAGCCTTCTGAGTAGCTGGGATTACAGGCGCATGCCACCACATCTGGCTAATTTTTGTATTTTTAGTAGAGATTGGGTTTCACCATGTTGGCCACACTGGTCTCAAACTCCTGACCTCAAGTGATCCACCTGCCTTAGCCTCTGCAAGTGCTGGGATTGCAGGCATGAGCCCACGTGCCTGGCGATTTGCCTTTTTAAGAATAAATAATAAACTAATATTATTTGTTTTTGCAAACTTAGTTCACTAGTTTCCTTGTATATGAATTTCAAGCTGCAATATCTTCTCCTGTCACCTAATTTCCATGATCTCTGAAAAGTTCATACCCATCACTGAGACCTGTCATTTCTTTTCCCAAAAAATTTCCTGTGCAAGGTTTAATCTTATTTATTTCTTCAGTAAATCTTCAGTAAATAAGAAATTTCTTCAGTAAATAAGAACAAATCTTATTTTTTCTTCAGTAATATCTTGTTTTTACAGCCAATTTCAACATTCTGTGTTCTTCCCCAAAGGAGTATTTGAGACAGATTTTTTTAAGATTTAATCAAAACTTTTGATTAAACATAAAAAAAATGTATTACATAGCCAATGGCTTTCAGGATGAAAGCCTTATAGAGCTTGTTCCAGGAGAGAGAAGACTGTCAAGAAAGAAATTCTTTGAAAATTTAATATATCTGATTCCAGAAAGAGGTTATTTGAGTCCCTTCTCCCTACTGACTTCTCTCTGAACTTTGGTTTTCAGAAAAGCAAAACTCTGCTAGGTCACAGCTGTGGCGGTGCCTAGCATATCCGAAGTACTCAATAAACCTCTGACGGTGACTTTTTAAAACTGTGGCAGCTATATGTAGGTTTCAGTCCACAGAATAATGGCATATGACTTAAATCGAGGTTTCTCAACCTCAACACTATTGCTGCTTTGAGCTGGAGAGTTTTTTGTTGTGGGTAGCTGTCTCGTGCCAATGTAGGAGATGTAGCAGTATCCCTGGACTGTATCCACTAGATTCCAATAGCAACCCACCCCCGCTTCCCTGTCACCACCGATTTGTGATGATGAAAAATGTCTTCGGACATTCCCACATGTCCCCTGGGGAGGGAAGCTGCAGAAATCTCTGCTGATTGAGACCTTCTGATCTAAATGAAAGCAATGAGATCATTGAGACTGGGAAAAGCCCATGAAAGAGGGAAAAAGGACTGAGCATGATGTGTGTAGGGGACAAGAAAGCTAGGGAAAATGAGGCTGAAGGAATGGGATATAATGGGAATATGGAGACAATGTGTACACAGGACCAGGAGGTAAGAGTGCTTGCACTGTAGTCATGGTTTTGTCAGAATGTGAAATGTTTAGTTGAATTGGATTTTGGAATGTAAATTCTATTAGGAAAAAGATTCGTACAAAGAAAGATTATAATTATAAAAGTTGATTTCTTAAAGGAAATTACTATTCTCAGCAAGGGTTTAACCAATTCAGTTTTGGACTTTCATTTTTCTGAGTAATGAAATTTAGAAAGAGTGAGGTGTCCTGGTTTGTTGGCGATCAGCGCTGTTGACGCACATACTGATAGGGGAATCAGTAGAAGCTACTGATAAAAGAGGGGTTATTTTAAAAATAAAAGAAAGATTCAAAGGGTCTCTAACCCATCCCTTCTACTTGATCTCAGAGAAGACTCATATCCAAACTACAGTAAACTTTTACAGAATTCCAGAACAACTACAGGCTCTTCAAAGATCTCAAACGTAGGCACACACATGTACACACACACACACACACACACACACTCTTAGTCATTTAGATAAAACATAAAATCTCCATAAATGTAAAAACAGTATTCTATTAGAAATCTCCTACAAGAGGTGGGGTTATGGCAAACACCCAAAAGAATGAATGGACAGCAGAGAACAGCTGGACCATGGCTCCTGAGCCCCGGGCCTGGAAGACCTTTACAGCAAAAAAAAAAAAAAGAAGATGGTTTTCACTTTAATCTTGTGAGAGTAAGACTAAGCTGTTTTAGTCCGTTTTGTGTTGCTGTACCAGAATACCACAGACTGGGTAATTGATAAAGAACAAATTTATTTCTTGGCCAGGTACGGTGACTCACTCTGTAATCCCAGAGCTTTGAGAGGCCAAGGCAGAAGGATCACTTGAGCGCAGGAGTTCGAGACTAGCCTGGGCAACAAAGCAAGACCCTTTCTCTATAAAAATAAAAATAAAAAATAAATTTCTTTTAAAAAGAAACATTTCTCACAGTTCTGGAGATTGGATGGCCAAGATCATGGTACCAGCATTTGATCTGGCGGGGGCCTTCTTGCTGCATCCTTATAAGGCTGAAGGAGGAAGGGCAACAGAGGACAAATATTTGTGTCCTCGTGTAGAGAGTGAAAGGGAGTAAACCACTCCCAAATCCTTTTTCAAGTGGCCTTAATCCATTCATGATGGTAAAGCCCTCACGACCTAGACACCTCCCATCAGACCTCACCTCCCAACACTGTTATATTGAGGATTAAGTGTCTAACACATATGTTTTAGGGAACACATTCGGACCACAGCAAAATCACAGGCAATATGTTCCCTAAGGGACTGTAGAGAAAACTCCAAGAAGAGAAAACAAGAACGTCCATTATCACTTTGTAGTGATACAGCTGAAAGCCCTATAGCAAGTACTTAGATAAATTAAACTTTCAATCAACTCAGATTAAGGCCTTTTCAGAATGGCATTTTATAGATTCTCTTGGCCTGACCTCCTTTAGAAAAGCCTGAGGTAGGACAAAGTAATTAGATTAATACAGTGGGGCACTTATTGGTTTCACATCATACTGTTCCAATATTATTAGCTCTTTACCCACTAAGGTTAAACACCAAAGATTAAATAAGTAATCTCAATTACTTATTAAATGAAGAATATGATTGAATTGAGGAATTGCTTTCTTCTGATATTTTTAACTTGAGACTAAAAGTGTCACAATCAAAAGAAATTGTACAGAAATAAATTCAATATTTAGTAAATAAAAGTAAAAAGTTTTATCTTTAAAATTACCAAAATTCAATGCTGTCTCAAGTCAGGAGACTTTCTTGAAGTCAGGAATGAAGGACTTCCCCCAGTGTACTATTTTCCCATGAGAGATAAAAGTGTCCCACTTGTTACTATACGGAGGGATGGAAAAGTGGGCTGTGCAGAGGAACAACAATGGACCCAAACCACACTGAGTGAAGACACCTGTTCTATCTTCGGTGCTGGGGAAGATTTGCACAATAATGGAGAAGAGGGACAAGAGATGGCTCCCTGCCATTTTCAAAAGTTACTTCTGTGTAACCAGTGGGCCCACATCCTAGATTCTTGAGTAAAAAATGATTTTATTTAAGTTTATTCTTTTTCTACTTATTTCTTATCAAAGGGAGCAGTGAAAATATTAACAAGTAGACTTCAGGAGATAGGGAGAGAAATAAAGGCAATGTCCCTAATTGATCACTTCCTAAATAATTTAAAAATTTATGTTAAAGTGCCTACTTTCCATTCAATTAAGAGCCAGGAGACCTAGAGTCTAATTGGACTCTTTTACTCAATAGCACGGTCAAAATAACAACAAATCATAACAAATGCTTGAGTTTTGTTATATGTCAGGCTCTGTACTATACACTTTACATGAACTGGTCTTTCATTTAATGCGCAGCAACGCTCATATATTTTTACACCCATTGAATAGACGAGAAAGTGAGACTTAAACTTGCTTCAAGTTGCACAGCAGAACCCTGGACCTCAGTTTTCTTACTGAAAAGAGAGGGCATGCATATATTTTTTTTTCTCATTCAAAAACATGCGTATTTAGCAACTGCTTATGCCAGGCACTCTGCTGAGCTCTGGAGTTTTGATTGAAGACACCGTGGCCCTGTCTGCAGCACGCCCCCTAGTGGGTTGGAGTGTCTCCATGGCCCTCCCAGCCCTGTGATCTGCATTTCTGCCCCTGCTTTCTCAGTGGTTGAATGGAATGTATGCTTACGTTGGCGATCTTCTCTCACATGTCCATGTTTGCCTGCAGGTGGTGGGCAGGGGAGTGGGAAGCATGCTCCGCGACATGCGGGCCCCACGGGGAGAAGAAGCGAACCGTGCTGTGCATCCAGACCATGGGCTCTGACGAGCAGGCTCTCCCGCCCACAGACTGCCAGCACCTGCTGAAGCCCAAGACCCTCCTTTCCTGCAACAGAGACATCCTGTGCCCCTCGGACTGGACAGTGGGCAACTGGAGTGAGGTGAGCTCGGGGCTCAGAGGGGAAACTGGCACTATTCAAGCTTCATCAGCCTCTGCCTTCCTTCTCATTATCCAATCCAAAGTGACCCTAGGTAAAATTGCAAAATATCCCTGGCCTGCTCATTTTCCATTCATACGGGATCTTGCTCTCACTTGCTCAATGGTCAGCTTACTACCTGACAGGGGTGAGGTAGACTCCGCCCCGCCCCCCTCCGCCACTACAGGATCACAACGACTAATTAATAAATCAGAAGCTTGGCCGGGCGTGTTGTTAAACCATTGGTAGCAGATCAGGGACCTCCCACGCACCCCAAAAGTGATTTATAGAACATTGACCAGCACATCACTATAGTTAACCCAAACCAAAAGAGTGTCACTTGACACTAAGAAAAATCCCCTCAAATTATCCATCTGTTCACCATGTGTCAAGGCCAAACCAGACCAAGGTTTATAACATCTATTATAAGACACATAAGTTCAGATGAATGTTGCATTTTCCCCAAATTAATTTGATCTAATTTTCTGACTATAATTGGAAATCAGTAAGCTGGAAGGTTATGAAAAGCTCTCCCAGGCTTTAATTTTCTTTGGGTCACTTTGGCATCTGGTTTTGTCGGGCCTTGTCATGTTCCCAGTTATTAGTGGAAGGCCCCAAAGCCTCCAAGGGCCTCAGCTCTGCTTCCCTATATGCAGTTCAGTGAATAACCTAAGGAATAACTAGAAAATACATGTTTTTTAAAAATTAACAGGCCAGTGTTTAGAGATGGATGCTGACTTTATCTTATGAGCTTTCTTGAATAGCCATATGCTTCCATAATAATGCTCCCACTGGCCAGGCACCTGTAATCCCAGCACTTTCAGAGGCCGAGGCAGGAGGATCACTTGAGCTTAGGAGTTTGAGACCAGCCTAAGCAACATGATGAAACCCCATCTCTATTGAAAATACAATTAGCCTGGCATGGTGGCATGCCTGTAGTCCCAGATACTTGGGGGGGCTGAGGCAGGAGGACCACTTGAGCCTGGGAAATTGAGACTGTAGTGAGCTGATATCATGACACTGTACTCCAGCCTGGGTGAGAAAGTGAGACTTTGTCTCAAAATAATAATAACAATAATGCCACCATTGCTCAGGATATTTTAGGAACTCCTATGAGGACTCGGGAGAAAATGGAGAATATCTGATTCAGGAGAATGCCACAGAAAGTCGATTAGAATGGGGCCTGATGGATAAATGAATAATGTGATCAAAATTTTTGTGTTTAAAAAACATTTGATTATAAATATGTGACAGATTGCTTTGCACCTGCTCTGAAAGAATTCCAAAATGTGTGTAAGCAAAGGTACCATCTCTGAAGATACCTATTTGAAAGCAAAACATTCATTTAAATACAGCAGCTTTGATGAAACCTTATTTCCAAGACTCCCTTTTATTAGCTTATGTCACAGTTTAGGTTTATTTACCTTCTGAATCTGTACAGGCTGTTCTCTTGGGCATCTAGGTGAAATTTAAAAAAAGAAAAGAAACAGAAAGTATGGTCCCTAGATGGTAAGAACTTCCATCCAGTGGGAGAGATAGGATCCAGAAAAGAAAAAGAAAAAAGGAAAGAAAGGAAAGGAAGGACAAAGGTATGCATGTAAAGAAATATACCTACATACAAATATGGGTGTATTACTGATTCACTCACTAATGTATGTACACACATCAGTGATAAACCAAACATTCTTTTTGCTATTCCTGGGGGAGTATAATCACAGCATTTGGCTGTCCTGCCTTATTAGTCCACCACAACCTAGGTTTCTGTAAATTACAGTGTTGTCAAAATAAGGCTGAATAGAGTATTGTGACTGGCCTATTAAATCTGTTTACCAAAAATGTGTTGGCTGCATCCAAAACTGTTAATAATTCTTGTCATGTAGAATTTACTAATTGCCAACATCTTAATGCTTTTTCAGAGGACTGCAATTACAGATTTGGCTGAGGAGTTCTTATTGTGTTCATGTTTATGGGAAGCGTAGTAACCTGTCTTAACTGGAGAACAAGAGACCAAAAAGTTGGCATGATGTAAGAAGCACTCGAGTGTGTGGTTCCATATGCAGCCGTTGCACAGTCAACAGACCACACGGACAGTTTCTAGCTTCCACTTGACAGAGCTGAGCAGAAAGGCTGGGCCAATGCCGTCATTCAGAAGATGTCATTGGAGTGCTTTTGGTTAAATCAGTATCAAAATATTCATCAAACGGGTCTTCCTTTCTTCTCTCTGCTGTCTTACTAATAACCTTCTAATGAACTTTGCTGGAGTATGATGAAATGTCTTTGACATTCTAACTATGCCCAGATACTTTTTTTAAGGAGAGATGACATAGCGATTCTTGGCAGGCAGTACTTATTGTCTAGATTTTGTCTGGAGACCAACATTATTTGAAGCAGGATAGTGCTCCAGCCATCATTTGGTCTGTACTGTGTCATTTGGGTCACCCTGGATGGTCTAAAACTGTAAGGTTACTGATCCAAAAGGCCCAAGAACTGACAGCCTTCTAGACTGCTATAAAATGGCCTTCTCTGGGCTAACCTAAGAGGGAAGAAAGAGAAAGTACATTCATGAGCTCCCTTCCCTATCAAAGCACTCCACCAACTCAAGCAGTAAGGGAAGAGTGGGCCCAGCCGTGCCAGGTCGGTACACTCCTCCCTGTTCCAGCAGGAATCACAAAGGGGAGTTCTCTCCCCTGCTGCCCCAGGCAGGCTTTCCTGCCCCCTGTGACCAGCCCCTTTTCTCTAAGCTTATGTTCTAGATACCTGACTCCCACCTCCAATCTCAGGTTTTACCAAGAATCTTATCCTGGTTTTGCCCACCCTACTTTGTGGACTTAGAGGGTAAAGAAGGGAACTCTATTTATTGTAAATAGAGACGAGGTATCAAAGTTATTGTGGCTCCCTTGCTTCCCAGATACACCATTTCAGGGGCATGCCTTGTGAGAGGCAGCCAGTCTAGTAGTGAAGGGCACAGTACCTAGAGCATGGCTTCCCGGGTTCAAATGTGTGTGTGTGGCAAACAGGACACTCCAGAAGCCAGGATGTGTGTGTTTGTTTATATAGTTTTCCTTTCCAAAGGCATTTCAGGCAGTTTACAGTAAAAGGGCTCTGGACATTGAAGTGGTGAACTGGAAGTTGTAGCCATGCCTGGGAGCAGAGAGCAACATGCTAAACATGAGAATAATAGGGTTATTTTGATGAAGCTTTCAGTTTAACCCAGTGCATCCAGACAACCAGGGCAACAAGGGCAGCCCAGTGGGTTCCATAATTCTTTCTATCTGATAGATGGAAGGGTACCTCTTCTTCAAGAGACACCCCTGGTACTCCCAATGAGAGCTTTAAAATAACTTGCCAAAATTACATGAGATTTTTAATAATGACTCCAAGGATATAACTAGAGAATGATTCAGTCAGATTCTTTGTAAAAAGCTGTGCCATCTTTTTCCTTGGATGGATGGATGGATGAATGGATGGATGGATGGATGCATGGATGCATGGATAACCACCATGTACTTAATAAATGTTTGATTAGTACATCCTTGGCAGAAAGGGAAGTGGGAAGAGTCCTGGCTGAGATCACAGAGAACCATCTTAGTTCTGGTCTTGTATTGCATAAACTTGTATTGCATGTTATACAGTCTTAGGAAAATGATTTTTCCTTATAGGACCTCAGTTTCCTCAACTATAAACCAACATGTTATTTCTCCTAGTAATTAGACTAATAGTAATGATGGGTGATAATTTTTCTAGATTTTCCCTGGCAATCTCTAATTGTGTGGCCTTGAGCCAGTGTTAATTCTCTCTTAGCCTGTTGTCATTGAGAAACATAGGATTATTGTAAGAATTGAAGAAGATAATTCATGCAAACACTTAGCATAGTGCCTGGTAAATAGTAAGTGTTCACTAAATTATTATCAGACAAGAAGACAAAAGTCTATTTTCCATGCTAATCTGATTTTGCAAACCTTGCTCAATCAGTTGTACCCAAAGGTGCTGAAGGAACTGATCTGTGGCCCCATAAGTTTTCACCTATCCCCTCCCTGAGCTCAAGGAGCTCATTCATTTTATGCATGAAACACTGTAAGTGCAGTGCCTCTGGCCTACAGATTTTTCAAGGGCCTATACAACTATTTGAGACCTGAAAAAAAAAAACCTCATGCATTGCTTCTATAAAAACAAAAGGACCCTGCAAAATCAGAAATCAATATTTAATTATATATTAATAGCAAATACACACCAAGCATTTTGTATGCATTGTTACTATGTATTATGTATGTATCTATTAAGTACTTTTATGGTTATTAGCACATTTAATCTTCACCATGACTTATTGAGCCCCATTTTATTAATACAAGTGAAGAAACTGAGGCATAGAAACATTTAGAAATTTGTCCAAAGTCACATGTTGCCAGGATTTGAATGCAGGCAGCACAGTGTCTACTCTGAATGTATACTTTGCCATATTGCATCTCAGATATCTGCAAAATGTAGCAATATGACAGTTTCTCGTATTCATAAGAAATGTTTTCCGTTTGGAAATGATTTGTAGGCTGGCTTTTCTCATTCTGTTGGAATTTCAGACTGTGCATAACGATTGCTGAGAAATCAGAGCCTCCCCAAAATTAAATGTTACCCTCACTGAATAACTTCAAAAGCGCAGGAAAAAAATAAAGCCTTTCGCAAAAGATTTGAATAGACATTTCTCAAAAGAAGGCATACTCGTGGCAAACAGGCATATGAAAAGGTGCTCAACATCATTATCATCAGAGAAATGCATATCAAAACTATAATGAGATACCATTTTTACCCCAGTTAAAATGGCTTACATCCAAAAGACAGCAAAAACAAATGCTGGTGAGGATATGGAGAAAGGGGAACCCTCGTACACTGTTGGTAGGAATGTAAATAGTTTAACCACTGTGGAGAACAGTTTGGAGGTTCCTCAAAAAGGTAAAAGTTAAGCTACCACGTGATCCAGCAATCCCACTGCTGAGTATATACCAAAAAGAAAGGAAACCAGTCTGTCAAAGAGATATCTGCACTCCTATGTTTGTTGCAGTACTGTTTACAATAGCTAAGATTTGGAAACAACCTAAGTGTCCCTCAACAGATGAACAGATAAAGAAAAGGTGGTACATATACATGATGGAGTACTATTCAGCCACAGTAATGAATGAGATTCAGTCATTTGCAACAATGTGGATAAACTGGAGATCATTATGTGAAGTGAAATAAGCCAGGCACAGAAAGAGAAATATTGCATGTTCTCACTTATTTTAGGACTCTAAACATCAAAACAATTGAACTTACAGACATAGAGAGTGAAAGGATGGTTACTAGAGGCTAGAAACAGTAGTGAGAGTTTGCAGGGAAGGTGGGGATGATTAAGGGGTACAAAAAAAATAGAAAGAATGAATAAGACCTATGATTTGATAGCACAATGAGATGACTATAGTTAATAATAACTTAATTACACATTTTAAAATAACTTAAAGGGTATAATTAGATTGTTTGTAACTGGAAGGATAAAAGCTTGAGGGGATGGATACCCATTCTCTATGATGTGCTTATTTCACATTGCATGCCGGCATCAAAACATCTCATGTACCCCATAAATATATATACCTACTACGTACCCATAAACATTTTTAAAAAGTGAAATGGAAAAAAAATAATTTCAAATTTTTTTATAGCAAAAGTTACATTTTACTTGAGACGAGAAATGCATTTGCATATATTTGATGGGACATTGGTGGAGGCTCTAAAAGCAGACACACCCAGAGTCTAGGAAGATCTTTAACGGACCCTTCCTGTGCCTGACAAAAACACACAAACAAAACATTCACTTAACCAAGGTACTGAGAATCGATAAAGTACAAAGCTCATCACAGGGGTGTTGGAATGCAGAGTAACCAAATAGACCAAATGCTGATGTTCACAGATGAGCTCTCTCTGGCTCTTGGGACAGAAGGCGTGGCTCAAAAGGCAATGCTATGTCTATTGCTAAGTGGGAAGCAAAGCTAGACTCATGTGAAGTCCCTGCCACCCGAGGGAAGAGAGAGCATGGAGGGATAAGGACATTTTTGAGAGTTGCTGACCCTCTGGATTCCCCAGTTCTAGGCACTCCTGTGGGGCTGGCCACCTGATATTCTGACCTCGTCACTCCCTCTTTTGGTGTGGAGTGTCATTAGTGTTAACATCTCAGTTCTTCCCAGGCATCAGTAGCCTGTGCTTGGCCAGGGTGTCTGGAGAACAGATATGGGCACCTCTGTTTGCAACAACTACTCACAAAAAACCAGCTGAGAGCTATGTTGATTGTCCTCATCAGGTCTGATTTGTTTTAATTATCTAGGCTACTGTCTCAGTTCCCGAGGGCTGCCCTAACGAAGTACCACAAACTGGGCAGATTAAACAATAGGAATTTATTGTCTCACATCTGCAGAAGCTACAAAATCAAGGTCAAGGTGTTGGCAAAGTGAATTCCTTCTGAAAGCTGGGAGGGCGATTTGTTCCATGCCTTTCTCCCAGCTTCTGGTGGTTTGATGTCAATCTTTGGTGCTCATTGGCTTGTAAATGCATCACTCCAACCTCTGCCTTCATCTTCATGACATTCTACCTGCCTGTGATCTCTGTGTCCAGATTCCCCTTTTGATATGGATACCATTAGGCCCAACCTAATGACCTTCTTGTAACTTGATTACCTTTTTAAAGATCCTTTCTCCAAATAAGATCAAATTCTGAGATTGGGGGCATTGGGATTTTGACATATCTTTTTTGAGAGAGACACAATTCAACCCAAAACAGATACCTATGTGTTTTAGCTTGTTTTCAAAGCTGGTGTTTGTATGAGAGTTAATTATTCATGCATAAATTTCTGAGATTGTGCATTCAATGTTTTAATGCCCAAAGTATTCACTGTTTCTCTACTCAGCCGTTTAGCCCAAACCCTCTGATAAACTCCGACTGTGTTTTCAAATAAACTCTTTCTCAGCGCTACAGCTCAGTGCCAATTGTGAGCCTCCTCACCCCCAACAGTGGACCACAGGTTGGTGGAGTTGATAAATTTGGCAGCAAACCCCTTTCTCGGTGGGTTTCCCCACAAGAAGCCTGTATCCAGGATGGTGACAAGTGAGGGCAAAATGACTCCCAGAGAGCAGGGTAACAGATTGACATGCTGCTTGCATAGTCCAGGGTTCAAAATTACGAGGTAAGGGTGTACGATAATCATAGCTGAAGTTGTTTTGGAGAATTCTGAGACTACCAATTGAGATGGGTTTGGAGTGTGGTGTCGTGTACTGCATTTATCTCATCTGTAGAGCTTGACAGTTCCTGAGCAGATTAACACAGTTGGAAGATGTACTGGAAGAAGCGTGGAGCTGAATACAAAGCAGCAATGCCTGTTCTGCAGTGACTAGGAGAAAAGGCAAGTTCGTATTCAGGCCCAATAAGCTTGGTAGACAGCTAATACTGTCCAGCTGGGCATACTGTGTCCCAGGACTAAGGAATGGCAATCGTGGGTTATTTGGAAGATTCAATGTCTGCTGGCTAAGAAAAGTAGATGTGGATGAAAGGTTGGTGCACTGAGGGACGTATAAACTCCTAGATCCCAGGTCTTCATTAATCAGGTTTTGGGTTGCTATTTGGGAATGAGAACTATAGATGAGATCATCAGCTTTTCCAAGAGAAGTTAAAAATCAGGAATTTTATTAACATAAAATTTCTAATTTTTAAAATGTTGGCTACTATTTTGGTTTTTGTGTTTTGTTTGTTGGTTGGTTGGTAGATTGGTGGGTTTTAAGATTGAGCAAGCCAAAGAATACATGTCAGTGGGCCACATGTAGCCGTTAGGCTGCTACTTGGAACTCCTCTTCAAAAACCGTCTTCTGTTTCAAAATATTAAAATCTAATGTATTTTAACTCAGCAACCAGCTAGATAGCTGAAGTGGTCTGTCTCTGTGTCCCCACCCAAATCTCATTTTGACTGGTAATCCAAATTGTAATCCCCATGTGTTGAGGGAGGGACCTCATGGGGAATGATTGGATCATGGGAGCAGTTCCCCCATTCTGTTCTTGTGACAGTGAGTTCCCTTGAGATCTGATGGTTTTATAAGAGGCTTTCCCCCTCTTCATTCTGCACTTCTCTCTCCTGTCACCATGTGAAGAAGGACATGTTTGCTTCCTCTTCCACCATGATTGTAAGTTTCCTGAGGCCTCCCCACCTATGCAGAACTGTGAGTCAATTAAACCTTTTTCCTTTATAAATTTCCCCATCTTGGTATTTCTTTATAGCAGCATGAAAACAAACTAATACAGTAGCTATTCTTTACTCCTGCCTTACTCTTTTAGGTTGAGCAAATTCACACCATCAGTAAGATTACTTAGTTCTTGTTATTTGTAAATTTGAAAACCACATATCCATCTGTTAGCTTTAGGAAATCTGAATCTAAAAACATGCAGCAGTAAACCATTAGGGGGTGTGTGGGTCTCCACAGTATCTTGTAGACATGTGCCTGCACCCACCTCGCCAAGACAGCTGCTCACTTCACACCTCCCTAATGAGACAGTTCTGTGTGTCACCCACAAGGGCAGTGGAAATTGGGGAACCCCAAGCCTTTTGTTGTGATCACTATTATTATTATCAGCATCATTATTAGAACAGTGATAATAATAGCTTTCAGTCACTAATTGTCTTCATATATTATGCCACCTCTGTTAAGCCTATTGTTGAAGGTAATCCGCACAGTAGCCTGCAAAGGTAGGTGCTGCTGTCTCTGTTTCCAGGTGAGGAAGCTGACTTAGCCACTGAATCGCGCAGGGAGTTAATATGATAGATCAGGGAATTTAAGCTATTTCTCAGAGGTTTTATAGTTTTTTTCTTTTTTTTTTTTTTTTTTTTACTTCATAGTTCACTGGGGAGGTGGAGGGGATATGCCCCTATAATTTTGCATTTTAAAAATTTTTGTAAAAGTGTACAAGTAAAGCTAACTTTTTTAGAGATATTAGCAACATTTCAAGTCAAAACAAAAAGAAAAAGAGAAAGAAGAGAAAGAAAAGAAAAATAGAAGCATTTCCTATTATGTTACTATCTAGTCTAATACTTCATGGAAAGGAAAGCCAAAAGAGGGTCACCTGCTGCCTGAGAAGAGTTGGCAGTAGCTGGGATCTCAGTTATCAGTCAGCTCTCAAGACTGAGCCTGCCTGAGGCAGCCAGCATGGAAATGTGTTCACACATACAAAACTGATGAATTTTACAAAGTGGGGATTTGAAAATCCAAGAAGTTCAGATTAGAATGTAACAAATGGAGAGGGACTCCGCATGACTAAAATAGATGGAGCACAGAGTATCCTCCTACAGAAGAAGGGAAGAAACAATGCAGCACATCAGGAAGATAAATACCTCCTGCCTTCCCTTTCCAGGTCCAGGGAGAAGTGAGTCATGGACCATGCCAGAAGAGACTGTTGCCTCCCTGTCAGGCTCCGATACTTGCAGTTGGTAGCCTCCACTTTGGTAGGAAATGAGTGTGCATTAAGCATCATTTCTGCCCAAATTATTTTTATTATTATTTCAAAACTAACCTGGAAGTTCCACCTTGGAGCAACTTGTTTTAATATTTTGTGGACATCTTAAGTCAACAGCTTCACTGGTTGGGTCCAAATCCACAGTTGGACACTCCTTCAGCTGTACATTCTCCTGTGCTCACAGCATCTCCTGCTTTTCAAAAGAGCTGATTTCACAGAGCCGTTATACATCAGTGAGTGATTATGTTTGATTGAAACAAAATAAAGGAGAAGTTTTCTATGTCAATATTATGTTCCTACTTAGAGAAAATTGAAAATAGAACTTGAGAAGGCAAGGACCTTAAACTAAATGCAGAAGCTCATGAGTGAGAATTTTTCCATTCCTGATTTTTTTTTCCAGGTAAAAGAGTCACTTAATTAATATGTACAAGGTGATCACTGTGTCCTCAGAACTATCCTGGAATTCCATTACGAATAAAAAACAGTTCCTGCCTTTGGGTAGCTTTTCACAAATCAAAAGTCACTGAGTAAACTCCATGGACAGCTACTTGTACAGTGTGTTGTGCTAGGTTTGGGGATGGGGGTAAAAATAAATCTAATGCTGGCTGCGCATGATGACTCACGCCTGTAATCCCAGCACTTTGGGAGGCCGAGGCGGGAGGATCATGAGCTCAGGAGATTGAGACCATGGCTAACACGGTGAAACCCCGTCTCTACTAAAAATACAAAAAATTAGCCGGGTGTGGTGGCAGGCGCCTGTAGTCCCAGCTACTCGGGAGGCTGAGGCAGGAGAATGGTGTGAACATGGAAGACAGAGCTTGCAGTGAGCTGAGATCGCACCACTGCACTCCAGCCTGGGTGACAGAGCGAGACTCCATCTCAAAAATAAAATTAAATTAAATTAAAAATAAATAAATAAAGCTAATGCTTATTCTACAACTGACTTGCTGCCTTTCAAGTGAGTTCCTGGGTCTCAGGTTCCTCACTTGTGGAAGGCAGAATAACAGTTCCTTCCTTGTACATCTCATAGGGACGTCGTGTATATCACACAGAATAATGTCTGTGCAGCCCTCTGAAATCATTATGCAGTCCCCATCCTTAAGAAACCTGCTTTGAGGTCAGGGATACATGACAAAGAAATGTAAAATGACCAGAGAAGACCCCTGGGTGGTCTGTGTTCAAGTACCAACTGTTTGGTGGTTGACTTCAAATGCCATTGGAAAGAGAAGCTAAAAATGGAACTGTTTGGTAAAAGTATGGATTTTTCAAAATATTTAGACATTTCGTGTTTTATAGCATCTCTGTATCTGCCATCCACATGTGTTGAAATTGATGCGCTGAACATTCTTTACCATGTATCCTGAGGAAGGCCCGTTCCATTAGGATTCCCCCAAAGGCAGTCTAGCTGCTTGGGCTTCAGCGTGGCATACAGAATATGGAGGGAACATTGGGGAGGGGCCCCTACCAGTTCCCCAATGTGTACCTCAGTGCCATGCTAAGGGATTCACCTAACTCCTTGGGAAGGGCTATTTCCTACCTTTGATTAACTATGTACCTTTAAATTTTAGAGTAGGTCTTGGATCTATGCACCTGTGTGAGTATGGTGATTATCTAGATTTTAATCTGATTCTGCCTGCCACAGGCAAGTGAAAATGGAGCTTAAGGTACCTGGGGAAAATGTGTGAGTTATGATGGTTGCTTTCTAAATATGAAGGGAAATGTTCCTTATACCAAATTTCATATTCCAGAGAATATGCACACACTATACATTAATTTAATAAGATCACAATCCCAGAAAAGAGATAATGTGACTTACTAGCTCTTTAAAAGGTTCGGTGACTTGTGTAAACCATTACACTCATTGTGGATCCCACCATCCATGGTTCACAGCCCAAAGGGAATGTAGTTTGACTACGTCATGGTTTACATTTTCAGTTTGTGAAGAATAAATGATTGAGACTGAGTCCCAGCTGGTCTCCAGGATATACATATTTCCGTGGAAAACTGAAAGAGCACAGAAACCAAATGTAGAGATAGCAGACAATTTTAGCTGCGTAGTTCAGTTTCCATCAGGCCTGTTTTGGTCTATTATAGACCTGACCATGAGAACAAAAGCATCTTCTCTCACCAGACTAACAGCTGTTTCTCTCTTCTAGTGTTCTGTTTCCTGTGGTGGTGGAGTGCGGATTCGCAGTGTCACATGTGCCAAGAACCATGATGAACCTTGCGATGTGACAAGGAAACCCAACAGCCGGGCTCTGTGTGGCCTCCAGCAATGCCCATCTAGCCGGAGAGGTCTGAAACCCAACAAAGGCACTATTTCCAATGGAAAAAACCCACCAACACCTGAGCAGGACCCCGTAAAGCCCGTCCCTCTACCTACATCCAGGCCCAGAATGCTGACCACACCCATAGGGCCTGAGTCTATGAGCACAAGCCCTGCAGCAATCAGCAGCCCTCGTCCTACCACAGCCTCCAAAGAAGGAGACATGGGTGGGAAACAGTGGCAAGATAGCTCAACCCAACCTGAGCTGAGCTCTCGCTATCTCATTCCCACTGGAAGCACTTCTCAGCCCATCCTCACTTCCCGATCTGTGAGCATTCAGCCAAGTGAGGAAAATGTTTCCAGTTCAGATGCTGGTCCTACCTGGGAGGGAGGCCTTGTAGCTACAACAAGTGGTTCTGACTTGTCATCTTCCCGCAACCCTATGACTTGGCCTGTGACTCCATTTTACAATACCTTGACCAAAGGTCCAGAAATGGAGATTCACAGTGGCTCAGGGGAAGACAGGGAACAGCCTGAGGGCAAAGATGAAAGCAACCCTGTAATATGGACCAAGATCAGAGTACCTGGAAATGATGCTCCAGTGGAAAGTACAGAAATGCCACTTGCACCTCCACTGACACCGGATCTCAGTGGGGAGTCCCCGTGGCCAACCTTCAGCACAGTAATAGAAGGACTGCTCCCCAGCCAAAGGCCCAGTACTCCCAAAACTGGCACACCCAGAGTTGAGGGGATGGTTACTGAAAAGCCAGCTGACACTCTACTCCCTCTGGGAAGAGACCACCAGCCAGAACCCTCAGGAAAGACAGCAAACCATAGCCATCTGAAACTTCCAAACGACATGAATCAAACAGAAAGTACTGAACCAGTCCTGACTGAGGAGGATGCAACAAGTCTGATTGCCGAGGGCTTTTTGCTGAATGCCTCCAATTACAAGCAGCTCACAAATGACCACGGCTCTGCACACTGGATCGTCGGAAACTGGAGCGAGGTAAGACATTTCCTACCCAAAGCCTGGTGTTACATGGAAAAAAGCTAGGAGTGTTAAATTCATATGAAAATTTCAAAATGAACTTGCATTACTGTGAAAACAAAAGGAATCAGTCAGACCATGCCCTCACCTCCCTCCTTACCCCCCTAACTCTCCAAATGGAAAAAATAAAATTATATAAATTACATAACTTGTGAAGTTTTATAGATATATTGTCTAGCTTTTAATCTGGTTCTACCTGCCACAACCAAATGAGAGTTCCTGCCTTGTACATTTCATAGGGATGTTGTGTATATCACACAGAATAATGTCTGTGCAGCCCTTTGAAATCATTATGCAGTCCCCATCTTTAAGAAACCTGTTTTGAGGTCAGGGATACAAGACAGAGAAACGTAAACTGACCAGTGAAGACCCCTGGGTGGTCTATGTTCAAGTGCCAGCTGTTTGGTGGTTGACTTAAAATGTCATTGCAAAGGGAAGCTAAAAATTTATATATAGGGAAGGAGAACAAATGCAGTGAGATATACTGAAACGTACCCTGAACTAAGCCAGGAAGCCTGGGCAGTCGGCTGTGTAATCACGGCAAATTCATCTATCTTTCTGAGCCTTTTTTTTTTTTTTTTTTTTTTTTTTTTTTTTTTTGCCTACAGAATGATAAGGCAAGTGTAGATTATCTCTAATGTTCCTTCCAGCTATAAACTGCAATGATCCTATGATGAAGGACGACTGAAAAGGCCTGAGTTCACATTTCAATAAAAAACGTAGTTTTGAGACATGGTTTAAAATTGTGAAGTAATCACAGATAGAATGGAAACCTAACACAAAACTTGTTAAAATAATTGTATAGCTCGCCATATCAGTGATTTTTTTTTTCCTTTACTTTTTGGTTTGTTTGAGTGCTTGCTTTTAAAAAATTCATTTTGGCTTATTGAAAGAATTGTAATATAGAGGAAGAAGAAAATAAGCATGATGACATCATGCTAGCCCCTATTTTCATGCTCCAGAAATTTGGCTAGATATTTGTCTTTCCATTTCTAGAACTAATTACATCCTTTGAAGCATCAAAATCATTTCTCACCTATTTGAAATCTGAATATGCAGTATACAAACTTGTTAATATAATGTAACAATGCAAAAGAGGACTTTGCAGCAAAGTAATCACATGTTCAAATCATTCAGCATTTTTATGACATTTCATGACTCATCTCCCCAGCTAAAGGGAAGTAAACTATTAGCAGCTAATATAAAAATAGCAATTTTCAGTATAACAATTTATAAAACATGTAATTCACAAACCATTTTCACAGGTAGTCTCTTATTTTTCCCTTTTGATGGTCCTGATGAGTAGGTAAGTGTCTCACTGATACCAATTTACAAATAGAAAAAGAGATTTGTAACAGTTAACTGATTTCTCCAAAGACACAATTGGATGACGAACCTTCTATCACTTCCCACTCTGATCTGCTATCTCTCTAGTGGATTTTAGCACCAACTGACAACTATACAAAATTCTGTTATATAAATTAATCAACATCATTGGTCATGGAATTGACTAGAAGCAATAAATAGGTAAATTCAAACCATCTCCAAAATTTCTTGCATTAAATAACATAATTGTTTGCATTTGAGCTATGTTTTCACTTTGATTTATGTTTGATTTCTAAAATGAGTTATCACATTTTCTGTCATCTTATCATCTCCATTTAGAGGTAAAGAATTCTGATTCAGAGATAGAGAAGATTTTCATGCTTACAGTAAGCCAATTTGTTGAAGGAAGGAGATGAATGGGTCTCATGACTCCTGACATTTCAGTCCTGTTTCTTTCCTAATCAGTTTCTTTCCTAAGCATGCATCAGGCTTTATAAGCATGATTTTATGCTAATGAGCATAAATTCTCTCATTTAATCCTTACCACGGGCCCAGGAGATTGGTAGTATTTTCCCTATTGCAGAGGCAAGGAAACTGAAGCTGAGAGAATTTAAGTGGCTAGCCAGAATTGTACAAACCTGTGAGCTACGGGAATTTGAACTCAGACAGATGGGCTTCAGAACCCATGACCCCTGGCTCTGCAAATCAGAAAATATTACCATCCTCTGTGTCTTTGATTTTATTTGTTTCTTCTTTGGTCATATTACATATGAAAATAATGCCAGTTATGTGGTGGCCTTGGGTAGACAAATGAGAAAATCACATAGTTCACAAGGAGGTTCTTTAAAATAACTTGGAGGCCACTCATGGTTACTTGAGTTCACAGGGGCAAATTGTCCCTCTATTACCACAGTGGGTCCAGGCTAGATGTTTTGAAACAAAATGGATCTGTTTAGGTGTTTTTGAAGTGATAGCGTTCGGATTCCCCCAAAGGCAGTCCAGCTACTTGTGCTTCAGCATGCCCTGCAGAATGCGGAGGGAACACTGAGGAGAGGCACCTGCCAACACCTGTCAAACAGTACTCTCAAGATATATATTTTCTTCCTAAATCATGGTATCCCTAAAGGGCAGATAAGCAGGACTACTGTCTTCCTTCAGTCGACACGGTTTAGACAGTGTGTGGCTTCTGTGGACTGAAAAACAAAGAAAACAAGTTGTAGAAGTGGAGGCTACTAATTAATTTGTATTTTGATATTTAGTTAATGGCAATAAGGTCTGAAAGCACTTACAATTAATGACACTGTGGGCCATGAGAATAAAACAGCCTAGGTCAAACAGAATAGGAAAGAGTAGACGATAAAAGGCATACGTGTAGGATTGATATCAGAACCATTCAAATACAAATGACATGTGTGCGTATGCATATGTAATTAGAAATCACACTTGCCTACATTCACACACATTAGGAGGGCTAGGCTTCTGTAACAAATAAAGCCCAACGAGTAATGGCTCACCAGAAGAGATGTTGACTTCTCAGTCATGTGGCAATACAAGGTGATTCCAGTCTGCAGTGCTGATGGTAGAGGATGGTGCAGTCATTGGGGAACCCAGGCTGACAATGGCTCTACCATCTTCCCATCATCAAATTTGCCCTGGGGTCACCATCCCAGTCAATCAGAAAGGGAAGAGAGCATAGAGGCACTCCTGCAGGAGGTTGTATGCCCCAAGCCTTGAAGTGCGACAAATCACTTCTGCCTACATTCCATTGTCTAGAACTAGGTCACGTGATGAAACCGAACTCAAGGAAGCTGGGAAATGCAACCCAATTATGTGTCCAGAAGAAGAAAAAGGATCATGGCAAATACCTAGCACTCTCTGCCGCTGACTGTAGGGAGCCTGTTCCGAAGCAATGAGGATTTTGACCTGTTGGGAGGTTATTGCAATAGTCCAGATGAGGCATGAGAACTATAAGAAGAATGTTCAGGATGAAGAGGGGAAAATATATCTAATATATATTTGAACTTAAAATCAGGGTTTGTAAATAATTGGATATGGGGAAGGAACAAGAGAGAGGAGAAGAGAAGGAGTCTGTCACTGACTCATTGACTTTTTTTTGAGACAGGGTCTCACTCTGTCACCCAGGTTGGAGTGCAGTGGTTTGATGATAGCTCATCACAGTCCTGAACTCCTTGGCTCAAGCAATCTTCCCACCTAAGTCTTCCGAGTAGATAGGAACAGGTGCCAACCACTGCACCCAGATAATTTTTTTATTATTTTTTGCAGAGATGGGAGTCTTGTTATGTTGACCAGGCAAGTCTGGAACTCCTGGCCTCAAGCAAAACTCTGCCTCAGCCTCCCAAAGTGCTGAGATTATTGGCATGAACCACTATTCAATTTGGGTTTTTGGCTATTCCATTTGAATTGACTGTCATTGGCTATTCAATTTGAATCAACTATTTAATTTGAATTTTTGTTTGCTGGATGGTGCTCCTATGAATTGAAATTGTCTCTAAAAACAAAATGGTTGTATGATGACCCAGATATTAGTTTTTTTCCCGTCCTCTTATCTTTTCATTCATCACCAAAACCCAGAGCAGTTGTGGAATTATGGAATTTAAGTGTGTTTTAATTATTTTGTCTTGAGAATATTTAATACATGTTAATTAATTGATAAATGTTAATTGATTTAATGAGACATTACTATATCCGTGCAAACTAAGCCAAAATAAAGTACACATCAACTATGATTACTGTTTGAGCTCAAAGGTTAATTAACACGTTTTGATTATAGTAAATCAAAATACAAAGAATTAATTCTATCTCAAACGTCAGTATCTGACTTTGACAGAAATAAACTATTATTGAATACATTATAGCTCACAAAAAAAACAAAACAATAAAAAAAACCTGGCAACAACAGTGGAACCATTAACAGCTATTAATTCCTGGCAGTTTGGCTGGAAAAAGAATATTGGCTCAGATTCTAGAGTTTTCAAAGCCGTAAGGACTATTACTAGAATAGAGCTCCGCATTCGGCAGGAGTCCCCCCTTGTGACAGGGCCTGGTGCCTGCTCCCTTTGTGCATGTTGTGAGAGAAAATGTTTAATAAATAGAACTGAAGGCCAGCGCAGTGGCTCACACCTGTAATCCCAGCACTCTGGGAGGCTGAGGTGGGTGGATCACTTGAGGTCAGGAGTTCGAGACGAGCCTGGGCAGCATGGCAAAACCCTGTTTCTACAAAAAATATAAAAATTAGTCAGGCGTGGTGGCGCATGCCTGTAGTCCCAGCTACTCAGGAGCCTGAGGCATGAGAAACACTTGAATCCGGGAGGCAGAGGTTGCAGTAAGCCAAATTCAAGCCACTGCACTCCAGGCTGGGTGATAGAGTGACACCCTGTCTCAATAATAATAATAATAATAATAATAATAAATAACTGTCAGAGAAGTCATGGTTCAGAATGAAAACGCTGAGTTTTGAGTTCCTCACTGTCCTTGATTTTTATTTCTGCCTATTCCTGAAGCTATTTCTTTGGGGTTGCCTCTCTCCATAATGAGTCACTTATCTCCCATTCACCACATCTTAGAGCCCGTAGAATCACCATTTATATCAATTTTCCTCTGTCCTACAGAAAAAGAAATTGTAATCGTTTTTCAAGTCAGTGTCACCTTATCATTCCTGTCCTCTCCTCTTTATGTCCGTTGTTAGTCTAAGGCCCAGTGGTTTCTAATCTGATGGTAGGAGGAATTTACAGATGAGGGAAGATGCTTTTGTTTGTTACAACAACGTGGGGAAGAGGCTGCAACTAGCATTCAATGTCTGAGAGGCATGAATGATAAAAGTCTCGTGACATTCAGCAAAGTCCCTTATAAGGAAGAATTGTTGAGTCCCAAATGCCAGTGGTGCCCAACAGATGAGAGTGAAGGACCTCAGTTACTACTCCTGCTTAGAACACCTGCCCTTGCCTCCTTGCTGGTCTACACATCTCCAGCCTCTGCCTTCTCCTATCTTTTCCACACACCGTTGCACAAGACATGAGTCTGCCAAATTCATCCTCCAAAAAGCTATTCTAATCATTCCAAACTCCTGCTCTAAGGCTTTGATATCTCCTCATTTCATACTTGTTCAGATAAAATCTGCTGTAACCCAATATCCAACAGCCTTCCCAGGCTTACATAATCAAGCTTTCAAAACGTACTGCCTCCTGCTTTTCTTCATCCATGCTAAGCTTCAACAGCTCAGTTGCCTTAAACCTCCTGCCTCTCCCAGTCTGGGGTCTCTGTTCATGCTGGTTCCTCTCCCTGGAATTTCCTTTCCCTTCTCCTCTGCCCTTTTAAATCCTACCTGTTCAGGATCAAGCTTTGAGTCTGATCTTACACAAAGCTTCTCCTGATCCCTAAAACAGGAAGTGATTTGTAAAGTTCCTTCGGTGTGATCTGAAATCACTCTTGCAATGTCCTCCCGCCTTCTGGCCTGTGGGAGTCTGTCCACAGCCCCACTGGACACAGCACGTTCCTTTAATTGTGTTTTCAAATATTAAGTAATTGATATAAAAGCTGAGCTAACACTGTAAGTAGGTATAAACCTTGAAGCCAGACTTTCTGGGGTTTAGTCCTGACTCAGTAAATTACCAGCTGTACATCCTCACTCTACCTCATTTCCCTCGTCTATGAAATGAGGATGATGATAATGCCCAACTCATATGACTTAGGAGATAAAAGGAATAACTCTGTGTAAGGTACTCAGAAGAGTGTCGGGCACATAGGAAGTACTCAGTAAGTGTTTGCTCTGATCCATATTTACAAAACAGAGAATTCAGTGCTATGCAGCATGCATGGGTATGGCTCTTATTTTGATAGAGACTCACCTGTCATTGAATTGCCTCATCATTCAGTCAGATCCCTTGGGCCAGTCAGTTAACTGTAAACTGTGGTCGTATAGAATGGAAGTGACAGCACAATTTTCCACAGCATTTCAGAGCAGTGTTCATATGGTGCTGATGTGACCCCGAGCATCAGTTCCAATCCTGAACACCTGGACACTGACCCTTGACTTGGTTAGTCAGTCACCACAGGGTCACTGGGTGTAATGAGCCCTCATCCTCCAGCAGGCCAGCCCAGGTTTACTTTCATAGCAGAGGCACGGGTCCAAGAGCAAGAATGGAAAGCACCAACTCTTGAGAACTGGAACAGCATCATCCACTGCATTCTGTTGGCCAAGGCAAGTCACAAGAACAGCCCTGATTCAAGAGCCGGAGAAATAAATTCCACCTCTGGATGAGAGAAGCTACAAAGTCCCCTTGCAAAGAGCATGGGTTTAAGGAAGTATGAACGACGCAGGCCATTAGTGCAATCAATCTATAGCACTTCAGCTGTTATCTCTATTACCTAGATACATAATATGATACAAAGGAGAAAGTGCCAGGAACTTAACAAAAGAAATCAAATCCTAAAGAATTTTAAGGAGAATGTATTACCTCTATAACTGACCCACTTGGAAAAGATGATGATGTAGTAGAAAATAATTTTGACTTTTCTCTTTCTGTGATCTACAGATTATCTACCTAAGAACTCTATTATGTTATATATGTGTTATAACACAAGAATGTGCACAAAATGAAACATAAAATTATATGGAGAGTGAAGGCTGGGCGCGGTGGCTCATGCCTGTAATCCCAACACTTTGGGAGGCCAAGGAGGGCAGATCACCTGAGGTCAGGAATTTGAGACCAGCCTGGTCAATTTGGTGAAACCCTGCCTCTGCTAAAAATACAAAAGTTACCTAGGTGTGGTGGCACTCACCTGTAATTCCAGCTACTTGAGAGGCTGAGGCAGGAGAATTGCTTGAACCTGGGAGGCAGAGGTTGCAGTGAGCCGAGAACATGCCACCACACTCCAGCCTGGGCGACAGGGCGAGACTACATCTCAAAAAAAAAAAAAAAATATATATATATATATATATATATATATATATATATATATATGGAGAGTGAAGATACAACAAGAGAAACATAAGTCTGGTCTTTATTTACAGCCTATCAAACCTTAAGCATGTCATAGATGGAACCTCCACCCTGTCTTTTTTTAGTTCAGCACAATGTTTTGCTCGTCCAGAAACAGCCCCTTTTAATGAGGATGAGCAGCGGAGAGGGGATGCAAGAAAAATCAGTTACAGGAAAGAATCAGGTACATAAAAGGGAACAAATTACGTGGTGGACATTTGCATCGTTTTCAAAGTGACCCCCTGCTAAACCTGAGATATTTAAGAATTATAAACAAACAGAAACACTTTGAGGGGAATGAGCTGAGCTGTATGTGTGGCAAAAGGCGACTGAATTCTTCACCACCAGTGGATTGAGGGATGAAAAGCATCATGCTATAACATCTTTCTAACTCCAAGCGTGATCTGAGGACCAACAGCATCGGCAGCACCTGGGAGCTTGCTAAAAGGCACAGTCACCTCCCCTTCCCAGATCTACTGAATCAGAATCTGCATTTAGCAAGGTCCCCAGGTGATTCATATGGTCCCTAAGGTTTGAGGAGCACTACTGTAACAAATATTGTTCTGAGTTTTAGAGACAGAAAACCCTTTGGGCAGGTCAGTTCTGAAAGCCTGTCTCTTCATCTACACCATAATGATACCAGTCTACAACGCAGGTTTGTCACGGAGGGAAATAGGTGAGATAGTATCCTTCAGTGTTAGAGAGGAAAGGCAAGGGGCAGACACCTAGACCTGACATCCACTGTGAACAGCATTGGTAGGAAATGTGGCAGCTTCTCTGCAGCCCCCTGGGCAATCATGCCAGGATAGTTAATTTTTTTTTTTCTTTTGAGACAGGATCTCACCCTGGCACCCAGGCTGGAGTGCAGTGGTGCAATCATAGCTCACTGCAGCCTCAAATTCCCAGGTTCAAGCAGTCCTCACCACCCAGCCTCCTAAGTAGCTAGGAATGCAAGTACACAATACCACACCTGGCTAATTTTTAAATTTCTTTAGAGATGGGTTCTCCCTATGTTGCCCAGGTGATCTGAAACTCCTGGGCTCAAAGGATCCTCCTGCCTCAGCCTCCCAAAGACTGAGGCATGAGCCACTGCACCTGGCCTGCCAAGATAAGTTTTAAAGGGAAGCAAATTTCCATTTGCATTGGATTTTTCTTCCACATACAAATCAGGGTTTCTCAACCGTGGTTGTTTGTTAAAATCAACTGGGGAGTTATTTTTAATACTGAGCATCCCTGGGTCCTACCCCAAGAGATTCAGATTAATTTCTGTGGGTGGGGTGTCCCAAGTGTTGGTAATTTTTAAAAAGCTCTATGGGCAGTGTTAGTGAGCAGCCAGGACTGAGAACTGACTCCAGGATCCTAGCAATGGGGCATGTGTGGGAAGGTGACACTCAGCCTCTGTCATCTCTCTCCTTCCCTGCCACAGTGCTCCACCACATGTGGTCTGGGGGCCTACTGGAGAAGGGTGGAGTGCAGCACCCAGATGGATTCCGACTGCGCGGCCATCCAGAGACCTGACCCTGCAAAGCGATGCCACCTCCGTCCCTGTGCTGGCTGGAAAGTGGGAAACTGGAGCAAGGTAACTTATCAGGCTTGGCAGAGTCTTGGAGGTAGAGAAGGTGGGGATGGATTGGGGAGGGAATCTTATATAAGCACTTGCCAAAGTCGAGTGTTTTTCTACCTTTCTGTTTCCCTTTTGCGTCTTATAAAATCAGGGATGAGTAAATCATGGGCATTACCATAGGCCTACTTCAAGTTACACAAAAGTCTTAGTAGTACAGTTTTTATTAACCCACATGTGGTAACCCACCTGTCCTTTCTCTTATAAGGTAAACCAGAAAAGTTAAGTTTGGATTATCAATTGCTTCTCCAGCATGCAATGCTATTTCTATATTACTTCAATTTAGCATTTTAATGAATAATCCTATATTATCACATATATAATTAAATCATGAATCACCTGTGCTTTACAAAGCAAATATACAGTTTAATCTTCCAGACCCAAAATGAAAAGAAAGCTGAGATATAAAGAATAATTGGTCTTTAAAAGCGTACTCCCCGCACTGATCTTCTTATTTATTTTTATTTTTATTTTTTTGAGACAGATTCTCGCTCTGTCACCCAGGCTGAAATGCAATGGCGTGATCTAGGCTCACTGCAACCTCCGTCTCCCGGGTTCAAGCGATTCTCATGCCTTAGCCTCCTGAATAGCTGGGATTACAGGCATCCACCACCACGCCAGGCTGATTTTTGTATTTTTAGTAGAGATGGGGTTTCACCATGTTGGCCAGGCTGGTCTCGAACTCCTGACCTCAAGCGATCCACCTGCCTCGGCCTCCCAAAGTGCTGAGATTGCAGGCATGAGCCACCGTACCCAACCATACTGATCTTTTTGAAGTGCAATTTTACCATCTTTGCTAATCTTACTGTGATTACTCATTTTGCTGTGCTGTCTGCATAGTTCCTTGTGAAAAGAATGTATCTGGTTTTCAGATTAGTTAGCCTTGGTGCTTTGAGACACTAACTAGGCCTGATCTGCTTATCATGGCTGGACTAGGGCTTAGCCAGCCCTTGGGGGATAATTCAGGGCTCTAAGACACTGGTCAGCGGTGAGATTGAGGGTCAGTTGGCAGGTAGGGAGTACAGAGGTGTGAGCTGTGCATATACCTGTTTGCCATACATGCTCAACTCTAGGAAGCCTGGTCCACCCCTGTCTTCTCTCCAGGAAGATGGTTCCTCTTGATAGCTGAGACACAGGAGAAAGGAAAAGAAAGAGCTATCCAAGAGGTTTAGGGTAGATGATGTCACCTCTAGACATTTGTTTCTTCATCTAGTGAAGAGCTCATGTCCCCAGACAAACAGGACCCAGAGGTGTTGCACTGGGCATTTCTGTCTCTGGTTCTCCTGGCAGACTTAGCATCAGACAGGAACATGGGATGCTCCTGTCTGATGGTTGGTCTTTAGGACCCTTTCCCAAAGCAAGGCTCTGGTCTTTGGAAGAGAGGGGCTGTGAGGCTACTCCTTGAGAAAATTACCACCTTCTTTCTCCTTCTATATCATTTTTCTTTCAAGAATCAATACTGGTCTTTTTTATTTCTCTTCCAATTCATAACAAACTCAGAATCCAACAAGGACTGAAAGTTTGGCTACAACTTCTCTTCCATATCCAGAGGAATCTCAGGAAACATCTCATATACCTGAGCTTGCCAAATGTTGACCAAGTCTTAAATTCCACTTTCCTCTCACTGGGAATAGTCATTTCGCTGGAAATTACATGGCTCATGAAAAGGGCAGATGTGTGAAATAGCTTGCGTTTTGAAAAGGTCAGCTCCAGCCTGAGGGACTCTAGCCAGTGCAAACCCTGGATGAGAGATCAGCAAGCTCATCTCTGGGGTCCGGCCTCCTAAGGAAAGCCTGGCTTGACTCATTGCCTGGCCTATAGGGTCTCTCTCATGCCTCTCTCTCTCTCTCTCTCATGGCCTATAGGGTTGCAGATATATTGGTGAATCTCTGTAGTGCCCTGAGTGGTTTTGTAGGAGTTATTTCCAACATATCATCAAATTCAGCTAGAATGAGGTAACTGCTATATCTAAAATCTAATCCTCAAAATTACTCTATTCCTACCAGTAAAGAAAGTGTCTCTTTTATTAGATAACAGATGAACCTTATATCAAAGACACTATTTAACCACTGATTGTCAGTTGCCCTGATTTTTGTTTTTTCTGACTACTATTATGGGTATTGCATACATCAGCAGTCCCTAACCTTTTTGGCACTAGAGACCAGTTTTGTGATCTCTACAAAATTCTTTTCCACGGACTGGGGAAATGGTTTTGGGATGATTCAAGCATGTTACATTTATTGTGTACTTTATTTCTATTATTATTACATTGTAATACATAATGAAATAATTACACAACTCACCATAATGTAGAGTCAGTGGGAGCCCTGAGCTTGTTTTCCTGCAACTAGACGGTCCCATCTAGGGGTGATGGGAGACAGTGACAGATCATCAGGCATTAGATTTTCATAATGAGTGTGCAGCCTAGATCCCTTGCATGCACACTTCACAATAAGGTTTGCATTCCTATGAGAATCTAATACTGCTGCTGATCTGACAGGAGGTCGAGTTCAGGCAGTAATGTGAGTGATGGGGAGCAGCTGTAAATACAGATAAAGCTTTGCTTGCTCACCTGATGCTCACCTCCTGCTGTGCAGCCTGATTCCTAACAGGCTGAGATATAACAGACTAGGGATTGGGGACCCCTGGCATACATGGCTTATCTTTCCTAGAGATATTAACTTAAATTTTATCTCAAATCTTGATTATTGTGACCCCTTCTTCTAATTAATATTTTTTTTGAGGTGAAGTCTCACTTTGTCACCCAAACTGGAGTGCAGTGGCCCAGTCACATCTCACTCCAGTCTCAACCTCCTGTGCTTAAACAATACTCCTGCCTCAGCCTCAAGTAGCTGGAGACCCCTTTTTCATATGGATATCTGAAGTCCACATCATGTGCTAGGAAAGATTTGAAGGCCTTCCCTCTCAGCTTCATTAATTCTGATAGGCTTTTTATGCTCTCTTTGTGACAGACCTCCAAAATCTAGAGCAGGAAAGAGGATCCCTGGTTTTGCCTTTAAATATCCAGAGAGTTTAGATTCTGCCAAATTGATCATTTGCCTTTTCACAGATACTTTCTCAGAAAGAAAAATTCTAATTTTACCTGAAATTTTCTGCATTATTCCAGCAATCTCTCCTCCAGATCCAGAAACACTTTAATTCTTGTAGGATGACAGGGTATGCTGCAGCCTCACCTGAACCCACAGGTATCATACCTGAGGCATCCAGGTTACTCACCAGGAACTTCTACCACTGTGATTGCGGTCTGGATTGCGGTTGTTTTACTGGCTTATTTCTCTAATACGATACTTCTTGATGAAGCCTGATAGAACTGCTGTAAACATTTTCTCATATACATGTGTCAGGTTTATGACTATACCAAAGGTCATGTTGCAGTCCGAAGGGAGTGGGTGGATGAGCAGAAAGAACACTCGGGGGCCGTAGGCTGGTGAAAGATTATTTTATTCAGCACCAACTCTCATCAGCAGCTTTCTCACACTGCCCACCCCATCTCGGCTGCTTAGTCTGGCTCCCACATACAGCTGCACGGCTGACTCTCCCTTGCTTTCAGGGTCAGCAGCTTAACTCTTTCTTTTTCTCTGGGCATGAGCGAGTCAAGCTGTGTCCTGGCTCCCCTCTGTCCATCTTTGCAGATGGACAGCTTTGGCTCTCTCTCTTTCTCTTGGTGCCAGCGTGACCGCACAGTGTCAAACAGGGCAGTTATACCTTTTACATACAACAGTGGCTTAGAGCCAAGTGATGGCATGGCCTTCCCATGTTAGGGCTACATGGCTGTGATAACAAGTGGAGTTACACACCTGCACTCTAAACTTGCTGAGTCACACAGGATGTAAACAGCCTACCTCGGCCTATCCTTCACCAAATCACAGCCATGTTCCTTACAACATGACGGAGAACTGAGACATTCAGATCTCTACCTTTCCAGTTTCTGGAAGTAGTTTATCACAGTGGCTTGCTTCCTCTTCATGCATTAATCTGTCTGAAACAAAATCAAAGTTGTCATCCTCAGGTTTGTCCCAGAGGCAGTCTTGTAAAAATGCAGTTCTGCAGTATTGAATCGCAGAGGGGCTTGACTTGGAATCAGACGGATCTGGGATAATAACCCTACTCTGTCACTAATCAGCACGTGACACTGGCCATTCATCTAACTGCTTAGGAGCTTTAGTTTTCTCACTCCTGAAATGAAGTGGATGATATTGCCTCTACTTACTTTGTAGAATTGTTGTAAGGATCAAAAGAGAAATTGTATGCAATGAACTCTGTACATGATAAAAGACCATTCAAATAAGGCCCTGGACAAACGTCGAGCTCTGGGTAAAGGTTAGGGCTGGCTATTGGACATTTACGAATCTCTTGCTTCCTGGACTTGGGGCAGGAGGCCTGTGGACAGGTTAGTGAAGTAAGCCCTGCCAATGGAGAAAGTGACCTGAGAAAGTGTTCACTCCCTAGTACTACACAGTCAGGGTGCTCAACATGTTCCTGAACTCTGGAGGATTTGACCTACCGTGGGTGCTAGTGCTGCCACGTGCCTGACATTGCATGGAAACTTTGGATAAACAATTTTATTTTTACCATAATACAGGACTTTATAATTCCCACTAAAGAAACTAGGGCTTGGAGTATTTAAATCATCAATATATACTTGATCACAAAACTAATATTAAATAGTCTCAATTCTAAGAAACTGTCACCTGGGGGATTATGTCATTTTAACTACAGCTTTTCAGAAAAAAATGAAACACTACACAATTAATGTGTACATCAGTTGTAGGATACATGCCAGTTTCAGAATGTTAAAATTTGTATGGGAGAGGCTGGGCGCAGTGGCTCATGCCTGTAATCCCAGCACTTTGGGAGGCCAAGGCAGGTGATCACTTGACCTCAGCAGTTCAAGACCAGCCTGGGCAATATGGCAAAACCCCATCTCCACTGAAAATACAAAAAATTAGCCCGGCTTGGTAGAGCGCATGCCTGTAGTCCCAGCTACTCAGAAGGCTGAGGTGGGTGGATCACTTGAGCCCAAGAAGCAAAGGTTGCAGTGAGCCAAGATTCTGCCACTGCACTCCAGGCTGGGCAACAGAGTGAGACCCCATTGTAAAAAAAAATTCATATGGGAGAAAAAGTGATTCTTCTGATGGAAGAAATGTAGTAAGAGATAAAAATGAGCTTGAAAAATCCTCAGCTGGGGTTGACAGCAAAACCATGCATCATCAGCAGCTCCACACACTTCCTCACTGACATTTTGTCTGCTTCGTCTGAAGTTTTGGGAACTGCTGATTTGACAACCCCTTTATTACTTCTGTTAGAATGAACATTGCCCTTTTCATAGTTGAGTCTAGCAGACCTTGATTTATTTCTGAAATGAATCAGAAAGATTTTTACCTTTTATTTGTAATAATCTGTCTTCCCACAGAGGCAACGTTGCCATTTTATTTTAGCGGTAACTTTATCATCTAAGTTATTTGCTGGAAAGTAACAGGAAGTGACAGCCATTCCTTATGGCCTTGGATTTCATGTATTTGCTAACTAGTCCTTCTGTCTTATTCTAATTCTTGTCTCCAAGTTTATTGAATTTTACAGATTGTCTGTGGCAGTGCTGCATTTTATGGACCTGAATTTTTACAAATGAATAAAATGGGGGAATAGCCTTTGTTTTGCTAAATACAGACAAACCATACTTTCATACACAGCATGTTCCCAGAAACATTTACTAAAGTCCAGTGTGCAAAAGTCAGAACCTAGGATTGTATGTTACAGGAGAGCTTCTATCCTATGAAGGCAAAAATTGAGTAGCAGAAAGGTGGATCATACACTGTGTATCCCTGCATTTATTTTCTGCTGAGACCAGCTCAGTTGGGAAGACCCCAATCCAGTGACGCTAGAGGAATTAAAGACACACACATAGAAATATAGAGGTGTGAAGTGGGAAATCAGGGGTCTCACAGCCTTCAGAGCTGAGAACCCCGAACAGAGATTTACCCACATATTTATTAACAGCAAGCTAGTCATTAGCATTGTTTCTATACATATTAAATAAATTAAAAGTATCCCTTATGAGAAACAAAGGAATGGGCCGAATTAAAGGAATAGGTTGGGCTAGTTAACTGCAGCAGGAGCATGTCCTTAAGGCACAGATCGTTCATGGTATTGTTTGTGGCTTAAGAAGCCTTTAAGCGGTTTTCTGCCCTGGGCAGGCCAAGTGTTCCTTGCCCTCATTCCCGTAAACCCACAACCTTCCAGCATGGGCGTCATGGCCATCATGAACATGTCGCAGTGCTGCAGAGATTTTGTTTATGGCCAGTCTTGGGGCCAGTTTATGGCCAGATTTTGGGGGGCTTGTTCCCAACAGTTTTCCTCTTGATACAATTTTTTTCTGTGTCTAAACCATCACCTGTCTTGATATCCCTGAGCATTTCAGATTGAGAGATTCTCAAGAAGAAATGGTTAGAGAAGTGCCAATTAAATGGAAGCCTTTAGGAACATATAAGAAACGACCCCAAGACCACCAATGTCCAGACCACAAGGATCTCCATGATGGCCTCTGCCCATCTTCTCTGTCTACCCCTATCCCCTTAGCATTCTGACCAACTTACTGTTCCTAGTCAAGCCGTGTGGGTTCACAGCCTCTGTGCGTGCCATTGCCTCCACTTCAAATGTCCCCCACACTATTTTGCCAGTCACGTGAGCATTTACTCATTAAGATTCAGCTCAAGCTTTGACTCATTTATTTAAGCTTTTCTTGACTTCTTCAGGTGAAGTTGACTGTGTCCTCCTTTGTGTCCTCACTAGATTGTAGATAACTATGGCTTGTAATCTTTATTTCTTCTATTCATTTATGTGACTTCCCCTGCCCCAGCTAGATTGCAAACTACTTAGGGTAGAGGTACAGAGCTTGGAACATAGTAAGTGCTCAATGAGGGGAAAGTGGGATGGGGAGAGGGACAGGCAGACCCATGAATTTTGATGCTGTTCTGCTTAGAATTTTTGGAATAAAATTTTTTTAACTTTTATTTTAAGTTTGGGGTACAAGTGCAGGTTTGCTACATAGGTAAACTTGTGTCATGGGGGTTTCTTGTACAGATTATTTCATCACCCAGGTATTAAGCCTAGTGCCCATTAGTTATTTTTCCTGATCCTCTCCCTCCTCCCACATTCCACCCTCCCTTAGTCCCCAGTGTGTGTTGTTCCCCTCCATGTGTCCATGTGTTCTTATCATTTAGCTCCCACTTATAAGTGAGAACACGTGGTATTTGGTTTTCTGTTCCTGTGTTAGTTTGCTAAGGATAATGGCCTCTAGCTCTATCCATGTTCCTGCAAAGGACATGATCTCATTCTTTTTTATGGCTTTGTAGTATTCCATTGTGTATATTACCACATTTTCTTTAACCAGTTTATCATTGATGGGCATTTAGGTTGATTCCATGTCTTTGCTGTTGTGGATAGTGCCACAGTGAACATATGTGTACATGTGTCTTTATAACAGAATAATGTATATTCCCAGTAATGGAATTGCTGGTTCAAATAGTATTTCTGTCTTTAGGTCTTGAGGAATCACCAACACCGTCTTTCACAATGGCTGAATTAATATACTCTATTACCAACAGTATATAAGCATTCCTTTTTCTCCACAGCCTCGTCAGCATCTGTTTTTACTTTTTAATAATAGCCACTTTGAGAAGTATGAAATGGTATCTCATCGTGGTTTTGATTTGCATTTCTCTAATGATCAATGATATTGAGCTATTTTTCATATGACTGTTGACCTCATGTATATCTTTTTTTGAAAAGTGTCTGTTCATGTCCTTTGCCCATTTTTTTATGTGGTTGCTTGTTTTTTGTGTTTTTTTGTTTTTGGGTATAAATTTAAGTGCCTTAGAGATGTTGGATATTAGAGCTTTGTCAGATGCATAGTTTGCAAAAGTTTTCTCCCATTCTGTAGGTTGTGTGTTTACTCTGTTGATAATTTCTTTTGCTGTACAGAAGCTCTTTAGTTTAAGAGATCCCATTTGTCAATTTTTGCTTATATTGTAATTGCTTAAGAACAAAGCTGGAGGCATCAGGCTAAGAGACTTCAAAATATACTACAGGGCTACAGTAACCAAAACAGCATGGTACTGGTAAAAAAATGGATACATGGACCAATGGATCAGAATAGAGAACCCAGAAATAAGACCGCACACCTACAACTATCTGATCTTCAAATTATTTTAAGGGTCTTATGAATGTGTTTGGCATAAGGAAAAGGTCAGAAAGGAATTCTTTCCATATCGCAATTTAGTATTTGATGTATAACTTTGAGAGGAAGAAAGTATTCTGAAATCAAAACAGAGCACAAACTCAGTGATCTCATACATTTATGACACTCTAGAATGCTGTGATAGTTTAATCATCTAGTTTATCCTCTTTTGAATACCAATGGAGAAATGGAGACCTAGAGAAGTACAGTGATTAATCTGCAGTCACATAGCCACTTGATGCCAGGGTCATAGATGGATTTGGTCTGTTAGTCCCCCAATCCTATGTTTACTAGTTGTGCTATACTTCTCTGAACACTCTGTAGGAGTCCAACCTGGGAAGTGTATTAGGAAGACTTCATAAATCAAAAATAGCACAAGAAAGAAAAGGTTTTGATTTCATTTTACCTCTGCCAGTGGCCCCAGTAAGCTAAGGGTATTTTTCATTCTAACTCAGTTTGCTTTGCAAATCATAGGAGTTAAACAAACTGATATAGTGATGTGGTAACTGGATTGTATCAGACCTGTTTGGTTTCAACAGGGCATTCGCCAGTCTTTCTGTTCTCATTAGCCTGCCTCTTGTCCTCAGTCTGGTTCGCAGACTTTACATTAGGAAAACAGGAATACAAACGGCCCTCCTCTCAGGCAATAAGAAAATGAGTATCGCAATTGTGATTCAGCACACAAAAGCAAAAGAGCATTAGGACTGGAGTGACTTTATATGCTGTCACTTCCCTCTTGCTAACAGAATCAGAGGCTCTTTTGAAAATGGAATGGAATAATCATAGATTTAGTGAGTGTCTTCCCTTATTACTGACTTCAGCATATTAATAAATTTTATTTCCCACTGAATGTGAACATGCTCTTGACAAAAGAGTAATGCTAATTTGAAAAATAAGTTTAGGAATAACAGATTATACCAACAAATGGAAAATAAAAAAGTAAAGTCTCATTTTATGCTTATGTCTTTTAAATCCCCTTTTCCTAATAAAAAGTACTCTTGTTTTAACTATGTGCTATTTCCTGGAAATTTATTTTGTCAGACAAATAGTTGCTTTGAGTGGAAGCTATTAGCATGCTTTCTCATTTGTTCTGTGGTGAATTTTAAGTTTGCTGTTACTGTTTTTCTTTGTGTGTTTATTGTGTGGCAGGAAAATAAAGTTTTCCATTTGTACTTCTGGGAAGCTGTTAGCAAGTATTGCTTATTTCTGATAACCTAAACACACTTGATTTATGGAAGTATCAGAGCATCAATCTGCCCCCTTGTCACATGGGCCCATGTGTTTCCAAGCTACAGACCGATGTTCGAAGTTAGGTGAATTGATGAAATCTGCCAATCAGAGGAAGAAGGGGGAGCAGTGTTTTGGGGTCTATGTCTACTGAAAAGTCTTGAGGAATTTTCTTTCCTCAACCACAGCCCTAGAATCATGGCTATTCCACCATAGCCAGAAAGACAGCGTGGTCTTTTACCCTTCAGAGAGAAGAGCCAGATGAAAATATACCTTACAGCAAGGGACACCCTTTGTTGGTGACTTGTTTCCTTGGCCAAGACTGCCAATGAGATCATTGATGGAAGGATTCAGAGGATAAAGAAACACATTATTTATCCTGTAATTACCAGAGGTCTCTTTAGCCCATTGGGAGCCCTCCCAGCTGGCATTTTCTCATAATTCAATGTTGATTCAACAGCTTCATAATGGCCATCTACACTGTGCCTGTCCCTGTGCTAGGGACCCATGGTGCGATGCAGAACAGGGCAGGGCAGGCTCTGCTTTCATGGCAGTGATGGATAGTAGAAAGGATGGACAAAATCAATAAAAGTTGCTCTGCAGTTTAGCTTTATGGGATTAAAACAGAAGAGGAGCTGAGACAAATTACAAGAGAAATCACCTCCTTTAGATCAGGTATTCCAGGAGGACCTCTCAGAAGAGGTGCCATTGAAACTGAGGCATTAAAAAAAAGAACAGTAGTGGGTAATGCAGAGAATAGAGGAAGGAACATTCAGGACATGGGAACCCCAAGGTCATTGTATTAACCCGAGGAGAACCTGGGGAAGAACCTGGGCTGACGAGCACAGATGTTAGCCTCCATCCCACCTACCTCAGTTCCCCACCTCAGTGTGGGCAGTGACAAGACCCATCAGGCCAGGTCTGGCCATGAGACACCAGGCTGCAGAGGGAAGATAAGCAGAAGGGCTATAGCAAGCACTAGAGTTCTAAATAGACCAGAGAGCAAGTCCCAGACACTCAAGTTATGATCAGATAAAATCTTTATAGGTGGGGGAGTGGGGAACTGCCAAAATCCAAGTGGTCAGAGAGTCAACAAAGCAGCACTCTGGAACAGGCTGGGTAAACTTGGTTGTAGGTGACCCAGGCCCATCAGTGTTTATCACCGTCCAAGGGAAGTCAGCAGCCTGCTGGGAAACCTGGGCTGCTGCACAGCGGGTGGGGTCAGAGAGGAGGGGAGTGAGTAGGGCCTGTGTAGTGGCTATCGGGGGCAAGTGCTGAGAAGACTCTCAGTGATGGCTGCAGGTGATGGCGCTGCAGGAGGAATGGTGAGGGTGGGGGCAAGGACAGCCTTTGCTCACACCCATGAGTCAAAGCACTGAGTAGTTATGCAGTTTATTTCCCTACTCAAGACCCTTCATGAGAGAGACATACTATCCTATTCTGCATCCAGCATCATAGAGAAAACCAGCATTCTGAAGGAAAGGTGGTGAAGGCTTAGCAGCAATGCCTACTCCTGGGAAGGGATAGGCAGGCCACTCTCCCTCCAGTAAATACTGACTTCCAGAGGGAACGGCCACCCACTGGAGCAGATGCTGTGCCAGCAGGCACTCCAGCCCCAGGGTCTATAATCTCCCTACAGCTGTGAGGTAGCAGTTATGACCCCAGTTTAGAGATGGGACACCTGAGGCTCAGCGTACTTCAGTCACAGGCCCAGGGACTCGTGACTAGTGAGTGGCAGAACTGGAATTCTCACCCACCTCTGTTGGCCTTCAACAGAGTTTGGGCCAAGCATGTGTTTCCCGGTATCAGGAGCTGCTGGGGTGCCTCCTGCTCTGTGGTGTAGGAGGGAAAGCAGGGTTCACCAGAACTAGACCTAACCGCTCTTTATGACTGGATGCCTGGCACCTCCACGGCTGAGGGGAAGGAAGGGAGGCCTGATGCCAATGACTCAGAGATCGCCTTTGCTTTTGCTTTCCATACAGTGCTCCAGAAACTGCAGTGGGGGCTTCAAGATACGCGAGATTCAGTGCGTGGACAGCCGGGACCACCGGAACCTGAGGCCATTTCACTGCCAGTTCCTGGCCGGCATTCCTCCCCCATTGAGCATGAGCTGTAACCCCGAGCCCTGTGGGGTGTGGCAGGTGGAGCCTTGGAGCCAGGTATGGCGCCCAGAAAGGGAGCGATGTCTTCACACAACCTGGCAAGCCATGAATCTCAGTGTTACTGCATAAATGTAGAAATCAGGGAAGACCACACCTGCGTCCTGCCAATGACTGGCCTCTGTTCAGTGACCCCACCCTGTATCTGGGAAGCCGAATGGGTCTAACACTTTCAGGAGGTGAAAAAATTCCATGGAGAAGACAATGTGTTATGGTTTTAATCACAACAGTTCAGTGTTATGTTGCAATCTGGTCTCCCAATGGATATACCGGGGAATTGGTGTTCCTGCTGGGGAAATGAATACAATGGGATTATTTGAACAAGGACGAGTCTGATGAGAGCCATTTGCAGACAGAGCCTAACATGCCTCTCCGAGGCTTCTGCAGTCGGGCTGGGAGAAACAGCCCTATCTTTTCCACACAGTATAATATTAGAGTTTCATCTCTTCCATCTCTCAGATCATTGTACAAATAGTGAGTGTGTGTGTGTGTGTGCTCTCTTTATGAGGGCCCTGGCTCTGCTGGGTCTTAGTTTTACTTTGACACATGGAAACAAGGTTACTTTGGTGAGGTTCTTTGGTGAAGTGTGATGATCTCATTTTTCAACAGGCAAATGTTTAAATATCTCAACAGCTAAAACATACTCCCAACTACATCCACAAATGATAGAAAGAAGACCAAAAAATACCAATAAAGAAAAGGAAGCCCCCATATTTTGAGTGCGTCCAGGAACTAGGCAGTTTGCTTACGATACTTGGTTTAATTCTCTCCATGACCTGGATGGTAGGCATTTTCAACCCTATTTTATAGGGGAAGAAATTGAGACTTAGGTTGAGAAACCTACCTGAGACACACAATGAGAAAATAAATAGAGTTTTAATTCAAACATAAGGCATTCGCAACAAGAAATATTTGATTGCTCATCTTTGATTGCCCATCTTTGATCCTGCTGTGCTATGGAACTTAGCCCAATAGGCATTGAACAAAAAGTGAACTAAGGAGAAAGAATGAATCAATAACTATTTTGCGGGGCACTTACCATGTGCCAGTGAAGCGAAGGCAAAGAATCCCAACCTGAGGCTACAGAGTTAGTGTCAAAGCCTGTGGAGGACTGAGCCCCGACTTACTTACCACCCACCGGCCAAGCATCCACGCTGATTCCTGAGGCTCTGGGCCACTACCTAGAGTTTTCTGGGGCAGCAGCCACCACTGTCCCCTCTTCATCCTCCTTCCCCTGCCTACTTCTGGAGTACATGAAGTGCCTGCTACTCCCAGGCTCTGAACCCAGACCTCCAAACTCTCCATAGGTACTGAGCCTGGCCTGGACCTGTTCAGGCAGCAGCTTCCAGAATCCAGGAATTCAGAGAGGAGCTTAGGTTGCCCTGTCAGAGAAATGGCATTTGCAGGCGATCAAAGATGAGCAATCAAATCTTTCTGGTTATGAAAAAGATCTATTCTTTATGTTTCCTCAGTAGCTTCCAGGATCCCCATCAGGAGCCTGTTCCCTGAAGCCCTTCTCTCACCCTTCTTTCTAAATTGCCTGTTTTGAGCAAACCACAAAGGTGGTAGAGTTCCCTCTTAAGCAGCAGTAGAGATAGAAAATGTAAAAGTCAGTTGAGTACCCGGAGCTGCTGTTAAGGAATTGGGCATCTTTAGGTACCTTCCCTGCCTGTGGTGCTGATTGCCATCCTGGGAATGTTATGAACCCATCTGGCAAGCATATCGGCCCGCCCCGACTACCCTCCAGGGCAGATGCATTTTAGCTATGGGACCATCTCTACACCAGTGGTAGTCAAGCTTTATCATGCTTCAGGACAACCTGGAGGGCTTGTCAATGCACAGATGGATGGGTCCTACCCCCAGAATGGCCAATTCAGGGGATCTGAGGTGGGGCCTGAAATTTTGCATTTCTAACAAACACTCAGAAGATGCTGAAGTTGCTGGTCTGAGGAACATTTGAGAACCACTTTTTTGACCCCCTTTTCCTGGAAATAACTTGGCCAGGTGGTGCTGAATCTATGTGCACATAGGTAGGTATGCACAAGAACCCCAGATGTGGAATTCCTCTCCCTGTCTCCTCAGATGGGGTTAAAAACAGATTGAATAAGTGGGAAAAAGTTGATGTTGATTCTCAAAGCTGGAATATTGTGAAGGTGCTACATTAGTTCTTTTATTGAGCAGAAAAGATTAATTGCATATAATTTCCCTGTTTTCTATGATACTACCACACACACACTACCTGATGTGATGAACATGATGTTTGCAAGACAGCCATAATTATCTTGTTGTTATTGTTGTAACCATGCTAAAACTAAGATTTTTCAAAGTGCTTTTCAAAATACTCAAAGAACTTTTCAAATATTCTTGGCGAATTATTTTATTTCCTCCTAAAAAAACTTAATGTATCTTATAGAATTATTCTAGTAAGCAAAAACCTGACATGTTTCAGAATTCTACCCCTTTGGAAATCTGACTTGTCATATTGAATTTATTTTATGAGTATTACAGCCAATACATCTAAGTCCTGAGTGAATCCATCCATTTTATTACTCCTACTATGGACAAATTTAATTCTAAAACTTTATGCAGTGGAAAAGGAAGACTAAATCTCATTTTAATAGGAGGCAAACAAAATTGTATTGCAAATGTGTGCCCCCCTTTTGGGCTGTCGGAGCTAATCATTATAAAAAACCTAAATTTTACATTTTTGTTACTAAAAAACTTCTTTCAGAACACAAAATGTGGATAAAATAATGTCCATTCTGGAATGACCACTCATTTAGGTTTTTTTAAAAAAATTCCTTCCTTTTGACATATTGTTTAACATTAGACTATTTGGCATCTTCTGACTTTTCTCCTCCTTATGTCTTCAGGATTTGCTTCATCAATATTTCTGCCTCTCTCTAATTCTTGTTTCCCCATTTAAAAGAAAAATAGTGAGTGGTCATTGTAAGGAACTTGCAGGAATGCTATAAATTCCAATACAGATACCTATATTCCTAATAACACTGTACACAACAAAATGACAATACGAAGTTCTTCACTTATCATTAAAAGTGTCTCCACCCGACTTTTACCTAATCTTGTCACTGCTGTGTATCAGTGCTCCAGGTCCTGTGGAGGCGGAGTTCAGGAGAGAGAAGTGTTCTGTCCAGGAGGCCTCTGTGACTGGACAAAAAGACCCACATCCACCATGTCTTGCAATGAGCACCTTTGCTGTCACTGGGCCACTGGGAACTGGGAACTGGTAAGACTCGTTTATACATACTTTTTTTACTTTAGCTTTTTTTTTTTTTTAAATACTTTAAGTTCTAGGGTACATGTGCGCAACATGCAGGTTTGTTACATAGGTTACATGTGTCATGTTGGTTTGCTGCATCCATCAACTCATCATTTACGTTAGGTATTTCTCCTAATGCTATCCCTCCCCCAGCCCCCCACCCCCTGACAGGCCCCAGTGTGTGATGTTCCCCACCCTGTGTCCAAGTGTTCTCATTGTTCAATTCCCACCTATGAGTGAGAACATGCAGTGCTTGGTTTTCTGTCCTTGCAATAGTTTGCTGAGAATGATAGTTTCCAGCTGCATCCATGTCCCCACAAAGGACACGAACTCATCCTTTTTGTGTGGCTACATAGTATTCCATGGTATATATGTGTCACATTTTCATAGTCCAATCTATCATTGATGGACATTTGGGTTGGTTCCAAGTCTTTGCTATTGTGAATAGTGCTGCAATAAACATACATATGCATGTGTCCTTATAGTAGCATGATTTATAATTCTTTAGGAATATACCCAGTAATGGGATTGCTGGGTCAAATGGTATTTCTAGTTCTAGATCCTTGAGGAATCACCATGCTGTCTTCCACAATGGTTGAACTAATTTACACTCCCATCAACAGTGTAAAAGCATTCCTATTTCTCCACATCCTCTCCAGCATCTGTTGTTTCTTGACTTTTTAATGATCACCATTCTAACTGGCATGAGATGGTATCTCATTGTGGTTTTGATTTGCATTTCTCTGATGACCAGTGATGATGAGCATTTTTTCATGTGTCTGTTTTACATAAATATCTTCTTTTGAGAACTGTCTGTTCATATCCTTTGCCCACTTTTTGATGGAGTTGTTTATTTGTTTTCTTGTAAATTTGTTTATGTTTTTTGCAGATTCTAGATATTAGCCCTTTGTCATATGGATAGATCGCCAAAATTTTCTCCTATTCTGGAGGTTGCCTGTTCACTCTGATGGTAGTTTCTTTTGCTGTGCAGAAACTCCTTAGTTTAATTGGATCCCATTTGTATATTTCGACTTTTGTTGCCATTGCTTTTGGTGTTTTAGTCATGAAGTCTTTGCCCACGCCTATGTCCTAAATGGTATTGCCTAGGTTTTCTTCTAGGGTTTTTATGGTTTTAGGTCTAACATTTAAGTCTTTAATCCATCTTGAATTAATTTTTGTATAAGGTGTAAGGAAGGGATCCAGTTTCGGCTTTCTACATAAGACTAGCCAGTTTTCCCACCACCATTTATTACGTAGGGAATCCTTTCCCCATTGCTTGTTTTTGTGGGGTTTGTCAAATATCAGATGACTGTAGATGTGTGGTGTTGTATCTGAGGCCTCTTTTCTGTTCTATTGGTCTATATATCTATTTTGGTACCAGTACCATGCTGTTTTGGTTACTGTAGACTTGTAGTATAATTTAAAGTCAGGTAGCCTGATGCCTCCAGCTTTCTTCTTTTTGCGTATGATTGTCTTGGCAATGCGGGCTCTTTTTTGGTTCCATATGAACTTTAAAGTAGTATTTTCCAATTCTGTGAAGAAAGTCATTAGTAGCTTGATGGGGATGGCATTAAATCTATAAATTACCTTGGGCAGTATGGCCATTTTCACGATATTGATTCTTCCTATCCATGAGCATGGAATGTTCTTCCGTTTGTTTGTGTCCTCTTTTATTTCGTTGAGTAGTGGTTTGTAGTTCTCCTTGAAGAGGTCCTTCACATCCCTCATAAGTTGGATTCCTAGGTATTTTATTCTCTTTGTAGCAATTGTGAATGGGAGTTCACTCATGATTTGGCTCTGTTTGTCTGTTATTGGTGTACAGGAATGCTTGTGATTTTTGCACATTGATTTTGTATCCTGAGACTTTGCTGAAGTTGCTTATCAGCTTAAGGAAATTTTGGGCTGAGACAATAGGGTTTTCTAAATATACAATCATGTCATCTGCAAACAGGGACAATTTGACTTCCTCTTTTCCTAATTGAATACCCTTGATTTCTTTCTCTTGCCTGATTGCCCTGGCCAGAATTTGCAACACTATGTTGAATAGAAGTGGTGAGAGAGGGCATACTTGTCTTGTGCCAGTTTTCAAAGGGAATGCTTCCAGTTTTTGCCCATTCAGTATGATATTGGCTGTGGGTTTGTCATAAATAGCTCTTATTATTTTCAGATACATTCCATCAATACTGAATTTATTGAGAGCTTTTAGCATGAAGAGCTGTTGAATTTTGTCGAAGGCCTTTTCTGCGTCTATTGAGATAATCATGTGGTTTTTGTCATTGGTTCTGTTTATGTGATAGATTACATTTATTGATTTGAACATGTTGAACCAGTCTTGCATCCCAAGGATGAAGCCCACTTGATCATGGTGGATAAGCTTTTTGATGTGCTCCTTGATTCGGTTTGCCAGTGTTTTACTGAGGATTTTTGCATCGATGTTCATCAGGGATATTGGTCTAAAATTTTCTTTTTTTGTTGTGTCTGTGCCAGGCTTTGGTATCAGGATGATGCTGGCCTCATAAAATAAGTTAGGGAGGATTCCCTCTTTTTCTATTGATTAGAATAGTTTCAGAATAAATGGTACCAGCTCCTCTTTGTACCTCTGGTAGAGTTCGGCTGTGAATCCGTCTGGTCCTGGACTTTTTTTGGTTGGTATGCTCTTAATTATTGCCTCAATTTCAGAGTCTGTAATTGGTCTATTGAGAGATTCAACTTCTTCTTGGTTTAGCCTTGGTAGGGTGTATGTGTCCAGGAATTGATCCATTTCTTCTAGGTTTTCTAGTTTATTTGCATAGAGTTATTTATAGTATTCTCTGATGGTAGTTTGTATTTCTGTGGGATCGGTGGTGATATCCCCTGTATCATTTTTTATTGCATCTATTTTATTCTTCTCTCTTTTCTTCTTTATTAGTCTTGCTAGCAGTCTATCTATTTTGTTGATCTTTTCAAAAAACCAGCTCCTGGATTCATTGATTTTTTGAAGGGTTTTTTGTGTCTCTGTCTCCTTCCGTTCTGATCTGACCTTAGTTGTTTTCTTGCCTGCTGCTAGCTTTTGAATTTGTTTCCTCTTGCTTCTCTAGTTCTTTTAATTGTGATGTTAGGATGTCGATTTTAGATCTTTCCTGCTTTCTCTTGTGGGCATTTAGTGCTATAAATTTCCCTCTACACACTGCTTTAAATGTGTCCCAGAGATTCTGGTATGTTGTATCTTTCTTTTCTTTGGTTTCAAAGAACATCTTTATCTCTGCCTTCATTTTGTTATTTACCCAGTAGTCATTCAAGAGCAGGTTGTTCAGTTTCCATGTGGTTGTACAGTTTTGAGTGAGTTTCTTAATTCTGAGTTCTAATTTGATTGCACTGTGGTCTGAGAGTCAGTCTGTTGTGATTTCTGTTCTTCTACATTTGCTAAGGAGTGCTTTCCTTCCAATTATGTGGTCAATTTTAGAATAAATGTGAGGCGGTGCTGCGAAGAATGTATCTTCTGTTCATTTGGGGTGGAGAGTTCTGTAGATGTCAAATAGGTCTGCTTGGTGCAGAGCTGAGAACAAGTCCTGGAGACCCTTGTTAACCTTCTGTCTTGTTGATCTGTCTAATATTGACAGTGGGAAGTTAAATCTCCCATTATTATTGTTTGGGAGTCTAAGACTCTTTGTAGGTCTTTACAGACTTGCTTTATGAATCTGGGTGCTCCAGTATTGGGTGAATATATATTTAGGATAGTTAGCTCTTCTTGTTGAATTGATCCCTTTACCATTATGTCATGGCTTTCTTTGTCTCTTTTGATCTTTGTTGGTTTAAAGTCTGTTTTATTAGAGACTAGGATTGCAAACCCTGCTTTTTTTTGCTTTCCATTTGCTTGGTAGATCTTCCTCCATCCCTTCACTTTGAGCCTATGTGTATTTCTGCATGTGAGATGAGTCTCCTGAATACAGCACACTGATGGGTCTTGACTCTTTATCCAATTTGCCAGTCTGTGTCTTTTAATTGGGGCATTTAGCCTATTTACATTTAAGGGTAGTATTGTTATATGTGAATTTGAGCCTGTCATTATGATGTTAGCTGGTTATTTTGCCCATTAATTGATGCAGTTTCTTCATAGCATCGATGGTCTTTACAATTTGGCATGTTTTTGCAGTGGCTGGTACCAGTTGTTCCTTTCCATGTTTAGTGCTTCCTTCAGGAGCTCTTGTAAGGCAGGCCTGGTGGTGACAAAATCTCTCAGCATTTGCTTATCTGTAAAGGATTTTATTTCTCCTTGACTTATGAAGCTTAGTTTGGCTGGATATGAAATTCTGGGTTTAAAATTCTTTTCTTTAAGAATGTTGAATATTGGCCCCCACTCTCTTCTGTCTTGTAGGGTTTCTGCTGAGAGATCCACTGTTAGTCTGATGAGCTTCGCTTTGTGGGTAACCCAGCCTTTCTCTCTGTCTGCCCTTAACATTTTTTCCTTCATTTCAGCCTTGGTGAATCTGATAATTATGTGTCTTGGGGTTGCTATTCTCAAGGAGTACCTTTGTGGTGATCTCTGTATTTCCTGAATTTGAATGTTAGCCTGCCTTGCTAGGTTAGGGAAGTTCTCCTGAATAATATCTTGAGGAGTGTTTTCCAACTTGGTTCCATTCTCTCCATCACTTTCAGGTACACTAATCAAACGTAGATCTGGTCTTTTCATGTAGTCCCATATTTCTTGGAGGCTTTGTTTGTTCCTTTTTACTCTGTTTTTTCTAAACTTGTCTTCTCACTTTATTTCATTAATTTGATCTTCAAACACTGATACTGTTTCTTCCACTTGATTGAATCGGCTACTGAAGCTTGTGCATGCATCACAAAGTTCTCATGCCATAGTTTTCAGCTCCATCAGGTCTTTTAAGGTCTTCTCTTCACTGTTTATTCTAGTTAACCATTCATATAACCTTTTTTCCAAGGTTTTTATCTTCCTTGTGATGGGTTAGAACATGCTCCTTTAGTTCAGAGAAGTTTGTTATTACCGACCTTCTGAAGCCTACTTCTGTCAACTTGTCAAAATCATTCTCCATCAAGCTCTGTTCCGTTGCTGGTGAGGAACTGTCATCCTTTGGAGGAGAAGAGGCACTCTGGTTTTTAGAATTTTTCAGCTTTTCTGCTCTGGTTTCTCCCCATCTTTGTGGTTTTATCTACTTTTGGTCTTTGATGTTGGTGACCTACAGATTGGGTTTTGGTGTAGATGTCTTTTTTGTTGATGTTGATGCTATTCCTTTCTGTTTGTTAGTTTTCCTTCTAACAGTCAGGTCCCTCAGCTGCAGGGCTGTTGGAGTTTGCTGGAGGTCCACTCCAGACCTTGTTTGCCTGGGTATCACCAGCGGAGGCTGCAGAACAGCAAATATTGCAGAACAGCAAATGTTGCTGCCTGATCCTTCCCCTGGAAGCTTCGTCCCAGAGGGTCAGCTGCCTATATGAGGTGTCTGTCGGCCTCTACTGGGTGGTGTCTTCCAATTAGGCTATACAGGGATCAGGGACCCACTTGAGGAGGCAGTCTGTCCGTTCTCAGAGCTCAAACGCCATGCTGGGAAAACCACTGCTCTCTTCAGAGCTGTCAGACAGGGACGTTTAAGTCTGTAGAAGTTGTCTGCTGCCTTTTGTTCAGCTATGCCCTGCCCACAGAGGTGGAGTCTACAGAGGCAGTTGGCCTTGCTGAGCTGAGGTGGGCTCTACCCAGTTCGAGCTTCCCAGCCACTTTGTTTACCTACTCAAGCCTCAGCAATGGCAGATACCCCTCCCCCAGCCAGGTTGTCACCTTGCCGTTCAATCTCAGACTGCTGCGCTAGCAGTGAGCAAGGCTCCATGGGCGTGGGACCTGCCAAACCAGGCACGGGAGAGATTATACTTGTCTGCCAGTTGCTGAGACCTTCGAAAAGTGCAGTATTTGGGTGGGAATATTCCATTTTTCCAGGTACAGTCTGTCATGGCTTCCCTTGGCTAGGATAGGGAACCCCTTGCACTTCCCAGGTGAGGCAATGCCCCGCCCTGCTTTGGCTCGCCCTCTGTGGTGCAAGGACAGCTGCACCCACTGTCCAACCAGTCCCAGTGAGGTGAACCAGGTACCTCAGTTGGAAATGCAGAAATCACTTGTCTTCTGTGTTGATCTCGCTGGGAACTGCAGACCAGAGGTGTTCCTGTTCGACCATCTTGGAACCTCAATCTACTTTAGCTTTTTAAAAAAATGGTTTCTTGCCACTATACTTAAGCAAAAAAATAAAAATAAAATAACATGTATTTTCTTTTGATTACAAAAATAATCTATATTCATTGTAAATATTCAATGTGTTCATTGATTTATAGTATGTTTCTATATACTTTGGTTTTCATATTTCTGCCACTGAATACCTCTAAGTCTGCTAAAAGTTGACCCATGGCTGCTGTGGGTCTTGAGTTCAGAAGGGAAAAGATCAAATACTTTCAAAAGAGAAAAGATCAAATATTAAAGCTATTCCAGAGACATACAGCCTAAGAAACAGCTGTTTTATACCCAGCACCTTGGATGCTCTGGCTTTTCCTAGAGCAAAGAGGAGTTGGCATCTGTCCTAAAGCTTTAGACATAGTCAGACTTAGTGAGTTTCAGGCCTCTTGTCAGTCCACAGATCAGTTTGCCCGATGGCCAGCCTGTTTGATGGAACAAAATAAACCGTAAATGAAGGAAAGAGGTATTATTCTCCCTAAGTTTGTTTATTGCATAAATAACACTCAATCAGCAATATTGAAAATAAAATTCTGGCCGGGCATGGTGACTCATGCCTGTACTCCTAGCACTTTGGGAGGCTGAGGCAGGTGGATCACCTGAGGTCAGGAGTTTGATTCGAGACCAGCCTGGCCAACATTGTGAAACCCCATCTCTACTAAAAATTTAAAAATTAGCCAGATGTGGTGGTACATGCCTGTAATCCCAGCTACTTGGGAGTCTGAGGCAGGAGGATCACTTGAACCTAAGACGCGGAGGGCACAGTGAGCCGAGATTGCACCACTGCACTCCAGCCTGGGTGACAGAGCAAGACTCCATCTCAGAAAAACAAAATAAAGAAAATTATCCCATGGACAGATTCTGCCATCATTCTGACTTGTCTTATCCTGGATTTTCTATCAAATAAAGTCTCGAGAAAAAATTTAACTTTATTCGAAAATTCAATGCCAGGGAAGCAGGGGTGACAGAAAAGAGAAAGGAGGCAGAGAAGGGGAGTCAAAAATGAATTGGTGTGTTACTAGATTGATTATCTTACCTAACTGACCATCGCTTGGTGTCAGGAGCAACTGATTGCTGATTCTCACAGTAAGGCTTCTAAAAACTGTGTGAACTACTGCGTGTTATGGCAGTTTATCCAGGAAGGGAGGGACGAGTAGGAAAGGAGAAGAGTTATCCACTGACTCCTGTCTCCCTTTGGTGGAGTCTCCCTTTAGAGGGCTAATATCTCCATACTTCTGAATTGTCCAGATATGGGCACTGAGCAAGTCCCATTGTGTCTCATTTCTCATTGGCAACAAGAAAGCCCAATCAGAAGCAGGGAGGCATGAGGCATGGTGATATGGTTTGGCTCTGTGTCCCCACCCAAATCTCATCTCAGATTGTAATTCTCACGTGTTAAAGGAGAGACCCAGAGGCAGGTGAGTGCATCATGGGGGCAGTTCCCCTATGCTGTTCTTGTGATAGTCAGTGATTTCTCACAAGATCTGATGGTTTTATAAGGGGCTCTTCCCACTTCACTCACCACTCTCTCTCACCTGCTGCCATGTAAGACGTGCCTCTTCCCTTCCACTATGATTGTAAGTTTCCTGAGGCCTCCCCAGCCCTGTGGAACTCTGAGTCAATTAAACCTCTTTTCTTTATAAATTACCCAGTCTCAGGTATGTCTTTATAGCAGTGTGAAACCAGGCTAATACAAATGGCATGAGGTGAAGGCCACTGGGTTGTGCTTTCAGAAAATTGGTTGCCACCTCAGCTGGGACAGATCCTAGGGCCACGAGCTGGGAGACAGGGGAGCCAAGATGGTCTGATACACTAACATCACAACTACTAACATTTTTATAAAGTGACTTGTTCCCATGCATGTATGTTTCGATGGTTGTAATTATTACACACACGGGAATGCAGTATTTTGCCCAACATAATGCCCCCAGCTATCTGTAGGTTGCTATACAGTTTGTAATTCTCATTATTCATAGCTGCATAGTTGCACCAGCACAGCCATGATCCACTCTAATGCTGTGTCAAATTGGCGGTCTATTGGCAGTCAGACATGTGAGGCACAATAGGCTTGACTCTAACACCAAATTCACTTAGCTGTGTAGAAGGATACAAGCAGGAATTATATTAGGCACAACAGCCTCATCTCTGCAGGAGGTTGCTACCGAAGGATACAATTTCAGCAACTATCCAAGAGTACAACTTCATTTGCTTCCTTGTCTGTCAAGCGTGGTATGTATGGGTAGCAAGAAATGAGAGCCAAGGTGCACACAGGTCACCTTGACACAAAGAAGCCTCAGCCTCAGTTTCCTGCCAATATTTTAAACTATTTTGGTCACACATGCCAACTCACAGGCCTCCAGTAGGGAACAGTTCTACAGTCAGCAATTTCCTAGTAGACACGACAGTCATCATCTTTTGCATTTACCTTAACTCTGTAGTGTCCAAGAAAACCATACTTCAAGGTCATTTTTCTCTCCAAGTACTCTGAACCAGGACCAATGTTAATCCTTTCTTTACAGTAATATTCCATCAAGTTGATTGATCATATATACTTAACAGTTTCCCCTTTGTTAGGATGTTTATCTGTTGTCACCCAATAAATAGTTACCAAACTAATATTCACTGCTATGAGCAAGATTTGTGTGCCTAGTCTAGCCATGAACTTGCCGAAATTCATCATTAGAATCATGGCAGATTGGATCAAGGCAGCAGTGGCCTTCTCCAGCCACATGGGCCTGAGCAAAGGCCATGCTTACTCCTGGCAGGCCTTGCCCCAGCTGCCTAGATATATTTCAGGACTAGGCTCTTCATAAATATCTCAGAACTCTGTATAGCAAAATAAGTACCTCTAATCAAAGCAAACATGACATCTAAAAGAGAAAATGTGATGTAATGTGAAGTCATAAAAATGCTGTAAGTTTGGGCCCATTTAGAGAAACAATCTCATGGAAGATTAAAAATTGTAAGAGAACATTTTTAAACCTCCCTTTCAACTCCCTGAAGGAGTTCCAGGTGAGTCTGTTGGGAGTGGACATGGGTTGAAGTTCCTTAGAAATGCTGTGTGTCAGGAATTCACCAATTATGCATAGCAAAGAATGGGGGGATAATGAGAGAGTGGTTAACACCTACCAGGCCAGCCTTTGGAATCACTCATAACCTTCATGATCTGTTATTAGGTGAAACTACACAAGCTATGGATTGAACATATACATTTTCCTTTGTTCCCAAAACTCCACTAAATAGGCAGAAGGGATAAAATACTACAACTGGCACAAGCCCACAAGGACAAAGATGGGGGCAGGAGACAAGAGCAGAGAGATGGGTCCATACAATTTTGGAATCTGTAAAATTACCCTGATCTATCTTTAGCTCCCCCTCACAAAAAAAAAAAAAAAAAAAAAAAAAAAAATTGGAATCTGGAAACAGATGACTAAACTTCCAGTTGACTTAGCGAGTGTGCCAGAGGAAAAAGTAACCAGGTGTGGTGGCACACACCTGTAGTCCCAGTTACTTGGGAGTCTGAGATAGGAGAATCACTTGAACCAGGGAGAGGGAGGTTGCAGTGAGCCGAGACTGTGCCACTGCCTTCCAGCCTGGGTGATAGAGCCAGACCTTGTCTCAAAAACATGGTTTAAATGGTATATTTTATGTTTTATATATTTTACCTCAAAAAATAATAATTTAAGAAAAGAGCATATGTGGTAAATTCAGGCACATTTTTTTACATCCTGAAGAATCTTATGTAAACTGCTTCTACAGGCCAGCGAATCTCCCTCCTGCAGCCAGGTGGGTGATCATAACATTGCAGTGGAACCTTATCGTTAGAATGGCTTGAGAGGACCTGGTCCGGCTAGTCACAGAGCCGGGTCTGCTGTTGCTCTGTTTCTTCCCCAGCTTCCATGCTCAGCCCTGTCCCTACCCCCATTCCACATTCTCTCCATGCCACTGGGGTCTTTCCCTCCCACTTCTCTTTTTACCCAATGCTCATCTCTCCTAGTAGTTCCACCCCTTTCCCTCACATCCAATCCCCAGCCCCAAATCAAAATTAGTTCAGACCAAGGTACCACGACCCAGATATGGAATTGTATTCTGCTTTGCTTGCAGTTCAGCCTCCCTCCATATGTTTCACTCCATATACTCATGATGCAAAGATGAATGTTTGGGTTGGGAGTTCCAGCTAGAACCAAGGGTGCGAACCCCATGGGCAATGCCTCCCTCCTTCCTGTTCCTCTCTAAGCACATGCTTCATTCCATTCACCTTTTCTTCCATTTGGTTTTCACTCATTTTACTTGGCAGGAAATGTGGCCACCAACAACACCCAAGTTCTCAAATTTCAGCCTTAGATGGAATTTCTTGCTGCGTCTCAATTCAAATTCCCAAGGAAGTGACTTATTGGCCCCGCTTGATGCAGGGACCTTCCCTAGACCAGTCTTGTGTGGCCTGGCTGGGTCCCATGGCACCAACATAGGTTCCTGGAGCCCAGTGCTGTAGTCGTGTGATGAAAGGCATCAGACCATTCTGAAATATGTGAAAGAGGAGAACGTTCTGCAGAGAACCTAATAGTAAACTCAGTCAGATCCAATCCACACGGCCTATAGTATAGAGTCTTTCTAAACTCACATCTCCAAATTATCAGTGCCTTTATTCTATGACTCCTTCAAAAAGGTTTCTGGTTATTGAGACATTTCCATTCTTGACCACAGTGGGGTTGGAGGTGTTCTACTGGTGTTTCCTTGGGAGTCGTGGGGATGACTTCCGACTCTCTGTTCACCCTCTCTTTCAGTGTTCCACTTCCTGTGGAGGTGGCTTTCAGAAGAGGACTGTCCATTGTGTGCCCTCAGAGAACAATAAAACTGAAGACCAAGACCAATGCCTGTGTGATCACGAACCCAGACCTCCAGAATTCAAAAAATGCAACGAGCAGGCCTGCAAGAAAAGTGCCGGTGGGTGAATGGGTTTGCTTGGGGAGAAAGAGATCTTTGCACAAATGTCATCCTGCATGATATAACTTGTAGATAGCTTTACATTTCTTTTACTCAACAGAAAATCTTAATGTTAAAGAGGTCAGCCAGTAACCCTGGGAACAAGCTATCTGATTTGGTGAGGTTTGAATCTTAACTTCTTGAGAGAGTATCTCATCCATTTTTCTTTTTTATTTTTTTAATTATTTTCTTTTTAAATTATTATTATTTATTGACTGTCATAAAATAGTCTCTCTAAGCCTGTTCACACTGATGTCATCCAACATGGATGAGAATTACTTCTGTGCTTTCAAAGATGTCTTAAGAGATATCCCAGCCTTTCTCAGAAACCCAGTCAAGTGTGAAATGGTCCTCTCTATAAATCTGGTACCACTATGTTAGGCCAGGTTCCCCAGAGGCAGGTTCTGGGGTGAAAGTGTGTGTGCAAGGGGTTCATTAAGTATTTCCAGGGAAGATCATTAAGGGAGTGGAGGAAGCCACATGGAAAAGGGAGGAGACACAGCCAGGATGCCTTCTCAGGAACCTGAGTCCTAGCTTCAGACTGCTCCTCCAGGCAGCTCCAGAGCATAGGTTGTACCCCCGAGTTGTCTGCTCCTGAGCCAGCAAGCTGTACATTCACACTCCCACGCTCTTCAGCCATTGGACAGGGCCTACCCCAGGAGAAGTGAATTTGCAGGAGGCTCTCTGTGTGAGAGACAAAGGAGCTCCTACGGGCTGGGTAGGTTCAGCTATGATCTATAATGTCCATTCCACTGATTGTCTGGGCTTCATTGACATGTAAAATTTCTAAATTAAATTAAAAACAGAGAAGTGAGTACATTCAGTAGCTCATTAAAAGAAAAATTCGATAGCCCTTTGTGCCAGGAGAAAGGAGAGAAAGGCTAATGCCCATAATTTTGGCTTGAGCAGCTGAGTAGATGAAGCTACCATGCACTGAGAGAGGAAGCCTAACAGGGGCTTTGGGAAAGAGAGAAGGTAGTGAGTTCTGTTTGGAACGTGTTTGTTAAGGAGTCTGTGAGTCATCTAGGTAGGGGTGTCCTGTGATTCGTTTGCTGTACAGGTGTGGAGGCCAGGAGAGAGATCTGGTCTGGAAATCCTGATCAAAATGCACTGAGCAAGGAAATGCTTTAGGTATGATTATCACAGGTAGCTTCTTACTGACTTGCACTTAAGGGTGGCTTTCATTGGCCTTACTTGAAATTCCAGCAGAAGTCACCTAGAGCTCATTTTCTGAGGTGTTATTCATGTCTTCCAGACTCTTGCTTCTCAAAATATGGTCCCTGGACAAGCTGAATTGGCATCTCCTGGGAATTTGAGGCTCTTGGGCCTCACTCTAGACCTACTGAATTAGAATCTTCATTTAACAAGATCCCTGGTGATTCACATGCACATCAAAGTTTGAGAAGCACCTTGTTCTAGACCAAGGGCCCAATCTGAGACTCTTTTCCTTTCATTTCATCTCTTTCTATGGTACCATACTTTAAACAGTTGAGGCTATAGAATCCCTTCTATGTTGTGTTATTTTTTATATAACTGAAGCAGCCACTTACTCTTGGTTGACCATGCCTAGTGTTAGGGCTTGTTATTTTGAATTATATGTAGGTTGTCTTCAACTGTCCTATGGCTGGACAATAAAATCTTCAATAATCAAAACAGGGTTAAGTGCATAGATTGTAGTTTTCATCTTGAAATCTCACACAAAATAAATGGCGACCAATAGTTGGCTGGCAATTGATGTGCTTAACAATGAATTCCATTCACTGACAAATATCAGGGCCACAAAAGTTAATTACTAGCTTCTGAAGGCAGAGCCATGCCTACTCACATAGAAGGAAAATGAAAGAGGAGCTGTAAGAAATTCCTTGATTTAAGAAGCCAGCCACCCACCCTGACCCCTATAATTCTCTAAAATTCTTTGAAAATATTCATTCAATGCCCAGGTTCTTGTCAGTCAGCTTTCATAATAAACATAAGATAATCCTAAGTATATTTTATAATATCAGGTATGAATTCATATAAGATTTAGTTTTCTCCAGGTCATTTTACTTCTTTTAGAAACCATCTGAAGTTTTAATGACTTAAAATCTAAATTGGAACTACTATTTCCACATTAGTGCCTACAAAACCCTTTCCATGTATCAATGTGGAAAAAAAATCAAGAAAATTCATTTACCAAGTATAACCTTTATTCTCAGCATTACATTCATATTGATTAAAAAACAAAAGCAAAACCCTTAAGCTTACCATTCCTGGGGTTGTTTTGTGGTTGCTGCTGCTGCTACTTTTAGGTAGAAAAGGCAAAAAAAAAAAAAAGAAAAGAAAAAAAAGAAAGAATACTTAGATCCAGTGTTGATGTGTTGATACAAATGAACATTTGTGTTGGTAAATTTTCTACTGAAGAATATTCTGCCAGATGAATAGGATCTCATTCATTCACTTATTCAACAAAATATTATTGATCACAAAATGTCTCAGAGAAGTGCTAAGAGCTGAGAAGAAAGACATGAGTAAAAGACAGCTCTTAGCCTCAAGGAACCCAAAGTCATGGAAACTGTATTTGTCAACAACATTGAAATTGTTTTCCAGGCTTCTTTGGTGAACAAAATATTATCCCCTGATAACACAGATGACAACAAAGATACAGGCGTATAACTGTCCCTTTAAATTTCCAAATGTGGTTTCTGTTGAACCAGCAGAGGCAAACTGGGATCTCCCCTCCAAGTTGCCCATAATTATAAGCATTGTATGTACTTTGGAAGTGGAATCCAATTGACTGATGAACACAACAAGCTTTCATTGTTTCACAGCAATAGGGAGAACTGATGTAATTGAGCCCTGTCACCATGATGGGCTCATGGTTATCATCTAAATGAGTTGCTAAACATAGCTCTGGAACACAGACTGCCAATATAAGCCACTCTTATCTTCCACTCTTCCTTCTGGTCCCCCACTCTCAAAAAGGAGGGCCCCAGGACCTAGCATGTATCCAGACTCCAAGGACTATTGAAAAGCAAGGCTCTTGATCTCATGGTTTCCAGGAGCATATGAGGATTCCAGGCTTGGTTGAGTCTCTTTCAGTCATTTAGGTGTTGACCTAACCTGACAAGTGGGCCTCCTGTGTTGAGGAAAAAAGATGTTCTGGGCAGAGAAGACCTATTCATGTGATCTTCTCCTGCCCCATCACCAGTACACAAGATTCACTCTCTCAGAGACAAAGCTTGGGAGCTATTGAGACAACATTCAGTTTCCAGTGGCACCATCTATATGCCAGCTGTGTGATGTTGGGTCGATTGCTAAGCTTCTGTGGAACCCTCAGTTATTAAAAGAATAGATGCACCCACATCTATTGATTTCTGTGACAATCAAATGGTATAGTATATGTCAAACATTGCCTAGTATGTGGTATATGCTTAATAATTTGTGTCTGTGTTTTTTCTACTTTCATGGAGGAAGGGGTGTATTAGCTTCCTGGGCTACAAGTACAAATATTCATGCTGCCATAACAAACTGTAATGAACTAGGTGACTAAAGACAACAGAAATCTATTCTCTCACAGTTCTGGAGGCTAGAAGTCCAAAATCAAGGTATTGGTAGGGCCACAGTCATTCTCCTGGCTTCTGGCTGTTGCCAGCCGTCACTGGCATTCCTCAGCTTACAGAAACTGAATTCCAGTCTCTGCCTCCATTACCATATGGCTGTCTTTCCTCTCTGTGTCTGTGTCTCAGCACAGCTTTTCCTCCTCTGTTTGTGTGTCTGTCTCTGTGTCTCTTCTCCTCTTTTTATAAGGACACCACTTAGATTGGTTGAAGGACCCACCCTAGTTCATAGTGACCTCATCTTAACTGACATCATAATTCTATCTACCAAGATCTTATTTCCAAATCAGATCACATTCACAGATACAAAGGGTGAGGACTTCAACGCTGGGGTACATTTCAAAGGATACAGTTCAACCCACAACCAGGGCAAAGACTTTGGGGGCCTCCTAGAGGTCCTTTTTATAATGGCAGATACCTTTGAGAGCTCGCACTTTAGCCCTTAGCACACTCCATTTACAGAGCAGTTCAAGAGAGGGTTTGGCGCGGTGCCCGAGTGTGTAGTACAATAATGCCTGTTTGGACATGGAGACAGAGGGGACTCATGTGGGTCAGCGCTGCCAGAAGAAGCTTTGTGGAACGGTGGCTGTCAGCTGAGCCTCCACCCTTCCTGTCTTTCTCCTCCTGGGCAACGGCCCCAGAGCACTCACAGACTCACAGCGACAAGACTGTGGGGCAAAGAGCTGCCCCTCCTGTGCTCTCTCCAGCCTCCATCCACAGGGACTTCAGGAGAGGCTGGCTAAGAAACTGGAGCGGCTGTGTGATGCTTGGACTACCCTGCCAGGGGGCTTCCCAGAGCCCAGGAAGGAAGCCTTGCCTTATTCTGATCAGCAGCGCACACAATGCACGGCCCAGGTCCCATGAACAACACCCTCTGCTCTGCTGGGACACGGGAGATGAAGAGCTCGAGGCATATTCCACAAGAGACATGCTTGGTCAAAACATGTACTCTCTGAAGTTGAATTTTGAGGAAGAAATTTAAAACAAAAAGAAAAACAAGGCCAGGCGCAGTGGCTCACACCTGTAATCCTAGCGCTTTGGGAGGCCGAGGCGGGCAGATCATTCAAGGTCAGGAGTTCAAGACCAGCCTGACCAAAATGGTGAAACCCAGTCTCTACTAAATATACCAAAAAAAAAAAAAAAAAAAAAAAAGTAGCTGCATGTGGTGGTACATGCCTGTAGTCCCAGCTACCCAGGAGATTGAGGCAGGAGAATCACTTGAACCCAGGAGGCAGAGGTTGCAGTGAGCCGACATTGCACCACTGCACTCCAGCCTGGGCAACAGAGGGAGCCATCTCAAAAAACAAAAACATGTACTCTCTCTGAAACTTCCAAGGGTGTCAGGCAATTTCCTGTGGGGTTTTAAGAGAGATGAGGTTTTTATAAGAGGCTAAAAGCAGAGCCCTGAAGAAGGAAAGATGAAGACTCAGGTTTTGGATTCTAGGAGCATTATATGTTACCAATTCCTAAGGGCACTTAAAACTTGAGCCCCAAACGGGACTCTAGAAGCTAACAGAAGACTTTCATTTGTTCACAAAAATAAGGCACAGTTAAGAGAATAAGGAGTTCTGAGGAGATAAAAAGAACTTTTTGCCTTTATGATCTGAAGGGGGAAAAAGCATAGAGACGCAAAGATATTGTCACACATTTGGGGTGGAGAGGATCTTATTTCCATTTCTACTTTTCCTGACTCTTCCATTTACAAAGGATAGCGGCCTGTTTATGAAAGTGCTTTTCTTCAGAACTATGAAAATCTTTTCTCTGTAAAGGAGAAAGACGAGAGCTCCAAAAGGCACTCAAGGCAAGCTTAAAACAATTTCACTTTCTAGAAAAAAAATATCTAATTGAATTCTTTACAGACCCAGAAGCTGTGGGCCAGTGCCCTCTGAGAACCACCTGCCAGGAGTGTGTGGGGTGGTCCCTGAGCAACCCATTCTCGTTCCCTGACTCGTGTGGGAAAAGCAAGGCCAAGAAAATTAAGGGACACACTTACCCAGAGCTAGTTAAAGGAGAACAAGGGTTAGAACTCAGGTGACTAATTATATACTTACTCTGGGAATTATTTGTACATGTCTTCTGCCTTCATCTCCGTGGTAAAGTTCTGCAGGGCAGAGATCACAGTTTATATGTCTGTATACCTCACTCACTCTGGAAGCATTGGTTTGTTGTTGTTTTTTTTTTTTTGAGATGGAGTTTCACTCTTCTTGCCCAGGCTGGGTGCAATGGCACGATCTCAGCTCACTGCAACCTCCACCTTCCGATTTCAAGCGATTCTCCTGCCTCAGCCTCCCGAGTAGCTGGGATTGCAGGAGCCCACCACCATGCCCAGCTAATTTTTGTATTTTTGGTAGAGACAGGGTTTCGCCATGTTGGCCAGGCTAGTCTCGAATTCTTGACCTCGTGATCCACCTGCCTCGGTCTCCCAAAGTGCTGGGATTACAGGCGTGAACCACTGCGCCCATCCCGGAAGCATCAGTTATTTTGCTGACTGGTTGTTGGCTTGACACTCTGAATAGTATGATTGATGAGAGCATGAGCTCTAGAGTTAAGACTACCCGTGTTCAGATCTGGCCCTGCCATTTATCAGCTGGACAGCCTTATACAAGTTCTTCACTACTTGAGGCCCTACTTTAGTCATTTGTGAAATGGAAAAAATACTTGTCTGCTAGTAGCACTGTAAAGATTAAATGTAGTGAAGCATGGAAAACACTGCGTTCAACTATTTCCATAGCAATATTGCATAGCAAAGCACCCTGACACTCAGGGGTTTAAAACTACAGTCATGTATTTTTTTTTTAATTTCAATAGTTTTGGGGGTACCAAAGTAGTTGTGGGGGATAACCAAAACCCACATTCCTTAGTGGTGATTTCTGAAATTTTAGTGCACCCATCAGCCAAGCAGTGTATACTATACCCAATATGTAGTCTTTTATTCCTTACCACCCCCAAGTTTCCTCCCTGGGTCCCCTGGGGCCATTATATCATTCTTATGCCTTTGAGTCCTCATAGCTTAGCTCCCACTTATAAATGAGAACATATATTTGGTTTTCCATTCCTAAAGTTACTTCACTTAGAATAATGGCCTCCAGCTTCACCCAAGCTGCTGCAAAAGACATTATTTCATTCCTTTTTTTTTTTTTTCTTTTTTTTTTTTTTTTTGGTTGAGTAGTATTCCCTGGGGTATATATACCACATTTTCATGTATCCACTCATTGGTTGATGGGCCCTTAGGTTGGTTCCATGTCTTTGCAATTGTGAATTATGCTGCTAGAAACATGTGTGTGTGTGTTTTTCATATAATGCACAGTCATGTATTTTTTGCTGAGCATCTATAGGTCAGCCAAGGTTCAGGTGATTGAGCTGGGCTTTGGTTGGCCTTGGCTACTAACTGTAGGTTGAGTCTAGGTCTGCCCCATGTGTCTCTTATCACCCTCGGTGGCTACACAAGCCAGGTTCTTCTTATGGTGACAACAGAAGCTCATCAGGGAAGGCTTGTCCTCCTGCACATTCCAAGTCACTACACAGATCGTGTCTACCAGCATCCCATGGTCTAAAGCAAGTCACAGAGCTGAACCCAAAGGCAAGTAGGTGGGAAGGATTCTCCACCCACCAGGCAGCCATGGCAAGGTGGGAATGTTCTGTATAACACAATTACATGGGAGTGAAGAATTGTGACTGATAGTTCAGTCTAGCATAAACGCTTTGCACAGTGTCTGAAACATAATAAACATTCAGTAGATACCACCTATTATGAATTGTTATGGCTCCTTTCTTGGTAGACATATAAAGTCTTACATTAATAGAAGTTGTGCTTGTGTATCTACAAAGGATAATCTTTGGATTTTTTTTCTTATTCTTTTTCTCTTTCCACAGATTTACTTTGCACCAAGGACAAGCTGTCAGCCAGTTTCTGCCAGACACTGAAAGCCATGAAGAAATGTTCTGTGCCCACCGTGAGGGCTCAGTGCTGCTTCTCGTGTCCCCAGACACACATCACCCACAGCCAAAGGCAAAGAAGGCAACGGTTGCCCCCAAAACCCAAAGCACTCTAAGCCCAAAAGGAAGCCACCTTCCACCAGACTGCAGCAGCCTGCTGACCGTGACATGCTTTAGCTCTGGGAGCTGCTTCATTGAGGTTTTGCTTAATATATTTCAAGTTCAGCTTTGGGTCATAGTGAAACAAAATCCATTGTGTTCCTCTAGCCACAAAATGTCCCTCACAGGAGGCCTAGGCTGCCGTACTTGCTGCTCCCTGATAGGAAGGTGAAATAGCTAGGAGAATCAGGCAGCTCCTGGTATCGGCTCCTGGGAAAGGTGCTAGGTTACAGATTTGTGAAATGTTGTATTTTTGTTCTCCCTTGAAGATAAAAACAAAGAGACTAGTTTTCTCCCCGACTACCTCAAGAGTATCAGGCAACAGAGCCACCCTTACCCAGGGGACAAATAATCTTCTTAATTTATCTTGATGAATACGTTTCTTTTTTTTTTATTTCCTCCCTGCCTGGGGCAGCTGCTATTTGAAATGTCACAGTGGAGCTTTAGGAACATTCCTTTAATTGATGCAGGCAGAGGACTGCTTTCTTCACCCCATGTTCCACTAGGGCAGGAAGAGAAAGTGCTTGTTACATCCCTCAGTCTCTTTCTCCATCCCTGTAGGGCTCCACATCTGGGCTGCTTAGAGTCTCCTGCCAACCTCAAGACACTAGACTAAGAGGAGACAGGCATAAGAAACACAGCCTAAGGGATTTAGGTCACTTACAGAGAAAACACTTCTGGCTTGAAGAGCATTCTATGAAAACTCTTAAAAAGCAAATGAGCAGAAATCAATTTCTTACTATTATAGAAAAGGAACTGTAGGCCTTTATTCTTCCCACTTTCCTGGCAAATACACACTCCTTCGCAGAAGGAAAATGAGTCTTCCGGGCTGCTTTCCTCTCTTCTGTACAGTCCATACAGGAAGCCTGAGCTCAGGTGCCACCATCGTCTTGCTGCAGGGGGTGTATAAGCTAAGACCACTATGACCAGCCCTAGGGCTGCCACCTGTCCTCACCTCCCCTCAGGTTGGAAAATGGAGGTTCCATATTAAAATATTGCAAAGAGCCAGGTAAATTGTACTAAGTACAAGAACATAGTGCAAACTTCTAATCTAGAGAAAAAAAAATTTCTAAAAAGTAAGGTAAAGAGGATCTACTTCTCAGTGTACCCAATATGTCTTATTGGACAAGTATTTTTTCCATTTCACAAATGAAAGTCGTAAAGGTCTTTCACCTTGGGGAGAACAGGTGAATCACGGAGTCCAAGGAAACTGAAATAAAAGTTAGAATCCTTGCTCTGGATGTTCCTACCTCCCACCAGAAGTCAAAGTAGGCTTGGTCTCAAATTCAGGGCAAATTTCTAGACAAAGTGATTTCTAAGGGAAGGTACTTACATGAACTGAACCCAGAGAAAGAGGGTAAGTGGGTGGGTGGAGGGGCATAAGCCTCAAATGGAAGAAGATCTCGGAACCAATTCTTGGCAGGGAGAAAGGCAAGGATGTGGCCTTCATGTGATGGGCAGCATATTTTCTGACTCACGCACAGATACACTTAATACTCCCCATGGAACACAGTGTCCTCTGTCTCCCTTTACCTATCCGTTCAGCAGAATGGTGCTATTTAAAAATGGTGCTAATATCTAGATGGTGGCAGAACTAATGTAAACATAGATAGGCATACAAATGGGTAAGTGTATATGAAACTCTCCATATAGCTATTCTGTTAAACATGTAATGGTGTTGCTGTCCAATGCCAATTTTATTGCTTGGGTACCTTGAATTTAAGATTTAATAGTATGTGCTTTTTATTTTTTTCCAAGCCATTAACATGTATTACTCTCATGAATTCCTGTGGAAAATAAAACAGTGGGATTGGGATGAAATTCAAGATAGACCAGAAACAGGAGGAAAGTAGAAATGTTTACCTAAAGCCAGAGAATTTATTGCTAGATGATAATTACGTTATTGTATTCTCTGCCTTTAAACGTAAACATTGCTGGCCGATAGCAATCTCTGGTGAATAATGGTTTTCGAGGATAGGAGACAAATTGTTAGTGACATGAGTGGAGAAGAATCTGATATTTACTAATGAGGCAGTTTGCAAAGACTGTCCCTGAAGTGTAGTGTAGGCTTTCAGGGGGATTCATTTAGTACGCTAGATTGATTTAACCTGGTACTGTACTAGCAGAGGGTCAAATACATGTCATCAGAGACCTGGATATGACCAGGCTTACAAAACTCAGGAACAAACTCAGATTCCTACTGACCTCAACCAACTAAACTAGGCCAAATTTCTCAGTATACAAAATGGACCAAGTTATTTACAACCCACGTGGTGGAGAAGATGGTAGACATGTGGAGAGAGTTTGGCCAGGTGCTCCATTCTAGGTCTTTTTCCAGTTTCTCAAAGGCAGAAAATTGGCTCCTAATTCTTTGCCATGGATATTTGCTTCCTGTACTGGAGCTATGTTGTAAGACGGCTGTGTGATGTCCATCATTCTTGACTCCAGAATGAAGACAGGGCTCGCTGTTTTCTGTCCTGATGGTATCATCTGTCGCCTTGGCGATCACTCAGTGATGAGTCGTCAGTATTTTGACAGGTCCCAGTGCTTGCTGTGCAAAGGGGACTCAGATCAACAGGAAGACTCTGAAGGCAGGAACCTGAATGGTGTCTTCACATCTTTGATACTTGGGTGCTAACATGAAGCAGAGTTATTGGTTTACTTTATCTAGGCCCTTCTTTCTTCTCACCTGGAACAAGCAACTGAGAAGTGTATCAGGAGACACTGGATACATATCTCTATGAAATAGGGCCATCGCAGGGCCTGGTACTTAACTGCATTAACGTTCTAAAACCCAGTTTGGTTTACATTGTCTTTCACAGTAGTATATTTAGCTCTTCTCTGGACAGTTGTGGGTTAATATAATTCTTTAACATAAAAATGTAATTAAACACACCACGAGAGAACAATATTCCAGGAGACTTAATAGCGATTACTTTCTTCAATCAGGAAATCGTTTCAGTGCCTCCTTTGTAGGAATGCTTTGTTTTTTGATGGCTTTTCTTAAAGAAGAGCACACCGCCGTCCAGTCTCCTGAGACAGCCACGTCTCCGCTGACATCCCACTGTGATGCTTTCAGATAGTCAGTGAATGTTTCTGATAACCTTCATCTAGTATCTGAAACACAATGTGAGGGATGATACTGTTTTCGATAATAACACCCCATTCAGTTGACTAAAATCTTTCAGACTCTGAAAGCTGCACACTGCTACTCCAGTGAGTGCAGGTCTTAGCTCTTCTGCTTTCTGACTTCAAGATGAATCTCTGGGACGATGTATCTGGTGCTCAGTCCGCAGTGATTCACTTTCGAAGGAGAGGCCACATGACATGAACTGCCTGGTGTTACAACCTCGCTAACATATTTGATGCTACTCCTGTTGTCTGTACTGCTAATTCAAGTATTATTCTAAGTTATGTTATTAAAAAAAACATGGTGGGTAAAGCACAATCCTACCCGTCATTGTCCTCCAAAATAATTGTATGACATACACGGCCCAGCCCCGTTGCCCTCCCTGCATCTCTGTGCTGCTTTGCCGTTTTCCCTTCTACCCAGCCTCCTCAAGGGGTACCTTGGTGGGTATCTCAGTACTTACAACCAGATTGTAATCATAGCCTCCCTTTGTGTGGCATCAATAAATGGCCAAACTCATTGATGTTTCTGTGTGATTCCTTTACCCCTGCTGTGAAACTCCCACCACCCACCAGTGTTACCACAGATTTTAGCAACCTGGGGAAAGATGCTGTCAATTTCTTCCTCCCACACTCTTTCCAGATTCTCTCCTACCCTACCCCTAGATCAATACATCATCAGATGAGTCACATCCCAGGTGAGCTGGTCTCTTCTCATGAATGTGCAACAACTGCCACAGTCATATGATAATGCCATATGATAATCTGAAGTGATGCCTAAAATTCCCCAAAACACTGAATTCGACATATTCATGCTGCTCACAGCATAACCTACTCCTTCATCTCTCCAAAGCATAGGTTTAATGCGTAAGAGAAAATGACCCATCTCTAGGGGGAATTTGCTTTGGGAATTCAATCCTTATTCAAAGATGGGTGCACAGCTCAGTAAATGCAACTAGCAAAAGCAGAATTTGTACATATAGCGATCGAGTCTATTCACAAGGAATAAACAAAACCATAGAGGTAGTGAAGAGCCAGGCCTCTTCAGGTGATCCCTAGGATGTTTGAGGGCATGAATGGGAGTAGCAGGAAATGTAGTTTTGGTCAAGAAGGCATCGCGGAGAGCCATGGATACTTCCCTGATTATACCTTAAAAATTATTCTGTGACTATGAGATCTTGCTAATACTGCAAAGCCCAGCTCAAATGCTACTTCCCCTGGGACACCTACCCTGACCCTGCCAGAAAGACAGGGTCTGTTTTCCACTATACTCTGCTCCCACTATACTAGGTATATTTTCCACTGGAAAAGTAGCTCTTAATCAGGGGTGATTTTTGTTCCCCAGAGGATCTTTGACAATGTCTGGAGACATTTTTGTTTTCCACAATTGGGCAGTGGGAGAGGGAGGGAGTGCTACTGGCATCTAGCGAACAGAGGCCCAGAATGTTGCTGAACATTCTATGGGATGACATTCCCTCAACAACAAAGAATTGTCTGGCTCATAATGTCAACAGTTCCAAAGTTGAAAAACCCTGCACTAAAACAATTATCACCTTGTAGTGAGTAGCAGGGGATCTTGGTTGAGTAAAACCAAACTTTCACTAAAATTCAGACTTCTCGAAAGGACTGATGAGGTAAGTCAGAAAACCTCAAAAGAACTAAAAAATGCATCAGGGTTCAAAGCACACCAGCTTGATTAAAGAATCTTGATGTTGAAGGGGATACATGATAATGAGCACAGCTCAAAAGAGTCTTAAACCAGCCCCTAGGGACAAAGATGTTTCGATCCTAGAGCTATGGCAATAAATCAAAAGCAAGCAAACTGGAAAACTGGCATGTTAGGAGTTTGAATTAATCATCCTCCTCTAATTGAGATTTCTAATCAAACTGAGAATAGACATAATCAGCCAGATCAAAATATCAGCTTCAGTGGTGGTGAAGCTGGCTTGGAGAGCATGTCTTGGGTGCAAATGGAAAAAAGGTTTTCCTACCCTTCACATCTGCATGCCCGCATGGGAAGCAGCTGGAGATCTGCAGGCCTCCCTCCAGTGGTTCTCTGAGCTCCAGGCTTCAAGCTCAAGAGAGATGGGGATGGAGTAGAAAGAAACAGAGAGAAATGGACCATTCAACCTATTAACCTCAGTTACTAGGAGTCTCATGGCCATCAAACTTTCACCAACAGCAGCACCCTCTCCTACCCTGGGAGAAGCATGTAAAAGGGTTATCATAAAGACCCCAAAGGGATATCTCAGTACTATCCATTCTGGAAGTGGAGGTTTCATGCCCCTATGGGAAAGAGGTAAGATTAGCATGAAGGAAAAATCAGGTAGAGGAAACACTGATTAAAAACTATCACATGGGCTGGACAGAGTGACTCATGCCTATAATCCCAGCACTTGAAGGCCGAGGTGAGAGGATCACTCCAGACCAGGAGTTCAGGACCAGCCTTGGCAACGTGGTGAGATCCCATCTCTGAAAAAAAAAAAAAAAAAAATGAATTAGCTGGGTGTGGTAGTGTCCACCAGTAATCCCAGCACTTTGGGAGGCCAAGGTGGGAGGATCCCTTGAAGCCAGTTTGAAACCATCATAGGTAACATAGTAAGACCTTGTCTCTACAATAAATATATATATATATTTAATTAGCTGGATGTGGTGTTGCATCCCTGTAGTCCTAGTGTTATGCCCAGACTGTTTGTTCCCCAAAGAAGACCACCAGAGTCCAGAGTCAAAGCCAAGCGGCAAGGATCTTTACTACAAGTTCGAACCTGGTCCCTCCTTTACACAGTATACAAGAGGGCCCCAAACAATGCGAGCGTTTGCTTTTTATAGCCCGAAAGTTGTAGGGGAACAAAGAAATTCCTGCGCTTTCAGTAACCTTGAACGGCTGTCTCCTTATCGGAGACTTTCCAGGTGGTGTTTGTACTGAGCTCAGGGAGTTTGAGAGATATATGGTGGTGGGATGGGAGGATGGGATGTGTTTGTGCTAGGCTCAGGGAGTTTTGAGCCCGGGGCTGAGGAATGTGCCCAGCTCCTTTCATTCCCCCCTTCTTTTCAGGTATCTTTAGAGCCAATCTTGGGTCTTATAAGTCTGATTCTGTTTCAGCGTTTACAGGTTGGTATTGGGCTCTGAGGACCATGAGTTGTACGGTGTCAAATCTCTCCCTAACAAATTGTAAAATTCTGTTAACAACACAAGGTCCTACGGTAAGCAGAAATAGTAGACTTAGCAGGGGTCCAAGGAAGGGGGCTAACAGAGAAAACATAGAGGAATTCCACCATTGGTCTGCAGCTGAAGCAAACTGCCGTGTTTTCACTTCAGTGCTTAACTTGCGTAACTGTTGGACCCGGTCCTCTACAAGTCCTGATTCATTTATGTAGAAACAACAGTCTTCTTTTAGAAATATACATGTACCACCTTTTTCTGCAGTGAGTAGGTCTAGGGCCCTCCGGTTTTGCAAGGTTACCTGAGCTAGGGACGTGAGCTGCCGCTGAAGGGAGGCAAGGGACTCAGCCGACTCCTCCATAGCAACGGCAAATTGTTGGTATAACTTGTTACTTTCTATGAGGGTGTGACCTAGGGCTCCCCCCGCCAGTCCGGCCGCAATGAAGGATGCGGTGAGGGAGATTCCTGCAATGAGGGGGAGAAATATGGCTCGTGCAGGTCTTGGTCTAGGGTCTGGGTGAATAACAGCACTAGTCCAGTTACCGGTATACCCTAGGAACTCGCCAGCAGTTAGTAGAGTCAACCGGGGAACTAATGTGACAGGGAGACATAGTAGGTTATTAACAGAAGGACTAGGTAGGTTCTTAGATAAGGTTCCATTACACCAGAAGAATATGCCTGATGGAGCCCTTAAGGTGATATTAGGGGGCGTTGCAGTGATGCTGCAGAGGCTGGAATTGGTTCCTGAGAAACAGTAGGGAAACTTCTCCTGACTGGGGTTTAGGTATAGGGGCACGTTCAGGATAGGAGCATACGAGTGGTTTCGGAGGTTGTTAGCTTGGGCAAAGGTAGAGGGTCCCCATGGCAGAGGGACAGCTGTTAGCGGTGGACGCCCTAGAGTGGCGCACAGGAAGCAGCCAGACAGGCTATGAAGTCCTGTAAGGTTAGCAAGTTCTAGTCCTTCTTGTAATAACTTTAACCAGGAGAAAGGACGTAAGTCTTGTGTTAGTCTGTTTTCCTGTCGTTGGATATTCCCGTGGACCAGGGGCAGTACTTGCACTAGGCCTCGCCACAGATAGAGGTGACTGCTAGGCCATGTGGAGGAGGGGGAGTAGTATACAGCCCCATGTTGAGGTGTGGTCCAGCGGGAGTTCCAGGGGTCTCTAACTATCCATGTATATGGAAAGTCTCTATCCCGTCTACGATAGAAGGGCCATTTAGGGTCTAACTGTTTTCTCTCTCCCCAATAACGGGGTCTGTGGATGTTACAATAGTTATAAGGACAGCCAGCATTTTGGTGCCACCAATAGTGTTTACAATTGTATTTAGTCTGATCAAACTCAAAGCATATTATTGGTGTCATAGGTTTGGCTATTTGAAAACCAGTAAAATTTAGTAGAATTGGGCTGTTGCACCCTGAGGAAGGGCAATCAGCACTGGCCAATAATTTTCCGGGCTTATGAGGTTGCCCAGGGTGGGTTCGGTTTTCATAAAGCCAGAATCTCCAGACAAAGAGATTATGAGCTGGTTTTGTGATTTCTCCAGCGGCCACTAGGGCGACTAACATTAGGGTTAGACTACCTAACTGCATGTTTGCAGTGAGCTATGCTGCCGGCGCAGGGTGAGTTTTAAGGGGTTGTTCCTAGCTCTGTCCACAGTCCACGTGTCCGGTGCTTCAGCCGCCGCCGTGATTGGTCCCAGAAGATCAGAGGTTGGGTCCACTGGCTTGACGTGGGTGTAGTGGATCCACGATGCGATGCCTTCTACCTTCAGGGCGGTGGGTGTGGTTAGGAGTACCTGGAGTGGTCCTTTCCACCTGGGTTCTAGGGTCTCTTGTCGGTGTCGCTTGACCAGGACCCAGTCTCCCGGCTGGTACGGATGGGGTGTCGGTGGGGGACCGGTCTCATATAGTTCCTTCAGCTTGGGCCAGATTTCTTGATGAATTTTCTGCAAGGCTTGTAGGGAAAACAAGAGTTCAGAGACATTTTCTGTTTCGGACTTGAGCAGATCATCTTTTAGGCCGGGAACTAAGGGTGGGGGTCTGCCATACATAATTTCATAAGGAGTAAGGCCCAGTCTGTAAGGGGTGTTACGGGCCCGGAACAGAGCGTAGGGGAGAAGGACCACCCAATTAGCGCCAGTCTCCATAGTCAATTTAGTTAAGGTCTCTTTTAAGGTCCGATTCATTCTCTCTACCTGTCCTGAACTCTGGGGCCTGTAAGCGCAATGTAGTTTCCAATTTGCCCCAAGGATGGAAGCCAAATCCTGACTTACCTTAGCGACGAAGGCCGGCCCATTATCTGACTCTATCTGGACGGGGAAGCCATACCTGGGGAGGATATCTTCCAGGATTTTCTTTGCTACAACCTGAGCAGTCTCTTTCTTGGTGGGGAATGCTTCAGTCCACCCTGAAAAAGTATCTACAAAGACAAGTAAGTACCGATACCCGTATTTTCCTGGCTTTATCTCAGTAAAATCTACTTCCCAGTAGATACCGGGCCTGGTTCCCCTGAGCCTTGTTCCCGTTGCAGCCTGGGATTGGGGGTAGGCGTTGTTAAGCTGGCAGACTTTGCAACTTGTCACGATGTTGCTGGCCATCTCGGCTGTATGTCTGAATTTGAGCTTAGAGCGTCTGATCAGGTCTATCATCCGCCGAGCACCCAGGTGGGTGGTTCGGTGGATGTGTTCTAACACTTGTTGTCCTAATTTTTCTGGTAGGATGGTTTGGTCATTAGTATCAGTCCACCACCCATTCTGGATCTGTTTCAGGGGAAGCTTGTCAATCCACTGGAGATCTTGTTCTGAATAATCAGGGAAATATGGCAAGTCCCGGGGGCCCGGGTCAGGGAGCTGGAGTGCAAGGAGTTGGCTGGGAGCCTTCGCCACCTTTCTTGCAGTTTGGTCCGCTAGAAAGTTGCCTTGAGCAGTTGGAGTAGTTAGTTTCTGATGCCCTGGGCAATGCACAATGGCTAACTTTTCTGGCCTCCATAGGGCTGTTAGCAGGGCTAGGATTTCTTGCTTGTTTTTTATTTCTTTTCCTTCAGCCATTAGTAACCCCCGCTCCCTGTAAATGGCCCCATGTATATGCGCTGTTGCAAAAGCATATCGGCTGTCTGTATATACCGTCAGCTTTTTCCCCGCCCCTAAGGTAAGAGCTTGGGTGAGCGCTATCAATTCGGCCTTCTGGGCCGATGTCCCCGGGGGCAGGGGTTCCGCCCAGATTACCTTAGTCTCTGAAGTCACTGCCGCTCCAGCGTACCTCTGGCCCTGATGCATGAAGCTGCTCCCATCAGTGAACCAGACGAGGTCGGCGTCAGGAAGTGGGCGATCCTGCAGGTCTTCTCGAACTCCGTGCACCTGAGCTAGTATCTCGGTGCAGTCATGGAGTGGGGCGTCCAGGTCCAGGTTGGGCAGCAGCGAGGCAGGGTTTAAGGTCGTTGGGGGCAGGAAAGTTATCCTGAGAGGATTTAGTAGTAATCCTTGGTAGTGGGTGAGTCGGGCGTTACTCATCCATCGATTGGGTGGCTGTTTGAGTACACCTTCGATGGCATGTGGGGTAACGACCCGCAATTCTTGCCCCATGACAAGCTTATCAGCATCCTGCACCATCAGAGCCGTGGCTGCAATCATTCGGAGACAAGGGGGCCACCCGGCAGCCACTGGGTCTAACTTCTTTGACAGGTAGGCAACTGGCCTCCGCCAGGGGCCTAAGTTTTGAGTTATTACTGCCTTAGCGATACCTTTATTTTCATCTATGTATAAGTGGAAGGGCTTGGTAACATCAGGTAGTCCCAGTGCAGGCGCGGAGAGTAGGGCAGTTTTAATCTGTTGGAAAGCCGACTCGGCTTCGTCTGTCCACTTAAATGGCTGCTGCCCCCGTGTTGCCTGATATAAGGGTTTAGCCAGTTCTGCGAACCCAAGTATCCATAGTCTGCAAAACCCCGCTGACCCCAGGAATTCCCTCACTTGTCGGGTGGATTGCGGCCTGGGGATCTGCAGAACAGTTTGTTTTCGGGCGTCTGTTAACCAGCGCTGCCCTTCTTTAAGCAGGTATCCTAGGTATGTTACCTCTGATTTACAGATTTGAGCTTTCTTTGCTGAGGCTCGGTATCCTAGATTTCCCAGAGCTTGTAAGAGACCTTTGGTCCCTTGGATGCAAGCTTCTTGGGTCTCAGCAGCAATCAGGAGGTCATCAACATACTGTAGTAAGGTTATTTCAGGGTGTTTGCGTCGGTACTCACCCAGGTCTTCATGGAGGGCCTCATCGAACAGGGTAGGAGAGTTTTTGAATCCTTGCGGCAGTCTGGTCCATGTCAGTTGGCCACTTATGCCTCTATCAGGGTCATTCCACTCGAAGGCGAAGAGCTTTTGGCTCTGAGGGGCTAAAGGCAAACTGAAGAAAGCATCTTTTAAATCTAAAACAGTGTACCATTGATGTTTAGGGTTTAGGGTGCTTAGGAGGGTATATGGGTTAGGCACAGTTGGATGTATGTCCACAACCCTCTTATTGATTTCTCTTAAGTCTTGTACAGGTCTGTATTCTCCACTATTAGGTTTTCGTACCGGCAACAATGGAGTATTCCAGGGTGAGTGACATGAGCAGAGGATTCCTTGGTCAAGGAGCCGGCGGATATGCGGGGCAATTCCTTTCTTGGCCTCTAGGGGCATCGGGTATTGGCGTACCCGCACGGGGTCTGCCCCAGGTTTAAGTTCAACAAATAAAGCAGGACGGTGTTTTGCTAGTCCTAAGCCCCCCGTTTCCGCCCAAGCTTCTGGATATTGCTGGAGCCAGGTTGCTATGTCCTGGTCAGGAGCCGGTTGCTCCTGGTGGAGCCGGTACTCATCTTCTAGGGTTATAGTTAGGACGGACACGGGTTGATTGTGGGAGTTGGTCACGATGGGCCCCTCAGGGAGGAAATGGATCTGTGCTCCCATTTTAGTTAGCAGGTCTCTCCCTAATAGGGGACAGGGGCTCTCAGGGATAACCAGGAAAGAATGGGTTACATTCTTGGCTCCGAGGTTTACTGTTCTTTGTGTTGTCCATGGGTATTTCTTAACTCCTGTGGCCCCTTGTACCCACGAGGACTTGGAGGATAATTTTCCATTAGTTTTAACTAAGACTGAGTGCTGTGCTCCCGTATCGACCAAGAACTGGACTGGGGACCCCTCCACTTGCAAAGTTACCCTAGGTTCGGGGAGGGGATCCGAACCCCATCTTCCCTAGTCTTCATCTTGAGTGACTAGTACGGGTGTAGACCTAGGGGGTCCCTGTCCTTGTTGTTTCTTTTTGGGGCAGTCTCTTACCCAGTGGCCAGCCTCCTTGCAGTAGGCACATTGGTCTTTTTTCAGATTATCATGCCTGGGGGGCCACCTGGGTTGGGTGTACTCTGGCTGTAGATGCTCTTTCTGTACTACTGCTGCCAGGACCTTGGTCATTTTTTCAGTGGCCTTAAATTGCCTTTCTTCTGGAGTATCTCTGTTATTGTAAACCCGCTGGGCTATCTGAAGGAGGTCCTGAATCCGCTTTCCTTCCAAGTCTTCTAATTTCTGGAGTTTTCTTTTAATATCTGGGGCTGCCTGATTTACGAATGACATTACAATAGCTGCCTGACTTCCTGGAGCCTCTGGATCTATGGGGGTGTACTGTCTAAAAGCTTCCATTAATCTTTCTAAGTAGGTGGCTGGGCTCTCTGTCTTTTCTTGCAGAATAGAATATACTTTAGCCAAATTAGTGGGCTTGCGAGCAGCTGCCCGGAGACCTGCCATTAGAGTCTGGCGATAAAGGCATAGCCGTCCCCTACCTTCTGCCGTATTGTAGTCCCATGCCGGCCTGGTCAGAGGAAAGGTCACGTTTATGAGGTCGGGGTTGGCAGTCGGTTGACCGTCGTCCCCCGGGACCAGCTTTCTAGCTTCTACCTGTATTCTCTCTCGCTCTTCTGTGGTAAACAAGATTCGGAGGAGCTGCTGACAATCGTCCCAAGTGGGCTGGTGGGTGAACATGACACTATCCAGTAAAGACAGTAAATCTTTGGGGTTGTCTGAAAACCGAGCACTCTGAGTCTTCCAGTTATACAGATCACTGGTGGAGAATGGCCAGTACTGGAGCGTGGGGATTCCTGTGTCATCTGGGGTTCCTATTTCCCGGAGGGGTAAAGCCACCGTGGAGTCAGGCGGCTGGGGGGGGCTAGTCCGCAAAGTGCGCCCTCGCGTCCTCCCCGCCGGCCCCTCAAAGTTACTTTCTCTTTCAGCAGGCCCGTGAGTGGCGGCCGCCTCCTCTCCGCCTGCTCTCTCCCGCGACTCAGCCCGAGGGGCCGGGACCTGGGGCCCGGAGGGGTACGGAGGGGGTTCTGTGAACAGTGGGTCCCCGCTATCAGGTAAAACAGGATGGGAGGGGGCAGTTGGTTGCTTGGTTTTTAGTGGTCGAGCAACCAGTGCCTTAGAGGGTTCAGAGGCTAATTGGAAAGGGGACAGCCAAGGAGGCGGGTTTTCAACAAGGTCCTGCCATATGAGGATGTATGGGATTTGGTCTAAGTGGCCCGCATGTCCAGGTAGGAAAATCTTGGATTTTACCCTAGTGATGACAGCAAGTCGGAAGGTCCCTTCGGGTGGCCACCCCACATCAAAGGCAGGCCACTCGGAGCGACACAGAGTAATTAGCTTTCCTTTCCTGATTTCCATACCAAGATCATGGCCCCTTGCTCTAACTTCTTTGAAATTATTTGTAAGGAGAGATAGAGGAGTACTCTGGGTATTGCCCATCCTGTAACGATTTGTAGTCCTTTCCTGTAAAGGAATGTGGGTTAGAATCCCAATAGAGGAAATCTGATCTGACTTATTACTGATAGCTAGCCGGGAGCGTGGCGCCGGAAGCCGGGAGCCCGGGGACCGGGGCCGGAAGTGTGGCGCCAGAAGCCGGGAGCCCGGGGACCGGGGCCGGAAGTGTGGCGCCGGAAGCCGGGAGCCCGGGGACCGGGGCCGGAAGTGTGGCGCCGGAAGCCGGGACAATTCAGACAGCGAGCGCGCACCCGGGGGCCGGGGCAATTCAGACAGCGAGCGCGCACCCGGGGGCCGGGGCAATTCAGACAGCGAGCGCGCACCCGGGGGCCGGGGCAATTCAGACAGCGAGCGCGCACCCGGGGACCGGGGTCAGATTCAGACTGTTGCCCGGATCGCGAACCCGCTCCGGCAACCCAGATCGCAATTTAAATCAGAAGAGAGCCAGGGGACGTCTCCCACCGGTCTCCACTGGCCGTCCTATAGCGCGTCCGCCAGGACTGTGCCAGCCTCAGTTTCAGACCTCGCGAGTCAGAGATTCAGATTCAGAACAGACACACAGACACAGACAGACAAACGGAGACGAGCCAGCTCACCTATCAGTAGATCGATCCTAGCAGATCCGTTGACCAGGGGTCTGGTGGGCTTGGGGAATCCCGGACGAGCCCCCAGATGTTATGCCCAGACTGTTTGTTCCCCAAAGAAGACCACCAGAGTCCAGAGTCAAAGCCAAGCGGCAAGGATCTTTACTACAAGTTCGAACCTGGTCCCTCCTTTACACAGTATACAAGAGGGCCCCGAACAATGCGAGCGTTTGCTTTTTATAGCCCGAAAGTTGTAGGGGAACAAAGAAATTCCTGCGCTTTCAGTAACCTTGAACGGCTGTCTCCTTATCAGAGACTTTCCAGGTGGTGTTTGTACTGAGCTCAGGGAGTTTGAGAGATATATGGTGGTGGGATGGTAGGATGGGATGTGTTTGTGCTAGGCTCAGGGAGTTTTGAGCCCGGGGCTGAGGAATGTGCCCAGCTCCTTTCACTAGCTACTTGGGAGGCTGAGGCAGGAGGATTGCTTGAGCCTGTTAGAGGCTATAGTAAGCTATGATCAGGCAACTACTGCTCTTCAGCCTGGGCAACAGAGCAACATCCTGTCTCAAAAAAGAAAGAAGTATCAAATTTCAAGTTCTAAATACAATAGATCCTCATTATTTGCAGATCCATATTTGCAAATGTACCTACTTGATAAAATGTATTTGTAGCAGCACTTCTGCGGACATGCACAGAGTAGTGAAAAATTCCAGTCATCCTTATACATATGTTCATAGCTGGGTTCCGATGATAAGATACTTTGCATTCCTTTTTTGCTTTTTCTTTTCTTTTTTTTTTTTTTTTTTTTTTTTTTCGTGACAGAGTCTCGCTCTGTCGCCCAGGCTGGTGTGCTGTGGCACAATGTCAGCTCACTGCAACCTCCACCTCCCTGGTTCAAGCAATTATCCTGCCTCAGCCTCCTGAGTAACTGGGGTTACAGGCACAAGACCACGCCCAGCTAATTTTTGTATTTTTAGTAGAGACGGGGTTTCACTATGTTGGCCAGGCTGGCCTTGAACTCTTGACCTCAAGTGATCTGCCTGCCTTGGCCTCCCCAAGTGCTGTGATTATAGGCATGAACCACCACACCCAGCCTTTTGCCTTCCTTTTCAAGGCCTGTTTAGTGTCATGTCTTTTGCATGTTTGTTTTGGTGATTTTTCTATTTCAAATGGCCCTCAACTGCAGGGCTACAATGCTGTCTGATGTTTTGAAGCACAAGAAGGCTGTGATGTGCACACTAAAGTTTGAGAGCCCTTGGGTTAGAGTGATTTCCACAGAATATGGTGTTATATAACCATGGGGTTTAGAGGTGAAGCAGTCATAATGTGTTCTTTTATTATTGGCCTGCAAGAAGTATGGTACCTGTCCAAAAAGCCTGTACAAGAATGTTCATTACAGCTTTATTCAGAATCATCAAAAACTGGAAATATATCTGGCATCCATCAACAGACAAATGAATAAACAAACTGATATATTTATTCAGTGGAATATTACTCAGCAATAAAAAGGCATCTGTCTGCCTTCTGTTCCAGAGCACCCTCACATATGCACAGCTCTGAAGTGCGAAGGAGTTAAGACCACTGGACCTCTCATCCTTCAGATGCACCAATCTGGGAGGATTCTGCATGCTTTGTATGAGGTCCCAACATTGTTAAGCCCCAATTGCCCACAACAGCAAGCTTTATAATACACCCCCAGGTTTGTCCTTTCTCCTTGCCATCTCACCCTTCCTACTCTCTTGCTTTTATTTCCTGAGATCACCTCCTAAATAAACTATTTGCATCCAAGTCCTTGTCTCATGTTTTGCTTTGGGGAAGTAAGATAACTGGGTGGATGTTGGGAAATGAAAGTACACTGAATATGAGTACAAGGGAAGTGTATGATTCTGTTCTCATGCTGCTAATAAAGACATACCTGAGACTCAGTAATTTATAAACAAAAAGAGGTTTAATGGACTCACAGTTCTTCATGGCTGGGGAGGCCTCACAGTCATGGTGGAAAGCGAAGGAGGAGCAAAGGCACATCTTACAAGGCAGCAGGCAAGAAAGCTTGTGCAGGAGAACTGCCCTTTATAAAACCATCAGATTTCATGAGACTTATTCACTATTACAATAACAGCATGGGAAAAACCCACCCCCATGTTTTAATTACCTCCCACTGAGTCCCTCCCATGACACATGGGGATTATGGGAACTACAAGATGAAATATGGAGAACAGTGGCCCTGAATGTGCTGCGTTGCTACCAAATCTGGCATTTCCCATTTGAACCTAGTGGGCCTACCTGATTCTCCTGCAAAACAGAATCTACCCACTCTTTCAGTCTGGCCTTGGTCAGGCTACAGCCTAGGGTGGTAGTGTGGTGTCACAGAGATGAGTACAGATGGGTCAGTATCAAGCTCCGTTCTTCTTTTTTTGGGAGGTGGGAGTGGGGAGCAGGGTCTCACTGTGTTGCCCAGGCTGAAGTGCAGTGATGCAATCATAGTTCACTGCAGCCTTGAACACTTGGTCAGGATCCATTCTTCTTGCGGGTCACTCATGCCCATTTCTCAGGCCGCTCACTGGGTTCTGACCTCTCACTCTCGCAGATGCTCTGCCTGACCTCTGAGTCCCTTTGGGAGTCTCTCAATCACATTAAATGCCTCACATTGCAGAATTGGATTATGCTTTCTTGGGCTTATGTCACTTTGCCTTATCCTTGTCATTGAAGAGACAGGTTGGTAAAAACTGCACTTCCCAAGCTCTTTACATACCGAACACAGAAAGATGATCATATTTGCATAGCCCACTGCAGTTACTGTGAACCACTAGCAGCCAGATGTGACCAGGCCTGACTACCTTGAGCCCCAAGGAGTTCAGTATCTTGGGCACACCTGTAGCCTCCATCCTATTGAGTTGTGTGGTTTTGACTCTGAATCCTTCCTGTCTTGAGTTGTCTTAATTTGATGCCTTATAGATCTAGATCTAAGGTATGTGGGGATCTCTTTTGCCCTAACTCCTTCCTATATGCCAGGCAACCTTAAACTACACCCTTATCCCCAAATATTAATAAACACAGACTATCAATACTCACAGGAGGAAGAAAAATAGTGCGCTGGAACTCAGGGAATGAAGTATTGTCAACCCACAGTGAAAGAGTATTTGGGGACAGTGAGCCCAGCTTTGGGTGCCCTCCATTCTTTCACATCCTGAGAAGCTGGCCTACAACTTATCATCTCTGCTCCCCTCATTCTGAGTCATGGGTCCAGGGTCTGGGTGGGGTCAGTTGGTTGCCAGAATGAAAAAAAAATCGGAAAAAATATCTCGAAAGACCAATCTTAGGTTTTACAATAGTGATGTTGTCTATAGGAGCAATTGAGGAAGTCACAAATCTTGTGACCTCTGGCCAGAGGTTCTGAGCATAGGGGATTATAGAAACTATGCCTGCATATAAGCAGAATTCAGGCCCCTCCCATAATCCTAATCTCCTGGACTTTCATTAGCTTTACAAAGGCAGTTTTCGGTTGCAGCAAGGAAGGGATCAGTTTTAAGGAGGGACTGTTATCATCCTTGCTTCAAAGTTAAACTATAAACTAAATTCTTCCCATGGTTAGCTTGGCCTATGCCCAGGAATGAGCAAGAACAGCCAGCCTCTGAGACTAGAAGCAAGATGGAATAAGCCATGCTAGACTTCTCTCACTGTCATAATCTTTGCAAAGTTGGTTTCAATCATACCCCTAGAAATAGAATAAGTTGATATTTTGGTTTATATATCAGTTTCTTGTGAACTTGGTCAGTGTATGTTAATTCTTCCAAATCAGAGAAAATTTTATTTCTAAAGCTGCCAAAACAAAGGTCAGACCTTGAACTATAGTTGATACATTCCCCCCAAAATGCCACTTCTTGAGGCCCAGTGTGAGCAGCCATCTGACCACCTACTGTGACATTGCAACCTCCACTCTCCCTGGTCTCACTCAGCAAGTGAGTGGTAGGGATGTTCAGAGAACTCCAATGTCTAGCATAGCTCCCAGCATATAGTAAGAATTTCATAACTTGTGGAAATCATCTTTATTTGTTCGCCCATTCATAGAAAAGATGTCTTGAGGGAGGAGGGGGTAGCAAACAAAGAGTTGGGGTGGGGGAGAGAGGAAAAGGTAAGAACACACAGGTCATGCTTAGGGACAAGAGAACAGACGATGGGGTGGAGAATGTGGTAGGGTGTGTGTGTTGAGGTCACGGAGAGGAGTTGAGGTGTAAATATCAGAGGCTGAAGTGCACAGATACAGTGTCCTTCCCTGTCCATGCACTATGGCAGGAGACTGAGGGCACAGATGGGGCCATCTCAGAAGGGACTGGGGGGGAGGGTACTTCCTCCCTATGCTTGCACTAACCTGAACCCTCCTCTTGTCTCTGCTAATCCCAGCCTGTTTGCAGCTCAGGGAGTGGAGGAAGCCATGTGCCGGATGCTTCCCCAAAGTTGTGTATGGCTTCTCTGTCAGGCAGGTGGTTGGTGTGCTCCTGCCATTCTGGGATGCTTGCTCCAGGCCTACTCCTTAGTTGAGGCCTGGGGTAAGAGTACAATGGAAGGAACAAACACCAAATGTATAAAGGTTTAAAAGTCATGAAACAAGCTACATTCTAGGCCTGGCCTCTGTTCTCATCCAACATCTCACAGCCATCCTCCCAAGGATCAGCCATGTGACGGAGAGGCTAAATTACCTAGCACTGGGCCAGCCCTGCCTCCTGAGAATTTGGTGGCTCACACCCAGGTCTCCAAGGTGATGACTAAACCCAAATCCCTGATGGAGACTGACCTGGCCAAGCTCCCTAGGGAGTCTGGAGAGGTAGGTTACTTGCTCCCATGCCTCACTTTCCACCTCATAACCTGCAACAATTCTAAAAACCTTCCAACAATATCACATGGGCAGAGAAAGAGGAGGGAGCCAGTTATCCGCAGACCTGGTCCACGCAGGCCCCTAGACACTCACCATGGGTGCTATGGGGTGGCGAACTATAAGCTCAGCTCTTTCCCTGGTTTCCTTGGGCCCAGACTGTGATTTTTGCATCCCCAGCCTGCACTTATAGGCTGTCAGGCCCATACCCTTCTCTGGCCTGGCGAGCCCAATGTGTGTATTGTATTTTGATAATTCTTATTCACTCAGTCGGTTACAAAACTCAAAAAACTTTGTTTCCAAGCCACAAAGACAAAAGTATTTGCATTTAAGCCTTTTGGAATACTGGCCCTTAGAAAGCCAGGCTTGGGGCAGGGGCTCCTCTTGCCAGCCCTAGAAGCAGTACTGCCCACTCCAGTGTAGTTCATGAGAATTTCCAATTATGAGCAAAGATGCTTGTGGGAAAAGGACCTTGTGGCCAAGTAGGGTCCAGGCTTATCCTGGGCAATAGGATAGATGAATGACTAGGAAAGTTGTTGGCATGCTCCAGCCCTGAAGCCCAGGTTTCAGAGGGCTACTCAGGAAGGCAAGCTGTTAAGTCATGACTGACTGGCCAGAATGGGATCAACAAATTAGAACCAATGTTTCTTGAGCTCAAACTCTGAGGTGTGCTTCCAACCCACTTCCAGCCCATCAGCCTCCACTCCTGCCTAATGAAAGGAATGTGATTCACAAAGGACCCAGAAGAAAAAGACATAGGCAGAGGGGCTATATAGGCAAAGCCTATTTCAAATGCACCAATTATCAGGCTGGGCATGGTGGCTTATGCCTGTAATCCCAGCACCTTGGGAGGCTGAGGTAGGTGGATCACTTGAGGTCAGGATTTCGAGACCAGCCTGGCCAACCTTACGAAACCCATCTTGTCTCTACTAAAATAAAAATAAAAATTAGCCCGGCATGATTGCACACACCTGTAGTCCCAGCCACTCGGGAGGCTGAGGCAAGAGAATTGCTTGAACCCAGGAGGCGGAGGTTGCAGTGAGCTGAGATCGTGCCACTGCACTCCAGCCTGGGCAACACAGCAAGACTCCATCTCAAAAAAAAATCAAGGTCAAATGTAACAATTATCTTTTCTCTGCACCCAGACAAAGAATCTAATTATCACTCTGAATCATTAATAAACTATTGGGATTTTACAAAACGTTCCCATATTTCACTCTAGGAAGCCAAACTCAGTAACTCCTTATTAAGTTATCAAGCATGATGAATACATCTGGAGGTTGAAGTAACAGCAGGACCATTTGGGACTTTGCTTCTGTTGTTCCCATATAAGGATTATCGGGAATTGAATGCCCAGAAGGGATTTCAGGACCAGGTGCCAAGAGACAGCATATCTGTTACCTCTTTGCACATCAGTAGGATGGTGTTAACAATATTTGGCCTACCTCAGAACCTCTCAGTGTGGCTGGGGAGCTAAAACAGAGTACAGGAAAGGGCCTGGCAAAGATGGTGGGCCCAAGATACATCCACTGCCACTCAGCCACCCATAGGAGAACCTGCGTCCTTGAGAGTCACACCATCCACCTAATATCCCTCTTTCACTCCTTGTCTCTATCATCTTTCATCCCTCCTCCATATTTATCAAGGCCTTTGGCTCCTGCTTCAGTCTTCCTTCTGGAAATAAACAAAAACCAACCAAATGAGAAAAATAAAGTCTATTTATTCTGAACTTACTATAGCAAGGGAGTCAGCCAGTCAGTGTCTTTTGGCAGAGACTCAAGGACAGATAGAGGAGTGGGAAACCTGACAGTGGACAAAAGGGAAGGCTTCAGGTGTGCCCTGATGGGAAGCTGTTGGCTTGGGAAGCTGTAGGAGGCTAATGAGAAGCAGTCATCCTATGTCATTGATTAAGGGTGCATATTTGACTTTCTCTGTTTGGTCCTAACTTACAAATAGGGACAAAAATTTGGGAAGCTTTCAGTTATTAATCAAGTCCTGGTCATTTGGGGCTGATTGCTACCAGAGTTGTTTAGCTTCTTGGATTGTCACTAAAATATACCAATCTAGGCTGGAAATGGTGGCTCACACCTGTAATCCCAGGACTTTTGGAGGCCGAGGCAAGTGGATCACTTGAGTCCAGGAGTTTGAGTCCAGTCTGGGTAATATGGCAAAACCCCATCTCTACAAAAAAGCAAAAATAAAAATAAATTAACTGGGCATGGTGGCGTGTGCCTGTGGCCCCAGCTACTCAGAAGGCTGAGGTGGGAGGATCACTTAAGCCAGGGAAGTGGAGGTTGCAGTGAACAGTGATTGCACCACTGCACCCCAGCCTGGACAACAGAGTGAGACTCTGTCTCATAAAATAAAAACAGCAATCTGGCTTCCTGCAGTACTGACTTACAGCAGGCTGGCTTCTTGGGTTGCCTATTGTAGATAAAGAGGTTGACTTCCTGGGAAGGTTGCTGTAGGTTGTGGGTCAAAGTTCTATGGTCTGGACATTGTCTATTTGTATATTCATCCTCACTTCCCATTGCCAGTCCTACTCTTTTTTTGAGAAATTCAATGTCTAATGACCCATCTAATTCCCCAGCCTTGTGCTCTCAAACTTCAGTTTACACAAGTTACATGGAAGAATTTTTTTTTAATGGAAGCTCTTTGGCCCCAATTCCAGTGATTCAGGAGGATTTAGCAGGTCTGGTGTAGGCCCCAGAATTTTCAGGTGATGCAGAGACAGATGGCCCAAGGGTCACAGAGCAGTTCTCTATTCTCTCAATTGCTTGGCCTGGTCAGCAAAATGGACCCAGGGTCTCGCAGAGGTCTTGAAGAGTTCTAGGCCATTTCTATTTTTAGAAGATTCCAGCATATTTAAAAATGAAGAATTATCAAAGTTATCAAAATGTAAATGTTTATATAAATAGGAGACACACACACACACATACCCCTAATTGCATTTGAGGTAAACAGCCAAAGTCTAAACATGAAGCCTTCCTAAGGTGGTCAGCCCTGGTACGATGTGTAGGCGCAACGGTCCTGAAGGGAACACGCAGACCAACCTAAACCCTTAGGGCTTCTTTCTTGTAGAAATAAGCCAGAAAAATAAAAGTAAATTTTTTAAAAGACACATTAACCAATGAAATAAACATATGGTGAACTGATTTTTGATAAAGATGCCAAGAACACACAATGGGGGAAGGACGGTCCCTTCAATAAATGAGAAAACTGGATATTCACATATAAAAGGATAAAAGTGTACCTTTATCTCACGCCTCATACAAGAACCAACTCAAAATGAAATAAGATGTAAAACATAAGACCTAGAACTATAAAATTACTGGAAGAAAACATATTAAAAAAAACTCCACGACATGGCCTGAGCAGTGATTTTATGGATATGACCCCAAAAACACAAGCAACAAAAGCAAAAATAGACAAATGGGATTGTGTCAAACTAAAAAGCTTCTGTACAACAAAGGAAACAATTAACAGAGTGAAGAGATAAGCCCCAGACTAGGAGAAAATATTTGCAAATCATTCATAAGGGGCTAATATCCAAAATACACAAGGGAAATCAAACTATCCAATAACAAGAAAACAAATAACCTTATTTAAAAATGGGCAAATGACTTGAATAGACATTTATCAAAAGAAGACATACAGATGGCCAATAGATACATATTTTAAATGCTCAACATCTGTAACAATAAGAGAAGTGCAAATTAAAGCCACAATAAGCTATCACCTTACACATGTTACATAGGCTATCGTCGAAAAGATGTAAGATAACAAGTGTTGGTGAGGTTTTTGAGAAAAGGCAATCTTTATACACTGTTGGTGGTATTATAAATTATTACAGCCATTTTGGAAGACAGTGTGGAGGTTATTCAAAAAACTAAAAATAGAATTACTATATGATCCAGCAATCCCACTACTATGTATATACCCAAAGGAACTAAATTAGTATGTGGAATAGATATCTGTACTTCCACATTTATTGCAACATTATTCACACTAGCCGAGATGTGGAAGCAACCTAAGCATTCATCAATGAATGAATAGATTTTTAAAATGTGGTATATACACATACAATGGAATACAGTACTATTCAGCCTTTAAAAATAAATAAATAAACATAAAACAAAACCCAAGAAATTCTGTCATTTGTGACAACATGGATAAACATCAAGGACATTATGTTAAGTGAAATAAGCCAGGCACAGATACGGTACGATTTCACAGCATGTGGAATCTAAAACATTCAAACTTACAGAAATAGAGTGGAATGGTAGTTACCAGAGGCTGCTGGTTGAGTTCCTTCAAGCAAAGATTTCGAAACTCTGGTGATGTTGTTCATACTCAGAGTGACCTATCAATACGGGCATGCATGAGCATGACCTGAGTATTTTGCCAGACTTCCTTAGTGGTCCAGACAATGGCTGGTCCAGGGAGAGATCCAGAGCATGCGTGGACTCCTGTGGTGATGAGACTTTTGAAGTACATATCAAGTTATTGGGCTTTAACTCTCAATGTTTCTTCAGATCCTTGTGGGTGGGGTGTGGGGAAGGCCAGCTACAAAGCAACCTAGAGTTCCAATAAGAATCTGAGCAGTTAGGATGTAATTCTCAGTGATGCCACATCAGGAGGTAGAGGGTTGTGGCTAGATTTTTAAAAAAATGGAAGAATTGAAAATTTGGTAAGAGTTGGCGATGAATGAAAGATGACAGGATTCAGTTCAATTTCTAGGTAAGTAACATGTTAACATGTTTTGGAGATTTTTTTCATATTCATTAGTTACCTACAATTAACAAAGAGATGCTATATAGCTCAAAGACAATGGATATGATCAGAATCTGATAAACCACAATAGTGTGCTATAATTTTCTATGAAAAACGAAATTTTTCTCAATAGTTATCCTTTTATGGTCAAAGACAATCCCAAAGAAAAATTTTTCTTGACTATAAAATAGGGTCAATATCATTAGATTTGGCCTGATCTTTTACATAAATACAGCAAGAATGGTAATTTATACCATGGACCTTTTTTAGTTTGCTTTACTGAAATTTTTCATAAGGAATCTGAGTTTAGACTTCTAAAAGCATGTCAAGGCTAGGAAGCCAGGCCAATAACTCAATACCAGACTTTACCTTCAGTACCTTTAGATTTGGATGAACTCCTCTCTTCTCAAGGTTTCCAAAATATTGTAAAGTTTCCGGGCCTGCCAGGATGTGACCTTCCTTACTCACCTATAAGGCTGGAAACTCTGTAAGCCAGATACCAGGGTGGGTTTTCCCAAGAGAGCTTTGTAGGCATTAGCTACATAAAATCAACCTTAGCTCCTAACAGTTGATTCTATGTTTCTATGACCGTCATTCTCAAATATGACATGTCAGTCAAGTCAGTCAAAGCTTTGGTTTATATAACCAATGTTTCTAATTATGTCCTGTTAACAAAGGGGTCAGAGTCATTGAATCTATGCAGAAAAATTATGTTGCCATGAAAATTAAAATATAAGAATTTGCAGATTCTGGAAGAATCAAGCCAAGGAAAAATATAATTGTTCCAGTTCTGTTTGCAAAAGTATAATCTACTAAATTGTTACACGTTACAAAGAATGTGGAAGAGAGAAAGAGTTTCCTTATAATTAAGACATAGAACAGCATCCACAAGATTCCAAACAAAATCCAAAATCATTTTTTATGAGTCCTGTGTAATTCATTCAAAGAACTATAATCCATTCAGTCATATATAATTAATTATTATTCTGTTCAATCCTGGGTTAGCAATATCATTAACCCATTGGCTTCTCCACTAGAGTTCTAGAAATCTTGACTCAGTACAGTGGTATGGTCTCAAAAATAATTAAGAAATGCCGTCAGCCTGGGCCTGATGGCTCATACCTATAATCCCAATACTTTGGGAGGCCAAGGAGGGAGGATTGCTTGAGCCCAGGAGTTCAAGACCAGCCTGGGCAACATAGTGAGACCCAGTCTGTACAAAAAGTTAGATAACTAGCCTAGCATGGTAGCACACACCTGTGGTCCCTGCTACTTGGGAGGCTGAAGTGGGAGGATTGCTTAAGCCCAGGATATCAAGGCTGCAGTGTGAGATGTAATTGCACTAGTGCACTCCAACCTGGGCAACACTGTGAGACTCTGTCTGAAAAAAAACCAAACAAACAAGAAATGCCATCAGAAGCTTGTGCCCTAGAAGCCTATGGCCCAGAGTACCTGAAATAGTCCTTTCCATGAATCTCTGAGACAGTTCTTTTTTCCTAAAGATGACTGGGTACTTTACACATTTTCTCTTATTTCTCATATTTAACAAGACACTTTTCTTTTTTTTTTATTATTATACTTTAAGTTCTAGGGTACATGTGCATAAAGTACAGGTTTGTTACATATGTATACATGTGCCATGTTGGTGTACTGCAAAATCTCACTTTTATTTGAAGCATAGAAAAGTGTCTTGCTATTTACATTAGGTAAACACATTAGGTATATCTCCTAATGTAAATAACAAGACACTTTTCTATGCTTCAAATAAAAGTGAGATTGTTGACAAGTGATATGGTTTGTCTGTGTCCCCACTCAAATCTCATCTTGAATTGTAACTCCTACAATTCCCACATGTCTTGGGAGAAATCTGGTGGGAGGTAATTGAATCATGGGGGCAGGTTTTTCCCATGCTGTTCTCATGATAGTGAATAAGTCTCACGAGATCTGATGGTTTTAAAAATGGGAGTTTCCCTGCACAAGCTCTCTCTGTCTCTGCCCACCACCATCCATGTAAGACATGACTTGCTCCTCCTTGCCTTTGGCCCTGATTGTGATGCCTCCCCAGCCATATGGAACTGTAAGTTCATTAAACCTCTTCTCCTTCCCTGTCTCTGGGGTGTATGTCTTTATCAGCAGTGTGAAAACGGACTAATACAACAAGTAATTTCAACGTACTTTCCAGGTGAGAAAGGAGGAACCAAGATATAAACATGCAAAGTACTGAAACATTCCCTTGATAAGAATTGAGTCCTTGGCTTTATGTGAGATGAGCTCGTTATCACTAGGTATATTACAGGTTTACTCTAATTTCTCTAATTTGATAGATTTGGAAATAAGGAAGTCTTTGTTCTTCCTTCAAAAAAAAAATAATACTAAAAAATTCTGAACTTCTAAGATTCAATTTTGGCCATTAATTTTAAAAATGTATCAAGCTGATGTTTTGTGATTAACCTTTTAAGATTCAAATCCAAGGCAATAAATGAATTTTTAAAATAACACAAGTGAAGGAGTAATAATCTTCAGAAAGCTGAGAGTTGTAGTCTGTCATTCAGGGATCTTGGTTCAGTATTCATGTCAAATGTAACCACAAAGACATATTTTCTCAAGTATTTTCTAAAATAATTTGGTTCTTAAAAAATGTTATAGCCTATTTATGCCATATGTGCTTTTTCCCCCAACATCAGAATAGAGGCTGGCTGTTATAGGAGGTTCCTGGTACTAAGAAGAAAGAAAAAAATGAAAGGATTGTCTCAGCTATCAATGGGTTGAAAGAAGACTTTGTTTTAATAAAGTTGAAATTGCATCTTATAACGAGATTTTTTTTCTTTTTTACTGGTCAGTCACATGAAAGGTATCATGCTCTGTTTAGTATACATTTTCAAAACAATATTAACAAAGAAAACTTTTTTTTTTGAGACAGAGTCTCACTCTATCACCCAGGCTGGAGTGCAGTGGCACAATCTCAGCTTACTGCAACCTCCGCCTTCTGGATTCAAGCAATTTTCGTGCCTCAGCCTCCAGAGTAGCTGGGATTACAGGCATGCTCCACCACACATGGCTAATTTTTTGTGATTTAAGTAGAGATGGGGTTTCACCATGTTGGCCAGGCTGGTCTCGAACTCCCAACCTCAGGTGATGCGCCCACCTCAACCTCCTAAAGTGCTGAGATTACAGGCATGAACCAGGTATACACCATGCCTAGCCAAGAAAACTTTAGAGAAGCATTCACCAAAGTGAATACTGGTGAACATAATGTTGTAAACCTTCCCCCAAAAAAGAAGATTTCCAGGGTCACAAAGGATTAGAATACCCTGAATTCTCAATATTCTTCCTATAGTTTCACACTGCACTTAGCATATTAAAAGCTCTAGGAAGTCCTAAAAATATGGAAACTTTTTTCATTTTGCTTAGCACACTATTTTCCAATTTTTTTTTCGTTTTCTTTGTCATAACAACAATTGTCATTTCTGCTCAATCTGATTTTGAAGAACATCACTTTGGGAAGCACTAATCCAGAAAAGGACCAGAATGCTGACAATGTGTGTGTGTTTTATTGGTTACACAGACCAGCCCTCATACAACGTGGGAGGGGACTAGACAAGGGTGTGAATATCAGGGAGCGGGGATTGCAGGGAGTCCTCGTGGAGGCTGGCTACCACATCACATTTTGAATAACTCCGGCAAAAAAATTATTATCACCAACTCATACTAAAACTCTTCCCGCTTTATACTTTTGCCTAGATTCCATTCCAAAACTGAACTGTTACATTTGGCAAGTAATACATGGCAAGTAATACAAAATATCTGTAATATTATAACAGATAAAACAATAACCTACTGTTACATAATAGGTTTGATAGTTTTCAGTATGGACGATAGAGTCAGGCAGTTAGAAAAATTCAGCATAGGGCCAGGCAAAGTGGCTCACACTTGTAATCCTAGCATTTTGGGAGGCCAAGGCAGGTGGATCACTTGAGATCAGGAGTTCAAGACCAGCCTGGCCAACATGGTGAAACCCCGTCTTTACTAAAAAGGCAAAAATTAGCTGGGTGTCATGGCACGTGCCTGCAATCCCAGCTACTTAGGAGGCTGAGGCAGGAGAATCGCTTGAACCCAGGAGGCAGAGGTTGCAGTGAACCGAGATCGTGCCATTGCACTCCAGCCTTGGAGACAAGAGAGAAACTCCATCTCAAAAAATGAAAAAAAAGAAAAAGAAAAGAAAAAGAATAAATCAGCATATTCTTTGTATTTTGTGGCTTTGTAAGGCAAAAACTACATATCCATACAAAAGACTCTTTGGGGGAGCATGATCAAACACTGAAACAGATGGCCTGAACATCCTGATATTTTTTTGGAGTGACTGATCAAAGAGAAGATAATGGTTTTCACTGAGCCCAACTTGGCAGGAATTGTTGGCCTCTGACCTTCTCATTCCTGTACTCTAGCCACAATGTCTCCTTTTATAAACTGAGTCCCAGCATCATGCATGATCAGTCCTGCCCCATTCTGGGAGTGGAAGAGGAGCTCCGAAGACAATGTGCCCAGGGTCAAGCTCTATGCTTGGTGCTGGTGTCCGGTTTCTTGTTTCCTGTTGGCCTAGGCCTTCAGCTCTGTCTTTCAACTGTCCTGGAATTCTGGTGCCAGGGTCTGACCTCACTGATGTGGACTCGCTGCCTTGACCCACAAAACCTCCATTCCATGCTGACTCCCAGCCCTGCTCCACACTCTCTGAACTAGCTGGCCTTCCTTGACCTGACCTCTGTCCTGCCTCATTTTTTTTTTTTTTTTTGGTTTTCTTTTTCCACGTATACATATACATATATTTTTTTCTGTAAAATGTCCCAGTTCTTCCAGAACTTATAAACATGATTTATACCAAGGGGTAGATGGGAAAGTGGACAGCGGCAGGGCAGACTGACCAGGGATGGGGAAATCCTCTCACTGCCCCCTTGAAGCAAGGCCAGGCCCTTTGGAGGATGGGGACTCCAATACATTCCTCCCTGAGGTTGTCCGGCTGCCTCTACCCCTCTTTCTCAGAATCCTGTGTGCCACTCAATTCCGGAATCCCTTCCAGGACTGACCCCAGGCCCACTGGACATGCTGCCCCTGGTACTCAGAATCCAGAAGCGCCAGTCGGTTCCAGAATCCCCTTCTCAGCTGCTGGGGTGGTTGGGTCCCTCCTTTCTGCTGTCCACCTGACCCCAGAGGAGGGGAGGGGAGCCCAGGTCTACCCTCTGTGGCAGGAAGAGGGTGGAGGTAGAATCTGAAGGAGGATAGGGTATGGAAGGGTCAGGAGGGCTTAGCCGATGGTGAAGCCAAAGCCACACCATAACTTGTTCTTGCAGTGATTCAGGAAGGCCCCGAGGGCCAGTATCAGAGGCAGGGGTGGGAGCTTCTCCAGCGTGGCACCCAGGATCCAGTTGCTTTCCACAGACCCTTTGAAGAGGAGGTTGATCTTCGGCAGGTCCAGCTTTTACCCAAAGGAGACATTGGTGTCCTGCAGCCTTGTACTGGCCTCAAACTCCACATCCACCTATAGCTGGTCACTGGGTTTGTGGTATTATGTCCAACCCAACGTTACCGTTGCCAACCAGTTGTTCGATGTGTATTTCCCAGTTAGAGACTTGACAGTGCCCTCCTCCCCAGGCCGTCGGTGGTAGACCCGCTCTCTGCCCAGGGCCAGGCAAGGCGTTATGCTCTGTAGGTAGTGGGTTATGAGGATTCCTGAACCCATCAGGACGTCTGGGTTCCCCAGGGTGACATCCACTATGAAGTCAGAACCCTGGTACTCCCCATCCACCTGCCAGTTCACAAACTTCGACTGCTAGGTCTGGATGGCCATATTGGACCTGAGGCTGGGGCCCAGCTGGTGAATGACCTGAGCATTGAGGCCGCCACTGTTGTCCATGTCACCCACCAGTACAGGGAATGCCTCTGTGGGACTCAGCTGCTTTGTTCCCATATACATGACACCAAAGTGGTAGTTGGACTCCCTGATTGTGCTGAGGGTTACTGTGTGGTTCACCTGAAAATGCTTACTCAACCCTTTGTTCACTGTGAACTTGACACCTTCCATCTACAGCTCCTTGAACTTCCGGTGGCACTCCTCCAATGTGCAGGGCTTGGGCAGGCAGCCGCAGGCCCCTTCCTCGGCACCCTCTGAGGCACTGGCGGTTGCAGTCCCGGGTGTCCGTTCCGAACCTCCACCCACACTGGTCCTGGCGCCCAGGCCGCCTCCCAGCGGCTGCAACCTGAAGCCCGGATGCTAGGACGGAGGTGGCCGCAGCCCCACGAGGGCGGGCAGAGGTGGTGGCGGCTGCCCTGCAGGCAGCGAGCTGGCTACCAACATGTTCCCCATGGTCACCTACGAGGGGAGAGGTCAGAGGGCGAAGGTCGGGGCCCGCGCGCCCCAGACTCAGCCCCAGCAAACTCCCGCAGCTCAGGGCCCGGGTTCTCACTGGCGGCGGCGCCTGCTCCCGGCCTGTCCTGCCTCATTTAGGTACCTGCTGTGGTTACTTCCACCTGGGCTGGCTGACTTGGCCCTAGATTCGCACATTCCGGCCTGACACAGTCTTGTCTTAATATGACGTGTCCATTGCTTTCCTTAGCCTCTTTTCTGGTGCAAAATTGAATACCATCACATACATTTCCTTATATAAAAGATTGAAACATCGTTATTGTCTATGTCTCCTGTCTGTATATTTTTTAAATATTTTCTATTTTTTCTTATTTCTATCAGAAATAAAATCTTAGGCAAAATAAACATTTTATACCTTTTTTTTTATTATTTTATTCATTCATCCATTCACTTAATGATTCAAGCTTACATACCTTCCACATACCTGGGATATTTCCCCAACTAAAGCTTCCATCCCTCTTCACACCTGTCACGCCTCTCCATTGACAGTGGAGTCTATTTCCTTTTTCTTTGAATCAGAGCTGGCCTATGGTTGCTCTGACCCACAGAATGTGGGAAAAGAGGCCCCCTGCTGATCCCCGGCCTGGGCTTAAGAAACCTGGCAGTTTCCAGTTTGCTCTCCATGGCCATAAGCCACTGTATTAAAAAAATGCAGTATGCTGTTGGAGAAAAGGCGGCAACTAAGGCAGCAGCTATGTGAGTCAGACATGTCTAGCCCCAGTTAAGGCGTCCCAGCCAACACCATGTGGAACAGACATCAGCATGCCCTACCCAGTCCTGCCCACGTGGCAGCATCCCACTAACAAGGATCTGGGTTTTGTTGTTTTCAACCACTAAGTCTTGGGGTAGTTTGTAATGGAGCAATAAGTAGCATACATTAAAAACATGAAACTTTGAAACAAGTAAATATGAAACTTGTAAATTAACACAAAAAAATATATCCGGGGAATAAGAGTCAACTTCTGGGTCTACCGTCTACTCTCAGGACTGAATCATGTTTAATTGGATCCAAAGAAAGTTATTGGTTTTAAAAAAGCAGAGGACTCAGCATCCAGCTTACAGGAAATTAATAAGAAAGCGATTAGTGAAAATTGGAAACAGGTAGGTAGAGAATAATGATTCCAGAAATTAGAGTAACCCAGTGGTTTTCAATCTTGCCAATAAACCAGAATCATCTGAGGCCTTTTTGAAAGTGCAGATTTCTGGGTCCCATGCTTTAAGATCCTGACTTAAATAATCTGGGGTGGGATCCAGAATAGCATTCTGAAATACTGCTGGGGTTTAGAAGGGACTGTGAAGAATTAAAATAAGCCTGCAGCTGAAAGGGCAATGGCTAGTAAATAATGTATTATGTATTTCAAATAGGAAAAAGAGGATTTTAAGGTCTCATGACAAAGAAATGATAAATACTTGAAGTGATGGATGTGCTAATTACCTTGATTTGATCATTCTGGCACTGGTTTCCAGTTTCTTGTTCCCTGTTGGCCTGGGGCCCCAGCTTTTTGTCTTTCAACCGTCCTGGATTTCTGGTGCCAGGATCTGACCTCACTGATGTGGACTTCCTGCCTTGACTCACAAAACCTCCATTCTACACGGACTGCCTGCTCTGCACTCTCAGAAGTGGCCTTCCTGGACCCGACCTCTGTCTCGCCTTTACTTAGGTACCTACTGTGGATACTTCCTTCCAGGGAGTATATATTTATGACGTACATCAGATTGTACACCATAAATACACACAATTATTATTTGTCAATTAAAAATCAAACTTTTTTAAAATAAAAAATTGGGTTTGTTAATTTGTTGTTGTTGTTGTTGTTTAGAGACAGGATATCTGTTGCCCAGTCTGAAATGCAGTGGTGCAATCATAGCTCACTGTTACCTCAAACTCCAGGGCTCAAGTGATCCTCCTGCTTCAGCCTCCAGAATAGCTGGGACTACAAGTGTGCACTTGCGCAGCTAATATTTTATTTTTATAGAGAGGGGGTCTCCTTACGTTGACCTCCCAAAGTGCTGGCATTACTGCTGTGAGCCACCATGCCTGGCCCCTAAAAATGTGTTTCAAACTTCCAAATATACGGCTTGTTGCTTGTTTGTTTGATTTTCTATCTAAATTGCATTGTTATCTGAGAATGCAATCTGCAATCGGGCTAGGGTTAGAAATTTGGGCTAGGGCTTTATCTGTAATTTCTGTTGCATAACAAAAAATAAATATTTTATAATATAAAAAGCTTATATAAGGTAATGAGAAAAATATGCTTTTCTTAACATGAGAAAAGGATAGGAACTAGTAGTTATGGCCTCAAACTAGCCTAGAAACATTAAAAAAATCCAAATTAAAAACAATACACTGTTTTATCGACAAAATTAGCTAATGTTTATAAAATTCTAACACAGGAGAACATTGTGTTAGAATAGCCAAAATACCAAAGAATAAGAATTCACAAATAGAATAGAATTATCAGCTAATACCATATTTCAGAAAAGCAATTGGGCCCTATATATCAAAGAATGTTTAAAATGTGTATGCTCTTTGACTCAGTAGTTTCATTTTCAACACTTATTCTCTCAAAATAATAAATACCAACAAGAGATACATATATAATACCTGTGTTGGGGTAGAAATGGAATACTAAAGTTATAAAAAGGAGGAGGAAGTATATACTTCCCAAAAGGCTAATATCATAAATGAGAGTGATGTCAATTCTATCCGTGCCAACCTAGAAAAGAGTGATACAATGTGTTGCATAACGCTTGGAATGGGAAGTAAAGAAATCAATTTTTTAGAATGAGTTTAAAATAAACTCATCATGTGGTGCCTTATATAGGACACACTGTAGGTCATTTTAATCAATAACCTGAATGGTTTTACAGCAAATCTGATCCTCACATTGTCTAAAAATTAAACTAAATAATGAGTAGGAGAGGACCAAGTTAATGTCACATAAATATATAGCTTTATTGTAATTAATGTAATATAAAGATCTCACAATTCAACACAAAGTAAATGAATAACATATTCCCTAAGACAATCTGGACTAAACATCATTTTCCTCTGCTTAGCTGTTGAAAGTAGTGAAATAATCGATAATTCAAGGTTATTTTCCAACTAGAAAATTTTTGGAGCAGTTATCATCCATTTTGTCACTCAGCTGTAGAAAAAGTCCAGCAATGTTCCTGCGGAGTGGTGGATTCTGAACGGGGTAATTTCCTGATGCACCTGCCAGAATGAATTAGCTACCTATTGCACAGCCAGGCACCTGCACGCCATGATCTGTTGCATGGAGCTATTTAAATTCTGGTGAATGTGAAGGAAGCCAAATTATTTCCCCCAAGATATTGAGGGTTGTTAAGTTAAACACACTGAATGAACTTAGGGAAATGCTCTGCCCCAGCCTCTGTTTGCCCAGTGGCAGGACATCAACCCTTCCTGACTGGAGACAGCACTGGCTCATCGGCCCAGAGCAGGTACCAGCAGGTACCAGAGGAATCTGGGAACAGATTTTACTATCTTCCCACATTTCCCCACTATTATTTTATTTATTTATTTATTTATTATTTATTTATTTGAGACAGAGTCTCACTCTGTCACCCAGGCTGGAGTGCAGCGGCACAATCTCGGCTCACTGCAACCTCTGCCTACCTGGTTCAAGCAATTCTCCTGCCTCAGCCTCCTGAGTAGCTAGGACTACAGGTGTGTGCCACCACACCCAGCTAATTTTTTGTATTTTTAGTAGAGATGGGGTTTCACTATGTTGGCCAGGCTAGTCTCAAACTCCTGAGCTCAGGTGGTCCAGCCGGTTCAGCCTCCTAAAGTGCTGGGATTACAGGCATGAGCCACTGCCGCCCAGCCCCTACCCTTTAAAAGACTAGAACTGAGCCAAGCACAGTGGCTCATACCTGTAATCCCAGCACTTTAGGAGGCTGAGGCTGGGAGATCCCTTGAGGCCATGAGTAGGAAACCACCTGGGCAACACAGAAAGACTCTGTCTATAAAAATTTAAAAAGTAACCAGATGTGGTGGTGCACACCCATAGTCCTAGTTACTTGGGAGACGGAAGTGGAAGGATTGCTTGGGCCTGGGTGATGGAAACGTCAGTGAGCCATGATTGCCACCACACTCTAGCCTGGGTAATATAATGAGGCCCTCTCTCTGACACAAACACAAAAAAAAAGAAAAAGAAAAAGAAAAAGAAAAGGCTAGGCTGGGTATGCTGGCTCACGCCTGTAATCCCAGCACTTTGGGAGGCCAAGGTGGATGGATCATGAGGTCAAGAGATCGATACCATCCTAGCCAACATGGTGAAACTCCATCTCTACTAAAATTACAAAAATTAGCTGGTCAAGGTGGCGTACACCTGTAGTCCCAGCTACTTGGGAGGCTGAGGCAGAAGAATCACTTGAATGCGGGAGGCAGAGGTTGCAGTGAGCCGAGATCGCACCGCTGCACTCCAGCTTGACAAGAGAACAAGACTCCGTCTCAAAAAAAAAAAAAAAAAAACAGGCTAGAACTGCTCTCTCCTTTGTTTTGTCACTATGTGGGATTTATGGCTCTTTGTTAAAATACCATTTAAGCAAAGCCTCTAAGCCACTTTCTTGAGAGAGAACTACTGTTGAACTGAGGCCTCTCCCCCATGTTGAATACAGCACGGGTTAACAAACTTGTGCTTGTTTTTCTCTTGTTAACCTTATTTTGTTTTCAGGAGAGCGTTTCAACTAAAAACCTAAGAAGAGAAAGAAAAGAAATTATGTTTTCTCACCTACAAATACCTAGGGGGGGCAGTAATTGACACTTGAGCCATTCTTTCTGGCAGAAGCTAAATAGTAGGAACATTTGCTTATAGAGACATTAATACATACTAAACTTTATCATAGCCAGGTGAGGTGGCACACACCTATAATCCCAGCTATTTGGGAACCTGAGGTGAGAGAATCGCTGGATCCCAGGAGTTCAAGGCTAGCCTGGGCACTATTTCGCGGTCCCCATCTCAAAAAAATAAAACAAATTAAATAAATAAAACCCTATCATAAGCATATAAAGACATACTTGTGACTTACTTTGGCAAACAGGTTTGGATTCCAGTTACCAAAAAGTGGCCTCCCATTAAAGAAGCGTAAGTTAAAGAATAGGTTAGATAAAACATATATTTACGTTTTATAACCCTAGAGACTGATGTTGGATCTCACCACATTTTCTTGGCTCCCTTGAATTTTGAAAGGGCATCAAAAAAAGGATATTGAAAGGCTTTAAGATTTAGGGGTCTCTACTAAGCCCTGTAAAAGTTAAAGTAAGGATTGTCCAACGAGTGACCAGGTTCTACCTGGTTAGCAGGGTGTAGTGTTATGATATGTATGATATAGACGCATGCATACATATAAATACATACCTATGTATACAGACACAGATATATATACACACACACGTACATATATACATGTGTATATATATTGTTTTTTCGTCCCCAGCTCATAACTCCCACAACCCTTGTACACAGTCTTTTGTTATCATGTTCGGTATGTTAGGTCTCAGGAAACAGAATCTCTCTGACCTTCTCTTGCTCCAGCCTTTCTGAATGTGGGTCTCAAGACCAGCCCCAGAGAGGGTCCCACCCTGTAACTGGGAGAAGAAATGCCGACTCAAGAAGCTTCCATAAAACCCAAGAGAACTGGGCCGGGGAACTTCCCAATGGCTGAACACAAGGAGAGTGGTGCACCCAGGGAGGACAGGGAAGCTCAGCGCCCTTCTCCTACACCTCACCCTACACATCTCTTCACTTGGATTTTCTGTAGTATCCTTTATAATAAACCAGTAAACCTCAGTGTTTCCCTGAGTTCTGTGTGCTGCTCCAGCAAATTAATCGAACTCAAAGAGGGGATCATGGGAGCCCCAACTTGACATAGTTGGTCAGAAGTTCCAGAGGCCCAGATTTGTGACTGGTGGGAAAGAGGGGGCAGTCTTGTGGGACGGAGCTCTCAACCTGTGGGATCTGATGTTGTCGCTAGGTAGACGGGTCCAAATTGAATTAGAAGACAACCAACTGGTATGTGCTGCCTGCTGTGTGGGGAAAACTCCTACGCATTTGGTCACAGAAGTCTTCTGTGTTGATTGTGATGGTGGTGAAAGAGCAGAGGAAAAACATGATTTGGGAGAGTTTTTCCAAAACACAGGGCAATGGCATTTTTCCTTTTTTCAGTGGGAGGGACTACCCTCAAACTCAATTTCACACTGGTGACCCCCAACATTTTCAAGTTCTGGACCACTGTCACCTGTGCTCACATTGCTTAGTGTTAAGGCACATTTGTCCCTTAGCCACACAAGATCTTCTTACACTTACTGCTTAAAACAAGAAAGCAACAGAGGTTATTGTCCCTCTGCTAGTAAACAGTCCAGTGTGTCCAGGCACATCCCAGCCCAAGCCAGACTCTCTACAAATTCTGGAAACTGAAAGACCGTATGGACAGACTGAGAGACACCCGTTAACCTGCTCAAAAGTGGTGCATCCTTGGGTCTAGCCCAAGCCCATTGTGGGATAAGGCCTTACAAGCCTGGCCCACATCTGAATTTAGTCTATAAAATCAAAAGTGGATTAGATGTCAGGGAATGTTCTAACAGTCATTGTTCTTGCCCCATTAACTGGTCTTTAAACACAAAACACAAAACAACCCTCTGCTCCATAGCTATTGACTGGGGGCAGATAAATCTTCATAGTCTCTAATACATTCTCCTGTAGATGGCTATTAATTCACGTCTTTCGTTAGTCAATCTCCCCATCTCCCTTTTTGGGGAATGGGAGTTGATTATTTTGTAGCTCTCGTAGTTGCTGTTTATAAAACTTTGGTCAGTTGCATTGTCTTAAATACTTGCTTGATTTGGATGCATCTCTTTTATCAATTTATTTATACTGATTTTTAAATGGGCATAAAATTCAAAAGGTACAAAACAATGTAATATAAAACTTTCTTTCTTATTCTATTCTCCCAAATAAGTACCCTGTTCTGATCTCCAGAGGTAGCCATCATTACGAGACTTCTCATGTAATCTTCCTAAGATGTTCCATGCATATAAGTTGATTTTTTAAACAAACAAAAATAGCGTAGCATAGACATATTTCTGCATCTTGATTCCTTTTATTCAACAATATATTTTGGCAATTATTTCTTATTAGTACAAACTTGCTTCATTCATTTTTAAAGTTGCATAACATTTCATTCCATGATTTTACTATTATTTATTTCATCACTCCACATTGGTGAATGTTTAGTTTGTTTCCTTTACAATTATAAATCAAGCTAACATTAACATCTTCATATATTTGTTTTTGCCTCCACTAGTGAGAGAGTATGCATGTATTTCATTTTAATGGCTAATTTTAATAGCTGTTGCCAGATTGTCCCCTGGAGAGGGCTGTAGTAATTTCCTGTCCCATTTCCTGTTTCTCTACACAATTACCAACAAAGTGTATTATCCAACACTTTGATAATCATTTTAATCTGTGTGAATCTGACTGGTAAAACATATTTTATCTTTATAGTTCTAATGAAAAATTAACTCCTTCTTTCCTATTTTGTGCCTTTTATATAATTTCTCTCTGTGTTGTATTAGCTACTACCTCCAGAAAAATGTCGAATAATTACAGTAACCATGGATATTCTTGTCTTGTCCCTAACTTTAAAATGAAGAAGTTTTATATTTCCCATTAAGTAGCTCTTGGATTGAGCTACAGATATTTTGCCAGTCTCAGAGACTGTTTCCAGGGAACACTGTCTAAGACACGAGCCTGTGAACCACTATGTGATAGGTATTTTCCATTTGTTCCTCCAGGCCTCCACTCTCCCTCCTGACTTTCTGCCTCCGGAGGCTGACTTGTGTGAATTACATGAACTGCTGTTCCTCCCTCCCTTGGATCCTTTGTGGTGGCACTCTTTTGACTACACCCAACAGAAATCCAACGGGAACTGAAGTTATGTGCCCGGTTGGGTTTAGTATGTGACATTTGACTTTCTGTTGGGTTTAGTCAAAAGAGTGCCACCACAAAGGATTCAAGGGAGGGAGGAAAATAAGGCTGGGTAGTGTTGAAGTCAAAATAAAAATATGCAAACAAATCTCTGAAATTCAACATTTATTTCAAGAAGAAGGAATTGCAATTCAGAGCATACATGCAGACCAGGTGTTCTTCAGAACATCTGAAGAACAGGGAAGGTCAGAAGTTTTATAAAAAGGAGAAATGTTACATATTGACCACTGAGAAAGTTCATTGGCACTAGTAAGGTTCTGGAGAGCTGGGAAACTCTGATTTGTGAGCAACACCAATGTGCAAAATTAGTCTTAGAGTTGCACATGTTATCTCAGCAACTATAGATGAAACTGGTTTCAGGTTACAATAGGTAGTTTCAGCAACTGGACTTGCAGAGAATTACATTATTGGAGTAATATTGTGTGTCTTGAGTGTTTTCCCCACAAGCTTCTCCACCCTGTTTTTGTTTGGTACTACAACAGTGACTCGATTCATATAATCATATAACCATAATATGTTCATTTTTCAATGCACATGGCAGGTCAATAGCCAGACACTGAGATGCATCAGAGAAAGAGATTCAATCACAAGGCTGGTGAACGAGGAGACAGGAGGAAATCTCAAATCCGTCTCCCTATGGAGTTTGGGGCTAGGGTTTTTTTGTTTTTTGTTTTTTGTTTTTGAGACGGAGTCTCATTCTGTCACCCAGCCTCTAGTGCAGTGGCACGACCTTGGCTCACTGCAACCTCTGTCTGTCGGGTTCAAGTGATTCTCCTGCCTCAGCCTCCCAAGTAACTGGAATTACAGGCATGTGCCACCATGCCAAACTAATTTTTTTGTAGTTTTAGTAGAGACAGGGTTTCACCACGTTTGCCAGGCTTGTCTTGAACTCCTGATCCCAAATGATCCACCCACCTCAGCCTCCCACAGTGCTGGGATTACAGGTGTGAGCCACTGTGCCTGGCTTGGGGCTAAGGTTTTTAAAGGTTTTAGAGTAGGACAAAGTATGGAGATCACTGATTGGTTGAAGAGTGCAGTATGGAGTCACAGGACAGAGAGGTGAAGAAACTGTATTCTCATCCGGATTTCATTTCTCTGGTTGGTGTCAGCTATTTTGCTGGAATTCAGGATTTGAAAAACATCTTAAATAATCCTTACACAAAAGTCTTATGATTCTAACATCAGAAATCCTATCTATAGGAAGAACAGGCATGGAAATGGTCAACATCTAATGCTATGTGACTTTTGGTTACAAGGAAATGGGCCAAAGTGCAGCCCAATTAATGCTTAATCTTAACTATATTTCTGTACAGAATTCTTGTTAACCTGATGAAGATGGCTTTAGTCAACTTTCACAATAGTTGCTCCACTGGTGCAGGTTGAATGTGTTATTTCATTGTTTGTAGGTCAATGCTGCTCTCCAACTGGCCTGTTCAACATGACTCTATCCTTCCATATACTGGTAGTATCTTTCTTCTTCTGTCCCTTCAAACCTAGAGATGGTGAAAACTCTGTTGCTACTATCATTTGTGGTTCTCTTGCACCAGCCATACCTTTTTAACTAGTCCTTCTTGTAAATAAATCCCCCTCAAATCACTCAAGGTCTAATTATGCCATCTCTTTCTTTTTGAGACCAGAACTAATTAATGTACACTCATTAGGTACAAGTGAAACCACTTTTGTAAAGGTTATGACAGTAAGAGAAGTCTAGCATGGCCAACTCTATCTTGCTTTCAGCTTCACAGGCTAGCTGTCCTCACTCATTCCTGGGCATAGGTCAAGCTAACCATGGGAAAAATTCAGTTTATAGTTTAACTTTGAAGCAAGGATAATTATAGTCCCTCCCTTAAACTAACCTCCCTCCTTGCTCAAGGACCAAAGCTGCCTTTGTTAAACAAATGAAAGATCACAAGATTAGGATAATGGAAGGGGCCTGAATTCTGCTAAAATGTAAGCATAGTTCCTATAATTCCTTACTGTTCAAGAGTCATGTGGTCAGAGGTCACAAGATTTGTGAATTCCCCAATTGCTCCTATAGATAATATCACTATCATAGAACTTAAGATTGGTGTTTTGAGATGTTTTGCAGACTTTTGCATTCTGTCAACTGATTGACTCTACCTAGACCCAGGACTTATGACTCAATCAGAATTGTGGCCCCTACCTAGAGGCAGACTCATTGTACAAGAACTGTTTTCCACACCCTTATGATTTTATCTCCAACCAATCAGCAGCACTCATTCCCTAGACCCTTGATCACCAAATTATCCATAAAATCTCTAGTTCTCAGGGAGACTAATTTGAGTAATAATTCCAGTACTTCTGCTTGGCTAGCTCTTCATTAATTTATTAAGCTCTTTCTCTACTTCAATACCACAGTCTCAGTGAATCGTTTTTGTCTATGCAGAGAGCAGGAAGAACCCATTGGGTGATTGCATAGAAAGCAAGATGAATTCTCCCATTGCTTCCTGTCTATACTGAATAAGTTTTAGCCAGGACAAAGGAAGAGGATTAAGGAAATACTAATGGTGATATCTACTGATACTAGCCAGGCATTGTCAAATAAAAACTAAATCTGCACTTAGATAAGGAAAAATTCTATTTTAAAAGATTTTTTCAAGAAGTAGAGCTGAGAAGAAAGAAGGGATTTTGCAATACAAGGAGGGAGACTACTGCAACAGGGAGAAGTCTTCAACAAGATCTGCAAATTCAACAGTTAGGCAAAATGGTAGGCCAAGCATGGTGGCTCATGCCTGTAGTCCCAGCACTTTGGGAGGCCAAGATGGGAGGATTGCTTGAGGAGTTCAAGACCAACCTGGGCAATATAGTGAGATCCTATCTACACACAAAAAAAATAATAATTACCTGGGTGTGGTGGTACATGCTGTAGTCCCAGCTAACTGAGCTAACTGTGGGGCTGAGGTGGGGAGGATTGCTTGAGTCTGGGAGGTCAAGTGCAGTAAGGTATGATTGTACCACTGAACTCCAGCCTGGGGGACAGAGTCAGACCCTCGGCTAGAAGGAATCTGGGGTAGGACAGAGAAATGAAAGAGTGAGATGGCTAATCTGATAGTAGTAGGTCAGAGACTGCTTGCCCCTGGAGCCAGCCTATTTTCAGGAGGGGCTGTTAAGAAGGAGTTGTATGCTAACTCAGGTTGAGGATGGGTCAAATTTTGGGATTTAGGGAAAGGAGATAATCTTTTTTTTTTTTTTTTTTTTTTTTTTTTTTTTGAGATGGAGTCTTGCTCTGTCGCCCAGGCTGGAGTGCAGTGGCCGGATCTCAGCTCACTGCAAGCTCTGCCTCCCGGGTTCACGCCATTCTCCTGCCTCAGCCTCCCGAGTAGCTGGGACTACAGGCGCCCGCCACCTCGCCCGGCTAGTTTTTTGTATTTTTTAGTAGAGACGGGGTTTCACCGTGTTAGCCAGGATAGTCTCGATCTCCTGACCTCGTGATCCACCCGTCTCGGCCTCCCAAAGTGCTGGGATTACAGGCTTGAGCCACCGCGCCCGGCCAAGGAGATAATCTTAACCAAAGTTTGATTAACAAGCACTTTATTCAGATTTAGATTCCATGGGCACAAGCAGTTCATCTAGTCAGTTACGAGGCAGAGAATAGGAATTTAGAGGATCTTTGTCTGGCCTTGTCAAAGGTGAAGGAAACCAAATATTTCACCTGAAAATATTTCTCCTGGGTATGATGAATATTTTAAATTAAAGGCCCTTAAAGATCAACAGAGATCTAGACGAGTCTTTTTCCCCTATGTACATAAAGACCCCACAGATCCACTAAGGAGAACAATTATTTTTCTTTTCTCTCCCTGTTACCTCATTACCCACTGGGGGAAAAAAAATGATGAAGATGCAGAGTAAAAAGGAAAAAAAAAAAAGAGAGAGAGAGAAAGCATGATTGAAGACCTGATGAATGTAACCACCCTGAATGCACCCTTTCACAAGATAGTATCTTCTTTTAGGCTCATTGAATTCCCAAAGAGAAACATTTACAAGTTAATCTCTGTTCCCTCATCCATTCACTCTCCCTGGTAATCATTTATTCCTTCTCCCAGAATTACCATATTCCTCAGTTCCCCCTCCCCTCTGAAATAAGGGTATGTAAGCTTCTGTACCCCACTGGGGAGTTCCGGTAATCACTCTGTGATTCTCTCCCCCTCGTCTCTGTACACAGTAATAAATTTGTATGCCTTTTTTCTTAATCTGACTTTGGTCAGTTTTCCCTTGGCCCTACAAAGGTAAAAAAGCGAGGCAACTGTGCATCCTATCTAAGTCATATGGGAAAGTATGGTTCTTGGCAATAAAGCAATATTGGGAACACAGATAGTGGGGGATATCTTTAACCATGGCTGTTTTCCAGGATCACAGGGCCCAGGTAAAATTCAACATTGTCAGCGCTTACCTTAGAGTTTTATTTATTTATTTATTTTTAATTACCTTTTATTTTTAGAGATGGGGGCCTCATCATGTTACCCAGGCTGCTCTCAAACTCCTAGACTCAGTGATCTTCCTGCCTTGGCTTCCCAAATTGCTGGGATTACAGGTGTGACCACCACACCCAGACAATCTAAGAGTTTTCAGTGGTGATCTTGGTAGTGGCAGAAGGCAGTCAAATGCCTAGGCAGATGGAAGCGGGTCCCTGGTGAAACCTGACCTTCAAGCTGAAGACAGTTTAAAGTCTGAAACCAGGCCGGGCGCGGTGGCTCACGCCTGTAATCCCAGCACTTTGGGAGGCCGAGGCAGGCGGATCACAAGGTCAGGAGATCGAGACCACGGTGAAACCCCGTCTCTACTAAAAAATACAAAAAATTAGCCGGGCGCGGTTGTGGGCGCCTGTAGTCCCAGCTACTCGGGAGGCTGAGGCAGGAGAATGGCGTGAACCCGGGAGGCGGAGCTTGCAGTGAGCCGAGATCGCGCCACTGCACTCCAGCCTGGGCGACAGAGCGAGACTCCGTCTCAAAAAAAAAAATAAATAAATAAATAAATAAAGTCTGAAACCAAGCTATGGGTCAGAGATAAATCCACGGACTGGATTGAGAATCTGTCTTCCCATTTGGGGCACTTTCCTCTGATTGATCCCCACCCTTCACTTATTTTACATATACCTACCCTTCCCTAATTGTTTTTTGTTTTGTTTTGTTTTGTTTTGTTTTGTTTGCACTGCCATGCCCATCTTTGAGTGGTGCCTTTTTTTTTTTTTTTAAATCCTTTTTTGCATACTCACAAGCCAGTCAGTATGCACTCTCCCATTCTGAGCCACACTGGGAAACTACCTGCCTTCAGGTGGGGGACCACCCGGGTCCTTGAGTCGGCTCTCCACTGAGAGCTGTTCCATGACTCAATAAAACTCTTCTCTGCCCTTCTCACACTCTGGTTGTCTGCATAACCTCATTCTTCTTGGATGCAGGACAAAAACTTGGGACCTGACAAACAGCAGTGACAAAGGAGCTACTGTAACACTGTAACTCTCCACCCTCTGCTGGTGTCCAGCAACTGCCCCATGCAACGGGAAGCAGTGGCAGGGCCAGGCCAGCCCCAGAGCCGCCAGCCAGAGTGGGGCAGCAGGACTGAATGAGCTATAGTACAAATAGGCTGAAACACTCCCCATTCGCCGTGCTGTGAGTAGCAGGAAGGAAAGAAGAGCTACAACCCTTTTGCATACCTAGACTTCGGGGCTCCCCGAGCCAAAATTGTAGCATGCTGTAACACCCACTTTGGGGCTTCAGGGTTGCTGACATCTCCAAGTTTTTTGGGCACCACCACGTTCCCCTCATCCAGATGCTGGCACCCAAAGTAGAAGTAGGTCCCGGCATGTCCAGCCCAACTGCAGGCTCAGAGCAGATCCCATGGTGAGTGAGGAATCAGGGCTGGAGAACAAGCCAAGTGCAGCCCACTGAGTCGAGTAGGCGGGGTACCTCCAGCAGCAAGCCCAGAGCCCAGCAAGGCCCAGGCAAGGGTGTCACTGGCTGTGGAGGTCCCTGGCTGGCAAAGCAGCACCGAAAATTCCTGCATCGATCTTATTTAATTCTTTCCCCATATCTACTTGTAAGTACAGTAGAGTGAGTAAGGGAGTGCTAACAAGACAAACATGGGCAGGTCATTTAATGGTATTTTCCTCTAGTAAAAGGGGATTAATAACAGTTCTGGCCTCAGGATTGTTGTGAGAGCTCTAAAACTTCATACACACAAAGTGCTTAAAACAGACCTGGGATGTACTAAGTATTCAATAAATGATCCCAGGAGAATAATCTTTATTTTTCCCAATTTACAAATGAAGGCCCTGAGGCATAAGGAGGGTAAATAATTTACCCAAGTAAAGATTAAAACTCACCCAGATTATAGGCTTTTATCTACAGTCTTCCCTCCTGCACTTCCCGAACGGGGAGAAATAAATGGATAAATAGAAGCTAGGCATGGTGGCTTGCACCTGTAATTCCAGCTACTCAGGAGGCTGAGGTGGGAGAATCTTGAGTGCAAGAGTTTGAGGCCAGCCTAAGCAATACAGTGAGACCCCATCTATTAAAAATAAAAGTGGGCAGATAAAATGGAAGAAATGTTGGACAAAGCCTTGATAGGTTTTCCAGAGTTACTGCATACAAAAAAAAAAAAAAAAAAAAGGAATCTTTTTTGTTTTTTTTGTTTTTTCTTTTTTATACAGGGTCTGGCTGTGTCACCCAGGCTGAAGTGCGATGTCCTGATCTGGGCTCACTGCAAACTCTGCCTCCTGGGCTCAAGCAATCCTCCCACCTCAGCCTCCTGAGTAGGTGATACCACAGACATGTGCAACCACACCCAGCTAATTTTTGTGTTTTTGATAGAAATGGGGATTATCCATGTTGCCCAGGCTGGTCTCAAACTCCTGAGCTGAAGCAATTCACCTCCTTGGCTTCCCAGTGTTGGGATTACAGGCATGAACCACCACACTGAGCCCAAATCACTTTTTTTATTTTTCTCAAAACTTAAAGATTCTTGAGGAAGTCAGAGTAAGAGAACATTCTTATTTCCATCAACCTGAAATAATCAAAAGGATCAGAATTCAGTTTTAATGAGTTTATTTGAGTAAAAAGCTGGAAATTACCATCCAGGAAACACGGACTCCAGAGAAATGGGGTCAATGCTCTGAAGTTATGATCTTGCTTATATAGGCAGAACACAAAGAAATTTACTGGGATTATAACATTTTCTAAACAAGCCTGGCTTATAAACTATAACAATTTAATTAGTTACAATGTGTTTTCTGTACAGCCTGTTTTGTTTTCTTTACAGCTTGTTTACATTTTCTTTCCAACTGAAAGAGTGTATTTGACGTTCTATCCCAGACAGTGTGTTAGGAAGTCTGTGTGACACAGTGAAGAGAAAAACTGGGGAATTAGTAGGCACAATGCTCAGAAAATGGTTAGTAAATGACTCTTTGGGAATGTGAAGGGTGGAACTGCACAGAAACAAAGATTGTCTTATTATGCAGATAAGGTACCCCAGGCAATCTCTAGGAGCTTCACTCAGAAGAATAGATGAAAAGTCTGTCTGGGAGTAATGAGGACTCCCAGTCTCTTCTTTCCTCTGGGTGGTTGATCTTGCCTGGTTATTTGATGAGATTTTTAGGGAGGGGTCTTAAGACAATTGAATGTCATTTGGAAAGAGGCTTTCTTAGTCAGATAAGGAAATTCCAGAGAGAATCTCCACCTGCACTTGAGAGGGGGACCAGGGAAGGTTAGAGGGGCTTTGATTATAAGGCAGCTCCTAAGGCTTCTTAGCAAGTCAGAGAGCCAGTCTTTGAGGTATTGCTTTCTGAGCCCCAACAAAGCTTATATGTCATTCAAGAGTATGCAGCAATTTTTTACAGCCTGAACAACAACAAAATCTTGTTTAGGGAGAGGTATTTTATCACTAACATTTTCCAAATTGCTGGTGTATGGTTGGTTTTTATTATGGTTTTAAAATTCTTCATGGAAAATGTACCTAATTATTGCCTGCACCAGGAGCAGACCATTTCCACTGCCTCACTCTTAACTGGCATATGGTCAAATACACAAAGGTCCTTCTTTTAGAATGATACATGTTGAAGTATTTAAGCATGAAGTTTCACAATGTCTACAACTTAATCTCCAATGGCTAAGACATACACACACACACACACCCCCCCACACACAGAGCGCATAGAAATTGATAGGTAAAATACAGACACTTCTCACCATACGATGAGACTGCGTCCCAATAAACCCACCCTAAATCAAAAATGCATTTAATGTACAGTCCTTTCAACATCATAGCTTACCCTAGCCTACCCTAAACACTTATATTAGCCTATGGTCAGGCAAAATAATCTAACACAAAGCCTATTTTAAAATAAAGTGTTATTCATTTATTAGAATTGCAGAGTACAAAATAAATATGAAAAATAATATTAAATAAAGTATTGCTGGGTGCAGTGGCTCTCATGCCTGTTATCCCAGCTACTCAGGAGGCTGAGGCAGGAGGACGACTTGAGTCCAGGAGTTCAAGGCTGCCATGCACCATGATTGTGCCACTGCACTCCAGCCTGGATGACAGAGCACAGTTCTAATAGAACTTCAAGACCAGGCCTGATATTATGTCCTGCAGAAATGCCTCTCCAGGGAACAGAGGTAGAGAAATTGTAGGTTCAGTATTTTAAATGGGCACCTGTAATCCAACTCCCAAACCTCACCCTCTTCAAAGTGTACATATAAGTAAGTTGAGAGTCTACCGTAAATTGAGATAGTCACATTACTTACTGCTCTCAGTAACGTCTGCCTCACTATGGAGCCAAGTTAGATTAGGAGAGTTTTACTGGAAGGAAATCAGAGAGCACACCCACACACACACACCCACATACACACACAGCCCTCACGCTCATCTTGGTTTTCTTTTACCTCTCTGCCTTTGGCAGGAAGAGTTTGAATAACACCTCCTGTTTTTTCGTTTTTGTTGTTTTGTTTGTTTGTTTGTTTTTAGACAGTCTCGTTCTGTCCTCAGGCTGGAGTGCAGTGGCATGATCTTGGCTCACTGCAACCTCCATCTCCCAGGTTCAAACGATTCTCATGTCTCAGCCACCCGAGTAGCTGGGATTACAGGCATGCACCACCATGCCCAGCTAATTTTTTTGGCATTTTTAGTAGAGACAGAGTGTTGCCGTGTTGGCCAGGCTGGTCTCAAACTCTTGGCCTCAAGTGATCCACCCACCTCGGCCTCCCAAACTGCTGGCAATTACAGGAGTGAGCCACTGGGCCCAGCCACACCTCCTGTTTTTAACCCAGACTGCTTTTGATGAGACAATTCAGGAAATCGTATATTTATCTCTTTGTCTGCTTTATCATAAGGGGGATAAATAAAGTCCTGAAGGTTTTATTTAAGTCCTAAGAATAAAATAGTCTTGAAAATATTTTATCTTTCCATTAAATCTATTACTTAAAAGAAAACACTTTCTAGAAATAAAGACTTATTAAGAGTCAAGTTGCCCTTCTAAATGACATATGCAGGAGGCTGGAGAGCTGGGTCAAGGATCTCTTTCAACTGCATTTGATCAGTTACTTTCTTTGTTCTGCTAGCTACAAGTAATTGTCCATACTAGCCATTTGGTTAGAATGTCTTCACAGAACAAATGGCAATCTTTTGCATATTCTTTTCCTTATGTTCTGTTTGAAGACTATAATCAATTCTAAGCAACAACGACCTTTGTAAATTCAGGTCTCCCCTCAACCCCTGAGCTAGGGCTGGGACCCTCCCTTCTGATTCTTTGAATTTGCTGGTACCTTCCATTAGTCCTGAATGACATAAACCATTACAGCCCACCTCAATTCTATCCCATGCCCTAATCTACTTCATCTCTTTTGCCCCAGACTAGTTTTCACAGCTTCCTGTTCATTTGTTCATTCCACCCTGGGTCTCTAAGGAGAAGAAAGAAATCTACCTGATCTTACCTCTTTCCCTCTACAACATGCTATGAACAGGGGCCTTGGCGTCCCAAAACCTGTGTGCAAAATTTTAACACTTATTAGTTACTTCACAGTATAATAATAATACTGTCCTCGTAGAGTTATTGTGAGGGTTAAATTAGTTAATACATGTAAAGCATGTAAAATAGTGCTATTCAAAGGATATTCTTTGAATCTATACCATCCAAAAATTGCTTGCTACTAGCCTGCAACCAGATAGGTATAAAAGTATAGAATGTTTACAAATGAACTAATCAAATCTTCATTGGATTGATAAATTTATAAATCAAAAAAAAAGTTCATTGGGGGCATTAAAAGCTTTAAATGTTGATATATACAGCATTTATTCAAAGTGTATATAAAGGGCTGGGCATGGTGGCTCACACCTGTAATCTCAGCATTTTGAGAGGCCGAGGTGCGAGGATTACTTGAGGTCAGGAGTTCGAAACCAGGCTGGCCAACATGGTGAAACCCCGTCTGTACTAAAAATACAAATAATTAGCTGGGCATGGTGGTGCATGCCTGTAGTCCTAGCTACTCAGGAGGCTGAGGCAAGAGAATCGCTTGAACCTAGGAGGTAGAGGTTATAGTGAGCTGAGATTGAGCAACTGTACTGCAGCCAGGGCAACAGAGCAAGACTCTGTCGCAAAACAAAACACAAAAACAAAAAAACAAAGTGTACATAAAGGCCCTTAAAATGGGGAATCATTATTTAACTCATAACTTTTTGTGAAGTTATGATTGTTAAATAATATGCAGATGTTTTTAGTATAATAATTTTCTATATTAAACACTTTACATCCACTTTCAACGTACAACATATACAAGTTTTGTAGTTGTTTTTCTTTTTTTCTATGTCGTTTTCTAGGAATTAAGTTTTTTTTACTTTTTTATTTGTTAAATATTTATTGAAGTGTTTGTAGTAATTTATAACCAATCACTAATTTATACAGTGATTTCAATTTTAAGGCTTTTTTTAAAAATGTTCATTGGTCACTGTAAAAGCTCATAGGAAGTAACTTTTAATGTACTTTGCAGAAATATTGATCTGTGGCAAACTGGAAATTCAAGAAAAAAGTTAATCACTTACCAGAGAGTTTGAGAAGCACTGACTTATTACAGAGCTCTGCCTGGCACATTGTAATATGAAACACATTAAAAAGTGCTAGCCAAATAAGAAGTGTTCAGTGAATACTTGCTATTACTACTTTCATTTGATAGATGAAGAACCGTAGGCAGAGAGGAGTTGAAGAACTTACCCATGTCCGGTGTCCATGATCCTGGTCCACTGAGGCACACTGCACTGGACTAGAAATACCTGCCTGCCTACCCCGGACAAAATGACAAAAGGAGTTTTCTTTATTGAGACAGGGGGCCCTGCAGAAAATCAAAAGCCAAAAAGCAGAAGCCAAACACATATTTCAGAGTGTCCCAAGGTGTTGATGTTGCCATCAAGAGCCGGATGAAATAGAATTGCCCAGAAAGCACCTGCAGGTGCATTGCCCAAGCAATAGTCACAACCCTAAGTAATAACCACCCAGAAGTTGGCATTGGAGACCGACAAGGCACCTAGCAACCCAGCAGAAAAGAAACATTATCCAGAAGCCAGGAGATCTACTGGGGACCCCAGCTTCCCCACAAAACAAAAGGTCAAATAAGCTATATCCTTTCCGGATTCTACACACTCTTAGAGAAACAACAAAAGAAAAGCTGTACTTTTGGCTAACAGAAATTGAACCCCACTAAAAGGGAATAAACTTCGGTTGTGTTAGAGATGTCGTTAATTGTCTCCTCGTATCCCCTAAGGGAAAGGGCTCAAGAGAAAGTTCCAGTTACAGAGGAAAAATCTCCTTTTCATTGTACCTCTGAGTTGTGAGATGAGTTGAGTTTTTCTGTCACTACAGTCACATTGGGAGAAAACTAGAGGATGAATTAAGGAACCTGTGAATCTCACGCTTCATGATTCATTTTTTCCAACTCCTTCCCTCCAAGCCCCTGTGAGAGCAGAGTTTGCAGTGCCTCATGTCTGCTGGCCTTGGAGCAAAGTGTCAATCAACGTGTCCCAGCCCATTAACCAAACTTGAGGACAAGGGAAGTTAAGTGCCGCAGCCCACAGGGGAGCATGTAAGTGGATTTAGATTCCCCAGGGAGCATAACACCTTAAGGACTGTGCCTGCAACGGCTGGGGAGACAATGAGACAGGCGGGCAGTGATTCTTCGAGAGACTAATGAGGCTTTTCCTGGCAGAAGCACGTCTCTGCCTACACTGCACTAATGCAGCATTAATGGAGAAAGGAGAGGAAATGCGAGCATTTTCTTCTGCGGAGGACAGATCTTGTGTTACGTCTTTTTGTTTCCTTGATTTATTATAAGGTTTTTAACCTTTTTTATGAGTTAAGTAAATTTTAGTATTACATGTTATATATCTGTATATTTGAAAGATAAATGTAATAACAGCTTTAATGTTTACACCTGTAAAATAAAAGAAAACATTTCTAAAAACCCAATTAATTCCTTAACAGTTTTAAAAGTAAGAGGCTTTTGTAAAGTTTCCCTACATTGTTTGTAGTGGTTACATGACTGTATATGTTCCTCAAAACTCATTGAACTAGGCCAGGGGCAGTGGCTCACGCCTGTAATCCCAGCATTTTGGGAGGCCGAGGAGGGCAGATCAACTGAGGTCAGGAGTTCGAGACCAGCCTGGCCAACATGGTGAAACCCTGTCTCTACTAAAAATACAAAAACTACCTGGGTGTGGTGGCAGGTGCCTGTAATCCCAGCTACTCTGGAGGCTGAGGCATGAGAATCACATGAACCTGGGAGGCAGAGGTTGCAGTGAGCCAAGATCTCACCAAGCTACCGCACTCCAACCTGGGCAACAGGGTGAGATTCTTTCTCAAAAAAAAAAAAAAAAGATATCACTACACACCTATTTACACACCTATTAAAATGGCAAAAACAAACAAACAAACTAAAACCTCACTGAACTATATATATGTTCAAAAAGCCTGAATTCTCAGCATGTTAATTATTCTTCCATTTGAAAAAATATATTAATTTATTAAATCCCAAAAGCAGTTTTAAGGAAACATGTGAATATTATAACAGACTTTTTGGAAATAACTTCAAACCTACGGAAAATTTTCAAGAATAGTAGAAAAAACCTTATTTTTTTCCTAAACTAAATATTTGAGAGTAAAATGCCTATTTTACTCAATCTCACCTTGTGTTATTTAGAAAGAAAGGAAGAGAAGGGAAGGGGATGAAGAGGAGGGGAGGGAATGCAGGGGAGGGGATGAAAAGGAGGGGATGAAGGGGAGGGGTAATGAAGAGGAGGGAGAATAAAGGGGAGGGGATGGAGGGGAGAGGATGAAGGGGAAGGGGAATGAAGCGGGGGATGGAAAGGAGGGGATGGAGAGGAGGGGATGGAGAGGAGGTGATGGAGGGGAGGGGATGGAGGGGAGAGGATGAAGGGGAAGGGGAATGAAGAGGGGGATGGAGAGGAGGGGATGGAGAGGAGGGGATGGAGAGGAGGGGATGGAGGGGAGGGGATGGAGGGGAGGGGATGAAGGGGAAGGGGACTGAAGGGGAGAGGGAATGAAGGGGAGAGGGACTGAAGGGGAGAGGGAATGAAGGGGAGGGGATGAAAAGGAAGGAGATGAAGGGGAAGGGGAGTGAAGGGGAGAGGAGGGGAGGAAATGAAGGGGAGGGGATAAAGGGGAGGGGAGGGAGAGGGGATGAAGAGGAGGGGAGGGGATGGAGGGGATGGAGGGGATGAAGAAGAGGCATGAAGTGGAGGGGTGGGGATGGAGGAGAAGGGGTGGAAGGGGAGGGAAGGGTGTCAGGACTGATTTCTTCCTGGAGGCTCTAAGAGAGGGTCCACTTTATTGCCTTTTCTGGCTTCTAGAGGTGATCTGCTTTCCTTAGCTTTTAGCTCTTTCTTCCATTTTCAAAGCCAGTAATAATGGGTCCAGTCCTTCTCACATCACTCTGATCTCCTTTTGTGCCTTCCTCTTCCACAGGTAATCCAAGGTAATGTCCCCATTTCACGATTTTTAGCTTAATCACATCTGCAAAGTTCCTATTTCCATGTAAAGTAATGTATGCATGAATTCCAGGAATTAGGATATGAACATTTTTAGGGACTCACTATTCTGCTGGTGTTTTGGGGTTTGTTGTTGTTGTTGTTGGTTTTTATGTGTGTTTTTTGTGACTGTCTCTCTCTGTCACCCAGGCTGGAGTGCAGTGGTGAGATCTCGGCTCATTGCAACCTCTGCCTCCCAGGTTCAAGCAATCCCCACCTCAGCCTCTTAAGTATTCTCACCACGCTCAGCTAATTTTTCTTTTTTTTTTTTTTCGGTTTGCAGGTAGAGATGGGGTTTCACCATGTTGCCCAGGCTGATCTCAAACTCCTGGGCCTCCCAAAGTGCTAGAATTACCAGTGTGAGCCACCGCGCCTAGCCCACCATTCTGCTGTTAAATCAGCCACCATGCCTGGGCAACTATTCTGCTGTTTAGCCTAAAGTCGTCTTCTTCCACATTTTAAGTTCAGCCTAAATGTTTCTCGGTACATAATGAACTATAACCTAAATGGAAGTGCAAACAGACTGTAACCTACTCTTGTGCCAATCAGAAAAAGTTTTGGCCAATCTAAGGGGGCTAACTGATCAAATCGTGTTCAAATAAGGCAGACACCCAGCTGTAATCGATCCATGTTTCTGTCCCTCTGTTTTCTGTGTGCCACTTTCCTTTTACTGTCTATAAATCTTCTACCCTGTGGCTGCATTGGAATCTCCCTGAACCTATTCTGGCTCAGGAGGCTGAGCTATTCATAAGTCATTTTTTACTCAATTAAACTCTATTGAATTTAATGTGGTGAAGGTTCTTATTTTAATACTGCCTACCACAAAAAGGAAGGATGGAAGAAAGGAAAGGAGGGAAAAAAGGAAGGAAGAAAAAGCCTTACCCAAATGTTCATATATGGGTTTTTATGGTCTTACTAAATCATCCAGAGGATACCTAGAATTCATTGCCTCCTATCTTGAAGTTCCAGCACTAGAAGGACCCTTGCAATGGCTTCTTTTCCTCCCCTCACTCATCAGTTTTGCTGTTTCATAGCCACCACCTGCACCTCTAACCCTAGCAGCTGCTGCACAAGTCAGGCCCACCACAAACAAGCTCATGGCTGAGGGCTCTTAGTGTGTCCCCGTGGTTTATGGACCAGGTGCCTTCCTGCGTTCCCATTTCTCCAGAGGAAAGGGGTACTTGCAGGGTCTTGAAATGGCACCTCATGGTTAACAATTAGAGGCTGAAAATATTTATTTAAACTAAAAGAAAAATGCTTCTTGGAGGGATTTCAGGTCCTGTGACTTGTCACTGAGGAAAAAGGATGAGGAAGGCTATTATTCCCTGAGGCCCCTCCAATGCTAACAGCAGGCCCTCTTGCACCCATTCCCAAAGTTGCCTTCTTGCACCTGTGAGTGCCTGGTTATGGGAGGATCAGGTGTCAATCCAATGCCACATTTTCATCCCAGGTGAGGAGAGGCCCCATCGTCCTCTCCCCTTCCCTGCCCCCTCTTCCCCTGACCAGCTGTTGCCAGCACCTGAGCTCAGAGGCTCCCTAAGAACCAGGCACAAGCCTCATCTATTCACGCTGGTTAACTGGTTACAGCTTGAAGACAAGAGAACATTCGTCCATTTTTGTTTGCTCTCTGATATGCTGGTGACCCTTGGCAGCTTTCAGACTAAGATTCAACCCCAGAAGGATCTGGAAGGCCTGGGATGTGCTGACTTCCACCAAGCCATGAGCTCCAATGGACGCTCTTGTCACCTGTTTGGGTAACACCAAGTTCTTCCTCAGCCTAGTTAGTAAATGGTTCTGCTATCATTCCGAAGGACTGGCAGAATGTCCAATCAAAGACTTTTGCTGCTTCTGGTCTAGAAGTTTTGGACATTAGCCCTCAGGTTATGGGGATCTGGTCCTGACTATCTAATGGTGAGATTGTGTAGGTGGGGATAGGGCAGGAGGTGAGGAGTAGTGGGAACAGGTGAGGCAAGACTCTAGCTTACCAGTTAAGAATTGGGTGCTGAACTCTGACTACCTTGTTTGGAATTCTAGCTCTGTTGCTATATAAGCTTAAGCCCTCTGTGCCTCAGTTTTCACACTTTAAAATGGATATATACCTTCCTCATACTGTTACTGCTGTTTCTGTGAGGAAGGTTTTGTAGGGCCAAGGGAAACTTCCTATTTGCCCTCTTAAGGTTTACTGAAAAATCAACTCACAACAGTCTGTTTAACTGGAGAAAAGACACAAATTTTATTAACATGTACACAGGTTGAACCACAGAGTGGTCACTCACCCCTCAGCAGTGTTCAGAAGCTTAGAGACCATCCTGGCCAAACAGGTTACGGGAGGGGAAAGAAGAGGAACTATGTTGCTGCGGGGTGGGGGGAGCAATAAAGGATTACTAGGGAGAATGAATTGATTCAGGAACAGAGATGAACTGGTACATTATCTTGTAAAAGGGTCTGACCAGGTGTGATGATATTCTTTGTCTTACAAAGAGGTAAAGAAAAAAACAATTGTTCCTTTTGGTGGGTCTGGATCTTAGGTAGATAAGGAAACTTCGACTTCATCTTTGGGAGAGTCAGTTGCGGGCAAAGTCAGAGAGACCATGAGGCTTCTCCAAAACACCATATATTGAGGTAGTTGTTTCTGAGATGTAACAGCTGATATTTACCAAGCACTTCCTAATACTACTATTGTTTTGTTCTGGGTGGCATTCAGCTCCCGAGGGAAACAGGGCTCTGAATGAGACTTCCTCAACAATTAAAATGGCTCCTTCTCTGGGTATTACTGTGACTTCCCTGCCTCTGTGCTCCTTCTGATTAGATTTAAATCAGAGAATAAACAGGAGTGATCAGACACCTCACTGGAGGGGAGGCTGGGGACCTGAATAGCAGTTTGGATTTCTGCTCCCAAGACTGTCCATGGGACCTGCAGAGCTTACCTAGAGGCAAATCCAGAATATGGGGTCTGGGACTGAGACAATTTGGGGAAACCTCTTTCAGGAAAAAAATATACAGAATCACGAGTATAAAATGAGGCAGTAGCACATGAACATATTGCTGGGATGCTGCTGGAGGAACAGCCCTGAAGTATTATCCTCCTTAGCTTTGGAGTGAGTTCACTCTGGCTGATATGATTTGGATGGTTTTCCCCTCTAGATCTCATGTTGAAATGGGATTCTCAGTGTTTTGGAGGTGGGGCCTGGTGGGACGTGATTGGATCATGGAGGCGGATCCCTCATGAATGGTTTGGCACCGTCCCCTTGGTGATAAGTGAGTTCTTGCTCTGTTAGTTCATGTGAGATCTGGTTGGTTAAAAGTCTAGGACCTCCCCGCTCACCCCCACCACCCCATGTCTGTACTCCCTTGCTCCTGCTTTCTCCTTGTGATGCCCTGCTCCATCCTTGCCTTTCACCATGATTGTAAACCTCTTAAGGCCCTCACCAGAAGCAGATGCTGGCCCCAGACGTCTTGTACACCCTGCAGAACCGTGAGCCAATTAAATATCTTCTCTTCATAAATTTCCCAGTCTCAAGTATTGCTTTATAGTAATGCAAATAGACCAATACACTGGCTAATTTTCAAGGTTCCTATGAGGAGCTCTGTAAGTGTCCCCTCTGTGCAGAACCTCAGAGATTCTATCAGCCCTCAAACGGATCTTCAACAGAATGCAGGCCCCGGGCTGGACAGCTCCCAGAGAGGTTTGCCTGCCCTCTTGGGAAGACTGAAAAGTGTTAGGGGTGGGGCTGTCTCTGCCCTCAGAAACTGCCCCAGGACATTCTGGGAGCTACCCAGCCTATTGGGTGAAGGCTCCCCGGCTTTGGTATCCTTCCGCAAAGAGAGAGGCTGACTGATCATGATGTGATGGAATGTGCAACCTCTTCACTCTGTGATCTCGGGAAAGCCAACCTCTTTGATCTTCAGATCCTTTAAATAGGGTAATAATAATAATAATGCCATCCTCACAGGGTTGTTGTCGGGAATAATCACAAGTACGAAACTCTAAAGCCCTATGTAAAAGTTGGTTCTATTTCACTGCCCTCAGCAAGACTAGTCCACAGATGAGAAATGATGGTGAGCAACTGGGCGGTGGGAAGGACTTCATCTCCTCCTCCACAGCTCACTGCATCTGCATTCTTCATGAGTCTGAGACTAATTTGTTACCATCTTTCTTAGGCAATTGAATTATCTTCATCATGATTATGGCAGAAGAATAACCACAACATGAGGAGCTAGGATTGCCCAAGTGGAGTTTGAAGCGTGGTCCTTGTGAGAGACAGGACTAGCTGGATTTCCTAGGCCAACTAAGAATCCCTAAGCCTAGCTAGGAAGGTGACTGCTTCCACCTTTAAACAGGGGGCTTGCAACTTAGCCCACACCTGACCAATCAGAGAGCTCACTAAAATGCTAATTAGGTAAAAACAGGAGGTAAAGAAATAGCCAATCATCTATTGCCTGAGAGCACAGCGGGAGGGACAAGGATCAGGATATAAACCCAGGCATTTGAGCCAGCAACAGCTACCCCCTTTGGGTCCCCTTCCCTTATGCGGGAGCTCTGTTTTCACTCTATTTCACTCTATTAAATCTTGCAACTGCACTCTTCTGGTCCGTATTTTGTTATGGGATGGAGCTGAGCTTTCGCTTGCCATCCACCACTGCTGTTTACCACCATGGCAGACCCTCTGCTGACTTCCATCCCTCCGGATCCAGCAGGGTGTCCACTGTGCTCCTGATCCAGCGAGGCACCCATTGCCACTCCCGATCGGGCTAAAGGCTTGCCATTGTTCCTGCACGGCTAAGTGCCTGGGTTCCTCCTAATTGAGCTGAACACTAGTCACTGGGTTCCATGGTTCTCTTCCGTGACCCACGGCTTCTAATAGAGCTATAACACTCACCGCATCGCCCAAGATTCCGTTCCTTGGAATCCGTGAGGCCGAGAACCCCAGGTCAGAGAACATGAGGCTTGCCACCATCTTGGAAGTGGCCCGCCACCATCTTGGGAGCTCTGGGAGCAAGGACCCCCAGTAACATTTTGGCAACCACGAACCAACCTCCAAAGCGGTGAGTAATATTGGACCACTTTCGCTTGCTATTCTGTCCTATCCTTCCTTAGAAATTGGAGGAAAATACCAGGCACCTGTCAGCCAGTTAAAAACAATTAGCGTGGCCACCGAACTTAAGACCCAGGTGTGAGGCTATCTGGGAAAGGGCTTTCTAACAACCCCCAACCCTTCTGGGCTGGGGATGTTGGTCTGCCTGGAACCAGCTTCCACTTTCAGTTTTCTTGGAGAAGCTGAGGGCTGACTAGAGGCAGAAAGCTGTTGTCCCGAACTCCCAGCATTAGCCGGTTGAGATCACGGCACAGCCAGAAGTCTCTACTCAACAGTCGCCCATGTGTGTGCCCCTACCTTTCCTTCTGACCCATACCTACTGGGTCCTGACCATGACTTTCTTGAAAGTGTAGCCCCCAAATTCTCCTTACCTCTGAATCTACTTCCTCCGATCCCTGCCTGCTACCTACAGACTTTCATTTCCTCTGGCAAGTTGTATCTCCAAAGGGATCTAAGGAAGCTCTAGGCTGCGTCCTTAGGCATCTAGGCTATAAACCCAGGGAGTCTTATCCCTGGTGTCCCTCCCGATTTAGGTATACAGCTCTCGACATGGGCAGTTATGTAGGATCCATTCCCCACCACCCTTGCCAGTCCCAAGTTTGTAATGGCTGAGAGAAAGACACGGAGAGAGAGACAAAAAGGGAGTCAAAGAGAAAAAGAAAGGAAAAGATAGAAATAGTAAAAAAAGTGTGCCCTATTCCTTTAAAAGCCAGGGTAAATTTAAAACCTGTAATTAATTATTGAAGGTCTTCTCTGTGACCCTATAACACTCCAATACTACCTTGTTGTCAGTGTAAACAAGGGCGTAGCCTGAGAACACTGAGGCCACTGACAACCTGGAGCTTTCCTATCAAAAATCCTTAACCCAGCAGATTTCCTAACAGGGGATTTAAATCTTAATTACCATACAAAAGTCCAACCAGACCTAGGAGGAACTCCCTTCAGGACAGAATGATAGATGGCTCCTCCCAGGTGATTGAGGAAAAAACCCAGTGGGTATTCAGTAATTGATACGGAGACTCTTGTGGAAGCAGAGTTAGAAAAATTGCCTAATAATTGGTCTCCTCAAACGTGAGAGCTGTTTGCACTCAGCCACGCCTTAAAGTACTTACAGAATCAAAAGAATATCTCAATCCTGACTCAAAAGGTTAGCTACACCCTCTCTGAAATGAATTTGCATAAGAATTGTTGTTTATAGGAATGCATCTTGATGGGGCAGCTGGGTTGTTATGAAATACTCAGGAGCCCAGTCCAGCCCTAGGACTCACCTCTGAGCACACAGGCAATATTGGGCACGATGGTAAAGGACCACTAGAATCCAGCAGCCCAGACCCCTTTCTTTGTGGTCAAGTAAGGCGGGAAAACAGGCGCAGGACTGATACATCAGTGAGCGTAACTCATCCGATAAGCAGAGGTCCATGGGTGGTGATGCACCCTGGAAAGGAATAAGCATTAGGACCATAAAGGACACTCCATGACTAACGCTCATAGGAAAATGACTAGACGTGCTGGCTTCCCTATGTTCTTTTTTCAGATGGGAAACATTCCCCACCAAGGCAAAAACGCCCCTAAGATGTATTCTGGAGAATTAGGACCAATTTGACCCTCAGACGCTAAGAAAGAAATGACTTATATTCTTCTGCAGTACCACCAGGCCACCATATCCTCTTCAAGGGGGAGAAACCTAGCCTTCTGAGGGAAGTATAAATTATAATACCATCTTACAGCTAGACACTTGTAGAAAAGGAGGCAAATGGAGTGAACTGCCATATGTACAAACTTTCTTTTCATTAAGAGACAACTCAACAATTATGTAAAAAGTGTGATTTATGCCCTACAGGAAGCCCTCAGAGTCTACCTCCCTACCCCAGCACCTTCCTGACTCCTTCCCCAACTAATAAAGACCCCCCTTCAACCCATACAGTCCAAAAGGAGATAGACAAAGGGGTAAACAGTGAACCAAAGAATGCCAATATTCCCTTATTATGCCCCCTCCAAGCAGTGGGAGGAGGAGAATTCGGCCCAGCCAGAGCGCATGTACCGTTTTCTCTCTCTGACTTAAAGCAAATTACAATAGACCTGGGTAAATTCTCAGATAACCCTGATGGCTATACTGATGTTTTACAAGGGTGAGGACAATCCTTTGATCTGACATGGAGACATATAATGTTACTGCTAGATCAGACACTAACCCCAAATGAGAGAAGTGCCGCCATAACTGCAGCCCAAGAGTTTGGCAATCTGTGGTATCTCAGTCAGGTCAATGACAGGATGACTACAGAGGAAAGAGAACAATTCCCCACAGGCCAGCAGGCAGTTCCCAGTGTGGACCCTCAATGGGACACAGAATCAGAACATGGAGATTGGTGCCGCAGACATTTGCTAACTTGCGTGCTAGAAGGACTAAGGAAAACTAGGAAGAAGCCTATGAATTATTCAATGATGTCCACTATAACACAGGGAAAGGAAGAAAATCCTACTGCCTTTCTGGAGAGACTAAGGGAGGCATTGAGGAAGCATACCTCTCTGTCACCTGACTCTACTGAAGGCCAACTAATATTTTTTTTTTTTTTTTTGAGACGGAGTCTTGCTCTGCCCAGGCTGGAGTGCAGTGGCCGGATCTCAGCTCACTGCAAGCTCCGCCTCCCGGGTTCAGGCCATTCTCCTGCCTCAGCCTCCCGAGTAGCTGGGACTACAGGCGCCAGCCACCTCGCCCGGCTACTTTTATTTTTTATTTTTTTTAGTAGAGACGGGGTTTCACCGTGTTAGCCAGGATGGTCTTGATCTCCCGACCTCGTGATCCGCCCGTCTCGGCCTCCCAAAGTGCTGGGATTACAGGCTTGAGCCACCGCGCCCGGCCAAGGCCAACTAATATTAAAGGAAAAGTTTATCACTCAGTCAGCTGCAGACATTAGGAAAAAACTTCAAGTGTGCCTTAGGCCCAGAGCAAACTCAGAAACTCTATTGAACTTGGCAACCTCGGTTTTTTATAACAGAGATCAGGAGGAGCAGGCGGAATGGGACAAACGGGATAAGAAAAGGCCACCGCTTTAGTCATGGCCCTCAGACAAGCGGACTTTGGAGGCTCTGGAAAAGGCTGGGCAAATCGAATGCCTAATAGGGCTTGGTTCCAATGCAGTCTACAAGGACACTTTAAAAAAGGTTGTCCAAGTAGAAGTAAGCCGCCCCCTCGTCCATGCCCCTTGCGTCAAGGGAATCACTGGAAGGCCCACTGCCCCAGGGGACAAAGTCCTCTGAGTCAGAAGCCACTGACCAGATGATCCAGCAGCAGGACTGAGGGTACCCAGGGCAAGCGCCAGCCCATGCCATCACCCTCACAGAGCCCCGGGTATGCTTGACCATGGAGGGCCAGGAGGTTAACTGTCTCCTGGATACTGGCACAGCCTTCTGAGTCTTACTCTCCTGTCCTGGACAACTGTCCTGCAGATCTGTCACTCTCCGAGAGGTGCTAGGACAGCCAGTCACTAGATACTTCTCCCAGTCATTAAGTTGTGACTGGGGAACTTGACTCTTTTCACATGCTTTTCTAATTATGCCTGAAAGTCCCATTCCCTTGTTAGAGAGAGACATTCTAGCAAAAGCAGGGGCCATTAGACACCTGAACATAGGGGAAGGAACACCTGTTTGTTGTCCCCTGTTTGAGGAAGGAATTAATCCTGAAGTCTGGGCAACAGAAGGACAATACGGATGAGCAAAAAATGCCCATCCTGTTCAAGTTAAACTAAAGGATTACGCCTCCTTTGCCTACCAAAGGCAGTACCCCCTCAGACCCAAAGCCCAACAAGGACTCCAAAGGATTGTTAAGGACCTAAAAGCCCAAGGCCTAGAAAAACCATGCAATAGCCCCTGCAATACTGCAATTTTAGGAGTACAGAAACCCAATGGACAGTGGAGGTTAGTGCAAGATCTCAGGATTATCAATGAGGCTGTTGTTCCTCTATACCCAGCTGTACTTAGCCCTTATACTCTGCTTTCCCAGATACCAGAGGAAGCAGAGTGGTTTACAGTCCTGGACCTTAAGGATGCCTTTTTCTGCATCCCTGTACATCCTGACTCTCAATTCTTGTTTGCCTTTGAAGATCCTTCAAACCCAACATCTCAAATCACCTGGACTATTTTACCCCAAGGGTTCAGGGATAGCCCCCATCTATTTGGCCAGGCATTAGCCCAAGACTTGAGCCAATTCTCATACCTGGACACTCTTGTCCTTTGGTATGTGGATGATTTACTTTTAGCCACCCGTTCAGAAACTTTGTGCCATCAAGCCACCCCAAGTGCTCTTAAATTTCCTCTCTACCTGTGGCTACAAGGTTTCCAAACCAAAGGCTCAGCTCTACTCACAGCAGATTAAATACTTAGGGCTAAAATTATCCAAGGGCACCAGGGCCCTCAGTGAGGAACGTATCCAGCCTATTACTGGCTTATCCACATCCCCAAACCCTAAAGCAACTAAGAAGGTTCCTTGGCATAACAGGTTTCTGCTCAATATGGATTCCCAGGTACGGTGAAATAGCCAGACCATTATATACACTAATTAAGGAAACTCAGAAAGCCAATACCCATTTAGTAAGATGGACACCTGAAGCAGAAGCAGCTTTCTAGGCCCTAAAGAAGACCCTAACACAAGCCCCAGTACTCAGAAGAAGTAGAATAGGGAACCTCACGAGGACATAGTTTCCTCCCCTCAGGATGGCTAGCCACCGAAGAAGGAAAAATACTTTTGCCTTCAGCTCACCAATGGAAATTACTTCAAACCTTTCACTTAGGCATTGATAGCACCCATCAGATGATCAAATCGTTATTTACTGGACCAGGCCTTTTCAAAACCATCAAGCCGATAGTCGGGGTCTGTAAAGTGTGCCAAAGAAGTAATCTCCTGCACTGCGGGCCACACATTTCCATCCCTGTATCTTTAACCTTCTTGTTAAGTTTGTCAGCCACTGGGGCAAATGTTCAAAGTGCAGGTCACCCATCCCAGCCCATGCTGACTGAATCGGAAAACCTGCAGATTCCACAAGCATAGATTTCTCTGACGCACACTGAAGTTTGAGAAACACTGGTTTCAAAACATTACCTAATAGGAAAAGCTGTGGAGTATTTTCTTGGAAAGAGAATGACTTAAATTTCAAGAAATAAGTGACAATTAGAGGCTAAAGCCCAGTAGGGGGGGAAATAAGCCCTATTTCCACTTCTAGCAAAGATAATTATTTAGTGGCTTAGGTAAGAAGCTGTGCCCTGATCGTAGCCATCAGCTTAGAGAAATGAGCACTAATAAGTGCTAGGAAATGTTCGGCATATGAAATTCAAATGTGCTAACAAAAGTAAAATGCTTTCCCTTTAGAATTTGTGGACTAGAATGCATGTAGCAGACATTATTCCAAATCAACAGAGATTAAATATACCAATGTGAACATCACCTTATATATTAAATAATTAACTTTAATTTTTAAAATTAATATTCCATCAAGTTATCTGCATTTCTCACATAAAACAGTAGCTCTCTAACTTCAATGAGTAGAAGAAATCACTTAAGAAGCTTGTTAAAATGTATATGTTCTAGACTCCTTCTCCTCCATTGATTTTTTTAGGTCAGAGATCAGCCTAGGATTTTAATGAGATTTCCAGATGATTTAGAAATGGTGTTAGAAAGGCTAACCTGACTGGGCACAGTGGCTCATACCTGTAATCCCAGCACTTTGGGAGGCTGAGGCGGGTGGATCACCTGAGATCAGGAGTTCAAGCGATCAGCCTGATCAACACGGAGAAACCCCATCTCTACTAAAAATGCAAAATTAGCCGGGCCTGGCGGCTCATGCCTGTAATCCTGGCTACTCGGGAGGCTGAGACAGGAGAATCACTTGAACCCAGGAGGCGGAGGTTGCAGTGAACCGAGATCACGCCATTGCACTTCAGCCTGGGCAACAGAGCAAGACTCCATCTCAAACAAAAAAGAAAGGCTAACTTTTGAAAAACAAACACTTAGGAAGAGTCTGACCAACGACTCTCTCTTCCCCCACCCAAAAAAAAAAAAAAAAAAAAACCCTCAAGACAATTTATTCAACCAAACTTCCTACTTAGCTGCACATTGAATTAATACTCAGTGACTAATTTAATATCATATACCCATTTCCAGAGCCATGAACACAGTAACAATTGTAAGTTCCCAGAATTGAATTTTTTTGCACGTAATTATTACAAGAAGAAACTTAATAGTAAATCAACTTAGGGTGGTACTCTGGTCCTGTGATGTGTGAGTACACATATGTAAATCAAATGCATTAATACATTAAATTTCAGTTTCCTGGATTTCTGCATACAGGACAATATAAGTGGAATGGATGTTGGTCATGCTTTTTGGTTACTCAATAGTTTTTGAGCTCTGTTCCCACTGAAAAGGTAAAGAACGTACCATCCCAAAATATGCAAAATAGGTATATGATTATTTCGAGTTGAAAACATTAGAGAAATTGTAGTTTCAGAGAGAGCTAGCTGATTCTTGTCTTCCTGCAGGCTTGGTCTTCCTGCAGGCAGCAAGCCATGAAGGGGTACACTTCTCATACCAGGGTGAGAAAATAGCTCTTATTATCAGACTGGGAACTGGGCACTACAATAGACCTGAATAAATATAGTTATAGAAATAACCCTTATCTTCCACTAGTTTCACACACACCCACACTCAAATATTTTGTAGTGACTTCCCTAGAAACTTGCTGCTCCAGTCTGGGCACGGTGGCTCACGCCTGTAATCCCAGCACTTTGGGAGGCTGAGGTACATGGATCACAAGTTCAGGAGTTCAAGACCAACCCGACCAACATGGTGAAACCCCATCCCTACTAAAAATAGAAAATTATCAGGGTGTGGTGACATGTGCCTGTAATCACAGCTGCCCGGGAGGCTGAGGCAGGGAATCGCTTGAACCCAGGAGGCAGAGGTTGCAGTGAGTCGAGGTCATGTCACTGCACTCCAGCCTGGGTGACAGAGTGTCACCAGAAAAAAAACAAAACAAAACAAATTTACTGCTCCTAGCCAGGTCCCCTTTGTTCTGTCATTACCTCTCAAATTTATCATTCTTTATCTGATAAGTATAAAAGCATTTTTCTTTGACCACTTCTTCAGACTCCACTTTCTTGTGAAGATATCCATCTATAATTGCCTGACAGGTTCTTCCTGCCCACTGCACAGACAAAACCAATTCACTAAGACGATAATATTGCAGTAGAGAAAGCGTTTCATTATTGCAGAGCTAGCCAAGAAGGACTAGGGTTATTAATATTACTCAAATCAGTCTCCTTGAGAACTCAGAGGATAGAGTTTTTATGCACAATTTGGTGGGCAGAGGGCTAGAGAATCAGTGCCACTGATTGGTTGGAAATGAAATCATAGGGGTGTGGAAAATGATTTTCCGTCAATCTTTGGGTGAGGGCCACAGGACTGGCTTGAGTCATGAGTCCCAGGTCTGGGTGGGGTCAGTTGGCTACCAGAATGCAAAAGTCTGAAAAAAGTCTCAAAAGATCAATCTTAGGTTCTACAATAGTGATGTTATCTATAGGAGCAATTGGGGAAGTCTTGAATCTTGTGACCTCTGGCCGCATGACTCTTAAGCAGTAATGAAGATTATAGAACCTGTGCCTACCAGAATTGTAGCAGAATTCAGGCTCCTCCCATAATCCTAATTTCATGGCCTTTCATTAATTTACAAAGGTGGCTTTGGTTCCTAAGCAAGTAGGGAGTTAGTTTTAGGGAGGGACTATTATCATCCTTGCTTCAAAGTTAAGCTATAAACTAAATTCCTCCCATGGTTAGCTTGGTCTATAGCCAGGAATGAGTGAGAACAGTCAGCCTGTAAGCCTAGAACCAAAATGGAGTCAGCTTTTCTAGACTTTTCTAGACTTCTCTCGTCATAATTTTTGCAAAAGCGGTTTCACATCCATATACATGTAAAGCTAATAAAATTTATGTGCTTTTCTCTTATTAATCTGCTTAGTATTAATTTGATTTCTAGATCCAGCTAAAAAGCCCACTAAGACCTAAAAGGGGTCCCCTAAACTACATTTGGGGAATTTTCCCCATCATTCATCTTCTCTTCAAGATGGAAGCCCTCCACCAACTTCCCTTAAAACTAGTGCACAAGGAACATTATTTTCACAGGAAGAAGGTGGTACTGGGTGAGTCCAGTCAGCAAAGAGATGTGGCTGGATCATGATGGAGAGATGCCAGCTTTCATAGGTAGCATTGGCAAAAGCGCGAGGGCAGAGAGAGATGCCAAATGCAACACAGAGGATCTTTGGTCTTTGGCAAGCACCATTTGAATGGTGTGGTGAGATCTGAAATCAGAGTATCAGGGACACAGAACACACTGGAATAGAAAAGATATTGGTGCATTTAGGTTTACAGGTAGAAAGCAATTAGGGAAGAAGTTGATGATATAAAGGGGATAACTGTTGAATCAGGTATGGGAGCAGATGCAAATAATAGCATTACTTTTCTTACACTTTATACAAGGCCCACTGATTCCTACTACTGATTCCATGAAAGAGGAATGTGTTAGTCCATTCTCACATTGCTATAAAGAACTGCCCAAGACTGGATAATTTATAAAGAAAAGAGGTTTGATTGACTCACAGTTCTGCATGGCTGGGGAGGACTCAGGAAACGTACAATCATGGTAGAAGGCAAAGGGGAAGCAAGGCACATCTTAAGAGGGGAAGCAAGGCACATCTTACGTGGTGGCAGGAGGAAGAGAGAACTAAGTGGAAGTACTATACACTTTCAAACAACCATCTCTCATGAGAACTCACTTTAACAAGAGCAGCAAGGGAGAAATCCACCCCCATGATCCAATCACCTCCCACCTGGCCTTTCCTCCAACACTAGGAATGACAATTCCACATGAGATTTGGGTAGAGACACAGAGCAATAACGATATCAAGGTTTTATGTACATTTTATGGGTAAGTAAAGAGGCTCAGAGAAATTAAATAATGGGTTATCCAACCGAGAAGAGACAGAATAGCAACTCAGCTGGCTCCAAAGCTCATCACCTTGCTTCTACACCAGAAGACCAAGAGGTCCAGTAGAATGGTTGGACTTAAAAGGAGGGAGAAGACCTCATTTACTGGAGGGAAGAAGGGAAATACTAATATAAGTTTCTAGATTTAATGACGTAGGAGGAGAGCAAACAGTCTGCTGTTTAGTAGGGGAGTAGATGAAAGTGAAGTGATATTTGAAAATATAAAGTTATGTGCTTTCTATAGGCTCTTAGGGAAATTCAATCTTGAGGAGATGTAGGTATTTGAAGAAAGTAGTGACAGTTACTGAGGGACTTGAGGGACTAGATAAGGAAACTACGTATAGAGATAAATTATGGTGCAACTGAGGTTGGAGATAATTAATTGGAAGTAGCTCCGGTTCTTACAATTCTAGACTGTTTTCTTTAACAGCGCTCAGTCTCTTAACTGTAAATTTGTAGAAACACTCAGCATTTTTTTTCAGTGAATCAAGCAGGACATGGATGCATGGAAATTGGAATTATTGGAAAGAGGTTTATAAGTGATTGGCCATGGAAATTAAGGTTTAGTGAGGAAGAGAAACAAAAGGGGAGACAGAGCAGGAGACAACCAGGGGTGGAAGGTTGGGGAACAAAGGAATTAAAAGACTAGATATGGCAGAGGACCTTTGATATGGTTTGGCTGTGTCTCCACCCAAATTTCATCTTGAATTGTAGCTCTTATAATCCCCACATCATGGGAGGAACCCGGTGGAAGGTAACTGAATCATGGGGGTGGTTACCTTTATGCTGTTCTCATGATAGTGAGTTTTCACAAGATCTGATGGTTTTATAAAGGTCTTTTCCATCTTTTGCTCATTTTTTTCCTCCTTCTTGCTGCCATGTGAAGAAGGACGTGTTTGCTTCCCCTTCTACTATGATTCTTAAGTGTCTTGAGGCCTCCCCAGCCCTACGGAACTGTGAGTCAATTAAAACTCTTTGCTTTATAAATTACTCAGTCTCATATATTTATTCGTAGCAGCATGAGAACGAACTAATACAACTTTTTAAAATTTTAATTTCCAATTTTTTTAAGAGACAGGATCTCTGTCACCCAGGCTGGAGTTCAGAGGTGCAATCATAGCTCACTATACCCTGGAACTCCTGAGCTCAAGCAATTCCCCCACCTCAGTGGTCTGAGAAGCTGGGACTATAGCTGGGAGCCACTGGGCCCAGCTGTGGCAGAGGAATTTCAATCCTGTTTGCTCAAAATTAATCTTGAAACAAAGACAGAAGCAGCTGTCCATCTTTGGACCAGAAATCTGACCACAGTAATTCAATCTAATTGGGTTTTTTCTGTCATATAAAAATGCAGAATTAGGCAGTCCAGGTAGGTTCAGTGCATCTACCACATCATCAGTACTCCAAACTCTATCACCCTGTTCTTGTCCACTAACCTGTGGTTTTCATTTTCATGGTTTTGAAGGTGATTAGAAGTTGTGCATAGTTTGGTTCTTCCCAAGAACCCTACCCCAAAATATTGTTTTTTTTCTTTTTTGAGAAGGAGTCTGGCTCTGTTGCCCAGGCTGGAGTGCAGTGGCCGGATCTCAGCTCACTGTAAGCTCCGCCTTCTGGGTTTACGCCATTCTCCTGCCTCAGCCTCCTGAGTAGCTGGGACCACAGGCGCCCACCACCTCGCCCCGCTAGTTTTTTGTATTTATTAGTAGAGACGGGGTTTCACCGTGTTAGCCAGGGTGGTCTCGATCTCCTGACCTCATGATCCACCCGTCTCAGCCTCCTGAAGTGCTGGGATTACAGGCTTGAGCCACCACGCCCGGCCTATTTTTTATTTTTGAGACAAGGTCTCACTCTGTCACCCAGGCTGGAGTGAAGTGGCATAATCTCGGCTCACTGCAACTTCTGCCTCCTAGGTCCAAGCAATTCTCCTGCCTCAGCCTCCCAAGTAGCTGGGGTTACAGACATGCGCCACCATGGCCTGGCTAATTTTTATATTTTGGGTAGAGACAAGGATTCACCAAGTTGGCCAGGCTGGTGTTGAACTCCTGACCTCAAGTGATCCACCCACTTTGGTCTCCCAAAGTGCTGGCATTACAGACACGAGCCACCATGCCTGGCCTAAAGAAAACATTTTAAAAGAAAAGAATAATTATTAACTACAATAACACATACAGAAAAGTACTAAAAAATGTAATCATAGAATACTATGTGGCTTATTAGAGCATAATATTTATGGTCATAATAACAAAGACACCTAATATGGATTTCATAAAAAGTTGACATATGACATTAAAAGGATGGAGGGAAGAAATGGATTGTGAAATAAATTCCTCATTTTCTGAAACAGGAAGTCAAGAGAGGGGTTCTAAGAGTAATGAAGGCCGGGCGCAGTGGCTCACGCCTGTAATCCCAGCACTTTGGGAGGCCGAGGTAGGCGGATCACGAGGTCAGGAGATCGAAACCATGGTGAAACCCTGTCTCTACTAAAAATACAAAAAATTAGCCGGGCCTGGTGGCAGGCACCTGTAGGCTCGGGAGGCTGAGGCAAGAGAATGGCGTGAACCCAGAAGGCGGAGCTTGCGGTGAGCCGAGACCACACCACTGCACTCCAGCCTGGGTGACAGAGGAGACTCCGTCTCAAAAAAAAAAAAAAAAAAAAAGAGTAATGAAAAGAGACAGCAACAATCAGGTGTGGTGGCTCACGCCTGTAATCCCAACTATGTTGGGAGCTGAAGTGAGAAGATCATTTGCGGCCAGGAGTTCAACACTGGCCTGGACAATACAATGAGATCCCATCTCTATAAATAAAAAGTCAAAAAAATTAGCCAGGCATAGTGGTATATACCTGTAGTCCCAGCTATTTGGGAGGCTGAGGCAGGAGGGCTGCTTGAGCTAGGAGTTCGAGGTTGCAGTGAGCTATGAGCTACCACGTTGTGGCCTGGGCATCTCTATTAAAAATCATGAGATTGCAATAGTATTTAGAGATAGGAAAAGAGATATACACCAGCGTGTCTGAAAGTGGTTGCCTCAGTAAGAGGAAGAGAGATGGAGGTCAAAAGGACAAAAAGTTGGTTTCCTTATAAGCCTTTTTTCCCTAGTTGATCTTCTTTTTTTTTTTTAAAGGCAGAACAGAATAAGGACAGAGTGGGGATGAGAGCCTTCTATTCAAAGTATATTTCTCAACATCAGCTGGGAGCTTGTTAATGCAGTGTCTCCAATCCAGCCCAGACCTACAGAATCAGCCTGCATTTTAACGCCATCTCCTGGTGATTCATATGGCCGTTGTCATTTGAGAAGCATTTGTCTACTAGTCACAGAGCCGGGGACCTGAGATGAGGTGCAGGTGTCTATCGCTGTAGTAAAGGTGAGGAACTGAAACAAGATTCGTAAGTACACAAGATTCTGAACTCAGCCCATCATTTGAGGTAACTTCACCCTTTTCCCTTATACCTTCTTAACATCACTGCTCTGTATTTCTGGCAAGTCTTAATCTTCTTGTTTCCCAAATTTCCTGCCCTGATCATCACTTTTGTGACAATCTGGTTTGAGTTTGACCTCTTTACTTCACAAAATCTATCTTTACAGATTTTGTCACATGGCAGTTGCACGTATTATTTTTCTCAAATTGTTCCCGTTTATTTAATTACCAAGACCATATAACTCACAATAGATTAGATGCTCAAGAAAGCTTTAACAATTGGGTTCTTTCAAATCTTCAAGTTATATGCCAGAACAGATGAATGAAGAACTGTAAGTAGACCAGTCTCTGCTCTCCAGGAAAGGAAAGAAAATAAAATTACAGATAAGAGCTTTGATGGGGTAAACCCACAATTATAATCGCTCTTAAGAGAGTGGTCCCTGGGTGTCGTGGCTCACACCTGTAATCACAGCACTTTGTGGGGCTGAGGCAGGAAGACTGCTTGAGCCAATGAGTTTGAGACCAACCTGGGCAACATAGTAAGAACCTCATCTCTACAAGAAACAAAAAAATTAAGTTAGCCAAGTGTGGTGGCATGTACCTGCAGTCTCAGGTACATGGGAGGCTGCCGTGTGGAAGACCACTTGAACCCGGGAGTTCAAAGCAGCAGTGAGCCCTGATTGTGCCACTGCTCTCCAGCTTTGGTGACAGAGCAAGACCCTGTCTCAAAAAAAAAAAAAAAAGAAAAAGAAAAAAACACAAGAACCCTCCCATCAAGACAGTGGCCCTCTAATGATTCCACTAGAAGTGAGGACTAAGCTAAGTAGGTGTTAGTGAGATCAAAAGAAACCTTTGATTTCCAGTTCCACTAAACTATGCCTTTATTATATTTTTTTTATCCCAAGTTTTGAAAGATTTGTAAAGCTTCTCTAAATGTTGAGTCTGGTTTAAGTATAAAATTAAGTTTCCTTCAGACACATAAAAATTACAACTCTATCAAAAGGTAATTTTGAAGCTATTCAGAAGCAAGGCTTAATTTCAAAGTTTCAAAAGAAAACCCCTCTATGATTAAAGATCTTAGCTCCTTTATTAAAGTGAAAATTAATCTATGCAAATTAGCTTCTCTTGGAAGTGACCCTTGTGTTAGTCAGGGTTCTCCAGAGGCACAGAACTAACAGGATGTATGTATATATGAAAGGAAATTTATTAAGAATTGACTCACACAAGCACATGGTGAAGCCCCATGATAGGCCGTCTGCAAGCTGAGGAGCAAGGAAGCCAGTAGTGGTTCAGTCCAAGTCCAAAGTCTCAAAAGCAGGGAAGCCAACAGTGCAACCTCCGGTCAATGGCCAAAGGCCAGAGGGCCCCTGGCAAACCATGGGTGTAAGTCCAAGAGTCCAAAAGCTAAAGAACCTGGAGTCTGAAGTCCAAGGGCAGAATCATCCAGGACAGGAGAAAGATGAAAGCCAGAAGACAGCAAGCCAATTCCACCTTCTTCCACCTGCTTTGTTCTAGCTGTACTGGCAGCTGACTGGATGGTGCCCACCCACATGGAGGGTGTGTCTGCCTCTCCCAGGCCATTGACTCAAATGTCAGTCTCTCCGGCAACACCCTCACAAACACACCCAGAAACAATAAAGGCATCCTTCAATCCAATCAAGTTGACACCTAGTATTAACCATCACACCTTGCAAACAAGCTCTTTGAGATTATAGCACTGATGAGATGTTGCTTTTCAGGCTGGGCGTGGTGGCTCATGCCTGTAATCCCAGCACTTTGGGAGGCGGAGGCAGGTGGATCTCTTTTATCTAGGAGTTTGATACCAGCCTGGGCAACATGATGAAACCATCTCTATAGAAAATACAAACATTAGCCAGGCATGGTGGCACATGTCTGTAGTCTCAGCTACTGGGAGGCTGAGGTTGCAGTGAGCCGAGATCGTGGCACTGCACTCCAGCCTGTGCGACAAAAGATCTTGTCTCAAAAAAAATTAAAAAAAGATGTTGCTTTTAAAACATCATTATATCAAGGAGGAATGAATATTTATCCACATAAGAAATTATTTACTTTGTGCTATCCTCTCAATCACCATTTATTGGTAGAAGATTTTGAAAATGATCCCACATGAGGAAACAGGGAATTTGTAAAACAAGTGATTCTATGGTCCAGAACAGTCTGCCATAAACAGGTATTTCTCTGAAGACCCATGTTTTATCTTAAACATTTGTCAAATCTACTTTATAATAGATCCATGGTAGTTTTTGTTTGAAAAGATGTCCAACATTAAGTAAAAATGACACTCCCAAAGGTGTTTATCCTGAGAAGCCAGCACCCAGCTCACATCCAGTTTATGAACAGCATTATGATGCTGCAGACCTACCCTGTCTCCACCCACCCTGCAGCATATTTGCTGTAAAACTGTGAAGATAAATACTGAACCACATGATTTGTCTTAGGCATGTATGTGTACATGACAGGGACAGAGCAGTCTTGAAACTGATATGAATAATTTTTTTTTATTTTTACACCATAATCCAATTCTAGTTATCTTAATTGAATTTAAAACTTTTTCAATTGCATTAAATTTACAAAAAAGTTCTCCCTCATTATACTAAAGCATTTCCAGTACTCAGATACTGAATGAGTAAAATCATTTTATTGGCTCTTTTAATTAACTCCTTCAAATGCACATTGTTTAAAAACTGACTAGGTCAAAAATAGTTACGCCTGCAGGTTGACCTACTCGGACTCTGCCAAAGTCCTTCAAGTTCAACATAAATTGACATTTTCAGAGTATAAAGTCAATGTTATGGAAACACTGCTCCTCCTTTTCCATGGGGCCAATCCGGGCAATTTTTTCATTAAAATTCTTCTTCTGCCTGTTTGCTGCGGGACTCCTTGAGCTGCTGTAGCCGCTCCATAGTTTCAGAAATGGTGCGTTCCCCGTGGACCTTATTGTCTCTTGTGCGGATATTAACAGTGCCACTGATTTTCTCTTTTTCACCAACAACTAAAACAAATACACAAAGCTTTGTCAGACTTAATCTAAGATATGGAAGGATTCACACTGAACATCTGAAAAGAAATGATCCTAGGACCCAAAAGCTACCCCATAGCTTCTGACACATTAAAAGGTACAAGTGACCAAGTATTAATATTTAAAAGAAACTCTTTGCAATATCTAAAACTACTACTGTGCTTATTGAGTCAATCTAGACAACTTAAAATAATAATAAAACCCTAAACATCATGAATATCTTTTTCAAGTAATTCCACATGAGGAATTATCTTGAGAAAGTAATCAAACAGATGTATTTAAAACAATGTGTCTTCATCCTTGATATAATAGCAAAATATTTTTTCACAAACATCCATGATTATTTAAGTGAAAAAAAAAAAACCAAAAAAACCAGTATGTATGCATGAGCCTATTTTTATAGTTATTATGTATTAAAATATATAATAGAAAAAAATCAGGACTGGAAGGAACTAAATTCTTGATTACAATTCACTTAAGTCTGTCTCAAGGTTTCAGTAGATTTTCCTGATGTCTGGCAAATTTTCTTTGTTAAGTTTCCATTCTTACCTAAAATGAAGTTATACTGTGCTAACTGTGCATTTCGAATCTTCTTATTCAATGTACAACCTGGATCCAGATCAATGTCTGCCATGAATTTGGCATCATGGAATTGTTGCCGTACCTATTGTAACAGAGATACAGAATTTGTCAGATCTAAAATTAGAATTATATTTTGATCTTACATGATTTTACTGAACATAGGGATCAGGACTTCCTGGGTGAACTTCCAGCAATTTCAAGCTGGCAAAACTGTCTTAGATAATATTATTCACTGCCATTTTCCCCCCCCTTTTGAGAAAAAGGCTAGCTCCTCTTTATTACCTCAGGTCATGTGTATTAAGTAAACAATATCTTCAGTGTTCTTCTTTTCCAAAAAAGCAATACACTAGATTACATTTTATTAATTTTACATTAACTAAACTTCCCATTAACATGATAACCTATTAACATGACAAAAAGACCTAAATGAATAATTTTATTTCACTATCATTTCATATGAACCTCAGATTACAGATATGAAAAATATCACATGATCAACACCTGAAAAAAATGATCTTCAACTGAATAAATCTTAACTTCTGAGTATCAGAAAGTTTATCAGGTTATCATAGGCATTAGTCCCTTAACTTCAAAATAGAATAATATTTAATAGTCTAAAAGTAATTTAGATTAGAACAAAGTAACAATGAGTATAAAAAATGTTTCGCCGGGCGTGGTGGCTCATGCCTGTAATCCCAGCACTTTGGGAGGCCGAGGCGGGCGGATCACCGAGTTATCGTGGGGTTTTCTGAGGTAAAAAATGTAGCCCATTTTTTACCATCTCATGGGCTACACCTTGACCTAACGTTTTTGCGGTGGAGGGCATTTGCGCTCACTTTGTGACCTTCATCAGGGTTTGCTGAAGATGACAGTATATAGGCTGAGCAAGAGAGGGTGGGGTGGATCGGGGTTTATCGATTACGGAACAGGCTCCTCTAGGGGGATGTAAAGCACCGTCAAGTCCTTTGAGTTTTAAGCTGTTGCTTGTAGTATTCTGGCGAGTAGTTTTGTTATTTAACTATTGAGTTTTAGGGCTAAGCATAGTAGGGTGTCTAATCCCAGTTTGGGCCTTAGCTATTGTGTGTTCAGAAGTCTTAAAGCCACTTTCGTAGTTTATTTTACATCAGCTAGGGTTTTACAGTTTAGATGGAGTTTAGCTTTATTGTATCAGATCTTAAACACCCTCTACGCCGGTCTCTATTGGCTAGGGTTAATCGTATGACCGCGGTAGCTGGCACGAAATTGACCAACCCTTAATATAGCATAGCTTAGTTAAACTTTCGTTTATTGCTAAAGATTCGTCACTGCTGTCTCCCGTGGGGGTGTGGCTAGGCAAAGTGTTTTGAGCTGCGTGTGCGTGCTTGATACTTGCTCCTCTTTATCATGGTGATTTATAGGGCGTCTTCACCGGTGCGGGGATGCTTGCATGTGTAATCTTGCTAAGGGCCAATAGAAAGGCCAGGACCAAACCTATCTGTTTATGGGGTGTGCAAGCCCATCTAGGCATTTTCAGTGTCTTGCTTTAGGCGGGTTTAAGCTACATAAACGGAGATGTGAGTGTGATTAGGGGAGTGGCTTCTTTGGGGTGAGAGGGAGTTATAGGTTGGTGTAAAGAGCGTTTTATGAAGTAAATATTTATTAGTTGAGGGAATGGCAGTTGAAGTTGTGCACACCTAAAAGATGAAAATACAAGCTTTGGCCGGGTAAATTGAAGTTTTTGTTTTTGGGGTTTGGCAAAAGCGGGTTTTGGATGAAGGTCAGAGATGGGGGTGGGGGGGTTTGATGGGATTTTTATTGTGGTTTTATAGTATGGTGGAGGCGTTATTGTGGAGTCGATAATTGGTATGTCTTACAAGCATGAATTAAATAGTACCTTGCTGATGTTTGTGTGGGACTAGGATATTGAACGTAGGTGCGATCAACAACTGTATGTACTAGGAATCAAAGACAGGCGCATTCAGGACGGGATGTGGTGGGAGTCAGCATTCTCCGATGGGGTTGCGTGCGGACCAGAGATAAAAGATACCAAATGCATGGAGAGCTCCCGTGACTGGTTAATAGGGTGATAGACCCGTGATCCATCGAGATGTCTTATTTAAGGGGAACGTGTGGGCGATGTTGGTTGTTATGGCCCTGAGGTAAGAACCAGATGCCGGATACAGTTCAGTTATAGCTACCCCCACGAGTTATGGGCCCGGAGCGAGGAGAGTAGCACTGCTCGTGCGGGATATTGATTTCACGGAGGATGGTGAACAAGGGATTCCTAAGTGAGGGGGGCATCCGTAGTGAGGAGGATTGTTTAATTAGTATGTGCTATGTTCGATGAACGACTTAATGTCTCACGGACGACTACCATGGATTGGTTTGGTTGATATTCGTAGGGAAATACTTGGACTTTGGGGTGTTGCAGTTATGTACTATTGGTGAAGTACTCATTAGGGTCCTTGCTTATAAGCATGTCTTTCGAGGATGGTTGGTAAATATGTAATGGCATGTGCTATGTACAGTTAAACATATATAGTACTATATATTATGCGTGTTGGCTAGCAGTAATGCACGAATTACACAGTAGCATTGGAAGTGGATTAATGCTAAAATTGCATTGTGAAGTTTGTACAACATAAAATACAGAAAGTAGTTTAAGTTAGAACGCCAGTTTTGGGTGTTGGTGGTGGAGTTAAGTACTTTCTTTCTGACTGCCCTAGGGAGAATGTTCCATTTCTGGTTTACAAGGCCAGTATATTAATTTATACTACAAGGGCAAGCTCATTTGAGTAAGTTGTTTTCGATTAGGGAGGTCAATGGTATTAGGATTAGAATTGTGATGAAGTATATTGCGGATGCTATTTGGCCAATGGTGATAAGGGGCTGGATTATTGGTTGGCTTCCAATTCAAGTTAGGGTTAGTAGGATTGTGATTAGGAATCAGAATAGGAATTGGCTGAGTGGGCGGAATATTATGCTCTGTTGTTTGGATTTGTGGAGTATGGGGATGACTGCTAGAATGAGAATTGATAGGAAGAGTGCTAATACGCCCCCTAATTTATTGGGGACAGATCGTAGGATTGCGTATGCGAATAGAAAATATCATTCTGGTTTGATATGTGGAGGGGTGTTTAGTGGATTGGCTGGAGTGTAATTGTCTGGGTCACTTAGGAGGTCGGGTGAGAGTAGTACTAATGTTATTAGAATAAAGAGAAGGAGGACTAGGCCTAGGATATCTTTAATTGTGTAGTAGGGGTGAAAGGTGATTTTGTCTGAATCAGAAGAGATTCCACAGGGGTTGTTTGATCCTGTTTCGTGTAGAAATAGTAAGTGTACGGTTGTGAGGGCGACGATGATGAAAGGTAGGATAAAATGTAGGGTGAAGAATCGTGTAAGGGTGGGGCTATCAATGGCATACCCACCTCAGACTCACTGAACAAGGTTAGTTCCGATGTATGGTACTGCTGATAGTAGGTTTGTGATTACTGTTGCCCCCCAGAATGACATTTGGCCCCATGGGAGTACGTAGCCCATGAAAGCTGTTGCTATAGTTATGAGAAGGAGTGTAATGCCAATGTTTCAGGTTTCTAAGAGAAGATATGAGCCGTAGTAGAGGCCTCGACCTACATGTAGGAAGAGGCAGATAAAAAGTATAGAGGCGCCGTTAGCATGGAGGTAGCGGGTGGTTCAGCCATAATTTACGTCTCAAGTGATATGTGCAATTGAGGAAAATGCAGAGGAGGTATCTGGTGAGTAGTGTATTGCTAAGAATAGACCTGTGATAATTTGTAGAATTAAGCAGGTTGCGAGGAGTGAGCCAAAGTTTCATCACATGGAAATATGGGATGGGGTAGGTAGGTCAATGAGGGAGTGGTTGATTACTTTTATGATTGGGTTGGATTTACGTATTGGAATCATTGGAGCTTTTATAGTTGAAGTACAACGATGGTTTTTCATATCATTGGTTATGGTTGGAGTCCATATGGAAGCAATGACATATATTTTATTTACATTAAGTGTACTATTGGTTATGGGGTTTGTAGGTTTTTCTTCTAAGCCTTCTCCTATTTATGGGGGTTTAGCGTTGATTGTTAGTGGTGTGATTGGTTGTGTGATTGTTTTAAGTTATTGGGGGGCTTATATGGGTTTAATGATGTTTTTAGTTTATTTAGGAGGTATAATGGTTGTTTTTGGTTATACTACAGCAATGGCCATTGAAGAATATCCTGAGACATGGGGTTCAGGGCTTGAGGTTCTAGGGGGTTTTTTAATAGGGTTAATGATGGAGATGGGGTTAGTTTTATGGGTTTTAAATTTAGATGAAGTAGTGGTGGTGGTTAATTTTAATGATATGGGTAATTGGGTGATTTTTGAGGGGGAGGGGTCAGGGTTAATTCGAGGTGATTCTATTGGTGCTGGTGCTTTATATGATTATGGGCGTTGGTTAGTGGTGGTTGCTGGTTGAACGTTGTTTGTTGGTGTATATATTGTGATTGAAATTACTCGAGGTAATAGGTTATATTATTAGAAGTATAGTCAGGATAAGGGGAATGAGGAAAGAGAGGAAATAGAGCTTGATTATGCCTTTTTGGGTGGTTATAGTTATAGAAGCAGTAATATGTGTTTGTGAGATTATTTTAGGTATAGATTTCTCTAGTCATGTTGAGTCTAATAGAAGGAGGGCTAGGTTTTGACTTATAAGTAGGTTTTGATAGGGAATCATACGGTGAACTGTGGTGGGATAATATCCTAGTATGTTGGAGAATTTGAATGTTTGTGATGGGTTTTTTACTTTTAGTTTATTCGTTATAAGAGTAAGGTCTAGGGCTATTAGGAAGCCTAGGGCAGTTGCGTATAGGGCTGAGAGTTTTAGATGGAGAGGTATTGTTGGTTGGGGGAGTAAGGTAGGGGGGATGTTATTGGTAATAAGGAATCCTGTAATTATACTGCCTATTGTGAGGCGTTTAATTGGGTTTAGCAAGGCGGGGTTGTTTTCGTTAATGTTTATTAAGGCTGGGAAGCGTGGTTGTCCTGTTAGGGTGAGGAGAATAGTTCGAGTACTGTAGGCGCTTGTTAAGGAGGTGGCAATGAGAGTAATAAATAGGGCTCAGGCGTTGGTATATGACGTATTTGTGGCTTCGATAATAAGGTCTTTGGAGTAGAAGCCTGTGAGGAAAGGTATTCCTGTGAGTGTTAGGTTGCCAATAGTTAGGGAGGTTGAGGTGAGGGGTATTATTTTAAATAGACCTCCTATTTTTCGGATGTCTTGTTCGTTGTTTAGGTTATGAATGATGGATCCGGAGCATATAAAATGTATAGCTTTGAAGAAGGCGTGGGTGCAGATGTGTAGGAATGCTAGGTGTGGTTGGTTAATGCCAATGGTAACTATTATTAGGCCTAGTTGACTTGAGGTGGAGAAGGCTACGATTTTTTTAATGTCGTTTTGTGTGAGGGCGCAGATGGCTGTGAATAGGGTAGTAATGGCTCCTAGGCATAATGTAAGGTTTTGGATTAATGTGTTATTTTCTATAAAAGGATGGAAGCGAATGAGTAGGAATACTCCGGCAACGACTATAGTGCTGGAGTGAAGCAGAGCTGAGACTGGAGTTGGGCCTTCTATGGCAGAGGGTAGTCAGGGGTGAAGGCCGAATTGAGCTGATTTTCCTATTGCTCCTAGGAGGAGGCCAGTCAGCGGAAGGAGGTTTGAGTTGGAATTTAGGATTAATATTTGTTGAAAGTCTCATGAGTTGTGGTGCAGAAGGAATCATGTTATAGCTAGGATAAGACCAATGTCGCCAATGCAGTTGTATAGAATTGCTTGGATGGCTGCTGTGTTGGCGTCCGTTCGAGTGTGTCATCAGCTGATTAGGAGGAAAGATACGATTCCTACGCCCTCTCAACCAATGAAGAGTTGGAAGAGATTGTTAGCAGTAACTAGGGTTAGTATAGCAGTGAAGAAAATAAGGAGATATTTGAAGAATTGGTTGATATTTGGATCCGAGCTTATGTACCATAGTGAGAATTCTATAATGGATCAGGTGATGAATAGTGCAATTGGAATGAATATTATGGAAAAATAATCTAGTTTAAAGCTTAGTGTTAGATCCAATGTTTGGGTTGCTACTCAATGTCAGCTTCAAATGGTCGTTTCTTGGTTTGAGGAAATGTATAGAGTTGTTGGAAGGAGGCTGGTGATGAAAGCATATATTACAGTTGTTTTTACATAGTTTGGGTATGAGTGTTTTTTGTTGGGGTTGATGAGGGTGGCGAGAATTGGAAGAATTAGGGAGGCGAGGGTTGTTATTATAATAGGAGTGAGCATGTTTATTACTTTTATTTGGAGTTGCACCAGTGTTTTTGGCTCCTAAGGCCAATGGATAGCTTTATCCTTTAAAAGTTGAGAAAGCCGTAATTTTAAGTACGGGGGCATGGATTAGCGGTCCTTGCAGGTTTTCTCGGTAAATAAGAAGTGGTGAGCTTCTAAAGTTAGGTTCACCATCTAATGTTTTGATTAAACTATATTTACAAGGAGTGAATCCTATGATGATATTGGGGTTGAGGGATAGAAGAATAATTGGGGCAAGGTGTATGAATATTAGTGTATTTTCTCGTGTGAAGGGAGGTTTTATGTTGGTTATATGGTATGTGAGTGTTCCTCGTTGCATTGTGATAAACATGTAGAGAGAGTAGAGGGCTGTAATTAGTATATTGAGTCCTGTTAGTGCAATAGTGATATGGGATCAGGAAAATGAGGCTGCGATTACGAAGAGCTCGCCTAGTAGGTTGATGGTGGGGGGTAGGGCAAGGTTAGTAAGGTTTGCTGTGAATCATCAAAAGGTTATTAATGGGAATAGGATTTGAAGTCCTCGGGACAGTAATACGATACGGCTATGGGTGCGCTCATAGTTTGAGTTAGCGAGGCAGAAATATATGGAGGAGGTGAGTCCATGGGCAATTCTAAGAATAATTGCGCCAGAGAAGCTTCAGGGGGTTTGGATGAGAGAGGCTATGATTACTAGAGCTATATGGCTTACAGAAGAGTATGCGATGAGTGATTTTAGGTCTGTCTCTCGGAGACAGATTAAGCTTGTTATGATTATACCTCATAGGGATAACATGAGGAATGGGTAGGCTATGTATTCTGTTAAGGGGTTAAGAATGGAAGTAAGTCGTATTATGCCGTAGCCACCGAGTTTTAGGAGTACTGCGGCAAGGACTATTGAACCTGCAATGGGGGCTTCAACATGGGCTTTAGGAAGTCATAAGTGTAGGCCATATAGAGGTATTTTTGTCATGAAAGCTATTATGCATGCTAATCAGGTAAAGTTGTGAGATCAGGTGGTTGTTAGTTTTTGGTCTGTGAGTGTTAGTAGTATAATGTTCAATGAGCCTGTGTTGTTGTAGGTATAGATTAATGAGTAGGGGTAGAGAGCCGGTTAATGTATAGAATAGGAAATATGTGCTTGCGTTGATACGTTTTGCTTGATTACCTCATTTAGTGATGATGATTAGGGTGGGAATGAGGGTAGTTTCAAATAGGATGTAGAATATGATTAGTTCTGTAGCTATGAATGTCAGAATTAAGGTGATTTGTAGGGAGATTATTATGGAAAGGTAAAGTTTTTTTGTGAGGAGGGTTCGTTGTATAGGTGGTATTGACTTGCTATGATTATGAGAGGCAGAAGTCAGGCAGTTAGCATTAGGAGGGGTGTTGTTAGTGGATCAGAGGATAAGTAAGTTGAGTAGTTAAAGAGGTTGTTGTTGGTTTGGTTGAAGAATAGTAAGGGAATGAGGCTGACAGGCTGTGTATGGTTAAGTTGATTCAGATTGTATTATTTTTGGAGAGTCATGTTATAGGTAGTAATATAGTTGTGGGGATGATTATTTTTAGCATTGAAGCAGGTTTAGGTTGTGAATGTAATCTAGTCCATATGTGTTAGAGATTGAGATTAGTAAGGCAAGACCTACTGCTGCTTCGCAAGCGGCAAATACTAGTAGGATGATGGGTATAATGTTGACTAAGGGGAAGTGTATGTTTGAGGAGATAAGGGCTGTTATGATCAAGAGTGATATTATCATTCCTTCTAGACAAAGGAGAGAGGCTATTAGGTGTGAACGGTAGGTTAATATGCCTAGAAGTGAAATAGTGAATGCTAGTATAATGTTTATGTAGGTGGGGGTCATTTGGTTAGTATGGTTATCATAATCTAATGAGTCGAAATCATTTGTTTTATTTAAACTACTTACCAATTCGGTTCAGTCTAGTCCTTTTTGAGTTCATTTGTAGGCTAAGCTAAGAATTAGGATAATAATAAAGGCGATAGATGATTTGATTATTACTGGGAGATTTGTTGTTTGAAGGGCTCATGGTAGGGATAGCAGGAAAGAGATTTCCAGGTCGAATAGTAGGAAAGTGATTGCGACTAGGAAAAACTTTACTGAGAATGGGATACGAGCAGGACTTAGGGGATCAAATCCGCATTCGTAGGGGTTAGTTTTTTCTGCATAGGAGTTAAGCTGGGGCAATCAGAATATGATAATTATTAGTAGCAGGGTCAAAAGGGTGTTGATTGTTAAGGCTAGTACTAGGTTGATTACTCTTTTTTGAATGTTGTCAAAACTGATTGATTGGAAGTCACTTGTACTAGTTATACTAAAAGAGTAGGATCTTCATCAATAGATAGAGATATAGAGAAATAGTCAGACAACGTCTACGAAGTGTCAATATCGGGCGGCGGCTTCAAAGCCAAAGTGGTGGTTTGATGTGAAGTGGTATAATAGTTGGCGAATAAGGCAGACAAAGAGGAATGTGGATCCAATGATAACGTGGAGTCCGTGGAAGCCTGTAGCAACGAAGAATGTTGAACCATAGATACCATCGGAGATAGTAAAAGGTGCTTCAAAGTATTCTGAAATTTGTAATAGGGTGAAGTAGATGCCCAGTGAAATTGTGATAAGTAGGGCTTGAATTGTTTGTTTTCGGCTACTATTTATGAGGCTGTGGTGGGCTCAGGTAATTGTAACTCCTGATGCGAGTAGTACAGAGGTGTTTAGGAGGGGTACTTCTAGGGGATTTAAAGGGGTAATACCTGTTGGTGGTCAGTGGCCCCCTAAGTGAGGTGTTGGGGCGAGGCTTGAGTGGTAAAATGCTCAGAAGAAGCCAATGAAGAAGAAGACTTCTGAGATGATAAATAATGCTATTCCATACCGAAGGCTTTTTTGGACAGATGTTGTGTGGTGGCCTTGATAGGTGCTTTCTCGTACAATGTCACGTCATCATTGATATAAGGTTAGTGTGTTGGTTAGTAGACCTAATATCAACAGGGTGGTGGAGTAAAAGTGAAATCATATGATTAAGCCGGATGTTATCAGGAGAGCTGATAGGGCCCCTGCTAGTGGTCAGGGGCTGGGTTTAACTATGTGATAGGGATGGAGTTGGTGGGTCATTAGGTGTTGTTGTGTAGATAAAGACTAACTAGGAGTGTAAAGACGTAGGCTTGAATTAGGGCAACTGCAATTTCTAGAATAGTTAATAGTATTAGGAGCATGGAGGTTAGTAAGGTAGCAGAGAAGCTAATGGTTGATAGTACTAATACAGCGCTTCCAATCAGGTGTATTAGTAGGTGGCCAGCCGTGATATTGGCGGTTAGTCGTACAGCTAGGGCTACTGGTTGAATAAGTAGGCTGATAGTTTCGATTATCACTAGTATGGGAATGAGTAATGTGGGCGTACCTTGTGGTAGAAGATGAGCTAGAGAATTTTTGGTTTTGAAGCGAAGTCCTATGATTACTGTGCCTGCTCATAGAGGAATTGCTATAGCTAGGTTTATAGAAAGTTGGGTAGTTGGTGTAAATGAGTGGGGTAGAAGTCCTAGGAGATTAGTTATGGTAATAAAGGTGATTAGAGATATTAGTATTAGAGATCAGGTTTGTCCTTTAGCATTATGAACTATTATTATTTGTTTTAGGGTGAGTTGAGTTAGGTTTTGTTGGATGGTGGTTAGTCGATTATTAATGAGATATTTGGAGGTTGGAATTAGTAGTATGGGGAATAGGATGATAGGAATTGTAGCGGGTTGGCCTAGCATTATTGGAGTTGAGAACGGGGTAAACAGATTTTCATTCATTTTGGTTGTCAGTGGTTATTGTGGATTTGTAGGTTGGAGTTTTTTGTAAGGGGGGGTTGGTAGTAATTTGTGTTCAGCAGTTTTAATTGTATAATAAGATATAGTGTAAGAAGTATAGTTATGATAGTAGTGAATCATGTTGATGTATCTAATTGGGGCATTTCACTGCAGAAGGTATGCCCCTCAATCTTTAACTTAAAAGGTTAATGCTAGGATAGCTGTACAGTGGGTTTGTAAAGTATTTTTAGAAATTTGTAAAGTGGGAGTACGGGGGGAGGGGGGAAGAAAGAGGGCTGTTTATAGGGTGAATACAGGTCCTATTTCAAAGATTTTTAGCGGGATTAATTCTGCGACGATTGGTATGAAGCTGTGGTTTGCGCCACAGATTTCTGAGCATTGTCCGTAGTAGACGCCTGGTCGTGTGGCGGTGAATACAGTTTGGTTTAGGCACCCAGGCACTGCATCTGTTTTTAGGCCTAGTGTAGGGATGGTTCATGAATGTAAGACATCTTGAGATGTGATTATTATACGGACGGGGGCTTCAATTGGGAGTACTACTCGATTGTCAACTTCTAGAAGCCGAAGGTCTCCTGGGTTTAAGAATAATGGGGGTAACATATAAGAGTTAAAGATTAGGCCCCCATAGTCCGTGTACTCATAAGTTCAGTACCATTGGTGTCCGATTGATTTAATAGTAAAGGAGGGGTTGTTGACTTCGTCTGTTAGATACAGGATGCGCAGGGATGGAAGGGCGATCAGGACTAGGATAATTGCGGGTAAGATGGTTCAGATAATTTCTATTTCTTGGGCGTCTGTAATATTGGTGTTAGTTAGTTTTGTCGTGAGTGTCGAGAACAGGGCGTATAAGACTAGAAGGCTAATTAAAGATATAGCTATAAAAGCATGGTCATGAAAAGTGATTAGTTCTTCTATAACAGGGGATGAGGCATCTTGTAGGCCTAGTTGAACTGGGTAAGCCATGTAAGATATATAGGGTTTGACCTGTAATTTAGCTTTGACAAAGCTATGAAATAGTTTTTCTAATATCTTGTTGAAAAAGTTATAGGGGCTATAGGATTGGCTTGAAACCAGTTTTAGGGGGTTCGACTCTCTCCTTTTTCATTTAGTTTAATATAGGTTGGTTCTTCAAATGTGTGGTGAGGTGGAGGGCAGCCATTTAATCATTCTAGGCTAGTGGAGGGTTGTTCGATTAGTAGTACTTTACGTTTTGAGGTGAAGGCTTCTCAGATCATATAGATTATTAAGATTACTGCTACTAGTGAGGTAAAGGAGCCTATAGATGATAGGATATTTCATGTAGTGTAGGCATCGGGGTAGTCAGAATAGCGTCGGGGTATTCCGGACAGGCCAAGGAAGTGCTGTGGAAAGAAGGTTAAATTTACACCTACGAATATAATAATAAAATGGATTTTGGCGCAGGTTTGGAGTTCGAGACCAGCCTGACCAACATGGAGAAACCCTGTACTAAAACCCTCTACTAAAAAAAATACAAAATTAGTGGGGCATGGTGGTGCATGCCTGTAATCCCAGCTACTTGGGAGGCTGAGGCAGGAGAATCGCTTGAGCTGAGGAAGCGGAGGTTGCTGTGAGCTGAGATCGCGCCATTGCACTCCAGCCTGAGCAACAAGAGTGAAACTCCGTCTCAAAAAAAAAAAAAAAAGTTTCTGTTCAACCTGCTATAAGAGTTGGGCATTTTACATTCAAATCACCCCACACCTGGCAGAAAACTGTTTCCTTACAGTGGCCATTAACCCAAAGGAAGAACAGAAGAGTTGGAGGAAGCTGGTGTTCCTTCCTCATCTCTGCCATAGGGACAGTATCCTTGGGCTTTCACAAAAAGCCAATGTGAGCAGTGACTGTCTATCATCTTTTTGTAGGCACAGAAGTTATACTGTCGACTAGCAGAATCACCACAATTCCACCCAGCCCACTTAAAAGAAGGGTCAGAGTTTCTGGAAATCCTGGTCAGAAAGCAGAATGAATTTTTCCAGGAAAACATCTTAAGTACAGCTGAAGGTGAAACAGTAACTACCATACTCAAGAATCACCAGTAAAACCAGCATTCTCCGGTTGACCTAGGTGACAAAATATTTCTTTCAATTTTTGATTGAAAAGGATTCTAAATGATCTACAACACATTCATTTCTCAAATGCGAGTTACGTGTAAACCAAGGGTTATTTATGTATGTCAAATGTTTATTTCTATAAGGTATACTTTTTGAAACAATCTAGGTGACTTTGCCTATACTGTGCACAAGCTTTAGCATATTAACTAGTAGATTTTTAAGCCATAGTGATCACAAACCAATTAACCTGTTGAAATTTTGTAACGCCCATTTCAGAAGGGTCGTTACAGAATTTTAGAATGCCAAGATAGGTCTACATCTTCAACTGATAACTACTTTAAAAAATAAAGCATCAGTTTTTTTCATTTTTCTCAACATGGGTCCTGTGTGTGCCTGTGAGATGGGCAATTCTGCAGTTGGGGAAGTGGCCTGATAATTACAGGGTGTTTAACATGTCTACTCTACAGTTATTAGGTATCGGGAGTACTGCCCTGTCTTCTCTCCCCACAAATGAAAAACTTACCACCACGTAATCTGGAATGTCACCCTACCCCCAAAGGGAAGTGGGGAAGTCAGTGACGTCTCCAGTTGAGAATTCAGTTAACCAATACAGAACTTTTTCCTACTGTGTGAGCTTTCACATACAAATAAGACAAAGTGTACTCAACCATGGAACATTAACTTTGATTCTCATCATTTGTAACTAAAACTACTGTGTGCAGTAATAGTAATAGGAATAGTTTGAATGGTTTATCTACTAGACGGTTTAGTGTTCACTTCATTTTTTTTTTTTTTAAGAGATGGGGTCTCACTATGTTGCTCAGGCTGGAATGCAGTGGCTACTCACAAGCACAATCATCACACCCTGAACCCTCAAAGATCCTCCTGCCTCAAGCCCCCAAGTAGCTGGGACTACAGGTATGCATCTCCACGCTCAAGTTCATTTATTTCTTAAGGGTAATTAAGACCTGAGTGTGGTTTATTCTGATGGTATGGAGACAGGATGGCTTTGATGTTATAGTATTGTTCACTGATCAACTTTTGATAATTTGAAATTCCTTAGTATGGAATTTTCACTATGGCAGAACAGATTGTTATATGCTTTAAAGTGAAGTTATGAATGGTTATACATTTGTTGGTTAAGTTTTTTGGGGGTAAGGGCAAGACACTGGTCTGCTACGCTACTAACCTGGAAAAAAGTTTCAAATAGCTGAAGAAATTTACATTAAAATGAAGCAAAATTACTCTTTGAGTCAAAGAGCAGCTTCAACTGTATTTTGAACTGGAATTTACCTATCATACTGAAGTACCTGATATTTGCTAATTTGGTTTTTTAAAATACTAAATACTAAAATATACAAGCGTAACTGGGTGTGGCGGCTCCTGCCTGTAGTCACTGCTACTTGGGAGGCCGAGGTGCGAGGACTGCATGAGCCCAGGAGTTTGAGGTTACAGTGAGCCAGGCATTGTACCACTGCACTCCAGCTGGGGCAAGAGAAAGATCCCATCTCTTAAAACGAACACAATAAAATATACAAGTGTACCTAAAACACTATCCAAATATGTCTTCTGATTATGGAATCATGTAGAAAAGCATTACAGAAGAAATATAATCTATTCAGGCGTAACAAAGATTAAAAATAGTAACATTTCTCTACATCACAACAGCTTGATTCACCAAGAATATAGGGCTTATGTGATCTGAAAAGCTCAAAAGATTTTAAGTTGAAAGAAAATTCACATCTAAGGCTTACCTTTTGGGCATATTCATCACAGGTTGGTCCCACTGGAACTACCATTACCTGGCGAGGGGACAGCCAAAAGGGCCTTTGAAAGAGAATAAAAATACTCAGTGTGGATGTGGGCACATTCACTAAACAGGGACAGCATATTTCTTAGTCTACTCTTATCTTTTCCTGGAACATGTAAGGACTACTTTTAAAACTTGGCTTAGAAAACCCCAAAATGAAAAAACCTGTCCAATAAAGATTAAGGCAAGGAGATGCAGGAGAAGAAAACTAACCCTACATAAGGAAAGTCTGTAACTACGATTTGTCTTGCTAAGCAGATAGCAAAACCAGTTGAGGATAGGACTACGCCTCATACTTTAATACATCACAAAACACTGTGAGAGGGGGTAACAAATTATTTAATAACTGCATGTAGTGATTAATTGTTCGAGTATTTTATTACTTATTCTTCATGGGGACACAGTGTCCTCAGTTTATTCAAAATCCATTTTGCACCACTCAGCAAATTGTAACTGATAATAACTGGTTATGGCACTTGGTAAAAATGAGAGTTTTCACTACTTATTAAAAAATAAGCCCATCCAATTCTCCTTTTGAAGCAATTCAAGTGTCAAATGCTTCTGATGCTGCAAACATCAGGCTAATGTTTCTCTCCATCATTCCTCTATTTTCAGTTGTTCTGTTCTATCAGGCAAACATCAGGCAAAAGGCTAAAGTAGGCACTAAATTCTACCCTAATCATGGACTTTTCCCCACCTACAACAAGTTTAGCAGAGCAATTAGCTGAGGACTCCCTTAATTCTTGAAGTACCTTATAGAGCATGTGTCTCACATTTTATCTGACTTTGAAAAATCTAAAGAGATAATTTTATATCATTGACCAGTATGAAAAACTGTTCTAATTTCTGAAGTAACCAAGTTCAAATAAAACTGAAATGACAGTAATGTAAGATTAAACCAATGTACATCATTCTACAAAAGTTTTAAATCAATATAATTAATATGGAAGGCTCTACACATGGGTGCTTTTATAACCCTGTGCTGCTTTCAAATGCATTGTGGGTCCAGAAAAAAACTGCTTAAGAAGTAAGATGAAAGTTATGTGGCCATGTATCTTGCCAACAAAAACGTAACCTCATAGAAATGAATCACAAAATGTTGATCAGTTTGGCATCTGTTTTAAAAAACGCTTGGCTTTTAAAAGATGTCAAAATACTTGCTTGTTATGATTAGCAAGGCTAAATGAAAAAAGCCATAAGCCTCCTCATTTATCTACGTAAAACCCAGCAAAGCCATCTAAATCCCAAAACAAAGTTACCAGAAAAGCATCCAAAACAGTAAGTATACTTCTTAACAGAATACTAATTCCTAATTAGAAAGTATTACACAACATTCAAACAAACCAAGTTCTGGAATTAATTACTACTAGCATAAAAAGTTTGTGTTTAGATTATGATTCCTTATTTTTTAGTGAACACTTGTCATTAGTTAGAAGCAACTGACTGCAATCATTCTCCCTTTCCATCTGATAATTAAATCAAAAAGTAGACATTTCTTGTAGCCAATTTATACTAATCAGAAAAAAAAAAAAAAAAAAAAAGACAAAAATTACCATTTGCCCCCATAGTTTTCCGTGAGGATAGCAATCATTCTTTCCACTGACCCCAAGATGGCTCGATGAACAATCACTGGCCTTTTCTTATCATCACCATCGTGGCTACAAAGAAAAAGGATTTGTTTTGCCTTATCATATATATATATTTTCCCCTATATATCCCTGGAGAATATTCAGAGCAGACACCAGAAACTCACCTTACATAAGTAAGATTAAACCTGATGGGCAACTGAAAATCCAGCTGGATGGTCGCACACTGGTGGTACCGCCCAATCGCATCTTTAATCTGTATGTCAATCTAAGAGGCAAAGACTGGGTTATTATAAAATGCCAGTGATACTAACGTGGAGTTCAATAGTTGGATTAGGGCTGATTTTTCTTTTTCCCAACTTCTTTTGAAGCCATATCTTCTTCATCCACAAGTGAAAATCATATTATCCAAATACACTTCAGTGCTCACCTTTGGACCATAGAAAGCTCCGTCTCCAGAGTTTAACTCCCACTTTTCACCAAATTCATTCAGACTGTTTTCAAGTTGCTGAGGATAAAGCAAATTTTTTTTTTAATCGCAATTTCCCTTCTTCCAGCCTAATTTGAGACTAAAAATACAGTAATTACTTTCATAGATCAATATTCTCTGCTTTAGAATTTTGTCCACCTGAACATATGCTCACATCAACCCCTTTTTAAAGCTTATAGCTTGATAACTGAAAAAAGCCATTAAATTCAACCATTCCTAAAATACACAAAGAAAAAAACTAGCTTACTCAATCCTAGGAACCATTTCCAATTTCCTTTTATCCATTTAAAGAGGCTTGGCTTTCTTACATCTCGGAACAAGCCAATTTCAAACAGTATTCAAAAGCATGCTTAAAAATACCACTTACTTTCTCAGCTTGGTCCCATACTTCAATATCTCCAAGGAATTTTTCCGGGCGAGTAGAAAGGTTCAGTTTAAAAGAAAATCCAAATACGCTATATACCGTACGTAGAAAATCCAAACAACCTTTTATTTCATCTTCAATCTTTAAAATAAAAAAAAAAGAAAAAAGAAACAGTAGTTATTTTCCTTGAGTTTCTTGACACTTCTTTCAAAATATTTTATTCCCCAGGGTCTCATACCTGCTCCATGGCACAGAATATGTGAGCATCATCCTGCTGGAATCTTCGTACCCGGGTGAGTCCTGTGAGTGCTCCAGACAGCTCATTTCTATGAAGTACCCCAAAATCAGCTAGCCGCAGAGGCAGTTCTCGCCAGGACCTTGGCCGATGATCAAACATAAGGCTGAAGAGAAAAAGAAAAGTCCATGGACACTTAAGAATAAAACTGCTTGTGTAATGTTATATTTAATTATATGAAATGTTGTCAAACAGCCACTGATTCTAGCTGTCCATCCAAGCAACATTTCTCAAATTCTGGGCTTCATACAGCAGTAAAAGCATCTGCATGAATAAAATAGCAAATAAGTTATAATTCAATGAACCACAGTGAAGAATAAAAAATGTATTCCAACAACTGAAGAATCTGGGAAAATTAAGAAGGAACTTAGTTGATTTCCTGGCCTATAATACAGCTTCTTCACAAAGATTCTTCTCTCACCTCCTCTGCCCTCCACGCCTGGCTAATAGTTGCTGCGGACACTGAGTTACCTGTATCCACAGCTCTCCTGTGTCTTCCCTTAAGCTGTTCTTCACCCAGCTTTCAAAGATAGAAAGCAGAGCGGCCTCATGACAAGGAACATTTTCCAAGAATGCTGAGTCATTAGCAGGTTTTGACAGAACAAGTTTCTTTAAAAACAACAACACACTAGATAATTTGTTACACCCCCATATTCCATCTTCCTCTTTTATATTCTGCCTTGGTCACTGCTGTGATCCCAGTACCATTACTGAATGCCCATAGATCTGGAGATCTGGCGGGACACAGTGGCTCATGCCTGTAATCCCAGAGCTTTGGGAAGCCAAGGTGGAAGGATAGCTTGAGGCCAGGAGTTTGAGACCAGGCTGAGCAACATAGCAAGACCTCATCTCTACAGAAATAAAATTTTAAAAATCAGTTGGGCATGGTGGCATATGCCTGCAGTCCCAGCACGCCAGTTGGAAGACCTCTTAAAGAAAAAAAAAAAAGATCTGGGGATCTAATGAGGCACAGAAGATGTAATACAACAATGATGTTGCTTTTAAATGCTCTTCTGATCACATAATTTGTTTTTAATGAAAATGTTGTTAAAGGAGAGAAGAACCCAGGATGAATTGTAGCATGTGAAAATCTTCAGTAGAAATTCAAAGCTGCCAATTACCAGTGCCCTGGGCAGTTCATGGGTTTCAAAGCAAACAGCTCCTTCTCCACCTCAAAGGAGAACATGTTCTCGCTGTAGTGCTGCCAGTGACCCGAGGTCATCCAGAGTCGGCTGTTGAAAATGTTTGGGGTGACTACCTCCTGGAATCCTCTTTTCCTATATTCACTCTGATAGAAAATAAACAGAAACATGTGTAGGCAAATAAATGCTCATACTTCAAGTGGGAGTAAAAACTTAAGAGAGATTTTATACTCTCTCATGAGAACGATGCACACATGCCATGATTGAGAAATCTCACTTCTAAGTATATACCGAAGAGAAAACTCTTGCCACATGTACATAAGGAGGCTTATAAAAGCAATGCTACTGCAGCATGGCTGATAATAAGGGACAATTATACATCAGCGTCCATCAGAAAAGGGTTGAGCACATTGTGGTAGTTACATAACAAAATAACATGTAGCACGTGAAAATAAACTGGATTTGTATGTCTCTAAAAATAAATCACAAGGCAGTCTGATACACAATGAGGCTTCCTATATGTAACACATAAATACATAAATAATTTAAGGGTACACATACACGGGCTAGATGTAAATAACATGGACAAAAAGAATCCATGCCAACTTCAAAACAGTAGTTTCTTCTAGAAAGCTGGTATATGGTATACCAGTATATGGGTATATATAGCAGTATATGGAGGTATATGGATCAAAACTGGGTCCTAAAGAGAGGCTTTTTAAACAACTTTTTTTTTTTTAATATCGTGAACAAAATAAAAGCAAATATAGTTCAAAATGAATCTTTGTTAAATTTGGGTAGTAAGTACACAAGATATTGGATATACTATTCTCTATAAAGTTATACTTGAAACATTTCATAATTTACAAAGGAAAAAAGCAATGTAAAAACCGTTTTTTCAAAGAAAATAGAAATCAATGATCAAAGTCAAAGAGGGCACAGAGCTCCTGTGTCAAGGACCATGGGTGCCCCTTCAAGCTCACCAGCTTCCATATGTATATGAGCAAAATCAACTACTAGGGATGATTTATGAGGCCACAGACTTCTACTTTTACTTACTGTTTTATATATTTCTTCTCAAATAGAGATTATCTTCCTTTTTAGTAGACCTTATTTAATAAAAATGATCATATACCCTAAATCTAAAGAAGAAAGCAATAAATATGACTTACCCTAATGAATTCAATAAGTGCATTATAAATGTAGGCTCCCTTTGGCAGAAAAAAGCAACTTCCAGGGCTGAGTTCATGAAAGAAATACAGTTCTTGGTCCTGGGTAAAAGAAAAGCAAAAGAATATTTATGTACGTCATGTATATGTGTGTGTATATATACACGAATTTCAGTGTTCTTGAGCTCAGAATATGGTCATGATGTCCCATATTTCAATCAGTGCCAACCCTGAATCAAAGAAACCATGTCAGTGTTTCTGGTGGTACAGAATTGCAGCTGATCTACAATTTGGCAGACGTGTAACACATGCCCTGCTTGTTATATTCCTCAATCCAGTCAAGTTTCCCCAACAGTGGCAGGGAGGAAGGGTCCCTCAGTTCTCTATCCACTGCAGTACCTCTTATAGTTCTTAATTCCTTAAAGCTCCAAGATCTGAAAGTTTTTTCATTTTATTTATTTATTTTCTTAATAGGAGTGTCAGGAAGGAGACTGGGATAATGAAATAGATGATGGTAAAGTTGGCTGACTTTGGGTCACGGTGAAAGAAACACACCCTCCTACCTCCTTGCCCAACATCCCCCTCACCAAGTGCCCAAAAGCCCTCAGGGAAGGGCCCACCAATCGTTGCTGGCTGCCTCATGGCTGGAATGTCAGGTAGTCAGGGGTGCAAGGCACTGGCTGCTAGCTTCAGCTCAAGCTTCATAACCTAACAGCCAAGGACCCCTGGCACAGAGTGCCTATTTTGGGGAGGAATGTTTTATCTAGCCTAACTTCCAGTTTAGAGGACATTCAGCAGTAACAGAGATAATGGGTAGAGGAAATGACAGCACAGGATCTATGTGTGACACGCTGTGTTACCTTGGGCAACAAGTAGGTTAATCTTTGTGGGACTCTGTTTCCACATTTTAAATCAGTCAGTGAGACTAGATAGTTTCCAAAGTCTAGTTCTCCCAGCTCTACGAGAAGCTGTTATACTTCTTTTACAGAAAACTGTAGATCATCAGCGTTTGTTCTGAAGAAAAGTAGTTCAAATGCATTTTTGTGTGGTACTGAGCCCACTCCAGGCAGATAATGTGGACAATCAGCAAGTATTTATAGTTCGTACAGGACATAGCACCAGTTACTAAAAACCTACAGCATCTCTTCAAAACAAAATTCCTAGTACTTCATACAGCTAAATTTCAAACTTCAAATGAAGTTCAAAAAAACTCAGTCTAGACACATCATTGTTCTTGAACATACCCTGCCAATTTTCCTATGATCTCGGTTTTTAGCTTCCTCTTGGAACTTCTCCCACTCTTTCAACATTTTAGGATCTGGGAATGAAATGCCATAAATTCTCTGCAGAGTCTCCATATCTGCTTTGCCTTCCCAGTATGTGGAAGAATTCTGAAAACAAGGATTAACCATGAAACAACATTCAAATTTGTAAACATCTCACTTATTTTAACTCTCAATTGCTTTGAGGCCTTGTTAGAGTAGTTACTCATTCTGCAGCACAAAGTTGGCTGTTTACTTCCCCCGAAAATGCCCCTCCCTCAATCTGCAGGTGGGTGCAGTGGCTCACACCTATAATCCCAGCACTCTGTGAAGCAGAGGCAGGAGGATCGCTTGAGCCCAGGTGTTCGAGACCAGCCTCGGCAACACAGGGAGACCCTGTTCTTTACAAAAAAAAAAAAAAGGAAAATTACCCAGGCATGGTGGTATGCGCTTATGGTTGCAGCTACTCAGGAGGCTGAGGCAGGAGGACCGCTTGAGCCTGGAGTGCAGTGGCACAATCTCCGCTCACTGCAACCTCATTTCCCAGGCTCAAGTGGTCCTCTATGCTGTCTTTTTGGAGTAACACAGTGAGACCCATTCTACACCCCAACACCCACAAAACTGCCCACCCCTCAATACTTAACCACAATTCCACAAACATTACTTTGCCTGCAAAGGCATTTCTCACAAAATGATTGAGCAAAAATAGAAATGAGCCAATAAAAAAAATCTTGAAATGACTCAATTATTCTCTTGATTTAAAGTGCATTTTAATAACCTCCACAAAATGTTTATGAAACAGTATAAAACTGGGTTCTGTTAAAAAGAACAACTTGGGAAATTATTAATTTAGACATACAAAGGGCAAAAGCACATACTCCTAGTGAGTCTCAAAGCTTTTATAGAGCCAGGATGGCCCATGCTGTATGATTTTGTAAAACCTCTATCCCCTGGGCTTGCTCTGGTAATGACAGCAAGTCAGTCACCCCTTGAGGGATTTCAATTATAAAAACCTGATGGCATACAGCTCCCAGTTAATAGACAGCATGAGAAAACATCGTTTCATGTGCAGCAGAAAATGGTAAAGAGAAATCAGTGAAAGTTTAAACACATATCTATTCTAGACAGATACACTCACATAGTCTTTAAAGTTACATTGCTTACTTTGTGTATTTTTAAAGCCTTAATTTTGCCCGTGTGTCTGACATGAGGACCCCGGCAGAGATCTATCAAAGGGCCACACCTAAACATAAAATGAAAGGAGTTTTAACAAACACAAAATGACATACATACCAGATACATTTAATGACATCTAACATTCTCACCTATAGACTGTGGTAGTTGGAGTATTCACCTTTTCATTCAATATCCGACATTTGAACTTGTTGTACTGAAAACAGGAAAAATTATTCTTTTAAAAGACTGTCCTTTAATTTTTACTTCTAAGTACTATAGGTAAAATGTAGCACTGTATGAATATAAATGTTGATATTTCATGTTTTAAAAACGTGTTGAAGGAATGGTTTGCTAGGGAAAAAAGTGAAATAAAAATAATAAGAATACTTAATGTTTTCTAAAGAACCAAATACGCTTCAGCTTAGTACACTGAACTCCAGTGCTGTCACTTCAACTAACATGAATAAATGATATTAACGGTGGGGGCCACACATTATGGTTCAATTTACCTTAAACATTGCCAGTAAAGTTTCTTTCTTAACTTCCAGTCTTTCAAAAGCTTGTTTTTCTTTAATGATTTTCTTACATAAAGACTCCAGAGAAGAGAAATCATTGCTAGACACACCCCTGAAGGAGAAGAAAGTATAATCTTTTCATTCCATTTGAATCACACCATGGCTTCAAAAAATGTTTATTTGGAAAAAATATTTGGAATACTTCAAGGGTTTTAATATCAAAAAATTAGACTATTGCATCATATCTTAGAATTCTAAACAAAACATTTTTCATAAGTAATTTTTACATTTTATATTTTCAGTGGCTTCTACCTTGGTCATCCATGGAGACCTTTCTCACTAGTGACCCCTTCCCACAACTCTATCACCAGGTTTTAAAGGAGAGGGGAGGACCAGTCTCCCTGAATTTCTCAAAACACCTTAGGACTCTACCTCCATCAATCTATAACAGAGGTCTCATTATTACTTCAAGGAAATTGCAACATTTCAAGTACTCATAATGGGCATATGTGATGAAGAAGCAGCGAGAGCTATAACATTTCTCCTTTACTGAGAACTCTAAAAATAACTTATGGATCCATAGTCACTGACTTCAGTTTTCTTTATCTAGTTGACAGCTTACCCTTCCTCGAGGTACATGTCATAATAGAATCCATTTTCTATTGGCGGTCCATAACACAAACATCCACCATAGACTCTTTCCATGGCTTCACCCATTATGTGAGCACTGGAGTGCCAATACACCTGAAAATTTAAAGACAAATGGCATGGTCTGAGTCTTGGCATACAAGTTGTCAATTAATGTGATTGTCTGAAAGAGACATAATATTTATTACAAGTAAACCCAATATATAAAATCCTAAATTTCTAAATCTATAAACTACTGTGTGTTTCTATCCATAGCCAAAGTAATTCAAAAGGCTTCCAATTACTAAAGTGTATTTTTATTTTGGAAATCATCTGGTTTAGCTGTTTTCAAACAAATGAAACTAAACTTGCCATCACTAATTAAATAGCACTGATTTTGCTCTCTGAAAACAACTGCTCTCACAACGTGACTATCTCATTGACTGCAATGGCCCAGGTTCTAATGAGTCAATGTGCCCACAGCACCATGTCTCAGACACTGTGATCTGGTCTTTAGCTGGCTATGGAACATCACTTAGAAATTATATGTTGTTATTGGCCCAAAACAAAGGTGGTACAACCCGACCCCACAACACAACGACAAAACATGAGGACAAACATCTGTACACTGAAACCAAATGGCAGTACTTGGTTTTAAAGTAATCACTGGGATGAGTCAGAATACACCCAAAGCAATGTTTTCAAGATTTAGTATTAAGGTACCAAAGTGACATTAAACAATTCTCATAAGAAACTTGAGGACTCCAAAATACATTTGAAAACCACTAATCCACATACATAAGTGAACAATCATCACTAAAACAAAATACTTTGTTTCCCCTTATATGATACACAGCCATGAAGAATTAAAAAGAAAATCTTGTCATCAAATGCAGGTTGACTTTTATAGTGTTATCCAGCAGATTTGCATCTTAAGACGAAAAAGATACAGAAAAAAATACAGAAATTGTCCAATAAAGGGAGTGCTTTGAAGTAAGGTTCAAATTTATTTGTCAAATGTATGTATCTTGCTAAAATGTTCATAGCTTAGAGGCCAGGCGCAGTGGCTCACACCTATAATCCCAGCACTTTGGGAGGCTGAGGTGGGTAGATCATTTGAGGTCAGGAGTTCGAGACCAGCCTGGCCAACATGGCAAAACCCCATCTTTAGTAAAAATACAAAAATTAGCCAAGCGTGGTAGTATGCTCCTATAATCCCAGCTACTCGGGAGGCTGAGGCAGGAGAATCGCTTGAACCTGGGCGGCAGAGGTTGCAGTGAGCTGAGAGCACACCACTGCACTCCAGTCTGGGCGACAGAGCGAGACTCAATCATTTAAAAAAAAAAAATTAAAATTAAATAAAATAGTGTTCACAGTTTAGAAAACAATTTTTACTTGTTTAATCAATGTTTAACAAAATTCCCAAAACATTTTCCCTATTGAAGTGTCTAGTAATGAAAAGACTTATTCAGCTTCACCTCTTTATTTTCTAAGGCAAGCACTTTTATTCTGTTCCCTAAATGAAGGACAAAATGAAGATTTCAAATATGACAATGAGACAACAATAACTGTTTGCCACCCAATCGCAGATGGACTGAACTGATGCAAACATGAATCTGCGTCCTAAAATTCAATGAATACTAAATCAGCTACTTACTGCCTGAGCCTCCTCATCCTCAAACTTGAGAAGCTCCAAGGTACAATCTTCTTCCAGAGGGCGGTCCAGGTCCCACACAACATTATTTACTTTAGCAATAACGGTGTTGTCGGCCAGGCCTTGACTTAAAAGAAAAAAAATGTCCATACATATATAAGAACACAAGAATCTAATTTGAAAACAGGAAAATAAACACTATTTTTATTATGTACTGATTCTTTTATTGATGTATCTCTATTTTTCTGAAATATAACAATAAAAACAACAAACTCCAAAAATGTACCTAAGAATGTAACTGGAAGATCCTGAAAATGCAGAACATTATCATTTGACAGTGAATGCCTCCTGTTTAAGCAGATATGGCAACTCTGATAAATAAGCACGATCAATTGCCAATGGTTTGATTAATCTTAATTTCTCCAATAAATAAGTTTTTTTTTTTTTTAAATTGTTTAGAGACAGGGTCTTACTATGTTTCCCAGGCTGGCCTCCTGGCCTCAAGCAATCCTCCAACATCAGCCTCCAGAGTAGCTGGGACAACTGGCACAAGTCACCACACCCAGCTTTCTCTTAATACACCCACCTTTCTCTTTCTACAAAGGTAAGCTATTTAGACTCCAAAGGTGGGGGGGGCGGGGGAAAGGCCTACTAAATAACTTCTCTGTTCCTCTTCTTGCTTAAAATGTACACCGGTTCCTTACTTTGACAGACAATGCTAACCTCAGAATAAATTCTGCAAATGCCTAAGATGATAATATTTATAATATAGAGGTAAAATGAAAGACTATTTAATAAAACTTTTCATAATGTGAGTAAAAATATTACACACCCAATATACAATATCAAACATAAACTATCAAGTGATGAAACATCAGAGCACACAGAGTGTAAAAGCCACAGGAGTTCTGAGGAGGCAAAGCAGCACAGGACAGAGTCATCTGGAAAGGCTTTGAGGATAAAGCACTCACAGGAAGAAAGCTGGGGGGCCATGGCATTCCAGATGAGGGAATGGCCACAGACACAAGCAGAGGTGCAAGTGAAGAAAGATTTATGCAGGAAGCTGTGTGACTAGAGCAGAGTTGAGTAAGGTGAGCCAGATTATACATCTAAATGCACAGCTAGAGAAATAATAGTCTATAACAGCCTGGACATCTCAACGAAGGTAAGCAACATTCTACGCTGTGAAGAAAAAGTATACACCTTTTACACTGTAAATCTCACAGAAACCTACCACTAGAAGGCTTTAAGCTAGCTGGGCTTGCTGTGTTGGTGGTTCTCTATGTGTAAAGGTTTACAACCAATTGTACACAACTTCTCCCATGTAAGGATCAAGAAAGAAGAACCAAACAGAAGGTAAACAACAAACTCCTCTCTATTTTCAATGCTCCTACTAACTTTACCATGGGTTATAGACAATGTTTTCTTTCCTCCTGAGATCAGATGGAGCCAGTAACATAAATACATGCATTTCACAAAACATAACATGAATTTGGCAGACAGAAATATATTTCATCATATTGGTATAAAATAGTTTTCAGGAGATTAAAGAACTGATAAAAAGGTTACTCATATTCTCTAGATTCTTTGGAAAGAACATGACTTATATCTTACCATCCAAAATGGAGCCCCAAGATTCTAAGAATAGAGTTACTTTGAAAATGTAGATTACACATGGGGCCATACTGGATCATGTCAATTTTTCAAAGAAGGGTAAAATAATCTGTAAGATTTGCAACAAAATGGCCGGATGCGGTGGCTCACGCCTGTAATCCCAGCAATTTGCGAGGCCGAGGCGGGCAGATCACGAGGTCAGGAGATTGAGACCATCCTGGCTAACACGGCGAAACCCCGTCTCTACTAAAAATACAAAAAATTAGATGGGCGTGGTGGCAGGTGCCTGCAGTCCAAGTTACTTGGGAGGCTGAGGCAGGAGAATGGCATGAACCCAAGAGACGGAGCTTGCAGTGAGCCGAGATTGTGCCACTGCACTCCGGCCTGGGAGACAGAGCAAGATTCCGTCTCAAAAAAAAAAAAAAAAGATTTATAACAAAACAAAACTTCAAAGAAAAACCTTTTGACACAAATGGAACATGTCTTTTTTGTCCTTCCCTTTCATACTCACCACTAATTATCTGAATCTTTAAATAGCCTGTTATCAATGTTATAATTTTTCACAGAACAAAAAGTTATTCTAGACTTTTGTAAAAATTTCCTAAGGTATTCTCAGTGCAGATCAGTGACAACTCCAGAGCTAAAGCCCATCAATGTTTTATGTAATTCAACCTTCTTTTCTTTCCGTCCACAACGGAGTCTCGCTCTGTCACCAAGGCTGGAGTACAGTGGCTTAATCTCCACTCACTGCAACCTCCACCTCCCCGGTTCAAGCTATCCTCCCACCTCAGCCTCCAAGTAGTTGGAACTACAGGTGTGTGCCACCACGCCTGGCTAATTTTTGTATTTTTAGTAGAGACAGGGTTTCACCATGTTGGCCAGGCTGGTCTTGAACTCCCGACCTCAGGTGATCTGCCTGCCTTGGCCTCCCAAAGTGCTGGGATTACAGCTGTGAGCCAATGTGCCCAACTATGTAATTCAACTTAGAATTTTATAGTTCTTGAAAAATATTTTTCAACTGAAGACTTGATAAATTACAACATAATCTAGATAAACGTTGTAGAAGGTAGGGGAAAAGGTTCCCAGACTAACAGAAGCCCAAATTTTAATGACACAGCTACAATCTCATTGTGTGACAACAGAAGAATCTTTTAATCAACCTGACCTTCCAAATTATCTCTAAAATGAAAGGTTTAACTGATACTTGAACGTCTATCCAGTTCTCTGTGCTCTCACATAGAAACTTGCATGGTATCACAATTGTTTACTTCCTTTGGAGTACGGTAGAAGTACTTGTAGTTAGAAGCCCTTCTCAAATGAATGGAAATACTCTGTTCACTTTGTAAAAAGTACTAACCAATGTCTGTGGTACAGTAGAGGCTCATGGCTCATAGGCCTAACTGGTTCTGCTTCTACTAGTTGTATAATAGGCTTACCAAGAATCAGCCACGCTGGTTCCCCAAACTGTTTTTGTGCTTGTTCTTTTACGTGTTTGGTTCAACAATACAAAATTGATGACAATCAACCATATGATAATTCATGTGGTGAGATCAAAGGGTTCATTTCAATACATAACAATTATAAATAAACTTAAAAATACATAATTATAAAATAATACAATGAGGGAATTATGGTTTCTATGAAAACCAAGTTGAATGTTTGAGAAGGCTTGATAAATCCAAGTCACACACACAAAAATATTGTCAAGTTAGGTGTGACTCTACAACTACATGAAAATCTGCAAGGATTCTGCGCTCAGACCACTTCTCAAATGTGTTAAGATAATGTAAGAACTCTAATTAGCACTCGCTATCCCCCAAAGCTTTGCCATACATATATATATTCACTGTTTTACGTATGTATATAAAGTTAGCAAATACATATACAGTCACATATTTAAAGTTGAAGTGTTTAAGACCAAGATTGGCAAGCTTTTTCTGTAAAAGGCCACACAAATATTTTACACTTTGCAGGCCAAACATGGTTTCTGCTGCATATTCTTTTTAGTTGTTTTATTTTTTCCAACTATTAAAACATGTAAGAATCATTTTTATTTTTGGCTTTTAGGACGTACACAAACAGGTTATGACCATAGTTTCCCAATATCTGGCTTAAGACATATATATATATATATATATATATGTTTTACCAATTATTATTTTGATAAACTGACCAATTACTGATCCCAATCATATCAGAGTAAGAAAACTTCTCTCCTATTACAAAACATTCATCTAATTCTCAGTTAATTGAAATAACTTCTTCCCACCCCAATAAAAGTTTTAAGACTAGGAATAGTCCTTCGTTGAATTTATAAAAACAGCACACTTTTTTCATGTGTCATATAAAGTTTCTTAACCTTTCCATGTCAGATTATCTAGCTCATTTTTAACTTCAAAACCAAGGCATTTAAGTCAAAATAGGTAAACACTGTTTACTCGGTTTTGTAACATTTATAATCATAGTAAGACTAAAAATATATAAAGCCCCGTAAGACCAAAGTGAACTCTTTCAGAAATTAACTTTCAATTTTGACTACATAGCTCTGTATCATTTTGATTTTTAAAAAATCCCAAGTAGGCCAAATTAAACAGATTAAAAACACTGAATAGCAACATAAAAATATTATAAGAATAAAACATGGCAGGATAATAAAATGAAGTTTAGTTAGGCCACAAACTATAGAATGTCATGATGGGTGTAGCTTATACCTAATTCCACAGGCAATTTGATATGGTGTAGTTTTCCAAGATTCCGCATCAACCTGTTTACCATCAGGCAAAGTGACTTTAATTGGCTTGCTATCTTTTTCTGCTTTTTCTGCCAGAACGGAATCATGTTCTGCTTTTAGTATATTATACATCTCAAGACGTGTGTAAATATATTCAGGCCAAGGATTCAACTGTAAGACAACAAATCAGGAAATAAACAATCAGTAAATATTGCTTTCCTATTTAGAAATGGGAAAGAAATAGTAAAAACAATACAGAAACCCACGACTATTGATTCAATGTAGTAAATAAACACACTGCCAAAATCACCGGCATTACCTCAATTTGTTCCTAAATGAAGGTAAAAGAAGGAATTAAATGCCCTATTCTTGTTCTTTTTTGTTTTTTTGTTTTTTTCAGACAGTCTCGATCTTGTCCCCCAGGCTGGAATGCAATGGCGTGATCTTGGCTCACTGCAACTTCCGCCTCCTGGGTTCAAGCGATTCTCCTGCCTCAGCCTCCCGAGTAGCTGGAATTATAGGAGTAGCTGGGATTATAGGAGTGCACTACCACGCCCAGCTAATTTTTGTATTTTTAGTAGAGACGGGGTTTCACCATGTTGGCCAGGCTGGTCTCGAACTCGTGGCCTCAGGTGATCTGCCCGCCTCGGCCTCCCAAAGTGCTCGGATTACAGGCGTGAGCCGCCACGCCAGCCTAAATGCCCTAGTGTTATGCTGAATTGACAATTACCATTTTGCTATTATTTTACAGCAAGTGGTCTTTTCTCTTTTAAGATGCCTTCTTAAGATCTTTTCTAACAAAATTATTTTACAAATAGAGCTATAAACAATACTGGAAATAAAAACAATAAACTGGCTTTTCCATTTTGTTTCAATCATATCCAGGTGATGGTCTGTGTGGCTGGTCGGCCTATATGTCCACTCACAACCAATCACAAATGTATTTGACTTAAGGTCTCCCCTTCAAGGAAAATATTTACTGAATTCAAAGATGCCAAGATCACCCTGAAATATGTAATTAGCAAATATAATAAAACAGCATACTACTACTTTCTATAGTAGATAAAATTAACAAAAATATTTTATATACATCAATTTAGGTTTCTAAAAGTTTGGTAAAGAAAAAAAAAGAGACAGCAATCAAAGAGCTGACTTCCTCTACTGTCAGAGACTCTATAATTTATGGAACATTTCAAAAAGGCAATGAATCTGTGGTAACAAAACAGTCGAACTAACATCTACAGCATTTATCATCTTCAAATTACAAGAACATTAACACTGCATACAAAAGTGAAGAGGAGATTGCTTATTTTTGCCATGACTTTCTATCTTCAAATGAATTTCAATTTTTCAAATATAAAATGACTCACTACAATACAGATTTTAACATTTGTTCAATGTTGATAATGCTATCAAAACATCTCCATATATGTCAACATACAATTTGAAAGGAGTACAAGCTAATATCTAATCCTTAAGAAAATGACCAGGCTCATTCCTGTAATCCCAGCACTTAGGGAGGCCAAGGCAGATGGACCACTTGAGGCCAGGAATTTGAGACCACCCTGGCCAACATGGTGAAATCCTATCTCTACTAAAAATACAAAAATTAGCCAGGTGTGGTGGTGCAACCTGTAGTCCCAGCTACTTGTGGGGCTGAGGCACAAGAATCACTTGAACCTGGGAGGTGGAGGTTGCAGTGAGCCAAGATCGGGCCACTGCACTCCAGCCTGGGCAACAGAGTGAGACCCTGTCTCAAACAAAATGAAACAAAACAAAACTGACTGGAGATAATAGAAAATAGTATCAAATGAAAAAGATTCATTGTCTGCCCAGTAATTCCTTCCTTCCCTCCTTCTTTCCATTCTTTAAAGACAGGGTTTCACTATGTTGCCTAGGCTGGCTGGAGTGCAGTGACAATTCACAGGCACATTCACAGCACATTTCGGCCCCAAACTCATGGGCTCCAGTGATCCTCCCACTCAGTCTCGAGTGGTTGGCTCCCACCACTGTTCCAGGCCCTAATATCCTTGTAATTCCCACCCACAGGGGTCCCTCCCTTTCTTTAGTCATTCAGTTGTTCTTTGGGAACTTTTCATCAAATTGCCACAACGGTCCATAATCTTCAATGGTGAAGAATCCATGAACTAACTAAAAGCTCAGAGCCTGTCATTCTACAACCATAATCTGAACCCCTCAGACGAATGCACAGTACCTGCTTCCATCCACTCTAAAGCATCATTATACACCTCCCCACCAGCACTACCCTCTGTATCTTAACTGTGGTTTATCATCATAGCCACTTGGCATGTCCCAATTAGAATTTTGTGTCAAAATTTCTTCAACATTCATTCAGCAGATACCCTCTGTGTCAGGCTCTGTGACTGCAGAGATGAATAAAACCTGCATGTTACCCTTGGAGGGGAAGGCCAAGGTCTTGGACAGTTCACTGTACACTCTTTTTTTCCAGACCAATCGTTAAACATAAATAATCACATGTCCCACTTAAAATTCTCTGTTCAGAAGAGTCTTCTAATTATACTCTTTGTCTTATTTCCAGGTCAATTCTCAAGCTGTGATGGAATAGCATGTATGTTTGTATTGAAAGTATAAAAAATAAATTAGGGAACATACGCATTTTTCCATTTGCTTGCAAATTTTTAAATTCACAATCAACAATTTTCTTCACAATTACAGTGGGGTATAATGGTTGGAAGACTGATCAACTGATCAACCGTAAGAGAAATGGTTAGGTAGGGTTCCAAGCAACACTACACTTGATCATCTATAAACTTACCCTAAAGTAAATGACGGCACTATACATTTAGTAATTGCAGCGTTTGTAAAAGTGGCTCTTAAAAGCCAGCTTATTGTGCTACTTCGAAAAAGGCTGTTCCTTTGTGCTTCTTCCTTCTGGTAGCTTTCTAAAGAGTCTCCAATAAAACAGCTCTAATGACTAAAGCAAAAAGTGAAGCACAGTTCACAGCAGTAAAAATATAGTAGAAAGACAAGCTTAACTGCCTCTAAAAGCAAAATACTCAGGAACCAGGTTGATTTAAGGTTGGCTTTTGATATGCCAGTTCCTTTCAGTGTGAGCCTGGGGAAGGGAAAGCATTTTCTCCAGACTTGAGAGGCCTTAAGGGGAATCTGTCCTGGCTTAGAAGCCAACCCTAGGGCAGGTCCAGATACAAAGGGCAAGGAGGCGGTCACAAAACTGGCTTTCTTTGGTTTTTGTTGTATTCAGTGTAAGCCCAAACACCAAGCCTCTATTCCTTAACATCTCATTTAATGAAATAATCAGAGAGCTAGCATCACGTCTGGCAACTGAATAATTACCAGTCTCCTCTTCAACTTTTGTTCTCTGATTTTTATATTCAACCCCACAATCAGATCACCTTATACAATCATACGCCAGTTGCTTCCTTTTACAGTAACAAAAGACTGAAAGTCTTTTTTCCCCTCTCAGATTATCCTTTCCTAATTCTTCTTCCTGATTTTTCCAACCAGTACCATCTTATAACACCATGTAAACCAGTAGAATCCTTACACATTCAGAAAGTCTCAGAAAGTTCCCTGTGATTTGCCAACCTTTGATAACAGAGCCCTCTGCGATAACTTTTACCTCAGCTCGACCTCCATCTCCAGATCCTTCTTTGTTCTTCTTTTTGCCTCCTTCCTTTCGCTTCTCTTCACCAGCATCAATCTAAATAAGCAAAATACGTTTTATATTTTAATCTAATGTGACACCTCCACCCTGCGATGCCCCAGCAAAAGTGTTGAGAGTGTTATTTTAGTATTTGTTATTGAATTCTTAAAAAATGGAAATCTGATATTGAAAGACTGAACAATTTCATCACTGGCAAAGACAGGTTAACAACTACAATAAAGACGAGTCTTCAAAAAGTAAGGAGTTACTAACGATGTTTAACTCCTCAAATTTCATTTGTTTTAACTATTCCCGTGACTCTCGCTTCAGGTTTACTTGGACCACATACCAAACATATGGCCACAGGGAAGCATGCAGTTGACTCAGTAAGCATATTTCCAGGAAAAACAAACAAACAAACAAACTGAATACAAAGTGTGCCCATGAATTCCACCAGTGTTACCAAAAGCCATGGAAGAAGCAAATATAAGGCCCAATCCCTACCATGTGTAAACCTAGTCTCTCCAGGGAAAGTAAGGCATACATGTGTGAGAAACTCCCGGAGAAGAAAAGAACAGTAGTAGCGCTATGATTAGACGTCAAATAAGCTAGGACTAGTGTAAGAACTTTAAAGGATGGAATGCATTTCAACAGGTGGATTTTGAGAATAGAGGCAATGTGTCCTACGTGTACACATAAACTTGTTGTCAGAAACGTTAAAATTTAAAGAGAGAAAAAATGACTAAACCAGGCTGATTAATGAAGGATTGTTTTAGAAAGTAATACAAGGTAAGACAGACTAATGCTCACAGAAGAACTAAAAGTTACCGTAAGGAATACAGGCTTCAATTAGAAGTAAGTGAAGTCATACAAAGTTTTAAAGTAATAAATCCTGTGCCAGGAATGTAAAGGGGGGGATTTTATTTAGTTTGCATGTTTGTGACCTTTAGTTTTTTTAAAGTTTTAAGATACAATCCATATATCATACAAGTTACCCATGTAAAGTATACAATTCAATGGTTTTTAGGTATTCACTGTTGTGCAACTATCGCTACCATCAATTTTAGAGTATTTTCATCACCCTCAAAAAGAAACCTTGTACCCATTAGCAGTTCACTCCCTGTTGCCTTCAACTCCAGACCCTGGCAACCATTAATCTAGTTTCTGTTTCTATGGATTTGCCTATTCTAGGAATTTCATATAAATAGAATCACACATTACATGGTCTTTTGTGACAGGCTTCTTTTAGTTAGCATAATAATTTCAAGATCATCAGGTTGTAACATGTATCAATACTTGTCATTGTACCTTTTTATTATCAAATAATATTCCATTGCTTACTTATCCATTTATCAGTTGATGGACATTTTGGTCACTGTCTTTTAAATCCTATAAAACGTGTTACTTGTATAATTTTAAAAAAAACTAGTTTTAAAATATGACTCCTAATTTCATGCTGAGCTAAAATTCCCCCCTACTCCACGAGTCTGGATTTAATAAACTTTAAAGGTTCATTTAGATTCAACAGATCCTTTGTCATACAGTAGAAGTGAGGTAACTAATCAAGTATACTGGGTAAAGAGAAAACTGCAGGTGTGTGCAGGTTTAAAGTTGAAAGATAATAAAATAAGTTTTATATTTCTGATAAGATTATTTGGGTTTTAATCATTTGCCAAACGAACAGGGGTAGTGACAGAGAGAGAGAGAGAGAGACAATCACCACAAAGTTTTTCTGGTTCTAAATACGGCTCCGTTTTATAAACAAGAACATTGGCTCAAAGAAGCAACTTGCCCACTTGTATCATTAAGTAGTAGAGGTGGGACATTACGACAGGTCTCTCTGGAACCCTGAGGCCTATTACCTCTTTTCTACAACACTGGGAAGAGAGTGGGCAACTGTTCTCTATTTCCCTGAGTATATATGTTATGTACATCTACATACAAGTAATCTAAAATTTCAACCCAAAAATTGGGAAGCAGAACTGGATTGTTAACAGAAGCTACAGAATTACCTTTCTCAGGAATGATCTGTCCCTGACTCACTCAGAACAGCACAGGGGTTATTAGTATTTGCTATAGGATACTGGGTTTGAGAAAGCGGAAAAAAAGGGATACTTGGTTTGAGCAAGTTACTGTTCCTATGCCTGCTTTCTCATCTGTATAATGGAGATAATAACAGAACCCAGTTCATAGCGTTATTAAGAAGATTGAATGAGGCCGGGAGCGGTGGCTTAGGCCTGTAATCCCAGCACTTTGGGAAGTCGAAGCGGGCGGATCACGAGGTCAGGAGATCGAGACCATCCTGGCTAACACGGTGAAACCCCGTCTCTACTAAAAATACAAAAAAAAAAAAAAAAGTTAGCAGGGCGTGGTGGCGGGCTTCTGTAGTCCCAGCTACTCGGGAGGCTGAGGCAGTAGAATCGCGTGAACCCGGGAGGCGGAGCTTGCAGTGAGCCGACATCGCACGACTGCACTCCAGCCTGGGCGACAGGGAAAAAACAAAACAAAACAAAACAAAAAACAAAAGACTGGGCCGGGCGCGGTGGCTCAAGCCTGTAATCCCAGCACTTAGGGAGGCCGAGACGGGCGGATCACAAGGTCAGGAGATCGAGACCATCCTGGCGAACACAGTGAAACCCTGTCTCTACTAAAAAAAAAATACAAAAAACTAGCCGGGCGAGGTGGCGGGCGCCTGTAGTCCCAGCTACTTGGGAGGCTGAGGCAGGAGAATGGCGTAAACCCGGGAGGCAGAGCTTGCAGTGAGCTGAGATCCAGCCACAGCACTCCAGCCTGGGTGACAGAGCAAGACTCCGTCTCAACAAAAATAAATAAATAAATAAATAAACACAAAAGACTGAATGAGTTAATTCATGGAATACATTAATACAGTGCCAAACCCGTACTTAGTACTCAAAATAAATATTAACCGTTGTATAACTATTACAGGAAGGAAAAAGTACATATTTGTTAACCATACATATTAAGTCCAATTAAGAATAGTACAGGAGAATATTTATGGACATGGAAAGTTGTTGACCACATCCTATTAAGCAAAAAAAAAAAAGTTACAAAATAGTAAAAATACCATTTTATGTGAACAAAAAACTATGTATTGTCACCATTTATCATCTAGAACTAAATTTACTTGGTTTAGAATGTGCTCCATTCAATTCCGAGTAGACAACCAAGAAAAAGTTTTGGCTTTTAAGTGACTTGTCCTGTCACAGACTTGGGATAGAGGCTCCCTTAGCTCAAGATGCCACCACTTCTCACTTGGACTATTACAACAGTTTTCTGCATGTGGCCTCACCTTCTACCCCAATGCCAGCGTGACTTTTACAAATTCAATCTTCCTGCTTAAGATCCTTCATGTATAGAATACAAGTAGCAAACATCCTTGTTGCCTAAGATCTTTCTGACTGCTGTTCCTTTAACCCTTCTGGCATATCTCTTGCAAACAACCCGAAAGACAATTCACCTGCGTGCCCCTTTTCACTGCCTTCCCTACCTTTATGTGGGAAGCCCCGTTCTGCCTGTTTTCCTGGTGAAATCATTCTTCCAAACTCAATTCGAAACAGCCCTCCTAAGCTTCCTCTTCTGTAATACCACACAGCTGATCACAAAGCACTAGGGCTGTTTTCCCGTCTCTTACACATCAGCCTGTGAGGCCCTCAAAGTCGGGGAACTGGGCCCTACTCATCTTCCCACCTCCACCGCCCAGCTCAGTGCCGGGCAAAATGTATACTTAACCACCCAAACTTGGACAAGTTGGGTCAGATCTCAGGGACTCGGTTTTCCTTTCCTCAAAATGGAGCTCTTTACCCCCGCAGGATCTTAGGAGATTGATTAAATAAGGCTCTGCAATATGTTTCCCGCTTACAGTAAGCCACAAACCCGAGTTTGGAAGCCCCAAGCCTAAGATTCTAATTCTGTCTCCGCGTCTAACTACTGTAGATGTGAGGCTCTGAACAAGTCGCTCAATCAAGGTCTGTTTCCTCATCTGTAAAGAGAATGGACCCAGAGATGAACTGCAAGGCCCCACCCTAATTTATGAATGAACGGTTCCCAAAGGGGGTTCCGACTTTCCATGAGTCCCACCGTCCCCCACTCCTCCGACCCACGCGGTACCGGCCGCTTCCTGCTTCCTGACCCCTGCCCCCGCCGCGAGGGAGCGTCTGCACCCACGAGAGTCCCAGGCTGGTCTCTGGGTCCCACCAGGTCTGCTCACCGGCTTCTCCTCGCCTCCCATCTTCCCTGAAGGACTGCTGGCTTTCTCCTCAAACATTGGCGAACGACGAAGCGATCAGAGAACCCGAAAGCGACGGCCTAGAGGAGAAGAGCAAAGAGGCGGGTCGCAGGTGGGCTAGGGCCCGGGAACACTGCGCTTGCGCCACTTGGCCTCCACTGGACCCGCTGATGCAATCGACAGGCGCCCTAACCCCGCCCCCAACTTGCGGCGGAAGGGGCAGCCAATGGATAACGGGGGAAGACGGGCCCTGCCTCCTTTAAGCCAATGGAAAATCTTTTTGGATGACAGAGCCCTTCTAGGAAATCAGGTTGTGGCGGGTGAGGAGGAGCTACAGGCCTACTCTCCGCAGACCTTGGTCTGGACGCTTTTCAGAGTCAAGTCCCCAATGCGCTTGCGTCTTCCTCCCTTCTGCCTTTATGTCCCACAATCATGGACCTTCCCGGACACCGTAGATAATAAGTCGGTCTTGGCATAAACTTCGGCGACCTGGATACCATCTTCGACACTGGAACAAATCCAGGGATGGAGTCCGGGATTTCCTGCGGCTTCGGCGCTTTCTGACCTGGCGCGACTGCCGACTTCTCGGCACTACTCAGGTCTCTGGCTCCCTGTCTGTAGTGGTGAATCGAGCCTTCCTCATGGCAGTCCAGGCTCCCCAAGCCCCGAGTCCTAGTGATCGGGGACAAACCCTTCCTTGAACATTCTTCACTGCTAGCCGCTGCTGATCTGTACTGCCTGGGGGAGCATTTCTATAGCGCCCGCAAAAATACAATAAAGCTCACCCAGGGAAATAACCATGGATTTTCACTCCTAGGTGTGTTTGGAATCGACTGGGCTTTTAAAATTTATGTTAGTAGGCAATTTAAAACAATTACTTATTTGAAATCAGAAGCGCAATGGGCACAACTTCACGTACGTACTCCATCACCACGTTTTGTGGATTTTTCTTTTTAAACATCAGTTCTGTTCTCTACAACTCTCTGCCTTCAGGGAACAAGGGGTTAAGAGAAGCTGCTAGAAACAATGTTACATAGCAGTTAAATATAATTGTTAACCTATAATTTTCTGCATCTAGCAAACTCAGTAATCTTGAGCTCTCTGGTTTTCATTATACTTAGTTAAAATTAAGATACAATTCAGGCAAACGTGTCTAATGAGCATAATTAAATTGTTTTACATTAGAAGGTAAGAGTAGATCCCGTTGATTCTCATTCTAATTTAAATGTGGGGAGTTAGTTTGGTCTATCTAAGCCTATTAAAATTGAATATAACTCCTGGAACATCAAGCACTACTAATAATCTAGTCTCATTATAAACTTTCTTCTAGGTCTAGTTAGTAAATGGGTTTTGACTTCTTTTATAATACAAATTAAGAGGTAATTTTGCAAACCTTGATTGAAAAATTAAGCAAGTTTTGTCTCAACACTAGACATTTATTGAACATCTGCTGTGTGATGGGTTTACATCTTCCAGGTGCTGGCAAAAATACACAAAGTGTGCTTTCGTGAAGTTTTCAATCAAGGAGATAAAATACATTTTTTAAAAACTGTAAACTTGCAAGGTAGGAGGAGAGCTTAAGCTCAGGAGTTCAAGACGAGTCTGGGTAACATAGTGAGACCTCGTGTCTACTAAAAATTAAAAATATATATATATTAGCCAAGCATGGTGATGTGCACCTGTAGTCCCAGCTATTCAGGAGGCTGAGGCGAGGGGATCACTTGAACCTGGGAGATCAAGGCTGCAGTGAGCTATGATCACATCACTGTACTCCAGCCTGGGCAACACAGCAAGACTGTCTCAAATAAATAGATAAAATAAAAAATTAAAAAATTAACTGGGTTTGGTGGTGTGCGCCTGCAGTCCTACCTACTTGGGAGGCTGAGGCAGAAGGACTGCTTGAGTCCAGGAGTTTGAGTCTGTAGTGAGCTATGATTTTGCCACTGCACTCCAGCCTGGGTAATGGAGTAAGACCTCATCTCAAAGAAAAAAGAAAAGAAAACGACTGTTACTGAAATCAAAGTGTCAGCGACAGAGCAGTAAAAAAATATAGATAGATAGATAGATATAGTAAACTTGCTTAGCTCTAAATACACACATAGTGAAAGAACAAGTTGAACCAGTAAGTTCTACCAAGAACTACATGAAACTACCAGCACATACTATTGTAAGTGCCAAGAGGAGAGGTCCCCTTAGCCCTCTGAAGTTTGGCTGAAAATCACTGACATGAGGTAAATTAATAGAAAAAACATACAAATTTACTTAACATGTATATACAGGAAGAATCACAGCATGATTACCCACCCCTCAGAGGGCTTCAGAAACTTGTGTATACAATCCCAGAGACACAGGTTATGGTAGGGAGAAGAGGAATTCTGTTGAGAGGATTACAAGGGAGAAACAGTCCTCATTTAAGGATGGCAAAAAGAAAAAGCAGAAGGCATTTCTAACAGGTTGACTGTGGTGCAGGAACATAGGGGAAGCTGTAACGGAGTTGCTAGTGTGGGAATCTCGCAGAGGTATCCCTGTAGCACAGTGCCCTCTGGTGTTAGGAAGATTTTTTTTTACTATGTGTGTATTTAGAGCTAAGCAAAGATCGCGGGAGCCTCCAGCACATCTCAGACCTAAAGCACAAAACACGGTTATGCAACTTTTGTGTATTTGCCAACAAAAAAGAAACTTCTGATTTATTCTCAGTGTTATAATTTATGCCCACTGTATTAGCCCATTCTCTGCTATGAAGAAATACCTGAGACTGGGTAATTTATAAAGGAAAGATGTCGAATTGACTCACAGTTCTGCGTGGCTGGGGAAGCATCAGGAAATTTACAATCATGGCAGAAGGTACCTCTTCACAGAGCAGCAGGAGAGAGAATGAGTACCAGCAGGGAAAATGCCAGACACTTATAAAACCATTAGATCTCATGAGACTCACTCATTATCACGAGAACAACATGGGGAAACTGCCCCATGATCCAATTACCTCCACCTAGTCCCACCCTTGACACATGGGGATTATGGTGATTACAATTCAAGATGAGATTTTTGGTAGGGACACAGCCAAACTGTATCACCCACTACCCTACATACTTTAAAATTTTTTTACATTAATTTATTATTTTTATTTTTATTTGTAGAGACAGGGTCTTGCTTTGTTGCCTAGCTGGTCTCAAACTCCTGGCCTCAAATGATCCTCTCACCTTGGCCTCTCGTGCTGGGATTACAGGTGTGAACCACCACACTGGCCTCCTACATACTTTTTAGGAAAGTGGTTGTCAATAGCTCTGCCGTGAGAGGTGAATCAAAATTCTGTGATATGCTACAAATAGTGTTACAAATAGTAGAAGTTTGTACATAACCATCTCTCTGTCGGTTCAGGGGCAAAACAGTCTTCTTCATTATCAATCCTTAATTACTCATTTGAATAATTTTTGCTTCTGGTTCCTACAACCTTGGGCTGGATGGTTTTGAAGAAACTAGTCCCTGAGGGAAGAATGCTTCTATCAGGGAGCACAGTCATGGTTCTGATCAGTTGGCCTAAGAGTACACCCTATGTGGGGCTTCACGTACTGCTGCACTCACAGGCAGAATTGGGGGTTGTTTTTCTGGCCAAAGTGATTGATCCTCATTACAAAGGGACAAATGGGTTTCTTCTACCTAAAGGACAACTTTGTCAAGAAGGAGATTTTTTTTGTAGAGACAGGGTCTTGCTTTGTTGGCCAGCTGGTCTCAAACTCCTGGCCTCAAATGATCCTGTCACCTTGGCCTCTCGTGCTGGGATTACAGGTGTAAACCACCACACTGGCCTTGTACATACTTTTTAGGAAAGTGGTTGTCAATAACTCTGCCATGATTGAGATTCACTGAGACATTTTTTAGTACTTCCTTGTCTAATGTTCTGCTGTTGGAAACTCTGGAAACCCAACAAAGACAAGGAAGGAAGGAAGGTTTGGGCTATCCTTCTAGGTAAAGAACCCAGTCTAGCGAGGTCCTGACAAAGGTTAAGGGTAACTTGAATAAGTGCTGGGAGAACAGAGTTATGCAATGTTAGCTACATAATTTGAAGAACTAATGCAAAATAAAAATGTAGGGCTCCTTGTTAATTTCAGTCTATTTACTAGGCACAGTGGAGCAGCAACCAAGTGCAGAGCGCTTCTAAGTATTGAGCCCTGTGTGACTGCCCAGGTTGTACATCCATGGAGCTGGTGCTAGTGCTATGATTGCTAAATTAGCCCTCATGACCAGAAAGAAGTATGGCCTGTAGAAGTTATGTTTTTTGTCACTTTTTCCACTCCCCCAACTTTTCCTTCTATATATATCATATATAAAGAGTACTAGAAGTGGCTAACTTTTTAGTTCTCATGAGGGAGTATGATTGAATCAAGATCACTCCATGATGATACACATTCTAAAGGGACTTCATGTGTCCCTTGTGTTGGAGGCGCACACTTTTCATGTGGATGAAAAGCTATAGAGGATGTTGAAGGGGAAAAGGTGTGGCCTGTACCAATGTACTTCTGGGCCATTGGCCTCCCGTTGCTTCCAGCAGGAGTTGGGAGGGAAGAAAACAAAATCAGGACATGTATACCCCTGGTCCTTCCCTGGGAGGAGGTTGCCTTGGGCTGTTGATGTTTCACAACCAAAGGTCACTGCTGATCTCATAGCAATCACTACACAACACTTCCCTTCTGGGTTCCAGCAAATGCAGGCTACCCTCACCCTGCCTGGCCTAGATGTGGTTACAGATTTCCCACAATTACTATTTGTAGGATCCTGACTCCCTATACTTCTCATCTCTTTTAAATAAACCCTCTTTAAATTACTCTAACTCAAGTGTGCCCTCTGTTCTCTGTTGGAACCCTGTGTGATATAATCATGTTCCTCAGCTATAAAATGGTGATAGAAGTAATAAACCTGATTCTAGAACTTGTTGGGAGGATAAAATGAAAGTACATGTATACAAAGTACTTTGCAAATTCTAAAGGGCTATAAAAGTTAATTATGTTTGAGGGAATGAATGCTCTAGCCAGTTACTCTCTCTGGTTTACTCTAGCTTTATTTGGGATCATTCTGAATAATATCCCTCAATTTGTTTTCATTTTTGTCACATCTCTTCCTTGCTGAGAGCTTTTGCTATGATTTAACTGTGTCCCCTAAAGTTCATATGTTAAAAACTGAATCCCCAATGCAACTGTTGGGACATGGAGTCTAGTAAGAGTTGATTATGTCATGACAGCTCTGCCATCATGAATGGAGTAATGTCATTCTCTTGGGAGTGGGTTAGTTATTATGAGAGTGGGCATGCTATAAAAGTGAGTTTGGCCGCCTCTTGCTCTTTTTCTCTCTTGAGCTCTCTTTCCCTTCTACTTTCCACCATAGGATGATGCAGCAAGACAGCTTTCACTGGGTATAGGCCCCTTGACCTTGGACTTCCCAGCCTCCAGAATTTAAGAAAGAAGTTAATTCTCTTTGTAAATCTCCTAGCTATGGTATTCTGTTACAGCAATACAAAATGGACTAAGACAGATTTAAAATAGCTTTGAGAGGCCTAGCATATGAGGAATACATTCTGGATAGCTTTTAGGAGGTTCTGAACCTCATCTCCAAAGGGTATACTTACCTCCAAAGTAAGTTGTTAAATGTGTAGAATTGTGCATTTGCCTCTGGCGTTCCTCCCTTCTCATTTCTTTGCAGAGTATCTGTGCCATTCCCTGAAGGTACTCTAGGACCTCACACTTTTCTTCATCCTACCTCCCTCTATAAAAAACAGTTTCCAGGAAGGGCTGTGAGTTCATCTTCACTAAATAAATGGCTGCTAGACTTTGATATGTGGCCTTACTCAGATATCAAAAGTGTTGTCTGAACCAGGATTTTTCACAACCTCAGCACTATTGAAATTTTGGGGCTAAATAATTACTTGTTGAGAGAAGCCACTGTTCTGTGTACTATAAGTGCTTAGCAGGATCCCTGGCCTCTACCCACTGAATATCAATAGCACTCTTCTCCCAGTTGTCATGACCAAAAATGCTTTCAGACATTGCCAAATGTCCCATGGGGCAAAATTACAGTTAGGAATACTGGTCTAAAAAATGAAAACCCATCTGTACAACCTTTTGGGCATCATCAAATCAAAAATAAAAATGCATATAAAGGCAGTAACTGGAAAGTCTTTCTAAAAATACAGAACTTGAGTGCTTGCTGGTAAAGAATCGCCTAGTTCTCTGAGTTGTATAGTCTGAGAGTTTTTCCTCCAAACAAATCTGTACATATCCATGTTGTTTCTGAGTACTTCCCACCCAATAATTCAATTATGGTGACATGTGATTATGAATAAAAACATTTTTTCAAGTCCTGTTTCATATAGCAATATATGAGTAATTTATGTATACCTAAAAAATATTCTGAATATTAGCTGAAGTTCTTCAAAGAAACAAAATCATCTATCTACTATCTATCTATCTATCTATCTATCTATCTATCTATCTATCTGCCATCTATCTATCTACCAACCTACCTACCTACCTATCTGAAGAGAGAGAAAGAGGGGAGGAGAGAGACAGACACAGAGACAGATAAAGAGACAGAGAGATTTCTTAGAAGGAATTGGTTCACATGATTATAGAGGCTAAGAAGGCCCAAGTTCCACAGTTGGAAAGCTGGAGATCCAGGAGAGCCCGTGGTGTAAGTTCCAGTCCAAAAGCCAGCAGGCTGAAGATTCAGGAAGAGCCCATTTTTCAGTCAAGTTTGAAGGCACAATGTTCCAACTCAAGCAATCAGGCAGGAGGAGTTCCTATTACTCAGCCTTTTTGTTCTACCCAAGTCTTTAATTGTTGGATGAAGCCCACCTGCATTGAGGAAGGCACTCTTCTTTACTCATTCCACCCATTCAAATGTTCATCTCATCCAGAAAACCTCACAGATACAAGCAGAATAATCCTTAACCAAATGTCTGGGCACCCATGGTCCAGTCAAGTTGACATGTAAATTAATTATAATATCTTCCCATTGACTATTTTAAATTATCTCTCAAGAACTGAGTTTGGAAATGTTGATACCAGTATTTCAATCTGAGACACTATGCTAGTTCAAGGATACATATAGCCAGCTGCATTTTTCAATGAGAAGCATCTTGGAAGCTTAATAAAATTGGAGTCCTCTGCTGGTACAACCTACTTAGGAGCCAACAAGACCATGGTGCCACATTCATGCTTTCCCCTAGCCATCATAAGCCCCTATTTCTATCAATTAGATATAAACAGAAATCCAATTAATAAGATATAATAGTTACAGTATGTGCTAAACGGAGGTAGAAGAGAGGCTCCAAAATGCAATGACAGTAAGCTAGATGTTTACTTATTTTTCTGTTACAATCATGTAGGGACCCAAGTTCCTTCTATCTTTTTGCTCTAGTGCGGTAGTTGGCAAACTTTTTCTGAAAACACCAGATAGGAAACATTTAAGGCTTGCAGCCCAACATGATCTTTGTTGCAATTACTTAAGTTCTCTGTCATTGTGGTGCAAAGGCAGCTATATATACTTTCTAAACAAATGGACATAGCTGTGTTCCAATAAAACTTTATTTACAAAACCAAGTGACTGGTCTATGGGTGATAATTTGTTAACCCTTTCTCTAGAGAGTTCTCATCTGCATGGTTGTACTTGGGTTGCTGGCACTTCTGCATTTCAATTTGCAAAAAAAGAGTGGAATTGCTTATTCCAAGTGTTTTAAGGCCCAGACACAGAAGTGGCACATAGTTACTTCTACTCATATCTCACTGGTCCAAACTGAGTTGCATAGCTTCTAGGGAGGCTGAGGAATCTGGCCTCTAGCTAGAGAGTCATGTACCTCACTTAATTTCTGTTACTGAGGGGAAGAAAATATTTTGGCGGAAAATTAGTAACTACTGCCACATGACACCAACCACTTGGGATAATTCTGCAAATTACATGATTCTCTATCTTTTTAATTTAATTTAATTTTAAGTTCTGGGATACATGTGCAGGAGTGCAGGTTTGTTACATAGGTAAACATGTGCCATGGTGGTTTCCTGGACCTATCAACCCATCACTGAGGTATTAAGCCCCACATGCATTAGCTATTTATCTTGATGCTCTCCCTCCCCGCCACCCCCGACAGACCCCAGTGGGTGTTGTTCCCCTCCCTGTGTCCATGTGTTCTCATTGTTCGACTCACACTTATAAGTGAGAACATGTGGTGTTTGGTTTTCTGTCCTTGCATTAGTTTGCTGAGGATAATGACTTCCAGCTTCATCCACGTCCTTGCAGAGGACATGATCTCATTCCTTTTTATGACTGCATAGTACTCCATGGTGTATGTGTGCCACATTTTCTTTATCCAGTCTATCATTGATGGGCATTTGGGTTGATTCAATGTCTTCGCTATTGTGAATAGTGCTGCAGTGAACATATGCATGAATGTATCTTTATAATGGAATTTTTTAATACTCCTTTTGGTATATACCCAGTAATGGGATTGCTGGGTCAAATGGTATTTCTGGTTCTAAGTCTCTGAGGAATCGTCACACTGTCTTCCACGATGGTTGAACTAATGTACATTCCCACCAACAGTGTAAAAGCATTCCTATTTCTCTACAGCCTCATCAGCATCTGTTATTTCTTGACTTTTTAATAATTGCCATTCTGACTGGTGTGAGATGATATCTCATTGTGGCTTTGATTTATACTTCTCTAATGGTCAGGGATGTTGGGATTTTTTTTTTTTTTTAATGTTTGTTGGCCACATAAATGAGAAGTGCCTGCTTATGTCCTTTGCCCAATTTTAATGGGTTGTGGGTTTTTTGTGTGTGTGTGTGTTTTTTTTGACAGAGTCTCACTCTGTCACCCAGGTTGGAGTACAGTGGCACAGTCTCCACTCACTGCAAGCTTTGCTTCCCAGGTTCATGCCATTCTCCTGCCTCAGCCTCCTGAGTAGCTGGGACTACAGGCGCCCGCCACCACACCTGGCTAATTTTTATTTTATTTTATTTTTATTAGAGACAGGTTTTTACCATGTTAGCCAGGATGGTCTCGATCTCCTGACCTCGTGATCCACCCGCCTTGGCCTCCCAAAGTACTGGGATTACAAGCGTGAGCCACCGCGCCTAGCCCATGCCTGGCCTTTTAATGTTTTTGTTTGTTTGTTTGTTTTTTGTTTTTTTTTTAAATAAATTTTTTTAAGTTCCTTAATCCTAAGCAAAAAGAACAAGGCAGGAAACATCATGCTGCCCAACTTCAAACTATACTAAAATGCTACAATAACCAAAACAGCAAGGCCCTGGTATAAAAACAGACACATAGACCAACAGAACAGAGAGTTCAGAAATAAGACCACACATCTACAACCATCTGATCTTCAACAAACCTGACAAAAACAAGCAATGGGGAAAGAATTCTCTGTTTAATAAATGGTGCTGGAAAAACTGGCTAGCCATATGTAGAAAACAGAAACTGGACCCCTTCCTTACACCTATACAAAGATTAACTCAAGATGGATTAAAGACTTAAATGTGAAACCCAAAACTATAAAAACCCTAGAAGAAAATCTAGGCAATACCATACAGGACATAGGCACAGACAAAGATTTCATGACAAAAACATCAAAAGAAATTGCAACAAAAGCAAAGATTCTCTCTCTTACTGCAGATAGTGTGTTTTTAGTGTGTTTAGTTAGGAGTTTTTTTTTCCCCCTTAGGAAATAACTCTTATAAACTATTTTCTCAGAATGTAATGCATAATCTGGATAGTATATACAACTTAGACTTTATATTCCTGAAGAATATATCTACTAATGCCTACTTTGTTTTAGGGTGTTCTGTGATTTGTGCCTTTAGAGAGTTTACAGTATGCTTGAAGAAATAAAATATCCCAACATAAAGATTAGCAATATAGGGGATATATTATAACACATATAAAAATTGACTCAAGGTAGATTAAATACTTAAATGTAAAACTTAAAAGTATAAAATCCTTGGAAGATAACTTAGGAAATACTATTCTGGACATAGGACTTGTCAAAGATTTCATGACAAAGATGCCAAAAACAATTGCAACAAAAACAAAAAAAGTTGACAAATGGAATCTAATTAAACTAAAGGTATTCTGCACAGCAAAATAAACTTATCAACAGAGTAAACAGGCAACTTGCAGAATTGGAGAAAATACTTGCAAACTATGCATCTGACAAAGGTTTAATGTCCAAAATCAATAAGGAACTTAAACAAATTTGCAAGCCAAACCCCAACAACCTCATTAAAAAGTGAGCAAAGGACATGAACACTTTTCCAAAGAAGAGATACATGCAATCGATAAGCATATGAAAAAATGCTCAACATCACTAATAATTAGAGGAATGTAAATCAAAACCACCATAAGACACTATCTCATACCAGTAAGAATGGCTAATATTAAAAAAATTTAAAAAAACAGATTCTGGCAAGGTTGTGGATAAAAGGGAACGCTTATACACTGCTGGTGGGGATGTAAATTAGTTCAGCCATTGTGGAAAGCAGTGTGGTGATTTCTTAACACTCTAAAAACAGAAGTACCATTGAACCTAGGAATTTCATTATCGGGTATACACCCAAAGGAATATAAATCATTCTACCATAAAGACACATGCATGGTATGTTCATTGCAGCACTATCCACAATAGCAAAGATAGAATCAACCTAAATGCCCATCAATAGTAGACTAGATAAAGAAAATGTGGTACCTATACACCATGGAATACTATGCAGTCACAAAAAATAATGAGATCATATATTTTGTGACAACATGGATGGAGCTGGAGGCCATTATCCTAAGCAAACTGATGCAGGAACAGAAAACTGAATACGCATGTTCTCACTTATAAATGGGGCCCAAACAATGAGAACACATGGATCCACTAGGATAAGAACAACAGACACTGTGGCCTACTTGAAGGTAGAGGGTAAGAAGAGGGAGAGGATCAGAAAAGTACCCATAAGGTACTGTGCTTATTACTCAGGTAACAACATTACCTGTGTGCTAAACCCCCAAAACACACAGTTTGCCTATATAACGAATCTGCACATGTACTCCTGAACCTAAAATTAAAGATAAAAAAAAGATTGAAACAAGACAGCAATACATTTTCAATAGCTGAATCAGATGCTGCAATATAAGCATTAAGAGAAAGAGGAAGACATAATTGATATCTCATATTTGGATATGATTTCCTATTTTCAAGCTGAGTTGATAAAACTGCCTTGTTTTGCATGGAAATAGTTGGGAACTGAAAGACTTGTCCTCAAAAAATTGTTTTTTTGAGTCATATATTTTAATTATTACTATTATTTTTGAGACAAGAGTCTTGCTCTGTCACCTAGGCTGGAGTGCAGTGGCATGATCTCAGCTCACTGCAACCTCCGCCTCCCAGGTAAGCAGTTCTCCTGCCTCAGCTTTCCAAGTAGCTGGAATTACAGGCACGCGCCACCATGTCCAGCTATTTTTTTTTTTTTCTAAGTAGAGTCGGGGTTTCACCATATTGGTCAGGTTGGTCTCAAACTCCTGACCTCAAGTATCCAGCTACCTTGGCCTCCCAAAGTGCTGGGATTACAAGCATGAGCCACCGCACGCAGCCTTTCAGTGATATATTTTAATATTATCAGCACTTGATTTCAAGAGACAGAAACCCACTCAAGCAAGTTTAAACAAACAAAAAATGGCATGGCCAGATTCAGAGGCTTTAATGATGAATTCAGTCTGTATCTCTGCTTCCCTTCATGTGCTAGCTTCAATTTTACGAAAGTGATTTCCATGTGCCAGGAAAAAAAAGGGCCACTAATTTTTCTGTTTTATCTTTACATCTTTACAGCTCAAGATCCCAGAGGAAGAGGAGCCATCTTTCCCAGTGACTTTAGCAGAAAAGTCCCTGAGTCAGTCACTGTGCCCACTGGAAGACAAATGGAGACTCACCAAGCTTTGGTCATGAACTCACTGGGACTGCAAGAGACTGGGTCAGCCCCACCAAAATAATGCAGAAGGGAAATACATGGTTTTTCAAAGGAAAGGTGGGAAAAACCAGTCCGATAAATGTGTTTTCCTTTTGGTCACACATATCATATACAATATGTGCTCATTTTATAAAATTACCGTCCACTACATTTTAAAAAGGATATATTGACAATGTACTATTAATTCTTGCTTTATAGAGATGATAGATAGATGATAGATAATAGATTAGATGATAGAGATAGATTAGATAGATAGATAGATAGATAGATAGATAGATAGATAGATAGATAAGGACATCAGTGATAGGGTCAATATAGGCCTGGGTGCTGGAGCTACAAAGATGAGTGAGGCCTGGGGTTTCTCACCTCATGAAACTTAGGGGAAAACTTAAATAAATAAGTAAACAAACATTACAAAACAGTGTAATTATCACTAACAGATTTGATATCAGAAAATACTTTTGCACAAAGGAATAAAATTCTTTAAAGTATTATTTCTTTCCTTGTTTGGCTTTTGAGGGTACAAATGTAAATGACAAATATGCTGGATTGGGAGTCAGTAGGCTTTGGGCAACCTCTACCTCTGTGACCTTAAGCATGGACAAAAATGACCACTTTGGTTCTCAGTTTTCACTCGTGGAAAATGAGAAGGTTGAAGTATATGATCCCCTAGATTCCTCTAAGTTAAAAATTCTGAATATTTGCATGCATGAGATTATAGTAATCAATGGTGACTTCCTTGGAATTCTTCATACGTCAGGATGTATATAAACTGAAAAGCCACTAGATGTCACGCTTGTCACAGATTTTTGCTATTCAAGTTTTTTTTTTTTTTTTTTTTTTTTGGTAAATATCAAGATCTGGGAGTTGAGCAGGACTTTAAAAACTGTATTTGTTCAATCATGACTGTTAATTAAAAAAAAAAAAAACTATTTGGATTAGATAGATCAAATTACTTAGCTAAATTCAAACAGCTAGCTAGCATTAATACCAGACCTCCTGATTTCTATTCCAATGGAGCCGTCTCTTTTTAAAATGAATGATGTTTGAAATGATGTTTTTACATCAGCTATCAACTTTGGTAATGATAATTTTTTCTTTTTCTTCTTGAGCTATCACTCAAAGTAATTTGGGGAACCAATTGTTCAAAAATTCTGTGATTCAATATAATATCAATAACAATAGATAAAAAGTAGTTATTACTCATAGATTACTAGACTGCCTTGAAACCCTGTTTGAAGATAATTTACAGGATGATGTAAGAAATTGAGTAGATGTGAATAAAAGTGGAAATTAAAGTTCACACACACCTAGCTTATCTGAATTTCGGACTTTGAGAATTTCAGGTTTTCTTTTCTTAAGATGGCCCTGGATGGAAAATAAGTTTTTTTAAAACAGCTTTCTTTGAGAAGTGAAATAACTTTTAGGTTTCTGAACCAAACTAATTAACATTAATTTTTATGTAATCCCTTGAACTTTATCTAACATGCAGTTTTTAATAAACGTGGTTCTCTAATTTATGATTCCTAATACTTAGTTGTGCAAGAGGATTTGAGACAGAAACAGGGCTGTAAGAGGCAGAATTGCAGCAGATAGCCTGATGAGAGGGGAGGATTGCTAGACTCCAAGAAACAAAACTAATCTACATCATTGCAAAATAGCAGATGTTTCTAATTACAACCTTGTGTCTTCAAGAACCGGTTAAATTATATCGACAGTCCTTTGTGACATAAAGCTTTTTGAGAAGGATTTTCTACAAAATGGTCAAAATGAAGCCTTGGTGTCCAAAATCAGTTAAATATTGCTTATATAGGGAAGTCATTTGTGTAATTCTTATAACTGTGAAGTTACAATAAATCCTTTTTCCAGAGTGAGGGTAATGTTGGATTATGGATATAAATAGTGAGCCTGTTAATACTGGCTCTGCTGCCTCAGTAAACTGAGAAGAATAATACTACTGCACAGAGGTGATGTGGGATATTTGAAGGAGTTGTGGAAAATGGAAAGTCCTATATAGTTGTAAGCTATCAAGATGATGACAGTTAGAAAACATGAATGGCTACATTCTCCCAAGAAAAGCTCTCCCTGTGGAGATGAGCTACAGAAACTGGAAGAGCTCAACATTAAAGAACTAGAAGAACATATGGGAAGGCCAGAGGTTAACTTCTCTGTGGATGATGAGGTAGCTGGACTGATCTACTTTCCAAAAGTTAAGAAGTGATCACAGAGATTCTTCCAGGGATGAGAAAATGGGACCACTCTCTGAATCAATACTGAGATATGATGTGTCATGAATGCAGGTAAAACCACGGCTGTCCAAATAGGATGGAGCTTTGCGACCGCAAGGGACCAGCTGTTGCATTCGCTCTCCCCATCTTTGTTCTGCTTTCCCTGCTCACTTCTAAAATGAGGGAAAGCCAGGATCTGTGTAATATCTTTCTTGAGCTATTTTCAGTTGTATTTTATATCTATTCCTGGGTTGGAAAATTGAGGCCTTCTGCTGTTTTTCCTGTTTTCTGTGGTCAGGCTTCAGTATTTTTCTACCTCTTTTTAAATCCCCTTGATGAACTTATACTTAAAAAACAAAAGTTGCTTGTTGCAGGAATATTCCAGTTGGTTTCAGAGAGGGAGCAAGACAAGTTGGATATCACGTGCCCATATCTCTCACGTGTGTGCTAACTGAATTTCTACATGCCCTCAAATCACCTCATGTTTTGCAAAATTGTTATGTTGGAATCAGCAAACAGTTAGAAAATGTGCTATATTTCAGTGTGGCAATTTTATATTCTCTTGTCTATTACTGAAACAAATTATTTCCCACACATTTTGATCACATTATAGTGGTGCTAGTCACATTGTTGTGTTAAGGTGGCCTGAGCATTCCCACGATAAATTTTGTTTGTCAAGCTCTTGTAACTTGGCTACAAAACTCTACCTCGAGTTCAAGACTTGCTTTAATCCCAGAGCCATCTAGGAAAGAAAATAAATTTATCTTAAGTTGGATACAATGTTAGCAATAAAATAATTAACAGTGTAAACCTCCTCCCATTGCTCAAATCTTGTTGCTATTTTTCAACAACTCCAATCCCGAAAACATCATTTTTTGAATTTAATAAATTCTCTCATTCTGTATGAAATTTCATATAATTTGGAAGTTCATCTTTAGGTCAGAGAAGGATATTTTATCTCTGCAAATAAACCAATTAAATATCTGGGTGAGAAAATTCTATTTTTTTAAAGTTTCTTATTTTTAACTAAGTCGTTTCCTAAGGGTTACACAATGGAAGGACAGAGAGGGCCGCCAAGAGCCCTGGAGGCACCATTTGTTCTGATGCTGTCTTTTATCAATTTAAGAAATAAAGCCACAGAAATCCTGCTTCACTTGCCTTTCCTCTCTTGAGTTGATTATTATTATTCTTTTTCCTTTCTAAAGTTTTAGTTCAAATTCTTGTTATTTTGATAGAAAGGGAGTTCTGGTGATAAAAGTGCATAGAAAAGTGCATAAAAAGTGCATAGCTACAGATCAAATTCACTTTGTAAAAATGTCTCTTTAGAGATTATCAGTAAGTGAGCCAAGGTGCTGTAGAAGTGAAATGCTTTCTCGGTTGAACTGTCTTTCTACATAAGTTTAATTTTTGAACTGCCAATTTGTCTGCACGCCTCCATTTTTTACTTACCCACTTGATGATAACTTGGGTGACCCTGAGGCTTTTGTTAAACTTACATTCAGAGACCAAGGCTCCAATCAGGGACTCACTCGGCTCCACTGGGGTTGTTTCCTACTCTCACGGACTTCAAAGAAAACGGAGCCCGGAGAAAGATAGCACATTGGGGTTATCTGAGCCAATTTTTAAAAAATCAAGAATATCATGCAATATACCCAGGTAACACATCTGCACCTGTACCCCCCTGAATCTAATATAGAAGTTGAATTAAAAAAAAAAATGTCCGGGTGCAGTGGCTCACGCCTGTAATCCTAGCACTTTGGGAGGCCAAGGCGGGCGAATCACGAGGTCAGGAGATCGAGACCATCCTGGCTAACAAGGTGAAACCCCGTCTCTATTAAAATTACTATATATATATTATCCGGGCGTTGTGGCGGGTGCCTGTAGTCCCAGCTACTCGGGAGGCTGAGAGAACCCTGTAAGCGGAGCTTGCGGTGAGCTGAGATCGCGCCACTGCACTCCAGCCTGGGCGACAGTGCGAGACTCCTTCTCAAAAAAAAAAAGAATATTTTGGGGTAGGGTTCTTGGGAAGAACCAAACTATGCACAACTTCTAATCACCTTCAAAACCTTTAATGAGAAAGTTTCATTTTAGTAAGTTCCATCTGAATTGAATGCCAATCAGTTGGAAAAATAGCAGATGTGTTATGAGACCTCTAAGCTAAATGTGCTTCCTGAAAAAATGCCCACATTCGAGGCTCTGTAAATGTAGTAAGGAATACGCAGTGAGAAGAGCAGAAGAGAAGCCCTGTCTTCACCTTGTTGGGTCATTCTTATTAAGTTGCTATATTTCTCTGAAAAACAGTTTGTGAAAGTTTCTCTCTACATAAAATAAGAAAAGGAAGCTATCATAATAATATTTTTAAAAAATTGTTTAATACAGGGACTGGCAAACATTTTCTGGAAAGGGGCAGATAGGAAATATTTTTGGCTTTGCAGGCTGCATGGTCTCTGTCACGACTACTCCGTTCTGCCGATGTAGAGTGAAAGCTGCCGTAGACAATATGTAAATGAATGGACGTGGCTGTGTTCCAGTAAAACTTTATTTACGGAAAGAACCAGTGGCTCACAAACCAGTTTGGTGACTTTGGTTGGAATGTTTGCATTCTTATTATGTGACAGGTACCACTTCACTGCTTTACATACATGAATATACCTAATAAGGTGGATACTATTATTGTCATCAGTTTATGAATGAGGAAGCCAAAGTTCAGAGAAATTGATCTACTTGCCCAAGGACATATAGCTAGTAAATGACAGAGCTGAGTTTGAGCATGAAGTGTACCTCTGTCAGCCTCCAATCTCTTACATTTTTCTTTTCTTCTTTTTTTTTTTTAGACAGATTTGCCTTCCCACCTAAAAGCTAAAAGCTTCCACAAGGGACTTGTAACAACCTAGGAGTATTAGCCGGGTGTGGTGGTGCATGCCTGTAGGCCCAGCTACTCAGGAAACTGAGGCAGGAGAATCGCTAGAACTCGGGAAGCGGAGGTTGCGGTAAGCCCAGATCGCACCACTGCACTCCAGCCTGGACAACAAGAGCGAAACTCCGTCTCAAAATTAAATAAATAAGTAAGTAAAAATAAAAATAAAAAAAGACTCAGGAGTAAATACCAGGAAATTTGATGTAAATCTTACTAACTCCAACTGGTGAGTGATATAGAATAGCATTCAGAGTAATTTGTCACAGAACATATTTTCCAGATGATTCTTGGAATTTAGCTTGGTAATATGGATAATTTGCTTTTTCTGATATTTGATTATACTTGTTCCACTCATATTTTAGCTTAAAGGGGTATTCCTCTTCTCTCCAAATATATTTACTAGCTTTCCCACATTTTCCCCCTCCCTTGAAAGCAAGAATACTACTATTAAAATGCACTACTTACTTGAACTTCTCTTTTGTAAGTGAAAAAACTCAAAGCATTTTTTTCTTTTACCCCTTCAAGAGGTAAAATTAAAAAGCAGTGTTTCATAAATGGAAACAAAGAGAAAACCTTGGCAAGCACCACTGAGGTGATGAATTGTAATTCAACATGAATGTCATTCCCATCCTCTTGTGTGATTTGACAGTTACTGAAGGGCTTGCATCTTTAATTGTATGGCGTTTGTGATAATAAAAGTGTATGCATTTTTACAATAAGATTGTTGGATTGTTACTCAGGCAGAACAGTTCATTTGATGAGACTTAGCAGTATACTGAGATTCCAAGTTGGTTCATCTCCATTAAGGAGAGGAGAGCTCCCCCTATACCTCATGTTTTCTATCTGGCTCCCAGGGCAGGCTAAGACTGAATGGAAAAATAGTGGAATATTGACTGACAAACATTTTCTGGGAAGGGGCAGATAGCAAATATTTTTCACTTTGCATGCTACACGGTCTCCATCACAAATAATCAACTCGGCTGACGTAGCATGAAAGCTGCCATAGACAATACGTAAATGGTGGATGTGGCTGTGCTCCAATAAAACTTTACCAGAAACCTGGTGGCTCACAATCCAAAGTTTGGTAACTTTGGTTGGAATGTGTGCATTCTTATTTTGTGACAGGTACCATTTAGCAGCTTTATATACATTAGTATGCCTAATGTATGTAAAACGTAAATATAAAATGTAAAACTCTCACATTTTCAGTGTAGTAGAACCAATAATCACACTTTTCTTTAGGCTGCCTGTAGTTTATGATGTTCTTCTCAACTGTTCTCTTAGATTTCCAAGAAGATCTTAGCACAGGGTCGCTGAAAGGGAACATGGGCTCCAGAGAAAGTCTTGTAGTGCAGCAAATATTCCCAGTGAGCCTGACCTAAGCAGTGTGAAGTTTCCCAATTGAAAGGTTACCTCTTAATCAATCAGATCTAGAAGGGCGCAAAACAGACCCCAGGATTTGAGCTTTCAGAACAAAACCATCCACTCATGTATGTGCAGTGCTATGGCTAGAACTCTTGGGCTATCTTTTTGTAGGATGGAGCCATTCTGGCTTCTGAAGCTTGCCCTTGTATTTTGATTGGGGTCATGAATGTTTTTTGGACAATAAACGTCCTTGACAATTCTCTGGAGGTCTTCTTGGATTATTAACTCTGTTGAAGGTCTGATTAAGCCAAATCAGCATTTGTAGTTCATTTTCTGGGAGTAGCAATGCAGTGATGCAGGTGTATAGTTGCCACTAATATTATCATCATCAAGTGGTCATTAGTGACCCATTGGGGACAGCACTATGCTAGGCATCAGTGCTATCCAGCTGTCTTTCCAGAGTCTCTCACTTCCAGAAACCTCCACATTCTGGTGTCCCCAAGCTAATCTCTCATTTTTATTCTCTACCTAAGCCTGGCCCCTCCAGGTTTGTTACGGGGTCTCTGTCTTTTCATTTATCTAACCCAGATATGCACGTGTTGCTTGTGTTGGAGTAAAGTCTCATCAGGTTGTTTTTAGGAAAATTAACCTTACTTTTTAAATCATAATTAGGTCTGAAAGAGGGAAAACGAGATTACGTTTCTTCTTCTTTTTTTTTTTTTCTAACTAAGAATGCCAACTATCAGACACTAGGTTGAATTATAGTTCTCCAGGACAATCAGTTAATATATGTATAATATTAAAGTACATGGTTACAAAGGGGTAACAGTAAACTTTTGAACTCTTAATGTTTCAAGAGGAATTCTTTACAAATGAACTAGAAAGTACATGTTTATGATAACAGGATATTTAGAGACACCAAGGCAAAGATGTGATATTTGAATTCCTGAATTGTCTGGAGAGTTCTCTTAATTATCTACTTATTGATGTAGAATTGATCTTCTAAAAAACTACATAGCTTATTTTTAGAAGCATTACTAGAGAGAGATAATTATACTCGTGTTTTTAATTTCTGGTAAAGTTGGCTGGAAAAGGATGCAATAAGAGTGAACATTTAATTACAATCCAGCAGCATAAAAATTTGCCATTTCAACTATCTATATGTTCTTTAGAAATACATTTTATTTTAATCTAATGTTTTGGTATGTTTATCATCAAATACATTTCTTCTAAATATACAACAGGGTCAGAGTTTTCCCTAGGACATTATACTATCCAGGGAAAATTAATGACAGAGTAACACAACCTCTGCCTCCTAGACCAAAAAAAAAAATTTTTATGTTTATGAAAGTAACATATGCAGTACTTCTCCCTTATTTACAGTCTTGCTTTCTATAGTTTCAATTACTCATGATCAACTGTGGTTCGAAAATATTCAATGGAAAATTTCAGAAATAAACAATTCATAAGTTTTAAGTTTTTCAGCATACTAAGTGGCATAATGAAATCTTGCATCATTCTGCCCTGGAAATGAATTCTGCCTTTGTCTGAATTCATCATGTAGACATGACCTGCTCATGAGTCAATTAGTAGCCATCTTGGTTATCAAATCCACATTCACATAGCTTTATTACAGTGTAAAGTTATACTTGTTTTATTTTACTAATAGTTATTGTTCTTAACCTCTTACTGTGCCTAATTTATAAATTAAGCTTTATCACAGGTAGGTATACATAGAAAAAAATGTAGCATATATAGGTTTTGGTTCAGGTATCCACTGAGGATCTTGGAATGTATCTTGTGAGGATAGAGGAAGACTACTCTATTCACTCTAGAACATTTGGAAATAGATTTTATATGAAATTATATTAAAATATCATTCATAATCCCACTGTCCATAAATAATCACTGTTACCATTTAATACATTTTTTTTCCAGTCCTTATCTATGCAGGCATAAATCAGTGTGCATGTATCAATGGGGTCACAGTAAGAATTTTAACCAGAATTTAACTTGTTTATATACTTTTTTTTTTTTTTTTGAGACAGAGTCTTGCTCTGTCGCCCAGGCTGGGGTGCAATGATGTGATCTCGGCTCACTATAACCTCTGCCTCCCAGATTCAAGCGATTCTCCTGCCTCAGCCTCCTGAGTAGCTGGGATTACAGGTGTGTGACACCACGTTCAGCAAATTTTTGTATTTTTAGTAGAGATGGGGTTTCACCATGTTGGTCAGGCTGGTCTCGAACTCCTGACCTTGTGATCTGCCCGCCTCGGCCTCCCAAATGCTGGGATTACAGACTTGAGCCACCACGCCCGGCCAACTGGTTTATATTCTTATCTGTACAGCTTCAACCTCCAATTGCAGCCCGCCAGCTCCACTCCCTAGTTATTTCTGGGAGTTCCTGGGATGTCCCAGATGAGTTCATAAATAGTTTTTCATGTACTTCTTTATTTCCCTTGTTGCCTTCTTCTGCTTCTTGTTCACTGCTGTATCCCTTAGCATCTAGAATAATGGCTGGCACAGAAAGCCACTGATACATATTAACTGCTGGGTGCATTTGCACATGCCTGTAATCCCAGCACTTTGGAAGCCCAAAGCAAGAGGATGGCTTGAGGCCAGGAATTCAAGGCCAGCCTGGACAACACAGTGAGATCTTGTCTCTCCAAAAATATTTTAAAAATTAGTTGGGCATGGTGGAGCGCACCTGTCATATCAGCTATTCAGGAGGCTGAGGCAAGAAGATTGCTTGAGCCCAGAACTATGAGGCTGCAGTTAGCTATGATTGTACCATTGCATTCCAGCCTGGATGACAGAACGAGACCCTGTCTCGATAAATAAATAAATAAACAAACAAACATTGAGGTTCTCAACAAATAAAAGTTTAAAAAATACTTCCACAGTGTCCCAACTGCTGGTGCTCTTTCAGGGGACACTGTTGTCCCACAGAGGGTGCAGTGTCCTCATGCTCTTCCTAAAGTTCTCACTCGGATGGACCAGTGCTTCACAAAGAGGTGTGAAGACCCCACTTCCCAGCTCTGTGCTTTGTCTCTCAAAATAGCAATGCACGGTGTAGGCCCCCACACCTCACAGAGTCCCTTTGAAAAGACTTTCTTTGGCTTCTGCCTGCAGTCCTCTCTGCATTGGACTCAGACCTGAGTCTATAGGGTTGGGAACCATGTCTGAAACATGGTGTCTCCTCCAATTTTGTGTCTGTATTCCCTCCTCTCCAAATGTTTTCATATAAGTGAAATTTGATTACAAGAGGAAAAAGAAATTACATAGTTGGTGCTCATTGAATATTTTTAAAAGGTGTGAACAGTGGACAAAACATTCCAATGACTCTGAGGTGTTTTGCCTGAGAAATGTCTGAGAAAGTGGGAGAAGGATAGTCCTATCTCATTTACCTTGGAAATAATAGTTGTGGTAGTAATAATACTAGATGTTTCAAGATCTTTTCCAGGTTTTGATGAAATTTTTATGTTTTAGGTTTTTAAATGTATTTTTGTTTGTTTGTTTTGGCATTGGATTAATTCAATTTCTTGGCTCATATAGTCACATTCTTTTTTTATGATTTATATAATCTATTTACTGATGCCAGATTTATCCCTTGATACAGAAGGAAAATTTAGCTTATGCAAGACAAAAGGAATCAAGTCCATTTTGATTTTCAAGGTCAATACTAAAGGGAGAAAAGTAATAAAAGTTTCAGTATTAGAAGCACAACAATTGTTTCTGTTCCTAGGACTTTGAAGTGTGGTTTCCTAATTAGAACCACAAAGTCGATGTCTTTCATAGACTGAAGACTTGGGGATGCCTTTCACCTTTAGAAAGCTGCTCCCATGGGTCCTCTCTGGGTCAGTGGAGTACTTTGAATAGAGCAAAAGTGAGGACGGTACTCAGAAAAGAAAGTCATCTGGGATTCCTCAGAATGATTTTGAAAACTATCCCGAATCTTCTTTTCCTTCGTTCCCAACATGAACTTAGTTCCTGGTTCATATCAGCCACTTTTCTGCTGCTCTGTGTCCTCTCATATTATTCCCAAGTTGGCACCAGGGCCATGGGAAAGATACCAGAATGGCCCTCCAGACCCTTTTCCTGAAGCTGCCGGTGCTCTTCGGAGCCTGGCTTCAGTCCCTCCTCTTCCTTGTTTCTGTCTCTATTGCCGCCCACCTCGAGTTTCCTTTCTCTCTGAACACCTCCAGCACTCACAGTCTGTCTCACATTATTTGGCAAATAGCAAATATTTGTTATTGGTCAAAGCCATTGCCTGGGAGTCAAGATATTTTTGTTTTAGTTCATAGGTTATATCGCATTTTCAATTTGGGGAATCTTATTTTTTCATATAAAAAATATAGGAGTAGGTAAGCTATGTCTAAAACGGCTTTTAGTTTAATTCCATTACCTCTGCTGCTCAAGCAGATTTGAATTGCACATAGGACCATAACTGAGATTTCTACCCTCTTCATGCCTAACTGAAAGCTGGGTGCAAAGAAGAGCACAAAAAGTGAATACTTAGTGACTGATTCAAATCCTCAGAAAGTGCAAATATTTTAGTTTTTTATTCTCCTATGAATAGGAACTATAATGTCAAACATTTATTGCTATGTTTTAGACTCATTCTAAAATTAGCCCAAGGTTTCCTATATTTCCTGCATCCAATGGAACTGGGTATTACTCTGTTTTTACACTGCTGACAAAGGCATACCTGAGACTTGGAAGAAAAAGAGGTTTAATGGACTTACAGTTCCACAGTTGTGAGGCTGGGGAGGCCTCACAATCATGGCAGAAGGCAAGGAGGAACAAGTCACGTCTCACATGGATGGCAACAGGCAAAGAGAATATATCAGCAGGGGAAATGCCAGATGCTTATAAAAGCATCAGATATTGTGAGAACTCACTCACTATCATGAGAACAGTATAGGGAAAACCTCCTCCCTGATTCAGTTATCTCCATCTGGCCCCACCCTTGGCACATGAGGATTATTACATTTCAAGGTGAGATTTGGGTGGGGACACAGAACCAAACCATATCAAACTGTAAAATGAGAATTCGTGGTCATAAGATGACTCTGAACTCCTGTTAAAATTTTAAGTATCTTTTTCTTCATTACAGAGGTTCTCAAATGGGGCAATTTTATTCCCCAGGAGACATATGTGGCAATGACTGGACATTGTTTTGATTGTCACTACTGGGGAAGTATCACTAGCATCTAGAAGGTAGGGGCCAGGGATGCTGTTAATCATCCTGCAATGTATGGGACAGCACCCTACAACAAAGAATTATATAGTTTAAAATATTAATAGTGCCACACTTGAGAAAGTCTACTATATAATACTCCTACTGGTGGTGGATATTTTGTCTTATTTGTATTTGTTTTCTAGCGATCAATGCTTGTTTCTCACGTTCTCCAAAAACTGATCTAATCCTTTCAGCTTAACATTACTGTTAGGTACATTTCATGGAACTAAAATTATTTGAAAATTGATAATGTATGTGGAGATTTTATTTTGTAATTTTTTTAACAATTAGAAAATTTAATTAACCAGAACAATCACCGTTCTAACCAATAAGTTTCAGAATTAGAATCCATAACACCATAGTTTTCTGTACATTGAGCCTACAAAATGTTATTCATAAACAGTAATATAATCGCACCCTAATGGACTCTCTGAAATTGACATTTTCCTCTGAAGTCAAGTTTAATTATGATAAATAAGTTGCATGAATACCTGAAGCACATTTCCAGATGCGAAGATGAAAGAGTGATGATATACTGTTTCTCAGAAACTGAATTAGTGAGTGAAGAGAGAAGGAAAGGGGAAACATATGATGTTTACGTAGTCACTGTTAATATTTTAACTTTCTGAACTTCAGCTTTGAGTATAGCATGGGTTTTAAAAATTTATTTGAAGATTTAGTTTTTTTTTCTTTTTCTTTTCTTTTTTTGAGACAGAGTCTTGCTCTGTTGCCCATGTTGGAGTGCAACAGCACGATCTCTAATCACTGCAACCTCCACTGCCTGGGTTCAAGCAATTCTCCTGCCTCAGCCTCCCAAGTAGCTGGAATTACAGGCGCCTGCCACTATGCCCAGCTAATTTTTGTATTTTTAGTAGAGACGAGGTTTCACCACATTGGCCTGGCTGGTCTCAAATTCCTGACCTCAAGTGATCCACCCAGGTTGACCTCCCAAAGTGCTGGGATTACAGGTGTGAGCCACTGTGCTCAGCTGAAGATTTCATTGTTATTTGCCAAAGATGGTATAGACATTTAAAAGCTGCCAGTTCCTAGATTGATTGATCCATTCAATCCATCTATCATTCAATCAACCAACCAAACATGTATAGATTGCTCTCATGTACAATCTTTTTTTATTTTTTTTTAGCAGAGTCTCACTCTGTCACCAAGGCCAGAGTGCCGTGGCGGAATCTAGACTTACTGCAACCTCCACTTTCCAAATTCAAGCAGTTTTCCTGCCTCAGCCTCCCAAATAGCTGGAATTACAAGTACACACCACCATGCTTGGCTAATTTTTGTATTTTTGTAGAGACAGGGTTTTGCCATGTTGCCCAGGCTGATCTCCAACTCCTGACCTCAAGTGATCCACCCACCTTGGCCTCTGAAAGCATTGACATTACAGGTGTGAGCCACTGCCCAGCCTCTCATGTACAATCTTCTATGATAGATAAAGACTAAGGAACAAGGATTCTGTTCTCTAGGAGTGTACAGGCAATTGGGACAGATTTAAGACATATCTGTGTATATCTCTAATACAAAAAAGAATTTTTTAACGTTTATGCAAATAAGATGCAAATAAGTGTTCTTGTAGTCCAGAGGAGGAAAGGTAATTTCCAACTGGTGATTTTGGTGGGGGAAGATATGTTGAGGAAGAACTTTGAGATCAGAAAATATGAACAATATATAGATATATGAAATGTTCCTTTGGCCCAGTAGTCTTTGCTCTTCCTGACCAGTATCAAAACCACTATTAACTGTGTGTGGAACTTCTCAGAGCCTCCGATATGCTAAGTAAACTTCAAGAGAAGGAGATATTATGTAGCACATCTCAAACGTGTTAGTAAATGTATCACTTTATTTATTTGTCAGGATGTAAGTTCCACAGGCCACGTTTCAGAAAATGCTATTTTACTCTATAGAAGCTGGGTGAATGTGGAAGAAAACAGGCCTCTGGATAATTTTGAAATCACATTCAGGGAAGAGGAAAAGATGTAACAATTTTCATGTGACTGAAATTGTGCTGCGTCCTGTATGTAACCACTTGCATGGGCTACCAAAAAGCTCCAGCCCAAGGAAGGGGTTGGTTTTGAGACCAAGGATGAGCAGGCTGTTGGGTGTCATGGGGGCTATGTGTTTCATGTGACAGATACACACCAAGAATTCATTTAGCTCCATAGTAACATGGAGACTGGCTGCCTCACTTAGCCGACTCATTTCCTCTTATGAAACTTGAACAGTACACGAAAACCAGGTTCCAGGCATCCCCCCAACACCCCTCCTTTTTTTCCATTTTCAGGATTAGAAATTTGATCTTTGGAATTATGCTTTTTTTCTTTCTTTTTAAAATAAAACAATGGTGGCAGGTTCGGTATGGAATGCTTCTGTAATTGTAAATAATTGTTTCATATATTGGCAATGGGGCATACTTAGAATTGAAGGGTCCCTAGGTCAAAATGTGGAACCCATTCAGACAACATCAAAGCCTTCTCTGTTCTCTCCAGAGGGCAGAGAGCAGATACATCTGCTTGATCCAACACATACTTTTCTTGCAACCAACCAGTCGTTTATTGCTTTAGCACACACTGACAAGCAATGAGACAAGACAGGGACAGAGGAGGCAGCTTGCCAAGGGATAGGGCCCTGAGCATCTGTAAGGGAGCATTACAAAATCACAGAACACTAAAGCTGAAGGGAACTTACTGATTCCCATAAAAGAATCAGCTTCCCTAGACAAGATGGGGGGAAACTGAGGCCAAGAAGTCCAAGTGATGTTCCTTAATTAATCAAGCAATAAAATCAGATTCTGGGCTCAACATCTCAGTCCTAAATCAGTGTCCATTTTTCTGCATCACAAATTAGTTTGGATTTCATTATGCAATACATTATCTACTCTTGGCTTTTTTACTTTTAGTTTGTTTGAGAGTAAATTGGGATTCCCTGCTATCCTTTCCTCAGGCATGACCTTTGGAGGTTTCTAATTAGAAATAGTAGATGGTTCTGGCATTTGGATGGAGTGGAACACAAACAGATCTGCAACAGAGATTCAATTTTGTTGGAAACTCACTGAAGTTGCAAAATGAAAGACGAAATTGCCAGGTAGAAATGTGTTTGGTGTTTTAGTGAATCCAGAATGCTGAGAAAGAGTTGAAAAATTTGGACCAATCTCCTCATTGCTTGGCTTGCTCAGCCCTGCTCAGTACTACAGGAAAGTTTGGTGGAAAAAACTGGAAAGAGGCTTAGTCTATAAATATCCCAGCCGAGTCCACCAAAACAATCTTGGGCTCATGCTTTTATTCTCAATATATCCATGACCCAATTAGCAAATGTTTACTAAGCAACTACTGTGTGCTAGGCAGTGGGAATACAATGGCTTTAGAGATGCTCTCTCCCCTAGCAGGTTGTCTTCTAGCATGGAATTTCCAGGGGCCTGGCATGGTGGTTTGTGTCTGTAATCCCAGCACTTTGGGAGGCTGAAGGGGGAGGATTGCTTGAGCCCAGGAGTTCAAAAGTAGGCTGGGTAACATAGTAAGACCCTATCTCTACAAAGAATATAGAATTAGCTGAGCATGGTGGCATATGCCTATAGTCTCAACTACTCAGGAGGATGAGGTAGGAGGATAGTTTCAGTCTGGGAGGTTGAGGCTGTGGTAAACTGTGATAGTGCCACTGCATTCCTGCCTGGGTGACACAGTGAGACCCTGTCTCGAAAAAAAAAAAAAAAAAAAAAAAAAAAGAGGCATTTCCAGGGGACTTCTAGAAATCATCCTTGACCTGCAGTTCAAGGACACTATAGCAGATGTTCAGGTACATCCTTCACTTGCGGAAGGGAACTTGAACTCAGCTCACAACAGAAGTTCAAACGTCAGTACTCTGGTCTAGTGCACTGGGGTGCCAGGGGTGGAAGTTGGGAGTCAGAGATCAAGGATCCCCTGAGAGAAAATCATCATGAGTGAAGACAGTGGGCCCAGCTGTTCAGATGGAACAATGTGATGATGGTCCGGATGTTGGAGAGAGTAGTGGTTTCAGTTTTGGTGTGAAACTACACTTGACCCAACCAATTCTCCATTCCTCAAGGGTGCTTAGTCCTTCCCAGCAGGTATTATGTTATTTACGTGTCTCTTTCTCCAACTAGACTGTAAGCCTCTTAAAGGCAAGGTATATATTTTAAATAATAGTAACTTTTGTTGTTTTTTCTCTTCAAAGGAAATGCACATTTATTATCAGACACTTGGAAAATACAGATAAGCAAAATGAAGCAATACAATGTTTGGAAAATTTCCATATACCTTCTGTTACTGATTTCTAAATAAATTACATTGCAGTTAGAGAACATGATTTTTATGACTTTAATATTTTCAAATTTATTGAGATTATTTTAAGGACAAAAATACAGTCTGTCTTGCTGACTAGCGTATGTGTACTTATAAAGACTGTGTATTCTGTTGTTGAGTGGGATGTTTTATAAATGTCAATCAGGCCAGATTGGTTCATAGTGTTGCTCAGGTCTTATATTCCCTTATGGATTCTCTGTTTACTTGTTTCGTCAATTAATGAGAGAGAGGTATTGAAATATACAACCCAAGTTGTGGCTTTGTCTATTTTCTTTTCAGTTCTTTTAGTTTTTGCTTCATGTACTTGAAGAAGCTCTGTTATTAGGTTCTAGTTCTTACTTTGGTGCTGCTGACCCCTGGGGCTGCACAGTTCAGGGTCTCATGGATCAGGGACAGGCTTTGAGTGTCTTGGTGAATACTATTGCTAATAAGAAATAATAAAGTAGGAAGCAGCACCTGATTTTGGTGCCATTCGATACCTTGTTTGAGGAGCCCCTCCCTTATTTTCAGAACCCCATCTCTGACTAACCCCTCCATGCCTTTGCTCCTCTCTGTGCTACATAGAAGCTCATTTAAGATTATTCTGTTAGATTTATTTAAAATTTTCCTTTCTTTTACCCCTCTCCAAAATGTCTGGTTCTATAGGGTTCAGATGAATGGCAACTGTAACTACTGTAATGAGATTAACAAACTCTAGTTCAAATGTTCTGTCAGACACAAGTCTTGAATCTATCTCAAGCAAGAAAGAAATACACTGAAAATATATACTGAGTAACACAAAATACAGAAGGAGAAGGTTTCTGAGCTCAGAAATGACAGAAACTAAGGAAGGCCAGTGAATTAGTCCATTTTCACGTTGCTATAAACAGCTACCTGAACACTGATATAAAGAGCTACTTGAGACAATGTCATTTCTAAAGAAAAGAGGTTTAATAAACTCACAGTTCCACGTGGCTGGGGAAGCCTCAGGAAACTTATAATCATGATGGAAGGTAAAGGAGAAGTGAGCACCTGTTTCAAAAGGCAGCTGGAGAGAGAGAGAGTGAGGTGGGAACTACCAAATCCTTTGAAACTATCAGAGCTCATGAAAACTCACTCACTATGAGAACAGCATGGGGGAAACTTCCCCCATTATCCAATCACCTCCCACCAGGTCCCTCCCTTGACACATGGGTGTCACAGCTTGAGATGAGATTTTGTTCGGGCCACAGAGCCAAACTATATCAGCCAGGCAGCAGGTACATAATTTAGAACATGTCACAGGAACAGCTGGTTGGAGTATGGCCACTGACCTGACTGCCCCTGAGCACACTGAGCTACAGCTGCTGGCCTCCTGCCTTTGAGCCACTGTCTCTGTCCTTTACATCATTCTTTCTCTATTCAAAAATCAAAGGAAGAAGCATCCAATTATCCAGGCTTAGGTTTTACACCTGTGTCCCCTTTACCAGAAAGTTGAGGAAGAGAATAATTTGTCCCCTAACTCCAGCTTCTGTAGTTGGATATGGGCCCAAGTCCTCAAGCAGAAAGCATGTTTACTTCTTGTGCTGATCCAAACCAGAATAATGTAGTAATTGAATAATAATTTAACCTTCCTCCTGATAACATATTTTAATAAGTGCATTCAAAACTTTAATGCAAAGTAGGGCCTAATACAATAACAGCAATGACTTCTCACAGCACAGTGGCTATCACACTTATTGACTCCCCTTTGACCATATCAAGTAATAACAATAACAATAAATTATAATTTAAATAATTTTTGCATAGTTTAAAAAGCATTCTTGTAAAAATTATCTCATTTCACCTTGATAATTTTCCTGAGTAACAGACAGTCTAGAATTTTGAGTCCTATTATACAGATGGAGAAACTGACACCTAAGGGGGTTTCACCTAGCCTGGAAGGGAGTAGAAACATGGTTTGAACCCATGATTCCTTTTGCTACATTCTGTTGTCTGTCACATGGAGCTGCCAACTTTTGATAACCCTAGTTCACACTAAGAACCAGAAAACAACTTCAAAAAACTCAGTGTCTAAAAAGTTGGTCTTGTTTCTAGCAATGGTTCTCAAATATTGGTCCATGGACCAACGGAGTCAGGTTCACCCGGAGCTTCTGCTGCACCCCATCTTCAGTCCTTCTCCCAGGTGTTTCCCTTGAGGCCACCATTTTTAATACTTTTAACTAAGTGTCTTAGTCCATTCATGCTGCTATAACAAAGTACCTTAGACTGTGTACTGTATACACCTTGTAAGTTTATTGCTCATAGTTATAGAGGCTCGATAATCCAAGATCAAAGTGCTGGCAGGTTCAGTGTCCAGTGAGGGCCTGTTCGCTGCTTCCAAGATGGTGCCTTGAACACTGTTTCCTCTGGAGGAGACAAACACTGTGTCCTCAGATAGTAGGAGGGACAGAAGACAAAAGGGCATAGCTAGTTCCCTCAAGTCCTTTGATAAGGGCATCATCCCATCCATAAGTGCTCTACCCTCATGACCTAATCACCTCCCAAAGACTGGCTTGCCAGCTTGCTTGTTTCTTTCTTTCTTTCTTTCTTTCTTTCTTTCTTTCTTTCTTTCTTTCTTTCTTTCTTTCTTTCTTTCTTTCTTTCTTTCTTTCTTTCCCTTTCTTTCTTTCCCTTTCTTTCTTTCTCTTTCTTTCTTTTTCTTTCTTTCTTTTCTTTCTTTCTTTCTTCTTTCTTTCTTTCTTTCCTTCTTTCTTTCTTTCTCCTTCCTTTCTTCCTTCCTTCCTTCCTTCCTTCCTTCCTTCCTTCCTTCCTTCCTTCCTTCCTTCCTTCCTTCCTTCCTTCCTTCCTTCTTTCCTCCTTCCTTCCTTCCTTCTTTCTTTCTCTTTCTTTCTTTCTTCTAAAAAAATGTGCAGAACGTGCAGGTTTGTTACATAGGTATACATGTGCCATGGTAGTTTGCTGCACCTATTTATCCATCCTCTAAGTTCCCTCCCCTCACCCTTCATCCCCCACCAGGCCCTGGTGCGTGTTGTTCCCCTCTCTGTGTCCACGTGTTCTCATTGTTCAATTCCTACTTATGAGTGAGAACGTGCAGTGTTTGGTTTTCTGTTCCTGTGTTAGTTTGCTGAAGATGACGGCTTCCAGCTTCATCCGTGTCCCTACAGAGGACATGATCTCATTCCTTTTCACGGCTGCAGAGTATTCCATGGTGTATATGTGCCACATTTTCTTAATCTAGTCTATAATTGATGGGCATTTGGGTTGGTTCTATGCCATTTGTATTGTAAATAGTGCTGCAATAAACATACGTGTACACGTTTCTTTATAGTAGAATGATTTATATTCTTTTGGGTATATACCCAGTAATGGGATTGCTGCGTCAAATGGTATTTCTGGTTCTAGATCCTTGAGGAATCGCCATACTGTCTTCCACAGTGGTTAAACTAATTTACACTCCCACCAACAGTGTACAAGCGTTCCTATTTCTCCACAGCCTCGCCAGCATCTACTGTTTCTTGACTTTTTAATAATTGCCATTCTAACTGGTGTGAGATGTCTCATTGTGGTTTTGATTTGCATTTCTCTGATGATCAGTGATAATGAGCTTTTTTTTCATATGTTTCTTGGCCGCATGAATGTCTTCTTTTGAGAAGTATCTGTTCTTATCCTTTGCCCCCTTTTTAATGAGGTTGTTTTTTTTCTTGTAAATTTGTTTAAGTTCCTTGTAATTCTGGATATTAGACCTTTGTCAGATGGGTAGATTGCAAACATTTTCTCCCATTCTATAGGTTGCCTGTTCACTCTGATGATAGTTTCTTTTGCTGTGCAGAAGCTCTTTAGTTTAATTAGATCCCATTTGTCAATTTTGGCTTTTGTTGCAATTGCTTTTGCCATTTTTGTCATGAAGCCTTTGCCCATGCCTATGTCCTAAATGGTATTGCCTAGATTTTCTTCTAGAGTTTTTATGGTCCACGTTTTAATACTATCACTTTGAGTCTTAAGTTCCAACATATGAAATTTGGAAGGACACATACATTCAAACCATAGCACTGAATCTGTTTGTTTATTTCTTTCCTATTCTTCTGATGGTTATCTTCATGTTTACTGCTAAATTATGAATTATATACTTTAGCCATTCTCTACTGTCATCCTACCATATTAGGATTTAGCTCATAAATATTGCCTTTGATCTCCTTACCTGTTCCTAATACAAAGATATGACTATTTTTGTTATTTAATTGATTACACTTGTAAATGTTGACTGATAATGACATTTGAATCCACATTTTGTACAATGAAGAAAATCGTGTCCTTTCTTAACAGTTTTCCTCTCCCACTTTCAGCTTCCAACTTTTCAGAGCTATACTTTTATGTTCTTAAGGTTGATAGTATTGGTGTTTGTATCCTGTTTCCTAATCATTATTAAGAACTTTTTGTTTTAGCTATAAACTAGTTCTAAATATTTAAAATTAGAAAACAGTGTCTATATCATAGCAGTGTAAATATTGTTTACCTTGCTACACAAGAGATCCACGCAATCTGTTATGATAATGGTTTATTTCTTGTACAGCCTTCTGTTTGCATAGGACAGGGGTTCACAGAATGTTTCTATAATAGATAGTGAATATTTTAGGTTTTGTAGACAATATGTCCTCTGTTGCAATTCCTTTTCAATATTGCTACTGTGGTGTGAAAGCAGCCAGAGACAATATATGAATGAATGAACATGGCTGTGCTCCAGTAAAACTTTATTTACAAAAATAGGCAGTCGGCTGGATTGAGTCAGCAGGTCATAATTTGCCCACCCTGAGTGCAGGAAACTCTAGTTGCCTTTCTATTTTCTTTAGCATTCACCTTATCCCATTCTTAACTTTGTCAGATGTCTCAAAGAAACTATTAAGTCTGTGAGATTCTCTTGTTTAATCTGTCTCTGCAGCATCTGCTTTAAATTCTGCTAGGATTGGGACTTACGGCTTTCTTTGTGCTTGTTGTCCAGCTATCATTCATTCAATTATTTATTTGGCACCTTCTTTTGGAGTACCTACAATATATTAGGCAACATTCTAGCTCAGAGGTAGCCTTGGGTCAGGTTTAGTATTACTTTGTAAAGATAATGCAATATGGTAAGTTTTATATACTTGTTTTTGTGTGAATATCAGCTGTAATAAAGCAAAGTAATTATATCTAAAACATATACATGTATAATAACAATGGCTAGCATTTATTAGGTTTTGATTATAGTATAATAAGTGTTTTACATGAATTATTATCCTATTCCCTCTCTTAAGTCCTCATCACACTTCTGGGAAGACATTGGTATTTGGGAGGACAGGTAGTTACTTCTAATATTTTTTAGGATAATGGTCAACCAGTTAGTATAAAATACATAATTTTGGAATTCTTATAAAGTAAAGAAATTAATAAGATGGTCTCTGCAAGGAAATTGGACCGTTAGCAGCAGGAACTACAAATTTGGTGGTCCAGGAATAAGACGATGATATTAGTTTGTGACTTTAATTTCATCTAGATGGCTATAGGACCTTTAAGGAATGTATTGACATTAACAGCAAGAAAATAAAATCACCAGCCATGATCTGTAAGCTCTATCCTACCACTCAAACATTCATTCCCCTGCTTAGTCATCTTTTCATTTGGCTTTATCTTAAAAGGTGAGTGTCATCCTAGACAATTGTTTTATAGGTCACCAATTCTTGTTTTTTCATCAGACCAACTCCACAATTGTTTGATTGGGGAATCTGATAATTTTTTTCATATTTTCATGCAGACCAACAATGGTTAGTATCAGAGCTGATTTTATCCACAGTGGGATGAGTCTCTCATTACTCAGTTGCTTGTTATTGGTGATTATAACTCCTCTTTCCTCCCTCTTCTTCCTTAAATTTAGAGATCCCAGTACTTAGGGCAACTCTGGTCACTCCACTTGCATTTTTGAACTTCCTCCAGCCAAATTACTAAAAGAATGTATTCCTGAAGCAATTGCTCTGGTGATTACAACGATTTTGCCTTGTTCTAGCGACAGGTGTTAGGACCAGGGCAATCATGACTCACTGGAAAAAAAAATCCTAAATTGAATGCTGCCCAGGACCTAGGCATTCAGGCTCTCTGGGATTTGCTGTTCTTATTAAGGCTGCAGGAAGGAGGTTTTGTTATACTTGTCACCACCTGTTTAACTACACGCTCCCTCCAGATTGTTTGTCTGTCTGGCCTGCCTAGACCCCATCTCCTAAGCTGGGGAATTGATATGTTCATTTAGATCCTTCTTAATTGCTGAGGAAAACAGAGCCCCTGGGTTCTGCCTGGTTCAGTAGCCCTGCAGAGCAGCATGGCTGGGCTTGCATTCAGGGGGGATCTTTCTGTTAGGGAGGTTAGCAATTCTGTGACCAGAGAGCAAATAACACTAAAGCTGTAAATACCTTAAATTTCTCTGACTTCCACAGACAAGATATTTTGGAACAATGTACCTTCAAGAACTTACAATCCCAATGAAAAGATAAGTAAAAAACTAACTGTAAAAGAGGTTCTCAGTGTGAATTAAGAATCCTTAGGTGAACAGTTTATATATATAATAGTATATAAATTTATATATATAAATAAAATAGTAAAATACTAAGTAATAATACATAACAAAATAATAAAATGATAATCACTAGTATTTCTTGAACACCTAATATATTAGTCCATTCTCACACTGCTATAAAGTATACTACCTGAGACTGGGTAAATATAAAGGAAAGAGGTTTAATTGACTCACAGCTCTGCAGGCTTAACAGGAAGCATGGCTAGGAGGATTCAGGAAACTTATGATCATGGCAGAAGGCAAAAGGGAAGCAGGCACCTTCTTTACAAGGTGACAGGAGGGAGTGTGTATGAGAATGAAGAAGTGCCACACTTTAAAACCATCAGACCTCATGAGTACTCACTCACTCTCATGAAAACTGTATGAAGGAAACTGCCCTCATGATCCAATCACCAACCACCTGGTCCCTCCCCTGACACATGGGAATTATTTATACAAGTCTAGATGAGATTTGGGTGAGGGCACAGAGCCTAACTGTATCACCTATCATATGCCAGGCTGTACCAAGTACTTTAATAGACTGTTTCATCATTGTTCAAGGTAGGTCCTAATACAATCTCTATTTTCAGAGGAGAAAACTGCATAGATGTCTTCTTTAGAGAAGTGTCTGTTCATATCCTTTGCCCACTTTTTGATGGCGTTGCTTTTTTCTTGTAAATTTGTTTGAATTCTTTGTAGATTCTGGATATTAGCCCTTTGTCAGATGGGTAGATTGCAAAAATTTTCTCCCATTCTGGAGGTTGCCTGTTCACTCTGATGGTAGTTTCTTTTGCTGTGCAGAAGCTCTTAGTTTAGTTTGATCCCTTGTCTATTTTGGCTTTTGTTGCCATTGCTTTTGATGTTTAGTCATGAAGTCCTTGCCCTTGACTATGTCGTGAATATTATTGCCTAGGTATTCTTCTAGGCCTTTATGGTTTTAGGTTTAACATTTAAGTCTTTAATCCATCTTGAATTAATTTTTGTATAAGGTGTAAGGAAGGGATCCAGTCTCAGCTTTCTGCATATGGCTAACCAGTTTTCCCAGCACCATTTATTGAACAGAGAATCCCTTCCCCATTTCTTGTTTTTGTCAGGTTTGTCAAAGATCAGATGGTTGTAGAGATGTGTTTTTTTCTGAGGCCTCTCTTCTGTTCCATTGGTCTGTATACCTGTTTTGGTACCAGTACCATGCTGTTTGGTTACTGTAGCCTTGTAGTATAGTTTGAAGTCAGGTAGAATGATACCTCCAACTTTGTTCTTTTTGCTTAAGATTGTCTTGACAATGTGGGCTCCTTTTTGGTTCCATGTGAACTTTAAAGTAGTTTTTTCCAATTCTGTGAAGAAAGTCATTGGTAGCTTGATGGAAATGGCATTGAATCTATAAATTACTCTGGGCAGTATGGGCATTTTCATGATATTGATTCTTCCTATCCACGAACATGGAATATTCTTGCATTTGTTTGTGTCCTCTTTCATTTCATTGAGCAGTGGTTTGTAGTTCTCCTTGAAGAGGTCTTTCACATCTCTTGTAAGTTGGATCCTAGCTATTTTATTCTCTTTGCAGCAATTGTGAATGAGAGTTCACTTGTAATTTGGCTCTCTGTTTGCCTATTAATGGTGTATAGGAATGCTTGTGATTTTTGCACATTGATTTTGTATCTTGAGACTTTGCTGAAGTTGCTTATCAGCTTAAGGAGATTTTGGGCTGAGACAATGGGGTTTTCTAAATATACAATCATGTTATCTGCAAACAGGGACAGTTTGGCTTCCTCATTTCTTAATTGGATACCCTTTATTTCTTTCTTTTGCCTGATTGCCCTGGCAAGAACTTCCGACACTATACTGAATAGGAGTGGTGAGAGAAGGCATCCCTGTCTTGTCCCAGTTTTCAAAGGGAATGCTTCCAGTTTTTGCCCGCTCAGTATGATATTGGCTGTGGGTTTGTCATAAATAGCTCTTATTGTTTTGGCTACATTCCATACCTAGTTTATTGAGAGTTTTTAACATGAAGGGCTGTTGAATTTTGTCGAAGACCTTTTCTGCATCTATTGAGATAATCATGTGGTTTTTGCTGTTGGTTTTGTTTGTGTGATGGATTACATTTATTGATTTTCCTATGTTGAACCAGCCTTGTACCCCTGGGATGAAGCCAAATTGATCATGGTGGATAAGTTTTTTGGTGTGCTGCTGGATTCGGTTTGCCAGTCTTTTATTGAGGATTTTTGCATCGATATTCATCAGGGGTATTGGTCTAAAATTCTTTATGTGTGTGTGTGTGTCTCTGCCAGGCTTTGGTATGAGGATGATGTTGGCTTCATAAAATGAGTTACAAAGGATTCTCTCTTTTTCTACTGATGGAAATAGTTTCAGGAGGAATGATAGCAGCTCCTCTTTGTACCTCTGGTAGAATTCAGCTGTGAATCCATCTGGTCCTGGACTTTTTTTGGTTGGTAGGCTATTAAGTATTGCCTCAATTTCAGAGCCTGTTATTGGTCTATTGAGAGATTCAACTTCTTCCTGGTTTAGTCTTGGGAGGGTGTATGTGTCCAGGAATTTATCCATTTCTTCTAGATTTTCTAGTTTATTTGCGCAGAGATGTTTAGAGTATTCTCTGATGGTAGTTTGTATTTCTGTGGGATTGGTGGTGATATCCCCTTTATCATTTTTTATTGCATGTACTTAATACTTCTCTCTTTTCTTCTTTATTAGTCTTGCTAGTGGTCTAGCAATTTTGCTGATCTTTTCAAAGTACCCACTCCTGGATTCATTGATATTTTGGAGGTTTTTTTGTGTCTCTATTTCTTTCAGTTCTGCTCTGATCTTAGTTATTTCTTGCCTTCTGCTAGCTTTAGAATTTGTTTGCTCTTGCTTCTCTAGTCCTTTTAATTGTGAGGTTAGGGTGTCAATTTTAGATCTTTCCTGCTTTCTCTTGTAGGCATTTAGTGCTATAAATTTCCCTCTACACACTGCTTTAAATGTATCCCAGAGATTCTGGTACGTTGTATCTTTATTCTAATCGGTTTCAAAGCACATCTTTATTTCTGCCTTCATTTCGTTATTTATCCAGTAGTCATTCAGGAGCAAGTTGTTCAGTTTCCATGTAGTTGTGCAGTTTTGAGTGAGTTTCTTAATCCTGAATTCTAATTTGATTGCACTGTGGTCTGAGAGACAGTTTGTTGTGATTTCTGTTCTTTGACATTTGCTGAGGAGTGCTTTACTTCCAATTATGTGGTCAGTTTTAGAATAAGTGAGATGTGGTGCTGAGGAGAATGTATATTCTGTTGATTTGGCGTGGAGAGTTCTGTAGATGTCTATTAGGTCTGTTTGTTGCAGAACTCAGTTCAGTACCTGGATATCCTTGTTAACCTTCTGTCTCATTCATCTGTCTAATATTGACAGTAGGTGTTAAAGTCTCCCGTTATTATTCTGTGGAAGTCTAAGTCTCTTTGTAGGTCTCTAAGGACTTGCTTTATGAATCTGGGTCCTCCTGTATTGGGTGCATATATATTTAGGATAGTTAGCTCTTCTTGTTGAATTGATCCCTTTACCATTATGTAATGGCTTTCTTTGTCTCTTTTGATCTTTGTTGGTTTAAAGTCTGTTTTATCAGAGACTAGGATTGCAACCCTTGTTTTTTTTTGTTTTCCTTTTGCTTGGTAGATCTTCCTTCATCCCTTCACTTTGAGCCTATGTGTGTCTCTGCATGTGAGATGAGTCTCCTAAATATAGCACAGTTTTAATTGTGATGTTAAGGTGTCAATTTTAGATCTTTCCTGCTTTCTCTTGTGGGCGTTTAGTGCTATAAATTTCCCTCTACACACTGCTTTAAATGTGTCCCAGAGATTCTGGTACATTGTATCTTTATTCTAATTGGTTTCAAAGCACACTGATGGGTCTTGACTCTTTATCCTTTTACATGGCTGGAAAAGAAGCAAGGCAGGGGAAGGTGCCACACACTTTCATTACTTACATTTATAAAAAATAAAAAACAGAGTAAAAATGATAATGAGCTGTATCTCATTAAAATAATAATTATTATTTGGTGAACTAATTGAAAAAAATTCTCATCTTATTAAAAGACGTGTGTCCAATAAAATTTTACTTTTTATGTTCAGTTTAATTATTCATTGAACTTTGTAATATATATGTTGTTTGGAACAATTGTATATTACCATTAATTTCAATGGCTACATCAATCTAGAAGAAATTATATGGATAAGAGGATTATGGATACAAGCAATTCAAAATAAATTCATATTTCAAATAACACGTATGTTAGTTGCAGAGCGTATTATAGGGTGATTAAAATAGCATAAATATATATTTATTTTGGCAAATTATGTGAGGGGCATTCTTTTTGATGCCTAAAAAAAGCAACGATGTAGCATGTATGTTAAATGTTCATTTATGTGTTTTTAAATAGTTGCATATCAAGTTGCTAGGGTATTTAACTTTCATTGGGCAAATTTATAAAAAGATGCAGCAGTTTTGATTTTAAATGTTGTTATTTACAATACACCGGAAACATCACCCTTTGCAATTACTTAAATTTATGATGAAAAACTTTAGAGGACATTTACAAAGTATGTGAATGGGTACTTAGCTTTCCATCTTTTGGTGAGTAAGCAAACCAAAAGTGGGAAGGTCATTGTTACAGAGAAAATGAAAAGTGCAATTTGGATAAGGTTGATGCTTTACTTACTGCAGGTAGCAAAGAGTAGTTGGGGAGAAGGATTAGCATACGTAATTTGCAGTACAACAGAAGTACCATAGAGGGGCGCTGGAAGACTGAGGGACAGAGAGGTACTTGACTGACCCAGCTGGAAGGGAAGTGGATCTTGGGTCAAGCGCGGGTAAAACAAAATGGCGACGGTTCGTCAAAGATGTTCAGCTGCACAAGGATATGATTGGATTCGTGACAAGGAATTGGTTTGGGGCAACAGATTTCCAGCGAGTCGGAACGGGAAGCTGTCCCAAGCACAGTTGGTGAGTTGGAGTGAGTGCCGATGGAGAGCAACCATGATGATTTCACTTGGGAGATGCTATAAGTCCATTCTGACAACTCATGTTTGACTCATGCAAAGCAGTCTGTGTGTCTTACGCATAGAAGTGAGAGCACCTCAGGATTTCCCATGCCACTTAGGAAGAGGAATGCAGTGTTGGTTGAAAATGAATAATGGGTGTGCTTACTGAAGACACCCAGGATCTCTTGGTGATTGTAATGATGCCTGTGTAAGCAAAAATTTACTTTCCAAAGGCAATCAGTATTTGGTTAAATCAACTACTGAACTTTTTAGAAAGAGTACTTTGTATTTCAGAGTCTCCTGGGTTTCTGGAAAGTAGGAGCTATCGTCCGTGAAAGTAGCAATTTAGGAGAATTCCTCCAGGATTTCACAAATGATGGTGCTGCAGAGACGATTTTCCATCTTGACGATTTTCCGTCTTGACCATTCAGGTCAAGTTGCAATTGTATACTACCAGCTTGTTTATTGGATTTGAGGCAGATCTGGCTAGTCAAATGCAAATCTAAAAACATCTCCAAGACAAAAATAACTGTTTAGACTCTCAATCATTTCACATTATCTAAACCCTGATTTCTACTCCACCTTCTTCCTTTCCTTCAGAAGCACAAGTGTTCATATCACTAATTTCTATTTTGTAAATATTCCAGTTTTCCCAGCAGCTACTCTTGCCTGTAGAGGAAAATCTAATTTTTTTTAATCTGGCATTTAGGGACCTTCACAGTTTACCTCAATCTATATTTCTTATTTTATTTTTATGGTGTCCTTATGTGGAGTCTCAGCACAGTCCATCTGCTTCTCTGCCATCTGAATATGACTTCAGGATATAGCGTGTGCCAGATTGAGATACAAAAGATGATTGGTGATCACTTTTAATAGGGCAATCAAGGAAGTTTTCAGAAAGAGATGACGTTTGAACTGGTTCCTGATTTGTTGGATTTCAAGGTATGGGTTTAGAGTGAAATACTGAGCTATTGGTGAGAACTTAGATGTGGCCCAGCTTTTTAGGAAATTTATTCCAATAAAAGTCACCAGGAAGCCAGGGACTATTTGTTTTGGTCTTTTCTTATTATATTCCATGCCGGTCAGGTAAAAGTGCCTCCATTAAATGTGTACTTAGGTGTCTTTCAACACATAGAGTTGTGAAGTAGGAACTTCCTGAATTTTGATCCATTAGTAGTCGGAATTTGATACAGGGGCACTTCTGTCTAGTATACTGTTTGAAACTAGGCCTCATAATTCCTAAGCCTCATAAACTTTAGAAAGCTTGGCCATCATGAAACTTAAACCCCAGATGGCCACGGATAGCCCCCCGATGTTCCCAGAACCCAAACAGAAAGACAATTCCGGGAAATAGCCTCATGAGGTCCCACCCTGATAACCTAGTGGGGTCCCACCCTGACTCAATGTCCCCGATGTTCCTGGAATCAGCAATTCCAGGAAAGAACCTCCTAAGGTCCCGCCCCAACCAATCAGAACAAGATACCTTGCTCAGGCCGTAGACAGACCCAATTACCACGCGCCTAAAGCTTTGTTTGAATTTCGCGCCCTAAGCTGTGTTTGAACTTGTGTTTGCCTATATAAACAACCTGTAACAAGCACTCCGGGTCCCAGGGCCAACTTAGAGCTTGGGACCCTAGCGCGCTAGTAATAAATAACTCTCTGCTGTGAATCTCCTGTCGGTGATCCTTCGCGGCGACCCCTGCCCAGGAGGGAATCGACAGTTCGGTTCCAACATGTTCATGTTGTATTATAATCAGAGAATGACTACATTACTATATCTTTCACCTGGAGCATTTTCACACAGGAGTTATCCAGACATCTCTTAGGCAAAGTGGTGATTCAGATTTTTTTTTTTTTTTTTTTTGAGACAGAGTCTCACTGTGTTGCCCAGGCTGGAGTACAGTGGCGTGATCTTGGCTCACTGCAACCTCTGCCTCCCAGATTCAAGCTATTCTAGTGCCTCAGTCATCCCAGTAACTGGGATTACAGTCATGCGCCACCACGCCTGGCTAATTTTTGTATTTTTAGTGGAGATGGAGTTTCGCCATGTTGGCCAGGCTGGTCTCAAACTCGTGGCCTCAAGTGATTCACCTGCCACGGCCTCCTAAAGTCGTGATTCATATCTTTATTGTCAATCTGGGATTCAGAAAAAAAAATCTTTAATCAAGAATCTGAGCGTATAGATCCTAGACCTAGCAGTGCCACTTAATGCTAATAAAAACAACAACAAAAACCTTCCCCACCCTGGTTTTCCCACCTGTGAATTTATATAGTAATAATTTTTTTTATTTTTAGGTGTACAGTGGAAATTAAATGTTAATATAGGCAAACATTTTTCCAATATATAAAAAAGCCTTAAAATGCAAAGGATCAAATTCCGAGCCTTTTGTTCTCTGTGAAGGTACAATTAAGAAAAATGAAAAAATATAAGTATGCAAATATGTTAGACGGTACAGGTGAAGTTCAGGACAGTCAGGACTTTGTTTTGCATTATATGTTCAGTTCACTTTACCGACATATAGAGAGTATGTGAACAGTGCAAGTGTATCTGTCACATATGTCTGTCACATACTGACATTGTTCACATACTCACTATATATTGGTAAAGTGAAGGGATGAATGATTGACCGGAGGCATTTAGGAGCCTTCTGCTAGCTGGCTTACCTGGCTGCCAAAGCTCTATATCTAGGTGACCGGCTGAGTGAAGTCTCCAAACTGTGTGTATTTTAAGGATATCTTGCTTCCACCTGCTTTTCTCCCTGTTTTGATAATACTAACAGTTAATGTTGCTTGAAGACCAAATATGTGCTACTTCTTTACATAAACCATTGGTAATCCCCACAACCCTGAAAAAGTGTTTATTCCTATTTAAATATCAGGAACTTATTCTCAGAGAGGCTAAATAACTTACTAAAAATGGTATAGCTAATGTATCTGTTTGGATGTGTTAGATTATGCTGTAATAATAAACAATCTCTAAATCTCAGTGTGATGGTTAATACTGGGTGTCAACTTGATTGGATTGAAGGATGCAAAGTATTGATCTTGGGTGTGTCTGTGAGGGTGTTGTCAAAAGGAAATTAACATTTGAGTCAGTGGGCTGGGAAAGGCAGACCGACCCTTAATCTGGTTGGGTACCATCTAATCGCCTGCCAGCTCGGCTAGAATATAAAGCAGGCAGAAAAATGTAAAAAGATGAGACTGGCCTAGCCTCCCAGCCTACATCTTTCTCCCATGCTGGATGCTTCCTGCCCTAGAATATCGGACTCCAAGCTCTTTAGTTTTGGGACTCAGACTGACTCTCCTTCCTCCTCAGCTTGTAGATGGCCTATTGTGGGACCTTGTGATCATGTGAGTTAATGTTTAATAAACTACCTTTTCTAAATAGATCTATGATGTTAGTTCTATCCCTCTAAGAGAACCCTAATACACTAAGTAACTTAAAATATAATGGTTTATTTTTTGTTTGTAATACATATTCACCGGGAATCAGCAGGACGGCCCTGCTTATTATACTTAGAGATCCAGGCTGCAGAGCAGCAACCATCACAAATACTCCTACACCAGAGGGAAAAGCATCTCTGGAGAGTGTCATACCAAAAACAAATGCGCTTTACTTAAAAGTGACATCCATCCCTTCTTTTCATCATACTTTGACTAGGATTAGTCATATGACACCACCTATCCACAGGTGGGCCAGGAGATATAGCTCTGCCATGTGTCTGGAGGATAGAGCCAGACATTTTGGAGGTGATGCAAATGACTACCAGGGCAAGTAAGTCAAAGACATGGTTTCTGAATCCAAAAGTATTTTACTACAAAGCCAGGTTTATTTCACAAAACCATATGGCTTTACTCAACTTGCCTAGAGTTCTGGGTCTGGGGAATATCCTTTTGACTTTCTGTTGCTTTTCAGTGAGGATTGTCTCCACCCTAAATTTTCATAGGCTGAGAATAACCCTTCCCTCTCAATTGTCGTACCAGAAAGTATGACCCCTTTGGCCTAAGGCAGATGAGGGCTTGAAAATCAGACCCTGGTGGGATATGGTACTTGTCCCTGTTCCTGCTATCTTCTGCCTCTGTATCTATGCACAAGTAGCATCAAACCACTTTCTGCTATTCCAGTCCCAGAGGTGCTAGAGTGACTTCTAGTACCAGAGCAGCTGGAGTGACCTAACAATTGGCTAGGTACATCCTGACCTATAGAAGATGTGTCCTGGGCCAAAAGCAGGACTTTTTCCTGCAAACTTGAATGGAGCTGATGACAGTGACCTGTCAACAGTGCTGTGACTGTAGTTTAGGGTCATTCACATTTCTCTCTTTATAGGAAGCCCATGGTAGGAGTTGAGAGTAGGCTGTCCAGCAAACAGCCCTGAATCAGAAGTCAGGAGCTTTGAAATCAGTCCTGGCTCTGTCATCACTAGCTATGTGACCTGGGGTAAATAACTTAATCTCTGTGAAGTGTGAGTTTCCTTATCTGGAAAAAGAATGACCATTCCAGCATTCACATTTTTTTTTTTTTTTTTTTAATTTATTTATTATTATTATACTTTAAGTTGTAGGGTACATGTGCATAACGTGCAGGTTTGTTACATATGTATACTTGTGCCATGTTGCTGTGCTGCACCCATCAACTCGTCATTTACATCAGGTATAACTCCCAGTGCAATCCCTCCCCCCTCCCCCCTCCCCATGATAGGCCACGGTGTGTGATGTTCCCCTTCCTGAGTCCGAGGCATTCACATTTTTTAAATGAAAATGCCAATCTGCAAATAGCGTGAAAGGCTAACATCTAAATAGTGCTTAATACTTTACAAAGGTTTTCAACTGCCCTGCTGTGTAGTCGTGATCACCGTGATTTCCCCATTGAAGAAACTAAGTCTTGTAGGATTAGTTGAGTTGCCTAAAGTCTCACAATTAATAAATAACAGAAGTGGGACTTGAATATAAGTCCTTGTCTCCAAATATGGTATTCTTTCCCTTGTCTCCAAATCTGGTATTCTTTCCCTTGTCTGAGTCTTTAACTAGGGTGGTCCATAGGATGTGAAAAAGGAATGCACAAGTAAAGAAAGTGGGAGGCAGAGAGAAAGCAGTAGAGGATTTGGATCCTTGAAGACCAGATTTGAATTCCAGCTTTTCCATATACTGGTTTGTAGTCCTTTAAAAGCCATTTCATCTTTCTTTTTCTGTTTGGCAAATGTAGACAGGGCTGATAGTCATGTGGTATATACTGGTACGGCCATATTGCTTATTAAAATACTGAAATCCTGCCATACTATTTAGTGTATTTAGGGGGTTCCAACTGATCCCCTCGTTTGAGGTCCCCTCTCACCTCCTCATACTTTAGCAACAAAAGGGTTGATAGGCTTAGCAGGGGATATTAAGGACCCACTTCACTCCAGGGCTATGGCTTAGCAGAGGATGTTAAGGACCCACTTCACTCCAGTGATTAGGAATAATGGCTACACAGATGAGAGGGTCAACCATAAACCTTAAAGCACTATTTTCTAAAATGTCATAGCAATGCCCTCTGGAAAAATAATTCTGTTGTGTAAAAAACAGTACATAGAATTTTACCTAGGAGAGACTTACTGTACATTAGCCTATTCAAGACTCTGAGATGGCCTGTTGTAAAGGCACTTATTTTACATTTTTAACTTTGATTTTTCTAATATTTGAGATTGTAATTCATTTTCCCCCATATCACCTATCATATCTTCTGCTCATTTTGTGAATCTTAGATTTTGATCCTGAGCTTATTATTTTCTGTCTACTCATTCTCTTACAGTACATCTTTTTATGTGGTGGCTCACTTAGTTTGTAACCCAGATGCTCTTTAGTCCAGGGTGGAGATAGTCAACTTCCTATGGTAGGTTTATTGCAGGTTATTCTAGAGTTCAGCTATCCTAGAATGACAGGAACAAGAAAAAACAATAGTATTATTAACAACAGTGGCAGCTAGTACTGATTGAGTGCTTTTGATAGACTCAGCTGAGTGCCATACATATTATGCTGGTTATGGTGCTTAACTCTGTTTCATTTCAAATGATCGGTCTAAGCCAAGGGGTAGTAAACTATGGCCTGTGGGCTATTCAGTCCTAGGCCTGTGATTGTAAGATACATGAGATAATGATTTTTAAAAATGTTTTTGCAAGGTTCCAAGAAGACTGGTGTGTTACAGAGACTGTATGTGGCCCACAAAACCTATGTTATCATTTTGCCCTTTATAGAAAAAGTGTCAATACGTGGTAATCCCACCTTGTTTTCTAATGGCTAGAATAAGTTTAGACATGTGGTCCATTCAAACAACAAATAGTCATTGAGTCCTAACCACTATATGAATGTTAGGGGCATAGCAGTAAACAAAACAGACACAAAATCGTATTCTTGTGTATCTTGCATTCTAATTCATTAGACTTAATGAGATATAAATCTGTTACTGTTTGGTTGAAGCTTCTCACACCTAAGTATGCAATATTGCAAATGATATTTCCTTTTTATGTTTAGCTATTTCTGTCTTTAAATGTGGTAGTTCTAACTTATAATTGTAAAGGGAACCAGTTCAAGAAAGACCCAGCACATTAAGGGTGACAGAGAAGAAAGTTGAGAATTAATTAATTAAGCTACTGAGTCAACCAATCTTGAATTCTGCCATATCTTAGGACTTCCTAGTATATTAGATAATAATTTTCCTTATTAAGTCCTTTTAAATCAGTTTTCTGTTACCAAAATTAACTAAAGGTATATGTATACACAAGTATTGCCTAATATAATCCTTATGACAACCCTATGAAATATTTATTATTCCATTTTGCAGAGGAAGAATCTTAAGATGAGAGAAATTAATTAATTACATAGTCAACATATTATGTAACATAACCAAGATGAGACTTCAGGTCTCTCTGACTCGAGTTCAATTATCTCCTGCTTACAGAATTTCTGAGCAGAGAGATTGTTAGAAGGAAAGGTAGGAAGCCAATATAGAGACAGTGTTTCATGTCCTGTGCCTGTGTATATGACTGTGTCATTGAGTTTCATCCTCTTTCTTAGATTAGAGTATGTTTCTTTCTTTCTTTTTCTTTTTTTTTTTTTTTTTTGAGACACAGTCTTGCTCTGTTGCCCAGGCTGGAGTGCAGTGGTGCAGCAACCTGCACCTCCTGGGCTCAAGCAATTCTCCTGCGTCAGCCTCATGAGTAGCTGGGATTACAGGTATATGGCATGGCTAATTTTTGTATTTTTAGTAGAGATGGGGTTTCACCATGTTGGCCAGGCTAGTCTTGAACTTGTGACCTCAAGTGATCCACTGGCCTCGGCCTCCCAAAGTACTGGGATTACAGACATGAATCACCACACTTGGCCGAGTAATGTTTCTTGACTCCTATCCCACCATGAGAAGACAGCATTTTCCCGTTTGTTGGGCATTCTTTGTCCTAAGACAATTGAATAACATACATAAAGAATGAGGGAGTGCCACATCGCCCAGGGAGGGACAAATCTGTCAGTTTCTTTCCCTCTTCTCTACAACCATCTGATCACTTTTCACTTTGTCTACTCCAGCAATACATTCCCATCTGGTCTGTTTATTCACTCCGGCCTTCCAATTCAATCTTCACATTGCAACTAGAAGATAAAAACAGATTTTTCGGCCAGGCGTGTTGGCTCACGCCTGTAATCATAGTACTTTGGGAGGCCCAGGAGGGTGTATCACCTGAGGTCAAGAGTTCGAGACCAATCTGGCCAACATGGTGAAACCCCATCTCTACTAAAAATACAAAAATTAGTCAGGCATGGTGGCGGGCACCTGTAATCTCAGCTACTTGGGAGGCAGAGGCAGGAGAATCACTTGAACCTGGGGGGCAGAGGTTGCAGTGTGCTGAGATTGTGCCTCTTCACTCCAGCCTGGGCAAAAGAGTGAAAGTCCGTCTAAAAAATAAAATAAAATAAAAACACAGATTTTTAATATGGTCTACAAAGCCTCTTCAGCTTCATTTTTCCTCAAGTGTCATCCTGCTTTCTCTGTTCTTGTGTACTGACTTTTATCAACCATTAGTTTCTGCCTGGAATGATGTTTCTTCCCTTCTATGCCCAGTAAACAACTATTTGTCCCTTTGATATCTGTTCAAGTTTTTCTTTTCATACAAACCTTCTCTGCCCTCCCTGACTAGATTGACTCCTATCATAAGCTCTTAGTGGGCCATGTGCATTTCCTTCAAAGCACATGGCACAATTGTAGTTTCTCATTAGTGTGTGTGATTACCCATTTATATCTATCTACCCTACTATATTATATGCTCTAGGAGAGCAGTAGCCACATCTGCTACCCAGTGTGTGGCACACAATAGTTTCTCAGTACATATTTGTGGAATGAATGTGTAAATGTATACAGAAAAGACATTTTACATTTCATCAGTGATTTAAAACAGATTTCAGAGCTCAGGTTGTAGCAGTCTGAGTCCCTGCAGGAAATAAGTGAGATCCTCAAATGGAACAATTTCCATTTTGAACAAGGAAAGTTCAACCTAGGGACTATTTACATAGTTGTAACTTCGTTATAAGGGAAAGTAACAAGGGATGAAGAAGCACCCTGGGGTTAGCAACAGTGAGTTAGAAGTTGGTACCCCCAAAACCGAATGGGCAACTGAAGGGAGAAGTTTGGCCTTAAAGAGGATAGCCATGGTTCTAGAAGAGAGCCACAGGATAGGTGCTGTGGCCATTGTAGAAAATCCCAGCCAAGCCAATGAAGCTCTGCAGTGTCCAGTCATGTCAGAATTATAAAAACAAGAAAAAACATTGTTATCGTCAGCACTCTTTTCCCTTCCTTGACCTCCATCCAGTGCCTCCCATTGGCTAAACCCAACTGAAATCCAGAGGGAAGAGAACTGAATGATGTTCATAAAGGCCTGGACTTTTAGAGAACAGAGCTGGGTGGAAAATGAGTAAATGGATCTAGCAGGAGAAGTGAAAAATCCCAGCCATTGGTCACTGGGACAATTTCCTTTTTTTTTTTTTTTTTTTTGAGATGGAATCTAGCTCTGTCAGCCAGGCTGGAGTGCAGTGGTGCCATCTCAGCTCACTGCTACCTCCACCTCCTTGGTTCAAACAATTCTCCTTTCTCAGCCTCCCAATTAACTAGGATTACAGGTGCCCGCCACCACGTCCAGCTAATTTTTGTATTTATAGTAGAGATGGGATTTCACTGTGTTGGCCAGGCTGGCCTCGAACTCCTGACTTTGTGATCTGCCAACCTCCGCCTCCCAAGGTGCTGGGATTACAAGCATGAGCCACAGCGTTCAGCCGACAATTCCTAATTTTTAAAGAATTGCTAAGATAAATAATGCAAAAAGGTAGCTTGGAAAGTTTTAATTTAATACAATAGGAAGCAGTTACTAAAGTTTGAGAGTTATATAGGTAATGGTAGCTACAAAAAGTTTTCTTATCATGGAAATGCCATGATTAATGAAATGGATTAATGAAAAGTCCATGGGATTTTAAGTTAGATGTGAGATAGAATCTTAGCTCTACCATATCCTGATTTGTTAGCCTTGGTTTCCTTATTTATAGGGTGAAGATTATAGTGCCTCTCTCATAGGATAATTGTTAGAATCCATTGTCTGGCACATTGTAGGTGCTCATGAAATGGTAAGTATTGTGAGAAAGGCATGTAGTTATTGTCTGCTATGGCCTAGCACTATAATAAGGTCTCCTCCTGGGAGCTTTTGATGTAATTAGGCAAGCAAAGTCACCAGGAATGGAGCAATTAGAAACTAACAGAACAGGAAATAATGGAAATAATCAAAGACTCAATGGTATATTAAGATCCACGGGAAAGATGCAGGTCACAAGCTCTGACAGATCTGTAGTGAAACTGGACCACTCCTCACCTTTGACCCTTCCCCACTCCTTCTGCCACTCCCTGCACCCTGGATCTTTAAGGAACCTTCCAGTCCTAAAAGCTAGTGCATTGTAGATAATGAGGATAGTGGATGTCAATGAACTCTACCGAGTCACTCAGCTACGTGCAGTTAAACCACAGGCTATCCAAGCCAGTAAAAACAGGAGCAGTTTAGAACTCCTTAGTGGGTAGTTCTACCTTAAGACTTTAGTCTTTACATTACACAGTCCAGCTCTGATGCATTGTTTGAAAGTGCCAGGTTCCCCCCCACCCTCCACCCCCATGCCCACTTCATAAAACTGCTCTTTGCTTTCTTGGTGCCAAATGGCTCATGTGTTTACATGAAGGACAGATTAAAGACCACATTGTACTTTTCCTTGTCATTGTGTAAAGGGCATTATTTTCCATGTTGATAAGATCTGGAGGGAAGAATAAAGCACAATGGACTTTTATTTTAATCACTAACCACTCACCCTATCCCACAGAAAGCCCAAAGTTTTTTATGCTTCTCCTGGTTTCAAGGAATCTGCCATTAGGAAAAGTAAAGTCCAGTGGCTCAGATTTTATCCAACGGAGACTTAGCAGTGTCCTTCCCTCATTGGGAAGGGGTTGAGAAAAGAGATAAAGAAGCAGAATGTAATGACCCAGAGGAAAAGCTGAAGTGACAGTATTTATGCCTGGAGTTTACTGCCTGCAGCTGCTATGGGACCTGATTAAAGAGTCAGAACAATATGATTCTTGCTCTCAATGGCTTGAGACATTTTGGCAGAGAGGAGCAGATGCCACCTGTGTTAAGTAAGTCAGAGCATATTAGCAACGGACTTGGATAATTCCCACTTCACCCACATAGCCTTCTGTCCTGTGATGCTCTTTCTCTCCTCCATATTTTCTTCAAACAAGGCTAGCAATTCTTCTGTTGCCTCCTCTCTTTTTTCAGTAATATTTGTGCTTTATGTTGTCTCAGTTTGCTCTTGTATTTGAAGTCACATTGGACCAGAAATCAAGAGACCTACTTCTTCCATTAGCTTTGCCATATATCAGTGAACATACCCTTTTAGAACTTCCAATTTTCTCAACTCTTAAGAAATATCTGTTTGCTGCAGTTAACAGTGTTGAGAAACCAGAGAAATACATGTATGTAGAAGTAGCTTTTTTTAAAATTTGAGGTAATATTTACAAATGATTGAATGCATAGATCTTAAGTGTACAGTTTGATGAGTTTTAGAGAATGTATATAGGAATACCTCATTTTATTGTGCATTGAAGATACTGTGTTTTTCACAAAATGAAGGTTTGTGACAAGTGACAACCCTGCATCAAGCAAGTCTGTGGTGCCATTTTTCCAATTGCATGTGTTCACTTCATGTCTCTGTATCACATTTTGGTAATTCTTGCAATATTTCAAACTTTTTAATGATTATTATATCTGTCATGGCGATTCATAATCAGTGATCATTGATGTTACTATTATAATTGTTTTGAGGTGCCACAAACCGTGCCCCTATAAAATAGCAAACTTAATAAATGTGTGAGTTCTGACTGCCCCACTGACTGACTGTTCCCCTTCTTTCTCCCTCTCCTCAGGCTTCCCTATTCCTTGAGAGACAGCAATGTTGAAATTCGGCCAATTAATAACCCTATAATGGCCTCTAAGTGTTCACATGAAAGGAAGAATTGCATGTCTTTCACTTTAAATAAAAAACTAGAAATGACTAAGTTTTGTGAGGAAGGCTAATTGAAAGCTGAAACAGGTTAAAAGCCAGGCTTCTTGCACCAAACAGTTAGCCAAGTTGTGAATGCAAAGAAAAAGTTCTTGAAGGAATTTTAAAGTGCTACTCCAGTGAACACATGAATGATAAGAAAGCAAAATACCCTTCTTACTGATATGGAGAAAGGTTGAGTCGTCTGGATAGAAGATGAAACCAGCTACAACATTCCCTCAAGCCAAAGCCTAATCCAGAGCAAAGCCCTAACTCTCTTCAAGTCTATGAAATTTGAGAGAAGTAAAGAAGCTTCAGAAGAAAAGTTGGAAGGTAGCAGAGGTTGATTCAGAGGTTTAAGAAGCCATTTTTATAAAATAGAAGTGCAGGTTGAAGCAACAAGTGCTAATGTACATGCTTTAGCAAGTTATCCAGAAGATCTAGCTAAGATCATTGATGAAGGTGGCTAAACGACATTTTCAGTGTAGGTGAAACAGCCTCATATTGGAAGAAGGTGCCATTTAGGACTTTCATAGGTGGAGAGAAGTCACTGCCTGGCTGCAAAGTTTCAAAGGACAGGCTAACTCTCTTGTTAGAGGCTAATACAGCTGGTGACTTGAAGTTGAAGCCAATGCTCATTTACCATTCTGAAAATCCTAAGGCTGAATCTACTTTGCCTGTGCTCTATAAATAGAACAACAAAGCCTAGATGACAGCACATCTGTTTACAGCATGGTTACTGAATATTTTGAGCCTGCTGTTGAAAATTACTGCTCAGAAGAAAACATATCTTTCAAAATATTACTTCTCATTGAAAATGCACCTGGTCACCCAAGAGCTCTGATGAAGATACACAAGGAGGTTAATGTTGTCTTCACACTTGGTAACTCAACATTCATTCTGCAACCATGGATCAAGGAGCAGTTTTGATTCTCAAGACTTATTATTTAAGAAATACATTTCATAAGGCTATCGCTGTCATAGATAGTGATTTATCTGATGGATCTGGACAAGGTAAATTGAAAACCTTCTGGAAGGGAGTCACCATTCTAGATGCCATCAAGAACATTCGTGACTCATGGGAGAAGGCCTAAATATCAACGTTAATAGGCATTTGGAAGAAGTTGATTCCAACCCTTGTAGGTGACTTTGAGGGATTTACAACTTCAGGGGAGGAAGTAGCTGCAGATGTGGTCTAAATAGCAAGAGAACTAGAATTAGGAGTGGAGCCTAAAGATGTGATTGAATTGCTGTAGTCTCATGATAAAACTGGAATGGATGAGAAATTGCTTGTTATGGATGAGCAAAGGAAGTGATTTCTGAGATGGAAACTACTCCTGATGAAAATGCTATGAACATTGTTGAAATGACAACATAGGATTTAGGATGTTACATAAACTTAGTGAAGCAGTAGCAGGGTTTGAGAGGACCGTTGCCAATTTTGAAAGAAATTCTACTGTGAGTAAAATGCTATCAAACAGCATCACATGCTACGGAGATCCTCTCAAGAGTCAACTCATATGGCACACTTCATTGTCATCTATTTTTTTTTTTTTTTTTTTTTTGAGACAGAGTCTCGCTCTGTCGCCCAGGCTGGAGTGCAGTGGCCAGATCTCAGCTCACTGCAAGCTCCATTGTCATCCTATTTTTAAAAATTGCCAAAGCCACCCAGCTGATCAACAGCCTTATCAGTTAGCAGTCACCAACAATAAGACAAGACCTAACAGCAAAAAGAGTACGACTCAGATGATCATTAGCATTTTTAAAGCAATACTGCTTTTTTGTTTTTTTTTTGAGATGGAGTTCTGCTCTTGTCGCCCAGGCTGGAGTGCAATGGCACGATCTCGGCTCAGTGCAACCTCTGCCTCCTGGGTTCAAGCGATTCTCTTGCCTCAGCCTCCCAAATAGCTGGGACTACAGGTATGCACCACCATGCCCAGATAATTTTTATATTTTTAGTAGAGATGGAGTTTCACCATGTTGGCCAGGCTGGTCTTGAACTCCTGACCTCAGATGATCCACCCGCCTCGGCCTCCCAAAGTGCTGGGATTACAGGTGGGAGCCACCATGCCCGACCAATATAGCATTTTAACATTAAGGTGAGCAGATTGTTTTTTAGATGTAATGCCATTGCACACTTAATGGACTACAGTGTAGTATAAACATAACTTTTTTTTTTTTTTTGAGATGGAGTTTTGCTTTTGTTGCCCAGGCTGGAGTGCAATGGCACGATCTCGGCTCACCGCAACCTCCACCTCCCGGGTTCGAGCGATTCTCTTGCCTCAGCCTCCCGAGTAGCTGGGATTACAGGTATGTGCCATCACGCCCAGCTAATTTTTTGTATTTTTAGTTGAGACATATTTGTATTTTTATTTCTCCATGTTGGTCAGGCTGGTCTTGAGGTCCTGACCTCAAGTGATCCGCTCGCCTTGGCCTCCCAAAGTGCTGGGATTACAGATGTGAGCCACTGCGCCTGACCCATAACTTTTCTATATACTAGGAAACAAAAAAATTCATGCGACTTATTTTACTACAATATTCATTTTATTCCACTGATCTGGAACTGAACTTGCAGTATCTCCAAGGTATGCCTGTACATCTGTGTAACCAACACTCCAATTAAGATATAGTATATGTCTATCATCCCAGAAATTTCCCATATGTCCCTTTCATATCCCCTTTCAACCAGTCCTTCTTATCTTGAGGTAACCACTATTCTATCACCAGAGATGTTTTTTCCTGTCCTTGAACTTGTTAGAAGCACTTTGAAAACTGAAAGCCACTGTACAAAATCCAGTATTATTACTGTATCTCAACTAGATGTTACATTATTTAAAAGACCTAGTGGTAGTACTGAGCAGAAAGCATGGTAGACACTGACTCAATTCAATACTGAATATATCTTAAAGTAAGTGAAGTATAGGGAAAGGGCCTTTGACGTGGGTTCTGGGAAAGCTGAATTCTAACCTGCTGTGACTTACCTAACATTGTGACATTTAAAACAAAACAAAACATTTTTTACCTTAAGTGTTTCTTCTGCTAAGTAAAGGAGTTGGACTAGATGATGTTGTAGAGTACCTTCATGCTTTCAGAAATTACTTAACGATGATAATGACTAACATTTATTGAATGATTATGTCAGGCAGTACTCTAAATAAATTTATTAACTCATTAATCTTAATAACAGTCCAACAAGATAAATCTTATTACAGTTGACTCCTGAACAACACAGGGGTTGGGGCTGCTGACCTGTGTGTTTGAAATCCATATATAAATTTTGACGCCTCAAAAACTTAACTACTAATAGCCCACCATTGACTGGAAGCCTTCCTGATAACATAAACAGTTGATTAACATATATTTTGTATATTATATGTATTATATACTGTATTATTACAATATAGTAAGCCAGAGAAAAGAAAATGTTATTAAGAAAATCACAAGGAAGAGGAAATATATCTAGTATTTATTAAGTGGAAGTGGATCATCATAAAGGTCTTCACCCTTGTCTTCATTTTGAGTAGGCTGAGGAGGGAGAAGAGTAGGGGTTGGTCTTCCCATACCAGGAATTGCAGAGGCAGAAGAAACTCCGTGTGTAAGTGGACCTGTGCAGTTGAAACCCATGTTGTTCAAGAGTGAACTGTATTTCCATCTTAGAGATGAGCTTCAGTGACTTTCAACATTTTGCCATACTCATTTTCTACCTCTCTCCTTTTTTATAGAATAAAAACTATTTTTTTTTTTTTTTTTTTTTTTGAGACGGAGTCTCGCTCTGTCGCCCAGGCTGGAGTGCAGTGGCCGGATCTCAGCTCACTGCAAGCTCCGCCTCCCGGGTTCACGCCATTCTCCTGCCTCAGCCTCCCGAGTAGCTGGGACTACAGGCGCCCGCCACCTCGTCCGGCTAGTTTTTTGTATTTTTTAGTAGAGACGGAGTTTCACCGGGTTAGCCAGGATGGTCTCGATCTCCTGACCTCATGATCCGCCCGTCTCGGCCTCCCAAAGTGCTGGGATTACAGGCTTGAGCCACCGCGCCCGGCCGAGAATAAAAACTATTATGAAAAATTTCAAACATACTCTTATAAGTAGACGGATGGCATTTTTCACCCTTAAATACTCTAGCATGCATCTAAAAAAGGACAATTTTATAACTGTCACACCTAACAAAATTAATAATAATTCTTGAATATTATTTATTTACTACTAAGTTTGTATTTCTCTGATTGTCTTAATGTTTCTTTTTTGGTGTTTTGCTAAATTAGAGCCAAAAATGGTCTACTCGTTTTATTTGGTGGTTGTGCCCCTTAAGCCTCTTTTAATCTAAAATCCCCTCTGCTTGAAGAGGGAGGATTTAGATTGTTGTGAAGGCAGAAGACCAAGGGGTGCCTTTCTACTTTGTTTCTCATACACAAAAATGTGGTGATGAGGTTACAGGAGAATACAGCAAAATCACTTCAGCTTCTTCCTATTTCTTGGACTCTTCACCCACCTTCTTACCTTATGGGTGGCCATCCCTATTTCTGTAGGTCACTTTCTTATGTGAATAGTAAGGGGTTGCTAGGAAGAGGCTGGTGGATTTCCTTGCACTTACCAGAAACAGGGTATATCACTACCAACGGAAATTACTATGAATAGTTCTCAGCAAAACACTTCCGTTGTAATAGGGGCATGATCTCAATGAGGAAATTGCCATTTGAAGATTTGTCTTTGTATACTTTTTTTTTTGATGCAAGAAGAGAAAACATGGGGTTATTTACATTGTAGGGAGGAACTCTTCAAGGTCAGCAGGGGCTCTAGTGAACTCAGCCTGGTTGAGGCTTACCAGCCTGTGCTTTGTGAGATTGAGTAGGCATCCAGAGAACCATGTCCATCCTCTCCATAGTCTGGATTAAATATGGAGACATTCTACTAAAGAATAACTAGAATCGCAGAAATGCACTACTAGCAAAGGCCTAAAGAATAGCCAACAAGTGTTTTCAAATGCTGTTTCCACAAGGCTCCAACCTTGGAGGCACTTTAAGTATTCTGCAAATGTTTTGTTTGAACTTCCTTAAAAAATGTGGTCAATTCTTTATTTTAGTACTAGTCCTTATTTTGGTTTTCTTTTCCAATCTCTCTCTTAGAATTCAATTTTCACTAAACTTTACCAACACTAATAATAAATTAGCCTCATCTCTTTGTCATGAAATCTCTGAAGTAATGATTCCCAAACTGCTATGGAAAAAGCAAGCATTCTTGATGCCAAAATGAATTTTTGAAAAGGTGCTTTCTTCTTGTGTACCTTAGTAAAATAATTTTTTGGAAGTCCATTCTCTTTGGTGGATCTTGAAGCCTGGGAAGACCCATTCTGGAGTGAGAGAATGCTCTCACAGAATAGGAGTTGTGTAAGTTAGGGTTTTTGTTGTTGTTGTTGTTGTGTGTGTGTGTGCAGTAAAAGTCTGAAGCTTTAACTCCATAGAGGCTGGTGGAAGGAATGTTCCTCATCTTGTAAAGATGATTTCCAAGGAAGAGTTTTAAAAGAAATGATTTGGGCCAGGAACTGTGGCTTACACCTCTAATCCCAGCAATTTGGGAGGCTTGAGGCCAGGAGTTTGAGGTTCAGTGAGCTATAATTGCACCACTGCACTCCAGCCTGGGTGACAGGGCAAGACCCTGTCTCTTAAAAAAAAAACGTGAGGATAAAGTTGCCAAGTTTAGTATATTAAAATATGGGATGCTTAATTAAATTTGAATTTCAGACAAATAAATGCTTTTTTAAAAGTACATCATATTTGGGACATATACTAAAAACATTTGTCATTTATCTGAAATTCAAATATAGCTGAAACTTGTTGTTTTTCTGAAATTAAAAAATAAGTGGTTTTGTTTTTCATCTGGTGACCCGCTTGAGTAAGCTGCTTTTGTCTGTTATATTCAGAACTCCAGATTTATTAATTTGTAGTCATTCCTCCTATAGCCGTCTTTCCAGTGTGCTGAGGTCCTGCAAGACTCAGAGCCAGGAGAAATGCCTGTGTACTGTGCCACTGACACTTCCTGCACTTAGTGACCTCAAAGAGGTTGACCCCAGGGTGATGAGAAACAAAAGAGGAAAATCAAGTCTTGGGTCCCTGTGAAATCTTTTCTTTCAGGGCTGACCTTGATGTGTCGCAGCCTCCCGGTGGCCTGGTTCAAGTGGTTTCGTGTTGAAATTCTTTTAAGTGATTGTGTTAGTTTCCTTTTGGTAAACCTTATCTCTTCCTTGGAGTGTGTTTTAGTTTGCCTGGATGGAGTTGAGTATTCCATCGGCTCCCTGAGTCCTCACGTCGGACTTGGTTTCTGTGGGATTTCTCTTTGCTTATTTGCTTTAGGAAGAGGCTCGTTGATAAAAGAAGGCAGCCATCTGGGGGCCAGAGAGTCCTCTGGTGCAGCTGCCCACTTGGGACCCTGCCTCCTTCTCAGACTGCAGGGAGTTTACTAATAATCATGGAATGTTTAAGCTGTGAAGCACCTTAATGTGATAAAAGAGCATGGGAAGGGGTCCCCTCGCACCTCCTTCCTTAGTAGTTTCACTTTTTGTCTGTTATACACTGTAGGTTCCCCTGAAAGATATCATTTGATGAAAGGGTTCTACAGCTAGAAATAAGCTACAAAACCAATTCTTAATTATGGCCCTGGCCCTTTACAAGTAAGGAATCTGAAGCCCAGAGAGGTTAAGTGACTTGCCAAAGATAGTACAGCAGATTAGCGGCAAAAAGTGGGAAAATAAAAGCCCAGTTCCTTCAGCTTCCACATGGTGATTTTTATTCAGGACTATGAAAGATAATGTACCAAGTCCTTAACATCATTACATGAGGAATTTACTAGTCGGATTACGCACATTCCAAGACTCAGGCAAGAACTCCTTGGCTCTCCAGTTCACACGCCCTTTATGCGTGATCAAGGAGGCTTGGAGATTGTTTTGATTGCTGCTGGGGGAGAAGCGGGGAATAGGAATGTGTTAAGGCATAAAATGTAAATACCGGGGAGAGGCTAGACAACCATTCTATTCCACACTTATAGAATAAGTAAAAAGATATGAGTTTGTTGCCTGAGAAAAATGTTTCATGGAGGAGAGCATAGAACAATCTTGGACTCTACAATTGGAACACTTACGTGAGTTGTCTTTAGGGTGGAAATGGATTCCAAGAGCACGGGAATGCGACTATGGCATATGTGCTTCTCAGTTTTTCTTTAGCTAATCCTTTTTATGGTATTTCTTCACCTCTGGGTGTGAGACAAATTTGGAATTCTCTTTTCTCTTTCCAGATTCTTTGCTGAAATGTGAGGCTAGGTACTTCACTTTCTTTCTTGTGTCATGTGCTTGTATTATTTGTAAACCTTTCCCTGAGGGATTCTCCATAGTTCTTTATTATATTGTTCCTCAAACACTTCAGGCAACAATAGAGAATCATAAATGCCAGGAACTATAGCCCCAAATATCCCTTATGCTTTCCTGTATGTAGAAAAATGTGCCATGTCACAAGGGGATAGAATAATGAGATGTTTAAGGACTGGGGGTTTGGATTCAAACAGACCTGGATTTAAGTCTCAGCATTGACTTTTCTTAACATGTGACTTTTAGTAAGTTATTTTTATCTTTGTGAGCTCAGTTTCTTCAAATACGAAAGAGGTGGATTGGGGGCTGGTATAATAGCCCATTCTTCATGGGATTGCTGTGAGACTTAAATGAGAAATGTGTATGAATTGTGATATGGCTTGGCTCTGTCCTGACCCAAATCTCATCTTGAATTCCCACGTCTTATGGGAGGGACCCACTGGGAGGTAATCATGGGGGCAAGTCTTTCCCATGCTGTTCTTATGATAGCAAATAAGTCTCACCAGACTTGACAGTATTATAAGGGGAATTTCCCCACCCAATCTCTCTCTTTGCCTGCCATCATCCACGTAAGATGTGACTTGCTTCTCCTTGCCTTTTGCAGTGATTGTTGAGGCCCTCCCAGCCACGTGGAACTGTAAGTCATTAAACTTCTTTCTTTTGTAAATTGCCCAGTCTTGGGTATGTCCTTATCAACATTGTGAAAATGGGCTAATACAGGAAATTGGTACCAGTAGAGTGGGGCACTGCTGGAAAGATACCTGAAAACGTGGAAGTGACTTTGGAACTGGGTAACAGGCAGACGTTGGAACAGTTTGGAGAGCTCAGAAGAAGATAGGAAAATGTGGGAAAGTTTGGAACTTCTTAGAGACTTGTTGGATGACTTTGACCAAAAGCCTGATAGTAATATCGACAATAAGGTCCAGGCTGAGGTGGTCTCAGAGGTGGCATTTTGCCCTTGCCCTAGAGATTTGTGGAACTTTGAACTTGAGAGAGATGATTTAAGATGTCTGGTGGTAGAAATTTCTAAGCAGCAAAGCATTCAAGAGGTGACTTAGCTGCTGTTAAAGGCATTCAGCTTTATAAAGGAAGCAGAGCATAAATGTTTGGAAAGCTTGCAGCCTGACAATATGATAGAAAAGAAAAAATGCTTTTTCTGGGGAGAAATTCAAGCAGCTGCAGAAATTTGCATAAGTAAGGAGGAGCCAGATGTTAATCCCTAAGACAATGGAGAAAATATCTCCAGGGCATGTCAGAGGTCTTCACAGCAGCCCGTCCCATCACAGGTCCGGAGGCCTAGGAGAAAATGGTTTAGTGGGCTGGGCCCAGGGTTCCTGTGCTGTGTGCAGCATAGAGACTTGGTGCCCTGTGTGCCAACTGCTCCAGCCATGACTGAAAGAGGCCAACGTAGAGCTTGAGCTGTCACTTCAGAGTGTGCAAGCCCCAAGCCTTGGCAACTTCCATGTGGTATTGAGCCTATGGGTGCACAGAAGTCAAGAATTGAGGTTTGGGAACTTCTGCGTAGATTTCAGAGGATGTATGGAAACTCCTGGATGTCCAGGCAGAAGTTTGCTGCAAGGGTGGGGCTCTCATGGAGAATCTCTGCTAGGGCAGTGCAGAAGGGAAATGTGGGATCGGAGCCCCTACACAGAGTCCCTACTGAGGCACTGCCTAGTGGAGCTGTGAGAAGAGGGCCACCATCCTCCAGACCCCGGAATGGTAGATCCACTGACAGCTTGCACCATGTACCTGGAAAAGTTGCAGACACTCAACACCAGCCTGTGAAAACAGCTGGGAGGGAGGCTGTACCCTGCAAAGCCACATGGGTGGAGCTGCGCAAGAGCATGGGAACCTACCCCTTGCTTCAGTGTGACCTGGATGTGAGACATGGAATCAAAGGAGATTATTTTGGAGCATTAGGGTTTGACAGCCCCGCTGGAATTTGGACTTGCATGTGGCCTGTAGCCCTTTTGTTTTGGCCAATTTCTTTCATTTGGAATGACTGTATTTACCCAATGCCTGTAGTCCATTGTATCTAGGAAGTAACTAACTTGCTTTTGATTTTACAGGCTCATAGGTGGAAGGGACTTGCCTTGTCTCAGATGAGATGTTGGACTGACTGTGGACTTTTGAGTTAATGCTGAAATGAGTTAAGATTTTTTTTTGAGACAGAATCTTGCTCTGTCACCTGCGCTGGAATGCAGTGGCACAATCTCAGCTCACTGCATCCTCTGCCTTCTGGGTCCAAGCAATTCTCCTGCCTCAGCCTCCTGGGTAGCTGGGATTATAGGCATGTGCCACCATGCCTGGCTAATTTTTGTATTTTAAGTAGAGATGGTGTTTCACCATGTTGATCAGACTGGTCTCAAGCTCCTGACCTCAGGTGATCTGCCTGCCTTGGCCTCCCAAAGTGTTGGGATTACAGGCCTGAGCCACCAAGCCTGGCATGCTGAAATGAGTTGAGACTTTGGAGGACTGTTGGGAAGGCATGATTGGTTTTGAAATGTAAGGACATGGGCTTTGGAGGGGCCAGGGCAGAATGATGTTGTTTGGCTGTGTCCCCAACCAAATATCATCTTGAATTCCCAAATGTTGTGGGAGGGACCCAGTGGGAGGTAATTGAATCATGGGGGCAAGTCTTTCCTGTGCTGTTCTCATGATAGTGAATACGTCTCATGAGATCTGATGGTATTATAACGGGGAGTTTCCCTGACCAATCTCTCTCTTTGCCTGCCGCCATCCACATAAGATGTGACTTGCTCCTCCTTGCCTCCTGCCATGATTGTGAGGTCTCCCCAGCCATGTGGAACTGTAGGTCATTAAACCTTTTTCTTTTGTAAATTGCCCAGTCTTGGGTATGTCTTTATTAGCAGCATGAAAATGGACTAATATAAAGTGTTTTACGTAGTGCCTGGCAAGTGGTAAGCACTCAGTTGCTGCCAGTTGTGTTATTATTATTGACATCTTTATTATTTTTTTTTCCATAAACTTAATTTAGAACTCTTATACCATGATCTGGGGTTTGGGTCATTCTTTCTTTCATTAAAGAAAATCTCTCTCCTAATCAAAATCTATTTATCTTATTTTAAATTGTTTTCCATTATAATTGCTTAAGTTCTAATTCCATTTGCACCTCATTGTTGAAATCTTCTTTCACCATTCTATATCATTGATTTCTTTCTTCTTTAATCTCTCAATTTACACATTCCCTGTTCTAAATGATCAAGAGCAGCTTCTAACATTTTTCACATATTCTCCTTGTATTATTTTCCTTATGAATGCTGTTATTGAAAACATATTTTTAAAGCTGATTTTTTTATTATGGAAATCTTAAACATACATAAAAATCATCATAAAGAATAATGTATTTGTCTCCATGTATCTATTGCCCAACTTCAACAATTATCAACTTTTTGTCAATTTTGTTTCTTTTAAATTCTCTGCTCCCCTTTTATTTTGGCCACACTATTTTAAAAGCAAATCCCCAGACGTCCTGCAATTTTATATGTTAATAGTTCAGTATGTATGTCCAATTGATAAGGATTTTTTTTCTTCTAACTGCAATGCCATCATCATGTCTAACAAGATTAGCAATAATTCCTTTTTATCGTTCAACACCCAATCAATATTCACATTTCTCTTATTGCCTCAAAAATATGTATATATATTTTTAGAGATGGGGCCTCACTCTGTCACCCAGGCTGGAATATGGTGGCATGATCACAGCTCACTGTAACCTCAAACTCCTAGGCTCAAGCAATCCTCCTGTCTTAGCCTCCCAAGAAGCTGAGACTGCAGGCATGAGCCACTGGGCAGGGCCCCTCAAAAATATTTTTTAACAGTTTGTTTGAATCTGGATTCAAACAAAGCCTACACATTTCATTTGGTTGCTATATCTCGTAAATCTCTTTTAATTAATTACAGTTTCTCTTTCCTAATTTTTTAAAAGAGTTTTCTAAAAACTCAAAATTTAGACAGAAAAACAACTCAGACTGCATTTATTATAAAGAAGTCACTTTCTTATGTATTAAATGAGACGTCTATAACTCTCAGTCATGAGATAACTAAAATTAACTTGCCAATTTATCATCAGTTCAGCATAAAGTGAAGAAATTTGATATTTTAGTTAACGTATGCATCTTTATTTCAAGGCTTATTTCCATTTGTCCTTTTAAAATAAAAATAGTTTGGGAAGTTTTCTCCTAAAATGTAAAGTTGGGGCCAACTGACATTTATTATAGCAAGACAGTTTTTACTTTTAAATACCTAATATTAAGTATTTTTCTCAGGAGGAAGAGTCCTTTTACGTCTGCACTCCATTTCCCCAACCCTACCAGTTATCACTGATGCAGTCTGGTGATGCTTTCCTGTTCTCCAGGTCTCAGTCTTTGTCTTTGACCTATTCATTGGCTATTTTCAGCCCCAGTGACTTTGCCTTCCCCATGAGTCTGGACAACAGAGGGGATGAGGAAAGCATTTCACTTTTCTTGGGTTTGGAAGGAGGGAAGAACATGAGATCAGTGGAGAAGGAATCATTGAAATAGTCTAGACCAAAACCCTGAGAGAGACAGGAGCCTATAGATCTAAGTTAAGAAGGCTGATTTAGAGAGACATTTAGCTTTGGTGGCTGTGGAAATTATGTTTTATTCAGACTCAAAGTAGAAAGCATGTCCAATCCTAGGTCTAAGGTTTGTTATATTATTATAAAAATCATCTTTAATTTTATGGATAGAGCCATCACCAGAGATTAAAAGGGCAGTTTTGGCTGGGCATGATGGCTCATGCCTGTAATCCTAGCCCTATGGGAAGCTGAGGCAAGAAGATTGCCTGAGCTCAGGAGTTTGAGATCACCCTGGGCAACATAAGGAAACCCCGTCCCTACAAAAATGTTTTCAAAAAATTAGCCAGGTGTGGTGGTGTACACATGTGGTCCCAGTTACTCGGGAGGCTGAGGTGGGAGGATCACTTGAATCTGGGAGGTCAAGGTTGTAGTGAGCCATGATTGTGCCACTGCACTCTGGCCTGGGGGTCAGGGTGAGATCCTTTCTTTTATTTTCATTTTTTTGAGCTGGAGTATTGCTCTTGTTGCCCAGGCTGGAGTGCAATGGTGTGATCTCAGCTCACTGCAACCTCCACTTCCTAGGTTCAAGCAATTTTACTGCCTCAGCCTCCCAAGTAGCTGGGATTACAGGCACCCGCCACCACACCCAGTTAATTTTTGCTATTTTTAGTAGAGACGAGTTTCATCATGTTGACCAGGCTGAGATCCTTTCTTTTAAAAAGATATAAATAACAACAACAGCAACAATAATAATTTTTATTATAATAATTGGTGTAAACTAGGAAAGAACATGGCCAGTTTGATTCCTAGATAGTGACTCCTCTGTTACTTTAGTAATTTGATTTTTAATATATCAAATTATTTAAAATTCTTTAGAGGGGCTCACCATGCAAAGAAATATTCTTTTTTTTTCCAAAGTAAATTATAACCTTTTAATTACCTGTTTTGTAAGTTTTGGCTTTTATATTTTGACATTTCTTGAAATGAGTTCTAGCTAGATATTTGAGAAAATGAAAATAGAATCACTGATGTTACTTGGTCTACAAAGAGAAAATAACATTTCTGTTATATTCATTCTACTATTATACGTGTAAGAGATGCCACATACTCTAATTCTGATGACATCCAAAGGTTCAGTGGATGTATTCTTGAATGTTCTCTGGACATATGTAAACATGTTGAATACAAAACAACTTTCATTTTTCCTAATAATGGAAAATTAAGCATGCAATTAAATATATGACAGTCATGGATGACTTTGTAAAGGGATTTTAAACTGAATTATACAGCTAATAAAAAATACAACGAAAGAGTATTTACAGCTACTATGAAAAAATTACAAAGAAAACAATAAAATCATCTTTAGGGCTTTCTTATTAAAATTAGTTCTTGCTGTGTAAACATAAACTTTATCCTTAATTTAGGTTTTGTTATATTTTTAGCAAATTATGTTTTAAATTAATTGGTGGTATCAGAAGTATCATTAAAATATGTTAAAAAGATATTATTGACTGAGCAATCTGCAGTCTCAGTGTTGCCAGGAGATGTAGTTAGCTTAACTGAAATATAAGATATTTTTGCCTTTAGTTGTTTATAGTCTTCTTAGGTAAACAAGAGAAAACACATAAAATTATGAAAAAAGAGTGAGTCGCGATTAAGTGACATACTGTGTCTTACAATCACTACTTGGATAAATAATTGATTGGTATGAGCTGAAGTAGTTTGTCTTGTGGTTCCTGATAGAGTTTATAAAATCAAATTACTATTCCAGTATCTTCTTGGACCTAGCCATTTGGTTAAAGGTCAAATTCCTCCTGCCACATATCAGAAATTCCATCTGTAATTTTTATTTGAACATTTCCCTGCCTTTTCCAATAATGTAATCCCACCCTAACCACCCACCAGAGAAAACAACACAGGATTCTTTTGTGTGCTGATGGCATTTTGTGAACAAAAGAACATGACACATGTGATTCAACTGAGTATCTGGATGTCTGCATGATGCTGTAATGTAGTCCTTTGGACAAGAATTACATGCATCTATCTTGGGAGTCACTGTACCAGGGCTGGTGTGAAGAAGCCTTGGACTTTAAAACCAGCCCATAGGCAGAATTCTGTTTTTGAAGGGAAAAAATAACCCAAGAATGGTGTGTGTGTGTGTGTGTGCGCACACGTGTGTAGTGGCAACAATGGCAAATTTCACAGATAAGGCAACGGCAACAGTTCTCAATTATTTCCTAAAAATATTGAGTGAGGGAGGAGCTCTGTCTTTCAGCTTTCAAATTATGTAAGAGGGATGAACTGCTGAAACTAGCATCCTGTACCAAGTAAGTCAGATACTATATACAAACTTAAGTGCTTCTATTCACCAGGCTAGGTCAGGCTGTAGTAACAAGCCATATCAAAATCTGAATGTCTTGAAACAACAAAGGAGTATTCCTTGATCCCTCTCATGTTCACGGTGGCCCAGCAGAAGATTTTGTTGCACTACACTATTGTCCCTACCTGGGACTTAGGTTGACAAAGCAGCCACCATCTGGAACATTACCAGTCAAAGTGGCAGAAGGGAAAACAAAACAAAAAAACCTCTCTAGGGTCTTGTATCTGCATTAGTCTTTAACTTGAATGTAATACAAATTAGTGGGGAGGGTTCCCAGATGGCCAAATAGGAACAGCTCTAGTTTACAGCTCACAGCGTGAGCAACACAGAAGACAGGTGATTTCTGCATTTCCAACTTAGGTACCTGGTTCATCTCACTGGGGCTTGTTGAACGGTGGGTGCAGCCCACAGAGCATGAGCTGAAGCAGGGTAGGGCATCACCTCACCCAGGAAGTGCAAGGGGTCAGGGAATTCCCTTTCCTAGCCAAGGGAAGCCGTGACAGATGGTACCTGGAAAATTGGGACACTCCCACCCTAATACTGCACTTTTCCAATGGTCTTAGCAAATGGCACAGCAGGACATTATATCCTGCACCTGGCTCAGAGGGTTCCATGCCCACGGAACCTTGCTCACTGCTAGCACAACAGTCTGAGGTCAAACTGCAAGGTGGCAGTGAGGCTGGGGGAGGGGCGTCCACCATTGCTGAGGCTTGGGTAGGTAAACAAAGCAGCCAGGAAGTTCAAACTGGGTGGAGTCCACTGCAGCTCAAGGAGGCCTGACTGGCTCTGTAGACTCCACCTCTGGGGGCAGGGTATAGCTGAACAAAAGGCAGCAGAAACTTCTGCAGACTTAACATCCCTTTGAAGAGAGTAGTGGTTCTCCCAGCATGAAGCTTGAGATCTGAGAATGAACAGACTGTCTCTTCAAGTGGGTCCCTGACCCCCAAGTAGCCTAACTGGGAGACCCTTCCCAGTAGGGGCCGACTGACAGCTCGTACAACCAGATGCCCCTCTGAGGTGAAGCTTCAAGAGGATCAGGCAGCAACATTTGCTGTTCTGCAATACATTATTTGCTCTTCTGCAGCCTCCGCTGGTGATACCCTAGCAAACAGGGACTGGAGTCGACCTCAAGCAAACTCCAACAGACCTGCAGTTGAGGGTGGAAAACTAACAGACATAAAGGACATCCACGCCAAAACCCCATCTCTAGGTCACCATCACCAAAGACCAAAGGTAGATAAAACCACAAAGATGGGGAAAAAACAGAGCAGAAAAGCTGAAAATTCCAAAAATCAGAGCACCTCTTCTCCTCCAAAGGAATGCAGCTCCTTGCCAGCAGTGGAACAAAGCTGGTTGGAGAATGACTTTGATGAGTTGACAGAAGTAGGCCTCAGAAGATCAGTAATAACAAACTTCTCCGAGCTAAAGGAGGATGTTCAAACCCATCGCAAAGAACGTAAAAACCTTGAAAAGATGAGATGAATGACTAACTAGAATAAACAGCATAGAGAAGACCTTAAATGACCTGACAGAGCTGAAAACCATGGCATGAGAACTATGTGACACATGCACAAGCTTCAGTAGCTGATTTGACCAAGTGGAAGAAAGGGTATCAGTGACTGAAGATCAAATGAATGAAATGAAGTGAGAAGAGAAGTTTAGAGAAAAAAGAGTAAAAAGACAAACAAAGCCTCCAAGAAATATGGGACTATGTGAAAAGACCAAATCTAAGTCTGATTGGTGTACCTGAAAGTGACAGGGAGAATGGAACCAAGTTGGAAAACACTTATCCAGGAGAACTTCCCCAACCTAGCAAGGCAGGCCAACATTCAAATTCAGGAAATACAGAGAACGCCACAAAGATATTCCTTGAGAAGAGCAACTTGAAGACACATAATTGTCAGATTCTCCAAAGTTGAAATGAAGGAAAAGACGTTAAGGGAAGCCAGAGAGAAAGGTCAGTTTGCCTACAAAGGGAAGCCCATCAGACTAAGTGGATCTCTCAGCAGAAACTCTACAAGCCAGAAGAGAGTGGGGGACAATATTCAACATTCTTAAAGAAAAGAATTTTCAACCCAGAATTTCATATCCAGCCAAACTAAGCTTCATAAGTGAAGGAGAAATGAAATCCTTTACAGACAAGCAAATGCTGAGAGATTTTGTCACCACCAGGCCTGCCTTATTGCCTTACAAGAGTTCCTGAAGGAAGCACTAAACATAGAAAGGAACACCCAATACCAGCCACTGCAAAAACATGCCAAATTATAAAGACCATTGATGCTTGGAAGAAACTGCATCAACTAATGAGAAAAATAACTAGTTAACATCATAATGACAGGATCAAACTCATACATAACAATATGTAAATGGGCTAAATGTTCCAATTAAAAGACACAGACTGGCAAATTGGATAAAAAGTCAAGACCCATCAGTGTACTGTGTTCAGGAGACCCATCTAACGTGCAGAGACACACATAGGCTCAAAATAAAGGGATGGAGGAAGATCTACCAAGCAAATGGAAAAAAAACAAAACAAAAAACAAAAAAAAAAAAACGGGTTGCAATCCTAATCTCTGATGAAACAGACTTTAAACCAACAAAGATCAAAAGAGACAAAGCAGGCCATTACATAATGGTAAAGGGATCACTTCAACAAGAAGAGCTCACTATCCTAAATATATATGCACCCAATACAGGAGGACCCAGATTCATAAAGCAAGTCCTTACAGACCTAGCGAGAGACTTAGCCTCCCATAGAATAATAATGGGAGACTTTAACACCCCACTGTCAACATTAGACAGATCAATGAGACAGAAAGTTAACAAGGATATCCAGGACTTGAACTCAGCTCTGCACCAAGCAGACCTAATGGACATCTACAGAACTCTCCACACCAAATCAACAGAATATACATTCTTCTCAGCACCACATCGCACTTATTCCAAAATTGGCCATGTAGTTGGAAGTAAAGCACTGCTCAGCAAATGTAAAAGAACAGAAACTATAAGAGACTCTCTCTCAGACCACAGTGCAATCAAATTAGAACTCAGGATTAAGAAACTCATTCAAAACCGCACAACTACATGGAAACTGAACAACCTGCTCCTGAATGACTACTAGGTACATAACAAAATGAAGGCAGAAATAAAGATGTTCTTTGAAACCAATGAGAACAAAGACACAACATACCAGAATCTCCAGGACACATTTAAAGCAGTGTGTAGAGGGAAATTTATAGTACTAAATTCCCACAAGAGAAAGCAGGAAAGATCTAAAATCGACACCCTAGCATCACAGTTAAAATAACTAAAGAAGCAAGAGCAAACATACTCAAAAGCTAGCAGAAGGCAAGAAATAACTAAGATCAGAGCAGAACTGAAGGAGATAGAGACACACAAAAAAAACCCTTCAAAAAATCAGTGAATCCAGGAGCTGGTTTTTTGAAAAGATCAACAAAATTGAGAGACCACTAGCAAGACTAATAAAGAAAAGAGAGAAAAATCAAATAGACACAATAAAATGTGATAAAGGGGTTATCACCACCAATCCCACAGAAATACAAACTACCATCAGAGAATACTATAAACACCTCTAGACCAATAACAGGCTCTGAAATTGAGGCAATAATTAGTAGCCTACCAACCAAAAAAAGTCCAGGACCAGGTGGATTCACAGCCAAATTGTACTAGAGGTACAAAGAGGAGCTGGTACCATTCCTTCTGAAACTATTCCAATCAATAGAAAAAGAGGGAATCCTCCCTAACTCGTTTTAAAAGGCCAGCATCATCCTGATACCAAAGCCTGGCAGAGACACAATAAAAAAGAAAATTTTAGATCAATATCCTTGATGAACATTGATGCAAAAATCCTCAATAAAATACTGGCAAACCTAATCCAGCAGCACATCAAAAAGCTTATCTACCATGATTAAGTTGGCTTCATCTCTGGATGCAAGGCTGGTTCAACATATGCAGATCAATAAAAGTAATCCATCATATAAACAGAACCAATCACAAAAACCACATGATTATCTCAATAGATGCAGAAAAGGCCTTCGATAGAATTCGACACCCCTTTATGCTAAAAACTCTCAATAAATTCGGTATTAATGGAACATATCTCAAAATAATAAGAGCTATTTATGACAAACCCACAGCCAATATCATACTGAATGGGCAAAAACTGGAAGCATTCCCTTTGAACACTGGCCCATGACAGGGATGCCTTCTCTCACCACTCCTATTCAACATAGTATTGGAAGTTCTAGCCAGGGCAATCAGGCAGGAGAAAGAAATAAAAAGGTATTCAATTAGGAAAAGAGGAAGTCAAATTGTCCTTGTTTGCAGAGGACATGATTTTATATTTAGAAAACCCCATCATCTCAGCCCAAAGTCTCCTTAAGCTGATAAGCAATACAAAATCAATGTGCAAAAATCACAAGCATTCTTATACACCAATAACAGACAAACAGAGAGCCAAATCATGAGTGAACTCCCATTCACAATAGCTTCAAAGAGAATAAAATACCTAGGAATCCAACTTGCAAGGGATGTGAAGGACCTCTCCAAGGAGAACTACAAACCACTGCTCAAAAAAATAAAAGAGGACACAAACAGATGGAAGAACATTCCATGCTCATGGATAGGAAGAATCAATATCGTGAAAACGGTCATAGTGCCCAAGGCAATTTACAGATTCAGTGCCATCCCCATCAAGTTACCAATGACTTTCTTCACAGAATTGGAAAAAACTACTTTAAAGTTCACATGAAACCAAAAAAGAGTCTGCATTGCCAAGACAATCCTAAGCCAGAAGAATAAAGCTGGAGGCATCATGCTACCTGACTTCAAACTATACTGCAAGGCTACCATAACCAAAACAGTATGGTACTGGTACCAAAACAGAGATATAGACCAATGGAACAGAACAGAGTCCTCAGAATGAATACCACACATCTACAACCATCTGATCTTTGACAAACCTGACAAAAACAAGAAATGGGGAAAGGATTCCCTATTTAATAAATGGTGCTGGGAAAACTGGCTAGCCATATGTAGAAAGCTGAAACTGGATCTCTTCCTTACACCTTACACAAAAATTAATTCAAGATGTATTAAAGACTTAAATGTTAGACCTAAAACCATAAAAACCCTAGAAGAAAACCTAGGCAATTCCATTCAGGACATAGGCATGTTCAAGGTCTTCATGACTAAAACACCAAAAGCAATGGCAACAAAAGCCAAAATAGACCAATGGGATATAATTAAACTTAGAAGCTTCTGCACAACAAAAGAAACTACCATCAGAGTGAACAGGCAACCTACAGAATGGGAGAAAATTTTTGCAATGTACCCATCTGACAAAGGGCTAATATCTGAAATCTGCAAAGAACTTAAACAAATTTACAAGAAAAAATCAAACAACCCCATCAAAAAGTGGCCAAAGGATATGAACAGACACTTCTCTAAAGAAGACATCTATGCAGCCAACAGACACATGAAAAAATGCTCATCATCACTGGCCATCAGAGAAATGCAAATCAAAACCACATTGAGATACCATCTCATGCCAGTTAGAATGGCGATCATTAAAAAGTCAGGAAACGACAGGTGCTGGAGAGGATGTGGAGAAATAGGAACACTTTTACACTGTTGGTGGGACTGTAAACTAGTTCAACCACTGTGGAAGACAGTGTGGCGATTCCTCAAGGATCTAGAACCAGAAATCCCATTTGACCCAGCCATCCCATTACTGGGTATATACCCAAAGGATTATAAATCATGCTATAAAGACACATGCACACATATGTTTGTTGCAGCACTATTCACAATAGCAAAGACTTGGAACCAACCCAAATGTCCATCAATGATAGACTGGATTAGGAAAATGTGGCACATATACACTATGGAATACTATGCAGCCATAAAAAAGGATGAGTTCATGTCCTTAGTAGGGACATGGATGAAGTTGGAAGCCATCATTCTGAGCAAACTATCGCAAGGACAGAAACCAAACACCGCATGTTCTCACTCATAGGTGGGAACTGAACAATGAGATCACTTGGACACAGGGTGGGGAACATCACACACTGGAGCCTGTCATGTGGTGGGGCGAGTGGGGAGGGATAACATTAGGAAAAATACCTAATGTAAATGACGAGTTAATGGGTGCAGCACACCAACGTGGCATATGTATACATATGTAACAAACCTGCACTTTGTGCACATGTACCCTAGAACTTAAAGTATACTAAAAAGAAAAAAAAAGGAAAAAAGAAAATAACACAAGTCAATCTTTTTACATTTTTAACGTATGTTTGTTTTAATCAAATACATTTTAACTTTAATAAAGCATTAAAAATGAGAATAAAAATTATAAAAACCTATCAGTGATATTTTATAATTTATTTTAGTTTTCGTTTTAGGTTCTCGGGGTACACATGCAGGTTTGTTACATGCATAAATTGCGTTTTGCTGGGATTTGGTGTATGAATGCTTCTGTCACCCAGGTAGTGAGCATAGAACTGGATAGTTTTTTAACCCTTTTAACCCTTACCCACCTCCCCAACTCCCACCCGGTATTCTTCAGTGTCTGTGGTTCCCATCTTTGTGTCCATGTGCACTCAATGTTTAGCTCTCACTTACAAGTAAGAATATGTGGCATTTGGATTTCTGTTTCTATGTTAATTTGCTTAGGATGATGGCCTCTAGCTGCCTCCACGTTGCCTCAAATGACATGATTTTGTTGTTTTTGATGGTTGGGTAGTATTCCATGGTATATATATGCCATATTTTTATGATCCAGTCCGCCATCGATGGGGATCTAAACGGATTTCATGTCTTTGGTGTTGTGAATAGCACTGCAATGAACATACGAGTGTGTGTGTCTTTTAGGTAGAATGATTTATTTTCCTTTGAGTGTATACTCAGTAATGAGATTGCTGGGTTGAATGGTAATTCTGTTTTAAGTTCTTTGAGAAATATCCAAATGGCTTTAAACAATGACTGAACTAATTTACATTTCCACCAACAGTATGTAAGCATTCCCTTTTCTCCATAACCTTGCCAACAACTGTGGGTTTTTTTTTTGACTTTTTAATAATAGCCATTCTGACTGGTTTGAGATAGTATCTTATTAAGGTTGTAATTTGCATTTCTCTAATGATTAGTGACGTTAATGGTTTTTTCACGTATTTGTTGGCCACATGCATTTCTTCTTTTGAGAAGTATCCCTTCATGTTCTTTGCCCATTTTTTAATGGAATTGTTTATTGCTTGTTGAATTATGTAAGTTCTTAAAGATTCTGGGTATTAGACTTTTGTCAGATGCATAGTTTGCAAGTATTTTCTCCCATTTTGTAGTTTGTTCATTCCGTTGATAGTTTATTTCGCTGTGCAGAAGCTCTTTAGTTTAATTTGGTCCCACTTGTCAGTTTTTGTTTTTGTTGCAATTGCTATTGAGGCATAAATTCTTTGTCAAGGCTAATGTCCTGAATAGTATTTCCTAGGTTTTCTTCTAGGATTTTTTTCCAATGTTAGGTTTTACGTGTAAGTCTTTAATCCATCTTGAGTTAAGTTTTGTGTATCGTGAAAGGTAAGGGGTCCAGTTTCAATCCTCTGCATATGGCTAACTAGTTATCCCAGCACTATTTATTGAATGGAGAGTACTTTCCCCATTGCTTGTTAGTTCAACTTTGTCGAAGATCAGATGGTTGCAGGTGTGCAGGTTTATTTCTGGGTTCTCGATCCTGTTCCATTGGTGTATATATCTGCTTTTTTGTACCAGTACTGTGCTGTTTTGGTTACTGTAGCCTTATAGTGTAGTGTGAAGTTTGGCAGTGTGATGCTTCTGGCTTTGTTCTTTTACTTAGGATACTTTTGCTATTCCAGCTCTTTTTTTGGTTCCATGAATTTTAGCATAGATTTTTCTAATTCTTTGAAAAATGATGTTGGTAGTTTTGTAGGAATAACATTGAATCTGTAAACTGTTTTGGGCAGTATGGCTATTTTAACAATATTGATTCTTTGTATCCCTGAGCATGGAATGTTTTTCCATTTGTTTGTGTCATCTCATTTCTTTCAGCAGTGTTTTGTAATTCTCATTATAGAGCTCTTTCACCTTCCTGTTTAGCTGTATTCCTAGTTATTTTATTCTACTTGTGGTTACTGTGAATGGGAATGGGGTCATGGGAGCTCCTGCAGTTAAGATCCCAGAGGTCCATGATGAGAGTGGGCTCCTTCACAGTTACTTCACTCACTCTTTCCTTAGGAGCCGTTAGACAAGTCAGTCTTGACAGTTTAGGATTTATTCAGTTTTCATAAGGTAAAACTCCACTGAGGTAAATACAAAGCCTTACATTTGAGATCTCTAATTCACATACCTGGGATGAGCATGTGTACGAAAAAGTCCGAGGGCTCAATATGAGCAGGTCAAATGTGTTACGTGATGACAAAAAAGGAAGTTAATTGATTTCAGGTTACAATAATAACATCGAAAGCAAAAGAGATAATGGTCTCTAACAGTTCTACTACACTCCCTAACATTCTAGATTCTAGAAGGATCTAGATTCTAGAACGACCTACTCAGATTTGATGTTATATGTGAAGATAGAGATTCATAAGTTAAAAATGCGTCTAGATGCAAATGAACAGGAGGTCGAAGGGTCAGGAAAACTCTAATGTGAGGAATGGTTGAAGAAACAGCTATTTCACTTAAGAGAAGATAGGCTGGGCACAGTGGCTCACGCCTGTAATCCCAGCACTTTGGGAGGCCGAGGCAGGTGGACGAGGTCAGGAGTTTGAGACCAACCTCACCAACATGGTGAAACCCTGTCTCTACTAAAACTGCAAAAATTAGCCAGGTGTGTTGGTGCACGCTTGTAACCCACTACTCAGGAGGCTAAGGCAGGAGAATCACCTGAACCCAGGAGGCGGAGGTTGCAGTGAGCCGAGATTGTGCCACTGCACTGCAGGCTGGGCGACAGAGCAAGACTCCATTTCAAAAAAAAAAAAGAAGATAGAGTTGGGATATCTTGGCTGCCTCTAATATATGGAGATGGAAATTCACTCATACCTATGTATATAGATGGTAGGATGGGACCCATGCATGAAAGTTAAAGGAAGGAGACTTCAACTCAGTATAGAGAACTTAGTCGTAATTAGAACTGTCTAACAGTAGCATGGACTATAGGGTGAGAGGTCTGTCTCTGTGAGAGTTTCTAATTGAACAACCTTTGTTACACGATGTGATTCCACTGTTGTCTCTGATAGACTTTTATCCTTATTTAGTTAGCTACATTTTTGTTCTGTGCAGTTAGGAGGCTATTTTAATCTTATTTGGGATTTCTGAAACTGTCAAAGTTCTTTAAAAACTTTTTGATAAATAAAATAATGAAATTTTGAAACTCTCTTTTAGGAATTATTAAATCACATATGTTGGAGTCAGACTGACTTGTGTTCACATGCTAGCTCATCCCTTACAAGCTTTCTCACTTTAGCAGTTTAGTTACTTAATCTCTGAGCCTAACTGCTGCTGCTACTACTACTACTACTACTACTACTACTGTAGTAGTGGTATTGCTGAGAGGGTTAAATCAAATGAGCTAATGCACATAAAGAGCTTTTATGGTGCTTGGCACAGAGTAGGCACCCAGAACATGAGGCTACCACTGTTATTAATCCTTTCCTTGACCTTTGTTTTGCTAAAGCTAACATGATGCTTAGTAAAGGCTTTTAGATCTTAGTCCGAGCTTCTTTTCACTATTGTCCTTGAGTTACTTAGGTTTCAGGTTTAAGTCAAGAATATCACGAATTTTAATGACTCTTCTATTCATTTACTTTCTTTACACTCAAATGCTCTAGAATCAGGCTTTTTTGATAACCTCTGCAGCTGCAATCACTCATTATTCAAATAGTAAAACGCATGGTACTGCAGCATGCAACTGTCTCACTTGTCTTTGAACCAGTCTCTCTGGCTCCATGCACACTTTAGATTTTGGGGCCATAGGCCAACTCATGTGTATATGATCTTCCTTAAGTTTCTCCTCACAGTCAAAGGCTTTTTAGTTTTTCTTTGGCAATTATCTAGAGTGTGAGACTTAGATAGTATTGTTAACTTGACCTTTCCATTAAACCAGAGGCAATTCAAAGAAATCTCATCTAAATCTCTTTTGGGGAAAATAAACTTTAGAAACAATAACATTTGCAAGCATTTAAATTTTTTATTTTTTATTGCCTCATTTTTTCCTTGGAGTCGACCAAAATAATTGGTATCTCAAAATCTGTTGGAGGCAGCAGACTTTTAAAATTTCATATTAGATGAGAATGTGAATAATCACGTTGTATGTATGTCCTGTTTTGCAATACTTTACTGAAAAATCACTAAAAAGGATGTTTTTGCCTGTGGATGGGATGCTTGCATCTAGCTCTTTCTCACCTATTCTGCTTAGATGCCAACTTGTCTTTATTTCTTGTTGAGTGTCCAACCTGTTGGCTTTATTCCTAAGGTTTGCAAGGAATTAATTCTCTACCTCTCCATAGGGACCAGTGAAACCTAACTATGTTGTGATATGGAGAAGCATGAAGCCTTTGGAATTTATGAATCATAGCACTAAAATCTGGAACTAGTCATGTAGCCCTTTGCCTGGAAGCATATTATTGAGCATTCAATTCATGGTTATAGCTTTTCCCTAGTGCCAGTTTGTAAGTTAGTTTAAAAACTGTTGTAATTCTGTGAAGAAAGTCAATGGTAGCTTGATGGGGATAAGATTAAACCTATAGATTACTTTGGGCAGTATGGCCATTTTCACGATATTGATTCTTCCTATCTATGAGCATGGAATGTTTTTCCATTTGTTTGTGTCCTCTTTTATTTCCTTGAGCAGTGGTTTGTAGTTCTCCTTAAAGACGTCCTTCGCATCCCTTGTAAGTTGGATTCCTAGGTATTTTGTTCTCTTTGTAGCAATTGTGAATGGGAGTTCAATCATGATTTAGCTCTGTTTGTCTATTATTGGTGCATAGGAATGCTTGTGATTTTTGCACATTGATTTTGTATCCTGAAACTTTGCTGAAGTTGCTTATCAGCTTAAGGAGATTTTGGGCTGAGATGATGGGGTTTTCTAAATATACAATTATGCCATCTGCAAATAGAAACAATTTGACTTCCTCTCTTCCTATTTGAATACCCTTTATTTCTTTTTCTTGCCTGATTGCCCTGGCCAGAACTTCCAATACTATGTTGAATAGGAGTGGTGGGAGAGGGCATCCTTGTCTTGTGCCAGTTTTCAAAGGGAATGCTTCCAGTTTTTGCCCATTCAGTATGATATTGGCTGTGGGTTTGTCATAAATAGCTCTTATTATTTTGAGATATGTTCCATTAATACCGAATTTATTGAGAGTTTTTAGCACGAAGGGGTGTCGAATTCTATCGAAGGCCTTTTCTGCATCTATTGAGATAATCATGTGGTTTTTGTGATTGGTTCTGTTTATGTGATGGATTATGTTTTTTGATTTGCATATGTTGAACCAGCCTTGCATCCCAGGGATGAAGCTGACTTGATCGTGGTGGATAAGCTTTTGATGTGCTGCTGGATTCGGTTTGCCAGTATTTTACTGAGGATTTTCACATGGATGTTCATCAGGGATATTGGCCTGAAATTTTCCTTTTTTGTTGTGTCTCTGCCAGGTTTTGGTATCAGGATGATACTGGCCTCATAAAATGAGTTAAGGAAGACTCCCTCTTTTTCTATTGTTTGGAATAGTTTCAGAAGGAATGGTACCAGCTCCTCGTTGTACCTCTGGTAGAATTAGGCTATGAATCCATCTGGTCCTGGGCTTTTTTTAGTTGGTAGGCTATTAACTATGCCTTAATTTTAGAACTTGTTATTGGTCTATTCAGGGATTCAACTTCCTCCTGGTTTAGTCTCGGGAGGGTGTATGTGTCCAGGAATTTATCCGTTTCTTCTAGATTTCCTAGTTTATTTGCATAGAGGTGTTTATAGTATTCTCTGATGGTAGTTTGTATTTCTGTGAGATCAGTGGTAATATCCCCTTTATCATTTTTTATTGTGTCTATTTGATTCTTCTCTCTTTTTTTCTTTGTTAGTCTGGCTAGCTGTCTATTTATATTGTTAATCTTTTAAAAAAACTAGCTCCTGGATTCATTTATTTTTTTGAAGGGTTAGTTCAACCGTTGTGGAAGACAGCATGGCAATTCCTCAAGGATCTAGAACCAGAAATACCATTTGACCCAGCAATCCCATTACTGGGTATATACCCAAAGGGTTATAAATCATTCTACTATAAAGACATATGCGCATGTATGTTTGTTGCAGCAATATTCAAAGTACCAAAGACTTGGAACTAACGCAAGTGCCCATCAATGGTAGACTGGATAAAGAAAATGTGGCACTTACAGTATGGAATACTATGCAGCCATAAGAAAGGATAAGTTCATGTCCTTTGTAGGGACATGGATGAAGTTGGAAACCACCATTCTCAGCAAACTAACACAGGAACAGAAAATCAAACACCAAATGCTCTCACTCACAAGTGGGAGTTGAACAATGAGAACACATGGACACAGGGAGGGGAAGAACACACACTGGGGCCTGTCGGGGGTTGGGGGATTAGGGGAGGGATAGCATTAGGAGAAATACCTAATGTAGATGATGAGTTGATGGGTGCAGCAAACCACCATGGCGCATGTATACCTATGTAACAAACCTGCACATTGTGTCCATGTACGTTCTGTCCCAGAACTTTAAGTATAATATTAGTAAAAAGCAATAAAAATAATTAAATAAAAATTTAAAAAAAACTGTTCATGCAGTCATTCTATGAGGAGAGTTATGCTGGCAAACACTTCAGTGTTACAGACATTTATTACCAAACTAAGCAAAACATTCCCATAAATGTTCATGGTTTTTTCTTTAAAACAGTCCCCAAAGGGCTTATTGCACATGGCCTCCTCACTTACGCATTCATCAACACTCCCTTGACTAATTGGTGTTAAAGTGATGATTGGGGCATGTTTTCAGTTTTTTAAAGGAGGAATTCACAGTTTTTTGCAGATGGATTTCTGTAAGCTAATCTTAACTTTTCTTAACAAACTTTAGATTACTGGGCTAGTATTCATAACTGGATTACCCTAATTTTGATAATGGGGGAAAGTTTAAAATACTTGAATTGCTCACTATGTACAGGCACTCTCATATGCAAAAATGAGTTACCAGAGAGAGAAATTCAGGTAAATTAGTATTAGTAACTTTCATATGAAAGTTATTGGGAAGGCATTAGGCCTCTAGTTCTTCATTTATAAAACAGGACTGCTAACATAATATCTCATAAATCTGTTGTGAAATTCCAAGGAGATTGTGCATAGCAGCTAACCCAGTGCCTATGGCATTGTGAGTGAGGATTTGATCTTTGCAAGCCTGTGACATAGGAGGTAGATTGTTATCTGCACTTTACAGATGAGAACACTGAAGCCCCAGAGGATTAACAGGGACTTGCTCATGAGAGTGAGATTTTAGTCTGAGATTCCTAACTTACAGTTCAGTGCTTTTTCACTATGAGAAGGTCCAGGGGCAATGAATCAGGTAGATTGCTCGACCTTAATCCTGTTTTTATAAGTACTTTTTCTTTGACTCTTAGTATTAACAGTACCTTAGTAGGACCTTTCACTTGGGGGTAGTATATTGCCCCAAAGAAAAATCTGTTACTTTCCTGCCCCAGAGATATAACTTAGTTGTTGTTTTTTTTGTTTTGTTTTTCGTTGTTTTATTTATTTTTTATTTTTTATTTTATTTTATTTTTTTGGTATTTATTATTATTATTATTATTATTATACTTTAAGTTCTAGGGTACATGTGCATAACGTGCAGGTTTGTTACATATGTATACTTGTGCCATGTTGCTGTGCTGCACCCATCAACTCGTCAGCACCCAACAACTCGTCATTTACATCAGGTATAACTCCCAATGCAATCCCTCCCCCATCCCCCCTCCCCATGATAGGCCCCGGTGTGTGATGTCCCCCTTCCCGAGTCCAAGTGATCTCATTGTTCAGTTCCCACCTATGAGTGAGAATACACGGTGTTTGGTTTTCTGTTCTTGTGATAGTTTGCTAAGAATGATGGTTTCCAGCTGCATCCATGTCCCTACAAAGGACATGAACTCATCCTTTTTTATGGCTGCATAGTATTCCATGGTGTATATGTGCCACATTTTCTTAATCCAGTCTGTCACTGATGGACATTTGGGTTGATTCCAAGTCTTTGTTATTGTGAATAGTGCTGCAATGAACATACGTGTGCATGTGTCTTTATAGCAGCATGATTTATAATCCTTTGGGTATATCCCCAGTAATGGGATGGCTGGGTCATATGGTACAGTGCAAGGGGAAAGGGAATCCATTTTCCTAGCCAGGGGAACTGAGACACATAACTTAGTTTTTAGCATTATGAGCAAAAGCCCTGGTGCAGGAGACTTTTACTTAATCTACTGTTTTTAGTATGGTATTGCTGCCTTCAACTGTGCCTGATGTTTCTGCATCCATAGAACTTCAGTTTCAGTATCTTCATAAAAATCAGTATGTCCAGTCTTCTGCTGGGGTTGGGGAGAGACAGTCTCCTGACTTTGCCTGGTAGGAGAGGAAGTGCTCTTTCTATGGCTCCTTTTCCAGTCCCTTCCCATATTCGAAGCCAGTTGATGCCTCCAGTTTCTGATTATTTCTGGTGTTTCCCACTGTGAATCTGCTTCTTTGCTACCATTGCCCCCCGCTTCCAGCCTGCCACTTGTAGGTAGTGAGCTTTCTGTCTTTTTAAGGATGTTTCAGTTTCTACTCTTTTTTTTTTTTTTTTTTTTTTTTTGAGGCGGAGTCTCACGCTGTTGCCCAGGCTGGAGTGCAGTGGCGCGATCTCGGCTCACTGCAAGCTCCGCCTCCCGGGTTCCCGCCATTCTCCTGCCTCAGCCTCCTGAGTAGCTGGGACTACAGGCGCCCGCCACCGCGCCCGGCTAATTTTTTTTGTATTTTTAGTAGAGACGGGTTTTCACTGTGGTCTCGATCTCCTGACCTTGTGATCCGCCCGCCTCGGCCTCCCAAAGTGCTGGGATTACAGGCTTGAGCCACCGCGCCCGGCCTCCAGTTTCTACTCTTTATTTACTTTCCAGCTTCCAAAGATTTTGATGTGGATCATTTGTTGTCTTTTCTCTTGTTTCTGTTGTTTTTTTGATCCTTGTGGGTTTATGAGTTTTTGAAAATTAAGTAATTTTACCGTTTTTACAGGGTTTTTTTAAGAGATGGAGGAAATCTAAAATCATGTGTTCAATCTACCATGCTTAACCCTACCATTTTATTTGTTATTTTGAAGAACTTAGCATATATTTATTTTCAGATCACTTTACTAACTCTGTCTCTTTGGATGTGATTATCCTTTTAGTCTGCCTTTTGTAGCACTTAATTTCTGCATATTTGTAGTTGTTGTTAAGTATATATTATCCTTTGTGGCTTTATCATGTCCATCATCTCCCTATGGGCATCTTTCGTCTTCTATTCCATCTCTTTACTGCCATTGAAGTGAATATGCTGCTTGCTAGGCTCTTCCTTCCCTATTTAGATATTTGTTCTTTTGTTTATGGCAATTGCAGTCTAGGTTACAATAGGAAATGTGAGGATATGATGGCTGCAAGAGGGAGGGGCATGGGGCGTTCTTCTTTTCCCTTTTTTTCTTTCTCATTCCAATCTGCCTCCTCGGATCTTTCTTCATCTACTGATGTCTTTACTCTTCTGCAGACCTCAGTGATAGTTCAGAGCATAGCTGCCAGCAACAGGGATTGTGACTGCAAAGGGCAAAGTGAGAAACCCCAAACATGCCCCACCAGTCCTAGGGCTGTCAGCCACATTCCTGCCCTGTCACACCTCAATCCCAAAAGCTCAGTCCTGTTTGAAAACCTTAAGGACCTTTTTTAAGTGGATGTCTTCCTTTTATAACCCAGAGGGGCCTTAGAATGTCTTGGTTTTTCCCTTAGGACCTAAGTAAAAAGAAACGAAAGAAGAAACAGGAGGGAGTTATTCTTTTTTTTTTTTTTTCTCACCTACTTTTTTGCTTACTAGCAATTTAAAAAAATGACAAATGGGATCTAATTAAACTACAGAGCTTCTGCACAGCAAAACAAACTACCATCAGAGTGAACAGGCAACCTACAGAATGGGAGAAAATTTTTGCAATCTACTCATCTGCCAAAGGGCTAATATCCAGAACCTACAAAGAACTCAGACAAATTTACAAGTAAAAACAACCCCATCAAAAAGTGGGCAAAGGATATGAACAGACTCTTGAGAAATGTCTTCTCAAAAGAAGACATTTATGCAACCAACAGACACATGAAAAAATGCTCATCATCACTTGCCATGAGAGAAATGCAAATCAAAACAACAATGAGATACCATTTCACACCAGTTAGAATGGCATTCATTAAAAAGTCAGGAAACAACAGGTGCTGGAGAGGTTGTGGAGAAATAGGAACACTTTTACACTGCTGGTGTAACTGTAAACTAGTTCAACCATTGTGGAAGACAGTGTGGCCATTCCTCAAGGATCTAGAACTAGAAATACCATTTGACCCAGCCATCCCATTACTGGGTATATACCCGAAGGATTATAAATCATGCTGCTATAAAGACACATGCACACATATGTTTATTGCGGCACTATTCACAATAGCAAAGACTTGGAACCAACCCAAATGTCCATCAATGACAGACTGGATTAAGAAAATGTGGCACATATACACCATGGATTACTATGCAGCCATCAAAAAGGATGAGTTTGCGTCCTTTGTAGGGACATGGATGCAGCTGGAAACCATCATTCTCAGCAAACTATCGCAAGAACAGAAAACCAAACACCGCATGTTCTCACTCATAGGTGGGAATTGAACAATGAGATCACTTAGACACAGGGTGGGGAACATCACACACCGGAGCCTGTCGTGGGGTTGGGGGAGGGGGGGAGGGATAGCATTAGGAGATACACCTAATGTAAATAGCTAATTAATGGGTGTAGCACACCAACATGGCACATGTATACATATGTAACAAACCTGCACTTTGTGCACATGTACCCTAGAACTTAAAGTATAATAAAAAAAAATCTGAAAACTAAGATTAGTGGTAAAGTTGTCAGATAATATTTTATTGTTCGTGGCTCCAGAGTGGAAAGAAATTGGTCAAAAGTTATGTGATGGCTTTAAAGTGAAAGGAGGCAGACCCGATTCATTCTAAATTTCTTTGGGAGAAACATGCTTTGCTCATAGACTGTCTCTTTGTTCCTTTACCTTTTCAGATTCTCCCTTTCCTCAAATTTTAGATAAAAAAGTGGTTCAGAGAGGAAATTCTAGAGCTAGACTTTTTTTTGAAGCCCAGCTTTGATGATTTTTAGGTATATAAACTTGAACACTGTCATAATAGTTGTGACAGTGTGATACTAATGCAAGCATAGACAAATGCACCAATAGAACAGAATAGACTCCAAAACAGACTAACTTATGACTTATGATAAGAGTGATACTGCAATTCAGTCCTTAGCCTCTGTATGTCTCAGTTTCCCCAAATGCAGAACAGGAATAACTGTATCCCTATGGTGGTGTCGTGATGATTAAGTGAATGAACACAAATGTGCTTACAATAGGGCCTGATGTCTAATAAATGCTTTATAAGTTCTACCTATTATTTGTGTTATCTGTATTTCAGTAAAATTTTTCCTGGTCCCAGGCCTTAATCAACTTCCTCTGAAATTTCACAGTCCTTATTCTGCACTGCCTATTTTGGGACTTAATTATTCACTTCCTTACTTTGCTATCAAATTATTTTGTGTGCAGTAGTTGTGTGTCTCCATCTATTGTAAACTCTGAGGACAGAGACCACATGGACTGCATGTAATTGCTTCTCTAGTTATCAGGGTGCCCAGAATAACATTGAGTTCCAGCTGGCATTCAATCTGTGCTTATCAGTTGATTGGGCAATAGATCACTTTGGGGGTTAGGAGATGTTTGTCAGGAAATCTGCATTTTACCTTCCAAGATAGAGGGTAGGAGCAGTTCTGTTTTTTTGTAGCCTTATTTGTTATCAGAAACATTTGCTGTTTTTACTTTTTAGTAAACAGCTCTGGACTGTATGAGTTCTTAGGGATTATACCTGAAAGAATCCACCCAGAAGTAAATACACTGCGAAGAACCATGTAAAGACTCATGGTTCTTCACCTTTCTTTCACCTCCAGGGCCTTTAAAGGAGACAGGAAAGAGTTTATGATTTTGCTCACTCATGAATAAGATTTTCTCCTCCATATTGTTCTTTTGGGTCTGCTTAGTTTATATATTTTATGTTACAACCCGAGACTTCCAGTTGATTTTTTTTTTTCTCTTCTTTTTTGCCTTCCATTTTCACATTACCTTCTGGCCCTAGGAAATCTGGTTTTTCACAGTTTTTCTGCTTTGCCGAGACAGTTTGCCAGTTACCTGGAAGGTGGCATATTGCCCTTCTTCCTGTTTCCAACTAGTCTCAAAGTGCTTTCTTTCCCAAGAGGTGGCCAAAATCTGCTGTGCTGAAACGGTCATTTGTGAATACAGTAATTCTCAGGAGGCATAAATTCATATCCTGTTCTCACTATGTATTTTATTAACTGTTAGAGTTATTCTACTGCCAGGCCCTGGCTAGAACCTGACTTGGTGCCTAGTGCTAACAACTGTCTTTAAAGGATTATGAATAGGGTCATAAACACTATTTACATTAGCAGGAACATGTACTTTTAGTATTTCTACCACTCCTTCTCACTTCTGCTCACCCTCACAGGCATGGTCAGTTCATAATAGGTGCATGGGTACTCTGCATTTCCCCTGTGGTTTTTTTTTTTTTTTTTTTTTTTTTTTTTTTGGTCACATGTGGATGAATTTGTTTGTTTAAACTTTATTTTTCACAATCAAGTCACTCTTGTATGCTGGCCTCCAGTCTTCAAATGACATGAAACTTCCCAGATTATGTGTTCTAAGGATTTTTTCCCCTTTCTTTTTAACTAGAGCCAAAAATAATAAACCTGGGTTATGATGCAAGTAACCAGAAAGTTAAACCACTGCTTAATGTGCATTAGTATTAGTATCAGAGCCTTGTCATAGGCATAACAAAATCGTGGAACACTCTTTAGTTCAATGGCAAACTTAATGTTTACTCCCAGGTGTTTGAGATATTAAATATCAACTTCACATCAGAGAAATGTAAAAATGAGAGTTAGAGAGGCAGCTCATCCGTGGAGTTTTCCCTGTTTTACTTAGGAAGAAAACTGGATCGTTGAAAAGAGGGATTATTCCTGTTCTCTTAAGATGTGAACCCTGTCCTGTTAAAACATGTATTAGATGGCAAATGTGGGAAAGAGGCAGTATTGTGCAAGGGTTACTTCGATACTGACTGGCTTTGCACTAAGAACATATAGTAATACATGGTGGATATCATTCAAAAAGCTTCCAAGTGTATGTAGGACAGGGCTTGGATTCAGTTCAAACAGATGGATGAACATTCACTCATTCAGCATGCCCCTTTAAGTGACGAAATCAGAATAATGATAGCAGGAATTATAGATGACAGAGTCTTTCCTACAAAAAATGTACATGGCAAAGAAATGTAAAAACTAATGATTCTTTGACCTTCATGTAGAGATAAGGAAAACTAAGGGAAGATTGCTGATTTTATACTTAATTTTTTCTCATAGTCTCATTTTCTCATTCTCATGATTTGGCTATGCATTTTATATTATGTGTCCTTAAAACTGATCATAGTCAAGAAGTGTGCCTGAAAATGCTTTTAAGCCAGCAGAAGTTTCAACAAACCACTAATCCTGTAGAAGCACTTCTGAGTAATTCTTAAATGCACTGGCTTTGGAGGTAGCAGAGCTATTCATTATAGCACCCACTGATTCAACCAGTCATGGATAGAAAATATTTTTTCAAAACAATAAAAAATAACAATACAACAATACAAGTAATACAAATTTTAAAAACCAATACAGGATAACACCATTTACACAGCATTCACATTGTGTTAGGCGTTATAAGCAGTCTAGAAATGATTTAAAATACACAGGAGGATGTGCACAGGTTATATGCAAATACTGTGCCATTTTGTATAAGGGACTTGAGCATTTGCAGATTTTGATATCTGCAGGGAGTCCTGCAGCCAATCCCCACAGATACCTCAGAACAACTGTAGAGTCTTGTTAACCATTACTTTGATTTTGCACTGACAGAAGATGTCAACTATTTGGCTAGTTTGAGTAACCTCTTCTCTAGACACTGCTAGAGAAACATAATGATATGTATTTCACATTTAAAGTCCATTTAAGGGGCCGGGCACGGTGGCTCACACCTGTAATCCCAGCACTTTGGGAGGCCAAGGTGGGTGGATCACCTGAAGTTGGGTGTTCGAGACCAGCCTGGCAAACATGATGAAACCCCTTCTCTACTAAAAATACAAAAATTAGCTGGGCATGGTGGCATGCACCTGTAATCCCAGCTATTTGGGAGGCTGAGGCAGGAGAATCACTTGAATTTAGGAGGTGGAGGTTGCAGTGGGCTGAGATCACGCCACTGCACTCCAGCCTGAGCAACAGAGTGAGACTCTGTCTCCAAAAAAAAAAGTCCATTTAAGTCTTTTAAGAGTTTTAAGTCTTTTAAAAGCCCGTGTAAGTCTTCTGATTATAGCCATGTGTTATTTCTGCCCAGTTTATAGAAAAAGATTGTTCCTAGTTGTGTTAGGAGAGAAAGTTGACCAGTGGGTACCGATCCCTTTTTTAACATGGCTTCTGTCTTTAACCAAGGAGGGCTGCACACATGCCTCACCATAAAGAAGATAAGAGACAGTGAAAATTTAGAGGGTAACATTAACTGTAGTGTCTATTACAGAATGGGCTCTTGTTGAGGGGCTTTGTAAACAAGAAGGGATTGATCAAGTGAAATACATAGATTCAAACAGGAAAAGCTGGGGAATTTTCTAATTCTAGCACCTTCCCCAATCCTCAGCATTTGTAGACCTTTATACATATGGTATGAAAAAGAAGAATCTATTTTGTTTTGTTTTGTTATTGATTTTTAACTACGAAAGAGTCTTCCCTATGAAGCTATTGTGTTAGTGAAATAAATTTTACTCCTTAGAAATTGAATCTTCTCTTCAGAAGGTCTTTGATGGCTCTTGCTTTGAATATCCAGTGGAAAGAAGGCTTACATTTCTGTGCCAATATTTTCTCCACTTTGGAAGCACTTGAGTGAACATAACACATCATTTTTTCAGAAATCAAAGATTTCTCATTAAAATCTTTACTTGAAATTCACATACAATTTAATAAAGTTTCTGAGTTAATATGAAACTAATAGTCCATTAAGAATAAGGAATGATTGACTTGTATTTTTATTAACCTTCAGCTGTAAGCGACCTTAAAATACCATCGAACACATTCAAATTCACCAGGCATGACTGCCCAGTGCCTCACCCAACCTAGCCTCTTATTCATTCTCTTATTAAATCTCTTATTAAATCTCCAGTGGAAGAGATTGTGTCAGAGTCTCCTTCACTGGTCTATTTCAGTGTCTTACAATTCATATAATGCTTAAAAAGAGAAGTAAGCATTGTTTAAGTGTAGATGTTTATTTTGTTGTTTGCTCAGATTGAATCCTTTTCATGTTCTGCTGGCTGTCTTATTCATGCCCTAGTTGTTACTCATGATGCAGATTGCTGATACTATATCTGATGTTATTGTATACCATCGAAGATGGGCCAGCAAACATGCTGAGTGTCCATGAATCACACAGCAATGATTTGAAATCTCTTTAAGTATGAGGACCATTGTTAAATGACAAAATGTCATGCCATCACCCCAGCCCCGATCCCCTGACCTCCTTCCACACATATACACAATACTAGTTTTACTTTTAGTATCTAAGAAAATGTATAGTTGAAAACAACTGTGATGAGTGTAGTAAAGCTTTATAGTGAAAGTGTATTTTATTAAATATAGTAACATCTTCATACATCTAAAAAGCAGTAATGATATGTCAAAGTTTTTTATATAGAAAATGAAGGTACTGTATTTGTACAAGTTCTCATTCTGAGTCATTTAGTGAGAAAATTGGTGGTGTTTTACCCTTAAACATCCTTAAAACATTGTGCATATTTCTGGAGCTAATTAAAAGCAAAAATAACAAAGATTGATATACATTTAATGTTGTTCACTCTACATAGCTGCTATAGCCCACAGGAAGGGTTCTGCAAGAACACAGCAATCACTTCGATGATGAAGCATAATCACTGTGGGTGCTTCATGCTAAGTTCTGAGCCTCAGCCCATGTGGTCTATGGTTAAATCAAATAATGTTTGTAAATAACAGCAAAAGGTCTGTAATCTCAAAAAGTTACCTCTACACAAAACTTGTGTATATACATACTTTTCTCTATACAGAGTACCAAAATTTCCTGATTCATGAGTCTTCTTTAATTTAAAAGTTTAAAAATTGCCCTCTGTGGCATATGTGGAGATTATCTCAGAATAAAACAATCTCTTAACAACAACACAAAAGTATTTATGAGGGCCTACCAGGCGGCTGGCAAGAAATTAGTGGTTTCTCTCATGCATTTACCACGTTATCTATTGGCCATAGATGAGTACTGAATGTCTGTTTCTATGGATGCAGAAAGGAATTTTTATATTGGTGAGCTGCATTTCAGTTTAGAACATTGACCCAGGTTTTGTAAAAATAGATTCGTCTTTGATAGATATTTTTTTGGATAGCTATAAAGGCACTGTTGTTTTCATTCATTTTTTATATTTGTGAAGGAAAAGTTGATTTGTATATTTTTGGTGCCGGTGAATTCTTTTTCTGCCCATATATGAAGAACTGAATGATTATACATGTGGTTCAATGTTTTTGTTAGATTGTTGGGGATAGTGATGAGGGTGGGATTAGGGAATTGAAAATTGTTATACCAAAGGTACCAAGAGATTGCTTGTCTTGATTTGGTGCTAATAGAGGGACAGAATTCCCCTTTCAGACCCTGGGAGGCCTGTTTGTTTTTGTGTGTGGAGATAGATACATGGAGGTTCAACTTGTAAATATAGTCAAATCTCTGCTAGAATAGTTGATAGAAAAGCTACTGTGGGTCACTCATATTTCTGGTTATCATAAAGGTCAAACTGGATATTTAAAAAATAAAACAGAAGGCTTTAAAGGACTGCTTCCCTTGCTGTGAAAACCATTCATGCCCCTCTGCAGGTAGCAGTATTTTGGTGGGAAAGATTGATAATCACAACTCTCATTATCAAGTTTAATATAAAATATGCCTAAAATACTTCCATTAATCATGAATCACAGACTTTTCTTGGGCATTCACTGTGTTCAGGGCACTGCAGTTGACAGTGAATACACAAATATCTGTGGTGTGATGAAATGTGAAGTTTAATTAATGGGCTCTTTTCATCCTCCGAGTTTAGTAACCCAAGTGAGTTAACTGCCCATTTGGCAGTTATACCTTGGACACCTATTGCTTTTGTGTTGCAAACACCACATGCCAAATTTGCAACTTCTAGCTTCAAAGAGTAAGACAGATGATTTGAGAAGAGAATGCCAGTAGACTGAGCAAGTTTCTTATCCTGTTTCCAGACTAGGTAAAAGACTCTTTGAACTGGCACAGGAAAGGAGCATTTGAAGAGGAAGAGTAGAATGAGACATAGTCCTGGGCATGACTTTTAGCCTCCCGATGGGGTTGGGGCTGGGCAGAGGATACAAGAAAATTCCCCTTGAGGTTCTCAGGATTCCAAGAGTAGGGGAGACTTGTGCTGTATCTTCACTTTTCAAAACTTTGAAAGTAATAGTTTTACATAGCTGTCTTGTGCTATCTTTTTACAGGTGAGAAGACCATATATATATATATACACACACACCCACACCCACACACACACATACACACACACACAAATGGTGTCCTGTACATATGCCAAATGACTCTTGCAGTATGGTAGATATTATAGAAGTTAAGAAGAAAGAGCAGTTATTATGGCCTGGGTTTGTTGGAGAACATTTAACTATTTTCCTATCTTAATAATTTTAGTATGGGTAACAGGATATTATATTAGCTAGTTAAGATGAATAAGATGTTTGTTACCCCCAGAATTTGATCAGTAATAGTCTTGGTTTCTTTTTTCTTTGTCCATATGTGTAATAAAATATCTACTTATTATTGACTAGAGAATGGATAGAGCAAACACACTTTTTTTCTTGACCCTTGGGGTGCTATTTTCTTCTTTCAGTTATTAAACTACTTCAGATCTGATGGTTAGTAATTTTCTTTTTTCTTCCTCCAAAAGTAACTGAGGTATTAGGAGTCTTGATCAATTGCCATCCATCTAATAGGCATTATAGAAGAGCAACAATAGCCCTTAATAGAACGAGTTCCAGCCATCACATTTTAGAAATAAACCTACATCCTAATAATCACTCAGATCACAGGGCACACATATCCATCCATTTCTTGTGTTCCAGGCACTACAGTTGACAGTGAAGAGTCCTCACCCCTAAGGACTCACATTTCTTCCAGATGTTCCTTGTTCTCAAAAATTACAGAACAGTCACTACAAAGGTAACACTACCATAAATTTTGCCTGCCCTAGAAAACCTTCAGGTAAGAGCCTCATATATCCAATTTCCATTCCAAGAATAAAGTAATAAACCAAATTACAGCAAGAAAATACAACCCCCACATCATTTGTATCCCATGCAATTTGACCTCACAGGGAAACAATAATAAAATTATCATTGAACTAACTGCAGACTGTACCATATGAACTGGAAATAAGAACTTTAAGGTTTGCAAAAGCCATTGGGAGATGCTGCTTAGATTTAATTACATTTATATTGTATTTCGGTTTTTCAAACATTATCAGTTGTTTGGTGAATTCAGAAGATCCAAATAACATAATGTGGAATACCAGTTCAGAATTTACATTATGCAATGATTTATACTTCTCTCTATCTTTTGTCCTTCATAAGAAAAGTAGCATTTTCTTGACAGTTCTATACCTGGTAAAATTACAAACTGAGGTGTGACTTTTCACCTTTAAGTATACAATTATATCACTACTTAGTAATAATCAATTCATCATCTACAGTTCACAGTAAATTAAAAGACATCTGATTCTCATTTCTGGCATGTGGCCCCAAGCCCTACCTTTCTTTTCTTAGTTCATTAATGATCATTTGTATCCTGGTGACTGTTGGACTCAATCAGCTTGATGGATGGAAAAACAGAGCATGAAATGTAACCTCATTTATTCTGAGCTGATTACTACACCCAGCTTTGTTTCCATCCCACAAAGCTCAGTTCTTAGATAATCCAGGTTTTCAGGTTTCTTCCTTTTTTTATTAAATCACTTTATTGCGGTATGACTGGCATACAAAAAGCTGTGTGTATTCAATGTATACAACTTCATGGCTGTATATTTACCTCCAGGATGTCATATTTCTTCATCCCATTTTGGTCCTGTAAGTACATGGACTATTTATTTGTGTTAATTTTCCATTGTGAGGCTTTCTAGCTTTGAGTGAGATTCCAATGGGTTCTGAATGGAAAGGGGAATATAGAAAGGTCAAAATCTTTCTTGTAACATGGATTGTGTTCTCTGTCTCCATGGAGAGACAAGGCTATCCCTTGATGGGCATTAAACTAATGCAAAGGTTCCACCCAGACTCAGTTGTGAGGAAAGCATTTGCTTGTGTTCCAGTGTGTAGCAGGCTTTTACAGCAGAGTAAAAAAAAAAAAATTAATCACATTTCCTGACAGTCTAAACACTTTCTTTATGTATTGCTCTTTGCTGGTGCTGAGGAGGGAGGGGAGGGGAGGGGAGAGGAGATGTTGGCAATCATAAGGCTCTGAATTATTAGCCTTTTGTCCAATTCCACAGATGTTCTGGCCTGAGAGCCTTCACTTTAAGGCTTAAAGACAATATTCCACCACCAACTTCTTCTGATAGTTACAGATGAAGAATTTGGATTCCATCTCTCTTTCTTTTTTTATTTTTTATTATTCATTTAAGTGCCTGATATACTTACCTTTCCATATTCTGTCTTTGCTTTCATTCCTTCCAGTTCTCTGTATTAGCTCACTGTCTTTCTACACCAAGGCATATACTTTGCTGGACTTAAAAGATTTGAACTTATATTCAATGTTGAAATTATCCCTGATTATTTTGCCTGTGTCTGTGACTTCTAGGGTATCCTACACTTTTCATGATAAAGAGAAGGGTGGCCAGCATGGAGTCAGTGACTTGCTATTTCTAGAAACTCATATGTATGAATTGGATTTACGGCAATTTAAGTACCTGCTCTCTGGAGGTCACTTGGCTGTCCAACTATACTACCCTAGAAGATTCTTGTTGGAAATGAGCTGTTAGTGCAGAGAGCAGCCTGTTAGTGCAGAATAATTCTGCAGTCAGCCAAAATATAATTATGGAAACATTTGCAAAGGTTGTATGACTTCAAAATAAATCCCCTGAATTTTTAAAGAAAACTTATCAGGCCTGGATATGCATGAAACTTACCCACAGACACACACACACACTCTATCATCAATCTATTTATACTACATACTACTATATAGAGTATAGTTCGATAGATAACATGTATTATGTTTGCTATATAATTTCCTTCTCCTAGGTGCCTCTAGGGAAATGGCCATCTCCTCCCAGATTAGCCTTGAATATAGGGATAGTAGATAGCCACTTTTATGGGATGATGGATTAACTTGTGTGAACCCAAAAACATCTCTCTCACACCCATCATAGAACCTTAAATTCTGTCAATTGGGTTTCATTCCTTTAAGTTCTGAAGACCTTTCAACATTCTTAATTAAGCATCAATTAAAATTTAAATGTTCTTGGGAATACTTATCAGCTAAAACTTGTTTGAAAGGATGAGAGAAAGAAAGGGTGTCTGCTGATAATTAGATAACAGTAAAATCTTGGCAAAAAGAGTCCAGGGTAGATAACCTGGGTTTTACAGGGGGACAGCTGGGAGTAGGGGATGGGACTCACAGCCAGAAGGGGTGAGAGGGAAGGGTCAGGAACAAATTCACCTATTTAGTTTTGCAGAAGTCTGGCCCAGCCCCCTTTTTGTGTGTAATGGGTGTTCACTTTGTCAAACAAGGACTTGGATGGCCTCTGAAGGGAGGGAGAGAAATAACTTTTCTCTCCAAGCTAACAGCCAGAACCATCACACACCTAAATAAACACCCTTCTGTGCCAAACATCACATTAGTTTATAGGGAGATGTCAGTGGTAGAGCTAAAATATTACTTTAAAAGCTTTCCTGTTGGAGGGGTCTGACAGAGGAGCTGGAGGACAGATTTGCTGGGCTGGACCAATAAATGCTCAACATTATTTTCCAGTGGCTGTGTTGAAGTTGTAATTCTTCACATTCATGCAATTTAATGTGTTTCCTTGAGAGTGAAATGGCTGGGATGCGGCTCGGAAAGTCAAAATCTGCCCCTATCTGTTGGATTTGATGTTGATGGGGTTAGTGACAAAATCTTTAAATCTTTGTTTTGGTCTGAGTCTGTGTGTCATTTTCAGCCTTTTATGAGGACCCAGTTTCCTTTGCTAGCAAAGTTTGACAATCGTACCTTTGTTTCAACATCACTGATGAGTCTCAGGCTAACTAACTCCTTTTGGCCAGTCTCATCCTTCAGTTGCTTGTCAATACTATCAGTTGTCCCTATGTTTTCTGGGGTCCAGACTTAGCATCTCTTTCTTTTTTTTTCTAAAATTTTTTGTTAACGTAACATATTGACCAGACCAGAGTGGTGGGAGTCAAAAAAACTAATGGAGGTAAAAGTAAGTACCTATTATGTGTCAGGTACTATGTAGCATTATTTACACACTTTATCTCATTTAATCCTCAAAGCACTGTGGCAAGATAGATAATTATGGTAATAATTTTCATATGTGTGTAAATTGTAGCTCAGAGGTTAACCTAGATACTACTTGAGTCTAAAGTCAATTATGGGTTCTAATCTTCACTCCACTCACTTAATGTCTCACTGTTTCCATTTTCTTATGTGTAAAATGTATGGAAATGGATAAACTTTTCATGTGCCTATCAAAAACATTTTCATATGGTTTATAATAAAAACACAAAATGAGGCAGCTAAAATTTTAAAAAATTTTATACAGCAGTGGTTTTCAAATGACAATCGCTGGAATCATAGGGGATCAAGTGCCATTGGGGGGAGGGGATTGGCTTTTTTTTTTCTTAAATTTCTTTTCTTTTTAAATTGATACACGATGTTTTCCATATTTATGGGGTACAGGTGATATCTTGCTACATATGTAGAATAGTCAGAGTATCTGAGGTATCCATCACTTTGAGTATTATTTCTACTTGTTGGAACAATTCTAGTCCTCTCTTCTAGATACTTTGAAATATATAATACATTATATATCTATGATACATTGTTGTTTACTGTAGCCACTGTACTGTTTACTATAGTCACAGACAACACTTTGTTGTCAAACAATAGAACTTATACCTTTTATCTGACTGTGTTTGTATTGATTAACTTACCTCTCTTCAGCTCCTCTCCCTTCCCAGCCTCTAGTATCTATTTTTCTACTCTCTACTTTTATTATATCAACTTTTTTTAGCTTGGGGTGGGGGATTTTTGAGAGAGATTTAGTTGGGAGTGCTTTTAGCTCTGCTCTCAACAGCTGTACTTTTAACTGTTTCATGTATCAGGATTCTAAGTAATACATACTTTTTCAAGCCAAAGGTACATTGCTTATCAAAAACAAATTTATAAGTCTTGATTAGTTACAGAGTTGCAGAGGTTTGTGTGAGGAACTTGGGATGTCCAAGTTAGAAGCAAAAGGTTGATTGAATTTCTTAGCAACTTCTAGGGCAAAGAAGGAACTATGTTTGTTTATACAGTCCCTATTATCTTGTGTACAAAAGAGAAAGAAGGAAGAAAGAAATTAAGGAAAGAAGGAAGAAAGGGAGGAAGCCATGCCAGTCAGAATGGCAATTACTAAAATGTCAAGAAACAACAGATTCTGACAAGGCTGCAGAGAAATAGGAACGCTTTTACACTGCGGTGAGGATGTAAATTAGTTCAACCACTGTGGAAGACAGTATGGCGATTCCTCAAAGATCTAGAACCAGAAATACCATTTGACCCAGCAGTCCCATTACTGGGTGTATACCAAAAGGAATACAAATCATTCTATTACAAAGATACATGCACACGTATATTCACTGAAGCACTATTCACAATAGCAAAGACTTGGAATCATCGCAAATACCCATCAATGATAGACTGAGTGAAGACAATGTGATACACATTCACCATGGAATACTATGCAACCATAAAAAGGAATGAGATAATGTCCTTTGCAGGGACATAAATGGAGCCAGAAGCCATTATCCTCAGCAAACTAATGCAGGGACAGAAAACCAAACACTGCATGTTCTCACTTACAAGTGGGAGATGAACAATGAGAACACATGGACCCAGGGAGGTGAACAACACACACTGGGGCCTGTGGTGGTGGGGGACTGGGGTACAGAGAGCATCATGACAAATAGCTAATGCATGCTGGGCTTAATACCTAGGTGATGGGTTGATAGGTGCAGCAAACCACCATGGCACGTGTTTACCTATGTAACAAAAGTGCACATCCTGCACACGTATTCCAGAACTTAAAATATAAAACAAAAGAATTTATATTAAAAAGCACAGCGAAAGGGAGGAAGGAAGGATAGAAGGAAGAGAGAGCAGGCAGAGCAAGGACAGAACAAGCAAATCAGTATGGCAAGGCTGACTTTCTCCTGGCATTAACTGAGGAGGAATTTACCATGTTTCTTATATAAGGGCATGATGGATAGTTATGGTTTTAGCTGTGGTTTTACGTAAGATATTGTTATGATGGATTTTTCTTATAACAACCTTAGATGAAATCTAAAGCATTGAAAAGCATTCCTGGGGGAGGGAAACAAAACAGGGTATATAAAATGGGTCTACCAACTTGCCTAGCGTGCTTTACAAGGTTGTCGCTGAAAGCTCCAAAGAGCTAATGTGTGTGAAACTGAAAACCTGTAGGAATCACTTAACTTGTAGATAGTTATATCATTCCTTAGACCACACACATTTATGGGGCTCCTCCTCTGTGCCTGGTAGTGTTCTAGGTGCTGTGAATGCTCAATGCCAATCATTCTAGGTTAGATTTCATTTGTTTACCTTTATTTTTAGCAAACTATAGATTTAGTTATCTTGCTACTTGGAAAGAAAAGATTAGTCACAAAAATAAATTGAGTGGGGATTCATCAGTGATTCCTGGATTGCTCTCAGAGCACGCTGGAAGGGTTCTAGGGGTTATCTGGTTCATCTTGCCAGTGTAGGACTCCCTCTCACAGAATTCTAGAGGCAGAGCACCAGAAACTCTTCAGAGATTTTGAATTCCCAGGCAAGCCAGCGTATCATTAGTTTAGTTTTTAGAGAATTTCTTCATGTTGAGCAGCCTAGAACAGTAGTCCACAATCTTTTTGGCACCAGTGACTTGTTTTCTGGAAGACAATTTTTCCATGCACCGGTGGTGGTGGTGGGGGTGGTTTGGGGATGATTCAAGTCCATTATATTTATCATTCAATTCTTATAAGGAGCACGCAACCTAGATCCCTGCATGCTCAGTTCATGACAGGGTTCATTCTCCTATGAAGATTTAATGTCTCTGCTGATCTGGCAGGAGGCGGAGCTCAGGCCTTAATGTTTGCTGGCCTGCCACTTGCCTCCTGCTGTATGGCCCAGTTCCTGACAGTCCATGGACCAGTACTGGTCTATGGCTCGGGAATTAGGGACCTCTGCCATAGAAGGTTGGCGAACAGTGGTAGAGATGGGTATTAGAAAATTCTTGATATTCTTACGCTGATTCTTTTGCTCTTTAACTTTCGTTTATTGGCCCTCAAAAGCATGGTGGGAAGAATCCTGCCACCTTTGCACTTGACAACCTTTGAATGTAAAGATGTCTGTGTCATCCCTGCAATTTGTCCTCTTATAGGTTAAATGTTCTCAGTTCTCTCCCTCATCATTTGAGATAATTTCCAGACAGTATCTTGGTTGCCTTTGTCTGTATACATTGTTTTGACAGTGTTTCTTTTACAACACAGCATTGAGAAATAAACACAGTGTCCTAGATCTGGCTTTGCTAACACATTGGATTCTGTCCTGGAGAGTTTATTTTACATTTTTATTTTCTTTTTTTAAGCTTCAGCTCAACTTATATTTGAAATATGCACTTATGAGTGACCTCTGATCATATGCTGTCTCTCAAATTGTTTACTAATATCATTATACAAATGGTATATCTAAAAGTAACATATCACATAATGGATGCTTGGATGAGGTAATCAAAGCAAAGCCTGTTTGTAAGTCATTAAACACTGTACAAGTATGAGATGTTGTAATTAAAGTCCTCATAATTTCAACATGTCAGTTTGAAATCATTGTTGAAATACCCCTGGATCCATAATTTTATTTAGGCAAAATAACCAAATATCTTCCAACTAACCAAATGTTTTTTTCCTGATCATTTTTTCTTTTTTTGAAATAAATTAATTGGGCCTACATTTTCACAAATCAATCAGGAAATAGTTATTGAGCACTGATAAGTGTACTGTTAAGCACTTCAGTGGATACAGGGAAATCTTGGACACTCTGTCACCACGGAGTCTCTCTCATGAAGGCAGGGTGGCCTTGGGCAAAAGTGAATTTGTCATTGTTGTTTTCATTAAAATATTCTTTCCAAAAGGTGCTCATTTGCTGGAAGAAGAGGGAACTAAAGCCTGGGAGACTAGAAAAGAGTGGTTGATTTTGGTGTATGTAGAAAATGTGTAATCTTCAGTTTTTAAATATTTGCACTGAGCTGACAGTGTGGACTTGCAGAGAACTCTTGCTTTCTGGAAGTGAAGGCAGAAATGAGAAGCTATAGTCTGGAAGAGAGAAGTGCAAAGAAGAGAGAAAATAGCAAACAGTGAGTGAGAGGATAGCACCCTGGGAATAGCTGATGGAGGTTAGCAACTAAGCATAGGTGAACTAAGGGGGTGTTTGCAACTGAGGGAAGGTTAACAGACACACTTGGCATAGCCCAGGGAGTCAGAAAGGCAGCGAGCTCTAGCACAGAGGTTTCAACCAGAAGATAAAGAAATTGGACAGATCTGTGGCCCAGCAGGACAAACTTGGCTGTTCCATAACTGAAAGGAAGCTGAAGCTCAGTCTTGAACTAGAAAGAAGGAATAAGGGAGGATGATCATAAATGTCAGCACTCAAAATGGGCTTTTTATTGTCTTACATTAGAAGCTTGGAGTTAAAGGTACTACAGATAATTCACTGCCTCAGTGCTATGATCAAGGGCCCACCCAGGTCAGCCCTTCCCTCCCCTCTGTTTTGCCAGCATCAACATATTAGCTTTTGTTCTTAGATGAAATTCTTACAGTGTCAAGATGGTTTCAGTGGTTCCAGACATCACTATTTCAATACAGTTTTATATAAATATAGGAAGGTATACAAGTGGGGCTAACCTACTACCCTCAAGAAGAGTTTGGGGGTAAAAGTCTTCTCCAGAAACCCCGATATACTTTCCTTATATATTGGTTATATTTCCACATTTAAGTCCACTGCTCAATGCAGCTAGAACAATCATGGCATGCACCAATCATGGCTTGTATTTTGGAAATAGGAGAGAGGCTCACCTTTCCTGACCACATGGCTGCCTGCTCTCACCCAAATTGGGAAGGGAAAATGGCAGGGGAGGCTGTTGATAGGCAGTCCACAATACCTGCCATAAATAACTCCGAGATCTCATTAAAAAAAAATCCTCTTTTTTGTTTTTATTTAAGGATATTGATAAAGGAACAAATACTATAGAGCAAGTTCTGGGAGGCATTTATTTATTTATTTTTAATGTTTGTGCCTACTGTGTAGTGTGAGGCTAAACTTGTGTTTTTTTTCTAACCACCTTGTTTATAGGGTATTCAAGAATTCTGAATTTCTGTAAATTCAGCTTGTTAATATACATTCTGATTCTTGGGACTATGCAGATTAGATTTGCTGACTACTATGTATCAAAATGTTTTATTGAACTAAAAAATGGCTTTCTCTATTTTGTGCTTATAATACATTTCTCCCAAAGCAAAATACCACCAAAAAGATTTCAATGTCCAAGAAGTTTGGTGAGACATAAAATAAAAGTTATAAGCCTACAATTTCATACCATAATATAATTTCATCATAGTGGTATCATGAAGGAGCATTGGGTTAGAAGACAAGAGAGCTGAGGTGTATTACTGGCTCCTCAACAAAGTAACTTGTGGTCTTTATTCAGTGATTTTACTTCTCCAGACCTCAATTTCATCATCTCTTCCCTTGAGGGAGTTATGTTAGATCAGTGTTTCCTACACTGTGTTCCATGTAAAACTAGCTTTCCGAGAAAGGTTTATTGATATATGAAAACTGGAAAATTTGGTCAAAGAACTTTGGAAAATACTGGGTTAAACCAAGTTAATCACATTTCTTCATTGCAGGATTTCCAGGTCCTTTACTATGCTAATATACATTGTGAATGTCCAAGAAAAGGAAAGAATGTATAGGGTTTTCTAACACTGTTTGGCCAGTAAATCTATTTTGTTTTTGTTTGTTTGTTCTGGTTTCAGTTTTTTGAAGAATCACAAAACATTTTTCTTTGGAGCACAGTGTGAAACATTGAGCTGGTTAACATTTGACTCTGAAGTTGTGCACAAGGGATGCGTTCTTTGATTTCAGAGGCTTTCTGTGAAAACAACTGGGTAGAGGGGTATCTCCAATTATATTGAAGGAGGAAAATCAAAACTAGAATCTGGGGCTGGGCATGGTGACTCATGCCTGTAATCCCAGCACTTTGGGAGGCCGAGGCAGGTGGATTGCTTGAGCTCAGGAGTTTGAGACCAACCTGGGCAACATAGTGAAACCCCATCTCTACCAAAAATACAAAAAGATAGCTGGGTATGATGACGCACACCTGTGGTCCCAGCTACTTGGGAGGCTGAGGCAGGAGGATCGCTTGAGCCTGGGAGGCGGAGGTTGCAGTGAGCTGAGATTGTGCCACTGCACTCCAGCCTGGGTGACAGAGCGGGACTCTGTCTCAAAAAACAAAACAACAACAAAAAAATCAAAACAACAACAAAAAAAACTAGAACCTGCAGAATGGATAGAGTTTCCATAGCTGAAGATGAGTGGAGACATTTTTGGATTAAAGGAATAAACTGGATAAAAACATGAACAGAGGGCTTCGAGAAAACCCCCACCATCTTCATTTGTAACTTCAACCTTCTGCAGTCCTCATCGTGCAGAAGTGGGTTGAGAGGGGTGTATGGTAGAATGAATGAACCCTTATGTATAATAGACTATGACATTTGAGAGAGCCTGGGAGGTGTAGGGCTGTGGTTCTCTGTGACCTATTGGAATGAGAGGTCCTCAGAAGGTGCCTGTGAATATGCATGTGACTAGTATGCCATGTGTGGTCATGTGTGTGCATGCATGTTCATGTGTATGTGCAAGTGTTTGTGTTTTAACCAGTTTATTTGGATCTGAGATGGTTTTTATACATTCTTCACCTAATTTTAATATTTTTTCCTTAAATCGTTAGAGTTTCTTGGCTATCTTGAAAGAAGCTGTAGAAGTCACGCAGAAGGGGAGGTAAGAAGGCAGCTCATGCAGAAGGGGACGTAAGAAGGCAGCTCTAACATTGCAGTCTTCCTGTTCTCCATTCCTCTGCCACCTGGCAACTTTTGCTTCCTATAACAATTGAATTCTGGACCCAGGATTTTTAAGGGTAGGAACACATTTCTATGAAAATTTGCAGTCAAAGAAAACATGTATTGTCAACACTGTTTGGAATCCATGATAGTTATCATACTTGGCATCAGGGAAATTGAAATCCCACATGATTCATGCCCTAGGATTTTTCCCTTGGCTTTCATGTCCACTGAAACATTTCCTGGCTTGCTTGAGTTCTCATCCAGCCCAGGAGGTTCCTATCAGAGCTGCCTGAACAGACTGCGTAACATGGGTGATTTATGATGCACTAATGACGGAGTTACAGATTTTTTTTATTAAATACCAAGAACAAAAGGGAAACAAAAGGGAAAATTATAGATCATAACCGTTACTGCCTGAAGTCTTTGCACTGGGCATGTGAAAGACAAAGCAACAAGAGGCTCAAGTCTTACTGCGTCGAGCAAACTTGTCCGTGGATTTACGGGTTTATTCTCCTGGGGTTTTCTGTTTCTTCCCCTTTGGCCTCCTCTTTGGAACAACAACCTAGCAAATATTGTTATTCACAAACATTTTATTAAAGTGCATTTATTCAGTCAACATATATTTGTTGAGCAACTACTCTGTTTCAGGCACTGGTTTAGGCCCTGAGTACATGCAGCAGTGAACAAAACAACAAAAATTCTTTCACGGAAATTGTGTTTCTAGTGGGAAGATTTTACATAAACACACACATACATATAGTTGTGCTGTAGATGTTATTTATTATATGTACATAATATACCCACATATATAATACATGTACCTATATAATATAAATACATATATACATATACAAATATATGTGTGTATATATAGTAAATTAAACAGTGATGAGAACTAAAGAGAAAAAAAACCAGGAAAAGTGAAATGGAGAGTTTGGGGAAGGAGAAGGGTTGAAATTTCAAATGGGGTTCAGAGGGAAGGCCTTATGAAGAAGGTGACTAAAGCCTCCAAGGCATTGAATCTTTCCAGACAGAGGGAATCTCAGGTGCAGTGGCTCTGAGGAGGGTGAGGAAAAGCAGGAGGCCATCATACTGCAGTGCACAGAACAGAGAGGAGGAGATGAGGGCATGGTAGCGTGGAGCAGGCCTCGTGGGTTTTGAGCAAAATCTGAGCTTGACTTACGTTTTAGCAGAAATATCTGACTTCTGTGGTGAAACACACAAGAGCAGACACAGGGAGACAAATAGGTAAGCCACCTGGGAATCTGAGGCCTTGTCTTCAGTTTCTTCCAGGGACCTTTTTTGACCAGACCTAAATTGCTGGCTCTTGCATATAGTGTTCCATATCCATTTCATGGGAATCCTTTCTTCATCTTTGCCTCAGCAAAATGCAGGAAATGCAGCAACTTCTTTCTGGCTGCCAAAGCCACAAGCCAACCTATCTCTTGCTTTTCAGAGTTTTCAGGCAGGATCAGACACCATATCAGTGAGTTCCCCTGTAACAGAAGATTAATGAAAAGCTATCTGAGTGCTTTCTTTGTAGCCTAATTTCTCTTGACTGGGGTCAAGAAGGAAGCACTCTATTCCCCATTGGGAAGGGAAAGACTCGTAAAACACCAATAATTTTCTCCACTGAAATCCCCTTTAGAAATTCTCTAAGTAATGTCCTCAAAGTCTCTCTCATTAGACTTTAAGAGCTAGTACTACTTCTATGCCTTTTTCTTGGAGGAAAAAAGATAGCATAACATTCTCTGAGGAAATCTTTCTTCTCAAGCTGTATTATTCCCATTTTTTATGCTCTGGATGAAAGTAAGAGATTAGAGAGTTTTGCAATTATTTCTTCCAACTACCACTTTTGAAATTTGCATCTTGGTCTGGCATTCTACTTTGCAATGTCATAGCTATTATATTTTGGTGCCTTGGTTATAACATCCTATTACAAAGGGAAGGGTTCTTTGCTAGTTAATGACTTATGCATTTCTGCCTTGATAATAACTATCAATAAATGAGAATGTGTTTGGCGGAGAGTTTCTAAAAAGAAAATGCAGGATGTCTTATATCATTGTGTTTTGGCATGGCAATATGCATGTAGTAGATACTTAACAATATTTGTTGAAAGAATGATTGAATTTTGTGGTTTGAATGGAAACTGCAAAGATAATTCATATTAGGAAAGCAGTTCACGGTCAGAATTAAGTCCATCCCTCACAATGATAGAGCAAATAAGGTAACTCTGTTCTCATTCGATATCAGATTACCGCCCATGCTATTACTTTTTTTTTATTTATTTATTTATTTATTTATTTATTTATTTATTTTATGTTTTTATTTTTTTTTATTTTTTTCAGCACAGGAGTTGGTCAGCAAGCTCTAAGCCTCAAAGTCGTTATGAGTCTGTAAAGAAGCTGCCACCTAATTAGATAACAAATACTTTCATATCACCAAGAGCGTACTGGTTTGTAGAAAGAGTAGGAGAGTTTTCTGACCAATGCAAGAGAGACATGAGCCTTCATGTCTAACCCTCAGACCTGGACTAGAGGAACGTGTTTTAGAAATGACGGTAAATACTGGAAGACTGCCTTAACCTGACCTGCTCTGATGTGGGATTCACACTTAGACTTTGTATTGCTTTTTAGCAATAAATCCTTATCAGGAGGATACTGTGAGCCAAGCCGTGAGCTGGAAGACAAAGCATATGAATGAGAAAGGTTCAATAACAGTACAGGAATGATTGTGAGGCAGTTCATCGTCAATTGCCAGTAAGAGGTCTAAACAATGAGCTCTGTGAGAATAGAGGAGGAAGCAGTCACTGTGGGATGGGGAAAAATGTGAGGCTTTCTGAAGTACTAGAGAAGCTCGCTATATGCCAGGGTTCCACCCTATAAATTTTACACTCATGTAACATATGTCATGTGTGAAAAATATAAGTCACTTAATCACTCTGTGCCTCAGATTTTCATCTGCCCTTTATTACCTTTCAAGTCAAGAAATATAACACATACACAGAATAGTACCTCAAAAATAAATGTACAGTTTAATGAATAGAGAAAGTAAAGCCACATGTATAACTGTAACTACATGAGAAAACATGCATGGGGCTCTAGAAACCCTGTGTGTCTCTTCCCAAGCCCCATCTCCTCCCTCTGTCATCCAGATAACTGCTGTCCTGAGTTTTACGGCAGTGATTTCCTCAGCTTGCTTTTTAGTTTTGTGCACAACATACTGTCAAAGTTGCCCAAGCCTGGTCTGGAATAAAACTCATCTCTGTGATTTAATTTACAGATACTTTTGGGAAGAAGATTAGCATCCTTCATAAAGTGCCTGAACAATTTTCCAATAAACTTTAATGAGATTTCGATTTGTTTTGGAAACTACTCACTCATCAGTTTTGCTCTCAGTTGACTATCAGTCAAACATCTACTATTACTATCTTTAACCAAACTTTCATTCTTTATATATCTAGACTAAAAATAATACCTCATCAGCCTCCTTTCCTATAAAATGTACGTATGAAGAGTAAGTATTTGAATAGATCTCTACCTTTCCCTTGTGTTTAAAAATTTTTTAAAATATTTGCTACCTGCTTATAAGTAAATAGTCTGAAAAGTTTACTTTAATGGTAAGCATTACTAAACTCTGTATTCTAGTGCATAGGGCTCAGTTTTGAACCATATGAAATGGATTTATAGTTTTTTTGTCATCTTTTTTTATTTCACTGGATAGTTTTTAAGAGCTGACCATCTTGTTCTATGTAGTTTAATTATTTTTATTGCTGTGTAGTATTACATTGGAGATACATACCAAAATTTATTCATCCTACTGTTGATGGACACTTTGTTGTTTCCAAAATTCCAGTTAGGGATGGCTAGGGACAAGAGTTTTAGGACTATTCTTGTGTATGTATCTTGATGGAAATATCTAATAATTTCTCAAGGGAATGTACCCCAGAGTAGACATGATGAATCATAGAATATGCAAACGCTCAATTATAGTAAGTAATGCCAACTTCCTTTTCCATTGTGTTTCTACCAATCTGTACTCCTGGCGGCACATACCAGAGTTTCCATTTGCTCAATTTCCTTACCCAACACATTGTATTTTCAGACTTTCTAATTTTCTTGGTTAGTTTGGAGTAAAGTAGGAATCTCATTCTGTCTTTAACTTGTATTTGTCTGATTAGAAATGAGATTGAACACATCCACATAGATGTATTGATCACTTGGATTTCCCCTTCCATGATTTTCCTGTTCAAGCCTCTTGCCCTTTTTTCTATTCTATTAGGTAGTGTTTCCCTTTTTTTTTCATTGATTTGGAGTTCCTAAATATAAAAAGTCCTCTGTTGCTAATACCTTCTCCCACCTTGTACCTGTTTTTATGCTCTTTTCAATACAATCAAATTTAGTAATCTTTTCCTTTGTGGTTTGTAATATAATTCAGATGGGGACACAGCCAAACCATATCACCTATTGTTTTCTAAACTTGTTTGACTCCCAGCTTACTTTTGCTATTCTCCAGAACTTGTCTTCTGTGGAAAAAACTTTGGGGAAAATAAGTCCTTGCAAGCTGACAAATTAGGATCGGTTTATGGTCCTCATTTTACAGATAAAGTAATAGAGACTGAGAAGGCTTATGTAACTTGGCAGTCATAACACTGTGAGTGGTAAAAGAGTTGTATTGGCATTTTTAATCTTTCCCAATATTGCATCACTAAAAATATAATTTTTGTTGAAAGAAAGTAATTAATGATTGGGGAATCTCCATCTCCTGTCAAATGCACCACTAATGGACAAAAGGATTAGGTTTCCCTAACGTCCTCATTGGTATTGTTGCCTGGTGTAACATTTCTCACAATTAGACATCTCCAAATTCCCCAAGGGCAAATCTGTATATACTTCAGCCTATAAACACCTTCTGAGGGTCTCCTATCTAGAGATTATTTTTCTCCACATGATGAGATGTTTAGTGTGATTCCTGCATGAGAAGACAAATCAGATCTATCAAGGCCTTTTTGGTCAGAGGATGTTCAGGTAAATTGTACAGCTAGATTGGATGTACCCCATCCTCTTCCCACTCAATCACTGCTTACTAGTGGTCTATTGGGAGCTTGGGCTGGCCTCTGGTGAAACTTGTTGGGGTTCTATCTGTATTATTTCCCATGAAGCCATTTTTCAGTCACATGGTGACTGATGTTCTATAGGATGCACAAGAAGTATTTTTTTCTTCTATAAATTTTTCCTGTTGTTTGTTTGTAATTTCCTTATCTCTTGAATTTGTCTTCATGCCATTGGCTGGAGTATGAAGTTTTCCTTCTATGAAACAATCTTTGAGAGGGTACAGTCAGAATCAGCTGTGTAATTTGCAGGACCAGTGCAAAATGAAAATACGGGGTCCTTTTTTCAAATATTACCAAGAATTTCAAGACAGGTACAGCAGAGCATTAAACCAAGACAGGGGCCCTTCTGAGCCCCAGGCTCTGTGAGATTTCACAGGTCACATGCCCCTGAAGCTGGCCCTGAGTAGAGTATCAGGAATCAGAATATTACAGTTCCAGTTCTGACTTTGCCACAATCCAGTTGTCTGATCACTTACTGAGCCATTTCTTTTTCATCTCTTAAACAGGGAGCTGAATTAAATAGTTTCTAAGATTCTCTCCAATGATAACATCATTTACAGTTTCTTAGAGATAAACAGTGGTACTGAATGCATTAACTATTCATCTTTAATTATCCTCCACCCTAAAAATCCACCCACATATATACATTCAATGCTCAGACAGGGGGTAGTGGTGGGACCTCCTCACCACTAGACATTTTGGATGACTACTTCTCTCTTCATTGTATTTTCAGTAACAAATGACAGCTAGAGAAAGGCCTTTAGGTTCCCATTTTTCACTGGGGAAGATGGGCGCAAAAGTGAGAGACTGAGTTTGCTCTTAGAAAAATAAAGAAATTTTTAGATGTGGCTAATCATCTGGCTAGAGGCCTGGTTTAGTCCTGTCATGCACACATTCTGCATCATCTAACTATGTACTTTTATCCAGTTATTTGTCTTTATGTTGAATAAAAAGTGTCATTACCATGGAAATTGCTTTGTTGCATCAGACTTTGAGATAAAGCAAAAGAACACATGCTTTTTTCACAATGCCTCTTTATATTCATGGATAAAATGAAAACTAGAGCTATAACTTTGTTATTAACTAGTTCTTTTAAAGCAGTATAAAAATTATAAAGAGCTAAACTGAAGAGATCCATAGGTTACTGGATTCACAATAAAACATTCAGAGCTGCTGCTGATCCCTTGTGTTCTTAAACATTTTCACAAATCTTCTGTGCTCCTCACACTTTTTAAGATTTTTAAAAATTTATATGCAGCAAAATTCACTTTTGGGTGTCTGTACAGTTCTGTGAGTTTTGACAAATGCATAAAATTGTGTAACCACAGGATATAAAACAGTTTGATCATCCTCCCCTGAAATTCCCTCATGCTGATTCCTTTAACCTTTACTCTTGACAACCACTATCTGTTCTCCATCCCTCTCATTGTGCCTCTTCCCAAATATCATATAAATAGAATTGTGCAGTATATAACCTTTTCAGGCTGGCTTATTCCACTTAGCAAAATGCATTTGAGATTCATCCATGCCACTATGTGTATCAATAATTTGTCTCCAATTGAGAGACATTTGGGTTGTTTCCAAGTTTTGGCAATTATAGCAATTCATGTATGTGAATGTACAAAAATTCATGTATGTGAACATAGGTTTTCATTTCAGGATAAATATTTAGGAGTGAGACTGCTTGGTCACATGGTAAGTGTGCATTTCAATTTATAAGAACCCGTCAGACTCTTCTCCGGAGTGGCTCTACCATCTTGCATTCCCAATGGCAATATTGTTTTTGTTTCTTATTCTTGCCAACAGTTGGTATTGCCAGATTTTTTCAATTGTAGCTAGTATAATAAGTAAATAATGACACTTATTGCAGCCTTTTTTTTAACATTTCCCCAATGATCATTGATGGTGAACATTTTTTCATATTCATATATGCCATCCCTATTTCTTTTTTGGTGAAGTGCCAGTTCAATTTTCTCTTTTGCTATTTTTGAAACTTAGATTGTTTTCTTATACCTGAGTTCTGTGAGTTTTTTGTATATTCTAGATACAACTTTTTTTTTTAGAAATGTTATTTGGAAATATTGTTTCTCAGTCTGTTGCTTGTCTTTTCATACTCTTAATACCTTACACCACACACAAAAATTAACTCAAAGTAGATAATAAACCTAAATATAAGAGCTATAATTCAACTTCATCATAATTAAAAGCTTTTGTTCTTTAAAAAAGTGAAATGATGACCCACAGAAAGAGAGGAGATATTTGCAAACTATGTATCTGATAAGGGACTTGGATGTAGAATATATAAAGAATTCTTACAGTTCAATAATATAAAGACAAATAATTCAAATAAAAATGGGCAAAGGATCTGAATAGACATTTCTCCAAAGATAGAGAAATGCCAATGAGCTCACGAAAAGACGGTCAACATGATTAGCCAGAAGGGAAATGCAAATAAAAACCATAATACATACTCAGTAGATGGTTATAATGAAAAAATGACACATCATAATAATTGTTGGTGAGAATTTAGAGAAATTGGAACTCTCATATACTGTTGATGGGAATGTAAAATAGTACAGTCACTTTGGAATACACTTTGGCAGTTCCAAAAAATGTTAAACAATCAGCAATCTCCTCCTATGTATGTACTGAAGAGGAATAAAAATGTGTTCACACAAAAACATTTACATGAATGTTATTTATGTTAGCATTATTCATAATAGCCAAAAATGACAACACAAAGTCCATCAATTGATGAGTGTATAAACACTGGCTGGTATAGTCACACAATAGAATATTATTTGGCAATAAAAAAGAATGAAGCACTTATACATGCTACAACATGAATAAATATTGAAAAAATTGTGCTAAGTAAAATAAGCTGGTCATAAAACCACATATTGTATTATTGCATTTAGAGCAAGTGTCCAGAATACTTGATTCTGTAGAAAGTAGATTAGTGGTTGCCTAGGCCTGAGGGTTGTAGAGAAATAGTGAATGGGTATGGAGTTTCTTTGTGAGGTGATGAAATGCTCTAAAATTGATTGTGGTGATGGTTGCACAATTCTAGAAATACACTAAAAACTGTTGACTTACACATTTTATAAGTGAACTAAATGATATGTGAATTACTTCTCAATAAAACTTTAGGGAGGGGTTAATGGAAGAAATCTACATTAATTTCCTAAAGCAAGGATAACATATTACACACTAGGTGGCTTAAACCAACAGAGACTTACTCTCTCACCATTGTGGAAGCCAGCAGTCCGAAATCAATTTCAGTGGGCTGAAATTAAGGTGTTGACAGAGCCATACTCCCTCCAGGGGCTCTGGGTGAAAATCTGTTACTTGCTTTTTCTGACTTCTAATGACTGCCAGCATTTCTTGGCTTGTTAGCTGTATCACTCCAGTCCTTGCCTCCATAGTCATATTGCCTCTTTCCCTTCTGTGTGTCTCTTTGTTAAGCCTCCTTCTGCTCACTCTTGTAAGGATACACGTGATTGCATTTAAGGCCCACCTAGCAAATCTTACCATCTGAAGATCCTCAACCTAACCACACCTGCAAAACCCCTTTTGCTTCATGTTAAAAGAAAATTTTCAGACAAATTTAATGCAGTTTGTTTGAGCAAATAATGATTCATGAATTGGGGACTTCTCAGAATTGGCAAAGGTTCAAAGAGCTCTGCCCATCTGTGGGAGCAGCAAGATTTTATAGGCTGGACATGGGACCAAAGTGGAGAAATCACCTGATTGGCTTTAGTTGGATGTTTGCCTTATTTGGGCATGGTGTGATGAAGCATTTGCCTGAAGGGGTATGGTCTAATTAGTTGGCTACCTGTGATTGGCTGAAGCTTGGCTGTTTGTGATTGGATAAAATGGCTATTTGTTACAAAATATACTCTGAATTAGGTTTTGGTTTGTTTACTACTGAGTTAGGTTGTAGTTTGTTATGTAGGAACTCAAACTATGGAGAGAGCCTCTGGCTAATGGCCTCCTGCTTATTTAACATTTAGCAGGTAACATTTACAGGTTCTAGAGATTACAATTTGATTATCTTTGTTGGGGCATTATCTGGCCTATCTCAAACTCCAAAGGCCTGTTTTATAAAGCATCTCTTTGATGGGAGTTATCTTCAAGGGGCATGTCTACACCCAAGGGGCATGTTTATGTTTGGTGGTAAATTTGAGGAAGAAAGACCAGGTGATCTGTTAATCCCATGAGTCTACTTCCTAGAAACATTACTGGATCTACATGTTTCCATGATGTATTTAACACCACAGCCAAGAATTTTATATATATTACCTAATGTACTTTTCAAGTTTCAAGCTATTCTAAATTTTGTCTCAGATTTGTGGTAAACATGGTGTGTATTTGTGACTGGCTGAAATGCCTCATTTTGGCTTGGTTCATATAAAGTGCTGATACTTCTCAGAAACATTATTGGGTCAGGAAACCTTTCTTTATGTTAGTTTTATTAGTTCCTGTGTAAACTGTGAATTTCTATAAACACAAGAGATCATTTTATTGGACATGTTCTCCTCTGATAGTTCTCACTGCAGTACCTAATCATGAGTCCCTTGACATGGCTTTAGGCTTCTAGGAAGAAGGAAAATAATGTCTTATAAATTGAAAACACAGTGTGAGGAGGTACATTTTAAAATATGTCCTCTAAGAGTTCAAGGATTTGAAATTCGTGTAAACTATTTATTTTAAACTCCCATTGAACTCTTTAGAGAAAAAAATCTGAGACTTATATATAAATTGGAGGTAATGAGCTCAGTTTTAAAGTTATGATTAGAATTTTTGCATTAAAATGGCAGTTTTCTCTTAGAGTGCTGACTTGAAAATGGTGCATTTATTGTGATGATTTGGCCCTTGTGCAAAAACATTGGTGACTCATTTTGTGTGGGTGATTGTCTTTAGTCCAGTTTCTGAATAACTGAGCTCTTACTACCTTATAGTCATCCTTAATATTTGACCACAACTGGTATCACTCAGCCTGCTTATTTACTTCACTTACCATTCCTTATTCTGAGTGATTTAGGGTTATTTAAGAAAATTAGATTCATCTATACTTGCTACAACTGAGGCTACTCAAAATAATTTGAGCCGATGTCAATAATGAAATGGAGCTCTGAGAAATTTTAAGTAATGGCAACTTAATGAGAGTAAGTGAATAGATACCAAAGTGGAAGACCTTCAACAGGACAATACACATTTAGATATGTAGATTTAGGTGTGAATGTGTTAATGATAAAATAAATCACATGTCTTGTAGTTACTTTGCATACTGCAACCCAAAGTACAGAATCCTTTGTCCATTGTATCCCTTGCCTGTCTTCAGCCAAGAATAAATGCTTTTTGCATATTCATCATTTATTGAAACTGGTATAGGGTATTAGGAACTAAATGGACACAGTCTCTGATTTCATGGGGACATAATTAGTTAGAAACAGACAAATAAAAATATATAATATGTCATGGGTAATAAATGCTTCAGGGAAAAATTAAGGTAAGAGAGAAAGAGAGTGATGAGATGGAGCTATTATTTGGATAAAGTGGTCAGGAAAGACCTATCTGATAAGATGATGTTTCAGCAGAGATTTGAACAAGACAGCTAGATTTGTGGGTATTTTCAGGAGCAGCAGGAGCGGGATGTTGAGGAGAGCATTTTCCAGGAGGAACAGCATTTGCAAAGAATTATGCTTGGTTAACATTGTAAACTATGAGAGCAAATATCATGTCTCAAAAGACCATTCAGGACAGTTTAAGAATGAAGTATAAATATACAGGGGAGGAAAAATCTGATTTGTACTGGGAAAAGATCTCTCTCAATCAAAGCTCAGGATAAAAGCTTTTCTCTCTGTGTCTTCTGCTTTTCATCCTACTCATGAGCATTTGAACTTGCTCTCCCTTTTAGTTTTCTGATCTCAAATTATTTGACTAGAATAAATGTAATCATGCTATTCTAGATACATGTCCATGCACTTAGGATGAGTCATTCTGATTCAGTCATTGTGTTAGTTAGCTTATATTAGTGCATTAGGGTTAAGACACATTGCTAAGGGAAAGGGAGGCTTAGGTGGAATGGGGAAAGATTTTTTGAGCAATACTTTTCATCTGGATATTTTTGCTGAATTATCTGTATATCTACCACAATCCTAATTTTTCACTCTTAGTTTCTAAAGATATGCTTTCTGTTAAGTCTGGAGAAAAACCATCTTTGGAGGATGATTTCTCAAATGTTCTTAAACAGCAAAATGAAGACTCCTGATGAGCCACAACGATAAACTTTCTCAAGCTGAGGGTTTTATTTTATAACAAAGGAGTTGGGACATAGTTGTAGAAATCAGTTTGAAGGAACTATATAGCTCCCTGTGAATTGTACTCCCTCAATTTACACTTGGTGGCATGAAAGCCCTGCAAGGCTAGGGGGAATGGAAACTCATGTATACTGAGTGCTTTCTGTGTGGCAGGCATTATACTGGACACCTTCATGTGTATCATCTTATTTTATCAGCTCCACAATTCCATGAAGCATTGCCAGGGATATGTATTAGCTCTTCTCTATTTGAGAAGTCTACTCTGCACACTCCTTCACCTTCTTTGCTCTGGGAGGCTAACCTTTCTGCATCTCATTAGCCAGATTCCTCTGCCAGAGGGAAGCATAAGCTGGAGATCAGAGGGTGGAAAATGAGAGAGGGCATGGTCTTTGTCCCCTAGCTCCTGTCTGGTCAGAGTCACAGTTTAATGGTGATGGGCAAAAATTGATTGAATTAGAGGGAAGAATCAGATGTGAAACTCAGATAATTAGCATAGATGGTTCTTTTAGGTACCTGGGGCGTTTTGTTCTCTCAGTTCTTCAAACATAATTACATATTTGAAGTTTCATTCTATATCTGGATAGGATTGTATTTGTATCTGCCTGATAAGAGGAAAATCCTCTGCAGTTTCCCAGTGTGTATCTTGGCTTGTCTTTAGTTTTGGCTAAGCATAAGTCAATACTTACTTATTTGACATATGTAATCATGAAGACTTTTCTTTCTGTCTTAATAAACGTGATACAGTGTGATTTTTTGCCTCTGGGATCTCTTAAAATGTGTTTGGAATTAAAAATTATATATATACACACACACATACTTTCATATACGCTATATTCATCTAGCATTTTAAAATCATGTCATTGTTTCTGAATGTGTAGAGCTAGAATTCTAAATGAAAGAATAAAGGAAACCATGGACTTTGATGGTTTTAAAATATGCTTCTTTGGAATTTTGAGAGGGAAGTCAGAAAAGAACTGCAAAAATGATGTATGAATGTAATCACTCTGTCTTTTGTAGCCTTTGTTTTCTGTTCTTTCTTTCTTGACTTCGAGCCAGTTTTCATTCTGTTGTATACAACTCTTTCCAGTAGAATGGATTTACGTTACTTGCAGCCTGGACTTGGTCCCTGAAGAGATATTACAGGAACAGTTTAATGGTTAGAGAGTTATGTTGGGAGCTGAGATTGCTGAGGCAGAACAGGACGCAGTTGTCCAGACTAGTTGCTTGGGGAGCAAGGTTGTCTGGATGGTGTAAGTCTAACTTAATGGCTTTGGCAGTGGCTGAAGGCGGAGGTTAAAGCATGTCTTAGAGCGGGACAGGGTGAAGGGGCTGCTGCTCTGAAGTTTAGTTGTAGTTCAGTTGCTCACAATTTCCATTTTATCTTCAACAAACTTAGGATCCTCTTGTAGTTTGGGAGCTTATAGAGCTCTGAAAAAGGTAAGATAAGAAGGGCATTAGCAAACTACTTGTGGGGACTTAGGTGTCTCTGAGAAGCAACACAAGTTGGCTGTGAATAATACAGAGCTGGGCTGCTTACCCTTAAATATTTTAGTGACATACTTCATCCCCTCGCTTCTTCCTTCTCAATAAGGAGAACTTCCTTTGCAATAAATGAGCTTATAATGTGCAGGCAGGAGTTTTGGCTGTAAAATTGTATGACTTGACTTTGCTTTTATTCACCATAAATATTTATATTTCAAGATGCACTCCAAACCCCATAACACGAGATTTTAAAATAGTCAGGCCCTAAAGGAAATACGTATGAAGATAATGGAAACCAGGCTGGTAAGCCTAAAAAGAATTCCGTGTCTTCTATCTAGCTTTGGTTGTGACTGCAGAAAAAGGAGACTTAGTGCATGAAAAGGTAGCGTTCTGTCTAGTGATACGCTGCTACTACGGGGGTGGCTTGGGTTTTGAGAATCTATTTGTTCATTTAATAAAAATATTAGACACCTTGTAAAGGTTAGTTATATTCGTTAGAGGAAAAGTACTTTTATTGCCATAGACTATGACCTGAATTTAAGGCCAGATAAATTTAAAGGGCTTGTAACTGAGCTTAGGAAAAGCCCAGATGAAAGCATTTGGAAGGATTAGGAAAACTCATCATCTCAACAAGGGAAAAATAATTTGACAAAACATGCATGCACAGGTTCACTAGCATGATCTCAAGTTAAAGGGAATTTGTTAGGATGCTGAGACAAGCATTTTTAACAAAATTCAGGAACAATTTTGAAGACAGTAGAATTTTTTATTTGGAAGACTTCTATTTTGAATTATATAAGAAATTTTTTTTTTTTTTTTTTTTTTTTTTTTTTTTTTTTTTTAGGCCCAGGCTGGAGTGCCGTGGTGCGATCTCGGGTCACTGCAACCTCCACCTCCCTGGTTCAAGTGATTCTCCCACCTCAGCCTCCTGAGGAGCTGGAATTACAGGTGTGCGCCACCACACCTGGCTAATATTTGTGGGTTTTTTGGGTAGAGAGGAGGCTTTGCCATGTTGGCCAGGTTGGTCTTGAATTCCCGATCTCAAATGATCCACCCTTGACCTCCCAAAGTGCTGGGATTATAGTCGTCAGCCACCGTGCCTGGCCTAGAAAGTAACTTACAAAGATGTGCCAAAGGAGATAATTCCAGGATCTGTATCATAATTGTAGTGTGCTAAAGGACACTAATTTTAATTCCAAAATATTTGTATCTAAACAATTTTAAATTTGTTTAAGAAGAAAGGCCACTGGGATCTGGTGACATCCATTTACCTTAGATGAATTTGTTCACTCATTCATTCTATAAACCTTACCTGAGAATAGACTATGGGATAGGCTTTGCAATAAGCAGTGTGGTGAATTGTAAGAATGCGACACTTCTCAGAAGAAGGTGGGAGTTTTGACATTTAGGGAAGAAACTTTCCTGAAAGAGAGCTTCTGGGTCTTGGTAACAAGCCCATGTAAGTGAGGGCAAGATGAAGGTCTCATGTAGAGAGATACAGGCTCATCTGGAGGCCTCTGACAAATGTTCCATGGGCCTTTAGGGATGTTTCCACAGTTTTCTTATTTGAAATGTCTTTCTTTAATTTTAGCTCCTCCTTTGCTTTATTTGCCAGGAAAATTCTTCAAATTCTGTGTAAAATGCAGACATTTTAGCTTAGAAAGAGATGAACTGTGCAATTTTTTCTAGTAAAAATATTCTTTTTACCTCCCACTTTTAATTTCTCAGTGTCTACCACTACATTTGCTAGGGGTCTCCATTTCCATGTATCTCTTATTTACTAATCTGGCATGTTGACTTATCTTTTTCCCCAGTATATCCAATGTTTGGGCAAATTTCATTATGGCTTGACACACAGATGGAAACTATTTGAGTTTTTAAATATCCAAGGCCTTTGCTGTGGTTTCTAATGTGTCTTTCCCAAGTTTCTAATAATAACTTCCTCTGATCTTTCTGGTGGCAGCCAGAAGCTACAAGGGTGATTGAGTTGCTTTTTCTAAATGTAATTTATTGAGTTTTCCTTCATTGGAAGAGATGGCTATTCTTGGACAATAAAAGAGTTGTAATATAATTGATCTGATTTGTTATTTTCCTTCTCTTAGTCACTATCTATGCATGAGTTTTTAGGGCTTAGGGTAGGAGGTTGGTATAAATAGCAGTTATTTGTCTTCTCTGATCCACTTCCTCTAAGAATTTTACCTGATTTATGGAAATTTAGTGACAGCTTGAAATAGCAGTGTATATTTTTCTAAGTATGTTTATGCCCTTATTTTAATTCCAGATAGGTGATAAGGGTGCCTTTTTAAAAATAGCCAACTTCTTTGTGCTTTAGTCTTCATTCTTCTTGGACAATAGTTTCTCTAGCTAAAACTAATATTTTCTGAAAGTCAGTTGATTTGTTTACTAAATGTTCATTTTAAAATGGAAGAATCTTAGAGTTGGAAGGAATTTTAGAAATTCTTTATCCGTCCCTCTATTCCCCATTCAGTGAAGAAATGCATTCAGACTGCTTGAACAGGTCTATTGAATTCAGCATCCTACCTCATGGGAATCATCCCATTTGTAAAAGTTCTAATTATACAGTGAGCAAAAAATATGTCACCTGTAGTTTCTACTCATTTCTTCTATATGATTTTCTGTAATCAACTGGAATATCTCTTTCTTTTACACGTTTAAAAATGGTAATATCCTTTTTCGCATAGAGCAGATGTCCACGGTCAGTTCATACAACCTGACTTTCAGGTCTATCATTGTTCATTTATTTTTTCCACCTACAAGAGTTTTTTTGAGAGTCATATTGTGCTGGGCATTGTGCTACCCACTGAGATTACAAAGACCGATAAGAATTAGACACTAAACGAGAAAGTTTAGAGTATAATGAGAAAGAAAAATGAAACATAAGAATTTGGTGATTGACGCTAATTAGAAGTATATACTAAATTCTATAGAACACATAGTAGAGGCATCAAAGACATTTTGTTTTCTTAAAGAGTTAACTAAATTGAGACTTGAAGGAAAAGAGATATATGGACTGAGTAATAGCAAAGGCACAGAAATATGAAGTAGTGCAACATATTCATGTGAAGTGTGGCAAGAGTGAAAGCAGTGTATGGTGCAGTGATAGAAGAGAGGGCTAGAGAAGGATTTATAGGTTATAGATAAGGCCCAGATCATAAAGAGTCTTGTACACTTCATGGAATTTGAGCTTTATGCTGAGTACTGTGGGTAACCATCAAAGTATTGTAAGTATGGGAGCGACTTGATAATATTTGCATATTAGTCTGATCACCTTGGCAGCAGGTAAAGGGAGAGTGGGTTAAAGTAAAGTAAATCTGGAATCTGGGAGCCTAAGTAGGTTACTGAGGTCATTCTGGAAAACCTTTGAGGGGTGCAAATTTGAGGGAATTTGAGGCAGTGGGGAAGAAGGAGAGACCAAGACAATGGCCAGAGGAGATAGATAAAAGAGGTTTATGGCTGAGTGTGGTGGCTCACGCCTATAACCCCAACACTTTAGGAGGCTGAGGCAGGTGGATCACCTGAAGTCGGAGTTCAAGACTAGCCTGATCAACATGGAGAAACTCTGTCTCTACTAAAAATACAAAATTAGCTAGGGATGGTGGTGCATGCCTGTAATCCCAGCCACTCGGGAGACTGAAGCAGGAAAATCACTTGAAGCCAGGAGGTGGAGGTTTCGGTGAGCCGAGATCGTGCCACTGCATTCCAGCCTGGGCAACAAGAGTGAAACTCTGTCTCAAAAAAAAAAAAAAAAAAAAAAGAGGTTTATATCTAATGTCCTGATTTTCTAACTTTGCTGGAAGTTAAAAACAAACAAACAAACAAAAACTGTTGCCTGGGGCCTGCCCTGTGAGATTCTGATTAATTGGTATAGGGTGAAGCCTCGGCATCAGGATTTTGAAAAGCTCCCCAAGAGATTTTAATTGTACAGCAAAGTTTGAAAACAACTGATCTGTACATTTCAGGAACTGAATAGGTACTAGTTTTCAATATCCTATTTCTGTGGCACCAAGAAGTAGACAAAATGCTCCAGATGTGTTCTCATTAAGTAGGAAAATTACTTTCTTGGATCAAGACACTATTCTTCTTTATTAATGAAGCCTAACTTGGAATTTGTTTCCTATTTTGGCAGTCATATCACATTGTTTCACAGAGTAAGTTTATAATTAACTCGCCTACATGCCTCTGTCTTAGGAATTATGTTAAACAAGGTCTCTTCTAGTCCCCACATTTGCAGTTAATATTTCAGACCTAATTACAGGCCTTTACATTCAACCATGTTTAATGTTATTGTATTAGGTTTAGCACATGGTTCACTAAATCTTGATTCTTGATTTAAACTCTCTTCCCTTGTCATCCATAGATATAGATATGCCTTCTAAGTCCTCAAACAGGTAATTAATAAAATATATTAAATAGAACAAGGACAATAATTTTTGAGTTTTAGTAGAGTATAGAATCCTCTGCTAGACATTTACGTGTGTGAGTATGTATGGGTGTTTGTGGGTATGGGTTCACACAAGCTTCAGGGTTGGGGGTTACAAAACCTACTTTCCCAGCTTTAAAGCTTGTAGGCTCACATTTAGAGCTCAGATGAAATATTTCATTAAAAGATCCTGGGAGGTCTAGTTGGGTGAATTCTGCTTCTGTGAGTGCCCATAATATTCTCAGGAAGTGTCCTTTACTCCAGAAAAATCTTATGTATTTCTCACCACCTTATCACCACTAGAAATAGCATGAGAATTCTTAAGCTCCTGATTTACAAAAATTCTCAAAGAAGTCTCCTGATAAAGGCCTGATAGTCCATTGAAAGGTATTTGGTCAAAAGGTCTTCTGCAAGCTATAATTTATAATATGTGAAGGATAAAGGTTGGGAAATGACCACTAATATCCCTTTCTTTGGAGAAAAATGCTTTTTAAGCCCTGAATGACTTGAATAAATGCTGTTTTGTTTAAAGCGTTTTGACTTTAACCTCAAGGGTCTGAAGATGTCAGAAGTCCAGCTATCACTAAACAATAAAGCACTTGTTCAACTGACTAAGGAATGTAAATGCCATTTTTCTGACAATTGATGGAAAGCCATATATAAACTGTGAAACCTGCTAATATGCTTTCACTGGATTTCATTTAGAAGAATTCTACTAGACAGACGCCTTTGACCCAAGGGCTTTTACTATAGACTTTCCTCCCAAAATGAATCTTTTCTGAGTTACAGACTTTAGCAAAAGAGGATTTGTTGTGAAAAACCCAAAGACATTTCTAATCATAGCAAGTTGAACAGGATTTTTACTATGAGTAAAGAAGGAATGTGGCAATTCTAAAGCCTTCCTTTGGAAAACAATTATAAAACTATTGCAGAATTAGAAAACTAATTAAAATAGTCATCTTTAATTTTGATAGTTGAAATTTTTATTAGGCTGTCCCTAATAAAAAAAAGTGCTAAAGAAGATGAAGTTTCTTTTCTGGTCTGGTTGTCCCTGTTCTGTTTTTTTGGCCCCTTCTACCTTCCGATATGTCTCACCCCAGGATGTCTCATGCCCTTACATACCGTGACCAGGGCTGTCCTCCCACCCTTTACAGCACTACAATTAACATGTGAAACCTAAGCCTTTGGGCAGCATCCTTCAGGCTCTCTTCTTTGCAGGCTGCATTGAATCTTTTTCTTTCAGCATCCTGGTACAAACCATTTCATTAGTTTCCAGTAAAGGGTTCACCTTGAGGGTACATGTCTTATTATTTTATTTTATCCTGAGGGTAATTCACAGAAGAGAATATACAGATGTCCAATAAATATATGCTTGTAGGATATATAACTAGTAGACAGGGTTATGGGAGGATGAATTACCCCAACACAATCTGGCCCACACGTTTTTACCTCTCAATCTTTCTCTCCCATGCTTACTCTCCTCCTGTCACCTGGCTTTCGACATCTCAAGCATGCACCCCTTCAGGGCTTGCACTTACTTTTTTTTGTTATATTGAAAGTGAAACCTTCCCTATCTATGCTATTTAAAATTTCACCCTCTCCTCACAGATACTCCCCCGTCCCCTCCCTGCTCTGTTTTTCTCATGGCATTTATTACCACCTGACATATGATTGACTGATTGTCCATATACAACCTCTAAATTTAACCTATATCAGAGCAAAAGTTTTATTTGTTTTGATCATTGCTCTATTCTGTATCTGGAGCAGTGCCAAACAATTAACATTCCTCAAATATTTGCTAAATGTATAAATTAACCCTTTTGGGAAAGGATCTGGCAATATTTAGTCATACTAAAAATGTGCAGGATAATTTTACTCAGCAATCTTACTTATAGATTAAAGTTGGCTGCATATGATTTTGCTACTCCTCCTATTTATAGGTTTATGTCCAATCCTCTTGAATCTAGGTGGGCTCTATGACTGACTGACCAATAAAATATGGTTGAAAGGACACTGCCAGTTTCCAGCACCAGGCCTTAGGAGATTAGCACTTTCCATTTTCTCACTCTTGAACATTTGCTGCGAGAACCAGTTGCCATGCTGTCAGGAAGCCTAAGCAGTTCATGGAGAGGTCTAGGTGGAAAGGAATTGAAGTACTTTGTTAATAGCTCCTGCCAATAGCCAGCAACAACTTGTGGTGTGAGTGAGCTCTCTTGGAAATGAATCCTCTATCTACATTTAGGCTACCCCAGCCGAAGCTGCATGAGTTGTTGTGCTAAGCATTGCCCCAATTTTAAATTCGTAAGTTTTTTTGGTGTGGTTTGTTATCTAACAATTAGTAACTGGAATTCCACTTTTTATGAATCTATCTTATTGAAGCAAGAACCCCAGAAAACAAGACTGGATGTATTTGGGAATGTTTATAACAATGTTCTTCATGATTAAAAACAAGAAAGAAAAAATAAACTAGGAACAACTTGAATGTCCATTCTGTACATTATGGTTTAAAAGTATTGCATAGATCCGTTGTGGACTATATTTGGCTATTTGTTTGTTTGTTTGTTTGTTTTTGAGACAGGATCTCTGTTGCCCAGACTGGAGTGCAGTGGCATGAACAAGGCTCACTGTAGCTTCAATCTCCTGGGCTCAAGCCCACCTCAACCTCCCCAGCAGCTGGGACCACAGGCGCATATGCCACCATGCCCAGCTAATTAAATTTTCTTTTGTTTTTTATAGAGACGGGTTCACCCTATGTTGCCCAGGCTGGTTGCAAACTCCTAGGTTCAAGCATTCTTCCTGCGTTGGCCTCCCAAAGTGTTGGGATTACAAGGGCAAGCCACTGTGCCTGGCCATATTTGGCTGTTAAAACATATGAGTTATGGCTATATATATCAACATGGAAGGATATCCAGAATGTATTGATAAATGGAAAAAAAGCAAATTTCAGAGTAAAATGCTTAGTCTAATTTCATGCAAACAAAACAAAACAAAACAAACAAACAAAAACCTCTATAGGCTGGGCACAGTGGCTCATGCCTGTAATCCCAGAACTTTGGGAGGCCAAGGTGGGTGGATCACTTGATATCAGGAGTTTGAGACCAGCCTGGCCAACATGGTGAAACCTCACCTCTACAAAAGTATAAAAATTAGCCGGGGATGGTGGCGTGACCTATATATAGTTCCAGCTACTCTGGAGGCGGAGGCAGGAGAATGACTTGAACCCAGGAGGCAGAGGTTGCAGTGAGCCAAGACCGTGCCACTGCACTCCAGTCTGGGCAACAGACCCAAGATTCCATCTCAAAAAAAAAAAAAAAAGAAAGAAAGAAAACAGTATAAATATGTGTACTTTACATATATTTACATAAACATAAAGCATAAAAAGTATGAAGAATCTACACACCAAATTATTAACGGTGATTTTGTCAAGGAAATAGGATTGAGTAGGGAAGCTAGAAACTGTTTTTTTCTTTAAACTCTTCTATATTGGTAAAATTGCTACAAAAAAGTTACAAAAAATACTACTCTTGTAATTAAAAAAATATCCTGGGTTTCAAGCAAAGTGGTGGTGATATGTGTGCATGAAGGCAGCTATGTATTTGTTGGGGAACTTTCTTAGAAGTGCTGCTCTGTTCAAGGAGAATGGTTTCTTTGTGGGTGCAAGGTAGGGGAGAGGGCCTCAGGGACTAGTGACATTGAATCCGTTTTCTTCCATTTCTGACAATGGCTTTGTTGGGGGGCAGCAATACAAGTGTGACTAGAAGAAAAAGAGAAAGGTATGTTTCTAGTTTATTGTAGTCAGTCCTCCGAAGTGTTAGCAGGGAGGAAATCTTCAATACCGGTATGACAGGGCCAAGCTTTGTAGTGGTTTTGGAACTTGGTTATAGGGATTTCCAAGTGGAAAACAAAATCTGTCTAGTTACTAATTTTGGAAGTTTTCAGACACCTTTGACTCCTTTTTAGGGGATCTTCATAGAAATAGATTCTCAGAGGGTGACTAGTAAATCATTTTCTCTCATGTGGAAGCAGGGGAGAACACTTTTGTAATGTAGTGATTTATTTGCTTTGTGGAGAGATGATGTGAAAGCAGAACTTGCTTTGAAGATTAGGGACCTGTCTTTCATTAGTGGTGAGGAAATGGAAAGAGGAATCAAAAGAACCAGGCTCTGATCCTGGTTCTACTACTGACCAGCTGACTGGCTGACTGACTTCTCTGCGCCTCTGTTTACTTTTCTACATGGAGATATGACACAGAAAGAAAGATTATGCCTTTCATTGCCTATAGAAAACGATCAGAATATTTACTTTCCTACAGGAGTTTATAAAAATAGGTTAAGTCTCACCATTACAGCAGCTAGATGGCACCACCACCTCTAACATTTCTTTTTTAACGATTCAACTGTAATTGCAGCTGGTATAGAATGTGCTGTTTCTTTCCTTTCATGATAGCATCTGTAAAAAGGTATGACTTTTAGATGAAAAGGAATTTAGCTATGTTGCTTTGAGACATCATGGATCTCTCCAAAGGAGATTTAGCATAGATAAACCTGAAGTCTTTGAGAAAACTAAAAGCTGGTAATTATAGAGGATAATCACTGTATTGTAATTGTCCCTTGGGTTTTAGTTGCCCTAATTTCATCAGAGTTCTCTCTTTGTTCCCCAGAAGACATGCTGACAGGCTTAGCCTGAGGGAGTGATATTTTGTTAGCCGGGCAGTGTTCGGTTAGGGAGATTCTGTCCTTACCACATCTCTAGATATAAGGGAAGAGACCTCCTATGCTTTGTTGACTGTAGAATCATAGATTTTTAGCAATTCATGAGGAAGCCAACTTCTGCATTTTACAACTAGGTACATGAGACCCAGAGAATTTAAGTGATTTGCTCAAAAAGTAGTATATAGTAGTCTCAATACTCTTATTCCTTGTTTTTCCACTTGACTGTTGCTGCCTGTTTTTTGTGTATGTGTGTGTTTTTAACTTAGATAGACTGCCTTGGGGGTTACAGCTAAATGGGAATTGGCAGGATTGCTTAATATTTAAAAAAAAAAAAATCCCATAAGCAGGGTGGAATTTTAAACTATTTTTATCTCCCTTACCACCAATGCACTTCAAAGAAAGGATGATTTGGGCAACTGGAGAATCGTGATCAAACCCTCTGCGGTTAAAGTTTTCTATTTCTTATAAACATGTTTAAGTAATATTTTGCCTGTCTTACAATATTGTACTGAAAAATTATGTGAGAATTAAGGAGTGTAAAAATTAAGAGTAAAAATTTGGAATTTAGGAACAGCTGAATGTTTAATTATTTCTCTGCCAAAGAAGTTAGTTTTCATTTTTCAAAATTTACTTCTTATTTATAATTTTTTTTCAGTTTGCAAGATGCTGAAGAACATGCTTAATTGACCCTTTCCCTCTTTAGTCTTACCTTTATCAATTTAAACATAAAAGAGTTGTGCATTCAGCTTCATCCATGCTCTGGTGTGCGTGAGCAACAATTATGGAAGGAGTGATATGCTAGCATGTTGTTCATTTCCTTGTTTTTTCTTTCTTCAAATATTGGGTTACTGAATTGTCAATTCCAAGGAGTTGCTAGGATTTTAGAAAGCTGCTTGAAAGACTATTGGAGTTTTATTGGGTAACACTTTGTCTAGTAGTCATATTTTTTCCTTTACATTCATCGAGTCTATTCCTTTCACTAAAAATTAAATAATAATTAGTTTTTATTTTAACTTTTTATGTACTGTGTTGCAACTAGAAATCACTTTATCCAGAACTCTGAGATGAGCATAGTGAACAGGTTTATTAGGAAATTATGCTGATAGTAATTTGATATTTTGGGGGTAGTGTTTCCTAGTCTATTTGAAAATTATAAGATGTTGAAAATAAACTGAAGGAATGTTGCACGATAATAGTTATATTTATAGTATGTGTTGACAATGAAAATATATAGTGACAAAAAGCAACTATGAATTCAGTAACACTGCTTACCTGACTTTGTATTTTATTAGTCACAAAACACACATATATATTTTTTAAAATAGGAATACTTTGTGAGCAAACTATATTATTCATTTAGTTAACAGATAATACTAGATGCACCTGAGAATTTAGTTGCAGTTTCTCTGAAGCTTCTGGTATCAAACCTAACTGTGGTCTGTTCACCCAGCGCAGGAAGACCAGATATCCACACTGAGGTTTGCCGCAGGAGAAAGGCAAGTGTTTATTTGCAGAGTGCCAAGCAATGAGAATCAGGCAGTTCATGCTTAAGACTCAGACTTCCAGAGGGCTTACTGTAAGATTCTCCCAGGGCCTGAAAGCTTAAGATGAGTAACTCCTCCCTTCTCAGGCCCAGTCCCAAGGCGCAACTTGCGCCAGCAGCTGCGCCAGCAAGATAGCAGAAGCAGGAAGAGAGCAGGCGGAAGACACCTACCCTGGCCGGAAGACACGAAGATCGAGAAAAAGGCCATCCGGGTACCACGTAGCAGTTACATCGGACTATGACACTTCCTGTTTACAGGAGACTGTAAGACGTTTGCCCCGTCCTCACTTGGGGCCGGCCTGCACCCAGGCCCTCATTAGAACAGCATGTTGCTCCACACGGCCTCGTGTTGTCTGTTGGCTGCTCTCAGGGTCGAAATGATACAAGAACCTTACACTTACAGGTAAGGGTTTTTAAAGGCAGGAAGGCAGAGGTTACAGGTGAAGTCATAAATCAATATATAGAGGCTATACATTGGTTTGACCTAAAATGGTGGGACATCTTGAAGGGGAGGGGCCCACAGGTCATAGGTAGGTTCAAATATTTTCTGATTTGCAATTGGTTAAGGAAGAGAAGCTTTGTTTAAAATCGTGAGGTTAGCAGTAAAGAATGTTAGCTCTGGCTTGTGGGTGTGACTTTCTCCAGGCCCCTCAGGAAGAAATTTAGGAGAAAGGTCAGAGTGCAGTCCTTAGCTCCCCCTTGTCTGAGGTCTCAGTGCCAGCATATCCATTTGGTGGGGGTCCAGGTTGCTGAAAAACAACTCAGGTATACATGTTAAGATGTTATCTTTAGTTTCTGCAAGGAACCAAACATTCTGGTGATTCTAACTCCTTGGCTATTGTTTTAAGCTACTATTACCTTCCCACTTATCAAGTTGTTTATTTACTTTTTAAGGATGCCTAGGTGCCTGGAATTTCCCTTGAAGGAACTCAAGATTTTCCTTTATTTTCATGCTCGTTGTTGGGGTGGTACTCACAGGCCCCTGTGAGGGGTCCCTGCCCTGTTTCACTTCCCCCAAACTGTAAGTTGGAAACACTGTTCTAGAATGATAAGTATCTCCAAGTGAATCAAGTTTTAACAATTTATATTCAGCAGCAGCTAAAATGTATTGGGAGCTTAATATGTTCAAGGAACTATGCAAAATTGCTTTATATGTATTAACTAACTTAATCCTCATAACAGTCCTATGAAGTAGGTGCTACCATTGTCTCCTTCTTATAAATGCAGAGCAGGAAGCTTAGATGGTTAAAATCACTTTTTCAGGGTCACATATTTTCAAAGATAGCCCCAGATAAGTTCAGTGCATATCCTTGGTTAAAAACCACTGGTCTAATTCATCTTCCTTATTTGTATTTGAGGAATTTGAGTTCCAGATGGGAAGCAAGTTACTCCTATGCCATATCTAATATTAAAATCTTGGCCGTCAACATAAACTTTTTTTTTTTTTCTGTTTTCAGAGATTTACAGAGATAAAAGACTCTTTGAGTGGCTTGCAATCTGAATAGGGAGGTAGGACTTGAGCAGAAAAAACAGAAATAATAAAAATAACTAATGCTATGTGGAGAAATGAGGGGTAGCAGAAAGAAAAAATATTTAATGGCGAGAGACATCTTTAAGGTAGGCTTCAGAATGGAGGCAAGTTTTCAAAGAAAAGCAGAACCTAGTGAAGCCAGAGAGGAGTGGGAAGTTCTCTAGTCTGGAGTAGGAGTATGAGAAAAAGACAGGAAGGTGGGAAGACGAACAGAAGTTTGGGTTTGATGAACAGAAACATTCTAGTTCAGGTGAGTGTCTTTTAGGGGACAAATAAAAGACCAGTTATGGAAGTGGATAGGGTTTAGATAGTAGCCTCTTGTGCTGGACTAAGAAGTTTGTGTATTTTCCTATAGGAAGTGGGAAGCTATTGAAAGTTTTAGAGGATGAGTAACTGGTTAAAATATTTCCATGCCCAGTGGCTGAGTTTGAGGGTCGGGAATTGGATTCACTTGATGCCTTTGGGGTCCTCCTTCAATAGTAGTACAACTGGCTTGGAATTAAGAGTTGGAATGGTGAGTATAACTTGCCTGAGATGAATTGTCAGACACAGACTCTGATAGCAAATAAGCAAGGAGAGTCTTGCTCAGGACCATCAAAGCAGTGCCCTGAGCTACTTTCCATGGTGGAACTTCTAATATCTGTGTTTAAAAAGTTAGTATTCTTAAATTTCAAGGAGGATTGAGGAGGTGTTTAGAATTTAGTTCAATGTTTTATGTTTGTTTGTTACTATCTGTTCTTGCTCTAGCTAAGTATGCTGATATGTCATTACATGGACCTCAGGACTTTTCATGTGGTGAAATTGATCTGGCTCAGAAAGAAAAGTAATAACTCTTCAGGAAGAATTTATTTATTTTTGTTTATTCACCCTTGTGGATTTAAAAAATTAAATAAATATAGATCCACATGTGGCTATAGATAATAATACAGAGAGATCTTGTGTACTCCTTACTCAGTTTTCTCCAGTAGTAACATCTTGGAAAACTAGAGTTCAGTATCACAGCCAGGATACTGACATTTATTCAGTGAACATACAGAACATTTCCATCATCATAAGAATCTCTCATGTTATCCATTTATAATGGCCATATCCAGTTCCCGTCTGCCTCCAACACCACCTTAACTTCTGGTAACCACTAATCTGTTGACTATTTATGTAATTTTGTTTTACACACACACATACACACACACACACTCAAGTAAATTGAACAATACACGATGTAACATTTAGGGACTGGCTTTTTTCACTCAGCTGAATTCTTTGAAGTTTCATCGAGGGCATTGCATGTATCAATAGTTTGTTCTTTTTTATTACATTCTGTAGTGATTTTGATGTATCTCTTTGAATAACTTGTTTAGTGATTGCTCCATATATCACATTATGTCTTCATTACTCTTCACAGTCTACTGGTATTATCACATTATTACTTCAAGTGAAGTATAGAAACCTTACCTCCCTTTAAATTTTACTATCCACCCCTATTTGCAACACAGTTGTCTTAGATACCTCTTCTGCATACATTTAGAACCACATCAAGTAGTGCTATATTTTTTTGCCTCAGCCATCAAACATGATTTAGAAAACTCCAGAAAAGTCTGTTGTATTTACCTATATTTTTGCTTACCATGTTCTTTCTTTTTGATGTTCCAGGTTTCCTGTTTTATAAATTTCTTTCTGTTTAGACCATTTTCTTTAACTGTTCTTTTTTAGTAGAGTTATTGGTGACAAATTATATTAGTTTTCCTTCATCTGAGAATATCTTGATACCCACTTTATTCTTGAAGGATATTTTCACCCAATATAAGATTTTGGGTTGACAATTCTTTTCTTTCAGTTCTTGAAAAATGGCATGCTATTTCCTTGTGGTCTCTATACTTTAAAAGTAATAGTTACACTGTCATTTGAATTGTTTTTTCTTATAGGTAAGGTACATCTCTTTTGCTGCTTTCCAGACTTCTTCTTTAGTTTTTGACATTTGACCATTATGTGTAATAGTACAGATTTCATTGAGTTTATTCTATTTGGAATATTCTCACCTTCCTAAATCTGTAGGTTTGTATTGTTTTGCAAAATTTAGGAAGTTTTTGGTCAACTCTTATTTCTTCAAGTATTTTTACAGCCCCATCCTCTTTTTTCACCCCTGCAAGAATAAAACATGAAAATTAGATGTTTTGTTATAGTTCCAAAGATCCCCTAGAATCTGTTAACTTATTTCAATCTATTTTCTCCTTATTGTTCAGACTGTTTAATTCCTATCATCCTGTCATCTAGTTCACTGATTTTTCTGTTTCCATTCTGCGGTTGAACCCATCACTTTTTAAAAAATTTCAGTTATTATATTTTTCAGTTCTAAAATTTCCATTTGGTCCTTAATTATATCTTTCACCTCTTTGCTGAAACTTTAAAAAATTTCTTTGCTGAGACATCCTATTTTGTTTCAAGTGTATTTGTAATTGCTCATTGAAATATTTTTATCATGGCTGCTTTAAAATTTTTGTCAGGTAATTCTAAGATCTCTGTCGTCTCACTGGCATCTGTTAACTATCTTTTTTCATTTAGTTTCAGATTTTCTTGGTAATTGGTGTAATGAGTAAGTATCAATTGAAACCTAAACATTTAGGCACTATGTTATAAGACTCTAGATCTTACTTAAATCTCTGTTTGAGATGGCTTTCTCTGACACCAAGGGAAGGTTGAGTGCTGCTTTGTTACTGCCAGGTTTGTGTAGCAGTCCGTTCAGGTTCCTCAGTTTGGATACACTGGTAACCAAAGCCATATACTTCTTGCTACTACTGGGCAGGAATGGGAGTTCCAGATCCCCTCTAGTCTGCACTGATACCTTCCTAGTGGGGAAGGAGGACATCCTTGCTGCTCCCTTCCTAGCTACTACTGACATGATGGGGAGAGGATGAGTGGCCTCATTTTCTCCTGGAGAGTGATGAAAGTCCTAACTTTCCAGTAGGGCTCCTCTGACACCACTCCAGTGAGAAGGCAGAAGCATACCTCATTACTGCCCGGTGGGTAGAAGTATGTTCCCCATGCATCTCCATTGCTCCCCAGGTGGTCTCCATTGACACCATGGGTGTTTGAAGGGAGCTGGCTCATTAGTGCTCAGTGGGGAAATGAATGTCCCACTTCCTACTCTACTACTATGATGAGGGATGTGGAGATGCCCTGTTACAGCCTGAAAAAAGTGGGTTTTTGCTTGGCTTTTGCTGCTGATGGTGGTGGTGGAGGGGAGTGGCAATGGTGTTTGATGAGAGTAGAGCAACTATTTTCTAAACATTTTCTGCCTCTTTCCAGGACCTTTGACTAGAAAGAGCAGACTTTTGTTGTTGTTGTTTTATTTTTGCATTCATTGGTGTTTTGGGGTTGCTGACTTCTTTAGCTGCAAATCCTGAATATATGAGGCAATGAGAAAATGCAGGGAACTCATCCCTGTATTGTCACTCAGATCCTGAGGTCCTTAGCCTGTCTCCCTTTTCTTAACCTATTAGTCTCTTTATATAAATTTTACATATGCAAAGGTTTTAATTGTATTTACTTGGATGAATACAAAAAAGAACATCTACTCCATCTTCCTGAAAGGGGAAGCCCCGTGAAAAATTTATTTTTAAACATTAGTCTAGACCTTTAGGGTAACAGATGTTCTGAAATGCATAATTTATAACTTGTCCCCTTTCATACTGATTTATGCTTTTAAAAATTAATAAATTTTCTTTGTGTATATTTGAGTTACTACTTTTTAAGTGAAACATTAAAATGGGTGCTATTAAAAAAGAACTTTTGGTTTTAAGTGACACTGCTCTCTAAGTCAGTTGACACTTAGCTCTCTAACTCAGTATTTATTATTCTGTCTTGCTGGGGGCGGTCAAAGAAGTCTCTGAGAATCTAATTAAAATAATATGCCTTTTGCTCCTCAATTTTGCTTACGATTTAGGAAGTTTATATGCAGCATATAGAACCCTGGTAAACAATTCACTTTCTAAGTATTGATAACATAAGAGCTATGAAACTAAGAAAACCCCAAGAATGGAAATGAAAAAAGTGATGAGGAAATACTGGACTCAGGCCTCTGTCTTGAGTTAGGCTGGGCAATACCTATAGCCCAGCTCTATGGTAAAACTCTATTTGATTAGCCTACGTAGAAAGATGACTCTTCTACATACTGGAAAGAGCTTCTGTCAATTTCTATAAATGCAATCCTTAAAGGTAGTGGAGCTACCGTTCTAGGTCTTCCTCATCTCAGTGTTTATACTTCTTAATGTCATGTCTTAAGCACACACTGAATATTTTTCTATTTGTACATTAACAGCAGTTTGAGGAATTTCCTAATTATGTAATGGTCATATCCTTACCTTTGGCTGACCAAAATTGGCATAAAATAAGCCATTATGTGAACAAAAATGGTATGTTAGTAAGGACTGATATTTTTTTTCCCTCTTGAACAAAAGACTGAAACAAAGTGTTGGATGACTCTTGAGGAAAGACTGCTAAAGGAAGGTTTTTCATTTGTCTATTGCTATGTGATAAACCACCGCAAACTCAGTAGTCTAAAAACACAACTATTTATTCTCTCATGTAATCCTCTGGTTTGTCAATCTAGATGGTACTTCTGCTGGTGTGGCCTGGGATCACATGATCATAGTCATACAATGACTTGACTGGGGCTGGCAGTTAAATGTCCTCCCTAATACTTCTGGCAGTTGATGCTGCCAGTCAGCTGGGGTACCTTGGCTCTCCTCCATATGGCCTCTCAGCCTCCGCTTGGTGAGACTGGACTCCTTGACAGCATGGTGTTCTCACAGTTACTTCAAAGAGAGAGAAAAATGTAAGGTATAAGGTCTCTTAAGGCCTGGCCTTTGAAGCCACAGTGTTATTTCTACAAATCAAAGGCCCAACCCAGATTTCCGCAGAGGAGAAATAGATTCCGTGTCTTGATGGGAAGAGGGGCAAAGTCACACTGCTAAAGGGCATGTGAGACGGAAGGAATAGTTGTGACTATATTTGCTAACAGTCTGCCACAGGGGACAGAGAAGTGAAATGCTGATGAGGTCGAGGAGGGTTGCAATGAGTGGTAGGGTGAGCTGCTGACACAGGGCCATGTGTCCTGGAGAAAACTCGAGATATGAATAGCAGCCAAAGAAAAGAGTGTGAAGCAGTTGGCAGGGAGACTTTCCATGATGACTTTAGACAGCCCTAGGGACTGCTCATTTTGACTGAGCCAATGGACAGAACTGTGCTTTTTTTCTAGAGTTTTCCTTTTATTGGACACAAAGACCTAAATCAACAGGCTGCAGTTCAATCTGGATACATAATCAGCCTGGGACAAAAAGATTTTCCCAAGCTAAGCACCCCATGGGCTTAAAAAATTCAAATATGAAATGAAGCAGTCTGCAAAATACCTATTATGCAAACATTTTGTAAGCAATGAAAAAATGAAGAGTAGGGGTTTTGCAAAGTAAGTGATCATTTTGGTGCTTAATGACCCAGTGGATTATCACATTAGGTTTAGCAAACTAGCTCTAAAGGGGATGTTGTGGCTATTTCTTGGTAAAAGGTGGTACCGTACCATTTAGTATTGTGCCATCTTGATTACTTAGGTGAGAAGTTTATATCAGGTATTCACTTCTGGAACAAGAGCTTTGAACAGAAATGTGACTATGCCTGCAAGACAGAGTGAATGCCTAAGAATGATATTTTGGGGGATTAAAAGAAAAAAGACAAAAAAAAAAAAAAAAAGAGTAGATGCAGAATCAGCTATATCTAGGAGAGACATGTATGTGATTGATTCCATGGCAAGATTCCAGTACTCAGTGTATGTCCAGTCATGTGTTTTACAAGGCTAGCTTTTAAAGTTTCACAATTTGGGCTCTCTGAATTCTAGGTATGCAACCTTACTCTAACACAGCAGTAAGAAACAGCCTAGTAAATAAATGTAACTGAAGTATGACAGTGATTGCAGACAGATATCAAGACCCACCTTATTCTCCTACATGTATTTTATTCCTTTAATGGGAATATATTGAGAGTATCAGCAATATAGATAAGCCATTGTCATGGAAATTAACGAGATAGTGCATATGGCTGGTTTTATAAATATATGCAATAGCAAATAATTTTAAGGAAAACTTACTGCAAAAGAACATCCTTTCTGACTCTTTTCTAAGATGTGAAATTTTACCACTAAAGCAATTCTCTTTCCCTGTTCCCCTCTTCCTTTTCCTTCTAATATTGTTTTCTATAGGTTTTCACTTTTAAAATGCAAATACTGCTGATATGTTACTATATCAAGCTTCATGATATAGTGGAAGTCATATAGGCCTTGATTTCTGACCCTGTCTTTACTATGTGTGTGATTAAGGGAAAGTTACTAAACCTCTGTTAAATTCATTGGGTTTTGTGAGGATTAAGTGCTATAAAAATTATATGTATATTGAATAAATATGTATATGATGTTATGTACATAATTATTAAATATATAATGTATATGTTTATATTATATATGTTATAATTATATGTAGAGAGAGAGAGGGGGAGAGAGAGAACTGGCAAATAGTACATGTTCAATAAACTTAAGTTTCTAGCTTCTCTTAAAAAAGCAAGTTAGCAGAATATTTTGGCAGTACTTTCTTTCACTGCTTTTTTCCCGACTCTAAGGCAGAGGTTTTTAACTTGGGGTCCATAGGTAGAATTCAGGGGCTCTGGGAATTTTGATGGGGAAAATCACATCTTTATTTTCATTAGCCTTTAACTGAAATGCAGCATTTCCTTCAATTATAAATATAGGTTATAAACCACAGAAATATTGGCAATATCAGTGACTTTGTCACTAACAGAAGTCATAGATACTTTCATGTAATGTTATAAGTTAAAGAAATCTTGAAACATGATTTATGCTCATGTCTGCTTTGAAGTTGTGATAGTTATTAGACTGCCGCTAGATATTATTTTTTGCATTGATAAAGATGCACATGACAGTACATCACAGTTTGTTTAGTGATTGATAAGTGTATTCCGTGGTAATTGGTTTCATTTTAAATTTTATGTATTTTATTTTGCATTTAAAAACATTATTTTAAAACTGGGTCATATGCAGTGAAGGAAAATGATGTTGCTTGTACTTGTTCATTAGTGGTGTTTGTGATACCAACTTTTGTTTATTGTGAGGTTTAATCATTTAATCACTTACTCTTAGGGTTATCAATTGAGTGTAGACATGACTGCCTTTTAGCAATTCTCAATTTTATTGTTCAAAGTAATTCTCCACAGTGATTCAATTTATTATTGAACAATTAAAATTTTTATGTATGGGAGACTTTAATTAAACTATGACATATCTATAAAATAGAATATAAACCAGTATAAAAAGAAATAAGGAATAACTATATATACTGCTATGAAATGATTTCCGGGATATGCTGTGAATTCAAAAGAGCAAAATGGAGACATAAGTATATAGTATACCACATTTTATCTAAGAAATAGGATATGTAAATATAAAATAAAAATATATGTTAGCTTATTTTTAGAAAAATGGCCTAAATGCAGTGAGATATTCTAGATACTGGAACAGAAAGAGGACGTTAATGGAAAAGCTAATGAAATCTGAAAAAAGTTTATAGCTTAGCCAATAGTGTGCCAATGTTACTTCTCATTTTTGACATTGTACCATGATTGTGTAAGATGTCAGCATTAGAGGAGGCTGGCTGAAGGGCGTCTAGTCCTCTCTGTGCCGTCTTTGTGGCTTTTCTGAAAGCCGAACATTATTCCTAGTTTTTTAAAACAAGAGTAAAAAAATGAACAGATAAATAAGAAACTAATAAAAATATTACTTACTGAGGGAGAACAGGATAGAGACAATAGGAGTAGAAACTAGAGGCCTCTAAATGTATAGTGTTTTATAAATTTAACTCTGGAAGTATGTAATGTTTTAAGTAATTGTAAAACAAAAGTGAAGGGAATAAATTTCTTAAAATCAAAAGCAAAAATAATTAAAATATAACTACTTTTTGCATCGCTGGCTTAATTACACAGAGGGGAATTATGTCAAGTGATTTTAAAACAGATAATTTGCCTGCACACTCCTAGTGGGAGGTATACTATGGCCAAAACAAACTGTAAAAAAATCTGTTTTGAGTAATTGCATACTAATATTAGCAGTGTTATTTTGAACCCATTATATGTGTACATATATATGTATATGCATATATATATGTGTCTGTGTGTATAATATATAGTAGTATAACATGAACAAAGTATGTTTATGTCATTGCTAATCAATATTTTCAGTACAATAGACAAAAATAAAAACATAAATCTTCAAGAAGTAAAAGCCCTATAGTGATGTACATAAACTGGGAACACTGGGATGAATTCATGAGAATTTTCTCTTAAAGGTATCAGAGGAAATATGATATTCTTTTACTGGTGATTAAAAGAAGCAAATTAGAGATAAAGACATAAATAAGATAATTAAAAGACATAAATAAGGTAATTTATTGGTGATTAAAAGAAGCAAATTAAGAGATGCGTATGTAATAAGGAAAAGAGGTCAGATTGAAAAAAATCATTAAATCAGCACAGTGGTCTCCAGTGTGCAAGGCACTGTGGGGAATAGTGGGAAAAGGATAGTTTGCTCATTATAGGTATTGTCAAATGGAGGAAAGAGATACTTAGGAGGTAATGAGTATGGGGCAAACCATCCCTTTATACTTAATCACTGAGGATATTACACTAAAATTAACGATACTGACAATTATGATTTGAATTAAGAAAAGCTTCAATCATGACCATATCCTCTTTTGGAGAGCAGTCAAATGTTTTAATATATTAGAAAATAAATAAAACACATTTCAGCATTTGAACGTAAGTTCAGGTATGTAAAAATTTATGTGTGTGGCTTGCCTTATTCCCAGATGATACTGCAAAATGAAGTGTGGTTATATTTGGAAGCACTTCCACATATGAGCTAATGTCCCCTATTGATTTGCACCATGTGATACCTTAAAGTATCTTGGTAGGAATAACAAGCGTCTGGTCTGAGTCTATAATTATGAAAGGAATTGGCTGATAAGTAGTTATATGAATCCATGTGTCTCTCAGAATGTAAGTGCTGCCTGAATAGGTCATTGCAAGATGATCAGGGTTGTCTAAATATACAGTTAATCTCCAAATGAATCTGGAGTATCTCCTCCCCTCCCCACAGTGCCTTGTACATTGGAGACCATTGTGCTGATTTAATTAACTATTTTTTTTCAATCTGACTTCTTTTCCTTATTTATGTCTTTATCTCTTAAAAAGTAGTAGCACTATAGTTCGCTTCACATTTTAAACTTGGGATTTGTTGTCACTAGTCTCAGATATCAATGACAGAATAGCCTTAGTTGAACTTGTCCTTATGTGAGATACTCAGACCCTGATGGCTTTCTTTTTTGGTAGAATGGTTAACTTCCTTAATTATACTTTACTGCTATCTGTTTTCTGGGGCCAAAAGTAAAGAAATATACTGAATTGATAGATCCCATTATAAGGAGAACAACTGATCTTATTTTTCAAACAGGGCAGAAATGTGCTCAATTGTATAAAATATGTTAATTCTTTCTTTCCTAAATATCTATATACCAGGCACTAGTCTAATACTGTAACATGCAGGGGTGAATTACACGTGGAGAGTATCCCTCCTCACACTCTTGCCTCTTCCTACCATTTTCCTCTATGGTCTGAAATTCATCGCATAGTTGTAATGCAAGTGCCATTCATGTATTTTAACAAGTTTTTAAAAATGCATATGTATCTGGAGTTGGTAGAAGACTAGCCCCTTAGTGTTAGCAGAATCAGATTACTTCCCTTCTAACACTTAGCTGGAATGAACCTCATTGATGGAATAAACTTTGTCTTAAAATGAGCGTTGTGGAAGAAATTGTTGATTAATTTGGCACATTAAATATTTGTAGTATGGACATTTGGACAGCTAGAAGACAGATGAGAGCAGTGAGTGTCTAAGGAATCTGGGGTAAGGGAAAGAAAGGAGTAAAGAAAGGAAGATCCATTTCTAAGGACAAACTGCTTTTGTCATTGTGCCACAGACTGACTTTGTAGCCTATCCCAGAGCCAATTCTCTTGGCACCTCGTCTCTTGCTCCACTCTCCCTCATCTCTCCCCTTGACCTTCCTTTTTGTTGAGGCTGTTCTTTATTTAGGATATATCAATCAGAGTATCCTCACAGTTTCCATGTTTACAAAGCTGTCAGAATGATATTTTATAAACCTAAGCCAAATCATATTACTCCACCAATTAAAACCTTCCAGTGGTTTCCCATTTAGAATAAAAATCAAACTCCATACCTCAACCTCAAAAGTCTGCTTCATCTGGCTTGGGCCTGTTCTGTGATATTATCTCCCACAGTCTTAGTTGTTTTATATTGCTATCACAGAATACCACAGACTAGGTAATTCAAAGTGAACAGAAATTAATTTGGCTCACACTTCTGGATGCTAGGGAGACCAGAATTGAGGGGTTGCATCCAGAAAGGGCTTTGTTTTTGTTTTCTTTTCTTCTCTCTTTTCTCTTCTCTTCTCTTCAGATGGAGTCTCTCTCTGTCACCCAGGCTGGGGTGCAATGGTGCAATCTTGGCTCACTGCAACCTCCACCTCCCAGCTTAAAGCAGTTCTCCTGCCTCAGTCTCCCGAGTAGCTGGGATTACAGGTGTGCACCACCCCACCTGGCTAATTTTTGTATTTTTATTAGAGATGGGGTTTCACCATGTTGGCCAGGCTGGTCTCGAACTCCTGACCTCATGATCCGCCCATCTCCGCCTCCCGAAGTGCTGAGATTACAGGCTTGAGCCACCATGCCCGGCTCAGTGAGGGCTGTCTTGCTGTGTTACAACATGGCAGAAGGCATCACATGAGTGGGAGACAGTGGGAGATCAAACCCACAGCCTCAAGCCCTTTTATAGTAATTGGCATTAAAATGTTCATGAAGGCGGAACCGTCACGACCTTCCCATTGGGCCCCCTTTCCCAACATGGCTGCATTGGAGAGTAAGTTTCCAACACATGCTCTTTGGGGGACACATTCAAACTACAGCCCCCACTGTTCTGGTGCTTTACCCATGCTACCTTTCCCTCCGTGATTTGGACATCCTGAGTATATTCTTGGTTAGCAGATCTCGGACTTCTTTTTTCTCTCCTTCTCTTGACTCTTTCCCTAGACCATTGTATGTCACTAACTCTCATGTTAATCTCTAAATGGAAACACCTTATTTTTTTTGTTTCCTTGTTTGTTGTTTCTCTGATCTCATTGGAAAATAAGCTCCATGAAGGGAGAGATCTATTCTTTCATGTTCTCTGCTGTTCATTAATGATGTGTTAAATGAGCAAATACAGTACATTTTATTGTGATTAATTTTACTTATTATTTTAGGGGAATACCCTCTGTCAGCAATGCCTCATTTTCATTTAGTTTCTCTCTTTATAAAAAGGCCAAAGTTTTCAAATAAATATACTAATATATGCACAAGCTGAATAAAACTTTGCCTTATATTTAAGTCTCTTTAATTTGGGGGAAGTTGAGATGGTAAAAGAGCAGGCAGCTCTCTTTTTCTTACAGTTCGTATTTGTGCTAGAAGGCTGAAAAGTATTCTTAAGTGTCTTGGATATGTTTCCTGGGGCTTAATCACTGTTAGCCAGAGAATGTTATCTGTTGTTGAAGAAAAAAAATAGGCAAGAGGAATGTCAGAACAGCTGTATTGCTTTCTATTTTATGTGATTTTTATTCTTACTGCGCTATCCTCCTTCTCACTTCCATGTCCTGTAAGTAATCTGGAAGCTTCTTAAGAATGAAAATGGGAACATCTATTTTTATTTCCCAGTGGTGTGTAGCACAGTGCTAGAGAGTAAATAATCACTATCACTTTTTCACTAAAAATTAATATTTAAGTTTTACATTGATCTTTACAGTTTAGCAAGAAATACATCATTTATTACAAAAACCCAGTGAAGTAGCAAGGAAGATATTAATTGCTTTTCTTTTACAGATTGAAAGACAGATTTCAGAACTTACCAGAGTTATCTGAGTTCACTCAGCGAGAAGTGGCTGAGCTGGGAGTAGAAACTCTGGAGAGTGTTCTGTTTCCTCTAAGTGCTCATGTCTCTGTGACACATTGTTACTGATGATGGTATTGCATACAAATTAAAAGAGGAAATAACTTCATGTAAGATTTAGTGAAATACTGTTAATTCTTTGGTAATAAAATGAAAACATGGATTAAGCATTTGAAACAAAACTCACATACAATCTCTCAGATACCAATGAGGCCTCTGAGACTATGCTGGCATTTTAGATCAATAGTGGAAGAACAAATGGTTCCAAGGGGTCTGAGCCTTCAAGCCTTATTGTCTTTTGCAAATTCGCTTATAAGCTGCTGAAAATGCCACAGAATTGCCCTATCATTAGAGAATATAATAGTATTAAAGAATTTTGCTTTTTCACTTCTAAGAGAATTTTGAAAAACTATTAACCTCCTTGCATATTTTTGACATTCAAAATTTTTGTTATAAATAAAATGGTTGACCTGGAGCACTGGCTCACGCCTATAATCCCAGCACTTTGGGAAGCCGAGGCGGACGGATCACGAAGTCAAGAGATCGAGACCATCCCGGCCAACATGGTGAAACCCCCTCTCTACTAAAAATACAAAAATTAGCTGGGCATGGTGGTGTACACCTGTAGTCCCAGCTACTTGGGAGGCTGAGGCAGGAGAATTGCTTGAACCCAGTAGGTAGAGAGAGGTTGCAGTGAGTCGAGATGGTACCATTGCACTCCAGCCTGGTGACAGAGTGAGACTGCATCTCAAAAAAAAAAAAGGAGTAAAATAGTTGCAAATGATGGAATTGTGACTGTATTATTATAAATACAGTGATCTGCAAATACCATTTTGTATAAAATAAAATAAAACTACTATATGACTTTTTAGAATATGTTCAGTGGCATATAAGTGCAATTATCTATTATTAAAAGGCAATCATATATTTTAAAATACTTGCATAAGCTCTTTTTAACAGTTGGAAATTTTATATCTCTCTCGGAACTATAATTTTCATTCCATTTTTCTTTCATAAATCATAATGTAAATAGTTTTATGCTTGCTTTACTTTATGGATCACTCATTACATACCTCTTAAGACATATGTCAATTATTATAAAATTTAAAACAGTTAATTTTCTGTGAACATAAGTCTCTATGTATTTAAAACATTCTCCTGAATTGCATTATCATTACAATATTATTACTACATGATTAGTACAAGATAAATATATTATATATTTTAAAAATAATATATAATTATTAACATAAAATAAAATTTTCTTAGGCATACTTTATTACCATTATTAGATGGAGCAGGTGTTTTCCCAATCAATTCATGTGCCTGTGTTTACTATTTATTGCTAGGATGAAATAGGATTTAGCATCAGTTTTATTTCTGTTAATTTTTAAATGCATAGATGCTGATAAATATCATTCATACAAATAAGTAGATAAGAATGGAATGGAATAAGTTTGTTATAGCAGTATTATTCAGTGTGATATTAGGGCAGTATTCACTTAGTTCTTTTTTTTTTTTTTTTTTTTTTGCAATAAATGCCAAAATTCATGTAGGTTAACTTTCATCAAGATTAATTTTAGTGATTTATCAGCTGACAAGTTGATTTTGGCACTCCTTCAATTTTGCTCAAAGAATTTGAAACCATCTTATTTTCCAAAGGTTTTGCTTCCCTGTCAGAATAATTCATTTTCTAAAAGCTGATACTGATATTTGAAAATGTTGCTTTGCTTGGTGCCACAGATGTTTTGACATTCATGGGCCATGAACTAGGGTAAGATTCTGGATGGGTAAAAAGTTTACCTGTTATCGGGAGAATCCGCTCCCGATGTTTAACATGGGTTCTTTTCTATTTCCTAAGTGTCTCAGCTGGGTTGAGAAATAAAGGGAAAGAGCACAAGAGAGAGAAATTTAAAGCTGGGTGTCCGGGGCAGACATCACATGTCGACAGGATCCGTGATGTTCCCCGAGCCGTAAAACCAGCAAGTTTTTACTAGCGATTTTCAAAAGGGGAGGGAGTGCACGAATAGGGTGTGGGTCACAGAGATCACATACTTCACAATGTAATAAAATATCACAAAGCAAATGGAGGCAGGGCGAGATCACAGGACCACCGGATGAGGTGAAATTAAAATTGCTAATGAACTTTAGGGCACAGATTGTCATCGATAACATCTTATCAGGAAACAGGGTTTGAGAGCAGATAACCTGTCTGACCACAATTTATTAGGTGGGAATTTTCCTCATCCTAATAAGCCTGGGAGCGCTATAGGAGACCAGGGCTTATTTTATCCCTTCGGCTTTGACCATAAAAGACAGGATGCCTTAAAAGAGGCCGTCTATAGGCCTACCTTCAGGGCGCATTCACTTTCTCAGGGATGTTCCTTGCTGAGAAAAAGAATTCAGCGATATTTCTCCTATTTGCTTATGAAAGAGGAGGAATATAGCGCTGTTCCGTCCGGCTCACAAGCGGCCAGTTCAAAGTTACCTCTCTTGTTCCCTGAACATCGCTGTTATCCTGTTCATTTTTTAAGATGCCCAGATTTCATATTGTTCAAACACACATGCTCTACAAACAATTTGTGCAGTTGATACAATCACAGGGTCCTGAGGTGACATTCATCCTCCTCAGTTTACAAAGAAGATTACGGGATTAAGAGATTAAAGTAAAGACAGGCATAGGAAATCACAAGGATATTCATTGGGAAAGTGATAAGTGTCCATGAAATCTTCACAATTTATGTTCAGAGATTACAGTAAAGACAGGTGTAAGAAATTATAGAAATATTAATTTGGGGAACTAATAAATGTCTATGAAATCTTCACAATTTATGTTCTTCTGCCTCGGCTTCAGCCGGTCCCTCCGTTCGGGGTCCCTGACTTCTCGCAACAGCCTGTCTTTTGTGGGGAGGGAGAAAGAGATTATGAAGGAGCATCACAGGCATATCCTCAGGCAGATCAGCTTTAGTAAAAAGAATGTATGGAAATTGAGTACCTGGAAATACAGTGATCTGCAAATACCATTTTGAATGCCACAGGGGTTAATGGACAAGCTGTCAATGTTGAATGAAACACCCTGATAAACTGGGTCAGGAAGCGGATGATCAGAAGCTGTCACGATTCACGTTTTATTATTTATTATTGATTGTCTCACTTTAGAGGAAAACTCCGAAGATGGTCAAATACAGTGACTTTTCATTGATTTCTCAGAAAAGTGCTAAGTCGGCAGAATAAAGTAAGCTATGTGTCTAATTTTTATTATTTAGAGATGTTTTGCTTACCTTTTGAACATAGAAATTTGGTGTTTGCTGAAAGCAAACTGGTTCACATTTTCTTTTTTTTTTTTTCAGGGATAAATAATAGGAGGGCTGGTTTTTGGCAAAATTGTGAGATAGCAATGTTGATTTTTGGTGATTTCTCACATCTTCCTTCAGCATATGCCTCTTTTTCATTTTTCAGATTCTTCAGTCCTTCACCTCTTGAGTTGCTACAATGATCTACCTACCCCCGAACCCCAACCTCCTCATCTTCACCTTGTCTCTGACATCTCAATTTTAAGGGAATTCCTAAAGAATTCAAAACCTTCAAGACACAAAAGAATGCAAGATACAAAAGAGTAGTGACAGACAATGAGAAATGTTCTTTTGGAGTAAAAAGTTACTTCTTGAAATGTAGATAGGTAGACAATACTACTTATTTTTTCTTCCATGGTCAGGTCTGGGGCACTGGGAAGGATAAGTAAAGGACAGCGTAGTTCCTGTGTGCTGGACCAGTGTTTATTATGTAGGCCAAGTAGTATTTTGTAAGCCAAATGACCTTCTTAGACTCAGTTCCAAGACTAGGCTATTTAGATCGGATCCACGTGATATAAATATTGCATATCATATAAAACTGAAGACAGTGACCAGATACTGACCTCCCAGGACGTGGCGCCGATAGATTAATGAATGGATGAAGTTTGGGTTTCTGACAGCATTTTGGCTTTTAGAAAAAGTTGTGAGTAATGGTAGTGACAAGCAAGTAAAGGACTGTTGTATGTAAGTCTAAATAAACAAAAAGATAGGAGCAGACTGAATATAAATAGATGAAGGTTTTTTTTTCTTAGTGCCAAGATAAAGCACATAGCAAAGCAGAATCTTTATTTATAATGATTATAGAGTCGAGTTTGAGTTCATTGCTCTTGAGAAGAATAAGCAAATCTGTGTACTTTTAAACATCTTCCATGCTAAATTTGATTTTTAACGAAATTATGTGCATCAGTTTACAGAGAAACAATATTCTCGAATCCATAGAACTTCAATTTTTGACATGAAGAATGTGGTTTGACAAGATACTATCCTGCAATTTTTTAAATGGAGTCAGTTTCTTCTTCAAAAAGCAAAACCATTCTTAACTCTAAAAGAACATCATAAACTATTGTATTTCCATTCCAAGGAAAGTTATTCCAGCACAGCAAGCTGCAGCCATCATGATAAATCGTTGAGCCAATCACCAGAGTGTTTCTATATTGCTCATGAAGCCTTAGCATATTTTATATCCTACACAGTGTAGTGGAGAAAATTAAGCCTTGCAACAGCTAGGGACTTATGCCAGGGTAATTTCCTTAAATTATTTATTTAATTTATTATAAAAGTTATTAATACATAGGTTATAGAACTTCTGCCATAAAAAGGCCTGAGGAGATTCTCAATTTTTTTTTTTTTTTTTAAATCTAGAGGTCTAGAGATTGGTCAAAGATCACATCATGAGTTAGTCCCAGAGCTGTCTCCTAGTCCACTGCTCCTGCCACTTTTCCAAGCACCCTCCTGAGATGGTCTGCTTGTCTGTATGCACATACATAAAGAAGTACTGGGAAAAGTAGGAAATAACACTCAAAGCCCTTCATTTGTATTTCCAGAGCCTGTCAGAGAGAATTTGTCAACCCAAGTAAAGTCTTTAGAGACATCAGAATATTTATTCTTCACTCTGATGATCAAATTTAGACCTGTCTGAGATTTAAGACGTTTGGTGAACTATAGCATCAGTGATATTTCCTCTTAAATTTTAAGAGCGGTATGCCAAAGAAATGCTGGGACACGGGACAGATTCACTGGGCAGGATCTGGGTATAGAGAAGCACAAAGCAGTCTGGAGAGCTGAATGTTTGTGGTAAACGTTTGCAAATTTGAAAATCTTGTTTATAACAACAGGTGCTCTGATTGAAGTCAGGGGTGAGTGTTCTGGAGCTCTGTTTACTTGTCTTTCTCTTTCCTCTGAGCAGCTGCTGCTTCAAAGATCCCTGGGCTTATAGAAAAGCACCTCTTGGAAACCATGGGGCTAGGAAATTGACTTGCAAAGGAATCATTTATTTGAAATTACAGACATATCACTTTCTTTCTTTAGTTCAACAAATATTTACATAGAGTGATCTTTTATGCAAATTTATGATGTGCTACTTTTCACTCTAAGATAATGTTAAGTGAGCTGATTCCTCAATAATAATTTATTTTTCCATACCAGTTATTGGAGGAATGTCTATGGCCATACCACTCTGAATACGCTTGATGTTGTCTCATTTGGGAAACTAGGCAGGGTTGGGCCTGGTTAGTACTTGGATGGGAGGTAGTCGACTATACATTATGAGATGTTTTCATGTAATTGACTCACTTGATCTTCGTAACAATTCTTTAAAACAGATATTTTAAATATTCATTTCTCAGGTGAAGCAGCAGGCCTCAGAAAAATTGAGTTGTCCCAAGACTGCATAAGTAGTCACTGGGGAAACCAATATCTCAACCTAGGCTTCCGACCATAAGTCTGGGCATTTTAGACTGTTTTCTTTCTAACCTATGTGGGTTTGCCCATTGTCTTTGGTACAATTTGAGAAAATGCTAGTATAGCCTGTAGTCACAGAGTGAATCAAATCCAGATTTGGTTTATAAAGTACAGAAAACCGTGACCTCGGTTTCACTTGCACTTACTAACTAAGCTAACTGGCTGAGGGGAATTAAAATCTCCACTGTAATTATCACTGAAGCTTAAGCATGCTTAATTATAAACTGGAATCCTGGGTTGTTTTCATTACTGTCTGCTTCAAGATTCACTGTTCTTATTGAAGCATAGTCATGTCTATGAGTCCTCTAAGCAGAGCTATCTCTAGATAGTAAAAGAATTTTCCCTAAACTTTCATCTCTATTTTTTGTGCTAATGTCAGGGCAATGACTTAGGGAGGTGGGTGATGGGAAGAAGGAAGTCATCCTGCCAACAAATGCACAAAAGGACTTATACAAATATAATCAATCCACAATTTTGCCATTTTATGCCAAAAGGGATAGAATTTCTCTCATTTCACCCTCAAGCTGCAATTTTCTGACATCATTTTAAAATCACTGCTCCTAATACTCATTTCATCAAACTTTACCTCATCATAATAACTGAGATGTGGAGACAGAAAAGTAAGCTCATACTGATTTTCTTCCCTAACCCTGTCCCTCTCAGGAAAGTCGCTGCTAATAGGCACCAGCACAAGCCTTTTATATGTTCTTATACAATGCACAGCTGTGCATTAAGCACACAGAGAGGCACACAACACAAAACCAGTCACCTGGTGATCAAAGAAGAATCAAGGGCAGGGGAAAAGTCACAGTAAGATTTTTGGCTGTTTCTTCTTAGGACAGTGTTTTTGTCTGACTGTAATGTAAGATTGGAGATTTGTTGGCTCTAGTTTACAAGTCTGGCCACACTTAGAGAATCCTTTCCATGTGGGGATCATTTTGATCTGATAGGCAGCCACATACTTGTCTTATTTGTCTGGGAGTCCAGTCATCTCACCTCTTTAATTTCCACTCAAACTTTCCCACCATATGGTTAGGAGTTTGAAAATATTCGATATGGTCAGACCTCCAAGGTTTCTACAATGTGAATGTTTAATTGGCTCTGAAATTCTCAACCCTGGGAATCAGTTGCTATCAGCCAGAATCTCCCGAGGTCACTTCATACCATAGCAGACCACCTCTGATCTTCTCACCCGATGGTATTTTGGCAGGGTATTCAGACTTCCTTTCGTTTTTTAGTTCTCCTTGAAGTTTGATGCCAATTAGATGCCCCCACCATGACAATTTCCTCATGGACACATCTCCAGGTGTTGGGAACAAGTGTGTCTGGTGCTATATTTGAGTATGACCCAAACACATATTTTCTTTCTTCCCAGGCAAGCCTGGAAGCATTTTAACCATCTTTTCTGCACATATTTTTGAGGAAATCCTGACGAGAGAGTACAAGTTGTGGTTTTCATGTTGAATTTATTGCCTTTCTCATTAAATAATAGTAAGAAATGGAGTCTTGTAGAGTCTGTCCAGAGTTTCTGGTGCAGCTTTTGATGTTTTCTGGTTTATAGCCTGGTATGGATTTCCTGTATTCAGCAGACATTTGATCCTTTTTCCCACCACCCTCCTGTCTTTTAAACACTGGAAAGTTAAATTCCTGGGATGGCAGAATACAGTAGCTGATACAAAACTGTGGTATTTTAATCCTATCACACAGTTAATTGTTAAGTCCTTGGTTGTGGGACATACACTGTCAATGTTAAAAGGCCTCAGAATTGGGAATACCACTGTCATTCATTCAGCATGTATTTTTTTAAGCCTCCCTTTGGAGGGACAATGCTGGACTAGGCAACAAACTAGATTCTGTTAATTTATTTCAAATATTTTATCTTGAGAAAAGGAAAAATGTTTCAAAGAAAATAAGAAAGCACTTGAATTTATTTTTAGTTATTGGTGTTTTCAAAAAACGACCGAGTAAATCTATTTGTGGGATCTCACTATGGCCCCAGTTACTAAACAGAGATAGCGAATTAATATCATCACATCTTCTCAAGTCTTTATCTGAGAGGCATGGTTTGTCTTTGCAAATGGAAAAAGCAATATTAATTAACATGATGTATCTCCCTAGGAATGATGTATGATGTGGAGTCCCACCCTTGGATCTTTAATGCTTTGCCTGGTTCTCTATCTCCTACCTCTTAGAATTTGACACACGAGGATGGTTTTTATAAAAAAAATACATAGGATATAATTAGGAAACTACTGATTCTTCCTGGTAATGTTAGTGTTTAGTGGCTGAGATAATAAAAAACAAGATAATTCAAAATCATTTATTAATTTTTGCAACCAATCATATGCATACAGTCACATACCACATAATGACGTTTCCATCAACGGTGAACCACATATACTGTGGTGGTTCCATAAAATTATAATGGATCTGAAAAATTTGTATCACCTAATGATGTCGTGGCTGTTGCCATGTCATGGTGCAGCACATAACTTCTGTGTTTGTGGTGGTGCCGATATAAACTAATCTGTGCAGCCAGTTATATCAAAGTCTAGCACATACAGTTATGTATAGTACATAGTTCTTGATCGTGATAATAAATGACTATGTTACTGGTTGATTTATTGTACTATACTTTTAATCATTATTTTAGAGTATACTTCTTCTACTTATAAAAAAAAGTTATCTGTAAAACAGCTTCAGGCAGGTCCTTCAGGAGCGTTCCGGAAGAAGGCATTGTTGCCACAGGAGATAGCAACTCCATGTATGTCATTGCCCTTGAAGATCTTCCAGTGGGACAAAATGTGGAGGCAGAAGACATTGATATTGTAGGCCTAGGCCAATGTGTTTGTGTCTTAGTTTAAATAAAGTTTAAAACATTAAAAACAATTGTTTTAAAAATAGAAACAAGCTTACAGAATGATAATATGAAGAAAAAATATTTTGGGTAGCTCTGCAATTGTGTTTGTGTTTTAAGCTAAGTATTACTACAAAAGAATCAAAAAGTTAAAAAAATTAAAAAGTTTATAAAGTAAAAAGGTTTCAGTAAGCTGAGGTTAATTTGTTATTGAGTAAAGCCTTTTTTTTTTTTTTTTTTTTTTTTTGAGACGGAGTCTAGCTCTGTCGCCCAGGCTGGAGTGCAGTGGCCAGATCTCAGCTCACTGCAAGCTCTGCCTCCCGAGTTCACACCATTCTCCTGCCTCAGCCTCCTGAGTAGTTGGGACTATAGGCGCCCGCCACCTCGCCCGGCTAATTTTTTGTATTTTTAGTAGAGATGGGGTTTCACCGTGTTAGCCAGGATGATCTCGATCTCCTGACCTCGTGATCCGCCCGTTTCGGCCTCCCAAAGTGCTGGGATTACAGGCTTGAGCCACTGCGCCCAGCCTAGTAAAGCATTTTTTAAATACATTTAATGTAGGCGAAGTATACAGTGTTTAAAAAGTCTACAGTAGTGGTACAATAATGTGCTAGTCCTTCCCATTCACTCACCACTTATTCACTGACCCACCCAGACCAGCTTCCAGTCCTGCAAGTTCCATTCATGGTAAGTGCTCTATACAGGTGTACCATTTTTTCTCTTTTAAAAGATAGTTTCACTGTATTTTTTCTATATTTAGATATGTTTTGATACACAAATACTTACCATTATGTTACAGTTGCCCACAGTATTCAGTACAGTAACATGCTGTGTAGGTTTTATAACCTAGGAGCAATAGGTCACACCTTATAGCCTAGGTGTGTAGCAGACTGTACCATCCAGGTTTGTGAAGTCACTCTGTGATGTTTGTACAGTGACGAAATGCCTAATGAAGCATTTCTCAGAACATTTCCCTGTCATTAAGCAATGCACGACTGTATTTATAAAATCAGATATATCTTCACTGATTTGCTTTATTTAGGAGAATGTTAAAATGTTTTCCCAAAATCACCTAAGACTTGGAGGTTATCTTACACAAGTATCGGAGATTACAAATGTATTTTGAATATCTATAGTAGATATTACATTCTGTATTTTTTCATATTTGTTGATTTACATAATTATTTTCATTTCTGCTACCGTGAAAACAAGAATGAGTTTAGCATGCTGTTCATAAGGTGTGAAAGGTGTACTGGCTAGGTTGGAGTCACCTCTCCAGATCTGTCTCTTTCTATTCACACCTACTTCACCCGGCTCTGGCCCCTAGAAACTTCATAGGTATAGACTAGTCAGACTCTGGTGCCTCTAGCTTCTGGATGCTTTTGGTCATATTTCTGGGCATTTTTCCCGAGTTTACTTTCAGTGGCTGGCTCTGTTTCAAAGGTGACCATCTGACATGACGAGTTTCCTCTTGGGTTGTGGTCACCTCACTCCTCTTCCACCGTGCTTAGGAGTATCAACAGATCCTTAGGTACTATGAGCCTTCAAGTGACCTACTTACTGCCTCTTCCCTCACATACTTCCACACATTATATATCATCTTGTTGTAAATACAGCATCCTCAGACCCTTCTGCCTTCAGTGTGCCATCTGTTTCCTGTAAGGACCCCTTTTTTTTGTTTGTTTGTTTTGTTGTTTTTTGTTAAAGAAAAGATACAGAGCTCAGGGTGCAGGGTAGCTGTGGATTACTTTCATTTGTAAACAATGAGGGAACCAATAGAGAAGGAAGAAGAATAGAAAATTGTAGCTCACCTTTGGATTTGTTAGAAAAGAACTTAAAGCTCCTAGGATAAGCACATTTACTATATATATATATATAGTAAATATATATATAATACATATATATATGTATACCTAGTGTTTACTCAGTTTTGTACATAGCTCAAAATTTCAGTTAATTTACTAGTGTACGAGTATGGGTGAAGAATAGTGGTTTAGATCCGCCCCATGGGTAAGATGCAATCCTTTTTTTTTTTTTTTTTTTTTTTCCCTTGACGAAGTTTTGCTCTTTTTGCCCAGGCTAGAGTACAATGGCGTGATCTTGGCTCGCTGCAACCTCTGCCTCTGGGGTTCACACGATTCTCCTGCCTCAGCTTCCGTAGTAGCTGGGATTACAGGTGCCCGCCACCATGGCCTGCTACTTTTTTGTGTTTTTGGTAGAGATGGGGTTTCACCATATTGGCCAGGCTGGTCTCAAACTCCTGACCTCAGGTGATTCACCAGCCTCGGCCTCCCAAGTGCTGGGATTACAGGCAAGAGGCAATTTTTTATTCCTGAGATTCTATATGTTTCTTCCAACTGCCCCTGAGATGATTCTTTATTATCCATAGTGATTGTGCTGATGGAATTTCTGAGGATGACTAATAATTCTGTCAGAGCTGACTCCAGTTAGAGCCTTTTCTTTGGCAAATGTCTTTTCTTTGGCAAGTGACTAAAAGTATTGTTACGTCTGTTATTCATTGTGGTATGTGGACTATAGTATTCTAAACCTTAGTGTTCTAGGTGGGCATTTGGAATGAGGAATGGCAAAAAGCTTTTCTACTCACTCAGGACTTTCATATATAGGATACAGGACAGGATAGGTGAAATGATAACTCTGCTTTTTTAGCATTTGTTTTGAAATAATTTTAGATTCACTAAAAGTTACAAAAATAGTAGAGTACTCTTGTGCACCGTTTACCAGCTTCCCCCATGATAGCATCTTTGCATAACCAGAATTTTATATTTTATTATTAATAAATTTTTTATAGAATAGATTTATTGATTTATTTCTGTTCTCCGTGTTTTAGTTTGTTCATGAGCTAATATCAAAGAAGCTCCACCTTTCTATTTTTATTTTGGGAAACAAATTTAGGATGCTTTTTAAGAGGGAACAAATAGTATAATAAATAGATTCATTTTGCTAGAAAGTATTAGCTGGGCGGATGGTGAAAGGCTGCTTTTCATGTAGAATTTTTAGCAATGACAACAAAATACTGACTTTTTTTATTCCATGGCAGAACAATTGGTTGTGATTTGTTACATACCAGAAATGCTTTCCCTAGCAGTGCCAAAGTGTATCTGGGGAAGGCTCTGTAGTTTATAGGCAGCCTTTGTTTAAAAAAAGAGAGAGATGGAAAGAACTCCTTTTTCTTTCCAATTTTTTATTTATTATAGCTAGCACATTTTTCTGTTTATAAATTTATTTCCAATGTCTGTCTCCCAAAAAGTAAAATCTGATAGAGTATGTTTGGATATTTTATTTTCATTTTCAGACGTATGGTCTGGAAAGACCTCTTTGACATTAAAAGATCCTTTAAGGCTTCAAATTGCCAAGAGCTGAAAATTCAGAGTAATAATATTTATGCTAAACTTGACTTTTGAGTACTCTGTAATGATTATTGTCTCTTCTGATGTCCAATTCCATATGAAATATTATACTTTTGTAAGATAATTTGTATTATAGCTATAGAATGATCATATTTTCATTCAGATAGCCCTGCCCTCAAAATGTGGCCGTGGTCTACCAAATCCTGTGTATTCAGACACCTCTTTCAGAGTCTGCTTTCGCTGAGGAGATGAAAGCAAGTGGAAATAACCTGCTCTCTGTAGCATTCATTCAGCTCTAAAGAGGTAGACCATTGGTCTTTTAAAAGATTATTATGTATTAGCTGCTTTTCACCGAGGTCAAGTCTACTGATCAAGAAGAAGACACATCAGCTAAAAACTAGTAACTTTATAAATGACCCATTTGCCAGTTTCCAATCATTATTTGAGATACTTGGATTTAAAATTGGAGAGACAAATGAAATTTTAAGTTTCCATAAAAAATGGTTATTAATTGCAATGAATTTTCAAGGTTCTATTTCTATAATATAAAGCAAATTTATACTATATTAAATTGTACATTTATTGTGGTACTTTCAAGCACTGAGTATTAATAGCCCTGGGGAAGACTGCAGCTTGTTTTACTATGCTCAGTAACAAGTCAAGGCTTGGGTTGTATGTCTGTTTACCTCCAATTTGAAATTCTTTCTACAAGTATCTTTCTGCCAAAGAGGAGAATTTAAAGATGGAACCGAAGTACAAGGAACATGTTCAATTTTGGTGAATACTTGGTTCACTTAACGTGAACCCTAATCCTAGGATCTAGAAAGGGACTTGCCACTCAATGGTGTGTTCTTAGGGAGCTGTGTATGTCATAAGGAACATGACCGAACTTCCTTTTCATCAGCTTTCTCTTCGTTAATCCTCTTATGGTTTTTGCTTGCTGAGATTTATACTACTTATGTTGTAAATAAAGAGGTATTTTTAATAAGGCAAACCTCTTAGGTACCTACCTGTGGTCACTTTATTAGATGAGTTCATAATGACACTCATACTTGTGTATTCTCTGGGCTGTAGTGAAATTAGCACATACTGTTAATGACCTGAGGAGAGCTGTGCAAGGATAGTTGTGCATCCTCTTTTATGGTCACAAACTTTATTCCTAACCTGGCTATGTACTACTGGTTATAAAGAAGACTGGGCAACAAAGAATAAATCCATCACCACTACAAGGAAAATCCTTGGGATTTAAAGATTTAAATTGGGATATAAAAGGCATAAGACATGGTTTGTATCATCTTGGAGTTCATAATCCAGTGAGTTGGAAGTAAGCACAGAATTACAATGTAGTTTGTTAATGATATGATTAGACTGTGTACTATATCTTTTTCTAAGGGTGAGGTTTGGTTCAGGGAGAGCTACCAGGTGGAGGTAACCTAAAATGTGAGTTCTGGAAAGAAAAGTAAGAGGGCTTCAGGGTGGGCAGACTGGGGAGTGTTTGGGGATGTGAGGTGCAGCACAGTAGAGTCAGAATAGATGGTAGTTAGGTGAGATACCATTATGAGCAACCGTGTGTCTGAGCTTTGCAGTTCTCACACACCTTCATTTCAGCCCATTCTATAGGCAAGCAAAATATCATTCCTATTTAACAAGTAAGAAAAGTAAGCCCAGAAATGTTGAGTGATTGCACAAAATCTTATAACTGCTACAGTCAGGGTTTGAATCCAGGTCTGGTGACTCTAAATTCTGTCCTTTTAGTATGCCATTTTGTTCACGTCCCTCTAAAGTGATAGTGAGAGTTGGACTATCTTTTCACTAATAAAAATGTACCAGTTTTCTTTCTGAGACTATGCATTTTTTTAGATGTACTACATGCTATTTCACTTTGTATCCTCAACCGTGCTTAGCATGTGCTTGACTTGTAGTAGTAGATGGCCAATCATTGTTTTGAACTGAATTGAATTGATGTGTGGGTATTGTAAAACTTCACTGAATGAATGAAAGTCTTGGCCAGGACTTTTCACTTTTTGCTCTCCTTACTTAGTTCTCTTCTGGTCTGTTCTTACCTTCACAGGTGTCAACTCGCACTAGAACTTCATTCCTAGATCCTAAACTCGGAACTTCAGCTTCTCACCCTCTAATCAGACTCTCCTTTGCATGTGGTAGAGGGTTCCTTTTCAGATACGTTTATGTAGAAACTATGCCACACGTTTAGGTTTTTTTCCCTTCATATTCTTCGCTCCAAACAAAATCTTAACAAAGAAAATTATGCCTTTGTCTTGGCAAATGGTGTTTGTTATCAGTTTTCTTAAAACACTAGCAGAAGGCATAGGCACTCGGCTTCTTATGAAGACCTTGGAGTGATTGTATGCTATTTCTCACACTTGGTCTTGGCCAGGGTGGTGATGACATTTTTGTTTTTAGTGGATTTTTTGTTTGGTTTTGTTTTGTTTTGTTTTTGAAACAGAGTCTAGCTCTGTCACCAGGCTGGAGTGCAGTGGCACGATCTTGGCTCACTGCAACCTCCGACCCCCTGGTTCAAGCGATTATCCTGCCTCAGCCTCCCGAGTTTTGGTGGTTTTTTTTTTTTTTTTTTTTTTACCTCTACTTGAAATTGATGAAAAAGGAAACTATACAGTTTGTCTGGAAAGGAAATTAGAGATCATTTGATGCTGACCTGATGTTAAATGAGGACAGGGCTGAATTTAAGCAACAGAACTTGTTTGTACTGACTACTCTCCACTTTCCAGCCTTTGAATTGTGTTGACATTCACAGGAGCTGTGTGAGGCCAATTTTGTGTCAGAAAATCTGAATTTCCAAAAAAATCTATGGAAGTAATTATATGACTGTAATGGTTCATCTTCCCCACTGTAATGTGAGAGACAGATCCTAAAGGACAAGCTGCATCAGTCATCACTGGAAAAGCCTGTCCTGTATTGGAGTGGCCCCATATCGAGGGTTTCTAGTGTTTCTAGTGAGGAATCCACCATTTCTCTTGGCAGCCCTTCCAATTCTCTGTCCATCACAGCTTTTTCCAGATGATGAGGCTTGTTTTCTGCAGCTGTGTTTGGCCAGATGGTCATGGGTCATTCTCCCAGGCCCATCCTGATCATGCCCAATAATGTTTGGGCCACAAAGTCCTGATTTGGATGCGGTGGAGGGAGAAGTATAAATGTTGTTAGCTTAAAGATTCATGTTTTAGTGTTACATTTTTGCTCTTAGTTAAGCCTCTAGGATCCCTGTTACTTGTTTCTTACAAATGGGAGATATCAAACATAGTGATACCTAGCTTTACTTTTTATCATCGCTTAGTTCTGTAGTGACAAACCAGTACCTCCACATCCAGTCTTCATCAATGTCGCTACATCTTCGTCGGGACCTAATGTCACAAGAAACATGAGGCATTCACTTGACCAGTACACCAAATGTTCCTGGCCCCACTTTCAAGCAGTACTCTATTGGAAAATCATCCATAATTTTCTGGCTGCTGTCATTCCTGGGCCTCTGCTTTCCATAACCTCTCATTCCTGTTGAACAGCTGTGCTTCTGATTAGTTTTCTCTGGAGGTATTAACTTTTCAGCACTCTGCACAGGGAAACTTTTGAAGTGATGGGAACAATAGGCCCATCCTTGCTTTGTTCCAGCCAGTTAGTCTGCTGTGCTTCAGAAAAAACACTGAGAGAGACATGAAACTAAACAAAAATAAGAATTCACGTAAAATTTTCTTGAAAGAAATCTTGAGCATTGACATTGTAAAAATCATGATTATCCACTCAGCATGAAACAACGTATTTACTTATTATATTTCTCTTATCTACTTTTTCCATATAGTTTGAGAAACAAATATTTAGTTATCAGTAACACATGCCAGTTCTCTGAGAATTTGAGGAGGGAATGAGTGACTTCAGTTGTCAAAGGTAACTATGCATAACCACTTTTACTCTTTTTTTCTGACCATCCAATTTTAGGTCAGATTCTATTGTTACATACACTTATTGAATGACATTTTCTTCATAGCATTTACCACTCATTAAAATAAAATCTGTTTTACAAATGTAAACATGGAGTTCAAGTGATTCTCCTGCCTCAGCCTCCCAAGTAGCTGGGACTACAGGTATGCGCCACCAAACCCAGCTAATTTTTTTGTATTTTTAGTAGAGACAGGGTTTCATCATGTTGGCCAGACCACTCTTGAACTCCTGACCTCAGGTGATCCACTCACCTCAGCCTCCCAAAGTGCTGGGATTACAGGAGAATCGCTTGAACCCTGGAGACAGAGGTTGTGGTGAGCCGAGATCTGCCACTGCACTCCAGACTGGGTGACAGAGTGACACTCTGTCTCAAAAAAAATGAAAAGAAAAATAATTCTATAATCCTATGTAATTCCTATTACAGAATAAAAGATTATCTGTAATCTTTCATTTTTATGAAAAATATTTCTTTGTAATTCCTATTATAGAATAAAAGATTACCCATACTAATAAAAGATCATCCATAATCTTTTATTCTGTAATAGGAATTACATCGAATTTTTCAAAGAGTAAATTAATTTTGTATGCCTAAAAGAAACTCAATGTAAACATAATTGTCATTCTATTTATCAATTGTTGAATTTTCTTTGCTAAAATTTTTCAGTGACTGAAAGATCTGTGGTGATGATATACCCATTTTTATTCCTAACATTGATTATTTGTGTCTTCTGTTTTTGTTTCTTGATGAATCTCCACAGGGAGCTATTAATCCCATTAGTGTTTAATGAAAACAAATGTCCTGAAAGGAAAAGAAAAGGTATGCACAGCTTTGATTTTGTAGAGAATTTAATGAAGGAAATATCTAAAGGTATGTTGTTAGGGAACCCAACAAAGGATTTTGAAGCTTTCAGGTCCTAACAACAAGAAGCCATTGCCATTACTGGGCTTGATATATTTACAGGAAAGACACCTAAGAGTATAGCATTAATAGGAATGAATGGATCTTAAGAGGTGTGCTTGTAGAGGGACATAGCACCTGCCACAACTATAGCATTGAAGCAGAGAGGAAACAAAGGAATTGATTGCCTGATTCCTTGTTTTCTTCCTATAATTCTGTCTCTTACCAGTGCCTCCCTTTGTCTGAACTCTATCAGAAGGCTAAGTTTGCAGAATATAGTGGTCAGCCTTCTGAGATTGAGAAAGGCAGAAAATGGATCTTGAGGTCAAACAGAATAAGCAGCACACAAACTTTTGTCTTTATTGATCTATATTTGCATAGTTTTTTTATGTTGTTGATTTATCTCCTACATTTATTAAACTTAAACTGTTCTTAGATTCATTTCACACTTTTTTTCTAATATTTTGAGATAGATGCTTACCTATTAATGTTCAGTTTTTCTTCTTTTTAACATGAAACTATCATTTCCCTTTAGGCACTCCTTCAGCTGTATCCATATTATTTGAATTTTGTTATCATTTAATTCAAAATATTTTCTAATTTTTATTAAAACTTTTATTTGATTAATTGGGTATGTAGGAGTATATTTTTGAGTCTCCAAACATATGAATATTCTCTATAATTTTGTAATTGATGTTTAGCTTACATATAGTCATATGACATATAATTTCAATCCTTTAAAATTCATTCAGTTTTTTTATGCCCACTATATTTGTCAATAGATGTCCTGAGTGTTTGAAAAGAATGTGTTATGAATTTATAAATAAGTACTTCATATGTGACTATTAGGTCAAGTTTTAAAATTGAATTGTTTAGATTTTCTGTCTCCCTGATGATTATTTGCCTTTTTTTCCCCTGTCAGTTAGTGTCTGAGTGCATTTTCTGTTGCTATACCAGAATATCCAAGACTGCATAATTTGTAAAGGAAGAAGATTTATTTAACTCACGATTATGGAGGTTGGTAGGTCCAAGATTGGGCAGTTGCACATTTTTGGCTTCTGGCGAGGGCTGCATGCTGCATAACATGGTGGAGAAGTGGAAGGGAAAAGGGCATGTAAAGAGAGAGGGAGCGAAGAGGCTGACGAGTTTAATAACAACCTGCTGTCACAAGAACTCATCCAGTCTCAAAAGATTTAACCCAGTTTCGTGAAAAAGACATTACTTCATCTTAATGATCTAATCCCCTCTTAAAGGCCCCCACCTCACAACCCTGTTGCATTGGTAATTAAATTTCAACAGAATGTTGGAAGGGACAAACCACATTCAAACCACAGCAGTTCCTAAGAGGTGAGCATAAACTTCTGCCACTATGATTGTGGATTTGTCTATTTGTCCTTATTTTTGTCAGTCTGTTTATTTTGAGGCCATGTTATTAAGTTTATATGAATTCAAAACAGTAATATCTTATTTGTGAATTACATCTTTTAATCATTATGAAGGATCCTTCTTATCTCCATGATACTTTTAGCTGTAAAGTCTAATTTGATGTTAATTTACTTATATCACCTTTATTTTCCTCAGTGTTGGCATGGCAAAATTATTTTGATCCTTTCTTTCAATTTTTCTGTATGTTTTCTTATGATTTCGCTGTGTCTTTCACAAACAGTCTATAGTTTGTTTTTAAACATAACTGAAAATCATTATTTTAATTGAAGCATTTAGTTAATTTATATGTATTGTATTTATTTTTATAGTTGTATTTATATCATCTTACCATGTGTTTACTATTTGTTGCACTTGTTCTATATTCCGTGCTTGGCCTACTTTCATTTATTATTATATTTTTTCCTCAATTGATCCAGGAATTTTGTATTCTTTTACTATTTATATTCTTTTACTGAGCAAGTTGTCAATTTGATTTTTAATCCTTTAAAGGTAATCTGCCTTTTTTCCTCTGGTTGGTTTTAAGCTCTCCTATTTGTGGGCCACAATAGCTCATACCTGTAATCCTGGCACTTTGGGAGGCTGAGGCAGGAGAATGGCTTGAGTCCAGGAGTTCAAGACCAGCCCCGACAACATAGCAAGACTTCATCTCCTAAAAAAAAGATCCTATTTGTCTTTTATTTTCTGCAATTTTTAGTGGTTACTCTAGAGTTTATAGCCTGAACCCCTACTTATTATATCTAATATTAATTAATATTGAATATTAATTAGATGTTAATATTAGATATTAATTAGAATGACTTAGAATAAGTGAGCAATATTTACTGACCTTCCAAGGTACATTTTGTTATTTTTGTGCATTTTAATTCTTTCTATATTTATAGTCAATGTTCATCTACATCTATCCACATATTATTATTTTTGTTGTTTTCCTTTTTTCTACATTTCTAATCTTCCATCTAAATCATTTCCCTTTTTCCTGAAGAATATTCTTTAGTATTTTCTTTAGTTTGGTTTATGTTTCTTTTAGATTTTGTGTGAAGATAATTTTATTTTACGTTTATTCTCAATATTTATTTGGGGAGGTGTAGCTTTCTAGCTTGTCAATTATTTTTGTTAAGCACATGAACAATATCCTTCGATTAACTTTTGGTTCTCATTGTTTCTTTTGAGAAGCAAGCTGTCAATGATTTTTAATCCTAAAGGTCATTTGCCTCTTTTTCTCAGATTGGTTTTAATATTTCCTATTTGTCTTTTATTTTCTGCAGTTTTTCTATGATGTTTAATTGTGTATCTTTTTAATCCTAGTTGGGGTTTGGAGCTCTTTTTCAACCTGTGGATTGATGTCTTCCATCTGTCTCAGAAATTCCTCAGTCATTATCCTTTCAGATAATACTCTCCCAATTCTCTCTTCTCTGTTTAGGGCTCCAGTTGAACCTATGTTAGACCTACTCACTGTATCCTCTAAATCTCCTGTCCTATCTTTTAAATTTCCTATCTTTTTGTCTTTCTGCTTTTTAAAATTCCGGATATTTTCTTCTGTCTTATTTTCTATTTCACTAACACTTTCTTCAAATGTGTCTAATCTGCTATCAAACCCATACTTAGAGTCTCTGATCTATTTACTAACTGGGTATAGAAAGGTCAAGGACCATTTTGGCTGTACTGGTGCATACCAGTGGAGTGTTAACCTTGGTGATGTCAACCATTCCCAAGGATTTAACTACTAATTGTATGTCAAAAACTCTCTAGCTTAATCTCTTCAACACATTCCTCCCTTTAGAACTCTAGACCCAACAAACAAATGCTTACTTAACATTCCACCTAAAATTACTTTCAGGTATCTCAAACTTTACATGTTTAATATTAAACATTCTATTTCCCATTCAAATCTGCTGTTCCTTGAACCTTTCTGTCATCAGTCAATAGAATTCCCACCAATTTATATATTCTTGCCAAAGCCTATGAATGGTTCTTGATATATCCCCTTCTCTTATCTTTAACATCCAGTCTGTCACAAATGTCATCTGTTCAACTTCCAAAATATATTTGAATCAATTCACTTCTCTCCAACTTACGGTCACCCTACTAGGCTAAGCTACAATCTCATTGTATCTTTTCTTTATCTATTCTCTCTGTTTCCACACTTGTCCTTTCTTCAGTTGTTTCTCCATTCAGCATCTGAAGAGATCTTTGTAAAATCTTAAATCTCGGACTTTTAAAAACCCCTCTTAGGATTTCAAATGCTTTCCCATAATACACAAGACAATACATGATGTTATCATAGCCTGCTTCTCCAACTTCCTAAAAACTTTCTCTTTCACACTATTTAGCCATACCTATTTTAGTTTTTTGAAGGTTGGTTTTTGTTTGTTTGTTGTTCATTTGTTTTTGGCCTAAAACTCTTTTCTCCTCATTCTCTCTTTCTGTCCTGTAGGCTTTAGTTTATAAGTAATTCTTCTCATAGAGGACTTCCTCATAATCCAGTTTAAAAAATGGGAGTTTCCTGCACAAGCTCTTGCTTTGCCTGATGCCATCCATGTAAGATGTGACTTGCTCCTCGCCTTCCACCATGATTGTGAGGCTTCCCCAGCCACTTGGAACTATAAGTCCAATTAAACCGCTTTCTTTTGTAAATTGCCCAGTCTCGGGTATGTCTTTATTAGCAGTATAAAAATGGACTAATACACCACAGCCCTCAGGGTACTCATTAAAATTTATTCTTCAGTATTTAAAAAAATTAATGCCAAAGAGTAAAGATGATGACATCTTTTTCCCCACCACCATAAAACCAAGACCTAGTTTGTGTCTAGTACATAGTAGGAACTCATTAAATATTTGTTGAATGAGTGAATGATCTCCAAATGGCAAATTTTACTCTTCCAAAATTAAATTTCGTTCTCAGCTCCCTGCTATATTCTTTTTGAAAAAATTTTTCTCAACCATAACTTTCCATGTCTGTTATAAGCCATTCATTAGAGTTTTTTGTCCAGCATGTATTTACAAATCTAGTTAGTTCTTGTTTTTCCATTACAAACAAATGTCAGGACATCATTCTCCAAAACCCTATCTCAGAAACACAAATTTGCTTTTATTTTTGAAGTTTATTGTTTAGTTAGTTTAAATCAGATTTTCTTGATCTTTCCTTTTTACAATACAAACATGAATTCTGTTAACTGAGACTACCTGAAGCCACCCAGTTACCCAGTGTCAGTGTGTACTAACTGTAGATTTTTAGACCAATGGCCCTTGTTTTCTCCATACATTTCTTGGAATTTTTCTATTGCTTTTGGTATTAAGATTTTTTTTTTTTTTTTTTGGTCAAAACACTGGGTTTGCCCATCTCCTCCTCCTCCTCCAACAAGATGCCCAAAAGAAGCATGAGTCATAGGAAAATGAAAGAGGAATGTCTCAAATATTGGGATGAGAAGACTGCTCTTCTCATGTAACAGATTCTCATTTCCTGTCCTGAGTCATTTCTTCCCACTGAAATAACAACTGTAATTCTAGTCATGGATGTGTATTTGTGGGGGTGGGTGGGAGGTCTTCAGAGGTCTCAATAAAAAAGAGAGAGTATGAAACTTTTGTTATTTCCTGTTTCTGAATATGTCTTTTGGTTTAGGATGTTGGAAGGGGTGAGAATCTTTGGATCTCTGTAGTGCTTGTAGTGGTGATGGAGAGTGTTGAATGTTACCAAGCCAGTACGGCACACTGAATAACTGGATCAGAGTTCTCTTTTGGTGGGAATAACATTAATAAATAATGGAAGGTAACTACATGTTGAAGACTGGTAGAGTAATCATGAGTGTCACCTTCTCATGCCAGGTGATTCTTCTTTATGGGTACAGTCCTGAATTTGGTCTTCTAGCTTCCGTGTGAAACCAGTCAACTTTGAGAAGTTTTGATCTGTCTAAACAGAAACGAATCAGGGAGAGGGGAAACAAATACATAAATGGTAGTTACATCAAGGTAGTATCCTAAGTACTAAATATAAATTCTCAAAACTTTTACCCATTTTCATTTAAAAATATTTATTTATTATTTGTACTCTCATAGAAAAAAATAAAGATCTCTTAAGAGGTCTCTCAAGACATTTGCAAACAATAAGGGTTTGTTTTTTCGTGAGCCAAGATAGATTTTGTTATGTCCTGACTTTCCTTGAAGTAGTTGTATTTCAAATGATTAATTGCCTTGAACTGCTTTTAAAAATTGTTTTCCTGCTTCCGTGACTTTTTTTGTGACAAAATATGAAGGAAGTAGTAGAAATAATATTCTTCTGCCAAATTTTAATTATTGAGATTTCAAGAATTTCTTCTTTCTCCTTTCCTTTAGGAATAAAATTAAAATGTAAAAATCTTGGAATTTGGCATTAACCAGCTTAAAATTTAGAATGCTAAAAATAATATCAATTCTACATTATTCTATGAAACTTATAAAAAATTTTGGAAACATGGTCTTTACAGATGCTATATATTTCAGTTATACAAATTCAGAATTAAGTGTTTATGCCACATTACATTTTGATTATAGAGTTACTTATATTTCCTCACCTTTCATATTTTATTAAAGAGATTCTCTCTCTAGCCTCTAGTAGTTTTTGATAACAGTCCTTTCTCCCTAGGGAACCCAACGTCTCATTAATGAAGTCCAAATATGAGTCACCAATCCACATTCCCAAACACTGTGCTTTTTAGGTGGCTCTTCATACTCCTTTACCTCTGGACCAAGCTAATCAGAAGTGGAGTCCTTCAAGTTAATAAGTCATGTTATATAACTTTTTCTATTATAGCTATGGCTCAATATTTTTTTTAAAATCCTAAAATACCACTAAGTGTCTTTGGCCACATAAAAGACTAGATTTCCAATTCAGAATGACAACAGATACAGGGCTTGACATATCAGGTACCAAATAATGCTGTGGCAAAGCTTGGATTTTTTTTTTAAGATGGTAAGATGTGTGCAAATCCTTAATATCACTTGCATTAACGGATTTCCAAGTAGTATATAAACCAGCCATTATTCTTATTAAGCAGTGCTAATATATTTTACATATAAAAATTCTTCCCAGTTTTATCCCTTTTTATGTGTCATATTAAAAGAATTAGTCAAAGCTGCTTTGCAGTTAATGTTTATGATGTTATATACTTCACAAAAGTACTCCTGTATTATGCTTCTAATGAAACTTTATTTTGTCTTGTTTTATGTAACACATTTGAAAATTCTATCTTTTAAAATACATTATTTTATTACTACAGGGGTATTATGATGCTTTCTTTTACATAGTTTATTCTTGTATTGATTTTAGTATTTCCAAAAATAAATTAATTCACATATTACTTTTGGTAATACCTGAAAAAAATTAAGTTTTTCACAAAATATTTGTGAATCCTGAATCAGTGTAAGTTCTATTCAATTACAGAAATAGTAATTGCGTACCTACTAGCACTATCTGAAGTTATATATAGTGAGATTTTTGTTTTCTTATTTATTGCCTCCTTCCAGAGTATTGAGTTCCACAAGAGAAAGGCCTTTGTTGGTTCACTGCTGGATTGCTGGTTTCTGTAATATTTCATGGCACATAGTAAACTGCCAATAAATATTTGCTGAATGAATTCACTTATTCAGAAACTATTTATTGAGTGTCCACATATCTAGGCACTGAGGATAAAGCAGTGAATGGGCCAAAGTCCTGCCTTTCTGGAATTTATTTTCAAGTGGGAAGAGAGAGATTATAAAATACGTGACCCTGAAAATGTATGTCATATGTCTGATGTTGATAAGTGCTAAGAAGAAAAATAAAGCAGGACAAGGGGTGGAGAGAGAGAATTACTATCCTAGCTAAGGAATTCAGTGAAGGCCTCCCTGAGAAGGTGAAAAATGATTGAATGTCACTACTCCTGTGCCACTGCCACTGGCGATACTGAAAAACATGGAAGACCAGGTCTTAGAGTCCAAGGTGACTATAATCTGATGATAAAGTCATACATGTACATGTACATCATAAACATAATGATAGGTGGTGCTATGATAGATGTGCAATGATAGTGGCATGCATGCAGTGCAATGGAACAGTGTCTGGAGAATGAAGCATAGCCATGTATTAGCAAGCAGGGTATATGGTGGTGGGGTGGAGGATGACTATTCTTTGAAAATGCAGAACTGATTCTAGGCTGTGAAGATTCTGCCAGATTAAGGACTTTGGGCTTCAGTCAATATTTGGTGGGTGACTAATGGTAGTCTTTAAACATGGAAAGGGACCAATCAGAGCTACATTCTAAAAACTAACTTTGGTAGCAAAATGAGTGGCTTTGAGGGCATGAGATTGGGTCAACTGATGTTTTGATAGAATTTGTGATCAAATATTACTTGAAATAACAGAACCTTAGTTGGGCCAAATCTTTTCTTCAAACAAAAGAATAGTGCTTCCAAGATTTCTGTTTTTATAGTTGAACTGGATTACCGTATAAAGTCATAAGAAAGAAAGAAATAATATTTCATGACAAACTGTAGCTGAGAAGGATCAAGAGAAAGGCAAGAATGAAGATTTATAATCTGGGATTTATAAAATAGCTGTAATTGGTACAGGGAAAACACTCAATTTATCTGGATATACTTGTGTTTCCCTATTTAATCCACATGGTGTCATTTTTTACATGTGTTTTCTCAGAGCAGTTATTTTCATTCACAGGCTGTGGTGATGACTCACTTCATCCCTTTTGGGTATTAGAGGCTCTTATTTCATTCAGGAGATTTTCCGATTCACCAGACAGTGCATTAGACATGATTGTCTTGTTGGAATTTGGCTGGGGGAAAATACTTAAAGAAGTATATCACTGTTGCTTATACTACCCTCACATATACGTTTTATTTAGCAAAATCTGAACTTGATGAGGAATCTGTATTAGTTTGCTAGGGCTGCCATAACGAAGTACCATAGACTGGGTGGCTTACATGAAAGAAGGTATCATCTCACAGGGCTGAAGGCTAGAAGGCTGAGATCAAGGTATAAGCAGGGTGGGTTCCTGTTTTGGACATTGAGGAAAAGATACGTTCCAGCCCTCTCTCCTTGGCTTGTAGATGACATTCTTCTCCCAGTGTCTTCACATGGTCTTCCATCTGTGCAAGTCCCTCTGCACAAATCTGTATCCAAATTTCTTCTTCTTGTGAGGACGCTGTGCTTAGGGTCTACTCTAATAACCTCATTTGAACATAATTACCTCTTTAAAGATCCTATTTTCAAATATGGTCATATTCTGAGGTACTAGGGGTTAGGACTTCAGCATATGAATTAGGAGGATGGGGGATACACAATTCAGATCATAATAAGTCTAAATATTTGGCTTTTTCTCTCCAGATACCCAGTTTCCCTAAAGTGACAACCCACACCCAGTGACTGGCTGATGCAGTGCTATAAAGGTCTGTTCCACTTGCCCCAAATTCAGGCTAACTCCGTAAAGCCATCCCAGCCCCAGAGCTCCCTGTGCCATGAGCTGAGTTCTTTGTTATGAGAGTATCACAGCTCCCCTCTACCTCATCCTACTTCCTCACTCCCTCACAAGTGTTGGGTCCTTATACATTTGCCAAAGAACTCAACCTGTGACAACTTTAGTTCAATAGATTTGACACTTTCCTTGCAAGGGAACTCTTGGTTTCTTACTATTATTGTCAGTTGTCCTCATTAACAAGGTCATTTAATACCTAGCTGCAAATTACTGAAAGTTTGTTTGGAACGACAATTTTTCTTATAGACTTTAATGATTATTCTAGCTAAAGGTCATTTTTTTTTTTTCCTCCGAACTTCTGTAGGACAGCCCTGTACAATTTAGTACTTTAATGATGATTTGTATTTTTTGCTCATTCACATTTGTAAATGATTTAAGATTGCACATTTCCTGAAAGTTGATATGCCTCTATCATATTTTTTTCCTGTTCTTCACAATGTGTAACACAGTTTCAGAGCTCTAGTTGGTACTTAAGGAATTTGGGAGCATACAGTAGTGTAGACACCCCAGAATTTTTAAATGAGAGTGTGGAATCTGAATTATAAAACTCATATTAGGGAAAGCCTACACTGGGAAAAGAAACTGCATATGTGGTATAAAATAAATAGAAGATCTGTGTTTGAATATTGACTATGCTGTTTACCCACTATGTGATCTTATAAAAGTTACTTACCCTCCCTGAGCCTGAGTTTTCTCATCCATAAAATAGGAATATTATTAATAGCAATCTTATAAAGTTGCTGTGAATGTTAAATGAGATGCAGTATTAAATAAGATGCATGCAGTATTTAGCACATGATTCAATCATAAAATGGATATTATTACCTTCACACTTCAATCTTTCTGAATTCATGATGCATCTTGTGATTAGTGTCAAAAGAAATTTGTCAGTTTTATGCAAGGAAGTGGAGCATGATATGTTAATAGTTCTTAAGGTCTGTATGAGTGGACTTAGTCATCACAGAAGATAACTATTCACCCAGTTACTTGCCTCAGTTAAATACCTTGTAGTTGTGACAGAACCTTAAATTTGGATACCTAGTTATTATTTTAAAGTGTCCCCAAAAGGATTACATTATAATCCAAAGACATAGCTTTAACATAAATGGTTACAGTGGAGCAGATTGCCTATCATATGCCAAGTAATTCAGTTAAAGATGATGGAAAATATTTTAGAATTAGCTGTATAACTTTCAAAATTAGAAAAAGTTGTATGACCAATTGATGAATTAGGAAAACCAAATTCTAAATCTAATCCTAAAGAAGCAATCAAACAAACCCAAATTGAGGGTCATTCTACAAAATAACTGATCTGTGTTCTTCAAAAATGTCAGTGTCTGGAAAAGCAAAGCAAAGCAAAGCAAAGTTGAGGAACTATTTAGAGTTAACAGAGACTAAACCAGTATGACAACTAAATAAAATATATGGTCTGGATTGGATCTTGAATTAGAAAAAATAAAATTGCCATGAAGGACAAATTAGAACAATTGGTAAAATATGGTATGGACAGTTTGATTATCATATTGCATCAATGTTAAATTTTCTGAATTTTCTTATTATACTTACTATATTATATAAAATTCTTAAATACTATAATTAATCTAATTATACTGACTTATTGAAGAGTTTTCACAGGTTAAGTTCCTCAGCAAGTTTATAAGGACTCAACACTTGTGAGGGAGTGAGGAAGTAGGATTAGGGAGAAAGGGGAGCTGTGATACTCTCATAACAAAGAACTCAGCTCACGGCACAGGGATCTCTGGGGCTGCGATGGCTTTATGGAGTTGTCCTGAATTTAGGGCAAGTGGAGCAGACCTTTATACCACTGCATCAGCCAGTCACTGGGTGTACGCTGCCCCGGGGAAGAGTGCATGACATTCATCAAAGTGTGTCTCTTTAGCCAAGGACAATTTCCAGAAGGGGATTCAGCTGCAAGCTGTTCATTGCCAAAACTCTTCAGCTGATGGGGAGAATTAGTAGTTCAGTCCTAAAGAGGGAGGAGGAATATAGGTGTCAGACCACAGCATCCACTCTGATTATCATATCTGTAATTTACTTTAAAATGAGTCAGTAAGTAGAATGATGTGAGAACAAAGATAATACCAGAAATGGACAAAAGCAAGAAAGAAAGATCTCAAATTAGCAAAATACGAAAAAACCAGTGAATCTGAGTGAAGTACTGTTTTCAGCTTTTCTGTAGGTTTGAAATTTTTTTAAAAAAGTTTAAAAAATGAAATTCCCAGGTGATACCAGTACACTAGCAGATTGGAGAACTGTGGAATGAAGTCATCTTTAGAATTCATCCCAGCTCTAGCATGATGGAATTCTGTGACATGGTCAGATTGGTTATGGTGCATTTGCTTTGGGCTCTTGAAGCTATGGAACCACAGCATATTTCCTACATGTTTGTTTTGTCCATAAGTTCTCAAACTTTAATCATATTGTTTAATTAAATGGGTTTGAGGGATTGTAATACCAACCCTGGATTTATAAATAAGGCTGTTCTTTTCTCTATTTTGATGATCAACAGTGGGCAAGTTTCTGTATTAGTGATCAATTACCCATTTGAAGAAAAACAGGGAAGCTAAGAATATTTAAAATATATTTATTGAGATGATTTAAGACAAAATTATTAGACCTCATAGTTAATGAAATTGTGTTGTAATAGTTACATATTGTCAATAGTTTATTGAAAAACTGCAAGCAAATCAAATGTCTTTGCCTTTATTAAAAGCCAGGGGAAGATATAGCGGGCTCAAATATTTAATATTTATCTTTTTAATTGTGAAATCATCTTTGGAATATTTATTTATTATGAAATACGTTTTAAAATATTGCTTAATTCTAAAATATGATTTAAAATAAACTATTTCTCTATAGTTTTTACCGAGTCCTTATCTCACTAGGCTGGAATATTGATCCCAACTACATCTTGTTTTAGATGTGAGGATGGTCATGTCTTTCCACTCTGTTTTCAATGTTACATCAAAAAGTCTCAATTCAAGGGCATTGAAGACAGTTATTTTCTTATGAAAGGTTTGCCAACTCCTTTCTTACAGGGATCTTGCTGAATGCATTCAGCAAACATTTTTAAGCATAGACTTTAGAGTCAGTCTCCCTGGATCCAAATTCCAGTTCTAACACGTAGCTATGTGCTCTTTGGAAAACTACTTAACTGCTCTGTATCTTAGTTTCCTCATCTATAAAATATAATACTTATAGAATTAATAGTTCATATTATCTATGTTATAGAGTTATTTTGAATATTGAATGAGTTATAATATGTAGAACACCAGGCATGTAATAAGTACTTAATAAGTTTTAGATATTATTATTGTCATCATTATTAGATATTTATACTGCATACTAGAATCACGTTTTAACTTAGATCATTATTATTATATTGATTTTATAAAAATAAAGATGCACGTTAATTAAATGTTAATCCAAAATCACCAAGGTCATCTAACTAGTGAAGGAGGAGAGCTGGAATTCAAACTTCAAGCCCAATTTTCTTTTCACTTTTGTGCACTCATGGGTGGGAGAATTCCAGTGTATTTTTTTGTCAGCCTCCCAGGACCAGCAGTAGATTACCATTTGGAATAGGCTTAGATAGATCCTGCCACCTCCAATGTGTTTTTACATGTAATCCTGCATGCTACAGATGTGAGTATCTGGGGACTTTATTTTCTATCAGATTATACATTATTGAGAGCACAGTCTAAGTCTTATTGGTATTTGTGTCCCATGCACTGCTTAGTGCAATGCTTTGAAGATAATAATTGTTCAGAAATTATTTGTCAAAAGCATTCCTGAACAAAATTACTATTGATTTTTAACATAGTTAGGTTGGGCGCAGTGGCTGACGCCTATAAATCCCAGCACTTTGGGCGGCCGAGGCGGGTGGATCACAAGATTAGGAGATCGAGACCATCCCGGTTAACGTGGTGAAATCCTGGCTCTACTAAAAATACAAAAAATTAGCTGGGCATGGTGGCGGGCGCCTGTAGTCCCAGCTACTCGGGAGGCTGAGGCAGGAGAATCGCTTGAACCCGGGAGGTGGAGGTTGCAGTGAGCTGAGATCGTGGCACTGCACTCCAGCCAGGGCAACAGAGCGAGACTCCATCTCAAAAAAAATACACAAAACAAAACAAAACAAACATAGTTGATGCTTGTGTTTTAGTTTTACATGTTGCTATTCCAACATTTAGTAGGGATGCAATAGCCAAGACTCAAGCTTCCCACAAGGAATTAAACAATTTGAACTTTGCTTTGTCCACCAAAACATTCATCCCATTATGGTTTTATGTAAAATAAGCCTTATTTTCTGTCTATAAATAGATTATTTCAAAACGTTAATTAGTGTGGCCAGACCTGATAATAGTTTCCTGATTTATAACTAGATCTTTTAATTTATCTAACCTTAAAGCTTTGTATTATTCTTTTCTCCTTATGAACTTATTGCCATTTCGATCAAGCTTGTCCAATCCTCAACCCACAGGCTGCATGCGGCTCAGGACGGCTTTGAACGTGGCCCAGCCTAAATTTGTAAACTTTCTTAAAACATTATGAGATTTTTTTTTTTGCGTGTTTTTTCTTCTTTTAGTTCATCAGTTATTGTTAGTGTTAGTGTATTTGATGTGTATCCCAAAGATAATTCTTTTTCTTCCAGTGTGGCCCAGGGAAGCCAATGTGGATACCCCTGATTTAGATGATAGTCCGCTTCTGCCACTTCGTTGAGCTTCATTTATCTGATCTGCCACATGCAAAGGTTAGGTAAGATGGCTTCTAAACTATGACTTTGTAAATTTTTGCTCTTTATAAGAAGATAATTTATATGTAAACCAGTTTACTTCCATACTAACCGAGATTGTCTCCTTTCACAGTAGTGAATCAGATTGCTATCCATTTGGCCTGGTCATTTGAGTCTTGCTAATTGGTCTATGAGAAACATTGCCATAGATTTTGAATCTGCTCTTTAGGGGGACATTTAGGTGAACCGGTGTGAACTGATAATTTAGGATTGTGTCCAATTGAATGTGTGTGTGTGTGGTGGGGGAGTTGAGGTTTGCCACATGATTAGTTTTTCATCTAATTTTAATATTAATTATTTGGAGAGTCCTAGTAATTGTTCATGTATTTCTTCTTAAACACAATATAAACAGACCCATTATTAGGATTCAAACTTTGAACTGTATCCTTTCCTCCTTCCTTCCCAACTCCTTTCTCTGTCCCTACTCCTCCCTCCTTTCTTTCTCTCTCCTTCTTCCTTTTCTTCCTCTCCCTTCTCTCCCTTCTTTTCTCTCCCCTCCAAATATTCTCTCCTTTCTCCTTCCCTTTCTTCCTCCCTCCCTTGCTTACTCACTCCTTTCCTTCCTTCTAAGAGAGTTTAATGAGAATCCACTGTGAGGCACTTTTCTGAGGACTTAACGATTCAAGCTTTAAATAAGGTCTAGTCCTTGTCCTCAGGTAGCTCTTAGACTCATAGGGCACACAGAAACGAACAGATACTAATCATAAAATAAGTTGGTAAGTACAGCAATGTCAAAAACACTGTGTTCTTATAGGGTTAGATAGAATTTAGGGTTAGGCGATAGTTGGGTTGAGACTAGTCAGATGAGTATGGTCATGGTAACAATATATACAATATATATACTATATATACACACAATATATATACAATATATACTCTATATATAATGCATATACACACACACACACACATATATATATTTCCGCAAACACCTTTTACTGAACTTCTTGAGTTTCATGACTGCCCTTTAGAACTTGGAAAAGAACGCAAGCTACAGTAAAGAAAAATATGCCTGTCCAAACAAATTTGAAAGGTCAACTCTCAGTCTGTCAAACTGAGATTCTTGTTGTACACTTGATTCTCTTAGTGTAACACCCCCATGGTTTGAAGGGAAACATGCCCTTTAGAAAACAGGACAGACCGTCATGGGTTGGGTTTGTCAAACTTTTTTAGTACCCTGGGTTTTATCAAAATAACGCCATCCAGTTTTGCCAAGGGCTTTGCTCCTCACTTAAAAAGCCCTCATATTTCAGTCCATGTGTTTCATATTCATTTAGACATCTTATCACGCTAGAGTTGGGTAAGAATTGTTTAGTGTCCAAAACGTCTTTCCTACTAGCCTTTGATTCTTAGATTCTTAGAAATAAAGATTATGCCAGGTATGGTGGCTCACACCTATAATCCCAGCACTTTGGTAGGCCAAGGAAGCGGATCACTTGAGGTCAGGAGTTCAAAACCAGTCTGGGCAACATGGTGAAACCCTATCTCTACTAAAAATACAAAAATTAGCTAGATGTGGTGGTGCTTACTTATAGTCCCAGCTACTCGGGAGACTGAGAATTGCTTGAATCCGGGAGATAGAGGTTGCTGTGTGCTGCAATTACACCACTGCACTCCATCCTGGCTGGAGAGTCTGAGAATGAGACTCTCAAAAAAAAAAAAAAAAAAAAAAAAAAAAAAAAGAATGAATGAATGAAAGAATTACACTTTGCCAAATGTAAATGAATTTCAGACCCTTACTTTTCAAAGGGGCTTTGCAAATCTCCTTGTGCTGTAGGCAAATCTGGAAAAATCTGTATGTCCCTATCCTGATTCTAGAGATACTCAGGCAGGGGAGCCTTTCTCAAAGTGATCTCCCTACATTAGAATCCCCCAGGGGTTCTTAAAAATGCCTCTTCATGGGCTCCAATACTGATTTACTAAATTTGAATCCCTTCTTGTTTTATATAATGTAATTCTTTAGAAGGAACTGCACATTCACTTAGTGAATATGTACTGTATATTTATATAGTGAATAGGTACTATATATAAATATATAGGTAAATATATACACACATACATAAATATAAATATATATTACTATATATATTTATATATAGTACCTATTCACTAAGTGTTAGCTGTTATTATCCAGATGCCTTCTAGACGTCTCAATTTGATATCCAACAGACATTTGGAACTCACCTTGTCTAAAATTGAACTCATGATCATCCCTCCAAATGTAGTCAAAAGTATGTCTTGTCTCAGGGGGCAGGGTGCCACCATTGCTGAATCTAGAAACCCCAGCAGTTACTTGCCTGTCACTTCCAATGGCTCATTATGTCCTAGTTAGATTTTATCTCTAACATCTTTCTAATTAATTCCCTTGTTTTCATGCCTTCTGCCACTGGCTGGTTAGATCCACAACATCACCTCCACCCTCATCCAGATTACCACAATCACCTCTTTCCTTGGCTTTCAGTCTTCCAACTTCTCCAGAGGACTAATCCATCCCCCACACTTAAATATATATCTGATGGTGCCACCTCCCTTTTTGACTGCCTGGGCTTAAGCCGTGATTCCTTATTAATGTCTAGGATGAAGTTTAACTTTTACTTTAATGCCCACAGCCCTTATGATTGGTCTCTTTCTTACCTCTGCAGTTTATCTCTCACTACCAGATGTGAATCCTTTGCTCTAGCCCTACAGATAAAGTTCTCCAAATGTGTTCTGCTCTTCCATGCTTTTACGTACTCAGTTATCCTCTGTCATTCCTATTCCCTTCCATGTGTCACCCTCTCCTAACTTCTTTTAGCTCTTACGTTTTCTTCAGAATCAGCTTTGATCTTCTTTAAAGTCTTCCCCTATCAGTCTGATTTAATTGCCACTATCCTTAGCAGAGTGTAGTAAGTACTTAGCATAATATAATAAATAATACAGTTTATCATTTATTTATTTTTGGGGAGAGGTCAAGTGGAGTTTACCACACTTGGTAAAGTTTACCACACTATAACTATTGTTAGTTATAAAGCTTATTTTGAGACCTGTTCTTTCCACATTTACTCTAGAACTTTAAATTTGTGAAAGTAGTTGATCTTTGGAATGCCAATTACATTTAGAGGGAGGTATCGGAGGGCTCCATAAGGCTTGCTGAAGTGCTGCTGATGACGTTCTGTATCTTCATCTGGGTGGCACTCTATGAATATGTACATATGCAAATGCATTATTCTCTATTCTTAAATATGTGCACTTGACTATAAGTCATACTATATTTTTCAAAAAGTGAATAAAAGTAGCTGACCTTTTATCTTTAACTATAAAATTCTCTTTTCTGTTTTGTCTATCGAATGATATCATGGGCACCTTGCCTCCCGAGCACAACGTTAAATGCCATTATAGTAAGGCACATTTAGCTTCCTGGGGAAAAGGGCTTTTAAAATTTTAACTTCTCACTAGGCAATGAAATAATAAAATGGGATTAATTGGAGAAGTAGTTTAATACTTGCTTTACTAATGTTTCTCCTCCCCAAATATTTATTTAATTTCGGTAGGTATTAATCTTGTTACTATTGTGATACTCTTTTTAGCTCTTCACGGTTACCAGAAGTAAAGATTATTATGAATTATCCCATTAAAAATTATTTAAAATATAGATAAAAAATAAACCATTGCTTCTGAATTTTCAACTTCAGGTCTTAACTCTTTGACTTAATCATTGTACTACATGATCTGCAAACTCTTAGTCCTGAGGGTCTATGATTTCACTTGGAGTGTTTTCTTTGAAGAGACTTTATTGATGAAGCATTGCATTCATTTCCTATTTCTTTGAAAAGTAAATTCCCTTTAAAAGTAGACTTATAAACATAGATTATGTTGCTTGCTATTGTATCTCCAGCACTTAAAACAGCCTCTGACACATAGTTGATGCCGAAGTATAGTAACAGTAATATTGAGGCACACCCGAAATATGGGCCTCTTTATTCAGTAATTATGTGTATATATACAAAGCAACCCAATGCTATGTCTTACCTAGATTTACTTCTAATTTAAAATTCATGGATCACAGCACAGCCATATTTCTGGGAGATGGAAGCATCAATTTCGTTGTTACTGTGGCACTAGAACAAGTCTTGGTTTGACTGGAAAATCATAAGTAAATCTGGACTCAGTCCAAGTTTTATCAAATAACCTTGAAACTTTTAGATTTGAGTTAATCTCCTTGTACTGTAGGCAAGTGGAAACAATAAAATTGAAATACTATTTTTCCTTTTTATAATAGTATTAAAAATAAGAATGAAGTAAAATCTATAGTCATTGAAAAAATTAAAACATTATATGAATTTAAGATGATATTATTAAATATTTTTGGCTAGTACTGATAATAATTTGCAATAACCAGATAATGTGCATTTTCAGGTCCTAGTCATACTTGTTAGGATTTTAGAGATAAATTATATTAATAGCTATTTCTCAGAGCAACTGTTTCTGGAAAGAATATAGAAAATAATTTACTCATACTGTAGAAAATGTGTTTTTTCATAAAATATAAGAATATATTTATTGGGCATATATTCAGTATATTCTGACTAAAATCAGCTTAGCACTCTTCTTTTTCAAAAAACAAAATATGGCTGGTTGCGGTGATCCCAGCACTTCGGGAGGCAGAGGTGGGTGGATCACTTGAGGTTGGAAGTTTGAGACCAGCCTGGCCAATATGGTGAAACCCTGTCTCTGCTAAAAATACAAAAATTAGCTGGACGTGGTGGTGCATGCCTGTAATCCCAGCTATTCAGGAAGCTGAGGCAGGAGAATTGCTTGAACCTGGGATGCAAAGGTTGCAGTGAGCCAAGATCGTACCATTGCACTCCAGCCGGGGCAACAAGAGTGAAACTCCATCTCAAAAAATAAAAAAAGAAAAAAAAAAAGGAACGCAAAAGAAGTAGCGTTTTCTTGCCATTCACTTAGTATGCCGTTACTGTTTTTCCAGATCTGTACTGGGTTTTGCGGAAAATATGGAAAGATTAGTAAACATGCTACTTACATTGAAAGGGTTTACAACTTTGTAGGATAAAATAAGCCATATCTGTGGCATTTTTATTGAACAGTTTTCTTGTTATTAACTGGTTTTCAAATCCACTAAATACATTCTTACAAAGGCTAAAACTCCAGCCTATTAAAATCCCTTTGAGTTAGTTTCCCAGGTAGGTTGTTAACAAATATAAGTGATGCTGCCTTCATTTTCTGAGTTTTTGTTGGTCAATAATTTCTTTTGACTGGTACTTCTTTGTTTTACATTTAAAATCGTTATTTCAAGTATTTACTATTAGGATGCTGTAAAATATCGATAGAAATGCTTTCTATATCATCAGAATTAAATAAGTGATTAAAATGGTTGAATTTAATTTTAAGGTTAAATAGCTTAAACTTTTTATTTCCATGTTTGTAGTGCCCTGGAGGAAAGACATGACATGTTTTACTTTCTTGCATACCCCAAGCATTATGTTTGTGCAAACAATGATACAGTTTTTCCCCCCAAAAGCTAAAGGCGTGGGTCATATCTATAATCACAGCACTCTGGGAAGCAGAAGTGAGAGGATCGCTTGAGGCCAGGAGTTCGAGACCAACCTGGGCATCATAGGAAGACCCCATCTCTACCAAAAAACAAAAGATAAAAAAATTAGCTGAGCACAGTGGCATGTGCCTATAGTTGCAGCTACTCGAGAGGCTGAGGTGGGAGTGTGGTTCAAGCCTAGGAGATCCAGGCTGCAGTGGGCCATGATCACACAACTGTGTTGTAGGACTTTCTCCTTAGTTTAGCTAAAAGCCGGGTTCTTGTCACATGGACATGAAATATTAGGCTCGCAGACACTTTGAAGAGTGAGAAAACTGGAATTTATTGGGCGAAAGGGAAAAAAGGGAAACACAGACTCTCAGGAAAGTGAGAGTCCTGCTAGCTGGTTTCCTGCCTCATAGATTGAATGGCAGGTTACTACCCTGGATCAGAAAGGCCAGGCTCCTCCCAGATGCAAAGGGCATGAACTTCCTGAGGCCCCATCCCAGTGCACCCTCCTCCCAGTGGCGGGCTGGTTGGAGGTTCTGCCAGGGGTCCCTTTTTACTTGGCTGTCTCAACTGCACTCCAGCATGGGAAACAGGGAGGCCCTGTCTTGAAAAAAAAATAAAAATAAATGGCCGGGCGCAGTGGCTCACACCTGTAATCCCAGTACTTCGGAAAGCCAAGGTGGGTGGATCACCTGAGGTCAGGAGTTCGAGACCAGCCTGGCCAACATGGCAAAGCCACATCTCTACTAAAAATACAAAAAATTAGCCAGGCGTGATGCTGGGCACCTGTAATCCCAGCTGCTCGGGAGGCTGAGGCAGGAGAACCGCTTGAACCCGGGAGGCGCAGGTTACAGTGAGCCGAGATTGCACTACTGCTCTCCAGCCTGGGCAATAAGAGCGAAATTCTGCCTCAATAAATACATAAATAAATAAGAAAAAATTTAAAATTAAATAAAGAAGGCTAAAGGCTATTAGAAATTATTATATACTAAGATAAATTTAACAATAATTATGTAAGATGCAGCGATGCTGTTTTAATTATACAAAGAAAAAACAAATTTAAATCTGCAGATTGCAATGTCCAAATGAAGTAAAGAATTTCAAATTTTTGGCAGGGAACGGTAGCTCATGCCTATCATCTCAGCCCTTTAGAAGGCTGAGGGTGGGAGGATTGCTTCAGCCCAGGAGTTTGAGACCAACCTGGGAAACATGTAGTGAGACCCTGTCCCAGTTAAAAAAAAAAAAAAAGAAATTTCAAATTTTTACCTAACACAATGAAATCTGAGTTGAAATCTACTGAAATAGTATTAGATTTTCCTTTCACCTTCTATAGCTGAAATTTTAATTTGAAAGATGTCAAAAGAATAAATAAGTATATAAAAATATGGATTTGCCTCTTTGAAGTGTTTAAAAATTATTTCTCATTTTACTACTGGTCAAGAACTTGTATTAACTTAAATGTTTGGCATCTGGCTCATAGGTTCTAGCATGTAATAGGCACTCAGTAAAAGGTTTTATTAGTTCAGCTGGAAATTTCAGTTAATAAAGTAACATGAATAAAAACAAAAAACAAACCAGGATCACCACAACAAAAACACCTGGCACAAAGCTCAATTTAGACAAAATACAATAAAGGATGAGTTCTTGCCTTCCTCCCTCTCACTCCTGCCTCTGAACGTTTCCTATATTTCATAATTTTGCTGCAAGAATCCCCTACTGGGTTCCTTTATTTAAAACCTCAGGTTCGTTGGTTCTCTGAAAGTGCAAGTGATTATAATTAAATGTCCACAAATAGTCTTTCACATTAGGGCCAATGGGAGATAAATAGAGTTAGTCAAAATGTGTCATGTCCTAAGCTTGGTCACTTTTCCCATTATGCCTTGAGATCTGCTAAAACCTTTGTTTTAATGAACTTTGACTGGAGTGTTGCGAAAGGAAATGAAGCATGGTATGTTGATGGAGAGTTTGCTTCAGTATTATGTTCTTTCTCAAAATACACTATTTTGTTCAGGGCTAGCCTAATCCTAGTATGAACTTAGCCATAATTATATGACTCCATTTACCTTGTGCAATTAACTGGATAATTGCATGAATGTGAACATTGCTTTGGCCAGCCTTTCCTCCATATATTCCGCAGGGGACATCCTCTTCAGCTGCAATGTAGTCTTCTGGGATCTAATTATGATGTCTCTTGGAATCTGGCCCACATACAAGAATTCAAGCTGGTTTTCCAGGGTGGAGACCATGAAGAAATCCCAATCGGATTCACTGGAATTCATTTGTAAGCATCATGCTATTCGACTGTATCGTAATGGAGTAATTCATTATGATTTTAATTTACACACTAAAATTGAATGCTAAAATATGTGTTGACCGTCGAGCTTCTACTTCAGCATGTCTGACCTGATATACTTAGTGAGTGTTGACTGATATGTCTATAAGGTTGAGAGGCCCTATTGTGTTGTTAATGAGACAAGGTACTTGCTGCTGTTATGGGTTTACAGCAAATGGTTCCAGAATGAAAGAAGGGCCAACATTCTTAATTTAGAGGTTAAAATACATTATTTCTTCTCAAGGTGAAAGAAACTTGTAGCAATGGTCTGAACTGCTAAAACACTAGACAGAAAAATTGAAGATGAGTAAACCTTTACTCTACATTTTGACTGAGTGGAAGAAAATGTCACTTTTCATATTTCCTCAGCTTGTCTTATTAGGGCTTAGAAAGAGACCACTGATGTTGATAGCCACAGCATTCTTCCGGGAGAATTATGTTTACATGGATTCAAGATTTTTAATTCATCGAGGACAAAGTACTACCACTTGTGAAGTCATTCACTATCCAAACTCATCTTCTTCTTAAAAAAAAATATTCACCAGGGAGAGTGGGATGTGGAGGGCTGATATGTAAAATGAAAAAATATGGCTAGATGGATTCCATTACATAATTGGGAATAGGTGTTAATCAGTCAATCTAGTTATTTAGCTGTAGTTGTATACTTGATCTTACAGCTCAGAGTGGTGGCAGCTGCTTGCTTTTGCTAATCCCTGGATTACTTTACCTTATTTTCACTTCTATACCTTGACCCTGTTTTGTTTCTTAGCCTTTGTATCACCTATGTAACTAAATTCCTTGTATTACATTTTCACATTCTTGTTTGCACAGTTGAACTCTGAACGATGAGAATGAGTTTTACTAATGGAAAGAAAGAGTAGAAAACAGTTGAAGAAGAGAAATAGAGCTGTATTATAATTTATGGATTGACAATGTGTATGTTTAGGACTGGCCTGTGAGCTGTTACTTTTTTCTTTCTGCTGTTTACCTAAGTCACTGCTTACTTGCAGTAGTTCAAAGGACTGGAGGTGGACATCTGAATTTGTCAAGTCCTCAGTGGTGGCTCTTACTAGAGACTTTCATTCCTGCTTTGTCATTTGACCCTCAGTAAGTTTGGTTTTCCTCCAAGAGGATACAGAATTTGTCCACTGAAAGGCTCCTGTATTTTTTGGTTAGTGCAATATGTGGAGAAGAAAGAAGGAATTCTTAACTGTTCAGTGTAGGAAATTAAATATTCAATCCAAATGAGTTCTCTTGTTCCCCATAGAGCCGCATTTATGAAATTCAGACTGATTTAGCATGTGTTTTTGCTTCTTCAACCAAATCATAATATTAATAATTTTTCTGCATACACTTTGGCTGAAATTTTCTCTATAAATGAAGCTCCTTCTAAAATGACTTCCTTAATGTGATGTTAGATGTGATTAGTTCACTGAAAAGCCACAGAAAATATTTATATGATCAACATTGTAAAAGTAATACCTCAGATGCTGTCACATCATATGAGTACTCCATAAAAGGCAATGCAAATGCTCTTTCCATCTATGCCTTAAAGGAGACCGAAAGAAACCATGATGGTCTCAGCTTCTTTATTATAAAAGTTGATCCTTTGATAAATTTTATTAAAGAATAATTTGCTGAATTGGAAAAGAAAATAAAAAATAGGTATGTCATCCAATAATTTGTCCTCTTTATGCTAAAAAAAAAAAAAGAAACAAAAACCTCAGCATAATTGGATGCCTTTTAAAAAATCCAGGTTTTCTGTGGTTTTAAAGCATACAGTCATTTGAAAGACAATCCAGTGTCAAATATTTTGTAGAAGTTGAGAAATTGAAAGCCAAGGTAGAAACCAAGGTGGGCCTTGTATCTATCTCAGGGAGCTAGCCCACTTCTCTGAGACAATTGTGAATTGTTAGTTGCCTCCAATTTAAAGTATTTATGTTTCATATAAAAAAATCCCGGGTTAAATGGAACTCAGATGACCTAGGACTGACATTAGGAACCCCTTTACATGAATTAGAAATAGGACGTGCAAAGCCAAGCAGGGGTGACCAAGTGGATACACAAGCTTTCTTTGGCTCACAGAAGGACTTGCACAGCCAGATGCATTAACACTCTGTGGGCATACATACAGGAACAGCCTTATGTCAGTGTCAGGTGCCAGGCTGCTGATGGTGTATTAGAAATCATCTGATAGGTGGTAACACAAATCCGGGCTCCTCATAAAATAAGTTTACATGGTTTTTTTTGGTAGGAACCAACACCAGGTTGGACAGTTAATGAGCTCCAGAGCTGTTTATTGGTTACTCCTAGGGAGCCTGATGAAGTAGTTCAGTCAAGCTGAGATGCCGTTTGGCTGGTGCAGGGAACCTACCCAGCCTTACTGCTGTTTCCTCTCACATTATGGTAGATATTTCCCTTACCCAGAGGTCTGCTTTCTTGTTTGTTTGTTTATTTAGGGGGTCCATTGCATGGAAATTGATGGGGTTTGTTTGTGTCTTTATATATATATTTTTTTTTTAATCACATTTTGTTGGCAAAGGAGAAGAGGGGATTGGTCAGCTGGATGGCATTAGGTCAAAGGCAGACGGGGAAAAAATAGTCTTGGCTAAGGGGTCCCGGGCAGCTAATGGGTCCCAGGCACCTTGCAGAAGGCTGTACTGAGAGAATGAAAGATAAGCAAATTTAGCAAGTGCAGGGAGAGGAAGGAGCACTTCCTCCTGGCAATTCTCAGAACTGTTTCTCAGCTATTTACTTCCTATTTTGATACCTAGAGCAACAAGAAACAAGGCCTCTGGAGCAGCCTTTGACTGGCCTTGTCCTGAGCTTGTTTATCCACTGCATCTGTCAGGAAGCAATTATGATAAGGCCTCTGGCACTGGTCTGGAAGATTTTTTTTTTTTTTCTATTTTCTGTGTGGCTTTTGATTGATCATGTTGTACACACAGAGCTCTATTCTTGGATTGATTTATTAACAAGCTTCAAAAGAACCTCCACCATTTAGAGGGTTTTTTCCTTTTGCTTCAGAGGAAAAGCATTATTTACACCTTTACATAAGGGCATTCTCTAGGCTTTCAGTTCAATAACTAATGAGGATGGAGTGACTTGTGTCTAGGGATCAATGCCCCCATGTCTAGATGTATTATATATGTGTACACTTGACACTTAATTTATTGTACTGGAGTGGATTTGTTTTATCTGCCGGGAAAGTAAAAGATGAAAGGCTTCTTGAAGAAAATGCTGGTTTGGACAAGTCACTTTAAGACTCCAGGGCTTATTCAAAGGATTTCTATTATTTTATTATATGTTAGGGAGATCCCTCTTATTTTCTTCCTGAAACCACTTCCCCTCCCACAGTTTTCCCTTTGCAATCACCCCAAGCTATACCATGTTGATTTTGTGTCATTGGTTTCATGTTGGATTGGGTCTGCATTTGGAATCTGCCTGCTTTGGACCAGAAATTTGATTTGCTTGGCCCCACTTCAAATATTGTCAGCACTCTGTGCATTAAGGACTCTATAAAAATATGAAATAATAACCACTGCTTTATGAGCTGAAAACAGCTTTTCTCACCACATTTACTTCTCAGTGGACAACAGTAATTTCCACATTTAAAAGACAATCAATATTAAGCATCTTTCATTATCTCCATGCTACTTCCACTGAAATGGACATAATGAGAAATTGGAAGCATCTTATTTCTCTCTGTTTGCAGATGATACAGACTCAATGAATGCTTTTCAAAGTTGTAAAAAAGGATACACATTCTTCCCTGCAGTGAGGATGCTTAGATGAAAAATTTGTGTTGTCTGGCAGCTGCTATCACTTGTCATGTTTCTTTTTACTTCTATACCTTGACCAATAGCAAGGGAACAAGTAGAATAGACCACTGATAAAATTAGTTTCTTTTTAGAAAAAAGTGTGACCATCTTGTAACTCAGAGCAGCTTTGGTTTCTGGAAAATATCATCTCAAATTCTGCGGAGTCATCAGATAGGGCAGTTGATTAAACAAACAAACAAATTGGGCGTGAGCAATAATTACACAAGGGCGATGTGGTGACAGCCAATGAGATCCTTTTATGAAGTCATTATTCAGTATGGCCAAATGCCATGTTGAGTCAACAAATGTTGGTCCAAATTTTGCTGTTTTATTCTTAAATTACTGCTGTGTACTAAACTGGGACACAATACTGAGTTTTTCAGAAGACTAATTTTTTAAAAAATGTGATTATTTTCTATTAATGGGGTTAAAGCCTTTTATGAAATGATTGTAAGGGTAGTAACTAGTGCATCAGTGAACAACAAAAAGTGTTTGATATGATGCCAATTGAGTAAAATTTTACAAATATTTAATAGAGTACATTATAGATACCTCATTTACTAGGACCCCAAGGAAGAGGAAAGTTACCCATGATTGGTCATGAGCTGACAAGTAGGATTTCTGGAGGCAATACCTCAGTTATATGACTTGCTTCTTACCCCTGGTGCCCATGATTATAATAAAGCATAAACTGCAAAACATAGGGCATCTGCTCCTAGTCCAGCTGCAGCACAAGCCTCTGTCATGTATTCAGACTTTATTCCTAAAGAGTAGCTTTCCTGGATCCATGAACAGCTCACCGGTTCTAAAAGCAAGGTCTGCAGCCTGAACTCTCCTAGCGTGGGCTTTTTGGGTAATGATACAGTATTTGGATCTGTGTTGTTACTTATCATATTATGGGATGTAGATAATATACTTTGTGGTGACGCTGAGAAAGGAGCATTGACTAGCACACCCAGGAGACCTGGGTTCTCCTTTCGGTACTGTTTTTAATCTGCTAGTGTCACTTGCTTGTGCTTCAGTTTCCATTTGTAAAATGAATGACAGAGTTGGTTGAGGTCAGTGTTTCTGGTCAGGATCTGTTTGCCGTATGCTTCATGCTCAAAAATGCCTGTTGAAACACAGATTCCCGGGTCTATCTTGCCTCTATTGAATTAGAATTTTGTGGGTTGGCCATGCAATCTGCATTTATACTACATTGTTCCTCACAGGTGATTCTTACACAAGCAAAAGTTTGAAAAGTACGTGATTGCACTGAATCTCTCTAGGATTCCTTCCTACTCTTCAGTCTTCTACTCCTCAGGGTAGTGCTTCATCGAAAGGAAGAACTCACTCTCCCTCCCCCATGGGAATGGATGATGGCTGTTCAAGGGTGTTTTGCCCGACTAAATTCTTTTGTAGATAAAAAACTGTGGAACTTAGTTATCTCCAGTACTTTAGGTTAGGAAGATTGCCTGCATCACAGAGATAAATTAAAACAATGCCCTTGTGGGGGGAAAGCTTCACAAGGTTTTGAAGGCACAGATGTCCTTGTATTACATTCCCCTACAGTCACCTTCAAAATAATCCCTTGAAAGTCCCAGCTTCCTCTTTGTGGGCAACAGTTCAGTCTGTGCCGAGACTCATGCAGCCAGATGATTCAGCTCTTTGAAAGGCTTCGGTTCAATTCTGGTGAGGATTCAGTTCTTCCCTGACTCCTTCAGACTAAACATTTGAGTTACAAGCCACATTAAAACCATTTGGTAGAGATTGTAACTAGGGAAAGTCAGTTCACAATCTGACACCTTATAAAGCCTTATTTTAGAGTTTGTGGGGTTTGGTGTATGAAATTTATTTTTTTGGTCTTAAGCAAGCACCTGGCTGTAGGTTTTTCTCTTGCTGGCTGACAAAACAAAACAAGGTTCAATTGATTTCTCTGCTTTAAACAGTTTTAGTCTTTGCCTAATTTTATTTGGACTTAGTTGAGCTAGCTAGGATCACTGCAAACACAAAGCAGCTGGAGGAGCCTGGGTACAGCCAGATGAATTTGAGCTTGGGTTTCCTTTCTCCAGCATTTACAGAGGTTGTTCTCAAATAGGGACAATTTACCTCCCAGGGACATTTGGCAATGTATGAAGGAAGACATTTTTGCTTATCATAGCTGGGGCAGTTCTGGCATCTAGTGAGCAGAGGCCAGGGATGCTGCTAAACAGCTATAATGCCAGGTTAACCCTTATTGCCTACAAAGCATTATCTGGCTCAAAATGTCAACAGTCCTGAAGTCAAAAAGCCCTAATATTCTAGGGTAGCTAGAATAATAATCCATGTATTTTGGGGGTGAGATGTATCCATAAAGCCAGAAAAGAGTATAGGATGGAAGAATAGAAGGAGGGTGGCTTTGACATACACTTTTTGACATAACGGTGCTGAGCATGGTGGCTCATGCTTGAAATCCCAGCACTTTGGGAGGCCAAGGAAGGAGGATTGCCCAAAAGTCTGAGAGCAACCTGGGCAGCATATTAAGACCAGGTCTCTATTTAATTTAAAAAAGAAAACTTTGTATTTGAAAATGAAATCTTAACTAATTTCTAGGACAAGTTCAAGCTCAATAAGGTGCTTACAACAGATTTTGACAAGGATCCAGGAGAGAACTGTAGGCTGTGTTAAATATATTAAAGCAGGCCCGCTCATTTTAGGCCAGGTAAGAAACAAGATGAGTTTCATTTATCAACAGAGACATATTAGACACCTTAGCAGTTTGTTTTTATGATGTGATTTTAACAAAAAATACATTTTCTTTTTTCTTTTAAAAGTTGTATTTATAGATTCTAGAATATTATATATATGCATATCCCTATCCTTTCAACTTTTCTAAGGCTATTAAAAGCATCAAATAGTTAACTACTAGCTAAAAAGAGAGCCTAGCTGAAAACACTTGTTTTTACTGATGTCCCTAAGACCACCTTTGCAAAATTACAACAGTCTGATTTCCAAGCTGTCCTTGGTCATTCCTAAGCATACAGCAAGCTAACTTTGGGAGGAATTATAATAGTCCCTCCCTGAAACTAACCCAGGGACCAAATACTCCCTTTATAAGACTAATGAAAAGTCACAGGTATAGGATTATGGGAGGGGCCTGAATTCTGCAACGAGGTAGGCATAGTTTCCATAATTTCTTACTGCTCAGGGGTCCTGTGGCCAGAGATCACAAGCTTTGTGACTTTCTCAGTTGCTCCTATAGATGACGTCACTATTGTAGAACCTAAGATTGGTTTTTCTTGAGGTGTTTCTCACTGACCTCACCCAGACTCATGATCCATGACTCAGCTGGTCCTGTGGCCCCACCCAGAGGTAGACTTAGCCTGTGAGGATGGTTTTCTATACCCGTGTGATTTCATCCCCAACCAATCAGCAGTACTCTTCTCTAGCCCCCCGCCCACCAAATTGTCCATAAAAACCCTAATCTCTGAGCCTTCAGGAGGAAGTGATGTTTGAGTGATAACGTTAGTTCCATGTGATCTGGCCTTGTGTCAATAAAATTCTTTCTTTCTCTACTGTAGTGCCATGGTCTCAGTGGATTGATTCTGTTTGTGCAGTGGCCGGGAAGCACCTGTTGGTGGTTACATCCTTCTACTGTCAACCTGCACTGGTTATTTTCTCTGCTCCACCCATTGTTTTATCTTCCTTGTATACCGACAAGCTCCCTTGCTCCTGGTTTCTTTGTAGATTTGGCTAATGAGAGACACCAGTAAGAAACTGAGGGCAAGATGAAAAAGAAGTCCAGGAGGTTTACCCCAGTTCTCCCGACTTTACAGCATTCTGGCAACAGATGACCCTGTAAGACCCCTTCTTCCTCCAGTTTTGCTGGGAATAAACCCTGGTTTCTCCCCTTGCTCCTTCAGACCTAAGAGTAGTAACGGCTTTTCACTTTTCCTAGTTTCTAGATGCATCACAGTTTCCCTTTTTCCTGTAACTCAACACTACTCTGTAAATAGCCCCTTCAGTTCTTTTCAGTTAAGCCCTTTTTAGTGTAGGCCTCTCAATGATGCACTGTCAAATTTTCAGTGGAAGGATTTTGATTTTTTTTAATGAACTAGTCAATTAATATTGAACTGGAAGCTGTTCTTCTATTCAAGCTCTTTCCTTATAAAAACCCACTGAGTCTTAGTTTCTCATCTGTTAAATAAAGATTTAAAAATACGCCCTGTGTTACACAGAAATGTAAACATTACTGCATTGAAAATTGGAAGCCATATATATATAACATTTATGTTATGTTTTATGTATATAACTTTATGTGTATATTTTAGTTCTCTGGGACTCTTTTTTTCCCCATGATAAATATGCTGATTAGATTAAATAATCTCCCTGGCTCCTTCTAGCTCAAAAAGTTTCACAATCCTTATATATTCTGTTCTTATTGTTCTAGACTATTCAGTAGCGTGACCTATAAAAACAAACGAAAAGAATGTGGAACATAAAACTAAAGAAAAATGTTGATAGAAGTTCTCCAGAGAAAGGAAAGTTAAAAGATCTAACTTCTATGTGGTTACAAAGGGCATAATCAAGACCATTGGCTAGATGCTATAGGAGGTGGCTGTAAGTACAATGAATGGGAAAGCCTTTGTAATATACAGACTGGTTCAGTAATGAAGTGGAATATGTTGACTTTCAGGGAAGTGACTTTTCCATCACTGTAATGTTCAAGAAGAGATACATATTTACTGTTTTCTCAGGGGTACTGTGAAGAAGATGCCTGTGATGATATGCGGTTGAACATTGTTTTCACATTTAATGAAGTAATGGCTAGGTAAGTCACAAATGTGCAGTAGTCTTCCCTTATCTGTGGTTTCATTTTCTGAGGATATGACTATATGTAGAAACAGGGCATGTAAAGAGGTTATTAAGGTAAAACGAGGTCATATGGGTGGGCCTTATGCCTCTGCGACTGATGTTCTTTTAGGAGGAGGCAGAGGCACAAGGGGTGTGCATGCACAGAGGAAAGACCATGTGAAGACACAGGGAGAAGAAAGCCCCCTGCAAGCCAAAGGAGAAAGGCTTCAGAAGCCAAGTCTGCTGACACCTTGATCTCAGACTTCCAATCTCCATACTGTAAAAAACACAAATTCAGCTGTTGAAGTCACCAATCTATGGTAGTTTGTTCTGGTAGTCCTAGTAAACTAATAACATGATAAAGGACACTTAGTAGTAGCACATGATTTCAAACTTTTCTATCATATAGACATAATGTTTACTATACTTCCACATCCTCTTCCCCTCACATGTACTTACACCACTGGCACTGGGTGTGAACCCCGAGAAACTCTATACCCAGTGGTTTCAAACCTTCCAGGAGCTGCCATTGCATGTCTTTCCAGCATATCAGTGACTCACCAAGGAGGAGAGCAGCCAGGTGAGGAGGGATTACTGACTATTATTATTATCAAAGTTCTGTTTAGATACCTCCTGCTGGGATGTGCACAAAAGAGAGATCTGGTACATCACTGTAAGCAAGCCTCAGCCTTCAGAATGCAAAATGTGCTCTTGAATCTAATTAGATATGAGATCAAAGTAAAGAATTTTGTTCCCCAAATTGACTGGAAGTTTTGTATTTTTTTAGTGGACCGGGTCACCTGACAGTACCAGTCAACCTACAGGCTCAAACTGATTTGTACTTTGGAGGGAAGGAGAAGTGGCTTTGGAAACTGCAACCTTTTCTAAATCAAGGTATTTTCTAGATACCATCTGTTTTTGGCTCTAGTTGGCTGACCCTTCTAAGGCAGCACTGTACATCTGCAATGATTTATACAAACAGAGTCTGCAGCTTGGTTATTGTGGCGTGACTTCTTCCTCCCAGCCCTGTGCATACTTTTAGGACCGAATGGAAGAGCCCACCAGTAGCAGCACCCCATGAGGAAGACGTTTGTTACCTATGGATTCAAGGTGAAAAAGACGAAGTACTATTTCTTTTGAAATAGGTGCTTAAGAAGCAGAAGAAACAGCTATAGGGAGAAGCATTCTCCAGGAAGATCATCATCTTAGGCCAAATGCTATCAGGAATGTAGCATGAAGAAGAAAAGCTTGAATAGATCAGGAGAGGTCTAGGTGTAATTCTAACTTCTAGCACAGGAACACAGTGGTTGGACAGGTCATTTAGACCTTCCATACCCTCCTAAGAAATCCAGTCTGTGAAAAAAAATAATGGGAAATTTTACATAGCAATTCAGGCACTAAATGCTTTATATTTATTGTAACTCAGTTAATCCTCCCAAGGGTTTTTGAAGCTTGTTGTCTTACACAGAATTCCAAAATGACCCTTAAGATTCCTGCCTCCTTGTGTATATGCCCTGTATGATCCTCCCTCCCTCACAGCCACCTGAGCATGCATGGGACTTACAAATATGAAGCCTATCACTTTATGATTGTTGCTTTCTAAGATGAAATAAGTTTGTAGATGTAATTAAGATCCCTAATCAGTTGGCTCTGAATTAATCGAAAGAGAAATTATTCTGTTTGAACCTGACCTAATCAGGTGAGCCTTTAAAAGGGACTGGGCCCATCTTGAAAGAAGAAATTCAGCCAGGCGTGGTGGCTCATGCCTGTAATCCCAGTACTTTAGGAGGTCGAGGTGGGTGGATCACACGGTCAGGAGATCAAGACCATCCTGGCCAACATGGTGAAACCCTGTCTCTATGAAAAATTAGTTGGGTGTGGTGGCAGGCACCATTAGTCCCAGCTACTCAGGAGGCTGAGGCAGGGGAATCGCTTGAAACCGGTAGGTGGAGGTAGCAGTGAACCGAGATTGCACCACTGCACTCCAGCCTGGGGACGGAGCAAGACTCCATCTCAAAAAAAAAAAAAAAAAAAAAAAAAGAGAGAGAGAAAGAAGAAATTCATAGAGGAGTCCGTGTAAGAGGGACTCTTCTGCTGGTCTTAATGTAGCAAACTTCTGTGTTGTGGAGAGGGACACATGTCAGGTATAGCAGGCAGCTTCTAGGAGTTGAAAATGACCCCTCCATTGGCAGTCAACAAGAAATCAGAAACCTCAGTCGTACAATCACAAGGAAATGACCCAAAAAAGCTTAGCAGTGAGTCTTTCCTTAGTCAAGTCTCCAGATAAGCATGCACCCAGCCAATTCCTTGATTTCAGCCTGTGAAACCCTGGGCATATACATATATATGCACTAAAATGTGACTGGCTCTGACCTGCAGAAACCATGGGAATACATTTGTGTTGTTTTAAGTCACGAAGTTTGTATCCACAGAGACTGCTAAGTTTGTGGCAGTTGTCATGCGGCAATAGAAAACTAATTCACTGGTGCTATCATTACCTCTATTTTGCAATAGGGAAACTTAAACTAAGTTGTCTAAGGTCACAAATAAACAAGTGGTAGAACTTGGATTTGAACCTGGCTTCTGACTCCAAAGTGTGTATGTTTAACTATTGCCCTGCACCAAGCTCTTGCCACCTGCCGTTTCCCTCTCCCTATAAGTCGCCATGGCGAGTGTAGACGTAGGACTCCTCCCTCTGGTATATCGGTCTGAAAAACCATTTTGAAGGCAGTAACTCTAGGCTCGTGGCCTCTAGCCAGTCTCCCACTCTGTAACAACTCCTATTTTTCATACATGGGAAATTCTAGGCTTCATTCCCAGAAGGTTTTTTTTTTTTTTTAACACTTCTCTTAAAAAAAAAAAAAATCTACGGTTTTTAAATTATAGCCCTGTGGTTAAGGGAAAATGACATTTACTGGGGAAGCAACTTGTTACGGTCTTAGGTACTCTGCCAACTGCAATGAAAAGGGGGCTTTTAAATGTCATTTATACATTAAGAAAGATTTAAAGAGACACTAAAGAATATACCTCACTGGCACTGCCAAAATCTGTAGGCCTTATATCTACGAGTATCCTGGGCTAAAATTTAATTCGTTCTTTTATGTGTGAATAGAGTATGTTCTGCCCCAAGTCTCAACCAAAATGTTTAAAAATCACCCTTCATTTAAAGGGATTCATGGAGGCATGCCAGATCTACAAAGATACTAAGTGTGGATCTGAAGAGGAGGCAGAAATCTCCATTACCTAGAGAGTCTCTTTTTAGGGTGGAAAAATTATCTTAAAATGAGGCAATATGCTGTTAAGTAAGAGGACTTAACCTGGATGAGTTGTCTTAAACTTTCTGAAAGCCAAAACAGAATCTCCTCTAATTTAAATAAAAGATGACTGAGGCCCAGGTAATAATAATGGTCCAGGTATCAAAAGATAAAGAGGTGAGTAATCAGATTTATTCAGCAATGCTATTGAGTTAAATTGAATTTCCACTGTGGCTGATTTAATCTGATCTCTGTAGAATAGAGGTTGAAGGAAGATAAAAGCTTGAGGATAATACTGGCAGTGATACCACTGTGATGCATTTTAGGTTCTGCCAGTTAATTTCATCTATGGCCATGAATATATTAGCATTATTTATCTCTGTTGTTTCATTGAGTTATTCATGTTTTTGCCTGTAAAATGCTCTTGAGAACACTTCTCCCACTAACCTTCAAACATCTTAGACCCTGTATTTCAGCTCTGCTCATTTATAGCCCTTACACTTGCCTTGGAAGGGCCTACAAAATACTGATACATTTCACTTTTCTGAGGTTGATGGAGCACACTAGCACATTAAATTGAAAAGTGGTCGTTATATATAAAAGTGACGTAAGAGTCTCAGTATCACTAGGCTGTGTATATCAAGCTGTTTTTATTATAAGTGTTGAATTTGGGCCAAGTTGTTTAATGCGTTTTAATCTTGTGACCGAGAGTATGCATTTACAAGATTTTCACCAGGAATAAGTGTGCACTAGAGTAGATCTGCTTACCATGTGTTGATACCACAGGAATATGATTTTTAGAAACAGGGTAAAAAATGGTACAATGGTGAGGGACTATTTGGTCAAAAAATTTGCAAAGACATTTTTAAATAATGCTAAGAATTGGATATCTTTAAAAATCTAATTATGATGTATTTGTGTAGCACAAGGCCTGCATCTTAGTAATAATAATCCCCCGTGTCCATAGCAAGGTCCCTTGAAGGTGATATCTAACTCAGGATTGCTGTGATGAATTTAGGAGAAAATACATGAGACTGTACCTAACACAATGCCTGGCACCTGTGAGTCATTTAATTGGTAGAAAATAGAAATCTAAAAAACAAATTAACAGGTTGTATTGAGTGCCTAAAATAATGTATGAATGCAGGTAGGAAACATTTAAGATACTTATTAATGAGTAGGCATGGGATTTTCTGTAATATGACTACATAACTTCTTAACATTGAAAAACATTGTTTTAAGAGAGTTTTTGACATTTTAGTATCTCATGACTGTCAAATTCTTTTAGAGAGGAGCTTACACAGAGGGAATGTTGCATCATTGAAGAACACTGTGGGATGATAAATTGGGCTATACCAAATCAGGTCATCCTTAGTCAAAATATATAATGACGGTCTTTTCACAGACATCTTCCCTGGGTTAAAGTACCTGACCCAGGAGTTTTATCTGAATGATAGCTAGGTGGATAACAGTATTTTCTCATGCACACACCGTGAGCAGAAGAAAAGCCAGGGTGAAAAGCCCTTTCCCCCTGAGGCTTTAGCCACCTTCAGGCTTTAGCCAACTACCCTGCATGATACTCTGGTCTATTTAAAAACACATTAGTTGGAAAACAAAACAAAATAGCAATTTAGTTGTAAGGATGTTGACCAATTCCCTCTACTATTTCAGGCATCGCGACTCTGCCCTAATTGGCAAATAGGTCACAGAAGGCTGATCATATTATTACATCTGCGTCACTATAAAATTGAACAGTTTTGTTTATTTAATTATTTTCATTAGATACCCTTGATGTTCTTTATTCTTTAATTTTCTTCTAAAGGAAAGATTGTATTTGTCACTCTTTTGGAGCCTGCCAAATAGTGTAATTGATAAAGGGTATTTCAGGTATTGGGCTCACTGTCTAGAATTCACTGCAGTCTTCATTGTTCTGGGGGAAAAGAAAACAAACACTTGGAAGTGGCAGTGGATAAGCCAGGGCCATGGTTTAAGCAGTGGAAGGAAGTGTAGTTAGTTTCAGCGTAGAGGAAATCTATCTAAAGGAAACTGGATTGATTTCTTTAAGGAATAAAAGCCAGAGTGCTCTGTGGGGAAGGTGAAACACGCGGTGACAGTTTGCTCAGCTTTCAGTACAGTCACAAATACTAGTCTGCTGAGTAAGAGCACCTGGGAACAGTCACAGAAGGGCTCTACCACCGCAATGAGAGGCTGTGTAGGACCTGCCCTGAGCAAATAAACGAGAAAGTTTGTCCTCCACAGGTGTCCACGTCCCGCCTCCACCACCATATTCTGCAACCTCTTCTTCAAGTCTAGAGTTTCTTTTCTCTATTTTCTTTTCAAAGGCTTACGGTGTTTTCATTACTTTTCTGTTGTTGTTGAAAGTATTTCTTCTGTTTTCTTTCTGTAGTGTAAAGTTCTCTAATTAAAGCAGGAAAGTAGTTTGATAAACTGTATTCATACTAAGGTAATAGAGTCTCAGGATTTTTTTTTAACACTTTGTAGTGATCTTTCCGCTAATACTTGGAAAGGATTGTGCTGAACTTAAGGAATTTTTAGACACTTGAGAACCAGAATGGAAGAGATAAGCAGGCACTTGAGCAAAAGTTGAACAGAGTGAATACAATTGTACAGTGGATGCCAATAGGACTGAAAGTGTTGAGTTTCAAATCTGTTTCTGCACTCTTGAAAAAAGGGTTATTTTGCTTGATTAATATGTGAAGTAGGCTTAATTACTACCACATTCTCTATCATTTCATTTTAGGTTCTTCCCAGAAAAAAATACATACTACCTGTAAGACTTCTTGTCCTATGAAAGTATAAATTTTCTTTTTTCTGGCAGTTTGTCATATATAATACCTAACCCATCTGCCATCATCTTTTTCAGTTTTTGTTTTTGTAGAGCTTAACATTATGCTGAAACTCAATCATATATTTTCCCTGGGAGTTGTATCAGTTTTGAAGAAATGAAAATGTGCTTATGTCCTAAAGAGGACAGGCTACGAAGTGTGACTTCTGTCCAGATAGAAAGGATTCCTCCATTTCCATCGAGCATCGGGACATGCAGAGGCTTCAGCCTAACCTGCAGAAATACATATCTCAATAAGACTGAAGTCTCCTTCCTATTTTTTTCAAACAACAATAGTTTGCTCTGTATCTCAGTAGTGCCTGTAGGGAAAAGAGCATGGGATTTGTAGACAGGAAAGTAGATATGTCTGCTTGGCATGCTGCCCTTCTGTATGTCCCCCACATCCGTCAGATTCATTCCACCCTTTTTTGATCAGTTCTGTGCCCGGGAAGCTGACCTTTTTTGATTGCCTCATCTGAGATCCTTACTCTCTGGCTTCTGCTTTATTTTGGCACATGGGAGGTACTGGCAGGGGACTGGAAGGTGACAAGAGGACAGGGTCAGAGTATTTCTTCACTGGCTTTAGGCATGCATTGTCACAATTCTGGCAGTACCTGTGTTCACTGTCTGAGGCCACAGCTTCTGCCACACAGCTCCTCTCACGGTGGCAGCTCTCACCAGGCCCTGGGAACATTATTTCCTCTTCTTCAGGCCTCAATGTGTAGTCCTGCTCCCTGCTTTTAGTCCCTGAGTGCTTTATCTTTTTTTTTTTTTTTTTTTTTTTGGCCCCCTTAGCTTTACTCTTCAATTATTTTCAGTCAAATCCGTGAGATGTGCCATCTGTTTCCTGCCAGGACCACAAAGGATACATTCAGCCTCGTGGACAAGTCAGATAATCTCTTTGACCTTTAATTTCCTTTATCTATAAAACTGGATAATACCTATATTGCCCACCTTGAAGTGTTGTTAGGAGGACCAATCATGCATGTGAATTTGTAGAGTGTCATAAAAATGCAAACCATGGGTAGCAAATCCTCTGTTAATGTTGATTTCCCAACCAGCTTTCTTTAGGCACTTCATAAGTTTTTCTTACCTTCCCCTCTTGATAAATTGATATAAGCGTTGGGAGTGCAATTTCACATTGACTAAAGGTAAGCAGAAGTGGGAACGGGAATCCTGTATTCCATGCATTCGAAAGCTAAATATAAACCATCCTTAGGTTTATCATGTCTCTGCTCCCCTTCTCAGCAGTGTGTAGTTCAGACCTGGGAGGGCAGTAGAGAAGATCTTAACATACCTTTGTTTCTGCCCTGAATTTTTACACTTGATAATAATTTTGTCAAACAAAATTTCCTCATAGTACAGTGCATGTATGACTCACATCTCAATGAGATTGTAAAGCTTCTTTATAATGTTTCTGAGGATAGGGATCCTATCGTATATATATATTTATGACTCATAGTAACTCTCATACTGTTAAGCATATATTTGATAAAGTGGATACTTGGGAAGTGGATGGCTAAGTGTTAAGTGCACATTTGTTGATATTGAGATTTCTCAATCGTGATAATGGGCATTCACTGGTTTTATGCAAGAGCACGCTCTCTCTGATTAGCATGGTCCTCTCTTTGCATGCATGGAAAGTGTTTGTTTAACAAATGAATATTTTATGGACATCTGTTGTGTTTTATGTGTGTATTTTATTGTGTGATTTGGCACATGCAGGACCAAAATTCAAGAGGAGAAACTCTTCCTGTCTGTCCCCATCTTACTAGGTTGGAGCTCAGTAAAATGATGTTACAAAACAAAATAAACATTGAAAACGAAGAATGCTTTTCCATCTAGTCTCCCAAAGCTAATTAAGAAAAGTAGTGCTGCTCCTGAAGACTAGGTAAACCCAAACCCAAAGTTCAGGGGGAAGCATTTACATTTCAGAATGTTAGGCCTGGGAATAGTGAGTGCTGGTTGACCCTCAGCACCGGCTCTAGAAAGGGTACACAGACAATGGTATGAGAGGTATTTGGCTCACTGATCCTTCCTTTCTTTGTTTTCTTACTTCTGGGTAGGCACAATGCACTCCAGAGAACCCTTGCTATTTTTTGTTCCCACATTCTTACTCTTTGAAAAATAAAAACAGAAAAATAACTGAGATAATCAGGGGCTACATTAAGGGCCCTTGGGAGGTCCAGACTGATCCTACTAATTTCTCTCAAGGAGAGGCTATGTAAAAACAAAATCAATGGCCTAGGTGAAGGGGCAGTATAAAACTTTATCCTAGTTCGCTGAAGTCACCGAGGTGCTGAGGAAAGTGAAGAAATGCTTGGACTCTAAAATAACTTTGGAAATGTAAAAAGCGGCCAGAAATATAAAATGGTAGGAATATATGTGTTTATGCATGGTATAAAGAAAGAAAAGCATAATAGAGGGGTCATGGTAGATTAGCAGCTGACTGAGAGTAACATTCCAGTGTTACAGATAAGAGCACAGGACTACTGGGAAGTTCCAAGAGGAAAAGAGAATGTATGAGTTGGATACATTTCTAAGTTATTTGTTATAAACAAGAATGTCACAGAGGTTTAGACAATGGACAGATTAAAACAAAAAGAACCATCAGGGAACATTCCTTGAAGAAGATGAGCCCAGCTGGCCTCTGAAGGGTTGGATTAGTGGAAGGCAGAGCTATGGGGGTGATGAAATGCCACACACCTTCTCATGGGAGAATTTATACATTAAAGCAAAGAAAACTGTTCAAATAGAATGCCCAGGAGAAAGTATTGAGGTGATATTGGAAAGTTTTCTCTCCTTCACCCCTTTTCTACGTGGACTCTAGGCAGAGAATCAGTCTACCTGGTAGTTAATGGTAATGTTCCCAGAACCAAGCTGGGTCCAGCTGCATTTTCTCAAGGCCCAATAACGAGAAGTAGACAAACTGGGAAAGAAGGGAATTTATTGCTGTAACCAGATACAGGGAGAAGGCTGGAGATAATTCCACCAGACCAATTCTAAGTGTTAATGGTTTTCTTAGTGCTTATATAGGTTGGGGTTATGTGCCTACGTGCAGTGTAGCATTAACTTAAATCTATTGGTAACTAATTTCGTTTCAACTAGAAGGTCAGAGGCAAAAAAAAAAAAAAAAAAAAAAAAAGCTAAGTCCGATTAAGCTGTGAGAGCTCCAGGACCTTCAAGGCCTGTTTACTGTGGTACCGGAGTGATGATTTCTATCTTATCTCTTTTGCAGCTTGGTCCAGAGAGCTGCCTTAGACTCTCTAATAAATCTATTCATATAGCTGCCTGTTACCTTGCCTCGTCTCAGATTTTGTTGACCCAAGATGGGTGCCGGCACTAGGAAGGTAAGACTGTCTCTTACATTCCTTATTTTGGCTTGCTACAGGTTAGGGAGAAGCCCATACAACGCTCCCACTTACCATGTGTTTTATTTCTCGCTTTGATGTCTGGGCACTGATTTCCTTAGGTTTAACTGTTTGCTTAACGTTCAGGCAGCTCTGTGGAAATTTGTCTGTATGTTTGAAGTGCTATGCAGGCCTGTTTGTATGATTGTCAGGGGGAATTGGCCCGCCACAGTAAGGCAGGGAAGGATTCCCAGGGTTTTCTTAATGGAGAGGCTGAAGGGGGTGTCTTGGTCAGCTCAGGCTCCCATAACAATACCATAGACAGGGTGGCTTAAACAACAGAAATTGATTTCTCACAGCTCTGGAGGCTGGGGAGTTCAAGATCAATGTACCAGCAAGATAGGTTTCATTCTGAGGCCTCTTCTCTAGGATTGCAGGTGGCTACCATCTTGCTGTGCATTCACGTGACATCTTCTTTTTGTGTGCTCAGAAAGCGAGAGGAGCTCCAGTTTCTTCCTCTTCTTTTAAGGGCACTAATCCCATCATAGGTGTCCCACCCTGGTGACATCTTATAACCCTAATTATCTCTCAAAGGCCCCACCTCCAGATACCATCACATTAGAGTTTAGGGTTTTAACATGAATTTTGGGAGGATACAAACATTCAGTACATAACAGGGAGTAAGTCAGTTGCAAGAAAGGGAACTCATTCTGTGGGAGGCATCTGGAGAAGCTGTCATGTGAAAAAGGGAAAAGGTAGGCAAACAGCAGGAGGAACAGTAAAATCCTGACTACATAGTTATTTAAGAAACTGGGCCCAGAATAAGAGATGAGAAGATGTGACATATCTAGAGTTCATTGACTAGCCATGGGAACTAACTGGCAGACTAGGGACTGCTTAATTAGACAAAAGAATCAGAATGCACAGGAGTTGATTGGATATGGAAAAAACAAATATGAGGACTGATATCTGCATCTAGGGTTCAGATAGAATTAATTCCAGGGAAGGGGAAGTTTCTTAAGTCACTTCATGATGGTTTGGTTGCCAAGGAAGGACACTTTAGAGTCATATAGGAAATAATTTTTGACATGTAAGGCCAGGAATTAATGGCAAAGGAACAGTTGCAGAGTAAGTGCAGAATGACCCACATTCAAAGAGGGTAGGGTCCTGGAGCAGAGACCTGGTGTACTGAAAGGAGATGGCTATATTGTACTTAGTGGAAATGGGGGAAATGGTGCAAAGTTAACCCTCTGGTATGGGATTAGGGAAAGGATGTTTTTGCAGAGTGGGCTAAGAGTCTTGACCTAACCATAACCCAAATGACTGGTGAGATATCCTGGGAAGAGATTGTGACATAGATCAAAGTGAGACACCAATAAAGAGATCATAGTGATTCTAGGATCTCTCACTTTTAAGTATAGTATCATTGTAGATAGGAGTAGCCTTTCATTTAATGCCACTGAAACTCTGTTGCCCTGGGGCCAATGGGGGGTGGAAGGAGGGAGAACATCAGGAAGAATAGCTAATGGATGCTGCCCTTTAATACCTTGGGATGGATTGATCTGTACTGCAAAGCATCATGACACACGTTTACCTGTGTAACAAACCTGCACATCATACACATGTGCTCTGGAACTTAAAACCAAAGTTGGAAAAAAAGAAATAATATTAGCTATCTTCCCCCAGCCTCCCGCTCCTTAGGAAGTTCCAAAAGAAGACAGTGGCAAATAGAAGAGCAGCTGAAACATCTGAGGCCTAATACAAAGAGGCGGCTATTAATGTACTTGATGGAGAAGGAGACCAATTTCTTTTAGTAGAATGTGCTGACCTTGAACATTAAACCAATTTATACAGGATCAGTGCACTCCAAAACAGGCACTGTGGCATGCATACTTTGCATTTGTCCAAATGTGTATTATCATAATACTAAGAATAATTCATAATAAAAATAACTCTAATCAAAAAATACACAAAAATAATGTGAAACTATACATTTAAGATGATATGAGCTATAAACTTTAAATTTGCATTCCTATTTCTACCTGTAAATATTTCATATTTATTGGGATAAATTCCACAAATAGTTTTTCAAGACCTTATTTAAAGAAACAAACTAAATTTCTGCCGCATCTGTAGAATCTACATTACACTGTGACCTCATTCTGAGACAATGAAACCTGGATAACTTACGGTGGCATGAATAAGTGGAAGAGATGTATACATATGCTTTCTGCATGTGTGCATGCGTGTGTCTGTGTTTTTTTCCATTGGATTTTAAACTCTCTCATTCATTACTCTACCATTCTATTCCTTTTCCCTGTCTGTCTATCTGTCTGCCTGTCTATATTAGAGGAATCAGAGCCCATCTGAATGATTGTGGAACTGTAAATCTTATCTCTGGAGCAGCCAGTTTGAATCAGAATTTAAATACTACCAGCCAAAAGCTGACAAACAGTCCCAGAATGTAGAGTGTCTGCCAATGTCTGTTACTTGAGGATAGATGGATTTGGTTCTGATGTGATCATTCTCTATTGGCAGCAGAGACCTGTTATGAGACAGAGTGCTAGGAAACAAACAAGACATTTACTTATTTTCAAATCAGAAATTCCAGAACTCCTTTATGTAGGGTGATTATCTTTTGAATTAAAAAATTGAAACATTATTTGAAATGTACATTTGCATTTTATAGATTCCCTGGGCTAAAACTTTTTGGTTGCCCCAACAAAAGAGGATTAGGAAAAACCATAAACGAATAGATGATTATAAGGAAGGCAGCAGGCCAGATCAAACAAAGGTCAGAAGCAAAGTGAGCCCAGGCCTACCATCACTGCCCTACTAGATGGGCTCACTCAGTTGTCCTAATCTGTGTCATGAAACATGGCATAAGCTAACCCTGGAGAGTTGTAGAACATAGAACTTGCTCAGCCATGCTAGGTGCAGCTCACATACAGCCTCGATTTGTGTATGTGTCTCAAATTTGTAACAAAAGAGCATTGGCCCTTTTTAGTGGAGTGTATATGAGGGTGAGGAAGGGAATATGCTTTATGCTTAGGCCTGCCAGCTTTTGAGTCTTGCAGATGGCAACAAATTTGTTCAGGACCAAAGTGTATGTGTGTGTGTGTGTGTGTGTGTGTGTGTGTTTTGGAACTTTGAGTGGAAAATTAGTGTGAGTGTATAATTTTTAGTTTTGTAAAATCCCAGCATTTCCACGGCTACCTATTTCCTTCTAAAATGATGCCATTCATATAAATGATAATCAAAGGTACATATACTAGGACCTTGAGATTTTAACAGCTAGGCTCCTAAGTAATAAAATCAGCTGAATTAAAAGATATTTTTCTACCCAATCTCTTTTCTATCAAAATCTAAACTTTAATTAAGTATTAAAGCACAACTATTACCTAATATATGTCTAAAACTGTACCAAGAGCTACCTAAGGTACTTACTGTCTTTAGAATGCTAATGCGGTCAATAAGAAACCTGAAATGAATCATAACTGACTTTGACATTCTTTTTAAGAAAACTAAAGAACTTATACAGAGAAATGGGAGAGATAGGTAGAATTAAAAAGAAATAGGGTATGGAGAGTGGACCCTGATTATTTAGACTAATTAATAATAATTAAAAAAAAATTTTGACCAAAAGACTGGAGGATGAAAAGTGATAAAGTGTTTCTGGAAGACCAAGAAGAAACTGTTTGTAGTGGATATGCTAATGTCTTAGAGGTTTTAAACTTATTCTGAAGATAAGACCAGATAGAGAAAGAAGATATCATGGTGTAACACACGAAAAACTGTAGTGGAAATGCTGTCCAGCTATTCTTGGCCATCTCCTACCTTATATTATCTCCCCAATGTGTCTCCCACCACTTTTTTAAAGCTCCCCACTCCAAGTCACATCAAACTACTTAAAATTTCATCAATCCAACATCAAGTACCTTTGTTCCTTGATGCTTTCATTGTTTGGAAGCTCTTTCCTCCTTTGGCCACATGGCAAACTCCTACTTATTTTTCAAGACTCAGCTCAAATATCTCCTTTGTCATAAAGTTATTCCTGACACCCTGTAAATTTTTGGTTTTGATTGTAATAATTGCACTATCAAAATTATTTATGTCTTCCCTTTTAGACCATTCAAAACAGGTATAGGCTATCATAGTCATCTTTCAGTTTCCTAACTCATACTAAGTGCTCAACAAATTTTTCTTCAACAAATAAGTGAATATTGAGTATCGTGATTTCAGAAAGACATATGACTATTTCTCATGATATAATTGTGAATCAGTTAAGGAAGTACAGAGTGGATTTATGGTTGGTTAAATCACTAGCCTAGAAAGTCATTGGTCAATGTGAATATAGGGAAGTCTCCAGTGACATACATTAAGACTTTGTCTTAAGCTAAATTCTGTACTGTATAATCAGTGACTTAAAGAAATAAATAAAAGACTATAATTGATTAATTGCATTTATTCAACTCTTGGTAGTCTTTAAAGTTCTAAAGTTCTACAGCTCTAAGGTATGCTGTGCTCCTCAATGTATCGGTATTTTAGCTTTGTAATAAATTAATTTTGTGAGTTATACATTACTGTTTTTTTTTGTTGTTGTTGTTGTTGTTTTTTTTTGAGTTGGACTATTTGTTTGGCTTTCCAGAGGTTGGAAATTTCTACCTGAACTAAAAAGAAATAGAAAAATAAGAAAACTAAAGATTGTGAACTTGTAATGGTGAAGTGTCTCTCTCTTTGTTATTTTCTCCTTAGTACCATAAAAACAACAGTAATTTGTCAAAAACTACAAATCTTAATTGTTTCCTTTTATTTAATCTTTTTCTTTTGTTTGTTTGTTTGTTTTTGAGACAGAGTCTTTCTCTGTTGCCCAGGCTGGAGTGCAGTGGCACAATCTCGGCTCACTGCAACTTTCACCTCCTGGGTTCAAGCTATTCCCTTGCCTAAGTCTCCCAAGTAGCTAGGATTACAGGCACCAGCCACCATGCCCCGCTAATTTTTGCAGATTTAGTAGAGATAGGATTTCACCATGTTGGCCAGGCTGGTCTCAAACTCCTGACCTCAAGTGATCCACCCAACTCAACCTCCCGAAGTGCTGGGATTACAGGCGTGAGCCACTGTGCCCAGCCTATGTAATAAGTAAGATGCAAGACACTGAATGTCTTCAGTATTTTTTAGATGGCTCTTGGAGACCAATAGGAAATACTAGCAAATGAAAATAATACTAGTAAACCCTTAGGTTGTTGAGAACAGTCAGCCTCTTACAGAAAACATATGAGTTGTGTATGTGTGTTTTAAGTTTTAGGGTACATGTACTGGATGTGAAGGTTTGTTACATAGGCAAATGTGTGCCATGGTGGTTTGCTGCACCTAACAACCCATCACCTAAGTCTTAAGCCCAGCATGCATTGGATCTTTTCCTTAATGATCTGCGCCACCTTACCTCCCCCAACAGGCCCCACTAAGTGTTGTTCCCCTCCTTGTGTCCATGTGTTCTCATTGTTCATCTGTCACTCATAAGTGAGAGCATATGCAGTGTTTGCTTCTGTTCCTGCATTCGTTTGCTGAGGATAATAGCTTCCAGCTTCATCCATGTCCCTGCAAAGCACATGATCTCATTCCTTTTTATGGCTTCCTAGTATTCCATGGTGTATATGTGCCACATTTTCTTTATCCAGTCTATCATTGATGGGCATTTGGGTTGATTCCATCTCTTTGCTATTATGAATAGTGCTGCAATGAACATTAGTGTGCATGTATCTTTATAATAGAATGATTTATATTCCTTTGGATATATACTCAGTAAAAAACTGCTGTTGGAAAATAATGAAAAGAAAGCCTCTCTAAACCTGTTGGCTTAGAATATAAACAAAGCCATTAATCCTGAGGTCTTGCTAATCTTGACATCTCAACTCTGCTTTCTCCATGCTACATAGAGGAACCAAGTGTCTGGGTTTAAAGACTGACTTGCACAGATATCAATGACTGCAAAAGAGAAAAATATTGATAGTTTTTGAGCCAGCTGGGAACTTCAGAAATCATTTGGCTTGTGTGTTTTCAGACCTGACTGCTCACCAGAATCACCTGAAGTGCTTTTAAGATATAGATTTCTGGTCCTCATCCCTGAGATATTCTGCGGAGAGTCTAGATAATTAGATTCATTAGAGCCTCCAAACAGTTTTGATGTCTACACAGGTTTGGAAGCCACCAATCTGGTCAAGCCTCCCTGATTTCCAGATACCTAAACTGAGACACTGAAGGTGAAGTGACACTTAGCTCAAGGTTGACAAAGCCAGCATCAGAACCCAGTGCCCCAGTATGCAGTCTTCAGTGCATCTATATTAAACTACGGAGGCACAGATGACATTTTTCTCTGCCTAAGTGATATTGTAAGTGACCTTCCATAGTTATAGAAGGCAGTGGAATAGTGAAAGAAAAAATATCCAAGTAAAACCAAAGACTTGAAATACTGCTATGAGAATCAGTGAAATGGCAGGTTAATGCTTCATGAACTGTGAAGTACCCATACCAGTACCTGTATAATATGGTATATGCAGGGAAGCAAAATTGTCATGTAAGAGGGAAATAAAAATATTTTAAATGAGTTGGTACATTAAAATTATCCCAACTTTTCCTGATATAGGCATAGTGTCGAGGTGAGCAGGAGCAGGAAGATCCATAGGTGCTTTGTATCTGTGGATTCTTTGTTTTGTTTTTGTTTTTGTTTTTGTTTTGAGACAAGATCTCACTCTGTCACCCAGGCTGGAGTGCTGTGGCATGCTCAAGTGACCCTCCTGCCTCAGCCCCTGCCTCCCCTGTCCCCGCCCCAGCAGCTGGGACCATGTACGCCTGGCTAATTTTTATATTTTTTGTAGAGAGAGGGTTTTGCCATGTTGCCCGGGCTGGCCTAGAAGTCCTGGGCTCAAGTGATCTGCCCACCTTCGGCTCCCAAAGTGCTGGGATTACAGGTGTGAGCCCCTGTGCCTGGCCTGTATCTGTGGATTCTAAGAACTGTGGACAAAACATTGAGACGTGGGTTTAAGCACTTCTACTTCTTTGCTGCTTGAGCTCTCTGAATTTGGTTTTATTACTTATTAAATTAGATGATTAAAAAAAGATGAAAGTTTGTTTTAGTTTTAATATTTTGTGATATTTTTCTCTGCCTATTTTGCAAATCTCTTTGCCATCTTGATTTCTCCTGTTTCCTGATTCTGCTTGGAGACTTTCCCCATTTTCATCTTATTTCCCAGTCTCTTTTTTAAAATTCAATCATAATTTATTAAGCAGCTTTTTAAATATGTTGCTCTGTTAAGGAGTTGGGATATAAAAATGAAGTGTTCCTGATCTTATAGAATTCACATTCTAGCTGGGCAGAAAGTCACGTAATAAGCACATTATGATAAAATATGATAAGAGCTACAATAGTAACATGGGACGTTTCCTGCAAGCACATGGAAAAGAAAGATTAATCCTTCTGGAGATATAGAACATGCATGTGGATGTTGTTGATGGATGATAGAGGTAGGGGGATTTGAGTGGGATGTATAGAATGAGTAAAGCATTGGAGACTGCATTCCAGGTAAAGTATCAGTGTGAAAGTGCCTACTGTGTTCACGGAATGGCTACTAAAGCTAGAGTGGGCCTACAGTTTGGTATAGGGTGTGGTGGTACTTGGATTAGGGACGGAAAATGAAATGGAAAACTAGGATAAGATGAGAGAATCATGGTAAGATTTGGATTCTAGAAAGATTTCTGAAACAGCAATGTGGTTGTGTTGAAGGGGGGTGGAATAGAGAAGGAACCCAGTCAGGAGAACATGTAAGTAATTATGAAGATAGGTGAAGAGAGTCGGAAGTAAGATGGTGACATTAGGGATGGAGAGGAAGAGGGGTATAAGAAATGCTTAGAGGCAACATTTGTGGAATAAGATGGCTAGCTATAGTGAATGATGGAGAAGATGATTTGAGGTTTCTACTTTGAGCAACTATGGAATATAGGGCTAATAGATCGAAGGGCCTGGTAAACAGGAGATACCTGTTGGTTTCCCAACTGGAGTGTCTAGTGAGTTGTTTGAAATGTAAGTTTGGTTTTTTGTTTGTTTGTTTTGTTTTGTTTATAAAGTTTATTTATTTATTTTTTGAGATGGAGTTTTTCGTTCTCATTGCCCAGGCTGGAGTGCAATGGCGCAATCTCGTCTCATTGCAACCTCCATCTTCTGGGTTCAAACAATTCTCCTGCCTCAGCCTTCCGAGTAGCTGGGATTACAGGCATGAGCCACCACTCTGGGCTAATTTTGTATTTTCAGTAGAGACAGGGTTTCACCATGTTGGTCAGGCTGGTCTTGAACTCCTGACCTCAGGTGATCCACCTGCCTCGGCCTCCCAAATTGCTAAGATTTAAGCAATAAAAATGCATAGACTTGCTGGGGAGAATGTTTAGCTAGAGGAGATTCTACAGGTTAAGACTCTGAGCAGTACTAACATTTAAGAGTAGGTAGGGGAAGAGGAAGCAAGAAAAGAGAGTGAAAGGAACAATGAGATAGAAAATCAAAACAAAGCAGGAGAATGCTGCTGTAGTGACTAAGGAAGTCCAAGCAGGGTAGTTCATGCTGTTGGATGAAAACTAAAAATGGGCCATTAGATTGGACTACTTTGCTGGCTTTGTGAGAAATGTAATGTTATTATAGCAGCAGAGGCTAGACTTTTCTGGATTGAAGAATGAAGGAGAAATGAGGGCAAATGTAGATCACTTGAATGGTGGCAGAAAAAAAGAATGATAATATGATGACTTGAGAGAATTGTTTTTTAGGAGAGTAAGAGACTTCAGCAAATTTCTTCTTGAAATTAAAATAGCGTACCCCCTAACAACAAAGAAGCAAATCTGCATGTCATCTTGTGACTTTTTTCTCTCTCTCTCTTCTCTATTCCTTCTATTCCTCCTTTGCTTTTACTTTATTTCAAGCCAAGGCCTTACGCCACCTGGTTCTTCTTTATCTCTTTCCTTTTCTCACTCCTCTCCATTCTCACTCCTCTCCGGCTCTGTTGCTGGCACTCAGAGGTACTAAACGTGCTCCCACCTGTGGAACTCTGAATTTGCCGTTTCTTCTTTCTAAAATGTTCTTTCGGTCGAGTGTGGTGGCTCATGCCTCTAATCCCAGCACTTTGGGAGGCCAAGGCGGGTGGATCACCTGAGGTCAGGAGTTCAAGACCAGCGTGGCCAACGTAGTGAAACCTGGTCTCTTCTAAAAATACAAACATTTGCTGAACATGGTGGCGCATGCCTGTAATCCCATCTATTTGGGAGGCAGAGGCAGGAGAATCACTTGAACCCGGGAAGCGGAGGTTGCAGTCAGTTGAGTTCGCACCATTGTACTCCAGCCTAGGCTACAAGAGCTAAACTCCGTCTTAAAAATAAAAAATAAAATAAAATAAAATAAAATAAAATACTATTTCATCCTATATCCACATGGCTAAACTTTCAGTTTATCCAGGTCTCTGCTTAAATTTCACCTCCTCATAAAAGCCTTCTGTGGCCACCGGATGCATTCCTCCTTCTATCCCCCAGCCTGCAGTGTTTTCCTCTTTACACTGATCACTACTTGGCCTCTTATGTGCGTACATTTGTTTGTTTGTTGTCTGTTTCTATTTATTATAAAATATAAACTCCAAAGGTACAGGATATTAGTTCTACTCACTGTGTTATCTCCAGCCCCTAGTATAGTGTGTGGTTCACAGTAGGCATTTAATACATATTTTTTGAAGAATGCTGTCTTAGTTCTTTTTACTGCTATAACAAAATACCATAGACTGGGTAATTTACAAAGAACAGAAATGTACTTCTCATAGTTCTGGAGGCTGTGAATTCCAAGATCAAGGTGCCAGCAGGTTTTATGCCTATTCCTTTTAGGTTTTGCTGTCTAGGTGTCCTCACTTGGCAGAAGGGGCTGAAGAGCAAAAAGGGGACAAACACTGTGTCCTTATGTGGCAGAAGAGCGAGACAATGTATTCTTCAACCTTAAGTCCTTTTATAAAGGTGCTGATCCTATGAGGGCTCTGCTCGTGGCTGATCCCATTCTTCAACCTCAAGCCCTTTTATAAAGATGTTGAGCCCATGATGGGGCTCTGCCCTCATGACTTAATTGTCCCTCAAAGGCTGCACCTCTTAATACTGTTGCATTGGGATGAAGTCTCAATGAGAATTTTGTAAAGAACATCATCATTCAAATCACAGCAATTACTTATGAAGGATGAATTTAATTGTGGACCTGGTTAAAGTGTCTATTTATATCATTTATTCTTATAGGAAGGTATAAGATAGTAGTTTTGTCTTCTTGGCTATTTGTTTTTATTGTTGTTCTTGCTTTCTTCATTTTTTAAATGCATATATGCATATACATTAAAAAATACAAATCAATGAGCAATAGGATTAGAGTCTAGTATAGTTTGGATGTTTGTCCCCTCCAAATCTCGTGTTGAAATGTAATCCCAAATATGGGAGGTGGGGCCCGGTAAGAGATGTTTGGATCATGGGGGTGGATCCCTTATCAATATCTTGGTGACAACTTCATGGTAAATGAGTGAGTTCTGACTCTAAGTTCCAGGAGATCTGGTTGTTTAAAAGAGTGTGGCATCTCCCCCAACCCTTGCTCCTGTTCTCACCACATGACTTCACCTGCTCTCCCTTCACCCTCCGCCATGATTGTAAGCTTCCTGAGGCCTCACCAGAGGCAGATGCCAGTGGCATGCTTCCGTTACAGTCTGCAAAACTGTGAGCCAAATTAAACCTTTTTCTTTATAAATTACCGAGCCCCAAGTATTTCTTTATAGCAATGCAAAAATGGACTAACACAGGGTCTTACTGGGTATGTCTTATCAAATGTTGATCAATTTTCTTTAGGCTACAAGGTGTGAGTGTGTGAATATGTTTGTGTTTACAGGTGTGTTGGTAGCTAGGAAGAAGGGAGTGGCATGGCTTACTGGGAGGAGGTGTTTCCAAAGACTTAGAAGTAGTCATTTTTCAAGACTTTATGGTCATAGTGGATAAAAAACTTATAAAAGCACTTGCACATTTTTGGTTCCACAAACACTTTTGAGCAACATGCCAAGCACTGTGGAGGGGGTATGGTTGAGGAGGACAGAATCCCTGATATTAAAGTATTCAGTCTATTGATATATGGGATGATATGTTTACCCTGAGCTATGCTATAATATAGGCTGAGGGTACTATGTGCTGCAACAGAGAAGCAAAGTGCTCTGAGTAAGTGAGTGAAGAGTTAAATACAAACTAATAGTGATGAATATGTTCCTTATTAGCTAAGAGATGACATTCAGAAGGGACAGGAGGCTAGGAAGATTGGGCATCCACTCATACATAGGGGAGAATGTATATTTCCTGTGTGCCCTACTTCCTGCCATCATGCAGATGCTTCTCCATCCAAGGCTGCCACTTGTCAAGTGAGTAACCTCACATGAGATGGAAATAACTCTTTAAGTTCTCTCAACTCTTCACAAAGTTTCTTGTAGTTGAATACAGGGGGAAAGAGGTACTAGGTTAGATATGTTTTGTAAACTCAAAACCTAACTAACTCTTATGGCATGAGGAACTTGCTGGGTAATTTTTAACACTGTTAGGCAGTGCCTGAGAAGGAACTCCTGTGGACACTGAAGCCCTTTGAAGACAGAAAAGCACAAGGCAGGACATGGGTTCATTTGCCATTTTACCTCTCCCCCCTCCTCCACCATGCAGTGTGAGAAAAGGTTATCATTTTCTGGCTTTCAAGATTTTCTCTCAGGAAAATCTTGGCCGTCGTTCTATGTATGCTGCAGGTACAAAAGCACCCAGTCCCTTAAGTCTGGAACACTGACACTCCAGCCACAGCAGCTGGGTAGCTGAATGAGTCAGTCTGGAATGGACTAGTTTGTGGTCTTATTATAGAAAAGAAAGAATATTGCTTTATATTTATACAATCTGGAAGGCACTGTTGCTGCACAAGAACAGAAAACCCTCTCCTTCCCATACCCTCTGCTCTAGTTTTAAGACAAAGACAAAAAGTGAGCTGAACTGGAAGCTTGCATGTCTAAAGAAAATGCTGCTTTCTCTCTTTAGCTTTTTGCTTTAGTGAGTTACAAGAGTGAGTGGAAAATGAGGGCATGGAAAAGAGGCTGGAGATGAGCACATCCACCTGGAGAGAAGATTGTTGTCATTACTATATTCCTCAAAGGAAAAAAATAAGATAGTGAACTCAAGCAAGTTTAAGTATCATTTGTAATGTATTTAATACTAAGGAAATGGAATTGAGCCACAGCACAAAGGGATTGGCAAGGCCCAGTGTATGAGGATGATCTGGTGCAGAGTCTGTCCTGGGTTTATTTGAATATTTGCAGAGAGAAAAGAAACAGTTGTAGCAGCATGTGGACCCTAACAGTGGTAGAAAGGAGAATGAATAAGGAGAGGAAGGAGTATGTATGTGTATTGTGAAGGTGGGTGATAGTTAAGAACATAGATGCTGACAATGAACTGCTTGGCTCACAGTTTTCACTTGCTAGTTGCATGTGTTAGGCAAATTACTTAGCTTCTTTAACTGAGGTCTGCTATTCCTCATCTGTAAAGTTTGGATATGAATAGTACAAATCTCATAGAGTTTTTGAGGACTGAATAAGATAATTCATTTAAAGCACTCAGCCTATAATAAGTGCACAACAAATGGGAATTATTACAATGAGTACATATATCTACTGCAGCTGACATTCACATTATATGGAAGTAAGGGTTGTTAATGCGCTGGGCATGTGATGAATGGATTTGGTGAGTAGAGGAGTGGAAATATTTCTCTTTGTCTTTTTTTCCCCCTACCTGATACTGCCTTTAATACCAACAGAGTTTTCAAGAATTTTGAACGTATTAAATGCCAAACAGAGTTCTGGAAGTTTGTTTTGAAAACTTAATTTTAGGACAGTTTTAGATTTATAGAAAAGTTGCAGAGATGGTATAGAGTTCCCATATACCTCCCTACTACCATCACACATATTCCCTTGTTATTAACGTATTTCACTAATATGGTGCATTTGTCAGTTAGTGAACCAATATTTACACATTACTATTTGTTGCAGAAAGTCAGGGACCCTGAATGGAGGGACCGGCTGAAACCATGGCAGAAGAACATGAATTGTGAAGATTTCATGGACATTTATCGTTTCCCCAATCAATACTCTTATAATTTGCTATGCCTGTCTTTACTTTACTCTCTTAATCCCATCATCTTCGTAAACTAAGGATGTATGTCACCTCAGGACCCTGTAATGATTGTGTTAACTGCACAAATTGTTCGTAAAGCATATGTGTTTGAACAATATGAAATCTGGGCACCTTAAAAACAGGGTAACAGCGATTTTCAGGGAACAAGGGAGAAAACCTTAAAGTCTGACTGCCTGTGGGCTGAGTGGGACAGAGCCATATTTCTCTTATTACTGAAAACAGGTAAGATAAATATCACTGAATTCTTTCCTCAGGAATATTAATACTTAACAGCCCTGGGGAAAGAATGCATTCCTAGGGGGGCCTCTAAAATGGCCTTCCTGGGAGTGTCTGCCTTATGCAGATGTAGATAGGGATGAAACACGCCCTGGCCTCCTGCAGTGCCCCCAGGCTTGCTATGATTAGGAAATTCCAGCCTGGTGAATTCTAGTCAGACCGGTTCTCTACTCTTGAGCCCTGTTAAGATGTTTATCAATGACAATGTGTGCCCAGTGGGACATGGACCTTCATTAGCAATTCTAGTTTTGCCCTGACCTTGTGATCTCACCCTGACCTTCTGCTTTGTGATCTTTTGTCGTCCTTGAAGCATGTGATCTCTGTGACCCACACCCTATTCGTACACTCCCTCCCCTTTGAAAACTGCTAATAAAAATGTGCTGGTTTTGCAGCGTAGGGGGCATCATGGAACCTGCCGACATGTTATGTCTCCCCTGGATACCCAGCTTTAAAATTTCTCTCTTTTGTACTCTTTCCCTTTGTTTCTCAGACTGGTCAACACTTAGGGAAATAGAAAAGAACCTATGTGAAATAATGTTGAATTATCGGGGGCAGGTTCCCCCAATAACTAAACTTATTAGTAAAGTCCATATCAGTTATTACCTAATGTCCTTTTATTTTTTTTTTTTTGCTCCAGTATCCTATTCAGAATGTGGCATTACATTTTATTGTCATGTCTTTTTAGGCTTCCCTTGACTCTGACAGTTCTCCAGACTTTTTCTTGTTTTTGATGATCTTGACAGTTTTGAGGAGTACTGATCAGGTATTTTCTAGAATGTGCCTCGATTTATGTTTGGTCCCTTGTAAGAGGGGCCATAGGCAAAGTACTACTTCTGAGATTCATTTTCCTTATTATAAAAAGTAACATTATACTAGGTCTAACAGGGAATGGTGGCTCACGCCTGTTATCCTAGCACTTTGGGAGGCCAAAGCAGGAAGATTGCTTGAGTCAAGGAGTTTGAGACTAGCCTGGGCAACATAGTGAGACTTTGTCTCTACAAAAAATTTTAAAATTGGCTTGGTGGTGTGCACCTGTAGTCCCAACTATTTGGGAGGCTGAGGCGGGAGAATTGCTTGAGCCCAGGAGGTTGAGGCTGCAGTGAGTGTGATTGCACCACTGCACTCAAGCCTGGGTGACTTTTTCTCATGATTACTCTGAGGTTATGGGTTTTGGGAAGGAGCACCACAGAAGCGAAGTGCTATTCTCATCATATTATATCAAGAGTATATCATACCAACATGACTTATCACTGTTGATGTTCACATTAATCACCTGGCTGAGGTAGAGTTTGTCAGTTTTTCACTGTAGTAATTCCCTCTCTCTCCTCCTTCCCCATTTCATACTGTATGTGGAAGGATGTCACTATGTGCATCCCACATTTCAGGAATGAGGAGTTAAGCTCCACCTCCTTGAGGACAGATTATTGACATCAATTATTTGAAATTCTTCTTCATAGGAGATTTGTCTATTAAATGTCAGTGTTCCCCAATGCTTCATCTTCAAGTCTTCTTCACCCTCTCTGCATACTCAGTGGGTAATCTCATGCTGTCAGTTACTGCCTAATTCCTCAAGCTTTGATTTCTTTTTAAAATTATTCTTATTTACTTTATGAGATGAGGTTTTTTTTCCTGTCACCCAGGTTGGAGTGCAGTGGCATGATCTTGGCTCACTGCAGCCTCCGCCTCCGAGGCTCAAGTGATCCTCCCACCTCAACCCCTAGAGTAGCTAGGACTACAGGCACATGCCACCACACCTGGCTAATTTTTTGTGTGTTTTTCATATGGACGGGGTTTTACCATGTTGCCCAGGCTGGTCTTGAACGAACTTCTAAACTCAAGCAATTCACCTGCCTCAGCCTCCCAAAGTGCTGGGATTACAGGCATGAGCCACTGTGCCTGGCCTCTAGCTTTGATTTCTATTACAAGTTTCAAATTATATTTCTAGCTATGACTGGACAGCTCCTAAATCTAATTCAATGTTTTAAAAATCAAACTTTTTCCAAATCTCAGCTTCAGTCTTCTTTATTACTTTTCTCAGTGGTTGGGTTTATCTCCTATATACTTTCTTATTTTAAAAAATCACATTCGACCTTTATTCTTCCCTTCCTATAAACTTTACATACTCCCAATATCTACTGGTCATGACATCCTGTGGAGCGTATCTTTGAAATATTTCTCAAATCAAGCCCTACTTTCCATCCTTACAGAAGTGTCTAGTATTGGTCCCAGTGTAACCTAATAGGCCCCAAATAACTGCTTTAGGCTTCTAGATAGAAGTCATGGGTACAGCGTCTCCTCTGTTTAGTATAGCCTGCACACAGGTGCCATGGTGATCTTCCTACATCAGAACTCCACATCTAACTTGTATTCCTAAAACTGTGCCATGGGACATAGCATGGTGTGAAAGCTACTTCCAACTCTGGCTTCTCTCTGACCTCTTCAGCTGCTATTTCCTTCCTTTCCTCACATCTTGAACTTAAAGTTCTATAGAACTTATTACTATTAGTGAGCACGCCATGCTCTTTTGTTCTGCTGAGATATTTAGATGTATAAAGCTGGAGGAATTTCTGCCTGAGAAAAGTCAACCTTCCCCTGCCAAAAATACTTCCCTGCATTCTTTATGACCTCACTTGAATATCAACTAGTGTTTACTGGGAGCCTACTATGTATAGAGCCAACATACTATAATCTTCGTGTTTTCAGTAAGTGTCCTAGTATTAAGCATTTTGCTCTTTTTTACTTTCTTCTAAAATGTAAACATTTGGGGGGAAAATAGCATATTAAGTATTTTATACCTAAGTGAGACTCAATTTATAACATTGTTTTCCTCAATGAACATAAGGGCCATGTGAGAAGAAGAAACAGTGATGAGAGGGAAGAGTCAAAGAAGAGGAAAATAGAAGTAGATACTGAGAATGGATAGCCTGTTACCATATTTTCCAGTCTGGAAAAGTGCTGTAGTCCACAAGTGGTATACTTTTTTTTTTTTTGAGATGGAGTCTTGCTCTCTCGTCTAGGCTGGAGTACAGTGTCATCATCTCGGCTCACTGCAACTTTTGCCTCCCAGGTTCAAGCAATTCTCGTGCGTCAGCCTCCTGAATAGCTGGGATTACGGGTGTGTGCCCCCATGCCTGGCGAATTTTTGTATTTTTAGTAGAGACGGAGTTTCACCATGTTGGCCAGGCTGGTCTCAAACTCCTAACCTCAAGCCAACATAATATAATCTTTATGTTTTTAGTAAATGTCTTAGGCCTCCCAAAGTGCTGGGATTACAGGCGTGAACCACCACGCTCAGCCCACAAGTGGTATATACTCTTAACTGGATGATAGCAATAGAAAAAATTGTCAAGGCACAGACAAGACTGAACATCCCTGAGCTGAGTCTTAGTAAACTCAGAGGTGTGTAGTATGTCAGAAGTAAAAATAGGTCTTGAATTTAAAGCAAAGAAGGGCGAAAATGTGCAAAATCTCAGACTTAGCGCTGTTCTTAGAATATGGTTCTGTGGTCAAGATTCCCTTCTGTGTAGTTAGGCCCTTCAGGCTAAATGTCAAAAAGGTTGTGGAAAGAATCAGGCAGTTTGAAGGGAAGTGATATCTCTAGAGAGGCTGTGCAATTTCAAGTGCTGTGTAGGAAAAAGGAAGAAGTGGATGACAGATTTTTTGTTTTTGTTTTTTCAGTTTAAATGGACCTTAAAGATAACTTAATTCAGCTGTCTCATTTTGTAGTGAAAGAAACTGAGACCTTACATGTTAGCTTTGAGCAGATCTTAGCCCTCCTGCTGCAAGGATAGATAGGGAACTCCCCCAATCGGTTTTATTTTTCCGCAAATAAAACTAATACCAGGATGTTGCATAAACATTATAACAATAGCTTACATTTGTATAGAGCTTTGTTTATAATATTCTGGGCATGACATTATCAGAGAACGTGTACTGTTTCTGCCCCGAGACACTTATTAATAATGTGTAACCATATAATTTATTATCTGAACCAGGACACTTTTGAAAATGAAAGGGGAGGCTATTAATACTTTTTCAAAAACAATAGGCATTAACTGGGAGTGTTCCAAGCACCCCGGGATATGTGGTCACTTGCTTTTCACCTAATTGCAGAATTTCCAAGGCTAAGGTCCAGATTAGGTTACAGTGCAAAAGTTTGTGGGCCAGCAGACTGGCCTGAGCTGTTGGCTCAGGTTCTCACTCAGAATGGGAAGACTGGGTTTGTTTTCTGCCTTCAGGTTTAGCATGTGTGTGTATATATGTATATCTCTCCATGTTTGATGGGATTGTGTTCAGGCTAATTCGTTCAGTAAGCTAAACATTTACTGAGAACCAGGTAAGCAGTGTTAAGAGAGAAAACTGTAGAGGTAGGAAGAAGTAATATCATTGAGGACAATTTGTGCCATATAATGAACTGGCACTGGTAATTTAGCAGGCAAATAGACTGCTGAATATTTAATTCCGTTTAGTCAGAATGAACAAACAAAATAAAAATACTGTTATTTCGTTTCTGTTATCACTACATTGAAATGCTGCTTTCTGGACTTTGATTCATTCTTTGGTACTTGGCCTCCATCATACACAAATGTATCTGCTTTTGCTTCCGCTAGTGTATCGTGCAGACTTAGAGAATAGCTAACTCTGGCCTGTTTAAGGACTTAGATCAGCGTTTCTCAGTGGAGGGCAATTTTGTTTCTCACGGGACATTTGGTAATGTTAGGAGACATTTTTGTTTGTCACAAATATGGGAAGGGATGCTGCTGGCATTTTAGTAGTTAGAAACCAGGATGTGGCACAACATCCTACAGTGAACAGAATAGCCTCCTATAACAAAGAATTATCCAGCCCAAAATGTCAACAGTGCTCAAGCTGAGAAACTCTGGAGTAGATGGAGGCAGTATTTTTGATTCTTTGTAACATTGCTGTGTTGGTTTGGGTTCTTCCAAAGCAGAGCCCAAGATGACGACTTGGATATGGGAAGTAAGAGTGAAGGAATGGGGAGAGTGCAACAGAGAAAAATGAAGAGCTAAGATAAGGGGCATTATTGGGGTGTCCCTGTGTGTAACGGAATAGATTCCACTGAGATCTTCTGAAGAATATTCAAGATGTTTTTCCTAAAGGAAGAATAGTCCTTCCAAGAGGAATGAAAAATGGTAGCATTTACTCACCACTCACAACCCCTCATTGGCTGCAGAAAGCTACTGGGGCTTGTATACCTTCACCCATCCAAACTGTGTTTACAGGTGGGCTGTGGAGGCTGTTGTGCTCTGGAGGAGGTCCTGGGGCAGAAACAGGAAAGATGTACCATGTACTCTACATGGAGCCCTATCAATGTTAGCTGAGTCTTTTACATGAGACTGTCTACCACAGATGCAGCTGAAGTCAGAGGTGGGCTTCTGAGGTTGACATGGGGCACCAGAGGTATTTGTTACAGTTGGTTTAGGAAAAGTGCAGTTGTTTTCTAGGTAAAGTGCTGTGTCATCATACTAACTATATTCCTCAAAATTTATAATTCAGTTTATTCTATTATCGTTGACTTTTTACTATGCATCAAAAAAGTGTTTGCTCAGCAGATTGAGACTGTAAACAAGAATTCAGGAAATATTATTATTTAAAAATTGCTTAGGACTTCAGCACCTTTTATGTTAACAAAACATGTTCAGAATAAAAGAATTGTCTGTTAAGTATATATTAAATTTCTCTTCTTCCACAACGTAAAATTAATAAAATAACATTAAGTATGCCATATATTTAAAAATTTAAACTTTTTAATGCTCCTAACCAGTTACATTGGGTTAATTATTCCTCTCTTTGTTCTCTTAGCCCTTTCTCTTCTTCCTTGGTGAAAAGTACAAAGTGAGCGGATGTCAGCTTTGGGAATCAGGAAAATTTGTTGGTATTGTGCGTAAGGAGTCTGCTAATGTTAGTCAGAAACTACCCTGTGTTTCAGTCTTGACACAGGGTTATCATATTGACTTGTATTTTCCACTAGCTATGCATAAAACAGAGAAAAAATGTGATCCAACATTTTTTTTTTTTTCTGATGTTAATCAAGTACATATTCAGCAGGGATTGGAACTTTAAAGAAAGGGCCCTTTTGTTTTGTGTTACACTTTAACACATTATAGTAAGGATATACCTCAGAGATACTGCAGGTTCAGTTCCAGACCATGGAAATACAGCAAAGATTGCAGTAAAGCAAGTCAAGCTAATTTTTTAGTTTCCCAGTGTGATGGTTAATATTGAGTGTCAATTTGATTGGATTAAAGGATGTAAGGTTGCTCCTGGGTGTATCTGTGAGGGTGTTGCCAAAGGAGACTAACATTTGAGTCAGTGACTGGGAGAGGCAGACCCACCCTCAATCTGGGTGGATACCATTTAATCGGCTGCCAGTACAGCTAGAATAAAGCAGGCAGGAGAATATGGAAGAGCCAACTTGCTGAGTCTTTCAGCCTTCATCTGTCTCCTGTGCTGGATGCTTCCTGCCCTCGAATATCAAACTCCAAGGCCTTGAGCTTTTGAACTCTTGGGCTTACAAGACTGGTTTGCCAGGGGCTCTTGGACCTTTGGCCACAGACCAAGGGCTTCACCGTTGGTTTCCTGACTTTTGAGGTTTTGGGACTCAGACTGATCTATCACTGGCTTCCTTGCTCCTCAACTTGCAGATGGGACTTTACCTTGTGATCATGTGAGTCAATTCTCCTTAATAAATTCCTTTTCATGTATATGTATATTCTATTAGTCCTGTCCCTCTAGAGCACGCTGACTAATATACCCAGTGCATATAAAAAGTTGTGTTTACACTATACTGTAGTCTAATAAGTGTACAATAGCATTGTCTAAAAAGTGTACATAGTTTAAAATTTGTTTATTTCTAAAAAATGCTAATGACCATCTGAGCCTTCAGTGAGTTATAATCTTTCACTGGTAGAGGGTCTTGCTTTGTTGTTGATGGTCACTGACTGATCAGGGTGGTGGTTTCTAAATGTAACCTGCACAGACCTTGGGGGACTGAACAAAGGAGGGCAAAAAGGGGAATAAAGACAAAGACAAAAGAGTATGTTTGGAAGAATGGGTCAGGGGGCATCTTGCCTCTAGTGGACAAGGGCCCAGACTTTCCACCACCCTTCGTATTCATTGGTAAAAGAGACAGCGAAAAGTAGGGTAGAAGAAGAGGTCAGCTGCTTGGTCCAGAGTAGGCTTGCAAGACTGCATTCCTAGAACAATAGGCTCCAGATGTCCCAGTAGATAACCTCAAGAAGCCCTGCACCAGGTAGTGACTGACCTCAGCAAACCTGGTGGCAGGCGCAGCCGTGAGTTTGCCCACATCCTGCATTCATGATAAACAGTTTGCTGTTTGATCATATAGTCTCCAGTGGAATGCTGAGTTGGTCATGATCCCTTTGGCCTTTTTGGCTCTGAACAGCTAAAGGTTAGGGTGGCTGAGGCAATTTTTAAAAATAAGACAATAATGAAGTTTGCTGCATCAATTGACTCTTCCTTTCATGAGAGATTTCTCTGTAGCATCTGATGCTGCTTGATAGCATTTTACACATAGTATAACTTTTTTCAAAATTGGAGTCAATCCTTTTGAACTCTGCTATTGTTTTATCAACTAAGTTTATGTAATATCCTAAATCCTTTTTTGTTATTTCGACAATGTTCACAGCATCTTTGCCAGGAGTAAATTTCACTTCAAGAAACCTCTCTTTGCTCATCTATAAGAAGCAACTCCTCTTCAGTTCAAGTTTTATCATGAGAAGGCAGCAATTCAGTCACATCAGATTCCATTGCTAATTCTAGTTTTCTTGCTGTTTATACCACATCTGTGGTTCCTTCCTCCACTGAGGTCTTGAACTCTCAGAGTCACCCATGAGGCTTGGAATCAACTTCTTCCAAACTCCTAGTGTTGATATTTTGACCTTTTCCCATGAATCACAAATTTTCTTAATGGCATCTAGAATGATGATTCCTTTCCAGAAGGTTTTCAATTTACTTTGTCCAGATCCATTAGAAGAATCACAATCTCTGGAATTTTTGTCGCTACAAAACTTGTTTCTTAAATTATAAGACTTGAAAGTCAAAATTAACTTTTTGATCCATGGGCTGCAGAATGAGAATGGATGTTGTGTTAGCAGGTATGAAAGCACCATTGGTTCATGACCAGCCTGGCCAGCATGGCAAAACCCCATTTCTACGAAAAATACAAAAAAAAAAAAAAAATAGCTGGACATGATGGTGATTGCCTGTAATCCCAGCTACTCGGGAGGCTGAGGCAGGAGAATTGCTTGAACCCGGGAGGGGGAGGTTGCAGTGAGCCGAGATCGTGCCACTGCACTCCAGCGTGGGTGACAGAGTGAGACTCCATCTCAAAACAAAGCAAAACAAAACAAAAACCTTAATCTTGTACATCTCCATCAGAGTTCTTGCACCAAGGTGCAATCCAGGTGCATTGTCAATAAGCATTAATATTTTCAAAGAAATCTTTTCTCATAAGAAGTAGGTTTCAACAGTGGGCTTAAAAAATTCAGTAACCTTGCTGTAAACATGTGCTGTCATCCCAGCTTTGTTGTCTCATTTATAGAGTGCAAGCAAGGTAGATTTAACACAATTCTTCAGGGCTTAGGATTTTCAGAATGGTAAATGAGCATTGACTGCAACTTCAAGTCACCAGCTGCATTAGCCGCTAACAAAAGAGTTAGATTTTCCTTTGAAACTTTGAAGCCAGGCAGCATCTTTTCCTCTCTAGCTATGAAAGTCCTAGATGGTATCTTCTTCCAGTATAAGGATGTTTCATCTACAATTAAAATCTGTTGTTCAATGTAGCCACCTTCATCAGTAATCTTAGCTAGATCTTCGGGATAACTTGCTGAAGCTTGTACGTTAGCACCTACTGCTTCAACTTGCACTTCTATTTTATGAAGATGGCTTCTTTTCTTAAACCCTGTAAACAAACCTCTGCTGCCTTCTACCTTCTCTTCTGAAGCCTCTTCACTTTTCTCAGCTCTCATCGAATTGAAGAGAATTAGGGCCTTGCTCTAGATTAGTCTTTGGCTTAAGGGAATGTGTGGCTGGTTTCATCTTCTATCCAGACCACTCAAGCTTTCTCCATATCAGCAAGAAGGCTATTTTGCTTTTATTATTATTTTTTTAATCATTCATGTGTTCACTGGAGTGGCACTTTAAATTTCCTTCAAGAACTTTTCCTTTGCATTCACAACATAGCTAACTGGCACTAGAAGCCTCGCTTTTAACCTGTTTTAACTTTCAACATGCCTTCCTCACAAAGCTTAATCATTTCTAGTTTTTTGTTTAAAGTGAGAGATGTGAAACGCTTCCTTTCATGTGAACACTTAGAGGCCACTGTAAGGTTATTAATTGGCCTAATTTCAATACTGTGGTGTCTCAAGGAATAGGGAAACCTGAGGAGACGGAGAGAGAAGGGATATATCCAGTCAGTATCTACAAAGCACAGTAAGGCAAAGTACAATAAAATGAGGTATGCCTGTAAGTAATTTCAAACAGAAACAGACAATCCTAAAAGGCCTAAGATTAATATAACTGACTGTTAACTCTCTTGCTCCAACTGAGGAACTTCTCAATAGAGAATCTATAGTCAGCCCAGAATCAATATTTCTTGGGATTATGAAAAGAAGCAAGGTGGCTATTGTATCCCAACTCCAATGTAAAATATAGTAATGACAGCTAACTAAAATTTACTGAGAGATTTGCCAGGTATTTGCCTACTAGGCATCAGTTCTACATTCTGCTTTCCACTTTTGCAGTAAATTACATTTCCCAGACTTCCTTACACACTGGCATCTAGCAGTTCAGAAAATGGAGGCACTGCCAGAAGATTAGAAGACTGGAGCCCAGGTATATCTCCTTATATATTTCCACACGCTGTCTCCAGAAGTGGCTGTCTTTTTCATGGTTTCAGCCTTGTCTAGAAAGCCCCATTTCTGAGGCTTGGATAACACAACTTCTTTTTGGCCGGGCGCGGAAGCTCATGCCTGTAATCTCAGCACTTTGGGAGGCTCAGACAGGCAGATCACGAGGTCAGGTGTTCGAGACCAGCCTGGCCAATGTAGTGAAACCCCATCTCTACTAAAAAATACAAAAAATTAGCCGGGCTTGGTGGCAGGTACCTATAATCCCGGCTACTCAGGAGGCTGAGGCAAGAGAATCGCTTCAACCCGGGAGGCAGAGGTTGCAGTGAGCCGAGATCATGCCATTGCACTCCAGCCGAGGCAACAGTGTGAGACTCCATCTAAAACAAAACAAAATAAAATAAAACAAACAAAAAAACCTACTTCTTTTCTTTGTCTTCCAGTCCTATGGGGTGGTAGAGACTTCCAGCAATTGTTAATCTCTAGATTCCTTCATGGTCCCCTGTTTAGCCTTGCAGCACTTCCAACACATTTGAAAATATTCCCTAGGGTTTAGTTTCTCTGCCTGTATGCCAATATTTAAAGTTATAGGCACTTTACCTATATTAATTAACTCTCTACTCCAAATAGCAAATCTATGAGGTAGACACTATTATTTTCCTCATTTTAGAAATGAAGAAACCAAGGTAAGTAGAGATTCAGTAGCTTGTCCAAGGTCCAACAGGAAGTGGTAGCTTGAAAACAAGGCAGTCAATTTCCAGAGTCTAAACTCTCTTTTTTTTAAGAAGACCATAAACTCTTAACTACTAAATTATATTGCCTCTCATCAGAACCAAATTATTCACCCTTGACTCCAAACATTTCTAACTGAAGGATTCTTCTCTCAACTCTGAGCTCAGGGTCGTTGGCATTTTGTCAAATGTCTCTACTGATGCTTCTATTATTAGTAGGGCATGTGGCCAAGGGACTGCTTGTGTTACCCTCTTGAACCCCTAAGATCCATTTTGCTTTCTTTCTATGTTTTTTCCCCTCTGTTTCCACTCCAGGCCTCCTACCAGGTTCACTCACTGAGTTATCTTGGTCCCAGTAGTGCACTCAGTGCAATCCAGAGGTGCCTCTTGCTCTAGCTTTGCTCCGTGTCTCAATTCTGCCTTTTGCCAGGTTCATTGGTGCATAAGGACAGGTCAGAGATAAATCACAGAACACATTGATGATTCTAATGATGAAGTGAATACTTCCCAGAAAAATTCCACTGTCTTTCCCAACATAGCACTGTTATAAATATACACTGGCTCTTCATTTGTGATTCTGTGAATATATCATATACTTTTGTATTTCTATATTTTTTCTCTGTCTTCATTATTTGAAATGTCCCTTCCTTCTCTTTCTTCTGGGTGAAATATTACTCATCTTGAAAGGCAAGGTCTAGCTTAAATGCTATCTATTCTGAGAACTTTCCATGATTCCACTTTCCCTACTCCTACCCCAGATAAACTAAATCACTGTCTACCTTTTGCTTCTACATCACTGTGTTCACTCCTTTGTTCCAGTTCTCAGTGTGTACCTGTCGCCCAAATAGTCTTGAAAGTAAAGAGTATATCTTTGCTTTTGCGTTTCTTGTTACCTAATACCTGTTTATCAGATTTTTAAGTTGAATCAGAGCAAGCAGTTTTGTTGACCTCTGCTCTAACAAATCTAGGAGCCAGATGATAATAAGCAAGCATCATTTAGTGAGTGCTAAGCAGGTGAAACTATCTTCCATATTGTCTTGTTTTTTGTTCTTTTAGCTTGATATGTTAGAAAATGGGAAATTTGGTGATTTTCATAAGTTATTTATTTCTTAGATGCTAAGTTCTAACTCAAAATTGTATGTGTGTGTGTGAAAGTGGACAAATTTGCTTGAACAATTCCTTTTCTTGTAGACAACTGCTTCACAATATTATTGTGAGGAAAGACTGCATGGTAGCAGAATATTATTTTGGAAATACAACTCCTATGATACACTCAGCAAGAAAGATAAGAATTACTGAATCAGCAGTAGGTTATAAATGAGTTTATTTTTAATAGGAACCATTTCACACAGAAAGTTTACTGTTTTGGTGCTAGGGAGAATATGTACAGTTTTAGCCTATACCCACACAGGTTGGGTATTTCATGTGTGGCTTTTACCAAAAGATAGTTAATTCATTATTCAGGCATTATAAAGGCCATATGCCCAATAGTTATATAGTTTGTTGAATAGCTATTATGAGTTAATCATTAAAAAGTTTGCAATTTGCAAATCATTAAGTTCCCAGTCTATCTTTGTATAACGTATGAAGTTGGTCACTTACCAAAGTGGTTTATTAGCTAGATAGATAGACGCATTGCAGTACTAGAAAGTACAGTAAGTCTTAGTCTGTTAGAGCTGCTGTGATAGAATTCTATAGACTGCATGGCTTAACAACAACATAAATTTATTTCTCACAATTCTGAAGGCTGAGAAGTTCACAGTCAAGGTGCTGGCAGATCTGGTGTCTGGTGAGGGACCCTCCCTGGCTCATAGACAGCAGTCTTTTCTCTCTGTCCTCACATGGTAGAAGGGAAGAGAGGTCTCTCTGGGGCCCCTTTTATAAGGGCACTAATCCTATTCATGAGGGCTCTGCCTCTATGAACTAATCACCTCCAAAAGTCCCCAGTTCCAAGCACCCTGACACTGGGAATTAGTTTTCAACATACAAATTGGGGGTTGGGGGAGGGCACAGATATTCAGACCATAGCATATGGTACCTGTATTTCCCTCATGGTGGGTCACCCAATATAACCCAGAGAGCCCTATCAAAGGATCATATCTGACAAGAGTGACTGGTCCATACTGTTGCCTAGTTTTACACTTGTAAATACTAGTATTCCATTCTCTGCTTCTTCAGTTTACATGATCGCCACTAAACCAATTCTTTTCCTTAAAAAAATTGTAAACGTTTTTATTTTCAACATGGTCTATCCTTCTGCCATTAATTTATGTTCAGGTGAAAAATTTAACCCCAAACGCCTAATAAAAAGCATGCAAGTAATTTGGCTGGAAGTACAGCAAGAGTGCTAAAAAAGAGTGTTGTTATTTGTGAAAAATGAAGGTTGCTATTGGCTAGAGGTGAGAGGGCACCCAAAAGGAAATATACGAGAGGCCGGATTGTAGTGTTAAGGCTTTTAGACATAGATGAATACCCTTTGACATTGCGAAGGGCATTATAAACATCTCTGTAACTGGGAAGAAGTGACCAACAATTGTATAGACAGGAGCTCCACTGATTATGGTTAGGGCTTCATGGGAATTTAGAAGATCTGAAGAAAATAAAACAACCACCAAAGTAAAAAAATCAGGAATGCATCTCCATAGAAGCTATAAATGAGACAAGCCCTGTAAGTATGCCCTGCATGTATATAAACACAAATATAAATGTATATAAACACATATAGAAAGTTAGTGTTTGTTTTTATTAAAATGAGACATCATGCACATTATTCTATAACTTATTTTCCTCACTTAACAGTGTGTCATTGGAAGTGTTTTCTTAATATGTAGATGTAACGAATTTGTTTTTTGACAAGGGTGACAAGATAATTTAATAGAGAAGGATCAGTCTTGTCAACAAATGGTGTTATGTTAGCTTCATATCCATATGCAAAAGAGTGGAATTTTGCTTCTTTATATCATGCACAAAAATTACCCCAACTGCATCATAGACCTAAATGTAAGAGCTTAAACTACAAAAACATTTGAAGAAAGCATGGGAGAAAATCTTTATGACCTTGAGTTAAGTAAAGCATTTTCAGATACAATACAAATGCACAAGTGAAAAAAGAAAAACAGATAAATCAGACTTCATCAGAATTAAAGACGTGTGCTTCAAAATACCCATCAAGAATGTGACAATATTTTTGTGTCATACATGATGAGGGGTTTGTATCCAGAACATATAAAGAAGGCATGTAACTCAACAATGAAGACAAATAACCCAATTAAAATGAATAAAAGATCTGAATACCTATTGCTCTAAAGAAGATAATGCAAATGGACAATAAGCCTATGAGAACATGCTCAACATTGTTAACTATTAGTGAAATGCATATCAAAAGCATGAGATAATACTTCACACCCACTAGGTTGGCAATAATCAAAAAGATAGATAATAGCAAGTGTTGGTGAGGATATGGAGAAATTGGAATCTTCATTACATTGCTAGTGGTAATGTAAAATGGTATAGCCTCTTTGGAACACAGTTTGCCATAAACGTAGAGTTACCATATGACCCAGTAATTCCACTCGCAGGCTATACCCAAGATAAATTAAACGTATCTTCACATCTCAAACCATATCTAAGCTTTGATATCTAAAACATATCAAAAACTTGTTCATGAATGTTCATAACAGCATTAGTTATTAGAGCCACAAAGTGGAAACATCCCAAATGTGCATCAACTGATAAATAAATCAAATATAGCATAACCACAAAATGGAATATTATTTGGTAATAGAAAGGAATGAAGTACTTACATATGCTACAACATAGATGAACCTTGAAACTTTATGCTAAGTGAAAGAAGCCAGTCACATAGGACCCCATACTGTATGGTAAATTCAGTATAGGCAAATCCTTAGAGACTGAGACTAGATTAATGATTACTAGAAACTCAGAGAGTTGGAGGGAAATGGAGAGTGACAGCTAACGGATATGGGGTTTATTTTTAGGGAAATAAAAATGTTCCAAAATTGACTGTGGTAATGGTTGTAGAACTCCAAATAAACTAAAAATTACTTAATTGTGCCCTTTAATTATCTCTTAATTTTTAAAATCCATAACAATAATATTTGCAAAATTATTTTTGCTGTGTTAGGTGCCATATTCATTAGCAGGTTCCGGGAGTTATGATGTAGACATATTTGTGGGAGCCATTATTCTGTCTACCCTACTTAGATTGTATGGAAGTAGCTGCAACTGTAATAGTCAGACCTGGCTAAGACCTTGCTGTCCTCTGTGAGTAGCAATGCAGCTCTACAAATAAGGACAGTCAGGATGATAAACTTCTTAGCAGATAGCATGGAAAGATGAAGATAGGAGGCACTCCCTTTTCTCTCCCAACAGTGGGACATAATGATACCACAAAAGGCCCTTTGTCTTAGTCATATCTTTGTTATGGTGTCTTTTTCCCTCGATACTTTAAAGTTTTAAGTAGACGCTCCTTCTTCATATTTCCTTGTTACTTATGTTGTTTAGAAAGATCTCCCCTACATCAACATCAAAACTATTCCCCTAATTTTTTTCTATTATTTTATTTTTCTTTTAAAAATATAATGTGTGTGAGATTCTTTTTATCAATAATGTGAGACAGGAGTATGCCTTCGTTTTCTTTTAACTGGATAGCTGTTTATTCCAGCATCATTTGTTAAATAATCAGTTTTTTCTCTCTGAATTAGAGATCTTAGCCATATGTTATACTCCATATTACCCCAATCTATTTCTGGACTCTCTCTTGTGTTCCATTGATAGCTTTCATTTTCAAGAGTAGGAGTCTAATGCAGAAAAATAATTACATAATTAAAACTTCTGTTACACACACTTTGACTCTGAACAATTAGAAGGCAAAGCAGTTTGGGCCATTTTTCTTTGCTGCTATTAACATAGGCCTTTTTTGTGTAGTCCAGTTCACACAAATGCAAAGCAAGATTGTGTATACATGTTTTTTAAGTATTTACTCAAAGAGCTGGCTGATAATGTAAACACTACCTGAAATGTACAGATTGAGAGACACTGAGAAGCTCCTCTGCTTAAGAATATCTTCCTTACTGACAAGCAGCCTGGCCTGAAATAGCCACCATTAGAGTTACTCTCTTATAATAAGTGTACCACATCTAGAAGTTTCTTATATGAAAAGTTGAACACAAATCTATGGGCATCTACCACCATATTAGACTTGAAATGATAGATTTGATGGCGTTATGGAATGCAAAAGAATTCCATTCAGTAAATTTTCCTAGCTTCATTAAATATTGAAGGAGATGGGGAAAGGTTTCCCCTATGACTTAATCTCTTACTAGAAGAAAATGGGATTTTCATGAATGTATTATCCTGGAAAGAAATCTCAGGGGGAAGGTTCGTGTGTATCAGTGACTCTTGATTTAGCGTTGCCATTTTTTTGTTGTTGTTGTTAGCTTTGTAGGCCTTGCTATACTTCTTGACTGTTGCTTATTTAGAAGCATAATAAAGAAAGTTGATTTTTTCCACCCCGAGACTGCCTGCTTTCAGGGTCAATTTATCTTTCTTCTACTGAAAGCTAAGATTTGAGCTCCTATAAATGATTTATTAATTGGAATTTGAGTTACCATCTTGAAGAGAAGCCTACTATTTAAAAACGTTAGCATTTTCTTTCCTCAACCCATTTTATTGAAAGGACATTAAGCAATATTGTAATTTATGCAGTTACTCAGAATTTACTCTGTGCTTTGCTTTCTGTAAATGTTATATGTTATAATGTGGTAAGGCAGAAGTAGCCAAGTTACATTAAGAAGGAATGTATCCTGAACAAATTAATTAGAGTAACAATTTTCCTTTTGAGGTTTCTTAGTCTCTTGGAACTCTTAATAGTATCTGTGAGGAGACTAGTCTATATTTAGTAATTACTGATTACTTAACATGAGATTTCAATAGTTAATTTTCTCTTCATGACTTTTTCTTAGAGTCACTTCAAGAGATGATATGTTTTCTATAGATGTTTTTCAATAGTAATTTTACTTTTGTTCTCCTGCAATAACTGAATTCATTTGAGCTTTCTTCTTATGCTAGATGCTTTTTTATATCACTTTAAGTGAAAGAATAGGTAGGAGGGTGGTCATATTTGGAAAATAGAAAAAAAGCTAAGATTGAGCCATACACATAATTGTAAGGCAGTATTTGTCTGTGTTTATCTGTTCATTGACCAAGGCAAAGAAACAATTAAAAAGCTGTTTATTGAAATGTTTTTTGAGGAAACCTTTATCAGAAATGGTGATAACATCATGAACTGGAATGAGAAATAACATAAAACATTTAGCAGAGAGATTAAAATCGGAGAACTACACCACTGACAGTAAAGACATTTCAAGACTAGTTTTATTAACTACTTAGTATAAATCAAAGACTACAGAATAATTGTGTAATTATTTATCAGAGCTGCTGTGTTTATTTTCATACAAAACAGAGAAAAATACCATGTAGACAAAATATTTCATTTTAGTCAGCGTATAATAGCAGCTTGACATTTTTTCCAAGGCAAACATGACTTCTAATCTTAGATATCTCTTCCCCTTGGTGATAAGTGTAATTTCCCACCTCATTCTAGTTGATTTTGTAAAACAACCAAACAATTTTTAAATTGCCCAATAGTGACTCTAACACATGTACCCTATTCAGGGGATTATTTTATAAATATTCTAAATTTATTAAAATGCTTTTGTATGAACTTATTCTATATACTGATAATTTCTAATGTGAAAAATCTCAAATTTTTGCCACTAAAGAGTAAATATTTTTTATGTTATTGTTTTAAGAAGTGCTTCCTTAAAACAGTAGAATGCTGGTTACCAGAGGCTGGGAGGTGGGATGAATGGGCATGATAATCAAAGGGTAAAAAGCCACAGTTAGATAAAAAGAATGAGTTCGAGTTTTTAGATCTATTGCACATAATGGTAAATATAGCTAATATTTTTTTTCTATTATTTCATTTATTTCTATTTTTATTTATATATATATAGAAAATAATATTTTCCATTATTTCATTATTATTTCTATTATTTCAATATCTTGAGAATAAATCTCAATCTTATCACAAAAAAATGCCAAATATTCCAGGTGATGGATAGGTTAATTAGCTTGATTTAATTATTTCATATTGCATTAGAAATAGTAGCCTCACTTTGTACCCCATAAATATATACAATCATGGTTTGTCAATATATAATAATACTACTAAGTGTTTTCTCAACTTTTTTGGCATATGGTGATAATATAGGTCATCGATTATCTATTACATTCATGATTGGGTTGTATTTAAACAGTGATTTGGATGAGTGTTAAATTTTGCCATTTTAAATGCAACCAGGAAAAGAAGTACTATTTTGCAAATGATTTTTTTTTTTTTTTTTGAGACAGAGTCTCGCTCTCTCGCCCAGGCTGGAGTATAGTAGTGCAATCTCAGCTTACTGCAACCTCCGCCTCCTAGGTTCAAGCAATTCTCCTGCCTCACTCAGCGTCCCGAGTAGCTGGGATTACAGCTGTGTGCCACCATGCTCGGCTAATCTTTGTATTTTTGGTAGAGATGAGGTTTCACCATGTGGGCCAGGCTAGTCTCAAACTCCTGACCTCAGGTGATTCACCTGCTTCAGCCTCCCAAAGTGCTGGGATTATAGGTGTGAGCCACCATTCCCAGCTGCTTTTGTGAGGTTAGAACTCTTGCTATTTCAATGCTCACCACACAAGCATTATACTGTTGAATATTTGCTTGTCTTATGACTATACACATGACATATACACAAGCACAAATATGTAACTGATTGAAATTTTTGTGTTAAATAAAATAAGAAGGTATTTTGTCCACTCTTCTATGAATTATTTTTACTTAAAGTCAATACAAACAGAGATTCATTATGACTACAAAGTAATTAAATAAGTTTTAGAATTGTTCAATCTCATTATGTAACAGTCACATAATGTATATATAAGTTAAGTATAAATTTAAAAATTCCTAGAAAATTGTAATAAAAATTTACTAGTCAAGGAGCTGACATGCTCTACTATATTGAAGGAGTAACTTCGTTTTCAGATGCTATTGAATCTAAAATTCTTTCTATTAAAAGAGATACCTGTCTAGGTGCAGTGGCTCATGCCTATAATCCGAGCACTTTGGGAGGCCAAGGCAGGCAGATCGCAAGATCAGGAGTTTGAGACTAGCCTGACCAACATGGTGAAAATTAGCTGGACATGGTGGTGTGCACCTGTAGTCCCAGCTATTCAGGAAGCTGAGGCAGGAGAATCACTTGAACCTGGGAGGCAGAGATTGCAGTGAGCTGAAATCACACCACTGCACTCCAGCCTAGGCAACAGAGTGAAACTCGGTCTCAAAAAACAAAACAAAACAAAACAAAACAGAGATATACCTTACATACTACCAAAAAAAATCTAATTAAACTTTGACATAATACTTTCTTATTACTTCAGATTTTTATTTTATACTTGCCAAAAGAATTATTTTAGACTCATTTATATGTGGATTTTTAAATAATTACTTCTGAGCACTCAAGCAAAAAGAAAATTTAAACAAAATGCATTTATTATACTTGCCAAGCATCTTTGCATTCCGAGTTCAATTCTTCCAAATAACTTTTAAATTCAAATTGTCAGTATCTGTTTTTCATACATATTATCTCTTGTATCTTCAACAACATTAGTGCTATAGCTGTTCCTAAAATACTAATCCAGTATTATCTCTAGTATTTTCTTTCAAGTCACTAATGCTCATCCAGTCTGCCAATTTTGAAACTGGCACTTTCCCATCTTCTAGAATATTTCAGTGAAAGGGTTTTTTTGGACAATAACCAATCTTGATATTCCTTCCTCAAATTATAAAGTTGTAGACATTGAGATCAAGGCATTGCAATTGCCTGGTCATGTGCAAGAATATAAACCTAGTTCACTCCTTCAGTGACAGCCCCAACATAACTGCTCCCTGGATGATAGAGATTATAAGATGCCACCTGTTTAAGACAGATCCTAATTTCAGAAATGTTAAAATATAGAAAAATGTGTATTTTAGAATTAATGAAGTGTGGCATTAACATTGTTAAATTTTTCTATAATTGCAATAATTTAAAAAGTTTTAACAAAACTTTATATGCCACATTATCACCATATATCTGGAGCACCTATGTGTGAATCTTTGCTGTATAAACAAGAAGCAGCTCAACTGCAAAACAACATCTGTATTTCAGGGATTCATTTTGTTTTTATGAAAGGATATGGAACAGATGTTCATTGGCAACTGACAACCTATGGAGGCCAAGGGGAATATTTCTAGGGATTCGGAGACATTCAGGAATAGGAGTTTATAGAAAACACACTGTCACATTTTTAGGTTTTTCTCTTAATGACTGAAATGTTAGACATAGAATTCAGAATTGGATGGCAAGGAAGTTCATCAAGATATAAGAAAAAGTTGAAACTCAATCTAAGCAAAACAGTAAAACGATCCAAGAGTTGAAAGACGACATAACCATTTTAAGAATGAATGAAACCGAAAGTTCAAAGATGAGAAATTTACTACAGGAATTTCAAAGTACAATTGGAAGCAAAAACAACAGAGTAGATTAAGCAGAGGAAAGAATCTGAGAGCTTGAAGTCCGCTCCTTCGAAACAACACAGGCAAACAAAAATGAGAATAATTTAAAGAAATGAGCAAAAGCTCCAAGACACATGGAATTGCATAAAGAGGCCAAATCTGTGACTCACTGGCTTTCCTGAAAGAGGAGAAAGAGCAAACAACTTGGAAAACATATTTGAGAATATAGTTCATGAAAAATTTCCCAATCTTGCTAGAGAGGTCAACATACAAATTCAAGAAATTCAGAGGACCCCTGTGTGATACCATATAAGACAACCATCCCCAAGGTGTGTAGTCATCAGATTCTTCAAGATCATTGTGAAAGAAAAAGTGTTAAAGGCAGCTAGAGAGAAGAGGCAGGCCACTTACAAAGGGAGCTCCATCTCCTGACCTCGTGATCCGCCCATCTCGGCCTCCCAAAGTGCTGGGATTACAGGCGTGAGCCACCGCGCCCGGAGATCCGGCCACTGCACTCCAGCATGGGTGACAGAGCGAGACTCCGTCTCAAAAAAAAAAAAACAAAAAAAACACAAAAAAACAAAGGGAGCTCCATCAGGCTAACAGCAGATCTTCAGAAACCTTACAAGTCAGAAGAGATTGGGGGCCTATTTTCAGCATTCTTAAAGAAAATAAATTCCAACCAAGAATTTCATATCTCACCAAAGCTTTATAGGCAAAAGAAAATTAAATTCATTTCACATAAGCAAATGCTCAGGGAATATATTACCACTAGATTTGCCTTACAAGAGGCCTTAAAGGGAGTACTAAACATGGAAATAAAAGAACAATACTTGCCACCAAAAACCACTTGAATACATAGCCCATTGCCAATATAAAGTAACTGCACAATCAAGTGTATGTAATAACCAGCTAACAACATGATGACAGGATCAAATCCTAACATATCAATATTGGCCTTGAATGAAAATGGGCTAAATCCCCCACTTAAAAGGCTAGACACAAGCTGGATAAAGAACCATGACCCAATTGTCTGCTGTCTTCAAGAGACCCATCTCACAAGTAGTTACACCTATAGACTCAAAGTAAAGGGATGGAGAAAAATCTATCATGGAAACAGAAAACAAAAAAGAACAAGAGTTGCTATTCTTATATTCAATAAAAAAGACTTTAAGAATGATCAAAAAGGACAAAGAAAGACATTGCATAATGATAAAGTATTCAATCCAAAAGAAGAGCTAAGTATCCTAAATATATAGGCACCCAACATTGAAGCACCCAGATTCATAAAACAAGTTCTTAGAGATCTATGAAGAGATTTAGACAACTGCACAATACTTTTAAATATTTAAGTACTAGCCTTTTCCACATTAACAGGAATTTCTAACAATTATGAAATGATTTAGCAGTGGGATTGCATACAGCCTTATGCTCACCACTGTGTTTTAGGGATTGATTGAGAAATCTCAGATAGTCAACAGATACTGAATTTCTCAGCATACTTAATTTCTTGCTTTGGAACCATTTCTTGATTTGTACATAACATTTTAATCTTATGATGCGTCTTTTTGAATCAGCAATCAAATGTCCCCTGAGCTGAACTTTGGCTTCAGTGACCTCTGTTAAGGCAATCACAGCATATATAACACGTTGGATATAGCTGTTTAAAAATTACTATCTCTTTGGCTGTTCAAATTTTTTTCACATTGATTCTTCACCTTGTTTTTCCTTTGACATTGTACCTCTCTCAGTGGCCTCCCAAGTGTTCCTCACATAGGACATTGCTACAACTGACTCAAAAACAAGCAAACAAACAAAAAACGTTTGTTTTTAGACTGGCTTTCAAACAAGAATTCCATGTAGAGAGATTTTTAGACTCTTTCCTCTGCTTTCTCACCTTCCCAGCTCTTGCTGATATGACACTAAAATTGTGTATCCTTGGAGTGGCATTCAGATCATGAGGAATTAATGAGTATTTGGGACCCACATTTATTAAATTAGACCAGAATTCAAATAATAAAAGTTTCTGAACATAATTCATTGAAATATTTACAATTATGTGCTACTCCTTACAAAATTATGTGCTACTCCTTACAAAAGAAAAAAAAATAGCCAAACCTGTGTTAGTCAGTTCTAGTAATTCTTGTTGGTTTAACAATCTCTAAAACCACAGTAGTATATCACAATAAAATCTTCTTTCTTGCTTATATACATCCTTGCAGTCTGTCAGGTCCTGGTTCCATGCCTTCCAGAAGGCAGGTTCCTTCCGTTTGTGTAGCTTTATCTGTTTTTCATTTCTTGGAGTCCTCTTCATTCAGGATTAGGGAATTACATGAGATACAGTTTTATAAGCTGGGCCTGGAACTGTGCACATCTCTTTTCTTCACATTCCAATGAACTAAATGCAGTCATCTGGTTACATCTAACTGCAATGGAGACTGGAAAATGTATTCTAGCCTTATACCCAGGAATAAGAGAAGAATATGGATAATGGTGAGCACCAGCTCTCTCTGTCTCAGTAAATTTTGAGTAGGCTATTTAACAGTACTCCAGATATACCCTCCAAATTTGTTGAAAATGTTCAAACAAAATATGTTATTCAAATACAGGTATATATGAATAAATATTAATGTATTATAGATTCAGTCTTGTTGATTGAAGCTTTATTTAATATCTGAGAAAATTAGAATTAAAATGATAATCTATTTATCAACTGAAATTTTCAAGAAAAAATATATTGAGAGGATTTCACATAAGAAATGCATCACTATAAGGGAGTACATGATGTTGTTCAATATGTAGGTCCATGTTTAAAGACTTTTAAAGGGGTTATAGAATTTGACAACAGATTTGGGAGAAACAAGGGGCATGGTTTTAAAAATCAACTTTTGATTATTCAAGACCTGATTACCTAGTTAAGGTATTCCAGAATACTCAATTTTCATCATATTTGTTCTAATACCTCCAGTAGCTATTTTATGAATTATATATGTCTCCCCTGGAAAAAAGAAAGGACAGAAAATTCGAACATTTAATATAGTTACAAAGGAGTTTTATAAATTGTCAGTCTCTGAAATGATGTTTGTTAAAATTATCCTACTGTCCATGGCAATGATAAGTATTAGCCCTAGTTTTCAGTACCCTAGTATCAATGAGGTACGAGTGAAGGCCAAAAGCAGATGTTGTCCCCAAGACCATGTCTTGTCATACATTATGACAGACTTGATTTTCTCAGCCATTAGTTCAAGGGAACAGGGTTAAACAATTTAGTTTTATATTAAGCCAAGCTTTTGGCTTACACTGCAGTCTTTCTTGCTTCTTGGGAATCAGGAATTTTCTCTGTTCATCAGTTCTCATTTATCTTTTGTTTCTCTTTCTCATTGTTCTTGCTTTCAAGTGATAGGATAGAGGTTGAATAATAGTAAGGATATAGACATATCATCCTTTAAATATTTGTTTTTAAGAAAAAATAATGGGTGATTCCTCGAAATAGATGACTAGCTTTTTTCTTTCTCTCACCTTTTTTTAGTGTTTTCCATATACATAAATTTGGCTTCACAGGTAGGCAGAGCTTGAGTATTATTCTTTCAGAGGACCAAGTATCTCCTGTCTGACCTGGCATGCAGTGATTTGAGGCAAAACAAAACTTTGTGTGTAGTGTGATTCTCAAGGTGTCTAGAAGATCTTTTAGTTGAAGGTTTCTGAGCAAATGAACAATCCTCAGTTCTTTGAACTGTGATAAATTCTGAGAGAAGCTCATAGAACATTCATTATTCCCAGGTTATATTTTTCCATCTTGGAAAGTACTAGAAAGCCTTTTCCCATTAATTCAGGAATGGAATAAGATGACGTTGTTTGAAAGTGTAGTTTGGTAATTAGAATGTAACCACAGGACTTGTTTTTGCAGAAAAGATGGTTAAGTATGATGCATTCTACAGACTGTCTTTCCAACAAATTCCTATCACCAGCCTATCTTATGCTTGAAATTGATTGTATCAGGTTGAAGCTTTGAACACAGACAATCACAAAAGAGATAGTAATATCAGTCATTAAAAGAGCTATTAGAAGAACATGATTTCTAGAAGAAATGGGATAAGAGAATAGCTGAGCATTTCAGGTATATTAATCAATGGAATAATTCATGCTCAGTCAAAATTCATGCTCAGTAAGAATCAGCTATGTATCTGCCACTGTGATAGGTTCTGGTTATACACACATAATTGAGACACTACTGCTGACTTCAAGGACTTACAGTCTATTAGGCAAGACAAGTAAACAAATAACTGTCATACATTGAAAATCCCCCTAAAGCCTGTGAAGTGGGTATGATTTTCCCCATTTCACAAAAAGAGCACTTTTTTGCTGCCCAAGGAAGTAATCCTTTTGAATAAGTAGTGTCCTTAGTAAGGGGAGACAGAAGTAACATAAAGTATCTGGAAATTAATAGGTGCCCAGGAAATATCTGTGCATGATCTCTTCTATATCATGCTTTCAAGGATCAGTTTTGCCTACCAGTTAAGAAAATGGAAAAGGATTTATATGATAGTATTTCAGTTTTTCTGTTTATAAATTAGGCATTCTAATTCTGTAGAATAGAGTCAGAAGTGAGATTTAAATATCTAACAATCTGTATAGCGTGGACACTGACCACTCAAAATAGACACAGTGATAGCACTGAGGCAGAGTCCTGTACATCCTGTGCTGTGAATAGACCTTTATTCATTGGATAGTGGGGGTCACCGGAATCCTGGGGGAAGGACCTGGGAGAGTAGAGTGGTGATGGATCACCTGGAAAACTTCAGATAGCAGCTATTTGCCAACTTATACGAACATATTTAAATATTTTAACAACAGGTTTAGCCATTCTAGTGTGTAGGGATGAATGTGATCTCTGAAAACAGCTATGCTCCAGAGAAAGAATAAATGATACTGTGAAGTAGAGAAGTTACAGTTATTGTAAAAATTGATGCCACTAAACTAAAGCCAGATTTCTTTTTGGCATCTGGATGACTTTATGATGGGGCAGGATATAATTATTTCTTATTCTTTGCCCCTCCTATATACAGCTGAGGCTAAGTTGTGGGTGAATTTAGCTAAGATCTAGAGGCTCCTTTCTTCTGCCTAGCCCCAACTCGTGGGACAGAGGCTGTACCTTTGTTGTGGTAGTGTTGAGAATACTGGAGCCTGCATTGGCCTTGCCCTACCTTATGGTCTGAGAGTTTCACAGTCAGAGAAACATGCCCAGGACACCTTTGACTGCTGCCCTCTATCAACTGAGTGTTCAGCTCTCAAGAAGGTATTTCACTCAGAAAGAAGCTCCCATTGTTCCTATCCCTAGCACCAGAGCCATGGATTAAAGATTCTTTCCCAGGGAAGGGAGGAGAAAGCAGGTAGAATATATAGCTCCAACTCCTACCCAAAGGAACTGACTTCATTTGCAAGGAAAGATGGAAAAGTTAAAACCTAAGAACACTCTCAAAAGCAGTGGTGAAAGGCAATTGGGAGGAGATGGATGGGCTCACTGGAGGTATAGAATAAATTGTAGGCTAACTCATTCTCTGGGGACAACTAAGGAAAGAGATACCTGAGAAGAGCCTTTTTTGGGTCAGAACAAATTTAAAACACTGAGGAACTATCCCTTAAAAGGATCCTGAATTTAAATGGATTAGTCTGTGAAGCAATTTATGCCTCAGAGCATTGTTGAAAAAAATAGAGCAATCAGCCCTCAATTAGTGGAACTTAACAGCTGAATATGGTCAGGGAAAAAGACAAAGAGAGCCCTGCCAAAATTATGGTCATCCCAGGGTGACTGTGAGCATAAGCAAGAATGAACACCCTGAGGAGCAACATCAGAGGCTTCACACTCTGTAGGAGTGGATAGACTTAGCTAAAATAATCTAGGTCATCTCTAAACAGCTAAACAAGCAACCAGCAATAACAAGCCCCAGAAGGAATACCCAGAGTTGCCACAATATATTATCTAAAATGTCCAGTTTCAAACAAAAAACATAAACACGCAAAGAAACAGGAAAGTATGACCCATACGCCAGAAAAAATGCAACAGAAATGGTCAGTGAGAGCAACCTGATGCCAAATTAAACAGACAACAACTTCAAAGTAGCCTTTATAAATATGTTCAAAGAACTAAAAGAAGCTGAGATTAAGAAATAAAAGGAGATATGATGACAATATCAAATGAAATGAAGTCCATCAATAAAGTAAAACAATTTTTTAAAAAGAACTAGTTAGAAACTCTAAGGTTGAAAAGTATAATAATTGAAATGAAAAATTTACTAGAAGGGTGACAGGAGATTCACAGTGGAATCACAGTAGATTTGAGGTGTCAGAAAAAAATAATGAGTTAGCGTGAAGGTAGAACAGTATGTATTATGCAATGTGAAGAGCAGAGAGAAAAAAAAAAGAGTGAAGATAAAAGTAGAGCCTCTGGAAAATGTGGGACACTGTTAAGTGCACCAATATATGCATGAGTGTGTTAGAGAGGGTGAAAAAAAGAAAACAACAGAAAAAAATTATTAAAGGAAATGATGGCTAGAAATTTCCAAAATTTATTGAAAAACACATCCAGAAAACTCAGCAAACTTCAAATACGATAAGTGCAAAGAGATCCACAAATAGACACATCACAATAAATATGCTGAAAGCCAAAGATAGGGGAAAATCTTGAAACCTTCAAGAGAAAAATGGTTCATTACTTACAGTGGAACCCCAATAAGATTAACACTCACTGCTTATCAGAAACAATTGTTGGCCAGAAGACGGTATGTTAACATTTTTAAAGTGCTGAAAGAAAAACAAAATGAAACAAAAATAAAGACAAAAAAAAAAAAAAAACTGTCAACGAATAAATTCTATACCTAGCAAAGCTGTCATTCAAACATGAAGGCAAAATAAAGACATTCCCAGATAAGCAAAAACTGTGCAAATGTGTTGCCAACAGACCACCATTACAAAAAATACTAAAGAATTCCTTCAGGCTGAAAGCAAGTGGCCCATGACAATAATGTGAATAAATAAATAAATAGCACCAGTAAAAGTAATTATGTAATTATAAAAGACATAAAAGTATAAAGGTATCTTTCTTCTCCTTTTTAAACCTATCTAATACTGAGTTTAAAAACCAATATGTATATAAAATATAAACATAATGAGCTATAGCACATAGAATCTAATCTATCTGCCAATAACAATACAAAGGATATGAATGGGAGCAAAGCCATATTAGGCTAAGAAAATGACTCCAAATGGCAATTTGAACCCATAGAAATAAAGAAAAAGAACCAGACAAAAATACAAACGTTAGTAAAACAATATCTATAAATATATTTGCTCTCCTTTCTTAGATTCTTTTTAAAAAGTCTTTTATAGTAATAATTATAATAATAATTATAACCAAAAATAGTCAGGTTTTTAAAATTTATAGATATAATATATATAACAATAATGCCACATAAGGGAGAAAAGAGAATAGAGCTATATAAGAGTAATGTTTCTATATTGCACTGGAATTAAGTTAGTATAAATATGAAGCTATTTCTGATAAGTTAAGATGTATATAGTAAACCTTAGAGCAAGAATTAAGGAAATAACAAAAAATAATTTTAAAAATTGAACTGCTACATTTGAAAATATTCACTTAATACAAAAGAAAGCAGTAAAAAAAAATAGAGGAACAAAAATACATGAGGCATATGTATTTTACAAAAAGTAAAATGGCAGATTTAAATCTATATCAATTATAACATTGAATATAACATAGATTAAAAATTTCGACAAAGGACAGAGTTTCTCTGACTAGATTGAAAAACAAGATCTGACTGTATGCTATCTAAAGGTGACACACTTTAGATACAAACAAATCGAAAATAAATGGTTGAAAAAAGATATGTAAACAGAACTACAAGAAAATTGAAGATTCTGTACTAATAACAGACAAAATGACTTTAGTTGTGGTAAAGAGGGGCCTTTTCTAATGATGAAAGGCTCTATCTGTCAGAAGGATATGGCAATTGTAGGTTAAGCATCTTTATTCCAAAAATTTGAAACCTGAAATATTCCAAAATCTGAAATCTTTTGGGCCAACATAATGCCATTCGTGGAAAATTCCACACCTGGCCTCATGTGATAGGCCATAATCAAAACATTGTCAAAACTTTGTTTCACGCACAAAATTATTTAAAATATTGTGTAAAATTACCTTTGGTCTATATGTATAAGGCATATATGAAACATAAATGATTTTGTGTTTAGACTTGGATCCCAGTCTCAAGATATGTCATTATGTATATGTAAATATTCCAAAATCTGAAACACTTCTGGTCCCAAGCATTTTGGATTAAAGGATACTCAACCAGTATATACATATGTGCAGTTAATAGCAGAAAACTAAAATACATGAAGCAAATACTGACAGAAATGAAATAAGAAATAGATAATTCAACAACATAGTTGGAAACTTCAATATTCTACTTTTAATAATGGCTAGAACCACTAGGCAGAAGGTCAACACAGATCTAGATTTTTATAATGCTAGACCTAATACATATCTATAGATAACACTCAACAACAGCAGACTACATTTATCTCGTGTGCATAAAACATTACTCAAAATAGAACATATACTAAGCCATAAAATAAGGCTCAATAAATTAAAAAAGATAAAAAATAATACAAAGTATGTTCTCTGTCCACAAAGGGATGAAATTAGATATTAACAACAAAGAAATATGGGGACCTCACAAATATGTGGAAATTAAGCAACACACTAATCAGTTTCAATGAAGATATCAAAAGATAAATTTTGATATAATTTTAGGTGAATAAAAAAAGGCCAGGCACGGTGGCTTACACCTGTAATCCCAGCACTTTGGGAGACCAAGATGGGTGGATCACTTGAGGTCAGGAGTTCGAGACCAGCCTGGCCAACATGGTAAAACCCCATCTCTACTAACCATACAAAAAATTAGCTGGGTGTGGTGGCACATGCTTGTAATCCCAGCTACTTGGGAGGCTGAGGCAGGAGAATTGCTTGAACCCAGGAGGTGGAGGGTGCAGTGACCCAAGATTGTGCCATGCCATTGCACTCCAGCTGAGTGATGACAGAAATTCTGTCTCAAAAAAAAAAAAAGAAGAAGAATATTACGTGATAGAGTAAAAGTAGTACTTAGAGGTAAATTTATACCGCAAATGACTGTATTTAAATATATCCTACCCTTCCATATTAAAACATTGGGAAAAGAAGAGTAAACTAAACCTAAAGCTAGCAGAAGCAAGAAAATAAATGTTAGAAAGGAAATTAATGAGATATAGAATAGAAAAACAGAGAAAAATAATGAAACCAAAAGCTGGTTCCCTGAAATGACTAATGAAATTGACAAACCTTTAGCTCAATTAACCAAGAGCAACAACAAAAAATACTCAAATTACTAGAATCAGAAATGGAAAACGAGACAAAACTACTCATCCTATATTGGGGGAACCCACCCTCAGTATTTCAGTGTAGGTTCTTTTTGTTTTCCATAAGTGTTGGCCAGCTGAGAAATAAAGAGAGACAGTATAAAGAGAGGAATTTTACAGCTGGGCTGCCAGGGGTGACATCACGTATCGGTAGGACCATGATGCCCGCCTGAGTCTCAGACCAGCAAGGTTTTATTAAGGGTTTCAAAAGGGGAGGGGGTATAAGAGCAGGGAGTAGGTACAAAGATCACATGCTTCAAGGGGCAAAAAGCAGAACCACTAATAAGGGTCTAACAAAGATCACATGCTTCTGAGGGAACAGGACAAAGGGCAAAAGCAGAACCACTGATAAGGGTCTGTGTTCAGCGATGCACGTATTGTCTTGATAAACATCTTAAACAATAGAAAACAGGGTTCGAGAGCAGAGAACTGGTCTGACCACAGATTTACCAGGACAGAGTTTTTCCCCACCCTAGTAAGCCTGAGGGTTCTGCAGGAGACCAGGGCTTTTCTCAGTCCTTATCTCAACTGCACAAGACAGACATTCCCAGAGCGGCCATTTATAGACCTCCCCCCAGGGTATTAATATTAATATTACTTTCCCTGGGTATTAATATTAATATTCCTTGCTGGGGAAATAATTTAGCTATATCTCTCCTACTTACATGTCCATTTATAGGCTCTCTACAAGAAGAAAAATATGGCGCTTTTTGCCCAACCCAGCAGGCAGTCAGACCTTATGGTTGTCGTCCCTTGTTCCATAAAAATTGCAGTTATTCTGTTCTTTTTCAAGGTGCACTGTTTTCTTATTGTTCAAACACATATGTTTTACAATCAATTTGTACAGTTAACACAATTATCACAGTGGTCCTGAGGTGACATACATCCTCAGCTTATGAAGATAATAAGATTAAGAGATTAAAGACAGGCATAAGAAATCATAAAAGTAATACTTGGGAACTAATAAATGTCCATATTAAGATGAAATCTTCACAATTTATGTTCCTCTGCCGCAGCTCCCTCCATTCGGGGTCCCTGACTTCCTGCAACATCCTAGAGAAATAAAGAGGATTACAAAAGGAATAATAAGAAGAACTGTATATTAAAGTATTAGACACCTTAGTTGAAATGGGCAAATTCCACTTTAGAAAGACACTGCAAATGACTGTATTAAAATAGATCCTAACCTTCTATATTAAGATATTGGGGAAAGGAGAATAAACTAAACCTAAAACAAGCAGAAGTGAGGAAATAAATATTAGAAAGGAAATTAATGAGATATTTTAGAAAGACTCTAACTACTAAAACTGATTCAAGAAAAAAAATAGACAATCTAAATTGACCTATAACAAGTAAAGAGATTGATTTAGTATAAACCAAACAACAACATAAAACTACTACCACAAATAAAAGTCCAGGCCCAAATGGCTTGTAGTGAATTCTACCAGACATTTTAAGAAGAATAACAATTTTTCACAAACTCTTTCCCCCAAAAAGAATACTTCTCAACTAATTTTATGAGTACAGTATTAGCCCAGCCAAGACTAACCAAACATATCATAAGAAAAAAAAATAGAGCCTCTTATGAATATGAATATAGGAATCCTCAATAAAATATTAGGAAACTGAATCCAACAAGGTATAAAAACTACATATATATACACACACACAACATGACCAAGCAAGGTTTATAACAGGAATGAGGTGTTGTTTAACATTCAAAAACCAATTAATGTGATACAAATAGATTTTCTTCAAAATGAAATGCTTTTTAAAAGTTGTATAATTTGTTTCTCTTAAATAATTAAATAACCAGGATACAGGATATAATGATAGTAACTGGTTAAGAAGATATTCTCTTTTGAATGGCTAATACCATTCAAAATAAAATGGCTAATACCATTCAAAAGAGAAAATATATCATCTTCAAATGAGAGTCTGTTATATTCTTTCATTATGTACTGGCATGTTCACTTTTTACTTATTCACTAATCTGTTAATTAATCCACTAATTCAGTCAAAGGTAATTGAGATCACTGAGTCAATCCATAAGGATCTCTAGACTACTTCTAATATATAATAGCAGTGTCACACTCTCAGAAAGCCTTCTGAAGGAGTGCGTGATCGTGTTAAGAAATGGTTTTATTGTTAGTATTCTGGATTAATTTCTGGTAGCTTCACTTGTTAATAATAATGCTAATATTTTAATTATTATTAAACTTATTTTCATGGATAAGGAAGTATGAAAACTACAAGGAAAGTAGAAGGTAGCCACCAACGATGAAATCAATAATGATATAAAATGCAAAAATGTGATAACAAACACCCTTGTTGAAACATGGGTGTTGTGTGTTAGTGTTAGACCAGTACCTTCTCTTTCATCTTAGTGGTGGAGGTGACAGATAGAGTGGCCTAAGGAACACTGAAGCTGACCACAGCTAACAAATTTTTGTAACTTTGTTTTTCCCATTAGTTAGTCCTTTAGTCATTGTAAAAACCATTGAATTTACAACAGAAACATTTGCCCTGTGAGACACACTCATGCTTTCTTTTAGTTAGAAAAATACATTATATAATACTGAATTTCCCTGAGAAAACAATAATGCAATTCAAAAGAAGAACATAGGCACCTTAAGGCTCTCACAGCCAGTGGTCAAAGAGCAAGATTATTTGAGACTGAAAGGTAATATCAATTTTTGTGGTAGAGTAATTTATAAGAAACCCCTCCCCTGCCATTATCCTTAGAATTGGAAAATAGCAGACAAAAAAATATTACTTTGGGAAAATCTTCGGTCAAACTTCAATTTCAAAATTCAGTTACAAATACTTCAGAACTGGGTCTTAGGATAATGCCTAAGGAGTATTTTTTTAAAATCAATTCAAGGAGAATAAGGATTAATTAAACCAATTGTTTGGCATAATTGAATTTTAATCATTTCAGTTCATTGTACTGGCTTCATATGTTTAGGTTTTGAATCCCATGTCACCATGGATACTTCTTTGTCTTTTTCCCTAATAATCAACCCATTATTGATTTCAGGACTTTAATTGGGTTGAAGAATTAGTACAAATATTAACTGTTCCATCCTGAAGAATGACGATTACTGTGAAAGGACTTTTTAATGTGTGCAAGAAATGATCATAATTTCTCTTTGATTTTTCTTTATGATAAAGAAAAAAACCCATAACAATAGTAATTATTAGAGAAGGTACTAATAATATATAATAGTTATATAATAATGGCAGAGTTAAGTTGAACACAATTTAGTAATCGTTTTGTTACACAAAATTTGTAAGATTCTTTTTTCTTTCCTAGAAAGTTTGTGTCTAAATTTTAAACATCAGACAAATTGTTTTTAATTTTAGTGATGATCAGAGGAAATTAATGAGAAGCGTTTGACTTTGCTTAGTGCAAATTATACTGGTTTTGGTTTGGTTTTTGTTTTGTTTGTTTAACATTTGACACATTCTAGGAAGTACGATTGTTTCGGTTACCTAAATTGTGTTTTATACTACATGAATGAACTTACCTAGGGAATGGAGTAGATGAAAAAGGGAGAGGAGGAAGGAAATCTCAAAGGGATATTTTTATTTCTACAACAAAATAGCGGACTTGTAGCTTTTCTATCAAAGAAAGAATAATAATTAATTATGGACCAGCAGCATGGACATGGGCATCTCCTGGGAGCTTGTTAGAAATACAGACTATTAGATACCACCACAGACTGACTGAATGTGCATTTTCACAAGATCATGTGATTCCTTTGCATATTCAAGTGTGAGTAGCCCTCGTAAGGTACCCCTCCCCTGCACTATCTAGAAGCACTTTCTTTATTTGTGGTATTCTGCTAGGTGGGGGATTCTACCCACCTAGCTCAGTGTTTACATTTGGATAAAAGGCTTTTAGCTTTAAGCTATGAAAGACGTTTATGTAATTTACAACATTATTGATTACAACATTATTGATTAAAAGCACCAGGAGCTCTAGTTCCATTAAAACTGAATCGTAGGTGTGGTATCTGTTTCACATGTAAGTAAGCCAGCTTTTTTCAGTTAACCAGTACAAAGTAATTTAAATGCTTTGGGTCTTGGATTTCATTTGTTGTTAGAAGGTCTGGGCCTAAAAGTTATTATGCAATTTTGAATGAATCTTATAGGGGATCAGTTTTTACAGACATTTGCCTCTCAAGACTGAGGATGCTATCTGCCCAAGGGGAGAGGGCATACTTTGGAAATTTTGGCATCTTTGGCTGAAAGGAATGTTTGTGGCCTGACTATGTTTACTCAGCCTGCCTGAGATGATTCTGTTAGTATTTTGATATAAACCCATTGTAGAGAAGATGAGTATTAAGGAAAATCCGTAAATTTTGCTTGCATCAGTTTGAGAATTTTGTATTCCACTATCATTGCCTGAGGACATTTGAAGAACTATTATATATTTAAATGATATAATAGTCCCTAAATGCAGAACCACAGAGAGTGTATTTACTTAAATATTCTGGACAAGTATTAGCAGATTGAATGATGTCACTATGAACTAAGCAGCTGCCAGCTTGAATCTGTTGATACAATTTGTGGTCACATTAAATAGTCAGTTTTATTCATTAAATGACAACTTCATCCTCCAAAAACTCATCTTGTTTGCAGTGTGATATGAATGGAGAAAAGCAGATAAAATGCAAATATCAGGGCTTTGTTCTTAGCAGTACAGTTTAAGCAATTTTCTCAGCACCCTGGTTTAATTTTCTTTCAAGGAATACCTACTATCTGTTGAACACTTTCCACCTGCCCAATATTCTAAACTTAATGAAACAACGTGGCAGTAATTTTTGCAAAAGGCAGCATTTTCTAATGAAAATGCTCTTCAGGTAAGGAACACCAGAAACACACTTTTAGTTGAACAAGTTGATTATTTATTGATAAAATGAAAGAGAATAAATCCCATGGAACCGTGGGACGTCTCAGTAATAGTATTGTTATGAGTGAATATTTGTGTTCCCCCAAAATTCATATGTTGAAGCCCTAATCTTGATGTAATTGTATTTGGAGATGGGGCCTTTGGGAGGTAATTAGACGAAGTCACGAAGATGTGGCCATGATGATGGGATCAGTGCCTTATACGAAGTGGTATGGGGCAGATTCCTCTTCCTCCCACCCCTGCCATATGTGGACAAAACGAGAAGGCAGCAGCCATCTACAAGTCAGGAAGTCACCCCTCACCACAAACAGACCATGGTAGCACCCTGACCTCAGACTTCCAGCCTCCAGAACTGTGAGAAAATAAATTCTACTGTTTAAGTCACCCATTCTATGGCATTTTGTATGGCAGCCTGAGCAGACCAATACAAGGGTTCTGGAAAGAATCTGTGACAGCATTTGAGCATTGGTGGGGTGACTTTTGGGAGGGTCCAAGAAAGCAGAGATTTGCTGTAGATTGGGTACTATCAAAAAGTTGGGACAATTCCATGACTGGGTATCTCAGTAAACAGAGAGGGCAGACAAGAAAGAGGATAAAGCTATTTTTTGTAAAGGAAGAGCAGGCACTCATATTAACCAGGAGATAGGGAGGTTGGGTATTTCATGGGGGACACAATGACCTTGATTTTGTCTATGCTGAGATAAAATTATAAACTGACCTTGTTTTGTCTCACTTTATCATGGTCTCAGAGTGACCTTTTCTATTATTGGTGTCATGTGAAATTGTTTATGTCCCACAGGGGAATAAGACGGCCTAACTGTGAGTACAAGGCCAGCTTCTTAACAACAGTGAAGCTCAGCCACATATGTCAGACTAGTTCCAGATATTACAGGCTGATTTCCTTTTCACTAGCTAGAAAATTGTTTTCTAGATGTTTTGGAATAATCATTCCTTCCGTAGTAAAATATATTTTATTGTAATAAAAGTATTTTTAATTTAGAGTCTTCATTCAATAAGCAAACATTACATAGATAACAGGACCATACATAGACTCTTGAAATTTCAGTTATGAAATAAAGCTTAAACAGCATCTAATTCAATCTCTCATTTGATACTGGTATCCTTTCTCTGACATTGCTGCCTAGGAATTGCCCAGTCTGTGTTGGAATAGTTCCAATAAAAGGAAGCACTCGCCTTCCTGAGAGAATTCATTCCGTAAGTTGAATAAGTTAGACTCTGATTCTTTGTGTATTTCACCTCTTGGCTTTATTTGTACCCCTGAAGCAACAGAGAACAAAACTAATGTTTTCCATAAGAAAGGCATTCTAACCAAGGAAAAAATAACTCACACAAACTAATTCAAAGAAAAAAGGTAAATTTTTTTAAAAAAAGGCTACAACAGGCAATATCGAAGACAATAAAAAGAAATTCCCATCACACTGAAACAAGGTAAGCCTCTTCCTCACATCTTCCAGAGTCATACCATCTCTCGTTTCTATTTTTCACTGAGTGTCCCTCCCATGTTTTCCTCCTTGCCAATCAGCATTCTGTTTCCTATTTTACTTATAACTTCAGCCAGCGGATTACTTGGGCTTATTGTGGTCCTAACTCCAACGGAAACTGAAATCCCAAATCTACAGGATATTTTATCTTAAGAGCTTATGAACTTACAAGCTTAAGTGACTCAGTCTTGGATTAGTTCAAATTTAAGGGTAAGAGAAATCTGCTTGGATCAGTTCAGCCTATGATTTTTCTTCCTCTAGGTCAGGTGTTCAGTCTTGTCTAATTGTTCTACTTCTTAAAATGCAGCTTTTGTAGACAAGGGCCAGCATTGTGTTCATTACAGAAACTATTCAAGGCTCAAATAGTTATTTGGAAATGTACCAGATTAGGGTAAAGGATGTGAAAATACAGGACCGTTTAAGAAACTGGTTCCTAAACTATGAAAAAAACTCACTCATAATATGAATATAAAATAAAACTACTCTGTAATGCTGTTTTTCACAGGCCTGTAAAATTGTTAAGGAGTAAAATGTTGGATATGTTAGATAATACAGCATATCAGAGACTGTGAGGAAGTAGACCTTTTTACACATTGCTAGTAGGAGTATATATTAGTACAATTTCTATGGAGATTAATTCGACAATGTGTTCGATTTAGATTTTCCTCACTAGGGACTGAATTAATTTATTAAGACGCAGTCATAGAATGAAAATCTGTGTAAAAATAATAAACATGGAAATACTTTACTTAGTGATATGGTGTTTCCACATAAAAAAAAAAAAAAAAAAGAAATCACACTTTCCTGGACCCTTCCCCCACCCCCAAAATATCCATTAAAGAAACTAGATTCTGCTACACTGACAGAAGAGGGCACCATTGAACTAAAAATTTTGTAAGCCACCACAGATCTACAAAATGGATTAGACAAAAGTGAATAAATCTATACAAATCTACTATCTACTATAACAAAATCAAAATCAAAATTTTCATCTGATAAAAATTTATCTTCAAAAAGCAGCATGAAGCTGAAGAAAAGTGTGTTAAAAAGCTCCAAACTTGATTTAGAATTCTTAAGCATTTGTTGATATGAAAACATTAAAGGCAAAGTGGACAAAAAGCTATAGAAATCAAAAGAGATTGACTCAACTCAGGAAAGAAATTCGAAAAAGGAGCAAATCATAAATATGAAGACTAAATTATAGAGTGCTCAAGGGAGGACAGACTGAAATGAAAATTTTATGATATATCCAAGTAGGAAAACAGAAAAGATGTTGAAAAGTGACACACAGAAAAATAAAATGGAACAGAAAAGAAGTGGCTGAAATGGAAGACAGGCAGAGAAGAAGACATATTAATTACAGTCTGTGGGTACACTAACATGTCAGAAATCATCACTAAAGAACTTATCCATGTAACCAAAAACCACCAGTCTCCCCAAAACTACCGAAATAATAATAATTGAAAAACTATAGTCCCTGAAGCAGAAAAGAAAACAATAGAAGAGGGCTAATATTTAAAACTTTAATTTGAGAACACTTTCCAGAGATAAATGAAGACTTGAATGTATGTATAGTAAGAGCTCAGTGGGTAGCTGGAAAAATCAACCTGGAATGGTGAACTTTGAGGCACATCCTAGTAAAACTATTAGATTTTGAAATCTAGAAAATAATTTTCTTAAGCCCTCCTACCAAAAATATTAAATGTTTTACAAGGAGGAAAACATAGACTAGAGTCAGACTTCTCCAAAACAACATACAAAATAAGAGAGCAATAGAGCAACTGTGCAGAGTGGGGAGTGTGGAACTAGGAAGAAATTTTGAACTGGAAATTCTGTATTCAGATCTTACAACAATAGGTAAAGTCTACTAGAGATGGTTTTTTTTTTTTTTTTTTTTTTCTAAATAAAGGGACAATTGGGAAAACTTCAGAAATGGGGTATATGGTAAACATCTATATTTCATCATAGATAGAAGATTAAAACAAATACGGGTACAAGGATATAAGTATAATGTAGATATATTACATGTTTTGACAATGTAATGATGCAAACAAAAGAGAGAGGATAAAAGAGAGATAAAGGTAAATAGGAAAGAGAAGCTCTTGGTAGAATATTTTATATGTGAGAGTTAAAGGATCATTAAAAACTGATAAATAAGAAGGTAACAGACAAGTGAAAAAATTATTTGCAATATATAGCCAAATAAAGGGCTAATATCCCTAATGTATAAAGAACTATTAAAAATTGAGAAGAAACACCAAAAGTTTGGTAGAAAAGATATGAACAATTCACAAAAAGAGATATAAAATTGACCCTTAAATATTTGAAAAGTTATTCAACCTCACTGATAATACAGAAGTGCAAATTGGAACTACAGAAATACATTTTTCATCTCTCAGATTGGAAAGAACTAAAACGAATGGCAACACATTTGTTGGCGAGGTCATGTGTAATCTGGCACTCTCATACTGACAACCTCAAACATGCCAGTTGGTACAGCCTTTGGAAAGGGAATTTGGCAGTATCTAGTAAAAGTATTTAGACATTTACCTTTCAATGCAGACACCTTTTCTAGGAATTTATTCTGAAGATTTTCATTCAACAATTCAAAAAAAAATGCATGCATAAAGTTGTTCACCACAGCATTGTTTGTAATCGCATAGGAAATAACCTAAATGCCTTTATGTAGGAGAGAAGTTGAGCAAATTAGAGACTGTTCATCCAATGCAGCACTATACAGCTTAAAAATAAGGAAGACCTCATTCTGATATAGAATAACTTGTAGTATACTGTTTTACAAATTTTTAGAAAGCAAAATGCAAAACAGCATCTAACACCTATAACTTTTATTTAAGAAAAAAGGGAGATAGAAATGTATACATATTTGGTTATTTGTGCAGAGAAAAACACAAGAAACATAAACTAAAACTAAAAAATAATGAGCTAGTTACCATCAGCGATGATTAGGAATATGAGAGAGAGAGAAGGAATGAGGTAGAATGCATGGGTTTGGGTAGAGAGAGTTCTCTAAGTATATGTATTTGTATAATTCTTACAGTACCAAGATGATGTTGCACATCCTAAAATAAATGAAGGAATGGATGAAATCAATAAGGTTGGGGGTGGGGAATGATGGAATACTAACAGGATAAATAAGGCTAATTGTATTTGAAATGAATAACATAACTCTACTGAATGGGGAGGGAGCAGACTCATTTACAGAGCTTTGAACATTGTATTTTTATTATATATCCTCAGGTTACAGACAAAAAGAACTTTAAGCAAACATTTATTCTAGTTAGTAGGTTTATTTTTCACAGGGTGTATTAATCTGTTGTCATGCTGCTAATAAAGGCATACCAGAGACTGGATAATTTATAAAGAAAAAGAGGTTTAATGAATTCACAGTTTCAGATGGCTGGGGAGGCCTCACAATCATGGTGAAAAGCAAATCATAGCAAAATCATGTCTTACATGGTGGCAGGCAAGAGAGCTTGTGCAGGGGAACTCCCATTTATAAAACCATCAGATCTCATGAGGCTTATTCACTACCCTGAGAATGGTATGAGGGAAAATGCCCCCATGATTTAATTATCTCCACCTGACCCAGCCCTTGACACATGGGGATTATTACAATTCAAGATGAGATTTGGGTGGGGACACAACCAAACCGTATCACAGGGGTATAAGTTAGCAATTCTGAAACTATTTAAAGTGTATTCTAGTATGGAGTGAATAATATATAGTAGTATATGAGACAAGTTTTTTTATTGTCAGAGAAGCAAGTTTCAGATACATAAAATGGAGACTAGAATTGCTAAGACCAGTTCAGTCAGGGAGACCCTAACCCAGTGGCACTAGAGGAATTAAAGAGACATACACACAAATATACAGGTGTAAAATGGGAAATCAGGGGTCTCACAGCCTTCAGAGCTGAGAGCCCTGAACAGAGATTTATCCACATATTTATTAACAGCAAGCCAGTCATTAGCATTGTTTCCATAGATATTCGATTAATGAAAAGTATCCCTTATGGGAAACGAAGAGATGGGCCGAAATAAAGGGGTAGGTCTGGCTAGTTATCTGCAGCAGGAGCATGTCGTTAAGGCACAGGTTGCTCATGCTATTGTTTGTGGTTTAAGAGTACCTTTAAGTGGTTTTCCACCCTGGGCAGACCAGGTGTTCCTTGCCCTGATTCTGGTAAACCCGCAACCTTCCAGCGTGGGCATTATGGCCATCATGAACATGTCACAGTGCTGCAGAGATTGTGTTTATGGCCAGTTTTGGGGAGCCTGTTCCCAACATGTCCCCCTTCTTTGATTTGCAAATCGATAAAAGCAAAGGCAGCTTTGTCACGGTGAGCTACTTCTTGCAGGAGTCAGGATCCACATCTGCAGACTATACAAAGACAAACAACACAGATTAAAAGCACAATCGTCATTGAGATTACAGAGCTTCCAAGTGTTTTTATCCATTTTAATGTGTTAATATCTGCTAATCTGTCTGCAGCTCCTGTAAGCACTCCAGTTCTTGGCATTAAGGTCAGGTGTGCCGGGGGTGCTTTAAATATTTGTTCTTTTAATTTTGCAATATCCAAAAACAAGTTTGTAGAGTGTCCTTCTAGATGCTTTTTTATTCTTTCCCAAATTTTGATCTAATTAAGAGCTATTAATAGTTTCCACAAATCCTTAGTTTAGCTCCTACAGCGGGCCATATAATTTGAGGTTGAGGTGCCACTATACCACCATGGTTCCAGATAATAGGAACTCTTGCCATACTTCTTGTCATTTCTACTATCTGAGCATTTTGTTCAGATGAGCTGAACATAGTCTGGCCATGGCACACAGACTAAGAGGTGCAATTCAAGCTAAACATCCTCTTAGGGGACCAATTAATAATGATTCCATAGGAATTGCTGTGCAGCACCTCTGCCTGTTTTGCAATGCAATCTTCCTAAACAAGTATGTTCATTTTTTCTGGCTGGGTTTAATTTTGTTTACAAATAGGTTTTTGAGGGTGGTATGCCTCAATTATAGGATCAGATTTATTATGGCAAGTACTGAGATCAGAAGACATGTGTAACTGTGTCATAGAGTGATTACATCTAGTCATTATTGCCAGCCAAGATTGATAAATATGCCCAATAAGTATAATTGTTCTCTGTGTCAGCCCTTATTGAAGGAATACTCATGGCAATAGTGATCACCGCTATCATAGCTACCATTGAATTACTCACTGTGACTGGTTGTCCCGCTTTCCTCAGGTTTTCTTCCACCATCTGTGACAGCTTCTTGATCTGTCCCCAGGTGGGTGGCTGTGTTCAACAGGTGTTGCTCGTGACAATTGTGGTCCTCTTCAGCGTCAGTCTCGACATGGCAACAACTGGGGGGTCCTCGGGATCCTCCCAGAATCTCTTCCTTGGCATCTGGCTCATCATAAGGTTTCATGTGTCTTGATGGTATCCAAATTGGCTGTTGATTTTGGCCTGGAGAAACAAACATAACCTCTACCCCAAGTTGTTATTTTACCTATTTCCCAACTTTTTGTTATTGGATCTCTCCACCAAACCAGTTGTTCGGCTTCTGTCTTTGCAGCTGGTTTCTGTAGATGCTGTTCAGCTGCTGATAACATCTGACCCTGGGCAGGCTCAAAGAATTTAAAGTTCATAATGTTAGATTCAATTGTGTATGAGCTGTCCCGCAATCCCTTTTTCTCCCCCTTTTTGTTTTTGTCATCAGTTGTTCATCTGTATGAAATTGTAACTGAGCATTTGCAATTAACTGTGTGGAATGAACCATGTTTGAAGAATCAGAAATCACATTAATAGGCGTATCAAAAGCAGTCAATATCTCAATTACAGCTACAAGCTCTGCTTTTTATAGAGCATTTGGAAAACTTTACCTTTTGATCCAGAATAAGAACTTTACCATTACTAGACCCATCTGTGAAACAATGAAAATGCTTAGCAGGCTGTAATGTAGGTTGTTTACCACAGGAATTATAAATGCAAACCATTCAGTCTTGCTCAGCTAAGGGGATAGTAAAGAAACAGTCTTTCAAATCTATGACTATTAAAGGCCAATTTTTTGGAATTATAGCAGGAGAAGGCAATCCTGGCTGTAATGCTCCCATAGGTTGTATAAGTGAATTGATGGCTCTTAAGTCAGTTAACAGTCTCCATTTACATGATTTTTTCTTAATTACAAAAACTGGAGGATTCCAAGGGGAAAATGTTGGAGCTATGTGCCCATTTTCTAATCGTTCAGTAACTAATTTCTCTAAAAACTCCAGTTTCTCTTCACTTAGCGGCCATTGTTCTATCCAAATTGGCTTATCTGTTAACCATTTTAAAGGTATAGGTTCTGGAGGCTTAACAATGGCCACCATCAAAAATGATATCCTAGTCTTTGGCAGGAATTTTGTTTTTCCTCTTGAAGTGGTTCTTTCAAAGCTTGCAATTTTTTTTCTAGCCCAATACCAGGAATATACCCCATTTCATGCATCATATGTTGACTTTGAGGGCTATATAATTGTTCTGGAATTAGAACTTGTGCTCCCCATTGTTGTAATAATTCTTTACCCCATAAATTTATAGGTACAGAAGTTATAATTGGTTGAATAGTCCCAGGTTGTCCATCGGGCCCTTCACAATGCAAAATATAACTACTTTGATATACTTCAGGGGCTTTCCCAACTCCAACTATGTTAAATTGAGTGGGTTGAATTGGCCACACTGACAGCCAGTGCTGTAGAGAAATGATTGAAATGTTTGCTCCTGTATCTACCAAACCGTTAAATTTTTTTCCCTGAATAGTTATTTCACAGATAAGACATTTATCAGTAATTTGATTTACCCAATAAGCTGCTTTGTCTTGTTTAGTTGTGCTTCCAAATCCTCCTGTTCATTTAGTTTCACTTTTCCCCATTCCCACATACAGCACAATGAGGAGCTGTGCTATGCGCTCTCCTGGCTCTGCTTTCCAAGGAACAGAAGTAGATATAGCAATTTCAATTTCCCCATTGTAATCTGAGTCGATGACTCCTGTATGTATTTGTACCCCTTTTAAACTTAAACTAGACCTTCCCAGAAGTAATCCTATTGTACCCACTGGCAAGGGTCCACAGACTCCTGCTGGGACCTTTTGTGGGGGTTCCCCAGGCAGAAGGCTCACAGCTTTTGTGCAGCATAAATCTACTGCAGCACTACGGCTGTGGCGGGGGACAGACATTGTACAGGGGTGAGGGAATGGCCTGAACTGGTAATGCCCCAGTTCACAATGGGGCCTGGGACGGGCCCCTCATGGCATTTCCCGAAATCAGGTTCCCATCTTTATCAAACTTAGAGACACTGATTAGCCCAAAGTTTTCCTTTTTTACATTTTGGACATATTTCAGGATCAGCAGTTTTCCTTTTTCCCGTATCTGGTAGCCTGACTCGCTGATTTTTTTCTACATTCTTTTTTAGCATGACCATGCTTTCCACAGTTAAAACAAGCTCCAGGAAATGGAGTATTTCCTTTATCCACTCTCAGTCCTGCCATTGCCTGTGCCAACAAAGTAGCTTTCTGCAGATTACCTCCAATACCATCACAGGCATTGATGTAATCAACTAAATGTGCTTTCCCTCTGATAGGTCGCAGAGCAGCCTGGCAATTGGGATTAGCATTGTCAAAAGCTAATAACTGCAGCACTGTATCCTGAGCAGCTGAATCTGCAATCACTTTTTTTTAGAGACTCCTGTAACCGAGCTATAAAATCCACGTATGGTTCTTTTGGTCCTTGTTTTTATAGCACTAAAGGAAGGGTATTGTTCTCCACATGAAGTGATTTTTTCCCAAGCTCTAATGCATACTCCTCTAAGCTGTTCTATGGCATCATCCTTCATGACCACTTGTGCATCTAAATCAGCCCAGCCCTAAACCCCCAAAAGTTGGTCTGCAGTTATATTAATTTGAGGTTGGGCCTGGGCATTGTGAGCAGCCTGAATGGAAGCTTCATGTGCCCACCAAGTTTCAAATTGTTAAGAACTGAGCAGGAGTTAGACAAGCTCGAGTAAGAGCATCCCAGTCAGTAGGAATCATCTGACTGGAAATAGTAACATTCTTTAACAGTCCCATTACAAAAGGAGAACCTGGTCCATACTGATTTATAGCTTGTTTAAATTCTTTGAGTAATTTAAAAGGAAAAGGCTCAAATGTAGATATAATATTTCCATGTTGATCTGGGGGGTATATTCTAACAGGGAACTGCCAAGCCTCTAAATCACCCTTTCGTCTAGCTTGCTGAATTCCTGCCTGAATAGAACTAAGAGCAGTCACTTGAGGCGCTGCTCGAATGGTCACTGGGGCAACTACTTTTCGCCCAGTGTCCTCTGGAAAAGACAGATCTGGAGGATCTTTTTCTTCAAAATAATAATGAGGGGGAACAGAAGGGTAGGGCTGAACCTCTTCCTTCTTTGCCCCTTAGCTTTAGCTGGCAAACAAACCTGCTCTGTAACCTCTTCTGTTACTTCATTATACCCGCCTTCCTCCTCATCATCAGTGTGAAAAAGTTCCAAGGTAGAACGAACCACAACCCACACTTGTCCCATTGTTACCCTGATGCTTTCAAGCTCCCCTTCTTACTCACCACAGGGATTACTGTAAGAGTACTCGGGTGTCCTCCAGCTTGGTTCCACATTCTCCAACCATTGCTCCGGTGACCCTTTGACCTGGATTCGAGCCCCCGCTTACCGGCGCCACTTGCTGAGACCAGCTCAGTCAGGGAGACCCTAACCCAGCAGTGCTAGAGGAATTAAAGACACACACACACACAAATATAGAGGTGTAAAATGGGAAATCAGGGATCTCACAGCTTTCAGAGCTGAGAGCCCTGAACAGAGATTTACCCTCGTATTTATTAACAGCAAGCCAGTCATTAGCATTGTTTCCATAGATATTTGATTAACTAAAAGTATTCATTATGGGAAACAAAGGGATGGGCTGAAATAAAGGGGTAGGTCTGGCTAGTTATCTGCAGCAGGAGCGTGTCGTTAAGACACAGATCGCTCATGCTCTTGTTTGTGGTTTTAAGAACGCCTTTAAGCGGTTTTCCACCCTGGGCGGGCCAGGTGTTCCTTGCCCTAATTCCGGTAAACCTGCAACCTTCCAGCGTGGGCATCATGGCCATCATGAACATGTCACAGTGCTGCAGAGATTTTGTTTATGGCCAGTTTTGGGGGCCAGTTTATGGCCAGATTTTGGGAGGCATGTTCCCAACAAGAATGAAGCTTTTGATGTTACATTAGAATTTGAGATGCCATTATGAACTCATGGCTTCAAAATATATAATAAAATATATGTAAATAGAAACAGATCTGTGTGTGTGTGTGTGCGCGTGTGTGCATGTGTTCTATCTTTGTCCACCAAGATAACCTAGAAACAATTCTCCCTAATACCATTGAGCATCCCTGCCATCCAGACAGTAGTTTCTAAATACCATTGTTTACAAAAAGGAATAGGGGTTCCTTAGAAAAAAATGACTGGTTCCAGGGCTGGTGTAGAGAAAATTCAAGTTCAATTAGAACATCTTTTTGTGTGCTAGTAACTAAGGAAGTGATCAAATAGTGATAGAGACATGACAAAAAGGCATAGGAACTGGTTTAAAGGGTCCTCACTGAGAAAATTTTGGACAATTGAATGTCAAAATAAATAATGATAGATTAAAAGTCATGAGTTTTTTATATAAACATATAAATGAATATAAATGGGGTAAAGGAACACTCTGTCTAATAGTAAAATATTAAGTAGTAAATGTAGATGAATGATGGAATTAGAAAAAAATATTGAAACACCCACCGTAGTAATAAATGTTTCAGTCAAGAATCATCAATCAGAGAGTGGAAATATGCTGATGAGAAACAAAGTTTTACTTAATCTCAAAGTATCACCCTATAAGATACTTATTAATTACAAAAGGAAAAATAATAACTTTATCATGGACAAACTTTCAGACACTATCATAGCCAAATAATAAAAGTCAGCGTTGTTAGTGATAGGACAAATGTCGTGTACCTCCAGCTATGATGTACCTAGAAGACACATATTTTCTGTTATTCCTGCCGAAAGTGAAAATGTGAATCTATACTTGAAGAAATGTCAGACAAATCTAAATTGAGGGATAGTCTACAAAATATCAAGGTTATTAAAGACTGAGACATTGTTCTAGAATAAAGGAGACCTGACAACTAAATCTAATATATAATCTTGAATTGGATCCTGGGCAAGTAAAAAATTATAGTTCTATAAAAGACATTAGTGAGACAGTTTGTTACATTTGAATAAGAGCTATAGATTAGATAATATTGTATCAGTATTAATTTTCTGATTTGGTAATTCCACTGTGGTTATGTCTGAGAATGTCCTTGACTTTGTGATACATACACTGACATATTTAGGGGTAAAGCAGCAATATGTCTGCTAAGGGAGGGTAGCTGGGGAGGCAATGATAGCACAGATGTAGTAAGATGTTTACATTTGGGGAGTCTGGGTGAAGGATATGCAGAAATTCTTTGTACTATTTTTGTAATGTCTAAGTCTGAAATTATTTCTAAATATAAAAATATAAATTTAAGATATGTAGAAATCAAAATATTATAATTTACTGTCAAAAGCAAGGTTAAAATTCCACTTTAGGAATTTTGCTAAAGTATAAGTAAATTGAAGTATGTTATGGGCCAGGCATGGTGACTCACACCTGTAATCCCGGCACTTTGGGAGGCCAAGGCTGGTGGATCACTTGAGGTCAGGAGTTCGAGACCAGTCTGGCCAACATGGTGAAACCCCGTGTCCACTAAAAATACAAAAATTAGCCCAGCGTGGTGGCATACGCCTGTAAGCCCAGCTACTAGGGAGGCTGAGGCAGGAGAATTGCTTGAACCCAGAAGGTGGAAGTTGCAATGAGCCGAGATCGTGCCACTGTACTCCAGCCCAGGTGACAAGAGTAAGACTCTGTCTCAAAAAAAAAAAAAAGAAAAAGAAAAAAAAGAAAGATATGTATATCTGATTTTCAGGTGTTTTAAAACTCTAGTTTGTCCACTTATTTGTTAATTCATCAAAATGGTATGAGCTGTACTAAATGGTAGGTGCTGCACTTAAAGATATAATCAAGCTAGAAAAATCTCTTAGCACTCATAGATCTTACATTTGTAAAGCAATGACGTGTTATGGGAGACAAAAACAACAAATGTAATAATTACTATGAGGTATATTGTTATGAGTAAAGTAAAATAAGATGGTGTGATAGTGGGAGTCACAGAGGTGTATGTGTGGAGTTGGTCAGGAAAGATCTTTCTGAGAGAGTAGCATTTGTTATACTTGAATAATGAGAAAGAGCCAATAACTTGAACCGCCAGGAGAAAACCTCATAAAGGAATGTCTTAAATTTATAATAGAGGTAAAGTTGAACACCACATTAGCAACCATTTGGCCTACAGGAATAATATGAAGCTTAATGCGAGCTAGAAAATTGCTTCATAAGTTACTGAAACATAAGAGACATGGAATATCATTGGAAATAAAATTAATATTTATGGGATCTGTTCTTTTTATCACTATGTAGCTAGATCTTATACTGTACAAATCACTGAAATTCCCTGGCTCTCAACTGTATCTGTAATAAAGTCTATGAGTAGATAATATTTATAATTTTATAATCTTATAAATTCTCACTATGCTTGATTTTACAATATAATTACTTAAGTATACATATATATAAAAGAAAATTAAAGTCGATAATAAAGAATAAATGATGTTTTACAGATTGTCCGTTATCTGTACTCTCTGAGCTAGACCATACTTTGACTTTTAACAACAGAAAGGGGATAGTTCCAGGACACCAAGAAACAGAAATTTGTCAAGGAGTTTTACAAACTCCTATTAAATTCAATATTCAAACAGTACTTCAAACTTCAACAACACTTTTCCCTTTTCACTTTTTAATTTTAATTTTAATTTTAATTTTTTTGAAGACAGGGTCTGTCTCTGTCACCCAGGCTGGAATGCAGTGGCTTGATCTTGGCTCATTGCAACCTCTGCTTTCCGAGTTCAAGCAATCCTCCCACCTCAGTCTCCCAAATAGCTGGGACTAGAGGCACACGCCATAGCACCCAGCTAATTTTTTGTATTTTTTGTAGAGATGGGGTTTCACCATGTTGCCCAGGCTGGTCTTGAACTCCTGAGCTCGAACTGTCTGCCTGTCTGGGCCTCCCAAAGTGCTGTGGTTACAGATATGAACCACTGCACCCAGCCCCTTTTCACTCTTAATTGATAACTTTATATCTTATTTCACTGAAAAAAATATATAATCAGATTTGACTCTCTCTAGTCTTCTAACAGCAAATGTACCAACTTATTCACATCTGTCCCAGTATTTTCTGCTTTAAGTCCTGTTACAGTGAATGCATTTTCCCTGCTTCTATCTAAGGTGAAAGCATGTATGTATGCACTGAATTCCATGCTCTGCAGCTATTATTCTCCTTCTCTTTCTTACATCGTTAATTATTCCTTCCAGCCTAGATATTCCTGTCAGTACATACAAAACAGTGGCTAGCAGAGAGCAAGTGTTAGTTAACCTAACAATAATAATAACCCATCAATTCCCATGGCTTTAGAAATCATCAATATTCTGATACATCTAACATTGTATCTTAGCACAGGACTTCTGTACTTTTGAATCGTATATCCAAATCCACTAAACACTTCCAATTGGATGTGCAATAGCTACCAAAACAACAACAACAAACTTAAAATGTCCAAAATTGAATCTTGGTTCTTACTCTCCAACCAGCTCCTTTTGTAATTTCCCTCATCTCAGTAAATCACATCTCCATTCTTCTAGTTGCTTTGGTCAAAAATTTTGAAGTCATTTTTGACTTTTCTGTTATTTTCTCATATTCCAAATCCAAATCATCAGCATCTCTTCTTGTGAGCTCCTCTTTGAAACTTAATGAAACTTACCACAATGCTATAAAGTCATGTGCAAAGACTTCAGTTTAAAAATGTGCATCATGTTATTGGAACGTAAATGAAATGGCAGAGAGCAGCCTTCAGTTAGCAGGTTGGAGGCTCTAGGGTCCTGCCGCAATCCAGTCCATCTTTGTCTTTACTGTGGCTTGATACTACCTGTTGGTAGTTTTCTATTTCAGTTTAGATATCCATGGGGACCATTCTGGAATCTCAGTTTATGGGGAACTTTCAAGGACAGTAGCAGCAGTTCCAGTAATCTCTTGTTGCCTGTTTTATTGAATCTCATACCAACAGAATAGGCCAAGAGACTATTTGGGATTCAGAGACTCACCCTTTGCCTCTTGACTTCTCAAAGCTGATTACTATTTGTCGGTCTTGGTTCACTCCTTTCTCCATGTTTCCCCAATTTCTCTAAAAGATAAGAACTTTAGCCTACTCCTTTTGAGAACAGAGGGCTTATGCAGAGGCTGGGAGGCAGTTATCAAACAATTTATATATCTGAAGTCCAATCACTTACTTCCACTCCTATTTCCCTGATCCTAGCTAATATCATCTCATACCTTGATTGTTGCACTACCTTTCTGATTGACGCTGTTGCTTTTACTATTGCTTTCCTGTAAACTACTCTTAACACTGGAGTCATAGTGAGCTTAAGTCAGATCATGTGACTCTTCTGTTCAAAAGCCATTAATCTTTCCATCTCTTCAAGAGTAAAAGCATAAGTCTTCACAGTGATCTGCCCCTCTGTCCCACTGCTGCTCCAACCTCACCTTCTTCACTCTCTACTTCGAAAACCTCTGAAGGACTCTTCTGCACAAGAGCATTTATACTCACTGATTACTCTGCCTGAAATATACTTCTTTCAGATGTTCTTCCCTTACCTACTTTTAGATTTATGCTCAGTATCACTTATCAGAGTTTTTTCACTGGCCACCTGTTATATAATACTCCTCCTACCAGTTGCTCTTTTTCCCTATATTAGTTATTATTGAATAACAAATTACCCCAGACTCAGAAGTTTAAATCAATAAATATGTATTGTCTCTATTTCTGTGGATCAAAAATTTAGTAGCGACTTAGCTGAGTGATTCTGTTTAGGCCCTCTAGTCATGTTGAAAGCAAGAGGTCAGCTGAAGAAACGCCATCAGAAGTCATGAGTGGGGCTGAAAGATTCACTTCCAAGGTATCTCACTCACATGCCTGGAAAGTTGATGCTAGTTTTTGGCTGGAGGTCTAAGCTTTTCCCCATGTTGATCTTTCCATAGGACTGCACATGATATATGGGCTCCCACCAACATGAGTGATCTGAGGCTGGAGGAAAGGGAAAACTCAATATTCTTTATGACCTAGCCCTTATCATTTCTGCAAAACTCCATTGGTTACATAGGTCATCTCTATTCAGTGTAGCAGAGGACTACACAAAGGCACGCATACCAACAGGCAAGAATCACTGAGGACCATTTGAGAAGCTGACTTCCAAATCCTTCATATTCTACTTCATTTGTCTACATAGTTCTTAATTTCAACTAACCTATTATATATTTATTTTTAATTTGTGATTTATTTGCTTTTCCTCATTTGTCTCCTTTATGCCCAGCACCTAGAAATTTTTTATTTGAATTCAGTATTATCAATACCGCAATCAGGTTTTTGTTTGAAAATAGAAAATATCCATAGTTGGATAACTTTGTTAGGATAATTATACAGGGATTAAGTAATAGAAGAATGTTCATGCAATCTACACCTAAAACTCTGTAGGAAATACTTTGCTACTCCTTCATCAATGTAGAATACAGACCTGGAAACTGCCAAAAATATAGTGACATTGACTTTTACTTCCTCCGTACTGTATTCCCAAGCTCCTTCCAAATAATATTCTCTTATGCTTTATTAACAAAGAGAAATGGATTTTTAAATCTTGTCAACCTTAGTAGATCTCCCCCATTAATAGGGTTATTTTGAGGATTAAGTCAGTCTTATGAATATTAGGAGACTATCTCTGGGTGACTATTATGTCTTCAACTTCTTTGAAGAAATTGGATTCAATTTTGGAATGTTAAGGTTTTTGGTAGCTGCTACACGTTCATGTGATCCTAGGTGGTTTATCAGAATATTAAGTTGTAGGCATAGGCTTTTGATATGGCCTGGCCTGAAATCCCTGCCCAATAAGGACAATAGTAATAAACTGAACCAGTAAAATTTTCTGTCTCGGGACTGGGAGTCACGCTTCCTTAGGAGGATGCATCAGATCTCTCTCAAGATTTCTGCATTGACTTTCTCAAAGAAATCTCCACTGATGCTGCTGTTTAGCCGCACTCCTGCCCTCCCTGTCACTGAACTATATAACCTCTAAGCTTCATTCCAGCAATAAGTTCTTTGTTATTTAATGAGAATCAAAAGTTTAATGTAGGCTGGGTGTGGTGGCTCACACCTGTAATCCTAGCACTTTGGGAGGCCAAGGCAGGAGGATCACTTGAGCTCAAGAGTTCAAGACCAGCCTGGGCAACATAGTGAAATTTTGTCTCTATATATTTAAAAGAAAAAATTTGAAAAAAGTTTAATGTGGTCCAAAATAACCTGACTTCAAGATTTTAGTAAAGATTGTTTCCTGGTGAGAAATACATAGTTAAGAAAAAAATAAATATAAAAGAAAAATGAAATATATACCTGGAGGTAGCTTGCCTACTATGGAGTGTCTATATAGTATTTTATGGATCTGCCTCTTCTCTAGAAGGTGAGCATCTTAAGGGCAGAAGCTAGGATTTACTAATGAGATATGTGCCTACATAGTGTTAGGGCTGACTCAACATATCTCTTGGCAAGAGAATCTGGGAGCCAGTGGAATTCTCCCCTCAGCAGCTGGGTTCTCCAGCCTGTAGCAGGTAATGGAGAGCTTGATGGGATGCAAATGAAACAGTACGAGCTTGGTTAGTTTTTCAGAATGAGTGGGGGCTGAGAGGCTACAATATCGTTCATTGATGCTAGTTTGAAATGCATGTTAATGTGCTGATTCACAGCAAAGATAAGTTTGGCTTTATAAATAGTCTTTCTCTCTCCCAGCAAATAGGCTAGAAAAGATGATTCTCTGACAGGAATGATACTCAGGACTAGGGCCTCCTAAATGAAGGGGCCTATTTAGTTAATTATGCGGCCAATCTGTGAATGTGTTGCTAGAGGCTTGGAAATGAACACTTTCCCTTGTACTAAAGGAGCAGTAGATGATGGTTTCAGCCAACTTCAGCTCTGTCTATGAAGAGCCCACACTTCCCTGGAAAAGCAGCCCAACTGTTAGGTCTCTTTAATAATTAGAGAAGTCACTTGTTGGTCAGAGTTGACAAGAAAAAGTAGGGAGCAAATAAGGGTAATTTTTTTCATCTCTTTCATTAGAGAATGTTCGTGTATATATGTACGTTCTGGGTTGAGAGTCAGAATCACGTTCTGAGTGAGGCATTGGGGGGGTTCTACTTCAAGAACTCTGAAATTAGCTCAGAGTTCATCGTATGACACTCTAGTTCTGTCTTCTGTTCAGAAACTTTTAGAGGAAATAATACAAACAAAAATTTCTACAAGACTTAATGTGTTCTAAAAAATTCTACATTTGGAACACATGAAATCAATGCAAGGAATTAAACTGTTTTGTACAGTATCTAGTCATTTATTTCTTTTACTCAATACTTATCTCTTAGTCCATTTGGACTGCTTTAAAAAAATGCCATGAACTGAGTAGCTTATAAGCAACAGAAATTTATTTCTCACAGTTTTGGAGGCAAGGAAGTCTGAGATCAAGGTGCCAGCAGATTCAATGTCTGATGAGGGTCTGCCATCTGGTTCATAGGTGATTTCTTCTATCTATGTCTTCATACGGCAGAAGTGCAAGGAAACTCTTTGGAACCTCAAATATAAGTGCACAAATCCCACTCATGAGATCTTAACCCTCATGACCTTATCACTTCCCTAAAGACACTACTTCCAAATGCCATAATAGTGATGATTAGGTTTCAACATATGATTTTGGGGGACACAAACCCTCAGGCCATAGCAACTTATGAGGTGTGATAAGAAGCTCTACTGGTCCTGTATCCAGTTCCCAATTTCTATCAATTTTGTTTCCTGAGGTCAAAAAATATGAGTGTTTGTATTCTGGTTACATATTTATATAACCTCAGAGTGTTTATTTGTAAATTGGTAACTACTTCATAGGCATGTTGTAAAGAAATAAATGTGTTAATACATGTTAGATCAGTGGCTGCATACAATAAGTGATTTTTTAAAGTTAGCCAATTATCTCTTGAACCTGTCTGATCTTTGTTTTCCTTGTTTCCTTACCTTAATCTAGGATATTATCCTTTTTCTGGATTGCAATTCTCTCCACTAACCTCCTAGCCTCCAGTATTTCTCCTCTAAGATCCCTTTTCTACATAGCTACCAGGGTAATTTTTCTGAAATTCAAATATTACCATGTAACTCTCTTGGTTATATTCAAACTCCCCATCACAGCATGTTACAAGGCATCTCTCTCTCTAACCTTAATCTTCTATCTATTCTTCCCATTTTTCTCTTTCACAATACTGAAAGCATTTCAGTAACCCCATTATAACAGACTCTCTTTTGCTTCCATTATTCCCATATATTCTTTTCCTTCTTGCTTAGCTGATGGGCATCCTTCAGATTCCTTCTTAGGATTCCCCTTCTATTGATAGTCTTCTGCAAGCTTCCTTAATCTGTGACTGAGCTAATTACTTATTCCTCTGTATTTTTTCTAATTATCGATTATATTTTTTTCTAGTTTCACATACAGTATTGTGGCTGCACATGAGAGTAGGATAGTTGTTTTAGTAAGTATCCAAGTAGGCGACTGCACACTCTTCACAGGTGAAGGGCATACTATTTGCTTAGAAAAGCAGTTGTCTGAAATTAGAGATCCAAACCTCACTTATATTAAAATAGCTGTGATTCTGTGATGTGTAGTCTCTGAAAGGGGAACAATCACAGAAATATTTATTTATACCCTATGATGTTTAGAAGTGTGATTTAAAGTGGCTATTGTGAACTATGGAATTCGAGAAGGTAAAGCTAGTAAAAAAGTGGAATAGGATCTTTTGTTTGACTGAGAATATTCAAATAATAGAGACTTTTGGTTGCACTCCAATTCCATTTGTCTCTTCTTTCTGAGTATATGTAATTAAAGTCCTATAAGAAGATGATTAGGAAGGATCATAGAAAAATATTTGAAGAAATGTTGGGGGGCATTTAAAAAATGTGATGGAAATTGAAAGCAAGCTCAACAAAATGCAAGTGGAAAAAAATTGCAGGACATCATAATCAAACTGCTCAAAGCCAGTGATGAAGAGAAAACCTTAAAAGTAAAAAGAGGGAAAATGACATGTTATGTAATAAGGAACAGAAATGAGAGTGACAACAGATTTCACATGGGAAACAATGCATGTCAGAAAACAGTGGAGTGATATTTTTAAGGTACTGAAAGAATAAAAAACTACAAAGCAAGAATTGTAGAGCCAACACAAATATCTATCAATAATGAAAAAGAAATGACTATTTCAGACATAAAAAGCTAAAGTACAACAGACAATATCTGCAAAACAGACAAGATCAAAAGAAATCCAGATAGAAGTAAAATGAGAGCAGATAGAAATCTAGCTATGCAAAAGATAGAAGACCACTGGAAATGTTAAATATGAGGGTAAGTATAAAAACATTTGTCTTATTTTAAAAATGAATTTAAAAAATAATATACTATTTAAAACAATGATAATAACAATATAAGTTTATAACACATGTAGAAGTAAAATGTGTAGTGATAGTACAAAGGCCAGAATAGTATACTGCTGTAAAATTCCTTTACTATGAAGATGTGGTGTAATATTAACTGAATGTTGACTATAATAATGTAAAGATCTATACTATAAACCCTAAATCAACTGCTAAAGGAACAAAAGAAAAATTTACATATAGCCAATGGTGTAGATAACATAGAATCATAAAATATTCAGTTAATCCAAAATAAGGCAAAAGTGGGAAATAAAAAAGTATGGACAAATTGAAATCAAATAGCAAGATGGCAACCTCTAAGCTAATACACAATAATCACATTAAATGTAAATGGTCTAATCAGCCCAATTTAAAAGGCAAATATTGTCAGATTGATAAAAGTGAGACCCAATTATATACTGTCTGTGAGAAACCAACTTTAAATATAAAGACATGTGTAGGTTAAAAGTAAAAGACTGGAGGGCAGTATATTATGCCTACATTAATCTAAGAAAGCTAGAGTGGCTATATTAATACCAGGCAAAGTAAATGCCATGTGCTATTTCTAGAGCTAAAGAAGGTCATTTCATAATGATAAGTCAATTCATACAGAGTACATAACAAAGCTAAATATTTATGCAACTAATAACAGATATTTTTAAAATATGAAGCAAATATTGATATAACTGAAAAAATATACACAGCCACAATATTAATCAGAGACTACAACATCCTCGTCTCAATACTTGATAGAACAAGGAGAAGTAAAATAACAAAATAGAAGACTTGAAACAACACTACCCCCATCTTGACTTCACTGACATTTTTAGAAGTCTCCACTCAACAATATGGGCAAATGTTATTTACAAGTGCACACAGAACATTTACTGAAATAGACCATATTCTTCACTCTCTAAAAATGTCTCAAAGTATTCAAAAGGATTTAAATTATATAAAGTGTGGAATCTGACTGCAAGGGAATCACAGTAGAAATCAGTAACAGAAAAGTATTTGGAAAATTTTCAAGGATTTGAAAACTAAGCAGGATCTTTTTAAATAACACATTGGCCAAAGAAGAGTTTATAAGGAAAATTAAAAAATATTTTGACTTGACTGAAAACGAACACATGGCATATCATAATTTGTGTGATACAGCTAAGTCGGTGCTTTGAGGAAAATTTATTACATGAAACACATATTAGAAAAAAGAACTTTCATTTCAATGCCCTAAGCTTCTACCTTAAGAAACAAAAATATAAGAGTTAGTTATGCCCTGCAAAAAAGTAATGGAAAAAAATCATAAGTGCAGAAATAAATAAAATAGAACTAAGGAAAACAGAGAAAATTTGTAGCCCAAAACCAAAATTTGATTAGAGAAAATCAATGACGTTATCAAATCTCTAGCTACATTGATCAAATAAATAAAGAGAAAAGACACAAATTACCAATATCAGGAAAGAGAGGGTCATCTCTATAAATCTTATAGACTTTAAAAGAATATGGGGCTATTAAAGCAACTTTATGAATATACTTGATAATTAGATGAAATGGGATATTTCCTTGAAAGACAAAAATTGCCAAAGTCCCTCAAGAGAATAGATAACCTGAATAGGCCTATATTTTTTAAAAACACTGAATTTATATTTAGATATATTTATACAGACAAGACACAGACACACAAACACATGCACAAATAAATAAATGCCAAGCTCAGAAAATTTCACTGATGAATTCTACATTAAAGAAGGAAACAATAGCAATTTTACACAAATGTCTCAAGAAAACCAAAGAGGGAATATTTCTCAACTCATTCCATGAGTTCAGCCCTTCCCTAATACCAAAACTAGACAAAGGTATTACAATAAAAGAAAACTTCTGACCAATATCTCACATTAACACAGATTTAAAAATTAAAAATTTTAGCAAATGGAATATAACAATATATTGAAAAGTTAATGCATCATAATCGAGAAAGGTTTATCCCAAGAAGGCATGATTGGTTTAGTATTTGAAAGTTAATCAATGTAATCTACCATATTAACATTTTAAAAGTAAAAAATTGTATGATCATCAGAATAGATGTAGAAAATGCATTTGACAGATTCCAAATTCATTCCTGACAGAATTCTCAGCAATCTAGAAATAGAACATTTCTCAACCTAATAAAGGACATATATGTGCTCCCACTCAGACAGTCAGCACAGCATGTGGAAACTCACATCGGGAACTTTTGCTCCAAATCCTACCACAGGAACATACCAGGAAACCCAAAAGAATTCACAGGCTGTTTGAAAGAAGTGGCTTGTCACTGCAAACTCCATGAGACAGCCAAAACACTATGAGTACCCAAATAGTAAGAGGGGAAAGTCTACCTCCAAACACACATCCTCACTGGGGAACCTGAAAATCCAGATCACGGGAGAAGGATATAACCTTACCTAGAGCTGAAATGAATTTAGAGAGCCAAGCGAAACATAGAAGTAGAAGAAGCTGCAAGAAGAACCCTGTAGGCCCTCCTGGTACTTAGGGAAGCCATTTCTGACTTTATCTCACAGGGGTCCTTGGGGAGGACCTGGACCCCTGCCAGTGGAATTGGGGAAAAACCACAGGGAAAAGGAAACTTCCAGTGAACTTTGTAATAATTTTGACTGAATGTAAATTTTCTAGGGCAGTATCCAGGGGTGGAGGGGCAGTGAATGGGAAGTGCAGCACAGAAGCCTTGGCAGGTGGGGAGGCCTAACCCTGAAAGCCCTGCTTGCTGTCTCTCAGTGAGGAGGCTTGTAGCCTGAGGCAAGATAGCAGCCCTGCTCACCAGCTGCCTGGCTGTAAGCTCAGTACTTTTGGTGGGGAACACGGGGAGTGAGACTGGCCTTGTTGACTATGTGGGAATTGGGTGAGGCCTGTCACTGTTTGCTTTCCCCCAGTTCCCTGGTGACCTGTATATGCAGCAGAGGCAACCATAATTCCCCTGGGAACATAACTCCATTGACCTGAGAACCACACCCCCATTCCCCACAGCAGCCATAGCAAGCCCCTCCCAAGGAGAGTCTGAGTTTAGGCTTAGATATGCCTAAGCCTACCCCGACCTAATGATCATTCTGTACCTGCCCTCGTAGCCAAAGACAAAAGACATAATCTCTTGGGAGCTCTATGACCCTGCCAATTGCCTAAGAAACCCAAATACTTATCCAGGTGACCTTAGGACAAGCTTCTGTCCCCGCTATACTACTGCAGCTGATGCTCTTGAAAGCGCCACCTCCTGGCTGGTGGCCATCCAACTCAAGCCATTACAGCAACTCATAAAAGAAAAATCGTGCTCCAAGAAAGGAGAAAACAACAGCTATTTCCACTGCCTGCCACATCCTGGCTAACCAGAGGTCCTGAGTCTGACCACATGACAACTTCACTGCTAGTACAACCAGCATTTGAGAAAACTGGTGCACTAAACAAAACTACAGCCAAGGACCCTCAAAGAGTCCACGTCATTCCCCTGCTACCTCCACTGGAGCAGGTGCTGTTATTCATAATTGAGAGACCTGAAGATGGATCACATCACAGATTCTTTGCAGACACTCCCAAGTACCAATCCAGAGCCTGGTAACTCTGCTGGGTGGCTAGACCTAGAAGGGCAATGACAATCACTGCAATCCAGTTCTCAGGAAGCCCCATCCCTAGGGAAAGGGGAAGAGCACATCAAGAGAGTACCCATGGGACAGCAGCGCTTGAGCCCCAGATCTTTCCTTTGACATAGTTAGTCAAATGTGAAGGAACCAGGAAAATAATTCTGGTAATATGACAAAGCAGGGTTCTTTAGCACCCCCAAAAGATCACACTATGTCACCCACAATGGATACAAACCAAGAAGAGATCTCTGAATTGCCAGAAAAAAAGAATTCAGAAGCTCAGTTATTAAGCTACTCAAGGAGGCACAAGAGAAAGGTGAAAACCAACTTAAAGAAATTTTGAAAAATGCAGGATATGGACAAAAAGTCTCCAGAGAAAGACAGCATAAATAAAAAACAAGCACAACTTTGGGAAATGACACACATAGAGAAATACAAAATACACTGGAAACTTTCAACCGTAGAATCAAACAAGCAGAAGACAGAACTTCAGAGCTCAAAAACAAGGCTTTTGAATTAATCCAATCCAACAAAGACAAAGAAAAAAGAATTTTAAAAAATGTACAAAACCTCCAGGAAGTTTGGGAACTATGTTAAACAACCAAACCTAAGAATAATTGATGTTCCCAAGGAAGATGAGAAATCTAAAAGTTTGGAACACATATTTGAAGGAGTAATTGAGAAAAACTTCCCTGGCCTTGTTAGAGGTCTAGACACCCAAATACAAGAAGCCCAAAGAGCAACAGGGAAATTCATTGCAAAAAGATCATCACCTACGCACATAGTCATCAGGTTACCTAAAGTCAAGATGAAGGAAAGAATCTTAAGAGCTGTGAGACAAAAGCATCATGTAACCTATAAAGGAAAGCCTATCAGATCAACAGCAGATTTCTCAGCAGAAACCTTACAAGCTAGAAGGGATTGGGATCCTATATGCCAGGAATTTCGTATCCAGAGAAACTAAGCTTTATAAACGAAGGAAAGATGAAGTCTTTTCCAGACAAAGCTGAGAGAATTTGCCACTATCGAGACAGCACTACAAGAACTGCTAAAAGCAGCTCTAAATCTTGAAACAAAACCTTGAAATACGCCAAAATGGAACCTCCTCAAAGCATACATCTCACAGGACCCATGAAACAGTAACACAATAAAAAACAAAAAAACAAACAAACAAAAAGCAAGGTATTCAGGCAACAACTAGCGTGATAAATAGAATAGTACCTCATGATCTCAATACTGATGTTGAATATAAATGGCCTGAATGCTCCACTTAAAAGATATGTAATGGCAGGATGGATAAGAACTCACCAATCAAGTATCTGCTGTCTTCAAGAGACTCACCTAACACATAAGAACTCACATAAACTTAAGATAAAGGGGTGGAAAAAGATATTTCATGGAAACGGACACCAAAAGTGAGCAGGAATAGCTATTCTTGTATCAGATAAAATGGAGTTTTTAACAACCATTAAAAAAGACAAAGAGGGACATTGTATAATGACAAGAGGAGTAGTCCAACAGGAAAGTATTACAGTTCAAAATATGTATGGACCTAACACTGGAGCTCCCAAATTTATAAAACAATTGCTACTAGACCTAAGAAATGAGATAGATGCCAACATGATAATAGTGGGGTGTCCGACCCGCGGGATTGTCAAAGTAGGCCCTGGAAGAGGGGGTGGGAATTTGGGGAGCAAGAGACACGAGAAATGGAGACAAGACAGTATCCTGATCAAGTCTCGTTTATTGGTGGCAATACAATGCCTTATATGCGTTAGGAGGGGCAGGGGTTGGGCTAAGGCGGTGATGATCTCTCCGCAGTGGGCGTGGCCAGGTAGGTTTCGGTTTCTTCAGTCGAACCTCATGTTGCGCCTGCGCTGTCAGATAGTGATTTTCGCGGGCGCGGGAAAAATGGGTGAAGAAGCAGCAGGAAGAGCGCCATCTTTTACGAGATAATAGTACAGGAAAGGAGGTAAAACTAGGGAGGAGGTATAGAGTGGAAATGTATTTAGCTCAGGCGCCAATCGTCAATAATTACTCGCTATGGCCGGGGCGCACAGCTCTGGACAGTGGGGGACTTCCGTATGGTAACTATACCCTAGAACAAATAGACATAACAGATATTTACAGAATATTCTACCCAACAGCTGCAGAATACACATTCTTTGCATGAGCACGTGGAGCATTCTCCAAGACAGACCACATAATAGACCACAACCAGTCTCAGTAAACTTAAGAAAATCAGAATTATAGCAAGTACTCTCCCAGGCCACAGTTCAATCACTAGAAAACCTAGAGGAGGTGGATAAATTCCTGGAAACGTACAACCCTCCTAGACTGAACCAGGAAGAAAGGTCATATTAAGGTAATAAAAGCCATCAGTGACAAACCCACAGCCAACATTATACCAACTGAAGAAAAGTTGAAATCATTCCCACTGAGAACTGGAAGAAAACAAGGATACCCACTTTCAGCACTTCTAGTCAACATAATAAATGAACTCAGTAAAGTTTCAGGATACAAAACCAATGTATGCAAATCAGTAGCACTGCTATACACCAGCAGCAACCAAGCTGAGAACTAAATCAAGAACTCAATCCCTTTTACAATAGCTGCAGAAAAGTAAAATACTTAGGAATATACCTAACCAAGGAGATGAATGACCTCTACAAGGAAAAGTACAAACACTGCTGAAAGAAATCATAGACAACACAAACAAATGGAAATGCATCCCATGCTCATGAATGGGTAAAATCAGTATTGCAAAAATGACCATACTGCCAAAAGCAGTCTGCAAATTCAATGCCATTTCCATCAAAATACCATCATCATTCTTCACAGAACTAGAAAAAACAATTCTAAAATTCATATGGAACCAAAAAAGAGCCTGCATAGCCAAAGCAAGACTAAGCAAAAAGAACAAATCTGGAAGCATCACATTGCCCAACTTCAAACTATACTATAAGGGTATATTCACTGAAACAGCATGATACTTGTATAAAAATGGACACACAGACCAGTGGAACAAAATAGAGAACCCAGAAATAAAGCCAAACACTTAGAGTCAACCAATCTCATCTACAAAGCAAACAAAAAATAAAGTGGGATTTTGGGATTTCTCTGGACCTTCAATTTAACTGTAAATCTAAAATTATTGAAAATAAAAAAATTAATAAAATTTAAGTTGTTACTTATAAAGTAGAGAAGTATTAGAATTATTTACATAGACATACAGATCAAGAGAACAGAATTCAAATTCAAGAAATAGATTGACTTATATGGTCAACCAATTTTCAACAAAGTTGTCAAGGCATTCAATGGGTCTTTTCAACAAATAGTGCTAGGTCAATTGATTGGGTATAAGCAATAAAATAAAATATATAAAGAAAGTCTTTCACACCATTTACAAAATTCACTCAAAATGGATCAGAGACCAAAGCTATAAAACCTCTAAAAGAAAATATGGCAGAAAAATTTGAAGACCATGAATTAGGCAAAGATTTATTAAGTAAAACACAAGAAGCATAAACTAGAAAAGAAAAAAATTGATATTACATTTTATCAAATTTAATAATTTTGGTTCTTCAAAACGTTACAAAATTAAAAGCCAATCTAAATATTGGAGAATATATTTGCAAAATATTTACAGATGCTCCTTCACTTACAATTTAGTTATATCTCGATAAACCCATCATAAGTCAAGAATATTATAAGTCAAAAGTGCATTTAATACCTTGGCAAACCCACTGTAACATCAGAAAATCATAAGTCAAGCCATTATAAGGCTAGATGCTCCTTGACTTATGATAGGTTGATATCTTGATAAACAAATCATAAACTCAAAAAATCTTAAGCCAAAATCTTAAGTTGGAGACTGTCTGTATTCAATAAAGGAACTGTATCTAGAATATATAAGAAATTCTTACAACTTAACAATTAGAAGACCTCGAAATAATCAAGGCTGGGTGTGGTAGCTTTCGCCTATAATCCCAGCACTTTGGGAGGCTGAGGCAGGCAGATTACTTGAGTTCTGCAGTTTGAGACCAGCCTGGGCAACATGGTAAAACCTCGTCTTTACAAAAAATACAAAAAAAAAAAAAAAATAGCCAGGTGTGGTGGTGCATGTCTGTAGTCCTAGCTATTTCAGAGTCTGAGGCAGGAGGGTCACCTAAACCTGGGAGGTGGAGGTTTCAGTGAGCCAAGATTGAGCTACTGCACCCCACCCTGGGAGACAGGGTGAGACCTTGTCTCAAAAAAAAATAAATAAATAAAAAATCACTGAAAATTGAGCAAAAGATTTGAAAAGACACTTTAACAAGAAGACATGCATATAGAAAGTAAGCATAAGAACAGATGCTGAACATTATTGGTCATTAGGGACATGTAAAACAAAGCCACAATGACATACCACTATATTTCCACTGAATATCTAACATTAACAAGACTGAATATATCAAGTGTTGGTGATGATGTAAAACAACTGAAATTCTTATAGACGAATATTAGTGATTTTAAATAGTCATTAAAGTTTGTAATTTTAAATAGTCTATCTAAGTAGTAATTTTAAATAGCTTTCATTTTGAAAGTCCTTTTTTGAGGTGATATTCACATAACATAAAATTAATGCTTTTAAAGTGTACATTTCAGTGGCATTTAGTACATTTACAATGTTGTGCAACCACCACCCCATGTAGTTCCAAAACATTTTCATAACCCCGAAAGAAATTCTCAATGCTTGTTATATTCCCTTTTTAAAATTATAGCCGTCTTTGTGGGTATTCAGTAGCATCTCTTTGTGGTTTTAATTCTTCCTGACATTAAAACAAGTTAGACATACATCTACCATATCATCTAGCCATTGTAATGTTACACACTTACTTGAAAGAAATGAAAGCATTTGTGCTCACAAAGACTTGTACATGAATGTTCATGTTTTATTTGCAATAGCCCAAACCTGGAAACAACCCAAATGCCCATCAATCAGTGAATGGGTAAACAGATTGTGGTATGGTTATATAATGGAACCACTGAGCAATATGGCTGAATTTCAAAAATGTCACTGAGTGAAAGAACTCAGAAAAAGCCAATTTATAATTTTAATAATGTAAAATTCTAGAAAAAGACAAACCATTCTATGGTGACAGAAAGACCATAATTTGTTCCCTATGGATTTAGATTTGGAGATTAAGAGAGGAATGGATTACAAAGGGACAGGAGGTAGCTCTAAGGAGTGATGGGTATGTTCACTATTTTGATTGTGATGATATTTTCACAGGTATATACAACAATCATCAGATTGTCCACTATATACACAATTTATTATACATGAATAATTCAAAAACATTGCCAATTAAAAAAACTCCAGAATTTCTACATCAGAGGAGGGAAGAGAATGGAGAACTCAAGCCTTCTCTTATTCTGTCTTAGAAGTATGAAAGGTCATTCCTATTCACAGTTCATTGAGAAGAACTCATCATGTGTTCCCACCTAACAGCAATGGCACTGGTAGTGTAGGAAGCGCGTGGCCATTCAGTGAGCTATAAATACTTCAGTCACAGTTATAGTAGAATCTAGACACCTCCAAGGTAATTATTGGGAGATACAAAAAATTCATATTAGTCAAGGAATGTATTTAAGTTACAACATCCTTGGAATATAATAAGAGATTCCCTCTAAATATTTTAGTGAGGTTAGATAAATTTTGTCCATAGATGTGCATCCTTCTTTTGTCACTGAGGGATAATTTACTTTGAGTATCTTATGTTTCTGCATATCTTGCAAGCAGAATAACTAACTTTTCTTTTTCTGGACTATCTCTTTAAAGATAATGGTATAGTGAATATACCTGGAAAGATAGAGTATCCCACTCTAAAGCAAAGGTCAGCTATGCTTACTGTCCCTTATAAAAGATTTGGGTTCCCTAAGCTCAGGTTTTATCTCCTGTAGTGTAACTCACTGTATGTCCAGGCATCCATCTGGGCCAATTTGTGTTGCCTTTGTGGGACCTGGAGAAGGGGGAAATGTAAAATATGCTGGTACGCTGGCTATTGCTATTGCTATAACAGTCTGTACTTTTACTCTACCCTAGTGTTGTGCTTTCTTTTGCCAGCATCTAGGAGACTGCTTTGGGCTAAATTATTACCTTGGAAGTAGGTTAGAATCTCAAACCTTTCATGATTCTTATATAATAAACACAGTTGATATATAACCAAAATGGTTGATAAGACCTCTAAAGGCTCATTCATTTAATAAGTATAAGTTACAGGCCTAATATATGTGAGATATGATTCCATGTATTAGAGAATAATAAAGACGGACAGGCATGGCCTTTATACTAGGATTATTTACAGTCTAGTTGGAAGACATGCGTGGAAACAATGATAATACAGTGGCAGAACCGTGGTGATAAAATGATAGATAAAATGCAATAAGACTCTAAGGAGTAAGAGGAGCCCATTCCACTGGCAGAAGTTTTACATTGAGGAGATAGTGTTTTAATTGAAATATGTAAGATAAATACAAGTTACCCTGATGGTCAAAAAGAGAATACGAATTCTAGGCAGAATAAAAGTCTTGAACAAAAGCCCGGAGGTATGGCCTGTTTAGGGAACTGCAAGTTGTTGAGCATGACTGAAGCTTTAAGTGCGAGAGAGGATGAATGGAGAAAAGGGTGGCTTGAGAAATAGTGACAGCACTGTGAAAGTGTATTGTGGTGACTATAGTAAATAATAATGTATACTTGAAAATTGCGAAGACAGATTTTAAAGGTTCTCATCACAAAAAGTGATACGTATAAGAGGTGAGGGATTATGTTAACGAGCTTCATTTAATCATCTCACAAGGTATACATCGAAAAATCACATTGGACATTATAAATATGTGTAAGTTTATTTTCCAATCAAAATAATAACAATGAAAATAAAGTTTTTTTTTCAATCCTGTAGGCCACACAGAACTATTTAAGCGCACTTTGAAAAAAAAAGCAAAGATAAGCCTGGTGCGGTGGCTCATGCCTATAATCCTAGCACTTTGGGAGGCGAGGAGGGTGGATTTTCTGAGTTCAGGAGTTCAAAACCAGCCTGGTCAACATGGTGAAACCCCGTCTCTACTACAAATACAACAAAATTAGCCAGGTGTGGTGGTGGGCACCCGATATCCCAGCTACTCTGGAGTCTGAGGCAGAAGAGTTGCTTAAACCTGAGAGGCAGAGGTTGCAGTGAGCAGAGATGGCACCACTGCACTCCAGCTTGGGTGACAGAGCAAGACTGTCTCAAAAAAACAAACAAACACTCAAAAATAATTTGTGGTAATAAGACTCTCAAGAGGGTTTTAAGGAGCAAATCTTACTCTTTCTAGAATAATGATTTACTGAATTACTATGATCATCCTCATTTTCATATAAGGTCATTTATTGATGTTTAGAATAATTTTTTTCTCATAAATAAATAAGTTCTCTGTAATATTGCATATAGACTTAAAATGGATATTTAAACCAGTTTTTAAATTGCAGTTACGTAGCCAAGCTGCAACAGAGCTATATCCTTAAAAGTGAGTTTTGTTTATTAAACTCAAAGCTAATGAAAAACAAGATTTTATTAAACAATAATTATATTAATTATTTTGTACTAAAGAGGCACGATCTTTCCTATTTTTATGAACATTTTTTCTTTTATGGAAGAATATTCAGTTTAATTTTTATTTACACTTTTGATGAAATACATTTGGACTCCTTATATACTTCTGGAAAGACTTAAATTGAAATACAGTTGGCACTCTGTGTGAAAAGTGTATCATCTGTGTATGTTACATAGGTTACCTTCAACTTGGTGGTTCCGAAACAGTATTTACATATTCCTTGAAGATGTGATGGACATCTTTTTCCTGAAGAATAGGGTTTTCCTTGTGGTGAGACAGAGTTGAGTATGGGAAACCTAAAGTATATATTTGTTAAAACATCCCTGGTGTTTGCTCAGGCACTTGCCAAGTTTGTTGAGTGAGACACTGTCTTTTGTTGTTACTGGAATTTATAAAGGTAAGGCAGTTTTCATCCTATGTAGCTGCTCATCTTTTGTCTTTTTGTTGTTGTTGTTGTTACTCTGGAAAAATAAGTAAAGAAAAACGTCTATGAGCAGAGTAGGGAAAGGCACATCTTACAAAAGTGGACTGTAGGTAGCCATGTTAGAGTAACAGAGATGATGTCATAGTAAAGTAGTCTCTTACATTATAGTGTGAAATACCAAATGTCAAATAATGGCTCAACGTGGAGCTTTACTTACCTCTAATTAGAAAATAGCCAACCTACTGTGATTTTAAGAATGCTACACAGGATTCCTGACAAGCAACATAGTTTTCTAAATATTTAGTAGTATACTGGTAGACAACTCATTCTACAATTACAGATAAAACTTAAGGTACAAATTCCACCAGGTGAGGGAGCACATATACTTAGTACACTGTGTTGGAAATGCATTGTAAAATCAAATGTTGTTGATAGAGATTTTTGAAAAGGTTAAATCACCTGAGTACCAGATGTATGAAGGGAAAAAGGATTTGGAAGATGAAATGAAGAGTAGTGATTCCAAAGACAAATGAAATTAAATTAGCTAATACTTACTGAGTGCCTATTGTATAGTAGGCATCTGAGTTCTTTGAATGGGCCGTCTCTTAACCCACCCCATCAACCTTATGAGACAGGTACTATTCTTATCCCACATTTTAGAGATGTGGCAACTGAAGCACAGACAGATTAAGTCACTATCTCAAGGTGATATAGTTGGTAAGTTGTTGAGATTCTGATTCAGACGATCTGACACTAATGCTGCACTCTTAACCATCATACTATACTTCATTGTATCACAATGCTGTGCAATAGTATGTGGATTACAACTACCTGCATTGCACGGAGGGGTTGGCCCAGCAAGCCACAGTCAATTTACCACAGAAGTGGTAGGGTAAATAACTGTGTGTGTGTGTATATGTGTGTGTGTTTGTGTGTGTATGGTGTAATGTGAGATGATAGGAAATTTCTAATTTCTTTTGGTTTTTTTTTTTTTAAAACAATTTCCTTTATCTACTACCACTGTAAAAAAAATAAGAATTCAGTAAATGTTTGAAGGAACCCACAACTTAAGCATCAGTTTGTAGTTTTGGGTCATAAACGTAGACATTGTCAACATGCTCACTAAATTTTTTATTTCCCCATGAGCAGTACCTTAAGCTAGTAGTCTTCCATGTCTCATAGAGAGAAGAAGGGAGGGAAGCCTGGTGGAAAAGCTCTGGATAGATGAGAGAGGGCACCCCACAAAGGGAGACATTCTTTTATTCCATATTTTCTCGTTTTCTCTTTCATTAGGGACAAAAACAGGTTATTAACAATTTGAGTTTTCATCTTTTCTATTCCTAAATTTTCCTTTTCTCTACCATGAAGATTCTTTTTCTTTAACACAGGAATGGATTTACCTTCTACTTTGCTCCTTTTCATGCAAGAAGAGTGAGGAAACACTACCAGTATGTTGAGATGTTTAAGAGCTCAAGCCTTTTTTTTTTTTTTTATTGTCAACTTTTATTTTAGTTTCAGGGGCTACATATGCAGATTTGTTACACAGGCAAATTGTGTGTCACTGAGGTTTGATGTATGAATGATCCCATCACCCAGGTAGTGAGCATGAGCATAGCAACTGATAGTTTTTCAACCCTTGCTTCCCTCCCCCCCTTCCTTCTCTAGCCATCCCCAGTGTCTGTTGTTCCCATCTTTATGTCCATGTGTACTCAATGTTTAGCTCCCATTTATAAGTGGGAACATAGGGTATTTGGTTTTCTGTTCCTGCATTAATTCATTTATAATTATGGCCTCCAGCTCCATCCATGTTGCTGCAAAGGACAGGATTTCATTCTTTCCTATGGCTATGTAGTATTCCATGGTATATATGTACCATATTTTCTTTATCCAATCCTAGATTGATTACATATCTTTGGTATTGTGAATAGCACAATGACAACATTCTTCATGGAGTTAGAAAAACTATTCTAAAATTCATATGGAACCAAAAAAGAGCCCAAATAGCCAAAGCAATACTAAGCAAAAAGAACAAAGCCAGAGGCTTCACACTACCTGACTTCAAATTATACTAGAAGGCTACAGTAATCAAAACATCATGGTATGATAGAAAACACACACATAGACCAATGAAACAGAAAATAAAGTCACACACCTGTAACCATCTGATTTTTTTTTTTTTGAAATGGAGTCTCATGCTGTGGCCCAGGCTGGAGTGCAGTAGCGTGATCTCAGCTCACTGCAACCTCTGCCTCCCAGGTTCAAGCAATTCTCCCTGCCTCAGCCTCCTAAGTAGTTATGATTACAGGTGCACCCACCACAACTGGCTAATTTTTTTTTTTTTTTTTGTACTGTTAGTAGAGACGGGGCCTTGCCATATTGGTCAGGCTGGTCTCAAACTCCTGACCTCAGGTGATCCACTCCTCTTGGTCTCCCAAAGTGCTGGGATTACAGGCATGAGCCACCGTGCCCAGCCAACCATCTGATTTTTGACAAACTCAACAATAACAAGTAATGAGGAAAGGACTCCCTATTCAATAAATGTGCTGTGATAGCTCACTAGCCATATGCAGAAGAATGAAACTGGACCCTTACCTTTCACCATATGCAAAAATTAAGATAGCATAAAGGTTTAAATATAAGACCTCAAACTATAAAAATTTAGTTGTATCACTATCCTCAAACTATAAAAATTCTAGAAGAAAAACCTAGGAAATACCATTCTGGACATTGGCCATGGCGAAAAATTTATTGGTAAGTCCTCAAAAGCAATTGCAACAAAAACAAAATTTGACAAGTAGGACCTAGCTAAACTAAAGAGCTTCTGCACAGCAAAAGAAACTATCAACAGAGTAAACAGAAAACTTAAAGAATGGGAGAAAATATTCACAAACCATGCATCTGACAGAAGTCTAATATCCAGATTCTATAAGAAACTTAATGCAAGAAACAAAAAACAAACAGCCCCATTAAAAATGGGCAAATGACATGATCAGACACTTCTCCCAAGAAGACATGCATGCAGACAACAAACATGAAAACATGCTCATCACTACTAATCACCAAAGAAATGCAAATCAAGACCACAATTGAGATACCATCTCATATCAGTTAGAATGGCTACTATTAGAAAGGAAAAAAACAACAGATGCTGGTGAGGTTGAGGAGTAAAGGGAACATTTATGTACTGTTGGTGGGAATGTAAATTAGTTCAGCCACTGTGGAAAGCATTTTGGAGATTTATCAAAGAACTTAGAACTACCATTGGACTCAGCAATCCCATTACCAGGTATATACCCGAAGGAATATAGATTATTATACCAAAAAGAAACATGTACTCATATATTCAGCAATGTTTTGTAGTTCTCCTTGTAGAGATCTTTCACCTCCTTGGTTAGTTGTATTCTGTGTGTATATGTATGTGTCTATTGTAAGTGGGATTGTAGTCTTCATTTGGCTGTCAGCTTGGACATTATTGATGTGTAGAAATGCTACTGATTTTCATACATTGATTGTGGATCCTGAACATTTACTGAAGTTGTTTATCAGTTCCAAGAGCCTTTTGGCAGAATCTTTAGGATTTTTTAGGTAGAGAATTATATCATCAGCAAAGAGAAATAATTTGACTTCTTCTTTTCCTATTTGTATACCTGCTATTTCTTTCTTTTGCCTAATTGTTCTGGCTAGGATTTCCAGTACTGTGTTGAATGGGAGTGATAAGAGTGGGCGCCCTCATCTTATTCCAGTTCTCAAGTGGACTGCTTTTAGCTTTTACCTGCTCAGTATGATGTTGGGCCTGGGCTTGTCATAGATGGCTCTTATCATTTTGAGCGATGTTCCTTTGATGCCTAGTTTGTTGAGGGCTTTTATTGTGAAGGAATGTTGGATTTTATCAAAAGATTGTTCTGCATCTATTGAGATGATCATGTAGTTTTCGTTTTTAATTCTGTTTATGGAGTGAATCACATTTATTGATTTGTGTATGTTGAACCAGCCCTGCATCCCAGGAATGAAGCCTACTTGATCATGGTGAATTAGATTTTTGGCGTGCTGCTGGATTCAGTTTGCCAGGATTTTGTTGAGGAGTTTTGCATCTATGCTAATCGGGGATATTGGCCTGTAGTTTTCTTTTTTTTGTTGTGTCTTTGCCATATTTTGGTATCAAAGCGATACTGGCTTCATAGGATGAGTTAGGGAGGAGTCCCTCCTCCTCAATTTTTTTAATAGTTTCAGTAGGATCGGTAACAACTCTTCTTTATATGTTTGGTAGAATTCAGCTATGAATCTCTGGTCCAGAGAAGAGCCCAAGCTTTGAATCAAACTTGATTTAGAATCCTGACTCTATCATTTGGCAACAGCATGGTCTTGAGCAAGTTGTTAAGAACTCTACACCTCATTTTTATCTTCTACAAAACAGGGATATTTGTTGGGAACATTCATAGCTGTACATAACAAAACTTCCAATTGACAATGGGCTTATTTTTCCCACCGCTAAGAAATACAATGATAAGCAGCTGCTGATTTTGGTGCAGTAACTTGAAGATTTCAGGGTCAGCTTTTCTGCGTTTCTCTAGGCCATTCCCTATTTCTTTTACCTCATGGTAACAAATTGATTGCTGCAACTCCAGACATTTCATTTTGTTCAAGGCAGGAAGAAGATAAGTGATGGTAATACTCATTGCTGTCTTATTTTAGTCAGAAAGGCAACATCTTCCTTAGGAACCCAGATTTCTTATGCCTCATTGACTAGAATTGTGTGACATGGCCACTCCTAGCTAAGGAATAAAGGAAAATAAATATTTAGCTCTCCCAAATGGGATCTCAAAGTTATTTGGCTGTTGGGTCAGCCAAATAACTGTATCACTAAGGAGAATCATAGAATCTATTTCATAGGTTAAGTAAAAATTAAATTAGATTATACTATATAAAGTGATATTTCTATGCCTGATATATAGGAAGTACTTAATAAGAGCTGGCCCTAGTTACCATTGTCATTCTGTATATTTCAATTGCCACTATCAAGAAAGGTAATATGAAGCCCTTTATAGACACTCATCTAGATAAAATCCAAGGTAACAGATCTTCCCATGTCACAGTCCCTTTTATTTTCTATCTTATCTCTGACTGCTTTTTTTAAATTCTCAATAAAATAATAACTGTTTCAGCAAAACTCACTGCTTGGAGTTCTCATACAAACCTTTCTGCTTCCCCTTTTTGTCTGCCTATCCTGATCCCCTACAGTGCCCTTTCCATTCTCATTGACTTACGTAGCTCTGACTCAGCCTCTAAAACCTGCATAGGCTTCACTTCTCTGGCAACTCCCAGCCCCACTACAAATGGGATTAATGTCCCTCTTCAATGTCCCTCAGGCCCTGAGTGTATCACTATCCTAGATTTTTACAAGGGTATGTAGGATTTTTTTCTTTACTAATGGCCTTCTGTGGCAGAATCTAAATTACTTAAGATCTAGAGGAGCTTTCCCTTGTATCTTGATGTTCACTAAATAGTTGACAGTGAGCACACATTCATTAAGCACAACTGGGAAGTCATGTTGTATTTTTTTAAATCTTCATTGTCCCCCCATCCCAAGCTCTTCATAAATGTCTTTCTCATCTTGCCTTTTTTCCTCACCTTTCTCAGGGGATTAATGATCATCTTTTAATGAAATGATAATGGAACCATGATTTATTCTAGTGTTTTGGAAAGTAAAGATTTACTTAGATAGCTTGAGCTCCTGCTGATTCTGACTGCCAGTAGTAAGGAGTTAAAAATGGAAACTACATAAACTAGCTAGAGAAAGAATCTCTGTTCTTCAGGTTTTCTGATAGCTCAATTGCCGTGGAAACAGCTTTTCCCTGGTGTTAGTTCATTAGGGTTTTTTTTTTTCCCCACTTAAATAATTTGGAGGACAGCCATGTTCCACAGTAGACTACTTCATGGGAAAGATCATACTTGTCATCCCCTTCCTTATGCTTAATTCTGTACCAAACAGAAAGCAGCTATCCTTCAACATAACATATCCTATGTTAAAAATTCACTTATTATAGCAGGCAATCCATCTGATTTATTTAAAAAAAAAAACACTTACTGCTAAAGAATGTACATGAAGTAAGAACAGGAATATATTTTCAAAATCAAAATGATTCTAATAGATCTTATTTAATCTATGCATCTAGGATTACAATCTTAATTCATGTTTATCAGATACAAGTGCACCTCTTCTTAAAGGAGAAGAATCAGCTTTCCTTATGATTATCTAAGGAAGTGAATTCTCTGTCACTTAGGAGTATATCAGATAAAATACAGATAAGAAAAATTATTTTTTGTAGATTACTGAAGTTACTTTTTCTGTTAGTTTTGGAGAATGTTTCCCCCTGAAATCTCAAATTGCCACAAGAGGAGTCACAAAAGTATGTTACAGGCTTTCACCTGATTTTGATCAGGGCAGGCTGTTGATAGTGAATTCACTCAAACTGCAAACTTTATTTCTATGGTGAAAACACTTGAATATTATGGTATATACTTGGGTTTTCTACCAAAGGAATTTGAAAATTTTATCCCTTGGTTCTGTGAGGCAGAGATCAGTAAGAACTCAGTTACAAGTGATTTAAAACATGATTTGACTTTGAAGAAGTTCAGCCTGCCAGGAACAAACCTGCAAATTTGGTACCATGGTCCTCCCCTTTAATATTTTCCATAGATTGAATAATTAGGTCTGGTCATTTCTTTCTTTATTAACATTTGTCCTTCAAAAAGTCTCTAAAGCACATTCAACAAACTAAAGCCCAAATTATTTATAATGACTGAAGAACCTTCACTTGAAAAAGAATCAAGATCTTTAACTAAAACTGAGGTAGAATTTGGGCAGGCGAGAAGTGGCTCCAATCTCCCTTAGCTATAGTTGATCATCATCTTTCTAACTTTAGATATATTAGAACTTTTTACCATGCTAAATTCACATCATTCCAAAAGAAGTTTGGATTCTCATAGAAAAGTGGTAGCCTACCTAGTCAGTGATCCTTCTCTAGGCAAGGTATGGATCATAAAGGTAAGAGGCCTTATGGAATTGATTTAAAAAACAGCTTTGGCTGTCCTATTTTGGAAAACGAACCTATGAGGAAAATCTTTTCACGAGTAGTTTAGAAAGAGTGTGATGCTTTTTACTTCAGGTCTGAAATTCAACACTGGAGGAGAGAACACAACCCATCTAGCATGGACAAGAGGGTCTAAAAGTTGAAATAGCTTTATATGTACTTAGGTCTGGAAAGAAACAAAATTTTGCAAAACAACAGAAAGAGAAATTCTATTAACGTTCCTTTGTCTATGTTAGCAGGTTTTCTGCTGACTTTTGTTGTTATATCTCAGCTAGTTTTTGGAACATATTCCAAATCATTAAAAAAGAAATTATAATTAATTGTTAATTTAATAACAATTTCTAAGAAAACATTGATCAGTTTCTCAAAATATCATTCGGCATTCAAAAAACATTAATTTTGTACTTACTATGGGGAAGGTGCTCTGCTAAGTATTAGAAGACAAACATGAATATGACTTAAAAGACTTATAGTCTAGGAGAGGAAACAGAAAATAATTGCAGTAAGATGCAGTGATAGAGGTTTGCCCAGAAGACTAAAGGCAAAGTTTCTCTGTAAAAGAAAACTTTGACTGAGACAAAAGACTAAGTCAAAGATTAGGTGTTTCTCTGTAAGATATATTATCTACAGAGAATAGTCAATAAATATTTATAGATATGTGTGATATTGAAGCAAAGCACCAATTTAAATCTGTTATTCTTTTTATTCTTCTTTATACTTCTAACCTTAAAATACAAATGCTTTGGGGGATACAAAATGTGTATATAATTTGTAAAACACATGTGAATATATGATACAATGGGTATTTACAAATATTATTTGTTACACATTTGAGTAACAGTGTCACAGTACTGAATTGATTTTGGCAGACTTTGGCCTTTTTTTTTCTGGGGATGGACAGCAGGGACTAACATTAATAGACACAATCAGGCAAGATTATGTATTTATGTAATTTTAAATATAAACGTACTCTGGGAATCCTCTGTTTTCTGAAGTATTTTTTCTAACATCATAGCCAGTATGCTGGTTTTGCCTTAGTAAGGGGACTACTTTACCTCATCAATTTCATCAACACCTAGCTTTTAATCAGCTAGTCAATTAAGTAGAAATTTTGATTCTTAAATAATGTGATTTTACTTATTACATCAGTATTTATGTTTCCAACTGAGTGTTACTCCTTATCATTTTAAGAGATGGTAATCTTCTTCCATGACTCAAAATGATTGGCAAAGTCATCTTTCAGACGCTTTCAAGTGTCTGTGACCCATTCTTCTGAACATTTCTATTTAAAAATTACATTCAGTCTATTTCTAAGACCACAAAAATATAAGTTCACTGTAGGATATTTGAAACTTTGATAGGCAAATTAAGAAAATTCGAACCATCAATATTTCCATCTTCTGGAAACTATAATTCTCATTATTATAGTTTATATGCTTCTGACTTTTAAGAGAAAGATAATTTTTAAAAATTAGATCAGGACGGGAGCAGTGGCTCACACCTATAATCCCAGCACTTTGGGAGGCTGAGGCGGGTGGATCATGAGGTCGAGAGACTGAGACCATCCTGGCCAACATGGAGAAACCCTGTCTCTACTAAAAATACAAGAATTAGCTGGGCGTGGTGGCGCGCACCTGTAATCCCAGCTACTTGGGAGGCTGAGGCAGGAGGATTGTTTTAACCCAGGAGGCAGAGGTTGCAGTGAGCCGAGATCCTGCCACTGTACTCCAGCCTGGTGACAGAGTGAGACTCCATCTCAAAACAAAACAAAACATTAGATCTTATTATAATATTGTTTCGAAATTATTTGCTTCATTCAAAGATAATGGCATAAATCTCTTTCCATCCCCGGAATTCATCGTATAATATAATGTACCTTATCTAAAGAACACTCTATTTTCAACTTTACGATGGTGCAAAAGTGATATGTATTCAGTACATTCCTTGATCTACCATTGGGTTGTGTTCAGACAAACCCATTGTTAGTTGAAAATATTGTAAGTTGAAAGTTTTGTAACCCATTGTAAGTTGAGGGGCATCTGGTATAAATTTACTTCTTGATCTCATTGCCACACTATTATAAATAGATGGGTGGGGAGCCCCCTTCCACACAGTCATTCAGGGGCCCACACTGATGGAGGCTTTTGTATTTTACATTTAGCTTCCAACGTGGCACTGTGGATCTTCTCCATCTCAGCCAGCTATAAAAGAGAAAGAGCATGGAAGAGAGTAAAAGATGTTTTTAATAGACTAGACTGGATAGAGGTGTCCTCATTTCTGCTGACATTTCCTTGGTTTGAATTCAATCATATGGTGACATGTACATGCAAAGAAGTCTGGAAAATGCAGCTTTAGCTGTGAGGATAAGAAAAAAAATTGTGAATGTTGATGAGCAGTTTATAATCTCTGCTATACTGTCACTTGTTAACATGCTTTAATCTAGAGTTATTAGGCCTAAAAATCCCATGTAATATTACATAGCCACTTAAAATCAATGGTTCTGGTGGCTTGCAGGAGCAACATAAAATTTAGCATAAATATGTAATTTCATGTGAATGGCTTCTATTTTCATCCAGTACCAAACTTGAACAATAGATGAACTCAGCACCTCTTTGATTTCTTCAATAAATAATCCCATCATACTAAAACATTAACAAGCAATGCAGAAGTGATGTACAATTTCACAGGAGTGGCAGACAACATTCACCATACAGCAAATGGCTCAATAAATCGTCATCACACATTTTCATTCTCTTCCAAAGTCTTCTTTCAACTGTGTGGCCATTTGGAGACTTAAAAAGAAAAACTTTTCCAGCATGAAGGCCCTAAATCTGCCCATCTTCTGTGTCCCATACCTATATCAACTTTCTTTTATATCTTGTAATAGACCAGATACACTAAACATGCTTACTCACACTCATCACCTCATTTAGGAAAAAACGTAAGACCCTTTGAGTTACTGATTCCATCCCCCTCAAAAAACAGTAAGGGATGGTAAATGGCATCTTGTCCTCCCCACCTGCCACTGTACAAGTTACGTCAAAGACCTTTTTGTCAGGCTCATTTCTACCTTTTATAATTTTATCTCTAGTTTTCCCCTTCGTGCCTCCTACTATACTCCAATTATTCTGAACTCCTGTCACCATTCCTTGAACACATTATGGTGGATTTTGTTTTTCATATCTCTAGGGCCTTTGTAGAGACTGCAACCTCCACTCAGAACCCTTCTCCTGCTTCGGCATGTCAAAATCCCATCAACCCTAAAGACTGTCTTAAATGTCTCCTTCACTGTGGTGCCTTACCTACCCTTATTTCACTGCTCTCACCTGCACAGAATTTATCTCTCTTTCTTCTCTGCTCTGGTAGAATTCTGTACACATTTCTATTTTAGTACTTATTACATTGTCCAATATATTATTCAGGTATCTAGCTCTTCAGAACAGAGAGATTTTGTCATCTTTGAATTCTCAGTGTAGTACCTAAGATGGGGTTTGAAACACAGTTTCTCAGTAAATGTTTGTGGATGCAAGAAAAACTGTCCTGAGAGCTGAAAGCTGGCCAAGAGACAGGGAGGCTCTCAGTCCATGACCAAAGGTTGAGTAACTAGTCTGGAACGCAGAGCACTCCCATGAGGGAAGCCTTCAGGGTAACTTTAATTATTTCCCCCAAAGTGCTATCCTTGCAGGGGAAAAAACATTTTTGGAGCTGTTTTAATTTGCTAGTTTCCAACAGGTTCTTAAATTACACTTTCTGTGAAGAGAATGCTTGGAGACAGAGGAGATTAAGTAAAAGGAGAATACCAAGCCAGAAGCTAAGGACATTCCAGAAATGTTATGAGAGTTAAAATGTGTAACTTTTCCCTTCACTTCCTGGGTTTACATGCATTTGATGTAGCTTGACCTATTGAACTCAGCTTGGGTTTCCCTGTGGAGTCTCTTTCAGGCCAAACTATCTACTGTAACAGATAGAGAAATAACCATATATCCCTAACAGTTCCATGCATGCCTATGAATTAATAAAATAATCCAGAACCTAAGTTTTCTAGCGCAATTTAGCAAGTAATTAACAACACTATGAATCTTTGCATGGAAAAACACATTGACTGTATAGTCAATAACCCAGCCTTCTTTGTTATTATTTTGACCTTGATGCTAAAGCTGACCAGAGATAGGTGAGTAAAATGATACCCCATCGGACAATCAAGGTACATCCTCCAGAGAATTAGGCAGTAGGGACATATCCAAAGGATGATAGATGCCCCCTTATACCAACTGGAATGGTAGTTATTTAGCATATTATTTAGGTAGCTCTAGCTGCTGTTTACAAATAAATCTCCAAGTCTCAATGGTTTGATACAAAAATGTATTTCTTCCTCGTGTTGGACAACTCACCTCCAAATGATGATGCTTTAGGGATAATGGTTTCTTTTCTATGGTTTCTTCCATCCTGTGGCTCTGGCAAATTCAATGTAGGATTCTTCCATGATTTCCCTGTGAGTTGTCTTCATCCTAGGCAGTGAAAAGGGGGAAACAGCACAGAGACTCTTATGTGGGAGGGCTTTATGCGTTAGGTCTGGAAAGGGTGCACATTACCTCTAAGTCCATTCCTTTGGCAAAAAGCCAATCACAAAACCATGCCCAACTCTAAGAAAAACTGGAAATGTATTCATGCTGTTGCAAGGAGCAGGAAAGTGGTGTGGCAGTCAATGCCGTAATCAATTGAGGAAATAAATGTGGTTTAAAAAGGAAACAAGAAAAATTTACAGTTGATCCTCGTTATTCATGGATTTCATATTTGCAAATTCACTTATTAGCTAAAACTTATTAGTAGCCTCATAGTCAATACTTACAGCGCTTTCATAGACATTGTGATCATGCACAGAACGGTGAAAAATTTGAGTCACCCAATATGCATGTCCCCAGCTGAAGCTGAGTAAGGTGATACTGTGCATTCTGGCTTCAGCTCTCATCTGTAAACAAATGTGTTTTTCACAGTCTATTTAGTGCCATATTTTTTATGTTTTTGTAGTATTTTCTTAGTGATTTCACTGTTTAAAATGACTCCCAAGCATTGGGCTGAAGTGTTATCTAGTGTTCCTAAGTGCAAAAAGGCTGCAATGTGCCTTATGGAGAAAATATGAGGATTAGACAAGTTTTGTTTAGGCGCGAATCATAGTCCTGTCAGCTGTGAGTTCAATGTTAATGGATTGAAAATATATATTAAATAAGATATCTTTAAACAGAAACACATGTAAAACAAGATTGCATATTGATTGATTGATGAAAATGTGACCAGAAGCTTGCAAGAACCTAGCCTTGTATTTTCCCAAGGAGCAATAGTTTAATATTGCCTAATTCAGTGTTCATGATAATTTTATAGAACACAACTACCATGAATAACAAGAATTGACTGAGTGTGTGTGTTTGTGTGTGTGTGTGTGTAATTTTAACTTTTTATCCCATTCTTTTTTGTTTGTTTGTTTACATATTGTATCAGGTACTGCCTGTTGCTTACTCCAAAAGGCAATCTCCACTTCCCTCTGATGTCCTGGTTTTGTACACTAACAAAACCCTGATTTTGTTCAGATATCAGAAAGAGAAGAGAATCTAGATCTCAGCTAATGTCAGTGAGTACTTTGGCATGGCTGAAGTCACATGGAAGAAGTGGAAATAAATGAGACTGTAATATTAAGTTGAGACAGATGTTAAAATATTTTATATATCATACTCAAGGTTTGACATTTAACCTATAAGCCAGTGGATGTCAAACTTTTTTAAAGCAATTAGATACTTTAGAAACAAACAAAATCTTACCTAGAGTACCAGTACATAAAATGAGTAAAAGCAGAATTCCTCTGAAATGGAAAGTGGGAGTCAGGAATTTTATCTGTCCTCTTCCTTTTTCTTTATGCTAACCCCTATAGAACCCTAGAATTTGACACACTATGACTTGAAAAATCCACTAACAGAATCAGCAAGAGATTACCTGATATCTTAAAATAAAACTTTATTGAAACATAATTTAAATACCATACAATTCACCCATTTAAAGTCAACAATACAATGGTATTTACTGTATTCACAAAGTTGTACAACCATGTGCGCATGTGCCACTACAATGTCTTCTAAACATTTGCATCACCCCTGAAAGCAAGCTCATACTCATTATCAGTCAGCCCCGACTTCCCCACAAATACCCTTATTACCCCTGAAGCAACCGTTAATCTGTTTCTATCCTTATAGATTTTGCTATTCTGGACATTTCATATAAATGGAATCTTATGACTGAGTGACAGGCTTCTTTAACTCTATTGTGATTTCTTTTTTGACCTATTGGTTATTTAGAAGTGTTGATTAATTTCCACATATTAGTGAATTTCTCAAATTTCTTTCTGTTTTTGTTTTCTAATTTCACCCTTTGTGGCTGGAGAACATACTTTGTATGATTTCGATTCTTTTCATCCTTTTACATGTATTAAGGCTTGTGCTATGGACTAGTGATGGCCTATTGTAGAGAATGTTGCATGTGTTTATTATAGTTGGGTAGAATGTTTTATAGATGTCTGTTAGGTCTAGTTGATATATACTGTTGTTCTAGTCTTCTATTTTTTTGTTGCTCATCTATCTAGTTATTCTATCCATTATTAAAAGTAGGATCTTAAAATAACCAGCTAACATTATTGAAATTTTTACTTCTTTCCATTTTTTCTCCGGTTTTGCTTCATATATTTTAGGGCTTTGTTGTGCATTTATGGTGCATATTGGGTCATGTATATTTATAATTGTTATTTATCCTTGATAGATTGACCCTTTTGTCATTATCCTTTTATTACTATAAAATGTTCCCCTCTCTCTTTAGTACTTTTTTTTGTTTGTTTTGAAGTCTGTTTCTTCTGATACTAGTATATACACTCCAGGTTTCTTGTGGTTGCTGTTTGCTTGATGTTTTCAATCCTTTTACTTTCAACCTATTTGTAACTTTTACCTAAAGTGGGTCTTCTATAGATGACATATAATTGGATGTGATTTATTTATCTGGTCTGATAATCTCTGCATTTTGATTGGAATATTTTGTCTGTTCATATTGAATGCTATTATATATTTACATAATCAATATATAGTTATATGTCTGACACTTTACTACTTTTTGTTTTAATTTTGTTTTTTATTTTTGTTTTGTCTCTGTCTTTTTTGTTCTTCTATTCCTTCTGTATTGTTTTCCTTGCATTAAATAAATATTTCTAGTGTAACATTTTAATTTTTCAAATTATCTTTTTTACTGTATTTTTGAGATTTTTAGATGATTTTTCTAAAGTTTGAAATATACAACTTTGAATCTATTTCAGATTTATACTAAGTTAATTCCAGTAGCATATAAAAACATTGCTTCTGATTAGCTCTAGTCCCTCTTCTCCTTTTAGTGCTATTTTGTGGTGCATATGGCATCTACATTTATTATAATCCCTACAATACTTCCTTATAATTACTTTAAGTAAGTGTCTCAAAGAAGCTGAGAAAAAAAGGGTACCAGTATATAATTATGGAATGTGTTATGTTAATCTTTTGATTTACCATTTGTAATTCTCTTCATTTGTTCCTGTGAATTTAAGTTTCTATCTGGTGTCATTTCCTTATTTCAATAAAACTTTGCTCCCACCTACCTTCTCCTCTGTACTGTTATTGTCAAAAATTGTATTTCTCTATGTTAAAGACCCACAATATAGTTATTAGTTTATAAAATTGCTTTTTAAATTATTTAAAAGAAAGGGGTAAGACTATCTATTCACACTTTCTTTCATAGTTACATTATTATTTTTATTGGTATTCTTTGTTTTTTCATGCAAATTCAAATTACCATCTGGGATCACTTACTTTTAGCCTAGAGAACTCTGTAAAAATGTATTTCTTGAAAGGTGGATCTGATAACATTGAATTCTCTCAGTTTTTGCTTATCTGGAAATGTCTTTATTTTGTCTTTATTCAGCACATTGAATATATTATCTCACTGCCCTCTGATTTCCATTGTTTGTGATAAGTCAGCTGTTATTAAGGTATCCTATATCATGAGTCCCTTCTCAACTTGCTTCTTCATGATTCGTTGGCTTTGCCTTTTGACAGTTTCATTATGATGTGTCTGGGTGTGGATTTTTTTGATTTTATCCGCTTGGAGTTTGCTGAGGTTCTTGGATGGATAAATAATATTTTTCAAGAAATCTGGGAAGTTTTCAGCCATTATTTCCTTGAATATTCTGTTCCTTTTTCTCTCTCCTCTCCTTCTGGATCTCTCATTATATGTATGTTGGTATGCTTAATGGTGCCCCACATTTATCAGAAGCTCTGTTAATTTTTTTTCATTCTTCTTTCCTTTCTGTTCTTCACATTGCATCATCTCTATTGCTCGATCTTCACAAATTCTTTCATTTGCCTGTTCAAATCTGCTATTGAACTTCTCTAAGAAATTTCTCAAAACAGTTATTGTACCTTCAATTTCATGAGGTTATTCACATACTTTGTATCTTTTTTAAAATATTCTATATTTAATGAGATGTCATCATAACTTCATATTTCTTCAAGCATGGTTTCCTTTAGTAAATATTTATAATGGTTGCCTTGAAGTCTTTCTTAAATCCAACATCTGAACCTCTTACAGAATTTTTTTAACCTGCTTTATTTTCTGTGTATAAATCACACTTTTCTATTTCTTTAAATGTCTCCATTTTTCATTGAAAGTGGATATTTTAAGTAATATGCTGCAGCAACCCAGAACATGATTCTCCTTCCTTTTCTACAGTTCTATTTTTGTTGTTGTTGTTTTATTTAGTAATTTTGCTAGGTGATTTCAGTGAAGTCCATTTTCCCTGCAGGGTTAAACTTCTGATGACAATTGTCAAAGGGCACAACCTTCAGCATAGGCATAGTAACCTTGTGATGAGAGTGGTTTTAATGGGCTCTCTTTGATTGTCTCTTTTCCTTATCTCTCTGTTAAGCTGTGTGCCTCATATTATATCATGCCCAGGTATTAGGCTTCACTGATTTTAGGCAGATTACTCTATTGTTTTCAATGATATACTAAGTCATAGATTGTTCCACAGTCAGAACCATTTACATTTTTGAAGTGTAGTTTTTGAGACTAGTTTTTGAGTTCTTTAGCTGTCTCTTTCCCTTGTTCCTTCTGGTAAACTGGATGGCCTAAAGTTTAGCTTGTCTCTTTCATGGAACGCGCAGCCTCCTCTTAATTGCTTACTATCAAAATCCTCATTGTTTTCAAGAGTGTCCCTAGGCTTGAACTTTCCCATACTCTGTTTTAAATAAAGCCATTTCCTTTGAGGAGAGCTTCAGAGCTCTGCGTTCTTATGGACTACCTATTTCACTGGGAAAAATCTCTGAGCCACTACTCCAGGTGTTTTATTGCACTGGTATATTAGTTTCCTAAGGATGCTGTGAGAAAGTACCACAACTGAGGGACACCAAGCAACAGAAATTTTTTCATTCACAGTTCTGGAGGTTAGAAGTCTGAAACTGAGATGTCAATAAGGCCATGCTCTTTATGAAGACTCTAAAAGACAATCTGTCTGATGTCCTTCTCTTAGCTTAGTTACTGGCAATCAGAGGTGTTCCTTGTCTTACAGCTTTATCATTCTAATTTCTGTCTCCTTCATCACATGATCCTCTTCCTGTGTCATTCTTTGTGTATTCTTTTTTTTTAGATGGAGTCTCGCTCTGTCTCCAGACTGGAGTGCAGTGGCATGATCTTGGCTCACTGCCACCTCCACCTCCCAGATCCAAGCGATTCTCCTGCCTCAGCCTCATGAGTAGCTGGGACTGTAGGCATGTGCCACCATGCCCACCTAATTTTTGTATTTTTAGTAGAGATGGGGTTTCACCATGTTGGCCAGGATGGTCTCGATCTCTTGACCTCGTGATCTGCCCACGTCAGCCTCCCAAAATGCTGGGATTACAGATTTGAGCCACTGTGCCCGTCCTTGTCTTCTTATAAATACATCAACCATATTAGATTAGGGCTCACTCTAATGACCTCATCTTAACTTTTTACATCTGTAAAAACCTCATTTTCCTAGAGGTCACATTCAAAAGTACCAGGGTTTAGGACTTCAACATATCCTTTCTGGGGACACAAAACCCATAAAAGCAAGTGAGCCTAGACAATGTGATCTGCAGGAATTAGCATCTCAGGGCACAAAGCAGCAAGACAAAAGTAGACAGTGGATTAAGGGAATTGCTAATGGAGACTTAAGTCTATTTAATGCTGCTATAGCTGAATAACATGGACTGAGTAATTTTTAAAAAATAGAAGTATATTTGGCTGAAGATTATGGAGGCTAGGAAGTCAGAGATTAAGGGGTCACACCTGGTGAGGACCTTCTTGCTGCCTCATAACATGGTGGATGGCATCACATGTTGAATAACATGCAAGAGAAAGAGAAGGCCAAGCTTGTTTTTATAACAAACCCATTCTCATGATAACAAATCCACTTCTGCAGTAATGATATTTATCCATTCAAGGGGGTAAAGTTCTCATGACCTAATCATCTCTTAAGGGTCACATCTCTCAATACTGTTGCATTGGGGGTTAAGTTTTTAACACATGAACTTTGGAGACACATTCAAACCCTTTCTCAAAAGTAGCTGACATGTGGCAAACCTTGGAATCTGAAAAGCAGAGTCCAAAAACAATTTGGCTGTGTATCTTCAAAACTGTACAGTACATAGGGTGCCGTGATCATTGACTTCAAATTTCCCTTCACTTTGGCATATGTTACCTCCCTAGTGGAGTTGTATGATAGCCTATTGTCACATGCCATTAAAATCACTAAATAAAATTTCCTTGTTCTGAATTCATGTTCAGCAAACTGATCATAATTTGGCTTTTCATATAGTTTTTCCATAGGGAAATAATGTACTAAATTTTACAGTAGGTAGTCAGGCAGACATGAGCAGGGCAGGAGACATACCCCACCCACCAGGAATGTCAGGTGACCATCAAGTGGTGGTTAGGCAGTTATAAGATGTCTCTCTAAAATAATAATTGGTTGCAGCCAGCACCAGGGAAAGGCAGTCTTGCTACCAATAGGTAGAAATACCTGAAACTGGTAATCAGCAGCTTCCCAGTAGGATCTCAGGAGATCAGAAAACAACTGGGCATGGGGGCTTAACCATGCTCACTAAAAGGCAAAATGGTGGAGTTTAACTGGTGTATGACCTTCCTTTAGGAACCACACTGGTAAGGGAAAAATACCACAAGTGAGCATGCATACAACTTCAGTAAACACACTATGCACAAGCCCCCTCCCAAGTGCTAGTAGGCTACTGCACATGTGGATAGCCCACCCTAAGGGAAGAATCAGGGAAGAAGTAATGCAACCCCGGGAGCATGCCAAGACCCCATGTCAAAAGTCAAATCACACACTTGGGAGATCAAGTCACCCGCTTGGCCCTTTTCCAAGTGTACTTTACTTCCTTTGGTTCCTGTTCTAAATTTTTTAATAAACTTTCACTCGTACTCCAAAACTTGCCCCGGTCTCTCATTCTGCCTTATGCCCCTGGATGGAATTCTTTCTTTTGAGGAGGCAAGAACAGAGGTTGCTGCAGACCCATATGGATTCACTGCTGATAGCACTAACCACCTTATTTGAATGTTCTCATCTGAAAAACCATTCTTACTTCTGTTATAAATTGGCAATTTATGTGCTGGTCTGTAAAAAATCTTCATTGTACTGGCTATGAAGAACTGAAGATAATACTGACTTCTTAATCGAATTTCTACCCTGCAAATCACTGGCATAGCAGCTAGCTAGCCTAAGAATATGACTCTTCTGCCTCTACTTTATAATTATAATAATTAGGTTTTACATGAGTACTGAGTGAAAAACTAAAATTTATTGAATACTTATTACTCGCTATGACATATGCAATGGACTAAAGGCTTGCATATGCCCAAAATTCATGTGAACCCACCAAAATCCTAACCCCAGTGTGATGACATTAGGACGTAGGGTCTTTGGGAGGTAATTAGGTCATGAAGGTAAACTCCTCATGAATGGCATTACTGCCCTATTATAAAAAGGGACCGCAGAGAGCTCTCTTGCCTTCTTTCCACCATGTGAGGGATCGCCAAGAAGTCAGCTGTGTGCAACCCAGAAGAGATCCCTCACCAGAGCCTGACCCTTTTGGCATCCTTATTTTGTACTTCTCATTCTTAAAAAGTGTGAGAAATAAATTTATTTTGTAAACCACATGTTTATGGTACTTTGTGATAGAAGCCCAAACTAAAATAGCATATAAAGGTTGTATATGCTGTTTCATTCAGTTCTCATAATAATCTTGTGAAATATTCTCACTTTACATCCATGGAAACTATGGCAAAGAGAAGACAATTTCAGTAACCCCACTGAAATTTAGTAAGCTGTAGAGCTGCAATTTGAACCCATGTCTTTATGGCTCCAGAGCCTGTACTATTTCCATGACAACATGCCTCTTTTCTGACTATTGATTTTACTGAGCAATGACCAAAGGATATTTTCATGGTAATTTAATTTACTAGGTCTTTAATTAACACCTAATTTTATTTCATATATTGACAGGCATTGTGGGGAACATGAAAGAATTTAAAGAAATTGCCTCTTTCTTCTGGAATCTTATAATCTAATTTAACAGAAAGGCAGTGTTTGAGTCCCAGAATAACATTTGTGAATTGTAAATGCTGTGGGAAGTCAGAAATCAGTAATAATTGATATAGATATGAAAGACCTCATGGAGGTTAAACAGTTTATACCAAGGGGTATTGTATTTTAGGCAAAAGATCTAGCATTAATAAACATATTTGGGTGAGAATGAGTGTAACATATTTAGGAATAGAGAGAAGACATGTAGAGCAGAGGGGATGTAAAATATAAGAAAGAAAATAGTAGGCCAATAAGTAGTCAGGCAAAACCTCAGCCCTGGAACATCTGATTAATGTCTAAGCTTTCAGTCATTGTAGAAGTACTGAAGGGTATTGTACAATGCTGATTTTGAAAAAATATATATTTTCTGAAAATTAGCCTGTCAGGAGTATGTGAATAACAAGGAGTCAAAGATAAGAGTTTGGTAAGCAAGATATCAGATTAGGAAGTCTCAGTCTGTGCTCCCCCTCCTCAACACACAAAAAGTTCAGTGAGCAACTATCTACAGACCATAACATCTTTCTGAAAATTTCAATACTTGGAAACAAGGCTGAGACACCCATGTGGTCCGTGGAACTAAATAATACCTGAATTAGAAAAGTCTCACTTCAGCTGTGTTACTCCCCAGCTCCTTGAAGTTGGCACAGTGCCAGACAGAGAAGATCCCCTGGACCCACAGTTTTTATAGTGGGAAAAAAGAATTGGAGGCAGTCATCCAGTGTCCCTAGCATTCTGAGATGTTTCCCAGGAAGCCTACTCAGGTCTCATCTTATGGGATACACTGAGGGTAATGACATAGCTAAAGTGTTCAAAGTCAAGTAGAAACAAAGATTAAGGTGGAGCTCACAGTGACCAGTGTGTGGATCTTGGTGGTACCTCTGTGTTCCTACCAATTGTGGCACCCAACTGGAAAGTCCAGCAAGTGCATAGCACACCTGAAAAGCTGAACTGGTTGCTTTCAGAAGCACAGTGAAAAGTTTAACTTTGGCTTGAGTCCCTAGACAACTAGTCTCCACAACCAGCCTCTTGAGATACCCCAACCACTTCACCCAGGCAAGGAGATGCTTGCCTCAGCCCATTCAGAGAAGCTTAGGGGCTAGAAGTGCTTGACCTGCAAGTGCAGAATGGCTTAGTTCAGCCAAAAAGCCCCGGGTGGCCCCATTCGGGCAAGGAGATATTCACTTCTTCACATTTCAGAGAAGCATAAGGACTAGACCTGCTCAACCTGGGAAATTAACAGTTTGACTCAGTCAAAAGTTCACTCTATGGCTCTGCCTGGACATGGAGGCAATCCCCAATTATGCATTTCTAAGGAGCATAGCCTCAGGTTTCACCCATCTTGAGTAGCAACTCTGCCTAACCTCAGAGGTCAGGGCCACTATAGACTTGCCCAATTGCAGATTCCAAATAGTGGAATTGCCCAGCCAGGAAATACATCCTATGACCAGCCTGACCAGACGCCATCATAGTACCAAGCCAGAAGCTCTGCCTGATAGCAGAGCCCATCAAGTGATCTCACTGGACAGCTAAGTCCAGCCAGTAGCCGCATCTGACATCAGAGCAAAGACAAAAATCTCAGCCACCTAGAAAACTCACACAAACTGTGCCTGCCTAAGGTTGTCATCAGCTTGCCATTTTAGAATTTCAGGCTAGAATAAATAATGAAGACCTATCCCTACCAAAGAACACCGATAAAAGTTGGAAGAGGAGGCTCTCTCTTTACATGCACAGACAACACCACAAGGATTCTGAGGAATCAAGAAATCATGACACTTCTAAGAAATACAGATCTATAAAACGACGACTTAAAATGAATTCAGAATAATCCTCTTAAAGAAATTCAGTGAACTACAAGAATATATGGATAGAAAATTAAGTGAAATTTGGAAAACAATACACAAACAAAGCTAGAAGTTCAACAAAGAAATAGAAACAATTTTTTTTACAAAACTAGAAATCCTAGAGATGAATACAATGACTAAACTGAAAAAATGCACTAGAAAGCTTCATCAGCAGACTTGATCAAGCAGAAAAAAAATTAATGAGCTTGAAGAAAAAGCATCTGAAATTATTCAGTCAAAGGAGCAGAAAAAAGAATGAAGAAAGCCTGTGGGAATTATTGAACACTATTAAGACACCAAACCTTCACATAATAGAAGTATCAGAGAAGAAAAAAGAGAAAAATGGCCAGAAAGCATATTTCTGGAAATAATGGCTGAAAATTTCCTCAATTTTGGGATAGATGCCAATGTTCAGGTACAGGAAGTGCAGAGCTCTACAAATTCTACCGAAAGAAGAGTTCACAAAAACATGTAATAATCAAAATATCAAAAATCAAAGACATAGAATCCTGAGATAAGCAAGAGATAAGATATATAAAGGAGTCTCAATATCACATAAAAAGGAGTCACAATATGACTATCAGCAGATTTCTCAGCAAAAACCCTACAACCCAGAGAGAGTGTGATATTATATTCAAAGTGCTAAAGGAGAAACACTGATGACCAAGAATACTTCACATAGTAAAGCTCTCTTTCAGACATGAGGGAGAAATAAAAACTTTCACAGATGAATAAAAACTAAAGGAGTTCATTACCAGCAGATGTACCTTACAAGAATTGCTAAAGGGAGATATTTAATCTAAAACAAAAAGCTGCTAATTAACAACATGAAACAAATCAAAGCACAAAACTGAATGTTAATAATACAGAGCTGTGTTGAGAATACTCTGGGAATGTAAAAATGGTGTTTAAAGCAATTTTATCTCTGGCACAAAGGTTAAAATACAAAGCTATTAATAAAAACTATAGCCAAAATAAATTGTCAAGGGATACACTTTACAAAATGATGTCCATTCTGACATCAAAGATGTAAAATGTGGGAAAAGAGAGTAAAAATGTAGATTATGACATTAAAGTTGATATTAGCTTGAAATAGTCTGTTGTAAGTATAATATGTCCTATGTAAGTACCATGGTAAACATAAAGCAAAAATCTTTAGTAGAATCACAAGGAGAAAAAAAAGAATTCAAAGCATACCACTACATAAAACCATCAAACCATAAAGGAAGACAGCAAGAGATGAAGAAGGAAGTAAAATAACTATAAAACAACCAGAAAACAATTCACAAAATGACAGTAATATGTCCTTATCTATCAATAATTTCTTTGAATGTAATACATTACATTCTCCCATAAAAATGCACGAAGTAACTTAATGGAAAACAGCAACAACAACATGATGCAACTATATGCTGCCTAAAAGGGATTCACCACATTTTTAAGGACACATATACACTGCAAGTGAAGGCATGGAAAAAATATTATTCCACCTAAATGGAAACCAAAAGAAAGCAGGTTTAGCTATACTTATATCAGAAAAAAATAGACTTTAAGTCAAAAACTGTAAAAAGAGACAAGGACATTATATAATGACAAATGGATCAATTCCTCAAGAGTATGTAACAATTGTAAATATATTTGCACCCAATATTGGAGCACCTAAATATATAAAATAAATATTAAAGGATATGAAAGGAGAGATAGATATTATTCATTACAATAATAGTAGGGGATATTAATACTCCACTTTCAACAATGGGCAGATCATCCAGACAGAAAATTAATAAGAAAACATTGGACTTGAATAGCACCTTAGACTAATTGGACCTACCAGACTTATACAGAACATTCCATCCAACAGCAACAGAATAAGAAATTCTTCTCAAGTACACATGGGACATTCTCTAGGATAGATAATGAAAGGCCACAAAACAAGTCTTAGCAAATTAAGAAGATTAAAATCATATCAAGTATCTTTTCCAACCACAATGATATGAAACTAGAAATCAATAGCAGGAAGAATTTTAGAAAATTCACAAATTTATAAAAATTGAACAATATGCTCCTGAATGGACAACAGATTGAATTAAAAGAGAAATTTAAAAATATCTTGAGACAAACCAAAATGGAAATACAACACACCAAAACTTACAAGATACAGAAAAAGCAGTTCTAAGAGGTAAGTTTATAGCAGTACATGCCTACGTCAAAACAAATATCAAATAAACAACTTAATGTTACTTCTCAAAGAACTAGAAAAAGAACAAACTAATCCCAAAATTTAAAAAGGAAGGAAGTAATAAAGATTAGTATAGAGATAAATGAAATAGAGATTAGGAAAAAATAATGTGCCTGATCTTGTCTGATCTTAGAAGCTAAGAAGGGTTAGTACTTAGGTGGCAGACTTGAAAAACAATACAAACGATTGATGAAACTAAGAGTTGATTTTTGGGAAAGATAAATGAAATTGAAAAACCTACATCTAGACCAAGAAAAAAAAAAGACTCAAATAAATACAATCATAAATGAAAGAGGAGATATTGCAACTTATACCAGAGAAATACAAAGAGTCACAAATGATGATTATGAACAATTATACACAAATTATCTAACCTAGAAAAATGGTTACATTCATAGACATGTATGACCTACCATGAATGATAAAGAAATAGAAAATCTGAACATACCAATAATAACTAAGAAGATTGAATCAGTAATACAAAGTCTTCCATCAATGAAAAGACCAGGGCCTGTGGCTTCACTGTTGAATTCTACCAAATGATTAAAGAAGAATTAGCACCAATCCTTCTCAAACACTTGGAAAAAATTGGAGAGGATGGAATACTTCCAGACTTTTTAATGAAGCTAGCATTACCCTGGTACTAAAGCAGAAAAGAACATGACAAGAAAAGAAATTACAGACATTTAATATTCTCTATGAATTTTGATGCAAAAATCTTCAACAAAATACTAGGAAATCAAATTCAACAATACATTAAAAGAATCATTTGCCATGATCAAGTGTGATTTTCCCCAATATACAAAAATGGTTCAACATACACAAATCAATAAATGTGACACACCACATTAACAAAATGAAGGACAAAAAGAAAACCACCAAAAATCATCTCATTTGATACAGAAAAGGAAATTGACAAAATTTAACATCCTTTGATGATAAAAAATCTCATCAAATTAGGTACCTCAACACAATAAAGGCCATGTGTGATAAGCCCACAGCTAACATACTCAACAGTGAAAAATCAAATGCCTTTTTTCTAAGCTCTGGAACAAGATAGGGATGCCCACTTGTGGCACTTCTATTTAACATAGTGTTGGAAGTCTTTGCCTAAGCAATTAAACAAAAGAAAGAAATAAAATGTATTCAAATAGGAAAGGAAATGAAATTGTTACTTTTTGCTGACCACATGATCTTATCTATAGAAAACCTGAAGATTCCACCACAAAACTGTTAGGACCAATACACAAATACAGTAAAGTTTCAGGATACAAAATCAACATACGAAAATTAGTAATATTTCTATACACTAACAATGAACTACTTAAAAAAGAGATCACGAGAACAATCTCATTTACAATAGCCACAAAAAGTTACTTAGAAATAAGTTTAACTAAGGAAGTGAAAGACCTGTATGCCGAACCTTTTAAAACATTGATTAAAGAAATTGAAGAGGCCAGGCATGGTAGCTCACACCTGTAATCCCAGCACTTTGGGAGGCCAAGGCAGGTGGATCACTTGAGGCCAGGAGTTCGAGATCAGCCTGGCCAATATGGCAAAACCCAATCTCTACTAAAAATACAAAAATTAGCTGGTTGTGGTGGCAGGCTTCTGTAACACCAGCTACTTCGGAGACTGAGGCAGGATAATTGCTCAGACCTAGAGGGTAGAGGCTGCAGTGAGCCAAGATCACACCACTGCACTCCAGCCTGAGTGACAGAGTGAGACTCCATCTCAAAAAAAAAAAAAGAAAGAAATTTGAGAAAACACAAATGGAAAGATATCCCTGTACTCATGGATTAGAAGAATTATTATTGTTAAAATGCCCATCCAAAGTAATCTATAGATTTAATGCAATCTTTATCAAAATTCCAATGTTATTTTTCTGAGAAATAGAAAAAAATATGTATGGTCTGTTTTCATGCTGCTGATAAAGACATATCTGAGACTGGGCGAGTTACAAAAGAAAGAGGTTTATTGGACTTACAGTTCCACGTGGCTGGGGAAGCCTCAAATTCATGGCAGAATGTGAAAGGCATGTCACACATGGCAGCATACAAGAGAAAAGAGCTTGTTCAGGGAGACTACCATTTTAAAAACCATCAGATCTCCTGAGACTTATTCACTATCATGAGAACAGCACAGCAAAGACCTGCCCGCATGAATCAGTTACCTCCCAAGAGGTCCCTCCCACGGTGTGTGGGAATTCAAGATGAGATTTGTGTGGGGACACAGTCAAACCATATTATTCTGCCCCTGGTCCCTCCCAAATCTCATGTCCTCACATTTCAAAACTAATCATGCCTTCCCAACAGTCCCCCAAATTCTTAACTCATTTCAGCATTAACTCAGGAGTCCACAGTTCAAAGTCTCATCTGAGACAAGGCAAATTCCTTCTGCCTATGAGCCTGTAAAATCAAAAGCAAGTTAGTTACTTCCTAGATGCAATGTGAGTACAGGCATTGGGTAAATACAGTCATTCCAAATGGGATAAATGGGCCAAAACAAAGGGCCTACAGGTCCCATGCAAGGCCAAAATTCATCAGGGCAGTCAAATTAAGCTCCAAATGATCTCCTTTGACTCCATGTATTACCATCCAGGTCATGCTGATGTAAGAGGTGGGTTCCCGTGGTCTTGGGCAGCTCTACCCCTATGGCTTTTGAGGGTACGGACTCCCTCCCAGCTGCTTTCACAGGCTGGCACTGAATGTCTGAGGCTTTTCTAGGCACAGAGTGCAAGCTGTTGGTGGATCTACCATTCTGGGGTGTGGAGGTCAGTGGCCCTCTTCTCACAGCTCCATTAGATGGTGCCCCAGTAGGGACTCTGTGCGAGGGGTACAACCCCACATTTCCCTTCCATACTGCCCTACCAGAGGTTCTCCATGAGGGCCCCACCCCTTCAGCAAACTTTTGCCTGGGCATCCAGGTGTTTCCATACACCTTCTGAAATCTAGGCAGAGGTTCCCAAACCCCAATTCTTGACTTTTGTGCACTTGCAGGCTCAATACCACATGGCAGCTGCCAAGGCTAGAGGCTTGCACCCTCTGAAGCTATGGCCTGAGCTCTACATTGGACCCTTTCAGACATGGCTGTAGCAACTGGGACACAGAGCACCAATTCCCTAGGCTGCACACAGCACAGGGACCTTGGGCCCGGCCCACAGAGCCATTTTTTCTTCCTAGGTCTCTGTGCCTATGATGGGAGTGGCTGTCGCAAAGGTCTCTGACATGCCCTAGAGACATTTTCCCCATTATCATGGTGATTAACATTCAGCTCCTTGTAGCCAGCTTGAATTTCTCCTCAGAAAATGAGATTTTCTTTTCTATCGCATTGTCATGCTGCAAATTTTCCTAACTCTTATGCTCTGTATTCCATTGTATATATATGTGATATTGTATATTTAGCCTTAGAAAAGAAGGAAATTCTGCCATTTGCAACAACTTGAGTGGAACTAGAAGACATTGTGCTAAATGTTATATATTAAGCAAAATAAGCCAGACACAAAAAGACAAATACTGCATATTCTCACTTATATGTGGAATCTAAAACAACTGAACTCATAGAAGCAGAGAGTAGAATGGCAATTACACATCTTGGGGCTGAAAAGAATATGGAGATGATCGTCAGAGGATTCAGTCTCAGAAAGGAGGAATAAGTGCTTTTGGCTTTTTTGGGGATCTATTCATAGCACAATAAATATAGTTAATAACAGTGTATTGTACATTTATTTATTTATTTATTTATTTATTTATTTATTTATTTATTTATTTTGAGATGGAGTCTTGCTCTGTTGCTCAGGCTGGAGTGCAGTGACGCCATCTCGGCTCACTGCAAGCTCTGCCTCCTGGGTTCACACCATTCTCCTGCCTCAGCCTCCCGAGTAGCTGGGACTACAGGTGCCTGCCTCCTCGCCTGGCTAATTCTTCGTATTTTTAGTAGAGACAGGGTTTCACCATATTAGCCAGAATATGTATTGTACATTTTTAAATTGCTGAGTAAATTTCAAATGTTCTCACAACAGAAAATAAATATTTGAGGTGATGGATGTGTTAATGAGCTTTATTTAATTATTCCACATTGTATTCATAAATCTTAACATCATTTTGAACCCTATAACTATATAAAATTATCAATTGCAACTTACAATAAAATTTTTTTTTAAAAATAGGAGTTTTATTTGGGCCAGAGATGCCAGCCAAGAGTTAATGGGATGCATTCCCAGTTTAGAGCAGTGCTATGCTGACCTTGAGAGCTGCACTTGCGGCCAGGCGTGGTGACTCACACCTGTAATCCCAGCACTTTAGGAGGCCAAGGTGGGCGGATCACCTGAGGTCGGGAGTTCGAGACCAGCCTGACCAACATGGAGAAACCCTGTCTCTACTAAAAATACAAAATTAGCTTGGTGAGGTGGTGCATGCCTGTGATCCCAGCTAAGACTCGGGAGGCTGAGGCAGGAGAATTGCTTGAACCGGGGAGGCAGAGGTTGCAGTGAGCCAAGATCGTGCATTGCACTGCAGCCTGGACGACAGAGCGAGACTCCGTCTAAAAAAAAAAGAGAGAGAGAGAGCTGCACTTGCACAGACAGCCTTTCTGCTTCCACTCATCAGTTGGAGAGATTCTGCCTCTGGCCACTGTCTGGATCTGTGGCCTTGTGCAAGCCATAATGAGGGAGGTAGAGAGTTTATAGATGCATTTGTTCAAGGAATTTATCCCTCTTAAGCAAGCAGTTTGTTTAGTGAGTTTTGGCATGGTCCTGTTGTAAAGAGCCAGGCTCCTTTAGCACTTAACGTATTTTGGAGGAAAGGTGCTATGCAAATTGAATTGATGCTATTTATGACTGCTTTGGTTTTTCTCTAAGTGTCTGGAATGTCTACTCAGAGATTACCAACTTGAGGGCTCAAAAGGCATGCCCAGGAGGCCTTGCCACAAGTGGCAGTTCTATCAATATCCAGTTGTGTAAAACAGGGCAGGATTTTGTGACTATTGGGAAAGCTAGTGCTATTTATACCATGTAAAAGATTGCTCAAGCTCATCCCTCTTACACCAGCTTCAGCAAATTCAGTGTGACATGTGGTTTTCCTCAATTGTTGATGAAATGTCTCCTTTGGGGACACTCGCCAGCAAAGGATAAAGTTCAAACTTTTAAACTGGTATTCAGTGTTCTCTATGACTCTTCTTTTAGTTTCTGTTTACTACTTACCTACATGAACCTCTTGCTCTGATCAAACAGCCCTACACACCATTGCCCAACTTTCCACTTTCTCACCAGTGTGTTTTTGTTCACCCCCATCTTCTCCTCCCCCACTTCTCCTCCCTAATCCCTCCTTCTTGACCATCCCCAAAACTCAATATCCTCTATTTAAATCCTATATACCTTTTACAAGGCAGTATAAATTCTGGTTCTCCTTGAGGACAGCTGCAGAGAAATTATAGATGACCTGCTGTTCATTCTTGCAGTTGGTGTTTTCATTTTAGATTATGTTTTACATTTTTAAAAAATGTTTTTAGATTTTAAACTCCTAAAGGGCAAGAACTGACTCTATAACTCTGCATACAACCAAGAGCCCTGTGTAATTAAGAACTCAAAAGTTGATGCTTTTAATGTCACTGATATTATGAAGATAAATAGAGAAATGCAATAGGGAGAGTTGTTAATGACTTACTCCTAGAAATTTGCTCTATAATTTTTAAGAAAAATTTATGTTGACCCAGATTCCCCTGAAGAATTTGTATAGATGTGTGAACTTTGTATCACTCGTGTGCCTCATCAAGGGTGGCTGGTTTTGTGGGGAGTAGTGACGCTCAGTGAGGCCTGCTGAATGGGATTCTCAGACTTAACATTAATGATCTTTCCCCTGGATGTACAAAAATTATCTTCTCTGAGTAAAGATCACTTTTCCACAAATGTGGAAAGTTACCACTTTACCCCTAGAAATCTAGGGGTAGCTGGTAATGTGTTCCTGTTTATCTGCCTGATAATTATAATTTGATGTCTAGCTCAACAATTGTGGCAACACTGTGATTGCTTTTATAGTACTCTTCCTGGTGATTCAGATTTCTTTCAGCAGGAGCAGCAATTGCTCCAACCATCACCAAGAGTGATAGGCAAGATCAACATATGCTGACACAAGGCCAATAAAAACTAGAAACCTCCTGCAGTCATTGAGGATAACTTAAAAGTGTACTCAACATTCACTTTTATTTCTTATCTTTTCCCCTCGACACCCCATTTATAGTGCACCTAACACTTTGCTTAATGATTCAGAATTGCTCTATGCACAAAAAGTAGTTTGCTGCCATTTTTATAAATGCTTCGGGTGAACCAGGATGGACTATGTATCTTACTGCCTGATATTGTCACTGTTTATAGGAGATGCTGCTTCTGAGACTGAAATTCTTAACAATATGTTCCTTGTGACCTATTTAGATCACAAATCCAGTTCCTTGCTGAATGAAAAATAACATATGTGGAAGACCTGTAAGTTGATCTAAAGCCAAATGTCATGTACTCCCATCATTATCAACTAATATGCTAAGAGGTGGACATAGTGCTTTTCTCTTTTATTCTTTATTGCCACTTTGTTCTGTCTTGTGGTAATATGCTATAAGAATGGTAGAAATATATGTAGCATTTAATTCAAAACTACCAACAACGTTTGGCACTTAGTTTTTGAAAAGAAGGAACAAATCCATTTTTTCTTGCCACTGTTCATGACTTTCATCAAGCAGTTACCACCAACTCATCATGTGCTATGAAGCATCAGGCAAGACAGGTCATAGGAAAACACTTGAAGAAATTAGAAGTTAGACTATACATAAATACTTGTTATCCTGTTGGGGTGTTTTCCCAATTGTAAAATGTTAGAGAAATATGAAGAAAATGTGCACCATTTGCTTAGAGAAAGAATGCTTCATATTCTGTGCCAATGTCTCTTTCTTCTTTTACTTGCTTACTTTTTTTAAGGATTAGGAATTAAAAATATTTGGTGCAGCCTGAGGTAGAATATGATCTAGTGACAAAATATAATTGTGAATTTGTCCAGCTTCTAATCTATTTTAACTTTTTTTTTAAACCTCTGCACAATTGACTTCTGGATAAATAAACTCACTTGTTACCACCCACCTTCTTAATTACTATTAACTAAATCATAATATGGGTCCTCCTGGGGGATCTTCTGTTGAGTAAAGTTATTTCCTTTACTGGATCCTTCCCAATATGCTGTCTGTAAAACATTCTGAACTTTTTTTGTTGTTATCAAAACAGTCTCGTAAACCCATGGTCTGGGTTGCAATTTGGATTAGAAAGTTACAGTTTCATACAGATCAAATGAATGAGCATTTTTGGAAGGAAGAAGCATTTTTTGTGGTCACAGTGAATGCCACTGGACATCACAAGTGTTAGACTTAGGGGCATCTGAGAAGAATGTGATATTTTTTCATATTTTACTTTCTTGTTCAAAGCTAGGTTCCTTCATTCAGTGACATGCTCTTATACTGGAATAGTTGATTTTGTTTGTTTTCTTGCTTGCTTCTTGTGATTACAGAGGTACATGGTCATCTGTAATCAGCCTCCAATATTTGTGAGCACCCTGAATTAAATGTGCATAATGAATCTGGCTACGCACTGAACAAAAGTAAGAAATTTGATGCAGATATATTACAGTTTCTGTTCAGAATGGGGCACTACTCAAAGTTAAGAAGGGGAAAGGGAGGATATATATAAAGATAATTTATCAAGAAGCAGGTTTGATTCTTTTTTTTTCCTGGTTTTGACTTAACCTCAGGATATTTTGAAAGGGATATATGGAAATAATAGGTAAAGGCATGAATGGTTAGTGGTGGAATAAGGAGAAAGGAATTTAATAGGAATATAGATTAATTTGGTAATGGATCAGGAAACTTTGGTAGGAGATAGACATTTCTAATCATATTTATATAATTCATTTTAAAATAATTTCTGATAGAAAAAATATAATGACAGTACAAAGAAGTCTTCCTTGCTCGGGTTCTCCACCTGTTAACATTAGACCACGTTTGTTCAGTCTTCCCTAAATCCTTCAGTGTGTTTTCCAAAAACAAGAACACACTCCAACATAACCAAATCATCCATACAATGAAACCAATAGTCATACTATAATACTATCCAATTCACAGACTCATTCAGATTTTTCCAACAGTACCACTTGTGTCTCTGATCCAGCATCCAATAGAGATTATGTGTCACTTTTAGTTGTCATATCTCTTTAGGTTCCTCAACCCAGAACAGCTCCTTAATTATTCCCCTGGCTTTCATGCTCTGCACAATTTTAAGTAGTAAGGCCTTTCATTTTGAAAGGTGTTCTGCAACCTGGGTTCATCTGATATTCATATTTCCTTGGAACCAGTCTCAGGGTATGATTTCCTAGCAGTCAGACTACAGATGTGATGCTGTGTTTTTCTCAGTTCAGGATTATGGGTATGCACCAGGTCTATTTGTCCCACTACCAGTGAGGCTAACCCTGATCACAAGGCAAATTAGTGCCTACCAGATTTCTGTACTGTAAAGTCATGTTAATATACTTTTTTCCAAAATCATGTTAATATACTTTTTTTGTAGCAAAGTTCCACCCAGCAGCCTTAGCATTCACTGAGCATTCATTTAGCATTCACTGAGCAGACTTAGCATTCATTCATATAAACCATCAATATGGCTCTTGCCAAATCTGTATTTATTAGTTGCATTCTATAGTAAGAAAAAGCTTCCCCATGAGTTAGTCTGAATTCTCCAGAGAAACAGAACCAATCTAGATAGATAGAATCTATCTAGATCGATTTAGAGAGATAGACAAAGATAATGATGTAGATATAGATACATAGAAAGAGATTCACTATAAGGAATTTGCCCATTCAGTTATGGAAGCTGAGAAGTCCTATAGTGTGCAGTTGGCAAGCTGGAGAACAAGGAGAGCTCATAGTATACTTCCAGTCTAAACCAGAAGGCCTGAGAATCTGGAGAGCTGATGGGGTAAATTTTAGTCAGAGTCCAAATGCCTAAGACCAAAAGAAGTGACAATGTAAGTTCCAGTCTAAATTCAAGTCTGAAGGCAGAAAATCTGTGTCCAGCTCAAAGACAATCAGGCAGAGAAAGTGAATTACTCTGCTTTTTCCATTCTATTCAGGCCTCCAACAAATTGAGTGAGGCCCACCCACACTGGAGAAGGCAATCTTCTTGACTCATTCTACTGATTGAAATGGTAGTCTTATCCAGATATACCCTCACAGACACACCCAGAATAATGTTAAACAAATATCTGGGCATCTCATGGTTTAGTCAAATTGGCACATAAAATTAATCATCACACCCCTTCTCTTTCATTCAGTCAATAATTTATATCAGTATGCAGTCAAAGATGCTTGTTTTATTTGGTGGTTTATAACCATGACTATCATTATTTTGATGCTCAAATTGTCCCAGTTTAGATTGCTGACAGTCACTTTCAACTGGATTCTGTGTTACTTTGACATACCTGCATTTTTCTTTAAGAATTTGCTTACTTTCTGGCATAATAAGAACTTCCAGGTCATTTTGCATTTTCATTCCCTTTGACTTTGACGCAGTGCTTGAATCCACGTAGCATCACTTTCTTTAAGTAAGGCTTTGTATTTTTCCAGCTTCCATAATATTGCAATGGTCTCTCTTTTACTTCAACAGTTTTTTTCTCCTACTTTGTCCTCCTCCCAACTTCTAAACGTAAGCATTTCCCAAGATGGAATCTGAAGTATCTATTCTTTTCACAGACTCTCAAAAGTCTTCCTCTCTCAGTACACGTGTGATTTCTTAACAGATGAATTTCCCCATGGCTGTATTTATAGCCTTGATGTTTTTCCTGCATTTGTATTTGCCAGCTAATTGTTTACTCTTAAAAGCTTTAATGTTATCACAAAATATGCTTTGCATCAGAACATCTTCAACATTCTGAGCAAAACAGACGGTTAAGTTTCCAATTCCACATGTCAGGAACTTACAAGTCACTACTCAGTCCTAACGAGTGAAAGGCTGAACAACCTGAAAAACCAACTCTTCTTAGATCTTTAAGAGAAGTGAGGTCCCAAGGCAAATTGCTGCCCTCAAATTGGAGGGACAGGCAGATGGATACAGAAAATCATGACATACCAAAGCAGAAACCTTTTCATGAACCAGTGCGAGGGTGAGAAAACATGAGCTGTAATAAATTGTTGGAGTCTGGGAGTGGACAAATCTGAGAATTAAAATCTCCAGGTGGGTCCAATCATATGGATTCTCCCACTTTTCTGTTTTACTTTTCTGTTTTACCTCTAGGAGCTTGACCAGATTCTCACAGTAAATACTGGAGAAAAATTCCCTCATTCTTTCAGCAATGAAAGAGGAAAAGGAACCATTTTGAAACATGCCAGAGCACTCTGTTCTTAATAAGTCCTGCCCTCAGGAGAAACTAGTTAATCACAGCCTAACTTTCTGGGGTTTTATCACATCCTACCTGACTTGGGGAAAGAGAGAAGGAAAATATACAAGTCTAGCCCACTTTAGCCATTCTGTCTCAGCTAAGGGGTACAAAAACACAAATGTGAAACACTGTGACATTCAAAGTCCAGAAACAGGCTCACTAAAAGACAAAGACCTAATCTTAGAACTATAGGATGCTTCCTCTCCTCCCGCAACTTACCACCACATTACTGAAGGACTATTCCCAGCAGACCTTTTACCCAATACCTCATGTCAGCTATCAAGAGAAAAATTACAAAGAATACTAAAAGGCAGAAAAAAAAAATCCTACAATTTGAAGAGACAGAGCAAGCACAAGAACCATACCTGGTAGGGATGTTAGAAATATTAGACAGAGAATTTATTTTTATATTTTATTTTATTTTATTTTTAAAATTTATTTATTATTATTATACTTTAAGTTGTAGGGTACATGTGCATAACGTGCAGGTTTGTTACATATGTATACTTGTGCCATGTTGGTGTGCTGCACCCATCAACTTGTCATTTACATCAGGTATAACTCCCAATGCAATCCCTCCCCCCTCCCCCCTCCCCATGATAGGCCCCTGTGTGTGATGTTCCCCTTCCTGAGTCCAAGTGATCTCATTGTTCAGTTCCCACCTATGAGTGAGAACATGTGGTGTTTGGTTTTCTGTTCTTGTGATAGTTTGCTAAGAATGATGGTTTCCAGCTGCATCCATGTCCCTACAAAGGACACAAACTCATCCTTTTTTATGGCTGCATAGTATTCCATGGTGTATATGTGCCACATTTTCTTAATCCAATCTGTCACTGATGGACATTTGGGTTGATTCCAAGTCTTTGCTATTGTGAATAGTGCTGCAATAAACATACGTGTGCATGTGTCTTTATAGCAGCATAATTTATAATCCTTTGGGTATATACCCAGTAATGGGATGGCTGGGTCATATGGTACATCTAGTTCTAGATCCTTGAGGAATCGCCTTACTGTTTTCCATAATGGTTGAACTAGTTTACAATCCCACCAACAGTGTAAAAGTGTTCCTATTTCTCCACATCCTCTCCAGCACCTGTTGTTTCCCGACTTTTTAATGATCGCCATTCTAACTGGTGTGAGATGGTATCTCATTGTGGTTTTGATTTGCATTTCTCTGATGGCCAGTGATGATGAGCCTTTTTTCATGTGTCTGTTGGCTGTATGAATGTCTTCTTTTGAGAAATGTCTGTTCATATCCTTTGCCCACTTTTTGATGGGGTTGTTTGTTTTTTTCTTGTAAATTTGTTTGAGTTCTTTGTAGGTTCTGGATATTAGCCCTTTGTCAGATGAGTAGATTGCAAAAATTTTCTCCCATTCTGTAGGTTGGCTGTTCACTCTGATGGTAGTTTCTTTTGCTGTGCAGAAGCTCTTTAGTTTAATGAGATCCCATTTGTCAATTTTGGCTTTTGCTGCCATTGCTTTTGGTGTTTTAGACATGAAGTCTTTGCCCATGCCTATGTTCTGAATGGTACTACCTAGGTTTTCCTCTAGGATTTTTATATGGAACCAAAAAAGAGCCCGCATCTCCAAGACAATCCTAAGTCAAAAGAACAAAGCTGGAGGCATCACGCTACCTGACTTCAAACTATACTACAAGGCTACAGTAACCAAAACAGCTGGTACTGGTACCAAAACAGAGATATAGACCAATGGAACAGAACAGAGTCCTCAGAGGTAATACCACACATCTACAGCCATCTGATCTTTGACAAACCTGAGAGAAACAAGGAATGGGGAAAGGATTCCCTATTTAATAAATGGTGCTGGGAAAATTGGCTAGCCATAAGTAGAAAGCTGAAACTGGATCCTTTCCTTACTCGTTATACGAAAATTAATTCAAGATGGATTAGAGACTTAAATGTTAGACCTAATACCATAAAAAATCCTAGACAGAGAATTTAAATCAACTAAGATTAATATCCTAAAGGTCCTAATGGGTAAAGTAGACATCATGCAAGAACAGATGGGTAATTTAAGCAGAGAGATGGTAATCCTAAGAAGAAGGCAAAAAAAGAAATGCTAATGATCAAAACCACTGTAAGAGAAATGAAGAATGCCTTTGATGAGCTTATTAGTAGGCTGGACATGACTTGAGGATGTATCAACAGAAACTTCCAAAACTGAAAAGCAAAACAAAACAAAACAAAAAAACAACGACTGGTAAAACAGAACAGAACATCTAAGAACTGTGGAACAACTAAAAATGGTGTAATGTATGCATAACAGGAATAGGAAAAGGGGAAGAAAGAGAAAAAAGAACAAAAGGAATATTTGAGATGATAATCATTAATAACTTACCCCAATTAACATCAGACATCAAACCTTAAATCCAGAAAGTTCAAATAAAAACAAATAAGATAACTGTCAAAAAACATTTAGGTATATCATATTCAAACTACAGAAACTCAAAGATAAATGAAAATCCTGAAAGAAGCCAGAGGGGGAAAGAAACATGTGACCTATAAAGATACAAAGATAGCAATTTCATTTGACTTCTCTTTGGAAACCATGCAAGCAAAAAGAAAATAGAGTGAAATATTTAAAGCTTAAGACAAAAAACCCACCAACCTAGAATGCTGTATCCTGTGAAATTCTTCAAAAATGAAGATGACATAAAAGCTTTCTCAGACAAACAAAAATTGAGGAAATGTGTTGACAGTAGACATGACTTACAAAAAATGTTAAGTTCTTTAAAGTGAAGAAAAATATGTAGATCTGAAGCTCAGATCTACTTAAAGAAACAAAGCATTGAAGAAGGAATAAGTGAAGGTAAAATATAAAATGCTCAGTGAAAACCACAAAAGGCAGAAAAAGAGGGGAAGACAAAAATAAGAAAAAGGAAAAGAACAAAAATCAGAAAACAGTAACAAATATGGTAGATATTAATTCAACTATGTCAATAATCACTTTAAACATCAGTGGTCAAAATGAACCAATTAAAAGAGATTGTCAGAGTAGATTTAAAAACAAGACTTAACTATATGATCCTTTCAAGGAACTCACCTTAAGTAAAAATATATAGATTAAAGGTAAATATTAATTTTTTTATTCCATAGCTTTTTGGGGAACAGGTGATATTTGGTTATATGAATAAGTTCTTCAGTGGTGATTTGTGAGATTTTGGTGTATCTATAGAGAAAGAGATACCTTGCTAACACTAATTTATAAAAGCAGGAATCACATATTAATTTCAGACAGAACAGACTTCAAAGCAAGGAAAGTTATCAGGGATAAAGAAGGGCATTACATGGTGATAAAAGGTCAATTCTCCAAAAAGACATAACAATTCTTAATGAGTATATGCCTAACAACAGAGCATCAAAATATGCAAGGCATAAACTGGAAGAACTGCAAGGAGAAATGGATGGATTCAAATTGGAGACTTCAATGCTCCTCTTTCAGAAATGGACAAATCCAGCAAGCATAAAATTGTAACAACTTAGTTGAAACCAACATTATGAGTCAACTGGATATAATTTGACATCTATGGACTATTTCATCCAGCAACAGCAGAACACACAATATTCGCAAGCTAACATGGAACGTTCACCAAGATAGGCCATATTCTGGGCCATTAAACATACCTTCACAAAGTTAAAAGAATAGATATCATGCTATGTCTGGTCTCTGACCACAACAGAATAAAACTACAAGTCAGTAGCAGAGATAAGTGGAAAACTTCCAAATATGTGGAGATTAAACAACACATTTCTAAATAACACAGAAGTAAATAATAAATCTCAAGAGAAATCTCAAAATATTTAGTACTGAATGAAAATGAAAACACAACTAATCATAGTTTGTGGGAAGAGAGAGAACACAGTTTAGAGGAAAATTTATAGCATTGAATGCATATATCAGAAAAAATACATAAAATCATCTAAGCTTCTACTTTAGGATACTAGAGAAAGAAGAGCAAATCCAAAGTAAGCTGAAGAAAAAAGTTAAACATTAGAGCATAAATTAATCAAATTGAAAATAAGACTTATGTAGAGAAAATCAATAAAGCTAAAAGCTGCTTCTTTGCAAAGACCAATAATATTGATCAATCTCTAACCAGGCTAACTATAAAAAAGAGAAGAAACAAATTACTAATATCAGAAATGAAACAAGGAACATCACTGCAGATCTTACAGATTTTAGAAGAATGATAAAGGAATACTATGAACAACTCTTTGCCTACAGATTTGATAACCTAGATGAACTGGACAAATTTTTTGAAAAAGACTGTTTGCCAAAACTCGCACAAGAAGAAATAGGCAATCTGACTAGGCCTATATCTGCTAAAGAAATAGATTCAATAATTAATAACCTTCCAAAACAGAAAGCACCAGGCCAAGGTCGGTTCATTGGTGAATTCTACCAAGCATTTAAGAAAGAAATTATACCAAAGCTCTACAGTCTCAGAAGATGGAAGCAGAGGGAATAGTTCCTAACTCATTCTATGAGGCTAGTATCACCCTAATACCAAAACCAGTCAAAGACATTACAAGAAAAGAAAACTATAGACCAATATCTCTTATAAACATAGATGCCAAATCCTCAACAAAACACAGTCACATGCTGCATAGTGATGTTTTGGTCAACAATAGACCGTATACATGATGCGGTACCATAAGATTATAATGGAGCTGAAAAACTCCTATTGCCTAGTGACATTGTAACATCACAGCAAAACACATTACTCATGTCTTTGTGGTAATCCTGGTGTTAACCTGCTGCACTGCCAGTTGTATAAAACATAGCATGTACAATTATATGCAGTACATAATACTTGATATATTACTGGTTTATGTATTTATTACATACTTTTATCATTATTTAGAGTAAAGTTCTTCTACTTATATATTAAAAACGTTAACTGTAAAACAGCTTCAGACACATCCTTCAGGAACCATTCCAGAAGACAGCATTGTTGTTATATGAGATGACAGCTCCATGCATGTTATTATCCATGAAGACGTTCCAGTGGGACAAGATGTGGAGGTGAAAGACAGTGATATTGATGATCCTGACCCTAGGTAGGCCTAGGCTAATGTGTGTGTTGATGTGTTAGTTGTTAACAAAAAAAGATTAAAAAGCAAAAAAAGAATTTTAATAAAACAAAATGCATAGAATAGGGATATAATGAAAGAAATATTTTTATACAGCTATACAATGTGTTTGCTTTTTAAGCTAGGTGTTATGAGTCAAAAAAATTAAATGATTAAAGTCAATAATTTAAAAATTTATAAAGTGACAATTATAGTAAGCTAAGGTTAATTTATTGATGAAAAAAGAAAACTATTTTGTAATAAGTTTAGAGTAACCTAAGCATACATTGTTTTTAAATTCTACAGTAGTGTCCTAGGCCTTTATATTCACTCACCACTCACTCACTAACTCAGCCAAAGCAACTTCCAGTTCTACAAGTTTCATTTATAGTTAGTGCACTATACTGGTATACTATTTTTAAAAATCTTTTGTATTGTGTTTTTACTGTACCTATTTATTTATTTATTTATTTATTTTGAAATGGATTCTCACTCTGTCATCCAGGCTGGAGTACAGTGGCGTGATCTCAGCTCACTGCAGACTCCACCTCCTGGGTTTAAGCAGTTCTCCTGCCTCAGCCTCCTGAGTAGCTGGGATTACAGGCATGCACCACAGCACCTGGCTAATTTTTTGTATTTTTAGTAGAGATTGGATTTTGCCATGTTGGCCAGGCTGGTCTTGAACTCCTGACCTCAAGTGGTTTCTCTGCCTTGGCCTCCCAAAGTGCTGGGATTACAGGAGTGAGCCGCCATGCTAACCTTTACTGTACCTTTTCTATGTTTAAATACATAAATACTTACGATTGTGTTTCTATTGCCTATAATAGGGCAGTTACATGTCATAACAGTTTGTAGCCTAAGAGCAATAGACTGTACCATAGAGCCTTCATGTGTAGTAGGCTACATTATCTAGGTTTGTGTAAGTATCCTCTATAATGTTTACGCAATGACACAATTGCCTAACAGTGCATTTCTCAGAATGTATCCCCATTGTTAAGCAACACATGACTATTTTAGCAAATTGAATCCAACAACATATTAAAAGAAGTATACAATGGGACCAAGAGAGATTTGTCACAGATATGCAAGGCTAGTTCAACATTAGAAAATCAATTCATGTAATCCATAAAATGTACAGACCAAGGAAAAAATATCACTACAATTATATCAATAGATAGAAAAAGCATTTGACAAAATCCAATACCCATTTATGATAAAAACTCTCAATAAATTCAGAATAGAGGGGAACTTCTTCAATTTGATAAATAATATATATGTAATCCACAAGTATATAAATATTTTATATATTTTTTATATATAATCTATAAATATATATAATCTACAGCTAACATCATACTTATTGATGAGAAACTAGAAGCGTTTTAAGATTAGGAAAAAGATAAGGATGTCCTCTCTTGCTATCTTTCTTGAACATTGTACTGGAAGTCCTAGCTAATACAATAAGACAAGAAAAGAAAACAAAAGTTATACTAGATAGGAAGAAAGAAGTAAAACTTACTGTTTTATTTTGACATGATTGTCTATGTACAAAATAAAAAAAAATTGACAAAAAACCTCCTGGAACTAAATAGTGATTATGATTATAGAAGGGTTGCAAGGAAAGGTTACTGTACAAAAGTCAATTGCTTTCCTATATACTAGCAATGAACAATGGGAATTTGAAATTTAAAACACAATATGATTTACATTAACACCCTCCCAAAATAAAATACTTAGGTGTAAAACTGACAAACTATGTACAAGATCTACGTGAGGAAAACTACAAAACACTGATGAATGAAATCAAATAACTGAATAAATGGACAGATTCTGTTTATGGGTAGGAAGACTTAATATTGTCAAGATGCCAGTTCTTTCCAACTTGATCTGTAGATTTACTGCAATCCCAAACAAAATCCCAGAACATTATTATGCAGATACTGATAAACTAATTCTAAAGTTAATATGGAAAATTATGTCAGCAAGATAGTTGAATAGAGATGTCTGATGCTTGTTCTCCCCCCCCCAAAAAAAGGACAAAACAAAAACAGTGAATAAACAGCTATATTTTAAGTAGAGTGACAGAGGAAACATGCTGAAGATCACCAGAGATAAAATCCCTGTGTAGCAGGGAAGCCCAGGATAGCAACATAGAGAGGGATTAGAGGAACCTTCTGCACTGTCAGGATCTTTTCAGAGTCCGGGATACTTATTATAGGGAAAAGGTCAGCTAGAGATAGATGCCCAGTGGTCTCTAGTGCCATGACAGACATCGTTAGTCCCACCACAGGAGAGGCCTCCAGTCCTCACAGTCTCCAAATCCAAGCTGGAGAGTGGCTAGGAGTTTGTGTGGCTACATTGCCTCAGAGTAGGAACCTATGTTGAACACCTCTCACCCATGTGACTTAAGCTGCTATGGCATGACATCACCCTGAATCCAGATCCATTGCTAGAGTCTAGACTATCTTGGGGGCCAGTAACCATTGGCTTTCTCCATCCCTAAGGTCCCACCATTATTTCACCACATTCACACAGGTGCCTACAGTGTTGCAATAATGACTGTCTGGAGGCTAAGACTGATGGTACAACCAAAACCCCAGTGTCTAAAACTACATAGCATACCCATCACTCCCTACCCAGCAACAGGTCAACTTGCATAGCAGAGAAGCCACCTAATAGCCAACCATCCACTACACCTGCATGCACCCATGCCACACAGTTGGCCAGTTCACCACGCCCACCAAGCATGCACGGGCGTGCATACACACACACACACACACACACGTGCACACACACACACACACACATACCTTATTTAAAAAATGGTGCTGAGATAACTGGCTAGCTATATGCAGAAAATTGAAACTGGACCTATCCTTACACCATATAAAAAATCAACTCAATATGGATTAAAGACTTAAATGTAAAACCCCAAACTATAAAAACGCTATTTAAAAAACCTAGGCAATATCACTCAGTACACAGGAATGGGCAAATATTTATAACAAAGACACCAAAAGCAATTGTAACAAAAACAAAAATTGACAAATGGGATCTAATTAAACTGAAGAGCTTCTGCACAGCAAGAGAAACTGTCATCAGAGTGAACAGACAACCTACAGAATGGGAGAACATTTTTGCATCTATCCATCTGACAAAGGTCTAATATCCAGGGCCTACAAGGAACTTAAACAAATTTACAAGAAAAAAAAAAACATTAAAAACTGGGCAATGGACATTAACAGACACTTCTCAAAAGAAGACATTTATGTGACCAACAAACATATGAAAGAAAAGCTCAAAATCACTGATCATTAGAGAAATGCAAACCAAAACCGCAATGATACCGTCTTACACCAGTCAGAATGGCAATTATTAAAAAGTCAGGAAACAACAGATGCTGGGAAGGCTGTAGAGAAATAAGAATGCTTTTACATTGTTGGTGCAAATGTAAATGAATGCAACCCTTGTGGAAGACAGTGTGGCAATTTCTCAAAGACCTAGAACCAGGAATACCAGTTGACTCAACAATCCCATTACTGGGTATATGCCCAGAGGAAGATAAATCATTCTGTTACAAAGATACATGCACATCCATTTCATTGCAGCACTATTCACAATAGCAAAGACATGAAATCAACCCAAATGCCCATCAGTGATAGACTGGATAAAGAAAATGTGGTACGTATTCACCATGGAATACTATGTAGCCATAAAAAGGAATAGATCTTGTCCTTTTCAGGGACATGGATGGAGCTGGAAGCCATTATCCTCAGCAAACTAGTGCAGGAACAGAAAACCAACCACTGTATGTTCTCACTTACAAGTGGGAGCTGAACAATGAAAACACATGGACACAGGGAGAAGAATGACACACACTGGGGCCTGTTGTATGGGGTGGGGGGAGGGAGAGTATCAGGAAAAATAGTGCATGCTGGGCTTAATATCTAGGTGATGGATTGATAGGTGCAGCAAACCATATTTACCTGTGTAACAAATGTGCACATCCTGCATAGGTACCCTGTAACTTAAAGGAAAAGAAAAAGAAAAAAATTATAACTGATACACAAAGAAAACAAAGTTTAGCACCACAGGAAACCACCAAACCAAAGAGGTAAACGAGTGAGAAAGAAAGGAACAAAAATTCTGCAAAATATCTAGAAAACAATTAACAAAATGGCAGTAGTAAGTCAAGTCTTTACCTATCAATATTAACCTCAAAAATAAATGCATTAAATTATTCAATTAAAAGATATAGAATGGCTAAATGGGAAAAAACAAACTACATGCTGCCTACAGGAGACTCAACCCACTGTTAAAGACAAACAGGCTGAAATGATGGGATGAAAAAGATATTTATTTCAAACAGACATCAGAAGTGAGCAGGAGTAGCCATACCTTTGTCAGATAAAACAGACTTTAAGTCAAAAACTGAAAAGATACAAAGAAGGTCATTATAAAATGATAAAGAGATCAATTCAACAAAGGATATATAAAAATTATAAATATATATGCACCAAACATCAGAGCACCTGTATTAGGCTGTTCTTGCATAGCTATAAAGAAATACCTGAGACTGGGTAATTTATAAGAAAACAGGCTTATTTGGCTATGGTTTGTAGGCTTTATAGGAGGCCTGGTGACATCTGCTTCTGGGGAGGCCTCAGGGAGCTTATACTCATGGTAGAAGGCAAAGTGGGAACAGGTCATCTTACATGGTGGGAGCAGGAGCAAGAGAGAGACAATGAGAGGGAGGTGCTACACACATGTCAATAAACAGATCCTGTGAGAACTCACTCACTATCACAAGAACAGCGTGAAAGGGATGTTGTTAAACCATTCGTGAGAAATTCATTTCTACGATCCAATAATCTCCCACCAGGCCCCACCTCCAGCATTGAAGATTATAATTTGACATGAGATTTGGGTGGGGACGTAGATCCAAACCATATGATCCTGCCCCGACCCCTCCCAAATCTCATGTTCTTCTCACATTTCAAAATACAATAATGACTTCTCAACAGTCTGCCAATGTTTAACTCCTTCCAGCATCACTCAAAAGTTTCAAGACTCATCTGAGACCAGGCTAGTCCCTTTTACCTATGAGCCTATCAAAAACAAGTTAGTTACTTTCAAGATACAATGAAGATATAGACCTTGGGTAAATACTCCCTTTCAAAAAGGGAGAAATTAGCCAAAAGAAAGGGGCTACAGTCCCCATGCAAGTCCAAAACTCAGCAGGGCAGCAATTAAATCTTAATGCTTCAAAATAATCTCCTTTGACTCCGTGTCCCACATTCAGGGCACACTGATGCATGGAGTGGGCTCTAAATGCCTTGAACAGCTCCACCCCTGCAATATTGCAGGATTCAGCCCCTGTGACTGCTCTCATGGGCTGGCATTGAGTGCCTGTGGCTTTTCCAGGCACAGGGAGCAAGCTGTCAGTAGATCTACCATTCTGGGGTCTGCAGGATGGTGACCTTCTTCTCATAGCTTTACTAGGCCAGTGCCTCAGTGGGGACTCTGTGTGGGGACTCCAGCCTTACATTTCCCCCTTTGTACCACTCTGGTACAAAGGCTCCCAAGCCTCAACTGTTGCACTCTGCACAACTACAGGCTTAATAACACATGGAAGCTGTCAAGGCTGATGGCTTGCAACCTCTGGAGCTATAGCCTGAGGTATCTGGGCCCCTTTGAGCCATGGCTGGAGCTGGAGTGGCTGGGATAAAGGAAGCAGTGCTCCAAGGCTGTGCAGGGCCACAGGGCCCTGGACCTGCCCAATGAAATCATTCTGTCCTCCTAGGCCTCCAGGACTGTAAGGGGAGGGGCTGCTGCGGAGTTCTCTGAAAAGCCTTTGAGGTTTTTTTCCCTATTGTCTTGGCTATCAGCACTTGCCTGCTTTGTAGTTCTGCAGATATCTTCAGCCGGCTTGAATTCCTTTCCTGAAAATGGGCTTTTATATTCTACAATGTAGCCAGGCTGCAATCTTTCCAACTTTTATGCTCTGCTTCCCCCTTAAATATAAATTCCAACTTTAGGTAATTTATTTTCTCATGCATATGAGCATAGCCTGTTCTAAGCAGTCAGGCAATATCTTGACCACCCAGCTGCTTAGAAATTTCTTCTGCCACATGCCCTATATCATCATTCTCAAGTTCAAAGTTCCACAGATCCCTAGTTCAGGGACACAATGCAGCCACATTTTTTGCTAAGGCATAACCACAGTGACCTTTGCTCCAGTTCCCAATAAGTTTCTCATTTTCATCTGAGACCTCCTCAGCCTGGATTTCATTGTCCATCTCACTATCAGCATTTTGGTCACAATCATTTAACTAGTCTCTAGGAAATTTTAAACTTTTCTCCATCTTCCTTTTTAGTTATAAGCCCTCCACACTCTCCTGACCTTTGCCTGTTACCCAATTCCAAAGCTGTTTCCACATTTTCAGGTATATTTATAGCAATACCCAGTTCCTGGTGCCAATTTTCTATACTAGGCCATTCTCACATTGCTATAAAGAAATACCTGAAACTGGGTAATTTATAAGAAAAGAGGTTTAATTGACTTATGGTTCTGCAGGCTCTACAGGAAACGTGGTGGCATCTACTTCTGGGGAGGCCTCAGGAAGCTTATATTCATGGCAGAAGGCAAAGTGAGAGCAGGCCTTCTTACAAGGCAGGAGCAGGAGCAAGAGAGAGCAAACAAGGGGAGAGGTGCTATACATGTTTAAACAATCAGATTTCACAAGAACTCACTCACTGTCACGAGAACAGCACCAAAAGAATGGTGTTAAACTATTCGTGAGAAATCTGCTCCCATGATCCAATCATCTCCCACCAGCCCCCACCTCCAACACTGGGGATTACAATTTGACATGAGATTTCGGTGGGGACACAGACCCAAACCATATCAGCACCCAAATGCATAAAGCAAATATTATTAGATCTAAAGGGAGACATAGATGGCAATAAAATAAAAGTAGGGTACATCACCACCCCACTTTCAACAATGGATAGATCATCTAGACAGAATTCAACAAAGAAACATTGGGCTTAAACTACATGATTGATCAAATGGAATGTGCAGACATTACAGAACATTCCATCCAACAGCTGCAGAAAGCACATTGCCCTCAATGGCAAATGGAATATTCTCTTGGATATATTATATATTAGACCACAAAACAGGTCTTAAAAAATATAGGAAGATAGAAATCATATCAAATTTTTTTGATAATTCTATAAAACTTGAAATCAACAATAAGAAAAGCTTTGAAAACATTCCAAATACATGAAAATTATATGGCATGCTCCTAAATAACTAATGGGTCAATGAAGAAATTAAGAGAATGATAAGGTTTGACTCTTTGTTGCCACCCAAATCTCATGTCATATTATAATCCAATCCCTAGTGTTGGACGAGGGGCCTGGTGAGAGGTGATTAAACCATGGAGGCAGACTTCTATCTTGCTGTTCTTGTGATAGTGAGTTATCATGAGATCTAGTTATTTAAACGTGTGTAGCACTTCCTTCTTTGCTCTCTCTTTCTCCTTCTCTGACCATGTAAGACATGACTGCTCCCTCTTCACGTTCTGCCATGATTGTAAGTTTCCTGAGGCCTTCCCAGTCATGCTTCCTGTACACCCTGTGAAACTGTGAGTCAATTAAAACTCTTTTCTTTATAACTTATCCAGTCTCAGTTCTCTATAGCAATGCGAGAATGGACTAATACAGAAAAATACTTTAAAATTTGTGAAACTAACAAGAATGAAAGCATATTCTGACAAAACATATACAACACAAGAAAGACAGCTCTAAGAGGAATGTTTGTAACAATAAATACCTACATCAGAAAAGAGAGAAATATTTAAAATGATCTAATGATTTACCACAAGGAACTAGAGAAACAAGAACAACTAAACCAAAAACTGCTAGAAGGAAGGAAATAATAAAGCTCAGTGCAGAAATAAATGAATTAGAGACTAAAAAATAATTCAAAAGGTTCAAAAACAATTTTTTCCAAGATTGTGGATTAGAGGTTTTCAGCATGCCTCAGCCACTTGGAAATTGCAAGACAATGAATAAAGATTAACTCTATGAACTTTAATTCAGAAGGTAAATGGGAATCCACCAGACTCATGAAGGACACCCCAGATCCTGGGGAGAAGAACATGAGCAAACAGCCCCCATGATGGCATCTGTTTGGTAAGAGTGAAGCTACAGTACATGAGAGGGTACAGAGAGCCTCCTCCTGTGACTCATCTTTCCAAGGGAAATCTGAGCAATTCAGGCCAGAAGGAAATCATTTTGTTTCTCCTAAACTTTGGAGCCAAGATAAGGAGAGATTTGAAGGCACTGAAAGGGAAATATACTGGGAAATGCTGCAGGCATTTTCCCAAATCTGGGACCAAGAGCAGGATGAGATTTTTCATCTGGATGATTACAAAGTCAGTCATTCCTTGGCAACTTGGCAGTGGGTCCGCACAGGCATTTGAGTCTCAGGCCAAAGATTAGAGTGCTTGCTCTGGAGCAGGGTAGTGGCTTTCACAGCCAGAATTCTGGAAAGTGCCTCAGCAGTAGGCATTGGAATTGTGCTCTCTGCCATTGCAAGCCTGGGGCAGGAGGACAGCTTCTACAGCTACAGTTTCTCCTGAATGATGAGACTTGTAGCCAGGGCCAGCTTGGTGAACCAGTCTGTGTGTGTTATTGTTGGGTGCCCCAGCCTGCTACCTTGAGATCATGGTGCAGTGGGTCCTTCTCTGCTCCACCCCTAGAAAGATCTCCAGGCATTTGAAGCACCTGCTCACATGAACTAGCACTCTGAGCCACCCCACCCTTCTCGTGCATAGATCATAATGCAGTGGGCCGTCTCTGCTCCACATCCAGGCAGACTTCCAGGCAATCAGATTACCCATTTCCCTGTATTAGAAGCCAAAACCACCTAACCCTCTCTGTGCATAGATTGTGGTGCACTTGGGCCCTATACACTCCTCAGCCAGGCAGATCTCCAGGCATTCTGAACACTCACTCACCTAAATCAGCAGTCTGAGCCACCCTACTCTCTCTTAGCAGAGATTATGGTTCAGCAGAGCCCTATATGCTCTGTGCCCAGGTAGATCTCTAGGCGTCTAAGTACCCACTCTCCTGGATTAGGAGTTTAGAGTATGTTTCCCAGCTCCATACCTAGGCACTCCTTGGGGCACTTGGTGGCCACCCACTTGATTCTCATTCAGTGTTGGTGCTTGTGCCAGTTATTGGGGAAACTGTAGGTGGGCATGCATGGTCTGGCCCCACCCATCTTGTCCCATACCTCCCCAGCACTGAGCAGAGAGCTGTTTGGTAAGAGTGAAGCTACAGTACATGAGAGGGTACTGAGAGCCTCCTCCTGTGACTCATCTTGACATGAGAACACTGTGTACTCCACAGATCGGCCCATTGCTTAAAGCAACAGAGAGCTTCTCCTAGAAACAAGGATAAAGTATATACCCAGTCACATTGGCTGCAGCTGGCTTTTTACCCGTAAGAGCCATTTACTGGCTTGTAGGTCAAACAGCACTGCACAATATAAAGCCTGATGAAACGATTTCTTAGAGCTATAGAAAAAAAAAAAAACCCAGAATATTCTTCCCAACATTCTTCACAGTCACACACTATAGAGGCAGGGGGAAGGGAAAGGAAAAGAAAAAAAAAAAGAAAGCAATAATATTATAGGGAATAAAAGAGAAAGAAAAAAATCCTTCCCACATGAAAATAATTACAAAAAATAGAATTTCTAGCATCTCCAGATGAGAAGGAACCAGCACAAGAATTCTGAAACCATGAAAAATCTGAATGCAGTGACACCACCAAAGGATCACAATAGCTCTCCAGCAATGGTTCCTAACCAAAATGGAAATTCAGAAATTACAAATCAGGAATTCAAAACATGGATTTAAAAAAAGCTTAGTGGGATCCAAGACAAGGCTGAAAGTCAACACAAAGAAACTTCTAAATCAACCCAGGAAAAGAAAGAAGAAATAAACATCTTAAAAACAAATCAATCACACTCCTGGATTTGAAAAAGCTCATTTAAGGAATTGCAAAATACGATTGAAAGCTTTGTCAGTAGACTGGAACAAGTAGAAGAAAGAATTCCAGAGCTTAAAGACTGGTCCTTCAGACTAACTCAAACAGACAAAAATAAAGAAAAAAGAGTTAAGAAAACTGAGCAAAACCTTTGAAAAATATGGGATATGTAAAGCAACCAAACCTACAAATTTTCGGCATTCCTGAGAGAGAAGAATAAAAATAAAACAACCTGGAAAACATATTTGAGAGGATAATTCCAGAAAATTTCCCTAATCTTGCTAAGAGGTAGACATGCAGATACAGGAAATCCAGAGAACACCTGAATGATACTACATAAAATGTACATCAACAAGACATATAGTCACAGACTGTCAAGGTCAATGTGAAAGAAAAAAATCTTAAAGGTAGCTAGAGAAATAGACCAGATCACAAAGAGAACCCTATCAGTCTAACAGCAGATTTCTCAGCAGAAACCTTACAAACCAGGAGAGATTGAGGGCCTATTTTTGGCAGTCTTAAAGAAAAAAAATTGCAACTAAGAATTTCATATCCCATCAAACTAAGCTTCAGAAGTGAAGGAGAAATAAAATCTTTTTCAGACAAGCAAGCACTAAGTGAATTCATTAGCACTAGACCAGCCTTACAGGAGATCCTTATGGGAGTTCTAAACATGGAAACAAAAGAATGATATCGGCTACCACAGAAACACACCTAAGTACATAGCCCACAGACCCTACAAAGCAATGACACAATAGAAGATACAAAACAACCAGCTAACAACTTTATAAAAACATGAACACCTCATTTATCATCATCAATCTTGGATGTAAGTGGTCTAAATGCCCTACTCAAGAGGTACAGAATTGCAAGTGAGATAAAATTTTTAAAAAGACCTATCCATCTGCTATCTTTAATAGACCCATCTCACACATAAAATCACCCACAGTCTCAAAGTAAAGGTTGGAGAAAGACCTGTCATGCAAATGAAAAACAAAAAAGAGCAGATGTCACTATTCTTATATTACATAAAACATACTTTAAAATGAAAATGATAAAAAGGACAAAATGGGCATTGAATAATGATAGCGTTCACTTCAATAAGACTTAATTATCCTAAACATATATGCATCCAACATTAGAGCACCCAATTCATAAAACATCTACTTCTTAGCCTACAAAAAGACCTAGTCACACAATAATTGTGAGGTACCTTCAACACTCCACTGACAATGTTAGACAAGTCGTCAAGGCAGAAAACTAACAAAGAAATTCTGGACTTGAATTTGATACTTGGCCGACTGGACCTAATAGACATCTACAGAATAGTCCACTCATCAACCACAGAATATGCATTCTTCTCATCTGCACACAGAACATACACCAAAATCAACCACATACTTGACCATAAAGCATGTCTCAATAAATTTTAAAAAATCAAAATCATACCAACACCACTCTCAGACCACTGTGGAATAAAAGTAGAAATCATTACCGTCCAGACGCAGTGACTCACACCTATAATCCCAGCACTTTGGGAGGCCAAAGTGGGCGGATCGCCTGAGGTGGGAGTTCGAGACCAGCCTGACCAACGTGGAGAAACCCCATCTCTACTAAAAATACAAAAAAATTAGCTGGGCATGGTGGTGCATACCTGTAATTCCAGCTACTCGGGAGGCTGAGGCAGGAGAATCACTTGAACCCAGGAGGCAGAGGTTGTGGTGAGCTGAGATCGTGCCATTGCACTCTAGCCTGGGCAACAAGAGTGAAATTCCATCTCAAAAAAAAAAAAAAAGGAAAAAGAAAAAAGGAAATCATTACCAAGAAGATCTCCCAAAACCACACAATTATATAGACATTAAACTGCTCCTGAATTACTTTTGATTAAACAATTAAATTAAGGCAAAAATCAAATAAATGAAAACAGACACATTATAACAAAATCTCTGGGATGCAGCATAAATAGTGTTTAAGAGGAAAGTTTATAGTGCTAAATGCCTACCTCAAAAAGTTAGATCTCAAATCAATGATTTAACATCAAACCTAGTGGAACTAGAAAACAAGAACAAAGTAACCATAAAGCTACTAGGAGAACAGAAATAAATAAAATCAAAGCAGAACTGAGTGAAATTCAGACCCCCAAAATCCATACAAGGAACCGATGAAAGAAAAAAATAGGTTCCTTGAAAGGATAAACAAGATGGGTAAACTGACAGCTAGATTAACACAGAACAAAAAAAGAGAAGATCCAAATAAGCACAACCAGAAACAACAAAGGTGATAATACAACTGATTTTGCAGGAATACAAAGATCTTCAGAGACTATCATTACCACTTCTGTACACACAAACTAGAATATCCAGAGGAAATGGATAAATTTCTGGAAAGACACAACCTTCCAAGATCGAATCAGGAAGAAGCTGAAACTCTGAAAAGACCAATATCAAGTTGCAAAGTTGAATCAGCATGAAGAAACCTACCAACCAAAACAGGCCTACACCAGTTGGATTCACAGTCGAATTCTACCAGACATACAAAGAAAAGCTGGTACCAATTCTACTGAAACTATTCCAAAAAATTTGAGGAGGAGGGATTCCTCCCTAACTCATTCTATGGAGCCAGCATTACCCTGATACCAAAACCTGGCAAAAACACAATGAATAAAGAAAATAGAGGCTCAGGTGGGAGGATTGCTTGAGCCCAGGAGTTTAAGACCAGCCTGAGCAACACAGGGAGACTCTGTCTTTACACTTAATTAAAAAATTAACCATGCATGGTGGCACATGCTTGTGGTTGCAGCTACTTGGGAGGCTGAGGTGAGAGGATCACTCGAGCCTGGGAGGTAGGGACCTCAGTGAGCTATGATTGCACCACTGTACTTCAGGCTAGGTGATAGAATGAGACCCTGTCTCAGCAAAAAAGGAAGAAAACTGCAGGCCAATATCCCTGATGAATATAGATGCAAAAATCTTCAACGAAATACTAGCAAGCGGAATCCAGCAATATATCAAAAAGCAAATTCACTGTGATCAATTAAGCTTCATTCCTGGGATGCAAGGCTGGTTCAATGTATGCAAATCAATAAATATTATTCACCATATAAACATAATCATAAACAAAAACCATATGGTAATCTCAATAGATACAGAAAAAAGCCTTCAACACAACATTCTTTCATGTTAAAAAAAAACCCTCATTAAACTAGTCAATAAAGAAACAGGCTGGGGGCAGTGACTCACACCTGTAATCCTACCATTTGGGGAGGCCAAGGCAGGCAGATCACTTGAGGTCAGGAGTTTGAGGCCAGCCTGGCCAACATGGTGAAACCTCGTCTATACTAAAAATACAAAAATTAGCTGGACGTGGTGGTATGTGTTGTAATTCTAGCTACTTGGGAGGCTGAGACAGGAGAATTGCTTGGACCTGGGAGGGAGAAGTGGTAGTGAGCTGAGATCATGCCACTGCACTCCAGCCTGGGTGACAGAGTGAGACTCCATCTCAAAAAAAAAAAAAAAAAGAAGAAGGAACATACCTCAAAATAATAAGAGCCATCTATGACAAACTAGAGTCAACATCATATGGAATGGGCAAAAGCTAGAAGTATTGCCCTTGAGAACTGCAACAAGACAAAGTGCCAACTCTCACCACTTCTATTCGACATAGTGCTGGAAGTCCTCGCCAGACCTATCAGGTAAGAGAAAGAGATTAAAAGCATCCAAATAGAAAAAGAAGAAACCAAACTGTCTCCCTTCTCTGAGGATATTATTCCACATCTAGAAAACCCCAAAGATTCTGCCTAAAGGCTCACAGAACTGATAAAAAACTTCAGTAAAGTTTCAGGATCCAAAATCAATGTACAATAATCAGCAGCATTTCCATACATTAATAGCGTTCAAAGTGAGAGCCAAATCAAGAACACAATCTTGTTTACAATTGCAGAAGAAAATAAAATATCTAGGAATACATGTAACAAAGGAGATTTAAAAAACTCTACAAATAAAACTGCCAAACACTACTGAAAGAAATCATGGCTAACATAAACAAATAGAAAAACATTCCATGCTTATGGATTGGAAGAATCAATATTGTTTAAATGGCCATACTGCCCAAAGCAATCTACAAATTCAACACTATCCTTATCAAGCTCCCAATGTCATTTTTCATAGAATTAGGGAAAAGCATTAGAATTTATATAAAACCAAAAGAAAGCCTGAATAGCCAAAGTAATCCTGAGTTAAAAGAACAAAGCTGGAGGCATCTCATTGCCTGACTTCAAAATATATTGTTTAAGAGAGAAGAGCCAAGATGGCCAACTAAATGCAGCCAGGAAGCGCTTCTCCCACTTAGAGACCAGATCATTAAGAAGACTGGCACAATCTGAACAATCTTTGGAAGGAAGACATTGACAGTGTATGGAGTGAGGACACCAACTGTGAACTGAAGCAGGAGGAAGCTGGGAACCCTGCACAAGGTTGCTGAGCACCAGGACTCATTCCTGGCTCCAAGCAGCTCCTAGGAAAGGGATGAGTTAAATAAGTGTGGAATGGCCCACTCTCACCTTGGAACTCCTGAATCCTAGCTGCAGGACCCCCAACAACCACCACAGACATTTGAGCTGACAGGGAGAGTTTCTTGGAGAGTTGGCGGGGACAGAACTCCAGGCTGTGTGGAGCCCAGAGAGTTTGGCATGGAAATAGTTGCAGTGGAGCACAGCCAAGGATGCCCATCTCCCAAGGCTCACCATGCTCCTCTAGGTGGCTTCAGCCTTTGTTTACTGTCAGACCTGGACAGAACAGGGCTGTCCTGCCAGTGAGAGGGGCCAGTCTGATCTGAGCACCCTGCTGTCTGCCAGTCTTTCCCAGAATCTCTGACGCAGGATCCCTGCCTGGTTGCACCTACTTGCAGCACGGCCAGAGATAACCAACTAAGGCACTTCCCAGCAGCTACTACTGTAGCTTCTTCACAGGTAGACCATGCCTAAGTATCACAGAACTTCTGCAGATGGGCCACTGTGGGCACATACCCACCCATAGCCTGCCCGCATGTCTTTGCCAGCACACACTCATGCATGGCCTTCCATCACCGTTTTGCTGACATGTATGAATCCATGGACCTGACAGTCCTGCCCAAGCTGGTGCACGTGCAGACCCCACCACACTGCCACCACTGGCACACACACCTGTGCACATGCAAACCCCATCATGTCAGTGCCTCACCAGCAGGCATGCATGCACAGACCTCACAGCACTGCCACCATGATGCTGCTGGCATGCACATGCTCAAAGACACACCACACTGCCAAAGTCCTGTCAGAGTACTTTTGCCAGCCCTCCACATCTGAGTGTTGTGGCCCGCATCCTGGGATCACCTCAGCTCTCCCAGCACTACAGGTACTCAACCTCAAGGGACCAAGAACAAAGCCATGGGCCTGGTCCCGCCCCCCCGCAGGGTTACACCACATAGCCCAGGAGTGCTGAGCTGAGACGTGGCACCCTGAAATCATCCAGAAACAAAACCAGTTCACTGAAGCCAGCTTATGCCATAGTCAAACTTCAAAAGCATCCAAGAATATAAAATGAAAAATCCCCATCCAAAGGACAGCAACTTCAAAGATAAAAGGAACATCAGCCACACAGATGAGAAAGAATGAGTGGGCCGGGCGCGGTGGCTCAAGCCTGTAATCCCAGCACTTTGGGAGGCCGAGACGGGCGGATCATGAGGTCAGGAGATCGAGACCATCCTGGCTAACCCGGTGAAACTCCGTCTCTACTAAAAAATACAAAAAACTAGCCGGGCGAGGTGGCGGGCGCCTGTAGTCCCAGCTACTCGGGAGGCTGAGGCAGGAGAATGGCGTGAACCCGGGAGGCGGAGCTTGCAGTGAGCTGAGATCCGGCCACTGCACTCCAGCCTGGGCGACAGAGCTAGACTCCGTCTCAAAAAAAAAAAAAAAAAAAAAAAAAAGAATGAGTGAAGAACTCTGGCAACTCAAGAAGCTAGAGTGTTTTCCAACCTCCAAATGACTGCATTAGCTCCCCAGCAATGGCTCTAAAACATACTGAAATGACTAGAATGACAGGCATAGAATTCAGAATCTGGATGAAGATTGAGATTTGGGAGAAAGTTGAAACCCAATTCAAGGAATCTAAGGAACCCAGTGAAACAATACAAGAGCTGAAAGACTAAATAGCTAATTTAAAGAAGAACCAAACTGATCTGATAGAAATGAAAAACTCACTACAAGAATCTCATAATACAATTGGAAGTATTAACAGCATAATACACCAAACTGAGGGAAGAATCTCAGAGCTTGAAGACTGGTTTTTTTGAATCAACTCAGTCACACAAAAACAACAAAACTGTAAAAAAGGGTGAACAAAACCTTCAAGACTTACTGGATTATTTAAGGAGACCAAACATATGACTCATTGGCATCCCTGAAAAAGAGAGAGAGAAAACAAACAACTTGGAAAACACAGTTGGGTATACTGTCAAAGAAAATTTTCCCAGCCTCACTAGTGAACTTGACATTCAAATTCAGAAAATTCAGAGGACCCCTGTGAGATATTACACAAGGTTACCATTCTAAAGATACATAGTCATCAAATGCTCCAAGGTCAATGTGGAAGAAACATATTAAACACAGCTAGAGAGAAGGGACAGGTCACCCACAAAGGGAACCAAATACACATAAATAGAAACAGCAAAGGGGATATTACCATAGACTCCACAGAAATAGTTTTTTAAAAAACCCTCAGAGACTATTACAAACACCTCTACGCACACAAACTTGAAAACCTAGAAGAAATGGATAATTCCTGGAAAATATATTCTCCAAAGGTCGAACCAGGAATAAACTTAAACCCTGAATAGACCAATAACGAGTTCTGAAATTGAATGAGTAATTAAAACCTATGAACCAGAAAAAAACCCTGGAACAGATCGACTCACAGCCACATTCTGCCACATGTATAAAAAATATCTGGTGCTAATCCTACTGAAACTATTCCAAAATATTGAGAAGGAGGGACTCCTTCCTAACTCATTCTATGAGGCCAGCATTATTCTGATATCAAGACTTGGCAGAGACATAACATAAAAAAAAAAACTTCAGGGCAGATATACCTGATGAGCATAGATGCAAAAATTCTCAACCAAACACTAGCAAACTGAATCCAGCAATACATCCAAAAGCTAATCCACCACAATAAAGTAGGCTTTATTCCTGGGATGCAAGATTGATTCACCATACACAAATCAATAAATGTGATTCATAAACAGAGCTAAAATGAAAACCACATGTTCATCTCAATAGATGCAGAAAAGCTTTCAATAAAATGTAATGTCTCTTCATGTTAAAAACTCTCAACAGACTAAGCATCAAAGGAACACACCTCAAAATAATAAGAGCCATCTATGACAAATCCAGAGTCAACATCATACTCAGTGGGCAAAAGCTGGAAGCATTTCCCTTGAGAACCAGAACAAGACAAGGATGCCCGCTCTCACCATTTCTATTCAACATTAGCACTGGAAATCCTAGCCAGAACAATCAGGCAGGAGAAAGAAACAAAATACATCCAAATATGAAGACAGGAAGTCAAACTATCTCTTTTCACAGATTATATGATTCGATACCAAGGAAATCTTACAGTCTCTGCCCAAAAGCTCCTAGATCTAACAAACAGCTTCAGCAAAGTTTCATGATACAAAATGAATGTAAAAAAAAAATCAGTCAGCTTCCAAAAGCAATCACAACAAAAACAAAAAATTGACATTAGTGGAACCTAAGTAAACTAAAGGGCTTCTGCAAAGCAACAGAAACTATCAACAGAGTAAACAGACAGCTTACAGAAAGAAGAAAGTATTTACAAACTATACATCTGACAAAGGTCTAATATCCGGAATCTGTAAGTAACTTAAAAGTTCAACAAGCAAAAACCAAACAACCCCATGAAAAAATGGGCAAAGTCAGGATGTGGAACACGTGTTCAAGCAATTCATCAGGTTAACCTAAGGGCAAGGCAGATGTGCAGTCCATCATTGGCCTGCAGTGCTTCTTCGCGATGCGCATGAGTGAGGCCTTCAGTACCTCACGGTTCTCTGCTGTACTGGTGGAGCCCCCACTGATGAGCCTGCCTGGTGCTTGCCTGAGTTCCCAGGAGCTGTCGGATGGCCCTGGTGATGGCCCCTGAGGCCAGAGTCCACATGGCCAGCCCAGCCTAGCTTTATTCTCTGTCCTGTCACCCCATCCCCACTCCCCTGGTGGCCTGACTTCCACTCCCTTCTGGTCCCATCCCCCAGTTCCTCATGATATGGTTTTTACTTCTGTGAATTTAAAAAAAAATTTCACCAGTTCAAAAAACAATGAGCAAAGGACATGAACAGACACCTCAAAAGAAGACATACATGTAGCCAACAAGCATATGAAAAAATGCTTCACACGTCTAATCATTAAAGAAATGCAAATTAAAACCACAATGAGATATCTCACAACAGTTAGAATGGCTGTTATTAAAAAGTAAAAAAATAACAGATGCTGGCAAGGTTATGGAGAAAGGGAATGTTTATACACTGTTGATGGAAATATAAATTACTTCAGCCATTTATTAGTTAATAAATAATCTTATTTATTTTATTAATATTATTATTTATCTCTTAATAAATAAATAATTTTATTGAAAGCTTTTAAAATTTTTATTGAAAGCCACTGTGGAAAACAGTTTGGAGATTTATCAAAGAACTTAAAACAGAACTACTATTTAACCTAGCAATCCCGTTAGTGGGTATACTGAGGAATATAAATTGTTACACCAAAAAGACACATGCATTTGTATGTTATTGCAACACTATTCACTGCAAAGCAAAAAATCAACCTAGATGGCCATCAACTGTGGATTGGATAAAGAAAATGTGATACATATACACTATGAAATACTCGCAGCCATAAAAACAAATGAAATTGGCGGGGCGCGGTGGCTCAAGCCTGTAATCCCAGCACTCTGGGAGGCCGAGACGGGCGGATCACGAGGTCAGGAGATCGAGACCATCCTGGCTAACACGGTGAAACCCCGCCTCTACTAAAAAATACAAAAAACTAGCCCGGCAAGGTGGCGGGCGCCTGTAGTCCCAGCTACTCGGGAGGCTGAGGCAGGAGAATGGCGTAAACCCGGGGGGCGGAGCTTGCAGTGAGCTGAGATCCGGCCACTGCACTCCAGCCTAGGCGACAGAGCGAGACTCCGTCTCAAAAAAAACAAAACAAAACAAAACAAAAAACCAAATGAAATCATGTTCTTTGTAGCAACATGGATGGAGCTGAGGGCTATTATCCTAAGTGAATTAATGCAGGAACAGAAAACCAAATAGTGAATGTCATGGACATAAAAATGAGAACAATAGACACTACGCACTACTTCAAGGTGGAGGGTAGGAGGAGAGTCAGGGCCCAAAAACTGCCTATTGGGTACTATGCTCATCACTGGATGATGAAAAGTCTGTACACCTATACCTGTGACACACAATTTGCATATGTTACAAACATGCACATGTGCTCTCTGAACCTAAAATAAAAATTGAAATTTAAAAATTAATAATTAAATAAAATTATACTCCATAAAAACAACACCCAAAACAAAATATTGCAAGTCTACATTTACCAAATCAGCATGGTATTGGTATAAACATAGACACATAGACCAATGAACAGAATAAGGAACCCAGAAATGAAGCCACATACTTACATCCAACTGATCTTTGACAAAGTTGACAAAAACCTACATTTGAGAAAGGACACCCTCTTCAAAAAATGGTTCTGGGGAAATTGGATAGCCACATGCAGAAAAATAAAACTGAACCCCTGTCTCTCATCATATACAAAAACCAACTCCATGTGGATTAAAGTATTGAATGTAAGACCTGAATCCCTAAACATACTAGAAGAAAACCTATGGAAGACTCTCCAGGAGTCAAAAATATATGACTAAAACCTTAAAAGCATAGGCACCAAAACCAAAAATAGACAAATGGGACTTAATTAAACTAAAAAGCTTTTGTACAGCAAAAGAAATAATTGACAGAGTCAACAGACAACATGCAGAGTGGGAGAAAATATTTGGAAACTACGAATCTGTCAGAAGACTGACATCCAGAATATACAAGGAACTTAAACAATTCGACAGGAAATAAAACAAATAATCCTCTTTAAAAGTGGGCAAAGGGGCTGGGCGCGGTGGCTCACACCTGTAATCCCAGCACTTTGGGAGGCTGAGACGGGCGGATCACGAGGTCAGGAGATCGAGACCATCCTGGCGAACAGGGTGAAACCCTGTCTCTACTAAAAAATGCAAAAAACTAGCCGGGCGCGGTGGTGGGCGCCTGTAGTCCCAGCTACTCGGGAGGCTGAGGCAGGAGAATGGCGTAAACCCAGGAGGCGGAGCTTGCAGTGAGCTGAGATCCGGCCACTGCACTCCAGCCTGGGCGACAGAGTGAGACTCCGTCTCAAAAAAAAAAAAAAAAAAAAAAAAAGTGGGCAAAGGATGTGAGTAAACATTTCTCAAGAGAAGATGTACACCCACTATAAAAAACAGTAGGGAGATTACTCGACAAACTAAAAATAGAATTACCACTTGATCCAATAATCACACTACTGGGCCTCTACCCAAAGGAAAAATCATTAATATATCAATATATCAAAGGGATATCTGCCCCGGCATGTTTATTGCAGCACTATTCACAATAGCAAAGATATGGAATCAACCTAAATGTCCATCAATAAGTGAATAAATAATAGACATGTGGTATATATATACAATGGAATACTATTTGTCCATAAAACAGAATGAAATAACGTCATTTGCCACAACATGAATGGAACTGGTGGTCATTATCTTAAGTAAAATAAGCCCCGGAATGAAAAGACAAATATCACATGTTCTCACTTACATGTTGGAGCTAAAAATTTGATGACATGGAAGTGGAGAGTGAAAAGATAGATAACAGAGACTGAGAAGAGTGAGTGAGGGGAAGGAGGGAGGATACACAGAAGTAGATTAAAGGGTACAAACATACAATAAGATGAGATAAGTTAAGTATTTGCTAGTATAGTAGGGTGACTATACTTAACAAAAATGTATTGTACATGGGTGCTGGATACCCTAAATGCCCTGGTTTGATCACTACACATTATATACATGTAACAAAATTTCACATGTATTCCATACATTTTTACAAATAATACATAAATTAATTAAACCTTACCAAAAATTTGAAAAAGAAAAAAGAACAAACAGGCTGGGCTTGTTGGCTCCTGTCTGTAATCTGAGCACTTTGGGAGGTCAAGGCAGGTGCACTGCTTGAGACCAGAAGTTTAACACCAGTCTGGGCAACACAACAAGATGCCATCTCTACAAAAAATTAAAAAATAAAATTTAGCCAGGTGTGGCGGCATGCACCTGTGCTACTCAGGTCATAGGTCATGGTCTTGCTCTGTCACCCAGGCTGGAGTCCAGTGGAGCGATCATAACTCACTGCAGTCTCGAACTCCTGGGCTCAAGTGATCCTCTAGCATCAACCTCCCAAGTAGCTGGGACTACGTCTGGCTTTCTTTTTTCTTTCTTTCTTCCTTTTTTTTTTTTAAGAGACAGAGTCTTGCTGTGTCACCCAGGCTGGTGATTCCTAGTCTCAGATGAGCCTCCTGCCTTGGCCTTCCAAAGGACTAGAATTACTGGCATGGGCCAGCATGCCTGGCCTGTGTTTCTTTCTTAATTTTGTTCTGTTTTGTTTTTGCTTTGAGTTTATTCATGTGTAATATTATTTCTATTCTTCAAAGTAATTCATATACATAAAGTCAAATATTGCTGTAAGTTTCTAAAAGAAATGACATTTCTCTCATCTTCCTTTTCTACTTCTGAATCCTGTTCCCTAGTAGCAATTGCTTTCAACTCTTTTTTTTTTTTTCCTATGGTATTCTTCAGTAAACAAACTTATGCTGCCATTTCTGGATTCTTTTTTAGTGTTAGATATTATCTATTTATTTATTACTGGAGAATGTAAGGCTACAGCTCTGTCATGTATCTCCTTTACCAAAAATATATATGTTCTAATTTCCCCTCCATCTCTTTCCTATGTAGTTTTTCTTCCCCACAGTTTTTGGATGGGTCAATATTCAGTGTTTATATTATTATAGCCATTGAACCATGTTGCATATGATGATTTTTTCCTTGCTTATATAACCTTTCTTATTTTTTTGGTAAGAATTCCTGTTTGGTGGTTTTCATAGTTATTTGTATGCCTATCAATTAGTTCTGCCTGAACTTTCCAGAAACACTATAAAATCAATCTTGCATTTTTAAAAATGATGTCAAATGCATTAGGCAAACTGTCAATTCTATTTTTTTTTTTTTTCTTGAAAAGCTATCCCTTCCAGATCCCTTGGTCCTTTTGCTCCAGTCTGGATGCATTATTCTCTCAGTCTGTTGCCTGTTATCCTGCAGATTCCTCACATCCTGGCACTTCACTAAACCATCATTCCAGGAACGCTGTGTAGCTTTCTTCTATACTAGATCCCTTATTTCTTGTACTTTTTCTTTTCCATTTTTTGACACCCCATCCTTTATTTATTTACTGTGTGCACCATCTCTTCTAGTAGATTCCTAAGAAAGAGGTCATAGAGGTAATGTTTTGACTTTACATATCTGGAAATATGTTTATTTCATCTTTATTTTTTATTGATAATTTCATGCTGGATTCTGGGTTACAGATCTTTTTTCCCCTTAGTTTTGAAGGCATTGCTCTACTGTCATCTAACTTCTTATGTTGTTTTGAATAGTCTGATATGTTTCTCAATCATTTATCATATCGTTGTGTTTATTCTGCTGCATGAAGTGAGAGATGGGAACTCTTTGATGTGGTTTGGCTCTGTGTCCCCACCCAAATCTCATCTCAGATTGTAAACCCCATGGGTTTAGGGAGGGACCTGGTGGGAAGTGATTGGATCATGGGTGCAGTTTCCCCCTTGCTGTTCTCCTTATATCTAGTGAACTCTCAAAAGATCTGATGGTCAAAGTGTTTGGCAGTTCCCTCCACTCCTACTGCCTTGTGAGGAAGGTGCCTGCTTCTCCTTCACCTTCCATCATGATATTAAGTTTCCTGAGGCCTCCCCAACCATGTGGAACTGTGAGTCAACTAAACCTCTTTCCTTCATAAATTGCCCAGTCTCAGGTATTCCTTATAACAGTGTGAAAATGAACTAATACACTCTTTATTCACTCTCCCAATTAGTCCTCCTATTTAGGTCCTCCTGTTTCAGGGTTTTGCAGTACAAATTATCCTGCCTCTAGTTGATGCTACTTTTTACTGGCACTTAAGTTTGAACTTTACCGGCTCTGTTATGTCAGGTACCACTCAATCATCTATTTTCCATCTTCCAAAATCGTGTTTAAATCTCTAGTTTTCTGTATTTCTTTCACTCTTTTTTTCTTCTGGCATTTACATTTTTAGAAATTTCCTTGGATCAATTTCTGGACATTGTAGATATAATCATGTGTTCAATATGTTATGTTTAAAAGGAAGTTAATGATTTCAGAATTTCAAGGTATAAACCTATCTCCCCACCTTTGTATATTGTTTTATTTTAAACAGTCCCAATTTTCTTTTTTTTTTTTTTTTAATTATACTCTAAGTTCTAGGGTACATGTGAACAACATGCAGGTTTGTTACATATGTATACATGTGCCATGTTGGTGTGCTGCACCCATTAACTCATCATTTACATTAGGTATTTCTCCTAATGCTATCCCGCCCCCTCCCCCAACCCCACGATAGGCCCCAGTGTGTGATGTTCCCCTTCCTGTGTCCAAGTGTTCTCATTGTTCAATTCCCACCTGTGAGTGAGAACATGTGGTGTTTGGTTTTCTGTCTTTGTGATAGTTTGCTCAGAATGATGGTTTCCAGCTTTATCCATGTCCCTACAAAGGACGTGAACTCACCCTTTTTTATGGCTGCATAGTATTCCATGGTGTATATGTGCCACATTTTCTTAATCTAGTCTATCATTGATGGACATTTGGGTTGGTTCCAAGTCTTTGCTATTGTGAATAGTGCCACAATAAACATACGTGTTCATGTGTCTTTATAGCAGCATGATTTATAATCCTTTGGGTATATACCCAGTAATGGGATCACAGGGTCAAATGGTACTTCTAGTTGTAGATCCTTGAGGATCATCATACTTTCTTCCAAAATGGATGAACTAGTTTACAATCCCACCAACAGTGTAAAAGTGTTCCTGTTTCTCTACATCCTCTCCAGCACCTGTTGTTTCCTGACTTTTTAATGATTGCCATTCTAACTGGTGTGAGATGGTATCTCATTGTGGTTTTGATTTGCATTTCTCTGATGACCAGTGATGATGAGCATTTTTTCATGTGTCTGTTGGCTGCATAAATGTCTTCTTTTGAGAAGTGTCTGTTCATATCCTTTGCCCACTTTTTGATGGGGTTGTTTTGATTTTTCTCTTGTAAATTTGTTTAAGTTCCTTGTAGATTCTGGATATTAGCCCTTTGTCAGATGGGTAGATTGTAAAAATTTTCTCCCATTCTGTAGGTTTCCTGTTCACTCTGATGGTAGTTTCTTTTGCTGTGCAGAAGCTCTTTAGTTTAATTAGATCCCATTGGTCTATTTTGGCTTTTGTTGCCATTGCTTTTGGTGTTTTAGTCATGAAGTCCTTGCCCATGCCTATGTCCTGAATGACATTGCCTAGGTTTTCTTCTAGGGTTTTTATGGTTTTAGGTCTAACATTTAAGTCTTTAATCCATCTTGAATTAATTTTTGTACAATGTGTAAGGAAGGGATCCAGTTTCAGTTTTCTACATTTGGCTAGCCAGTTTTCCCAGCACCATTTATTAAATAGGGAATCCTTTCCCCATTTCTCGTTTTTGTCAGGTTTGTCAAAGGTCAGCTGGTTGTAGATGTGTGGTATTATTTCTGAGGCCTCTGTTCTGTTCCATTGGTCTATATCTCTGTTTTGGTACCAGTACCATGCTGTTTTGGTTACTGTAGCCTTGTAGTATACTTTGAAGTAAAGTAGCATGATGCCACCAGCTTTCTTCTTTTTGCTTAGAATTGTCTTGGCAATGTGGGCTCTTTTTTGGTTCCATGTGAACTTTAAAGTAGTTTTTTCCAATTCTGTGAAGAAAGTCATTGGTAGCTTGATGGGATGGCATTGAATCTATACATTACCTTGGGCAGCATGGTCGTTTTTCACAATATTGTTTCTTCCTATCCATGAGCATGGAATGTTCTTCCATTTGTTTGTGTCCTCTTTTATTTCGTTGAGCAGTGGTTTGTAGTTCTCTTTGAAGAGGTCCTTCTCATCCCTTATAAGTTGGATTCCTAGGTATTTAATTCTCTTTGAAGCAATTGTGAATGGGAGTTCACTCATGTTTTGGCTCTTTGTTTGTCTGTTATTGGTGTATACGAATGCTTGTGATTTTTGCACATCAATTTTGTATCCTGAGACTTTGCTGAAGTTGCTTATCAGCTTAGGGAGGATTTGGGCTGAGACGATGGGGTTTTCTAAATATAGAATCATGTCATCTGCAAACAGGGTAAACAGTCCCAATTTTCATATGTAATTCTATAACAGTACAAAGTAACATTTTATAATATAAAAATGCTAGATTGGGCAGGGTGTGGTGGCTCACGCCTGTAATTTCAGCACTTTGGGAAGCCGAGGCGGGTAGACCACCTGAGGTCAGGAGTTCAAGATCAGCCTGACCAAAATGGTGAAACCCATCTCTACTAATGATACCAAAAATTAGCTGAGTGTGGTTGTGGGTGCCTGTAATCCCAGCTACTCGGGAGGCTGAGGCAGGAGAATCCCTTGAACCCGGGAGGCAAAAGTTGCAGTGAGCCAAGATTGCACCATTGCATTCCAGCCTGGGCAACAAGAGTGAAACTCTGTCGCAAAAAAAAAAAAAAAAGTGCTGGATTGGAATTGTATTAATGAAAATCAAATCAGCACATTGAGGGTTTACCATGACAGTAGTTGGCATCAAGGGGATATAAAATAAACATATGATACAGTCTGTCTTTTCAAGGAGCTTGCCAACTTCTTGGGATGATAAAATGTACCCATTATTCATGTGAGAGAGTGAAAGACTTCATCAGAAGCATAAAAAATATTAGACATGGACTTAAACAGAAAATCAGAGTTTTTATTATTATTATTATTATACTTTAAGTTCTAGGGTACATGTGCATAACGTGCAGGTTTGTTACATATGTATACTTGTGCCATGTTGGTGTGCTGCACCCATCAACTCATCAGCACCCATCAACTTGTCATTTACATCAGGTACAACTCCCAATGCAATCCCTCCCCCCTCCCCGCTCCCAAAATCAGATGATTTAATGAAATTAAATAGATAAGGTATGTGCTTATGAATGAGAATGTACGAGTCAAGGTATGAATACAAGTTTAAACCTAAAATGGTTTGGTAAATAAAATACATTTGCAACACTAACAATTTCTTACCTATTTTGTTCATTTCATGTCATCTTGTGTGTGTGTGTGTGTGTGTGTAAAAGAGGGATTGAAGGTATAGCAATAATCATTTCCAAAGGAATGTTAGTAACCTGAGTATTTGCAGTCATTTTAGAAATAGGTATTGTGGACTTAGAATGGGTTTCTCTTCACATAAATTTTTTGAGTATATTTCAACTACATGATTTGAAGTGGAGTTCAGCCCCTGTGTCTGGCAAAGTTAGACTTAATTGGATTAGCAAATGCAATTCTAGAATTTTAAATAGCAAATTTGTGCACATTCTTGGCATTCTAAATTCATTGGAGGCATTCTGGAATGCTTAAAAGTGTCCAAAGGGTCCAGACTAACCAATCTACCCACTCAGGCGAACATTTTGACCTAAGAGGAGACTGCATTTTAATTTCAAAAGGTTTTGTAATTTTCAGTTTAGCTCTATAGTTAGGCTCATGAGCCTAAGTGCATCAGAGACTATACCTCTTCTTATTTTGTTCCCATTTACCATTTTCGCCATGTGATAAATGGATGCCGAATATAATTTTCATTTTCAGACACTTCAGTTCTCATTCATACTTCCTCTTCAGTGAAGTCAAAGAGTGATAGTATCCCATTCTCCCTCCTACCTTCATCCCTGGAATCCTGGCAGTTTAGCTGGCTTGCCTTTATGAAATTTTATTCTGGTGATCACCTTCTGATTCTTCCTCAATGTTTAATTCGGGTCCACTGTTCTGCCATGAAACTTTTCCCAATTATTCTTGTCTATATTTGATATCACATCATCTGAATTTGTATTTTACTTACAAGTTCTGATACTTTAGCTTGTATTTTTTCTCTAATAATATGACATGTATTTGATGTGATCAATCCCCCTAGATTATGAAAAACAGTTTTCAAAGATGGCATATTACATAGAGAATGTAATTTGGCTGGTAATTCAATTCTTCATTAGATATATAAATTAGATGAATTAGTTTTATTGCAAATGATTATACCAGTTGTAACTGCATTTGGAGTAATCTTAGGTAAAAATACTTGACTTCAGATCATATATGTTGCCCTAAACGATACATGCTATGACAGATTTTTGAAAGTAAAAAACATTTACATCCTGGAAGTTAATTTTCCATCTCAGAAAAATATTTCCATTCCAGAATTCTTGCCGTTTATGAATAAAATGTCTTCAGTTTAACTATGTGTTTGGTGAGTGAAGTTTTTCTAAAGGAGAATGAACATCAAGATTTCAGCCTAATCTTTGGTCATTCTTTGCACATGTAGTCCCCTTGGATCCTAACTTGACTTTGAGGTGGTGCCTGGATCTAAGCAAAGACTAATAACACCTGTATCACTTTGCCTTTCCATTCAGTCTCAGTTTTCTATATTATTTTGGGTTTGAAGCCTCGTTTCTCTACACTTTCAATGAAAAAAGCAAGGAAGGAAGAAAGGAAGGGAGGCAGGGAGGGAGAGAATCATTCACCTCAAGTCATGTTTTGTGATGGTGTAGTTTTCTTGAAGATGGTTATAGTGAGCGGGTTATAGCTTAGAGCTTGGAGCCTTTTCTGCCTTTGTTTACTCCTTCATTTTCCTGGAGTCGCCAATACATTTTTCCTCTTGTCTTATGTGAAGTACATTTATTCATATCTAGGACCTAGAGGCTCAGCCTCTCCTCTGAAACAGGCTTTAGAAATCTTATCTTCAATAAAAGTGAGCCCTCTGCTTACAAGTGAGCTTGCTATTAGTAGCCAATAATTTTTTTTTCAGATTTCTTAGCTTCTTTCAAATATCCTTATAAGTAACGGGGACTACCTGATCTTATAAATTTTATATTGATGTAGGAGACACTTGGTCCTTGATTCCACGAGTGTCTTGTGGCCGTGTGTTTGAAGTATCATGTACTATTACCATAGGAGCTAACACTAAATAAATGTTTACTTTGGCTATGCACAGATCTATCTATATTCCCCACAAAAACCCTATAATGTCATTGTATTCACTTCTTGGGGCTTCTGTTAAAAATTACCACAAACTGAGTGGTTTAAAACAACAAAAATATATTTTCTTACAGTTCTGGAGGCCAGAGGTCAGAAATTGAGGTATTCTAAGGGCAGTGTTATCTGTAAAGGCTCTAGAAGAGGATTTTTCCTTTCCTCTTCCAGCTTCTTGTGGCTCCAAGTATTCCTTGGCTTGTGACTAAATAAGTCCAATCTCTTCCTTCATCTTCACGTGGCCTTCTTCTCCACTTCCTCCCGTGCAACTCAACCCTGTGCATCTTTCAGAAGGTCACTTGTCATTGGACTTAGGACCCACCAAAAAATCCAGAATGATCACTTCTCAAAATTATACCTGCAAAGACTTTTTTTCCAAATAAGGTCACATTCATAGGTTTTGGGGGTTAGGACATGGACAAATGGGGTCCACCGTTGAACCCCCTATGGTAAGCTTATTTTATGGCTGAAGAAACCAACATCTAGAAAATTTCCATAATTTGGCCAAAATTAGAAAGGCAGAATTTGAATCTGGATTAATCTCCCATCAAAATTGTGCCATTTCTATCACACTGTCTCTTAGGTGACACTCTCTGGATTGCCTGTATGTCTTGAGTAGAGTTGGAAATTTGTAGACATGATAAACCTACCCTCACCAGGAGAGATGCCTATGGACTCTTCTTGGGAATATGCCTGAAGTACAGTTATCTCAGTTATCCAATGTTAAAATGCTGATAAAGAACAGCAGCCTCCCAGCAAACCAGCTCACTGCTGTAAACAGCATTTACATCATTCTCTTTCACATCAGAAACACAGGCAGATGGTTTAACTCATGCATTTGGGTTATCAGCAGGACAGAAATTTCCACAGATAAATGTAAACAGTGCTTTTTTAAAAACATAATTTTTATGGCATGTTTTAATCTGAGTAGTTGTTTATCACTAAAATTCAGAAGACACTCTTAACTTGGTACATATGACATGTTGACCTAGACCCGGATGTCAGCACACAACCTATCTGAGTATTTTGATTTTAGGCTCAGCTGCCATTTTCCCTGACCTCTCTAATGGGGTTCTTTCATAATAACAGATATTTTGTTTCATTTATTGTTCCAAGAATGGCAAAATCTCATCTTTTTTGTGTGTGTTCTGGGTTTATTTTTTCCTCTCTAGTTCATTTCAGTTCTTTACCTCAGCAACTGCACCAAATTGCATTGTAACAAAAAATGTCAGGACTTTTGTAAAAGATGAAAATTAATTCAGTGATGTATGCTTTTGACTGATACTACTTTAGTCCAATTTTATAGCTAGGGAAGTGGGTTCAGAGGCAAATGACTTCATAAGTTAAAGGCAAATTCTCAGAGATTTCCTGGCCATTGCTCTGAGGACCATTGTTGACTTTCTCTTGTTGAATATAACCGTTATAAAAATAGACTCTAAACAATGGCGTAAACCTGGGAGGCGGAGCTTGCAGTGAGCCGAGATTGCGCCACTGCACTCCAGGCTGGGTGACAGAGCAAGACTCTGTCTCAAAAAAAAAAAAAAAATAGACTCTAAACTTTTTTTTTTTTTTTTTGAGATGAGTCCCCCTCTGTCACCCAGGCTGGAGTACAATGGCACAATCTCAGCTCACTGCAACCTCCATCTCCCGGGTTCAAGTCATTCTCCTGCCTCAGCTTCCCGTGTAGCTGAGATTACAGGTGCCTGCTACTGTGCCCAGCTAATTTTTGTATTTTCAGTAGAGACAGGGTTTCGCCTTGTTAGCCAAGTTGGTCTTGAACTCCTAACCTTAAGTGATCCGCCTGCCTTGGCCTCCCAAAGTGCCAGGATTACAGGTGTGATAGTCTTTTTTATTCTTACAATTGTCACACCCCCTAGCATCTTCTTAGCATTCAAGCAATTGCTCTGAGTATATCAAATTGTTTAATAATTACTTTCTTCATGATTTTATGTTTTTTTAGAGTCTTTATGTTGATTATAGGCTGAGAATTATCTCCCAAGATACCCGGATTGTTGTTCTATTCATACTGGCACACAGTATGTCTACTGATAATAGTGTCCAGAAAGTGAAGTCCATGCTTTTCGGGAACAGGAAGCAAAGGTTGCTCACTTCCACTACATTAGGCTACCATTACCACAGCACTGCATGGTTTGAAAGATAATGGACTCCAAACTCAGGCCACCTGTTTTCAATCCCAACTCTACTTTTTGGTCAAATTACTTAGCCTATCTGTCCCTCAGTTTTCCAACCTATAAAATGGAGATAATAATACTATTATATCATGGAATTGGTGATGGTTAAGTGAGTTAATACTAGACTGAGGACAGTACCTTGAATAGAGTGATCACTAAATATGTATTTATTAAATAGGTAATTTTTTCCAGGATTACTCCTATTGCCATGTGTTGTCTGTGTGTACCAGTCTTGTCCTCTACCAATTCACTTTCCATTGAAACTTGAGTGACCCTTCTAAAGTACAAATAGATTATTTTACTTCTCTGCTTAAACACTAATCGAGGGGAATTTCAGCTGTCAGCATTTATGAATTAAATGGTGCCAAACTAGACTTCTTGCATAAACATCTCAAGCAACTGACGGTTTTAAGCCTGTGATCTTAGAAACGAGGGAAACTCATTAAGTGGGGTCCACAATTGCCAGTTCTCTGCTTGAGAACAATTTTCTGATTGCAGAATAGAAAGGTGGAGTTAAGCAGAGTACGGAGGTCCCACTGAGCACAGGGGCAGGGATCAGAGTTCTGGGTAGCTGAAGTAGCAGAAATATAATAGGTAAAACATCATAGAAGAAGGAAGTGTCTCAGAAATTTGTGTGATGGAACACTTCAGGTTCATGACTGAGAGGGGGTTGTATAGGTTCAGGGCAAATTACCCAAGGCTTAACAGGTAGCAATTGCTGTAGGGCTGAAAGGTGAACAAAGACATTGGAGGTTAAGCAGTACCTGCAGATACTGGAGTTCCAGCCTTGCCAGAGTGGAGAAATGTCCTTCAAGCCTCTTTAACACCTCTGGAATCCACTTGAGATGGCAGAAAGACCACGTCTTAAGAGTAAAGATCATGCCCTAGAGAAAGACCTAATGTAGGATTATCTGAAGAAAGTCTAAAACCAACCTCTACCAAGATCCATAGAGAGGCAGTTTGGAGACTGAGTCTTACCAACTTCGAGGGGCTTGCAAAATACCTTTGACTTTTCACAGTTCCTAATTGTATTAGTTAGTTTTCACGCTGCTAATAAACACACCCAAGACCAGGTAATTTGTAAAGGAAAGAGTTTTAATGGGCTTACAATTCCACATGGTTGGGGAGGCCTCACAATCATGGCAGAAGGCAAAGGAGAAGCAAAGGCATGTCTTATATGGTGCAGGCAAGAGAGCTTGTGTGGGGGAACTCCCATTTATAAAACCATCAGGTCTTGTGTGACTTACTCACTACCATGAGAACAGTATGGGGGAAACCGCCCCCATGATTCCATGATCTGCACCTGGCCCCACCCCTGACACAGGAGGATTATTACAATTCAAGGTGAGATTTGGGTAGGGACACAGCCAAACCATATCACTAATTAATGAAGCACAAAATCAATCCTAGACAAATTCTAGGGGGCAGCCAGAAATTGAATTTGTTGCTAAATAGGAAGCAAAGAAGATAGAATCCTAATTCTCTAAAATATAGTATCCAAAGCATCTAGTATTCAATCACAAGAGAAACAGAAATGTAATATATATCCTTCATCCAAAATGCTTGGGACCAGAAGTGTTTTAGATTTTGTATTTTTGCCAGACTCTAGAATATTTGCATACAGATAACAAGGTATCTTGGAGATGGGACCCAAGTCTAAACACGAAATTCATTTATGTTTCATATATACTTTATGCACTTAGTCTAAATGTAATTTTATACAACAGTTTTCATAATTTGGGGCATAAAACAAAGTTTTCACTGTAACCTGTCACATGAATTCAGGTGTGGAATTTTCCCTTTGTGAGGTCATGTTGGTACACAAAAACTTTTAAAATTTGGAGCATTTTAGATTTTTGATATTTGGAGTAAGGATGCTCCTCCTATACATACTCCAGAAAAGAAAAAAAGTCAGTACCTGTAAAAATGGAATTGATTTTCTGTAAGATAATTCAATGAGAAATGATAGTCTTTTCCATATATGGTGCTAAAGCAATTGGAATCTAATCTCCATATACAAAACAATTAACTTCAACCATTACTTTACACCATAAACAAAAATCAAATTTAAATGGATTATAGATCTAAATGCAAAGATTATGACTATAAAGCTTCTATAAGCAAAAGTAGGAAAAAAAATCAGTAACCAGAAAAGAAAATATTGATAAATTGGGCTTCTACAAAAATTAATATAATCACTTTTCAAAGAAGACACTTAAGAAAATAAAAGGGCAGGCTATGTGCTAGAAGAAAGTAATTACCACAATGTAACTGACAAAGTACTTGAATCAACAATATATAAAGAACTCTTTCACAATTAATGGCAAACAATGTAAACAAATTTTACAAAAGGCAAAATAGAAATGGCCAATAATCATGTAAAAATGATGTTCAACATCGCTGATCATCACAAAAGGACAAATTAAGATCATAATGAAATACCACCACACACCTACTGGAATGACTAAAATTAAAATGACCAGTAATATAAAATGTTAACAAGAATGTGGAGAAACAGGAGCTCTCATACATTTACAGTAAGGTGTAAAATAGAGTGACCACGTTTCAAAAGCAGTTTGCCAGTTTCTTATAAAGTTAAACGTACTTATGTGACCCAGTGATTCCACTCTTAGGTATTTACTCCAGAGAACTAACAACTTATGTCTATAAAAAAGGCTGGTACATGGATGTTTGTAGGAGCTTTATTGATAGCAGCTAAAATCAACCCAAATAAGGGTGGGTTCTAGTAAATGAATGATTGGATAAACAAATTAGAGTATATTATATAATCAAATTCTACTCAGCAATAAAAAGAATAAGCTACTGAGATACCCAACAGCATGGAGGAATCACATAGATGTTATACTTAGAAAAATCGGTTTATATTAAATTCTAGAACAAGTAAAACTAATCTATAGTGAAAGGAAGCAGAGCAATTTCTACCTGTCTCAGGGGGTGCGGGGGATGGAGGGGAGATGACCACAAAGAGGCACTAACAAATTTCATCAGGAGGTGGAAATGTTCCATACTTTGATTGGGTTGCAAGTTACATATGGAAACATTTTTCAAAATTTATTTGACCTTAAGGGTGTGCATTATTGAACATAAATTACACCTCAATTCAGTCCATTTTTAAAAAATTAAATCTTTCATAACCGGACTTCCACCCTTCTCAGCAGCCAAATCTATAGGTGTTTCAACTGGAACTTTAAGGTTTTCCTTTTTGGGATGTTTCTCCATTTCTTACCTTCAAGTTTTGGAATATAATGTTCCTATTACCTGATCATCTTTTTACTTCTTCTTCACTTATAACCCCAGATTGGTTAAGTATTCTTCCTGTTCCCACAGCACTAGAATAATGCTCAGTAGAGAATATATCACATTTTATTGTTTTTGCTTAGTTAATTGCCTGCCTTTCCTCTTACACTGTAACCCCCCTGAGTACAGGAACTGTGCCTGCTTTGTTCCCCACCATACATATCCCAACCTTGGCTTAGAGCAGGCACTTAAAAAATACTTGTTGAATGAGTGAATGAATGAACCAATAATGAACAAACGAGCTCACATAAACTTCCTGAGATCTTCAGGTAGATTCTCAGTGATGTCTGAGAAGGTTCTGTTTTCTAAGGGCAATTAATTGAGGGTTTCCCCCTCTAAGTGAATGTTATGTTATTTTTGGTATGGCACCTCACATTTTATTATAGATATTTTCTTCTAAATTGTATTTCTCAGAAGCCACCGTTTTTGTAGGAGCAGTGAGTCACTGAAATGCAATTCTTGGCTGTGCCTTGCCCCACCATCCTGTCCCCCCAGCTAGCCAGACCAAACATTCCATATTAACTGTGTTTTTGATTGTCTAAAGGATTTCTTTTAGATTGTTCATCACGGTATTTTATAGTCTTCTTCTACTCCAAGAAGTGTAGCATATTCTTCTCTTCTTATAATATCTTTTACCTTTTTGCAAATGCTTTTGAGAAATAAGCATCCAAAATATATATAAACTATATAGATGAAATCTAATAAGATAGATTCTTATTTATCCATGCCACTGTTTCTTGTGTCTTTTATTCTATTTTTTTTTTTGACATGTAGATTCAGAGCTTTTAGGATAAACAATGCCATTTCGTTAAATTCAAAGTATTAGATAAAAGTAATACCGTCTCTTCAACTTGCTTAGAGATTGGTGTGGACTTAAAAATAAACCAACCATTGTGTACTCTGGGAAACAGTAAAGTCATATCCAGGACACTAAATGACAGTTGGAGTCTGCAGTGCTATATACATTATGTCTAGTTATTAAACATCCCTCTAAGATAGGCATTAATAATCTCATTTTACAAACAAAGATAATGAGGCACAAGGCAGTAATGTTTTCAAGGTCAAAACTAAGTGACTGAGCCAAATTCCAGGCCTGTGAGACTTTTAAGCCTATGCTTTTCATATGCACCACGTTGCTCTCCTTAGTCTGCAGAGGGAAGGAAATGAAGGAAGGAAGAATGACCCACAGTTTTCCAGCTAGGCAGACTGCATGGTAAGTGCTGGTGCCCATATTCTGAGACTAAGAATGTAGGCAGAGGGGCAGGTTTGGAGAACATGATATTTGGAGGTGTCTGAAGATCAGTGTTTGATGACCCTGAGACAGAGATGCCTGTAGGTCATTATATCCAGCTACTGCAGGCGGTTGGGAATGAGAGTCCAGAGTCCATAGTATAGGCCTGGGCTGGAAATGAGGATGTGAACACCATCCATACCTATCTAGTGGCTGAAACTCTGAGTATTACTGAATCATACCAAAAGAGTATATAGATTGAGAAGAGGCTTAAGCATCTATTATTGATTCATTGCTTTCTGGATCCCTTTTTGTGTACCTTATAAAAGAATCTAGCCGGGCACAGTGGCTCACACCAGTTATCCCGGCACTTTGGGAGACCGAAGTAGGAGGACCACTTGAGTCCAGGAGTTTGAAAGCAGCCTTGGCAATACAGGGAGAACTCATATCTAAAAAACAAACAAACAAACAAACAAAAAGCCTAGCTGAGTGTGGTGGCATGCACCTATAGTCTCAGCTATTAGGGAAGCTAAGGTGGGAGGATTGCTTGAGACTGGGAGGCAGAAAGAAAATGTAGTGAGCCAAGATCACACCACTGCATTCCAGCCTGGGCAACAGAGCAAGACCCTGTCTCAAAAAAATTGGATTCATTCACTTAACAAGTATTGATTAGTTACTGGGTATCAATTATGTGCTTAACAGTAGGCTAGGCTCTATGGCAAATGGAAAGGAAGAGAATATAATTTCTCCTCTCCAAGAGCCTGCAATCTGGTTGGCAAGTCTGCATATATTTATATACCAAGTACCATATAGACTGTGGACAGCATCAGCATGTTTTATGCTCCTGGAAATGTTTCAAGGAAACTTTGGGGATCTCATAGCAAATCATCCCAAAGCATCCAAAAGGTGCAACGTAAATCTTACTGATATCAGTTCTTCCCAATTTGCTACTCTCTATTCTCCTCTTCCGAAGCTGTTCTTTCTTGAGCATTGTATACTTTAAGCCCATTTATTTTAAAGCCAAAGAATGCAGCTGGGCCTCAGGAAAACTGGAACTTGGAATTGCAAAGCTGTAGGGAGACCCACGCATGACCTCACACCATCTCCCATCTCTGCTTCTTACTGCATGTCTGATTCATTCTTCTCTCTGCAGAACTTCTGTCTCTGCTCCAAAACCCGGCTGACAAAATATAACAATTCCAATTAGAATATGGCTACTCAGTGTTTTCTTGGTCTTGAGTCCCTGTTGGTTTTCATCTCTTCTTGACACTGTGTGTGTATTATTTTTAATCCTTACGGCAATCCTTAAAGACTGAAATTATTCCTTCTGCATTACACATGAGGAAACTAAGGCTGGGAGAGATTGTGAGCCCCCGAGTCACTGTCATCTGTTGGGGATTCAAAGATGGAAAGACGAGATGCCTGCCCTCATAAAATTCAATAGTACAGTGGCAAAGCAGGTAGTCGTCATCTTATACACTTAGTCATAGAATGATCACTATAGCATTCCGCAAGAAGTGCTATCATAGCTATGTGAACAAAGAGTTGTAGCAACACAGCGAATGAAGGCTGGGCAATCAGGAGAATCACTGTAGAAAGGACGCTTAAATAAAACTTGGAAGGATGTACGGCTCTCCAGGTAATAAAAGTGGGGGACATGACATCTTAGTCAGTAGAAATCTTAGGTGTAGTGATAGACTCATAGGAGTACTTACTGTAAACAGGACAAGTAGCGCTGTTTGTGTTTCTCTTTGAACCCACAACTCACCTTCTGAGCTGGCAACCCAAGCACAGGTGCACTCATGGCAAGCCTGGCTATAGATCCTGCTGAAATAGTCCAAAATGATCTCATTTCCAATAAGCCAGAGAAGAGAACGCTGGAGACCAATATTTGGTATAAAAATTTATCCTCTCTCTTGCTCTCTAGTTTTTTCTCTCTCTTTCTCCTCCTTGCACCCCCACCCCAACCACAATATAAATCAGCACAAAAAACAATGTGGGCTTTGGCAGTAATTACTGTTAGTTTTGAGTGCTGACTACGTACCAGACATGGGCATTACAAAAGCTGCTTGTGTAGTACGTTACACTTTTTCTCAGGATATCATCAAGTATACTTATGTTGCCTCTATCTTATGGCCTGTATCATACAGCTTTGCACAGACTTTTTGGGTTATCCCACCAAATAATATGACTCCAGATTTTGTACAGGCTGATTCGACAACATATAGGTTACAGAGTCTTGCATATGTCTCTTCAGAAATAAGGTTGAAACGTAGATGCTATCTATACCCAGAGCAGCCCACGACTGTCTCTGGCTGGCTGTAAATAGAGAAAAGTGCTAATAGTTTCTGCTGCTTACAAGGTGCATTTCCACATAGCTATGTATACCCTCAAAAATGTTTAAATCAAAAGTTTTTTCTTAAGCCACATGATATCCTAATAAACAAGAAATCACTTAAAACATTGTATTTAAGTTTCAGTAGAATTACTCCCAAACATTTATAAACTCATTCTATTCCTTAAGCTCTGGAGAAGGTGGGTGTGTGTTTCTCAAGAAAGCTCTTTCAGCTTCCAACTTGAATGTCTTTTCTACATGCCATTGTTATCAGAAGCAGTCCCATGTTTTTCTGAACCCTAGCTAAAGGTCTTGCTGGTTCAGGACATAAAAAATATTGCATATACTAAAATGCCTCATTTTATCTAATATAACTAAAAATTAACTAGTTCAGGACTCAGATAAAAGCAAGCACAAGTGCATTTATGTGTGTCATTGATTGAGGCTGCCTCACTGGCACTCACCACCATTGGGTACAGCATATAATGATAGCAGATACATTTCTTTTCTCTTTTTTGTCCAGGTAATCACGTTTCCATAGTAAAAAACTGAAATAAATATATATGTGTGTGTGTGTGTGTGTGTGTGTGTGTGTGTGTGTGTGTGTGTGTGTGTGTATAAAGGTAAAAGTAAATTTTATTTTTTTATATATATATAAAGGTAAAAGTAAATTTTATATATATATATAAAGGTAAAAGTAAATTTTTCTTCTTCACCACTACCTCTAGCCATCTAGCCCCTTCTCCAGAGGCAATTACCATATCCAAACTTTATCTATCCTTCCAGAGATATTATGCATATATATATATGTATATGATGTATATGTACTTTAATTTTATACAAATGGTGGCACACAATATACACCCCTTTGCATCTTGCTTTTTCACCTAATGTATCTTGGAGTTACTGCTTATTTGTTTATGTAAACCTGCCTCATTTCATTTAATTGCTGCTTAGTATTCAGTTATTTCATTGTGCTGTAATTTATTTACCAGATTTCTGTTAATGAAAATTCATGTCGTTTCCAATATTTTGCCAATATAGACAATGCTGCAGGGAATATGCTTTGCATATGTATGGGAATATTTAAATTGCTGGGTAAATTTCTGGAAGCAGAATTGCTATGTTAAAGATGGGGCAGAGGTGAAAGGGTATTTAGTGAGTAAAAGTTCAGAAATGATTAGAGGTTGTATACCTTAGCTTAGCTCTGTGTCTCTCTTATTCCTGCCTCCGTCAAGTGGATTCATTAGCTGAGACTGTTCAGACACTACAGTACATCTCATTTCCACTTTCTTCCCCGTACTCTGAATCCCTTCATCTTTTTAGCCTGCTTGCTTCATCAACCCTCAAATCTGGATCAAACAAAACACCTACCTTCTTCACTGCTATACCTAGACTGCCAAGTATTGGTGGGGAAACGCAGGTATCCTGGCCCTATTACAAATTTATATTTTCTGAAATACAAATCTATACTACTCAGAAATCCTTTTACTTACAACTCACCGTGCCCCCATTTCCAACACTGGCCGTTCCACTGGCTGAGCCGTATTCACCAACTTCCCTTCCTCCTCTCGCCACTGTCACTCTCAGGAAGTGACTTGGTTTCCTCCCTCTTAGAGAAAGTTCTCGTTATGTCATGATTCCCTCGATTTTTAGTTTATTTTTACCTTCAAGGTTCGTACATAAAATTCTCAGATGATCTCGAATCAGGAGCCCCTTACTATTCATTTGTAACCCTACCATATACTGCTTATTCCTGCCGCCTCTCTACTTATTACCCCAGCCAGTAAACACATTTTTTTAAAATCTTTTGTTTTCTTTTTTATTGTACTTTAAGTTCTAGGGTACATGTGTACAACGTGCAGGTTTGTTACATATGTATACATGTGCCATGTTGGTGTGCTGCACCCATTAACTCATCATTTACATTAGGTATATCACCTAATGCTATCCCTTCCCCCTACCCCCATCCCACAACAGGGCCCAGTGTGTGATGTTCCCCTTCCTGTGTCCAAGTGTTCTCATTGTTCAATTCCCACCTATGAGTGAGAACATGCAGTGTTTGATTTTCTGTTCTTGCAATAGTTTGCTGAGAATGATGGTTTCCAGCTGCATCCATGTCCCTACAAAGGACATGAACTCATCCTTTTTTTATGGCTGCATAATATTCCATGGTGTATATGTGCCACATTTTCTTAATCCAGTCTGTCATTGATGGACATTTGGGTTGGTTCCAAGTCTTTGCTATTGTGAATAGTACTGTAATAAACATACGTGTGCATGTGTCTTTATAGCAGCATGATTTATAATCCTTTGGGTATATACCCAGTAATGGGAGGGCTGGGTCAAATGGTATTTCTAATTCTAGATCCTTGAGGAATCACCACAGTCTTCCACAATGGTTGAACTAGTTTACAGTCCCAGCAAGTGTAAAAGTGTTCCTATTTCCCCACATCCTCTCCAGCACCTGTTGTCTCCTGACTTTTTAATGATCACCATTCTAACTGGTGTGAGATGGTATCTCATTGTGGTTTTGATTTGCATTTCTCAGATGGCTAGTGATGATGAGCATTTTTTCATGTGTCTGTTGGCTGCATACATGTCTTCTTTTGAGAAATGTCTGTTCATATCCTTTGCCCACTTTTTGATGGGGTTGTTTTTTTCTTGTAAATTTATTTGTGTTCTTTGTAGGTTCTGGATATTAGCCCTTTGTCAGATGAGTAGATTGCAAAAATTTTCTCCCATTCTGTAGGTTTCCTGTTCACTCTGATAGTAGTTTCTTTTGCTGTGCAGAAGCAATATTCACACTTCTGCAGCCTCCGCTGCTGATACCCAGGCAAACAGGGTCTGGAGTGGACCTCGAGCAAACTCCCATAGACCTGCAGCTGAGGGTCCTGACTGTTAGAAGGAAAACTAACAAACAGAAAGGACATCCTCACCAAAACCCCATCTGTACATCACCATCATCAAAGACCAAAGGTAGATAAAACCACAAAGATGGGGAAAAAGCAGTACAGAAGCTGGAAATTCTGTAAATCAGAGCGCCTCTCCCCCTCCAAAGGAACGCAGCTCCTCACCAGCAACGGAACAAAGCTGGATGGAGAATGACTTTGACAAGCTGAGAGAAGACTTCAGACAATCAAACTTCTCTGAGCTAAAGGAAGAATTACGAACCCAGCGCAAAGAAACTAAAACCCTTGAAGAAAGATTTGACGAATGGCTAACTCTCTCGACAACATCACTGAAGCTGCTCTTGCCAAGGTTCCCAGAGAAGGTCAAATTTCCAATGCTTTTGAGCAGTCCTAGGCATCACCATACTTGAATTTTCTTCAATATCTGTTACTGTTAATGCACCCCTACCCCCACCTACCTCTAGCGGAATTTCTGTTGTTTTTCTAATACTCCCTCTTTTGGTTTTCCTCTTACTTATTTTTCTTTTCCTCTTACGTATTTTTCTTTTCTTTTTTAAAAAAAATTATTCTTCTGATTTCTTTCTAACTTTAGGTCTTTATGTCCAATGTCCCCTATGATTAAGCTGTTATTTTATTCTCATACTTTATTCTTTCCATAGATGATCTCATTTACTCCCTAGCTTCAATGATCACCTATATGCTGATGACTCACAGAGCCTGTCCAACCCTCTCTCCTGGGCTCCAGACAATATTTACAACTGCCTTCTTCTTCTTGGTTGACTCACAGATACCTGAAACATAACATGTCCCAAATTGAACTCTCTTTTCAGCTCCCCACCCCATTTCCCAAGGCTGTCCTTCCTCTCCATCATCCACCCAGTTGCTTAGGCCAGGAATCTTTAAGTCATCTCCTTTTGCTTTCCCTCTTCTAACCACACCTAATCAGTCACTAAATTCTGTTGTTTCTATCTCCTAAATACCAATTGAGTCCATTCCTGTATTTCCATTCCCATGTGACTGCCTTAGTTTTATTCCTTATAATTTCTGAACTATTTCAATAATCTACTAACTGGACTCTATCAAATTACATGTTTGTAATTAAACCACTTCACACTGCTTGAGAGAGTTTTTAAATTGCTTATCTTATATTACTCCTTTACTTTATTTGCTGGATCTTCATTGCCTTCAATACAGTTTGAACTTTTCACTACATCTTACATTTTATTTGTTTCTCTAGCCTTATTACCTTTGACCCTTCAACATAGATTACATGCTACGGTCTTTAAAGTTGAATTGCCTCAATATTCCTTTTCTTTCTATCTGTGAATGATTGTTCATGCTATTGCATTGATCTTCTTCATCCTAGAGAATATCTGTTGATCTTTCAAACTCAGATCAAGTGATTTCCCCGCTATGGTTTCTTTTTTTTTTTTTTTTTTTTGAGACAAAGTCTTGCTTTCACCCCAGGCTGAAGTGCAGTGGCACAATCTCAGCTCAGTGCAACCTCCACCTCCCAGGTTCAAGTGATTCTTCTGCCTCAGCCTTCCGAGTAGCTGGGACTCCAGGTGCATGCCACCACCAGCTAATTTTTGTACTTTTAGTAGAGATGGGGTTTTGCCATGTTGGCCAGGCTGATCTGGAACTCCTGACCTCAGGTAATCCACCTGCATCAGCCTCCCAAAGTGCTCCATAGATTTTTTTATGTGTACATTTTTAAAATTTATTTGTATATTTCCTCCATGACACTACAAGGCTTTCCTGGGAATTGGTGATGTTTTATTCATCTACATATCCATATCTTTCACAATTATTTGCACTGAGAAGGCATCCAAAAACATGTTCATTGAATGATGTTCCTATGTCTGGTCCCTCTTCTTCTTTCTTCATTCTGTTTTATACCATTAAATTAGCTTTCCTAAAATAATGCTGTAATTATGTAGAGTTATTTTCCATTTTCAACTTTTCAAGGGACTCTCCTCACCTGTAGGGTAATGTTCAAACTCCTTGACATGGTGCTTGAGTTCCTTACAACCTGTTTCCTCATATATCTTCCCAACATCACTCTTGGTTTTTCCATAAACATCTTTTACTTGTTAACCAGGGTGATCTATTTTATATTCTTCAAATCCTCCATGTGAATTTCACTTCCTTTTTAATGTTCAAATTATCCTAGGGTCAAATGATCTTTCTCCTTTCTATCTTGTACAATCTCACTATCTCACTAATCCTTCATGGTTAAATCTAAATCTAAACCTCCATAAAATTTCCACTGACCATTCTCTCAATATAAATCACTTTCGCCCAGCTATCACAGCACTTGACTGATTGCTGTGTTCAGCATAATTTTTTTGTTTATGGCTAATTATCTCTACTATTGGTGAAATTTTAACTTATGCAAATCTCATTATATGACTAATTCAAATGCCTCAAGAATAGGGACTACAGTCTCAAAAGTATTTGTTGAATAAATGCTTTTATTACCCCTTCCATCATTGATCAGGACTATTGTGATATTTTTCATTTTTTTCTCACACCTAGTATGACAATGTAATGATATCCTTATTTAACATACATGATTTTAGTCTTGTCCAAGTTTTATGGGTATTTTTGCTTATTCTGACCATTTCCTATGTTATTATTTTCCACTGATTCCTGATTTTCTGCCTTCATGACTGATGGCCTTTAAAAAAATGTAGCCCTTGCTTTTTAACTTCCCAATTCCATCACCTTCCTCTGCACTAAGCCAATGGCTAAGATTATGATGACGAGAAGAAAAGGAGGCGTTAGCCTAAATGCTAGCATACCTCAAGGTACAAGGGTTTGAGGTGTGTGTGTGTCTGTGTGTGTGTGTGTATGTCTGTGTGTGTATATATATGTGGACAATGTTATAAGCAATGTGAATTTTATAAATACAACATGTTCAATAAGTAGAGATAGAAAAAACTGTTGCTCTCATTCATATCCCAAGATATGAAAGGAACATGTGGTCACCAGATGTGATAGAATGTCAGGACCCCACTATCCCAAACCCACTAGGTCTCTTTTGAATGCTACCACCCAGAGATTGAACAGAGACTATCCCCCCAACGCACACACACACGTACACATACTCACACACACACACGTACACACACTCTCACACACACACACCCCCCCCCTCATTTCCAAGGCCATGTCTCCAGAGTCATGGCCATGTTATTTTTCTTTTTTAGGCTCACTGCTTAAAACAGAACTTCATTTTACAATAATGGTGAGGTATTTGGGTGCTCATAGCATTAGTTATTATTTGACTGTTCAGCTTTCTCAAACTTGAAGAAAACAAACAATTTTATTAAAAACTTGCGTCACCTTTACCGCCTATTACTTGGCCCCCCTCCTGTTAGCCTTTCTAGACCTCCAGGCCCAGTTCAAGCTCCTTTCCTGCAAATCCTGTGCCTGTCCCAGCTTCTGTTCTCACATGCTGAGCATCAGTGCCCAGTTCCACTGTTTCCTTTGCCAGATGCAGCCAGCTTTGCAAATGAAATTATACTTTTGAACCAGATGAGTTTGGCTTGGTGATTAGCCCTGTGCAGGGTATATAATTTGAGTCAGACTTATGAAAAGTTTGGTGAATTTGGCACCATCTTTGAGGAGTGTGGACTGTCTTAAAACTCCAGAGAGAAACCTTCAGGATCTCAGACATTCCATCTTTTGTGGGCTTCCAGAAAAGGCCACCCTCAGTTGGCATAGGAGAGAGGGCTCATTTTCAAACTATTTAAGTCATGTTGTGACTAGAAGTTGAAGTCTGGTGCAAAATCATGAAAACTGAAGAGATCATTTGCACTGATGCTAGAATAAGCAGCTTTACTGTATAAGAACTCTGGTTTAGACAATCTAGGAAGATGATATTTGTACCACTGAAGTAGAATTCTACTGAAGAGTTTGTTTTAAGCCATTTGTATATCATAGAATAATTGTCATTTCTAAAATGTGAGGAAAAAAACAGAGCTGAGTTAGTTTGTTGAGGGAATCCAATGACCTGTTCCTATTTATCAATTAAAAGGAATTTGTAGGTTCCAAGATGAGATTCCCTCTATGCTTCCTCCTTTTCTTGGCTTCAGTAGGAATCAGGCTTCAATTAGGATCTCAGTACTAAGGTCTAAGAATTTTTTCCACCCCTAGATTTTTAAAGAATCATAAAGCAGCTTGAAAGAAAGCCTCACTCACTCACACTGAAACCTCCACTGAAAAATAAATAATTGAAACCATAGCTGAACATGATTAATGAAGATGCATTATAATAATTTATAATAGTGTTTTTGGAGGGCTGTTTTTCCTCCATTTTTCCTCATCTGTCTCCCCTATTACCTCTCCTACTACACTGGAGACTGAGCAAAATGCAGATGTTAAGAACATAAAGATATCAAAGAGTTAGTTTTGGCTGAGTTGGCAGTGACCACATTACAGATCTCAGATTTTCTCTCCTTTCATGTGGCTTTTTTGTAGGCTGGACAATAAATCTTCTACTACACATTTTATCCGAATGTGCTGCAGTGGATAAAAGAGAGTAACTACGGATAGGTCTACCAGAAACTTCTAGATTAGACTCAGGCATGCACAGAGGACCCTTAAATATAGATGAGACTTTTTCCAATCTAACAAATGCAGTGTTTAAGATAATTTGGAAGGCTCTTAAAACAAATAATAGAAAGTCCTCCTTGTGCCTAATTACCACATGCATTTTCATACAGAAAGCCATATAATTAAAATTAGCGAATGCAGATTCTATTCACCAGAATATATCTCTACCTTGGGTGAAGTATTACCTTCTTAACATTCTAGCTGTACCACTTACCCCTTGTTTTACAAAGCCCTGATGCTTAAAAGTGTTTAATTATATGTGGGTGGTATAGATTCATCATAAAACACTGCTAAAAATGTGTGTTTCTTGTTTCAATTGTTAAAGCTCTTTTTTTTTTTTTCTTTTGAGATGGAGTCTCACTCTGTCACCCAGACTGTAGTGCAGTGGTGCCATCTCAGCTCGCTGCAACCTCCTCCTCCTGGGTTCAAGCAATTCTCCTGCCTCAGACTCCCAAGTAGCTGGGATTACAGGCACGTGTCACACCTGGCCAGTTTTTGTATTTTTAGTAGACTCGGGGTTTCACCATGTTGGCCAGGTTGGTTTCAAACCCCTGACCTCAAGTGATTTGCTCACCTCGGCCTCCCAAAATGCTAGGATTATAGGCATGAGCCACTGTGCTCAACCAGTTGTTAAAGCTCTTATCTAGAAAACAAGAGCTTCTGTATTTTTATCTCGAAAGAGTATATTTAGACCAGGCATGCTGGCTCACACCTGTAGTCCCAGGACTTTGGGAGGCTGAGGTGGGCAGATCTCTTGAGGTCAGGAGTTTGAGACCAGGCTGACAACATGGTAAAAGCCTGTCTCTACAAAAAAATTAAAAAATAGCTGGGTGTGGTGGAGCTCACCTCTGGTCCCTTCTACTCAGGAGACTGAGGTGGGAGGATTATCTGAGCCCAGGGAGGACAAGGCTGCAATGAGCTGTGATCACACCACTGCATACTGCACTCCAGCCTGAGCAACAGATTGAGACCCTGTCTCAAAAAAAAAAAAAAAAAAAAAGAGAGAGAGAGAGAGAATATATTTAGATCAATGATTTTTCAACTTTGACTGCACATTAAAATCACTTGAGAAATTTTTAAGAATTCTAATGCCCAGGCCATACACCAGACCACTTAAATCAGAATTTTAGAACATGGTACCCAAGGATTAGTACTTTTTCTAGTTCCCTCGATAATTCCAGTGTGCAGCCAGGGTTGAAACTACTAATTTAGAAAGGTAAAATGTTCCGGTAAAAAGAGCAAGGGCTGTGGAATCAGCCAGTTCTTTGGTTGTCCATTCTATTTTCAGCACTTCATTCATTTATTCAAATATAGTTTAACACCTAATAAAAAATAAAATGCCTAACATATGCCACATACACCAGGACATGCAATACATAGAAAGTATAGTAATATTGTATGTTAATAAAAGAATTTATGAATGACATTATATAGATATAGAAAATAAATGTTGTTATTAACTTAATAAAATTGTATTTTAAGTGCCTTGATGTGCTTGAGGGTTAAATTATATATGTTGTATTTCTAAGGATGACAAAGCCAAATAGACATATCTCATCCCTTGAGTCTTTTTAACACTTTAAAGCCTTTGAGTCTTTTTAACACTTTGTACTTCCTTTAGAGTGATTATTTTAATTCCATCTTGGACTGTATACATATTACCTTTATCACTGCATGAAAAGTATTACCTTCATCATTGCACAATAAGCTTCTTGAGAACAGAAGAGCTTTCTTACTCTCTCTGGTATCTTTCTCTTAGATTCGTGCCTTTTTCTCCATGATGCGGCTTATTTTTCCTGAAGCCAATGTTATAAACAAATTGTGTTGTATTTGTTTGGTTATATTTGGGAGATTATTAAAGACAGGGATTATAAATTAAATATCCATGTGGGGTGTATGTATTTGTCTGTGTGTGTGGATGTGTTTGGAGAGAGAGAAAAAAGATTTTCTGTTAAACAAAACTATGCTCCTTGGCTCATGGTCTCTTGCAGTAGGCATTTTCCTGAGGGTTGTCAGAAGACTGATTTTGTGGGTGGTCTGCCATACTGAATTTTGGATCTAAGATCTCAGCTCCAAGGCCTTCATCCTCCATAAAGCCAGCAGACGGTACAGTCCATCAACGCCTAATTACTTCCTAGTAGTTTGAACCCACAATCTTTTTGGTTTGGTACCAGAATCAACTTCTGAAGACATTGAAGAAAGAATGTCTGGAATTGGGAACCTAAATATGTGGACTTTTCTTTGAGAGGTGATTGATCAGAAGAACATTTGCTATCCACAGTGTGCTTACAGAAGACAACTTAGAGAAGGAAGGGTTTTAACCTCATGGCAACCATTCTTGCCCACTGAAACTTCTGACCTGATTGCTTTTTACTTTAGCCCCTATTTTTATCAATAATTTGAGGCAGAAACTAGTTAATTAAAAGGGTATAGTCCTTTTAACTATCAATTGACTATACTAACCAAACTGCCCTAGATTTCACTTGTAGCTGAAGCCTCCACAGAGCTGAATCCCTCAAGCATCCTAAACTAATAGGGGAAAACCTGAGCCAAGGGTAAAAAGGGTTTCTGCAAATGGTCTTTGAAAGCAGATAATGTGTTTTCTAAAGAAGTAATGAAATAGAAGAATATATGTAGCTTTGCCTTGCTCTACTAAATTTATGGTCATGTAGAACCTATACAAATGGCTAGTTGAGATTAGGGATTGATATGGTTAGGCTTTGTGTCCCCACCCAAATCTCATCTTGAATTGTAACTCCCAGGTGTTTAGAGAGAGACCTGGTGGGAAGTGATTAGATTATGATTGTTTCCCCCATGCTGTTCTCGTGATAGTGAGTGAATTCTCATGAGATTCAAAGGTTTTACAAATGGCAGTTTTTCCTGCACTGGCACACTCACTTTCTCTTGCCTGACGCCATATAAGGCATGCCTCTTCCACTTATGCCATGATTGTAAGTTTCCTGAGACCTCCCTAGCCATGCAGAACTGAGAGTCAATTAAATGTCTTTCTTTATAAATTACCCAGTCTCAGGTACGTCTTTATAGCAGTGTGAACATGAGCTAACAAAGGGACTATAGATGGGTTTACATCATTTTATTGAGTCAATTATCTTAACAAATATAATATCTTAATTAATCACCACAACTTCCACAAAACCTGTGAAAACAAAGCTATGTAAAATAGTAGGTGGAAGCAGAAAAGTAGTAGGATATAGATGTCAGCTTTCTCCTTTTCTACATGTTGGTTTCCCATAGAGGGAATGACTAACTTTCTTCCTATGTATATTATTAATTTTATTAAAATTATGCTTAACTGAGCAATGTGACTGGGTATAGAAGCAGTGCTGAAGATGCTTTTTCAATGCCAGTGAGATCTGAGCCCTAATCCATATCAACCCTGAGTATATATGAGTATCTTCCCATATAACTAGGTTAAACTGTTAATTTTTAAATGGAAGAAAAGTACATTTAAGTCTGAATCTTAAAGCTAATTTAAAGAACATAAATCCTTTAGGTCTGAAAGTAATACTGATTATCTACAAATATCATTAATTTTGAGGTAGTTTACAGAGTAGGGGATATTGAAAAAGGAATAAAGGAATCTGAAGCTTCCACATCACAGATACCAATCAATACTTTGAATTTGGATGTATTTGAAATCCAGAATTATTCTTCAATCAACAGTTACTGGTGTATGATCTCACCTGAGGACAGAAGAACCTATTAAATAAAGATGGAAAATCAATGAACACTGTACTATTTCCCATCTCTGACATCAGTACCTCTGTAAAGACCCATTTTTTCTTCTTCACAATTGTTATCAGTCAGACATTCCCAATATGCAAACATATTTGTATTCTCAGAACAAATTTCTCCTATTCTTTTCTCTCACCTTAACTTTAGAGTTTTGAATACATACATCTTCTCTATTCTTGGCTACTTCTAATTTTCTGTAGTCAATCAAATCCTGGAGCATTAATCCATTTACATTAAAAGTGTTATACATTTTGCAATGAAACTCTGTTGGATCAAAAAGATCCTGTTTTATCCCTGTGAAATGGGAAAACACCTGAATCTAGAGGGCTATTCTAAGTAGGTTTAAGTTAAGAATACCCAGCTTAACATTTTAATACAAGCAATATATTGAAAACCATAGTTTTTGACAAAACACAATTAATGCTATGACTGATGAGTCACAAAGCAAAATGCAAGCCAGTAAAGACATCATTTTCTCTAAAAGAGTTGGAAACTTGGGAGAATATTTTTAATGGCTGGTGTTTAAGATTGGCCTTTGGTCTTCCTCTAGTTTTTATAGTGTATATTTTGTAAACTCCTTCCTCTACTCACCCACACCTTCCCTCACACTTGGCATTGGTTTTGATGACTTGAAATGGAAATTCTCCCATATCACCAAACAGATCTTTCTACTACAGAAGTTTCACTGGACTCCCATCGTAATCCGTAAGAGATACTATATGGTTCTCAGCATCCCCTGCCAAGAACTTTACTACCATGATTGATTCATTTGGCATTAATCTTCTCTTTTTCTGTTCTGTGATCTAGGTTATGATGGAGCAGTGTCTGAGAGAACTGTAGCACCCGTGAGCCAGATCCTACTTTCCACTGTAAAATTTCTTTTTCTATTGGGGGTTTCATGCTTAGCCTCATACTGTTTGTGTGAGGGCAAAATGTGTCTGACCCAAAGTATTCTAATAGCACATCCTGGGAAGGCCAGCCAGCCAAAAATATCATTGGATGTTCATTTTGTTCCCTAGTTTAAAGAGAGAAAAGCAAATCACACCTTATATGTCATGCCATAAATGTGCTTTCTTTGGTCAATTATGAAGAGTGTGCATTGGATTTTAACATGTTGGTCTTTGACTTTGGGGGTTGAGATATTTTACAATCATCAGATCACCTGGTTTGCTTCCAGTATAATCATTTAATTAAGGTATTAAAAACTTAATGAAGGCAACATGGAAAATATTAATATCAATATATAACATTTATTGAATGTCAGCACAGCCCAAGGAATTGAACAAAGCACAAAATTAGTGCCTGCCAGTTAGCTTAGCACACATCAGCCAAATTTTTAAGCTGTTATTAAAAAAAAAAACCAGAATGTGCCTTTATAACCACTGCAGAATAAAACCTAACTAAAAAATTCGGTTGATCCCTTTCACCAAAATCCCTTATCATTGATCTGTTTTACTCATATCTTTTTGAAAATACTATTTACACTGTCTTCACAAGTGTGTCAACATATAATGGAATAATTCAATCTCCCTGTCAAATTAGCAATGGGAAATTTGGGGGGAGCCGGATAAATAACCTTAGCAAAACAAAAATTTTTTTTTTTTTCACTTTAAGTTCTGGGATACATGTGCAGAACGTGCAGGTTTGTTACATAGATATACATGTGCCATGGTAGTTTGCTGCAACTCTCAACCTGTCATCTAGATTTTAAGCCCTGCATACATTAGGTATTTGTCCTAATGCTCTCCCTCCCATTTCCCCCATCCCCCAACAGGCCCCAGTGTGTCATGTTCCCCTCCCTGTGTCTATGTGTTCTCATTGTTCAACTCCCACTTATGAGTGAGAACAGGTGGTGTTTGGTTTTCTGTTCCTGTGTTAATTTGCTAAGAATGATGGCTTCTAGCTTCATCCATGTATCTGAAAAGGACATGAACTAATTTGTTTTTATGGCTGCACAGTATTCCATGGTATGTATGTGCCACATTTTCTTTATCCAGTCTATCATTGATGGGCATTTGGGTTGGTTCTAAGGCAGCAAAACCAAATTTTATTTTAAGATCTAACTGAAGGAAAGATAATGTCTCATCCCAATAAGTTCTTTGGCATGAGTAATTGCAGGTTACTATATGTTCCCTAGCTGAAACCTACTGTGAGCGTCCAGTTGATTTTGAGTTCTACAGTGATTCACTGGCCATGTATTCACAAAGAGGAAAAGCCAATAGCTGTTCTCACAAATAATTCCTACACGTTCAGAGTATCCTTTTACCTGCTCTTTTTCTTTTTTGGCCAAATTGATCCAAAACACAAACAAAAAACCAGGGCAGTCTACATGTACTACCTACTCCTCTTACTTGACATCCACCCCTACTACTCAAGGGAAACTCCTCTGAAGGATCTCTAATTACCAGATTGAATGGCTTTTACTCAGTCCTTGTTTTCATGCAAAATATAAAACAGTTGACACTAGGCAGTAGTTAAGCCTGTTGAACAGCCCCTCTTTTATTACCTTTTCTTACAGAGGCTTTCGTCTACTGGGGTCTCCTTGTCATCTTCCTTTAATATCCTTTTTCTCTTTATCCGTTTCCACTACCTAAATGGAGGTATTTCCATAGATTCTGTTCTTGACATCTCATTTTCTTTCTCTTCAAAGAACTCTTGTTCTTGCATTCATTGTATGAAGTTAACTCTAAGATTTAGTCCACTACCTCTGTGACCCCCATCCCCACTCTCTGCTCCCTGGCTCCCTCTGATTTAGCCACACTGGTCCTTTTGCCATTCCTTGTATTTGCCAAGTCTACTCTCACTTCAGAACTTTTCCAATGGATGCCCTCTGTGCTCAGACTGTTCTTCCCAAAGTATTTGAATGGCCTGTTTTCTTGTCTCCTTCAAGTCTTTGTCAAGCATTGACTTACAGGTGAGAATTTCCCAGATCGCCTCATGTAAAATAGTAATTTCTACTTGCATGCTCATTTTCTTACTTCACGTTTCTTTACACTACTTAACACAATTGCGTATATTATGGATTTTATTTTCCTTATCATCTGCCTCTACATTCTTGAACATGTATTCCATAAACACACACAGGGATCTTTATCTGCATTGTTCACTATATTCTCGGTGCTTAGAATTGTGCCTGGCACATAGTAGGCCCTCGGTAAACATTTGTTGAATAAATGAATGAGAGTGAGAAAAGTTATAAGGAAGTGAAAAACTCTTCATTTCTCCAAAATTCCTAAATGTTACTATCCTTCATCTCACCTGTGGGATAACAGCAGTGAGGCATCTTCTCAAGTCATCTTTCAGATTATAATATGATAATTTATGTGGCAGTGATTTATTAAGGCAGTTCTCCCAGTTTCTTCTCTGGAGATGGTGCTGGGAAAGATGGAAGAATTGGCAGAATGTAGACCTGAATCTGACCCCAGTGCTTTTGCCTAGAAAACCCTTCTCAGGTGAGAAAAAGTAGTCATACATAAGATTCACAATCATCTTGAATTCAACTGAATTAATTAATTGCTAATTGTCATCAACAATTCATTGTATCATACTGACATGGCCAAACACAGCTCATTGACAAAGTCAGTAGGTGGAAGAGCCAAGTAAGATTTTAAAATTCCACGGTTTTCATAGGTCATTTTGCTGATAATCAAATGATATGGCACTACAAATCACAGGGGTTCTTATTTGAGCTTTTCAATGTATTCATATTGAACTCTTCTTAAGACCAGAATATGGTCTCCTTGTTATTTTTATGTCTATAGGCTCATAAATCCCACTGAAAAAAGGTCTTCATTAAAATGTTTTGTAAAAAAAAAAAAAAAAAAAAAAAAAAAAAATTAGGCCTTTCTGTGAACAAAACTAGTTTTTTCATATTCCTAAAAATATATTCTTTGTAAAACTCAAAACTCTCAAGTCTGGTTAACTCACAGAACATTTTCTTGTTTTCAAGAAAGCAAATATCATAGTAAGTTCGAAGTAAAATGTTAGGGTACAGTACTGTATATTCATTTCAGAAAAGGTTTTATTTCAAAATACTTCTTTTAAGGAATATTTGTCCAGACATCTCTTCCTTCCCTCATGTGAAATTAATAAGTTAAAAAGAACTTTGTGAATGGTTCCAAATGCAAACTACAAAATTGTTGAATAACTTAATAAGGATGCATTTCATTCCTGGTTTACTAAATATGGTTTTGACAGTATTTCCAATAGTCAAGATGGTTTCTATAATGGAGAAAGCCACATTATTTAGTAATAATGGCACCCTAACAAAGATCTGTAAGTGCTCTTTAAGACTTTAACTGCACAGACCATCTATTTAGTATTGGAAAATCCTTTAAGTTCATACAAGTGTCCTCTGAAATTAACAGGGTAGAAAAAGGTTTTCTAACAGAGAAAATGCTCTAATTTGAAAGAAAAAGTCTGAATCTCTCCCCTATTAACAAAAGAGAAGTGTTTACTTGACCAACAATTGTACGAAATGACATTGGTCTATGTGAAGTGGACACACACTTAATGAAGAATGTAGAGCCCTCATTGAAACTCCACACAGTCTCAGATACATTTGCATATATTATCTTATTCGGTCCTCAAAAACAGCCCTATCAGATAGGTGTAGTTATCTTTGGATGTCCAGGAAAATTTTGATTACAAGAGATTAAAGGATTTATAGCCAAGCTAGAATTTGAACCCAGGTCATGACTCCATGGCCAGTGTTCTTTCTAATAAGTTATTATATCCTGTAAGCCCCAATCATCTCTCGGGCAGAAATGGTATTCACAATCCCTTGGCCAACAGATATCATTAGGGACTGTCACAAATGCCAGTGCTCCCCCAATATTCCTTCAGAAACTTGCCACAGAAATTCTTATAATTTCAGTGCCTGTTCTAGATTCTATGGCTTGTAAAAAAGTATCTCACAACTCAGTGGCATGAAACAACCATTCATTATGCTTATGGATTTTGTAGGTAGAGTTTGGACCAGGAACAGCATGGGCAGAATGGCCCTGGCCTATGATTTCTGGGGCATCATCCAGGAAGCTGAGACATGGTATCATTGGAAGACTAACTCGTTCACATGTCTGTGGTTGATACTGGCTATGGGCTTAGAGACCTTAGCTGGAGTTGCCAGCCAGACATCTCCATGTGGATAAGGCTTCCTCATTACATGATACCTGAGTTCTAAGGGCAAGAATTGCCTGAGAGAGGGTCAGAATCAGGGAGTAGGACACCTTTTTGAGCCTTTGGAATTCATGCAGTGTCTCTTCTGCTGCATCGTATTCATTAGAAGTGATCACTAAGACATGTCCATATTTAAGGGAAAGGGAATTGGTCACCTTTTGTGGGAAAAGCATTGAAGAATTTATAGAGATGTTTTAAAAATACCATACTGCCCCTCCTCAGTGTTGGAGTGCTTTTGCTTGCAAGAGTCTGTTCCTATGATTCTTTCTTGAAGGACTGCCCTCAAGAAGAGCCACTTTGCTCCGAAGCCACAAGCATAGAGAGCCAGAAGTGCCTGAGAGTTGACATAGAGAAGGCCTTTTTCACAGAATGGAACCAATTTTATTATTTTGCATGTGGAAATCTAGCTTTCCCAACACCATTTATTGAAGAGATTACCCTTTCCTCATTGTGTCCTCTTCATGCCCTTGTCAAAAATTAGGGGATCATATATGTTTGGATTTATTTCTAGACTCAGTTATTTTCCACTGGTCTGTTTTTATGCCAGTAACATACTGTTTTGATTACTATAGCTCTGTAATATAATTTAATATCAAGATGTGTAAAGCCTCCGGCTTTGTTTTTCTTTTATAGACTTGTTTTGGCTAATTGGGAATTTTGATAGGGGTTGCATTGAATATGTATATTGCTTTGGATAGTACAGACATTTTAGCAAAATTAATTTTTACAATTCTTGAGCACAGGATAGCTTTTCATTTATTTGAGTCTTCATCAAATTCTTTCATCAATGTTTTTATGGTTTTCAATGTGCAGATCTTTCACTTCTGTGGTTAAATTTATTCCTAGTTATTTTTATGGTATCATAAGTGAGATTGTTTCCTTGACTTCTTTTTCAGATAGGCTATTGTTTTGTGTGTGATGATGATATTGAGTTTTGTGTGTTGATTTCATATCCTGCAACTTTACTGAATTCATTTATTAGTTTTAACAGATTTTTGTGGAACCTTTGGTTTTTTTTTACATACAGAATCATGTCACCTGAAAATCAAGATAATTTTATTTTTTCCTTTCTGATTTCTATGTCTTTTATTTCTTTTTCTTTTCTGATTGCTTTTGTTGGTACTTCCAGTACTATGTTTAACAGAAGTGTTGAGAGTGGAAATCTTTGCCTTGATCTTACTGGAAAAGCTTTCAGTTTTTTCTAGTTAATTATGTTAGCTGTGCATTTTTCATACACAGTCTTTATTACATTTATTACATTTAAACTTTTCTTCTATGCCTAAACTGTTGAGGATTTTTAACAAGAAAGGATGTTGGACTTTGTCAAATGCTTTTCTCTTGTCAATTGAGATGATCATGTAGCTTTTGTCCTTCATTCTGTTAATGTGATGTATCATATTGATTAATTTGCATATGTTAAACCAGTCTTGCAAGCCAGGGATAAATCTTACTTGGTCATGATGTGTAATCTTTTTTATGTGTTGTCGGATCCAGTCTAATAATGTTTTATTGAGGATTTTTGCATTAATGTTCATCAGAGATTGGCTTGTAGTTTTTTGTGTTTTTTTTTTTTCCCCTTGTGATCTCTCTGTCTGGGTTAGGTATCAAGGTGATGCTGGCCTCATAAAATGTGTTTGGAAGTACTCCCTCCAATTCTATTTTTGGAAGAGTTAAAAAACGTATTGTTATTCTTCTTTGAACATTTGGTAGAATTCAGCTGTGAAGCCATCTGGTCCTGGGCTATTCTTTGTTGGGAGGTTTTTTGTTATTTCTTCAATATCTTTATTTGTTATTTTTCTCTTTAAACTTTGTAGTCCTTTCTTAACTTGCTAAGTTGTATTTTTCTAGGAATTTATCCCTTTCCTTTAGATTGTCCAATTTATTGGCACATAATTGTACATGATAGTCCCTTATGATCCTTTTCATTTCTGAGACATCTGTTGTCATTTCTTCACTTTTTTGATTGTATTTATTTGTCTTCTCTCTTTTTCCTTAGTTATACTAGCTAAAGGTTTACCAATTTTGTTTACTTTTTAAAACCAACTGTTAGTTTTATTGATTCTTTTTTATGGCTTTTCTGTTTTCTATTTGATTTAATTCTGCTCCAATTTTTGTTATTTCCTGCCTTCTGTTAATATTAGGTTGAGTTTGTTCTTCTTTTTCTAGATCCTTTAGGCATATTGTTAGATTGTTTATTTGAGACCTTTTTTTTCTTTTTTAGCATAAGCATTTAGTGCTAGAAATTTCCCTGTTATAACTGCTTTTCTGAATCTCATAAGTTTTCCTATGTTATATTTTCATTGTCATTTGTCTCAGGATATTTTTAATATCCCTTTTGTTTTCTTTGATTCACTGGTTGTTCAGGAGCATATTGTTTAATTTCCACACATTTGTAAATTTTCTAAGATTCCTCTTGTTATTGATTTCTAGTTTTATACCATTGTGGTCCAAAAATTATACTAGATAGGATTTTGATCTTCTTAAATTTGTTAAGACTTGTTTTGTGGCCTAGTATGTGATCTATCCTGGATGCAGGATGTGTATATCTGTTAGGTCATTTGTTCAAAACTGCAATTGAAATCCAGTATTTCCTTATTAATTTTCTGCCTGGTTGATATATCCAGTGTTGAACGTGGGTTGTTGATATCTCCTACTATTATTGTATATGGTATCTATCTCTTCCATCAGATCTATTAATATTGGTTTATTTATTTAAGTCTTCCGATATTGGGTGCATATATGTTTATAATGGTTATATCCTCTTAATGAATTGACCCCTTTATCATTAAATAGAGACCTTCCTTTTCTCTTGTGACAGGTTGTGAGTATAGGCACCTCTGTTCTTTTTTGGTTGCAATTTGTGTGGACTATCTTCTTTAATTCCTTCACTTTCAACCTATGTGTATCTTAAAGTTTAAATGGGTCTCTTGTGGGTAAGATATAGTTGGATATTGGGGGTTTTTTTAGCCATTCAGCCACAGCATGTATTTTTTATTTTAGAATTTAATCTGTTTACATTTATGATTATTCTTGATAGCTAAGGACTTACTACTGCCATTTTACTTGTTTTCTTGTAGCTCCTTTGTTCATTTCTTCCTCTCTTGTTGTCTAACTTTGTGATTTGATAATTTTCTGTAGTGTAAAGCTTTCATTCCTTTCTCTTTATCATTTGTATAACTGGTGGTGTTTTGCATTTTGTGGTTACCATGAGACTTACATAAAACATCTTATATTTATAATCTACTTTTTAAAGCTGATAACAACTTATTGTCTGTTGCAAAGAAAAACTCTCAACTTTTACCCTCTCCCGAAATTAATGTTTTTGATGTCAAAATTTACATCTTTTTATATTGAATATCACTTAACAACTTATTGTAGCTTTAGTTGTTTTTTATTATTTTAACTTTTAACCTTTACACTAAAGATACAAATAATTTACACACTACCATTACAGTATTAGAGTATTCTGGACTATGTATTTGCCTTCACCAGTGAGTTTTACACATTTATATCTATTCATTATAGCAATTATCATCCTTTCATTTGCATTTAAAGAACTCTGTTAAGCATTTCTTGTAAGACAGGTCTAGGAATAATGAATTCTCTCAGCTTTTGCTTATCTGTGAAGGACTTTATTCCTCCTTCATTTCTGGAGGACAACTTCCTTGCATATAATGTTCTAGGCTTGAAATTTTTTTCTTTTGGCACTTTGAATATATTATCCCATTCTCTCCTGGCCTGCAAGATTTCTGTTGAGAAATCCACTGATAGTCTAATGGGAATTTCCTTATATGTGACTGGATGCTTTTCTCTTGCTGCTTTCTTTGTCTTTGACTCTCAACAGTTTGATTATATTGTGCCTCAGAGAGAACCTCTTTGGGTTGAATCTATTTGGAAACTTTTGAGTTTTCTGGATCTGAATGTCTATATTTATCCTAAGATTTGAAGATTTTTCAGCAATTATGTCATTAAATATACCTTTTGTCCCTTTCTCTCTCTTTTCTCTTTCTGGAACTCCCATAGTGTGAAAATTTGTTCACTTAATGATGTCCCACAAGTCCCAAAGACTGTCTTCACTCTTTTCATTCTGTTTTCATTTTTTTCTCTAAGAGTCATTTCAAAAGAACTGTCTTCAAGTTTATAAATTCTTTCTTCTACTTGATGTAAATTTTTGTTTCTTTAGGGTCAGTTACTGGAGAATTATTGTGTTCCCCAGGTGGTGTCACATTGCCTTTGTTTGTTTGTTTGTTTCTTATGTACCAGCATTGATGCTCTGCATCTGGTGGTATAGTCATCTCTTCCAAACTTCACAGAGTGGCTTTTGTAAAAGACTTTCACCACCATATGGGCCTGAGGGTGCCAGCTCAACAGAGTGCAATGGTTCTGATTCCATACGGGTGCAGTGGTATAATTACCATGCAGCTTCTTCATTTGTCATCAATGTTAATGATGACTGTGGGTGTCTCAGTGGTCTAGGCTGCAGGGATTATGGCAGTGATGGTGGCTGCTTAGGTTATTAGGGCAAGGACTTTAGGGATCCTCCTATTCTTATCTTTCTCACTGTGGGAAATCACAGCCATAAGAGAATCTCTCTTAGTATTGGGACTGACATGGGTCACAGGCAGCTATTGTAGCCATACGGATGACAGTGGCACTAGAATCCAGGTCATAGATGTTCAGAGCAGCTGCAAAGCTGGTTTCCTGGGCTTGACGTCTTATAAAACTAATGTAGCACCAGGGACTTGAAGTGCCAGTTTACTCTCCAAAGCTCGAGTGAATGCTGTTCTCCCACTAACCTGGGGTCTGCTGCTCTGAGGCATACTCCAGGAGCTTGGCCTCAAGGGGCTGTGATTTAGCAGTGGTTCTGTGGTTCTGAGCCTGGTGGGGAGGGGCACAACACTGGCGTAGCTCTGGGAAAGAATGGGTGCTCTGGAGGGCCCCAAGATAGCTTGCTACTGTGGTACAGTACTGGCTAAACCTCCAGGACAGAGAGGTGCAGTGGCTACTCACTCTCAGAGCAGTACACACTGTAGCAGGATTTGGTCCCCAGTAGCAAGGCACAGCTGCAGTTCAGTACTGAGGACCCAAGAGAGCATAGTGTCAGCTCGGACTGTGGGTGATAAAGTACCATGCTGTGGTGACTCTGGGCCCTAAGATGATGGGACCTGACAGTAGCCCAGGCTCTGTAAGGTCAAGTGCAACAGCAGTAAGGACCCAGGAATGTGAAGATGTCACTGTGGCTCTGCCCAAGGATGAAGTGGGCTGATGCGGAGCAGTGCAGCAATGACTCCACTTCCCGTAGAGGCAGGGTGCTCAGCAGTTCAGGCTATGGGTCCAGCTCCAGGTGGGCAGGAGACTAGGACTGTTTGTCCTGGACTGTGGAGTGCCACAGTTCAGCCAAGGCTCTGATTCCCTAGGACGTGAGTCACCATGTCTGCTTGGCCCCGGAAAGCCTGGCTACATGAGTCAGTGTAGTCCCTGGATCACAGGGAGTGGGTGACTGCCTTAGCTGTGGTGCTAAGGGGCACAACTGCTGTGGTGTGCAGGAGACCTGGGGTACCTAGGAGCAGAGTGCTGCCTCAGCTGTGGCACCAAGGGGGTGTGACTGCTCCGATGTGAAGGAGGCTGGATTGTCCCGGGGGTGGGATGCTGCCTCCGCTGTAGCACCAGGGATATGACTGCTCTGGAATTTCTAGGCTTCCAATCACGGGAGGTGGGGCACCACTTCTGCTCAGCCCTAAGGAAAGGGTAAACCAGCGACTAGGATAGGGGACAAAGTGGTTCTGTGGTACCTTGGCCCTAGTGGTCAGGTTATAGCAGCAGCTTTGCCCCATGATGGCTCGCTCTTGAGTGTGGTACAGTGCTGGCTAAACCTCCAGGATGGAGAGATTCAGTGGCTACTCACTCCCAGAGCAAGCCACGCTCTAGCAGTGGCTCAGGGTCTGAGAGGGCACAGAGTAGTAGCAGCACAGGCCACAGAGGGGTGGGGCACAGTGTCTGCTTTTTCTCTGGGTGTAGCCCAGGATTTAGACTCCAAGGAGCTCCCTCAAGTGCGCTCAGAACCTGCGAGGATGACAGCAGTGTCCAGCAGTGAAGACTGAAGTTGTCCACAGCCATGGAGGGGCTTCTGGGTCCTCTTCCTTGCGTTTCTTCGTGGGAAGAAGTCCCTCCTAGCTCCTGGGGGTTTGATTGTGGGCGGCAGGGGTGTGCCAGAGGCGAGGTGTCTCCTTCCTTTCTCTATGTGATCATCCTGAGTTTCTGTGCTTTGCCCGATTTTGGCTGTTTCTTTGTTGTTCTCCAGTGCTCTCCTTTATTTATGTATTTATTTATTTTGTCAAAATGTGGTTGTATATTCATTGTTTGGGGCTTTTTGTGGTAAGGAAAGGACACTAGGAGGGTCTAAACAGCCATCCTGTTGACTTTACATCTCCGATTTGGGACTTTGGAATGGGGCAGCAATCTGAAGGGATTGAGTAAGAAACATCACATGGATGTGATACAAGTCCTTCTGCATGCTATTCTGATTTTTAACGTCAGTTGAATATACAAATTGTTGTTGTTGTTGTCTTTTAATTGAGACATCATAGTTGTACATATTTTTGAGGTACATGTGTCATTCCGATCCATGTACACAACGTGTAAAAATCAAATCAGGGTATTTGAGATATCTGTCACCTCAAACTTTTATCTGTTTTTGTGTTGGGAACATTACAATTCTTTTCTTCTTGACTATTTTGAAATATGCAATAAATTACTATTAATTATAATTTTCCTACTGTATTATCAAATACTAGAACTTATTCCTTTTATCTGACTGAATTTTTGTACCCATTAACCCAAGGGACCCCACCCTCCAAGTTGCAGTCTGGTACTGGTCCGAGGCCTGTTAGGAGCTGGGCTGCACAGCAGGAGGTGAGCAGCTGGTGAGCGAGCATTACTGCCTGAGCCTCACCTCCTGTCAGATCAGTGGTGGCATTAGATTCTCATAGGATCATGAACCCTATTGTGAGCTGCACATGTGAGGGATCTAGGTTGAGCACTCTTTATGAGAATTGAACTAACGCCTGATAATCTGAGGAGGAACAGTTTCAGCCCGAAACCATCCCCCTTCCCCTCACCACCCCATCCATGGAAAAATTGTCTTCCATGAAACTGGTCCCTGGTGCCAAAAAGGTTGGGGACCGTTACATTAACCAACTTCCCTTCATCCCCCGCTCTGCCTTCCCAGCCTCTGGTAACCACAATCCTACTGTCTACCTCTGTGAGATCCACTTTTTTAGTTCCCACATGTGAGTGAGAACATACAGTCTTGGTCTTTCTGTGCCTAGCTTATTTCACTAAGCAAAATGTCATCCAGTTGTATCCATGCTGCTGCAAATGGCAGAATCTCATTTGTTAATGTCTAAACAATATTCCATTGTGTGTGTATATATCTATATGCCCACACACACCACATTTTCTTTATGTGGATGGACACTTAGATGTGCTCCATATCTTGGCTATTGTGAATAATGCTGTAAATACATTGGAGTGCAGATATCTCTTGGATATACTGATTTTCTTTCTTTTAGATATATACCCACCAGTGAGATTGCTGTATCTTCTAATAGTTCTATTTTTATTTTTTTAAGAATATCCATACAAATTCTTCATGTGACTGATTTTAGTTGTAGAAACTAAAGAGGAGCTGAGTATCAAAGTGAGATCAATGTGCTGTAGAAAAAGAAGACATTAATGAAACATATAAGGCCCAAAAACAATAATGTCATGGGAGTATAGACCTAAGGAATTTACAGAAATCTTGGAAAGGGTTTAGTGTTTTCTTAGATTATAAAATTAAAGATTGAGGCAATTCTAAACATAGCCAAAAGGTTTAGAAAGCTACAACTGATATCTAGGTTTCAAATCATTTAGTCAAATTCTACCCCTTACCATGTACAAAATAGAAATCTAAAGTTATTTAGCAGTATTTAACTAGATATAGTCAACTGATAGATTATTTTATATGAATTGACATCTTCACAATATTAAGACTTTTCTTTCTTAGTATTGTGAAGAAATATTGTGAAGGATATTGCAAGTCCTCCCCACCTACTCCCTTCCTGTGTCCTCCAGGAGGGTCAACAGAATGAGCCTCTTATCAAAGATGTGAGAAATAAATTCATGAAGGAAGCACTCAGCATCCTTGAAGGATTCCGTGGTAGAAACGCTTTTATTCATTGAGGAAGAAAACAGAAGTGTTATAAAGTTTTCTTCTGTTAGAAGAAATTTATTACTGGGTGTTTTCTCTCTTGTAGTTGCAATTGTGAAGGGTATATTTCCATTATATTTTCTGTTAGTGTAAAATACAGAACTATTAATTTTGGATTAATTTTATAAATGACAAATTTTCCTGAATTATAGTATTATAGTTATACTCTGCCACAACACGATAAATGGTTTCAAAAATTTTAACTCCATAAAATGTGGGATTATATTATTAAGGTTAATGAACTATCTGGGCCCAAGTCTATATATAGGAGTTCTAATGTCCACTTGTAAAATCCAAATGTATCCCAAGTCTTCAAGCCAATCACTATTCTCATTTACATATCAATGGGGACAATTTTGGACCTGGCGGCTGGTTGGAACTTACAGCATAGCAGCAGTGATTCTAAATCTCTTATTTGGTACCAGTTTTATTAGCCAGATCTGAGAATATTGGCCCAGCAGAAATATTAGGACATAGGAACTCACTTTGCTTTCTCTGTATCTTTAGATAGGGCTTTCTGCCATATACATGTTTACTCCATGTCCCTCGACCGGAGAAGATAAGAACTTTTAGTCATTTGAGAATGGGGTCTTGAGAGGGAGCTAGAGCAGCTGCCAACCAGGTGATATCGGCATTTTGATAATACTGGGTTACCTAATGGCAATTTTCTTTGCTGCAATTGGAGTCATTGTCTGATTAACTTTAGGGTAATTATATATTCTCTTTCATTATTAAGATCCATCTGTATTCTGGACATGTCAGCTAGTTAAGTTCAATAGAGATGTGGTAGGTACTAATCTCTGCAATCTTTCAGGAAGCAGTATTGCTTTTGGCTTACTATTTCTGGAGATAGATGCAGTCCTGGTGGCCTGCACTTGACCTTTTCTGTAATAATGGCCCTCACTTCATGAGCCAGGGAACTAATATAAGGACTCTACCAACTGTGGAGTAATACTTTCCTATTATTCATTCCAGAACTTGGGAAATAACCACAAGATCAATTCAGAGACCACTGGGCACACTGCAATAGACCTGAGCCAAAATTTCACTGGTCCCTTGATTCTCCATAAGCCCCTGCTCTGACTGGTGGGCCACAGTGATGCTTGGGTCTCTGGGAATTAGTATCAGTTCAGAGCCAATGTCCAGTGATCCTCCAGTAATTATGATTATTTTAACTTCCTCAGTGCACAGCTGCATGGAAGGCTGGGAGGAAGATTAACCATATAGATTTTTGGCAGTATGGAAGAGCCCTTCAAAAGAACCTTGCGGGTTCTTCAAGGGAACTAAGGCTCACCAACATTAAAGGGGCTCTAAGTCTGTAAAAAGGTTCATAACTTGGAATTGACTGCGACCTAACTTTCTGTTTAAATTATTCAAATCAGACCTCTCTTCACTAGACATAGAACTTTTCTGTTTATACAGGGTAAGTAAGAGTTTAGTAGTGTATCTATCTATTCAGTTTTAGGAATGCCATTATCAACTAGCCAACGCTAAAGATCTCTGCAAGTCACACTGTTCGGATTACTGCTTTGGCTTTACTTCATTACAGTAACCAAATTCACCCTGTCTCTGGCAAACAAATGCCACCACTACCATCCCAGAGTGCCACCATCTGCATTGAATTGAGGAATCCCAGTTTGATGATAGCAGTTTTCACCCTAACTCTTGACCCATAAAGAACCACCATGGAATGCTTCAAGGATGCTGAGTGCTTCCTTCATGAATTTATTTCCACATCTTTGATAAAGGGCACATTCTGTTGACTCTCTTGGAGGACACAGGAAGGGGTAGATGGGCAGGACTTGCAATAATCCACTCTAGCACTCCAATCTCTTTTCTCTACCATTTATGAGTCTCCTCTCTCTACTTGTGCTACTTGTTTTGGCATTCCAACTTCATTATTCTAGGTTACTTTGTGACCATGTTTTATTCAAACAACCAAGCAAACTCGTAGAGCCATTTGCAGCCCTTTGAACTAACACCTTGAAACTGGATTCTCTCCCAATGAATCCATATCAGTAGAATTGTCTTTATGCAATTCTACATTTCTTCCACCTTGATTCCATGATTTGAATGTCCTCTCCAAACTCAAGTTGAAATCTAATCACCATTGTGGTTGTATTAATAAGTGGGACCATTAAGAGGTGATAAGGCCATGAAAGTTGCACCCTCATCAGTGGGTTAATGTTTTTATCACAGGAGTGGGTTTGTTTTCACAAAAGTGGGTTGTTATAAAAGTGAGCCCAGCCCTCATTATCTCTCACTTTTACCCTCTCTTGTCCTTCTACAAGAGAAGGATGAAGAAGAGAAAAGAAGGGATAATACAGCGTGAAGATTCTTGTCAGATACCAGTGCCATGCTCTTGAACTTCCCAGCCTCTAGAACCATGTAAACTTCTTTTTTTGGTTTTTAAAACATAATATTTATTTTTTTAAGTTAACACGTGCACTATAGAAAACTGAAAAACACAAGAAGCAAAGAACAAACTCATCCACAATCAGAAGGTGTTTACAGTTTTCAAATGTCCTTCTAGGTCCTGTATGTGTTTAGACAAAACATTCAGTTTTATGCGATTAACATCATACAAAATGTATCATGATTTTTCACACATCATAAATACTTACCAATTCAAAATCCCAAAGCTACATGAGTATTTTGATAATCAAGAATATACTACACTAACTCAATCCATTAGGAAAAAAAAATGAAATCCTGCCTTTCTTGGAACGAAGACTTCATAGAAGACAAAATAGCAACAGGCCTCAGATAAAAGCATTGGCAGGGTTCTGATTAAAATACTGCATTCCCTTACAGCTCAATTTAAAATGAAACACAAAGCAACAGGATACACTAAGTATAATGTTTTTAAGAAAATTTATTATGAGACCTTACCATTAAAATATTAGCAAGAAGGTATTCTTTCATTGATTACTTAATGTATTCCTATAGTCCAGCCAAAGACATGCACATACATCAATAGCTTTTGTCAGAATGTAAATAAGAACATATCTCATACTTCTCTCCCTGTGTGCTTCCTTTTGCCCCTCCACTGCCAACCTAATCCACAAGTTCTGGCATACGCTGCTCAGAAGTGGTTTAACAATCCCATGTCCAAGATGCATCTTTTCTACCAATTATAACAAAAAGATGTTTACAAACTGGCTAATTCTCTAACTCTACTTTTTGTCATGTACTGTCACCTCAAGACATCTATAAAGTCTAGATGTTGTAAAATGATATGAACTTTGTTCCCAGTAAACACAGGCACTTTACTAAATATGCACATATAGACCTATGGTTATAATCTAAAACCACATTCCAGATATGGAGATACTAGCAAGGATCCCTTCCATTCACCATTCCTCTTCTCCATCTTCCAGCATTCCAGTGACTAAGTAAAGAGCTACGCCTGGCTCTAAGACGTGGATTAACAAAAGTCACTCCCAGAAGACAGTGCTTCCTAAAAACTAACAAAGATACATTTATAAAGGCATTATTTTACTACCTCTACTTACAACATACTTTGAGCCTTAGGACTTGTTTTTCCTTTAAACACAGCAGTATTAACTAAAATGCACATCAAGAACAATGGTTCAACCCTCTGGACTAATCTAACTCATGGGCACATAATCCTCTCCTCATACTTCCTCCTCCCTCCACCTGCCATCCCCCAGTGAACAGTCAGCATACTTTCCAAAACATCAAGTTTAACAATCCCATTTCTAAATGCAGCCACTCCCCAAATGCAACCACTCCTATGAAATAACAAAACAATAAAAAATAAAAAATAAGTAAAGGATGTGACTTTAGCCCTTTACTTTTAACGCACTTTTAAACATCTATAAACACTGGATGTTTCGAATAGGACTTCAGTTTTCCACTATAAGCTGAGTCAGCATTAAATAAATGATGCACATACATAACAAAGAATATAATTTGAAAGTATCTTCTAAATAGGAACATTTGGCCAACAGCCCTCCCCCCCTTCCACCTCTCTCAACCCCGTGGCCAGTCATAAGCATCTGTAATGTTTAGGAGGGATTTTAACATTTCATTTCCTAAGTGTTTTTAAGAGAAGTCTTTTCTATAAATTTTAAGACAAAATATATTCAATGTATTAGTTTACTAACTCTTTTTATACACTACAACCTCTTTAACATCTAGAAAGACGAAATATTGTAAAATAGGACTTCTTTGTCTTTTATATACACTACATACACAGATAAGTAAAACAAAATGCATAGACATAAGAGACAATGGTTAATCGTGCCTCACTACAGGTGCAGTGGCACAGAGCTCGTTGCATTTTTCCTCCCTTCTCCCTTCAACCAGTGCACAAACACAATGTGTATTACTCAAAAGGTTTGGCCTTCCCTGCCCCCACTGGCAAAAAGCATTTTATATGAATTTTTTCAAGATATTTATAAAATGTGTTCTTTTACCTCCTCTACTTTTAACATATATCAGGCACTCCTGAACATCTATGAAGATATTTCAAAAACTTCTTATCACTGTCAATTATACATACAGTAGTGGGGAATAAAATGCACACACAAAACAATGGTTATAATACAAAAATGTCTTCTAAATATGACTAGTCTGGCATGAAGTCTTCTGCTCCACATCCTCTAACCCACTGAACCAACATGGACATGTGTGGTTCCTTGTGTCACTTCCAGAGGTGGTCTAACAACTCTATTTCAAAAAGTCACTTTCAGAATACATTTAATTTCCATGATTTTGTAAACAAATGGGCTTTTACAGGATGTGTAATTTTCTAACCCTATCATATGTCAGCAACCTCTTTTCACCTAGAAAGGCTAGATGTAGCAAATTTTTCTTTTAAAAGGTTGGCAGGATTGTTGAGAGCCTCTTTTTCATATTATATACACAGGCTGTCTATAAATGGCCAATCTTCCCAAAGGGTGGTGGGCCTTTCCAGTGGACCAACTGTGGCATGTCATCCTACCATTTCTCACTTCCCACATTAAGGTCTGGTGGAATGAAGACCAACCGCAATCACTGGATGACTGCAAACTGTGAACTGTTCCACTCATTGTCATGTAGGGCTCCATTTGCCTTTCAGGTGTTCAGCCCTTTGTTCCTCATTGTCAGGACTAGGTTGGATTTGCTCTTAGGACACAGTGGTCATGCCAGGACCCAGAACTACATGGCTCCAGGCCCGAGGAGGTGGCTGAGCTTAGTGCAAACACCTGCCTCCTTCTGCCCCATGCCATGATGGCCCTCAGCGCATGTGGGGCACCTTCCCACCCTGCCACACTCGCTGTCACCCAAAGGTGCTATGTCCAAGCACAGCAGGGTTGGACAAGCAGACACTGGCCACTGGCGGGGCCAGGCTCAGAGAGGCCACTGGCGCCATCAGGTCACCAAAGTGGGGTGGAGAGAGGTTCACAGCTGCTTCAAGGCCTGGGCTTGGCCAGTGGGTGCCACAGTGAGAGCTCCAGGTGTCTGCAGGGCAGAGGCTGTGCCTGTGCCAGGTCCCTAGCGTACCTGCCTGTGAGGGAGCTTCCCTGCTTGACTTCTCACCATACTTTCTGCCAGATTCTACATTTCTTCATGTATTATCATTTCTGTGGTTTTCTGTTGCAGCAGCACAAAGTGACTAGGATAACCTTAAGATCCATTCCTACACACGTTCTCCAGGTTTCTGTTGATAGAAATTGGCAAAATCATGCAATACTTTTTGGTGTGTATTATGGCTCCTCTCAGATCATCCTCTGTATCTCATCCTTAGACTTGCTGACAATGGTGGCAGAAGGCAGACAGGTTCCTAGGCAGGAAGGAGTGGGTCCCGGTGAGGCCCAAACCTGAAGCCAGAGATGGCCTGAAGCCTGGGAGCTGGGCTGCCAATTCTGGGTGGATTCCAGGGCCCAGTGTGGTAACTTCCTTGATGCCTTTCAGCCAGTCAGACAGTGCTTTTCCTGGGCCCGCCCATGGACCAATGAGCATGCACTTCCTCAATTCTGAGCCCATTCTGAGCCCAGACTCAGGCACATGTGGGACTACCTACCTGCCTGTGTATAGGAGCTACTCACTTCAGGCCTTCTGTCTGCTGAGAGCTGTTCTGTCACTCAATAAAGCACTTCTCTGCCTTGTTCACCCTCCAGTTGTCTCTGTAACCTCATTCTTCCTGAACGTGGGGCAAGAACTCGGGACCTGCTAAATGGCAGGCATGAAAATGTCTGTAATACTTTCCTGGCCAGTTTGCTGAGCTGCGGACAGTAACATGCTCCCATTTGTGGGGCTGTGGGAGTGAAGTGTGGCGACCCTTCTAGGGGTCCAGACCTTGGGACTTACTGAGTCAATGCTGTAACACTATAGCCCTCCCACCTTTCACTGGTGTTGGGAAGCTGCCCCATGTGATGGGAAGCAGCAGCAGAACCGGGCCAGCCCAGGAACCATGGGCCAGAGTGAGTCAGTGGGACTGAACGAGCTGTAACACAAACTGGCTAAAACACACCCACCTCGTCATTTACCGTGCTGCAGGTGGTGGGAACAAGAGAGCTGTAACATGCCCATCCCCACCCCTTGGGGTTCCACTGTTGCTGATGTCTCCGAGTTTTCAGGCATCCCTGCATTCTCCTCATCCAGATGCCAGTGTCCACAGCAGAAGCTGCTTGTGGTACGCCTGGTCTAGCCACAGCCTCACACAGAACCAGTGCCTGGAGCTGCCCACCCCACCACAGCATCCAGTGTACCTGGCTGTGCACAGTGGCTGGACCCTGCACTTTCTCCCTCACATACCCCTCACCTCTTCACTCCTGCCTCGCCCTCAGTGGGTGTGGGATCCAGGTCTGTAGCGCAAGCCAAGTGCATCTGACAGGTTGAGTGGGCGGGACAAGCCCAGCAGGCACGAGCAAAACTCAAGCAGAGGCACTGCTTGCAACAGAGGTTGGTGAAGTGACCCCCAAAGGATTGTGGGACACTGAGACTTGTATCTAGTTACAGTAGCAGAAGCAATGATAGGTGGTAGGGAAATGTTCTGAGGAGAATCAGAGCCTCCTCCAGTTCTTCATGCAGGGGGGACAGCTCTTCAGACAGGAGTGGAGGGCTGCTTCTACTGCCAAAGACACTTCTTCTGTAATTGAGGTACACATGGTATTAGACTTTGCATTTGGTTTTCAGAAATCTTAGCCTTGCCGCCCCAGGAGATAAGTTTCCTTGGGAGTAGTCATTGAAGTAGCACTGTGAGCTGGGAACTTAAAGCCTTTCATTCATAATTTTGTTTCCCTAAATGCTCCAGCACACTTTTTATTTAAATGCTCTATAGCAGAAAATATTTTGTCACCCACAACCTTTGCTTTCTCTTTCTATAGACATATTATTATAGGCATTTCCAGGTGATAATTTGAGTAACTGTTTAGCCACTGCATCTAATAGACTGTTAATGCTGCCTATACCACTGGAAACAGTCATTAATGCCTTTAAAGCAGAGCAGATCAGAGCACTGAGAACACCCAGAGGCAGTTTAGCAACTAATATTTAAGACTGTGTTTCTTAGAAACTGCTTTTAATATTATTTTTTAATTTCAAACTTTTATTTTTTAGTTGAGAAATGAAAAGTATATGTATTTATTGTGTACGTGTCATTTTGGAATATGTATACATGGTGGAATGGCTAAATTGAGCTAATGAACATATGCATTACTTCACATCTTTATTTTTTTCGTGACAGTTCTAAATTCTGTATCATTCAGGTTTCAGTCAGAGAAACAGAACCACCAGGATGAGAGTGTGTGTGTGTGTGTGTGTGTGTGTGTGTGTGTGTGTGTGTGATTAGAGACAGGTAAAGTACATTCTCCAGCCTTAATTTCTTTTGAAACTTTTTCTTGAGGTGGGGTGTCGGAGGGGGTGGAGAAGAGTTCTATAATATTATTATCAAATCTGTTTTTTGTGGGTCTGTGTCCCTGGGCTGGAAACTTCACAGGTGTTTCTTAGCTTTTGTCTCACTTAGATGAGACAGAAAGTCTAGAGAGGACTGAAGTTGGGCAATTGCCCTTCCCCTAGGTGGGACGGGGCTCTGGTAAAGTCTTTTTCTATGAGTACTTTGTGATGAAGAATGTTCTGAGTGTGTTTCAGATGGTTATTTTTACCTTCCTTCTGGGCTCCTCACTGTGGGAACCTGGCAGTGTTTCTGGAGGTAAAAGCCATGAAAGTGTGGGGGCCCCTTGACACTGTAACCCCCAAGAGTTTCTCTCTTCCACACTCAGCCTCCAGCAATTTGCCCAATCACTATTTAGTTTTTCCTACCAGTTTAAGGCTTCAGTGACTTCTACTCCAGGTAAACTAATCTCAGTTGTAATTATCTGTGTTTGTCTGTCTCTTCAGATTGTAGGATGTCAGTTTGCCTTGAAACCTCATTGATAGATCCAAGAAGAGTCACTGACCTGCATTTTGTTCAATTTTTTTCTTGTCGTACGGACAAGAGTGTCAACTTCCAAGCTCTTTATGAATTGGAGTTGAAACTGGAAGTTGGTGTCTTTTTTTAAAAAAAAAAAAATCCTTTAAAACCAGTATTTTCAATAGACTATGTCTCAGTAGTGATCATTTTCTTCAAATCATCCTCAAACAATACAGTGCATTTGCAATTGGAAAATTTAGGTTTTTTTCTTTTTATCTTTGCATTTTTTCCCCATCATTTCTATGTACTTAGTTAGGGAAACAATTTATCCATATGTCACCTCATCTCCTTTATTAGTTCAACATAGCTTCACTTTTTTTGTTTGTTTGTTTGTTTTGTTTGAGACGGAATCTTGCTCCCTTACCCAGGCTGGAGTACAGTGGCCTGGTCTCGGCTCACTGCCAGCTCTGCCTCCCAGGTTCATGCCATTCTCCTGCCTCAGCCTCCCGAGTAGCTGGGATTACAGGCGCCCGCCACCGTGCCCAGCTAATTTTTTGTATTTTTAGTAGAGATGGAATTTCTCCATGTTAGCCAGGATGGTCTCTATCTCCTGACCTCGTGATCCACCCGCCTCAGCCTCTCAAAGTGCTGGGATTACAGGCGTGAGCTACCGCGCCTGGCCCACCATAGCTTCTCTTTACTTCCTTTTACCATTTATCTACATTAGGCATTCTGTTAGTATTTTCTTGAGATTGTCATCAACTTGGTCTTTTGCTACAATCACTTATTTGTTGTTACTTAAAAATAATTAATTGGTTCTTAGTTTTATTTTGTCCCCAGTTCATTCTCCAGTCACATTTTTACCTCATCGTGTTGTCATGATTTCACCTTGAATTTCTTCTTTCAAACATTTTATCTTTTCTTTAATTTTATTTAATTAATAAAGTTTTTTTTATTACCAATGTCTTTCATCCAGACTGGATAATTTTTGTAGGTTGCAGAATATATGCTTACATATTATTTGTTTTTTATTGTCAAAATTTTGTTTTCTTTTGCTGTATTGTTTTGTTATAGCTGCTTCGCCTTTTCTACTCCCCCTACTCATTTCTCAAATATATGGGTAGATTCTCCTTCTCTACCTTTCCACTTTATCTCTGGTCCTTCTTGTAAATCCCCCCTTGATCTTATTGGCGGGATTTTATGTTTGGATTTTTAGTTACTTAGAGAAGGTAAGTGGTGGCATGGAGGAGAGAGAGACTAGAGCTATGCATCAGTTCTATTCAAGTATTTTGTCTTTAATCCCTTTCTTTGGAAGTTTACTAAACCTTTTGTACTATATTTTATACTGTCTATTTGTGGGGGAACTTCGGGTCATTTTCTCCATTTTAGGGTGAGTCCACCAATTTCGCTGCACTGAGTCTTTGGATATATGAAAACAACGATTGCTTAACTCACCATTTTCCAGCCATTTCTCCTCTCATTTGAGGAAATGTTGGAGATAAACTCAAAATTTGGAGGTTTTCTATACAATGTGATGCTTTTTAGCTACTATGAAAAGGTATCCACTGGTGTGGGGAGTGATAGTTCCCTTTTATTCTAATATTTTCTTCTGCCAAACTTTTATCTATTATAGACAGTCAGTTCCAGATAATTCTTCCTGAGGTATTTCTCTCATGTTCCTTTAAGCCAGGAAAAAACAAAATTGTGACTCTCTTTAGTTTTTCTGGCTTTCATTCACCTGCCCTTCAGTCATCTTTCCTGGGCCATCAAGAGACTTTTCAGGATTTTATCCACTCACTTTTTTATTCATAGTACAGCTTCTGCTTGGGGTGTGTGTGTGTGTGTGTGTGTGTGTGTGTGTGTGTGTGTGCATTTGGGAGGCAGAGGGGTCAGTAGAGAAATCTTGCATTATTCTTAAAATCTTCAGTATATAAAGATACTTTTTAAAATTTAGGATTCATGGTCTGTCCCATTTCTTGTAAGAGTATTATTTGTATAATTTTGTGTTCATTTTACTTCTTATTTTCATTAGTTTAGGTTTAGACAAGGAAATTTCTGTAATTATATATTTACTCTACCATATTTCTTCGTAAGTCCTTTAATATAATTCAATATTTGGTGGTGATCAAGTGACCCAGTGTTTCTTAGAGGAGAATTGTTATGAAGATTAGCCTAATGAACACACATCACAGTGTGATTTATCTTCTAGAGTGAGAATTTAGATAATGGGAAAAAGAGGCTGAGTAATTGAAATCCATCCATGCATTATGGGTACTGAAAGGATTTTAGTCATTACTATCAACTTCTTTTCTGACTAAATTTGCTACTAGTCTCATTGATTCTGCTAAATTAATTATAAAGACAGAATGAGAAGTACAAGGGTCAGATAGGAAATAAAAGAAGGACTGTATAATTAACATGTCTGATAGTTACCACTCCTCTACACCCCCCAGTCCTATGTCCAGATATATGAAAGCTGATATGTGTCTCAGAAATGAAAACTTACCCCAAAAGACATTACACTTTGTGTTAGTCCATTCTCACATTCCTATAAAGAACTACCTGACCCTGGATAATTTATGAAGAAAAGAAGTTTAATTGACTCACAGTTCTGCAGTTTTAGCAGGAAGCATGGCTGGGAGGCCTCAGGAAACTTACAATCATGGTGGAAGGTGAAGGGGAAGCAAGCATGTCTTACCGTGACGGAGCAGGAGGGAGAGAGAGTGCAAAGTGGGAAGCGCTACACACTTTTAAACAACTCGATCTCATGAGAATGCATTCACTACCAGGAGAACAGCAAGAGCGAAGTCCACCTCCGTGACTCAATTACCTCCCATCAGGCCCTCCTTCAACACATGGGGATTATTGTTTAGCATGAGATTTGGGTGGGGACACAGTGAAACCATATCAATCTTGGAAATAAAGAATCTTCAAAACCAATATAGTGAGATTAAATATAGGCAAAACTATGAGGTTGGTGAAGTTTGCCTTCTGAGCCACTTAATCTTTTGTTTCCTGGATCACAGCTTCCTCGAGCTGCTCATAACTATTCATATGCCCCTTGGCAAAACCTGTTCTCAATTTTTTTTACTCTGAGGAATAAATAACTGATGGAGGACCCCACACAGGGGATATTTTCATTTAATCAGGATTTAAGGATTAAGTAAACGAGTTAGATTGTGGAATGTGGAATTTTATGTATCAGCAAGCTTATAAGGAAGGATTTCTTTTTACTTTGGGGCCTCTTGGGTCCCTGAAATCACATTATATGGCTAATGCCTATTCTGTTCTCTGCATAAGGAAAACTCTCAGTGGTTATTAACTTCTTTTTGAGTTCTCTACTCTGCTGAAAGTTAGCAAAGCTTTGTGTACTCATTCAGCAAATATCAATTTATTGACATTTGTTTAATACAGCAAAGGGAAAAAGGTTAGAAATATTTTTCAACAATTTGATATTTTAACAGTTTTCACCTTCAGGTTATGCGAGGCCTTAAAATACCTTACTACCTTTTAAGGTCTTATACACTAAAATCTTAAACATTCGGCTGGGACTAATGTTTAAGTCCAAGGGCTTTCTTTGACTGAACATTTGCCATGACTAGGCACAATATCTAGAATCCTTCCATAGCTCAACCACTTTGGAGTCTTTTCTCATTTTATCAAGAAAGAAAGGACCCAAACAATGCCCAAATCATACTTGAACCCTAGTCTAAGTGTATTTGAAACTTCTGGTTCAACGTAGGAAGCATTTATGCAACCCTGTGCAAGTACTATCGAGCGCTATGAGAAAATAGATTTCTTTCATGCAACGAAACTTTGATAATTGCTTATGTCTCCTTATGGTCCCATGAGCATGTCACGGTTACAGATCTTTTATCACAGTGGAGAAAGAGTGCAAGCAGGGAAAGGCAGATCATAAACAAACAAAAAGTAAAATATACAATGTGTCAGATGGTCTTAAGTATTATGGAAAAAAGTAAAATGAGGTTGGGAATTCTGAGGTTGGGGGAGAGTTGCATTTTAATCTAAGGTAGTTAGGGAAAGCCTCATTGAGGTGACAGTTGACAAAAATTCAAAGGAGATTTAGGACTGAGCCATTCAGATATTTGGGGAAAGAGTGTACCAGGCACAGTGAATAGCAAGTGCAAACAGTTTTTCAATTAAGGGTGTACCTGGTTTATTTTAAGCACAGAAAGGAGTTTAGTGTTAGCAGAAAGGATAAGAGAAGGAGGGGAGTAATGGGAAATGAAGCCATAGAGGTGAGAGAATCGATGGGAGATCTTGTGGGGTCTTATAGACCACTTGTAAGGATTTGATTTACTTTAGTTAGAGTGAAGTAGGAGGGTATTAGACATTCTGAATAGAAGTCTGACATGATCTAACTTAAGTTGTTCAAAGGATCACTTTAGTTTCTGTCTTGAGATTAAACCATAAGAGGGCAGGGGTGGAAACAGCATATCTAGTATAATATTCCAGGCAATTGGTTATTAGAATTGTGGTGGCAGGGAGGCGGGTGGGATTCTGGATGTATGTGGAAGGAGAGTCAACAAGATTTACTAAAGGATAGGATGGTGGTCAGGAGGGGAAAAGTGCACTTAGGGATGTCTCCAAGAGTTTTGGCCTGCATTTGTTAGGAGATGGTAACAATTGAGATGGAGAGGATTGTTGGAAGAATGAACTTTGATGAATAATCAGGAGTTCAGTTAGGAGATGCCTAGTAGAAAATTGAAGTTCAAGACTGAAATTCAAGACTGGAGATTTTAAAAACCTGGCTGTCATCAGCACATAAATGGTATTTAAGAGAAGAAGTCTAAGCCCTCCAGACATTATTACTCAGGCTTCTTTGTCCTCTGGCTTGTTGTTGGATTTTGTCAATGGGTGGCCCTTTCAGGAGAGAAGAAAGAAGAGAAAAGCAAGGTCTGTGTTTTTTCCCCATCAACTCATGTTAGGCAGCCCCTCTGCTGTAGTGAGAGCTTTCACTGGGTTCTGGTCACTGCTTCTTCCCAGTCCCTCCAGGCCTAGGGCTGACGGAGTGTCAGTTGCTTCTCACTGTTACCAGTCCTGGCTGCTGTATCATCTCTTATTGGCTCCCTTGACCCTGTCCACTCCATTTAACTCTCTTCAGTTACTGCTTCAGAGTATAACATCTTTTTCCTACCAGGACCCTAATGACATTAGCAGATCTGGTAAAAAATAGTTGGCAAGCAGTGGCACTTGAGTCCTGAGGCCAAATCTATTGTCGATTTGTGATTATCATTTTGATAATTGATAATTATCATGATTCCTATATGGTTATTGAAATGATTATTTTTATTATCATTTAATTTAGTTAATTTTGTTCTATCTTACAACAACATGTATTAGAAGCATGATGTAAGGAAGAAGCAGTTTAGGCTTGTTGTATGATCTTGGGAAAGTCATATCACTTCCTGAACTTAAGTTTCTGGATAAGTGAGCATGGTAATTACTGCCTCTTAATAAATAACAAGTCCTTCAATATTAAACCTCCTCCCAGGTCCTTGAAGGAAGTTGTTAGAGGAGCACAAAGGTTAACTGCCTACTTTCAAATTTGTCTAAAGGTACAATCCTGGTACCTAAAACCCACTATTGCTAGCCAGGGTTAGAAGAGATGGGTAGGAGAAGGGGAAGGCTGTCAGTACCTGCAATGTCAAAAAGCATGCCATTTTAAACAGTTTTCAGTATTTTTTTTCTCAGAATAAATTCTTTTGGTCAAAGTCACATAAGGAAGGGCAGAAAACAAATCTAAAGACTTTGGAATGGCAGTCCAAATATTGACTGTTACCAGCATGTTTCCTCCGGGTCTCCCCACTGAAGGCTACATCTAGGAATGATACACAGTCACGCAACCCTGGAGTTTGTCAGCTGAGCACCTCTGGATCTCTGGCCTTCAGCACCCGGAGAATAATTCTTAAATCTACAAACTGTCTCGTGCAGCATTTTTTTTTCCCTTCTCCTCAAATAATATCCAATTACTGAGTGCTGTGCTGGGAGAACCTGGGGAAATGCTAGAAGGAAACGCAGCTGAGAGCCACTGTGGTTTGACAGCTCTCCAGCTACTTTGAAAATATTTTGGCAAAAACAAGATTTTAAGTAAAACTGTTTCCTTTGGTAACATACCCAAAACTGCAGGTTTTACATTTTCAGTACTATGATTTGGGCCAAAAGTGGAAAAAGAAAAAAAAAAGGGGAGCTAAAAGCTGTTCTTGAGGGAGGAAGATAGAATCTAAGAAAAAGGGGACTGTTTCGCATGGGATGCAGATATGAGAGTAGGAGGGAAACAGATGGAAGCATATTGAACTTTCTCTCCTCACTTCTTTTCTCTACTAAAGAATTTCCCCGTCAAAACACAAGGCTCTTTTTTTGCCTTAAGATGGCCAGGAGAGGATTCACTGGGGAATTACTAGGCTAGGATTTGTGTTATTGCTTATTATAGGATGAGCAATAGCAACTGGGGAGGGTCAAACCACATGGGTGCTTCATTTCAGGCCATCCTACATTATAGCAGATGCAGGAGGGGATAAAATGGATAATAGTTATATCAACCCTGTTAGTTGGTCCTTGGAGAATATGCTCATTTATTCTTGCTTCATTTTTTTTCCTGATTGCATCCATGCATAAATTCCCTCCATTTTTGAAAACATCAGCTCTCTCCTATCCCAGGACCCTTGTAGATACCTTCTCTACCCAGAATGCTTTGCCCTCAGACTCCACCATTCTTTTCAGGGAAGCCTCCCTTTATCCTACAAGTGATGGTAGTGTTTTATGTTGTCTTTCTGGCCATCTGTTTACATATTCCCCAACACTGTAAATTCTACAAGGGCCTGTTCACCATCACATCCCCAAGGGATGGCATAAGGTGAATGTTCAATTTAAAAGGTTAGCAAGTTGTCTGACTAAACCTGCTTTTCTTTAGTTTCCTTTTCTCATTATACTTCTTTCCTAATAATCTAGTTCTCCTTTGTTTTTGTTTCCCCTTATATTGCTCTTTTTTCCTATTACCCTTTCTCCGAGACTTCTCCTTATGTAGAAGCTTTGCCTAAAGCAAGGGTTTGTAGGAAATATACTCTGAACTATATAATGTTAATATCAGAAGGTACTTTGGAGATTATGTAATTAAACCCACCTCCAGTTTTGTAATTGTGCTCCATTGTCCAAGGTCACAGAGCTAGTTGGGAACAGAATTTAGATTTGAATCCTGTAATCCCAACTCTATGTTAAGTCTTCCTTTCATTATTGTCACTCTATACAAAGTGTTAGACAAAAGGGTGAGGTTCCAAAAATACTAATCATCTCTCTACAACACAAGCTCCATATCATCCAAGAGTTTGACATCTCGTTGGCAAGAAAAGACTGCTCCCTGGGTCCTTCCCAAAAAATTGCTATTATAAGAATAAAACTTATGTTCAAACTCTGTCCTTAACTTCCCTCAGACTCAGGAAGATCCATTTATCTTAGCGTGCTAAGGGAGAGATACAAGTTTGATATTTAGTTCCTAAATAAATGTTTATGTCAAAAACAGTGAACCCAAAAGTTCAAAACCCTATTAAAAAGAGAGAAGACTAGGAGAGAGAAATATTAATAATGATAATAATAACAATAGCTGACATTTATTACTAGCACTGCTCTAGCAACCTGTCCTAAATGACATATATTTACTCAGTTAATCCTCCATCAACCTGTAACTTAAATACTATTATCCCTACTTTATCAATGAGGAAACTGAAGCATAAAACAACTGTTCAATGTATTTATCTAGTAAATGAAAAGCTGAGATTTGAACCTGAGCAGTTTACTCCAGCATCAACACTCTGTGGAACATCTAGATGAAGATTCTACCCCCGAAACAGAGATAAGTTTTTACAACCTCCGTGAAAGATCCCACTGATATAACCAAGTTCTACCAGGCCTGAAATAATTTGGAGTCAAAACCTTGGGAATGGCCGGTCTTTCACAATTGTATATGTAACTGGCTGCCCTGTTCATGAAGCACTGAACTGATTCTGAGAATTTTCTTTTATCTGTCTGTTCTCTGTAAATAATTTTCACATGTTGCCAGTTTTTTTTAATTCAGGCAATATCCTTTCTTACAAGCTGAAGAACCTATAAAGGGCATGATGGTTTCAATAGGAGTGAAAGTCAAGAGGCGCCTCAGAAAAGGGTTTTGTTACCACTTCACTGTGGCACTTAGCATGAAATCCAAATTTCACCCACACAGCCTTACAGGGAGGGCCTTGCTCATGATTTGATGTGATCTCCCACCACTCCCTGTGCTATAGCCATTGCAATACTCCTGCAGCCTCTCGAACTCGCAACTGTGTCCTGCCCCCAGGACCTGTGTTCTTGCTCTTATGTGGCAAGTGGCTTTCAGAAAAAAAATAGTGCAGTTATAGAACAAATTTTTCATGCTATACTTTTACTGTGCAGAACTTTTACTGTGCAGAAAGTTCTTTTAGACAGTGTTGGATTGAGGAACATAAGGGCTGGAAGAAAAGTCAGCATGAAGGAAGTCTTTCAAGGCAGTAAAGGGCATTGGCTTTAAGATTAGATCAGCATTGATTCTTTGCTCTTCCACTTATTATCTCTGTGTTCTTCTATAAATTAATTAATCTCTTTATACCTAGTTTCTGGCACAGAAATTGAATGAATATATGTATCCATTTAATCACCTAAAGAGGTATGTATACATATGTATTATGTATTTTGCCACAAATTCTGGACAACTGCTAGTCCTCAACTAAGGGAAAATAGCAGCAATACCAATAGAATGTAAATCGGATGAAAGCCACTCTGCTAAGGATTAAGATTCACATAGATGGTCAGTATGTGCATGCATAATATGTATGTACAAGGCCTAGGCTCCACCTAAATAGGTCAGAAAGATAGAAGGGCGGATTTTACAAGTAACCGTTTTAGGAGGAGTTTTTGTTTGTTTGTTTTTAAATTTATTTTTATTTTTTATTTCTGTAGGTTTGGGGGGAGCAGGTAGTGTTTGGTTATATGAATAAGTTCTTTAGTGGTGATTTCTGAGATTTTGGTGCACCCATTACCCAAGCAGTATTGACTGTACCCAGTTTGTAGTCTTTTATCTCTCAACCACCTCCCACCCTTTCCCTTGAGTCCCCAGAGTCCACTGTATCATTCTTATGCCTTTGCATCCTCATAGCATAGCTCCCACTTATGAGTGAGAACATGCGATGTTTAGTTTTCCATTCCTGAGTTATTTCACTTAGAATAATTGTCTCCAATTTCAACCAGGTTGCTGTGAATGCCATTATTTTGTTCCTTTTTTATGCCTTAGTAGTATTCCATGGTATGTATATGCCATAATTTCTTTATCTGCTCATTGATTGATGGGCATTTGGGCTGATTTCATATTTTTGCAATTGCGAATTGTGCTGCTGTAAACATATGCGTCCAAGTATCTTTCTCATATAATGATTTCTTTTCCTCTGAGTAGATACTGAGGAGTGGGATTGCTGGATCAAATGGTAGTTCTACTTTTAGTTCTTTGAGGAATCTCCACACTGTTTTCCATAGTGGTTGTATTAGTTTACATAGTAGTTTATGACCAGTAGTGTAAAAGTGTTCCCTTTTTACCATATCCCCACCAACATTTATTATTTTTTGATTTTTTGATTATGGTCATTCTTGCAGGAGTAAGGTGGCATCACACTGTGGTTTTGATTTGCATTTCCATGATCACTAGTGATGCTGAGTACTTTTTCATATGTTTGTTGGCCATTTGGTACCTCTTCTTTTGAGAATTGTCTATTCATGTCCTTAGCCCACTTTTTGATGAGATCGTTTGTTTTTTTTCTTACTAATTTGTTTGCACTCCTTGTAGATTCTGGATATTAGTCCTTTGTTGGATATATACATTACAAAGATTTTCTCCCACTCTGTTGGTTGTTTGTTTACTCTGCTGTTTCTTTTACTGTGCAGAAGCTTTGTAGTTTTATTAAGTCCCATCTATTTATCTTTGTATTTGTTGTATTTGCTTTTGGGTTCTTGGTCATAAAGAACTTTGCCTAAGCCAGTGTCTAGAAGAGTTTTTCCAACATTATCTTCTAGAATTTTTATGGTTTCAGGTTTTAGATTTAAGTCCTTCATCCATCTTGAGTTGATTTTTGTATAAAGTGAGAGATGAGGATGCAGTGTCATTCTTCTACATGTGGCTTGTCAATTATCCCAGCACCATTTGTTGAATAGGGTTTCCTATCCCCACTTTATGTTTTTGTTTGCTTTGTCAAGGATCAGTTGGCTGTTAAGTATTTGGCTTTATTTCTGGGTTCTCTATTCTGTTCCATTGGTCTGTATGCCTATTTTTATACCAGTACCATGCTGTTTTGGTGACTATGATCTTATGGAATAGTTTGAAGTCAGGTAATGTGATGCCCACAGATTTGTTATTTTTGCATAGTCTTGCTTTGGCTATGTGGGCTTTTTTTTGGTTCCATATGAGTTTTATAATTGTTTTTTCTAGTTCTGTGAAAAACGATGGTGGTATTTTGATGGAAATTGCATTAAATTTGTAGATAGCTTTTGACAATATCGCCATTTTCACAATACTGGTTCTACCCATCCATAAACATGGGATGGGTTTCCACTTGTTTGTGTTGTCTATGATTTCTTTCAGCAGTGTTTTGTAGTTTTCCTTGTAGATGTCTTGCACCTCTTTGGTTAGGTATATTCCTAAGGATTTTTTTACAACTATTGTAAAACAGGTTGAGTTCTTGATTTGATTCTTAGCTTGGTCACTGTCAGTGTATAACAGAGCTACTGATTTGTGTACATTAATTTTGTATCCTGAAACTTTACTGAATTCATTTATCAGTTCTAGGAGCTTTTTGAAGAAGTCTTTAGAGTTTTCTAGTTATACAATCACATCATCAGCAAACAGCAACAGTTTGACTTCCTCTTTACTGATTTGGATGCCTTTTATTTCTTTCTCTTGTCTGATTGCTCTGTCTAGAACTTCCAGTATTGTGTCGAATAGAAGTGGTGAGAATGGGTATCCTTGCCTTGTTCCAGTTCTCAGAGGTAATACTTTCAACTTTTCCTCATTCAGTATTATGCTGGCTATGGGTTTGTCACAGATGGCTTTTATTACATTAAGATATGTTAGGAAGGAGTTATCTTAAGGTAAGTTTCTGTAAGATAAGGTAAGATCATAAGGGGATGACATAGAGGGGACATGAAGAGAGAAAAGATAGGAAGAAAGCTAGAAAGGATGTATAAGCATCAATTTCCACTTTCTGATTGCTGAAGGGATGACAGTGTTGTCAGTCAAAAATAATACCACATACCAGTGACGAGATTGGATAGTGTAATCTTTACTGGGGGAGGGCAGAAGAAAGTGAAAGTAGGGACAAAAGGTGTTTTCCATTGCCCCTGAAATCCCATTATTACTAGGGCAGGGGTTGGTTTTATTTCTAAAATAAAAGTCTGACTTTTTGATAATTGCTGCCTGAAGTCTACATAGAGAAAGTTTCTGAGGCTGTATTTGAGCTCCACTGGGAAGGAGTGCATGAATAAAGAGCAACTTCTGCACAGACACAGAAATCTCCTCCTAAGGTCAACTCTGCCGGCAAACCTGGTCCTGTACTTAAAACACCTTTCCTACATATCATCCCATGACTGTATCCTTGCTGTCATTCAGGTATCAGCTTAAACATCACTGCTCAGCAAAGCTATATACCTGTCTACCCTCTCTTTGTTCCATACAGCATGACTGTAATGATTTTAGGCTGAAAAAAGCTTAAAACACATATAACTTCAAAGCAACAATAACAGCAAAGGAAAAGAACATTCATTAAATCTCCCACACACCTTACTCCAGTAATACTACTTCCTAGTATACTTGACAAGATAAATTATTTATTAATTAAAAGTAAATAAGTAGGGTTAGAGGATACAGCCAAAAATAGATTTGGCTTAGTATAATTAATATTAAGAATTCCATCTGATGTACTTGGCTAACAGGGCCAGTTGTTTATTTCAGCCACTTTTCTTTCAAATAATAACATTTTTTAAATCACATAAAGGATTTTTTTTCTATCCACTGAGAAAGGATAAATGCATCCAACCCTTTATGAGAACTATCAGATAATTGAGAAACAAGTGAAAGGGTGGAGATAGAAATGGACTTGAGGGCAGTGTACAGCCTTTTCATTTTAACCTAGTACAAAATTTAATGGGATGATTACTATTAATCCTGACTCTTTTATGCAGCCATCACTGTCTAAATGTCAATTTTAAGTAGGACTGTATGTCCAGCTTGTGCCAGTGAGCTGATAAAGGATTTCTGACGATAAGTAATAAAGCCATGAATGATATAGTCTCTGGTTTCATTTTTATTGAAATAGTGAAATCTCTAATAATAATATTTGCTGAAATAGCCTTACCTACAGTCTACCTATTCCTCATGTAAAACATTAGTGCTGCGGTTTGACTGTCTGTCCACTCCAAAACTCATGTTGAAATTTAATTGCCATTGTAACTGTTTTAAGAGGTAAAAGCCATTGTGGAGAATCTCCATGAGGCCTAGTAGAGCTATGGGGATGGGGCTACCCCCAAGACCCCAAAACTGTAGAGCTATCAGTGAGCAATGACAGTGTGGGAGAGCTGCAGGAATGAGACTCCAACCTGTGAGAGCTCCTGCATGGGCTGAGTCCAGTAAAGCTATATAGCAGGATTGCCTAAGATGTTGGTGGACCAACCCCACCCCAGTGTGCCCAGGGACATGAACTTGAGAAAGATTAGTCTCCAACTTTAAGATTTAATGTTGTTTTCCCTGTTGGATTTTGGACTTGCTTGGGACCAGTTACTCCTTTTTTTTCTTGACTATTTACCCCTTTTGATATGGGAATGTCTAGTCTATGTCCTACCATTGTATCTTGGAAGCCCATAATTTGTTTTGATTTCACAGACTCACAGCTGGAGAAGAATTTCCCTCAAGATGAATTGTGCCTTGGACTTCACCCATATTTGATTTAGATGAGACTCTGGGCTTTAGACTTCTGAGCTGGGGCTAGAATGAGTTAAGACTTTTGGAGCTACTGGGAAGCAATGAATGTATTTTGTGTGTGAAGACATGAATTTAGGTGGGGGTGGGCAGGAGCATAATTCTATGGTTTGAATGTTTGTCCTCTCCAAAACGCATGTTGCAATTTGTCAGCGTAATGGAAGTAAGAAGTAAGTCCTTTAAGAGGTGATGAGTCCATAAGGGCTATACCCTCATGAGTGGAATTAATGCCATCATAAAAGGATAAGTTTGGCCTCCTCTTGCATTCTCTCTTGTCTTCTCTTGCCCTTTTGCCATGTGACCCTCATGGCAGAGGGCCCTCATAAGATCCCATTTCCTTGATCTTGGACTTTGCAACCTGCAAGAATGGTAAGAAATAAATTTCTGCTCATTATAATTTATTGTGTCTCACATATTCTGTTAAAACGACACAAAATGAATTAAGACCCTTTGTCTGAACAACCCAGAGTTGCTGTTCAATAAGTGAGTATTTTTAGGCAGTAAAGGTTATATTAAGCTGTCAACAAAGTCATCTTTTTGAATATGGAATAAATATACGTTAGATATAATCAAAAAGGACCTTGCTAAAACAGTTAATAACAAATCTAGAAAGATTTCAAAGCTTACATTTCAAAACAATTATTAATCAACCTGGAGACTAAATTCTCCCCAGGTGCTTTATTCAGTTCCATTTTTTAATTGAACTGTACAGTGCAAGAAACTTTTCTGAGATCTAATCAGGAAATAGCCGGGATCTACAAAAACTAACTTAGGTGATCTTGGTTTATAGCAGGGTTTCTCAGCCTCAACAATTACTGTATTTTGGGTCAAATAATTCTTTGTTGTGGGACACTCTCCTGTGCATTGCTGAATGTTTAACAGCATCCTTGGCCTCTGTCCACTAGATGACAGTGACATCCTCTTCCCCAGTTTAACAAACAAAAGTGTCTCCAGACATTGCCAAATGTTCTTTGGAGGACAAAATTAACCCATGTTTTTTTTTTTTGTTTTTTTTTTGTTTTTTAATTAATTTATTTATTTTTTATTATTATTATACTTTAAGTTCTAGGGTACATGTGCATAACGTGCAGGTTTGTTACATATGTATACTTGTGTCATGTTGCTGTGCTGCACCCATCAACTCGTCAGCACCCATCAACTCGTCATTGACATCAGGTATAACTCCCAGTGCAAACCCTCCCCCTTCCCCCCTCCCCATGATAGGCCCCGGTGTGTGATGTTCCCCTTCCCGAGTCCAAGTGATCTCATTGTTCAGTTCCCACCTATGAGTGAGAACATGCAGTGTTTGGTTTTCTGTTCTTGTGATAATTTGCTAAGAATGATGGTTTCCAGCTGCATCCATGTCCCTACAAAGGACACAAACTCATCCTTTTTTATGGCTGCATAGTATTCCATGGTGTATATGTGCTACATTTTCTTAATCCAATCTGTCACTGATGGACATTTGGGTTGATTCCAAGTCTTTGCTATTGTGAATAGTGCCGCAATAAACATACATGTGCATGTGTCTTTATAGCAGCATGATTTATAATCCTTTGGGTATATACCCAGTAATGGGATGGCTGGGTCATATGGTACATCTAGTTCTGGATCCTTGAGGAATCGCCATACTGTTTTCCATAATGGTTGAACTAGTTTACAATCCCACCAACAGTGTAAAAGTGTTCCTATTTCTCCACATCCTCTCCAGCACCTGTTGTTTCCTGACTTTTTAATGATCGCCATTCTAACTGGTGTGAGATGATATCTCATTGTGGTTTTGATTTGCATTTCTCTGATGGCCAGTGATGATGAGCATTTTTTCATGTGTCTGTTGGCTGTATGAATGTATTCTTTTCAGAAATGTCTGTTCATATCCTTTGCCCACTTTTTGATGGGGTTGTTTGTTTTTTTCTTGTAAATTTGTTTGAGTTCTTTGTAGGTTCTGGATATTAGCCCTTTGTCAGATGAGTAGATTGCAAAAATTTTCTCCCATTCTATAGGTTGCCTGTTCACTCTGATGGTAGTTTCTTTTGCTGTGCAGAAGCTCTTTAGTTTAATGAGATCCCATTTGTCAATTTTGGCTTTTGCTGCCGTTGCTTTTGGTGTTTTAGACATGAAGTCTTTGCCCATGCCTATGTCCTGAATGGTACTACCTAGGTTTTCCTCTAGGATTTTTATGGTATTAGGTCTAACATTTAAGTCTCTAATCCATCTTGAATTAATTTTCGTATAAGGAGTAAGGAAAGGATCCAGTTTCAGCTTTCTACTTATGGCTAGCCAATTTTCCCAGCACCATTTATTAAATAGGGAATCCTTTCCCCATTTCTTGTTTTTCCCTTTGAAAACTGGCACAAGACAGGGATGCCCTCTCTCACCACTCCTATTCAACATTGTGTTGGAAGTTCTGGCTAGGGCAATCAGGCAAGAGAAAGAAATCAAGGGTATTCAGTTAGGAAAAGAAGAAGTCAAATTGTCCCTCTTTGCAGATGGCATGATTGTATATTTAGAAAACCCCATTGTCTCAGCCCAAAATCTCCTTAAGCTGATAAGCAACTTCAGCAAAGTGTCAGGATACAAAATTAATGTGCAAAAATCATAAGCATTCTTATACACCAGTAACAGACAAACAGAGAGCCAAATCATGAATGAACTTCCATTCACAATTGCTTCAAAGAGAATAAAATACCTAGGAATCCAACTGACAAGGGATGTAAAGGACCTCTTCAAGGAGAACTACAAACCACTGCTCAGTGAAATAAAAGAGGACACAAACAAATGGAAGAACATACCATGCTCATGGATAGGAAGAATCAATATCGTGAAACCCATGTTTATAAGGTAGGGAAAAAGGCTTTCCAAATATTCAGGATTTAGGCCCACAAGCTTATTCAGTGGAATCAAACCTAAGGAAACTGTGCCACAGAATCTAGACTCTTTACTACTTCTACAAGCAAACTCATATGAGTCCACCAACATGGTTTGTGGAAGTTAATCAGTTGAAGCAATGATAAACATATGCTCTACATATGAGTTCTATATTATATAAGGTCTTTGGAGAGCACACCTCTTCTGATTTGGACTCTACTTGGTGTTTCACAAACGTTGTTAATTTTATTTTAGCTACCTTGTCGAGGCCTACTTTGGGTAACATGGATAAGAATTTGGTTTACCATCCCATTCTGTAGTTAAAATTGCATTAAAGTTATTTGAATACTATGAGGTTAGAGATCTCACCATCAAGTTTACCTGAGGCATATTTTTAAGACTCAATAAAGTTGAAGTCCTTAAGCCAGTCTTACTCTTTTCAGTATTTTAATGCTTCCAGTTCAACTATTCATTCAGAGCATAAAAAGCAAGGATGAGTTAGATGGTCACTTTCTAAGCAATTCAGATTACCCAATAGGTATACATTTTTTAAAGGCTAGAAGCACAATAAGGCTAATTTCAAAACCATTTATAGTGATAGGTCTCAGAGTAAATGTACCAATTTACCATAAGACATCACTAGGCTCTGATCATTAATGAGTATGTCAGAAATTTCTCCTTTATATTCATATTTACATATTTATCTTTAAAAGTTATGTTCCACAGAGTATCAACCCTCTCATTCCTTAGGGATTCCAAACATGGCCCCATTGGACCAGCTGCCAATCCTGGTCACCACAAATAATTAATCCCACCATGAAATATTTAAAATATGTAAAGGTTAAAAGATCATAAAAATGAGACCATATGTCCAAACACACCACGTGTGCTTTGGCAAGAGAAATGTATGTGTTAAGACAAGTCTTAACCAGCCTGCCAGGGAACTAGATCAAAACCAGGACAAAAAGATTCTTTTCATATAAGCTAGGTATTTCCCTAGCACTTACCCCAAGGTTAGCTGAGATGAAAAAAAGCCAGTATACCCCTATTGGCCTGGCAAAGCCATCTTCTTTGATGGCTGAAAAAAATAAAAGGCCTAGAACCTTATTTGGGGAGATGAACTGCCTTGGTCTAAATCCTGGCTCCACAACTAATTCTGCCAACATCTTAATATGTTGGCAACATATTTAATATCTCTGAGCCTCAATTTCCTCACCTATAAAATAGAAATTGTTATATCTTTCTTCTGGAATGTTTCGAGGATCAAACAAGATAAAAAAGGTTTTAGAACATTTTTGGCACAAAATGAAGGCTGTTGTTCTTATTAAGAAAAAAAATCTATATTCCATCTCATCAGGAATGCTAACATTTTGATTCTCACTTTTACTTGTTTCAGATTATGCTCCGAGACACTGAATCTGAAAAGATGCATCCAGTTTTGCCAAGTGGTTTCATTACCAAGGCCAGTCTCCACCTATGACAGACCCAAGGAAGATCATTTACAACTAGAATCTAGTCATTTAGGAGCCTGTGTGCTCCCTGGGTGGGCCGTCTGCACTGGTGTGAGGTTTATCTCTTTGAAGGGAAAACCAAAGGAATCTTCTTGAATATCAGCACCAGGAAGAGCAGTACAAACTGGAGAAGTTGGGGTATGTAGGCAGTGGCTTCAACCCATGCATTATATGTATTCAATTACTCAGAAGACCCTGTACTCCACTTATTTTGGTTGAATAAGCAGACTGTAAAACCAACAAAAAATGGAAATTGCTTTTAGATCGCTAGTGTATGGGCTTATTCATGTCATACCTCTCATCCTTCAGAACCAATTATCTAGTGTTGATTATACCACTATGTGTCAACATTATTAAATTTAAAATGGTTGTAGCTGGGCATGGTGGCTTGCACTTGTCATCGTAGTTACTTGGAAGGCTGAGCCAGAAGCATTTGTTGAGGCCAGGAGTTTGAGACCAACCTGGGCAACATAGCAAGACACCATCTCTAAAAAAAGTAGCCAGGCAGGGTGATGGCAAATACCTGCAGTCCCAGCTATTCAGGAGTCTGAGGTGGGGGGATTAGATTGCTTGAGCCTAGGAGTTTGAGGCTGCAGTGAGCTATGATCACACCAATGCACTCCAACCTGGGCAACAGAGCAAGACCCCGACTCAAAAAAGAATTTTGGAACAAAACTTTTTAAATTTTTAAAGTAAAAATTCACTTTAATATTAGCTAAGTGAATAAGAATTAGTTTAGATGACCCTCAAGAACAAAAGTGTAGTTTTCCACTCTTTTAATGCCTTTTAGAGCTTATTGTACAATATTTAAATATACAAAAATGTATAAAGAATAATACAGCAAACTTTTCCTGAGGTTAAGGGTCTTTAGGGAGCTCAGCTTTAAGCTGGTCCAATTCCACATCTTGTTACCCCTTTTAATACCTACACCTTTAATACTCAAAACTCTGGGCATAGAAATTGTCAAATTCCCTGAAGGTAGCTAAAGAATTAGCTGCAGTTTTCCATTCTACTTTCTTTGTGAGTATAAAAGAGTTTTACATTTTAAAAGGCGTATACAATATTTCATTCGGCACTCTGTTTTTACTGGGAAGTTTTTTTCAGGATACCTAACCTCCTTCATTTTTCATCAAAATGTACTCACTATTATGAGTTTAAAATGTTTTTAATTTTATTTTATTTACACAGTTGTCTCTGTCCTCACTATTGAAATTGGAATGCAAATAAAAACAAAATGGCCATGAACAGAATTCGTATGCATTAAAAACTATTGTAGGAACACACAGGTTTCCATGGAGGAGAGCAATTTTTGTATTTCAATGTATTTGCAATAGTTTCAAAACAATAACTAAATGTAAAGAAGTCATTTTTGTTGTTACTCAGTGAATGTGAACCCCAAACCAAACTATAATACCCCTTTTCAAAGGCCTTCTAGGATATTTCCCCCATTTATGAATTCTCCCATTCTAGTGTAAATTCATCTTAGATAACTAAGATGATTTAGAGAAGGTGCATGCTAGCAAATCCACTAAGCCTTTTCCTTGTAACCTAAAGTATGTTGAGTTAATGAAGAAATTCAATCTCTTTCTCTAATGCTTATATCAAAAGTTTAGAATTCCTACAATTTTCTTACCCAAGTATAGTGATCAGGAAAATCAGCAAATGCTAAATTGATGGTTTCAGTTTCCCAAAGTTTGGATGAGCCCTGGGATATCATCAAGGTGATATCATCAGATGTATATCTCACCTTGGTAACCATCTTTGATAAGGATGCTGACTTACACTCCTCTGGGTGTGCTGGCCAGCTAAAGGCTGATACTCTCTGCCAAAGTCTCTACTGAAGGCCTGAACTTCAGCTCTGGCACCACGGTTCTGGTCATCCCATTCAGACTTTCCTTGGCCCCTATTCATGGGAAGGGGAGTAAGCATATGTTCTCTCCAGTTTCAAGATGAGGAAAATGAGGTTCTAAAAGGCTCATTTTTTTCTGAATCCAGATAGTAAATGATGGAACCAAACAGACTGCACAGCTCATATTTCACTATCCTGTATTTCACATATAAAAAAAAAATCAATTTTGTGAGCTAATGGCCAATCGTGTAATCACTGACTTTGTAGATATTTTAAGTGTTTGGGCTTATGCTGACTACTTGTGGGATGTCTAATTTGTTTGCAGGCCTGCTTGGCATGTAGTAACTGTTATGTAAGTGTTTGCCATTTATCACTGGCAAAGGCATGGCATGCTCAAACCGAGCACCTTAGGCGTCACAGTACGTCAGAACTACCATTTCTACAGCACCCTTTCCTAGATCCAGGCTTAAGAAGAGGACTATTCCCTTAAAATATAAGCAGTTCTAAGCCAGAAAGAATTTCTGCAGCCAAACCGGAGTAGTATTTCTGTGATGCTCAGTGAGCCTTCAGTAATTTCCAGAAATGAAACTATATATAACCCTATCTGTATAAAGTAAGATTCGATCTTTGTAACACTCATTCATCTTGCTGTTGATTTCAAGCTCTTCCCTGATGCTTCAAGCTTCTTCATTGCTGCCTACGCAGAGATATCGAATTATGGGAAGCTTGTTAATTCAGAACAAGACTGCCCCCATAGAATCACATTGTTTGGATAAAACTTGATACAAACATCTCTCTGTAACGTCTATTAAAAAGAAATCTTCCTGGGCAAATAACGATATAAACAATGTTAAAGGAAGCTTATTTAAATGTTTCAAGGTAACATATATTTTAAAATTTTAACTCTTACTAACAATACAAATGATAATATATAGTTATGAGATTTGTTTCTTAAACCAGGTCCACAAAGAATTTCTACTGGGAAATACTTCCTAATAGGCTGACTCTATTTGCTTCCCACTACAGATTTTAAAATATTTTAAGACCAATTGTCTCAGGAATGTGTGTCAAAGAAAACAGGTGGTACTGAAGTTTTAAATCTAGGAGCATTTATAAAACTGGTGAATAAATCAACAATTATTAATTTTAGTTCTACAATATGTTTATCTACCTATGTCATGTTTAGGAAACTCATGTTATTAAAGTCCTAGGAGATTAGACAAGCAATTTTCTTTGTAGTGCTGAATTTGAATGTTTCTGAATAAATCTCTTTTACAAATGAGAATTATAAATGAAAATTTCAAATGTCTCTGTGCATATATATATACAAACTTACATGTTTATAAATTTGAGAAGATACAAAGAAACCACTAGAATATTTCTATAACATCTATGCAATTTAAATTTTAAATTTGTATGGTCTTACTGTGTGATGTTTTCTGAGAGCCCAAACTTAAGCATTTTCTATATGAGAGGTAATGTTCTGTGTCATCGGTCATAGGTTCACTCTAGTCTTTAAAAATACCCAGTGACCAAGCATGGTGGCTCATGCCTCTAATCCCAGCACTTTGAGAGGCCAGAGTGGGAGGATCACATGAGGCCAGGAGTTTGAGACCAGCCTGGGCAACAGAGCAAGACACCATCTCTATAAAAATATATTTAAAAATTAGCCAGGCCTGGTGGTGCATGCCTGTAGTCCCAGCTATTCAGAAGGCTGAAGTGGGAGGATTGCTAAAGCCCTGGAGTTTGAGGCCACAGTAAGCCATGATCATGTCCTGTACTCCAGTCTAGGCAAAGGAGCAAGACTTTATGGGAAAAAAAAAAAAAGAAAGCCTCAAATGGACATTTATCTGCAGCCTGCTTTCCATATTCTTCTTTTGAACATTGCCCCCACCACCTCCTACCACCCCTTTCCTTTTCTCACTGAAGTAACACAGAGTCCAAACAGTATCTTCCATTTTCTTGCACAATCCCACAGCCTTGGCACATGACTCTAGCCTGGCCAATCAGTGTGTTCCCCTGGGGAAAGCTTTCTTCCTTCTGTGAACCTGAAAGAGCAAGAGCTATTGCTAGCTGCTGTGTCTGCTTGTATAGAAGATCTCCTGCCTTTTGAAAGGGAGCCCAAAACTGATGTTCAGAAAGAAGGCTGTATGTTAAGAGAGAGAAAATAGAGACAGAGCAAGAGACAGAAAAAGAGAGAGAAAACTGAGAAGAGAAAAAGACTAAATCAGAGACAGAAAAAGAGAAAGGAAGGCTGGAGGGAGGGAGACATTGACATTGTATTAATGTGATTGTCCTGACTCTATCTTTGGCTCTGATTCCTGCCCTAGTCCCGCCTTCCAAGGCTTGGCTTTTAAGCCTTTGCTCCTGTTCTGTGAGATATTTGTTAACCTTCCAAAAAATTCCCCTCTGCTGTTCTGGCTGGGTATCCTTGCATTCAGAAGATTGCTGATAATGTCAGAGCCTCTTCAAAGTCTCTGTAGCACTGCATTTGGAAGGTATGCAAGTTTGATAATGTGGAGAATCATTTGGAATTTATGTTAAATTTTAACCTTCCACCAAATTGTATATCAACGTGTAAGGAAGGAGAAAAAAATCACCTAGCATGTATTATTATTATAGAAACTATTATTTCAAAGAACAGTAGGTGTGATTGAATTGAGAATGACAAACCAGCCTCAACTAAGCAAGTGGATGAGACCGGCTGAGAGGCTGAAGGAACTTCCAAATTTTCAGTTACCCAAGTTATGTTTTCCCTGCAGACTCTTGGTATGTTTGTTTCCTATTACTGCTATAACGAATTACCGCAAACTTAATGGCTTAAAATGAAAAATATATATATAGATCTAGAGATAAGAAATATAAAATGGGGTGGTAGCACCATGTTCTTTCTGACAGCTCTAGGGGAGTAACTGTTTCCTGGCCTTTTCCAGCTTCTAAAGACTGCCTGCATTCCTTGGCTCATGGCCTGCATCATTCCGACTTTGCTTCTGTCGTCACATCTCTTCTTACTGAGACGCTCCTGCATCTGTGCAGGAACGCTTGTGATTACGTTAGGTCTACCTGATAGTCCGAGGTAATCCCACATCTCAAAATCCTAAATTTAATCATATATGCAGAGTCCTTTTGCCATGTAAGGCGGCATATTCACAGGTTCTAGAGATTAGAACATAAATATCTTTGGGTACCAATATTAACATATACGTGATACTGATCTTTGCCAGAAAAGGTGTAGCAGTCAATGCTACCCAGGAATCAGTGACTTAATATATTGTCTCAGACTTGTTTGGAGGGGCCCCATCTTCATCTCCAAATGGGGTATGCTTGTGGGGCAGAGCTCAGTATCTGGCTTGGACTACTCATCATTTCTCTGTCGCTGTAGAGAATATGGGCACTTATCAGCAACCTCACATATGTGAGAAAGTGTCAGTGGTGATACAAAAGCTTTTCACCAGGCAGTAGGGACAGATCCAGATCTAGGAACCCAGTTGCTCAAAGGCCTTAGGATAGAACATGCTGCTTACCAACAAACTGGCCATGGCACTTATCTGGATTAATAGATCTCTGAAAATCTAGAAGCATGATGCAGAGGCAGATTTCATGAAGCTAATAACCAATAATCTCCCTATGCTGACATTTATGCAAATAGTGCTGTGCTACAAAGACAGTGAGCATGTTTCATGAGTCCTGGCATGCAAAATGCTAGATACTTTCAGAAAACCACCTGGCCTACCACTTGCAAAACAACTCACTCATAGATTAGCAGTAACAGGAAACCCTTACTGCTCTTGGTACAAAAGAACAAAATGGATCTGAAGCTACCCAGGAGAACTCGGAACCACTGAGAATCTGTTTGTCTGCTCTTCCTATGGAAGAAGCACTGCTGTTGCAGAAGACTCCACTGAAGCCCTAGGTGGATCAGGGCAGGGAGAATACGCTGACCTTTTCTTGCTTTCTATCCTCCAGTCTCCCACCAGTCTCACATCAGGGTCAGAAAGCTAGTTGACATGGAAGCCTGAAAAATGCAGCTTGCCAGGATGCCTCCTCCCTTCCACTCCTCTCTTCAATTCAGAGGAGAGAAGGGAGAAGGTAAGCAAGGGATAAGCACATGGCTAACTTTGAGAATTGCTGGGTTAAACAAAGAACAATTCATTTCTTAATCGTAGGATATCCCATATGCACTATGATTCTTCACAGATGGGATTTAGTATTTAGTTGAATATGGAACCCCTTTATACCAGAATATTTCATAAAACTCATCTTCAAGAACCACACTTTGACTTTTGACTCTACTGCTAACTCTAGGATCCATCTGAGTTCTTGCTTTTGTGAAACTAACTACAAAGGTGAAGAACAGAAATATACCCTCAGAATACATTGGAGTGCAGGGAACAAGACTGACAAGCAGAGCTCAGAGAAAAAATATAAGTAGGAACATGAAGAGCTGGAAATGAGGAGTGATATCAGAAAGATGGCAGCATAGGAGCTTTCTACCATCAATCCCCATGGAAGCATTGATTTTGACAACTAGCACAAATTAGTGTACATTTGTGGGAGTCAGGGAATACAGTAAAGAAGTTCCAGCACACCATTAGAGAAAAAAAATCTGAGAATAGTCACACTGAGGAGGATAAGAAGAAGAGTTTTACTTTACCCATGTCACCCCTCCAGCAAGGCAGCACAGTTCAATGGTGAAAGACACCATCCTCAGCACACAAGTTTTCCAACAGGAAAATAAGAGCATAGTGAATTAGTGTCCTGCTCCCCTAGCTACACAGGACACTGTCCAAGAGGCCCACTATCATTCCACCCAGAATACTGAGGAGACTGGCACAACTGAGTGGTTGGAAGATACCAGAAGCAGGGAGAAGAGGCCACAGATTCCACTAATCACTCTACAGACTCTATCAGGAAGCCTTCCCATGAGCCACTTGGGAATTTTTGATTTTTAAACACCTCCCAGCTGATCCACAGACACTCTAGACACTCCATGGCTCACCATCCACACCAGGCTAGTTCCCCAGCACACCTTCACAGATAGCAATTCAAGCATCTTGTGCAGACAGCCATCTGGACTCTGCAGGATCAGGAGAAGGCATTCAAACTTAAACATTTCAGAGCACTACCATAGGGAAAACACGCAGGAGGCTCTTAGCATCCAGCCTGGCTTCGCAGGATTGAAAGAAGGCAAAATATCTCAAGAATGTCCACATTAGAGGGAACAAGAGATGTGGAACAGATGCAGCCACAGAAAAGGTCAGAGAGAGCCTCAGAATCATTAGCCATGCTGTTTGGTGAAAAACTTTCTCTCCTGAAGATAGTAAAGGCTGAAGGAGGTGACTGTTTCTTCAAATCAAAGACAGCAATGCAAAACTTCAAGGAACACATTTTAAAAATCAAGTAAACATGAAACCAACAAGGGAACACAATAATATACTAGTAACCAACCCTGAATAAATGGACAACTATGAATTGCCTGACAAACAATTTAAAATAATAATTTTGAGGAAGTTCAACAAACAGCAGGAGAACACAGATAGACAACTCAATGAAATCTGAAAAACAAACCATGAACAAAATTATAAGTTCAATACAGAGAAATTATTTTTTAAAAAAATTCTGAAGCTGAGAATACAATGAATGAATTAAAGAAGGCAATAGAGTATGTCAACAGCAGACTTCATCAAGCAGAAGAAAGAATCTGTGAAATTAAAGAAAGATCATTTGAAAATATCCAATCAGGGGAGAAAAAAGAATGAAAAGGAATGAAGAAAATCAATGGGATTTATTGATGGTGTTATCAGGAGAGCTAATATTTGCATTATAATATACCAGAAGGAAGGGAGAGAGAAAAAGGAGCACAAGCTAATTTAAAGAAACAATGGCTGAAAACTTTCTAAATCTGTAGGGAAATATGGACATTTAGGTATATGAAGTTCAAAAGTCTACAATCAGATACAACCCAAGAAAGACTTCACCAAGACATATTATAATCAAACAGTCAAAATCAAAGACAAAGAGAAAATTGTGAAAGCAGCAAGAAAAAAGAGGTTTCTCACACACAAGAGAACCACCATAAGACTATGACCAGATTTCTCAGTAGAAACTTTGCAAGCCTGGAGGGCATGAGATGATATAGCCTAAGTGCTAAAAGAAAAAAAAAATAAATGAACTGTCAACTAAGAAAACTTTACCCAGCGAATCTGTTTTTTTTTTAAAATGAAGGAAAGAAAAAGACTTTCCTAGACAAAGCTGAGAGAGTTCATCATCACTAAACCTAACAAGAAATGCTAAAGGGAGGTTTTCAAGCTGAAATAAAAGGATACTAATTACAATATGAGAGTATAAAACTCACTGGTAAAAGTAAGTATATAGTCGAATTTAGAATATTCTAATACAGGTTGAGTATCCCTTATCCAAAATGCTTGGGATCAAAGTGCTTAAGATTTCAGATTTTGGAATACTTGTATATACAGAATGAGATAACTTAGCAATAGGACCCAAGTCTAAACACAAAATTCATTTATGTTTCACATATATCTTTACATGTAGCCTAAAGGTAATTTTGTACAACATTTTAAATAATTTTGTGCATGAAACAAAGCTTGTCTACATTGAACCAATCAGAAAGTAAAGGTGTCACTACCTCAGCCACCCATGTAGAGAATCTGTAGTTGTTTGTTGTCAACATCATTCCTGACTCTGAATTTATATGCTACCGATAAGCAATCATTTTCTTGTGTTTATTCACACATCAGTACTTAACAGTAAAAAATATGACATACAATTAATATAGTAAAAAAAAATAGTATGTTCTGGGTAGTTAAGCAGCACAGAATATCTACAGAATATAATCACCAGAATATCTACATCACCTGTTCAACATAGCAATAACAAACAGTGGAAGGCTTTTATTTTTCTCCGCTACAATGCTGTGTTTTGATTAAAAGGTTAACTGCCTTGGGGACCCTAAATAAAGTTGTTGTGCATCTGCAGTTTGATTGTGACACATTACATGGGGTCAGGTGTGGAATTTTCCACTTCTGGGGTCAAGTTGGTGCTCAAAAGTTTTGGAGTTTGAGCATTTTGGAATTCAGATGTTTAGGTTAGGAACGCACAATCTGTGCTGTAATGATGATTTGTAAATTATTTATAACTCTAGTATAAAGGTTAAAAAACAAAAACTATTAAAAGTACAGCTGCAATCATTCATTTGTAGATACAGAAATAAGAGGATATAAATTGAGACATTAAAAATATAAAGGAGAGTAAAAGTGTAGAGTTTTATACATTATTGAAGTTAAGCTATTATCAACTTAAAATAGACTATTATAAGCGAAGATGTTTTATGTAAGCCTCATGGTAATTACAAAGTAAAAACCTATAGTGGATACACAAAAGAAAACAGAAAGGATTCAAAAGATACGACAGCAAATCATCGCATCACAAAGGAAGACAGCAAGACAGGAAGAAAGGAGCAAAGAATCTGAAAAACAGCCAGAAAACAATTAATAAAATGCCAATATTTATTCTTTATTTGTCAATAATTACCTTGAATATAGATGGATTAAATTCTCCTATTTACTGCCATTCTGGAATTTTTTTTTTTTTTTTTTTGTAAGGAATTCTTGCACCCTAGAACCTGACAGTCTGTACTTTGAAGACTCAAACCAGAGTTTGATATGCAGAAAGATAGGAAAGTCAACATTTAAACCAAAAGAAAAAAAGTCTTGACTAAAAAGTCAAGAAAAATTTATCTACTTCAAGGGCACCACTTGGGGGGAATCTAGCTTCCAATTGGACCCTTTACACTTGTTTTTCATCTGATAAAGCTCCAAGTGCTTTGCCAAGACTAGTTCACCTGCCAGATATTCAGCAGGCTGGCAAAGGCCAGACATTCTCAAGAAGTAGAAGAGGTGATGAAAATTAAACAGCATGCAAAGCCTGTTTTCCTGCATACTTCTCTTACAATAGACTTTAAAAAAACAAAAAAATGAAAAATAATTACTAAACGCTATCACAGTATATTTTGCTGAGTCACTGAATTAAGTTTTTTTTTTTTTTAATAGATCTATTTATTTCTAGAGGACTGTTGATTTTTAATAGAGATGTTACTATTTGAATCCAAGTGGGGTTTCTTTTGTTCACATATATATTCAAGCCTAAGGCTATGTCAAATAGCAGTTAGTTGTATGTCAAACACAAATACATTATAAAAAGGAACACAATGTTTAAGGGAACCCCGAGCCTTATCAGAGCTCTTAAGTTGAAGCAATCATGTGCTGAAGATACTGCAGAAGAGTTTTGGACTTAGGAAAAAGATGCAGATTTCATCCTGGCCCCTCTACTTAGTAGCAGTATGATTTGGACTGGTCACTTAATGTTTCTGATTTTTAATTCTATCATGTGGGAAATGAGGATAAAAATGTATTATATGTCCTTGTGTCCCTCAGGTCATTGTTGAGAGACAAAATGAGATCATGTCTGGGAAAATACTTCTAAATTATCAACTGCCTTTCTATAGAAGAGGATGGCCAAAGAAGGGTGCACTCTTTGTCTGGAATTATGCCAGAGGTCTTAAAATGCTCAGAAATGAAATCAGCCTTCTTCCCTCTCCTAAGAGACTCAGGTTTTCGGCAAGTAACTCATAAAGTTAATGCTCCACTGAAAATAAAATCTGATTTGAAGAGTGTCAGCATTTAGAAGACCCTCGGAGGCCAGGGGTTTTTTCTCTTTTACAATGCTGTGAACAACATTCACTCCTGGAAAACACTCCAATGTCTTACATCTCAAGGCTGCGAGTATTTTTTTTTCTTTTGGTTTAAATGTTGTCTTTTCTGTCTCTCCGCATATCAATTTTTTTCCCCTGCCCAAGTCACAGACTTGGTAGTAACCATCATGTTTACTGCTGTTCTTTCACATGTGGTTCTCTGAGCCTTCTGAGTACCAGAATTTCATTAAACAGAGCTACTCACAGCATAGAGATGGAATTCTGCCAGATCTGAAAAGAATAACACCAGAATTGACTTCAGAAACCATCTTCTCTGATGGTTTGCAAGATTTTTAAACAGCACATACCTTTGTAAAATGAAATCATCAGAGGAACACCATATATAAAATAAAATTAATAATAACTACTATGGCTGGAGAGGTGAAATTCTAACATATTACACAGTCTCCTGGGTTTTTTGCAGATATTAAGGATCTACTAAACTATTTGAAAACTACTCTATATACTCCCCCTTTCCAGTGCTTCAGTCCCTTCTATAGTAACCACCACTGGATTGCTCAGTCTTTCAACATTTTCAGTGGTGCCTATCCTCCTAAGAAAGGCCATCTTCATTTGGGACAGCTTTAACTGTCTATATGGAAAATGATTCTTACATTTTAATGGTCTCCTTGTAACTTCTATTTATTGTTACTAGGACAGAACTAGACTGTGCTCTATTCCATGTAAGTATTGGAGTCAATGATCATATTCCTCTACAAACTTATTTTTTTAAAAAACTAAATATTCCCTGATTTTTTCAACTTTCTCACAATGTGAGAATACGTGGGCCTAATCTCTTTATTCTAATTTCTTTCCTTTGAACTTGCTTCACTTTGTCAATGTCAGTTTTAATTCGTGTGCCTAGAACTGTAAAAAGTAATCCCTGTGTTGACTGTCATCATCAACTCTCACTTTGAACATTCTGCCCCTGTTAATTTGGCCTATAATTGAATTTGATTCAGGGAAAACTTGTCGGAGCATAGCCAACTAAATCCTCAATATCATCCTTGAATATGCTACTGCAGAACCACATCTCCCATATTACAAACTTTTAAAATTGTTTTAATGACTTCATGTGGTCATTTTCCTTTGCTGTGGCTTTTAAAGTCACGTGGTTCTATTAGAAAGATTTCTAGGTCTCTTGTCATTTCTAGAATCTGGTTTGTTGGATTTGGCGAATCAATATCTGTATATTTGTTCACTTTTTATTCTGTCAGTCGCAGACATGACATCTGCTTAATAATTTCCCACGGATCTTTATTGATATATATTTTGTTGGGAAATAATTTATCATTTTAGATCCAGACTATATCTGACATAAAGAACTTTCCTACTATAGAATTTTTGAGATTTGGTGAGGGCTAACTAGAAGGTTGAAAGGATAGGAAAGCTGCTGGGTTTATCGGGTTACCTGCCAATGGTCCTGTAAGTCTGTAATTTCAAAAATCGACCCCAAAACAAGGGATTGTATCCACTGTTAGATGGATGAAGTTTTAAGCATCAGAAGATCAGTCTGAATTTTCATTATTCCCTAGAAATGTTCTCAACTTTGTGGGTTTCAGCCAGGTACTTTGCCTTCCTTGAACATATTTTCATGTGGTTTTATAATATTTATTCAACATTATTTTCCATTAGTTCTCTAATTTTAATTGTTGGTAAGCATTTCAGTGTGTAGCTGTTACATGGTGCAGAACTGATTTATCCATGTTAATGTCTGAGGAGACCATGGCCCATTTTATTTGCTGCGTGGTCAGCCCTGGTATTCATGGCAGGTTTTCTGAATATTTCTGATGAAGTCTTTAAGTACATGTAATTCTGAAAACACATTCCCATTCAGTAAGACTTATACAGGATGGTAAGCCTAACATGGCAAAAGGTTTCTAAAAAATTCCATAAACATTAAGCATATTTATGTCATAGCATTAAGTTTGGTCAATTTGAAACTTACTGTATTGTAGTATAAGAGGCATTTTGTTTGCTTGTGTTTACTTTCCCAAGAGTAAATGCGTTTTGGTTAACCACAATGGCAAACTTAGTCAAGACATTTATGTCAACAAATCCTACTGCTTAACAAAGTCACATTCTTAGTTTCTGGGACAGCAGACTGGATTCTAAGTAATAAGGTGTTTATAAGGTGTGCTGTAAATCCGGGACTATAAACATGTCTACTTTTCTGTTAAACCTGCTGCTGTGCATGAGGTACAATAAGCTCTCTTTTCAATTTTATGGTGGCCGGTATGTTGGCTTGCCAGGCTTGATTGCTGTTGATTCTACTGTTCCCAAAGCCTCCTGCCAAGCTCTTGACCCAAGTCACGCTCCCTGGTGATGTCATAATGCTGCTAAGAATTTGCTCATTCACTGTACCTGCAGGGATGCCCCAAGAGTCACATACCTTCCCTGTTAGTCACTCGTTGGAGAATAACACCTTGAAATGAGCAGGGCCTCTCCTTCCCCTGATTTCAAAGCCATTGCATTTTGAGAATTTTCATAATAAGTTTATAGATATAATAAGAGGACTATTACCTTTATGGAAATTATTTTTAATTTGTTTTTTCTCAAAAATAACAGTGTTAATTTTGTTTTGACCAAAAATATTTTCTCTGCATTCATAAGCAAAATTTATTTCAGTTAAACACATATTTATAAAACACAGTGCCTGGTATTTGAGATCATCACCATTGTTATGTATGCCAGATATCTGGAGGAAAAGAAGAGAAAGTGGTCATAGATCTGAATATTTAAATTACATGATGTTGAATACATCTATTTGGAAAAATCTTATTAATTCTAAATTCTTTACTTTTTGCCCAAATATTAGGCATTTATATAGATATAGCTTGTATCTTGCTTTACTTTACAATTTAATTCCCCCTACCAAATTGCTCAAACCATGCTTCGCCAAAGATTCTATGAGTTAGACCAAATATAAAAACAAAAACAAACAAAAAGCCCCAACAAAAATTATTTAAGGCTGGGATCAGTGGCTAATGCCTTTAATCCTAGCACTTGGAGAGGCCAAGGTGGGAATATCTATTGAGCCCATGAGTTCAAGACCAGCCTAGGCAATATAGTAAGACCCCCATCTCTACAAAAATTAAAAAGCTTACCAGGGCTCGGTGACCTTTTTTTAAAAAAAAAAAAAATTAAATAATTACAGGTTCATGCCTATAATCCCAGCACTTTGGGAGGCCAAGACAGAAGAATCCCTTGAGCCCCAGAGTTTGAGACGACCCTGGGCAACATGGTAAGACCATGTCCCTACAAATAATTTTTTAAAAATTAGCTGGGATGGCAGCAGGCACCTATAGTACCACCTACTTGGGAGGCTAAGGCAGGAGGATTGCCTGACCCCAGGCGTTTGAGACTGCAGTGAGCCATGATTATGCTGCCACACTCCAGCCAGAGTGAAAGAGTGAGACTCGGTCTCAATTAAGAAAAGAAAAATAGCCAGGCATGGTGGTGGATATCTGTTGTCCCAGCTACTCAGGAGGCTGAGGCAGGAGGATTGCTTGAGCCCAGAAGGTCAAGGCTGCAGTGAGCTGTGATTGTACCACTTCACTCAAGTCTGGGTGACACAGCAAATCTCTATCTCAAAAAAATTATTTAAAACATACTGGTTGTGAGCTCAATGCAAAACAAATACTTCATATACTTATATAATTTTTGTTTCTCTACCAAGATAATGTTGGTGTTTTAACCAGATATGAATAATGGCCCAAATACAAATGACTAAAAACCACAAGTTAATTTTTCATAGACTATAAAATATTTGGAGCTAACATTTTGACTTTTGATATATCAGCATTTTTCCTCTGACATGTTACACTGAAAAAAAGAGTTTTTATGCACCGCATGTTCTCACTCATACGTGGGAAATGAATAATGAGATCACTTGGACACAGGAAGGGGAACATCACACACCAGGGCCTATTGTGGGGAGGGGGAAAAGGGGAGGGATAGCATTAGGAGATATACCAAATGTAAATGATGAGTTAATGGGTGCAGCACACCAACATGGCAGATGTATACATATGTAACAAACCTGCACGTTGTGCACATGTACCCTAGAACTTAAAGTATGATAAAAATAAAAAAATTTTAAAAAAAGAGTTTTTATGTAGAAGATTTTCTTCTTCTATCTTCGGAGAAAATTCCATCAGAAACTAAAATTTTTATCCAAAGACTTAGAGACTACTTCTGAGCAGTTTTTTGAGTTATTGTGTCTATGATTACATCTACATTTGATATTTAATTTTGAAATTAACATAAATTAGCCAAAAACCATTTCCTTAAACTGGTTTACAAACTTGAGCAATATAAGACATTTTGCAAAAGGAAAAAGTTTTTATTGATCTCCCGGTGTTATAATACTTTTATCATGTTGTTAAACCTGTTGCTCTTATATGATAAAACCTAAACAAATGTATAAAGCAAAAATAAAGTCATAAAATTTATAGAATTCACATTAGCAATATTAATTTAATGTGACTTATGTGGTTGCTTTAATTATATGAAATTACTATAGTAATTGCACTATGAATATGATAATATTTTCAGTATCACTGGACTATAAGCTTCACGAAGACAGAGACCATGTCTGGTTTTCCTTACCATTGTGAGATCTTAGGAGGACAAAATGAATTAATGGTCCTTATTTATATAAGCAACTTTTAAAATATTGAGCAGGCCAAAATGTACAACACCTTACATTGAAAACTACAAAACATCATTGGGAGGAGTTAATAGAAGCTAAATAAATGGAAAGATATACCATGTTTATGGATGGTAAGACAATATGTAAGCATGTTAATTTCCCCCAGATTAATCTATCAATTCAGTGTAATCCTACTCAGAGTCCCATTTTGAAGAAATTAATAAGTTAATTCTAAAATTCATATGGAAATGCAAAGGCCAATGAGTAGACAAGGAAATATTTTAAAAGAATTAATTTTAAAACTAAAGGCTTTACTAGCATATATTAAGATCCATTATAAACCATACTAATTAGAAATTTATGGTAATGATGAAATTACAGTCAATTTGAGAATTGAAACAGAACATAAAGTCCATAAACAAAGTAACAGATGTACATTTACCTGATTTACAACAAAGTGACACTGCAGTGAAGTGCAGAAAGAATGGTCTTTTTAATAAGTAATGCTAGGTCAATTAAATATCCATATGAAAAAAAATGTTTTTGCCCCCCTGATTCACTCCATTGTCAACAAAAAGAGTCAAACTCTAAAATATTTAAAGAGATTTGTTCTGAGCCAAATATGAGTGATCAGTGGCCCATAACACAGCTCTCAGAAGATCCTGAGAACATGTGCCCAAGGTGGTGAGGCCACCACTTGGTTTTATAGATTTTATGGAGACATAAAGTGTCCGTTGCTATGTGTAAGATGTACATTGGTTTGGTCTGGAAAACCAGAATAACTGGAAGTGGGAGCTTAAAAGTCATAAGAGGATTCAAAGATTTTCTGATTGGCAAATGGTTGAAAGAGATACTATTAATAGAAAATAATGTCTGGGTTACAATAAGGCAGTATGGAGACCAAGGTTTCATCCTGCAGATAAAGCTTCCATGTAGCAGGCTTCAGAGATAACAGATTGTAAATGTTTCTTACCACACTTAAAGAATCAGTTCTATCAGTAATTCCAAAAGGGAAAAGAATATAGTGAGGGATGTTCATTACTCCATTCCCATCATGGCCTGACCTTGTTTTTCACATTATTTTGGAATGCCCTTGACCAAGAGAAGGGGTCCATTCAGATGATTGGGAGGTCTTTGAATTTTATTTTTTGTTTACACCATATACAAAATTCAATCTAGATTGATTGCAGACCTAAATGTAAAATGTAAACCAAAACATTTAAAGTAAAAATAAAGGAAATACCTTTGGGTCTGAAATAGCCAAAGAGTGCTTAAACAGGACACCAAAAAACACAAATAATTTTTTAAATGATTATCTACAGATCTATAATAAAGCAAAAAACAACATAATAAAAATATAGTGACTTCTGCTGCTATAGTAGATTAAATAATAGGAAGAGATTTACCCTACCATCTGAAATTTTTAAATACAGGAAAAATATATTAAATTACCATTTTCAAGACATTAGAATTCAGGGAACAAAGGGCAATGTGATCTCTGAAAGGTGGGGAACAAATGAGATGAGCCCTTTTGTCACCCTAGCTCAATCTCTTGAGAGTTTGCAGTCTAAAGTGCAAGGAGGGGGATCGCAGGTGAAGCCCAGCACACCTCCTGACTTGAAGAGACAGAGCTAACTGTCTGGCAAGACAAAGGAGGGTTGAATTTACCACACAGATTATTAGAGAGAGCTGCACAGAAAAATCATTGTAAAGATAAGTACTTAACTGTATATTGATTGGTACATACATATAAGGAAACCACTTCTTACCAGGAAAAAAATAACAAGGTCAGAATAATGCCTGTTTGCACTAGCCAGAATGGTAAACCTGATCATTAACAGGACATGGGAAATAACTAAAAATGAAATTTCTTCAGTAAGGGGAGATTAGTCCTAGACTAAATGCCCCACTGATTCTACCTAACAACTTTCAAAAAGTGAACCCAAAAGGGTTAGTTTATGAGCGACTTAACTACATCCCAGGACATAGTTTAAGAATAGTCATTGAAATACAAAAATATCCAGAGCACAAAGAGGGTTAAACCACAATGTTTGGCATTCAATTAAAGATTACAAGGCATACAGGTGGTAACTCAAGCTTGTAATCCCAGCACTTTGGGAGGTCAAGGCAGGTGGATCACCTGAGGTCAGGAGTTCAAGACCAGCTTGGCCAACATGCAGAAACCCTTTCTCTACTAAAAATACAAAAACTAGTCGGGCGTGATGGCACACACCCGTAATTCCAGCTACTCAGGAAGCTGAGACACCAGAATTGCTTGAACCCGGGAGGCAGAAGTTACGGTGAGCTGAGATCATACCACTGCACTCCTCTCTGGGCAACAGAGTGAGACTCTGTCTCCAAAGGAAAAAAAAAAAAGAGAGATTACAAAGCAAACAAAGAAGCAAGAAAATATATCTCACACCAGCACAAAAATCAACCAACTGACACCAACTAGCAGTGACACAGATGTTAGACTTAGCATATGGGGCATTAATATAGTTATTGTTATAACTATATGTTTTCAAAAAATTAATCAGAGGTGAAAGTTGCTTAAAAAAATAAAATCAAATATTGAGAGATATATTTTAGTAGGAAAAAAATGAATGAAGTTGAAGGCAAAATAATGGAAACTATCCAAATGAAACACAGATAAATTTTTTAAAATTTTAATAAAGAGAGCATCAGCGAGATGTAGGACAAGTTCAAGCAGGCTGATATATGTATAACTAGGGTCCCCAAAGGAAGGTGGATAAGGCGCAAAAGATAGTTGAAGAAATAATGAGAAACTATAAACCCATGGATCAAAAAAATCTATAAACCCCAAGTCCAAGATACATGAAGAAAACTATACCAAGACAAATAATAATCAAATTGCTTAAAACCATTGAGAAAAATTCTGGTAAAGAAAAACTCCTAAGTGCAATCAGAGAAAAAAAAATAACACGTTATATGTAGAGGAACATGGAAAAGGATGTCGACAAGTTTCTCAGTGGGAAAAAGTACAAGTAAAAAGATGGTAGAGCTGCATCTTTAAAGTACTGAAAGGAAAAAAAATCAAGCTACAAATTTATACCCAGCAAAACTATCTTTTAAAATAAATATTCATCACAACAGAACTTCAGATAATAGAAAATGATACTGGATAGAAATCTGGAGTTACACAAAGGAATGAAGATCATCAGAAATAGAAATGACATGGTAAATATATAATATTTGTTTAATTTTAATATCTTCTTAAGCACAATGATAACAATGTATTGTGGGATATATACATACAACAAATAAGATGTGTAACAAAAATAGCATTTAAGCCAGAAGGAGAGAAACGAATGTGTACTATTGAATGTTATATGTGAAATGATATAATCCCACTGGAAGGTAGATTGCAGTAGTTTAAAGATGTATGCTATAAACCCTAAAGCAACTACTAATATGATGAATCAGTTACAGCTAATGACCCAACAAGAGATAAAATTGAATTATCAAAACTTCAATAAAAACAGTGAATTAAAAGGCAAAGACTCAAGTCATACAAAGTATGCTCTCTGACCACAATTGAAATAAAGTAGATATAAATAAAAGAAAGAGATCCAGAAAATCCTCTAATATTTAGAACCTAGTAACACCATTATTTGACCCATGAATCAGAAAAGAAATCAAAAGAGAAATTAAATAGTATTTTGAACTCAATAGCAATAAAAAATACAACTATGGCATGTAGCTAAAGCATCTATTTAGAGAGGGAATTTATGGCACTAAATGTCCATAGTAGAATGTAAGAAAGCTCCCAAATCAATAACCTCAGTTTTCACCTTAAAAAACTAGAAAAGGAACCTACTAAAGCTAAACAAAAGAAAGGAATAATAAAGATTAGAATAGAAATGAATTAAGAGAAAAACAATAGAGAATATCAATGAAATAAAAAGCTGGTTCTATGAGAAGACCAATAAAATTAATAAAAAACTTTAGCCAGACTGACCAGGATAAAAGAAAGAAGTCACAAATTACCAACTCGGATAATGAGTGGCTATATCACTACAGATTCAGACTCTATAGACATTAAAAATGTAAAGGAATATGAACAACTTTATGTCAATGAATTATACACATAGATGAAATAGGCAAATTATCTGAAAGCTCAAACTACCAAAGCTTAAGTAAGAAAAAACAGACAATAGGCCGGGCGCGGTGGCTCAAGCCTGTAATCCCAGCACTTTGGGAGGCCGAGACGGGCGGATCACGAGGTCAGGAGATCAAGACCATCCTGGCTAACACGGTGAAACCCCGTCTCTACTAAAAAATACAAAAAACTAGCCGGGCGAGGTGGCGGGCGCCTGTAGTCCCAGCTACACGGGAGGCTGAGGCAGGAGAATGGCGTGAACCCGGGAGGCGGAGCTTGCAGTGAGCCGAGATCCGGCCACTGCACTCCAGCCCAGGCGACAGAGCGAGACTCCGTCTCAAAAAAAAAAAAAAAAGAAAAAAAGAAAAAACAGACAATCTGAGTAGCTCTATTAAGGAAATTGAATATGTAGTTAAAAACCTTCCAAAAAAAAAAAAAAAATCCAAGCTCCAAAGACTTCACTAGAGAATTCAACCAAACTTTTATGGAAGAAATAATAGCAGTTCCACACTAACTCTTTTGAAAACATTCAGAAAAGGAAATATTTCCTAAATCGTTCTATGAAGCTAGCATTGTCATAATACCAAAACCAAATAAGACATTATAACAATGAAACTTCATTACAACAAAATGAAAATGATGTTTTAACATACGCAACATATGCAATATCACTCACATACATAGATTCACATATTGTTAACAATTCCTTGTAAGTTGATAGCAATTTATTGTGAGTGCAATAAGAGAAAAAAAATCATCCACATTGAAAAGTAGAAGTAAAATTGTCTCTGCTTGCTGAAAATTATTATCTATATAGATAGTCCAATGTAATCTACAGAAACCTACTAGAACTAGTAAATTAATTTAATGAGATTGCTGGATACACAATCAATATATAAATATCAATTGTACTTCTATATACTAGTCATGAACAATTTGAAGTTTAAATTTAAAGGTTGCTGTTTATAACAATATAACCATACAAAATATTTAGGTATAAACCTAACCAATATTAGGCAAGATTTGTATGCTGAAACTTTAAAACATTGTCATGAGAATTGAAAACCTAAATAGGAAACCTAAATATATTTTGTTCATGAGTCTAAAGATTGTTACCATATCAGTTAAGGTGTGTTAAGTTATCAGTTTTTTCAAATTAATCTATATATTCAAAGCAATCTCAATCAAAAACCAGCAGGCTTTTTGTAAAATTGATAAGCTGATTCTAAAATTCATACAGAAATGCAAAGGATCCAGAGTAGTCAAAAACTACTTTGAAAACAGTTGAAGTTCCAATACCAGCTGATTTTAATAATAAATATTTAAATACCCAAATCAGTCAAGGACACAACAACAACAACAAAAATCTAGAAGCCAATATCCCTGAAAACAGATGCAAATTATCCTCAACAAAATACTAGCAAACTGAATCCAACAGCACATCAAAGAGAGAATACATCACAGTCAAGCAGGTTTTATTCCAGAGATGAAATGATGTTTCAACATACACAAATCAATAGACATGATTCACCACATAAACAGAACTAAAAACAAAAACCATATGATCATCTCAATATACACATAAAAGACATTCAGTAAAATCCAACATCCCTTCATGATAAAAGCCCTCAACAAACTAGGCATCAAAGAAACATACCTGAAAATAATAAGAGCCATACATGACAAGCCCATAACTAACATCATACTGAATGGGGGAAAGTTGAAAACATCCCCCCTAAGAACTGGACCAAGACAAGGGTGTCCATTCTCACCACCCCTATTCAACATAGTACTGGAAGTCCTAGCCAGAACAATCAGGCAAGAGAAACAAATAAAAAGCGTCCAAGTTAGAAAAGAGAAAGTTACCTCTGTCTACTGATAACATGATCATATACCTAGAAAACCCTAAAGATTATTCCATAAGACCCTAAATTTGATAAATGACTTCAGTCGAGTTTCTGGATACAAAATCAATGCACAAAAATCAGTAGTATGTCTCTACACCAAAAGCATTCAAGCTGAGAATGAAATCAATGCAATACCATTTATAATAGCCACAAAAAAATAAAATGCCTAGGAATACATTTAACCAAGGAGGTGAAAGATCTCTACAAGGAGAACTACAAAACACTGCTGAAAGAAATCATAGATGACACAAACAAGTGGAAAAACATCCCATGCTCATGGATTGGAAGAATCAATATTGTTAAAATATCCATACTGCCCAAAGCAATCTACAGAATCAATGCAATTTCTATAAAATTACCAGTATCATTTTTCACAGAATTAGAAACAATCCTAAAGTTCATATGGAACCAAAAAAGAGCCCAAATAGCCAAAGCAATTCTAAGCAAAAAGAACAATCTGGAGACATCAAATTGCCTGACTTCAAATTATACTACAAGGCCATAGTAACTAAAACAGCATGGTACTGGAACAAAAACATAGACATGGATCAGAATAGAGAACCCCAGAAATAAAGCTATATGCCTACACACCTCAACCACGTCAACAAAAATAAGCAATGGGGGAAAGAACACCCTATTCAATAAATGGTGCTATGAAAATTGGCTAGCCATACACAGAAGAATGAAACTGGATCCCTATCTCTTACTGTATAAAAAAATTAACCTAAGATGAATTAAAGACTTAAATGTAAGATATGAAACTATTAAAAATCCTACAAGAAAATCTAGGAAAACTCTTCTGGACATTGGCCTAGACAAATAATTTATTATGAAGCCCCCAAAAGCAAATGCAACAAAAACAAAAATAGACAAAAGGGTCTTACTTAAACCCAAAAGCTTCTGCACAGCAAAAGAAATAATCAGCAGAGTAAAAGATGACCTACAGAATGGGAAAAAATATTTGCAAATTATGACTCTGACAAAGAACTAGTATCCAGAATCTACAAGGAACTCAAAACACTCAACAACAACAAAAAAAAACCCCATTAAAACTGGGCAAAGGACACGAATATACATTTCTTAAAAGACAAAATCCAGGCAACCAACAAACGCAAAAATGTTCAACATCACTAATCATCAGAGAAATGCAAATTATAACCACAACGAGATATCATCTTACACCAATCAGAATAGCTATTATTCCAGAGTCAAAAAAACAACAGATGTTGGCATGGATGTGGAGAAAAGGGAATGCTTGTACACTGTTGGTAGGGCTGTAAATTAATTCAACCTCTGTGGAAAACAATATGGATATTTCTCAAAAATAGTTCTCAAAAGACTAAAAATAGAACTACCATTTGACCCGGGAACCCCCCCTGCTAGGCATCTACCCAAAGGGGGAAAAAAATCATTATACAAAGAGACCTGCACTAGTGTGACCAAATCTAAAAAGTATATAATTACAATTCACAAAAGCAAATCATAGAACCAACCGAAGTGTCCATCGACAGTCGACTGGAAAAAGAAAATGTGTGAGATATATATATATATACACCATGTAATACCACATAGTACCATATAAAATATCCATACTGCCCAAAGCAATCTACAGAATCAACGCAATCTCTATCAAATTACCAATGTCATTGGTTTAAAAAAAATGAAATCATATCCTTTGCAGCAACATGGATGGAGCTGAAGGCCATTATTCTAAGTGAACTAACTCAGAAACAGAAAATCAATACTCCATGTTCTCACTTATAAGTGGGAGCTCAGCAATGGGTACACATGGACATAAAGATGGGAATAGACACTGGGGACTTCAAAATGGGGGAGGGTTGGTGAGAGACAAGAGTTGAAAAATTACACATTGGGTACAGGGTTCACTATTTGAGTAATGGGTACTCTAGAAACCCAATCCCCACCAATATGCAATATTCCCATGTAACAAACATGCACAATACAGTTGAATCTAAAATATAATTAAAATAATAATAATAATAGATATTTCATTAATAAATGATGGATATATTAATAAATGTAATAAAACTGCAATAATTGAGACACTTGTAGTGTTGGCATCAAGATATTAATAGATAAATTGATCTAGACCAATGAAAGAGAATAGAGAGTTTAGAAATAGATCATACATTTGGACAACTGTTTAGCTTTGGGAGGAAAAAACCTAGATGACCTAAAGCGTGATGATGACTTTTTAGATATAACACCAAATCCATGACTGATCAAAGGAATTATTGAAGAGCTAGACTTTATTAAAAGTAAAATGTTCTTCTCTGCAAAAGACACTGTCAAGAGAATAACAAGTCATTGACCTGGAGAAAATATTTGTGAAAGATACATCTGATAAAGAGCTGGTATCCAAAATACACCAAAGTAACTGTCCTCGTTCATTTGTATTGCTATAAAGGAATGCTTGAGACTGGGTAATTTATGAACTAAAATGTTTGTTTGGCTTGCATTTCTGCAGGCTGTACATACTGCAAAGCATGGCACCAACATCTGCTTCTGCTGAGAATCTCAGGCTACTTTCACTCATGGCAGAAGACCAAAGGGAGCCAGCATGGGCAGAGATCACATGCTGAAAGAGGAAGCAAGAGAGAAGAGGGGAGGTGCCAGAGTCTTTTTAACAACCAGCACTCATGACAACTAATAGAGCAAGAACTCACTCATTACCGCGAGGACAGCACCAGGACATTCATGAGAGATCCATCCTCATGAATCCAAACACTTCTCATTAGGCCCCACTTTCAACATTGGGGATCAATTCAACGTGAGATTTGGAAGGGTCAAATAAACAAAAGTATAGCACTGTTAAAGCTCAACAATAAGAAAATGAGCCTGATTTTCAAATGGGCAAAAGGCCTGAACAGACACCTTATCAAAGAAGACAAACAGATGCCAGGTAAGCATACGAAAAAATGTTCAAGGTCATATGTCATTAGGGAATTAAAAATTAAAACAAGAAGATACCACTACACACCTATTAAAATGACTTGTGTTCTGGCTGTCCAGAACACTGACAACACAAATTAGTGAAGGTGTTGAGTAACAGGAGTGCTAATTAACTGCTGGTAGGAATGCAAAATGGTATAGCCAGTTTAGAAGACACTTTGTTGATTTCTTAAAAAGTAAAAAAAAAAAAAACAAAAAAAAACCTAAACATTCTTTTATGTTACAAACCAGCCATTGCACTTCTTGGTATTTACCATAATGAGTTGAAAACTTCAGTTCACACAAAAACATGCACACCAATGTGTATAGTGTTTTATTCATAATTGCCCAAACTTAGACACAACCACAATGTCCTTCAGTACATGAATGGATAAATAATAAATAAATAAACTTTAGTACATCTGGGATATGGGATATTATTCAGCAGTAAAAGAAACGAGCTATAAAGACATGGAGGAAACTAAATGCCAATCTGAAAAGGCTACATACTGCATGGTACCAACCATATGACATTCTAGAAAAGGCAAAACTGTGGAGACAGTAAAAGGATCAGTGATTGCCTCGAGTTAGGGCAGAAAGAAGGAAGAATAAGCAGAGTACAGTGGATTTTTAGGGTAGTGAAACTACTCTGCATGATACCATAATGGTGGATACATATCATTATCCATTTGTCAATAGCCATAGAATGTACAACACCAAAGTGAACTCTAATGTAAACTATGGACACTGGATGATAATGAGGTATCAATGCAGGTTCATTGATTATAATAAATATACCACTCTAGTGTGGAATTCTGATAGTGTGAGAAGCTATGCATAATTATGGTAAGGAAGTTATGGAAAATCTCTGTACCTTCTACTAGATTTTTCTGTTAACCTAAAACTGCACCAAAAAATAAAGTTTGTCTTTAAAAAATACCAAGGATAGATTATAAAACATATTACATTGAACCTCTACTATATGGGAAAGAAGTAAAATAATTATAAATACAAAATGACAAATAGATGGTATATATCCTAAGCACTCATATGCTAGTTGGGAAGATGAGGCACAGTAAAAATAGATCAAATAGCTAGCCCAGCTTTACCTTCTCTCTTTCCTGGTCGCCACCAAGACCTTCTCTGGGTATGTGACATTTATTAGCAACACACAACTTAGAATTTTATTCAATAACCTCTAAAACACATAGAATTACTAAAGGGAATATGACCAAAGGGATTGAAAACTCAAAAGACTGCAGGGGCCAGGCAGGTTACAGAAATTAGTAAAGCAGTCTATACTACTATCAGATAGTAGGAAATTATGGGAGTGGGTGGAATGAGAGAAAACCGGTCAAACTGGAGCATGCATACTGCCTAAAAGAACTCAAATTCATAGGAAAAGCCAAATCATGCTGAAACAAAACAAATTTTGTAAAAACTCATGCCTACTGAACAAAGTCAATCTTTGCCAGATGTGATCTTTGTCCTAAACTACATTCCTTAAAGGCTAGGCCACCAATCTTACTGAACACTTTCTTGCTTTGGGAAGAACTAGTGGAATAAATAAAACACATAAGAAGTTAAAGCCTAATAAGTGCTTGAGTTCAAGCCCTCATGATTTTAGAGCTGGAAAAGCCCAGTGCTAACCTGTAGGGAAAGAATGGGTAGGAATTAGATCAAAGGCAGGGGAGAAGACCTCAGGTCCTTTTTTTTTTTTTTTTTTTTTTTTAAATTCCTCACCAAGCATCCAGTGAACCATCCAAGAAGGACCCAGTACTAAAAATCTTACTACCTAGGAAATCACCCTTGCCCCAAAAAGTGAATTAGCAGGAGTACTCCTATGCCTTCTCCCTGGGAGGTTAATGGACTTTTTCACAGAAAAAAAAATTGAATTGCCTCCAATTCTCAATTCACTTGGAAAATGCTCTGACCACATGATACCTCATCTTGGCAACTACCACAAGACCTAGAAGCAAACTCTATGGGTTTGCTGTTTACTAGGAACGAGGAGGCACAGGAAGATTCTTCATTACTCCTGAGGTCATTAGACGTATCAGAAAATGCGTGCAAGGTGGGCAGGGAAGGAAAAGGAATGGAATGTACTATAAGAGGAAAGTGAAAACAAGGACCTAGATTTGGGAAGAAATAAGCTCTGTTGTGTCCTTCCTAAAGTAGATTTTTTTTAGTTACAATCCTTTCATCTTTCCTGCCATCTGCTCCCTCTATGCCTGCCTACTCCCAAACCCCTTCAACACTCAGACCAGGCAGTGGGAGCCTGGGAATGAGGAGCAAAAGGGAGAGAGGGACTCAATTGCTATACAAATAAGGCAAATCATTTAGTATAATGAGTATAAATTTTGCATTCAATTCCCTGCTAAAGCTGTTTGGTGTACCTGTGGGTACCCGCCTCCCCATCTCTGGCATGCAGCTAATGTAAATCCATGCCCATATGACTTACAGGAGGAATCATTGCTTGTTCCTCTCCTGTAGACTTTCAAGTAAACATCATTTCACATTGGCTTCAACAAACAATGCTTTTTCTGGATACCAAAGGGAATGGATACACATTCATATTAGATTTGACTAAGAGTCTAATCTCCTAGTCAAGGTTCTCTTTGTCTTAAGGCCAGATGATATAAAAGCAGAGACTTTGAGCTTATTTCAGCTGCTTTATTATTTCTTCCTCCCACTACTCTAGGCTTTGAGAACAGAAAGTAGATGGAGGAGAAAAGGAAAAAGGTATGTGAAGCTAGACTGGTGCTGGCTGGCTTGCATTTGGAAAAGGCATCTTCTCAAACAGTTGTATAGGGCCGGCCAGCTGTGGGCTCATTGGCAAGGGAGAATCAGGCAGCTGAGATACTTCTCATGAAACTCCAAACAGAGCTGAAAGTTTTCTGAGGAACTGCTCCATTTCAGGGCAGCTGACTTGACTCTTTTATCTACTTAAGTGGTTACAACCATGATGTATGATAGTGACAGCCAGAAACCTGGACTATAGCTCCCAGCTGTTGGGCACCTCTCCCATTTTGGGAGTCCTATCCTGTATGCCCAGGACCATCTGCCATAATAAATGGTTTATACTTAGTATACTGCTCTAGATATTTTAAACATGGAATTTAGATAGAGGTTGGGTTACACAGGCGATGAAAGAGCTGAGAAGCTAAACAGAGATGAAGCAACCAACCCAGAGATGATTAGCAACAGCAAGAAAGTCTATTTCAACTTTTTTTTAAAACCAGAGGTTAAAAATAAGAGGTAGGGGATGAGGCAGTATTACTGGAGCCCAGCAGACAGGGCTGCCTGGCAAAGTTTTTACCTGCAGGGGAGGGTCTGCTCTGCAGGAGCTGGGACCATGATGGGTGAGTATACCTAGCAGAAGCGAGAGTCATAGAAGAGATGAAGCTCCTGTCAGAGATGCTGCTTTGCTGCTTTTGGCAAAGAGGCGTGTGTGTGTGTGTGTGTGTGTGTGTGTGTGTGTGTGTGTGTGTGTAGAGACAGAGGTAGGAAGATGGATATATCATGATTTCTTCTTACCTCCCTTCCTCTAAGCTCCCACCAGAACTCCCATTGGCTGATCTTAGGAGAAAGTCGATTTACAAGGGATCCTGGGAAATGTAGTTCTCTGTGATGCCAGGCAAGGCCAGAGAAGGGTTAGGAATGGCTTTGAGACAAAATAAGCAAATGACTGGCCCACTTACTATTACAGATAAATTCTCCTTCAGTTGGTATCTCATCCCTCAACTTAGACTTCACCTTCGTAACACTGTTAGCTAACTTCCTTTCTTTACTCATCTTAGGTGCTTTACAAAGGTGAAATTATCATATCCTCATGATGCATGGATGGATAGATGAATGAATGGATGGATGGATGGATGGATGGATGGATGGATGGATGGATGGATGATAGATTAATATATGATTGATAGAAAGCCTCAATAAGCAACCCTTTCTTTTCAGATAATCTTCACATTCACAGCAATTCACAATCATAAATGGTATTTCCATATCTGTGCTGAACCAAAGATCAGATAAATATAAAATGTTGAAGATAAGAAGTCATTTTTTTTGAGAGAGAGCGGGAGAAAGAGGAGTGGCTCTGATGAGTGACAACTTCTCTCTAAATTGGCCGTGATATCTGAATACAATGATATAGCACAATTCTTAGCATATTTTCTGTTGAATCTATCAAATAGGATTTACTTCAAAGGATATTTACAAGCTGATGGTGGCAACCATTGCGGACTGCCCAATGTAAGCTTTAGGCATTGTAGAACTATGTTGAGTGATTCTTATCATAAAAGTTTCTTTCTTGCAGTATTTTCACCTATTAGCTACTGTTTATATATATGTCAAGGCATTTAACATGGAAAGTTGCTCCAATCAAGGAATGACTGTAAGGGTCAGTAACAACATGAAGTTATAACAGGTATGTGTCTCTACCACCTACAGGAGGGCAGAGCATGTTTGAAACAGATCGACCTACCACTTACCTGGACCTGGTACAGAAGACCATCAACTAAATAAAACTCCTCTACTGAAAACGGTGGAGGTGTTAACTTGAAAAGATCTGAGATATGTCTATTTGCTGGCATAGCATAGATGGAAATTAGAATTGGAAAATGAGAACCAAAATATTAAATAACTTAGGTCAAAAATAAGTTGATTCATAGCCAGGAGGCGTCTGAGGAGACATGATGGCTGAAGGTAATGTGGCATCCTGGATGAGATCCGGAATAGAAGAAAGACATTAGACAAAAGCTAAGAGGAGCTAAATCAAGTATGGACTTTAGTTAACAATAATGTGTCATGATTTGTTCATTAATTTTAACAAATACACCATACTAATATCAGATGTTATTTATAGATGTAACTGGATCCTGGGTGTGTGGAAATTCTCTGTACCTTGGCAATTCTTCCGTAAATCTAAAACCATTCAAAAAGAATCAAGTTCTTTCAAAATGAGTTAATGACTAATATAGAGGTAAATCAATCCTCATGATTTCCCCACAGGCAGGAGTTTTTAATTGGCTTGTATCATGGAAGCCTTTGGCAGACTGGTGAAGCATAGCTACATACAAGATGTAAGATTATAGAGGAAATACATTCTATTGAAATACAGTTATCAAAATATTGAGATCAAACAGGAAGTGTATTGAAACACAGTTATCAAAATAGTAAAATATCAAACTTGCTGCATACTAATATGTGTGTTATCATTAATGCATCAAATACATGATCTAGTGACCTATTACCTACTGTGATTTTGGAGAATGATGAGTATAAATGACAGTTCAAAATGCCTGCAAGTACTGAAATATGATATGAATTTTTTTATTTCTGTTGCTGAAATACTGCTAATTCTACTGTGGTTTGTTGCCTACATTCATAATGTAAGAAAAAGTTAAATTTCAATCAGAAGTTGTGAAAAAAACTTGTAAATTTTTCCCATTTAAGTTCATAGGCCACACTGTCCTCTATCATCTCCTGCATTCAACCCGCAGTCCAAGGGTTAAGAATCCCTGGGTTAAAGGAAGTGCTTGCACTTGCCAACTCTGTAAGGATAATAATCACTGAGGTTCCATGAAATCAGTGGTCTTCCCAGTCTTGTATTTGTGCTTCTGTCTGGACACAGAAAGATGTGTTTGGGGAAATGCCATACTGTTGTGTGTTTCTCCTTCACCCTGCACAGCCTCACCTTTCTTCCCATCTTCTCCTCCATGTTCTGATGTTTTTGGACCCCTCAAGAAGTTAGAGATGAATCAGAATGTTCAGAGACTTTTGTTATTCATAACATGAATCTAAACCTTACTGTAGTTTGTTTATACTCGCTTCCCTTCTTAATTCTCTGGGCAAAATTTCCACATGTAAGCTAGGTGCTTTATATAGGAGTGCTTTCTTTAAATTGCTCATAACCTTTTCATATATATATATATATATATATATACACACACATATATATATATATGAAGCAGTCGAAGATTCACACATATATGTATATATTTTTTGGAAATAGTGAAAAACAGCACATATTCAAATCATAATACCTAACAATTTACTTGTTTACATACTGTTAATCTGTGGTCAGTTTACACCTTATCAGTCATGGATACTTAAATGTGCCTTTGAGATGCAGCTTTCTAAATTTATCTCTGATGTCCTGTCTTCCTCCCACCAAGTTAGTAGGAAAGAGAAAACCCATGATATCCAAGCTGTATATATATCATCCAAAAAGCATAGTATTCTGCCCAGCCCAGAAATATTCAAAGACTAACAGCTTGGCAGTGCCAAGTAAAATTTTGAAGGTAAACACTTAGAGGTATTCCCCTAACGACTTTCTGCACCTCTGCATAAACTTACCTGTTGACGGTATCTGTCAGTGCCTCCCTCCCGGTAGAGCAATGTTGGCCTCACAAATCAGAATTTCTGTTTACTAAGAACTGGAGCCTGGCAACCATTCAACCACAAGAAACCTGAAAACATCTACCTGCCTAAACCAATCTTCCTTTTGACACACCAGCCGGGCGTGGCCAAGCTTGGAAACATCGCAACTAATGTTTTCTTTCTGAAAAACGTAATTAATCTACAATTGTTAAAGTCTGACAAAATGTCCTCAAGCCATCCTTTATTTTGTTTTATTATGAGCAACTTTGCATAAGCAATTTATTATCACAAAATCTGAAATTGACTAAATGAATTTATGGGAGCTGACTGGCTTGAATCTATTTGATTTTGACCATATACTTCCAGCTAATTACTAGTTCTCGGTAATGCTGTCATGTTAAAATACAGATATGTGGATTTATAAGAGCAAACTGTTTGATTTTCTTCCCCCGAGCTCAAGTAGAAATTTGCCCGGGCTTGCTGAGTACCTGCATACTTAGAAAAACTTGCTGTTTTGCTGCCTTTTTTTGTTATCCTGAGATATAAAATAATATCCTTAAGTATAATTTTTTTTTTTTTTTTACTTTTCTATGATCCAGTGCTTCAGGCATAGTAAAAGAATGCCATATTTGTAAAATCACACTTTCGTTAGATCTCCTGGGCACGTTCTGTGCCAGTGGCAAACACGCTGCTCTGCGTTGCCCCCTCCCTGGTGGTTTCAGCGTCTATAGCTGTGCATGCAAAGCGAAGTAGAGAAATGAGGTCAGTCTGAATCATTTCAGCCCCTAATCCAAAGACAGTCCACCTTTTCTCTTCTCCCAAAAGGAGAATTAGCAACTTGATCTGTATGAAGGGACTCGACTCTCCATTTTCCCTCAGATTGTCTTTGTCTACACTCGCTGGTTGTCCTCTGCGGAGCCAGAGTAGGGCTCTGTAAGGAACAGAGACTGGCCAGAGGGAATGAGCCAGAGGGTGGTACAGAAGCCAAAAGCCCGAATCAAGCGAACTTTGGGACAGACTAAAGACAGCCCCTCCAGATTTTCTACACCTCTGGAAGTTCTGGACACCCTAGACAGCATCAGGCTGTAATGAATAGGAATGTCTCATACTGAATATTTTCCTCTTATTTCTTAGAAGAAAAAAAAAAAACTATTAACAATAAACCTTTTTCCTTTGAACTGTGCTCTTTGCTTTACAATTATCCTAGGGCTGTGAGTCCTTGTCTTTCTGACCTAACCAATAAGATTGTCTTGGGACCTCCCTAGCAATGCACAGTTTTAAATTTTCCAAGTTGTGAATATTAAAAATACCACTACTCTCTAGCATCATTTTCATTTCATTAAAAATAAAAGGATATTTTAATGTCCCTCTAAAAGGTAAAGAATGGACATAACCTAAGAATGAAGAATAGTTGTTTTAGTAAGTTTAGTTCTATGGAAAACTCATCATGACTACTTTTTATTTTTTGGTTTGTTTTGGTTTATAGTTTGTTTTTTAATTTCACCACTGTCTAGCCTAACTTTCAGGAATTATTGCTTTGGAGTATAATTTGTCTAGGCCAAATTATCAGGAAATAGTGTGCAAGCCTGTGGTGGCCATAAAAGTGTGCCACTCACATCTCCTGCTGTAGGAATGTGACTGGCAGGTTCAGCCATGGCCCTCTGCACCCACAGTCAGGCTGCACTTCCCACTGGCTGCCCCCAGCCCCTGACTGCATGCAGCAGGAGGAATAAGACGCAAGGCCCCTCTGATGAGCAGCTGACTGCAGGGCTCCCCAGCGGCTGGCCAAAACCTTCCTAGGACTGAGCTGCAGGCCAAGACTCTTCCTGCTCCTCTTTTTCACAGGGGTCAGACTTGAATCTCAGGCTCAGGGTTCTCCATCCCTGCTTCAACTCTCTCCCTTTTTCCCCTTGTAGGCATTTCCCCCATCTCTTATAAGTTGAATCTATCTAGGTGGCTGCTGCTCCAAGACCTGAACAAACACAAAGTCCTTTCCCATCCAGTATTTCATTTTACTTGGGCTTCACACTGCCACTGGGAAAGTTCAAGGATATATATACCACAAACAGGAGATTTCAGCAAATATAATCCATACCAAGGCTAGGACTGGAAGCTAGACATTCCAATGCTCTTTCTAAGACCTCAACTTCCAATTATACCACACATTTCTCCTGAAGGAACCACTTCTCAATGCAAAGTATCCTGTGGGAAAAAAACATACCTAGTTTATAAGTACTCGAGAGAATTTTCCAATGACAATTTCCAAGTGATTGTTTCATCTCTCCAGGCTGGTGGTTTTCAAATGTCTTTAAGCTGTTGACTCCTTTCTTCAAGTTACATCCTTATGGATGATCAGTAGGTCACAGCAGAGGCAGGATTGACCCACAGCTGAGGTGGTTGGTGAAGGGGAGATCTAGACCTGCTGCCAACCGCTGGCCTCCTGTTTTCTCACCCCTCTCAGTGCTACTGAGATGCCCTTTCCAAGAACCCCTGAGCTCAACTAAGCATGGTGATAAAATCCCTGCTCAAATCATTGATTTGTAAATAGTATTTCACAGAGACCTGCTCAGTGAAGTCTCACCAGGAGAATGAGGGTCAAGCTACGGGCTTCTGCCTCCCAGGCTATTTCAGAGAGGGCCTCCTGGCTTTTATCTGTAAGGGTATGATTCCTCACCAGATTTCCCTTGAAGAAAGTGTCCTATAGTTTAAAAAATGTTTGAAAAGCTCCGGCTCCAGGACACTACTACAGAATGGACCTTACACAAAATGCTTTCTTTTTTCCTTACATTGCAGCCACATCTACAAGTATCTGGAACAAATGGACTAGAGCACAATCTCTGCCATTTGACTCATCCCACGGTGGTTCTGCAGAACTCCCAGGGAATTATCCATTTCAACTCTTTTATCACATATTAATTCATCCAGCTATTCAAGGAATATATGGTCAGCATCTAAAGTCACATTCTTTCAAGAGAAGGAAATATATAAATAAATGCCAACCAGTGTGATCCCAATTCAAGAAAAGCCCAAAAGAAGTGTCCCTGTCTACTAGGGAGGTTGGGAAGTGGGGGGAGCCAGGAGACTTGACGTAGAAAAGAGACCTAAAAAGAGGCAGGTATTAGGCCAGGTTCAGTGGCTCATGCCTGTGATCCCAGCACTCTGGCAGGCTGAGTCAGGAGGACAGGACCACTTGAGCCCAGGAGTTCAAAACTAGCCTGGGCAACATGGCGAAACCCAATCTCCACAAAAAAATAAAAAGTAAAGAGTCAGGTAATAGACCCTGGGTGTTTGCTCCTCCTATTTTCTGCCAGGCATTTCTGCCTCAAATGTCTTATGTCTCAGAACTCCTTCCTGCCTCACCCTGTGAGATAGAGGCTATTGTCACCCCCCATTTTAGAGATGAGGAAACCCAGGCACAGTGACATCAGGTTAAGTGCCATGTCTGAGGTAACAGATCAATAAAAGGCAGAACCAGGAATACACTCTCCTGTGTCCATCCTCTTAGCCCCCACACATCCTGCTCATGACCAACAAGGCAGGATTGAATCAAGGTGCTCTGATTCTCAGACTAGCATTAAATTCTAACTCCCAAGACCCTAGAATGGTCTGTCAGAGGCTGATGACTCACAAAGTAGCATCTTTTTAAAAAGGCGAGGCATTCACTAGAATAGCAACTTCGGGCTTCGTGTTTAGAAGTGCCAGGGCTGGGGGTAGCGGAAATGTGATAAATATAAGGCTGAACTTCCATTAAACAAAAATGTACTGTGAGAAAAAGCTTGGTGTGTTTGGGTGAACAGTGAGTTTCTACCACATGCAAGGGATAATAATCATCAGGTTTTCAAAATACTCAGCCAGGCTCTGCTGGCTTCTCTAAGGTAGAAATGCACAGACAGATAAAAGACTGTTCAGGTTTTATTTTAATCTTTCCCTCCCTGCTTGTGGTCTTAAAAGTCTTAGTATTGAAAGCAAATGATATAGCTACCTCCTCCTTCCCGAGGCAGGAATTTGCATTTTAATTTTGGATCCTCTAGGAAAAGATCAAATGAAATGCTTTATTTACTTTTTGGGGACTTGTTTTTCTTCTTTCCAGGAATCAAGCCTATTGCTTACTGAGTTGTAGACTAAATACCATGAGTCCCAAGAAAGAGATAGTTACTGGAGCTACAGTGAATGTGTTTGTGCTTCACTAACGAGGAAGGAGCCTCGCTCCAGAGTGGAATGGGTTTCTATCAGAGCATAGTAATTCGACTTATCTTGAACTGAACTTCAAATCAGGAGCTTTATACGTAAACATGCAAGAAATATATTTCAATAACTATGTGCTGAGAGCCCTTCTTTGGTAAGGAAGTTAATTACATACACTTTTGTCATCTTATTTAGAAATTATAAAAGCCTCTAAACTATGAAAATAATGACAACATAGCTACCAGTATATTATTCTTAAGTTTTTCCACCCACACTAGCCACTGTTTATCTAGATAAGATGGCCACACAAGTTATAATCCAAACTGGACATTTGGAAAGCAAAATGAGGGCGGGCACGGTGGCTCACGCCTGTAATCCCAGCACTTTGAGAGTCTGAGGTGGGCGGATCACGAGGTCAGGAGATCGAGACCATCCTGGCCAACACAGTGAAACCCATCTCTACTAAAAAATACAAAAAAAAAAAAAAAAATTAGCTGGGTGTGGTGGCAGGCACCTGTAGTCCCAGCTACTCGGGAGGCTGAGTCAGGAGAATGGCGTGAACCCAGCAGGCGGAGCGTGCAGTGAGCTGCAATCACTCCACTGCACTCCAGCCTGGGTGACAGAGTGAGACTCCATCTCAAAAAAAAAAAAGCAAAATGAGTGTTGTTATTAATTACATTGGGATAATAAACCAGGGCTGACCCAGGCAAACTAGCATGAACGATCAGCCTAATCATAAACAAAATTCCTTTTTCCAGCAAATAAACTGAATCAGCATGGAGTTTGCAAGCAGTGGGTAACGGCAGGCACAAGGCTCAGTCAGTGAAGGGTCAAGAAGAGGAAGTTCTCTACCTGGGACTACTTTAAACACAGTTATGTAGAGATGGAAGGGATGGTACAATCATGTAGTTCAACCAGATGAGGAAGTAAAGAAGAACTGGGAAGACATTATCAGCTTTTCACAGTGGGACAAGCTCCAGGCCTCCTGACTCAACGACATCAAGCTGACTCTTGGGTAGTCTGAGGCTTTACTGTCAGCTGAGTGGATAAGATCCAATGAACGGTCTATCAGGGGCCAGTCACTTTCCATCCGAGCATCCCTTCCCTCCCCTGAAACATCCTCAGCACTGCACCCAATTTGTAGTATTTTGTCCCTCACCCCTTTCCCACCCTTTCCTCTTGAGTCCCCAAAGTCCTTTGTGTCATTCTTATGCCCTTGCATCCTCATAGCTTAGCTCCCACTTATGGGTGAGAACATATGATGTTTGGTTTTCCATTCTTGAGCTACCTCACTTAGAATAATAGTCTCCAACATTATCCAGGTTGCTGCAAATGCCATTAATTCATTCCTTTTTATAGCTGAGTAGTATTCCATTGCATGTATACACCGTATTTTCTTTATCCACTCGTTGATTGATAGGCATTTCGGTAGTTCCACATTTTTGCAACTGCGAATTGTGCTGCTAATAAACATGTGTGTGCAAGTATCTTTTTCATATAATGACTTCCTTTCCTCCGGGTAGATACCCAGTAGTTGGACTGCTGGATCAAATGGTAGTTTTACTTTTAGTTCTTTAAGAAATTTCCACACTGTTTTCCGTAGTGGTTGTACTAGTTTACATTCCCACCAGCAGTGTAGAAGTGTTCCCTGTTCACTGCATCCACACCAACATCTACTATTTTTTGATTTTTTGATTATGACCATTCTTGCAGGAGTAAGATGGTATGGCATTGTGGTTTTGAATTTGCATTTCCGTGATCACTAGTGATGCTGAGCATTTTTTCATATGTTTGTTGGCTGTTTGTATCTCTCCTTTTGAGAATTGTCTATTCATGTCCTTAGCCCACTTTTTGATGAGATTGTTTTTTACTTGCTGATTTGTTTGAGTTCGTTGTCGATTCCGGATATTAGTCATTTGTCAGATGCATAGATTGTGAAGATTTTCTCCCACTCTGTGGGTTGTCTCTTTACTCTGCTGACTGTTCCTTTTGCCATGCAAAACCTCTTTAGTTTAATTAAGTCTCAGGTATTTATCTTTGTTTTTATTGCTGGGACTGGTTAGTTTTTTTTTGTTTGTTTGTTTGTTTGTTTTTTGAGACAGAGTCTCGCTTAGTCGCCCAGGCTGGAGTGCAATGGCGCGATCTCGGCTCACTGCAAGCTCTGCCTCCCGGGTTCACGCCATTCTCCTGCCTCAGCCTCCTGAGTAGCTGGGACTACAGGCGCCCGCCGCCTCGCCCGGCTAATTTTTTGCATTTTTAGTAGAGACGGGGTTTCACCATGTTAGCCAGGATGGTCTCGATCTCCTGACCTCGTGATCCGCCCGCCTCGGCCTCCCAAAGTGCTGGGATTACAGGCGTGAGCCACCGCGCCCGGCAGGACTGGTTAGTTTTGATGAAAGGGGGAAAGGTCTTCAGGGAATATGATACTATAAAGAACAGCAGATGACAGGGACCTTCAATAGAGTGCCTGAGATACCCAGCTGGGCTATGCGAAGGTACTGAGTGTTGGTGAGAGGATGGCTAGAGTAATTAAGGAGAACATAAGAAGGGAAGAGAAAATTTCAAGAGATAAATTTTTCATGGTGTCTACCCTGGCAAAGAACCTTGACAAAGGCTCCTTGAAAAGCATGAGCTCACACATGGAGCAAGTGTAGGGTGCTCAGAGCACCTAAGAGTGTTGTTCATGACTTTGATTATGGGCAGAGGCTTAGGAATCCAAGACCAGGAATTAATTGTCCCCTGGAAGGCAGGTTCCTGTGTCTCTCTCCAGCTTTTTAGTGCTCCCCGGCAAGCCAAGGTGAGTTGGCAGGAAGAGGGAAATGAGTTAATTTCAAATATAGAATTATTTTTCTTATTAGTCATAAGTAGCACATTCTCTTCTATAAAACAAACCCAAGAAAATTGGAATGGATATGTCCTGCAGATCTAAGAGAAGAAATAATGAAATTCTGATATGAAATTAAATGAAAGAGGAATTCTTTCTGGAGTCTCAGCTTATCTGGGGCAATGTCTTTGCTGCATGAAACCAATGTTTAAATGAAGACGGAAACATTAAATCAGGTAGTCATAATTTTAGTCATACTATGTTTTTCCTACATTGCCTATTGCATGTTAGGGGATTTATGGACAAACATTTCAGGATTCACCAACATGTTGAATGTTATAGAAGTTAAATAGTGCTGCAATCAGATAACAAAGTATTTCTCAAGTCATTTACATTAGAGCTTCCAGAGTATCCCTTAAAATGTTGCCTTTTATTGGGCCGTACGTTGTAAATACACTATTAGTTTTTTATACCTGGTCTGAATAAAGATACACAATCTGTATGCATACCCTTGGAAAGAAGAAGCACTAGGACAGTGCTTTTCAGTCTTTTTTGACTGCAATCCACATAAGAAATGCATTTTACATCATGACCCAGTACACACACACACACACACACACACACACACACACACACCCCTGAATCAAACATTTCACAAAATAATGCCTTTACTACATATGGCACATTCTGATATTTTCTATTTTGTAAGGCTGGTTTTGTCTGTGAAACTGATCAGTTTGAAATATAATCATTCTAAGAGGCTATGAATTAAATATCTGGGTTAGAGTTGATATTTTAAAGCTAATTTTTCATGAGACATTTTGCAAACACTTTTTTGCACATAGTCATCTGTGCTGCAAAACAAGAAAACCAAGGCAGTATATAAACAATGCCAAAACTAAGCTCTATTCAATCTATCCAGTTAAAGAAGCCAATGCAATTGCTTTCAAGGTGGACAATTGGTTTCTGACTGTTCATATCTGTCAAAATAGTAAATGTTACAAATTTTTGTGTTCTATCTGCTCTGGAATTAATAAAATGACTAGAAAGTGCTCTGAATCATTAAAAAAGGATGCAAGAAATGAAGGTAAAATTAATTTAAAATTTGCTGTTATTATTAAGGCTTTTAAGGTAAAATCTTCAGTCACTGGAAAAAGTCACCATTTCTTTGTTCTTGAAAGAAGTCTACATTTAATTACCAGAGTTCTATTTGATTAACTTGTTCCATACTTGGAATTTGGGTTGTCCATAGCTAGGTAATAAAAGAACAAGGGATTTGATTATTTATATGTAGATTTGGTTACTTTTCTTAACAAAATAAAGGGTTAAATTAAAATATTCGTTATCTGCACTTTCAGTGTAAGACACAGTACTTGGTTCTGTTTCTTGGTTCACCCAATAAAATACATCTGTTGAGCCAGTGTTAGGACTGAACTCATAGACACACACAAACAAACTTAGTCACTCACATTTTTAATGAACACTTGCTCTTTTTTTTTTTTTTTTGAGACAGAGTCTCACTCTGTAGCCCAGGCTGGAGTGTAATGGTGTGATCCCTGGTCACTGCAACCTCCACCTCCCGGGTTCAAGCAATTCTCGTGCCTCAGCTCCCCCAGTAGCTGGGATTACAGGCACATGGGACCACACCTGGCTAATTTTTGTATTTTTAGTAGAGACGAGGTTTTGCCATGTTGGCCAGGCTGGTCTTGAACTCCTGACCTTACATGATCTGCCCACTTCAGCCTCCAAAAGTGCCGGGATTACAGGTGTGAGCCACCATAAGCACTAAAGTAAGCATTGTTAGAACTGAATTAAAGCCTTTATAGGCCCTAAGCACTGAAAAGATTATTCCATGTACCCCTCCCCCCCATGGACACACCACAGACAGATTACAATAAAAATAATTCTAAAATATAAATTATGTAAAGAAATCATCAGAATTCTTTTTCCCACACCACATTATAACTAATTTGATAATTTTTGGAAACATCAAATATTAAATTCACTCAGAATATTTTTTTCTCATTTTTTGGTGCCTGTGTTTTTCTTATTCTCTACACATCTGTTTAGTCTGCCTATTGGATACCTCAGGCCTAGACAGTGTTAACTTTTGAGATAAAAAGACATTCTTTCTATCTTCAGTGACAGTACATGTGGTCCAGTGAATAGAAAACATTTATAACACTGTAGGTCTTAAATCACCAGCCACCCTCCCAGAAAGCCTGGCTAACATTCTTTTCTATGAGAGCTGCATTTTAAATGACTGCTTATTTGCACACTTGAATTTTGATTGCAATACTTAGCTAAGGACACACCTGGTCCAAAAATCTATAGTAGTACCTGTTTTGTTTTTTAACTTTGAACTTTGAGAAGTAGGATAAGTGGAAATCAAAACATCTATATTCTAACATACAGTACCTATAATTTGTTGTATTTAATGATACACTTCACCGTAGCAAATGAGGTATGCAAATTTATTTATTTATTTATTTAGTTTTGAGATGGAGTCTCACTCTGCCATCCCAGCTGTAGTGTAGTGGTGCAATCTTGGCTCACTGCAACCTCTGCCTTCCAGGTTTGAGCAATTCTAGTGCACCTCGGCCTCCTGAGTAGCTGGGATTACTGGCACTCACTACCATGCCTGGCTGATTTTTGTATTTTTAGTATGGAGATAGGGTTTCATCGTGTTGCCCAGGCTGGTCTTGAACTCCTGACCTCAAGTGATCGGCCCACCTTGGCCTCCCAAAGTCCTGGGACTACAGGCATGAGCCACCATGCCTGGCCGCAAATAGACTTAGATTAACTACGACCTAACAGTAAAGTATACATATAATTAGATTTAATTATTTAATGTAATTTAATAATATTGCAACAGATTTGGGTGGTTTAGCTTTAATTTTTCCTAAAGAATTGGTTTGTGTATGCTTCCCCTTGGAGATTCCAAATGGTTGTTGAGGGCAGGCAAGAGTTGTGCCTTATTCATCTTTGTAAGCTCAGAGTCTCAGAATGTCTGGCACAAAGCAGGTGGGCTGTACATTGTGAGAGTGATGGCAGCTGAGCTGAGGAGGTTCATTTCTTGGAATACACCCTGGAAAAACCAGCTGACAGACTTCTTTCTATTCAGCATGGCCCATGCTGCCCCTTAACAAGTCATATTTTTGCGGAAATAATAACATTCTGATTTATAAAGACTAAAAATGGATCCCCATGTTAGAAAACATAGATATCAAAATACTCCTGGGTACCCCTTTTAAACGTTCATTTCACATCTGCCATTGTGAGTGGTGGCCATTCTAAGATGAAAGCTTGTTCCTTTTTGTTGGAAATGTAGAGGCCCAGGACTGTCTCTATCTTGGGGAGCAGTATACAGAGAACAGTGTGGCATCATACTTCTGAGCACCACCACCTGCCGGAGGGTGAAGCAGAGGGAGACTGGGGATAATGGTAGCAATCAGGAAAGCAACGTTTTGACAACAAGTCTCGAGTTAAGAGGACTTCATAGTGTGAACTTGCTAAGCCTTGTGGGGGAATAGAGTTGAGGTAAGCATTAGAAATACACAGATTAGAGACCCGGATAGCAGTCAGGAGGTTATTTCCATTGCTAGTAGTAACATAAGAAGGGCTAAAACTGTAACATTCAATAGACAGGACACCGAAATAGCCCACTGAAACTTTTTTACAGCTTTATTAGGGTAAAGTTGACATATAAACCACATATCGAAAGTGTACACTTTGATACATTTTCACCATATATACACACTATGAAACCACTGCCACAATCAAGATAAATGAACATTACATAACTCTCAAAAGTTTCCTTGTACCGTTTGTAATTCCTGCCTCTTTCCAGATCAGGCAAACACTGATTTGCTTTCTGTAATGATGATCCATTTGGTGTGAGGTAAGGGCCAAAGTTGGTTGGCTGGCTAATAGGTTGGTTGGTTGGTTGGCTGATAGGTTGGTTGGTTGGTTGGTTGGCTGGATGGTTGATTGGTTGGTTGGTTGATTTTACATATGGCTGTTTAATGCCATTTGTTGAAAAGATTATTCTTTCCCCTTGAATTGCCTTGACAAATTTTCCAGGAATCAATTGGCCATATATGTGGCTATTTCTGTATCTGCTATTCTGTTCCTTTTTCAATCTTAATGCTAATAACAGTCTTGAATTACTGCCATTATAATAAGTCATAAAATCTGGTAGTGTAAGTCTTCCAGGTTTATTCTTTTTTCAGACCTGTAGGGTTATTATAAATCCTTTGCATTTTCACAGAAATTTTGGAATCCAATTCTCAATTTCCACAAAGAAGCCTACTGGGGATTTAACTGAGGCTGACTTGAAAGTATAAGTCAGTTGGGGGATAATAAGCACCTTAACAATATCAAGCTTTTCAATCCATAAGCACAATGTATTTCTCCCCCACTGAGGAATGTACCACAGTTTTTAATGTATAGATCTTGCACATCTTTCGTCAAATTTATCCTTTAATATTTCATAGTTTCATCATGGTAGAAATGGTATTTTTATTTCAATTTTTGATTATTTGTTGCTAGCATATAGAAATACAATTGATTTGGGAATACTGACTTTGAATCTCTTTCACCATTAAGTATGATATTACCTGTAGATTGTTCTTCATAGATATCCTTCATCAAGTTGAGGAAGTTTCTTTTGTTCCAGTAAGAATACTGAGAATGTTTATCAGGAAGAGATGTTAGATGTATACTTTTCCTGCATCTATTGAGATGATAATATTGTCTCTTAATATGATGAATTATAGAGACTGATTTTCAAATATTAAATAAAACTTGCATTCTGAGGATGAATTCCATTTGGTCATGAGATACCCTTTTAAAATACTATTAGATTTGATTTGCTAAATTTTGTTAAGAATTTTTGCATTTGCATTCATGAGGTTTTATGATTGTCCCAAACAATGCTCTATTATGGTAATGTTCTCAATGCATTTGAAGAATGTATATTCTTTTGTTATTGAATAGAAAGTTGTACTAACGCCAATTAGATCGCGTTGTTTGATATTGTCTTCTAAATTCCAATTTCTGTCTTCTTGCTCTATCAATTATTAAGAGGGGTTATTAAAATCTTGACAATAATTTTGGGTTTATCTATTTCTTTTTGAGTTCTATCAGGTGTTGCTTGATGCATTTTGAAGCTCTGCTGTCATATTTGCAAATGTTTAAAATTGTCTTTTTGATGAATTGACTAATTTTAACAACTTTATTGAGATATTGAGATGTAATTAAGAAGTAACCAACATACCTCAACTTCATTTAATTATATTGTACAATGCAGTAGGTTGTGGTATACTTACAGAATTTTACAACCATTCTTGCTGCCTAATTTCAGTACAGTTGATATGCCTATTTTGAACATTTCATATAAATGGATCATGGAGTACACGAGTATTTTTTACTGGTTTTTGTTGCTAAGCATAAGGTTTTCAATGTCCATCCATGTTGTAGAATGTATCTGAACTTAATTTCTTTATAATGCCAAATAATATTCCATCATATATATATACCACATTTTGTTTATCCATTCATTAGTTAATGAACATTTGGATTGTTAACACGTTTTTCACTACTATTAATAATGATGCTAGGAGCATTGATCCACAAGTTTTTGTGTGAACATATGCTTTCATTTCTCTTGGGTAAATAAAATTACTGGGTAACATGGTAACTCTAGGGTTACAGCTGAGGCACTGCTACATATTTTCTAAAGTTGCTGTTCTATTTTACAACCACCAGCAATGTATGAAGATTCTTCTTTGTACATATCTTCATCAATACTTGTTATTGTCTCAAGAATTTTAGCCATCCTAGTGAATATGAAATTTTTAGTTTTATTAATTTTTCTTTATTGTTTTTCAATTCTGTTCTTTACTTTTGCTCTAATCTTTATTGTTTCCTTGCTTCTTCTTTTGAGTTCTTTTTCTGCTTTCTTAGCGTGAAAGTTTAGATTATTTATCCAAGATTTTTCTTCTTTTTTAGTACAGCCATTGACAGCTATAAATTTTCCTCTGAGCACTGCTTTAGCTGTATACCATATATTTTGATATGTTATGTCTTTGTTTTCCTTCATTTCTAAGTATTATCCAATTTCCTATGTAATTTCTTTGCTGATCCATTTGTTATGTCATAATGTGTTGTCTAATTTCCCCATATTCATGAGTTTCCCAAATTTCTTTCTGAAGTTGGTGTCTATCTTAATTTCTTGTACCGAGAGAATGTACTTTGTATAATTTCAATCCTTTTAAATGTATTAAGGTCTGTTTTATGATATAGATCTATTCTGGCAAACGATCCATATACATTTGTGGGAAATCTGTATTCTTCTGTTGTTAGTAGAGTGGTCTCTAGATATAGTCAGATTATACTGTTGTTTAAGTCTTCTGTTTCCTTGTTGATCTTCTGTCTAGTTATTCTATCCATTATTGAAAGTGGGATATTAAAGTCTCCAAGTTTTTTGTTTGAAAAAGGTGTCTATTCTGTCTATATCTTCCTAGAATTCTGCCAGTTTTTGCTTCATGCATTTTGTGGCTCTATCGATAGTTGAATATGTAAGTGTTATGTCCTCATGATGGATTGACACTTTTATCATTATTAGAGGTCCTTTTTATTTCTATGAATCATTTTAGTCTTAAAGTTTATTTTGCTGATATTAGCATAGCCATTTCAGCTCTCTTTTGGTTATGGTTTGCATATTATATTTTTATTCATCTTTTTACTTTCAACTTTTTTGTAGCTTTGAAGCTGAAATGTGTCTTTTATAGTGTCAGTGTAGTTGAGCATGTTTTCATCCATTCTGCTACTATATGTCTTTTGATAGAAGTATGTAGTCCATTTACATTTAATTTAACTACTAATAAGGAACTTTTAAAAAACAGCTTTATTGAGTTATAATTCACATATCATTACCTATTTAAAGTATACAATCCAATAGTTCTTAGCATGCTCACAGGGTTGTGCAACCATCACCATGATCAATTCTAGTTTTTAATCGCCCAACAAAGAAGCTCCATAACCAATAACAGTCATTTCAATTTCTTCTGCCTCCCTCTATCCTCTTCCTTCTACCACCCCACTCCCAGGCAGTCACTTATTTACTTTATTCGTCCATATATTTACCTATTGTGTTTTTAAATATTTGCCTAATCTGTACATTTTTCACTCCCATCTAACTATAATTACATATCCTTTAACTGACATTTCCCCATTCCCCTGGCCACCCAAACCTCTGTTAACCACCTAAGCCTCTGGTAATGGTTATATAATTTAGATGAAATTATATAACTTAGATAATTATATAACTTAGAAGAAAGGATATATCATTTAGATGTTCCACATCTAAACCAGTATTTTTAGATTCCACATATGAATTGAGATCATGTGATATTGGTCTTTCTGTGTCTGGATTATTTTACTTAACATAATGTTCTCCAGGTTCATCCATGCTGTTGCAAATGACAATATTTCATTCTTTTTTGTGGCTGAATAGTATTCCATTGTGTATATATACCACGTTTTCTTTATTTATCCATTGTTGAATGCTTAGGTTGATTCCATATCCTGGCTACTGTGAATAGTGCTCCAATAAACATGGAAATTTGACATACTGATTTTATTCCCTTTGGAAAGATACCTAGTTCTGGAATTGTCAGATCATATGGTAGTTCTATTTTTAGAATTCTGAGGACCCTGTATAGTGTTTTCTATAATGGCTGTACTAATTTACATCCCCACCAAAGTATGTAAGGATTCTATTTTCTCCACGTTCTTGCCAACATTTGTTATCTTTCGTCTGGTTTTGATTTGCATTTCCCTAATGACTAGTGATGTTGAGCATTTTATATACTTGTTGGCTATTTGTACGTCTTCTTTTGAAAAACGTGTATTCAAATCTCTTGCCCATTTTTTAATCAGATTTTCGCTTGCTATTGAGACTTTTTAGTCCTTGTATATTTTGGATACATACCCCTTATCAGATGTATAATTTGCAAACATTTTTCCACATTTTGTAGATTGTCTCTTTACTCCGTTGGTGTGCTGTTGTTGTTGTTGTTGTTGTTGTTGTTGTTGTTGCTGTACAGAAGCTTTTTAGCTTGATATAATGAGAAGGTACTTTTATGTCTGCTATTTTGCTCTTTGTTTTCTAAATATCTTATGTATTTTTGTTCCTTAATTACTTTATTACTGCCCTCTTTTGTGTCAACTATATATTTTCTAGTGTACTATATTAATTTGCTTATTGTTTCTTTCACTATTTTTTAAGTTATTCTACTAGTGGTTGCCCAAGAAACTAAAATTAACATCTTAACATAAGTAATCCTGTTCATATTAATATCGCTTTAATTTCAATAGCATACACAAACTTTGCTCCAATACACCTCTAGTCCTTCCTCCCTTCTCTGTGCCATTCTTGCCAATCCAGTTAAATTTTCGTACATTATAAGCCCATCAACACAACTTTATTACTATTGCTTTATACAGTTGTCTTTTGAAATCAGATAGAAGAGCTACAAACAAAAGTACACTTATAATGTATTTTATATTAACCTTTATTATTTGTGATCCTTATTTTTTCATGTGCTTTTGACTCATTGTCTAGTGTCCCTTCATTTAAGATGAAAAAATTCCCTATCATTTTTCTAGTAGGGCAAGTCTGCTAGTAATGAATTCTGTCCCTCTTTGTTTATCAGAAATGTCTTAATATTTCCTTCATTGTTGAAGGATAGTTTTACTATATACAGAATTCCTTATTGGCAGCCTTTTTTCGTCACTTTCAACATGTCATCCCACTGCCTTCTGGACTCCATTTTTCTTTTCTTTTCTTTTTTTTTTTTTTTTTTTTTTGAGACGTATTCTTGCTCTGTCGCCCAGGTTGGAGTGCAGTGGTGCGATCTGGGCTCACTGCAAGCTCCGCCTCCCGGGTTCACGCCATTCTCCTGCCTCAGCCTCCTGAGTAGCTGGGACTACGGGCTCCCACCACCAAGCCAAGCTAATTTTTTGTATTTTTAGTAGAGACGGGGTTTCACCGTGTTAGCCAGGATGGTCTCGATCTCCTGACTTTATGATCCACCTGCCTTGGCCTCCCAAAGTGCTGGGATTCCGGGCGTGACTTTTCTTCTTTTAATGAGAAACCAGTTGTTAATTTTATGAAGACTCAGTATACATAATAAGTTGTTTGTTCTTGCTGCTTTCAAGATTTGTGTTTGTCCTTGTCATTTAACAGTTTTGCTAATGTGTTTAGGTGTGGCTGTCACTGAGTTTATCCTACTTGAAGTTCATTGAGTTTCTTGGATGTATAGAGTAATGGTGTTTTTAAAATCATATTAAGAAGTTTGGCGTCCTCATATGTTCTTTCTCCACATATTCTTCATGTGTTTCTTCATGTGTTCTTTATACCCCGTTCTCTTTCTATTCTCTTTCTAGGATCCCATGTAGATATGCTAGATAGTGTTCCATAAGTATCTGGGGCTCTGTTCAATTTTTTCATTACGTTTTTCTTTCTGCTCGTTAGACAGCATAATCTCAATTGACCTGTCTTCAAGTTTGCTGGTTCTTGCTTCTGCCAACTCAAATCTGCTGTTAAACTTCTCTAGTGAATGTTTTTTATGAGTTATTGTACTTTTCAACTCCAAAATTCCAAATTATTTTTTATTATTTCTATCCCTTTATTGATATACTCTATTAGGTAAGATATTGATCTCATAATTTTCTTTAATTACTTAAGCATAATTTCCTTTAGTTCTTTGAACATAATAGCTGATTTAAAGTCTTTGTTCTTTAGGTCCAACATCTGAGCCTCTTTGAAGACGTCTTCTATTGACTGCCTTTTTTTTTTTCCTGTTTAAGAGCCATAGTTCATGTTTCTTTGCATATCTTATAATTTTTGTCACAAACTGGACATTTTAAGTAATATAATGTGGCAACTCTAGAAACGAGACCACCACCCTCCAGGATTGTCTCTTGTTGTTATTTTGTGTTATTTCTGGATTTTATTGTTGCTGTCGTTGTTGTTACTACTTGTGTGTTTAGAGGCTTTTGTGTGTGTGTGTGTGCCAAACCTTTAGGTCTGTGTTCCTCACAATGTACAGATGCTGAAGTGTTTTCCTGGTTCGCTCAGTGGTCAGCTAGCACTGAGAAAGATATTGTCTTAAATACTTTAAGCCAATAGATCTTAAGCTCTTTGCCAAGGAATTCCGTGTGTTTGTTGGAGCACACCTTCAGCATCCCAGCAATTTCCCTTGTCCTTCACTTTCTGCTTGCACACAGCCTCGGCATCAGAGTAGAGTGATGCTGGACCTTTTTGGTTCTTTATTGGGCATTCACATAGTCCTGCACATGTGCATGGCCTTCTAAATCCTAAGGACTGCACCTTTACAAAATCCACCCCACCCCTAACCCACCCATGGACATTGAATTCCCCAGACCTTCCTTTTCAGTGTTTTGACCAGCCTCTTGTTTGCACCAACTAGTACTGCAGCCTCAGGCAGCTGCAATGTTACATAAATGTCACTGATTGTTTTCAACAGATGCCCTAGGGATCCAGTTTTCCCCCCTGAGAGAGCCCTAAGTGGGTTAAATAATGACAAGCCCAGTGAGTGTCTTTTCCAGGGGGCTTCCAGAGAAGTCAAAGAGTGACAAATTCTCTGGGAATATCCATATTTAGGAGCTTCAGACCCAATCTTTCCCTTTCAGTGGCTTTAGGTTGCTGCCTTTCAAGCCTACCACAGAGCTGAGGAGAGGAGGATGGGAATAAGGCAAGTTAAAATGCCAAAAATGTCATTATTCTTACTGAGATTCAGCTGCTTTTTTGGAAAACAAAAATAGTTTTCAAATTGTCATGAGCTAATTGACTAATTTCTAGAATTCTGAAAGGTTGAGTCAGCTGCTTTTCTTGAAAAAAAAGTTCTCAAATTGTTGCAAGTTAATTTGGCTAAATTTCAGTATAAGAGTTTTATAAGGGTATGATTCTGTTTCCTCCTTTCCTAGCCTTTGTGCTGTGATTGTCTTTCATTTTACCTCTAATTGTTACAAACCCCACAATACATTATTGTCGCTTTAACTAGTGGATTATCTCTCAAAGAGATTTTCAATGAGAAAAAATTATATATTCACTCACATAGTTACCATTTCTGTTGTTTTTCACTTCTTTGCATAGATCCCTATTTTCTTTGGTAGAGTTTTTTTTCTACCTGAAAGATTTTCATGAGTGTTTTCTGTAGTGCAGTGCTGCTGATAGAGAATGCTTTCAGCTTTTATATGCCCAAATGTTTTCTCGCCTTCTTTTTTGAAAGATATCGTCACCGGTTGTAGAATTCTAGGTTTGTTTGTTTGTTTTTAATACTTTAAAGATGCTCCATTTTCTTCCGGCTTTCATTGTTTCTGATAAATGTGTTGTTGTTCTTACCATTTTCTTTTTCTGTACGTAATATGTCTGCTTCCTCAGACTACTTTTAAAATGTTTTCTTCTTTATTGCTTTTAAGCAACTTGTTAATGATATACCTTGGTACATTTTCTTATCTCTTGTACCTGGAGCTTGTTGAGTTTCTTAGAGCTTACATCAATTGGGAAAATTTTTTATGTTTTTCCAAGTAACTTTTATCTCCCCTCCGTCTCTTCCATACACACATACAGGCCATTTGAAATTGTCCCACAGCTCATCTGTGCTCTGTTCACTTTTTTCCAGGTTTTTTTCTGTTTTTCATTATAGATCATTTTTATTTTGTATCTTCAAGTTTACTAATATTTCTGCTGTAATATCTAATCTGCTATTAAGTCTATCTAGTATACTTTATTCTCAGATATTGTATTTCTTATGTTTACATGTTCAATTTGAGTCTACTTTCCGTCCCTCATGTTGCTACTTAATAAGCTTAAGCTTTTACCTTGTTGAATACATGGAATTATATTTATAACTGTTTTTCTTTTTTTGTTTTTTTTTGGTTTTTTGTTTTTTTTTGAGATGGAGTTTTGCTTTTGTCACCCAGGCTGGAGTGCAATGGCACCATCTCACTTAACTGCAACCTCCAACTCCCAGGTTCAAGCAATTCTCCTGCCTCAGCCTCCCGAGTGGCTGGGATTACAGGCACCTGCCACCACTTCCGGCTAATTTTTGTATGTTTAGTAGATATGGGGTTTCACCATGTTGGCCCAGCTGATCTCAAACTCCGGACCTCAGGTGATCTGCCCACCTCAGTCTCCCAGAGTGCTGGGATTACAGGCATGAGTCACTGTGCCCAGCCAATTATAACTATTTTGTTTATTGTTCTTGTCTATTAATTCTATCATCTGTTTCATTTTGAGATCTCTATGTGTTTTTCTCCTTATAATGAATTGCATTTTTCTGCTTCTTTCCAAACCTTGTAATTTTTTATTGGATTTCATACGTAGTGAATTTTATTTTGTACTGTGCTTGAATTTTTTTATAAGGATTCTTGGGATTTGTTCTGGATCACAGTTAAGTTTCCTGGAAATCGTTTGATCTTTCAAGGCTTTCTTTTAAGCTTTGTTATGCAGTAACATAACAACCTTCATTCTAGAGCTAATTCCGTCCCGTTACTGAATCAATAACTTTCTGAGCACTTTATCCATTACCTTGTGAGTTACAAAGTTTTGTACTCTGGACAGTTTGTACATTATTTGAAGTGTAAGATCTGGAAATTATTTCCTCTGCTTATTTCAAGTAGTCTTTTTCTTGGCCTTGTGTCATTTTCTCACACTTACGTGCTGATTAGTATTCTGCTGAAAACTTGAGCGGAACCTACTGCAGATATTCAAAGCTCTTCTCTCTCTCTCTCTCTCTCTCTCTCTACCTCTCTCTCCCTCCCTCCCTCCCTCTCTCTCTCTTCTCTCTCTTTCACTGTGCAACTCGCTATTCTGTGGCACTCTGCCCTGTGAACTCTAACTGCCTTGATCTCCCCAGGCTCCCAGCTGTTCCTTCAATTCAGATGATCACTGGGTTCTGCCCAGGTTCTCCTGTCCTACACTGTGGTCTGGAAGTTTTCTCCGGGCAGTAATCTGGGACCCTGATATGGCTCACTTTATTTGTTTTCTCTCTTTGGGGGATCACAGACCAATGTCTAAAAACTATTATTTATATTTTGTTGAGTTTTTAGTTGTCTTAGTGATAAGGGTGACTACTCCCTGTTACTGTAGCTTTGTGAGAAGCTGAAGTTCTATTTGGTTGAATATGAGTGACGCTTAGGAGGTAGAATTGACAAAACCTGGTGACTGAGTGAATATCAGTATGAGGACAACATTGCAGTCTAGAATTATTCCCCGTGGATAGATAATTGCATCTGAACAGCTTTCACTAACTGATTAGTATTAATCACTTGCGTTTGTATAGCACTTTGTATTTACTATCCCCATACTATTGTCTTCTTCTTCACTAGTGAAAAGGAGAGCTGGTAAAGTTAATCAGTAATAACACCCTTACCATTTGCCAGCTATGTGCTGCCACAAAGTCCACAAAGCTGTATATATTATATAAAGTGGTATTTGTGAGATGGGAGAGTTCTTTTGACCCCCTTGCGGGACTCGTGAAAGGGGTAGCTCATTTATTCAACTGCCACACTCAATCCCTTATGGGAGGGACCACACTAGCTGATGGGTGCAGGAACCAGAGCAAATGAACGCTGGAACTGGCTGGTCGCTCCTCTCTGATGGGAGCAGCTTCTGTGTGGGCCCCACAGCAGCATCCGAGTGTGTTACAATGCTCTTTTAGCTTTGCTGTCCTGGAGGGGTTGTCTGCAACCCACGGAGCCCCAGAGGGTGTGTGTTAAAATCAGTGCTTTTTTAACATTTGCCATCCATGGACAGTTAAGTATTAACCAGCTCAGTGGAGGGTCAGGGTGACAGCCTTTTACACCCTGCCCTCTTGGGTGCACAATATCCCTCTTGGTACTCAAGTTCTTGTCCAGTGTCCAGGAAGAATTAGGTCACATGAACAAATCGAAGGGTGGTGAATGTAGAGGACTTTTAGTGGTGGAAGTGGCTCTCAGCAAAAGGTAGGGCTAGAAAGGGAATGGAGCAGGAAGGTAATCTTCCCCTGGAGTCTGGCTATTCCGGGGCCAAACTCCTCTGTGACCCGTCTCCAACATCCAGCTGCTGCTTCTCCTCTCAATGTCCAGAAGCATCTCTCGTGTGTGTGTGTGTGTGTGTGTGTGTGTGTGTGTGTGTGTGTGTGTGTGTCTGCTCAGTCTGGAGTTTGAAGTTTTTATGGGCACAAGATAGGGGGCAGGGTGGGCCAGAAAGCAACATTCAGTAGGGAAAATAGGGATAGTTCTCACTTTGGGCTCCGGATCCAGGCTTTAGGGTGGAGCCCTTGCCAGGGACCCTGCCCTCTTCTACCCAGTATTTCCCTGTTTTCTCTGTCTCCTGTCCATATCATTTGCTTCAGAATTTCAACCTACGAAACATCCACAGAACAGTGGAAGTTTTAGTGCCTCCTCTTTTCTGTACAATATCCAATTCCACTATGGCCCCCACCAAGAGTTACTGAATGGTCTTTCTCCTATATTCTCTACTCTCAAAGTCTACCTTCTTCCTTATATTCACCTCTTTCATAATCATTAGGAGATTTTTAAGAAAAGTCTTTCTTTGGAACCTCTTTTCTCTTTAATATCACAGCTACTCTCCCCATCCTCTGCTGTATATTATATGCGATTCGTTAGAAACAAACATAATATTGCCTTGTATCCCATAAGGAGGTGGATATATACCACTCTGCAAGAAAGGGGTGGAAGATGGTGGAATATGTGTAGTGGTATTGGCAGAGGGAGAAAGCAAGTCCTGCCACACCTCTTTTATAGATATAGAAATTAAGCCAAGGGAAATCAAGTATAAAGTATATAGATCATGAAAGAAACTAAATAGGTATGATAACTGTATGCAATGTGTATTCTTGAATTAGATCCAGGATTGGATTTTTTTTTTTTTTTTTTGCTATAAAAAACAGTGAAACAATTTTTAAAAACTTAAGTACCTAATTTTAGTAATTATTATTGTGATTATGTAAGAGAATGTCCTTGTTTTTAGGAAATCCACACATAAATGTTCAGGGGGAAGGAAGCATTATGTCTGACTCTCCGACAGTTCAGAAAAAGATACTAGACAGACAGATTAGATTTAAAGCAAATGTAGTAAAATAACATTTGGGAAAACTGGGTGAAGAGTATATGAAAATTATATTGTGTATTGGTCCATTTCTGTTACTGGAAGGAATACCTGAGACTGGGTAATTTATAAAGAAAAGAAGTGTGATTGGCTCATGGCTCTGCAGGCTGTACAGCAAGTATGGTGCCCGCCTCTGCTTCTGGTGAGGGCCTCAGGGAAGCTTACAATCATGGCAGAAGGTGAAGGAGGAGCAGGCATGTCACATGGTGATAGTGGGAGCAAGAGAGTGAGGAGTGCAGTCTCAGACTTTTAAACAACCAGATCTCCCTCAAACTAACTGTGCAAGAACTCACTTTTCACCAAGGGGATGGTGCTAAACCCTTCATGAGGGATCCCCTCCTGTGATCCGCTCACCTCCCACTAGGTCCCACCTCCAGCACTGGGAATCCCATTTCAACATGAGATTTGGAGGGAACACACATATAAATCATATCATATTGTTTTTGCAACTTTCCTAAAAATCTGATTTTGTTAAAAAAAAGATTTTTTTTTTTTAAGTATCTGGATCATATTTGATACAGTCAGGACTAGATCTATTTCTCTTGGCTCCAACATCCACTTCTAGTTATGTTTCCTTTACAAGATGGTTTGGGAAATTTTTCTCCTAGAAAATGTAGATTGATTTTTAAACATGCCCCAACCCCCCAACATGCACACTTCTAGTCCTTGGTGAGAAAAAAATATTCAAATGCCTAGTTCATTTTTTTACTAATCTTTAGGTCTCCATGTTTAAAAATAAACACTTCAGCTCTGCCAATGGCATCTGTTTCTTTTATGCCCTGGGGGCCATTGCCCAGTGGGATTGCTTTTGAGGTGATAGAACATACTCTGAATTTTCTGAGAACTAACATGTTAACATATGGAATTATTTTTGAGGACATCTTACAAACTCGTCTCTTCTTTGAACAAACAGTTCTAAATTATCTGTCACTCTGCAAAATCTCATGAACTTCAACAAATGCAAACATATTCAATTTATGGAAGCAGTCAGTTCCAATATTTTCTTTATGCATTTTTTCCTTCACTGGGATATTTTCTCCTGACAGTTTTTATGATGTAAGGAACTCTTAGTTCTTTGCTCAAAAAAACAAAACAAAGTCACTTTTTACAAATAGTGATCCTCTTTAATCAGCAGCTGACCTCTAGGACTCTGGTTAATTCATTTTAAAAATAGTTTAGAAAACAAATGATTGCATATGTGTAAAAGGCTCCTTAGCCTGAGTGGAGCTATTTTTTTCCATTTTAAAAGCTGGGATCTTTTAGAGCACTCTCTTTCTCTAGCCTCCACAATCACATTTTGTGTCTTTTCCCTGGATGTGGCTATCCTTTATCTCTCTGATAGCAACAACTTATTCCAGGACAGACTTCATAACAACAATTTGCTTGGTCTTTCCTTGAAACTCTGCTAAAGAAACTGGATTCAAGAGAATCTGCTCAGCAAATTTATGGCAGTAGTCCAAATCTGACGGAAATAAAAATATCAATGACCCTCTAGGTTGCTCTAAGGAGTAAGCAAGAAGAAAAAAAAATGTTTAACTTTGTAAGTACTGCCCCAAAATCTAGAATACTCTGCCTTGCGTTTTAGATACATATAGACACGTCTTATCCTACTCAACAAACCCTGCTCCATCCCCAAAATGCTCCCACTTCACTGTAAAATTTTTAAGTACCGGGATTTTTTTCTGCTTATCTTTGCATTTCTGCAGCAGAAAACTGTTAGGAGGGATTGAGTAGAGGCTTTTGAGTTCATTTAACAAGAGGGAACTCGCTGTGGAAACTAGTGGATCTGCTTTTGCTGTAGAAGATCATTTTTGAGCAGGATTGGGAGCTTTTTGTTTATCTGAGAGAAGAGAATCATTTCTTATACTGTGCTTGACCAGTCGCATATGTAACAGAAGCCCTGTGAAGTATTATTTGAGAGAAACCCCTGCCCCTAGAAAACATCCTTCATCGGTCGCTGAAATCCTGCCATTAAAAATTTATTTTTCCTTCAACTTGATAAAGAACATCTACAGAAACCTGCATTTAACATCATACTTAGTAGTGAGAAACTAAATATTTTCCTACTAAGTTCCGGAACAAGGCAGAGATGTCCACTTTCACCATTCATATTCAGCATCATATTGGAAGTTCTGCTTGATGCAATAAGTCAAGAAGGAAAATAAAAGGTGTATAGATTTGGAAATAAAGAAATAAACTGTCTTTGCTCACAGATGACGCAACTGTTTATGTAGAAAATTCCAAAGAGTCAACAAAGAAAACTTCCTGAAACTAATAAACAATTATAGTAAGGTTGCAGGATACAAAGTTAATATGCCTAGTTTATTTTTTTAATCTTTAACAGATACCATTGATGGTATATGGGAAGTCAATTGCTTTCTTATATACCAGCAATGAACAATTGGAATTTGAAATTTAAAGTACAAAGTCATTTATATTAACACCAAAAAAAATGAAATGCTTGGGCACAAATTTAACAAAATATGTATAAGATCTGTATGAGGAAGAGTACAAAACAAATGAAAGAAATATATCAACAAGATATAAATAAATGGAGAGATATTCTATGTTCATGGATGGGAACATTCAATATTGTTAAGCTATTCATTCTTTCCAACTTGATATGTAGAGTCAACACAATCCCAATAAAAATTCCAACAAATTATTTTGTCAATAATTTGATTGTTATAATATAAATCAAATGATTCTAAATGTTATATAAAATATAAAAATGTGCAAAATAACCAACAAAATATTGAAGAATAAAGTCATAGGATTTACACTACCGAACTTCAAGACTTACTATAAATTTACAATAATTAAGACAATGTGGTATTGGCCAAAGAACAGACAAATAAATCTATGGAACAGATAGAAAGCCAATAAATACAGCCACACAGATATAGTCAATTAATCTTTGACAAAGGAGTAAAGATAATTTGATGGCAAAAGAATAGCTGTTCCAACAAATGATGCAGGAACAAGTGGACATCAACAGGCGAAAATACATGAATCTAGACATAAATCTTACACTTTCCACAAAAATTAACTCAAAATGGATCATAGCTTGAAGTGTAAAGTGCAAAACCATAAAACTCCTAAAAAATACCATAGAAGAAAATCTAGATAAACTTGGGTTTGGCAGTGACTTCTTAGCTACAACACCAAAAGCACCATCTATGATAGAAGAAAACTGAGGTGTGACTCCATTAAAATTAAAAGCTTCTGCTCTATGAAGGATTCACTTAAGAAAATGAAAAGATGAACCACAGATGGGGAGAAAATCTTCGCAAAACAAATATCTAATAAAGAACTGGTATCCAAAGTATACAAAGAACTCTTAAACTTAACAATAAGGAAGAAAAATGTGATTAATTAATGGGGAAAAGACCTTAACAGAAACCTCACCAAAGAAGATGTACAGATGACAATAAGCATATGAAAAATACCCAACATCATATATAGTTAGAGCATTCCAATTAAAACAACAATAAGATACCACTACATACCAATTAGAATAACTAAAATCCAGAACACTGACAATACCAAATGTAGGTGAAGATGGAGAGCAACAGGCACTCTCATTCATTGCTGGTGGGAACAAAAAATGGTACAGCCACTTTAGAAGACAGTGTGGCAGTTTCTTACTAAACTCAATGTATTCTTACCTTATAATCTGGCAATCTAGCTCCTTAGTATTTACCCAAATGAGCTGAAAACTTATATCCACATAAAAACCTGTACATAAATGTTTATAGCAGCTTTATTCATAATTGCCAAAACTTAGAAGCAACCCAGCTGTCCTTGGATAGGCAAATGGATAAACAAACTACGGTATACCCTTACAATGGAATATTATTGTGTAACTCAAAGAAGTGAATAATCAAACCATAAAAAGGCATGGAGGCATATTGCTGAAAGAAGTCAAGCCTAAAAAGGCTGCATACTGTTTGGTTCCAACTGTAGGACATTGTGGAAATGGCAAAACTGTAGAGACAGTAACAGGAGCAGTGGTTTGGAGGGGTTTTGAAAGGAGGGAGGGAGATAAGAGAGGTGGCACATGGGGAATTTTAGAGTAGTGAAATTATTCTGTATGATACTTTAATGGTGGATACATGACATTATTCATTTGTCAAAACATACAGAGCTTTACAACACAGGGTGAACCCTAATGTAAACTATGACTTTAGTTAATAATGTGTCAGTATTTGTTCATCAGTTGTAACAAATATACCACATTAATGCAAGATGTTAATAAAAGCAGAAACTGTGGGAAGTAAGTGGGGAGGGGAAATGGGGAGCGGAGGCATGAAGGAACTCCGCCATTTTTCTGTAAATCTAAAACAGTTCTAAAATATGAAGTCTATTACTTTAATTTCTTAAAAATTATTTCCTGGGAAATTCAAAGGAATTTTTAATAATTCTCACTTGTAAAATTTCTGTGAATAATTAACTAACATATTTGTATGCAAATGAGTAGATCTCATTGGTAGTCTTCTACTCAAGAGTCTCTCTGCAGAATGAAATTTCCAGGTTTCATGAGACTGGGGGCTGCTGAAAGAGAAAGTGTGATTCAGAAAAGATCACTAGGTCAAAAGTCACCTTTGTATTCTGGTTATGAGCTCTCATGATACTAGGTCTCCACAGGAGAAACATCCTCTCTTTTTCACAGTTATGACTATTGCAGCATCTCTGAGTAAGGGGCTAGAGAATTTACAGCTTCTCTAATACTTACAAGTAATGAAAATTCTACTGCCTTTGTACTTGGAGATAACAAAATGCATCACTATGTATCAACAGCATGTATTAAGTTTGCATCTCACTTGAGCAAGTTACTTTAACCTCCTTTAAAATAAAGATAATAACTGTTACTTCGATCAAAGGGTTGTAGTGATGATTAAATGAGGTAATGTAGGTATGTTATGAGGCTTCAATAAAATATTAACAATTGTTGCTACTGCCACTACTGTTGCTGTTATGTCTTGCCAATAGAATACTTTCTGGGGAAAATGCCGATAAAATGTAAATTTCAGAATGTCTGATTTTAGTTAGAGGACTAACTGTGGTTGTAGGAGGTGAGAGGATAGGAACAAGAAGGATATCTGGATGAGGTAAAAAAGAAACTAACTTTTTTTTTATCATCTACTTGGCCCCTGTGAATCAAGCATCACGTGCATTGTTATCTCAGGAATCCTCGGGCAACCTTATGAGCTAGTCCTTTTTATACTAGATGGAGAAACTGACATGCAGGGTAGGTAATTTACCCAAGGTCGTGCAACTAGTATTGCAACTCACAATGCCGAAGTTCGAACTCAGGGCTTTTTTTTTTTTACTCAGAATCATGTGAACTTCCCTGTCTGGCATGTAATGTCACATGGGCTGAAAGACTAGGCTTCTTCATTATTTGGACTTAGACTACCTTCCTTGTGGTCAGTGTCTCAGAAGTGTAAAATTTGTTTAACCTATTTTTGAACAAATAAGAAAGTGATTAAATGAATGAATTAGGTGAATTAATCTATACAAAAATACAGAATATTAATGTAAATCGAAAGTGGACTTTATTTTCACACTATGGGTGCGCTTGCCTTAAAGTTGCAGAACTTCTAGAAATGTAGTTATATTTTAAATGCTCTAAGGAACCTCCCTCATTTGAACCTGATAGTTTTGTGAAGGAAAAATTCCTTTTGAAATAGGAACAATTGCCTTATTTATCAGTAGGTTTTTATTTCAATGGGTTTAATTTTTTGAAAAATGAGGCACCCCATAGAGGATTGAGTAAATGGTCCTAAAAGTTTGCTTGAATGTCACTTTGTGAAATGAACACAGATCAAAGCCGAGTCACTGAAGATTCCCACTTTTTCTATAGCACTTTTTTCCCACCTTATAGAGGCATACACATTGGCTCAGGCAACCAGTTTTGTTTGTTCGTTTGTTTGTTTCTGGCTAAGTCTCTTCCAGGCTTCCGTTCAGATAATTCTATTCTGTTCTCATAGGAAGATGAACATGTTACCTGGTAGAGGCAACAATCTAATTTGAATTTGTGTTTCTGATTAAAACTAGTAATAAAAGGCATTCCTGCTGTCAGAGGTGTCTAAAATATTGAATTAGTCAACAGATATTTGTAAAGTCTACTATGTGCTAGACAATAGAGACAAAAGATGTAAACCACAATCTCTGTCTTCAATGAACTCATAATGCAATAAGTGAGATGACTAGATAATCACCTTTTGAAGATTATTTTTATTTTTATTATTCTACAATAATATGGTAAAACATTTGCATATAAAATGCCATGAAGAAGTAAGGAAATAATCAAGATGTAAAAGCATTAGTGAGTGGGAATTATTATCTACGTACCAGACCTTATGCTCACTAAATTCTTAAAACTACTCTTTGAGATACATATGCTTACCACCGCCCCCACCCCAACCACACCTTTTACAGATAAGAAAAAGTGCCAGTGCCAGGGAAAGGCAAAGCTGGGAGTTCAAACCCAGTCCTACCAATTCCAATAGAGTTTTTCTCCCAAAGTAGCCACCATTTTCTGAATACATTCAATGCACCCGGTTCTGGAGTAGGCAGTTCAATATGTCTAGATGGTTCAGGGAGTGTGGCTGGATTTGAGCAAACTCAAATGCTTCTCTGAGAAGTGAAGAGTGACAACCTCACCCCAAGTATCAGTTGATCAGCACGGGAAGCATTGTTGGGGGTGTATGGAGTTGTGCTTTGTTTTGTTTGTTCTGCTGTGTTTTGTATTTTGCTGAAGATTAAGAGGAACTTGGAGGCAGGTGAGCTAAGGGAACCGGAAAAACCAGGACAATGGAGAAGGCCTGGCCTACTTTCTTTCACTCATCTCATCCCACCTCCACTTCAAACTTGAATGGTCACTTTTTGTTAGAAGGTAAAATATATTTTTTCCATGAAAGTTCTTGTGAGACTCGAGGCATAGGTAGTGCTGACTAGCGGCTCAGATGACCCAACTGAATCCAGAATGAGGCATGCCCTGTAATGTCTACTTGTGCCCTACATAGGAGGAGGGAGCAGTATCTTCTTAGTATATTCATTTCCTAAAGCACTTTAACAAAGTATTCCAAACATGGTGTCTTAAAACAACAGAAATTTATTCCCTAAGGGTTCTGGAAGCCAGAAGTCTAAGATCAGCTTCACTGTGCCTAAGTGAGGTGCTGGCAGGGTGATACTCCCTCCAGAAGCTATAGAGGAGAATCTGTTCCTTTCTTCTTCCAGCTTCTCGTGGTTGCTGCTTTGGCATCCAGCTTCTTGTGGTAGCTTGTAGCTGCATCACTCTAACCTGTAAGGCCAGTATCTCCAAATTTCTCTCTGCCTCCCCGCTCACGTCACCTTCTCCTCTTTTTTCTATGTCAAATCTCCTTCTGCCTCCCCCTCATAAGGCTATATATAATTGCACTTAGGGCCTACTCTGATAAACCAATGAAATCTCCCCATCTTAATTAAATCTGATCATCTTAATGAAATCTATAAAGACTCTGTTTCCATATAATATAATGCTCACAGATTCCAGGGATTCGAATATGTATATCTTCAGGGATCATTTTTCAGCCCATCACATCCAGGATTCCTGTCTTCCAAGTCAGTGGGTAGGGGCCTCATTTGAGGCCTACAAACCCATGGACTTCCCAAAGGGTTCACAAACAGAAGAAGAGGAGCAGTCAGTACTGAGACCCTGGGAATCCCCTTGACCTTGGAAAACTCCTGACTATGACCCAGGGAAACCTTGATTGAGTTGGGGAGTTGAGTAGGGAAGTAGGGTGGGTAGGGTGACCACCTACAGGAACAAGTATGAGCTAAGAGCCATGGAAATTTGGAAATACATTTTCATGTGTGCTACAGACTGCATGTTTATGTTCCCCCCAAATTCATATGTTGAAACCTAATCCCCAATGTGATTGTATTTGGAGATGGGACCTTTAGGAGATGATTAGGTCATGAGGGTGGTGGCCTTATAAATGGGATCCATGCCCTTATAAAAGAAACCCAAGAGCTCCCTCAGCTTTCTACTACATAGGAGATAGTAAGAAGACTATGAACCAGCAAGAGCCCTCACTAGATACAGAATCTACCTGAACCTTGATCTCGGACGGCCCAGCCTCCAAAACTGTGAGAGATAAATTTCTGTTATTTCTAAACCACCCAGCCTATGGTATTTTTATTATAGCAGCCCAAAAGGACCAAGACAGTCTCTACATATACTCTCGCAGACTGATACAGGCTGAGACATTTGGATGAGCTATAACCAGTACTTGATGGGGCAAAACATAAAAAGGTGCAATCATAAAGTAACTTTACTTTCCTCCCTGCCCTTGGCACTAGCTCAATGGGTTCGTAACTGGTAACCCATTGTAACTCAGTAACTCAGGCAGCACCCATAATTTTCTGATTCATTTTGAATATTAGGAGTCCTCTGGTCAGTCTCACTCCAGTAATTAAATGTCCAGTCCACTATTATGATCAACTTTTCATACTTTATTTAAAGCTAAAGTTCCTTCCTTCCTCTGGTTCGGGGCTACTTCCAGCTAAGAAACCTGCAGTGGGGGAAAGGAACATGGTCCTTTTTATTTCTCAGACTTGAATTTTTCTCCTTCTCTACCCTCCCCAAATCCTACAGAGTTACTGCTGGGAGTGGGAGTAGGGAGAGGTAGGGGAAAGTTCTTACTGGACTAAAAGATATGTAATCTGATAGTAGCGCTCTCAGGGTATGGCAGATTTCCAATACTGATTTTTTTCATGAGCATTTTTCTGGAGTTTCTTCAAGATTCTGCTAGTAGGAACATCAAATGGCAATTCTTAGGTCACCAGCAATCTGACAAGGTGCTAAGGAGTCAATCCTTGGGTCCTGGGAATCCAGCAGTCAACACACACAGATGTTCCCTGACAGGGTTCATTAAGTCCCTTTTAAGCTGGCTGTAAACCAACTCTCTCCCAAAGTGTCGCCATCATGTCCAAAGTAATCTTTCATATGACCAGGCTATGTAGTCCCCAAAAAGGCAGCTTACCCCATTGCAGCCTACATTTTCTCTTCTCTGCCATCTTAAGCTTCTAGAATAAAAATTTATAAAAAAAAAAATTGCAACTCTTAGGCAAAAGTTCTGCTAAAGAGGAATGTCTTTGCAGTTACTGAAGTTAACTTTTTGTAAAACTCTTCTCCCTCTTTTCCTCCTCCTTTGGTTGATTTCCTCCTCCTGTTTTCAAATACTTGGTATTTGAAACCAGAAAAAAAATAAATGAAGGCTGTAATTTTGACTTCCCAGAACCCATACTGACCTATGGTCTCCAACCAGCAGATCCAGAGCATGTTAGATGAAATTCAAGGACCTCCAGGCAATACTATATCCTCCTCCTCAGGGTGACGGTTTTTCCACTGCCTCAAACCCTATATCTTTCTTCTGCAGCTGCTCAGCACAGAGTTTTGGTTCTAAGATGTAACAAAGGTGCAGGAAAAGGCACACTCTTTAGTCAACTCTTGGACCCTGCTCCAAATCTCTATCTCCCTACTCTAGAAAGATAAGTTGTTTAATCTAATTCAGGGCTTCTAAAGGAAAAAAACCCTAAGTCAGATTTCATTTATTCTGTTCCCTTAAAGCTAACACCAGTTGGCTTGAGAGGACTCTATTATTTCCTTTTCTCTTGAGTGGCACCAACACTTGAGAAAAAAAGTCAAGTCTATTTAGAGGCTGATGCCCTCTAAAGCACACTCAACACAAAAGCCCTTCAGTGACCTCAGAAACTCTGGTTCTCAGACCATAGAGGTCCACACCCCACTTTGTTGAAGAAATGTGTACATTTTAGCCTTTGCTATTTTATGTTGGTGCAAAGTAATTGCATTTTTTTGGCATTAAAAGTAATTGCAAAAGGCCGGGTGCGGTGGTTCACGCCTGTAATCCCAGCACTTTGGGAGGCTGAGGCAGGCGGATCACCTGTGATCAGGAGTTCGAAACCAGCCTGGCCAACATGGCGAAACCCCGTCTCTACTAAAAATACAAACATTAGCCAGGCATGGTGGTGGGCGCCTGCAATCCCAGCTACTCGGGAGGCTGAGGCAGGAGAATTGTTTGAACCCGAGAGGTGTAGGTTGCAGTGAGCCAAGATCGTGCCACTGCACTCCAGCCTGGGCAACAGAGCAAGACTCCATCTCAAAAAAAAAAAGTAATTGCAAAAACTGCAATTACTTTTACACCAACCTGATACCTTTCTAAAACATTGACTTCAACTTTAATTTAACCTCATCATTGCAGAGCAAATGGAAATATTCTGATTTCTCTGATAGAGCAAGTAAAGTTTCTAATCAACAAAAATAAGCAGAGAAGCTATCTCCAAATACAGATGTGTCTTTTAAATAAGAAGAAAAGAACTTTTCTTCAGTTCTTAACAATATTTTAAAGCTTAACAAACTGGATAGCAACATGGGTTATATATATTTGTTGACTATTTAAAGATCCACATAGATTTCAAAAATGTCATCCCTGAAAGACAAATAACATATGGTAGAATTTAATATTTATGTGCCTTTATGGAAAGGAATTCATTGTTTTATGATGGAATTTTAAGGGAGATAAATGAGACCTGAAGCAAGACTGAGTTTCTTTAAAATGAGTCCTGGATAAGGAGTGAAGAAGTGGCAGTTAAGAAATTCTAAAATTGGGACAATTTTTAATGCATACTTTAAAAATAAGCACTTATTTGTTTAAATTAGACCTTCATGATAAAGTACCATTATTTTATAAAATGCTGATTCTAGTCAGTAACAATATGGAATTATAAAACTATAATTCACAATACTTAGGAAACTCAAAATCACTATGTTTTAATGCAATTAATTAAAAACTACTATAAAACAGAAAGATTTTCAGTTTTTCAAACATTTATAATTGGTGAGAAGTATAAGCAATTTTATTAATAACAATAAGCATTGTTATTATTAATAAATCTTCTAATGGTGTGTTCCATTTCAAGGATATCAGCCAAAATTGCTTTTAGCTAATGTAAATAGCCTGAATTTTACAGAGAGAAACACACAGTTTCAAATTCTAAGTTTGTCACTTTCTAAATGTAACTTTGAGTTATTTACTTGGCTCGTCTGTGACCAATTTCCTCACTAGCAAAGGAATAATAATCCTTATTCCACCATTCGTGAAAATTAAATGACATAAAACTGCACTTCCATTGAAGACAAACTGAGACAGTCAGAACAACCTTCCCAAATAAACAGCTGGAAACTAATTTTTAAAAATATTCTGCTTGAGAGCTTTGGGGAACCAACAAGATAGGGGAGAATTACAGAGCCGAAATCTGGGGCAGAAACCCACTGAAGTAAGCTCAGCTTGGGACCTATTTTCCCCTCTATTGTATGCGGGTTCTGGAAGAGGATGCTGAGAAGCCCAGAAGCTGAACAGAACTTTCAACCAGCTCACATGAACAGCAGCGCCGTAATGGTGTTCAGAGTCTGTTCTCAGCAGGGATCCTGAAGGGCACCTCCTTGGGAATAATGGTCTATCCGAGTAGACTAGCCTTCACAGAGACTGAAACCCAGCTTCAAATCATCTCAACCCAAACGGTAAGAAATGAGAGAAGAGAACACACGGTGAGATGAAGAGAAATCAAGCAACGACATAGTAGATTTAAACTCAAGTGCATCAGTAAGTACATGAAGTGAAAATGGGCTAAATGCTACAATTAAAAGACAAAGATTGACAGACTGGCATAAAATGTATGTATATTCTTCTTAATATGGGCCGAACCTAAAATACAAGGAACAGTCTAGAAGTAAAGGAATGAAAAAATATATACCTTGTAAATACTAATTGTGGTCGTTTTAAAATAGGACCACAAATTCCTTGATACTTCTGTCTTCAAAGGTGGAGCCTATTTCCCCTCTCTTGAGAGTGAGTTGTATTTAGTGACACTTCTAATGAACAGAATGTGGCAGAAATGTAAGTGTGTGACTTCTGAGGCCAAGCCATAGAATACATTGTGTTTTCCTCCTTGATCTCTCTCTCTGGATTGTTTGCTCTGTGGGAAGCTAGCCATCATCTCATGAGGACACTCAGGCAGCCCTATGAAGAGATCCATGTGAGGAACCAAGGCTTCCTGCCAATAGCCAGTGAGGAACTGAGGTCTCCAGTCAACAACTATATGACTGAGCCCTTGTGGAAGTGGATCATCCAGCCCTGGTCAAGCCTTCGGAAGACTGCAGACCCACTTGACATCCTGGCTGCAACTTCATGAGAGACTAAGCTGCACCTAGATTCTTGATTCTCTTAAAGTGTTAGGAATAATAAATATTTGTTGTTTTAAATGACTATGTCCATGGATACTTTGTTAGTCACCAATAAATAACCAAAAGAAAACTGATAGAACTGCACTAATATGAGAAATATTCGTGTATGTGTGTGGGTGTGTATACAAATACATATATAAATATATAAATATATATAATAGACATAAAGTAAATATCTAAGTTTATATATAAAGTATATATATATACTTCAAAGCAAAAATGAGAGACATTATGGGAAGAGGATTTAATTTAACGGTTATATATAATAATTCTAACTTTATGTCACCTACTAAAATAGCCTAAAAACATATGAAGCAAAAACTGATGGAATTACAAGACGAAACAGGCAAATGCACATTCATGCTAGAAGATTTAAAAATACTTCTATGGAACTGACAGAACAGGCAGACAAAAAAAAGATATAGAATATTCGAACAACCCAGTTAGAATTTATGTATTTGAATAACCAACAACTGCAGACCATACCTTCTTTTCAAATGCATGCAGAAATTTTTTTAAGTTGCTAGACCATAAAGCAATTCCCAACAAATTTCAAAGGAGTAAAATCACACAGATTACATGACCATAGACTAATGGATAATAAAAAGATAACTAGAAAATTATCATATGTTTGTAAAATACAAAATATATTTCTAAATAACCGTTGGGTCAAAAAGAGATCACAACAGAAATTAGAAAATACTTTAAACTTAGTGGTAATGAAAATATGTGCAGAATGCAATAAAAGTCATGCTTTAGAGGAAAAATTCTACAACCTTAAACATAGATGTTAGATAAGAATAAAGGCCGAAAATCAATAATTTAAACATCCATCTCAAGAAGTTAGTAAAAGAAAAACAAATTAAAACCCTCAAAAATAGAAGTTAGAATTAATGAAGATAGAAGCCAAAATTAATGAAACACAAAACAAACACATGAGAGAATTTAAAGAATCAAAATGGATTTTTTGAAAGAATAATGAAGTTATGAAGGGGTTTGCAATAATCCCACCTGACTGGGTAGTAATTTAAGAAAAGTGCTTTCTACTCTGTTTGAATCACGGCTCCAGAGCTGGTGGCACAGAAACAAAACAGACAGACAGTGTCCTCAAGTATAGAAGCTAACAGTCTAGCATGAAGACCAACAGTAAGCAGATGGAATAAAAGCTCTGTTACAAGTGTGACAGCAGTGGCAAAAACAGGGAGCCATGGGAGTTCACGGAAGAGCAGAGTGCTGAAAGATAAGCAAGATGTAGCTAGATGGAACATTAAAGAAAAGATGACTCAGGAAAGAAACATCAGGTACAAAGCAAGACACAGCTGGTATCTTCTGGGACCTGCAAATAGTTTTACATAGCTACAGTGGGAGGTATGAGCACAGTGTGAAAGCTTTTTACTTCCCAAATGCCTCAAATTCATTCACTCACTCTATCTCCAATGCCAAACCCTTTCATAAATTACCACATTTTGCCTAAACTACACAGAAGCCTCCCAGGCAGTTTTCCTGCATGTGTTTCCCTGTTTTACATGCCAATCTTCACACTGAAGCCAACATAATTTTTCTTAAATATACAATCTCAATCCCCAGCTATAGTTCTTGTAGCACTGTGTACTTTACCTTCATAACATTTATTTTAGTTTGTAATTAAATTTATTTTATTACTACCTATTTATTTACAGCTGATCCTTCCACGAGAATGTATAGGAATTGGAGATTATAAGCTCTATGCATTTTGTAAAGCCTTGGTTAAAATTATAGCTAGAACATTAAGTTGTAAGTCGAAACATTATTTCATAAGAAAATAAAGAATAATACCATTGTGATGACAGGTCTCTTGAAAATGTAACTGAACTAGTTATTATTCTTTGTCACTATACAAGACAAGAAAGACACTATATAAGATAAGAAAATAAAGTTCCAAAGATATTTATACTCCTGTGATTATCAAACATGAAAACCAGAGAACTAGCCAGGTAAGATAAAGTTCACATTTAAGTTAAACATATACACATTTTGTGCTGTCATATTCTGTCATCATGAAATTTTTTTGATAATGATAAGCAGCTTCCCCTGATATTCTTCTACTGTGCTAACTACATTTTTTCTCCCACAGAACATTAAAAAGCTGTGATTATTGCAAATTGATATTTTTACATTTTTGATGTATTAAACACCAAAACATCGAACAAACACAGTTAGACTATGTTTGGTAGGAAATTGAATTTGGTTCCTGATATAGTTTGAATGCATGTCCCCTCAGAATCTCGTGTTGAAATGTGATCTCCAGCATTGAAGGTGGGACCCAGTGGGAGGCATTGAATCATGGGGTGGATTCCTCATGAATGACTTAGTGCCATTGCCTCAGTGATGAGTGAGAAAAGTGTTTCTCACTCAGTTAGTTCATGTGAGATCTGGTTGTTTAAAAGAGTCTGGGACCTCCTCCCTCTTTCTCTTTCTCCTACTCGCTCCATGTACATGCCAGCTCCCCCTTCAACTTTCATGTGACTGGAAGCTTCCTGAGGCACTTACCAGAGGCAGATGCTGGCACCATGCTTCCCATACAGCTTGCAGAATCTTGAGCCAAAATAAACCTCTTTTCTCTATAAATTGTTCAGTCTCAGGTGTTCCTTCATAGCAATGCAAATAGACTAAGACAGTTCCTTAAGTGATAGTGAACACACTAGAAAATAAAGTTCCAAAGATATTTATACTCCTGTGACCATCAAACACGAAGACCAGAGATTAAATTAAATTAAATTAAATAATTATTAACTATGGGCTAACTTATCTTATTCCCTAATTCTATCACTATTTAAGTCACATATGTAAATGATATGAATTCATTTGCTAGATAGAAAGCATTGAGGCCCTTTTTTTGCTTCATACAAGTTTGTTTGAGAAAAATAAATTATAATTCTAAGAGATTCAATTTTAAGTGAATTTTCTATTGGAGTAGAACGCATAGAAAGTTTTCCAAATTATGCGTCTGTCATGAGGTGACTCTTCACAAATTGAGTATATTCCAGATCAAGAAACAGAATACTATCAGTGCCCTAGGAACTCTCCTTGTCCCCCTCCAGCAACTGCCCCCATGAAGGGAGCCACCATCCTTTCAACAATTTATGTTCATTTTTTTCTCTTTTGAACTTCATATAAAGTGTACATTATACAGCCATTTAGTTCTTGCTTTTTTTTTTTTTTTTTCCAGGCTTAATTCACTTTATTTTTCTTGTATAAAAACCCTATGTTGTAGCCACAGCTGGAGCCTGGGTCCGCGGCACGGAGACTCTGGTGCGGGTCTTGACAAGGTGGTCAGTGAATTCCTGATAGGGAGACTTGGTAAATACAGTCTCCTTCCAGAGGTCAGGGGTCAGGTAGCTGTAGGTCTTACAGATGGCATCAAAGGTGGCCTTGGCGAAGTTGCCCAGGGTGGCAGTGCAGCCCCGGGCTGAGGTGTAGCAGTCATGGATACCAGCCATCATGAACAGCTTCTTGGCCACAGGCGCTGAGACGAAGCCAGTGCCCCTGGATGCACGGATGAGGCGCACCAGCACAGAGCCGCAGCGGCCTGTCACCTTGCAAGGGACGGTGTGGAGCTTGACAGTCTTGTTCCCCCAGTAGCCTCTGCGCACGGGGACAATGGAAAGTTTGGCCAGGATGATGGCCCCACGGACGGCGATGGCCACCTCCTTGGAGCACTTAACACCCAGGCCAACATGGCCATTGTAGTCCCTATAGCAACAAAGGCCTTGAACCTGGTGCGCTGGCCAGCATGGGTCTGCTTCTGCACGGGCATAATTTTCAAAACCTCGTCTTTGAGAGAGGCCCCCAAGAGAAAGTCAATGATCTCAGATTCCTTAATGGGCAGGGAGAAGAGGTAGATCTCCTCCAGGGACTTGATCTTCATGTCCTTGACCAAGCGGCGCAGCTTGGTGACGGGCATGCACTCCTTATCCTCGGCCTTGCCTCCCTGAGCTCCGCCCCTCGGCCTCGGCCTCGGCCCCACCCTGTCCACGGCCGTGACCCAGGCCCCAAATGCCACTGCCTAAACTCCGCGGAAGCCACCGCGGTTCCCCATCCCAGGACCATCAGGGCCTCTGGGCCCCCCCCCCCCCCCCCCCCCGCTGCACCGGCGTCATCCGCCATTTGGTGTTTTCTCGGAGAAGAAGAGTTAGTTCTTACTTTTTATGCTTCACACTATATTTGTGAGATTCACCCATGTTGTTGTATATATTTGTGGCTCATTTATTCTTATTTCTGTAAAGTATCCAGTTGCATTATATTAATTAAAAACAAATCAAACTTAGATAAGGAGAGACTTTATTCAAAAAGACTATTGCAACAGGAAGAACGTGCCAACCTCAGATATTTGCAAGTGTCTCAAAATCAAACAGAAAGAAGATTTTCCTTTTTATGGAGGGAGAAGGACCAGCCAGACCTTTGTGGAGAAGGGCCATAGAGTGTGGCAAGCAGGTGGCAAAACCAGGATATTCCAATAGGAAGTGTTTCTATCTATGGTCAGTTGATTTTCAGGATGAGCTGTTAACAGATGTTCTGCTCCTTAGTGTTTCGGGTCTTGCTTAAACTTGCAGGAGAGCCAAAATCTAGGAATCTTTGTGGAGGAGAGAAGCCTGACTAAAGTCTGGCCAAGCCAAAGCAGAGGGTCAGAAATGAACTATTGTGAACACGTGGTCAGTTCCCCTTGTTGCTTAAGACAAAGTGTGTTTTTAAACACCACTAGGGATGGAATAAGAGTCATTGTGAAGCTGAGTTTGATCCGTCATTTTCAGGGGTGGGCTGGTCTTCACGTTCTTGATCTTGAATGACCAGCTGTCATGTTGTGAGCATGCTGTCTGTCTGACAGCTGGTGGAGGGTCTTAGAGATCAGGCACTTAGCATAAGGTACACCTTGTGATGTCATCTGCTTGGTCCAAAGGTCTTGAGAAAGCTCTCTACCTCTCTATTTGCAAGATCTATGTCTACCTATAATGGCTCTGCTCCCTAGAAGTACTCAACAGCTGTTGTTCCTGTAGCGCAAAGTGAATCAGAAATGTGAATGAGAATGTTTTGAATGTGGGGATTGTCAATGGCTTGGGAGGCTGTGGGAAAGGCAAGAAAACTTTCCCCAAATTGAGGATATCAACTTGGATATAGTACATGTGCCCCAGTTATCGTGGCCAGGACCGATATGTGACTTCTTCAAATTCTGGACAGTTCCTGCTCCACTTGAACTCTATTGTCCATTATTCTCCGTGCTACTTTTGTGATGAAGAAAGACAGAATAAATACCTCAGCTGTGTTTGCAAAAAGGCTGGTTCTAACTAGCCTTCCTTGGCCAAGTGCCCACTGATGTTGTAGTGAAGTCAAAGAGCATTTGTCTTCAAGATTCAATGGCCTATGAAAGTCATTAATAAGTTTAATTATGTCACACTGAAACTTTGTGAAATATAAGATACTGGTTTTCAGAAAATTGACTCATTGAGAAATTCATAAGACTCACCAAATTCCACAGTCTCCACAACCTCTTTCACCTTCTGCTCAAGCAGAGGAGGAGGGCATATGGAGATAGGTCTTGAGTGTAATTGGAAAACACAGTGAGTCATTTTTGCTTGTCCATTCCTATTTGAAAGAAAATATCATTTCAGTGATTTAATTTTTGGTACAAAACCTGGCTTAGTCCTAGAACTGTAAGTGCTTCCACACCTACTATTATTAAACCCATCATTAAGAGTCACTTATTTTTTGGTAATTGGAATTGCATGTTTGAGAGAGTAAACTAAAACCACCTTGTGACCTGGCTGCTACCTCGTTGGGGCAGTTCTATCCCAGAAAGTGGTTACTTAAAGAATATTGTAATGACAATGGGTGAGATGATGTCCGCACCCTGAGCCAGAGTTATTTTAGAGACAGTCCCGTGGTAAGTGAATCACATGTTTATCTTATAGCGAAAATATGGATTGCACATTTTTCTGTTTATAAAGAGGAAGAAAAGAAACATTGTTGCCTAGAAAACTCTCTGCTGAGAAATGCCTAGTGGTAATGGTATAATTTTGATGCCATGTGACAATTGGATTGAGAAATCTAATATTGCAGGCAGCATTGTAGAAGAAAGTTAAGATAATTTATAGCTCATTCTGAGTGATGATCCAGCTTTGGGTTGTCCTGGTTCCTGGATTTTCTTCCTTCTCTTTCCAAAAGCCTGTTTAGGGATGATTTTATTGCTCATTAGCACCTCGCTAAGACAGCTGGCAAGAAACGATGGAGATGGAATTTGCATCATTCAATGCATTTGTATTTTTTGGATTCATAGAAGATTTCTGAAGAAAAGAGCACCAAAATAACTGTGAAATGAGGTTTGAAGACCTCTGGGAACTTTAATAACGTATCTTGTCCTTACCCCATAGCAATTATAAGTGCATCTATTTGACTGCCTTTATTGTAAGCACCTTTCTTAGATTCCCAAAGCAAATCCCATAATGCCACAAATGATATCAGGGCCTCTGACATAGACCTTTTCTAAGTGCTGGGGACTGGCCTGTGATAAACAGTTGATCACTTCTCCAGCCCTTATTGGTTCCTTTGTGATTTCATCCCTGTGGGGCTCTTCCAACATCAAGCTTCCAATTTGAGGGCGTCCACAAAGCCAACTGACAAGTACAGGAATCAAATACTATACCGTAACGTTTATTCTTTTCAGTGTGATCACTTGGTGTTTGATTTGTTTTCTGGCTTGCCTTTGAGAGCCTTTGTTTTCTGGATTCTTGGCTGTCTTGCCCTTCCCAGTGACAAGGAGCACATGGCTTTGTTTCTCCATAATCTCCATAATCGACACCTCTGTTTGTGATGATGAAGTACATCCATAAGCCTCTTGTGTAGAGCAACTTACTTTACTTTCTAGAAGTTGGGGGAGAGGTGAACAGATGCCATGTTGTGTCTCATATTCAGGACTCATTGGTGACCCTGGGAGAGAACACATTGTGACTTTCTTTTGGAAATGTCAACACCTTACACATATCAGACCAGAATTTGTCTTCTATGCCAAATCCAACATGAACTTATCTCTTGGAAGAGAGATACTGCTCTTCTGGATGGCTTGGAAACTCGATGGGAAAAGCTGTGACAGCAGCTGCCTTATCGCTAGACCTAACACTTGTCCTCCCTTTAGTATCAGTGTGATTTGTAATCAAATTCAGTTAACGAAACTGGTATTCTTTGATTCCTCTTTAGTAGAAATTGATGGGGGGCAGTGTTTACAATTACACCTGAGGCAAAATTTCAGTGTGAATGTTCAGCCATGTGAAATGATTCAGAAGTGAACTTTCCAATTTGATGCTAATACACATCTATAGTGGCACTTTACATTTTCTTATTCCAAATCCCATATTATTGCAAAGCAAAGGGGAAAAAATGAGATCCCTATTAGTACATTTGTCGTATGTTGAACGGGCCAGGTAGGAGTTTCCATTGCAGTTGTAGACCAAATTGCGTCCCCCTGAAATTCTTATGTTGAAACACCCAATATGACTGTACTTGGAGAAAGGATCTTTCAGGAGGTAATTAAAGTTAAATGAGCTCATAAGGGTGGGACCCTAGTCCAATATGACTGATGTCCTTGTAAGAAAGAAGAGAGACAGCAGAGATGCACACATGCATGGAGAAAAGACCATGTGAGGGCACAGTGACCAGGGAACCATCTGCAAGCTGAGGAGAGAGGCCTCAGGAGAAACTCCTACCCAGCTGACACCTTGATCTTGATCTTCCAGCTTCTAGAACTGTGAGAAATACATTTCTGTTGTGTGTGGCCTATGGTATGTTGTTATGGCAGTCCTAGATGGCTGATACAATTGTCAAAAATGTCTTCTTGGGAAAAGGTGAGAAAGTCAAGCCTTTGAGCTTTTGGTTAAATTTATCTTTTGTGGATTCTATGGATTTAATTTGGTTGCTTTGAACAAAAATAATGTAGTCCTTTTATAAAAATCATATCAGAGCAGCAATAGAAAAGCACAATTTTGAGTTCCTTAGAAGTTCAAATCAAGACTCACCAGATGGGTGGGGTAGGCTTTGATGTATTTGACACGCGAGGAACCTGGTGGAATGTTGGGCATGATTATTTCAACCAGAAACACCTAAAGAAGGAAATGTACTACTGTCCTCGTTGTGGTTGTGTTATGTTGATCATTCCATAAGCTATATCTTTCTCTTTCCTATCTGCATCTCCCAGATTTTCTTCAGTGTGCTGGCATATCTTTTGTAATGGAAAACTAAAACATAATTGGCTTGAAAACTTTATATATGTGTCTGTGTAGTTATATACATAACATTTTAAGTGGAAACTAAATGGTGAGAACACATGGACACATGGAGGGGAAACAACACACTGGGGCCTTTCAGAGGGTGGAGGGTAGGAGGAGGGAGAAGATCAGGAAAAACAAGTAGGTACCGGGTTTAATACCTGGGTGGTGAAATAATCTGTACAACAAATCCCCATGACACAAGTTTACCTGTGTAACAGACCTGCACATGTACCCCTGAACTTAAAAACATTATGCTACACAGGAAAAAAAAAAGGCTTGTTGTATGCTTGCCATGATGTGAACATACTTGCTTCTTTGGCCTGACTGAATAAACAGGCTCCAGTAACCAGGGAAACCATTTTACTCCCAGAATCAACAATAGGATGGAGCCTTGCTGTCTAGGATAAGATGGGGCTGGCTATTCATTCTAAGGCCCTTCCTTCCTTCTTCTTGACCTACAAGCTGGCCTCCCTGCAGCTCTCTTATCTTCAACTTGTAGGGAGCATACTCCAGCTCAGAGAAAAACTGCTTCTCTCTTCCCTAGGCACCTCCTTCTGTTTCATTATCTCTTACCAGTTGCGACACAGTCCAAGGTTGTGATTCCAGACAGCAATGGGCTTGGACATTCCCTCCACACTTTTAGCCAGTCCAGAGGTTATCCAAACAGCCAGTGGGCAAAGAGAAGTATCTCTCAAATGATAATACAAAAAAAATTCAACAACTAAAATTGAGACTGCCCTGGCCACCCAACAACTGTGCTAATTGATCTCACTATATATCCATGACCACTAACCTCAAATGGGCAATCCTACCACATATGCCTAGTTTATTCACCTATTTTCCTAAATTACTAGTTCACATCTTTTTCTCTACCCCCAAATCTCCTACTCCCCCACCTTCCCCATTATTCTCATTTATAACATTATATTCTCATTATAACATTTACAGACATCATAGAACCAGTCACCATCAACTTTCCACCATCAAATCTATCAATCTATCAATTCATACCTGCATTCAGCACCCAAACTGCAATTCTTCAGCTACATTGAATTTACTATCATTGCTTTACCAAAATCTAGTCCCCCTCCACCTGGATCCCATACCCTCTCACCTGCACAGTTATCATGTTTCTTGTATTATCCTCTCTCTAATGAGTACTCTCATCAGCACAGAAACACTGATACTAAATTAACTTTTCAGAGTCCCAGCCCCACCAGTAAGAATAAGAGCATTTAGATTCTAAATACTCTTCTTTATATTTATAGATCCTAAATATTTAGATTCTTCCAAAAACTCTGTAACCCCCTTTCCTCTTCTTTCTTCCTTAAAGCCTTCTTGCCTCATGTATGCTATTTTATTTTATTAGGCGTGGTACAAAGAAAAACATAATTGTGAATTTAGTCCCTGTTTTAGCCAATGATTCTCTCACTGGCTTGTGGATACAACAGTCTTTCTAAAATGTGGCCAGCTTTCTAGAAAATGCTACCAGAAGATGCGGAAGGATAAGTAGTGTCAATTCTCTATTTATTAACAACAATTTGAAGCGTATTAACTAAAACCAGATTTATTTTAAGATAAGTGAATCTTGGGAAAAAATCAAAAAGATTGTTTAAATGGTAAGAAAATTAGACCTAGATTTATCTCCAAGCTTATTAAGCTGAAGAAACACTTAAGAATGTTCTTTTTTAAGTAGGAGAATTATTCATTTGACAATGATTAACTGATTACCAATTGCATTAGTAACGAAGAAAAAATGGATGTTAATAGAACCATGAGCATTAGTGTATTTCTTAATCTTTAGGGATTGAAATGTATTACTCAATAAGTTTTAGCATTTTTTGCCCTAGAGTAGATATTTTCATATAAAACATAACTGCCTCATTAGAGTGGCTGTTCTTGAAGTCAGAGGAAGGTAATAGATTCTCTCTCCAAGACTCTTTTACCTCTATGATTCTGAAATGTTTTGTGCTACCATATCAGAGTTATTTTTCCTTTAGTCAAATGAGTTTTTTCTGTTCCCCAAGCTGTGATGAACTCTCAAGAAGCAGGTACATTAACATTTCTAATCCAAACATTTGAAATCCAAAATGCCCCCAAATCCGAAACTTGTTGAACACTGACATTATGCCACAAATGGAAATTTCCACATCTGACTTCAAATTGCAGGTGCAAACTACACAGCTTATTCGACATTCCCAAGGGAGAAATGACCCTCCCAGCCCCCGTTTAGCTGCATTATGTCTTTTCTGCACGCAGCATGATGGTGATACCAAACAACCACAGACTGTCCACATGGGTGGCCGAGGTAGTGACACCTTTGCTTCCCAATGGGTCAGTGTGCTCAAACTTTGTTTCATACACAAAATTATTTAAAATATTATATAAAATCACCTTTAGGTTATATGTATAGGGTGTATATGAAATATACATGAATTTTGTGTTTAGATTTGGGTCTTATCCCCAATTATATATATTCAAGTATTCCAAAATCCAAAATCTGAAATACTTCTGATCCCAAGCGTTTCAGATAAGGCATGCTCTACCTGTAGCAGAAATGGAATTAAACTACTTCTAGCTCTCATGTCCTTTATCTGCTCACCTGAGCAGGTCCTTCTGTGAATGGCACTCTCATCACACAACCACAAGGAATTTTGCCTCTTTTGTTTCTATTCCTTCTCTTTTATGACACAAAGTGACAGAAGCCATCAAGGTTTAACTATTTTTCACATTTTTACAACTCTGTGCATTCTTGTGTAACTGGCAAATACCATGAAATAGTATTAATTACTGCACAGAGGAAACCTTCAACTCACAATAGATTTTACTGTACAATGGTCATGAATGCAAACAGTGCATTTGACCTTTAATTCATCTGCTCCCAGCCTTAGTTAGTGGCCACAGGAATCCAGGAGCAATGTTATGTCCATGAACATGAAAGCGTTGACTTTGACAGGAACTCCAATTTAAGTTTGTGCTTCTGCCATGCTCCTAGCAGAGGTAAGCCTTTTTGCTATATAATTTATGTGATTACTTTTTAAACTACAATGCAGAAAAAACTGCATACCTGGTAAGATATACTAACCATGACAAAGCTGTAACACCCCACTATGCGCTACAGAAGAAAACCAGTAAATTGCCTGGATAATTTGGGCAAAAGAAGAAAAAAAAAATCCACATTTACATGAAATATCCAAGTAATTCTAATTTAGTACTTTGGGGCCATTAATATCTAGATGATGGTACTTCTGTTTAATGCCTTCTGGATCTGAGTGATGTCTTCAGTGGAGGAAATTTTTCACTGAATTTTTTAATCATGAAGGTGATTTTTTTTAAAAATGTTGTAAATAACTAAAATCACTTGGAGTGATATCTAATAAGTAAAACAGCTTACCACATTGTATTTCATGTTTCTGAGACTGAATCAAGGTGTAACTTTAAAGTAAAAATGTTGATTGTCTTAGCTAGCTTATAGCAGTCCCTGGGGAGCAGTTGAGTGATGGCTGCTCTTCTGCCGGAATAAGGGTTGCTGGAATGAAGGTGCTATTTTGAAGGGCAATATTATTGATATGCTTAGGTTTTGTTTTAGAATAAACAAAAAAGTTTTATTTCCCTTCTTCTCAGTCACAGCTGTTCTTAAAAGTACATCCCCCCTTTTTTAAAAGAATTTTTCTAGCATCTCTTGCAGTCCCTCAAGCCTCTTTTAGTGTCACAATGTCAAAGCCACTAGTTAGTGTCAACAAAAGAGTCAAACTCTGCAAAACATTTGAAGAGATTTATTCTGAGCCAAATATGAGTGACTATGGCCCATGGCACAGCCTTTAGAAGGTCCTGAGAACATGTGCCCAAGGTGGTCGGGGTGCAGCTTAGTTTTCTGCATTTTAGAGAGGCAGGAGACATCAATCAAATACATTTAAGAAATACATTAGTGTGGTCCAGAAAAGCAGGACAACTCAAAGGGTCTGAGGGGTGTGAGGGGGGCTTCCAGGCTATAGGTAAATTTAAACCTTTTCTGACAATTGGTTGAGTTTGTCTAAAAACCTGGGCAGAAAGGAAATGTTCAGATTAAGATAAAGATTGTGGAGACAAGATTCTTTTGAAGTCTTATAGTGGCTGCCCTTAGAGACAATAGATGACAGATGTTTCCTATTCAGATCTTTAAAAGGTGCTAGACTTTCAGTTAATCTCTTTAGGATTGGGAGGGTCTGGAAGAAAAAGAGCTAGCTATGTTAATACAGATTCTTTACAGATGCAAATTTTCCCTCACAAAGGGCCGCTTTGCTGGGCCATTTCAAGATATGGCAAAGAAACATGTTTTGGAGTAAAATATTTTTATTTTCTTCCTTGTCTCGTAATGTTATTGATATAAGAGTTAGAAATTACTTAGGCAGATAGTAAGGTATGGAAGTTCTCAGTAAGATTTTACTTTTAATGAAAAGCAGCCCCAAATCATTTTCCTTTCTAACAAAGAGCAGCCTGTATAATCCACCTGCAGAAATAGATGCCGGTAATTGTGCCAATCATGTTCAAAATGGCATTTCCATCTTCCCTTCTCTGCCAGCCGGGTGTATAGTAAGGAGTAGACAAGATGGCAATGGCCAACAGGCCTTTTGCATAATACAATTAGGGTGGGGTGACCACCTTCCCCGTGCAGCATGTAAATGTCACACCTGGCCAAACCAATCTGTGGGCCCTATGTAAATCAGACACCACCTCCTCAAGCCTGCCTATAAAATCTGCTGTGTTGGCCACTTTTCCCTTTTTTGCTATATAATTTATGTGATTACTTTTTAAACTATAATGCAGAAAAAACTGCCTACCTGGTAAGATGCACTAACCATGACAAAGCTGTAACACACTATGCGCTACAGAAGAAAACCAGTAAATTGCCTGGATACTTTGGGCAAAAGAAGAAAAAAAATCCACCTCTCTCAGACACCTTTCTCACAAGAGAGAGCTGCTCTGCTCTCTTCTTTCTTCTGCCTATTAAACTCCACTCCTTAATCCACTCTGTGTGTGTGTCCGTGTCCTTAATTTTCTTGGTGTGAGACAACAAACCCCAGGTATTCAACCCCAGACAACAATGTCACTTCATTATGCCAGAGTCAGGTTGGAAAGTAAGTCATGATATATAGGGTTAAATAAAACCCATCTGATGAGAATTTATGGTTTGTAGGGCATGACTCCCCAGACCCCTTAGATAGGAATTTGGGCAAAATTTTAAAAAAATCAGAGCTTAGTCCTCATTAGAATGCAGGAAGGGACAGTAAACTCTCCTGGCCTCAGCTTGTCAAATAACCATCAAGTGCCATGTCCTTTGCCCCAGTTGCCCACAGCATGCCATCCTAATGCCAGCCTTGTCGCGAAGTGAAGTATTCAAGCTACACAGCTTGGGAGAGGGGTCCAACTGGTGCATTTTAAGAAGCCGTGGTGAGAGTTAAATCTCGAACAGTTGATGATGTCTCTCTGGAAGCACCCATTTTAACATTCCATGTTACTGGAATTTCCAAGAAGACAGAATTACATTTATATTAATACTATGCTTCATGAGATGTTAAATTTTTTCTTGGTGTAGAGGAGACTGCCAGTGTTCTGCCTGCCACTACTATGTGACCCTCCCCTGGCTTCTGTGTGCTCTTGCTTCCAAAGCTCACACCAATTTTCTTGGAGGGCTACCAAAGTGCTCCTGGGCCTCAGCCCACACAAGCACAGAGCTGAAAGTCCCCAAGCAGCCCTCAACTAGTGACTGACTGGTGCAGGAGTATAAGGCACAGCTTTCTTGCCCTGGGGTCAAGAAAAACGCCGAGAAGATAGGCACAAAATGGGAGCCAAGGAATTCTAATTTCTATTTGTCACTTATCAGCCCAACACTAGTGACCCTAAACAGCTCATTTTTAAAAATCCCCTAGAATCTATTACATAAAGCTTAGTCAGATTTATATGAATGCTTTATTCAGATTTGTGTCAGTCAATAACTTGCATTGAGGATTCCATGTAGACAGAATACTGTGCTTATATTTAGATTATATAAAGGATACATGAACATCTATCTTGAGGCATATACAGCTGCCAATATATTCTGTTTGTTCTTCTCTGGTTGATGAGGGAAGTGTCTCATTCCTATGAATTCCATTGAACTTTACAATGCCTTACAATGTATATGCCTATGGAAAATTATCAATGGCATTTGGAAATACAAGGTCCAGAGTTGAGATCATAGCCAGAGAATAGAGAATGGTTTGCTTGCTAAACAGGTCACAGCAGGGGAGTGAGAAAGGAGTCTTAGGGAAGGCTCTCCATTAGGAGACTCGAGGTAGATTACCCAGAGATTAAAACAGAGCAGGTAGGAAGACCTACTACCTAGGAAAACATGGTGTCACAGAAGATAAAAAGAAGTGCTTTGAGAAAGATGCAACAAGAAACTGTGCTTCTTCATGAGCAAATTCAATCTTATCAGTCCTCCTTCACATTGCTAGGGGCTGCCCCATGCACCACTCCTGTTGCTGCTGCATCTCCCAAGGTACTTGTGTGTTTCGGATTTTATCTTTGTACCTAACACTCTATTTCCATGACACTGTATTTGATAGTAGGGAACATCATCACCACCTTTTTTGAAGTTAGTTTGGCAGGCAGTCTTCTCTTGCAAATATTATCACAAGCTCTACTGAGCTTCATGGGCCCCTCCTTAATCCTTACTTTGGCTAGTTGTTTCTTGATATCTGAATGCCGAACAACAGCATCTACTGTAGCAGCAATAGCCAACAAATGCACAAGTTAAGTAAAAAGAAAAGCAAAATGAATTTCCAACAAGTGGAGGTATTTAATATAAATTTAAAAACATATTCAATGCCTTAGTGGTTTTCACCATTGATTTCAGCCAAATGGGCAGGAACATTTTCAAGTTCAATTGTTTCTGGGCTGCTATATTCCTGTCCTGTTGTGGCCTTAAGAAATGTTCACATTTGCAAGTTGCACCAGATACCATCAGATCTAGTTCTCTCCCTGGGGCCCAAGGATGCTCTTCTTTTTCATCTCTTTTTTTGATCACAGAGGTGTTTTCACAGAGTTTATCACCAATAGTAAATTAGTAAATTACATTCCAATTCTTTGAGTCAGAACAACGTTTCCACATGCACACCCACGTCTGAGTTGCTGTGTTGCTACCAGTTTTGCCTACGGGTGCGGGTATTTTTGGAGATGAGTCTAAAACATCTCAAAACCACATGAACATGGAACAGTGAGAACTGATGATTATTAAAAGATAGTTTTCCAGGCTTTGAAGAATTTTCACCCAAAAGACAAGAGTCTTTTACTATTTTCAGTTAACAACAAGAACAGACCTAAGTACAAGCATTTAAATTAGAAGGAAGAAAATCCCAACAATGCTGACGTATGGTATACATTGGAAGTGGTTCCAAAAGCTGAATGTGAAATGAACTTCTAGGAAGATGTTAGAAATTGAACAAATTTGCACCAGTCTTAGGAGGGTTTGGGTAAAGAGGGGTTCAGCAACCTCTATGTCCCTTCTCAGCTGCACAATTCACAATAATACTGAATCACTATGAGCTTCAAAGTCACAGTCTTTAGCATCCAAAATAATTCATGGAAAAGCATTTACAGCAGTGTAGGCACTGCTTTTTCATAGTACTCAAATGGCATGGTGGTTTTGGTTGGCATTGAAAATTAAGTGAAAGGAATTCTGCATTTTATAAAAATTAAAGTAAAGCAAGTGAAAAATATTATCTGGAATATGTATAACAATTTATGTGCAATCTCAGATAAAGTTATGTGATATTGTCACCTCAGTTAGCCTCATATATCTTGAAGCAGCTCTGATTTCACGTTCAGTAAATAGTTATTGAGCTTGTAATTCAGGACTCTGTGCTAGGCATTGGAGATGCAGTGATGAATGAAGTAAAGCATTTACCACCATGAAGCTTATAATCTTCTGGAGATAGACTTTAAAGAAGCAAACAAACAGATAAATTACCAACTGCAGAATACGAGAAGGAAATAAACAAGACATCATGATAGAGCATTACAGTGAAGATTTACAGTAATCAGAAAGAGTCTCCTAAGTCATTTCTTGGTTATACAAAAGGAGCCAACATGTTGTTTTAATGTAATATATTAAACTATATGAAATTGCCATAATTTGGCCATATTTAAGCTAAAAAAATGGCAATTTTGATGGCAACCTAACAAAAAGAAGCTATGCCTTTATATTTAAACTAGTCAATTTGGAAAAATTCATTTATATAAAACAGTGTAACTCACATTCTCTAGACATGCACATGCAAACAAATAAACATGTTTAGTGTCTTTCTGTTTTTTCTAAAAACCTGAAAACTGGCAAAAGCTGGGACAGAGAACAAGTTTGAGGCAGGGCAGATTTTTATTGCTGTATCCAGGATGAGAAAACTGAGACCCAGAGACCTTAAGTGACTTTTCAGCAATCCCTCACTGATGTCGCAAGTATTTTAAACTAGAGCTAATAGCTGCCTAGCTATTATGCGTCTCCCTATTATTTAATTGACTGTACTTCACAATCAAATTTGTTGTTTTTCCCTGTCCCTGTATTTTCATATTTTATCAAAAGATGGCCTTGCCCAGTTGTGGCTGAGACTGCTATGTGTTAGTCAAGTTCCAAATTTCCTTTTCCTCGAGGACACAGCTAGACTACATTTCATGGCCTCCTTTGCAATGAGGCACATGCATTTACTTAAGTTCTGGTAATGGAAAGGAGTTGGAAGTGATGTGTCCTCTCCAGGCCAGGCTCATGAAATCCTTCTACATAATGCTCCACACATTTTCTCCTTCTGCATCTGCTGGAAGGAGAAAGGATTTTAAGGTCTTGGAAGAAGTTGGAGCCACAGGATAGAAGAAGACTGAACTTGGAATGACTATATGGAAAGTGACTAGAGCAGAAACAAACATCTGTCTGAATTCTCTGGGGCAAATAATACATTCTAATTATATTAAGCCATAAGATTTTTAGAGATTTTTGTTATGGTAGCGAATATCACTTGCTTTAACTAATACTGTGACATTGTTATTTTTAAGTGGCTTTTGTTAGTATTCTGTAGGCATAGCCTGAGTTAGAAGGTGTGTTACTTTTTTTATGGATGCTGTAATGAATTGCCACAAACTTGGTGGCTTAAAATCACACAAATTTATTATCTTGCAGGTCTGTAGGTCAGAAGTCCAACATGGCTCTCACTAAGCTAAAATCCAGATGTCCTTTCTAGAGGCTCTAGAGGAGAATCTGTTTTCCTCCCTTTCCCGGCTTCTAGAGGCTGCCCACATTTCTTGGCTTGTTGCCTCTTCCCATCTTCAAAGCCCTCGATGGCTGGTCACATCTTTTTTATATCACATCACTCTGACACTGATTCTTCCACTTTCCTTAGCCACGTGAATGGTCTTGTGATTACACTGGGCTCATCTGGCTTATCTAGCATAATCTCCCAGTCTTAAAGGTCATCTTAACTAGAAATCTTAATTCCATCTGCAAGCTTAATTCTCGTTTGCCATGTATCCTGACATAATCACAGATTCGGGGGATTAAGACACAGACCAGATAGCTTTGGGAGTCCTTTATTCTGGTTACTCCCCAAGAGTACCTAAAACATTGCTTTAAGATACAACATGAAGGTGGAATCTAACCTTAAACTTAAACTGAGCATGAACATGTTTACCCAGATCTTCATTATATTTTGATATCCTCAGGATAAAATTATTGTGCCTCTTACAAATACTAAAATGATACTGGCGACCAAATGTGTCTTTAAATAATTAAGAGTATATATACCTAACACCACATAATCATTATTTAATTTGTACATTCTCTAGAGTTCCATATTTTTCCAAGATAGACCATGACCAAATTTGAGCCACAATTCAGGATAATCTCACCAGCTGGGAAAATTAGGAAAAGTAATGGTGTAAACATTTTTTGTCGGGTAAACATTATTCAGAGGGTCAATCTTTGCATCTTTTTAGGACCCTCAATTAGAAAGAACTTCTACTATGTGTGTATGCATATACACAACCATACATGTGCATGCATTCACACCTGAGAAACATAACCACCCTCTCCCCCAGAAAAAAAACAGAGGTTGAGGAAGAAAAAAGAAGACTTGAACTGAAGTTATAATGAGAAAAGACACTGCAAAAATAACATTGTGGCTTCTGTGGGATCCCATATTTATCCTCTCAGATGCTTCCAGAGCAAACATAGTCCATTTATAAATGAAAGGAGGATTTTGCTGTCAACCTAGAGCTTCACCTGAGATCTGGGGAAAGAAAGCCCCACCCTCACTCTTTTAGTCTCTTACCTCATTGCCTGGGAGCAAACACTCCCACCCCTAAAACTCAGTCTTAGTCTCTGAAAATGTAGGCGTAGGGCATCTTTGCTTAGCTTTGCAGTACGGAAAAGGAAAGCAGTTAATATGTAAATCTCCTCGAGAGATAGTTTCAACACAGTTTTGTAACGTCAATGATTATAACTGAAATAAGGTTTCTCTTGAATGAAAGATCATATCTTCCTGGACTCTAGTCTCAGGATGGAGTACAGAGACTCTACCTGTTATTCAAAAGTTGCCTGGGCACCACAGGAGAGATGAAAAGGGAAAATCAGTGGTTAGGAAGGAGATGTGCCCCCTGCTAATATCCTGAGGGCTCAAGAATAGAATGAAGACTGGATGCAGTGACTCATGCCTGCAATCTCAGCACTTTAGGAGGCCGAAGCAGGTGGATCACTTGAGCCCAGGAGTTCGAAACCAGCCTGGGCAGTATGCGGAAACCCCATCTCTACAAAAGCACACACACACACACACACACAAAATAAATAAATAAATAAATAAATAAATAAACAAACAAATAAACAAACAAACAAACAGGGCATGGAGGCACATACCTGTGGTTCCAGTTACCCAGGAGGCTGAGGTGGAAGGATCACTTGAGCCCAGGAGGTTGAGGCTGCAATAAGCACTTGAGCCCAGGAGTTCGAGACCTGCCTGGGCACTATGCTGAAACCTCGTCTCTACAAAAAAACACACACACACACAAAACAAACAGTAGGGCATGGAGGCGCACACCTGTGGTCCCAGCTACCCAGGAGACTGAGGTGGGAGGATCACTTGAGCCCAGGAGGTTGAGGCTGCAGTGAGCAGCGATGGCACCATTATACTCAGCCTGGATGACAGAGTGAGACCTTGTCTCAAAAATTTAAAAACATATATATACATATATATACATATATATATATGTATATATATGTATATATATATATATATTTTTTTTTTTTCTGAGATGGAGTCTCCCTCTGTCGCCCAGGTCGGAGTGCAGTGGCGCTATCTTGGCTCACTGCAAGCTCCGCCTCCCGGGTTCACACCATTCTCCTGCCTCAGCCTCCCAAGTAGCTGGGATTACAGGCGCCTGCCACCACGCCTGGCTAATTTTTTTTTGTACTTTTTAGTAGAGACGGGGTTTCACCATGTTAGCCAGGATGGTCTCGATCTCCTGACCTTGTGATCCACCTGCCTCCGTCTCCCAAAGTGCTGGGATTACAGGCATGAGCCACTGCGCCGGCCAATATATATATATATATATTTTTTTAACTGTCCAAAAAGATTAAATATAAATATATTTTTTTCTTCATATATATCTATATAACAATAGAGAGAGAAGAGGGTTACTAATTAGGCAGGGATGGATTTGAATCCTGACTTCACTGTACTTAACTTAGTATCATACTATGAACAAATTCCACAAACCCTCCGAACCTGGGTTTTTTTCATCTTTAGGAGGATGATAATCATTCCTACTTTCAAAAGAAGACTTCCGTGATGACTAAATGAGAGTACGTTTGTGAGAGGTCCTAACCCAGAACTTGGCTCATGAGACTTAGGAACATTTCAGTACACTTTCACAGCTCCTCCGATACACCTGGGCATATATGCCCTCAAATCTATTCCTCACCCCTACCCTGTTTTTTCTTTCTGTCGCAGACGGCATAGCCCCCTGCAGGCCACTTTCCCCATACTCCCATATCACCTGGCTTCTGGCTGGGTTTCACCCATGGGAAATACTTGTGGGAATTAGAAGACAGGGGTTATAGGAACAACCCAAGGTGTTTTATTCCCCTCTTCCTGTCCCCAGCCTTTAGTGGTTGCTCTGGTAGCAGCTACATTTTCTTTACATCCCTTCTAGCAGACAGACCCATGATGATTCCAGCTTTGATCAAGTGGTCTCAGTCCCTTAGGCATGGGGAGAGCCGATTCCTTCCAGCTGTGGGATGATAATGGCTGGCCTCAGGATTCGCTCGCTGAAGCTTATGCAGCCTGATTTGGCTCTCTACTTCTCCATCACTTGTGTTAACTAGTTCTCTCCATCAGAATCCCTGTTTTAGATGCTGACAGTAGTGTTTCTGGTTAGATCCCAACTAATACAGTTCTTTTCCTCTTTCCTTGGCAGTGAAAGCAGAGGGAGCAATATAAAGATTGGGAAACAGACTGCCTCAGAATTACTGAATCCCAGCAGACTTTGCTGTAGTTACCTCCCTATTCTTTAGCTCTTTGGTCTTTCAGTCCTAGTTTTGACTTGCTCCCTCTAAGTGATCAATATGATCCAATGATCTATAGAGAAGGAAAGTACCAAGAAGCATCTACCACTACCTCAGTGAGTGGTTTGAAGGGTACCATGGGTCTCTTCAAATAGAAGATCCAGTTAGTTTAGTTGTTCATCATCCTGAAGCTTAGAAACCAGGGCTTTCCAGCAGGTAAAATAACTGCCAATGGGCTAGAAGTGTTCTGATGTGCAAAGTAGGTGGACGAGATGGTCAGTATTAGTGCCTTGGGAGAAACCACTTAAGGGACCTATTACTTCACTCAGGCATCCGCACAAGTGACACTCAGAGAAGTCTGACCACCCCATCTAGAGCAGCACCATCACCACCATTACTAATCTCTTTTCTATCACTTCAAAGCACTTGTGAATACCTACATTTATTCCTTTATTATTTGTTGCCTTCTCTAGCAATGGAAGCCACAGGAGGTCAAGAGCTTTATTTATTTGTCACTAAAAGCCAAGAACTTAGCACTGTACCTGACACTTGTAGTAGACACTCAGAAAATACGTACTGAGTGAATGACTGAATGTGACAGGGTGCCTGGTGTCTGGACCTGCCTTCTCCAGGCTACACAAGCCCTACGTCAGCCAAGGGTATTACCAGCTTCTGCCTGCAAATCCCAAATTAACCACCAGGAGGCCCTTCTATGCCTTAACAGAAAACATGCAATCACCTGGTTTCAAGCAATGTGTTATCCTCACTTCTTAGAATTTCTTTTCTTCTTCCTCCTCCTCCTCTTCTCCTTCCTCCTCCTCCTCCCCTCTTTTCTTCTTCTTCTTCTTCTTCTTCTTCTTCTTCTTCTTCTTCTTCTTCTTCTTCTTCTTCTTCTTCTTCTTCTTCTTCTTCTTCTTCTTCTTCTTCTTCTTCTCCTTCTCCTTCTCCTTCTCCTTCTCCTTCTTCTTCTTCTTCTTCTCCTTCTTCTCCTTCTCCTTCTTTTTCTCCTTCTTCTCCTTCTCCTTCTTCTCCCTCTTCTCCCTCTCCTCCCTCTCCTCCCTCTCCTCCTTCTCCTCCTCCTCCTCCTCCTCCTCCTCCTCCTCCTCCTCCTCCTTCTTCTTCTTCTTCTTCTTCTTCTTCTTCTTCTTCTTCTTCTTCTCCTTCCTTTTTCTTCTCCTTCTCCTTCTTCTTCTTCTCCCCCTCCTCCTCCTCCTTCTTCTTCTTATAGCCTTATTGAGATATACTGCATACACCATGAAATTCACCCTTTTAAAGTACACAATTCATCAGTTTTTAGATATTCACAGAGTTGTGCAACTATCACCATTATCTAATTCAGAAGATTTTCTTCATCCCAAGAAGAAACTGCATACCCATTAACAGTTACTCCCCCACTCCCAACCCAGTACCTGGAAACCACTAACCTACTTTCTGTGTCTACGAATGTTCCTAGTCTTCACATTTCATATAAATGAAATAGTATATTCACATTTCATATAAATGAAATAGTATATTTTGTGACTGTGTTCTTGTGCTCAGCATAATATTTTCAAGATCTGTCCATGTTATAGCGGGTACCAGCATTTCTTCCCTTTTTATTGCCAGATACTTTACTGTACAGATATACCCTATTCTTCCTTTCATCAGTTGATGGAAATCTGGGTTGTTTCCATTTTTTGGCCATCATGAACATATGCTGTGAACATTTGTACACAAGTTTTTGTGTGGACATATATTTTCTTGTATTCCCCAGCTTTATTAAGATATTATTGACAAAAATTGTATATGTTTATGATATATAATGTGATACTTTGCTGTTTACTTATCTGAGTTTATCTTATTTTGCCTCTTCTTTTCTTTTCTTTTAGAAAGAATCTCACTCTGTCGCCCAGGCTGGAGTGCAGTGGTGCAACCTCGGCTCACTGCAACCTCTGTCTCCCGGGTTCAAGCAATTCTCAGGTCTCAGCCTTCCGAGTAGCTGGGACTACAGGCATGTGCCCCCACACTTGGCTAATTTTTGTATTTTGGTAAAGGCAGGGTTTCACCATGTTGGCCAGGTTGGTCTCGAACTCTTGACCTCAACTGATTCATCTGCCTCAGCCTCCCACAATGCTGGGATTACAGGTGTAAGCCACTGCACCTGGCCTTGGTTTTGCCTCTTTAATCCTTATTGGTTTTTGTTTTCTGAATATCTACCTGGACCATTTCTCCTATTCCTTGCTCATCTATATGCATGAATACCTAGCTAGCCTCTGACTCAATCTTTTAAACTAGCTACAAACTCACGTGTATGTCTTGGCTTCTCACTATTGACCTAACTGCTACTGACACCTAACTTAGGCTCCCAGTTCCTGGTTCTCCTTTCTTATGTACATCCATGTTCCATGTGTCCTAGCACTCACATGTTAAAATAACAGAAAAACAACACAGAGAAGGAAAAATAGGATATACTGAAAATGAAATGTGTCTGCTCTACTATTTTGTCTTGGGTTAAACTTAACCAAGAGCACCTTGAGTTTCGACTTGTTTGAGCTGATGACTGAATATATAACCTCGAGGAAAGTTATTTGACCTTGTGGTCCAGCTTGCTCCAAGGTAACAGAAACAGTATAAAGCAGGAATGGAATAAAGCAGAAAGCTAATGCAGAGCTGCACATTGCCAGAGGAGCTCCAATCCTGGGCTGATAAACAATAAGTAAAATTAGCCCCGCTAATCCCTAGATGTTGCAGGCTTCTGTGCTAAGTTCATGCTGTTGAAGCAACACCTTTTCAATTCCTTACATAACAGTATTTTGTGCTTGGGAACAGCCTCGCTGATCTCCCTGTTTTACTGAGATAGCATACTCCTTGGTGGAATGGAGAATATTTGGCCTAGGAGTTAAGAAAGCTGGATTCCAGTTTCAAGTCTGCCACTCATTAGCTAGGTGACTGGACAGTTCACCTCTCAGGGCCTTCCTGTTCTCATTTCTGTATAAACAGTTTGGACTTTGATGATCTCTGAAAGAATTTCAAGCTTTACAATCCCATGTAACCAAGAAAATAAGTAAGAGCATTCTCTGTGGGGCACCTACAAAATTTGCTGGTATATGTAGGGTTTTTGCCAAAAGGACACTCAAAGCAACATCTTGACTATGATGTGGTGAAAGAAACTCTGGAATCTCAGTGCTTTTTTTTTTTAATAATCCCTTCAGCTTTTTTTTGGCTTCCATTTCTTCATCTATAAAATAAAGAGTTTGAGCAAGATCATCTTCAGCTGCCCTTCTTTTTCTGAGGTTTTACAATTTCTGCATTTCTGTGACTATAAAAAGTCTAGCCAGGCACTGTGGCTCATGCCTGCAATCCCAACACTTTGGGAACCTAAGACAGAAGGATTAGTTGAGCCCAGGAGTTTGAGACCAACTCTGGGCAACATAGCAAGATCCCCCATCTCTACAAAAAAAATTGAAAAATTAAAAATTAGCCAGGTGTGGTGGCTCACACCTGTAATCCCAGCACTTTGAAAGGCCGAGGTGGGTGGATCACCTGAGGTCAGGAGTTTGAGACCAGCCTGACCAATATGATGAAAGCCCATCTCTATTAAAAATACAAAAATTAGACAGGCGTGGTGGCGCATGCCTGTAATCCCAGGTACTCAGGAGGCTTTGCCGGGAGAATCGCTTAAACCCAGGAGGCGGAGGTTGCAGTGAGCCGAGATTGCACCACTGCACTCTAGCCTGGGCAACAAGAGTGAAACTCCATATCAAAAAAAGAAAAAATTAACAATTAGCCAGGCTTGGTGGCGCATGCCTGTTGTCCCAGCTACTTGGGAGATGGAGGCAGGAGGATCACTTGAGCCCAGGCATTCGAGGTTGCAGTGAGCTATGATTGTACCACTGAAGTCCAACCTGGGCAACAGAGAATGGACCAGTCTCTAAAAAAAGGTCTATTTGCCTGGCATGTACTATGAACAAGTTACAAGTTTTCTCATCTTTAAAAACAAACAACTACTGAATGACACTTGGAATTTTGGTGAAAGTGGTATAAAATCTTTTTCACCTTAGTAAGTGAATATTTTACCATATGGAAAATATGGTAAATTTCAGGAGGAAAAAACATATCATTTTGTTATTCATGATCAGATAGATAGATAATGTATAATAGAGGGACTAAAAAAGGAGTAGTAGCTAATATGCCTATGTGACTTAATGTGATTGCCAGTGTCACACCATAAGCCATGTTTTGTCTTTGATAAAATGTGGTCTCAACTGATCCAGTCCTTGCCCTTATTTTATTTTTCATGCTTTTGAAATTGCACCCAATCCTTAGAACTTGATCTGCTAGAGTCAACATCTCTAAGATTGATTGAAGAATTTTATTTTTAACTAAACTGTCAACATTATCCCCAGAAGCACATCATCTTAATTAACATTGAGAAGAATTAATTTCTTAACTTTATTAAAAAATATTAATTAAAATAGATTAAGAATCAAAAATGCTTGAAACCTGTGATTCATATTGTTATTATTTTCCAATAGGGGAAAAAAAGCTTAGGGTAAGTCTTCCTAATTCTTAAAGAGAAAGCATATGAATACCATTGCTTATCTTAAAGAGAAAAATCTTGTGATAATTAAAAGAAAGGTATGTGTAAAAGCACTTAGTACAGTGCCCAGAAGACAGTAGATGTTTGGCAAATGTAATTCTCCTTCTTTCCTTTCTCCTTTCTACAGATGGATTCCTAAACAACCCTCAAGATGATCCTGAATCCTGAGAGTTCTAAGTCCTCCCCGCTCTGTCATTCACTTTGGTTCTGCCCTTTTGCTAAAGCCTAACAAATATCTCTATGCTTCACAAATTCTTAGGCTGTTCATTTTGTTTCTACTTGTGTCTAAATAGATGAAAGTCACAAGACATGCCTAGTCAGGATGCAGCACGCTTTAAGGATTCTGCCTTTTACCCGGGTCTATTTTTAAGTTTCAAGCTCTGAGAACATACTGTGTATGGATGTGAGTAATAATGCTTGTTCAGCTTTCCTTTTGAAAAAGGTTTGGGACTTTTCCCATCTCCTTCTAGGACAGCAGAGTTTCCAAGCTACATGTAGAGATTAACATTCTCTCTGGGGCACCTACAAAATTTGCTGTTGGGACCTCTGGGTTTGAGGTACAAACTGGCAGATTTAACAGGCTTCTAACATTCCCTATACCTCAACTATAGCTAAAGTTATTGAGTTCCATTCTCTGTCATTAATTTATGCTTTACCAGTTTTTTTAAATGGTAACTAAAACTGTTCAATAATATATTAATACTTAGTCTATTTATATGTAATGATTTATGGTAATAATGTATTATATATTTAGTTTATTTATACCCATCATTTTATCACAAAAAATTAGGGTAGCTTTTATCAAAACACATGATAAATGTATAAGATAGAAAATCAGGGCCAAAGAAAAAAGGTGCCTGCTAGTCTACGTGGTTGTTGTGACCGGGCCTCTCATTTAATTATGACCTCCCTGGCAGCCAGGACGACGATTCTCATCAGAAAGGCAAAAGTACGCCAGTATCTAGAAGTGAGATAAAACTATACCCTACATTCTAAATAAAATTATACATGACTTCACATAGGAGACACAGAACCATTTAAGGACCAAACTGTTGGTATAGTCACAACAAATTAAGAAGTGGGTTTCAGATGGCAATTTTCGATGGTATAGAACTAAAGAACAACTTTGAAAATGTGTGATATTTAAAGTGTTGAGACCAGTTCTGAAAGTGTCTGGAAATGCAGTTGATCCCAGTGGAAAATGTAGGGCGCTTAGAGAAGGGAACAGATTCAGTGTCTTGGATAACCCTCCAAGAATGCCACTTTTTACAACTCAACTGCTGAAAGACCATATAAGAGATCCCGCTTTTAGACAAAGGTTTAGCAGTCTCGGCTTCTACACTAGGAAAAATCCTTAAACTCTGAAAATCAAATGAGCAAGCACCAACGTGTTAGGCGCCTATCTCACGCTCCAGCCTGAACTGATGACCACCCTGTGTATGAGTGTATGGGAGCGTTGTATTAAGAATCTTCACAATAACCTGACTTGATTTAACAAAGTAGGATTGGCTGAGGTCTAAGATACCTTCATCAGGCTGTGCTTTCCTTACACCTTCTCATTTAAAACCCACATGTCACTTCAACAGGCGTCTTTCCTCACCTCCTGTGCTCAGGTGGGGCTCCCTCATGCATGGTCCTAGCTTACCACTCATCATACTTCAGCTGTAATTCGGTGTTTAATGTTTTTCCTGCCCTCCAGGCAAGAAGAGGACAGGAATTCTATCTGTCTTTCTCTTATTAGGATATCACCATGTCTAGAATAGTGCCTGCTTTGTTATTTGTCCTCCAATTCATTTGCCACAGGATTGAATACATGCATAATTTCGCTACGTTTCAGTTTCGCTTCCTAGATCATTCCATTCATCAGGAGTGAGCTCACATAGTATGTATGTTGGATGTAATAGGATGTAAACATGATTTAATCTTTAAAACCATCCTATGAGAGAAATATGATTATTATCTCCATTTTACTGATGAGAAAACTGGGGCACCAAGAGCGTAGATAATTTCCCAGGATCATACTGTTGGTAAGTGGTGCAGCTAGGATTCATTCTTGGGCAGCCTGGCTCAAAATCCACAATCTTCACCTTCGGATAATATGAAATCTACAACAAAATTACCTTTAGGGATCCTAACAATTTCATCTTCTCACACTCAAGAGTGTAGTAGAATCCACCTACTACGCTCTTACTGACTTTAATTATTGGTAACAACTTGTTTTAACCTGTGTCTCCTTGATAAAAAGCTAAGATTAGATATCATCTCATTGTTTATTGACTCATTGTATTTTTTGGAAACTAGAGCACATGTGTTTTAATTGATAGGGAATAAAGAGGAAAGAAAAGGCCAAGAAATAGACCAATAGAAATAGTTTAGGCAGGCCAATAGGCCTAACTAACTAAACTAACTAAAATGTTGCCCTTAGAGACTCAGAGGCAGGGGGGAAGGTACCCAAGGAGGTCATTAATTGGTCCTCCAGGCCAGTCCTCTTCAGAGAGGAAAGGGGACAGATGTTACTAATTTTATCAAAACGACAGGCATAAAGCAGGACTGTCCCAGACAAACTGGGATGCCGTGTCACCTTACCTATTTTTTACCATTGGATTAGGCTAGTTTTAGTGCTGAGCTGTGGTGGTTGCTACTGGTTATCCCAAATAGTTTTATGCTGCATATGATGTGGGCCACGTTCGTTTTGTAAGATTCCAGGAATGGCACAACTATGTGTACTGTGCAATTTGTCACCTCAATTTGTCCTCCTGGGAGACTACACACCTATTCCAATGATGTTGCAATTGTTCAGAATATTTTCTGTAATTCTATTTGGCATCTCCTTCTGAACCAGTTAATGGTCTCTTTAAAAAGTCAATATGAATACATCTTGTTAATCTTTTTATTCCACTTACTCAGCTCCTTGCATGTAGAGACAGTCAATAAATATTTGCTGAATTCAACAAAATGGAATTAGTTTCCAAAAGTTCGAAATTACATTCAGAGGACAAAGATTTCTCACTTCTGAGTCTATTCAGTAGGACGAAACTCAGAATAAAAGACTGCAAAAATATATATATCTCTATATATATGTACATGTATATCTCCACATATATATAAAACACATTAAAAATGCCTGTCTCTAGGTTTTAGGATTATAATTATGAATTCAGAAAACAATAAGAACAAGAGAAAAATTAAAATTTCAATATGAACGTGTATTATTTTTAAATTTAAAAAATTATGATTTTGTTTTGTCTTTACATATGATGCCTCATACATATTTGAATAATTTCAAAGAATTTCTCAAATATGTTACATAATCTTGCCATTTGGGGAATATGTGTGCAACTTTCAAAAGTGATGACTTTGAAAGGGACAACACACATTTAGATGAGGACATTCTGTAATGTTTGTTTTAAAAAATAATCCACCGCTTTATAATCATGCTTCTATTTTAGATGTTTTTGTGAATATAAGTCATGACATGGATCCTATGAGGGACATGATTTTAAAAATAAGAGAAATAAACAGATGACACTCAGGGTCAGGGCACACAGCCAGCTGCCTGGGGAGCAGTCTCTAAAGCTGTGCTGTCCTCCAGGCCTGTGGAATCGAGCAGCCATGTGGTTCAATCAGCAGTTCTGCTTCGTGATAAGCAAGATGGGCCTTCACCTGGCCAGATATCGAGAGACTGAGAACGTTAGTTACCATTTCAGCTTTATGGAATGAAATTGAACCATAGAAGTTGCAACAGTTTGCCTCCACTGGGAGTGCAGTGAGGGCCTATTGAGCTTTCAGACCAGAGCCTGGGGAGGGCATACAGAGAGGACCCACATCAATACACATGTATTTCTGTCAACTGCATAACCAACTAAAACAGCCACACCCTCAACTCAAACTGCCCCATAAACCAAGAGCTAATTAAACACAAACAGAGTTGTTATCACTCACCGCGGGATGGAGTGGTGTATGGTGAGGGCGTTCTGAGTGAGGGTGTCCATGTCAATAATGAGGCTTTCTATGAAGAGAACTTTCTTAAACTTGTTGATGGGAGAAGGAGAGGGCGGAGGGGGAGGGCACTGTGGCCGCGGTGATTTAGGTTAAAGGAGGCCATTTCACCGGCTTCTCTTGAGCCCGGGCCCCTGGAAGGGGGCCACATTTAGAGCAGATGTTCCCGAGTGACTGTGACTGCTGCTTTCTCTGTAGGGGAAGACGGGGCTGAGCTGAAAAGGAGGCGGCTCCATGGGAAACCAGCCCTGGTTCCCCTCTGGCAGTGGAAAGGAGAAGCGTGCTGCCCGTTGTCAAAAGAAAACATTGTAAAGTACCTGTTTATGTGCTGAAGTAATTTCTAATTACGTGGTCTGGTGTGGTTAGAAGAGGGAGCTCAGCCCCAGGACAGTGGCCATCCTGTTCTTTCTGCCCTGAGCCTCCTCGTGTGACTGACGGGCTGCGAGTCACCTCACCTCCTCCTTTCTCCAAGCTCCCAGCTCTATGATTTGGCTAAAACTTCGCATTCATTCAGTCCTTAGCATCCGGCAATTCTCAAGCCCCTTAAAACTTTAGACTAATTAATAGCATCCGTTTGAGGCTGGAAATCATTATTATAAAGATGACGATGCCTTTAGTTGATGGCACACAGAGTTTAAGACGTTTCCTGCCAAGGGTCAGAATCCCTAAATGTGGGTGAGAGCTAATCTTGGGCTATCACCATTCAACTCCACACCCTCCTAGACCACACCAGGGACCTCACAGGGTGCTCTGAGGATAAACGAGTGCTTATTCAGCCTTTGGGACAACTCAGATTAGGTGTTGGAGAAATACAAAGCATTTATCATACAGATGGGGGTTTATTTTCTCAAAGCCACACAAGCATTCTTGAACCCTCAGCTTGTGGGGTAGAGCTCCTTCCTGGGCATCTGCTCTCCACTGGAGACGTCACAAGTACAGGCTGTTGGAAGTAGGATGAATTACTGCTACTTCGTTTTGTTTGTCAATTTTCCTCTGAAAAAAAATCGCAACATACTCCTTGAAAAAATAAACTTTAAATAATCAAAAAGTACATCGAGTCCAGAGTGACAACGAAAAGAACAATCCTGCTTCAACATTTATCCTATACCCACCCCCAGGGACTTCCAATTAGACTTCCCAGGGCCAAACACTCTCCAGCTTCTTATTCGTCCTTCCAAGCAATAACAAAATTAACAATATTTGGAAAGGCAGAAAGCACAGTGTGACTGCCAACTCCATTATTTTCTAGCTACGTAATTTGGCCAAGTTCTTTAAGCCTCTCTAAGCTTCAGTTTTCTCATCTATAAAATGGAAATAATTATAAAACCTACTTCTCAGGGATATTTTGAAGATTAAATAAGCTACTCATTTTGTACAATTAAATAATGTTCACTGTTCGTTTTAAGAATACATATACTCCTTTTTTGACAAAATAGAATCATTCCAGGTATGAGTTTTGCAAAGTGGCTATTTTTTATCCAATCTTCTGCCATGCCCAAAAGGATCTTCCCCCATGTTAGTTTGTAAAGATGGGGTAATATTCAGAGTGTTAACAACCAGCCTGACCCAGATCCTGAGCAGGCAGAAAGAATGCACTGAATAATTTGAACAGATGCCAAGCAAAATTAGCAGATGGGTACCACTGAATATCAGCAATGTCTAGACAGCCACCTTATTCTCTTTTATTTTAACCACCTCTTTAGTTTCGTTAGAACATTCCATCATTTCAATAGTATTTTTTTTTAAACATGCTAATATATACTTGATTTCTTGCTTAATGACTTTGTGTCAAAAAATATGACTTCTATCCTTTGGAGTTGGTTCAGAATTATTTTTGGCCCAGTACATGGTCAAATTTTTTGAAAATGTTCCATGTGTAGTTTGAAAGAATGCACATTCTGCAGTTGTTGAATCCATGTTTTTTATATGGCATAAAATCAAATGTTTCAAACTGTGTTTTCCAAATTTCTGCAATTCCACTAGGTTTTGTTGTTTGTTCTGTTGATTATGGAAAACAGTATATTAGCAATGCATCATTGGAATTGTTGACTCTTCAATTTCTCCTTGCTTGTTTTGTCAGTTTCAGTGGAGGCTGTACTAAGTGATTTCCAATTATCTTCACAGTTCTAATCCAGGCAAAGTCTACTACTATCTCCTTATATATTATGTGGTTCAGTTTTGCCTCCATTGTGGTATATAAACTATGATGGTATCAACTTTTTTAAGATAGTTAAACTTTTTAAAAGAAACTTGATAAGCTATTCACTTGATTTCGTGTGTATCTTTAAAAAATAGCCAGGCTGGGCAACACAGCAAAAACCGTCTCTGTGAAAAAATACAAAAATTAACTGGGTCTAGTGGCACACACCTGTAGTCCCAGCTACTCAGGAGGCTGAAGTGGGAGGGTCTTTTGAGCCTGTGAGGCAGAGGTTTGCAATGAACCGTGATCGCACCACTGTACTCCAGCCTGCGAGACAGAATAAGGCCTTGTCTTTAAAAAAATAAAATTACAAATAAAAAATAGAAAACCATCAAGTTCAAGATGTCATGGGTTTATTGCTTTAAATTAAACTAAAATTAGCTATTTAAGTTTTTAAAAGAGAGTCAGTTTAAAGGAAAGTAATTCATGAACAAAGTTACAGATTATACTACATTATGTTAATGTAGTTCACAAAAGACTGAGGTTTAAGAGACCTTGAACTGGGTAATAAATTAAAGCAAACCTCTTACACAACAAGAAGCACGATTTTAAATTGCTGTGCACCCTGTGGGCAGACAGTAAATAGAGTGATGTTTCTTTATAATGCTACAGTAGGAGTTGGGACTAATGCTGGCATTATATACTAATAATGGCTTTTAAGGGTTTTGAGTTATTTATACCCTGCTTTTTTGCTGAAACAATTTCAAGTGTTATCTAGGTGTAGTTATTTGTGCTTTCTAAAGAGATAATATTTACCTTCACATATTGACATGTTTACAAAAGTCTTGCTTTATGTATTTAATGTACTGTTCTTCCGAAACCACTATGTTTCGACTGCTGATTTCTGGTTAAACCTGTGCACTTTACTTCTCTACCTCTCACTTTTGGGTTATTTCACCAGCTTTAGGTGAATAAAATAAGTGAGGGGGTAGTTGAAGTTTTGATTTGGGATCATTTGTGGGAATGTTAGTTTACCCTTCTTGAGGCCACTAATACAAGTAGTAGAGAATTTCCAATAGTTTGATCACTTAAAAAAACTGACAGGATTTGGGCTACAATTCTCCAAGAGTAACATGGTTTATATCTATGTAGTCTTTAAATGTTGCAAAGCACTTTCACAGACACTGTTTAATGTAGTCTTTACACAACCTTGTGAAGAGTGTTGTTATACAATGTATGAGGGTACCCTAGGATGATTGTAATTTAGAGTTGTTACGATTAGAGAATTGTCTTCTAGGACATTTCTAGGACATTTGAAAGCAGCTGGTGTATTTCAGGAGAAAATTTATCTTCAGGAATAGCCTTGTTTTGTCCCGGGAGAGATCGCTATGGAGCTGATGGAGGGCAGTACATTACAGACAGTTCTTTGGATTGAAATGTTAAGAATTTGGTTTCATAATGTAAAGCAAGTCTATTAGCAAGACTATGAATCCAAAGATTTAGACAACTTTTAAAATTTGTTTTAAGTTTCCTTATGCTGAAAAATTGTATTGATTCTTGGGGAGAGTGTCTATGCTCTTGCTTCAACACTGGCTCATAGGAACAGGACAACTGACTGATGGTCAAAAGGAATGAACAAAGTTCACCTTCTCTTTCACATCATCTATGACGTACTATCACATGTACTATTCTTAGGTGTGAGGTGTGTTGGCTAAACCAATGATTTCTCAAATATGGTGTCAGTAAAGGCTTAATAACCCAGACATCAGACTTTGGGATATATGCTGTGAACTACTGTGATATCCATGTCTATGGCATGTGAGCCAGGATGCATCTTGAAGATGGGGGTTGGCATTTTCTTGAAGAACATAGATCTTCCTATCATGATTCATCCTGGGGAAGGAAATGAAGCATAAACTGATGAGTCTTGAATATGCCCATTGTTAGGAGCTGAGCTGGCTTCACTTCTCGTGGAAGCTTGATAGGAGCTATACAAATAATCAGGGTTTGGGTCTGGAAACTTCTGGGAGCAAATAAAGGTGAAGGTGGGTTCACCATAAAACTAATGAAGTTTAATTTCCAGCATTCTTTACTTTTAGGCCCCCTTCAAAGATCTTGGGAGTGTGTACATGGTCATATGTTTTTAAATTTGCAAAGGTAAGATATGTTTGTATTCTTTTTCTTACAGAAAGCCCCCAAATTATATAAATATTATTATATTATTCACCACAGAATCTGGATCTGTTTTTGTTCTAAGGTAATTGATGTTATACTTTCGTTCTCTCCAAGCCTTTGCTACCATTCTGCTAAATATTGTGCCCTTGTCTCACCTGTTCTTTGGAGGAATTGAAGGGGACTGGGTGTACACTTTGCATGAAATGGTGTGGGGTTATGGCAATATCCTGGAGAAGCTGGTTATGAAATGCAGTAAGTTGACTAGCAAAGAGTGGAACAGAGGTCTGGAATGACTGTTAGGAGTCCAAAGACTGTGGCAGTACAAGAAAAAGTGTGCGCCAATGCAGGAGCGTGCCTAGAACAAGCATGCTCACCACAACTTCCATATCTATTAAAGGCAAGGGAACCTTGAAAGAAGATCCTTGACACCACTATTTATGTGTGGCCATCTCGAGTCATATTCATTTTAGAGATTAGAAGAGCTAAAGAGAACAGAGACGGAGCAAACAACTTGAGCAAGACTATTAAGCTAGTTATCAGAATTAACAGGAATAGAGCCCAAGTCTCCCTGATGTCATGGTCAGGTTCAGTCTTCCTGAAAGCGGTACCTTTCAGGTTATAAGGTTATATGTTCCTATCTAGGAAAATTGAGCAAAAGGGGAAAAAAGCAACTTTAAACTCATTTTTGTTGCTGTTGTAGTGACATATCTACTTGTTTACATGAAGTGATTGATAACATCCCAGAATTCTTTGGAGGCTAGCCCAAGAAATTTCAACGAATTTCAAACTAGACTATGTAGTCAAAGCTCTGTTACTATGTGTTGCTGTCTAATTCCATTTATAAGAATTCCAAAAGGGGAAAAAAGTAATCTGTGGTGATAGAAATCAGAAAGTAATTGAGGAGGGGACAGGGGAGTTGATGGGAAAAGGGGCATAAGGGAACGTTGTTGTTCTAGATCTTATTACTGTCAAACCTCCTCAAACTGAATACCTAGGAACTGTGCATTTCATTGTACTTAATTAAACTTTAATACAAATATAAAAATAAATTAAGACTAACAAAAACACCCGTAAGAATTAAAAATTGTATTACATTTAAACTCTGTTACTCTGCAGTGGCATGGGTAAAGATTCTCAAGATTCAGGGAGGTAAGATTTTCTGTTCTTCCTGTTGCAAGGGAAAATGTTTCTCCACATTACTACGTGTCACATATCTGTCTCGCTTTTATCTCTCACTGTCACTAGAGAACATAGAGAACAATGCCACTGGCAGACACAATATCATTATCAAGCAAACCAATATTATTACTAGAAAAACTGGCAAATGTTTTCAGCAAAATCCTTTCCCAATTATGGGGTTGAATTTCCTTTCTGTCTTCTCTGATCTTCCAGTGTTTTTGCTGTGGATTTTTAAAAATAAACTCTAGTACGACCCTGTAATTCTAGGTGCCAGTGCTCTGGCTCAACAGGATTAATTCCAAGTAAATACAAACTTGGTTTCTGAAAACTTTTATACTAACTACCTTTTGGACATATTTTTAAATAAATGTGTATATTTTTCAGATTCTAAAGAAAATACACCCTTGATATAAATAAATATAATCCCAAAGATAGTCACTATTCACATTTTAGTGTATTATAGTTCCCCCTTATCCACGAGGGATATGTTTAAAGACCCCCAGTAGGTGGCTGAAACCACTGATACTACCGCTGATAGTACCACTGATAGTACCGCTGATAGTGCTGAAACCCTGTATATACTATGTCTTTTCCTATACATACATACCTATGATAAAGTTTAATTTATACATTAAGCACAGTAAGAGATTAACAACATAATTATTAATAATAAAATAGAACAATTATCATAATATACTGTAATAAAAGTTATGACAATGTGCTCTCTCACTCTCTCAAGATATCCTAATATTGTCAGACCACGGTTGACTGCAGGTAACTGAAACTATGGAAAGTCAATCTATGAACGCAGCAGGACCGCTGTACTTTTCTTTTTGTCATGTTCCATAGTTGAGATCATGCTGCATACTCAATTTTTTTTTTCACCTTTTAGAACAAAACATCATAGTATAAGAATTTTCTGATACTGTCGGAATTACTGTCTAACATGGGATTGGCTTGCTAATTATTGGTCCTTTATTTTCAAATCATCAACTTTCCAATGATTATTTTCTTGTTATATGAATTAATAAATCAGAGTCTGTCAATAGCATTTTTTGAAGTTTCATGTTAATCAAAATTATATAACATCTTTTGAAAGTAACAGGTCGACTGTAAGCAACTTGAGGGCAGGGATAATACTCCCTCCATCTTTGCAGTCTCCACAGTGTCAGCACAGAATGGGAACTAAATAAGCACTCATAGCTTGAATGAATAAACAAGCAACTCCCACTTGCATAATATTTCCACACAACAGGGCTTCAGAGGTAAGTGTGTAGAGCTCAGTGCCTATTACTTACCTTCTGGAAATAACATGGATTGTGCTGAGAACTCAAGCAAAAATAAAATAACTTTTAGACTACTTCTCTCCTGCTCTGGATTTGTAAGCCACCTTCTCACAACAGCATGGACCACATATATACATTGACACTGCTCAGCAAGCTCTAGTTAAAACTTTTTTAGATGTTCTAGCCATAGATGTTCTAGGGTTTTTCTAACTGATTATCACTGAATATAATTTGGAATTGCATGTTTTGTGATGCCTGTTTTTGTTTTAACACTCAGTTATCGCTTGACTATCAGAGAGGCCTTATAGAACAGAAATTCCAGATATTTCAGAGAATTTTTTATTCACAGAATAAATGAATTCTAAAAAGTTTAAAACCATAGAGAGCCTAAGTAATCATCTATTTCCAGGTCATTTTTAAAGAAGAGGGAGGTAGTCAGTTGATTTGCCAAGGCATTGGGCTAGCCAGGAGTGATGCAGCAGTATTTTCACTTCCATTTTATAATTTTTATGTGACAACGTACTGCCTCCCATGGGTCTAAGATTTATTAGAAACAATTCATGTCTAGGAAATACCATTTTCATTTTTGATAAGATCACTCCGAACATGAGGGAAATGTGCTTAAGCAGGAAATTTGACAAGGTATTTTATATCTTTGTGCTTATAGAGGAGTAATATAAGCTAGATGCTGGGACAGTCATTGTTGTGTTTTTAGTGATTCATTTTACTCTTTGGCCTTGTGAAAAATGACAGACAATAAATATGCATAAAGCATAAATGTGTAGCTTAATGATTTATTATAAGACTAACAGATGTGTAATCACCAACCAGATCAAGGAATAAAACACTATCAACGCCTTAGAAACCCACCCTTAAAGTATTCATCCGTAAACACAAATCTCATCCTCCCCTCTAAAGATAACCATTATCCCAACATATTTCTTGCTTTTCATTATAACGCTAGGGACTGATCCCTAAACACTATAGATTGCTTTTGTGTTTTCAAAATTGATTTAAATGGAATGAAAAAGTGTGTATAATTTTATATCTGGTATATTTTGTTCAACATTATATTCAAGATCTATCTAAGACCATGGCTATACCTACAGTTTATTTCCTTTATAAGATTCCATTACTTGAGAATTCTACAATCTCTTTAAATTTATTTTCTGTATTCATTTTACTATTAAGTGACATTTGGGTTATTTCTGAACTTAGTCTATTATAAATAATGACTGGGGCTTTTTTCCATGCATCCTAGCATATGTATGTACCCACTTCTGCTGGGTATATACTTAGGGGCAGAATTGTTGTATTATAATGTATCTGCACCTTCAATTTTAATAGATAAATCTCAGAGTTTTCCAAAGTGGTTGCACCAATTTGTACTACCACTAGTTACATATGAGCTTTCATTGATCTATATCCTTACTAAAATGTGGTATTGTTGGGGTTTTTTAATTATTGTCAGTCTGATTTGTGTGTATCTTGTAGTTTTTATTTGTATCCTTCTGGTTATGAGTGGGGTTGAATAACTTTTCATAGATTTATTAGCTATTTTTCTTTCTTCTTATGAGGTACATGCTCAAAACTTTTGTCTATTTTTCAATCAGTTTTTCTAGCATTCTTTATATACCCTGGTATGATACTTACTGATTATATGCAATGAAAAGGTTGAAAATTTTTTCTGCCATTCTTTGGCTTGCTTTTTCAGCCCTGAATAGTTTTCTTGATAAGCAGAAGTTTTTAATTTTAATGTAGTCAGATTTAGTAGTTTTCGCCTTCAAGGTTAGTACTTTCTTGCATCTTATTTAAGAAATCTCTTACTTACTTGAATGCAATGAAAATATTCTTTGGTATTAATTTCTAAAACTTTATTGTTTTATCTATCACAGTTACACCTAAAATTTACCTGGATTTTTGTGAATGATGTTCTGTAGGGTCAAATTTCCTTTTTTCCGTATGAATGCTCATTGATCTCTGCATCATTACTGAAAAGACTATGCTTTTTGTAACCCTCTACAGTGCAACCTCTTTTGTATCTTCATATGGGTCTCTTCTGTAGCTCTTTTTGTTCAAATGATCTAATCCTCTCCTCTGAGAATGCCATAAAAGATATTAAAGTTTGCACATCCTCATATACGGTAGAACAAGTCTTTCTTTTTTCTTCTCCAAAAGTTCATTGGTTTTCTGGCCATAATGCAGCATCAGGGATTAGATTTATTTGTTGACTAATATATTAGAAAAGGAAATAAAATAAAAAACTATTCAATTAATCCAAAAGAAAGCAGAATAAAGGTAAATAATAACAAATGAGACAAAGAACAAAATGGCATCTATTAAAATATAAAAATTCTATAGCTAACATATACATAATGGTAAAAATTGAATGCTTTCCCTCTCACAGGAGGAACAAAGCAAGAATGTCTACTCTCACCATTCTGGTTGGCATTGTACTGGAGGATCTAGCCAATGCAATAAGGAGAGAAAAAGAAATGAAAGGTATACAACTCAGGATGGAAAAAAGTAAAACAATCTTTAGTCACACCACGATCTTACATAGAAAATCCTTTGGAATATACAAAAAAAGTACTTGGTCTACTAATTCGTAACAAAGTTGCAAGCTACAAAAAAAAAAAAAGTACATTGCATTTGTACACATAATTTCAAATTAAATTGTAAATTTAAAATAAACTGAAGTTATAGCTTTAAATTAGAAATTGAAAGTTTAAAAAAATATTTACAAGAGTATTAAAAATACAAAACTCTTAGGAATTAACCTGACTAAAGGAATGCAGGATCTATATACTGAAAACTACAAATAACATTGAAAGAAATTAGGCAAGCCATGATGGCTCATGCCTGTAATCCCAGCACTTTGGGAGGCCGAGGCAGGTGGATCATTTGAGGCCAGGAGTTCAAGAACAGCCTTGGCAAAATAGTGAGACCCTGTTTCTACTAAAATTTTAAATTAAGAAAATATTCTTTTTCCATCTGGGCTCATTAAAAAAATAATTTCAAGAGAAATTTAGAAAGACCTAAATAAATGATGAGATATACTGTTTTGTGGATAAGAAGAATCAAATTAAAGTTTCACTTCTCCTCAATATTTATAGATATTTAAATATAATCTCAATCAAAGTCTGAGCAGTCTTTTGTGTGGAAATTGACAAGCTGATGCTAAGGATGCACCAAAATCTCACAAATCACCACTAAAGATCTTAATCATGTAACCAAGCATTACCTGTTCCCGAATAACCTATGCAAAGAAAAAAATTTTAAAAAAAGAATCTAATGAAAATTATTTTGAAAAAGAACAACAATCTTGGGAGACTTATACTGCCTGACTTCAAGATTTGTTTTAAAGCTACAATGATAAGACAGTGTGGCATTGGCATCAAGATAAAAAAAAAAAAGATCAGTTACATAGAATGGAGGGCCTGGATATACAGCCACACATATATGATCAACTAATTTTTGAAAAAGGTGCAAAGGCAATGCAGGGTCAAAATGATCAGAAAATCATACTGGAGCAAATGGATATCCATCCATCAGCAATGAAAAAAAGGACTTTGATCCATACCTTTTGCCAAATACAAAAATCGACTCAAAATGAAGCACAAATATAAAATAAACCACAAAGCTATAAAACTTCTAGGAGAAAATATTTGGTTAGACAAAGATATCTTAAACCATTTGAGCATGAATTCAGCATGATACATGAAGCATGTATGATACATAAGACATAAAATTTTAGAATTATAAAATGAACTTTAGCAAAATTAAGAACTTTTGCTTTCTGGAATAATTAAGAAAATAAAAAGGCAAACCACAAACTGGAAAAATATTTGCAAAACGTATATCTGACAAAGGGAGTGCATTCCAATTACATAAAGAACTCAACAATTCAATAATAAGTCAACTCAATAAAAAAAACGTGAAAACGTTTTGAACAGATGCATCATAAGAAGATACACAAGTAGCCAATAAAACAAAAGATGATTAACATCATAAGTCACTAGGGAAATGCAAATTAAAACTACAAATGAATACTACGGAAACCTATGAGAATGGCTAAAATTAGAAACACTGGCAATATCAAGTGTTAACAGGGATATAGAGCAATTCCAACTCTCATACATTGCTGGTAGAAATGCAAAGTGGTACATCCACTTTGGAAAATAGTTCAGCAATCCCACATCAAAATGTTTTTTCCAGGAGAAATGAAAACATACGTCCCCAAAAAGGTCTGTATGTGAATGTTCACAGGAGCATTATTCATACTAGCTAAAAAACTGAAAAATACCCAATTGTCCATCAACTAGTGAATGAATAAGCAAATGTTGTTATATTTATTACCCCACAATTTTAAAATGACTTATTAATATATGCGACAGTGTAGATGAATCTCAAAACATTATCTATGTGAAATAAGACAAATATATGAGACTCCTGATTATATAACTCCGTTTATGTGAAACTCTAGAATAGGCAAAACTGTAATGGTATAAAACAAAACAATGATTGCCTGGTGATAAGTATTGGGGGGAATGATTTCAAGGGACAGAGGGAACTTTTTGTGGGATAGAAAATTCTATATTTTGGCAGGGTATGGTGACTCATGCCTGTAATCTCAACATTTTGGGAGGTGAAGGCAGGCAGATCACCTGAGGTCAGGAGTTTGATACCAGCCTGGCCAATATTGTGAAACCCCGCCTCCACTAAAAATACAAAAAAATTAACCAGGTGTGGTGGCACACACCTGTAATCTCAGCTAGTCTGGAGGCTAAGGCAGAAGAATTGCTTAAACCGGGAGGCAGAGGTTAGAGTGAGCCAAGATCGCACTACTGCACTCCAGCCTAGACAACAGAGTGAGACTCTGTCTCAAAAAAAAAAAAAAAAATCTATATTTTGATTGTGGTGGTAGCTTACATAATTGTACATAATTGCCAACATTCATCAACTCTGCACTTAAAACGGGTAGACTTTGTTATTTGTAAGTTATTCCTTAATAGACATGGGGGGAAATAAAGAAGGATACTTTCTCAAATGAATAAAAAGGATGGTTTTTATCTTTTACCTTATATACTTCAAAAGTGTTTGATATTTATTTCAGCAAACATGTTTACTTATATTATTTTTATAAAAACTGATACAATGGTTATACAAAGAATAAATTTTTTAAATTATTAGCCCAAGCAAAAATTTCAGAACAGACCATATCTATTCTTTCGAGATGAAAGAAAGAGAGAAAAGGAGGAGGACAAAGGAAGAAGGGAGGGATACCCCCAAGCTCAGCCATCTTCTTCCCTTAATGAGGAGTGCTCTAAACAGATTTACAAAGGTGGGAATTGTTTGTTTATGTAGTATTCAGTATATCTGAAATCTTCAGTTTAGCTCTTCAATGCTAGAATCTGAAAACTTCAGCTCAATTCGATAGTATATATTAAACATCTACTATTTTTCCAGCCTTGTAGTAGGTGTTACAAAGGATGCAGAAGAGATGGTCTAAGTCAGAATAAAACTATTTATAACTTACTTATTAAATTTCGGTATTTATGCTTTGAGATGTATTAGAATTACTCTATTTCAGATTTTATTATAATTCCTCCAGAAAAGAGACAACTAAATTTCTCCTGAAAACATTTAGCCTAACAGAAGTTAATCCTTAATCCAACTCAGAATTTTAAAAAATAAAACTGAGCCATAACATACTCAATAAACCATTTTAAATATTTAGGTCATCCAGGACTCGTTCACTGACTGATGCTAAGAACTGTGACTTGCCAAAGACTGAATTGTTAGACTTATCTCACAATAATTTTGGGGTATCTCAGTCATTCTTAGGATTGAGTCTACCCAGCATAATCATCTATACTTAATTTTATAAAATTCTCAGAAATTTTTCTTCAAGTATATCTCAGAATATCAACGCAAAAACAGATAGAAGTAAAGCTCTGATCGTTGTAGGTGTGCAATCTTATTCCCGGGTTCTCTATTCTGTTCTATTGGTCTATGTGTCTGTCCTTGTACTAGTACCATGCTGTTTTGGTTACTGTGGCTCTGTAGTGTAGTTTGAAGTAGGTTAGTATGATGCCTCCAGCTTTGTTCTTTTCGCCTAGGATTCCCTTGGCTATTTGGTTCCGTATGAATTTTTAAATCTTTGACAAACCTGACAAAGACACACAATGGGGAAAGGATTCCCTATTTAACAAATGATGCTGGAAGAACTGGCTAGCCATATGCAGAAAATTGAAACTGGACCCTTTCTTTACACCATATACAAAAATCAACTCAAGATGAATTAACGACTTAAATGTAAAACCCAAAACTATAAAAACCTTAGAAGAAAACCTAGGCAATACCATTCAGGACACAGACATGGACAAAGATTTGATGATGAAGACACCAAAAGCAATTGCAACAAAACTAAAAATTGACAAATGGGATCTAATTAAACTAAAGAGCTCTGCACAGCACAAGAAACTATCAACAGAGTAAACAGACGACCTACAGAATGGGAGAAAAATTTTGCAAACTATGCCTCTAACAAAGGTCTAATATCCAGCATCTAGAAGGAACTTAAACAAATTTACAATAAAAATAAAATTACACCATTAAAAAGTGGGCAGAGAACATGAACAGACACTTTTCAAAAGAAGACATACATGCAGCCAACAATCATATGAAAAAAAAAGCTCAACATCACTGATCATTAGAGAAATGCAAATCAAAACCACAATGAGATACCATCTCACACCCATTAGAATGGTTATTAGTAAACAATCAAAAAAAATATGCTGATGTGGTTGTGGAGAAAAAGGAACACTTTTACACTGTTGGTGGGAGTGTAAATTAGTTCAGCTATTGTGGAAGAGTGCGGTGATTCCCCAAAGATCTAAAGACAGAAATATCATTCAACCCAGCAGTCCTATTACTGAGTATATGCCCCAAGGAATATAAATCATTCTATTTTAAAGACACATGCACTCATATGTTCGTTGCAGCATTATTCACAATAGCAAAGACATGGAATCAACCTAAATGCCCATCAGTGATAGACTGGATAAAGAAAATGTGGTACATACACACCATGGAATACTATGCAGCTATAAAAAAGAAGATCATGTCTTTTGCAGGGACATGGATGGAGCTGGAGGTCATTACCCTTAGCAAACTAATGAAGGAACAGGAAACCAAATACTGCATGTTCTCATTTCTAAGTGGGAGCCAAATGATGAGAACACACGGACACATAGAGGGGAGCAACACACTGGGGCCTATTAGAGGGTGGAGGGTAGGAGGAGGGAGAGGGTTGGGCAAAATAACTAACGGCTTAATACCTGGGTGATGAAATAATCTGTACAACAAACCCTCATGACCCACGTTTACCTCAGTTACAAAACTGCACATCCTGCACATGTACCACTGAACTTAAAAGTTAAAAAAAAAGAAGAAAGAAAATTGCTAAATACAAAAAAAAAAGAAGTAAAACTCCTCTAATTGATAGGTGGGTCCTTCAAAAAAACTGTTCCACCATCTCTCCACCACAACCCATTGCCCTTGAGTTATCTCCAGGGCACCCTTGGGATCCAGGGAGACCTGAAATGGTTCACTAAAAATGAATATTTTGCATCAGAAATAGGTAACTAAACCACTAAAACAAAAACTAACCTTAATTTAGAAAACTTAGTTGGTCCCTTTTCTCATTTTTGGTGCCAAGAGCAGCGCCTGACTCCTGGTGGGTGATCTATAATGACTTGCATAACTATCTGTATAACCTAGAGATCTTCAGAAGTCAGCATGTAGGGGAAAGTCTCTAAGGAAACAAAGATAGTCCACTTGGGAAGGTTTTTTTGGTCTCTCTGCCTATTTCTTACTCTAAGGAACATTTGTATTCAATTACCCTAAATCCCTGATTAGTCTACAGAATCATATCACATGGTATAGAACCTCGTATCATGGAGCATTAATTACATGGCTCACATGTCATGAGGCAGGCAACTACTATGCTCCATATTGTCTGTCTTTCTTCATAGAACAAGAAAATCGCTGACCCTGTCTTCTTGATTTCGTAGCTAATGATCTGATAGCACTTAACAGAACCTCAGGCAGCACGAAAAAGACCTTCTCAAAGAGGCTTTTCCTGTATATTCAGGAGGACACATAGACCTGCATCTAGGCATCAAGCCTGTTGGATGTATTCTCCAAAGGATGACCTAATTCTAGTCTCCTTTATCTCCTGACTTAGGGTGGGTTCCTCACCATTCTCTGGACCCTTTCATAAGCAGGGGAGTTGTAGATGATACTGAGGAATCGTTAGCACATATGTGTAGGAAATGTTAAAAGAAGTGATTAAAAATACAAAGACAAAACAAATTATGATAAGAAAATGAAAACAGAAGGGCAAAGAACCAAGCAAGATAGGTTGCTCACCCTTGGACAGGTAGTGACTTTTCTTTCCTATGTGGCACCTCATTCTCCCTGCATCCAGGTGGTGGCACTGGTGCTCTTTCTGCTTGCCCTGTGGGTGACATTCACTTAGTCTCCCTAAAAGAGGAGGAACTCTAAGAGATAATGAGAAGAGGACACTTGGCTACCCAGTGTTGGGTCCCTTGAGGCAAAGCTCCTGAAGGACTATTTCCTTGCAACAAATTACCTTAACAAAGATGTACTAAGCTATAAGCAAGGGAAGGAAAGGAAATGGGACCCTAACTGAATATAGCCTATGGATGGAACATCCAGGGATTGAGCAGAAAGAGCCTTTCCAGTTTTTTAAGGCAGTCTTAAAGATGGTGGCATTAAACAATTTATATCCTAAATTGTGCACATTGTTGCCACAAACACATAGGTCAGTTTCTATCATTCTCAACAACTTGTATAGCCTCAAAAACTTTATAACTATCCTCACTCTGTTATTCTACACGGTGCCTGATTTTATAGGTAGAAAGAAAGCATAGAGAGGTCTGCTAACTTAGGCAAGGTCACCTAGCAAGTTAGTGATAAAGTTCTCCAAAGCCTTTGGTTAAGCTAAGGAATTCTCTAACTATAGTATAGGTGCTTTTGGATGCATCCTTTGCAAATAAGCATTTTTCTACGTGTATCTAAAACTAAAGGCTCAAACACAGAAATGGATCTAAGTTGCAAAGAGACCATCTCAGGCTTTCAAGTGGTCCTGAAAGAACAATCACTAGTCTTGTTCACCATGCAAATGTATCTGCATCATAACCTATACATAAGACAAATAGCATTTTGAATCCTTCTGTTTTTAGATTCCTCAATAAGGCTACAGAGAAATGATTACAAATGGACACTTGTGACATATACAAAAATAATTGGTATTGAAGATACATTGGTTTCTAGTTCTTTCCTATTCCCTATCAGATCATGTGATCTGAAGTAAGCCACTTAATTGTCCTGCATCTCTAACTTCCTCGTCTGTAAAAAATAAATAAATAAATAAACTCAACTGGATTAATCTTTAAATCCCATCCTTCTCCATTCAACCAGCATGATTCTGCTGAAACTCCTTGTAAGCAAATGTTTTTCCACCTGAAATTGCTTCAGGCTAATCGCTTCCCCAGGAAAACTCATTCTAAGACTAAAGTTGATATGAAAAAAAAATATTCACTTGCGTTACAAGTGCCTGCTGCCTTTGCCTTTCTATGTGGCTTTTTTCCCACAGTATCTCAAATCCAGTATATATCTCAAAACACATTGCTGCAGTATATAAACCTAAAATTTGACCAGCAGTGTCCATGGGGCTGGTATATTTAACTGTGTATACTGTGTATAATTACATGGTTATGTCAAACTCTATTGTCAACTCGCCGTTTTTGCAGATAAGAGAAGAATTAGCCTAGTCTAGGAATGAATGTCAGTTCCAGGACTGAATATCATATGAGATTATACCACCCAATTTGAGGTAAGTATTGTCACTGGTAGCAAATCCATATGGGTCTGCAGCAACCTCAATTCCCACTTACTCAGAAGAAAGAATTCAGCTGAGGGCCAGAAGGCAGATGGAGAGACAGGCAGGTTTTAGAACAGGAGTGAAAATCTGTTAAAAAAAACTTTAGAGCAGGAGTGAAAGGAAGGAAAGTATACTTGGAAGAGGACCAAGCGGGCGACTTGAAAGACAAGCGCACCATTTGACATTTGACTCGGGCTTTTATGCCTGGGCACTTTTCTGGGTTCTCGCATCCCTTCTCCCCTGATCCTACCCTTGGGGTGGGCTGTCCACATGCACAGGGATCTGCTGGCACTTCGCTGGGGAGCATGTGCAGTGTGTTTACTAGAGTTGTACGCATGCTCACTTGAGACATTCTTCCCTTACCAATCGAATGTCCCTAGAAGTCCATTTACCAGTTCAACACCGCCATTTTGCCTTTTAATGTTCGCGCTTAAGCCCAGCTGCCCAGCTCCTGAGATCTTATCAGGAGGCTGCTAATCACCAGTTTCAGGTTTGTTCTGTTAGGAGACTGCCTTTCCTCCCTGGTGCTGGCTGTGACAAGTTATTTTAGAGAGACAGTTAACAACTGCCTATCACCTGATGGTTGCCTGACAACCCTAGTGGGGTTAGGGGAGCCCTCTCCTGCCCTGCTCATGTCTGCCTAGCTACCTACTGTAACAGTATGACCAGAACTCACATGGGAAGCGAAGGTAAAAAAATTGGTAGCAATAGTGACAATTTTTTGGCTAGATGTTTATTGGTCTTGGATAATATCAGGCTAAGTTAACATTAGCTGTACTGTGTAGTTGTGTTCTCTTTATAGGAGAAAATGTTTGTGTCTGTAAAGGATTTGGGTTGATCACCAAACAGTATTCATTCTGACTATAGGAACATACCTGCTTCAGAGTTCAAAGAGCAGTTCTGTCCTGAACAATTGAATTTCCTCCTGTTGCTTGACTTAGTAATCTCTGGAACCACAAGGTTAATCTTTGGTGTTGGTTAATGTTTATCCTACCTAATTCTTCTGATTTAATGAGAAATTAGGCAAATAAAACATATTTTGCTTTGACTTCTGAAAGTCCACATTTAGCCAAAAGATATTCAAATATAGTTAGATAATTATCTGGATATCAGGCCAATCACAAAAGCACAAGTGACTGGAGATTTCTTAACAGTCTCTGCTAAGGGCTTTATTGTGTCTTCTCTCTTATAGACCTTGCAGTAAAAAGACATTTGACAGAATCTTAAAACTGCACTGATAAAGCTGAAGGGATACATAAAGCTGTTGTTGCTTGAACAGTGAGTTCATTTCAGGTTTCTTGGAATGCATAAATGTACACTGTCCACATTCAACTTCCCTTTTGGCCCTTTTCACTATTTTCCAAAACAAGCCATTTTCCTTTAAGATAAAAAGTTATGGAAAGAATGTTTACAGGCCTTTGATAAATGTCATTCTCTGCAACCCTCATAGAAGTGTTCATGGTAGTGGCAGGGAAGCAAAGTAAGTGCCTTAAGCTCACTTGGCTTTTCTAACCCTAAACTGTGGCTAGGAGTTGTTGGTTTGGTGAGGTTTTAGACAAGTAAGCAAGGCACATTTAACCCTTTTCCATTCCCATTGAAGTGGCATCATTCTTCTGGGGTAATACCCAAGGTTTGTCAGCTCATGCCAAGGAAATCAAGGACACAGACACATAAGAAGTGAGTTTAAGAGCACAGGTGTAATAGGTGAAAGAAAAAAGAAGAGAAAAGCTTTCTCCCCTGCAGAGAGAGAGGCTTCTGAGTGGGCCTTCTGGTTTTGTGGTGAAATGCATGGAGTTTTATAGACGAGCTTGAGGAGGGGGTGTCTGATTTACATAGGGTCCGAGAGATTGGTCGGACCAGGTGTGCTATTTGCACTGCATGCAAAGAAGGTGGCCACCCCACCCTACTCTTTAACCCTTTTCCATTCCCATTGAAGTGGCATCATTCTTCTGGGGTAATATCCAAGGTTCATCATCTCGTGCCAAGGAAATCAAGGACACAGACACACAAGAAGTGAGTTTAAGAGCAGAGGTGTAGTAGGCGAGAGAAAAAAGAAGAGAAAAGCTTTCTCTCCTGCAGAGAGAGAGGCTCCTGAGTGGGTCTTCTGGTTTTGTGGTGAAATGCATGGGGTTTTATAGATGAGCTTGAGGAGGCGGTGTCTGATTTACAAAGGGCCCGAGAGATTGGTCGGACCAGGTGTGTCATTTGCATAGCAAGCAAAGAAGCTGGCCGCCCCACCCCAATCTTTTATTATGCAAATGGTTCTCTACCTGGCTGGTGCCATGTTGTCTGTTGCTTACTGTACACCTGCTTGACAAGGAAAAGGGAAGATGGAGCTGCTATGTTGAACATGCCTGGCTCGCAGGTAACCGCTGCCAGCATTCACCGGTGCAAGCTTCCAGCTTGCTTATCTATGTCTGCAGCTTGATTTTACAGGCTGCTCTTTGTCAGAAAATAAATAATTTTGGGGCTACTTTTTGTTAAAAGGGAAGCCTTACCAAGGATTCTCTTACCCTCACTAACTGCCTAAATAATTTCTTTTTAGCTCCTGTATCACCACCCTTCCTGAAGCCTTAGTCTTTTCAGGTTCAGCTTTGGTTAAAATGGTGAAACACATGATGTGGATGGCCCCCACTTTGTATCACAGCATGAGAATGCTATTCTCTTCCCCGGCCCCTGCTTTATCCTTTCAATTTTATCCCTCTTCAATGCTCTGAAAAAAATTTCCTGACTCCCAGTTCGGTGCTTTTTAAATGTTTACAAGTTGCGAATTCCTTTGCTCTATAATCCTCCCTGGACACCCAATAGATAAAGCTGATAAAACATCTGTTAAACTGTAGATAGAAGGCCCACAGCCCCTATTTAATCTATCCTCTTCACTTCTCCCCATTACCCCACAGCTTCCCATGAGTGGGGCCTCACAGAACCCCCCAGAGCAAGCAGAGCTTTGTTGGAAAATGACTAGCCCACTCAAAATTACTCTCTTCCTTCGTCTGGATTCCTTTTTTCCTTTTTTCCCCACTGTTTCTAACATTATTTCATTTATTCACTCACCCAGTAAATACATATTGAGTATCCACTATGAATACCTGGCACTTAGTTATGGATGGCCTGGTTATAACACTTATCTAATTATGTTGGAATTTTCCGTGTAATGTTTGTTTCCCCATAGACTGGATTCTTCCTTGGATCTCCTGATCCTACACAGAACTTAGAACATAATGTTCAATGTTCCCATATAGCCACTTGCCTCTAATCAAATGCCACCTAATTAGGGAGGCCCTCACTCACCATCCTACCTCAAATCCTGCCACCTTCACCCTCTCTCTCCTCTCTACCCTTAATCTGCTTTATATTTTTCCCAAAACGCTTATCATCAGCTTGTAAATTGCATTTATCCCTAAACAAAAGTAGGGTCCCCTTGTTTATTCACTACCATATACACAGCATCTAGAACAGTGATGGGCACTCAAGTTGGTACTCATTAAATATTTATTGAATGAGTAGCTGAATAAATGAAGTGAGTAAATATGGCAACATATTGTTAGCTATTTAAGAAGATATTCATATTAAAATGCTTGTGTTGCTTGTGTCCCTCACTGGAATGACACCTTTTTAAAAACAAATCTATGTCTTATGTTTCTCCTTATCCTACACACCCATCACCCTCTATGCCCAGCACAGTATCTAGTTTATGGAAGAAGTTCCATACATTTATTGAGTTGACTGACCCAGGGACCAGCTGCATTGGCGTCACCTGGGAGCTGGTCATAAATGCAGAAGCTCAGGCACCACCTCAGACTTCCAGTACCACCAGTTGGAAGCTGAATGCAGAAGTTTCCAACACCACCAGTTGGAAGCTGCATTTTAGCAAGATCCCTAAGGCAATGGTATGCACCTTAATGTTTGAGAGGCTCCAGTGTCATCCTGTTCTGAGCCTCCTCTCACTCTTCTACATTGCCTTAATTATTCTCTTACTTTATTGCATTGAATAGTTCAATTTTTGAACATGCCATTATAGTTTACCTAAAAATATTTACAATTCCTTGGCCTCTTTCAAAGTAAATCTGTGAGTCAATTAATAGCTATAACTTGACCTTCTAGGTTCCGGGACATCAATTTCTGTGAATGTAAAATCTGACACAAATTTTCTCCTTCTGGAAAACATGGAAGAGGACACATCACATGGTATTCAGAGCTGCCCCTCAAAGAGAGGGGACAGAAGGCCACTTCTACCCTCTGGTCCACTAGCAGAGATACTTGGCTAAGCAAGGAAGGCCCACAATAGGACCCTGAAAGTTTGGGGTACAAGTGCTGAGAGGCTGAGTCCGCCAGCAGAGCTTTGACAAATGGCACATTCAGCAGCTGAGTTCTGCGGCCTCGGAGGGGCAGCCTCTGCCCTCCAAGTTTGTATTAAGTGATATGTTTGTCTGAAGTTATAGGAGTCGTGGCCTTCAGAGAAAGGAACGTGGGTAACAAAGGAAGGTTGATACTGATATTCTTTAATGCCTCAGAAGAATCATGAGGAGCTTGGTCATTGGACAGATACCAAAAACATTCTTGAGGTGGTTAGGCCTGGGGGAGGAATGATGTTAGAGCAATGTGACTTAGGCAGCAATGCTCAAGATTAATTGCTCTGTGTGTGTGTGTGTGTGTGTGTGTGCATGTGTGTGTGTGCACGCGCTTTTTTCCTACTTTGAATGTGGAAATAATTTCAAACATTCAAGAAAGCTGCAAGAATGTCACCTATTGCTAACATATTGTCCCCATCCACTTTACCAATTATGTGTTTCTTTCTCTCCTTTCCTTATCCCCTTTCTCTCTCTCTCTCCCTTTCTCCTCTCTGTGTCACTCTGTCTCTATGTCTGTCTGTATCTAAATATCCATATAACTATTTTTCAATCATTTGAGAGTAAGTTGCATACATCATGCCCCTTATCCCCTATGTAGTTTAATGTATATTTCTTAGAATATAGACATTCTCTTACATAATAAAGTGGCTATAGCTTTAAATGTCCTAATTTCCACAGCTTTCTCATGATGACTGCATTCCTCTTTGCACTGTTTCACCATTAAGATGACCACTTCCTATGTGATTAATATCTTGAGTTCTTCTCATGTTCTGACTTTTACACATTTTTCAGTGTGATTTACTGTTGTGAGTAAAAATTTCAGTATTACACAAAGTTTTTCCTACAAGCTCTTGGCTCTGCTGTGTTCCCATTATCCCTCTACCAGACCACCTCTAATAACTGGGCTGTGGTAATGCAGAGCCTTGCAGTGGGCACTAAAATGTTTTACTTCATGGGACCAGCTGAAGCATTTGGTCTAAAATCTATTCCATTATCCTTAGAGAAAAATCAGCTAATATATTTGAGGCAAAAAAATCAACCATTTTTATTATGAGCTGTCTCGGGCTTTTGGCTGCAGTTTTGGGTTATCATCCCTTAACAAGTTCAAAAGATGAAAAGCAGAACCAAGAATGGAAGTCACACTGCTATATGCAAATAATTGGGTTGACTTCATATGTGGAAATTCTAAAGCTTATCCTTTTCAAGCTATGAAAATAGCATTTCTCACCTTATGTATTGTTTATAAATATATAATTGATCTGAGCCATAATGTGCTCTTCCAAAATAGAAAATGTCTAACACTAAGAAGGGTCAATTGTTCATATGATTAGTAGGGTATCTCCTTAAAAATTGAGTTTGTGCCATAAAAACCCTAGAAGAAAACCTAGGCAATACCATTCAGGACATAGGCTCGGGCAAAGACTTCATGACTAAAACACTAAAAGCAATGGCAACAAAAGCCAAAATTGACAAATGGGATCTAATTAAACTAAAGAGCTTCTGCACAGCAAAAAAAAAACTGTTATCAGAGTGAACAGACAACCCACAGAATAGGAGAAAAATTTGCAATCTACTAATCTGACAAAGGGCTAATATCCAGAATCTACAAAGAACTCAAACAAATTTACAAGAAAAAATCAAACAACCCCATCAACAAGTGGACAAAGGATGTGAACAGACACTTCCCAAAAGAAGACATTTATGCAGCCAACAGACGCATGAAAAAATACTCATCATCACTGGCCATCAGAGAAATGCAAATCAAAACCACAATGACATACCATCTCACTCCAGTTAGAATGGCGATCATTAAAAAGTCAGGAAACAACATATGCTGGAGAGGATGTGGAGAGATAGGAAGGCTTTTACAGTGTTGGTGGGAGTGTAAATTAGTTCAACGATTGTGGAAAACAGTGTGGCGATTCCTCAAGGATCTAGAACTAGAAATACCATTTGACCCAGCCATCCCATTACTGGGTATACACCCAAAGGATTATAAATCATGCTGCTATAAAGACACATGCACATGCGTGTTTATTGAGGCACTATTCACAATAGCAAAGACTTGGAACCAACCCAAATGTCCATCAATGATAGACTGGATTAAGAAAATGTGGCACACATACACCATGGAATACTATGCATCCATAAAAAAGGATGAGTTCATGTCCTTGGCAGGGACATGGATGAAGCTGGAAACCATCATTCTTAGCAAACTATCACAAGGACAGAAAACCAAACACCATATGTTCTCACTCATAGGTGGGAATTGAACAATGAGAACACTTGGACAGAGGAAGGGGAACATCACACAGGGGGGCTTGTTGGGGGGTGGGGCACTGGGGGAGGGATAGCATTAGGATAAATACCTAATGTAAATGATGAGTTGATGGGTGCAGCAAACCAACATGGCACATGTATACATATGTAACAAACCTGCGCTTTGTGCAGTGTACCCTAGAACTTAAGTAAAATAATAACAAAAAATCTTAAAAGGCAAAAAAAAAAAATTGAGTTTGTGCCATTTTATAAGCTCCATGTCATCAGTAACATAAATGATTTTTACTCTGTTTTTATGTGTGTATCCCCATGATGCACAAATAGTTTTAGACAAAATGTCTTCAAAAATTGTTACATTGATCTAGGTTGGTTTTCATTATTTTGGAATGTTAGGATTAAATTGTGATTATAGTCTCATGCAAGGATGGAAACTTGGAACCAGCGTTCAGACAACTGGTCAGTATACGGTATCTAAATTTACATAAAAATGAATGGATTCTGGGTAAATAGGGATTCTCCCCACCACCATTCCCCATTAGGCTGCCTATAAGATGACTTTTATTAAGTTAAATTCACCTTTATAAAGGATATAATTAAGTTATTAATACATGTCTTACCAAGGCTTAACACCTGAACTTCTTGTTTTTATATATCTACTTATTTCTCTGGTGACTGTGCCTAGTCTCATGGCTTTAAATGGAATCTATATGCTGATGAGCCTCAAACTCGTGTCACTAGCCCATCTTCTCTCCTGAACTCCTGAACCATATTTACTATCTATTTGGCCTATCCACTTGGATGTCTAATAGGCATCTCAAATTTAATAGGTCCAAATTAAACTCCTAGTATGTCCTTTCAAAACACCAGCTTCGGCAGTCTTTACATCTCAATAAATAGCAACTTCATTCTTCCAGCGGCATAGGCTAAAATCTTTTAGGCCATTATGGACCCCATTGTCTCTCTCATACCCCTCATCAGGTCCCATCAGAAAAATCCTTCCATCTTTATCTTCGAAATAGATTCAGAATTTGACCACGTCTTACCACATTATTGCTAACACTCTGGACAAACCACTATCATCTCTAACCTGGCTTACTGCCATTGTCACCTATCTCATTGATTCTTCCATGACACCCCTCCAATCTTTTCTCAAGAAAGAAATGAAGGAAATCTCTTCACTACCCATATCTCAGAACTTCTTGCTCTAGCCATGTTAAAGTCACTGGCATTAGACTTACCCTCCTTCTGTAAACAACCATAAAACTGGATAAAAAAATATAGAGAATAATAGTTTGCAGTCGGAAATTAGACAGAAATCGACACAGGCTACAAACCTTAAGAGAAGAAAACCATGTAAGGTAAGCCCCACCTTTTCTCTGAGAGCACTTTTCAAAAAGTGGCAGTTTGCTGGGCGTGAGAGTTCAGGATTGCTAAAGTGGTTAGGATTTGGAGGTGGAGGGCAGGGCACCAGATATAAGATAATCATAAAGGAACCCCAAAGGGTTACATAGAAACTCGGGATTTTGGCTGTGTTACGCTACATTTGTGCAGGAAAGGATTCCAGGAGGCCTATGAAAGAACAGCTTCTGGGATGCTGAGAGTTGAACAAGTATTTCAGAAGTCATGCAATGCTTGGGAGAAGGTAGATATCTGGCTCAACCAGAGAGGAGAGAATTTGATGAATACTCTGTGTTGAGACCTTAAAAAGATCATGACTTAGAAATAAGAACCATGCCATAGGAATAGAATTATGATTGAGTACTAAGCAAAACATTGAAATTGACCTGTCAGAACAAAACCTGGAACCAATCTTTGGCAGAATCAAGGTGATACACTAGTAATTTTGAATGAGGAAGAGAACATTATCATCAAATTAAAATATCTATAATGTCTAGCATATCAGCAAAAATTCCTGGACAGGTAAAGAAGCAGGAAGGTACATTTCATTGTATAGAATTTAAACTTCAATAAAGTTTATTTTAAAAGAGAAAAAAGCTTAGAAGAAACACATTATCTTCTTGAGAGGAACAAATATAAGAGTTGTAGTTGATTCCTCAGCTGAAACAATGAAACCAGGAGACAACAGAATAACACCTTTTAAGTGATGAAAATGCTCTCAATCTAGTATTCTACACTCATTAAAAATATCCTTCAAGTTTGAATGAATTATACACGTTCCAAGACAAAAGCTGAGAAAATTTCAAATCAATGGACTTACTACAAGAAGTACTATAGGAAGTTCTTCAGGCTGAAGTAAAATAATCACAGATGGAAAGGCAAAATTACAAGAAAGAATCAACTGTAGTGTAAAGTCTAAGTATATGGATAATTTATAAGTGTAAAAGAAAGGTAAATTAATAATGATGTTTTGTGAGGCTTATAAATCGGAAGACTTAAAAAGAAATTTTAAAATAGTTAAGTGGGTAAATGGATTTAAACTGTTACAAGGTTATTGCATTGTTTGGAATGTGTTGAAAATACAAGTAGGCTGTAGTAAGCCAAAGATATACTTTATGTTTCTAGGTTAACCATTGAAAGGACAATACTAACTTATTCTAATGTATATATGGAAATGCAAAATACCAAAAATAATTAAGACTATGTAGAAGAAAAATAAAGAACTTTTATTACCACTTCAATATTTCTTTTAAATCTACAAATAATTAAGAGACTATTATATTGGTGAAAGATAAGACTAAATAGAACAATGTAACACAATACAATCCAAAATAAACTCAAATATACATTGTCATTTGATATGAACCAAAAGCACCATTGTAATTTAATGCAGAGGAGAAGAGTATGTTTTATAAATATTGCTAGAGAAATAAGCTATCAGAAAAATCCATATCGCTCACCTCAAACCATACCTAAAATTAATTCAAGATGGACTACAGGGCTAAATACAAAAATGAAAATAGTCAAGTTCTAGAAGAAAACATATGTCTTTTCTGAGCTATGAAAAGATTTCCTTAATGGAAAACAAAAAACAGTAACCATTTTTTAAAAGGTAAATTGGATTTCATGAAAATTAAGAATTTCTGTTCATCAAAATTAATCATTACGAAAGTAAACAGGCAAGCTCCGGACTGGAAAACAATACTTGTAATATATATAGCTTAAAAAAAGGCTGATATATGGAATATATAAAGAATTTCAAATCAGTAAGAGAAAAAACAAATCAGTAAAGAAAAAAAAAATGGGCAAAATGTAAACAGATACTTCATAAACAGATGGCCAACAAGCACATAAAAATGCACTTAACATTATTGCTCATCAGGAAAATAAAAAATAAAACCACAAGGTGGTACCATTACATAACCATACCAGTATGGCTAAAATAAGTCTCACAATATCAAGATTTGGGAAGGATATCTAGCAAATGGAATGAGCATAAATTGTTGATGTTAGGTAAACTATTCAGCCATTTTGTAAAATGTTTCCACAGTACTAAAGCTAAACAAAAGCCCAACCTATGACTCAGCTTTTCTCCTCCTAGGTATACCCAAGAAAAACTAGTATATATAGTTAATGAAAAATACATTCAAGAATGTTCGTGGTATCTTTATTCATAGTACCCAAAAGACACAAGCAATCAAAATTCCCATCAATAGGAAAATGAATAAATTATGGTATATTCATACAAACAGTACTCCATAATGAGAGAGAGAGAGATACAGAGAGAGCCTTATACGTGAAACAACAGGAATGAAGCTCAAATATAAAATTGAGCAAAAATAACCAGATACAAAAGTACGTATTGTATGATTTCATTAAAATAAAGCTTGAGAACTAATACATAGAGTCCATCAGTAGAGCTAGAAGACAGAAGAGTGATTATTCCATTAAGGAGATGGGTTATGGACTAAAAGGAGCAAGAAACTTTCTGAGTTCAATATTCTGTATATTGAACCAGGTGTTGGTTACATGGGTGGATACATACATAAAGATTTATTGAGATATACATTTAAGATTTGTGCACTTTACTGTGTATGTTATATCTCAATTTTAAAAATTGTTTAGAAAAAGTATACAAGTCAGATCACATGTTGTCTCTATTTAAACTTTCCAACAGCTTCCTATCACTCCTAGTAAAAGCCTAAGTCCTTACTCTCTACTGTGTTCTTCATGGCTGAAATGATCTCCTCCAGCTCCCCTATACCGAGTTCAAATCACACTCCACCTCACTATTTCCAAATACTCCAAGCACACTTCTGTCTCAGGCCATTGTTCTTACCTGGAAAGTTCTTTGCAATCATTGCTATCTAGTGTGCCATGTATTTTACATTATTTAGCATCAGTCTTCTAGACTTGATTGTAAGCTTTATGAGGGCAGAGATTTTTGCCAGTTTTGTTCACCACTATGTTTCTAGTATCTAGAAGAGAGCCTGTCATATAATAAGTGCTCAATAAATATTTCTAATGAATAAGCAAACCATCATCATACCATTTTCACTAAATATCAGATATTTTTGAACACGCTTTATATTCTACCAGCCAGCCTCTTACACCAACCATCTTACAACTGTCAGTTCCACACACATTTTGACAAGATTGTCCTGTCTTAATGTGACAGTGGTTAACCTTGGAACATTCACTCTTGCACTGTGGCTTCTCTTATGCCACAGTGTGGGAATCTGCTTATTACATGAGAGTAACCCAGAGGGCGGGACAGTTAACTCCATTGAGACAACCCTTGACCACTAGGAAGGAAAGCTAATGGATAAATGATTTTTACTCTCATCCTTTAGAGCAGAAGTCAACAAACTTTTTCTGTAAAGGGCAAAATTGGGAATACTTTATGTTTTGTGGGCCATACAGTCTCTTTCACAACTATCCAACTCTGCCATCACAGCCTAAAAACAGATATAGAAAATACAGAAATTAATTTTGAGGCTATGTTCCAATAAAACTTTATTTACAAAAATAGATGATTAGACAGATTTGCCCCAAAGGCTATAGTTTGCTTATCTCTCCTCTAGACAACAGTTTAAGACACATTTCAAAAGGCTCCTCAGAAGTTCCCAGCAAAATCAAGTCCCAGTTTCCTATAGTGGTTTTCAAATCAATTGCACACATTTGTGTTGGCTTTTCCCCTCTCTGTTTCACTCCTCCATCCTTCCCCAGAATCACTTCCAAACTACAAGGCTTAATCTCTGGCTTTGCTTTCAGAGGAACTTGGGGTACACTACCATCCTCAAAAACATGAATGCATTTTTATTATAGGCCAAACATTATTTAATTCCTAGTAGTGAGTACAAACAGTCCTTTAATATGGTTAGGCTTTATGTCCCCACCCAATTTTCATCTTGAATTGTAATCCCCATAATCCCCATAATCACCACGTGTCAAGGGAGAGACAAGGTGGAGGTAATTGAATCATGGGGGTAATTTTCCCCATGCTTTTCTCATGATAGTGAGTGAGTCCTCACGAGATCTGATGGTTTTATAAGGGTCTCTTCCTCCTGTGCTCAGCACTTTTCCTTCCCGTCACCTTCTGCAGAAGGTGTCTTGCTTCCTCTTTGCCTTCCACCATGGCAGTAAGTTTCCTGAGGTCTCCCAGCCATGCTGAACTGTGAGCCAATTAAACCTCTTTCCTTCATAAATTGCCCAATCTCAGGCAGTTCTTCATAGCATTATAAAAATGGACTAATACAGTAAATTGGTACTAGCAGAGTGGGTGCTGCTATAAAGATATCCAAAAATGTGGAAGCAACTTTGGAACTGGATAAAAGGCAGAGGTTGGAACAATCCAGAGAGCTCAGAAGAAGACAGGAAAATGTGGGAAAGTTTGGAACTTCTTAAAGACTTGTTGAATGGTTTGACCAAAATGCTGATAGTGATATGGACAATGAAGCTGAGGCTGAGATGGTCTCAGGTGGAAATGAGGAACTCATTGGGAAATGGGGCAAAGGTCACTCTTGCTATGTCTTAGCAAAGAGACTGGTGGCATTTTGCCCCTGTCCTAGAGATCTGTGGAACTTCAAATTTGAGAAAGATAATCTGAAATCGGAACTTATGTTTAAAGGGGAAGCAGAGCATAGAAATTAGAAAAATTTGCAGCCTGATTATGTAGTAGAAAAGAAAAAAAACATTTTCTAGGGAGACATTCAAGCTGGCTATAGTAATTTGCTTAAATAACAAGGAGCCAAGTGTTAATCACCAAGACAATAAGGAAAATATCTCCAGAGCATGTCAGAGACCTTCAGAGCAGGCTCTCCCACCACAGGCCCAGAGGACTAGGAGAGAAAAATGGTTTCCTGGGCCCAGCCCAGGCCCACCCTCCGACCCTCAGCTGCTCTGTGCAACCTCATAACTTGGCACCCTGCATCCCAGCTGCTGCCACTCCAGCTCCAGCTCTGGCTAAAACATGTCAATGTACAGTTCAGAGTTCAGGCTATTGCTTCAGAGGGTGAAAGATCCAAACTTTGGAGGTTTACACATGGTGTTGGGCCTGCAGATGCACAGAAGTCAAAAACTGAGGTTTGGGAACCTTCACCTAGATTTCAGAGGATGTATGGAAATGCCTGGATGTCCAAGCAGAAGTCTGCTGCAGGAGGAGAGCCCTCATGGAGAATCTCTGCTAGGACAATGTGGAAGGGAAATGTGGGGTTAGAGCCCCCACACAGATTCCCCACTGAGCCTAGTGGAGCTGTGAGAAGAGGGTCACTGTCCTCCAGACCCCAAATGGTAGAGCCACTGACAGCTTGCACTGTGCATCTGGAAAAGCCACAGACACTCAATGAAAGCAGCCGGGACAGAGGCTGTACCCTGCAAAGCCACAGGGGCAGAGCCACTCAAGACCATAGGAGCCCACTTCTTGCATCAGCATGACCTGGATGTGAGACATGGAGTGAAAGTAGATCATTTTAGAGCTTTTAGATTTAATGACTGTCCCACCTGGTTTTAGACTTGCATGGGGTCTGTAGCCCCTTTGTTTTGACCAATTTCTTCCATTTGGAATTGAAAATTTTACCCAATGCCTGTGCCTGCATTGTGTCTTTGAAGTAAATAACTTGTTTTTTTTGTTTTACAGGCTCATAGGCAGAAGGGACTTGCCTTGTCTCAGACGAACTTTACACTTGGACTTTTGGGTTAATGCTGGAATGAATTGAGACTTTGGGGGACTTTGGGTTGGAAAGGCATGCTTGGTTTTGAAATGTGAAAGGTACATGAGATTTTGAGATTTGGGAGGGGCCAGGGGTGGGATGATATGGTTAGGCTTTGTGTCCCCACCCAAATCTCATCTTGAATGGTAATCCCCATAATCCCCACATGTCAACAGAGAGACCAGGTGGAAGTAATTAAATCATGGGGGCAGTTTCTGACACACTTTACTCATGATAGTGAGTGACTTCTCATGAGATCTGATGGTTTTATAAGGGGCTCTTCCTGCCTCACTCGGCACTTCTCCTTCCTGCTGCCTTATGAAGAAGGCACCTTGCTTACCCTTCACCTTCAGCCACAATTGTAAGTTTCCTGAGGCCACCCTAGCCATGCTGAACTATGAGTCAATTAAACCCCTTTCCTTTGTAAATTACCCACTCTCAAGCAGTTCTTTATTGCAGGGGCCCTTGAAAACAGTATGCTGAGAATAGATAGGGCTCAAGGACAGTATCTCCAATTGAACTTTTAATGAACTCCCGTAGGCGCCAAGAAGGCAGACAAATAAGGAAGAGCATAGAGACAAGGAACTAAGCAGAAGGTTACATCTGGGTAAAGAAAGTTTGTTTTGCATTGTGTTCTTTCTGCTGACATGGGGTTTATGGAGTATAAATAAAGTGAGGTGGAGGCTCTGGGTGCGGCCGCCATGTTCTCTGTATGTCTTGTCCTGTGTTGTCTTGTGTGTTCATTCCTTTGTTTAGGAAACACGTGGACCCCAACATTTATAGCAATATGAAAATGGACTAACACATCCTTGATCTCATAATAGGCCGTTTTACTGAAAAATATACCATTAGTAAAAATTAGGTACATGAAATCTGATTTTTCTAAGAAAATGCAATGCGAGTTCTTTTGTTTCAAAGGCCATGCGTTCATTGTTCATAGAAACAATTTCAAATGAACATTTAGATAGACCTGGCCAAAACAGTAAACAAAGCACAAAATTTTATTTAATATAAGCTAAAACATCAAACCATACACAAGGCTTATTTTTGTGACTCCTGCCTTAATTTTATTCCATGTATTAGAATATTTAGTGAAGTAATTCTGACAGACACCTGTGAGGAAATGCCAAACCATTTTAATGGCAGCTGAAGACATGATTCGGGAATGTTAGGTTTCTTCCTGTTGAGCTTTTTCTTTCTGTCTTTCTTTTAATTAAAGTTTTCATGTGGCAACATACTTTTCAGCATCAGGTATTAGATTTTTCAGCTACATCCGTTGTCAAAATTTTCCTCAAAATTGTTTGTGTTGGGGTGGCTGGAAAGATGGATGAATAGGAGCAGCTCTGGTCTGCAGCTCCCAGTGAGATCAACACAGAAGGTGAGAGATTTCTGCATTTCCAACTGAGGTACCCAGTTCATCTCACTGGGGCTGGTTAGACAGTGGGTGCAGTCCACAGAGGGTGAATCAGGGTCAGGCGTCGTGTCACCTGGAAAGTACAAAGGGTCAGGAAACTCCCTCCCCTAGCCAAGGGAAGCCAAGAGGGACTGTGCCATGAGGAATGGTGCATTCCAGCCCAGAAACTATAATTTTCCCACAGTTTTCACAACCCCCAGACCAGGAGATTCTATTGGGTGCCTACACAAACAGGGCCCTGGGTTTCAAGCACAAAACTGGGCAGCCATTTGGGCAGACACCGAGCTACCTGCAGGAGTATTTTCTCACACCCCAGTGGCACCAGGAACTCCAGCGAGACAGAACCATTCACTCCCCTGGAAAGAGGACTGAAGCCAGGGAGCCAAGTGGTCTAGCTCAATGGATCCCAGCCCCACAGAGCCCAGGAAGCTAAGATTCACTGGCTTGAAATTCTCACTGCCAGCACAGCAGTCTGAAGTCAATCTGTGATGATTGAGCTGGTTGGGGGAGGGGCACCACCATTACTGAGGCTGGAGTAGGTGGTTTTCCCCTCACAGTGTAAAAAAAGCTTCAGGTAAGTTTGAACTGGGTGGAGCCCACCACAGCTCAGCAAAACCGCTGTAGCCTGACTGCCTCTCTATATTCCCCTCTCTGGGCACAGCATCTCTGAAAGAAAGGCAGCAGCCCCAGTCAGGGGCTTATAGGTAAAACTCCCATCTCCCTGTGACAGAGCACCTGGGGAAAGGGGTGGAGGTGGGCGCAGCTTTGGCAGACTTAAACATTCCTGCCTGTTGGCTCTGAAGAGAGCAGCGAATCTCCCAGGACAGCACTCAAGCTCTGCTAAGGGACAGACTGCCTCCTCAAGTGGATACCTGACTGGGAGACATCTCCCAGCAGGTGGCAACAGATGCATCATACTAGAGAGCTCTGGCTGGCATCTGGCAGGTGCCCCTCTGGGACAAAGCTTCTAGAGGAAGAAACAGGCAGCAAACTTTGCTGTTTGGCAGCCTTCACTGGTGATACACAGGCAAACAGGGTCTGGAGTGGACCTCCAGTAAACTCCAGCACACCTGCAGCAGAGGGGCCTGACTGTTAGAAGGAAAACTAACAAACAGAAAGGAATAGCAACAACTTCAACAAAAATGCCATCCACACAAAAATCTCATCTGAAGGTCACCAGCATCAAAGATCAAAGGTAGATAAATCCACAAAAATGAGGAAAAAGCAGTGCAAAAAGGCTGAAAATTCCAAAATCCAGAATACCTCTTCTCATCCAAAGCATCACAACTCCTCACCAGCAAAGGAACAAAACTGGATGGAGAATGAGTTTGACAAATTGACAGAAGTAGGCTTCAGGAGGTCAGTAATAATGAACTACTCCGAGCTAAAGGAGCATGTTATAACCCAATGCAAGGAAACTAAGAACCTTGAAAAAAGGTTAGAGGAATTGCTAACTAGAATAACCAGTTTAGGGAAGAACATAAACGACCTGATGGAGCTGAAAAACACAGCACAAGAACTTCGTGAAGCATACACAAGTATCAATAGCCAAATCGACCAAGCAGAAGAAAGGATATCAGAGATTGAACATCAACTTAATGAAATAAAGCATAAAGACAAGATTAGAGAAAAAAGATTGGAGAGGAATGAGCAAAGCCTCCAAGTAAATGGGACTATGTGGGAAGACCAAACCTACGTTTGATTGGTGTACCAGAAAGTGATGGGGAGAATGGAACCAACTTGGAAAACACTCTTCAGGATACTATCCAGGAGAACTTCCCCAACCTAGAAAGTCAGGTCAACATTCAAATTCAGGAAATACAGAGAACACCACAAAGATACTCCTCGAGAAGAGCAACCCCAAGACATATAATCACCAGATTCACCAAGGTTGAAATGAAGGAAAAAACATTAAGGGCAGACAAAGAGAAAGGTCAGGTTACCCACAAAGGGAAGCCCATCAAACTAACTGAAGATCTCTCTGCAGAAACCCTATAAGCCAGAGGAGGGTGGGGACCAATATTCAACATTATTAAAGAAAAGAATTTTCAACCCAGAATTTCATAACCAGCCAAACTAAACTTCATAAGTAAAGGAGAAATAAAATCTTTTAAAGACAAGCAAATGCTGAGAGATTTTGTCACCATCAGACATGCCTTACAAGAGCTCCTGAAGGAAGCACTAAACATAGATAGGAGCAACCGGTACCAACCACTGCAAAAACATGCCAAATTATAAAGACCATTGATGCTATGAAGTAACTGCATCAATTAATGGACGAAATAACCAGCTGGCAACATAATGACAGGATCAAATTCACACATAACAATATTAACCTTAAATGTAAATGAGCTAAATGCCCCAATTAAAAGACACAGACTGGCAAATTAGATAAAGAGTCAAGACCCATCAGTCTGCTGTATTCAGATGTCCCACCTCACATGCAAAGACACACATAGGATCAAAAGAATGGGATGCAGGAAGATCTAGCAAGCAAATGGAAAGCAAAAAAAAGCAGGGGCTGCAATCCTGGTCTCTGATAAAACAGACTTTAAACCGACAAAGATCAAAAGAGACAAAGAAAGCCATTACATAATGGTAAAGGGATCAATTTAACAAGAAGAGCTAGCTATCCTAAATATACATGCACCCAATACAGGAGCACCCAGATTCATAAAGAAAGTTCTAAGAGACCTACAAAGAGACTTAGACTCCCACACAATAATAGTGGGAGACTTCAACACCCCAGTGTCAATATCAGACAGATCACCCAGACAGAAAATTAACAAGGATATTCAGGACTTGAACTCAATTCTGGACCAAGTGGACCTAATAGACATCTACATAACTATCCACCCCAAATCAACAGAATATACATTCTTCTCAGCACCACATCGCACTTATTCTAAAGTTTACCATGTAATCGGAAGTAAAACGCTCTTCAACAAATGCAAAAAAAAATTGGAAATCCTAATAGTCTCTCAGACCACAGTGCAATCAAATTAGAACTCAGGATTAAGAAATCTACTCAAAACCACACAACTACATGGAACAGAACAACCTGCTCCTGAATGACTACTGGGTAAATGACGAAATTAAGGCAGAAACAAATAAGTTCTTTGAAACCAGTGAGAACAAAGATACAACATACCAGAATATCTGGGACACAGCTAAAGCAGTCTGTAGAGGGAAATTTATAGCACTACATGCCCACAGGAGAAAGCAAGAGTGATCTAAAATCAACACCTTAACCTCACAATTAAAAGAACTAGAGAAGCAAGAGCAAAAAATTCAAAAGCTAGCAGAAGACAAGAAATAACTAAGATCACAGCAGAACTGAAGGAGATAGAGACACAAAAAACCCTTCAAAAAAATCAATGAATCCAGGAGCTGGTTTTTGGAAAAGATTAACAAAATTGATAGACAGCTAACAAGACTAATAAAGAAGAAAAGACAGAAAAATCAAATAGACACAATAAAAAATGATATAGGGGATATCACCACTGATCCCACAGAAATACAAACTACCACCAGAGAACACTATAAACACCTCTACGTAAAATAAACTAGGAAATCTAGAAGAAATGGATAAACTCCTGGACACATACAACCGCCCAAGACTAAACCAGGAAGAAGTCAAATCTCTGAATAGACCAATAACAAGTTCTGAAATTGAGGCAATAATTAATATCCTACCAACCAAGAAAAGTCCAGGACCAGACAGATTCACAGCCGAATTCTACCAGAGGAATAAAGAGGATCTGGTACCATTCCTTCTGAAACTATTCCAATCAATAGAAAAAGAGGGAATCCTCCCTAACTCATTTTTATGAGGCCAGCATCATCCTGATACCAAAGCCTGGCAGAGACGCAACAAAAAAAAAAGAGAATTTTAGGCCAACACCCCTGATGAACATCAATGCGAAAATCCTCAATAAAATACCTGCAATCTGAATCCAGCAGCACATCAGAAAGCTTATGCACCACAATCAACTCGGCTTCATCCCTGGGACGCAAGGCTGGTTCAACATATGCAAATCAATAAACATAGTTCATCACATAAACAGAACCAATGACAAAAATGACATGATTATCTCAATAGATGCAGAAAAGGCCTTCGACAAAATTCAACAGCCTTTCATGCTAAAAACTCTCAATAAACTAGGTATCAATGGAAAATATCCCAACACAATAAGAACTATTTATGTCAAACCCACAGACAATATAATACTGAATGGGCAAAAACTGGAAGCATTCCCTTTAAAAACTGGCATAAGACAAGGATGCCCTCTCACCACTCCTGTTCAACAGAGTATTGGAAGTTCTGGCCAGGACAATCAGGCAAGAGAAAGAAATAAAGGGTACTCAAATAGGAAGAGAGGAAGTCAAATTGTCCCTGTTTGCAGATGACATGATTGTGTATTTAGAAAACCCCATCATCTCAGCCCAAAATCTCCTTAAGCTGACAAGCAACTTCAGCAAAGTCTTAGGATATAAAATCAATGTGTAAAAATCACAAGCATGTCTATATACCAATAATAGACAAGCAGAGAGCCAAATCATGAGTGAACTCCCATTCACAATTGCTACAAAGAGAATAAAATACCTAGGAATACATCAAATACAAGGGATGTGAAGGACCTCTTCAAGGAGAGCTACAAACTACCGCTCAAGGAAATAAGAGAGGACACAAACAAATGGAAAAACGTTCCATGCTCATAGAGAGGAAGTATCAATATTGTGAAAATGGCCATACTGCCCAAAGTAATTTATAGATTCAATGCTATCCCCATCAAGTTACCATTGACTTTCTTCAGAGAATTAGAGGAAATCTACTTTAAATTTCATATGGAACCAAAGAAGTGCTCGTATAGCCAAGACAATCCTAAGTAAAAATGTGAAAGCTGGATACGTCACAGTACCTGACTTCAAACTATACTACAAGGCTACAGTAATCAAAACAGCATGGTGCTGGTACCAAAACAGACATATAGACAAACGGAACAGAACAGAGGCCTCAGAAATAATGCCACAAATCTATAACCATCTGGCCTTCAACAAACCTGACAAAAGCAAACAATGGGGAAAGAATTCCCTATTTAATAAATGATGTTGGGAAAACTGGCTAACCATATGCAGAAAACTGAAACTGGACCTCTTCCTTACATCTTATACAAAAATTAACTCAAGATGGATTAAAGACTTAAACATCAGACCTAAAACCATAAAAACCCTAGAAGAAAACCTAGGCAATACCATTCAGGACATAGGCTTGGGCAAAGACTTCATGACTAAAACACCAAAAACAATGGCAACAAAAGCCAAAATTGACAAATAGGAACTAATTAAACTAAAGATCTTCTGCACAGCTAAAGAAACTATCATCAGAGTGAACAGGAAACCCACAGAATGGGAGAAAAATTTTGCAATCTATCCATCTGACAAAGGGTTAATATTCAGAATCTACAGGGAGCTTAAACAAATTTACAAGAAAAAAACAAACAACCCCATCAAAAAGTGGGCAAAGGATATGAACAGACATTTCCCAAAAGAAAACATTTATGCAGCCAACAAACATATGAAAAAGCCCATCATCACTTGTCATTAGAGAAATGCAAATCAAAACCACACTGAGATACCTCCTCATGGCAGTTAGAATGGTGATCATTAAAAAGTCAGGAAACAACAGATGCTGGAGAGAATGTGGAGAAATGGAACGCTTTTACACTATTGGTTACGCTTTTACACTATTATGCCTTTACATTGTATTTCAACCATTGTGAAAGACAGTGTGGCGATTCTTAAAGGATATAGAACCAGAAATACCATTTGACCCAGCAATTCCATTACTGGATATATACCCAAAGGATTATAAATTATTCTACTATAAAGACACATGCACACATATGTTTATTGTGGCACTGTTCGCAATAGCAGAGACTTGGAACCAATCCAAATGCCCATCAATAACAGATTGGATAAAGAAAATGTGGCACATATACACTATAAAATAGTATGCAGCCATTGAAAAGGATGAGTTCATGTCCTTTGCAGGGACATGGATTAGCCTAAAACCATCACTTTCAGCAAACTAACACAGGAACAGAAAACCAAACACCACGTTTTCACTCATAAGTGGGAGCTGAACAATGAGAACACATGGAGACAGGGAGGGGAACATCACACACAGGGACCTGTCATGGGGGCAGGGGGCTACTGGAGGGATAGCATTAGGAGAAATACCTAATGTAGATGATGGGTTGATGGGTGCAGCAAACCATCATGTCACGTGTATATTTATGTACCAAACCTGCACGTTCGGCCCATGTATCCCTGAACTTAAAATATATATTTAAAAATGTTTTGTTTGCCTGCCATAACTTTAACAAGTGGTAACACAGTTACATCTGGCAAAACACCATAAATATGAAATTCACTAACTTGGATCCCTGTTGTATGTTGAGGACAATGACATGAAGTCTCAGTGTGGTAGCATGCTGCAGGAAGCAAATATTACAACTATTCATAACTGCAATCTACACAGTTGTAACCATTGACAGCCATTTCACAAGGTATAATGCTGCCCACAAAGAAGTTTTACAGGAAAGAGTTGATGGTACAACAATTAGAGAAACACCCAATAATCAAATTATTATGCTGATGAGTTTTCCAATCTATACAAGCCCGCATTGTCTGCCATAAGGGAAAATGAGTTCTTATCTCAAGTTAGGATGCCAGTCTTCAATTTCTGCCTTCTCTGTTTCCTAGCCTTGCCACCTTGTACAATTTACTTCACCTCTCTAAGCTTCAGAGCTGTTTCTTTTTGAATCTGTAAATTAGGAATAATAATAATAGCGCCAACCTCACAGGGTTGCTGTGAGGACCAAATAATTTGTGAAAAGGATTCAGCACGGTGTCTGGCACACAGCAGATGCTTAGTAAACGTTGCCTGCCAGTGACATCATCATCATAATCATCGTCATTGCTATCATTTCTTTTAACAGACTGTTTGAACTTACTTGGTCTTCCCTGGACCATCTAACTTCTTTTTTTTCACTTCCATGAGGTTTGCATCCCAACATCTGGAGCAATGTTTCTCAACCCTTTTCACTCCATTTCAATAAGCTTAAGACTTCATGTAGTGCACTCCATATTTTGACATGCTACCTTCAGCATCATTGAAAATCTTCTTAGATATTTGGGGCATTTCATTCTAATGTCATTTGGCTTTACTTTCTGTAGCTGGTATTATGAAATTATTTATTTTTTTATTCCTCCAGACTTCTATGCTCCTGTTATCTCATTCATATTCATCCCCCACAGCACAGCATCCTTCTTTCTATCCTCAAAGAGTTGACTGGGGGTAACAGACAAGCAACTCAATAACCTCAACATGACTTTAAGAATTTTTCTAGTGCATGAATAAAAGAGAGTGCAACAGATTTAAGTTGGGATGGAGGGCAGATGCTCTTCTATACAATTCTTCTGCCTTCCAACACTCCCCAACCGCTTGTTAAAGGATCTTTTGCTGGTCAGCCTTCTCATTCACTTGAAAATTGTCTTGTGCTAGTCATCACCACCCTCTTCCCAGAAGAAGAAGACCAATTATCATCTTTTCATTGAAATCCCCACTAGCTCAAAAATAAGATTTCAATGAACTATCTTAACAGTAAAGAATAGATCACACTAATTCATATTAAAAAGATTAAATAATTGCTGGCTCAAAGTACTAGCCTATTCTAATTTCAGGTCTCCATATTGAAATTCCATCCCTCACCCCACTTAGTTTGGCAATAAAAGTGTGAAGCAAGAGTATCAAGAATTTCCAGTGTCCTCCCAGAAGATCTACATTAAAATCTTGAGCTACTTATCCCTAAGGGCTACATTCCCAAAGGTGGAATTTCCGTGTGACTGGCTCATGTGTATGTGTGTTTGGAGTGGGGGAAAGTGGGGAGGTTTGCCTGGATGTGAACAATTACCCCTTACATAGCTCTTTGGAAAGTATGAATTTTTTGCATATTAAGTGGTCTTAGAGTAGGCCCTATCTACGAAGAGAAAATTTCAAACCTGATACATGTATTGCTGCGGCAAATAAATGGTCCTTTGCAAATGTGTAAGTATCCTTTTTACAGTAGGTAGCTTATGTAAGGGAGAGACATTATTTAAAACAAAATGTAGGAGTGTGGAATGATTATGAAGTTTCAAGGTAGATTCTCATGCTGTTGGAATCTTTGAGAAATGAAGCTTAACCCAAAATGATTTGAGAAGATGAATCAGAGGTTAAAGAACACCACACAAATACATCTGCTGTCTAAAGCTAAATTGCTTTTGGGCATTCCTCCATCTGTAAAGAGGCAGGAGACAAGATTAATGTTTGTTTGACATTCTAGCCATTAGGTATAAAGTTTAGTCTTCAGTGAGGAAAGGGAATCACTTGTAGTTTCAAAAAATGGGGGACGGAAAGCCTTCAGCTAAGGAAGGTAACATTTAGACAAGATATTAGGAAAAAGAATGTTCTCATGAACAAGAGTCATAAAGTATTAGAGCAGGTTCCCAAGAGAAATCAAGGGAGCTTCTGTGCAAAAAAAAAACCACAATGGTTTCATTAAGATGTTATAGAAATATAAGGAATGGTTTGAAAAATGCAAGTGGAAACAAGGCTTTTTCTAATTCTAAGGCCTAATAGGTCAGGAGGCTAGACCACTCAGTAACAAGCCATGTTCAAGGCCATAGGGAAAAATAGTAATTCCCAGGAAAATGGCACTATATTGATGAAAACCACAGAGATTAAAGAATCTCCTCCTTCAAATTTATATCTAAAAATTCTTTCATAAATACACCAAGATATGCAAAACAGGTCAAAAAGGAAAGAATCAAGGGTAAGCATGGGGAAGCATAGAACTTCAGATAATTTCAAACAAATGAACATATACATTTTTAATATCCTGAAGCCTGGGAACAGAACAATACTTCATGAACTTGCAGATCCCTTCATAGGAAGGCCAAAGGCCAGGCATTTGTGTATATATATAATAGATCAGTTTTTCAAAATCTTCAAGAAAGACATCTGTAGTTCCAGTTTATAATCCAAAAGGAACATACTGTGTTCCTGTTACCTGATCCATAATTATGTGTTCCATTAAAGGCAGCAAAACTTATTTTAAACTATACTTATGAAAACCCAAATAAAATTGTAAATCTGGGATCCCCTCCCCAGACTAAACAATCTAGTTTAGTTGTTTTAGCTTTAAAATTTGATCCCAAGAACCTTCTATGTTTTGGTCAAATAATCAGTTCTAAAGTAAAAAATTCATTCAATCAGCCACTCGTGTTGACACAGCTCCTAACATTTAATTTGACATATTTTTTACTGAAATAACCTATTATTATTGCATTGTGATGATACAGCTTTATGGTTATTAGTTGTTTAGCAAGGCCACAAAAAGTAGAGATATATAATGGACAATATGACTGAAATATCTGTCTCCCCATCAGTGGGCAGAGTTGATGTGGTTCATTTGGCTGGCTAAGCCATGAAATTTCTATCTCCTGCCTCTATGTTTCCCATTCTCATTCCAAGACAATGAACATCACTGAGAGTAAAATAATTTTTCAAAATTTGAAGAAATCTGTATTCCAGTTAGTATGGCTATGTAACAAATTATCCCCAAATTCTGTGGCTTAAAACAGTAGTAATCACTTATTATTTCTCATAGCTTCTGTAAATCGGGAATTCAGAAGCTGATCACTTGAGCCATCCAGGCTCAGGGTCTCCCTTGAGGTTGCAGTTAACCGAAGGCTTTAGTAGGGCTAGAAGATCTGCTTCCAAGGTAACTCACTCACTTTCTTGGCCAGTTGGTGCTGGTCTTTGGCTAAGGTAGCACTTCCTCTCCATGTGGACCACTCCACAGAGTTGCTTTAGTATCCTCAGAGCATGGCAGATGGCTTCCTCCAGGGCAAGCGATCCAAGAGAGCAAGGCTGAAGTTGCAATGCCTTATATGACCTAGCTTTGGGAGTCACACATCTTTACTTCTACTGTATTCCACTGGTCACACTAGGACAGTCCTGATTCAGCGTAAGGGACGACAGACTTACATGAACAACAGAAGGCTAAGATTATTAGAGCTTATCTCAGTAGCTGGCTACCACAATCAAGTAGAAGCAATATACTGATAAGACACTTGTGAACACGTAAGTCATTCATTGAATGCAAAGTTTTCCTTAGCCACCTGAGATAATTGAATTGTTATTATTGTTTCACACCCAAGCTGGGTAACACTTTTTTCTTCTTGGTCTTAGGGGCACCATGTCTTCTCCTTCAGGTTTCAGGTTTCAGGTATGACTTATCAGGTTCATGTTGAAAATGCCTATTTTTACAGACCCTAGAACACCATCTGGTGGTTCTAGCCTCCATAGGATTCCACTTAGCCATTTGTAAATTTGTTCATTTAACAAACATTTATTAAACGCCTACTGTGTCTTAGGGATACAATGTTGAACAAAATATACAAGCTCCCTAGTCTCCTTTCCCTAGTGAAGGAAAACAAACAATGAAAAAGAGACAAACAAATATGAAGATAACAGACAATGGTAAATACTAGAATGAAAATAACTGGATAGATAAGGAAAGGCTAGCAAAGGTGTTTCATTACGTGACGAAAAAGACTTCTCTGAGGAAGCAGAGTCCTAGATAACAAAGATGCAAATATTTTGAGGGGAGAACATTTCAGGCAGAAGGAAATCAGCACAAAGTCCCTGAGAGAAGAACAAGCTTGATGTGTGTTAGGAACAAAATAAGGTTTAAAGGCTGGAGCACAGTGGGCAAGGGTGAGAGAAGAATGACATGAGTGGGTAGTGGTCATATCTCGTACAGATATATTGACCAGGGAACTGGTTTAGGTCTAATCTCAAGGGTAACTGCAAGACATTGTAAGGTCCTTTATCTTAAAATAAATGCTCATTTTCTTGTCTTCATTTCTTTCTTATTTTCTTCCTTCCTACAGTGCAGCTTCTCTAAAATGGGTTCCTTTCTCCTTCCAGACACACAGAAGAATTACATTTCTCTACTCTCTTGCAGGCAGATGGGGACATCTGAGTACTAATGGCCAACTGATTATGAGTAGAAGTAACATCAAAGCCTTTGTCCATGAAAAGCCTGCAATTCTCTCTTCTTCTATCGTAGCAATGGAGGTCACATACTTCAAATGGTACGCAGCTAGTAAGGTGGTAAAGCCTTCATCAGACTGGGTCCTTGAGTGACTAGGGTGCAAGAAACAAAACTTTTGTGTGTGTCTTAAACTGCTAAGAGTTTGGAGTTGTTAGTTAACAGAATATAGCCTAGACTATTCTGATTTCCAAAGTGTTCTTCCAAGGAAAATAAGTTCTAAACTGAATTGTTGCTGGTCAACCCAAATCTTTCTGTTATAGCCACTGCTGGTTGATCCCATAATATAAATTAATTCATAATTCTTTCTTACTTTCAGTTTCTCTGAACAATTCAATTTACTTTCCAGTTCTGTTCCTACCTTTAGTCACTAGGAGATGCAGTGTTGTCACCACTTATTAGTAAATCACAAAACTAACATTTATAAGGTCTGTGTTTTCTTATTCAGAGGAGGGAAGGAGGTCCATTACTTAAGTTTGGGGAAAAGAAGATATATCTTGTTCACAAACTGCTGCCATCCAGATGTTGGGAAAAATTTCAGAAGGGGAAGTAAGACATAGAGAAGCCAACTCCATTCTGTGCTTGAGATGACACATAGCACCCAACAGGGAAAATAGAATTGCTTATTGTTTATATTTTTCCTCTCAGAGCCATTCATAATTACACACATTTAATTTTTGCTAACTTCCTCAAGGTTCATTTCATTCATTATATTTGTTTAAAAAGCACTATCGGTAAAGAAAATCTTCATCTGTGTTACATGGCAGCTTGATGCTTCTGCCAGGAGTATATTGTATATGGGAATTCCAAGCAATGCAAACAAGCTTAGAAAGATTTAATTTCTTTCAAATGTCCTTCTTGGCTCATACCAATTCATCCAGGCACGGCATTCTCTAAGCCATTTCCAATTTCTCTGATCAAACAGGCTGGACTATTACCTGGGGGTTTTGGCTCCATCCAAGAAACCTGCTTTACCAAACCATCTTTAAAGCTCCTGGATTCCTTCTATTTAGTGAGACTCACATGTCATATGGCCTACATTTTCACCTTCTGAACCATGTCCTAGACATCTTACTGGAACAACTTACTGCAATCACACATGATCTTTCCAAAGATATTTTCTTATCCTAAAAGCTCAAATAATAGTTCATATTATGGCAGAACTGCTCAAAAATTCTGCACGCATGAAGAAGACATTAAACCAAGAGTACCTCCCCTTTCAGTTTGGGTTTTATGTCCTAAGACTGGGTAGTATTGAAAAGATGGTGGGTAACAAAGAAATATACAAGTTATTAAATGTTTCAGGTAAAACCAACCTAGAATTATCTGAGAATCATTCACAAGTAGCAAGTTTATGAAGGGCTTTTGATGTGCATGAGCCATGTGCCTACAGGAAAATATCTCAGAATCCTGGAGAGTCTCCTCCTATGCCCACAGAACAAACTTCATTAATCTTCTCAGTTTATGAGGGCAGTAATAATGGAGCCAAGATCTCTGTTCTAGGCCTGATCTCTGTTCTAGGCCAGTTAACTTTCCTAAGTTACGTGGCCAAAAACAGGAACACTGGCCCCTCATTAATCATGTAAAAAGCAGTATTTGTTCAGCACATACTCTATGTACAGCATAGGCATTTTGCACACTTATTTTTGGTTCCAAAGTTGAACTTAAGGGAATAAATAGGTGAAATAACAAATAACCAAAATTTGGTAAATCTTTCAAAATCACCCTTACCTTCTTGAGGGCCTCCCTTGTACCAGGCATTTTCATAAAAGACGTCTCATTTAATCCTTAGAACTCTGTAAAGCAGTTTTTGTTTTCCCATTTAGCGTATGAGAAAAACTAAAGCTCAGAATCACAAAATGGCTTACTTAGCTGAGATCATATAGATAGTAAGTTCAGAGTTAGAACCTAAACCCAGATCCTGAGCTTCTTCCCTTCCTATCTGGTGCTTTTCCAAGCCTGCGAAGGAAGAGAAGACCACAGTTAATACTTGAAACATATCTTATTTGAATACCAAAGGCAGTAAATTCTGGGTAAAGATTGTTTCCCCATTCATTCATCTTTGTGAGTTCTTAGCTAAGTAAATAGTATTTAACCCAGTGAAGTTTTGATTGTCAAATCATATCAATAGTAACAAACATAGTATTTCTAACTAATATGTTGGTTATATTTTTGAAATATATAAATGTATTATGAAAATGTAAATTATTAAAATATATAATAGACTTCTCAAATGTGATCAATTAGGGTAGTTGATTGAGAATCAAATACTCATCAGATTTAGAGAAGATACTCATTAAACATATTTACTTACTTTAAACTTTCATTTTAACTAAAATATATTAACAAATGTTCATTCACATATCTTTTCTTGTGCATCCAAAGCCTTTTATAAAGTACAAGTTTTTGGACACTAGCAATGAATAATCCAAAAAAGAAATTAAGAAAACAGGCCGGGCGCAGTGGCTCACGCCTGTAATCCCAGCACTTTGGGAGGCTGAGGCGGGTGGATCACTAGATCAGGAGATCGAGACCATCCTGGCTAACACGGTGAAACCCCATCTCTACTAAAAATACAAAAAAATAAAAATTAGCCGAGCATGGTGTTGGGCACCTGTAGTCCCAGCTATTAGGGAGGCTGAGGCAGGAGACTGTCGTGAACCTGGGAGACGCAGCTTGCAGTGGGCTGAGATTGTACCACTGCACTCCAGCCTGGGTGACAGAGCAAGACTCTGTCTCAAAAAATAAATAAATAAATAAAAGAAGAAAACCATTCATTTACAGTAGCAGCAAAAAGAATAAAATAGTTAGGAATACATTTAACAAAGATGATGCAAGACTTGTACACTGAAACTACAAAACATTGCAAAAAGAAATTAAAGAATATTTAAATAAATGGAAAAATACCCCAATGTTAATGGACTGGAAGACTTCATATTGTTAGGATGGCAATACTTCCCAAAGCGACGTACAGATTCAACACAATCTATATAAAAATTCCAATAGCCATTTTTTGCAGAAATGGAAAAGCTGTTCCTAAAATTCATATGAAATTATAAGGGAACCCAAATCACCAAAATTAGCTTGAAAACAAAGTTTGAAGTGCTCACACTTCCAAGTTTCATAACTTACTATAAAGCTATAGTAAGTAAAATGGTATGATACCAGCATAAAGATGGGCATATAGATCAATGAAATAAAATTTTGAGTCCAGAAATAAATCCAAACATCTATGATCAAATTTATTTTCAATAAGCATGCCAAGACCATTCAATAAGGAAAGAATAGTCTCTTCCATAAATGGTGCTGGGGCAACTGGAAATCCAGATGACATAACAGTGAAGTCAGACCGTTACCTCAAATAAGACACAAGGACTGTCATAGCACGAATGTTTCTGTCCTCCTCAAAATTCAAACATTGAAGTTATAACCCCAATGTGATGGTATTTGGAAATGAGATTTGGGGGAGAAAATTAGAGTTAGATGAACTCATGAGGATAAGGCCTTTGATTGGATTAGTGTCTTTACAGGAGGGGATACAAAGGAGCTGTCTCTTCACTATGAGGACACAGTGAGAAGACAGCTGTCTGAAGGCCAAGAAGAGAATCCCAACTAGAAACTGACCATGGGGCACCTTGATTTTAGATGTCCCAGATTCCACAAATGTGAGCAATAAAATTCTGGTGTTTGTCACCCAGTCTATGGTATTTTCTCATGCAGCCTGAACAGACTAATATAAACATTAACTCAAAATGGATCAATGATCTAAATGTAAGAGCTAAAACTATAAATTTATTAGAAGAAAGGATAGGAATAAATCTTTATGACCTTGGATTTGATTTCTTAGATATACAACAAAAGTATAAGCAAAGAAAGAAAACAGTAAATTAGACTCTATCAAAATTAGACACTTTTGTGCATCAAAGGACAGCATACTCCAAGCTGGAATAACAGCCCCATGAGCCAGACCCCAAGTTCATTGACCCACCATGTGCATACCCACACCCCAACCTGAGAAGCAACCTGGAAAGCCCACTCCCAGCAAGCCACATCACTGCCACCACAAACTCTCTCAGCCTCAGCCACTGAAACACTCACAAATGTCCCTAATGTGGATTACAGATGAAGAAACTTCACTAACACTACACTAGTGTGTCCACCTAGAACCAAGGTCAGTGCACCCCTCACCAAACTGACATCCCAAGACCCATTCACATGAATAAGTCTTTTCCTATGAAACTTACTCCACAAAATTTGAAGAAACAACTTTTCCACCAGATGTGTAGAAATTAATGTAGGGACACATCAAGCATAGAAAAGCAAAGAAATATGACACCACCAAAGGAAAACAATGATTCTCCAACAATGGTCCCCAATCATAAGGAAACATATGAAATGCCAGGAAAAAGAATTCAAAATAATGATCTTAAATAAATTGAGTGAAATCAAATAGAATACAGGTAGACAATTCAATGAAATCACAAAACAATTTGTGTTTGAATGAGAAGTTCAGAAAAGAGAGAGATATCATAAACAAGAACCAAACCGAAATCCTACAGCAAAAAACTTCAATGAGTGAAATAAAAAATACAACTGACAGCTTCAACAACAGACTAAACCAAGCAGAAGAAATAACTTCTAAACTTTAAGAAAGGTGTTTTGGAATAACACAGGCAGACCAAAAATGAAAAATAATAATTTAAAAAGCCTACAAGATTGACGGGACATCATTAAGCAAACAAAAATTCATATAATGGGCATTCCTGATGGCAAAGCAAGGGGAAAAGGTGAGGAAAACACATATTAAATGAAATAATAGTTAAAAACATCCCAGGTGTTGGGAGAGATGGGCATCCAGGTTCAAGAAACTCAAAGAAGCCAAAAAATATTCAATCCAAAAGGTCCTCACCATAGAACGTTATAGTCAAGTTGTCAAAACTCCCACCAACAGTGTAAAAGCCTTCTTATTTCTCCACATCCTCTGCAGCATCTGTTGTTTCCTGACTTTTTAATGATTGTCATTCTAACTGGCATGAGATGGTATCTCATTGTGGTTTTGATTTGCATTTCTCTAGTGAACAGTGATGATGAGCATTTTTCTTATGTCTGTTGGCTGCATAAATGTCTTCTTTTGAGAAGTATCTGTTCATATTCTTTGTCCACTTTTTGATGGGGTTGTTTGGGGGTTTTTTTTGTAAATTTGTTTAAGTTCTTTGTAGACTCTAGATATTAGCCCTTTGTCAGATGGGTAGATTGCAAAGATTTTCTCCCATTCTGTAGGTTACCTATTCACTCTGATGATAGTTTCTTTTGCTGTGCAGAAGATCTTTAGTTTAATTAGATCCCATTTGTCAATTTTGGCTTTTGTTGCCAATGCTTTTGATGTTTTAGTCATGAAGTCTTTGCCCAAGCCTATGTCCTGATGGTATTGCCTAGGTTTTCTTCTAGGATTTTTATGGTTTTGGATCTTACATTTAAGTCTGTAATCCATCCTAAGTTAATTTTTGTATAAGGTGTAAGGAAGAGATACAGTTTCAGCTTTCTACATATCGCTAGCCAGTTTTCCCAGCACCATTTATTAAATGTAGAATCCTTTCTGCATTGCTTGTTTTTGTCAGATTTTTTAAAGATCAGATGGTTGCAGATGTGTGGTGTTATTTCTGAGGTCTCTGTTTTTTCCATTAGTCTATATATCTGTTTCGGTTACTGTAGCCTTGTAGTATAGTTTGAAGTCAGGTAGCGTGATGCCTCCAGCTTTTTTCTTTTTGCTTAGGATTAGAGCCAGACTGTGTCTCTTAAAGAATATCTGTCTATCAATAGACATCTATTTATTGTCTTTTTCTTTTTAAAGAAAAGATCTTAATAGATGAGATACAGACATAGACATAGAGATCGATAGATGATAGATAGATAGATAGATAGATAGATAGATAGATAGATAGATAGATAGATAGATAGATAATGTCAATGACATTCTTCACAGAAATTTTTTTAAATCCTGAAATTTGTATGGAACCGCAAAAGACTCATAATAGCCAAAGCAATCCTAAGGAAAAAGAATAAATCTGGAGATACCATCACACTACCAAACTTCAAAATACACTACAAAATTATAGTAACCAAAACATCATGGTACAGGCATAAAAAACAGACACGTAGACCAGTGGAACAGAATAGAGATCCCAGAAATTAATCCAGGTATCTACAGTGAAGTGATTTTTGACAAAGGTGCCAAGAACACTAATTGGGAGAAGGGCAGCAGCTTCAATAAACGATGTTGGGAAAAATGGATATCTATATGCAGAAGAATAAAACTAGACCCTCGCCTCTCACCCTATACAAAAATCAACTCAACATAGATCAAAGATCTAAATGTAAGACCCAAAACTATGGAACTGCTATAAGAAAACATAGGGTAAATGCTTCAGGATATTTGTCTGGGGAAAGATTTTATAAATAAGACTTCAAAAGCACAGGTAACAAAAGCAAAAATAAACAAATGGAATCATCTCAAACTAAATACTTTCTGCACAGCAAAGGAAACAACCAACAGAGTGAAAAGAAAACCTAGAGAATGGAATTAAATATTTTCAAATTATTTATCCAACAGGGAATTCATATCCAAAATACACAAGGCACTCAAACATTTCCACAACAACCAAAAAAAAAAAAAAAAAAAAAAAAAAAAAAAAAACCAAACAAATACCCCCACATAAAAATTGGCAAATGATCTGAACATTCATTTCACAAAAGAAGACATACATATGGCCAACAAATATATGAAAAAATGCTCAACATCACTAATTATCAGGAAAATGTAAATTAAAACCACAGTGAGATATCATCTCACCACACTTAGGATGGCTATTATCCAAAAGACAAAAAATAGCAAATGCCTACTGAGGATCCAGAGAAAAGGAAGCTCTTATACACTGTTGGTAGAAGTGTAAACTAGTGCAAGCACTATGGAGAACAGTATGGAGTTTCCTGAACAAAACTAAAAATACAATTATCATATGATCCACTAATCCCATTACTGGGCATTTATTCAAAGAAAAGAAAATCAGTATATTGAAGAGACAACTGCACCCATATGTTTATTGCAGCACTATTCACAATAGCCAAGATATAGAATCAACCTAGATGTGCAAGAACAGATGAATGGTTAAAGAAAATGTGGCATATACACACAATGGAATATTATTCAGCCATGAAAAAGACATGGATGCAACTGGATACAACTGGAGGACATTATGCTCAGTAAAATAAGCCAGAAACAGAAAGTTAAACACCACATGTTCTCACTCATAAGTGGAAGGTAAAAGAAAGCTCTCATAGAAGTAAAATGTAGAAAAGAGAGTTCTAGAGCAGCAATTCTCAACCTTTTTGGCACCAGGGACCAGTTTCATGGAAGACAATTTTTCCACGGATGGAATGGGAGTGGGAGTTGTGGGATGGTTTCGGGGTGAAACTGTTCCACCTCAGATCATCAGACATTCAATTATCATAAGGAAAGTGCAACCTAGATCCCTCACATACGCAGTTCACAGTGAGGTTTGTGGCTCTTATGAGAATCTAATGCCTCTGCTAATTACAGGAGGCAGAGCTCAGGCGGTAATGAGGTCTGTGGCTCCTATGAGAATCTAATGCCTCTGCTGCTCTGACAGGAGGTAGAGCTCAGGCAGTAATGCTCACTGGCCTGCCGCTCACCTCCTGCTGTGCAGCCTAGTTCCTAGCAGACCATGGACCCATACCAGTCTTCATCCCTGGGGCTGGGGACACCTGTTCTAGAGAATGGGAAGGGTACAGGGAAGGGAAGAGATTTGTTAAAGGTTACAAAATTACAGCTAGATAGGAGAAACAAATTACGGTGTTCTATAACACTGTAAGATGACTATAGTAAACAATAATATATCATCAAGTTTCAAATAGCTAGAAGGAGGATATTGAATATTCCCAACACAAAGAAATGATAAATGTTTGGGCCAGGTGCAGTGGCTCATGCCTATAATCCCAGCACTTTGGGAGGTCGAGGCAGGTGGATCACCTGTGGTCAAGAGTTCAAGACCAGCCTGGTCAACATGGCAAAACCCCATCTCTACTAAAAATACAAAAAAATTAGCCGGATGTGGTGGTGGGTGCCTGTAATCCCAGCTACTTGAGAGGCTGAGGCAGGAAAATTGCTTGAACCGGGAGGCAGAGTGTACTCCAACCTGGGAAACGGCAAGATTCTGTCTCAAAAAAAGAAACGATAAATGTTTGAGATGATGGATATGCCAATTACCTGATCTGATCACTATATATTATATATTGAAACCACTACATAAAATGGTATTCAAGAAGTGGTGTGGTCTTATACAAGGATCACTAGGTTTGGGGCTGGAAACTTTGTCCCACTCCCAGCCTTGCCACTTACTAGCTGTGTAACTTTAGGCTTATTACTTAACATTTCTGTGTTTCAATTTTCCCACAAAAATACGATCTGACTTGCTGATACCCGGTATTGATTGATATGTCTGTTATGGGTTGAATTGTGTATCAACCTCCACATTTATATGTTGGAGCTCTAACCCCAAGTACCTCAGAATATGGCCGTATTTGGACATAGGGACTTTAAAGAGGTAACTAAGTTAAAATGAGGCCATTAGGGTGAGCCTTAATCCAATCTGACTGGTGTCCTAATAAGAAGAGTGTATTAGTCCATTCTCACACTGCTATGAAGAAATACCCAAGACTGGTAACTTATAAAGAAAAGAGGTTTAATTGACTCACTGGTCCACATGGCTGGGGAGGCCTCAGGAAACTTACAGTCATGCTGGAAGGGGAAGCAAGCATATCCTTCTTCACATGGCAGCAGGAAAGAGAAGTACAGAGCAAAGTGGGGGAAAAGCCCCTTATGAAACCATCAGATCTCGTGAGAACTCACTTACTCTTACAAGAACAGCATGGGGGAACTACTTCCATCACCTCCCACAAGGCCTCTTCCCCCAACATGTGGAGATTACAGTTAGGATTACAAGTTAAGGTGAGATTTTGGGTAGGGACACAGCCAAACCATATCAAAGAGGAAATCTAGACACACGAAAAGACATGGGTGTGTGCACACAGAGGAAAGCCCACATGAGGACTTGTGAGAAGGCAGCTGTCTTCAATCCAAGGAAAGAGGTCTCAGGAGAAACCAAACCTGCCAACACTTTGATCTTGCACTTCCAGCCTCTAAAACTGTGAGAAAATAAATTTCTGTTTTTTAAGGCCCCCAGTCTGTGGTATGTTATGGTGGTAGCCCTACAAAACTAAGAAAATGGCAAAGTCTACTGTTAAATCTATTAATTACTAAAGATGTGTAAGAAATTGCTTTTGATAGGGTAGATTTTATCTACAAGTGATTTCAAGTTGTTTAGGTCACTTTTCTCTCCACCCCGATTGATTCTTTCTCATTTCCAGAAAGTAATTGTTGGTACTCTTCTGCAACTTAAACCCCAGATAAATATCAGAATTGGAAGGTATTTTTAAAATCATTTTACTCCAACCCCTTATATGATGGAAGAGAAATTGAGTCTCAAATTCATACAATTAGCCATTTCTGTAAAACAGGGGACTGGCAGATTATCAACTACCTTTGGCATTGGAGTATTGTGAAGAAAAGCATGGGTAATTCCAGTAGAGTGCTTAGCACAATGCTCAGTAGGTAGCAAGTGCTCAGTATACAATAGCTCTTTATCATTGAGAAAGGGCAAATAGCTTGGTCTGGGTCTCATTGCTAATTATTGGTAAATCCAACCTTCCAATAATGCTTGGGGATATTGAAACTCTCAGATTTTCCCTAAATCCAAGTCCAGTGAGTTTTCCCAACAGCAATAAGCCTGATCTAATTTAGAATAAACTTGTTGGGAACCTGATGAGCTTCTATAATATTTGGTTTAATTTGTCAACAGGAACCACAAAACACATGGGGAGCTGAAGTGTGTAGACCCCTCACATGCCTTGGACTCAGTCAAAGCCAGACTAAACTACTGAGCTCACAAGTTAACAGCCTATTCTCTGAGTCCCTTCTCCTTTCCTTCTGGAAGAAAAGCAGAAGCACAAAAGGTAATCAAATGGATTTCCTTGGCCCACCAGCTCATTCCATGGGGCCATCACCCCATGGAATGAGCTGGAATAATCAGCTTACTGATTAAGCTAATCAGTAGCCTGCATCTGGTATGAACTAGTCCACACAGTCCACCAACCCCCAGCTTGAGCCCCTCCTCATCATTAGAAAAACAAAAAGGTCCTGGATTTCCCTTTGACCCTTGTCTTGGCTCTCTGCATGGATTCTCTCCAGCTATGCTGAATCATGCCTTTCTACCTTTCTATCTCTGCTTTCCCAGCATTTCCTTTTCTAAGTAACACAGGCAAATGCCCAGACTCAAAACCTTTCCCGACTTGCAGTCTGGATTTCAGTGTAATACTCTTTCATGTTCAGCTTTGGAGATTATAGCAATGATTACATTAGGGACAGTTACCTGCCAGCTATTAACCATTGCCTCATTGCCTCTGGCCTGACCTGAATTCACAGAAGGCATGGTCACCCGACAACTTAATCAATGAGCCCCTTTGGCTTTAGGGTGGCAGGGGCCAAGAGCTCCATCAAAGAAGCCTATGTGCTTTCAGCAACTCAGAAGATTCCAGTTGTTTTCAGCAGGCCTGAGAGGTTAAAATAAACAAATAAGAAAATGCCAGGTTGCCCTCTCATTTTTTCTCATACTCCATGCCAGCCAGGGCCAGGACTGGACAGGCTGCCCCCAAAGAGACTGCGGTGGTGCCCATGATGCCAAGCCACGCGACCAGAGCTTTCCCTGCATTAAGTGTCTGCCTTTCTCTCCTCATTCCACTCTCCATTTCTAAAAATGCATTAAATACCCACTGCTGTATAATTACCAAATGAATAAAAGGCTCTCCAACCCCTCTCTCCCAGGACAGGGTTCATCCAGGTTGAGGCTGCAGTTTGGCAGCTTTTGGGTACATTAACACTTTCAGCACTGTTTGAAAACAAAACCTGGTGCAGAAAATCCCAGTAATTGTTGGCATTTACAACCATCATCAGTAGCAATTTTCCTGTCCCATAGCAGTAAGGCCTGAGATGTGAGTGAGATCTCCATATTGGCATTATAGGGTAAATACACATCCTCTCTGTATGCCTTCAGCCTTTAGGTCTTTGCAGGGCTTTTTAAAAAGCTCATAAACATGTTTGCCTGCCAGACAGCTCACAGAAAAGAGGTGGCTCACTGAGCGATTGTTCAATCAGGTAGTCCTACTTACAGGGCAGCTTCAGCCCTGTAGTTTGTGTCCTTTGAGATGCGTAGATCTTCTGAATTGGAATGGAACTGAAAGAATTTTTTAACTATTTGTTGGTTAGTTTTAAATACCAGCATTCAGTCTTTAGACTGAATACAAGAGCATTGTGTGCCCCTTGTGTCTAAGATGACAAGAAAAATTGTATAAAGCATTTGTGAATGTCTACTGCCCTTCTGCACTGAGTTGAATTTGTTGTGTGTGTGTGTGTGTGTTGAATTTGTTACGTGAATGCACGTGTACATACCTGTGAGGGTGAAAAGTGGTCAAAGCAGGACCTCTTTATAGCTTAGGGAAAATGTTGCAACTCGGCTGCTTCTGATGCTGTTCTCAAAAGTCACCAGTGAGTTTCTCATTGCCAAACCAGTGGCCAATTCTCAGTCCTCAAGCTCCTTGATGTCCTGATAACACTCAATACCATCGATCACCTGCCTGCTCTTTCTTGAAACTCTTTCCTTTGCAAAACCATATGAGACCCTGCACCACCGTGATTCTTTCTGATCTCCCTGACTACCACCCTTTCACTGGTCTTCAACCTCTTTTGGTCCCTAAATGACTGAATTCCCCCATCAGTATGATCAGGTCATCAGCCGTCTTCTCTTCTTCCTCCAGTCTCTCTTGGGACACTCTATTTCTTACCAGGACATCAAAGGTTGCCACTATGTAAATGACTCCAAAATGTACATCCATGGCCCTGCCTCTCCTATCTTATATTACCTTTCTGTGTTCAATCTAACTGTCATACTGGTACCTCAAACTCAGCATGCATACAATAGAATTCCACATGTGTACCCTTACTCTCCCCCAGGCCCGCTTCCAGGCCTGCTCATGCTCTTACATTCCCAGTTTGTGTTTAGGTCACCAGCATCGTCCAATTACCCAGTCTCAAAACCCCAGCGCCGTCTTTGATTTATTTATTCCCCTTACCCCTTCATGGGACTGTTAGTGAATCCATCTGGAAACCTAAATGTCTTGTGTAATTTTTTCCTTCTCCATCACCTCTGCCACTACACTGGTCAAGCATCTATTATTCTCACCAAGAGTATTACTAGGATCTCTAAGAATTTCATGGCTCTCTTTCCCCTTTCTTCCACACCATCCAATGCATTACACTCAGATGAATCATCCCACAACATGGTTTTTATTATATTACTCCTCACCCAAAAATCAATGGCCCCACTACCCATACAATAAAATCCAAACCCTTTAGCCTAAAATTAAAATCACGCCAGGATCTGGCCGATGGCCATCCTGCGTTCAGCCAAATGTAACTTCCCACTGTTTCCTATTAAGTATTTCCCTTCAACATTCGTGTCTTTATTCATGTTGTCCCCTTGTCTAGAATCCCCACCCATCTCTTTGTGTTCAAATTTAAAGACTTGAGACATGACATAAAAACCACCTTCTCCTTAAAGATTTTTCAGATATCTTCTTCTCCTAGCCCAGCACATCAGAGAAATTATTTATCTGGATTCTCAATGGTTTATCTGTAGCTTTGTATGGCATGTTCTACCAAAGATTCAAAAACAAATAAAAATATAATGTAATCTTCCTATCTAGACTAAACATTGCCTTAGAGTAGGGTCACATCTTACCGATTGCAATGGACTGAATGTTTGTGCCCCCAGTTACATCCATGTTGAAACGCTAACGTGCAATGTGATGGTATTTTGAATTGGGACCTTTGGGAGATAATTAGGGTTGAATGAGGTCATCAGGATGAGGCCCTTAGATGAGATTAGTGTCCTTATAAGAAGAGACACCAGAGATCTTTCTCCTCTTTCTTTATCTCTCTTCTCAGCATACACAAAGAAAAGGTAAAGTGAGCACAGAGCCAGAAAAAGAGCCATCCCCAGAACCTGACCCTAAGAAATAAATTTCTATTGTTGTGGTAGCCCAAGACAACTAAGACACTCATTATATGTACACATTGCTTAACACTCCTAAATCTTTTTCAAATAAATGAATGAATATATGAGGGAATATGTGTCAAAAAATTGTCTTTGACCTCTGATGTCCAGCAGAGCCTGCCACTCAAGGATTCTGACTCCTCTTCACTGCTCTGGCCACACCCCTGCCCCGACTTCGCCTTAGCCCCACCACTGCAAGTTTATCCCTCCTTCTAAGCCAGAGATAGTAAAATGGGAGCCCAGAGTCTAGATATCGCCTACAATTACTATTTTTCTCAACACCATAGTGTTTTTCTAGTTTCAAGTTAGTTGCCAGCATTTAAAAATTGGGAGATTTCATGTGAATGTATGGGTTTGGGTGACAGTGGACCCTCAATGACAATTGACTACCACTTATAGATGGGTCTTGTACTGTTCAAGCCACAGCTCCAAATAGTTAATGTGACTTTCAGTGGCCCTTGTATAAGTATTTGAGTTCAAGAACCATATTCTCCATGTTTTTCTACTCTCTCACAGCTCCATAGCTAAAGTCTGCATCTCTAATTGTGCCCTTCTCATACCAGGAAGAATTCACCAACTACCAAAGCCTGAAATTGACCCTCCTCGCCTCTTTGTATTTCTGTAGAACAACAGAGTTAACTAAATCTCCAGGAAATTGGGGTATGCCACTATTATACTCTCTCACTTTTCTCATTTCTTTAGGTCAAAAGGATAAAAGTGAGATTCCAGGAAAGTGGCCAGGGGTATTAACTTTTACAAATGGTGATTGATAGAACTTGTATTCAAACCCAGGTCTTATGGCGTCAGGTTGTATTCCTTATTTGGATGATGAGTTCTTTCTTCACTGGTCTGTGCTGTTGTCTTCTGCAATTCAATCCAACTTAATTCAGAAAATATTTATTAAGTACTGAAAATGTTACTGGAACTCACTGCTTTCTGTCCTGGATCAGTAAACATTCTCATTCTAGGTACTGAGAATTCTCACTTTTCAACTGGATACCCTGCCTGTTGACAGAGGATAGCCACTAGAGATAAATTCTCTCCTTCACTTAATAATGAACATCAACTTTGTTTAAGCATCATGCTAGATCCTAGGAATACAATGGTAAATAAAACTGGTATTTCCTTGTCCTCATGAGGCTTAAAATATATTAGTCCTTAAATACATATTATTTTTTCAAACAAATTAAGAATTCCTGTAGGGTAAGAGCTGTGTATTAACTCTCTTTGAATGATACAATGGACTGAATTCAGTAGGTTCTTCATTGTTGCTATTGATGACAAATATTCTCAGTTGCTCCCAGGTGGAATCTGCACTTGTCCCTGCCTTCTCTGCTGTCCTTCAAAGCCACTCTCTAACTCCTAGCAGCTGGTTCTTATAGAACTATACTCTTGTCCTTAGAATTATAGGATAAGAACATGTCAGGTCAGTTTTATGGACATGTGACCTAGACCATCACATAGGGCCCTATACTTGGTTTAATGCTTTATTGTTACTGTCTTGAAATTCTTAATGATTCTAGTCAAGGAGCCCCACCACTTGTGTAGTCCATTCTGAGAACAGAGTTGAGGGTGGCAACTGATAAAGCTTTAATGTCCACACTATCACTTGTCAATAGGCTCCTCTTCAGTATGCCTTTAGTCTTATTAAAATGTAGAAAAACAGTAGGGATATAGTTTGAAAGATATCTCCATATTTGAAGTTGTTTGTATTCCATGGTGCCTCACAGAGTACTATGTTCTAAGCCACAAAAAATAATAATAATGATGATGATGCTCAGATAACAATGTCATGTTAGTTCACCTAGAATACTGGCATCTTTAGGTTCAGTGTGCAATTATTCTTAAAGTGAGAGTCCTGGACCAGCAGCATCAGCATCACCTGGGAACTTGTTAGAAATGCAAATCCTTGGTCCCCACCCCAGACTTAATGAATTAGAAACTCTAAAGATGGTTCCCAGTTATCTGTGTTGTAATAAGCCCTTCTGATGACCCTGGCATCTGGTGAAAACTGACAACCACGGGGCCATGGCATTGTCAGCCCCTTGAGAGCAGAGTCCATGTCTCCACAGACTCTCTACCTTCTACTGTTTCTCAACTAGGTGTAGATAATTCAATATTGACCCATTGTGGAACAACTGGGAAATAGTCGGGCTCAGAGAACTTTTCTTTAATGAGTTTATATGAGTAGAGGGGAAAGGAGGAGGACTGTTTTTTTTCTTGGGCAACATATTTGTTTATCTTGCTCCTTTGAAGTCAGAGCCAGTAATGTAGAAAGTTTTGGTGGCTAAAGCTAAACATCTGAGTGAAATAGAAAAATATTTTAATTGTTTCCCCGCATATACACATTTTGGAGATAATGCCATAGTGTCCTATTGCTGAGAGTGACCTTACATAATAAGTTTCCACTCCCACATTTTGTAAATGAGAAAACTGAGACCCAGAGAGATGAGCTTACTTGCCTGAGGTCACCCAGTTTTCCCCCAGAATTCACCAAAGGAGGTTTATTAAGGTAAAATTCAGAATCACCTTGCTGATAATTTGGCTTCTGTCATGACTGAGCAGTTAGGTATTGGATAAGGGAGAAGCAGCCACTTGTCCAGAAGTTCTATTAATTGCTTTGCCGTTGAGCAATTCATACATTTCCTCACTGTCTTGTCTTAGGTAGTTTGAATTTAGAACACATATGTATTTTTTGAAAGACAGCCTTCATGTTCTCTACTTTTCAATGTTTTATTTTTCCTTAGCGGTTGGACGTCTCACCCCAGGAAGACAACATGGTGGCCGAGCTGTGTAGTTAATGAGCTACGTAGTTGATGACCAACCGTCACCCCCTGGGATGAGGATGAGTCCTGCTTGTAGGTGGCCATGCTCAGCTCCAAGCTGCTTATCTCCACACCTGGTTCTCGTTTGCAACACCAAAAGCATTTCATGCTTATTAAGCATCATCTGTTCTCAATTTTTAAACCACAAGTTTGCCTTGGTTTGTTTCTAATAAGCGGTTACAACAGAGTCCACCTTTTCAGTGTGATGATGTCTCTTAAACCCAGCTATTGGCATCTTTTAAATTTGGATTAATATGACTATTACAGGAGGATAAAAACATGAAGAACATAAATCCTGCAATTTCTTACTTTCTTCTGCCGAGATACAACACAGATTTATTTCTAACACATGTATAAAAAAGGATAATCATGTTTAAAGGAAAGGGCATAACAGTCTTTATCTTTGCATGGTTTTCCATGTCTTGATGTTTTCTTCCCCTATTTTGAATCTAAAGAAGTTCTAAATTTTATGCAAAATTAGTTTGGAGAATTATGTCAATGACCCCTTTATCATTACCCAATTTCTTTTCTCAGTATTTTGTGATTGGTATCACTTGTTTTTTTGACAGCCAATAGTTCTTTATGTGGTATTTTGTCACTGCACTTGGCCACAAAAGAGTTAAGACATTCATTTTGTTTTAAGATGAGAGAGTAAGGAGTCTATTTGTTCCAAGTTAAATATAATTGTAAAGTCACAAGTTTTTTAAAAAAGGATACATAACTGATAGTTAAATTTTAACAGGATTTTCCAGGTACCTTTATAATGCATTTTTAAATGCCAATTGCCTGGTGTTAAACACATGTAATGACTCATGTATTAGGCAGGGATATTTTAGCCTTGGTGTTGGGCAGGGATATTTTAATTTTAGCATGTGAAATTCTTTGATGTTGGGTTAGTGTCACAAGTGTGGGCCAGCATGGCATAAGTCTGCAGCCATCTCAACTCTCTTCCTTTAAAATAAAAGCCAACCTGAATTAGGGGAAATGATTAATTTTTCTTCTAATATAAATATTATGGATGTTTCCAAGTTTTAGCTTCAGGAGAAATGGCCCTCCTATAAATGAGCAGCAACAGTATAAACCCTCTTCCTGTGTGATTTCAAAAGTTAAGTCTTCTTCACAAATATTTCTAATAAGCCCTATGACATGCTTGTGTGTTTCACAGATTGGTCCCATCACAACCTTTTCTCATTATGATTTAATTGTTCAGTGTCATCAACTCTGAGCTAGGTGAGGTCAGAGCCCTCTTCTACCTTTTTGCCACTATATCCTCAACATCTAGAACAGTGCCTGTCACATTATCTGTGCTGGATTAGTCTCTTGGGTGTGGATTAAATGAATGAGTGAATACCAGAAACATATGTATTATGATTATTCATCCTTAAAATTCAAAATTTAGATTTCATATGAATGAGAGAAAATTAGGGAAATCACAGGAACATTAACATAAATTTCTATGTTATTCCTAGGGAATGTCTCTAAATTAATATTACTCTTCAGTAATTATATATTAATCAAATGTATTAACCGGATTATACCCTCCAGTTACCATTTCTGTAATTCCTAAGATTAGAAGTTTTTCTTCAATATTTATGAATCACTATGTAATAGTTTGCTTATAGTTGGTTTAATATATTTTCTCATGGGCAAAACAGAAATTGTAGTTTTCTTTTCTGAAAAGTTTATGCAAATCAGTAAAGAGATGTAAGAACTTTGCAAATGTTAATAGTGTATTTACTTTTTTGTTACCTTTGGAAGTCTAAGTTAATGGTTAACAGAAATCACAAAGAAATTAGTTTTTTACATCTGTCCATTCTTTTACATTTCAAAATTCCAGATCAGTAAATTTAAAAAATACAAACAAATATTATTAATATCACGTTTTGCAATCGATTCTCTATCAGTGTTGTCAATAAATTATCCTATAGTATGAGTCAAACTCTTTAATCATTGAATAAAATATGTTTATACCACTCTCTTCTACCTTTAGCTATTGGCATCCAAGGCATTTCTTTTCTCTGGGGTACATACAATATTTTCAAAATTGCTTTTTATTTCAATATTCTTCACACCTCTTAGGGAGATTTTAATACCAATAAGAAACAGAATTGCCCTCCATTGGGAAGGATTCAGATTCCAAATGCTGGTCCTCAAGCTCTGTTCTCTTCTACGTCTTCAGTAAGTCCACATTTAACCTCATTCATAGGCTCTTGGAAACCGCAACTTCAAGTGAAGTGACCTAAAAAGGATCCTCAAGTAACTTTGTTTTATTCCATGTTGATGAGAAAAACGAAATTGGTTTTGTTCTAAGTTGTTTAACTTAAAGTCACAGTTTGGCAAGAACCTATGGATGATATTAAGTGAAGACTTACTGTACTTGCATCTTTCAGGAAAATTCTAACCTTTGTGTATCTCACATATCAATGCCAAAATAAAACCATGCTAAGTTGGCTCCCAATGCCCAAATACTATTTAAGCTAGAAAGAATCAGATTTTTAACAAGGCACTGGAAACATACGTTAAAATACCTTCTCAAATGGTACAATGACATCCTTTATTCTCACTCACAGATTCAACTTTTTTTTTTTTTTTTTTTTTTTTTTTTTTGAGAAGGATTCTTGCCCTGTTGCCCAGGCTGGAGTGCAGTGACATGATCTCAGCTCACTGCAACCTCTGCCTCCCGGGTTCAAGCAATTCTTCCCCCTCAGCCTCCCAGGTAGCTGGGATTACAGGCAACCACTATCATGCCCCGCTAATTTTGTATTTTTGTAGAGACAGGGTTTCACCACGTTGGCCAGGCTGGTCTTGAGCTCCTGACCTCAGGTGATCGTCCCGCCTTGGCCACCCAAAGTGCTGGGTTTACAGGAATGAGCCACCGTACCTGGCCAACTTCTTTTTTATGGTCCCTTCTTAGTGTCCTACATTTTTACAGTCTTACAGTGTTTTCCCATACATTGTTTCATTTGACCACAATACAGCTCTGTAAATTGTAAAGACAACATAGCGTAATGGTTAGGGGTACAGGCTTTGTAGTGAAACTGAAGTTTTTATCTCTGACTAGTTGTGTAAACTTAAGCTACTTAACCTCTCTCAGCTCAGTTTCTCATTGTAAATAAGTAAGGATAATATATTTTTTACCCCACACAACTATTAAGAGGGTGAGATGGGGAAAAATGCATGGATAATATGGGCTACCTTGGTTGAAACTGAGGCTCAGCTATACCTACATGTGAATTTTGTCACTGTGTACATTGGTTTTGAGTAGTGTTACTTTTTCACTCAGACATATGTCTTAGAACTCTATGTATGTTAGAACAAAGAGATTGGCATCCTGCCTTTTAAAGAGCCTTATAATATTTCATAGTAGGTATTATGCAAACAGAATACAAAAAAGAGCAGGCATCACTGTTCTTATATCAGACAAAACAGACGTTAAAGCAACAACAGTAAAAAAAGGACAATGAAAGGCATTACATAATGATACAGGGTTCAATTTAACAAGAAGACTTAACTATCCTAAATATATATGTGCCCAATATTGGAGCATCAAGATTCATAAAACAAATGCTTCTAGACCTATGAAAAGACTTAGACAGCCACACAATAATAGTGGGAAACTTCAGCATCCCACTGACAGCGTTAGACAGATCATCAAGGCAGAAAACTATCAAAAACATTATAAACTTAAATTCAACACTTGACCAACTGGACCTAACAGACATTTACAGAACACTCCACCCACCACCCATAGAATATTCATTCTTCTCATATGCACACAGAACGTACTCCAAGATTGACCATGTGTTCAACCATAAAGCAAGTCTCAATAAATTCAAAAAAGTTGAAATCATACCAACCATACTGTCAGACCACAGTGGAATAAAAACAGAAACCAACGTGAAGTTCTCTCAAAACCACACAATTACATGGGAATTAGGCAACTTGCTCCTGAATGACTTTTGGGTAAACAATGAAATTAAGGTAGAAATCAAAAAATTATTTGAAATAAATGAACATGGAAACACAACATACCAAAATCTCAGACAGAAAACAGAAGCAGACCTAAGAGGAAAGTTTATAGCACTAAACACCTACTTCAAAAAGAAAGATCTCATATTAACAATCTAACATTACCCCTAGATGAACTAGAAAACAACAACAAACTAACACCAAAGCTAGCAGACAAAAAGGAATAACTAAAATCAGAGAGGAACTGAGTGAAATTGACACCCAAAAATCCCTACAAAGAAAGATCTATAAACCACTAGCTAGATTAACAAAGAAAAAGAGAGAAGATCAAAATAAGCACAAGCAGAATGACAAAGGTGAATTTACAAATGATCCCACAGAAATAACAAAAGATCCTCAGAGACTATTATGAACACCTCTGTGCACACAAACTCTAAAATCTAGAAAAAATGGTTAACTTCCTGGAAACATGCAAACTCTCAAGATCAAATCAGGAATAAATTAAAACTCTAAACAAACCAATACCGAGTTCCAAAATTGAATCAGTTATTTAAAAAAAAAAAAAAAAAACCTACCAACAACAACAACAACAAAACAACCCAGCCAAGACCAGATGGATTCACAGCTGAATTCTGCCAGATGTACAAAAAACAGCTGGTCCCAGTCCTACTAAAACTATTCCAAATAATCAAGGAGAAAAGACTCCTCCCTAACTCATTCTACAAAGACAGCAACACCCTGATGCCAAAACCTGGCAAAGCACAATGAAAAAAGAAAACTACAGGCTAACATCCCTGAAGAATAGAGATGTGAAAATCCTTAACAAAATAAAAGTGAACTAAATCCAGCATCATATCAAAAAGTTAATTCACCATGATGAAGCAGGCTTCATTGCTGGGATGCAAGGTTGTTTTAACATATGCAAATCAACAAATGTGATTTGCCACATAAACAGAATTAAAAACAAAAAACATATGATCATCTCACTAAACGTGGAAAAAACTTTTGATAAAACCCAACATCTCTGCATAATAAAAGCCCTCAAAAAACTAGACATTGAAGGAATATACCTCAAAATAATAAGAACCAACTATGACAAACCCACAGTAAACATCATACTGAAAAAGCTGGAAGCATTCCCCTTGAGAACTAGAACAAGATGAGAATACCAACTCTCACTCTTCTATTAATATAGTACTTGAAGTCCTTGCCACAGCAGTCAAACAAGGGAGAGAAATGAAAGCCATCCAAATAAGAAAAGAAGAAGTCAAAATATCTCTCTTTGCTGCCAATAAGATTATATACCTGGAAAACCCTAAAGACTCCATGGAGTCTGGAATTATTCAATAATGTCAGTAAAGTTTTAGGGTACAAAATCAATGTACAAAAAATTAGTATTATTTCTATTCACCAATAACATTCAAGCTGAGAGCCAAATTAAGAACACAATCCCATTTACAATAGCTACACACACACACACACAAATGAAACACCTACGAATACCTCTAACCAAGGAGATGAAAGATCTCTACAAGGAGAACTACAAACAACTACTGAAAGAAATCAGAGATGACACAAACAAATGGAAAAATATTCTACACTGACGGATTGGAAGAATTAATATTGTTAAAATGGCCATACTGCCCAAAGCAATCTACAGATTCAGCAGTATTCCTATAAACTTACAAACATCATTTTCCACAGACCTAGAAAAAACTATTTCAAAATTTATATAGAACCATAAAAGAGCCCAAATAGCCAAAGAAATCCTAAGCAAAAAGAACAAAGCTGGGTGCCTCACGTTATGCAGCTTCAAACTATATGGTAAGGCTACAGTAACCAAAACAACATCGTATTGGTACAAAAGCAGATATATAGATGAATGGAATGGGATAGAGAACCCAGAAATAAAGCCTTTCATCTACAGCCATCTGATCTTTGATAAAGTCAATGAAAGTACACAATGGGGAAAGGACTCCCTATTCAATAAATGGTGCTGGGATAGCTGGCTATTCATATGCAGAAGAATAAAAGTGGCCACCTACAAAAATTAACTCAAGGTGGCTTAAAGATTTAAATGCAAGACCTCAAACTATAAGAATCATAGAAGAAAACCTAGGAAACATCATTATGAACATCAGCCTTGGGAAATAATTTATGACTAAGCACTCAAAAAAAAAATGCAAGAAAAACAAGAATTTACAAGTGGGACCTATTTAAACTAATGAGTTCCTGCACAGCAAAAGAAACTATTCAAAGAGTAAACAGACAACCTACAGAATGGGAGAAAATATTCATAAACTGTGCCCCACAAAAGTCTAATATCCAGAATCTATAAATAATTGAACAAGCAAAAACAAACAAAAAAAGACATTAAAAATTGGCAAAAGACATAAACAGACACTTCTCAAAAAAAAAAAAAAAACAAGTGACCAACAAACATATGAAAAAATACTCAACATCATTAATCATCAAAGGAATGTAAATCAAATAGCCACAATGAGATACCATCTCACACCAGTCAGAATGGCTGTTATTAAAAATTTGAAAAACAGCAGATGCTGGTGAGGCTGCAGAAAATAAAGGAACACTTTGCACTGTTGATGGAAATGTAAATTAGTTTGGCCCCTGTGAACAGCAGTTTCAAGATTTCCCAAAGAACTTAAAACACAACTACCATTTGACCCAACAAATCCATTACCGGGTATGTACCCCAAGAAAAATAAATATTTCTACTAAAAAGGCACATGAACTTGTATGTTCATTGTAGCACTATTCACAGTAGCAAAGACATGGAATCAGCCTAGGTGCCCATTAATGGTGGTTTGGATTTTTTTAATGTAGTACATATACACCATGGAATACTATGCAGCTGTAAAAAAGAATGAAATCATATCCTTTGCAGCAACATGGATGCAGCTGGAAGCCATTATCCTAAGCAAATTAATACAGAAAACCAAATTACTCACTTATAAGTGGGAGCCAAACAATGGGTACTCATGGACATAAAGATGGCAACAACAGACACTGGGGACTACTAGAAGGAGGAAGGAGGGGGGCAAATGTTAAAAAACTACTATGCTCAGGACCTGGGTGACAAGATCAGTCATACTCCAAACCTCAGCATCACTCAACGTACCCGAGTAACAAATCTTCACATGTACCTCCAAATCTAAAATAAAAGTTGAAATTATTTTAAAAATTAAAAAATAAAATAAAACTGATGGCCACTGCAGTGGCTGCCAATATTTCTGCTATTACAACAATAATTCAATGAACCTTTCATACCTATTCCCTTACACATTAGTGCTAGTGTGTACTAGAGTAGATGCCAACAAGTTAAACTTCTAGGGCACAAAGTATACAAATTTTCAGTTTCAGTAGATGCTACAAAACTGCTCTCCAGAAAGGCTTTTCAAAAATGAATTTCACCTCATCTTTGACATCATATGACATTATGAAAGATCTTTAACAAACACGGAATAAAAGGACACTAACCCAACATAGTAAAGGTCATTCATGAAAAGCCCGCAGCTAACGTTTTTCTCAATGGTAAAAGACTGACAGCTTTTTCTTTAAAATGAGGACAAGACAAGGGTGTCCACTGCCACCACTCCTATTCAACATAGTATTAGAAGTCTTAGCCAGAGCAATTAGGCAAGAACAAGAAATAAAAGATACCCAGTTGGAACAGAAGAAGTAAAATTATCTCTGTTTGCAGGTGACATGATCCTATGTGGTAAAAAAAAAAAAAAAAAAAAAAACCTCAAGGACTCTACACACACGTTTGATATAAGAAATAATTCAGTAAAGTTTCAGCGTGCAAAATCAACGTGCAAAAATCAGTAACATTTATACACAAATAATGACCAAACTAAAAAAGAAGTTTTGAAATATCCTATTTACAAAGGTGTCAAAATAACAAAATGCCCAGGAATAAACTTAACCAAATAGGTGGAAAATCTGTACACTGAAAACCATAAAACATTGGTGAAAGAAATTGAAGAAGACACAAATAAATGGAAAGACATCCCATGTTCATGGATTGAAAGACTTAACGTTATTAAAATGTCCATACTATCTAAAGCAATCTACGGATCCAACACAATTCCTATCAAAATCCAGTGGCCTTTTTTTTCAGAAATAGAAAAATGTGTCCTAAAACTCAGATGGAAGCTTAAGGGCCCCCAAATAGTCACAATAATTTTGAAAAGATAAGACCCAAAGTTATATGACCCACACTTCTTGATTTCAAAATATATTCCAGTGCTACCGTAATCAGAACAACGTGGTACTGGTATAAAGGCAGAAAAATAGACCAATGAAATACAATAGAGAGCCCAGAAATAAATCCTCATGTATATAGTCCAAGGATCTTCAACAAGAGTGCCAAAACTATTCGAAGATGGGGAAAGGACATTCTCTTTAATAAATGGTACTGCAAAAACTTATATCAACATAAAAAATAATAAAGTTGAACTTTATTTTATACCACATAGAAACATTAACTCATAATGGATTAAAGACCTAAACATAAATCCTAAAACTATAAAACTACTAAAAGAAAACATAGAGAAAAAACTACACGGCATTGGGCTTGGTTAGCAGTGATTTGTTGGCTATGACACCAAAACATAGGCAACAAAAGCAAAAATAGACTAATGAAATAATATCAAGTTTAGCAACTTTTGTTTATCAAAAGACATAATCAGTAGATTAAAAAGCAACCTATGAAATGCAAGAAAATATTTACAAACCATATACTTGATAAAGGTTAATATCCAGAATATATAAAGAACTTCTACAACTCAACAACAACAAAATCAAATAACCTGATTAAAAAATAAGCACAAGACTTAGACATTTCTCCAAAGAAGATATACAAATGATCATAAAAGACTAAAATGATTCTTAACATCACAAAACACCAGAGAAATGTAAATCAAAACCACAATGAGATAGTATCTCACACTCTTTAAGATGCTTAGTATTAAAAAAATCAAAAAATAACAATTCTTGACAAGAACATGGAGTAAATTAGAACCCTTGTGCACTGTTAATGGGGTTGCAAAATGGTGCAACCATTATGGAGAGCAATATGGAAAGTCCTCAAAAAATTAAAAGTAGAACTACCACATGATCCAGCAATTCTATTTCTGGGTAAATATCCAGAAAAAAAGAAAGCAGGATCTCAAAGAGATATATGTATACCCTTGTTTACAGCAGTACTATTCACAATGGCCAAGAGGTAAAAACAACCCAAATGTACATCAATGGTCGAATGAATAAACAAAATGTGGTGTGAATATATACGTGTGTGTGTATATATATGTATGTGTATACATATACATATATGTGTATGTGTGTGTATATATTAGGATTATATATCTTATATTATATGTTAAATAATGTATATATTAGGATATTATACAGTCTTACAAAGAAAGGCTATCCTGTTACATGCTACAACATGGATGAAACTTGAAGGCATTATGATAAGTGAAATAAGTCAGCACAAAGGACAAATATTGCATGATTCCATTTATATCAGGAATCTAAAGTAGTCAAATCCATAGAATCAGAAAACAGAATGGTGGTTGCCAGGGACAGGTTGCGGGGGCAGGGGTTGTGTAAAGGGAAGGTTTTGTTTAATGGGTATAGAGTTTCAGATCTGCAAGATGAAGAAGTTCTGGAGATCTGCTCACAATAATGAAAATATACTTAAAGTACTAAGCTGTACACTTAAAATGTTTAAGATAGTAAATTGTGTGTTATGTGTTTTTTACCACAATTGTACAAAATTGACAATGAAAAAAATGTTTTCAGATTGTTACCAATCTGACAAGTGTAAAATTCTATTCTGTTTCTTTAGTTATCTGATCATTAATGAAGCTAAATATCTTTTTACATATGTATTGACCATATGTCACTCTTCTCTGTATTTCCTGTCCAGAGCCTTTGCTTATTTTTCTTTGAGTTGTATTTTTTTCTTATTTACATGTAGGATTTTTATGCATTTTTAAATTCACATAAATTGACGTTTTAATTGCTAGTACAATTTCTTTAAGATTATACTGTGATTTCTAGTCAGCACAGCAACACACCTAAATGCACAAAGGAATGAAATAAAGGGCTTAGTCTTGCTTTGGCTATATGGGCTCATTTTGTTTCTATATAAATTTTAGAATTGTTTTTGCTAGTTCTGTGAAGAATGATGGTGGTATTTTGATGAGAATGGCACTGAATTTGTAGATTGCTTTTGGCAGTATGGTCGTTTTCACAATATTGATTCTGCCCATCCATGAGCTACACGTGAATTTTTTTAAATATCTAGAAACTAATTATTTATCTGCTAAATGTGTTGTATATATTATCTCCCAATCTTGCCGTTTGACTTTACCTACAATAAATTTTTGATACATAAAAATTTTCATTTTGATTTAGTCAAATGTATGCTCATAATGCTATCCCTTGATCTTTCATTTTTAGTTTTAGATGTGAAAATACTTAACTGTTCACACACACACACACAGACACACACACCCCTCAACTCCACCACTTGAATACATCCTTACTTCCTCTTCTCCTAATATGGTTAAATCATAGTACTGGTTAAATCAATATTTAATGTTTACATTATTCTAACTATGTAAATGCTACTGAAATCTGAGATCTATATTATGCTACAATGATACCTTATTTGTCCTGCTTTGAGTTTTCCTATAGTTAATCATTATTGTGTCTTTTCATTTGCTTATTTTTGCACCTACTTGTTATTTACCACTAAACTCTTTCCAGTTTGGTAAATTTCCTCTGGATACATCTGCATCCTTTTATTTAATTTGTCTTCTTGAAAAAAATTCTCCTCCCGGGCCTCTGACATACTTCAGTCTGAATCTGTTGAACCTCAGACCAATTGCAAGGCTGTCCCCAAAAAATGACTTTTTTTCGTGATACACCAATGACATCCTTGAGATTCCCTGCACTTTTCTCTTGTGCAGGATGCCTACTGCCTGTGTCACATTCTTCCTCTTTCTTAGTTACTCCCACATTTTAGTGAAACATGTCTTCTTGTAGCTTTGTACAAAAGATGCATAGGTAGTAAATTTTTTTAATTCTCCAGTGTCCCAAAAAGTTGAAGGAGCACTGTACAGGGCAGGGCTGCAGTCAAGTGAGAAGCCTTGTTCTCTGGTACTGTATGCACCATCTCTGTGATCTTGGGAAAGTCACAAAACTCTCTGAGCCTCAGTTTCTCTTTCTGAAATAGACAATAATCCAAGCTGTGCCTGCTCAGAGCTATGGCTAGGAGAGTGCTTGTAAAGGGGCTTTCTATAAAAAAGGTATGTACAAACAGTGCGTGCTGGAGCCACAAGAGTCAATCGTTGAGTCATTGGTAGCTTGAAACTGGTCATGGTAGAAGTATTTACCCTACAGAAATTGACAAATGCTACAGAGAGTTGTTTTGTTTTGTTTCTTTTTGGAGGAGAGCTGGTTTAGGAGCACACCACTTACAAATACAAGTGATTATAACAACTGTTCTCATTGCCGTGCCCTCCTTAGTGATCCATGGCCTAATGTATAGCTCAATTATAGTTCTGATCACATATAATATTATTATACAATAGGTGATGAACTCCTTGAGACATGAGACTGTGTCTTACTCATAGAGATGTATCTCCCCTGCACTATTTCCCCCCATACCTGTCACATTGACTGGCACTTAGTTGATATTCTATTCCAAATTTTTGAATGAGTGACTAAAATGTTTGATTGATTGTTTTTAGAAGTTGGGAACAACCAGAGAGAAGTTGAGAGTTGAGGGAAGGGGTTAGGAAAGGTCTGTGACACAGGGAACAGTCTCTGAGAGGAGTGCCCTATTAGGTAGGTGTATTAGAAAGAGCTGTCCTTAACGGGAAGTTTTCTGTGAGCCAGACACCATTCTTAGGTGCTTTGCAGACATCATCTAATTCCCATAACAACTTATGAGGTAGGTATTATTATCCCCATTTCACAGATGAGAAAAAAATGATGTCTGGTGTTAAGTGATGTTCTCTCCATCACTAAGGCTGAGGTTCAAATCTGATGAATGTCTGTGTACTTAATCATATCTCTACACTGGAGACAGAAAATGATCTATGGGCACATGGGTAAAAATAGTCATAATAATCTAGTAAAACAGATCCATTTAAAATAAAAGGGGGCAGTAAGGATTGTAGCAAATGCAAACTCAGGAGCCCAGACCCAACTAAAAGGGATAGCTTTGTGACCTGAGGAAATGTGGTCTATTGAGGCTAGAACTTGGAGTTGTTTTTCAAGAGAACCGGGAAATGTGGAATTTTATCTCCTGAATTACAAATGTTGGTAACTACCTATAATTAAAAATTAAAAAAGACTCAAGATGAAACATCTGTAAGTGGTCTATCAGTTTGCAAACTTTGATATACTGCTTTTCCCCAAAATACGCTTCGAGCAACTAGGGGGCAGCATAAGGGTGTGGAGTGTCACTGGAGGTGGAAATGGATAAAATGAAAGGCAAGTTTAGTCCAGCTCACAGTTTCTCCCAGAGGGCAGATACAGAGAGCACAAAGGTCCTGCTATCATGTTGCAGAGCAGAGGCCAACGGAGACGGGAGGAGGATGAGGTAAGGCTCCGCCGCTGGTGCACATTCCGTTTTCTCCAGGCATCCCTGGGGAGGGCACATTCCTCATGGTCAAGAGGCTGAGCTGTTGATTTAAAAGATTCTTAGAATATTCTCTTGAATACCCCCAGAGGGTTCTTCTTGCCTTGGAAACAATATATCTAGGCCATGCCTTGGACTGTGGGACCTCCCTAAAAGGGAGTGGGAAAATGGTCATGACTCTATCCCCCTAGGTAGAGTGTCCTGGGATCTGACAAGTCCCTTCAGGTCCCTTGTCCATTGATTTCTTCTTCCCTTCCCAGGGAGTAATGCTGGTCACACTGCTGAGTCACGAGCAAATTCCCTGTTCTTTCCCATAAATTTTAGCCCCTGCAGAAAGTTGGAAGATTGAATCCTGTCATCTAGTGAATCTGCAGTTCTTTTTCAACAAAGTTTTAAAATAGTTACAAAGTTATTTACAATTACCTCTTGAAAATATAAGGGCTAAACTATAAGCCCATTCTTCAAGGAATGCAGCTAAATCCCTGAGATTAATTAAAGAATTTAGATGAAGGACCGATGAGAGATGATCTGACGATAAGGACTCAGAGGAGGTTTCCACAAGCTCAGGTATAAAATAAGAGGTGCCCGATTCAGAGATGTGACTGCAAGGTGTAAAAGTAAACTTTAGGCCTGCATGTGATCAACTGTTTGTCTCAGTGAGGAACCCATGACTGCAGCCTGTCCAGACAGGCTGCTGACATGTGTATTTTGAAAAAATCTATGCTATTCCTCACAGCCTTTCCCCAAAAGCCTAATTGAGAACCTCTGTAGTAAAAGAGAAGAGAGATGAAAAAGCTACGCTGGGAGAGCAGGGCTGTGAATTAGTCAAACTGGGCACAAAGCTTTTAGGGAAGATGTGAAAAGGTCTTCACTGTGACTTGGCTACAACAGCCCCTGGGGAGATGATAAATAGATGCAGAGCTTTATAGAGCAATGCTCCTATTGTTCCTAGACAGCACAAGGGTCTTCAGAGATGGTGCCCTGGGGCTGCAACCCTAATTTCTTTTTAACATTCACAACTCAATAGTGCTTACAGATAAAGACCCAGAGATATAATGGTACTTTATCAATTAAAAAAAAAAAAAGAAGAAGAATTGAGGCTCTGCTAAATTCTACCACAGAACAGAGCACAGAATAATACATTCCATTATACTTTAATTCCCTCCACTGCAAGAATTTCATACAGGGATAGCCCAGCCATGCCCATGCCCTGTCTTCCCCTATTATGATAGTTTTTCTCCATGCCCTGTCCCATCTCACCTTCCTGCTTCAGCGCATTGCGGGCAGCAACCTGCCAATCCCTGTCCCTCTTACTGTGGCCTCACTCTCACCCTCCTGCCCCACTGGCCCACAGCAGCAGTAGCACAGGCTCTTACTAATGCACTCCCGTACTCTCAGCCTCAACTACATTCTCTCATGTAATCTTCATGCCCATTTGATGAGGCAAGGCAAAGGCTGTCCTTATTTTATAGATGAGGAAATTAAGACAGAAGGTAAAGGGTAATTTTTTCAAGCTTCCAGAGCCATATGCAAACCCAGATTCAACTGGACTTCAAAACATCCTGACAAATACCTAAAATCCCTGACTTGACCACTATGAAATCTATACATGTAACAAAAATGCACATGGACCCCAGAAATCATACATGTACCCCAGAAATTGCACATGTACTCCATAAATTTGTACAAATTAGATAAAACAGACTGAAGTATGGTGATGAAATACCTTGAAGTAGGCAAAACAAACAAACAAACAAAACCATCTCATCAACTTTCACTGAATCATCCACACACCCAATCACCTCCCCTTCTTTTTCAAGCTTCTCTAGTCCCCCATCAAGCGCCCTCCCTTTTCAACACAAGGTCACTCTTTCTCTAATTTTTTGGCTTCCTTTTGCTGTTACCCAATAAATATTCCTCTTCTCCTTTTTGCTATTTATTCTCCTAGACTAAGATTTATGAGAATAGAGTCCAATTCTAGTTCAACACCATTTGTGTGACCTTGGGCAACATAACACTCTGAGAAGAAAATGCAGTTGCTTTCTCCGAGGGGAACCTAGCACCATCGACTTGTATTTGTCTCAGCCTCTGTCCCCATACAGCAGCTTATATTTTATTGGGGTGACTAGGTACACGCATACAAAATAGAGGACGAGTCAATGCTTCTAAAAATTGTGAGGAATCTAAAAGTTTGGTAGAAAGTCAGATAATGAGTGTCCCTGTGGACTAGCATAGTTGGCAATGACCTAATAGAGGAAGAAAGATTCAAGGTAAGTCTAAGAGCATTGGTTCAAGTTTTAGCTCAGGCTGCTGTAACAAAAACACCACAGACTACATGGCTTAAACAACAGGAATTTAATTTCTCATGGTTTGGGAAGCTGGAAGTCCCAGATCAAGGTGCTACTGGTCAATTTGGTTCCTGGTGAGGGCTCTCTTCCTGACTCACAGAAGGCTACCTTCTTACTCTGTGTTCTCTTGGCTTTTCCTTGGTGCCTGCACACAGAAAGAAAAACAGAGCAATCTCTCTGGTGTCTCTTCCTATAAGGACACTAATCTTATCAGATCAGGGCCCCACCGTTATGACAATATTTAACCTTAATTACTTCCTTGAAAGCCCCATCTCCAAATAAAGCCACACAGGGGCTTAGGGCTTCAACATATGTATTTGTGGGGGACACAAACATTCAGCCCTTAACAGGAGGATATGACTAAAGAGTGTGAAGGAAAGCATTGCGGACCTAACACAGCATGAGAGAAAATGAAGAGGTAAGTGTATATATATAGGGGTGTATGTGTGTGTGTGTGTGTGTAGAGTGTGCACATGCACATGAGAGGACATTATTTCTGAGCAAATATTAATTGAGCACCTACTGTGGGCCAGGCACTGTTCTAGGCACAGGGACACATCAGTGAACAAAAGAGACAAGGCTCCTACCCTCATGAAGTTCACCTTCCAGCAGGCAGAGACAAACATGAACAGAGCGAGTAAATTAGGTAGTAAATTTTATCAGATGTGTACATGGGATAAGCACTATGGAAATAAGAAGAAAGTAGAGCAGGCTATGGAGGCTGGGGTAGGGATGGTGCAGGGAGGAGGCTGAGAAGCTCAATTAGGGTAATCAACATGGGCTTCATGAGAAGGAGAGAACTGAGCCAAGACTTGAGGGAGGTAGTGAGGTGGATGAGCCAGAGAAAGCGTTGCAGGCAGAGGGAACATAAAACAAAGGCATGAGAGGCAGGAAAACGCAATGACACTCAAGAAAGAATGAAGAAGTGGGACAGGAGGGAGGGAGAGCAGGAGCTGTAGACAAAGTCAGAGTGACCTCCAAAGCCACTCCAAGGAGGACTTGGTGGGTCCCCTGCATCATTGGGAGCCACTGCAGGGTTTGAACAAAGGAGTGACACAATCTGACTTCCTGAAGCCTGGCTCTAGCTGATGTGTGTAGGGCAAGGAACTGAGAAGTCAGTAAGCGTTTATTGCAAAGATCTAGAGGAGACATCATGGTGGCTCAGACCAAAATAGTGACGGGGGAGGCAGGAGCAGGGATCTGATTCTGAATGTGTTGATGGGAGAGCCAAGAGAACTTACTGACAGGCTGGGAAAGAACAGGGGGAGGCAAGAATGATCTCCAGTATTATGTATACATGTTACACCAGATCGTTTCACTAGTTAGAGTTCTCCACCTCCTCCACCCTGACCTCACCACTCTTACTTTAGGGATGAGAAATGCAGGATGCAAAGAACCTCACTGAATTACCCAAAATGTCTATGTGGTTAAGGGATTCAAACCCCAAACTTTTCTGTTTGTAATACTTAGCATAACTTCATTTTACATTGGCTGAGATCCATATTGTTAAATACAGGCATTCCTTGATCATCCTTTGAAAAATTGCCATCCTACTCTCCCTATTTCTCTTTCTTAATTTAGTTTTCTCCCTAGGAACCGCCAAAATCTAACATAATATATATTTTACTCATGTATCTTGTTTAGTGTATATTTCTTCCCATGAGAATATAAGAGCAATTTTTCTCAGTTTGTTCACTACTGTGTATCTACTGCCTAGAAGAATGTCTGGTGTGTGGAAGGTGTTCAGTAAATATGTATTAATGGAATGCATGCACCAATGCGTGAAAGGACAAGGGGAAGGAAGGAAGGAAGGAAGGAAGGCAGGAAGGAAGGAAAGAAGGAAGGAAGGAAGGAAGGAAGGAAGGTAGGAAGGAAGGAAGGAAGGAAGGAAGGAAGGAAGCAGGGAGGGAGGGAGGGAGGAAGAAGGGAAGGAAGGAAGGAAGGAAGGAAGGAAGGAAGGAAGGAAGGAAGGAAGGGAAGTAAAGATGGAAAGAAGGAAGGAAATGAGTCAGGAAAGACAAGTAAAGAGAGAAAAAGAAAGACAGGAACTTAAACCTCTCCAGATTTTTTAGTCTCATATATCTACACACATACATACAAATAACAGAACAAAAATTAGAAGTAATGAAATTAATTGAAAAAATTGTTAGTTTTAGAAAACCATAAATTTTACTTTTATAGGTTCATTTTCCCCAAATGATACTGAATCTGGGCACATTTTCTTTATTCCAGAATATTTGAAATCCTGCCAATGTCCACTGGATGGGTGAGAAGCTACGGTGGGAGTTAAAGAAGCTATGAGATAGATTATATTTTAAACGGGTGTTGAGCAATTAAATCCAGTGACTCCATTCTTTCAAGTAATGCTGAGCTGTTTGTATCAGCAGCATTTAGTGGCCCATAATTCTGAAACCCCTCAGGGAAGAAAATGCATCACTGGCTTATGTATGAACTGAACAACTAAAATTTGAGGGCACAAGTTCAGGACCAAGAAAGCTGGCCTTTTCACCCATGGTCCCTGTGAATCCAAATGCAGTGTAGCCGGCAGGCATGGAGGTGATGTTCTGTTCCTGACTGAATAACATTGTTCGCTGCAACTCTTCCCATATTGGAAAGGGGTTGAGTTGTGTGAAAACCCATCTCCAGAAATAAGATGTGAATACTTTCAATGAAACCATATGCAATATATGTATTTCAGTTTGCAGTTTACAACACGTTTCACATATTTAGCATATCCAGTAGGAAAGGTGGAACTCCCTTCCCCAGGTAGAAGGCAAATCACTTAAACTCAAGCTTTTCATAGTCCCTGAGCTGTGTATCTTCCATTTGCCACCCAAGCACCATTCTCCTCCCTTCTCCCTCTCCCTGTTTTCTGTGCTCCTTTGTGCCTAGAAAGTTGATCCCATTGCAGCAAGGATTCCCTGGGCTTCTGGTTTCTCACTAGGCTCATCAATGAGACACTGATGGGAGAAGGAGGGCAGTGGAGAGTGAACCTTGGACATTTTTTTCCCTTCCTTTCTTCCTACGAGGTCTTAAGTCCTCTAGGCACACCACAGTTCCTTTCTGGCAGCTCTTCGGGGTCCCAGACATGGCCTCCTTCCCTTTGCTCCTTCAGGCCTGGAGATGGCAACCAAAGTGTGAAAGAAAAAGGGGAAGAAATGTCAACAATAGCCCCAAATATCGAACCTGGTTTGAGTGTACTATCCATTTCCTGCTAGGATCCAGCAACACACACACTTAATAACGGAATAGCGGGGCTCAAATCACATCTGTTAACTCCAAGCCCAGGCCTCTTCCTCTGTGTAATAGCTGAGGCTATCAGATGATGAAGCTATACACCTTCTAGAAGAAACCAGATTGCCCCCTTCATTTTTTTAAACAATAACAAACACGTCTCTCACTCTGACTATCATTTATTCAACCTGACCACCAACATTTATTGAGAGCATGCTCTGAGCTAGGCAGTCTGCTGGGTGCTGAAAATACAAAGATGAATGGGGCACAGTCTCTATTCTCAAGTTGTTCAGGTTACACAAAGGTGGTTGATCCATATCAGGACCCCGGGAAACTGACTTTGAGATGAACGTCAGTGTGCAGGAGTTTTCTTAGGGAGCTCTTGGAATCAACACCCATGGAATGGCAGAAAGGAAACAGGACTAGCCACAGGGAGAAGCTGAGATGTGATACAATCTAAATGGACACCTCAACCAATACTGCAGAGAGTTCTGAAGCTTAGATGAGGTTTCAGACCTGAATTTACCTGGGTTTAAGGGTTAAAATTTTTCATCTCTGTGTTGATGAATCATTGGATTCTGACCACCCCAGAAAGGGGATGTGACTTGGCTCACATGGCTCTTTCCAACAAAGGCAATCCCTTGAAGGGACTGACAGCTGATAATTCTATAGTGGCACTTCCAGCATATGAGGGAATATGTTCTTCATCTCTGAGGGGAATCAGTATCCCTCAATGTAGGGGAAGGAGGAGAAACAGATAATTATATAAGAATACCATCAGAGGCCGGGCGCGGTGGCTCAAGCTTGTAATCCCAGCACTTTGGGAGGCCGAGGCGGGCGGATCACAAGGTCAGGAGTTCGAGACCAGCCTGGCCAATACGGTGAAACCCTGTCTCTACTAAAAATATAAAAAAAATTAGCCGGGAGTGGTGGTGGACGCCTGTAGTCCCAGCTGCTCGGGAGGCTGAGGCAGGAGAATCGCTTGAACCTGGGAGGCAGAGGTTGTAGTGAGCCGAGATCGCGCCACTGCACTCCAGCCTGGGCGACAGAGTGAGACTCGGTCTCAAAAAAATAAAAATAAAAAAATAAAAAAAAAAAAAAAAAGAATACCATCAGGTCAGCCATGGGGATGAACACGATGTATTAGGGATGCCCAGATAAAAAACTTAATCCAGTCTTGGAAGTCTTGAAGAAACTTCCTGAACAAGGTGATGCTTGACTTGAATCTTAACGGCCAAAGAAGAAATTCGCCAGACAAAGGAGGTGTGGCATACAAGGGAATCATGGACATTATGGACAAAAGCAGAGGCTGACCATGGCATGATACATCTCAAAGAAGAAGGATTTCTGGTGCATAAAGTTTAAGACTGAAAGACAAGAAATAAGCTGGAAAAGTAAGCAAGATTATTGCAAGGAGATTTTGAATGCTGTGTCAAAGAACTGGAACTTTAGGCAAAGGGAAGCTACTGGGAAAGGAAAGAAAGCCCTCCTCCAGGACACAACCTTCCTTCAGCAGGTTTGCAGTGACAGAGGATGCCCTGATTAGGGGAGGGGGCTTCAAGCTCTCACCATCTGGATTGTATTCATACTGTGAGTACATGCAGCTTTCTGCCTTTTTCTTAGCTCCGTCTTCTCTACTTTGAAGGATATCCATTGAGAAGGTATCTGTTCACTAACTGTCCCACCTCCAGATATACATCCAATTTCAGTCCTAGAGGCATAGATGTGGGTTGAGGCCACATACAGACTAGCGGAAGCTCAGAGGAATTGACCATTCTGGAGGAGCCATAATTTCATTCTGTTCAATTTCATGGGTATAAATCAGCCCCGCCTAAGATGCTCAGAAGGAAAGGACCCCTGATTCTCATCCTTTTCATTACATTAGTCAAGACCAAGAAGTGATACTCTTCTCTATATGATGCATGAACCGGAGTGCAGCCTCTGAGGAATCAGAAGGCTGTTAGGATCCTTCAGTAGCAACTGTCAAACTGAGTAAACCAGGTGTCAAAACACAGTCCTATGCCATGACGAAATTAATCACAGCATTGAAGGTGACAGCTGAACATGTTCACACCTGACATGAATTTTGTTCTTTGATAAATGTTCCTGTTGTGTCAGGAACGTCCCTCAGGTTGGCATGGCATAGGGACAAGCATCACTCCAGAGAACCATGTCTTCTCATAACTCTATTTAGACAGCCGTTCAGAATTTTCATTCTAGTTAACAGGCTTAATTATAGTTGAACCACACAGAATTTATTTTTTAAAACATGATTTTTCCCAAGTTAGACAAAGGCTCCAAGTTCAGTTTCCTCAATTTAGATGACTGAAGTGTTAAATACACAACACTGTGAAAAAGAAGACTTTGCACACCTGGATCCTTCCATTTTCCTGGACGAGGGACCTTTGGGCTCTCTTCATCGGCCACAGAAAGTTAAAGATAAAATTCCATGCAGAACATTTTGCTCTCTTCCAGGGAGTAAAATGAGAATACCAAAGGAGAGAAAAGCAGCTTTGGCCAGGAAGGAGCCCTGTGAAGGTCAGAGTTGAGAAAAGGCTCAATTTGTCTGAGCTGTTGCTATAGATTTAAAATCTACAACCAGGCAATGTTTTTGGCTGATTTTCCAAGGGAATATATGCTCCAAATTCATAGTCATCTATCAGGAGCTGTAAGTTGTTTAATGTTGTTTAAGATATTTTGGGTGTTGCCAATATAGCCTTCCCTTCATATAATATTTATAATATAATATTTTCTCCTATAATATTTTTCCTCTTGGCTTGTTTAAGGCAGAGGCTTTAACAGCACATCAAGGGCTTTGCTCGGGGTATCACCACACCCTGACCACACCTCCTCATTCTATACCTCACGACATACAGAAACGAGTCTTTTCATTCATTCTTTCATTCACTAAGCCTTAAAGGATTATATCTCTTCCAGATACTAAGCTTAGAGGCCTTAAGCAAATGGGACAGATCAACAAGTCAACACAAAACCATAATCCAAGATGGTTATTGCCAAGAGATTTGGAACAAAGTGCTTTTAAAACATTTTCAACAAACTTGTCCTCAACTAAATTATGGCTTCATCTCAGTGAGTTTGCCTTCTTAGAATCTTTACTATGCTCAAATAGAAATACCTCTCATTTAACTTAGTTCTTTCCTGAAGAAAGCATTATTTTCTATTCTTTCTAATGGATCGGTCTAGAAAGTCTAAGTATGTTTTACATAACGCTATCAATTATTTATTCTATTATATCCATATTATAGTTCCCATATCATAAAGACCATCAGGAAATTTCTTCAAAATTCCAAGCCATTCCATCCAAAGGGCTTTTGTGCCATGAGATTCATTCAAGAGGAAGATGGCTTCCTCCTGAAGAACTGTATGCAGAATACTGAAGATATGAACCCAGTCATTGGTCTCTTAAACAGAGGGTTCTTGAGAAACAGGAAGAAGTGTCAGCTTAATGTTCTTTCAGTTAAATCATCTAAAACCATAAACAGAGGAATTCCACTTCCTGATCAGTTTATTTATCTCCAACGCCTCTGATGGATAAAACAGGCAATCTCACATTGTTGATTTGGATGGGTAGCGAAGCATTATTTGGAATATGCTAGAGGAAAGAAAAGTAATGCCAATTCTTTAGAACAATTACAGAGAAGCTGCCAATGGAGCTGGCACTTCTTTATAAACAGTTGGCTTCGAATGGTCCAGAGATTAATTGACTGGAAGGAGGAATGGCCTCATCAGCTTTCACCTTGACGTCATGAAACTACTATTACTTGCTCTTCCCTCCACAAACAAAGGCACTCAAAGCCCTTGGTGACTCAGTTTCCCTATTCCTGTCACCAAAAGCCTTCATGCCTTTCAATGACAATGCCTCTCTAAAGGGACCCCAGCCCTGCTGAACCAGGAAGAGAGAGAGCAAACAGATGCTTATCTGCATGACCAGAGGAACAAACTGCTCTCTGGTCTGAACCTGAGCCTGCAGCTGAGTCAGGCACCACCAGAATACTGTCTGGCAGGAGGCCACCGTGCAGCCCTCTGTGGAGGCCCGGGGCCCTAAAAGCGTTCATTCACTCCACGTGGGTCCGCAGTTCCCTCCCAAGTGCTACTCACCAATGGCAGACCCAATTACAGACAAGATTGATGGGTCTGCCTGGATTGCTGAACCTATCTTCATTTTTTTTTTTTTTTTGAAAAAACTAATCTTCACACACGGAAACTCTAGTACAAATAACAGGAGGATTTCTTTAAGCAGAGTTTAAAAGGAAACAAAGAAGAAAGCCACAAGAAATATCGCAGAAAGTGACTCAGGAAGCACTGACTGCCACACCTCCCTTCTATACCCACACCCACCCTGCACCTCCCCAACACACACACACCCTAGAAGGGCAATAATTCTTGAGGCCAAGAGTTGAAGATCCTGTCTTGCTGTGTGGGAAAAGCCATAAGCTCTGCCTACGGGAAGTGCATGGGCTTTGAGTGTGTTCTCTCGCTTCCTGGCTAGATTCCTGCAGCTTAGGGGATGAGTTTGCCTTTGTGCCATAACTTCTTAGTAAAGCTGTATTAGAATCCCAAGGCCTCTAATTTCACCTACTAGCATTTTTATTCCAGAGGAAATTACAGAATTTATGGAGCCCAGTATAAAATAAAAATCTGGGCCCCCTGTTTACAATAGCAGGAGGAAAATAGCTTTTTTCTTCTTCTTTCTTCTGTGGTTCCTTTTTTGACCTGACAAAGCTTTTTTTTTTTTTTTTGTAGAAGGATGTCCCTCTTTACCCAGGCTGGAGTGCAGTGGTGCAATCTCCTCTCACTGCAACCTCCACCTCCTAGGCCCAAGCCATCCTCCGACCTCAGCCTCTGGAGTAAGTGTACAAGCCACCACGCCCAGCTAATTTTTGTATTATTTGTAGAGACAGAGACTTGCTATGTTACACCCAGCCCCATTGTTTTCTTAACTTGCCACTTAATGTTGCATTTCCTTCAGTGCAAGAGAGAATATCAGAGAAATGGAGACCCTCACAGGTGTCCAGGGTCTAACACTGCAATATACAGGCATATGCACTTGATCTCAAGCCTCCCATCACCCATGCCTGTGCCCTCACTGCAGGCAGAAAACAGCAGTAATAACTGGACAGTCTCATGGGAGAGAGGCAGAGAAGCCATCCAGTGGCGGTAGCAAGAGACAGGGTCACAAGTGAATCAAGGCTCCACATGCCTTGTGCATGTTCCATTGTCCCATCGGATTTCACTTACAAAGTGAAAATCCAAACAGAAAACTACAAAGAATTTCAAGACAGTGACCACAGAGCATTAAACCCCAAGTAGGGAACTCTTTTCTGAGTGTGGGAACCTAGGCAACTACACTGGTGGCCCACCCATAAAGCTAGCTCTGCTTTCTTCTAATACAGGAAATATTGTGTGAGCATAAAAACTACAAGAGTTTTCCCCACCAAACATGTAGCTGTAGATTAACAGGTAGACACGTGCACACACACATTTACATTTGTGTGTAACTTGTTCTTCCCTTATTGTTTTCTTAGACTAGTTGCTCGGATGCAGGATTATTGAGACAAAGACATGAACATCGTTGGGGCTCTTGATGCATACTGACAGATTACTTTGCTAAAGAGTGTGGTGACTTTCAGTGACACCAACAAATCCCAACAGGATGGGTTTACTACATCTGCTTAGGCACTGGATAGTATTGTGTGCTGGTAAATAGTTCTGTTCACTTATGGGAAAAAAAGAGTAAACATAAAAAAATTCCATTTTAGGCTGGGTGCGGTGGCTCACACCTGTAATCCCAGCACTTTGGGAGGCTGAGGCAGGCAGGTCATGAGGTCAGGAGATCAAGACAATCCTGACTGACACGGTGAAACCCCGTCTCTACTAGAAATACAAAAATTAGCCGGGCGTGGTGTCGGGCACCTGTAGTCCCAGCTACTTAGGGGGCTGAGGCAGGAGAATGGTGTGAACCTGGGAGGCGGAGCTTTCAGTGAGCCAAGATCACGCCAGCACTCCAGCCTGGGTGAGAGTGAGACTCTGTCTCAAAAAAAAAAAAAAAAAACAATCTGTTTTAATTTGGTTTAAAATATTATTTCATATACTTTTTGTATGTCTGAAATATTTTGCAATTTTTTTTTTTGAGACAAAGTCTCACTCTTGTCACCCAGGTTGGAGTGCAATCTCACGATCTTGGCTCACTGCAACCTCCACCTCCTGGGTTCAAGCCATTCTCCTGCCCCAGCCTCCCGAGTAGATGGGATTACAGGCACCTGTCATCATGCCCGGCTAATTTTCTGTATTTTCGGTAGAGACAAGGTTTCACCATGTTGGTCAGACTGGTCTCGAACTCCGATATCAGGTGATCCACCACCTTGGTCTCTCAAAGTTCTGGGATTACAGGTGTGAGCCACCGCACTTGCAATTTTTTAAAGAGAAAATGTCTCACTGTGTTGCAGAGGCTGGTCTCAAACTCCTGGCCTCAAGCCATCCTCTTGCCTCAGCCTCCCAAGCAGCTGGGACTATAGGGGCACGCCACCATGCGCAGCTATTTTTGCAGTTTTTAAAACATTAAAGTATGCTTTTTAGTGATATCATGTGATACTATTTCAAAATGCCACCTTTTGTGTTGATCTTAAGGTAACTATCTGTATTTATCAGAAAAGGAGAGAAGAGGGAAGGAGAGGAGAAGAGAAAAGAAAAGAAAATGAAAAATTAAACTTCAATGGGGAAGTATTTTACCTTAAAGTTATCATTGTTCAATGTGGCAGTTGTCATTGTAGAACTTGTCATTGTAACTGGACAAACACCTCTAGTCGTATGGTATGTGTTATCAGCATTCATTTTAAGGCCTTTATCATTTGCTGTTTTGTACCACGGTTGCTTGTATGCATGTTTTATTCCCCATCCTTCCACCCTGGAATAAATTGTAAACCCCCTAGGTCTTATTCAGCTTTTCATGCTCCCACATGGCCAAACACAATAGTAGGAACATAGTCACCACCAGACTTCTGAAAGCATCAAGAAAATTCAAATATCTCATACATGCTGAGGTCCTTTATTCTATCCTTTCCATATGTCACTATTACTAGATTGATGAGTTTCAAGTAGAATTATATGGTAACCTTGGGTGAAAAGATAAAGAAATGAGTACAGAGTTGGTGTTACATAGATGTAAATATAAATATAAATGATAGATAATGATATCATGAAACTGCAATATCTTCACTATTCAGATATATTTTTATTTGCTAAATCTGGCAACCCTAGAAGTCGGCTTCCCAGGCAAGAAGCAGTTGGTGGCCTGGCCCAAGCTTTAAGGATAGTGAATCCACTAATAACACCACGGGAGGCGTTCTATTCACTATTCACTATTCACTATTCATTATTCACTATTCACTATACAATAGTTGCACTTTTACTATTTCCTAATTAACACTGAAATCCAGGAAGTTTGGGGTGTCTTGGAACAATAGTTTCTAACTCAGCAAATCCACATATTAAAAGTGTACAATACATTATACATTAAAAGTCTGAAAATATTATGAAATAACCAAACAATGTTGAAGTTAAACATACTATATTTTTAAAATTTTTAACTGAATACAATACACTTTCCTTTTTCATGAACCAGAGTTGAAACTAATAACAATAACATAGACAACTCAATACAAAGCTGTCTAAAAATAGAGAAACATATTTTTAAGAGATTCACCAGACAGTGCAGTTACTAGGTACACATGTCCTGTCCGGTTAAATAACCCCTGATGTAAATCATATATATGGATGTAGACAGATCATATATGTCTATAGATATAGATACAGATAGATATATAAATAGATTGTGGATAATTTAAAGGATTACCATTACTGTGTTCTCTGGCAGTATATAAAAATACTAACATTAAAAACAGTTTATTGAGCATTTACTATGTGATAGATATTCTGGATTATTGCATTAATTCTCACAACAATCCTAAGGAAACAGACTGCTGTGGTCCACCATTTTACAGAGAGGGGAACTGAAGCTCCAGAAGATGCAGGAATCTAGTGACGATGCAGGAACCAGGAATATGAACTCCAAGCAACTGAGTCCAGCTTTAGCCTCTCCAGTTTTCTACCTCCCATGGTGTCATTAATGAATTCGCTATCCTTAAAGCTTGGGCCAGGCCACCAACTGCTTCTTGCCTGGGAAGCCGACTTGTAGGGTTGCCAGATTTAGCAAATAAAAATACAGGATACCTGGTTAAAACTGAATTTCAGATAAACAGCAAGTAATTTTTAAAAATATAAGTATGTCCCAATATGGAATGGAACATACTTGTATTAAAAATGATTCATTTTTTCAAATTTAACTGTGTGTCCTATATTTTATCTGGCAACCCTTGCAGCTTGTCATCTCACAGTAACTCTGAGTGACGGTCGCAGTTTCTGAAATGACAGCAACGTGGCTTTTTGGGAAAGATAGAAGAGTAATTCTAGGTTAAAGCTGGCATCAGAAACAAGAACAGACCCTGTTTCCATGGACAAAATCTCCACTTAATAGCAGCCAAAATGAACATCTCCCTTAAGCCTGCAGGTTGGACCAAACGTCCCCATTGCACACCTCCTCCCATAGGCCCTGTAAACCTTAATCAATATTTTTTACAGAATGAGAGCCTTCTGACCTTCAGTTTCTCACCCTGTAAATAATGATAATATTTCAATGGGTTGTTTTGAAGGTCAAGCAAGGTTATGTATGTAAATATTTACTACAAATGCCGTTTCCTGTCTCATGTTTTTGGGTTTGAACATACAAAATTAAGAAATTATGTCATTTTTTCCCAAAACCCAAGAATAAATGTTGTTAATCCCAGCCACTTTCCGTGAATATATAAATCAGGAAGTCAAATATTTAAACAGATTAAGATTAAAAACTAATATATTTGAAGGGGTATTTTTAAAGAAAGATTTAAATTTTGAAATCAGATGCAAAAAAAAAATCACTTTGCATTTGTTCTGACAATCACATACAAGTGAAAATAGCTCTTTATTCATGTTGCATTTATTCTTTATTTCCATTATTATGTGATGTCAACTTTTAAAAAATGGTATGGATACACCAAAAGCCAGTATTATCATTAAAGATCATTGTTTTTTAACTGAAAAGCTACCAAAACAATTAGATAGAACAAATATTAAAATAGGTAGTAGCTAAGAATAATATGGGCAGAGAAAAAAACAAATACATTATAGACACACAGAGTGATAATGAAACAATGATTTTCAAGAGTCATTTACCAACATTTTTTTGACATTATCTCAAGTGCTATGGAAAAAGAAGGTCTTGTTGTTTTTAGAAAGCTCGCCAGTCCCACAAATGGGAATTTCAGACTCTACTTCTGTGGAAAAGTTAATTGAACAGAAGTCTCAAATATTCAAGTTGAATTGATCAGCTAAAGAAATTTGTTCCTCAAAATTCCTTTGTAGACTGGCAGTGCTCCGTCTGACGAGGGTCAGAGTGTTAAAGTACTTGAAATATAACTCTACTGCTAGAAACTTCTGAAAGTGAAGAAACTCCAAGGAGTCTGAAGAGAAACAGTGGAGTATAGAAGAGAGGAATCGTTAAAGCCCATGGAACTGAATGTAATTCTGTGGCTACCGAGAGCAAGGAGCTGAGGAGGTGAGGTTGTAAGGAAAAGATTGTAGACTTCGCAAATCAGAAAAATCTGAATTCTTATCCTGGTTCCACTTCCAATTTGCTGAGCAGATCATTCTACTCCTCTGAGCCTCCATTTCCTCATCTTCAAAATAGAGACAATAATATCTCACAGGGATGTCATGAGTAGTAAATGTGATATTGTGGTAAAAATACACCCACTTAAAGTTAATAAATGGTTGTTATAAGTAATGTTCTTACAATATTTGTAAGAGAGTAGAACCTGGGGGCTAAATCAATGCTTGGGAAAGAGGAGATTCTATGTGGGGAGGTTTCATAGGCAGAACTCAAGAATTTTACATATGGAGTTCATTTGGGTGCAAAGAGAAAAAACTGGGGATGAAACAATAGTTACAGTGTCTAGAAAAAGAGCTGTAGTTCCAGAAAGCTCTGATGTTAACTGGAACATAGACCTGGAAATTGTTGTGAAATTGCTTCCATTGTCTGTGGACTTGTCACGGAAGTCATTGGACACATAGCTCACCTTACAGATTCACTTCACACAATAATCACATCCTCGTCTGTGCTGTGCCCAGGTTTGTCGTATGGAGGCCGCACAGGAGGGGAACGATGACTCGGGACAGTGTAAGAGAAAGGTCATGGGTTTAGAGGAGAAATGCATGATGGGATGTGATAGAGGAAGGTTTCCCATTTGTCAATCAAACCAGATAAATGCGTTCTGGGCAGGTGATTTCACAGTTTGCAATGGTTCCAAATTGGAAACAGTTGGCAGACAGTCAAAAGGGAAATCATGTCAAATCAAATCAAATTATGAGTTCAGTCTCATCTCTTGCCTCTGCTGCTCTGCGGGGGTGACAGCAGCTGACTTTAGGAATCAATGAGATACCAAGCACTGCACTTCCCAAATTCCAGTAGTTGCATATGAGGGCCTCTGAGTGATTTTTTGTGAAGCCTTCTCCCCCACTTGGCTTAAGGTAAGAGATAAGTACTCCCTGTCCCCATACCCCCAGGATGGGGATTATTCCCACCATACTGAAAATGTTCTCCGGAGATGTGCTCCTACTGACCTTGTTAACCTCCTTGTGAATTCACAGGTTTGTCTAATAGAACCTCTTGTGCGAGCTAATAAGGCCAATCCCACTCCTGGATCAGTAATTTTGCAAATTCTGCGTAAATGGTCTGTTAACCCTACTCTAAAAGGTAGATATTGGCATCTCTTATTTTGTTCTTGGCTTTATAGGCCTCTGAAAAACTGAGACATCAAGAAAAATCTGAATTAATGTCCCATTTCTTAGCGTATTGGTAGAAAAAAGCTGAAGAAATATATATAAAAGTACATGCAGTCATTTTCAAGGAAGTGAGAGTGATCACAAGGGACTTTGATTTTCTACATGACGTAATTCTACTAAGTTCAAATTTATATGTGTATTTCTTGATTTTGCAATCAGGAAAAATAAGGTAATTAATGTGGATGTCCCCAAAGATCCGAGGTTAAGGTATTCATAGGGAATGTTGAATTGAATATGAAGTCCAAGGACAGAGCTGACTCTGGCTTCAAGGCATGGTGACTCCGTGAGTTTGAAAGATGACATCAGCTCCCTGCCCATCTCTCGCTCTTACACTTGACTTTGCTTTTCTCTATTTTGGCTTCATTCCCAGGCAGACTCTCTCCACGTGGAAGTCAGCGTGCCTCCTGAAGCTCCAAATTCACCTGGTTTCTTGATGCTCACAAAGTCGGGAATAGGGAGAGTCTCTTCTTCATCTCACTCTTCTCCAACCCCAAATATTTTCAGCGGCCCTGCTAGAATTTTTGGACCAATCACTGTGTCCAGGGAGTGGGACAATTTGATTGGTCAGCCTGCGTTAAGTGGCTGCCAAGTGGCAGGTGAGATAAGATCCACTTGATTATCAGCTCCATCTAAAACATATGGAAAGGGGAAGAGGCTATTCCCTAAAGTGACATAGGCAGGTAAAAGAAGGGAGAAAAGAAGAGAGAAATAGAGGAATGGAGGGAGGGAGGTGGGGAGGGAGGGACACAGGGAAGCAGATGTCTACTGTATCAGAGACACAGCTTTTATAAGAAATATTTACCAATTGCCTACTGCATGTATAGTACTGAAGACCCTTGGAAATCTGGAATTTACCATTGAACGTTTTAGCTGTAAGAGACTTGAAAGATCCATGACATGATGGAAAGATCAATGACATGATGGCATGTAATAAATTATATGGTGATAATACTGCCTACACCTGTGGTTTCCAAACTTTAGTGAGCACTGGAATGATTTTGAGGGCTTACTAAAAGACAGATTGCTGGCCCAGTAAGTCAGGGTAAGACCCAAGGACATACATTTCCAATAAGTTCTTAGGTGATGCTGATGCTGTGAGGACCACACTTTGAGAACCACTGCCCTGTATCAAATGGTTTCATGAAGACAAACTAGATTACATAAGTAAAGTGGCTGCTACTAATTTGAAACTCTGGTTCAGCAAGAGTGGTTACCTTATTTGATGAACAAATCTATTGAACTTCTGCGTCTCGATTAGTGGTGTTCTTGAGGAATACCCTAAAATCTATTATTCTTCATCCCCTAAAATCTAATTATTCTTCACAATTGTCAAGAGTTTGATGTCCAAAGATGTTTAACCAATGGTCAACTCTGGAACAGTGAGATTCAACATCAGATATAAGTTCTCTGGCTAAAGCTAAAGTTTGAAGCAAATGGCCCATCCCAACCTTTCCTCAGTGCTGCCCTATCTTGTGCAAAACAACGTAAGGCATGGCCAAGTCAAGGATATCATTTGAAAGAAGCCAGAAAAACAGACAGAAAAGACAGCAAAAGCTCTCAACTCAATATGCTTTCATCTCCAAAACAACATGTTCTTTCTCTTTGGTTCACTCAGTGTTTCTGACGGAAGTGAAATTCTTCTCTGACATCCAAGAAAGATTTATGACTGAAAAAGAACAGATTTTACCTGGCAGTGGGTGCATGCAAGGTTTATTCTCTTTCATACCAGGCCCAATTACTCTTTATTTTTCAGATACTAATATTAGACCCAGTTAATCATTACACATTCCTTTTATTAGGTGAGGAGCTACATTCTTGAAACCACTCTCGAGAAAACAATCCTTCACTTCCAGACCACCCTGAGTTGTAGACTTGGGGTTTCAGCAGCAGTAGAACTATTGGGCCATGTGGCAGACTTTTGGGCAGCCCATAGACATCTGCTCTTCAGCCTCAACCCTTTGGAAGTGGTTCGAGAACTTCCTCTTTTCTTGTTCACTTGGCACAATGTTGCTCCCTCTACAAACATCATGAAGGTGTTAGTACCACCAGAATATTAAACTTTATTGCCTCTTTCCCTATGGGCAAAGCTGCCTGTGATGAGGTAAAGCCTGCTGGAATAGGATGTATTCAATAGAATTTATTTGCAAGTCCTAATTCAGACAAGTTAGAGCCGTCTGAGTTTTTTGCAGAATCTGAAATATGAAATTTTAGACCATATTCCATTTCGTTAGTTCTAAGTGAATATGTCTTGACTCTGACAGTCTTTTCTAAGTTGATTATTGGCAAATTAGCAGTCAATTTGCCATAGAAACATTGTGGTTAGATTCCAAGCCAACCCCAAGATGCCTCCTTAACTCATTTGTGCCTGAAGTAGAGTCCTACCCAACAGTACCATGAAATCTCATCACCAATTGCAACTGTGTTTTTGAAATAAAAACAGTCCAAGCTCCAACTCAGAACTAGAGGATGTGGTTGCTGGGTCTCCCCTTCATTTCCTTCTGTTCTTTCTGTGGTCAGCAGACCTCCTGACAGTGGGATGGGGACTCCAGAAAGAGACTTCAACAAGGACATTTTGGGTGATGGCCGTGACAGAAGTCTAGGTCTTCAGTGAACATAAGCAAGCAGTGGCAGTTATCGACGTTTTCCATGGTAGTCCCAGTCCTTCCTGAGAGACAAGGGTGGTGGCAGTGGGGAGTAGAGAAACCTGAGGGGGAAAAGGTGGTCCGTTACAGAAGCGACCAGTTGCCAGCAGGGAGTTACGTCTCTGGCTTGGCCTCCAAGTCACAAGTCACAAGTCACAAGAAGAAAACACTTAAGAGTCTAGAATTAGTAAGTGGTCCATACGGTGACCACAGAAGAACAAAAAACATGTTATGAACAAGATCCTTAGGAATCCACTTCACCAAACAAATAAAGTGATTTATAATTGGCAAATCAACTTGAAACCTAAATGGTTCCAATATGCTTGAAAATCGTTTATTCCCTTAAGTCTTCAGCACCTACTTCTCTGCCACCCTTAGCTCCATTATCAGAACTGAATTCATCCAGCAACTATGTGTCGAGGGCCCACTCTGGACCAAGACCAACCTCATACATCTACTATTAGTTTGCACAACCTGCAACAATGCCGTGTGTATAGGAAATCCACTTACCTGATTCCTTCCCACAGAATGCCTTCTGGGCTCCCTCTTTCGCTCTTCATTTGTTTCTTCTCTTAGCTCTCTAAGATCACTACACCTGGCCAGTCCCCTCTGTGCACTGCTCATTCTAGAATCTCACGTCTGGTCATAACCCCAGGGACCAGACAAACAAGGTCTACCCTGCTTCCAGAACAAGAAAGCAGACATGAGTCCTGGCTGCAGCCAGGCCATGAAGCAGAATAAATGAAGCCTGTCTCTGTTTCCGTATGCATTCTATTTTCTAGGCCATTTCTTTGGAATTGTTTCTTTTTCTTTCTTTCTTTTACTTTCTTCCATTTTCCCCCTTGTATCCTTTCCTTTTCTTTCTCTTTAGATTTTCCTTTCTTCCTTCAGACATTTATCTGAGAAACTCATGCATTCCGCTAAGCAGCACGGAACATCAAGAGAGATGTTAGAATATGCTCACCCAGCACCCGCACAGGAGAGATGCACACAATGGGCTGTAAATGGTGAAGTATGAAATCCAAAATTACCTTTCCAAAAGAATTCCACTTGGGAAAGACTCCTTATAGGCGTTCATGGAGGGCTCCAGCCTCTTAAGCTTCGTTTACATTTTATAGCTTTTACTGAATTTTCTTCAACTGTCTCCCCAAACATACTTCTCTGATCCATAAACTGTTTCCAGTGAAACTTGGATCCTATTTGGTGTAATTCCTGTAACTCTATGAGAATCTGAGACAGGCCATTCATTTCTAAGCAAAGGTCTCTATTTAAAAGATTATGCTTGCCATTTCTCTGTCAATGTCGTCAACGCCAACGGCGTCACCCTTCCTACTCCCGATAATCAGGGTGGTCGGAATCTTCCTAAAATAGCAGCTACTGGGACCCTGCTTGCCACTTTTAATTTCACTGCTTCTTTATAGAGCCTTATTTATATGTTAAACTATGAACAAGTCAGCTTGAATCGCCTGGGGCCAAGTGCGAGAGAAATGTTGATAACATTTGGTATTCCTGGCCTTCCCCCATGACTCCTCCATAAGTAAGAATCTTTCATACTAAAATTTAGAGAATGGATAAGGCTTAGAAGTGGCTCTTCCAGTGTGTTGTATTCTAGTTGGGGCTAAGTAATGTGGAATTTGGTGGGGGCTGTAGTATCAAGGATATGTTCTGAAGCTCTGGGAATATTATATCGTGAAGGTAGCCGCTGACTGGCAGAGTCTGAGGACTCTGAGAAACGGGAGGAATTGCTCACTGGTCCACTGTGTCCTGGAGTTTCACTTTTAAAATAATCAGAATATAATTAGGAGGCAGTCTGATCCATAACAACCACCTAAGTCAGGGAACTTCACCAGTAGGAGAGGCGTTAGCTCGGTCTTCATCTCCCCAGGACAGGAGAACACACAGGCCTCTTTAAGTCACCTAGGAGATACGGAGTCTTTCTTCCAGGCGTCTCACCAAGGAAAAGAACATTTTGTTAATCATTACTCACTATCAGTTTGGCCAAAGAATTGTTTTGAGTTTTGGGGTGTTTTCGTTTCATTTTGTTTTGTTTTGGCATCTGGGTGGCACAAGCTCAAGGCCAATTTCATCATGTAAACATCCAGTTTACAATTCTGAGTGGTTTCCCTGGGGTAGAAACTCTCAAAACTGACCTTCTGAACTTCCAGTGGGATCTATTTCACCTTGAGCCTATCTCAGCATTCTCAGTCATCCTCTGGACTCGGCGAAATTGAGTTCTCAATGCCTCTCTTCAGAGCTCAGGTTTTTCTGGCATATAACTGTTTCTCTGGTATTCCATTTTCATGTACATTTGCCCCAAAATGGAATAATCATTGAGAACAGTTTTGAGCATTCTTCAGCTCCTTCACCCCATGCCCTAGTCTCCAGGGCTCGGCATGTCTTTGGGAACAGGGCTATGCTTTGCAATGCTACTACTGGCTCTTATCTTCCTCAAGATTTATTCTTCAAATAGTGACCTTATTTAATTCAACTTGTTCTCCTGCCTTTCGCAAATGGAAAAGTCCAGTCTAGTTTGCTTTTGTGGATGACATATATGCATTACTGATTAGTGTAATCCTCAAAGGTACTTAGAAATAACAGTCCTGGGGAAATCACAAGCAAAAAGCATTTGCTCAGGTAAGTAGGAAGCAATTGTTATTACTTCATGTTGTTTTTCTTCCTGAGAGGACTTGAAAAACTGAGAGACTCCCACTCATCTGATATGGGACAAAGAAAAAATAAAATTATTCTTAGAACCCACCTCAAGGCACAAGCTAGTCTAGCCAACACCATCTTGATTATTTAATAAGACCAACTCATTCAGATCAAAGTCAAATTTTACTTTTCCAGAGGGTAAACTTAAGAGAATATTTTTCAAACTTTTGTTTGGGCTACAACTGACAGTAAAAATATATTTTACAACATGACATGTATGATGTTGCACACACATATTTACCTGAAATACATTTTATGAAACATAACTTACCCTTGCTATGTTATAAACTCAATATTTTTGTCTATTCTATTTCATTCCATTCAATTCTATTTTGTTCTTTAAAAAATGCTAGTTGTGAAACACAAAATTGATTTCTCAAGCCACAACTCACCATGTGAAAAACACTCCTGAGGGTGGGGGGTACAGAAGTGAATCCTTCTCACAAATTCTCCAAGTCCTCCCTTTTTTATTGAAGATGGCTAAAATTTACCATTGAGGATGTCTTTGCTGTGGTTAAAAAAAAAGTTATCTTTTATTAACATGTAAGTCAACCCTGAATGGGTAACAGATTACACCTGGTCCATCATTTACACCTTTATGAAGTTGAGTTGAGGAGATCACATTGCACCTCACATCACAAATATCGCGTTACATACAGTAGTGAAAGAAAATCAGGTTGGATAAGGGAGGGACTGGAAACGAGAACAGGAAAGCTCTGAGGTAGGAGCAAGTAAAGGGTTCCTGAGGAAGAGGATAGGTTGCCTCAATGATTCTGGGGCTTTGCCCCCTCCCCATACATAAGTGGGGAGAAGCCAGGCTGAAGGCCTCCTCAGTCCACCCAGGGGTCCCTTGCTGCCCACTCCATTTCTGCACATATCTGGGGCAGGAATGGGAATCGAACCATGGAAATGGAAGGGACACCACCAGAGCACGGTGAGGTCTGCAGGGCTGCAACCAGGAGCAGGAGGCTGCACCTGGGCCACCTCTTCCCCTTTACTGCACTCCCTCCCTCTAGGAAGGCTCTTCCCATTCTTCTCCACCTTGATCACCTTTTCCTAAGAAGGTCCCAGCTCTGCCAGCCCTTCCAACAGCACTTTCTGCCATACCATCCTGATACGGTTTGGTTGTGTCCCCACCCAACTCTCATCTTGAATTGTAGCTTCTGTAATTCCCACGTGTTGGGGGAGGGACCCCGTGAGAGATAATTGAATCATAGGGGCGGTTTCCCCCATACTGTTCTCATGGTAGTGAATAAGTTTCATGAGATCTGATGGTTTTTTTAGGGGTTTCCTCTTTTGCTTGGCTGTCATTCTCTCTTGCCACCACCATGTAAGACGTGTCTTTAGCCTTCCACCATGATTGTGTGGCCTCCCAGCCACATGGAACTGTGAGTCCATTACACCTCTTTTTCTTTATAAATTACCCAGTGTTGAGCATGTCTTTATCAGCAGCATGAAAACGGCCTAATACACATCCTTTCAAAGCAACCTGCATGCATGTCCCTCAGAGCCCTGCACGCAAGTCATCATCATTGGTTGATCAGCTGCCTGGGGTATTAGATTATCAGTTCCTTGAGAGTCCTGTGGTCATTTCCAGTACCCAGCACAGTGACCACACCCCATCATTCATTCGTATATACTCCATTCACATAGCAAATATTAATGCAGGACTATTCCATACCAGACACTGTGCTAAGTGTAGAGAGTACCGTGATGAGCTGCTCTTGCAGAACTTGTCTGCTTGCTAATGTTGTCTATTTGTTAATGAATAACTATTTGCTGAATGAATGAAGGGATGAAGGAGTGCATAAATGAATCCTATGCTGCCATGTATTGTTATCTCACTGTTCCATCATACAGGCCCATCTACCCCAGATGATTTCAATGGTGAAAAAGACTTTATATTGCATGAAAGTCTGTGGCTCTGAAGTTTCTATATACTAATTCATAAAGAATGCAAGCAGCTGACAACAGCTATGTCCCCAGACCTTCTCCTCTCCAGTCTAAATGTCCCTGGTTCTTTCAGGATTTCCTCAAGATAGCAGCATTAGCAATAATACGGAATGATTTGAATTATCCCACCAGTCTAGTTGCTTTCCTCACAACAACCTCCATTTGGTCTATCATCTCCTCTAAACATGACCCCCAAAACAAAAGCCCAACCCCAGGTGCACTACCTGATTCACCCTAATCTTTATGTCCATGGATGCACCCTCCACTGTACGAGTGACTCTGTAAAACACAGCCTACATCTGGCTTCATATTAACAATGACCACCTGCTTATACTTGGACCTTATGGAGTTATTTATCCAGAAACACCTTTTACTTCTTGAAAATTTTAAAAAACCCTCTCTTTTCCTCCCTACCCGTAAGCATGTTTAAATGGCTATCCTGAGAACTGCCACTTTTTGACATGATTCTGTCTCCCTGGCTGCAAGGAGAGCCCTTACCAGGTTTCTTATCAGAATTCTTCCTCAGGTCTTGTCTGGCTGTATCTGAAGAGCCAGCCTCTTCCAAGTCCACTAGCAAAAGTTAGAAGAGATGATCTTCAGAAGCATTTAAGGGCCATAATCCTGCCCTGTGCAGAAAGATGGTCTGTAGCAAGAGAGAATAAAACGCAGAAGAGAGAATGCCACCCAAAGAGAGGTCAGCTCAGACAAGAAACGGAGAGAGCCCAGGGCTTTTGTGTCCCTTGCCCATTTATCCCTGAAACCTAGCAGCCTTCCCTGCTCTTCCCTCAGTCTGGTTGTTCTTGGATTCTGAGAGTCAATAAATTCCCCTTTTGCCCTTTTGCCTAATCCCAGCTTGGTTTCTGTAAGTGGCAACCAAAAAATTCCTGACTAATACAACCACTAATTTTTTCTTCCTGAGTACTGCCGTGCTGTTCCTAAACCAAATATTCGCATCCTGTACTTACATGTTGTTGAACCCAAAGGCAGGATCCTACATTTATTGCTGTGAAATATCATCTTGTTTTCTTTGATTCGTAATTCTAGTATAGCTGGTTGCAAATTTGCACACACTACTATCAACTGCACTAAGAAAATGTGGCTTTTGTCCATGTTTTTTTTAACAGAGTTAGTCACCCTCATAAGTCTCACAGGTCCTTGCTGGTAACACACACACACACACACACACACACACACACACTTTTCAGTAACAATATCACATTCAAAAAAGACTTTTAAGCTGGAAGAAACAGTTTATTTCTTCTGAGTTGTCAGTCCCCAGGAGCACTGCAGCCCCAGTTCTCCAAAATGTCAACTGGCTTAAGGAGGGAATCATGAGATTTGCCCATGACTGTGGCAAAGGAGCTCCAAGTCTAATCGACATCCTCTGATCCCCACTGACCTATACACTATGGAGCAATTTGTCTAGTCTTGTCCCTGGGGCGCAGAGGGCCCCATCTGAGCCTAGGGGCATCCTACTGGCACCCACAGCTGGAGTCAGTGGCCTTGGCCGTTTGCCTCTGGCCACAAACTCACCATATGCTGTTGTCAAATAAAAGCAAATCCAGACTTAGACAGAAGAGACTTCATTCAAAATAATCATTGCAAAAGGAGTAAAGCCACTATTGCAATAGGGAAGGTGTCCTGTGGTAATACAGAGAGCACTGTGATCCCACATTCTACAAGAATCTTGAGAGTCAGGCAGAAAGGGGGTTTTCTTTTCTACAGAGGAGTAAACAAGGCTAAAATGAACTGTAGGCAAGTGGGATGAAAGGGTGGTGTGATCAATCAGAAGATAAGATTTTACCTCAGGGCAGCCTACTCTTAGGAGGAGCTGCATGCCGCTTCAAGCTGAGCCTGGGACAAAGTTCAGAGGCCCGGGGGAAGGAGAGAATCCTAGTCAAAGTGTGATTAACAAGTGTCTTGTTCCAGCTGATCAGTGGACACAGGCAGTTCGGCTAATCATTTATGAGGCAAAGAATGGGAATTTGGAGGGTCTGTGGGTGGTCATGTCACAGGTAAGTAGAGGGCATCGATGAGTCTTATCTGTGTGCTAAATGGAAGGGTGGTTCTTTGCAGTAAGCCCTTTGCCAGAACGCCAAAGTATGAGGGAACCTCCAATCGTTTTCCATGATCACAGGGCTTAGGTAAGGTTCAACGTTGCTTCTATGAACCTTTGTTTTGACTCCAAGCTCTCTCAGCACCTCATGCCCGCCCTGGGTCATGTGAGAATTCTGGATTCCAAGAATGACACAGACAGATCATAGGAGGCTGGGAGTGGTACCTCAGGTCCATCTCTCCACCAGCCTGATACACCATGGTGGAAATTATGGCTGCCCAGCCAATTGCAAGGCCAATTCCGGAAGTTTGCAAGTTTCTTCAGGCTACACCTAAGAACAAAGGCCAATCTTCCCCAGTATGACAGTTTCCATATACCTGTCTGGATATATCTGCAGCCCTTGGACTTCTGACCTTGAATAAGGTTTCTGAGGACCCTAGCATCTGACCTCCATACCCTCTCTATCTCATTTATTTCTTCCCACAGTCCACTGGGATCCCAAGGGGTAAACTTGCCTTCATTCCTCTATAGCAGAGGCTTCTGTGACATCACACCTCAATTCCCTCTTCCCTGTTACTTAAATTGAAACTCAGTGATCAAAAATGTTGATGAGAGCTAAAGTTGAGAAAATCTTTTCTTTCTCACCATAGCTTGTTTTTCAAAATACTGTCTGCGAGCTCAAAACTTCTATGTTGAAATATAAAAGCTGGGCTTTGCCTTTTCTTTGCATTTCTACACAATAATTCCAGTTTCCCCCAAAGAAAATGGATGCCTCCAGCGGAAAAGAAGGTTACATACAGGGAAGTTCAAATGCAAAAATCATTTTAATAAACATCAAAAATAGCATCCCCATTACATTAGCAAGGAAATAAAATTGGAACCTAATTGTGGCATCCAAATTATTTGCTAACATTCTGATTCATCCATAAATTTGAAAAACTTGTCTTTTGTATCTTCATGAGTCACTGATAAAATGGATAAAATTAATGAATGATATAGGGGATAGAGCACTGCGAAACATGACCAGAAACTTATTTGCAAATTAACAGTAATTCACAGTGAAAATTCTGTTTGCCTGAAATGTATTCCTGTTAGCCCAAGTAAATTACTTGCTTGGGGTCATGGTGCAGAGATCCTAAGGTCCTCATCTTCTAGCATTTATGTCCCCATATAATCTCTTCTCCTTGAGTTTGGGTGCTACTTGTAACTTGCTTCTAACTGATAAAATATGGCAAAGGCGATGCAATGTTTTATCCATTATTATGTTAAGTTGTGTAAGACTCTGTCTTGCTAGATAGAGACTTTCTTGCAGGCTTTGAAGAAGTGGGAACATTAGGAGGTGCAGATGGCAAACAGGTGAGGATGACCTCTAGGAGCTGAAAACGGCCTCTGGTCTGTGGCCAGAAGGAAGCTGGGACCTGCAGTTTTACAGCCTCAAGAAAATAAATGCTGCCACAACCTGAAGGAACTTGGGTATGTAAACTTCTCCAGTCAGGCCTCCAGATAAGAACACAGCCTGGCTGATACTTTGATTATTGCAGCCTGAATTCAGAGACCCCACCTAAGCCTTGATCAGACTGCTGACCCACAGAAATTGTGGGATAGTAAACGTGTGTTGTTTTTAGAGGCTATATTTGTGATTATTTGTTATGTAGCATAGAAAACTCGTCCAGTGATGGGACAAACTGATCAGACATGTGCCTTTTTTCTGATCCCTGCTTCAGATTGTATCACCTCTTTTTGTAGGTGATGGAGTCAATACTCCAAAGACCTAGGAACTAAGACAGCTCCCTTCTCTGTGCCTACATTTTCTCATCTGTAAAATGAGAGCATTGTACTTGGGGAAGTTTAAGAGACCTTTCAGCTAAGAGAGTTTAAGTCCCATGGTCCAAAAAGGAGATATCCTTGAAATTCATTTAAACTGAGGTGAAACAGAAAAGAATGAAGCTTGGAAACAGTGGAACAGAAATTAGCAAGTACTGAAGACAAAAAAAAAAAAAATCAGCTTTGAGTATACAGTAAAAAGAGCCCATAAACTTGTAGCCCCATAGAAGTCAATGAAATGAAATGACAAGACCAGCCAGAGGCATGATGCTGGCATATTCAGCCAAGTGGGCAATGGGACTTTTAGCACATCCCAGCTTGTTCTTATGGACATTATTCTGAAGGCATCTATTAGTTTTTAAAAAAGAAAAAAAAAAAACTAAAAAAAGTCTAATCTGAGAAACTTAGCATGAAAATTCTCCACCATCCCTAATAACAGACATTGCTGTTATTCAACTGCTGTCTTGACCTCTGGATAGTTGGAAGAGCAGAACCAATGATCTTAGAAGTAAAGCATAGCAACAAACTCATGCAAAATCATTTTGTAGGTCTTCGTTTTCTAATGCAATATAAAGAAAAGCTTTGAATGGTGCTGGATTCTGGAAAGAACCATGGTGAGTATTTTCTAAGATTTCAAAGTCAATGGGGGATATAACTGAGAACATAAATTCTAAAACCATCATAAGCTGAATGCTGGAAAGAGAGACACAAGTGTTCTTTCCAGTGTGAAAAAAAAAAAAAAAAAAAAAAAAAAAAAAAAAAAAAAAAAGCTCTGCTCATTAGAGCCTTAGAATGAATCTACTCTTACAGGCCTAATCCATGAATAAACTAAGAAATAGAACTTTGCTGAAAAATTCCTCATGGATTTACAAGTTGCTATAAGTCCCCAAGGAATGGGTTTGAGCTATAAAGTTGCCTGGGGTACACAGGTCTGTACAGTGTAGTGAGAATTTGGGAACTGACATCTTTCCACAACAAAGACACTACTGATACTAAAAACCAGACCTATCTGGCTGTCTGTCCCCTGTGTTAAATAGTACTTAGTGTGGGTTTAAGAGTAACTTAATGGTTGCTGGCTTAAGAAAGGGGGAATTTTGAGGGACTGTTGGATATGTAAAAATAGAAGAACCAATCTAGATTTCTTAAAAACCTGGGATTTGAAATCATTTAATTTAATTTTTTTCTAACCTTAAATTAATGACTATAAATAGTCAAATAATATTCAAATTCTAACTACTTAGAGATATGTAGGTAAAACCAAAAAACATGTGTACATATATCTTTATTTCTTATTTAAAAAATAGCTATGTTAAAAAGTCCAGCAAAGAGAAGGCTTCAATAAATTTAAGCTTTATCTTCCATTTGGTACTTTATTCAATTGGCGCAAAGGAAGAGTGGACCAATAATTTGCCAACTCTTGGGTTTTGTAATTAATTTAGCTGAATCTTAAATGTGTTGTTTTGGATGGATATCAGTTAAAAACAGTCACAAAACAGAACTTTGGTAAGACCAAGCTGATAATATTTGCTATCTTAAAGATTACAGGAATTTCTGATGCCAAATTCATTTTTGGAGGCTGCTTTGGCCAACTGCAACATTGCTTTATTCCTCAGCTGAAGAAGGATGCAATCTGGGAGTACAGATACTCCTCAATTCCCAAGAAGCCCATCATAAATTGAAAGTATCAGAAGATGAATATGCATTTAATATACTTATCCTAATCATAGTTTAGTTTAGCCTACTTTAAACATGCTCAGAACACTTACATTAACCTACAATTGGACAAAATCATCTAATGTAAACGTTATTTTACAATAAAATATTGAATATCTCATGTAATTAATTGAACACTGTATTGAAAGTGAAAAACCAAATGACTGTATGGGTACTCAAAATACAGTTTCTACTGAATGTGTCTCATTCTTTAAAAAATCATTAAGTCAAACCATTGTCAGTCAGGGACATCTGTACTACAGGAGATGGGAAAATGATCAACTCCAGAGGACATAAGAATGCCTGATTTAAATAAGGACTATTTTGTCTTCTGTGTGCTTTAATCATCAGATTTAATTAGAAATCTGGACGTTAGTGCTTAGTAGTAACCTTACAACCTGTAACAGACAGCCAGATGTTCACCAGGTGGAGAACTTCAGGGGCATGTTCTGTGACCTTTAGATCTCTTCAGGGTAGGCTTTTTATTTACCTTGAAGTTCAATCAGATGTTCTAGTTCACATTCAAGAATTCAACAAAAGGCCAGGCTCAGTGGCTCACACCTGTAATCCCAGCTACTCAGGAGGCTGAGCCAGGGAGAATCCCTTGAACCCGGCAGGCAGAGGTTGCAGTGGGGCGAGGTTGCGCCATTGCACTCCAGCCTGGGCGACAGAGCAAGACTCAGTCTCAAAAGAAAAAAAAAAAGAATTCAGCAAAAGAAAGTTTATAGCCATTTCATTAAGTATTTCTACGTACTTACCACTCATTCACCAAAGAATGTATTGATTTCCAACAGTATACAAAAACACTTTGCCAATTAAGGAGAGTAGTCTGGGAAGAGAGGTAGAGAAATAAATAAGACATAATACCTGGCCTCTAAGAACACCTAATCCAGTAGGATAAATGAGACATATTTGCCCATAAGCACATTACAAGGTAGAATATGCCATAAGAAGAATGTAGATAATATGCAATATGAGTTCAAAGGCAGAAGGGATTATTTACGATTGGCCAGAGTCAAAAAATCAATTCAATGGTTTTAACATTGATATCGCAATATGGAGCAATCAGAATTATCTTAGAAGCAAGGATCTCAGAAATAGGAGAATTCTGAGAAATCATCAAGTCCAGTCCTCTCTCCCATGTGTTCTAAAGTGGAAATCCATGGACTTGTTTTAGGTCTATGTGTGTTCAGATTCTCTACATTGTCTTTCATTCTGTTTCCTTTGGGGACACACTTTATTCTACCCTGCCATTAAGCATGAAAGTTCCTCAAGGGTCAACCACAGGCCCATCTACCCACATCCATGACTTCAATAACTCTCTCTCTCTCTCTCTTTCTCTCTCATGACACACAATCTCTCTCCAGCCTAGATTTCACTTCTAAGTTCTAGATGCATATATTTCACTGACTTCTTGGCCTCTCCACTAATGAAACTTAAGGACAGCTTACACATAACATATCCAAGATCTACCTCATAATCTGCTGCTTCACGCTTGGTCCTTTTTAATGAATTTCTCCCTACGCCTCCATCCAGTCCTTAAATCCTTACAACCCAATCTCCACACCCCGGAGCATGATTTTTTAACCCACATCTGACCATATTATACTTTTTCTAAAACACTTTAGCAGCTCTCCATTGTTTGTTAAAGGCTAAACTCCACACATGGGCTGCATGGTTTTGAATTTTTTGTTTGTTTGTTTGCAAATAACAGAATCACCCACTCAACTGGTTTCAATAACAATGATGTCACTTAACAAGACGTCCTTAAAAATGGTGGCTCCAGATGGATCATCCACATCTCCAAAATCCCAGTTTCCTTCCTTCTTTCTTACTGTCATTGAATTTTGTTTAAAGATTTCTGGTTTATGCTCACCATGGTTGTAGTCATGAAGGAAACATTTTCTTTCCATATCAATCCCTCACTAAACTGTTACCAAAGTGCCCTTACTTTGTCCCATCATTATAGTGAAGGTATTTTTGCAAGGCACTGTCAGGTGTGAGTCTGTGGCTTTGCAGGGTATAGGCTCCCTTCTGGCTGCTTTCACGGGCTGGCATTGTCTGCAGCTTTCCCAGGCACATGGTGCAAGCTGTCGGTTTATCTACCATTCCGGGGTCTGGAGGACTGTGGCCCTCTTCTCACAGCTCCACTAGGCAGTGCCCCAGTAGGGACTTTCTGTAGGGGCTCCAGCACCACATTTCCCTACTTCACCACCCTAGCAGAGTTTCTCCATGAGGGCCCTCCCCCTGCAGCAAACTTTCGCCTGGGCATCCAGGCGTTTCCACACATCTTCTGAAATCTAGACAGAGGTTCCAAACCTCAATTCTTGACTCCTGTGCATTTGCAGACCCAGCACCACATGGAAGCTGCCAAGGCTTGGGGCTTGCACCCTCTGAAGTCACAGCCTGCGCTATACATTGGCCCCTTTCAGCCACAGCTGGAGCAGCTGGGACACAGGGCACCAAGTCCCTAGGCTGCACACAGAACGAGGACACTGGGCCTGGCCTATAAAACCACTTTTTTCTCCTAGGCCTCTGGGTCTGTGATGGGGGCACTGCCATGAAGGTCTCTGACATGGCCTGGAGATATTTTCCCCACGGTCTTGGGGATTAACATTAGGCTTCTTGCTACTTATGCAAATTTCTGCAGCAGGCTTGAATTTCTCCCCAGAAAATGGTTTTTTCTTTTCTATCGCATAGTTAGGCTGCAAATTTTCCAAACTTTTATGCTCTGTTTCCCTTATAAACCTGAATGCCTTTAACAGCACCCAAGTCACCTCTTGAATGCTCTGCTGCTTAGAAATTTTTTTTTACCAGATACCCTAAATCATCTCTCTCAAGTTCAAAGTTCCACAAATCTCTATGGCAGGGGCAAAATGCCACCAGTTTCTTTGCTAAAACATAACAAGAGTCACCTTTGTTCCAGTTCCCAACAAGTTCTTCATCTCCATCTGAGACCACCTCAGTCTGGATTTTATTGTCCATATCGCTATCAGCATTTTGGGCAAAGCCATTCAACAAGTCTCTAGGAAGTTCCAAACTTTCCCACATTTTCACGTCTTCTTCTAAGTCATTCAAACCGTTCCAATCTCTACCTGTTATTACCAAGTTCCAAAGTTGCTTTGACATTTTTGGTTATCTTTTCAGCAATGCCCCACTCCACTGGCACCAATTTACTCTATTAGTCTGTTTTCATACAGCTGATAAAGACATACCCAAGGCTGGGAAGAAAAAGAGGTTTAATTGGACTTAGAGTTCCACATGGCTGGGGAGGCCTCAGAATCATGGAGGGAGGTGAAAGGCACTTCTTACATGGCAGTGGCAAGAGAAAATGAGAAAGAAGCAAAAGGAGAGATCCCCGATAAACCAATCAGCTCGTGTGAGACTTATTCAGGATCGTGAGAATAACACAGGGAAGACCGGCCCCCATGATTCAATTATGTCCCCCTGGGTTCCTCCCACAACATGTGGGAATTCTGGGAAATAAAATTCAAGTTGAGAGTTGAATAGGGACACAGCCAAACCATATCATGATCTCATACCAACTTATTCACAAAGTACCAGCAGCCAATGAACTGCAAGGTCAGAAACATTCAGTTGTGTTGGACTAAAATGTTTAATTGTGTTTGGTCCAGCATACATTGGCACACCATGTTGTCTTTGGGCTATCTCCCAACAAAATAAAATATTCATCAATTATGAGTCGTACATTCTCCTTGCTATGTACTTTGCTGTGTTGAATGGGTGCAGGGCTATAACTTGAGATAATGAAGTAAAAGGAAATATAAGAAGTATGATTTTTAAAATTTTAGTGCCATGTATTTGAGGAGAGTCACACTAGATAGAAAGGCAACGTGAGATATCCAAAGGTGTGTGTCTCCCTTTCCCTCCTTGGGAATGGCTTGATGCCGACAGAAGCACAAGGTTGCTAAGCTTAATACTACAGGTTCTGATTCAATATCAACTGCGAACAAAATCTGATTAACATGAAAGTAATTTGAGGTGAAAACAATATGTTGCTTATGGTCATTCCTTAAAGGTAGTCAAAGTAACCTTTGTGACCTCGAGAAGAAGCCAGCTGTTTCAGCTTAAGGAAAGATCGAAATTAGGATCAGGAGGGAGTAGACTCATGTAGCTCTAGTCTAATCCAAGAGTATAAAAGTTGCAACACAATGACCCTATGATGAGCTCACAGAAGAAAAGCAGAAGCCAAGATGAAGTGGTCTTTCCATCATTAGCAAAATACACAGAAGACTTGTAAGGAGAGCTCTATAAAGTTTATGTAATGAAATCAGGTGGAATTTGGTGGTGAATGTTAACCAAGTGACAGTTTTGGATGAAAACCAAACATGAATGTTCTGGATATTTTCCAGTCTTGATCAGGAAATGCTTAATTTGTCAAAACTCAAAACCACTTTGCATTTTAAAGATCATTTGAATCTCCATCTGCCTTTGAAAGTTGAACTAAGTGATCTAAAGTTAACTGATCAAACGTTTTCAAAACATCCATAATTCCAGGAATCTTATAAAGAAGTATAAGAAAGACATTGCCATCTCATACCCATTAGGATGGCTACTATTAAAATAATAATAATAACAGAAAAGAATAAGTGTTGGCAAGGATGTGAAGAAATTGGAACCCTTGTGTACTGTCAGTAAGATCATAAAATGGTGCAACTGCTATGGAAAACAGTACAAAGCTTCCTGAAAACATTAAAAATGGAACTATCGTATGACCCAGGACTCCCATTTCGTGATAGATATCAAAAAGAATTAAAAGCAAGGTATCCAAGAGCTGTTTGCACACCCATGCTCATAGCAGCACTATTCACAATAGCCAAGAGGTGAAAGCAATCCAAATATCTATCAACAGATAAATCAATAAACAAAATGTGGTATATACGTACAGTGGAAATTCAGCCTTAAGAAGGAAGGATACACTGTTGCATGCTGCAACATGGATAAATCTTAAGGACATTATACTAAATGAAATAAGCCAGACACAAAAGGACAAACATGTTATGATTCCACTTACAGGAAGTATCTAAGCAATCAAATTCATAGAAACAGAAAGTAGAGTAATGGTTACCAGGGGTTAGAGGGACAAGAAAAAGGAGACTTGTTGAATAGATATAGAATTCCAGATTTGCAAAACAGAAACGTTCTGGAGATTTGTTTCACAACAATATAAATATACTTGACACTACTAAACTGCACAGTGAAAAATGGTTAAGATGGTCAATTTTATGTTATGTGTCTATTACCATAATATAACAGAGAGACAGAGAAAGAAAAGCATTGCCAATACTTTTGCTGACAATTCACTTCAAGAGAGATAGGGTGGGGGACTTCCTCACAAACAACAGAAAAATGGGTGGGAGAAGGAACACAGTTTTAAGGGGTCAAGATTCTCTCTCCCAGTAACTTAAGAGCTACTGGGGCTTCAGTGTATTAATGAAGATAGAGTTAAAGTGATAATCTCAGGGTATCAGAGGGACTGAATAGAGTTGTACAAGTCCTCCTTTCTGCTAATTTCAAGTCTCCTCAATTCTGAATATCTTGGTAAATCCACATCTTTTGACAACACAGACTTACTCTCTCCTCCTTAGAATATATACTACCTGAACTTTCATGGCAGGATCTTCATATGATTTGTCCCTGTCCCTTTTGGGGAGATGAATAAGAGAAAGTGTTACACCCTAGGAACTAAAACACGAGAGTGGATTGGGCCTGGAGCAGGGGGAAACCTGAGTCTAAAGATGGATATGCACGGTTCTTCAGGTTGGAGCAAGGAGAGAGTTCAAAACAATCAGGCAGTGAGAAACAGCATGACAGCAATGAACTGAACACAAGGTGAGTCAGTGGGTCCGAGCCTTAGAAATGAGATCAATAGTGTGGACTGTTGGCATGAATCAGAGCCTAGGTGGTAAGTGTGACCAACAGAGGTTTCAGGCCTCAGATAGTTGATCTGGGCATCAGACCCAGGAGCCCTGCAGCAAAATGTCACCTGCTGCCCCCGTCAGACAGCTCCTCCCGAGAGTAACGCAGACCACCCCTGCAAAAACTCACCGCACTCACACATCCTGATGCAGGACTGTGGCAACCCTGACAATTCCTACTAATGAAGAAAGGGCATCCACTGTGGATCTCGTTCAGATTACATCAGATCACAAAAACTTCATCTCTGGCAGGATGGAGGACATGTTTACCTGGAAATTGCCCACTACAGAACAGCTAGAAATACTGGATGAATATAACAAATATTCTTTTAAATGCATAGCTGAGCTCACAAAAAAATTAAGGGAAAGCTCCAGGGGTCTGAAATGCAGAAAGAACTAAATGAACACCAGCATAGTAAGAGTAGGAGCCAAAGGGCCATTTTTCCAGGTACTAAGTGAGTGGGGAGGTGACCAGTTTGCATAAATCAATACTTGGGCTTTAACGGCCTTGCAGGAACAGAGAATAAATGCTTCATGGAAAATTTGCCACGACTAAGTATCTCTCTTGGGCGACTCTGGGTGACTCTCAGCCTCCCAGTCAGAACCAGCCCCAGATCTTTCTTCCCATTGGCTGGTCCTGAGGAATAACAAGACAAACTTACTTCAGTGCTTCTCTGGATACATTTCTCCTTATCAGAAAGCAGAGGACGCTAAAGTCACTTGACTCCAATGACAGATCCTCAATGACAGATCCTGGAGAATCTTCGGGTCCTCAAGCCTTAGCAGCATTTAGTCACCTACAGGTCTTCGACTACTCCTCTACTTACCTAGGTTCACAAAGGCTACAAACACATCTTCTAATCTCCCCGTATGCCCCATTCCAAGGCTAATGGATTCTAGAATCTATAGTCTAGAAGACCTCTGGCCCAGAACCTACCTTGCCTTAAAAAGAACAGTCAAGCTCTGAGTGTTCTTTCAAAAATGAAACAGTTCCTCCTCTTAGAAGGAAGGAGTTTGCCTTTTTCAAAAGCCAAATATGATGTCTTTCCTTTAACAAATCTCTTTGGTGACAGCTTTGGTCATGGCTACTTCAAGTCTGGGAACAGTACCTGGGAGGAGAATTGGAGGTCTTAGGAAATGGCACCAAGCTGTAAAGTCAGGGAACTAGTAGGTACCTGGATGGGGGGTGCAGGGGGAAAGGAGCACATGGTTACAACAAAAACAGAGCTCGTTGTTGGTGGTGTTCATTCTCCTCAGTAAGGAATTCCATGTTTTCCTCAGAAGGTGAATATGAGAATATCAGTTAGCCCTGTGATGATTCACTGAAATGCACCCAGAGTAGCTGTATGTTCACTGGGAGACCCCCATTGGCATTGCAGGCTGTAAATTATGGTCATTCCTAAGAGGTAACAAGAGAGGTTCTGTCAGCTGTGCAATTACTTCGTTTTGGCAGGACACTTTGGAGTCAAGAAAACATTGGCTGGAGTTCAAGGCCAAGATTTTGGATCAGCTGCCACCATAATTTTTCAGAAATGTGATGACTGTTCCTCAAGAAATAGTTTCCTAAGTAGGCTGCAGGAATGTCTCCTGTACATACTCGAAAGGGATTTAAAGAATGAAGCCCTTGGGGACCTACCAGTGCAGCTGAGTTACCATGGGCTTTTCAAGCAAAGGGTGAGAAGTCCAAGTTGCATCACGAATCCTCCTCACCAAAGGTAGTGAAGGAATTAGAGAGTGGCTTTCAATGGAGCTAAGACATGCCTGGACTCTGTATCTTCTACCTGATATATGAGCACAATAATATATAATAAAATCTGTCTAGACAACCTACATAGAGCTTCTCTTTTCTTCATTGCAAGATCTGTGCTAAACTAAACTGTGTAAGCTCCCTACAATGCCCAGCATCCTGTTTGGATGTAATGCTAATTTAGCAGACAGTCATGTGAACCTCTAAACCACCCTCCAGCTCTTGAGAGGACCACTGAAGTCCTGGTTGCTCTCATTTTCTCTTTATTGTCTATTCCCAATCCTTTATTTGTGTATCAGAAAGCATCACTCACACTTTAAAAATTCAGAGGATCAATGCAAGTTGAATACCCAAGTCTATGGCTTGGTATGAAGAACATTCTCTACCCCCCACCTTTTTTTTTTTTTTTTTTAGACGGAGTTTCACTCTGTCCCCAGGCTGGAGGGCAGTGGTGCAATCTCAGCTCACTACAACCTCCACCTCCCTGGTTCAAACGATTCTCCTGCCTCAGCCTCCCGAGTAGCTGGAACTACAGGCGTGTGCCACCACGTCCAGCTAATTTCTGTATTTTTAGTAGAGGCAGGGTTTCACCATGTTGGCCAGGATGGTCTCGATCTCTTGACCTCATGATCCACCTGCCTCGGCCTCCCAAAGTGCTAGGATTACAGGCATGAGCCACCGTGACTGGCCTCTCTACCCTTTTTTATGTAATGTAACATTGTATCTAGACACTCTGTAATTAACACCATATGTTGTGGTTGTCAAGGGAAACATTTACAATGGCCTGACTGAGGTCCTAAGATAGAAAAGAAGATAAACTTTAGGTGACAAAAGGTTAGGTGTGAAATAGAATCTGTGTTGAGTCAGAAATACCATTCTGGAAGCACAGCTATAATGCCTAGGGAGACACTGAGCATGTTCAGCCAATAGGGAGGAAGAGAGAAAACACTAGTGTTTTGAGGGCAGTAGCTGGGCCTTGCAGATAATATCCTGAAAAGATGAGATAAGACATTAATTTATTGAGCTGGGCACGGTGGCTCGTGCCTGTAATGCCAACACTTTGGGAGGCCGAGGCAGGTGGATCATTTGAGGCCAGGAGTTCAAGACCAGCCTGACCAACATGGTGAAACCCCATCTCTACTAAAAATACAAAAAAATTAGCCGGGCATGGTGGTGAGTGCCTGTAGTCCCAGCTACTCGGGAGGCTGAGCAGGAGAATCGCTTGAACCTGGGAGGCGGAGGTTGCAGTGAGCTGGGATCGCACCACTGCACTCCAGCCTGGGAGATACAGCAAGACTCTGTCTCAAAAAAAAAAAAAAAAAAAAAAAAAAGACACTAATTTATTATCAATTACTACATTCCTTTTAGAAATTTTGTAGGAATAAAATTAAGTATATTAAAATACTGCTCTATAGGAGATTTTAAAAGATAGCAGCTGATCTCTGAACGTTTATATAGTTAACACAAATGATTTCCAAAGTGGAAGTTGATGCTGAATTCTTCATTCTATTTAGGAAATTATAATCATTATTCCTGGGGGAGCCTGTAAAAATTCTTCTGCTTTAATGTAAATGTGCTTAGATTGGTTCTACCTTATAAATATAATATTTCAAATGTCACAAGAGATAATATCTTGCAAATAGATATGGACTGAAGTCTTACTTGGAAGGCCTACAGTTTCAGTTGTTTACAACTGAATTTTTATGTTCCATATATTTTATGTTTCCACCTTCACCATGTGTGCCTTGCATTTGTAAGTGATGTGTGGCAGTAGGTGCAGTAAATTTAGAAGGAGGTAAGAGGCCTGAAAGGTTCAATAGCAGAACTTCCTGTTGTCAGATTCCTAGTGATTCTCTTCCTTTTGTGTCCCCTACTTGCTTTCCTATCCATCCCCCAAATTACAATGCACACACAAACCTCACTGAAATACTTAAGGTTTCTGGTGAGACAACAATTTGGGGCTTTCAGCTGAGACCATAAAAGAATTTTTGTATTTTGAGGATTTCTGTTTCAGGAATCGAGATCTCTGATCTCCTGGCAGACCTTAGAACAGAACTTTCTCCAGGGCCATTATGAAGCTGGAAAACTCACCCTAAAATTCAAGACAGTTTTCAGGGTCAGAGGTGTCCTCATTCACAAGCAAAAAAAGAGCACTAGTTAGGTTTTTGAAGCCCTGGGTTGGCCATTTTTCCGCTTTGAGTTTTAATTTCATAGAACATCGATTTCCTTACCTCTGAAAGAAAAGTGTCATTGATGGGCTGGGTTCTGGGTCTACCTAGTAGGAAGAAGAGAATGGGAGGCAGTGGTGTCCTGGTAAGCACATAAGAACCAGGTCTGAGGAAAATGTGCCATGATTTGCAGCATTTGTTGATTTCCATGCTGTAAATACTTGCACCGTGGCCAATCTCAAGCTACCAACGTGACATCATGGAACACAGAGTCGGGAAGAAATGCACAGAGCCCATCATCACATAGGATTTCCATCCTACAAAAAGGTAAATATAAATAACCTCAACAACATAGATAATAGTAATATGTAGTAAAAATCATTAGGAAGTGGTGTTTTGCATATATATAACTCAAGATTGAATTAAAGACTCAAAACTTAAAACCCAAAACTTAAAAAAAAAAAAAAAAAAAAAAAAAAAAAAACCTGGAAGATAATCTAGGCAATAACATTCTGGAAACAGGCAAAGATTTCATGATGAAGATGTCAAAAGCAATTCCAACAAAAGTAAAAATTGACAAATAGTATCTAATTAAACTAAAGAGCTTCTGCACAGCAAAAGAAACTATCAACAGAGTAAAGAGACAACCTACAGAATGGAAGAAAATATTTGTAAACTACACATCTGACAATGGTCTAGTACCCAACATCTATAAGAAATGTTAACAAATTTAAAAGAAAAAAAAAAACATTAAAAAGGGGGCAAAGGACATGAACAGACATTTTTCAAAAGAAGGTATGTATGTGGCCAATAAGCATATGAAAAAAAGCTTAACATCATTGATCATTAGAGAAATGCAAATCAAACCCACAGTGAGATACCATCTCACACCTGTCAGAATGGCTATTATTAAAAAATTCAAAAATAACAGATGTTGGTGAGATTGCAGAGAAAAAAGGAATACTTATACACTGTTAGTAGGAGTGTAAATTAGTTCAACCACTGTGGAAGAAAGTATGGTGATTCCTCAAAGATCTAAAAACAGAAATACCATTTGACCCAGCAATCTCATTACTGGGTATATATCCAAAGGAATATAAATCATTCTATCATAAAGACAGATGCATGCATATGTTCATTGCAGCAGTATTCCCAATAGCAAAGACATGGAATCAACCCAAATGCTCATCAATGGTAAACTGGATAAAGAAAATGTGGTACATATACACCATGGAATACTATGCAGCCATAAAAAAGAATGAGATCATGTCCTTTGCAGGGACATGGATGGAGCTGGAGGCCATTATCCTTAACAAACTAACACAGGAACAGAAAACCAAATACCACATATTCTTACTTCTAAGTGGGAGCTGAGTAATGAGAACACATGGACACATAGAGGATAACAACACACATTGAGACTCATGAGACAAACCCCCATGACATGAGTTTGCCTATGTAACAAATCTTCACATGTACTCCTGGACTTAAAAGTTAAAAAAAAAAAAAAAAAGGGGGGTGCTTGGAGTATTCATTATCTTTTTTTTTCATAAAGCTTATTTAATTATAAGCTTTTATAATTTTGTTTTTCAAGAATGGCTTAGTTTCCAACCGGTTCACAAAATTTCTAACAATTTAATCACTTGTTCTCACAAGCCAGTCTCAGCCAGCTCCAGCACACTGCCAGCGGGTTGGTTTCTTTTATATGACGGAGACGAACCAGAGAATGCCTAGTCATTCTTAAATAAAATATAATAAATAATAGCTTTGAGCCGAGGCTTACTTGAATGAGAAGATACAGGATCTTGGGTGGGTAGAAATGAGAATAAAATGCAAAAAGCATCCCTGATACGCAGGGATTTTGGAGACATGGGATTTCCTTGTTTATCTCTCAAGTCAAAGCAGCTAAGTTTAGAAAAGTCTTAAAGTTAGAAAAATACGTTTTAGTGTCACAGTTTGGAAGGAGCCACTGAGTAAAACGTCTCTAATGTGTTGTCACGTTATTATCATTCCCATTATTGCGGTTGTTTTAATAAGCCGGTGAGTAGTGATCTGTTTCACTATAGAGGCTGCTTGTAAATGCAGCTGAAAGTTCAACCTCGGGGCCTGGTTTTGAGAAGCAGCTCTGAAAACCTTTCAAGGGAAGAGCAGTGGTCTGAGATGTTTGTTTTGCCAATGGTTTTGGTTTGAGGATGACTTGTTCATCACTCAGCTATAGTCAGAATGTGAGAGATCTTTCACAGAAGGACAGAGATACACTATTAGGAACCTGGGCTGGGACATAGGTTTTGTGTGGCCCTTAGAAGAATCAGCCAGCAGGGATTTACTGAACAGATAGCTCTAAGTCACTGGGTATGAAATGAGGGAAAAACTGAATCCTGATGCCCGGAAGACAAGACACATTCTCATGTTACAATGAGTAAGTAAGCATGCAGACATGATGTCATTCCATGTAGCAACAGCCTAAAGCAATGTTTCTAGATTCATCGATTTATGAATTTCATTCAAGTAAAAAAAAAAAAAGTGAGTTTGCCAACTTTTTATTTTGTCAAGTAAGAATATTAAAAAAAAATCCACAATTATCACTATCATTTTTAACAGAAAAGGAATTTTCACAATTCATACACAAAATCATGAAGTTATGATGTGAGTAAAAAGCTTTACATATTGTTTTAGTATTGATATTTAATATTTGATATTTAAGGCTGGGTCTGGTGGCTCACGCCTATAATCCCAGCACCTCAAGGGGCTGAGGTGGGAGGACCGCTTGAACCCAGGAGTTTGAGACCAGCCTGGGCAACATGGCAAAACCCCGTCTCCACCCAAAAAAGCAAAAATGTCTTGGGTGTGGTGGCATGCGCCTGTAGTTTCAGCTACTCAGGAGGCAGAGGTTGGAGGATCACTGGAGCCTGAGGAAGGCAGAGGTGGCAGTGAGCTGAGATCAGGCCACTGCACTCCAGCCTGTGCAACAGAGCAAGACTGCTAAAAAAAAAAAAAATGATATTTAAATATTTAATCAGTTTATGTTTATAAACACTTCCCTACATCATCTTAATTCATCTTAGTTTTTCTGTATTTCAGCACAGACTGGTAAAACTTTCTGAATTGATACCAGTCTACAGATGGGCATTTGGGAAGCCCTGAGCTGTGATCCTCAATTCTGCTGTAAAGGCACTCTTTTCCTCTCATCATGATTGATAGGGCAGCAGGCAACAGGGGTGAAAGATGGCAGGGCCTCTAGAGGGTTCTCCAGGTATTCCTAAGGCATGCACCCTGGAGACCACCAGCAGTGCCACTGCAGCCATTGGAGTGGAGGAGCACCTGGGCTCTGCTGCCAGACTCCCTGCTATCATGTTCTGGCCCTGTCATTTCATGGCTGGGTGACTGGGACAAGTTGTTTAGCCACTCTGTGTCTCAGAGATGACCACAGTGCCTGCCTCATTGGGGTACAGTGAGGATTGTGTGAGACTAGGGGCTTAGCCCAGAGTGTGGAAGACAGTCCGTGTCACACACATCAGTGCTCATCCTTGCTCCAGCCAGAACCCTCACACCCACAACTTTGGGTGTGCCTCAGTGTCCTTATCTGTTGAATTGAGAGGTAAAGCCAGCTGGACTTCCTGGGTCGAGTGGGGACTTGGAGAAATTTTCCGTCTTACAAGAGGATTGTAAAACGCACCAATCAGCACTCTGTAGCTAGGATTGTAAAATACACCAATCAGCGCTCTGTAGCTAGCAAGAGGATTCTAAAAGGCACCAATCAGTGCTCTGTAAAAATGCACCAATCAGCGCCCTGTAGCTAGCAAGAGGTTTGTAAAAGGCACCAATCAGTGCTCTGTAAAAACGCACCAATCAGCGCTCTGTAGCTAGCAAGAGGATTGTAGAACTCACCAATCAGTGCTCTGTAAAATGCACCAATCAGCAGGAGTCTAAAAGTGGCCAATCATGGGGAGGATTGAAAAAAGGGCACTCTGATAGGACAGAAACGGAACATGGGAGGGGACAAATAAGGAAATAAAAGCTGGCCACCCCAGCCAGCTGAGGCAATCCACTCAGGTCTGCTTCCACACTGTGGAAGCTTTGTTGTTTCGCTCTTTACAATAAATCTCACTGCTGCTCACTGTTTGGATCTGTGCCACTTTTAAAAGCTGTAACACTCACAGGGAAGGTCTGCAGCTTCATTCCTGAAGTCAGCGAGACCGGGAACCCGCCAGAAGGAACCAACTCCAGACACAGAATGAGGATGAGAATGAGAATGTACCTGCTCTGAGCCACACACTAAAGAGGCCCCCAGGGCTTCCATTATGGGCCAGTCTTAACACCAGGAACCCAGTAACTTGAGGCACTAAGTAAATAAGGTTTACCTCATGAAAAGACTAATGAATGGCTCCAGTCTATTGAGTTTCTGGTGCATATCAGTCACCACTTGAAAACCCTACAAAGGAGTTATTATCTTCCCAATTGTACAAAGGCAAAAAGGTCCTATGGTTTGCAGAAGCCACAGAGCTAGAATATAGAAAAGCAGGGATTTATGATCTCTTAGAGTCTTTCTTGTGGGAAGCCACTTAAGAATAAGCCAGTTTTCAGAAAATCTGATTTCACAATGCAGACTTATTATGGAGTATTAGCATTACAAAAATACTGTAGAATTTCTTCAAGTAATAATTCCCCTGGTACAGCAAACATTTTGTTTTGGAATCAGTTATTACTTGATAAAGAAGCTAAAGAGAGAAAGACAAATCTACAGTGTCAGGCAATTCTCTGAAGGCCAGCAATCTGGAAATTATAACGTTAAAAGGATAAATAAGGTAGCAATAGAAGAGAGAAGAGTTCACCAGTTAGCTGTACACACAGGGTTTGCAAACCCTAAAATAAGTTTGTGAAGAGAGCTGGGTTTAAGAACATCAGGAGTGAAGGGAGGCTGGCAAATCGAAAACATTTGCCCTATCCAAAGACATTCATATTCCATTTCTTTCTAAAAACTGGTTGCCCAAACAAAACGCATCTGCTGACCACCCATTCATAGCCCCTGAGACACAAAATAAGGTAGAGTTCATTTCAGGTTAGGGGGAACAGGGAAGCTTACAGAGGAAATAGGATTTCAAACTGCAGATGGGTGGACTCAATTAGAAAGCAAAGGATTTTTTCAGGCAGGAGGAACAGTGGGAATTGAGACTCTCTGGCAGGAAAGGGCAGGGAAATAAATCAATTTCAGTTAAGTCAAATGCAGCACAATTTAACTGCATCGAAGCAATAGTGAATGATAATAAATCAATACAGCAAGACTGAGGTTGTAGGGCTTTGGACATCAGCCGTAGAATATGGAACCTGATCTGTGGGGGATAGGAGTACTTAAAGATTTTTGAGCAAGGGAGTGAAACTGCTACACTGTCTGGGGTACATACCCTGGGGTTCATCCTCCAGCACTGAGAAAGAATTCAGGACATGGACACAGGTGGGTGGGTTAAAGAGTGGAAAGTTTAATAGACAGGAGAAAGGAGAGAAGAGAGCAGCCCCTTGCCAAACAGAAAGAGATGTCCAAAAAGAGGGGAAGTCGGCAGGCTACAGCAGATTTTATAGGCAGGGTGGAGAAGGCAGTGTCTAATTTACATAGGCCCTACAGATTTGTTCAATCAGGTATCACGTCTGTACGTAGTGTCTGAGGAAGGCTGGTCTAATTTTCTTATGCAAATGGATTTTCCAGTTGAGAGGTGCCATCTTCTCTGCTCCTTTACAGCACACGTGGCTAGCAGAGAAGGGAAGATGGAGCCGCCATCTTGAACAGCTCTAGTCCTTAGTTCCTGCCAGCATTCAGGCCTGCAAGCTCCTAGCTTGGAGGCTGCTCTTTCTTAGAAAATGATTTGGGGTTGCTTTTCATTAAAAAAGAAAAGCCTTACCAAGGACTCCCATACCCTTACTATCGCCTAAGTAATTTCTTCTTAACTCCTATCTCAGGAGTAACATTATCAGTGCAGTATTTTAGGAAGGATGAGATGACAGTTGCATGAATGAGGAAAGCTTAGAAGGAGCACAGTTAGGAGGATTCTTCCTCTCATTTGGAGATAAGGTGATGAAGGCCTTGTTTAGGGGTGGTGGAAATGGAGAGAGAGAGATGGGTGTGAGGTGGTGAAAAGTAAGGGAGGTCACTTATAGAAGATGGAAAATGATGAATAATGAATTGAGCCATTTGGCATAGCCACTGCCTACAGCCAGCAGCCTGACTCCAACCCCAGCTCTGCCATTAGGTAACTGTGAGACTTTGGTCAAGTTACTTAATCTCTCTGTGCCTTAGTTTACACATTTTTTTATTTTATTTATTTTTTTCTTGTGTTGGTAGAGCTTTATTTTGGAGGACAAAAAAAAAGCCCCAATGATGCCACTTACTTTGTAACTACAATATTTCTGTAAGAGGTGCAAAACATACAAACATACATGTATTTTATAGGTGAGGTTAAATGATTCATCTAACACACCCAAACAAGACACTGGAGCCCAAAAACAAGTCCTGATCTTGTCTCTGATTGACTCCCAACCTCTTTCATCATCTCATAAAGCCTTTTAAAACTTGTCTGGCTGATACGGTTTGGCTGCGTCCCCACCCAAATCTCATCTTGAGTTGTAGCTCCCATAATCCACATGTGTTGTGGGAGGGACCCGGTGGCAGGTAATTAAATCATGGGAGCAGGTTTTCCAGTGCTGTTCTCATGACAGTGAATAAGTCTCTTGCAATCTGATGGCTTTATAAAGTGCAGTTCCCCTGCTCATGCTTTCTTACCTGCCACTATGTAAGATGTGCCTTTGCTCCTCCTTCACCTTCCACTGTGATTGTGAGGCCTCCCCAGCCATGTGGAACTGTGAGTCCATCAAGCCTCTTTTTCTTTATAAATTTCCCAGTCTCAGATATGTCATCAGTATGTATCAGTATCATACACTGGCTATGGAGATAACCATCCTCCCTGACACTAGGTACTAGACAGCAATACCTTGACTTTGCTAGAATTAATACCCCCAGCCCAACTTATTTTAATTCATCAAACATTTCTTTTTATTTCTTTTTTTTTTTAGTCCAAATAGAATTTAATCAGAAGAGAGATAAGTGGATTACATTTTTAAAATACTGATCAAAATAAAGATGCTCTAAACATATAAATGGCAGATGAAACAGACTTTAAAGTAAAAAAAGGTTATCACACAATATATCAGAAAATATAACAAACCTGAACAAACAAACATCAGCAACATAGCTCCAAAATACTAGATCGAGCTACGTGAAATTGCCAATAGTTGACCACTTTTTGACCTACAAAAGCAACAATTCATGTAAAGATCAATAAAATTATGGTAAATCGAATTTTTTTTATTATACTTTAAGTTCTGAGATACATGTGCAGAACGTACAGGTTTGTTACATAGGTATTCTTGTGCCCTGGTGGTTTGCTGTACCCATCAACCCATCATCTACATTAGGTATTTATCCTAACACTATCCCTCCCCTAGCTCTCCATCCCTCAACAGGCCCCAGTGTGTGATGTTCCCCTCCCTGTGTCCATGTGCTCTCATTGTTCAACTCCTACTTATGAGTGAGAACATGTGGTGTTTGGTTTTCTGTTCCTGTGTTAGTTTGCTGAGAATGATGGTTTCCAGCTTCATCGATGTCCCTGGAAAGGACATGAACTCATCCTTTTTTATGGCTGCATAGTATTCCATGGTGTATATGTGCCACATTTTCTTTATTGAGTCTATCAGTGATGGGCATTTGGGTTGGTTCCAAGTCTTTGTTATTGTGAACAGTGCTGCAGTAAACATACATATCCATGTGTCTTTATAGTAGAATGATTTATAATCCTTTGGGTATATACCCAGTAGTGGGATTTCTGGGTAAAATGGTATTTCTGGTTCTAGATCCTTAAGGAATCACCACACTGTCTTCCACAATGGTTGAACTAATTTACACTCCCATCAACAGTGTAAAAGCATTGAGATGGTATCTCATTGTGGTTTTGATTTGCATTTCTCTGATAACCAGTGATGATGAGCATTTTTTCATGTGTCTGTTGGCTGCATAGATGTCTTCTTTTGAGAAATGTCTGTTCATGTCCTTTGCCAATATTTTGGTAGGGTTGTTTTTTTCTCTTAAATTTGTTTAAGTTCTTCATTGTTTCTGGATATTAGCCCTTTGTCAGATGAATTGATTGCAAAAATTTTATCCCATTCTGTAGATTCCCTATTGACTCTGATGTTGGTTGCTTTTGCTGTGTAGAAGCTCTTTAGTTTAATTAGCTCCCATTTGTCAATTTTGGCTTTTGTTGCCATTGCTTTTGGTGTTTTAGTCATGAAGTCTTTGCCCATGCCTATGTCCTGCATGGTATTGCTTAGGTTTTCTTCTATGATTTTTATGGTTTTAGGTCTTATGTTTAAGTCTTTAATCCATCTTGAGTTAATTTTTGTATAAAGTGTAAGGAAGGGCTCCAGTTTCAGTTTTCTGCATGTGGCTAGCCAGTTTTCCCAACACCATTTATTAAATAGGGAATCCTTTCACCATTTCTTGTTTTTGTCAGGTTTGTCGAAGATCAGGTGGTTGTAGATTTGTGGCATTATTTCTGAGGCCTCTGTTCTATTCCATTGGTCTATATCTCTGTTTTGGTACCAGTACCATGCTGTTTTTGTTACTGTAGACTTGTAGTATAGTTTGAAGTCAGGTAGTGTGGTGCCTCCAGCTTTGTTCTTTTTGCTTAGGATTGTCTTGGCTATATGAGCTCTTTTTTGGTTCCCTATGAAATTTAAAGTAGCTTTTTTCTAATTCTGTGAAGAAAGTCAATGGTAGCTTTATGGGGATAGCACTGAATCTATAAATTAATTTGGGCAGTATGGCCATTTTCACGATACCGATTCTTCCTATCCATGAATGTTTTTATCCTATCCAAATGGAATGTTTTACCATTTGTTTGTGTCCTCTCTTATTTCCTTGAACAGTGGTTTGTAGTTCTCCTTGAAGGGGTCGTTCACATCCCTTATAAGTTGTATTCCTAGGTATTGTATTCTCTTTGTAGCAATTGCGAATGGGAGTTCACTCATGATTTGGCTCTCTGTCTATTATTGGTGTATAGGAATGCTTTGTGATTTTTGCATTGATTTTGTATCATGACACAGTTGCTTATCAGCTTAAGGAGATTTTGGGCTGAGACGGTGGGATTTTCTAAATATACAATCATGTCATCTGCAAACAGAGACAATTTGACTTCCTCTTTTCCTATTTGAATACCCTCTATGTCTTTCTCTTGCCTGATTGCCCTGGCCAGAACTTCTAATACTATATTGAATAGGAGCAGTGATAGAGGGCATCCTTGTCTTGTGCCAGTTTTCAAAGGGAATGCTTCTAGTTTTTGCCCATTCAGTATGATATTGGCTGTGGGTTTGTCATAAATAGCTCTTATTATTTTGAGATACATTCCATCAACACCTAGTTTATTGAGAGTTTTTAGCATGAAGGGCTGTTGACTTTCGTCAAAGGCCTTTTCTGCATCTATTGAGATAATCATGTGGTTTTTGTCATTGGTTCTGTGTATGTGCTGAATTACATTTGTTTATTTGCGTATGTTGAACCAGCCTTGCATCCCAGGGATGAAGCCAACTTGATTGTGGTGGATACGCTTTTTGATGTGCTGCTGGATTCAATTTGCCAATATTTTACTGAGGATTTCCACACTGATGTTCATCAGGGATATTGGCCTGAAATATTTTTTTGTTGTGTCTCTGCCAGGTTCTGGTATCAGGATGACACTGGCCTCATAAAATGAGTTGGGGGGCAGTCCCTCATTTTCTATTGTTTGGAATAGTTTCAGAAGGAATGGTACCAACTCCTCTTTGTACCTCTGGTAGAATTCGGCTGTGAATCCATCTGATCCTGGGCTTTTATTTGGTTGGTAGGCTATTAATTCCTGCCTCAATTTCAGAAATTGTTATTGGTCTATTCAGAGATTTTACTTCTTCCTGTTTTAGTCTTGGGAGGGTGTATGTGTCCAGGAATTTACACATTTCTTCTAGATTTTCTAGTTTATTTGCGTAGAGGTGTTTCTAATATTCTCTGATGGTAGTTTGTATTTCTGTGGGATCGGTGGTGATATCCCCTTTATCATTTTTATAGTGTCTATTTGATTCTTATCTCTTTTCTTCTTTATTAATCTGGCTAGTGGTCTATCTATATTGTTAATTTTTTCAAAAAACTAGCTCCTGGATTCATTGATTTTTGAAAGGGTTTTTTGGGTCTCTATCTCCTTCAGTTCTGCTCCAATCTTAGTTATTCCTTGTCTTCTGCTAGCTTTTGAATTTTTTTGCTTTTGAATTTTGTTCTCTTAAAAGGACTTGCTTCTCTAGTTCTTTTGTGACGTTAGGGTGTTGATTTTAGATCTTTCCTGCTTTTTTTCTGTGGGCATTTAGTGCTATCAATTTATCTCTAAACACTGCTTTAGCTATGTCCCAGAGATTCTGACACATTCTCTCTTTGTTCTCATTAATTTCAAAGAACTTATTTATTTCAACCTTAATTTTGTTATTTACCCAGTAGGCATTCAGGAACAGGTTGTTCAGTTTCCATGTAGTTGTGTGTTTTGAATGAGTTTCTTAATCCTGAGTTCTAATTTGATTGCACTGTGGTCTGAGAGATTTTTTTTTTACTATTTCTGTTCTTTTGCATTGGCTGAGGAGTGTTTTACTTCCAATCACGTGGTCAATTTTAGAATAAGTGTGATGTGGTGCTGAGAAGAATGTATATTCTATTGATTTGGGTTAGAGAGTTCTGTAGATGTCTGTTAGGTCTGTTTGGTCCAGAACTGAGTTCAAGTCCTGAGTATCCGTGTTAATTTTCTGTCTCATTGATCTGTCTAATATTGACAGTGGGGTGTTAAAGTCTCCCACTACTATTGTATGGGAGTCTAAGTGATTTTGTAGGTCTCTAAGGACTTGTTTTATGAACTAGGGTGCTCTTGTATTGGGTGCATATATATTTAGGATAGTTAGCTCTTCTTGTTGCATTGATCCCTTTACCATTATGTAATGCCCTTCTTTGTCTCTTTTGATCTTTGTTGGTTTAAAGTCTGTTTTATCAGAGACTAGGATTGCAACCCCTGTTTTTTGTTTTGTTTTGTTTTGTTTTTGCTTTCCATTTGCTTGGTAAATATTCCTCCGTCCCTTTAGTTTGAGTCTATGTGTGTCTTTGCACATGAGATGGGTCTTCTGAATACAGCACACTGATGGGTCTCGACTCTTTATCCAATTTGCCAGTCTGTGTCTTTTAACTGGGGCATTTAGCCCATTTACATTTAAGGTTAATATTGTTTTGTGTGAATTCGATCCTGTCATTATGATGCTAGCTGGTTATTTTACCTGTTACTTTCAGTTTCTTCATAGCATCAATGGTCTTTACAATTTGGTATTTTTTGCAGTGGCTGGCACAAGGTTTTCCTTTCCATATTTAGTACTTCCTTCAGGAATTCTTGGAAGGCAGGCCTGGTGGTGACAAAATATCTCAGCATTTACTTGTCTGTGAAGGATTTTATTTCTCCTTTGCTTATGAAGCTTAGTTTGGCCGGATATGAGATTCTAGGTTGAAAATTCTTTTCTTTAGGAATGTTGAATATTGGCCCCCACTCTCTTTCTGGCTTATAGGGTTTCTACAGAGAGATCCACTGTTAGTCTGATGGGCTTCCCTTTGTGGGTAACCCGGCCTTTCTCTCTGGCTGCCCTTAACATTTTTTTCCTTCATTTCAACGTTGGTGAATCTGACGATTGTATGTCTTGGAGTTGCTCTTCTCGAGGAGTATCTTTGTGGGATTCTCTGTATTTCCTGAATTTGAATGTTGGCCTCTCTTGCTAGGTTGAGGAAGTTCTCCTGGATAATATCCTGAAGAGTGTTTTCCAACTTGGTTCCATTCTCCTCATCACTTTCAGATACAATAATCAAACATAGATTTGGTCTTTTCACATAGTCCCATATTTCTTGGAGGCCTTTGTTCCCTTTTGTTCTTTTTTCTCTAAACTTGTCTTTGCGCTTTATTTCATTAAGTTAATCTTCAATCTCTGATATCCTTTCTTTCACTTGATCGATTCAGCTATTGATACTTGTGTATGCTTCACAAAGGTCTCGTGCTGTGTTTTTCAGCTCCATCAGTTCATTTATGTTTTTCTCTAAACTGGTTATTCTAGTTAGCAATTCCTCTAACCTTTTTTCAAGGTTCTTAGCTTCCTTGAACTGAGTTGAATCATGCTTTTTTAGCTCGGAGGAGTTTGTTATTACCCACCTTCTGAAGCCTACTTCTGTCAATTCATCAAACTCATTCTCTGTCCAGTTTTGTTCCCTTGCTGGTGAGGAGTTGTAATCCTTTGGAGGAGAAGAGGTGTTTTTTTTTTAATTTTTCAGGCTTTTTGCACTGGTTTTTCCTCATCTTCAAGGATTTATCTACCTTTGGTCTTTGGTGTTGGTGACCTTTGGCTGGGGTTTCTGTGTAGATGTCCTTTTTGTTGATGATGATGCTATTCCTTTCTGTTTGTTAGTTTTCCTTCTAGCAGCCAGGCCCCTCTGCTACAGGTCCGCTGGAGTTCATTGGAGGTCCACTCCAGACCCTGTTTGCCTGTGTATCAGCAGCAGAGACTGCAGAACAGCAAAAATTGCTGCCTGTTCCTTCCTCTGGAGGCTTCATCCCAGAGGGGCACCCAGCAGATGCCCACCAAAGCTCTCCTGTATGAGGTGTCTGTTGACCCCTGCTGGGAGGTGTCTCCCAGTCAGGAGGCATGGGGGTCAAGGACCCACTTCAGAAAGCAATCTGTCCCTTAGCAGAGCTCGAGCACTGTGCTGGGAGATCTGCTGCTCTCTTCAGAGCTGGGAGGCAGAATGTTTAAGTCTGCTGAAGCTGTGCCAATGGCGGCCCTTTCCTCCAGGTGCTCTGTCCCAGGGAGATGGGAGTTTTATCTATAAGCCCCTGACTGGGGATGCTGCTTTTCTTTCAGAGATGCCCTGCCCAGAGAGGAGGAATCTAGAGAGGCAGTCGGGCTACAGTAGCTTTGCCGAGCTGCCATGGGCTCTGCCCAGTTTGAACTTCCAGGTGGCTTTGTTTACACTGTGAGGGGAAAACTACCCTCAAGCCTCAGTAATGATGGACACCCCTCCCCCCACCAAGCTTGAGCATCCCAGGTCGACTTTAGACTGCTGTGCTGGCAGAGAGAATTTCAAGTCAGTGGATCTTACCTTACTGGGCTCTGTGGAGGTGGGATCCTCTGAGCTAGATCACTTGGCCCCTGGCTTCAGCCCCCTTTCCAGGGGAGTGAACGGTTTTGTCTTGCTGGCATTCCAGGTGCCACTGGGGTATGAAAAAAAAAAAAAAAAAAAAACTCCTGCAGCTAGCTTGGTGTCTGCCCAAATGGCCGCCCAGTTTTGTGCTTGAAACCCAGGGGCCTGATGGCATAAGCACCTGAGGGACTCTCCTGGTCTGCGGGTTGCAAAGACTGTGGGAAAAGCATAGTATCTGGAGTGGAATGCACCATTCCTCACGGCACAGTCCCTTACGGCTTTCCTTGGCTAGGGGAGGGAGTTCCCAGGCCCCTTGCTCTTCCCAGGTGAGGTGACACCCCACCCTGCTTCTGCTCACCTTCCATGAGCTGCACCCACTGTCCAACGAGTCCCAGTGAGATGAACCAGGTACCTCAGCTGGAAATACAGAAGTCACCCCTCTTCTGCATTGATCTAGCTGGGAGCTACAGACCGGACCTGTTCCTATTTGGCCATCTTGCCTGCAACGTAGTTTACACATTTCTAAGATGAAGAGGATAACCACAGTCCTAGCTCATAGGGGTGCTGTGAGAGTGCAATACATGCACACATCTAAGGTACTTAAGCCCCCCTTTGGTATGTGGAAGGCTCTCAACAAATAGCTAGTGTCATCAAATTGAGAATGGCATACTTTCTGCTGTCTTCATTTTCCTTCTGAATAAAATGCTGAGACTAGTCATAAAGTAGTATATGGTTAAAATGCCAGGTGTCCAGTTCTATTGAGAGTCAGCCTCTTGCTGGATGTTTGCCTGAAAGCGTATCTTTGATATCATCCAAAAGGTTCTCACTGGGGGAACACCAATCTCTTCATGTACTGCTGGTCCTTCTCAAGCATTCCACAGAACCAGTCTATGCACCACCAGAGGGAACCTAGCAGGGGTCACTTGCAAGGGATGCAGGGGGTGACACAGCCTGGAGTAAGCCTCCCAGATCTGCTTTATTCCATCCTCATTCTGAACTGAACTGTCAGAGGCCCTTCCAGAAGAGCGGATGTCATCTCTATTCTGGTCTCTGTAGCTGCTAGCACTGGGAGGAGGAGGACCTTGTGGGTACCAGGAACCTCACGTCCTCTAGTCCAGAAAGGTCACTTTAATGCAGCATTCTCTGCCAGCCTGTGTGACGCCTGGTCTCTCTCGGGCCATTGGAGTAGCGGTGGAATGAAAACCTCCTTTGTCTACACTGGGAAATCCCCTACCCACCAATACCCTTAATGAGGTGTTACTCTTGCATTTAGGACAAAATGCCAGCATTCTCTGGAAAGCCCTGGGGCTGAGGGCACCAAGGTGGGAGGCTCTTCTTTAGGACACATGAGTCCTCTATGTCATGGCAGGAACTGCTCTGACCAATCACAGTAGTGAGGGGATGAATTCCAAAGAGCAGTCCCCAGGCCCGTCTCAGTGCGGGGAGAAAGCAGGGGGTGGAAGTCTGGTACAGCATGTATGGCCCGCTGCTCCAGGGTTGGTGCCTACACTCTAAGGAGGGAATCCAGGTTTGAGTACAGCTGCACAGGCCCTCTGAAAGCTTCAGAGGTAATGTGGCCATCACCGTCCCTTTCTCGGCCCTTGTCGGGACCCTTTGGAAAGGGGCGGTGTACAGGAAACGGACCTCTTGCCTTTCATTTCATCCTCCAAGAGGTCGAGGCGACTTGTCATCAAGCCAAATTGAAAAGAAAGAAAAGTGGACTGCCTGGCTTTCAACAGTAGAAATTCCTTTTGCCTTAAAGGCCTCAAAAATTACCAACTGAGAGGTTTGTCTCCTTATCCAAGAAGACAAGAGAGTATAATAGTAATTCCACCGAATGTTTCACTACCTGCCAGGCAGAATCCTAAATGTAAAGTTCTCACAGTAGCCCCAAGAGTTTGGAATTAGTATTAACCTCATTTTCACACAAGGATCAGAGCCAGGCTATGAACCCCAGGAGTCTGGCTCCAGAGTGTCGCCATCTATGAAATGGAAATGACAGAAGGGGCATGTGAGAAAATGGCATGATGGATTAATACAAAACACATAGCACATCTTGCCCTGCTTATCTTCTTCCTCCTCTCCACTCTTCAAGAACTTCAGCAGCTAATGATCATCAGCGTTGCACAGGCCTGCAAAGGGAATTTTTTTCTTGACTCTAGTTTGATGCTAATGGATGGTTTATGAAAGTGCTATTTTTTGATCAGGTGTGGTGGGTTATGCCTATAATCTCAGCACTTTGGGAGGCCAAGGTGGGTGGATCACGAGGTCAGGAGTTTAAGACCAGCCTGACCAACATAGTGAAACCCTATCTCTACTAAAACTACAAAAATTAGGTGGGCATGGTGGCACATGCCTGTAATCCCAGCTACTCAGGAGACTGAGGCAGGAGAATCGCTTGAACCCAGGAGGTGGAGTTGCAGTGAGCTGAGATCTCGCCATTGCACTCCAGTCTGGGCGACAGAGCTAGACTCCATCTCAAAAAAAAAAAAAAAAAAAAAAAGCTATTTTTTTTTAAAGACACACGGCCATTGGTACCTCTCACTATAATAGTTGCTATTTAAGTCAATGCGAGATGCCCCTGATTTAGGGTTAGAGCAGAGCTCTAAATCAATGGTGTTTGGAGCTCCCTAGGGCTTCTTCAGTGGGCACAGCCCAAAGAGCCAGTCATAAGGCACCTTTAGCCCATCATGGATTGTTGGGTATGCATGAAATGAAATTCAGAGGGGACTGGGGAGGTCGGAATAGGATGGAAAGATTCAAGGAGGCCATGTCTCCCAAAACAGAGATGGAAAATTCACAATGGAAAAGCCTGTTTTCAAGAGGTTTCCTGTCTCTACCCTTCATTCCTGCCATGCCCCCATGCCCTACCCCACTCCACCCCAAGTCAGCAGAATCTCCTCAAACATTGGGAGTTTGAGTGGCATTCGTGATGTCATCTGGGGACCTCATTGGTGGTGGCAGCAGCAGCAGGATCAGGGAAACATTGCTCCAACCATAAGAATTGCTATGTGTTTCTTGGGCTTAAAATAAATCATGAGTAACTTCCCAGATGGTGAAGCAGCTTTTTACAACCCAGAGGCAACTGGAGATGCTGGAGGCTGGTTAATCTGCTTAGTATGCTGGAACCTGGGGAGGTCTTTAAAGTGACAAAATTGACTTAGGATCTCTTTAAAATGGCAAAGGACTTAATAACATGAGTCGTGAGGTCAACCATGAAGTGCTCTCGAGCTGCAGTGACTCGAGATGATGGTTGTCATTCATGAAGATTTCTTCCCTTACCTGCTGATTCAAAGTTTACCCCCCATTTTAAAATTCTGTCAATTTGCCTTTGCTAGGCAGAAATTCTTGAGTCTTTTCATGGGGATCATTCAAATATTACAATTCATCAGACCCACCTATTGCCCTTTGACTTAAACAAGTCCCAGAAGAACAAAAGCCCTCAAAGAATATGGATATGTGCAGTGTGTGCTGGTTGAATTATAAACAGGAAAAGGTTTCTGTGGGATGTATTTTTTAATGAGAACACATTGTTATACTCTGAGTATGTGGCATTCTTGCTTAATAGAAACATTTACAAGGACACATACACATTTATATCCAAACATCAAATGAAGTAGATATTTCAAATGACCAGTTTGCACAAGAAATAAAATATATTATACAAAACAGGGGTTATATCCACAGTCATTAGTTCTCCTTTTCTACACAAAACAACAATAAATTAAATCACATTATATGCAAATAGTTGTACATTAGAATAATAAACTGTATGTAACTTGTGCAGCTTTTACTTTTACTTTTCCACCAGACTCATGGTAGGTTTGTACTGTTTGGTAGTCCTGTATTTAAATTAACAATGAATAATGTGACCCAGAAAACAGAGGTCGCAGAATTGATCTGTCACAAGGTCTATCCCACGTCCTCTTGGTTTCAATTATCCACCATGCACAGAGAACAAAGCTCAGATTCCCAGGACCCAACGCAAAGGTCTGCAATGAACATGCTCACAGCAACTCCATGCTGTTCAGGGGCTACTTCACTGTCATCTTATAAGACGCTGAAGATTTTCAGATCTTGGCAATCAATAATAAAGAGGACACCTGTTTCCAAATCTGAATTTGCCTCTGTTTTAGCCATCTCTGTCCAACTATTATGCACGGTGACAGCTTTGTTCTCCTAGCAAATAAGAAATATTTTGGTAGCCTATGTTGTGATTTACACTTGGTAAGTGGCCCTTTATTCCTTGTGCATAGAAATTTAGGTCTTTAAACATGAATCGAAGCAATGAAGCATTTTTGCTAACACTTAATTCTGCTTGTTCAAATCTCTCCCCTACGTATCATCTCGCACCTGATACATCAGAGAGCTATTATAAAATGGACTTTTACTTGTGAGACTTGACTCCCACTGAAACACTTTCGTTGTGTTTGAAGTAGCTTAAAACATGAACATTAACAGCATCAGCTGGTTTAGAATACTTTGCATTTGGTATGAATTAACATTAGTGGTTAATGAGAAATTTGAACAAACTCCAATCCAGCACCTTTTGGAAGTTATTTTAATCCTGCAGTCTAGCTGTGGGCTATGCCTGCAAGAGACATTTATGGAATCTGCGTGCTGAGCACCAAAGCCAGGCTTGTTAGAGTTTATGCACATCACAGGCTCGAACTTCCCCGAGAGCAAGTGTGGTCAGGTTAGCATAAGGGTTCTGATGAAAAGCCAGCTACATTCTTACAACCAGCACTAGTTTGTCTTTCTTCCCCCGAGGAAGTATGCAGGCCTACTCACAAATTTCTACCTGCATGTGCAAGATGCTGACGCATCCTTGGAGTGACGCTGGATGTGGATGTGGGTGGGGGGCAGAAGGGAGAGTAAAGACAGTGGCAACAGGCAAAGCTACCCTCTCCTATTTCTTTTAGAGGATCAAGCTTCTGATTCTTCTTGCTCAGTATGTCCCACGCTTCTTGCTGAGTATGGCTGTTGAAGGGGGACTAAATTATTGATTATTATTCAGTTCTAAATACAACTGAAGAAGAAGCCGGTCTCTCTGAACATCATCATCTCATTCTCTTTGCTTCCACAATTACCCCTAAAATATATCCTGTGTTTTCAGACAGTTTCCGTTTTTTCCACCAAATAAGAAATTCAGCTCGTTACCAGCTTCCTTATGTAGCCCGAAACCATGGGGTGTGATTAAGTAAAACCCATGAAATGTCCGTAGGTCGAGTGGCCTAATTTGGGCTGACATTTACTCTCATGTCTGCATCCACTCAGGATCTGAGTGCTTTGTGTCCCAAGAAACACAGGTGCTTGTTCCTTCCAATTTATAAACACTCCCAGTGGCATAACGCTCTATTTGACCTCCCAGAGACTTCCACAAATAGCCAGTGTATACTGGCTTACAAGAAGGTAGCGACACCACTGGAACCTACTTTCTGAATCCATCACTATCTGCATGAGATCTATGCAATGGCCTTCATCTCATTGTTGACTGCATATTTTACACACACACACACACCCAAAATCAGCCATAACTAAAATGAAACTGATGCATTTGGGGCAAAGAAGGCACATGTGCCTTGAGTAAATTAATGATTCTAGAAGCCTGTGAATAGAGAGAAGTGAGGGCATTCCAAAGCAAACGTCTTTGAATTTAAGAGAAAGGAGAAAAGGAGGTGTTCTTTTCCCATGCATTTCTCTCTCCCCTCCATTAATCATGGGTTCTGAAGTGTGAAGAATTACAGTAGGGTCTGTAGAACCATGCCTGTGGTTCCAGAGAAGACAAGTTGATGGCTCTTCAGAGAAATGTGATGTTTTCAGGGGCCTTCTCATGAAACCTGTGGTCAGTCTTGAGGGAGAGATGGACTCTGTACAGAAAATTCTTTCCAGATAGAAGTGATCTGGAGAACACTTTCATTTCTGAGTCTCCCCCTACCTGCCCCCCTACCCAAAAATCTAAGAAGACGATGATGACCATAAGACACACACTTATTTCCAACACCAAAAAGCATCTATGCATTTTGACCTGTATCAATGTCAGCTGAAGTTTGACTGGATGAGAAAATACTGATAAAGTATCCCTTTTGAAATCTGAACACCCTCGATTTCAGGGTAAAAACTTATAGAATGACTTAAGAACTAAAGCCCTATTTATTTTACTATATGACATGTGACTACTAGTAGAGTATGAATTACTAGTTGTCAAAGATGTTGCTTAGCAGTTAGGAACGTAAATCCCCAAATATAATCATGAGAGATCTGAATTCAGGGTAACCTTGGGCCAAGCACCTACATTTTTAACCAAGATTTCCAACTTAATGGAATTTTCAAAACTTAACAGAGTTTTTGTAACCCATACGCAGATTTCAAGGAAAAAGTGGTACATGACTGACATGTAAATAAGCAATCTTTTTTATTTATTTATTTTTTTATTTTTTTTATTTTTTATTTTTATTTTTATTTTTTTTTTGAGAAAGAGTTTCGCTCTGTCGCCCAGGCTAGAGAGCAGTGGCGCGATCTCAGCTCACTGCAAGCTCCGCCTCCCGGGTTACACCATTCTCCTGCCTCAGCCTCCGGAGTAGCTGGGACTACAGGCGCCCGTCACCATGCCCGGCTAATTTTTTGTATTTTTTTTTTTTAGCAGAGACGGGGTTTCACCATGTTAGCCAGAATGGTGTCGATCTCCTGACCTCGTGATCTGCCCGCCTCTGCCTCCCAAAGCGCTGGGATTACAGGCATGAGCCACCGCGCCCAGCCAGCAATCTTAACATGAGAATTGATTTTAAATTGGTATGGCATCCAGAAACCTCATGATTTGTTCTGCCATTTTTAGAATACTAAATGCTCACTTGTCTTTAAGAGTTTATCTAGAGCTATCATATTAAGTTTAGGACTATTCCTCTACCTGAAGTTAAAATAGAATATATTTGTTCTAAAAATGTTAGTGTTAATGGGTTGCTATAGAAATTTTAAAAAGGTTAGAAATGTTTATACTCAAAAACTGCAACCAGGTAGATTATTTTTCTCCCGTAATAAGCACATAGACTTGAAATGTGAATTTTTTTTACAAGCACAAGAGAAAATTAGTATCTCTAAAATAAAAAAATAAAATAAAATCATTGAAAAATAAAAATGAGAGAAACAAGCTCTCCAATTCAAGTAACTGAAATGGACACAATTCTTCCTTGCTCTTTCACCTCAGGGAGTCCCAAGCGGTACAACGCTTTGCTTTCCTGCATTTTACTTCTCAAACTCTCTTCCTGCACTAGACCTTCTGGAGGCTGCCCTTCTTGCCTTCTTCTTCCATCCTTTTTGGAATTCGACACTTTTTCCTTTGCATCCAGCATGGAGAACTACAACATAGTTGTTTCCGTTGATTGTACTTAATTCTTTTATCACGCCCTCTTAGCTGCCTCCCAGCTCCCATTTCTTAAACAACAGAAGAGAAATGTGCCTCACACAGAAATCATCTGTTAACTGTGACTCAAGTGGGAGCTTCCCAGGGAAGCACGCACACATGGGCCAGCATCTGGGACAGGCAGCTTGCGCTTACCTTTGCCTGCACTGCTACTTGTGTGAACTACCAGCTTCATCACCACCAAGAGACTGCTCAAATTCTCCTGTTTCCTCCCTAGACATGTCCTTCAATAGATATTAAGATAATTTTTAAACTATTTTTCAGATGCTCAAAATGTTAGTGAGGAAAGACCCCAGTTATGTAATTCCAAGATGGTGCACTGACATGACAGCTTCCCATTCCTCCCTCACTGTCTATCTTCTCCATGAAGTATAAGTGAAAGTGGTAACCTGAGTTTAAACTCATGTGCAGACTACTGGGTGCAAAGCAGATAACCAATAAAAACTTACTCAACTTTGTCCAAATTCCCTATCTCCACACCTAACCCACTATTACAGTTATTCATGGATGCCTACAGAGTTCTGTGGAGTTAACTGAAACGGAATAGAGTAGCTATTTAGGTTCCCTCTTTTAACCAAAATCATCACTGGGAATTTTGGTAAATGCCACATGTAAAAGTTTTAAATTTGTCATTTCTGTACTTGCTGTCAAGTTGTAACTCTCAACAAAGTTGTTCTTGAGGGAAAAGGGCTATCTCCCTTTATAAAACTCTGTTTAATTCTAATAACTTTTTACTCTTGATCTTGAAACTCATCATTTGGCCAGAACTGGAAGGAGTATCACTGTAAAATAACTTGCATTTAAAACAGTTAAACAGTAAAAATGCAAAAGAGTTAAAATTTTGATATATTCCTGTAGAGTTTGAAATCTGAATACATTTCCACATCTCTGTAATTAAAGCAGAAATTAGCATTTGGCTGTGCCCAAGGGAAAGAGGGAAACGGGGAGAAAAAGAGAAGCATTTTTTATCATTATTGGTTTGTTGTACACTTCACCCATGCTTTTAAAATGTAAGCAACATTTAACCTTCAAAATGAAAAAAAAAAAAAAAGATAAATTTTTCTAATGCCAAAATATAAGATTAAAATACTTGTAAAATAAAATGTTAGTGTGAAATGGGACTTTTTTTTTTTTACATCAAAAAGGAAACATTTTAGACTTGCTTTTCTTCTGTAAATCCTCCCATCTCACTAATATTTACAACAATCCAGAGTAGCATTTATGAGACACTGAAAAAGGGAGGAAATCCTTTTTCAAGATATGAAGTCAGAACCTGAATGTAGACGTCGGACATAGAAGTCCTCAACCACAAACCTGTCCTCCAGCTCTAGAGGGAGTAAGGCTGTATTACCAACCTTGAGATTTTTCATTACATTTTCCCCTTATTGGGTGTTAAATTCTTTCCAAGAATGTTCTACTTGTAAAAATAATTTTATTCTAGCTACGAAACATTTCATTTAAGAAAACCACATTTTATATCCTTGTGTGAAATGCTGCCAAAAGCCATCAAGATATGGAGACATCAGATTTTAAAAACATAAATCTAATCATATGCCCTTGAAACAGTATGAACATTTAACAGAGTGACATGATATCATTATTACATTTGTTTGTCATGAGATGAAAGGCCTGGAGGCAGATGGTGATTAACAATAGTTCCTGAGCTTCTAAAGAAATTTGAAAATGAAATGACTAACTGCTTAAAATAATGAATTCTTCAAGAACGCCCCTTCTGTTTCATTGATGTCTTTCATCCCATCTATCTCCTTAAAGAATCTCAGGCAGAAAAAAAAAAAAAGCGGGGAGCTTCTTTTAAGCCACTGAAAAATGGGATCTGATGGAATCTTCCCGTAATTCCCGATGTTTTCCAAGGTTACTTTCTTCTTGCTGGTTTCGCCTCTCAATGGTTATTCTGTATTTCTTCCTGGGTAAAGGGAAAGTGAATGTCGTAATAAAACTTGCTACAAAATACCACGGTTTCTCTTACAAAGAGTGCCCTCAAGGGACATCTGGGTTTGAGTTGATAAATGAGAAGTGACAGAACATGAAACCCTGGTCAGAGATTAAAGTAGTGTGCCCCCAGGCGTGATGCCCTTATTCAAGAGAGAAAATTGGCATGCTTTTCCAAATACCACAGAACAAGCCTTCCCCTTCTTCCCTGGGTGCCTTGGGGGTTAGGTCTTGTCTATTCCGCTACAGAAGTTCTCCCTGACTCCCAGGATATGCCCTAGATAAAAATCAAATTACGGGTAGTGTGGCCAAAGGAACAGGAATACAATGTTCCCACAAAGGGTCACATACGCCTAGTTACAATCCCATGCAGAAATAAAGAAACCTTGCTCTAATGACTTACGGAAAAACCACAAACTCAACCACCAAAGATTACAAAGGAATGGACCACCCTTACGGGGCAGAACGATCGGTACCTTGAACACACATACATTACTACAATTTTGCAAGCCTTGGAGCTTAACCACAGTGGCAGATGAGCATGTGGGCTCTCCAGATACTGAGCACAGATCAGCCTGAGAGCATGGGCTACGCAAAGCTCCCTCCTTCTCTTTAAGGTGAGCCCCGGCACCTAATTCTGAATTGGAGAAAGCCTGAGAAGGGAGAAGTTTATTTCCCCCTTTATCCAGATTCCCTCCCCAACTGCTTCACTTGGTGGGTGGTAGGAATTCTTGTCAGAATATCTGTGATCAAAGGGTTGGACACAGTGGCTCACACCTGTAATCCCAGCACTTTGGGAGGCCAAGGTGGATGAATCACTTGAGGTCAGGAGTTCAAGACCAGCCTAGTCAACCCGTCTCCACTAAAACTACAAAAAATTAGCCAGCCAAGGTGGCCTGCACCTGTAGTCCCAACTACTCGTGAGGCTGAGGCAGGAGAATTGCTTGAACCCAGGAGGTGGAGGTTGCAGTGAACAGAGATCGTGCCACTGCACTCCAGCCTGGGTAACAGAACAAGTGAGACTCCGTCTCAAAAAAATAAAAAATAAAAATCTGCGATCAAAGGGCAGCAGCAGCTCTCTGTCCCACAGTGAGATGTAACTGAAACCCATGATCCCAGCACCCAGTATGCTAAACCACTGACCACCAAACCTAGAGTCACACCAAAAGAATGGCTGAGATTTTTTAACCACTGTGCTTCCTGGGTGAAAGGAGGATGTGGACAAGTCACAAAGAGAATCAAGCAAAAACAAATGACAAAGACAGTAGAAGAGAGTGAATTGTACCTTTACAAATGGTCCTCACCTGAAAAAGTAGAAGGCCATTAGCAAGCCAGCTCCTAGTAAGGCCCCCACAACAATTCCTGTCACCGCCGATTCTTCTAGGCCACCTGCTTGAAAAAGAAGCATAGATAACCAGGGTTCATTTTGAGATACAGTTAGAAATGCCTCGAGTTTCATTCATTGCAAGATGTCCCTCGATTTCCCACTGGAGGCAACTTTTCCTTTTTCAGAAATATTTTCTAAGGGACAGTACATTTGTGTTTTGTTTTATGTTTTGGTTTGTTTTTGCCTAGTGCAAAGCTTAAGAACCATTTGAGAAAGTGCTAGATAAACAAGCACACTATTTAGAGTGTGGACACAATGAGAACAGAAGAAAATTCAAGAATCAGAGGAAAACTGGAAGTGAAGAATTCAGATATAGCCACTCTCTTTTGAGTTTAAAGTCAAAGAATTGGGAGGCCAAGGTGGGTGGATCACCTGAGGTCAGGAGTTAGAAACCAGCCTGGTCAACATGGTGAAACCCCATCTCTACTAAAAATACAAAAATTAGCTGAGTGTGGTGGCGGGCACCTGGAGGTACTCAGGAGGCTGAGGCAGGAGAATCACTTGAACCTGGAAGGTGGAGATTGCAACGTGCCGAGATTGCACCACTGCACACCGGCCTGGGTGACAGAGCAAGACTCCATCTCAAAAATAAATAAATAAATAAATAAATAAATAAATAAGTCAAAGAAGACAACCAGATGGACCAGGGCACTGACCCAGGGCTTCTTATTTTTCACAGATGGATGGTGACACTTCAAAGTGCTAGAGGATTTGATGAAAAATTCATTGAGTCAATGTTCTGTTTTTAGATGTTCTCTCACCAAAGCCAAAGTTTCATGTCAAAATGTCCTACATAGCTTTGTGAAAATGTGGATAACACTTTGAAACAATCAAGTTCAGTGGTGTCCCAGTTATAGAAAAATGATAAATAGCTAGCTTGTATCTAGAGTTTAGTATGCAGCCTTCGATGCGTCATCTTGTGTAATCCTCAAAACAGTCCTAAGCTTTGGGCACTTTTCTTTCTCTTTACACATTGGAAAACTGCTTAAAAAGCTGAAGGAACACTCCTAGGGTCACAAAACCAGCAAGTAACAACAGTGAGATTTCAAATACAGGCCCAATCTCCCCAGTGTGTTCTTAACACACTTCCTCCTTAATTCCTTCCCGTAATTATTGCATAGACATAAATACCTAACAGTTTAAAAGATGCTTTCAAAAGCACACATATATTAGCCTAAAATGATCAACTGGCCTCCTGAAAGACCTATATTCACTTTGTTCTCCCTCCCTACCTTATTCTCTAAAACAATGATTTCTAACAACTTTCCTATTTGTAAGCTACTTATGAGGACATCCACTTGCTTCTCTACTTGTATACAAAACTGCTCATAAGTAATACATCTTACACTTATTTGCCAATGTGTAAATGTTCAGATGTTTAAGGGATGTTATCTCTTTGGTTCTGAGGAGCTAGAAAGTAACCACAAACTTGGAAAATCAGAACGAGACTTGCTATGAGAGATGAATAAGCAAGTGATATTTACTAATTGATATTTTGATTTTCTCTAAAAGTGGAAACATGGCCTAGCCAAGAGATGATAGTAAGAGATGTAAAAATAGGGAGAAACATTCTACCATTGTGGAAGAGAAGGCTGGAAGGGAAACAAGACCTGAACGCCTCTGCTAAAGGCAAGATGCCAGTTTGTGAACTGTTCCCTCTGATGTTTTACCACATCAGAGAAAGGAATGTAAACTTCCAAAATGTAAGCCCTAGAAACACTTGGGTTTTAAATTTACATTACGCTGAGGTTAGAGGTGATGACATACATAGCAAATTAAGTCTCTAGACTTACATGATTTGCAGGGAGAGCTGTTTGTGTGCTCAACAATTCGGTTTTCGTCTATTCTCAGTTTTAAAGGGCCCCAAGGATATTTGACGTTCGGCCGCATTTCAAAACGACCTTCTTTTCCAAAGTAATCACCAATAACCTATATAGAGGCAAAAAAACAAATAGCCGAAAGGTCAAAGGAGGCACAAAGCTCGCAGTCTTCCACAGCTATTCCCCAAAATGCACAGCCTGATCTAAACTGGCTGCCTCTGGGCATTTCATCAAATCACCGTCTCCAGGGCAAGGACAGCAAGTGCTTCAGAAAAGCGCGGTACATTGGGCAGGTTCCTCGGTTGTCCACACTGATGGTCATTGTGTGTTCTGGGGACTTTATAAGTCAAGATTTGAAGTCACTAATGGTGCTCTCAAGAGGGCACTAAGAGCGGTCATGCCAGAGCAGAAGAAGGTGGGAAGTGTTGAGAGTGGTGCCCCCGGGTCCTGCCCTCACTGAAGGCCCAGCCCTGTCAGCGCTGCCCCTAGGATTCTTCAGTCACTACCACCTAGTGGAAAGGAATAATCCTGGAATTCCTGGCTTTTGCTTTGTTCATCGGACAGGGCACTGTCCCACCCACCTGTCCCGGAGCAGCCCACCCCGTCAGCCAATTGTAACGCCCAAGTTACTTTCAGGGACATGTGAAGGACAGCCAGGGTCCACTGTATACCCGATTTAAGCGTATGACAGGTACCCAGCCTCACAGCCCTCAATTGTTCAACATATAATGAAAGAGCGTCTTTCAGGAACCTCCTGTTTGACCGCTTCCGGTTGCCAGACTTCCTTCAAGAGTTGCACTCTCCTCTCTGATGAATCCACCCTATGTGCACCCCCATTTCCAGGCTGAATTCTCTTTCTCTTAGTTGGCTCCTCTGGCCCCTGGAAAATCGCTATTCTGTGATGGTTTGATTCCATGGTTATCCCTCAGTTTCTGGTTAAAACGATTGTTTGATCAGTTCCCCAAGCCCCACTCTAGAAGTGCCTTCCCACCCAGGTTCTCGGGAGTCATTGCTCTTTTGTCTGAAAACAAGCATATGGCTCCCGAGTGGCTGGGGACATCTCCTCCCCTTCTCTTGACCGAGGTGCAGCAGGTTCTCACAGGCCACGTCAGGTCTAGAGGAAGCCTAGATCGCCACCAAAATGTAACAATCGCTGGCGTGTACTGGGCACTTGCCAACGGCTTTATACACCTTCACCCCTGCAACCTCACAATGGACTCTGATGAACTGTCGCTACCCACCTTTCCCGAGGGGAGGAGCCAGGAATACAGATGAGACACAGACCACTCAGTGGGCAAAAAAATCATTCATTAAACGTAGCGAGGGTGACTCCTGCTGCTTCAGAACTTCCCACAAGAGCCAGGCATCTATTAGGTTGGTGCAAAAGTAATTGAGGTTTTGGCCATTAAAACTAAATAATTAAAAATAATGGCAAAAGCCGCATTACTTTTGCACCAACCTGATACATACAAAGAGGAAAACAGCAAGTCCCATATGCCAGGTCCCATGAAGGGCACCGGAGCGATGACCCTGGGAGCCAGCGATCAAGGAAACCGAGGAAGTGGCATTCTTTGCTGAAGCACTGCATATTTGTATAATTGTATATGTATATTTGTAATTTAAAATGTAGATAGTACTTTTCTAGGTTTCATTTGACCTGTCCCCATAACAGTAATCATGTGACATCAGCCAGGAAGACATGATGATTTCCATGTTACAGATGAGGAAACTGAGGCAGAGTTCACACTCCCAAGCACAGAAGACTCATCTTTGTGTCCGGGGCACTCTTTTCTCTTCACGATATTATCCTGAAACTACATCATCTTTGGAAACGTGAACACACGTTGAGTTTGCAACCACCCACCCTCCCACTCCGCCAGAAAACTCAAATCTTAAGGGAGGAAACTTAGTTTCACTTTACTGGTTTCACCCCAACACCCTCATCCATAAGACTAAGGTGTGATTCTTCGCCACTTGAAGGGTAGGATTTCCTCACTTAGAATAAACATGAAACCATTTCCTGAAGTCTTCCTTGATACCCTCAATCAAAAGTTGAGGTTTTTCAACTCATTTTTATTTGGAAGCTGCATTGGAGACAGCTCTTTGGCCACCAGAACAAATGCATTCCTCAGAGTCCCCACGGGCAGAAGGAGCAACTGGTACAGAGTCTCACGTGCTCACCTCCTGGGTGCCCGCCTCCACATCAGTCATGGCAATCACAGAGAAATCCCCATATCGGTCTCCATTGGCATCTATGGACACCTGCCCGGCGATACCTACAGGACCAGAAGCGAAGAACTCAACGTTGGTTACTTAAAATACCTCTGTCTGCCAACAAAAACAAGAGAATGAATTGGCAGGATTTTTTAAACAAACTCATGCCACAGGGAATCTCATCAGACTCTGAGCATTTTTGTTGGCATTTTGGAAAGACATTGTAATTTCATCTGCGTCTGCATTCCTAAATTCTTAACATTTCTCCATTTAAAAATGAAAAGAAAAAGAAATAAATGATCTTCTTTGGGGAATATGTTTGAAAAAAAGATTAAGGCTAATCCTGAAAGCAGCGTGCTTATCCCAGAGTTTTGTATTAATTTTTTTTTTATTGCAGAGTTAGAAGTGGAGGTAGGGTACATTTATAGATTTGCCATGGGTTTGCGTTATCATTGGACGAACATTATAAAAGAAAAATCATTCCAGGGCCAGGACTCAGTGAATGTGCTTTTTTCCAGGCTGCTTTAATACACAGGAGAGCAGCGGGCCTGCTTTGTGGGTCACCGGGGCCAATAGCTAAGAAAAGCTATTCTTCTTTATCCCGGTTGAGTTCTTCGCTGATTGTTTATCCAAACATTCTCTGGACGCTTAGTACTGAATTAGTGCTGCAGCTGAGGCAAAGATGAATTGAACACATTCTCTGCTCTAGAGAGGGGCAGCCTGGACTGGGGATTTAGCTTGTTCACACCAGAATCTAACCACTTGCTTTCAAATACCAGTTTCTACATTTACATAGCTCCATGACTTTGGACAAGGAACTTAGCCCTCTAAGCCTCAGTCTCCACAACTGTAAAATGGGCATAATAGTACCTCCCTACCAAGCAGCCGTGGAGAAGATTAAATGACATAAAACAAATGAAGCACTTTCAGCACATTTAAGGGATGTTAATTGTTTTCACCTACTGTCATTATTACTATCACTGTTATTACTACTATTTATTTTATAATTACTCTTGGTAGAGAAGACCTGACTGTGCCCACATCACTCAGAGGAGGAGCCAGCACATCAAGCTGGAGAATCAGGGAGGACTCAGTGAAAGAGCAGGAATTTCATAGGGATGTTGGAGGAAGTCTGAGATTGGGCAAGCAGTAATCAAGAAGTGGGAGAGAGGCTGAAAGGCTGGCCTAGGTGTGTCTACCAAGGCACAGAGGCCCAAAGACACCAGAGGAATTGTGAGATTTCTGGGAAGATGGCCCATGTGGAAAAAGGGAGTCAGTGACATATAAGGCTGGAACCGGGTGGCCACAGAATGGAGGGCCTTGGGTATCCACTTGCTTTGGCCTATAATGGTGGCTCAGAGCAGCTAATCAATAAAACAAATATATGTTATTGGCTGATATTAAATATGTCTGTGTCATAATTCTCATTCACTGAATAAGAGATTGCATACATCAGCCCCATTTTTATTAACTAAAGTTATTTCCTTTTCATCTGGGGAGAGTTTGGTGTAATTCTTAATTGGCCTTTCTATTGATTTGGTTCTCTGATTTGGTTCTCTCTGGAAGTACTGACTCCTCTAGTAAAATGAATGTCTGGGAAAAAGGATCCCAAGGGAAAGTTCCATCCTCTAGTGTGGCTTGGAGAGGGCAGGTATTTAGGTTTACTGTCCTTTGGGTTGTGGTTTGAAGGCCCACTGATTTTTCCAGACTTTGGTCTACTTTACCAGAAACAGAATGGAAGCTAGCATTCACTTTGATTTTTTTGTCTTCTTAATATAGACTGGTTACAAAGGGTACACCTACCATAAACTTGTGTATCCTTGAGAGCCTATAAAACTCTTAAGTGATAAATAGGCTTAAAATATATAGCTATTGGCCATCCAAAACCATTTGTCATTCTGTTGAGAGGTGTTTGTGATGTTGTGTCCTGCTAAGTATTTTGCAGAGCATTTTATAAGATGAGGTGGCCCTAGTAATTTAAGACCTATTGTACCTTTAAGCTATTGCAATTCTGCCAAGAAATGGGGTGAGAATCCTCAGGGTGGCCAATTAGCAAAGTGAGACTTCACCTGAGAGTATCGTACATAAGGTGAGATTGTCAGGCTTACAGCAGAATTTTCCTGTACATAAGTAATGAGACTTTCCACCCCATTTCTATTTGGCTGTAGTGGAGCTCAAAGTTTAAGCCACAGTCCTATTTACCTTGTCACTCTGACCTCTCACACAGAGGAAATCCAGCTTCTTCCCAGGCCGTTTATTGAAATGAGAGTTGATCACAGGTTTCATGGCAATAAAAGCCAAATTTGTCAAATCACAGCCAGAGTATTTTTCCCTTGACAACTTAATGGTCACCGAATGGTGACCAATAAAGTTAAAATTGTTTTTAATTTTAGGAAGGTTTGGGTTTTTCTTCATACAGATACCTTAGAGTTCTTTTTAGGCCTACCCTCAGATGGACCATTGTTTAGCAAATAAAATGGGCTCTCCAAGCAATTCAAGCCAAAAACTTACCTTGGCCTCAATTATCTTTACATTTGACCAAATGAGATTCTAATTGTAGATTGAACTGCACAGTTGGTTGTTTCAGGACTCATTTCATATTGCCTGTGTAGAACTGGCCTTAGAATACAGACATCAAGATAGCCTATGGGAAAACTGAGCCCATGCCCTGGCTCTAACCAAAATACATTCCAGCCATCATGGGCAACTACCCTCCCCTTCACACCCTCCCTCAGTGGCGCCCTCCAGCATCCCCCAACTCTGGCTCCTGTCCCTCTGTCAGAAGACCAAGAACAAATGACCACACCACGTGGTGAGTAATAGCTAAGAATGGGATGTGGCCGACCAAGGTCGTGTCCACAGATGCCAGGTTCTCAGTGTATTGTGCAAAACTTCTGGGAAATTTGGCTCTGTCCTAATATGCCCCCAGAATTATCCTGTTGGATTCCAGCTCCTCAACTGAAGCAGTCAGAGGTAAAATAAGATAATCCCGGAGGTGTATTCACCCATGAACTACAATCTGTCTAATGCTAAGGGAGATGTCACTCCGGTTTTGAGTAAGACATGGCTTCCACTAGAGAGAAATGAAATCTGCCAATTGCCACCATAGAAACTGCCCAGACAACTCTAGATGGAGCTCAACCTCTCCCTACTGTCCTGTCCTGCCCTTTCTAAGAACTGAGGACAAACCGAGGGACAGAAGTCCCAACTGAAAAAAAAATGTGCCTCAAATCTAAACTTGGCAGTATTTGCTCCTGCCATTGAAAAATGTCACTAGTGTGATTACAAATAGATATAGGCATACCCCAGTGCATTACAGGGCTCAAAGGAAGAGCAAGCACTATGTAAAACTGAAAGAGCTCTTGTCAGTCATTAACTAGACCAACCTCCTTATCACACAGGTGAAGAAAGAGAAGCTCAGAGGACAAGGTTACTAGTTAGTGGCTAGGATGCACTGAACCCTGGTTCAGCGATTTGTACTTTATGTACCGGGTTGTCAAGTGATACCCATAAGCGTATCTACTTTATTTCCCACATAGCAGCCATAAGGACCCCTTTTAACACACAAGGCAGATCGTGTCACTCAAAAGCCTCAGGTGACTTTCTGTCTCACCCAGGTGGAGCCCAAAGATCTCAGCAAGGCTTGCAGGTCCGCATGATCTGACCCCATTACCTCTCGGGCTTTGGCACCTATCACACTGCCTGTCACACTTGGTGTCAGCCACATTAGCCATCTTGCTCTCTCTGGGAACACTCCATAGTCTCCCACATGCACTCAGGATCTCCACGTTTACCACTCCCTCTGGAATGCTCTCTCCTAAACAGCTACAGAGCTTCCCTCACTTCCCTTGGGTCTCTACTCAACTTCACTCTCACAGAGACCTTCCCTGACCACTCTAAACTAGCAGTCCCACTCCTCCTTGCCTGGCATTTTCTAGCTCCCTATCCTACCTTATTTTATAGCTCTGAAAGGTATACTGTATTCATTGTTTGTTGCCTGTTCCCCCCACTGGCATGTAAGCTCAACTGATTGCATGAAATGTCTTTAGTTCACTGCTGAATCCTCAGCACCTTGAACAGCACCTGGTACATAGTAGGTGCTCAATGAACATTTGTTGAATGAATAAATGAATATAGAGTTGATATCTGCAAGGCTCCAGTAGTGAGGTCACTTCCATATTGAGTTTCATGTTCATTTTCTTTGAGTGTTGGCGAGGTGAGAGAAAACTAGCACTCTTAAATACACTGTTAGCAAGAATATAGATTAGCAGAACTTTCTGGAAGCTTTTTGGCAATTTCTAATGCACTTTAAAAAGCACCAACATACTTTTGGACCCAGAAATCCCACAAGTAGGAATGTTCCCTGTTGGAAGGACTCACAAAAATTCTTCAAGATGTGCAAGAGGCTTGTGACAGCATATTGCATAATAGCAAAAATTGTAAACAACTTTACAAGTGTCCATCAATAGGAGATTGGTTAAAGAAATTCCTGTACAGCCATACAGTAGAAAAATATGTAACTGTCATTTAAAAATGTGTTGGATCAGTGAGTTCTCATATGGAAAATTCTTTAACTTGACATACAAGTAAAACACCTAAGATGAAAAATAGCATTCATACTATGACCCCTTTCATGCAAATTTTAAGATAAGATATACAAATGCATATGTGCTGGCAGAAGACTTAAAATATTTGTAGACAGAATCATAGAAAATCGTTAATAGTGATTCACAGTGGGGAGAGGGGACTAGGTTGGGAAGGAAAGCTTTCACCTCTCAATTTGCACATTTTTGTACTGTTTAAATTTCCTAGCCAAGCATAGTCTTATCTTGTACTATTTTTCAGTGCCAACAGAGGTTGCTTGAGATGAGATTATGGGCCATTTTTTGTTGTTTTCCTATACTTCCCTGTTATTAAGAAAGCTGGGGAGGCCAAGGTGAGTGGATCACCTGAGGTCAGGAGTTTGAGATCAACCTGGCCAACATGGTAAAACCCTGTCTCTACTAAAAAATACAAAAATTATCCAGGTGTGGTGGTGGGTGCCTGTAAACCCAGCTACTCAGGACGCTGAGGCAGGAGAACCATTTAAAACTAGTAGGCGGAGGTTGCAGTGAGCCGAGATCGTGCCACTGAACTCCAGCCTGGGCAACAAGAGCAAAAACTCCATCTCAAAAAAAACGAAAAACAAAAACCAAAAAAACACAGGGCTCGACTGGACCTGCTAATCATCTCAAACCACCAGGTTTAACTGTGACAGTTAATGTTTTCTGCGTTTCACAAAAACCAACATAGTCTGAACACATGAATGTATATCTGGGATTAATACTTGTTTTAAAATCATCACAAAACTCTTCACAAACTGATTGTCCTGTTATGCATGAGGCTTGTGTTCAATGCAATATTAACAAGCATAGAGCTGTTACCTAAATAATCAGGAGACAAGGCCTTTCCTCTTTCAGTGGAGCTTTTTCAAAGCACTTTCACATGTATTAACTCATTTAATTGGCACAACAAGCCTATGAGATGGGCCGCTTTACAGCTGAGAAAAGCAAGAAGCTGGAAAGGCCTCACAGCTGCAACTGTGAAAACTAGAACCAGAAAATCAGCAGCTCAATTGGCCCCATGTCATTGCCTTATAGATGGAATCCCTACCTTCAAATGTTCTGTTCCAAGTCTGCTGTATAATTTTCCCTCCATCCTTTTTGCTGTAACCAGCTCTGAGTACTTCATGTAGAGCCAAGACGTAGAGGAGGATGGCATCATGGAATCCTTCAACAAACATGTTAACCTGAAAAGAAAACCCCAGATGCGTGAGCCAAAACACCACATGACTGACTCATGTCAGGAATAAGATGAGCAATCCAAAGGGTTAACAAGTTAGACTTGAGGGCTGTTAGCCATGGCAGAGGTGGGCAGAAGGGGCACTAACAAGAATCATGCCATGACTTTCCTGGCATGGCTCAGAGGGGAAAGCCCTTCCCCAGTTGGGGAATTTGGAAGCCTATTACAGAAGTTAAGAAAACTGTACCTGTTAACCAGGTCAAGAATTTCAAGTGTGCCCACCTTTGCCAACGGTCCCTTTTGGACAAGTCCCCTCCTCCTTCCCCACATCTGCCTCTATCTCAAGCTTATGTGAGTTCAGCCTCCCCTTTGAGGTCTTCTCCATCTTCAACAGCCCCATGATCTCTTCATGCTCTGAATGTGGAGCATAACGAAAGAACAGTAGAGATCCATTCGTTTATATTTAACAACTGTTGATACCTACTAGAGTGCTGGTGCTATGAGTGCAAAGAAGAGTAGATGCTGTAACTTCTGCCTGTCTGCCTAGCATTTGTGTCCTCTCTCCCATTAGTAAAAATGTCTTAGTCTCTCTTTCCAATTTGTGTTTTGAGTACATCTAACCACTCCCTATCCCTACTCCCTGCCAAGCTCCAAGGACAGGAATGGAAAACAGGCTTGGACTGTTGGTATATCCCAGTTGAGCCCTGACTCAAGTAAGCTAGCCCTTGCCCTCAGGAAACTTAAAAGTTTCCTAAACATAGACACTGGTCATGTGGATTGGGGGAAGTCACTTCATCTATTTGAGCTTTGTTCTTTTCATCTATATATTGACCATGAGACTAATGCCTGCTTCAAGAGGTGGTTGCAAGAAGTCTGTTAAATAAAATGCTTGGTATTATCATGCCTGGCACATATCAAATTCCCAACTAACAGAAGCCAATGCTATCATGATATTTTATGGGCTTTAAAGTGTTGGAGTCTGTGCTGTGTTCAAGGTCTGTTCAGAATACAGTACAAATACCAAAATGGGAGTGGTCAGTCTGATGGGTTGGAGAAGGGCGGGAAAGAGAGGCTTAACAGCAGTGAAAAAAGTTGAACTGAGTTTTGAAGATGAGGAGATGTTTCTCAGGTGGGGGCAAAGACACAGAGTCAGGGCACATTCTGACAGCCTGGTGTATTTTGGGAAGTGCAAATGTTTTGCTAGGCTGGCAGCAAGAGAAACAGGGTCACACCAAGATGGAGAGGTAAGGAGGCTGGAGAGGTAAGGAGAGTCAGATCATCGAGAATCTGGAGACCACACTGAGGAACTTGGACTGTCTTCAGCAGGCATCTAATCACTTTAGTTCACCCCTTACCTACATTAAAAGCAACCTTTGATAAATTCTAATACCACATTTAAACCCATTATAACATTCATTGGATATGAATGAGCAGATTCTATCTTGAAACACCAAGAGGCTTACAAACAAACTCTGTACAAAAAGTACAAAAAGTCCAAGCCTTCTCATTTCAGAAGAAAATGTCAAAGACAAAATGCCAATGATGCAAAATGAACTGAGCATTCTGTAGATAACCACCTGGCATGGCTTAGTGGGGAAACCCCACTACCCGCCCCATCTCTAGAAGGAAATCTCGTGGGAAGACAGCTGCAACTGACCTTCTGCATCACCTGGTTCAGGTGCACAAACATTCACAAGATACAGCTCGGCAACTGGATCTACTTAACCTTATCCCACCCCTAGGATGGGAACTCCTGTTTGCATCCCAGAAGCAGATATTTCATGTTTGCCAAAAACTAGTGCTGAGAAGCAGTTTAGCCTAATGTTTAAATATCCTGGACCCCCTTTCCAGCTCTGCCACTTCCTAGTTGTGTTCTGGTTTCCTCATCTGGAAAATGAGAAAAATAACAGTACCTATCTCATGGGGATGCCGTTAGGTTTAAACAAATGAAAAAATGTAGAAGACTTCAAAGAGTGTCTGACAGAGTCAGCATTCACTGTTAGCTTTTGGTGTTGTGACGCTCTAGAGATGGAGAATTATTAACCTAGAGATCCCGCTTAGTTTCAAATTCTTAACAGCAGTATTCAATATATAAGTGATTTTCTTACAGTTATCATGTGTGTTATTGGCCCATTTTACACTCAGTGGGAGAGAAGGCTAGTGTTCATGTTGTTTGTGCCCCAGACAGTAGACAGTTCTCTTTGTTCCACAACACCAAGCTCTTAATTCCACCCTACTATGACAGGTGCAGTTCAAGTGGTCATCTGTTGACCCTCTGAAAGAGGTAGAGAGTGGGAAAGACTGATGATTTGCAGGAGTTTGGAATTAGCTGGCTGGACACACAGTCCAGTCTTGGCCCTGATGGGTTACTTAATCTCTCTAATCTTCCATTTCCTCATCTGTTAAGTGGGGGTTTAGTACCATCTCACCTCAGAGAGCTCTTCTGAGGATTGAATGAACCAGTGCACGTAAAACACCGCAAACAGTTCCATGGAAGCAACTGACAGATTCTGACTCTTACTCCTAGCTGTCAAGCCTAAGTGTCAGAGTGAGTGATTAGTTTCTCACGCAAAGAAAAATAATGTAGAAATAACATCTACAAGTCAAAGACAATTTTCTGCTCATTTGGCTATGCCAATTTGATTTTCCAAAGGAATATGAAATTTCCACTTAGGCCATGAAGTCATTATGGCTTGAGAAAGTCTTCATGCTGATGAATTTTAATAAGTGAACTTTAGCGGTATAATTTCATTCTCAGGCCACATTTTTTTAAAGTTTAAGGTCTATCTTCTCTTTGATAATTTTACAGAAGCCAGCCAGCTCCAGAGGAAAGTCAGAGAATCACAGAGTCATGGCCTGTGGGAGATGCCAGGTGCCCTCAGAAAGTTCTGATCAAATCCCCTTGTCACTTTGAAGACCCGAAGAGCATTGGTTGCTCTCCTCAGCCTTCCTGCATTCTTTCCTTGTTGTACAAAGGTTGTGCCCTGCAAGTTCCTTGTTGCTGCGGTTCCCAAGACACGCCTTGCTTAAATTGTGAAGCACCAGCCACCAGGCATCACCCATCCCCCTCTCATCCTCCTCCTTCCGTCGCCTCCTCGAAATCCTAACCCAGGACCACCATGTTGATGTTGATCACCCGAAGCACTGACTGTGCGCCCCATTACCATATCCTGTCTTGCCCTTCCCCTTCCTTCCTTCTTGACATGCCTTCTGAGTTGCCCCGCTACAATCCAGGATAGGAAGAAAGATTATGTGGTGGAGAACAATGAACTTGAGTTATATTGAACTTGAGTTACTTTTGTCCTCGCAGGTTTGATGGTGGAAAGAAATAGACAGGCCCTGAATACACACCCAGTTCTGAAAATGCATTCTAGCTTGATTTGCAAATGGATCGCAAAATATACATTCTTTCTTCTCAGGGTGGCTGAGTGTCTCCCTCTCCTGCCAAAATTATCAGAAGAGCTGCTGACCCCGCTGAGGTTTGCTGGCACCCGGCCCACTGCGGGGGAGGTTTCCTAACACCTACCTCACAGAACCTCAAGCCAGAAGCAAAGCCCCAGAGACCGGCTTTTCTCCAGAACATTCTCACATCTACACGTGATTTTTAGTGGGTGGAAAGCCCATTAGCACATTGTAGACACTGAAAATGAGACGTGCAAATTAAGAAAAAAATAAGGGAGAAAAAAAAACCCCCAAGTATGAAGTTGGCTTAGGAACACTTCCTATTGGCCCTCCAGGCTGAAAGGAACAAGGTCAGCTAATACGCCCCCTGCCTCTGGACAGAACAACCCTTGAACCTCAAAGTCCAAGTCCTGACCAACACAGGTCATGATGCTGTTAGCTATCACAGGTAAACAGCTGGGATTCCCCCACGGAGCAAACTGTTCTAGTAATTAGCATCCCTTATTGCCAGGAAATTTTCCTTACTATCATCAGCCATAAGCCTTAACTAAGTTCCTACATGCAGCCATTTCTTCTACTAGATGCTCAGAAAACGGGGAGAAGAGAACAATGCAGTTTCCAATCTCCACCAAAAAGCACCACTGCTACCTACAAACAGGTAGACAGCTCTGTGCATGCAAGTTGCTAAGTTGTGACACGGGCCTCGCTGAAAGCCATGCTCCAGGGTAATCATTATTGGTGCTGTTTATCAAATCAAGTGGCCTTCCAATGAGATGAAAAGCTTTCACCATGTTCCACTTATTCTTGCAAAAAGAAGATAGCATGACAAGAAGGCATAAACTCTCATTCCTTTCATTTCTATTTTCTCTCTTTCTTTCTCTTTTTTAAACAGAGTCTCACTTTGTCACCCAGGCTGGAGTACAGTGGTGCAATCTCAGCTCACTACAGCCTTGACCTACCCGGTTCAAGTGCTCCTCCTGCCTCAGCCCCACAAGTAGCTGGGATTACAGGTGTGCACCACCATGCCCGGTTAATTTTTGTATTTTTTGTAGACATGTGGTTTCACCATGTTGCCCAGGCTGGTCTCAAACTGGAGCTCAAGTGACTCGCCCACCTCGGCCTCCCAAAGTGCTAGGATTACAGGCATGAGCCACCGTGCCAGGCCCGTCATCTCCATTCTCTTGATTCTGTCCTCTGCAGCTGGCCAGGATGGAAGAACACTGTTTTTGCCCCGGCCTTCCTCTCTGATAGCACCTGCCAGCCACATTGATTTATTAGTGTTTTTTTAGATCCTCTATCATGGGGAGAGCTGAATAGAAATCAAGTTGTTGCTGCTGTTTATTTTCTAACTGATCATAAAGTGTTGCTGCTCATAGCCTGGCTCCCAACCATGGCAGCGAGCCACGTCGCTCTCACTTCTCTCTGGAGACGCAAATTCATAGTCAGATGAATTCCTCAATGCCTGCATTCCAAACAAGTCAGCATAGAACGCTGCAGGCCTCAGCTGTTCTGTAAAGTGAGAGTGGTCTAGCTCTTGGGGTTGCTGGATATCTGAGAAAGGCTGTCAAGCTCTCAGACAGAGGCTGCTGGAAGAAAGTGACCGAGTTCAATGCTTAGCTAGGCTGTCCTGGAGCTTTGCCTTTGGTATTCACGGGAACTCAAGCATAGCACACAGTAGTTCTACCTTCCCTACCACAGACTGGTGGTTCCCAGTGCAAAGAAGGGAAACTGAGGGTGCCAGGCAGCATTTCTCAAGAATCACTTGCAAAAGACATGCCATCTAATCACCCATTTTGGTTGAAGGGGAGATGGGGGAAAGGGAAATTTGGATGGGAAGTAGGTCAGAGAGGAGATGGGTCCATCACAGGTTTGTCCCTCATCATAGTGAACAATGGCCAGACCACCTTCTCTGGCCTGAGATGAAACTGGTCCAGTTTCATTCTGGAGGTGGTAGATAGCAGAAGGAAGTGGTCTGGGAACGCTGTGTGCATAGCACGAAGGTTAAAGAACATTCCGCATTTGATGAACACTTTACAAATACAATACAGTACCTAGACTTTAAAAATAGAGTATCTATTTTTGTTCAATTTCCTTTTCAATCATGAAATTAAGTGTACAATTTAGGGTCACAGCAGCAACTGCCATAAACCGAGTAGCCTCACAACCTCCTCAGCACCAAACAGAGGGAGGTCTCTTTCTTACTGACAGAGATCCCCATGTCTGTTCTGTAGAGGGACTGCCTTCATGGAATTCTCACATGGTCACTTGACGATGTATTTTAGCCTTGAGGAAAGTGAAGCTGAAAATCTGCACCCTTATCCCAGTGGAACTCTGGGAAAATGCAAAGGGCAGGTGGCTGACAGTCAGGAAACACCACAGGGAGAGAGCCGGGGTCTTCCTCTGCAACTCTGTGCATAGCGGAAGCGTCGCTGAACCCTCTGGCATACTTCTTGCTCCACAGACCGAAGTTAGAACTTATTTAGGGTGGGGTCTGACTTAAGTTTCCCAAATAACTGTCCCTATCATGGGCTCAGTTCTGCACTGGTAGCAATGCCCTGGGCTGGCAAATTAACTTGGACCTTCCTGAGGTGGGGCTGCCTGCAGACTGTTTTCCCTCTCATCGCCTAGAACAGACTGGATCATTAAACAAAAGCAATCTTAGGAAGATCATTAGGTAGAGTTAGAGCCCTCATTCACCTCCCACAATGACAGGGACAGCAGAGGGTCACAGAGCTGAATCCAGAGGCATGAGCACACCTCAGCAAGGAACGCTGGTCCTGTTCGTGGGAAGCAACGAGGACATCTCCGTGGGCATCGATTTTTGGAATTGGTGGGTATGGAGCACAAGTACGTGAGAATGACTTTTGAAAATTCTCCCAAGGCTCACACAGGGAAGATGGTCATCTGATATATTTGCCCTTTGGATGTGTCACACATGCGTCATATACAGATGCTTCTCATCCCATCACCCTCTTGAAGGCTTAGTTGAGAAATGCACACACATAATGACATAATCGTTCCTGGCCTTCAGATGAGCAAGTGAGTGATGTCTGCCCTAGGCCCTGACGATTCACCAGTGCCAACCAGACATGCTTCTGGAAGGCTGGTGACCCAATCCCCATAAGACTGCTCGGGACACATGCAGGCCTCTCTTCCCAGAGGTCTGTGTCCTATCAAGGCACGAAGTTGAGGTGGGCAAAGGCATAAACCAAAACCCAACAGGAGAAGGGCAGGAACAGGAGCAGGAGCAGGCATCCCACTCACCCTGCAACTGTGCCAGGCAGCAATACAGACAGGAAGAGGGGTGACCAGGTCAAAGGGAGGTGGAGACAGGGAAAGAGGAGGGGTACAATTTCTGGCTTTATTACTTCTGATAGGCCAAAATCAGAAGGAGCATATAATTCTAATTTCTCTGACTTCACGATACCCTCTTAAACTGGTCCTGAGAACTTCAGACAGCTTCCCTTGAACTTTTTGAGTCACCTAGAGATGTGTTTACAAAGAATAAATGGACAAAAATACAGGCTTTTATACAGGTGGCTTTTTTTTTTTTAATTTCTGTTTTATACCCTAAAATGAAACTTCCCTGTTTTTATTTAAGCAATTTCAAGGTGTGGTGAGGACTAAGCTAAGATCCAGAACCCCAACTCCAACAGTTTAATTTTGTCCAATTCTTAATTCAGAGTTTCCCAAGCTGTATTCCACAGAACAGTAGCATTCCTTGAAATGTTAATGAATGGTTCTAGAAATAGCAGTATTTTGGTTAAGCAGATTTACAAAATACTAAATTAAACAAAGTCAAGCAGTTCTCTTCACTGCTGGGCAATAATTATAATAGCCAACTTTTATTGAACACCTACTATATGCTAGGAGTTATGTAAACATAGCTTGAGTTCTGTTGCACCTTACAAAACATTCATAGATGGGGAGTCTGACTAACATCCTAACAGGAAAAAGAGATCTTGGTGAGTGGATGGGGTCAAAACTCAAGAAAACGTTGAGTGGGCAAGTTTTTAAGAGTCTAAAGCTGGCTTGCCCAGTTATAACATTTATCCTATTGACACATTTGTTAAGCCAGCAAATATGAGAAAACAGTTTTGTGCTCCAGTTTGTGTTTTTAATTGGCCAATACTTGGGTGGCTCTACAAGTGAGCATGTACACTGAGAGAGACAAATGACACAAGACTAAAACTGACAATGTCCTTCAGTTGCTGTGACTGAGTTGACCTCCAACCCATCATCAGGGTGAGGGAGGGACAGAACCTGCACCTGGAGAGGGAATGACATGGCAGAAGATGGAAGAGAAAGGGCAAAACAGGACATGAGACAACAAACTAATTGTCCCTCATCTCAACCTAGTCTTTAAACAAGCAGCTAACAACAGCTTGACTCAAGAATCGGGTCAAGTGAATCAGGATTTCTGCTAAGTCGTGAACTCACCAAAGATGCCTCTAAATAAGCCAGACATGGAGGATGAATGTCCTACCTCACACAGCAGCTAAACACATGAGTAACTCCACCAGGTAATAAAAGATCTACTGATTAAATGTTTTCCAACTAGCACTCACTATGAAATACGATGACTTTGGTTTTGAAAGTTTTTTTTTTTTAATTGTACTTTAAGTTCTAGGGTACATGTGCACAACGTGCAGGTTTGTTACATATGTATACATGTGCCATGTTGGTGTGCTGCACCCATCAACTTGTCAGCACCCATCAACTCGTCATTTATATCAGATATAACTCCCAGTGCCATCCCTCCCACATCCCCCTCCCCACAATAGGCCCCAGTGTGTGATGTTCCCCTTCCCATGTCCAAGTGATCTCATTGTTCAATTCCCACCTGTGAGTGAGAACATGCGGTGTTTGGTTTTCTGTTCTTGCGATGGTTTGCTGAGAATGATGGTTTCCAGCTGCATCCATGTCCCTACAAAGGACATGAACTCATCCTTTTTTATGGCTGCATAGTATTCCATAGTGTATATGTGCCACATTTTCTTAATCCAGTCTGTCACTGATGGACATTTGGGTTGATTCCAAGTCTTTGCTATTGTGAATAGTGCCACAATAAACATACGTGTGCATGTGTCTTTATAGCAGCATGATTTATAATCCTTTGGGTATATACCCAGTAATGGGATGGCTGGGTCGTATGGTACTTCTAGTTCTAGATCCTTGAGAAATCGCCATACTGTTTTCCACAATGGTTGAACTAGTTTACAATCCCACCAACAGTGTAAAAGTGTTCCTATTTCTCCACATCCTCTCCAGCACCTGTTGTTTCCTGACTTTTTAATGATCATCATTCTAACTGGTGTGAGATGGTAACTCATTGTGGTTTTGATTTACATTTCTCTGATGGCCAGTGATGACGAGCATTTTTTCATGTGTCTGTTGGCTGTATGAATATCTTCTTTTGAGAAGTATCTGTTCATATCCTTTGCCCACTTTTTGATGGGGTTGTTTGTTTTTTTCTTATAAATTAAGTTCTTTATTCTGGAGTGATAATTATAATAATAGCCTTGATAAGTTACAATAATAATAATAAATGTAGCAAAACTTCATTTATCTCATTAGGGGAAAAAAAAGATGTTTCAAATAAGCAAATTTTCCAGGTTCCTTAATATCATTTCTCTAAGTATCAAAACTTTTTATGTAATCTAAAGACCTTTGGTTGGAAATGCTCCTAAAATGAACCACAGACATTGCTGCCTTGGTAACAGAAATATGCTGACTGTGATATGTAAGGCTACGATCATGAACGGTCCAGTCGCCTCCATCACTACTGAGGTGGGGATTGTGCTATCTACACAATGCTGACACCAGACTTGTGTTTTTCAGATATTATTTCTTCGTCCGCACTGGTGGAACATGAGCTGACGACCCTCACTCCTTCCTGCCATGCTTTCTCCCCTTGGCTGCTGGTCCCCTTCCTGCTGGGGACCTCTAGGGATCTCAACAGCTCACAAATCCAGTCTAAATGCTTCAGGAGGGTAAGGAACACTGTCCATTGCTAGCCACCCCCCAGATGAACTCTGTGCCCTACTTCTTACAAAACCACTTGGATTCTCTGAGCATGCCTTGAGATACTTCACACCTTAGCTCTGGGGCTGGGACTGTCCTCCCCGAGGGACATGTGTCACCTAAGACAAAATTCTACTCAACTTTGCTGGCTATTCTCAGGTTACCCCTCCAGTCCACTTCCCACCCTTCTCCAGCCATCTCTGTGCCCTGGGAAGCCGACATATACCCACAGCACCAATGGGCACCCCCCACCCTTCCTCTGGCTTCTGGTTGTATTAGCAGGAGGTGAGAGGGCAGAGGAGATAAAGGTGGGATGCCAGGGGCTGCTCTCCCAGACCAGACGCCACAGGCAGTTCTCCGCAACCGCCACAGGCCCTGCAGTTCTGGTAACTTTTCCTCCTCTTGCTCCTTCTGGTCTAGGGGTGGTCACAGCTTCCCACCATGCTCATAGGCCCTGGGGTTCTTAACCGTCCTTTGCAGGTTTTCCTAAACATAGCTTTGAAAATAGTGCCTTTACTTATAAGTTCCACTTGATTTCCTTTCAATGTGTCGAATGTATCCTCCAAAGACTCCTACAGACAGAGATCAACCTTATGTGAGCCAGCAAAGTTCTTCTCACTGAAGTCTTCTCTGAACCATCCAATTCCTCCTTCCTTCCATAACTGCACTCAGTGAAAGTTTGTTATTATTTCACTCACCAGCCCATTTTGCACTTTTGCACATCTGCGTACCCTGATACTGCACAAGCTCCTTGATGCACAAGCGAAACCTCCAGTGTCTTTGTTACCCTGGGACCTAGCCCTGCGTCAAATACAGAAACTGCACTCACTGGAGTTAATGCTGCTGTCACCAGTCACTTCCTGCCACTGACATTGTGCCTGCCCGTAGCATGCCATCATCCCCACTCTCACTCACTCCCACTAATGTTCTATAAGCCAGGGGGAGAAATCACAAGGCTTGTTATAGCTGTACTTAAAATCAGGGTAAATAGGTTCTGAGTGAGGATTTGAAAGACTCCCCTGTGATAAAATTAATTGATTATAAATCTACTTTAGCTGCTCAGAGGCCTTTGTCACATACTTCTTTTCTCTTGACTGTGTCCTGAATACCTGAGATTACTATAAAACTGGCTCAGCAGCTGCTGCCAAGGGGAAGATTTCCAGGCTTTAACACCAAGATAAGGACAGTCATGCTATCACTATTAGTAATTGCGGTATTTGCCATCACTTTTCATGCACCAACCTAATAACAATATGCTTCTCAGCCAGTGAATGAGTAAATTCATTTTTTAAGAAAGCTTTTCTATCAAGTTTGCTATTAAAGAAAAAAAAGCTAAACTAAATATTATCTCCATCATCAGAAACTCGATTCCCTACATTTGGGTAAAATTAAGGAATCATTGGCAACTTTTTGGTGTGATTAGTAGAAATATTGTTATGTTTTTAAAAAGAGTGTTCCAGTACTGGTGGCATAGTTTGTATCAGATTAACTCTCTCCAAAAATAATTCTATATCCTGGACAAAAATTTTTTTTTTTTTTTTGAGATGGAGCCTCACTCTTGTCACCCAGGCTGGAGTGCAGTGGTGTGATCTTGGCTCACTGCAACCTCCGCCTCCTGGGTTCAAGCAATTCTGCTGCCTCAGCCTCCTGGGTAGCTGGGACTATAGGCGCCCACCACCACACCCAGTTAATTTTTGTATTTTTGGTAGAGATGGGGTTTCACGATGTTGGCCAGGCTGATCTCGAACTTCTGACCTCAGGTGATTCACCCACCTCGGCCTCCCAAAGTGCTGGGATTATAGACAGGAGCCACCGCACCCAGCCAAATTCTTTTTTGAAGAACTACTTGAAAGCACTAGAAATTGACCAAATGCAGAGAGTAGCTAGCAGAGACTTGACCCTAAAAAGAAGAGACAACACTATTTGGAAACTAAATTGACAGGGCTTTTCCCTTGAGGGTACCCCCTGGTCCCAGAAGCAGGGGGCAGGTGGCACTCAAGCAGAAGGTCACAAGCTTCTTGGCTTTAAAGATCAGAAGAGATAGGTGAGAGCTGGTATCAAGGGGTAATTCCTGGGAAGAACAGAGCCACAGAGAAAGGAGCACCCAAGTCTTTTCATAAACTTCTGTAGTCCCTGGTTAATTCCTAAACTGCACATGCACAAGGGAGACATCAGGAGTCCAGTAGAAAGAGGGTAGGCTGAGAAGTTGAGGAACATCTGAACTGCTGCCCTCTGCACAGAAGAGAGTTTGGAGTTTGAACTCCATCAAGCTAGAGGAAATTGGGGAATGCCTCAGACTTTCCACTAAAACTCCACAAAAGGACTACACGTTATGAGTCAAGACTATGTCCAAAGACTAACAATTCATCCTAAGACTAAAAGCAAAACCAAAACAGAGTAACCCTAAGAAAGAACAAAACCGATACAGCTGAGGGGGCGGAGCAAGATGGCCGAATAGGAGCAGCTCCAGTCTCCAACTCCTAGCGCGAGCGACACAGAAGACTGGTGATTTCTGCATTTTCAACTGAGGTACTGGGTTCATCTCACTGGGGAGTGCCGGACGATCGGTGCTGGTCAGCTGCTGCAGCCCGACCAGCGAGAGCTGAAGCAGGGCGAGGCATTGCCTCACCTGGGAAGCGCAAGGGGGAAGGGAGTCCCTTTTCCTAGCCAGGGGAACTGAGACACACAACACCTGGAAAATCGGGTAACTGCCACCCCAATACTGCGCTTTAAGCAAACAGGCACACCAGGAGATCATATCCCACACCTGGCCGGGAGGGTCCCACACCCACGGAGCCTCCCTCATTGCTAGCACAGCAGTCTGTGATCTACCGGCAAGGCAGCAGCGAGGCTGGGGGAGGGGCGCCCGCCATTGCTGAGGCTTAAGTAGGTAAACAAAGCTGCTGGGAAGCTCGAACTGGATGGAGCTCACAGCAGCTCAAGGAAACCTGCCTGTCTCTGTAGACTCCACCTCTGGGGACAGGGCACAGTAAACTAAACAAACGCAGCAGACACTTCTGCAGACGCAAACGACTCTGTCTGACAGCTTTGAAGAGAGCAGTGGATCTCCCAACACGGAGGTTGAGATCTGAAAAGGGACAGACTCCCTGCTCAAGTGGGTCCCTGACCCCTGAGTAGCCTAACTGGGAGACATCCCCCACTAGGGGCAGTCTGACACCCCAACCTCACAGAGAGGAGTACACCCCTGAGAGGAAGCTTCCAAAGCAAGAATCAGACAGGTACACTCGCTGTTCAGAAATATTCTATCTTCTGCAGCCTCTGCTGCTGATACCCAGGCAAACAGGGTCTGGAGTGGACCTCAAGCAATCTCCAACAGACCTACAGCTGAGGGTCCTGACTGTTAGAAGGAAAACTATCAAACAGGAAGGACACCTACACCAAAACCCCATCAGTACATCACCATCATCAAAGACCAGAGGCAGATAAAACCACAAAGATGGGGAAAAAGCAGGGCAGAAAAGCTGGAAATTCAAAAAATAAGAGCGCATCTCCCCCGGCAAAGGAGCACAGCTCATCGCCAGCAACGGATCAAAGCTGGACGGAGAATGACTTTGACGAGATGAGAGAAGAAGGCTTCAGTCCATCAAATTTCTCAGAGCTAAAGGAGGAATTACGTACCCAGCGCAAAGAAACTAAAAATCTTGAAAAAAAAGTGGAAGAATTGATGGCTAGAGTAATTAATGCAGAGAAGGTCCTAAACGAAATGAAAGAGATGAAAACCATGACACGAGAAATACGTGACAAATGCACAAGCTTCAGTAACCGACTCGATCAACTGGAAGAAAGAGTATCAGCGATTGAGGATCAAATGAATGAAATGAAGCGAGAAGAGAAACCAAAAGAAAAAAGAAGAAAAAGAAATGAACAAAGCCTGCAAGAAGTATGGGATTATGTAAAAAGACCAAATCTACGTCTGATTGGGGTGCCTGAAAGTGAGGGGGAAAATGGAACCAAGTTGGAAAACACTCTTCAGGACATCATCCAGGAGAACTTCCCCAACCTAGTAGGCCAGGCCAACATTCAAATCCAGGAAATACAGAGAACGCCACAAAGATACTCCTCGAGAAGAGCAACTCCAAGACACATAATTGCCAGATTCACCAAAGTTGAAATGAAGGAAAAAATCTTAAGGGCAGCCAGAGAGAAAGGTCGGGTTACCCACAAACGGAAGCCCATCACACTAACAGCAGATCTCTCAGCAGAAACTCTACAAGCCAGAAGAGAGTGGGGGCCAATATTCAACATTCTTAAAGAAAAGAATTTTAAACCCAGAATTTCATATCCAGCCAAACTAAGTTTCATAAGTGAAGGAGAAATAAAATCCTTTACAGATAAGCAAATGCTTAGAGATTTTGTCACCACTAGGCCTGCCTTACAAGAGACCCTGAAGGAAGCACTAAACATGGAAAGGAACAACCGGTACCAGCCATTGCAAAAACATGCCAAAATGTAAAGACCATCGAGGCTAGGAAGAAACTGCAACTAACGAGCAAAATAACCAGTTAATATCATAATGGCAGGATCAAGTTCACACATAACAATATTAACCTTAAATGTAAATGGACTAAATGCTCCAATTAAAAGACACAGACTGGCCAACTGGATAAAGAGTCAAGACCCATCAGTCTGCTGTATTCAGGAGACCCATCTCACATGCAGAGACATACATAGGCTCAAAATAAAGGGATGGAGGAAGATTTACCAAGCAAATGGAGAACAAAAAAAAGCAGGGGTTGCAATACTAGTCTCTGATAAAACAGACTTTAAACCATCAAAGATCAAAAGAGACAAAGAAGGCCATTACATAATGGTAAAGGGATCAATTCAATAGGAAGAGCTAACTATCCTAAATATATATGCACCCAATACAGGAGCACCCAGATTCATAAAGCAAGTCCTTAGAGACTTACAAAGAGACTTAGACTCCCATACAATAATAATGGGAGACTTCAACACTCCACTGTCAACATTAGACAGATCAACGAGACAGAAAGTTAACAAGGATATCCAGGAATTGAACTCATCTCTGCAGCAAGCAGACCTAATAGACATCTATAGAACTCTCCACCCCAAATCAACAGAATATACATTCTTCTCAGCACCACATCGTACTTACTCCAAAATTGACCATGTAATTGGAAGTAAAGCACTCCTCAGCAAATGTACAAGAACAGAAATTATAACAAACTGTCTCTCAGACCACAGTGCAATCAAATTAGAACTCAGGACTAAGAAACTCAATCAAAACTGCTCAACTACATGGAAACTGAACAACCTGCTCCTGAATGACTACTGGGTACATAACGAAATGAAGGCAGAAATAAAGATGTTCTTTGAAACCAATGAGAACAAAGATACAACATACCAGAATCTCTGGGACACATTTAAAGCAGTGTGTAGAGGGAAATTTATAGCACTAAATGCCCACAAGAGAAAGCAGGAAAGATCTAAAATTGACACCCTAACATTGCAATTAAAAGAACTAGAGAAGCAAGAGCAAACACATTCGAAAGCTAGCAGAAGGCAAGAAATAACTAAGATCAGAGCAGAACTGAAGGAGATAGAGACACAAAAAACCCTCCAAAAAATCAATGAATCCAGGAGTTGGTTTTTTGAAAAGATCAACAAAATTGACAGACCACTAGCCAGACTAATAAAGAAGAAAAGAGAGAAGAATCAAATCGAGCAATAAAAAATGATAAAGGGGATATCACCACCGACCCCACAGAAATACAAACTACCATCAGAGAATACTATAAACACCTCTACGCAAATAAACTGGAAAATCTAGAAGAAATGGATAATTTCCTGGACACTTACACTCTTCTAAGACTAAACCAGGAAGAAGTTGAATCCCTGAATAGACCAATAGCAGGCTCTGAAATTGAGGCAACAATTAATAGCCTACCAACCAAAAAAAGTCCAGGACCAGATGGATTCACAGCTGAATTCTACCAGAGGTACAAGGAGGAGTTGGTACCATTCCTTCTGAAACTATTCCAATCAATAGAAAAAGAGGGAATCCTCCCTAACTCATTTTATGAGGCCAACATCATCCTGATACCAAAGCCTGGCAGAGACACAACAAAAAAAGAGAATTTTAGACCAATATCCCTGATGAACATCGATGCAAAAATCCTCAATAAAATACTGGCAAACCGGATTCAGCAACACATCAAAAAGCTTATCCACCATGATCAAGTGGGCTTCATCCCTGGGATGCAAGGCTGGTTCAACATTCGCAAATCAATAAACATAATCCAGCATATAAACAGAACCAAAGACAAGAACCACATGATTATCTCAATTGATGCAGAAAAGGCTTTTGACAAAATTCAACAGCCCTTCATGCTAAAAACGCTCAATAAATTCAGTATTGATGGAACGTACCTCAAAATAATAAGAGCTATTTATGACAGACCCACAGCCAATATCATACTGAATGGGCAAAAACTGGAAAAATTCCCTTTGAAAACTGGCACAAGACAGGGATGCCCTCTCTCACCACTCCTATTCAACATAGTGTTGGAAGTTCTGGCTAGGGCAATCAGGCAAGAGAAAGAAATCAAGGGTATTCAGTTAGGAAAAGAAGAAGTCAAATTGTCACTGTTTGCAGATGACATGATTGTATATTTAGAAAACCCCATTGTCTCAGCCCAAAATCTCCTTAAGCTGATAAGCAACTTCAGCAAAGTCTCAGGATACAAAATTAATGTGCAAAAATCACAAGCATTCTTATACACCAGTAACAGACAAACAGAGAGCCAAATCAGGAATGAACTTCCATTCACAATTGCTTCAAAGAGAATCAAATACCTAGGAATCCAACTTACAAGGGATGTAAAGGACCTCTTCAAGGAGAACTACAAACCACTGCTCAGTGAAATAAAAGAGGACACAAACAAATGGAAGAACATACCATGCTCATGGATAGGAAGAATCAATATCGTGAAAATGGCCATACTGCCCAAGGTAATTTATAGATTCAATGCCATCCCCATCAAGCTACCAATGAGTTTCTTCACAGAATTGGAAAAAACTGCTTTAAAGTTCATATGGAACCAAAAAAGAGCCCGCATCTCCAAGACAATCCTAAGTCAAAAGAACAAAGCTGGAGGCATCAAGCTACCTGACTTCAAACTATACTACAAGGCTACAGTAACCAAAACAGCATGGTACTGGTACCAAAACAGAGATATAGACCAATGGAACAGAACAGAGTCCTCAGAAATAATACCACACATCTACAGCCATTTGATCTTTGACAAACCTGAGAGAAACAAGAAATGGGGAAAGGATTCCCTATTTAATAAATGGTGCTGGGAAAATTGGCTAGCCATAAGTAGAAAGCTGAAACTGGATCCTTTCCTTACTCCTTATACGAAAATTAATTCAAGATGGATTAGAGACTTAAATGTTAGACCTAATACCATAAAAATCCTAGAGGAAAACCTAGGTAGTACCATTCAGGACATAGGCATGGGCAAAGACTTCATGTCTAAAACACCAAAAGCAACGGCAGCAAAAGCCAAAATTGACAAATGGGATCTCATTAAACTAAAGAGCTTCTGCACAGCAAAAGAAACTACCATCAGAGTGAACAGGCAACCTACAGAATGGGAGAAAATTTTTGCAATCTACTCATCTGACAAAGGGCTAATATCCAGAACCTACAAAGAACTCAAACAAATTTACAAGAAAAAAACAAACAACCCCATCAAAAAGTGGGCAAAGGATATGAACAGACATTTCTCAAAAGAAGACATTCATACAGCCAACAGACACATGAAAAAATGCTCATCATCACTGGCCATCAGAGAAATGCAAATCAAAACCACAATGAGATACCATCTCACACCAGTTAGAATGGCAATCATTAAAAAGTCAGGAAACAACAGGTGCTGGAGAGGATGTGGAGAAATAGGAACACTTTTACACTGTTGGTGGGATTGTAAACTAGTTCAACCATTATGGAAAACAGTATGGCGATTCCTCAAGGATCTAGAACTAGATGTACCATATGACCCAGCCATCCCATTACTGGGTATATACCCAAAGGATTATAAATTATGCTGCTATAAAGACACATGCACACGTATGTTTATTGAAGCACTATTCACAATAGCAAAGACTTGGAATCAACCCAAATGTCCATCAGTGACAGACTGGATTAAGACAATGTGGCACATATACACCATGGAATACTATGCAGCCATAAAAAAGGATGAGTTTGAGTCCTTTGTAGGGACTTGGATGCAGCTGGAATCCATCATTCTTAGCAAACTATCACAAGAACAGAAAACCAAACACCGCATGTTCTCACTCATAGGTGGGAACTGAACAATGAGATCACTCGGACTCAGGAAGGGGAACATCACACACCAGGGCCTATCATGGGGAGGGGGGAGGGGGGAGGGATTGCATTGGGAGTTATACCTGATGTAAATGACGAGTTGATGGGTGCAGCACAGCAACATGGCACAAGTATACATATGTAACATACCTGCACGTTATGCACATGTACCCTACAACTTAAAGTATAATAATAATAAATAAATTAAAAAAAAAAAAAAGAAAGAACAAAACCAAGTTTCCAAAAGTTCAAGGATGTCAGTCAGTAATTTAACTACCTGCTAGACCAAAAATTAAGGCTTCAAATGAATACTCTGAATATAATCTTTATAACATATCATCCACAACATCCAGTATAAAATCAAAATATAATAGACATGCAGGGGCTGGAGAGGTGACCTATACTCAAGAAAAATATCATGAATAGAAAGTGACCTGGAGATGATATAAATGTTGGAATTAGCAGATATGAGCTGTAAGGCAGCTATTATAAATATGTTTAGGGACTTTTCACAAAGATGGCCAAAGAGGCCGGGCATGATGGCTCACATCTGTAATCCCAGCACTTTGGGAGGCCAAGGTGGGCAGGTCACTTGAGATCAGAAGTTCAAGACCAGCCGGACCAACATGGTGAAACCCTGTCTCTAAAAAAAAAAAAAAAAAAATAGCTGAGAGAGGTGGCCTTTGCTACTAGGGAGGATGAAGCAGGAAAATTGTTTGAACCCAGGAAGCAGAGGTTGTAGTGAGCTGAAAGTGAGCCAGGGCAACACAGCAAGACTCTGTCTCAAAAAATAAATAAATAAATGAATATAAATAAAAAATAAAAGATGTAAAAGATGGCCAAAGAACAAAGCTAGAGGCATCACAGTACCTGACTTTGAACTATACTACAAGGCTACAGTAACTAAAACAGCACAGTACTGGTACCAAAACAGAGATATAGACCAATGTAACAGAACAGAGGCCTCAGAAATAATACCACACATCTACAACCAGTTGATCTTTGATAAACCTGACAAAAACAAGCAATGAGGTAAGTTTCCCAGTTAATAAATAGTGTTGGGAAAACTGGCTAGCCATATGCAGAAAACTGAAACTGGATCCCTTCCTTACACCTTACACAAAAATTAATTCAAATGGATTAAAGACTTAAATGTAAGACCCAAAACCATAAAAACCCTAGAAGAAAACCTAGGTAATACCATTCAGGATATAGGTATGGGCAAAGACTTCATGACAAAAACACCAAAAGCAATGGCAACAAAAGCCAAAATTGACAAATGGGATCTAATCAAACTAAAGACCTTCTGCACAGTAAAAGAAACTATCATCAGAGTGAACAGGCAACCTACAGAATGGGAGAAAATTTTTGCAATCTATCCATCTGGCAAAGGGCTAATATTCAGAATCTACAAAGAATATAAACAAATTTACAAGAAAAAAAGAAACAACCCCATCAAAAAGTTGGTGAAGGATATGAACAGACACTTAAAAACAGAAGGATATGAGCAGACACTTCAAAAGAAGACATTTATGCGGCTGATAAACATATGAAAAAAAGCTCATCATCACTGGTCATTAGGGAAATGCAAATCAAAACCACAATGAGATATCATCTCACGCCAGTTAGAATGGTGATCATTAAAAAGTCAGGAAACAACAGATGCTGGCGAGGATGTGGAGAAATGGAAACACTTTTACACTGTTGGTGGGAGTGTAAATTAGTTCAATCATTGCGGAAGATAGTGTGGTGATTCCTCAAGGATCTAGAACCAGAAATACCATTTGACCTAGCAATCCCATTACTGGGTATATACCCAAAGGATTATAAATTATTCTGCTGTAAAGACACATGCACACATATGTTTATTGCAGCACTGTTCACAATAACAAAGACTTGGAACCAACCCAAATGCCCATCACTGATAGACTGGATAAAGAAATTGTGGCACATATACACTACAGAATACTATGCAGCCATAAAATAAAGGATGAGTTCATGTCCTTTGCCGGGACATGGATGAAGCTGGGAAGCATCATTCTCAGCAAACTAACACAGGAACAGAAAACCAAACACCACATGTTCTCACTCATAAGTGGGAGTTGAAGAATGAGAATACATGGAGACAGGGAGGGGAACATCACACACTGAGGCCTACTGGGGAGTAGGGGACTACATGAGGGATAGCATTAGGAGAAATAACTAATGTAGATGACGGGTTGATGGGTGCAGCAGACCACCCATGGCACGTGTATACCTATGTAACAAACCTGCACATTCTGCATATGTATCCCAGAACTTAAAGTACAATGAAAAAAAAATTTATATTTTTGAGTTAAAAATATAAAAAATGAAAATAAATTGAAATGAAAATAAATTTAAAAATAAAATAAAATAAAAATAAAAATAAAAAGTTGGCCAAAGAGAGTTACCAGATAGGTAATCTCAGCAGAGAAATGAAAGTTATAAAAAAAAAAATAGAAATTGTAGAACTGAAAACTACAATATTGAAAAAGGAAATAGTCACTAGACAGGCTTAAAAGCAGATTGGAGACAGCAGAAGAGTCCATGATCTTGAAGGTATCGCAGTAGAAAATGTCCCAATCTAAAGAACAGAAACAAACACCAGTATACAAAAATCAAGTGTATTTATATATATTAGCAATGAACAACTGGAAATGATTATTTTATTCTGTGTCCAACAGCAGCAAAAGACATAAAATCACTTCTTTAAAAAAATCAGAAATATGCAGGATCTTTACACAGAAAACTACAAATATTGCTGAGATAAAGAAGACCCAAATAAATGGAGAAGTGTCTCATGTTCATGGATTGAAAGACTCAATATACCTGAGATGTCAGTTTTCCCCCAAATTGGTGTACAGATCAATACAATCCAAATCAAAAATCCAGGATTTTTTTTTAGAAACTAACAAGTTGATTCTTAAATCAAATTGACAAGTTGATTTATATAGAAAAAGGAAAAACCATAGAGTAGGCAAAACTTTTTCAAAGAGAAGGACAAATTAGGGGGCTCACATTGCCAGATTTGAATATTTGCTACAAAGCTGCAGTTTTTAAGACAGTATAGAACTGGTGTAAGAATAGACAAATAGATAAATGGAACAGAATAAAGAGTCTAAAAACCACACTTGAGTTTTGACGAAGACACGTGAGCAAGTCAATGGGAGAAACAAAGTCTTTTCAATGCAGAGTGGCAGAACAAAAGAAGATGGGACAAAACTAAAACTTGATTCCCAACTCACAGCAAATACAAAAATTCACCTGAGACAGATCACAGACCTAAAATAAAAGTCAAAACTTTTATGAAGCTCTGAAAGAAAACCAGAAAATATCTTTGTGACTTTAGGGTTGGCAAATTTTTTATTAAAGATGATACCAAAAAAGCTGAACATTAAAAAAACTGACTACATCTGAATTTAAAAAAAAAAAAAAAAAAACCTCTGCTCATCAAAAAGCACATTTAAAATATTAAAATGCAGGTAAAAGGCAGAGAAAATATTCATTATACATACATCTGACTTATATCCAGAACATTTAAAAAAGAACTCTTTCAAACAACAACAAAGAGACAGCCTAATTTTAAAATGGGCAAAGTATTTCAGCACACCGGTCACAAAAGTGAAGTAGCCAATAAGCACATGAAAAGTAGCTCAAAACCACTAGTCATCGGAATACAATTTAAACCACAGTGAGGCAGCATTTTACATACATCAGAATAGCTAAAATTAAAAAGCTGACACCACCAAATGTAGATGAGGTTGTAGAACAACTGTAACTCCATACATTGCTGGTGGGAATGTAAAATGATACTACTTTGACAGCTTCTTATACATGTTTAACTTATACAGTTAAACATGCATCTATGCTATGATGCAGCAATTGCATTCCTGGATATTTACTCAACAGAAATGAAAGCGTGGGTCGGCAAAAAACTTATACAAGAATGCTCATTGCAACTTTGGTCACAATAGTTCCAAACTGGCAAAAAAAACAAAACAAAACAAAAAATCCATCAACAGAAGAATACACAAACAAATCGTGGTGTATTTGAACAACATAGTTATTACTGGCAAGGAAGCTTGAGTAGGTGAACAAAGTGGCTAGGAAACTCAAACTGGGTGGACCCCACTGCAGCTCTAGGAGGCCTGCCTGCCTCTGTAGACTCCACCTCTAGGGGCACGGCATAGCCAAACAAAAGGCAGCAGAAACCCCTGCAGATTTAAATGTCTCTGTCTGACAGCTTTGAAGAGAGTAGTGGTTCTCCCAGCACAGAGTTTGAGATCTGAGAACGGACAGACTGCCTCCTCAAGTGGAGGACCCTCAAGTAGCCTAACTGGAAGGCAACCCCCAGTAGGGGCAGACTGACACCTCACATGGCCAAGTACCCCTTTTAGACGAAGCTTCCAGAGAAATGATCAGGCAGCAACATTTGCTGTTCAGCAATATTCGCTGTTCTGCACCCTCCACTGCTGATACCCAGGCAAACAGAGTCTGGAGTGGACCTCCAGCAAACAGACCTGCAGCTGAGGATCCTGACTGTTAGAAGGAAAACTAACAAACAGAAATGACATCCACATCAAAATCCCGTCTGTACGTCACCATCATCAAAGAACAAAGGTAGATAAAACCACAAAGATGGGGGAAAAACAGAGCAGAAAAGCTGAAAATTCTAAAAATCAGAGCACCTCTCCCCCTCCAAAGGAACACAGCTCCTTACCAGCAACAGAACAAAGTTGGATGGAGAATGACTTTGATGAGTTGACAGAAGAAGTCTTCAGATGATCAAACATCTCTGAGCTAAATGAGGAAGTTTGAACCCATCGCAAAGAAGCTAAAAACTTTGAAAAAAGATTAGACGAATGGTTAACTAGAATAACCAATGTAGAGAAGTCCTTAAATGATCTGATGGAGCTGAAAACCATGGCACAAGAACTACGTGATGAATGCACAAGCTTCAATAACTGATTCTATCAACTGGAAGAAAGAGTATCAGTGATTGAGGATCAACTGAATGAAATGAAGCAAGAAGAGAAGTTTAGAGAAAAAAGGGTAAAAAGAAACAAAGAAAGCCTCCAAGAAATATGGGACTATGTGAAAAGATCAAATCTACGTCTGACTGGTGTACCTGAAAGTTGCCAGGAGACTGGAACCAAGTTGGAAAACACTCTGCAGAATACTATCCAGGAGAACTTCCCCAACCTAGCAAGACAGGCCAACATTTAAATTCAGGAAATACAGAGAACACCACAAAGATACTCCTCGAGAAGAGCAACTCCAAGACACATAATTGTCAGATTCACCAAAGTTGAAATGAAGGAAAATATGTTAAGGGCAGCCAGAAAGAAAGTTCGCGTTACCCACAAAGGGAAGCCCATCAGACTAAGAGAAGATCTCTCAGCAGAAACTCTACAAGCCAGAAGAGAGTGGGGGCCAATATTCAACATTCTTAAAGAAAAGAATTTTCAAACCAGAATTTCATATCCAGCCAAACTAAGCTTCATAAGTGAAGGAGAAATAAAATCCTTACAGACAAGCAAATGCTGAGAGATTTTGTCACCACCAGGCCTGCCTTACAAGAGACCCTGAAGGAAGCACTAAACATGGAAAGGAAAAACTGGAACCAGCCACTGCAAAAGCATGCCAAAATGTAAAGACCATCGATGCTAGGAAGAAACTGCATCAACTAACGAGCAAAATAACCAGCTAATATCATAATGACAGAATCAAATTCACACATAACAATATTAACTGTAAATGTAAATGGACTAAATGCTCCCATTAAAAGACACAGACTGGCAAATTGGATAAAGAGTCAAGACCCGTCGGTGTGCTATATTCAGGAGACCCATCTCACATGCAGAGACACACATAGGTTCAAAATAAGAAATGAAGGAAGATCTACTAAGCAAATGGAAAACAAAAAAAGGCAGGGGTTGCAATCCTAGTCTCTGATAAAAGACTTTAAACCAACAAAGAATAAAAGAGACAAAGAAGGCCATTACATAATGGTAAAGGGATCAATTCAACAAGAAGAGCTAACTATCCTAAATATATATGCACCCAATACAGGAGCAACCAGAGTCATAAAGCAAGTCCTTAGAGACTTACAAAGAGACTTAGACTCCCACACAATAATAATGGGAGACTTTAACACCTCACTGTCAACATTAGAAAGATCAACAATACAGAAACAAGGATATCCAGGAACTAAACTCAGTCCTGCACCAAGCGGACCTAACAGACATCTACAGAACTCTCCACCCCAAATCAACAGAATATAAATTCTTCTCAGCACCACATCGCACTTATTCCAAAATTGACCACACAGTTGGAAGTAAAGCACTCCTCAGCAAATGTAAAAGAACAGAAATTATAACAAACTGTCTCTCAAACCACAGTGCAATCAAATTAGAACTCAGGATTAAGAAACTCACTCAAAACTGTTCAACTACATGGAAACTGAACAATCTGCTGCTGTATGACTACTGGGTACATAACAAAATAAAGGCAGAAATAAAGATGTTCTTTGAAATCAATTAGAACAAAGACACAACACACCAGAATCTCTGGGACACATTTAAAGCAGTGTGCAGAGGGAAATTTATAGCACTAAATGCCCACAAGAGAAAGCAGGAAAGATCTAAAATTGACACCCTAACATCACAATTCAAAGAACCAGACAAGCAAGAGCAAACACATTCAAAAGCCAGCAGAAGGCAAGAAATAACTAAGATCAGAGCAGAACTGAAGGAGACAGAGACACAAAAAAAACCCTTCAAAAAATCAAAGAATCCAGGAGCTGGTTTTTTGAAAAGATCAACAAAAGTGATAGACCACTAGCCAGACTAATAAAGAAGAAAAGAGAGAAAAATCAAATAGACGCAATAAAAAATGATAAAGGGATATCACCACCGATCCCACAGAAACACAAACTACCATCAGAGAATACTATAAACACCTCTATGCAAATAAACCGGAAAATCTAGAAGAAATGGATAAATTCCTGGACACATACACCCTCCCAAGACTAAACCAGGAAGAAGTTGAATCCCTGAATAGACCAATAGCAGGCTCTGAAATTGAGGCAATAATTAATAGCCTACTAACCAATAAAAGTCCAGGACCAGACCGATTCACACCCGAATTCTACCAGAGGTACAAGGAGGAGCTGGTACCATTCCTTCTGAAACTATTCCAATCAATAGAAAAAGAGGGAATCCTCCCCAACTCATTTTATGAGGCCAACATCATCCTGATACCAAAGCCTGGCAGAGACACAACAAAAAAAAGAGAATTTTAGACCAATATCCCTGATGAACATCGATGCAAAAATCCTCAATAAAATACCAGTAAACTGAATCCAGCAGCACATCAAAAAGCTTATCCACCATGATCAAGTGGGCTTCATCCCTGGGATGCAAGGCTAGTTCAACATATGCAAATCAATAAACGTAATCCAGTATATAAACAGAACCAAACACAAAAACCACATGATTATCTCAATTGATGCAGAAAAGGCCTTTGACAAAATTCAACAGCCTTCATGCTAAAAACTCTCAATAAATTCAGTATTGATGGGACATATCTCAAGATAATAAGAGCTATTTATGACAAACCCACAGCCAATATCATACTGAATGGGCAAAAACTGGAAGCATTCCCTTTGAAAACAGGCACAAGACAGGGATGCCCTCTCTCACCACTCCTATTCAACATAGTGTTGGAAGTTCCAGGCAGGGCCATCAGGCGGGAGAAAGAAATAAAGGGTATTCAATTGGGAAAAGAGGAAGTCAAATTGTCCCTGTTTGCAAATGACATGATTGTATATTTAGAAAACCCCATCATCTCAGCCCGAAATCTCCTTCAGCTGATAAGCAACTTTAGCAAAGTCTCAGGATACAAAATCAATGTGCAAAAATCACAAGCATTCTTATATACCAATAACAAACAGGGAGTCAAATCATGAGTGAACTCCCATTCACAATTGCTTCAAAGAGAATAAAATACCTAGGAATCCAACTTCACAAGGGATGTGAAGGACCTCTTCAAGGAGAACTACAAACCACTGCTCAACAAAATAAAAGAGGACAGAAACAAATGGAAGAACTTTCCATGCTCCTGGATAGGAAGAATCAATATCGTGAAAATGGCCATATTGCCCAAGGTAATTTATAGATTCAATGCCATCTCCATCAAGCTACTAACGACTTTCTTCAGAGAATTGGAAAAAACTACTTTAAAGTTCATATGGAACCAAAAAAGAGCCCGCATTGCCAAGACAATCCTAAGCCAAAAGAACAAAGCTGGAGGCATCATGCTACCTGACTTCAAACTATACTACAAAGCTACAGTAACCAAAACAGCATGGTACTGGTACCAAAACAGAGATATAGACCAACGGAACAGAAAAGAGGCCTCAGAAATAATACCACACATCTACAACCAGCTGATCTTTGACAAACCTGACAAAAACAAGAAATGGGGAAAGGATTCCCTATTTAATAAATGGTGCTGGGAAAACTGGCTAGCCATGTGTAGAAAGCTGAAACTGGATCCCTTCCTTACACCTTATACAAAAATTAATTCAAGGTGGATTAAAGACTTTAATTTTAGACCTAAAACCATAAAAACCCTAGAAGAAAACCCAGGCAATACCATTTAGGACATAGTCTTGGGCAAGGACTTCATGCCTAAAACACCAAAAGCAATGGCAACAAAAGCTAAAATTGACAAATGGGACCTAATTAAACTGAAGAGCTTCTTCACAGCAAAAGAAACTACCATCAGAGTGAAAGGTAACCTACAGATGGGAGAAAATTTTTACAATCTATTCATCTGACAAAGGGCTAATATCCAGAATCTACAAAGAACTCAAACAAATTTACAAGAAAAAAAACAAACAATCCCATCAAAAAGTTGGTGAAGGATATGAACAGACACTTCTCAAAAGAAGACATTTATGCAGCCAACAGACACATGAAAAAATACTCATCACCACTGACCATCAGAGAAATGCAAATCAAAACCACAATGAGATACCATCTCACACCAGTTAGAATGGCGATCATTAAAAAGTCAGGAAATAACAGGTGCTGGAGTGGACGTGGAGAAATAGGAACACTGTTGGTGGGACTGTAAACTAGTCCAACCATTGTGGAAGACAGTTTGGCGATTCCTCAAGGATCTAGAACTAGAAATATCATTTGACCCAGCCATCCCATTACTGGGTATATACCCAAAGGATTATAAATCATGCTGCTATAAAGACACATGCACATGTATGTTTATTGCAGTACTATTCACAATAGCAAAGACTTGGAACCTTCCCAAATGTCCATCAATGATAGACTGGATTAAGAAAATGTGGCACATATACACCATGGAATACTATGCAGCCATAAAAAAGGATGAGTTCATGTCCTTTGCCAGGACATGGATGAAGCTGGAAACCATTATTCTCAGCAAACTATCGCAAGGACAGAAAACCAAACACTGCATGTTCTCACTGATAGGTGGGAATTGAACAATGAGAATACTTGGACACAGGGTGGGGAACATCACACACCAGGGCCTGTCGTGGGGTGGGGAAAGGGGGGAGGGATAGCATTAGGAGATATACCTAATGTAAATGACAAGTTAATGGGTGCAGCACACCAACATGGCACATGTATACATTTGTAACAAACCTGCACGTTGTGCACATGTACCCTAGAATTTAAAGTATAGTAAAAAAAGTGTTACTCAGCAATTTTTTTAAAAAGAATGAACTACTAAGGTATGCATCATCATGCAAAATCTCAAAAGCAGCATATAAAGTGAAAAAAGCTAGACACAAGAGTATAAACCACATGATTTCACTCATACAATATGTGTTGTATGAATTCAAAACTGGACAAAACTAGTGTGTGGTAATAGAAATAAAAATGCCTGCTTATGGAGATGGTGATTGATTGGAAAGGGACATGAATGAACAGTATATGATCCTGCAAATGTCCTATATCTTGAGTGGTGCTTACAAGGACATACACTTTCAGCAAAGTTGACCAAACTGTACAATTAAGATCTACATATTTCATTGCATACAAATTTTAACAAAATAATAAAGAATCTTATCTTTTAAATACATACTAAAATATTTACAGATGAAATCATGATGCCTTAGATCTGCCTCAAAATTTTCAGGATGTGAGAGTAGGGAAAAGGTTATAAATCAAATTAGATCAAGCTGATAATTGTAGGATCTGAGTGATGGGGTCACGGAGTTTCCCTTTACTGGGCTTTCTATTTGTGTATATTTGAAATTTGCCATTTTTTAAAGTTTTGCGTATTAATCAATTTCCTAAATGAACAACCTAAGCCTAGAAAATTGTAGAAGCTTTTCCACAGTCCGTACCTTTAGAATACATGAAAAACCATTAATAATAAGGTCAACATTTGTATTTTTGTCCAGTCTAGTACTGGTTTCTCATCATTTAATGAAAATAATTCTTTTTTTTTTTTTAAAGACATTTGTAGATCTCAAATGTCAACCTAAAAGGATAGGGTAACACACCAATGATCAACACTCTCTTATTCCCATTTGCAATCCATCATACTGAACTGATTTAAATCATTCTGGAACCCACTTAAAAGTCTTTGGAAACTATGGAAATAATGGATTTTATATGCTTATTAGCTATCAGGAAAAATAATAATTCATTATAATTATCCTGAAAGTATCCCTTCAGTTTGAGAATTCCATTGTCTTCAAATTTCAAGAAATGTCCCATAGTCTTCACAAGGTTGGGTCATGCTATATCTTATATATTTTAAAGAGACTGATCTTTTTAGCCTATTTTATAAGAAAATTGTTTCACTCCTTTGGGCAATTAAAAGATACTCTATTTCTTTTTTGAAACTTTTAAGGCTAATATACTCTACTAATGTGGTGAGACTTATTTCTCTTAAGAAATTTATCAAAACTATACAGAGTATTCCAGATGCAGATGTATCATGATTTGGAATCATAAAGATATTCTCAATATTTTGAAAGGTAGAATGACCTGAGCCCAATAAATAGACTGGCCACCATACAAGAGAGACTCCTGGGTACATGTCTTAGGGGGATACATTACCTCAACATTATAGGAATTCTTAACAGGCTTACAGATCACAAAATTTTACAACTGGAAGGGAATTTAGACCTCATACAGTACAACCAGTATACTGTGTACATGAGAAACTAAAGCCCACAACAGTAGCCTGATTCACCCAACATCATGCAGAGGGAAGGATGGAGGTGCAACTAGAACTGAAGTCTCCTAACACCAAACAAGCACCTCTAACATCAGTGTCCATGTGTTTATCAAGCAACACACTTCCCTAAACACCTAACTTACACCCAGGGGTAGAACTCCAAGTATATCAGTCTCTTCTTTAGAAGACTTGATATGACTTCTCTAGCAAGTATAAAGAGTTCCAAGATGTTATCCGCATATCAGGTGGGATTAAAAGAAAGAAAGAAATTTGCCCTAGCAAACACAACTTTTAATTAACTGTCAGGAAAATATGAACTATGAAAAAAAAAGGTAACATTGGATATTAGATTTGTTAAAGTCAGCCTTAGGGTTGTTGAAAATAATTTTGTAAATTGACATAAGGCCAGAAAAGAAGGCTAATCTCTTTAGATCCACTGCTGACAAAGCCAATTCATCATTATTTAAGGATCTGCTATAATTTTTTAAGAGTTGAGATGCAGAATTTAAAGGGAAAAAAAATCATCTTAACCAGTGTTCTCAAAGAACTGAGGCATCAAAAATCTTATATGTCAAATATCACTATCATCTGATACAAGTGCCCTCCCTCACTCTCAGGGCATAATGAATACATTACGGAGGTCAGAAGTCAGCTCACATTCTTCCTCTCCACCCACATTCTGTTGCATTCCTGGTGAGCCACTTCAATGTCCCTGTGCATTATCCATTCATTCAACACGGTAGCCTCTTGGTTCCTTGCCCGCCATTATTTCATCTCCATTCAATTTCGTCAATTCACTTTTATGCACATACTCTCTACCAATGTCTCCCAGACTTTAATATGCAGACAGTACCCCCTGAGGATTTTGTTCAAATGCAGATCATGATTCAGTGGGTCTGAGGAATGGGGGACTATGATTCTTCATTTCTATAATCTCCCATGTGATGCTAATGCCACTGGTCCATAGACCACACTTTGGGTAGCAAGCCCATAGACCTTATTATCACCTGAAACAACTCGATTTTCAAAATCCTTGGAAATCATACTTTTTACTACTATCCCCTTGCCTTCCTACATTCTTCTGTGGGCAAAATAAGCTCTTTGAACTCAGACTTTCATCTTCTAGGCTTGGTCACAGAACTCTGAATGGAGTAGTCTCCAATAAGAAGATGTAGATAGACACAGTGCTATTCAGGCAGAGGTGCCAGCGGGAAACTGGAAGTGGGGCTGTCACTCAGGAGAGAGGTTGGAGCCTGAGATAGAAGGTTAGGTGTTATCCACATAGAGGTGAACATCCTGCTCAGGCAAGCAGATGTGTTGCCTAGAAACAGTGTTTAGAGAGAAAAGGGCCAAGGGAAAAAGCTTGGGAAACATCAGTATTCGTGGAGTAAGTAAAAAACAGGCGTCATCAAAGAAGACTAAGAAGGATGCGGCAATGTAGGTAGAGAACTTGGAGATGACGGTGTTTTGGCAGTCAAGGAAGGAACAAATCTCAAAAAGACACAGATCTTTCCAAACCGCTCCTCTAAGAATCCCTCCATTCAAGCGGGGTTATTTCACTATTCCTTAAACGTGTCTAGTGCATCTCTAATTCTAAGCCTGGATTTCCTGTATTTGCCTCACTTAAGAGGTTTGTCTCTACTCATCTATTTTGACCCACCAGGGGCCCCCAACACAAGTGCTAAATTGTCCTCACAGCACGTAGTACAATACCTTACCCAGAGGAGGAGCTCAGTGAGTGCTGGAGGGTGCGTATATGGGTTCAACCACCAACCACCTTCAGGCTTAACTATATGCGTGCTGATAAGGAGAGTCAAGTGGTTAGCAAAAATATATGTGCACTGAGAGGTCAAATAAACCGCATCTGAAATCTGTTTAATCCAAGGAATTCTTGAACATACAGTTATCATAAATATATGTCACCACTGAGCACAGAAAAGGAAAAATAACCTAAGATCGAAATGAATGTAGTATGTGTGGCAACAGTGGGAAAACTGGTATGTCAATCTCACACAGAACTGTTGACTAACAAAGAAATTAAATCTCTTTAAGATCTTTAAGACAGGGTAGAAACACAGCTGTCCAACACCAGTGATTTAGTAATTATCCCACATAGAGATATCTGGGTAGAAGAAATAATTAATAAAGGTCTTCAAATTCAGGCCAATAGTCATATTGTTTATTATACAAAACATAACCCTCTGTGCACCGCCCCCCCCACCTCCAAATCACAGTCTGTGGGGCAAGATTTTTAAAGATCTTTATAGAAGAAACAAGTTTTTTTCTCCAGAGGAGAAAAAAAATCAGAAGATAAATACTAATCCAAACTAATTTCCTGCAGCTTGAGCTCCTTTGAAATGTTACAATCAGTAAGAGGGCTGAATCCCCAGCAATATATTATTCCAGTTCCTTCTGTTAACAATTGGCTGGACCCCAGAAAGGATATCACTTAAAACTGTTACTATATACACACTGCTTGCAGGGCCACAGGGAGGTTCGGCACTCAGCTGCTGGGCTGTTTTCTTTGGATACTATCACTCAAAGTGCTTGAGCTTAAAAAAGGAAAAAAAAAAAACCTTTACAATCATTTTTCATAACTTCCAAGAGCAACTCAGTGTGGTTTACTTCATTTAACAAATTAAAGTCTCTGGCACACCAGCTGGCACACCCTCGGGTCATCGATTATTTTGAAGCCCATCAATTAATATTTATTGAACCACTACCTTGGGCTCCTCCACCACATCTACCCACATGGATAGCAGCATCAATGGCCAGACCTTATGAACCAGAACTCTGCCCTAAGACTTTAAAAATCTTTGGCTGCTGTCAGCATCAAACACCAGAGTCCTTGGTTAGTACCGTGGCCAAGGAAGCTGGCAGTGGCCTGTCAGTCTCTCTTCTTCCAAGCTGGAAGGCTGACTACATGGGCATGCATTTCTGGGTGCTGTCAAATGATCTAAAATGCAGAGTAATTTTGCTTCTGCTTTACTAGTGCAATGCAAAACTTCATGCAAGGGAGTTTCAGCTGTGAATGTGGCCATCAGGTGGTCTGACTGAAGACATGTCTCATGAGCAGGGCTCTCTTATCAAAGGAGTAAATCCTGGCATTTGAGGGACACTCTCATCTCCTGTGACTGACAGTAAAAAATCACCTTTAAATTTGTTTACTTTAAGCCTTCCTTTCCCAGGTTCCTCCTTTAAATGCAATGTCCTGGTAAAGCTAATCTGCTGAGCCTCTAATATAAGAGTTCCTCACCAAGTTAAAAAAAAAAAAAAAGGCTGAGACCCTGAGGTGCTCAGAGGCATTGAAAGGGGTAAGAAAGACAGGAAATAAAAAGGAAATCCGAGCTTTTATCCTCTACAGATTTGCCTCAGACTCCTTCAGTTACACTGACGGGTATAACTGCTGGAGCTGATACATGTTCTTTCTACAGGCTGAACTGGTCATGTGTCTATAGTCCATATTTTAAGTGATTGGACTATTCTAACAAGAATTTAAACTGTGTTTCAATTGTGAAGTAGTTGGCCAAATTAACTAAAGTGCCCTTCTCCTTCATACAGAAAAAAAAAAAAAAAAGAAAATAGCATAGCATTTCAATTATGAAACATATTCCCACACTGCATTGCTATTTTACTCATGCATATTTAAGTGTATTGTCACCATTAGCACAAAACATCTTTCTAACTGAAATTAACTACATCACCACACGTAATGGAAAAAAACCAGTGACTATCTTTCAGAAGGGCAAAATGAAGCTCATTACTTGGAAAAGGCCTTTTTCACAAGTATTGTGGCTCTTCACATTTTCAGATTGTACCACTTCAATCGTATTTTTGAAATTAATAAATCCACACCTGCCAATATGTGCCAATTGCAAGCAAATACTTATTTACAATCAAACAAAAAGCACTCTAATCAGGAGATTCCCAAGTTCTTCAAATATTCTAATTTAGCACAACTAAAGTTAATTAAATGTTAGCGGAATAAACAAGTTTCCCTTTTAGTCCAAGAAAATGGGAGGAACATATATTTTTTAGATTTAAATACCTGTTTATTTAAATGTGTTCTGAGCACCAACTGATAGTTCTTTAGCTACAGAAAATGAATGGCTTTTCATCAGCCATTCCTCCTGCAAGACCTCAGTCCACTTGATTACATTTTCCTAATAAAACTAATCTTACTAAACATGTTGCCATGCGAACTCATTATTTTTCTGTTGTTAAAAGCCAACTTGTGGTTTACCTTTATTCTCTCAAATACAATTAGCAAAGCCCTCCAGTGCCTGAAAGGACCTTTATATATGGACAAATTACTCCCTGGCTGACTTGAAAGAAAGGGGGTGAGGGCGAAGGAGGGGAGGGGAAAGCCTCCTTCTATCCAGATGCAGCTCAGCCTTGCAGCCTCGCTGGAAGCGGGGCGAATACGGCTTCATTTTATTTCCTCCCATTAGCTTCTCCCATTAGCTTAAAATTTTTTACGTAGGAGTATACAATTCCAATTAAATGATATTGTACAAGACAAGAGGGCAGGAAGTGCCTGGCCAAGATTTTACTGATGATCCGATAACTTTTCAAATAATATCACCTTCCATGCTGCTTCTGTGCAAAACTAGTATCAAAATCCAAGTCGGTTTTTTGTTTTTGTTTTTGTTTTTTGGAGACTGAGTCTCGCTCTTGTTGCCCGGGTTGGATTGCAATGGCGTGATCTTGGCTCACTGCAACCTCCACCTCCTGGGTTCAAGTGATTCTCCTGCCTCAGCCTCCCGAGTAGCTGGAATTACAGGCGCCCACCACCATACCCAGCTAACTTTTGTGAATTTTTAGTAGAGATGGGGTTTCACTATGTTGGCCAGGCTGGTCTTGAACTCCCAGCCTCAGGTGATCCACCCGGCTCAGCCTCCCAAAGTGCTGGGATTACAGGTGTGAACCACCGCGCCTAGCCCCAAGTTGATTTAAACAGTTTTAATGCTGACACTTCTTCCTCATTTAAGGAAATTAGAGCATTGTTTTTCAACATTTTAGACTTTCCAACATGTGATGTCTGGCTATTCTAAACAATTACTTATTAAAACCAGTCCCTTTCAAACACCTTGGCTAGATAAACCACCTGCTCCTCAACCTCTTGTTTCATATTTGAGTGTCAGAGGGAGACCTGGGAGAGAGGGAACGCCCAAACACACATCCCACCTCCCTATCAATACTGCTGTGCATTGGTTACTACTGGGGTGTTTGTTTAATTAGTTAAATTTTCACTTCTAAATGAGGAGAAAAAACAAGCTACGGGTGGCCTGCTAACCTCAAGTGGGCAAATATCCACGGTTATAAAATCACCCCCTGCTCAGAATACCTGGTATTCTGAGTAATAATCTGGTATTCTGGTAAATTTGGTAAACAGCATTTACCAAATTCTACCCCAAAAACAAGAACAGAGGTCACATTAATAAACATAAAACTGAATTTGAAAGCCAAAGTATTAAGGATGCAACATTATTTTATTTAAAATGTACTTTACATGTTCTTTATAACTAACACAACTTTAATGAAACAAAACAAAGCAAAAAAAATCCAAACTCTGAAATTCATTGGAGAAATTCTGACCCACTTTTAAAAACTAGGCTCTAATTTTACGTTTGCATAACTACACAACTGTATCTTTGCAAACACATATTGGACACAGAACATTGCAATTACTTAATTTGTGTATACAACAGTAGGTTTTGCATTGAGAAACAGTTACACACCATAGAACGGTGACAGTTTAGAGCTGAAGAAACGCTGGCCCTTTGTATTTTAAAGCTTGAGTAATGAAAATTTCCAAGAGATGTTTCTGATATAGTGTTACAAGCAGCAGAATACTTGATTGTTAAAACATTCTCCTCAGATGGGGGGTGAGAAGTGGTGACTGTGATTATTGGGGCTCCGATTTGTCAATAAGGGCTAAGTAAATTCCATACCCAGATAACAACAATGAAACTCAGTCTCTAAATTAAGACTATTAGAAAAACACTGTTTGCCTGCATGTAATAACAAAATCCTGGGAATGGGAAGGCCCCTTGTGGTGGGGGTCCGAATCTCTGGCTGCACAACAGAGGAAGCACCAGGAAGACGAGGGACCTAGCCAAGGGCTTTCTCGGCCCAAGTCCACTGTGGTTGGCCACAGTCAGGACCCTGCCCTCCCTCCTTTGGCACTAGAAGGATGCTGTCTGCAACCATGATTACTATAGGGTGGATTCATTTCAGAATCTCTAAGGTACAATGGAAGGTAACTGGGGCCCTTTCAACAAGTTTATATCCTCAAATATTTTTCACCTTTTTTCTGTCTTATTTTACAACAAAAGAGTTCTAACAGATAGAAAGGGTATAAAATTGCTACATTACACTGTGATAAACTACAAATAACCTGCCAGGACACAAATATCTCCAATTATTTTTATGTAAATATCCCTTTTTTTCACCTTAAAATTGAATCAGCCCAATTTTTTAAAATCTACGTTAAAACCTAAAAAGTCTCCTTACACTGGGAACAGGATCCCTAGATGATGTTCCTGTCCATGTACAAAACACTCAGTTTTAAACGCCGACAAAGAGCTATGTTAAAGGAAACAGCTCCAGGCATAAAGTAAAATCAGCAGTCTTCACACACCAAGATGACAAACCCGCAGACCACCAAATTGGTATGCATTATTGTTCATGTGTTTTGCTTGTCTGTAGTTGCTTTCAAAGGATCACAGAAGTCAGGTATGTCCACGAGGGTAAAAGAATGTACTGAGCTAGTAAATGAAGAAAAGCGGTCCTTAGAAGGAAACTATAACCAAATGGGAATTTCTAAAAGAGCTAGGGCATTTCGGACCAAAACATTTGTTCACTCATTCCCTCAAACACATCCTGTCTCTCTTACTCCTGCTTTGGTAAGATTATTCCCCACCCCACCTCCACCCCACAAAAAATGGCACCACCATCTTTGAACACTTGCATGGTACTGAAAGTCAACAATACAGAAGAGGCTTCAGGTAAATCACAGCCATATAAACACAGATTCCTTCTAAAATCCCCACCAAAATGAAATAAATAAATGTTTTAAGGCATAAACCCACAAGTCTAAAGAGTACAGAAAGGAAATAGCAGATAAGAAATATCAACAAGCTGGGCACAGTGGCTCATGCCTGTAATGCCAGCACTTTGGGAGGCTGAGGTGGGTGGATCACCTGAGGTTGGGAGTTCGAGACAAGCCTGACCAACATGGTGAAACCCTGTCTCTACTAAAAATACAAAAATTAGTCATGCGTGCTAGACGGCGCCCATAGTCCCAGCTACACGGGAGGCTGAAGCAGGAGAATTGCTGAACCTGGGAGGCAGAGGTTGCAGTGAGCTGAGATCGCGCCACTGCACTCCAGCCTGGGTGACAGAGCAAGACTCTATCTCAAAAAAAAAGAAAAGAAAAGAAATATCAACAAAATGCTGGAAGTTGGGAAAAGTAACTGACTCAATAGAATTGACAAAATATAACCAAAGTGTACGCAGGAGGGTGGCAGGGAACTCCAACAAGAAGCAAAGCCATTCCAGTTCAGAGGCTCTAGAACTGGAGCCACTGCTACCTCTGGAGGTGGGGGATGCAGTGGCACTGAAAATAGCAAGACTAGTTGAAAGTCTGTATAGGAGCTCTCATAATTATTTTTATGTAAATATCCCATTTTTCAACCTTAAATTGAGTCAGATCTCCTCCCTAACCTTATACAGAGAAGAAAGTGCCCCATCCCATTTAGGCAAAAGGCTTTAGTTTTATTGTCTGAAGATGTTGAAGCAAAGAAGATCTGAACAGGAAGGTACCAGGCACAACTGAAGACTGGGTGAAGCATAAAACTGAAAATTGGGTTTAAGTAATAAGTCTGCTGTCCTAAAGGTAAGACTCTCACTCCCTGAGCCCCCAGAATATAGGGCAGCCTTATGACCCTCAAGAAGGAATTTGGAGGAGAATTTTGTAGTAAAACTGACCAACCTAAGATAAGAAACTAACTTCCAGATATTCATATTTGGGATAATCCTTTGAATAACAAGCTTGATACATTATTATAACAAGTTCCACTCATACACATAGAGCTTTCCAGGAAAGCTCCATAGTGGCTCACCCTTAAATATAAACAGACAGCTAAGGATTACCAAAAGTTTGAGAAAAGTTTATAAGAGAAAGAGATCAAAATTAATAGAAAAAAATGAACTTGAAAGGCATACACTATGCAGAAAGTAAAAAAAAATTTTCAAAAAACTTATCTCTTTTTTTTCTTCTGATTTAGTTCTCAGAGGAAAAAACCTTATCTCAACAAATGTAATATACCTGCAATTGTAAGAAGCACCTTTTTTTCTAAGTTGCCCTTAGAAAGAAAAAATTCTACTTATTAAATTATGACAGTCCACCAATTATAAAATGAATCTCAACTTTGGATAAGTTAAAATATTTTTTAAATTGTATTCTACAACTGATGAAAGCATGCACTCAGAAAGATAAACTATTGTATACAGGAAACAAGTCAAGGTGCTATCTTTTAAAAGGAGGGGGCGCAGAAAACAAGAGAGAGCTCTTGAAAATTAAAAATATGATAGCAAAAATTAAAAATTCAATAAATAAGCTGGAAGGTAAAGGTGAGTCAATTTCTCAGAAAGTAAAAGAAAAAAGAAGAGTTGGAAAATAGGAGAGAAAATTAGAGAATCAACTGAGAAGAGCCAACATCCCATTTTAAAGTTCCAGAAAAGGCAAGCAAAAAGTGCTCATAACAGGGATGTAAAAACGTTCATATTATTGTGAAATTTCAGAATACCAGTGAATCTAGTTGTCTGCCTATTTCATTCCCCGCCAATTCATTCCCCTCCCTTCATCTGCTTTGCTGTGCCCTATATCATATGAAAATAACTCCTCCAGGTCCCTTTCCCTGTCAGCTGACATCTAGTTGGTTCAGCCAAGAAGAAGTCCTACCAGAAAGAAGAAAAAAGCCAGGATATTTCTCCCACTTTCTCTTTGCCTTGGGCAGCATCTTTAGAAGAAGCTGCATTTACTCTATCCTTTTATCTCCCAATGGCAACCCTAACTTTGGAGTCTTGGGAGAACTATCTCTTCCGTGGTCCTTCCAGCTCTACAGGTGGTAATAGCTTTCTGCTGTTGCTAATCTCTGGCTTGCCTTATTCCGCCATTTGGTATCTCAGCTCTTTCTACACCTTAAAGGTAATTCCTCGTATTAAATCCTTGTTGAATCACCTGGCATAGGCTCTATTTTCCTGACTAGGTCCTTACTGATACAATCAACAAGAAAGAGAAAATACTAAAAGCTTTTAGAGCTGGAGAAAAAGAAAGCATGAAAAAGATAAATAATCAGAATGGTAACACTAACAGCCACAAAACAGTAGAGTAACAGCATCAAAATTTTGAGGGAAATTAATATTCAAAGAAAATTTTATACCCAGCTAAACTGTCAATTAAATGTAAGACTAAAACAAAATGTTTTCTGATACTCAAAGTCTCAAAAGATTTTCCTTCCAGGCATGATGGCTCATACCTGTAATCCCAGAACTTTGGGAGGCCAAAGTGGGAGGATTACTTGAGCCCAGGAATTCGAGACCAGTTCAGGCAACATGATGAAACCCTGTCTCTACTAAAAATACTAAAAATGTAGCCTATAGTCCTAGCTACACAGAAGGTTGAGGTGTGAGGATCTATTAAGTGCCAGAGGTGGAGGTTGCAGTGAGCTGAGATGACACCACTGCACTCCAGCCTGGGTGACAGAGTGAGACCCCATCTCAAAAAAAAAAAAAAAGATTTTTGATGCATGCCTCCTTTCTTCTTCAAAACTGAGGGGAAATTTAAGAAAGAAGGAGATATGATACCCAAGAAAAGAGATATAATATAGGAGAGAACTGTAGGACATTTCCAGGTAGTATTGGAGAAATAAATTATTCTAGATTAGAGCAGGACGATAAAGGATTTAAAAAATTGACATTATCTAAAATGTTTGGCTGAGAGAGTGAAAATGAAAGAGTAAGAACTACACAGACACAGAAGCAAATAAAAAACTAAGGCAATTAGTAAGGTCAGAGAAAACAAAAAGCTGTACTGGAAAGGGTATGTAATTATAGAATACTATATGGTTCTACTATAAGTATTTATATGGTCATAATAACAAAAGTTCTGAATTTTTTTTAGCTTTTCTTCACATTTTATTTTATGAATGTATTTTTAACCAGAAACTATGTTATAAAATATTGGGAAGGTAGAAGGAAAAGGAAGAACTGGCAGAGAAAGAGTACATAAAAGAGCTAGCTAAATCTTTTTCCACTTTAGGAAGTCAAGAGATAATATCAAAATTTTTACTATCAAAAACAGCAATATAAATAATCAATTTTAGAAATATGGAGAGAAACAGCAGAAAAGCAGATAAAACATTAGTGATGACTGTCTCTAGGGAAATGGGAGTTAGAAGTAGAGAAGGGCAGAAAAGAAGATTCATGTTTATCTATAACTCTTTAGTACTATGAATGTGTTTTTAATTCATTGTGGGCTTTTCTTCAATTCATTATATTGGGCCCTTTCAATCTACAAAGTTGTGTATTATTTTGACTTAAACAACAACAATATGAGGGAAGGAGTGTGAACTTCACCCAAAGACAGAACCAACTTTTAAAGGGCCAGGCAGCGAATGGGTCTCAAAAGTGCCAAACACAATCAGGAGAGTGGGTCAAGCCAAAAGTGGAATTTACAGGCCAGAAAAGCCAAATAAGCTGACTGAGAGGAAAATGTGTCTCCAACACTGACTCAGTCTAACATGGGAAATAGTAGCAGGGACAAATTTAAGTCTACTCTTAAAAGCATAATGCAAAAACACTGGGAATTGAAAAGACTGAACTGTCTCCCTGGTACAGAATGAATGAATGAGTATGTCTCTCGTCTCAGAAATAAAACTAATGGCTTTTATCATGTAAGATAAGGTAGCAGTTCAGCATTTAGGTCTTTCTTTAGTTTCTTCCAAGGAGTGATTTTTCAGTGCAACCTGACATACACAATGTTGTAGTACCCTAGCCATGTGAATAAACACAGCTGAAGACAGTAACTGGGTGAATGGAAAATTGACAAGCCATGGTCTAGTTCAATGATTTTCTACTTTTTGCTACATTGACCCCCATTAAGAATCAGATGATGGGTGCTGACTCTTCTCTCCAAAAGTATACACATGTGCACTTACACACAACATTTTGTACATAATTATAAAGAATTAACACACCCTAAGTCAAGAAACCCTCATCCACCTAACGAGCTCATGAAAACATGAATGAATTTGAAAGGTATCTCTTACTAAAGAGCAAAATGAACTCAGTGTTTAATTTTGATTCTCTAGAAACATGGATATTTTCACATATGTGCCACATTCGATCTGCTACAAAATAAACTGTCCAGACTCCTGTGATTATCACCAGCGTGTCAGAGTGCTTTACAGTAAGGTATATGTTGTTTTTTTGTGCATGCTGGCATAGGAATGCAGCTCTCATGGGCCCCCAGAGCTCACAGCCATGGATATTTATGTACATGCTCAAGTATTTTTAGGGGGTGAGGATCCCACCCCAGATGGGATCACTCATTTTCCAGGATCAGGCTCACATTCATACTTCTGGAGCACTCAGTAAACAGCATCTGATGATCAAAGGAATGATGGTTTACACTTCAGAAAAAAAACAGGAAAACTAGGTCACTGAGGATGAAGAGGAGATGAAGTCCTAGCCAGACTTTGCCAAGTGTCTGAAAGAGGAGAGAGAAACCAGTAAATTACATGTGTGTATTTGGGCAGGTGGGGTGCAGGGAAAGGAAGGAAATTCTTCAGCCTGTGTTGCTGCCAGGCTCACTTGCAGAGCCTGAGACACATGATCTTCAGGTCATGGGTTTGCCCCCTTATGGGGTACATTGTTGTTAAAAGGGTCAGACTGATGTAGTGGAAAAAGAAAGTCACTGACCCAGGCAGGAGTCAAGGGATGCAACTAATCTTGGCTTGGCCACCACACAGTGCATTCTAAAACCAAATACCAGTGCTCTGGAATTGGAACTGTTCGTGGGCAGAGGCCAACCACCACCATTAAGACGCCCTTGAGTGAGGGCCACTGCACGTATGGGCAACCCAATAGAAACCACCAGAGAAGGCCAGGCAGGTACTTGGCAAAAACTTGTCTGAGTCATACTTAGAGCCCCACTGACACTTGAGAACCTCTGCAGTGGGCTTTACTTCTCACTTAAGATTTCAGGTGACCTCCAGATGGTCCTCAGAACCCCCACTGCGAAACCCCATTACTATCCCCACACTATCTCCCATGGCATAAGAGAAACTGAATACTTGGCTTTGTGTACCCAATAAGGTCTAAGCATAGGACTCCACCACCAGCCAACATCACTGTACTGACTGCAATATGCTAGTTACATTTGGAAAGCCCACCCCACCTTTCTCAGCCTCAGTTTCCGCCACTGTAGAGGAAGTGGGTTTGATTTTATGTCCTTTCTATTCAATAATAACAAAAATAATAACCATAATAACAATAATAATAGGTACTTTGGCCACTTCCTATGTGCCAGGTACACAGTAAGAGAATGCAAGCTTGGGCAGAAATAAGAGTAGTTCTTGCTTTCGAAGAGTTTACAGTAGAAGAGACAAAGGGTAATCAGAAAATCCCATACATCAGTGTGTAATTACAACCCAAGGGGTGTGCTGTGATGGAAAGGAACCGAGCACCATGACATGGTCTGGGGTGTCAGGAAAGACTGTACTGAGGAAGTGGTGTTTGAGTTACAATCTGAAGGATGAGTAAGAGTACTGCGTGCAGTAGGCACACAAGAGTGTCATATAGATCAGCCTGGAATACAAGAAACAAAAGTAAGAGAAATGATAGCTACCATCCGATGAATGCTTACCACGTATTCGTCACGGTTAGTATTCATCATTGGCAAGCACCAATGAATGCTTACCATCCAATGAATGCCTGGCATTGTGGTGAATATTATATTATTTTTATACAATTATTGAGTTATTTGAACAACTTAGTCAGTTAAAAATTATGCTTCCCATTTGATAGCCAGTAAACAAACGAACTACGTCTCAGAAAGGTGCCCAAGTTAAGAATTGTAAGAGGCAGCCAGGTCTATCAAATCCCAAGCCTGCATATTTAACCACTGGGCTGCACTGCCTCCAGTGGTGGCCACTGGGCCTCATTAAAACATGATGCAGGCCAGGCGAGAGGGCTCACGCCTGTAATCCCAGCACTTTGGGAGGCTGAGGCGGGCAGATCACAAGGTCAAGAGATCAAGACCATATAGACCACCATAGTGAAACCCCATCTCTACTAAAAATACAAAAGTAGCCGGGTGTGGTGGCATGTGCCTGCAATCTCAGCTACTTGGGAGGCTGAGGCAGGAGAATCGCTTGAACCCAGAAGGCAAGGGTTGCAGTGAGCCGGGATTGTGCCCCTGCATTCCAGCCTGGTGATAGAGTGAGATTCTGTCTCAAAAAAAAAAAAAAAAATGCATCAGAATGGAATAGATTTCCCCTTGGTTCACTAGTAAAAGGACAAATGCTTTTTTAAAAATATTATATTACCCATAGGAATAGTGGGGACACTATCATAAGATACATGTACTGATGACTAGACAAGTGTAATATATGCAACACTTACAGCCCCAGTGATAGACTAGCCCTAAACAACCGTATTTTCTGTCACACCACTTACATGTACCACCCAAGCTGAGGGAAACTAGAGTAAACACTGGACTCAGGGAAGCTAATTTACAGGCTGCTAATAGCATTTGAGACATCCCGGCCTGAAAATCTCCAGCTAGGCAGGCATGTGTAGGTTCAACCATAAGTATATTCCCCAAAATGTGAACTGGGAAATAGAACAACTCAGTCTTGAGGTTGAGATGGTCCTAGGTTATTCTAGGAGTGCATAAATGGTTACAATCAGAAACATCTACTAATGCAACTCACATCGCAACTTTATAACAGAATAAAGAAACACTGAGTATCACAATATGAGTAAGAATATACATTTGATAAAATTCATACACTCAAATATACACAGAATAAAATTGCATAGAACTTAATACATACACACACACACACACACACACACAAAGAGTATAGGTAAAACTGGGAAATCTGAGCATAATTGCATTGTATCCGTGTCAATATCCTAGTTGTGATCTTATAATTTTCCAAAGTGTTACCATTGCAGGAAACTGGGAAATGTATACAAGGAATCTCTCTGTACTGCATCTTAAAACTGCATGTAAATGTGCAATTATCTCTACTAAAAAGTCAATTAAAAAGAGAGAGGGCAAGAGATGGATAGAGGAGAGAAGAGATCAATTTTACCAAAACAAAATGGCATTAATCCATCAAAATTTGGTAAGTTAAAAATATGGAACATTAATTTTACTAAAACCGTCATTGCTACTCTATTCTCCCAATGCTTTAGTATAGTCTGTAAATATTTTAAAGTTTCAAAGTTTTCATTTTCAGAAGACCATAACCTTTTTAAGGATGCTGAAAACATGGTAATATGATGAATGCAATACTAACATATATGAAATAGAGTCAGTGGTATCATATGGCATGTAACACCTAAAGTAAAAAACCTATGTCCAAAGATTTTCCTTAACCTACATTATACAAACCTTGATGCTTGATGTGCTATTTTTGTTTCAGTTATCGTATTACAAGGAATCATTTGGCCAAAGAAAAAAACTTCACTAACAAGAGAGAAAAGGGAATTGCCAGTCTAATAAAGAGTGTCCCCCAAACTCCACAGCAAACATCATGCTTAAGTGGTGATGTGAACAGATATGAATTCTGTCATATACTCTTTACATTAAAGTTAAGATGCCCACTATCACTGCTTATATTTAACATGTATTGGGATCCCACCCAAGGCCATTTGAAGTTTTAATTTAATTAATTATATTTAATTTTAATTCAATATACTTAATACTTGAATTAAGTATACACATTCTTAATTATACTTTTAAAAAGTTACTTTATTTACTTATCTTTTTAGAGGTGAGGTCTTGATATGTTACCCAGTCTGGGCTCAAACTCCTGGACTCAAGTGATCCTCCCACCTCAGCTTCCCAAGACCTGGGAATACAGGCATGTACCACTGTGCCCAGCTTCTTAAGTACACTTTCAATTAAACATACTTAAAAGTAGAAGAATTTAAAAGAAACAAAACTGCCACTATTCCTAGATTATGTGATTCTTTGGAAATGCATGGTTAATTTTAGAACAAATGAGAGTCCACCAAAGTCACTGAATTCGAGATGGATAGCAGAGAATGAAGAGCTCACGATGGGTGTCATCAACTGGAGTTCTAAGAAAGCAGATGAGACAACTCATTAGCACAAGTAAGAGAAGCAAAAAGACTGAGTCTAGACCCCAGACTCCTACAGGCTCTCCCACCACATTAGATCAAGCACTAGCATCTGGGAACCCAGCCACACCAGGTGCTGGCTCTTTGGCTCCCATAGTTCCTTCCCATGATACTCACCAGGACCACCTGTCTAACCTAACTTGATAAACCTCTGCAGCTGGTGTTTACAAGAGCCCAACTCAGCCAGGCGTGGTGGTGTGCACCTGTAATCCCACCTACTCCAGAGTCTAAGGCAGGAGGATCACTTGAGCCCACGAACTGGCTAGAGCAACACAGGGAGGCCTCATCTCAAAAAAAAAAAAAAAAAAAAAAAAAGGCCCACTAAAACCTACATACATACAAAAGATGGACACGTCTTCAGAACTAAAATAAGTTATTATAGTTAGCTCCAACTTCTACTTAAAATTCTAATTTTTATTTATTTATGAAGTCAGTTTTAACAGTCCCACTATCAGAGGGAAGCAGTATGGTAATCTAGGGCTGCAAACAATCTCTACAGTGCTCTTATTAGGTTTGGAATGTTCTATAAAGCTTTGTAGTAGGTATACGTTTCCAGTGAGATTTTGCTTAGACTACCATTAAAATAAGATGTAATATTATGAACACAGAATAACAGATAACCAAGAAGAATTACCCAGTAGTGGGATGCCAACTTTTTCTCTGAGACAAGGTCTTACTCTGCCACTCAGGCTGGAGCACAGTGGTGCGATCACGGTTCACTGCAGCAGCCTCGACCTCCCTGGGTTCAGGTGATCCTCCTACCTCAGCTTCCCAAGTAGCTGGGACTACAAGTGCATGCCACCATGCCTGGCTGATTTTTGTATTTTTTGTAGAGATGAGGTTTCACCATGTTGCCCAAGCTGGTGTTCAACACCTGAGCTCAAACAATCGCCGGCCTCAGGCTCCCAAAGTGCTGGGAGGACAGACGTCAGCCACTGCTCCTGGCTGGGATGCCAACTTTTGCCCAATGAGAGGAAACCAGACAACATGGCACCATTGTTGAGTTTTTAAACCATAAAATTAATATGAACCTAATAAAGTAAAATAATATACAGTGGCATATGTAAAAGAGTTTGATGTTTTCAATAACGACCCAGCCTACATGTGGCAGCACTACTGAAGGAAGTTCAGTACCTTTTGTGTTCTTTCTTGTTTCTGAGACAAAGGATTTGGATGATGACAGCACTACCATATGTTTCCTTAAACGTAGGCTCTGTTGCAGAAACCCTACTTCTTTCATAATTCAGAACACGCTGTCCAATATGGTAGCCACTAGTCATGTGTGGCTATGTCATGTGGAGCTTGAACAAGGGCTTCGCACGCTATAAGTGTAAAATCACACTGGATTTCCAAGACGTAGTACAAGAAATACACTAAAATCTCATTAAAATTTTTTAATTGATTAAATGTTGAAATATTGTGTTTATATTGTGTTAATTGGAATATATTATTAAAATTAATTTCACCTGTTTTTTTTTTCACTTTTTCAAATGTGTCAACTAGAAAATTTAAAATTATATATGTGGCTCACTTTTTTGGCTCACGTTGTATAACTACCAGACAGCACTGATTTAAAAAGTCAAAAGATATTTTAAATGATGTGAGTATAGTATATGCAACATTTAAAACATTAATAAATATGTTTATAAGACACTTTGTATGCCATTTGATAACAAATTCCTATAAAGACAGGTATAATCTTGAAACAGTGGTACAAAAGAGGTACCATTTATTTCGTTCTAACTTTCTGACAGGGATAGTGCTAAATGCTTCAGGTAAATAATCCTAAATCCTCCAGCAGGAAAAAGTAATTTGAATCGGGGAAACGGAGCAATTTTTCCAAGCCACACAGCTCAGAAGTGCTAGATCTAGACTCTGAAGGCAGCTCTGAGGCCAATGCCAGTACTCTGTGGTACTTCAAGTAGAGAAACTAGGAGAAACCCTGTTTGGAAGTGGCCATCTCTTATGAAGTTGATCATTATCCAATTTGAGCAGGGACTATCCAGGCCGTATGCCTATCATTAAGAATGTGCTCCTAATTAGCTGGCATGATGGTGTACACCTGTGGTCCCAGCTACTCAGGAGGCTGAACAGGGAGGATCGCATTAGCCCAGGAGTTTGAGGCTGCAGTGAGCCATGATCGCGCCACTGCACTCCAGCCTGGGAGACAGAGCGAATTGTTGACTCAAAACAAAAGAAGAGGAGGAAGAAGGTGCTCCTTTTCAGTTTTGGATGCTGTAGAGTGATTCGTTTTGAAGACCAGCACACCTACTCAACTAGTCCAAGGTGCCCACCTTTCATCCTGCTCTAAGAAAGGATTTACAGGAGTGGCGTGTTGGCCATGCAGCAAAGCATGTCAGAGGCAGTCAAAACAATGATGCCAAATGAGGTGTGGTCAGCTGCCTGCGGTGCCAGCTCTTAGATGAGTCCCTCTGCTTAATCCTCAGTCTGAACTAAGGTTCTGACTCTTGTCCACTCCTGAAATGCACTAGTAACAACAGCACTAATGGAATGTGAAGTCCTGCAATATGTGAGCAGGAAGCAACTTCCAGCAGAAAGAGGTGACACCACCATCCACAAGCAGACTAGCCAGAACGCTAAGGCAGGCTGCCAAAAGAAAGTGTCTCCTAAAACCCCAAATACCCAATGCCACCAAGCTTTGGAAAAATGAGGCATGCAAACCTTTGGCACTCCTTCATCCTTCTTCTCCCCCAAAACCCTCTTAGTCAAATACGTGATGGAAGTCTACAGACATTCTACTCAGCACCACCACAAGTGCCCACGAAATAGCAATGGTCCTTCCTGCAGCAGCTGAAAAAGTGTAAGTGAAGGGTACAGATGATAGTGAGTATATTTGGGAGGGAAGGAGGAAAACCACTCAGAAAGAAAACACACACACACACACACACACACACACACAGAAGGCAACAGTGAAATTCAGACCTGAACCTAGGAGTTTTTGAATGGCTCAGAACGGGACACTCTGTCATCTCTGATTTAATTAGAAGACTGTTTTCAGGATGCTGAAGGCCTAGGTTCATAATCAGGCACTTACGTAATCCTCCATATTGAGACCTTGTTTCTCAACAGAACTTTTCACCTCCATGGAAAACTTCTCAAACTCGGGTTTCACTGTCCTCAGTAGAGTGACTGTCTGGAGGGACGAGTATGCTTGCTTAGCTTCGAAGTCGTGTTTGTCTCCTCTCTTCCACGAGCCATCTCCTATGAAAGAAATAAAAATATTTGCAATTCCAAGCCAGCCACCAAAAAGAGGCCATTCTGCCTTTACAACTGCGATGTGCCCCCCGCATGTTACTTTTGGCAACCAGGAAGAGAAGTATTGTCATAGCTCTGCCCTTAGGTATGATGTGATGTCAAGACCATTAAAGGAGAAGAAGGCCCTTTGCACATGTGTTCCTTTGAAACGTGAGCAAGAAAGAAGAGTACTGTTGAGGTAATTGCCTTGTAATAACCATGTAACTGCAATTTTCAGCTCTACCCCACCCCCAAAATTGCAGCACTATAAAAGAAAGAATTCAGTTTTTATTCCTTGCCATTCACACTTCTTTTTTAATACCTACGATCAAATGTGCAGGTGAATCAAGTGGCTAGTGTGGCATAATAAACCTGATGTTATGTGTGGGTGGGACGGCAGGTCACAGCGACGCACGACAATGGATATGCACAACTATTAGACAGTTAGTGATGTTACTCATAAGTGGGAGTTGAACAATGAGAACACATGGACACAGGGAGGGGAACATCACACTCCAGGGCCTGTCAGGAGGTGGGGGGCTGGGGGAGGGATAGCATTAGGAGAAATACCTAATGTAGATGACGGGTTGATGTGTGCAGCAAACCACCATGGCACGTGTATACCGATGTAACAAACCTGCATGTTCTGTACATATATCCCAGAACTTAAAGTATAATTTTAAAAAAAGAAAGTTAGTGCTGTTAAAAAAGTTTGAGATTATTGATATTTCTTGAATCTTTTCAGGGTGAACAGTAGCTTAGGTGAATTCAAAGATTCGTGTCTCTCTAGTGCTAGCAACATCATAGAAATTATTTATTAGACGATGTCCATTAGTGCATTAGTGGTAATGAGATAAAAATTGCTAACATTTCTTAAGTACATATATAATAATTGCTAACATTTATTAAGTATATATATAATAATAATAATTAACATTGCTAACATTTATTAAGCACATATGTAATAATAATAAAATAAATAATAAAATAATAATAATAAAAGCTCTATTTGTTGAGCACTTTATATGCATAAAAATAATTCCTCCTCACAAGACCCCGCGATATGGGGACTATGATCCTCTCTATTTTACAGATAAGGAAACTGATGCGGTGAGAAGCTGGGTATCCCAGTCTTTCACAGGTCTCTCTTTTACAAAAGCAAAAAATTACGTGAGTAAGAATAATTACTTTTCTCTTCGTTATTTTATTTTCCAGAAAACATGTGGCTTACAGGGCCCCAAAAGACAAGGTGGACCTCTAACTTTTGACAATAAGCTATTTTTCTATGAACTATTACTATGATTCCTGGTGATCTCTGAAAATACAAGGAACTCCACCTGCCGGAGTCCAGCGCCAGCCCCCTCATCCTTGGCAGAGGCCTCGAACCCAACAGCTAAGCCGTGAGAATGTCTCTGGGATATACGGCCAGGACTTTGTGGCACTCACTCTACTCTTTCTGAAGAAGTTTAGCAAAGATTTGGGGGCTTTGGAATTTCTATGACAGTGTGAATCAGACAAACATGTATGAACTATACAAGGTCCTGAGACTGGCAGGGTGAGCATTGTAAATACAGTCTCCACCACATTCAATGAGAGGCTGAGGGTGTGACACATAAACAACTGAAGTTATTACAGGTAGGACCACAGCTTACTACGGGGGGGTACAAGAAACAACACAGAGCAGAGAAGAAGAGGCAATGAGCTCTAACCTGGGGGAAGGCTGCATGTGAGGAAGCGGCATTAGAAAGGTCCTAACTGTGTGAACAGGATTTTAATAGGAGGGGAGGAGGGTGGAAGGCATGCTTGGCTGAGCCTACATCACAACACAGGCAAGGTGCAAATGTGCCTGACAGCCAGGAGGCAGCTGGGCACTTAGTCTAGAGCCCGAGAAAAGGCAGAGACAAAGAAAATGTTTGCAGAGGCATCTGTATAATCATAATCCTAATAATAGCAACCATTTATTAATTGCTTACATGTGCCAGGGAGCTGTTAAAAGATAAATAAGACACAGCTGAGGACAGAATTCATTAGGCGCTAAATCTGTACTCACTGAGCACAAGATTAACTTTCAGGCCACTGAGCAAAACTTGACAAAGTCTTCCTCCTCTCCCATGAAACCTCCCAGACACTGAGGAGGCAACAGTGTGGGCAGAGTCATACCCATGCTCGGGCCAGTGAGCCATCAAGCAGGCAAAACCAGCTGGATGCTCAATCATCAAGATACAGCATGGCCTTTGTTAAGAGGCCAAGTCCATCGCCAGGAAGACCCCAAATTCTAAGAATGCTCAGGACATCTTTGTCCAATGGAGGAGCCCATTGCTTGCAGGCATGCAATAAATAGTTATTGATTCATTTTTCATTGACTCAAAGTATCAAGACTCAGTAGAGGTGATGTCTCAAGCAAAGAGGGAGCGAGTTTCAGCTCTGGAAAAAAAGTTTTCTCCAGGGGTCTAAGAAGGGAAATGCTTAACTCTACAGACTTGTATGCTATGTAATTAGAAAATACACATAGAACTAGAAACTGCAACTATCTCAGGGAACCAAATGGACAAAAACTTTTTTAATTTGCAAAGAAGCAAAATCCAGTATAATAAATCTGTCTACCACAATCTAAAAAGTAATGGCTTTGGAATTTTGTTTTCCTTTTTTTTTTTTTTTCTTTTCTTTTTTTCCTTTTTTTTCTTTCTTTTATTTTATTTTATTTATTTATTTATTTATTTATTGAGATACAGTCTCTCTCTGTCACCCAGGCTGGAGTGCAGTGGCATGATCTCAGCCCACTGCAACCTTTGCCTTCAGGGTTCAAGCAATTCTCCTTCCTCAGCCTCCCAAGTAACTGGGATTACAGACATGCACCACCACATCCAGTTAATTTTTGTATTTTTATTAGGGACACGGTTTCACTGTCTTGGCCAGGCTGGTTTCGAACTCCTGACCTCAAGTGATCCACCTGCCTCAGGCTCCCAAAGTGTTGGGATTATAGGCATGAGCCACCGAGCCTGGCCTGGAGTTTTGCTTCCTAGAAAAAAAGGATGGAAATAGTAGTGCTTAATAAATTTAAGCCAAGCTAAATTGGTATCTATTCTAACCATAACTGATACTATGAGTTCCTGCTTTTGTGGGCATTTCTAACTGTGGTGTGTCAGTAACATCTCCCATATCAGGGCTGTTGAGCATTAGGAAAGCAGAGGTCGGCTTGGCATGATGCCCCATCAGTGGGGACAAACTTAATGCAGTAGACAACTGGGTGCCTCTGGAGATTTATGAGCAGAACAGAAGAGTGATATGATGAGAATCAGCCTTGGGAAATAGCAGTGGATTAGGGTGGGGGAGACACCAAGCGTTCACAGCCACAGTAATCCAGGCAAGAGGTTAGGGAAGGTTATATGTGGGAAGTCACACCAAAAAAGTTAAAAATGGTTCTCGGGATGGTTACAATTATGCGCAAGTTTTCTTTTCTTTTCTTTTCTTTTCTTTTCTTTTTGGTATTTTTCTGAATATAGTAAATTTTCAACAATAAGCCTTGACTTTTATTATCAAAAAAAGAGAGCCCTTGAGAACAAAGGCAGAGTGCTGTGCGTTAGGAATCTTAAGACTGTACAACAGTTAGGGAGTGAGGGACAACAGAGAGGGAGGCACGTCACAGATGACGCCAAGGAGAAAAGGAAAACAGGTTATCAGTAAAGCAGCAGCAGAGCCGGGTGGAGGAGGAGGGGGTTAGGAGGACATGGAAATGATGATTTCAGTTAGGGGTATGGTAAATCCAAGGCGACTGCAGAATGTCCAAGTGACCACCAGGCTAAAGGTGGAAACACTAGTCCGAAGTCAAAAAGAGGAATGAGGATTAGAGACCGTGCTGGGTGTCATTTCTACACGGCTCCAAGTTAGAAACCAGGGGCTGCCTCGCCAGACATGAAAGACAGTGCAGAAAGCAGAGGGAGAAGGGCAGAGCACAGACACTTTGGGGGGATGCTATTTTTAGTGGGCAAGAGGAGTAAGAGGAGACAGAGAGGAGCTAACAGAGAACCAGAAGAATGCTGTGTCGCCAAAGCTAAGAGCATAGGGTTACCAGAAAGGGATGGATGACAACAAGATTGAATGCTCTAGAGCACTGCTGTCTCACAGAGGAGCCACTAGCCACATGTGTGACTATTTAAATGCAATTAAAATTAAAAATTCAGCTCTTCAGTCACACTTGCCATATTTAAAGCGCTCAATGCCGCATGTGGCTAGTGGCTACCATATTGGGCAGCACAGACTAGAACACAGCCGTCATTGCAGAAAGTTCCATTGGGTGGCACAGCTTTGGAGGCATGGAAGCATGGTCTCAGGTAAGGCTAATGGATTTGGTCATGAGAAGCTCACTGGTGACCTTGAGGACAGCACTTGCAGAGGAGTGGTGGATACTAATGCCGTATTAAACACCCAAGCTCGCACTGGGTCCAGAATACTTATGAAAGAGAAAAGTAGTCTGCTCAGCACCAAGCCCTATGCCCAGCAACCCTGTGGCTGAAGAGCTGCAGCCAATAAAGGGTACCCATGTTGGGGTAACTGTGCCATCCTGTAGTTCCCAGTACTTATATAGGACCTAGCACATAGTAAACTTTCAATATATGTCACCTGAATGAGTAGCTGAGCCATCAGAATCTGTCCAAGAAATGAATGCTTAGCATTCACCTGGCCTGGCCCCACAGTACTGTGGCTCTTCAGCTCTGGTGGTCATTTAAGGAGAGAAAATCACTGCCTTCCTTGGCTTACCCCCACCCTCTCCAAACGACCCACTGTCACATGCTTGCCATGGCTAGGCTGGTCCAATTACACCCATTGTTAATAACAGCACCCCTTAATGGGGGCTACCATTGTGCATGCTCCACACAGCTGTTCTAACCTGCAGTATTTCTTTCTTTAATTCTCATAACAACTCTTTGAAAAAGATTTAAGTACAATCCCTATTTTACAGATGAGGAAATTGAGGCTCAAGGAGATTAACATGCCCAAAGTCATTTAGCTAATAAATGATAGGAACAAGATCCTAATGCAAGCCAGACTCCAAATACCAATGCCCTACCCAAAGTACACTCATTTCATCAGAGTTTGGGTGTTCTAAGATTTAAAATTGTATATGCAGTGGTTGACAAAAACATTAAAAACAAATGTAGCAGAGGAAAAAGTATCAGAAGGGGAAGTGCCAAAATGCTGTTTAGCAGCTGTTATGATTGATGAATTATGTGAGAATTCTTTTTCTTTTTTCTGTGTTCCAAATTAACTTTAATGTACGTGTATCACTTTTATGGCAAAACATAATTCTAATCTCTCCCTGGTTTTTCTGTTATTTTTCCATTTTTAGCCAGTCAAATAATTTAATTTGTGTGCATCACCAATCTCTACTGAACTTCTGTTCTCATCTTAATTAGTGCTCTCTGAGTTCTCAGGAAGATAGGGAAGCTCTACAATAATAACAGTTCTGGACAGGATCGCCCAGATAAATTACCACCTAACCTACCTTCTAAGTAGGTAATGCCAATGGACAAAAATGTCAACTGGTGCCTTTAAAAGCTCTATGGGGCAATATATATTACCTTCTTTCTAGACTTTTTTAAACCTATGTTTAAAACCTAACCTATGTCTTATTTTCAATCACTTGAATTATCCCATAATATATTACCTACTGAACTCCTGTAATCACATAATTTGGGCAAAGCACTCTTTTTTTGAGTGCTCACCAAGATCAAACAATCTAGTAATTAGTAAAAATAGATACTCTATCAATATGTTTGTTTCAATCCAACATCAAATAAGTAGTGACTAAAATTAGATGCCTTGGCCGGACATGGTGGCTCACCATGTGTAATCCCAGCACTTTGGCATGCTGAGGCAGGTGGATCATCTGAGGTCAGGAGTTCGAAACCAGCCTAGCCAACATGGTGAAACCCTGTCTCTACTAAAAATACAAAAATTAGCCGGGCTTAGTGGCACATGCCTATAATCCCAGCTACTCGGGAGGCTGAGGCAGGAGAATTGCTTGAACACAGGAGGCAGAGGTTGCAGTGAGCTGAGATCATGCCATTGCAATCCAGCCTGGGTGACAACAGTGAAACTGTCTCAAAAAACAAATAAAATAAAATAGTAATAAATAATAAAATAAATAAAATAAAACAGAGGCCTTTTCCTAGAAAAAGTATAGGGTTTGGTATGAAGAGGCCCAGGGAGAGGTAGATGTTGAAGAACTTTTCATGAACATATATATCTGATTATTGGGGTACAAAGTTTCAAACAAGGCCCTTTACTACTGATGTATAGCAGAAGCTCGGTCTAGGTCACTCTGCCCACCATGTGATTCTGTTGACTGCTTCTACCCCAAGGAAAAAGGTGCTTCAGAGTCTGTGGAAGATGGACAGTTGCCTTCCTACATCCACGCTGTCTTCTTCCTTAGTAACAGATTCCTAAATTGATGTAGGATAGCAGTGAGTCCAATTAAAAGCACACATTCCCTGATATCCCTTATTACTAGAGCTAGTCAGTGAAATGTAAGCCGAAGTTAATGAGTGGGGCTTCCAGGAAAGCCTTTCACAGAGAACCACGTCATCCAGGAGGGTCTCTTTTTACCTGTTGTCTTTTCTCTTTGTCTTGCCTAGAATTAACACATGATCCCTGGAGCTCTAGCCACCATATTTGATCTTGAGAATGGGTTTTATGCACTAAGATTAAGAGTAGCAGGAAAACAGAACCAGCCTGGACTCCTGATGACATTAGGAAGTCATCATCCCTGCCTTCAACTTCCCACCTCTGGATGTGTTTCAGGTAAGAGAATAAATCTCTACATTTATTTAAAATCACTACAACTGGACTTCTTGGTTAGGTGCATGAAGATGCAATTCCTAACGCACCCAGGTGATTGGGATGTATTATATTAACATTGGCTAACCTGATAACAGAATGTATGGCCTTAAATCTATCTATAAACCTATCACCACAGAAAAAAATGTATAAACTTAAGATAATTTTTTAAGTATTAGGTGTAATGGTCAAAATAAACTAGGACTAATAAAATATAGCTAACATTTATTAAATAGTTATTCCGAGAAATTTGCAAGATATTTTATATACATCACCTCATTTATTACTCAATCTGATGCCATAAGATAAGTATTATTATTCTCATTAGAAGAAACTAAGGCTTGCAGGGGAGGGCAGAGTTATGTTACTTTGCCAGGGTTAAAGATTAAGCTCTTAACCATCTCTTAACCCTTAGCTCTTAGAGCTAACAGCTAGTACATGGCAGAGCCTCTCAGGCAGAACAACACCAAAGCACAAAGTCAGAGCAAATATGGTGTAAATGTAAAATATAAAGGATCTAATCAGAAACCCCAAGTATACTTTGTAAGTTGTGTAAGAGCATTCTGTATAACTCTGTGTAGTAGAATTTTCAAGAAGCAGAAAAATTAAACTCATAGGAAAGGAAGTGTTAAAAAGTTGCCCAAACATCACCAGCAATAAGTCATATAGTATGGCTTCTTATGCACTGGTATTATGCAATGAGAGGGACACAACATCATGCCTGCAGTATTCTCACCAAAATGCACAAACTCAATCTCATTGTGGAAAAATACCAGATAAATCCAAATTGAAAGACATTCTACAAAATAATGGGTTCATGAAAAGTGTCAAAGTTAGAATAATCTTCCTTATATCTAAAAAAAACTTGTTGAAATTTTTATAAGAAATTTACTTAACCTCAATGTAAGGAAAAATTGTCCTCTTCACCATGTTGAGTCTTCCAATTCATGAACAAGGTATGTCTCTCATTAATATAGATCATTTTTTTATTTCTTTCATTAGTGGTTTCATCAGCGTTTTGTAGTTTTCAGCAAAAAACTAGATATTTTTTAGTTTACATTTTTTAAATGTTTCTTTTTTGACTAAATGATATTATACTGTTGATTTTGACATCTACATGTTGATTGCTAGAATATAGAAACACAAGTGATTTTTGTATGTTGAACCTGTATCTTGGGACCTTGCTAAACTCATTAAATAGCTTTAAGGAATTTTTGTAGATTATTTGGGATTCAATACATAGACAGCCATGACATCTGTACAAAACAGCAGATTCTTCTGTTCCAACCTGTATGCTTTTTATTTTCCTTTCTTGCCCTGTTTATCTGGCTAGAACCCCTAGTGGCAAATTGAATGAGTAATGAAGGTGAACATCCTTGCTTAGTTTCTCATATTATGGGAAAAGCATTCAGTCTTTCACCATTAATCGTGATATCAGCTGTAAGGTTTTTGTAGTATTCTTTGTCAACCTAAGCAGGTTCCCCTATATTTCTTGTTTTATTATTTTTTATTTTTTATTTTTAAGATCATGAATGGGTGTTGAACTTTGTTAAAAGCTTGTTCTGTATCTATTGATATGATCATGTGATTTTTTTTTCTTTAACTTCCTTAATGTGATGGATTAAATTGATTGCTTTTCAAATATCCTCAACTAACTTTGCATCCCTGGGATAAACCCCACTTGGTCATAGTGAAAACTTTTTTTTTTAAGTGTCAAAGTCATGAAAGAAGGAAAGACTGAGGAACTATCACATACTGGAGGAGATAAAGGAGACATAACAACTAAATGGCAGTGTGAGATCCTGGATTGGATCCTGGAACAGAAAAAGGACATTAAAGAAGTGGTGGTAAACTTCAAATAGGCCTGTAGTTTAGTTAATAATATTGTGCCAACATTAATTTCCCTGTTTTGATCATTGTACTATGGTTATCTGGTAACATTAGAGTAAGCTTGGTAAAATATGTTCAGTCAAGCCCCAAATAACATTTCAGTCGATGACAAACCACATATATGACAGCAGTCCCATAATGTTATAAAACTGTATTTTTACTATACCTTTTCTATGCTTAGATAGAATCTATGTTTAGATACCCAAATCCTATTGTGCTATAATTGTCTACAGTATTCAGTATGGTAACTTGCTGTACATGTTTATCGCCTACGAGCAACAAGCTATACCGTATAGCATAGGTGTGTAGTAAGCTATATGCCATTTAGGTTTGTATGAAAACCATCTATGGTGTTCATACAATGCTGAACCTGCCTAACCACTCATTTCTCAGAATGTATCTTCATCATTAAGCAACACATAACTGTACATGAAGTCTCTATACAGATTAAGCATCCTACTCCAAAAATGGGAAATCCAAAATGTTCCAAAATTCAAAACTTTTTGAGCACCAACATAACAACATAACACCACATGTGGAAAATTCCACACTTGACTTCATGTGATGGGTCAAAACACAGGCACACGATATACAGATTATTCGGCATCCTTAGGGAAAAAGTTAAATTATCTTTAGGCTATGTGTATAAGGTATATGGAACATAAATGAATTTCATGTTTAGACTTGGGTCCCATCTCCAAGATGTCTCATTTTACATATATATATATATATATATATACACACACACACACACACACACACACACACGTATATATATATATCACACAAAGATTCCAAAATCCAAATAAAAACTTGGAATCTGAAACACTTTAATACCAAGAATTTCAAATAAGTGATTCTCAACTTACATTTTTTGTAAGTTTTTTATGTGTGAAATTATTTCACTATAGAAGAGTTTTTTTAAGTTGTCCAAAAATTACTTCCAGAAAGAAGTTAGGTGCAAATACAGAGTTGAACTTTTTTTTTATTTCAAGGAATATTCCTATGGTATCAAAATTGTTATAGAGCATGGAAAACAATGGAAAGTATCTCAATTAATTCTATAAAGCTAATAAGAACCTGATACTAAAATCTGGCAATGTCATCCCAAAAAAATACTTTTTTTCTTTCTGAGATCAAGTTTCTCTCTTGTTGCCCAGGCTGGAGTGCAGTGGTGAGATCTCAGCTCACTACAGCCTCCACCTCCCAGGTTCAAGCGATTCTCGTGCCTCAGCCTCCCAAGTAGCTGGGATTATAGGCGCACACCACCACGCCCAGCTAATTTTTGTATTTTTAGTAGAGACGGGGTTTCACCATGTTGGCCAGGCAGTCTTGAACTCCTGACCTCAGGTAATCCATCTGCCTCGGCCTCCCAAAGTGCTAGCATTAAAGGCATGAGCCACTGCAGTCCAGCCAAAAAGTGCTCTTGAATCTCACTCATGAATATGGATCCAAAACCCTAAATAAAACACTAAAAACTTAAACTCAACAATATATCTTTTAAAAAATCATCATGACAAAGTACACTTGATTCCAAGAATGCCATGGTGGCCCAATATTTTTAAATTTATTAGGAGAACAGGTCAAATGCATTTGATATTATTCAATATTCATTTCTGAATTTAAAAATCAGACTTGATAAACTAGGAATAAAAGGGTACTTTACCATCTACTTCATGACAGAAGTCAAAATTTAAAGTATAACCCCCGTTATATGATATTATTCTGGAAGTTCTTGCCAATGCAATAAGAAAAGAATAAGAAATAGGATGTTCAACTATCAAAATGGAGGAAAAAACTGTCATTGTTATTTGAAATGATACAAAAACTATTAGAGCAGAGGATTTTAATAAGTAGAATTCTTGCAAAATAAATAAACAAGAACTCATTGCTTCTCTACATAAATATCATTCCAAAATACAATGGGAAAAGATCATGATCATAATAACAACCAAAAAACATAAAATACCTAAGAACAAACACAAGAAAAATGCACAATATAAATGAGAAAACTGCAAAACTTTGCTTATAAACATAAAAAGAAATTCAATTAAATAAAATAAGGTAAAAGTTAGATTATACAGGGTTGACAAGGTTACAAGAAAACAGATAATTACACACTTTGCTGCAAAAGTAAAAATGAACAATATCTATCAAAACCTAAATGGCAGGCAGCATAGTGGTTCATGCTTGTAGTCCCTTTAGACTTTGGGAGGCTGAGGCAGGCAGATCACTTGAGCCCAGGAGTTCAAGCCTAGCCTAGGCAACATGATGAAACCCTGTCTCTAAAGAAAATAAAAGAAATTAACCAGGCTTGGTGGCACATGCCTGTAGTCCCAGCTACTCAGGAGACTGAGGTAGAAGGATCACTTGAGCCCAGGGTGTTGAGGCTACAGTGAACCAAGATCACGCCACTATACTCTAGCCTAGGCAACAGGGTGAGACCCTGTCTCAAAAAAAAAAAAAAAAAAAAAAAAAAAAAAAAAGATTAAAAGCACATAACCTTTGAGCCAGCAATTCTACTTCTAGAAATTTATTTTACAGATAATATATATATATGTACAAATATGTGAGAGAGAGAGTGTGTATATGTGTGTGTGTATACTCAACACAGCACCATTCTTAATAGCAAAAAGCTGGGAACAACATCAATATTGAAAAATAAGACTTATAAAAGATGATTATCAACATTATGAAAGAACATAGAGCCATACCATAAATAGTATGATCAATATATTGAAGAATATTTTTGTAAGACATATATTTATAAAATAGGCAGGATGTACATACTTCTAAAAATTATCAATGTACTTTTGTCTGCGTGGCAGAATTATGATAACTTATTTACTTTCCCGTGCTTTTCTGTGTTTTCTAAATTGTCTACAATACTCATGTATTGTAATTAACAGGGAAAAGTAATAAAGGCTTTATCTGTGGATGAGAGGAATTCTAGTACCTAACATTTGTATTAGGTACTTGCCAGACCTAATGTCTCTAAATTCACATGCACTGCCTCTAAATTCTGTATTTGTAGTTGCCAACTTGCAAAACTCAACATACATGTTTTTCATTTTCACTAGTTTCTACCATTATTTCAATGAACTCAACCCTGCAGCTCGTAGTAAAACTGCATTCTGATCTTGAGTCAAGAAGTGAAACCACCACTCTGCTTGTGTGAAACAGAGAGGAAAAGACCATCATGGCAGCAAGGAGGGCAAAATAGGGTGTTTATCTTGCAAGCCTCAAATCTCCAATTTTATCCGCTACAGGAAGCAGTGGCTACTTTTGTTTCATCAACTTTTCTTTATCTCCATGATAAGTGTGTTTTATTATCTGTATATGCACAATGATGTACTGCTCCAGTAAACCAGGATATCAGAGCAGGAAACCGGGGCTTATGTTTTAAGGTTTAGATCCTGTCCAACTATATCTCATCAGCAAGAACTGGGAAGTGAAGCTCAGTATAAACATGCCATTTGTGATATACACACTTACACTTCCCTTACCACTGCTCCACTCTGAGCAGCCAGCATGCAGCGTTTGAGAACATGTTCTGTAGCCCTGTGCTGTCTGCTTCAGAGAGAGCCCTAACCACATTTGGGGGAGAAATGTCTTGTACCTATTATCTTTATGATCTCCTTAAACACCCTCCATAACAGGAACCCTGCAAACTTCCCCAGATTCATTATAGGGAATTAAATGCTTTCAACTCTATACATTAGTGGCTCACAATTTCTGTATAGGAGAGGTTTAAGGTGCAGTAATCTGAAAGAAAGGGGACTGGGAACAGTGGCTTTCAAATGATTTTTACCTCAATTTGCAATAACAGTTATTTTATTTCACACTGTGGCCCATTGTAAACATAGGTGTAACATGCACATATACACACAAATGTGCAATAATATTACTAAAGTAAAAGCTTTCTAAAACAATACACATGCTAAGTGTGACACACCTTTACCTGTTCAGTAGTGTTATGTTCTAGTCTATTCCATTCTATTAAAAATTCTGCCCAAATCTCATTGAAATTATTCTGTTCATGATACTTTCATGACGATAGCAACATGCAGTTGGAAAAGCACTGGACAAGGGGTCTTTGGGACCTGGATTTATGATCATTTGGAGTGCAGGACTGGGCTACGCTCATACCCAGACAGGAGTCTTGACATCACAGGACTATGGTATCTTTTTGCTCTAATTGAATTGTTAGAGATCAAGCAAATTCAAGAAATTTGAGAAGCTGTAGGAGTGTTCAGAGTCACAAATTTCCAAAATTGCATTTATGGCAATCGCATTTATGGACATATTTCAAATTTTTGAATCTTTCTCACAACCCCCTTGTTTTTTATTTTAACTTTTATTCTAGATACAAGGGGTACATGTGCAGATTTGTTACATGGAAATATTGTGTGATGCTGGGGTTTGGAGTATGTTTCCCATCACCTAAGTAGTGAATGTAAATACCCAACAGCGTTTTCTAACCCATCCCCACCACCCCCAGGAGTCCCCAGTGCCTATTGTTTCCATGTTTATGTCCATGTGTGCTCAATGTTTAGCTCCCACTTATAAGTGAGAACATGCAGTGTTTGGTTTTCTGTTCCCGCTTTAATTTGTTTGGATCATGGCCTCCAGCTCCATTAATGTTGCTGCCAAGGACATGATTCCATTCTTTTATATAGCTGCATAGTATTCCATGGTGTTTATGTACCACATATTATTTATCCAACCCACCATTCATCGGCATCTGATAACCTCTCTTGGAACCTTAGCAGAGGAGGGGAAAGTGGAAGCAGAGTTACCATAGGAAGAGCTGTTGAAGAGTTCAATGTTGAAGAAGGCGTAGTCTCCACTGGTCATGCCATGCCTGTGCGCCGCCAGCATGATGCTCCGGACGGTGTCACTGCTCGCACACATGATCACCACTAGGGGAGGAACAAACAACACACATGAGGCACCCCTTTGCAGAGCACTTTGAGCATGCTGACACCAGTGAGGGACATCTGACAAGGAATGGGATACTTGTATGGTCCTGAAGTATCTCCTCACAATCACTTATAAACTACAAATGGACCATGGAGGAACCTAGCAGACACCTCCATAACCAAGAGATGGAAGCCAACATCACCAACCATGGGAACACACACTCATGGGACACGTGGAATAACACTCTAAGGACCAAAATGTCTAGATGGGCAGTCTACATCTAATCAGAAGGAAGAAAGTCACAAACCCAACTTGGGGGATGGTCTGTAGAAAATCGGCATATGCTCTTTAAAATGGTCAATTTCATGAACAACAAAGACAGGCTGAGGAAACATTCTAGACTGAAAGAGGCTTAAAGGAATAGGCTACTGACTACAGTGTGTGATGCTGGATTGGATTCTGGACCTTTTCTTTTTAAAAAAAAAAAAAAAAAGTTCTTTTTAAAAAAAAACTGCATCAAATAAATCACCAGATTTGCCCAATATAAGATAGTGAAAATTGTCAACTGCTTTTTATACTTAATAGCATAGTAAATGCACTCTCCTGAAAAAGCAAACTTAATGATTTTAGAGAGAACATTAACTTGACAAATCAGAGGATTCAGGGAGTGCTACAAGCTTTCTGCTGTTTGAATTTTAAAACATTATTTTCAGGTTGTCTCAACATACATAAGAAATCATTTGTAAGATTCCAGGTGTCTCTCCCCTGTTCTCTCAGTTTATATCCACACTGTTGGATTCAAGAGGCTTCACACAACTCGAAAGCCTCTCGAACTGGATATTGTTGCCTACCATATAAAGGCTACACAGGCTAGAGTGAAGTAGGGCTTGACCATTACCCAGTCAATTTGACCCCTGTTGATAGACCCAGGTCTCCATGACCAGATCCACTGTGTTTTGCTGCACACATACTGTGCAGAAAGACCTGGAGAGACCTGGGTGCTATAAACCGCATTATCACGATGCATGCCAGCCCTCCAAGATGTGTATGTTCTTTGTAAAAGCATGGGTGCTGAAAGACGTAAAACAAACTTCAGGCTATGCCAAAGCAGCCTTGGCAACCTGCATGGAGGTTGGGCTCTTGTTGATATTTAGTTTACTGCACACGTTAATTCAGTGTTAGATCATGACTCTGACATTTCATACCCCAGAAGGGCTAGGTGTACAGCATAAAAGCTCTAGAGAAAAAGTTTCTAAAACAATACAAAATTCTTAAAGATCTGTAACAATGGGAGTAGGTGTTGTTTCTGCCCTGAAAGTATAGGTATATATTTGGGATAATCAATTCCAAGATGCCTCAGTAAGAAAGTTTTCAAAGAAACTCCTAATTATTTGTTATGACTTAGACCCTTGTTTTACCTCTGATTTGATTCTAGCCTCTTAAATGAACAAAGAGTCAAGGTGTCCCATAACACATTCAACAAGGGACTGAGGCTGGACAAGTTTGAAGAATGTGGATTCCAAGAGTAGATGTCTCCAGGAGGTTCCGGGAAGTTCTGGCTGATTGGCCACCAAGCAGCCCTCATCATTTTTCGAGCAAGTGATCATAGTCCAGGATCTGGCTCTCAATTCCAAGATGCAGAACCTGATTCTGTCAACATATAGAGAGTAGAATCATTGCTTAGGGGCAAGTTTCCAATAACCTAACTCAGATATGTGTAGGTAATCTGAAATGCATACTATTTAAATTCAATGAGGTCCAGGATGGTTATGAATATATTTGTGTCAACATGCCCTATAGCTGGGCATGCTAACTGGAGAGACAAATTATAAGCAGTAGGATGCAAGTAAGGATGAAATCAGAATCAGGGAGGCCAGTAGAGGATTCAGCTGTCAAAGTCACCAGGACTTGATGACCCTAGGCATCCATCTAAGAGATATATCTGGTTCAGGACCAAACAGGCAGGGTCCAAGGACCAGAGGACCAGTTTTCCTAAACTTTGCCTGAAGTTTCCCTAAACACTGGCCTCTGTGGCACCTTTTTTCTATTTTTACATTCCTGGCCCATCTCCTTCTCTCTCTTCCTGCTATGGTTTGGTTGTGTCCCCCAGATTTCATGTGTTGGAAACTTAATGCTCAAAATCATTTGTTGGTGGTATTTGGAGATGGGGCCTTTGGTAGATACTTACGATTAGATAAGGTCATCAGGGTGGGTCCCCTAAGATGGGACTGGCAGTTTAGAAGAAGAGGAAGAGAGACCTGAGTTGGCACAAATTTGCTCTCTTACCATGTGATGCCCTCCATAGTGTTATGACACAGCAAGAAGGCCCTCACAAGATGCTGGCACTATGCTCTTGGACTTCCTAGCTTCTAGAACCATACGCTAAATAAACTTCTTTCTTTATAAATCACCCAGTCTGTGGTATTTTGTCATAGCAACAGAAAACAAACTAATAGACACCCCCCCACCACCAAGTCCTTCTGATGGACACATTCTTTGTTTTGTTTTTGGTTGTTGTTATTTTGTTTGTTTGTTTGGAGACAGACTCTCACTCTGTCACCCAGACTGGAGTGCAGTGACTCAATCTTAGCTTACTGCAACCTCCATCTCCTGGGCTCACGCGATCCTCCCACCTCAGCACCTTCCAAGTAGCTGGGACTACAGGTGCATGTTACCACACCCAGCTAATTTTTGTACTTTTTGTGTAGATAGAGTTCCACCATGTTGGCCAGGCTGGTCTCAAACTCCTGGCCTCAAGTGATCTGCCCATCTTGGGCTTCCCAAAGTACTGAGATAACAGGCACGAGCCATCAGACCCAGCCTACATTCTTTCTGTAAATGTTAGTACCCACTTAGACTGAGCAAGAGAGACATAGAGTGGCACTGTGTCTATCTAAGCAGATTTTGATTATTTTAGATCTTATCCATTTTGTGTTGGCCATGTGATTTAAGACTCAAAAGGAAGCCCTAATTTCCAAGTTCATAGGCAGAGCATTGTCTTTCTTGAATAAACCAAACCCATAATGCACATTATCATCCAGTTTCAGTTCAAACTGGAACAAGCACCTAATGACACTGGCAAAGCAGTCAGAGTACACGATCCTAGATTTTTATGATGCTCCCCAATCTCTTAGGGTTGTCTCACTCATGCCTAATTGAACAGCAAGTATTTTTAGTAACTTGCCTTTATACAATCAAAAGGTTTAGAATAGTTTTAATTAAAATAACTTTCTTTTCCTGCTTATGTTTCATCAATTTATATAATAACTAATTAAATTACATATTTATCATAATAAGCACAACCAGCATCAACGGACTTGGGGACAACTCTTAGAAAATATATGAAGAAGTATGAGAAGTGTGTGGCATACTCAGGAGAACTCTACTAGCTGCCAGCATCTACCAACAAGTGATAAGATTTATAGAGAACAGAGAACATCAGCTAATCCTGCGACCTGCATAAATGGAGGTTAATTAAGGCAGTTTTTGTTGTATCTCAGTATAGTTAAATACATAAATATTAATTTTGGGTCAAATTGTTAAAATTCTAAAAGAGGGGACGACGATGTAACTCTAACTTTATGTATAGACTTTTCCTCATTCTACTCTATTTTATCCTCCTTGCCAAAGAACTTTCAATGTTCCATGCCACCCTCCATCATCTGGTTCCCACAATTACTTCTGTAAATGACTTCTCACTATTGCATCATGTTCTTGCAATCACTCTAAGGACAGCAGAGAGAAATGCAAAGAGGTATCAATTCAGAGCATCAAAAACATTCCAGGTAGTATCCCTGAATCCGGGGAATAGTTATTTCCAAAACCTCAAGTTTTCATTGGGAGAAACCTCTAATGGGTTAACATTTCTCATCTCTCAATGTGCTTTCATTTTCCCTCCCCTCACCCCCAACAAGAGGAAAAGAAGTGAAATGTCTGACTGTTGAGCCTAAAACTGAGTATGCTGGCTCAGTCTTTTCTTCCTTCTTCTTTGGGTTGTGGCTGTTTGCAGAGAGCACACATCATGGGCTTCTTTTGTCACATGGTCAAGAGTTAGCAGGGGAGATTTGCAGCTAAATGGCACTGTCTGTGATTTAGTAGATATTCCTGCCTAATTCTGGGAGGAAGTAATAGCAAGCAGGCCCTTTTGGAAATAGATCTAAATCCATGTTCAACTGGTTTTATCAATAATAGGGATATATTCATATTCTCCATCTGGTTACTGTACCCAACTTCCAGTTAATTCTAAATTTAGAAGGAAAAGAGGGCTATTACTGCATGGAAGCAAAGCAGAGTATGCCATGTCCTACACACTGAAAATATGATACCAAAAATGAAAAACTCAACAGTAACTTAAAAAGTGGCCAAGGAAATATCCAAACAAGATGAATTACAAAAAAAAAAAAAAAAAAAAAAAAAAAAAAAAAAAGGTAGGTGGTAAACAGAAGGTAAGAAAAGTAGAGGATTATTCCAAGAGGTCTAGCATCCAAATTAGAAAAAACCTAGAAAGAGGAAATAGAGAAAATGAAAAGGATACAAGTATCACAGAAATAATTTAAGAAGTATTCCCAGAATTAAAAGAATTAAAAGATATGAGTTTCTGGATAAAAGAGGCCTATTGAGTACACAAGGAAGAGGAGAAGAGTCTAAAAATTTCCAGGAAAGCAAAGCAACGAACAGTAAGTTCAGAATCCAAACTGATTCCAGATTTCTAATAACAATGTTAGAATTTAGAAGACAGTAAAGCAATACTGTCACATTTTGAGGGAAATTATTTCCAACCTAGAATACTATAATTATGTATAAAGGTATAATGAAAATTTTTAGTCACAAAACATCTCAAACTTTCGGCCTTATTCATCCTTTCTCAGAAAGCTCTTGGTAGATGTGCTCCACCAAAACAGAAACATAATCAAAAAAGAGAAACACACAGGGATCTAGCTCTACAGACAGGTGATGGAAGCCCCAGGAGGATGTTGAAGAACCCACAGTGGCCAACTGTGCAAAATATCTACAAAATAACTGGGATGCAAGGCTGGTTCAACATATGCAAATCAATAATGTAATTCATCACATGAACAGAACCAACAACAAAAACCACATGATTATCTCAATAGATACAGAAAAGGCCTTTGACAAAATTCAGCAATGCTTCATGCTAAAAACTCTCAATAAACTAGGTATTGAAGGAATGTATCTCAAAATAATAAGCGCTATTTATGACAAATCCACAACCAATATCATACTGAATGGGCAAAAACTGGAAGCATTCCCTTTGAAAACTGGCACAAGACAAGGATGCCCTCTCTCACCACTCCTATTCAACATAGTGTTGGAAGTTCTGGCCAGGGCAATCAGGCAGGAGAAAGAAATAAAGGGTATTAAATTAGGAAATGAGGAGGTCAAATTGTCCCTGTTTGCAGATGACATGATTGTATATTTAGAAAACCCCATTATCTCAGCCCAAAATCTCCTTAAGCTGATAAGCAACTTCAGCAAAGTGTCACAATACAAAATCAATGTGCAAAAATCACAAGCATTCCTATACACCAACAACAGAGAAACAGAGAGCCAAATCATGAGTGAACTCCCATTCCCAATTGCTACAAAGAGAATAAAATACCTAGGAATCCAACTTACAAGGGATGTGAAGGACCTCTTCAAGGAGAACTACAAACCACTGCTCAACAAAAATAAAATAAAATAAAAGAGGACACAAACAAATGGAATAATATTCTATGCTCATAGATAGGAAGAATCAGTATCATGAAAATGGCCATATTGCCCAAAGTAATTTATAGATTCAATGCCATCCCCATCAAGCTACCAATGACTTTCTTCACAGAATTGGAAAAAACTACTCTAAAGTTCATATGGAATCAAAAAAGAGCCCACATTGCCAAGACAATCCTAAGCAAAAAGAACAAAGCTGGAGGCATCATGCTACCTGACTTCAAACTATACTACAAGGCAACAGCAACCAAAACAGCATGGCACTGGTACCAAAACAGAGATATAGACCAATGGAACAGAACAGAGCCCTCAGAAATAATGTCACACATCTACAGCCATCTGATCTTTGACAAACTTGACAAAAACAAGAAATGGGGGAAGGATTCCCTATTTAATAAATGGTGCTGGGAAAACTGGCTGGCCATCTGTAGAAAGTTGAAACTGGATCCCTTCCTTATACCTTACACAAAAATTAATTCAAGATGGATTAAAGACTTAAATGCTAGACCTAAAACCATAAAAAAAACCCAGAAGAAAATCTAGGCAATACCTTTCAGGACACAGGCATGGGCAAGGACTTCATGACTAAAACACCAAAAGCAATGGCAACAGAAGTCAAAATAGACAAATGGGATCTAATTAAACTAGAGAGCTTCTGCACAGCAAAAGAAACTACCATCAGAGTGAACAGACAACCTACAGAATGGGAGAAAATGTTTGCAATCTCCCCATCTAACAAAGGGCTAATATCCAGAATCTACAAAGAACTCAAACAAATTTACAAGAAAAAAACAAACAATCCCATCAGAAAGTAGGCAAAGGATATGAACAGACACTTCTCAAAGGAAGACATTTATACAGCCAACAGACACATGAAAAAATGTTCATCATCACTGGTCATCAGAGAAATGCAAATCAAAACCACAATGAGATAGCATCTCACGCCAGTTAGAATGGCAATCATTAAAAAGTCAGGAAACAACAGATGCTGGAGAGGATGTGGAGCAACAGGAACACTTTTACACTGTTGGTGGGAGTGTAAATTAGTTCAACGATTGTGGAAGACAGCGTGGTGATTCCTCAAGGATCTAGAACTAGAATTACCATTTGACCCAGCCATCCCATTACTGGGTATATACCCAAAGGATTATAAATCATGCTGGATAAAGACACATGCACACGTATGTTTATTTCAGCGCTATTCACAATAGCAAAGACTTGGAACCAACCCAAATGTCCATCAATGATAGACTGGATTAAGAAAATGTGGCACATATACACCACGGAATACTATGCAGCCACAAAAAAGGCTGAGTTCATGTCCTTTGCAGAGAAATGGATGAAGCTGGAAACCATCATTCTCAGCAAACTGTCACAAGGACAGAAAACCAAACACATGTTCTCACTCATAGGTGGGAATTGAACAATGAGATCACTTGGACACAGGGTGGAGAACATCACACACCAGGGCCTGTTGATGGTTGGGGGACTGGGGGAGGGATAGCATTAGGAGAAATTCCTTATGCAAATGATGACTTGATGGGGTGAAGCAAACCAACATGGCACATGTATACCTATGTATCAAACCTGCACATTGTGCACATGTACCCTAGAACTTAAAGTAGCATAATTTAAAAAAAAAAAACTCAGGAGATTTAAAATAAAGAATTAGAAGATTACTTAATTATAAATCCATAGGAAATTAAACAAATAAACAAAAATGGACTTTTTTAACTCCAAGGAAAATAACTAGGGGAAAAAAGGAAATGGCAACATAAGAGCCTATGTGACTTAACCTTAACTATCGTTTAGAAAGTAATGATAATGCTTATACTGAATACTGGGCTAACTAAAAAGATTGTGTAAGAGATGGGGTCTAGCTACATTGCCCAGGCTGGAATGCAGTGGCTATTCAAATAGTGCAATCCATAGCCTCAAACTCTTGGACTCAAGCAATCCTCCTGTCTCAGCCTACTGAGAAAAATTTTGACACAACCATATTGGAAAGATGACTGGAAAGAAAGCTTGCATGTGTGGTTAACAGGCAATAGAATGATCGAGAAGAGAATTTTCTTCCACTAGGATTCCAAGAGATAAGACCTAAAACTGAAAAAAAAAGTAGCATGTTATTAAGAGATATGAAGGCCAATACCTACAGGAACAGCTAACAAGAATTGAGAGTGAAAAATGGAGAGTAGGAGACAGGAACCTTTTTATCCTCATAAACCTTGTGTAGTTTTCTCACTTTCTATAGCTGTAGAACTAAACTTTGGTAAAAAGTAAATCTAATTTTTTTCAAAAAAGTTTCCCTCTGGTTGTTTCTACACTACATAGCAATGGATATTGTTTGCAAAATGGAGATTGAATCTTTATTTCTGTTGTTCATAAAGCTCCATCTACTCCAAAGGCCTTTAGAATTTCCACACTGCAGCCTACAAAGCTCCTTTTTTCCCTGCTGTGTTAGTTATTTTACACTTATCATGGGTTCCTTCCTTAAAAATGCTGCTGACTGACCACTCGGTCATTTACCCCAGACTAATTCTAAAAATAAATGACTCTTGTATGGATTAAATACTGTTATCTCTATCTCTACCAACTGTATAATGTTATACAGTCATTATGCAGGCCCAGATTAATGACATACTAATAACTAAAAGGATACAACTACAGTTCTTCACATAACAACATTTGCATTAGGATACTTCTAGTTCTGCACCATATAAAGTGCATCGACAAAACAACTGCTGGCTTTTATTGCTTGAAAAAATTATTTCTAAGCCTGTCTTTTTAAAACTAAATTTATTGTTAAGTGTGTGGAATACTGAGGGCAGTAGCTGGCTGTATAAGAAAATCCATTTTAAATAAAGATCATTGTTTTTAAAAATAATATATGTTCAGGTCTGTTTATTTTAGTGGTATTAGCAAAAGACATGACAGGAAAAAAAGATTTTAAATTATTGACTTAGATGGTAAATCCTTAAAATGAAGGAATAATTGACGTCCCTTAGTTTTTCTTTCTATAGTACGCCATGTGAAATTTTAGTCGCATTATTATTTGAGATGCTGGCATGTCAGTGTTTTACTTGTTCAAACATGTGTGATTTGGTTTTAAAGAGAAACTTAAGTCCAAAAAAAAAGTAATGTCAATGTTCTCACCAAAATAGGGAGGAACTCTCCTACTTTAATTCATAATGCTTAATAGGGAATTTTCAAAAGCAAAAATACTGTCAGCTGCATTTTCACACTTGGGTGAGAATATCAGTTTGAAGAGGCCTGATTCTCACCCCACACATTGCTTCACATAGAAGAAAACTCACATAAGGAAACCAGCCAAGTCCAGAGCATCTGCATCTCAGTCCAGGGTTCTTTCCCATGGCATGGCCTCACCCTTGGGGTAAAGGTGATTGTCATCATATATAAAACAATAACTACAATGAAACCGCACATTTATTGAGCACTTTGTATTCGCCTGGCACTGCTCCCACGCATTCCTGGGTTAGCTCCTCTAACCCTCCCAGTTTCCCAAAGACCTGGGTGCTCTGACTACCCCCACTTTACCTAAGGAGCTTGAGGTACAGAGGTTTCATAGCAGTCCAAGATCCCCAGTCGGTGACCGAGCCACAAACTTCACTGCAACCATATACCGAAGCCCTATTTAATACATTAACTTCTTATGGTAAAGTAACTGTGTTATTTCAATGTGTTTGTAAAAGGTCCCCTAAGAGAGCTTTGTTATTAGGCAACTTTCTCTCTTGAGTGTAAGGAATTTCAGGGTGGCAGGGCGAGGACGATTAGAGGAGAAACTTGTGTTTCCTATTTCTAAATATCTGCCAGGTCACTGTTGGAAATCTTTTTTAGAGTAAGAATTGTAAAATACTAATCTTATCACTTGTAAAATATACAGGTCAGTTAAGCAAACTTTCACCACTCAATGCAAACTTGGAGGAAAAAAAAAAAAAAAAAAAAGCAAGGAGACTTCGGAACGTCTATAAGGCTTTTGGAATTAAAAAATAATTCCCAGCAGCCGACTGCAGCCCTAGTCCTCTGAAGCCCGGGGCGCACCAGTCCCCAGGCCCACCAGGGCACTGCCGTCCGCCCAGTCCCAGGCCTCAGCCACTGCTGTGAGGCTGAGGGGCCCGGGCAGCGATCTGCCCTCCTCTGGGCTCACACACGCCCTTGGTTTTGTATCCCAGGCCACGTGCGCCGAGGCAGCCGCTGACATCGGGACCTACAGGGTAGTGGCATTACGGACAAGTCAGCAAACCGCGGATCTCGCCCGTAGGGTGACACACCCCAAGCCCCAGCCCGCCTTGGGAAGTCTCTGACTTTTAGCTCCTAGCCCTCGAAAGCCGAGAACTAAAGAAGCAGGTTCCGGGAACCATAGCAGCCCGGGGCGCAGAATCCCCCATGGAGGCTGCAGAAACCCGGCGACTGCGAGTTGGGAGCTTAGATGTGGGTTCCTTGCCGAGGCGTGGCAAGCCCGCAGCCGTTGGACACACGTGCCCTTTTTCATAATCGGCAAAGCCCGCGCCCCGCCTGCTTGGCTGGCAGGGATTCGGCACAGACAGCCTGGAGTTCGAGAGCTCAAAACTTGGCCAGGCATTCCTACTGTCAAACACCTCTGGCCTCTTTGCTCTAAAGGGTGAGTCCCAGGTGGCCAAGATGGCAAGGCGGTGACTGCAGCGCCAATATTGATGGCTTCTCTGTCCACTCTCACCTGTTCCTGGGGCCCTCGGCCTCAGGTTGCGCTGTCCCCTACGACCAACGCCCAGGTGCCCGGCCATGCCAAATTGTGGACGCGCCCCGCGCCTGGCTCAGCTCCGCTCCCCTTCGGTCTCATTCGCGTGGCACTGGGGTCTCGGGGAGCTTTGCCGGGATTGCACCACTCAGATTCCAGGTGCGTGAGCGCCGAGGGGGAGCAGAGACCGTTTTCCCTCATCGCTGTGCTCCTAATCCCTGACTGGAGGGAGGAGGGATCGCCGCTATGCTGGGATCTCAGCCCGCCTTCCCTCAGATTCTACCCTACAGTAAAATGGGCCACACTGGCGATTACACGTCCGCGTCCACCCGCTCCCCCCAGCCATAGCCACCATCCTTAGCCTCGAGCCCTTTGTTCAGTTTGGGTTTTATTCCAACACCCAAAGACCCATGGAGAAAATTTGGAGGACAGGTGGAAAGAAGATTCAGCTCCCGTTTCTTCTAAAGGTACTCCCGCAAAGCTTAGCTCTGGGCGCATTAGAGACTGCGTTGCAGAACACGCCGGGGGAAGTGAGTGCAGCCAGAATTCAGACACACAGGGGCATTTTTGATGGAAACCACAGAAGTTCGTTTATAAGGGGCTGGAAGGGAAATGAAAGGAATGAGAAGAGTGGTTCAACAAGCCTTTAAAAGAAACCTGGGGTCTGTGGAAACAACAGTCAGGGAAACCTCGAGAGCAGGCCAGCCAAGTGGTGACGCCTGGCTGCGAGGCGTCTGCGGACGCTTCCGCACTAAGTTGGGGTGCAAGCCGGCAAAGGACTGAGGAACAAGTTCTTTCCGTCTCGGATGCTTCAGACCGTGGATGGAGCCAGTCACTGGGAGTGCGCCCCCTAATCGCCAGCCCAGTGCTGGCAAAGTGGAAACCGGGAAGAAAAAGCACCCAAGTGGTTTGACAGCACCTGTTGGACCTGGGCACGCAGGAGCTGCGGGCTCAGACGCCCTCCCCTCCAACCCCTTCACCTCCCTGGGACCCCCTCGACCGCGATGGGCGGTCGTCAAAGGTCGTCGCAGCCACACAGCGCATACCTGAACGAATGCCCGCGCGTACCCGCCCTCAGCGCCGCAAGGGGGAGTGGGGTCTGCAGAGTGGACGGGTGTGCAGGAAGAGCCTCGGAGAGCGGTTGGGTTAGGGCCCGGGGTCCGGGACGCGCCCCTGCTCACCTCTCTCACTGGCCTGGATATTGCGCACGATGTCTTCCAGATCCAAGTCTTTGGTCTCGTCGAAACTGTAGATGGACGTATGCAAACCCTCCTCCTGGAAGACCTCGTGGACCCCCTCGAGGGTGAAGAAGCAGTTCCGCTCCAGCTTGTCGTCGCTGTAGACCAGCGCAGCGCGGCTCCAGTGGTGGTGGCGGAACAGCGCGAGCATCATTTCGCCCATCTTGGCGTAGGCGGGCGCCACGCGCGTGAGGTGAGAGTACTCAGAGTCCTTGTGCTGGAAGCCGGCGGCCAGCGCCCCGGCCGACAGCATGGGCAGGTCCCAATGCGATGCAAGCCGGGCCACTGGCGCTGCTGCATACTCGCACACTGGCCCCAGGATAAGGTCAGGCTTGGTGCCCCGCGCCGCCGCCACGCGGTCTACCAAGCTGAAGAGCGCACGGTTCCCACAGTCCGAGTCCTCGTAAGCCACCTGGAAGCGAGTGCCCGGCGGCAGAAGCCGCCTCCCAGTCCCGTTGCCCTCCACGCTGCGCAGAGCGTACTCGATGGCCGGCCGCACTCGGGTCAGTGAAAACAAGTACGAGTCATCCTGGGGCAGTAACACCAGCACCTCGATCTTCTGCGGCGGCAGCGCCTCTCTCTCCCGGCGTCCGCCGCCTATGCCCGCGCCCCCGCCGCCGCCGCCAGCGCCACCGCCACCAGTGCCGCCTGCCAGCAACGCCCAGCCGAGTAGGACGCACGGGGAGAAAGTGAGCACCAGCAGAGACCGCATCGTGCCTCAAGAAAGCGCTTGCCCTCGCCGCCGACTCGCCCTCTGCCCCCCACCCACCCTTCCTCTTTCCTCCCCACTCTTCTCTCCAAGGTCCCTGCGCCCCCTTGGGCGCTTTAACGAAATAGAATACCCCCTTCAGTAATGCGCCAAAAGATAGAGAGGAAGCGTCCTTCTTTGCAATGTCACTAGTTTTTCTTAAAAAAAGAAAAAAAGAAAAAAGAAAAAGTTCACCGGGTGTAAACCTGTGCGTCTGTACTATACATATATACTTGTATATATTCGCCCTCCCTTTATACATATACTATTTTGCTTAGAGGTGGCTTCTTATTTGGGCGTTGCTAAGGTTGCTTTTGAAAGCGTTTTTGTAAAAGAAAAAAAAAAGTTAGACTTGTCCAAGTGTTTGTAATTGACGATGCATCTCCCTCGCGTTTGATCTCATTGATTCGCGCCGGTTCCTGGATCCATAGCCCGCGTTTAAATAGCGTGGCAGCGGCTGAGCGTGTTACCACACATGGCGCTCCGAGGCCGGGCTTGTATTTCCAGCGGGTAGGGTGGGTAGGGGTGGGAAGAAGTGGGGGCTGGGCTGGGGGAGTCTCTCATTAACATTCTTACATCAGGGCTCCTCCCCGCACCCCTTCCCTACCCATCGCGCCCCTGTCCCTAACCACCACTCCCCGCCGGCCCTCGGCCTTTTCCTTAAAGCTGAAATCGCCCACGTCTGCACCGGCAGGAGCCCCCACCACGCCGCGTGCCTCTGCGATCCCCGCCTCTCCCTTGCCAGCTCCAGCTCCTGGCTTTAAACAAGGAAATGTGCTTTAAAGTAGAGAAATGCGCGCGCGCACGCACACATACACACACACACCGTGCAAAAAAAAAGAAAACAACAACAACAGGACTGGGAGAAAGGGATGGTTCTAGAAATTGTGGTTTCGGTGCAATAATCCTTAGGTGCCGCTTGCTCTCACCTTTCTGGTTGCGGCCACATTCCCTCCCGACGCACCGACGCGGGGCGAGCACCTGACCTTCCTGGTCCCTCGGTGCAAGGTCAGGGAACAAGGACCAAGGTCCCAGTGCAGATGGCTCCATCGCGGACCTGGTGTGCCCGGCTGGCCCGGGCGTCACCCACACCCCGCCTTCCTCAGCCCCGCGCCAGCCCCCTCCCGCTGGGCCACGCAGGTTCGCGCTGGAATCGCAGTGGTGCCGGGGTCACAGTGTCCCAGTTCATGGACCCTCCGTCAGCTCACTGAGAGCAGGAAAGTGAAACTTGTTGCTCCCAAAGGCGAGCGAACGGTTCAACTTCTGGAGGTGTCACAAAGCTTGGAAAGCATCCCCAAAGCGTCCTCGGGGCTTTGTTTGCTAAACCAGGTACCTAAATAAAGGGACTGCCTTTCCCAAAACGTTCCCGGTAGGTCCCCCGGGTACGACACACGCTCCCCCTCCAACCTGAGCGCTCAAAGATCCAACCGCTCCTCATCTGGAGCGCTCCAGGCACTGTGCCGTGGTTCCGCGACGCCAAGAAAAGTTCTGCCTCGGAGACCCAGTCCTTTCACTGGCCACAGCCACAACAGCGGTGGAGACCGGAGGGAAGCGGCTCTGGAGAAGTCTGTGACCAGAGGAGCATCGCGGGAGTCCGCCGTGCGGCTGGGCAGGTCAAAACGGAACTGGACCTTCTTCTGCAAGTCATTTGCAATGTGAACGTGCTACACTAGGAGGGAGAATTCTGACAATTAAGTCCTGCACATTTAAATACATTGAAAATGTGTTAAAATGGTCTTTCATTTAACTAGGCGTCCGTATCCACAAATTTCTTCTAGTCTCAGACCAACGCCCTCTTTCGGCAGAAACTTGCACCCGACTCAACCCCGGTGCGGCAGTCCCAGACCCGGCGTTTTTTACTCCGAGGCCCTAATGCGCTCTGGTTCTCACTTGCGACGGGTAAAAAGGCAAACTGGGGTTTCTGGAGATATGGCAACTTCTGGCGTCAGCGCTCGCCGCCCTTAACAGCACTCTCATCACTCTTTCTGGAAACGTCAATGTGATTATGGGTAATGTTTCAGCTTCTGGGTCATTTAGATTTCAGATTATGCACTGTGATCCTGAAATCTTCCCCGTTAAGTAGGAGCTTCTAATTCCTGCGAGAATTTCCATTTATTTAATTAGCGCCACTAACCAGGAGCAAAAGAGACGTCTGTATAAAATTTAATTCCACAAACAGGTAATCCACACACACTGAAAATTGAGATTTAGTGCTTCACAGCAATTACATCTTTCCTGAATTTGCAGAACGACAGGCATTTATGACAGCATGGATTTAAAAAAAAAAAAAAAAGAACAACAACAACAACAAAACAAGAGCTAAATCATGAATTCCAAGGGTCTTAATGGATTTCAAAACTGGTTGCCAGGAGACATCAAGGAACCAGGGTTTCCTGTTACTCCGCGGTATGCCCTGTGTCTGGGGAACACCAGCCAATGGCGATATGATTCTGCTGTGTGTGGTGTGGGTTTATGCGGAGAGCCTGGGGTTTCAGTGGCACCAGTGTGAACGCCTGTCCCATCCCAGATGCAAACCAACCTCGCCCGCAGTTCAACAGCAGGGCAGTGCACCTAAGTTAGGGGTGAGTGCCCGTAGCCTCTCCGCAGCTTTTGGACAAGAGCTCTCGACTTGCAGTTTGTCACACTTAAGAGCACCAACAAGACCAAGCTGCGGAAGGGAAGAGACCCCAAACCATGCAGCGGAACAAATAAAAAACAAATGCCAGTGTTATGCTTTTGCTGAGGCTCAAAACACCCCTTATGAATTCCAAGGAGCAACAATTAAGATTTTTTTAAAACCTTTTCAAATGGAAAGAGTCACAAGATTATAGGAGGACCCACCAAGTAATGTAAGTGTATGGATTTCAGTGTTATGGGTTTGTTTACTTTCCATCAAATTAGAATTTTTGCAACCAACTAAAAGTTTGTGTAAATATGTAGTTCTAAATCTTCAGGCCAGAAGACTTAAATCACCCAGCCTGACACCCCTTACTCTCTAGATGAATTAAGGCCCAAACAGTATAAATTATATACTTAAATACCTCTTCATCCCCTGAGAATATTTTTAAATTGGATTGGATTCAAAACAAACCATGGACCACCAGTTACATCATGTAAAAGTGTTAGGAACAAAGTTAATTCCTACTCTAAGTAATAACATTCTTTATATCAATTTTTTATATATATAGCTAAGTTTTGAGGCCACTACAGCACAATAAACCCACAAATAACATTTTATAGTAGAATTTTTACAGCACTTTAGTCACAAAAATGAACCAAAATTTTAAAAAAAGGAAAAAATAGAAATAACTCATTTCTTTGACTCGATTTTTAAATATTATTTCTTTCAATTCTGTAAAACACTGAAATGGGGAAAAAATAAGTATTTTTTTTAACATTCAAAAGAGTGGTAACCTTTTTACTAGGTGCTTCCTTTCTGGCTTCAGTTGTTGAATGAAACCAAAGGAAAATTATCGGAAAATGCTACAAAATGAAAGAAAATTAGCCATTTGAAAGAAAGACGATGTTAGCCCTAAACAGGATATTTCCAAAACTAATAGACTTTTTATGAGGTTTAGAAATGTCTTACTTAAGATCCACAAACCATGTTTCGTTGTTTTGTTTGTTTTTTGTTTTTTTTTTTTTTTAAGCTACTACAATAAGGTGGCAAGTTTTCTATAAAGTATTCAACGGTTCGTTTTTCAGCTCTATGAAATGAAATTACTGTCTATATGTTATTTCTCACACCAGAAACGACAGCATTAATATAGGGAAACTAACATGTGATTCTTTGAAGTGTATTAGAAATTCTATCAGAAGTAAGTTTTCTCCACCAACCGTAACAGTCTCTGCAACTCTTCTCCCTTGGCATCCTGGCTGCAACCTCTAAAGTAAGAACCCATCCAGATTTTCAAAGGGCCTTTTCTACCTCGTTGAGCCAGTCCTAAAGTTGTACTCAAGAATACCCCTGTGAAGCCTGTGGCCCACAATAAAATACCTTCTGAGGCCAGAATTGTTGAAAACACACTCCCCCCTAGAGGCAGAAAAGATGAAAGAACATTACAAATAATTCAATAACATTTCTATAATGTAATGAGTGTTGAGATTTCATTCTTTACATACAGTTGCTGTTTTAGAGGGAACTATTCAAGAAGTGGGGAAAAAAATCAATGGATGCCAAAAAATTAAATTAAAACTTTGCCTCTGGGTTCTCACTTTCCTTGGCAGGAACTTCATTAACTTACCCTTTTTCTTCTATTATACAAATCTATTATTTTAATTTTCCAGCACTATAAATAATAGTAATTTTATTTTTTTTCTAATTAAATTTATGATTCAATTTCTTCAGAAGCTGCAGCTAAATGTGACCTTAAGGGGTTCTTTTGAAAACACATAGTTGTTTCTGTATTATAATCCTCTTAGATTTCTATCAACTACAATCTTTTTTTCACTTCTTTGAAGATGTTCTGAGGCAAAGTGACATTTAGAAAGACTTCTGAAAAATATATAGTCTGTGATTTAACCTGAATACTGGCATGAGATTTGCAAGCTATATGAAGAATTCTTATATCATTGATTTATAGACAAGTTACTTTATGTAGATTATTATATTCACAAAAATGAGTGTATGAGGGGACTTCAAAAAGTTCATGTAAAATGGAATTAAAAGATAAAAATTTAAAATATGAACTTTATTTCTTAACATAAGATTCATCAAGTTCAAGACACTCTTCTGAGTGGTGATCTCAACCATGTAGTTTATCCCTAAAAAACCAAGGGTCCTGGAAACTTAACCATGTCAATGTAATCTTTATTAACTGGAAAAAAAAAAAAAAAAAAAAAAAACAATGAGTGCCCTTTACAGATTTGTTTAAGATCTGGAAACAAAGAGAAGTCAGAAGCCAAATCAGGACTATGAGGTAGATATCTAATGATTTCCCATCAAAACTCTCACAGAATCACCTTTGTTTGATGAGAGGAATGAGGAGGAGTATTGTTGTGGTGGGGAAGAAGTCTCTGGTGAAGTTTCCCAGACATTTCTCTGCAAAGTTTTGCCTAACTTTGTCAAAACACTTTCATAATAAACAAAAATTATCATTCTTTGATCCTCCAGAAAGTCAACAAGGAAAATGCCTTAAGCATTCCAAGAAACCGTTGCCATAACCTTGGCTCTTGACCACTTCAACCTCTTGGTAGCTACTGCTTTCATTGTGTTTGTCTTTAGGATCATGTTGGTAAAGCAGTGTTTCATCCCCTGTGTTGAAATGACAACACAGGGACCATTCTTGCATTGATATAAGGAAATAACTGAGACTGGGTAATTTATAAAGAAAAGATGTTTAATTGGCTCATGGTTCTGCAGGATGTACAAGAAGCATGGCACCAGAATCTTCTCAGCTTCCAATGAGGGCCTCAGCAAGCTTACAAGAATGGCAGAAGGCGAATGGGGAGCAGGCACCTCACATGCTGAGAGAGAGTGCAGAGTTGGCAGGGAGGTGCCACACACTTAAACAACCAGATCTCATGAGAATTCACTCACTATTGCCAAGAACAGCACCAAGTCATGAGGAATACTCCCCCATGACCCAAACATCTCCCACCAGGCCCCGCCACTGACACTGAGGATTACAATTCAGCATGAGATTTGGCAGGGACAGTTCTGCAAATAAATGCTTTGGGATCTTTCATTTGTTTAAAATTTCCATTGAAAGTTCTGCTTTTGTCTTCAACTAATCTAGCTGCAACAGTTTTGTCACCCATGGACTGGAATATTTGCTGAACTTTAATTTTTCATCGGAAATGTGTAAGCTGAACCAATTGAGATATCTATGGTGTCGATTATTGTTTCTGCTGTTAATCGCTGGTCTTCCTCGTTGATATGGTTTGGATCTGTGTCCTTGCCCAAATCTCATGTTGAATTATAATCCCCAATATTTAAAAGGGGTTTGGTGGGAGGTGACTGGGTCATGGGGGCAGTTTCTCATCCCCCTTGGTGCTGCCATGGTGATAGAGTTCTCATAAAATCTAATTGTTTAAAAGTGTGTAGCATCTCCCCCTCCACATCCCTCCTCCTCCTGCTCCAGCCATGTAAGACATGCCTCCTTCCCCTTTGCCTTCTGCTGTGATTGTAAGTTTCCTGAGGTCTCCCCAGAAGCTGAGCAGACGGCCATCATCTTGCTTCCTGTATAGCCTGCAGAACTGTGAACCAATCAAACCTCTTTTTTTAATATAAATTACCCAATCTCAGGTATTTCTTTATAGCAGTGTGAGAATGGAGTAATACAGGCATGAACAAGGCTGGTTGGTTGGTTTGTTTTTTCTCAAAACTTGATGTGGATGGTCTGCCACTGTGGGCTTCATTATCAACATCATCTTGTCCCTTCTCACAATGAGTTATCTATTTATACACTTCTGATTTCCTTAAGGCATTGTCCCCACAAGCTTTTTGTAAAGCACCAATTACTTCACCATTTTTCAACCCAAGCTTCACTGTAAATTTAATGTTTCGCCTTCCTTCAATTTCAGCAGAATTCATTTTGCTCTGATAGTGCCTCAAATTGAATCCTATTCAGACGTGTCATAAAAAGTTAGTATAAGTTTGTTAAAAAATAATTTTGAAATCTATGCATAGTTTTTTCATAATACACATATTCCACAAACTTTTTGAAGACCCCTTATATGCACTTTAACTTCATGCATACCAATACTGACTACATTTAATGGACTTATTTAGTTGTACGCTGCCTTCTTCCAAAAAGGATTGAAGAAAGCACACAAATATATAAAATCAAATTTTAGAAAACTTTCCTGCACTGGCTGGGGAATGGGCATTGGGCCATGTGCAAATGCCAGTGCATGTTGCAGAGCCACTGGGTCTTACTCTCTTGTAATAGCCTCAGAAATGATCTCCTCTCCCATCTCAGTTTCCATAACATGGCTCAGATTTGTGATCACACCAAACTGTATTTCCATTTGCAGGAAAATATGTTTGGGTTGGGATCTAGTCTCTAGGGTGGTATACTGTGTTAAGATCATGCATTTAGAAGCCTCATAAACCTGTCTATGCATTATCACCTAACCTGTTTAACCTTCACTTTCTCAATTTTCTCACTTCTAAAATAGAGATATCAATTGGAAGACAGAGCAAGCTAGCTAAATAGAAGCTCCATCAGTTGTCCTCCCCACAGGAACACCAAATTGAACGACTATACACACACACACACACACACACACACACACACACACACACACACAACCAAAAGAACACTTCATAAGAACCAAAAACCAGATGATAAATCACAGTACCTGGTTTTCATTTCGTATCACTGAAATGGGTACTAAAAAGGGTAGGAAAGACAGCCTTGAATTGCCAATGCTACCCTTCCCCCTTTCCCCTTCCCCCATCCTCCAGCAGCAGCCACGTGGTGTGGAGACAGAATCTGTGCACTTGAGAGACAGAGTGCAATGACTGTGGGACTTTGCACTGGGACTCAGTGCTGCCCTTTAACAGCAGAAAGTAACACTGAGCAGAACTCAGCCAGTGCCTATGGAGGGAGCATTTACACTAGCCCTAACCAGAGGGGAATCATCCATCCTAGTGGTTGGAACCTGAGATACAACAAGCCTTGCCACAGTGGGCTAAAGTGCTCTGGGTTCTAGATAAACTTGAAAGGCAGTCTAGGCCACAGGGATTGCAATTTGTGGGCAAGTCCTGGTGCTGTGCTAGGCGTGGAGCCAGTGGACATGGGGGGCACATGACCTAGAGAGACACCAGCCAGGGTGGCCAAAGCAGTGCTTGCACCCCACCGTCTCTCAAACCCAGGCAGTGCAGCTTGCAGCTCCATGAGAGACTCCTTCCTTCCACTTGAGGAGAAGAAATGGAAGAGAAAAGAGGACTGTCTTGCAATTTTGGTACCAGCTCAGCCACAGTAGGATAAGCCATCAAAAGGAGTCCTGAGGCCCCCATTCCAGGCCCTAGCTCCCAGATGACATTTCTAGACATACTCTGAGCAAGGAGGGAACCTGCTGCCTTGAAGGGAAGGACCCAGTCCTGGCAGGATTCATCGCCTGCAGACTAAAGAGCCTTTGGGCCCTGAATAGTCAGCAGTAATAGCCAGGAAGTATTTGCTATGGGCCTTTGGTGAAACCCAGGGCTATGCTGGCTTTAGGTGTGACCCAGGACATTCCCAGCCATGGTAGCTACTGGGGGAGGCTCCTTCTGCCTGAGAAAAGGAAAGGGAATAATAAAGGGGACTATGTCTCCTTAAGTACCAGCTTAAGTACCAACTCAGCCACAGTGGCATAGAACACTAAACGGGCTTTTGGGGTCCCCAATTCCAGGCCTTGGCTCTTGGAAATGGAGACCCCAAGAAGCCATTGGATGGCATTTACGGATATTTCCTGGGCCAGAGGGGAGCCCAGTGCCCTGAAGGGAGACTTCCAGGCCTGGCAGTATTTATGACAAGCTAACTGAAGAGTCCTTGGGCCATAAGTGAACATCAGCAGTAGCCAGGAAGTCACTCATCATAATCCTGAAGTGGTGATGACCACAGAGAGAGATTCCTTTGCTTATGGAAAGGGAAGGGAATAGTGGCACAGAATTTGTCATGTGGCTTGGGTACCAGCTCAGCCACTGTAGACTAGAGAGCCAGGTAGATCCTAAGGTTTCCAACTTTAGGCTCTGGCTCCTGGATGGCATCTCTGAACCCACCTGGGGACAGGGGGAGCTCACCATCCTGAAGAGAAGAACACAAGCCCAGCTGGCTTTTCCACCTGCTAATTGTAGAGCCCTAGGGCCTTGAGTGAACCTAACTGGTAACAAGGCAGTGATTACTACAGACCTTGGGCAATACCCACTGCTGTGCTGGCTTCAGGTCTGACCCAGCACAGTCCCAGTGGTGGTGGCCACCACAGGGGTACTTATGTCAGCCCTCCCCAGCTTCAGGCAGCTCAGCACAGAGAGAGAGAGAGACTCCATTTGTTTGGCAGAAAATAAATGGAAGAAAAGAAGAGTCTCTGTCTGGTAATCCAGAGTACTCTTTCATATCTCATCCAAGACCACCAAGGCAGTACCTCTATAAGTCTGCAAAAGCCACAGCATGACTGAGCTTGGGATACCCCCTAATGCAGATACAGAGGCAGTGACCAAAAACTTAGATTACCATACCCAAGTCCCTTTGAATACCTGGAAAGCCTTCCCAGGAAGGATGTGTATAAACAAGCCCAGACTGCAAAGACGAAATAGAAACCTAACTTTTCAATGCCCAAACACTGACAAACACCCACAAGTATCAAGATCATCTAGGAAAACATGACCTCACCAAATGAACTAAATAAGGCAACAAGGATCAATCCTGGGGAGACAAAGATATGTGATCGTTCAGACAGAGAATTCAAAATAGCTGTTTTGAGGAAGCTCAATTAAATCCAAGATAACACAGGGAAGGAATTCACAGTCCTATAAGATAAATTCAACAAAGAGATTGAAATAATTTAAAAGAATCAAGGAGAAATTCTGGAGTTGAAAATGCAATTGACCTACTGAAAAATGCATCAGAATCTCTTAATAGCAGAAGTGATCATGCAGAAGAAATAATTAGTGAACATGAGGACAGGATATTTGAAAATACATAGTCAGAGGAAACAAAAGAAAAAATAATTTTTAAAAAACAGCCAGCAGACATATGAAAAAATGCTCATCATCACTGACCATCAGACAAATGCAAATCAAAACCACAATGAGATACCATCTCACACCAGTTAGAATGGCAATCATTAAAAAGTCAGGAAACAGATGCTGGAGAGGATGTGGAGAAATAGGAACACTTTTACACTGTTGGTGGGAGTGTAAATTAGTTCAACCATTGTGGAAGACAGTGTAGCAATTCCTCAAGGATACAGAACTAGAAATACCATTTGACCCAGCCATCCCATTACTGGGTATATATCCAAAGGATTATAAATCATGCTACTATAAAGACACATGCACACATATGTTTATTGCGGCACTATTCACAATAGCAAAGACTTGGAACCAACCCAAATGTCCATCAGTGATAGACTGGATTAAGAAAATGTGGCACATATACACCATGGAATACTATACAGCCATAAAAAAGGATGAGTTCATGTCCTTAGCAGGGACATGGATGAACCTGGAAAGCATCATTCTCAGCAACCTATCACAAGGACAGAAAACCAAACACAACATGTTCTCACTCATAGGTGGGAACTGAACAATGAGAACACATGGACACAGGGCGAGGAACATCACACACTGGGGCCTGTTGGGAGGTGCAGGGCTGGGGGAGGGAATAGCATTAGGAGAAATACCTAATGTAAATGATGACTTGATGGGTGCAGCAAACCAACATGGCACATGTATACCTATGTAGCAAACTTGCATGTTGTGCACGTGTACCCTAGAACTTAAAGTATAATTTTAAAAAGAAAAAATAATTTAAAAGAAAACAATGAAGTACATCTACCAAATCTAGAAAATAGCCTTAGAGGGGCAAATTCAAGAGTTATTGGCCTTAAAGAGGAGGTAGAGAGAGTGATGCGGCAGAAAGTTTATTCAAAGGGATAATAACAGAGAACTTTCCTAACCTAGAAAAAGATATCAATATTCAAGTATAAGAAGGTTATATAACACCAACCAGATTTAACCCAAAAAAGAACTTGAGACATTTAATTATGAAACTCCTAATGGTCAAAGATAAAGAAAGGATCCTAAAAGCAGCAAGAGAAAAAGAAACGAATAACATACAATGGAGCTTCAATACATCTGGCAGCAAACTTCTCAGTAGAAACCTTACAGGCCAGGAGAGAGTGGCACAACATATTTAAAGTGTGAAGGAAAAAACTTTTAAACTAGAATAGTATATCTGGTGAAAATATTCTTCAAACATGAAAGAAAATTAAACATTCTCCCAGAAGTACAAAAGCTAAGGATTTTGTCAATACCAGACCTGTCCTACAAGAAATGCTCAAGGGAGTGATTCAATCTGAAAGAAAAGGACATTAATGAGTAATAAGAAACCATCTGAAGGTACAAAACTCACTATTACTGTGTAATAGTAGGTACGCAGAAAAGCACAGAATATTATAACATTGTAATTGTGGTGTGTAAACTACTCATAAATTGAGTAGAATGACAACAACATAAACTAATCAAAAATAATAACTACAAGAGCTTTTCAAGACATACACAATACAAGAAAATATAAATACAAATGACAAAAAATTAAAAAGCAGGAGGATGAAGTTAAAGTGCAGAGTTTTTGCAAACACAGCATGTTCTCACTCATAAGTGGGAGTTGAACAATAAGAACACATGGACACAGGGAGGGGAACAGCACACACTGGAACCAGTCAGGGGTTAGGGGATGAGTGGAGGGACAGCATTAGGACAAATAGCTAATGCACGCAGGGCTTAAAACCTAGATGATGGGTTGATTTGATAGGTGCAGCAAACCACCATGACACACATATACCTATGTAACAAACGTACACATTCTGCACTTGTATCCCGGAACTTAAAGTAAAATAAAATAATAAAAAATACAAAAATGAAGTGCAGAGTTTTTGTTCATTTGCTTTTTGCTTGTCTGTTAGTTTGTTTATGCAATCAGTGTTAAGTTGCCATCAGTCTAAAATAAGTGGGTTATATTATTTGCAAGCATCATAGTAACCTCAAATAAAAAACATACAACACATACATAAAAAATAAAAAAGCAAGAAATTAAAACATACCATCGGAGAAAATCACCCTCACTAAAAGGAAGACAAGAAAGAATGAAACAAGAGAAGACCACAAAAGTAACCAGAAAACTAATAACAAACTGGCAGGACTTAAGTCCTTACTTATCAATAATAACATCAAATGTAAATGGACTAAACTCTCCAATCAAAAGACATAAACTGGCTGAATGGATTTAAAAACACAAGATCCGACCATCTGTTGTGTACAAGAAACACACTTTGCTTACAAAGACACACATAGACTGAAAATAAAGGGATGGAAAAGACATTCCATGCAAATAGAAACTGAAATAGGGCAGGAGTAGCTATACTTAGACAAAACATATTTTAAGATAAAAACTACAAAAAGAGACAAACAAGATCATTATATAATGATAAAAGGGTCAAGTCAGCAAGAGGATGTAACAATTGCAAATATATGCACACAACTCTGGAGAACCCAGATGTATAAAGCAAAGATTACTAGAACTAAAGAGAGAGACAGATCCCAATACAATAATAGGTGGAGACTTCAACATCCCACTTTCAGCCTTTGACAAATCTTCCAGACAGAGTATTAACAACAAAACATTGAACTTAACCTGGACTATAGACCAATGGACCTAACAGATATTTACAGAACATTTCATCCAATGACTGCAAAATATTCGTTCTTCTCCTCAGCACATGAATCATTCTCAAAGAACGACTATATGTTAGGCCACGAAACAAGTCTCTAGAAATTCAAAAAAAATGAAATTATATCAAGTATCTTCACTGACCACAATGGAATAAAACTTGAAATCAAAAGGGGAATTTTGAAAACTATATAAACACACGAAAATTAAACAATATGTTCCTTAATGATCTGTGAGTTAACGAAGAAATTAAGAAGGAAAGTTTAAAATCTCTTGAAATAAAGGATAATGGAACACAACATACCAAAACCTACGGGATACAGTGAAAGCAGTACTAACAGGAAAGTCTATAGCTATAAACCCCTACATAAAGAAAAGTAAAAAAACTTCAATTAAACAACCTAATAATATATCTTAAAGAACTAGAAAAGGAAGAGCAAATCAACCCCAAAATTGGTAGAAGAAAAGAAATAATAAAGATCAGAGCAGAAATAAATGAAACAGAAACAAAGAAAACAATACAAAAGATGAACAAAATGAAAAGTTGGTGTTTTGAAAAGATAAAGAAAATTGACAAACCTTTAGCAAGACTAAAAAAAGAATGAGAATACCTGAATAAATAAAATCAGAGATGAAAAAGGAAACATTACAACCAATACCACAGAGATTCAAAGAATCATTAGAGGCTACTATAAGCAGCCATATGCCAATAAATTGGAAAACCTAGAAGAAATGGATACATTCCTAGACACATACAATCACCAAGATTGAACCATGAAGAAATCCAAAACCTGAACAGACCAATAACAAGTAACAAGATTGAATCCATAATAAAAAGTCTCTCAGCAGAGAAAAGCCCAGAACCAAATGGTTTTGCTGTTGGATTTACCAGACATTTAAAGAAGAACTAATACCAATTCTACTCAAACTACTCCAAAAAATCAAGAAGGAAAGAATACTTCCAAACTCACTCTATGCAGCCAATGTTACCCCGACATCAAACCCAGAAAAAGACATATCAAAAAAAAGAGAAAACTACAGGCCAATATCTCTGATGAACATTGGTGCAAAAATCCTCAATATAAGAATAGCAAACCAAATTCAATAACACATTAAAAGGGTCATTTATTGTAACCAAGTAGGATTTATTCCAGGGAAGCAAGGATGGTTCAACATATGCAAATCAATCAGTGTAATACATCATACCAACAGAATGAAGGACAAAAACCATATGATCATTTCAACTGATGCTGAAAACACATTAAATATAATTCAACATCCCTTCACAATTTAAAAAGCCCTCAAAAATCTGGGTATAGAAGGAACATATGTCAACACAATAAAAACCATACATGACAAACCCGCTGCTAGTATCATGCTGAATAGGGAAAAACTGAAAGCCTTTCCTGTAAGATATGGAACATGACAAGGATGCCCACTGTCACCACTGTTATTCAACATAGTACTGGAAGTCTTAGCCAGAGCCATCAGACAAGAGAAAGAAATAAAGGGCATTCAAACTGGAATGGAAGAAGTCATATTATTCTTGTTTGCAGATGACATGATCTTGTATTTGGAAAAATGTAAAGACTCCACAAAAGATATTATAACTGGTAAATTCCGTAAAGTTACAAGATACAAAATCAACATACAAAAATCAGTAGCATTTCTATATGCCAATAGTGAATAATCTTAAAAAGAAATCAAGGGAGTAATCCCGCTTTCAACAGCTAAAAATAAAATAAAATACCTAGGAATTAACCAATGAAGTGAAAGATTTCTTCAATGAAAACTATAAAACACTGATGAAAGAAATTGAAGCAGACACAACAAAATGGAAAGATATTCCATGTTCATGGATTGGAAGAATCAATATTGTTAAATGCCCATACTACCAAAAACAATCTACATATCCAATATAATCTCTATCAAAATACCAATGACATTCTTCACAGAACTAGAAAAAACAGTTCTAAAATTTATATGGAACCACAAAAGACTCAGAATAGCCAAAGCTATCCTAAGCAAAAAGAAAAAAAAAACTGGAAGAATCACATTACCTGATTTTAAGTTATACTGCAAAGCTATAGTAACCAAAACAGCATGGTACTAGCATAAAAACAGACAGAGACCAATGTAACAGAATAGAGAACCCAGAAACAAATCCAAACATCTACAGTGAACTCATTTTTGAAAAAGAGGACAAGAACATCCATTAGGGAAAGGACAGCATTTTCAATAAATGGTGCTGGGGAAAGTGGATATCCATATGCAGAATAATGAAACTGAAACCCTATCTCTCATTATATACAAAAATCAAATCTAAGACCTCAAACTATGAAACTACTACAAGAAAACATGGGAAACTATCCAGGACATTAGTATGGGCAAAGATTTCTTGAGCAATACCCAACAAGCACAAGCACTAAAGCAAAAAATGAACAAATTAAATCACATCAAGTTGAAAAGCTTCTACATAGCCAAGGAAACAACCAACAAAGTGAAGGCAGCACATAAAACGGGAGAAAAAATTTTCAAACTATCCATCTGACAAGGGATTAATATCTAGAATGTGTAAGGAGCTCAAACAACTCTATAGGAAAATATCTAATTGTGTGATTTTAAAATGGGCAGAAGATCTGAATAGACATTTCTCAAAAGAAGGCATACAAATGGCAAACAACTATGTGAAAAGGTGCTCAACATCATTGATCACCAGAGAAATGCAAATCAAAACTACAATGAGATATCATCTCACCCCAGTTAAAATGGCTTTTACCCAAAAGTCAGACAATAACAAATGCTGGTGAGTAAGTGAAGACAAGGGAACTCTTGTACACCGTTGGTGGGAATGTAAACTAGAATAACCACTATGGAGAACAAGTTGGAGGTTCCTCAAAAACTAAAAATAGAGGGCCGGGCGCAATGGCTCACGCTTGTCATCCCAGCACTTTGGGAGGCCGAGGTGGACGGATCATGAGGTCAGGAGATTCAGACCATTCTGGCCAACACGGTGAAATCCCGTCTCTACTAAAAATATTTTAAAACATTAGCCGGACATGGTGGCGGGCACCTGTAGTCCCAGCTACTGGAGAGGCTGAGGCAGGAGAATGGCCTGAACCCGGGAGGCGGAGCTTGCAGTGAGCCGAGATGGTGCCACTGCACTCCAGCCTGGGCGACAGAGCAAGACTCCATCTTAAAAAAGAAAAGAAAAAGAAAAGAAAACTAAAAATAGAGCTACCATACAATCCAACAACCCCTCTTGGGCATATGCCCAAAAGAAAGGAAATTAGTACATTGAAGATATATCTGCATTCCCATGTTTATTACAGCACTATTCACAATAGCGAAGATTTAGAAGTAATCCAAGTGTCCATCAACAGACTAATGGATAAAGAAAATGTAGTTTATATGCACAGTGGATTACTATTCAGCCATAATAAAGAATGAGATCCTGTTATTTGCAACAATATGGATGGAACTGGAAGCCATTATGTTAAATGAACTAAGCCAGGCACAGAAAGACAAACTTCATATATTCTCACATATTTGTTGGAGCTAAAAATTAAAATAATTGAACTCATGGAGATAGAGAATAGAATGACGATTACCAGAGACTGAGAAGGACAGTGCGGGGAGGGAGGAAATAGGAATGGTTAATGGGGTAAAAAAAATACTTAAATAGAATGAATAAGATATAGTATTTTATAGCACCACAGGGTGGCTACAGTCAACAATAATTTGTCATACATTTTAAAATAAGTAAAGCTGTATAATTGGATTGTGTGTAATAAAACAAAGAGATAAATGCTTGAGGTGATGGATATCCCATTCACCCTGATGTGATTACTACACATTGTATGCCTGTATCAAAATATTTCATATACCCTATAAACATATATACCTACTCTGTAGCTACAAAAATTAAAAATTAGACAAATAAAAATAAATAAAATGCACATATCATCCTGGTGTTGTAACAATAAGATTGAGAAAGAGCAGATGCGAAGTGCTTAGTATACAGTATATTAATAAATGGCAGCTCTTTTTATTACATTCCCTTCAGTGCCTGGTAAAAAGTTTTACACCAAGTAAGTGTTCAATAAATGCTTATGGAATGAGCAAATGAATCCAAAACTCTAGACAATATTGTTATGTTGTAACTTGTTTGGAATTATCTACCACCTGATCACAACAGACCTTACTGCGTAATGTTTGCTTGTTAACAGTGGCTTCCCTGGGGGAACCCTTTAGTAGTCATCTTGATATTGGCCCTGGTATCCCACCTTCAGATATTTCCAAGTAAGCTTGAGACCAGCACTTGTTCAATATTCTTTCTCTTACATAATGGGACAAATAGAACAGAAGTCATGTTTGCTACGCCACAGGTGCCCTTAACAGCTTTCAGTATCCTCCAGAAACTCAGGCTGTCTCCAGCTGGAGAGAACTAGAGGGAGCAAGAGAAGACAGGAAGCCATCAGGGGTGACAAGAAAAGAAAGGGTGAAAATAAAAGTGGCTATGCAAGGGGCAAGACTTTGAGGATGAAGGAGAGCCAGAAACAGATTGTATGAAGGCACAAAGAGGATTGCATTGGGGGGAGTGTATGTAAATTTTGGATCATGGGTGTTATTATAAATAATGAGAGAAGAGTAGAATGTACTAATGTACTCAATACTCAGCTTATAAAAATGTCCGGCCCAGGGCTTAACGCTCTTATTAAACTCAAGAAACCTTTGAAATATCTACAGTATGTCAAGGACCATGGTGCTCTATGGCTTGAACCTTTTGTATCAGACATTCATTCCTTTTGTTTGAGGATGTGATTTGGCCCAAGTTATATTTAAATCTGTGTGATAGCCAATCGTGTTACAACAGGCAAATATGCTATGTTCAAAAGTAACATTATCAGGACAAAAATACACCAAATTTCTTTTTTTTTTTTAATTATACTTTAAGTTCTAGGGTACATGTGCACAACGTGCAAGTTTGATGTTACATATGTATACTTGTGCCATGTTGGTGTGCATCAACTCGTCAGCACCCATCAAATCGTCATTTACATCAGGTATAACTCCCAATGCCATCCGTCCCCCCTACCCCCTCCCCATGATAGGCCCCGGTGTGTGATATTCCCCTTCTTGTGTCCGAGTGATCTCATTGTTCAAGTCCCACCTGTGAGTGAGAACATGCAGTGTTCGGTTTTCTGTTCTTGCGATAGTTTGCTGAGAATGATGGTTTCCAGCTGCATCCGTGTCCCTACAAAGGACACAAACTCACCCTTTTTTATGGCTGCATAGTATTCCATGGTGTATATGTGCCACATTTTCTTAATCCAGTCTGTCACTGATGGACATTTGGGTTGATTCCAAGTCTTTGCTATTGTGAATAGTGCCACAATACACATATGTGTGCATGTGTCTTTATAGCAGCATGATTCATAATCCTTTGGGTATATACCCGGTAATGGGATGGCTGGATCACATGGTATTTCTAGTTCTAGATCCTTGAGGAATCGCCACACTGTTTTCTACAATGGTTGAACCAGTTTACAATCCCACCAACAGTGTAAAAGTGTTCCTATTTCTCCACATCCTCTCCAGCACCTGTTGTTTCCTGACTTTTTCATAATCGCCATTCTAACTGGTGTGAAATGGGATCTCATTGTGGTTTTGATTTGCATTTCTCTGATGTCCAGTGATGGCAAGCATTTTTTCATGTGCCTATTGGCTATATGCATGTCTTCTTTTGAGAAATGTCTATTCGTATCCTTTGCCCACTTTTTGATGGGGTTATTTGGGCTTTTTCTTGTAAATTTGAGTTCTTTGTAGGTTCTGGATATTAGCCCTTTGTCAGATGAGTAGATTGCAAAAATTTTCTCTCCCATTCTGTAGGTTGCCGGTTCACTCTGATGGTAGTTTCTTTTGCTGTGCAGAAGCTCTTTAGTTTAATTAGATCCCATCTGTCAATTTTGGCTTTTGTTGCCATTGCTTTTGGTGTTTTAGACATGAAGTCCTTCCCATGCCTATGTCCTGAATGGTATTACCTAGGTTTTCTTCTAGGGTTTTTATGGTTTTAGGTCTAACATTTAAGTCTCTAATACATCTTGAATTAATTTTCGTATAAGGAGTAAGGAAAGGATCCAGTTTCAGCTTTGTACTTATGGCTAGCCAATTTTCCCAGCACCATTTATTAAATAGGGAATCTTTTCCCTATTTCTTGTTTTTGTCAGGTTTGTCAAAGATCAGATGGCTGTAGATGTGTGGTATTATTTCTGAGGGCTCTATTCTGTTCCATTGGTCTATATCTCTGTTTTGGTACCAGTACCATGCTGTTTTGGTTACTGTAGCCCTGTAGTACAGTTTAAAGTCAGGTAGCGTGATGCCTCCAGCTTTGTTCTTTTGACTTAGGATTGTCTTGGCAATGCGGGCTCTTTTTTGGTTCCATATGAACTTTAAAGCAGTGTTTTCCAATTCTGTGAAGCAAGTCATTGGTAGCTTGACGGGGATGGCATTGAATCTATAAATTACCTTGGGCACTATGGCCATTTTCACGATATTGATTCTTCCTATCCATGAGCATGGTATGTTCTTCCATTTGTTTGTGTCCTCTTTTATTTCACTGAGCAGTGGTTTGTAGTTCTCCTTGAAGAGGTCCTTTACATCCCTTGTAAGTTGGATTCCTAGGTATTTTATTCTCTTTGAAGCTATTGTGAATGGAAGTTCATTCATGATTTGGCTCTCTGTTTGTCTGTTACTGGTGTATAAGAATGCTTGTGATTTTTGCACATTGATTTTGTATCCTGAGACTTTGCTGAAGTTGCTTATCAGATTAAGGAGATTTTGGGCTGAGACAACGGGCTTTTCTAAATGTACAATCATGTCATCTGCAAACAGGGACAATTTGACTTCTTCTTTTCCTAACTGAATACCCTTGATTTCTTTCTCTTGCCTGATTGCCCCAGCCAGAACTTCCAACACTATATTGAATAGGAGTGGTGAGAGAGGGCATCCCTGTCTTGTGCCAGTTTTCAAAGGGAATGCTTCCAGTTTTTGCCCATTCAGTATGATATTGGCTGTGGGTTTGTCATAAATAGCTCTTATTATTTTGAGAAACGTTCCGTCAATACCGAATTTATTGAGAGTTTTTAGCATGAAGGGCTGTTGAATTTTGTCAAAGGCTTCTTCTGTATCTATTGAGATAATCATATGGTTTTTGTCTTTGGTTCTGTTTATATGCTGGATTACGTTTATTGATTTGCATATGTTGAACCACCCTTGCATCCCAGGGATGAAGCCCACTTGATCATGGTGGATAAGCTTTTTGATGTGTTGCTGGTTTCGGTTTGCCAGTATTATACTGAGGATTTTTGCATCGATGTTCATCAGGGATATTGGTCTAAAATTCTCTTTTTTTGTTGTGTCTCTGCCAGGCTTTGGTATCCGGATGATGTTGGCCTCATAAAATGAGTTAGGGAGGATTCCCTCTTTTTCTATTGATTGGAATAGTTTCAGAAGGAATGGTACCAGCTCCTCCTTGTACCTCTGGTAGAACTCAGCTGTGAATCCATCTGGTCTTGGACTTTTTTTGGTTGGTAGGCTATTAATTATTGCCTCAATTTCAGAGCCTGTTATTGATCTATTCAGGGATTCAACTTCTTCCTGGTTTAGTCTTGGAAGAGTGTAAATGTCCAGGAAATTATCCATTTCTTCTATATTTTCTAGTTTATTTGCATAGAGATGTTTACAGTATTCTCTGATGGTAGTTTGTATTTCTGTGGGGTCAGTGGTGATATCCCCTTTATCATTTTTTATTGCATCTATTTGATTCTTCTCCCTTTTCTTCTTTATTAGTCTTGCTAGCAGTCTATCAATTTTGTTGATCTTTTCAAAAAACCAACTCCTGGATTCATTGATTTTTTGGAGGGTTTTTTGTGTCTCTATCTCCTTCAGTTCTGCTGTGATCTTAGTTATTTCTTGCCTTCTGCTAGCTTTTGAATGTGTTTGCTCTTGCTTCTCTAGTTCTTTTAATTGCGATGTTAGAGTGTCAATTTTGGATCTTTCCAGCTTTCTCTTCTGGGCATTTAGTGCTATAAATTTCCCTCTACACACTGCTTTAAATGTGTCCCAGAGATTCTGGTATGTTGTATCTTTGTTCTCATTGGTTTCAAAGAACATCTTTATTTCTGCCTTCATTTCGTTATGTACCCAGTAGTCATTCAGGAGCAGGTTATTCAGTTTCCATGTAGTTGAGCGGTTTTGATTGATTTTCTTAGTCCTGAGTTCTAGTTTGATTGCACTGTGGTCTGAGAGACAGTTTGTTATAGTTTCTGTTCTTGTACATTTGCTGAGGAGTGCTTTAATTCCAACTATGTGGTCAATTTTGGAATAAGTGTGATGTGGTGCTGAATAGAATGTATATTCTGTTGATTTGGGGTGGAGAGTTCGGTAGATGTCTATTAGGTCTGCTTGCTGCAGAGTTCAGTTCAATTCCTGGATATCCTTGTTAACTTTCTGTCTTGTTGATCTGTCTACTGTTGACAGTGGGGTGTTGAAGTCTCCCATTATTATTGTATGGGAGTCTAAGTCTGTTTGTAAGTCTCTCCTTAGAGAATCTGGGTGCTCCTGTATTGGGTGCATATATATTTAGGATAGTTAGCTCTTCCTGTTGAATTCATCCCTTTACCATTATGTAATGGCCTTCTTTGTCTCTTTTGATCTTTGATGGTTTAAAGTCTTTTATCAGAGACTAGGATTGCAACCCCTGCTTTTTTTTATTCTCCATTTGCTTGGTAGATCTTCCTCCATCCCTTCATTTTGAGCCTATGTGTGTCTCTGCGTGTGAGATGGGTCTCCTGAATACAGTAAACTGATGGGTCTTGACTCTTTATCCAATTTGCCAGTCTGTGTCTTTTAATTGGACCATTTAGTCCATTTACATTTAAGGTTAATATTGTTATGTGTGAACTTGATCCTGCCATTATGATATTAACTGGTTGTTTTGCTCGTTAGTTGATGCAGTTTCTTCCTAGCCTCGATGATCTTTACATTTTGGCATGTTCTTGCAATGTCTGGTGCCTGTTGTTCCTTTCCATGTTTAGTGTTTCCTTCAGGGTCTCTTGTAAGGCAGGCCTGGTGGTGACAAAATCTCTAAGCATTTGCTTATCTTTAAAGGATTTTATTTCTCCTTCACTTATGAAACTTAGTTTGGCTGGATATGAAATTCTGGGTTTAAAATTCTTTTCTTTAAGAATGTTGAATATTGGCCCCCACTCTTTTCTGGCTTGTAGAGTTTCTGCCGAGAGATCTGCTGTTAGTCTGATGGGCTTCCCTTTGTGGGTAACCCGACCTTTCTCTCTGGCTGCCCTTAAGATTTTTTCCTTCATTTCAACTTTGGTGAGCCTGGCAATTATGTGTCTTGGAGTTACTCTTCTCGAGGAGTATCTTCATGGCATTCTCTGTATTTCCTGAATTTGAATGTTGGCCTGCCCTACTAGGTTGGGGAAGTTCTCCTGGATGATATCCTGAAGAGTGTTTTCCAACTTGGTTCCATTTTCCCCCTCACTTTCAGGCACCCCAATCAGACGTAGATTTGGTCTTTTTACATAATCCCATACTTCTTGCAAGCTTTGTTCATTTCTTTTTCTTCTTTTTTCTTTAGATTTCTCTTCTCGCTTCATTTCATTCATTTGATCCTCAATTGTTGATACTCTTTCTTCCAGTTGATCGAGTTGGTTACTGAAGCTTGTGCATTTGTCACTTATTTCTTGTGTCATGGTTTTCATCTCTGTCAGTTTGTTTATGGCCTTCTCTGCATTAATTATTCTAGTTATCAATTCTTCCACTCTTTTTTCAAGATTTTTCATTTCTTTGTGCTGGATACGTAATTCCTCCTTTAGCTCTGAGAAGTTTGATGGACTGAAGCCTTCTTCTCTCATCTCGTCAAAGTTATTCTCTGTCCAGCTTTGATCTGTTGCTGGTGATGAGCTGCGTTCCTTTTCAGGGGGAGATGTGCTCGTATTTTTTGAATTTCCAGCTTTTCTGCCCTACTTTTTCCCCATCTTTATGGTTTTATCCTCCTCTGGTCTCTGATGATGGTGAAGTACTGATGGGGTTTTGGTGTGGTTGTCATTCCTGTTTGTTAGTTGTCCTTCTAACAGTCAGGACCCTCAGCTGTAGGTGTGTTGGAGATTGCTTGAGGTCCACTCCAGACCCTGTTTGCCTGGGTATCAGCAGCAGAGGCTGCAGAAGATAGAATATTGCTGAACAGTGAATGTACCTGTCTGATTCTTGCTTTGGAAGCTTCCTCTCAGTGGTGTATTCCACTGTTTGAGGTGTGGGGTGTCGGTCTGCCCCTAGTGGGGGATGTCTCCCAGTTAGGCTACTCAGGGGTCAGGGACCCACTTGAGCAGGTAGTCTGTCCGTTCTCAGGTCTCAACCTCCATGTTGGGAGATCTACTGCTCTCTTCAAAGCTGTCAGACAGAGTCGTTTGCGTCTGCAGAGGTTTCTGCTGCCTTTTGTTGTTGTTGTTGTTGTTGTTGTTATTTTTGTGTAGATGTGCCCTGTCCCCAGAGGTGGAGTCTACAGAGACAGGCAGGCCTACTTGAGCTGCTGTGAGCTCCACCCAGTTCAAATTTCCCAGTGGCTTTGTTTACCTACTTAAGCCTCAGCAATGGCGGGCACCCCTCCCCCAGCCTCGCTGCTGCCTTGCGGTTAGATCACAGACTGCTGTTGCTAGGAATGAGGGACGCTCCGTGGGCATGGGACCCTCCTGGCCAGGTGTGGGATATAATCTCCTGGTGTGCCCGTTTGCTAAGGCCCTTGGTAAAGTGCAGTATTGGGGTGGGAGTTACCCAATTTTCCAGGTGTTGTGTGTCTCAGTTCCCCTGGCTAGGAAAAGGGATTCCCTTCCCCCTCGTGCTTCCCAGGTGAGGTGATGCCTCACCCTGCTTCAGCTCTTGCTGGTTGGGCTGCAGCAGCTGACTAGCACCGATTGTCTGGCACTCCCTAGTGAGATGAACCCAGTACCTCAGCTGAAAATGCAGAAATCACCTGTCTTCTGTGTCACTGGCACTGGGAGCTGGAGACTGGAGCTGTTCCTTTTCAGCCATCTTGCTCCCAACATTCTTAGAGAAAAGAATTTTAAACCCAGAATTTCATATCCAGCCAAACTAAGCTTCATAAGTGAAGGAGAACTAAATCCTTTATAGACAAACAAATGCTAAGAGATTTTGTCACCACCAGGCCTGCCCTACAAGAGATCCTGAAGGAAGTACTAAACATGGAAAGGAACAACCGGTACCAGCCATTGCAAAAACATGCCAAAATGTAAAGATCATCAATGCTAGGAATAAACTGCATCAACTAATGAGCAAAATAACCAGCTAATATCACAGTGACAGGATCAAGTTCACACATAACAATATTAACCTTAAATGTAAATGGACTAAATGGTCCAATTAAAAGACACAGACTGGCAAATTGGATAAAGAGTCAAGACCCATCAGTTTACTGTATTCAGGAGACCCATCTCACACGCAGAGACACACATAGGCTCAAAATGAAGGGATGGAGGAAGATCTACCAAGCAAATGGAGAACAAAAAAAAAGCAGGGGTTGCAATCCTAGTCTCTGATAAAAGACTTTAAACCATCAAAGATCAAAAGAGACAAAGAAGGCCATTACATAATGGTAAAGGGATGAATTCAACAGGAAGAGCTAACTATCCTAAATATATATGCACCCAATACAGGAGCACCCAGATTCATAAAGCAAGTCCTTAGAGACTTACAAAAAGACTTAGGCTCCCATACAATAATAATGGGAGACTTCAACACCCCACTGTCAACAGTAGACAGATCAACGAGACAGAAGGTTAACAAGGATATCCAGGAATTGAACTCATCTCTGCAGCAAGCAGACCTAATAGACATCTATAGAACTCTCCACCCCAAATCAACAGAATATACATTCTATTCAGCACCACATCACACTTATTCCAAAATTGACCACATAGTTGGAATTAAAGCACTCCTCAGCAAATGTACAAGAACAGAAACTATAACAAACTGTCTCTCAGACCACAGTGCAATCAAACTAGAACTCAGGACTAAGAAAATCAATCAAAACCGCTCAACTACATGGAAACTGAATAACCTGCTCCTGAATGACTACTGGGTACATAACGAAATGAAGGCAGAAATAAAGATGTTCTTTGAAACCAATGAGAACAAAGATACAACATACCAGAATCTCTGGGACACATTTAAAGCAGTGTGTAGAGGGAAATTTATAGCACTAAATGCCCAGAAGAGAAAGCTGGAAAGATCCAAAATTGACACTCTAACATCGCAATTAAAAGAACTAGAGAAGCAAGAGCAAACACATTCAAAAGCTAGCAGAAGGCAAGAAATAACTAAGATCACAGCAGAACTGAAGGAGATAGAGACACAAAAAACCCTCCAAAAAATCAATGAATCCAGGAGTTGGTTTTTTGAAAAGATCAACAAAATTGATAGACTGCTAGCAAGACTAATAAAGAAGAAAAGGGAGAAGAATCAAATAGATGCAATAAAAAATGATAAAGGGGATATCACCACTGACCCCACAGAAATACAAACTACCATCAAAGAATACTATAAACACCTCTATGCAAATAAACTAGAAAGCCTGGAAGAAATGGATAATTTCCCGGACATTTACACTCTTCCAAGACTAAACCAGGAAGAAGTTGAATCCCTGAATAGATCAATAACAGGCTCTGAAATTGAGGCAATAATTAATAGCCTACCAACCAAAAAAAGTCCAAGACCAGATGGATTCACAGCTGAATTCTACCAGAGGTACAAGGAGGAGCTGGTACCATTCCTTCTGAAACTATTCCAATCAATAGAAAAAGAGGGAATCCTCCCTAACTCATTTTATGAGGCCAACATCATCCGGATACCAAAGCCTGGCAGAGACACAACAAAAAAAGAGAATTTTAGACCAATATCCCTGATGAACATCGATGCAACAATCCTCAGTATAATACTGGCAAACCGAAACCAGCAACACATCAAAAAGCTTATCCACCATGATCAAGTGGGCTTCATCCCTGGGATGCAAGGGTGGTTCAACATATGCAAATCAATAAACGTAATCCAGCATATAAACAGAACCAAAGACAAAAACCATATGATTATCTCAATAGATACAGAAGAAGCCTTTGACAAAATTCAACAGCCCTTCATGCTAAAAACTCTCAATAAATTCGGTATTGACGGAACGTTTCTCAAAATAATAAGAGCTATTTATGACAAACCCACAGCCAATATCATACTGAATGGGCAAAAACTGGAAGCATTCCCTTTGAAAACTGGCACAAGACAGGGATGCCCTCTCTCACCACTCCTATTCAATATAGTGTTGGAAGTTCTGGCTGGGGCAATCAGGCAAGAGAAAGAAATCAAGGGTATTCAGTTAGGAAAAGAAGAAGTCAAATTGTCCCTGTTTGCAGATGACATGATTGTACATTTAGAAAAGCCCGTTGTCTCAGCCCAAAATCTCCTTAATCTGATAAGCAACTTCAGCAAAGTCTCAGGATACAAAATCAATGTGCAAAAATCACAAGCATTCTTATACACCAGTAACAGACAAACAGAGAGCCAAATCATGAATGAACTTCCATTCACAATAGCTTCAAAGAGAATAAAATACCTAGGAATCCAACTTACAAGGGATGTAAAGGACCTCTTCAAGGAGAACTACAAACCACTGCTCAGTGAAATAAAAGAGGACACAAACAAATGGAAGAACATACCATGCTCATGGATAGGAAGAATCAATATCGTGAAAATGGCCATAGTGCCCAAGGTAATTTATAGATTCAATGCCATCCCCGTCAAGCTACCAATGACTTGCTTCACAGAATTGGAAAACACTGCTTTAAAGTTCATATGGAACCAAAAAAGAGCCCGCATTGCCAAGACAATCCTAAGTCAAAAGAACAAAGCTGGAGGCATCACGCTACCTGACTTTAAACTGTACTACAGGGCTACAGTAACCAAAACAGCATGGTACTGGTACCAAAACAGAGATATAGACCAATGGAACAGAATAGAGCCCTCAGAAATAATACCACACATCTACAGCCATCTGATCTTTGACAAACCTGACAAAAACAAGAAATAGGGAAAAGATTCCCTATTTAATAAATGGTGCTGGGAAAATTGGCTAGCCATAAGTACAAAGCTGAAACTGGATCCTTTCCTTACTCCTTATACGAAAATTAATTCAAGATGTATTAGAGACTTAAATGTTAGACCTAAAACCATAAAAACCCTAGAAGAAAACCTAGGTAATACCATTCAGGACATAGGCATGGGAAGGACTTCATGTCTAAAACACCAAAAGCAATGGCAACAAAAGCCAAAATTGACAGATGGGATCTAATTAAACTAAAGAGCTTCTGCACAGCAAAAGAAACTACCATCAGAGTGAACCGGCAACCTACAGAATGGGAGAGAAAATTTTTGCAATCTACTCATCTGACAAAGGGCTAATATCCAGAACCTACAAAGAACTCAAATTTACAAGAAAAAGCCCAAATAACCCCATCAAAAAGTGGGCAAAGGATACGAATAGACATTTCTCAAAAGAAGACATGCATATAGCCAATAGGCACATGAAAAAATGCTTGCCATCACTGGACATCAGAGAAATGCAAATCAAAACCACAATGAGATCCCATTTCACACCAGTTAGAATGGCGATTATGAAAAAGTCAGGAAACAACAGGTGCTGGAGAGGATGTGGAGAAATAGGAACACTTTTACACTGTTGGTGGGATTGTAAACTGGTTCAACCATTGTAGAAAACAGTGTGGCGATTCCTCAAGGATCTAGAACTAGAAATACCATGTGATCCAGCCATCCCATTACCGGGTATATACCCAAAGGATTATGAATCATGCTGCTATAAAGACACATGCACACATATGTGTATTGTGGCACTATTCACAATAGCAAAGACTTGGAATCAACCCAAATGTCCATCAGTGACAGACTGGATTAAGAAAATGTGGCACATATACACCATGGAATACTATGCAGCCATAAAAAAGGGTGAGTTTGTGTCCTTTGTAGGGACACGGATGCAGCTGGAAACCATCATTCTCAGCAAACTATCGCAAGAACAGAAAACCGAACACTGCATGTTCTCACTCACAGGTGGGAACTGAACAATGAGATCACTTGGACTCGGGAAGGGGAACATCACACACCGGGGCCTATCATGGGGAGGGGGGAGGAGGGAGGGATTGCCCTGGGAGTTATACCTGATGTAAATTACGATTTGATGGGTGCTGACGAGTTGATGGTTACATCACACCAACATGGTACAAGTATACATATGTAACAAACCTGCACGTTATGCACATGTACCCTAGAACTTAAAGTACAATAATAATAATTAAAAAAGAAAGAAAAAGAAAAAAAAAAAAGGATGTTAAATATTGGCCCCCACTCTCTTCTGGCTTGTAGAGTTTCTGCCGAGAGATCTGCTGTTAGTCTGTTGAGCTTCCCTTTGTGGGTAACCTGACCTTTCTCTCTGGCTGCCCTTAACATTTTCTCCTTCATTTCAACTTTGGTGAATCTGACAATTATGTGCCTTGGAGTTGCTCTTCTCAAGGAGTATCTTTGCAGCGTTCTTTGTATTTCCTGAATTTGAATGCTGGCCTGGCTTACTAGGTTAGGGAAGTTCTCCTGGATGATATCCTGAAGAGTGTTTTCCAACTTGGTTCCATTTTCCCCCTCACTTTCAGGCACACCAATCAGACATAGATTTGGTCTTTTCACATAGTCCCATATTTCTTGGAGGCTTTGTTCGTTTCTTTTCCTTTTTTTTCTCTAGACTTCTCTTCTCGCTTCATTTCATTCATTTGATCTTCAATCATTGATACTCTTTCAGTTGATCGAGTCGGTTACTGAAGCTTGTGCATTTGTCATGTATTTCTCGTGTCATGGTTTTCATCTCTGTCATTTTGTTTATGGCCTTCTCTGCATTGATTATTCTAGTTATCCATTCTCCGATTCTTTTTTCAAGATTTTTTGTTTCTTTGTGCTGGGTACATAGTTCCTCCTTTAGCTCTGAGAAGTTTGATCAACTGAAGCCTTCTTCTCTACTCATCAAAGTCATTCTCTGTCCAGCTTTGATCCATTGCTGGCGATGAGCTGCATTCCTTTGGAGGGGAAGATGCGCTCTGATTTTTTGAATTTCCAGCTTTTCTGCCCTACTTTTTCCCCATTTTTGTGGTTTTATCTGCCTTTGGTCTTTGATGCTGGTGATGTACTGATGGGGTTTTGGTGTGGTTGTCATTCCTGTTTGTTAATTTTCCTTCTAACAGTCAGGACCCTCAGCTGTAGGTCTGTTGGAATTTGCTTGAGGTTCACTCCAGACCCTGTTTGCCTGGGTATCAGCAGCAGAGGCTGCAGAAGATAGAATATTGGTGAACAGCGAGTGCTGCTGTCTGATTCTTGCTCTGGAAGCTTAGTCTCATGGGTGTACCCTGCCATGTGAGGTGTGAGGTGTCAGTCTGCACCTAGTGAGCGATGTCCCCCAGTTAGGCTACTCAGGGGTCAGGGACCCACTTGAGCAGGCAGTCTGTCCATTCTCAGATCTCAACCTCTGTGCTGGGAGATTCACTGCTCTCTTCAAAGCTGTCAGACAGGGTCATTAACATCTGCAGAGGTTGCTGTTGCTTTTTGTTTAGCTATGCCCTGTCCCAGAAGTGGAGTCTACAGTGACAGGCAGGCCTCCTTGAGCCGCAGTGGGCTCCACCCAGTTCGAGCTTCCCAGCCGCTTTGTTTACCATTTAAGTCTCAGCAATGGTGGGCGCCCCTCCCCAAGCCTAGCTGCTGCCTTGCAGTTAGATCTCAGACTGCTGTGCTAGCAATGAGGGAGGCTCTGTGGGCGTTGGACCCTCCCGGCCAGGTGTGGGATATAATCTCCTGGTGTGCCATTTGCTAAGACCCTTGGTAAAGCACAGTATTAGGGTGGGAGTTACCTGAATTTCCAGGTGTTGTGTGTCTCAGTTTCTAAAGGGATTACCTTCCTCCTTGCACTTCCAAGGTGAGGCGATGCCTCGCCCTGCTTCAGCTCTCGCTGGTCGGGCTGTACCAGTTGACCAGCACCGATTGTCCGGCACTCTCCAGTGAGATGAACCTGGTACCTCAGTTGAAAATGAAGAAATCACCCATCTTCTGTGTCGCTCGCGCTGGGAGTTGGAGGCTGGAGCTGTTCCTATTCGGCCATCTTGCTCCAGAATTCAAATATACCAAATTTCAAAACCACCTTGGAAAAATCATTTTTCTGATCATGTTACATCACAATATTAAACATTTTCTACTCTAAATTAGTCAGCCTTAAGCCATTAAAATATAAGCTCCATAAGGGCTGGGATTTTCTCTTCAATCCTGCATTCCCTGCCTGAAGAACAATATGTGATCACTTAAAATTTTATTTTACCAATGATAAATCCAAAGAATGCAAAGATTACAGAATTTATAAGAATTTAAAGAAGTTAAAGAAACAGAATTTACAAGAGAAAGAATGAAACAAAAAAAGGAAAAAATAGATAATTCAAACTGAAATTAGCTCATTTATATACAAATTTATTTGTGTATATTTCTAAAATCATAATTTTCAGAACATTCCAATATGATAATGTTGTATTTCTGATTATACAAACAATATAAGAGCTCAAAGATCCCTTTTTATTTTTTTGAGACAGGGTCTCACTCTATTGCCCAGGCTGGAGTGCAGTGGCACAGTCACGGCTCACTGCAGCCTCAACCTCCCAGGATCAAGGATCAAGGGATTCTCCTGTCTCAACCTCCTGAGTAGATGTGACTACAGGCACATGCCACCATGCCTGGCTAATTTTATTTTTTTGTAGAGACAGGGGTCTCACTATGTGGCCCAGGTGGGTCTCAAACTTCTGGGCTCAACTGATCATCCCACCTTGGCCTTCCAAAGTGCTAGGATTGCCGACATGAGCCACCACCCCCAGTCCATACTTAATTCTTGATTATTTCCTTGCTAATGAGAAAAATGCAATATCCTAAAAAAGAATCAGTGCATTATCTTTTATTACGCTAGGAACAGAAATTAAAGACAATGAGGGAGATTTCTATCACCATGACGTGCAATGTTGTGAGATACAATTTTTTGTTTCTTTCCAGCAAGTACATTCCAGTTGGTATTACATCTTGGATAACTGATGCATGAGACTAAAATAGAATAGAATGCCATAAGGAAAACATCAGGAAAATTCTTGACATTTGTCCTCTCATATTTTTGGTAATCATATTGTAACATCAAATTCTGCCCTCACATTAGTGGAGAAGTTTATTTCATCAAGCTGACATTGTTCCTATTCAGTTATTGGTAACTCCTTTCACTTTAAATATTCTTCTTTATTCCTCATCTATCCCACAAAAGTATTCTTTTGTCAGCCTTTTTATTCTTTTTCCTTTATGAACTAACTGTCTGGGAGAAATAGTAAGGCTATTTTAACCTGAATCCTGTTGTTTTGCAAGCTCTTGGTTGTCTTGAGTTATGACATGGAAATGACTTTCCACTTGGGTAATTTCTCATGTCTAAGTGTATATAAATGTACACATTTTCCCCATTTGCAAGTCATTCATGTACTAGTGAATCACTTCGGGTTCTTTTTTAACCTCAGTTTTAATTAGCCATATCCTCAATTCTTGGCACACTCTCATTTCCAATCTGCAAGGTTCTTGCCTTATTTTAATTTGCCCCTTCATTGCTCTCTTCACATTCCTTTCATTCCATAGGATTCTTCTTAATGTGTTTAATATATGCTGCAAATAGATCTGTTTTCCTGAAAAAGAGTGCTTCTTGTGTATTCATGTATTATTCCAACATAGAAATTGTATTGTGCTACTTCTTATTTTTGCAGAGAATAGCATGAACAGATCTTAACAATAGTAAGTGTAAAATCTACATCATTACTTTTGCATGCTGCCTAATATACTACCATGTTTTACTTATTCCTTCTCCTCGCTCTTGACACCCATGCTAATTGCCTGTTACTAGAAGCTGCTCTGATGAAGCTCTTCATCGGTGTCCCCTTATAGACTTACATGAGCATTTTCCTGGGATACATGTTTCTAGCTCAAAGGTATACGTGTTTTATTTTACTTAGTACAGCCAGATTACTCTGCAAAATGGCAGCATCAGCTTACATTCTCACCAGCTCTACAAGGAGGTTTCCTTCAGTACAGATTCAATATGTTTCTAACACCTTTCAGGTGTGTCTTCATTCCCAAAGAGAAAAGCTGAACCAGTTTCCTGAGATCTTTCCTAACTTCAGAGTCTGTCTTCTGGATGAAACGAGAGTTTGAACATAAGTTTTGGATCTGATCTTTAATTGTCCTGAATTAGGTCACCCACCTCTTCTGGTCCAAACATTGTGGTCAAAGGAATTGCATGTGATACATTGAATAATTGATTTCCCTAAGTAAAATCCCAGTATTGTGCCGAAAATAGAAGAAATGGATGCATAATTTCCAAAAACAAGGACTCACTTAATGTTCAAAAACAAGTAAACAAGTGCTCGCTTAAACCACAACTTTGTAGGTAGGGGTATGACCAACACATAACCCTTACCCAAGCCATAACTTCTCTGAACAATAACCAGGATGTCTCAGTTTTCTATTTCTGCATAGCAAACCACCCCAAATCTTACTATCTTAAAACAGCAACCATTTATTTACTTAGGATTCTGCAGGTAACTTCAGCAGGGCAGTTCTTCTAGTGTCTTCTCTAAGACAGCTCACATGGCTACAGTGAGGTGTCTCACTGCCTATCAAAAAGGCATTAAAATATCTGCTCATCTGGCAGGTTATCTGGAGCAAGAAGGTCCAAGAGAGCCTCACTCACATGTCTGGAGAATAGCTGGGGCGGTGGGCTGGAACATTTCGGTTCTCATCCATGAAGCCTCTCCAACAGGGTAGCTTGCATTTCTTTTTTTTTTTTTTTTTTTTTTTTTTTTGAGACGGAGTCTCGCTCTGTCACCCAGGCTGTAGTGCAGTGGCCGGGTCTCAGCTCACTGCAAGCTCCGCCTCCTGGGTTCACACCATTCTCCTGCCTCAGCCTCCCGAGTAGCTGGGACTACAGGCGCCCGCCACCTCGCCCGGCTAGTTTTTTGTATTTTTAGTAGAGACGGGGTTTCACCATGTTAGCCAGGATGGTCTCGATCTCCTGACCTTGTGATCCGCCCGTCTCGGCCTCCCACCGCGCCCGGCCTGCATTTCTTACATAGTGGTGTGCAGTGTTCCAAGAAGGGAAGCCTCAGTGCACAAGTGCTCATCAACCCTTTGGCATGACATTTGCTGATGTTCCACTGCCACAGCATGTCATATGGCCTAGACCAGAGTCAATATGGGAAGACACTACACAAGGGTGTGAGAACCAGGAACGTGATTTACGGGGAGCCATCAAAATAACAATTCTACCATGCTCAAGGATAGTTGGTGAGTTTCACTAAGAGTTCCCTAGGAAAAAGTATAACTTCCAGTCCAACAACTGAAGCCAAGGACAAGCCCAGAAAAACATCTGGCTCCTCTGGCTTAAGCCAGCCCATGGTACATGGAGGGAGAACCAAGGTAATGGTTCTAGGATGACGCCTGTACATGGAGACTGGAGAGAAGCTCAAAGAACAGACAAAATACAAGCAATGGGGCTATGAGCTTTTGCCAGCTTTTGGAGCTGGAGGACATCTACCGAGCTGGGCTTCTGAGCCATGGAAGCCATCTGCAGAAGAGACGCCTAATTGCCCATCCAACATCCATTCTCCCCTTTGTCCTTAATTAACAGAACTCTATTTTATTCAGGGAAACAATCTGCTCTGCTTAAAAACTATACTGATCAGCCTCTCTTGAAACTAAGGGAGGGAGGGGGAGAGGGCAGGAAGGAGGGATAAGGAAATAGAAAAAGGATGACAAAAGCTTTCCACTAATCACCTGCCCCGAAAAAGGCATTAAAATAATTCTAATTCTTATTTTCTGTCACCATGATTTTCTTTCTTTTATTATTATTATACTTTATGTTCTAGGTTACATGTGCACGACGTGCAGGCTTGTTACATATGTATACATGTGCCATGTTGGTGTGTTGCACACATTAACTCGTCATTTACATTAGGTATATTTCCTAATGCTATCCCTATCCCCTCCCCCTATGCCACAACAGGCCCCAGTGTGTGATGTTCCCCTTCCTGTGTCCAAGTGATCTCATTGTTCAATTCCCACCTATGAGTGAGAATATGCAGTGTTTGGTTTTCTGTTCTTGCAATAGTTTGCTGAGAATGATGGTTTCCAGCTGCATCCGTGTCCCTACAAAGGATATGAGCTCATCCTTTTTTATGGCTGCATACTATTCCATGGTGTATATGTGCCACATTTTCTTAATCCAGTCTGTCACTGATGGACATTTGGGTTGATTCCAAGTCTTTGCTATTGTGAATAGTGCCACAATACACATATGTATGCATGTGTCTTTATAGCAGCATGATTTATAATCCTTTGGGTATATACCCGGTAATGGGATGGCTGGGTCAAATGGTATTTCTGTTCTAGATCCTTGAGGAATCGCCACACTGTCTTCCACAATCGTTGAACTAGTTTACATTCCCACCAACAGTGTAAAAGTGTTCCTATTTCTCCACATCCTCTCCAGCACCTGTTGTTTCCTGACTTTTTAATGATCACCATTCTAACTGGTGTGAGATGGTATCTCATTGTGGTTTTGATTTGCATTTATCTGATGGTGAGTGATGACATTTTTTCATGTGTCTGTTGGCTGAATAAATGTCTTCTTTTGAGAAGTATCTATTCATATCCTTTGCCCACTTTTTGATGGGGTTGTTTGTTTTTTTCTTGTAAATTTGTTTGAGTTCTTTGTAGGTTCTGGATATTAGCCCTTTGTCAGATGAGTAGATTGCAAAAATTTTCTCTCCCATTCTGTAGGTTGCCTGTTCACTCTGATGGTAGTTTCTTTTGCTGTGCAGAAGCTCTTTAGTTTAATTAGATCCCATCTGTCAATTTTGGCTTTTGTTGCCATTGCTTTTGGTGTTTTAGACATGAAGTCCTTGCCCGTGCCTATGTCCTGAATGGTACTGCCTAGGTTTTCTTCTAGGGTTTTTATGGTTTAGGTTTAACATTTAAGTCTCTAATCCATCTTGAATTAATTTTTGTATAAGGAGTAAGGAAGGGATCCAGTGTCAGCTTTCTACTTATAGCTAGTCAGTTTTCCCAGCACCATTTATTAAATAGGGAAGCCTTTCCCCATTTCTTGTTTTTGTCAGGTTTGTCAAAGATCAGATGGTTGTAGATGTGTGGTATTATTTCTGAGGGCTCTGTTCTGTTCCATTGGTCTATATCTCTGTTTTGGTACCATTACGATGCTGTTTTGGTTACTGTAGACTTGTAGTATAGTTTGAAGTCAGATAGCGTGATGCCTCCAGCTTTATTCCTTTGACTTAGGATTGTCTTGGCAATGCAGGGTCTTTTTTGGTTCCATATGAACTTTAAAGCAGTTTTTTTTTCCGGTTCTGTGAAGAAAGTCATTGGTAGCTTAATGGGGATGGCATTGAATCTATAAATTACCTTGGGCACTATGGCCATTTTCACGATATTGATTCTTCCTATCCATGAGAATGGAATGTTCTTCCGTTTGTTTGTGTCCTCTTTTACTTCATTGAGCAGTGGTTTGTAGTTCTCCTTGAAGAGGTCCTTCACATCCCTTGTAAGTTGGATTCCTAGATATTTTATTCTCTTTCAAGCAATTGTGAAAGGGAGTTCATTCATGATTTGGCTCTCTGTTTGTCTGTTACTGGTATATA